>NC_045775.1:36777500-42062500 GCF_008692025.1 Phocoena sinus
TCCCACCCCACCTGCCACCCCCCACCCCCCTTTAGAAAATATCTTGGTCTTTGTTCTATTTTAGTGGTGGTCATTTTTCATCTGCCAACCCCGCAAACATGATGATTCTTTCCTGGTTAAAAAAAAGAAAGAAAGAAAGCAAATCTTTCAGATCACCCTCAAATTAATTGTATTAAATCTGCCATCTCTGTTTTGCTGTCTCTCTCTCTCACCCATTCTCCTTTTTTCTTTTAAACAGGATGTTTTTTTTCCCTATAGATGTATAAGAAATGACTACATCAGCCCAAAGCCTCATAAACTGACCGTTTGTCCTCTGGACACAATAGCATGGCCAGCCCTCTGCTCCTCCTCTCCAATTATGTGTGATTAGTCTCAATGCGTTGTGTCAAGGAGGAGGAGTGTGCTGAGTGCTTATTATCTGTTTAGGTACAAGAAGAGCACATTTAGGCTCTGACTATGGATGAAAAGTGAGCCTTTATCAGGGCTCAAATCTACTGCCGTTCTCCAGGCCTCTTTCAAAAGAGGTCCTTTCCAGGGAAATTTTGAATAAATGGTTGATAAAACGAGATGGCAACCAGGGCGAGTTTTTAAAAACTCAATCACACAATTATCTGATTGAAAGTAAGTATATATAGTCCTATGCAGCAATGCAAGTGTATGGTAAACATTTAATATGTGCTACCTAGGATTAAGAGAGAATGACTTTTCTGCAGGGAACCCAAGCCTCTCCTTGCCTGGTTCATCCCGGAGATGCTCTAATGCCTTTTGTGGAAATTCAGATGTTTATCTGTAAGGAATCATCTGTGTCCACTTTCACAGTAATGTCATTAGTAGGTTAGCTATATATCCTCCTATCTTTAGTAGAGGCAAAGCGTGTATTTAGCGTGATACAATTAAAGTGATAGGTGGGAGACTGGGGGCAAATCCTTTTGCATGTTAAGCAAACTTAGCCGTCATAAAAACAGCGACTCTCAGATGTCTTCTCTGCTCACTTCTATCATCAAACAAATTTTTCACCATCAGTTTGCATGTTCTTGTATTCACCACTTTTTCTGCTCCATTAGAGCACCTAGATGGATCTCTGAAGGCATAGGTCAAGTCGCAGTTAGATCATACATTTCTTTCTCACAAAAACTTGAATTGCAATGCCAAGTGATGGGCTAACATCACAATAACAGCAATTTATTCCTCTTTGGATAAAACAGCAGTCTATTCTCAGTGCTAGATAAAGACCAGGGCAATGCAAACCAGCCATTTAGCTGAGTAGTTCAGCTCTCCTTTGGCGACTGTGTAGGTTGCACACTGGCTTCCTATTTTCTTGTTTAAAAAAGCAGAATTCGGAATGTTTTAAAAGGCAACACAGGTAGTTCCATTTATACTGGTGAAAATGCAGAGAAATGACTTCCTGCAACTAAATCTGCCAGACAAAGAAAACCCATCCCTGCAGTAGCATCTAAGATCGCCTGTTCTTATTTTTTCTTGTAAAATATAGAGCATCAGAACCATGAGAATAGTTCCATTTTTTTCTCATGAAAATACATGAATTGGTGAGAATTCAGTTTACATCTGTGTGTTGTGGGTGTAGAAATCCAGTGTTTATTTTGCTGGAAGAAATTGTATTTTAAAAATAAATTAGTGGCGTGTTTTTTCTTAATATCTGAGAATAGTGTGTAGTTACCTAAGCTGGAGGCAGGGTATAAGAATTGAGCTGTGCTACCAAAAGACATTGAGTAAAGAAATATGTTCATTGTGACTAAAACCTAGAGAATCTTTTGTAAAATGTTAAGGGTTTCATAGATTTGCTCTTTATGGGACCCTTACCTGGAGACGTCACTAGTCCAGGCTCTTTGGAAGTTTGTAAGAAACTAATGTTGTATATTATTGAATAGTTTAAAAGTGTTTTTATTTTCTCAAATTTTGGCGAAGTGCCGATATTGAGAGGGGGAAAAAATTATAGCTGCTTTAGAAAGTTTAACCACTTACATTTCTTTTGAACTTTATGGTTAAGGATTGTTTCTCTGCATCGGTATTGGGTTGCATAATTGCAATTGAAAGGCCCCATTTCATAATTGTCTGTGTAATTGCGCCTGTGTTTGTTTCAAAACAAAGCCTGTCTGAAATCATAAGAATGATTACTGTATCCCTGTTTCCTGTGTACCTGTATCTTCTGAGAAAACTCACAAATCTCTTTTGTCATACTAAATAGATTTGGTTGGGTGTGAGAATGTTTCTAATATCGCCCATGGTCAGTTCTAATGCGGTGATATGAACAGCCACATACAAGTTGGTTATAAGAAATATATTTTATTTTATAGCAGGACATATGCTGTGAATTGGGATAAAAGTGCTAGAAAAGACTACCTAAGAGGTTGATGCTATTTTGTATAAATTGTGTATTTTGTTGGCTTTTTGACTGAGCACGAAAATGTAACTTCCATTAGGGTAGGGTAATTTAGGTGCTCTGTATTCAGCGGAAAACTTGTCGGGCCATAAAAGCTTTTCTGGCTGGTTCCTCTGGTGTTTTCAGAGAAGAGCTGCCCGCCCCTTGCTGTTTTTCCCTTTGGCTTCAGTATGGGCTGAATTTACCACTGCATACCTGTTGAATCAATTTGGGGGATCTAGCAGTTAACTGAGTGAATGGAAGGATTAGTGGCCTTTTGGAGCCCTATTTCAACAGCCAGGTGTCTTTCCTAAACTAGTTAACTGCTTTTGACAGTTGAAGAACCTGGTTTTAATACCACAGGCAGGAGATTGTTGACGTAGCGGGGGTTTTTGTGTTTTTTTTTTTTTTTCTCTCCACTATCAAAGTGGGGCATACCTTCTTCTCCTAAGGGTTAGGCTTCTTCTTTTTTAATAGGAATGGACTGTCCCCTTCCCTCAGCACAGCTTCTGTGGGGCTTTTGTCCTTAGTCAGCATTTGACTTGTTTCCAGTCTATGCCAAGCAATCGGGTGGCATTGTCCAGCAGTGGACTCGGGGGAGGGGGCAGAATGCTCACGCAGGGGAGGGAGTCATGTGTACGTAGATACACACACATAGACACACTCACAGGGAAGATAAGGCTGTTTAGACCCTCAATCTGCTTCCAGATTCCAGGTACACTCCCCACCCCAGATCAGAGTCTCCTGAGTTCAGACTGTATGAAATGTCAAAATTAGGCTGAGTGTATCCCAGAGAGGAAAGATTGATTTGAAAGTCAGACTGGGTCTCCTTAGACACTGAATTTAGACAGTGGGCAAATATGTTTTCCTGAGTGGACTATTTCCAAATTAGGAAGCAGCCTGTTGGTGTTTAACAAACCATTAAGCCTGAAATGCCACGTTTAATTCTCAGATTTCATTTTACCCAGAAACCTTACTGCCCAGACTGTGACTAAATACTCACTCTGTTCTCTGGCCCTGGACGTCTGTTCATTTGGAGTCTGTATTTTGCCTTTTTTGTCCCCCTGACTTTTCAATTAATACATTTTTTAATAGATAAAACAGATCATACTGTGACTTTTAAAATGTCAACAAGCTTGTAAACAGAAATGTAATAAAATGGCTAATAGGAGATTCAATAGTTAATAGAGGGCCTGAAGTGTGAGCAAATACAGTAGCTGTATATTGGAAACTGTGCAAGTGAAGATGGCTTTAGTATTGCAAACTGAGGAAGAAAATTGTTTTTAATTAGCACCTTCATAAGAACTGCTGATTAATACTGTTTTGTTTGGTGAAAAGCTTTCAGCTGAGTAATTTGTACAGCCATTACAACAGTTTTGTTAGAGCGGGACTCCTGTTGTTAAACACAAACAGCAGATGATAATGGTGGAAGATGAGTTTGTCATGTAACAATTTACCTTATTGAAAAAAGCTTTATATTAAACCCAATACAGTCGGTACCAGCAGAAATCACATATTTTACATCCTCCCAAATTGCAGTGTGCCATGCTTATATTTTTTTTTCAGGGACTAGAAGCAGATTTTATATCATTTATAAAATTATATACACAATTTAAAGGTGGTGTAGCACGGACAGACCACTTTCTCAGCAGCAGCTTGCATCGGAGCGGTAAAGTGGCGGTGTATTCAAACACTTTCTAACCATACAAAGCAGGTTGGAAAATGGAATCCTAATTAAATAATGTTAGATGTAAATTTGCATTGGGACTGGATGTAGGGAAATAAGAATTAGTGTTTCTGCCTTAGGTGGGTTTATCACACATAGGATCTTTAAAAACAAAAACCTCTTTCGCAAGGAAAGTTTAATTAACATTTTCTCTTTTTTTTTTTTGGAGGTGTTTTTAACTGGCCAAGGAAAAGAGTACACATTCAGTGAGACCTGACCAGGGAATGAGAGGCTGATTTCAGTGAACTCCCATCAAATGGATATTGCCCTAGCCAGAGGCATGGGAACTTTTCTTTTCTTTTTAAATAAAATGCAGTGGTAAAGCATATTTGCATTAAAATATTACACAGACCAAGGCTGGTAAGAACTGTAAATTATTGGAGTGGCGTAATAGAGCATGAGATTTTTTTTTTTTTTTTTAGACAGGCCTTCGGGGTAATAACAAGGGTTGAGGCTCACGACAGTGCCAAATAAGCTTTAGACAGCATAATAGTCTGCAAAGAAAGCCACAGAGCACTAATGTGAAGGAAGAGCTGTCCACCACATGCAGCAAAAATCACCAAAGGTCATTTTATGGTAGCAATTGTGACATAAAATTGGTGGTCATGCTACATGCCTAATACTCAGCACAGCTTTATAAATGATGGGCCCCTAGCGATGGCTGTCATTAAGTGCTTTCATCATAATAAACTTTAAACTGTTGGCTTTATGAATCGCCAGCTAGCTTCAGCTGTTCGTTGGATGGAGCTTGCAGTGCCTTAAGTGTGACAAGACCTATTAGGAATTGCAACCATGTTTCAAGCGTACTTGGCTTCCCCACTCCTGGGGTGATTGCTGCCTATTAAACGGCGTCTGGGAAGATTTTCCTCCAGCAATCTCTGATCAAGAGCTTTTTTGGGCTTTGACCTGCATTTCCTTCAAGACTTTCTCTGAGGAGTTTTATAAGAGCAAAACTCCAGAGGATTTATAGCCACTTCTGATTAATACCTTTCCAGTTTTTCTAGCAACTCTCCCACTGCTGCACAGAGAAAAGCTTTCATTGTTCCTGAGATGCTTATTTGTGACCTTTTCTCTGCTTCCTGATTCCCTCTAACATGTTCTCTCAGTGAAATCCTCGGGGTGGAACCAAGGCAGTCGGTGAAGTTGTTACAGCTGGAGAGACAGAGGAGGAAAGAGGGAGGCTTTTATATTTTTAAAGAATTACATGCAGGGCAGTCTGGCCCCGCCCATTTAAAATACCTGCTGTTACATCACGGGCCGCTGCCATACCAAAAGCATCCTTAATGAGCCCTCGGTGTAAACCGAGCCGACACGTAAAGATTTCATGATTCGAATTACACTTTCATTAACCTTTAGCATAGGAAGTCTTTTAGTTTCCATAAATCTTACAGTGGCTTACCGTCTGTCCTACTGATGTGAATAATAGATGTTTGGGGAAATCGCTCTTTAAAAACCCAGGGTATTTAATTTACAAGGGCTAAATACGTATTTCAGACTTACTCAGCAAGAACTTTAATTACTTCTTGTTGATTTTTCTAACTTGGAGGTCGCCCCCCCCCACTTCAGTTTTCTGCTGCTTGACTTAGGTTTTAGAGATGGTAAACGCTTTCAATGTCTAAGTCCCTGCCTTAATACTCTTATTAGTCTTTTAAGCTAAGTAATGTCCTCCAGATAGTTACGGGAACGTCTCAGGTGTGGACCATTACACAATTAAATTAGCAAACCTCAGAGGGATTGGATTAGGACTCAGCACTCAGCAGGGAACACCTGGGGATGCTAGGACAGAGCTGGGTTTCTGAAGAGCAGGGCTCTGGCCATGAATAAATAGTGAGGGTCGGCCCGCTAGGTAGCTTCAGTGAAAAACTTGTCTTACCAGGTAAAGTATTGCAGGCTAAACTATTTTTTCCTGGGAGTAGGTTTCTGTGGCCGTCGGAGCGAACAGGACAACCATCAGCCAATGTGGCAAGCTGAAGGGAAAACAAGAGTTGGAGGACTCGTGGCTTTTCACGTACAAAGGCATCCGCCCATCCCTCCCCGCGAGCCAGCCAGGGATGGACAAGTGCATTTGGAGGCTGCTGCCCAGGTGCAAGGGGTGGGGGCAGGGCGGGCTGCAGAATGCCCCAGAACAAAGGCGCCTCCAGGGGCCCGTGCAGAGGTCACCTGCTGCCTCCAGGGCAGATTAAGGAGGACTGGAGAGGGCATTCGGAGGAAACGGTGCTGTTTTTCTTTGGGAAATCAATTCGTCCCACGCTTAATAGGACATTTTGCCCTCCCTCCTTGGGAGTCCTGGGCAATGTGCTTCCAGGTCTCTCCAAATCAAGTTCGGAAAGAGGTGGCCCCTTGGCCTGCCCGAGCTCCTTCAAACAGCCTGTGCCCACCCCACCCCCCAAGAATCTCTCTTGCTCTCGGCCAGGTCTCACTTCCCTTTTCTCCCTCCTTTGGGCTCTCCCGCCCCTCTCTACCCAGGCTCCTTTCATAAGGAGGCTGAAAGTGGAACTTTCCCTCACTCCCTTACTTTGAGTTTTCTTTTTTCCCAGTGACCTGGGCTGCACTTTGCCCCCACTCCCTGGCTGCCAATCTCCTCAGGGTTCGGGCCTCTCTCTTGCCATTCTTGCGGGCTCCCCCTCCTTGAGAGCTCCGGGAGGCCCAGCCTTCCAGAATCCGATCTCCCTCCAACACTGCAGACCCCCTGTGGAGGAAGGAAGAGGCTTCCTCCGAATGAATGGCCGGTAAGGAGGTTTTTAATTTGTCTGGAGCTACAATAAAAAGGCCTCCGAGCCGTGGCCCTCCCTCACCTCGTTTGGAAGCCCCCGCCTTCCCGGTGGGCACTGTCACCGCTCCATCCCAGGCAGGTCCACCAGCAGAATGGGTCGGAGGGGTCTGAAAATACTGGTTTGTTGTGTGAGAATCGCCCCAACAATTTAGAAGAAGGGCTTTGTCAGTTAGATTGCATTTTTTTTTTATTGTTTGCTGGCTACTGATGTGAGAAATTTGGAACTTGAGCAGTTTCTGTCACACAGGGTCAGAAAATGAGCTCAGCCCATCCCGATCTTGATTTGCAATCGGCCTTCTGATGGCCGAGCTCTCCTTGAGCTTGGGGGAAATGTCACTATGCTGCCCCCAACATGGAAGACGGTACATTTAAAAGCTTTGCCCACCTGACCTGTGGTTTCACCTCCAGGTGCATTAGCCTTCATTTCCTTCATGGGCTTTATTTTTAGGAGCAGAGGCCACAGCCCTGATTGGCCTATGTTTTGAGTGGAAGGCACAGGCTCTGTGTCTTTTTTCTTGGCCAAACCACTTATGTGAGCAGCATCTGAGGATGCCAGGAGAGAGCAGAACGAAGCAGCTCCCAGCTCCCAAGTTGCCCCATGTCTTTCCTCTCTGCCCAGCTTCTTCTGCTCAGCCCACTTCAGGCCCCGGGAGACCACCTTCAGGCTGGGTGACAGAGATCTAAGGGGTTCCAGCCTGCCTTCCCCTGGCTGTCAGTGTTTTGGCCTCACCTCACAGCCAGGCTACTTCTAGCCCCTACTTTTGTTACCTAACACAGGTTCATGTACTCCATGCAGTGAGGCCGAACAATACCGAAACATCAGAGTTTGGAGCAAAGAAAGGTTTATTGCGGGGCCATGCAAGGAAAACATACCCCCAAAAAACCTGAACTCCCCCAAGGGTTTCAGCAAAGAATTTTTAAAGGCAAGGTGAGGGAGGGGCGTGTTGGTTGTTGCACACTTCTTGCTGTCATAATCTTGGTGCAGGAATGCTGTGTAGGTCAGGTCATGATGTTCCTGTAAACCTCGGACAAGACAAATGTTATTCTCTGTTCTGCAACTTTTTAATCTCTTTATGAATGGAGAAGTGTTATACCCTTAAAGGTATACCTTGAGAATGGGCTAGCCGGTATATTTCAGGCTATAGGCAACGTTCTTAACTGGAAGCAATAGAATACAAAGGTTAAAGTAAAAGAGATCTAATATGGAGTCAGATTTGTTCTTCCCTGTACACTTACAGCCTCCCTCCCCCACCCCCAGCCGACTAGATAAACCATAGAGTGGTTTCAGTAATCTCAATATGAATATGATACTGAAGGAGTTTATCTGACCCTTCCCTTACGATTGAAAAAAAAATGGCAGCAATATTTTGCAGCTGTTCCCATCAAGAAATGGAGTCTATTTCTCCACCCTTTGGTTTGGAACTTGATTTGGCTTACTTTGGCCAATGAGATGTCAGTAAACATGAGTACAAACAGAGGTTTGAAAATCACTTGCACACTGAGGTTTGCTCTCTCTCGATGCCTTTGGAACCAGCTACCATGTGAAAAAGCCCAGGCTATCCTGCTAGACACTGGAGATGTGTGGCCCACTCATCCCCATCATTCCAGCCATGTGAGTGAAGGCATCCAGGACCAAACAGTCCCTGGCAGACCCAGCTGATGACTATAGCATGTGAGCGAGCCAGGTGAGTTGGCATAAAAACTGCCCAGTTGAGTCCAGCCCAGATGGCCTACTCACAGAATCATGAGCTAATAAATGGTGGTTTCAAGCAACTAAGTTTTGGGGCAGTTTGTTACACAGCAATAGATAACTGATACAATCTTGATGTTTTCTCTCTGAGGTACCTTTCTGCATCCTTAAGTGTACCTTGAAGTACCAAAACTTTTGAGATAATGCATTGCCTAAAATGTATTGAGTTACATAGTGACTAATACTGTGAAAAAACAAAAATAGGATTCAGGTCCCACAGGCCTCACTCACCCTTCAGAAAACCAGCCTATTGCAAAGGTGGATCACTCGCAGGCTCCTAGCAGAAGACACAAGAGAAAATGGGCTATGGGAGGAAGTACAATGGACTCAGAATAACTAGATTCTAGCCTGGGCTCCCCCCAGTAACAAACTGGTCATTTTAGGCAAACTACTTAATCTTTCTGGACATGTGTTTCCTCCTCTTTGAACTAGATAATTTAATTTCCCATTTCATGCTAAATTCTGAAGCAGTCAAGATAAAAACATTCCATTATCAATCAGGGCCAGAGATTTTGATCACCTCAGGGAATAGGAATTCTCTGGTACTACCAAGAGAGCTGTCCCACATTAGCGTGGCCCTAGAAAATACTTAGTACTTCTCAGGAGACTTTCTCCTATGAGGTTCTAGAATGGCCTTGATGTTTCACCTTGCTCTGCCCCAGGCTGAATGCTAGGGAGCTGCCTCAGGTACCCACTTTGGGGGAAGAGGAACAGTGGGGAACTGAGCACCTCCATGTTTATTCACTAATAAATGTTTTTTTGTGTGCTGTCACCCTGTTAGCTGCTGAAGATCTAATAGTGAATAAGACCCTGTGACATGCTGGGGCCTAGTGAGAAAGACAAAATTGCTCTCCACACAAGGAGCTTGCATTGTTAACAATAAACAAATGTGGCAGTGCATTTATAAAATAATTATAAATTGTAGTAAATTCAATGAAAAACAGGTAGGGTCCTACTGGTAGAGAGTAATAGAGGGGCCTACCTCAGACAGGACGGTGGAAGAAACCCTCTCTGAGGGGTGTCAGTTGTGAGAAGGAGCCGTCATGCAAAGAGACGATAGTGGGGAGAGGGGCTCAGGCAGAGGGAATGTGGACGGCATGCCCCGAGGTGGCCCAGAGCCTGCGGACTTCGAGGATGAGGGCGAGGCCAGTGTTGCTGGGGCCTTGTGAGGAGGGACGTGAGATGGGCGAGAGCCAGCCTGTGCAGGATTTAGTGAGTTTGGATTTCATTTGGAGTGTGATGAGCAGCTATTGAAGGGTTTGGAGTCATGAGAACGACACAGTCAGAGGGACATTTTTTAAAGATCACTCTGAATGCTGGATGGGGTGTAGTTTAGAGGAAGTGGCGATTCCAGTGAGGGAGCTCCTGTAATGTGGTGGTCCTGGTGAAAGACAGCGGCCATGTGGACCGGGGACATGAGTGATAACGGGGGAAAGAGGAGCAAACTGATTCAAAGTGTGTGTGTGTGTGTGTGTGTGTGTGTGTGTGTGTGTGTGTGTGTGTGTGTACACGCGCGCGCGCGCCACAGAATTAATAGGATTTGCTGGTGGCTTCCTCATAAAATTGCAGGTGAAGATGTCAACCTAAAAGTCTGAACCTTCTGCTCTAAAAATGTAAGCCCTCTTCCCTTAATAATCTACCTCGCCGCCCCCCGCAACCTCCGTAATGGGATGTGTGGAGGTATGAGGGGGACAAACCACGGAGAGGATGGCACCTCCACATGCTCTAATTTCAGCTTCAGGCTCTGCACATTTATGGGCACCTGGGAATGGGGGGGTCTTCATATCCTGATGCCTTCTTGGCCCCCCAGGTTGGCCCTGCCTGACATCTTCTTATCTCTCAGAGCGAGAGGTGACAGTAGCTAGATAGGACGGGGCTGTAGGGTAAGAAATCTATTTCTATTTGTGGCTATAACCCCCAGCCTTTCGTTCATACTGTTTTCCTGGGCCTCCGGCACGCTCGTGGATATTCAGGGAAAGACCCCAGGAGGTCAGAGACTGGCCTCTGTCCTGGTCCTGAGGCCCCACTGAGCTCCACAGGTGCAGAGCAAGTAATCGCCTATGGGGCAAGATTTAAGGAGCACAGGAAAGCCTTTGGGTGGGAAAGAAATGTGTCACTGATACTGGAATTCCACCAACAGACCACCTTCCCCTCAGCTCAAGGCAGGGGTTACTGTCAAAATGAGGCTCCTCTGGGAGAGGTGATGCTCTCATGGTCCTTGGCGTGAAAGGTCTGAGGCCAGGCCTGAGTGAGGGTGGAGATATAAAGCAGGCAGTGTGGAGAGGACACAGGGAACCTAGAGGAAGTAAAGGGGCCCAAGACCTGGGGAAACGAGCAGAAGTGGGGGAATCCAAGTGTTGGAAACCACTCGTCAGCCTCACAAGGTTACCTGGGCCAGGAGGGCCATCCTGATTCAACAGTGCACACACCTGATGGCGCGTCCTCCCCATGCATGGGAATATGAGCACAAGGCAGGTGATGTCCCTGCCCACACGGTGCTTATGAACTCAGAGGGGAGACAGAGCGCGTCCTCATATGAGACAGATCCATGGAAAAGGACTGGCCAAGGATTGTTAGAGATCGACAGGAAAAGCAAGTACCTTCTGAAAGAGGAGGCAGGGTTTGCATTAGGCCATGACTGTTCTGGCAGGAGGAGGAAAGGCCCTACCAGGGGAATGAAGATCTCAGGAAATGTGGACTTGGCAGGAGTGCGGGTTAAATGAGGTAAAGAGTCATTCGTTCACTCATCCCACAGACTTTTATCGAAGCCTAACAGGTGCCAGGCGCTCAGGGGAGACCGGTGAACTAGAGCGACAAGTTCCGTGATCTCACCAAGTGGCATTCGATGGAGGGAGAGAGGCAAGCTACGAGTGCACGGATCAGACTGGTTCAAATCAGGAGAGATGTGGTGAAGACAATAAAATGAGTCGATATTTTAGGAAGTGACTAGGCCTCCTTTAGATACAAGGTCAAGGAAGCTCTCTTGAAGGAGGCAGCGCTTTAGTTGAAACCTAAATGAAAAAGCCAACCTTTGGAGACTGAAAGGAAGAGCATTCCAAGCAGAGGTAACAGCAAGTGCAAAGGCCCTGAGGCAGGAGCATATCTGCAGAACCCAGGTGTGTGGAGCGTGGTGGGTGAGCAGAGTATGAGGCGAGGAGTGTGCAGGGCCTTGTAGGCCATGGAGAGGAAGCCGCACTTTATTTCAGTGGAAAGCCACCAGAGGAGTGACATGGCCTTGGCTTCTCTGTTTAGAAGCTCACTCTGGCTGCTGCGAGCAGAATCGGTACGGGGCGTGGGTGGGGTATTCAGGAGAGAAAGTCGGAGGCCCATGAGAAGCTGTAATAGACAGGTAGGAGGTGACAAGTGAGGGGAGAACACAGGGAGCCACCTGAGGCTGGATAGTGAGGAAGGAGCACCTATTCAGCCCAGAGGGCTGGACTTCGTCCAGGAGCAGTGGGGGCCATCAGGACTGCTGACCTGATGTGACATTTCCAAGGAGCTGGTGTGAAAACATTCCTACTGGTGGGCACGCATATGGAAGCAGAGTCCTAGGTCTGTCCTGGTGTGTGTGGGCCGAGTGCAGGACCTCGCCTAGGGCTCTGAGACATGAGCCTGGCCCTTCTGATGGGCCCTGAGACCTTGAGGACCAGCGCGCCGACCCACGAGAGCAGGGGCTGTGCCTCATTCATGAGGCATCCTAGCACCTGGCACGCAGTAGGTGATGGACGGGAAGGCGGGAGAAAGGGGGCTGAACGAGAGCCAGCCCAGGACATCTCTCTGGCCCCATCTCGACGCTCTTTTGTAGGCTGCATTCAGGGACTAACAGAATAGTCACAAACCTCCCAGCAAACACCTCTGAAAGGTGTCCGTGGAGATCACATTTCCTGCAATTGTGGGACTAAAGGACAGAGCCCCAAATGAGGACTGGAAGGACCCAAAGGGAAATAGTAGCAGCAGCTCACATTCACTGAGTGCTTACTGTGTGCCAGGCCTTTTGTTAAGGGCTTTACATGTATTATCTCATTTTAGCTTCACAACAGTCCTCTGACATTGTTGCTGTTATCATCCCCCGTGTTACACACGAGGAGAGTGAGGCTCAGAGAGATGAGATCAAGGAGAGGGCAGCTGGCTGCCTGCCCTCGTACCATTACCTCTGAGGAAATGATGTGCCCAGAGGAACCCCGGCCACTCTGCCTGGGATCGCCTTGCCCAGAGGAAAAGCCCACCTAGAAGGAAGGCTCACAGGTTAATTTGCATGCAAAGGAAAAGAAGGGTGGTGTTGCCAGTGCCTGCTTGTTAGACTGTAGAGTTGTTGAAGCAAATCAACAGTTGAAAGCTGGATCTGAGCAAGGCGCCCTGAGCTCCATGGCTGTGGTGTCCATGATTTGGCCAGGTGCCAGACCGTCCGCTCCACCAGATGCGGACACCTCTGGGCCCCCACTACAGAGTGATTGGGGGTCTACCGCCCACCGAAAGTTGCGTGCCAGACCTTTATGCCCTGCCTCCCACACGCGTGCGTGCGCACATGCATGCACCCATACACACAGGGCCTGCATGAGAAGGAGCTATTCTTGGATTTTAGGCTCTGGCTCCCAGGACCCCAAGTGGTAGCCGACGGTTGTGTGGTCCTGGTGGCCAGTCTCTAAAATCACTTTAAATGCTTCCTTTGCTTTGGGACTTGATGGCTCACCCCTGGGATGCACATTGGGAACTTGGTTAGATGGTGTCGAGCACTGTGGCCCCGGCAGCTTCTCCCGCTCAACTGGGCTGAGGTTAAGCTCAAGGGCCACCAGGTCAGCAAAGGCCAGGAACATCCTGCTCTGGGTTCCCTTCCCTTCCCCACTGGCAGGGCAGAAACCAAACCCTTGACAGAGAGATCAAGTATGCCAGTGTGAGGATTCACCCCCTCCCGGTGTGATGGAGCTGCTTCCCAGCATCCCCGCTATAGGCAAAGATGATGAAAATGAAGGAAAACTGGAGAGAGGAGGAAAGGGCCAGCACATAACCTTGTTAGCATAGATGAGCCTCTCTGGGAGGACAGAGCAAAGGATGGGTCGTCCTCCCCAGGAAGCAAGAAGTGAAAAGGAGACCAAGAGTTAGCAGATGTGCTGTGAGTATGGATAAGAAAATTGTACAGATGATCCACAGAGAAAGGATTCTAGGGTAATTCTGACTCTCAGCACAGAGGAGCCCCCACACAACTCCGTCTCTCAGGTGCCTGTTGCCTCGCTGCCTGGTTGCCAAGTAGAGCAGGAGGGTAGAGAAACTTCCATTCCCTTAACGTGCTTTTGACATCACTGCAGCCATTAAAATAATTGAGCCTAGTTAGACATTTCTCTCTCTTAGAGTTTCTCTGTGAAGAAGCAAAGAAGGAGGAACTTGGGTGGGGTTTGAGGTAGCACGCTATCCTCCAAGGACGTTTGGTCTCAGTCGTGGGTCCTGCGTACTTGGGGTGGGCAGGGCGCTCATCCCAGAGGTCTCTGTTGCTTGCAAGGCTCAGGACGGACAGGTTTTACTTGGTCATTCATCTGACCAGCGTCCACTTCCTGGAATTTCTGTTTGTGTGTTTTTAAGTTCGGAGTAACAACATTCTTGGATGTCAGTTGAGTGTTAGATTTAGATTTTTCCACCTTTGTTGGTGGCGGCAGCACCCTGACCTCAACAACTCAAGTTTCTAACCCAGGTTTTGCTGCAAGGGGGTCTCCAGAAAGGGGCTGAGGCAAGAGAGGGGTTTACTCAGCTCCTTCCATCCCAAATTAAATATTCAAATGGAGTTTGTTCGAAGGCATTGTTGAGGCTTGAACTTCAATGGAATGGAAAGGCATTGTCCCCCGCATAAAGGTTTCATTAGGCCGGCCCGCAAACCTTTCCCCTCATCCTCTGGAGGAAACAATCTGGGTGACAGCCTACCCGTCATAATCCCCTGCCTCAGCTTTATGGTGACAAAAGACTCTTAATACAGAAAATGGTCAGGGGGAGGAGAAACACTTCCCAAACAAGGGGTCTCTCCCTTCTAGGCCAGGTAACAAAAGGTCCGGAGGAATTTGGTGGGGCCTCCTGGCCACCTGCCAGTTAAGCCCACGGTCAGTGGATTAACTGCAGCTCTGACTGAGTGTTTGGAAAGGCAAGTTACATGACAGAGCAAACAAAATTCAGACTGCGCTTTACACATGGTAATCCCAAATTTAATAAGAGCCTCACCGCTGGGAAGCCAGGGCCGAAAAGGTAGCTGGGGCATGGGGTTCTCTTGTTCCCAACCAGGGGTGTCGCCGTTGGTTCCGGGCAGCCTCTGGCCCACCCCCCTGGGGCCTGTGGTTTCAATTAAGAAAGTTCCTCCTGGCCCTTTGGGTGAGGTGGCTGTTTGCCCTCCTTCCAGGCTTCAGGGACCTTGCCTGGAGATGAGTCACGACTTTGTCTGGTCAAGGCTGGGGTGGTCAGAAGGCCATGTGAGCCTCAAGCTCTAAGGGCTGCATCGGAATCCACCTCCCTGACCTCTGTCCACGAGCAGAGCTGAGACTTCAGACGAGAGCCCGCGGAAGCCTGTGATTCAGGCCTTGGGCAATGCCGACGAGGGCCGAGTCAGTTATCAGACCTCTGAGGTGGACCCCATGTGGTGTTGCACTCCGGTCACCCTGTGGGTTATTTTTCAGTTAGCTGCAGGAACGTTTCTTCTGGGGCTAGCTTCGTGATAATCCATTTGCTCAAGAGAGTTTTCTTGAGCACCTGCTATATGCCAGTTCTGTGCTCAAGTGCTTAGGGCATCAAGGTGAACAGAAAACAGACATGGCTTTCTCCACAAACATTACAAACTGAGATAAGTGCTGTAATCGTTCCATGAGCCCACATGATGGAGGAATTTGACAAGTCGAGGGGAACTGGGAAGGCTTTCTGAGGAAATGGTGCTGGAGCTGAGATCTGAAGGTTACCTAAGGGCAAAGGCAGGCTGGGGGTGGGAGCAGGTGGAAGGAAGGATGAAAGGGAGCCTGTGGTGTTGTAGAGCTTGTAGAACCTCTCAGGCCCTGTGGTGGGGGGAGAGGATGGTGTGCCCAAGGAGGGGCTGTCCTCATTCTATCTCCTGGGCACCTCAAACCTGTACAGTACAGGAAAAATCTGGGGAAACCAGGCTCTGGTTTATGTGGACCATGCTAAGAGTGAGGGCCATGAGATGCTGAATATCTGGGAGCAGCACTTTCCTGGGGAGACCCTAAACCTCAGGTGGGCCTCCTGGCTTAGGGGCACCAAGCTGCCAAAAGATGGAGCAATTAAAATGATAAACAAGTAAAATTAAAAGAATAAAAGTGTCTTAATCTCCTTATAGTTCAGGATGGTGAACCCAGGATACACATTTGCCTCCTATCTTTCCAAAATTTTGTTGAGATAAAGTTTTAGAATTCCAAAAAGATGTAAATTTATTATATTAACGAGGGGAGGAAGAGGCCACCAACATATAAGAGAGGTAAGCAAATTTCTGGAATATGTCAGAAGTATGGGAACAGTTGTCAGAGGAACCAGCTGAAGGAAGCCACACACAGAATAAGGGGCAACAGAGGAGATGGGAGCCAGGTAACCCATAAAACCTCAGAAAGTTTCAGGGAAGCCCATTCAGGCCAGGTGGGTGCACAACTGCACAGTAATTCCATCTGTGCATCTGTAGTTCTTTTGTATTTGACATCAAAAGATACCCAAGGATGGGACTTCCCTGGTGGTCCAGTGGGTAAGACTCTGCGCTCCCAATGCAGGAGGCCCCGGTTTGATCCCTGGTTGGGGAACTAGATCCTGCATGCATGCCGCAACTAAGACCCAGCGCAGCCAAGATAGATAGATAGATAGACAGACAGGAAGAAAGAAAACCAAGGAGGCATATGTGCGGCGTGAGGAGAAACACCAGCATTAAGGAAATGTATGAAAATAAGCAGAAAAATCTCATTAATTCCTGGGGAAACAGGATTCAGGAAACCAAAGATGACTTTAAAACTTTTTTAGGATTCTCAGGGTTGGAAATATAATACATTCTAAAACTAGTATTTTGAGAATAGGAATAAGCTCTTGGAAATTAAAAATGCAATTGGTGAAATAAAATATTCAGTGGAAGGACTAAAAAATATGGATGAAATCTCACAAAGCATTCAGCAGAAAGACAGAAAAAGAAAATATGAGAGAAAAGTAAAAGACATAGGAGAATAATCCAATATCTAACCAATAGGAATCCTAGAAAGAAAAAAGAAATTAAAGAGGAGAGAATTAGCAAAGAAAGTACAGAAGAAAATTTCTCTGGGCTGAAGAAAGACTAGCCCTGACATCAGAACGGCCGTCAGTCATTGTGTCCAGCACAGTGACTGCACAAGACGGACAACTAGATGCATCCTGGCCAGATTTCAAACTCTGAGTATAAAGAGGAGGTTGTAAAAGGCTCAGAGAGAATGATTGGGTCACCTACAAATGAAGAGCAGTAAGAATGGCATCGTACTTCTCCCCAGCAACGCTAGGCAGAAGATAATGGAGTCATGTCTTTAAATTTCTGAGGGAAAATTGTTTTCAGTTTAGGATCCTATATGCAAACTCTCAGTCAAGTGGAGGATGACATATGGTTTTCAGAAAAACAAGAATACATAAAGTCTGTTTCCAATGTGCCCCTTCTTAGGAAGTTACTTGAGGCTAGACTTCAGTAACACTAGGACCTAAAATAGAAGAAAGAAGAAAAGCTGGGATGTAACCTACAAGAGCAGTAAAGAGAATTTTCCAGATGTCAGGTACACAGCAGTCTGGACAGCAACAACCCACATTGGAGCAGGATCCCAGAGGACTCCGAGGAAGAGGGCAAAGGCAGTTCTCAATAGATTAGAGATGAGGTATCACCTCACACTGGTCAGAATGGCCATCATCAAAAAATATCTCCAAACAATAAATACTGGAGAGGGTGTGGAGAAAAGAGAACCCTCCTGCACTGCTGGTGGGAATGTAAATTGATACAGCCACTATGAAGGACAGTATGGAGGTTCCTTACAAAACTAAAAATAGAATTACCATATGACCCAGCAATCCCACTACTGGGCATATACCCTGAGAACACCATAAGTCAAAAAGAGTCATGTACCACAATGTTCATTGCAGCTCTGTTTACAATAGCCAGGACATGGAAGCAACCTAAATGTCCATCGACAGATGAGTGGATAAAGAAGATGTGGCAATATATACAAATGGAATATTACTTAGCTATAAAAAGGAACAAAATTGAGTTATTTGTAATGAGGTTGATGGACCTAGAGTCTGTCATGCAGAGTGAAGTAAATCAGAAAGAGAAAAACAAATACCGTATGCTAACGCACATATGTGGAATCTAAAAGAACGGTAGTTGATGAACCTAGTGGCAGGGCAGGAATAAAGATGTAGAGAACGGACTTGAGGACACGGGTAATGGCAGGGAGAGAAGCTGGGAGAAGTGAGAGGGTAGCACTGACATATATACACTACCGAATGTAAAAGGGATGGCTAGTGGGAAGCAGCTGCATAGCACAGGGATATCAGCTCCGTGCTTTGTGACGACCTAGAGGGGTGGGATAGGGAGGGTGGAAGGGAAGCTCAAGAGGGAGGGGAAAAAGGAGAAATATGTATACATATAGCTGATTCACTTTGTTGTACAGCAGAAACTAACACAACATTGTAAAGCAATTATACTCCAGTAGAGGTATAAAAAAATAGAGAATATAACTGATAGATTTAAAATAAGAATGTGATAATAGCAAATAATGCAAGAAAAAAGATAGGCAACTGGAAACTCCAGGGGAACATTGGTTAAAAAAAAGTCAAGATCCGAATATGAAGCAAACTAAAAGTGACATGATATGAAGAAAATGCCAAAGTGTAAGGAATGAGACTCCCTTTGACTTGGTGCTGGGCATATTCTCCTTGGAGAGGCTCAGGGGTCACGACAGTGTGTTGAAGAGCAGTAAGTATAGTCCTAGCGTTATTACTACATTTACATAAAGCTACATAATAACAATAGAGAAAATACGATCCATTTCCCATTTTAAGAGTCAACCTTTAGATAAAGCTTAGAAGACTAGGTTGTGTAGTAGGACAGAATATAAATTTCAACAGCCTTATTAATGTGAAAGTACAAGTATCGTGGCAGAAGATGGGACTTGGAAAAAGAAAGAAGAAATAGAGGAAAGGATAGGAAATCAGTAACAATATCTTAATTTAAAAGTAGACAGTCAAGAGGTGCTCTTGAAAGATGATGGATCAATAAATACAGGTTTAAGCATTTTGTTGAAGTTACAAAGGCAAACAGTAGAAAAATGGGATAGAATATAAATATTGAACATTGAAATTCTTTCACACTCGGAATTCCACCGACACCATTCTAACAAGTTGGTAAAGGAAGATATAGGATATAAATACATTAGAGTTACGTTGTATATAACTCTATACATTATATGGGGGAAGCCACTTAAGGTCAGAAAAAATACAATATTATGAAATGTTTGGAGCTATTAATTCATTTTTTATCTGAAATACAAATTTGAGGCGGCATCCTATACTTTTTTCCCTCTCAATCTGGCAATCCTAGATCCATTGGGAGAACTAAAAACCAGACAGCTCAAAGAGGTGTTGCCTCTGAGCGGTGGACTGACAGTGGGAGAAGCTGGAGCATTTCTATCATGAGCCCATGTGTAACATTTGATTTGTAACCATATGCGTGCATTATTTTGATAAGAATAAAAAAATATTTCAGACGTGTTCAGTGCACGCAGTAAATCAGTTCCTTATTTTGAATATATAGGAAGAGGCATGTAATTTTCTTAATAGCAAATCAGTGCTGTTCTATCCCACTGGATAAATTTTAATCAAGTATTTAAAGAATATTGGTTTGAGATATTCATATTGTAAATATTGTAGATATTGGTGTTTTAAACCTGTCAGACACCTACAGGTCTTGGGTACTTGGGCCAAGTATGGCCAGATGCTATGGGTCCCTGAGTTTTAGGAACTTGGAATTTAGTTGAAGAGGCAAGATATATATTGTGTGCAAAACAGCTAACCCTCCAAGGGAGGTTGGCTTCCATTTCTAGAAGCCAAATGATGAAAAAACGTGGTAGGTCCTAAGTGTTACAGGAGCTCAGCTGAGGGAAAAGACTAAGGCCTGGCAGGACCATGATGAAGGTGGGCCTTAGGGAGTAGGGGTGGGATTTGGAAAAGGAAGAAACAGGAATGCCAGGGCTTGCTTTTAAAGTCTCTGTTTTGAACTGTACCTTAGCACAGGAGCAGACATCTGTCCCCCCAACACCTCCAAATGTACCCGAAGAAGCATTCCTTTTTCTTGGGTCCCTAAACCTTAGATGGGCTACTTGGTCCATTGTTAAATGCCCAAGAACCCTTTCAAAGAGATGAATCAATGGTCAAAAGACAGTTGGGACTCTAATAAAGATGTTAAAAAATTTTTTTTAATTAAAAAAAAAAAAAAAAAGACAGTTGTGAACCACTGCTCTGGTTGTCTAGGCAAACCTTGGCCAGAAGTCTCCAGGCCTTGGCAGACTGAGAGGACAAGGTTAAACCCTCAGGAGAGGTTCCTCCCCTGTTAACTAAATGCAAGGTGTTGACCTTGTTTGGATCCTGATTTGCGAAACCATCTGTAAAATCCACTTACAAGACAAATGAGGAAATTAAACTTTGGCTCAGTATTTGTTGATATTAAGAAACTACTATCAATTTTTTCATGGGATAATGGAATATGGTTATGTTTTTTAAAGAGGCTTTATCTTTTAGAAATATATTTTGAAATATTTAGAGCTGAAATGATATGATACGTGGGATTTGCCTCAGTATAATCCAGTGTGGGGTTGGGGGGAGGGGAGTGAGGAAGGGTGAAACAATACTGGCTATAAATTGATAATGGTTGAACCTGGATGATAGGCCCTCGGGAGTTCATCACACTTTAGCATATGCTTGAGATTTTCAATAATGAAATTCCTCACTTAACATTCCTTTCTCTCTCAATAGACAAGGTAATACTACCTTAGACTTATTTAGCACGTCTGGTATACATTTACGTCAAATAACTCTTTTGATCCCTTTATTACCCCAGTCGGGCAGTTGGGAAATTTTGCTGATGAGGAAATAGAAAAGGACAAAGGTCCATAGAGGCCTTTGACTTGGAGAGAGGATCTTTCCCCTCTCCTGAGTTTAGGTGGCACAGGTAAAGCCACCTTCCTCGTGGCTTGCAAAACATGTTACCTTTCGGAGTGCTCAACAAAAGTATCCCCTTGGCTCATTTTTTCAATGTACAACAGCTGTTGAACATCTGCCATTTGTCACACCTTCACGGGGCGGCAGGAATAAGAGAACAGACATTTTCCCCACTTCAAGTTCCTCACATATTTTTCCAAAATCAGATGTAATATTTCTCCTAAATTTCAAGACCCTTTAGCTGGAAACTCCCTAAGCTAAGGAGGTAGAAACCACAGGTGGGGAATACACCACTGCTTCAACAGTACCCGAGAGCTTTCTGGCCAATCCCTGAAGACTGAATCATAGGATAGGGCCCCTGGTGGTTCAGATCACTGCAGCTTCTGTCCTTCCGTCTGGGGAAACAGCCAGCACAGCAGGGAACTCATGCCTGGGGCCACAGCATCTTCCCCATAACCTTTGCCGCAGGACCCCAAACCAGAGGCCTGAACACCCCCTAAGCCTGCCACTGTCTGCGGCCAAAGAGCCAGGACCTGGGGCCAGGCAACCTGACAGGCAGCTGCCTCCCACTGTAACGGTCCCAGCTCCCCCGTCAGCCACTCTCCCTTCCCCCAGATGCTGGACTCTCCCCTTCCTCAGCTAGGTTTTCTCCCCCGACTCCATAAGCACATGCCTCTCCCAGTGTCTCTCTTCTTCCGACAGCTTCCTGTCAGCCAGGCATTTTGTGGTCCCTCTTCAGCATTCCATCTCATGCCACCCCCATCCTTTATTCTCCCCATGGGGCTGAAACAACCATTGCTGAGGTCTCTAGGGATGATACTGTGAAGAAGACCCATCCACGGTGGGCTGAAAGCTGAGGCAGCCACTTTTCTCATTCTGGCCCTCCCAGCCTGCTTCGCCCCAGCCCTCCGAGTTGTGCCCTTTCCTCTTCCTCTGTCTTCTCAGTCAATACCTCCCGTGTCCGTCAGGCTGCCCAATGATTTCAATGGCCCAGCTCCTCGGGACTCACTGCAGAAGATCCTCCCCAACTGGAGGGTTCTGCCCCTCTTCCCAGCCGTGCTTGTCTCTTCCTTCGACTTAGCCTGGGCCAACTCACTGCATAGGGACAGCCACACCCAAGTCGGCCCCTGCCCCACTATTGTTGCTTCTCTTCCTGGACCCTGCATTTTAAATTTGAGGAGGGTTTATCGAGCATTTATTATATGCTAGGAACTGTACTAAATACTTTCGTGCCTTATTTCATTTAATCTGCCAAACAATCAGGCGAGCACTATTATCTTAGAGAGGTTACAGAGCTTGCCTGGGCTGGCACAGCCAATATTTAAACCAGGCAGTCTGTCTCTCCAGAGAGAGCTGAAGCCAGGGTGAAGTGAGTAGCAATTGTCATAAATAGAACCACCACTTGACTTAAAGACATCTGAGCTCTACTTCTAGCTCTGCCTTGAAACAAATGTGTGATGATGGGCAAATCATTTAACCTCTCTGAGCTTCACTTTCCTCACCTTAAAAATGTGGGTCGGAGAGGTAGGAATAATACAGACACTCTTTCATGAAAAATATATATGTTTGTAAACATATAACAGTGATTAAGTGTGTGAACTCCCGTGCCAGTTTGTCTGGGTTCAAATGATAGTTCTCTGCAGTCTGGGAATTATGTGACCAAACTGCCTTGTGTCTCAGTTTTCTCATCTGTAAAATGGGTATGGTAATAATAGTACCTATCTCACAGAGTTATAGTGAGGACAAACTGGTACATGTCAAATGCTTGGAGCCTTGTCTGGCGTATAGTAAATGACATCAGCCACCATTAATATAATTTTATTATTATAACAAATGGTCTTTTCCATCAAAAGTCTATGATTTAGAATTTAGGATGCATTAGAACTTTTAGCACCATTGTTAATATAGCCAGGATTTTCGTGTTTAGAAATTAGAACGTAAGGGCTTTTTAATAAGATGAAAAATTCCCCCACTTGTATAGTAATTCACTCCTTTCAAAACACATGGACATGTAGACTTAATAGGACCTCATAACTCTGGGAAGTCAGTCATAAAACTGTGCATTGGAACAGCTCTTCACAGTGATCAATGCGTTTGAATTCATATCAGCTCATTTTGTCCCCACCCCACACCGTGAGGCAAGCAGGAGGTAGGTAATGTGCCCAATCAGAGATGAGGAACCTTTACTCATTGTTGAGTAGGTGACTTGCTCAAGGTCATACGTTAATGGGTAGTGGAACCAGCAATGAAACAGGAAGATCCCAACTCCCAGTCTAGAAATCTTTCCAGAAAGAAATCTCTCTGTATTCTGCAAAGTACTTTGTGCTTATACATGTGTTGGGTTCCAAACCTGGAATTTTCCAGATGGCAGAAGGATCTCCTCTCCTGTAAGCTAGGACATAACCTACTTTTATGGAGACTGGAACCCCTATCTCCACTTGACTGTGGGTGTTTAGGGTCATTGCTACCTCCCAGAGGGTGAAAAAGGAGAGGGCTCTGGAATGAGACAGACCCTGGTTCTCATCCCCATTCTGCCACTTGACTAGCTCTGTGACCTTGGGAAAAATCACTTAAAATTCTTTAAACCCCTCTTAAAAATGGGGATAAGGATTACCACCTCGTAGGGAAGCAGTCAGAATTGCCAATAACACGTGGACGTATCAGAAGGCACTCGATAAATGTAGTAGTGTAAAAAAAAAGAAAAAGAAAAAGCTTTTTTCTCCAGAAGGCCAGCATGGCTGACAGACCCAGCTTCTGCTTTCACTTGTTTCTCCAGGACGCTGGCTCGGAGAAAGGTAGCAGGCAAAGCAGACAGGTGACTTTAAGTCATGAAACATATATTCTCACCTTGGGCACCTGCTGTTTTAAATGACTAAATTTCCCCGCCCCCATACAGCCATCATTTAGCAAATACCAGGGCTAGTTATTAATTTAAAAACATGTTCAGCCTGTGCTTACAGAAACTGCCATTTCCCCCCCTTGGGAATGAGTTTTTAGTTATGTTTTTAAAATTAGCTGGCGCTTGAATTTCATTTTCCATCCAAGCTTCCCTGTTATCTGTAAGGTCACAGAAACACGTAGGCGGTGGACAGTCCAATCCTAGATATTAGGCTCTTGGAATTAAAAGCCGAAATAAGTAAATACAGAATGCCCAAGGATTTTTTTTTCAGAGCAGAAAGCCTGTCCCCAGCGAGCTGCAGGAGCCAGGTTTCCTCCTTAAGTGGCTCTTTCCTTACATTTTGAGGTGAAGCCTGAGGAAGAGGAGTAAAAAGACCTGTGACCTATATCGTCAAGGTCTGTTTCTCCTCCGCTCAGCAACAGGAAAGAATCAGAATGCATTCTGGAGGAAGAAGAAAAACCCAAGTGCTGATTTTCCCTTTAAGCCATTCCAATCACAGGCTCGCAGTTAAAATAATGCTCACCTACTGCGCTTCCAACTGGGCCATCTACCTTTTTCGCTGGCGGGGTCATGCCCAGTCAAGCCTGACGAGGCTGCCACCGGCCCCGTGAGCTTGCTGCAGGCCGGCTACACCTGTTTATCACCAAGTCACTTCATTTCCCTTCCCCTCCTCCCTACTTGAAAAGGAGCATTAATTAAACCGGTAAACAAGCCGGCTCCCATTCTAAATCAGGGCTGCAGGCAACGGAGAGATAACTTGGGCTCCGGAGAAGAGGGATTTTCTGTTAATTTATGGAATCCACCGTCACTCTCTCTCCGAGCAGCCTGTTCCCGGCTTAACGGGGAAATTGAAGCAGACAGCCTTTGTCTAAACACTTCTTTTGCCCAGAATATCTTAATTTTTCTATTTGAATGTTTAATAAGGTTTGGGGTACTGCTGCTGCTTTTTTAATTTTAATGGTGCAGACGTTTGGGTGTTATCATTTGGCTGGTGGCTGCAGGGCACCGTCCTCCTGGGGCGTGGAGGGAAGGACCAGTTTTTTCAAGCTGGGCTCCGACAGCCGGCGAAAGAAGGAGGCTGGGGTTTTGGGGGGTCCTGAAGTGAGGGCAGCCCAGCAACACTATGCCCACAGGTACCACCCTTCCCTCTTGTTTGTTCCCCAACGCTGTCGGTGCCTGCAGATGCCCCGGGAACGTGCCCCGGGCCCCGGCGCCCGCTTTCTTTCTCTCCCACCCCTTGGAGCAAACCACCCAGGCAGGGCGTCCGGCTGCGTCCCGGCCGGGCCTGTGGGGAACCTTCTCTGCCAAAGGGCTGGACCACTGCTCAGAACCCCGCGCTGCCTCAATTATTTCTCCTAGAAGGAGGCTCTGTGTGTGTGTGTGTGTGTGTGTGTCTTATTCCCCACTGATATCTGGAATTCCTCAGTTTAAGTGGGAATCACAGTGAAATTGTAGTTTTCATTAGATTACAGACAGTCCAAGAAAAAAACCCTCCGTAAATTTTTGTCATTTCCGATGTAAACCTTCGTGAAAAAATACAGGAATGTCTTATCCATATTTCAAGTCATCCTGCTTCTCCGGGTGGCATATCCAGTAATCATGTTGACAAATTAATGGTAGAGAATTAGTTGTACATTAAAGATTTAAATTATATTATGCAGCACATTGTCATAAAATGATATAAAACAATAGGAAAATAAATGTAAATGAATTCAAGTTACTGACATGTAAAACACCAGACTGACATCTGTACACTTAGCGACGCGCTCAGCCGCGGGGTGCAGCGCCGAGCTCCGACGTGGCGGCCCCAGCGCGGGGCTGCGGGCGGTGTGTCCTGCGCGCGGGTCGGCGAGCCAGGGGTTAAGTGGCGCCGATCGCGGCCCTCCCTCGGCTCCCCTCCTCTGCGTGCAGATTTTTAGGCCCACCGAGCCGCCCGAGAAAGTTTTCAATTCGACGAGGCCGGAGCATTTCAGGGGCTGAGCTCCTTAGAAAGCTGCAGGGCCCCCAAGGGCCGACTGGCAGGGAGGGGGCGGCATGCCCCGTTCTGGGCACGCTAATTACGAGGATTCGGTTTCCCGGGTCTGAAGGAATGCATTACCTGCAGCAAAGGAGGCACGGCCTCTCAGGAAGGCCCCGAGAGGAAGTTGAATGCCCCAGTGAATTCCAGCCCCATCCCTAGGTTTATACCGAGAAGCCCAGCCCATGCTGAGAGACTAATCGCTTGGCCCTTGTCAGGGCTGTTGTCCAATCAGCCCCTGAATAGCAAAACTTCACAATGCCGAGTATGAATTAGAGGGGAACAAATGTGGATGCAGACTTTTTTTGCAACAATACCTAACTGAGCCTTTCAGACAGGACAACGGATGCACAAAAGCTCGACGGAAATTGGAGTAACTTTTGGAGGCCCTTGTAGCTCCCGTCAATAAGCGTTAGCTTCATAATGGCTGCATGGGCCTCCTCCATTAACACCCACCCCCCCTTTTCTGCGAGATGGATCAATTGTTCGTGGGGTTGGGGGGAATTGTCATAAAAATTGGGCATTTTTGTTGTCCTTGTCTTGGAAACGGTTGCTCTCTGTTGAACACGGCCCAATGGATTTGTCTCCTTTTTATGTGAATGGTGGATTTGGTCATTACCTGGCCCACCATAAAGTACTGACGACGCCCCCTCCCTGCTCTGCCCACCCCCAAAAGAACAGAATAGCTTCTTGAGCTATACAAATAAATGTCAGGTCTCTGTTTTAAAATTTAGCTTTGTTTACCCAACAGAATGGAATTCATTACTGTGTAAAAGTGGTTCCATTTTCTGATCTTTTTATTCAAAATGTTGAGAGTATCAAAAAGCTCATTTGAAGGTCACCGGTTTATGTATCTATTCTCTTAAGTGTTTTAGAAATTCATATGGAGGACACAAAAGGTGGAAAATGTGAAAACATACTGTTCATTGTTTATCCTAACCTTGCCATGGTTATTAGATAAATGAGTGTGGGGGGGAAAAATGGCATTAAAAGCCATTGTGAACCGGGAAATTTTTTTTCCCCTGAAGACTGTTAATTTTAGCCCTTGATCTGTAAATGTCAATTTCTAATTCTTTTTACTGTGCAGTTTATATAACTTCTGCATTTCAAGTCTATAAAAAGCTTTTGCAGACTTTTCATAATGTAAGTAGCAATTTATTTCATTACAGTTTGAATTTTTTATGTAGTTCCTATGGACGTTTTGATGAAATTGTCAGGCTTAAAAGCTGGAGTGCTTTTCATTTGGGGGTGTGTGGACTTTTTTTTTTTTTTTTTTTGCTCCGGTCTGTTCTTGCTGGATAATTTAAAATTAGTGAGATTAATCAGTTCAGTGATGTAAAAAGACCACGTTTTGGTTGGAACAAGGTCTGAGGCAAAATCATTTTATTTTTTTTATTAGTAAATGATTTAAAAGGTCTTTTCAACTAGTTATCCGAAGCCGATATTTAACTGTTACTTATTCCACTAATTTCTATCTTTTGTGAAAAGAACCTTCCAGCCTAAATCTCCTCGCTCTGTCCCATGCTAATTGCAGCTTACATTATATAAATGGCTTTGTAAAGAAAACTATAACTCGGAGCCTTGAAAGTTGCGTGTTTCTATTTGCTCAAACTTGATGCACTTGTTTGGAGAGGGTCATTGCAGGGAAAGCTGTGTAGCCTGTAAGAATGTCCTGGATAACAAGCTTAAACAGAACCTTTTGTTGTGCTCAGTATTCTCAGGACTCCAAAATGAGGCCTCCTTTTTCTAACTGCAGGCTGAAGTGGTTCATTACTGCTGTTTCCTCCGCCAGGCCAGGGCTCAGCCATTCCCGCTACTGAAGGTCTGTAACTTCCTTAAAAAGAGAGAAGGAAAACATGGCCCAGAAAGGTCTTGTTAGCACTTCCTATGTGAAATTAGCAGCTTTCTAAAAGGTACAACTCCAATTACCTCACATTGTGGAGGCGAGCACAAACTCAACAATAAGCACAGCCCAGCAAGTGACATTCCGTCTTTCTAGAGTTACTTCCCTAATTAGGAATGAAGAAGCTCTATTCTGCTGAGTGCATCTATTTACAGTGGCCACAATGCTTTAACTTGAGCATCCTTCTCAAAGACCAGTGTTAAAAAACACAAGTGCTCTTTTCGCAGAGCCGGCTATGGTGAGGCGACACATTCCTAACGGTTACGCCCTTGGAAGGAAAAAAAAAAAAAAAGTGTAGCCGCTTTGGCCGGATTGTTAACACTTCAGGATTCATTTTCCACAATAACGCCCCTGCTCAGAGAGCTCTGGGAATTACAGTGGACAATGGGGAGGCATTCTTAGGAGGGTCTAATGATGGAATAAAAAGAAAAATATTTATTGCTTTTGACAGTTCCACAAGGGGCAAAAAATCCTTGTCGTGGCTAAAGTTTCTCTAGCTGTTGGAGGAAGGGTGGCCCACGGGGACTCAAACAGTCCCCCTTCCTTTGTTAGGAGGCTGAGGACCAGGGCCACGCTGGGAAATTAAAGATTAGGTTCATTAAGGTAAGATCATTGTGCAGAGGCATTGTTGTTGATACAGGTGGAGAGATGGGGGCTGGGATAGGAAGCCCACTTACGTGTAGGGACGAACGATTAAACAGGCTTAACAGACGTGCCACGCAGCTATGTTTATTATTTGCTTGGTGGCCGACTTGTGCTTTCACTGTTTCGTTTGTCAACAGCCTCTGCAAAGGAGGGCCAGGACTCCCTGCCGGGAACCAGGTGGAAGAGAAGGCAAAGCAGTTTCTGGAAAGGAAATCCAGTCCTGTGGGCCCTCCTCTCCCTCCGATGGCTGTCCCTACTTCTAAGTTCCCCTTTGTCCCCATCCCGGCCCGACAGGACCAGCCTTCCCTGAATAGGTAGAGGGGACAGTGCCCTCCCACCTGAGATGTGTCTTTGGGTCTTTCTGGATGCTGACAGGAGATGTTTGTGCTGGAGAGCACGTTGGATGGCCCTTTGAAAGCAGGCATTGCATGCACCCTTTCCTCCCAGTAGAATCTGGTGATTGAGTTTTCAATCTGGGAAGTTTTACCAAATGCTTTCCTTCCCCAGAGTTAATGTTATCTCCTCAGAAACTGGCTGTTTTGGAAATCTGGGCTACCTATCATTCAATTCATCCATCTGAAAAAACAAAAAAACCAAAAAATACCCAAACATGCCCCCCCATCCTACACACACACACACACACACACACACACACACACCATCTCTGCATTGTTATTGCAAACGGTGTTTGTCTTTGTTAAAAACAGCCCCTCCCTGCCCCCTCCCTAACTTGGAGATGCATAAACACTGAGAACTTTAAAAAGAAAAAAATGTGAGTCAGTCTGGTGGAATTCTTGTGAGCATGGGGTCCACCCCTGCAATTTGTTTGAAGGGAGAATGTGCAAAGGGAGGCGCCCAGGTTGTGGTCAGGTGGCTGAGCGTGCGTATGGTACGGCGTTCAAGGAAATCATTCCCACACAAGCCTCCCCTTTCCCCCCAGTGTCTTGGGCATAAGGAAAAAGGTCTTCTTTACTTTTGGTGGGGTCAATAGTTCTATTTCTGGTGAGCAGCTGAGAAATGCAGTTAGAGTTGGAGATGTCTTTGATAACACATATCCTAAAAGAGAAGCACTTGTTTATTTGCATGATAGGGTCACTTATTACACAAAAACTCACCAGCTTTCTTTTCTTTCCCCTCCTGCCCTCCCTCCAGCCCCCCTCTGAGGAAAATAAACAGTGTCATAATGATTTTGGTAAATAGAATGCTTTTTAAATCCACCTAATCATGGGGCATTCTGAGAAGGCATTCTGAGAAGACCCTAGGATTTAGTTAGTGTGTAAAAAAGACTTAATTTTAGAGAGGTTTACATATATAGAGAGATATAGATATAGAGGGACTATCACACGGAGAGAAGATTTTTCAGGAGTTAAGAACAAACATGTTTTGATTCCTTCAGATTCTATCATGTTGCTGTACTTCTTGTTATTTTCTATTAAAGGGAAGGTGACATTAGATTGTTGACTTCCTTGAGCCTGCCAGGCGTCTATAGCATAGAGTGAAATGGAGAGTCTTTATTTTCATAGATTATATCAGAGAAGTTTGTGAATAAAACATTTTCAGCGTAATGTGCTTATCAGTTAGGGCAGAACTAGAAATAATTCTGAAACAAGCAGGCAACATTTACCAAACTTCTTGGTGTTTTTCTCCTCTTGCACTTATGTCAGGATTTCTTTTTATTTATTTCTATAAAGTGTCTTTTGTCCTTGAGAATGTTGAATAGACTTCTTTCAAAAAGTTATCAGAGACCGGTCTGATAAATCAGGGGAGAAATTAGGAACATCTGAGTTATTTTCTACGATGGGTTAATGAAGAGATGAGGATTTGCATTTTCTTTTAAAGACCTAATGAGCAAAAAGCAAAACAGCGAAGGGAGGAAGGCTCTGAGGCTGCCACACTGGGATTTATCAGAAAGCAGAAAGGAAAATTTGGTACAGACAAGATTCTCAGCCGCGGCTTACTAGAAGTGGAGTTAACTTTTTGAGAACAAGTGGGTAATCATTGGCCTTTTACAAATAAAAATATAGCCTGAAAACCTCCTTACAGTGTCCTCAGCACTTAAACATTTATCTCCACAAACGGCCCTTTAACAGAAAAGAAAAACTGTTGTCAATAATCAGAAAAGAAAACATTGCTTCCTGAACTAGTGGAAACTGCATTGATATTTTCAACCCTGCTGACTTGAGATTGTTAAAACCTTTTCAATAAGAGGCTTTTTCTGAACTGCCTGAAAAAAGAAAAAAAGCCTGTCATCCCGTTGTCATATAAGGAAGGAAGCCTGATTTTGGAAATTATTTATAAGTTTGAGGTTCTTAGAACAATCGCCTTGAATTTGGAACTGCGATTAAAGTTGGTCAGGGGATGGGAGTGCAGGGATGCTGCTACATTTCTCCGGTGTACTTGGAAGATTTCTCAGATGGGAAAGAAACCCAGAGCTTCTTCACTTCGGCAAACTGGAGCTCCATCCTTCCCCTTCCAACGTGCTGGGGGCCAAGGAGGCAGCAAACCAGGCAGCCAGGGAGGATTCTGAAAACCCTGTAAATTCTGCTTACTAAGCCAAGAAGGTTTTAAATATCTCAGGCTATTTGCATCACAATTTCTGGAAATTCTGTTGGAACTTTAACATTTTACCTATTTCATAATGATTTTTAAAGAAATTTCCTACTCATAAAACTGTTTATGGGCTCTTTTGTACTTTATATTTGATATGAGAATATACCATGTTGAATTTTAATGAAAGCTATTAGGTTGCTATTCCCTAGTCTCTGCAGTTTTTTTTAATTAAGGTGAATTTACATAATATAAAATGAACCACTCTAAAGCATACAATTCAGTGGCATTTAGTATGTTTGCAATGTTGTGTCCGTAGTTTCACTTTTAGTCATCATTTCTCCCAGTTGCACAATCCCCAACAAGTCTTTGTAGAATAGTTATTATATACTGATACTCATTCAACAAACAAAGTAGTCACTGAGAAAATTGTTACACGAGTGGTACCAGGCTAAGCTCTGTTGTGGGTTATAAAGATGAAAAGGGACCTTCATGTCCTCAAGAATTTTTTTTTTTTTTTTTTTTTTTGTCCAAGAGAGGTAAAACTTGTGCCACAGGCATCAACAACTTTAGTCAGGGAATACTTATTAATTTTATTAATAAACTTTATTCAGCCCCACAGAGTTTTATCATCCTAAAACATCATGGTGTTGCTGAGTATTTCTTAGCAACATTAGCCAGGATAATTAGACTACAAAGCCTTGAGAATATTTACTGTACTGTTTTTCTCAGAGTGATTTCATTTTCTGTGACACGTTTCAAAGTTTCCAAAACTTGTAATACTTTGTTGAGCATGTTCCCTTTGATGGGTGTTTACATTGAGTAGGGTCTTTCATTTCAGTGTGAAATTCTCTCTGTAGCCTTTCAGCAAATTTGAGCTTGTGTGGTGGTAAAAGGTGGGAGGAGGCTCCACGGGGATAGAAGTTGCTTAACTTTGCCGGGAAAACTATGCATTTTTTTCAGGAAACTTGAAGGCAAATGCTGACTGTGAGGCCAATGGTCCAGCACATTTGAAGGGTAGTGATAAAAGTGATGAAACCAAGAATGCATGTACCCTAAACTAGATTTTAAAGATGAAAACTGTTTTGGGCTTCCCTGGTGGCGCAGTGGTTGAGAGTCCGCCTGCCGATGCAGGGGACACGGGTTTGTGCCCCAGTCCGGGAAGATCCCACATGCCGCGGAGCGACTGGGCCCGTGAGCCATGGCCACTGAGCCGTGCGTCCGGAGCCTGTGCTCCGCAACAGGAGAGGCCACAACAGTGAGAGGCCCGCGTACCACAAAAAAAAAAAAAAAAAAGATGAAAACTGTTTAATGTAAGAAAAAAAAAGCATGATCCATCTGTTAAAATATTTATCTTTTTCAAATAAGATCTGTATTTTATACTGAAGATGGTGTTGATGATGATAGTGGTGGTTTGGAGGTGAGAGAGTTGGTGCAGAGGAAATGTGACAAAGGACTTGCCTCAGTAAGGTTAGGTTATACAGCTTTGTGTAATTGGTGAGCGGAGGGTCTTCTTTGACCCAGAATATGGAAAGATAGGACTTCCCTGGTGGTCCAGTAGTTAGGACTCCCCACTTCCATTGCAGGGGGCATGGGTTCGATCCCTGGTCAGGGAACTAAGATCCTGCATGCCCTGTGGCGCAGCCAAAAAACAAACAAAAAAAAGAATGGGGAGACTTAAGGAACGGTATTAAAATTTTCAAAAAAAGAGAGAAAGATAGAACAAATGGACAAATATTTGTTGGGTCCACTTTAAGCAAAGGCTGTGCATAGTGTCATTTGGGGGAAAAAAGACAGTAATCAAAAGAGCAGTTTCTGGTTCTGGATTGTTGTTGGTTCCAGTCCTAGTTCTGGCACTTTCTGGCTGTGTGCCTTTGGGCAAGTTACTTATCTGCTCTGGGCCTGGATTCCCTCCTCTGTGGGGACAATAGTAGCCGCCTGGCAGGGTCCCCCGTGAGGATCCTCAGTAGCATGGTGCTAAATCATATCCCCTGTGCTCAATAAACCAGTAGTTGCCAAGACAAATACACATGTCAGTGCTGTTTGCCGTGCCTTTCAACCAGAGAACACAGTCTGACATTCTACCAGGGAAAGCAAAGTACCATTTGGTGTGAGATTTGCAAATCATAAAGCACCAAATTAATTTGTCATAGTGTGTGTGTGACGTCAGGGGAGATGGTTTTTAAAGCCATCTAAGAAGGGAGGGAGGCTTCAGGATTAGTTACTTTGAATGGGAATGTCTAGAACCTGTAGCTTTGACTGTTGAATACCCCGTCTCTTGCTGCCGCTGAAAGCTTACAAATAGCGCCTGAAAAATTATTTCAATTTGCCATCGTGCTGGAACCATCAATTTATACCTGAAATGTGTCAAAATGTTGGGTATTTCTATAATGATAAAAATGATTGGAATTGCCGTGTTTAATTAAAATGTTAATCCACTGTCATCTTACATGATCTCTATTTATAGAAAATTTTCTATTTGCTGTTAAGATGTTTTATTTTTAAATGAAAATCCTGCTGTTTAGCCAATGACTGATGCTAACTTAAGCAAGAGGTGACAGTCTGCTAAGGGTGAGGAGAGGTGACTCTATCAGAAGACTGTCTCTCAGTTGAAGAAGGAGTGATGCAGGGGAGCCAGAAAGACCACCCTGTCTCAAAAATCCTCCCCAGCCTTCTCCCTGGTGTCCAAAATCGTTTAACAATAGACCTGGCTGAAATGCAAATGCTTTGGGTAGAAGGAACACAAAAGTTTGAGTTAACAAAAAGGTATGCAATGCCTGACACCCAGTCCTTTTTTGAGAATGAGGGTGGGAGGCTTGATGGGTGCAACCTGGGAAGAAGGAAAGGTATCCTGACTGAATTTATAATTTTGCTGAAATTGACCCTGAATCAGAGGAAAACCAGATTTCCTGGGGGTGGAGGGAAGGGGGAAGGGGAAGGGGGAGGGGGATTGAGCCTGAAACCTTGACCTTAGGAGCTGATATTGTCTCTACTCTCTTGTCTAGAGGATGATTGGATACAAGGGCAGTCTCTGTTGAGGTACAAGAGCAGATCCCGGGGTCTGCATTCTGCATCCTTGGGAAGGACCTGGAATATTCCAACTACAAGGGTCCCTTCTTAGATTGGATTCAGCTCATCCTACCTGGGTTACTTGCCCAACCAACCTTCCCATCTGACTCTTTCAGGGCTTGAGGGATGTCACCTTCATACCATCCATCCCCTTCCTTCTATCTCCAGTCACCTTGGCCCTAACCGCCCCCTTACTACCTGTGTTGATGTAGCTTCTGGCTCCTCTTCCCCATTCCTTGGTTGGCTATTGCTTCCTCTTCCCCATTCATTGGTCAGCTTCTAGCTCCTCCTCCCAGTCACTGGACTCCTTGGATTCCTTCAGCTCCTGACCCTCTGGATGTGCTTTCCCAAGTGGCTTTTGTTCTCCCTCCCAGCCCAGCCCTTCCTGGGGTGGTGTCTCCAGGATCGACCCGTTCCACTCACTTGCCACCCAAGCCTTCACCCCAGCACCACTCTGTGAAACGTCAGTGCTTTCTTCCCTCGCCTGCAGGACAGCTTCATAGGAGGTGGTGTTGCAACATCTCAGCCTCACGCCTGTACTTCCCTAAAAAGCTGCTGGCCCTGGGAGGCTCACAGAGCCCTGCCTTCCTGCAGTTACGGTTTCCTCCTGCTTAATGGTTCTTCCCCACGATCTCCCAAAGCCAGACCGTACTCAAGGAATACCTCCTCTGTGATGCCTTCCTTGATTTTTATATTTTATGGCCTTCTCTGGATAAAACTCATTTAAAAATTTGTAGTAAAAATACATAAAGTTCACCATTTTAGTCATTTTTTTAAGTGTAAGTTCAGTGGCATTAAGTACATTCAAAATGTTATGCAACCATTAGTGCTATCCATCTCCAGAATTTTTTCATCATCCAAACAGAAACCCCACACCCAGTAAACAGTAAGTCCTCATTCTCCTAGTGACTTGGAACTTCCATTTCACTTTCTGTCTCTATGAATTTAAATGCTTTAGGTACCTTCTATAAGTGGGATCATACAATATTTGTCCTTTTCTATCTGTCTTATTTCACTTAGCATAATGTTTTCAAGGTTCATCCATGTTGTGATATGTCTTGGAATTTCATTCCTTTTTAAGGCTTAATATTTCATTGTATGCAGACCACATTTTGTTTATTCATTTGTCTGTGGTGGACATTTGGGTTGTTTCTACCTTTTGGCTATCATGAATAATCCTGCTGTGAGCACTGGTATACAAGGGTCTGTTTGAGACCCGGCTTTCAGTTCTTTTGGATATATACCTAGGAGTGGAATTGCTGGATCATGTGGTAATTCTATGTTTAACTTTTTGAGGACCTGCCAAACAATGATAATTTCTATGACCCATTTATGAGACACTTTCTGGTTTACCAGATGCTGGCTGTTCCATTAGCTTCTCAGAGCAAACCTGAGGCAAACACTGTTATTAACATCGCCTTTATTCAGGTGAAGAAAACGAAGCTCAGAGAGGTTCAGTGACTTGATCAGGGTCACTCAGCATGTTGCTGGGGACTTTGGCCTGAAAACAAGATTATGTGACTATGGTGTCCATAGGCTTTCCGGTGCCATGTGACACCCTTTCAGTGTCCCCTCGTTGCTTTATCCCTACTGCTGGAATGACCTCTAGGTCACCATGATTATGAACATGTCTGAGCCCCTTTCCAGACTGTCAACCTCAAGGACAGGGGCTGTGTCATGATTATCTTTGTCTCTCCCATGCTGCACAGCGCCTGGTACATGATAAACCCTCAATAAATGCCGATTGAATGGGTAAATGAATGAATGGGGTCTTGAGGGAAAGGAAGGTGAAAGGAGGGAGGTGCCACAACAGAGAAATGGCCCAGAGGGCCTCGTGTTACTTTCCTGTTCTGCCCCAGACGTGCAGATGGAACAGGTGTCTCAGCATTGATGGTGACCTCTACCCCCTCGCTCCTCAGAAGTGTCATTTCTCAGTCTGATTTCCCTGGCTCTGGACATTTCTGGTTGTGATGTGTTCCATATACTGTCTTGATGCTCACTGCTCCTCTGCCTCCTCGGCTGCCACTGACGTCAGGCATTAGGTCTGTTACCCCAGCACCAAAAATAGTGCCAGGCACCCGGAGGTGCTCGGTACATGGCTATTGGCTGAATGAATTTTGCAGTGACTGGGCCTCAGGGGGTCACTCCTCCTCACTTGTCCATGCACCAGTGGGAGAGGTGTCAGATGGAATGCAGGAGGCCCAGTTAAATGTGAATTTCAGATAAACAACAAATACTTTTCTTTAGTATTTAGTACATGCTTATGCTAAAAAAGTTGTCCATTGTCTATCTGAAATTCACATTTAACTGGGTATCCTGTACTTTTATTTGCTCAATTGGCAACCCTAGTCACTAGGTACTTATTAATGTCACATCACCAAAATTCTCAGAAATGCCAAGGAGAAGAGTAGAAAACTGGTTTTCCAGAGCTAAATTACTAACTATTTTCTAATCTTAAAAATGCAGACGCGGGACATTTTTTTTCCTAAATGGAAAGTAATCCTACACATGCAGCAATTTAATTCCCATTTGAAATTGCAGTTTCTGGCTCCTCTGCTCTGGTGTCAGAATATTTCAAGCATCCATACACTCTGGCTTCGGCTGATCTTGGCAAACCCAAACCATCCACTCTGGGGATGTACGTGCCTGTGATCGTTTGGGACATTCCCGAAGGCTGACACGTGTGAGTCTGGCTCACAGCAGGCCAACCATCCTGATGTGTGGCATTTATCACACTCATCTTTCTCCACGTTCTACTGAGCTTGACCATTCTGTAATCCAGAACTTCCTGCTCAAGACTTTATTAGGAACCTGACTCGGTTTCCCCAGAAGCTTCTTTTTCATTGTGGCACTGGCAGGAGACGCTCTCTAATCTCCCCAAGGGTCCTTCTGAGTTCACCTGAGTGAGAGGCCCGGGATCAGCTCCCTTCACCGGATGCACCTCAGACTTCCTGGAATGAAGGAGGGGCAGGGGCTCCTCCCGGGCGAGGAGCAGAGTCTCTGCCCGTTTGACAGGGGTAGAGTCTGCTGGGGCTTGGGGCACTGGGGGCACTGGGGCCCGAGACCAAACTGGGGTGGAGGTGGGGGCTGCCGGAAAGGGCCCAGAGAAGAAAGGAAACTCTTTCTTGGGTGTTTACTCCTGTGGTTATCCTCCTAAACACTGAATTTTAAACCCCCTTCCCCTGGCTGCTTGTCTAACTCACCTAATTTAATCTTGCCGGGATGCAATTACTTACGCGTCTGCTGATTTGGGGATTTCTAAAAAAACATGAGCTTTCCAGCCTTTGGAGCAGCTGCGCCGATGAAAAGCAGTGGACAGGAGGTGTGGTGCCATGTGAGCGGCAGTCATGACAACTGGAGGGGCCAAGAGCAGAGACACACGGCGGGGACATGGGGCTGCCCAGCTGCTCAAAGGCACTTTCATAAGTTTGGGGTCTCTCCCAGGCGATGACAGGCTGGGAGGCGGGCAGAGAGGTCACACAACCCAGGGATGTCCGCGTTACTGAACGTCTGAACTTGGCATCTTGAATTTAGGAAGTTCTTGGGCTGAGGGACTGAAAAGCCTGTGTCCTTCCAGGGCCTCAATTTCCCTCAGGCTCAAAGTGTGGAGGGCAGTCTTGGTTACCTGCTGTCCAGGACAACGGGACGCTACAGGGACTTGGCCTACTTAGGAAGACAGATACCATGCGAAGTCAAGTTAGAATAGTTCCAAAGTGAACAGAGCCGAGGATGCCTTTCCAGAAACATCTGTGGGGTGGGGAGGCTGGAAGGTACAGTGGTGCCATGTGGGGTGAATTATTCTTTGAAAGCTCTGCTCCCCTCTGGACTAGGAAATGGAATTTGCCTCATAACCTAAAATCCCAGCTTTGCTTTAGCTGTTACTCACTTGAGGGGACCTGGTGGGAACTGGATGACATGGGGCCAGGCAGTCCAGGGAAATCAGCCTGCCCTTTGGAACTGTCCCAAAGTCCCCAAATTCCCAAATGCTGGGGCTCAGGCTGAAACAGAACACCCCACAGAGACCTTATCAGCCAATGCTCCATTCCATTCTGTTTTCAGAGGGAGGAGTTATATGGGGTAAAGTAGCCCTAGGTTGTATTTTAGAATCTATAATTGAAAAAAAAATTTTTTTGTTTCTATCAGGAGATACCTGAGAGGGGGGTCCATGAAGATGTCATCATCTGATCACAGCCACTTAAGGGATTATATAGAAGACTTGACCTGTGAGTTGCCCTCTGGCCACCCAGTCAATAAGGAAGGGGCTGAGGGGGGAGGTGAGAAGGGGGTGTAGAGGGGAGATGGCAGGTCAGGGTTGGTGGGTACCGTTAAGTCCCACAACCCTTGCTCCATCAGGAAGGGCCTCCTGGTGGGCACAGAGAAACCATCTAGAGACTTCCGAACCCTCAGGAAGGCCCAGAGAATGAACCAGATCCCAGCCATCCAGAAGCCTGAATCCAAAGCACATCAACTGTTTCCTTCCTGGATCTGGGGGTTCCCTCCCAGGCAGGACCCTCTCTGACATGACCAACAAAGTAGGATTATTTTGTGAAGTTCTAAGAGATCAGATGATGGGGTTTTATAATCTCCACTTCTCCATTCTCTTCCCTTTGTGGAAAGTTATGTTCATTCTGTGTTTGTGTGATGTGTAGGTTCACTGGGAACGGGGTTTTGCTGGTGAAACATGGGACAGGAAGAGCTGGACTGGCATGGTGTGGGGGGCTATGAACAAGCCAAGTCTGTGGTTGGGGAGCCACCTGGATGAGGTGGGGAGTGGACCCTCCAAACGCTCCTGAGAATAGAATCAGAGATGGGGCAAGGAGGCTGAGTGAGGGGAGTGGGCGGGCCTTCCTCTCTGAGCCTCTCTCCTGGGTCCCCCTCTTCCTTCCCATTTGCACATTGATGATGTGGCGATGGCCAGAGGGGAGCCAGCGAGCTGGCCTCTTGTATAATCTGATAATTGGCTGTAATCCGTGTATGACATATTTGGAGATCTGCCTCCCCATTAACTCCTACTTGAAGGATAATCACATCTCCATATACGAGCCTTTGGGCCAAGTTCTCCCCTCACATTTCTGAAGCTCCTACCATGGACTCCACTCTACCAAAGACAGTTGTAATTGCCCACACGCTGTTTGTTACATTTTTAACTTACCATAAAAATTTTTTTAAATCTATATTCAAAGGGAGAGCCCTCCATTGACATCTTTGAGTAAAGGTGGGAGAAAAATTCTTAGAAGCTGGCAGAGTAGGGGTCTGTTAGGCAGACTATGCATGTACTCGATGTGACAGAGAGGGTCTTGACAAGAATCCTGGGCATAGGGGTGCAATGCTGAGGGGCAGGGATTCACATTATAGGTGTGAAACTACAGCAGTGCATCTGGTTGCCATGGAAACAGCGCTCGGAGGTTGTAGACGTGGGAGGGCCTGGGTGGGAGGCCTGATACTCTTTCTAGGAGGGGGCAGCAACGAGCCAAGGTCAGGTAACTGTGCGAAGAGTCTGGTTTGGAGCTTCTGGGAGTTCAGCCCTTTCTCTGTGCGCTGGCCTCTGAGCATTGCTCAACACTGCCTGGGTGGGAAACCATTCAAGGAGAGGACAGAGACTCAGAGGGACTAGAGGTTGGGTGGGCAGTGCCTGCATTGCCCGCACAAAGAAAGCCTTTCAGCCCCTGAAGTGTTGCTCCCCGGGGCAGGAGGAAGCAGGCTAATGCAGGACAAGCGTCCAGATTCAGGCTGGAAGTTTGTGTTGAATATGGTACTACGTGCTGGTGATGAGTTACCCATTCATTCAGGCAGGCCTGCGGACTGGGTGGTGACATAGATGATAAACTGCGGGGAGGACCAAAGGGCCCCTCTGTTCCCAAATATCCCTCCAGAACTTGTCACAAGGCCTGACATCCCACCATTTGTGTTCCGTGCCTTTGTCCTAAGCATCTTCTCCTCAGGCTTTTCCTTCCCACTGCAAGTTCTCCTAAGGAGGGGGTCCCACATTGAGTCCTTGTGACCTGGGCGTGGACTAGTTTATCAAATGCTTTGGCAAGATCAGAGCAGCACAGAGCCTCAGGGAATGTGGACTAGAGGAGGGATGCTGGGAGAAGGGAGAACGATGGAGAAATGAGGGGTGGGAGGTGCCAAAGGCAAACGCTCTGACCTTTTCAGTTTGTTCGTGTACCTGTCCAGGCTTGATGGGCAGCTTGGATGGTGCGTTGAAGGCATTTCCCATGATTCCTACCACTCTTCGTTCTGCCGTGCTTGAAGGCCTGATAGTTCAGAAGGTTGAGAGGCGGGTGCTCTGAAAGGCGGCATTTGCTACTTGGGACACGTTTGTTTTAAGATCCCAAGCATCAGGGGGTGGAGAACAATGCTTTCCCAGATGCTGCTGTTTGTCTCTCTTTGTGCTGGACCCAGGATGCCCAGCAAGTAGGGTACCAGATTAAACATGGGACACCAGGTCAAATTGTGCTTTCAAATGAACAGCAAGTGGTTTTTGTTTTGTTCTGTTGTTTCTTCTTGTTTGTTTGTTTTTGTTTTTAACGTCTTTATTGGTGTATAATTGCTTTACAGTGGTGTGTTACTTTCTGCTGTATAGCAAAGTGAATCAGCTATACATATACATATATCCCAATATATCCTCCCTCTTGCATCTCCCTCCCACCCTCCCTATCCCACCGCTCTAGGTGATCACAAAGCACCGAGCTGATCTCCCTGTGCTATGCGGCTGCTTACCACTAGCTATTTTACATTTGGTAGTGTATATATGTCCATGCCACTCTCTCACTTCGTCCAAGCTTACCCTTCCCCCTCCCCGTGTCCTCAAGTCCGTTCTCTACGTCTGCATCTTTATTCCTGTCTGGCCCTTTGGTTCTTCAGAACCTTTGTTTTTTTTTTTAGATTCCATATATGTGTTAGCATACGGTATTTGTTTATCTAACTTACTTCACTCTGTATGACAGACTCTAGGTCCATCCACCTCACTACAAATAACTCAATTTCATTTCTTTTTATGGCTGAGTAATATTCATTCATTGTATATATGTGCCACATCTTCTTTATCCATTCATCTGTCAATGGACACTTAGGTTGCTTCCATGTCCTGGCTATTGTAAATAGAGCTGCAATGAACATTGTGGTACATGACTCTTTTTGAATTCTGGTTTTCTCAGGGTATATGCCCAGTAGTGGGATTGCTGGGTCATATGGTAGTTCTATTTTTAGTTTTTTAAGGAACCTCCATACTGTTCTCCATAGTGGCTGTACCAATTTACATTCCCACCAACAGTGCAAGAGGGTTCCCTTTTCTCCACACCCTCTCCAGCACTTATTGTTTGTAGATCTTTTGATGATGGCCATTCTGACTGGTGTGAGGTGATACCTCACTGTAGTTCTGATTTGCATTTCTCTAATGATTAGTGATGTTGAGCATCCTTTCAGGTGTTTGTTGGCAATCTGTATATCTTTTTTGGAGAAATGTCTATGTAGATCTTCTGCCCATTTTTGGATTGGGTTGTTTGTTTTTTTGATATTGAGCTGCATGAGCTGCTTGTAAATTTTGGAGATTAATCCTTTGTCAGTTGCTTCGTTTGCAAATATTTTCTCCCATTCTGAGGGTTGTCTTTTTGTCTTGTTTATGGTTTCCTTTTCTGTGCAAAATATTTTAAGTTTAATTAGGTGCTATTTGTTTATTTTTGTTTTTATTTCCATTTCTCTAGGAGGTGGGTCAAAAAGGATCTTGCTGTGATTTATGTCATAGAGTGTTCTGCCTGTATTTCCCTCTAAGGGTTTTATAGTGTTTGGCATTACATTTAGGTCTTTAATCCATTTTGAGTTTATTTTTGTGTATGGTGTTAGGGAGTGTTCTAATTTCATTCTTCTACATGTAGCTGTCTAGTTTTCCGAGCACCACCTATTGAAGAAACTGTCTTTTCTCCATTGTATATTCTTGCCTCCTTTATCAAAGATAAGGTGACCGACCATATGTGCGTGGGTTTATCTCTGGGCTTGCTATCCTGTTTCATTGATGTATATTTCTGTTTTTGTGCCAGTACCATACTGTCTTGATTACTGTAGCTTTGTAGTATAGTCTGAGGGCAGGGAACCTGATTCCTGCAGCTCCTTTTTTCTTTCTCAAGATTGCTTTGGCTATTCGTGGTCTTTTGTGTTTCCATACAAATTGTGAAATTTTTTGTTCTAGTTCTGTGAAAAATGCCATTACAAGTGGTTTTTTTAGTCTAAGTATGTCCCATATATTGCATGGGGCATAATTATGATTATTCATTGTTTATCTGAAATTCAAATTTAACTGGGCATCCTATATTGTTATTTGCTGAATCTGGCAACTCTACCTGTTAGCGGCTGGGATTCCAGGGCCCTTCCTTCAACATGAGACTTCTGAAAGGATTGGCAGTCATTTCTATCCCTCTTCCTCTCCCCCCACTCCCTCTCTCCCCCTCTCTGCACCTCCTTCCTCCCTCTACCCTCCCTTCTCTACCTCTCTCTCTCTCTTTCTCTCTATCTCTCTCTCTCTTCAGAAGTTTTAGAGTCAGACACACCTGGAAGCAATCCTGTTCTAAAATTTATGGACTGCATGATCCTGGTCAAGTGACTTTACCTCTGAGCTTCAAATCCCTCAAGTAAGATGGGGATGATAGTAGGGCCTCATGAAGCCAAGATTAAATGAACTAATTTATGGAAAGGAACAAGTACAGCATCTAACATCATAAAACTGGCAAACAGCTTTCGAGCTGTCAGTGCTCCTTTCAAGCTCAGGTATTGATGTGGACAGGTGCTGTCTATTTCCATCCCCACTCTGACCCAGGAGCACACCCTGGCACCTCTTCCAGTGAAGAAGAATCCTCTCACACAACAACATTTGTGAGCAAAGGAGACTTTCCTTAGGAGAACCAGAGGTGGGAAATTAAACCAGGCCAAATCTGGCCCAACACCTGCTTTTGCACAGTGATTGAGCTAAGGATGGTTGAAAAGAAATCAAAAGAATAATATTTTGTGACACATGAAAATTGCATGAGTGAAAACTCACATCCACACAAACACCTACACACGGATACTTATAGCAGCTTTATTCATAATTGCCAAAACTTGGAAGCAACGAAGATGTTCTTTAGTAGGTAAATGGAGAAATAAACTGTGGTACATCCAGACAATGGAATATTATTCAGCGCTAAAAAGAAATGAGCTTTCAAGCCATGGAAAGAAGTGGGGGAAACTTAAATGCATGTTACCAAGTGAAAGAAGCCCATCTGAAAAGGCTACATACTGTATGATTCCAACTATATGACATTCTGGAAAAGATAAACCTATGGAAACAATAAAGAGATTAGGGATGGCCACGGGTGGGGGCAGGGAGTAGGATGAGCACAGAGGCAGAGCTCAGAGGACATTTAGGGCAGTGAAATTATTGTGTATAATACTATAATGGTGAATGCATGTCATTATACATTTGTCCAAACCCGTAGAATGTCCAGCACCAATAGTGAACCCTAATGTAAACTATGGACTTTGGGTGATTATGATGTGTCATTGTAGGTTCATCAATTGTAACAGAGGTACCACTCTGCTGGGGAATGTTGGTGGTTGGGGAGGTTTGGTGTATGTGCAGGGGATAACTCTCTGTACTTTCCCCGCAATTTTGCCATGAACCTTAAACTGCTCTAAGAAAATAACATCTTAATTTTAAAAAATTATATGAATGAACAAATTTTAAATCAGTGCACAGCCACACTCACACTGTCTACGGCTGCTTTCCCTCTGCAACGGTAGAGTTAAATTGTTGCAAGAGACTGTATGACCTAAAATAATCTGTAGTCCTTATAGAAAAAGATTGCTGACCCGTGCTCAAGGAGCTCGAGAAATGAACAATTGCTCACCCTCAGAACAGGGTACCATACAGCAGTCACACGGGCACCCAGAAGGGTAAATCTCAGAATATAATGTTAAGTTGGGAAAAAAGGAATTTTCAAAGGATCCATAAAATATGGTACCCATCATGTAAAATTTTAAGCAGCATGTATTACTATCACATATATTTTTTATAGGTACGTACATAAGTAGTAAAAGTTTAAAAAATGCACTGGAATAATAAATACCAACTTCAAGACACTAGTTACCTTTGGAGAGAGAAGAAGAAGAAGTAATGAGAGAAGAGTTTTAACTAATTGTTAACGTTTCCGTTCTTTTTAAAAAGTATGATATGAAGTAAATATGATACAATATTTGCATCTTTAATGTTAGTGATGAATACTTGGGTAACTGTTGTATATATATATATGTGAAGATGAATATGTAAGTGCCTTTATGTATTTCTCTGAAATGTTTCCTAAGTAAACCAAGCCATTTTGGGAAAAGAAAAGAGAGATTAAATAACTCACTCACGGTCACCCAGCTGGGAAGAGGCAGATTTGAAGAACCTGGATTTTTTTTTTTTTTAATTTTAGTATTTTAATGACCTCATTTCCCCTTCCATCATGGTTGGGAACATTATGCCAAAGTCCATTCTCTCTCTCTCTTAATTGAAATACAATTCTCAAACCATAAAAGTCACTCTTTAGAGCATAAAATTCAATGGTTTTTAGTATATTTACAAAATTATGCAACCCTCACCACTATTTAATTCCATAACATTCCATCACCTCAAAAGGAAACCCCATACTCAGCAGTCACTTCCATTCCACCCTACCCCCAGCCCTTGAAAACTAATAGTTTACTTCCTTTCCTATAGATTTGACTAACCTGAATTTCATTTAAATGCAATACTGTTTATGGCCTTTTAAAAGAATGCTTTCTTTCATTTAGCTCAATTCTTCATCTATGTTGTAGCATGTATAAACACTTCATTACTTTTTAATGGATGAATACTATTCCATTGTATGGATATACCATACCATAATTAGCTATCTGTCAGTTGATGGACTTTTGGGTTGTTTTCGCCTTTTGGCTACTGTAAATAACACTGCTATGAACATTTGTGTGCAAGTGTTTGTGTGAACATATTTTCAATTATCTTGGGTATATACCTAGGAATGAAATTGCTGGGTTTGACTTTTTGAGGAATTGCCAAACTATTTTCTAAGAGTCTGTACCATTTTACATTCCCATCAGCAGTATGAGGGTTCTGATTCTCCACATCTTTGTTAACACTTGATATTGTTTTTTTTTTTAATTATTGTTATAACCATTCTAGTTGGTGTTAAGTAGTACCTCATTGTGGTTTTGTTTTTAATTTCCCTCATGGCAAGTAATGATGTTAGGTATCTTTTCATGTGCTTATTGGTCATTTGTATATCTTCTTTGGAGGAATCTTTGTTCAGAACCTTTGCCCATTTTAAAATTGAATTGTTTGTCTTTTAATTGTTGAGTTCTAGGAGCATTTTATATATTCTGAACACTAGATCCTTACCAGATATATGATGTGTGATTATTTTCTCCCATTCTCTGGGTTGTCTTCTCACTTTCTTGACGGTGCCCTTTCAATGCACAAATCTTTTTAATTTTGATGAAGTCAATTTATGTAGTTTTTTTCTTTGTGTCTTGTGCTTTGATGTCATATCTTAGAAACCATTGCCTAGTTCAAGGTCACAAAGATCAACACCTGTGTTTTCTTCTAAGAATTTTATAGTTCTAGCTCTTACATTTAGGTTTTACATTACGATCCATTTTAAGTTAATTTTGGTATATGTGGTGACATAGGGGTCCAGATTCATTCTTTTGTATGTGGATAACAGTTGTCCCAACACCATTTGTTGAAAACGTTTGTCTTCCCTCATTGAATTGTCTTGGCACCCTTGTCAATATCAATTGATCATAAATGTATGAGTTTATTTCTGGATTCTCTATTCCATCAATCTGTGTTTATCCTTATGTCAATAACACACAGTCTTGATTACTGTAGTTTTGTAGTAAGTTTTAAAATCAAGAAGTGAGACCTTCAACTTTTGAAGAACATGGATTTGAACTCAGTCCATCTGACCCCAGAGATAAACTCTTAACCACATACTCTACATCTCCCCTCCCTAACTTACTGGTGTAGATGTTTAGTGAAAGGTCTTCCTCGTTCTGCCTCCCCTAAGAGTTTATAAATTAGAGGTAAACCCCTTGGCACCACCAGTGGCATCAAACAGTTTGGCTTAGTCACTCTAGTGGGCTCCTGGGTCCTGGCTCCTGGGTCCATTCCTGTGCAGGAGAGGACCCCAGCCTGCCCCCGAGAATTTGATGACACCCATGGGGTCCATCAGGAAGCAGTTCAGGGTGCCTGGCAAAAGGAATATGACGAGATGCCTCGATGTAGTCTTGGTATCCTAACAGCCTGCTACAGAGACAGTGGCCTAGGGTCATGTGGAAGGCATGGGCTCCATGTGAATCCTTTTAGACTTTGTGGGGCTAACAAAGAAGATTCCAGAAATTTTGTCCTCCGAGTCCTTGTTGAAAAAGAATATTCTCCCCCTCCTTTCCCCTCCCCCTTAGAATGGCACCTACTAAACATCCCTAGCATCCTTTCCGTCTGAGAATGGGGAAGTGGGGAACCAGATGGGAAGGGTCTTATGCAGGTGCAAGTGGACCTTGAGTGTGATGTATACTCCCCATCGCACCCAGCTGTCCAGGCCATGGCAGCGAGGCCCAGGGCACAAGGGAGTCAGGGTTCCTGCTCCTGTGCCCTCACTCTCCCCAAATCCTATGTTCCTCTCACCTCCAGAAATGCCTTGTCTTTTGTCTGTTTTATCTGGCCTATCCATCCATAAGGCTCATTTTAAGTCCCACCTCTTCCAGGAAGTCTGCCCAAATCCCCAGCCCACTGAGGCCTCTCACCTCAGAACTGCTCCAGTATTTGTTATCCAGAGCTCTCGTGGGTTCCTGAGATGTTGCTTTGTTTGTTACTCTTCCACATCTGCTGGTTTGATTTGTGAGTGATTTGAGCTCAGGGTCTGTGCCTCTTTTGTAGTCTCCCATGATCCCTAGCACGATGGCAGGCACACAGGAAGCATCTACCGTGTTGGTGAATAAATCAGTGAATGAATAAACAAACGAAGCATATTTGAAGAAGCTCCTGGACTTCTGTTCTTAAGGAAGGAGAGAGCCCCAGACTATGTCAGGGGAAAGCCAGCCCTGTCTCTCCACCCTAGTCTGGCTTTGGGGAGACCTCAGACACTCTCAGCATGGCGGGGGAGTGGCATGCCTGCTCCCCAGCCTTGCAGAGCAGGGAAGAGAGAGGGAGACGCAGGGCCCAGACCAGATGCCGATGGGATGGATGCTGGGGTCCCTGAGGGGGGACCTTGGCATTGGCCTCCCTCTTTATATTTTTGTTTATTTTTCTGTTTGTGCCCAATTACCTCAAACAGTGCCCCACGCTGGCTAAGAAATGTGAAAACAGCTAAAGACGAAATAAAGCAAAAGCGAAAAACAAGGAAAAGAGGGTAAACAAAGAGGGAATTCACCTTTCATTCGCCTGCAAAGTCCTCGGTTGGGGAATGAAGTTAAGACACAAAAGCTTTGCAACAACAACATTGTGGGGGAAGGCACAAGAGGGAAGCCGAACAGCCATTAAAGCAATTAAGAAAAGATTAAGGTCGCTTGTGGTGGAGAGAGAGAGAGAGACCCGTTAATCAATAGGCCAGAAATCACAGCAGGCTACAAAATTATAAGACCAGGCAAACTGGGGAACACACAGGCTTACCTCAACCAAGATGCCTGAGTAACTCAAAAGCAGAAACATCATATTCATTTCTTAGGCTTGCGGAAAAAATGCTTTTTAGGGGAACCCTTTCCTTTTAATCAGCTAATGGGGCATCCTGAGGTGGGGGTGAGATCCATATTGATTTCAAGGCAAATTCTAAAGCATCATGGTCTAAAGAAGAGTTCGTAATAATGCATGATACCAATGTGACTGGGTTGGAGGGAACATCATAGCAGAAACCTATGCGATAATATTAGAAAGGATCTTAAAACTCCCTGGGGGAGGTTATATTATTGTTCTCAAATATGTGCTGCCCCTTCCTAGGAGGACCTATATCCATGCTCCATTGGCAGTGGGCTTAGCTGTATGACTTGCTTTGGCCAGTGATATATATGTCGCTTCCCCACAGAAGTTTTAATAGCCAGCACACTGTTTGCCCTGGGCTTTTTCCCCTTTGCAACAACAAACCCAAAATGTTCTAGACGGAGTCTGTTTCCTCATTTCTGCATCCCAAAGTGAAGCCAGGGTTGGGCAAAGACTCAGCTGACTGGCAGACGACGTATATTTTGAGCAAGAAATAAACTTTATCGTTTGACACTACTGAGAAATGGGGGGGGGGGGTGTTTGTTACAAAGCCTATCCTGACTGATACATTTCCTTGCAACATGTAACTGATGCATGGAACCTTCAGTGGCTCCCTATTTCTTACAGGATAAATCTCAAATTTTTGGTCCTGACATCGAGACTTTCCCTTGCCCCCACTCATCAGAGTGTTCACCATTCCCTACGTGTACCCCACAGTCTTGCCTGACTTCTTTTCTCACTCTGCCCCAAATACCTTCTTGGGCAAGTTTTGCTGAAGAAGGTCTCCTGGGTTAAGGGATCTGAGTTACTCAGGTCTTGAATCCTGCCCTCTCTGCTATGTCCTCTGTGAAACCATTTCTAATCACCCCAGCTCAAAAGCCGTCTCTGGACTGACCACTCTAGTTCATGATTGTATCATTCAAACAACATTTATTTTGATTTAACAAATATTGAAACATGTAGTGCTTGCTGAGTGACAGGTACTGTATTTGTAGCTTTATGTAAATTAGCATATTTAATTCTCACATGACCCTATTATTCCCATTTTACAGATGAGGAAATCAGGGCAAAAAGAAGTTAAACAAATTCATAGAGCCAGCAAGTGCCGGGTGAGGATTTAAACCCAGGGCACTTGGGCTCCCTGCTCTTAAGCTCTGCAGCACACTGCCCCACATGCTCCTGTACTATCTTGCATGTGGCCTGGGTTACCTCCCCAACAAGATGGTAGGGCTCTGGAAGTCAGGGACCATTTCTAGATCTCTTATCTTCCCTGGCATTGAGCCCCAGAGCTGGCCTGCTAGCTCCCTGCCAGGATCTGTTAGTTGATTAAAAATTTAATAGGTCACTTCATTTCATCCATTTCTTTGCCTCCAGATAGAATAGAAGTGAAGCCGTCTCAGAGAAGGTATCTTCTCTAGAAGGGCCGTTACACTGTAGGGGAGGTGTCCTGATGTCTGGCTCAAGTCTCTCCTGCGGCAACGTTATCTTGTTTTCCTTTGTTTCAAGCTTTATAGTAGGATGAGCAGCTCTTAGAGTAATAACTATTATTTTATTAATCATTATTTAGATCATTATTTTATTAATTCCTTCCATATTTGAGCTCTGCCTTGTTCCCCCCAAAATATATGGTGGCTAATAAGGAACCATAAAATACAACAGAATACACATAAAGAGCGATAAAGGATGACCAAAATACACTGTTGAATAAAGAAAAAGCACATTGCAGGACAGTGCATACTTTGTGAACCATTTATAGAATTCGTACAAAAAATTTACTCACATATTTCTATAATTTCTTTAATTTATTAAGATTAAAAAAGAAAGCTCTGAACTAAAGATAGTGGATACTGCTAGGGTTGGGGGCTAGGAAATAGTCCTAGAGAAGGATGGTGGGCATTTCGACTTTCTGTGTAATGTTTTATCGACTTGAAGCAAATATAACAGAATATTAACAGTTGTTAGTTTTGTATGGCAGGTACCATATATAATATTATTTTACGTGCTTTAATTTTGGAAGCATATCTCAAAGTTGTATTTACATGCTCTATGAGCCTCTAATTGATCTTTAAGCTCTCTAAAGGGCAATATAAAGAAAGGAGCCAGGTCACTTCTATCATTCATGTGTGTCCCCAAGTGAAAACGTATCCAGGTTTTGGAGGAGTCCAGAACCTGGTACTGAGAACCCCAGAAGCTATGCTGGTTCCAGAGCGTCTGGGGGAGGGTGGTCACAGCAGGGTGTTGGGAGTCTGAGAGCATGTGTGTGTGTGTGTGTGTGTGTGTGTGTGTGTGAGTGTGAGAGAGAGAGAGAGAGAAAGAAATTGGAGGAGGGAGCTATTTGTTACAAATCTGCATGGGTGTACCTCTTCGCCTAAATTGTCTGTTCGAATGACTCAGGTGGGGACCACCCTCGGCCCTGCTGCCGGGGGAGGTCATGGACAGTCTCCTCATGATGGCCTTGCCACCGGCCAATGACTCAGTTTTTTAAATGGCATCACAGCAAGGCCCAGTTCAGGAAGCAATTCTTCAAGGAGCCCCACTTCCATCGGGCAGGCCCCAGCTCTCTGCTCACCTGACCTGGGGTCTTCAAGCCCCTGGAACAGTAAAGGAGCCGTATGTCCTTAAAGCAAAGAAATGCAAACTACTCCTGCCCTTGGCCAAGCCTGCAACCATCACTGGGAGGAGGTGAGGTGGGGGTGGTGCTGCCCGAAGGTATGTGGGAGGGTCACCAATGTCTTCTTCCCCTTGTGAGGGAACAGCAGCCAGCTGGGAGCGGAGAAGACTGGGGACTCATCTCTCTAGACGGCCAGCCCACCTCCTCTGGAAGTGAGCCCATGGAGACTCACTTTCCTGCCAGGTTTTTCCTCAGAAAGCATTTGAAGTTGGCTCCAGCACCCAAACGCACAGTGATGCAGGCACCCAGGATCAGCTCCAGGTGAGGCCCAGTAGTCTAGCCTGAAAAACATGGAAGGCAGGTGTAACCGAATCTCCAGCTCCCACCCACCCTGTCAAAAAAGAATTCAAGAATGTTAGCCCAGACGGGCCACACTTCCTGGTGTGTCCCCTGGATGCCCTGCTTGGGAAAGGAACCCCCTGTAATCTCATGAAGTGTGAAAGCTGACATTTTCCAATCAGTTAATGTGGCTTTCAGAAGAGTTGCTCTTTCCCTTCCTTAGGGCAGTAATTAGCAAAGGGAACCAACTGTCTGTTCAGAACACTTCGTCCCTAAACAGCCATACTTCAAAGCCAAGGTTGTGGAGCCAGAATCCAGTCCCACCACTTGGTAGGAGGCACATGCCTTCAGCTTGCTAAGCTTCAGCTTCCTCATCTGTAAAGTGGAAATAATCTTACTAATGTACTTGCCTGGGTTGCTGTGGGGGAAACGCCCATTTGCTAATCATAAACGTTAGTATTATTATTATTTATGTGGGTGATGGTAGCATTTCTACCCATAAGTTCTTCCGCCTGCCTTCTATCCTCCAGACAGATCTTAATTCCTTTGTGACTTGACCCTCCAGTGCTCCAACTGCTTTAATTGATTTGATACCAAGCGGTGAGCTGTTTCACCTCTTTGGAGCAATGCAAGCTTCCATCTGGTCCTTGAGACAGTTTCCTGGGTCAGTCGATTTGGGGGGTTCTGAGGTGTGTATCACTGAGTGACAGGACCCTCAAATCTGTAGCTGCCTTCTGGAAAGGGCATCCCCTTCTCCCTCTCTCTCCCCACTCCCCCTGCCATCTCCAGGGGAGAGTGAAAATTGGGAGTCAGCTCATCCTGAAGGATGGGGCTTGAGAAATGTTCTCTTAGCTCTTGCTTTGGGACAAGGGTCTGTGAGCCGAGTAGGGCTGGTGGTTGGATTGGTCAAGTTCTGTGGAACGAGACAAGTCATTTCCGAGGTGATAAGAGAGACTCATGGGCCTTTACAAAGAGGGAAAAGAAAAGGCCTACTGGCCATTGCGGGGGAGAGTGCCCAGGGACCCTCATTAAGCCCCTGACTCACGGTAGGGCTGTCCTCATTAGCATGCCGGCACTCAGGGCCCCTGGGAGCCACACTTGATGGATTATCCGGAGCTAAGAGTAATCCCAAAATCCACGGTCACAGGCTCCAGGAGTAAAAGAGAGCTGGGAATTGGGTGGGTAGGGGGAAGGGGCGCTGACTACCAGACAAGCAAATAATATTCCTATTCTAGCGCAAAGATTCTCAAACTGTTTTTGTTTAAGGACCCCCTTTCACTCTTAAAAATTATTGAGGACGCCAAAGCGCTTTTTATTTATGTGGGTTATAGTTGATATTTTGGTTATATTGATATTTACTGTATTAGAAATTAAAACTGAGAAATGTTTATTCATGTATTTTTAAAATCACCGTACTAAGCCCATTACATGTTAGCACACATAGCATGTTTTTATGAGTAATAGCTATATTTTCCAAAGCGAAAAACATCAATGAGAAGAGTGGCATTGTTTTGCATTTTTGCAAATCCCTTTAAGTGTCTGGCTTAATAGAAGACAGCTGGATTCTTGTCTCTGCTTCTGTATTCAGTCTTTTGTGATATAAGACATTATGGGGCTTCTGGAAAACACCAATGTGCACTCCTGAGAGAATGAGAGTGAAAAAGGTAAATCATATCTTAGTATTATTTTGAAAATAATTTTGACCCAGGGGTCTCCAAACCATACTTTGAGAACTATTGTTCTAGTGAGCAATGGGAATAACCCTTCTAAGGTTCCAGAAGTGTCTTTTAACTTTGTAGCTTCTCCCCTCTTTATTCTCTACCTAACCCTGGTCTGTATCTTAGCCTTTTCACAGAATAAAAGCCCTACCAATGTGCCAGGCACTGTGCTAAATGTTATAGAGACACAGAGAAGAAAGAGCCAAAAGCTGGGGCTGGAGTTCAGCTCTGTGTCGCCCTAGGCTCAGAGGATGCGGTGCTCAGCCTACAAGTGAAGGAGAAACCTTGGCTCCTTCCAGGGTGGACCGGAGGGAGACACACACAACACGGTTAAAGAGCCCATCAGTGCTGCCGGTGATGTGCTGTGTGTGCTGAAGCAGTCAGAGAAGTCTTCATGGAGGAGGAGGGATTAAGAGGGACTAATATGAGGGACTTCCCTGACGGCACCGTGGTTAAGAATCCGCCTGCCAATGCAGGGGACACGGGTTCGATCCCTGGTCCAGGAAGATCCCACATGCTGCGGAGCAACTAAGCCCATGGGCCTCAACTACTGAGCCTGAGCTCTAGAGCCCGCAAGCCACAACTACTGAGACCATGTGCCCCAACTACTGAAGCCAGTGCGCCTACAGCCCGTGCTCCGCAACAAGAGAAGCCACTGCAATGAGAAGCCCGTGCACCGCAACCAAGAGTAGCCCCCGCTAGCTGCAACTAGAGAAAGCCGCCCGTGTGCAACAACGAAGACCCAACACAGCCAAAAAAAAAGTCTAATACGATCTTCCTGGCACCTTAGAGCCTGAGAGAAGGGCAGGGCTGAGTGGTAGTAAACTTGAGAGAGATAAAGGAGACTAGCCTGATGGATAAGGGTGCTAGGAGAGAAAGCCTAGCTTATGGCAAAGGGAACAAGAAGCTGCAGGTCAAAAGCGGGGCTCCTGCATGCGGGGCCCTGCATGGGCCTGGCCACTTTCTCCAGGGTGCAGACTGAGGTATTGTGGATCGGCGGAGCCTCACTGGGACCTCCTGTAACAGCTCCCCAGATGCTGCCCTGCCATTAAAATCTGGGCTGTGAGGACTCTCAGGACCCCACCCGTGAGGTTGGGTCCCTCAGCCCTGGGTTCTGGAGGCCACATGCCCTCAGGGGCCCACTTGGGGCTTTCTCACCTTCCTCTCTGACCCAGTTAGCTAAGTCCCTGGCTAGTACCAGGCTCCTGGTTTCTGCATTTAAGGCCAGCATTCTTTCCATCGCACTACTCACTTCCCTGGATAGCTATGGAAGTAGAGATAAAAGAAAGAAAGAGAGAAAGAGAAAGAAAGAAAAAGAGAGAGGGAGGGAGGAAGGAAGGAAGAAAAAAGAAAGAAAGGAAGGAAGAAAGAAGAAAGGGGGAGGGAGGGAGGGAAGGAAGGGAGGGAGGAAGAAAAGAGGAGAGAAAGAGAGCAAGAGGGAAGGAGGAAGGAACGAAGGAAGGAAGGCAAGGAAAAGAAATGATGCAGTTAGACAAAAATAATCGTTAAGTCCTTTCCGGCTCCGGAGTTTGGCAAATCCTGTTTAAAATGTGCTAAATGCCTGCCCAGTACTCTGGCAAAACTCTTGTTCGTCACGTCCTAGTGAAGTTTGTGTAGACAAGGCAGCTCCCTCGGTGGACCTTCCCCTGCATATCCTCCAGTGGAGTGAGACCCCAGAGATGCAGCTAACGCTATAGCATTTTTTGAAGATGCAGCTGGGAAAAGCTTGAACACTTCTCTATAATGACACAAGAACCAGAAAACGAGAAGCTTCCTTACCCTGGTGAGACTGTAAACCTCCCCCTCATTGTCCTTTCTCTTTCTGCTGCTTCATCCTCACGTCCCCAAGAGTCAGGCATGACCCCCGGCTGGAGAGAGGGACCCATATTGCCCTCTGCATATCTCCTGGTACAAGGCCCAGGGCCACCTATTATCAAATGAGTAGTCAGTGGTACATAAAGGAGTACAATAATGTAGGATAGGTAAGAGTGATGGGATCAGGCAAGTGCTGGGCTGTGGAGGATTAATGAATTAGGGACCAAACTGGAGTGGATGGAGAGCCTCAAGAAGGCCGGAATGAAGCTAATTGAAGATCTGCTTCCCATAAGTCAACTGCCTGCCCCTGGAGACCCAAGTCTGTGTGGACCATAATATGCAGATTGGCGGGAGAGCCATCCTCCTGGCAGGCTGGAGAGAGCCACTGTTTCGTGGAGCAAGGTAAGACAGAGCAGCTTAAAGGAGAAATAGATCAACGGAACAGTGGGGGCCATTTGCTTTCTACCTTGTTCCTCTTTCTCCAGGTTCTGTGTTCTCTGATTAGCTCTGTGACTTGCTGGGTGATTTAACAGATCTCCTTTTTTTTTTTTGCAGTACATGGGCCTCTCACTGTTGTGGCCTCTCCTGTTGCGGAGCACAGGCTCCGGACGCGCAGGCTCAGCAGCCATGGCTCACGGGCCCAGCCGCTCTGCGGCATGTGGGATCTTCCCGGACTGGGGCACGAACCCGTGTCCCCTGCATCGGCAGGCGGACTCTCAACCACTGCGCCACCAGGGAAGCCCACAGATCTCCTTTTTTAAACTTACTGACAAGGAAGCTCCAAACGTCCAATAAACCAGCTGTAGAAAGCCAGCCAGGACCAAAGGAGGGAACCACAAGGGGGTTTGTGAAAGCGCAGCTCTCTGGGGAAGCTGCAAAGAGTTGTGCGTTAGGAATTCTCTTTCAAGTGCTTCCTGCTGCCCTCTGGCCAGCCCTGACTTACCCCAGAGGGCAGTGGGACTCTGGCCAGAGGAGGGAGATGGGGTACAACCTGGATGGGAGGCAGGAACAATGGCCTGAGCCTTGGTCATTGTTAGGAGCCCAAACTCTGGGAGAGGGGCCAGGCCACGTCGGCGAGAGGCCCACAGTCCCGAGCCCAGGTTGCTGGAGGACTCGCTTGTTCTTATGCCCATCAGATGCTTTTACAAAGGAGACTTGGGTCCAGGGGAGAGCCTTGACTTGCTGGGGTGGAGCCGATTCTCCTGTCCATACCCACCTCCTTCCGTACATGCGTGATCCTTCAACTGCTGTTCTGCGGGAGAGATGATGCCAAATGTTGCTCTTGGTGTGGGGAAACAGGCCTCCTCATACACTGCTGCAGCAGTGGAGATCGGTGACCTTTGGGGGTATATATGATAAAGCCTTCAACAAGTATATGCTCTATCTGGGCAGCTGCATTTCTTGGAATGTATTGACAGGAAATAACCACATCGTGTCCAAAGGTGAAAGTAAACGATCTGCTTATTGCACTGTTGTTTATAGCAGCACCAGAACCCTGGAGAAGCCCTAATCACCCACTGATGGGGTGGGTTAATAAATGAGGGTACAGTCATGCCTTGGAGTAGTCTGCAACAGTTCCAGATGATGCTGTGGGTACATATCTATCACCAGGGACATATATTCACAATATATTTTTAGATGTTAAGTGGCAGGTTACAAAAGAGCATTGCATACTATGATTCCATTTTTTTTCTTTTTTTGGTAAATAAATATCACATATATGAATGACAAAGGTCTAAAAGGATATATATCGAAATGTTGACAGTGGTCATCCAGCAAGAGGGGTCTCAGGTGGTTCTTTTCTTTTCCCTTAATTGAACTTTCTAAATTTTGTATAATGAGTATATACTTGAGCAAATTTTTTAAAGGCTAAGGTGGAGGAAACTGGGTTTGTGGCTGAGGATGAGCCACGTATGGTTCTGTTACCAGTCAGGTTCTAGCTTGCCTGTTTCTGATTGTCAAATGCAGCAAAGCAGGACAGACTCCACTTTCCAGAAAGATCTTCAGGAGACAAAATCTCCTAACACAGCACGGGCAGCTCCGGGAGAGGGTCGAGCCCAACTCGAGAATACCTTCAGGGTATATTCAGGGTCTCAGAGCCCCCCTACTCTTCCTCCTAGAAAGAGAAAAAGCCCACCAGGGCAGGGGTCCTGAAATTACCTGCCCCACTGCCTTCAGGGGAAGCCCTCCCAGCTTCTCATCATGCTACCCAGGTAATGGGTAGGGCGCATATGAGAACAGCAGGTGGTAAAAGAGAATAAATCGCATAACCTGAATTTATCTGATGTTCCAGTCGAGAAAATCTGCTGATGAAGATTTTCATCAGAAGCGTTAAAATAAAGTTTCTGAATAATAAAAAAAAAAAAACCCAAACCACAAACCCACATTTCCCCCCCCACCCCGTGTCTGTCTCTTAACTTTTTCATTCCTCCATCAAGGAGTAAGGAAGACAGGCATCTCTAAGGCATCCCACCTTTTTACTTGTGTTAATTTAGGTAGCATGTGGGATAAAATCATTGGTGAAACAAATTAAGAGTTACCTCCCACATACTTTGCACATTCAGGTCTGTGTCTCCTAAGCATATTGCAGTAGATACCTCCTCCCTCTCTGAGATTCTTTCCCCACCACCCCAATTTTATTGAGATATAACCCTGTATTAGTTTTAGGTGTATGACATAATGATTTTATATATATATATACATATATATATATATAAATGATCACAGTAGTTTAGTTAACATCCATCACCCCACATAGTTACACATTTTGTGTGTGTGTGTGATGAGACCTTTTAAGATCTACTCTCCACAAATAAGTGAGGCCATACGGTATTTGTCTTTTTCTGTCTGACCCTCTCTGAGATTCTGATAGATTAAGTCGCAGCTCAAGAATCAGTAGCCAAGTGTAAAACAAAATACAGCTTTAAGAGTGTCTGAGGCAATACTCCATACCCCCCCAGTAGGACTCTGATAACAGCAGGGCTGGAGAACTGGCTTAGGCTTCAGATCAAAGTGGCAACTGCTCTTCCTTTTCTCCCAGAACCTAAGTGTGCAGTGCTAGGAAAGGCCAATTTGAAGCACATTTGTAGAGAAAAAAGAGCAAGACAAAATAGTCATGTGCCAGGGCTGCCAATGCCCAAGTGATAAGCTGACTGGGTATCCCAGACCCCACGGCCACACCGACGTGAAGCAGGAAGTAAAAGAGGAAGTGGGCAGGTGTCCGTGAGCCTTTCACGTACGGTGACTGCCAGGCTCTAAGAGCTTCCCCTCCTCCTGTGGGGAGACAACCTGTACAGTGAGCACGAAGTTCCCCCCACACCCTCTGGGTGGGAAGAGAGCTCAGAGATATTCTGTCCTCACTGCAGACAGAGGCAGAGGCCTGGAGGGCAGAGGGGAGAAGTTTCCTCTCTTGCCAGCAGGGCCTCATCTGAAAGGGCTGAAGCTTGCCTTGAGACGTGACCTCATTCAGCCCCACCTTGGGTCCAGACGGTCGCTAATCTCTGCTCTTCTGAGGTTTATCTGCCTGGCCTCAGAGAGACCTTGCAGAGGTCACCTTCCTGTCTGGAGATGGCTCAGCCTTGTTCCTCCAGCTCCCTGATTGACCCGTCTGTGCCATAGAAATGCTGAAATCGCTCCCTGGAACACCCTCAAGCCACTCGAGACCTCCCTGAAGGAGACAGTAGTCCTTGGTTGCCAATTCTGTTCCTCCTCCTGAAGGGCTAGTGAAAGACAGTAGGGATTTCAGACAGGAGAGGACAGCTTGGGCCAGAGGTTGGGCTGAACTTTTCTTCCCAGAAGACATACATAAACCCCAAAATGAAGTTTCATAAATGACTTGTCCACTCTCTCCTTCACACAATGAGGCAACATGGAAGATTAAATAAGGATCCCTAATACCATCCAGTTTCCTCATATTTCAGAATATGGCCTGAGGTATGAAATGACTGAAGATAACTGTTCCCTTTTCTGGGCACTGAGTTCTGCCCACAGGCCCTCGGAAGGAGCAGGTTTAGATGGCCGTGACTTGCCTTATCTTATCCTTTCCTCCCTCCAGCTGCAGCTGATTGGACCAGGGACGGCACTTGACTTAAGAGAAGCTCGTTCAAGCTGGCGAGCTCAGCCTATCAGGGGCTCCCTTGTATATGCAAACTAGGAGTATTTGGGAGTGGGCATTTGAGATAAACCCCATGTAGAATGGGAGTTGGAATTAATGCCAGGGCAGATTCAAGCCACATGCAAGCCAGAAATAGAGGGGAGTTAGAGGGGCGGGGGAAGCAGAGCAAGATGGTCTGCAAAGAGAATAAAGCAGACTGGGAGAGAGAAACTGAGGATGAGAAAAAGTGGGAAGGGAGGGAAGGAGGATGGATAGAGGGAAAGACAGGTGCAGAGAGAGGGAGAGACACAGAGGGCTGGGGAGGGTGGGGGAGGGAAACTTTGTGGCCCCCCACGGCTTCCTCATCACCAGCTTCAGTTTCAAGAGGCCTGAATTTCCTTTATTTCTATAAGATGCTTCCATATCCTTTTAGTGATCAGCCCTCTCTTTAAGTTTCTCTTTCTCGCAGCCACTGAGCACTGATCCCAACCCTGACCTCGCCATTGTAGCAGGAGGGGGCTCTTGGAGAGGGCTGGAACCTGCCACTGGACGTGTCTTGTGAGTGGAACAGGCACTTGAGGACAGAGCCAGTTGCAGGGACTAAATGGAATCATGGGCAGGTTACACATGGAAGTCTGGGCAGATGAGCAATTGGCATCTGAAAAGAGAATTGGCAGACGACTGTGTGTTTGGACTGAGAGACAAGAAACGGCAGGAAGGGAGAAGGGAACTGGCCAAGTCAAAGCAGGTTCTAGTTCTGAAACACTGGAAGGAGACTCACCGGAGTGGATCCCATAACCTGAACTGGGAGCCAAGATGGGCTAAGACCTTGGGCCTTATCCTCTAAAGACAGGAAAAGATCTCTCAAAAAATGATAAGGAACATCTTTGTAAGTGTTTCCAAAAGCCCCACACAGTTTGTCTTTATGTAAAGGAGTTGCTATCACCAAACCACTTCCTGCAAGCTTTGGAAAACTCCAACTCCAAAGTGCCTGGGGCCTCTGTCTCCCTCCACGAATCACTTATCCTATTCATGGTCAATTCTCATTATTCATAGGTGTTATGTTCTATAAAGTCACTGTAAGCACTGAAATCACAAATACTGAGCCATTGCTACTAGGGGATATACGGGGTTAGGGTCCTGCGAGCCTCTGCTCACGTTTTCATCAGTTGGTGAGTACCAGATAACCTTGGTTTATGTGGTTCTATTCAAAGATACCCTATTTATTTATTTATTTGTTACTGAAGTATAGTTATACTTGATCTACAATGTTATGTTAACTCACGCCCGAACAAAGCTTAACTAACACATATATTTTCTCCATAAGGCTCATCACGGCCTTCTTGCCCTTAGGAACGCTAGAGAGCCCAACTCAACATCCATGACACCTGCGAACTTCCCACTCTCCTGAGCCTTGCTACACACTATTTCTGCTCCTCTGAGTATCATTTCCAACCCTCCCTTCCCAACACCCTTTCTACAACTTGTGGAACCCCCAAATTCCCTGACACCGGGTGAACATACCCATTTTTCAAGCTCAGATCCAGCACCACCTACTTGGGGAAGCTTTTGCTGAAAACCCAGATAGACTTAGGTTCTCCCTCACAAGTCCTTGCTATATTATCACTGAACCCTTATCACACTGGTGGTGTCATTGTTTATGGGTACACCTCCTCAAAATGACAAGAGCTCTTTGGGGGAAGAGAGTAGTATTCATTATTAATTGTTTTAAAATTTCTTTAAAATTTTATTTATTTTTGGCTGCTTTGGGTCTTTGTTGCTGCACGGGCTTTCTGTAGTTGCGGCGAGCGGGCGCTACTCTTGATTGCGGTGTGCCGACTTCCCATTGTGGTGGCTTCTGTTGCGGAGCACAGGCTCTAGGTACATGGGCTTCAATAGTTGTGGCTCACAGGCTCTATAGCTCAGGCTCAGTAGTTGTGGCGCACGGGCTTAGCTGCTCCGTGGCATGTGGGATCTTCCCAGACCAGGGCTCGAACCCATGTCCCCTGCATTGGCAGGTGGATCCTTAACCACTGCGCCAGCAGGGAAGTCCCCTCCTTATTACTTTTTATTTTATTAAAAAAAATTTTTTTTTTTTGTGGTACGCGGGCCTCTCACTGTTGTGGTCTCTCCTGTTGCGGAGCACAGGCTCCAGACCCGCAGGCTCAGCGGCTGGCCATGGCTCACAGGCCCAGCTGTTCCGCGGCATGTGGGATCTTCCCGGACCCGGGCACGAACCTGCGTCACCTGCATCAGCTGGCGGACTCTCAACCACTGCGCCACCAGGGAGGTCCCTTATTATTTTTTATAGCCATAGAGCCTAGCACAGTACCTGGCTCCTAATAGCTACTCGGTAAATATCTGATGAGAGAATCAGAGAATCAGGTAGGAAGCCCAGTTACAAAAGTCTACCCTGGGCTAGTAGCAACTGGAGACTTTCTCTGACTCTCTGCAAATTTACCTACTAATGATCAGACTTGGTCCTATCCGAGGCTGAGCTTACAGGAAGGGATCTAGCCCAGAAGAGGCAAGTGAAGCCCGGGCAGGGCCTGGAAGTGTTCATCATTGTAGCCAGGTGAGCACAGGTAACCACTAACTTTCAGTGGAGGAGCATCCATGGCCACTCACAGCGTGGACAGCCACGTTCCAGGCCTCAGATGGTCAGCTGAGCTGGTGAGGTGTCAGGGAGCTGTTCCAGCTGGAAACAGAAGGAGATGCATGTGTACAACTGCACTTACTTACAAAAAAGTGCTGAGGAATAATTTGCTTCATTAACATGACACCAAAACTTCTAATTGTAACACTGGGTCAATTAAATAGCTTAGACAACAAGCCATGCATAAAGATCATTGCTTTCCTAACTTTCTGTCTCCATCTTTTTATTAGTTTACCCCCTGGCCACTATATTTTAAAAGATACAGTCCATCAAACAAATGGCATTTTATGTATGTATTTATTTATTTAAAAAATTTCATTGGAGTATAGTTGATTTACAATGTTGTGTTAATTTCTGCTGTACAGCAAAGCGATTCAGTTATACATATCTATTCTTTTTCATATTCTTTTCCATTGTGGTTTATCACAGGATGTTGAGTATGGTTCCGTGTGCTATACATTGTTGTTTATCAATTCTATATATAATAGTTTGCATCGCTAATCCCAAGCTCCCAATCCTTCCCTCTCCCACCCCTCCTCCTTGGCAACCACAAGTGTGTTCTCTCTGTCTGTGAGTCTGTTTCTCTTCCATAGATATGTTCATTTGTGTCATATTTTAGATTCCAAGTATAAGTTATATCATGTGGTATATGTCTTTCTCTTTCTGACTTACTTTGCTTAGTATGATAACCTCTAGGCCCATCCATGTTGCTGCAAATGGCATTATTTCGTTCTTTTTTATGGCTGAGTAATATTCCATTGTGTGTGTGTGTATACACACACACACACACATATATATATATCTCATATCTTCTTTATCCATTCATCTGCTCACGGACATTTAGGTTATTTCCATGTCTTGGCTATTGTAAATAGTGCTGCTATGAATATTGGGGTGCATGTATCTTTTTGAATTATAGTTTTATCTGGGTATATGCCCAGGAGTGGGATTGCAGGATCATATTGCAACTCTATTTTTAGTTTCTTGAGGAACCTCCATACTGTTTTCCGCAGTGGCTGCACCAATTTACATTCCCACCAACAGTGTAGGAGGGTTCCTTTTTCTCCATACCCCCTCCAACATTTGTTAACAAATGACATTTTAAGTAACTCCTTTCCCGTTGTTATTAAACAGAACTGCCAATCAAGGTCTGACCACCAAGAAATGCCACGTGAACTCACTCTATTCCAGCCAAAAGTAGACGCTTGATATTTATTCTGCTTATGATAGTTAAATCTATGACTTCTACATGGATTTTACAATATTGAGATAACTTCAGCATACCCTTTATTAAGAGTTTCATTAGCCTCTCTTTGGAAACCTCAGATTGACAGTAGCTGACATCAACGTCTGAATTCACCAGTGGCTTAACACTGACTCCTAACATGAGCCAAAGTGTCAGAAGTTAAATCTGGGAGTGCCAAGGCTGCTGTGTATTGGGATCATTGGCTTATGTGCCAGCCTCTCCTACTCTCCTCCCATGGTGAGCATGTTGATGACAAGGGCCTTACTCTGCTCATCTTGGCGTGCCTGGTGTCTAGAACATTGCTGGGGACACAGTAGGAGCAGAGCAAGTGTTTGTTGAGTGAAAAAATGACTAAGTGAATGAATGACTTATGGGCCCCATTCAAGGCCCTTGATCACTTAGACCACATAGGCCTCACCCTCCTCAACTCCCAGAACACTTCTTACCTTGGCTGGGTAGTTCACACTTAGCCACACTTTCACATCACATTTTCCCTTTTATCCTGTGGCCATTTGTCTCCTGGAGTGGACTAACTCTGAGGGGCTAGTCTTGGCTTTCCCCTGTAAGCTCACTAGTTCCTTGTAGGCAGCCTGTACCCTCTACAGCATTCAGTAAACATATATTGAGCTCATTAGTCAGTTGGTGTAAATTATGAGGTACCTAAAGGGAACACTCATCCAGGTGCTGTGGGCCATTCAGGCAGAAGCCATGGCTCCTTCTTATAGGAGCTTGCACAATAAAAAGAGTGAGAAATTGACTAAGAGAATGACGGATGCCTATTGCAGACAGGAACCCACTTTCTTTTTTTTGGCTGCATTGGGTCTTTGTTGCTGTGCACGGGCTTTCTCTAGTTATGGCGAGCGGGGGCTACTCTTCGTTGTGGTGCGCGGGCTTCTCATTGCGGTGGCTTCTCTTGGTGCGGAGCACAAGCTCTAGGCGCTCAGGCTTCAGTAGTTGTGTCACGTGGGCTCAGTAGTTGTGGCGCACGGGCTTAGTTGCTCCGCGGCATGTGGGATCCCTCCAGACCAGACCTCGAACCCGTGTCCCCTGCGTTGGCAGGCGGATTCTTAACCATGGCACCACCAGGGAAGTCCCAGGAACCCACCTTTTTAGCTACCCCAAGGCTCAGGAAAGATAGGTATGTTGGGGTCCAGGGAAAAGCCAGCAGCCAGAGGTGAAAAATCACTGAACAATGCCTGGGAGATGGGTTCATCCAGGCTGCTTGGTATACCCGGGAAAAAGGAAACCTTACTCCAGAATGCATCGCCTGGATGGATCTGCTTTTAGTGCATGCCCCCCAGAGAGTCTCTTCCTCACGTGCCTGGAATGTTTGGCCTTGTTATAATAAGAGATTTCCCATCAAGGAAACATTTCAGTCCCTGCTTGATGAGGTTGGTGGTCTCTAATTTTGCTCTCTTAAAACACCACCCTCTCACACCTGCATCTACCCCTCCTTCCCCCAGTCACCAAAGGAAAACCCACCAAGTCACTTGGGTACCAGCTCGTGGCAGCCTTTTAACCCTCCCCTTGCACATCCTTGCCTTCCTCCTGCCCTGGAAGGGCAGCTGCCACCCTAGTAGAAATACGGAAGTCAATTTGTGCGGCGGGTATAGCGTTTTAGCATACTGAGTGGTCCAAATATTTAAATATCTATGATATAGGAAGCGTGGAGAACATTAAAAACCACTTTCTCCCTGCTGATTGCAAGAGAGGAAATACACACAGTCCCTGTTCTCCTGCACGGTTGCAAAACTGCTGGCCTAATCATATTGCCTATGTAAAGCCCCTCTCCCGCCTCCTCTAGTCCGGTTTTACGTTGCATTTACTGTAAACAAAGATGTATTTTGGGGGGGACGGTTGGATTGAGTTTATTGTTTATGTAAATCTCTTAGAATGTGACATAGCAAGATAGCTTCCTATGTTGCGTTGATCCACATTTTAGGCCAACAGCCAAAGTATTTTATCTTTTCCTTCATTATAGTGATCTTCCAATTAGCCGTGGTCTGTAATACCCTGATTTTGGTGGCAGTGGTTTGGACAGGATTGTTTGATAGTTCTGCTCGAGAGGCAAAATAAGGGGCCTTATTATAGAAGTGCAGAGGTTGTGTGGGAGCTGAGTTCTGTTGCAAAGTTTGCCGATAAGGGGAAAACCGGCCCTTAAGCGTCCATTCTGTTCTGTATATTAACACTTCTAATCTGCACTGCTGATAAAACTGCAAGCCATTTGCCTTTGGAGGAATTAGTTCTGCCTCACTTGTGTAACCAGGCGATGGTGATTAACCTTTAAACTGTCCAATATTCCCAGCAGCCTCCTGCTCCAGATTAGAAACTATTTAGTTATGACCAAGTAAATTAACAACACTCCCGCCTCTGAAGAATGAGATTTGGAAGGTGGGTGCATTTTAAGGTGGAATTGTGTTTTGAATTGGTGAGCCGTCCTTCTAAGGTGCTTACTTCCTCCTTGTTGAAGTCGAGGCTGCCACACTGGGGGCAAAGGCTCAGCTGGGGGGTGGGGAGGCGGGAGAAAGGGGAGGGGGACCAGTTGTCCCGGTTGGGTTTGCAGATCTGAGATTTCGTGAGCACAAAGGAAACCTGTCTGAGGTTTAGATTTCCTTCCCTGTTATCATCCAGGTTAAGAAAAGGACTTTAGCTCTCCTGCTAGACCCACGCCACGCTCACGGTGGGATTGAGTGGTTGTTCCTAATGGAAAGACAAAGGAATAAAGAAAGTAGCTCCCTTACCACCCTGCTCCCAATTTCTGCCCGGAGTTGGATGTCAGAAGAAGATGGCAACTAACTTTCACGTTTCAGACCCGGGGATCTGCCCACCGCGATTGCGTCTGCCCAGCTGAACTGCAGTCATGCTAACAATCCCGCTTCAGCTCTCGCCTGTCTGCCCCTTTCAAACGTGTCATTCATTTATCACGGGAAACATACCCTCAGTGGTGAGGGCCAGGCAATCATGTAATCGTGTCATGCCTGAAATCCCCAAATTGTGGGTCCTCCCTGGATAACAAATAAAATGGAACAACAACCCTCACTGCCACCACCGTGCCACCACCCAATCCTCGTAGCAGCCTTTTCTGTTTTACTAGTTTCGTATTAGCTTCCTCCTTAAAAACTGCTAATCTAGATGCTGCATTAGCAGGTTGTCAGTCAAGCTGCCATCCACGGTGAAGCCTTCTTCATATACCAATTTAAATCATTCATGGTCTTTTCTTTGGCATTATTCAAAAGATCATAATAATTTTCTTGTGCCCACAGCACAAAAAAATCAATTATTTCCCCACAAAGACTTGAAAGTACTTAGCGAGTGCGGCAAGAAAAGCTGAGGGTGATATCAAATTGAAATTGCACTCATTACATACAACACAATTAGTTGCCACTAGCCTGGCCGGGCTTTAATTCTGAATGGCATATCTTTATTATTACAGAAACAAGCATGCAAATGGCATTGTTCAGGATTTGCCGAAATCAATAGGATATAGTGCTGTGTGTTTGGTGGCCACTGTCATTCACGCTGCTGTGGATGTGAGATAATGTGTGTGTTTGAATTAATGAAGGGAGCAGGCAACATCATAAGTGACACCCAAATAAAAGAAATGGGTACATGATATTTGTAATTATTCTACTTGTGTTTTTGTTGTAAATACTTGTGCTTTTTGTTTTTTAATCAAAGGATTAATTGCATTTTAATAAGGCATTATGATTTGCAGAGCTTTAGTTAATTAAAACTTGTAGTATATAATTATGAAGTGATGCTGAGATTTTCTAAAGATCACCCATATGTTCAGAATATGTATAATTTTTCTGTTAAGCAGTTGCAATCTCTCCCCCCGCCTTTCTCCTTGGTCCCTCCCCTGCCAACAGAAGACGTGGATGACTTACATGAAACGTTGGTGAATTGACAATTCCAGGTGGATTTCTCTAAGTGGCAACTAGAACCCAGTTTAAGTTATTGCACAAATTAAAATGACTGTGAAGCATTTGATAAACTGTGGCAGAAAACTTTCTTGTCGACACTTGCTTTCCAGTTAATCTTCCCAAGGTGTAGCACTGTAGAGGTCTGGAGAGCTGATGTGAGTTTTAAGTGCAAACATTGTGATTCTAGATCTGGGTGAGGTGGCGCCACTTGAGAGTTAGACCCCGGCTGGTTCCCCAGGACCTAGGACCCAATCCCAGGGGAGCCACTGAGCCCCGCCCTTGTCCTCCGAGACACACAAGAACTTACTGGGGAGGGGTGGGGTGGGCAGAGGGGATGCTGCATGACGCAGGAGCTCGGAATTCCCGAGTGTTATCGTATTAGTAATTCACAGTGGAATCCAGCCCAGAGATGTGTGATCGCGTTTCCTGTAGGTGTGTATTATGTGAAGGCTGATGGATTAATTGCTAGATAGATGGAATAGAGCTAAGGTAAAACATTATTAAAAAGTTTTTAAATCTTAATGTAACATTTTGAAGTTTGCTTTGGGGAATTTTTTCATTTCAGTCTCCTAGTTTTCCATTCTCTCTTGGATGAGGAATCTGTTGTCTTCACAGAAAGAGGGATCTATTTGCTGAGAGCTTAGGATGTGCTTTGTTGAGACCATGTGGACCTGTGATGGTGGACAGATGCAGGAGCTGGCGGCTGGGCCCCGTGCGGCCAGGGGTACGATGGGATGAGCTGACTTCAGAAGGCTGGACTCCATTTACCCTTTGGGACCAGTGTTGGCTGCGCACCCAAGGGCTAATTTTTCTCTCCCTCTAAAGACCCAGAGGCTGCAACAAGGAGTATCAAGATTCCCCAGTCCCCCCAAAGGAACGTGAAGAAGGATGATATTGAAGGTAAGAGGATTCGACAGTGTTTATGCTCCAAACCTGGTTTTCCAGGAGACCCTCAACAGTGCTCTGAGTAGGGTGGCCCAAAGCTGATTTAAAATCTAATATTATTGGGCTGGTCATGGCTTCCTATTTTAACTCTGAAAACCTAGAGCTTGAAAAGGTGGCTCATTCAAAGCTTGCTAACATATTTGCTCAGCAGCACAATGATGTGTGATGGAAAATAAACTCTTGTGGCTTGTTCATCCTATCAGCCGCGGCCTGTAGCAGGGAAAGAATGAGGGAAGGTCAGTCAATTATGTGTGGTAATCACCGTAAGCATATTATCTGAGACACAGATGTCTTCTATGACCCCACACGACATGGCTATTAACCTCGGAGCAATATAAAAATGTAGTGGGCTTGGGGGGAGGAGCGGAGGTAAGCCAGACTTTCTGTCTAGCCTTGTCCACAGGCTCAGGAGAAAAAAAAGAAAGTTGTGGACATGAAGACTGTTTGCAGGAACCCAGCCAACAATCTGACCCCTGCTTACCGAGGCCAGATCCTCATGCCCCTCCTTCCCGAGACCTTGCTGGAGGCCTAGTCAGGTGAGAAAGGACTTGCCTCATCTGAAAACAAGGCCAACGAATTGACTCGGGAGATACCGAGGACACACAATGGCCCTGGGGTGCTACTTTCTGTTCACCAGAGGAAAGGAGAGAGGGAAAAGCCATTTGGGTGTCGGTATGGGTGTTTAAATAAGTTGACCTTCAGTCTTAGATGGTGGTGGGCAGGGAAGACAGTGGGGTCACCCAGGCATGTTGGGGGACCCAACTGGATTACCCAGGGGACCCGGACTGATGGAAGTCAAGGTTGTTATACCTACCAGGCTTTTACCCCCGAGTACAGACGGGATTCTGGCATCTCCCTGGAGAAGTTCGGCCAAAGCCTCCTTGTGTGGGGCTGGGCACAAGGATGACGTTCCACGAAAGCAGTCGGTGGGTTGTTAACTGGTCCGGGGTAGACACACACACTTAGGGAAGCACCTGCCCTGTGAAACACCCTGGACTAGACGTGAGGATTCAAAGGTAAATAAGCTAGTTCCTGCCCTCCAGGAGCTTATGGTCCAGGGTGGGGGGTGAGGATGGGGGGAACCTTGAACTGGAATAAGTGCTACCCTCATTTCCAAACATGTTAGGGCTGCTGGAGTAGGTCTACCGAAAGGGTTCCACGTGGAAGTGAAGAAGGGACTGTTCGAGGGGCTTGGAAATTTTTCCCAGAGGAAGTGCCAATAACAACTATCTTTGGAGGAACTTACCAGGAGCCGGGAGCTGTCCTGGGCACTGTCCCTGCCTGTGGTCTAATTCTCACAGCCCTATAAGCAGCACCGGACCTATCGTGAACTTGAGAATCAGAAGGGTAAGGCTACTACTTCCGAAGGTCTCACAACTGGTTAGAGCTGAGACGGAATCTGGAGCCAGTTGACTCCAAACTCCACTAAAAAAGAGGATGTATTTGCCTGGCAGGTGAGAGGGACAGCATTTCCGATGAATGGAGAAGAGTAAACAAAGGTGCGAGGTGCATCCAGGTAGTGCAGGGACAGCGGGGCTGGGAGCAGGTGGAAGGTGCGTGACCAGGGAGCCAGGCAGACCCCATCCCAGGGCCTGGTGGCCCACGCCACAGGGTTTGGCTTCATCCCGTCAACAACAGAAGGACGGTATGATCAGATGTGTGTTTCTGAAAGGTTTCTCTTAGACTTGCGGGGCGAATGGACTGGAGAGGCTGAAGATTAGAGACCTGAAGCCAGTTAGGGAATTATTACAGCAAGTCCAGGTACAGGATGGTGACACGAGATGATGCTGGAGAGGAAGGGGTGACTATCCCGGGTGTGAGAGGGAGACCAGGAGGACCTGGCAGCTGAAGGCAAGTGGTGGAGAGGGAAAGGGAAGAGCCCAGGATTACCTCAGTCCCTCACAACAACTTCTTAACATGTGTACAGTCCGACACTGCTCTCACCTGCTTTTAGGATAAAGACATTAGGGTTTGAAAAGATTAAGTCACTTGCCCAAAGTCAACAGTCCCTATTTTATCCTAGCCACGTTTGGGACCCAGTTTCTGGCTCTGTAGCCAAGGCTGTCACTGTTGTCCACTGCATGTGTGTGCGCAGTGGTGGGTGGGGACTGGGTAGTGATTTGCTCCTTCGGGGTGCTTCAGTCCATGCTCACCTCTTCCATGTATCTCCTCCCTTCTTTCCTTGCCCTAAACTTTCTCCAGTGAAAAAGAAGTTTAGTGACTATTATGAGAATTGCACTGATAACCGCAGCAACTTTTATATTTTTAAGCCATTATGAGAAGATGATTGCACCAAATGAGCTACAGAAGAGATAGTGTTGCAAGGATTAGAAAAACAAAACGCCAAAACCTTAGAACAGCTTAATCTAACAGGTACTCGTGCCACATGTTTTAGTGGGTGCCACACAATTGTGGTGAACATGACTAATAAATGACCTTATTAAGTATTATTTTACAAAGTTGCAGCAGACATGGTTGGGTGTCTTTTCAGCATCCTCTCTGACCCCCACCTTCCTAACAGAGCCTATCTTGTTCCGGTTCGACCTACTTCATGTGGTCTTCAACTTCAGAGGATGCTGGCTCTGGTCCCAGCTCCAAAGGGCAAGTCGTTATCGGTCCAAGATGGGCCTGCTGGTCCCCCTAGACGTGGGCGGGTGATGTCATTCTGGAGAGTGAAATGTGGATGGATGTGCTGAGAGTCTTCTGGGAAATGTGTCCTCTATCCTAGGGTAAACCCATTCCTCCCCAGGAAGAAATGGTCTCTCTTCCCTCTATATTTTGTCATGTCTGGATGTGATGTGTCCAGTTGCAGCAACCATCATGTGACCATGAGGAGAGCCAGATACTCACCCAGAAATGGCCAGGGAGAAAGATGGAAACGGCTCTGGGTCCTCCATGATGTCACTGAGCCACTGATCACACGCTACGGAGTTGCCTTATCTCTGGCCTTTGTGTGCTGTGTGATCATTCTAAACTTCCTTAGAGTAGAAGTCAATTTTTTCTTTTTAAAAAAATTTGTGGTAAAATATACGTGACGTGAAATTTACCATTTTAGCCATTTCTAAGTGTACAGCTCTGTGGCATTCAGTACCTTCACGCTGTTGTACAGCCATCACCACCATCATCTCCAGAACTTCCATCTTCCCAAATGGAAACTCTGGACCCATTAAACACGAACTCCCCATCCCCCCTCCCTCCAGCCCCAGGCGACCACCACGCTACATTCTGGTTCAATGAACTTGACTACTCTAGGAACCTCATGTAAGTGGAATCTACAGTATGTATCTGTCTTTTGTGCCTGGCTTATTTCACTTAGCATAATGTCCTCAAGGTTCATCCTTGGTGTACGTGTAAGTCATTTGGAAATAAAGTTTCTGATACTTGCAGCCGAAGGCATCTCAAGTTATAAACCCGTTAAAACAAGGTTCAAATTTTGTCTTGGCCTCATTAATTCTCAAGTGTAATGGTTAGGAGTATGGACTCTAGAAGCCAAATCTCTGATTTTTTTTTTTTTTTTTTTTTTTTTTTTTTTTGCGGTACGCGGGCCTCTCACTGTTGTGGCCTCTCCCGTTGCGGAGCACAGGCTCCGGACGCACAGGCTCAGCGGCCACGGCTCACGGGCCCAGCCGCTCTGCAGCATGTGGGATCTTCCCGGACTGGGGCACGAACCCGTGTCCCCTGCATCGGCAGGCGGACTCTCAACCACTGCACCACCAGGGAAGGCCCCAAATCTCTGATTTTAAATCCTCACTCTACCACTAATTGTGTGACCTTAGAAAACATGCTTACCTCTCTGTACTTCAATCCTCCCAGCCATCATATTACCTCCTGCATAGGACTGCTGGAGGATTAAATGAGTTATTCCATATAAAGCTCCTAAAAGGGTTTCTGGCACACATAGTTCTTATCATCATCACTATTATTGCTATTATTAGCTATGAGCGGGCAGCAGTTTTGCCAGCTTTCCCTGAATGCCGTGCATGGGTTTATCCTGCTCCTAGCCAGCCATTCGTAGACAGATTATGGGGAATGTTTCTCCTTCTCTGCCTGGAATGAAGGGTCAGGGTCCTCTCCAGTCCTTCTTGGTCTTTCTCTTGCTTAGGTCTTCCTGCTCCCGTCTGAGCAGCATGTCCCACTTCCTCCTGACCCAAGGTCAATTCTAGAAAGACCGACTCCAAGGTCCCAGAACCTAAAGGCCCAGAGGCAGCTGGTACTATGGGCAGAAGACCCAGGGTGGGCAGTCGGGCAGCCAGATCACTCCTCCGAGAGTCCTGGGCTCAAGGAGGGAGGTACCTGAGGGATGGTGTATGACTCTGGGTAGCACGGATCAGAAAGGGTAAAGTAAGCCTGGCCCCTTGATTCACTGTGCGGGAATCTGAGGATGTGATGGGCAGCAAGGATCTGGTGGGCAAACTGAGGGAGGGACCAGCAGGCAGAGAAAGCTCCAGAGACCAGGATGCTTCTCCCCCATCAGTTCTGGGGAAGGAGTATAGCAGCCCCTGCTCTAAACCCCAGTGTTGTCACTACAGAGGAGCTTTGGATGTGACAAAGGAAGGAGCAGAGAGGAAGAAGATGGCTTGAAAGCATAGAGTGTGGGAGTCAAAGAATCAACTCTGGAGATAGGAGAGTGTGTGTGTGTGTGTGTGTGTGTGTGTGTGTGTGTTTGTAATGTGCCTTAATTTCCCCATCTGCATCAAAGGGAGGTAGGAAAATGCCTGTCTTTCTGACATTATGAAGATCTTGTCCAGAACAAATGAAATATGTAGTTGATAACACGGTATTATATATCGACTATAGTTGATTACACTATTATATAATTAAAAATAACAAATGAAATAATGCCTATGCTTTGAAAAGAATAAAGCCTTCAGGGTGAATTGTTATTAGTATGCCTTTTCAAGATGTCATTTGACCTGACCTCATGGTGACAGAAGGAAATTTGCACTCATGGCATGATGAGAACACAACCTTGGCTGTGCCCCATTTTGCTGCCAATGAAAGGAGGCCAAAAAGACATTTGAGGAGACCCGAATGTCGGTTCCCAACTACCTCCTTTACAGAAAGGCTCATGTCTGCAGGGTAGGCCCTGGAGTGCTAGGTGGGACTGAAACTCTCAGGAAACCCTTCTGGACAGAAGGGAACAGACTCAGACTTTTATTAGCGGGCGGAGAGCTGAGGAGGACTAGAGCCCTTAGAAGCAAGGAGGCTGCCTGATAAACTGTATATCTGGCGGAGGGACAGGAAGGAGATAAAAGATTTAAAAAATGTAATAGAAGATTTGCTTACACTTCTTGGACTGGTAATTAAATTTATTTATAGTTATGGAAAATTTGGGGAAAGGAGGAAAAGCAATTTAAATGCAGAGTTTTCACAGGGCGGCTGCAAATGGCTTGCTTTAACGTGCCTCTGAAGGTTAACAGAATGGCAGGGAGGTCAGACTGAAGTGCATATGATAAGTGACAAGTGTTAACATGGCAAATCATGTATTTAAAATTACTCTGAGCTTTATCAAATGTTTCCTCTCAAAAATAAACTATCCTGGAAGGAAAGGTTAACTGAGAAAAGAGTATTACTCTAATGTTTCCGTGATGACTGGGGGGGGGGAAGGGAAAAGGGTTCTGTAATGTATGAGAAGCGGTGATAAATATAAATAGGTTGTTATGGTATTAAGAGTAAAGAAACAAGAATGTTCCAAACTTACACGGCACTGGGGGAAAAAGCAAGAAACCGTTCCCTTTGCTCTTCGTCTTCCTTGTCTACATAAGCCGAGCAGCTTCCCAGCCCAGTGGAAAGGAGACACCGACAGATGGGCTGTAGATGACAGAGTAACAGCCAGTGCTGCCAGAGCTGTGACTAGCCACGGTCAGCCTTGACCATTAAGAGGTATCCGTAGAATTCTCTGAAATCCTCCATCCACCACTTCCTCACCTGCTCTCCATTTCTCACAAGTCTTCTCTCTGACCCTGCCTGGTTGAATAAATCATTGTTCTTACATGCAGCACTTTGGAACAATCTCCAAGGTGTATCTGCAAGTGGAAAAAGCGAAGTGCATTATATTCAACAACATGGAGAGGTCTTAAAAATGTAATATTGGGGAAAAAAAAGAGCAAGACACAAAAGAATGTATACAGTATGATTCCATTAACATAAAGTTTAAAAACAGGCAAAGCTGAACTTTACTGTTTAGAGATGCATTCAGAGGAGGCAAAACTATAGAGGAAAACAAGGAAATGAATACCACAAAGTCAAGATAATGCTTCCCTCTGCACGGAGGTGGGGAGTGGATGGGTAAGGAGAGGCAGACGTGAGGCTCTGGAGTGCTGGTAGCGTTCTGTTTCTTGATCTGAGTGGTGGCTACACACTTTATAGTTATTAACTCTATTTATGTCTTTTTCATTTTCTATGTGTATATTATTTTCCCCCAACAATTTTTTTTTCACAAAATCTAGGTACAGAACTGTATGTATAGTATACACACAGTATCTTATTTTCAGAAATAAGATACATATATGTACAAGGCAAATACTAATCAAAATAACTATTCATATCAGACAAAATAGAATTTAAGGCAAAAGGCAAAAATGCAGATAAAGTGAGACACTACATGATCAATAGAACAATTAACAAATAAGGCATGATTATCATGAAATTGTATGTGCCTAATAAGATAGTCTCAAAATATTTAAAGTAAAAACTAACATAATTATAAGGAAAAAAATTAAATAAAAAATTACAGTGGGAGATTTTAGTACACTTCAATCAGATTAATAGATTAAGCAGAAAATATAATATATAAATAATAATATCGGGTAGCAAAAAGGGGACATAACTACAGAAGCAGTAGAAATTTTAAAATCATAAAATAATCTATAGACAACTTTATGCCATTACATTTGGAAACTTAGATAAATGGAAAATTATCAAAATGAAAAGCAGAGGCATACATCATCAAAAAGTCTACAAATAATAAATGCTGGAGAGGGTGTGGAGAAAAAGGAACCCTCCTACACTGTTGCTGGGAATGTAAATTGATGCAGCCACTATGGAGAACAGTATGGAGGTTCCTTAAAAAATTAAAAACAGAGCTACCATATGATCCTGTAATCCCATTCCTGGGCATATCTCCAGAGAAAAACATGGTCCGAAAGGATACATGCACCCCAATGTTTATTGCAGCACTATTTACAATAGCCAAGACATGGAAGCAACCTAAATGTCCATCGACAGAGGAATGGATAAAGATGTGGTACATATGTACAATGGAATATTACTCATCCATTATAAGGAATGAAATAGTGCCATTTGTAGCAACATGGATGGACCTAGAGATTGTCATACTGAGTGAAGTAAGTCCGACAAAGAGAAATATCGTATGATATCCCTTATATGCAGAATCTAAAAAGAAACCATACAAATGAACTTATTTACAGAACGGAAACAGACTCACAGACTTAGAGAACGAAATTATGGTTACCAGAGCGGAAGGGTAGGGGGAAGGGATAGTTAGGGAGTTTGGGATCGACATGTACATGCTGCTATATTTAAAATGGATAACCAACAAGGACCTACTGTATAGCACAGGGAACTCTGCTCAATGTTATGTGGCAGCCTGGAAGGGAGGGGAGTTTGGGGGAGAGTGGATACATGTTTATGTATGGCTGAGTTGCTTTGCTGTGCACCTGAAAATATCACAACATTGTTAATCGGCTACACTCCAATATAAAATAAAAAGTTAAAAAAAACGGACTCAAGGAAATTTGCTAACTTTAAGGACCCGTAATCATTATTAAATAAATTAAATCAGAACCTAAATCCATCATCAAAACAAAGTGTTCCAGAGAATAGAAAGTAAGAAAAAACTAACTTGTTTTATACAGCTAGTTAACCTTGGTATTAAACCTGTACAAGGATAGTAGGATAATAGGAAATTGTAAGATGGATAGAAAGAAAGAAAGAAAGTCATATGGCAATGTTACCTATGAATGTAGATGTAAAATACTAAATCAAGTCAACTTCAGGAGTGTTTATAAGCATAACATGTCTTGACCAAGTAGGATTTATCCTAGGAATGTATCATTCAGTAGCAGAGGGTATATCAATGTTAAGTAACCACTTATCAGATTAAAAGAGAAAAAATGAATAATCTCAGCAGATGCAGAAGATATTCAATAAAATTTAATACTCTTTCATAACTAAAAACAAAAAAGAAAGAAAAAGAAAAAAGAAAATGTTATCTAAATAGAAGGGACCTGTTTTAATCTGATAAAGAGTGTCAGCCAAAAATCTACAGTCTTACTTAAATTTTGAAGTTTAGCAGGATTTCCTTTGATGTCAAGAAAAAGACATGGATGTATTCTATTGCTCCTCGTAACAAGATTTCACTTGAGGTCCGAAAGATGTAATAACACAAGGAAAAAAATTAGTTATAAGGAAGGAAAGAGAAAAAATTATTATTTACAGACATAATTATCTACATGGAAAACCCCAAACCCAAACTTTTAGACCTAAGAGTCTAAGTCTGGGTACAGCACAAACATACAAAAGCACTGGAACTTCTAGACTCCAATAACAACCTATTAGGCAAGACTTACTATTCAGTATAATTCCAAACAAAGTTCCAATAGGATTTTTCACAGACCTTAATCTGACTCTAAGATTTGTACATTAAAGTAGAAATGCATAATTAACCAACATAAATCTGAAAAAGAAGAAAGATAAAGGATTTGTTTCATAAGCTATCAAGACGTATTTTCAAGTTGGCCACTTCACCAAATGCCAATTTGTCAAATGGCCAATTCAATGAATGGCCAGTTTTCCAAAAGCCAATTTACTGAAGAATTAATTACACAAATGACTGACTCACAGAATTTGCAAGATGTACTGAGTAGCCACAATGTGTTATAAGCAATTTTCTTGACTTTAGTTATAAGAATTCTAAGCAAGGATATATTCAACATAGTAAATATAGTCAAGGATATATTCAAGACTATATACCTCAGGTATAATCATCATATACTCATGATATAATTAATGACTTTACAATAACATAATCTTCATTAGTATATTCTTATAAGCAGTATATACGATAAAAGATAAAAATCTATACATGAGTATATTGAAGACTATATTAAAATATTCAGGAATACATTCTTCATAAACTAACTTTCCACAAACCAAATATTCCTTCAAATGCTGCTAACAAAAATGTAATTTAAAACATACATATTCTATATAGAGAATATGAGACTATAAGAGAAAATAGTCTCAAGAAGAATATTGTCATATTTTAATATATTTATTAATTTATTATTTAATATATTCAAGAAGCTTATTTCTTAAAATTTTTGAAAAATTAGTTAATATGATAAAGGTTAGCAAATTGGACATTAGATGGATTGACTTAAAAATTGGCTTTCACAGAGACTACATATTGTGTGATTCCGTTTATATGACATGTCTGGAAAAGGCCAATTTTTAGAGACAAAGAACAGATCAGTTGTTGCCTAGAGCTGGAGGGGTGGTGGGTAGGTGTGGGGGTTAATTACAAAATGAAGGAACTTTATGGGACAGTGGAAATGTCCTTAACCTGAATTGTGATGATGGCACGACTACAAATTTACTAAAATCACTGAATTGTACATTTGCAGTGGGTGAATTTTAGAGTATGTAAATTATAACTCAATGAAACTGTTAAAAATGGGAAGAACTGGTGGCGCAGTGGTTGGGAGTCCGCCTGCCGATGCAGGGGACGCGGGTTCGTGCGCTGGTCCGGGAGGATCCCGCGTGCCGCGGGGCGGCTGGGCCCGTGAGCCGTGGCCGCTGGGCCTGCGCGTCCGGAGCCTGTGCTCCGCAGCGGGAGGGGCCACAGCAGTGAGAGGCCCGCGTACCACAAAAAAAAAAAAAAAAAAAAAAAAAAATGGGAAGAAATGGCTTTCAGTAAATTGATTGCCAGCATAATAATCTAGAACTATTATAAAAATATAGTAATTAAGACGGTATGGCATTGGTATAGGAGTCGATGGAAAGAACAATGGAGTAAAATAGAAAGCTCAGAAACAGATTCAAATATATGTAGGATCTTTATATACTGCAGAGGCAGTACTGAAAAATAAGTGAGGAAAGAATGGACTATTCAATAATTGGTGTAGTACCACTTGGCTAACCATATAAAAACAAAATTTGATATCCATATTACATCATGCACAAAATTTAACTCCAGATTTATTACAGAACTAAATATAAAAAAGAAAATTTTAGACTTCTGGTTTCTGGTCTACCTTATAAGAAGCTTAGAAACCTTCACACCATCCTAACAATAAGTATAAAGCTGAACAAAGTGAAAAATCAACAAGTCTTCTTGTATCTGTCAGAGAAGTGAAATAACGGGGCAAACAGCTGCCCACAAAGTTGGAGAGACAGACAGATGGATACAGAGAATTACAACATCCTGGAGCAGAAACCACCATGGGAACAAATAACAGGGTAGGAAATCCTAAACTGTAATTGACAGATTGCTGAAGGCTCAGTGTAGACAAGCCCAAGAAATAGAAGCTCCAGGGAGACCCAGTCACAGAGCGGCCTTCACACTTTTGTGAGTTTTACAACCAAGAGCTCTATGAGGTTCTCATAGTGAATACTGGAGAAAAATCCCCTTGGGCTTCCTGCATAGGGAGGAGAAAAGGAAGCATTTTGAAATACACCAGAGCATTCTGTTCTTTTTAACAAGGCCTGCCCTCAGGAGAACTCTTTTACCAGAGCCTAACCTACCTGGGGGAAGGGAAATACCCAACTCCACCCCACTCTAGACTTCTGGGGGGGGGGGAAGGGAAATACACAATCTAGTCCCTTCTGGTCATCCTTTCCCACTGAAGGGAGGAAAAAATTCTGAGAAGCACTGGTGAAGTTCACAGTCCAGGGCCACAGGCTTATCAAAAGACGGAGACCTAATCATAGGACTATAGGATGCATCCCCTCCTCCCACATCTTACACCTACATTACTAAAGGCTCATTACCCCAGTTCCACTTAACCAGGGCATCATGTCCACCTTTCAATGAAAAATTACAAGGCATACTAAAAGTCAACAAACAGAGTTTGAAGACACTGAACAAGCGTCAGAACCAGAGTCAGATATGGCAGAAACGTTGGAATTATCAGGCCAAATTTTTTAAAAATTATGATAATATGATAAAGATTATTTTTTAAAAAGTAGATAGCATGCAAGAACAGATGGATAATGTAAGCAAAGAGATGGAAATTCTAAGAAAGAATCAAGATAAAATGTTAGAGACCAAAAACACTAACAGAAATGAAGAATGCCTTTAATGGGCTCATTACTGGTCTGGGACATGGCTGAGGAAAGAGTCTCTGAGCTTGAATATATAACAATAGAAACTTAGAAAACTGAAAAAAAAAAAAGAAAAAAGATGGGGTGTGGGGGGGTGTTGGGCAAAATCCCCAGAATATCTGAGAACTGTGGGACAACTACAAAATGTGTAACATGTGTAATGGGAACACTGGAAGGAGAAGAAAGAGAAAAAGGAACAGAAGCAGTAAGTGAAGCAATAATGACTGAAAATTTCCCCAAATTGATGTTAGGCACCAAACCACAGATTCAGGAAACTCAGAGAACAAGGAAGATAAATACAAAACAAATAAACAAATAAACTACACCTTAGCATATCATATTCAAATTCAGAAAACCAAAGATAAAGAAAAAACCCTAAAAGAGGCCAGAGAGATAAAACACCTTACCTGTAGAGGAGCAAAGGTAAGAGTTATATCATACTCCTCAGAAATAATTTAAGCAAGAAGAAAGTAACGTGAAAATTTAAAGTGTGGAGAAAAAAATATTCACCAACCTGGAATTCTGTATCCTGAAAAATTATCCTTCAAAAGTGAAGGAGAGGGCTTCCCTGGTGGCGCAGTGATTGGGAGTCCGCCTGCCGATACAGGAGACATGGATCTGTGCCCCGGTCCGGGAGGATCCCACATGCCGCGGAGCAGCTGGGCCTGTGAGCCGTGGGCGCTGGGCCTGCGCGTCCGGAGCCTGTGCTCCACAACAGGAGAGGCCACACAGTGAGAGGCCCGTGTACTGCAAAAAAAAAAAAAAAAAAAAAAAAAAAAAAGTTCTTCAGAGAGAAGGAAAAATAATATAGGTCAGAAACTCAGATCTACATTTAAAAAGATTATTGGAGAATGAATAAAGATAAAATAAAAACTTATTTTTCTTAATTTATCTAACAGACAACAGTTTGTTCAAAATAATAGCAACAATGTATTTGATTATATATTTATATATGGATTATGTGTATATATGTGCTTATGTATGCTTATATATGAGAAATCAATGACAACAATGATAATGATACAAGGGACAAGAGGGAGGACTTGGGAATATTTTGTTATTAGAAGATACTAGCACAATCCATGAAATGGAGTAGTATTGATTGAAAGCAGACTTGGATTAGTTGTAAATGTATATTGCAAACTCTAGGGCAACCACTAAAAAAAGTTTAAAAAGAAATACAATTGATATGCTAAGAAAGGAGAGAAAATGGAATCATAAAATGCTCAATTAAAACCACAAAATTGGGGGCTTCCCTGGTGGCGCAGTGATTGAGAGTCCGCCTGCCGATGCAGGGTGCATGGGTTCATGCCCCGGTCCGGGAAGATCCCACATGCCGCGGAGCGGATGGGCCTGTGAGCCATGGCCCCTGAGCCTGCGCATCTGGAGCCTGTGCTCCGCAATGGGAGAGGCCACAACAGTGAGAAGCCCACGTACCGCCAAAAGAAAAAAAACAACAACCCACAAAAGTGGTGTGATGAATTGGGAGATGGGGATTGACATATATACACTAATATGTATAAAATGGGTAACTAATAAGAACCTGTTGTATAAAAAAATAAATAAAATAAAATTCACACACACAAAAAAACCCACAAAAGGGACTTCCCTGGTGGTGCAGTGGTTAAGAATCCACCTGACAACGCAGGGGACACAGGTTCGATCCCTTGTTCAGGAAGATCCCACATGCCGCAGAGCAACTAAGCCTATGTGCCACAACTACTGAGCCTGAGCTTTAGAGCCTGGAAGCCACAACTTCTGAGCCCACGTGCCTCAACTACTGAAGCCCACGTGCCTACAGCCCGTGCTCCACAACAAGAGAAGCCACCTCAATGAGAAGCCCTCACGCTGCAGCAAAGAGTAGCCCCTGCTCACTGCAACTAGAGAAAGCCCACGTGCAGCAATGAAGACCCAATGCAGCCAAAAAAACCCAAAAACAAACCACAAGAAGCAGAAAACGTTTGGAATTAAAAAAAATAAAAAGAAGCAAAGAACAGGGCAAAAAATAGAAAACAGTAACAAACATGGTAGATATTAATCAGCTATATCAATAATCACTTAAAATGTCAATGCTCTAAATACACCAATTAAAAGAGAGGTTGTTGGAATAGATTAAAACACAAGACCCAGTTATATGTTGTCTACAAGAAATCCATTTTTTTAATTGAAGTATAATTGATTTACAATGGTGTGTTATTTCTGCTGTACAGCAAAGTGACTAAGTTGTACATATATATACATTCTTTTAAAAAAAATTTTTTTTTATTGGGGTATAGTTGCTTTACAATGTTGTTAGTTTTTGCTGTACAGCAAAGTTAATCAGCTATAAGTATATATATATATCCCGTCTTTTGGGGATCTCCTTCCCATTAAGGTCACCACAGAGCATTGAGTAGAGTTCCCTGTGCTATACAGCAGGTTCTCATTAGTTATCTATTTTATTTTATTTTTTAAAATTAATTAATTCATTTATTTAATTTTTGGCTGCATTGGGTCTTTGCTGCTGCACATGGGTTTTCTCTGGTTGCTGAGAGCAGGGGCTACTCTTTGTTGCGGTGCACGGGCTTCTCATTGTGGTGGCTTCTCTTGTTGTGGATCATGGGCTCTAGGTACGCAGGCTTCAGTAGTTGTGGTGCACAGGCTTAGTTGCTCTGCAGCATGTGGGATTTTCCTGGACCAGGGCTCGAACCCCTGTCCCCTGCATTGTCAGGTGAATCCTTAACCACTGCGCCACCAGGGAAGCCCCAGTTATCTATTTTATACATAGTAGTGTATATATGTCAATCTCAATCTCCCAATTCATCCTACCCCGCCCTTTACCACCTTGGTGTCCATACATTTGTCCTCCACGTCTGTGTCTCTATTTCTGCTTTGCAAATAGGTTCATCTGGACCATTTTGCTAGATTCCACATATATACGTTAATATATGATATTTGTCTTTCTCCTTCTGACTTACTTCACTCTGTATGACAGTCTCTAGGTCCATCCATGTCTCTACAAATGACTCAATTTCATTCCTTTTTATGGCTGAGTGATACTGCATTGTATATATGTACCACATCTTCTTTATCCATTCATCTGTTGATGGATATTTAGGTTGATTCCATGTCCTGGCTACTGTAAATAGTGCTGAAATGAACATTGGGGTGCATGTGTCTTTTCGAATTATGGTTTCCTCAGGGTATATGCCCAGTAGTGGGATTGCTGGGTCATATGGTAGTTCTACTTTTAGTTTTTTAAGGAACCTCCATACTGTTCTCCATAGTGGCTGTATCAGTTTACATTCCCACCAACAGTGCAAGAGGGTTCCCTTTTCTCCACACCCTCTCCAGCATTTATTGTTTGTAGATTTTTTGATGATGGCCATTCTGACAGGTGTGAGGTGATACCTCATTTTGATTTGCATTTCTCTAATAATTAGTGATGTTGAGCATCTTTTCATGTGCCTCTTGGCCATCTGTATGTCTTCTTTGGAGAAATGTCTATTTAGGTCTTCCACCCATTTTTTTATTGGCTTGTTTGTTTTTTTGATATTGAGCTGCATGAGCTGTTTGTATATTTTGGAGATTAATCCCTTGTCAGTTGCTTCATTTGCAAATATTTTCTCCCATTCTGAGGGTTGTCTTTTCATCTGTTTATGGTTTCCTTTGCTGTGCAAAAGCTTTTAAGTTTAATTAGGTGCCATTTGTTTATCTTTGTTTTTATTTTCATTACTCTAGGAGGTGGGACAAAAAAGATCTTGCTGTGATTTATGTCAAAGAGTGTGCTTCCTATGTTTTCCTCTAAGACTTTTATAGTGTCTGGTCTTACATTTAAGGCTTTAATTCATTTTGAGTTTATTTTTGTGTATAGCGTTAGGGAGTGTTCTAATTTCATTCTTTTACATGTAGCTGTCCAGTTTTCCTAGCACCACTTATTGAAGAGACTGTCTTTTCTCCATTGTATATTCTTGCCTCCTTTGTCATAGATTAGGTGACCATAGGTGTGTGGGTTTACCTCTGGGCCTTCTATCCTGTTCCATTGATCTATATTTCTGTTTTTGTGCCAGTACCATACTGTCTCGATTACTACAGCTTTGTAGTATAGTCTGAAATCACAGAGCCTGATTCCTCCAGCTCCATTTTTATTTCTCAATATTGCTTTGGCTATTCGGGGTCTTTCGTGTTTCCATAAAAATTGTAGAAGTTTTTGTTCTAATTCTGTGAAAAATGCCATTGGTAATTTGATAGAGATTGCATTGAATCTGTAGATTGCTTTGGGTAGTATAGTCATGTTCACAATATTGATTCTTCTAATCCAAGAACATGGTATATCTCTCCATCTGTTTGTGTCATCTTTGATTTCTTTCATCAGTGTCTTATAGTTTTCTGAGTACAGGTCTTTTGCCTCCTTAGGTAGGTTTATTCCTAGGTATTTTATTCTTTTTGTTGCAATGGTGAATGGGATTGTTTCCTTAATTTCTCTTTCTGATCTTTCCTTGTTAGTGTATAGGTATACAAGTGATTTCTGTGCATTAATTTTGTATCCCGCAACTTTACCAAATTCACTGATTAGCTCTAGTAATTTTCTGGTGACATCTTTAGGATTTTCTATGTACAGTATCATGTCATCTGCAAACAGTGACAGTTTTACTTCTTCTTTTCCAATTTGGATTCCTTTTATTTCTTTTTCCTCTCTGATTGCCATGGCTAGGACTTCCAAAACTATGTTGAATAATTGTGGTGAGAGTGGATATCCTTGTCTTGTTCCTGATCTTAGAGGAAGTGCTTTCAGCCTTTCACCATTGAGAATGATGTTTGCTGTGGGTTTGTTGTATATGGCCTTTATTATGTTGAGGTAGGTTCTCTCTATGCCTGCTTTCTAGAGAGTTTTTATCATAAGTGGGTGTTGAATTTTGTCAAAAGCTTTTTGTGCATCTTTTGAGATGATCATATGGTTTTCATTCTTCAATTTGTTACTATGGTATATCACATTGATTGATTTGCTTATATTGAAGAATCCTTGCATCCCTGGGATGAATCCCACTTGATCATGGTGTATGATCCTTTTAATGTGTTGTTGGATTCTGTTTGCTAGTATTTTGTTGAGGATTTTTGTGTCTATGTTCATCAGTGATTATACATTCTTTTTTTATATTCTTTTCCATTATGATTTTTCACAGAATATTGAATATGGTTCCCTGTGCTATAAGTAGAACCTTGTTGTTTATCCATTTTATATGTAATAGTTTGCCTCTGCTAACCCCAAACTCCCACTCCATTCCTCCCCCACATCTCCTTCCCCTTGACAGCCACAAGTCTGTTCTCTATGTCTGTGAATATGTTTCTGTTTTGTAGATAAGTTCATTTGTACCATATTTTAGATTCCACATATAGGTGATATCATATGGTATTTGTCTTTCTCTTTCTGACTTACTTCACTTAGTATGATAATCTCTAGTTCCATCCATGTTGCTGCAAATAGCATTATTTCATTCTTTTTTATGGCCGAGTAGTATTCTATTGTATATAATATACACTACATCTTTTTTTTTTAACATCTTTATTGGAGTATAATTGCTTTACAATGGTGTGTTAGTTCCTGCTTTATAACAAAGTGAATCAGCTATACATATCTCCATATCTCTTCCCTCTTGCGTCTCCCTCCCTCCCACCCTCCCTATCCCAACCCTCTAGTACACCACATCGTCTTTATCCATTCATCTGTTCATGGACACTTAGGTTGTTTCCATGTCTTGGCTATTGTGAATAGTGCTGCTATGAACATAGGGGTGCATGTGTCTTTCCAAATTATAGTTTTGTCCATATGTAATGCCCAGGAGTGGGATTGCTGGATCATATTGCAACTCTATTTTAAGTTTTTTAAGGAACCTCCATACTGTTTTCCATAGTGGCTGCACCAACTTACATTTCCACCAATAGTATAGGAGAGTTCCCTTAAGAAATCCACTTCAAATATAAAGACACATATAGATTAAAAGTAAAAAGATGCACAAAGACATCCCAAACTAAACCTAATCAAAAGAAAGTGGGAGTAGCTATATTAATTTCAGACAGAGCTGACTTTAGAGCAAGGAAAATTATCAGGAATGAAGAAGGACATTATATAATGAAGAGTCAATACTCCAAGAAGAGATAATAATCCTTACTGTATATGCACCTAAAAACAGAGCATTAAAACATGTGAAGAAAAAACGGATGGAACTGCAAGGAGAAATAGATGAATCCATTGTTATAGCTGGAAACTTTAACACCCCTGTATCAGAAATGGATAGATCCAGGAGGCAGAAAATCAGTAGGTACATAATTGAACTCAACAGCACCATTAATCAATTGGATATAATTGCTAGTATTTTGGATGAAGACTGCTTCATCCAAGAGCAGCAGATACACATTTTTCTCAAGCTCACATGGAGCATTCACCAAGATAGACCACATTCTGCGTTATAAAACACATCTTTTTTTTAACTGAAATATAGTTGACATAAAATATTGTTAGCTTCAGGTGTACTACATAGAGATTTGGCATTGTATACATCATGGAATGATCACCGTGGTGAGTCTAGTAACCATCTGTCCCTATACAGAGTTGTTACAGTAGTATTTACCATATTCCCTATGCTGTGTATTGCATCCCTGTGGCTTATATATTTGATAACTGGAGGTTTGTAGCTCTTCATCTCCTCCACCTATTTTGCACCACCCCCCACCTTCTTCTTTGGCAACCACCAGTTTGTCCTCTGTATCTATGAGTCTGTTTTCATTTTGTTGTGTTTGTTTTTAGGATTCCACATATAAGTGAGATAATATGGTATTTGTCTTTCTCTGTCTGACTTATTTCACGTAGCATAATACCCTTTAGAGGCATCCATGTTGTCACAAATAGCAAGAGTTCATTTTTCTTAAGGCTGAATAATAGTCCATTATGTGTGTGTGTGTATAATATATATTATATATATTTCACATCTTCTTTATCTTTTTATCTATTGATGGACACTTAGGTTGCTTCCATATCCTGGTGATTTTAGTAATGCTACAATGAACATAGGGGTGTGTATATCTTTTTGGATTAGTGTTTTTGTTTTCTTTGGTTAAAAACCCAGAAGTGAAATTGCTGGATCATATGGCAGTTTAATTTTTTGAGGAATCTCCATATTATTTTCCAAGCGGCTGCACCAATTTACAATTCCACTGTGATTAAGGGTTCCCTTTTCATCACATTCTCTCTAGTGCTTGTTATTTGCTGTCTTTTGTTAATAGCCATTCTGACAGGTATGAGGTGGTATCTCACTGTGGTTTAACTTGGATTTCCCTGGTGATTAATGATGTTGAGCATCCTTTCATGTGTCTGTTGGCCATCTATATGACTTCTTTGGGAAAATGTCTGTTCAGGTCCTCTACCCATTTTAAAAATCAGGGTTTTTTTGTGTGTGTTGATGTGTATGAGTTCTTTGTGTATTTTGGATATTAACCCCTTATTAGATATATTGTTTGTAAATATCTTCTTCCATTCAGTAGGTTGTCTTTTCATTTTGTTGATAGTTTCCTTCACTGTGCAAAAGCTTTTTAGTTTGGTGTAGTCCCGTTTGTTTATTTTTGCTTTTGTTTCCCTTGCCTGAGGAGACAGATAAAGAAATATTGCTAAGACTGATGTCCAAGAGTGTAGTGCCTATGTTTTCTGCTAGGAGTTTTATAGTTTCAAGTATTACATTTAAGTCTTTAATCCATTCTGAGTTTATTTTTGTATGTGGTGTGAGAAAGTAGCCCAGTTTTATTCTTTTGCATGTAGCTGTCCAGTTTTCTCAACTTCATTTATTAAAGAGGTTATCTTTTCCCCATTGTATATTCTTGTCTCCTTTGTTATAGATTAATTGACCATATAAGTGTGGGTTTATTTCTGGGCTCTCTATTCTGTTGCATTGATGTATGTGTCTGTTTCTGTGCAGTACCATATTGTTTTGATTACTGTAGCTTTGTAATATAGTTTGAAATCAGGGGGCGTGATGCCTCTAGCTTTGTTCTTTCTTAAGATTGCTTTGACTATTCAGGGTCTTTTGTGTTTCCATACAATTTTAGAATTCTTTGTTTTAGTCCTATGAAAAATACCTTTGGTATTTTGATAGGGATTGCATTGAATCTGTAGATTGCTTTGAGGAATATGGTCATTTCAACAATATTAATTCTTCCAATACATGAGCATAACAATCTTTCCATTTGTTTGTGTCATCTTCAATTTCTTTTATCAATGTCTCATAGTTTTCAGAGTACATGTCTTTTACCTCTTTGGTTAGATTTATTTTGAGGTATTTTATTCTTTTTGATGCAATTATAAATGGGATTGTTTTCTTAATTTCTCTTTCTGATAGTTCATTATTAGTGTGTAGAAATGCAACAGATTTCTGTATATTAATTTCATATCCTGCAACTTTACTGAATTCATTTATTAGTTCTAGTAGGGGTTTTTTCAGTAGCATCTTTAGGATTTTCTTATATAGTATCATTTAATCTGCAAACAGTGATAGCTTTTCTTCTTCCTTTCCAGTTTGGATTTCTTTTCTTTATTTTTTCTCATCTTATTGCTGTGGCTAGCACTTCCAATAGTATGTTAAACAAAAGTAGTGGGGATGGGCATCCTTGTCTTGTTCCTGATTTTATAGGAAATGCTTTCAGCTTTTCACTGTTGAGTACAATGCTGGCTGTGAGTTTGTAATATATGGCCTTTATTATGTTAAAGTATGTTCCCTCTATACCCATTGCATTGAGAGTTTTTATCACAAATGGATGTTGAGTTCTGTCAAAAGGTTTTTCTGCATTTCTTGAGATGATCATATGGTTTATATTCTTCAATTTTTTTTAATGTTGTACATCATGTTAATTGATTTGTGGATATTGAATCATCCTGGCATCCCTGGGATAAATCCCACTTGATCATGGATAAATCCCACATGATCCTTTTAATGTATTGTTGAATTTGGTTTGCTATATTTTGTTAGAAGTTTTTGCATCTATGTTCATCATGGATATTGGCCTGTAATTTTCTTTTGTGTGGTGTCTTTTGTTTTGGTATCAGAATGATGCTGGTCTTGTAGAATGAGTTCAGAAGTATTCCTTCCTCTTCAATTTTTTAGAATAGTTTGAGAAGAATAGGTGTTAATTCTTCTTTAAATGTTTGGTAGAAATCACCACTGTCTTCCAGATTACTAATCTGTTCCTCTGTATGATCTAATCTGTTGATTCCTTCTAGTGTATTCTTTATTTCAGTTATTGTATTCTCCAGCTGTTTGGTTCTTCTTTATATTTTCTAACTCTTGTTGAAATTCTCGCTGTGTTCTTCTATTCTTTTTTTTTTTTTGGCGGTACACGGGTCTCTCACCGCTGCGGCCCCTCCCGCTGCGGAGCACAGGCTCCAGACGCGCAGGCTCAGCGGCCATGGCTCACGGGCCCAGCCGCTCCACGGCATGTGGGATCTTCCCGGACCGGGGCACGAACCCATGTCCCCTGCATCGGCAGGCGGACTCTCAACCACCGCGCCACCAGGGAAATGCCTCTTCTATTCTTCTCCCAAGTTCAGAGAGCATCTTTATGATCATCTTGAACTCTTTACTGGGTAGATTTCTTATCTCCACTTTACTTAGTTCTTTTTCAGAGGTTATGTCTTGTTCTTTTGCTTGGAACATATTCTTTTGTCTCCTTATTTTGCCCAATTCTCTGTGTTTATTTCTATGTGTTAGATAAGTCAGTTACATTTCCTGATCTTGAAGGAGTGGCCTTATGTATGAGATGTCCTATGGATCCCTGTAGCATGCTCCTCTCTGATCACCAGAGCTATATACTCTGGAGATGCCCCCTATGTGGGCTGTGTACACCCTTCTGTTGTGGTGGGGCTCACTACTATGGGCAAGCTTGTAGGTGGGGCTGGCCCCCAGCCTGGTTGGCTGTGAGGCCATGCCTTGTGCTGTGGCTGTGTGTATGCTAGAGGGTGGGATAGGCTTCCCATACAACTGTCCACACTGCTGGGAGGAGGGGGCATAGGGCTGGTGTTGGCCTGCTGGTGCATGGGGCTGCATCCCTGGGGCTAATAGGCTAGAGGGAGGATTCCAAATGGTGCTTGACTGTGCTGGTGTTATTGTGGTAGAATGAGCTTCCCAAAATGGTTGCATCAGCATCAGCATTTTTCCTTATCTATCCATGTTGATACCTTTAAATATAATCTGTCCATTTCAACCCCTTTATTGTAGTTTGTTGAATAAACACAGCACAATTTATTCCTTTTTTTTATACTAATGAACATTTGGATTGTTTCCAATTTTTGGTTATTACAACGCTGGAATGAACATTACTGTAACATCTCCCTGAACACACATGCAAGTGCTTATCTAGGGTATTTAACTAAAGATGGATCTACTGGGCCATAAGATATGCACATTTCACATTTTGCTAGATGTTGTCAAGTTGAGCTTCAAAATTTTTATGCCAATTTGCATTCCCAACAGCATTGTGTGAGAGTTCCTATTTACCATATCCTTTCAACAATCAGAATTTATTTTCTGCTAATCTTACATGTGTGAAATGATCTCTCATTGTGATTTTTTTTTTTTTTTTTTTTTGCAGTACATGGGCCTCTCACTGTTGTGGCCTATCCCGTTGCGGGATAAACATAGTTATTTACGGATACCATGTCAGTTAGGACTTTTTGAATGAAAGTAACAGAAACCTCAGTTCAAAATGGCTTCAATGGTGAAGAGATTTATTATCTCAACAAAACAAGAAATCTAGAAGTAGGGCATTTCCAACCTATTTAATTCAGCAGTTTACTATGTCATTAAGGACTTGGGTTTATCTACCTTTTCATTCATCAATCTTAAACATGTTCTCCTCAGCCTAAGTCCTCTCTGGAGCACCATATGGCTACCACAATCCGAGGGGCCACATGTAGACACAACCACATGCAGTGAAAGAGAAGGACCACTTCTGTCTTACACATCTCGATTATAAAGCAAAGATCCCTTAACCAGACCACTCAGTAGACTTCCCAACTGAATATCTCCCTTGTCCAGAATTGCATCAGCGTTCTTTCCCAAAGCAATTACAACAAGGAAAATGGGATTGCCAAGACTGGCTGAGATCATTAAGTAATGTTGGGGGGAAAGGTGAACACCAGGACAAAATTGGGGCTCTGGGTAGAAGAAGGGGGAAAGTTTAATGTGCAGGCAGTTAAATCAGTCAGGATTTAGGAAATAAAATCCCTTCTAGATTTTTTTTTTTTTTTTGCGGTACGCGGGCCTCTCACTGTTGTGGCCTCTCCCGTTGCGGAGCACAGGCTCCGGACGCACAGGCTCAGCGGCCATGGCTCACGGGACCAGCCGCTCCGCGGCATATGGGATCCTCCTGGACCGGGGCATGAACCCGTGTCCCCTGCATCGGCAGGCGGACTCTCAACCACTGCGCCACCAGGGAAGCCCCTTCTAGATATTTTACACAGAGAATTAGATGTTTATGAAATCTCTAGAGGGTTGGAGGAGCAAGGCATGGACTGAGCCTCTAAGAAGATTCCTAGAACATCGCAATCCAGTTGCTAGTACCTCTAGCTCAGAAAGGAAAGCAGGACATCAGGAGGCCACCAGGGAAATACTGAGTTCAAGGGCACATTGCCATAGCTATGATTCAGGAATCAGGAAGCTTATACGGGAAACCACTGCCATAGTCACGACTGCCTAGACATTAGACATAATTCAGCTGTCACCACCTTTGCAAGTACCTTTCAACACCTCCCCCTGCTCTCCCTACCCACACATACACAATGGATACTGGACCATGGTATCTCCACAACTTTGCTCACCAACAGCAAAAAGCCCCAAACAACTGGAAGACGGGCTGTGCCATACTAGCTTCTAAATGTTGCATTAAGGGCATATAATTAGTAGAACCTAATATTCATCCAGAATCCTAACTGCAAGAGAGTTCTAGAAATTTAATTTTTAATTTTCCAGCCTCAGCAATACAGGAAGTTATTCTGGAAGAAGATGAGAATGAATGCTGTCTACCAATTGACTGGTCCTTCACAGCAAGAAACAGTATACTGCTGTCCATCCCTTTGCCTACCCACACATTCAGTGTAAAAAAATGCTCCTACCCACAAAATACATTCATCCCCCCAACACAGGAAAGAGACAACTCAAAATCTCATTCAGTTACAGCATCCAGACCCATGTCCAGGATCTCTGAGTGATGTAAGTTCTTGTCAACCAAGTCCTGATATAGTGGAACCAGGTGCCATCTCCCAGTATCCACTGGGGAAAGGAGGTTGTGGCATCTGAACTCCATCCCGTGTCCAGGTAGTTGCGACTACAGTGCAGTGACAAAGGGCTAAAGTATATCATCCATCTCCAAAACACCCATAATACAATAAAAAAAAACCTCATTCAGGAAAGGGAAAAAAGGTTCCCACACATGCACACACACAGTAATCACTGATCCACAGCCCACAGCACCTATCATAGTCTTCTGGATTCCATGTGCTGAAAATGCTCTGTCAGCTCATCTGGCAAATCTGCTGTCTTGGAGAATCTCCTTGTTTTTTGTCCTTATGGCCACATTTGAGGTGGGCATTAGAGGGAATAACTTTATCGTGGCTTTGCAGCTTTAAGAACACGTACTTTGGGTGTCCAGTCAGGAGCTGGGGGATTACTGTGGAGGTGCAACAGTCAGTCCCAGGTTGTTGTCAGCAGTCTTGAGTGTCTTTGGCAATGCAGTTCCCTTAGTAGTTTTCCTGTCTATTTGCTTCCGGTGAGTTCCATGGGCTAACAAAGCCAAAATCTTGTCTGAACACAATCTTTGAGTTTTTGCCTTCTAGCCATGTCCAGTTCCTGATCTTCAATCTATTGGCTTCTGTCTTAAGCAATTCTATCCGTCTTGAGTGCAAAAAGCCCAGTTTGTCAGGAGAAGACTTGAGAGAAGCAAGACACTTAGACATTCCTCTTGCTCCATCTCCATCTTTTCTCTGCTGCAGGACTGCCTTCAACCATCTAGTTCTGGTAGGACTTTACCAAAAGCAGTAAGGAGTAGCTAACTCCCCAAAATTCTGAATTTCTTCAGAATGTGGTCTATGTCCCAAGGAACAATGGGGGACTCTTGTTATGAATCAAGGGTCCCCAACTTCCCAGCCTCCTCTATCCTACCACCTCCACACAGCCAATTTCCTGTTTAGAGTTTGATACTTGAGCACCCACTTCTTGATAAAAAATAAAGGGAGGACTTCCCTGGTGGCACAGTGGTTAAGAATCCGCCTGCCAGTGCAGGGGACACGGGTTCGAGCCCTGGTCCAGGAAGATCCCACATGCCACAGAGCAACTAAGCCCATGCGCCACAACTACTGAGCCTGCGCTCTAGAGCCCGCGAGCCAAAACTACCGAACCCGCAAACACAACTACTGAAGCCCACGTGCCTAGAGCCCATGCTCCGCAACGAGAAGCCACTGCAATGAGAAGCTCGCGCACCACAACGAAGAGTAGCCCCCGCTCACCACAACTAGAGAAAGCCTGCATGCAGAAACGAAGACCCAACACAGCCAAAAATAAATAAATAAAATAAATAAACTTCTTTTAAAAAGGGAAATAATCTTTGAATAGGTCAACAAAAACACACACACTTAAAGAGTATAAAAACATTAACTGGATACATATCGAATTCATTACACTGGTTGCCTACGGGGAGGATGAGACTGGGGAGGGACACAGGAGAATATATTATCATAAAAGTCATCTCATAAAAAGATCTGAATAGATATGATAGAGTATTTTCCTGTTTCAGATGACATGGGCATTCATTACATTATCCTCTATGCTTTTATGGTTGTTTTTTTTTAAATTTAAGATTTCAAAAAGGGGTGTTGGGTGTGGATGAACACTGAGCAAAGTGATCAGTGGAGCACAACAGACAAGGAACTGGCAGCTAAGAAGTTCCCAAAGGGATGGTCTCTCATGGCCAAGCACAGGCCATGCTTGGGATCAGAGCACATCCAGTGCATGGTCGAGTTCTGTCTCTATCCTCTGCTCTGTCCATCTACCTCCTGGTCACCTTTCCAGGCTCTGCAGAAGTCCCACTCCTCCAGGAAGCCTTCCCTGACTATTCCAGCTCACATTCATCTCTCCCTCTACTTAACTATCAGAACACCTAAAGCCACTGCTCACTAGTGTATCACTAGTTCTTTATTTCAGGAGTTTTAGATAATCCAAAGCAGTGAGGTCCAAAGCCCATGAGGGCTGCTGCAGAACTGACGGGGACTGCATGATAAATGTATAGTCTGGGGACTATATATAATGTATAGTAATATAATCAGACTATAATGTATAGTCTTGATTAGCTGGGGAACACCGAGGAGGGTCACTGCTTCTGTGTGGGCCTGACATTTTACGTACCCCCGCCAGTCACTCCCCAAACTACAAGCTCATTAATGGAAGACGGCCTCGAATGTCACTGGCTGACAGTGTGCAGCTGGCAGAAACGGGCCCATTTGCCATAATTCAGCAGGTCCGGCTCTCAGCTCGGACGAGCCCCAATCCCCTCCAAATGCATTTTCCTTTTGTGTGATATATGTAAAACACTCCTAATGTGAGGATCCTCAGAGAGAGAGAGAGCTCACACTGCCTGTCTAAGTGTTTTTTAAAGAGTCGAGCTCTTACCTTTTAAAATTACACCGGGGTGGTATTGTTCAAATATGTAAGACTGAGTACTCCAGAAAGCGGCAACAACAGGATACAATGCACTAATTTTACCCCACTTCGACTTAGAAAATATAATCGGTACTTACAAAAATTGTAAATACTAAAGAATCAAGGGAATAGGATTATTCTAAAATAGGGCACTAATACATCAAACAAAATAGCTTTTGCTAGTCTTAACTGAGGGCCATTATCTACCAGAGAAGATATACCTCTAGCCTCGCTAAAGTAAAGAAACACAAATGACTAAAGATGCTTGCCAATATTTCTGGGAGGGGTGAGGGGTGAAAGGAAGAGTCCACAACGAGATAGAAACTTGGAAAAGCTGAGTGATTCAACAGGGTAGATAATCAGCCTCAAGCGTGCCCACGAGGGGGCAAACCTTGCCTGGTTCAATGACCATAATTTCCATGGGGGTTCTGTCCTCCTCCTCCCTGAATTGCTGTGGCTGTCACACAACCCAGGACTGCCTTATTTACCTCTTGTTGGTTGTGTGCAATCATTGCAGGTGTCTCCCCACCTAAATGCAGCCCCCTTGGGGTAGAATCATGCCCCATATTTCTCTTCTCTATCAGTTCACATCCTCCTACTTCCAGCCCGCTAACCCACATAGCAGCCTTGAGTTTCGAGGCCTCGCCCACTCTCTCCCCGTCTCCGTGTCCCTGTGTGGTAAATGGAAAGGATTGTACACAGTCTACCATGCAGCTCTGGTGTCTTCCTGAAGGTGTGCAGAGGTTAGTAGGAGGCATTTGTTTTGGACATAATTCCAAGATGGAAACATGCTATTAAGGTACATCTAAAATTTAGAGTTTAGAAGATATCAGTTTGAATTACAGGGACCAACACTGGTGGAGAGTTGAGGGACAAGTGTGGGGAAAGGGGTCCCCAATCACTTTGCCAGAAACTATAGGCTGTTTGTGATGACCAAGCAATGTGTATTATGTCCTTCATCGTTGGTCCCCTCCCTTTTTATGGGTGCCCAGTCTTTACAGGCTCCCCTATGGCCACCAAGTTCATCCCCCTGCCTCTGAGCATCATTGGACCTCAATAATTCCAAGAACATGAGAAGAAAGACCAATCTGAGTAGAAATCATACTTTTTGTGCTTTTTACATTTTGTGTGATTCTCAGTAGAGGGAAAAAAAATGAGTAGAGGAAGCTTTAATTTCATATTACATATATATATTTATTAGAACATTTCTCTTATTTTTGTTCTCTATAAAAAAACTGGATCATTTTTATTCATGGGCATTGAATGCAGTCCTAGGGTCTACATGTTTTCTTTTCAACGATCATATGTGAAATGTATTTATTGGCTCTTGACTCTAAAAGAAAACCTGAAAATCAAAGTCAATATTTGCTCGAGTAAATATCTTCAATACGTCATATTTTTGTCATCTGTCATTGTTAAATTTACTATTCATAAAAATATCCTATTTGAAAATAATTTGTAAATTAGATTTTGCCCCTTCCCCAAATTTCTGAGTAGGCATCATCTTGCCAGAAAACAATTGTCAATTATGACTTAAATGAGTCACTCGTAGCCAAATAACTTGAAAAGGAAAATTTTAAAAGTATAAAAAGCATTTTGCAAAAAACATTTCCTGTGGAAAAAACACAAGTGTATTTAGTATGGGTGTGAGCAAATTTTAATATGTTAGATATGATATGGGGTGGGAGCTCCAAATTAAGACAGCCTTTGTCCATGATGGTTTTTGGATGAGAAATGACTCCAGTTTGGTCTCTACGAAGAATTTCTGTCTTGGTTCCCATGGAAGACTTAAGTTTCCATTTGTTGTATATGTATGTGTGTGTGTTAAAAAAAAAAATATATATATATATATATATATATAAAACATAAAACTTGCCATTTTAACCATTCTATTTACTTTAAAAATAAATACAACATCGGGACTTCCCTGGCAGTCCAGTGGTTAAGACGTCGTGCTTCCACTGCAAAGGGCGTGGGTTTGATCCCTAGTCAGGGAACTAAAACCCCACATGCCACACGGTGTGGCCAAAAAAAGAAACGCACACACACAAAAAACCCCACAAAAAAACCCATAAATAAATAAATACAATATGGTATTTATATAGCCCATATCATTATTTTGGGCACTTGATTATTCCTACTCTGGATTGTTCCTTAATTGACTTGTGTGTATCTAGTCTTTTCTCTAAGATGGTAAGCTTCTTGAGGTAGACAGCAAGTAGCTTCTTTTCTTTTATGAGGTGTGGGGCTAAGAACAGAGCTGAGTATTTAATTGGGACTCAGTAAATACTCACCAACTGAGTGAATGAATATGTGAGTACATGACAGAAATCTTAATGAGACACTTGATTCAAAGCTATGCAGTGCCATACTGGTTTTCGAACTATTTGGTACTATTTTGTATGAGGAAAACCAATGTACCTACTTCAGTAGAGTGGAGGTGCTCGGGATAAGCTGGGGTAAAGGAACTCAGGCCCCTTTCTGCCTCCAAGTTTCTGGAAGCCTCCCCTAATCCGCACCAGACTGAAGAGAATCTCTTTCCAGGGTCAAAGAGCTCCTGAGGAATTCATTAACTTTTCCTGGAGCTTCTGCTTCTCTAAATTTCATCTGTGTCCCTGTAGGAAAGAGTTGAACACAAGTCATAAGATTCTCCCTTTCCCAGGATAAATAATTCTTATCCATTTACCTTTCCCCTCGGCACTCATCCTAAAACCATTAACGGACATTTTGCCTCTAACTCCTTCCCTGGTTTTCACCATTTGTTTGTATTCTGGGACCCATATACCTGCACAAAAACTGAAATCGAGCCCATGACTTGGAATCAAGTGGCTTGGGTCCAAATCCTAGCTCAGACACCAGCTGTGTGGCCTTAGGCAAGTTACTTACCTCCTTTGACTCTTAAGTTTCCTCCTTTGCAAAATGGGGTTGATAATACATAACTGACAAGGTATGAATTAAATGAGATAATGTACTTGAAAACAGTGCACAGTAGATGCTCAATCATGTTTATACATTTTAATATAACTTAGTTATTGCTTCTGGTTCTGGTTCTCCTGCTTTCCTCTGTCCCTTTGGATTCTCCGTGATTCTTTTTTTTTTTTTTTAATTTACTATTTATTTTTGGCTGTGTTGGGTCTTCGTTGCTGTGCACGGGCTTTCTCTAGTTGTGGCGAGCAGGGATTACTCTTCGTTGTGTTGCGCGGGCTTCTCATTGTGGTGGCTTTTCTTGTTGTGGAGCACAGGCTCTAGGTGCGTGGGCTTCGGTAGTTGTGGTGCACGGGCTTCAGTAGTTGTGGTGCACGGGCTTAGTTGCTCTTCGGCATCTTCCCAGACCAGGGATTGAATCCGTGTCCCCTGCATTGGCAGGCGGATGCTTAACCACTGTGCCACCAGGGAAGTCCCTCCCTGAGATTCTTGATGAGCACGCTGTTAATCAGTGGTCATTTCATTAATGGCTGCATGTAGTTTTGAAGCATTTATTTATATATATGATTGTATATTTGTTGCCTCCTTACAGAGAGATGGTATTTAGATTTATGCCATTTTTTAGAGAACTCCTTGTGAATAGCTGTAAGATTGACTTGTCTGACTTGGGAACGTGTTGTCCTTGTCTTGTCAATTGCTCTCAGCAGAGTTCTCCTTTTCTTCTCTGCGTCAGAAGTGACAGAATGGCAGATATGCATGAGTTCCCTGGAGAACAATGAGAGGCTTTACAAAACTCAATTTGGGAGACTACACATGTGGTGTAGTTACAGAGTGACATTCCCGTGACACTTGCAAGTGGGAAGTGAACTGGACACCGGATGAAGTGAGGGAAGTTTGGGGGCAGAGAAACTTGCTTCCTTAAGTTACAAAACAGAAATGCCCCCAACCAGGCAGAACTGCCCAGGGGACTCTGTATATGGGGTGTGCAAGGTGGATTAACCATCCACCCCCTACGTCTGCCATCAACCCCTTGACCACCACTGCAGGTGATGACTCTGAACTCCGCAGGACAAAATCTGTTTACTGAAATACTCTCTTCTTTTCTTTTTCTTTTTATTTGGGGGTGGGGTTAATGAGTACCTCTGTCCTTGAAATCTCTAGCAGCTTTCTAGTGATTATTAATTCTTTCTTCATTCAGCAAATATGCATTCAATTTCTGATGAACAAAGTAGGAAGATCCTCGTTCACCCAAATAGTCAATGTGAGGGTGACACACTGATCCCTTGAGCATCAGCTTGGAGGGAAACTCTTTTCTTCTACTTTTGGCCTCATTCAACTTCTTCTTCTTCAGTTGCTGTGGTGAATAATCTAATACCAAATTCCAATTCAATTCGATCCAATTCCAAATCTTGTGTGAGTGTATCCAGTTAGACAGAACCTAATTCAAATCCAGAACCCTAGCTGCAAGAATATTTCAGAAATGTAGTTTTCATCTTTCTAATCTGTCCCACTACAAAGAGAATGAATGGAGGAAAGGCTGAGTGAGCCAATCCCGAGTATATGGCACACCAGTGTAACTAGATCTCGTGGAGAAGATGGGCTTTGAAACAGGCCTTGAAAATGTGTAAGATTTGTGTTAAAGGGGAAACATTCATGGAAGAGAATTCCTGGGTGGTGAAGAGGAAAAGTGAACAGGGGATAATAAGAATAGCTTACCTGGACTGGGCCAGAGTAGGCAAGCTAGGAAGGCATGAGGTGGGTAGGAGTTTGGAAGGTGTTTAGAGAAGACTTAACTTGATCCAATAAACAGGGGAGTGGGAGAGACATTGAAGGTCAAGGAAGGGAGTTTGAAGAAGGTAAATTAATGCTACCACTCCTATTAACATAATCAATATACACCTGCTAAAATGTGATCGCCTACCCTTCAACTCTTCTACAGTTCTTAAACTCTATGAGTAGGTTGCCACTATGATTAGCATATTATTTTGCTGGCTTAATGCTTTCAGAATCAGTATGCAATCCCAGGAAGTAGAGAAATGCTTTTAAAAGCAGAAGGGGGGAGTTCCCTGGCGGTCCGGTGGTTAGGACTCGGTGCTTTCATTGCTGAGAGCCCAGGTTCAATCCCTGGTGGGGGAACAAAGATTCCACAAGCCACATGGCATGGCCCCCCAAAATTTTATAATAAATAAATTAATTATTTTTTTTAAAAGTAGAAGGGAAAGTATTTCCATCCTAGAATTCTATACCCAGGCAAACTATCAATCAAGCATAAGTGCAGGGTAATGACATTTTCATTCATATATAAGCTCAAAAAGTCACCTCCCCCTTGTCTTACATATCTTTTTATCATGAAGCATCTGAAGGAGTAAACCAAGAAGGAGGAAGACATCGGATGCCAAAAAGAAGGAGTCTAATACAAGAGCAAAGTTGAGGGAATCAATGAGATAGTCATAAGAAAGATCCTAAGACAATGACTGCACAATAGCCTAGGGAATACCCAGTCCAGTTTGAACCAGGAGGACAGAGAGCTATGGGATGGAAATCTCTAGGGAGAAAATAAAAATTGATAAAATTCCCAATACTTTAAACATATCGAGAGAAGACTTACAACATTTAGGGAAGAATTAATGATAAGTATATAGTAAACTAAGGAAAAGAGAGAGAATTATTGACTCTACCAAAAAAAAAAAGGAGGGCTTCCCTGGTGGCGCAGTGGTTGGGAATCTGCCTGCCAATGCAGGGGACATGGGTTCGAGCCCTGGTCCGGGAGGATCCCACGTGCCGCGGAGCAACTAAGCCCGTGCACCGCAGCTGCTGAGCCTGCGCTCTAGAGCCCGTGAGCCACAACTGCTGAGCCCGTGTGCCACAGCTGCTGAGGCCCGCGTGCCTGGAGCCTGTGCTCTGCAACAAGAGAGGCCACCACAATGAGAAGCCCACATGCAACAATGAAGACCCAATGCAGCCAAAAATAAATAAATAAATTAAAAAAAAAAAAAAAAAAAAATAAAAAAAAAAAAAAGGTAATGTACAGTAATTTTATTTTAAGGCTTCCCTGGTGGCGCAGTGGTTAAGAATCCGCCTGCCAATGCAGTAGACACGGGTTCGATCCCTGGTCCGGGAAGATCCCACATGCTGTGGAGCAACTAAACCTGTGCGCCACAACTACTGAGCCTGTGCCCTAGAGCCTTTGAACCACAGCTACTGAAGCCCGCGCGCCTAGAGCCCGTGCTCCGCAACAACAGAAGCCACGGCAATGAGAACCCGCACACAGCAACAAAGACCCAACGCAGCCATAAATAAATAAATTTATTTAAAGAAAAAGAAAGGAGGAACTATAACCTAGAATACATATAGCTCCACAGTAAATAATTATTTTCATAATCATAGTAATGTAAATGCTAAACATTGACCATTTCAAAAATTATGCTATAACGATGTTGTGAGCCTGGGGGCAGAGAAGGTGTTGGTGGGGAGGGTGTGAGTGTGAATGGGGTGGTGGGGGAGGTGTAAGAGAGCCCCAGACTCATCTTCCTTAGTAGGAAGTTAGTGGACAGGGTCTAATGGAACCCATTTAGATAAATGGAACTAAGTAATAGCTTAAAGATTTGAAATTGTGGCCTCTGGGGACTGTGAAAAGGGAGTTGGGAATGAGCCTTATAGAGTTACATTTTTTACTTTGAAACTATGTAACCATACAACTTTGATAAAAATAACGTTCTACAAGGATTTACAGTAAATGCTCAAGCTTAGTTCTCTGATCACAGTTCCCCTGTCACCAAATCCCCTGTCTCAGACCCTTCTAGCTACTAGCTATGAGCTACTGGTGGGCAGTTTACATCAGACCACAGACTGGCCCTGGAAAATAGGTGTCTCAGACTTTGTTGAATTCTACGTTTGTTGCAAAATCAGAGTCTCTTAAAATCTTTGGGAATCTCTTAAAATATTAGTATTACTGATGGCTTCAGCTTGTTTGCAACCTAGGGAAGACACAATGGCAGGGAGGAAGGGTCTGGAAGTAGCAGGCCTTTTAAAGAGCTGCTTTGGTCATGGTATGCTCTAGCCAGGGACAAAGCAATTTAAGAACTTTGTAAATGTGGGAGGAACACAGATACAACACAATCTAAAAATTAGTTTTTGTCTATGGCTTAAAATTATGTGTTCTATCCCGCCGGGGCAGGCTGGGAAAATAAAGGACAGTTGCTCAAGGAAACCAATATATAGAGCTGCTTCTGGGTGAAACATCAGAAAAACGCTGTAGGGCTTCCCTGGTGGTGCAGTGGTTGAGAGTCCGCCTGCCGATGCAGGGGACATGGGTTCGTGCCCCGGTCCGGGAGGATCCCACATGCAGCGGAGCGGCTGGGCCCATGAGCCATGGCCACTGAGCCTGCACGTCCAGAGCCTGTGCTCCGCAAACGGGAGAGGCCACAACAGTGAGAGGCCCACATACCGCAAAAAAAAAGAAAAAGAAAAACACTGTAATATTTTCAGCCCTTCCCCTGGCTGTGTTCTCTCTCTCTGTACTTCCCTTGGGCTGCCTGGCTTTTGGAAGAGTGGGAGATAATCATTATTGTTCAGGAGGGAGGGAAGGCCAATCGTTCAATATCGGAAATTTAGAGAGTGTTTCATTTTCTAAGCTCCCAGTTACTAATGTATTAAGTTCTCTGAAAAATTCTCTTCATTTTCTGTGATTGTTATTTTTTTCTTTCTAAGCAACATAAAGCTCCAGTAGAAGGCAAAGACATCTCCTTGTCTGAAATACTGCCACCGTGAAACAGATTGAAAAAATATATCATTTTATATCAACCAGTAGCATCCCAGTCCACGGAGGGGTGTCTCCTAAAGCTATCAAGATAGGATCAGAGAATTAATCATTTCTGGAACAGTGAGAGCCCCAACACAAGCCAGCACCCACAAAGGCTACAGCCCAGGGCCAGCTGCCACCGCCCAGGACAGACACCTGCTCGGGATTCAATCTCTGAGCTCAGGGACCAAAAGCACGTGCCTCCTGGCTTCTGCTATTTGCCCAGACACTGTGTCTGAGTGGACCCTGACCTCCCAGAGCTGGGAAATCACAAAGCCCTGGTCATTGCTGTCAAGAGGGCCGGGAACAGCATGGGATTGCTGCAAACACACCCACACACGTACAAGTGTGCACTAAACACACGTAATCAAATACTCCTCGTGGTGGACATACACTTATATAATGCAGGCTGGCCCCATGTGAGGCTGTGCAACACCATGGTTAAGAGCCCAGCTTTAGAAGGAGACTGGATTCAGCGTTCAGCTGTCAGTTACTTAATTACTCTAAACCTCTGTTTTCTCATCAATTAAATGGGGATAATAATAGCACCCACCTCAGGGGGTTTCCTAAGAATTAAATGAAGCCATATGTAAAGAGCTCTAGCCCAGTGCCTTGCATATGAAAAAGATTCCATTGGTGTTAGCTGTTATCAGTAGTAAAAATTGAAGTTTACAACTCAGTTAGGTATATTTATATTTATTTATTTATGGCTGTCTTGGGTCTTCATGTCTGTGCGAGGGCTTTCTCTAGTTGTGGCAAGTGGGGACCACTCTTCATCGCAGTACACTCAATTAGGTATATTTAGTCAGGACTGGATAAATGTTTATATTGATGGTAGGAACCATTGTGGATCAAAGAATTCTTCCCTTTTGTGGAACGTTTTCCCAAAACCTTCTTGGGGGAGGGGACTCCTGGTGTATTTAAGTATCTGTTTTCAGACCACTAAGTATCTGATGGAAAGGCTGGAGCTGTGAGGTACAGAGAGGTTCTGTAAGAAATTAAATAGATTAACTCTGAGAAGGTAAAGTGTAACTTAATGCAGAAGTAGGAGTTTTATAAAAATTCCTTTTACGTCCAGCTCTAGGAGCATGTTGGGGAGTTCAGAGAGAGAGACCATAGGACCATGGTACATCTGATTGTCTGTGCTTTCTGTCTGAAAGTAACTCTCTCCTGTGACTAACAGTTTGGCAGCAAAAAAGCATACTAATGGGTCCTGTAGGTGGCTTTGATAAAGCCTCCCGTTGTTGTGAGGTTGGTGCCCTTCCTGGATGGAGCGGCCTGCCTCCATTGCCAGCCCTGAATGAGAAATGGTCCAAACAGCTGAGTACCCCGTTGGGCTGTGTCTTTCCTCTGGAGAAAGGCCCTCTGCACCCCACTCTTCCTGCCTCACACCAACCCCAGGGAAGATTCTGGGAGGACTCTCACAGTTCCTCCGGAGCTCACGCCATGGTTCCCTGGGCTTGGACCCTCTCGCCTAACCACGGCACTGTGCAGGGCCAAGGCCCAATGCTGGAGGGTGAGAGATTTTCTTTTCGTTTCGGTAGCAGCCAACAAAATGACTTTTAAGAGTCTGGCAGCCCCTGGGAGAAGGAGGTAGTTAACTCACCAACATGCCACGTTTGTGTACTTCCGGACCAAGCCTTTCTCATCTCCTATAGTCATTGGATGGCGACACCCCACACTCTGTAGGGTGGGTGTTACTGGCCCCATTTCACATTGGAGGAGATTAGGGTTATGTGACAGAAGGTGACACAAACTAGTTGAGTTGTGCCATCTCTTGGCCCCTTGCCCACAGGTTTTTCCACCTCATGGGACCCACAGATACAAAAGTAGCCCCTTTCTCATCAAAGGCACCTGTAGCAAGTCAGGGCTGGGATTGTAAAGGGAATTCACACATAGTTCCTGCATCAGGAAGTTTACAGTCCACTGGGTGAAACAGAACACACATATACGAAAGGAAAACTGACAATGATTACTTAGCAAATCACTTTAGATGTATGGTGTGTGTGTGACTGTCTGCCCTTGAGAGCTTACGTCCTAAATGATGCAAAGAAGGCCAGGGCAGAAAGAGGGTCTGACCTGGGCATGACCAGAGTGCCGAGAGGGCTGCGTGGGGCTGGGAGGGGTCCAGCTTCAGGAAGCAGAGCAGTTTGAACTAGGCTTTGAATAACAGCCAAGTGGAAAGAAACTTCGAGAGGGTTCCAGGCGGGGAGAAGACAAGCTTGTGTGGCTCCTTTCAGTGGCCGGTGAACCTTCCAGAAGTGGAAGGTTCTTGTGTGGGCGAAGGGGATGGCAGTGAGGAAAGGTAACGGAGACCAGGCTGTAGAGGGCCCGGGGGGCAGCTGTGATGGTTGACTGTCATCCTGTGGGCAGTGAGGGTTCTTGAAATTTCCCAGCAATGGTGTGGAGTAGGTGCAGCACTCAGAAGGTGATGGGGGCAGCGAGTCCAGGTAACTGCCCACAGTCACGGGGGGGGAGTCGGTGAGCTGAGGGAAAGGAGAGGACAGATGGAGAAGTGAGTTTACCGCGAGAGAAGAGGAGCGGGGCTCTGGGGTCAGATGGACCTGGTTGGCGACCCAGGGTGTGATCCTGGGCATATTACTTTACCGCCCTGGACCTCAGAAACAGTACTCATAGATGTAAATAATAGCGGTACCTGCCTCCTGCTGGGAAGTTTATAAGGGATAAAAAGTGCTCAGGGGGACTTTGCTGGTGGCGCAGTGGTTAAGAATCCGCGTGCCAATGCAGGGGACACAGGTTCGAGCCCTGGTTGGGGAAGATCCCACATGCCACAGAGCAACTAAGCCTGTGCGCCACAACTACTGAGCCTGCACTCTAGAGCTCGCGAGCCACAACTACTGAAGGTGCGTGCCTAGAGCCCGCGCTCCGCAACAAGAGAAGCCACCGCCCGCCGCAACTAGAGAAAGCCCGCGCGCAGCAACGAAGGCCCAACGCAGCCAAAAATAATTAATTTAAAAAAATAAAAATAAAAAGCGCTCAGGGCAGTGCCTGGCATACAGGAGCTATTACATCAACAACAACTACTACTGCTTTGCTATTATTACTTTTATTAGTGTAGGGCAAAGGGGAAGGAGGAGTTAATGACAGGAGACTATGGTCTAAGAGCCTGAAAGTAGGACGGCTGTGGACCAAGACGGAGGGCAGCCTCCACATGCCCTGTGTGGAGGCCGCTGGGGTCAGATGCTGCACGGGCTGGAGCCCGGGGCGGGGGTGGCGCCTGCTGGCCAAGTAGAAGCCCCTCCCTGCTGCTTGAACTCTCCTTTCTTCTCCTGTGTCCCAGCTGCTTCCAGCTTCTAGAAATCAGACTTCATTCCCAGAAAGTCGAGCATGAGGCTTCTTGGCGGGGAGTGGGGGAATCTAATTCTACTCGGAAAGACTTTTCCTTTTCTTACTCTGTCTCCCACACAGAAGGGCAGGGGGGCAGGCAGTGAGGGAGGGGGTCGATGGAACCCGGAAACTCAGAGCCAAGGCAGCCCCTCGCCCCGCAGCACCGCGTTCAGAGGCAGCTGGAGCGCCAGGCGAGGGCTTTCCCTGTGAGAATCAGTTTCAAATATGAGGTTGATTTTATTTCCCCCCGTTGCAATTAACGGAGAAAAATATTTCAAAGCTGTATAATTAAAGGCCGGCGTTTTATTAAGGTTTAAAATAGTCGCTATGAAATTTGCTCCTGCCACTGGTAATTACAACGTACATCTTAGTATCCCCCTGCTTGCCAGCCCCGAGATAACAGCGCTGTGTGTGCTGCATTGGCTCTGCAGAGAAGGTAAAATCCTTATCTTATCTCCATCTGCACACAACAACCAGCCTCTCTTCCAATTCAACCCTAATCTTCTTAGTAAATAATACTGATATTTTTCACCATAACAAAATGGAGCTGGTCCAGATTCTCACTGATAACACCTCTCCTTTACACACCGTTCTCTGTCAAAATCGGCCCGATTTTTCTTAATCTCTTAAACTTATCAAAAAAATACTTTTTACATTGGGCCATAGTAAGTTCTTTTCTACCAAATAATAATATTATAAATAAATCCCTTTGCCTACAGCTGACTCATTGAAAAGATCCTCGGCCTCCTCATTTTCTTCATGAATGGGAAATTGTTCTGCTCTTCAGTTTTCCTCTAACTTTGGGGTCCACACCGAGCCAATCGTTCCCAGGCAGGCCCTGAGCCACCTTCGTATCTCATAAGGGGTCAGCTTGGTCCAGGATGTGCAAGCTCGTTCTTTATTTTCATTGTCCTGGGTGGTAGGCTTCCCCCACCCCGCCTCCAACTCGGTCTGTCCAGGGAAAATGCAGCGATTTCAGACAAATCCTGGCAGGCTCTTCCCCAGGCTGCAGAAACCCCACCACCAACACACACACACACACACACACACACACACACACACACACACACACACACACACACACACACACACTGGGATAGGCCTTTGCTCAGAGCCCCATCTTGGCAGCAACAGAGACCCAACTGCCTTCTCCTATCACCTTTCAACATGAGTCTCAGAATGTCATGCAACCAGGGAAGGCAAAACCGAGAAGTGTTTATCACACAGGTATTTATTGAGCACTTACTGTTTGCACATTCCAGGCTTAGGCTAGTAAGGATTCCAGAGATAGAAAAGCAGTTTTGGCCTGCCAGGAACCCACCGCATATGCAGGAGGCTCTCTCTGGGCATGAGGAAAAACTTCCAACTGGGTGGAGGATTAGGGTTTAAGAAATGTAAGATGTTGTAGGAAAAATAGGATTGGGGGAAGGAGGTTGAGAATGAGCCCTTGGAAGCCTTACCGATCTTTGTGTTATCACTAAGATAAAGCAGAAGGAAGAAGATAGTGACAAAGACACTATCAATAACATTTTACATAGTGCAAATTAGTAATGATTGGCACTGTACTGGGAGATCCCAATTTCCATTTCCAATTTCCTTGTTCACTAGAAACATTCTATGATTTCCCTCTCCTGCAGTTTCCATAATATGCTTGTAAATTTGCTTTGCTTTGTTGTAGATAATGCACACCTAAGAGGGGTTTTATTTTCTTTGTCTGTCCTCCTTCCAAATGCCCAATGCTTTCTCATTCTATAATGTCCCCATCGTGGGCAGCTGCCTCCTATCTCTGGGGCCTTGATTCTCTGGGGTGGGGGTCTCCTCCCTCCCCTAAGACCCTGATGAATCCAGATGCTTAGACAGCAAAGACTGGGGATGCCCTGTGTTTAGGCATTTCTCAACCCCATGTGGGTCTTAAATACCCAGGACTGTGGGATGTGGGCTCTGTCCATGGTACATGTCTTGCCGAAGCATGTGACACCAGCCTCTTGCCTGCAAGCCGAGGGAGTACGGTTCTGATCTCTGTTGGCTCTCCTTATCTTCCTTTCTCTTTTCCTAGGCAGCATTGGAAAACCCTTCCATTTTTTATTCTCATCATTCTGCCTCACATGCCCTTTTTATTCCTGATACCCAGTTGCCTCATCATCTGGGAGGCAGGAGGATATAGTTATTAAGAATCAGAATCAGACAGAGCTGAGTTTGAGTCCTAGCTCTGCTACTTGCCTGCTGTGTGACTTTGGGCAAATTACTTAACCCTTCTGGGCCTCAGTTTCCTTATCTGTAAAATGGACTTAATAACAAACCTATCTCATAGGACCAATGTAAGGTGTTGAATGTTTTATAATCTGATTTTAAAATCTATATATGTACCTGGATCAATAAATGCTCAACAAAGACTCAAGAAATAATAATTATGGTTAATAATAATATTAATTGGAACTCAAAGAAGAGAGGTGTCAGTGTTGGCTGGGTATCATTGGTATCATGGGCTGGGAATCTATCCAGAGTCATAGAAGTTCAGGAGAGCTGCTCGCAGAAGGCCAGGCAAGTTCTTTAAAGAGGACCTCTGAGCATTTTGGTTTGGAGATATCTTCAGAAACTCAATGTTTGCTTGACCCACCGACCTCTTGGGAACAGCATGAAGGGCACAGACAGTACAATGAACAACTTTGTGCCCTGATTAATAATAAATAATAAAGACTCAAAAAATGTGCAAAATTCATTTTTCAAAGTGAAATTCTTCCTGATCATTTTGAAGGCCAATTTAATCCAAACTATGTCTACAAAACTCTCCAAGATCTCAGGGTTGCTGTTTACACAGGCCTAGTGAGGAATTTTTATACGAAAACAACTAGAGATGGATCTCGGTGCCAGACGTGCCCCCTTCTCTATCTTTGTGGGGCAGTCATCCTTTAGCGCTGCCACCCTGTTGCTTCCACTTCTGTAGCCTCTCCAGCTGCTTCTCTGAGATTCCCTCCTCTTCCTAGTTACGCCTGTGTAGTTGAAGCAGAAGATAATCCAGTGTGTCAGTCACTCCCTAGCAGTTGTGTTTGGACTTGTATTAAGTGTTTACTGTACACCAAGCACTATGCATAGTATGGACTCTTTATGTATGAACTCATTTAATCTTCCAACAACGCTTTTAGGCAGGTACCCTCTGGGCCCCCTACCATCACCAAGCTTGTCCCCTCCAACTTGACTCAACCCTCCACAAGTACCCTGGAGCTTTCTCCATCTTAGAAGGCCCTGCCAGGTCCCAAGAACTGGAGAAAAGACTTTTAGACCTTTCCCTCACGGCCTCTGCCTCCTTGATCTCCAGTCACTGCAGCATTGTTATTTCATCAGAAGGTGGGTATTGTGCTTTTTTCCAGCAAGATTCTGAAGGCTTTTAGGGCATAGATCACACCACAGAATAGTAAACATCTAGGGCTAGGAGTTGTGTTAGACATCTTTTCATCCAACGCCTCATTTTATAGATGAGGAAACAAAAGTCTGTAGAGACAAAATATGTTTCTATTGTATTTCCTGTGACTTCCTGAAGTGGGTGGATACATAGTAAATGCTCAATAAAAGCAAGGCCATCTGTTTGGATCCAGCATTGTGCCAACATTTACTATGAAATCTTCAGTACAAGCCTGTCTAGCACTTGTTTTAACTGACTGTGTTCACATATACACAACATACAGGTATCCCGCTTTAAGAAGATCTAATATACTAACTTTCCAAACCAGATAAACTAACATAAACTATTCATTCTAAAAGGCAGGGTTCCTTTAAATAGCTACTATATTTATGATCAGGTTGGATTTTAACACTGAATTTAAACTGAAATTTTCAGCCACATGTCAACTGCAGAGACTAAGGCCCTCTTGTGCTTTGCTTGCTTTGCAAACGGAATGGATCTCTGAAGGAGCCATAGTCCAACAGATTATCCCCTGAGTCTGAACCTTGGTTAATGAGTCATCAGCAAACCCAGGCTGGCTGGATGAATGGGTAGATGTGTGTATGGAGATCAGGCAGCTCTAGGAAGCCAGATCTCCAGGTAAAAAGTGGGAGGTGGGAGATGGCCAGGTCAGCACCATGCCCCACTCAGCTGGGGTGCGGTCGTGCTCCTCCATCACCGGCTTTCTCAGGAAGTGTACCACAGTCAAGGCCAAAGGCTATCCACTGCCTTCCTTGCCTTGCCATTTGGTCATCCCAGTGTCCTCTTCCCTCCATAGTCCCTCTCTCTTTCTCTCCCCTCTCCCTCTCCCTGTCTGTGTGAATATGTATGGGAGACGGGAAACAGCCAAGTAACAGTGTTAAAAATAGATTTTCTATTATCTGGGCAGTTCTTTAATGTTCATATGAAAAGGACCCTGGTCCTTTAAGAATTCAGGAAGTAAACACTGGAAGCTTTTGCAACAAGGATAGAGGAATCCTGAGAAGATTAAATAGAAGTAAACTGCTGACACAGGGACATTAACTACCTCCACGAAGTCCCTTCCCTTCTCAATTATCCACCCTGGAAGACAGCCTGTTCTATTGGGCCCAGGTTACCATAAATAGACCCCCCCTGTTGACTTTATTGCTGGAGCCCACGAGGTAAGCATGAGGCCTGAGGAATAAATCTGCCTTCAGAGGCCTCCCTACCCTTGCCAGGGACTGCAAATGACCCAGCATCCTTTAGGATCTGAAACAGAGAAGCTCCTATGTGAAACCCCCCTTCGTCGCTCACACCCCCTTGCCCTCTGCTCACCTCCCCACTCTGTGAGCCTTTCAACACCTCCAATTTAGTCCGTACTTGAGTGTTTTGCACTCACTGCCACGTTGTTCCATGAGTATTCCCTGCTGATTCACTTGATTATATTTTCTTTACTCAATTATATTATAAGTCTAATAATAATAATAGCAAACATTTAGTAAGTGTGACTCTTATGGGCCAGACACTGCGCTTAGCACTTGACATATATAATCTCATTTAATCCTCAAATGACCCCTGAAGGTAAGAATTTTATTCCCATTTTACAGATGGCAACACTGAGGCTCAGAGAAGGTAAATACTGTCTGAGCACTACACGTTCATCCCTCTACAGGACATGGTCTCTGCCGGTGCCAGGTGCAAGTTCTTCCCTTCCCTCCCTGTCAAGGCTCCACACATCATACTCACTTGGCAAATGCCACCAATCAGCGTCTCCCCCATCCAGGGGACTTGGAGCTCAGGTTCACGAATGTTGAGATGTGTCTTTTCGTGGACGTGTTGCGGAATGCAGAGTCCCTGCATTCCTCTGCCCTGTTCCTCCTCATGAGCTGTCTGGCTGCACTTCCAGGATGGTGAGGATTATAGGGTGCTGAGACAGGGGCCCAAACATCTGGAAAGCAGGATCTGCTTACACCCAAGAAGCCCTTTCCAGAATGGGAGGCTGAAAAGTGGCTGGAGTTGTTGGTAGTTGCTCTGCGGCAGCTGTTGCAGGCCCAGATTGGAGATGCTGGTTAGGGTGTAGGAGGCTTTCGAAGTCAAGGGCAGAACATCCCTGCCAAGTATGGACCCGCCCTGCATGTGGCAGCCTTGATTGGACCCTCGTTTATTATTGTAATGAGGATCCCTTTTTTAATGTGTTTTTTCTAGCCTTCATGTGGCTGAACTGTTATTTTTCTCACTTGACTTTTTTTGCCTGTGAAATGTTTTGGATAAATACGCAGCTGAAATGGCTTGTTACTGACTGTGTACATTTTTAGTTGAATGAAAAGTAAAAAAATACAGCATTTCACATATAAAATATTCTGTTAATGTTATATAATTTGGCTGTGGAGTATCATTTTGCTTTTATGAAAGGGTTTCATAAAAAGGGTTTCATATACCCTCAGGAATAGCAGATGGCTAGCACGCAGTAATTATCGGTTACTAAATATCACTTATATCATACTGATCTATTCAAGTATAACCATGTTAAATGTATCATTTTTTAAAAGACAAAAGGTAATGTGAGTGCTTGAAACTATGGTGGGACATAAGTAAACTGGAGGAACTGTCTAAGGTGTAAAGCAACCTAGGAGCCCCGTTGGGCAGCCGAGCCCCACTCCCCGTCGCTCGTTGCCCTCTGCTCTGGGTTTTCACAGGGAGCTGGGCTCTGCCGACACACACAGCTGGTCAGGGCGGGAATGTGAGGAAGGATGTCGTGTGGAGGTCAGCACTTGAGCAGATATTCTGAATTCTCGGCTCAGAAGCTGATGTTTAGGACCAGCCATGACTGCCATTTTCAGCATAATTTCTATTTGGCTGTGAGTCAGTGAGGATTCAGAGACCCCAGGATGGACGCTGAGTTGGTCCAACAATGAAGCTCTCTACAGGCTTTGAATCCCATGTGAAGCCTCTGCTCGATGCAAAGGCCAAGGATGATTTCCATTCCCCAGAACAACTCCCCTCAAAGCTCACAGACCTTCAGGGTCCCCTGCCCTTCCCTGTCGCTCTGTTCCCAGAGAATGAAGACCCAATCCAGGTAGCTCAAGTAACTGCCATATTGGGGAAGCCAAACTGCTGTATACAGCAAGTGCCTAATCAATGGTGGCTGTCTCACTGGCACGGAGAAGGCACTTCAAAGCTGAATCAATGTGGTTTTAGGTTGCCTGCTTGGTTAGGATTAGCAAAGCCTAGGTTGGCAAGTAGATTTCATCTCTTGGACCAATTCTGATCAATCAGTTGGGGCTTCTTGGAGCACCTTCCTGAAGAATCTGAAGAGTCCCCATTTGAGAAAAGGGGTGCTGTAATCACCTAGTGATGTCTGCCATGGACATGGGCATGAGGGAGGAGCAAGAGTTTGGTGCATATTTGATAATCTGGCTTGCTCTAGATTGAATGTTTCTCCCCAAACTTCATATGCTGAAACCTAATCTCCATTGTTATGGTATTTGGAGGTGGGGCCTTTGGGAGGTGATTAGGTCATGAGGGTGGAGCCCTCATGAATGGGATTAGTGCCCTTATAAAAGAGACCCCAGAATGATCTCTTGCCCCTTCAGCCATGTGAGGACACAGAGAAAAGACAGCCACCTATGAACCAGGAAACCCTCAGAAGACATCTTCTGCTAGCACCTTGATCTTGGACTTTCTAGCCTCCAGAACTGTAAGAAATAAATTCCTATTGTTTAGAAGCCACCCAGTCTATGGTATTTTATTATGTCAGCCCAAACACAGCTCTACTTGTCCTTAGATCTCATCTCATTGTCACCTCCTCAAGAGGTGCCCTAACTTCTCAGCAACATAGCATAGGGCTTGAGAGCACAGGCCCACCATCAGGATCTGAATTCTGACCCTGCTACTTACTAGCTTTGTGATCTTTAGCAAATCTTTTAACTTCTTTATCCTGCCGTTTCCTCATCTGTAAAACGGGACCAATATTAGCACCCACCTCAGAGGATGATTGTGAGTATTAAATAAGCTGAGACATTGATATCACCTATGACAGTGTCAGACCCAGAGTTAAGTCCTCCTGAAGACTTTGCTAGCCATTATTATTATTTCCAGGCTAGCTCCTGTGCCACTGCCTAATTGTCCTCATCCAGTTGTAGTTTACCTTCGCAGTGTGGTATTCGGTTAATGTCTGCTTCTCCCCCTACTGTCTGTCCAAGAAGTGGGAATGGAGGATTTCCAGGACTGGGTGACTCATTCTGCAGGAGAGAAAGAACTGACAGCTCTGGGGACACCTCAGCTCTCCTCCAGATGATTTTCTCCTGCAGCTTATGGTTGTGCCACATTGTTGCAGGAGAAAGAGAGAGATGGTGGGGGAAGGCATAGGAGAAGTCATAAAGGAGGGGGGAGAGAACAAACTAGGCGCAAAGAGGAGGGAAAGTGGGAAATAGAGGGAGAACACCTTTTAAAAGGTGGGAAATAGGAAAAATAAGAAAGTTAAATAAGCAAGTGAGAAGAGGAGGGGGAAAGGAATGGAAAAAAGGGCCAAACGCTGAAGGAGGTGAACATTTTGAGGGATGGGGGTGTCAGTCAGGGAACAAGGCCACTGGAAGCCTCAGGCTATCTGAGGATCCCCTGGGCCCTGGAAAAGATTCTTTGTTGGGGGGCAGGGCTGGAGGAACTGCTCCAAGGCTAACAGCGTGGTCTCTGGCCTCAGCTGCCTGAGTGTGAATCCTGGCCCTCCCCCCTTACACATACTGCCTGAATAACCTTAGGCAAGCCACTTACCTGAGCTCTGATGTCCTCATCTGTAAAACTGTGATAGAAAGTACCTGTTTCACAGCATCGTTGTACAGTCTGCCCTCTGTGTCCGCGGGTCCAACCAACCACAGACCATGTATTATGGTTACAATCTGGGTTGCTTGAATCCGTGAACGTGAAATCCGGATACGGAGGATTGGCTGACTATGGAAATTCAGCATCTGCAGATTTTGGTATCCATGGCAGATCCTGGGACCGATTCCCCGTGGATACAGAGGGTACTACAGATTCCCTATAGTACTAAAATAACTCATGTAAAATGTTTCAGGTTGTTGGCACACAGTAAGCTCTCAATGAATGCTAACAATAAGGATTGTTATTATTAGAAAATGCCCAGTGGACCTCAGGATCTCAAATGCATCCTCCCTGTGCTATGGTTTTATCGAGTGCTCAGAGCTCGGGAGTACTAAGCTTGCAGCACCAGAGGTTAACTTGCTTCAGCACCCTTTTACTGGGGATTCCTCTATTTCAAGCTCTGTGCTGGGCCCTGGGGATAGAGAAAAGGCCCCAGAAGTCACTTTGGGCTCTAGATAGGAATTGAAGCCCATTCTTGGGACAACCTCCTGATAACGTGGGGCTTTCTCGCTCCCAGCGCAAGTCTCCGTCACCAGAGTGGTGGGAGATGCAGCCAGAAGATGTGAACTGAGCCAGATAGAGGGAAGCCCAGGAGAGGTGGAAATAGGTGCACAATTCCAGTGCCCAGATTCCAGCTCCAGCTCTTCTGCAACCACTGTGGGACCTTGAGTCTGGTGACTTCTCTGAGACCCTGTTTTGTACATTTTTAAGTCGGGGGAAGAATGCCTGCTGTAACCTATTTGTAGGATTATAAGAAAGCGAGATTCACTCAAATGCCCAAAGTTTTTATTTTATTTTTTATTTTTTCAGCTTTATTGAGGTATAATTGATGAATAAAATTGTAAGATATTTAAACTGTACAATGAAATGATTTGATATACATTTGGATTCCACCCCCTTGAGTTAATTAACACATCCATCACCTCACGTATTTACCTTTTTTTTTTAAGTTCTAAAGTTAAGTTCTATGCTCTTAGCAAATTTCAATTATACAATACAGTGTTAGAAACTGTAGTCACCAGGTTTTTATCGTGATAATTATTTGTGCACAAAAAGATGATAAAGTTTCAAGCCAGGATAGAAAATCCTTCTGGAGGGCTTTTTCTTTTCTTTTCTTTTTTTAAATAAAAAAATGCTCTGACTAGTATTAGAAAAACAATGAGAAGGGGACTCAGGTCAGCGGAGGGAATAAACTCTCCGGGGAGACGTGCTCAGGGCAAAGGGGTGGCCGGATGGCCTGTAAATGGTGCGACTGAAGTGAACCCTTGCCCCTCTCTGAACTTCCTCCTTTAAGGACTGCACAGGAAGGCAAGGTCCTGAAATACCGTAAGAATGGTGTTTCTCATTCCTCTCCAGTCCAAACAAGGAAGCCGGGAAATCTTGCAAGGGCATGTTTTAGTTCAAAGGCCTCAAGTCCAAAGAGCAGAGTAAGTTCAGCCGGAGTCAAGAACCAAGGTCTCGAATGCTCACAAGGTCTGGCCCTAGGTCCCCGAATCTCCCCAGGCATCTCAGCCTCTGAGAAGGCTTTGACGGGATCTCGCCTACTGAACCTGGATCACTGATATGTTGGTTGATGTGAGATCAGTCAAATCAGATAGTAGGGGTTGGCTGGTAAATGACTTCTTTCCGCATAGAGTTATATGAATAACTGAAAAGAACTTCATTTGTTTGTTCATTCAACAACTATCTATCAATGAACGTCACACTATAGAATTCTAGAGGCTGAATGGAAATTAACATGACTGTTGGGGTCCTCTCAGAGTCTATGCTCACGTGGCCGCAATGAAATCTTTTTTGAAATGTGAAACCACAAATTTAAAGGGACTGTTGGGCTACCTTAAATGTATTCCATTTCTAAATTCCTTTTCAGGAAGGCAATAATATCTATAAGTCAGCACCACAAACAGTTTCCTCATGTAGCCTCCCAGACAATACTATCCCTCCTACCACCAAAAGGTAACCTCTATCACCCCAAATTCATTTTGCCTGTTCTTGACCTTTATGTAAATGGAGTCATACATATAGTGTGTACTCTTGTGTATCTGGCTTCTTTCATTCAACAATATGTTGTTGGGTTTATCAGTAGTTTGTTCTTTTTCCTTGCTATGTAATATTCCATTGTGTGACTATACCACCCTTTCTACTGTTGATGGACATCCGAGTTATTTCCAGTTTGGGACTATTACAAATATAGTTGCTCTGAATATTCTTTTAAATGTGTTTTTGATATCATAAGTACTCATTTCTGTCAGGTACATACTCTCTTAATTTTAAGTTTACCAAGTTGAAATGGGTCTTTGTGGCCACTTGATTCAAGAAATGTCAATATTCCTAATTGGAAGAAAATGTCTTTGTATTCCACTAGTTTGCAGTAAGTCGTGGAGCAGCCATTCCACTCAAAGACTTTCTCTTCTATTCAGCATATCTGAAACCACAACAAACTCTTCTTAGAGAGAATGGTGCCCAGAAAACACTCAGAAAAAGTATTCATGATGTACAATACATCATGCAGTCATATGCAGAATTCTAAGTCTATGTGCTACAACAGACTCAGAGCAATTTAAAAATCAGAGTAAATGTTTGTTTTTTTTTCATATCAAGATTCAACTGGCCTGGAAAAACTAATTTTAGAGTGTGACCCCCAAAGTTCTAAGCAGATAAAAGGAGGTCAAATCTGAACAAACCCTTACTAAGTTGATGGGGATAGAGAGCCAGGGAGCAAAGGTGAAAGCTATGGAGACCTTCTGTCCCCCTGGAAGCAAGACTCTTACTTCCCCTTGCAATTCTGTGCTTATCTTTTATGTTATATCATTATCAGTTGAACTCCTCATGGCCACTGTCCTGAACAGTTCCCCAAAGGCAGAGGGCTTACAGGTAGCTTAATGCACCTGTATTACCTAGTCTGTGGTACCCAGCACGAGTTGATGTGAAAAATATTTAATTGTTAATTTTGGACATGTCATGCTCTTCTCCCCTACTAGTGATATGAGGGAATTTGGACCATGGCTTAGGAGACAAGTAGTAATAGTGGTAGAAGCAGCTGTCATTTACTAAGTACTGGTCACTGTGCTAAGGCCCTCACATCGCTTATCTCCATTCTGTTAGCCCTATTTTACAACTGTGGAAACTAAGGTTCAGAAAGTGTAAGTAACTTGCCCAGGATTGCACTATTAATCTGCAACATCAACATTCAGAACCTGGCCTGGCCACAAAACCCAAGCTCTCTCCTCTACCTCATGCGGCAAACTTGTGTTTATATGTCACTTTCATGTCAATTTGCCAAGTGCCTCTTCATACATTTATGTCACTTAATTTTCATGACAAGCAGAGCTGGGCATGCCATTTCCACTTGCCAGTGTCACACAGCTGGTAAGTGGCAGAACCGAGATTTGAACCCAGGTTGTCTGACACCAAGCCCAGTTTCCATTCCACTGTACCACAGCTACCTTGTTTTTTTTTTGTTTTTTTTTTTTTGGTACACGGACATCTCACTGTTGTGGCCTCTCCCATTGCAGAGCGCAGGCTCAGTGGCCGTGGCTCACGGGCCCAGCCGCTCCGTGGCATGTGGGATCTTCCCGGACCGGGGCACGAACCCGTGTCCCCTGCATTGGCAGGCGGACTCTCAACCACTGTGCCACCAGGGAAGCCCCACAGCTACCTTGTAATGGAAGCCTTCTCCCCAAGTCCCTAGAACAAGTCTTGTTTTCAACACCTTTCATTTGATGGCAATTCAAGTTATCTAGAAAGTGAAGAGAGAAATTTCATGCTTGGAAAATAGAGTGCTTTTAGAAAATTCTAGACTCTCAGCTGTGTTGAGGGGTTGGGCAGGTGGTGGTCCCCATTTGGGCCAAGTTGCACAGAGTCGTGGCATAACCGCAAGGATCAGGCCTGGAGTAAATGAGGTGATCAACAGAATAGATTTCCCTTCCTCAAGAGAAATGTGAGGCTGGTAAGAAAAAAGCCCAGGGTATGCGTACTGCTACCCACCCTCCCTACCCCAATCAAAAAGAGTTCCTCCGACATACTGTTCTGTTCTCATCCTTTAAAAGATATTATGTGTTGCTCATTGAAAGGTGTACGCTCCTTGAAAAGTACAATGTTCTGTATAAATGCAGGACGGTGGTGTCGTTATTGTTATCGTGATTATTTCTGCAGGGGAAGAAGAGGAGGGGCCACAGGGGGTGGAGGTTCCTTCCCCAGCCCCGTCCCTCCTGCAGCGTCTGCTGACTGATTGGCAGGATGCCTCTGCTAGCTAGCTAGCTAGATAGAAGAGAGTCAGGCCAAAAGTATTGTGTGAGGACATCACGAATAACGCAGGCAGAATGATTCAAAAAGAAATCAATGGTCCTAAAAATAGCAAGGAGACATTCCCAGAATAATGTCTTAATGGGAACAAAGGAGTTGAATGATGAGTTGTATTGTAAAAATTCAAGTGTTTTTAAAATGTCTGTGTAGAAAGATGAGTGGTCAGTTTATAAAACTGATAAAAGTTTATAAAAGGGAGACGAAGGCCTGGTGACATTCAGGCTGAGAGGCCCCTGGGAAGGGCCCACTGGGAGAGAACCCACCTCCTCCTGTTCGCTGCCACTTCTTCCTAGTATCTTGGAGGAAAGAGCTTCTGATGAGACAGTCTTCTGGTAATAAAAGTCACCCAGGAAATAAGGAGCACGCAGACATGACAAAGCATTCACACACATACATGTATGCATACCAGTGTGTGCACACACCTGCTCTAGTTTGGTTCTTGGGTTCATTGTTTTGTATCACATCGTGCTGTGTTGATTTGTGTGTGTTTGGTTGAATTTGAATGAATTGTGCTGAATTCATAATTGTCCTCAGTGTGGGGGTAAAGCATGTAGATATTCCCAATTTCAACCAGAGGGGAGAAGTGAGTCTTCAGATAAGAATCCGGCAATACAAAGAAGCACCACCTTACAAGAACCCTTCAGAACTCTCTCTGGCCTTGCTCTCTTGGAGAAGGACTCAGAACCTCAGAGAAAATGCTGATGGTGGTCCCCAACAAGAGAGCTCTTGTGAGGCTCTTAGATTCTGCTGTGCCCCTGCCCCACCATCACCACCTCCACAGTGATCCATTGCAGGATCTGGGGTCAAGCTGATTAAGGAAGTTACATTTTTATTACTAATCGTGACCATAAAAGATAAAAGTTTATTTATTGGTCCAAGGATTAGTTTAGCAATTCAGTACTATCATCAGGGGACCAGGCTCTTTGCATTCTTTATTCCACTTGTCTTGCACTTCTTGGCTTGTGTCCTCAAGCTTATGGCCTCATGGTTACAATACAGCTGCCACTGCTCCTTAACACAAGAACATGTAAGGAAAGGTGGGAAAGGGGCAAAAGAGTTTTCTCCTTGTGATGCTCTTTTGTCATGGAGGAAAAATTTCCCCAGAAACCACAGCAGATTTCCCACCGTATCTCATAGAGAAACTGGAGAGGATAGAAGGTCTTGGGCTCTGGGCTCACACACAGGCTCTTCCACTTACTACCTGTGCGAACCTGGGAAAGTTCTGTGTCTCTATTTCAACGGCCATAAAATCATCACAATAATAGTGCCTATCTCATAAGGTTGTTATGAGGATTAAAAGGGTCAATATATACAGAGGTCTTAGAACAGTGACTAGTACATAGCAAGTTTTCAATACATGTTAGCAATAATTTTTGGTAACCTTCTCATCATCCTCGTCATCATTTCCTTGGCCAGATCTGGGTCATATGCACAGGGGTGTCTCTCCACTCAGAGGCTGTGACGTTAGAGTCATCAGCAAGGATTTGAGTCTTTAAAGCGTCTTATTAACAACCAAATATCACAGGTAAAGAAAACCTTAAGCCTTTGACTTCTAATACCTTAGTCCAGGAACTGGCTGCTAAATAATGTTTGTACACAGTGGCTCACTGGGAACTAGGCTGGAAGAAAAGAGATGAGAGAGAGGCGTCTGGGAGGTGTAGGGACCTGAGGACAGGTGTGCTCGGAAGCCCTGTGTCACACCTGGCTAACTTTGCAGTTTTGTCCAGAGTGAAGGAAGCATTCAAAGGCCACGTCATCACTGACTATGTGACTATCCTAGGCAAAGTTACAGGACAGTACAATTCTCACATTGACATTGATTCAGAAGATCATAGGAGGCCAGGGAGGCCCAAAGACAAGGTTCCCTGGATCCTCATTAGCATACATTTTATTGTGCCAATCAGCTTGTGTTCCTTAAAAGCAAAGACCATTGATTTCCCATTCTTCTGCCGCCCCCACAGTACCTTAAATAGTACAGACACCATACGTTTCCAATATTGACCTGTTGGTCTATGCCCATATTCTCCCAAATAACAGCAGATGTCCTGCATTTCTAAGGGAGATACCTGGTGCATTCAAGGCAGCCAGACAATGCTATCTTCCAGGTTGGTGCCCATCTTGATCCTTTGGGAATCAAGGAGGAAGAGATGGTTAAGAAACACTAATATGTCAGATACTATTCCGTGCCATCCTTTGGCTGGCAAGCACGGTCATAGAACTAAAAGGCTTTTCTGTAGCAGAGCCCCAGTGTCCAGCTGTGGAGCTGGGAGGCAGATGTATTAGAGTCTGCTCCCTGATTCCTGGCTCGCCCATGGACGATGTGTTGTTGGACTGATTCCAGAACTGGCCTCCTGATCTTCTGCTTTCCTGATGGTGGCAGAAGCAGCAGCTCCCTGGAGGGTCAGCTCTGTGGTGTTATTCTGGGGGTCATTCCTGGAGCCAGGCTAGAACCAGTTCCTGCAGCTCTTCTAATGGTTTCACGAGGACCCTGTGTTAAATACCTTTCTGCTTAAAATCTAGAAAGGGGCTTTGTCTCCTGCAGCTTAACGCTGATAAAAACTGAATGTATTATTCCCACTGAGGACAGAGCATGGAAGGGCAGAAGCTTTTCTTGGAAGCTACATGGAATTCAGTGGGACAGAATAGTGTTTTGAAGTCACCTGGCAGATTCTCCTTCTGGGACTAAATCATTGAAGGTCTGGACTTTATTCCCTAAGTGCAGCTACATCCTCCTACAGAAAATAATGGCATTATGTTATACATTTTACTGTTTGAGTGGCACCTCCTGCATGCCCACATTCAATCATCACATCCTAGAGCTCTGACAGGAGTACGAAGTAAGCCTAATATTATAATCCCTACTTTCCCAATTAAGACACCATTGTTCAGAGAGTATGATCCAAGGGACCCTGACAAATATCTCACCAAGGGTTCCAAACTGTCAGATCTTTCAGTGCCTGCAATTCCACCATTAGAGACTCATTCCTCTTGGATTAAGCACTGATCTCTACAGGTTCTTCTTTTAAAATCAAATTGTCCAGGATCGAGGGCCATACACTGAGTTCCTGACATGCCACTATAAATGAGTTCTTAATCTTGTTTCTAATAAGAGGGATGCGGCATCATAGGAGCACTCCATGCCTACAGGGTGGGGAGGGGGGGTGCGTTTGAGAAGGCACTTGCCAGGAGAAGAACCAACCTATGCCAATGTTATTTTTCTTGGACATCATAACTTTTCTAACGGCCAACCCTGCCGTCGTCACATTTCTTTTCTCTTCAGAATGGGAGGAGGTCACAGGTCTGCTGTTGGGATAGCCATTGCAGCTGTAGGGGCGAGGGGTGGATTTGAGAGTATGAAACTTGCAGAGGAGACAGACTCCTTTCCTTTGCCAGGAAGCTTGGCAGGGTTGGACCCCTAGAAAACCCAGTGTGGTCCGGGCTTTACCAGGGCCCCTGGAGCTAGAGTGGCAAAATTACCCAACTAGGTAAAGGGGCGACAGCTAGGGAGGATTTACTTTGTCAGCAGTTTACTGGATGATTTCCCCGTGCTCAGACAAGGATCTCAACAGGAGCTGCCTTGCCTGTCTCCAGCAAGCCTCACCCTTCCTGCAAGCTGCAAACAGCCGGTGTTCACTGTCGGACCAACATCCTGCCCCCTACCAGGGTGGCTGACAAAGAAAACTCACAGGAGACAGCCTAGAGCCAACCAGGGGATGCTAACCCAGGAAGATGGAACCGCAGAATGCATCACCAGGTTGAAGCCAAGCCAACTTCATTTCCCCCCTTTATGAATGTTTTCCAAAGGAGGCGCTGGACTCAGGGGTGGCTCACAAAAGGATTCGATAGGAAGATGTGACACCTCATCTTAAATTCTTTCACCGTGTTTCTGAAGTTGACGGCAGTGTCGGGAAGCGAGGCTGATAAAGTCCACTGTCCCCTCCAAGCGGATTAATCAGACGTGAAGTCTTGGCAAGAGATAACCAGGTTATAGGAGAGCCAAAATGACATCACATCAACTCCATTTCAGATCCTGTACACACCAGTGCCTATCACCACTCCAGGTGGCTGGCATCCTCCACGCACAAGAGGTATTTTCAGACCAGGACGTCTGTCCTCCCTTCCCCCGGTAGCTGTCACTCCGGGGTATGCCGGGAGCCCGTTTGTCACTATGTGTAAAGCCTGACACGTTAAGGGCCGGCCACTCTGGAGGTGAAGCCGGCTTTGTCCTGCCCTCCTCTCCTGCCCCAGCATTTGTCACAGAAAGACCTTGCCCTTGCCCTGGGCATCCGGGCCAGAGGCCAGGGGGTGTGCCTTCCCGAACCCGCCCCTAGAGAATTGGAAGGAGTTTTTCCATTGGAAGAGTTTTCACATCAATAATGAATTCCAAATCATTTCTTCACTTCAGTAGTAAGTGGCTGGCACACAATCCTTACCACTGGTTTGCAGAGGTAATTGATTTCACGTAGTTTAAAGATGGGGAAAAGAATCAACCCAGAGCGGGTTCAGAGGCAACTGTGAATGCGAGTCGGTTTAATTATAGCTCCATCTTTAGCTGACACAGGTTCTTTCCTCTTCGAATTAAAATATCCAAGCAACTTGAAATGTAGCAGCGATGAATTTTTCCTGTTCTGCTCCCTTCCTTTCCTCCTGACTCAGGGCACTGTTACAAGCACACTCCGAGCTTCTTTCAATAGATTGTTAATGCGACACGCAAGAGTCGCCTGTGTGACACAGATAACTCAGGGGAACAGCGCAAAGTAAATGAGATGCATTAGTGTCTGGATGGGAATGAAGATAGAAGTTCTCAGAACTTCTTGTTTAATTTATAGCAACGGATTTCCCTCCTGTGCTTAACATTTCAAAATAGTAATCACATTCTGAAGAGGAGATGTTCCCTCTCCAGGTACTAATATCAATATGTAAAAGAAAATCATTAACTATCTGTACCTCTCAGCAGCACCTATTATATGTCAACAAGCTAACTGAGGTGATAAAACAAACTGTTAGTGGAAATTTAATTACTAGCCATTGAGATTTGGGCAAAGGACTGAGGATTCTAGATTCATTTCTCTGGCACCAGAGGCTGCTGGAAGCAACCATTCACCCGGAACAAACATTTTTAATAGGTGTTTTCCTTCCCTCTAAAAAATCGGAGCACCAAAAGCCAGTCGAAAACTTTCCAAATTTGGTTCTTCGGGGGTGGCAAGGATGATGTGGAGCAGAGGCCTGAAAAAATAACCCCCAAAAACAAGGAAAATGAAACGATCTGTTTCCATCCATTTATCTGATCAACTTTGGGGATGATTGGGGCCTGTGAGGTCATTTTGCAAATGATTCCTGAACCTTTAATTATGTCAGATTCCTGGCCAATGGCCACTTGAAAAGCTGGCATGATTCGTCTTTTATAATATTATAAACAGGGGCCTGCCCTCTGTGAAGCTAGCTAAGCTGGTTTCCCTTCTCCAGACACCCCATCTGTGCCAGTCTAGCTGCCCCCAGCCGCACCCCCAAAGAACCCCTTAACAGTACCTTCTCTGCAGTAACTTCATGCTTCCTCTCTGCCCATACCCACCCCCTTCATTCACCCTGGGTGTGAGCCCAGCTACAGTGTCTGGGGAAAAAATGGTGTCCAATAAAAGGTTCAGTGTATGATAGATGCCAGTGTGACTCAGATGTCACCTGGGAGCCAGTTGCTCCAAGGTCTAGGAGAAAAGGGCATCAAACCACACCAGTCCCACCAAATGCCAAACCGTCTCACGAAATCTGTGCAAATTCCTGGGGTCCTTATCACCTCAGGGCCACTTCAGCTTCCCATGATTTCAACCCTTGAAGGAAACTTGGCCACCTTTACAGTTTTACAGGGAAAAAAAGTTATCCATATCAAGTACTTTCGAACTGGTGGACCCTTATGATATTAGGGGGTCATTGTACAGCCCTCGGCCTACTTGCATCTTCATTCTCTTCTCCCAACTCTGCCTTAAATTCCCCTCCTTCCCTTAAATTCCCCTCTTTCCATTATGCAAAAGAACTGAGCCAACCTGGGTTGGGGTGGGATGACTAACCTTCCCGGTTTGGCTGGGACTGAGGGGTTTCCTGGAGAGCAAGATTTTCAGTGCTAAACCTGGGACAACAAACTGGAAGGTTGGTCACCTTAGAGGAAATGACTGTCCCAGCACAGTCCCAGACGGTGCAAGCTATCGAGGAAGTGACACTTTCTCCTCCTTGTTTTATTAGTGTCTTTCTTCCTTGCTCTTGGGGAGCGGCCCCTTACGGATCATTGCTCTCAACCTTAGCTGCACTGCTCAATCACCTGCAGAGATTTGAAACATCTCAGTGTCCAGGCCACATCCCGGAACAACTGAGCCAGGATCTCTAGAGGTAGGGCTTAGGCAGCAGGGCTTTTTAAAGTTCTCCAGCTGATTCCAATGTGCAACCAAGATTGAGAGCCAGTGCAGAGGAGAAGGGATTTCCAGAAGCTCTGAAGATCGAGCACCCTTTGGCTGTGTCTAGTCAGCAGCCTGAACTCTCTTAGAAGCCTCGAAAGGAGTCTGTGTTTGGGTAAAATGAATGATGTCCAAATGTGTTATGTTTCCATCTGAATCTACTGACTGCAATTTTTCAGCCTCATTAAAACAGCTAAACTGCTCTTATCACTCCCTTTCTTCTTTCTCCTTAAATAAAGTCTTAGGCTTGCAACTTTCTTGGCAGGTGGCTAGAACTGATTGACATCTCAGGCAATCCAAATGCGAATGACACGAAACCCCAAGCCCATGCCACAGGGGACCTTTGTAAAAGGAAGTGATAACTGCACTAAAAATAAGTGTTTAGCTACCTAGGTGACCTTGACAAGCTCACGTAACTCTCTGGCCTGGTTATCTAGCTGCAAACCAAGCCTAAATAATCGTATCAGTCTCTTCCTGTGCAGAACTTCTGAATCATTGGGCTTAAGGTCTCTTTAGGTAATTCCACTTAGATCTGAAGATTTGGGATCCCTGACTCGGACTCTAAGCAGAGAGAAATCTCTATTTTTGCGTCTGTCTCTGAAGACTTGATGGATGCTTCTGCTGCTGTTGTAGATACAGGTACCAAGAAAATTTTCAATCAAGTCGGTGAGGTTGGGTGGAGATTGCTGGTTTCTCAAACTCTCTGCGCCTCAGTTTCCTCACCTGATACATTAGGATGCTAGTAATGACCCTGCCCACATGGAGGTGGGGGGTGAGGAGACACATTGTGTTGGGGATAAAGTTGTGTCTTTCACGTAGTAATTCCACAAACATCTATTGCACCTTTATAGTAAGTAAGTAAACGGTCCTTGCCTTCAAGGAGCTCACCATCTAGTAGTTGTCTAGTAAGAGCAGCCAAAGGCTTTGTACAGTGGAGTGTACTCTGTAAAGTTAAGAGATTGTGGTGTCATTGACAGGAAGCCTTTGGAAGCTGACATTGTCATGTTCGGGTAGACCAGCTGAATTTAGTCCAAGTGAGTAGAATAGAGAGGCTTACTTTTTAGCTGTCTTGGTAACATTATTTAAAACAGGAAATGTTTAATATTTACTAAGTGTCTAAAGGATTCACAGCCCCTTCCTGGTGTGGTTGTGTGTCTAACACTTCACAACTCTTCACTGTGGGGTCTGTAACAGTGACTGACACCACTGCTTCCATTTCACAGATGGGCAACCTGAGACCAGGAGTAAAGAAAAGTTGGTAGCAGAGAAACGTGCTCCAGAGGGAAATTCAGACTTTCCAGGCCAGCATCCCTGTGCTTCACAAGAGAACTTCCTCTTCCTCAGCCTCCTTTTTCAATCCTGAGAAACCACAAGGTCCAAAACACTGTTAATTCGCTATTAATTTGCATTTGCTCTTCCTTCATTATTTTGCCTCTCTTGACATTCACGCAACTTGTTTTTTTTTTTTTGGCTGCACCGCGTGGCATGTGGGATCTTAGTTCCTCCACCGGGATTGAACCCACGCCCCCTGCATTGGAAGTGCAGAGTCTTAACCACTGGATTGCCAGGGAGGTCCCCTACATTCACGCAACTTCTTGATATTCGGCTCTCAGCTCAGAGGTCACCTGCTCAGAGAGCTCTTTCCAGGCTCAATTAACCTTGCTGGTTCCTCTCTATCAAATCATTATATTTTATAGTCTCCATAGCACATACTACTGTCGGAAATCATCATGTTCATTTGTCTGGGTATTGTCTTCTCCTATTAAATTGGAGCCACCATGAGAATAGGACTTTGTCTCTTTCACTGCTGTATCCATTATGCCTATAACAGTGACTGGTACATAGTAGGTGCTCAATAAAAACGTGTGGCATTAATGAATATGTTTGCGTTCTCTCCAAGATACTGATGATGGGATGGCTAGCACAAAAATAATGGAAATGTGTGTCTCAGCTGTTAGAGCAAGGCTGATCAGCTGCCGTGTCTGTGCCTCAGCTTTCTTGCCTGTGAAATTGGCAAGCTACACCCACCAGCGGATCTAAGGAGAGAGGTGCTGTGGACCGAACGAGAAAATGGTGGTGAAAGTGCTTTGGCGAGTGAAAACGCGAGCTAAGTGGGAGATGTTATTATCTTCCACCATCTGCTTTACTTTAATCTTTTTTTCCCTCAGTAAGCGGACCTATTGATTGCAGCTTGCTGGAGGAAGCTCTCACTGTCTAATTACTGCCCCAGCTCAGCCTGTCACCGTGTCCTCCGCAGTCAGCACGTCCTGACACTGACCCTTGATACCGCAGTGTTTGGCAGATCAGCTGGTTCGGGCACTCTGCGCCCAGCCCAAAAAAGGCAGGTCCCCTCAGCCGGGCCTGGGAGGGCTGCCCCAGCGAGACAGGCAGCTGGGAAGAGGCAGGGACACAGGTGCTGCACAGCCAAAGGCGGCAGGAATGTGATTCTTCCCTGGAGCCAGGGGCCTGTGGCCGGGCAGGGATGTGTCCCGCCATGATACACAGTTGTGAGCACTCCCAGATTCTGGCTTCCACGACAATGTTCCCTACAATTTTTTTCTGGCCTGAGCTAATATTAGTGGAGGTGGGGGTGGGTGCAGGCAGTGGTATGAGAATAAACCATGTCTAATGCTGGGCAATAATAATTCCTTTCCCTTAAATTGTAGAAAGCTTCAAAACATCCAGCGTATTTTCATATGCATTACCTTCACTTGACCCTCACAATGTGACAAGTATTCCTTTTTTTTTTTTTTTTTTTTGCGGTACGCGGGCCTCTCACTGCTGCGGCCTCACCCACTGCGGAGCACAGGCTCCACGCGCAGCCTCAGTGGCCATGGCTCACAGACCCAGCCGCTCCGCGGCATGTGGGATCCTCCTAGACCGGGGCACGAACCCGCGTCCCCTAGCATCGGCAGGCGGACCCTCAACCACTGCGCCACCAGGGAAGCCCGAGTATTCCTTTTTTTATAAGGATGGGATGTGTGGTCTTTAAAACTGAGGGCTGTGATCTTCCCAACAGACAAGTAAGGATGAAGGGAATTGGAACCCAGGTTTTCTCCATCTAGACCAACAGCCTAGCCCCTCACAGGGCTGGCCCAGGCTGGAGACAAATAACTTGAGTTGAAAACAGTCCTTGAGAGAAGTTCCCGGAAGGTATCAGGACTTTAAAAGTGCTCTTAAGGAAACAAATACTTTTTTGGCCTGCAGAGGAAATAAGGCTGTGCTAGAAAAGACATGTCAGTCTGTCATTTAAAAGAAAGAAAAGGGACATATAAGCAAACAGCAGAAGATATTTTAAAAATAATTTCTAAGTAAACCACAATTCTGTCCTGGGCTCAACACCTCAGGAAATAATTGAATCAGGTAAACCCTAGGATAGAAAAGTGCCATATAAGAAGGTGCTTGGCAAATCCTTGTTGAATGACTAGGTGAATATTGACCTGGATTATAAATAGCCTGTGTAGCTTTCTTCACTCATCTTCGTGAGAAATAATTCATTTTTATCAGATACAGAGTCACAAAATGTTCTAATATTGCTATGCTGCTTTACTTTTTAGTTTAAAAACTCTTTTTTTGTGCAGTATCTCAATTGATCCTCAAATAACTCTAGGAAAGAGATGATTTTATAGGTGAGGAGACTGAAGTTTGAAGAGATCAGTTGTTTGCTCAGGATCAGAAAGACAGTAGGTAGCCATGCCCATTTCTTACAAGACAGTGGACTAAATGCTGATCGATCTACCCAATGAAAACAACTTTAAACTCGGGATAAAATTAAAAGAACACTTTTCAATGTACTAATGAATTGGAAAGAAACGAAGGAATATTCCTAGATAAAAACTAGGTGGAAAAAAAAAAAAAAAAAAACTAGGTGGAAGTGAAATTGCAGAGAAATAAATGGACCACTGAAGTTGGCTTTGGCCTTGAGGGCATGTGACAAATCATGTAAACTGGTTTTGTTTTCACAGCCTTATAGGGCAAGAGGGAAAAGCAGAAAAAGCCTAGGGCTTACCTAAATTGGGTGAATATAGTAGAGATACCCTATGCATAAAACTGAGACCCCAAATTACTGCCCCATCATTGTAAAGATGACTGAGAAATAACCTAGACTCTACTCCTACCAAAAGGACTACAAGGAAAATTATATATATCCAGCTTGGACTCTAAACAGAGGGGGAGAATTTTTCTGAGAATTTATAACCATGTGCCGTCTCTTCCATGAGCTTACATGTCAAATGCATACTCCCCAGTGATCCAAGAAGCCTACAGTTAAGAAGCTGAGGAAGTGAATCTAAATTAGTAGTGGTCCCAGAGACCTAGGGAATAAGACGATACCTCTCTGAAGGAACTTTAATCCAAACCTCAAATAATTCCCGTAGATAAAGTTTCAAAGATATAAACTCACAGTCAAAAATCACAAAACATTCAAGGAAACAAAATACCATGAGCAAGAGCCAGCAAATAGCAGAATTAAACCCACAAAGAAATCAGATATTGAAATGATCAGACATACATATAAAGTACTTTGTTTAATACATTTTAAAAAGTAAAGGCAAGGATTAAAAGTATGACTAGCAGTAAGAGGCTATAGAAATGCCTAAGCAGATTAGAAAAGAATTCAAATAGATCTTTAAGCAATAAAAAAATATTAAATTGTTGAAATTTTAAAAATAGATGGCTTCAACAGAAGATCAGATATTCTGAAAAGAGCACGAAAAAAAATTAACCAGAGTGCAGCTCAGAAGGACAAAGAGAAGGATAACAGAGAAATGTTTAAGAGACATGCAAGATCTGGTGAATCTGGTGTTTTACTTACATCAAGAAAATTATAGAGGAGAGGAAAGGAAGAATAGGGCAGAGGCAATATTTGAAAAGTTAGGAATTTTCCATGGATTCTGAGCAAAAAAATAAGTCAAGAAGTATAAATAAAAGATGAAATTACATGGCAGAGTAAGCCCTATGAGTCATACCTAGAACTTGTACAGATATTTGGGTCCCTGCCCTTTGTTCTAATCTCCTATCACAGCTTTCCCGAGATCCAGCTGGGAGTGATTAATGGAGATTGTGTTCATGCACCAGCCTACTGGGTTATACTGTACTAAACTTTGTGGTCATACAACATCGTATAAAACCAAGACTGTACCTGAGCTTGAGCTTGGAAGAGGAAGATATTTTTCCAGAAAGTCTGATGTGATCCCTATTCCCTTAGAAATTGCCATCTACAACAATGTATTCCTTTATGAAAGCTGGAGTCCCAAAGCTTATATCCCTGTCTCTCTCTGCTGTGTACTCTCACGGTGTCGACTTTCATCCGAACATTTTAGATAATCAAACCTCATCTGAATTATCCAGGTCCACGTTTGAACTTTCTGTCAATCCGAACATACAACTGATATTTATCAGTAGAGTTCAATACACATAACCGTGTATGTGGCAATGCACATACCCATGCACATCACACCGCAATCACGGAACGCAAAAGACAGAGAGGAAAAATCTTAAAGCAGCCAGAGAGGAGAAACATTATTTTCAAAGGAATGATAAATGGAGTAGCAGCTGGCTTCCCAACAGCAACAATGGAAGCCAGAACATAGTGGAAAACAATATCTTCAATGTGTTGAAAGAAAATACTTAGCAACCTAAAAGTCTATACTTAGAAGAAATACATTTCAAAGCATTTTCAGACAAATTGATTTTTTCTTTTTCTTTTTTTGTGGTACGCAGGCCTCTCACTGTTGTGGCCTCTCCCGTTGTGGAGCACAGGCTTCAGACGCGCAGGCCTAGCGGCCGTGGCTCACGGGCCCAGCCGCTCCGCGGCATGTGGGATCCTCTCGGACCGGGGCACGATCCTGTGTCCCTTGCATCGGCAGGCGGACTCTCAACCACCGCGCCACCAGGGAAGCCCCAAATTGATTTTTTCTACCAACAGACCCTCACTAAGGAAAATTAGAAAATACTGATAGATAAAATAACATTTCAATACAATACAACATTTTCCATAGCTGTGGGAAGCAGTTATGGCAGTTCTTAGAGGGAAACACTTAACCTTAAATGAGATCAGAAATGAGGAAATAGAAGCTAAGTACTAATGAGCTAAATATCTGACTTAAGAAGGTAGGCAAAGCTGAGGGATCCAACCTCAGTCTGAAACCTTGCCACAATCTGAGATAATTATGTCAAAGCGTGAATTACCTCTCAGAGCACTTAGAAAGGTCCAAACACATGTAGTGATGAAACTATTGACAGCCACACATGTCAGAAATGATACTACATTTTTATGTCCCTGGGATTTTGGTTCTGGGAATTGGGTGGCAAGGATGGACATAAGGGGACCTTGGAGTTAGAGGATGGGGGCAGGAGCAGGACCAGCCCTCCCTGCCCTTCCCTCAGGGTGAGAAGACGTTAGATTCTGCATGTGTCCTGGTCTCTTTGGGTCCAGGCGTCTGGCTCTGGAGTGAGCAGAGGCCCATGAAAACAGAGGCAGGAAAATTCAGAAGCGCACCCATTAAATGAAGGATACAAAAGTAATTGAGACACAGTCCCTGAAGGGTTAGATTCTATTTTTGAGGTAAGGGTCGCACAGTTAGGAGACTAAACATCTCTCCACTCAGGACAGCTTCAATCTCCAGTCCTCTTTATATGAGCGTGCGACTTTGCGTCTGCCTTTTGGGTGGAATCCACACCCTGATGTGATTCACAAAGTCTGCTGTCCAGAATTGACAGGGACTCTCTATTTCTCTAACACCGCTCCCCTGGGTATCTCAGTCTTGCGTCTGATTGGCTGTGTGATCTTGAAACAAATTGTAGCACTTCCCTGAGACTCCCAAGTCTCAAGCTGGCTGATGTTGTGAGTATAATTGAGTTGGAAATGTGCTCGGGCGAGAAGGTGTAATAAAACACAAGATGTTGATTGTCACCAAAGTCTAGCCTCCTTTAGGGGCCTGGTAAAGAGCCCCAGTACTCTTTGGTTGTCCTGCATGCATTCTTCCTATCAGAGCCAACAGTCTGATCCAACAATTTAGGAAAATTTAATTCTGCGTGACCTTAGATAACTCACGTCTCTCTGAGTCTCTGAGTTGTCACTGTTTTGCTGATTTGTTTGTTTTTAAAATATCTGTGCATATCTGCTTGGTTTTTGTTTTTCCCCACAAAATAAAGGGTCTGATTAGAGGAATGACCCTTAACCTTGACTTTATTTAGAATCACCTGGAGAGGCATCAAAACACACTGATGCTGGGCCCCTCCAAGTTTGGTTGAATCAGACTCTCTGGGAGTGGGATCCTGGCTCCAGCCTTTTGAAGAGGCTCACTGAGGGACCATGAGGCACAGTGAGTGCTTGAACCCTCAGACTGGAAGGTGTCTGCAGTCCTTGCCGGCTCTCTGATTCTGTGACCCATGCCTCTATATGGCTGCAGCTTGTAGCCCCTCGGGATACAGCACAGATGAACTGTCTGAAGCATACCACAATACTCAACAGTCCTTGACCTTGGCCAGTGCTCTGAGGGTCATTACCTCAGACTCATCCAATCTCTACAAAACTGCCCACTGGTGCCCTAAATCGGAACCAGAATCCTGGCCTATAGGCCATTCTGGTATGTGAAGGCACAGGAAACCCAGACCTACACTAATAACAGAGCGACTACAATGCACCAGAAAGGTGTATACCTAATTGCTAATCCTCTTAGCCACTTTTTAATACAGGCTGCATGCTTTCCATTTTAAAAAGGAAACATACAGAGTGAAGTAAGTCAGAAAAAGAAAAACAAATATCGTATATTAACACATATATGTGGAACCTAGAAAAATGGTACAGATGAACCGGTTTGCAGGGCAGAAATAGAGACCGAGTTGTAGAGAACAAATGTATGGACACCAAGGGGGGAAAGTGGTGGAGGGGTGGAGGTGGTGGTGGGATGAATTGGGAGATTGGGACTGACATGTATACACTAATATGTATAAAATAGATAACTATTTATCTATTTTATAAATAGATATAAAAATAAAAATAAAATAAAAATAAAATAAAATAAAAATAAAATAAAATATAATAAAATAAAATAAAATTATTTTTTATTTATTTATCTATTTTATAAATAGATATAAAAATTTTATATTTTATATCTATATTTATATAGATATAAATTTTATATTTAAATTAAATTATATTTTATATCTATAAAATTTTATATTTTATATCTATTTTATAAATAGATATAAAATATAATAAAATAAAATAAATAAAATAATTATTTATTTATTTATCTATTTTATAAATAGATATAAAAATAAAATAAAAATAAAATAAAATTCAAAAATTGAAAAAAAAAAAGGAAACGAGGCTCAGGGAAGCAACTTGACTAAAGTGATAGCTGGTGAGTTGGTGGGGCTCAGATTCAAGCCTGAGTTTATCTGGATCCAAACCCCAGATTCCGACTATTGCACCTACTTGGCCAAGGATGAGGCCGTGCCCCAGGTCAGGAGAGGACAGCGTTTCCTAAGGGAGAACCACTGGGATTGGTCTAGATCATTAGCTATCAGAGGTCCGGGAAGGAGACCCTCAAAATCAGCTAAAAGCCAAGTCCCATGTCTCCTTAGCTCCAGGCTCCCCTTGTGGGGAGACAGTGCTCTTGACTAACACACATCAGGCTGCCAGCCTCAGTTTGTATTTTTACAGTCCACTAATTAGGCCATTTTAACTAATTTGTTTGCATTTTGTATGAGCAAGTTGGGCTTTTGGATTGACTAATGTAATTGCAGCTGGTTTCTGCCAAATACAAATTACTCAGTGTAGTGTGGGCTAGAGAGAAAAGCAAATATTTAATAGACATCAATACCCTTGTAGCTTTTTAGTGGAGCCTTTTTTTCCCCAATGGAAAGTTGAAATAATTTCTCCTTCTGCTTCTGATTGAACTTTCATGTTAGGAGATTACTTTTTAATCTTTTTTTTTTTTTTTTAAATAATGAGGCAAATGCTTTAGTGGCTCTGTTGAGGTTTATCTCTGATCCATTTACCCCTAAGCTCAGGAAACTTATGGGACTTTTCAGTTTCCAGGCTAACTTTGCACAATCCCTTTCTGCTTAGGTCACTCCAGCGACCAGCAAATCATCCACATCACTGATTGTCACAGCTAGAAGGGGCCTGAGAGTTCACCTAGTCCAGTGGTTCTCAAAGTGTGGTCCCTGGACCAGCAGAATCTACATCACCTGGGCACTTGTTAGAAGGATAATTCTCAGGCCTCCTGGATCAGGAATTTTGGGGGTAAGGCCAAGCAAGCTGGGTTTTAACAAGTCCTCCAGGTGATTTGAATGCATGCTAAACTTTGCGAACCGTTGATCTAGTCCAACCGTCTCATTTTACAGAGGAGGAAACTGAGGCCCAGGAAGAGCCTGTGCTTCTGGTCAACAGCAGGGACTGGATCTGTTTCACACATGACACATTCCCCACGTTTAGCCCAGTGCTTGTGGTAAGCATTCAGTGGATATCTGCTGAATGATGGAATGAAACAAAGTCTCTTCGTTCTATTTGACTCCGTCAGTGTTTTCTCTTGCTCTGAGAAAGGATGGAGAACTAGGGGCGGGACTACTTTCTGGTTCTTGCTTTGTGAGGGGGCAACAATGGGACTTGAAACATATCCTGTGGCCTGGCCCTTAGAGGGATGGCAGCCTTACTCCTACATGCTTGGTCCCAAGCCGTGGGACGATGTGGCTCACCCATCCCTAGCCCAGTGGACTGAGCAGGCCCCAACCCCACTAGGAGTTGTTTCTGTTGCTTTCATAGGCCCTAACATTGTGTGAGGCAGAACCAGGCCCCCTGTTTTGGTGTTGATTCCCTGACCAATAACCTCAGCTCAGCTCATGAATGGGAAGAACAAAGCTGAGATCTAAGTCGTGGAAAAGGGGTTTTCTAAGGAGGGGCTGCTAGGAAGGTGAGTCCCTCAGATTAAATTACTGGGTCCTGTGAAGCCAGAAAAAACGTCCTGGTCCTTAAAGCTTCTGATTGTAGATCTGTGGAACCCTGACACCTCGATCTGAATGAAGTACATTCCTCTCCCTTCCTTGATCCCCCAGGTCTGGCCTGCTGACCTTCTAGGAAATGAGAAGGAAGGGAAGGCAAACAGTGCCCATAAGTTTTCAGACAGTCAAGGGAGTCTCCCAGGGACTTGAGGAACTGGCTTCCAGAGAGCACACCTGGGTCCTCAATCCTGTTAAATTCTCCTATGAACTATCTAAGCAACTAAAAGTACCAAGCCACGTGGATGGAGCTTATGTGCTTCTAATGGCTCTCATGACTTGCAGCTGCCCAAATCCCTTACCTCTGTTTGTCTGCAAGCCTCACAGGGCCCTCGGAAGAATAGTACAATCTTTTCAACCCTCATGGCACTCTCCCTACCCTCCCTTGGGCACTCAATGCCTTCACAGTTATTTCCAAACTTCTCTGTGACCTTTCCTCAGGAAAGAACTTGATAAACTCGTTCACTAACAGGTGGCAGCAACTAAAAAAAGATGCCACTTCCACCCCATAGAAAATTTAATCAAAGATTCCATACCCCAGTGCTATTAGTTCCTAATATGTTGTAGACTGTGTAACCCCCAACCTTCTGAGAACAGGTCTCCATCCATGTAAGGAATCAGTCCTCTGGGTCAACTTCTGACCCTTTAGGCCAAACTCTCCCTCCAGGCATTTAGGAGTTGGCCAAGAGAGAAGTGAGTACAGTCTGCTGGTCACCTGAAGTCCTAGAATTGAGTGGGCCTTGGTCCACCATGCAAACAAAGAAGCAGAGACATCAACCAACAGAGAGGCTTGAACTAAGCAGAGGCAAGAGTGAGTGAGGATGAGAATGGCCACCTCTCTCCTGGTGCCTCTTCCACTTCTGGTCCCAGACCTTTCTGAGGCAACTACTCCTGCAGTTTGGCTCCCTGAGATAGTTTTGTATCCTTAACCGAAAGTCCCTCCTTATTTTAATGATGCTAGTTTGACTGGGTTTCTCTTGCTTGTAACCAGGACATTCACTGAGTCCCTCACAGAGCTGGGTACCACAGAGGTGTCCAACGATTCTTTGTGGAAACAAATGAGTGATGCTCAATTCACTGATTCCTGAATGCCAGTCCTCTCACCCATACCTGCTGGCTGCAAATGAACTGCCTACAGTCCTAGTTCAGCATACGAAGTCCAGACCCATCCCTGGACATTTTGATTTAGTCTATGGTTGGGCCCTGTGGATTGTATTTTTATGATTCTCCTTAGCCCTTCCTGGCAGAGAGCTGAATGGGTACCCAGTTTTCTCTGTAGACGAATTATTACCTCATGTGCTCTTGAGTTAAAGAGTTCTCTTGTAAAGGCAAATTTTATCAGCAAATAATTATTGGACATCTACAAGGAGCAAGTCAGTGTCTTAGACGCTAAGGGTATAGCAGTGAAGAAGACGTGAGGTCCTGGCTTCCACGGGCTTACATTCTAGATCAAGGAAATGGAAAATAAACAAATTAACAAATAAATGAAGAAGATCATTTCTGAGGGCGAGACATGCTGTGAAGACAGTAAAACAGGGTGATGTGATAGAGTGACCTCAGGAGCCAAGTTAGAGGGTTCCTCGGGGAAAGCCACTCTCAGAGGGTGCATTTGAACTGATTTCAACAGGAAGAAGCCACCAATGGAAATGTGAGGGGAGAGCATTCAGGCAGAGAGAAGAGGATATGCAAAGGTACTAAGGTGGGAGGATTGGGGATGGGGCGTGGGGGACTTGGCATGTTCAAAAACAGACAGAAGGCCTGTGTGGCTGCCATGTGCACGTCCTTGAGAAGAGCAATCTTAGTGGAGGGGTTGGGGCAGGATGCAGACCGCATAACATCCTCAGCTCTAGGGGATTATTTTATGTTGAAGAGGAGCAGGTAAATGGGGTGGGAGCTGGAGGGGTCAGCAGATTCAAGGGAGGAATCTGATGGTGGTGACTTGGTTCATTTATTGTTACTGAAGTGTATTGCACGTCGATGGGGGCGATCGGCACAGGCTCCCGTGTGAGTGCCCTGCCTGCCCCACCCCCTGCCCTCTATGGAAGGGTCATGCAGTCGTCGTGTTTACCGCTCTCATTGCAATGGCTCCCCCCCCAGGGCCCATCCCCATCCACGTTGCCTAAGATGGCAGACCCTCGGGGAGACTCTGGCCACCCCCCAGACTGCACACCATCTTGAGCTGCAGTAGGTATTGGAATCATCTGGGGGCCCTGGCCTTCCACGGCACCCTCCTCAGGGAGACTTTCACAGCTGAATCCTGTTATGTCTACACATCCTTGCCAACTTGGTCCTTCCCAGAAGTTCGTGTCTCCAAGTTCACCTCCCAGGCCTTACCCAATGTGGCTCTGTCCACCCTGATCTGACTCAGGCTGCTACCTACCTCTCCCCACCCTCCCAAGCCCTTCCACTGAGGCGCATTGGAAATCAGCACAGCTCCTATCTCTTCAATATCTTTCCTGACTGTTTTTCTCTTCTTACATTAACTGAAGCTCATTCTCCCTGAGGCCTCACTAGGCAGCCCTCTCAGGTGGAAGCTGTTTTATCTCCTACACTCCATAAACCACTGAGTTGGAGGTGAGATGGAGTCCGTCTTGTTCCCATTGCTACTTGTAGACCACTCTCTGCTCTCCTTCAATAGCCCCCGGCGCTTTGACAATTTGACCATTATGCTGTATCTCTTGTTTGTCCTCCCTGTTGCCATCCTCCTAGTCACCCTGTCAACCCCACTGAAGATTCTGTCCCTTACTCACTCACTTCCTCTCAACGTTGTTGTCTGTCCCCAGTTTGGTTAACTGTAGGTGACCTCTCAGTACCTTGACCTCCCTGACTTAGCCTCTCACTCCCATGGCCATATTCTAGATCCTACCATCACCTCTGGAATCTGGACATCAAGCTCCCCACTCTTTGACCTCTGATCCTTCCAGCTCTCGTATTCTCCAAAAATGCTTTGACCTCATTATCCATGGATCAATCCCACACACACACACACACACACACACTTTCCCATTGTCCTCCACCTTTCTCACTCCTAACCACCCCTCTCACCAATTTAGCTTCCACAGCCTGCCATTATCCTTAGTCCTTCCCATTGCCCCTGAAGTCCATTGCCCCTTTCTACATCCATCAGACTTGCCTGGCAAAGCCCCAACCCTGATTAAACCCAGCCGCGATTGACACGTATACACTGGTGTGTATAAAATGGATGACTAATAATAAATAAATAAATAAACATTTAAAAAAAACACACCAAACCAACCACCCCTGCTGGCACTGGAGCCAGTGGGCACTGCTGGAGAACACCACACCACTGTGCTCACTGCCTTCATTCAGACTTGTGCTCGCAACACTGCACAGGCATCCTAGTAAAATGTCCCCGAGAGCTCGTTTCCCCACTTTCTACGATTTCTCCTTTGTCCTTAAACCTCCATTATCCCCCAGACTTCCAGCTTGTGACCTTGCCTCACACTTAAGACTGAGCTAATAGAAGCAATCGGTGGGAACACCCTCATCACCCACCCGTCTGCATCTGTACTCACACCCTGTCTTCCTGCCTGTTTCACTGACTGTTTCAACGGATGACGTGTCTTCACTCTGATCAAAACCCAATCCTTCACTTGGGCTGTGGAACCTGTTGCCTGTTCCCTTCTCATGGATTTTATGATCCCTCTACCCCCTAGCTCTAGTATCATCAATTCCTCTTCTTTACTGGGTCATTCTCATGCACATACAAACATCCTCTATTATCTAGAACAGGGATCAGCACACTCGTTCTGTAAAGGGTCAGATAATAAATATTTTAGGCTTTCTGGGCCATATGGTCTCCGTCATGACCACTCAGCTTTGCTGTTGCAGCAGGAAAGCAGCCATAGACAATATGTAAACAAACGGGTGTGATGGCAAGGACAGGTGTACATGGATCTGGCCTGTTACCATAGTTTGATCAAGAGCAACATGTAACCTCTTAGGGGGTAAGCAACAGTCTGTCCTCTCAATAAAATTGCGATGGGACTTCAGATACAAGACCGAGAGTCATGCTGGTAGGCAGGGGGCAGAAAAGAGAAAGTAAAACACGAGCCACAGACGATAGTCAGAGTGAAGAAGAGCCTAGAAGGTGGGGCCAGAGGAGAGGGGTACAGCTGAAGAATATGTGAGATGCTATTGGGTTGGCCAAAACTTGCCTTCGGTTTTTTAAGTAAAAATAAAAGACACATGTCTCATTTTCACCAAGAACTTTACTGAACAACGAACGTATTCACCCTGTGGTTCTAGTACCTTCTGCCATTTTCCAGGCAACTTTATAGTTCCATCTTCCCAAAACTTTTTATCTTTTTGAGCAAAGAACTGTTTTCAGGTGCCTTTTACAGTCTTCCAGGGAATTGAAATTCTTTCCATTAAGAGAATTTTGTAAAGACCGAAATAAATGGAAATCTGAAGGTGCAATGTCTGGTGAATACAGCGGATGAATCAGAACTTCCCAGCCAAACTGTAACAGTTTTTGCCTGCTCATCAAAGAAACGTGTGGACTTGTATTATCCTGATGGGAGATTATGCGTTTTCTGTTGACTAATTCTGGACGCTTTTCATCAAGCGCCGCTTTTGGTCCAGCTGGGAGCAGTACTTGTTGGAATTAATCATTTGATTTTCCAGAAGGAGCTCATAATAGAGGACTCTCTTCCAATCCCACCATATACACAACTTCACCTTCTTTGGATGAAGACCGGCCTTTGGTGTGGTTGGTGGTGGTTCATTTCGCTTGCCCCACGATCTCTTCTGTTCCATGTTGTTGTACAGTATCCACTTTTCATCGCCCGTCACAATTTGTTTTAAAAACGGAACGTTTTCATTACGTTTCAGTGGAGAATCACATGAGGAAACATGGTCAGGAAGGTTTTTTTCGCCTAACTTACGTGGAACCCAAACATCAAAGTGATTCACATAACCAAGGTGGTGCAAATGATTTTCAACACTTGTTTTTGGATATTCTGAGTATATCGGCTGTCTCCCGCGTGGTATAATGTTGATTGTTCTCAGTTATTGTTTCGATTTGATCGCTGTCAGCTTCAGCTGGTCTACCCAACCGTGGGGCTTCGTCCAGCAAGAAATCTCCAGCATGAAACTTCACAAACCACTTTTCACGCGTTCGATCAGTCACAGCACCTACTCCATACACTGCACAAAACTTTGTGTGCGTTTCAGTTGCGTTTTTACCTTTCTTAAAATAATAAAGAATAATATGCTGAAAGTATTGCTTTTTTCTTCCATCTTCAATATTAAAATGGCTACACAAAAATTCACCAATTTTGATGTCTTTTTTTAAAATGCGCACTGATATGACAATTGTCACATACAATCTAACAAAATTGTGTTTTTTTGTTTTGTTTTGCGGTACACGGGCCTCTCAATGTTGCGGCCCCTGCCGTTGCGGAGCACAGGCTCCGAACGGACGCGCAGGCTTAGCGACCATGGCTCACGGGCCCGGCCGCTCCGCGGCGTGTGGGATCCTCCCGGACTGGGGCACGAACCTGCGTCCCCTGCATTAACAAGCGGACTCTCAACCACTGCGCCACCAGGGAAGCCCTAACAAAATTGTTTTGAATGAAGTTAAAGAAAACTAAGTGCTACTAGAGCCATCGTATGAAAAAAACCCAATGAACCTTTTGGCCCACCCAATATTTAACCCGAATCAGATGTGGGACCTAGTTGCTCACTGGGAGCATTTGCCGCCTGGGGCAGCGGTAGAAAAAGGGTGATATAGGGGAAACCAAAGAAAAGAAAAGTTAGCTGGAGAGGTCAGGAGAAAAGGACCTGGCCAGAAAGGGCCTGGAATTAGGACAAATAGGTTCAGACTAAACTCATGTCTGTGTACTGAACACACCTGGGCTCTGCCTGTGCTCTCTGTTCCTGTCATTTTCAAGCAATTCCTCTGCACCCTTACCTGTCCTTCTGCTCAGGAAGTGTGGCAGATTTGCTTAGTGAATGCTGGCGAACCTACTACACAACCACAGCTGAGATGTGGCCCCTGGCTGCAAGGAGCTTACCATCTTGTGGCACAAGTTTGCAGAACATTGACTAATAGGCTATAGAGGATGTTTGTATGTGGATGCAAATGATCCAGTGAAGATGAGGAACTGATAGAGGGAGGTGTTGCAGGATGTGGAGGATAAGGAAGGAATTCCTGAAGGAGACAATGCCTGAGGGAGCTTGAAGGATACGGGGTCAGACCGGTGGGGTCAGGGGGAAATGTGCAGAAAGTTTCTGGCACAGAGAACAGCACAACCAAAGCCCGGGAGGTGTGCAGATGTCCAAAGCAGGTATTTGACAGCCTGTCTTTGCAATTGAGAAGAATAATGCAGTCTTGGATGGAGAATGGTGACCCAGCCTTAGCCCAGGACATACCACAGGAGGTGACAAGAGGCAGCAAAGCAGGTTGCATTCACAGTGGACACGGTTTCACCTGCAGGGAACCTACCCAACCAAAGGGACTTCAGTACACCTCTTCCTAACCTGTGCTCTGAAACGGTTAAATAAAAGGAAGAATATCTAGAATTTATGAGATTGTCTGAAAAAGCAACTTTGTATTAATTATCACATGCAGACTGTAATTATGGGTTGAAATGAAGGTTGTTTTATTTGTCAGGTGAGGAAACCGGATGCCAGGCATCCTTACAGTTTCTCAGGTTCTGAAAAGTGTCCCCCCTCACCTCTACTCTCACCCTTCCAGAGCCCACCTCCACACATGCACACACATTCACGCAAACACAAACACACACACACTTATCTCAGGGTACCCAGTAGTCACATATGTCATCTGAGGTCCAACACCCAACCCAGGTGTTTTTTTCATCATCAAATGAGAGACAGTGGAATTGCCACTGATTTTAGAAAGAACTACTCAAGGATTTCTTTCTTTCTTTCTGTCTTGTTGTTTTTTGTTTTTGTTTTTTCTTAGAAATAATGGAACAACTGAATAGCCAACAGCCAACAATGAAAACAGGATGTGGCTATCTCCTATCTTTTGCCCTTTATATCCAAAACAGCTTACAGAAATGCACAAAATAGCCATGCAAATAAAGACTTAACCATTGCCTCCAAAAATCACCCCCAACCCTGTGCTTGCTTTTTAGTGGTTTCCAAAATGACAACATATTTACCCCCTCAGCTCTCTGGTTTGATGTCTGCCCTGATCAACTTACAGGGACAACTGACACACCCTCTCTTCTCGGATATGTCCTGGCCTGCTAAGACTCATGGGTCTGGGTGTACCAGGGCCTGAGTCAGTCCGATATCCATGCCATCCCCAGGCAGTTACCTGAGATCCTCTGCCCTCGCTGGGTAGACGTTCAGCAGGAATCTACACTCTTTGTGCCCTACCATGCCTGGCCACTGGGGGCACAATTGATTTCCCTTCCTTATCCTAAGGTGTGAGAAATGGCAACATTCTTAGCCTAGTTCCGGCATAACTAGAAGATTTCAAAAACTGAAAACTGAGGCACAATAAACACAAAAATGTAGAAATGGAGGCGTTTACAGATTTTAGATTGTGAGACTATTATATTGTTGAGCCTTTATGAGACAAAAGACCTGTACTTGTTGGAGGGGTCCCTGAGGTCTAGGAGGCAGACAGGACAGCTACTCACCTAAGAGACAGGGAACCAAGCCTAAGGGAAAAGAAAAGCCGAAGATTATGGTAGGGCAAAAACTGGAGATCCCGGGAGGTGTCCAAACCAAGGGGTCTAGAAGCAGATGCTAAGATTAGAGCCTGGGTGAGACTTAAAGGGCCAGGAGGAAAACCAAAACATCCCAGCCTTTAACGTCTGGCCAAAGATGAACTTGCTGGCACAGTTTTGAGTTGCACTGATTCTTTCCCTTGGCTTTAGGTTACACCCTTTCCCAACTTCACTGACCCTCAAACATTGGTTGTAAAATCAATATTAATTGATAATGGTTCTCTCATTGGAGCACAACTCAAACATATGCAAATTAGCAAATTCTTCCCTGGCCACAGTGGGCAAGGGCTGATTCTACATCGGAGCAAACTCCAAGGAATAGAGACCCCTTGAGCAGGTAGAATCTGACCGAGCAAGCCTTGTGCAGGGGTGAGCGAATGCCCGTAGGCTGCTCCCCTGAGAGCAGCGTGGTGGTGATGAACAGACATGCAGACAGGGGACGAAAAGGGCAGGCCTTTTAGGCAGTGTGGTGAAACTCTCAGCTGTCTGGAAGGATGGTCTGAAAAGGGATGGCTAGGGAGACGGGACAAAGGACTTTTCTAGCCAGATATTTTAGATACCTCTGAACTATCCCATTATGGTCAACATTTAGGGGCCAGGATTTATGATTCAGAATCAGGTATTTGGAGGGGGAGGGGGAGAGGTCCTTGTGATTTTTGAGTCTCTGAGAAGAGTGAAGATATTGTGGAGAAGGCTGAGCGTACAACTAGATTACAAACCCGCATGGGGCGGGGTATGTCACCCCCTTAGAGTAACAGATTACTCACACCTGGCATATTCTCTGAGTAGGAAGGGAAGTAGCAAAAATGGAATGAGAATAACAATAAAAATGAATTAGCTGATATCAGATGTTTTCTCCATGGTTTCTGCTTGCCCAGGTCTGACTGGTGTAGATTATAATTAGTCTCTGCTTGCAGATGTGTGGTTCCAAAGACTTGTGGATTAAGGAGAAACTCTAGAATTTCTCAGTACCTGACAAGTCGTAATGTGAAGAGCTACACTTAGTCCATTAAAGATTTTTCACAGTGACATTTGAGTGCAGCTTGAGAAACATGCCACCTTGCCATTTATCATTTTCAGGGCACGGGTGTCGGAAAGGAGGTTGCTATGAAGAACAAAACAAAATGGATTGCATGTGTAGAGGCGAGCTGGCGAATACTGATAAATGTACTTCACTGAATGTCAACAAATGTCACTTGAGAAGCCATTTGCAGCTACCATAACAGCCTCCCAAACCCAACGAAGAGTAGCAAAAACAGGCAAGATGAACTGGGCGTCCTGCTTCCGCATGAATAAGCAATCAGCCCTCTCAGAAGTTACACCAGAAAGTTGTTAAACTTGATAGAAGAAGCTTTTTCACCCATACTGACACAGACTATAGATTGCTACAGAGGGTTGGAGACCTTCTGGGGATATCAGTGCTGTGACTCAGGGGAGGATTTAGTAACCCCCTCTGTCCCTGGTGGGTGCCTTCCTTCTGTGGGTGGAGGGACTTGCCCTCTCCAAGGCATGCTTTCTGGGCTCTTCCCTGCCCCCTCGTCTGGCTGCTTCCGCTGCAGACCTCTTCCCTGCTCCTAGTCTAGCCTCCCTTGCAGTGGGATCAGCAGCCCCTCCCTTCAGCAGGGGCTGAAGATGTGACCTGGGTATCAGGACTACAGGATGCAGCTCTCACTTGCCATATCAAGAGAAGACCTAGCCGACCACCCTTGAGGCAGGCTTTCCCTCTGTCATTCAAGAAAAGGCTTTTCAATGTGTCCTCCGGTTAATGTGAAAATTTGAGTCATGGATGCAGCTCCTGGTGCAGCTTCTTGGTGACCAGGCCATGACTTTGCATCCATGTGACTTAGGATTTCTAGAAGGCAGGGCCAAGTTTTCTTCAGAATTCAGCTTGGGTCAAGATGGCCCACTCTTTCTCCTCAGCTTGGTGAGTCTCTACACTTGGCTGCAGACAAGTAAATGGAAAGAAGATCATATGCTCAGAAAAGCTCTCCAGGGAAATGTGAGACTAATTAAAATTCCAGCCCCTCTTCATTTTCTAATCTCTGGGGGCCCCTTCTTCTCAACACATACACACAAGGTCATCCAATACTTTTTTCCTCTTTGATACCAAGAGACTGACAGAGTAGCTTGAATTCGTCTGGCCTTGTAAATACACCACACACACACACACACACACACACACACGCAAGCAGGTTGCCCACATAAACTGAGGTCAGTTCAGCTTTCGTTGGAGAGATGCTGTGGTGTAGGGCTCCCATACAAGAAGCCCTTTATTGAACACATGTCCCGGGCTCTGCCCCTGAATGTGCTAATGTACAGATGTCCTCTTCACACTGTTCCTCCATATGTTTAGCCTGTGTATGGTAGAACTGAACACATTTTACAACCAGGAAAAGATGGGCTCTTTGGAAAGTGAGCTTCCCTTGGATGAACTTGGCGGGACTGTACATGGAGTGGGAGTAGGAGGCTGGCTCCTCTTCAGCTCCACTGACCGCTGAATCCTTCATAATCCTTGGTGTTTCCTCCTTTTGAATTAAGTGCTTCCCGTGCAAGGGCCTTTACTTGGGTCTCCGGAACTCAAAAGACATCTGTTTATTATTGAAATGGAATTGCCCTCAATTTGTTGACTTTCGTGCTTCGTTTAGGAAGAAACAGTGGCTTGTTTAGGGAAAAAAAGAAAAAGAAAAAAGGAAGAAGAAGCAGAAGAAATCCAAATTTCTGGAGCAGAGGTGGAGGTGAGGGCACAGTAGAGAAGACCCGCAGGAAGAATGGAAATGTAAGATCCCGAGCCCGGTGCATAATACAGCCTAGCACTGCTATACTCGGTGAAGGTACTTTCTGAAGAGTGAATCTCTGCTGTGTCCTAATGTGGATTGTGTGTCCCAGGCACAAAACCCTACTAAAGCATAAAAACACATTCGGAAGAAAAGACTAGATGGGTGTAAATGTCCCAACTTGGCAGTATTGTTTATTTTTCTGGTTGTTGTAATTTTAAAATTTGTATGTTTCAAGGGGGAGGAAAAAACAAACTGTCCATAATTGATTAATATCACCCAAAACCTTCAACGGCCGGAGGCCAGAGCTATGTAAAAACCTACCTTCCTATTGTTTCATCTTTAAAGAACAAAAACAGTCTTGCCACATAGACAAAGGTAGCCAATAACTCTGTCTCTCAGGGAGGAAAAGTGAAGCTGAATTGGGTGAACCATATTATTCACCCACTAATTAGTGGCACTAACTGGTTTCCTTGTTTCTAATCCACAGGCCATTTTCAGTGGACTCTGCTCTGTGTATAAAAACCTAAAAAGCCCCCTTTCACCATTTTACATTCCAGGATGTTTCAAACAAAACGTTAAATTGGTACCCTAAGAGGAAGGTTTGTTAAAAACAAAAACCCAAATTCCTTACAATTGCAGGAATCCCCTCATTTTTGCAAGAATGGAGAAGTCTCCTCTGAGTAAACCTTCACTCAGTGCCTGGTGCCAATGGGCATCGTTCTGTCGGCCCTGGACATCATCAGTAACCCCAAACCGAGGTCCCTCAGCCTGAATGAGGGAAGAATACAACATCAAATGGGGAGAAAAATAAGACAGCTTCAGGTTAACATAGCAGGCAGGCCATCCTAAGGAGAAATGTTTAGAGGAATTTGTTATCAGCCTTCTAAATAATTTCATTCATTCATTTAAATAAGCACTTTTAAATGCCTGCCTATGTCAGAGCTGTCACTATATCTTAACTGGATACTAATTCTGTTTATAAGTCATCCTCACCATCTCAAATCATACTCAACCTTCAAGGCTCAGCTCAAACTCCACCTCTTTCAGGAAGCCTTCTAAGATTTCCCCCATACTTCCCTTCTGTGTGCTCCCAGCCTGGACACCCATAAGAACAGCACTGTTCTGTGCTGTCCCGATCTATCTCTGTTCCTCTCCCCCAGATGAATATTAGCTCCCTGAGAAAAGGGTTTCCATCTTATAACTGAGATGGTCTCCCCTAATATGCTCTTTGGGATGGTATTTAAGAGAACTGAAAGCACGGTTATCTTTCACCCACGTTGCGATTTAAACTACCTTAGTTTAAATATATGGGAAACAGCCTTCTCTTCCTTGGCTATTGGTAGTATTCAGCATTCAATGCAGGGGAAATATGCAGATGAGGGAGATGCAAGTGGGCAGCCCATCTAGATAATTTGGGCCCTCTCTGCAGGGGAGGCAAAATCCTCTGGTAGGAGGAGCCGAATCATCCGAGTAATTGCATAGATCTGGCCTTTGAGGCAAGTGTCACCCTTTTTGATACACTTGGGCATTTAAAGCAATTTCCCCCACCTCTGGATCAAATATGCTTTAGAAACTTGGGAGCTGACACTTCGTCCAGATATAATGGGATAGAAACAGAGAGAGTTCACTTTTTTTTTTTTTTTTCTGGAACTGCCAGCATTGAGGCACCTGAGCTTCCTTCTGAATACCCTGACTTTCGTTATTGCCCCGCAGGAATAGTTTGCAGTGTAGGAATCATTATGCTTTCCCCCCTTTATCGCTGCCCAAGAAATCACAGGAGAGAGAATACTTCCCTCCACCAACACAACAGAGAGAATTTTACTATCGGAAAACTAAGACTTTTCGTGAGGGTTGCAAATGTTGATGACTCGGCAGAGAGATTTTTTTAAACCAGGAATTCCCTTCCTTCCTTCTGATACCTATTGTTTTCATATGGGCCTTTCAGAGAAACACCTTTCTTACAATTTTTCAAACTTCTAAGTGCCAGAAGTCCACCAAAGCAGGCAGAACCCATCAGGTCTGCGTCCAACGTCAGGCCAGAAGAACCTACGCGTCAAGTCGCCTGGTTTAGCAAGTTCATGTAACTATTATGTTCCTATCGGGCTCTTAAAAAAAATCCCACCTAACATAATTCATAATAACCTTTCCTTATCATCTCAAACATTTCATTTCAGTGTCTGTAATATTTACTTCTTTCCCTACCCAATTAGGGAAAATAATCTGCCCCGATTTTAGGAAGAAAAAAGATCTTTAAAGTTTCTAAATTTAAGAATGGTTGAAAAGGGTTTATTTCCCCCTCTCAAATCAGCATTCAGAAAAATATATTTATACATTCATTTACTTCTGGTGTGAGAACAGAGTTGCCGCTTTTGCTCAACGGAAAAGATTTTTGAAATGACACGAATCTGTATGTGTGTGTTTCTAGAATTAATACACTTGTATTCACTGAGGTGGTGGGCTTTCCAACTAGGGGAATCCGCGTTGGGAGGAGTACCCTGCCTAGGGAGCATTTAAGGAAATGTTAATATCCAAACAAAAGCAGTATTACCAGTGCTATCCACTCCCTCCCCCAGAGGAAAAACAATTAATAATTTGCATATGCTCATGACACAAATTAAAGACAAAGGGCCCCTCACAGACTGTGGTTACTATGCACCCCCCCCCCTCCGCAAGCTGCACAGCCCCAGCCCTGCACTGTTCTTGCTTCCAAATGAATAGCATTAAGCTCAGTAACTAAAAATAGTGGTTCCGGGCCCTCTGGCCCAATCCCACTGTAGAACCGTGTTTCCCCAATAAAAAACGTCTTCCCATCTCTCCAGAGCTTCTAGGCAAAAGGAACGTATAGTTCTAAGGGGAAAAAACGTATATACTTTGCCCTTTTTATTTTAATGGCCAAACACTGTAATGCTAGCTAAATGGAAATTCTTGTCTGTTAATAGGTTTCTTTAGTTTGTAATAAATAGGAATGCTAATGACTAAAATTTGGTATTTGGTATGCATTAGCTTTTGTGAGCTTTTCTTTACAGTCCTCATTGACATGCAATATGGCAAGCTTCCTTTGAAACATATTTATAAAATAACTACAGTATAATTAAACGAACAAAGCCATCTTTTAAGTAAGCTTAATAGCTCAGTTTTTTTTTCACCTGGGTAAAATTTTATTTTAAAAAGAAAAATAGTTATGCCTCAATCCCACTGTATATTTTATTCTGTGCATCTAATATTTCCTTTGCATCTACAATCTATGCATATCTAATTCTTTTTGACAACTGTGATTATTAATAAAGTGCTCATGAAAGATATGCTTCATAGCTTCTTCAACAAGAATAATGTTTTTTTGTTAATGGAAATTGTAACGTATCTTGACAGATACAATATATAAGATCTGCTTTTTCTTAATGGTTAATGTTTCTGGGCTGAATACTCAAGGAGCGGATCAACAGATATGGCAGGTAATAATCAGAGAGGATGCTATTTTATACAATGTTAACTAAAAATATTTTAACGATATAAAAGCAATAGATAAATAAAAGCAATTTTGTTTAATTTTGCTTTCGGTGTGCGAACAATTTTTGGTTTACGTTGCTGCAGTGGCCGGTGTGTTTAGCAGAGGTGGAAGCTCGCAGCGCAAAGTGATCGGTACACACGCGGCTCTGCCTTCTTGCAGCCGAAGGGTCCTGCAAGCGCCCTTTCTCTGCTCTCAGCGGCTTCAGCGTCCCTCCCAGGGACGCAAGGCCCGGCTGAACGCTAATTCTTAAAACACAGTGGTTCAAGTTCACCAAGTTTTCCTCAATTTTGCAAACCGTTCCTCTCGCTCCATGCCTCGCGGTTTAAGACCACGCGATTTTCCAAAAGGAAAAACTCAAAAGACACCAGGCGTCGGACGGGAGTAGTTGGAGCGCGTCTGGTGCTCTTCGGCCTCCCGGACCCCTGCCCGTCCGGCTCTGCCCCAGGCGCCTGGCTCCCTTCTCCCCCAGACTCCGGCCTCTCCGCCCCGGGCCTGCCAGGCTCCCAACTCCGCCCCGTGCCGAGAATAAACACAGTTGCCATCACTGTTATAATCTTTATTTCAAACTGTTTCCAAGGTTACAAATTATCGTGCCTCCCATGCAACAGGTTCCTCCGAAGAAGCGGTATCATTACAGATTAACTGTAATGTGTGGGATTAGAATAAAAGCACAAGGGATTAGGTAAAAGGGGGGACGCTCGAGAAATAACGCCCGAGCGCACCTCGACTGAGAGGCAGAGGGTGGAAGCCTCGTAGACACTGCTGCCCGGGCGCCGCGGCTCCTCCGTGAGCTCGACCCGGCTCCTCCGCTCTCGGCCCCGGAGCGGCCCGAAGGGCTGGCGGGGCCAAAGGCTGGACGCCGGAGACGAGGGACGCGGCCCCCAGGCTCGGGAAGGCGAAGGGCCGGGAAGCCGCAGTGGCGTTGTGGGCGGGCGGGCCTATGGCCCGGCTGGGGGCCGCGGGTGGCACCGCGCCCGGGACACAGTTCCAGCGCCGTACGCGGCGCCCGGAACGCGGCGAAGGAGACAGCACACTCACAAGGGGGTCACCGGGTCTCGGGTGTTGCCGACACCGCATTCAAGGTACAAGCCTATGGGGTCCGTCCTCGTGTAGCTCCCGCGCCAGCGCCACTCTCTGCGGGTCTAGGATAGGGAGCCGGGGCCCGGCGGCACTGGGGTGGGCGGCGGCGCAGGCCGCCCGCGCCCTTCGGAGCCCAGGACTCGGGCCTTGGCCGCCCGCCGAGGCCATGCGCCCCATTCGACCACCTCCCGGCCTGGCCGACCCCTGCCCCAGAATTCCAGAAAGGCCCCGAGCTCCTTCTCCCCTCACTCCGCGCCCTGAGGGGCTGGAGCTCGCGCGCCAGGCCCAGCGGGACTCGGGCCTGCCTTGGGCCACGGCCTCGGGCCGCTGACACCGCCCCGAGGACTGTTGGTGTGTCCCGGTGGAGGGCTCGAGGCTGGAAAAACAAACAGGGCTGGCGTGCAGGCTTGGGGTGCGGAACGGACGGGGGCTGGAAGGAAGTTCGCAGTGTGGCCGCGGCGCCGAACAAAGCCCCCTCTTCGGGAGCCCCGTCACCTCGCGTTGACCCCGGGCCCTCGCCTCGGAACAGGCCGCGCCACTCGGGGGGCGCACGCCAGGGCCCCGGGCCTCCGCCGCCGCCAGAGCCCGGGCTCTCCTTGGGTCGCGCAGGCTGACCCCGCGGCCCGCCCGAAAGGCGCGAAGGTTAGCTCGGCCGGCTGGGCAGCCTCACCCCGCCACCAAAGCCAAAAGAGCAAGGCCGAGGGGTGACTCCACGTAGATGTCCTCCGCCAAGAAACGGGGTGACCCCGGGACGCGCTGGAACCACAGAGCTGCCAGCAGCCCCGGAGGGGCCAAGCGGGCTCCCAAGTAGACGGAAGTGGGCGACCAACTTCGCCGAGATACCCGCTTCCAAGAGAAGGGCCCCCGGCTGAGGAGGCGGCGGGAGGCGACTGTCGCAAACAGCTGTTCCTCATACATATTTCATTACACAATCAGATAATGCGTCCCACCACCTTATCAATTATTCCCAGATAAACATTTTCAAGACGTTTTGACATCTGTCTTAGTGCCTGCTATTAATTTAGTAATCACTGTAGTTAAAAATGTATGGGATTTTTGCCTTCGGAGCACCTCCTCTCGGGCGCGCGGGCCCAGTGTTTTTGGGCTGTGGCTGGAAGCCTGGGCCCTCCGGGGGTGAAGACGCCTTTGGAGGTGAGACGGCCTCTCTAGCGCATTGACACTGTTAATGGAAGGGATTAAAGGGGTGTCTGGTTATTTTTATTGTTGAAGGTGATGGTTGCCCCCTCCCCTACCCGCATGACCCCCCCTCACTTTCCCGCCCCAGCCCCGGACCGGACACCAAAGTTCAACCCCTTTGCCTCGGGCAGCGGAAATGGTTAGCTTCTATCTGGGCGGCAGGTTTCTGGTGAGGAAGACGCCGGCAACTGCAGTTGGCTCGTTTGGGCCCAAAGAGAGGGAGAAAGGGGGGGTGGGGAGAGGACTCACAATCACGAAGAATTCATCACAACAAAAAACTCTAACAACACAGTGGACCCCATTCCAGAGGTCACAAACCTCCGTAGTTTTGCCCTGAGCCGGGTGGCTGGGCAGAGGTGACAAGGGCGTTTAGGAAACACAGAGAAAAATAAATTCGCTCCAGTGACTGTACACGGGGCATTTGGGGCTATGAGAAAACGAGCTGCTTTTCTGCTTGAGTGATAAATGTTGCAATGAGCTTAGCTATGTACCCGAAATTTTATAAATCAGACAAGCAGAGTTTGAAGAATCTTGTAGAATTCATTGGTAGGTAATAGCCAACATCTCCAACTCTAGAATGCTGATTGTTATTTATTATTGGAAAGGGTCTAAATAAGCTATCCAAAGAGGGGAGAAAGAAAAGCCCTGAGGGAAAGGAGTTTGCCTCCATGTGTCCTGAATCTCAGCTACAGCGAATGGAATGGAAGTTACACTTCGGGTTTGGGAATAATGGTCTCCTTATTCGCTGCCCCCGCCTTCTGTCGCAGTCTCTTTCCGAGGTGCAATAGCAGGTGGACTCTTCGGACTCTTATTAGGGAATAAGGAGAAACAGACCTGGGGAAAGAAAAGGGTCTTGGAAGAAACTGCCTTTCCAAGGAACATCAATGGACTCTAAATGGACTCTGATTTTCACTGTTTATTGTTCAAACATCTACCAGAACGACTCTTGCTAAAATTTCCAGGAATTAAGTGGGAAGTGGGGGGCAGTGGGGAGTGGGAAGTGGGGGGGAGTGGGGAGTGGGGGGAGTGAGGAGTGGGGGGAGGGGAGGGGGAGGGGGAGGGGAGGGGAGCGGGGAGAGTGGGTAGTGGGGGGAGTGGGGAGTGGGGGGGACAGTGTTTGACCCCAAAAGGGAAGAAATTCTTCCCTACTCATACCCCTACTCCACCCCCTACATTTCTAGGGCAACTACATCAGCTTCAACCTGTCCTCCTGCCCTGTTTACCAGGTGGTTCATCTCTTTCTCACAAGAGGAAGCTTCCTCTGCCCCTTGCAGGGTAGTCATCTACTTGCTAGCCCAGAAAGTCCTCTTCCCCGCTCCACCCTATTTTTGTCTAAAAGAATCTTTCCAAACTTACCCTCTACTTTTAGAAAGAGAGTTGGGGAGGGAGGTGAAGTGGACGGAAGGGCACCATCGCACCCAGCGTGCCAGCCTCTTCTGCAGGAAAACCATGATGGTGGCTACTGTCTGGAAGGTTTACCAGGAGTGGTCGGGCAAAAGGAGCTGAAACCAAAATCAAGCCTGTGCACTTGCTTGGGCCTTTTGGGAGAGCCACTCTAGGAATCCCTCTTCCAAACCCCTGCAGCTTGACCGGGACAGTGGGCTCTGTTTGGAACTGAGCAGTAGGGGGTGAGAACTTCCTAATACCTCACAAAGAAAATTGGTCTAACAAACCAAATAATTCAGTTTGCTTTGGAGTGTTCTTCTGTGAACTTATTTGATATAAAAGAAATTGGGATGGAAGTGAAGGCAGGAGGGTGTGCAGCTGAGCTAAGGTCCTCTGTAACGACTAAATTTTGCATAGAGAGAGAAAGGGGCAAAAGAAGGGCCCTCTGGCTTCGTGAACCCTGCTTGGAGCTGAACGCTCCTATTAGGAATCTCCCGGCTTTGAGTGAGGGCATCTATGCTCTCCACCCTATCCTTCTTTGGAACACAATCTCCTAAACCAATAATAACAACAAATAAATAATCCGGGTCAAAATGAAACTTTCCTGGATTGCCCTCTTCTGGGTGTCTCCAGCCCAGCCTAGAAGAAGGCGAAAGGGTCGGCTTTGGGATGAATGCGGTACTCTTTCTAGTCTCCAGGACTTGACCTGAAACCTTTCACCCAGTCGGCTCAACAAAGTTTCTCCCTCAGGAGCCAACGTCCCTCTAGCAGGAAGCCCTTGGCCTCACGTCCGGCATCCTCATTCGGGCCACTCTCCCTGTAGGTGGTTTCCTGCACATCTGCCTGTGGCTGGGGTCACTTCGCGCGGGCACTGCGGCTTTTTTCTGCATCTGGATGTGTACCCGTGCATTCAAATAATTCTGTCTGTGGACACTTCATTTTTCCTCAACTCCTGCTGTTAGTATTCCTCTAATTCTCCCGTATGTATTCGGGTACAATTGCATGTACGTTCCGTGTACAGTCAGGTGACTCAGCTTAAGCCTGAGCTCCGACGTCTGCGACCTCCTGAGTCTATATGGGGAGGAGAAAGTGTGCAAGTGTAAACTCGGGGCTTTAGGTGGGGTGCGAGGTTAATAAGGCTTTCCGGCCCCAGGGCCTTCTAGGCCTCTCTTACACCTTCATCTCCCCATCTTCTTAACTTTCCAGGAGGAGGGCGATCCTCTGAACGATCCTGCGCCTCGCTCCTTCCGGAAGGGTCGAAACAGCCTTTGGGATCTCTCTTGGCGGATTTTGGTCGGGCCAGGCCAAATGGGAGGGGTGGAGGAGTCCACGAGGTTGCCTCGAGGCTCGCGACTGCACCTCTCCATTCAGGACACCAACTGGCCCAGTGCGCCCCGGGATCCCGGGGAAGTTGCAAGACCCAACAGTGGAAGTCTAGGCGCTTCGGGGTGAGTGATCTACGTGTTTGGGGGGGCGAAACTCTCCTCCTCGGCCTCCCAGGAGCAGCTGTATTTGTAACTGGGAACTGGCCTGGACCCGCCCCCTCGGCCCCTCCTCCCGCCCCCACCTCGGCGCTCCGAGCTTAGCCGGATGCAGGACCGTTCGCCCCGGCCACCGCCAAACACCCTAGGGCCACGCTATCCCTTGGAGCCCTTGCTGAGGCCCAGGGGCCTGGAGCGGAAAGGAAGGGTACGAAGCAGGGTGGTCGGGTTCGTGCTGCGAAGGCCTTGTGATGTATCCCTCCGCCGAGAGCAGACTTGCGGGCCCGCGAGTCTTCCAGTCTCCGAAGCCGGAGGGAACGCTGGCCTCCGGCTTGCTGGGATGGGAATTGGGGGTGGCTCGCCTGCGACTGGAGGCTGTTCTCGAAGGGATCGTGCGGGGACCGGTGCGTTCCTGGAATCCTGTAGTTGTGTTTTCTCGTGAGTGTGAGAGAGAAAGATGCATACTCGCGGCTAACTTCAGGTCAGTTTGTTCGTAAAAGGCCGTCGTCAGCCCGTCGGTGTGTCTCTCCTGTGCATTCGCACAGTGAGGCCACCTCTCCCCACCCTCCGTACAGCCTCTCAGGCCCGGCCACAGGGCCAAGGCCTGGGGGCCCTGAAGCCTGGAAAGGTGAGGCCCTTGATATGCGCTCCCGGTGTTCTGATCGTAAAGTCCACGCTGCCCAGGTGCCCACTCAGGGTCAACTAGAAAACCTACGTGGGAAAGGGCTACTCGGAGAGCTATCCCCACACCCAGTGCAGGGTGAAGTCCCAACCTCGGCGCTCTGGACCTACAGACCTGGCGTCTCACTGCCCACCCAGCCGGTCACCCAGATTGGCAGCGACGGCGGGGGGGGGGGGTTTGGGATCGTGGAGTTGTGCTGGTAAAGGTTGGAGGTGGGGATGAAAAGAGGGGAGAAAAGAAACTAGACTGGGTGGCGATGGGACGTGGGGTGGGGAAGTGGGGTGGGGATGGAGTTGGGGCAGCTTTTGATAGCGCCGGCTTTTCACCCTGCTTTGGGGAGGTGCGTCGGGCTGCGCCGTTACCCCCCCCCCCACACACACACACCGGAAAATAAAGCTAATGATGTAGTAATTTAGGAGGGGGTAAGGGGCTGGGCGAGAGGAGGGAGGAAGGATGGGGAACGCGCGCCCCGAGAGCGAAGGCAAACAGCTGTGGAGGCGCTGCCCGCGGCTCAGGCTTCCCAACAGGTTAGCTAGACAGGGATCCACCCGGCATTTCGCAGGAAAGGGTGGGGGTTGGGGGGAGACTGAGCGAGAGGGGGAGAGAGCCTCGCAAGAGGACAGAGGGAGGGAGAGAGCGAGAGGAGCCAGAGCGCGCGCCGCGCGGTTTAAAAGGAGACACACTTCCTAATGAATATTTATCCGCCGCTGCTTCCTGCTCCCGGCTTCCCTTACCTTTCCGCAGGTAAGACCCTCCCTGCGCCCCAGCTCTGGGGGCCTTCCCAGCTCCCCCACTCAGTGTCGGGGCAACGTTGTCAGGGCGAAAGGGTTCTTGGCAGCCGGGGAGGGGGAGTAGGAGGGCGACTCCCTCCCGGCTGCGCTTGGGCGCGGGGGATGGAGACCCCGCACTGCCAAGGCTGCGTGCGTGGGCTACCTGTATGGAGTCGGTGTGAGTGCTGTGTAAGGGTGTGAGTGTGAGAGGGAGAGGATGTCAGCCCGGGGGCGCGAGCGCCTGTTTCCCGCGCGCTCTGAGGACATTTTCCGACTTTTCACTCGGACGCCCCGGATTTCTTGCCTTTGCCTTTCTCTGCTTTCCCCTCCTCCCTCCTCCGCCCTCGCCACCTCTCCCACCCTATCCCCAACCGCGGCCGCCGAGACACTCTTCTGCGGGCTACTGTACAGCTGGCGCCGGCCTCCCCGGGCCGGATCCCGGCCTCTCATAAAAGAGGGTGTATAGTTGGGCTTCTGTCACAAACCCCCATACAGAAGCCGCGCGGCCACGGTCCCCTTCCTGCCCGCTACGCTCTTGAGGCGCTGCGGCGCGTTCCCCCACCAGCACACACACCTCGGGGTACCAGGGCCCACAACGGACCTAAGGGTGATCGGACCCCGGGGGTACTGGGTGGAGTAGTCCTGGGCTGCAGCTGGGAGCCGAAGGACCCCCAGGGAGAGAGCGCAGCTCATCCCCTCCCCCACTTTCTCCTCCCGCCTTCGCCCGCGGGAGGAGCACAGGGAATTCGGGGCAGCCAGGGGGGAAACTGGGAGGGGAGGGGGGAACTGGGAGGGGCTGATGATATAACCAGAATTCTTAAATGGACTTACTTGGCCACCTGTTGAGAATCCATTTGGGGTCGGCCGGCTCCGGAGCTGCGCGTGGTGGACACACAAAACCAAACGGAAAAAGAAAATTCTTTCTCTGGCCATTCCCGGCGCGGCCCGTCAGACTCTCAGCTCTGAGCTATGGTCGGGCGGATCCAGAGCCAAAAGCAACTTTGCCAGGTCCCCAGCCACCCCAATGCCTCCCTCATCCCACGCCTCCTCGGCTCCGAGGCCGGGGGCTCGGAGCGCCCGGAGTCGGCGCTCAGGGCCCAGCACCGGCAGTTCTGCTTAAGCCGGGACAGGCTTTCTAAGCCCTGCTCAGAAGTCAAGAGCAGCAGCGCCGCCGCCTCTGCTTGGCCTTTCAAGACGCGGTCTCTCCGTATTCTTGTGCCTCGGCCTCTCTGGTCGCCCCCGGACAAAGCCCCCGGAGCCGGCGTCTCCCTTCCCGCTAAATCCCCTTCGGGGTCAATGCGCTACCAGCACCGGGCCGCGCGCTTCTCCTGCCAGCCGTGTGGCTCTTAAAGAGCGCACCCCCCCCCACCTTCGCCCTGCGCTCTCCCCCGACCCCCGCCTCCCCGCCCCTCTTCTCTGGATCTAGCCCCCCACGCCGACGCCTCAGGTCCCTCCTGCCCCGACCGAAGCCCGCGGACTCCTAGCCCCCTCCTCTCGCCTCCTCCCCTGAGCAGTTGGTGGGCCTCGCCTTGGGGCCACAGAGCTGAGTTATACCCTCTGCCTCAGGACCAGTTTCTCTCCAACAGCGTCCACTCCTCTCTTCCCCCCTCCTACCTTTGCCCTTTGCATGGATCAAGGCCCAGGGCACTACCTTGCCCAAGTCAGAGACGATTCCTAAAAATAGTCAGTTTGGGCTTGTATTAGGAGGTCGTAGGATGGATAAGGGGTGGGGCATGCCAGTTGAGCTGGGGGAAAGAAAGAGAAGAGGAGTAGACCAGATAGACTCAGAAAGCTCTGCTATCCCAGGGCCTATCTGGCCTTTTGGCAGAGGATGAGGGCTGGATGGTGCCACTCATTCCTAGAGGGGGCCACCCTGGAATGGGGTCCAGAGGTTACCAACCTGGCCAGCCCATGTGTGTCTGACGGATCGTCCCATGGCGGGGGGCACCTCCAGAAGGCCCAGAGTGTCGATCTGAGAGCAGACTGCTTCCCAAGCTCAGTGTATTAATACCCCCAAAAGTAACCTTTAAAAGCCCAAGAGCTGGGTGAGCAACGAAAGACCTTGAGTGACAACTGTCCTGGGAAAAGGGCATGGGGGGAGGGGGCAGCAAGAGGAAAAAGTCGACTCTTTCAGAGGACTGAAGCACAGCTGTTAACAAGGTTCCTGACATCTGCTGGTCAACAATGTCACCTGCCCCATCAAAAAAAAGGGAAAGTAAGATGGTGATTTGGTCCCCCTTCCTTACAGAGCCCTCCCTCTCTTTCTCTCCTTCAGGCCTGTTTTAGTCTCAGTCTCACCCTAGCAACCAATTGGTCTTGTACAGGGTGGCCCCTTGCCTAGAGCACTTTCTTCAGGCCTCCTGAAGGCCAGATGTGTGATCAAAGAGAAACCAGAGAGGGCATGGCTGGAAGTGTGGGCAGGGACAGGGTGGGCTGTGGTACTTTGCCTTCCCTAGTGCCAACTGTCATAACATTTGACTGTGCTTGAGGTCTGTGGATGGTGGGAGCAATGATGGTGTGCCCGCCCCTTCTTAAATCCAAGCCCTAGCACACCAGTTCTGGCTGTCATAGAGGATCTCTGCAAAGAAGTAGGTGCCTTCTGAGCAGTGGAGACCAGAGGAAGTCGGAGCGGGAAGGAGATGGAAAGCTGACTCTCCCCTGGGCATCTCTCCTCTGCCACCCCAACATTAGTCCAGATGCACTTCTTTAAGGAACTGGGGTAACTAATTGATCTGAAATTGGCCCTCTTGGGAAACTTTGGCAGTGCAGTCCCTGGGCTACAATCCGAGGCCACAAACCATCCCCTAGTCCATATGGCTCACATCCTCCCCAAGTCTCCCACCTCTTCTCTTGGGGCTGGGTCACCACAGCCAGCTAGGCCCGGTTTGTGCCCACTCTCCTGGACGGTGGCCCAAGACTGGAGCCAAACTTCTCTTGTTTGAGGATGTGGGGGGCGGAGGGGCTCATTAGGCAGAGCGGGGTGCCGAGAGGTGCGCGCCGCCGGCCCGGAGGCCGCCTTTGAGCGGTCGGGGCGGCTTCATTAAGCGGCGCTAACAAGGCATACAAATGCCGGGCCCAGCAGCTTTCTTGCAATGCCGGGGCCTTAGCAGGGCGCCAGGCTAATGAGGGTCACTCAAAGGGGCTGATCAAATATTCAAATTTCCCCGCACGCCGGGAACTTTTATGTACGGAGAAAGTTGAGGCAACTGAGCTGTGTTTACTGTCCGTGTCGACAATTGCTCGGAGCACGGGTCCCCGGAGGCTGGGGGGGGGGGGGAGGGAAGGGAGCAGTTGTTGTTGTTGTTGTTGTTTTTCATTCAAAGGAAAGTAATCGGGGTCCTTGAAGGACTTCGCGGCCTCCCCGCCTGCGTGCTGCTCTCCCCTGCGCCCTCCTCTGCCGCCCGCGCCAAGGGCCTCAGTTTGTAGCTTTCAGGGAGGCCAGACCGCGGGCCACCCGGCCAGCTCCCGCCTCCCGATGTCTTGGGGGCCGGAAGGGCGTTGCTCCTCAGGACAAACTGGCCTACGGAGCTGAGCAAGGCCGAGTGGATGCAGCTGCCCCAGCCCTTGGGTCTTCCTCTCTCGGAGGCTTCCAGACCCCCTTGGCTTTGCCGGTAACCGAAACTAGGAGAGAGTGGGACTCTCTTAGGCACCTCTTCTGGTGGAGTTGAGACTGCCTGGGTCGGGGCTGACAGTTGTAAATAAATGCCCGGTAGGTCCTGGTAAGAGAAGGACATCTTCCAGCCCAAACGCCCTTTCTCCCCCCATCACCTGTACTGCTGTCCTTCCCATCTCCTGGGCCAGGATTAAAGCAGGGACGATGGTGACAATTTTGTGACCTCGGTCTATACGGGTGCCAAATCCCCGGAGTCTGAGCGGCCAGAGGGCGGAGGAGACCTAGAGGCTCCGCGCACTGACCTGTCTATCTGGATCTCCCTTCTCTGAGAGACCGGGGTGCAGGAGCCCCCCGCGCGCCACCTCCTCCAGGCGTCCCCCAGGCCCACCTCCCACCCCTGGCTCTGCCCAATGCTTCGGGTCCCCAGAGCAGCAGGGCAGGCAGCCTGGGCCCCAGAACCTTAGGTCCTTCGGCTCCTAACACCCTTCCCCAATGCCCAGAGTCTGGGAATTTGGGAGGGGAAGCTTTGGTGCTCCACATCCCCTCCCCAGCCCCCCGCCAGCACCCTTAGACCGACATCCTGCGGAGCCTGCGCTCCCAGCTCGGCCGGGAGCCAGTCCAGCCATCCGCGCCGAGGACTGGCCGCCCCGCCTCCCTCCCCAGCTCTCTGGACTCTCAACTTACGTGCTCCGGCCGGCGGGCGTGGTGCTTCGGGCCGGAGCGGAGAGGCGCTGGCAGCTGCGGGGCCGCGGGGTGGGCTCGGTGGGCGGCGCGGAGCTCGGCTCTGAGGGGAGGCTCTGACAGCCGGGGGGCTGCGCGCCCGCCCCGCCGCGCCCAGCCCTGGCCCGGCGCACAAAGCTGCGCGCCTGGCTGCCTCCCTCTGCCCGACTTTGCACCCCCAAGCCGCTGGAGGGGTGCGGCGGGTCGGCAGGCTCCCCGGCTGAGGCTGGGGGCAGGGGTGCCGCCGGGCTGAGCCTCAGAACCACTTGCTTCAATTCTTCTTGAGTGGCGACGGTTTTCGATTTCAGCGCTTTCGGCTGAGCCCGCGGCACCTGCCCAGCCTCCCTCCGGGGCTGGTCGGGCGGCGGCCGGGAGAGGCCGGGTCGCCCCAACCCGGAGGCGGGGGTTGCGGGCACTGGGAGGGGACTGGCTGGGTTCACCCGCCCGCCCGGCGCCTTGGGTCCTCGGCTCCAGGGGATGCAGTTTCGGGGTCACGAGCTGTTTTCAAAAAGTTGAACACAATATTCGGAAACCCACCCGTAGGAATTCTCCCCCCACACGCGGCACAATACCCACTCCCCTCCCCTTTTTCATTCCTTCCTCCCCCGCTTCCTCCTCCTGCCCCTTCCCCCTCCCACCCCTCAGCCTATAATCCTTCCCCTACAAGAGAAAGGGATCGGGAAGAAAGGATGAAGTGTCTGTTTTTGTGTCCCAACCTTAGGGCTCTTTCTGGGCCCACAGTGAACGACCGCCTAGAGCTTCCCGCTTAGCAGAAAAGGACTCACGGCTGGGAGGAAGATATACAGAGGGGAGAGATACCCGGAGCCCCACTTCGTGGGGCTTGGCGGGTCTTCCCTGTGGGCGAATATTTTCCTGCCGCAGTCAGCGGGTTTAGGACCAGCGACCCTGGCTGACTGGGGCTGAGTGGCCGGTGTCGGGGGCCCCCTTGCCCAGCCCACAGCCTCCCTGCCGCAGTGTAGCCTCCAAAGCAGTTTGCATTTCTCACCCCGGAGGCCTGGTGCTCGGGGAGTCAAGGCCTAACCAGGGCCAGAACTAGGGGTTTAGGGGCTGGGACACTTGCAGCCCCTGTCGCGTTAGGTTTCCTATTTAAATTCTCTCACAGTCTCTCTTTCTCTCCTCCCTCTTTGAGATCTCCAAAGTGGTGTGGACTCAGCGCCTCACCCCCAGATCTCCATCGGAATGTAGAAAAGATCTTTTTTTTTTTTCAAAAAAGTTTTGAATTCCTCAATGATTTTCCTTCTGGAAAGGCGGCTTAGGATAATTATTTCAGCTTTATTGAGGGCAGATTAGTTGAAGTCTGGACGCAGCGTTTCAATACACGTTGTACACGGGCCGACAATGTGGGCATTGTTGGCTACTGTGTGTGAACTCATTCAAAATATACACTTTTTAACACCACACCGAGTCCTGTCTAAATATACACAGTGCTCAGGGGAAAGACGTCTCTGACCCCGACAAATCTGCGTAAATCACACTTCCATAGTTACAGAAGCCTCACAAAGGGAGGCCCGGCTCAAGATGCTGATTACATGTTCTTAAAAGCAACATACCTTAGAATAAATACCCATGCCTGTCCTGGAGGCTGCAGTGGCCAGAGGGAGGGAGGGCCCTCCCCATGCTATGGGCCTTTTGGGGTTTGTTTTAGGCTTGTGATGTTACTTTCCTTAAAGAAATTAGACAGTTTTATAATTTTTTTTCTTTTTAGTATGAGCAAACAAGCAATTTTCAGGCCTATCCATTTCTTTGGGGCAGCCTCCAAAGTTTGAGTGGCCTTCTGGGGCTGGTAGGCAGACCCAGAGCCCCTTGGGGGCTGTGGGGTAGGTGGCATCTTGGGAGGGGGGCAGAGGGCTTCCAGGCGTCTCAACCCAACTTCCTCCACAGCTCCTAGGGAGGCAGCTGAAATCTCGGGGGGGGGGGGCGGGAAACAAAGAGGCGGGTTGCTTTTTAAGATGGAAAGTGTACTGTTATTTCTACTGCTCTTTTAAAATATAAGCCAATAGGGGAAATCAAGGCTCCATGACTGGGAGCAGGGTTAAAGAGAAGCCAGATGCAATGCACAGGAAGTTGGGGTAAACGTGGTCGAGGACTGCGGACCAGGGAGGCCAGAGCGGCTTCCAGCACCCTAGGTCCTGGGCTCCAGCTCCCAGGTGCCGGATGCCCCCCAAAATCCGAGATCCTGGGGCGCAGCAGCCCGCCAGACCAGGGTCGGCGCGCGGTGGGCCCCATGATCTCATCTCTCCTTTCTTCCTCGCCACTGTTAGTGCTCACATAGGCAGAAAGAGGCGGCCCGACGTGCACACCATGTGCAAACCCTGCCGGCTCCGCTGGCCCTCGGCCTCTCCTTGGGGGCTGGCCCTCGGCGTTCATGCAGCGTGGGGAGCCTCTCACCTCCCAACAAAATCCCCCCTTTAATTGCTCATCCCATTCAACAACTCTATGCCCATGGCTATTAAATTTTCTGGATCAACTTCTCTGGGGAAGAGGAAAAAAGAGGGAGCTCAGAGACAGTAAGAAAAGGAGAGAGAGAGAGGAAGAGAAGGGGGGAAGTGGTGAGATTAAGAGTTGCAAAGATTAAAAAAAAAATTCTCTTTCCCCCCTTCTCCCTCTTTCCCTGCTCTCCCCCTCCCCCCCCACTCTGGCTAAGTGGTAAAACCGTCCTTACGTTCTCGGTATTGATTGGCAGGGCTGACAGTGATTGGCAGCGGTTGCCGTGGCAACGCCACAACGACACGCCGCAGACCAATAGAAAAGCGAAACAAAATGTTTCAATGCTGCACTCACTGTGGATTTAGGGGAGATATTATGAGGCTGTTGTCATTAGGGCGATTGCTGTGGAATCGCTGAATCTTGACTCGGCGGTGGTTGGCTCTCGCTCGCTCTCTCTCCCTCTCCCTCTCTGTCTCGGATTCTCTCTCTGCGCGCGCGCACCGGGCCGCTCTCCTTCCTCCCTCTCTATGTGGCTGCGCGGGTGTGTGTGTGTGTGGATGTGTGTGGGGTGTGGGTGTCCCTTACGCCCTTCCTCCTCCCCCTCCTCCTCCTCCTCCTGCTCCCCCCTCCTTTCCTTCTCCTCCTCCCCCCTCTCCTCTCCCTCCTCCTGGTCCTCATCGCCCCTCTCCTCCTCTTCCTCCCCTCTCTCTTCCTCTCCCTGAATTTTCTCCTCTCCTCTCAGGTCAGTCCATGGTATTCCGCTCCCCCCTAGACCTCTATTCCTCCCACTTCTTGTTGCCAAACTTCGCCGATTCTCACCACCGCTCCCTACTTCTGGCGAGTAGCGGCGCCGGGAACGGTGCGGGAGGCGGCGGCGGCGGCGGGAACTGTGCGGGAGGCGGCGGTGCTGGCGGAGCAGGCGGCGGCGGCGGCGGCAGCGGCGGCGGCTCCAGGGCCCCCCCGGAAGAGTTGTCCATGTTCCAGCTGCCCACCCTCAACTTCTCGCCGGAGCAGGTGGCCAGCGTCTGCGAGACGCTGGAGGAGACGGGCGACATCGAGCGGCTGGGCCGCTTCCTCTGGTCGCTGCCCGTGGCCCCCGGGGCGTGCGAGGCCATCAACAAGCACGAGTCGATCCTGCGCGCGCGCGCCGTGGTCGCCTTCCACACGGGCAACTTCCGCGACCTCTACCACATCCTGGAGAACCACAAGTTCACCAAGGAGTCTCACGGCAAGCTGCAGGCCATGTGGCTCGAGGCGCACTACCAGGAGGCCGAGAAGCTGCGCGGCCGCCCGCTCGGCCCGGTGGACAAGTACCGCGTGCGCAAGAAGTTCCCGCTGCCGCGCACCATCTGGGACGGCGAGCAGAAGACGCATTGCTTCAAGGAGCGGACTCGGAGCCTGCTGCGGGAGTGGTACCTGCAGGACCCCTACCCCAACCCCAGCAAGAAACGCGAACTGGCGCAGGCCACCGGCCTCACTCCCACACAAGTAGGAAACTGGTTTAAGAACCGGAGACAGCGCGACCGCGCCGCGGCGGCCAAGAACAGGTCAGTGGCGGGGCCCGCGGCCTGGCTACACTTTCCGGGGCCGGGGAGGGGGAGAGCGGTTGAAAAGAGGGTGAGCGGACAGGAGGCGGGAGGCCAGCGGCTGCCGAGCAAGCGAGAAGCCGAGACCTCCTGGTCAGCGGGAGAAAGTTTCTGCTTGCCCAGGAGCGTGGAAGAGGAGCGGGCGTGGGTGTATTGATTGCTTTGCCCTAAAGGGGCTCTCGTCAGGGTGGAGAGAGTGTGTGTGAGGTCCTGAGTGCCCATAACCCCTGGGTCGTGTCCCTGGGAGCCTTAGCCCTGCGCTGCACCCGCGCCAGCCTCCTCAGCCTGGGATCCAGCTCCGGGCTTCTCTGGAGCCTACAGACAGGGAAGGAAGGAAAGCGCTTCTTGCCACCTGGTTCTTATTTCCACGCATTGCAGAAACCCCAGGGAGGAATCCACGAACGTCTGGGAGAGGAAACTGAATCTGGGTCCCTGGCATAAAGGGGAAAGGCCGGTGGCCACCCTGCAGCACGCCTGTACCCAAAGCCTTGCAAGTTGCCTGACCAGGAGCAGGAGGGCCAGGCTGGGAGTGGAGAGGCTGTGTGTGTCTGTGTGTGTGTGTGTGTGTGTGGTTGGTGCTAGCCCTCCTGCTGAAGCCAAGGAGCATCCCCATGGTCCACTAAATTGGGAAATAGGAGCAGAAGCTGCCTTGCTGCCCGGCAAGTTGGCCACAGATTCACAAAGTTGCACTGGGCTTGACCTGTCAGCAGAGCTGGGCCTGGGGGAAGTAGGGAGAAAAATAAGAAGAGGGGGAAAGAGGAAAGGAGTGGAGAGGAAGAAGAGAAAGGAGGAAGTTGGGTGAAAGACCTGATGGAAGGCCTGCGTCCCAGCCCTGCCAGGGTAGGCACTGGGCCTGACGCACTGCAGGGAGCAGGGCTGCGGTTGCCGACAGCTGCTGGGGCTGGGGACTGGGTGTGAGCTCCTGGAGGGAGGGAGTGTGTTCCGTTTTAGGTGTCCCAGGCCTAAGCCTTTGGCCCTCTCACCCTTGCCTTTGCAGCCAACTTTTCGCCCGATAGGGGCAGCGCCCAGGGCCAGGGGAAGGCCTCCTTGCGGGGAGAACTGAGAGACACTAGGTTTACGTAGCAGCTGCCTGGCCCAGGGAAGGGGCAGCCGGAGACGGCTCTGCACTCCCCTCCTGCCTTCTCTGTCTCCCGCTTTCCCTCTCCCTCCTCTTCCCCCACTTTTTTGCTCCCAGCTTCCTCATTTTCTCTTCCCCCGATCCTGCGCTCTGCTCAAGGATCCAGAGAGCAAAGCCAGCCGGTCCTACCAGGAAGAGGCGGCGGGCGAGCAACCCGCAGCTCTTGATTTGGGGGAGCTGAGGCAGGAGGCATTGAGGGGACCCAGAGGCACGTCCACTCCAGAGGCAGCCGGCTGAGTCGGAAGAGTCCCAGGGGCTGGGGAAGAAGAAACACCCAGCCTCTCCCCGACTTCTGCCCCTTCGGGGCTCGGCGTTCTTCGCAGTGTGCGCCCGGGCCTCCCCTCCTCTGGCGGCCGGCCTCGAGTTCTACCTCTCCCCCCGAGGCCCGCCCCGATTTGGGAAGCCTTGGGAGGCTCCAGAGAACGCCGGGGAGGGGAAGACGGGAGCCCAGACTGAGCTGGGGAGGCTGCAGCGCTCAGTGAGCCGACAGATGCCTGGAGGAGGAGTATACGCGCAGAGAGCGAAGTCGGGGGCGGCGGCGAAGGGCGCGGGGTTCGGGAGGCAGAGGGGCACGGGCGGCTGCGGAGCACCGGCCGCGGCATGCCCGGCTTCCCGGCGGCACGGGCTCAGGGAGGCGGCTTGGCGGAAACGGGTGTTGGGGCTGCCGTATCAGGGCGGGCGCCGCTCTCTGTCTCCCGCAGGCTCCAGCACCAGGCCATAGGACCGAGCGGCATGCGCTCTCTGGCCGAGCCCGGATGCCCCACGCACGGCTCGGCAGAGTCGCCGTCAACGGCGGCCAGTCCCACCACCAGCGTGTCCAGCCTGACGGAGCGCGCGGACACCGGCACCTCCATCCTCTCGGTAACCTCCAGCGACTCGGAATGTGATGTATGATACCCAAGGCCGCCCTCCTCCCGCTCCTCCCCCTCCTCCTTCCCCTCCTCCTCCTCGACCTCCTCCTCTTCCTCCTCCATCCCCAGAACAAACCGAAATCAGGATACACAATCATACACACACCCAAGTACACACACACTTCCACTCCAGCCAAAAATATATAAAAACCAAGAAAAATAACAAACGCAAACCATCAGCAATTCCCAACCACCATCTACCACCACGGCCACCCCAAAGGACCGCGACGCCAACAGACAGTCACAAACGCTGATGCTGCGGGCAGAAAACATAAAAGAGGTGACAATTGTATACTTTCTAGGACAAGCACGGCTTCTCCTTTTGGTTCCCACGGACCCGGCACCCCACCTGCATGACGATTTATTTGTGTCTGGGAAAATACTCTCTCTAGTTTAAAACGATTTAAAAAGAGTCGACTATACAAAAACCGACCGCCACCACGACGACAAGACGACAAAAGCAAAACAGACAAAAAGAAAAAAAAAAAACCCTCCATCTCCGTTCGGAATTTGTTTAAAAAAAAGAGAACTCCTCGAGAGGGAAATAGCAAATGTTTCTCGCCTTTTGTTGCGCTCTTTTTTCCTCTCTAGCTCTCTTTCTTTCTCTGTTTTTAAGTCCAAGTATTGGTCAAACAAGATGCAATCTTCTGTTTTTTGTTCAGCAGACAATCATTTTCTCGTTAAGCACCTTTTTCTCTCCACTCTGTCACTGCCTGTGTGGGTACTGGTTATAAATGTGGAAAAAGAATAGTTATGACTGTAACAGATTTTTATTTTTATTTCAAAATTTTATATGAATTATGTATATCTTAATGATCGGTCATTTTCCCAGTTTGTAATATATGTGTAGAAATTGCCTGTATATGATATTGCTTTTTCTCCTCTCCCTTTCTCTTTCTTTCTCTCCCACCCTCTTCTCCCTTCCCGCTCACCTGTCTCTTTCCTTTTTGGGGTTCCCTTCCCACTCGATGTTCCTGGCGTCGACTTGGCAGTCAAGGCGTGGCGTGGCGAGCTGGGTTAGGAAGAGGGACCCCGTCGCTAGCGAAAGCGGAGAGTGAGACCGTAGTATTCTTATGCAAAAGCTATTTCAAGTATTTCTTAGCTGCTTTGGAGATATCTCTCACTCCCCGTAGGGCGCTTTAACTGTTATCTTAACTGCGTGTTTATCTATATGTAAAAACTTTCTAAAGCAAATACAGTATTCTCCATTTTCTTATCACTCCCGGAGACTGGTGTTTTTAATCCGCCCCTGTGCCGGCAGCCCCGGCATGCAGCAGCCTGGCCTTCGCTTCCACTCCAGCTATGCCGCCGGAGCTGGAGCAGAATTTTAAGACTGTGTCTGAGCTTTTTTCTGGAGAAGGGGAGCGGAGGTGGAAAGATGGGAACAGGCCCTTCTGAAAAGAACTAAAGCCAAATCCCGAGCAAAAAGGCAGAGAGGGTGCAGGGAGAGGGGATTACGGTCGGTTTCTTCAGCGCAAGATGCCAGGCCTAGATCCCCAGGAATTGCAGCCTTGCCGTGGCCCTGGTGGGTCTTTGCGAGTGTTTTGGCGTCTTTTGGTTGTTACTGCCTTTTTTTTTTTTTTTTTTTTTAAGGAGAAATACACAAGTTTGCCAAACGTAAGCATAAATCTAGACTGGAGGTGACAGGTTTTCTCTTCTTCTGGGGGTGGGGTGGAGGTCGGGGGACAGCTGTAGGCCAGATGAGGAGGGTATAGAGAGAGCGAGGAGGTAGTTTGAGTTTAGGGCCTAGAATCAGGATGGACTCCCTCCTCACCACCCGCATGTGCGTCTGTGTGACTGTATGACTTGCCTTATGGCTCTCTGTCTCCTTGAAATTTCTTTTCGTCTTTTGGGATCAACTGGAGTCTCTCGAGCATTTCAGAGTTGGGTTATACTTTAAAACGACCCCCCCCCCCCACCGCCGAAATCACTGCCTTTTGCCAACCAGGTTCCCGCCGGCCCCTGGCCTCCCCGTCCCGCGCGGGGGGTGGGTTGAGGGCCCACAGTTCCCTGTGTTGTGGTGGCTGGCGGTGCCTCCACCACTCTGGGCCAGGCCGGCCTGTGCCCCAGGAGGAGCCGAAGAGGTAATTTCAGAAAACTTGCCTTCACTTGAAAGTCCAATTTCCAAAGCGAGTAGGATTAAGGAGAAACGTGCCTGGAATTTCGCGCCGGTTTCTAAACTAATTTTGATTTCCGATTTCCTTTTGTCCCCAGCCCGGCAGCACCATTGGGTTTACGTAGGCCAGGCTGGGCAGAAAGGCGGCCAGGCCGGGAGGTGCCCTGGGCGCAAGTGGGGCCTTGTGCGCCCAGGGCATGCGCTTGCGTGGAGAAGGTTCCCACATGCGTACTTACTTAGAATCAGGGCATCCAGACCGCCTCAAGAGCTTCCAAGTTCTGTGGTCTGGCACGCAGTGTCAAAATCTGTGCGTGTGTTCAATGCCCAGGGAGACGTTCCTCATGGAGCCACATTTCAGGCAATAGTGACCCAGGTAGTAGGAATTTGGGGAAGGGGCTGCCTGGGTTCTACTCAGCCTGGGCCTCTGTTCTGGTGCACAGAATGATGTCTGGGGTGAGGGGCTCGTCCCCTACCCTCATTTTCAAACGGCCTGTCACACACTTGACCCAGACCTTGGGCCTGGAAACCCAAGGCGTGGCTGCCTCAGACAGTGTGGAGTGTCTGGAAGGACCCTACCCAACAGACTGCCCAGAATTGATGGGTGGAAAGAAAGGCATGGTGCTGCTAGAGGGTGACCCCTGGAAGGGCCTTGACTGGTGACACTAGTGAGCAGATGCCTTTTTGTCTGGGGACAGGGGACAAACCAGTGTTACTAAAATGCTTCCTTCTCCCAACGTACCCAGCAGAGAAAGCGTTTGGGGCAACCAGTGCCCATTCCTCCTTCTCCACTTCAGCCTTGGGGGCCTAGCCCCGTTGGGTGTCACCAGCCTGCTATCTGTCTTGCTATCTCTTGTCTGCCACGCTCATCTCCTACATTTCTACTAGGTCTGTACAAATACCGATACTCCACTCTGCACTTTCTGACCTTACCTAAGGATTCCCTGCAGGAGAGGCATGAGTGCTGGTTGTGAGTGTGGATGTGTGCAATTCTGAAAGCTGGCTTCCACCATGCAGTCAAGGTCTACATCATAGGAGTGTGTATGTGTTGTGATGTCTGATATAAAAGTGTGTACGTTGAATCAGTGTGTGCCCAGTGTGTGTTTTCATGTCTTTCGCCTATAGGGTGGGTATCTGTGGGAGGTTTGGGCAGTTTATATGTCCCTAGTTCTGCAAGGAGTGGCTTAAGTACACCTACAGGATGCGTGTGTGCAGGAGTTTCCGTGCAGTGGACATGTGTCTTGTGAGTCTTGAATCTGGTGTGGACATGTGTGGGTTCCCTTGTTCTAGTCAGTCCACAGATATGACCGCCAGGCGGCTGCCCACCCCACCTCTAACCCTCCTTCCTCTCCTTTGAAGGAGTGGGGAGTCACAATGGGTCTTCTTTGACCCAGAGGGCAGAGGGGAGTTGGGCTCTTTGGCTTCCCCAGTCCACCCGTTACCCTGACACACTGCGGATGTTACATTGGATTTGGCCCCTGCCCCTTTAAACATCAGAGCGAGGGAAAAGAGGCCCCTTTCTGGCCAGATCTCTCCTTTAATCGGCTGACTGCCCATTCTCTTTCTGGGTCCCTCAAAGCCACGGCCAAGGCAGTCAATGTCCCAGGGGCCGCCAGGGTAGAGCTCGAGGGCAAGGCCTGGCTGAAGCCCTGCTGGGGAAAAGCCATCGTAGCCGCTCAGTGTAGCCCCCATGGCCTGGGAGTGTTGCGGATTCTGCCTTGGCAAGGGGAGCGGGTGTGCCCATGAGTGCTCTCGCATGGGCCTCAGCAGGCTGGGTAAGCAGCCCTCAACGTTCATCCACCCCCTCTGTCCGGGCCAGCCCGTGGGTCAGCTTCTCTCCAGGTGTGCCAGAGCTGTGGCACACGCCGCCCGGTCACATCCCTGCTTGTGCGCTGCGTACTTCCTTCTGATGCCCCAGCCAGCGCACTCTGGCTCGGAACCTTCCCCGTGTGCATAGGCCTCTGGGTACCTGTATCTGGGTCACCTACTCTAGGGTGTAAGGGGCTTGAAGAATAACAGCCAATTTGGGAATATTTTCTTCGTTCATGCCTCCCTCAAAGAAAAACAATGGTGATCTGGGATTTGCACCAGAAACCTGAACGAGAGAATGGGATGTGAAACCCGGGAAAATCTGTATCAAAGGCATTGACCTCTAGAAGCCGCCTGCCCGAGGGAATATAAGTCATTCTACCCCTTCTCCGGCCTGCTCACCTCTCCCTCCTCGGCCCCGCCCCCAGCTCTGCCCACCAGGCCCCTCTTCTGGCCGTCCTCGAATCCTGCAGAATCGACTGCCCAGCGCCAGTGCAGTTCATTATCCCTGGCGAGACATACAGCTGATTAAAATGAAATGACCTGGAAGCTGCTATGGCGCGGGGTGGGGATGCTGATCAATAGTGGGATTGGAGGCACAGGAGCCTGGCCAGTCTGGGATTGGTGTTGGAGCCGTGGACCAGCCAGGGATGGCTGGACTTTGGACGCACGGAGGGCTCCAGTGATGGCTGGGAGGGCCAGGCCCAGGCCTAGACGAACCAAGTGGGGGTGGAACTGGAACCCTAGTGTGGGCTGTGGTAGTAGAGTGGCTCCTCAGCTTCTTCTGAAAGGAGAATGGGCCAGCCTGGAATATTCGGGACCCTGCTCATTGCTCAGGTCACTGGAGCTCACAGCCTAGTCCCAGACCCGTGGCGCATTGGGTGTGCTTGGCCTCTCCCCGAGAGGCCAAGCAGGGGAGTCTGTATCTTCTCCCTCTCCCTGTCTTTCTCTGCCTCCTTCCCTGCCTGGGTCTTTGTGTGGCTGTCACCTGAGGCACCGGCTGCCACCTTGGGGACCTTCCCGGGCCCTCCCCTACGCCCTCCACCCCTAAGAGTTGGGGCTGAGATGTCCAGCCCACCAGGGATGCTCGCCCCCAAGTTCTTGGGCTCAGGCCCCTCAACTTCCCACAGCCCAGGCCCCTTCCGGCCCCAGCTGAGTTGAGCCTCCTGCCCCAGTGCGCTGGCCGGTGCGGGTGTCTGGCCCGAGGGAGGGCAGGAGAGAGGCAGGGAGGAGGGGAGCAGTGCTAGCCGGGTCCGATTTCTCCGGTCAGCTGAGCACAACTTTCCATTCGAGTGTATTCATGCAGTGGCTGATTGAGCTCGGCTGTGTCAGGCGGGGCTCCGCAGGAGCAAGCAGGCACAGCCAGGCTGACAGAGGCTACGCCACACACACACACACACGCACGCACGCACGCACGCACGCACGCACACATACGCGATTATCTACACAAATATTACCCCTGTGTTATGCACACATCTCAGCCCCAAGCCATGTCATCACAAACACAGTAGAGCCCTTTCCCTTATACATCCGCCTGCCCCCAGAGCAGTTTCCCAACATCCGTAGACCTCCTTCCCAGCACAACATAGGGCCTGCCTTTCTGATTTCCTCTTTACAGATTCCACATCGGTCCTCAGACACAAACACAAGAACCTTCGTTCTCCTTCTCCCCTGCAGGCACACTCTCCAGGGTATGCACACTCCAAACGGCACAGATGCACACACAAACACGGCCAATCTCACAATCACCTCCTATTGAGCTATCCAGAGCTGTTCACACCGCCAAAGAAACACATCGGCATAAAACAGCCTTAGCGCCAAGAATGTTTAGAGCATAGCCTGTGATACACAGTGAGCTGGGGCTCACCAAAGGTTCACATACGAGAAAAGGAGCAGATGAGCAATAAATCCAGTCAGAGAACACAGCCACTACACATCCACCAAAACAAACACACGCAGAGGAAACCCTTAGATACACAGCATACTATGCACCAACCCAAAGACATAACAGAAATGCCACCCAGAGACACTTCAACCCCCAAACCACACAGCCTGACTCCAGGCACTCAAATGCCACAATCTGCCCGACCTCACGCACTCCCAGCACACACATGTGCAAACACACACGTGCACACACACACACCAGGCTAGGACCCCAAAGAAGATAGGCAGAGAACTACATAAACACCATCAGAGAAACATGCGTAAGCTTGGGAGGGGTCAGGTGAACAGGGGTCTCCATTCTATAATCCAGAACAGGAAAGGAAGGGAGAATAAAGAAGTGGGAGAGAAATTATAGAGAGGGGAGACAAGCAAAAGGAGGAGAAAGAGAGAGAAAGGATTGGGGGAGTTGAGACAAAAAGTGGCGAGGGGCAGGAAGAGAAGGACCAGGGGGAATCGGGGCGCAGCTACTTCTCGGGCTCAGGCAGGGGGAGGGCCAAGCCCGGTGGCAGAGAGGGGGCCTGTAAGCCCAGGAACAATTCCATCTCCAGCGAAGCGCCTAGGGGAGCCCACGGACTTGTGGCCGGTTGGGCCTGGGAGGTGAACCGAGTGCTGCCAGGGTGCAAGGTGGCCTGGGGCCCCAGACTGACCACTCCCCTGTGGTCTGGGGAGCTCCGGCGGCTTCCTCTGCTCAGGAGAGACCCACCCAGTCAGCACCCTCCTCACTCCTCTGCGTCCTCAGCAGCGTCCCCCCTCACGCTGCACACTCTCAGAGCCCCCCACATGACTTCACTCCCACCACACACGCAGCCGCTCCCTGCACACACACAGGCACACGCACTGCCTCCCACCCCCTTGCACAGAACAGAAGCAGTCTCCACTCCCAGCCATCTCTCCACCTTTTACAGAGAAGTCCGTGACTCTCACGGATTTATACACACACGTTTTTTGTTTTTTTCCCGGAAAAGGGAAGGGCCTTAACCTGCCGGAGTCTAACCCTTCAGACACTGAGGACTTTATAGAATGTGGCGGCAAGAAAGGAAGGCGCACGGCAAGTCACGTACGCTTGTATGTATGGCCTCAGGCTCTCACTGCCGCGCTCGGGAGAGAGCCTCTCCGCGGGGCCGGAGTCGCTCTACAGACCCCAAAAGCTCAGGTGTTCTCCTCCCCTTGGAAAAGGTGGGCTCGGGGCCGGGGATGAGTTCTTGGACCCCTGGAGGTGAAGGAAGGGGAGTATGTTCGGCCCAGGAACCTAAACAGAAGGTCTGAGGGGCCGAGGCAAGGCCCAGCGGTGAGCGGAGCCCGGCGGTGTCGGGGGCCGGCAGTCCCCTGGGGTCTGGGAGGGTGCCGCTTCGGCTCGGCGGGCGTGCGCTCTGCTCCCCTCGGGCCCGCTCCGCCTCCAGGCCTCCGCGGCGCTCTCTGGCGCTGGGCCTTTGTCCCAGCTCCTCTGGCTCGGACTCCGGCTTTCTTCTTTCAGGACGCTGGGAGGCGCTGAGACCCAAGCCCCGGCCTCTCGGGGCCACACGCCCCGCTCCTCCTGTCCCGCCGCCTCTCCCCGCCCCGCCCCCGCCTCCCTGGGATCCCCTGCGGTGCTGGGCAGCCCCGGGCGATGGCCCGGGTGTTCCTGGAGGCGGCCTGGAGCCCTTCCAGGCCGGCAATAGCTTTAGTTGGTGGGATTTTGAGATGATTATTTACCGTCATAACTAATTTGCGACCTTTGTTAAACAGAAATTCTTAGCAGGGCCCCTTGATGACCGAACGCGCTGCTAATTACCGGCGTGCGCGCCCCTGGCTCCGCAGCCCCGGACCCGCGCCGCCGCCTCCTACCTGCCTTCACCTGGTCCCGGACGCCCTGGCGCGGCAGGGCCAGGCTGGACTAGGGGGAAAGGACGGACCGAGGTATACCTGCGGGCGTTCGGAAGCCAGGCCCCGGCCACCACGGCCTTTCTCTGAGGTGGAAGCGGCTTTGATTACAGGGAGGAGAAACGGAAGCTCGGAGAGGGCCGCGACTTGGCCACTATCACACAGCCAGCCTGTACCTTCACCCCGCCACCCTGCGCATCCGGTGCCTCCCTCTGGTCTTCCTCGCCCGTGCGCTCCGCTAGTTGAGGAAATACTTTCCTAAGAGCCTTATTTGGTAGCGAAAGATTAGGAAAAATGGGAGAGAAAGGAGTGGGGGAGGGCGGGGAGCAGCGGCCCCAGGCTCTGCAGGTCTGAGGGCACCTTCTCTCACGCTCCTGAACTTGGACCTTGCAAGGAGGTAGCCCCAATCAAAAAGCTCCTCCTACAAGGCCCGGTTGGGGGAGAAGCGTCGGGCAAAAGGCTACGTGATGGCTTCCTATGAAGCCCAGTGGATGCGCGGGATTTCAGCGGGCTCCTTTCCCAGATTGGACTGGGCTCTGCTAGAACCACCAGCGCTGCCCAGTGGCGTAGGACTCCGTGGTGTGTGTTTGGGTGTGAAGTGTGTGTGTAGTTGTGAACCTTGATGAGTATGCAGTGAGACTGTCCACATTCCCATGAGATGCAAGAGGAATATTTACCTCATGCCCTTGTGACACTTCTACCTGTAGATGTGTCAGAGAGGGAGGGACATTGTTGAGAGCAGTGTATGCTTGTGGGTACCACTGCATCCAACTTAGTCCAAAAATAAGACCTGAGCGGAGAGGGAGGGCCAAGCACAGTTAAGCCTCGCCCTCAAGTTACAATCCAGTGGACAGTCGAGGTACCACTGAAAAACCAACAAACAGACCCCAGGAGTTGCATACGGAGTATTTTGGGGAGGCAACTTGGAGATTAATTACAACTTTGGGAGCAGGAACAGGAAAGGAGCAGAAGAGATGGCTTTGGCCAGAAAGAGGAATTGGATTCCATGGAGGAGATTCCAGGCAGGAACTGCAGGAGCAAAAGCATGGAGGAGGTTGCATTCTAGCACAGGGCAGTGTCGTGTGGCTGGTGCTCAGGTGCACAACGAAGTCTGAGAGAAGGGGGAGTATGGGTCCAGCTACAAGATCAAGTAAGTTGTGTGGGGGTGATCCCATGGGCACTGAGGAGCCAAATAAGGCTTTATGGAGAGCTTTAATGATCATACCCAGAGCTCTGCTTCAAGACTTTGAGGGAGTGAGGCTGTAGGCTGGAAGGCAGGTTAGGAGGCTGTTCCCATAGACAGGCAGGAAGTGAAGGGGACCCGAGATAAGGCTGCAGGGCTGGTTACAGACATTCCCCAAGGAGTAATGAGGGCCAGTGGGAGACCTACGGGCTCCCTGATGATGTGATTTCAGTGTTGGTCCCCTTTTCATGGATCTGTGACATGGTCCCAGATTTCACCTTCTAACCCCAGTTCCTCCAGAAGCATCATGACCTTCAGCCTCTCAAAAGTCTCACACGTCCTCCTCAGAGGGGTCTATCGGTGGATCCCGAGCCAATCAGACCCGTGCACCTTTTCTGGAAACCCTTACCCTACCGAGGATGTTAGTGGCCAGGTCTCCTCCCATACCCACCACCGTCCACTTTAGTCCCACCTCGCATTAACATTCACTCTGAGGGGGTGCTAGGGTGAGGAAGGACGGCGAAAGCTTGAGCCTGAGGGCCGAGGCCTGGAGATCCTACGGGGAGTAGTTGGTGTGACCCGAGGAGACCAGCACACTAGGTGAATGGGAGTGTGGACTGCAAGCAGGATCCCAGAGAGTCAGGGATGGAGAAGGGGACCCAGGACTCATGCGTCTGGAGATTCTTCGTCTTAGCGCGACAGGCTCTGCGCAACTTCTATGCGCGCAGCCTTCTGCAAACCGTTTCCGCGCGTTGTCCGGGTCTTGGGCTCAGGGGATCCAGACGGCCTAACGCGGTAATTTGCCGTTTGAGCCACTGGGACACTAAAGAAAGCTTTCCAGGCTGCAGCAAGCGCTTCGACGCGGAGAAGGCGTCGGCCTCAAGGCAGCTTGGCGATCTCGTTACAGATCGTTATTGGAGGAACGGGGTTTTAGCGAGCCAGAGAAAAGTTCAAGTCAAACTCAAGTCTCTTGGCATTGAGTGCTGCGATCCTCGCGGCCTCTCCGTCTGCCCCTCTTGAGCCCGGCGCGTACGCGTGACCGGGCGAGCCTGCGCGAGTGGGCGTCTGGTACGTGGCCTTTGTGTGACTGCTCGCTGGCACGTGTTTGCTGCGTGTGCGTGGGTGTGACAGGTCTCAGAGAGTAGGACGGGGAAACCTCAGCTTCCAGACTCGCTCTCAGGTCCTAACCTGGGCTGTGAGTGGGAACGCGAAAAGATGAAGGCGGACCACGGCTGTGTTCCGCAGAAGAGCTCAGGACGTGAGCCCGCCCTCGGAGAGATCGGGGAGGAAGAAGGGATCCGTTCCCCTGGGGGTGGGGAGGGGTCGGGGAGGGTGCAGAGGAGAGGAGCGGGGCAGGGCATCTAAATTCCATGAGTCCCTCCAGAAGCTTCCAGACACCAGTTTAGGAGCTTTTCTGAGCTGGACACCCGAGGAAGACTCGTCTTCCGCCTCCGGGACCCTGAGATCCTGGCCGTGGCGCTCAGCTTCGACCCCGCGGTAAAGAGGCGGGATGCCCTTCTGCTCCGGATGTGCGCGCCCAGGCCAAAAGCAGAACCAGGTCCGAGGTGGCAAGGCAACGTGCGCTCTGGGCCATTGGCGGGTTTTTGGTGCCACCTCGCGGCGCCGGCGCGCAGCGTCTCAGCCACCTGCGCCGCGGGCTTTGGCTACGCAGTCGGGCTGCGGGGGGAGGGGCGGGGTGGTGGTGGGTGGTGGCTGGCCCTGAGGCCTTTGCTTTTCCTCCTGGTTTTTCCGAGCACCGCTTCCCCCAGAATCGCCTTTTTCCACTTTTAAAGGGGTCTGCGATGGGCCGTGCCCTGTCTTATACCGAAGTCCACAGTTCTGCGTCTATAGGACCCTCCACCTTGGCCTGTGGGATTTGGGTTCACCTTCCCAGCTCCTTCCTCTCTCTTTACTATGTGGTCCCGGAGCTGCCCGCCTGGACTTGTACTGCGTGTCTCATGCAAAGTCTTCCTTTCCCCAGCACTATTCACTTCCTCTCCCGCAGATGCCTCCGGGTCTCGTCCAGATGGCGCGTGGGCCCTGCTTCCACCATGATAGCCCATCTGGCGGGAAGCCACCCTCACCTAGCACCCACTCATCCCCTCCCCAACTGCTTGCTGAGTGCCTGCTGTGTGCCGGCGCTGCGTTACACCTCTGGCACAGCGCGTGGCAACGTGGACGCTGGCCGTGCAATCATAGTTTACCGGAAGCAGAGAAATGCCCCACACAAATCGATTTCAACGCCCACGTGCAAGCATGAATAAAGAGAGATCCCAGAGGAGGGCATCTGAAGCCGTTCTTAACCCTTAAGTACAAGTTTCCCAGGCTGGTGAGGAGGAAAGGACCATCGGGCACCCATGAGCTTGTCCGAAGACACTCATGGGTGCGGAGAGGGACAGATGCTTTCTTGGGGTGCTCCTTGGTCTGATGGTGCCTCCTCTGAACAGTGCAGCCAGCCTTGGCTAATGTATTTCATAGGATAATAAAACGTCAGAGGTCAGAGGAGCCTGTGGAATCACTTCCTTCCCAGTTTAAAGCGATCAGGAAACAGACTCAGGATGGCTCAGGCTCTGGCCTTAAGTACACAGTAGGGTGGCCCATAACTCTACAAGAGTCCCAGAGAGTGCGGGAGGAGGCTGGGCTCCACCGCCAGGATCTCAGCGGGGGAGGCCGGTGGTGGGAGGGGGCAGGCTCCATCGCAGGCTCTTTTCCTTTCACAAGGATAGTTTTGCTTGCCTGCTTCTCTCTTAAGCAGCATAAATACTGCTCTTCAATCTCTTCTCGACAAATCTCAAACTCAGAAAGCTCTGTTTTTGCTTGTTTGTTTGGTGTGTTCGCTGCCAAAACTATTTGGCGGCAAAATCTGCCCTAAACTGAAGTGAAGCTATTTATAGTCTTTATTTATCCCACTTGGCACGGATATCAGATGTTTCACTGTGGAAATATTGTGTTTGATTACAGGTACTGCTCTGTACCCCCAGGATGGTACTGTAGAGTATGTCAAACAGGCACAGGTGTATGCACCTTCCTGAAATCCCCCGAATTCTGAATTCCCAAACACATCTACCCCAAAGGTTTCGGGCAGGGGATTGTGGTCTATTGGATTGAGCCTGTATTGTCTAAGGATAAGAGGTTCATGGTGAGACAGGAAGGTGGGGGAGTTAGAATTTAAATAATGTACGTGGATGAACCACAAAGGCTAAAGTACACAGGAAGGTAGGTCAGGTTGGCTGTGACGCAGGGTCACAGCGCCAACCCATCAAAGCTGGTGGCATCCCTGAGGGCCCGAGGGGCTAGGGTCCCGATTTCTACCCAAGCTGGAGAAAGCAGATAAATCCTGGTTCCTGGCATCAGGGGCAAAAGAAGGAGCCTCAAGGCCCTCTAGGAACCCTGATCTTTCTGCATGTCTTCCTGCCATCCAGTTGGAGGACTGGCCCAGGCCCAGGCCCTTGTCTCCAAACATCTTTTTCCTCCTTGACACATCCAAGCCCAGTGTAGGTTTCTGCTGGTCACGTCATGGTTAGTCGAGCTGACTGGCTCCCAGGTCAAATTTGGTCCATGGCAAACTGACTGGCATCTTATGAAGTTCCAGGTTATCACCGAGGAGGGAGGAGGTCCAGGCTTCCTGTGGTCATCTGGGCCTTTCTGCAGCAGCAGGACTGGTCAGCATGGGGGCGGGAGCTGCCCTATGTTCAGACCTGGTGAGCCGCGTGGCACTGTGTGTGGTCTTATAGGTGAACCTCCAAACAGTCTTTGGACCTCATGAGCACTGGCTCCATCCTGCCTGCCCTTCTGTGATAGAAGTCAGAGGACCTGGAGGGAGGTGGACACAGAGTATCAGCCTCCTCTGCCCCTGGCTGGGGACCACCTGGGCAGCTCAGTGCTGGTGAGAGAGAGAGCAGGTGGGCAGGGAGATGGGTTAGGATGAAGGCCTGGAATGGGAACGAGGCTGGGTCTTTCTTCTTCTTAGTCCGGCGCCTAGGTCTGAGAGCGACACTTACTGCCTCAGTCAAGGCCCTGTGGGGTTGTCCTCGGTGAGCTTTTTTTTTTTTTAATTGGAGTACAGTTGATTTACAATGTTGTGTTAGTTTTGGAGGTACAGCAAAGTGATTCAGTTATATATATATATATATATATATATATATATATATATATATCTCCATTCTTTTTCAGATTCTTTCCCATTATAGGTTATTACAAGGGATTGAGTAGAGTTCCCTGTGCTGTACAGTAGACCCTTGTTGGTTATCTATTTCATATGCAGTAGTGTATATCTGTTCATCCCAGACTCCTAATTTATCCCGCCCCCCCCCCCCCCCCCCGCTTGGTGAGCTTTGGTCAGTGCACACAGCCTCCCGAGCAGCAACAGCAAAACTGTAAAATTGCCTTTTTCATCCGAGTGAGCTCTAGAACTCTTCCTCCCAAGCGGGGGTAGGGTTAGAAGGATGGAAAGTGGAGGAGGAAATAATCAGGGCCTGAAAAGGTTTTATTTTTTTAAACTGTGGTAAAATACACAAAAACTTTCCCCTCTTTAATCATTTTTAAGTGTACAGTTCATTGGCATTTAGTACCTTCACAGTGCTATGCAGCCATCACCACCATCTAGTTCCAGAAGATTTCCATCATCCCCAAAGGAAACCCCATATCCATTAAGCAGTCACTCCCCATGGTCCCCGCCCCCCTCTCTCCCCAGCCCCTGGCAACCACCAATCTACTCTCTGTCTCTCTGGATGTACCTATTCTGGACATTTCATATAAACGAAATCATACTATATGTGGCCTTTTGTGTCTGGCTCCTTTCACTTATAATCTTTTCAAGGTTCATGCATTTCTAGCATGTATCCTACTTCATTGCTTTTTATGGCTGAAAGATACCTCATTATATGGATAGGCCACATTTTGTTTATCTATTGATATCTATCAGTTGATGAAAGGGGATTTTAACCCCTTGCCAGGGGAGGACTGAGTTAAAGGGGGAGGACCTGCCAGTGATTGTGTTTTAGCTACGGAAGAAAAAGTCATCCAGGCTGAGTGTACTTGGCTGTTGTCGTTTTCGGGGGCCTCCTCCCCAACACACACCTTGCACACCCTGTTATTTCCCAATATATCCATGTAGAACAATTCTATCCTGACCCTGAATGAAAAGAGGAAATGGTGCTCAAAGCCGCCCAGGAGAGGAGATGAAGGCATCTGAGGGCATTTGGGGCCAGCGGTGGTGGTGACAGTGAAGTCCCACCTGGAGCTCAGGAAGGCTCGTGGGGCAGCCTGGCATGAGAGGGCAGGCAGCCGGGTGTCCTGCTCCATCCCTGTGGGTTTCCCCACCCCTGTTCCCAGTGCCTGCTCCCTCTTCTTACTGCAAAGTCAAGGGGAAGATGCAGCCTTCACCTTCACTGGAAAAAAGGGGCTTGATTCAAGAAGCTTCAAAGTTGAAAAAACAAAAAGTTTCCTTTCAAGGAAGTCTGCAGTTCTGCAGAGATTAGATCTCTGACTCAACTGCTAGGCTGACCCCTTGCTCAGGGCCAGCTCTCATTTTTTAAAAAAATAAATTTATTTATGTATTTTTGGCTGAGTTGGACTTTGTTGCTGCACACGGGCTTTCTCTAGTTGCAGCGAGTGGGGGCTACTCTTTGTTGCGGTGCGTGGGCTTCTCACTGCAGTGGCTTGTCTTGTTGCAGACCACGGGCTCTAGGCGCACGGGCTTCAGTAGTTGTGGCTCGCAGGCTCAGTAGCTGTGACTCGCGGGCTCTAGAGTGCAGGCTCAGTAGCTGTGGCGCACGGGCTTAGTTGCTCCGCGGCATGTGGGATCTTCCCGGACCAGGGCATGAACCCGTGTCCCCTGCACTGGCAGGCGGATTCTTAACCACTGCACCACCAGGGAAGCCCGCAGCTCTCATTTTTAATGGCCATTCTCTCCCCGAGTTGGGCTCTCCCCTTGATGCCAGCCTTTACCCTTTCCCAGGCCCAGGGAAACACTGGATTTCACCCTCCAGGTCAGGTTGGGGACAGCCAGGGGCCCACTACTCTCAACCTTGGATGCCTCGGGGAAAAGTCCATCTCTACCATAAAGCTACGGATAAGTGCCTCAAGCTTTCACCTTTTACATGAGAGACACCACCCCAAAGGAAGGAACATTGATTAACTGCTTCCTGGGCATCAGGCAGTGTCCTAGGTTCTTTCACCATCATATTTCTTTTAGTGCTCCCAGCGTGCTGGGTGATTAGTATTTATATCCTCATTGTACAGTTGAAGAAGTTGAAGGCTGAGAGAAATTGTAGGATGCTTGCTAGTTTTTTCCATCACTCCGAAGTCACCTTGCAGTCATGGGAGAACTGCTTAGAGACAGGGTGGGGATGGTCACCTGAGCTGGGAAGAGTGACTCAGGGAGACCTGAGTCATCTGGCCTGTCCAGAAGCAGAGGCAACAGGAACTCTGCGGGTGACCCAGAGGGGGGCTGTGGTTTCAAAGAGCAGGAGGAGGGACTCACCCAGGCTGTGGGGAGAAGTTTACGGTGCAGTGCAGTAAATACCAGACAAACACGGTGTCTTCACTGAGATACCCTGGCCACCAGAGAGCCCAAGACCGCACTCTACCTGGCCTGACAGTGCTTTGGGTGTATGGCTCAGTCCCCGACTAGAGTGGGGCAGGGCTGTATTGAACACCCCTTTGTATTTCTCACAGCACCTAACCTAAAGCCTGGCCCATATTTGTTGAATCACTGAGTGAGTGAAAAATGCCAGCTCACCGCAACGGGAGAGGCCACAACAGTGAGAGGCCCGCACACAGCAAAAAAAAAGAAAAAAGCCAGCTCAGGGCCATAGACAAAGAAGCCAGGCATTACCAGTGTGCCATGGGATATGCTTAGAGAAATCAACAGGTGACCCAGGTAGGACATGCTGAGTCAGAGAGATCCCTAAAAAGGAGTGGAGGTGAGGACAGCCTGGGCAGGTGGGATGGCCTGGACCAACAGGAGGATTCTCTACAGTCAAATGTAAGGGAAGGAACCAGGCAGCTTGCAAGGAGGAAGTGCTAACAGGACAAGAGCAAGAGAAGGGGTGGGGCACTCCTGGATAGGGCTGCTAAACAGAGCTGTGTAGGTGCGGGGGTGCGGGGGGGGGGGAAGGAGGGGCATCTTGGAGGTGATGTCACACTCAAGTACCTGGAATTGAGACTTAGAACGTCCTTGTCTGAGGGCACCTGGTCCATTTGGATGGTGGTACTCAGAGCTCTTAACTGGTTCTAAATCCACCCATCTGATTTTGACCAGTTTTAGAATCTTCCTGTCTTTTCCTGTCCAGCTTCTTTATTGAATTTCAAAGTCATCCATTTCAACACAAATCTTCATGCCTGTTTATCTTACTGTAAACACAGGGAAAACATATGTGCTCAAATTGGCAACCCCATTTTTTCCACGTGGATGTGTGGGGTGTGCTGGCTTTGCATGGCGATTGCTGGTTAAATGAGTGTGCCTGGAGTACCAGGTGAGGTCATGGATTTCAGGGGGGGAAGACAAGAAAAAGAAGAACTCACTGTGTTTGGTGTGCATTAGGGCAAAACCACTATGTACGCACACACTTCGCAAGCCCCTTCCCAGCAAACGAACCTAAAACTGGAACCCGTAGTTTTTGTAGGTCAATATCTCTCCGTGAATGATCCCCACACACATGCCACAAGCCCAAGTCACCACTCGAATATGCATTTAATTTGATTCGAGGGAAAGGATAAATATACCCCTGGCTCCCTTGGGTTTGAAGCCCATGTGCAAACACCCTTTTCAGAAAGATGGTGAACTACAGAAGTCATAAAGGGTAGAGTAGGAGGCCGGGCTTTGAATCTCAGAACTTCCATGTTGTAACTCTGCAAACTCGAGCATTCGGTCTGCTTTCCTCACCTATAAGATAAGTACAAGAGCACGTATCTTGCCAGAGTGGATGAAACATTAACGAGATAGTGTACATTTCCAGCACCTGGTGTACAGTGAGGGCTCAGTACCTGCCTGTAGAGAGAGGACCCAGGTGGGGCGGTGGCAAGTCTGAAATGGGTGATGGCGGCTGGGACTGGCGTCGACCCAGCGAGTGGGAAGCTGGGAGGGTCTGTGTCCAGCTCTGATTCTGGGCCACCTCTGCCCTCTTCTCCTCCATTCCATTTCAGAGCATCCGGCCAGCCCACCCCATCCCTCCCCGTGCTGCTTCTGTGCTCCTCTGTGATATGGAGGACCAAAGTGATGGGCTTTGCACACTCGTGGTGGACGTGGTCCAGGTCTCCAGGATCCCCTCTCATTCCCACTTTTTTTTCTTTTTTTCATTCCCACTTTTTAAAGTCTCTTTGGTCCTTTGGCTCCATGTTTTCTAATACCAAGGGGTAGGGGCAGGATGTGGTATGCCCCCATGCCCACTGCACCACCTTTGCTCTTTTGCACCCCAGCACAATCGTGGCCTTCTCCCATTTCCCACTTCCTGCTGCCCTTCCTCTTCATCCATCTCTCTCCCACTTGCTGGTTGGACACTGACTCATCACTGGCTGCTTCTCCACCATCCTCCTTCTCTAGGTGCCTCCCTCCGTTGTGTCCTCTGCATAGCCCCGGGCTTCAGCTACCAGTTTCCATATTACGGAGGAGAAAGTGGAGGCAGAGAGATGGGAAGAAGTCTGCCCAAGACTGAACGCCAAAGCAATGTCAGGGCCAAGGCAGGCATTCTACTGGAGGGAAGGGCGCCTGGTAAACCCAGGCGACCAGCGAAGGGGACCTAGCCTCTGGTTCCCTGCTGAAGCTTCCCAGCTGTGGCCGCGTCTTTCCCACACTTGAAGGGCAGCATTTCCCAAACTTACCTAAGGGTGCTCGAGGCTCTTGTCAGACAGTTGGCATCCTGAGTCCTTACTGAATTGGAATCTCTAGGTGCTCCAGGTGGTTCTTGTGAACAAGAGATGGGAAAACACTGCTGTAGGACCTTGCCACTCAAAGTTTGCATGTGCGTGTGCGTGTGCGTGTGTGCGCGCACGTGTGTGTTGGGGGGAGATCCCAGCAGCATTGGGATCACCTGGGAACTTCTTAGGACTGCAGGGTCTTAGATCCCACCCCGACACACATTTAACAAGACGGCTGGGTGACTTCCATACACAGCACCCTCTCTGGGTTTGCAATTCTTCAAGGAGGTGACATTGTGTAGGGGGAAAATCAGGCCTGTGACCTTAGTCATGTCATTTTACTGATCTGAGCCCTTGCCTTTCTCCTTTATAAACTGGTGGTAATAATACTTGCCAGGGGCTGTGATCATCAGATTGGATGCCAAGTTGGAAACAGTTCACAAAGTTTAGAAAGGATGACAATTGCTATTGTCTGGCCCCGGCCCTTGCTGTTGTTGCTTTCACTCTGGCCACCCCGGGACTCCCCATCCTGTCTGTCTTCTCACAGGTGCTGACCTTACCCCCCTGCCCCAGTGCCCAGGCTGACTGCCTGAAGGCAGGGCTCCTGGGCTCCTGCAGATAAACTCCTGGGGGAGGTGGGCAGCATCAGGTGGGTCATCACCTTGGCCACACCCACACCCGCTCTCATCCACCCCCACCTCTGGTCATGGAAGCCGGATGCCTCCATCACTCAATGGACAGACTCTGCAACAGGAGAACCGGGAGAACAATGACAGACAGAGCCACGTTGCCAGAGCGACAGACCCACGGCCTCAGCCCAGAGCCACCGTGCTGGTCTCAGCAACAGCCCACGCAGATATTGGTTTGGGTGATGGGCAGGCCTTGGCAGGATGATTGAGGCTGGAGGATGGCTGGACTGGGGTCAGCAGCTGGAACAACACAGGAGTGAGGAAAGGTGCCTGGAGTAGAATATGTGTGTGGAGGGAAGTACCACTGTGTCACCAAGCAAGGTGTTCCTCAGTCAACTGGACGGCTTCAGGATGGAGAAAAAGATGAGGCTGCCGCTAACCTCCCCAGAGCCCACAGCATTTCTTTGCTCCAGACAATTCCTCCTCTATTAAGATTTTTCCAACACCTCTGCCCCAGGTGGGTCCTGGAGCCCCTTGGTCTGTGCCCTGTATTGGTGATAGCTGTGTGTCTTAGATTTTCCTGTCCCTTCCCTTTCAATTTTATACTCCCTCCGGTTTGTTTCCATAAATGTCCTCCTGTGTGTCAGATCACATGTCCCCCTTTAATTTTTGTCTCAGAAAATAGAATAGTTACATTTACATGACTTCACTGAGTTTGATTTTATAGAAGGTGGAGGAACAGCGTAATTATTAGACCCTGTTTTCCAACTCACTGTAGATTTCCTATTCTGTCTCCCCAGTTGCAAATGTTATTCAATCGACAATAATCATTTCTGGAAGTCTTCAGGCAATGGCATCGAGTTACACTGCTTTAAGTGGTATCCAACCACCAGCCCAGAATTCCTTCCTGGGGGGCAGCCCCCAGCTTGCTGGGACACAGCCCTGCTTTCTCCCACGTGGGTGGTGCTTTAATGGGGTCACTCGTGAAAAAGGCAGACATTCTCTCCCTGGATGTGATTCAGGTAGGCCCCTTGGAGCCTTTCTGAACAACCCCACAAAGATCTATAAGGAGTTTTAAAAAATCATGAATCTGAATCCCCAAAGCTTAAAGTATGTGAGAATTTTAACATGGCAGGGACCTCCACAATTAGACCACCTGATCTCCAGGTAGGGATACAGAGATCCAGGGAGATCCTTACCTTAGCAACCTGTACTGTTCCTAGTCTTGGGGTGACATCCCAGGTGCTCTCATCGGTTTCCTTTACACCTTAGTTCTGGGGGCCTTTGTCATGAATGGGATTTGAAGATGGGTGTCTTAGGACTGGGACGCTACTCATGAGGCTTTCTCCCCTCCTAGAGGCAAAGTTGGATTCTCCTTTCGGGGCCTGGCAAGCTCTTCCCAGGGGATTTGCTGAGCCTGGCAAAATCCTCCTGCCCACCCCTTCTTTCTCTTTCTTTTCCCAAGTCCCCACCCTCTTCGTCTTCCTCTTCCCCCTCTTCTGGCCCTCCTCTGACCTGCCTTTCTTGAGAGCCCTGCCCAGGACGCCCCCTTTCTGGAGTCCTCAGTGCCAGGCCCCTGAAGGCAGGAGAAGCAGCGCCCCGCCCCCACCCCCACCCCGAGAGCGCCTGCTTCCCTCCCCGCCCCCCCCACCCAGCGCGCCTGCTCCCCTGCCTGGTGCCGTGGCAGATGCAGCGTCTCCTGCTTTGTTTCCCATCCTGAAGACGAGCAGCTGCTTCACTAATTACCACCAGCGGGGGGTCCGGGCCGCGCTGACACTCCTCCTGCCGCTTAGGAGGCGGCCCAGGGTGGGAGGTTTTTAGGAACCCAATGAGCTAAGCCAGCGTTGAGCATTATTCCAGGCATTTTAAACACTCGTTAAAGGCTTTGCCGTGTCTCACTTCAGTACACATCATGCTCCAGTTACTGGTAGGAACCACAGGGGCATCCGCCTGGGCAGCACTTATCAATATTTTAGCACGAGAAAGGCAAATGATGTTGAAACATTGAACTATATTTCCATCTGTTCAAGCTGAAATGGGACAAGCACAGCTCAGGAAATGGAATACCTCCTCCCCAGCTGCCTCGGAAGCAGCGATACCCACTGGCCTGGTCTCTGCCCCTGCCTCAATTTCTCCTTCACCTCCCTTCTCCCTTGGTCCCCAGTGTTCATAGCTTGTGGGCAAAGGTTAAGGAGCTTGATCCTGACTAGATGTTGGGTTTGTTGGTAAAGAATCCGAGAGTGATCCCCCTCTTGTTACAGTGTGCCTCACCCATTGATTAACAGGGAAAAGCGGGGTCCAGTGTGACCTGCCCACTTTGGTGTCAGGGGACATCATCTCCATCCCCTGCGCTGGCCTGGCTCAGTGCCTGAAGAATGTCCCTCCTGCGGTAAGACCCAAGGATGGGTGGTGAGACCTGAAAAGGAATGCACAGACCATAAGCAGGTGCATAACCTCTGCATGAATACTGGACACAAATAAAGCCTTTTTTTATTATAGTCCCATTTTCCCTGGAATAAAACAGAATTTACTGGCAGGAAAGAACCTTGAGAAATATTGATGTTCAGTTGTCTCAAAGGATTGGAAAAGTTCCTGGGGTGTGGAAAGCAGGAGTGGCTGTCATGGACCCTGAGACCAGACATCTCAGATGATTTAGTGCCCCCCTCGAGATAGAGCACATGGGGTAGATCCACCAGCTGGGCCCCCAAGAGAGTCACAGCATTCAAGGAATAAGGAACCCTCGCCCTTTTTGTCCCCAGCCCTAAAGCAGAAAGAGGGACTGCTTCCTTTCATCTTCCCTCAGACTATCTTTTTGCAGCTTCTTCTCTTTGAGGCTGTTCTGTTTAATTGGATTCATCTACAGAGAAGTAAGGATGGGGCGAGGAAGGGCAAGTGGGTGCGTCCAGAGCCTGCAGCCCCCAGGACTCTGCTAAGGAGGGCACTGTGGGTTGGCCTCACTCCTTAGGGCTTGCGGTATATACGTTTGTCTCAGGGTTTAATTCCCCCTGGCTCCCATGCTGGTGGCCAGGCTGGTGGTAACTTGCCTTGTAGGAAAGGAGCTTCCATTGTGGCAGCAGCAGCAGAGAATGAAGGCCCATGTCTGTCACGGGAGATTATGGGCTGTGAGAGCCAGAGACCCACTGATTTCATCTATCCCTCTGCTTGCAGACAAGACCACTCACATCCCCAGCCAGCTGGGGGAAGAGTGGCTTCCAAAATCTTCAGAAATGGGTCCGCTTCTTTGGTCGGGACAGGGGACAGAGGAGGAGAAATAGCTAGTAGCGTTTGAACCAAATATGCAAGTGCAAAATGACATCACAAACAGTCATCTCTGAGATCTGATGTTGAATGAATATTCAATGGTCAAGGCCATTACTGACAGTCCTGGAGAAGAAAGTTCTTTGCAGGCATTTGTGCCTGGGTGAGGCTGGTGGGGAGATAACAAAGTGCTCAGCCCTGCAGGAATCTGGGGAGGTTGCCCAAGCAGTGTAAAAATAAGGACCCATTTATAAATTTAAAAATGTAAAGTGTTTACTGCTATCAAGGAGAGCGCTTTCTTTTTTCTTTCTTTCTTTCTTTTAAGGAGAGTGCTTTTTAACCTCACGATCTCTTAAGACTCAGGATTAATGTTAAAATGTTGGAAAGACACAGCCTCTTACCTCCCCCTCCCTTGATCATAGAAGATGGGGCTAGTAAGGGGCAGAGAAAAGAGGGCTTTTTGGAAGACTTGTGAAACAAGCCCAGAACAGGGTCTTGTCTAGGAGGGGTCCACCCCAGCATCCTCATAGACATTGCCCTACTAAGGAACTAGGCAGAACTCTAAGAAGGACTGGTAAAATAGAGCAGAGGGAATCAGTCAGTGCATTGGCTATAGACAACATATGTGAGCCTGAGTTGGAAAATAGCATGAATTAAGATTGAAGCCAGTACCCACGCCTCTCACAAACAGCACTTGCGGGTATTAGACAGTGCAGAAAGGGAAGGCCAGGGAAAGTGATTAAGTGAGCACTTACTCTACCCTGGGTGCTGTCCAAGGTACTTTACATGAATTATTTCTCACAGAGCCTCAGAGATAGAAATATTATTAAACCCATTTGACTAATGAAAAAACTGAAGGTCAGAGAGACTAAGTGGCATGCCAGTTGAGACACTCAAGGTCACTGAGATAGTAAGTGGCACATTCAGAACTGGAATCCACATTTGTACACCTGCAAGGCTCATGTTCTTTTTATACCACATGTTGCATGTGACTCCAGTGTCAAGGGCTAGAGGTGAGGAAAGGGAACAGACAGAAGGCAAGATGGGGCTTCCTGGAGGCCAGAGGGAAGAGGGCATTGCGGTGTAGGAAAATTGTGCCTGCAAGTTTATTGGGATGTGGCTAGTCCACAGCCTTGTGTGTCTGGAAGTGCAGAAGAAATGGCCAGAAACCAGAGCATTCCTGAGAGGGTGAGGACAACTGCAGAGTGAGTGCAGGTCATCCTGGCATTAGAGGTGCAAGTTCAGAGCCCAAACCAAAAGACCGCCATACAGAGCCCAGATGGGGGACCGGTGGGCGGCCCGCATTCCTGGGGTTCAGCATGAGTGTGTGTAGGCAGCACTGTCAGGGGATGAGAACACATGGCGAGGGCGGGGGAAGCAATTTCCTTACCTCATGAGACAGGCTAAGGCTGTTAGGCATCAAGCTATTGACAGTCAGGAGACAGAGCAAATGTGAAGATTCTTTAACCTGTGACTTTGCAGAGCCTCGTAATGGCTGTAGCAGAACCCATTTTTGTGCGCTCTGCCTATGGTGTGTATATCTCATGACTGAAGGACCACAGGTCAGAAGTTAAGGAGGAAGATCAGTGTCCATCCAGCAACTCTGCTGCAGAAATGACAGAGAAAATAGGAACTGGAGTTTGGAGTGCAGGTTGGTGGGTGTTTTTGGACTTAGAGAGTCATGTCTCTCATCAGAAACCAGCATTCACAGTACAGATGCATGTGGAAATGAACATGAGAAGAGTCTTGATCATGAGGCCAGGCCCCTGAGACCCCAAGGAAAGCTTCCTGGAGGGGGCCTTATGGAAGCTGGAGAGTGAGTTATTCAGAAATCAGAAGGTTGCTCAGGGTTGCAGGCATCTCAAGAATCAGAGTTATATGGCTGCCACCTTAGCAGGTGGCATTGGTTGACTCTTCTGCTCCATCACTGACATCATCAGACCATTTTTTTTCTGTAGGCACCAGGGTCACACAGTCTAGCACCTGTGACAATGTTTCAGATCTCAGCAGATCTAATCAGTCCTGAGAAAAGGGCCCAAGGTTTAGGAACAGGGGCTCTTCAATCCTTTCCAACGCCCTGCCATTCCCCACTGTGGGGAATATGCAGTGAGGACACAATCCTAAACGTGCTGGAGCTCTCAAAATGAACCCCCTTTGACCTTCACCTCTGACCTGGGGATCAGGTGCTCTGGCACACCTGCCACAGAGGTATGAACGAGGCAGACCTGGGCACTCTCTGATGTCTGCCTGTCACTAGGAGAAAACAGCCCCTGCTCGGTTTTCTAAACACTCAGCAGCTTGGAAAGTGACCCAACCACAGATGCCCAGACTGCTGCAGACACGGAGGGAGCTGCTGAGGGAATGCAGGGCAAAGGTTCTGGGCAAGGATGGAGGAGGGTCCCCGGAGAATCACTGATTCCCCACTGAAGCCTCTGGAGCTCGACTGAGGTGTGGCTGTACGCTGGGCCCTGGAGTGGTGGCTTATGGGGCCCCCGGGGCACAGACTACTGGATAAATCATCATGAAGCTGTCTGCTCTGCCTCTCCCATCTTCATGTCCTCAGGAGCTAGCACAGTGCACAGGAAATGTCAACGTGCGATGCCTGTGAACCTGGGGACACACAGATCCTCTCGGTGCCACCTGAGCCTGAATCCTGCAGAGCAAAAACTCCAGCAGGGATGCTGATTACCCTTCCTGGCTCTGGTTCAGGGGTCTCTCCATTTGCTATGGAATTCTGTGTTTTTACTAGAGATGAGCCTCAGAGGCAAGGGATCTTGACAGGTAAGAGTCAGTATTTTGAACACATCTCAGAGGCGATTCTGATGTGTGGCTCGCTATGGGACCCTCAAGTATACACACACCTTCCTGCTTGAGACGTGCTGATTGGCAGTTCCAGGTTTGTTCTGCAGGCCAGATGGGCTCCCAGGTGGGACAGGCAGAGGGAAGAGGTGGAAAAGTGTCAGAAAATTCCCTCTGCCCCAAAAGATTCCCTTGCCTAACCTGCCAATCCCACCTTAAATCCCACCATGAAGCATCTCTTAAGTCTTTCGTTAAGTGTTGTCCTCTCCAAAAACTCCTAACAATGCAGCTCTCTCTGTAGAGTCCATCCCTCTTTCCAAAGGTTGGAAGCTGCTGGAAGCGAAAACTGTCATTTCATGTGACCCAGGACCCATCCTGCCTGTGAAATGGGCTGCACCCCTGTACCTGCCCCCTCCCAGGAGCCGAGTCTTCCCCCTTGCCCCACAGACCAGCCCAGGGCCACCAGCTCTTAGATTCTGAAGTAGTCCTTTGAGAGGGCAGGGTGACATCTCCTCTCAGTCTTTGCCATTCTCCTTCCGGTCTCCTCCCAGCCCAGCATTTAGGGCAAAGGCACAGGGAGCCAGACTGTCTGCCCCCACCCGACACTGTTGCCAGGAAGTGTCGGGAGCAGACCTGCTGCCCTGCCCCTTGCGCCAGGCACCAAGATGAAAGAAACCCCAGAGTGGCAGTTTGGGATTTTCTAGTGCCCTGGGCCAGAAAGGCTCCCTGCGAGGATTAGTGGCTTCCTCTTGAAAAAGCCGCAGCTACTCTCTCAGACAATACCTCCTATTTTGGGGCTCTCTGGCCCCCCTTTCCTAACCAAGCAGCCCAGTATACAAGGGGCTCTGAATCTGCGGAGGACAGCTTATCTTAGAACACCTCTGGTGACAGGGAACTCACCACCTCCCAAGGTAGCCCGATCCGTCTCTGGTTGTTCTAGGCAGTGCTTTCTTGTACTGACTCTGAAGCGGTCTCTCTGCTGTCTCTTCCATGGGTCATGGTTCAAAGCCTGCAGCTCCATCCAGGGGCAGCGGAGCACTGAATGATCCTACCATCAAGGGACAGAAAGAGGGCTTGCTCCAAGCCCCTCCTCCACAGGAATTCTGGAGCGCCCACTGTCCACAGGATACCACCCTTCCTAATGAGGGGATACTTTCAGGATCGTTGTCCTCAGCGAGCTTCCCACCCCTCCTCCAGTGGCCCCTGCTGTGCCCTCAAGCACCTGTCAACTCCCTGTTCCATTCAGCTGTCACTGCGGCCAGGGTCCTATCACCCCAGGCTCCCACGCACAGTACTGAACGGGGCTGCTGGGAGTTTCCTTATAGTCGGCACTCTGAACCCTCTTATCCACCAAGTGCTTGTCCTGGAACCCCTCACCGGGTTTCCCTAAGCCCCTTTACCTCTTTCCCCATCAACACAAGGCCTGGGTCCCAGCCACCAGCCCAGCCACTGTGGGGCAATGGACCGGAGTCCATGGCAAAGGGCTAACAGGCTGTGTCTTTGGAAACAGAATCCACGGCCTTCTTCACTGAGCTTGTCTGAACCCCAGACTACAGGGTGTGTATTTTTTTTACTGTGGTAAAATACACCGAACATGAGCTTTACCATTTTAATCATTTTTAGGTGCACAGTTCCGTGGCATTAAGTACATTCATAATGGTGTGCAACCATCGCCATCATCATCTCCAGAGCTTTGTCATCTCCCCCAACTGAATCTCGGTATCCGTTAAGCAATAACTCCGCATTCCTCCCTTTGCCCATTCCTTGGCAACCGCAATTCTACTTTGCAGCTGTGTGAATTTGGATACTGTAGGTATCTCGTATAAGTGGAATCACACGGTAGTTGTCCTTCTGTGACAGGCTTATTTCATTTAGCATAATGTTTTCAAGGTCATCCACGTTATAACATGTATCAGAGTTTCATTCCTTGTTAAGGCTGAATTAAAGTATTCATTGTGTGCATTGTCTACACGTATCACATTTTGTTGATCCATGCATCCACTGATGGACACTTGGTTTGTTCGCACCTTTTGGTTATTGTGAATAATGCTGCTATGAACATGGGTGGACAAATATCTGTTCGAGTCCAGAGTGTGTATTTCACATGCTGCTCAAAGGGCTTCTCCCTCTGCCCCTGTAACACACACTATGCTCCAATGAAACGAGAATTCCCCCAGGGCAGGGCGGGAACCTCATTCTTCAATGATGGTACAGCTGGCACTGTTTCTCACATTATATCAACTCTTTTTAGGGTGTTAAAAAGCCCTACTGTGTTTTTAAAGACTATCAAGTGTAAGCCCAGTACTGGAGTGGACATACACGCTGCCTGTTTTCATATGTGGCACTTTGATGTATTGTGTTGGGATATTATTCTAGATCGGACTGGTAAAGACTATGTTTGAGGTTGGGTTGTCATTTTTATAACTTTCTTGGTATTTTATCAGCATGTTTATCACTTTTGATATACAAAATGAGCTGCAAGCGTTTATAGAACAGTAAAAGGATATATTTAATGTGACTTGTTTTTAACTGAATAAGAATAAATCAATAAAAATGATTAAAATGAAAAAGAAAAAAAACCCAAACATGCAATGTGTGTATCATTCCAGTACTGGGCTTCTACTTGGCTTTCTTTAAAAAGACGGTTGGGCTTTTTTACTCCCTAAAATGTGTTGATGTAATGCAAATGCCCCCCATCCTCATCTTCCTACTTTCCACCATCAGAACCTTCATAAGGACTCTGATGAGTCAGTGTGACACCAACTAGGGAGTCTGGCATTTTGCAAGGCGCAGTGCCTTAACCCAAAGCAATGAGTCTGCACTAAAGGAATTTCAGTCATTAGCTGTGGACAGAAGAGAGATTTGGGGTGAAGAATCTTTCTCAAATGATGCCTATTATTTTGACAGACTCAGAAGCTCCCGATTAGGGGAGGTATAAGGTCGTTTACTCCATCCCCTCTTCCAGTCCCCAGTCCTCTTGATCTCACCAGCCTCTGCCTGAACACCTCCAGTGCCTGAGAAACAACACTGCCACCAAAGCCAGCCCACAGCATCCCCGGACTCCCCTCGGAAGAGCTCTTCCTTCTCGAGTCAATGACTCTCTCCCTGTAGCATCCTTTATGGGTCCGTTATCTACCCCCTTGAGGCTCCTTGGGACCAGTCAGCTCCCTTTTCTCCAAATGCAGCAACCCCTTGAATGTTACAGGCTAGTACCCAATCACCCTGAGGGTGAACATCCTGTTTTTTTAAAAAATATATTTATTTATTTATTTAGGCTGTGCTGGGTCTTAGTTGTGGTATGTGGAATCTTCGTGGTGGCATGCATGTGGGATCTAGTTCCCCGGCCAGGGATCAAACCCGGGCCCCCTGCATTGGGAGCGCGGAGTCCTACCCACTGAGCCACTAGGGAAGTCCCAATATCCTGGGTCTTGATGTTTGTTCTAGAGCTCCACGCCCAGACCTGACTGTAGGACCTCAGCCCAGCAGCAGCCGCGGGGACCTGGTTGGTCCTGCTCCACTCCTAGTCTCGGGGACGAAAGCAGTGCTGAGAGCAGGGTGTGGGGGAGGGAGAGAAAGGTACCAGCTGCTGTTGAGTGCCAGCTATTGTTGACCAGGCTCTGTGGTTGGCTTTGTACACATATTATCCCATTTGGTCTATTAGTCCCACTTCACAGATGGGAAAACCGAGGCTGTGTGAAGTTAAAGTTCTAGGACTCCTGACAAGAGTTTGGGGTAAGCATGAGCCACTGTGACCTCACTTTTTGAATAAAAGCTGCAATAGCAGCGGCAGCAGCTCCCCTATTTCCCTAAACCGGGAGGTGAAGGGGGAGAGAGAAGGTGGTCCTTATATTCTCAGAATTGCCTAAGGGGCTTTCCGAGAGGGGAGTGCGGGAAGGGGGAATTGCAGTGTTCCAGGGAGAAACTATTGGCTGTGGGCAGGACCCAGGCTGGTGTGGACCGAAGCATCCCCCCAGCCCTGGTCTAACCTGTCTCCCAGGCCCTCTCAGCCTGGCCCCTCAGGGATTCTGGAGCCAGCTGCCCAGGTTGCTGTGTGGCTTTCAGCTCTGTTTTCGGCATATCTGGCGCTTGTCCCTCTGACCTAGGGCCAGAGGAGCTCAGGAAAAGTCAGAGGTAAGGTACACACACACACACACACACACACACACACACACACACACACAGAGGAAAATTCCTTCCTGGATGTGGAGGTGGGGATGGATGTCTGCATCTTGGGCTGGGCTATTGAACCCATTACGTTAACAGGACAAAGAGCAGAAAGAGGGGGGGATGTTGAGGCTCCTGTCTGCTCCCCATCCCTCCACCTCCTCCCTACCCACCTGTAATGGGTCAGGATCCTGGCAAGGACATATCATTCCCCAGTTGAGTAAGAAGAGGGTCTGAGGGGCTTCCCTGGTGGCGCAGTGATTGAGAGTCCGCCTGCCGATGCAGGGGACACGGGTTCGTGCCCCGGTCCGGGAAGATCCCACATGCCGCGGAGCGGCTGGGCCCGTGAGCCATGGCCGCTGAGCCTGCGCGTCTGGAGCCTGTGCTCCGCAACGGGAGAGGCCACAACGGTGAGAGGTCCGCGTACCGCAAAAAAAAAAACAAAAAAAAAGAAGAGGGTCTGAATAAGCTGAACTGGGGTCAGAGTTGCCAGGCCAGCCCCAGGGGGAGAGAGGCGCCCTCTGGCTCTCTCTGGCTGCCTCCTTCTTGCACGCTTGTGGGGGCTCAGGCGGCTCACACCCTCTTGACCATCTGGGGTGGGTGTGGGCCTGTAACATGGACCCAGTGGGCCGACCACCTTGTTTCCCAGCCTGAGACTTTCTTGCTGTTGCTCGTGATTCTGCTTTTTCTTTTTCTCACAGATGGAGCCGCTGAAGCTTGGAGCCAATTTGGGAGGGGACAGCAAAGGGGCCATTCAGCCCATGGTGGTTGGTAACCCTGCAGCCTCCAACTTCCCTGGAGTTAAAGGAATCTTCTGAGGAGTCCCACGGGGGTGCTCACCAGGTCCCGCAGCAGGGCTTGGGCACAGGGTGGTGGTGACTATGGGCTCATTGCCTGTCTCCTTGGAGCTGCAGTTTCCTCTTTGTAAAATGAGAGGGATGATACCCACCTTGTGGGTTTGTTATGAGGATTAAATGAAGCAAAACACTGAGCGAGTTCTCAGCACTTAGTAGGTGCTCAATAAATACTGATTATTATGATTCTTATAGCTATTATTTTTGTCTTGTCTATTATTATCCTCTGGTACATTCTTCCCTCAGGAATGCCTTGGGAGGCCCTGGGTTCAGATTCTCTTGTGTTACAGTCTTCTAGCTCTAACTTCTTCTTTCTAATACCTGGCACATCTACATCCACATGGATTATTTTTTTCTCATCCTTTGTTGCAAAACCTGCTTCTCCTCCTAAATGCCCCAGCTCGGTTAGTGGCACATCATCCCCCGATATGTGGAGTCACCCCCATATCCTCTCTTTCCCTCTGCCCAATGTGCAACCCACCTCCAAGCCCAGCTTCCCTGCTCCCAGAAGGATCAGTCAGTGGCTTACCTGCACCTGGAGTGTTTTTACGTGAGTCCTGGACAAATAAGCACTTAGCACAACATTTGTTTATAAGTCTGTCTCTCCTGTACTGAGGGCCTAAGGGTCACGTCTTCTGTTTGTTTTTAAGGCAGGTATCAAAGATGGATGGACAGATGGGAAAGAGGCCATGGAAAAGCACTGTGAACCTTGGGTCTAGCAACAGGGCCGTCATCCTCTCTAAACTTTAACGGAATCCTCCATCACCTCTTCTAGAGCACTCAGGCAAATGGAGCGACCATGTCTTCCCTCCATAGGATGTGTTGATCCCAGGCCCAGAAAGGATAGGGCACTTGCCTAAGGACACAGAGCACATAAAAGGATTAAAATGTCGGAATGTAGGACATTGAGGGGATTGACATTGCCAGGGCCTCCCAGTTCTTAAACAAAGTTTCAGTGTGTTTCTCTGGAGCCAGAAAGAGTGGGTGGGTTCAGAAGGGGATGACACAGAGCTTTGGGAGCTGCTCTCAAAGACACAGGTTTGGGAAACTTGTCTCAACACACACACAGGAGAGGGGAAGAAACAAAATCAAAGCAAGTCTAAGACAATCTTTGGCTCAGAAATATGCTGGAAAGAACTGTTCTGGGGAAGATTTCCATAGGACACTGTCTCTTTCCTGTGATGAGGCACTGATTCCTCTGTTCAGGTAGCAACGCTGGCCCCTCGAAGGAGGCATAATCAGGCCCTCTTTGGCAAAGGTGGACATACCCGGTGAGCTGTTCACGAGTGCACAGAACTGAGCATTGCAGGGAAGGAGATTTAGAAGTGAGCAGGCTGGGGTAAGGTGGCAGAAAATGGAGGAGGTGTGGCGAGGACTGACAGGGGAGCAGAGGGAGGGTGATGGTGTGTGGCCACTGGAACAAGGGTAGGTGTAAATAGCCATGACGGCTGGTGTTTACTAAGCACCCAGCGGGTACCAACAGCCATGCAAGGTAGGTATTATACTCATTTCACAGATGAAGAGACTGAGGTTCTGGGAGGTCAAGTTAATCACCCAAATTCACAGTGGCACAATCAGCATGGAACCCAAGTCTAAGTGACTCCAGACTCCAGGTTCTTTCCTCGATGCCACATAGAGAAGAACTTTGGGTTTGGATCTGGGGACCATGGTGACAGGACCTGTTAGCCTAGAGGAGGGATAAAGGATTTCATGACGAGGGCAAATCTCCCAACAGCCACCTCCATAAACACACACACTTAGGCCCGTTCCTTCAACTGGCTGAGAAGTGCAGGATTTGGAGTCAAGAAACCAGCTTCATGTCCCCCAGTTATAGAGTGAATGGCCTCCCCGTCTCTGCACATCATAAAATGATGACCAGCGTCATGTCTCCCAAAGAAAGTGTGTCACACACTTAAGTCCTCAATAAACCACATGGCGCCTGATAGAAGTTAATCATATTTTGATGATTTACTTTATTGTTGATGTTGCCACCGCTTATTCCAAACTGAGCTGGCGATGTTTTAAGAGGCCTGATCTAACCGGAGTGTGAACAGCACGGCACTGACTTTTCCAGTTTTGCCCTCAGCAGCCTGGTGGAACAACCTGGCCATCTTGTCCCAACCCCACCTCTAGGCCACCTCCTCACTCCCCTGCCTCCTTGCCCATCCAAGCACTTGACATCACTTCTCTCAAACGTTCCCCTGGAAGAAAGCTCTGAATTCTTTTTGAGAACGAACTTCACACCCTAATAACAAGGTTTTACTCTTTTTCTGGGTGCTAGACGCCTCGCCTCCCTTCCCCCCTCCTCCCTGGGCAGCCTGAATAACGTTTTCAAATGCATAAAAGAAAAGACAGAGGACCTAAAAGGAAACCAATCATTCTGAAATACAGTGATCAAAATATTTTTTAAAGTAGCGATATAGTAATATATGTGCTTTTCCATTAATGGATTAAATAATAAGATCTACTGGCAGGACTAATAACCATTGGAGTTTTGAAGCAGTGATGTGCACGGATGATATTTGAAAGTATCTGTTATCACTGCTAATACCACTGTGGTTGTTTGCCTACTTTCATAACTTAAGAAAAAGCGAAACTTCAGTTAGAAGTTAGTGAAGATAAAGCTGTCATTTTCTCCCCAAAGTCAAGGACCCCTTGGAAGCTTATCCATTAATCTCTTGCTGGGGAGGGAGGGTGGGAGGGTATGTGTGGATTCCAAGTTTGAAACCCTTGTTTTACAGCAGTGCTTTTCACCGGGGAACCGATTAGAAATGTAAATCCCCCCAACCCCACCCCCCTGAAAATTTAGTGAATCAGAAGCTCATCAATCTGAGTTTGAACAAGCCTTCGGGTGGGTCTGATGTGTTTTCAAGTTTGAGAATGCCTGTCATAGAGCGAGGTGGGACACAATTTCTGAAGTGGACAGCATGGCCAAAGTGGCCCCTTACCCATGATCAGTAGCCCTCTGCTTTCTCTCTCTGCTCCCTCCACACTAGCCCTTAACCTAAGGTGGACTGGTGGAGTGGAATTTAAAAACCCAAGATTCTTGTTAATGCATAACAAAGTGCTACAAAGCAGCTTCTGTCACAAGGGCAGAATAAAATACAGCTACAAGGACAGAGGCTAAGGTTTCGCTCCTTTATGTACATACAAAATAATTGGCCTTCTAATTATCTCCATAAAAGTGAGAAAACTTGCTTGGCTTATTAGCACCTTTATTAGTACTAAGAAATCATTAGACACCCTTAATAGCTTTCTTTTTATTTTATTTTATTTTTTAACATCTTTATTGGAGTATAATTGCTTTACAATGGTGTGTTAGTTTCTGCTTTATAACAAAGTGAATCAGTTATACATATATCCCCATATCCCCTCCCTCTTGCATCTCCCTCCCACCCTCCCTATCCCCCCCTTCTAGTTGGACACAAAGCACCGAGCTGATCTCTCTGTGCTATGCGACTGCTTCCCACTAGCTATCTATTTTACATTTGGTAGTGTATATATGTCCATGCCACTCTCTCACTTCGTCCCAGCTTACCCTTCCCCCTCCCCATGTCCTCAAGTCCATTCTCTATGTCTGCGTGTTTATTCCTGTCCTGCCCCTAGGTTCCTCAGAGCCTTTTTTTTTTTTAGATTCCATATATATGTGTTAGCATGTGGTATTTGTTTTTCTCTTTCTGACTTACTTCTGTATGGCAGTCTCTAGGTCCATCCACCTCACTGCAAATAACTCAATTTCATTTCTTTTTATGGCTGAGTAATATTCCATTGTCTATATGTGCCACATCTTCTTTACCCATTCATCTGTCGCTGGACACTTAAGTTGCTTCCATGTCCTGGCTATTGTAAATAGTGCTGCAATGAACATTGTGGTACATGTCTCTTTTTGAATTATGGTTTTCTCAGGGTATATGCCCAGTAGTGGGATTGCTGGGTCATATGGTAGCTCTATTTTTAGTTTTTTAAGGAACCTCCATACTGTCCTCCATAGTGGCTGTATCAATTTACATTCCCACCAACAGTGCAAGAGGATTCCCTTTTCTCCACACCCTTTCCAGCATTTATTGTTTGTACATTTTTGATGATGGCCATTCTGACTGGTGTGAGGAGACACCCTTAATAGCTTTCTAATGATCCCTAGAGGAGGGAGCCATTTTCAACGCATCTTTTGGCCATTACCGGGTAATTACAGAGCCTTTTAGACCTGGTCCACACAGAATGCGGCAATGGCAAATTGATCAGTGTTGGTATGGGTTTTGGATCCTGTGCTGGTGAAGGCCCTCCATCTCTCACCGGCCCATGTCTTTTCCCAGAGCCACGGCAGCATCCTTCCCGAAAACTCTGAGAAGAGGACCCTCACCATGGTGGGCTGGCAGGGAGAACTGCCAATTTGCCAATCTCCCGGGCAGCCTCGGGAGACCCAACTCTCCTCTGATCTTACTTTTTAAAAGGACATGGGCATGTTCATCATATTCCAGTCTCCTCTGGGAAGGACGGCTAGGCTTACAGCATTTCAATTCTACAGCCCCAAGAGCACAGGCTTTGCAAAGCTGAAGGCATATTGATAAGCAGGGCTGCGGTTTCCCACCTGGCTGGGACGTGGCTCCCCTGGAGGGCTTGGGTCTCTGGGGGACTGAGCTTTAGGGCAAGAGCAGGGAGGAACAGAACCAGCATGCGAAAGGAATCAAGCCTACATTTCTCCAGCAGGTGGCACCATAACTTAACCTTTGGTGCCTCCATCGCCAGGGAAGACAGCTCTGAGTTTGCAAACCAGGAATGTTAAGTCGCCGCCTGGGACTCCCCTTCTCAGTATTTGGGGCTTTGACAGCGCTTAGGACAGCTAACTAACCCCGACTCACCTTCTCCATACCGCTGTCCTCCCAATACCTGCAATATTGATGATTCTTCATCTGAGCTTCATAAACAAACTTGTCAGAAATACTTGCTGTCTTAGATCTCCTGGAGCCCTGAGGAAGAATTTGGGCAAGTCCTAACTATGCTCTCCATCACCTAAAATTCTGGAGTTTTCTCCCTAACACCCCAAGTCTCCTTGTAGAGAGATCTGCCATCCAGATGTAAAGCTTCCAAAATCTACCTGTTTCCTTGGCAGAGAGATGAAGAGCTTGGGCTAGGAGAGTTTTGTGATTCTACAGTCCACAGTCCCTCCCTCCCAAGGTGGTCTGTTCCACCATTTGGTAGCTCTGATTTGTGGGAAACACTTTACTTATTGTCTGGTTATCCTCTGCTGCATAACAGCTACCCCCAAGTTTAGTGACTTAAAAACACAATCATGCTGGGGCTTCCCTGGTGGCGCAGTGGTTGAGAGTCCGCCTGCCGATGTAGGGGATGCGGGTTCGTGCCCCGGTCCGGGAAGATCCCACGTGCTGCGGAGCGGCTGGGCCCGTGAGCCATGGCCGCTGAGCCTGCGTGTCTGGAGCCTGTGCTCCGCAACGGGAGAGGCCACAACAGTGAGAGGCTCGCGTACCGCAAAAAAAAAAAACCCAAAAAAACAAACAAACAAAAAAACCAATCATGTTGACCCTCCTACACTGTTGGTGGGAATGTAACTGGTACAGCCACTATGGAGAACAGTATGGAAGTTCCTTAAAAAACTAAAAATAGAACTACCATATGATCCAGCAATCCCACTCCTGGACATATATCCAGAGACAACCATAATTCAAAAAGATACATGCATCCCAATGTTCATTGCAGCACTATTTACAATAGCCGAGACATGGAAGCAACCTAAATGTCCATCAACAGATGAATGGATAAAGAAGATGTGGTACATATATATACAATGGAATACTACTCAGCCATAAAAAGAATGAAATAATGCCATTTGCAGCAGCATGGATGGACCCAGAGATTATCATACTATGTGAAGTAAGCCAGAGAAAGACAAATATCATATGATATCACTTATACGTGGAATCTAAAAAAAATGATACAAGTGAACTTATTTACAAAACATTAACAGACTCACAGACAGAAAACAAACTTATGGTGGGAATTCCCTGGCGGTCCAGTTGTTAGACTTGGTGATTTCACTGCCGTGGCCCAGGTTCAATCCCTGGTCAGGGAACTAAGATCCCGCAAGACACACAGCACGACCAAAAGAAAAAAGAAAGAAAACAAACTTATGGTTACCAAAGGGGAAAGGTGGGGGGAGGGATAAATTAGGAGTTTGGGATTAACATATACATACTACTATATATAAAATAGATAATCAACAAGGACCTACTGTATAGCACAGGGAACTCTACGTAATATTCTGTAATAACCTATATGGGGAAAGAATATGAAAAAGCATAGATATATGTATAACATATAACTGAATCACTTTGCTGCACACCTGAAACTCACGTGACATTGTAAATCAACGATATTACAATATAAAATAAAACTTAAAAAAACCCCAACAACCATGTTCTTATATCTCACGACCTTGTGCGTCAGGAATTCAGAGATCACGTTCCTGGCTGATTCTTCTGTTTCATGTGGCATTGACAAAGGTCCTGTGGTGGCATTTAGTTGGCTGATGGGCTGGTCTGCAGGGTGCAGGGCAGCTTCTCTTGTATGTCTGGCTGGAAGACTGGGCTGGGCTGGGCCTGTCAGAGCCCACGTGGCCTCAGGGAAGCAGGGCTCCTGATACCAAAGCTCAGAGCTCTGCAAGTGAGGGTTCCAGTGATGAAGGTGGAAGCTTCATGGCCTCTTACGACCCCTTGGAAGTCACATGATGCCCCTTATACCATATCCTATTGGTTGAAGTAGTCAGAGGCCTGCCCAGGTTCTAGGGGAAGGGAGGCAAATTCTGCCTCTTGGTGGAAGAGGTGTAAACAGATTTACCACAGTGTTTTGGGAATTCCCTGGCAGTCCAGTGGTTAGGACTCTGCATTTCCACTGCCAGAGACCTGGGTGCAATCCCTGGTCGGGGAACTAAGATTCCCCCGAGCCAGGCGGTGTGACCAAAAAAATAAAATTGTTTTTGCCACCATGCTTTGAAACCACCACACTTTTTGAATCAAAATTAGATTTTCTAAATCTGCCTCTAGTTCTACACTTACTACATCTAGTCCTTCTTCTCTATTCAAACTATTCTCTCTTCAATTCACAACATAATCCTTTGGGGTGAGACAAGAAAATAACAGAACTTTCATTCATATTTTAGTTTTATCTATACAATTTAAAATGGGGCTTTACTAATAGTTCATATATAAATTGAGGCTGGTACCCACCTTTAGGTCATGTTTCAGGTGGAGACATGTTACCTGCTGTATACAAGATACCCTGAGGGAAGAGTTGATGTTCCCCAAAAGGCTTGTCAGCGGGGCCCTTAATCATTTGTCTTGTGTTACAGAAGCGCTTGACTCCCAGGATGATCATATCTAGATTTAAGGAAGCTACCCATGCCCAGATGGTTAAAGAAGCTCAAGAGGATTTTGCAAGTAATCTTTAGGTTGAAAAACTAAACAATTAATGCAAGCAGAACAATGAAAAAAAAAGGAAACACCAGTGAGATAGCACTACACACCTGGTAGAACGGCCAAAATCCAGAACATAGACAACACCAAATACTGATGAGGATGTGAAGCAACGGGAACTCTCATTTCTTACTGATGGGAACACAAAATGGTGCAGCCACTTTGGAAGACAGTTTGGTGCTTTCTCACAAAACTAAACATATTCTTACCATTTGATTCAACAATCACGCTCTTCGGTATTTACCCAAAGGAGCTGAAAACTTATGTTCACGTGGAAACCTGCACACAGATGTTTATAGCAGCTTAATTCATAATTGCCAAAACTTGGAAGCAACTAAGATGTCCTTCAATGGGTGAATGGGTAAATAAACTGTGGTACATTCACGCAGTGCAATATTATACAGCATTAAAAAGAAATGTGCTATCAAGCCATGAAGAGACATGCGGTAAACTTAAATGTATATTACTAAGTGAAAGACGTCAATCTGAAGAGGCTATATACTGCAGGATTCCAGGTATGTGACATTCTGGAAAAGGCAAAACTATAGCAAGAGTGAAAAGATCAGTGATGACCAGGGATTGGAGGAGGCGGACAGGATGAATAGGCGGAGCACAGAAGATTCTCAGGGCAGTGAAACTACCCTGTGTAATACTATAATGGTGGACACATATCATTATACATTTGTCCAAACTCATACAAAGTACAACGTCAAAAGTGAACTCTGAACTATGGACTCTGGGTGACAATGATGTGTCAGTGAGGGAGGCTATGCGTCTATGGGGGCAGAGAGTATATGGGAAATTTCTGTACCTTCTGCTCAATTTTACTGTGAACCTAAAACTGCTCTGAAAATACTCTGTTAAAAAAATATATTCTGTGGCTTCCCTGGTGGCGCAACGGTTGAGAGTCCGCCTGCCGATGCAGGGGACACGGGTTCGTGCCCCAGTCCGGGAAGATCCCACATGCCGCGGAGCGGCTGGGCCCGTGAGCCACGGTCACTGAGCTTGCGCGTCTGGAGCCTGTTGCTCCGCAACGGGAGAGGCCACAGCAGTGGGAGGCCCGCGTACCGCAAAAAAAAAAAAAAAAAAAAAAAAAAAATATATATATATATATATTCTAATGGCAAAGCAGGCACTTGTTCAGTGACACTTCATCTGATGACACTTCATTTGGTGACACTTCATCTGCCATGTTATGGAGTAAAAACAATGATATCCTAATCGGGTTAGACAAGGTCAGACCAAAAAATCCAAAAAAACAAACCAATCAAACTTATCAAGGCTATTTGAAATATGAATTTGCATCTACTATTGTTATTGATGTCCTGTTAAAAACTAAGATTTTTTAAATGCTATAAACAATTCTATACCTCATTCAGTTCAAATTATTTTTATATGCTTTATAATGTACAGAATATAGTACACAATATATTTAAAATACACAATGGAACAGGCGCAAATGTTTTTATCCGATGCAGCACGTGAACAATAACTTTTAGACCAATGAAATGTATTTCCATCTTTGCATTAATTTAGCAAGCTTTTATCAAACATGTACTACACGCACATACTATACAAATACTAAAGATACAAAAAACATGTAAGGTCTTTGCATTCAAGCATTTTGGAAGGGAAGGGAAGGTATGTAAAAAAAGTAGTTGGAGTGAAGGGACATGATGGAATTGTTTACAAAATACTGCGAGGCACTCTAGTAAGCGTAGGTCAGTTGTACCTGGGGGAGACAATCTTGTAGGTCTTCACAGAGGAAGTGACAATATGATCTGGGGTCAGAGTGAAACCCTCACCTCTGCAGCCAGTGCATGATGGCAGACACTTGCTCCACCTCTTCCTTGCTGGCCCTTCTCCAGCTCTGTTTTGGCTTCTGGGCACAGTGATCAATTTTGCACACAATGTCCCACAAAGAGGGAAGGAGGACATTTCCAACCCCCTTCAAGGTGACATTTGGAGCTAGAGCATGCACCCCATGAGGGTAGGTCCTACATCTGGCACGTGTTTGCAAACTGGCACTGGGTATGATGCCTGGCACATCAGACTCTTTTTAAAAAATTTATTTATATTTGGCTGCATTGGGTCTTTGCTGCTGCGCGCGGGCTTTCTCTAGTTGCAGCGAGCGGGGGCTACTCTTCGTTGTGGTGCGCAGGCTTCTCATTGTGGTGCCTTCTCTTGTTGTGGAGCACGGGCTCTAGGCGCGCGGGCTTCAGTAGTTGTGGCACACGGGCTCAGTAGTTGTGGCTCGCGGGTTCTAGAGCACAGGCTCAGTGGTTGTGGTGCACGGGCTTAGCTGCTCCACGGCATGTGGGATCTTCCTGGACCAGGGCTCGAACCCGTGTCCCCTGCATTAGCAAGCGGATTCCCAACCACTGCGCCACCAGGGAAGCCCCACATCAGAGACTCTTGATTAATGTTGTGCAACTGAATTGTACTGAACTTCTCAACTAGACCAGCTCATTGGTTAACGTCTTCGGAGAGTAGTTAACAATAATCCCTGTGCCTTCGCCTTCAGCTCCCTAGCCCACAAATTTAGGTTATTATCCACCCTTAGTCTGTTATCTGCTCACCTCAGTTTACCTGTCACTGGTCTGCCCACTCATGTGCCTTTATGAGATGTTCCTGAATTTGCTTTCAACCTCTGAATCCTTCACTCTCTAGGAGAGCACAGTGTCACATGCAAACCTAGAGATTTCACCATGATCCTCCAGATCATTTATAAAAATGAGGTAAATAGTTTTGGTATTGATCCTACAGTTTGGGAAGGGGATAAGGTCAACGTTCTCTGTTTTCCAATAGCTCAACACCCACCCCCCACAATTGCTATTAAGGAACATTTGTGGATTTTTTAATCTCTTTGTCGGTTCCCAAACTCTTACGGAGAGTGCCAGCCTGAGAAAAGCCTGAAATAAAAGTGAGAACATATCCAGTAGCCTCCTGAGTCCAGACAAATTCATCTAGGCATAGGAGTAGCTGAAAAGTTTCTTCATTTAGGTGGCCGGGCTATGCTGAACTTATGTTTTCTCAATACCCTCTGTGGGGACAGCATGCGCTGGAGAACTAGGAGTTACAACTTCTCAGTTAAGCCACTTCATTGCCTTACTTCATTGCAATACTTTGAATGGAGTCATGCAAGTTTTCCGTACCTTTGTGAAATAGGCATGGTCAGAAAATACAACACCTCAGAGAAATATAGAAAGAATAAAAGCAAATTACAGACGTAAAAGGGCCATAAGGTTCCAGGAAGGAAGATTATACTCTTTGAATTTGGAAAGGTAGTTTTTAGTAAGAATTAGATATGACTATCGATACATGTGTCAGAAACCCAAGAGATTAGTAGCTTAAATAAAATAGGGGTTTATTTCTCTTTTATATTAATGAAGTCTAAAGTAGGAGGTCTAGAGCCAGAATATCTACTCCAAAGTCATATTAGATTCAGGTTCCTTTTGTCTGACTGCTCCACCAACTTTAGCATGTTGCCTCATGGTCTAAGGTGGCTGTGCTAGCTCCAGCCATCACATTTACATTCCTGTCAGCAAGAAGGAGGAAGGGAGAAGAAAGGGATCCTCTTCCTTGAAAAACACTTCCAGAAGTTTTCATACAACACTTCCAATAATATTCATTAGCCAAAACCTAGTTACGTGGTATATCTAGCTGTAAGGGAGGCCAGAAAATGTAGTCTTTATTCTGGGCAGCATGTGGCCAGCTACAGATTGTGGGTTCTATCATTAAGAAACGTGTGAAGCTAAATAAAGGGAGCCAATAGCAGACTGTGCTGAGGTGGGAAGGTACAGTCCCTTACCAGAAAGAAAATGAAACTAATAACCTATCGGGCTTACACACAAAGTACTAAAGAGTGTGAAAAATAATTCTTTCCTTATTTTTTTACCCTTGGGTCACCTAGTCAGTCTATCTTGAGCTCATCTTAGACAGTCATCAGGAAGTGTATTTGTCAGGGTTCTCTAGAGAAACTGAACCAAGGGAGGCCTTATCACACATGAAAAGATTTAGTTCCCTCTGGTAATCACTGCTCTGTTCTCTGTATCTACATGTTAGTTTTTATTTGTTTTGTCTTGTTCATTTATTTTATTTTTTCGCTTTTTTTTATATTCCACATATGAGTGAAATCATGTGGTATTTGTCTTTCTCCATCTGACTTATTTCACTTACCATAACACCCTCAAAGTCCATCCATGTTGTTGCAAATGGCAAGATTTTATCTTTTTAATGGCTGAATAATATTCTATTGTATACATATACCACATTGTGGGAAGCCGTTGTTCTGTCATGCCGCAGATAACGTGGAAGCCGTTGTTCTGCTGGTCGCAGATAACGCTTATCAGGGAGTAGCCCAAAGGCTATGTGCCACACATGCGCCACGACGAGCCAATATGCTAATAAAGGCTCAGAATTGCAACCAATAAATTGTGAACAGCACATATCTTGTTGAGGTAACCAGCCAACCACAGGTTGCCACAGGTTCTAGTGCATTATAAAAAGCCAGTGTGAACAAAGCTCGGGGTCTTCCTTCCATCTGTCTGAAACCAAGCTGTACTCCAATAAAGTGTGATACGAGAAGAATCTAGCGTGTGGTGACTTGTCTTTCTGCTGGTCAGAAGAGGCTCGCCGCACCACATCTTCTTCATTCATTCACCCATTGATGGGTACCTAGGTTGCTTCCGTATCTCGGTATTGTAAATAATGCTGTGATAAACAGAGGGATGCCTATATCGTTTCACATCAGCGTTTTGGGGTTTCTTTGAATAAATACTCAGAAGTGGGATCGCTGTATCTTATGATAGCTCTTATTCTTTGAGGAACCTCCATGCTGTCTTCCACAGTGGCTGCACCAACTTACATTCCCACCGACAGTGCGGGAGGGTTCCCTTTTCTCCACCTCCTTGCCGACACTTGTTATTTCTTGCCTTTTTGATAACAGTCATTCTAACAAGCATGAGATGATAATTTATTGTGGTTTTGATTTGCAACAGAAATAACGTTTAATCAGATACCTGGCCATCTTGTGGCCCAGTCAAGCTTCACATAAAATTAACCATCAGAAGTCCACCTCTTGTTAACTTGGCATATACATCTCCTTAAACCATACTTAATGTGCAAATAAAGACAATAACCAGGTCATAATTCCAAACATGATACAACTACCCTGAGTACAATGAAAACACACTAACCCCCTCCCCAGAAGAGGAGGAAAAGTCCTTGAGCAATGTTTACTCTTCTCCTTGATATCCCGTAAACTTAAATACTATGGTATAAAATTAATAATATGTAAATACTATAATGTAAAGTCAATACATCTTACGCTACATGAGAAGGAAATAAGAGAGGAAAAAACCCAAAGATATTTGCTTAATATATATGCATATATACACACAAATATAATCATAACAAAGTAAGGAGGAAATAGTCTTGACAATTGCAGTCCTCATTTCTGTAACCAGTCACATAGTTGTAGCTTGTATTTATAATTGCCTTCTTCCATTACCCATTCTGTATTCCCTTTGCCTTCAGCAAGGACCTCAGCTGGTCATAGTTCTTTAACTGGTGGTGTGATTCCTGAAGGCTCTGGGCCATTAGTAGTCCTGCCTGGTCTGGCTTGTTGCAGTTTCCCGTTGACCTTAATTATGGGGCATGGTAATAGTAAGAAACGCCCTAAGGGATCTCCTGTATCCCAGACATACTTTGCATTACCTCCATAGTGCAGTAGCAGTCCAGTTTCCCCTTGGTAGTCAGGACCAATCACCACAGCCAGCACAGTGACTCCCGTCTTTGCCTGCTGACTCAGAGGCATGGGAAGGTGGCTGTCTTAACTTCCAGTTCAATGGAATCACTGCTGTGTCTCCTGGTGGAAGCATTTCTCCTTCTGGAACTAAGAGCTCTAGGCCAGCAGAGCATAATGTGGGAACAGAAACTTTCCTAGTGGGTCACTAGGGGGAATAGTGAGTTGTGCCATTCCCACGTCTACTCCTTGATTCCTGGACCTGTGAATCCTGGCTATGGGAGAAATAGCAGCATATATTGGATGCTGATTCAGAGCATATACAGCTTTCCTGGGAACCTTGCCCCAGGCATGCAAGGTATTGCCACCCAGCTGGTGCTGTAACTAAGCTTCAAAAGATCATTCCACCTTTCTATCAAGCCAGCTTCTTCGGGATGGTGTGGGACACGGTAAGGCCAGTGAATCTTATGAGCATGGATCTGTTGCTGCACTTCTTTTGCTGTGGAGTGAGCTCCTTGATCAGAAGCAATGCTGTGTGCAATACCGCGATGGTGACTAAGGCATTCTACAAGCCCATGGATGGTGGTTTTGGCAGGGAAGGTAAATCCATATCCTGAGTAAGTGTCTATTCCAGTAGGAACACTGTTGGTGGGAATGTAAATTGGTGCAGCCAATATGGAAAAGAGTATGCAGGTTTCTCAAAAAACAAAAAATAGAACTACCATGTGACCTAGCAATTCCACTCCTGGGTATATATCTGAAAAAACCACAAATTCAAAAAGACACATGCACCACAGCGTTCATAGCAGCATTATTTACAATAGCCAAGATATGGAAGCAACCTAAGTGTCCATCAAAAGATGAATGGATAGGGGCTTCCCTGGTGGCGCAGTGGTTGAGAGTCCGCCTGCCGATGCAGGGGATACGGGTTCGTGCCCCGGTCCGGGAAGATCCCACATGCTGCGGAGCGGCTGGGCCCGTGAGCCATGGCTGCTAAGTCTGCGCGTCCGGAGCCTGTGCTCCACAACGGGAGACGCCACAACAGTGAGAGGCCCGCGTACCGCAAAAAAAAAAAAAAAAAAAAGATGAATGGATAAAGAAGATGTGGAATATATACAGTGGACTACTACTCAGCCATAAAAAAGAATGAAATTTTGCCATTTTCAGCCACATGGATGGACTTGGAGGGCATTATGCTAAGTGAAATAAGTCAGACAGAGAAAGACAAATACTGTATGATATTTGTCCTCTATCCACAGGACAAATACCGTATCCACATTTATATGTGGAATCTAAAAGATACAATAAACTAGTGAATATAACAAAAATGAAGCAGACTCACAGATACAGAGAACAAACTAGTGGTTACCAGTGGCGAGAAGGAAGAGGGAAAGGGCAAAATAGGGGTAGGTGATTAAGAAGTACAAACTAGGGACTTCCCTGGTGGTCCAGTGGTTAAGACTTTGCCTTCCAATGCAAGGGGTGCGGGTTTGATCCCTGGTTGGGATCCCACATGCCTCGGGGCCAGAAAACCAAAACATAAAAGAGAAGCAATATTGTAACAAACTCAATGAAAGCTTTAAAAATGGTCCACATCAAAAAATCTTAAAAAAAAAAGTTCAAACTATTAGGTATAAAATAAGCTACAACGATATATCGTACAGCATAGGGAATATAGCCAATATTTTATAATAACTATAAATGGAGTATAACCTTTAAAAATTGTGAATCAGTGTATTGTACACCTGTAAGATATAATATTCTACAGCAACTATACTTCAATTTAAAAAAAGATTCTTTGTCCTTTGACAGTTTGATTATAATATGTCTCACTGTGGCTCTCTTAGACTTTATCCTACATGAAGTTTATTGAGCCTCTTGGATGTGTAAATTAATGTTTCTCATCAAATTTGAGAAGTTTTTAGCCATTATTTCTTGAAATATTCTTCCTGCCCTTTTCTCTCTCTCCTTCCGGAACTCCCAGTATGCATATATTGGTATGCTCGATGGTGACCCACAGGTCTCATAGACTTTATTCATTTTTCTTCATTCTTTGCTCTGTTCCTCAGACTGGGTAACTTCACTGGCTAATTCTTTCTTCTGTCAGCTCAAAACGGTTGTTGAGTCCCTCTGGTGAATTTTTCATTTCAGTTATTGTGATTTTAAACTCCAGAATTTCTATTTAGTTCCTTTTTATTGTTCTGATTTCTTTATTGATATTCTCTGTTTGGTGAGACATTGTTCTCATGCTCTCCATTAGTTCTTTAGACATGGTTTCCTTTAGCTCTGTGAGCATATTTAAAATAGATGATTTTAAAGTCTTAGTTTAGTAAGTCAATGTCTAGGTTTCTTTAGGGACAACAACAAAGTAGGAGGAGATTGGCTTTGCATCAGTCTTAGATTGCCTACCTAGATGTTAATGTGTGAGAGAAATAATCTTCTATTATGCTTAAGTCACTCTTATTTGGGTTTTTTTCCATCACTTCCAGCTGAACCTTACCCTAATTAATACACTGCAACAGATGAGGAAATGAGGCCCAGAGACGTGAACTGACTTGTGGTCTGTAATGTAGGAGTGGTATCTCCACATGTATTCCTCACCACAGAAAAACCAAGATAAGCAAGACAAAAAACAAAAAACAGTACTCAAGTCATAATAGTAAAAAAATAATATATAGAGAGATATATAGATATATAGATGCATGAAAAAGGAAAATTTACAGAATACAGATTTCTCTGTTTTAAAATCACTGAGGATTGACTAACCATACAGAATCAGTAATTCCTTTTCCTGGGATTTCCTCCATTTCCCCGTTTCCCTTGCAGCTGGGTTGGTGAAATGACAAAGTTACCTCCAATGGAATACAAGTGGAAGTGATGTGTACCATTCCAAACCTGTCCCCCACCCCACACCCCCCATGCCTCTCTTCCATGCTTCTTACCCACCTGGCGACCAAATGCAAAGGACTCTAAGGGTGGAGCCACCTGATAAGGAAGCCTTGGTCCCTGAATCACCCCGCGGGAAGCCACTTGTTTTCCAGAAACACCCCACTGGACTGTTATGTGGATGAGAAACAAGCCCTTGTTTTGGGATTTATTTGTTTGCAGCCATACCTAATACAGTCTCTTTTCCTGCTCTTTGCCTCAGCTCCACCTGCTTGGAAGTTGGCCTGTGTTGGGTAGACTCTGAGCCTGAGGAAGACTTCTGTTGTCACAGCTACTAGATATGGTGACATTTTCCTTCTTTCTTGGACTCAAGTTTGGTGTCCAACACAGCCCAGCTGCCGTGGGGTGATGTGGCACTACCTCTTTGTGCCTCCCTGCCCCCTCTTGGTTCCTGGTCTCTAGGGATGGAGGCACTGCCTAACCCCTGAGATTGTGTCTTGGCTCCAGCCACTGTGGACATTCATCCTTGCTCTGAAGTCATGTCTATTTAATATTCCTACTTAACATTTATCTGCCTTTAGGGTGACTGCTTAACTTAGTTCTTTATAGAATAATAAGTAAATGATAAAGTGACCGACTTCATCTACAACTCTGAACAGACACCAGCGTCTAGTCTTTCCGCGTAAACAGAACTCTTGACTCTCTTCCCATTTTCTCCAGCTAAAAACACCTACAGCCCTTTGGGGACCACCCACAAAATTCAGTATTCACCTGCTGAGGAAATCTCTGGCTCACAACTCATTCGCTGGGAGCCTTAACTGACAGGTCTTGAGCCCAGTGAGAGAGCACACTTCTAGTTCTCTTCTCTGCCCTCTTCCCTTGGGGAAGGTATGGAAGCGGCCTGTTAGAAGAGACCCGTTTCTCTCAGTGATTAGGCATTCTTTTTAGTGATTTCAGGGATGGGTTGTTCTGATTTTGAGGTACGTTTACTTTAAGTCTCTATAGCAGCATCCAGAGCTCCATGATGGCTGCCATCTCTCTGCATCACTCCCCCAAACCCAGGGGAACAATCTCTACTCTTTGGGCTGGTTTGGTATCTGATATTTCCCCCAAACTCAAGAATTCACCTCGGGCTTCCCTGGTGGCACAGTGGTTGAGAGTCCGCCTGCCGATGCAGGGGACACGGGTTCGTGCCCCGGTCCGGGAGGATCCCACATGCCGTGGAGCGGCTGCGCCCGTGAGCCATGGCCGATGAGCCTGCGCGTCCGGAGCCTGTGCTCCGCAAGGGGAGAGGCCACAACAGTGAGAGGCCTGCGTACCGAAAAAAAAAAAGAATTCACCTCAAGGGACTTCCCTGGTGGCTCAGTGGTTAAGAATCCGCCTGCCAGTGCAGGGGACACGGGTTTGATCCCTGGTCTGGCAAGATTCCACATGTCGCGGAGCAGCTAAGCCCGTGCGCCACAACTACTGAGCCCGCGTGCCATAACTACCGAAGCCCAAGCGCCTAGAGCGCGTGCTCCGCAACAAGAGAAGCCACCGCAATTAGGAGCCCGCGCACCGCAACGAAGAGTACCCCCGCTCGCGGCAACTAGAGAAAGCCCGCGCGCAGCAACGAAGACCCAACGCAGCCATAAATAAATAAACAAATAAGAAATTAAATTAATAAATTAATTAATTTTAAGAAGTCACCTCAACAACAGAGTGCAGAGGAAAGAGCCTCTGCTAACTTGGGTCTCAGGAAAGTCACATAGATCACTTTCCTTAGGCTCCCATCCTCACCTGTCAACTGGGGAGAAGAATTCCTTTCCTGCCTACCCTATACAATGGTGAATATTAAATGACAGGAAGTTTTTGAAACCACTGACACCCTGCCGAGTACCATATAAACACTAGGATTACCTATATTGTTTTGCTTTTAGAAACTACTCAGCTTCACCCTTTCTGTTTCTAATCCCCTCCATCTCCCTTACCCCACCCCATCAGGGTCTGGCTCTTCCCTCAGGAGGAGAAGGGAGGAGTGATTCACACCTCCTGGTTGGCCTCCTTAATTAAGCCTAGCTTCACTCTCCGACCACTCCCTCTCTTCCTTCTCCTTGGACCAGGTGACCTCCCTCAATAGTTCAGGCGTCTCAGGGCAGCTTTCCAGGGTCGCCAATGGCTCTGCCTCCGGACAATAGGGTATTTCATACTCCCTGTCTTGAAACTGACAGAATCACCTAGCTCAGGTGGAATCTGAGCGCTTGTACCAACTACAGCTCCGCGGGTGGAGAAGGGAATGGGGGCTTCCGGTGGGGCCGAAGTGTGTGTGTTGGGGGTGGGAGGAGGGAGTGGGGCGGGGATGGGCCCCGTGTGTTCTGGTCTTTGCAGAACAGTGTCTGGGCTGCCCCTCCTTTCTGACCTCCTCGCACCGCAGCAGTAAACCTGTGTTAATTGAACGATGCTTTATTTACTGTCCACCAGACAGAGAGCCCTGTCCGCAGCACAGGAGTGATGGGGCTGGGGGTGGGGGGCCGGACCGAGAGGAGGGCGTCCCACCCAGGACTCAGGTCTCAGCCCTCAGGATCCCCGAATCAGTCTCATCTTCCCGAGCAGAATGGAGGAGACGGGGTCGGAGTCTCAGGAGGGCGAAGACGGAGGCGGCAGCAGGGTCCCAAGGGTCCCAAGGTTCTATCTTTACTATTGAGTAACCCGCGCTGGGCGAAATCCGCTTCTTGGTACCCGACGGTGCGTCAAGACTACACCGTAGAGCGCAAATGAGGGAACTGGGTAATTACGCTGATGGTTGCGGAGATAAACGCTCTCCCCCGACTTCAGCGGGTCACTGAGGCTTTGAGCTCCGCTGCCGCAGCTCGCTCCGGAGCCAGTGCTGGTTCCGAGTTTCGCATTGCCCTCGTGCTGCCTCCGATCCCCGCGGGAGTCATCTGCGCCCGCCCCTGCCACCCGGGGCCCCGGGACTAGGCGCCGCTCCACTCCCGGGCACCGCGCTCGTCTGCAGCCGGTACCCTGGGAAAACGTGCGCTGAAGACTCACAGGGACCAGGTTCAAATGCAGGTCCCGCCGCTGTAAACGTGTCTGACTCTGGGCAAGTTCCCGAACATGACTTCTCAGTTTCATGTACCAGTAATAATAGCTTCTTTGTGTGGCGGCTGTGAGAATTAAACAGACACCAGGTGTGTAAAGTGCCTGATGTGGAGTAAGCGTTCACGAAATGGCAAGTATGACCTGTTACTCTGGGGACCACGAAGTCACCATCGAGCTGCATCTCCACGGCCCGGGGCAAGCTACCCGGATAATTCTGCCAGCAATGAGCTTTTGAACTAGTGAGAGGTCCTGGCTGGCCAGCCAACAGAAACCCTTGGAAAAGCCCTGAAGGAAGGCAGTCGAGGGCCTGCAGCTCTGCAAGCCCCACCACCGCGTCTGCTCTTGCCTTCCTGTCTGACCCATCATTCCCTTTATAGGACCTCAGGCGGCTGGTCTGACTCCCGGGCCGGGGCAACCGAGGCTACACTCCGCCCGGAGACTGCAGAATCCCAGGCATGGGCTGGTCGGGCCTGAGTGCCCTGAGCCGGGATGGCTACAGAGTTGCGGACAGCATCATCTCCCGCGGCGCGTCCCAAGCCGCTAGTTCAAGGGCCAGAGGAATGAGGCTGCCCAGTCCCTTGGTCCCCTTGCTCCCCTGTGCTCAGGCCCCAGAGCTTTGCGTCATCTCGAGCAGCGCGCGGGTCCCTTGTCCCGGAAAGACGGTCGCGCTGGGCCTGGCATCGAGTGCGCGGCTGGGTCTGTGAAGGCCTCGGCTGCCAGGAGCCGCAGAATTTCTCCTTGCAGCCCGCCAGAGTCCGAGCGGGTGCGCGCTACTCAGAGAGCGAGGAAGCACTTGGTACTCCGGGTGGGCCGGGCCACTGGTAGTTCTGGATTTATCCCTGGCAATGGCCAGGGCTGCTACCGTCCTAAGCAAGGCGTCCTCCTACGTGTCCGCCCTCGTGCCAGCCTATGGGGTTTGTGGGTCCTCCAAGAAAGGGAGCCTTTGGGGCAACTAGGGGCGCCTGTCGGGCCTCGCAAGATGCGCTTTCTTCAGGTGCATCCTCACGGTCTTGCGTAGACTCTCACCTGGTGGGGGAGCAGCCCTGCTGCTGAGATCGAGGGGGAAACGGAGTGGAAAACTCGCGCCACTGGAGGGCACCCAATCTGATCCTCTCCTCTCCGATTCCACCCCACAACCCAGTAGAAACATTTCCCGAGTTACAGCTGTACAGGAACCCACAGAGTTTCGAGAAGAGACTCCTGCGAGGCGACTCTGGAGGCCTTGACCCTGACACAGGGACTGGAGACCTTTCCGGGCTCCACTGCGCGGCCCCCAGCAGCAGCGACCCAGAGACCCTCTTTTCCTCCCTGCTCACCCTGCCCGCGTCCAGCAGCGGCTCCAGGAATCGAATCAGGAAAAATCCGGGCAGGGTTGGGTTCCCGCGGCACGAGAGGAGAGGCTGGTTCTCTTCCAGCCCCAGGCGCCTCCTTTACAAGCCGCATTCCGGGCTCCTCCGAGTACCCTGGTCAGCTCACCGGCTCACCCACACACCTCTGGACTCAAAAAAAGCCACGGTCTCAATGCACACGTCGGCCCCACCTATTCACACCAGCGCGGTTTTTCACCCTATTGCATGCACACACTCTCTTATGCCTTCTCACATCTCCCAGTACATCCTCACGCACTGGGTCGCTTCCCTCTCCAGCATCCCTAGGCAGCTTCTAGTGCCCAGGGTACCCAAGCCGTAGTGCTGGAATGCGGAACACGAGAAAATGAAGGGGCCCAGTCAAGAGCCCTAGCCCTCCTCTGTCCTTCTCCACCTGCCCCTCAATACAGAAACATTCACAAGTTTCCTGTCCGGAGGCCCGGCAGCATCCCAGCAAGAGGTGGGCACTGGTGGAATCCAGGAGGCCAAATTCCCTGTGTCCTGACTCTGGTGTCCCCACTCGGCTGGTCCCTGCTTTTCTCAGGGGCCAAAATGGTGTTAAACAGGGACTGGGTTAAACTGAGGACCAAGTAGACCGGTGTTCTCCCCAGATCTCCCTGGCTCTGTTTAACCTTTTCTTGTGTGGCAGGGCATCACCACCTGCTCCTTAGGCCACTCCCTGGAGATGTTCTTCGCAGAAGGGACACCAGGTCCAGGCCTGCCCTGAAGCCTGGAGAGGGGTGCTGAGTGCGGGGTGAGGAAGGAGACTGCGTGGGGAGCACAGCCAGCCCTCACGCTCCCGTCTGCCTTCAGTAGCCCTTGGCTTTTACAGCCCCGAAGCAGATAAGCCGACCAGCTGCCCTCAAGGGCTGGGTTCTACCTCCTTCATTAGGGTTTTACCTTGGAGGGTACGTGCGTATGGGACCTGGCTGGGAATAAATGAAAGGTGAACATGGTCAGGGAAGCCGAGAGGGAGACTCCCGCTTCTAGCTGCTGCGTCCCTTCAGGTGGCCTGAGCAAAACTCTCGGCCTCAGTGGCTACTGGCAGAGGGGAAGGATGACAAGTCATTGGGAACACTGTTTGGTGAACACCGACGGGGAATAGCTGCATTCACCTGGCAACATCTGTGCAAAAGTTACGTCCAGTTGGCGTGGTAGGTCTAGTGGAGTGTGGAATGGAGGACTGGCTTGTATAGATTTATACAGTGGGTGAGTAGCTGCTCGGGTTTATTTTCAGAACGTCTGCATAGTTTCCCCTTTTAAATAAATATTTTCGGAGTTAGCTTTCCAAGGGGGAGGGAAAGAGGGAAGCTGCAACAAGTAGCGCCACTAAACCAGAATAAAGCTCCAGGACAGGCACCCCGCCCCCTACTGGCAAGTGAGAACTCCCAGCAAACTCCATTGATTCCACCTGGACCGCTGGATCGAGGGTGGGGTCCCTGACCGTCTGCAGCCTCGGGTTAGGACCGTCTCTTTTCCTGGGCCACAGCTGCCTAGAGCCAAGGCCTTCCCAGCCAGCCGGGCTTCAAGGCTGTGTTCTGGCCCCAGCAGGTCCGTGGGCTGGGACGGGCTGCTCGCTGGGGCACCGGTGGGAGGGTGGGTTTGAAGGCTTCTGGGGAGAAGCAGAGGTTTGTGTTTGTGTGAGTACAAGGAGGAGGGAGGGGCTCATTTGTGTAGGTATCTCCCTTTCATCTGTGCAGGGGAGTGTTTCACCTGAGTGCCTGCGTTTGTGTGTCTGTAAAAATGGGTTGAGTGTCTATGTGTGTTTGTGTGTGTGTGAACATATGTGTGATGGAGTATGATATTTCCCCGTGTGGCCACAAGTGTGAGTGGGTGAGTTTTTGTGCTACCCACAGTGTCCGGCACAGTGAATCGAATGATAAATGTGTACGTGTCCTTGTGAAAGTTGGTACAGAGCCTGTTTGCCTGTGATTGTGAGTGCAGAAAATAGGAGGCAGGTAGGGGAGATGTGGGCTCCAGGGACTACTGTTTCCTCCCTTCGAGAAGTAAGGATGGGTCTGTCGGCTCAGCTCCGCTGACTCGAGGCAGCTTCTCGCTCCCTTGAGTCTCTCTGGACCCTCAGACAGTAGCAGGCTCTACACCCCGCCAGTCAGGGAGGGTGGGGCCACTCGGGCCCAGGATGACCTGAGTTGTCCCCTGAGAGCACAGCCTCCAGGAGAGGCCACTGGAGCTGCCAGGACTGCACTTCCTCTTGGGGGTGCAGGGGCCGTGGGGCTCTTGATGCCGTCTTACGCTGCTAGGGATTCCCTTGACCCCCACGACTGCACAGAGCTTACGCTGAGGCAAAGCCTCCCTCTCCAAGTTAGCCCCCCCAGCTGCCCGCGTCCCCGAGGGTCTCGACTGGAAAGGAATCCTTGATATTTAGAAAGTCCGCGCAGAAGTGCTCTCCGCGAGCGCTGATTTCACCAGCGGAAAGCGCCGGAGAAGTCCTGGAGCTCCAGGATCACGGGGTCAGAAGAGCGCCTCCTCCCCTCCGTCCCTTCCCACCCAGGGCCGGTCGGAAGCGTCCGGGTCGCGGATTAGTAATGTGTATGGTACCAACAGCCACCGAGACCTGAGACGGAAAAGCCTCAACTTTCTCCTCGAGGAGTCCCGCCGGCTTCGGACCTGCCTGGGCCGGCTTAGACTTGTCGCTTAATGGGGAGGGGGCTGGCTCCCCGAGAGGGGAGGGGGCGCCGCAGGTTAATTTACAGCCGCAGAGGCACCTACGCCGCACCACGCACGGAGGTGCCTCCTCCGTCCGCTTGTTCCCATTTAGAACACGCGCCCGGCGCGCCCGGCTCCCCGAGTCTCCCGGACTTCCCTTCTCCCCAAGCCCCTTCATCTCCACGCCAAACCAACGGATTTCTGAGCGTGGAGACCTTCGTTCCACGGCTACACGCACGACCCGGGCTTCGCGGCTGGACCAGCGGCTGCCCTTTCGGCCAGCGAATCTGCCCAGTGCGTCGTGCCTGGTTCTGGGGATGGCGACCACCGCTAAGGCGTCCGCCCTTCAGGAAACCTCCACGGCCCGACTTGTTTCCCAGCCTTGGCATGTCCAAACACACGTAACCACGTTACGCACACAGCCTCTCATTTCCTACCCCCATTCCCAGGTGAAGAAAGAGGCAGGTGAGGGCACTGCTCGGCTGGTGGGGGGAGAGGAGTCCCCAAGAGGGACAGGCCCCTTCCCCGCTCCTGCAGGGAGCTTCCCGGACAAGAAAAGGGGCAGAGTGCTTTGGGGCAGGAGGTTTCAGAGTATTCAGCCCCTTCACCTTGCGACTCATAAACGTTGTGTGTGGGGGAGGTCGCCTCCCGGTTTCTGGGACTCATGGGGTTTCGCTGCCCAGAACGGTCCACCCGGGGTGTCGAGTCCCTGTAGGGAAATGAGACACAGCTGCACTCCCGGCTCGCGGGCCTCGTGGTATATATCCATATATATATATATATATTTATGATTTCTAATTTTATTATAAAATAAAAGCAGAAATATTTCCCGAAGAACATTCACATGAGGACATAACAGGGAGATGGCAAGTCTGCGGCTCGGAGGCACGCTCTGCCGGGAGCACGGCGGCCACAGTCCCAGGAGGAAGAGGAGAGCGAGTGGCGGGGCCTCACCAAAGCAGAGGGGCAAGCGGCAGGGGGGCGTTCAGGGGCTTCCCTGCCGCCGCCCTTGCTCTTTCACTTAAGTTACTAGGCAGCGCTGACACCTGCAGCCCCCAGCTGACCCCGGGGGGAGGGCCTCTGGAGAAAGCCCGGGTTCAAAGGCCCTGTCTTTTCTTTGCTCTTCCCCCTCCCACTCCCACCCCCGTAAAGTGAGGAATGGGGGGAGGGCAAATAGACCGCCAGGCACGAGGAGAAAGACCGACGCGTACAGCCCGCGAGGTGCAGGAGGCTGGCGGAGAGGAGAAACCGAAAAACAGAGATAGAGTAATGGAAACCTAGCGAGAGATGGCAAGCCGGAAGTACAGACGGAAACAGAGACAGTGCAGAGGAGGAAAGCAAGAAGAAGAAAGGGAAAGGAGAAGAGAGAAGGGGAATGAGAGGAAGAAAGAGCAAGGAAGGCAAGGGAAGAGAGCGGAAGAGGAGGCACGGAGAGAGAGTAGGAGAATGGTGTATAATTTATTCCCTTCCCTGGTTCAAGACCCGGTCCCAGGCCTCCAAAGGATCTCCAAAGAAGCAACTTGTTGAAAATAAATCCCGAACAAAGACTAAACCAGAGAGCCATCCGCCCTGCCCGGGCCGGCAGTACTGCCCGCTCAGCGCGCGGGTCTTTCAGTACCTGGTGGGGCCGCCGGCGCGGGGCACCCTCCGGACACGGTCCTTCTCAGGTCCCGAGCGACCAGCCCAGAAGGCAAGCGCGTCGAGGCAGGCGGGGCTCTAGGAGCCCAGGTCCACGAGGTTGGCCGACATGGGGTTGAGGATGGAGTCCTGCAGGCCGTGGTGATGCTGCAGTGGGTCCGAGCCGCCTCCCCCCGGCACGGGCACGGGCACGGCGCTGGGGCCCGGAGGGTGGCCCAGGCTGTGCAGGGACGGCAGCCCGGGTGGCGGCGGCGGGCTGAGCAGCAGCGCGGGGCTGGACGACGAGTGGTCTGGCGTCCCCGACGGCGTCTTCTCGTCCTCCGAGCTGCCTAGCACAGACTTGCCACTGCCGTTCAGCGACGCAGCCAGCGGATTGTGGCTGTTGGAGTTGGAGTTCTCGCTGTTCTCCCTGCAAGTGCAGGAGCAAAGCAGCCGGGTCAGCGGGGAAACCGAGGCTGCTCGGCGCCGCGTCGCCCTGAGCCAGAGCCGCCGCGCGCTGCCTGCGGGTGTTTTCGGTTTCTAACATGTTTCGCGGCCAAGCCTGGGCTCTGGCTCTTTCAGTCCCTCCAGACCCGATTTCTCTCTTATACCTTCTCCCTGTATAGTTTCTATCTCCCCACCTCTCCTGCTCTCAATCTCACGAATATCTTTCTGCTCTCCGTGTGTTCTGCCCTCCCTGCCTACCCCCACTGAGTGGCTAACTTTTCTTTTCCAGAGCAGAGGGGCAGGGGAGCAGGGTTCATTGGAGTTGTAGGGAACAGGGACAGGGAGGAGAAGGTGCCTGGGTTTTCAGATCACTCTTGGCTACTCAAGCCAGGGTTTGTTGCGGAGAAGTGGGTCCAGGAGAGTCAGGGACCCTAGACTCTAGGCTGAGGGTCCACTTGAGGTTGGGGATCTCACAGGTCCTCATCTCCCTTTGCTTTTCTCTGCTTGAGGGAAAACCCTGTCTGAGGGACAGGTTCCTGGAGCTAAGGGTCTTTTCCCTCTAGTTCCAAACTGGCAGGCCTTGTTAGGGTTTTCCTTGCTTGGCCTAGGAACGAGGCCCTAAGGATGCAGGACTCCCTTTCCCTGGTGGCACAGCAGAAACTTCAGCTGGGGGCCTGAAGCTGGGGTGTGGGGGGGCAGCTTCGGGGAGAAGAGAGAAGGAAGAGTGAAGGGGATTGCTAATCCTGGCCTAGACTTTTTCACCATACCAGAAACTGAGGGACTCTTCAGCCCTCACCTGGGGCCTGACCTGAGAACTTAGTTCTTCAGGACTCTGGATGCATTGTATTCTGGGGGGAGGGGAACCTCAGCAGGGAGAACCCACCTCCTGCCCTGTCTCTGACCGTCGGACAGCCCCTGCCCAGATTTGGAGGTTTGAATTCTTGGGTAGATTCTCTTTACTGGCTCCCCAGGGCCTTTTCTTTCTGTTTTCCTGGAAGGGAACTTCCCACAGGGCTGGCAGCTGAATCCTTACAACTGTGGATGCTCCAACCTCATGGTCTTAGAGACCAAGGTCAGCTTGAAGCCACCCCCCCCCCCGCCCCCCCCCGAGTCCCACCGCTGATTCCACTGTTCAGCACCCGCACTCTGACCCTGGCCATTCACTCCGGGCGGCACACACCCCGTACCACAGACCCCGGGTGTCTCGTTTTGCTCTTACACTCAGGCTGATTCTGGTCCCACAGTCAGCTTCTCCCCCTCCAGATTTGGGGTTCTGAGGGGCCAAAGCCACAACGGCCTCATGGTCAACTGCAAGGCTAGTTCAGAAAGTCCTGGTTTCCCTGAGGACAAGCAACTCCCAGCCTTTCTACTGCTCTCAGCTCACCCCAGACATACCGACCTACCTGCCAAAGAGGGTAGAGCCTGAGCAGAGAGGAGCTAAGGGCTTGGCAGGCCAGGGAAGGACTGCTGGGTCCAACGAGGCAGAAAAAGGGACATGTGTTTCTCTTCTCTCCTAGAGCTGACACTTCCTCCCCAAGCCTTTCACCTCTTGGTCCTTTCAATGCGCGATAAGACTTTCCCTATCAACCCTCCTATCCAGACAAGGAAAATTCTTCCAGGCCGCTCCACATCCACGTCGTACCAGGAAAGTTCCAATCCCAGTACTGACCCCAAATCACACGGCCTGTAGCTGAGTGAGGTAGACGGGAAGCCCTGAGAAGTGCTGGTGAATTCTCACAGGCAGTCTAAACCCCGCACCCCGCACCGCCCCCCCCATAGTCCTCACCAAAACCCTCTGTCCTCCGACCTTCGGAGGACTAACAGGCCTTGCCTGCTGTGCGCCCCGTGCCTGGAATCCAGGCCTACCGTCTTGCCTTTGTCCCGAAGGTCGCTGCTTCTCCACTTTTGCTCACAAGCGACCAGGGAGTTAGTTGACAACTTCCCGATTGCTCTGCCCGCTTTAGACAAATTTCGGATCACTTGGTCGCCCGCAAGCGCCGTCCGGGTCAGACCAGGCTGCAGCAGGGCCCTCGCTGGGACGAGCGGGCCCAGTTCAAGCCTCTTCAGTGGCTGAGTGGACGCCCTGGGACCCCCTCCCTCGAGCCCGGGGTAGCTGGCGCCGAAGTTCTACTTACTCGTACCTTTCCTTGGCCTCGGCTGCCCGGTCGCGCTGCCGCCGGTTCTTGAACCAGTTGCTGACCTGCGTGGTGGTGAGGCCCGTGGCTTCCGCCAGCTCGCGCTTCTCGCGGGGTGAGGGGTAGGGGTTGTGAGCGTACCACTCGCGCAGCACGCTTCGACTCTTTTCCTTGAAGCAGTAGCTGGTCTCCTCGCCGTCCCAGATGGAGCGCGGCAGGGGAAACTTGCGGCGCACTCGGTACTTGCCCACAGCGCCCAGGGGCCGGCCGCGCAGCTTCTCCGCCTCGATGTAGTGCGCCTTGAGCCACAGCTGCTGCAGCTTGGCGTGGTTGTGCGGCGAGAACTGATGGCTCTCCAGGATCTTGTAGAGCTCGCGGAAGTTGCCGCGGTGGAAGGCCACCACCGCCTTGGCCTTGAGCACGCTTTCATTCTTGTGGAGGTGCTCGCAGGCGGGCAGAGACCACAGGAAGCGGCCCAGTCGCTCGATGTTGCCGCCCTGTTGCAGCACCTCGCACACGCACGCCACTTGCTCCTGCGTGAAGCCGAAGGTGGGTAGCATAGACATGGTGCCGGTTGCGCCCGCCCGCGCGCGCCCTCAGCGCGCCGCGCGGTCCGGCATGGGCGCCTCCCCGCCGGACCGTCCGGGCCAAGAGGCGGGCGGTGGGGGGGGGCCCGGCCTGGCGCTGACTCCCGGAGAACTCCGAGTCACTGCAGGACGTCCCCGAGCCGGCCGCGGGTCCCGCGCCGCTCCGCGCCCCCGCCGCCCGCGCACTTCTCCTGAGTCCTCGTCCAAGCCCGGGGGCCGCCCGGGGCGCCGCTCCGCATGCTCCGCGCCCTCCCGCCCGCCAGCCGCTCCCTCGTTCGCTTCTCGCTAGCTCTCCCTCCCGTCTAGCTCGCTCGCTGCTTTTTTAATAATATTATTCTAAGCGGGCATGAGGCGCGGCGGCCCGCGCCCTGATTGGTCTGGTTATCTGACCCGGGGCCTGCCCGCGCCAGACAATAGTCGGAGTCAAATTATTCGCCATGGAGACGCTGTCAGTCACTGGTAACCCGAGCCCGGCGGGCCTGGCGGCTCCCCCCGGCCTGCTCCGCTGACAGATCGCCGGGCTCGGTGCAAAGCGTAGGGCAGCCCGAGACGGGAGCCGGAGGCGCTCCAAGAGCCTGGGAGGCGGAGAGGGCCGGGCAGAGGCCAGCGGCGGCGGTGATTGACGGGGCGGACGCCCAAAGAGCAAGGGAGGAGCTGGACCCGGGAGGCGGGGGGGGGGGGGGGGGGGCGGAGTGGAGACGCGCAAAGAAGAAAAGGGGAGGACCGAGGTGGGGAGGGAAGAGAGGAGAAGAGAAGGCGGAGGACGTTAAGGGGGTGCCGGGAAGAAGGGGAGGAGTGGGGTGGAGGGAGCCACGAGGGGGAAGAAACTTTGCCCAGCTTTTCGCAAGGCCGCGCCGGCTGTCCCCCGGGTCGTCACGCCGCTCCCGGGGCTGCTGTTTGCCGGGTGGATTCTGCCCAGGAGCTGACCAGTGGGGTGGGAGAGTTTGGACGCGCTAGGGCGCCCCTTAAAGATTTGGCTTTTCCTGCTGACAGTGCCCCACCCCCATCCTAGGAGTTCGGGACCCGCGCGGTCCGCGAGGGAGAGGGGGAGGGAGCAAGAGAGAACTGAGGAAAATTTGGCAGTGGCTACAGGCGGACGCTTGAGAATCTACTTCTTGGAGGATCCCGCCTTTCCTCCTTCTCTTAACCGGGCCGGCTGCCCCGCGGCCGGTACCGCCCGGCTGAGCGCTCTTGGCTCTTCGCTGGGCGGGGACTCAGACTTAACCCCACGGGTCCCACGGCCCGAGAAGCTCCCGGCACTTCCGTGTGGTCTCCACGGAAGTTGACTCCGGTGGGCAGCGCCGGTGGTCTGCCCATAGGGATGCGAGGGCAGGGAATCTAGGATGGTCTTGGCCCTTCTCCTGTGGGTGGTCGGGGAGGCAAGATCCACCACCTTCTGGCCTCTCAGCTTGGACTCGGCTCTGGCCAATTCCAACATGAGAACCGGGTCGCCGAGCTCCGGAATGAGGGGCTTAAAAAGGGGATCCTATTTTTTGCTTCTTTGTCACGGCGCGTGTGTAAACACGTGACGCTGGTTCTCTGGGAGAAGGGCAGGCGAGTAGGTGGGAGGGCTGGAGTGGAAGAGGGGGTGTTGCGGCTGTTTCTACGGTTTTGAAAAGCCCCGGGGTTAGCTCTTTGCCCGACTGGTCTTTCCCACCTCCGTTTCCCGTCTTGGCTCTGAGCTGTTGCAGGCTGGAGCCTCGCTGGCTCCCAGTGCCAGGACTCAAGCCAAAACAGAGCCCCGGCTCTGCCTTCAGCTTAAGACTGTGTAATCTGTGTCTAGGCCACATTTCTTGGTTCCTACCCCTTTAAATTTACTCAGTAGTTTGTGCTAGGAGCACTGGAATGCGGGTCCAGAACCCTGGGTTCAAGCTGTGACTTTGCTTGGTGTTTTTGAGCAAGTCTCCTACTTGTTCCTCTAACCCTTAGTAACATTTCCCAAAGTTTCCCCCCTGCTCTAGCATTCTAGACGTCCTATGGGGGACTTGCAGTCATGAAAGAGTGGAACCCTGTGATACTCCCTAAGACTTTTGCCTCTGGGGGCCTGTCCAGATGTATGGAGACCACAGGGTTATCAAAGTATGTTCCAAGCCAGTGGCAGGGACAGCTCCCTGCAGAATCTCAGGTGGCATGCTCAGAGCCTGCATCAGTCCGCTGAGAGGAGCCCTGCTGTATCCAGGCCACTTTATCCAGAGTCCCGTGTGCTGCCACACAGGGTTTGCCCCAGAGTCGGGCTTAGAGGACTCTGGAAGACATGAGGAAGTACTTACCCTTGGCTGCAGTGAGGTTCAGAGCCCACCTGACTCGTCCCAAGAAAGGGCAACCTACTCTTTCCAAGACCTCTTCCTCAGCCACGTGGTTAATGACTGGCAGGCAGGTCCCACGTCTGGCCATGGCGGTCTTACATCTTGGCAAGATCAAGTCCTAACTGTTGGGGAGCACCCTAGTCTGGTGCAGGTGAGTGGGACTGGTCAGTAACTTCCTGGTGTGAGACTTTGGGCCAGTTTATGGTCTCCACCTCATTCTCTCTATTAGATGAGGCCTGCGTGATCTTTCAGGTCCCTGTTGCTAGAATGAGTCTAAGAATACTAACCTTGAAAAAGCGGGTAAACTGCAGCCTCAGCCACAGCTTCCACTGGGAATATGCCCCTCCCTGGACCCTTGGAGCTTCAAGATTGAACTTCCTTCGGGACTGGGTCCTGCCCATGTTCAGCTAAGGCAGATTTTCTGGAGCTTCAGACTCACTGTCCCTTCTAGTGTTGCTCTCTTTGTGGCCTCTGGGTGCTGAGGCCAAGGGTCAGACCTGCCAGGAGAACCCACGTGGTACCTGCCATCTTGGATAATATAGTGTGTGCCATATGAAAAGAGTAAGCGCAAAAAACCTGTAACATCATTACTCAATGCATGGGTGTGTGTCCATATGCCACTAGTTCTGCCCTTCCCCCATATCTGTAGGAAACCAGTTTTAGCAGGTCTGGGCTAGAACCTTTTGCCAGCAGAGGCAGCTGAGCGCCTGCCCTAAAAAAGGCTAGGAGCTCAGCTAGGGTCTCTTTACACTCTGCAGCCCCCTCCCTGCCTAGCCCCCTTCCTGACAGCCTTTGCCACAGGACAGAGCACTTGGCAGGCATTTGGGTCCTCCAGGATTTGATAGATGCCAGCCTGACCCTAAGGCAATCTCAGCCCCAGGTTCCAGTGCTCAGAGCAGCTGCTGGAGAGGCCTGAGGGTGCCAGACACGGTGGGTCTACCCCACCCCAATCCAAGGAATCTATGGACTATGCAATCTGTTCCTCCCCTAAGACACTTGAAAGGCCTGCACAACTGGAAGCTCCATGGCTGGGGAGGACAAAACTTTGTAGGCCTGTGGAAATTTGGGCTTTATTGAAATGTCTCCTTTCATCTCCAAAGTGGGCCTGGAGTCCTTTGGGACAGACTTTCTGGAAGGCAGCAGCAGGGGTGGATGGGTGAGCTTTAACGAGCCCACACTGACCCAATGCCTTTGCCCCGACTCTTGGTCAGGGACAGTCTGAGGCTGGGCACCCGCAGATGGCACCCGTTGCCCATCCCAGGGGCAGCACATGGCCCACTCCCGGGACTTTTGGAGAAAGGGAGAAAACAGCGGAACCAACCTCGCAAGGGCTCCCCTGACTTTGGTTTCGGGCTTTTCGTAAAGAAGGGGTTGCTAAGGAGAAGGAGCTGCTAGCCGGCTATTTCCAACGCCAGCAGAGAAGGGGGCGGGGGTTCGGTGCCAAACCAGACCTTTTCTTTTCTTTAATCTTTATTTTTCCAGCCTATAAAGATTGCAGAAATCCCCTGGGCAGACTCCGGCCCTGGCGCCGCCCGCCTCAAGCCCTCCCCGCCGTTCTGCATCTCTGGGGTGTCCCGGCCCGGGGGTGGGGAAGCAGGGCGCACCCGCCCGGAACCCGGGGTGGGCCGACCGCGGCCGCAGAGCCCTGTTCCCCCCACACTCGCTCCCACCCGGCCTCCCGCTTGGGCCTCACTCGCGTTTCGGTGAAAGCGGGGCTCCCGCCGCCGCCCCGCCGCCCCGCCTGCCCCCTGGCATTTGCGACCCCCAGCACCGTACGATTTTCTGTGTTGGCCGACTTTTGGGGCAGGTCAGGGCGCGGGAATTCCGCGCGAAGCAATTCTCCGTTTTTGAAGACGGTTCCGGTGGCGCCCGGGGATACAGGGAACTGGGCTCCGGGTGGCCGCCCTCGTGAAACGGAGCGAAACGGTGCCTCGCCTGCGCCGCACGTGGCTGGCACGGTCCCGGGCCCCCAAGGGCCGGAGCAGCAGTGTCCAGCGGGGGCAGCCGCTGCCCCTCCGCCCTGCGGGCCTTTTGCCCCGGACCCATGCGGCGGCCTGGGCCGCCCTCAGGAGCAAACGGTTTGGAGGCCTCAGGCTCACAGGGGATCTGTTTATAAACGAAAAGAGCGAGAACGTAGGGCTTGGGGTCGGTCTGGAGGTTGGCAAACCCGGGAATAGGCCCGGGGCGGCGCCAGGACCGAACAGGACTTGAGACGGGTCCCCAGGTCCCGGGCGCTGCCCGCTTGCCTACGACGCCCGTTCCGGCTCGCGGCCTTGCGTCCCCGCCCGCGGTCACGGCTCGGTCCTGGAGCCCTTCGTACCCGCGCCGCGCTCCCTCCGGGGCTGGCAGGGGACGCCGGGCCCCTTTGCCTGGGAAGGGGTTGGGGACTGGGGGGCGCGGGCGCGGGCTTGGGGGATCGGGCATCCGGGTGAGGGGGGCAGGTTCTCGGCTTTGGGGTCAGGAAGCGGCCGAAGTCCGCCGCCGGGTATTTTCCGCGGAGGCGCGGAGGACCTGGGCACTGCGGCCCTGCCTTCGGCCGGGTCTGCCCGCGAGCGCCCCCACGCGGCAGGTCCCAGAGTCCGGGTCGGTGGGTCGATGCTCGGTTTCCCGAAGGCCTCTAACGGAGCAGGGAGAGGGCGCCGGGAGGGCCCGCAGGTTCCTCCCTGCTCACCACCCCCAGCACTAACCGGCCGGATGCACAGGCAGAGAGGACACGAGAAGTGGGGTGCGTCCGGGCAGCGCGCTCCCTCGGAGACAGACACACACCCGTTCCGAGGCGCATTAGGTTGCCTGGGTTTGATCCCACGATCCTTGGGGAACAGTCACCGGCTTTTCACCCTCGCGTGTCCCCCCGCCTGGAGACTCCGGATCTGCCTGGCACACAGTGGAAATGTTCGAATGAATGTTTGAGTGACCAGTGAGATCTGACTGACAGCAACAACTGGGAAGTACCAGGCCAATAAGAGAATGGCCCTCTTCCGCCTCTTTCCTTCTGTGCTTCACTTCCAGTCCCCTTCCGGCCCTCCTTTCTTTGCAGGGGAAGACTCAGATCTGTGACGGCTTTCTCCACCCAGAAGTACTGGGTGCTGGAGTCTCTGTAGGGCTATGTAGAGGCTACAGACCGAACGCGCTGCTCTTAGAAATTACAGATCTAACTGCCTGTAGCATTACCAGGTCCCCCTGGGCTGCAGGAAAGAAAGTTTTCCAAGTAGAGTTATTCTAGTTTTTGTGGGGCTGCTGTCTTTAGTTGCATTTCCTTAGTTACTTTACAAAAATCCTCTGTAGGTAACGTGTAGATCAGGTTTCCTGTAAGAAGTGACTTTTTTTTTTTTTTTTCTTCTTTCCATTACCTGTGAGAAATTCTATCCGAGAGTAGGGATTCCTGGCTTGGCACTTCTCTCTCACTGCTGTATCTATTTTTATTACCATTAATTATAGTGCATCAGTCCCACTCATCAGCGACACCCCTCCCCCTGGCCGGTGACTGCTCTTGGCTCTCCTGACTGGGGTAGCACCTGGGCCAGAGGGCACTCCCACCCCGCCATTGAAGGCAGCCACACAGGGGTTTCCACCAAGTTCTGCATTTGAAAAGGGAACCTGGAAAAAGCCAAGATTATTCTTAACTTGGAAATCCAATACTTTATTTTGTCGTCTCTGTGAATTAAGGCTAAAATCCAGGGGCTGTTTCTTATAGAAGAATGTTTGCTAATTAACTTAGGCACATGGCTGTGAGAATGCTTTAATAAAGTAGGTAGAAACAAGATACAGCCCTGCTGCGGAAGGCACCGTAGCTCAGGGAAACCTGTGCCCGAGGCTGCTGCAGAGGATCCAGGTCAATGTCAGCCTCTAACAGATGTCCTCTGGTAGCACCATGGCATTCTGTTTTGTGACGACAGGTGGGGTTGGCCCTTTGGCAATTACCATCTCTGTTCCAACCATTCTAATACAGTTGCACTGTTAGTAAACGCTCACATATAGGGCAGATAGGCTGGGCGGGGCCGAGGACGTGGGCTTTGGCAGCAGACAAGCCTGGGTCCTTGGTCCAGACCCACCACTTAAGTAAGGCTCTCAACCTTGGAGCCTTATTTTGCTCATGTGTAAAATGGGGATAATAACCCAGTGTTGGCACACAGCAAGCATTCAACGTTTGCTTATTGAATACAGTTGCATTGGGGATTGGAGATAAAAGTTTGTGAAACATCTGGCTGACAAGAGGTGCTCAATCATTGAGGCTGTTGTTATCGGGATGTGATGGGTTGGTGTGTTTACACAATTGCATGTGATTAGTGTGATTTCAGAAAGCGCCTGACTTAAGTGTCAAAAGGCAGATTTAATTTCCAGGTGACAAATATTATCAAGCCCCTCTCGATTCCCAGACCCGGGCTAGGCACTGTGGGAAGTGCTCAGTTGTGTGACGGGAGGTCCTGGAGCAGTTGGAAAGACAGAAGCTCCTACATGTGAGAGTCCCTTGGTCTCTGCAGTTCACCATCCGCGGCAGCCTTGGAGAAGGTGTGGGCTTTGGTGTCAGGCTATCTGGGTTAAATCCTGCCTCTGCCACTTAATAACAGGGTGACCAAGGGCAAGCTACTCAATCTTATGGAGTCAGTTTCCCAGTCTAGGGAGAATAAAAAGTAGGCGTAACAAACACCTTTGCTCTCAGGGGCTGGGGAAGTGGAAATGAGCTAAGCATGTGAAAAGGCTGGGTCCCCATTCGGAAAGGAATAGGAGAACTTCAGGGGCCATAATGTTTTCTATTATCTTATGGTGTTTTCAGGATTTTGGTCTCATTAAGACAATTCTCAAAGCAAAAGACAGCTGCATACGGGCGTGACATCGCATGTTCCTTTAGGGTTGAGACCAAGGCTTCTCCCCCTGTTGTGTTTGCTCTCAGCGTTGAGGACAAAGCGGAACTCACGCTGAAAGCTCCATAGGAGGGTGTGGATTGTGATTGTGCCTTGTGACCTAAATGGAGTAAACGGAGTGACTCCCCTCTGCTCCCTAACTCCTTCCTTCTCAGCCCCCTGTGCCTTGAGATAGAGCCAGGAGTATCTGTTCAAATGTCTTCCACTCATAGAGTATCTTCTGTAGACAAAGCAGTATACTAATGCAGAGTGGGTATAAAGTGGGGATTATTAGCATTTACAGAGGAGGAGATAGGTTCAGAGGTTAAGCAACTTGACCAAGGTCATACGGCTGGTAAGGAGCCTCTGAAACTTCAGCTCTTAAGGCCAAAATCCATACTATCAGCCATAAGCCAGTTACTGCCTTTAGTTCCTTTGTCATAGCAAAAGTAATAATAGGAAGAATTTACTGAAGGCCTATGTGCCAGGCATTGTGACATCTCACATAATGTCCAAACACCTCCATGAGCCAGGCATAATTAACTGCTCCATTTTGCAGGTGGTGACACTGAGGCTCAGAGAGGTTGAGTACAACTCCAGCAGCTACGGCAGAGCTGAGTTCTTGAATCCAGGCTGTTCAGCTGTAGAATCTATGCTCTGACCCACTTCACTGAGAGCTTTCCCACTAAACTCTCCTCCCTCACCCCCAAGCCTTTCTTCTCTCTGAGTTCAGGTTCCCCAGGCATTTCCAGCTACCAGCGGTTAGAGTTCCATGTAGGTGTCAGGAAGACAGGGCTAGGCTCTAGGAAGAGCCAGCTCTCCCTGCCTCAGGTTTCAGCCTCCACGCCCTGGGGTTCGTGGCCTTCGCTCCCTGCCAGCCCCTGCAGGGCAGGAGTCCACTGTGACCAGGGCAAGCTGTACGGCGGTAGCCTCAACCCCAAGTTGATAAAGTCTGGTATGTACTCATGGCTCCCATTATGTCTGGGCTGAGCTTGTGGGACTCAGAGAATTAAAGTGTCTGAGGCAAGGCACTTGGATGTGCAAGCTCAGAAATTCACTCAGACCAACAGAAGAGACAAAGAATGAATTTCTTATAAGGATTCAGGACTAGCACGTGGATTCAAGGGCAGGGGACACCACTGTCCTTAACAACGGTGGAACCAAAAACTGGAAACTAGTTAGATATCAAGGCAGGCACTTTTTCTCCCTCTGGGTGGCGGAACAGTCTCCTCTCTCGGAGAATCTTTGTTCTCTCTCGGAAGAGCAGCTCTCTCTGTTTCTTCTCCTTTTAATACTTCCCTAGCCTTTAGTGTGTCCCCCGCTCCGGGTACTCAGGAGGCACTCCCAAATCTCTACCCCTGTTCCAAATTCTTGAGAGAGAGAGAATCTTATAGGCTCATCTTGGGTCGGGTGGTTCCCAGTCCAATCAGTGATGCTGTGTGGGTGGGTGGGCGGGACAATATGGCGCCCCGCCCAATCCGCTGGAACTGTGAGTCCGGCCGTGGGAGAATGAAGTGGTTGGTGGGCGGCTACCGGTTTCTAGTCAGCTATGGAATGTCCAAGTCTAGGGCCTGGTACCCAGAGGCATTAAACAAATTAGTTCCTTTGCTTTCCCCTTCTCCCCACTCCCCAATGTGGTGCCTTTTCCAGTCCATCCATCACAAATCAGCCAGAGCTACCAAATCAGAGCCCAGATATGATGACCCCACTCTGTGTTTAAATTCCTGTAATGGCACCTGTTAACCTCATGATGAAATTTAGACTTCTTAGCGTGGCTTATGAGGCCCTTTATCATCGGACTTTGCACGTATATCTAGCTTATTTCTCCACGCTGCCCACTTCTTTCTCAAGACTTTAGCCATCCAGAATGATTAACGTGCACTCTTCCTCTCCTGTGGTAGAAACCCATCACCACCCACTTATGCCTCCCTGACCCTGGGCTTGGCTGTGTGACAGGCTTGGACCGATGAAATGTGAGTGGGTGAGCAGATGCTTCTATAGACATTGCAAGGTGCCACCAGGACTCTTTCATCTTTTGCCCTCGTACCCCAGATAGGTGCTACTCCAGCCCATGTCACAGGATGAAAAAGAAGATGGAGCAGAGCCCAACCTGAAGCAGGGTCACAGGTGGCCTGCAGCCTACCACTTTTGGTAAATTTTCAATACTCTTCCAAGTTTATTTGGCCAGAATTAATGCTGCCTAGGAAGAGCTTGCAGAATGGACATAAGGCTGCAGGTACAAACAAATCTTCCTGAGTCACCCCCCCACCCTCCATTCCCACCATACCCCTTCTTTTTAAAAGTCTAGTCTATCCTGTACAGCATCCCAGCAGATGGATGGATAGTGAGGCCTTTATAAATCAATGGTGGATCCCCCACTAGAGCTGGCATGATCTGGGTTCTCGAAGGTGCTCTTTTGAACTTCTTACTACACAGGACTCACTATTTCAGATTCCATAAGCTGAGTTTGCTCCATAGTTAATCTATGTTGGCCAAAGTCAGCATCTAGCCTCTGGGTGTGTTTGAAAACTCAGAGGTCATGGGATGTTGTCCATCACACATGCACGCGCACACAGGTACACATGTTCATATCCGTGGAGGTGTCTAGGGACAGGAAATCACATACTGTTGAACACATATTCCCAGCCATACTGGGCACAGTCCTCCAGCGTTGACCCTAGAAGTTCAGATCCTTCTGTGGGTGGGTCTGTGATGGGCTATGAACCCAGCATGTAGTCCTCTCCACCCATGGCTGTGAAACTGAAACCTCCTCCTCCCCTATGCTTTCAGCAACTGATTAATACTCACAGGGGCTGTTGGAGCTCTTGATTCTCAGTAGATTGTACTACCAGCTGACACATTTCCTCCTCAAATAACATACACTCTAATTTTCTACACAGAACATACAAGCAAAAATATGTAATTTCAAACAATAAGTTAATGGTAAGAGTAAACAAAAATAGTCTAACGCAGATGCAAGGTGAAGTAGGAGTGGGTGAGTGTTCCTTGTAGTCAACCGAGGCTGTAAGGAGAAGGGGAGGGCTGGAGCCAGGGCTAGGACCGGGGCAGACCCAGGAAAAAGGCCTCGGACGTGAGATAAGCATATTTAGAGAGCAGATGCAGACTGTGAAGTCCATGAACATTTTATAAAATGAGATTTCCTTATGGGAAAGGCTTAAACCCACAAAGTTTATTCAGCAATACATCTTGTAGCCTCAGCAGGACTTTAATTTAGGGTCCTTGTTTAAAGGGTATATGGAGGAATTCACACACACACAGAATCAAGCAGGAATGTGCATGCACCCATATAAATAAATGTATATATAGGCAAATACCTGTCCCTGTACATACACATCTGGACACACACAAGCACACATATACTTATATTCATAGGAAATGATGAATACACGTTTATGCTCACACGAGGAAATAATTCTTGAAATCATGGGCACCATTTCATTCTCAATGCGCTTTATACCTGATTTGGTCACCCCCAAACCAGCCTTCTGTGAGAGATGACTCGTGATTCGGGGTTGTGGGGGAAGGAGACAGGTGGTAAGAGGGGTAGGAGTTGAAACTAGGAAATGTAATTACATTCAGTTTACTGAGCTTCTCCCCTTCTGAATAGCAAGCATTCTTAACCAGAAAAGTTTGTACATTCGACGCATTATAAACTTTGTGGCTACTTAGCCCGTGGCCGGGGATGGGACCGTTCTTAAGGAATCCGTAGTTTCTGCTAGCGTTTTTTCTGATGCTTTCCTGACCTACCTTAGCTATACCTGGGAAGGCCTCCTAGGGTTTTACGTTCATCGCCTATATCCCTCTAGCTCTCCAAAGTGAGAGAGTGAGATTTCTGGGAAAATTCAAAATATGTAGAAATAAACAGAATCCATCAATGCACAATGGCATCATCGGGTGACAGCCATGGATGGCAAATGCAGTCTTGTTGCAGGGAGGGGGGTGGTGCTCACAGTGTAGTCTGAGAACCATGCAAAATTGGATGAAGCTTATCTGAAGAGCAGTGGCTCTCAACTTTGGGGGTCAGAAACCCCACTGGAAATGTGAGAAAAGTCTTCTCTCCAGGGAAATGCTCATAGGCACATACCCACCAAAGGTGGCATTCTCTTGCAGGAAGTCAGAGCCCTGAGCTCATGCCTGGATCTGTGGTGTGCGCAGGGGAAGGGCTGCTGGGGCACAGCCAACCGCCGGAGGCCTGGTGCTTCCTTGGAGTTTCTAGCACTCCTTTGTGGTCAAGGACAAAGGTTTTGTCTCCCTTCACAGCCGCTAGCCTGACAAGCAAAAGAGTGGAAGAATCTTTGCACTCACCCACCCCATCCCACAGAGCATGAGAAGGGGTCTCCCTTCTCATCAAGGGCAGGCACCATTTTTTGCCTTTAGTGAATACGGGCAGTTTCCTCAGACACCAGTCCCCCTCCGCCGCCAACGCCCGCCCCAGCGGTTCAAAATTTTGAACCGGTTCAAAATTAACTGGATTGAATAATTTCTGCCTTGCAGGCTTTGTCCGTCCGTGGTCATGGACATAGTCCAACACCCGACATGGTGCCTTGTCCCAGAAGAAGCTCAAAAAAAGGTTTCTGTTAATTTATCAATAATAGCTATCTCTTATTGAATGCTACTATGTGCAGACACTAAGCAAGGGGCTTTAGAAGCAGGATTTCATTGAATCTCCTGACAGCTCTGAGGTGGATACTATTAATAGGCCCATCTTACAGAGAAAGTGTGTAGTCCTGATGCACGGAAGGTTAAATTAATGAAGTGCGGGAGGAGCGAGTTGAACCAAGGTCGTTTGCAGAGTCTGGGCGTGTAACCACCATCCTATGTTGCTTCTCTGAGCAACATACCTGTTCAGTTAATGTTGATACGCTGACCACGATCCGGCAGGAGCCAAAGGGAGGAAGGGGACTTGAAGAGCTGCCCACATGCCAGGAGGGCTAGTTGATGCCCGCACGACCGAGCGCTGTGTGAGGCTAGGGGGCACCCCCCATCCCCTGCCCCTCCTCCAGGCAGGTCCCAGTGGCAACCTGAGCTGGAATGCAAGGACGAGCCGGTGCAACACCTTACTCGTATTTTAGTTCAGCGATGGCCCGGGCAGGAGGGAAAGCGCCTCGTTGAAATAATTGGCTCACTCTGGAATGGAGATTCATTTCCGACTGTGCGCTCCCGAGCTGGCCGATGTCAGAGGGAGGATATTTTCATAAGGATGAACGTTCTTGATCGTTTCCTGCCGCAAAGGTCTCCCCCTCAGCGGTCACGGGGCCTGTTATCTAACACCCGCCTCTGCTTCCAAACATATTCAAATGAAAATAAAGCCCCTCTATGAAGAGCCCGAGCTTTCAGACCTAAGAACAGGCACGGGGTGCTACTGACTCCCCGCCCATGGTGGGAAGGCTGAGAAGTATTTGATTCAATTCAGCACAGACTTTCATGCGTGTCTGAAGGGGGGCTGGGCATAAGTTTGGGGTAGGAGGATGTCAGGCTTTTGCTTAAGATCCCACCATTAAGTAGTTAGTCACTTTGTGAAAATGTGAACCAATGGGTCCGGAGGACAGCATTCAAGGTGTCTGTGAACTTGGATGGGAAAAACTGCATCCTAATTTTCACTGACCTCTAACTAAAATTTAGCAGCTCCTCCAAGAATGGAGGCATCAATCATGGCAGTACCAGGCGACACCTGTGACGTCCTCACCAGCAGAAACCACAGATATTTTCCTATCATGTTAGAGTTGGTGCAGGCACCTTGAAATACTTACGCTCATCACTACTTTGGAATTATGGTTCTGATTAGACCTACTGCTAGATCTTGCAATTTAAAATGTTAATAAAGATGCACATATGTTACTGTATCATTTTAAAAATGATTTTTATAATTTTACTTCAATATAATTTTCTTTGTAATCATGAGTATTTTATTTTATGTATTAGAAAGTATTATTCTGAGAAGGGGTGCGTAGGACTCACCAGATGCCACAGACACAAAAATTGGCCCCCTGTGAAATCGATGTATATTTAGGGATTCTTCCTTCAGTACAGGGTTGCAGCTGTTTTGAGGAAGAGTTAATTGTTCGTCTTTCACCTGTTCAGAGAGGCCCTCACCAGACATCAGGGGGAAAGAGGAACATCCTGGGGAACCTTAAGAGGTTCTGATATGTTTAGGCCTCAACTTTCCATCTATAAAATGGGGTGGCCAAGCCCGTCAACAGGAGGTGCTCTCTTCTCATTCCTGACTGGTTGGGAGGTTGGCAGAGCTGTTCATGTGCCCGGATTTGACACGGCTGGACGCTGAGCCTGGCACGGTGGCTTCACAAAGTCAGCTGGATCCCCTGCGCTTCCTGCATGCCTAGATGAAAGTGGCTTTTTTTCATTTGGGATCCAAGATGCTGAGTCACTGGCCAGACCACAAGAGTAGTTTTTGTTGTAGAAACAGTCCAAGAGGCCGCTCCCCTAATCCCTGCCCAGCAAGCTAGGCCTCGACCCAGTTCTGATTCTGAGGGGATGCCTCCAGGAAAACACTGCAGGGGGTGTGGGAGTGGGTGGGGCTTAATGAAACAGGTTCTAGGGGGGAAGTCCAGGTTTCAGAGTTTCCTAGGGGTGGGCCCAAGGCAGGTGCTTGTCTTGGGGTCCCCTCCCCTTTACTTTGTCCAGAGCCTATGTTGTTCCTGAAGTCTTGTGCACCCAGTAACAGGCTCCAGTCTGTGGGGACCCTGAAGGGGAAGGCAGTTCCTGTTTGTAAAGCCCTGACAATTAAGCCGGAGGTGTGAGAGGCAAGCCTAGCCCAGTAGGTACAACACACCTCCCAAAAGAGCTCAGGCGTGTGCCCAGACAGGCCAGGACGAGAGGCCTGGAGGGAGAAGAGTGTGCTAAATGGGGGGGCAGAGGGTTGGCAAAGAGGCAGAGGCACAGGGGAGGGCATCCTAGGAAGGGATGTCAGCCTGAGCACAGAAGCAGGAGGGGTTTTGACTGGTGATAGTGTTGGGGGGGCACTGTGGTGAGATTAACGAGGGTCGGAGTAAAAGGCAAATATTGGAGCAGCGTAGGCTGTGGGAAGTAGGGTGTGGATTATGAAGGACTGGATGTTCGTTGAAGTTGTTTTGAGCAGGAGAGTTGATTCTGGCTGTGTTGCAGGCTTGCAAGGAAGGGCAGGACTCCAGGTTTCTGCATCCAGGCCCTAACTTATTCCTGAGTTATGGCTCTGCTATCTTTCTAAATGTAGCAGCCTTCCATCCATCCATTCACTTTCATCCATTTATCCACCCGCTCATTCTCTCATCCTCTGCCTTCCTCCCCAGTCCCATCACTAGTCCAGAGACTGTGTTCTCTGCTAGGTTCCAGGTTTCTAGAGTAGTTCCTGGCATATAGTAGGCCCTCAACAAAGAGTTCTGAACAAATTCTCTCCCTGAGCGTTCACGTAGCTGTTCACATTTTGCACAGGATGCTTCTGGAATATTGAGTCCTTTTGTCCCTGCTTATCACTGGAGCCACATGTGGTTATTGGGACACTCCACTATCCCAACAGAGCCTCAGAGAGTCCCTTTCTTCTCTAGTTTAGCCTTGAACTGCATGAAAACACCTTGAACTGCATGAAAGAAGACCTGGGTGCTGGTCTCAGCTCTGCAGAGGCAAGATGCATGGCCTTGGGCACTATCATTCTCCTTGTTTCCTTGGCAGAGAGATGTCAAGCTTGGGCTAGGAGAGCTTTGAGATTCTCTGGATTCTAATGGGCTATGATTCTATAACCTTAACTCATTCCACTGTAGGGCAAGGGAAACCACGTTAAAAACTGCTTGAATTCAAAGGGAAGTTTCTGCAGAGTCAGTGATTTAAGGTACATTTCTCGGCCACACAGAGATGCCCTAGATGAATGGCTAACCATTCCTCAGCCCTAGGAAACAATTCTCTTCTGATAGTCCCATTATGAACGCATTACCCCCTTCATCATTGGGAGGATACAGGAGCGCCCAGAAAGGGACTTAATTACTCTGAGATTACGTTACTTTCCTGATTAAGTCACTTAATAAATGACCACATCAAGTAGCCTGAAGCGAGGCATTTCCTAAGAGGGCCTAAATCACTTTTAATTTTCAGGGCTGTGTGTTTTCCTTGTGCAGCCTGGAGCGGCCATGCCCAGCTTGCCATCTGAGAAACATTTCTTCAAGGTGTCAAAAGGACGTGTCATGCATTTGGAATGAGGGCTAAATTAAAAGACCATACAACACATCGTTATATAAATAGTGGGGCTGTTTCTAATATAAACCACCCATTTTGGCTGTCTTTTCTTGAGTGGAACAATGTGTAGTGGGACACTTGCCTGACATTTACACCCCCATAAGCACATACAAAAACAACTATACACACATGTACATACGTGCATAGGCACACATGGATGCAGGCAGGAAGGGAGGTGTAGGGCCCCTGGAACATGACATACCAATTAGCCACCAGGATTTGTTGCTGCGGAAAGGTGGAAAGATCAGTGACTGCTAACTTGGCACTTCTAGCTTTCATGCCTGTTCTGAGAATGGCTTAACTCAGAGGTGAGGGGAAACAGTGATTTCATCCAACTTCCTCAATTGTTTTTTTAAAAATTAATTAATTAATTAATTAATTTTTGGCTGTGTTGGGTCTTCGTTTCTGTGCGAGGGCTTTCTCTAGTTGCGGCAAGCGGGGGGCCACTCTTCATCGCGATGCGCGGGCTACTCCCTATCACAGCCTCTCTTGTTGTGGAGCACAGTCTCCAGACGCGCAGGCTCAGTAGCTGTGGCGCACGGGCTTAGTTGCTCCGCAGCATGTGGGATCTTCCCAGACCAGGGCTCGAACCCGTGTCCCCTGCATTGGCAGGCAGATTCTCAACCACTGCGCCACCATGGAAGCCCACCTTCCTCAACTTTAAGATGAGGAAACCATTGCCCAGAGAGGTCTGGGGACTTGCCAGAAAACACACAGCCAGAGGGAGCCATGCCAGTATGAAGACCCAGGTTTCTTGGTTTTTTGTTCCACATAGCCCTACCCTCTGAGGTTTCAAGGGTATCATTTACATCAGTGAGCAAAATGGCTGTCCTTGTCACTCTGATTCTGCTCTGCCTGGAAACTGGGCTGATAGGCAATCTCCAACCCCCATCCTACCTCCCCACCCCCGGCTCTTGTTGTCCCACCTCAGCCCAGCCACACAGCAAGAATACTCTGGGAGCTATTTCTCCCGCCCACTCCAGAATTCATACCCTGGTGTAGTCTTTCCAGCACCGAATCTGGGCTGGCCCTTTTAAGCATTAGAGTCAGTGGAAGCAACGCTGTGTGGCTTCTGAGGCCAGGTCATAGAAAGCCTTGCACCTTCTGTCCTGGACTTTGGAAACGCACATTCTGGAGAAAGCTGCTATGGTGTAAGAAGTCCACTGCTGAGAGACGGCCATTCTGTGAGGGAAGCCCAAGCTACCCCATAGCAAGAGTGAGCAGAGGTGTCTCCCAGCTGCTGCTACCGTCTGGGCCTGGGTGCCTGACACGTGCATGAAGAAACGCTTTTCGGGTTCCCAGGCTGGTCAAGCCTTCCCAAGACTGCAGCTCCTGCTGCTACCTGGAAGCCGCTGCAGGAGAGGCCCAAAGGGAGTGCTGCCCTGCTGAGCCCAGAAGCCATGAGAAATGGAGATAAATTGTGGTTTGAGGCCCCTGCATTTTGGGGGCGGTTAGGCTGCAATAGATAACAGGAAGGGACACAGACGCGTGTCATGGTTTCTCCCAGCTCTGCCTACTGCTAGCCAGGGCCTCCTTCACCCCATCCCCTGGGTCCAGTCTCCCTCTCCCTCACCCTGAAGTTATCCCACCTCAGACAAGCCACAAAGCAGATAATTGAGAGCAGGCTGCCTTGGCTTGTGATTTTACCCCAGGGAGAAAACTAGTGCCGTTGTCAGCGAGAAGTCCCAGCTGCTCACGGCGTGTTCTGAAGCTTCGGGCTCTGGAGAAGCTGTTGGCTTTGCTTCTACCTCATGTCATTAGGAGGGCATTTCCAATACCTGACGGGGGCTTTCAGATACTTTGCTGTTCCCATTTCTGCCCTTTAGCCTTGAAGGGTTTTTTTTTTTTTCATTTTCAGTTTTTACCAGTTAAACTGTCACTGGGTGGGAGAGCCCACAGCCAGCCCTTCCAAGACAGATGAGGATGAAAGAACTCAGCTCTCAGCTCAGGAATAAGCAAACTTCTGGGAAGAGAAGAAACCACCAAGCACTCCTAGGCCTTTTCCGCAGACTCAGTAATATGCTCCATCCGTCTCTTCCTGGCCCTATGGGGCTGAGGGACCATCTAGAGTAAATAGACCAGAGGTTGACCTCCAGAAAGCCTAGGGGGTGGTGAGAGGGCAGGGTAGTTTTCCAGAAAACTAGACCCAAACAATTTCTGGGCACCCAATGTCATCAGGTGCTGGGCTGGGTGCTTTCTCGGCGGGTAATTTACTGAAACCTCTCTGAGATCTGAGAGCTCCTGGCCCAAGATTGACCTCAGGCTAAGCTCGGGAAGGTGCCGATCATTCATTCTTCCCATGGGGCTCCATCACTATCTCTAGTGGCCTAGAGATCTACCTCCTGCCCCCGGGGAAACTGAGGCTCAGAGAGGCCCCTTGGTTGGAGACTTCAGAGCTCTGAGAAGTACTTCCCCTGTTCTTGTTTCCCCCGTAGGGCTGCCTGATTTAGCAAATAAAAAGACAGGACAAAAAAAAAAAAAAAGAGACAGGAATCCAGTTAAATTTGAATTTCAGATAAATAACAAATACTTTTTAGTATGAGTATGCCCCATGCAATATTTGGGATATAACTATGTTAAACAGTGATTCGGTGTTCCTTGAAATTCAAATTTAACCGAGTATCCCTTCTTTCATGTGGAAGTCCTAATTTATAATGCTCTGAGTAATTCTTCATTTGAGTAAAGGGGTCTGCTGCAGAGGAAAATACATTTACAAGTTATTGATTTAGATTAACCCACTTATCTGGCCCCCTGCGGGAGCCAGCCGTGAGTCAGGCTGGGAGCTCACCTGGGTCAGGTCTTTGGTCCGGCGTTACCTTCTCTATGGCACTGTCCTTGATCGCCCATTTAAAATGGTACACCCCCACCCCTACCCGCTGGGGACCTTCCCTGTTGTATTTTTCTCTATATTCTCTGCTTTATCTACTCCTTTCTTTTATAGTCTCTCTCTGCCTACTAGAATGTAAGCTCCACGACAGCAGGGATCTCATTTGTGTCATTCACAACTGTATCCCCAGGTCTGTATCCCCAAGTGCCTGGCACTTGGTCGGCTTGCAGTAAACATTTGTTGGATGGATGAACGAAGGAATCTGGGACTCACGGCTCACAGTCAGAAGCTCTCCGCTCTGAAGCCCTCTGCTTTCCCTGTCATCTCTTTGCTGCCCTGCAGCCTCCTTGGAGCCAGGGAATTTATGCAACAGCTGCTTTTGGGAGACCATGTGAGGATGCATGTTAGGGGTGGGCTTGGGGAGGGCAGCCCTTGGAGCTTTGCCCTTAAATCCCAGCCACTCCTGCCGTCCTGCTGGGTGTCCGCAGCTGCTGGTGTCAGGCAGGAGAGTAGCGGAAGGGCTCTCAGGAAGGGAGAATTGTGTGACTAGCGCACAGAGGGGGCTCTCTCTGCAACGATGAGAACTTAGAGCACAGGTGCTCTTTCCCAACAGCACTGCCTCCTTGCTCAGAGTAGAGAGGCGAAGGTGTCCCAGAAAGAGCTCTGGACTAGAGTGACCCAGTGTGGCCGAGTGCCTGCCTCTGCTCTGCCAGTCACCACCTACTGAGGGGCGGAGGGTGATGGGGAACTGCCCTTTCCATCTCAGGCTTGCAAATCACTGCTGGCCTGGAACCCTCACAAGTAGGGGAGCTGATCCCACCCCCATTACCAAAGACATATCCCAGCCCGAGTCCAACTGGGACAGATGTTTTTTTTTTTCAGAAAAAGAATGTCAAGCACCTCTGTCAAGGCTTTGACTTTGTAAAAGTAATAAAATAAAAGATTCTGGAAGAGATAAGAAAAGAAATTATATATAACTGGAGCACAAGGGACCAACGGGGTCTTGTGATCAGACCCCATTTACTGATAAGGAAACTAAGTCTGGAGAGGCTGGGGTGGGCCCTGTTCCTCAAGTGACTCGGAAGGCTGGGGGTAGGGGTGCTGAGCTAGAGCCAGGCTCCCTTCCCCCCATCTTGCCACCTACACGCATCTAGAAGTTAATGCTGTTGGGTGACTCTGAAAGTGGGTCTCAAGGGGTCAGGTCTATTGTTTGGGGAGTTCAACAGCCCCGAGAGGCTTAGGGTCTGCAAAACAGAGACTCTAGGGTTTCTGGTGCCGGTTTCTCCAGGCAAGGAATGGAGGCGGAGCCTCGTCACAAGAGTGGCTATGGGCTGTGGGATTTACTTGTTCTTTTGCCATGACCTTGGGCAGATCTTGTTAACGGATGAGATCCTTGGCTTCCAGAAGCTTCCATCCCTTAACTTGATGGGTGTTAGGTCTTGAGTGAGCTCCTGGCATGTGTGAGGGAGTAAGGGGTAGGGGAGCTGGCACCTCACCCCATCACAGGGGGCACGAGGTCAGGGAGGGCCACTGGGAAGGACGTGAGGTAAATGCGGAGGGAACCCCACATTTTTTTACCTCTGCTGCTTAAGGACCCAGCTGTGCCTTTGAGCGAGCTTTCCCAAATTCTAGCCTTATTGGCTTAACATGCAAACAGATGCCACTTCAGCTTTACAGCCAGGGGTCCTGATTTATTTTGTGAATGATTCTATTTATCAGTAGCTTCATTACCATGTTCTCCGAGTGTCCAGATTACAAAGTTTATAAATAATTGTTTTCTTAATTGAAGCATATCAGGAGATTACAGGTGAGAAGCAGTTAATTATCTTTCCTTTCCAAATGGAAATTGACCTTAATTGTGAAATATTAATCCACATGTTTTATGCATTACACAAAACCCCCATTTTTGACACGGAGAGCAAGGAAGGCAGGTCTGAGGTTACATAATTGTTTTTAATGTAAGTGCATCGGTTAATTAATACTTGCAAAAAACCCAAGGTTTTTCAGGAAACTTACAATTACAGTCAATTTAAATGTACAGCTACATTAATACGGTGACAAGCCCAATAATACAGCTTAAGTGATTGCAGGCTAGTGCTGAACAGATGTGTGAACAGGCATGCAGGCTCTGCGTTGAGTATCACATCTTATTGGAAAGAAGAGCAGTCAGAGACCCCACTCCTGGGCCCCAGCCTCAGCCTCCAGCCCGGACTTCAGCCCCAGCCCTGTTGCACGTTTGTAGAGCTGGCCCCTGATGTGGGCCACAGACAGATCTGCTCTCTCTTTCTATATATTTTTTTTTTTTTATTGTTAATTCATTTATTTATTTATATTTTTGGCTGTGTAGGGTCTTCGTTTCTGTGCGAGGGCTTTCTCTAGTTGCGGCGAGCGGGGGCCACTCTTCATCGCCGTGCGCGGGCCTCTCACTGTCGTGGCCTCTCTTGTTGCGGAGCACAGGCTCCAGACGCGCAGGCTCAGTAGTTGTGGCTCACGGGCCCAGTCGCTCCGTGGCATGTGGGATCTTCCCAGACCAGGGCTCGAACCTGTGTCCCCTGCATTGGCAGGCAGATTCTCAACCACTGCGCCACCAGGGAAGCCCTCTCTTTCTATATTTTTTAAAAAATTGTTTATTTATTTTTGGCTGCATTGGGTCTTCATTGCTGTGGGCGGGCTTTCTCTAGTTGCAGCGAGCGGGGCTACTCTTCACTGCGGTGCGCAGGCTTCTCACTGCAGTGGCTTCTCTTTGTTGCGGGGCACGGGCTCTAGGCACGCGGGCTTCGGTAGTTGTGGCTCATGGGCTCAGTAGGTGTGTCGTGGGCTCTAGAGTGCAGGCTCAGTAGTTGTGGTGCACGGGCTTAGTTGCTCCACGGCATGTGGGATCTTTCCGGACCAGGGCTCGAACCCACGTCTCCTGCATTGGCAGGTGGATTCTTAACCACTGCGTCACCAGGGAAGCCCCTGCTCTCTCTATTTTGATCAAGACACGACATGTACATCTGGCACTGAGGTCCGCATTTTCTTTCTTTCCTTAGCTATCAAAGAGAGTTATTTCTCAGCACTGAGAAAGTGGGCACCTCTCAGACTGGTTAGAGTCCAAAATGATCAGAAGGGTCCAAGGAACCCGCAAGAGAGAGAAGAGCACTGGAGCTGCTCCTTCTTGCCCCCCTCCTTCTTAGCCCTTCGACCACCTTCCTGTAGATAATCCATTCATGTATCACCCATCAGTTGCCAGGGAGGACAACGACACCTGCATGGGGAGCCGGGGATGCTGCTGCCTCTCACCTGATGGCCAAAGCTAATTGGTTCACATACACACCTGACCATGCTGGGATAGTCTGCCTTCTTTTCTCTAGGATGTAACTTCGAGCCAGCGAAGGTGAGAGTTGGCACCAAGTGCCCTGACGAGAAGGGCCACAAATTCTGCTGCTCAGGCCTCCAGTTCCCCTGCGTCCTTCTGGCCTGGGGGTGCAGCTCTTCAATGGATTCTGAGGGCTCTTCTAGATATCTTCCAGTACATGCTAAGCCCTCTCCTTACCCCCTTATTTATGTATTTATTTATTTAGCCAGCCACTGTTGGTGTCTGGTACCAGTGGCCACAAGAAACTTAACGAGGACCAGCCACTTCGTGGTGAGGCAGCCAAGCCTGCGTTTGTAACCTGGCCTTCCCAGCTCACCATTTCTGTGACTCTGGGCAGATCTCTTTCTCAGAATCTCCATTTTCTTATCAAAGTGAGGAAAATAAAAGACGGAATGCATACATTTATTATAAGGATTTTATGAGATAATCTATGTTTGGCATACATAATGTTCTGAAAAAATAAACAAACAAACCTGTTAGCTGCTGTTATTATTACAACTTGAGCTTAAAGAGTTGCAAGCAGGAACTCCGAGTTCCCTTTTACCATGCTTGGTGGAGCACATAGATAACAAACACAGATGACAAAGGGGTTTACACTGATCTTTAAGTGGCCTTTTGACATTCAACGGAAGGTACTTGACCCCTGACAGCAAATTAATTTCTAGAACAGGGTCCTAGCCTTGGTGACCATTCATGGTTATCCAGCTCTTTACATCACAAAGGGGAGTCCTGTGGGCTGCTCTGCACTTTTTTTTTTTTTTTGCGGTGGGGGTGGGTGGGGGGGTTGCTGTGTGAGTTATGCAGGATCCTAGTTTCCTGACCAGGGATGGAGCCCGCATTCCCTGCAGTGGAAGCGAGGAATCTTACCCACTGGACCACGAGGGAAGTCCCTGCTCTGCATTGTTGATCGGAGCTAAGTCTGAGATGATGAGGTCAACCTCTGAGCACAGAAGCCAGAGAAACACTCTTCCAGACCACAGGCAGCACCTTACTTAGCCAGCCAGTATGTGCCATGGGTCATCCGGGGGCCTGGGAGAGAGTGTGGACGGCTCCATGTAACACTTCACCACGGCTGGAAACAGCTCAGAGTGTTTGACCCCAGCTGAGCCTGAGGCGGGGGTTGTTAGCCAACTGGGGTATCAAAGACTGGGATATCTGGGGTGTGAGACTTGGAAAGAGTGTGAGAGAACTCTGCCTCTTGAGGTCAGATAAAACTCCACATGGATTTAGCTCTGGAAGGAGATTCTCCAGGTGGAATGAACAGCTGGGACCAAGAGGCCATGGTCTGCTGGCGTGATTCATCCCTGGGTCTCTCCCATCCTGATAGCCACTGCTCCTGCCTTGTTGGCCCCAGGAGCAGGGGCTGCTCTTTTAATGCCCCAGCCCAGTTGGACACAAATGCTTCTCTTAACTCCTCTTAGCTCAGCTGTGACAGCTGGAATTTCTCAGAAGGCTTCTTAAAGGAGGGCAAAGGGAAATAAACCAGAAAATAAGAGTAAAAACCTGTCCAGCTTCAAGGAATCAGGTCCCTTCAGCTCTGTCTCACTCCCAGGAGGGTCCCAAGGAGAGATTCACTCATTCATCCTCATCCCAAGGGTTGGGACACGTCCGCAGGCCCCTTGCTGGCTTTCCTTCTTTGCCAGATCCCCGTCGCCGTCCAGAAGGGCCCTCATGCACATCTTAGCCCACCCTCGTTCTGGCCAGAACTCCTCAGGCTCCCCCTTCATCTGCAAGACCTGAAGGGTTCAGGAAGAAGCTCGGTTCCTCAGAGAAGGTCCTGTCTTGCACAAACAGGAAGCAGTCTGGCCCTGTGCAGGTCCACTGTTGCAGGAGCATCTACACAACATGTCTGGAGGGGTGGTTTCTCATAAAGGTTTTACCTACACACTTATTTCACAGGTGAGAAAACTGAAATTCAAACGAGGTTAAATGACATGCCCAGGGTCCCTGACTGACGCGAAGGTCAGGATTCAATTCATGTCCCCTGATGCCAAGCTGCCTTCTCTTTATTTTATTTCACACAGCCTGCTAGTTTATTATTTCATGCCTTCCATCCTCACTCCTCTCTCCTCTCTGCCCCAGAATTCACTGTCGCATGACCAATGTCGCTGAAGTTGCTTTGATTTACTGATGGAGAAAATGTTTACAGAAAGTCAGTGGAAAAAGAAAGTCAGCGGACACGCAGTAAGTCCTGGTTGAGTTACGTTGGCAGAGTTGTTGATAATCGTAGTGATAATAACGAAACTAACCGATGCATTTTAAAGGGGGAAAGAACTTTCGTTGAAAGGGGATAAAAAGAGAGCAGTGACTTAAAATCCAATGACTTTGCAGGAGCAGGGGAATTTTTCCTGGGATTACGTTTCAGCTCCGTGTGAGCTTTGGTGGGGGGATGTACCTGTTTCATAGGAGTGTGGGCGATAACATAACAATTACCATTAAATGTTTTTCTTTGAAGATTTTGCAGTGGAATAACTAGGACCAGCAAAGGTTTAGTGTGAGAAGCCAGGGAAACATGGCCATAGGAATAACGTTCACATTTAATTGCTTTAAATGACAGCCTCAAATACAATGCAATTAAAAACATACAATAAACATGTGGTGGAATTTAGAGCATCTGGGTCTGTTTAAATTGCTCTTGTTTTTCAACATCAAGGGTATTATTGATAAAAACAAAAATCTTTGTAATCACTAAATTTAATCCAACTAACGATGATGAGAAGGCCGTTGTAAACATGAAACATAACTTGAGAACTAAAGCTTACATATTTTCCTCATTGGGAAAGGCATGTTTTGAGTCATTTGCATTGGAGAAAGCTGCAGAACCATCGAGGCAGGGCTTCTGGGCTGAGAGGCTGCCAGAGAGAGCCCCCAGCCAGCTGGTACTTCAGAAGGATGCAACTGTTGGTCACAGTGAAATTGAGCAGCAGTTGTTAATACCTTTGGTCTCATACCCATAGGAGGGAGAGAAGCAAGTGTGCGTTGAGGTAGGAAGAAATTGAAAATCGGTAGAAGAAAAAAAAATGTCCCCGGGGAGAAACGTTGCCTAAGAATAAAATATAAACGAACCTATTTATGTTTGGCTTTTGCAATTCAAGTTTTAGGTCTAGTTTTACATTTTTATCCCTTCTTGATTCCACGGGGAACCTTCGCCATCAAAATTTCCATTGAATTAACAAATATTTATTGAGTGTGTGGTCTTGGGCACCATGGGGGCTAGAATATGACCCCTCTTCTTGTTTGTGTAAATGGAGGTGCACTCACTTGGGGACAGGCACTGCTCTGGAACCATCCAAGGTGTCTTTTCTGGGAACATGGTGACAACAACTGTTGGCTGGTCTTCTCTATTTGTGCCTCACCCCTGCCTCCTAATTCACACATGTAGTTTTGCCCTAGTCGGTATCATCCCTTAATAAAACATGAAAAGAATCTTGGGACTTTATAAGGACAGCAAAAGATTAATTGAGAAGACCCAAATGCACACAATGGAATAGACTAATACTTAGTTTATTAAACAGCTATCCCAAGCACATCAATAGAAACAGTAAATTACATATCACGGATATGCATGATAGGAGCCATGCTCTGATGGTTAATAGCACCTCCTCCAAGTTCCATATTGGTCTAACTTTCTAAGGAGGGGCTGTCCGAGGCAGCGTTCTGTCCCGGTGTTGTGTCATCATCCGATCTGCTTCTGTGCCACAATCTGGTGTCCATACTGAAGTGCTCCTTCCTTGAATCCAAGGTAACATATTATTGCAAAACTTTCTTATTATTGATGTCTCTCATGTTCAAGTTCAGTCTCTTAAACAACATTAACTGTACTTCTACTGAGTGAGCTATCTACCTGGCCACCATGAGGATGGATCCATGAAGTACTTAACTGTCGGAGATGGCTCTCTGGATATACTAAACTGTTTAGAAATGTTTCCTAGCACAGACCTCTGTATACTTCTTTGAAAATGTTATATATTCTGAGTGAGGAAAAAAAATCCATCAACTCATTAGAAAATGGGAAAAAGACATTTACAGAAACTCACAGAAGAAATCAATAGAAGGTAAACTACAAATATTCAAATCTTATGAAAAGATGCGTCCCTCCAGTAACATACAAGGCAATGTAAAACAATATCAACTTCTAAAATTTCCTATCAGAGTAGGAAAGATGACAAATACTGCTGATAACCACTTTGGCAAAGGTGTGGGGGAAATAGGCACTTCTATGCTGGGGATGGGAGAGTAATTTGTACAATGTCTTTTGGAGAGCAATTTGGCTTTGTCTATAACAATTAGAATGTACGTATCCTTTGAATCAGAAATTCCACATATAGGAATTTATCCTATGAAAATACTCACACAACTGTGGAAGAAATAGATATATTCATTCCTTTTTTATAATAGCATAAAGTTGGAAACTCCCTGTTAATCATTAGGGAATTAGTTAAATAAACTATGGTAATTCCGTAATCCACACAATGGAACCCTGTGTGATTATTGAAAAAAGATGAAGTGGATCTATATGTGTCCATCTGGGAAAAGGTTCACAATATACTCAAAAAACCAAGTTGTCCATAAGTGTGTATACTTGGACTTTTTTTTCTTGAATTGTGTTTTCATGTGCACAGAATTTTCTGGAAAAAAATAAGGGGTTTATCTTTAGGGAGGGAGGATTTATGGCATACTTTCACTTGGTACTTTATAGACTTTTGCCTTATTTGAATCCTTTTTTTTTAAAACAAGGAACCTGAATATAATGAAACAGAAACAGACTCATAGATACAGAGAATAAACTAGTAGCTACCAGTGGGGAGAGGGATGGGGGGAGGGGGAAGATAGGGGAAGGAGATTAAGAGGTACAAATTACTAGGTATAAAGTAAATAAGATACAAGGATGTAATGTACAGCACAGGGAACATAGCCAATATTTTATAATCGCTTTAAGTGGAGTATAATCTATAAAAATATCAAATCACTATGTTGTACACCTGAAACTAATATAATATTGTAAATCAACCATACTTCAATTTAAAAAGATAAAAAAAAACAAAGCAAGGAACCCGTTTTATTTATAAAATTAGAAAATCCACAAATAATACTTTTAAAATAGAAGTCTATGGGGGCTGCTATGAGATGAGTTTAGAGAATGTTGAATCTTGGTGGGAAGCAGTGGCTTTCAGCCTATGACCCGTTATCCTCTCTCCCCCTGTTCAGGAGCTTTGTCTCTGGGTCTCATTTACATTTCCCCTCCTTCCTCTTCCTAGCTTGACCCTCCGAGGGTCCCTGGCTGTGTCTGACTATTAAACTGACAAAGACAAACTAACAGGAAAAAAGCATACAAGTTTTATTAAATTTCATAGTACAGACCCAAAGAAGTGAACAGAGCAGGAAGCTTTTGTACCTTTTAAACAAAGAAACAATACATTTTTGAAGAATTGACAGAGGGGTTTGGGTTACAAGTAGAAAATGGTGAAGAAATAACTAGGAAGATAAGGGTTAGTTTAGCAAGGTTTGTTTGTATGGATTTCTTGGCCCCCAGTTCCCTGTCTCTGTTGATAAGAATGTCTTCCTTCCTCCTGGTGCAGAGAGAGTACCTTTCACATGGGAGTTTTATGGCCTGTTTCAGTGAAGAAGCATGAAGTGGGGGGGATCAGAGTGAACTTCCTGCTTCTGCCATTATTTTCTCAAATTCCTTCAGCTTAAGATACACTAAGATGCCATATTTTGGGGGTAGTGTGTCTTGAACCCCATGACCAACATCTCCCCTCTTATGTTGACCATGTGACTTGCAATCTCAGTAGCATCCTGTCTTCCTCACCTCTCGTAGCCAGTGTCGCCAAGTCCGCAAAAGCAGCCTGCATGGTATTCTTATATCTCTCTTTTGCATCCCCAGCAAAGTTGAAGAACCTTTCTTGAACTTTACATCCTAATGTGACCACAACTTCCCTGAAACTCCAAAGCATTGTGTTTCCTACTCTGATGCACATGTCTGTTCTAGTTTGTATTGACTTAGTTCTGTGTGTTTCTCACCCTCCCTCCCCCACTCTATCTGGATCACAAGCTCCTTGAAGTAGAGGACCTTATTACTCACATTTACCTTTACCTTACTTACCTTTACCTCTGCAAATCTTGCACAGGGCCTCATGTGGTAGGTGCTCAAATTACTTGCTTGTTGGATTAACTTGAATCCCAGACTCCAAGTGTAGTGCATTGACTCGAGTTGAACTGGTCCCTGTTACTGCCTGTGGTCTGAGGACCCCTTTAGACCTGGCTCCCAATCTCCGGAGAGGCCTGAGGAACAGGTGCTACTTAGGTTCTGGTGGTTGTAAAAAACAGAGACTTACTTAAGCTACCTCAGGAGAAAAGAAGATTTATCTTAAGGATGCTGACGGCCTGGACCAGAATGTGGTCTAGAGCTGAGGGAGCTGGCACGGGCGTCTCTCCCACGAGCGGCCTGGTTGCTTTACCTCACTGTATTTCTGCATCTCTTGGTGTATCTGCTCCATTCTCCTTCTGATAACTCTTTGAGTCTGGCTTCTGTAACCTGTAACTCCTGTTCCCATGTAACTCTGGCTTATACTAGATTATCATGGCCTCTCTGGTTTCTTCTTACATCACAAACCTTCTGTTTTAGCCTTATCGCTAATTATACCCTTCCCTTGGCATTTCTTGGTTCAAGTGCCATAGAAAGAGAATCCGATGGGCACAGTTTATGTTTTTGGATTGGCTGCCCTTGATCCAGGTGTCTGCCCCCGGTCCAGTCAGCTCTTGCAGTGCTAGAACAGTGGGAAGAGTAGGCCATTAAGGCTCAAATATGGCTACTTAGCGGCTACCCTTAACACAGGTGTCTTCTGTCACAGTAGGGTGGAGGGTGTGTCAGGCTTCTGCAGCTGGTTCTGCCCAGTTTAGGGATGTCATACAGCGCTGTCTCTAGCTGCTGCATTGGGAACCAGGAACCCGAGTGAACGAAGGAAGGGCCAAGAGAAAGGACCGCCTGGTTGACTGGAAACTCAGTTCTCTCATAACATTGCCTCGCCTGTCCCCAGCACCTTCTCACCAGACAATGAGAACGTTTCCCAACATGAGATGTATGAGGGTGAATGGGCTAGAAGGAAATCAGCAAACAAAGCAGTCCTAATACTGACGTGAGGAAATGCTGTGAATTTTACAAGTGAGAACACCGATCTTCACTAGGAAGATCACAACGAGAGAAAAAGAAGATAAACCCAACAGAGAACTTGATACCCAGCCAACTCAGAGGATGAAATAAGCCAGGCCCTTAGAATGCTGAAATGAGAGTCTAATAAAATGGCAGGTGATGTAATCAAGAGTAACTGCAGGTTTAGATACGAGAGTGCATTTAAAAGGATTGAGGATTGATCCTCCAACACTATTACAGGGTTGACCAACAAAGAGGACGCATCCTAGCCCTTCTGTTTGCAACTTCAAGGGCATTTCATAAGTTGCCAGTGGATTGGTCTTTTCTACACTGCAGGAATTTTCTCTTGGTGTGAATATGAAGATATTTTAAAAGAGAAAAGAAAACAGTTACAGAGCAATCTTTGTTCTGTATTTCGAGGACGATTAAATCCCTTCCTCCCTCCCTCCCTCCCTCTCTCCCTCCCTCCCTCCCTCCCTTCCTTCCTTCCTTCCTTCTTTCCTTCCTTATGAACATGTCTTCTGTCCAAGACTTAGTATGCACGGAGTTTTTTACTCAGCTGCATGAGAAATACAAATATATACAGTACCAAAGAAAGTTTATCATTTATCGAATGCTTACCACGTGTCAGGTACTGTTCAATGCTCTTTACACATATCAATTATTAGCCTGAAAAGGTAGGTACTAATATTATTCTCACCTGTAAAAGGAAGAAACAGAGGCACAAGTGGTTCAGTAACTTTCTCAAGATCACAGTCAGAAAGTTGCAAAACTGAACATTTGGCCTCAGTGCTGGTGGGACTATGACCAATGTTAGTGGACCACTCGGGCAATCGCAGGATGTGCAAAGAGGGAAGCTCAGTGAGGGAAGGATGGAGGGAGCAAGAAAAGGAAGGGTCTGCTTGTCAGCTCACAGAGAACCCATTTTCCCCAGGATGATTTTTCTGGAGAGGGGAGTCTGAGGGGGGAGAAGGACCGCAGGGGCAGTCCAGGTTACCATAGGTTCCATCTGAGCCATTAAGAAACATGGAAGCAGGGGCTTCCCTGGTGGTGCAGTGGTTGAGAGTCTGCCTGCCGATGCAGGGGACATGGGTTCGTGCCCCAGTCCAGGAAGATCCCACATGCCGCGGAGCGGCTGGGCCCGTGAGCCATGACCGCTGAGCCTGCGCGTCCGGAGCCTGTGCTCCGCAACGGGAGAGGCCACAACAGTGAGAGGCCTGCGTACCGCAAAAAAAAAAAAAAAAAAAAAACAGAAACATGGAAGCAGCTGATAGGGAAATCAGTGGAACACGAGTCCTGAATTTGAACCCTGCCTTCACTGCTTCCTACCTGTGTGACCTTGGACAAGCCTTTTATCCTTTCTTTCCATAGTCATGATCAAGTGAGGGGGCATTTTTTATACTCTGAAGGGCCATTCAAATATTTGATATGAAATGTCCATGGCCAGGTGGGACGTATTTGAGTAGAGCTAGCTTCTGTGCCAGTGGCCAGCCCTTGCTCTGTATTGTAAGTACAGGACTGGTTCCTCAGTCCTCAGCCAAAATGTATTCACTTGCGTTGACCTGTCCCTTCAGTAAAGGTGAGTCCCAGCAAGGATGTGGAGTCTGGAGGAGCTGCCCTGAGAAACACTCAAGAAGAGAAAGGCCAATGGCTTTTCTTAGGAGAATTTGCTCCAGGACTATTACCATCTTTCTCAGACTAGCAACTTCTAGACCTTCATGAGGAATTACTAAGACAAGTTGGCTTGTGGCAAAATAAAAGGGAAGAGAAGCCAGCCACAAACGGCCACATATTGTATGATTCCGCTTACATGAAGTGCACAGAAGAGGCAGATCTATAGAGACAGAAACCAGATTAGCAGCTGCCAGGGAATGAGAGGAGTGTGGAATGGGGGGTGCTTGCTGATGGGCAGGGGTTTCTTCTTGGGGGTGATGAAAGTGTTCTGGAATTAGTGATGATGACACACTCTTGGGAATATACAAAAAGCCTTTGAAGAGTACACTTGAAAAGGGTGGATTTTGTGGTGTGTGAATTAAATCTCAATTTAAAAAGGTACAATTAAGAGAGGAGGCTCCCAGCAAGCTTCCCACTGCCATAGAAGATTTCCTCATCATGGAAGTCTCTCTGAGTGGAGGCGAAGCCATAGGGACCCGGAGCTGCAAAGAATGCCGCCCACTGAGGGTCCTGACTCAGGGGTAGACTCACAGGCAGATCCCCACACCCCCCGGCCCTGAACAGATGGCCTGTGGAGAGAGAGGTAGAGAGACCGCTCCCCAGACCCCCAGGCCCATTCCTCACTGGGCAGCAGAAGACCACAGCAAGTCAGCTGCTGCAGAGGGGACCCAGGTAAAATTTCTGCCTTTGAAAGCATGCCCCGAGCACTTCAAGATGGTCCCTGGGAGAGGAAGCTCTGACCCAGACTTGGCACATATTCTGTGATTTGGTGGTATTGGGTCGGGGGGGGACTGGTCCACGTCAATGTCAGTCTAGAGCTGAAGGGTTGAAAGACTCCCTTGACTCTTTGCACCTTCACTTGTGGCTTACCTCAAGCCATGCACTCTCTCCTTCCTCCTGGAGGAGGTCCTGGGAGGAGAATGCTTTTTTTTTTTTTAAGAAAATATAGTAAGCATTCATCTTGGTCTACAAATTCAGGTTCATACACACACACACACGCACCACTTTCTGTATTTTCTTTAAATCAACATAATTCCAGCTGTAAGCTCCCATCCTGTGGGCTAGTGGGAATTTGGTCATTGCTGGCTCCACCTACCACGTGGGCCCAGGCAGCACCAGGATCCAGTTTACATGGTACCTGGAGGTGCGGAAGAGCCTTCAAGCTTTAGTGAGTCAAACTCCAGGCCTGAGTGCTCCCTTGAAGTCTGGCAGCATGGGCTGGGGGTCTTGCATGGGACAGGGACCCTCTCATCTTTCGTGCTGGGATCTTACCACCTCTCCCAGGAAGCTGCCCTGAGTTGTGTGGAGGGTCCCTGCTCGTGCAGGACCCATCACAGCCTGTTTTATCCATCAGATACAAAAGCCTAAGAGTTTTTCAAGGGCTCAGAAAAAGTCTGATCATCGGAAGAAAATCCATGGGCTCCAAAACACAAAAAAGAGAACAGCATAATAGAAATGAAGAAATGTTTAATTGTGCTTAGAAATCGAATACTGTCATCCTCATCAATTGTGAAACTTAATACTCATGAACACTGCACTCTATGTGAAAACAGTTTGTTACTTAGCTTCTCTCATTTTGTGAGAATTTCTGTGTATAATAACGTTTGCTAAGTCATTCTTGGTCAGGAAAAAATTAGCAGCACCAGGGAACAACTCTAGAACCCACTAACCCTTCATGCTAGGCAAGTTTTCTTTTTCTTTTCTTTTCTTTTACTTTATTTTAGGCTGCGTTGGGTCTTTGTTGCTGAGCACGGGCGTTCTCTAGCTGCGGCGAGCGGGGGCTACTCTTCATTGCGGTGCGCAGGCTTGTCATTGCAGTGGCTTCTCTTGTTGCGGAGCACGGGCTCTAGGAGCGCAGGCTTCGGTAGTTGTGGCTCGTGGGTGCTAGAGCGCAGGCTCAGTAGTTGTGGCGCACGGGCTTAGTTGCTCTGCAGCATGTGGGATCTTCCCGGACCAGGGCTCGAACCTCTGTCCCCTGCGTTGGCAGGCGGATTCTTAACCACTGTGCCACCAGAGAAGCCCTAGGCAAGTTTTCTTAAAGCAGAACTTTGCAAAGTTTCATGTGCCTGGTGAGTCATGGGGATCTAGTTGCAATGCAGTTCTGATTCAGTAGGCCTGGGGTGGGACTGAGATTGCGCTTTTCTAGAAAACCTCCCAGGTGGGGTAAAGCTGATGCTGGTCATCTCCAGACCACATTTTGTGTAGCAAAGCTCTAAAGCATGCTTTCATTTGTTGCTTCTTGTTCAAGAACCTCCAGTACCCTCAGCTGACTTTAGGGTTAAGTCCAGAGTCCACTGGTTCCATCAAGTTTTGATACTTTGATATTGACACATCTTTCCCACCGGGGTCCCAATGAATTTCTGTGTCCAGGCAATGCTTCTTCCAGCCCCCAGGCTTATTCCTTTGGTCCAGGCTGTCTGTCTGCCTATAATGCCTTCTCTTCTGATCTCTGCCAAGTGGGACCCTGTCTACTCTTCAGCCTCCCACCCAACTGCTGCTTCCTCTGTGAAACTTGTCCAAACTTGCCTGCCAATATCACCTCCTTCCTTCCCAAAATTCAGTTTTTGTAATCCTCAGTGTGGCTCTGATTATGTACCCTCTCATGTTGTTAGCTAACTCTTTTGAAGATGTCTGTCTTCCTTCTCTGACTAGGCTGTAAGGCGCTGGCCGATGTTGCTAAGGTTTCTCACTCTTTCTGCAGTCTAGACTTGGCTCTGTCATTAATTAGCCACACGATCTTGGAAAAATCACTTTATTTCTCTGGGCCTTGAGTCCCTCATTTGTAAAACGAGGAGTCAAACTAACTCAGAGACTGCTGAAAGCCTGTCTGCTTCTGAAATTCCCTGGTTCCATATGGTTCTGACTGCCCCACGTTGCCTAGGACATGGTTGACATCCAAGAACACACCTAGTGGATTTAATTAAATTGAAATTTTAAGCAAGGAAAGTCTATATGTCCCCAGAGAGGTCATGGATAAATGGCCCTGGGGCAATGCAACGAATCATGGCTGTAGGAGAGATTCATTCTTCCTGAGCCTCCCCCATGTCTGGAATTTGCCACCTTTTCTCAGTGCTGGGCTCTTCATTCCTTCTATTCTTTACTGAGACCACAGAGAAAATAAAATGCAATGAGGGAAATGCTTAGGGGTGTGAGAGAGAAACAAGAGAGGAAAGGGGGTGGGAGAGAGGGAGTAGGGGAGGGAAAAGTAGGGGGGTAGGAGAAGAGTGGAACATGAGGTCATAATGTGGAGGGACCAGACTTTTCAGAGATCATCTGTCACAGCAACCTAGCCCCCAGTAGATGTAAATAAACGAAGACGGTAATTCCATCTCAGATTTGTGGTGCTGTGAACAGCCCGTGGAAGCTCCGCTCTCACGGTGTGTCATGTCACCCACATGCCTTGATGGAATTAGAGCCCTAATTTATTTATGGTTGGGGATATGCTATTCCTTATGGCATTGCAATTGTCTTTTATTTTATAGGCTGCTTGAAGCCATTTAATATGGTTGGATCCTGCAGAGGATACATGCCAACAAAACTCAACAAGTGAGAGCTGGCTGGCTTGTTGGCTCATGGACAGCCAGCAGCCCAGAGCCATGTGAGGCCTGCCAGAAAATGGGGCTTCAGGTTTTTCATCGTCCTCATGGGGATCTCCCTGAGGAAGCAGGGACGCTATAGCGGGATCATCAGTAGTAGTCAGGGTAGGGATAGTCTTCTCAGAGACCTGGCCTCAGCGGTGCTGGAGACAAACCCCCAGCAGGATCAAAGAGGGCCACCGTTCAAGAGGACGGCTCCTCCGTGTTTGGAGTGGAAGCAGGACTTTGCTCAAACCGCTCCGCATCACGTATGGAGGGCCTCGACCATCAAACAGTGTAGAATAGTGTCAGGATTTGGAGTCAGAATCCCTGCGTGCATGTCTTGCCACTGTCTGTGTTGTCTTTGGGCAGGTCACTTACCTGAACCTCAGTCCTTACAGGTAAAACGGAAATAATATTTTCATACCGCAGAAGGTTGTTGAGACGTAGGTAAAGTGCTTGCTAATCTCTGAGTGTTGCATAGACGGTGGCTCCAGCCGGGGGAGGCAACGTGTGGCTGACTTCACCTGTGGCACAATCCCTCCTCCAGAAGCTCTTGAATACCTAAGGGAACCAAGTCTCAGGACGATAAGGCCGCCTACTGGCATCCTGCATCCCCTGTGCTTTGACCAACCGTCCTCATGGGTCCTGAGTCCTCTGTTGCTGAAGTAACCAGACACTAGATGTCTCCAGGCTACACCACTGGCAGGCTTTAGATTCTTTTTTATTTATATTTTTGGTTGTGTTGGGTCTTCATTGCTGCGCGTGGGCTTTCTCTAGTTGCGGCGAGCGGGGGCTACTCTTTGTTACGGTGCGCAGGCTTCCCATTGCAGTGACTTCTCTTGTTGCGGAGCACGGGCTCTAGGTGCGCTGGCTTCCCTGGTGGTGCAGTGGTTAGGAATCCGCCTGCTAATGCAGGGGACACGGGTTCAAACCGTGGTCTGGGAAGATCCTATCGTGTCATGGAGCAACAAAGCCCATGAGCCACAACTACTGAGCTCACGTGCCACAAAGACCGAAGCAGGCTTTAGATTCTAATGGGCCAGGGGGTTCTTCTCTCTTCTAACCTTTCCTCTCATCCCTCTTCTGCAGGAGTAATACATGCTTTGTTCATTTGATGGTTTTGTACATTAACTTTTCTGTCTTGAGACCATGGTAAGCATTCATTATGTCCTGCAGCAACATATTTTTTCCGTCTAGATTTCAAGTTTCTAGAACGTTCTGGAGTTTCACTTGAGGAAGACAGATCTAGGCACAGACAGGAGCTACAGTTGAGAACTATGTAACTTACTATATCCTAATTCCTCTGGAACACAGCTGTATGTATTTTAAAAAATTGTTAAGTGCTGAAAGAAAGAGGGGACTTCCCTGGTGGTCCAGTGGTTAAGACTCTGCATTTCCGGGCTTCCCTGGTGGCGCAGTGGTTGGGAGTCCACCTGCCGATGCAGGGGACACGGGTTCGTGCCCCAGTCTGGGAAGATCCCACATGCCGCGGAGCGGCTGGGCCCGTGAGCCATGGCCGCTGAGCCTGTGCATCCGGAGCCTGTGCTCCACAATGGGAGAGGCCACAGCAGTGAGAGGCCCGCATAATGCAAAAAAAAAACAACAACAACAACAAAAAAAAAACAACACTAATAACCACTACCGTTTAGCAGAGGGCCTGTTCTATGACTGGCATTGAGTCTACACTCGATCTTCCTAATCCTAACAATACTTCAAGATACTTATTATTTTTACCATCTTACAGATGAGGAAACTGAGGCTCAAGAGGAGCTAAGTCACTTGCCCAGGGACACACAGCATACAAGTGGCAGAGCTGAGATTCACCTTTGTAGCCCATGGTGGGTAGGATGTTCATAGATGGAAATAAAAGGAAGGAGACAGAGGCAGCACCTAGTAGCACCCCCAAAAAATGTAATATTTAGGTATAAATCTAACAAAGTACATATATACAAGATCTATATGAGGAAAACTACAAAGCTCTGATGAGAGATATCAAAGATGTCAAACCATGGTGAAAGCTATCTCCATCAAAAATGGAGAGATATTCCATATTCAAGGATAGGAAGACACAATATTGTCAAGAGGTTAGCTCTTCCCAACTTTATCTATAGATTCAAGGCAACCCCAATCAAAATCCCTGCAAGTTATTTTGTGGATATCAACAAACTAATTCTTAAATTTATATGGAGAGGCATTTATATGGCTCAGAGCACAATATTGAAAGAGAACAATGTTGGAGGCCTGATGATAAGACTTACTGTAAAGCTACAGTGATCAGGACAAGTGGTCTTGGTAAAAGAATAGACAAATAGATCAATGGGACAGAAGAGAGCCCAGAAATGGACCCACACAGATATAGTCAACTGATCTCTGACAAAGGAGCAAAGGCAATTCAGTGGAGCAAAGATAGAAAAACAAATGGCGCCGGAACTACTGGACGTGCAAAGAAAAAAAGAATCTAGACACAGACCTTACACCCTTCATAGGTAGAAACAGAGGGGAGGGGACAGAAGAGGCCTGAGGAAAAGAAAATTGGATAATTATTTAAAACATATTGCAGTTGATAGGTAGATGGCCCATGTGTAATGAGATCAGTGTAAGATGAGCACACGAGGAAAACTGGCCCTTTGGAAAGCAGACCCAGGCATCCCAGAGCAGAGAGAGCCACCCAAGGTCACTGAGCGCTCACCAGGACAAGAGGAAGGAGCAATGGATCCACTAGAAAACTTCTGCAGACTGGGGAGCCCTGTGCCTCAATTCCTGCAAACTTGCTACAGGAGGGGGCAGGCCTCAGTCCTGGGCAGCTCGTGTGCCGTCTTCTCTGAAGAGCTCAGAGGGTGGGTCATGACTGGACGGGTAGGTTCCAGGATGAGTAGAAGGGTCCCTCCACTTCATGGTTCATTGTAGAGAATAGAGTGCAGAGCGGTTGGTGGTGGTTCAGCCTTCGTAATGTTATTCTCTGATCTTTCCAGATCAGGGGGAGAAGGGTGTGTCATTCAATGGTCCTTGTAAAGTCTGGCTACCAAGAGGAGCAAGGGTACGTTGGGGTGGCCAGGCCAGGCTGAGCCAAGTCAATGGGAGGTTTGGGTTGTATTCGGCCAAATAATTTCCTGAGGCAGCTCTAAACGTCGGCTTAGGGTGAGGCACAAACGGCCGTGTGAGATTCTGAGAGGGAAACAACGGGGCAGGACAATCCCGGGATGCCTTCTTCCAACAGTCTGAGCAGGTAGTGGGTACCATGAGGAGGAAGTAGAGGACCTGGGGGCCAGTTCCAAACTCGATGGTAACAATTTCAGCGTCTTCCAGATGAGGGGGCAGAGTGAGGGGAAGGCTTATGAACGGCTCGCCAATTTCAGAGAGGTTGTTGGACATGATGGCCGGTGCCCTTTTCCGGGGAGGATAAGGATAAGAGACTTGAGGACATTCAGTGAACGAGGTTCTCACAGTCAGTGTGTCCCCACAATCACTTCCCATCCCTGGGCCTCCGTTTCCTCATTTTTAAGTGAGACACTTGGAGTAGATGGCTCCCCAGTGTGCCTTCCAGCTATACATTCTGTCCTATGAGAAGACACAGGAAGCCCTTGTCTTCAGGGAACTTCGAGTCTAAATCAGGAGGCTCACGCCGGGCACAATGTGGAGATGCGTTATGTAGATGGTGCATGTGGAGACGAGGGGGTGAGCCGGGGAGGCCAGAGATGCTTCAGGAAGCTCAGAGCTGGGGGCCTGGGGCCAGGACTGAGCTGAACTGAGGCCCTCTGATAGGGATGCAGGTCGGATACTGGCTGTGGCTGTGAAGCTCTTTCTCAGACCCCCGGCTGCCGGGCCTCCCCGCAACCTCACGGTGGGGCAAGGGGCTGTCTCACAGACCCTGCTCCTTGTAAGCTCGGTGGCTCTCCTGCCTCTTTGGGCCACAGAGACGCTAACCTGCAGGCCCTGAGAGGCAGCTCAGCCCGCATCTTGAACTCATTTTCCAGCACGAGGGGGTCTGGTTTTATGTCGCAGTCCAAGGCACGTGTTTACTCAGCTTCTCTGCTCCCCAGCCCAAGGAAAGATAACTGAACTTGATGGATAACCACTAATTGGATCATTACCTTCATTTTGAAATGATTGCCCTAGCCACCGGGGGCATTAGTTCTAAGCTGGGGCCCCCCAATCCGGCCCCAGGCAAGCTGTGGAGCAGAGGACGGCTCCATCTCAGACCCCAGCAGGACCGTGACCCCGCAAGGGCTCACAGCTGTGCTCCTGCCGCACTATCCCCTCCAGCCAGCCCCCTCCCTGCTCCACCCGGACTCTGTGTGCCCAGCCAGTCGGGCTGCACCTTGCTCCCTTGGACACTCCCTTCCCCCTCCCCCGTGCCCCCTTGTCCTTGTTCCCAGTGCTCCAGGGAACACAGCTCCCACTGAACCATCCTCTCTGCTTTTCTGACCATCCCTCCCTCAGGGCATCACCTCCCTAGTTCTTCCTGCGTATGCTTTACCTCCCCAGACAGAGAACAGGGTCCTTGAAGGCAGGCCAAGCCCTCTTCTCTTGGGCTCCCCTGCACTGCTGGCACTGGTCTGGGCACCCAGCAGTGGCTTCTTAGTTGATTGGTGTTATGGGGCAGGAAGGGATGGGCCGGAAGGGAGGGCGATTGATTCCAGCTGAGGAAGGAGGGAGGCAGGCACAGGCCGAGCGGAATGGATGCCAGGCGGGTGGGGGCAGGAGGGTCAGTAGCTCTGAAGGGGTCTGCCCCCCCTCCCTGGTGGCTCTGACCTAGGAGCTTGGGTTAAAAAAAATAGTTTACAGAAGTAATCCCTCTGAGAGTGATTAAATAAATTACCATAACTCCTGAGATGAAATATGACAGCCATTAAAACCGCTTTGAAGACTATTTAATGATATATAGGGATAAAACCAAGTTACAGAATATAATGTAGAATAGATGCCATTAAAAAATGTTGTTGAAACATACATATAGGATGATGGTAGCTGACAGGTACTGGGCCCTTACAGCACTGCCTGCATCGTGCTCTGGGCTTCCTATGTGTTATCTCCTGCAGGCTTCATACCAATCCCAGGAGCTAGGTTCTGTTCTTATTCCCATTTTACGTATGTGGAAACCGAGGCACAGAGATGAAGTAACTTTTCCAACTTTCTCTCTTGAAGCCTTTGGAGCTCTGAATTTCTTATGCTGCCTTGAGGGCCCTTCCACAGGGGAATTAGGTCAAAACTGACCAGTCATGTTCTAGGGAGTGTGGTTGGGGGTTTGTTTTGTGGCAGGTGGACCAGTTGTGCTCCGTGTGTTCCCAGAAGAGAAGGGGGGTGGGGGTACCTGGAGGAAGCACGACTTCAGCTGCTGGGCAGGGAGGAACCCTGTGTCCCTGGAAGTGATCGAGAATTAGCTGAGGGGGCTTCCCTGGTGGCACAGTGGTTAAGAATCCGCCTGCCAATGCAGGGGACATGGGTTCAAACCCTGGTCCGGGAAGATCCCACATGCCACGGAGCAACAAGCCCGTGCGCCACAGCTACCAAGCCTGTGCTCTAGAGCCCGCAAGCCACAACTACTGAGCCTGCGTGCCACAACTACTGAAGACTGCGCGCCTAGAGCCTGTGCTCCACAAGAGAAGCCACCACAGTGAGAAGCCCACGCACCGCAATAAAGAGTAGCCCCTACTCGCCGCAACTAGAGAGAGCCCACGCACAGCAACAAAGACCCAACTCAGCCATAAATAAATAAATTAAATAAATAAATTTAAAAAAAAAGAATTAGCTGAGAACCAGCTTCCTTGGACACTGGAGAGGGGCTTTCACACTAGGATGACCTCTGAGGACTTCTAACCCTCACAGCCTATGAAGAATGCCAGCCTGGGAATGAGATCTAGGCTTTCCCTGCCCAGGTGCCTGCACATAGGATCCAGGGGCTTATGAGTTGCTGTTTCACCCCTCATATGATCTAAATGTTTGTATCCTTCCAAATTTGTATGTTAAAACCCTACCCCCTGCATCTGATAGTATTAGGGGATGGGCCCTCTGACAGGTGATTAGGATTAGATGAGGTCATGAGGGTGGGGACCTCATGAATGGGATTAGTGCCCTTATAAGGGTCACAAGAGAGCTTGGTCCTTCTCTCACCCTCTCTGCCTTATGAAGATAGAAGAAAACAGCTGTCTGCATCTCAGAGGAAGGCTCTCACAGAGAATCCCACCACAATGTCACCCTCATCTTGAACTTCCAGCCTCCAGAGCTAGGAGAAATACATTTCTGTTGTTTAAGCCCCTGAGTCTCTGGTACTTTGTTATAGCAGCCCATGCTGACCAAGAGCCCCCTCTGGGAGATGGGTGCCCTATCCTGGCACTCTCCAGATTTCCTTAAGAGAGTATAAACCATGGTCATTCCTCCTAGCCCTCTCTGTCTCTCAAACACCCATGTGCTCCATGTGCTAGAGGCCCTGGAGCCCAAGAACAAGTTTCTCAACCTTTTCTACATAGGGGCACCTGGGCAAGTTTGGGCAGTGAAAGTGAATATTCTGGAGAAAGGTCATGCTACCCCAATAACAGTGTTGTCCTGCAGAGAAAGGCTTGGAGTAGGGAGACTGAGTGTCTTTTGTCGCCTCCTGAGATGTTGTGTAAATCTGGCCTAGCCGGGCCTGGGAGGTCTGAGACGTATGTGTGTGGTGAGGTGGGGGGACGTGTCTCCTGACTGAGATCTTCAACGTCCACTTACAGTTTTCTAGGCAATGTCCTGACCCTTGAAAAAGGACACTGGGATGAGAAATTCAAGCTGACATCCTCCCGTTATCTCACAGTGTGCCCATTGGTGTTGATTGTGGTGTTTGGTAATAAATCAATCAAGTTCTCTTTATTGCCTGGTAAGTGTGTATCCAGCCTTGCATGTGTGTGTGTGTGTGTGTGTGTGTGTGTGTGTGTGTGTGTGCGCACACATACATGTCTGTGTGTGTGTTTGGGGAGGTGAGGCATGAAGAGAAGGCGTGGCCCTGCTCTGGGGGTTAGACAGACCCAGGAGGAAACCATTCATAGTAAACCCACAAAGCCGGACGCTGCCCTGTGGAGTTGGAAAGACTAGAGTGGCTTGTCGGCCTGGAGGAGCTGAGCACAAAGCAGCGCGTGCCTGCGGTCTGAAAAAGCCCCGAGTAGTCCTATGCCTTTTATACTTAGTAAAATACCTTTTACTCTGTGTTTCAAAAGAGGTCACTGAGCGCCCTCAGATGTGGAAGGAGTTGATATGAAAGCTCTGGGCAAATCAGCCACCTCCACCAGCCAAGCCCCTCCCTCTCCACTTTCTCCTCCTTCTACTTTTTCTCCCCACTCCCTTCGATTTAAACCTGTGGGGAAAATACCCCTCTTATTCTGCCCTGTCCACAGCATCGCTTTTCTTTCGGGGGGGGGGGGCGAAGTGGGGTGGCATTTACTGGTATTGAGCACCCAAGATGAGAGGCCTTGGTACTGGGCACTGCTTCTTGGGGACAGAGCGTGAGCCAGACCCAGTGTCTATCCTCCTGGAACTCAGGAGGGACACTGCAGAGCCACAAGGAGTCAGGGTGTCAAGGACGGCATGAGGCTCCATCCCCCGGGGCAGCCGTGGGTGCTGCGAGCAAAGGTGGGGAGTGTGCGTGACAGGGGAGGGGACGAGGGGTCATTTGGGGGAAAGTGGTCAGTGTGGGTCCAGCCTGACTTTTGAGGGTGAGCAAGCCCCGGCCATGCTTAGGTTGAACAAGGCGGCAATAAAGGCTGCTGTCCAAGCCCTGCAGAAGGCGTGGCCTTTCTCACTGACCCTGGCACACCTGGCCAGGCAGGGATGCAGCCTGACATCTGACTTAGTCTCCGCTCTTCCTTGCGCCACCTTCCCAGAAATCTGACCTCCTCCCCTGGACCTGTCTAGTTATTTCCTACTGGGCTCCATGGGAAGCATCCCATGGATGTGTACTCAGGATGTCTGCCCAGGCTGCGCTGAGGGCAGAGCCAGGCTCTGGGGCCTGGCCTGGCAGTGGTCCTCTCTCTTTCCCAGGTGTGAGGAGGACCCTCTGGAATGCCCCCACCTGCCTGGGAGTGATTCTGATGGCTCCTCTGACCTGGTAGATGCGCCCTGGTTCTAGGCAGCACCAGCTTCCTCATCTCCCCCGACAGGGCCTGTCTTCCTTGGACCCCAGGTTTTCTCCCCTGTGCTGACACGGTGCTCCTTTCCTCAGGACCCTCGGGCCCAGGAGGAGTTGTTAACTTCTCGGTGGTGCCCGTGGACCTGGCCAGTGCCTCCTCTGAATCCACTGACCAGTTTTATCTGCAGGAAACCAGTCAGTTCCACATTCTGCACTCTCCCTCAGGCAGCTCAGCCCCACTCTTTTGAATGGTCCCTCTATGTCACTCTGTGGGGCTGGTTCTAATTCTTGGCCATGACTCTAATCTGCTGACCACATGGCAGCTGCCATCTTGTGTCTTCCCCACGACGGGAAGTGTCTTTAGCTCTCCCCGCCCCCTCCGTCTCTTTCTAGTATCCATCTGGAGAAGGGAGAGACAAACAATGAGCTGAGTGTTTTACTTTTTTTTTTTTTTTTTTTCTCATTTAAGCCTCTCAACATCTCTCCTACATGGCGTTAGGCTTTTTCCCATAGAGAAGGAATCTGAGGCTCAGAAAGTTATTTCAGTTGCCCAAGGTCTTACCAGTGGTGAGTCTGAGCTGGGTTAGAAACTAGTCTCTCTGGCTCCGGGGCCCCTGCTCGGTTTTTGTTATGGGTTGAATATGTCTCTTAAAAAGAAGTATTGAAGTCCTAACCCCTGGTACCTGTGAGTGTGACCTTATTTGGAAATAGGGTCTTTGCAGATATAATCAAGTTAAGATGAGCTCATAGCGGATTAGGGTGAGTCCTAATACGATTGCTGGTGTGCTTATAAGAAAAGAAAATTTAGACAGAGCCACAGGGAGAATGCCATGTGAAGACGGAGGTGGAGATCGGTATGATACCTCTACAAGCCAAGGAACCCCAAGGCTATTGGGGGAGAGGCATGGAACAGATTCTCCTTCAGAACACCCGCATGGAACCAACCCTGTGGATACCTTGATTTTGGACTTCTAGCCTCCTGAACTGTGAGAGAATAAATTTCTGTTATTTTAAGCCACCCAGTCTGTGGTCATTTGCTGTGGCAGCCCTAGGAAAATAATACAGTTTCTTATACTTCACTCCAAGGATGCCAAGAATGCCTCTTTTTCCTGGCCTAACACCAGTGGACTCCTTCAGAACCCACTCTCAGAATCCTTCTCTCTGGGGTTGACTCAGATCTGATTAAGAGCCTCTTGCATGAGTCCACCTGGGAGCTGCCCCAGGAAGTGACAGAGGACAACGAGTAAGTAAGTAGCTTACTCTTGCAGCCATCAGGGAAGGCTTTGCGGTGGCAGAAGCGTGGTGGAGAACAGAAACTGGAGATGAGATGAAGAGCTAATTTGAGTGGGAAAGGAGAGCAGTGAATGTAAACGCACCTGGCATGATAAGGCACGGTGTTTATTACATAGTAGGTGGTCAATTAATGTCAGTAAAAGAACCTTAAAAAATGTGAGATGTCTTGAAAGCAGCTGGAGCCAGGTATGAACCACTGTTAAGTTTGCTGGATACAGGTTTTAGGCAAGAGTATTGTTTTTTTTTTTTTTTTTTCTGTATGCGAGCCTCTCACTGTTGTGGCCTCTCCCATTGCAGAGCACAGGCTCCGGACGCACAGGCTCAGCGACCATGGCTTACAGGCCCAGCCGCTTCGTGGCATGTGGGATCCTTCCGGACCGGGGCACAAACCCATGTCCCCTGCATTGGCAGGCAGACTCTCAACCACTGTGCCACCAGGGAAGCCCTATTATTTATATTATTAATGGCAGGTCAGGCTCTTTGCTGTCCTGCAAGTGCCCCATACACATTGAGTCTCTATGTCTTTGCTTATGATCTCTTTACCCACTTGGAAGTCCATCTTTGTTAGTTAGGATTAGATATGGATGCAAGTAACAGAAACCCAAGACAACAGTGGTATGTTTCCCTCCTGTAATAGTCTGGAAGCACTTCAGGGCTGGTATGGGTGACTTAGACCTTTCCATCTCTGCTGTGCCTGGGTTGCCATTTCCAAGGCCACCTTATGGCCCAGGGTAGCTGCTGGAGCTCCAGCCATTACATCCACATTTCAGCAAGGAGGAAGAAAGGACAGAGGGCAGACTTCTGTCTCTAAGGACACTCTGTGGGAGTTGCGTATGCCACCTTTTTATATATTCTCTTGGCCAGAAATTAATCACATGGACACATCTACCTTCTGGAGAAACTAGCAAATGTGGTTTTTATTCTGGGTGGTCATGTGCCAAGCTAAAAATCAGGGTTCTATTATCACCGAAGAAGGAGAGAAGAATATTTAGGGGAGAACTATGGATAGTATCTCTGCCGTTCCCTTTGTCTCATCTCTGTAGATCCATATTTCATTTTTCAAGATCGAGTCAAGTTCATCTTCCAAATAAGGAGTTTTTGTTAGGGAGCTGCATAGCTAGTCCCTATGGCACTTTATGCCAGGCAGTGAGCTAACTGCTTTACATGGATTATCTCACTTAACCTGCACCACAGCCCTGTGGGCTAGGCACTATCGTTGCCTCAGGTTTATAGATGAGGAAATGCAGCTGAGAGCTGTGAAATGTCACAGTCTAGGTTTCCTGGGAACCAAACTCTGGCATGGAGTTTAGCAATTGGTGGGCAGGACGTGTATCAGAGAGCGCTTTGGGGGTTGCACGCCTGTGGCAGGGAGGGGATGGAAGCAGGATGGGGCAGAGGGAGAAGCGGAGCTGCGATGTTCCAAAAAAGGTCTCAGCGGAGTTCCCAGGGAATGTGACTCTGGGATAGCCCTGCAGAGTCGTTCCACGCTGGCACTAGGAGGACAGGCCTTTAGGCCCCTATGCTGATCACTCATTTGGATACAGGCTGCCCCAGGAAGGGGCCTGACCTTGGGCTAATCACTTTTCCGCTGAGACAATCCCCAAGGAGGCTGACAGCTGAGGGCTTTCTGCCGGCAGCACATCCCATGGCTGCAAGTATAAGTCCTTCCTTCCTGAAGCCGAATCCTGGAGGGATCAGAGTTCCCCACATAAAGTCACGTGACTAAGCTTGCAGCAAGTAGCCAGTGACAGAGAGACAGGACTAGTACCAGGACATCTGACTCCAGAAATTAGGCTTTTCCTTCTCAACGAGGCTCGGCTTGCTCAGAGTCACAGCTAGCAAGTAACGCCCACAGTCCAAGCACCCTCGTCGATATTCTAAATCAATTTGCTATACTGCCTCTCTAGGGTCTCCAATGGTGGTTCCTCCTGGGAACTTTACCTCTGTGTTTCCTATGTACCGGGTTCTTTTTTTCTCTCTGAACAACCTCTGGCACTTAATACTACTTTGGCTGAACTATTTAGAGTCACTCAGTCAAACCATTTTTTTTTTGTTGATAAAGGGCTCCTAGGGGCTCAGCCCTCTGCCAGGTGGAGTTGGATTCTGAGGACAGATCCTGTCCCAGCAGAGCTGCAGGCTGCTTGGAGCGCTGAGGCTGACGCCTGCAGAGATGTCGGCGATTGAGGCAGGACTGAGTGGCCCTGTGAGTCCTGTCTGCCAGTGCTCTGGGGTTCAGAGGAAGGAAAGAGTGACTGGGGCTGGATTGAAATGCTCCCGGACTCCACCCACCCATCACAGGCTCCCGGAGGCTGGGGCCAGATGTTCCCCTCTTTTGGAATCCATCAAGTGCTAGTAAATGGGAAGGGATTATAGAATCAGAGAACTAGAGGAGGATAGTCATGTTTGTTATCTCAGAGACGGAAAACAGAGGCCCAGGAGGCAAAATGACCTGCCCAAGGTGACACAGCCAGGTGGTGGCACGGCTGGACTGAGAACCTGGGTCTTCTGACTCCCGGCCTTGTCCACCACCCGGAGATGCCCCTGCTAAGTGAGGGCAGAAGGACCAGATGCAGACTTCAGGCTGGTCCCTGCCTTCTAACATTCTCAGCAACACATTCAGGACCATCACTGTCACCAAGAGAGAAACATAACATCGGACTGGGAATAGCAGGCCCGTGGAAACGCCCCGCAGAACCCTATACCCTATATACCCTGATTTCCACCAGCCCAGCTGCCTCCTTGCTTGTTCAAGGCAGTTGCCCCAAGAAAGGGGGCTGCGGAGAAGAGAGTACAAATGTCCTTTCTATTTGGGGCTTAGCACCTGGGACTGCAGACAGCGCCAAGTCGAAGGAGAAGATTTAGGAGTGATTCTGTAGGAAGCCAGAGTGTAAGAAGCTTTAGCTCAACAGTTCAATATGCGAAAAGCTTTTGCCCACCGCCTGAGAGAGGCTCCCTAATACGCTGTAACCTGCATCTTCCCCCGAAACATCTTAGCTCCATGAAGCAATAAAACAGTCTGGCCTAAGTTACTGAACTTCTTTGAAGTCCTGAAGTGGCCCATAAATAAGGTGGGTACTTCGGAAGGGAGCGTTTTTTTTTAGGAGGGATCCCTAAACGGCTCTTTCAGAGTCACATTGATTTGTAGCCGCCTCTAAGTCAATTTCCTGGGGTTCATAAATCTTGATTCGAGTGAAACGAAAACGTCATCAATATTTATTTGATGCATTTCTTACCACCCCTTAGGAAAGGAAGAAAAAAAAAAAATGTCAGCATTCTCACCCACCACCCTGGAGCAGGCATGGGACACGGCCGTTCCTGGTTCCTGGCAGACTATTTCGTTGTGAACCATAAACTCCGGGTAACAAATGTACCATTTCATGGTCAGCAAGAGTGGTAACTGTCACTGGAGAAATAAAACTGAGTTATTGTTTCCAGTTTCAAAAGAACAGCAACAAGTATAAAAAAAAAAAAAAGAAAGAAAACTGTATGTGATCTCTCTTCAGACACCTGCAGCCATCTAATGTTTCACTGAATCCTGCCACATAAATGCATAGCTTCACTCACTAATCCATATGGCTCCAGAGACCACTGTTACATGAGAACTTCAACTGATGGGGCCAGGCAGCCCAGGGCAGCTTAATCTTTTTTAATTCAAATCGACTGAGTCCCATGTGGCCGGGAGATGATACCCTATATGCTGCAATCAGACTGACCTAGACTTCTCGTGCTCTAAATGATTAATGAAACTGCCTCGAGTTTGTTTCTATGGTGATTGGAAACCCGACCCGGACAGAGGAATCTGCCATTCACGGGAACAGAACCGAAAGGGGGGCACTGGGGACCCTGGCCGCTAGTCGCTAGTCGGGAGGTGGGGATGCACAATGCAGTGAGTTCCTCTCCCAAACCTGCCACTGGGCTCAGAAAGTGGGGTGAGGGGATAGGAAAGAAAATGGCTCTTTTAGGGAAGTTTTAACTTGACTCAACTGCAGAATTTTCTCCTCCCCACCCCCAGAAAAATCTAAAAACCCTTTAAGTGTTTCTAAAGCAAATGACCCCAAGAGTTGAGGGAAGACAGTATTGAACTCACTTTTGGTTTCCTAAAGTAAATCCATGAATAAATAAAATAAACTAAAACGCTGAAATCTTTTGATTCCTTCTTTAGAATGAATGGTTTTGTCCATTATGAATGTTACAAAACCTGCCGAGTACGTCACATTACTTGTTTACTCTCTGGTCATGTGTGGTTTTATTTCCTCATTTGAAATAAGTCCCATTTGGGCTTCACACAGCAAAACTTTGTAGTCAGAACTGGCAGAAGTAGGCAGTGTGGGACTTAGGGGACATTAGATGCTGCTGACAGAGAAGCAAAGGGTATGAAGAGTTAGTGCCAATGGTTACCTGCTGCCGTCTGCCTGGAGGGACAGTTGGGTCCTGCTTCAGGATAGAGTCCATCCTAGCTTTCTCGTCAGAGCCCCCAAACCCTGCTCTGGTGTCCCAGCTCCATGAAATCCTGAACCTTTAGAGAGGTCACGCCCAAAATACCAAAGACCATACCTTGTCATTTAAAAATCCAAGGCCATTGACCGAGGAATAATGTCTATAAAAGTTGGGGAGGGCATCATTCCCCTTCTTTCATTCTCCCCCCACTGCCCACCTACCTTTCTTCACAAGATCCCCGGCCACCTCCTTAAACATGGTTCCCTACCTGTAAACCTTTGATGCCCGTGTTCCCTAGAGAAGAAATTCCAGACTTTAGTAGGACCCACAAGGCCCTCCAAGGTCTCTCCCCACCTCCTGTTCCAGCTCGATCTCCCACACATCTCTGCCAACTGTTCCCTGAATGTCCTGCGTGATTCTCCCATTCTCTGCCTTTGCCTTGCTGTCCCCTCTGTCTGCAATGCCCTCCCCAATGTCTGGGTCTGTTCCCCAAGACCCAGCTCAAGTGCCATCTCAGCTAATGGGCATCCCAGCTCCTCTGCAGAGATCCTCCTCTTTCCTTCCTAATATGCCTTTTATCTTAGGGTGTCCCAGGCTCCGCCTTGCATGATAGGACATCTTGGTCCCGGTCACAGGGCTTGGCACATGGTGTGTGCTCAGTCTGTTTGCTCAGTTGAATTTCTTCTTCCAACCCTGCTCCTTGGTCCCTGGCTCCACGGTTAGCTGGGAAGTTCATCTGACCACCATATTTGTTGTCCCCCTGATGGTCACTACTAGCTGTCCCCAGAGGAGCAAAGCCTTCAGGACTTTGTGGACCAGGAACGCTTCTGGGAAAGCAACCTGGAGCTGTTCTAGTTTGGCTCTAAGCCTCTCTTCTGACCAAGCTGGGGCTCACTGGGCCCGAGCTTTTGCAGCAGTTTCTCCAAATTGAAAGCTTCCCTGTTGAGGGCCTGAGCTGGTTACAGCCAGGCTGGGTGCTGTTTAGAGGGTCTGTCTAGCCCAAGCTCTCACCCCAGCCCCTGACTCGGCCCTGCAGGGGTGCAGCCGTCAGGCAGCGTCCTCCCTCTGCCCTTGGCAAGAGGAGGGGAACCTGAGTAAGAACCGGCCTCAGCCAGCCTCTCGCCCATCCAATTAGACATTTCCACAAACTACCTGCCGGTGAGCAATCCCTTGGCCTTATCTGACTCTCCCACGGCGGGGGGTATCATGTGTGCCTGTTGTGTTCTCTGAAGGCACAGGTGGCAGAGCTTGGGTGTGGAGCCCTGTCGAGGAGGGAGCGGTATGCAGATGCCTAGGAACAGATCTTTGGGTGAGCAGAGACAGGGTGCTCCCTGTGTCAGTGATGAGCCTGCATGCGTTACGTCCCACATGGTCCCCATTTCACCAACTGACAGACCCCATCCCAAATCTCTCACTTGGACTCCCCCGTGCCCTAGCACAGAGCTCATGGCATACGTCTCTGACATTTGTCCTGGCCTCTGCTTCACTTGTTAAACGGACAAGGTCATAATCCCTAAGTCTGTAACGCTTTGTAAAGGGTAAAGAATATCTCTCCCCTGTTCCTCTTACCTTCCCTTCCCCACCACTCTGTCCAACCAAACTGGTACTTGTCGTGGCTGTACATGTTTTTAAATCACATTTGATTTTCAGGGGTTCAGAAAAGTCCCATTGCTTGCATTCAGAAGGTTCTTCCCTGGATATCGTGGGTGCTCTGCCTGGGCTAGGCGGGGGGTGGGGTCTGGTGGAGAAGACTTGGGGGAGTTGATTGCTGAGGTGAGGAATGTGAGAAGTGGTGAGAGGGAAGTGAAGCCATGAATATTTAGATGAGGAGGAGAGTGGAATTCAATCTGACCCTGATACACAGGAGGATTGGATTGATAGCAATAATCTAAAATTAGAAGCACTCAGTCATGGGAGTTTAGAGCTCAGACTCTAGAGACAGACTAGGTTAAAAACTGAATTTGCCACTTACCAGCTGAATGACCTTGGGCGAGTTCCTTAACCTCTCTGTGCCCCAGCTGCTTCATCTGTAAAGTGGAGATATTAAAGCAGTTCCTCTATAGGATTGTAGTGATGATTGAGTTCCTGAAACAATACTTGACACATAGTACACGCCAGCTGCAGTTACAACTAAATAAAGATCAAATTCATGTACCTTCCTCAGGATCTCTCTTCTAGAGTTCCTTTTGCTGTTTTCCCAAACTCTCCGTGCCCCCCCCCCCCGCCCTCCTTTTATTTGTTGTGGAGGAAAGGAGGGTCTAGCTCACTGCTGTCCAACAGAAATAGAATACAAGACACATAATAAGAAATATAAAAATTTCTAGAAGCCACACTAAAAAAATTAAAAGAAATAGGCAAAATTAATTCTACCAGTATATTTCATTTAACCCAATACATCTAAAATACTATCCTTTCAACGTGCATTCAATACAAAAAATCATAGATTAGATTCGTAGGACTGGAGCAGGTCTGAGGTGGGTGTCCAGAATTTCAGGTGCTGGCTTGCGCTAGCCCCAAGTTCAAAGTTATCCCCAGAGAGAATTGAACCCACAAGATTTTGGAGTGAAGACCTTGCTCCATCTTTGCCCAGCCATCTGTGAGGAGCTGCATCCCTATTGTCTGCTCCTATAGAGGAAAACTGAGCCAAGCTCTGCCCTGAGGATGCTCTGGGTTAAGAGTTACTGATCCACAGGGAGCAAAAATGAGATGGAGCAGAGGGAATCCACCTCTGTCTTTTGGAAGTTAAACATTTCAATTAAAAGGCCAGATTATCCAGGTCTAAATCCTGCTTTGATTCTTAAGTTTTAAACTTTGCTCCTCAATTTTCCCATCTGTAAAATGGGGTAATGATAGTACTGACCTCAAACAGCTGTTAATGAGGATAAGTCTCGCAGAGCGCCCAGAATGGTGCCTGTCATGTAATATGTTTGTCATATAGGTGCAATATTTTAAGGAACTACCAACTATTTGATTCACTGCAGTATCTCCAGCCCATATAGGTGCTCAATAAATATTTGTGGAATGAAATAAGTGCTTTCAAGGAGAGCTTTGGCAACAGATAGAAGGAATAGTTCAATAAGCCACAAAAGTTACTCCAGCAAAAATCGATGATTGCTAACATGTCTCCCGGGGGTGATGACGAGAGGTGAGTGTGGACAGCAGAACTTACTTTGTGATTGGGGGGTGAGGCTGGGGTTCTTTCTCTGCTCCTCACCCACTGCTCTTACTGTTTCCTCCATGTGTTTAATGAGTGTTTAAGGGCTACCAGTTTCAAAAGGTGCCAGTGATGTGGTCCAGGACACCCCCAAGTCTCTGTCTGACCCTGACTTCTGGCTTTGTCTATCTTTGGGTGAACTTGGGGTATGGCAAAGGCTAGCTGGGTCACATTACACAAAAACTCTTTCTAGATAGTTAGATTCCAAGGAGAACAATCCAGAAACACAGGCCATTCTCCCAAGGACATGGGAGTTGACACCACGATGAACAGCCTCCTCCTGTCCCACCTCCCACCCCCCGACGATGGAGAGTGGGGTTGAGTAGAGGGAAAGAGGATAAACTCTATCTGCCATCTTCCTGTCCCATGGCTTCCCATAACTTCCAAGGGAGTCCAAGTGGACTCCAAAATGTGCCCCCCTCCCCGGCCCTGCCCCCCTTTCTATGGTGGGGACATAATTAAATAAGGTATCACCTGTTGATAATCAAATGAGAACAACATATAACACATTGTGTGACCCAACAACATTGAGGACCATTAGAATGTGTCTCTAAAGACTGGAAAGCCCACTAGGGCAGGTGGCACAAGAGAATTACAGGGAGGTGGGATTCTGAGGATGCTTGGGATATTTTAGTCAGTCTGGGGTATTCATTTGTTTGGCTAGTAAACTAATGACACCTTAAAAGCATGGAGTAACCACGGCCCCCGGTTTCCCACCAATACTCTGATTTTATCTCATAGGGACTCTGTGGCCCAGCTCTTCACCCCGGTTCCTGCACCAGCCCTGACCCAGCCTCTGGTGTGCATGTGGGCTGCAGTCTGCTCCCCCAGACTGTAGACACTTTGGGTTCCTGTAAGTAGCTTTGACAGGACTCAGCAGTATTCCCTGGATGAAAGCTGTTTTCTTTTAAAAAACAGATGTTGATGAAAATAAAAGTCTCAAGAGGAGGCTACAATATAAGTGGATTTTTAAATCACTTCTACTTAGAGGAATTCACAGGACATGTTTTTAAAAATATAGCCCCCTACATGATTCCTATTAGTAGCTCCATTGATGAAAAGACTCAACCACATTTGGTTGAACATCCTTAATACTAAGGGGCACCTCAAAACACATTTCCAGATGAAAAATGATGTAGATTTTTTTTCTTTTCAATTAGGCCTAACTTTCTGTCAATGACTCTCCCGTTACCTCTGGTTTTATCCTTTTTAAAAATTAAAAAAAAATCCAACAATGCAAGTAGTCTCTTTCATTTCTGAGACAATTAAAAAGGAGAAGCAAAAAGGTAAATGATTTTATTGATATTTTTAACTATTTTAAAAATGGGAAGCACATTAATATGATTGAAAATCTAAGAACAAAAAGATAATCACCAAAACCCTTCCCTCCCACCCCGCTCCAGCCACCTTGTTCCCCTTCCCAAAGGTAACCAGCATTATCAGTTTTTTGTGTAACTTTCCAGAGATATGTCCCTCACAAACAAGTATACACCCGCCTATTCTTTTTTCCTTTTTCACATATCATACACACATACTGTTCTCTCCATTGTTTTTTCAGTTAGCGATATATCCTGGAGATCATTCCTTTCCATTATGTAAGACTTTTTCATTTTTTCCAGCTGTGTAGTATTTCATTGTATTCATTAGTAAGCTGGCTGCAGACAGATATTTGGATTGTTTCCAATCTGTTGCTATTACCAAATGTCTGCAAAGAAGTGCTTTGTATACATATACTTTCTCATGTATGCTTATATATCTGTAGGATAAACTTCTAGAAATGGTAGCTTAAGGTCAAAAGATATGGGCATTTGTAACTTTGACGAACTAAACTTTCATTTAAAAGTCACTGGTAATCCCTTCTCCAGTGTGAGTCATGTTACCATTTTTTATGTATAATTTTCCAGAGTCGCTCATTTAATAAGCACTTACTAAGCCCCTAGGGGCTGAGTGTTCTGTTAGGCACTGGCCATACAACACTGAACAAAACCGACTTTGAGACCAGAGGGGAGGTACGCTGTGGGCAGAGCAAGTGCTCAGAACTGCTCAGGACACTTGGGTGTGAAAGAGTTATTCCCCCCAAATGCCATCAAATCTGGCTCTCAGCACCACCCATGCCATGGTCTGCACTAAGTTCAACATTACTTGTTGGGGTCATTTCCTTTCCCATGGATCATCCCAAAATCCTGGGGTTTTTGCGGCCAGAAAATCGGAGGCAGCTCTCACATGCTCATCCCACTGCCACAGTCCTGGTGGTCCTCACATTCTGCCTGCTTTGTGAGCATTGCCGGCTCCCAGCCCTTGGCCGTTCCCATCAACCCCCGTGTGGGTTCCCACCAGCCAGGACTGCTTCAGAGTTGGAGGCACAGGCTTTCCAACCTCAAAGGAAACCCTCATCCCTACTGCCTTCTGCACCTGGGAATTACTCAGTTTCCTGCTTTCTTTTTTTTTTGTTTGTTTGGCTGTGTTGGGTCTTCATTGCTGTGTGTGGGCTTTCTCTAGTTGCGATGAGCAGGGGCTACTCTTCGTTGCGGTAGGCAGGCTTCTCCTTGCAGTGGCTTCTCTTGCTGTGAAACACGGGCTCTAGGTGTGGGGGCTTCGGCAGTTGTGGCTCGCGGGCTCTAGAGCGCAGTCTCAGTAGTTGTGGCACATGGGCTTTGTTGCTCCGCAGCATGTGGGATCCTCCCGGACCAGGGCCCGAACCCGTGTCCCCTGCATTGGCAGGCGGACTCCCAACCACTGTGCCACCAGGGAAGTCCCCTGCTTTCTTTACAAAACACCAGTTTCCATTCCTTCCTTCCCTTGCCCAATGCTAACTGCCTCCTCAGAAACCCACCAACACCTGGGAGATGAGACACTCCCGCAAACCTAGACATTAAACCACAGAGGTCAAGCTGCTTTGAGAATTGGGGGAAGGGAATCCCATTTTCCTTCTTGGGTTTTCTGTATTCATGGGACTAAAGCAAAAATGTATACGTATATGTTATGCCATCGCATAAATACATAAATTAAATTATAAGTGCAAACTATAAGTGCTGTTTTCTTTACTGCTGTATTCCCTGCACCTAGAATAGTGCCTGACACATAGTAGGTACTCAGTAAATATTTGTTGACTGAAAGAATGAAGTATTATGAAGAAAAAAAAAAAATGGGAGAATGCCTGAGAGGAAAAATTAGTTAGTGGTGACTGCTTTGGACTGAGTAGTCAGAGATTCTCCAAGGAGATGACATTTCCAGTGATCCTCGAGGATCAGAAGAAATCAGCTCTGTGAAGTGTACGGGGAGGAACCGTCCAGGCAGAGTGTGGGAGACCTGAAGAGGAAGGGAACTTGCAGTGAAGCGAGCACAGGAAGAAGCCCTGGGCAGCGGTGGCACAAGGAGGTGACAGAGGAGGGCAGAGGCCGATTGGGGGCGACCTTGGAGGGTGTGTTAAGGAGTATAGACTGTATGCAAACTGTAATGCAAAAACTTTGCATAATTTTAAGCAAGGGAATAAAACTTTTTTTTTAGAATCTCTTTTCATTTTGGAAGGGTCTCCCCAGAAGCTATATAGGAGTGGATATGAGCACTGGATAGAGAAGTGGGTAAATAAGAAGATCATTAAGAGAGGTCATTGCAGGGCTTCTGTGGTGGCGCAGTGGTTGAGAGTCCACCTGCCGATGCAGGGGACACGGGTTCGTGCCCCAGTCCGGGAAGATCCCACATGCTGCGGAGCGGCTGGGCCCTTGAGCCATGGCCACTGAGCCTGTGCGTCCGGAGCCTGTGCTCCGCAATGGGAGAGGCCACAACAGTGAGAGGCCTGCGTACCCAAAAAAAAAAAAAAAAAAAAAAAAAAAGAGGTCATTTTAATCGTCATAGCAAGAACAGATGAGGGTTGTGGAGAGGATGGAAAAGTGCGGGAAGATTTAAGATACGTCTTGGGGACAGACTTGGCAAGACTGGATCCAATGTGGGAGATGAGAGAAAGAGGGAAATTTTAAGTATTATTGTGAGCTGGGAATAATTGTGAGGGGAGGGAAGATTGCCGTTAAGAGATGGCTGAGGGAGGCATGCTGCAGAGTTTGTGTGTCTGTATCTCCAGTGTGGTGTGAAGAGTAAAGGTAAGACTCAAACTGCCTGGGTTCTCATCCTGTCTCCCAGGTCAGCCATGGGATACTGGGCAAGTGACCCACACTTGTGCCTCAGTTTCCTCATCTGGAAGAGAATAATAATAGTTCCTTCTTACATTTTTGAGGGTTAATTGATTAATCAAATGCTTCTAATAGTGTCTTTTACATAGTAAAGTACCTAATAAAATTTAGCTATTTTTTAATCTACTTCTACGTTGGCATTTATTTATTTTATTTATTTATTTTTGGCAGTGTTGGGTGTTCATTGCTGCGCGCAGGTTTTCTCTAGTTGCGGCGAGCGGAGGCTACTCTTCGTGGCGGTGCGTGGGCCTCTCTTTGCAGTGGCTTCTCTTGTTGCGGAGCTTGGGCTCTAGGTGCACGGACTTCAGTAATTGTAGCACGCGGGCTCTAGAGCGCAGGCTCAGTAGTTGTGGCGCACGGGTTTAGTTGCTCCGTGGCATGTGGGATCTTCCCTGACCAGGGCTCGAACTTGTGTCCCCTGAATTAGCAGGTGGATTCTTAATCACTGCACCACCAGAGAAGTCCCTACATTGGCATTTAAAACAGATGCACAGTATTCCATTTTATGAATAAATTACTTATCCAAATCCCCATTTGTATCGCTTCCAATGCTGCAGCTTTGTAATACTAGGATAGCGCAGACTCAGGAGCTAAACTGCTTGAGTTCAAACCCTGCCCATATATTTATTAAATCTACAATTTTGGCAAGTTACCTAACCTCTCTGTGCCTCAGTTGCTTCATCATCAAAGGTGAGGATAATGATAGCACCTGTCTCAGAAGATTCTATAAGAGTGAAGCGAGTTAGTGGGTCTAGATCATTCAGAACGTATTAAACCCCATGCCAGCATTTGCTCTTATCATCACGTTCCAGCTTCTCTTTTAAACATGTTACGTGTATGTCCTCACTTAATATTTATAACATCCCTATGAGTAGGTACTACTCTTATCCCGATGTTACAGACCAGAAAACTGAGATACAGACACGATTTGAAACTAGACTCCAGAGCTCCTGGTTCTAACAACTACTATCAATGGCACATCAATTTATATGTATCTTTGCTCATCTGTACAACTATTTCTTTAGGATACATTCCAAGAAATGGAATTGCATGATTTAAAAGTTCTTTTAAACTATGACCTTTGATACATGAACACATCATTTTCCAGAGAGTTTGTAGCAGTTTACGATCCCATACAATTTACAATAGGTATGTTTTCTTGGTGAATTACTCTCTCTACTGTTAAGTAATTCTTATTAATTCACTAGATTTGGAGCAGTGGGTGAAGTCATGCCCAGTGACATTGCTGGTGGAAGTGACTCTCTCGGTGGCAGGTAATCGGGTATAGCGGCTGGCTCTCCTGGCCTTAGTTGTGGGCTGGGGTAGGCAGGCTCCTGGTGAGGCCAGGCGTGTGGACAGCAGAGACTGGGAAGGGGCAGGACCACACGTTACGTTTAGTTGTCACATCCCTTAGTCTTCTCTGACCTGGAACAGTTCCTCAGTCTTTCTTTTCATGACCTTGATTTTGAAGAGTGTCATTCAGCAATTTGTGAAATGCCCCTCAATTTGGGATCAGACAGGGAATAACTATTTTAAATATGTTACAGAATTTATAGGAAAAGATGGATATAATGCGTAAAGAATTATATGGGTTTTTCAGAAAAGAAATGGACATTCTAATATAAAACCCAATGAAAATTCTAGAACTGAAAAATAAATTATCTAATACCATTCCACTTGATGGGATTAGAAGCAGATAGGACATTGGGTATCACAGAACAAAGGATCCATGAACTTGAAGATGGGACAATACAAATTAATCAAACTGAAGCAAAGTGAGAAAAAAAATTTTTTAAATGAACAAATTGTCAGTGACATATGGAATAATATCAAATCGTCCAACATATATGTAATTGGAGTCATAGAAGAGAGAGAGAGAGTATGACAGAAGAGTTTTCAAGAAACCATGACGAAATATTTCTCAGATTTGATGAAAAACATCAATACACAACCAAGAAATTTAACAAACCTCAAATGGGATAAATATTGACACCTAGACCCATCATGGTCACTTTGCTCAAAAAGATAAGAAGAAAATATTAAAAGAAGGCAGAGCAAAAAAAGATTCCATACAAGGTAACATGGATATGAATTATGATTTTTTTAAAATTAGAAACAGTGCTAGCTAGACCACAATGGAACAGCATCTTTAAAATGCTGAAAGAGAAAAACCTTCAAGCTTGAATCCTAGAGCTAGTGAAATGATATACCCTTCAAAAATTAAGGCAAAACAAAGACTTTTTCAAGTAAGCAAAAGTTGAGAGAATTTATAGTCAGCAGACCCTCAATACAAGAAGTGCTAAAGGAAGTTCTTCAAACTGAAGAGAAGCAATCCCAGATAGAAACACAAGTGAACAGGAAGAAATAAAGAGTTCCAGGAAATAGCAAGCATGGAGATAAGTAAAAAAGATTTTTGTCTCTTTCCTCAATTTCTTTAAAGTACAATTGACAGTTTAAAGCAAAAAGAAGAATAATAATCTATCATGGGGTTTATGACATAAGTAAAAATAAAATATACGACCATAATAATACAAAGCACCGAAGGAGCTAAAGGGAAGTTTATTGTCGTTTAGTTTTTCACTCCGTGTGAAATAGCATAATACTGATAAATGGTAGTCCCTAAAAAGTTAAAGTTGCATATTGCAATCCCTAGAGTAAGAACCAAAAATAAAACAAAGAGGTATCACTAAAAATCCAGTTTTAGAATGCTAAAAAATAATCTCCAAAAAGTCAGGAAAAGTGGGAAAAGTGAACAAAAACAGAGGGACAAATAGAAAAGAAATAGTAAGGTGGTAGATGTAATCTAATATGATAATTATTTATCAATAATTACATAAATGTAAATGGACTAAGCGCCTCATTTAAAACCTGAATGCCTTGGACATATATCTGGTTCTAATAACATTATTGGCCATTCGGTTTCTAACTTCCTCTTACTGCTTTGGTTTTTAACTTTCTTTTTACATTTTCTGGCACCTGTGGATTTCCTTTGTACTTTTGAGATAGGCTAGGTATGAATTATATTTAAATAAGAAATCCCATGTGTTTGGAAGGAGGACAGGGAATCTGGGGGCTGCTTACAGTGGTTTGGTCCATCATATTGGCAGCTTTATTTTTGAAATTTAAATAATTAATCCATCCTGAATTTATTTTGTTTTAAGGGAACAGATAAATTTCTAACCTCATTTTATAAATTACTAGCCCATTGTCCTTATTTGTTAAATAATCTAGCCTTTCTCCACTGATTTGAGAAGCTACCTTGATTTCAAACTAAACTATTTTGTACCTTTGTGTACATTACTGAATTTCCATTCTGTTACCATGGTTGTCTGTTTTGTACTATTGTTTCTGCTTTACATTATTTCAGTTTTAGTGTCTGGTGGGTGAAGTCTCCTGTCATCACCCTTATTTTAGAGCATCATAGCTATTCTATTCACATGAACTATAGAAGAGTTTCGTTAAGTCTAAACATTTTCTGTCCGGACTTTATTTTGGGATAATGTTAAAGATGTAACATAATTGAGGGGAAGAATTGGTATTGAAGTGGTATTAGATTTTTCCTCCTCCTAGAAATGTGACATGCTTATCCACTTATTCAAGACATAAATGTCTCAGGCTTCCCTGGTGGCAGCGGTGAAGAATCCGCCTGTCAATGCAGGGGACACGGGTTCGAGTCCTGGTCCAGGAAGATCCCACATGCCTCAGAGCAACTAAGCCTGTGCGCCACAACTACTGAGCCTGTGCTCTTGAGCCCACGAGCCACAACTATTGAGCCCGTGAGCCAGAACTACTGAAGCCCGCCTGCCTAGAGCCCGTGCTCTGCAACAAGAGAAGCTACTGCAATGAGAAGCCCACGCACAGCAATGAAGAGTAGCCCCGCTCGCCGCAACTAGAGAAAGCCTGCACGCAGCAACGAAGACCCAACGCAGCCTGAAAAATAATTTAAAAAAAAGACATAAATGTCTCTCAGGAAAGTTTTGCAATTTTCTTTTGTGGCTTCTGTATGTTTGTCATAAGGGTATTCCTACATCCATATTTAGGAACTTGTTTTGCTACAGTAAATTAAATCTTTTTATCATATATATTTATATACACATACAGTTTTTCTTGTCCTGAATTTATATTTAATGAAACGAAGTATTACAAGAAAAGTTTTTCTTTTTAAAAGATCATTAATGTGATATTGTATTCAAATTATTTTTCTTCCTCTTTTTTAGTCAACTATTTTTATTGAGGTATAATATGTATACAGTAAAGTATATAAATGTATTAATTAATTCATTTATTTTTGCTGTGTTGGGTCTTCGTTTCTGTGCGCGGGCTCTCTCCAGTTGTGGCAAGCGGGGGCCACTCTTCATCGTGGTGCGCGGGCCTCTCACTGGTGTGGCCTCTCTTGTTGCGGAGCACAGGCTCCAGACGCGCAGGCTCAGTAGTTGTGGCTCACGGGCCTAATTGCTCTGCGGCATGTGGGATCCTCCCAGACCAGGGCTCGAACCCGTGTCCCCTGCATTGGCAGGCAGATTCTCAACCACTGCGCCGCCAGGGAAGCCCTATAAATGTGTGAATCTTAAGTGCTCATCTTGATGAATTTTTCCACACGTATACCTAGGTCAAGGCATGGACTCTTTCTCTCATGCTCCTTCTCCACCTACACCACCCCCTGAGGTAACTATTGTTCATTTTTCTATCAACAGGGAAGAGTTTAGCCTCCTTGTGAATTTAATATAAATCGAATCATGCAGTATGCATTTTAGTGTCTGGATTCTTCCACTCAATATAATAGCTTGAGGTTCATTCACTTTGTTGCACTTAGTAGTAGTTTGGACTTTTTCTTTGTTTTGTAGTAGACTACTAGTACTACATTAATATGTATTCATCTATGTGTGTGTGCATATGTGTGTGTGTACTCATACACATAAATATTTATATACTATATACCACAATTTATCAATTTATTTACCCATTCGCCTATTGACGGGTCTTTGGGTTGTTTCTAGTTTTGGGCTATTATGATGAAAGCTATTATGAAAATTCTTGTACCTGTGTTTTTAGGAATATACGTACACTTTTCAGTTGGGTGTATACCTGGGTGTAGATTTGCTGGGATATAGAGTGTGTACATGTTAACTTTAACATATACTATCAAATGATATTCCAAAATGGTTATACCATCCTACACTCCCACCATCAATGTTTGAGAGGTCCAGTGGCTGCATAACCTCACAGACATTTTGTATTATCAGTCTTTAATTTTAGTCATTCTAGTGGGTTCGCAGTGGCATCTCATTAGGTTTTCATATGCAATTACTTGGTAAGTGATGTTCAACACCTTTTCATATGCTTATTGGCCATTTAGATATTCTCTTTTTTAAAGTACCAGTTCAATAATTTTACACATTTTAAAATTGGGCTGTTTGAGTTTTCTTATTGATTTGTAGTTTTTCATAGATTTCAGGTATGAGTCCTCTGTCCTATCTGTTCAAAGATATTTTTCTGGGGCTTGCTTTTTACCCTCTTAATGATTTCTGTTGATGAACAGAAGTCTTCAATTTTAGTGAAGTTCAATTAATCAGTTATTGTTCATTTAGGGCTACTGCCTTCTTGTGTCCTGTTTAAGAAACCTTTGCTTACCCCAAGGTCATGAAGATAGTCTCCTACGGTTGCTTCTAGAAACCTTATTGTTTTAACTTTCATATTTAAATCTACGATTCATCTCAAATCAATTCCTGTACGTCATATGAGGTAGGGGTTCACAGTTATTTTTTTCCCAAGTTTCAGCACCAGTTGTTGGAAAGATCATTATTTCCTCCACTGAATGGCAGTGGTATTTCCTTGTGAATCGAGCGATCATACAAGTGGGTCTGTTTCTGCACTTTATGTTATTATTGGTCGAATTATCTACCTTGTCACTAATACCACTTTGTCTTAATTACTATGGCTTTTCGTCTTTGTAAGACTTGAAATGTAGTAGCGTAAATTCTTCAATTATGTTCTTTAAGATTTTCTTAGCTATTCTAGGTCCCTTGCATTTCCCTGTAAATTTTAGAATCAACTTGTCAATTTCAGCAACTGTAAACTTTCTGGGATTTTGATTGGGATTGCACCAAATTTATATATCAGTTCAGGGAGAATTAATGCCTTAACGATACTGAGTCATCCAATCTGTGAGCACATGTGTGTCATTTAGCTCCTTTTAATTTCTCCCAGCAATTGGTTGTTGTTGTTGTGTTTTCAGTATATAAGTCTTGCATACTGACTTGTGTTTTGTTAATACTTGTAAATTTTGTTAAATTTATCACTAAATATTTCATATTTTAATGCTATTATAACGCTGTAGGGTTTTTAAGTTTTCATCTTTCTAATTTTTCTGTGGTTCTTTTACAGAAATACAGTTTTATTGATTGACTTTGTATTAATTCAATTATTAGTTCAAACAGTTCATTATAGATTCTTTGGGGATTTCTACATATACCGTTATGGCAGCTGCAAATAAAGAGTTTTACCTCTTCCTTATCACTTTTTAAGGACTTTTCTTTATTTTTCCTTCTGAAAGGGCTTCCAAATAATCTCTCTGTAGACTGTTGGTCTTAATTCAAGTCATGTGTAAAATGATCTATAAAACATGTCAGAACAGAGAAGGCTTAGTTGGAAAGAATATTGGATAATTTAATTGAAGCAACAATGGGTGAGTATGATTCCTCACTGAATGCCCCTGTTGATAGAGAATGTTTACCTTCACAAAAAGATAAGCAGAAAATATTAAGAGAAGGCAGAGCAAAAAAGAAAGATTACATACAAGGTAACATGGATACGACTTATGATTTTTTAAAAACTAGGAAGAGCACAAGCCAGACCACGGTGGAACAGCATCTTTAAAATGCTGAAAGAAAAATCTTCAACCTTGAATCTTAGAGCTGGTGAAGTGATATATTCTTCAAAACTTAAGGCGAAATCAAGACACCCACACATAATAAATATGCACATCAGCAACCACACGGTGAGTGAATCACCTTCACAGCAAATGTAAGAAAATTTTACCTGAAGGAAAAGTTTTGCTAAATCACCAGAAACGCTCAAGAGCCTGAGTGAGAGGTCTCAAGACAAACTTTGCTTATGTCAAACTTTGTCTCTTGATCTTTTGGGACTCTTTGGAAAGCAATTTTCCCTGTATTTATCCACCTAAGCACAGACGAGATAAGGGCAGGGTTCCTGTTGTCTATTCCTACTCTGTAGTTTACCAATTAGGTGTTCCATGAATGTTCCTTGAATGAGTGAATGCATGACTAAATGAAAAGAGTGAATGAGTGGAATTATGGGTGAGAGAAGTCAGCCCCAACCTTCAGTTCTCTTTGACAATCCACCCTGTTGAACTTTGAATTTATTCGCTATTTTCTGTTGGATGTTCAAATAATCCCAACCGTTTCCCATTTAGAACTTGGTTCCACTAAAGGAATATTCCAATCCATAGTAGACTATTTTCAAAGATGGCCACGGGCTTCCCTGGTGGCGCAGTGGTTGAGAGTCCGCCTGCCGATGCAGGGGACACGGGTTCGTGCCCCGGTCCGGGAAGATCCCACATGCCGCGGAGCGGCTGGGCCCGTGAGCCATGGCCGCTGAGCCTGCACGTCCGGAGCCTGTGCTCCGCAACGGGAGAGGCCACAACAGTGAGAGGCCCACGTACCACAAAAAAAAAAAAAAAAAAAAGATGGCCACAGCCATCTCTCTCCCCCCACCACTTTCATCCCACTTCTCAGAGGTTGCCATTGGGAACAGCCAAGCAATAAAGTAGGAGAAGTGGATGTTGGACTGAATTAGACCTTTTTTTTTTTTTTTTTTTTGCTGTACGTGAGCCTCTCACTGTTGTGGCCTCTCCCGTTGCGGAGCACAGGCTCCGGACGCGCAGGCTCAGCAGCCATGGCTCACGGGCCCAGCTGCTCTGTGGCATGTGGGATCTTCCCGGACCGGGGCACGAACCCGTGTCTCCTGCCTCGGCAGGCGGACTCTCAACCACTGCGCCACCAGGGAAGCCCTAGACCGTTTTTAAAAGCTGAATTTGGTTGTATCAATCCATGTCTGTACATTGTATAGTTACAGTCATGGAAGAAATGCCATAATTACTGTCTAGCTTCAATGAGCTTCATTTGCCATCTGTCAGCTCTGGCAGGGCAATGAAAGAGGCCCCTCTACTCCATTTATTCAGAGGTAAGTGCTTTCACTCTCTGTCCACATTCAACACTCCTGCCAACGTCTACCAGCCCTCCACCCCTCACACTATAGTTTACTCACTATTCATGTTCATGTCCATCTCGGTATACAACTTCCCTAGACCCTACTGAGCCCAGCCCAGTGCTTTGCAAAAAGTAGGCCCTTGGAACAATATTTTCTAGATGCACAAAATAAGGGAGGAAATGAGGAGAGGGGTAGACATAAAAGATGAGTTACAACTAATACTGAATGTTATATTCTGCAAGGTATAGTATACATACATTAAACTACATTGGATTGCTTTCTAGTAAATACGGTTCTGGGCTTAAAGTCGTTTTCCGAGAGGCATTAGAAATTCCTACTTTAGCTTAATCACAATGTTTAGTTTTCTCTCGAAGGCACCTTATTTATTTAATGTCACGATACTAAAATCATTTCATTCTGCAATGTTCAATAAACAGGAAAAAAAAGAAACCCTCAACATCTCTGCCAAATTGTTACCAACAAAGTAAACATTTCTCCCCCAGTTTTTTCAGAGTTGATTACGCACCAGTATATTTAAAAATGTTTCCCAAGCCTGAGAAAGTCTCCCCTCTGAACATACAACTATTCGGTGTAGAATGTTTTTCCTACCACTTGATTACAATTTGGCAGTAGTTTCTGAATAATATACAAATTTAAAATTTCTGTGCCCAAAACACACATGTGTTTGCAGCTAAACAGACTTGAAAGAATATGCAAATTGCACTTTTATGTCAAAAATGAGTGAATGCAGCTTCATGCAGAGAAAAAGCTAACTGCCACCCTCATGTTTTTGTTTAGACTAATCTGTGTGCTGTCGCTCCCACATCAGACTGCATCAACATTTTCTTTGGGATATTAGACGTAAATGTTTATGGCTGCAGATAGCCTAGAAGGGATTGGCACTTATTAAAAACGACCCTGGAGTATTTTCTTTGGTTTCCACATAAATATCCCGGGGAAACGTTCAATCAAACGAGGCTGCCAGGTAGAGGGAAATGAACATTGTAGCAGAGCCCTGGGATCTCCTGGGCCCTGTGAAGTGAGGGGCCCCATCCAAGAATGGAGTAAGAAGGCTGACCCCAGAGAACTGGGTGGAGCTGCTTTCTTTTCACCGCGGAAGATAAGGCAGCAGCTGACTGGAAATGTCTCTCCCTGAGGCCAGGAATCCAACCCTCTCCACAGACAAAAAAATTCACATTTAAAAGAGCCATCGAAAAACCAGATACCATATGTGGATTTCATCCCATCTTCAGCTGTAGGGGCCAAGGCTGGGCGTGGTATCAAGACGGGACAACCTCCCACGGGGCAGCTGGTGTCACTCAGGCAGGTGAGAGCCCATCGTATCTTCACAAATGGCAGGAACTGGTTTTCGAAGTTTAGGCCTGGAAATGTTCATTCTTGAATCCAGAAAAAAGCTGAGAAACTTATCCTAGGCTCTCAGACACTGAGGATACTTCTAGCTCTCCCTGCTTCAGCTAAAATGTATTCAAAAGCCACTACGTAAAGGTCCATTAAGTTGTCCTGATAAAAATCACTTTAATGTAATCACCGTCCTCCAGCTTTTACCCTAGACTCCCTGAGATCTAGGGAATGTCATCCCACTCTCAGTGGCCTTCTACCCACTCTCATCCACTACAACAGCTAGCACCAAGGTCGCAAACAACCTCCACAAGCCCAATCAAAACGAGCAAATTTCAGTTCCCATCTTATCTTACCTCTCAGTGGTACTGAACTCTTGGCCTCTCCCTCCTCCTTGAGACCTCTTCTACTGGCTCAGTGACACCATCATCATTTGGTTTCCCTTTATGTCCAGCTACTTCTGTCTCCTTTGCTGCCTCCTTTCTCTCCTCACCGTCTTCTTAAGTTGACAGATCAAATGCCATATGATCATGTCAAGAGGCACAAAAAAAGCATTTGACAAAATCCAACACCCTTTCACGTTAAAGACACTCAGCAGACCCGGAACAGAAGGGAACTTCCTTAACCTGATAAAATACTAATACTCGTTGAAAATTAATACAGATTTTGGTACCTGGAAGTGGGAGCTTCTGTAATGGATTTCTGAAAATGTGAAAGAAGGAAATAGTGCTGTCTGTGACAGCACGGTTGGACCTAGAAGGTGTCATACTGAGTGAGTGAACAAGTCAGAGAGAGAAAGACAAGTGCCATATGATCTCACTTATATGTGAAGTCTAGAAAACAAAACAAATGAACAAACAAACCAAAACAGAAACAGATTTGTAGACACAGAACAAACTGGTGTTTGGGAGAGGGCAAGGAGTGAGAAGTCGGTCAAAACAGGTGAAGGGGATTAAGAAATATAAACTTCCAGTTTTAAATAAATAAGCCATGGGGATGTAATATAGCCCATAAGGACTTTAGTCAATAATACTGTAATAATCTTGCATGGTGAAAGATGGTTACCGGACATATATTGGTGATAATTTTGTGATGTATTTGCTTGTCAGATTAACTATGTTGTACACCTGAAACTAACATAATATTGTATGTCAACTATACTTCAATTTAAAAAGTCTTTTAAATTAAAAAAACCCAAAATATCTGAAAATGCAGAACTGGCTTTGGAATTGGGCAATGGGCAGAGGCTGGAAGCATTCTGAGGAACATGACAGAGAGAGTCAGACTGCCTTGAACAAACTGTTAGTAGAAATATAGCTGGTAATAAATCTGCCAGTTAGGATTCAGAAGGCAATGAGAAGCACAGTAGAGAAGACATCACTTGCCTTAGGTAGTACCTACATCGTCACCAACAGGCTGTTAGTAGAAATGTGGGTGTTAAAGGTGGTGCTATGAAGGCTCAGAAGGGAACGAGGAACACGTTACTGGAAACTGGAGGAAAGGGGGTTCTGTTAGATGTGGCAGAAAGCTTAGCAGAATTTCGTCCTACAGTTATGTGGAAAACAGAACTGGTAAATGATGGATTTCGACATTTAGCTGAAATTTCCAAGCAAAGTGTTGAAGATGTGACCTAGTTTTCTTGCAGTTCATAGTACAATGCAGGAGAAGCAAGAACCATTTTTTAAAAGAAAGATCTGGGATTTCATGATTTGGGAAATTCTCAGTTTAACCAGATTGCAAAAGATGCTAAGATTAAGAGATTCCCTGTCAGGGAAGAGTATTACTGGAAAAAATTAAAGAGTGTAGCTGGGCAACCTCTTGCTAATACCTCAGAAAAACAAAAAAGTTAGGATACCTAGTTACACAAAAGGCTCTTAGAGAGTAAGTGTATAACACATAGATCCCCTCTGCCATCTCAGCAGAAGACAAAAATTGAAGTAGGATTATTTAGGAAGAATCTGGGGAGGGACTTCTCGTCTAACGGAACAGAGACAGAGTCTTAAGAATTTTATACCAGCAGAAACACTGCCAGCTTGGCCCAATAGGGACAGAGAGCAAAATAAAAGAAGCGTCTTGGACCCCCAACATTCTGCAGGCAGGAAACAGGCTGATAAAAATGCTCAGCAGTAAACACGTTGCCATTCATGTAAAAAGGAAGGATGACTCAGAATATGGAGCCGCAGGTCCAGGGGTAGAGCCATGGACCCAGAGGTTGGAACTGAGAGCCCCAGAACATTGTTTCCAGACCTTGTAACCCAGTGGAGTTGGCCTGGCTGGATTTCTACATTTCGGGGGACCGGTGACTCTTTTTCCTTTTCCTTTTCTCCCTTTTTGAATCAGAATGTCTGTGTCTTTCTTACCTTTGTATTTTGGGAGCATATAACTTGTTTCTTTACTTTCACTTGTCCACATGGAGAGGAACTCTGCTCCAGAATAGATTATACTGAATCTCACTCATACCTACCTTGATGATTTAGGTGATGGTATTTGGAACTTTTGAACTGGAGAGATATAGGTGAAGTTTTGGATTTGTTGATGCTGTAATGGGTTGAGAATTTAGGGGATCTTGGGATGGGGTAAAAGTATTTTGCCTATGGGACAGACATAAATCTTTGGGGGTCAGAGGATGGAATATGGTGGGCAGAATAATGCCCCCCTAAAGATATCCACATCCTAATCCCTGGAATCTGTGAATATGTTACTTTACGTGGGAAAAGGGACTTTGCAGATGTGACTAACGTTATAGACATTGAGACGGAACCAGTATAATCACTTGAATCCTTAAAATTGAGAACCTTTCCTGCTGTATTCAGCCAGAAGAAGATTTTCTTCACTGTGGAAGAAAAAAGGAGAGAGATGCCACATTGCTAGCTTTGAAAATGGAGAAAGGGGTCCATGAGGCAAGGAATGTGAGTGACCTTTAGAAGCTGGAAAAGGCAAAGACTCTCCTAGAGTCTACAGAAAGGAAAACAGCACACCTGACACCTTGCTTGTAGCTCAGTGAAGCCCATGTTGGACTTGTTAAATGTAGAACTGGGAGATAATAAATTTGTATTGTTTTAAGCCATTGAGTTTGTCACAATTAGCTACAGCAGCAAAACAAACACAGTTGTCTGTGAAAAAGCCATAGATAACACCAACTTAATGATGAAAGACAAGGATCAAGAACAAAGACAAAGATCAAGAACAAGACAAGGGGGACTTCCCTGGTGACGCAGTGGTTAAGAATCCGCCTGCCAATGCAGGAGACATGGGTTTGAGCCCTGGTGGGGGAAGATCCCACATGCCGCGGAGCAACTAAGCCCGTGCGCCACAACCACTGAGCCTGCGCTCTAGAGCTCACGACATGCAGCTACTGATCCCATGTGTCACAACTACTGAACCCTGCTCACCTAGAGCGCGTGCGCCACAACAAGAGAGGCCACTGCAATGAGAAGCCTGTGCACCACAACGAAGAGTAGCCCCTGCTTGCCACAACTGGAGAAAGCCCACGTGCGGCAACGAAGACCCAACACAGCCAAAAATAAATAAATAAATAAAATTGTATAAAAAAATTACTCTCAAAAAAAAAAGAACAAGACAAGCTTGTTCATTCTTGCCACTTCTATTCAACATTGTACTGGAGGTTCTAGCCAGGGCAGCTAGGCAGGAAAAAGAAATAAAAGGCATCAAGACTGGAATGGGGAAAGCAAAACTAGCTATGTTTACACATGAAATGATCTTATATACAGAAAATCCTAAGGAATCCATTAAAAAAACTATTAGGACAAATAAATGAGTTCAGCATGGTTGCAGGATATAAGATCAATATGCAAAAATCAGTTATATTTCTGTAACACTGCCAGTGAACAATCAGAAACTAAAACTAAGAAAATAATTTCTGGGGGCTTCTCTGGTGGCGCAGTGGTTAAGAATCCACCTGCCAACGCAGGAGACACGGGTTCGAGCCCTGGTCCGGGAAGAAGCCACATGCCACGCAGCAACTAAGCCCGTGCACCACAACTACTGAGCCTGCGCTGTAGAGCCTGTGAGCCACAACTACTGAAGCCCACGTGCCACAACTACTGAAGCCCGCCAGCCTAGAGCCCGTGCTCCCAATAATAGAATCCACTGCAATGAGAAGAACGAGCACAGCAACAAAGAGTAGCTCCCGGGCTTCCCTGGTGGCGCAGTGGTTGAGAGTCCGCCTGCCGATGCAGGGGACACGGGTTCGTGCCCCAGTCCAGGAAGATCCCACATGCCGTGGAGCGGCTGGGCCCACGAGCCATGGCCGCTGAGCCTGCGCGTCCGGAGCCTGTGCTCCGCAACAGGAGAGGCCACAGCAGTGACAGGCCCGCGTACCGCAAAAAATAAAAAAATAAAAAAACAAAAGAGTAGCTCCCACTTGCCACAACTAAAGAAAAGCCCACACGCAGCAACGAAGACCCCATGCAGCCAAAAATAAATAGACAAATAAATAATTTTTTTGTGTGTGGTACGCGGGCCTCTCACTGCTGTGGCCTCTCCCGTTGTGGAGCACAGGCTCAGCAGCCATGGCTCACGGGCCCAGCCGCTCCGCGGCACGTGGGATCCTCCCAGACCGGGGCACGAACCCACATCCCCTGCATCGGCAGGCGGACTCCCAACCACTGTGCCATCAGGGAAGCACAAATAAATAAATTTTTTAAAAAAGAAAGAAAAGAATTTCTAATAGCATCAAAAAGAATAAAATACTTAGGAACAAATTTAACAAAACAAGTGCAAGACAAGCACTGAAGATTACAAAATGTCACCAAAGACTAAAGAAGACTTTAAAAAATGGAAAGACATCTCATTCTCATGGATTGGAAGACTTTATACTGTTAAGAGTGCAGGCTCCCCAAATTGATCTTCAGGGTCAATGCAATCCCTATAAAAATCTCAGCTGGCTTCTTTGAGAATATTAACGAGCTTATTTTAAAATTCATGTGGAAATTCAAGGGACCTGGAATAGCCAAAACAATCTTGAAAAAGAACAAACTTAGAGGACTCACACTTCCTCATTTCAAAACTTACTACAAAGCTACAGTGACTGTAGTATCGGCATAAAGATAGACATGTAGATCAATGGAATAGAATTGAGAATCCAGAAATAAACCTTTATGGTTTTGGTCAACTGATTCTTGACACAAGGGTGTCAAGACAATTCATGGGGAAATAATAGTCTTTTCAATAAATGGTGCTGAAACAAGACAAGGTTGTATGTGAAGGATACTTGTATGTGAAGGCTATTCACATACAGAGGAATGAATTTGGATCCCTACCTCCAAAACATATACAAAAATTAACTAAAAATGATCAGAGACCTAAGAGTGAGAGCTAAAACTATAAAACCTTTAGAAGAAAATGTAAGTTTAAATCTTTGTGATCTCAGATTAGGCAATGGTTTCTTATATATGACACCAAAACCACAAATGATAAAAGGAAAAACAGGTAAGATGAAGTTCATCAAAATTAAAAACTTTTGTGCTTCAAAGAACACTGTCAATGAAGTGAAAAGACAACCCACAAAGAATGGAAGAAATTTTTTGCAAATCATATATCTGACGAGAGACTTGTATCCAGAAGAAAAAGACTTGTACACTCAGTAATAAAAATTATAAAACAACATTTTAAAATGGGTAAAAGATTTGAATAGACATTTCTCCAAAGGAGATATACAAATGGTATACATATACCATATGTAGAAGATATACAAAAAAGATATACAAAAGCATATGAAAGAATGTTCAACACCATTAGAGAAATGAGAATCAAAACCACAATGAGGGGGGACTTCCCTGGTGATCCAGTGGTTAAGGCTACACAGTCCCAGTGCAGGAGGCCAGGGTTCGATCCCTGGTCGGGGAGCTAGAGCCTGCATGCACGCCGCAACTAAGAGTGCACATGCTGCAACTAAAGATCCCGCATGCCACAACAAAGGATCCCGCATGCCACAACGAAGATCCTGAGTCCTGCAACTAAGATCCGGTGCAGCCAAAACAAACAAACAAATAAATATTAAAAAAAAAAACACCCACAGTGAGATGTCACTTCACACCTACAAGGATGACTATAATAAAAAGACGAACACTAACTAGTGCTGATGAGGAAGTGGAGAAATGAACTCTCATACATTGTGATGGGAATGTAAAATGATGCAGCTGCTTTGTGAAAATGGTTTGGCTGTTCCTCAAAAAGGTAAACATAGAGTTACTTTATGGCCCAGCAATTTTATTTCTAGGTATATAAGGGAATTTAAAACATGTTCACACAAAGACTTGTTCATAGCAGACTTATTCATAACAGCCAAAAAATGGAAACAACCCACATATCCATCAATTAATAAATGGATAAACAAAATGGATAGTTATGTATATATATACACACACCACGGGATATTATTCAGCCGTAGTAAGGGGAAAAAATACAGCTAAATGCTACAACATAGACAAACCTCAAAATCATCATGCTAAGTGAAAGAAGTGAGACACAAATAAAACGTTCAGAAGAGCAAATTCATAGATACACAAAGCAGGTTAGTGGCCACCGGAGGCTGGGGGTGGAAATGGAGAGTGACTGCTAATAGGTACAGGGCTACTGTTTGAGGTGACAAAAACATTCTGGAATTAGATAACTATGGTGGTTGCACAACTCTGGGAATATATTAAAATATTCAACTGTATGTATATATATATATATATATATATATATATATATATATATATATATATTTTTTTTTTTTTTTTGGGTACGCGGGCCTCTCACTGTTGTGGCCTCTCCCGCTGTGGAGCACAGGCTCTGGACGCGCAGGCTCAGCGGCCATGGCTCACGGGCCCAGCCGCTCCGCGGCATGTGGGATCTTCCCGGACCGGGGCACGAACCTGCGTCCCCTGCATCGGCAGGCGGACTCTCAACCACTGCGCCACCAGGGAAGCCCGAACTGTATATTTTAAAAGGTTGAATTTTAGGTATGTGAATTATACCTCAATAAAGCTGTTACATATTTATTTTCTTTAAAAAAAAACAGTTAATGAACTTCAATCTTTGGTCCTAAATCCTATTCTTTTCTATACTTCTCTAGGCGATTCCTTCCAGAACCATAGCTCCAACTGAAATTGATTTACCTGTCAACCTCAAGTGTATATCACAGGTGTCTCCCCTGACTTCCTCTGAATTTCCGACTGGAAGTTTCAAAAGCACCTCTAATTCACCATGACCAAGACTAAATTTTGCTTTCCCATTTGGCACCAAAGCCTGGTCTTCCTTCAATGTTACCTATTCAGCAAATGGCATCAACATCCACTGAGTTGGAAATAGAAATGGCACTGCCTTTTCCTTAATGCCTTGTTAGTATTGAGGAAGTCCAATAAATGACAGGCCTTTTCTGCTCAAGTTGATATTCTATGATGTCAGGTTGATATGGACAAATATTTCAGTCGGTTTCATGACTGACAAAGCCAATACTGGAAAATGTAGTTGGTTGCATAGTGCCTGGTGATTTCTCAACACTGAACCATGGATGCAGGCAGACCGAACACCCATTCATTAGCAGAACCAATTACTGCAGCCTCCCATACAGGGCCCTGCCTCTGCAAAACTTAGGCTCTCAGTAGAAAATACACTTGCCTACTATGCATATTTCTTACTAAAGAAAGGTAGGTAATAAAATGTATCCAACTTGGAGCTGAACTTGAGTGAGTTTTCCTTCCAAGAGGCACCACGGAGATTATTCTGCCATCACTGTTGAACTTCCTGGAAGATTCTGAAAACCCACACTGCAAATGGGAAGGCCCTTCATGCTTCATGAATGTTAGGTGAATGACACTGAGTATTTGACAGCGGGGAGGTCTGTGCTTTCTTCTATAAAGATTTTATGGCGGTGACAGTGGGATGAGAGCATTTCTCACACGTGGCAGAGCAGAGGCCACCTCGTGCAGCTCTCCCACGCTTGCAGCAGTAAACCTTTTATGGCAGTCCTGCTATCTTGCACACCACATATACCTGCTTGTGCTAATTTTGGTCTTAATTTGCTCTCCCTAAAGGAGGGATACAAATGGTATCTGATCTCACAACTGTGCATGTAGCCGTAAGACTTTTGATCCTAAGCCCTCTTGAGTTTTGAGGTTTTCTTTTTCTTATTCATTTATTTATTTGTTTGTTTGTTTGTTTATTTATTTTTGGCTGCATTGGGTTTTTGTTGCTGAGCGTGGGCTTTCTCTAGTTGCAGCGAGCGGGGGCTACTCTTCGTTGCGGTGCGCGGGCTTCTCATTGCGGTGGCTTCTTTTGCTGCAGAGCATGGGCTCTAGGTGCGCGGGCTCCGTAGTTGTGGCTTGAGGGCTCTAGAGCAGAGGCTCAGTAGTTGTGGGCTTAGTTGCTCCGTGGCATGTGGGATCTTCCCGGACCAGGGCTCAAACCCATATCCCCTGCACTGGCAGGTGGATTCTTAACCACTGTGCCACCAGGGAAGCCCGAGTTTTGAGGTTTTCCTCCTCCACTTGTAGGGGCCAGATTTAACTTACGTGACTAGTTACTTATTGGCTGTGTGTTAGGCTCCTACATGGACCACATCTGGGTTATCCTATCTGTACCCACTGTTGGGTGGTGATGGACACTTGGACTTGGTCAGCCTCAACCATGTGAGCTGTAACATGCCTCTGCCCATTATTAGGATTTAACCTAATGGCAGTATAAGCTACCCTGTGTATTTGCTGAAAAGCGTAACACACTGAGTCCTGCAGAGACACTAAGAGGTACGCTGCCAGCCTCACAATTCTGCCATTTTCTCCACAGCTTTGCTGGAGAAGCCTTAGACCAGGAGTAGAGAGGGAGAGGTGTAGAGGAATGCATTTTGGAGAAGGTTCATTTTATCCTCTCTTCTGCTGACAAGAATTGTTGGGTGTTCAGTTGAGTGTGTTGCATCCTGACCTTGACCCTTGCCCTTTCCTGCTCTTTCAGAGCCCAGTTGTCTTACAGTGGCTGACCACATACTGCCTAAGCTCCGTGCCTTTTATGTGGTCCAGCTCACACTGTTGGTGACCAATAAACACAAGCTTAGCAGGTAAGAACACAGGCTTAGGGGGTCAGACAGCCTTGAGTTTGACTACTGTGTGACCTTGGGCAAGTTACTTTACCTGTCTGAATCCCTGTTTCCTCATTTGGAAAACTGAGATAATAATACCAACTCCCTCATGAGGTAGGGAGAAGAAGAAATGAGCTAATGTAGGGAAAGCGGAGCGCCTGGGACATGCAGGGGTCCAGTAAATGCTAGCTGTCACCACCACCGTGATCATCATTCATTTTCATCATCATGATCGTATTCATGGTTTTAGCTGCAAGTGACAGAAGTCCATCTCAAATGAATTTAAGCAAAAAGGAAAATATTTTGGCTTAGTTAATTGAAAATTCCAGGCACAGGCTGAATCCAGAGTTTCAACGATGTCATCTGTGCTCAATCTCTCTCTGTCCAAATCACTCCACTTTCCTCTGTCTTGACTGCATCCTCCAGCGGGTGACTAAAACACAGCTGGGGGACTCTAGCCTGCAGAGGCCCACCTGCCTTGTCTTCCCACCAAAGCCTTGTGGAAACGCATGTGGAAACGCCAGCCCACATGTCCAAGCTCCATCCACAAACCCACCTCCCCGTGAACAGCCTCCCTTGGCCACCCCTCCTCCTCTGAAAGACAGACCTGGGGAAGAGGCTTCCACAGGCTCTGGAAACAGATTCAGGGCTGTTTGGGCAGGCAAGTCTGGGGTCCTGGTATCAGGAACGTGGCCTGTAAATGGGAATAGAAAGGATGCAGACTCTAGATGGGCGTGTTCACGTGGTCCCACAGAATCATGACCCCAGGAGGAAGGGCAGGGCTGGAGGAGGGCTGAGCAGGGCCTTCTAACACACAGGGGCTCTGGTTGCCAGGTCTAAGAGAGCTATTAACTTTTTATATAGTACATGTTTCATATGGCGACTGTTGTGGAACAGTCTAAAAGCAATTCAAGACAGGATACCATTCAGTGTCGTGGAGTAAGAAAGAAAGGATTCCTTGAGGAGGAGGCCTTGGAGGATGGGAAGATCAGGATAGACCAGGACATAGAGAAGGGCATTCCGGGTGAGGAGAGCAATGTGAAAAAAGGCCATGAGGTCAGATGGGATCTACTGTGTTGGGTCAATGGGGAGTTCAGTCTGGTAAGACAGAAGGTATCTGCTGGGGGAAAGAGATGATGGCCCATGGGGCCTACTGGTAGAAGCTTTTTAGAAAAGCTCTAAGGGGGAGTCCAGGTCCAAACCTGTTATAATAAGAACTGGGGAGACTTTGAAGGTTTGTGAATAGAGGATGCTGGTTGAAAGTGGTGTTTGGGAAGCTGGACCTGGCAAGCGCCATGTTGGTGGACCAAGGGGCCCACCCAGAGCTGAGATTTGGGGGAGTGGAGGAGGAACCAGACAAGGATTACTGTGAGGATGATGAGTGGGGGTGGGGGAGGAGTGGGGGGAGGAAGAGAGCTCTTATGCATGGTCAATGGAAGAGGGTAAGATGGCAAAGGGACCAAATCCAGAGCTGATGTCACCAGGAAAACCGAATGCCTAGCCCCGAGTGAGCTGTGTACAAATTCTTCCCAAGTTGAGCTGTCAGGACAGATGGGATGGACACAGGTCCAGTCTAATCTGTGGTTAAGACGATCAGCTTAACTGCACCAGGTGTTTGCTTTTCATTTTTGTTCCAGTCCCCTGATGGGCAAATGAAATTCAGTGAGTCCACGCGATCTGACCTGGCCGCGGTTACTGTGTCTGGGTGTCCTATGGGCAGAGCTGGCGCCTCAGGCTCAGGCTGACGCGCTGGTTAAGTTCCTGTGGGCAGAACCGAGGGCTTTTCCCTGGCTGGTTTTGCTGGGCGGTTTGTAGGGCCTTGTCTGTTGACTGGGGGTGAATGCAAACTGGAATGTATTTGTAAAGGGGGCTTCCAGGCCTGGCCTGTACCCACCGGCTTCTCATCTGAGCAAGGGGAACCGCAGGCGTCTGGCCAGCCACGAGACTGTAGCTGTGGGCCAACAGGTCCAGGCAGGCCCCTGCGGAGCTGTGGCTCCTAGAGCATGAAGCACTCAGAGGGACCAAGGGTATTCCTGGGTGAGAAAAAAATCATGCCGGGCCATGTGATTCCCCCCAAGCCTTTAAGCCAGGCAATTTGTAATTATGCGGTATCCATCAACCCACAATTATTTACTTATTCCCTGTTCTGTGTCTGCATTGTTGGTACCACGTGAGAAGCAGAAGAAATCCAAATGACTTCTGAAGAGTCTAGTTTAAGTATGAGGACTTGGGTTCAAGTCCAGCTCTACCCTGTACCACATGAATGGACATTAACAAGTCCTTTAACTTCTCTTGTCCTCGGTTTCCTTGTCTGTAAAATGGGCACAGAAACACAATCTATTTAACAATGTTGATGTGAGAGATACATGAGGTTGATAATGATATATAATAAGCAGGCAGGTGTTTATTCTAATCTAATAAATGGAGATTAATGTAGTTTCTAATTTTACAATATTTGTTAAAATAATAAAATTTGTTCTAAAAGTCAATGAGTTCTGTGAAACTTTTCCTTGCTCTTAAAAAACAAGTAAACTGATTAGGGAACTAAAACTAACACACATGTAACAGGAATGAATATAAGAGAAAGAAAATCTACCATATTTTGTGAAACAGAGGATAAGAGCCACTTGACATTTTCTCAATATTGGGCCAAATAAATTTGGTCATTTTCTTCCTTTTTTACTGCCACCTACCTCTTTGGAAGCATCTGGCTTCCCCCTAAGTTCCTAAAGGTGGAAAATATCTACAGTCGGAAGCTACTGTCCTCTCAGCCCCTGTTTACAGATGGGACAACCAAGGCCCCGGGAAGGGGAGGAGTCTTGTACTGCAAAGATTGCACCTTTAGGAAGTGGTAGGGCTGGGACTTGACCACAGGACTTCTGGCTCTTTCCATCCACTCTACTGCCCTCTGACCTGGAAGTCATCTTCCAGTGTAAGATCTGGGTCATTGAAGGGGGGACCACTGGCTCCTAACCCACTTCATTGCAGGCCATGCCTTGCTTTCCTTACCTGGGCGAGTCCCTCACAAATGACCATAGGGGCAGAAATCACTGTCTTTGAAAATATTAATTTTGGAGTTAAAAAAAAAAAACCCAAACAACAAAACAGAGCAATGGGGATTTTCAAATGGCAATGAGGTAGAGAGACAGGTAAAACCCCCTGTGGTGCTTCTCTCCCCAGGCAGGGGCCTGTCCACTCTGACCTTAGACCTTCCTGGTCCACACAACCCACAGCCCATAGCTGTGGCTGCTCTCTGAGCAACCTCCAACCAGAAGAAATCTTGCAGAAATGCCTGACCTGTGGCTGAGAAGGATGAGGAGCGTGGGGCTGTCAGGGTAGCTAGAGCAATAAGGATGCCCCTCCAGGTGCTTTGGCGGTGGTAGTCGGAGTCCAGGTGGAGGGGAGCGGCCACCAGCCTCCCACCGAGCTGAGCGCTGGAACTGGGGGCAGCCAATAACTCTGCTTGGTTTTGCCATTTCCCTGTCTGGCAGGAGTTGCTAATCCTTCATTACTAAAAATAACTTCTTTATCCAGGACCCAATCAGCATGAAACCTCATATCAGTTGGATGCTATTTCTTCCAATCCTGTATGGTTACTGATTTTCCTAATGATGTCCCTGAGGCCCTGCAACACCCTGGAATGCTTTCTGAATCACTGAGGGAGAATGCAGCTGTGTTCAGTCTAGTTTTAATGTGATGTGATTCTTACTTGTTTTTCCAAAGCATCGAATAAAAGGCAACTCTCATGGGAACTACCCAAATGTTGTAGAGAAACAAAAGACACCTGTCTATGGAATGACAGTACATCTGGTCATTTCAGCCACTTCCGGGCACCTGCACGTCCATGTCAGTCCACGCGTATCTGCTCAGCTCTGGTTAGAGCTGTGAGGTTGGGTGTTTGTGGAAGTGGTGTGAGGCCCGCGTTTTTTGTGTATCCTCCTTCCCTCGTTTGACTGCAAAGTTCTCAAGGGTGAGGAACATTTCTCATCCTTTGTCTTCCAAACATGTTCTGCTGATAACTGCTCACTCCAGGAGCCGAGTCCCTGGGGCTGCTGAGCTCACTGCAGGGCCCACTCTGGCAGGATAACCGCCCATTCCTTGCAGACTCGTGTCACCTGCATAAATGTAAACCTGCCTCCCTAAGGTGGCAAATCTTGGCCCTTTCCCTGGAAGTGTCTGCCAGCGCTTCTCTCGAGGAGAGCTATCCACTCCCTAGTTTCTGCCCGCTCTCCTCACAGGCTGCCTTAATTACACTAGCTGCCTCCAGGGACCAGACGTGGTGATGGATGAGCGGAACTGGCTGGCAGGGCAGAGGCGATAGGAAGCATTGGTAGCGAGACGGTAGGAAGCACAGATGGGTGTTGCCCTCTTTCCATGAAGTGGCTCCTGTAACATAAGGCCCTTCAGGGCAAGGATCTTCCATGCCCAGTTCCCCTTTATATTACCAGCACTGAGGAAAGTGCTCTGTTTATCTCAATAAATATTTGCGGAAGGAACAGGACTTGGGGTCCCAAGTCAGCTCAGACATTCATGAGCTCCGTGCATCATTCAGTGTCCTCATCTCTAAACTGAGGGGGCTACTTTTGTAGTTCAGTTACTGTATTATATCTCATCGCCTAAATCTCAGAAACAATGTTGAGTAGGAAACAAAAGTGAGTAGTAGACAATGACATGCAATATTATCATTTTCCAAAGCTCAGAAGACAAGCAAAATAAAATGATATGGTGTCTAGAGACAGATTGTATATCATCAGCCATCGCCACAATAATGCTGCATAACAAAGTAGTCCAAAACTCAGTGGCTTACGACATTCGTGGATTCTCACTCGGGCATCTGTGGATTGGCTGGGAGTTGGCTGATCTAGTCTGGACTCAGCTGGGTTTGGTTCTGACTTCAGCTTGGGTCCAGATCTGCTCCACATGTCTCTCATCCTGCTTGGACCAGCAGGTAAGCTCTGGAGCACGTTCTTCTCATAGCAGAGGCAGGAATACAAGAGGAGAAACTGGAAACATGTGATGCCTCTTGAGACCTAGGCTCAGAATTGGCATCCATCGATGCCTACAACAATCTACTGGCCAAAGCAAACCTAAATCATTGGGCAGGGAAATGTATTCCACCTCTAACGGGAGGAACTGCAAAGTCATATGTCAAAGGGTATCTAAAGGACTCGGAGCAATAATGTAACGTACCTCACAAACATCGCTGGCAAAATTATAAAAATAATCAAGGGAACGATAAATAACGAGATTCAAGATAGTGGTTATTTCTATGGAGGAGGCGTGAGAAAGGAATGGGAGGAGACTTAATTGTAATGGTCTAGTTCTAAGAGGGTATGGTGGGTTCACAGGTTTTACGATTACTGTGTTCGGCTGCGCCCTACAGGCCTGCAAGCCTTATAGTTGCCCAGTTGCGAGATTGAAGAAAAAGCCCAGAGACAGTGACAGAGATGTCAGTGGATTGTTGGATAGGGAATCTTACAAGTCTGAAGCAAAAGTTCTGGAGCAACACCCCACTGTGTACAGCAGACAGCAAGAACGACAGGGCAGCAGTCTTTCCTACCAGAGGGAGGTGACGAGGAGAAGGAGGCTACCAGCTAAAGGGGGAAGTGACTGTCAGGTTGGCTCATCAGTTACCAGGGAAACCAGCAGCCGGGGCAGAGGGCAAGCATGCAGGCGGTTACTGATTAAGTCCTATAATTAAGAGGATTGGACAGTCATGTGAGTAGGGTGTAGGTGAAACAGGGACTGGTCAAACAGATGTACAGAGAGAGCAAGAGAACAGCCATCTTGAATGCCCTGACCATAAATTATGGTTTGTAATTTATGTAGATGTTATTCTGTCCATGTCAAATCTTACCTAATTAAAACAGTAAGTTTAAATAAATACTGGATGCGATACACTGATAGGAGAAGTTCTTTCCAGGGCTGACATTGTATGTCCTACGATTCTAAGGTAAACAGGAGCTGAGAGCTCTCGTTTGATGATGGAAAGCCTCTGAATATTCAGCAGTAGTCCTGGCTACCCAGCACCCAGAAATCAACCCGTGCTGGTTCTGTCTCAGGCCCAGTGGGGAAAATGAGAAGATATGTTGTCTGCACTTAGGGCTACGGGAAGTCTCTAGAAAACAGTTTGGATGGCAGCTGAGATAGTACTGAGATCCCTGGCTTTGATTCCAATCTCACTGGACTTAACTCTTAACTGAGACACTCACCAGCTGTGCAGCCTTGGGAATATTACTTAGCCTTTTGGAGTCTATTTCCTTACATGAGACAACTGTACCTTGGAGGGTCGCTACGGATCCTTGAATAAGTGAGCTTCTATTTGCTTTCTGATGTTGAACAGAGAGGCCACCTTAGTTAGTTAATTAGTTAGATAGTGAGTTGCAAAGTCTGATACCTGTGTTTGAGTCTCACCTGTGCTGCTTACAAGGATGGGTGCTCAGGCTATGATTTAACTTTTCCAGATCTCCATTGCTTTCTGTAATGTGGTGATGCTAACATTTTTCTTCAAAAGGCATGTTGGGTTTAAATTAGGTAGTGTGTACCATGAATCTGACGCACGTAGGGGCGTTCAGTACACGTTAATCCCTTTCCCCTCCTGCTTCCAGCTTCTACACAGCTTCTTTCTGGCTGTGGCTCAAAGAGGATGGGGGGAAAAGGTCAAGTTCACGGCCAGGTGTCTTAAGGAGAATCCCAGTTCCCTTGGCTCCTTGGTAGGGGTGTCTCAGGTGTGGGTACTGGGGCGGGGGCGGGGGTTGGACCCAGGGAGAGATTATGTTTTCCATTACCCAAACATCTCCAATTTCAGCCTCCAATTTGGGGAAGCAAAATCATTTTGGGTCCCCACACAGTATCTGCCTCTGGAACTGATTATCTGCTTTGTTAAGTTCAGAGGCATTCTGATAAGGGTAATTGAATTAGGCTTCTCGGGATGGGAGAGGGGCTCCTACAAGCAGGCCTGCTGCCACAGTAGGGGGTCTCTCTGTCCAGGCCCTGCAGGCAGGCTCTCCCTCCACACTCCTCTATGGAGCACGCCCTCCTGGGGTGCCTAGCGCCTCGGGCTTTGCCTTTGAAGATCTTTGCGGAGAAGCCTCTCACACTCTCCACACTTGCAAGGCCGTCATGCTCCCCTGGGGTCCTGCCCTGAATCTGTTCCCAGCCCAATTTGGAGGCGTGGGGTGTGGGGGGAAGGGAGGGGAGAGGAGTCTTCCCTTGAGGCAGAGGAATTTCTGGAGGTCAAGGAAATGTCTTTCCTGGGGACAAAAGAGCAGGAAGTCAAGGTTCAAACGATGTTGACCTAAATTTTTCCCAATTCCAGAGAGTTTCTCTCTCAGGAGAACTTGCCTCTACTCGCCCAACAATCTTGGCAGGACTCTGCCCATCTGAAATGACAGAAGCCCAGTCATTTGCGGATATGACTGTGACAGCAACCACTCAAGTTTTCAAAAATCAGCAGGCTGCAAGAAAAGTTGTTTGATCCCCCAAATGTGTGCAGACTCAGCCGCCATTTCTCACTCCTCATTATGGTCTCCACACCCCCGCTCTCTCCCCGTTTCATGACCAGCGCTGAGAAAATCACAGGGTTGTTGTCTACTGCTGCATACCTCTGAGGGGTTGTTTCTTCTTCCTCCCACCAAACCAGGGTCCCATGGAAACTCAGCACCAAAAGGGTGACAGAGCAAAGTGACTGCCCGGTGTGCCCCTCAGGGCTCTCGGTTCCATGATCTGTGGGTCCCACGCTACTTCTCTAACTTCTGCCCCACCAACCATCCTGTCTATCCACCTCCGGAGGAGCCAGTGAGCTCCCATCATTATTATAAACAAAAGTCATGCAGTTTTAGAGACCATTAGAATAGATGTGGGTTCGAATCCTGACTCTGGAACTTACTACTTGTGTGATCTTTGGCAAGTTAGTAACTTGGGAGGATTGGCAATAAAACAGAGGTTCTCAAGCTTTCTCAGTTTATGGTGTCCTCAGTATGTCAGTCAATTTTTCACAGTGTCTCTAGGCCTTAAGAAACACATAAGAGGGCTTCCCTGGTGGCGCAGTGGTTGGGAGTCCGCCTGCCGATGCGGGGGACGCGGGTTTGTGCCCCGGTCCGGGAAGATCCCACATGCCGCGGAGCAGCTGGGCCCGTGAGCCATGGCCGCTGAGCCTGCATGTCTGGAGCCTGTGCTCCGCAAAGGGAGAGGCCACAACAGTGAGAGGCCTGCGTACCACAAAAAAAAAAAAAGAAAAAAAAAAAAAGAAACACATAAGAGTCCCATTTACTAAAAGTTAGAATCAAATAGGAACCCTCTTACACTGTTGGTGGGAATGTAAGTTGGTGCAGCCATTACGGAGAACAGTATGGCGGTTCCTTAAAAAACTAAAAATAGAGCTGCCATATGATCCAGAAATCCCACTCCTGGGCATATATCTGGAGAAAAACATAATTTGAAAAGATACATGCCCCCCACTGTTCATAGATGCACTATTTACAATAGCCAAGACATGGAAGCAAACTAAGTGTTCATTGAGAGATGAATGGATAAAGAAGATGTGGCATATATATATATAGATAGATATAGATAGATAGATAGATAAAATGGAATAGTAGTCATAAAAAAGAATGAAATAATGCCATCTGCAGTAACATGGATGGACCTAGAGATTATCATACTGAGTGAAATAATTTAGACACAGAAAGACAAATCTCATATGATGCCACTTATATTTATTATATCTAATAAAAACATACAAAGGAAATTATTTGCGAAACAAAAGTAGAGTCACAGATATGGAAAAAAACTTATGATTACCAGGGGATAAATGTGGGGGAGGGATACACTGAGAGAATGAGATTGACATATACACACTACTATATATAAAATACATAGCTAATAAGATCTGCTGTATAGCACGGGAAACTACTCTATATTGTGTAATAACCTATAATGGAAGAGAATGTAAAAGGAAAGAATATATATATCTGAATCACTTTGCTGTACACCTGGAACTAACACAACATTGTAAATCAACTATATTTCAATGAAAATTTTTTAAAAATTGGGACCAAACAACTTAAGTATCTGTGTCTTGACAAAATAATAAATATATATTAAAAGAAAAAAGTAGTCGTTTTATCTCATTCTTAAGTTAACAACAATTACTTATTAATGAGATGCACGCACCTCTTGCAACTTCTCAGACCTTGCAATCTGATGGGACCCTGCTGCCCTAATCCCTTGTTCCATGCTGATTTTCATATGGTTCTTGTTTATTTATTGCAGCTGCCACCAGAGAGCCAGCTCCACGAGATATGACATCATGGAAAGGAATGTAGTGTGATCTCACGTTAAAACTGTGAACTACCTTGAGCTACTAGGTTGTACAGTGTCTGACAGATATTGAGTATCATACGTTTCCTTCAAAATCTAAAATAACTCCCGGTTCCCCCGTGAGTTTGCTGCAGCACCCAGAGTGGGGAGTATAACACTAACGTTTGAGAAATGCCTAACGTATTATAGGTGCTGAAAAAAAGGTAGCTATTATTATTTCTCTTTAAACTTTTAAAGTCACTGTTGGTTGACTTACGACTGCATTGCCATGCCACCAGACTAGACTACAATCTCATTGAAGGCTATCTTATCCAGCTAAGATAGTCTTCAATGAGACTGGCACTTAGTAAGTGTTCAATAAATGTTTCTAGAATGGATGGATGGATGGATGCCTTTTGGACCATCCACCTGTTGGCTCATTCATACTAATATCCATCTGTCCATCCATCCATCCATCCATCCATGCATGCATATATCCAATCAACAGTAGAAAGTTGACTCTGCTGTCAGCTAGAACTGCCTTCCATCCTCTGCCCCCCTCTAGTGGATGGTGTTGGCTTCTCTTTGCCTTCTTGTCCTACCTCATGCTGCCTTGAGGAACCATCATTCTTTGGGCTCCAGCTCTGGAATTGTTCTTTCATGCGTGGAACTTTCTTTCTCCAAGGTCTCTGCAAATTCCTCGAGGATAGAAACAGGTCTAATTCAATGAATCCCCATACTTTTTCCGACATGAAACGTTCCCTACAGGACTGAACATAAAGTAGGTGCTCAGTAAGTACTTGTTAAGTGAATTATTTGATTTATGCTATGGCTCTAAGCAACAAACCAATGTCAACATTTTGATCAATTTGTCTAGTGACTCAGTTACAAAAATTGGGCTGGTAGTGACCATCTCATACGTAGAAGGAAGGAGGAATTAGGATGACTTCAGCAGTCAGTGAGGGCTTTGCTGAGAAGGAGACCTGGGTGTTGAGTGGTGGGGCAGGATTCAGAGGCGCTGAGGAATGAGGCAGGCATTCAGGATCGGGATGGTGGGCACAGCATGAGAAATGGCCTGAAGGAGGAAATGGGCTTGGTGTGAAACAAAAGGCTTAACTGGATAGAGAAGGAATGAGATGGCGTCATGTGGGAAAACGTTGGATTAGCAATTTCTAAGATATTGAAAGCTAGGGAGAAGTATTTAAAAATGTGAACATTAGTGGTTAAGTGGAAGGTATACCATAGAGTTGATTGTGTAAAGGTGGTTGCACCATATTGAATCACTTTACCTAAAGAAGAGGGACAAGGGGTGGAGGGGAAATTAAAATAATATGCCCTGTTGCAGGAGAGGTCCAAATGAAAACATTTTGCTGGGGTCTAACTGGCCATAGGTCTGATGGTTTTCTATCCACCGCACAAGTAAATAGCTCAAGGGCAGGCTGCCGGCCAGCGTAAAACTTTATGTGGAAAATACTGCCAGTGTAGCTAAGGAAAATGCCCTCTTGCTGACCATAATTATACAGAATGTGTGCAAAGAAAAGCTGAAGGAAAACACTTTTGCAGTGGTGTATTTTTTCTGTTCTTATTTTGACAGAGTGGAAGACAAACTCACAGACGTTTTTCTCAGTCTCCCCGTAGGGGCAGAATGAGCTCATGCGGTAAGACTGGGCTGGGGGTTGGGTTTCAGAGAGAGACCCCAAACTAGCTTCTACACGGAGACCTACATTTATGGGTCTTTCGGGCCTGAGTTAGCCTCGGGGCAGCAGGGGGATTGTTGAGGAGGAGCCCGAAGAGGCATTGCCTTGTTTAGCTCTGCCTAACCAACAAGGTTTGGTCTTATTCAGCCAAAGGGAGATGGGAGGGGTTGGGATGTTCCAACTATGATACCCACCTTTTAAGGTTAACTTCAGTGGAAGGTGATTCCTCTTCATCTTCAGCTGTTTCCTGGGTTTCCCGTCAGAGATAACCTCTAACTCTGAAGAAGCCCACAGCACAACAAAGGTCTCCAAGAAAGCCCTCACCAAGCGGCAAGATGGCAGATTTGGTTTCTTCAAATTTTACATCTGCTCTTCCAGAAAGCTGTCCTTTCTCCTCTTTTCTTTGACGTTTTCAGGAATACTTGAGTGAAAAATCCTCAGGTGAAAACCCTGTATTTTCTAGTCTGGCTGTGATACATTCACAGATTACCTGGCCCCTTCAAGGCTGGGCTCCAAAGTGCCAAGGGGCAAAGGACCATCAAAGAAGAGGCACAACAAAAGTCCCTGCAGTTGTAGAAGGTTTGCTTCAGGAGCACGTGCTCTGGATCTGGAAATGGATCAGGAACAGGAAAGCTAGAAGGAACAATGGCGGCCCTGGAGACCAGCCCTCTCTGCCAACATTTCTTGTTCTGTCTGCCTGTCTGCTCCATTCTCTTCTCTGCTCACTCATAGTTTGTTATTTCACCTTGCATATGGCCCATCATGACTGCTGGCTCCCTTCACTTGTGGCAACTCTCTAGACAACTTTTGGTCTCTGTTTCCAAAGCTAACTTGTCTTTTCTCCGTGTCTTAAGAGAAATATAACTGGCCCAACTGCTCTCGATCATTTCTGGGGGGCAGGACCTAGTGCCCTGGTCAGCCTGTGGCTTCACTGCCCTTGTGTTGGGCACCCACCCAGAGTGCAGTCAGCTGAGGGGTGGGCAACATGCCACTTAGGAGGAGAGACTGTGAGTTGGGGTGTGGACAAAGCAGGCATTGACTGCCATCTCTAATGCAATAGCCATTCTGAACAGCACTGGCGGACAAGGTTATGGCAGGGACTACACACACACGTAGCTTTTATCAGTTTAGCTAACATTTGTTTTACATGTGAAAAATATTTTTATAGGAATAAAAAACCTGGCTTTGAATACCATGTGACTGTGATATAGTCTAAGACACATAGGTGTGTTTATACCCAATAATATCCAAATAACTTGGCAAAGAATAGAAACTCTTTAGTGTCATGTTGGGAAAAAAAAAGAGCACATTCCGTCAAAGACAAAGAAAAATGATTTGACCAACTGAACTTTTAAAAATTTGCTTTTTAAACAAAAGTTCTTCTACCCAAGGGAGAGAGGAGAAATAGTAACGTTTAGGTTACAATCTCCATTTCTTTTTCAACTTAACTTCCTGGGAGGACAACCCTCCTTTGTTCCAACCCATCCTTTGGGATACGTAAATGCGACCAGGACCTGTACGCATGCATTCAGCATACTCTGGACCCTGTGGCAGGTCCCCTCAGTTACAGCAGATACTGTACTCAGGCATAGCAGAGGGATACACAAAAGGGCGGGCATGTCATTTAGGATTAGGTTTGGCTACTTGTAACTAACATCCAAAACAGCAGTGGATTAGACAAAGAAGTTCGTTTCTCTCTCGAGTAAAAGTTCAGGACGACGGAGTGGCCTTACTTCACAAAACCCTCAGGAACCCAGATTCATTCTGGGGTCTCCCCATTTGGGGGATCTCCAGTTCACAGGCTGGTCCCCCTGCTGTGGTCGAGAACGAAGTGCCCCCTGCCACGTCTCTGTTACAAGCAGCAGGGAAGAGGAAGAGGGGAAGAAGTAGCAGAGGGCAGGCACCAGCTCTCTTTTAAGGAAGGTCCTTAGAATCTGCCACACAAACTTCTACTTGCATCCCATTGGTCACATGGCCACACCAGGCTACCAGAGAGGCTGGGAAATGGAGTCTTTATTCCAGATGGCCATTTGCCAGCTACAATTTCTACTACTATGTATATTAGTCAGGGTTCTCCAGAGAAACACAACCAATAGGATGCATTTATATGTAAAAAGAGATTTGTTATAAGGAACTGGCTCGTGGGAGCATGGAGGCCGGCAAGTCCAAAATCCTCAGGGTGGGCTGGCAGGCCAGAAAGCCAGAAGAGCTGACTGAGGCTGGAGCTCCAGTTTGAAGACCAGCAGGCTGGAGAGTTCTTTGTTGCTGCCAGTCTTTGTGTTCTATTCAGGCCTTCAACTGATGGGATGAGGCTCACCCACATTATGGAGGGCAATCTGCTTTATTCAAAGTCCACTGATTTAAATGTTAATCTCATTCAAAAACATCCTTACAGAAACAACCAGAATAATGTGTGATCAAATATCTAAGCACCATGGTCCAGCCAAGTTGACATGTAAATGACACGTATGTGTCATTTACGTGTCAACATCACTGATGGCTATTGGGGTACAACAGCAGTCCCTGTCACCCTGGAGATCAGCAACTTCTACTCTGAGCAAGAACGTTAAAAATCCCTGAGGGCAATGACTGTGTTTGTATTGGTCACCACTGTATTTCAGTGATTTTCATAATACTTTGCACAATAATGGTGACCATTATTTGTTGAGTGAATATTGTTTGTTTAATAAGGAACAAAGTTAATGTATAGAGAGGATTAAAATGAGTTGGAACCACAGATGAGAACAGGATCAGCAAACTCTATAAGGCCAGAGAATAAATATTTTCAGTTTTGTGGGCCATATGGCCTCTGCCCAAATCCTCAACTCTGCAACTGTAGGGGAGAGCAGCGCAGATAATATGTAAATGAATGGGCATAACCCACAGACAGTAGTGTGCCAACCCCTGGACTAGAATATCAGAGCTGGGAAGGACCTAACCTCTCATCTGATAGGAAACTGGGGTTAACTGGCTTGGTCAAGGTTACACATGGGTAAGCGGCAGCAGAAGTGGGAATAGATGATAGGGCTCCCAACTCCTTGTTCAGAGCTTGAGCCCTATCATTCAAAAATTAATTTTTTTTTTTTTTTTTTTTTGCGGTACGCGGGCCTCTCACTGTTGTGGCCTCTCCCGTTGTGGAGCACAGACTCCGGACGCGCAGGCTCAGCGGCCATGGCTCACTGGCCTAGCCGCTCCGCGGCATGTGGGATCTTCCCGGACCGGGGCACGAACCCGTGTCTCCTGCATCGGCAGGCGGACTCTTAACCACTGCGCCACCAGGGAAGCCCCAAAAATTGATTTTTGAGGGTCAACAACATAGAATGGACGGCTCCTCCTCCTTACTCGGTGTCACAGACCTTGGAAGAACAAGATGTGTGTGTGTGTCTATGTGTGTGGCTTGTGTGAGGGGTATGTGTGTGAGTGGTATGTATGTATGGTGTGTGTGTGTATGGTATGTATGTGTGAATGTGTGTGTGGTATGAGTGTGTGTGGTGTCTATGTGTGGACTGTGTGTGATGTGAGAGGATTGTGTGTGAGTGCATGTGGTGTGTGCTGTGGTATGGGGGCGCTTGTGTGGTTTGTGTACATGTTGACATGCAGAAGGATTATTATCCTTCTGTGAGTCTGAGAGGGTACTGGTGTGCCCTGACATACGTCAGCTTCTTTGTCAGAGGAGACAAGAGTATAGCATGACAAATCCATACCCACTCACTGAAGTTATTCATGCGTCAATGGGTAGTTCATAGACTGAGGCCTTGTCCCCTTGGTAAGCAGTCATACTGATCAGGATAGCAAATGGAAAGAAGATGCCAGGTGGTAAATGACGGGAAAGAGAAAGCCTGAGCCACTTCCCAGAGTCTGAAACTATAAAAGCCAAGCTTCGGCCACTGTGGCTGCCATTTCTACTTTATGGCTGAGCCATCCAGTACGGTAGCCACGAGCCATGTGAGGCTCCCGGGCACTTGAAATGTGGCTAGTGTGAAATGTAGACTGAAGAACTGAGTTTTAAATATATTTACATTTAGTTCATTTAAATTTAAAAACCAATACTTAAGTTATTAGAAAACTTCTAAGTCTGTTTGGAACAACCTGCTTATGTGAATCTACTTTTTCAACTGGATGTTTAATGTAACTTAAATACAGATCTAGATTTTCTAATAAAAATTTCGGATATGAAGAGAGAATTAAACTATACACGGGTGGTGAGGATTTCAGAGGTATATGGGTATGTCCAAATCATCATACTGTATCCATTAAACGTGCAGGTTTTTACATCAGTTATACCTCAATAAAGCTGTTAAAAAAATAAACTACAGATGAGAATCTCAAAGCTTTAATGCAAAACAGAAGAATTTAAAACATCCCATTAATAATTGTGTATATTGATTATATGTTGAATACGTGTTGATAATTGGGCTATTGTATGTTAAATATATTATTAAACTTAATTTCAACTGTTTCTTTTTACTTTTTGTAGTGCGGCTACTAGACAATGTAAAATGACATACTTCGCTGCTCACGTTGCATTACTGTGGGACAGTGCTGTTGTAAAGACACCAGCCCTACACGGCCCCAGGACGTCCTGATCTATGCTCTCATTCTCCCTCTTGGCTCTTACAGCAAAATTTGTCCTAACCAGGGTTCGACAGCTTCTCTGCTAGTCTCTGATTGTTTCATAAAACCATCTTTCTTTCCTCCCTGGTTGGGTGGAAGTGGAAAGAAGACTTCGACACTCTCAACAGAGCCCAACATACAATAGGGATGGGACGGGCTAAGGACTGAGTGGAATCATTCCTGAGCCGGAAATCTGAAGGCTGGGACTTTGCTCTGACCTTACAGTAAACACAGTGGTGATTTTTGCAAGCCACCCCACTGCCCTGCGCTTCATATCCCTCACCTGTGAAATGATTCCTTGCACTCTTCTCAGGACTATTTTAAACATAAGCATTAATATCTGAGGAGAGCTGGAGAAAATGGAAATGCTATTCTAACATTAAATAATTTGCATTATAAAGTGGAGGGATTCTTCTCTGGCCAGCCCTCCCTTCCCTCTCCTTCTATCCCTTTAGCAAATACTAAGTGCTAAATGCCTGCTTTGGGCCAGGGCTGCACTGGGCTTACTGCACATCACAGACCATCTTCCTTACCTGGCTCTACTCCACCCCTTTCCTGCCAGGGGAATCCTGGTTGTCTAAGCGTCTCACGCCTTCTCACCTCCTGTAATCACCTGAAGTTCACAGACACACCCTTGGGGCCAACAGTAGTTTCCCCAATTTCATCTTCATCATGAACCCTGCATGAAGCCCTGAGGAAGAAATCAGCTCACACACTGCGTTTCAGGCCCCCCGTTACCCCCGCATGATGAAATGTACACAGAGACCCTCAAAATTGGTGCTAAAAGCACATAAACCTCTTGGGTTGTTGAGATTCTAGCCCAAGCAGGGTGTATGTGTAATATCACTAAAAGCAGGTATGATGGATAAAAATGAATGATGGCCCCTTCCCAGCGTAAACCAAGCTGCTCATCCTTCAGGGTTGTTTATAAATAGAGGGGAGTCCATTTGTTCACGATCCCGGGGACAGGCCGGCACTCCATTTAGATAACGACCACATTTTGTGCCCAGCCATCACTCTCCAGCTTGCAAGGTGGTGATTAATCAAACAGTGTTTTGGTTTCTCCTGATATACATCTAGTTCTTCCGGTTTAGAGTGAGCTGACGGTGGCTTCAACAGTTTACAGAACAGCCCGGGGGCCAGTGCATTAGAAGGCCGTGAGAATGAACGCCTCGGAGGGCCTATCGGGCTGGACATTGCAGTCGAAATTACAAGTTGAGAGCAGCTGCATGAATATGGATTCCAGAAGTTTAGTCCAGTGGAGGCCTGGCCTTCTGGGGTCATCACTGACTTATTATGCTCAGTCTGAGACAGCGAATAACACTTGTCATTAAGATAGAGACACATGGAGTTGAAGGAACACCAAAATTGGACAAATCAGAAGGCATATATTTTTCTGATAAGGTACTCAGATACAGACCAAAGGTAATACAGTCTCCCCGCAGCCTGCTTAACTCCATCAGCGGCAATGAGGAGGGGCCCCGGATTCCACGTGCTCTTACGAGACACTCCCACCCCGACACTCACAGCCTCAGGGTCATGATCTGCCTTGCAGACCTTCATGCTCTTTACCCCTGTTTATGCCAATCACGCAAGGAGCCCAGGACTCCCAGACCATCCTTCACCCCTGAACTCTCCCCTCCAGACAGCTCCACAAAGCCCACGGCCTTAGCCTGTCTCCCACTCCCCCAGTTCCCCAAGCCCTCTGGGTCTCGTGGTCCATTGTATCCCGTCCATCCGCTGCTTCTCTCTGATTCTCTCTCCATGCTCTTGCTCCAACCAGAAGCTGGCTTTCCACTCAGGACACAGCTTCCTCTGTATCCCTCAAGCGGGGGCTGTTTCCTCTCCTCCATCTCTCATGCTGCTGGGTCTGGAGCTGGAGTAGTGGTCCTCTCTGATCCTCAGTGCCGCTTGGGCATCACTGTTCCTCCCCCCTCAATAAAACGCCTGCTTTGAAGCACATGCCATCAGCCTACAGGCCCTGTGAGTGTCTCCTGTTGCAGTCATCTACGGAGCCCCAGCTCACTGTGCTGTTTCCCACACTCTGCAGTTATAAGTTTTGGTGATTTCATCGTCCGTGAAGGGGATCCTCCCAACATCCAGACTTCTCAGTTCCTTCACAACCTCCTCTCCAATACCTTGTGTGCTACCCTATCACAGACACACACCTTATAACCTTCCCGTTACTAATGACTGCCACCCTCTCACAATCTCAGTTTCACCGCCCCCCCCCCACCGCCTCTAGGATCACCACCTGCTGCCTTGTAGTACATCCCTCTAGTACTTGATTCTAACAATCCTTTGAGCTGGGGCTGCCATACACAGTTGTGCATTTTGGGTACTGCATAGAAGTCCTTGGCCAAGGGGACAAGTGGGCCTTGAAATCCAGCCCAAGCTCCAGAAATGACGCTATAAACCCTGAATCATGGCTTTATCCACCCAGGGGAAGAGGCAGCTTTTTCTTTGCACAGTTGTGGGACCATATCACATAGAGGGGAAGTGTTTATCTAATTCATTGAAGACTCTCCGTGAACTAGCACCAGCTCTGGTTTAGCCCCACTGGGACCTAGAACTTAGTGCTCTCACTACTGTTCCAATGCCCCTCATGCCCTTCCCTCCTTTGCCATCTTAGATTACATGTTCTGTGATTATAATCCCTTCTCTCAACTCCCTGGCCAACTTTCTCCCTTCACTGTATTCCTGGCAAAAGCCCAATCCTTTAAAAATGGAAACTTCCATGCCTGCACCCGTGTAGCTGAATATGGCTGGAGAGAAACATACGTGGGTTCACATTCACGTCCATGAGCCCTAACTTCAAGCGGACCCTTAGTTCTGCCTGGTACTCCTAGTCTGGTCACTCTCCCACATTCTCAGATATCGGTCTGTTGTCTATACCCAGTGAGAGCCTGCCCCCCATTTCTGTGAGAACACGATCAGCAGAGCCCTCCACATGCTCCTGACACGACATCCACCCGTGTGTCTGCGTCTGTCCCCCATACTCTGCCTTCCCTCCCACACTGTGCGTGAACTGTCCCTGCTCTTATCCAAAACCAGCCCCTCCGTTAGTACCTCAGATACATCCGTTTTGCCTATACAAGGGCTTTCTGTAATCATCCTCTCTCCTTTCTTTTGTGTCATCACATTTTTTTTCTACTACTGGATCCTTTATATGAGTATATTAATGTGTTGTTATATCTCCCATATTTAAAAAAACTCGCTCTTTACCCTACAACCTCCTCCCATTTCTCTGCGCCCCATAGCAAAACTTCTCTCAAGAGCGGGCTGTACCCGCTGCCTGTTCCCCATTCCCTCTCCAATTCAATCCAGTCAGGCTTCTGCCCTCACCACTCCACTGAAATCTTTCTTGTCAAGGTTCCCAATGACCACCATGTTACAAATCTCTTGGTGAATTCTCAGTCCTCATCTTACTTTCACCTACAGCAGCTTTGACACACCTGGTCACCCTATCCTTCCTGAAACTCTTTTCTTGGCTTCCAGGACTCTACTCTGTTGAGTCTCCTTTTATGATTGGCCGCTGCTTTTCAGACTTCTTTGCTGGTCCCTTCTTTGTTTCTTCCTGCTCTAAGCTGGTTCTTTCTCATCTCCTCAAACGCTGAGCACTGACATGGCCTCGAATGTCCTTGGGCTTTGTCTCTAGCTATACACACTCCCTTGGTGATTTCATCCTTTCTTGTGGCTTTAATTATTGTCTATGTGCCGATGACCCCCACATTTCCGTCTCCAGCCCCCTGAACTCTAGACTCACATATACAGCTGCAAGCACAGTATCTCCGCTTCATTATGGGACTCAGACTTAACATGAAGAAGAGCTTCTGATTCTACCATCCACCCCAACCTGCACATCCTCGTCTTCCCATCTCGGTAAATGGCAACTCCAACCTTCCAGTGCCTGGGATGCCATCCTCGACATCTCTCTTTCTCAGCTCTCTCTTCAAAATTGATCCAGAAACCAGTGACTTTTTGTCATCTCCACTACCACCACCAAGGTCCAAGTCACCTTATCTTTCACCTGATTTATTACAGTAGCCTCAGTCAGGGACTTCAGCTGGGGCTGTGGTCAGATCATCTCCATAGTGGCCTGAGATTCCTTACAATATAATGGCTGGGTCTAGGGACAAGTGTTGAGAGAGAGAGAGAGAGAAAGAGAGAAAGAGAGAGAGAGAGAGAGAGAGAGAGGGAAAAGGTGTGTTGCCTTTTCTATCCTAGCCTTACTAAGGGAAAGGTATTACATAAAGCACTGAAGGCATAAAGATGAATAATAAGGGGTTTTGAGTTTCCAGACTGGAAGGGTACTGGGGAACTTCACATGTTAGAACCCAATGTTCCAAGTGCTGTCACAGGATTAAGCAGGGGGCACCGTGGGAAGTGAGATGATGGAGGTAAATCAGAATGGGGGGTTTGACTTGAGTCTGAAGACTAAGGAGGAATTACAACGTGGAGGAGTAGAAAAGGGCTTCTATGTAATGCTCACATGCTAGAAAAAGAGGTTAAAAAGGGACTTATGGAGTTAACAGCTGAGAGACCTTGGGGTGAATCAGATAGACTTCTTGCATTTACTAGTTAAACTTGGAGAAATTATATAATCTCTCTGAACCTGTTTTCTCATTTACAGAACGGGAATTATTCTTTAGACTTGAGAAAACTCCTCTCATAATGTATGACACTTAATAGGCCTTCAAAAAATAATGATTTTCCAAAATGAGTTGGTTCAAATTGCCCAATATAGGTTTTTTGAAGTTTTTTCTTTCACCAGTCCTATTCCAACAGGCCCAAACAGTCTCCAGCGTTTCAACCTAAGAAATAAATGAAGAAATCTGGGGAGCAGAAAAGCAGAAAGGTTCATTTCCCCCCAGTCTCAGTTGAATCAAAGCCACACAGCCTGACTTACTGTATCTTCTCGTTCACATTCTCAATGCAGAAAGTCCTCGCAGCAGGCCACGGACTTGGTTCTGGGGCCTAATTTGGGGTTGCTGTCCCAGGATCTGGACTGGCCAGTGAGGCAGATTTCCAAGTCACGTTCCCCGTTACATCATCTGGGGCGGACAGAGAGTGAAGAGAAAATAAAAAGGAAATAGAAGGTTTCCTTTTAATTCAATTTTTCAAAGTCTGTGCTGTAGAGGATAGAGTATACAACAGCTGGTCCCTGCCTTCTAGACGCTTACAACATATTTGAAGGGATCAGACACAAACATATGAATCCGGGAGTAGAAGTCACAGGATATATCACGTGTTCCAAATGTCAGGACAGAAGGTACAGACCCTGGGGGCAGGGGAAGCTGGGTGGGAGGCTTCTGTCTTGTAGAAGCTGTGGTGGTCACAGTGTGTCCACAGCCTGCCTGTCCAAGTCTGACTCTGCTGGGGCACATGCTGTCTCTGCACCTACTTTCTTTTTCAGCGGTTCCTTCCAAGACTGCAACTTTCTGGAAAGGAAGTGCCAGCCGGACCCTAAAGCCACTAGGCCAGATGCATCAAAGGGCCTGCCCCACATGCTTTGAGGATTAGAGTCGGTCTTATTTAACAATCTAATTAATGTTTTGATAATTTAACAATTTTGTATGCTTTCTGGAGGGCTTTCGAGGGGAGCGACCTTGGCAAACAAAGCCACGTTTCCTTTCATTCTTAGAGATGCCTTTTCTGATCCTATTAATGAGAAACATCCTTTCTATCTGGGCTGGGCCAAGAGAGTGAGAACAGGCTTTCCTGCTATTGGGATGCGGTGGGGAAGCCCCAGCAGTGTGGCCAGCGAGGGATGAGGAGGGTGGGGGGCAGAACTGCAGCTGTCCTCTCAGCACTCAGCGCCCCAGTGTGAAGGCCAGCCCCTGTTCACGTTCTACCGTAGCCCTCAGAGAGCGCAGCACTGTGAAAGGTGCTCTGACAGCGTGCTGTGCAGCATGCACCAGGCTCTTCCACTCTCTGGGACTTCATTTCTTCCTATTTCAAATGGATGTGGCAATCCTTACCTGACCGGCCTCAGGGGGCGATGAGCCAGGCCAACTGTAGCAGCATAGGAATCACTGGGGAAGTTTAAATTACAGCCTGAAGCCCAAGGACAAGGAGTGAGATGAGGCTGCACAAGCTCTTGGTAGGCTGAGGTGCCCTCCAGGGAAAGGCACAACTACCTTCCTCCTTCCAGATCAAGGCCCTGAGGAGTGGTGGTGAGCAGCGCAGGCTGGACGCACGGATGGGGGTTCTGATTCCTGCTCCATCACTGCCTTGCTGTGTGCCCATGGGTGCACATTAGTTGGCCCCCCTCAGCCTTTTCATCTATAAATGGGTACAACAATAGCTTCATCCTTCGTAAAGCTACCGTGAGAGTCAAATGAGGTGATGTACAGGCAGTGCTCACTTTGCAGAGTTCAACTAAGTATGAATTTCAGTTATCATGGTTTAGTTCAATAACACCAGTCCCGGGTTTCCCTGGTGGCGCAGTGGTTGAGTGTCCGCCTGCCGATGCAGGGGACACGGGTTCGTGACCCGGTCCGGGAAGATCCCATATGCCGCGGAGCGGCTGGGCCCGTGAGCCGTTGGCTGCTGAGCCTGCGCGTCCGGAGCCTGTGCTCCGCAACGGGAGAGGCCCGCGTACCGCAAAAAAAAAAAAAAAAAAAAAAAAAAAAAAAAAAAAATAACACCAGTCCCAAAACATGGTTGCAATTTCAGTTACCATGTGTGTTAACTGTGAGTAATTGCATGAAGAACAAACTTCTCTGCTAGCTCTTTGACCCATAAATCTCTGGGTAAATGACAGAGGCACATCATGATCAGTGACCAATTGCATCACTTCTTGCAAAGCCTGTCGGTGACTGGTCCCGGCGCATTTGTTACTCAATTCACACACAGGCAGCAAAGCATGTAGCTGTGCTGCCTCCTTGTGTCCCAGTGATAAACCCATGCGCTAATCACAAGAGGGAGCTGGCCAAGGAAAACAAAAGTGCAGCAAAGAAATAAAAGTGATCACGCTGGAAGTGAAATTCAAACTCAACATAAATGGAATCATAGAAGAAAGAGCTGACCATGGGAATACTGATGATGCCGCTCTTTGAGAGACTCTTGTGTGCAGTGGGAGGAGCTAATGAACTTAGTGGCATAAATGTGGAGAATGGTTGTGATGAAAAGGGTGAAGATGTCCCAGAGGAAGTGACACCAGCAAAAAACTTCACCTGAAAGGAAATCTCAGAAATACTCCACAACAATGCAAGTACAAATAATGTGTTAGAAGCTGATCCAAACTTAGAAAGGAGTATGACAATTTGCCAAGGCATAGAAAAGATGCTTGCTCTGTGTCATATGTTGTACAGTGAGAAGGAGGCGACCACTATTCAAATTTTCTTGATAGACTTTTTACAAAGAAACAGGACATGTTAGCTCTTAACGTTTCTAATGTTTTAAGTTTCAGTATCCTAAGTAAATGTTGGTTTTACTATTGTATTTCATTTCAATAAACATTTAAAACAGACAATAGAGAGTTCTTAATGTTTTGACAAAAATTTTAAAGTTCACAGAACAATTAACATTTTTCCCCGTGACTATTAAGATGGCTTTTCAGGGTTTCAGGACACATGGTTATTTTATAGTCCCTTACTATCAAGCAAAGTGAGGGCTCCCTGCATATACAGATAAATGCTGATAGACGGTAGCTGCCCTTATTATTACTCTATTGGCCCAAGGAGTCCAAAGGAGCGAGTTGCATTGACTCTTCCATCGCCCTTTCTACTCATCTATCAGGTCAGAACACACTGGCTGAGGAAACCCTGGGACAATGAGAGGTTATAATAACCAAGGGGAGGACGGGTCCTACGTTGGCAAGCCTTATCCGAGAACTTTTCTCTTGGAACGAGTAAGTGACTAATGTTCAACCACAGGCAACAAGGTCCGTGGAGATTTGCAAATGCTTCCTAGCATCTTCGAGGGTGCTTCTAAGATACTCCACATTTGGTGGAATCTTCAAATCCCACATTTAACTGAGCTGACATTAGAATGGATAGAAACTTTCTCGGTGGGTTCGAGCACCTGAAGACCACCCCTCCCTCAACCAACTCAAGAGAAGAGGTCTGTAGAGAGGGCCACAGATTGGTCCTGAATTTCCAACTCTCCCTCTCATTTCTCTAGTGAACCAGTCAGTCGAAATAAAGCACTTATTTTACGCTCTGGTGGAAGGAAGGTGTGTGAGATGGGGAGGCAAGGGTTGTAGATAATTTGGGAGATGAGCTCTGTGCCAAACTGCCAGGGTTCAAATCTTGGCTCTACAACCTTGTATCTGAGGGACTGTGGGCAAGTTACTTACCCTCTCCATGCCTCAGTTTCCTCATTTGTAAATTAAATAGGAGTATCTTAGTCAGTTCAGGCTGCTATAACAAAAATACCATAGACTGGGTAGCTTAAACAACAAACGTTTATTTCTCATAGTCCTGGAGGCTGAGAAATCTAGGATCAAGGTGCCGGCAGACTCAGTGTCTGCTGAGGACCTGCTTCCTGGTTCACAGACAGCCATTTTCTTGCAGCGTTCTCACGTGGCAGAATGGCGTGAGAGAGCTCTCTGGAGTCTCTTTTACAAGGGCACTAATTCCATTCATGAGGGTTCTACCCTCCACATTGGGGACTGGGCTTCAGTGAACTTTGAAGGGGCACACACATTCAGTGCATAACAAATAGTATCTATGGGGTTGGCCAAAAAGTTCGTTCGGGTTTTTCACACCATCGTATGGAAAAACCCGAATGAACTTTTTGGCCAACCCCATACTTATACAGATGAGAGGTCTACAAGGGCTCACCTACACTAAGCCCTTTGCCTCGTCTCTGGTATATAGTGAATAAATTAACTCTATCCTAAATCATGTGGTACAGAGAATTTGTGCTGCCGGTATAAAGACGTAAGCATTATTGGGAGGCAGGCCTCCGTGATCCAGTAGTAGCTTCCCAGCATCACCCATCTTATGGGCTCTCACTTCCTCTTCACCAAAATTAACTGTTCTCCTCTGAATGAGATGCTACTGGGTTAATCATTTATAAAAAGAAGGAGCTTCCCTTCATCCGTCTGCACCAGTAGGGACCATGGTGGCCGTTGTTTTATTTCCTGGAGGTGGGGACATTCAGATCCTCTCCCAACCCTCTCCCCACCTCCTTCTTGTTAGCAGTGGCATGTTTTTTTGAGAGAGTGGGCTAGGGTTAGGGGTTAGGCTGTGGGAAGAGATGGAGATAAGGTAAGAGCGTGACCTTGTCCATGAAGTTCTGGCCATTCCAGCCCATGCCAAGCTCTTCCTTCTCTGATCTCTTTATTACCACTGGTCCTTGGCACTCAGCATATCCCATACATTTGTCAGGTGTCATCCAGCGAGGTAGATATTACCACCCTTGATGCTAAGATGCCATCTTACCTCTCACACAGAGAGCCCTCGACAGCTGTAAGCAGTAAGTACATGCTGACTGACCAAGAGGAGGGACCTCTCAGGGAAGTGGGGTGGAAGCTCTTGGGCTGGGAAGAGCCTGGTGGGAGGGTGAGGGTTGGACAGCCAGAGCCTGCGTCTGTCTCATTTTTCTCCCCATAACTGGCAGTCCGGACAGTTTCCCGCCTCCCACCGTGTCGGCCTGGGAGTGTGCCTTGGATGATTTAACAGGTCTATGAAATGAAAGTTGGAAATGGGGGAGCTGCCCTTTCTGGAGACAGTGGGAGGGAAGGGCCCCATCCCTCTAAGGACCATGTGGCAAATAGGACAGGCCGCATAATTTGAGAAGCCCCGTGCAAAATGAAAATGTGAGGCTCCGTGATAATTTTAAGAACGTCACAGCAGGGCATTAAACCAAGTGTGGGCCCATGTAAGCACCTGGAGCGCTTCCTGTGGACGGTCCTGACAGTTCAGTGTTTACACGGAGCATGGTGATACCCAAAAGAAAACTGCTTTTGTATTACAGCTCAGTTCCTTGAACTATGTAACATGTGTATCAATAAATGCATTTACTCCAAAAAAAAAACAAAAAAAAAAACGGGCAGGGCCCTGCACTGCACAGGCCTTGAACCCATGAAGCCTGCCCTGCAGCAATCCAGGAGCTCTGCCTGGCTTGGGCCCGGCACATTAACTCACCACCCACAGCTCCGAGCCCTCAGTGGGCTGGGGATGGTGGTGTAAGGGAGGAAGTACATAGCGTCCAGCTCCTTCCTTGCTGGCTGAGAGGAGGGATGGGAAAAAAGGAATGCTGGCAGGGCTAGAGCGCTGTGCCCTCAGAAGAGGCCCCAGCGGCCCCACGGACGGAAATGTTAAACACAGAGTCTCTGTGTTTATCTCACCCCATCGTCATGCAGCGTGACTAAGGCCTGCCTGCAATTCTACCCTGGGTGTGCTCGGGAGGAATCACAGCCTCTCCATGACAATATTTACTCCGCTGTTGCCCGGGGGAGCTCTAAATTCAGAGAATGGTGGTGGTTTTTTCGAGCTCTCCACCCTCACGCACAGCTGCTTCTGCCCGCTGAGAGTGTTCTGGTTTGGGTCAAGAGTAGGATACAAGTCATCTCTGGGAGAAAACCCAGGGGCAGCCAAGACCTTCAAACTCTTACTATGGCTACCGACACAGTTCAATTTGCCCACCATATGTGGCTTGTGAGTGGTTTTGTTTTCTCTGAGCTCTTAGGATGAGGACGGTGGCCAGGCCTTCTCTTTCATCCCTGCCCCCTCTGTACCTGAGGACCTATATGTAGGTGCCATTCACAGAATGGAAGGAGGAAGGAAGGGAGGGGGGCCAGGAGGTCTCTCTCGTGTGCTAAGTGTGTTGCCTAGAGGTGGTGTGGGAAGGAGGGCCGAGGAGGGTCTATGTGCTCCTCCCGCGAGAGCCATCGCGTTCTCAGCTGCTCAAGGCAGCCCCAGCTGACTGGAATTCAGGTGTTGACTTTTCCAAATACTTTAAGAGCAATGAACGCTTAACAGCTTTGTGAAGCTCCCCACAGAGGCACCAAGGTTTTCCGAAGGATTTAGCCTGTCGTGAGTGTGTAACGCCTAAGAAAACTCTGCTTTTGAGAGGGATGTCCCAGAAAAGCCACGTAATACAGGGAGATGAGCCTCCTGTCTGCAGGAGTCTAGCAAATATAACGTCCTTTTGCTTCACACGGATACTTCTATTCTATTTGCATTGGTGGCAATACGTTTCCTCTGGCATTGATTTCTATATGTCAAACCTATCAACCTACATTATTAGAATGATTGCACAGGTTTTTATCTTTTTTTTTTTTTTTTTTTTTTTGCGGTACGCGGGCCTCTCACTGTTGTGGCCTCTCCCATAGCGGAGCACAGGCTCTCAACCACTGCGCCACCAGGGAAGCCCAGGTTTTTGTCTTTTATCTTAATAACATAAGCTGATATATCTAACTAATGTAAAGGAGAAATAAGAGGAAAGTAATTTGTTATAAGTTGAAGTGTCACTATTTTAATCTATGTAATGTATATGTATATGCTATATATATTATGTTATATGTGACATGTTAATGTTATATATATTTTGTCAATTTCAGTTACTTAGAGGTAATTTAGGACTCCTCCCTCCAGACTACCAAATACCCAGATCCTTCTGTCTTAATTAATCTGGACACTTAATGTTGTTACGTGCATACATTGAAGAGAGGCTAATTCTTTCAGCTGGTGGCTTCATTAGACTGCCAGCCATTCTGCCTTTTTATAATGTGGTACAATTACATCATACCATATGTAAGCAAATTGTCATTTGCTCTGTATCTTTTCAAATAACTTACTATTACACATTTCATTTGCAAGCAAGATTGGCTGCAAACTACGTCATGCTTTTATGAAGTTGGGCCTTGATAATGGAACACATATGTATAGCAGTCAGTATGTCAAGGGTGACCATGATGATTGCAGCCTTTTCCAATTGTTTTAGCCAATTTACAGAACGGAGTAGTAAACAGAACTTGCTACAGGGCTAACTTGATACTCTACTGTTTTCTGTAGTGTCTTACAAGTTTTCAAGCCTGGAGGGGTTGGGGAATTTTCTTCAAGCTAGGTCCTTAGTATCCACGATTCCCAACTTATTTCCCCACCACACAACTTCTGAAGCCTTTTCCCCCACTGTTGCCACTCGCCTCACACTGAAGACATCCTTTGCACACAAAGTGACAGACTCTTGGTGGCTTCTCCAATAGCAACTCTCTACCGCTTTCCGGTTACCGGTGGTGATCTCCCGCCATAGAGTTCAAAATGGCTGCCTCGGTCTGGTCATGTGACCCAGTCCTGACCAGTGGGGCCTGAGGGGACGTTGACCTGAGGCTTCTGGGAAATATTTTCCTCCTCAAGAGAAGAGCAAAGAGAAATGGCATTTCCGGCATTTGGGTGTGGAGTGTGGCAAGTGAGAGAATCCACACGCGGAAGATGATGGAGCAGAAAAGTGGAGAGAACCTGGGTCCTAATGTCATGACCGAGTCTCTTCATCGACCGGTCCTGCTCCTGCCCAGCCTTTCAACTTCTTGCTATGCGAGCTGATAAATTCCCATGTTTTTTTAAGCCGCTTTTAGTTTTGCACTTTGTTATGAGCTGTTGAGACCATCCCTTCCAATTAACAGCATTCACTAATTAATGGTACACGTAGTAGATGCAGAACTCTATCAGGTATGAATGAAAAATTCAAAAGAAAGAGAAAATGGGTTTGTTTCCTTGAGTGAAATTATAATCTAGTTGACAGAAATAAAATACAAGTACAAATTAAGAATTTCTGCCCAGCACCTCAGGTTCATATGCAAGGTACTACAGTATAAGTTAAATACGAATTGCAACAATTTCTGCAAGATTTGTTTATATTATCAGTTTTCAACAAGGTGTCTTCACAGTGTAAAGACAGGACCAAAGAAAAACTAAATATAAAACGTGGCTCCCTCCCTTTTCTTTTGTGAATCTGCTTGGAAGCTGACATTGCTGTCTTTGAAAGCCATATACTCTGGTGTTGTTTTGGAAAGCACTGGGACAGAAAATATTTCTCAGAAATGGGAACTCACCTATAGAGGCTGCTGAACGCATACACTGCCGCTTATGTCTGATTTGAAATATGCAAGCAATTTGCCTCTTTAAGAATTTATTACCATCAGGTTAATAACCTTCACCTGACATCTAGAGAGTAATTCATAGGCGCCTTCATGTTCTTTTAAACTCTATCTGCGGCTGAGCAGTTAGCCAGTGTTAGCACAAATGCCAATGTGATGGTCAGAAATAATAATTTTGTGCCTCTCAGTCTTCCTGGAAGCCACTTCCATTAGGCGTGTTCTGAAGATGGTAACAGAGTGCACTTGTAGGTTTGTGTTACACGGTATTAATTATGGTGGCAGCTCTGACTCAAACTTTCAAAGTTTGGTGAAATAAGCCTCGTTTGGAAGATAAACTGGTCAGTGGGGCTTCACGTGTCTTCCCAGAAATACCATGAAATAAGACCACGATCTAAATTCCCTTAGAGGAGTCGAGGGGGTCCGGCAGCTGGGGAGCATCAGGACTTGATAGGACCACTGTCCTGATAGGAGGAAGTGAGAGTGACAAGAGGGGGTTTATGGATGCTGGTATTTCTGTTGTGTGGCGGTAGAGACACAAATGTAGAGTACAAGAGCTGCATAAACTCCAGATCCTTCCACAGAAGCCTTCCGTGCTACCTCAAGGGACCTGGTATGCACAGTGAAAAGGGCATTTGGTAACGCAACTCAAGAAATTTGATCATCAGAGCTCTTAGCAAAATGACGCTAGATTTTCTTGCAAAGGTTCCACCTCTAGGAGCTAAAGGCCCCAACCTGCTCAGAATGGAATGAGATAGAAATGCAAGCTGCTTAACGTTCATCAGAGGCTAGGGAGAGGCTACAGGACTCAAGGATCAGGGGACAAAGGATTAAAGTGGAGAGGATCTACAGACATTAGTGATTTGGTTTCCTCATGATAGAAAGAGGGGTGGCCCCCTGGCTCTTTTTGATCAAGAGCCATGATCAAAGGACTTGTGGGGGAATTCCCAGGTGGCGCGGTGGTTGAGAGTCTGCCTGCCGATGCAGGGGACACGGGTTCGTGCCCCGGTCCGGGAAGATCCCACATGCCGCGTAGCGGCTGGGCCCATGAGCCCTGGCCGCTGAGCCTGCGCGTCCGGACCCTGTGCTCCGCATGTGGGTCCTAAATGGATCCTCAGTGGTCGACTGAGGAGCTGGGGGACGGGGTGAATAGGCAGAGGGGCTACTCCTGAATTCCCGCACTACTGCAGACTTCAGGTGAGAGCTCTCCTTGAAAAGGAAGGGTTGTTTGTTTTTAGTTGCTTTGTATATTCTAAGTTTCAGGAAAAATTGTCCCACTCTTGGAAATGGACAAGAGTGTGCTTTCCTGGGTTGCTTTGAATGGAGTCTGTTGTCTAGTGGACCCTCTAGGGATTATCTGACTCAAAGGGATTCAGCTTTGATGCTAATGATTAGGCTAATTAACAATTCTAGGGATACAAGTAAAGTGGTAGAGGATTTATAGCTGAAAATGATTCTAATCTATAGGAATCAAAGACATTTTGTCCAGTAGTGACACAGTTATTTCAACCCTACTGACAAAGTGATCCCGAATAACACACTTTGTTGTGTTACAGGCTGTTAACCAGTTTTGCAAGTAGCTAGCAAATTCATTTCTGATTACCTGTACATGTATGCCTGTTCTTTAAATTCTTCTTTGAATTAGTTTTAACATCTTACTGGTTCTCTCACTTAATGATTTAAATAAAACCCTTGACACATGTTCATTCTGTATTTGGAGAAAGGTCATGATTTTACCTTTTCGAAAATTATAGTTTAGCATGGACTCAGCGTGCTTGGCTAGCTGAGGATGTTTGATAATGAATTCTGCTTTACCTTCTGCCTGCTAGTGATGGCATCGTCCTGAGCTGAGCAAATGTAAGAGAGGCAGGGCTGTTTACGTTTGTCTTTCAGCTGTCATACCTCAGTGACTTGTGGGAATCATCAAGGAATTCTCATAACTAGAGTACCTTCTTAAAGCATTTTTAGCTCTCCTTCCACCGTCTCAAACCATCTGCAGTAAGGAACCAGTATTTTTATTTCCAATCCACTGCAGAATAATATTTTTGTCAAATATAATAAAAGTGAATTACTAGAAAATAACCAAGTGCTCAGATGTTGCAGCTATGTCAGATGGCTATAAAACTTGCTGAGTGCTTACCCTGAATTCTCATACTTATCTCATGGAAGATGATTACAAACAGTTTGAAGGCTGGCACTGGTTTACGGTTTATACTTTGGGGAGTACTGCTTTATCTAAAGGGCAGAAAAGACTTCTATTTCCCTGGACCAACTTGTCCTACAAAATCCCACCAGACCAAATAGGCTCAGGTATACAAAGTTCTTCTTTGTGGTTGGGCAGGTTTGGTGAGTAATATAAAGTATGGGGACAAGGACTGAATCTCCAAATGGTTCAATCAGTTCCTTATTCTGAAACAAGGGCCCTTCCAGGCTGAGGCTTCTGAAAGGAAGGTCCTCCATGGACATTCTTGCACTCCTAACTTTCCTCTTCCAAATCCAGTTTCTTGTCTTTATTCCTCTTGTTCCCTGTATTAAGTCAAATACAGGTCTGGCTCCTGTAATAAAATCCAAAATAACAGTGGCTTAAACAAGATGGGAGTTTATTTTTCTCTAGCAGTCTGAGCATGAACAGTCCCTAGCTATTATGACAGCTTTACAGTGTGTGAAACTGACTCCTGTCTTGCTGCTCTGCTATCCTATCCTCAAAATAACACCTTCCCCTTTGTGGTCTAGGAGCCACTCCAGCTCTCCTGCCATCACGTTCTACAGTCTAGCCAGTGGAAAGGGGGATCAAAGGAAAAGATGAGGCCATACTCCTTCCTTCTAGGGACATGACCCAGAAGTTGCACATATGACTTCTGCTCACATCCTATTGGCCAAAACCTAGTCACACAATGTTTCACTGCCATACCAGGGATGCTGAGAAATGTAGTCCTTATTCTGGGCACCCATGTGCTCAGTTAAAATTCAGAAATCTGTTACTAAAGCAAGAAGAAGAGATGGATATTGAGGGCCAACTAGCAATCTCTGCCACCATCTTCTTAAAGTTTCTGAGTCAGGTGTCGCTGTTTTTCCTTCAACAGTTCCTTCTTCCAACAAAAAGAGGAAATTCTGCCTCTTAGTACCTTGTTCCTTACGAAACTTTTTTTAAAAAATAAATTTATTCATTTATTAACTTTTTGGCTGCGTTGGGTCTTCGTTGCTGTGTGCGGGCTTTCTCTAGTTGCGGTGAGTGGGGGCTACTCTTGGTTGCGGTGCGTGGGCTTCTCACTGTGGTGGCTTCTCTTGTTGCGGAGCATGGGCTCTAGGTTCACAGGCTTCAGTAGTTGCAGCACGCAGGCTCAGTAGTTGTGGCTCGCGGGCTCTAGAGTGCAGGCTCAGTAGTTATGGCACACGGGCTTAGTTGCTCCGTGGCATGTGGGATCTTCCCGGACCAGGGCTCGAACCCGTGTCCCCTGCATTGGCAGGCGGATTCTTAACCACTGCGCCACCAGGGAAGTCCACGGCTATTTTTCTTACTAGAAAGTCAACACCTAAGTAAGGCAATACTTGAAACGTTTAAAGGCACTATAGCATACTCTCACATGGTGAGAAGACTATTTCTCATATTAGCGTGGTTTGGCTCTGCCTGTTTGGGAACAAAAGACCTCATTATCATTGTGCTGAAGAGCCCTGGACTCTCTCCTGTCCCACCTGAGCCTGCCTGAATTACTCTCCCTTTGTTATCCAGGAGGGATGGCACCAACTCCGCATTCTATATTCCAAGAAGCCAGGGATGATCATAAACAACTAAAACTTATTGAGATTTACCAAGGGCCAGGTGCTCCCCTAACAGCTTTACTTGGTTCACTTTACTTAATGCTCATACTGACCCTTTGAGGTTGGTGGTATTAGTTTTCAATTTACAGATGAGAAAACTGAAACTTAGAAAGGGTGAGTAACTTGCCCAAGAGAATACAGAACCGAGCTCCCAAGTGGTTTAGATTCAAAAGAACATTTATATTTTTATTTGAAAATGAACAGTTATTGAGAATTTTTCTAATGATCAATTTCTATCATTTTTTTCTAATTATCAATTTGCACCGCAGCAAAGTATGAAGAGAAAAAATCGACATCACCCATCATACACTATTTTCACAAAGAAAGACGGTGCTGTAAAATGTTGCTGTATTTCCTTATAGCCTTTGCCTCGGTCAGTCTGTGTCTCTTTATGTTTATCCCTAGTTTTACTTGAATAGCTAATAAGCTAGCTTTTCCCAGAAATGCTTCCAGCTTGTAGACACACTACGCCCCCTCGCTGTTAGTGTAGCTTCCTCTAGACCTCCAGCTTCACTGTGACCTTCAGAAATTGCTCAGTTTGGAAGTAACTCTGCAGGACGGGGCCCTTGTCGTGTAATATCCACACAGGGAAACTCCTGGAGAGGTTTTTTCAGGCAACAACAGTAATGCTCGGATATGTAAAAAATGTCATCTGTGCTCTTTAAGTCGTAACTCAAATCCTCCCTGTTGGCTGCAGCTTGAACCCCAGGGCTGCAGTGGAGACAGGACGTGTGGCTCGGTCCCAGTCTGAAGGCCTCAGCTATCAACAAGAAATTCCCTCAGAGGAGATCCCAGGCTTTTTCCGGCAGGAGCCAAGAAATTGAATCATATGATGACATTAGATAATTTTTAAAAAATGAAGTACCTCCAGAAGGATAAAATGCTCGGGACTACGCATTCACAGGCAGTAACTTACCCCACTCTGCGTGGTGTCAGGGCCTACAGACTTGGGACATGAAAGACAAAATTTTACCTGACTAAAGATAGCTTTCCTCGAAGCCAGTTTAATCTGGAAATGTTCCCTCAGATCGTTTAGGCAGAGCAACATGGAGGATCCTGTGCTTCTTCGAACGTGGGCACATCTGGCCAGACATTCTGGGGCAGGGGATATTCCCAGGATGCCAAAGAGGACAAGACGAAGCATTCTCAAGGCTTCTTTTCTCTCTAGAAGAATCTCTCATCCATTAGTTAAGGCCCATCCTTCTCTCCTCTGAGTTCTTTTCAACATGTACTGATTCTTAGCAAAAGATGCCTTGTTACATAAGCCGTCTTTTGAGGGCCTCAGTGGCTTGTCTTCAGCGCTGGATGCTGCATTCATGGTGGCCTCTCTTGCTTTCCCCGGTGTCACCCTCGTGGCCAAGCCAGGTATTACAGCACACAGCAGCTGCTCAGTGTTTTACTTGTTCCTGCGCTAAGCTGCTGAGGAAACATTTCTGAATCCAGCTACGCCAAAGAGCTCCCTAGACGGGCTTCTGGGGGCTCTCCGTTCCCCCATTTAATCCTCACAATTCTCTGTGAGGTACTGTTAGCCCCATTGACAAAGGAGGAAGCTGAGACTCAGAGAGAGAGGTTTGCTCAAGGTCCCTCAGTGAGCCAGTGGCAGAAGCGGGGCTGGAAATGAGATTTTCTGAACCCCCGAGTCCAGCATTCTTGCCCTGATATGACAGCTGTTCTCACTTCGCCACAATTAGCGGGCTGTGGGAAAACCTGCAGCAATGTGTGTGTGAGGAGGGGGCAGAGTAGCTCTTCCACGGCCCCTGCATTGCTTTGTCCGCGGGCCCGTCGCGCCAGGCCGGGCTCCACGGTGCACTCTGGGCAGCCTCGGGCTCCTCCTTTTTCTACTGAGATTCTTTCATTCCTTTTCCCCTGCCCCCTCACCTCCCTGCCAAACACAGAAACGACCCCAGGAATAAAATGCAAGAGCTCGACCAACACAAAGCAAAGGTTAGAAATTGAATGCCACCCCTCCCGAAGCCAGGAAATTCCAGAGACGCGGTTCTCATGGCAAGGGGACTTCAAGTTACATATTTTGCAGTCTGGCTAACCAGTTGTACTTTTCAGTGTGAGGCTTAAGACAGGGTCTGCCTGTGCCACGAGGGTGCCTCCGGGGCTCTCAGACCCATATTAGATTGCACGCAGGCTGTACTGTGGATTAGCTGTGAGATTTGCAAATGTATAGTTTACAATGTGGTAAGAGCCTCGTGGCCCCCGGGAGCAAGCTCTGAGAGTGGTTACTCTGCGGGGCTGGTGTTTGGGGGGATTTGCCCTTCAAACCTCAAGGCTGCGTTAGCATAGTTGGGGCCTACGGAGCCCCCCTGCTATAAGAAGCAGTCTACACTTCATTTAAAGTGATTTTCACGAGCCCTCCCTCTTCCCACGCAAACCGATGTGTTTCTCTGGGTAAAACCTTGAATGCTTCCCAAGTCCGCGTAAGCCAGATGCCCAGGGTTTTAGAATCGGAAGACTGGTCTCTGTTGGAAGCGGTTTCCTAGTCAGATGTGAGCTAAAGATGGAGGTCTCGTGGCCTACCTCCTCCTGGTCTGTGGGTCCCCAGTGAATGGGCAAACCCCCCGTTCTAAAGGTCTTAGGCTGAGCACCTACTGCCCACTGCCCTCTGGCCCCAAGGTAGGGACTGGAGAGTTCTCCAGCTCATGGGCAAGGCACACGGAGGACCCTCACCCCAGCCTGGAGAACAGCAGTGAGGAAACCCCAAGCTTTTCTCCAAAAGTCACCCTAGACTGGAAGCTGGAGAGGCCCATGTTCCTTTCCTGAGTCGTCCGTGACCCCGCAGAGCAGGTCCCGGCTCTACACATTACTTCCATGGTCCGTGTTTCAGCAGTGGAAGCTGAACCCGAGTCTCAGACAAATCACTGAATTGGCTGTTTGACTTGGGCATCTTTCTGGCTTTTCTTCTGCACTCACCTCTCCCTTGTAGACCGCTCCTCTATTTCGCTATGACCTTCTTGTGCCTTGCAGGTCCCAGTCCCTTTCCAGGCCGGTCTGCCTTAGACCCTATTCCCCTCTGGAGCTCTCTCCCTCCCCTCCTCTAACCCTCTTCCCCAGGCCTTTTGCCAAACTTCCTCCCAGCTACCTGTCACTCACAAAAAATCTGATAAAACTGAGTGATAACAGCTGATGTTACTGGGTTCTGTATCTGAAAAGCATAGTAACACATACTCTCTCTTTAATCTCACATTAGCCTGTGATGCTCTTGCTGGATGGAGGAAATAAATATCTATCTTTCAGACAGGTTAAGTGGCCCACCCCAGATCAGGCAACTAAGAAGTGGTAGGATTTGAATCCAAGTCTTCCGATCCCCAATACCTGATACCCTTTCCTTTAGGAGCTGCTGCTTTCTCACCACTGCCCTGCTGGGGGTTCACTGCTGCTCAAGACTTAATTTGTTACTTATCCCAGTGGGGTTTGTGTTTTAGGAGCCGGCACTTCTGCCAGAAGAGTAAGCCAGCAACAGAGCGAGGCTGGTGGGAGTGCCCTTCTGACTCTCTTCCAAGCAGACGGCTCCCACTTGACCTGCTCAAGAGAGAAATGAGCTGTGCTCATGCAAAGAGCTTCTGAGGGTTCTCTGCTGCCAAATTCTAGAAGGCAAAGCCAGGGAGAGGAGACACTGCTGGAGGTGCCGTTTGGAGTGACAAGCTGACACTGTGGAGCCCCCAGGCTCCCCTCCTCCCCCTCCTCTCCCCTCCAGAGGGTTGTATCTTCGCTCCGAGGCAGAGAGGCTTCTCTCAGAGACTCTGGTTGTGGTTATAAAACTGTTCCTGTTGACTGGGAGGTTCATTCCTAACTGTGAGGTTGGTAACACCCCTCCCCCAGTCCCCAAGAAAGCCCTGATTCCCTTTCCCTCCCTGCCTTTCTTCCTTCCCCTCCCTTATTAAATATTTGTTGAATGAATAAATGAACCAATGAATGCTGCTCTATCCCTCTGCTCTTGGAGCCAAGTCACCCAGACAGTTCATCCTTGTAGATGGAGCCTGAGGAGTTTAAGAGGTCACCTTGTGCTGGAGCAATGCTCAATTTTTAAAAAATGAATTACTAATGTAACCCGTAAGGTCCTATAGTTCTTGGCTAGAGAAGATAACTTAGCAGAAGTCACTTTAGTTTACAAGCAAATGCATTCAGATGAAAATTGATGCAGGCTCCCTTTTACATAATTGAACTAGATGGTTGCCCATTTGGTGTTAACTGGAGAGGGACTGGAATAGCTCTTCTATCCGAATGTCACTCACATCAGCCTGTCTCAGTGCCTGGGATTCCGCCATTAGAGATGCATTACTTTGCAGTTTTAAGAGCCTCTTAAACTCCTTGCAGTTGACAAGCTTTGTCAACAACTCAATATGTGGTTGGTATGACACTAAATATTCAGATACGTGCATCTCTGTGGTTGGGATTGCATAAAGATAGCATCATTATCCTAATCAAATTAAAGAAAATCTACACATGATGAAATTCACATGCTTCTTATTTTCTGAAACTGAAGGCACTTGGCTGACTCTGATTTTGCCTCCCCCTTTCTTCCCTTCCCCACTTTTGTCTTCTATATTCAGACACGGGTTCAGGAGCACCTTCTGCTCTTTGAGGTCTCCAGCAGGACAAAGTCATGTCCATGGATTCCAGGCCCAAAGCTTAGAAAGGGAAGGGAGGGCACATAGGGAGTAAGTGGCGTTGGAAAGCAGAAAGATGGGGAGACAAGGGGACAAGCAAAGAGTAGGACAGGAGAGAGGAAAAGAAAGGTGCTTTCGGTGGGGACAGGAAAGAGAACTATGCACCCATTTTGTACAGGAAGCAAAGATTCGTCCTCGTGGGGCTCGGGCTCTAATCCGTTCCCTGGACTCATCTTATTCCAGTTTGTCCTAGGGCCTGCAATCCTCCCTTTAGGGATGAGCTGCTTCAGAACTCGACAGCTCTTTTGCAAACTTCACCGGCTAGCCTGGGGTTGGTTCTCTACAATCTGCTTGGAACTGCCCATCCGCCGTCGTCTTCTGTTCCTCTAATTGAAGGTCAGATGCTGAGGCTGGGCTGTGCAGACCCGGCCTCTCATGTTGCTGTTTTGTTCACACCTTCCTCGGCACCTTCACAACCGGAAAAAAGAAGTTCCAGAAAGAACTAAATGTGTGGCTTGGGCGTCTCATCGAGTTGCTCGGTGGGACTGTCTACCCCAAGTGCAGGATGATGGAGATAGAGATAGGAAGTTCAGCAGTGGCTGAGCAGTGTACTTTCTCCTTCGCAGCATCCAGCTCACAAGCCTCTGTCCTCTGGGTCCTTGTTCAGAGATCTGGGCGGGAGTCCGGGAGTGGGTGCTGGGGCCACGGTGTTAACTGCTTCTGGAGAACCAGACTGATGAGCAGATGTAGCTTTGCCCGTTTTCTTTTTTGAACCAAATCTGTGCACAGATATTGGGTGTTCGGAAATCAGCCTTGACCCGACGTCTTCAGATGTCAGGGCCATGCATTCGTCCCCTCGGGTGGTGTTTTCTAAAGCGTTGGCTCTCCACTGCTAATGAGAGTTTCTGTCCCCATAGCATGACCTGCAGTGGGCAAAGCCTGCCTCACCCTTTGAACTTCTGCTGGGGCTTCTGGGCTACAGGCGTGGGGAGAGAATTCACCACCCTTTTCGACTCTCGCTTCCAGGATGGGTATTCATGGTTCCAAGGGGCTCTCTCCTCTCAGCCTCCCGAGCATCTCATTCTACCTCCTTTAGAGCTTTGAAAATACTCACCAAAACTCAGGAAAAGAGTTCTACCTTTAGCTTCTCCTACTGAGCCAGAGGTTTGTAACTTAACTCTCTTTCCCCCAGTACTAAGAAAAAAAATAAACCCACTGTATGTTCACATAAATAATACTTTTATGAAAAACACCCAGGGATTCAGAAACAACAACCAGGAACCTAATGAGAAGCCCAGCATTGTGTTCCAGTTTTGAAAATCTTTTTAAAAATCGGTTTGATTCTCACACATACGTCTGTATCCAGTCTGCTGTGACATCACATGTCATACAGGCTGTGACAAACTTCAGTGTACAATTGTAAGAGAATGAGAATGAAAAAAAGCAAATAATATCTTTGTATTACTGTGAAAATAGTTTCGGCTGATAGACCACATTGAGAACCACTGCTTTACGACATCAGAGTTGATAGGTTTCCCAGCTCAACTGCCTTCTCTTACACAGGTACACATATGCTTGCGCACGCTTGTCTGTCTAGTATTTCTGTTTTGGTAATGTCGTGATGTTCTTGGGATAACTGAAAACTGTGCACTGGGAATCAGCATCCCGCATGGCTAGCTAGCGACAGAACAGAGGGAATGGCCCCACTTTAGAGCCACAAAGTCTCAGCTTTGGATCCTGGCTCCGTCACTGATACACTCTGGCCTGGGGACTACTACATAATCTCTTTAAAGCCTTGGTTTCTTCTTCTGTAAAAGGGGACAACAAGAACTTCTCTTCATAGAATTGTTGGGTGGATGAAGGACACATATATGTAAAGCAACACGTATCGTATCTGGCAGTGGGAGAACAGGTGTTCAATCCACAGCAGTTATGATTGCTGTCGTTGCTATGATTTTTCAATAATGACGTAAGCTACATGAGTGTGAGGACTTTGTTCACTTCTGTAACTCCAGACCTCTAGCGAGTGTTCCAGAAATATGAATGCATGGCAATTTACACAAACAACTTCCTTCAGAACCTCTTAGCCTGACTCAGCCTATGAGAGAAGATCAGGTGGTCCCCTACCCCTGGGAGCTCTTGGTCTAATTAGAGGGGAAAAAAAAGACTCACACTTGAGAAACGGTGCAGTAAGCAAAGGTGTGTGATGAAGGGTCAAAGGCAGAGCTGCCAGCCTTTATTGCAGTGGCTCACAGGTGGGAACTTCTAACACCTGGTGTGGGGATTGGTGTTGGCTCTGAGGTCTATTTGCTGGCTGCTGTTGTTGTTTTTAACCCCTCTAGCCGCTTGCCTGCACAACCATGCAGTGGGAAGGAGCCAAAACAGGTTGTCCTCAAAGATGACTACCGCCAAGCCCTCCTCTGCACATGCGCTGCCTCCCATTAAGAGGTTTATTTCATCTGGGCTGGCTTCAAGACTTACTTTGAACAGTAGCATGCCGTGGAGATGGTATTCTGGAACTTCCAAATGAGACTTTCTTAAGGCAGCTTCTGCTTCCTCCCTCTTGGAAGCCAGGGGCCATGTGAGAAGTCTGGCCATCCTAAAACTACCCTGCTGGGAGGAAAGGCCACATGGAGAAGCATCGAGGCACCAGACATATGCATGAAGCCTTCCTTGACCTGCCAGCATGGCCCATCTAGCAGCTGAATGCAGCTACATGGGTGACCCCAGTTGATATTATATGAAGCAGAATTGCCTGGCTGAATCCAGCTAAGCCACAGAGTCCTGAGAAATAACATGTTGCTGTCTTAAGCCATCATGTTTTAGAGAGGCTGGTTTCACGGTAAGAGAAAACTGAAGCACGAGGGCAGGGGCTGGGCAAGAAGAGAGAAAGGTGGCAGAGCTACTGTGCTCATACACCTCTGGGTCTGGTAGACGGCACCCTTGCCCTCCAGCCTCTGGGCACAGAGCAGATAAGGAGACTAGACACGCCTTTGCTAATGTGTGTCTGGATTTGAATTTATATCCCCAAAGGAAATTTCATAAACAATTGTCAAGTAGAAAAACTTTAGGTAACAGACGGCAGAGCTGCCAGGAGAGACATGTCCAGGGGTCCCCGTTAGTAAATGTGCTTATCCCTCCTGTGGGTGATTGCCACTATTATGGGTTTTCTCTTGAGTATTTTTATTTTGCATTCTACTTCAATTGGGGCTACCTAATTCCTGCTGCCAGGCCTTTTCTCATGTTTTTCCCATTCTCTAGACTGCCCTTTCTCTTCCAGTCGAATTCAACGATCCTTCGACATCCCACCTGGCCCATCAGCTCCATTGCAGGACTGTCCTGACTCCAGCTTGCCCTGGTCACACCCTCCCATGAAGGCTCCTGTTGTGTGTCACATACATTTTGCCACTTAGAATCCAAGTATCACAGGTGGTTAGAGAGGTCTAGACCTCAGAGGTGGATCCCAGAATAGGAACCTGGAGCTCAGGGAAAGTGACTTGCCCAAGGTTTTGCAGTTAGTTAGTGGAACACGGAGCACCAATACGGCAGCTCCATGGTTTTGGTAACCCACATTTACCAAACATCTGAGTTAAAATGGAACCAAACCAGGACCACTGAGAACGGGCAAGAGCAAATTAGGTTTATCCGGAGGCAGTGTAGGAGATGCACAGTGTCTTGAAGAGCCAGAGGCAGACCCAGAAGATGCAGAAGAGGAGGGAGGAGCCCTAGATGGAGACCCTGCTTGAGAAGGGAGGTCGCTGGAGAATGAAGGTGGAGGGGTCCTTTGGCCATCAGGAGATTCAGAAGCAGAGTAAGAAAACTGCCAACACGTGGGACTAGACTGAGGTGAGAAAAAGTATTTGAGTTATTTGCATAAAGCCCATTCAAACTATGCAGGAAGGTCGGGTTTTTCCAGAATATTGACATTTGGGACCAAATGGTGGCCTTGGTGCCAAGAAGTGTTTGTACACCCATTGCCAAGACCTTTAAAAAGTTAAACATTCTGTGGTGGAAAAAGCTATTCCTTTATTTGTACCATGTGTTACTTTGCACCTAGGGGAAAACACGGTGATGTGAATCACCCCACATTTCCATCCCTCTTAAGTCGGGTTGCGTTCGGGAGAGCCAGTAGACTTGAAAGCAGTAAGCATGAAAAATAAGCAGCTTACTGAAGTATTTCAAAACAATTCCTTTTTCTCCAAATGGAATCAGTCGATATTAAGCAGAACACAACCGGCTGATGTAGGAGGGTTGGGGAACGGCAGGAATGTGAATGTCAGTCAGAGCTGACTGTGCTCAGGAGGGTGTAATGTCCCAGGCATTGCTTTAAGCACATTGTCTCACTGAACAATGAGGTAGTAGTATTATTTACACGTGAGGAAGTAAGGCCCAGAGCAGTTCAGGAACTTGCCCTAGGTCCCCAAAGTGCTGGGATGATAATTCAGGTCTGTCTGACCCCAGCCCAGCTGATGATGGATGGCCAGGGAAGCAACAGCATGGAGATCTGAGATGGGACCACAGACAGGCATCAGCCCTAAACCAAGAACAGTTTTGATGTGCTTAACATCGGCAAAGGATGGATAATCTGCCCTTTAGTGACTGTACCACTTACTGGCTACCTGAGACTTCTTGCTTTTTTCTGTTATTTACATTTTCACGCGTTTTTATCTTGTCCCCTCAACTGGACCGACAGCTCACAAAGAAGGGGACTGTCTAGTGGGTCTCTTGCCCCCTGCGCGGTACCTATTATGTTCAGAAGCCCGTCAGTGAAAACATAACTGATTCATTAGTCTTGTCAGTTTCTTGCTCTTCCCTCTTTGTACATGAATGACAGTCAGACCTGTATATTTTTTAAATGTGGTGAATAAACTTTGTAAACACTTGACTGGGGGTTTTCTAAATTCTCTATCAGTAGAATGAATTTTAATGCTGCCCCCAGTTTGAATGAAATTCCCTTCATGCTGCTTCAGGTTGATGTTTAGAAGTTTACACTAGACTGTTGTCAATTTTTCTTTTGCATTTAAATTGTCATTCTAGTGAGGTGAACAAAATGAATATTCAGGCTATCAAAATATCATCTTCGGGCTATCAGACTATTGCAAAAGTTGTTTTTTGCTTTAAAGAAAAAGAGGCTCTACAGTTGTCCTTTAGATTTTTTTTGTTGGAATAACATGTTGGCATTACAATGCTGAAAATATGGTCGGGGAGAGAAAAGAGAAAAGAAACACACACACACACACACACACACACACACACACACACACAGGTTAATGCTAACCCTCCACTACTGTGCACCTGGGAGCACGGAGCCGACCCTATCAGGGTCTAGAATAGTTGACAGACTGTCAACATGTCGATGACTTTCTGATCTGATTCCATTTGTTACTCTCTCCCAGGACTGAAAAGGAGAAAGGGTCACACATCGTCCTACCTTTAGCAACAACTAGAACATCCTCCCAGCTGGAGAAGGGAAAGTCTCCCTCAGCATGACGCCAGCTTGGAAGGCGAGGAACTGTAAATGCCCCTGGGTTCATGTGAGTAGGGTTTAGTCTGGGCATTGTATAGTCTCAGAGAGAATAAAAAGATTTCCTGAGGGAGGCTTGGGCAGCAGTGGTGAATCAACTATTGTCGTATCGGACTTCAGGGAAGTCCAGCATTAGGAAGGCCCCCGTTTTGTGCAAACTGATCAAATACAGATGTTTCCAAGGGGTTGACGTTATTCACTGTGACTTCACTGGAGATTGAGTGGCGGCCAGCCGGTCAGCAGTGGGGTGAAGCCATGTTTTGGCGAAAGGGTGTAAATGTATATACAATCGACAGGATGTGGATGACACTGGACAAACATCTCTTCTCTTGATAAATACGTGTTTTATTTCCAAAAAGTTTTATACCAAGGAGATGTAATGAAAAATAAATATGGTTCCAGGCTTTGCTTAGGTGTCTCTCATGTATGTCAAACTCTGAAAGAGATGACGGGGAAAATATAGGGTTCAAACTTCCGTCTTCCTGAAATATCAGTTTTCATATAAAACTCATCAGCTGAGCTAAGTATTAGGCTTGATCAATGGCAGGAAACTAGGGGATCAAATGCTAATAAATCAGAAACAGATACCCCCTCTCGAGCAGAAAATATATCACAAAACTGACAACGAGAAAATCATCTGATGATTTTTTTAAGGCATGCGCAAGGAGAAAGGAAGCTTTTTTGGGGGGAGGAGGAGGGCTGCATCTTAAACAGTGACAAAAAATAAGATTCTTAAACACCTTAATCAGACTTTTACATGAACATATGCAAAAGAAGCAAGGAAGATCCTGATTTGGGTGAAGTCTGGATCCCGAGGCATGATGTGTTTGTGTGGGTGTGCAGATATTAAGATGGCAAAGCGAACACGTTAAAATCTTACTACTACTATTTTGCTAGATATTTTAATGCATTTTCTCTCTTCCAGAATTATATCTACAGCCCTCACCCCTCTGTCTTTTAAAAATGTGTTGTCTCACAATCCCATTCCCTTACTTCTAAGTATTTTTTCTCTCATTCATTTTCATTTTGTGAAGTAAATGTTCTATTGAAATAAAACGTATGTCCAGAAGAATGCACAAATCTTAAATTCACAAATTCCTAAGCCTGATGAATTTTCATCAAGTGGACACACCTGTGTAACTAGCACCCAGCATAAGAAACAGAACATTATCAGCACTCCCCAGAAGCGCCTCTTGTCTTATGTTCCCCTTGCAAACAGAAATCACTATCCTGACTTGTCACACTACAGATCTGTGTTGTCTGTTTTTGATCTTTATATAAATGGATTCTTGGAGGTATTCCTGCATCTGCATTTTTCCTCAACATTATGTTTGTACAATTCATCCATGGTGGTTTGCTGCGCACTTATTAATATTTTAAACTGTATTGCTTTTAATAATATACATTCATTTCATGAATGTAGTCTTGTAGGTACAGAAATGTCTCTATTTCAGCACATTGACCAGCATCAGTATTCAGAAGAAAGTTCAAAAGAGTAGACAATCCCCAGCAGAAATCACAAAGAAACTACTGAAAAGATTCTGAATTGACTTGATGGTAATGAAAGGCACATTATCACCAACAACTTTGAGACGTTCATCTTTGTTTTCCCTAAAAATACACATACAATTATTTTTTCTTTTACCCAACTTAAACAAGAATCCAGAGTGTGGTCCTGCTGCCTGAATGCAAACCGTTTGCTTCTGTGAAAACAGAGCAAGCTCAATTAAATTAGAAAATCCTGGTATTCAGTAGGACCAAATTTCCCTTCCTTCCTACGTTGCCGTTCCACAGTCTATCACCTAGAGTAATTAAGACCAGGGAGGTATCATCTTCACTGGATTAACCTTAACTAAATTGTGCTCATTCAACATGTGCCCTTTTGATTAGTCCGAGCAGGGCCTGCTGTCTCGGATACACCCACCTTGTAATTCTACACACTTAATTAATTTCAGATGAATAGCGGAGAGGATAAGCTAAATTCTCTGATTAATAAACTATAAGTCCTTATTGTCTGTCAGAGTAGCTCAAGATTTTCATTCTTCCCTTATTTCTTTGCCATGCAAGGGCGAATGGAGATTGACATGTGCACGCACACACAACACATACACACAGCTGCAATTGTGTGAGGTCGGTGAACAGATCCCTGAGCAGTTTCATCACCGTAAAGGGCAGACCTTGAGAGAGAAAATACTGCAAGAATCGTTGGTAAAATAGATTATTTTTCTGCCAAGCGTACTTTTTAATGTCCTCCTTCACCTGAACCTTAGTTTTTATTTGCACATATTTTCGTATCCATGTACGGATACAAAACTTCAATATTAATGCCACTAATTTTGTACTTTTAAATGCATTTCTCAGAAGTAAAATACTATTAATAGCCTGAGAACCTTTCTGAGAAATGGTTTGAAGTTATGTGTTGAATCATCAAATTTGACAGCTCTCAAATATATAATCAAAATTTGCCCTCATGGGCATCTCTGACAGCAAAGAAAATTATTTCCTTATAATAAAACAGATCCCAAGGATGTTTATATGCTATAATTTATCTCATATTAAAAGATGGCTCGAAAATTATACAAGATAGATTTACAGCCTCTCCTTCAACCCAGAAAATTTGTGTCTAGTTATTAGTGACTTAAAAACTACTACTGATCTGCATAATTGTATATAAAGAGTTTCCCCAGTAGCTTTTATGTCCTATGATTCAACTTAATGAGGTCAATTATATTCAGGGAATTTAAATTACTGATACTTAGGGAATATAGCCAACATAGCTGTTAGTTTCTAGTTGGTATGCAAGGAATTCTAGTTACATAAGACAAAAATAACATATCTTAGTATAGCCAATTTTATGTTTAATTAAGCAGAGACTTTTTTTAAGGCCACTAACCTATTTTATACAGAAAATTGTTCAAGAAACCATATACTCAACTCATTTATGTCTTCAGATGTTGGAGCTGTTCCGATTTAGTCTTTGTTCTAAAATGATTAAAAAAAAAACCTTCTAGTAATTCTGTTAGTATTTTCCACTAGTTTAGAAAGTTTAACTGTGAAATTCTTGCACTCCATTTTTAACCACAAATTCCCAAACTACTAAATATTCCTACAAGTTAAAATACTGCTCAATAATTTACCACTAAATGAGTGACAGGATGTGGAAGATTTTACTGATCATTTTACTAATTGCTCATTTGTGAAAATTCTCAAACTGGTGGAGTCATTTGGTTAATTGAATGCAAATATTAAATAATTTTTGATTGATGACATGCATGCTGATAGGCACATCGTTTTCCAGGATGCATCAGCTAAATGCTTTATCAGGTTTGTATTATCTCTTCCATCCGAGGCTGGGCACATGGGCATTTTAACTCATGTCAGGAAATCTTATTCTCTCTGCCTTCCCTAAAACCAGATCCTACATTTGACCTTTTAGAAAAACACGAAAGCAAGTAATTTAAGTCAGCCCACACCTGCACCATCTTCCAAAATATCCTCATATGAATGTTTAGCACGTCTCATTCCTGAGCAACTGAGGTGGCCGAGAAGGACAATTTATTCCCTCTAAAGAACAAAACACTGACATTGCAGTATGTCGTGTTTGAGGTTGCAGTAAAGTGTAAATATTATTCATGAAAGGGCAGCTAAGCTTGGCCCTGTGATTTAGATTTACGATACAAACCAACTATTTTTGAATGATGGAATTAGGCATTTACATAAGGGGACTTAACAGTTCTTCAGCCTGGTTATGTTCTGCTGTTTATGTTACACAGTCGGAACCTGTGAATGCTGTTTTGGGTGACACATTACTAAGAATTTTTACATCAGGAAAGTAACCGTATTATCCGGGACTGTTAGCTGTAAGGAAAGTTGTTTAGCTAAATTCTGCACCTTAAAAAAGTAATAGAAAAATTCCTTAGAAAGTCTCCGAAAAATATAGTAGTCTCATCACCTAGCGATTTAATCGCCGTGTGTCTCGCACTCCTGTTGGCCTCTTTTAACAGGACTTCCATCAATAAATTCAAGTTTTTGTTTTTGCTTACAATCGGAATTTCAATTAGGGCAGGTCCACAGAAAGGAATTAAAGTTTGGATCCTTTTCGACATCATTTGCAGCTATTTCTCACTCTGTCTTTTAAGAATAGCTCCCTTTTCCGCACACCCATTGCTGCCGCCTCCCTCGCTCGGTAAATGAGTCTCTGCGCCAAGCAAGGTCCCTCTGGGCCAGTTCGAATTTCTGTGCCTTCACCCTCGGATTGTCGGATCCCCCTCGTCTTTTTCGTGCATATCTCTGAAAAAAAAAATTTTTTTTTTAATTCGTGGTATTTCTACGCACGGATGGAAGGCAAGCGGGAAAGGAGGGTGCAGGTGCGGGCGGTCGGGCGGGCGGCGGCAAGGGCGCGGCGGGCCGGTGGCGGCGGCGCGGAGGCTCTTTCCGGCGCCGGGGGCGGCGCCCCAGGCCGGGTGCGGCGCCCGTTTGGCGCACGTGGCTCTCGGCGCAGCGCAGCCGGAGCGCAGAGAGTTGGGTGTCGGCGGGTGCCTGCGGTTTCCGCCTGAAGCCCTTCGCGCTGCGCCCAGCCGGGAGGGGAGGAACGCCCGGGGCCGGCGGGCGGCGCGGGTAACGCTCGCTGACCCGGGGCTCCGGCGGGCGGCGTCTGCGCGGAGTCCCGCCGAGCACGCCCCGCGGCCGAGGGATGTCCAGAGGCGCTGGGCGGAGTGTAGGCGCCGAAACATATCTCCGATTCGCCGGAGGCCGACGGGAGGGCCCGGGGCGGCTGGCTAGGCAGCGGGGCAGCTCGGTGGAGAAGGCCCTGCACCCGGCGCAGCGGCCGCCCCTCCGGACCTGCAGGTTTCCGAGGGGAGTCGCTGCCTTAGCGGCGGCGTGCGGGGGCTGCCGAGCTTGGGGCCCGAGAGACGGGCAGGCACGGGGCCAGGGGACTCGGGGCGGGGGGGCGGTGTGGGGCCCGGCCTGGGCGCCTCGTCCGGCGGCGGAGGTGGGCTGCCGCCAAGTGGTTTGCAGCCCCGATTCCGCCACCTCCTGGGCCACGGGAGTGGGCCCGCGGAGACACGCAGGGAGAGGCGAATGAGGGTTTGCTCGAACCCTCAGGGCCCGGGTCGGATGGCAAGACGCTAGGCGAGGGTGGCCGCGCGGCCTGGGAGCCCCGAGACCGGACGGCATTAGTGGAGCCAACCCCGACATAGGGGAGTTGGGAGGATGGTTGTGAATAAGTACGGAATGATCAAGGCTCCGGGTTTTTTCTCTCCTCTCTCCCCGAAGCGCTTTAGAAGCAGGCGGTTTGCGGAAACGTGGCTGCCCCGCGCCTCGGGCTCCCACTCCGCATCCCGCCCCAGGGAAGCGCCGCTCAAACCTGACCCCGGCTTGGGGACTTGACCCGGGCTTGACCTCTCCCTCCGCTCCGCCCGCACTCGCGGGATCTAACACTGCGGGCTGCCGGCCAGGACGTCGCCAACATCGCTCTTTAGTCTCGGCGCCCAGCTCCGGGCTCTGGCGCCGAGCTTCCAGGCTGGGGTCGGGACCACAGGACGGTGTGTTCTGCGGGGTTTGGGGGTAAGCAGGGGAGAAGATCCCGGCTCTCCGGTGTCGCTAGCGGGTCAGGCCCAGAGCGCATCCTGCTCGCTCCGACCGTGCCGTGGAAGAGCGAGGCCTCCCCAGCAGACCCGGCTAGCCAGGGTCGGGGTTTCCCGAGCAAGGCCGGGCATTTGGGCTCTTGGCGGCCGAGGCTTTCGCGAGGGTGGGTTATCCTCCAGCCACTTTAGGGAAGAAGCGACGAGGCCAAGGAAGTTATGGACGACGGGGCACCCACCATTCCCTGCCCTCAAACTCGGGGGCTCCGTTCCCTCTGCGGTTACTTGCGGCGCACCCCATTCCTCCCCGACACACTGCCCGCAGCGCCCACAGCCAAAGCCCGCGGCGGTGTGCACCGGCCTGTGCGGGGTGGAGAGGCGGCCCTCCTTGGGTCTCCTGCCTGTCACATCTGCACTTATTTAAAGCTCGGCTGGTGGTCCTCGCTCTCTGGAATGCCGATTGTGGGCCTGGCTGCCTACGACATTTGCACTGATTAGCGAGCCGGTCATGGGGGAGGCCAAAGGCGGGGCGGGGGGTGGAGGGGGAGCTTTGGGGAGACTCGAGGTTCACAGTATTCTTCTTGACCCCGTTCCGAGAGCCAACTTGTAACTCAGCGATTCCCACCGCACCAGATAGCTGAGTGTGTCAGGAAACAGGCCTGCACCTCGAGATCGTTCGATGTGTATAGGAAGTGGCCATTGCACTTTAGCATGTATGTTGTGGTCCGCGTGCACGCACAACCCGAAATCTGAAGGCTCCAGCGCTGAATCAGGCAGAGTGGGGTGGACAAGTGCTGCGGCCCTACGTCACTCCAGGCCCTTACAAGTGTGCAAGCAGCGTCTGAGATTTGCAGCTTCCTCAACGCGCGACTCTTAAGAAATATCTGCTGGTGCAAGTCCACAAAAAGAGGTTGACCTGCTGCATTTAAAATACTGTAAACAAGCTGTAAAAAGGCACAGGATGCCTGCCTCAGAGTCCACACCCTAAGGGGAAGAGGCGTGGGGCAAGTTCGTTGGTGAAAAACAAGATGTGTTCCACCCTAAGGCGAGTCCCACAAGCGTAGGGGCCGGAGAGAGGCAGTTTTCATTCCGTAAACCTAGGAGAGCTCAGTCTGATTTTGCATTTGCCTCTGGACTTGGTATAATTAAGGGTGAAAATAAGGCCCCTCTGTATTTCTATTCCCCTTTGCTGTCTGTGAAGCCTGTACCCCAGAGGAAAGTTGTTTTAGTAATCTGGAAAAGAGAAACCATGTGCTGAGTCAGCAAAAATCATGCACCAGGCCAGTTCAGTTCAGTAACACAGCTGTGTGTTATGCACACGCTCTCTAGGCCTTGCGGAGATAATGAAAAATATATTGGAATTTTCATGGCATACAAATGCCCACAAAGCCCGTTGGCAGTTGAGAGTCATATTAAATTCTGTGTCTTCTAATACAAGAATTCTGTTCTGAACATGTCTTCTAACAAGCATTAGACCCAACTCCATTTAATACGAGAGAGGACAAGACAAATGCAATTCTCCAAACAACCGCCCAATTTTTTTTCCCAAATGGTTGTGCTGCAGAATGTTTAAACATTCCTTTCTGCTTGTGTTCTTGTGACAGATGTTCAAGGTGGCTCCAGCGGATGCAATCTGATTTTTCATTTTGAATCATTAAAAGCATTTCTCGAAAATGCATCTTTAAAAGGTCCGATGAGTCTCCTTGCAAATCCTGGTAGAACCTTAATAACCCATTGGTGGTCCCGCCTTCTCCTTTATGTGCATGGAATAAATGTATTCACAGAGAGCCACTTGGAAGGCAACTCACTTCTTAAGCTGTTAAGCAACTATTTTGGAGAATGATTTCTTATCTTTTAACCATACAAGTCTTATCCCAGTTTGCAGAACTGGAGCATTTCAACTTTGGAACTACAGCCCAGATCACTGCATTTTTAGTGAGAGTATTTCTGGGAATACTTCTTCATAATTCTCTTAATCTCTTAGTTGGAAAATGTGTGGCTTTCTTCTTACACTAGCATATTGCGTAAAAAACCAGCCAAAAGTTTGCTTCTATTTCATTCATCTTTTCTATCTTAAAACTTAAATGAAATTAGTACAACTTTTACGCTTTTACTCTGAATTCTTAAAGATATAGCTGACTTTTTTAGGTTGTTTCAGCATAATGCAAAAACATCTGGATGTAAAATGAAAAATTTAGTCTGTCACCGAGGTTCCAGATGTTTGGTGCTGTGTAGACAAAACATCAGGATGAGTGACTGAAATTTTTCTCTCCTAGCCAGATGGTTTAGTGCCTGGTGCTTCTATAAGGAAGCATATTTTCCTTTCTCTAAACATCACATCCTACTGTATCCCACGTAAGGCATGATTTACGCTGTTTCATCGACAAAAATGCTGGGCCATTTGGAGTGTAGCAAAGCAATCCGTAAGTGAAACTCTCAGTATATGTTCTGGAAAATGTAGTCCAAGTACAAGTGTTCGTGTGTACTTAAGAGGGAGTGGTGGTGGAGGAGCCAGCAATGGGAAGGTAAGAAAGAGAGAGCCTTGTTCAATGGGGGGAATGACTTGACTAAAAGGACAGCCTTCTAAGAATCCATCTGTGGCATCCCATAGTCTAAATAGGCCAAAGGTAGCATTCAGCAGCGGCTTGGACATGGCTGCCTTTTGCCTGAGATGCAACTGGGCTGTGAAATATGGTTGTGTCCTCTGAGGCCCTCTTTCCCCTTTATTCCTTCTTGAAACATTGTAAAATAAAACAAGTAAATGTAACATAAAAACATGATTGCACAGGTGGGGAAATTCCATATTTGAAAAGTAAGGAAACAACATGGTGAATATTTAATCAGTCAAAAAGTATAGTGCCAGTGAATAGATTTCTCTTCATGTGAAACGTCACCACACTTTACAGTTGTTAAACTGGGGGATGAAGAGAGAGCAACATTTCTTCCTTCCCCAGAATCACAGAGATTAAGATCATGAGCAGAGTCTGAGCTCTTCCAAGTCACTTTGCCTCAGCCATGCAGAGCAAGAAGGAACAAATACAAGAGAGGCCTTCCACTAGAATCAGCAGATGAAATCAAACCCAGAATGAATTCCGTTCTACTTATTACCTCGCACGCTCACTGGGTTGTAGAAGAGTGTTTAGACAATGGATGGCAGCAAGTGTTAAAACATCATAAAATTTGACCACGTTAACAATCGCTGCAAGAAAAACATACCATTTTGAACAGACCTTCTTATAACTCAGTATCTGAGACTCAGATACTAAGACCCAGGATTTCAATACTGGCCCCAAATCAATTTTTAAAAATAGTTTACAGGGATCTGGTAGAGTTTCAGGGGTACACATACTGAGTCATCAAGAGTCTTGAAAGTCAAAAAGGAATCTTTAACACCACGTAAAACAGAATCACAGTTATTTTTCTTGATTGCTATAATGGGGATTTTTTGGGACTTTTTGGTGATGCATTTATTAGGATAATAAAATGAGGGGGCTGGAAGGGACTTACCCAGACCTCCTCTCTCCTTTTATAGATGAGTACATTGGGCACCAGAAACATTAAAGGACCTACCCAAGGTCACATATTGAAAAAGTGGAAAAGTCAGAACTAGAACCGCTTAGTTCCGGTTGTGACAGAGTCCAGAGCTCGTACTATGGCGGCTTTGCCTTTGGATCATTACCACTCTGCTCAGTCACAGATTTCCAAGTAGTGTCCAAGAAACTGACACCCGTCACTACAGGCTGGAGACAGCTCAAAACCATCCATTTGTGTTACACATCTAAGAACAATAATACAAAGCCAGCACGAAGGCCGAGTTCCCCCATTTGTCTCCATAGTAAGAGGGACTATTGCAGAACAGAACTAATAAAACTCCAGCAACTTCAACAATTTGGCTAGTGGTCCTGATGACAACAAACGACAGCTTAGCTTTTTATAGAGAACTTGCAGCACCTTGGAGGAATGCCATGCACACAAACTGCTACAGTATCTTTTCTTAGAAAATAACGCATTCAGACATTCAAAGTAAGTGACTTTAATGGGGAGGAGGAGGTGGCTGTAGCCATGTCAACACGATTCTTTACAGAAGACAAAAGTGTTCCACCTGACTCACAACCATCTTAACTCCCTGTTCCAGTGGCTCGTATGATGAAATGGAAGGTTAGGATGCATTGGGTAGGTGGAGGGTGAAGGATGGGGGTCGGAGGATCAAAGAGGAATGCGCTGCTTAAGGATATTTAGATAGCAACATGAAGCATACATACGTCCCCAATTTTTAGGATCTAGGACCTCACTGGTTCTTCACGGCATGAGCGAAGGGGTTGGTCTCATTTGTGATGTTACCAAACCTCTTCCGTTTTATGTTTTATTTAACATCAAATGAGAACACAGAAGCATTGCTTCTAAGAAAGGAATACAACTCTTCATCATGAGTGTTTTGGGTCAAGAAATGCAAGTAAGGATAGCGATTAGGAGAAATGGGGGTGGGAGGAGTGAGTGAAATCAAGACTCGGTATTCGGAGTTGTGAGGGAAGAGACAGTCATGTTTCCATTGGCCTGGAGAGAGAAGAGATCCTGTTAAGGCCTTCTCTTCAAGCTAATCCAAGGTCAGTGCCTCCTGAGAAGCAGGATCTGGCCAGAATTTGAATTGAGGGATGGGAGAGGTAGCAATGCTGGGAAAAGAGGTCTGACAACCTATATTCTTCTTTTGAAATGCTTAGGGGAGCAACTAAACCAGCCAAAGTTAAACCAAATAAAACCCGCATGCCCGCTTACCTCTAATTTACTCTCCCAAACAGATCATCATTTGGGCTATTCCCCTGAAGTCAAGCATGAAATCTATTTAGCCGGAGAGCTACCCATTTCCTCTGACCTGCAGAAGAGGTGCCCTGTTCTCTAAGAATCCCTGGAATGCCAGAATCCAGAGAAAACTGGAGCCACATGCCTGGGCCCCTTGAGATCCTCCCATTCCTACCCCCATGCCAAAGAAACATGTTAACAAAGAAGGAGCAGACTTTCAGCACCACCTGACCCAGAAGCACAGCTGCGGATTCATCAGTGTAGGTCACTGCATGACTTTAAAGTTGCTGTGGATTTAAGAGTGTCTCTCATCAACTGGAGTATTTAAATCTTTTTTGTGCCTGGGACCTTTTGGGCAGTTTTGTAAAACCTATAGACTCCTCAGAAAAATGCTCTTAAATGCACAAATGATACTGAACTAAAGTTATCAGAATAATTTTAAGGAACAAATTTGTGAGACAGTATTATATTTGCTTCCATATTAACCCATTAAATCTACTGGTGGGTCTAATAACTTACGTAATATTGAAATAGGGATAAGTGTGAGTGATTATTCAAACTATCGTCAACAACTATAATGTGATACAAAGGTATCTGTGATTTCTGTTGGTGACAAAGTCACGGGGACAGCCAATGCTGTCTATGTTCATAATGAAAAGGAATGCTAATTTTCAAGTAGAGGTTTGTAGAAATGAAGATGTAATTTTTTCACACCCAAGTTTATGAACTGCTTTGTTTTTTTTTTTAATTTATTTATTCATTTATTTTTGGCTGTGTTGGGTCTTCGTTGCTGCACACGGGCTTTCTCTAGTTGCAGCGAGCAGGGGCTACTCTTTGTTGCAGTGTGTGGGCTTCTCATTGCAGTGGCTTCTCTTGTTGCGGAGCACGGGCTCTAGGCGCGTGGGCTTCAGCAGTTGTGGCACGTGGGCTCTAGAGCACAGGCTCGGTAGTTGTGGCACACGAGCTTAGCTGCTCCACGGCATGTGGGATCTTCCCGGACCAGGGCTCGAACCTGTGTCCCCTGCATTGGCAGGCGGATTCTTAACCACTGCACCACCAGGGAAGCCCTGAACTTCTGCTTTTATTTGATTACATTTCCAAATCACTTGACTTCCAAGTGAAGGACCCCTTAGGAGGAAGAGCGGTTCTAGTAGTACTTTAGACATAAGCAGTGGTCATAGCCATTTGAATCTATTTTGATTGGATTATACTGAGTCCAAATTTGGAAGTTAAACGTTGAGCCTGTGATATTAGACTTGGTCTGAGGTGAAAAGTAACTTTATATTGTAACCAGTAGAGTGGAGATCTTGAGGAGTGTTCCCTTGCCAAGAGGACACTGAAGGGAGTGTCAAAGATCACCTGTCAAAGTGGGGTGGGGAGGGGGAGGCATAACCAGAGCCAGGAAGGACTTGATAAGGTGAGTGGGTCACCTCTGTTTGGTGCGTGAGCCTGGGGTGGGGCTCAGACTGGAATGTGAAATGCAGAGGGACCTAGGGAAGGATTACTGACTGCTGATGGCAGGCAGAGAGTCTCCCAGTTCCAGCCTCCAAAACCTGTGGCCACAGAGGAAATAAGTCCAGGCACAAGTCAGAAATGCTATAGCCTCCCCCCAGGGAATCTCTAGCAAGCCAGTGGAGCAGAAGGGATCTGCAGGTTAGGACAGAACAGCCTGTAGCCTGGGAACCGAGGGCAGAGAGAGAGAACCCAAAGCAGAGGGTCTTCCTGAAGGTGTAGAAACAGGCTGATATTATGAACTTCACTCAAATTAAGAACTTCCATTCATCAAAAGACATCATCATTAAGAGAGTGAAAAGGCAGACCACAGACTGTGAGAAAAATATTCACAACATGTCTATGTGACAAAGAATTCGTATCTGAGAATATGTAAAGAATTCTTACAAATCAATAAGAAAAGTACAATCCAAAGTTTATGAATGAACAAAAGACTCAACAGCTACTTCACAAAATAGGATATCCAAATGGCCAACAAGCATATGATAAGGTGCTCGATGTTATTAGTCATCAGGAAAACGTAAATTAAAATTTCCCTGAGATACACACATAACAGACAGGCCAAAATTTAAAAATAAAAACAAAACAGTGACAATATTAAGCATTGGAGAGGATGTGGAGCAACTGAAATTCTTACATTGTGGGTAGGAATTGGTATAAAGTGGTACAACCACTTTGGAAAAGTGGCAATAGCTACTGAAACAAAGCATCTATTCATAACCTAAGGCCCAGCAACTCCATTCCTAGGTAGAGGCCCAAGATTGCATTTGCCTATCAATTGATGTACAAGAATATAGCTTTATATACTTTACATGTTTATAAATATAAATATTATATAAAGTTATATAAATATATATCAACTTCATTCATTATAGCACCAACATGGAAACAACCCAAATTGCAGTCTGTTTATACAGTGGAATATCACATAGCGATGAAAAAGAACAAACTCTTGCAATACACAAAGTGGATGAATCTCACGGATATAATGTAGAGCAAAGGAAGCCAGACACAAAAGAGTACACATCCTGTGATTCCATTTACAAGAAGGATAGGCAAAACACAGCCCTAGCACTAGAAGTCAGGATAGAATTTACTTTTGTAGGGGGTATTGGTTGAGAAGGGGCACAAGGGCACCTTCTGTGGTGCTGAATTATAAATATTATTGACTTTCTGAAAAGTGATTTGGAAATGCAGTCAAGTAAAAGCAGCTGGCCATACTGTGGATTCAGTCCTCCTGACTCTGTGGTTTTATGTTACAAGAAGATTTCACTGGGCCATATGAGCATGAAGAAGTGCAGAGGCGAGCGACAGACTGGCAGAAGATTTTTACAGTAGATATATCTGACAAAGGGCTTGTATCCAGTTAAAAATGTGTGGAGGACTTGAAGTGCCTTTTACAAGAGAGAATAACTGAATGGCCAAGAAATACAAAGAAAAATGCTCAACATTATTATTCTTCAGGGAAATGCAAATGAAAACCACAATTTGATACTAATACATATCCACCAAAATGACTGAAATTAAAAAGACTGGCAACAACAAAGACGGCTGGTATCTTGAGCAACAGAGCTCTCCTAAACTGCCGATGGGGGTGCAAAATGGGATAGCCACCTTGGAAACTGGCTGTACCTACTAAAGCTTAATGTGCCTAGCAGGTTAGAGCTCCCTGTGGCTGGTCTAGGAAGCGAGTTAAATAGGACAGGAGAAGGACCAGGGATTTTGGCTAACGAAGTCCACCAAGCTTAGAGAACCATATTCCAAGTGTCTGGGTTTTCCTTCGATTTACAGCAAAGTGCCTTATGCAAAATCCCAGCACTGTATTGGTTTAAATAAAAGGAAAGAGGAATTGTCCGTGCTTAGTTCAGAATAGTAAGGGGGGTGACAGATCAGGAGCCCCAGAAAACTCTGGAGTGAGTGGGAAAGTCAGGATGGCTACAGGGTTCTCTCCTGGAGCACCAAGTGAAAAGACCAGGAAAGCCACTCACCTTTTCCCGCTGCTGTCCAGGAGATGGCCCCCTCCCTTCTTAGAACTCCTGCTACCCATGGGTGGCATGGATCACACAAATGTCCTGAGCAAAGGTGTCTCTGCAGCCCTTACTTCTGTATTTGATGAGCCAGGGCTGCAGGAACTGAAGTGAGAGTCCACATTCATTGTGAAAATCCAGCCCGGGAGGGGAGGACAAAGGATGGAGGAGGGGTGTGGCGGAAGGGGAGCAAAGTGACCAAAGAAGCAAGGAAGCCCAGAGCCAATGGACGTCCGAGGCCCAGGCTTCCGGCTATCCTCACGTGAGCCCATCCATCTGCACGCACTTCTGGTCACACATCGATGCTTCCCATGAACACTGGTGCCAGGATGGACAGGCTCCAGGGTGACTCACAGCAAACAGCAAAGGGCAGAAGGATGGCTGGGGATTTGACATCTGTTCTTTGGCCCGTCGGTAAAACTCCTTTCCTCTAGACAGCGAGGACGGTAGTTATAAGTACCAGCCTTTGTGTGTCACTGTCAGTGTATTTTTTCCTAGTTTGAGAATTTTCTCAGGAGATGCAACCAACGAAACAGCCACCCCAAACTTCCAGGATCATATGTCCGAGTTCCAAGTTATCATTATCCTAGGGCAGCTAAATCCTTAAAGAAAATATGAAGTAGGAGATCTAGCTGTCTTGCAAATGAAAGGTTTTTTTAATGATACCATTAAACTTCAACCTTATTCACATTTGTTCTGTTCATTTGGCTTTGAGATTTGGGAGGCTGACTTTTCAACCTCATGTTCGTCGTTGTCACCACCTACTGATATGTATTAGGCACCTGCTGTGTGTAGAATGCTGCATTTCTCATAGAAGGGATATATTTTTTTCATAAAATTTATCAATAGAATGGCCTGAGGTCTTGTTCTTAAATCCTAAGATACAATTCATTCATTCACTCAAAGAAGTTTTCTTGAGCCCCTACCACGCGCCAGGCACCATGTAGTCTCTGCCCCTAGGATGTTTATAGTCCAGTGAAGGAGGGAGATTTTAATTTTAAAAATTCATGCCTCTCTGCACATTTCACCCTTTCCCCAACCCTAAACTACCTGAAATAGATAGTTGTCCATCTTAGGATAATCAGGAGTACATAGTGGGAAATAACTTCACTGCACCTGAGAGGGCTACAGACTAGGGGAGAAATAAGCAAATCAGCCCAGGGGACTGGTCATCATATGATACAGGGGGTTGGGTTGGGTGGAGGGCAGCTGTGGCATCCTCCAAACTCAGAGACACAGTCCTGCAGGAAGAACCACACGTATGTTGTTGTTCTTATTTGGCTGTGTGAGGCCTACACCCCCCACAAGGTTAAGAATCCCCAAAACTGACCACAAGAGAGTAGGTGGAGCCTGGAAGGAGGGGTGGGAGGTGAGGCCTCAGGGCAGGCAGACCTTGACTGAGGTCAAAGGGAACACCGTTCTAGGCCTATCTCACCTTGACTCTGGGTCTCCACCGACAATCAAGAATGATGAGGGTTCAGCTAATACTGCTGCGTACTCAGGAGAGAGGAAAGATGATAGATTTGCATGCTGCTGTCTGGTTTATCAGGCTCCTTCACATGTATGGTTGCATTTGTTAACAGCCTTTTGAAGTAGGCAAGGCGGGCCCTGTCACAGATGAGAGAAGGGAGGTTGCTTTCTACAGGTTAAATACTTTGCCGCATACCACACGACCAGTTAGTGGCAGAGTGGAGGTTTGAACCCATTCCCTCTGTTAGTCCTGTATTCTTTCCACAGGCATAAATATTATTATTTGACCTTGCAGAGCTGAGAACCTGGATGAACCTCCCTCTCTCCCTCCCTCCCCACACAACCGAGGAGCCCAGAACCTCCCAAGGTGAAGGTTTACTCCTGAACTTGGCAAACAGCATTGATGATTCTGCCGGGAAGGAATCTTGCATTTGTTGGACACTTCCCAGGAGGGCTTGTCTCCCTGTGTGCTGAAGGGAAAACAGATGTCAGCAACAGGTTCTCAACCTCCAACATTAAGTCCCACTTTATGATTCTCTTCCACAGGCAGACTGAGAAAGAGATTCTTGGTTGCCTGACTGGGCCAGCTCTATGCACATTGGAAAGAAATGGCCGTTCTAGAGCAGCGCTCAGCACGCTTCCTGTAAAGGGCCAGGTAGTATATGTTTTAGGCTTTAGGGACCACTTGCAAAATACGTGACTGCCTTTGCAGCACAAAAGCAGCCGTGAACAATGTGGAAATGACGGGGCGTGGCTGTGCTTCAGGAGAACTTTTGGACTCTGAAATGAGAATGTCACATAATGTTCCCATGTCACAAAATATGACTCTTCTATTGATTTTTTTTTAACCATCTAAAAATGTAAACACCATTCTTAGCTCGTGAACCATATAAAACAGGTGATGGGCCACCCACGGGCTGTACCTTGCCAAGCCCTGTTCCAGAGGACCAAAGAGAACTCTCAGTCCTAAATATCGCCCCTACATGAACTGGGAATTCCACCATTGGTACTTCGTTTCTCTTGGGGTTAAACTATACTTCTCCAGATTCTTCTTTTAAGAAGTAGGCATCCTGAGAGGAGGAGCATATTAGATTCCTAACAACTTCATTTAAATAGTTAGATGAGTGAGGATGTTAAGTGCCATGAGGGCAGGATTTTTTGTCTGTTTCGTTCACTGCTCTGTTTATCATGTGCCTAGGACAATGAACAGAGCTGTATAGATACTCTGAACAAATTCTGCTTGAGTGGATGAATGAACTTTCCCCTCTGATCTGAAAGACAGAAGCTACTAGAAGGGGCAGCTGGGAGAGAACAGTGAGGGCAAGAGATCAGGTGAGCTGGGCAGAGGGGATGAAGATAAAGCTTAAAAGTTAATGGTGTCGGGCTTCCCTGGTGGCGCAGTGGTTGAGAGTCCGCCTGCCGATGAGGGAACACGGGTTCGTGCCCTGGTCCGGGAGGATCCCACATGCCGCGGAGCGGCTGGGCCCGTGAGCCATGGCCGCTGAGCCTGCGCGTCTGGAGCCTGTGCTCCGCAACGGGAGAGGCCACAGCAGTGAGAGGCCCGCGTACCGCAATAAAAAAAAAAAAAAGTTAATGGTGTCCCTGTGGGCACTGGGCCTGGGAGACGCTCAAGTCTGCTGATGCTCCAGGAAGCCAGCGGGCTTGGAAGAGGTGGGACGCAGGGCCCGCCAGAGCCCACGGAGCCTGGGAAGGGTGTCAGGAAATCTCCAGTGGCTGCTCTCGGCACCGCCCGGAGAATCGGCACCAAGGCCCGACGGCTCACCCAAGCCATTTCAGTGGAGTGGTATGGTTCCTGCCAAGGACAACGTTAGGACTCGGCAGACTTGGAAATTCCCCGTAGCATTAAAGTTAGAAGGGCCTTTGGGAGACGGGGCACATCTGAACAGATGGGATGTCAAAACCTACTCCTGCTGCAGGGAAGAGCCGAGGAAAGGCAAGGCTGAAAGAGGAGAGACGAGGAAGACCCTCCTCAGCAGCCACATTTTCCTGGGTCAGACATATAAAATGCTGTAGGAATAAATGAACGTGACGCCTATGGTGAGCGTTACTAAAAATAACCAGGGTTCCTCACTGTGACCACAATGAAAAGTATCAAGCTGGACATTTAACTGGATGGAAAAGTTCTTGGAGATGAGCTGTCCCAGCAACGGGGCTTGATTTCTCACCCTGAAAAATCTCTCCATGTGTAGAGATCAACAACCAGCCATCCCCTGGCTGCCCTCTAAACGGATCCTTATCTTTTGCTTATGGGCTCTTAGATCTGACTTGGTGATTTCCAAACTTGGTAAGGGATGGACCAAATCATCCACTTCATCTCTGGTTAGATAAGTCAAGCTGGGGCCCTGTGAGACCTTCCAGATATTGGTACAGGGGCTGAGGTTCCCACACACCTGGCCCAGGAGCCCTAGGATAGGGAGGCACCAGTAGGATAATCTCAGATCCCCACTGGAGCTGGAGTCTGTACCTGCAACAGGGAAGGTCAATATTTGGGGCCAACGCAAGAATCACGAAATGTTAGGGAAGGCCCATGATGAAGTGTGGAGACATAGGCTGCAGTCTCCTCATTGCACCCAGGGCGGCATGGCGTAGGAAGTAAGAGTCCCGTAGACCTGGATTGTATCCTCAACCTTGATCTCACTAGGTTTCTGACTTGGGGTAAGTTATTCTACCTCATGGTGGCTTGGTTTTATCAGCTGTAAAGTGAGTGATATTTACCTCATTGGCTGGTGTGACGCTTGAGTGAAATGATATGTGTAATGCAACTAGTACAGCGCCTGACACGTAGGCAGCGTGTGATAAACAGTATTTGCTGTTGCTATTTCTGAATTGCCATTTGATGAAACCATTCCCACTTGCTGTTGATCAGCAAGGCTTCCCCTCCCCCTTGTCCAGCTTCTCCATGTCTCCTGACATCACACCACCCACTTCTCCAACTTGCCTACCCAAGTCCCCCAGTGGAAAGGAGGGCAGGCAGGTGTCCAGTTGGGTGTGGCTCAAAGTGGCCCTTCACCTTTGTGAAATTTCTTTCACATCTCAGCTTTAATTTAAACATTTTGGCCAATTTTGTATTTTACTCCATGAAGTGTGTTAATAGATTGTCTTATACATTTGTTCCCCCATCATCCATGAGTAACACTGAGGCTTCGAGAAGACAAGAGTTCACCCTGAACACATGAAGACTCTCAAACCGACATGATTTCTGCCTTTGGGCACATCAGCAGATCGGGGGCGGGGGGAAGGCCCAGGTTAGACCATCACGGATGACTTCAGGAAGAGGCCTTCATAGAGGCCTGAGCTGGCCGAACAGGGCTTGGACATGAGGAAAGAGGGAAGAAGGTAACGAGCAAAGGTCTGGAGGTGGAGAATACAAATGAAACTCTCAAAGAACCACAAAGAAACTTTGTTCCAGAAAACCAGGAACCAGGGTTCTTTCTTAAATGAGAGTCACTAATCTTTGTGTCTCATTCCAGTAAAACCTGACCCCACAGGAGCCAGATCTGCTGTCCCAAGGCCATCAGTCACCTTCAGCAGCCACGAGGTCTCTTCTCACTCTCCTCCCTCACTCCCTACACATTTGCCATGTGGACAGGAGGCCCCATGCAAGCATGGCTGGTGCCAGGCCTTGCTCACACGCCTCCTCAGGACTACAGTCATTAAGAAAGTTCTCATAATGAGCACTTTGGCCTCAAAGCACCCAGCCTTCCCTGCCCCTCTCACAGCCAGCCTTCAGGGTCCGCCCTCCCCTGTCCCAGGCCTGGCACCTTCTCATGGTGGGAATGGTCCTGGATTCCCTCCCTCTCCCCTTCTTTCTCTGTGCAGCTTCCTTCCTGGAAGTGTTAACAAGGGCTGAAGGCCAGGGGGGCGTGAATCATGGCGCTCAATCAGTTCTGCTACACAAAGCATGAGCGGCCTCAGTACGCGGAGCTAACTTGCTTTTTATCACCAGAACACTCCCATTTTTCTCTCCAATGTTAGCCAGCTTCCTCCAGCTTCAAGGGGAGACATCACAGAAGCAGAGCAAGGTACATTCAGTTGGGGGATCGAACAGTGGCTCCCTCCCACTGGCACATTCACCACCAAGGAAGAAGGTCCAAAGAAAGCTGCCTTGGGATTCCCTGGTACAGGATGGTGCCCCTTGGAGCTCACCGGGTCCTAAGAGTTATTTCATGAGGTTTATTCAGCATCTTGAAATGACAATCCATGCCTCTGGAGCCTGGCTGCAAGGAAGATGAGGCAAGTGGACTTCTTTTTCTGTATCCAAAGCAGGCAGCTGTGTCCCTGCAGATGGGTTCTGTCTCTTCACTTGTTGAGCATATCATAGGTAACAGTGACTACTCGGATGAAAGATTTATTGGTTTCCAGCCAACATGTTTTTAGATGTTTAGTCCTTTTCCACACAGAAACCAACATGGAGAACATTAGCATAGGAGGACTCTTTAATTTGGAGAGACAGAAGTTGTTATAGGGCAGCACGCAATGGCATGATGGCCTTGGCAGGAGGAGGAAATCTCGAAAACAAGCTTAGGCTTTTTAATCCAAATTTGAACACAGCTCCTCAGTTGTAAAAAGGGGACGATGCTGCCTAAGTAACTGGTACACTGTGAAACAATTTAGCCAGAACGGACACTTGGCAAAGGGTTTAATACATCGTAAATCCCAACCATGATCATTTACTTCTTCCTCTCTTTGGTCATCAGATTCAAGCTAGTACGGTGGATCCTTTGGAAGAGAAAGATGTGTACCTTTTAGACAGTGGAAGTCAACTTCTGCAATTCATTCTTTCTAGATGCGGCTCTGATGGCAAATACAAAGAGTTCACTGGAGAATTGGGACGCATCATGAACGCTGGATGCGCCGCCTTTAGAGGCTGTGGAAGAGGTTCCTCGTGGTCCCCGCACCAGACCACGCCCAGGTGTCTCAGCGTCACGAGATTCCAGGCTGGACAGAACCTGAGTGCCGATACCATGGAGGCCTTTCTTGGGCTCTGACTTTCTTTGTCTCACTCTGGCCTGCCAATGGCACAGTGCCTGAGCTTAAAGTCAACAGGTGGCCAAGAGTGGCTTCAAAAGTCTCCTTAGGGCTTTGGGAAGGGACTTGGAGATGCTTGGAAGAGGTACAGCAGAGCAGACCCCATGGAATCACTGTCTTCTGTCAGTTAGGTGAGTCATGGTGGATGGCACCAAGGTGCCTTGTGTCCCCTCCTCTGGGTTTGTGCCCTGCTTGAGGCCCTGGACAGTGAGTCTCAGCTCTTCCCATCCTTTCTCCACTCTGGTCAAGGCTAGATGCTGCCCTGACAGAGAGTTAGGAGCCTCTAGCCACATGGGTGTGATGACCTGACCACAGCTCCGACAGGGTTTACCTTCCCAGGATAAACTGGATAGCATGTGTTCAGTATCTGTTTAGCTTAGGCAACCCCACTGAACTTCAAGAACAAGTCAAAAGACCAATGAAGTTTCTGCAAAACAGGTTTTGCTTGTTTGTTTTTGTTTTCTTTTACTGCTGCAATGAGAGGGCAAGAACTAAACCTCAAACCTCTTTCAAACCTCTTTCTTTGCAAGGTTACCTTTATTTAAATTACACCTATTTTCCAGGAAGCTAGTAAATAAACAGAATGTGTCCCAGAGGTAGGCGTGGAGGAGTAATGATGTAAAAAGTCAAAGTGGGCCTTCCCTGGTGGCGTAGTGGTTGAGAGTCCGCCTGCCGATGCAGGGGACACGGGTTCGTGCCCCGGTCCGGGAAGATCCCACATGCCGCGGAGCGGCTGGGCCCGTGAGCCATGGCTGCTGAGCCTGCGCGTCCAGAGCCTGTGCTCCTCAATGGGAGAGGCCACAGCAGTGAGAGGCCCGCGTATCGCAAAAAAAAAAAAAAAAAGAAAGTCAAAGCGATCTGCCCGATCACACGGCACGGGAACACCAAGGGGAAGGAGAGGCTGCTCTGGGACTTAGTTTTCTAACCCTCTAGTTTACAATTCTCTCTGGCAGTGGTCTGTATTTTTTGTTTAAAACTTTTCCAAATTTGCTCTCCAAATTTTGGCCCAAGACAAGGCTGTACTGGTCCTGGAGGTAAAGCTCAGCCATGTCAACTGAAAGGCTTCCTGCTGTCAGATTCTCCCTGGCTGGCCCCTAAGGCCCTTGCTTCTGGCTTCCCACTGCAGCTGTGGTGCCGTCACCAGCCGGAGTGTCCCCAACCACATGTTCTCTGCTTCTGCTCCTGTTCCCAGGTGGCCAGGATGGCTGGAGCACAGGTTACGGCCACGCATGTTGGACGGAGCCAGGTTTCCATCTACAGTTTGCTTCTCAATGCTGCCCATGCCCTATTATTCATTACTGTTTGACTTTCTACCCCATTTCCTGCCTGCCTCCAATTTCCAAGCCATCCCACTCTTACATCACCTCCATCCCCGGCCCCACTCTCAGCACGTGATCTCATCGGTTCCTTCCTCAAGAGGCTGCCAGTACTCTCACCCCCACCCTTGCCTTTATCTCTGGCCCATCACCCCTCCTTCTTGCTGATTTCTAAGGTCAATCCCTCCACCCCTTTCTGCTCCCACCTGCCCCGATCGTGCTCCATCAGAGAGACCCCTCTCTGATATCTTTTCAACCTCTCCCTTCTTACTAATTCCTCATTAAATATTGTTCAAGGGCCCATCACCTCCGCGCCCCCCGCCCCCCGCAAATCTTTCCTTTCACATTATCACTGTGAAATTTCTTTAAATTCACTTTTGCTGCCTCTACTTCCCACCCCCTTTTTACTTAGACTGTCCTCCCAGAGGTAACCATTGTCCTCTTTACTGCTTTCTTGAACCCAAACAGCCCAGCATCTCCCCTGCTGGGGCCTCCTTGAAGCATCAGAAATGTGTTCCAGCTCTTCTCAAAACTCTCGTCTCTTTCCCTCTTGGCTCTTCTCCTACTCCCCCTGCTGTTCCCTCTTGTCCGGTGCATTGGCACCTCTCAATGTGGATGTTCCTGTCCTATTTTGGTCCCTTTCTCCTGCTGCTGTCCCTTGGATATTGCCTCATGAGAGTCACTGCCAAGAATTCTAGCTCCGCATATCCAACTGGAATGGATGTCTTTTTCTCTCCCTCCCCCCAAACCACTTCTCTCAGAGTTCTGTCTCTGTCATGGCTGTGGGCATCCTCCCAGGCACCCCGAAAATAGCAAACGACTCGCTGGTGCTTCCCTTGCTCCCACCACATCTCGTGGTTGACCTCTGCAGGGCCTCCAGCACCCGCTCCCCCTCTCCAGGAGCACCGCCAATGTCTTGCAGTGTCTTGTCTTCCTCTCTGACCTGGGCTACTGAGATAACCTTTGGTCCCCCTGCCTCCACTGTCTTCCCTCCTCAGCCTGCTCTTTTTTATGGCTCACAGCGTCTATAATGAACACACAGATGGGGTCACATCACCACCCCCTCACCCACTCACCCCCTTCTCAAGGCTCCAACATCTTTAAGAGGTGACTGTGGTTTGCAAAATAAAGCATGGCTTCTGTAGCCTGCTGACCACAGTTCTCAATATGGCCCCAGATCAACTTCAATTCCATTTCCCACCACCCTTTCCACCCCCACCGACACCCCCCCACAGCCCATAGACACTTGTCTTTTTCTCCTCTCATTTGAGACCACTTAGCATTCTCTAGATACAACTTTCACTTTCATACCTCCATGGTATGTCGTGTCTTTCATGCTTATGCTGGTTCCTTACCCTGGAACATCATTCTCTCCTTTTGAAATCCTCCCCATCTTTTCAGTCTCATCTCCTCCTCCTTCTTCCTCCTGGCACAGCTCACTGCTTCCTCCCCTGAAGTCACGCAGCATTTTGTTTGTATCTCCATCACAGCACTTGACAGACCTAGCAACATGGCTTGCGCACAGTGAGAATTTACTCTGCTGAATGCACGAGTGAATGAATGAGTCAAGTGTTCCAGTGTTGTATGGGGTGAAAAGGATAATCACTTGAGTGGTAGAGGACGGTGCTCTCACAGTATTTATACCTTAGTTTCATCAGGATCCCAGCTCAGACTCAGCCAAGGCCCACGTGAACAGCCCTCCAGCTTCACTTCCTCACTACCTTTCCTTCTTCCTTCTGGGGCATGGGCCTCTCCTCTGCACCTTTACCCTGGATTCTATTAAGTCTCTACCTCTTCCATAAGTCTGCTGGCAGTCCTTTCATCAAGGGACTTCCTACTTCTTCACAGGGCCACTGTGAAGGTGTCTGCTGGCTATGACACCAGTCACCCCCACTGCTTTGTCCTCACTCTTCCAAGAGTTCCCCTCCTGCTGTTCAGATGCTGGTAAACTTGGATGCTTTTTCTATCACCCTCTCATGACGGGCTTTTTGCCTTGCCCATCATTGACATCGTAGTGAAGATCTAAGTCCCTATGTTTCCCTGCCAAAGACTTCTGCAGTGAAGCCTCTTATGAAGTGCAAGTTTTGTCCTCTGTTAAAGGCAATTTGCACCTTTGGAAAGGGACAGGGGAGCTCTGAGATGTTGAGATCCTTCCTCATGCTCCCGAAACCTGCAAGCAGCCATCTCCTCTATCTTCCACTGCAGTAAATTCAGGGAGGCCAGGACCACACAGAAGCCCTTCCCCTGAACAGTGTCCTAGCACGCGGCAAGAGGAAGCCATGCTGGGGTGGGACAGCTTGTAATTCTGGCCTGCCCCGAGGGTGAGTCAGCATTCCTACAGGCGGGCCCTGGCTCCTCTCCCCCGCCCCGTCTGGAGGGAAGATGCCAGCAGCACACCTTGTGGGCGGCCCCTGAGCCAAAGACCCCGTGGCTCTCCATCTGCGCATGTCCCACAGGGCAGTGGGCCTGGTACATCCTTCCCGGCATTTGATGAGGGGGCCTAGGAGGCTCCAGAGGAGCAGCCGCCGCCCTGGGAAGCCGTCCCTCTAGTGGTCAGATGAAACACCGACCTTCCAGGGAAGGGACAGGGCCTCGGGTCATGAGTCCATCGCCTGTACCTGCACGGGCCTGAGAGCGCTGAACGCTCCCATCCCCAGGTGGTGGGTGTAAACGGAGCCAGCCAAGGCCACCACCACCATCCAGGTTTCCCCGCACGAACCCTCCTACAAGCGCAAGGCTGGAAGGCCGCCTCCTTTGCCATGGCTTGAAATGGTTTGCACCGACAGAGTCCAGAGATGTAATAACCGTTCTCTATTTTCTATGAGAAGATTTATTCAAAAATAAATTTAGCTAAGGGGAAAAAGTTTAAAAGGAAAACAGAGGGGCAGATTTTCTTGTTGACCGGCTGCCAGGGATTGAAACGTTGAGGCAGCCAGTCCCTTCGGAGGAGACAGCTGTAACATTTCACGGTGTAAAGTCAGCGAATTTCCACCGGCCCGCCTGCCAGAGACCACAAAATGGTTTCAAACAACGGCTCGCTTCATGCTATTTGTGTGTGTGTGTGTGTGTGTGCGTGCGTGTGTGTGCGAGTCCGCGTGTGTTTGAGAAAAAGGCGAGGGTGGGAGCGGGGTGGGGTGGGCAGAGAGGGAGCTAAAAAGTGTCCTCCCGCGGCCGGCCGAGTGGACAGGGGCGCGGGAGCCGATTAATGAAAATGTTTCGCTGGCACGAGGGGTTAGGTTGCCCCACTGCAAAATTGCTTGCAGATTTGAAAACAGCATGTTTCATTTCAAACTCATTCTCTTGCCATACATTAGCACTTGTCAATGTAACCATTAAGCACAGGCAGTGCAGAAATTTAATTACAAAACCATTTATTTTATTGAAAGAAAAATAAACCCAAGCTACCTCAAATGCATTAGGTAGGTTCAAAACATGTTCAGCTGATAACACCCAAGGGTAGGGAGGCTGCTGCAGGAATAAATGCGTCTTTCATGTGCGGTGGGGACTCGATATTAGAAACAGCTGCCTATAGGTCGCTCTTTATTTAAGTTCAATTATGAATTAAAAAACAACTGATATAATGAAGGGACTTTTTATATCTGAAGTTACTCAGCTGTGGTATGCATTCTTCTCGTCCCATTTCTGCCTCCCCTTTTGGGCGTTTGAATTAAAAATGTTAATTAGGCAAATGGAACTTCTTATTGAATGGGTCTCCCTCCTCCCCACCTCCAGCTCAGGCTTGTCTTTTGTTCTCCTAATCGTGGAAGAACGCAAGGTCTGTGGTATTAAAGGAAGTCACAAAAATGTGCTAAACACATCAAAAAGTCTCCAATCTGTGTCTTATTTATGTCTTCTTCCCCTCTCCCCCATGTGTGTCTTCTGTACTGTTGGAAAGCCGGCAGCGTACGGCTCTCTGGTGAAATAATAGATTTGGGTCAAGCCGTGGGCTGATGTCATGCTGGAGACGGCCTCTCTTAGCACTAATGAGCTGCCAATAACGCGTCTGTTTTACTATTCTGCTGGAAAGGGGAAAAAAGAGTTATAACCTTAGCGGTTTGGACTGATTTGTCAATTTAAAGTGCTTTTTTTTTTTTTTTCTTTCCTGTCTGAGATATCTACCCACAATTTCTTACAGACATCTCCTGCAGTCCACTCAGAGGAGGAATCTGGAAAGCGAAGATTTTTTTTTTCTTTCCCTAGTGAGAATACGAATCTCTAGAATTTCAAGGAGGCATCATCTGTCTGGCAGGAAGTGGGGAGCAGGATGTAGATCCCACAGAGGGGGCTCTGGGACTGAAAGTTCAATTTTAGCTCTTGAAACTAAACTTTTGCACAGTAGCGGACCACTGACACTGAGACAGCGATGGGTTTACATGTGTCATTGTTTCCTAGGGGGAGACCTAAGGAGGACGTCCTCGCCTGTTTTAGAAGGGCCTCCAGACCTCCCTTGCCTCTTGCAGGACCACTGTTGATGCTCTCTGAGGGGGGCGGTGGGGATGAGCATCTGTCCAAACTGCGCTGAAACCTGCCAGGAGCAAAGCCTGAGCAGCCATGCTGTCCTGGCGTCTTGGAAATTATACCCGCTCCCTCGCCTGCATGGGCACCTCTCCTCAGACCCAAATGCTCTGCTCTGTGCTTAACACGTGCTCTCCATGCCAAATACCCAGGGAGCCTCAGGCAAGAAAAACATTCAGAAATAGAGAAACTCACCACTCCAGGTAGCAAACCTTTTACCAGTAGATTTAGATAATCACTTGTTTGGGAAGGAGGAAAGGGGGCAGAAGAAAACAGGATGAGGAAGTTGGAGGTGGGCGGCGGCAGGTGTCTGTGTCCTACTTTAATATTCTGAGAGAACTGGAATCTAAACTGAGGCCTGTAAATCAAGGAAGCCCCAGAGTAGAGTGGACCTCCATCCTGTTATCACATGTGCACCCAGCAGAGAAAATAGCAAAACACGACAAACATTCGCTGATGGGGTCAAGAAGGTGATGCCCCATCCTGACCCAGCCGAGGAGAGATGCTCATATTCCATGACTCTGTGAGAGAAAGAACAAGGAGGAAAAGGGAGATGATGGGGAGAGGGGGCTGACTGGCTAATGCACTGTTACTGAAAGAATTTCCACTGGGAATACGTGCTGCAGACTTTCTGAACATCACATCACACTCGATAAAGGCACATGCCATACCACGTGCTCCTGCTTATGTCTCTCCCTGTCCAGTGCTTGGGATGAAGTTGCTTCCGTTGGCTCCGAACTCTTGTTAAGTGTGCAATTTCTAATTAAGTGATGTTTCCTGGCCTGGGTTGTAGGCAGGAGAGTTCCAAAAATGTATCCTAGTTTTAGAAACAGCAATGGTTTTTAAAATGAAGCAACTCAATGGATTCTTCAAGAACGATTTCTTTTCTCTTATTCCTGCTGTCTTTGGGAATACGAAGTAAACTCCTAGGAAACAGAAGAGGTTTCCTCTCCTAGGAGTTGAGCTGGCAAAGCAGATGGAGCAAGCAAGGTCTTCAAAACCATCCTGTGGCTTAGAAGAACTGGGGAAAGTGAAATGAGCTTCCATCCACAGTAGCCTTCTGGGCAGTGTGAATGGATAAAGAAAATATGGTGTATATATACACAATGGAATATTATTCAGCCATAAAAAGGAAGGAAGTTCTGCCATTTGCTACACATGGATGAATCTGGAGGGTTTTATGCTAAGTGAAATGAGCCAGACAGAGAAAGACAAATACTGTATGGTGTCACTTATATGTGGAATGTAAAAAACAAAAACAGAAAAAAACAAACTGATTTCACAGAAACAGAGAATAGAATCATGATTTCCAGGAGCTGGGGGAGGAGGGAGAAATGCGATAATATAGGTCAAAGGGTACACATCTTCAGTTATAAGAATAAGTTCTCAGGAGCTAATGTACAGCATGGTGGCTATAGTTAATAATGATATTAAATACTTGAAAGTCGCTGAGAGTAGGTCTTAAGCATTCTCACCACAAAGAAAGAGTTCACTGTGTTAACTATGTGAGATGATAGGTATGTTAATTGTCTTGATCTTGATAATCATTCTATAATGTATATGTATATCAAATCATCACTGTATACTTTAAATATATACAATTAAAATTGTCAATTTTTCCTCAAACTAGTTTAAAAATAAATTTTAAAAAGGGATAAACTTAAAGTATAATGGTCAATAATAATCATAAATGTGCACGTGTGTAAGAATAGAGGCTCAAGATACATGAAGCAAAAAATGACAGAATAAAAGAAATAGAAAAATTTACAGTTATAACAGGATATTTTAACACTTCCTTCTGCAACTGATAGACCCACCAGACAAAAAATTCAGTAAAGACCTAGAGCTTCAGAACAACTTACTGATATTTATGTAACACTACACCCAACAAATGAAGGACATTATTTTCAGCTGTACAAGTTCACCAAGAGAGACCACATCTAGGCTAAAAAAAAAGTCCTAATAAAATAAAAAGATTGAAATAATAGTAGTGTGTATCCTCTAATCACACTGTAATTAAATTAGGAATCAATAAAAATAAGATATATTGGAAAAACCCAAATATTAGGAAATTAAACACACACTTCTAAACAACCCATGAGTGAAAGAAGAAATCAGAGAGATATAAGAAAATATCTAAAATGTAATGATGGTAAAAATACAACAAAACTTGTGAGATGTAGGTAAAGGAGTGCTTAGAGGGAATTTTATGGATTTAAATGCTTATATTCAAAAAGAAAAAAGGTCTCAAATCAGCGACTGAAGATTCCACTTGAACCTAAAGTAAACCAAAGTATAGCCTACCGTCCAAGTCCATGGATATGGAACCCAAGGAGATGGTGGGCCAACTGTACTAGACCATTTTATATAAGGGACTCGAGCATCCATGAATTTTGGTATATGAGGGGGTCCTGCAACCAATCCCCTGCAGATATACTGAGGGATGACTGTAGAAGAAACAATAAATATGAGAGTGGAAATGAATGTAATAAGAAGCAGACAAGCAATAAAAATAATCAGCAAACCCCAAAGTTGTCTCTTTGTGAAGAACAAAAAAATTTGATAAGTTTTATTAGACTGCCTGAGAAAGAGAGCACAAATTATCAATATCAGAAATGAAAAGGGATTATCACAACAGATCTTACAGACATTAAAATAATAAAAAGAGAATATGAGAATGTTTTAAAGGAATGTTTAAAGAATGTTTTAAAGAAATTATATCAATAATTTCTACAAAATAGAGGAAATAAAAAAATTCTTTAAAACTCTAAATCCCTAACATTTACACAGATGAAACAGAAAAGCTGAATTCTAGGCACAGGTGATTTCACTGGTAAATTCTACCAAACATTCAAAGAAGAAAAAACTCAAACTTACATAAACTCTTTCAGAAAATAGAGGAGGATGGGGTACAATTCTCAATTTGTTTTATGATGCCATCAAAACTTTAATACTAAAACCTGTCAAATGCATATATAAAAGAGGTTAATATCCCTTATGAACATAAATGTAAAAATTCTTAACAAAATATTAGATTAAACCCAACAATATCTAAAAAAGAATAATATGTCATGACCAACTAGGGTCCATCCCAGGAAGGCAAAGTTGATTTAATATTCAAAAACTAATCAGTATAATTCACCACATTAACAGGTTAGAGGAGAAAAATAATATGACCACTTCAATAGATGCACAGAAAGCAGTTGAAAAAATGTAGCATGTATTTATGATAAAAACTCTCAGCAATCTAAAGAATAGAGAGGAACATTTTCAGTATGATCAAGGGTATAAAGATGAAATATTGAACACTTTCCCAGTAAGTCTGAGAACAGGCAAGGATGTCTACTTTCATAACTTCTGTTCTACAACATACTGGTGGTGCCAGCCATTGCAACAAGGCAATAAAAAGAAATAAATGGTTTAAACATCAAAAAGGAAGAAAAACAAACTATTTGCAGATGGTATGATTTCTTAGGTAGAAAATTCTAAAGAGTCTACAAAACTATTATTAAAACTATAAATGGATCTAACAAGGTTGCATGTTATAAAGTTAATATACAAATTAATTTTGTTTTTATATACTAACAGCAAACAATTAGCAAATGAAATTGAAAAAAGTTAATTTACAAGTGTGACAAATATATTTAGAAATAAATTTAACAAAAGATATGTGAGACCTATACACTGAAAACTACAGAATATTTCTGAGAGAAATTAAAACATAAATATATGGAGAAATGTACTATGTTCATGAATTAGAAGAATCCATTCCTTGTTGTAAAGATGTTAATTCTTTCCAAATTTATCTATAGATCCAATGCAAAATTCCAGTAACCTTTTTTGTAGCAATTAACAAGTCAATTATAAAATTTATGTGGAACTAGAACCCACCTAGGATTGCCAAGGTATTTTTTATAAAGAAGAACAAAGTCTGTAGTCCTCTACTACCTGGTTTCAAGGCTTGCCATAAAGCTACTGAAATCAAACAGTGGTATTGGCCAAAGGACAGACATGGAGATCAATTGAACAGAATAGAGAGTTCAAAAATAGACCCACAGATATATTGTCAGTGATTTTTCACAAAAGTGGAAATGCAATTCAAAGGATAAAGGATGGTCTTTTTGATAAATGGTACTGGAACGATTACACATCCATAGGTCAAAAAGAAAAAAAAAAGGTAAGAACAGAAAGAAAAAGAAGAGAAAGAACCTCTCTGTACCCTCCACACCTTGTAGTGTATTCAAAACTAAAAAAGGATCATAGATCTAAATATAAAACCTTAGATTATATAACATCTAGAAGGAAAAAAATTTTATGACCTTGGCAAAGATTTCTTAGATACATCAAAAAAAATCATAAGGGCTTCCCTGGTGACGCAGTGGTTGAGTCTGCCTGCCGATGCAGGGGACACGGGGTTCGTGCCCCGGTCCGGGAAGATCCCACCTGCCGCGGAGTGGCTGGGCCCGTGAGCCATGGCCGCTGAGCCTGCGTGTCCGGAGCCTGTGCTCCGCAGCGGGAGAGGCCACAACAGTGAGAGGCCTGTGTACCGAAAAAAAAAAATTCATAAAAAGAGAAATTTGATTTTATCCAAATTAAGCAGGAAATAAAGTATTATTTTATTAATAGTTGGAAAATTGAGGCTTGCACCAGGTCGCAAGGCTAGCAAATGGCAGAGCCTAGAAATGAACTCAGGGCAGTCTGACTCCAGAAACTACATTTTTGTGTTCAGAAACAACTCCATTCACAAGATACAATGCATGGAGCATAGACTTCAACAGCACAGCTGTGCTTCTGGGCTAATAGGCCAGGACTACATCCCCAATCCCCACCCTGAAACTGGGGAGGCCTGAGTGCTTGAGCTTTAACAACACTGAATGAGCTTTCAGCAAACCTGGCAATGCTTCATCGCAAAAGAAAAATGTTATGACGGAGGTTAGAACTGGGCTGTCCTCCCTGAAGATTTGGTAGCTCAATCTTACTGACTTGTTATTGCTTAAAACAAGGGCCATCCATGTGACTGGTGTCACCCCACAGGCTGTGCTGCAGAGAATTCCGCCCCTCAGTCAGAGCTTGTACAGGGAGGGGTGGGTAGGGTTCGGGGCTGAAATCCCATTGTGGGCTCTCACTCACTGGACCCGCCCCTGCCTCTTTCTTTCCTGCAGTGCCTAACTCAGGACTAGGCACATGGTAGATTTCAATAAAGATATTGCTTGACAGATGGTCTGCAAATGCCATTATTCACATTAGGGATTTATTTGTAGTTCCAAACTCCAGACTTAGACCATTAGATTATTTTCTTTGTGTTCTATAGAGCGTCACATATAAATCTCTTTAAAGTTCAGACTCAAATCTAGTAGGTCTGGGGTGGGGCCCGAGATTCTGCATTTCTAACAAGCTTCCAAGTACTGATACTGATGCTGTCCATGGACCACACTGAGACTATCAAGGATAGAGAACACAAATGCCAGAAATAGTTTCTCTCTTCCTTTTTTTTTTTTTGCGGTACGCGGGCCTCTCACTGTTGTAGTCTCTCCCGTTGCAGAGCGCAGGCTCTGGACTCGCAGGCTCAGTGGCCATGGCTCACGGGCCCAGCCGCTCCGCGGCATGTGGGATCCTCCCGGACCGGGGCACAAACCCACGTCCCCTACATCGGCAGGCGGACTCTCAACCACTGCGCCACCAGGGAAGCCCTTCCCTTTCAACCAAGAGAGAGTTCAACATGAATAATCATTTTCCTCCGGGGAGGAAAGGCTCAATTAGTTCATTTCAATTCATTTTGTGCATTCATTTATTTTTAAAAGATGGATTAAGAATATACTATGTTTGTGTTACAGCTACCAGACCAGATGGAGAGCTGTGAGTGCCAGGGCAGGCTCATAGGATGGTGCCCTTCAAACACATTTGGGCATAGGTATTTAGAGGCCATACCAGCTTTCCCTGGTGATGGGGGAAATGTAACCCAGCCTCCCTACTGTCTTTCCAACCAGTTGGACTCTGGTTCGCACTTGCAAACTCCTTAGAAAAGAAGTGTAGCAACTATCTGCTGAATGCCTCCGAGTGTCTCTTCCAGCCGCACTTTCCTTCTTTCCATGAGACAGATCAAAGTGTGTGCTACTTGCCCTCACACTCCCTCTGAGAAGAACCCTGCTAATGTTAAGTTTCCCATCTTGTTATTTATAATAGCTTGGCATCCTCAGGAAAGGCCTTGACTAAGCCATCTTTCAATTGGTACAATTACATTTCATTCACCTATACTTTCTACTCAGCCCACTGCTGAGAAAACATAGTCTTTGTCTTCATCAAGCTTTCCATCTTCTTAAGGAAAGCAGGCTCACAGCTAAGCAATAAGAGCTTGTAGCTGAATCCTGGATCAGGCTGTACCCAATCTGACTGCTGTGTAGGCAGGGACAGGTCACTGTGGCCTGGCGGGGCTTGTGGAAGGCTTCACGGAAAGGGCTGGGCCGGGCCTGAGGGACAGGAACATAATGTGAATCCAGAGAGCATAAACTAAGGCCAGGAAGGAAAATTTGCAGTCTGGACAAATGCACACAGGAGCACGCCTGCAGGTAGTGGGAACCCAGCTTCTCTGGGTTTTCAGAGCTTCTCCAGCCCCTATGCCCCTCTTACTGGCACCTGGCCAAAAGATCCACAAACATTTCCATCCTGAATTCAGCCAGGTTGGGATATTTCATTCTAACAAAGAGAGAAGCCAGAGGCTTTGACCTGAATGCAAAGAATGAAAGTGGAAAAACAATGTTTGAATTTTTCTTCAGAAAAAGGAAGAAACCACCAATAATCTGGAAATTCTTAATAGGGTAGCAATTTAGGACAGCAGCTGAAACTGCTTGACAGAGTAGAAAACTGTGTGAGGCACCTTCCCTGAACTGCAATTATGATCCCACTGTTACTAGGAGAAAGAGAGCGGGTGACACAACATTGCCGTCTTAGGTCTTTAAAAATCCACATCTGCCTCCGATATCTGATGCTACAGCCAAGCCCTGGGCCTTTTCTTCAAAAGCACCACAGTAAAAGCATCCCCATGCATTCCTGCCATTCTTCTGCCTTGCAGCAGGCTTCAGGTCAGAGCAGTTGCAAGATTGGCTTTGTCTGCGGTGTGTTTGTAGAATAAAGCGTTTTAACCGTTTGGCGGAAGGAGGGAAAGATGAAACCAAGATGGCTGGAGCGCTTACACCTGATGGGTCACTCTTGGCAAGAGAAGGGAACTACTGGGTAGCAGGGCAGAGGGAGGCCTAGGGCCCCTTCTTGTCAGCCCCCAACTCTGTGCAGCTGCCCAGAACCTTGAGCTGGTAAGGTCCCTTCAGAGGGGCAGCTGGGCAATGAGGAAGGCCCAGTGTTAACGGCGACTGCAGAGAGTCAGAGCACAGCATAGGCAAGTGCCACTGGGGTCACCAGGGATCCTAGGTACCCACTACTTGGGACTTCTGCTCAAGGGGGCTTTGAGTACCTTGGCTTCCTGGCCATTCAGATTTAGGGGAGGAAAGACAATGCCAGGAACAAAATTGCATCAACCTCCCACAGAGTCCCATAGCATATGGGGTATATTACAAACCCCTTGACCAGGAATTCATGGTCTTTAAAATACAGCCCCAAACTATCTGCCCAACCTAGTTGCTCCCCTGCACACACCACGTGCTCCAGAGAGGCCAGGGTTCCCAGTTCTTCACTGCCCCTCCAGCCAGGCACAGCCTTTCCTCCTCTCTCCCCTTTCTTAATCCTACCCATCCTTCAAGATCCATGAAGCTTGCTGATTCTACAGGCCCACAATAAGCTCTTCTTCCTCTAGAACTGGATTACCCAAACTGCAGACCACGCCAAATTTAGCACCAGCAAAGCACGGACAACTAAAAGCATTGTTGGATTCCAAAGAATTTGTTACCAGAAGATTTCTTTTAAAAGTACTGAAATAATCATGATGGGAAAAATATAAATTTTCTTGTATTTCTTTACTCTTATTTTGTTGTTTATAGTAATGCTTATTTTTTAATTACCTGGAGGGGGACACCCTGTAATCTTTCCCCTAGACCTGAACCATGCCTGTCCCTCTTTGACCACTTCACCCAGTGACAGCCTGTGCTGCAAATCAGGGTCCCTAATCATTCATGTCTTACATATGGTTATGTAACTATTTTCTGCCTCACTTTCTAACTAATCAGAATCTCCTTCTGGGCAGGCACTAAGTTTTCAGCATGGTTAAAGGATGTGATGCATGGAAAGCTGTTAGGACAGTGCTTGGCACATTGTAAGAATTCACTACATGTTAGCTATTACTATAGTTGTTATTATTTTACTTCTTTGTATCGCCCTAGAGAAGAGGTTTTTATTTTCCTCAAAGGTTAGACATGGGACTTCCCTGGTGGTGCAGTGATTTAAGAATCCGCCTGCCAATGCAGGGAACACGGGTTTGAGTCCTGGTCTGGGAAGATCCCACATGCCATGGAGCAGCTGAGCCTGTGTGCCGCAACTACTGAGCCCACGCTCTAGAGCCCATGAGTCACAACTACTGAGCCCGTGTGCCAAAATTACTGAAACCCACTCGCCTAGAGCCCATGCTCCACAACAAGAGAAGCCACTGTAATGAGAAGCCCGTGCACCGCAATGAAGAGTAGCCCCCACTCGCTGCAACTAGAGAAAGCCCGCATGCAGCAACAAAGACCCAACACAGCCAAAAATAAATAAATTAAAAAAAAAAAGATTAGACATGGGCAACCAATAGGAGCGCAATAAACACTTGTTAAATTACTTTGCAGGGATATAGTGTCTACTAAATTAAAGTGTGGAATCAAGAGCCAGCATATCAGAATGGTTACAAGCACAGCCTCTGGAGGTATATAATACTTTGATCCAAATCATGGCACCACCGCTTGAGCTCGATTACTTAATCTTAGGGTCTCTGTTTCCTTGTCTGTAGTGCCTACTTCATAGGTTTGTTATAAGAATTAAATGAGTTAACATTTCAACAGTACATCACACTGTGCCTAGAACATTATAAGCCCTGTGTCAGTATCTGAAATACAAACATTACCACATAGACATTTACCTTAGAGAAAAAGCTTTCTAAGAAGTGCCAAGAAGGTTAGTGTTTTTTTTTTTTAATCAATTTGAGAGAGTAAGTTCCTCTTTTTGCAGATGAGTCATTGGTATGCTAATTACATTAAGTCCCAACTCTTCTTCAAAGCTGATGCAATAGGATCTTTCCTTGGCAGGATTTGACCAATGATTAAACTTAAAGTGTATATCTTTGTAATATTTGTACTCAAACTCTTCTCTACCTTTGGGGGGGTAGATGCTGTGCTATGCCACCCTGACCCCTCCTCAGGACTGCTGGGAGTGCTGCCAGCTGTCAGACCTCCTCCAGAAATCTACCCTCAGCTGGGGAGAGCCCTCAGGAACAGCCATATCCAATGACTGGTGGGTGTGGAGAACAGAGGCCAGTCCCCCTCACACCAACTTGCAAAAACTGTGAAGGTCGTCCCAGCCCCAGTCAGCTGAGGTCTTTGATAAGACTGCCTTTCCTTCTTGCCTTCCACAGGTATGAATCCCAGGAGCTCTCCCTAATAAATGTCCTGCCCACTAATCTCCATCTCAAAGTCCACTTCAGGGAACCCAGCCTGTATGTAGCACCAGGTAGGACAAATTCATTTATTTTCACTAATTCTGATAAGACCTCTAATTTACAATGACCTGGATTCCATCAGTAACACAGGTGAGTACACGTAATTATGAAAATATTTAATTATTCATAGCAATCTCTTTTACTTTAAAAATATTCCCAGTTTGAACAATAAAGTATACCGCCATGCTATCTGTACACAACCTCAGTGTCCCCAGGCCTCACTGCTACTGTGGAAAATGAGCTCTTATTTTTATTTTTTATTTTTTTGCAGTACGCGGGCCTCTCACCGCCGCGGCCCCTCCCGTTGGGAGCACAGGCTCCAGACGCGCAGGCTCAGCGGCCATGGCCCAAGGGCCCAGCCGCTCCGCGGCATGTGGGATCCTCCCGGACCGGGGCACGAACCCGTGCCCCCTGCATCGGCAGGCGGACTCTCAACCACTGCGCCACCAGGGAAGCCCTGAGCTCTTATTAACATAGCCTAAATCCCCCTGGTGTGGAGCTCCTCTTAAATATAACTTTGGAACCTCAGCACCCTTGCGAAGCTCTTTCCACTAATCCTCCCCTGCTGCCCGGAACATCTGAGCAACTCTCTAGAGCTCACACACTCTCAACAGATCAAACTGTCGTTCAGCTCCTGCTCTCAACCCTCTTCTGAGGCTGCCGCTTGCACCCAGCGCTGACAGCAGCCCTCTCCACTCTCCCCGGGACTGGCGGCTCTCACTGGCACTGCTGCTCCTGGGCATCAGACAGCCTCTGGGAGTTCCAGCACTGCCACAAGGCCCAGATGGCCTGAGGAGGCCCGTGGATGCTCAGCCCTGACCAGGGTTTGAGTATCTATTTCAGTTGTATTTCATACATCTACCCTCCCATGAAATAAGTAAAGAAGCACATTCCCTTTGTCTGGATCCCACAGCAGGATGGCCTGGGCCCTAAATGGGGGCAGTTCATCTCATGTTGCCCACAAAGCTCTTTCCCACTCGGAGTCACACAGAGGCCATCAGGGTGGCTGGATCAGGTTGGGGTTGGATAACAGCCTCTGAACTATACCTGGAACCCCTATACCTACCTAACTCTAGTGGCTCAAGTTCTTTTTCCAGAATTTTCCTTACACTCCACATAATTGAGTTGGCACAAGCAGACGTGGAGGAACTGTAATCTAACTCCGCACAAGCCAGGTATATAAACAGGCAGTCCTCGCTCTGCAGAATAGTGCAGGACCATAAAAATGACCGTGTAAGTTGAAACCCTGCAAAGTGATCTTGATAATCGATGGGGAAAATTACAATTGTTCTGTGACCTTTAGAAAATTTTGTCAAAACGTGAAAAACTCTTACTGTAAGTTCCAAATGCGTTGGGAAACGAAAAATTAGTAAAACTAATATTTACAGATTACACTGTAATTTAAAACATTAGAAACATTGAAAATTACAGTGTTTTGTTTTTTTATAAAAAAACTTATCAAAAGTAGTTTGAACAGTTCTTGCCTTCTTCTTCTCATTATATAACTGATGTTACAGAGCAAGTATCTTGTCTATGCCTTAGTGCTTTTTCACACTTCTTTCTAAATTTGGATTGGCTTGCAATATTTCTTGCAATGCCATGAAATGTCTATGAGCATTCCTTTAAGGTGAAGTTTTTTCGCTGGCATCACTTCCTCTGGGACATGTTCATTTTCTTGGAATTTGGGTGCAAATTTCACTGTAGCATCCTTATCTGAGCTAGCATCTTCACCAGTAGCTCAACATCAGTCATCTCATGCTGAATTATGAAATAGTGAAACAAGCCTTTATTGGCAGCAAAAGTTCTTCTTCAGTCTTCTTGTAATTACCTTTTTCTTTTGATGCGGCAACTTACTTCAATGCTTCGGCCTGAATACTAGCCGGACTAATTAGGATTTGAAAACATTACAGTCTTCAATCCAAAATAGAAAAAAAAACCACCTCCGTTTCAACCTTAAGTGGCTTTCTGTTTCTAGTGCAATATAAACTAAAAGATGATGAAGTGACTTTATCTTGTTTTTTATACTCATTGGACTTTCCAGTATGGTTTGAGACATCACTTCTAGGGTCCCATGTCTCATCCTATCTTTGTTTTGCGGTTGCCATTTCCATATCTTCTATTCACATCCAATTTCACTTCCAGCATTAACACTTTTTGTTTCTCTGTTGCACTTGTATTTTTGTTATCTAACCCTCTATAGATTATCTATTTTTGTAAGATGCCATGTTAGTTTATCACAGGGAGATAAAGAGGCAACGCAGCTATATGCACTGCTGTCTGTGCATGAACTGAGTAGCAGGTGCATGGTGACCAATCACAGACAGACTTTGAAAGAACTGACGCTATTGCTCACATCACGATGCACATTTGTTGTTTACAAAGTGGTCTGTGACCTGAAGAGTGGGCAGTGAAATTCGTACTCTATGCAATTACAGTCATGTACCATGGTGATGCAAATTTGAACCATTTTGTTGGGGACTGGTATTATTTAACTAAATCACGATAACTGAAATTTGTGCATATCAGAACCATGAAAAGGAAGGACTGTTTTATGAATGTTGTTTATCAAATATTTCTGAGCATATTTCTAGCATGCCATTTCACCCACCTTGTGGTTGGGTGGTTGCATGTGTTTACTCCTGGCTAGTGAATTGTGAGTGGAAGTTACATGTATCACTTTCATGTCAAAGCATTTGATTGCCAGTCAGCACCCGCACAGCCTCTGAGGATATCTGAGAAGGTGGCTGCTCTGTTAGCCTGAGGCCCCTGCTAAGATGTCATAGACACATAGCATAAGCAAGATGTAAGCCTTTGTTTTAAGCCATGGACATCTTAGGGTTGTTCATTTCTGCAGCATAATAGCCCATCCTGATTGATACAGTATATAATTAGGAGAGAATCTAGGAAAAGGAGGATAGGGAACTGAGCAGAATTCAGAACCCAGAAATTGGCAGCTAATAGTTAAAAAGGCTCCAAACTGGGGAGAGGTTGGTGGATAGATAAAGAATCAAGGGCATGTACTGTCACAAAGGCCAAGATGGCCTCCATTGGCCCAGCCTTCTCTCACTAAGCTTTTGATCCCCTAAGAAATCTCCCCAGGCTCTGCACATCCATAGTCTTTCTCCCCATCTCTCCACCCCATCAGAGCCCACCTGCGGGGAGAGAAGGTCCTCATTTTCTCCGCCTTAGAAGATAAATTGTGACAATCACCCATCCTAGACGTATATGGATTTTAAGCCACATCTTTCAAATATTCTGTCAAAATCCTTGCGGAACTGAAAACGGGTAGCCCTAAGCCCAAACCCAGCTTAGGACTATGTTTTGTTTTGGCTTGCAAGAGTGTTTTTGCTTGTTGGGCTTTTTGGTTTGTTTGTTTTAAGCTGAATGAGACCATTTGGGTAAGGGGCATTTTCTCTCTAGTTAGAGCAGAGCCTACCACCCTGTTTTATACTGTCCCTGTTTTCTGAGTCCCAGAGGTACTTGTGTTTGCCACCTCTATCTTACAGCAATCTTGTAGACAGGTGTTAGTAGCCCATTTTACAGGTGAATGAACAAGAACTGGAGAGGAGACGGGCCTGAGTGAGGCCTAATGGAAATGGGATGGGTAGTGAGTGCTCTGGGAAGCAGACCACATGGAGGAGAATGGGTGGGGGGCCCTCTCCAGCCCTGCCCAAACTAAAACCCACATTCTCTTTTCTTCCCTTTTACAGAGACAGCTCAAGGAAGCATGATAAAATGAGGCCTAAGATAATATTTGGGGGGAGAGTTTATTTTTCTATGGTCTGTTTGCATTAGACCGTCAGGCGAAGAGAGGCAGTTAAAGACTTGTCCCAAATGGCTGGGCTGGAGAAGCACAAATCCAATGTCAATAGATGGAAATACAAGTGTTTGGTTTCATTAAACTTCTTTTTAAAAAACATTTCTTCTTTCCTTTTCCTGAGGCAATCCAAGGGAAAGATGCATAGCCGGAAAGAGGCAGGGAGGAGGAGGGAGCAAGCCGGGGCCAGTGAGAAGCTGGTCCAGAAGACTTGCTCCCCTCTCGGTGTCTCCGCCAGCCCAGGAGGTTGTCAGAACTGACTAGGGGCAGCCACCTGGAGTCATCCGCCGGTCCCAAGGACCGTTGTTGATTGAGGGCAGAGGAGCCAGAGTTCTAGCATTTGCCCAGCCACAAACTTTTAAAAAAATGAGTGAATATGAACAAATTGTCAAATCAGGACCAGCTCTGGGAAAAAACGATTTGAATTCTGTATTCTCCTGTGGCCCCTGTTGCAACAGCCGTGTCCTTTTCCTCCCTCACCACCTTGCTGGCCCACGGCTACCCCAAGGCAGAGGCCACATCTGTAGAAGCAGAAGGAGGCAGGTAAAGTAGGCAGGATCTAGTCAGCTTGGGTTTTCAGGTTAAAATCCCAGCTCTGACACTTGTTAACTGGGTCATTTTGGGCAAATTCTTTGTGCCTCAGTTTTCCCATCTGTAAAATTGATAAATAATAATACCATGGCTGTTGAAAGAATTAAATGAGGAAAGAAATTCTTAGCATAGTGCCTAGCATATAGTAAAGTGTTCAGTGAACACTTGTTGTTGTAATTTCATTATTTTTAGAGCTCCCTCTCTCTCTACCTCTGTCCTTGCATTACATTCCACCCCCCAGTAATCCCACTGCATTTGTCAACATAGATAAATGTACCCAGAAGAGTGAAAACACATATTCTCTTGCAGGGTACTTTGCACATTGTCCACCAAGACCCTCTCTCCAGTACGTTTCTATACAGCTCCATGAATACCACTTCCTTAACCATATGGCAACACCTGCTTGGGTTGCCCTCTTCATTCACCTCCATCCACTCAAATCTAGTTCAAGGGCCACATTGTAACAATATACTTTCTGTTCCAAGAAAACCAACCCCAAGTTCGTATAAGAAGAAAGAAAATGTATTGACTACACAGTTGAAAAGTCCAGGGGACAGGTATGTCTTCAGGCATGGCTTGATTCAGGGTCTTGTATGAAGTCACTAGTACCTGGTGTCATCTCTTGGTCTTGCTTACTCCAGATTGGCACAACTCTCAGACAGACTCTACATTTGTGGTGGCAAGAGGTCTGCATTGCAAGGTGAACTCCAGGTTCAAGCCCAGTGAGAAAGAGAACTTTCCTCTCTCCTAATAGCCCCAGCAGATGTTGCATGTGTTCCTTGGCTGTGATCAGGTCATAAGTCCATCCCTGGACCAATCTTATAATTGGGAGATGGAGGGAGGAATTTGGTGTTCCCACCTGTAACCCAACCTGCAGTTCCTGGGCTGATGGGGGTGGGGAGGGGTGCTTCTCAGAAAGAAATCAGGATAGTTTCCAAAATAAGGGAGAATGGACACAGGAGCCAAAACCCTGCAAATATCCACTACACACACATCTCTTCCAAAACCCATCCCCAACAATTCTAGCCAATTCTCTTCTCTGAATTCCTGACCTAATTCTTCATAATGCCACTCGTGTTGGCCATGTATTTTGCTGTGATCCCTTTGTTGAGAATAAATCTTGCTATATCAGCTACTCTATGAACTGCTTGATGAGAAAACTGTTCCCATGCCCTTCATTTGCCAGTGCATCAGGTACTGCCTTCTTGTACTGCACTGTTACATTTCTATTACTGATATTGAACTTCCCATATATGTATATATTACCTTCCTTACAGATTGTAAACTTCCCCATGGAAGGAAATAAGGATACTTCTTTCTATATAATAATTGCTCGATAGAAGTTGTTGACTGATCAATAATTGAATGATATTTCTTCTCTTATACCTTCCATTGGTTAAATGTCTAGTAGGTGCTAAATAATAGTCTTAGAATCACAGATTTAGAAGGAATGTTGAATTAGGGCAAGACCTTATAATCTAATGCAGGTCCCTCATTTTATTGTATATGGAGTTAGAACAGGACCCAGGGTAACACAGTGATTATATAAGCAAGCTTAGAAAAAAATTTAAATCAAGATCCTTTGAACCACAGTTGGCACTTGTAATTGTTGATTATCTGATTGATTGAAAATTCAATGGTTTTTCCACTGAACTTTTATGTAAGACCAGGAGCAAGCCAAGGATGCCCACTCTCACCACTTCTATTCAACCTAGTATTTGAAGTTCCAGCCAGAGAAACTAGACAAGAAAAAAGAAATAAAAGACATCCTAATAAGAAGAGAAGAAGTAAAATTATGTTTGCAGATGACATAATCTTATATGTAGAAACTCCTGAAGATTCTACAAAGAAACTCTTAGAGCTGATAAATTTAGTAAAGTTGCAAGGTACAAAATCAACCTACAAAAATTAGTTGCATTAAAAAAATCATTTTATTGTGGAAATAACACTTAACATGAGATCTACCCTTTTAACAAATTGTTAAGTGTACAATACAGTATTGTTGGCCTTAGGTACAACTTTGTACAATAAATCTCTGGAATTATTCATCTTGCTTAACTGAAACTTCATGCCCACTGATTAGTAATTTTCCATTTCACTCTCCCCCTAGCCCCTGAAAACTACCATTCCACTCTTCTGTGAATTTCACTATTTCAGATACCGCATATAAGTGAAATGATGCACTTACCGACGTATCACTTCTGTGACTGACTTATTTCACTTAGCATAATGTCCTTAAGGTTCATCCACGGGGTCACATATTGCATAATTTCCTTCTTTTTAAAGGCAGAATAATATTCCATTGCATGTATATACCACATCCTCTTTATCCATGCATCGACTTTGATCAAAGCATATTTAGGTTGTTTCCATATCTGGGCTATTGTGAACAGTGCTGCAATGAACATGGGGGTGCAGCTATCAACTTGAGACCCTGATTCCATTTCTTTTGGATAAATATCCAGAAGTAGGATTGCTGCATCACACGATAGTTCTATTTTCATTTTTTTGAGAAACCTTCATTCTTTTTTTATAGTGGTTGTACCATTTTGCATTCTCACCAACAGAGCGCAAAGGTTCCAATTTCTCCACATCCTCAACATGTGTTTTTTGGGGTTTTTTGATAATAGCCATCCTGACAGGTGTGAGGTAGTATCTCATTGTTGTTTTTATTTTCTTTTCCCTGATGATTAGTGATGTTGGACACCTTTTCATATACCTGTTGGCCATTTATATGTCTCTTTTGGAGAAATATCTATTCAAGTCCTTTGCCTATTTTTTAAATTGGGTTATTAGGTTTTTTGCTTTTAAGTTGTAGGGGTTCCTTACACATTTTGGTTATTAACCCCTAACAGATATATGGTTTGAAAATATTTTCTTCCATTCCATAGGTTACCTTTCACTCTGTTGATTGTTTCACTTGTTATGCATAAGCTTTTTAGCTTGATGAATTCACACTTGTCTATTTTTGTTTTTAATGCCTGTGCTTTTTATGTCATAAACAAGAGACAATTGCCAAGACCAAGGTCATGAAGGTTTTCCCTTATGTTTTCTTCTAGGAGTTTCATAGTTTCAGGTCTTACATTTATGTCTTTAACCTACTTTGAGCTGATTTTTGTATATGGTGTAAGATAAGGGTCCAATTTAATTCTTTTGCATGTGGATATCCAGTTTTCCCAACACCATTTGTTGAAGAGACTATCCTTTCCCCACTGCATATCCTTGGCACCTTTGTTGAAGATCAATTGACTGTATATGCATGGATTTATTTCTGAGCTCTCTATTCTCTTCCATTGGTCCATGTATCTATCTTTAGGCCAGTACCATACTGTTTTGATTACTGTAGCTTTGTAATATATTTTGAAATCAGGAAGTAATTGCATCTTGATCCCTAACATCACTAGAAGCTCCAGCCTGCCTACCTGGGCCTATTGGCTGGAGGCCCAGTGGGAAGACCAGCTAAGTCCAGCATAGGAGACAGGAGTACAGCCCTTAAACAGACAAAATAAACAAACAAAAATCTTATCTGGCTTTTCATTCCTCAGGGACCAGAGATTAAGGCAGAGTACATCCTTAACGCGTACAGGAAATAAATCTATAAAATAAGAGAAATACCAAAGGAGTGTTAAGCCAGTTTAGACACTTCATCCAAAGCCTTTGCCATTACCCGCAATGTAAGCTCCTGTACCTCCGGCGGTAACTCTGTCCCAGGCCCAAGATATCTCTCTGGGCCTTGGCCAGGGGCTTGATCCCAATGCAATTCAAGCTGAGCACTGGGCAAGGCCCATGGTGAGCACTGCTTAACCTGATTCCCAGGTCAAAGGATCCCCAGGGACACCAACTAGCACCCAGCAAGGGCGAGGAGGGTTGGGGAGGCACAGAATTCAAAAGGCTCTCCATTTCTCCTCAATCCTCTTTTCCAGACAGGGGGGGCTCCCTAGTTGCCAGACCCAGGGCAAGAACCAGTGATCAGGCCAACATGGTTCTCTGACCCACAGGAAATCTCCAGATAACTCTAGATAACTACCACCCTGCTCTAAGTTAGGTGACAGTCAGTTCTGAGGGCACGCTATCGCCTGCACCAACTGTACACCCACAGGCCACATCTCTAAGACATTTGATTTCTCAGTGGACAATCAAGGCCAAATCTCTACTCTGGCTTGTGCTATGGAGCCATGGAGCAGTGCCGCCCAACAGTGAAGGGCACTGCTCTGGAGCCGAACTGCTGGGTTTGTTATCCCAGCTCTGCCCCACTTTCCATGCCTCAGCCTCCCCATCTCTAAGTTGGAGATAATTCCTATCTTGTAGGGTGGTTATGAAGATTCAATGAGGTAATTTAGACAAAATCTCTCAGAACGGTGCCCGGCACTTGTACTATAAGGTTGGCTGTTATTACCATGCGTCAGGAGCCCACAGAGCTCTCAAAACCACCATTTGAGCTAAGGAAAAGTCCAGGGTGCAGCTCCCCAGGACTTTGGGGGAAAGCTGAGCCTCTTGCACACAAGGGCCAGAAAGAGATGGCCTTGGATGTTCTCCTTCTCACTCTGTGGCCTGCAGATTAGAGGCCCTCCCAGCCTCCAGCTCCAGGGGGCCATTGGGACTGTGCTATTGACTTGGAAGGTAACACCCCATGTTTGCACAATGTGGCCTGGCAGTCCGGATGTGGCCTCCTTTCCCAGCAGGCTCGTGCCAGATGGCTCCATTTCTATGGGGTGCATTTCAGGCCTCCTCTCTATTATCAGCGTCTCACTTTCAGCTGCTGGATCAGGGGCAGGATTCTTCCCTTCCTCCCTCTGCCCCATCATTGGGTGTTTGTTTTCACTGGCAGCCTGGATTCCAGAAGTGAGCCACCTCCTGTCCTGGTGAAGGCTTCTCTCAGCCTGATGCTCAGACTCACCCCACATTGCCTCAGTAGAACCCAACTCTTGCCTCCCCAGTCTCAACCCCAAATGAATCTGTCTTGAGTGAGGGGTGGGAGGTGAGGAAGGGACTAGGTAATAACTATCCTGTCCATGCCACCCACACTTGAAGAAGAAAATCTTTCCTGCAGTGATGACTAGCACACCAGGAAAGACAGAAGGGGAGGAGAAGAAAATGGTAGAGAGGGAAGAAGCAAAGATTTACCCTGGAATCATGAACACCGGATTTACAAAATCTGCCATGCGCCCACCCCCCGCTGCTCCTTCACTCATACAGTGGCCCCTCCTGCTGTGCCCTTTCCCCTCTCCTCCCTGAAGCTGCCCTAGGACATCAGCTGTCACAGTCCTTCCTTCCTGATCATTCCTTCCCCCACTAGAAAAGACACTCGCAAGTAAAGCTGTTTTGATGCTCTCCCTCCCTTCCCTTCTCTCCACCCCCTGGCCAGGGGCAGGGGACTGGGGGCAGGAGCTGTGAGCGCTCCCCACCATACCCAGGTCAGCGCAACTTCCTTATGTTAGATGAATTCCTCACAACGGGGTGGGGGGCATTTCATCTTTGAATAAACAAACAAACAGAGAATTCTTTCATCAAAGAGCTCCCAAAGAAGCCTGTCGGGGGAGGGGCCATTTAGCAGCTGGTTCCTTTCCCTCCCAGGTTTTTGTCCTCACTGGCAATGCTCTTTTGTTCTCAGTGCCATCAAGTCACCTGGTCCGCCTTGTTCTGCCCAGGTGTGGGCTGCACCTCCACTGTCCCCCTTTGCAGGACTCAGGCTGGAATTCTCTAAAAATATCCCAAAGAAAATCAACAAAATTAACAAAGAGAACACAAACAGCTGAAGGACAGATGCACTGACTGAGTGCCGGTACCTAATCCGAAAATGACCAAAGTCTCACCACCCCTGGGCCAGCCAGGCCTGGGTTCCTCCCTGCCTATTCCGTCCCCCACTAGAAAAGACACTCTCAAGTAAAGCTTTTTTGATGCTCTCCCTCCCTTCCCTTCTCTCCACCCCCTAGCCAGGCACAGTGGGTAAGAGAAGGGGCAGGAGGTGTTCAGAGTGCAGCAAACAGCTGGCCTTGTGTCTGAGCTAGGGTCAAAGGGGAGGCGGGCCCCTAAGTCTCTTGGTCACTCAGTGTGACCTTTGGAGAAGGGAGGTATCCACAGAGGGGGACCTAGGGTGGGGAGGGGAGCTGGTGAAACTAGCCTTGGAGCCGAGGCCAAGGTCTAGATGTTGGGAGCAGGCGCCTGGTTCCAGCTCTGCCTTTGTCACTCTGGCCATGTCCCCATCTTTTCCGGGCCTCAGCTTCCCCATTGGTAAAAGGAGGGAGTTTAAGTAGGTGATCTCCAAAGTCACCTACTCACTTCTAGCACTTGGAAAATTTTCAATTTTCCAATTTCAACCACCAGTTCCCCGAGGTAAGAAAACACCAGTCCACTTAGATGGGTCTCGTATATGGTACCTTGGTGTAAAGGCATCAACTCCCAACAGCTAACTTCCTGAATGTTGACCAGGTGCCAGAAACAACTGCAGCTACTTTACATGTGTTGACTCATTTCTTCCTCACAAGATCCCTGAACAGAAAGGCCCAGTCTCCCCATCTCACAAAAGAGAAGACTCATGCACAAAGAGGTTAAGACCATCCCAGGGTGGTAAGTAAAAAGATCGGCGTCAGGCAGTGTGGCTCCAGCGTCTGTGCTCTGAGCCCCTAAACTACTTCTTCATAATGTGTGACTATAATATCTATCATAGGCACAACAGCCAAAAGGTGGAAACAACCCACATGTCCATCAACAGATGAATGGATAAACAAAATGTGGTATATTCGCACAATGGAATATTATTATGCCTTAAAGAGGAATGAAATTCTGATATGTGCTACAACATGGATGAACCTTGGAAACATTATGCTAAGTAAGCCAGACACAACACGACAAATATTGTATGATCCCACTTACATGAAATATCTGGACTAGACAAATTCACAGAGACAGAGAATAGACTAAAGATTACCAGGGGCTGAGGGGAGGGGAGAATAGGGCATTACTGCCTAATCGGTACAGAATTTCTATTTGGGATGATGGAAAGTTCTAGAAATGGACAGTGAAGATTGCTGCACATTACATATGTATTTAATGCCACTGAGTTGTACACTTAAAAATGGTTAAGATGGTGAATGTTCTATGTTAAACATTTCTTTAAAAATATCTGTAACAGAATAGACACCGCTTATTGAGCACCTGCTATGCCCCTACTGCAGTAGGTGCTTTATGTATCACCTCGTTCAGCCTTTACAGCAACCCTGTGCACTACGCTAGGGTGACATTCCACCTAATTTATAGGCAAGGACACCAAGGCTCAGAGAATAAATTCCCCAAGGTCTCACAAGCAGTAAGTGGTAGAGCTGATATATAAACCCAGGCAATGCTGACAGCAAACTCAGAGAAGAGGGTAGAGAGAAACTTGAGCAGGCTAGGAACAAGCTGATATGAACCAGGGTGTGGGGCTTCTCACATCCCTCCTGTGCTGGCCACGTTCCACAAAACCCACGTTCGTCTTTCTCACATCCCTTTCTGCATTTGTTATGCTTTTTTTCCCCCTGTATTTTAGCCAACTAACGCCCTCCTGCCTCACCCCTCCACATCACCACCTCTGCCTATGTCTGCCCAGGACACCTCCCCAGCACAGTAGGACAACCTGTCAGAATTTGGGGCAGGGGGAGGACTCAGAGCCCATCAGTGTTTATTCTGTGCTGAGCAAGACAGGGGCCCAGATCTCTACTAAAGGTGACCCCCTGAGCAAGCAAACCCCACACCCCCTCTGGGAGTTCTGCTGGGGCCAGGGGTCCTGCTGGGGCCAGGGGCAGTTGGCTGATGACTGACTGTCTGCAGAAGAACCTTAGGGAGGCTGTGCAGGTGACTCCATGAGGTGCCAGGCCTTGGTAGGCACAAGTTTATCCCAGTCAGGGTGGCAGGTTTCCTCTGCCTTGTAAAAAAAAAAAAAAAAAATGCACATGCAACTTTGCATTCAGGTCACCCAGGAAAGCCAAGCACACCTAGGTCCAGGCCACCACACTCCTGTCCATTTAAGCCTCCTGAGGCATTAGCCTAGCCATGAAGCTCACGTGGAGGCACAGAGCATCCTTAGAAACTCCTCATATGGGAAGGTTCAGGCAAAAGTGCCAGATGCCAAAGGTTGTGACTGTCAGGGTTGGAGGGGATTTTGTGTGCACCCCACGACTTGGTTTCTCTAGCCCGAATCCCCCTAGACATTTCCCTGGCATTTTCCTCCTCCAGGCCCTGCGCCCAGCCAATGACTGTAAATCCCTAGAAGACGTTCACTGATGATCTGGAATCCCTCTCAGGGGACCCTGAACAAATAACACTGACCCAAGAAGTGAAATCCATGGGATTCCAGGCCTCAGGCACAGTATGGAGGAAAGGTGTTTAAGCAGGTGAGTCTTCCCAAATACCCCTTTAATCATGTCCAGTAAGACTGACCCCTACCAGCGGGCAGACTTAAAGAATAGGCTCCCATGCTCTCGGGAGAGTCGCTGTGGCATAACAGAGTGGACTCTGGTGTCAAACTTCCAGAGTCTAACTCCCGATCTGCCACTAACCAGATGGGTGATCTTGAGCCAGTTGTGGCTAAATATTCCTTCTTTATAAACTAGAAACAATAATAATGCCTACCTCAGAATATTGAAGAGAACCAAATGGGATGAAGCACATAAACTACTGAGGACAGTGCCTGGCACAAAGGCCCTATTCAATAAATATTAACTAACATTATTATGCAAACAGATATTGGTGGTCAATTGTGGCATCTTTGCCCCTGAAACCCTGGGAGTCAAGACTCCTTCTCAATGCAGCATAGCAGGTAGCTACTACCAACTGGCCAGGGCATTGCATCTAAGACAAGATCTATTTGCAACCATCGTCCGATTTTTTCTCCACTGGGTTTATTGCCCTTCCCCTCTCTGTGAGCTGGGACTCCTCTACTTCTCCACCCTGTCTCCTATTATGCCAATTCTAGGACCACCCTCCTCATAACACGTACATGCACTTTAGATGCAAAACTGATCCCTGATTTCCCCATGCACAATTTTATTTATTTATTTATTTATTTTTTCTGCATCAGGTCTTAGTTGCAGTGGGCAGGTTCTCTAGCTGCGGGGTGTGGGCTCTCTAGTTGTGGTGTGTGGGCTCTGTAGTTGTGGTGCCCAGGCTTAGTTGCCCTACAGAATGTGGGATCTTAGTTCCCTGACCAGGGATCAAACCCGCATTCTCTGCTTTGGAAGGCGGATTCTTAACCACTGGACCACCAGGGAAGTCCCTTTCCCATGCACAATTTTAAACAGCTTTATTGAAATATAATTCATAACTATACGATTCACCCATTTAAAGTGTACAATTCAATGGCTTTTAGTATGTACAGAGCTGTACATATATCCCCACAGTCAATTTGAGCATATTTTCATTACCCCCCAAAAAAACTCTTACACCTCTTACCCATCACCTCCAAAAATTTCCTTCCCCCATCCTACCAGTCCTAGGCAACCACTAATTACCTTTTGTCTTTATAGATTTGCTTATTGTAGGGACTTCATATAAATAGAATCATATAATATGTGGTCCTTTGTGACTGGCTTCTTTCACTTAGCATAATGTTTTCAAGGTCCATCCACACGGTAGCATGTATCAATACTTTATTTTTATTGCTGAAAAATATTCCATTTTATGAATATAATACATTTAATTTATTTATAATAAATTTGTTTATTTTATTTATTTATTTTTGACTGCATTGGGTCTTCGTTGCTGCACGCGGGCTTTCTCCAGTTGAGGTGCACGGGCTTCTCATTGCAGTGGCTTCTCTTCTTGTGGAGCACAGGCTCTAGGCACGCGGGCTTCAGTAGTTGTGGCTCGAGGGCTCTAGAGTGCAGGCTCAGTAGCTGTGGTGCACGGGCTTAGTTGCTCCACAGCATGTGGGATCTTCCCAGACCAGGGCTCGAACCTGTGTCCCCTGCATTTGCAGGCGGATTCTTAACACTGCACCACCAGGGAAGCCCCATACATTTTATTTATTGATTCATCCATTGGTGGACATTTGGGTTGTTTCCACTACTATGAATAATGCTGCTATGAACATTTACGTTGAAGTTTTTGTGAGGACATATGTTTTCATTTCTTGGATAGATCTCTAGGAGTGGAATTGTTGGGTAATATGATAACTCTATGTTTAACCATTTCAGAAACTGCCAGAATGTTTTCCAAACAGCGGTACCATTTTAAATTTCCACCAGGAATGTATGAGGGTTTTATTTTTCCACTTCCCCACCAACACTTGTTATCATCTGTATTTTCGATTAAACCTATCCTAGAGGGTGTAAAATGCTAACTCATTGTGGTTTTGATTTGCATTTCCTGATGGCTAATGATGCTGAACATCTTCTCTCAGGCTTATTATTGGTCATTTGTATATATTCATTGGAGAAATATCTATTCAGACCCTTTGCCCATTTTTAAATTAGGTTATTTGTCTATTTATTATTGAGTTGTAAGAGTTCTTTATATATTCTAAATACAAGTCCCTTATCAGATGTATGATTTGTAAAAATTTTCTCCCACTCTGTGGGTTGTTTTTTCATGTTTTTGATGGTATCTTTTGAAGCACGAAAGTTTTTAATTTTGAAGCCATTTTAAGTAATTTTTGTATTTGGTGTGAGGTAGGAGTTCAACTTCATTCTATACATGTGGCTCTCCAGGTGTCCCAGCACCATTTGAAAGACTTTTCTTTCCCCAATTTAATTGTCTTGGCACCCTTGTCAAAGATCAGTTGACCGTAAAGTTGAGGGTTTATTTCTGGACTCTCAATTCTGTTCCATTGATCTATTATATTTATCCATATGCCAGTACCAAACTGTCTTGATTACTAAGCTTTGTAGTAAGTTTTGAAATCTGGCAGTGTGAGTTCTCCAACTCTTTCCTCATTTTCAAGATTATTTTGACTAATCTGAGTCCCTTGCATTTTCATATGAATTTTAGGGTCAGCTTGTCAATTTCTGCAATGAAATCACCTGGAATTTTGATAGAAATTATGTTGAATCTGTGGATCAATTTGGGGAGTATTGCCATCTTAAAATGTCTTCCAGTCCATAAGCATGAGATGAATTTCCATTTATTTAGGTCTTTAATTTCTTGCAACAATGTTTTGTAGTTTTCAGAGTATAAATTTTGTATTTCTTTTGTCAAATTTATTTCTAAGTACTTTATTATTTTGACACTATTGTAAGTGGAATTGTTTTTAATTTCAGTTTACTCATTTTCAGTGTAAAGAAATAAATTGATTTTTGTATATTGATCATGTATTCTGCAACTTTGCTGAACTCACTTATTAGAGGTAATAGTTTTTTTGTGAATTATTTAGGGTGTTCTCTATATAAATCATGTCATCTGAGAATAGAGATAGTTTTACTTCTTCCCTTCTAATTTTGACGTCTTTTACTTCTTTTCTTGCCTTATTTCCCTGCATAGAACCTCCAGCACAATGTTGTATAGAAGTGACAAGAGTAGACAACCTTGTCTTGTTTTGAATCTTAGGAGAAGAGCTTTAAGTCTTTTACCATTAAGTAGAATGTTAGCTGTGGGGATTTGTAGATGACCTTAGTCAGACTGAGGAAGTTCCCTTCTATTCCTAGTTTCTTGTTTTTATCATTAAGGGGTGTTGAATTTTGTGAAATGCTTTTTCTCTGTCTATTGAGATGATCATGGAGTTTTTGTCCTTTATTCCAGGGGTAAAGCCTACTTGGTCGTGGTGTATAATCCTTTTTATATATTGCTAGATTTGATTTGCTAGTATTTTGTTGAGGGTCTTTGTCTCTGTACCAGTAATAAGTATTGGTCTGTAGTTTTCTCAGGAAATCTTTGTCTGGTTTTGGTATCGTGGTAATACTGGCTTCACATAATGAGTTGGGAAGTGCTTCCTCCTCTTTTATTTTTGGAAGAGTCTGTGAAGAATTGGTATTAGTTCTTTAAATGTGTAGTAGAATTCACCAATGAAGTCAATTTTGGTAGTTTGTGCCTTTCTAGGAATTTATCAATTTCAACTAAATTAATATATTGTCATATATTTGTTCATAGTACTACTTTACATTCATTTTATTTCTGGAAAGTCTGTGATGATATCCTTTAACTTCTGATTTTAATAAGCTGATTCCTTTCTCTTTTTTTCTTCATCAGTCTAGTTAAAGTCTTGTCAATTTTTTTATCTTTTCAAAGAACCAACTTTTACTTTTGTTGATTTTCTCTATTGTCTTTTTAGCCTCTATTTCATTAGTTTATGCTCTAATATTTACATTTTCTTCTTTCTGTTTTCTTTGTGTTTAGTTTTCTCTTCTTTTCCTAATACCTTAAGGTGGAGCATCCAGTTATTTGAGATCTTTCTTCTTTTTTAGTGGAAGCATCTACAGCTATAAAACTTCCTCTAAGGACTGCTTTAGTACGGTATGTTTCATTTACACTCAAATATCTTCTAGTTTCCCTATGATTTCTTCTTTGATCCACTGGTTTTTCAATAGTATGTTGTTTAATTTCTGCATATTTGTAAATTTCCTAATTTTTTTCTATTATTAACTTCCAAGTTCATGCTATTATGATTAGAGAACATACTTTGTATAATTTCAATCCTTTTCAATTTATTGAGCTTTGTTTTATAGCCTAGTGTATGGTCTATCCTGGAGAATGTTCCATGTGTGCTTAAGAAGAATGTTTATTCTGTTTCTTTTCAGCAAGGTAGTCTATAGATGTCTGTTACCTATACATGGTTTATCTAAGTTCTCATTAGTTCCCATTCCTAGAGTGCCTTTCCCTTTATCTCCATGGTACTAAAGTGTATCCTTTACTCAAAGCATTGAGTAAATCTTACTTCAAATGCTGTGTAAGCTGCTATGGACAATTAAAAATAAGGAAAAACTTATGCATTCATTATTAATGCTGAATAACAAATTACCCCAAAACTTAGTAGCTTTAAACAACAAACATTTGTTATCTCAGATTCTATGGCTCAGGAATCCAGGAGCAGCTTAGCTGGATGGCTCTGAATCAGCATCTCTCATAAGGTGGCAGCCAGACTCTCAGCCAGGGCTACAGTCATCTCCAAGCTTGACTGGGGGAGGATGTGCTTCTGAGATCATTTATGTGGCTATTGGCAGTCCTCAGTTTCTTGCTGGCTGTTGGCTGGAGACTTCAGTTTCTTGCCACATGAGCCACTTGCTTGCTTCTCCCAGAGCAAGTGATCCTAGAGAGAGCCAAAGGCAAGGAAACACCCAAGACGGAAGCCACAGTCTTTTATAACCTAATCTCAGAAGTGAGATTCTGCCATATGCTATCAGTCACACAGACAAACTCTGTACCAGAGTCTACACAGGATGTAAATACTAGGAGGAAGGGATTATTGGGGGCCATTCTGAAGGCTGGCTGCCAGAGTTTACAAACAATTTGTTTGAAGCAGCATAACACTGATCCCTAAATCTAATAAATGGCACAAAAAAGAAAACTACAGGTCAATCTCACTGATGAATTATTGAGACAAAATTCATAAATAACTTATTAACAAACAGATTCATGTGGCACCTTTTAAGAATAATACCCATATGTAAGTGGGGGTTTATCTTGGGAATGCAAGGATGGTTCAATACTCATAAATCTCTTAATATGATTCACCATATTAAAAGATCCAAGGAGAAAAATTAATCATTTCCATAGATGCTTAAAAGGCATTTGAATAAAATTCAACATTCGTTTCAATTCAACATTCATTTCAATGATTTCAGATTTGTTTCATAAATTCTTTTTTTTTTTTTTTTTGCGATACGCAGGCCTGGAGGCAGGCTCCGGATGCGCAGGCTCAGCAGCCATGGCTTACGGGCCCAGCCGCTCCGCAGCATGTGGGATCTTCCCGGACCGGGGCACGAACCCGTATCCCCTGCATCGGCAGGCGGACTCTCAACCACTGCGCCACCAGGGAAGCCCCTGTTTCATAAATTCTTAATACAAGAGGGTGTTGGGCTGCACCCCATAGGCCTGCAAGCCCTGTGCTCACCCAGCCTCAAGACCAAAGAAAGAGCCTGGAGTCAGTGACAGAGACATCAATGGTTTAATGGATGGGGGAGTTTACACATCAGAAACAAGGTCTTGGAGTGACACCCTACCATGTGGCAGACAGAGGGTAGGACATGGCAGCAGTCTTCTCTCCTGGGGGGAGTGGAAGGTTACCAGTTATAGGTGGAATTGACATCAGGTTGGCTCACAGTTTACCAGGGAAACTAGCAGAGGAGCACGCCCCTCACCGCCCCTTTTATAAGCTATCATTGTGGAGATATTCTGATTTAAAGATTAGAACAATCACTAGCTGGGACGGGGTCAATTATGTAGGAAGGTCAGTAATGTGAGTAGGGTGTAGGTAAAGCAGGCACTGGTCAAGCAGGGGATGTACAGAGAGCAAGAGAACAGCCATCTTGGGTGGCCTGATCATACAGAGGAATAGATGGATTCTTCCTTGGTGTGATAAAATATCTTTCCCAAAAGTTAGCATCTTGCCTAAAGGGAAAACAATAAAAGCAGTTCCATTATAGTTAGGTAAAAAGACAAGGGTGCCCATCATCATTATTATTTAAAAAGCTCTGGAGAATTATGGCTTTCTCAGGGTATATGCCCAGTAGTGGGATTGCTGGGTCATATGGTAGTTTTCTATTTTTAGTTTTTTAAGGAACCTTCATACTGTTCTTCATAGTGGCTGTATCAATTTACATTCCCACCAACAGTGCAGAAGGGTTCCCTTTTCTCCACACCCTCTCCAGCATTTATTGTTTGCAGATTTTTTTGATAATGGCCATTCTGACCAGTGTGAGGTGATACCTCATTGAAGTTTTGATTTGCATTTCTCTAATGATTAGTGATGTTGAGCATCCTTTCATGTGTTTTGTGGCAATCTGTATATCTTCTTTGGAGAAATGTCCATTTAGGTCTTCTTCCCATTTTTGGATTGGGTTGTTGGTTTTTTGATATTGAGCTGCATGAGCTGCTTGTAAATTTTGGAGATTAATCCTTTGTCAGTTGCTTCGTTTACAAATATTTTCTCCCATTCTGAGGGTTGTCTTTTTGTCTTGTTTATGGTTTCCTTTGCTGTGCAAAAGCTTTTAAGTTTCATTAGGTTCCATTTGTTTATTTTTATTTCCATTTCTCTAGGAGGTGGGTCAAAAAGGATCTTGCTGTGATTTATGTCATAGAGTGTTCTGCCTATGTTTTCCTCTAGAGTTTTATAGTGTCTGCCCTTACATTTAGGTCTTTAATCTGTATTGAGGTTATTTTTGTGTATGGTGCTAGGAAGTGTTCTAAATTTCATTCTTTTACATGTAGCTGTCCACTTTTCCCAGCACCACTTATTGAAGAGGCTGTCTTTTCTCCATTGTATATTCTTGCCTCCTTTATCAAAGATAAGGTGACCATATGTGTGTGGGTTTATCTCTGGGCTTTCTATCCTGTCCCATTGATCTATATTTCTGTTTTTGTGCCAGTACCATACTGTCTTGATTACTGTAGCTTTGTAGTATAGTCTGAGGTCAGGGAGCCTGACTCTTCCAGCTCCGTTTTTCTTTCTCAAGATTGGTTTGGCTATTAGGGGTCTTTTGTGTTTCCATACAAATTGTGAAATTTTTTGTCCTAGTTCTGTGAAAAATGCCATTGGTAGTTTGATAGAGATTGCCTTGAATCTGTAGATTGCTTTGGGTAGTATAGTCATTTTCACCATGTTGATTCTTCTAATCCAGGAACATGGTATATCTCTCCCTCTGTTTGTATCATCTTTAATTTCTTTCATCAGCGTTTTATAATTTTCTGCATACGGTCTTTTGTCTCCTTAGGGAGGGTTATTCCTAGGTATTTTATTCTTTTTGTTGCATTGGTAAATGTGAGTATTTCCTTAACTTCTCTTTTGAATTTTTCATCATGAGTGTATAGGAATGCATATACCCTGAGAAAACCATAATTCTAAAAGAGACATGTACCACAATGTTCATTGCAGCATTATTTACAATAGCCAGTACACGGAAGCAACTTAAGTGTCCATCGACAGATGAATGGATAAAGAAGATGTGGCACATATATACAATGGAATATTACTCAGCCATAAAAAGAAATGAATTGACTTATTTGTAGTGAGGTGGATGGACCTACAGTCTGTCATACAGAATGAAGTCAGAAAGAGAAAAACAAATACCATATGCTAACACATATATATGGAATCTAAAAAAATATATGGTTCTGACAAACCTCGGGGCAGGACAGGAATAAAGATACAGATGTAGAGAATGGACTTGAGGACACAGGGAGGGGGAAGGGTAAGCTGGGACGAAGTGAGAGAGTAGAATGGACATATATACACTACCAAATGCAAAATAGATAGCTAGTGGGAAGCAGCTGCATTGCACAGGGAGATCAGTTCGGTGCTTTGTGACCACCTAGAGGGGTGGGATAGGGAGGGTGGGAGGGAGGCGCCAGAGGGAGGGGATATGGAGATATATGTATAAGTATAGCTGATTCACTTTGCTATACAGCAGAAACTAACACAAGATTGTAAAGCAATTATACTCCAATAAAGATGTTAAAAAAATTAAAATTAAATCATGGGGGAAAAAAAGAGAAAGCTCTGGAGATAGTAGCCAATAAAATTATGCAACAGAAAGAAGTTGGAGGTGTAAAATTTGAAAATAAGAGGCAAAGTTATCATGATTTGTAAATGACATGATTGTATATCTTGAAAACCTAAGAGAACCAACTGAGAAACTGCTGTAAACAAGAGAATTTGGTAATGAAGCAGCAATATTTTGTTTATAATAAGAAATATATATTTGGTCTTCATCTCATTTCTGGTATAGAGCTCCTAAAACCTTTAGAATTTCCTAAGTGATTAGAGCCATAAAAGTGTCTTTTGTTATGTTATTGAGGTGACTTAGGGCCTCACCTAAGGATGGGGACTTGTTGCTAGGAGAACCAACCATGTGAATAAGGTGTTGAAAATTTCAGTCCCATACCTGACCTCCAGGGAGAGGAGAGGGGCGGGAGGCTGAATGGATTGCCAATGGCCAACAGTCTAATCAATCATAACTATGTAGTGAAGCTTTGATAAAAACCCAAAAGCACAGAGCTTCCAGGTTGGTGAACACATGGAGTTGTGGGGAGACTAGCATGCCCAGAGAGAGCATGGAAGCCCTGCACCCTTTCCCTAAGCTCTTCCCTCTGGCTGTTCCTGAGTTATATCCTTTTATAATAAACCTGTGATTTATTAAGTAAAATCTGAGTCTGTGAACTGCTCTAGTAAGTTAATCAAACCTGAGAAGGAGGTTGTGGAAACCTCCCATCTATAACCAGTCAGTTGGAAGTACAGGTGGCAACCTGAACTTGAAACTGGTGTTTGAAGTCCAAGGAAAAGTTCATGGAAACCTCTTATATGTAGCCATTAAGATAGAAGCACAGGTAACAAACTGGGCTTGCACTGGCATTTGAAGTTGGGGGGTGGGGGACAGTCTTGTAAGACTGAACCGTCAACCTGTGGGAACTGATGCTATCTCCAGGTAGACAGTGTCAGAATTGGGTTGAATTCTCTGACACCCTGCTGGTGTCTGAGAACTGCTTGGTGGTGTGTGGGGAAACCCCCTCCCCGCCACAGACACATAAACACGCACATTGGAATTGGGTCCAAGAATCCAAAAGAGAAGCCAATTACAAAATTAATGTATGGTAAACAATAGCTTTTATACATAAAAGTATCAACCAGTTGGAAGATATAGTGGAAGAAAAGACTGTATTTTCAATATCAATTAAAGTATAAAATAGCTGGGAAAAACCTTTAAAATGTGCAAGAAATGTATGAAGAAAACTTTAACATACAAAAGTGACTTGAAAAAATGAAAAGGTATACCATAATCTTAGATTGGAAAATACATCGCTGTAAAAATATCAATTCTCCACTCAGTTATTTTCTAAATCTAACACTATCTCAATAAAGATAACTACAGGACTCTTGTGAAATTAGAAAACCTGATTGTAGAAGTAAACAATCAAGCATAGTTATGAAAATTGGGGACAGGAGAATAATGAGCAAACTTTAGAGTGAGAATCAAGAAATCAAGGCTCTAGTCCAGCTCTGCCCTCATAAATTGAAGGACCATTCATCACTTCTGTTGGGGCTTCAGTTTCCTCATCAGCAAAGTGAAGCCCCCAGGCTCTAGAATGTTCTGATTGATTCTGTTATAAGAATACTCAAATACCCCAGACTTGGTTGGAGCTATGTCTATTCTAAACAGGTCCAGGACAACTTGGCTCAGCAAGGCACCTAGGTATGGGAGTTTCTGGGGTACCAGCTTCACTCTATGCTAAAAAGTGTTCCTACTCTTACCTTTACCCACATCCTTTCTCTGGTATCCCTTCTCCCTGGGATTTAGTCAGTTGATTTGACCTGGCCTGTCCCTCCATTACCTTCCCACTGAGGAAGTCAGCAGTGTATTTGGATCTTGGTGTAGCTCCTATTAGATCCTTTCTTAGGAGCCAATTTGCAAAGTAAAAGTAACAAGATGGGGTGCACAGAGACCCCTCAGAGGGAGGATGAACTAAATACCCAGGGGAAAGAAAAGAGAACACAGAGACACAGAGAACAAACACCTGGCATTTTAGCCCCAGAGAGTCCATTCTGAGAGGATCATTGCCATTGGGCCTGATAGAGAGAAATGGATGCTCAAACAGAGAGCCCACAGGAAGGCACAAGACCTATACCCAGACTCAGGTGGAATTAATTGATCAATATCTTCATCTATGAAACAACAAGTGCATAATGGACTGAACTCAGTATTTATTGCCTTGAATAGAGAATAATAATTTGCACAAGAAGAAAAGAAAAACTTCTCCTCTACCCAGTCAGGAAGGGGAAGAAGATGATTGGTTAGGATGTGCTTTCTCCAAAATCCAGAGAAGTCACAGTAGAGGGAGATGGGGGAGGATGGCCAGAGAGCAGTGAGGAAGACTTCACATGAAGAGAGAGAAGGGTAGAGGAATGGGGGGAGAAAGATACTAGCCCAGGATGGCCAAGCCCCATGAAGGTTCTGTGAGTGGGCTGACATAAAGTACATTGAACAACAAGGGGTGGGACGATGCCCCAGTACCAGGCCCAAGCATGGGAGTTTTAGAAGCAACTCTCTGGGAACTAGTATAATTCCCTATGATATTATTGCAGGGCTTCAAAGGAGCTCAGAGTTTGACCACTTCCAAGCATTCTCCATCTACCCTCAGAAATGTAAATCATTCTGTATTATTGCCTGTGGCCAGGCAATGGTTTGAGTTCAGGTCAACTCAAGTAATTGCTAAACTATTACCATGAGTCCAGCTCCATACTAAGGGCATGGTGACCAAAAGGGAAGTCAGAGCAGGGTCCTTGCTATTAAGGAGTTTATAGGTGGAGATTCCTATACAAATTCCATATTGGAAAATCGTATGATTCATATTACTCACCCAAGTCCCCAGTGAAATGTAAATGGATGAAAAAGTGAGTGAGGTAGGAGTTCAGAGGGAACAGAGAAAGACAGTGGGCTGGTGGCCAGGGAGAACTTCACAGAAAAGGTGGAACTTGACACCAATATGCATCTGTGAGAATTTAAGATCCCTCTTCCTTCCTCCCTGCCCCAAGCTACAAGGGGTCCAAGCTGGAGCCCAGGAGTGGAAGAAGCAGCTTCTCTTCTGGAAGCTTAGAGGTGACGCTCTAAGTGAGAACTTTTTCCTATCCTATCTTTTTCAGTGCTGTTTATTTGAAAAGGGGATAGATTTTCCTGTTCCAACAGCCAAAAAACCAAAAATAAATCAAGAAAGGAATGACAAGGATGGACCTGGAAATGAAGTTAAAATATCTAGGCTTGGTGAAGACACCATGAAATGGTTTTCTCCTCATAGCGTCTGCTCAACTTATAGGGACGGCGGACCAGATCGCTCTAATGGATCTGGGGACATATTCTTCTCCCTGACAACCCTGCCCACCCCTCTTCCCACAACATTTCCTCCAAAAGCCTTTTGCAGATGGTACCTCTCAGTTCCCAGAACCAGTCTGGAGCAGTGATTAAAAGATCAAAATTCCAGGAATCATTTTTTTCTTCTTGTACACCTTGGCAAATGCTTAAGTTACACTGAGACACAGTGAATCATTTAAGAATAACAATCAAGATGCTGGAGAAAAATTAAGAATTCCACTAGGCATGGGGCCAGTCCTCAAAAAAGTGGTTGTTTGGGAAAAGGTAGGATTCTGTGAAGACACTGGGAACCCTTCCTCCCTATAGGTGCTCAGACCTCCCTCTTGCCTCTCCCCATTTTACATGGACAGGAATCAGTTACATTACTACCAGTTTTCTTCATATTACAGGGTTGTAACATAGCCTAGAAAAAATAAATACTGAAAGACTCAGGACGTTATTAGATCTAATAACCCTGAAGAGTCCTTTATACAATGCCCCACATTCCACTGAAAGGACTCCCAGTGTCCTCTTGCCCATTTCGGTCTTTCAAAATTTTTCCTGACACTCAAGAAGCTCTCCCAGAATGAGGGGAAAAAGACAAAGAGATTTAAGCATACAATCGAGTTTAAATAATTATTGTAAATATCATTTCAAAGCATGTAAGGTAAACATAAATTATTTTTTGAAAGAATATAATGTAAAATGTTAATAATTTAATAGTAACACATTGTTTCCCCATATCCCAGATCACACAACACACACACAGAAGATGTGCATAAGAAAGGATAGAAGGAAGTCAAAGAATGAAAATGTCTTCGTGTTACACATGGCTATTTAGCATTTTTTATTCTTAGCACTGGTATTTAGAAGAAATATGGATTTAAGCACGCTTACTGACAGTTTTTATAATTGATAAAACAATCTGTAGTGTGTGTGTGTGTGTGTGTGTGTGTGTGTGTGTGTGTGTGTGAGAGAGAGAGAAAGCACACCCGAGAGAGCAGCTAGTTCCCTTCCCTTTAACTTGATAGGAGGTCATTTTTCCCCTTAGCTTTACTGAGGTATAACTGACAGATAAAAAGTATATATATGTAAGGTCTACAACTGATGATTTGATATATATATACATTGTGAAATAATTACTGTGTTAAAGCTAATTAACATATCCATCACCTCCCATAGTTACCATTTTCTTTTCTTTCTTTTTCTGTGTGTGTGTGTGTGTGTGTGTGTGTGGTGAGAACACTTAGGATCTGCCCTCTTCACAAATTTCAAGTATAGAGTCTGTACAGTGTTATTAACTATTGTCACCATGCTGTACATTACATCCCCAGGAGTTATGTTGCATAACTGAAACAGTGCCACATGACCACCATCTTCCCATTTCCCCCAGGAGGTCACTTCTAAAGAATCTGTCTTTTGTCCCCAGTGTTATCTCAGTTCTTTCACATTTCCCTAGCCCTGCAGGCCTCCATTTCTGGTTTCACGGGCCTTCATATACAGCTTTGTACATTCTCGAGGGCAAAGGGGAAGGGGGGAGGTATAGAAGGAGAGAAGTGGACAGTGGATGATGGGGCTCTGCTCTGTATACTTTGCCCTCTCCGACATCACAGCCTAAATTGAGCTGAGCTGGGGTTGGGGGCGGGGAGAGGTACACACTATGAAGATACTTCCCAGCCCTTTGTGCTGTGCTGTAGTTCTAATTTTTGTTATTGTCAATAACACAGTAGTGAACATCTTTATACATGTTTTAGCTTCAAAACTTGTATTATTTCTGTACAAGGATATGGAGTGAGACTTTCCCTCTTACCCCAGAAAGCAACCAGGACTCAACACTAAGACTGAGGAAGTATGAAGTGCCATGCTATGGCAGGCAGCCACGCTATGGTTGGCTCCCAGGGATCGTTGCTTCCTGGTATTCACACCCTTATCTAAAGTGTAGTATATAATTAACAATCATTCTGTAAGTCTAAGTAGAGACTTTTTGATATAATTTCTAGAAACCCGAGAAAATGAATAAGTGCAATGACATTTATTCAAAATAAGTTTTCCCAGTTAGTTGATTCTCCATCCTTTGCATTCAGCTAAATAGATGGAGGACCTAATTGAATTGTCAGCTGATAGATCATTAAAAATAACTTTTGATGATAGGTCACCATGTGATTTTGGTATACAACTGGGAAAGAGTTCAAAGAATTGCTATAATAAAACTCTTTCTATTCCCACCATATTTTTGTGAACACATTTTCTCAGCATGTATATCTACAAGAAAGGAAAACAGGAATAGAACTGAAGCTAAACACTGTCTTATTCTAAAAATAAATAACACTTACCCATGGATAGAGGAGCAAACAAAAAAGAAAGCCTTCCCATGTCAATGAAGAGATACATTTACAATAACAATGTATTTTTGTTATTTATTAAAATTTGTATTACATTTATGGTATTTTGATCAATTGTGTAATAAAATTATTTTAATGCATAATCTAGAAAAGTTTTTTCAACATTTAGAGGTTATAGTCACAGGAGATTTTTTAATGTTAACTTTAATATATACACACATTTTAATTTTTTTATATACGCACATTTTTATTGCAGAGAGTATGATAAGCATAAAAAGATATCAGAATAAAATTCTATGGGAGAAATGGAATAAAAATGCAGATTCAAAAAGAAATAGAAACAATATAAGATTTCTGATGGTAAAGAAAAGCTTCTTCATGTACTTTTAAAACAAATGATGGTGAATATCAAACTGCTATGGTATTTATATTTCTTTGGATACATCTAAAAAGAGTAACGTTTCAGTTTTATAACTGTCACATTTCCAACATGCCAGAAATTGCACGCTCTTGTGATTACTTTTTAAATTTGTGATGAAAATATTTAGCTGTCAATGCACTCATGCTGCCGCTCAGACTTGGCTTAGCTCTTCTCCTTATCTGGAATATTCTTTCCTTCCTAGCCAGGACTGCATGGATACGGAGGACCTAGGACAGGCGCACACAGTGCGGGTGGGGTGCCTCAGGCCGCACTGTCTGCCTCGCAGCTTTCCAGGGCTGTCCTGAACCCACCATTCTCCAAGAGCCAAGCAGAAGCACGTCACACAGCTTACCTTAGGGATTATGCCCTCTGAGCTGAGGATAGCAACAGGCCCTGCTCACACAAATAAAGGGTCCCCAGGATTTTCAGGGCACAGACCCCTCCACTGTCCTCTGCCCTAATCGGTGATGCTTGGCTTCCTATGGGGAAGTGGGCTGAGAGGTCTGGGCTCCATACCAGCCATCTACCATCCACTGTACAGCTTATGCCTCCTCCCAGCAAGCCCTGGGTAAGCACTCTGGAGACAGAGAGGGAGGACTGAGCACCCAGGCTGATGGAGGAGACAGTCTCCACACAGAGGTGGAGAGGGGACATCAGAATCCCTGCCCCCTTGTCCTCAGCCTAAAAGAGGGAATTTATGCTCTTAATTTTTTTCTTTACGCTCATAATTCAATATAATTGATGATTTAAAGGGTCCAGGGCCTGAAATAGTCACAATGTACCTTTAGGACCAGCAACAACAGAAGATAACTACCTATATAATAGCAAGGGCATCAAACTCTTTGGAAAAGGCAATCTGGGAAGGCTGCCTGGAGGAAGTGAGATATTTGAACCAGTTTTTAAAGGAGATTTGAGTCTAAGCAACAATTCCATTATTAATTGCCTCCTGGAATGTTCTCTCTGTGGTGAGGAGTTATAACACTGACAATGCCAGAGATCAGCTAAAGACAGATCAGGCGAATTTTGGAGGAAAGGGGTGAGGGGGGTGGAGTGGGAGGAGAGAAAAACAAAAGAAAACAATCCTATTTCAGATCCAATAACATTGCCCTGCTTCATTTCATTACCAGAGATGAACGAAGCTTACAGATGACATTATAAGTTGAAATGTGATCCCCTGGGAAAGAGTATCAGCTACCTCAGTAATTATAGATCTGCTCCCTGCCTGCAGAGAGCTCCAAGAACTAACAGGCAGTATCCCCTTCCACTGAGGCCCATGAGGTTTTAGTTGTAAAGAGCATAACCCAGCACAGCTATGAGACTTGTTGGGTTGGTCAATAAACCCATAGGAGCTGTGCCCTGCTGCAGCTCAGTGGACAGGCCAAGGGGGATAGTCTTGGGAGAGCAGGACACAGAGCAGTGGGTACCTACCAACTTTCCAACCTAATATGGCCACTCCCTTCCAGGAACTCTTGGCTCCAGGATAACAAAGCTGTTTGCTCTTGCCCCACACCTCCCTGCCCTGTGTTCTCCTGCCTAAGCCACTTCCCTCCTTTATATGTCCTTTATTCCCATATCCCCATGTCAACCTCCTGCCATTCCTAAGGCTCCTCCTCTGGAAAGGTTTCTCTGTGTTCCCATCAACCCACCCAGCCCTTTAGCTGAAGATTGCCTGTCATCCTCTGCACTGCAGGCCCTGAGCCCCCATCTTGCAATCCTCTCATGAAATGAATCCCTTTCTACCTTGCACTACAATATAAGATTTAAATGGTCTGGTTTCCCCTTCCAGCCCGGGGCTAGAATTATCAGTCCCTGTTCACTTCAAATCCACAGACATGAGCTGAGCACTTCCTGGGTGCCAGGCACTGAGCAGGGTGCACTAATGAGGGTGGGAGATACGGTTCTGTGGCCAGGCATTCCCATCCCAGTAGGATAGCAGAGGCCAAGCACAGCCCAGGCACCACCCTTCCTGGCCAGGTTCAACGCTTGTTCTATAACTTCGGCCCAGAGTGTGGCTTAGTTCCAGGTCGTTGGAAAATGGTTTATCTTTAGCCGAACGCAGAACAGCCTGTGACTGGGTTAGGGTCCAGGGAGCAGTGGTTGGAAGGAGGTCCAGCAAATATTGCTCAGCGCTCAGGGCATGGGCTTCCGGGGAATGGTGAGAATACCCTTGGTCATCATATTTTCTCTATGTGGAGGCCCAGGAGGGACTCTGAAGCCAAGATTCCTACGCACCCCAGCTGAGTACAGGGAGAACATTCAGTTCACATCCAACAGGTGGTTTCTAATGTTCTGAGAAGCTAATGAAAGTTCTGGATGTTCTTTCCAGAAGTGCACAGACTCCTGCACCCACTATTTGGCACATAATTTCAGGGGATTCACCTACTCTTGGAAATCTATCCACGAATCCCTGGATCAGTATCTTGGTGAAAACAATGAGCCCTTCAGCGTGGTTGCTGTGGAACAATGGGCAAAACCTATACTCCCTGGGGGAAAATTTGCTCAGTAAATGTTTGTTGAATTAATGATGACCTTGAATTTAAGCAGGCCAAGATCCCCACTTGTGTTCACTGATCACTAATTATTTCTTGTACTGTCTGGTAGAGCCAGCATGAAGTCTTAGCCAGAGCCCATCCAGTGTTCAGGTAGAACAGGAGGTCTCTGCATGGTGGCATGTGGGTTCAGTGAATGCCTCATCTCTCAAACGTATCTTCCCCCAACAATCTTCCTTTGGCCGCATCATGTCTGAAACTCCACCATTGACACAACCATTATTAACACAACATCCCTTTGAAGCAAGAGGGCGGAGTCAAGAGGTTACTGAAGTCCTTTCGTCCTTCCAGGAGAGCCCAGGGGTTGAGAACAGACGTGTAGAGCTTCTCTTCCTCTTAGCCATGGGCTTGGCACATGGACTACAGTGCATCATACACACAGACTTCCCGACCTGGGCTCTGCCTCCCTCAGTGGTGATGTTCAGACTGTGGGGAACTGCAGAGACCTTAAGAGCGTTTCAAAATCAAAACGCCACCTGTATGATCTGACAATACTGAAACACAGAAATATCCTGGAAAATCTTGAGAGTCAGTGAATGAAAACTGCCAAGCACCTTCAGCCTCCAGACTAGATTTATCCAAGCGGGAAAAGGGTTGGGAAGGATGAGGATGAACATTTACTGGGTATCTGCTATGTGCCGGGTGATTTCCATATACTATCTCATTTAATCGTCACAATATGGGGAAAAGAAAGTATGATTTTCCCCAATGACAAGTGAGGAAACTGAGGCAAACATGCCCAAAGGTACACAGCTGGTAAAATAAAGAACCCAGATTCAAACTGAGGCTGTCAGTTTTCGGAGCACATGAGCTTCCCACTGTACAATAAATTCGTTTTGTTTCAGGACAGAACACAGATCAGACCTGTGATCATTTCAGCTCAGAAATAATGGAAAATCAGGGGAGACCAGGGTTGCCCTGAATGACATCAACTTTAAAGTTGGGGGATGAGTCCAAGCCCCACTATTTCCCATGGAACCAATGCTGGGTTTTTTCATGATCATGAGAATGAATCACTTTTCTTTATCAATGTACATGCTTTGCAGACCTTAAGATCCTTGTAAAATCTGAAAATAGGAAAGATTTTCCATGACAGCCCAAGTCCAAATCTTCCAGAGGCTGGGGAGCTGCTATATACACACTTCCACAAGATGCCAGGTTCTGAGGCCCAGCAGAGCCCGAGAAGGCTGACCCCTGTGACTCCAGATGACTGTGACCAAGGACTCATTTGCCCATACACTTCACAGTGCAAGGAAATTAGCAACCTGGGAAAATATTCAGTTTTCAACCGCATTTATTATTTCAATTTTTTTTTAGTTCAAAATATCTTTGTTTTACTTTACCTCTTTGGCATTTTCTATTGTTTACGTGACCAAGTGTATTTCCCATAAATGTGATAATTATCATCAAGACAGTCAATGTCCAGGAATTCATTTGCAGTCTAAAAAGCACTTTCCTACAAATGCAAATCACAATCACGGGCCATAACCAAGACTTCCTAAGACAGACAGTGTTGAGATAATTTTTTTCTTTGGGAGTAAGCAACTTTTGGTGTATTTATTAATTTTTGTGCCTGGATTTTTCCTCTTCTATTTCTCATAATTTTTTTTTAACTAGATGATTTTGAATAAATCATTCTCCTGCTGATCCCATTAGACAGGGAAACAGGAACCAACCAGGGTATCTACGCACAAATAAATAGCTTTGTACACTAATATTAGCAAACTGATGACTTTCGAGGTCTAGTTAGAGTGGTTTCTCAGATAAAAACCATTTGGATAACATTAAAGAAAATAACTCCAAAACTGTTTTTCACTTCATAGAGGGCTCTGCAGAAAATATATTTGGCACCTCAGGTTGTCTTGTTGTTAATCAGCTCTTACTACAGGGGTTCACACCAGAATAATGTTCCAAAAGCTCTTTATCTCGTGACATAAGCAGAATGACATTTCAAAATCTCATTTTAAAAAGGCATAAAAAAAAAAAAGGCATTAGTCACCAGTATAACAAAACACATGCTCTGTACCAATAAAATTTAATGTTCAAATAAAAACTGCTTATTTACATGTATTTTTATATGGCTCCCGATATAAAAGAAACCATGTTTTCATAAAAGAAACCATGTTTTCATGAGATATTTCCCTTAGGGGAGTGGACCCTCCCTCCTATTTTTCTGTCTAATGGGAAGCCAGCCCATCCCGTTGTCATCACCCCTGGAGATGAGGCAGAGATCCAAGAAGGGAGGAGCACATTTGGTAGTTATGACTTTGTGATTTGAAGATAAACAGTAGCTCTGCCTCCCCACTCCCCGACTCAGTCTGGTATAAGAACTATTTCTACAGGTGGGTCGTTGTTGCAATGAGCTTCATCACTTCTCTGCCACCAAACCCACCTGTGGTGGACCCTGCAAGAGGTCCCTTCTTTCTGCACCAACAATACTCAGTTGCATGTATTATAACAAGAACAGTGACAAAAGGTAGAGTTTTTTTTTTTAACAGTCCTTTTTTAGTCCCAATTCCAGAGGAACCATCCATCAACAAAACAACTTGTTAAATTTATTAACTTTTACTTCATCCAAGATAAAAAAATCTTATGAGATAGGGCAATAGTTCGTTTTACACCACTGTAACTCTATTTGATATCTGTAGGTTAAAATTTCCCCTTCAATCTAACTTAAATTTCCTCACTGAAGTTTATGCGCTAGCAGTATCTGATTTTTACCTGTGTTACTGGGTTTGATGTATTTCTTACATGCATTTAGAATTCACGTGGCTTAGCATTGTAAACATAATACTAGGTCATTCATAGACTTGTCTTATATGCTTAGCATCCTGGGAAAGGATATCAGAGTTAAGGATGGAGTTTCTTGTAGGTAATATCTTCCTTTTTGGTTCTACAAACAAAAGTAAGTGTTGTGTTACGGAATATTTTATTTTACTAAGAGGTTAGAATTTTATTCAGTAGCAGGTTAATGATTAGTCTTATTAATAAGATGACAAAGCCCTAACATTTTAAATGAAGCTTAATAGTAACAGAGAGGGACCAGGAGGACAGAGAAACATGTCCTGGAAACTATTTATTTGTGTGTGTGGAATAAGTACAACCACCATTAATTCTTCCTTCTGCTTACCTGAAAGCCTTCCAAATTCTAGACAATCTACCTCTCTGTCAGAGTTCAGAAAGAGAAAGAAAAAACAAAATGAAGCTGACACAATTTTTTGCCCATGATGTCATTTGCTGTCTTCCAAAGCCCGTGGGTCTGATTTTGATGTCAGGGTGCGTAACTCCACAGTGACAGGCCCAAATGTATTTGAAGGGGGAAATAACCTTTCAGCTCTGCAGCAGTCATTTTCCCCACGAAGAAAAATATAGCCCAGGCTGAAATCACTTAGAGTCAATCAAGGTAACCAGATCACTTCAGCGTTAATAATGAATTTGATCACATGCCCCCCACAGAGAGAAAAGTGTGAGATAGCTGAACTCTCCTTCCATGGGACACCCACTGGCTTCTATGTCAGGCCACAGTTGTCCTAGCCCAGCTGGGAAGCAACAGGGTAATTTTATCTGCCATCCACTCTAATTGCTAAACTGAGAGAATTATCAGGGCTGCCAGAAAGCAATTTCAGGGCCCTGAGTCCAGGCTGGGTGGCTGGTATGCAGAGCAATGCCTGGGATTGTCATTAGGGATGGACCCAGGTTTTTTGTGGGGTCTAAGGCTTATACAAGTTGGGATCTCTCCTTAAGGAAAAGAATACAAAATTACAAAAGCAAAATTAGGAGCAGGGCCTTGGAAGGGGCCCTCTTAAGTTAGAGGTCCTGAAGCTTAAATTTCATTAACATCATGGTAAATCTGCCTCTGGTTGTCATGGAAACCAAAAGAACATTAGCCTCCTGTCTGGGTCCTGGATTTTGGATTGACTGTCTCCAAGGAGGTATATTCTCTCTACTCTTATGTATTCATTTGTACCTTTCTGTGTTTTATTACATGAAGATGAAGTATATACAATGCTATCATGGGTACTGGGTCATCCCTTTACCAACCCCATAGCCCACCTCAGATGTAACGTTGTGTTTCTGACTGACACCAATCATCAGTTGGTATGCCCTGGCTGTCCTCTATGATGCCAACGTTTAAAGGTTAAGAATATGTCCCAGGGCTTCCCTGGTGGCGCAGTGGTTGAGAGTCCGCCTGCCGATGCAGGGGACACGGGTTCGTGCCCCGGTCCGGGAAGATCCCACATGCCACGGAGCGGCTGGGTCCGTGAGCCAGTGCCGCTGAGCCTGTGCGTCTGGAGCCTGTGCTCCGCAACAGGAGAGGCCACAACAGTGAGAGGCCCGCGTACCGCAAAAAAAAAAAAAAAAAAAAAAAAAAAAAAGAATATGTCCCAAATATCCCTAGTTTCCCCTAAATAATCTGCAGTAAAACTTTTTAAAAAGAGGATAACTACGAACTCAATCACTACAGACAAAAATAATGGAACAATGTAATCAAGGAGAACTCTGAAGCAGTCAGTTTTCAGGCAAACCAAAGATTGCCTGTCCTATTTAAGTTCTTACAAGCAAACATTTATTACCACAAATGGGAAAAATCAAATCTTATTAATCCCTCAAGTGCAATGTTGGTCCAACATTTCAAAATATTGTTCAATTAAGAGACGAGAAGAGAAAAATTATATGATTATCTCAACAGAAGCAGAAAAATTATTTCATGAGATTTAGCACTCATTCCCAAGAAACTCTTAGCAACCTGGAAATAGAAAATTTTCTTTTCTTGAAAAAGAATGTCAACCAGAAGCCTAGAGCAAATATCATTCTAATGATAAAACAGAATTATTTCTATTAACATTAGAGATAAGGATGCTCACAACTATTTCACATTGACTCAGAAGTCCCAGAAGTCCCAGCCAATTAACTGACAAAGAAAAGAAATAAGACATAAGGATTTGAAAGGAAGAAACTGTCAGTATTTGCAGACAGTATGAAAGTCTAAGAGAGTATGAAGCAAGCTATCACAATTCACAGAGTTCAGTTAGGAGGCCAAGTACCACATTAACATATGCAAGCAATAGATTGCCTCTGTTCCACAATAACTATGACAAAATGTCATGAAAAAAGATCTTATTCACAAAAGCCACAAAACTGCAAGATACCTAAGAATAAACTAAAAATATTCAAGATCTAAATGATAAAATTTTACTAAAGGACATAAAAGAAAACCCAAATAAATGGAGAAAATGTTCATGTATCTGGTTGGAAAGACTTGGCATCGTAAAGATGGTTGTTCCCCTCAAATTAATCTATACATTCAGCGAAATCACAATCAAATTCCCAGTGGGATTTTTCAAATAACTCACAAACTGATTCTAAAATTCTTCTAGAAGAGAAAACGTGAAAGAATATCCAAGGCAAATTTGAAAAAGAAGTTCTAAAAGAGAGAGCATGCTGTTCTAAATTTCTGAAGTAGCCCAACAGAGGCTGGGCTTGAAGATGAGTAAGAAGGAACACTTAGGCACAGAGAGTACACAACTTGCATGTCATTGCAACTGACCTTAAAGGATAAGAGATCATATCAAGCAACAGAGCTTAGGGAGCACAGTTTCTTGGATTTACCTTAATTCCACCATAAGATACAGGCTTGAGTGCTGCCCATGGTCAGCCTGCCAGGGGGAAACTGTCAGGTACTGAGAAGTCCCAATCTGTGTTTTCTGGAGCCCATAGATTCCCAGCCACAAATCTCAAAACTCTAGAATGGTTTTACAAAACCACTGGATAATGTTGGTAAGGCACATTATCCAGACCTATTATCAGATTCAATTTCTTGCTATATTGCTATAATGCCATACTGCTGCACCAAGCACAGATTAAACGATAATAACTAGGCATCACACATGTCTGGTTGACCTAAGACAATATGACAGGCCATGTGTGATGTCTGGTTAATATCACTACTTGTCCTAAAGCCCATTTTTTGGTGAACTGCTTCAAAAATGTAGAAGAGCATGGGCTCCCTTTTAGAACTCCTTTCTCAGAATTTCAGGCAGGCATGTTATTTATCTACTAGGAGGAGCTGGGCAGGTCAAGCCTGGCCATTGCCTGTCACAATATCAAAACATAATGTAAAGCTATGGGAAATAAAACATTGTGACATTGGTTTAAAATAGCTCAATAGGACATAAAGGGAAAACTGAGCCATGAATATATGGTTTTATATATATATATGATACATGCATTATATGATAAATGTGACATTTTAAATCAATAGGGAAAGGATAGACTGGCTATTCAAAGAATGATCTTGGAGCAACTTCCAGACCATTGGGAGGAATTCATTTACATCACTACTTTTCACTATTCAAAAATATAAATTCTAGGGCTTCCCTGGTGGCGCAATGGTTGAGAGTCCACCTGCCGATGCAGGGGACACGGGTTCGTGCCCCGGTCCAGGAAGATCCCACGTGCCGCAGAGTGGCTGGGCCCGTGAACCATGGCCACTGAGCCTGCACTTCCGGAGCCTGTGCTCCTCAACAGGAGAGGCCACAGCAGTGAGAGGCCCGTGTACGGCAAAAAAAAAAAAAAATTCCAGAAGGATTAAAGACCTAAACACTATACAAAACTATAAAACCTTAGAAGAAAATCTTAGAGAATGTGACATAGGGAAAGCCAATGCAAAAATATAGAGGAAAAAGTGATTAAATTTAATTTTGTCAAATTTTAAAGTTCTGTCAACAGAAGTCACCATAAACATATTAAAAGGAAAGTAACAGATTACAAAAAGATATTAGCTACACATATAACACAGGATTGGTATTCAAACTATAAGGAATTCACACAAAGAAAAGACAAATAGCCCAAGAGAAAATGGGTGAAAGCTATTAATCAGCAATTCATATAAGACCAACTACAAGTCAATATTAACATAACAAAAAAAGTAAACCGATCAGCTTCTCTGCTCACTAGGAATAGATTAAACAGTAGTGCGATACCACTTCCATTTTTCACTTGTGGTTGACAATGCTTTTTGTTTGTATACAGAGAAGGTCTTTATTTTTCCTTCATTTTTGCAAGATATCTTCACTGGGTATAAAATTCTGATTGACAGAGGCTTTTTCCCACCCATGGCACTTTTTTTTTGGCTGCACTGGGTCTTTGTTGCTGTGCGCGGGCTTTCTCTAGTTGCTGTGGGCAGCAGCTACTCTTCGGTGCAGTGAGAGGGCTTCTCATTGTGGTGGCTTCTCTTGCTGCGGAGCTTGGGCTCTAGGCGCGCAGGCTTCAGTAGTTGTGGCACGTGGGCTTCAGTAGTTGTGGCACGCAGGCTTGGTAGTTGTGGCTTGTGGGCTCTAGAGCGCAGGCTCAGTAGTTGTGGAGCGTGGGCTTAGTTGCTCCATGGCATGTGGGATCTTCCCGGACCAGGGATAGAACCCGTGTCCCCTGCACCGGCAGGTGGATTCTTAACCACTGCGCCACCAGGGAAGCACCCCCACCCATAGCACTTTAAAGATGTCACTCCATCATCTTCTCATAGTTTCTGACAAAAAATTTGCTGTAATATTTTATCTTTGTTCCTCAGCATATAATGTTTTTTTTTTTTTTTTTTTTTTTTTTTGCGGTATGAGGGCCTCTCACTGTTGTGGCCTCTCCCGTTGCGGAGCACAGGCTCCGGACGTGCGGGCTCAGCGGCCATGGCTCACGGGCCTAGCCGCTCCGCGGCATGTGGGATCTTCCCGGACCAGGGCACGAACCCGTGTCCCCTGCATCGGCAGGCGGACTCTCAACCACTGCGCCACCAGGGAAGCCCTTTTGTTTTTTCATTGCTTTCAAACTTTTCTCTTTATCCTTGGCATTCAACAATTTGAATATGATATGCCTAGGTTATTTTGTTTTGTTTTGTATTTATTCTGTTTAGTGTTCTCTGAGCTTTTTAGATCCATGAGTAGTGTTTATAATTAACTTTGGAAAATTCTCAGCCATTATTTCTTTAAGTATTTCTTCTGCCTTTTACCTCTCTTCTCTTTCTGGAATTGTAACTTCCATGTATGTTAGACTATCTGATATTTTCCCCCAGATTTTGCATTCTCTGTTCTGTTGTTCTTTCTTTTTTCACTCATGTGCATGTGCTTCAGTTTGGGTAATTTCATGAAGATAGATCTTCACGTTCAGTGATCCTTTCTTTGGCTGTAACAAGTTTACTTATGAGCCTATTGAAAGCATTCTTCATCTGTTACTGTGTCTTTCATATGTAGCATTTCCATTTGATTCTTTCTTATCATTTCCATCTCTCTACTGAAATTACCCAAACCATCTGCTATTATGCATTGTCCATCTTTTCCATTAGAACTTTCAACATATAAACCATAGCTATTTAATTTATTTATTTATTAAACCATAGCTATTTTAAATTCTGCTGATGGCTTTGTCTCTCGACAGTGTTTTTTCCTTGGTGTTTTGTATGTTTTATAATTTTTTTGTTGAAAGCCAGACATCTTGTATGTGACAGTAAAAATTGATGCAAATAGTTTTTATGCCTGGAAATGATTATACCTTTCCCTCTGCTAGGCCTTTGGTATAGGGGTTTGAGTCAGTAGATTCAGAAGATGCTCTATGGCAGACACTGTTGGTTGTCTCCCCAACAGTAATCACTTCTTCTTCCTTGCTAAAAAACTCCAACATTGATCAAGTATTATGTGACAATGCCTTTAGGGAAGATAGGACCTTCCTCCAGTTTCAGAAGATGAATCGTGTTTGGTTTAAACTTATCACGGAAATCTGATTTCTCTTTGCCAGTGATTGGTTTAAAAATATGCTTGTGATCCAGTCCACTCTAATATTAGTGTGAAGACTTCAGGGAGGAGTCTGGGAAAGATTTTCCCACATGATATAAAAAAGGGATGTGGAAGAGACCTTAACAATTTTCCACCCTCTCTATCTTTCTGCCATGCTGTTTGAAGCTGTGGATGTCATCTTGCGACCATGAAGGGAGAACCAGAGGAATCTTAGAGACATGACTCAAAGCCCTAACATGATTGAACTGTTGAATGAATCCACCCTGGAATCACCTATCTCTGGATTTCACATTGTATGAGAAAATGAAAAGTCTCTATTGCTAGTCTTGTTTCTTCCAGGGAAAGCTATCCCAGAGCATCTAATACTTAAAGAGTATTCATTGACAAAATGAACACAAGGCCCAGGGCTAGGCCACTGCTTACCTCCAATAAAGTTCTCGATACTCCTCCACACCTCCTCTCTGCCCCAGCCATCCTGATCTTTGACTGCTTCTGTGACTGTGTTAGATGGTTTACACGTGCTGTTCTCTCCACTGAAACCATCTTCCACAACGTCTTTGCCTAGCTCATTCCTATTCATCCTTTAAGTCTCACTTAGGGCATTGCTTTTTATGAAAGACTCTCTGCCCCCTGAGTATGTTTACGTATGTTCTTCCTCCTATGTTCTTCCATGGTGCTCAGTACTATCCCCTAAATAGTACTTGTCACACTAAATGGTTATTGCTCCTCACTAGACTATAAGCTCTGTAGGGCAGCGACCATGTCTGTCTTATGCACTGCAGCACTCCTGCATGGAGCTCAGGGCCTCACAGGTGGTTAGTCCACAATAAATATTTTTTGAATAAATGAATGAAATCTTACCACCTAGAAAGGAAAATAAGGCACACATATGTAAAAGAAATAAAAATATAAGTCAGGGTATGCTAAGTATCAAATAATCCCCACTAAATTTCAAGGGAGTTGGAGAGAGTATCTGGGAAAAGCTTCCCAGTGGAGGTCGAAGTGAGCTGGACCTTGCAGGAATTGTACCAGAGGGAGGAAGGCATTTCTGGCAGAAGTCGAGGTGCCTGAAGTGGGGAGAGAAGCAAGTAAAGCAGCAAGGCTGGATCCAAGGTGTCAAGTGATGTGAGTGCCAGAGATAACACTGGACCAGATTATAGAGGGTCTTAAAGGGGTTTGAGCTTTATTCTGTAAGCAAAAGGAATGTCTTAAATATTCTGAGTGGAGCAGTGGCATATGCAGAGCCGAGCTTTTGACTATTAAATCTTGAGAGAGCAAGAGGTGGCTTGGAGCAGGTGGGGTAGAGCCAGGATGACCAATGAGTCAGTTATCGTGATACTCCGAGTGGGAGCAGATGGGGGTATCTGCTTGAGTAACGATTCCGCTCCCATTTTTAACCCATGATTGGGTTAAAAAAAAAAAAAAAAGCGTGATTAGCATATACAGCGGATACCAAAACCGATTTTAAAAAGACCTGTAGAAAGAACAAGTCAGGCAAAGATTATTCCTCACCATGACCCTATAGACAGGAGATCAAGAAGCAGACCCAGGAAAAGAAGGAAAGAAGGTTTCCAGGCTACTTCTTTACCAACAAAAATGAGCTCTTTTTAAGCCATCTATTTTGGCTGAGGCTATGAGAAGAAACTTGGTTCATTTTTGCAAATTCCTATGTCATTCATGGTTTGCAGTGTTTTCAACTGCAAGACAATTTTCCTGCTGTCACTAAGAGCTATAACTTTTCTTCAAACTACAAAGTTATGGTCAAAACAATACCGAAGTGGGTGAGTGTGCTTTTCTCTAGAAATGTCTTTTAAGAAGGGGCGTGAGGAGAGAGATTCAAGTAAGATTTTTGTTTCCCATAGCACTTTAATTATATAACAGCTTGAAAATTCTTAACACCTTTCATGTGAGGTGATCAAAAGCAATTTTATCGCACTCGTGGTTTTATTTATATGCAGAAAATCTCTTCAGATTTCAGAAGAGAGTTGATATATATTTGCATCAAAGCTACCAACTCATATACCTGACAGCAAGTCATATTTTACCAAAAAATGAAGCCTTAAAATTTTACTGTCATAAGGTTTCCAGTCCCCGCGTTGTATCTTAGCCTTCCTGCCAAACTTGCCAAGAGAGAAGGCGCCTTGAATTTTTCTGACCCTATTGTGTCAAACACATCTCTCATGCTTCATACTCTGTCTCAGTTCTTTTCGACAATCAGGTCTGAGATTTAAGCAATTCTCCACAGGAAAAAACCTCAAAACAAGGACTGTACCTCCTACTCACATCTGGAGCTATATATCAAAACCTGTCCTCACAGGTTAGTTGCCAGCTCCTCCTGACAGAAAGGAAGGGATGTCCGTCTTTTGACTAGGAACTGGCTCCCCTAGGTGCCTGCCCTTCCCTCCTTTTCCCTCACGTGAACCCTTGTTTCCCCTTTAGGAAACTGCTCTCCTTCTAGAGCTCGGAGTCCTTGGACTGTCCGCCTCTGATATCCCAAGAACCCTCACGATAATTCCTCAACAGGGCTCAGCCATCTGTGATCCACCCCTCAGGCCTCAATTTGTGAGGTCAAGTTTCTTCACTTCCAAGGAATACGCATATTTTAAAATACTAAGGCCCCACTGAATCTGAATCTGGGGGTGAGGCCCAGACATCAGTTTAATTTTCAAAGCAGCCCAGGTAACCTGCAGCCCACCTTCAGAACCACTAGGTTAGATGGTCTCCAAAGTTCTATCACCTTTAACATTCCATGATTCTAGGAGGTGCTAATGGCTTACTAGGATACACCACTTCCCTTTTCCTTTCATCACCGGAGACCCTGGAAACATAATGACGAATCCTAGAAAGGCAAATTGTTTCAGTTCAAAGGCCTACATCAATGGCTTTGTAATTGTTGTCTAGAGCTCTGGGGTGAGGTTTAAGGCAATATGTGGGTGAATGGGGAAAAAAGTTGTATCAACCAGCAGTGTCTGTCAAGAGCAAGAGGAATAGAGCGGCACTCGAGATTTTTCCCAGGCTGTCCTAATCCAAAGGGGAGATTACACAGGAAGAGATCTCAGACATGGATCTAGATCAGTGCTATCCCTTGGTTCAGGTATGTACTGCTGTGTAATAAAACATTTCAAATTGAAGTGGCTCAAAACAACAAGCACGTGCTCATGATGGGATAACTTGGACTGGGTTTTAGGGAGACATCTTATTGCTTTTCCAAGTGGTGTGAAGGGGCAGGACTTGACTGGGGCTGGAGGAGCCAAGATGACTTCCCATTACGTGTCTAGCACCTTGGCTGGGGAGGCCGGAATGGTGGGAGGTTGGCTGGGCCCCCCTCTCCAGCAGGGTGGTCAGATGTCCTTACATGGTGGCTCAAGGCTCTAAGAGAGTGACAGGAGAAGCTACTGGGACTCCTAGGAGCCTTTTGCAAGGCTCAGAACGGGCATAGCATTATTTCTGCAGAATTCTGTTGACCAAAGCAAGTCACAAGGCCAGGCGCGGTTCAAGGGGAGGAGAACTACACTCAATCCCTTGATAGGAGGCACAACAGGTGTGTCCAAGGAGGGGAGGAATTGTTGGCAGCATCTTTGCACACAATTTACCATACCCCTTACTCAGCTCATCGAATGGGTCCTATTGTGTGTCTACTGGCCTGAAAACTATATTATAAAGTAGGTGACAAGAGTATGTTGATATTCCTAAGTATCCACCTGTAATTTAAATTGTTTAAATAGTAATATAACCACAGACACATGCATATTATATTCACAAACACATATATTTTTATCACTGCCTTAGCTAATATCTAAATATTGTCAAATATGGGTCATCTATTAGATTATTATCTTCACCAGTGACCATCAGGAAGAGATAACATGGTTGAATTTTTACCTGACAATCCCTTGGAAGGACTGTATTTTGTTTTATCTAAGAATACAAGGGAAATGGGAAATTAAGCCTACAATAGGAAGATAGCTGTTTCTCCCTGACCTAAACCCAAACTGGTGGATACACAGTCTCTTGGGTGTCCGTTTCAGGATATGGCACATAGCAACAAGATTAAGAACAGGAAGTGAAACCAGGGGCTTAAAATCTGCTTCTTCTGGGAAATTACAACCCTAGCCCCACTCAGGCCTTCCCCTCTCGCTGCATATCCTTATCTCATCTGTCTCTTTTGGGAGACTGTGTTCACTTACTGAAATCCTTTGTATCCCTTCATACCGTATGATCCCAAAGACTCTGGGGGGGATCTCCTTTTATTTTAACTACTCTTCAAATAGACCCTAGCCCTGGGACCACAACTCCAAGCAGAAAGATTTATTATCAGTTGAGTTTCACTTGTTTCCACATTGTAGTTCTATTGGTTAAAATTCCAAGACAACTTTTTGTTATTTAAACAAAAATGAGACTTGGGATATTTTGTAAACCACAAGACAATTCATAAGAAGGCCACAGAGGCATGGTTGACAGACTGCTTGTCCCATGAAGTTTGCTGGAAAAAATACATAAATGATGTCAGACAGAACCACACAGGCTATGCCCAATCATTTACTCAACAAGTATTCACTGAGCACTTAGTATGTTCTTGACATGGTGTTAAACACTGAGAAAACAGAGAAAAATAGGACTGTTCTGGCTCTAATAGTTGGAGTAGAAGAGAGAGACATATGATCCATTACGTCGCACACAATATATTAAGTATCCTAATAATAACAACAACAGAAAATGTGTAGCATTTACCATGAATCAGGCATTGTCCTAAACACTGTAACTTGTACTAATCCACTTACTCCTCAGAATAACCCTATAATCTACATTCTCTTATTATCTCCATTTTACAAATGAGGAAGCTGAGACACAGACAGCCTAAAGAATGTGTTCAAGGCAAGCCCCTAGGAGGTAGTAGAGCTGGAACTTAACCCTATATGGTCTGGCTCTAGAGTTTGTTCCTTTCACCAGCACACACAGAAGACAGCAACTAATTTGTCTGGGGGAGTTGGGAATGGTCCTATGGAGGTAGTGATGCTACCATTTGAAAGGATAGGGGCAGTTCCCCAGGAGAAGAAGAGACATTTACAAACTTGAAGACAACCTTGAGAACTGAGGAGAAAGCTGGTGAGGCCGTGGAGTTGGGGTGTGATAAGGAGGTGATGGCGGGGCGGGGGGCGGGGGGCCAGGGGGTGGGCGTTGATGGTGACGAGCCCGGTGCACTGTGACCGTGAAGGCGAAGGGTCCATTTGCGGACGGCCGACTCCCCCCCACATCCCCTGTTCGGAGCCTCACCCTTAATTCAGAACCATGTCCTCACAAACAACATGTTGCAATCTGAAGAAGAGAGATGGAAGAGAATGGCTGAAGAAATCTCCATGCATAGTTTCAGTCAACACACATTCTCTTAGCTACACTTCATGTTTTGCAGCTGAGAAAACAGTCGAAGAAACAAGTGTCACTCAGTAAATTCATCTAGAAAGCCAGGCCTCAGACCAGGTCTTTGGATTCCTTGTTCAGTGCACTTTCTATTGTGACCAACACAGTCCGTCCTCATCACTGGACCCCAAAACCTCCAAGGGTCCATTCAGCTAGACCTGGGTCCAGAGGACCACTGTCACACAAAAAGGAGAGCTAATGACATTTAGAATGCTGAGACTCAGAGGAGGCAGATGCACCCACAGTGAAAATGACATTAGAGTCTCGTCATTATCACAGTCACAGTGTGACCTGCAGGTCTTGGTGTCCTCTCCTGTAAAGTAAAGGAAGAGTGTTCAAGATGATTTCCAAAGGGCCCGTCCAGACTCATCTTTCTCTGCTTCCATCACTGTCCACACGTAGCTTCATTATTTTAGTCAACTGCCGTTTTTGGCCATCACTGAGTGTCCAGTTCCACTCAAAACAGAGCTGAGCTGACAGACTGTGCCATTAGAGCTGGAAGTGCAGCGTCTGGGACACAGCCTCAGGCGTGTCTGTATTCCAGCCAAGTTCCTCTCTTCAGTTAAAGCTAACCTTGAAGCGCCCAGCATTTCCATGTCCCACTGTGGGATCTGCTTTGTAGGCTGAAATGAGATATGTGTCTCCCTATTAATATCCTCACACTGTCTGAATGCATTTTAAAAAGCTCACCGTGTTCGGCAACTTGTGGGCCTGTTTTTGTTATTGTTGGTTGGAGCCGTGCATACTTGACTTAAAAGTTAGCACCAAATGCAGCTTTATCTGATCAGGGAAGCATGAAATAGAGAAGGAATGGGTAAATTTCCTTTGCAAAGCAGATACCCCTGGATGCATTTTTCATGCTAGAGATTTGCATCAACTTGAATGAATGGCAGTGGTGGTTCTCACCAGGTGAAGGGAGTGCCAGCGAGGTCAGAGAGAGAACAGTATAGAGTACTGCAAAGATTACAACACAGACTGAGTCTACTGGGCCCAAGGAAAGGGACATGGGGCAGTGACCATGTTAACTTGATTCCCTAATCTCCTCCTCTGTTTATGCAGGGCTCTTCGGTTTTCAAAGAGTCTTTATATTCCTTTATTCTTTTGATTTGCCATAGTACCTAGGAGGTGACCAGGGCATAGGTCATTATCTCCGGTGACAGGAAGCGGAGGTTTGGCAAATGGCCAAGGTTAAATGGAAAGACTAGAACCCAGGTCTCCCAACTCCCTAGTCCAGGGCTCTTTCCTCTGCACCATGATGCCACAACCACTGGGATTCAAACTTGAACTTTTTGAAGGTAGAAACTGCCTCACTCATCAATGTATGCCTCAGGACTTGGCATACACGATCAAGACATTTTTGTTGAATTTCTTGAACTCTAGTTTGACTAATGAGAGAGCCTGGCCTTTATGAACTTACTTAGGTTAGGCACAGACAGAAAAAGTCAAAGTCATTACAGTACCTACCTGCAGCCTCCTATGTGATCTGGTCCCTGTTATCTTTCTGACCTCATCTCCTTTTACTTCTCCCACTGGCACTTCACTCTGGCCATTCTGGCCTTCTTGCTGGTCTTTACACATGGCAGACATTAGTCCTGCCTCGGGGCCTTTGCAATGGCTGTTCCCTCGGCCTAGAACACACTTCCCCAGATACCCTCACGGCTAACTTCCTTGCCTTCCTCAAGTCTATGTTCAAACATCACCTCCTCTATAGGCTTGCCCCAAACATCATATTTGAACATGTAACTCACCCCCACTCTGGTACTTTCCAATCTCTCCTACCTTGTTCTGTTTTATTCATTGGCATCTTTTGCCTTCTATCCCATTGCACACATTTCTTATTGTTTATGATTATTTATCATCTGCTTACACCTACTAGAATATGAACTCCAGGAGGGCAAGGATTCACTGATGTGTATCCCAAGGGCGTAGAACAGTGTCTGACACACAGCAGACTCAATAAATGTTGCTGAATGAATGGGTTTGCAAAGTTACAAACACACTTTTATTTCATAGAGAGGTTTTCTTTCTGGTCTATCCAAGTGTATAAGCATAACTGTGGTATAACTGACCCTTTCTGGTACTGCAGGTTGGTCGGGGAGAAGGGAATCTGTCCCGTTGCTTTTGTTGGCGGGGAGGAGCAGCTGTGGCCTGAATCACTGATCTAGAATCTTCTCCCACTGGGCATGGGCCTTTTGACCCTAGGTGGGGTTCTTGTAAAGAGGAATAGAGGGGCAGATGGAAAAAAACAGGAAAACATATTCCTCATGGTAGATTTTCAGAGGGGTTCTCACATCTCAGAATCAGTAAGGGATAGCACTGAGAGGGCTACAGAGAGCACTTCTAGATGTTGAGGAACAGATAGAATGTGGCACCAGATCCACCGACATTGCAGCACAGGAGCCAGGACAGGGATTCAAAGCAGGCGGGCAGGCATTGAGTTCAAAGGGCACACGGCTTCTTCCAGCCCTGGGCCCAGGCCCGCACTGACTAGTGGGGCAGGGGCTGAGGGGGGAGGGCATTTCCAATCATGCCAAGCCCGGGTACAGGCGAGCTGGAGAGCTGGCTTCAAGTGCCCAGACATCTGTATGGAGCAAGCTGGAGCCTTTGCTGTCACGGGGCTGCTGGGTCCTAGGCGGGCCACCTGGGCAGGACCCAGGAGAGACTGCAGCTCGGGAAGGAGGCTCGTGCTGTGCTCAGGCAGGACGAGCAGCCGCTAGTCTGGAGACCTCAGGACTTCCTACATCACCCCAGGCCTGGTCCGGGAACTGGGGTCAAGTGGAACCAAAGGGGGAGAACCGGGGAGGGGTGTGAAGCAGCCCCAGCTGTGAGAGAGGGAGGGGAGCAGGGCAGGGCCAAGCAGGGCTGACCCGGGGGCAAAAGGCTTCTTCTCAGAGACGACCAGCTCTTTATTCACCAAGGCCTTGTAGAGAGAGACTGCATGGGCTTTCAGAGTCAGGGTCAACGCCAATGTCACCGTTCTCTAAAGCTGGGCAAATTGTTACCACGTCAGAGCTTCAATTTCCTCACTCTCTTTCCTCACAGGAGTGCTGAAATAACCAACAGAGAGAGAGCGCTCGGACAGCCTGTGCACTTCGCGGGCACACTGAGGGGCCCCTCTCGGGAAGAAGCAGCGGCCTCCGATCTTTCTACCACAGCCCCCAGCCCAGGCAGGTTGGAGGAGCGGAGCCTGCTGCATGGCCTCCAGCCCACTTCCCATCCCCCACCCCACGCCCAGCGAGAGATGGTTTATTTGAACTAAGAATTTAAATGTAAATATGCAACATCCCTTCTCCTCTCCCTCCACGCAGTGGGAGAGAGCGTGTGTCCACCTCTGTCAGCTGCAGCGAGAGTGCCCTGTGTGCAGAGATCCTATCTACACCGAAAAGAGCAGAAATATTAGACGCGGCTAAATAAGAAAACACAGATTATTGCTGGAGACCCCTAAGGCCTACTTTGTCTGTGCAATAGTTTGTTTTACTTTTCACAGAATTTATTTTGGCTGCAGCCAGATTGATGGTGATTATATCTGAAATCCCTCCCACATATCTGTCACATAAACACTTCGTTTAATTCAGGTCTGTAAAAGCTACAGGCCAACAGGGAGCCGGGTTTTCCAATTAATTAGCAGACGCTAATGCTGGGCATCTTGTCACATGGTCCAACGGCTCAGAGGCTGAGGGCCCGAGAGGGGATGGCACGCGGCCCTGGCCCCTTTCTCAGGAGTTTGATCCCTTGGCCAATAAAGGAAAACCAAGGAAAAGATGGAGGAGGAAGGTCGCTCGCTGTCTAGGCTGCCTGGGGAGTGGGATTCCAGGCTGCAGAGTGGGCCAAAGTCGTCCATCTGGGCACAGCCAGAGGAGGAGGGGGGATTCGTAGGCGTTTTGAAGTGGATACAAAATAAACCCCAGGCTTCCCCGGACTCTATGTCGATAGAATCACTGGATCCGACACCTTCTGAGAAGGAAAAGGGCCATAGGGGCCTGTGGCTGGGGAGGGAGGCCCCTGCTCAGGCAGCCGAGGAGGGACATGGAGCCTGGAGCCTTGGCAGCAACGGCTCTGACTCCCCGAGAGCCCCAAACCGCCTGCTCCCCAGTGGCTGCTAAGGCCCTGCTGTAGCCGGCAGGATTTCCTTCTGTCTGATGGGAGCGTGCCCCTAACAGGCCGCATATGCCCGCCAGCTGTTGCGCGCCTTCTGTCCACAGCTGAGACAAGAAAAGCATTATTTCCTCCTGGCCTTCTCATCTCTGGGCCTCTCTAACTTCACAGGCCTGCTTCGGGCATCGTTAACTCGGTGCTGCTTCTCAGGGTGAGTCCCTCTTTGCTCAGAAAAGCCCCCTTTTTATTCTCTCCATCCCATTTGCCTTTCCGGTTGACGCGGGGTTCCTCCACTAAGGGGCTGGGAGCATGCAGAACTTCAACAAGGATATTTGGTTTTCAGAGGCTTTACCTGCATCCTTACTGATTTGGAAGAGGCTGTCCCGAGCCTGGGAGAATTCCTGGTAGCCCAAGAACAAACATTTTTTGAGCCTCTGGTCTTTATACAGACCATCTCATTTAATACCAAAAACCCGGCCAAAGAGCTATTTTGAACCCCATTTTCGCAGATGAGGGATCCGAATGGAGAGGGGAAAAGATGAACCGGAGGTAACCCAGCCAAGAAGAGGCTGAACTAGCCTTCAATCCGCGTCTGCCTGAATCCATGTGCTAAAATAATCCAGGGCTTTCCAGAAAGGACACTGGGACTGGAAGCAAGACTTTCCCACTCCGGTCTTTGCCATGCCACTGTAAGGATGGCCTGAGTCAAGTCCCCAGCCTTCCCTGGGTTTTGTTTCCCTCTGTGTAAAGGAGGGGAGGGTAGCACCCCCCAGGCCCTGCCCTCCAGAGCTGCCTGCCTCGATTCTACCTCCAAATAACCACAAGAACTGGGCCAACCTCAACTCTCAACCTGCGGAGGGACGGGAGGCCAAAAACCCAGCTCAAGCCATATCCAGTTACTAACTAAACACTCGTCTTTCTTCCCGACTGAAACTGGACAGGCCTGGCGCTTAGGGCTCTTGAATTTTTAACCCTTTCACAGCACCTGGTTTTTTCCCCCCCAAAGCGCATAAAACACAAGTCTCAGATTGGTCAGACATTACTAAGCTCAGACCTCACCTGGGGAGAAAGATCTGCGGGAGCCTTAGCAGGACACACCATTTTTGACTCAACCAGTCCTAGGTGTTCACTTCTGTCCCTTTTTGTAAATGTTACTTTGGAAGTGTGATTCCTATTTCACCCTCCTTCTTAAAACAAAGGGTGCCATTGTTTAGACGGCTGGAGGAGAGAGGGAGGGGACAGGAGTTGGGGTCAGGGGTCATGTCTTAGTACAGACATGCTGTTCCCTAAGGCGGAGCTGGGGTACGCAGGCTCCTGGGAAATGCCTATCCAATCAGGGCACCCCAAGTCTGCGAGGAACTCCCCATCTCATTACTTCAAAGGGTCATTTAACTCCTTATTCCTCTGAGGTCTCCTCTCAGGACAAGCCTGGGGTTAGAGTTTTGTTCTCCTGCACTGAAACTGACTCGATTCCAAGATTTTTAAAGCTCCACTCCCAGGGCCAAAAACAGACAAACAAACAAAACTGAAACAGAACGAAAAGCAACCTCAGGGGACAGTACTGTAGAAACCATGAGGATCCAAATTCCCAAACTCTTGCATTCAGCCCAGCATTAAGGATGTGATAGTCACAGCCAGGAAACAAATGCAGAGCCTGAGTGCTGGCCTCCGGGCTCAGAGGCCTAATTGTCAGACTGTGTTTCCAGATGCAAGGTTCCTGCCTTTGGCACGAACGTTTTCTATAACAAACCCACTTTGGGGTCATTTATCAGTGCATAAATACACACCTGGGAGGTGGGGGACAAGCCCCCATTTTTCTGGCTTTATAAATACGGAACTCACATTTCTCCCATTGACATTTGCAGAGGAATGATCGATTAGAGGGCCTTGCACCATGGAGCAATTTCAAACAAACGAGAGTCGGCTGTGCTTGCTCCAGCTCTCCACGCCCTACGGAGGAAACAAGCTTTCCCTTCCAGCCTCTTCCTTGTTAGGTGAGCAAAAGTAAAGACCCCAGCTGAGAGGCAGTCCAGTTTCAGGATTCTGACTCAACAAGGTATGGGCAGAAGGGTGCGAACTCTCAGTTCCACGTGCTGCTCAGCAAACGGCGTGGGAACTGGAAGTCCAGAACTCAGAGCCCTTAGGCCTCCAGGACTACCTGGGACCAAAGAGATGGAAGTGGGTGAGACTCACTGCTGGGTGACTTCCCAGCGTCACTAGTTCTAGGGACCTAGGACCACCTCTGATTGTGGGCCAAGTCGGTAGTTATTCAAATGGAAAGATTTGAGAAAACCCCTAGCACTGTTGGCTAACCCAAAATATTGTCTGCATCTGATGTCTGCATCTGATGCCTGCAGTGACACCACTGGAAACCCATTTCTTTGGGTTGACCATGTTACCAGCTTGTAACATGGTGAAGGTGCAGTGGGAGGAGGTGGGAATATACCAGGAGGAGATGGGGGTGGACTGGAAATTGGTAACAGGAAAAAATGCACCAGAGCCAGTGAGGACTCAGGGTCCTAGGGTTAGACCTGGACATTAATGGTCACCTTAAAGAAGGCAGCTCCAGTCAGTGTGCGAGGAGGGTTGTAAGGCATGAAGTAGAGGCAGTGTGTATGAAGCTTCTTTCTTCCACAAGTCTGGGACTGAAGGAAAGATGAGAGAGCTTCAACTACTACTGGATAAGACAACTGAACGAGGGATTTGGGGGCACCTTCTAGACTTTTGGGGCAGTTCGCATAATACACTATATGTGAAAGTACCTTCAAAACAGTAGGGGGCCACATGGGTGAGAATTTGGGGTCCTGATTGTTAACCGGTAGGAGTGTTGAGTCAGCACACAGGGGAGACCTGAGCGTCGGCCGGCCAGCCGTGCTGTGCCCTCCACCTCTCTGACCCTCCACAGACTCTTGGGGTTTCTGTCCAGAACTTCAGTGACTGTGGCTTCTCCACTTCCGACATTATACCCGCCCCAGGAGATGAAGCCTGAGCCTTGAGTGCCTGGGAGGGAAGGGTGTGAGGGAGGATTACTCCAGCCACCCCCTCCTCCTATTAGACCCTCTTTCAACACCAAGCAGGCATCTGGCACTTGCTGAACTTTTAGAGGGAAAGACCAACTTGGTGAGGGGAGGGCTAAGTGGAGCCAGTGAATGTCTTGGGAGGAGAATTAAATTACCCCAAAGAGGGCTCTCTTCTTGGAATCCCTGAAAGCTTGTGTGACAATATAATTAAGTAGGAGGCCACAACAGCCTGTCAAATTGGAAGTGTGCCTCTGGCTTGCCTAAGGGGATTGGTGGGTGAGCAGGGCTGGGGGCGTCAGGCCTGCCATCAGCGCAGTAATTCCAGGTATGCACTTCTCTCTGTCAGTTCCTGAGAATCACAGACGAAGTAAACAGAGGCCCTGAGCCTTTAACAGGTGAGGATGCCAGCTACTCACCGGCTCACTTCAGCAGGACAGAGCCACCCATGGGAAGTTCTGACAGCCCAGCCCCACTCGACCTCTTCTTTCCCCAAGCTCAGCCTCATGGTCACCAACGCTAGTTAGCACTTTAGGTTGTTTTATTTTTTTTGGCGCCTATGCAGGAGCATTGCCCATGTATCACCACCACATTTGCTCCTTTGATATGGAGACTGGTGCAGCCAGGAGAGGCTTTGCATCCAGGGCAGAGATGCAGAGAGAAAGAGAAAGAGAAGGAAGGGACGGAGGGAGGGCCCTCAACGGAATAACAAGAGACCTTACTGCTAACTCAATGGCCCAGTTTCCCCACTTGTAATTCGTCCCCCTCCACCTCGACTTCTTCCCAGTCCACTGTGTCGCATCATCCGGGTCCACCACCACCATCACCACACAGCTGTTTCAACCGAACTCAGGGCTCCAAACTGAACACATCTTTGATTGGAAATCATTGCTGAATAACCAACGGTGGCCTCCGAAGCAACTGCCGTTATCCACTGACCACAGACACTAACACACATATGTAGAGATAAATACATATGTGTTCTGTCTCCCCAGCATTTTAAATAAATGTTACCACAACACCTCAGCTATGTATACTTTTTAAAAAAATCAATATTGCCTCAAGCTAGCAAATAAGGAAGGAAATCACTGGGAAATGCATTATTCATGAACTTGCCAGAGCGCTGATGACTCGCAGTGATAAAAGTCCCAGTTGTGAGCGAGCTGCAGTCTGATAGCTCCATATCGAGTCAATCTATCCAGCCTGCTTCCTGTTTTTGGGAGCAGGGATATCGGCTCTCATCACTTTTCTCGTCTCTCTCATTTAGGAAAGTGGGATCTGTGCACCTGTGGGAAATGAACCTGGCTTCTGCTCCGGTCATGACACGCAGGGAGCAGCATGGAACCAGGCGGAGGAGAGGACCGAGCTCCGGCAGGGGGAAACCCTGTTGAGAACTACTTAGAATTCTGTCCTCTGTAGCTCTTCAGCTCACACCTTCCTGTGAGTGAGAAAAAATCACTCTCAGCTTTTGAGAATTCTAATCAGCATGAGGAAACAATAAGTGGACATTAGTCAGTATAGAGCCCTCGCCTAATGAGATTACGGGAAAGGCTCTGAGGAGCCTGAGCACAGGGCTGCCTAGGAACGGCTTGGCTCCTCATCAGTTAGCTTTCCTAGCAGAGACAGGCCACCAAGCCTGGAGAATGGAGGATGAGGAGAGAGGAAGGGCTCGTGGGGCAGGGAATCCTTGGGACTTATTCACAGATCCTCTGCTGGCCCATCGAGTTGCCTTGGGCAAGACACTCCACTCCACCTGGGCTTCTGAGCACCTCCCCACCATTAAAATAAAAAGTCAGGAACCCCACAGTGTCAGGAAAAGCAAATCAATTGCTTCTGAAGTGTTGCATGAGCTTGAGTGGAGAGAGAGGGAAAACGGAGGAGTAAGAAAAAATTGTTGTGTTCAAATGAAATGTCAAACGATTAACAAAGACTCATGCATAACTTATGTGCACCTGAGAAATGTGTTATGTAAATGAACACAGTTCCAACGAGCACTAGTTCACACATGATCACACATGCAGCGGGCATGAATCCCAGAACAATAAGCACCGTGCCCGTATAAGACACAGAGATCATTGCAACAGGGAGATGATGGGTCATTTCCAGCCCTGCTGAATCAGCTACAATCATTTTCGTTAAGCCTCTGGAGGAAAGTAAGAGTCAGCCGTCTGAAGCAGTTTGTTACAGGCCCCCACTCCACTCCTTGCCAGAACTCCTGGCAGGCAGGGCGACTGGTACTTCTAGACAGCAGGGTGCAAGTCAGAGATCAACGGATGCAGTTCCAAAGGACGGGATGGAGGGCAGGAGCAGGGTCCAAGGACCCAGTCCTCCAGCTGCCCAGGTGCCAAGCAGAGGGGAACAGAAGCAGTGTCATCCCCTTTCAGTCCTGGCCGAACCGGTCTCCTGGGCAGGCAGGCAGGCAGGGTGAGCCAGAACCAGTGCCGGGCAGAGCCCAGGCAGCAATGCTCAGCTGAAGGCAATAAGGGCATTACTTAGCACAAGCAATGAAACCCCCGTTAGAAAAATCACACCATTTTTCACATGAAAAAGTGTGAGTTACAGATTCTTTTCTTCTTTATGTTACATTGGTATTTTCATGTGCATACAGGGCTTTGAAGGAAGTGAACAAAGATAGACGAGTAGCAATTTCGTTGGTCTCACTTTACCAAATAGAGAAGAATCATCATTTATACTCACATGGTCGACTGTATTCAAGCACATGTTCCTAAATTGTGTGACAGCTGTGCTTTTAACTGAGCTACCTTTCCTCCTGCAACTTCATTTGGGCCACAGCAGTTACCTGAAGGAAATGCTTGCAGGAATCTCTAGACGGAACTATCATGATACCCACCAGGAAGTGGAAAGAACAGCTGAGGAGCAGAGAGCTTTCGCCAAGCTCGTGCATTGTACTCTCAGAAGACACATGTCCTTCAGCCTCTTGCCCAGATGTGGCACCTAAGTGCCAGAGGCCAGGAGCAAAAAGCGCTAACAGCAGAACCACATTACCACTGACAGCCAAGGAAGGGCTGTGGAAACAGTTCTGTGTGTTTGCTTTCTGGGTCATGAATCTGGGTTCATTTAGTGTAGGGGCTGGGAGAAAAATACACAACAACAACACAAAAGCCCTCTCCTTTTCTTAATAGTCCCAGAGTGTATCCCCGTGTTACAGAATAACATAGAGTAATAGGACTTGGTGTTAAAAGTCACCCTAAGAATCATTAGTCTGGTGTTTTCAAAACCGGGGTTTCCCAGAACATTTTTTCTAAGAGATGTTAACAGGTAGCCTGTATAAAAAGTATCCCAGAGTCAATTAGTTTGGGAAATATTTCATACTCTCCCCATATATTCACAATGTACGTTGAAATATTGAAGGCACTGAGAAGGACTGTAGTAGATAAATCTTCGTTTTAATTTATTGAGCGTCTGCAAATTTATCTAAGGATGGGACAATTTTCCCGTCAGTATAGCTAATAATATACTATGGGATAATATTATTTTGGTTAAACATATATCTGTCTTCCCTCTCTCCACCCCCCAGATGAAGCCCTCAGAATACCTGCTTGAATAAGGCAGCTTGTCGTATATGATTGATTCCTTTAATGGCCCCAATTTTTCACCCTTCCCTGTATCCATATCTTTCGCCACGTAATTTTGCAGTTCCTTCCATAAAAGAGGAGGAGTATATTCCCCACTCTTGATGCTGAGTTGGATCATATGACTTGGTTTGGCCAATAGAAATGTCTGTGTGCCAGTTCCCAGTCTGTATGATTCAAGGGGTTGTATGGTTCCTCTTGCTCTCTTCCACCTGTGCCATTGCCACTAGAACATGCCCGGGCTAGCCTGCTGACGCTGAAAGACATGTGGAGCAGAGCTGAGCCGCCCCATCTGCCCCAGACAAGGCCAGCCTAGATCAGCCCATAGCCAGTGAACCACAAGACAGGTGGCCGAGCCCAGCCGAGAACAGCAGGAGTGCCTGGCCGACTCCCCGCTGACCCCAGAGGGATGAGCAGTACGCACTTACTGTTGCAGGCCACTGAGGTTTTGTGGTTGCCCGTCATGCATCATGCAGCGTTACTGAAACAACAGATAATTGGCGCAGTACAGAAGAAAGTACATGGGCTTTGGAGTCAGTTATATTTATATCCAAATCCTAGCCCCACTCTCTTTCAACTGTGTGAACCTGAGCAAGCCACACAACATCTCTTAGCTTTAGCTTCCTTGTCTATGCGACAAAGATAACGTCAGAGCACCATTATCAGGATCAACAGAGGTAACATATGAAAGCAACTAAAATAGTGTCTGGCACATGATGGGTGATCAGTAAATGTTGCTTCCTTCGCCTGGAATTCTTTAACTGAACCCACAGAACTTTCATCTAAGGCTGAGTACTTTGGTGTCTTCATGCATAGATGTGAACAGTCTGGAATCAGAATGCATCAGGATTCCCAGGCATAGAGGCCACCCTGATGTACGTACTGTGTAGCAGCCACTGCATCACTTAGTGATACAGCAAAAACTTCTTTCCAATATTTCAATTTCTATATCAATAGTCTTCTACATCCTTTTCAAAGGTCACAGAGTAACCCATAGAGTGAGTACATCATCATTTATTTTGCCATTTGGGATGTTTCCATCATTTTTCACCACTAAATAAGGAGTAAATGTGTATTAAATACCAAGATAGATGAAGTGACGTAATTATAAAAGAGCACATGATGAACAAAAGAACAGCAAAAAGAAGACAAAGTCTTTCAAACTGACATTCACAATAATGGCCCTGTGTCATCAACGAACACTTAACATCTCTGCAACATTTCTGCTGAAGAAGAGGCACAGGTAATATATTCTTGAAAACTGTCTGTCCTGAATGGTTCAAATAAAAGCTTTGCCGTCTGCAGGAAAAAGCCCCGGTTGTCTGAGAAATGTCGCTTCTGAGGTGCACCAAAACCGGGTAACTCAAATCTGCCTGCAGATTCTTAGACAGAAAAAAGATGAAGCCCAACCTTTTCAAATTTCAAGGGTTCCAACTGGTGAGATTTAGCTGTTAAAACCATCATGCTCTCCACCCTTGTGAACCTATATTTATTCCTGGTCCTCTCAGTACGGAAGACAAACAAGAGCAGCAGCATCTGCCTTTCTCCAAAGCCCTCTGTGAGCTCACAGTCCCCTGGAAATGCCATTTTCCCCTCCCTAAGCCTTCCAGGGGAAACAGTAGGCACCTCTGACAACAGCCACGGCCAACTGACTACCATGAGCTGATCGCTCGCTCCTGGAGGAAGTCATCCTGGCCTACAGTGGAAGTCCATTTCCAGTTATTACCACTAGACAAACGGCTTTTAAATTACATCCTAAAAGGCTAACAGGCCATTTGCCTTTTTCAGTAATGGCACAGAGATACTGTATTACTGCCACCCCAGCCCTGCAAAGGGGCTCTGACTTGCAAGGGGGAGTGTGGGTGAGTGGATAGGAAAGGGGTCCAGGAGACAGACACACCTGACTTGGGGGGCGTGGGGTGGGATTTGATTCAGAAAACCTGGCGGCTTTTCTAGAGCCAAATGGGGGCGCGCCGCACTGGCTAGACCTCGGAGAAGGCAACGCTGAGGTGATTTTCCCTGGCAGGTTCTAAGATTAACAGAGAGAACTGGAGCTGAGCTTCTGGAATGGGAAAGGTGAGTGAAGAGGAGGGGCACTGGAGTAGGGAGAGAGAGACCAGACAATGCCTATGACCGGGGCTCGGCCAGCAGGCTAGAGTTGGGATTTTATCCTCAAACATGCGACTCCAGGAGCATGGACTTCCCAAGGAAGCGGCCAGATGCTCTGACTCTGAGCTCAGCCTCTGGGCTTCCAGCCTTGCCCCTTACTACCCTTGGGACATCTTAAAAGCCGGGAACTGCTACCTCCACCAGGCCAGGCGTTAACTCTGTGACATGTTGTGAATAGGGAAACATTAAAGAAAGAATTCCGGCATTCCTCCTCCATGCTCTAAAGCCTTTGTTTACCTTATTAGTCCAGGCCTGTCAGTTCTCCTGCGAGATGACAGGTCTGGAGGGTGAAGGAAGCTGTCACCGCATGGTTTCCACGCTGACAGTCTGTCTCGCCTTCGTTTCAGCACATAGCCTGCCTCGAGGCACCAAGTCACGCCACATCTTTCAGATTGTGGCCTCCTGGGGGCATGGCGAGACCAGAGCCCCCCGTCTGGAGCCCAGAGAATCACACAGAGGGGCCTCTGGGCCTGCCAAGAACAAAAAGCTGGCAGCTTTCAGGGATGGAGTTATCATCATCTCACATGGCTGGCTCTCCCCGCCTTCCCAGGGAGGAGGTGCCGCTTCTGTGGGACTTTCTCCCTCCTGCTTTCTGCAAGACACCTGAAGCCCCCCCCTTCGTGGAAGCAATCACTAGCTGTTTAAGATACTCCACATACTAACCTCATGTCCCTCAAACTGGAGTTTCACACTCTTAGATATGCTCACCGTACAAAGAGTAAGCATCACTTATGTTTAGGAGAGTCGATTTTATAATGATAAAGAGTTTGTGGGGGAACCACTAATTCTAGATTGGAACAAATACAAACATTAAGAAATAAAATGCATATTTTATGTGCATTTTTAAAGATAACACAAAAGTCCAAGATATTTCGTTCTTATGGAATGGAGTTAAGCCCCTAGATTACTTGGATTTACATTTCTACTCTTCTCTGATATTAGGGATGCTTTGGTGAAAAGTTTAAGAACCACTTAACTAGCATGACAAATTACAAAATAGTTCCCAGTATCCAATTTCCAGCAAGTCTACAGAATATGTCTGTCTCAAGTTCTTCATTTATAGCAATAATAAAAAAAATAGTATTCATATGCCAAGTGCTACTCTAAGCACTTTATATGAATTATCTTCTTTAAGTATGGCCACCAACCAATGAAACAAGGACTATTATAACTGTTCAAAGAGGTTAAGTGATATGTCCAAGGTCATGAAGCTTCAAAGTGGTGGGACCAGGATTTAAACCCCGTCAATATGACACCAGACCTTCCTTTCTTAGCCATTCACCCACACAGACTATAAAATGAAGGGCCTGGATCGAGTGATCTCAAATGTCTCTTTCAGCTTTGCATTCCCAGGGCTAAAGTACAAGAAATATGATCAAATAAAGAGAAACCCTTTCTTATAAAGACAAATCCAAGACAGTCAGGGCGTCCTTAGTTTGGTCTCCTCCAACCTTGGTAGGAGGGAATTTCGAGCTGGCTTCACTACTAGAATCGATTCAGGCAAAATGGAATCTGAGAAAGCTTCTTGGAGGAAGCCCTCGGAGTTGGCTCGGAGAGCAAGGACCCTAGGGGCTTTCCAAAGCATACACAGTGCCAACATGTGTAGAATGGGAGTGGTTGCTTAGTAGCTGCACTTGCCTAGAAAGCAAATGGAGGAGACGACAGTCAAGTAACAAACGTGTGATGTGAGAGGAGGCAGCACGGCTGAAGAGTGGGCTCAGGAGGAAAGCCTCTGTCTGTGGGCTCCTAAGGGCTCTGAGCAAAGTGGCTCTGAAGGACAGGGACACCTGGGGCCCAAACCCTACCTTCCTGCCCCTTCCAAATGGCCTTCCGGCCCTGTTCTTATAAAAAGCACAGTAAAGGCAGGTTTAATCCACCGAGTTAAGGGAAGAAGCAGACAGCCATGCAAGAAGTCCAGGGGAAGAGAACACAAAGGGAGGGGAGCCTCAGTGAGAAGGTGTGTGTGAGGGAGGGGAGGCCCCACCAGTCTCATGGCCCATCAAATGCTGGGGAACGGCAGTGGGGCCATGGGCTCAATACTGGAGAACGTGGAGCTTTTACTAGCATTGACCTGAAGGCTCTCTTTACCCATCTGTCTCTAAATGTCCCCCCCTCCTCCCCCAAACAGTCCCAGAGCTTCAATGCCTCCCCACTCCTCCCCCAAAATACTTGGCTCAAGATAACACTCCCAAAGAACCTGGCACCATGTGACCAAGGATGTGATGCAGGGGAGATTTCAAAATATTGAACTCTTGGTACACCTTGGGTATCAACCGACCAGGACAGGGTTCTCACCAAATAACTTCATGTTAAGTCCCTTCTGCCATTTAGCTTTTTAACCTTCAGTGACATCTCCCCACGTGGGGCAGGCAGTCATCCTTATAATTAGCTGCTGTGGATTTCCCCCAGTGGCAGCACCTGCCTCTCTGCCCCAAATCCCTCTTCATACCCACAATACTTCCCTCAAGTCCTGGGGTCTCTCCAGCAAAAGACCATTAAAGCACATGACCCGCACATCATTCACTCTAACCTCCAAGTTGTCACCCAACCTCTCCCCCTGGAAAGTGCCCTCTCCTCCCCTTCACTGGCCACATGTCCCTGCCCTGAGCTTTGCCTATGGCCTCCTGACTCCAAGAATGCTTCCCTCCAATCCCAACAGTGTTGTTAGCATCTCTTCCAGGACGCTTTAGCTGGACTTGGCGTTTGATGTTAGGAAGCTCTGCTCTTGAGTGAACACTGCCCTACCATGTTCATTTGACTGCTTCAGCCATGAGTTCTGCCGCCCCACCAAGGTTGTGTGCTCCTTGAGGGCAGGGGGCAGGCTTCAGTCTCCTCTCGTACCCCATGGCACCCAGGGCAGGACTGAGCACTCTGCAGGTGTTTAACAACCACCAAGCAATCCAAACTAACCTATGCCTGGATCTGAGTCCTGGCCCTGACACTGGCAGTCACCTCTGTTTGGGGGCCTCTATAAACTGAAAGGTTGGACTGTGGTTCCCAATGCTGGCATCACGTCAGAGTCACCAGGGGACTTAGAAAAAGTCTCACTAGCCAGGGCCTACCCCAGGTCTTCTGTTTGAATAGTGTTGAGTGGGAACAGACATTAGTTTTTGTACAGTTTTAAAGCGTTCCAGGTGATTCCAAGGTGCAGCCAAAACTGAGAACCACTGGATGAGATCATCACAGTCCTGTGCACTCTGTGCTTCCACGATCTGAACTGAATTGGACGGTATTCCAGGTGAGGTCATCCCTGAGAGAGGGTTAGCTTTAAAGCTCTTCCTGACTGACAGGCAGAGAGAGGCCACCGGTGAGGCTGTAGTCATAGCTGCTGTCAGAGCTCACGGGAGGGTCATCACCTACGCCCATGGCGGGTCCTCCCCTGGGGCTGTTCTTAGGTGACGCTTACTCCAAAGGACTCTTAGATGCTAAATGAAAGGGTTAAGGCCTCCCCCACATCTGCCCCCTCCCCCTCCCTACGTGCTCTTTAGAGTGTCAGGAAAAGTTCAAGACTGCTGCTGGCAGGTGTGCCAGAGCTCTTGCCTGAACACACTGGATTATAAACTATGTGGATGTGACAAGCGCATCTGACAGGTCCGTCTGCTTCACACTAGGGTGATGTTTAGAAGAAAGACATGTTTTTGCACCGCTGTGGTTTAGAGTTTTCTCGTTGTTTTGTGTGTTTCCCAAGTGTTTTCATTCTTTCCTCCTTCTTGAAATACGGTCCTGACTTTGAGTTGTGACATCTATTAAAAACTAAGCTAATGAGAAAGCGAAACCCATGGGAGTACATTAAATGCCACTTAGGAAAGTTGATTCCGGATCCTTTTCAAAGCCAAATCTTGGACACCAAATCACACTCAATCACAGACCTTCATTTTTCCTTGGATAGAAAAGTCTTTTTGTAACTCTCCCTCACTGTGGCGCTGCATAAATGGGGCACATTCATATTCTCTCTGACCCTCCCTCCCTCCTTCCTTCACTCTCTCACTTGTTGAAACAAGCACAGTAATTGCATTACCAGATTTCCAGGATTAACTTTTCGTTCAAGGAAAAGAGCTCAGTTTGAGCGTGTATCTGTAATTAGAGGTGGTAGGGTAATTAGCTGCACACAGCTAGATTGTGTCTACAAGGAACCTAGAAGACAGGTCTGTTTGTTCTGTTTCATCAAACAATTTAATCAAACAGTGAGTGCCTTGCTCACAGGCCTCACAGAACAAATATTTGCTGATTGATTAATTCATCAAACAACTGGTCAATTCAGCTAAACCAGCTCTTTGCTGTCCAGTAAGCCAAGGAAAGAAAAATAATTGACCTAAGTCTTTCACTTTTTAAATGGCTGCTTTGCTGCCTTATAGAAACAACGGCAGAACAGCACATGGTAAAGGTGTTGAAATTCACTTCTTTCTTTCCTTTTAATGTCTTTCCAAAATAAATAGCATTTAAAAATTAATAGGCTACAAAATGAAAATCTACAAAAGACACTCATCACTTTGTCTACCTGAATCAGGCCCCTTCCCTGAGCAGCCTGTCTCCTTGGGGTCAAGGTGTGTCCCATCATTGAGAGGCTCTTAAGTCAGCGCATCCCTCCAGCAGAGCAGGACTGACCTGTGGAGACAGCCTCTCAAGTGCCAGGAGAAGGTGCAGCACATCGCTGGGGATTTTGCTGTGGACATGATGCCAACATCTAGATGCACAAGGAACACCCAGACCGGACCCTGGTGTCATGCCCGCCTCACAGAGAAACCTCTGCTTTCTTTGTTGCTATTAGCAGATGGTAATGACTGGCTAGAAGCCCTGCTTGGCCCTGCTCTGCTGGTAGAAATTCCTGGTGGGGAGTGAAGTGTTTCAACACACTTAATTTTCCATTCTGGACCAACTGACCAGAGGAGATTTGTCTCTGTTGGGCCCAGAAGAAAGAAGTTTGCCCCACAGCAAGGCAAGGCTCCAGCTGTGCACAGACTTGCCTGGCCAGAGAGGCTCTCTGCTGAGGCTGAGGAATGGCAGGGAGGCTGTTTTCCATGAAAAGCAATTTAAAGTGACATGATGTTAAAGGCCAAGAGTCCAAAAAAGGCAAACAGCCCATCACTTGTGAGTGATCCCCTGAGTCCAGTCACATTTTTAAAAAATCCATCTCACAAATCGTTCAGTGTTTAACTTGAAGTCCATTTGTTAATTTGGTAAACACTGGCATTGACAGTATGACTCTAATCCAGGCAGGAAGGAAGTATCAGGTGTCAGATGACTTCAGCCCCCTTTCCAGTCCCTCCTCACCTGAGGGTCAGGGAGGGGGTAGTGACAGTTCAGACAGCAGGTGGAAGAGCAGCGGAGACAGGGGCTCCTTAACCCTCCATGTGCCAAAACGCTCTCACTTGGGGTGGAGGGTGGAACCTGCAGAGCTTCCCTCTCTTTTAGCAGTACAGAGCAGTTTACCATTCACAAAACACTTACAGTTCCTGACTAATTAAATCTTCTGGCCTATGAGACCAGCTGTGATAAGGGTTAATTTTTAAATTAACTTGGCTGGGCCACATGGCCCAGCTATTTGGTCAAACATTATTCTGGGTGTTTCTGTGAAGGTGTTTTTTTGGATGAGATTAACATTTTTTTTTTTTTTTTTTTTTTGCGGTACGCGGGCCTCTCACTGTTGTGGCCTCTCCCGTTGCGGAGCACAGGCTCCGGACGCGCAGGCTCAGCGGCCATGGCTCACGGCCCCAGCTGCTCCGTGGCATGTGGGATCTTCGCGGACCGGGGCACGAACCCGTGTCCCCTGCATCGGCAGGCAGACTCTCAACCACTGCGCCACCAGGGAAGCCCGAGATTAACATTTTAATCAGTGGACTTTGAGCAAGCAGATTACTCTCCATGATGTGGTGAGCCTCATCCAATCAGCTGAAGGCCTGAATATAGAACAAAGTCTGACCATCCCTGAGCAAGAAGGAATTCTGCCAGTTGACTGCCTTTGGACTTGATCAGCAACTCTTCTCTGGGTCTCCAGCCTGCTGGCCTACCCTGCAGATTTTGGACTTGTCAAGCCTCTATAATCACATGAACCAATTCTGTAAAATCAGTCTCTCTCTCCTCTCTCAGAAATATATTTCTGTTGGTTCTGTTTCTCTGGAGGATCCTGTCTAATACACCCGAAGTGTTATCAACCCCATTTTATGGATGAGGAAACAGCTTCAGTGAGAACAGAAACCAAAATCAGGCCACTGCAATGTAAATTGGTCACAGAGACAGGTGCTGGGTCTGCGTTCTAACATGATGACTTTGCCATTTAGTAACATAAAAACCCAGGGCTGGAAAAGAACCCAAAAGTCAGGCTTTAGCCCCTGCCATCAGACAGGCATATATCTTGATCATATCACTTCTATTCTTGAAGATTCCCAGGCATGTAATCCCACTCCTCACTTACATGACCCGTTGCTTCTTCCTCCACTGCCAACTGGAATGACCTTCTCTCCTAATTTAAACTCATTTTCTTTGGTGATATCACCCACACAGGAGAAAAGTACTGCTTATGAAGTTTCTAGCAGGAGCCCTCCACGAACTAAAAGACAATTTTAAATAGCATGTGGCCCAAAGCTAAGAACACAGCAGATGCACAGAATAAACAAACAATTGTGTTTCTGGTATCCTACAAAGGTGATCTAGGCTTTGTAAACTATAAGGCAAATATACAAGTAGAAAGTATTGTCATCATTAATGTTCCAGGTTGCAGGACCCGATGAAGTTGAGAGTACACTCAGTTTCTCAGGTCTAAGAAGCAGATCATAAAAGCTTCTGGTTCAAGGCTGAGACTACTCCATTCTAAAAATTAGTTTAAGTGAGATGATATGAGATCTAACACTCTAAACTTAACTAAATAAATTCTGGACCCCTGGCTTAGACCCTCTCCAAACCCTCCAAATCCTTTCCTTTCTTCGTAGTAAAATAAATAGGTGCCCCTTCTCTTATTAAAGAGAACTGTTTTGGTCGCAAGAAATGGAAACCATCTTACATTAACTTAAATGCACAAGTGTAGGTCTCACAGACCCTGAAGGCAAGAGCAACTAAACCTAAGGAGGGGACTGGAATCAGAAAATGGAAAGCCATGGGGAACCCAGGGGCTACTCCTTCTTCGTCTCACAAGGACTCCATTCTTGTCTCTCTGCTAACTCAGTCCACATAGTGGGGAAAAGCCTCCTTCCTGGTCCAAAATTTATGTCTTCTTTGTTCAAAAGTCTAGCCAAGAATGAAATCTCTTGGTCCTTATTCTAGATTCTTGGATAAGGAATTTTGACTGTTCACCTTTAAGCCAGATGTTCACCCCTTATCCAGTTGACTGTGGCAGGGGTCTGGGGTCAGTTAGTACCTCCCATGTGGCTGGCAGAGGACCTATGACTATACACCCTTGTGATCCAGGACCATAGGATGGAGACAGGAAAGTCACCCCTAAACTGTCAACCATACCAGTGTTTCTGAAAGTTGCTCTGCATCCAAACCACCTTGAAAGCTTAGAAAAAACACAGATTCTGCAAGCCTACTCTAGCTCAGAGACCTTGGACCAATAGCTTCCAGCTGCCAGCAGCATTGTCTACTTTCCCCAGAATGTTCTAGGAAGGGGAAAGGATAATCAGTACATTTAGAAATAGCCTCTTCCCCTTTTCCCACCCCACCCAAATGGTTCTGTGCAACTGTCTGAATCCCCTTTTTGGGGAAAGCACTGTAAAATATCATCAGGCAATGCAGAGTGAGAGATGGGGAATAATAATCTAATAACCCTGTATCAGCCTTTCACCTGGTGTCAAGTGCTTCCCCTCTTGCTAAGCGCTTCCTGCCAGCTGGTCATTGAGTGAGGCTGTTTAATAATTATGGCCTCTTTCCATCTTCACAACGATCCCACAAGGTACATGCTTTTTATTCTCATTTGACAGACGAAAAAAGTGAAGCTCAGAGAGGTTAAGGGACTTGCCCAAGGCCACTTAGCTAGTCAGTGACAGAACCACTTGTATGCTTGTCTCCCTCAGTTCCATGAGGCCAGGGATGATATGTCATTGCTTTTGCCCCTCCCAGTATCCATCTGCAGCACCTGGTGCCTGACACAGGACAGCTGCTCAGTAGTGTTTATGGGGCAAATGTAAAATAAATGAATGGCAGCCTGACAGTCCTCAGCGAGCCCATTCCACGTATTCCTACCAGAGCTCCCCACCTGTCTGGTTGTTGCACCTTGGCAGGTCTTGGTGGGTTATAAGTCGACTGAGATACATAACCTCTCAGCTGCTGGGGCAGCCAGAGCCCTTGGACCAGTAGCTTCCTCTGGCTGGAAGCAGCCTTGTCTACTTTCCTTAGAATGTCCAACAATATTCTGTTCTACAGGTGGTATGATTTGAGAAAGTGTGGGAAGTACAGCACAGTCTCATTTAAAGAGTAAATATATGTCCTGCTAATTAAAAACTTGGAAGGTGGTCTGTGAACCCACCCCAACTCTTTCGAGTTATCCTGAGACATTTAGAGAATTGTTCTGGGACTTCCCTGGCAGTCCAGCACGTTGAGACTCTGTGCTCCCAATGCAGGGGGCCCGGGTTTGATCACTGGTCAGGGAACTAGATCCCGCATGCCGCAACTAAAGATCCTGCAAGTCACAACGAAGATCCCGCGTGCCGCAACTAAGACCCAGAGCAGCCAAATAAATAAATATTTTAAAAAGAAAACAAAAAAGAAAATTGTTCTGTATCCTCTCTCTTGGGAAAGTCCTGGATGACAGCCCTGATGAGCCAGCAGCCTGCTCCCTTCCAGCAAGAGCACCCAAAGGCTCCAGAGTTAAACTCAGACCTTAATGAAAGGCCGGCAGCATCTGGCATTCTTCACGTGAAACCCAGAGGCCCCCAGCTTGATGCCAGGACTCCGAAACGCCTTTCCTGCCAGGGGATTATGTTCATTTGCACAGGATCTGAGACAGAAATTCCAAAGAGATGATACTGGAAACCAAAGGCCTATATCGTATTAATAATACAGACAGGAAGACTCCCTTGGCAGCTGGTAGCAAACATATTACATAAAGAAGGGGCCCTGGTCCCAACACCAGCCCCAGCAAGCCAGCCAGGTCATTTCAGATTACGAATAGACACAATTCAAACTTACTATGTCTATTAGAGACTTCGTCTCTGTTTAGCTATTAGGTTTACGCACTTACATGCTAATTTCTGAGTCAAAGAATCAGAGATCTCTCCAGATGAGGTATCCACCACAGCTCAGCAGGCTGCAAAAATCAAGCTGTACTTACCTTTCATTGGATAGTCCACGCCCGTGTCTGGGTGCAGCTGCAGCAATGAGCAGAGGCCAGAGTCGGTGGAAGTCTGGGTTACAAGGCACAGCAAGGAGAGCATCAGCTCTGCATTCAGAGACCTTGGGTCAGAGGCCTGTCTCGGCCACTCACCAGCTTGGTGACTGTGAAAGAGAGAGAACCCACATTTTTAACTGACGATTTTAAACTTCAGCCAGCCCAGGCACCCTCAGCTCTCACCTATCCCAAACTCCGATTCCAGTTCCCAAATTCCTATACCCACCACTTCTTCAGTCAGCAAGCAAGCTAGCTAAGCGGAGGTCAAAAGCAGACAATCACACCTTTAAATGGTATGATTTCAAACATACACAGACAGCCCTTCAGCTTTCTCATCTATAAAATGAGAACGCTAATAATCCCTGCCTGGGTTCTGAACCCTTATGGGGTTCATATTCTTGCTTGGGATCATTAGTTGTATAACTTTATTTAACCTCTCCTGGCCTCAGTTTCCTCATCCATAAAAGGGAGACTGGCCTGTGGAGAGGGGTCATGAGATTGGTATATTTCTTCTTTTGTAAACCGCCACTTGTTCTTTTGGAACACTTAGATTATATTGGTTTGTAAGAGCTCTTTATATATTATAAACTTTAGCCCTTCCTCATTAATACCACATTTTTTGCTTAGTTTATCTTTTATTTATGACATATAAAGTGCTTAGCATGGTGATTATGACATTGGCAGCAATTTTATTATTGAGAAATGTTTTCTAAGTGGAAAGTTCTAGAACAAGATGAGCTATCATTACTTTGTTATTACCAACAAGGGCAAGGCTGGACCCAAAGAAAAGGAGCTCCACCTTCCTGGAGAACTGAAGCCAATTTGAGCCAGCTGGAAGCAAGGGGGTGCTATGGAGACAAACGTGACTGCCTAGGGCTATGCTAGAGACCTGAGGTCCTCAGGTGAGAAAGACAAATGTTGAGAGGAACCAAGATCCCGAAAATGAAGGGCTTTCCTGGAATCAGATTACATCCCATCACCACCCACAACATATACACACACACACATCATATATCAGACATCACGCATATACATACACATCACCCACATCACACACACATACGCATAACCCCCCCACACACACACAACACACACATTCATACTCATCACGCAAACATACATATCACACCCATATCTCACACACACACACACACACACAACACACACACACAACACACACGAGAGCAGTAGAAAGGCTCACAAGAAAGACCGCCTTACATCATACCTTTGGCGAAAACTGAGAGAGCAGCTCGCCTGAAGAGACGGCACTGGCTAGAACAGAAACCAGGCTGAGAAAGTGCCTTTGTGTGAACAAAGGTCACGGTTGCTTAGAAAGAGGAGCTTCTGGGAGCAAAAGGAAGACAGTAATCTGGGTGCCTGTGTGAAGACCTTGCAGGACCTACACTTTCTATGATCCTCAAAGCAGCCCTCAGAGGTGTCCGGGACAGGTATTTACAGGCCCTTTCACAGAAGGGGAAACTGAGGCTTAGAAGGTCCATGTTTTATTTTAAAACAGTTCACAAATATCAGAACCAGGGCCAGGATCTGGGTCTTTTGATTCCTATTCAAAGTCATTCATTCAACAAATATTTACTGAGACCCTACCTTGGGCCTGGCTTTAAGTTGTCGGTTTGTTTTAACACCTGGTTATAGAAGGTTTCTGAGTTCCTCAAGCCTTTCCATGTTGGCCTAATGCACCCTAGGATTCCCAGAATCAGAGTCTCAGGCTGCAAGGATCCTTGGAAAGGACTCTGGCCAGACTGGCATGTCTCAGGGTTTTGCAAATATTCCTATATCATATGCCTAAGAAAACAGAACATTGTTCTGTTTGCCAAACAGCTGGACCGTGGCAGCTCTAATAAAGACCAAGCTCAGGGGCCAAGCAGAATCCTCCAGTTTATTTAATAGCATAAGGGGTTTGCAAGTCTAGGAAATACCTCTGGTTTCACTGCCCTGGTTGAAAACCCTTTTACCTTCTACTTCCTGCTGACTCAGCAAGATGAACATGGCTTGGGTTTGGGCTGGAGGGGTGGAAGATACCTTTGTCCCTAACCCCAGTTCATTGGCTTGCCAAAGCAGCCCCGTGGGCTCCGTCTCACTTCATTCCCCCAGCCAGCTCCTCCACCACCGCCTGGACTGTTCATGGGTCTGAGCAGTGATGAGACCACAGAGACCCAAAGCAAGCCCAGGATGAGCTGCCACATGGAACTCACAGCTCTCTTGGTCCCTCCCTCCTCCCCGATACCCTCTCCCTCAAGAACTGCTCCCCTTTCAGGAAAGTCTAATCAGTAGGCAGCCAGATCCGTGGTAACTGAGCTCAGACACTGGATCGAATGTCCGGTGGGCCCCCACCATAAACTGCAGGTCACATAATTCAACTTGATCCCTCACTCCATCCTACACTTTATATGCTTCGGGGGACACGGCAGCTGATGGTGAGAGAGATTAAGTCCCTGCGATGGGGCTGCAAGATGAGGGATTGCTCTCAAATGGAAAAGTTACTTCAGATCCAAAGAGGAGCAACTGGCTCAAGACCTTGCAGAGGGGAGAAGGGGGGAGGGGAGGGCCACCCTGGGGAAGCCCAACCCCAGTCCCCGTTTTCCACTCTGACCCCCATCGGGAAGACTCGACCCTCCTCCTTACTCATGCCCCAGGCAACCTCAGAACCCTGTTGGGAGGTTTTGGAAGCCCCATTTTCTCATCTGTAACATGGGAAGGAGAAAAATCTGCTGAGAAAATGAGATAAAATAGCAATGCACATCAGTCCTAGGAGGAAGAAACTTTGAACTGGGCAAGAAGGTTATTTTCCATCCACATGACCTGGTAACCACAGAGCAAATGCTTCATTTTGTTCACCAGCAGTGACAGGGTTGAGTGGGAATGATGGTGGCACTTGGTTTGTCACCGAAGGCCTATGCAGTTGATATGTAAGAAGACAAAGTCCTCCACAGGGCCTCAGAAAGAGGCTCAGACTCCCCCTTCTCTTTTCACAGACCCAGCACCCCCAGACCCCAGGAAACCAGAAACAAAGGAGCAAGTGGGCCAGGCCCTCCTCATCTCCACCTGCTCGCACCCTCCCAGCTCGGGAATCAGGCCGGAGGCCCATCCTCCCAGCGGAGGCCTCGTCCCTTTTGCTGCTGTGTACCCTGGGGTGCCATCCCCCCATCACACCTGAGTCTGGGCTTTCCCTGTGCGCAAATCTCTCTCGTAACAGTTGTGGCCGGACAGGCCCAATGGTAGGGCCGCTGTGCAACAATCTTTAGACACATTGCTAAATATTTCCAGCTGCCCAGAGGGCCCCTGTACTATATGAGGTGAGACTGTGACGTTTCACCGCACAGGCGAGGACAGCCAAAGGGCATCCCCTCGACTTTTCTCTACTGTCCTCCATTTGATGAAAGACTTGTGGTTAAACCTTTATCTTCCATAAACATTTAAAATGCGGTTACCTTGCTTTCCATGTCTCATTTTTGTTTTATTAAAAAAATGGGTTCCTTGCAGTAAAACATCTGATACTGTGGATGTTCTGCAGAAAACAGATGTTTCTCCATGTAATAGACGTTGGCGGGCCTCCGCATGCCCACCAGGCCTCAGACTACCACTCAGATACACGTACCCACACATGTGTCTCATGAAAGGCCGGGCATGGCTGGGTCCCACCAGGGACCCTGAGGCCACAAGGCCGCAAGGCTTGAGTCCCCACAGCCATGGCACCCTTGAGCCAAGAGGCCAGAGAGGCAACATGACCTGGGACTCTCACTGAGAGGGCTCACTGCCTCTGAGTTCCGCTCCCTCTCTCTGCCTCTAAGGGGACAGGGGCAGAAGCTTCAAACCAAGCAGGCACAATCTTTCTCAAGGGCACACAAAGCACCCTTGCCAGCTCTATCCCTCAGGCGCTGGGGCGGACTGGCTCACTCATTTCCCCAGGAATTTTCTCCCCATCCCCTCTGGAGATTCACCTGAAACTGGCTGAGACAGCTGAGGCTTGCTTCCTTCCCAGGGATAGTAGCACCTTCATGGACCCTGAAAAATTAAGGGTTATCAAGACCCAAAAGAATTAGCTCCCTGCTATGGAATGTCTCAGGTACTCAGAAAGCTGTTTCTGGGCAACAGGGGACTGTCACGCTGGAGGGGGTCTCCACCACCCACATGGCCCTACCCACAGGACAGTGTCCTAGAACTTACCCAGCACTGGGATGACTGGGTTCCCTTTCAACCTGCCTCTCCTTCTCCTATGACCCCAGCAGCATCACTTCCCCTCTCTGTATCTCAGGATCACTTAAGGAAGCTGGACTTTCCTCTCACTGAGCTCCTGTAGTTCCTACAAGCTGAAACTCTGAGCCAATGATACTGTGAACTTATTTCCCTAGAATTATATCTATAATTCCAAGTAAGATTTGTGGATGCTTACAGAAGTGTACACAAATTTAAAAGAGAGAGAGAGAGAGAGAGAGAGGATGATGATGATGACGATATTATAGCAAATGACTAAGAAACAAGGGTAGAAAAAATAAGATGAATCCTGGGGGCTACACAAAATCTTTGCTAAGGAGAACTGTAAATTTGGGTCTGGGCTTCCCAGGTGCAGAGCAACGAGGATAATACTGTCAGTTACAAGAAGTACGGTGTCACTGAGGTGAAGAAACAAACCATTACTCAGAAGAATCACAGATATTCTCGGGAATGAGACTTCAAAGCAATTTCTCACAGGGAATTTTGAGGTGTGTAGTAAACCAGTGCTTTTCATCTTGAAAAACAAAAACAAATGGATAACTCTTTTTTTCAAAGTAAAATTTATTTTCAAAATGCAAAGAAACAAAATAGACCAAAAAACTGCTCTGGCTGAAGGGGAGTTTGAGGACAAGGGCTCCATGCTCTGTGCAGGACGCCAAAGTAACCCACAACCTCACTCCCCAAACAGCTCAGCTGGATTGACCAGGCACTGCATGAGTCACTGTTTCCAAACCCTGCCAGAAGGTAGGAGCCCCCTGGAGGGCTTGCTAAGCACATAGAGCCCACAGCCCCACAGCAAACCGACTGCACCAGAATCTTGGAGGGAAGGGAGACAGGGTCTGATCTGTGTCTCCTGGTGATCTATGTTCAGCAAGCTTTAGAAACACTGCCATAAACCAATACCACAACAGTCTGGCTCAACAAGACAGTAAAAGCTCCTTAGAATGGCGAGCCCCATCCCTGGGAATGTGGCATTCTTTGTAAGGTAAGGCCCCAGAGGGGTAAGAGTACACGGAGTAGGCTGCCAGGGCCACAGACTGTGCTGATCCGGGAGGAGGCAGAGAATTTCTCTGCTCCCTTTCCGGCAGCCCCGCCCACACCTCCACACCAGCTGCCCCTTCCATCCTGCTCTTCCCTGCTCTCGAGGTGAAGCAGTCTTGCTGTCCTCTCCTCAGAGACATGCAAATATCACGGCAACAGTAACAGGCAGAGCAGGCGACAAGGCCTCCCTTCCGTGCAGCAGAAGTTGCAGAAGCACAAACCTCAGGTGACCTGATGGGCTGTGGACATGTGCTCCATCTTCCTACTCCAGCTCACCCTCCATAAGCCAGCTCAGGCTCCCACAGACTCTGCTGTCATCAGGGCATCCAGCTTGAAAACTCCTTCCATGACTTTCCATCGGCCATGACTTCTGTGTATGGAATTATATCATGGCGGTTTAGAGCTTGGGCTCTGGAGCCGTATCAGGTTCAAACTCTGATGTTCTCACTTTTGACTGGTGTGTCCTGGGCGAGTTCCTGCCTAATCAGAGCCCAAGTTTCCTCATCTGTAAAATGAGGGTGTCCACTAGGCAGAATATGCTAGCTTGTTTTGCAGTAGCAAACCCCAAAATTTCAATGGATTAAAACAACAAAGGCTTATTTTTTATGCAAGCAAAGTTGGCGATGGCTCCAGAGACCTCCCAAGGCACTTGCCCCCCTATGTGGAAGCTCAACAATCCAGGCTATTTCAACCATGTGCCACTGCTGTCTACCACACGCTTCCACAATTAGAATGGGACTCTGGAGGGCCTCGCAGAGACTTTTAAATGCTTCAACCCAGAAGTGATGCACGTCACTTCCCCTCACCAATCACTGGTCAAAACTAGTCACACGGGCTTCCCTGGTGGCGCAGTGCTTGAGAGTCCGCCTGCCGATGCAGGGGACACGGGTGCGTGTCCCGGCCCGGGAAGATCCCGCATGCCATGGAGCAGCTGGGCCCGTGAGCCATGGCCGCTGAGCCTGCGCGTCCAGAGCCTGTGCTCCACAACGGGAGAGGCCACAACAGTGAGAGGCCCACGTACAGCAAAAAACAAACAAACAACAAAAAAAAACTAGTCACATGGCCCTGTCTCCAGCAAGGGTACGGGGAAGCATAATCAAGCTTGTGCCTAGGAGAAGAGAAGCAGACATGGGGGAGCACTAACCATGGGGCAATGCATAATGGGGGGCTGGTAATCACGCTCAATGTAAATCTTCAGCACACAGAAAAGTTTTAATAAATGTTCAACATCATTATTATTATCATGGCTTTCCAAAGCCTTGCCTTCTCTTCCGTTCTGGTTCTGGCCAGTGTTCTAAGGAGCAGTGGCCCATTTCCTAGCTTGCAAATCCTTTTACCCTCCAGGCTTGGATTTTTGTAGTTTTTCCTTTCCATTAAGCCCAGTATTAATCATGAGATTTACATCAGCCATCGTAAGAACTCTGGATGTTACTACAGCAAGAGACCAAGGATGATTTATCATCCAATATATACACACAGCACACACATACTTGTTAACACACGCATATTACAGAGGTCGTTAATTAATGTTTCATCAGCACTATCGTCATCAGTGAATACAGCTGGTTCAAGATCAAGAAGCAGGAGGGGTCACCAGATGCAGAGGGAAGAGCATTCCTGGGAAATGAATGAGAAGCCTGGGTTCTGAAACCTAAGTGTCCACATCTGTGAAATGGGGCTAATGTTCCTGCCAAGCTCACTAGGTTGTTGGTAGGACCCAGCAAGAGCAAGAAGCCTAGTCCCCTGTGAAGTGTCATCCAAAAGCAGGCCACAGTATCCCCCGACAGGTGCCACGTACCGCGGTGCCTCAGAAAAAAACTCGTCAGCAGAGTCCTTTGAACATCTCAAGTGCTTCTTTTCTATCTCCCAGGGTTTCTCTCCCCAGAGATCTCTGTCCCCCACTAATTCTTATTCCCTTGATAACCAACTCACCATCAGATTGCATAGCCCGGTATCTTCCTCTCTCCAGACTTACCGGTGGGAGGAGCGGGGGAGGTCAGATTGTATTGGGGAGTGTGTGCAGGTTCCCAGGGCTTTTCCTACCAGAGCGCCGAGCTCTGGGGAACAGCTTACTGCTGCCCTAATTGTAACGAGGCTCACGCCACCATTACACAACTTTAGTACCAGCTTTTATGCGGGCATCTGGGGATGTGTGTGCTTATGAGCAATCTGTAATGAAAAAAAGACCGACCTGCAGCAGGCTGGGAAAGAGGGGCCCAGAGCACCAGGCAGGGCAGGCCCCATCACAGGGGCCGCCCCAGGCTCTGGGGACAGGGCTGCTGCCCTGGGACATTTAAGGCACTATTTGATCTCTTGTTAAGTTCCACATGGCTTCAATTTCCACGTGCTCTGAAAGAGAATGGAATTAGAGTCAACAGATCCATCGTGTCTTTCATAAAGATGTGTTCTTAATCAAGGAGATGGAGGAGGAAAGGAAACTCACATTCCTGGAAGGCCTACTATGTGCCAGGACCATGCCAAGAGCTTTGTTTCTATGCATTACCTCATATGAGCCTCACAGTAACCCACTGAGGTAGGATCTGTTATTAACCTTTGTGGTAGTTTGCAAGAAAAAACCCCAAAAAGCCACAATATTTTGAGGTGGAGTCTGTTTCTCCATCCTCTGAATCTTGCTTGGGCCAGTGTGTTTGCATTAGCAAACACAATGCAAGCAGGGGCTTGAAAAGTGCCTGTGTATCAGACTTGCCTTCTCTTGCTGCTTTGAACCATTTCACTGCTATGTGAACAAGCACAAGCTAGCCTCCTGGAGGATGAGAGACCACATGGGGCATGACCCCAGCTGGGACCACAAACATAGGAGTGAGGCCATCCTAGCCCATCCAGCCACAGCTGAGGCAGCCCAGACCTGAAGAACACCCAGCCAGCCTGGAGAATCACAGGAAATACTAAATGCTTCTTATCATAAGCCACCCTGTTTTCGGGTAGTTTGTTGTTCAGTAAGAGCTGCCTGATACATCCTTTGTTACAGATAAGGAGTCTGAGGCCCAGAAAGCTCAAGTCAATTCTCCAAGATTCCTTAACTGGTTAAATGGCAGAGAGGGATTTGAACCCCAGGCTTATATTCAGTGCGCTGAATTACCACGGTTCCCCTACAGCATGCTGGCATGTGGAGTGGGACTCCTGAGAGCAAGCTGTCCTGAGAGGTCCTAACTCCCCCCACAGCCATTGCCACCATTCCCCTCGGAGGGAAGCTGGAAAGCCTCCAGTGCTCTGGAGACCTTCTGCCTAGGTGGGCTTCACATCTTACAAAAGGCACAGCACAGACCTGAAAACTTTTCTCTAGATGGCGTTTTCATAAATAGAGTCTAATTTTTCCATTGCTTCTTATTTAAGAATTGCTCCATCCTTCCGCCTAAAGAATCATCAAAAGACTGAGGTAGCCCCTCTACTCCTCTGGCTCAGAAACCCTCGCCTCTGGTCATGTGTGAGTGGTTTGAAGACAAACCTTTTTGTGTGTGATTTTTGTTATGATAAAATATACACAACATAAAATTTACTATTGTAGCCGTTTCTCAGTGTACACGTCAGTGGTGGTAAATACCCTCATGATCTTGTGCACCGTCACCACCATCCATCTCCACAGCTCTTTCCATCTCATAAAACGGAAACTCTGCACCCATTAAACAGCATTTCCCCCATTCCCTCTCTCCCAGCCCCTGACAAGCACCATTCTACCTTCTCTATGAATCTGATGACTCTCGGCACCTCGTGGAAGTGGAATCATACAGTATTTGTCTCTGTGTGACTGGCTTATTTCACTTAGTATAACATCCTCAAGGCTCATCCATGTTGCACCATATGTTAGAATTTCCTTCCTTTTTAAGGCTGAAAAATATTCGATTGTATGCTTATCCATCCATCCATCAGTGGACACTTGGGTTGCTCTCATATCTTAGCTACTGTGAATAATGCTGTTATGAATATGGGTGTACAAACATCTGGAAGATAAACCATCGAGTGTATCTGGGAATCCCCTTGTTCAATAGTTATACTAAGGGGAGTCATTTTGGATGTTTGAATTTATGCCCTGAGGAAACTACCTTCCTATCCCAACATCATGTTCCAAGGAGGGCCTGCTTAAATATGGACATACCAGAATCAGGGAGCCCCAGTTATAAATCCTCTGTGCCCCCAAAGTCAGTTAACTGAGAATAAATCTCCCCAGCAAAATCCTACTGTGCTTGTCAGTCTGTTCTTGGGCTAACCTGTGTACCTCATAGCGCAGCTGAAGGATCACATACTAGTTCTGGGTCCTAGGGGCAGGGCAGCCCTCCTTCCTGATGCAGAATTGGTTTTAAGTAGAATTTTGAAATAGCCACTGCTATATTTTAGCACTTCTGGGGCTCCTTGTCAGGTCCCTGCCTTCCCTACTTTGGAATGAGCCCTCCACCACCTCCTACCTTCCCAGCATCAATGTGCTCCACACCCTAGAATAATCTCTCCTCTCCTCCTCTTCTCTCTCCCCCTATTCCTCTCCCCTCCATTCCCCTCTCCTCATCATGTAGATGCGCCAGAGCTGGTGGGCCTTCTTTGGCTGTTCCTATTTTGTTCATTTTAACTATGTCTCATCCTCCATTTAGAATCCCACATATTACCTAGAAGCACCAGTGCTGTTTCACTGGTCTCTCACCTGGAAACAGAAGTGGAGAATCTGCTGGTAGCTGCACCACCTAGTTCAGTAACCACATAAACTGGATTCTAATCAATCTGGAATTTCATATGTAAACTCTCACATCTATGGTGAGGAAGGGGGTTGAGTTTGGGATCCTTCACAGCTTAAAATCTAAAGTCTGAACCTGTTTAAAAATAAAGTGCGTAGAAGACATCTTTTGATATGATTTATGGGATACTGTATGGAACCCGGAATTTATTCTTGAAAGCAATTGTGTGCAGAGAAATTAGCAGACACTAATTGCTTTCAAGAGAAAATTGCATCTCATTACAAACTGCTGAATTTTTTTTTTTAAATGATCTCCTTCTCTGCAGTGAAAACATCTGGATTCCCAGGGGCATGGGCAAAGCCAGAGCCTCTTCCAGCCCAAGATAGGTTTTGCAAGTTGCTGGAGCTCTGAGTGAAAAAGGTCACAGGACAGGGAAGTGTGGGATTTTGTTGTTGTTGTTTTTTGCATGGCAAGTTAAATCTAGTATGGGGCCATCAGTAACATGGAATTGTTTAAAATCTCAGCTTCAAGCCCAAACTCCGCATGGCATTCAAGGCTCTCTAAAATCAATCCAGCTCCTCGGCAACCTGAAAATCCTGTCTTCTGTCTTGGACTGGAAGAGGCTCTCCACAGAGCTGCTTCCTGAGTGCAGCGCTGACGACAGAAGGAAAAATGCCTTTCCAAGGTTGTGGCAATCGGTGTGTTCCACGGCCAAGAATGAGAATTTTAAGAATGGTCACTCATTAAGTACTCACCAGGAATGACTCAGGCGCCCATGATGTGCTCACAGTACACTAGCAGCTAGTTATCAAGATCCTGCCTATGTAAACGTATCAGTTGGAGCACAGCAGCCCAATGTTTCCCAACAACTGGTAAGGAGCCACAGCTTGATCATGTCACGTCTGAGTGAGCTGCGACACATTTTTATTTTTCAGACGGTCCTTTTCCCAAAGGTAGAAGACGACTCCCTGGGAATGTTGTGTGGAACAATGTTTTTTCAGACCGTTTTAGTCACAGAATCCTTTCTTCAAATTGAAATTTCACGTGGAAGCCCTGGATTTAAAACCCAAGGCCTACAGGACGGACCCCTTCCTTTTTGGTTCCTTAGGGGCCCATTTTTGGCTCCTTCTTGGGAAGGGGGCTGGGGGGTTGGAAGGCTGTACCCTGCTGTTTCTACAAGGAGATACTCCACATGACCTGGTAGTCCAAAGAGAGGGCCCTCCATGCCCGTCAAGACCATAGGAAAGTAGTTGCCCCCAACCTACTCTGGACCCCTCCTTACCTGCTTTCTCCTGGCTGAATCCCCACTGACTTTTCTGAAGGTCCAAAGCTGTTCTTTTCTGATGAAATCCGTCGACTGATCCAAAGCTATGAAAAGCCAGGCAGTGCAGTGAAGGATGGGGTGGGCAATACAGTTCTGAGCCTCGTGTTTCACACTTTCTTCTCTGCATCACACAAGGGACCACACCTCACTGCCTGGGCTTTCAGATAGGGTGATGAGGAGGCTTCCTCCTTCCCTGGCTCTCCTCTTCTCCCCTCAATTCCTTTAACCCTTTCCTCCCCAGAGGGTGGCAACCCTAACCATCTCCATCCTTTCCCTGCCAGCCCCACCCTTCCCCATTCATGTATCAGTTTCTAACCCCTAAAGTCCCTCCCCATATCTTGCAAACGTCACAGACTTCAGCAGCATCCTCTGACTGTCCCGGAGCCTCTTCCCAGCCCAGTATCTGCTGTTCTATGGAGTAAGGGAGGGTGCACTCTGGTCTTAAGGTTTTCCCACAACAACGTGGGGGCAGGATGGACAGTGGAGACGTCCTTTCCTGGATGCAACTGTCTTCTCAACAATAACTCACCATCATGAGGATCAATTCCCTAAAACAATAGCAACAACAACAAAACACTTCGGCTGGTCTTCAAGAGAGATTTATACTTCTCCTTTAATGCAACTTTGACTTATCTGGGGAGAGTTAATAATCCTGGCCATGAATAGCACTATGCCCAAATCCCTTCCTGTAACACCTAGGATTCTTCCTTTGTCACAGAACACAGAGAGGGGAGGAGTTGTTTTGTCTGTCTGTTTTAACTAGATAAAAGCAGAGTTGGTCTTTTTAAAATGGTGGATGGGTGGTAGAAATCCCTGCCTCTTGAACCCTCCATTTCTCTGCTGGCAGATCCCCTGAATAAGGTTGCCAAATTTAGCAAATAAAAATATAGGATACCCAGTTAAATTTGAATTTTAGATAAACAATGAATAATTTTTAGTATAATTATGTTCCAAATATTGCATGGGGCAACCCTACCCCTGAGACAGCCCCAAGGAGCACTGACTGAACCCACTGTGTGGGAAATGTTGGCTTCAGTTAGGGGATCACAACAGTTGACCTCCAAGAGTCCTTCATCCCAAGGGCTCTGATTTCTTATATACCAACACGCTAAGAGTGGGGGGTACAAAGAACATGGGTCCTTGTTCTTGGCAGCAGAAGGGCCCCCCTTCCTGAGCCTCAGCTCCCACCTAGGGCCCTGACTGTGGTAATGTCTCCTTCAGCTCAGGGGACTCAAACTCTGCACCTCGCTCTTTCCTCAGCTCCCAGACTGTCTCCATTTAGCATTACCAAGTGACCACCAACATTTGGTAACGGGCTCTGGCTCTGCCTCCCGTGTCTCCTTGACCTGCCTTCAAGGCTGGGACCGCCTCACTCATTCTCTACAACCATCACCTGACACTTGTGATGAGTAGCATTTGGCCAAGAGCTTGGCTGGGATATCAAGTCTCCCTCCAGACCAGCACAGGCCACTCTTTCCTTGCAGCAGGAGGGCCTGAGGCACCCAGAATGAGAATCCTTGTCAGGAAAGTAAATGAGGGTGTCCCTTCTTAAAACAAGGAGCCAAGATCACCATATGAGAGACAGAACTGTGTTTAGTTTGGCTAAAGTTAGGTCTAATGGAGAGTGTGTGTGATAACTATCTCCAGGCTTGGCTAGGGGATACAGATCGAAGAGGAAAGAGGAGCTGGGCAGGGGACTCAAAGAATCAGAAGATAACGGAGGAGGGGAAACACAGTCCAAAATGCAGGAATGTACCCAGCTCTGGTTCACTGGATATGTTGAAGCAGGCTTACAGATAAAAAGATAAAGATGCTGTCAATAATGCTAGAGTCATCCTCCAACAACCTCAACTTTCTCTCAAACTGAAAAGAAAAAAAGAAAAAGAAAAAAAAAAAGAGAGAGAGAAACCACCTCCATTTCTGTCTCCTTTTAAAATGCAGGAGGATCACAGGAATCAGACTCCCTGACTTCAGACTATACTGCAAAGCTACAGTAATCAAGACAGTATGGTACTGGCACAAAAACAGAAACATAGATCAATGGAACAAGATAGAAAGCCCAGAGATAAACCCACACACCTATGGTCAACTAATCTATGACAAAGGAGGCAAGGATATACAACGGAGAAAAGACAGTCTCTTCAATAAGTGGTGCTGGGAAAACTGGACAGCTACATGTAAAAGAATGGAATTAGAACACTCCCTAACACTGTACACAAAAATAAACTCCAAATGGATTCAAGACCTAAATGTAAGACCGGACACTATAAAACTCTTAGAGGAAAACATAGGAAGAACACTCTTTGACATAAATCACAGCAAGATCTTTTGTGATTCACCTCCTAGAGTAATGGAAATAAAAACAAAAATAAACAAATGGGACCTAATAAAACTTCAAAGTTTTTGCACAGCGAAGGAAGCCATAAACAAGACAAAAAGACAACCCTCAGAATGGGAGAAAATATTTGCAAACAAATAAACAAAGGATTAATCTCCAAAATATATAAACAGCTCATGCAGCTCAATATTAAAGAAACCAACAACCCAATCCAAAAATGGGTAGAAGACCTAAATAGACATTTCTCCAAAGAAGACATACAGATGGCCAAGAAGCACATGAAAAGCTGCTCAACATCACTAATTATTAGAGAAATGCAAATCAAAACTACAATGAAGTATCACCTCACACCAGTTAGAATGGGCATCATCAGAAAATCTACAAACAACAAATGCTGGAGAGGGTGTGGAGAAAAGGGAACCCCCTTGCACTGTTGGTGGGAATGTAAATTGATACAGCCACTATGGAGAACAGTATGGAGGTTCCTTAAAAAACTAAAAATAGAACTACCATATGACCCAGCAATCCCACTACTGGGCATATACCCTGAGAAAAACATAATTCAAAAAGAAACATGGACCCCAATATTCATTGCAGCACTGTTTACAATAGCCAGGTCATGGAAGCAACCTAAATGCCCATCAACAGACGAATGGATAAAGAAGATGTGGTACATATATACAATGGAATATGACTCGGCCATAAAAAGGAACAAAATTGGGTCATTTGTTGAGACGTGGATGGATCTAGAGACTGTCATACAGAGTGAAGTAAGTCAGAAAGAGAAAAACAAATATCCTATATTAACACATGTATGTGGAACCTAGAAAAATGGTACAGATGAACCAGTTTGCAGGACAGAAGTTGAGACACAGATGTAGAGAACAAACGTATGGACATCAAGGGGGGAAAGCCGCAGGGGGGTGGGGATGGTAGTGTGATGAATTGGGCGATTGGGATTGACATGTATACACTGATGTGTATAAAACTGATGACTAATAAGAACCTGCTGTATAAGAAAATAAATAAAATTAAATTAAAAAAAAATTTTTTTTAAATGGAGGAGGATAATGCCTAGTTAATGTCAGCAGCAGGCACACAGCCTCCACCCAGAAGAATCAACACATGAACTGACAAGTGAATGGACAAATACATGAAGGTAGCTGCTCAGTTAGAACTCCCTCTACATTCGGAACCAGAATATCTTGGTTCAGATCCCAGCTCTGCTACTACTTACTCCATGGCCTTGAGCAACTGCTTGATCTCTCCAAAGCCTCAGTTTTCTCATCTAAAAACTGGCATTAATAACTTTATCAACTTCACCAGACAACAGTAAGGATCAAAGGAGGTGACATATCAGAAAGGGCTTATAAACTCTAAAGCAATTTCCAAGTACTAAATATTGATACCACAAAATGCAATCCCTACCTTTAAGCAGCTTACAGTCTAGGCCTGTACTGTCCAATATGGTAGCCACTAGGTACGTGTGGCTACTGAGCACTTGAAATGTGACCGATGAAAATTTACACAGGCTGCAAGTATATAATACACACTAGGGAGTGTGTGTGCTTTAATACAAAAAAATGCCAACATATCTCGTTACTATGTTTTATACTAAACGCATGATGAAATGGTAATATTTTTATACATTGAACTAAATAAAATGGCAGTAGCTTATTAGTACACAAGTGCTGGCCAACCAATGTGTCTTGAAATGTAAATTAATGTGTCTCCTGGGCCTCTGCTGATCAGAAGAGCAAACATAAATACTTGGAACTCTAAGCAACCTTCAGGGCTATCCAATACAACACCTTATTTTTTTCAAATGAAGAATCTGAGGTCCAGAGAGGGTTGAGACTTAATCAAGACCACACAGCCCATGAACGACCCAGTGTATTTTCCATTAGACCACAGTGCAGTTTTTAGAGCTTTTCAAACCTTTTTTTAATAAAGAGTGCCTAAAATCAGGTCAAATGATAATTCTGGGAAATAACAACGTATCCACAGCTGGCAGATGAAAAAACTGAGGCCCTGAATGACTAAACACACACAATTAGTGGCATCTTTGAGGCGAGCACCCTTTCACCCCATGCTCTCCCTCCCACCCCAGGCTCCCTCTCCAGGTCCAGAAGATGGTGCAATAACATGTAGCATCCCCTTCCCTGGTGCCTCCACCACCTCATGTTCAGGACACGCCCATGAGCATTCTTCAGCCTAATTAAATAATGGAACCACACTGATCCTTTCTTCCAAGGTCCAGGGGCACTGTTTCCTCTCCACCCCAGTTCTGCTTGGGAATGTTGACTTTGGAAAACGGCACCAAATACACTCTTAACTGCAATTTCCAAATCAGAAACAGCCTCCAAATCTTTATTCAGCAGAGAGTAAAAGATCTCAGAAGGCTGAGCCTGTTTAGGCCGTGAGAGCCTAGAAGCTCTTCTGCCCAAAGAGCCTCCGGGGACAAACAGGTCATTACAAGTCAGCTCAAATCCACAAATGGGTACCTGCTGCATGTCCTGGAATTCAGAGGTGACTAAAACAAAGCTATCACCTCTTAGTCATTCCTGGTCCAACAGAGGAGATTCGTACAAATGGTTAGTTGGACTATGAGGCAGAAAGACATGGGTACCATACTTTGGGGGCCCAGAAATTAAGGAGCCTCTAGTTCAGGTAGGCTTCCTGGAGCAGGGGGGTCTGACCAAAGTCTTAGAGGATGAGAAGGACGTCATAGGCCAAGAAGGGACGGATAAACCGAGAGAGCAGAGATTCAAGACAACTTTAGTCTTTGAGGACATGCGACACTGGGCTGGCTGTTCCTTTCTGGCACTCTCCAAGGTGACCGTGAGCCAAGCTTCTGCAGCAGCAATATTAATAGTACCTCCTCACCTCTCGGGGATGCTTCACGGCCAATCTCATTGCATACTCACAAACACCCCAGAAAGCAGGCAGGGCAAATGTCACATAGCCATTCTCCAGAGCAGGGAGGACTCGGGGAGATTAGTGCCCTGACTGGCTTCACATAGCAATTAACGGACGGAGCCCAGGCATCACCAAGCGTTTCTGGGTCCTCCACCTCTGATCCTGCTTCCATACAGTTCAGCAGCTGAGAATTGCATAGCTCCAAGGTTTTCCCCAACCTCCCTTGTCTTAAAGGCAACTTAGTTATTGCCAAGTACCACTTATGGGGCACTTTGCATGAATGGCCTTGCCCCTGCAGCTGTTTTCTCAAGGTTTGTGTCTTATCTCCCAAGGTGTTTTTTTATCTCTCACAACATCTAGAAGGCGCTCAGTAGATTCACAGATTCATTGATTGGTAGGCCTAGTGCAGAGATGACGTCAAAAGGGAAAGGGCATGTTAAAAGGATTTTAAATATTATTGCTACCTAAATTCATAGACACTTTCTTTGGAGGTCTTTAAAACACAGGGCTAGCCTCTCTAATTACGCCCTATCTCCATGCCTGTCATGTACCTACAAACGTCTCCTTAATCACATTCAACCTACCTACTTGCCTCCCTGATATTATGACTTTCCAGACTGCTAGATAAACACCAATCCGTTTAACATCTATATCTTGGGCACCAATGCACAGGTAGGTGTGTGTGTGTGTGTGTGTGTGTGACATAAGGGGAGGAAGGTGTTGTAAGGAGATGCAGAGCCGGGCCCAGTCCACTAAGCCGCACGTGGCTATTAAGCACTTGGATTGTGGCCAGTCTAAATGAAGACACGCTGTGAGTGTAAAATCCACACTGGATTTCAATGATTTAGTGCAGAAAAACAAAGAATGTAAGATAGCTCATTAATACTGAATACACAACGAAAAGATAATATTTTAGATATAATGGATTAAATAAAATATACTATTAAAATTAACTTCACTCGTTTCTTTTTACTTGTTAATGTGGCTACTAGAAAGTGTTAAGATACACATGTGGCTCACGTTATATTTCTATCGGACATGACCAACCTTTAGAGGGGGTCTAACCCGGGAAGGGAACAGACTTGTGAACAAGCCACGCAAGTAGGACCCAGTGTGGGGAGTGGCGTCTCCCTCAAAACCTTAGTCTTGGGCTTCCCTGGTGGCGCAGTGGTTGAGAGTCCGCCTGCCGATGCGGGGGACACGGGTTCGTGTCCCGGTCCAGGAGGATCCCACATGCCGCAGAGGGGCTGGGCCCGTGAGCCATGGCCGCTGAGCCTGCGCGTCCAGAGCCTGTGCTCCCCAGCGGGAGAGGCCACAACAGTGAGAGGCCCGCGTACCACAAAAAAAAAACAAACAAAAAAACCTTAGTCTTATGGATCTTAATTTCTTTATCCATTTTCTCCATATTTGGTCCTTTAACTTGTCCAACCCAGTAACTATATCTCCCATTCCACCAACCGATTCAAACACATGCAGTTCAGAATGCAAGTCAAAGGCATCCTCGACCCATACCTGCCCACCACACATGCCTCTTGTCTGATTCCCTTTTCTTTTTATTGCCGACTTTGCCCAACTGCTGCCTTATCAACCACAGGACAAAGCACCTGGCACAGGGCAGTCCCTCAACAAGGACGTGAATGTGGGGCTGACGAATGGGTAAATGAACGTACAAAGTGCATAATGCAGATACGTGTGTGTGCGTGCACGCGTACACACACACATACACAGAGTCTTGTTTGTGTTTCTTGTTTCATACACACGTCTTGTGTCTTTAGCTAGCTATAAGACTTCTGCCTTAGGACTTTACTTAAGCTTTAGCCATATTGTTTTTATGCTAGATACTCAATACATTCTTGTTGGCTAATTAATTCTTTTCTTTTTCTGAAGCCAAGGAGAAATCACGTCCTTCATAAAGTCTCTATCGTCTCCTTCCACACTGCTCTTCCTCCTGATTCCCATTGACAGCCTATTCTATACTGTGTGACAATTATGTCTTGTGTTTTCTTTTTGTTTCATGAATGAATCCCGCACTCCCTTTGGTCTTCCCTCTACCCACACTCCCAGTGAACTGTAAACTTCTTTGAAGCCTGAAACTATCTTCTCTTAAAGCTCTAGCACAGAGCTTAGCCCATGGTAATTGTTCAATAAAGACTTGCTGGTTGGTTGCTTGGGGGGATATACCTCTAAGAGTCTTGTGATATTGTGATTTATAATAGGAAACATATAGGCATACCTCAGAGATATTGTGGGGTCAGTTCCAGACCACCACAATAAGTTGAATATCACAATAAAGTGAGTCAAATGTTTAGATTTCCTAGTGCATATAAAAGTTATATTTACACTATACTGTAGTCTAAGTGTACAATAGCATTATGTCTAAAAAAAGGTACATACTTTAGTTAAAAAAATACTTGATTGCCAAAAAATGCTAACTAACCGTCATCTGAGCCTTCAGTGAGTTGTAATCTTTTTGTTGGTGGAGGTTTTGCCTCGATGTTGACTGATCTGGGTGTGGCTGCTGAAGGCCGGGTGGCTGTAGCAACTTCTTAAAATAAGACAGCAACCAGGTTTGTCGCATCAATTGACTCCTTTCCTGAATGATGTCTCTGTAGCAGGCAATACTGTTTGACAGCATGTTATCCACGGTAGAACTTCTTTCAACTAAGTTTATCAGCTAAGTTTACAACATAACGTAAATCTTTGTTGTCATTTCGACAATCTTCATAGCGTCTTCAGCAGGAGTAGAGGCCATCTCCAGAAACCATTTTCTTTGCTCATCCATAAGAAGCAATTCATCATTAAAGTCTTACCATGAGACTGCAGCAATTCAGTTACATCTTCTAATTTTGCTGTTTCCACCACATCTGCAGTTCCTTCCATCACTAAAGTCTTAAACCCCTCAAAGTCATCCATGAGGGTTGGAATTAACTTCTTCCAAACTCCTGTTAATGTTGATATTTTGACCTCTTCCCATGAATCACAAATGTTCTTTATGGCATCAAAAATGGTGAATGCTTTCAGAAGGTTTTCAATTTACTTTGCCCAGATTCCTAAGAATAATTACTATCCATAGCCTTATGAAATGTATTTCTTAAATAATAAGACTTGAAAGTCAAAATTACTCCTTAATTCATGGGCTGCAGAATGGACGCTGTATTAGCAGGCATGAAAACGACGTGAATCTCATTGTACATCTCCATCAGAGCTCTTGGGTGACCAGGTGCATTGTCAATGAGCAGCTGTATTTTGAAAGGAATCTTTTTTTCTGAGAGTAGGTCCCAATGGTGGGCTTAAAATATTCAGTAAACCATGTTGTAAATAGATGTGCTGTCATCCAGACTTTGCTCTTTCGTCCATAAAGCACAGGCAGGGTAGATTTAGCATACTTCTTAAGGGTTCCAGGAGTTTTTGAATGGTAAATGAGCACTGGTTTTAACTTAAAGTGACCAGTGGCACTGGCTCTTTAAGACAGAGTTAGATTGTCTTTCGAAAATTTGAAGTCAGGCCTTGACTTCTCCTCTCTAGCTATGAAAGTCCTAGATGACATCTTCTTCCAGTACAAGGCTGATTCGTCCACATTGAATATCTCTTGTTTAGTGTAGCCACCTTCATGATTATCTGAGCTAGATCTTCTGGGTAACTTGCTGCAGCTTCTCCATCAGCACCTGCTGCTTCACCTTGCACTTTTAGGTTACGGAGATGGCCTCTTTCCTGAAGCCTCATAAAGCAAACTCTGCTCACTTCAAACTTGTCTTCTGCAGCTTCCTCGTCTCTCTCAGCCTTCAAAGAATTGCAGAGAGTTATGCCTCATGCTGGATTAAGCTCTGGCTTAAAGTGGGATGTTGTGGCTGGTTTAATCTTCTATCCAAACGACTAAAACTTTCTCCGTATCAGCAGTAAGGCTGTTTTGCTTTCTTATCACTTATGTGTGTCCTGGAGTAGCACTTTTCATTTCTTTCAAGAACTTCTCTTTTCATTCAGAACTTTGCTGTTTGGTGCAAGAGGCCTGGCTTTTGGCCTATCTTGGCTTTTGACATGCCTTTCTCACTAACCTGAATCACTTCTAGCTTTTGATTTAAAGTGAGAGATGTACAAGCTCTTCCTTTCACTTGAACACTTACATGCCATTGTAAGGTTATCAGTTGGCCTAATTTCAGTATCATTGTGTCTCAGGGAATAGGGAGTCCCAAGGAGAGGGAGAAACGTGGGGGAGCAGTCAAAATACAACATTTATTAAGTTCAACATCTTATATGTGTGCAGTTCATGGCTCCCCAAAATAATTACAATAGTAACATCAAAGATCACTGATCACAGACCACCATGACAGATTAATAATAATGAAAAAGTCTGAAATATTGTGAGAATTACCAAAATGTGATACAGTGACACAAAGTGAGCAAAATCCTTTTGGAAAAATGGCACCGACAGACTTGCTGAATGCAGGTTTGACACAAACCTTCGATTTGTAAAAAGGGCAATATCTATGAAGCACAGCAAAGCGAAGTGCAATAGAACAAGGTAACCTGTATATTTGGTCTTGTCCCCTTTCCTGGTACAGAGGCTGGAAAACCCTTGGAATTTCCTAAGAGGTGAGAGCTAGGGAGGTGTCTTTTGTTCCATGAATGATGTGGCTTTTGGAAAGCCCTTAGGTAAACTAAGGATGGGGATGCTGGTTGCCAGAAAAACCAACCATGTGATTAGAGGGTGGAACTTTCCATTTCACCCCTGACCTCCTGGGATGGGGGAGGGGAAAAGCTGGAGATTGAGTTCAATCACCAATGGTCAATGATTTAATCATTCACGCCTCTGTAACAGCAGCCTCCACAAAAACCTAAAAGGATGGGTTCGGATAGCTCCAGACTGGTGATCATACAGAGGAAATTTGGGGAGAGTGGTCTACCCAGAGACAGCATGGAAGCTCTGTGCCCCTTCCCACATACCTTGCCCTATTCACCTCTTCCATCTGGCTGTTCCTGAGTTATATCCTTTTATAATCAACCAGCAATCCAATAAGTAAAACATTCCTCTTAATTCTGTAAGCCTCCCTAGCAAGTTAATCAACACCGAGGAGGAGGTCATAGGCTCCAAACTATAGCCAGTTGATCAGAAGCACAGGTGACAACCTAGACTCGCAATCACCTCTGAAGTGTTTATGTGCTGAGGGGGGTTGAAGGCAGTCCTGTAGGACTGAGCCCTTAACCTGTGGGATCTAACTCTATTTCTAGGTAGTGTCAGAATTGAATTAATTGTCAATTTGAGTTAACAGACACACATTGGAGGACTTCAAAGGAGATGTATTTTGTAAGCTTGGTGCCTGGATTTCTTATCCCTTCTCTCTACCCCTAGCATTCACCTATGTCCATTAAAAATAAAAATTACTTCAAAGGGTGAGGCCCCCTCCCCACAACACACACACCTGGGGCTCCATGCACTGCCTGTCAATGGGTTTCTCCTTGCTAAGAATTCTCTTCACGAATGAATCAACTGGTCTGCTCACAAACCAATCACAGTAAGGCCATTTAACCTGGGGCTCCAGAAAGAGGCCTCCAACCAGGAGCTTCTGCAAAAACAGGTGCTAATTAAGAACTCCCTAATCTGTATCAGCTCTTGCACGGACAAGGATGGCTGTGAGTGGCCCCAGCAAGGGCAGGGAAGGCAGGCGGGCCTCTGAGCAGTGGTGAGTTCCCGGCAGGGAGGACAGGAGACCTCAGAACGAACATGACACCATGCTCTTTACACACACAAAGCTCCTAGAAAGAGCCCACACATGCCAAAGTTTGGTCCCTCGTGTTCACCAAGCCAGCAGACCAGGGCATAATCTCAGAAGACTCCACCTCCTGTGGCCTAGAGGCTGTCCCTGGGTCCTGCCCTCTGGCTTCCCAAGGCTCCTCTTATAGTCGGAGACCTCGGTGCTGGTCAACAGCGAGACACTGGGTGAGGGCTGGTTGGAAGGGGAGGAGTGGCCCTGTTTCTGCAGTTGCATCTGGCCTCTTGACCTTCTTTACCACAAGGCCACTCCTGTTATCCTAACTCTCTTGAATTTCCATGGGGCTATGGGTGCCTTGCCCACAGAGTGACAGTCCCATGGCATCAACCAAAGAACGTGTTTGGAATAGGAGAGAGACTAGGCTTTGGCCCATAGGTGCTCCCTGGGCCACCAGCAGACCATTCCTGGGAACGCTCAGTGAAGCCACCTATAGCCCTGATATCAAGCCTAGGATTCTCCGACCTTCTTTAAGGGAGCATCAGGTCTCTTACCCAGCATCTCAGATCTTACAGGGCCTAGACCCTATGGGCCCGAGAGAACAGTGCTCCTCTAAGCTACACCCCACCTATCTCCGGGACCCCTCTCTCTTGGCCCCAGTAATGTCTTCTAGACTGAAATAAGCAGGTTCACCAAATGTCACAGGGGATGAGCCTTAGAGCTGTCTTTTTCTAAGAGGTCTCTATACCCAGATGTGGAACCCTGACGTAGTTTTGAGGGTTTTGAGGGCTCATCCCTGACTCACTTTTAATTTTACCCAGGCCCTTAGAAGACTTCACAGCATAAGTACTAACCCATTAGGAAACTTGAAGGCTATGGTCGGCTCCAGACTTTGCTGGCATTTGGGGGGTTGCTCTGGCTGTCCCAGAGATGGTGGAGCTACCAGGGACCCCAACAGAGGCATGCGTGACAGCTTATTCACCATCCACTCACCTCCCCACTGTGCTGTGAGGGGGATGGGTCTTCAGGCTCTCCAGGAAGGCCAACCCCTAAAGCTGCTGTGATGTTTGGGATCCCCCAGAGCTGACCTTGGCGTTCTCAGGGGCCATCCTCCTTCACTATTGCCAGGGTCTCTTAAAGCCCTGGTGTATGAGGGCCCTGCACTCAGGAGAGAAGGGAGCCAGGAGCAAGGGGAGGAAAGGGAGAAAAAGGCCAAGCATCTCCCAAGCCCAGGCACCAAGCTTGGTAATTTGCACCCTCTATACCCCTGGCAGCACTCAGGAGAGCACCTCTCTCCTCTCTGGAGACCCCACTGGCTCTGTGGGAATATTCCCGGTTGTGCTGTGTACACAGTGGGTAGGCTGTGGCAAAGGCAGGTTTGAGCTCACAGCCTCGATTCAAAAGGGCCATCCACATTCGAAACTCGGCAAGACTCTGAACAAATTTCTGAACAGCTCTGGGGCAGCCGAGATTGGGAAATTCTTAGTGTACCCACCCTGAAAAGCTGCATGACATACGGAAACATTCTGATCACCAGAACTTACACAGGCCTTGGCCTGTTCTGCAGGTGCCATGATGCTTCAGAATTTCTTACCAAGGCTCTGTGCTTCGTTCTTCTTGGGGCGAAAGCGAGGCTCTTAGGCCCAGGGAATAGCACATAACCAGTGGGTACGTGTATCCCCTGTGGACATCACTGCCATGTAGAAAAGCGGAGAATCACTGGACTGGACTGCACGCAATGCTCTGAGAGCAGGAGAGCCTATCTTGTATCCAGCACCCTCCACAGGGCCAGCCACACGGCAAGTGCTCAACAAAGACCCGCTGATTATAATGCATCAGTCTCTAAATGGATTTGTTAGTGACCTCAGTATAGGAGATCCACAAACAGGCCTCTCCTGGCCATGAGAGGGACCACACTGCACCCCCATGCTCCCCTTCCCAGGGAACAGGCCGAGTCAACAGAGCAGGGCAGGCAATAATATGGGTGATGGGAGATCTAGAATGAGGGCAGTTGGAGGTCTGGAGGTCGGCACCCAGCATGACCTGGAAAGCTGCTGAGCCCGTGAAGGGACCCAGGCAACCACGAGCCAGCATCACAGAGGACTGGCAGGCAGAGCAGGCACGGGGACCTTTCTGGGAGCGCCACTAGGATCCCAGGGAGGGCTCGGTAGGGAGCCCCGAGCAAGCTTCAACTCCAGATGAACTGGGCCCTGAGTGAGGGGGGGGCAGGGCAGAGACTGAAGCTCCAGGGGCTGAGAGGAGCCTCAGAAGAGATGGCCTGCGGCCCAGCTGCTCGTCCAGAGCCCCTGAGTCGCAGCAGCGTGCGCCCTGGCATCCAGGTAAGCCTGAGCTGGAGGCTCTGCTCCTGGCCCCTAGAGGAAGGTGACAGGGACACGGCATCAGGGCCTCTGCAAATCATTTCAACAGTCAGAGCCAAAGAACCACACTAACTGACCACAAGAGAGGCCAGAAAGTAAACACACCACCTATGACCTGCGCCTTCAAGGAGAACCCTGAGAGCCCCGGCCGGGCCAGCCTCGCATGCACCATCTCACCGTCCCACAGCCTGATATCCCCTTCAAGCTCCGCATTTCTCTTACGCAACAACTTCAGCCCATGCTCTTTGAGTGCGTGCGCTCCTGGATGTGTGCACACACCTACCTCAGGCATTAGAAGAGCAAGGGTTTATGTTCTTTACTGTCCTCACAGGCATTTCTATTGAAGTTACGTTTTCCTCAACCTTTATTGCAGGTGAAAGAAATGCATAAATGGGCAGGATGGAATTACTGACATGTTCAGGATATATGAGGGACATTAAAGGCATTGTTAGGATCTGACGACAGCTGCCAAGAATCTTTTCTATAATCATAAATGAGATAAGCGCGAAGCCATGAAGGCGACAGAAAAATCCCAGCACGAGCCAGGGCAGGTGTTTCCCTGCTGCAGTTAATGACCCTGGGGGAGTTTGCCGCAGACCCAGAACATGTGCAGGTGCCTCTGGCCCTGGGCTCGGAGGGCCGGGGAGCCTCAGGGTGGGTCACTCATTCCTGATGTCCGTTCTTACCTGCGTTTTCCCGGCTGGGGCCCCTGCCTGGGAAGTATGGCCTCCTGGCATTCATCTGTGGGAACCCCTGCCAGCCTCCGAGTCTCCCAGGCTCAGGCGGACCCTCTTCTTCCTGGGCGGGAATCAGCCGTAGCCCCTCCGCTCCACGTCTCCGGGCCTTCCCACAGTGCTTTTGCACAGCAGGGCATCTCCTGGTTTCGCTGCAGGGCGCACGTTGCTCACGCAGGCAAATCTTTCACTGGGCTCTTATTAGCTACACCCTGGAGATACCTCAACGAACAAGGGGGTACCTACTGCCTCTACTGTTACTTTCAAACGCTTCCTCCCTTCCTTCCAAAAGTAGTCTGTTCTGACACTGGCAAGCAACTTCATATGATGGATACACCCCACTCTGTCATCCCTACAGAGACCCTCAGGAGCCGAGTCAGCCTGAGAGAAGCTGTGAAGTCCACAGAGCTTAACTCAGGGTGCTCAGCATGTCTGTCCTTCTCTCCCTCCACTCCTCTCGCCCCGCCCGCACCCAGGGCTCTCCAGCCTCTGGGGTCTCACACAACTGGAGAACTCAGAGGCATGGGGAAGGGACGAGGTGCAAGGGGGGAGGGCTGCGGCTTCAGCGCTCAGCCTGAAGGCAGATTCCAAGCAGTGAAGGCTTCAGGGACGGGCCTTCGCTCCAGGCGCTCCACAGCTGAGGCCGGACAGGGAATTCAGTCCACCCCCTGCCCGCCGCATTGTAGGCTAGTCAGACTGAGGGGGTGCGGCTCCCTCAGCCTTCCAGGAGGCGATGGGGAATGCGGAGGCTCTGGGACCTAGGGCAGACCCGCCTAAATGTCCTCGCCTTTTCCCCCCCCTCCTCAGAGAGAACTCCAGTTCCTAGGCTCTCGTGGCCACGTGGGCCAAGCTAAGAGTCAGGGGAAATGACACGCCCATGTTCTAAGGTCCCTCATTGAACCAGGGTGTCATGGTTTGGTTTGGAGCTCTCCCCTAAGCTCCCAGATAAACATAGGTGGAGAGTCCACAGGCACCAATCCATAGCAGGAAGGGGCTTTAATGGTGGGAAGCTCTGGGCCAGGGGTCTTCTGGGAAATCCAGGGGGAGGCAGGAAAGGCTCCCAAGGCTTTTGGCTTTTCTATCTCAAATGCCACCTGCACTCACCCCAGGATGGCCCTCCTGCTGCCATGATGCTAAGCCCACCCAGATGATTCTTACTTCACCCCAATTCAACAACACCCTGTCTACCCCACTCATTTGCTGCATGGCCTCCCAGATCTGTCCGCTTTCTAAGCCTGTTTCCTCATCAGTGAAATGGTGACGGTAGCAGCAGTGCTTCCTTCAGGGCTGTGACCGTTAAACTGCATGTGGCGCACCTGGAGCAGCGGCTGACCCACAGCAACTACTCACTTAACGTCAGCTGCTGTGGTTGGTGTTACAACTGGCCCTTGAACAACATGGGTTTGAACAGGACCGGCCCACTTATACGAAGATTTTTCTCAATTGTAACTAGCACAGTACTGCACCATCTAGGCTTGGCTGAATCTGAGGAGGCAGAGCTGAGGATATGAATACGGAGGGCCTACTATAAGTTATATGTGGGTCTTCCTCTGTGCGGAGGGCCAGTGCGCCCAGCCCTCAAGTTCAAGGGTCAACTGTATTAGTATTATCATCGTTATTCTCCCTGGGTGAGCTCTGGGTTCTCTACTGACAGTTACCTTTTATGTGCAATCTTGGGCCTTATGGGCCTGGAGCCGGTGGGGAAAGGGAGCTGGGACCACGGAGTACTACTTATTGCTATTTGTTCGCACCGTTGCCAACTCCTTTCCACTGAGCACCCACTCCATGCTGGCGATGGCATCTAGACAGGACTTCCCAAATGTTAGTGTGGAGATCTTGCTAAAGCACAAAACACTGGGCCACGCCCTCAGAGTTTTTGTTTAAACTTGCATTTCTCCCTGGTTCCCAGGTGATGCCGATGCCGCTGGTCCAGGGACCACACTTTGAGAAACACTGCTCTAGGATGCCGGAGGCATCCGCTTTGTCACTGCTGTGCCCCCGGCACGGTTCTCAGCACAAAGTAGGTGTTCAGTTACCACTCGATGCTTTGTTTGTGCCTTGCCTACTCTGTGATCAGCTAGCACACTGCCTCCTGGCTTGGGGCAGCCGGACCCTCATTTGAGAAGCATGCGATCTGACTACTCAAGCGGCAGGGAGACCACTCAGTGCTGAACCTCCGCAGAGAGCCTCCAACAGAACTGGAGGCCAGCCCACACCCGCTGGCGAAGCTTCCCACCCTGCCACACCCAGCACAGGCTCCCCACAGCTGTCTGTCACAAGTAATCCGTGACATGTCCCGCATTCTTAACTGTCCCCGAGACAGAATGGAGCTGAGGTGAAAGGCAGATAGTGAGAATGGGGAAGGCAGGCAACCTGATGCCAGCGACAGCAGTTCTCAGCCTTTCAATAACCCACCAAACTCTTCTAGCCTTTTTTTTTCTTCTCCTTCCTTTTTTCTTTCCCTCCTTCTTCCTCCTTTTCCTCCTCTTCTTCCTGCTCCTCTGCCTCTTCTTCTTCTTTTTATATACAGTTGACCCTTAAATGACAGGGGTTAGGGGTGCCAACCCCAGCACAGTCAAAAATCCATGTATAACTTATAAGTTAACCCTCTAGACCCGTAGTTCTGCATCCACAGATTCAACCAACCACAGATTGTGTAGTACTGTAGCATTTACTGAAAAGAATTTGCATGTAGGTGGAACCGCACAGTTCAAACTTGTGTAGTTCAAGGTTAACTGTACTTTTTACTGGTTCCCAGTTTTTCACTTTTATCTTCTAAAATGTCTTCGACCATGACAAGGCACCCCCATGACCAATGATGAGATTTAGGAGTTCCTCACTGAGATATAGGTTTAGCAGACCTTGGAGGATGTAACGCCTTCCAATCTGTTGCCTCCATCACATCTGCCTAAATCTTCCTTTGTAACATGACCCCATCCTGCATCCCAAACATTAGGCTCCCATGAGCCTCCACCCACCACATTCCCCATGAACTCAGCTCATTTTTAAGATCATGGTAGACTCTTGCTCTGTCTCCAGGGAGGCCTACATCATTCTCCTTGTTGGAGCAAGTCCTCAGAAGAAAATGCCAGTGCAGCAGAATAGAACCGTGTCACCTATTCTCCTCTTGGGAAACAAAGTGGGGAAAAGGAGGGCCAGATGAAGACAGGGGGATTAGGTGATGGAGAAGCAGTTTCTGCTGAGGGTCAGAAGGTTGACCGGGAAAGCCTGGGGTGGGGCCGAAGTGGAGTGGCTGCCAAGGGCACCTCAGATGAGCTTCTGCAGGGCTCCTAGGGATGAGTGTGAGAGCCTAGCAAGCAGGAAATACATAAAGGCTGCATGGCCCCAAATCCCCCACCAGAATTAACCGAGAACAGGCCTGCACTGTGCTATGAGTCCACGGCAGGTAGGGGTACATGGAGCAGGGGAGTCCCTCTTCCCCTGCCTCCAGGGCTGGCTCCTGGGACCCCGCAGGGAAAGTGCCCTCTCAGAGCAGTCAGTGATGGCCTTCCGGGCATGAGCATAAGGTGGTCCAGGGGTCCGCTCTGAAGGACAATACACAAGATTATGTGAGTTCTAATGGGGTTTTGTTCTCTTCTTAGACACGGCACATATGGTCCAATAACCTGGGCATTTTTCTGCTTTTTTTTACCCTAAATTAAAGGGTTTGGGGCTTTGTGGGCCACACTGCATTCCTATGGTTAATGAGAACCACAGATGTGTCTTCTTCAGTTTGGGTTGAATCCCCCGTGGACTAGTTCGTTCTTTGAGCCTCCCCACAGCACCTGTAGGGGTTTCTGCCCACGGTGGGTTTGAGTGGTGCTCACCAGTCTACTCTCGTGGGTTCAGATAATAGCAGTGGGGAAGGAGATTAGCTACGGGGAAGGAGAGGCTGAAACTCAGAGCTGCTGAACAGCCCCGCAGGGCCGGGGCCACCTATTATACAGGGAAGATTTGGCAGGCCACGCAGGGCTGAAATAGGACATTATAAACAGAGTGGCTCAACTCCCTTTTCAATCAAGAAAATGCATTTTTGTTTGTTGTTGTTTTGCTTTTTGTTTTTTTTCTGATCCTTCTTTCAGGAAAATGGAAAAGAGAAGGGAAAACAGACGGAAACATAAAACCATGTTCCCTCAGCTTGACAGCGGCCAGAGCTCTTGACGATTCAACTGCAAGTTTACAGACTGTTCCCATTTGGGTGGTTTCACTGAGCGGCAGATAAGCAGTGGCTTCTCTGCATCTACTTACGGTGTCAGCAACAAGCAACAGCATTTCTGGGATTGTTCACCATCGTAGGACCCTTGACATTAATCAAGTCCATGCTCTGGCTCCCAGCAGGAGGAGCTCAACTCGAAATCACTCCAGGTTACAGACAACACACTCCGGGGAGTTACCACGTGCACAGCCTCAAACTTCACATCAACCATCTGAGAGACAAGTGAGAGACCCGTCGTACAGCCAGTGTTAGAGGCAGAGACTGAAAGACTGAAACCAGTCAGAGTCCCAGTAGTCCTTGGCCAGGGCTGGGCATCAGATTCACTGGGGGCTGTTTCCAAAAGGTGCAAACCCAGGCCCCGCCCCCAGAGGTTCCTTTTATAGGTCTGACCCAAGGCATCTGTATTCTGCAAAAGCAGCTCAGTGATTCTGGTGTGTACCCAAGGTCACCATACACAGCTGAACAGTACATGACAGCCCTGTGGGCCCTCTAGTTCTAACCACTGGATTCGACCCAGCAAGGCGGCCAGCTTCCATGCAGAAACATGCTGGGACAGGATGAAGAAGGTTGGCAGGGTGACCCTTTGCTAGCAGCAGAAAGCCCTTGTCATTCCGATCCTGAAGAGGCTGGGTGGAAGAGTGTCAAGCCACATCACCCAGAAACAGCTTAAACTACTGACTCATGGCCTATCCATCAGTCAGCAGGGTCCTGCCCAGGAATGACTGGCCCAGAGGGTATGGGCTTTTGAACTCTTTAGAGGAAAACTAGAAAAGAATTTCTTGGTTTAAAAAAAAATGCGAGGCTCAAAATGTAATGTGCCAAAACTTAGGGGGAAAGGTCAAAAAACCCTGCTGCCTGTTCCCAATAACCAGCTAAAACTCTCCAGTGAAGTTGACTACTTTGGTGGTTAAAAGCACGATGCTTGTGCCAGACTGCCGGGTTCAAATCCCAGCACAATCACTTACTGTGTGACCTTGCACAAGTTTCTCTCTCTCTCTCTCTCTGAGCTTCAATTTCCCCATAGGGTTGTTATGAAGATTAAGTGAGATAATATTCATAAAGTGCTTAGGATGGGGCAGGCCCAGAGTGCTGCGTAAGCGTTAATTACTGTTGTCACTGGGTGCAATGTTCTCACGACCGCTTCCAGTCATTCTTAGGCACCAAGCCCCCAAAACTGAAGATCTGAGGAGACATCCCAGTGCTCCTGAGGGCAGCAGCCAGATGAAGACTCTCCCCTCTTCCAGCCTTTTGGAGAGACGGGTTTTGGAGAGAGATTGGGTTAGGAAGTATTTAGATGGACTGGTTGAGTAAACTGTGATACATTCAGATGATGGGATGTGATTTGACTGTTACAAATAACGGCGCGTGCATAGCAACACACGTGGAAGACCTGTGTGATCCAGTGCTGAGTGGAATAACCAGGTAACAGAACAGAATGGCCCCGTTTCTGTTAAAAGCATATACGTGCAACATGTATGAATCATACTCCACAAGCTCAGATATGCAAGAAGTATCACATGTCATTATTTAAATCAACTCAAATCTGACTTCAGGTTCTACCCTGCTGGGCTGGCAGGCAATTCACTCTTGGCATCGCTGAGTCTTCTTCTCCTACCCAGCATCACACGAGAATCCAACATGCTAACGCGGTGCCCAGAAAACAGAGGCTGGCCTCTAGCCCCTCATCCCTTGGCCACGGTCAAGCCCACGGGTCTCTCGCAGGTAGATGGCTGTTCATGAGATGGGGATGTGTGGAGGTGCTCCTTTAGCAAGGCTGGGAGCTCAGGTGCCTTTAACCCGTCCCCTGGGGCAGTCATTTCCCTCAGGTGTCCTGTCCCCTCTTCAGGTGCTGCCAGGACAGCTTGGGTTCCCTGCAACTTGGGGCCCACCAGTCTGCATCCCTGACCAGGGTCAGGTGCCGTCTTGTCCTTTCTCCCAACCCCCCGCACACACCTGCCATAATACGGGGCCGGAGGGAGCTTGGGCTTTCCTGAGAGACGGAAAGAGGGGCAACTTCTGCTTCTTCCTCTACCAGAGGCTCCCCAGGCTAGGAATGCGTGGGCTTAGAATAGGGAGGGAAGGGGCCAGGGAGAACCCACGCTGATTAGGAGCCCAGGACATTACTTAACTACATGCTTGTGTGTGCACACGTGGGTACGGACAAGTCTGTGTGTGGGAGCCCAAATGTGGTATCTCTAGGGGAGGGGAGATTATGGGTGATTGGAATTTTCTCCTTTTAATTTCTCTGTACTTTCTACAATTAATATGAATCATTTGTATCAAAAATTATGAAATTTGACAGAAGCGTTTCGTAAGGAAGCTAGGACTTGTTTAGAAGCCCGAATGACAAGTTTCTGAAATAGGGGGAACTTAAAAGCTGGGGCAATGGAAGCAGCCTTGTGTGCAGAGTGAATATCGTCTGAGTGATTTTACCTCTAGCACATGGTCTGAGCATTAAGTTCTTGTCCCGTGTAAATAACTACATGGTGCTAAGAGGCACACTCAGAGCTCTGGGTGGACAAGTCAAGAACTACTCCCTGCCCCACCATCCCCTCCACCAGGAGCCAGCTTTCCCGAGTGCGTGGACGGGGCTCTGCCTGCTGATGCCGAGCAGTGTGTGTGTGTGGTGTGTGTGGTGTGTGTGTGGTGTGGGTGTGTGTGGGGTGTGTGTGTGTGGGGTGTGTGGGGTGTGTGGGTGTGTGTGTGTGTGAGTGGGTGTGTGTGAGTGGGTGTGTGTATGTGTGTGGGTGTGTGTGGGTGGGTGGGTGTGGTGTGTGTGGGGGGTGTGGGGTGTGTGTGTGTGGGTGCGTGTGTGGGGTGGGGTGGGGTGTGTGTGGTGTGTGTGTGTGGTGTGTGTGTGGTGTGTGTGTGGGGTGTGTGTGAGTGGGTGTATGTGTGTGGGTATGTGTGTGGGGGTGTGTGTGGTGTGTGTGTGGGGGGGTGAGGTGTGTGTGGGTGCGTGTGTGTGGGGGGTGGTGTGTGTGTGTGGTGTGTGTGTAGTGTGTGTCTGTGTGGGGGGTGTGTGGGGGTGTGTGTGGGGTGTGTGTGGTGTGTGTGTGTGTGAGTGGGTGTATGTGTGTGGGTGTGTGTGTGGGGGTGTGTGTGGTGTGTGTGGGGGGGGTGAGGTGTGTGTGGGTGCGTGTGTGTGGGGGGTGGTGTGTGTGTGTGGTGTGTGTGTGGGGTGTGTGTGTGTGGGGTGTGTGTGGGGTGTGGGGGTGGGGTGTGTGTGTGGTGTGTGTGGTGTGTGTGTGTGGTGTGTGTGTGGGGTGTGTGTGGGGTGTGTGTGTGTGAGTGGGTGTGTGTATGTGTGTGGGATGTGTGTGGGGGGGTGTGTGTGGGGGGGTGTGGGGGTGTGGTGTGTGTGGGGTGTGTGTGGGGTGTGTGTGTGTGTGGTATGTGTGTGGGGGGTGTGTGTGGGGGGTGTGTGTGGGGGGTGTGTGTGGGTGTGGGTGCGTGTGTGTTTGTGGTGTGTGTGTGTGCATGTGTGGGTGGGGTGTGTGTGTGTGGTGTGTGTGGGGGGGGTGCGTGTGTGAGTGGGTGTGTGTATGTGTGTGGGGGGTGTGTGGGGGGGGTGTGGGGGTGTGGTGTGTGTGGGGTGTGTGTGGTGTGTGTGTGTGTGTGGTATGTGTGTGGGGTGTGTGTGTGGGGTGTGTGTGTGTGGGGTGTGTGTGGGGGGGTGTTTGTGGGTGTGGGTACGTGTGTGTTTGTGGTGTGTGTGTGTGCGTGTGTGTGGGTGGGGTGTGTGTCTGTGTGTGTGTGTGTGTGTGTGTGAATTTTCCATGCTGCCTCCTTCCCTGAGCCCTCGTTCAGTGCATCCTTCTCTGAGCTGCAGCAACACCTCCAGATGTGTTTATGTGTTTCACCACCTCCCCTCCCACAAGCCTTCCCGGGGCCACAGAACAAAGGAGAGGAGCAAGAGGGCCTGGGTGTCACTCATTCCCGTTCTGCTGACCCGGGGAACCTGGCTTATTTGTTTTGGTGAGTGAGCCAGCTGCAAGCTGTTTGGTTTGGGGCTATAGGATTAGGACTGTTTTCCTTTCTGAGTTTGGTGCAGTCGGGGGTGAGGCGAAGGATCCCAGGCTGAAGACAGCCAGAGTCTGGCCTCTCAGCTCTGGTTTCTCAGTGCTGCTGCTGGGGATTCCAGCTCCTGCAACAAGTATGAGGACGCTGCCTTTCAGGGAGGGGCAGCTCCCTGGACAGGGCAGCTGGTTGTCACCCATGCCACAGGGGCTAGCTCCCCTAGCTCCTGGAAGAAAGCCCCTGGGGGCGGGGGGGGGGGCATCTAGGTAAAATACAGAGGAAATAGGCAGGGCCACAGCCCCTCTCTCAGCCTCGGGGCTCCCCATCTCAGGCCTGTCAAAGGCTGTTTCCCCCTCCCCCTCCCAGCAGATTCTCAGCATCCCCAGGATAAGCAGTGTTTGGGGTCCTCAAAGACCCTTTGATCTTTAGACCCTCAAATCCATTGGAGTGCAAGGCCATAAATATTGTGCTACTACCCCTGTCACCAGCCCTCTAGAGTGACAACGCCTATGTTTTAAATTCTGGCTTAGATAACAATGGCTAGGTTGTATTTAATGATTCCCATGTCTGAGCTTTTTCCCCTAACTTCATTAGACGTTCTTTAAGGTAGACACCGATTTCCTAAAGGCCAAAGCATAGGGCAAAAAAGGACCGGGCACCTAAAACACACTCGTTGAATGACTAACCTGGATGGACAGGTGTACAGACAGACAGATGGACAGATAGATGGATGGCAGACATCCTTCATGGAAATCTTCCCACAACAGAAACAGTTTTTATGTGCATTTATCCAACAAATACTTATTGTGCACTAACTACACGCCAGCCATTGTTTTAGGCCATTGAGATTCATCAGTGGACAAAAATACAAAAAAAAGCTCTGCCTTCCTGGAACTTATATTCTATCAGGAGGAGATCTATAAACAATAAACACTTAAAATCAAGTAATTTCACAGTATGTCAGAAAGTGATAACTACTATGGAAACAAACTAAGTAGAACAGGATGAGGAGGGCTGGGATTTGAGTAGAGGCAGTTGTACTATAAACAGGAGTCAGAGTGGGTCTCACTGAGATGGTGACATCTGAGCAAAAATTTGAGGGACCTGAAGGAGTGAGTCATGTGGCTATTTGAGGGAGGAGCATTCCAGGAGAGTGAACAGATAGTTTGTAAAACGGAGCATCCTAGGTGTGTCTGAGGAACCGCCATGAGGTCAGTAGGCTGGAGTGGAGTAAATAAGAAGGATAGTAGGAGAGAGTTGAGAGAGGTAGAGTCGAGATGGTTGGCAGATTCTGTAGGACCACAGAGAAATGGGGAACCATTGAAAGGTTTTGAGAAAAGGAATGACATGATCTGATGACATGATTTGATTTAAATCTTGGAAGACTCCCTCTAGTTGCTGTTTTGAGAACAGATTGCAAGGAAACAAAGGTGGGAGCAATTAGGAGGCTATTCTAGTAATCCAGGTGAGAAATGATAGTCTCCAACCAGGGTGGTAGCCATAAATACGGCAAGACTAAGCAACTGAAGGATGGAGTTGGCATCAAGTGAGATGGAGATGGCTGTGGGTAGAGCAGGTTTATGAGGCAGGGCTGGGCATAGGGCAGACCAGGAGAGCATGCTGAACTTAAGGTATCACCCAAGTAGACATCCAAATAGATATCTGAAGGCTGGAGGTATAAACTGAAATTTGGACATCAACAGTGATATATGATGTGCAAAGCCATGAGATCACCAAAAATATTAATTGTAGAAAAAGGAGAGAAGAGTACCAAGGACTGAGCTCTGAGGTATATCAACATTAAAAGATCAAGGAGATGAGGAGGAACCGGCAAAGGAGACCAAGAGGGAGCAACTTGCAAGACAGGAGGAAAACAAAGAGAAGGTCAAGGGAAGAATATGTAACAAGGAGGAAAAGCGATCAACTTTGTGTTAAATGCAGCTGATCAACTAAGTGGTAAAGACACACCTGACCACTGAACTCGGCAATAAGAAGGCTGTCAAGAGTAGCCTGTTGAGTATTGGGGGCAAAGGCTGATTGGAGTGTGTTTAAGAGAGAATGGGAGGAGTCCACACATTTATGGTCAACTGACCTTCAACAAGCATGCCATGAACACACAATGGGGACAAGACAGTCTCTCCTATAACTGGATATCCACAGGCAGAAGAATGAAATTGGATCCTTATCTCATACCATATACAAAAATTAACTCAAAATGGATTAAAGACTTACATGTAAGACCTGAAACTGTAAAACTAGAAGAAAACCTAGGGGGAAGGCTTCTTGACATTGCTCTTGGCAATAATTTTTTGGTTATGACACCAAAATCACAGGCAACAAAGGCAAAAACAGACAAGTGGAACTATATCAAACTAAGCTTCTGTACAGAATGAAAAGGAAACCTATGGAATGGGAGAAAAAAACTGCAAACCACATATCTGATAAGGTGTTAATATCTAAAATATATAAGGAACTCCTACAACTCAATTTTTTTAAAAGGTGATTTTAAAATGGGCAAAGGACCTGAATAGACATTTTTCAAAAGAAGATATACAAATGACCAACAGGTACATGGAAACATACTAAACATCATTTATCATCAGGGAAGTGTAATTCAAAACCACAGTGACATATCACCTTATACCTGTTAGAACAGCTATTATCAAAAAGACAAATATAACACGTGTTGGCGAGGATGTAGAAAAAAGGGAAACTTTGTGCACTGTTGGTGGGAATGTAAATTGGTACAGCCACTATGGAAAATAGTATTAAAGTTCTTCAAAAAATTAAAAATAGAACTACCAGGTGATCCAGCAACCCCACTTCTGGGTATATATCCAAAGGAAATGAAATCAGTATCTCAAAGAGATATCTCACATGTTTATTACAGCATCGTTCACAATAGTCAAGATACGGAAACATCCTAAATGTCCACCAAAGGACAAATGGATAAAGAAAATGTGAAATATATATCACAGTGGTATATTATTCAGCCTTACAAAATGAAGGAAATCCTCCCATTTGTGACAACATGGAGGACATTATGCCAAGTGAAACAAAACAGAAAGACAAATACTACATGATCTCATTTGTATGTGGAATGTAAAAGGGTCAAACTCATATAAGCAGAAAGTAGAATGGTGGTTGCCAGGAGCTAGGAGGATGGGAGGGGGAAATGAGATGTTGGTCAAAGGGTACAAAATTTCAGTTATGCAACATGAATGAGTTGTGTATAGCATGGTGATGATAGTTAACAGTACCATATTGTATACTTGAAAGCTACTAAGAGGATAGATTTTAAAGTTAGATCTTAGGGACTTCCCTGGTGGCGCAGTGGTTGAAAGTCTGCCTGCCAATGCAGGGGACACGGGTTCGAGCCCTGGTCTGGGAAGATCCCACATGCCGTGGAGCAACTAAGCCCGTGCACCACAACTACTGAGCCTGTGCTCTAGAGCCCGCAAGCCACAACTACTGAGCCCACGTGCTACAACTACTGAAGCCTGCGCACCTAGAGCCCGTGCTCTGCAATGGGAGAGGCCACCGCAGTGAGAAGCCTGTGCATTGCAACGAAGAGTAGCCCCCGCTCGCCGCAACTAAAGAAAGCCTGCACGCAGCAATTAAAACCCAACACTGCCAAAAATAAAATAATAAAATAAATAAATTTTTAAAAAAAGATCTTAAAGTTAAATCTTAAATTAAATCTTAAAGTTAAATCTTCTCAACACACACACACATACACACAATGGTAACTATGTAGAGGTGATGGATAAATTATTGAGCTTGATTGTGGTGATGTTTTCACAATATATCAAAATATATCAAAACATCAAATATATCCAAATAGCCTATCGAATATATCAAAACATCAAGATGTACTCCTTAAATATATATAATTTTTATATGTCCATGATATCTCAAAAAAGTTGTTTTCAAGAAACAACTAATTGGAGACAGTGAGTACAGACAATTTTCTGGAGAAGTTCTGCTGTGAGTGGGGAGCAAGTCAAAAGTTGCAGAAGTGGGTTCAAAAGGAGGATTTTATAAAGTGGGAGAGACAATCACATGCCTGCATGCTGATGAAATGATTCAGGAGAACATGAACAATTGAAGATGGAGGAGAGAAGTGGGCAATATGGCCAGAGCAATATCCTTGAGTAGGTGAGCAGGGACGGGATCTGATGCCCAGGTGGAAAGGCTGGCTCTAGAGAGGGGCGTGGAGAGTTCATCAAGTTACAGCCAAGGAAACAGAGGATATGAGGGAAGACGGAGGCAGGCAGGGAGAAGTGGTGGAGTCCGTGGAAGTTCTCTTCTGGTGACTTCACCTTTGTCATAAAGAGGGAAACAAGGTCATATGGGAAGAGGGCGTTAGGGATCTGGAGAAAGAAGTGACAGTGTAAAGTCATCATCCAGGATAATGGCAGAGTGAGTGGACTAGGAGAGTAGAGGAGGATGACCTGGCAGCAGCTGAAGGCCACCTTGGAAATTGTGGGCATAAATTTAAAGTGACACAAGTCAGCATGGTTGCATTTTTTTCCCCCTAAACCAGCATGGAGTAAATGGGGAGTTGGATTTAACCTTGATTGCGGTTTACAGTACAATAAAATGAGAGGGGCAAGGGAGTGATTATAATGACGGACCAGGAATTTAAGTTGTATTCTAGAAAGAAGGGTTTCCATTTTAGTAAATGGGAACATGTGAGGTCTTTCACTTTGCCAAGAGTGAGCTGTGGATGGAAAAAGGCTAAGACTCACTGCCCTGGAGGCATCATTAACTCAGTGACTCCCTGAGGATTTAACGGAGGTGACCTGCCTTCCGAATCGCCCTCATGATTGTCTGATATAGCACCGGGGTGGGCGGTAGAACAAGGAGGTGAGGGGCTGTCATATTTGTACTAAACTCGCTCTTAGGCTGCCTGTGGGGCACCCCATTCACCCCAAGACACAGTCCTCTCTGGGACATCAGCAAGCCTGGCCTTACCAGGAATGAGTTCAGCAGTCACCTCTGACCTCAGCCAAGTCTCTCAGCTCCTCCAACTGGGCCAAAGTTCCTCTACCATGCAGCTGCCTTTCCCTATCCCTGCCATATTTGTTAGTCCCCAGATAGCAGCTCTATCTCAATTCATGTCCTCTGAATTTATTTTCAGGGATTTCTGAATCTCTGCTCCTGGCTTATATGACCAAGTCCTTGGCTATTCCGCCCTCCCTTCCTCCCCACCCAACCGGCACCATCAGACATGCAGACTAGACCTCTGCACACCCACCTCACCAGACAGGCTCATTCTTACGTACTCAGACTGAAAGTTTGCTGGCTCAGCCTCACCCACCCACTGGCAGACAATGTCTAGGCCTCTTTCCAGAATCATGACGACAATAATAATAAAAACAGTAGTAACTACCACAGTATAGCTACTGAGAAAACAAGAACCTGATCTACTTTGCTCACTGCTATGTTCATGTTCTCAGAATCCAGACAGAGCCTTACAATAGTAGGTACTCAGTATACATTTGAGGAATAAAAGAGTAAACGAGTAGCATCTACCCAGTACACATAAAGCCCCAAGGACGGCACTACATCTTTTTCACATGTGATCTAATTTTAATCCTCCGAGCAACCTCCTTCAATGCAGGAGATGATACTGTACTAATTTTATGAAGGCGGAAAACTAAGATGCTAAGGAGTCATATAGCTAATAAATGCCAGAAACACAATTAGGACCCAGTTCTATCTTTTAACTCACTACCTTATATGGATCCAACCCAATGAGTCCCCAAAGTCACCTTAGTCCTCCCCACCCCTCCCCTCAAAGGACAGAACAGAAAGTTGCAATTCAGAGCACCCAGGCCAGAACCCTCACCAGTCAAGCCACATCTCGTGATTCATGGTATAAGAATGGCAAACCCCTGGCTCTCAGAAATGTCCTTGTTTCCCCAACCCCAGCTCTGGGATGCCAGGCTCCAAAGATGGCCCAGCACCTTCAGGAAGCTCTGCCCAGGGGTACCAGATGACCATCCAGAGCTCTGGCCAAGGACCCCAGAAAGTCCTCCCCCTGGTGACCACCTTTAGTCCCTTACCTCCACAGCCAGCCCCATTGTGCATTTCGGGCCGGTACCTCAGATATGAGGTGGGACCTCAGTAATGTGGCAGTCCAGATAGTAGTCTTTGCAGATGAAAGAGATGCAAAGACTACAAGTTGTCCCCATTCTCTCTTCATTTATAGAGAACTTCCAAGTTTTAGATGGGTATATGGCTACCCAGCTTGTCATGACCATACAACTAACTTCTATGCAATAGGATAACACTGGGAGTAACAGTTGCTTCCACTAGATCAGTGATTCCCAACCAGGAGTGATTTTCTCCCCACTCCCCAGACATTTCTGGTTGTCATTACTAGTGGCTGCTGCTGGTATCTAGTGGGTAGAGGCCAGGGATGCTGCTAAACATCCTACAATGCACAAAACGGTCCCCACAATAAATGATTATCTGGCCCAAAATGTCAACAGAGTCAAGGTTGAGAAATTCTGTTCTAGATCATGCCCTTAAAAGGAATGTACATGACCTTCTCCAGTCCTTTCTTCCTGTCCTCCAGGCTATGAGCTGAGGAAAATTGAAGCAATGTCCTTGGACCTAGAAATAGAAACCAGAAGCTTGGAGACAGCAGAGCCACCATGGCAGCCTCCCTGCATTACTACCATGAAAAAGAAACAGCCCCTTTTGTTTAAGCCATTGTATTTTGGGGGTCCTTTTGTTATAGCAGCTTAGCCCACACCCTAACTGATACAATGGATTTTAAGCGGCCAGTGACCCAGACTGTCTGAAATGAATTACATAGTCATTTAGGGCCAGACTGTGTCCTTTGGCCCATACTCCCAGACCACTATCTGGTGCTTGTCTGGGATGGTTTCTAATCCCAGGATAAGTCGGGTTTCAATTTAGTATAATTTCATGTAATTCCGCTTCTCCCATTCCCTGCACCCCCCCCTCGCCTTTCTTGCTGTAATACCCTGCAGAAAGCAGAATTAACGCCTCCCTAAACATGTCTATGTCCTTATCTCCAAAACCTGTGAATGTCATGTTACAAGGTGCAGGGGAATTAAGGATGCTAATCATCTAAGGAGGGTATCCTGGAGTTTTCAGGTGAGTGCAATGTTATCACAAAGGTCCTTAAAGTAAAAGGGGGAGGCAGAGAGGCAAAGATGGAGTGATGCAGTGTGGGAAAGACTCCACTGCCCACTGCTGGTTTTGAAGATGAAGTGGGGGCCACAAGCCATGGAATGTGGCAGCCTCTAGAAGCTAGACTAGGCAAGGAAATGGATTCTCCCCTAGAGCCTCCAGAAGGAACACAGCCCTACTGATATCTGGTTTTAGCCCAAAGAGACCCATGTAGGACACCTTACATCCAGAGCTGTAAGATAATACATTTATGTTGTTTTAAGCACCAAGTATGTGATAGTTGATTAAGCAGCCACTGGAAACAAATATTCACCTTTCTTCCTTTCTCCTTCTTCCCTCTCTGTCTTTCCAGTCTAGCTTCTACTCAATCTCTATAAGAGTCTGAGCCAGTGTGGCAAACAGACCAAGGCCCAAGCTGGTCAACTTCTGGGGCCTCCTGGAAAGCTCTTTAAGAGCAGGATAGAATGAACACCTGGGAGAAGAGTCTGGTCATGCTAACCCAGAGCATGGTCTGGGTTCAGCAATTCATGGATTCAGGACTAATTCCCTTTATGACTTGCTTTCAGAAACATACATTTCATCTGCACCCAAGATCCTGCAGTAAGTAGCCCAGTCCTACTCTTTATGAAATCCAGGTTATCACTGGATTATCTGCAGTTCCAAGGGTGTCTCTGCCCAAAGCCAGAGACTACTAGGTGATAGTCATACTAACTGGTGGTGGAACTACCCAACCCTCTAATTCCAAAGTGTTTAGCTTTGGATCACAAAAAGTTAAACACCTTCTTGCAACACATAGTAAACATGTCAGTGTGTTTAACATGTTAACCGTCCTCTGTTCTCCTGCCCAAGTATTTAGAAAAGAAACAGGTTATGATGTTTAACTAGTGAATGGATATATGTGCTCATAGCAGCTAACACTTTTTAAATACTTGTGGATGCTTAAAATTATGATGTGTTTAAGATTTGAACACATTTGCTTTTCTACACTCTTAATCCAATGAGTGTTGGCTAAACTTTTTTTCCCCGAACAGCAAGGGTTTGTCCACCTTGCAAAGGCCAGTCTGCAATAAGTTCCTAGAGCTGTAAACTGCATTGTTGTTGGTGTTTTTGTTTGGGGGAGTTTTGTGTTTTTGTTTGTTTTTCAACATTTTCTTTCATACATGGACCCCCTCACCAGGAGACTGTAAGTGATAGTCATTCTTTGGAGGACGTCTGGAGTCCTATTCTATTAGAGAATCTAAAGGATTTTAGTGGAATCAACACGGAAACTTTACCAATTTCACTATAATTTCAGAAAATAAAAACCAAAGAGGCTCCAGGTCCTGCACAGGCCACACAGAAGTGTGTGGAGGGCCTGGGGGTTAAGCCAGACCTCCAGGTGCCACCTGGGGCTCTACTTGTCTTCTCCACCGAGCCTGCCCAAACCAGTAGCTGGAAAAGGCATTAAACCCTCCTGCTCCCTTCCAAGTGTGAGCTCACAGTATGTAATCGTGGAGAGGGTTGTTTGGGGTGGTTGTCAGTCTGCTTTCCTCTGCTGCACTGTGACCTCTCTACCTGAGGCCTCCATCCTTTCTCGCTTGATGTCTCCGGTGATCTCCCCATCCACTCGTGCCCACTCATTTCTCCATACCCCACTTCCCACCACAGCCCCTGCTGGACGTGGCCTTTAAATGGCCCCTCAGACACCCTGCCCTGACCAGCCTTGTTTCTTGCCAGTTGTCTCTCTCCCTCTCTATGCTTCAGCCACCCTGGCCTTCTTTTCATCCTCTCTACTTCCTGCCCCAGGGCCTTTAAATATTCCCTCCTCCATGATGAAAGCCATTCTTTTCTAGGTCTTCTTCAACTAGATAACTGTTTTAAACAGCGGTGTCTCAGGAAAGGTCTTCCCGACTATCCACAGCCCCTCAAGTCTAGGCAGACACCCCTTCTCTATGCCATCCCAGCACTCTTTGTCCCCTTAGCATGTAATTATCATGTACTTAGTTTTGCCTTCCCCCATTGGTTTAAGCCTCCCATGAGGGCAGGGTCTGCCACTGTCTTTTCACCAGTGTATCACCAGCACCCAAGGCCAGACACAAAGTCAGCGGCTAATGAGTATTTGTTGAATGGCCAATGGGACTTCTATCTAGCTCTTCAGCTAATCTTGTGGTCAAGTAAAGAAAGATTGCACTGTGAGTCGGGGGCTGTGAGCATAGTTTCTGACCTGGTGCAAGCTACTTAATCTCTTTGATTCTCAGACTGTCTGCACGCTGGATGGGGAATCCGCTCGATTCAGCAAATGTTTTTGGAGCTGGCACAATGTTTAAGGACCCTGCCAGGCTCTCCTGGCGCCTGCAGAGATGAAAACCACAAGGGGCTTGCCTTCCTTGCCCTCAGAGAGCTTGTAGTTTAGTGCACAAGATTACACTTCTACGTAAGTAACCACAATAAAAGGCAAATTTGATAAAGCTTCAAGATAATCTGAAAGGACTAGGGAAAGCATAGAAGAACCCACTTGTAAGCGACAGACTAAGAAGGCCTCGTGGAGGAAAGGACATTTGGGCAAACTTATGAACAGGTAGGGCTCCAACAGGCCAAAAGGTGGGGGAAATAAGAGGGAGTCTTCTAATCACATCAGTGACATTAAAGGCCCAGAGATGGAGAAGCCTGGGACATACTTCAGGAATGTCTAGGATCCAGCTTGGCTGCCATGTAAGACACAGAACAGGAAGTGAAACTGGAGAGGTAGATTGGAGTCATGCATAGTAAGAGATCTTGAAATGCCACTCAGGAATTTGGAATAAATTCATAAGGCAGTAGGGAGTGCTGGAGGGCTGTGAGCGGGGAGTGACCAGAGAGAGCTACACTTAGGGTGGTTAATCCAGCTACAAGGACTGGGCTGGGATGATCACTTGGGAGGCAACTACAATTGCTCAGGAGAGAAGGGAGAAGGCAGATGGCAGTGAGAGAAGGCAGCTGAAATCAGAGGCCGAAAATACCAAAGATAGAAGCAGAGGGATTTAGGGGCTGACTGGATATGCAGTCAAGGAAGAGAGTGAAACCCAACAAGGATGTCAAGATTTCAAGTCTGGACCATCAGGAACATGACGCTGCGATGAACAAAAGCAAAACACAGGAGTAAGAGAGGTAGGTGGGGGCCAGACAGCATGTTTCAGAAATGTTCACTGTGAGTCCCTGATGAAGCTGCCTGGTAAAAACACTGCAGGCAGTGAGAAACGCAGGGCTTGAAACTGGAATATGGATTAATACCTTCCCAGCCTGGCCACAGGGCTACTGGGGAAATCAAAAGAGATGGTGGGACAGAAGGCACTTTGGGATGTACAAGTCACTCTGGATGTGTAAGGCATGATGGTCTGTATTTTTATTACTGGTACAGAATACATCTCTAAATATCTCAGAAGTAAAGATGGGGAAACTACGTCTGGTCTCTCTCTCTCCCTGGAGATTAGAAACCTAAAATTGTTCCTTGAGTGTTAAAATCCACCCATAGGGCTTCCCTGGTGGCGCAGCGGTTGAGAGTCCGCCTGCCGGTGCAGGGGACACGGGTTCGTGCCCCGGTCTGGGAGGATCCCACATGCTGCGGAGCGGCTGGGCCCGTGAGCCATGGCCGCTGAGCCTGCGCGTCCGGAGCCTGTGCTCCGCAGCGGGAGAGGCCGCAACAGTGAGAGGCCCGCGTACCGCAAAAAAAAAAATCCACCCATAAAGAAGCAGCCTGGAGGTCCTTGAGAAAGACGTAATGGGTTCAGGGCCAGCAGATAGTGGGAAAGGGGTTGAGTTATCCTTGGGGACATGGGAAGGGAGAGCACGAGGCACCACTGGCCTTACCCACCCAGGCACTATCCAGGGATGCAGGGGCAGGAGCATTTCTATTTCCTTGGAGGACTTATCCCAGGCAGCACATGGTTCTCAGACCTAAGTATTCAATCAATCCATCAATGTTACTGATACCCAGATTCTGTCACCAGCAAACCTCATTAACAATTCCCAGGAAACAGAAATAGAATCTGGGTAATAAAATAAAGTCTGACCTTCTTTTCCTTTCCTTTGTGCTTAGTCTAGTTTCACTTGTTCACAGGGTGCTGTGGACAGAGACCTTGACCCCGGCGCTTCAGAATGGAGTTCCCGGCGCAACGTGGCTGTGCCGACACCTCAGCTGGGAGGCTGCGTGCTGCGCGGGACGCTCAATTCAAGATGGCGGCGGCGGGCCGTGAGCAGAGGCCCTGTGCCAGGCACTGGAGCCGGAGCGTGAGCATCACAGCTCCGCCCACCCCGGAAGAACTCGGCCCTCTCCCCTCCCTGCTGCCGAGATCCCTATAAGGCAGCCCTGCCCACAGCCTGATGGGAGAGCCTGTGCTTTAGAGGTGTGTGCTCTAGAGGTCCCCAGCTCCCGGCGGGGGGCCTGTTAGGAACCGGGACGCACAGCAGGAGGTGAGCGGCGGCGAGCAAGCGAGCGAAGCTTCATCTGCCGCCCCACAGCTCGCATGACCGCCTGAACCCCTCCCCCAACCCACCGCCCCTGGTCCGTGGAAAAATTGTCTTCCATGAAACCGGCCCCTAGTGCCAAAAAAGGTTGGGGACCACTGCTCTAGAGCATGAGCTCACACCTCTCCATCCTCTGATCAAAGAATAAAGATTCCCTTTGCTTCTCAACTGAGCTTGGTCTCATTCTATTGGCTCAAATGACACCAGGCAGGTGTCCATGTCTGGGTCTGACTGGAAAGGGTCCGTAATAATTCTGTTCCCAGAGATTCAGATTTAATTTGGGGTATGGCCTGGATATTGAGGGTTTTTTTTTTAAAGTTCTCTAAATAATTCCAATATGTAGCCAAGTTTGAAATATATTGCTTAGTGCCTTAAGTGATCTCAAATTGTACAAATAACCTTCTCATTTCAACCTGAACTCTCCTGTGATTTGCCAACAGGGAAAGAATATGTGAGCCGGAAGACCTGGGCAGCTTAAACCTCACACCACACAACAAATAACAAGTATTGGCGAGGATGTAGAGAAAAGGGAAGCTTTGAACACTATTGGTGGGACTGCAAATTGGTGCAGCCACTATGAAGATTCCTCAAAAAATTAAAAATAGAACTGCCACACAATCCAGCAATTCCACTCCTCAATATTTGTCCAAAGAAAATTAAAACACTAATTTGAAAAGATATATGCACCTCTATGCTCATTGCAGCATTATTCACAATAGCTAAGATATGGAAGCAACCTAAGTGCCCACTGATAGATAAATGGATAAAGAAGATGTGGCATACTACATACAATGGACTATTACTCAGTCATAAAAAAGGATGAAATCTTGCCATTTGTGACAACATGGATAGACCTAGAGGGTATTATGCTAAGTGAAATAAGTCAGACAGAGAAAGAAAAACACCATATAATTTCACTTACATGTGGAATCTAAAAAACAAAACAAATGAACAAACACAAAACAGAAACAGAGTCATAGATACAGAGAACAAACAGGTGGTTGCCAGAGGGGTGAGGGGTGAGGGGTGAGGGCAGGAAAGAAATAGGTGAGGGAGATTAAGAGGTACAAACTTCCCGTTGCAAAATAAATGAGTTGTGGGTATGAAATGTACAGTGTGGGGCATATAGTCAATAACTGTGTAATATCTTCGTGTGGTGACAGATGGTAACTAGACTTAATCACGGTGATTGTTTTGAAATGTATAGAGATACTGATTCACTATATTGTGTGCCAGGAACTAACATAGTGTTGTAGGTTAATTGTACTTAAAAAACCAAACAAACAAACAAACAAACTCATAGAAAAAAAGATCAGATTTGTGGTTACCAGAGGTAGGGGGTGGGGAGAGAGGGAATTAGATGAAGACGGTCAAAGATACAAACTTCCAGTAATAAGATATTTAAGCACTAGGGATGTAATGTACAACATGATAAATATAATTAACACTGCTGTTCGTTATGTATGAAAGTTGTAAAGAGTAAATCCTAAAAGTTCTCATCATAAGGAAAAAATTTGTTTTTCTATTTCTTTAATGTTCTATCTGTATGAGATGATGGATGTTCACTAAACTGACTGTGGTGATCATTCCACGATGTATGTAAGTCAAATCATGATGTTGTACCTTAAACTTACACAGTGCTATATGCCAATTATATGTCAATAAAACTGTAAGAAAAATTTTAAGTAAGGTTTGGAAAATTAAAAAAAAATCAATGTAGAATTATTTCAGACCTTGAATGAGCCATAACATTTTTTTTCCTGCTTGTCTCTTATTTCACTTTTTAAACATCTTTATTGGAGTATAATTGCTTTACATTGTTGTGTTAGTTGCTGCTGTATAACAAAGTTAATCAGCTATACGTATACATATATCCCCATTTTGATGGCTTTGGAGCAGTCATTTCCCAGTTTTCTCATCACTTGCAAATGGGTAGCATTAGCCCCTCACACTCACTGAAGTCTGAGACAGCCTCCAGACAGAATTATAAACCTGTGTTCAAAATATGATTTAAATGTCTTTCTCCCTGGGCTTTCCATTTTTTCCCCATGATTCCTTTGGGGACTGGGTGTGGAAGGCTGGTTCCCTGCAGGTGGTCTCCCAGAGAGGGAGACAGCCTTCTGTAGAGCCCTGTGGTTCCTCTGCAGTTTTCTGAGCCAGGGAACTTCTTGGGAGGTATATTAAAACGTTTAAATTTTAGATAATACAATAAATCACTCATCTCCTGAGGACAGTGCTGCTCGTTGCATGATTCAGTGTCAGAATTTCAGCTGATGACGCCTGCTGGCTCGAGGTAACTGCTGGCTGGTCCCGGGACTGGTCAGGAGGCCCGAATTCATGGCACACAGCTGCAAATGTGAGTCACAAAGCACTTGATAGACATGGAGTTAGAGCAGCAGAGACCATTTCTCCTTGCCTCTGGCATGCACAACCTGGTAGACTTTACTAGTATCTACTAATCACCAGCTCTCATCCCCTTTCTGGCAGCACCCCATAGAGCAGGGCAGAGCTGTATGCTGTGAGACGGACTTCCAGCCTGAGGCAGGGAACAGCCCATGCATGGTTTTCCCTCTCTTCCTCTGCCTCGTTGATTAAGGAGGCTGCTTTTCAGACACAGGGCCCTCGTGGGTCCCTGAGTTGTCATCCGGAGGACATTTGTTTTCCAGAGTCATTGGGACTGGTGTGAGTAAGAAGTAAATTGTGTGTGTTAAAACACTGATACTAGAAGATTGCATATGGAAATGTGACCCATACCCCATTTTTCATTTATTTCAGTGACATTTTAGCTCCTAGAACAGATTGGTGACTATATGAATTTCCTATTGCTGTTAAATGGCCACAAACGTGGCTGCTTAAAGCAATACAAATTTATTATTTTACAGTTTGAGAGGTCAGAAGCCCCAAATCAGTCTTACTGGGCTAAAATCAAGGTGTTGGCAGGGTTGGTTCCTTCTGGAGGCTTTAGGGGAGAATCCTGTCCTTGCCTTTTCAAGCTTCTAGAAGCTACCTGCATTCTTTGGCTCATGGCCCCTCTCTCCATCCTCAAAGCCATCCTTTCTCTCTCTCTGATCTCTGCTTCTGTATTCACATCTCCTATTACGCTGACCCTCCCGCCTCCCCTGTATAAGGGCCTTTGTGATTACACTGGGCCCCGCCAGATAATCCAGGATAATCTCCCATCTCAAAATTCGTAACCAAACCTACATCTGCAAAATCCCTTTTACAATGTAAGGCAAACATATTCATAGGTTCGGGGGAATACATCGTGGACATCTTTAGCGGGGAATTGTTCAGCCTTCCACAGTGCCCCATGCATTTGCTTATCTGACTGACCCTCCCAGTCTGGTGGGATTTGGCTGGAAGCCACATGGCCTTCCCCAGGCAGCACCCTTCCATATCACCAAAAGCCATACATCTCTTCTTTTGAGATTCATAAGGTTCCATGTAGAATTGATTATGGGGAAATATTCCAAATGAAGATAAGCTGTATGCACCAAGGTGTTTGTGAAGCATTATAGATTTTGTTATTAAAAAAATTAGAAACACCTACATGTGCAGCAATAGGGGAACGTGCAAAGAAATTCTAGAGCAACCCATGTTTGAATTTTATGCAGCCATTATAAATGTTTATGACAAATTTTAATAACTTAAATTCTTTAAAATAATTTTTAAAGCAAGTTGCACATTTATATAATCTTAATTCTGAGAAAAACATATGTAGAAGAGAAATGCATACACCAAAATATCAACAATGCTTTTTTTTTTTTTTTTTTTTTTTGTGGTACACGGGCCTCTCACTGTTGTGGCCTCTCCCGTGTTGTGGAGCACAGGCTCCAGACACGCAGGCTCAGCGGCCATGGCTCACGGGCCCAGCCGCTCTGTGGCATGTGGGATCTTCCCGGACCGGGGCACGAACCCACATCCCCTGCATCGGCAGGCGGACTCTCAACCACTGCGCCACCAGGGAAGCCCTCAACAATGCTTTTTATTTGTTTTCCTAGAGGTCATGCATGACTTTTATTTTCTTCTTTACAATTTCTTTTTTTTTTTTTCATGTCCACAAAGGATTAGGACTACTTTTGTAATCAGAAAGCTCTGTTGGTGATAAGAGCAGATAACCAGACTGGACAAGAGTGACCTGGCAGTCATGGAGAATCACAATTTATGAGGAAAGGTGCTTCATCTTCTCTCTGTAAGCACTTGAGGATTTGTGGCAGGGTGATTCCTTCTTCCATGTGTGCTCAGACCCTTGAGCGTCCCTTCTTTTGGGGTATTTGCCCTGAGGGAGCAGCTAGGACTTCTGCAGAAGGCATAGGGACCCACTGGGCCATGCTGAACAATGAGGTCCAAGGTTAGAGATATCAGATTGCTGGTTACCCACAGGCTTCTGTTCAGCTCAGTAAGGAGATGATCAGAAGAAGGTCTTCAGTGTGAGTATGAAAAAGTGCACCATCTTCCTAGGTGGCAAGAGCCAAGGAGAAACAAACAAACTCAAGCCACAGCTCCAGGACACAGAAGCAGTGCGGGTCTGAGACCTCATCACCCCCAATGTCCAAATGGATGTCAGCCCATGTGGCACTGCCACCTCCCTGGTGGGGACATGTCCCTCCTAAAAGACCAAGGTGGGTGGAGTGGGTGGGGAACTGAGGTAGATGTGCAAGCAAGCCACCTGCATTGCAGACGTGATCTGAGTGCAAAGACACCGAAATGCTCTCTGCTTTTCAACTTTCTCTTTTCAGCCCAATCCCTGGGACCCCTTCCATTCACCATCCTTGAGGGAAGTTAATCCACTCATCACCAAACACCTCAGGAGGATTGAATCCACAGCTGCTTCCCAAGAGGAAGGGGGCAAGGCACAAGAAAACTCTGGGCATGGGTGAGGATGATGCCCCCTCTGTGCTCATGGATACGGGGGCCGCCATGCTGCTCGGCCAGGTTCCCCATCCTTTACCTTCTTTCTCCAGGTCCTGATCCAAAGTCCACTGTCAAGGATGCTGCCTGTCTCAGACTATGAGCTCCTTAAGAACAGAGAGATGGGGCCACTCCCGGCACAGGGCCAGACATAACTAGCAGTTTAAAGGTAACCAAGAAAGGGGAGGGAGACAAGGGAGGAGGGAAGAGCGTGCCCCTTTATCCTAGTCCCATGCCTTGGTTCATGCTGAAACCTAAGGAGGCTGTCCCTCGACCACTCCAGTCCTAGTCGCCCTCCCCCTCCCCCGGCCGCGCCATCACTTAGCAGAGAGTTTAGCCAGCCTGGACTCCGCCTGCTGGCGCTGTGGCTGTGCACTGCCTGTGCAACAGTCCTGAGTCCACACCTCCACTGTGAGCTGCTCCTTGTGGGGACTCACAGCCCCTCGCTGCAGCCTTGATTGATTGGGTGATGGGGTGGCCAGGGGCTGAGATACCCTGGTGGCTCCTGCCGAGGAAAGGGGAGTCCAGGGCACATTCCAGCCCTGTCAGCGCTGGCTCAGCCCGAGTGGTGTAAAATCTCACGCCCGGAGCCCCAGGAGCCGCTGGTGCCAGCTGCAATTTTACTGGTGGTCTGTGACTTCAAAGGCCTCTCCTCCTGAGTGGCTGAGCCGGGAGGGCTTGGAGCAGGAGGCCTTGTGCCCAGGGCACGGGGGAGCTCCTCTGGACCTGGACCTGGACCCAGCCTCTCCCCAGCCTGCCCTGTCACTTCCTTCTGTATTCATTAAAAGCCACTTTCCCAGCTCACTCTGTGACCACAGCAGATGGAGAGGAGCTGCTTGTTTAGGAGACTGCTTTCATGGACCTGTGTGTCCCAGTTTGCAGGCAAAACACTTGTGACCAAACATCTATTCAATGCCCCAACATTTTTTCCTATAGAAACCCTTGCAGTGGCAAGACAGCAGGCTGGGCTGTGGTCTGGGTGACATGGGTCCCGACTTGACATCTCTGTGCCTTACCTCACCTATAAAGGGAAGTGACACCCAGATCTGGCTGCCTGCCTCACCGTGCTCGGAGGCTTAGAAGAGGTCAAGTGTGGGAGAGGAGGAAAATATCTCTCAGTGAAAAGTAGTGCTCACTCCACACTGCCGGCATCCTTCTCTGGCAGGCCTGAAACTCAATCAAGTGTTTAAGACACACTCTGAGTTTGAATCGCAACTCTGACATTTCCCAGCTGTGTTACCTTGGGAGAGTTACCCAACATCTCTGTGCTTCAGTTTCCTCATAGGGATTAGTTAACACCGGGGAAACACTTGACTAGTCCCTGGCACCCAGTAGGTGCTAGAACAGTGTTTGCTATTATTATCATCGCCACACATAAACCTCACCTTGCTTGTTTATTCCACACGAATAGGTGCGTCTGTCAGCGAGATGACAAGTTTCCAGCATTCTTCCCTCCTCCCCACGACACACACGGACACACAGGCACACCCCCAGGCTGGTACGGTAGCAAGTGCAACCCAGGGGTCAGATCCTGCTCTGCTACCTGCTTGCTAAACGAGCTTGGGTAAATTATTACAGCCCTGCGAAACCAGCTGACTCATTGATAAAGACAGCCAAGAATAACCTGCTTCACACAGTAGTAGAGAATTTACATGAAATCTAAGGAAAGCTACCAATAAGTATCAGTGAAGCTCAGTGTCTAGCCTATAGAAAACGTTTAGTGAACCTTCTAGTCTCAGGGCTGGACACACCGTAGCTCAATAAACACTTGCTGGCCTGAGGTCAGCTCTGCACAAGATGTGTTAAATTGGAGGTGATGTGAAGTCACCGGCCTCACACCCCCATCACAGGCCACACCTTCCACGGCAGCCCCACACTCAGAAGGACTGAGAGAAGTGAACCCCTTAAGGGCAAGGGCTGCATCTTCTCCTTCACACTTGCCGGCAGCTGGTCCAGCTCGGTACAAACAATGCGAGACGCACCCCCGCAGAAGTGACCCTAGCTGTCTGAAATCCTGTCCAGAAGAAAATTATTGAGAGAAAGCTGAAGAAGGAAAAGCTGCCCTGAAACATACCCAGAATCTTGCTGGAGATGGAAACTAACAAGGATGGAAACATGACAGCAACAAAATACAGACAGTTTTGAAGTCTGCCCACCTGGGAGTCAAGCCACACTGAAAATCAATAAGGCATCGAGGCCGGGAGCACGGAGAGCTGACTGGATACCTGCTTATGCCTCCTTTAAAGCAAGGAAACCTTTGAAGTTGCAGACGACCAATAAAAATACAGCTGGCGTTTACAGCTTCAACTCCTCCTGCCTTTGCTTTTCACCAAGTATCTCAAGCTGTAGCCAGAGTTGCCTCGGGCTGGAATGTTGGCCCAGGACCACAGGGCCCATGCCGTTGACAAGGACAATGTCTCCTGGCATGCACTGGCCAGGGATTGGTGATTAACTGTAGGCCTGCTGGCACCTTTCCAGGACAACCGTGGCTTGGGTTCTGGCCACCAGACGCAGTGGCTGAGATCCCCCAAAATACTTTAGTAAGGTGAGCTCTGTCTGAAGCAGTCTATGTCAAGGCCAAGTTGAACCACAGGGAAGCTCTCGTTTGCATGGGATACCTCCACTTGATTTAGTGTGCTTTCCATCCACTGGCTCTTTCTGTACTCCCTTTGGAAGGCCTGTTAACACCAGAAGGATACCTGCAGGAATGACGTCCCCCGCCTCAGAAGATGGAGCAATCCAAACAGAACAGGTTTAAGCGATTAGTGACAAAGGCAACAAAGGTTACAAGGAAAGGGCCCTAGAACCCAGTTTCCAGCCCAAGGCTGATCGCTTCGAATGCTGAAGTTGGAGGCTCTTCTCATTTGTCTCATTTTTCTGCTTAGCACCCATAGGAAGCTCCATGACCTCACTCTTCTTTCAGTAAGCACGTAACAGGCTCAGGGCTCATGGTCCAGCCAGGGAGACAGAACTTAGAGACAGAAAACCTCCAACAAAAAAGCAATAACGGAGTCTTTGAATGGAAGATATTATACCATACAACGTACATGGGCGATGTCAGGCTTAATGACCAAGCTGAGCTAATGTCAATAAACAGAGAACTATTAGGAAATTCATTAATCAAGGCCTTGTTTATACTCCTATTTGTCAACCAAATTATTTGTTTGACTTGTGGCCTCCCTGGTTTATTACGGTCATTGCTGTCATCAGAAGAGCTGGGTTGCTGGAATTTCACACATAGGCAGGGCCTGCACCGTCTTCAGTATGCTGTCTTGGTCACCCTTTCCAAGAACCAGAGATATCATCAGGGGCCAAGGTCTGTCTTCAGTTAACAACCAACCGCTCTTTGGAATCCAGTGGCTCACTGGACCTTAATTAATTGATTTGCTAATCACTGTTTCCTGCTTCCAGAAGCTGACCTCTAGAGCACCCTCCTGCTCTTGGGGGAATGTCATCCGGAAGAAACTCGAGGCTGAAAAGCAACAGCAGGGTTGAGGGGGACCAGCAGCTCTCTGAGGACACCTGAAGTCTCACCCTACCTGGATTTGGTCTTTAAAAGGTCATCTCTCGGGGCTTCCCTGGTGGCACAGTGGTTGAGAGTCCGCCTGCCGATGCAGGGGACGCGGGTTCGTGCCCCGGTCCGGGAAGACCCCACATGCCGCGGAGCGGCTGGGCCCGTGAGCCGTGGCCGCTGAGCCTGTGCGTCCGGAGCCTGTGCTCCGCAACGGGAGAGGCCACAACAGTGAGAGGCCTGCGTACCGCAAAAAAAAAAAAAAAAAAAAAAGGTCATCTCTCACTCCTCCCCGCGCCCCCCTACATTTCCTTCCTGCTCACTTGGCTCATACCCGTCCCCACCCTGCTCCACAGCCCAGAGGTCATGCTCCTCTATGAAAGTCTCCCCCTGACCACCGAAGCCAGAAAGGATTTGTCCCACCTCTGGCTTTCAAACTACTCAGTCCTGATGATTGCCTCTGCTCTGTTCTGTTGGCACTCTTTATACCCAGCTTTGCAACTAGTGGGTAAGTTCTTTGAGGGCAAGCCAACCTTAGGGGTCTCACAGCTTTGCATCCTTTCTCCTTGGCCCCTCTACTCACACACTCACACACACACACACACAATGCTGGACCAACAGAGGATACTCTGCTCAGTGCAAATGTAACTTTCATTAGGGGTTTTGCTTCTCCCCAGACCCTAAGGTACCCCTGTTTAAGGCCTTGCCCATAAGAAGATAAAGAATGATAATCACCTTGGCAACCACCTTCTCTGCTTTCATCTCTTAAGTTGAACTAATTTTGGGGGTTTCCACCTTCTTTGAGCCAGTGCTTCCTGTTTAGGAAATAAATGTTAAATGATTTCACCACTCAGAGTGATGACTGCAGTGGATTTCTGGGTAGCAAGCAGGCAGGGGGAGCCCCCTTCCTAAAAAGTAGACATCCTTTATTACTTTGAAGGGAAAAGGGTGAAGGGCCTTGAGGGGAGTGGGATGAAGGGTCAGATTTCTCCATAATGACTCGGAGTAATATCTCCCCTCAGCAGCCACCCTATGAATTTTGACACATTTCAAAAAGCAGGAGTCTGGAAAAAGCAGTCAGAATCTCTTACCTTCTGCAAAAAGCTACTGTGTAGTCTGTTCCTTTGTAGTTTTCTTTTTTTTTTTTTTTAAAAAATCAAACCATCTTGGAAAAATCAAAAAGCAGATGCACTCATAATTGAAGTTGGTAAGGGCAACAGAAACCTTGTTATAGGTGTTACAGGCCCTCGCACCCCAATTAACCTGGGGGGGGGCGGCTCAGGGGCTGTGGGTTTCTCTGCACAGATGTCCGAGGGGAGAGGCCCTGGTGGGCAAGAGATTGAGGTGCTCTGAGACCCTTCTGGAAACTCAGGGCCCAGGGCCCTTGCCCAGTCCTGATGTGGAATCACTCTCCGGCCATCGGAGAGCCACGTCCAGGGGAGTCCTGGCCCAGGGCCGGCCCTGGAGAAGCGTGGGCCGCAGCAAGGCCGCAGCCCACCCGAGAGCCAGCCGGGGAGCGCCCACAGCCATGACCCGGGGCCGAATTTTACTACCCGCCATTTACCATTCTGACGGGAAAACAAATTTAAAACACCTGGACATTTACGTCTCTGATGGGTCGAGTTGCACTGTTCCATTACATTAAATAATGCAGGCGGTGCGCTTCAAAGGCCGCCATCTCCGGGAGGCTGCTGGGCACAGCCTGGGTGAGCGCGCGGCCTGGGCCGCAGGTGGGAGGGCAGCCTTGGGAAGAGCCGTGTGTGCGTTCAGAGGTGGAGGCTCGCGGTGGGCCCCGGGTTCTCACCTGTGACACGGCCCCTGCCGGCCACACCCTGCCCCCGACACGCCACTGCCCCAGACTTACCAGCAAAATGGGATTTACTCCATTTGGTCAGGTCACGGAGCTCTAAAGGTCAGAGTGGGCACTGAGTGGAGAGGAGGTTTGGGTTGACAGGAAATATCAAAAAGCTAAGACTGGATGGTGAGAGCGGCTCAGAAGAAGCTGGGGAAAACGTTTAGGATGCACTTGGAACTTGGGGCCCAACAGACCTCTTCAAGGCTGGGACAGCCAAGAGCAGCACTGCGGTAGGGGCGGGTGTGGGGGCTTCAGCATCCTGGGACCATCCAGAAAGCAGGCCTCAGTGCTGACCCTGCAGTGGGTAGGGGTCCGGGCTGGGTCCAGGGCTTTCCCCAGGCTCACGAGGTGAGGACCAACTGCCCAGGAGCCGGGCAGGTGCTTGGAGACTGAAACCAAGAGACTGGTTTAGGGGCTCATACGAGGTCCACCTTGGAAACTTCCAGAAAACCCCAGAGGAGAGGTGAGGGTGAGCTGTGACATGCTCTGGCCCTGAGGTGAGGGCTGTGAAGTTTCTTAGCGTTTGTGCTCCACCTGTGAAATGGCGGGAACGCCTCCTGCTTCTTCTACCTTGCAGCGCCCTAGTGTGAGGACCAGAAAGAAAGTTTTCTGAAGGCACATTGTAAACTTAAGGTGATGTAAATGAGCTCATATTAGTGCATTTGGGAAACGGGAGCCTGGGGAACACCTCATAGCCACGGCAGCAGGAGGAGAAAGGCTGGGAGAAGGGGCTCTCACTCCGGCCTCTTTGCCGTCCAGGCCCCACCCTTAAGGGCCCGCTCCCCTCCTCTCTGTATCTCCTCCGAGCATCTCTGCCAAGTTGTGGCTCCTTCCCAGTCTCTGGTGCTCTCTTCCCAGCCACGGCACCAGGGTGTAGAGAAAACACCAAGTCTCTTCTTTGGGCAGCGAAAAGGTTTGCTAGAACAGGTTTGCTCTTTGGTTTCACAGCCGTTATGTGGATAATACGTCACTAATCAGTCCATACACAGGTGGCGCAGAACACTTAGGAAGGTGCCTGCCTCAGACTAGGGCTTCAGAGGCCTGGGTCCCAGACCTGGATCTGCCAGCATCTAACCGTGGCCTCAAGTGAACACGTACTTCACCTCCTCGGTCTTGTCACTTTGCAAGTGAGGGCACGGGGCTGCAGTCCTTGAAGCCATCCCATTCCCTTCTGTGGTTCTTGACCTTGGCGGCACGTGAGTCATCCGAGGAACTTTGGAACAGAACCGTTGCCTGGCTCAACTCCCAGAAGTCCAGAAGTTTTGATGTAATTGGGCTGGGATGGAACCTCAGGGAACTGCACTGTGCGGGCACGGCTCGGAAAGCCTGTGCTAGTTGCTGTGACGATTTTATTAAGCAACTGTCCAGTCTACATGGAGTGGTCCAGGGGCCAGAACCTGGAAACGTAAGAGGGAGCCCCTGGGAATTTCACTTCCCCTCCTGGAATAAAAAGCTTAAGAACTAAAAAGCTCTAAAGGGGATTCTGTGGTCTCTTTTCAAATGATGGCACCAAAGTCTAGGCCACCAGTTGTACTATATAGGTCTGCTATATAAGAAGTGGGCCGAGTCATGGCCTCGGTGTTGGTTGAGTTCATTGGCCACAAACATTCCATTGAACTATCTTCAGGGGGTCTCCTGGGCAGGAGGGGTTTGCAGCTGGAGGGGTCTGTAGCTGGAGAGGCCTCCCCTGCTGTATCCAAACCCCCAAGTTGGAGGGGCCCTTTGAACCCCCATGCCACCCAGGCAGCATCCCTGACCTGTATGTGTGATCAGTCATCCCTCTAGGCCTCAAGGGAACCTGAGAGCTTTGAGCTGGTTTGACCCAACAACTGTGCAAAGTCTGTTGTGAGCAGACATATGAGAGAGAGACCCCAGAAAGTCACTCCTCTATGGAAGGAAGAAGGGGAAGGACTTGGGGAGCAGAGAAAAGTTCTCCATCAGAGGCTTTAAAAGAAATTCTCTAGTAACCCTTTCAAGGATACCAAATGGCAGATGTTGGAGCCCAAGGAGCACCTACCTCAGGCAGGAAGGGTGCTTATCCCCCTGTTACCTCTGCCGTAAAGACCCAGAGGAAGGGCTGATGATGTGTCATCCATTGGTCTGCTCTAATGAAACAGGGTCATTTCTAATTAACCAGATTCCACATAAATGGGTACCACTGACATGCTTGGAAAGATTTCCTTTCTTAAGTAATAAAATGAATACTTTCCCTTGATTGCATGCTTGATTCCAATGTGCTTGCACAGAACACTTCACTACCCCTTTGGATGAGTGAGGCAGGTATTAATGTCACTGTTTTACACATTAGACAGGGCAAAAATGTTCTGTAACCCAGGTCTCCTGGGTATCTGCCACGGTCTCATCTCAACCCCATGTTGCTGTTAAACAGTTCTCTCTCCAGCTACAATAAAGCTTATACCATTTGTTTGTTCAGGAATTTTATTTTTAATTTAAGGGCATATGTTGTGTCCCCAGTTATATCATAAAGATGTAAAGCATGATACGAAATTCTGTTTGATGTTCCCAACTTTGAAGAAAGTGTGTATGTGTGTGTGACTCACATAGGATAAAATAACCAAAATAAGAGACATCAAAATATTAACCATGGTTATCTATGGACAATGAGAATGTAGTTGACTTTTTTCATTTTGCCTTTCTCTATATTTTAAGACCTTTAAAATGAGCGTGTGTTAATTTTGAGATTTTTGAAACAAGGTATTTTAAAAATAGAGTTTTGCTTCAGCAAACTGTGTAAGAGTAAGCTTCAGCTCAGCCCCACCTGTGTCATTTTGAATTTAAAAATGGCACCTATGCAGTTGGGAATGACAGTCACCAAGGGAGGGCTTGTGGCTTAGCACCCCAAGCAAAGCCCCCGATTAATGGCCGTTAGCCATTGCAATGGCCAGTTTCTCAGGGATCACTCCAATTAGGATCTTCTTCACGGCTTACAACACCGGCCCTCTGACTTCAGAGAGGGAGCATCTGTGGCACAGCTGGAGCAGCAGGGTTGGAAAATCAATCACTGCCCAACAACTGTGCGACTGATGGCCCATCAATCAGAAACATAAGGCGTTCGCTCCATTTATGAAACACATACATTCTCTCGCGAATCTGCAAATGCAATAAGCAGCCCCAGCAGTTCAGCGCTGGAGAAACGGCAGCACCGCTCACTTTTGACTGGATGATCACAGATCCGCATCACCAATGGAGCACGACTGACCCTCCAAGCCCCTGCTGTCCTCAGGGACCCTGAGTCTTCCTGATACCCACACTCAGGGCTGGCTTTGAGATTTTCATTGGCCCTGAAAGCAAGTCATGCTGTAACTCTGTGGGAATGCATCAGTACTTGAAGAATTTCTTTGAGACTTTCTAAAATGGCCATTTCCTCCTTCCTTCCTATTCTCTTTTCCTTCCCTTCCTCCTTCTTTCGTTCTTTCTAACCTCCACACATTAAAGGAGAAATGTGTTTTCCCTAGATTATGGTCAGGTGATGACCAGATCTATGGGACTTCAACACTCACCATGTGAACATATATATATACTGAATAAATGTATAAACAAAATAACTCATATACAAGTCTGTCTGCTTGTAGAAGCACCAAAGCTACCTCTCTTCCCCGCAATGACACCCTGATGCTGTCAGGTGGTATCTCCTTCACTGGCCTCTGGAGGAAGTCATTGCGCTGTGGCTGATGGGGTGGAAAGATAGCCCAGCCAATATCTCTGGTCCCTACCAGGAGCACTTAAAATGTTCCTCTTCGAATAATAATAATGACGATGAACATTGTACGCTGCTGTGTGATTTATAGACGATCTCATTTGACCCTGAAAGTCTTGTGAAATAGGCATTGTCATTACCAATACAGATGAAGATGTTGTAAGGCAACTAAGGGGAAGAATATCTAATGAGGGTCTGTCGGTGATGCGCCTGGCACCATGCTAAGCATTTTTCAAATGTGAGATCATGTATTCCTCAGGACAGCCCTGAAGAATGTGGCATGTATGTATTATTAGCCCCATGTTACAGATAAGGAATTAAGGCTTGAAAAGGAAAAAGAATCAGAGAGATTGTAAGACATACCAAGGTTACATGGCACATGACGAGGTGAACTAGGATTTCTGACTCCAAATCCTCAAAATTTTCCGACTACAGTTTTGTGAACTAAAGTATGGTAGGGACGTTGTTCTTTAAGTCATATGACATTTCCTGGTTGATCGATGGCCTGGAGCTCAGGAATTCTTTTTAGGAGCAGAGCGCTGGACCAGGAAAACCCCAGAATGGCCCAGCCTGAAGTCCAAACTCACCCTGAGAATAGTTCCCTATGACCTACCCGAGTCCAACTCAGCCCTGAGGCTGCCACTTGGGGTTCTGGGGGCATCCTGACTTGCATAGGTTACGTCAGGCCATCTCCTCTCGGTCCCTGCCCAGACCCCAGAACTGCAGGCTCTCCTTGCTCCCAATAGGGTGCTTCCTGAAGCCCCAGGATCCTCCACCTGCACCGGTTTGGGGAAAGAAAGGTTGAGCTGCCTTGGCCCACGGCTGTGAGCACCTTTCTTTCCCTCGGTGAGCCCAGAACACACGCGACGGGCAGGAGGAAGTGCTGCTGGGGCCCCATTCCCCTTCTGAGAAACGTAATGGCATTACTACAGGGTCAGGAAACTCCAGGCAGCAGAACCAGACTGCGAAACCACGGCATGCCTCGGGGTGAGCTATGAAACAGCGACGCAGGCAGTGCACCAGGAACCTGGCTGGGTTAATGGTGTTCAGAAATCATAATTGTAGTGAGCAGTTATTGATCATTTACATGTGGCAGGTGGAAGGGTGATTCAACTTTTCTGTATGGTTCCCAGGGGAGGCATGAGGCCCACTGGGAAGAAGGTAAAGGGAGACAGATTTCAGGTTGTAAAGGGGAGAACACAGCTACGCAGAGATTCAAAGGGCCGCCTTGCGGGGCTCTGGCTCCTTGTCACTCGAGTTGTTCAGATGTAGTGTGGACAATCCCTTGCTGTGATGCAGAGATGGAATCATGGAATAGGGGAGCACAGGGTCAGGTCTGAGGATTTTTAACGTCCCTTCCAATGATGAGGTTTCTATGATTCTGCTTCCGTGTTTCAGAAATGTGCCTCCTCTTTACCATCCTTCAGACCAAGCACTTGCTGATATTCTCCAGCTCTTCTGGGCAAATGTTGTATCCCCGAAGCTCCTGGAGGGGTGGGGACGTGAGACCTCCTTTCCCTATGTCTCCCCACAAAGGTTCAAGGCCACGTCCCACAGCTTTGCACCAACGTGGCATTAATTAGTTCATACGTGGAGGCCTTCCTGTACTCCGAATCATAGCAACGTTAGATAAAATAGGAGATGGGGAAGTTACAAAGTCTTAGTCCCAATAGCTCAAAACCAGATAAACACCTCTGAGGACCTGAGATCAAGCAGAAAGACAAGCTAGCAAACAGGCGGCAGCTCAGCTCTTACAGGATAATGAGGGCATAAGTGCTCTAAAGAGGCAAGAGATGGATCCAGACTCATGGTCTGATACCGGGGGTTGGGATGCGGCTTCCCTGCCTGGGAAATGAAGCAGGAGATAGCTCTGAGCGCTGCTTGAGGCTCTGCTTTTCCTGGAGGGGCAGGGGACATGGTGCAGCCTTGCATACGGACAGGGGCCCACCTGCCCACTGGCTCAAGACAGGAGAGCTGAGCAACACCAGGCCTGGGTCTAGACAGGATTCCTGGGACACTGTGTGAGGACCCTGCCAAACTGCTAAGCAGAGGAGTAAGTGCAAAGAAAGAGATAAAGAGCAAAACTGGATTTCAGATGAGCTTGCAAACAAAATTCCACAAACCTCAGAAAAAGAGCCTGACATCAACAAGAAATGAAAATAAAAGAGAAATCTGAGGACAAATTTAGAATAAGTAGGTTTAGGGAAAGGAGGTAAAAGAAGTAAAGAAAGAAAAAGCAGTTATATTTTAAAAATTGTGAAACAAACGAGAAATAAATTAAGACAGAGAGAGAGAGATAAAAATAAACAAAATGATAATCTTGGAAATAAAAATATAGTTGATGAAATAAAAAATGTAAATTCCCCATGGGATACAGTTAAAGAGAGAACTAATAAATTAGAAGACAGTACCAACGTATTTAGTCAGAATGCAGCATAGAGAGAAAAAGAAATTCTACGTAAGCATTATATATAATGCATATATACATACATGCTGTTTAAGAGACATGGAGCATAGACTGAGAGGCTCAAACATATATTTAATAGAAGCACCCAAAAAAAAAAGAATAGAAGGAATAAGAGAAGGAACATTCAAAGGCGTGATGCTGGGTATTTCCCAAAATTGAAGAGATACAACTCCTCAGATTGAAAGTCATCACCAAGTACAGATCAGGATCAAGAAAAATACCTTAACCCATCATTATGAAACTGTAGATCCTCAAGGAGAAGAGGAAAATCATCAGAAGCTCCTGGAGCCTGCCCCATTAGAGCTCAGAGAAGGCACACTCAGGGAAGCCGGGGCCTAGGAGTGGTAACTTCTCCTTCCCTGTCTCTAGAACAAGGAACCAGCTTGGCCCCCAACACCAGGTGGGAGCCGCCACCCTCAGGCTCGGTGGTCCAGCCTGGTGTGCAGGGAAGCACCCACACACGCGCCGTGCCAGGGAAAGGGAGTCTGTTGGGTTCCTCCTCTGCTTCCTGACAAGTTCTTTATAAGAACTCTCAGAGTCACAGTTAGCCCTTTCTGGCATTTTCAATGAACATGGAATCCAGAACTTCTCTCTGTCACTGAAATGATGTTTCTTTCCTGGTTCCCGAAGAAATGGGCCTTTTGCAAGGCATTGGATTCCTTCCCTTGCTTTTGCCAATTGCTCTTTTTCTTTACTTTGTAACTTGCAGTTTTTCCCACAGTATGTCACGCTGGAAAAAAATGTGGAAATGGGGCTTTCGCGTGTCTGAGACAGACAGCAAACTCCTGTTGGACAAAAATCTCCAACCTGGAGCCCCCCCAAGCCTGAGTCAAACTTTCCACGGACTCAAGATCTCTACTTGCAATTTGAGAGGCAAAATTAAGTTGTAATATTCCAGCAAATAGCTATAGCCACTCAGAATGCTACTCCTGGCTCTTTGGCTGCATCAGAAACCAATGCAGAGGCAAACTGAATTACCTGTCAGGAACTAAATAAAAGGTTTGCTTCACCTAATACTCCCAGCGTGCAGGACAGCTATGAAAACAAGCCTGCTTGTATCAATCAATCTGCTGTTTACAGAGGCCCAAAGAGGAGCTGAGACACACAAGTGGGCTGCTTGAAGCTTCTGGAAGTTTAAATACTCTTTAATGCGTTTGTCTACCATTCCCTCTTCCTCAGCTAGACTCAAAGAAACCACTGCTAACTCCCAAGAGCTCTTCCTTAAAAATATCCCATAATAATCTTTCCTTTCAGATGTCCAAAATGGCTAGTAAGGAAGCCCCACCCTATTAGCTTATCCACAACAGAGAGCTCGTCTCTCCCCGAGAAAAGCCTGTTTTCTGGGGTCCGCTGCCTATTCATCAAGACCTCCAGGCTGTCCGTTATCCCCGCCAGCATCGGCCATCAGTTGAGTCACAATAGAAAGAAACTTTTGGCACCCGGAGACTTTGGTGAGCTAGGCTAAGTTCACATCCGTTGTGCTAAACCTCAGTTTCCCCAACGGCAACATGGAGAAAATTGCCCCATCTACTCTACTCCCAGGGTTGTAGCAAGCCTACGTGTGATGATGAGTGAAAACCAGGGCCAAACTAAGGAGGTGTTATGATCACTGACTCAAATGGATATGAATCACTGCCTGGAGTCGGAGGGCCAGAGGGCAGGGGAGGAGGAGGGTCCATCTTCACAGAAGTCGGACATGGCGGCTGTGGGCAGCACACTGAGAACAGAGGGAAGGGGCGGGGCTGGACCGAGCACAGCGCAGAGCCCTGAGGTATGAACCGGGCGGAGACGGCCCGCCCCCAGCACCACCAGGACTCTCCTCTAAGGCTTAGCAGAAAGCCGAGTCAGCTCACCCCTGCTGTCTCAGGGGAGACTCTGAAAAGGTAGCGAAGTAGCAGCTGGCTGGAAATAAAGGGCAAAATCGGGACTGGGGAGCAAAGTTTCTATTTTTTTTTTTTTTTTTTTTAAGTTTCTATTTTTAAACAGCTTTTCTCCCTTGGGCCAAAAGTCAGCAGCGTCAATTGGCAGGGATGGACTCTACATTGTCGTGTCCCTAGGACATGTTACTTAATGTCTCTGAGCTTTGGCTTCCTTCTCTATAAAATAGATTCGGAACCAGTAAATAACTTTCTAAAGTGAAAATCATTACGGAAACCATTATTGCACCTTTATGGTTCCTGCCCCATTTCCCCTAGGATCCTGGAGGACTTTAATGAATGAAATGGGTTCAAGTGTCCTCACTCTGGCCTTCGGAAGGATGTGAAAGAAAGGGCAGCCTGGAGCCGCACCAGAGGGCAGTACAACCTGGGTCAGGGTCCTCAACCCCAGGTCACTGGGCCAAGTGGGCACGTTGTTCAACACAAACGTGAATGGTGTGATGCCCTGAGGCTTTGCCTGCTTGCTTTGTGCGAATGTCCTAGACTTATAAGGGATGGATCAGAGCAGATTCTCCCCATCTGCCCCTAGATCCTGACACCCAGGTCCTACCCCTGCCTCTAGCAGGGCTCCCGGGACCAGAGGGGCTTCGTGCCCTTTCTCCAGACCCCTTCCCCATGCTTCACTCCCTGTCTTGTTGAGTTCCCAGACAAGTGCTGGCACAGCTGCGCCAGGACCAAAGTCTGTGACTCGCCACCCCTCTGCTGGCCCTTCTGTCACTGGAGGAGCCCCTGGGCTCTATCCGCAGTCCCACCTCCCAGCCTCTGCCCTCTCTGCCTTTCACAGGTCAGGTTAGAGTGCACCTCCTCCAGGAACAGCTTCTCAACCTCTGTGATCTCCAGAGAGCCTTCCTTCACCTGTGCCGCTGCAGCCCTCACTGTGCGGGCTCCCAGCACAAAGCACGCAGGCAAAGCCTCAGGGCATCTCTTCAGCTGTCACACTCTACTGTAAGTAACTCAGGAGAGAGAGAGGCTCGGGCCAGCCCCACAGGTCTGCAGCCAGGCCTCCCTGCCCCTCCCCACCTCCTGACAGGGGATTGGGGTAGATGGACGATACTGGAAGCCCCACGGGCCACCAAAGCAATGTCGTATCCCCAAAGTCCTAGAAGGGGCTGAGAACGGTCTCACTCCTGACCTGGCCAAACTCAGGGAGGCCCAGGCTGCCCCAGCACAGCTGCCCTTTTAGTTAATGATGGAATAGATAATGGCTTTTAGAGATCCTCTGATTCCTTTTTCCAAGAGCAGGGAAAAGAAAGATGCTCCCTGCCACATCTTTAACCATTCGTTATCAGGAAGGCACTGCATTTTAAATTTCTCTCTGTGGTGTTTTCTTTTTTTTTTCCCTAAGCAGTGCTAATACAATCTCTAACCCACGTGGCAGCCCCACTGCTCATCAACTATTAGCGGCCCTCAGGCTGCACCAGTCTGTTTATATTATAAATAAAGGCTGAAATATGCTGCTTGCTCAGTGCAGGCTCCTTGGGGGCCGGTGGCGGAGCAAAGCCAGCCCCTCCCTCCTCCCTCTCACCCCAGTTGGGGGAGGGATGGCCCAACAGAGGCCTTGCCTGAAGCTAGCTCCTTTGGACAAACCACTACAAGGATCTAAGATCCATCCCTGGAATCCTGGTTTAATTATTTAGGAGGAGTGCTTTATGCTCCCCCCAAGCTGTGCCGCTCCCCAGAGCCTGAGGAATCATTGTTCAATGCTTATTACCACCACAGGCCCCCGGGCACAGTGTGCTGGAGACCTCATTTCAATATTTACCACTTAGATCACTTAAGGGCTGTCAGCTTTAATAACATTTTATCAATTGGATACTTATATTATTCACGGCTTCATAAAAATAACAAGACCTGCCTTGGCATTTCAATCATAGCCGGGCTAATTTCAGTGACTGCTCGGGGATTTCGTTTTTATTAACGTTTAGATCCTACGTGACTGCTTCTCTTCCTGGATGCATAGCGCACGAAGTGGCAGGCAGTGGGGAGTGAGCTGCACGGATCTCTGTCCTGGGTGTGTGGTTAGCGAAGGTAGGCGCCCACACATCCCCAGGCCAGGCTGAGACGGCGCCCGTGGTGGGTGCGGTGGCTCAGGGCTCTGTTGGTGGGAAACCCTCTGCTCGCCCTTCACGATCAGGCCCCCAGCTTCACGTCCTTCCTTCCCGCTCCTAGGCTGCAGCCGCTGGGAACTGTCCCCTGAGCTCCACAGGCAGCATTCTCTTCCATGGGGCTCAGCCTGGAAAGCCTCTGCTCTGTCCTTCGCCTGCAGAACCCCTACGCAGGCTTCCAGGCTCACCTCCAAGGTCACCTCCGCCCTGATGCCTGCCCTGCTTTCATGGTGGCTGCTCAGAGCGTGCCTGTGAGTGAATGGCACCTCCTGGCCCTTCTGGTCACGTCCTGCAGATTCCCACCTCTTCTGGTGCCCCAAGCACCAGAGTTCGGGCCTTTTCTAAAGTCACCATCACTCTCCCTTCTGGTATCCTGAAGGAATGTGGCACTTACCTTGACTTTTCCTGCATTTTGCTGAGAAAAACTTTTTTGCAAACCCCTTCTGGTCTCCAAGGTGTTTGCTATTGCTCGTAATTGCAGGGCAACACCAGGACTGCTGTTAATTGTTCAGACCCCAGAGATGTGACCCTTTCAGAGGAAATCCCACCTCATACAGTGGCTGCCCCATCCTCAGTACTCTTGGCTCCAGCTCTAACTCCCTTTCTTGCTGCCCCCAGGCCCCCTGGCCCCTCTTCAGCCCTGGGCCTGCAGGTGTACTGCCTGCTGCAGCCTCCCAACTGGCCTCACCTGCTCCCCTTGACCCCTCCAGCCCATTCTCCTCACAGAGACCACAGTCCTTTCATGTCAATCTCCTGATTAAAGCCCCTTCGTGGGTTTTTACTGCTCTCAGAACCAAATCCAATCTTCACTTTTGCACAGTCCCTCCCTTGGCTCGAGGGCCTCACCGCCCAGCCCCTCCTCCAGCTCACAGTTCTCTGGCGGCTGCTCTATCAGAGACTCGACCCACCAAGCCCTTCTCTCCGTCAGAGCCTTGCAATGTCGGCAACCCTGGAAGGCCCTTCTCACTGCTCCCCACATGGCCAACGCTTGTGTCCACTTCCTGTCATCTAGAGAGACCAGCCCTGACGCCTGGCTTCTCCTTCCAGCCCGTCATCCTCTATCTTGGTCCCCTTTGCTGCCTCCGTGAGACCGATCACAACGTGCAATTATTTTTAACTTCTTTGTTGATTTGTTTTGCTCCATGAACTCAGAGACTGTAACTGGCTGTTCAATGAAAATGTGGTGACTGGGTGAAATTATCCATTCCGTTCTTCCCTCGCCTTTGTGAGAATCCCTCACGCTCAGCGGCCTTCCCTCTCACATCACCTTGTGTACACAGATGAGTAGGTGAAGGGGATCGGATGCATCTGAGCCGTTCCTGTTACTGGGAAATGCCCAGACCAACCCACAGATAACGTGCACAGTTGGTCGGGGCACGGGCTCTGGAGGCAGCCTGTGTCCACTTGTCAGATGTGTGCCTTTGGGCAAGTTCCTTAATCTCTCTGTGCCTCAGTCTGTTCATTTGTAACTTAGGGTCAGTGATACGTCATAGGGTCACTATCACGATTAAGATATGTAAAGTCCTTAGAATTGTGCCTGATACACAGTAAGCGCTCTGTGCCTGCCAACCACTATTGCTGTAGGTTTAGAGTGGCCTTCTGCATTTCCTACCGGGAAAGTTGTCCCCTCTCCCCTGCATACACACACCACCACTGCTCTCTTGGCTGGCTGGATGTCATTCACTGTTGAGCCCAGGGAGGCCCTTTCAGTGAAGCCGTGACTCCCTCACTTTTCGGGATGGGGAAGGAGGAGGCGGGTGAATCCTTGCTGCTGGCTGACCAAGCAGATCTCACACCTGGGGAGACTGGCTTTCTTGCAAGAATATGCTTCTTGTTCTTGTCTACCGCACGAAGGTAGACTCTCTGGATCCCCCAAGAAAAAGCCTATTCTTTGTGATGGAGACCTACGGGAAGGCAGTTTCTCACAAGTACTCCCAAGAAAGGGTTGTCACATCTGCAGGCCCCATGGGGCCACCAGTGTCCCTGGAGAGACAGGGAAGGGGAAGCCTGGGCCGGCTTCTCTGGTCCCCCCCCCGCAGGAGGAGCAAAGCTTGGCCTGCCACTCATCTCCAGGGCAGCCGGAGTTCTCCACATACACACACACGTTCCAGAGCTACCAGGCTCCATTTGTGCCCCATAAACTATACTGATTGTACCGGTCAATTTCTCTATTGCTTGAAGCTTCTATTTCTGTTAGAAAGACATTAAGTGCCTCTCAGGTGGCAGGGCTGCAGGGTTTAGTGTGTGTGTGTGTGTGTGTGTGTGTGTGCGCGCGCATGTGTGTGTGTGTGTGTGCGCGCGCATGTGTGTGTGTGTGTGTGTTGGGGAGCTACGTGGAGTAAGACCTGTCCCTTTTGACACTCTGATTTGCCTGGGTTCTGTCCTCCCAAATGTTCTAAATTGCAGGTGAAATCGCCCTGACAGAACTTCCCGCTGACAGCCAGTGTCTTTTGTTACAGACGGAGGTGTTGATCCTTCTCTAATCAACGGCTTAATTAGGTCTGCTGAGATGAAACAGTCATTTTTACTTGGGGAGCAAATATTTATAGACAACCCTCTCCCCGGCCCCTGCACTGGAGGTGTTACCAACTTGAGGACTAAATCAAATAAAAATTATAAAACTTATTTCTCCACTCTACTAAAATCACTGGCAAACTCAGACAGAACTCTCCAGACTGTGAGCTGCCTACAGAGCAGCTTCATTCGTGGCCAGAGAGCCCAGCAGACACGGTGGGCACGTGGGAAGCACTTGTTGAATTTTGAAAGAGTGGAGAGCCTGCCCGATGGCTTTCTTCTCCAGCAGGAATCACCAGGGCACTGTGGTTGAGTCAGACAGACCTGGAATTGAACGCTAGCAGCCTGGTCACTCAGCTGTATGACCTTGGGCAAGTTGTTTACCGTCTCTAGGTCTCTATGGCTGTTAATCGGGACAGTAATAATTTATAGCGTTGTTACCCTGAAAGCCTGTAGCACGGTTTTTGGCACACAGAAGCAACTTTAGCATTGGCTGCTAAGAGCAGAGATGGTGGCAGTAAAGGCAGAGGTGACAATTAAGCCTCAGAGCCTCTGATCCCATAGGAAGGTCTCCTGGGCAAGCTTTTAAGCCATCTCGTTTCATAGACTTCTCAGTTCTGTTAAGAATGTATTAGGCTCCCTCATGAGGGAAGTGGAAATTAAAACTACAATGAGATACCACTTCATACCCACTAGGGTGGCTATATTCAAAAAAACAGAAAATAACAAGTGTTGGCTACGATGTAGAAAAAATGGACCCTTCATACATTGCTGGTGAGTATGTTTGACGGTGCAGCCGCTGTGGAAAACAGCTTGGCGTTCCTCAAGAGGTTAGACATACTGTCACCAAATGATCCAGCAATTTCACTCCTGGATATATACCCCAAAGAACTGAAAACAGAGATTCAAACAGATACCTGAATGCCAATGTTCATAGCATCATTATTCACAAGAGCCAAGAAGTGGAAACTACTCAAATATCTATCACCTGATAAATGGAAAAACAAATGGAGATATGTCCATACAATGGAATATTATTCAGCCGTAAAAAGAATGAAATTTAATACATGCTACATAAACCTTAAAACCATCATGCTAAGGAAAAGAAGCCAGACACAAAAGGCTGTGTATCGTATGATTGCATTTATAAGAAACATCCAGAATAGGGAACCCTATAGAGATAGAGAGTAGATTAGTGGTTGCCATGGCTACTCCACCTCCCCCCATACAGCTGAGGGGTACAGGGAGAGACTGCTAAGGGGTACAGTGTTTCTTTATGGGGTGATGGGAACATTCTGGAATTAGTGATGATGGTTGCACATCATAGTATATACTAAAGACCACCGAATTGTACAGTTTAAAGCAGTGAATTTCATATGATGTGAGCTATATCTCAACCAAAAAATAAAATTAAAGAGACTGTATGGGGCCCCCAGTGGTCTCACTTCCAACACATCCACAATGACTGTTTTCAAAGTGAAGCCTCTACAGTAGAAAACCTTTACTAACACTTTACAATTTGCAAATCACCTTATGCCAGCCATGAAAGTAGGCATTATTATCGCTATTATACAGATGTGGAAACTGAAATTCAGAAACATGAAGCAACTTGGCACAGATGCATAGTAAGTAGAAAAGATGGAACTGGAACTCAAGCCTTCAAACTCCAACAGCCTCTATTTTCCCTACCGATGAAACAATGCGACCAACGGTGCTCTCAGATCTTCCCAACGGTGAGCTGCTTCCCAACAGAGTCTGGATTACCGAGGACTTCAGCCTTCCGCCTCATGTATGTGGGCGGCATTCCTGACTCTATCTGTGCCGGGCCCCTAGAGTACAAACTCCGCAGGTCAGAGAGCCTCGCACAGGACCTGCGAAACAGGTCACCCAATTTCCCATTCTACCCAGGCAAAGAGGTTTGTCACTTATCCAGCTGCCAGGTGCTCCCCCAAATGTCCTGCTGCTTTTGACATGGACGAAGCACCTCAAGCCAACAAGAGGCGGTAAGGAAGTCCCTGTTTCCGGTTATTTCTGTCTCCTTCCCGCCCCATGTAAACCCCACTGCATTTGGAAAAGGGCTTCTCTCGAAGTTCAGAGGCTTTTAGGTACAGAAGTTGAATCAGGTGTTGGAGCATCCAATTAGCGCGTCAAGAAGAAAAGGACAGATGTGAAGGAGCTGAGAAGAGTGAGGAGGGCTTTCCATTCCACACTACTGGGACAGGGAGTGAGCGAAAGGGAGGAAGGGGAAACCAAGGAATAAGAGTGGAGAAGGTGTAGAGTGTGTGGAGGAGCTCCTGAGGAGCTCCGCCTGCCTGGAGCAAAAGGGGCAGAGATAAGGCTGGAATAGCAGAAGGGGAACCAGACTTTTTTATTTTATTTTAATTTTTTTTTTTTGTGGTACGTGGGCCTCTCACTGTTGTGGCCTCTTCCATTGTGAGCACAGGCTCCAGACACGCAGGCTCAGCGGCCATGGCTCACGGGCCCAGCCACTCCGCGGCATGTGGGATCTTCCCAGGACCGGGGCACGAACCCGTGTCCCCTGCATCGGCAGGCGGACTCTCAACCACTGCGCCACCAGGGAAGCCCGGGAACCAGATTTAAAGGGCCGTGGCCACCAGGATAAGGAGGAGGCCACTCCAACACGCAGTGGGGAGCCATTGGAACTTCTTGAGTAGGGGGCTGACATGAGAGTTTACAAGTCTCCACGGTGTAAACTGTCCCATATGGAAAAGCCATTAAAAAGAAAAACACCTGCTCGGGGGGCCTTAAATAGAGTTTCTGTGGGTGGCAAGAAAGGCTTTAATAACCAAGTTGAAGGTTGCTTCGGGAACAGTAGGACTAACGGAGTATAAAACTTTTGAACAAAACTCCTAGCTATGAGATGCTGGAGAAAGGTCATGAAATCTCAATGCCCGCTTCTTCATTTGACCCCACCCCCCAGTACCTCACCGGAGTAGACAACGACTTCCTTCAGAACCGGTCAGGTTCAATAGGTGCAAAGAGGCCTTATCACTTTTTTCTGTAGTCACAACAAATCATTTCTTCTTAAGGCTGAAAGCGACCTCGAAGTCACTGACACTTCCATGTGAGGCCGAAGTTCCAAAGTCACATCCTTGCTACACTGTGGTCCAGCCTCTGGCTGCACACCCACAGTGACAGGGTTGTCACTGTCTATTAGGTGACCCTCTCTAGCTTTAGAAATTGTCTGGCTTTTAGAAACTATTTCCTCTGACAAAGTCAAAACCTGACTTCCCGTGGGCTTCTCTCGTTGACCTCAATCTACCTCTTAGGACCATTCAGAAACTCATTTGCTCATTCTTCCACACGACGGCCCTTCAGTATTTTAAGCCATCTATTATACCCTCAGCATCTACTCGATGAGTCTTCTCTTCTTTGTATATGACACTGATTTGAAGCTCTAAGCCTTAGTTAGTTTGCTCTTCTTTCTTTTCTTACAGTTTACTTTTTAGGGAAGGAAAAATTCATATTTTGCATTTCTTCTGAGATACTTCTGAAGTTCCCTTCCATGGGTCAGCATTGCATCAAAAACTTTAGAATTTAGGCATGGCTTTATCTCCTCTTCATCCAGCAAGTGCTACATCTTGGGGCAAGGCCATGCGTGGGTGACAGCAACAGTGGGAGCTGCAGCCAGACCCGTCTGCTGAGTATTGCAGGTTCTGAGAGGAAGTCAAGTACAGTGGCAGAATGTGACATCTAAAGGGCATGGAAACGAACAGCAGCAGCCATCAGAGAGTCAGCCTGACAGTGAGGGTCTCAAGGAGTATGTCCCCATAGATCCAGGGGTGGACATTCAGGAACAAGTGATACCCCACGAGCCAGGCAGACAGTCTGCACTTGGGAAGTTTTGCGGCAAGTGGCCAAGCCTCAGGCCCAGGGCCCTAGTCTTAAGGAGATTGGTATTCCGTGAAGGCCATCAGGACACAGGTACAGAGAACTGAGCCCCAGACCTGGGTCTGGGTGAGGGGCTTGGACTTGGCCAGGTGGCATGCCAACTCGGACTCACTGGTAGTGAGCCCTGGGGTGCCGTGTTGAACAAGATTCTGGTTCCCCTCCGCTTGTCCAGCCTCATCTCTGCCCTTTTTGCTCCAGGCCGGCTGGGCTCCTCAGGAGCCCCTCTACATGCTCACCACCTTCTCCACTCTGTTCCTTGTTTCCCCTTCCTCCCTTTCTCTCACTCCCCATCCCAACAATCTGGAATGGAATGCCCTCCTCACTACCCCTTCTCAGCTTCACATCCAGCTCTTCTTCTTGACCCAGATAACTGGATGCTGACACCTGATTCATCTAGATTCTAAGATTCTAAGACTGCTTCCAGAAAAGGTTTCATGATTGTTTGCCAATGTCACTTCAGGCATTGGAGGGGAGGGTGGTGGCATTTCCAAACTAGCCACAAGGTCGGTTGCTAGACCTGGGGCCAGGGTAGAATGGGAAGAGCAGCAAATGGTACTTGACGCTGTTGGACCAGAGCTGCTTCAATCCCTCCTGCCGAGGGACGGGATCCAGAGAGAACGCTGCAACATAGCTGAGCCTGTACGGGTCTGGGGAGAGAGAGTCTGCCAAGGCTGGGAGGGCAGGCAGGTCCTGCCAGCCACAATCCTCAGGCCCTCAACATGAGGTGCTGGCTGTATAAATCTCCCAAATTGTGCTGATACTTTCTCAGCTTATGTGGTTAAGTTGGGCAATCAGAAAAGCACTCTGCAGAAGCAACTTTCACAGTGAACAGAACAAGAACTCCATCTGTTTTAGGTAAATAAATAAATAAATAAAGTGGAGCGTGGGGTGAAGAGAGATGAAGTGAGGGTCGAAATAGTAATATAGAGAAATAGACTTCTATCGTAGTAACTGGCAAAATATTTGTGACTTTATGTATATTTAAAAGTTTCCTATCACTACTTGGAAGGTAATCCTGCGTGTGAAACCTGTAATAGAAACTGACTGGGTTTTCTCTGAATGACTTTATTGTAAAACATCTACATTCTTAATGAGGCACAGGAAAGTCAGAGGAGGCCACCAGGATGGACCATGGCAAAGGAGGGAAAGCGTGGGGTATCCTGAGATGTTGAAGCCCGTCAGGACATTTGAGTAGGATTTTATGGAAATCCAATCAGCTCCAAATCAAATCACACAATTATTTAACCTATTATCACTGGTCCAGAATAATGCCAGAATAATACATTATTCTTACCAGTCCTCGCCCTGTCGAGATGAGGAATAAAAAAATACAAGTGTTGGGCTTCCCTGGTGGCGCAGTGGTTGAGAACCTGCCTGCCAATGCAGGGGACACGGGTTCGAGCCCCGGTCTGGGAAGATCCCACATGCCGCAGAGCAACTGGGCCCGTGAGCCACAACTACTGAGCCTGCGCGTCTGGAGCCTGTGCTCCGCAACAAGAGAGGCCGCGACAGTGGGAGGCCTGCGCACCGCGATTGAAGAGTGGCCCCCGCTTGCCACAACTAAGAGAAAGCTCTCGGACAGAAACGAAGACCCAACGCAGCCAAAATAAATAATAAAATTTAAAAAAAAAAAAAAAAAAAAAAAAACAGCATTGATCATATAAAAAAAAAAAAAAATACAAGTGTTTACTTTATTATGCATCCTGTTACGAGCCCCACCGTCGATAAGCGCGTGCAGCACCTTTAACTAAAGAAACTATATTGCAAAGCCACTTTCAATATCTCTTGTTTTTTAATTTAATGCCCTCGGAGAGATATAATTGGGCTGGAGGGAAGAATTTTCACTGAAGTCATGAAATTTGCTATATAAATACAAACAGAAAGAAAGCTAATACAGTAAGGGAATATGGGATTAATTTTGAAAATTGTCTGATTAGTGGATTGCATGCCCATCAATAATTGCCTTATATTTTCCCAAGGCCCCTCTCTTTATTAGAGTCTGGCACCGCAATCTGCCCACAGTCTGTCAATCAGCCTGTACAGCTGGGAGGGTCTGCAGAGAGACCACAATTGGAAGCCTGCTGGGGGCGCCTTGTTAGACAAAGCAATATATCCCAGACGTGAAAACGCTGCCATCTCGACTCGGCTGCTAACGTCCTTACACTCAATCCTCCCATGTTGGAGAAGGGGCTCATGTGACTAGGTCTGATTTTTAAAAAGGAAAAGAAAAAGTTGCAATCGTTTCTTTACGTGTATTTTACAGGCCTGGGCTCTGCTAGAGTTTGAGGTCACAAACGCCTTCCCCCTCCCAGGGGCTGAGTTGCTGGTAATTGTAGTTAAAAGAGCTTTGCAACAGCTGGAATTCTAAAGCAACATCGGCATCATGGGGGGACAACTAAACATGCTTCATACATTTAAACATTATTGAAGATTATCACAAGGGTTACGAGCAAGTGTGCAGATGGTGGGTTTCTAACATTAATTAATGCTTAAAATCTGGATGTTCCCCAAGCTCTCAGACACCTTTCCTGTCTATCCTCTCCAGGCCTGATGTTCCCAAGTCCTTAAAGACTCTTGATCAAGAGAAAGCTGAGGAGGGTCCTGTTGACTGAACTCGCCATAAACATTCTTTTCAAACCACACAGACACACACACAAGTTGCAACCTGGCTATGATATGTTTATGCCATGTCCATTTCCTGAAATATTTATGTCTCTCTATCTTGCCAGCAATCAGTCAAAATATAACAAAATGGATTTGCATGTAAAGATGCTTCAATTTGGAAGACAGAATATGATGATAATAGGACAAAAGATGGCTCACAGCATGCTTTTTTTTTTTTTTCTTCTTATCATCTACTGTTTTCCTTTTCTGTTTGGTAAACTGAGCATATTGTTTTAAATTGCGATTTTGTTTCTTGTGAGGTAGGAAATAAAACGATCCTGGAGCCAAGACCCCTACAGCACCCAGAAGGGTTTATTAGCTATTGAAGTGCAATTTCCTCTCAATGTGCAGGTCCCCGCTCTGCCCTGTGGCCAAGACTAGCCTTGTCGCCATCTTCCACTGGGCACCGTGGACATCTATGTCTGCCCCTCGCCACATCGACAGCCTGCTAGGCTCAGGGGCCGAGGTCTGGAGGACAGAGCTCGACTCCCTCCAGTCTTGTGTGACAGGAACATGGCTGGTACACTGAACGACTCGTTTCATGCAGAAACCTTAGAAACACATCAATTCCCCTTCCCGTTATGTGCCATTTGGGTCCCAGCCCTGGAGTTGCTCCAACCTCCCTCCTTCATGGTTGTGTCTCCCATTCTGAAAGACTATAAGGGTAGGGCTCACTGGGTGTTGCTGCTTGGATGGCCAAAAACACCCCAGTGGTGCTTAGTGCCCCGGGCACACTGTCCTGTGGATTAGCAGGACCAGGGCCCACTCTGAAAATGTCCATCTACTGCTGTTGGGTGGGAATGCAAATACTTACAGCAGAGTTGTGAGAGTTACTCCAATAGAAATGGAAGCACTTCTTAAGCTGTAGTCTAGAGCTTTCTGCCAAAGTAGGGGCTATTTGGCTATTCACAAGTGCGAACCTTTAATGACTGGCTTGTACAGCAGCACGGAGGCACCACCTTGGCGCCTTGCTTTGCTCTGGAGGAGCCGCCAGCTTAGGCCACAGGGACCCCGGGCTTGGCTCACACCAGCAAGCTTCCCTGGTACTGGATGTGGCCCCAGAGACGGCAGAGTGTCTTCCCCACCTCCGTTTCTCTTTTCCAGTCTGCTGCCCCTCTGATATTGGACCTCTTCTCACTCCACCTTGAAGGAAGTCACAGCTTCTTTCCTTATGAATTACAACCCTCAGTAGAACAAAGCAGTGGCGGGCGAAGTCCTCCTTCCAGGTCTTCAATTGGCTTTAAGGACCACCATAGTGGTACCTGCTACTCCCCAAAGGCACCCACCCTTCCTCCCAGGTTGATCTTGTTGCCCCCGAGGAAGACTTGGTCTTTCATTTATTCACCTTCTTTCCTCACCTGTGATACTTCCCTTCTGTCCTTCGCTGGCCCAAGCCCACCCCTCTTGAAAGCCCATCCTCACCTCACAGCTTCCAACTTCCTCTCCCTCCACTTTCTCTGACCACACCAGCCCTTGCCATCTCCTCCTCCCTGACTCTCGTGGCATTTGTGATAGGTAGTTGCCACTGGACAATGACTGGTGGGTGTGTTCCTTTCACATGTGTTGAGAATCTCCTGTGTGCTCGACACTGTGCCAGAGCAGATCCACACCAGAATATACACCCTGATGTCATGTCTCATGGGATGTTTGTGACTTCCAACTGCCTGGCTTGATTTTAAGCTCCTGGAGAGCAGGAACCATATCTTATTCTATATTTTGCCAATGTTCATAGTTATCTGTCAATAAACATTAAGTAAGTGACTCAGGGATAACCAGGTGCTGCAGAGGTTCAAAGGGTGAGGTTGAACCACAGAGAAAACAAGCTCTTGAAAATCAAAATGTTGGTGCCCCAGTCAAAACAGCAATGTCCTTTGCCTCATAGATGGCCTGCCCCATAGTCCTCAAACCCATAGCATGACAGATAAAATTAAAAAGTCACAACATATTCATATCTTCTCTCTAAAACAAAAAAATCAACTCTGTGGTTCAAACACAAAATGGAAAGACAGTACCATAAGTGGGCCGAAACCATTAGTTTGCCGATTCTCCATCCAGAGGCAGGTTCCCCGCTTGCAAAGGAGGCCAAACAGCTGCTTGAGACCTAGGGCTCCTGCCAGGAGGAGGCCACAAGGACCTGGGCCAGAGCTAAATCCATGAGATACCCAAGGTCACTGTGGGACAGTAGCCTTAGTCACCAATATATAAGGCTTAGTTCTGGACTGGGAGGCCCAGGAAACTGGATGGAGACTTCCACAAAACTGCTAGACCAGGGCAGTGAGCTCAGGGGTAGCTCTTCCTCCTCGTCCAAATTTATGAGTGTTGGAGTGCCCCGTGCTCAGTCCTTGGACCTCTTCTCTTCTCCATCTACACTCACTCTCTGAGCAACTCTGTCCTCTCCTACAGCCCTAATATTATCAAGGTGCTAAGGATGCCTGTATTGACATCTCCAGACTCAACCTCTTCCTGGGCTCCAGATACTCGGATGTCTCCTAAGTATCCCAAAGTTCCCATGTCCAAAACACACCTCTAGATTCCTGTCCCAAACCAGCGCTGCCCCGACCTTTCCCCTTCTCAGTAAACAGCATGGCCATTTACCCAGCTGCTCAGGCCCAAAACCTAGGGGTCATTTTTGAGTTCTCGTTTTCCCTCACACCTGGCATGCAATCCCTCAGCAAGGTCTGTTGGCTTTACCTTCAAAAGATATCCTGAGTTTGATGACTTCTCACTACCGCGACCCCTTGAACAGTACACAAAGCCAGCCAACACCTCTTGCCAGATTGCTGCAGCCGTCCAGCTGGTCTTCTTGCTGCCATCTTGCTCCCTACTCTCTGTGTTCCACATAGCAGTCACAGTGATGTTTTAAGATCATAAATCAAACCACGTCGGCCCACTACCCCAAATCCTCTCCTGGCTTTCCCTTATACTTAAAATAAGATCCAAAATCCCTGTCTGATGTGGCCTCATTTCCTACTCAGCCCTTCCTGCATACTGGGCACCAGACACATGGGCTTCTTGCTCTTCCTTGAACCCATCATCCTGTTTCCTGCCCTAGGATCTTCCCACCTCCTTGGTGTTCTTCTCCAGGATCTTTGGATAGTTCCCTGCCCCTATGCACTCCAGCTTTCACCCAAATGTCACCTTCCAAAGAATGTCTATCCTGTCTACAATGCCTAGCTCCCATATCCTTGTCACTCTTTATCCTCCTTCCTGCTTCATTAGTCTTCACATTAACTGCCTGAAACGATGTATTTTGTTGTTGTTGTTGACCTCTCCCCCATACAAGATCCATGATGACAGGGATTTTGCTGCTCTTGTTCACTGTTACCTTTCCTGTGCCTGAACTGTACTTGACACATTAAAGGCACTCAGTGAATACTTGTTACGTGAGTAAATTAGTGAATGGGTAAATAAGTAAGCAATAAGCTAAGACAACGTTAGTATCCCCATTATCATGTACACGTGACTCTCATGGAGCAATTTTTTAAAAACTGGGTTTGTTTGTGGGGGAAAAACGGTCCCCCAAAGAAAGAAAAACACTGGGGCTGATGATAGGACAGCACAGATCATAAAGAGAACCTCTAGCTCCCCTAATAAAGCAAAACCCAGACAGCAGAAGTCTGGAAAAGGATGTCATGGGGAGGTGTGGCTGGACCTCCCCACCCCCCGCTCCCACAGGAGCTCTGAACCATTACGGCTTTCATCCCAGCTTTCATTTCTCAAAGCAGAGCTAAGACCAGACTGGAACATCTGAACAAGATGTCACCAAAGGTCCAGGGATACTGAGGAAAGGCTTGGGTATAACGTGAGGGGGGCACCAGGAGTTGTGAGGGCTACAGAAAAAGAAGAAAGAGCTCCAGATAGGACATTTCACTCAGGGCCAGGCTCACTTACAGGATGGGCCACTTTGGAAAAGATAACTTAAGCTTTGGGTGGCAGAAAAAGGTCTTAGAAATGTACGTGGGAATGTGCTTATACTTTTACTTGTTCACTTCAGTCTCCCTCACCATACACGCAAGCTGGAAGATATAATCCCAGTTTTTTTTACAGGCAAACACTGTGCCTGGGGGCAGGAGTTGAAATTAGGTCTGCATGACCAGAAAGCTTTTTGAAACACCTTGGATCACCATTCCATTAGGACCCATTGAGCCAAGGTCCCTTCTCCAGCTGGCACCTAAAGAACATTGCACGAGTCCTCTCACATTCCACAGTCTTTAAGAGTCTACAAACATGTGTGCTGGCTTGTTTGAAAACAGATGCTATCGGGACTTCCCTGGTGGCACAGTGGTTAAGAATCCACCTACTAATACAGGGGACACGGGTTTGAGCTCTGGTCTGGGAAGATCCCACATGCCGTGGACCAACTAAGCCCGCGAGTTGCAACTACTGAGCCTAAGTGCCACAACTACTGAAGCCCTTGCACCTAGAGCCCACGCTCTGCAACAAGAGAAGCCACCACAATGAGAAGCCCATGCACTGCAACGAAGAGTAGCCCCTGCTCACCACAACTAGAGAAAGCCTGCATGCAGAAACGAAGACCCAACACAGCCAAAAATAAATAAATAAAATAAATAAATTTAAAAATAAATCAAATGCTATCACCCTGATTCCCCAATGATTCTCACACCAAAATGGGCTGGGGGTGGCAGGAGGAAGGGCAGGGGATGCACAGGGGAAGGAAAGCTCTGAAGCAAAGCTACTCCCTAACCATAGGCCAAAACCTTGCTAGAAACATGACTGATGATGTGATAAGAGGGTGCCCTACCATACTAAATGCAAAACAGGAATTGCAAGGTGCATGTAAAGGACTAGGTAACGGGTTGCATATTAAGAACACAGTTTCCATTCAGTCACTTGGAACAGAAAAATCTGCAGCATTAAAGGAGAGGAAAATCTGGCAGGGCTCACTGGGAGGAGGCATGGGTGGAGAGAGTTCCTAAAAGAGATCCTAACTTAATCACTTGAAGCAGGAGACCAAAAGCTGCCTTCGGAAATAGATCAAAAGAGTTGTATCGGCCCAGGAGTGCACACACCGTATCAATCTCTGGCCCAAGTGTGTGAGCCTCCAGGCATCACCTCGGAAGAGTGCCCAGAGCGGCCTGGTTTTATTTGTAAATGCACAGGAAGGGTCTGAAACAATCCCAGAGCAAGGCTCTGGGGCAGCAGCCAGGTGGAGTAGGAGTCAGGACCAATTGGAAATTCCCTCAGGTTTACTTTCCTACTGATCTCATTCCTGTGGAACACACACTAAATCCATCCTTAACCTGACAAATTAGTGGGGCCCCATCTAAGAGATGGGAAAGGGCCTGAGGCGAGTAAGACAGGCCAGGCCTGGCTTGCACCAAGGAGAGGACCTACCTCTTTGGCCTATATCCTCATGAGCTGTACTCCAGTAACTGAGGCCATTGCTGTCGCCCATCTCAAGAGCTCCAGACTGGGCCCAGAGGCCAGCCTTTGCTCACCTAACATTCTGCACAGATAAGTAACCAGATAGGTACTGTTTTGTTTACACAAAGGGGATTAACTAGGCACTTTGTTGCCAATCTTGCTTTTCTTGAGGCCCGAAGGCTACAAGGTGTGTCATGAATTGAGGACCCAGGTGAAGAAAGACTGATGGAGTGTTATCCTGTAAGGTGAACTGTAATTTATCTAGTCCTGTACTGATGGACATTTAGGTTGTCCCCTCACCCCAGTTTTTTTTTTTTTTCCTATTACAAATAATGCTGCAGTGAACATCCTTGTAACACAGCTCGGTGAACTCTTGCAGGTATATCTGTAGGGTAAATTCCTAGCTCAGCGACTGCACTTTAAATTCCTTCAGAATAGGAAAATGGATTAATCACCTTTCTTGCTCCTTTGCCTAGCATAGTCACAAAATTCTGTGTATAGTACGGACTCAATAAATATTCGTTGGACTCAATAAATATTTGTCAACATGAGTTAATGAAAAAGACACAATCTATACCCTGAATTACAAAGCCCTAAGCATGAAACAGGTAACAGGACAAAATGGCTTTTAACACAGTGATGAGCGGAATGATCTGGACTAGGTAAAACTGCTACAGGAATTCCAAATGGAGGGTGTAGAATCTCAGATTTTTACCCTTTCCTACACCTGAATTTTATATAGCTTTGCTAACGTCTTGTTCTAACAAGCCAGTTATGGATAGGCTAGCTCTGCCTTCTTCCTCTTAGAGATAACAGGAAGAAGAGAAAGATCCTGGTCAGAACTTGCTCCCTTCGCTGAGATTTTTGGGCGACATCTAGAACAGCATTTACTCATTAGGCCTGATTTCGGAACACAATTTCCCAGTGACCTGAGTGGCTCCATATGTTTACCAAAGATGGAAAAAAGCTGCTATAATTTGGAATTTTATATTTTCCCCTCAAAATTAATTTTTTTCAGAGCTACCTAAGGATATACTCCACCAATAACCAGAAGTTTCTGAATTCATACTGTATTACAGACATGAGGATCCCAGGGGTCTCAGTGGGATTTGGGACAGCTGTTTTTGACTTTGAAGCTAGCTGCTATTTCATTAAGATGATGTCATCATTATTTCATCAGCCTCTTGTTCAATACCGTGAAGACTTATTATCACCACTTTACAGGCTGGGAAACTGAGGCACAGAGAAGTTAAGTACTTGCCACCCCATACTTCCTAACAAGCAGAACTGATCTCGGATCTGGGTCTTCAAGTCTACTCTCTTGCCTTTGCTTCCAGGAGCAGTTCTATCATGAAGCTTCAGCTTCCAGCCCACACTTGCACCTCTCCTTTCAGGACCCTGGGAGGGGCCCTCACATCGTGTTTATACGGTCACATGTTTTCGTAAAATTTGCAGAAGCAAGATCTTGAACTGTAGTTAAAAACCACTGTCTCTTTTCATTCTGACTTTCCTCTCTGACTCATTCACCTAGTGTTGGGTGGCCTCTGAGTAGTGGAGGGCATCTTTAGGATCTGGCTAAAGGGAAGGTGAGTTGGGCTATGTTTAGTTTGAGTTTGGTCAGAGATGTGGTTCACAATCACTTTGATGTCGAGTTAAATTATCGCTGGCTGTCCTTGTGCAAAACAAAACCAACCAAACAAAACCCTTAATTTTACCAAAATAATATATGCACATGTGAACAAATCAAATAGTACAGGGGGCTTAGAGACAAGTTGGATGGTACCACAAGACTTACAACAAAATAAGTTCTCCCCACCTCTCTAACTACTTTCATTTATTTTAGCAATTTCTTTTCACAGTATCACCATATTTTTAAACAATATCCTAATATTTCAATATTCTAAGTCAAAAAACTGGTGGACCTGTAAATTTTCCTTACAAAAATTATTTTAAAGAAATTTTGCTTTTGTATAGGAAACTATCTAAATTTGGTTTTGTATATTATAAATGGTAAATATTGTAGTAAACCTTATAATATTTTTATACTTTCTTCATTTATCAATATTAGACATTATCTATTGATTTCCTGTCATTAGGTAAAGCTATAGCTCTCTCAAACCTATTCACTTCCTCTCTCCCATTTTCTTTTTATAGTTCTGCTTTAATATTTGGTTAAATCAATAGTCAGAGTTTACAGTTTATATGACAGGGATAATATTTTTGCAAATATTAAATCAATACATTGTATTTTCCACTTAAATAATTATTTCCAACAGAAAAGCAGGCTTACGTTTACCAAAAGGACAAGTACAGGAATGTTCATAGGAAAATTATTCGTAATAGTCTCCTACTAAAACTTATCCAAATGCCTATCAACAGCAGAGTGGATAAAAAAATTGTGACACATTCATATAATTGAGTACTGAACATATATGATAATAAATGAACTACTGTTGCATGTGACAACATGAATATTAAAAACATAATATTAAGCAAAGGAAACCAGACACATGATAGTACTATATGAATCAATTACATAATATATCAACAATAGACAACACTAAAATAGCCAGAAATTAGTATAGTGGTTGCCCTGGAGTGACTGTAAGGAGGTGAGAAGAGGCTTCTGAGTGCTAGTAATGTCCTATTTCTTGATCTAGGTCCTTTTAATATGGGCGTATTATATATTTATTTTGTGAAAATTCAACAGTATATATACTTAAAATTTCTGTATTTTTCTATACATGTTTTACTTCCATAAAGTTTATTTTAAAATATCATTATAAAAAAGATATTTTATACCTCTATTATTAAATATCTATTGATCTCCCAGCTTTTAAAGATTTTGTTATACTTACCCTAACATCTGTGTCTTTATCCCTTCTCCTCTCAACTTTTGTTACTTTATTTTTTATAATATCTTGGATTAGAATATATTCTCTTCTGTAATCAAAAAAGCCCACATTTCTTTTCATTTTAGCTCTATAGTAAAATAGATTTAATGCTTACCACCAGGTCATTTTATTGTAGTTTTGTTAGTTTTCTCTTAGGTAACTAAAGTGCATGCTCTTATTCATCAAAAAGGACAATGAAACAATAACCCCTCTACCATGTTCTTGCATATTCAAAACAGTTTGCTGGGCTTCCCTGGTGGCGCAGTGGTTGAGAGTCCGCCTGCCAATGCAGGGGATGCAGGTTCGTGCCCCGGTCCGGGAAGATCCCACATGCCGCGGAGTGGCTGGGCCTGTGAGCCATGGCCGCTGAGCCTGCGTGTCCAGAGCCTGTGCTCCGCAATGGGAGAGGCCACAACAGTGAGAGGCCCGTGTACCGAAAAAAAACCAAAAACCAAAACCAAAAAACGTTTGCTGGTTGTTTTAGTATAGTAATGGGATAATAGTTTGGCTGGGAATAAAATTCTTGAGAAAAGAAAAGTATATTCATACTGCCTTTTAGTCACTCTGAGGTCTGTCTGATTTCACTTCCATTAGTTACTCTATTTTTTTTTTCCTTGCTTTCCCAAAGAATTCTTTGAGGTTCAGTAATTTTACAACACTATATCACTAGGTTGACCATTCTGGCTCAGTTTTTCCTGGATGCTCCATTTCCATATAAAGATTCATACCCTTATTTTAGTTCAGGAAAGTTTTCATAAAGTATATCTTTATACATTTGTCCTTTATACATTTGTCCTGTCCATTATTTCTGTTGCCTTCTTTGAAGACCTTACATTGAACTCCTTGGCTTGTCTACCATAACTATTATTTCTCCTTTAAGCCTCTACTCATTCATTTGCTTTCATTTCATTTTGCAATCTTTTCTCATTTCTACTCTCTCTGTTAGTCTTAAATGAAGCGTGCATACCCCTGGGCAAAGACTTCCTAAGGAATATGCACGTATATATATAGTTCTAACAGCATCAATTTCCATGTCCTCAATTTCCATATATTCTCTTTCCAAAAAATTGATCTGCCAGAAAATATATCTGAGGAGGTGTTTTGTGAGTTCTTTTTTCCCAATTAACCCTTTCACAATCTCCTTCAGTCAAGGCATCATAAACCCTCAATAGGGCTTCATGTCTTTCCTCCTCTTGTATACATTTATGTTAAGCTTGAAGCAAGGCATTAGAAACTGAGTATTTTGCCTCAACTGGCACGTTCTGAATTCATTGTAGCATAAAGCAGCAGGAGAAATGACAATTTTTGTTTACTAATTTCACCTCTTTTACTCCATAACTATTGTCAAGAACGCACTGCCTCAGGACTTCCCTGGTGGCGCAGTGGATAAGACTCTGCAGTCCCAATGCAGGGGGCCCGGGTTTGGTCCTTGGTCAGGGAACTAGATCCCACATGCATGATGCAACTAAGAGTTTGCATGCCACAACTAAGGAGCCCACCTGCTGCAACTAAGATCTGGCTCAACCAAATAAATAAATAAATATTAAAAAAAAAAGAATGTATTGCTTCTAAGGAAAAAGCTTGTGAGAGCACACAAGGGACAAATTTATGAAAAGCTCTGGCTCTTATCTATCTTATCTACACCCATTAATCTACGAATTTTAGTATTAACATTTCTTTAAAATTTTATTTTTTTGTTGTGCCGTGTGTTAGTTGTGGCATGCAGGATCTTTCATTGCACGCGTGGGCTCTTTGTTGCAGTGCACGGGCTTATCTCTAGTTGTGGTGTGCAGGTTTTCTCTCTCTAGTTGTGGCACGCAGGCTCTCTAGTTGAGGCACACGAGCTCAGTAGTTGTGGCACACAGGCTTAGCTGCCCTGTGGGATGTGGGATCTTAGTTCCCCAACCAGGGATTGAACCCATGTCCCCTGCATTGGAAGGAGGATTCTTTACCACTGGACCACCAGGGAAGTCCCAATGTTTATTTTTAAATGATGTATCAATCTGCCACAAATCAATCTTTCTGAATTTCCACCATTCTTGGTGATGGAATTGGGAGAGTATTTGCATTCAAGGCATGGATTGTGCCTTAGTCCATCTCAGATGCGTTTCTGCATGATTTTTGGGAGGAGGAAGTGAAGCACTCCACACTAACTTCCAATGCTTCTAGCAGATTAGTGCAACATCTGGAAATGAAATATACATCTAAGTTAGGGTTTTATATTTTCTTGAACACTTACGCAGACTGGTAGGGGAAACATTTTCATTACTTTTGCCAAAAGATGGTTGGATGCTATGAACTAATATTTATTTTTTATTGGGGCATATGTCTCCTTCTCACTGTTACTAGTCAACTACCTGCTGATCAATTATTCTTTTTCACCATGTAGTTATTAGATTTATATTATTATATATATTTTTTATTTACTTTAATTTTTATATTCCTATTACATTATAACAGGAATGTTATAGATTCTACTGTAAATAATACATATAGCAACAATGATTAATTAACTTTTTATAAGTCCCCCACTAACTGATGGTCTAACACTTTCCTTTTGCTATTACTTTCCACAAAGTAGTTTAAATTGCATTCTTAAAAATAGACAAGTAAGAGAATGAAAAGACAAATCATACTGGGAGAAATACTTGTAAGACATGTCTGATAAAGCACAGCCATCCAAAATAAACAAAGAACACTTAAAACTCAACAAGAAAACAACAATCCATTAAAAAATGGGCCAAAGGCCTTAACAGACACCTCACCAAAGACGATATACAGATAGCAAATAAACGTATGAAGGGATGCTCCACATAATATGCCATTAGGGAAATGTAAATTAAAACAATGAAATACCACACTACACACCTATTAGAATGGCCCAAATCCAGAACACTAACACCACCAAATGCTGGCAACAGGAACTCTCATTTACTGCTGATGGAAATACAAAATGTCACAGCACTTTCGAAGATATTTAGTTTAGTTTGGTGGTTTCTTACAAAACTAAACATAGTTTTGGCATGAAGTACAGCAATCTCACGCCTTGGTCTTTCCCTAAAAAAGCTGAAAACTTATGTCTACACAAAAACCTGAACATGGATATTTATAGCATATTTATTCGTAATCGCCAAAATTTGGAAGCAACCAAGATGGTCCTTTAGTAGGTGAATGGATAAATAAACTGATACATCCAGTCAACGGTGTATTATTCAGCACAAAAGAGATGGGTTATCAAGCCTTGAAAAGACATGGGGTGGGACTTCCCTGGTGGTCCAGTTAAGACTCTACGCTTCCACTGCAGGGGGCATGGGTTTGATCCCTGGTTGGGGAACTGAGAACCCACATGCTATGTGGCGCGGCCAAAAAAAAAAAAAAACCGAAACAAAACAACAAAAACTTGCAGTCTGAGAGAAAAGACATGGGGTAAACTTAAATGCATATTAGTAACGGAAAGAAGCTAATCTAAAAAGGCTACTTACTATGTGTTTCCAACTCTATTGCATTCTAGAAAAGGTAAAACTATGGAGACAATAAAAAATGATCAGTGGTTGCGAGGGATTAGAGGGGAGGGAGAGATGAATTGACATAGCGCAGAGGATTTTTAGGGCAGTGAAACTACTCTGTATGATACTATAATGGTGGATACATGTCATTACACATTTGTCCAAACCCACAGAATATACAAGCCAAGAGTGCACCCTATCGTAAACTATGGACTTTGGGTGATAATGATGTGTCAATGTAGGTTCAACAATTGTAACAAATGCACCACTTTGGTGGGGCATGTTGATAATGGGGGACCTTATGCATGTGTGAGAGCAGGGGATACATGGGAACTCTCTTTACCTTCTGCTCAATTTTGCTGAGAACTTCTTAAGTAATAAAGTCTATTAAAAAAAAAACAGAACATCTACCGCTGTACAGGTGTAGGATAAAATGTTCCCAAAACATAAACTAGAACATAGTATCTTGAACTTCATAAAACCAACTTTATTTAATTAGGGATAATTCTTCCTTCTCAGATTTTGATGTGCTTTTCTAATAATATCAAACACGTAATTATAAACATGCTCCTTTTCAATCATTAAATAAATTACTAACTTATCTCTAACAACTGTCAAGTATCCAACTCTGTCCATCTGTCTTCCCATTTTAAGACATTTTAGGATATTCTAGAAAACTGAAATTCAGCATGATTATACTTTGTTCACAAAGGATTTATAATTTCCAATTTAAAAAAATCTCAGTTTAACAAATTTAAGCTATAAAAATGAAATGTATCTAAAACGTACAAGAATAAGTAGTAGAAATTTTAAGTCTTGGAAAGGATTTTTTTGGCAAAATTATAAGAAATTGAGAAAAAGAATGTCTTTAAAGACTTAGGAAACAAAATTTTTTGCAAATTGGGTGGTTTCTAATTCCTGGGTTTCAACAAAATTGCGGGAGGATCTAATCAAGCTGTCAGTGATGGATCATTAAAAATAATTTTTGATGATCACTTATAATTTTTGATTTTGGCATATAACTTGAAGGAATTTCCAAGCCCTGGGTGATATTTTTAAAAATAAAACTCCTTTTACCTCCATCAAGTTATTTATGTAAACATGGGTTCTCGGCTCTGAAATCTAAAAAAACTAAAAGGAGGAACAGAATTGACACTAAGCCTGTCTCATTCTGAAAATGTCATACTTGGATATTTACCTATAGCTACATGAACTAACAGAGAAATGCATCACCAATATCATTAAGTGATAACGTTCTAATAACTTTTATTATATTTAGGAGACTTTAAGGTATAGGAATTTAAAAACAAATTAAAAAGTATTTATTGAGGTATAATTGACATTAGTTTCTGTGTTATAACATAATGATTTGATATTTGTATATATTGCAAAATGATCACCACATAAGTCTTGTTAACATATATGATTTTTGTTGCAGAGAACTATGATAAGGTAATCAATAAAAATTTTTTTAAACAATGATATTGCACTGGGATATAATTACATGGAAGAAATGGAAAAAAATAGAAGTTCAAGGTAAAAAGAAACGGTAATATTTGACTACTAAAAGAACTTATTCGTGTATTTTGTGCATGTCAAGGCCTGTAATATTTAGATCTGAATGGATACTTTAAAAGAGTTATGTATGCAGCTCTCGGGTTGTAGTTTGCTGATCTTGGTCTACAGCTAAGAAAGTGATAGAGAAATGTAAATAATGCAGATGAAACTTACAATATGACATGTCTGTAGCCATTACACTGTGAATAGCAATTAAAAAAACCCCAAAATAAAAAAACCAAACTATTCTTCTAATATTCAAAAACTATTATCCAACTGAGCAAAGATGTCACACATGCCTACTGATGAATGAATGAAACGCCAACATATGTCTTCATTATTTCACTTTCATCTTACTTGTTAACATCAACAAAAATATTATTCAACATCCATGTTGGAACTACACTTGGGAGCCAGCTGTTAAACATTTATCAGCAGCATGCACTATACTGGACTTAAATGTATGGTTCTTTATTTAGTTCATCTCCTTTTGTTCCTAAAAATCGAATTTTGTCTTGGGGAAATTTCTGTCACCAGCCTACTCATTTTCCTCTTGTTATTGTGCACCAAGGATTTAGGTCTTATATCTCAGGATAAGTCCCCTCAACTCTGAGAAACACACTTGGTAGTCTGTTCTGAAACCTGCAGGCACAAATACCTCTGCTTCTCTCTGCATGCTCCCCTGCTTGAGCACCACAGCTTTGGTTTTGTTTCTGTTTCATCCAGACTGAGTGATCTCTGCCCAGTTGTTAAGACTCTGTGCTTCCACTGCAGGGCGCACGGGTTCGATCCCTGGTCCAGGAACCAAGGTCCCACATGCCGTGCAGCATGGCCAAAATAAATAAATAAATAAGTAATTATTGATGTATTAGGGTTTACATCTACCATCTTACTATTTGTTTTATATTTGCCTCATCTGTTCTGTGCTCTTTCACTCTTCTTTCTTGCATTTTAAAAAGAGATTAATCAAATAATTATCACTCCATTTCCCTTTTGATTAGCTAACTACTTTTGCATTATTTCACTGTTCTTTTCATGGTTACCTTAGAGATTAGAACATGCATCTTGATTTACTAGAATCTAACATAAATTTGTATTTTCACCAATGCAAGGGCCATAGAACACTTTAATTTCCTTTTCTCTCCTCCTGCCTTTTGTACTTGGTACTATCATTGTCGTGAATTTTATTTCTACATATTTTAAACACCTCAAGATAATATTATAAATGTTTTATATTGTCAGTATGTTAATATATTTATCCACGTATTTTTATGGTTTCAATATCAGGGAAATGCTGTCCTCATAGAATGAGTTGGGAAGTATCCCCCTCTTCAGTATTCTGGAAATGTAAGTGTAGAATAGGTATAATTTCTTTATTCAATGTTTGGTTAAGTTCCCCAGTGAAGCAGTCTAGGCCTGGAGTTTTGTTTGTAGGAAGGTTTTAAACCATAAATTCAATCTCTTTAATAGATAAAGCATAATTCAAGCTATCTATTTCTTCTTGAGTGAGCTTTGGTAGTTTGTGCTTTTCAAGGAATTTGTCTATTTCATCTAAGTTGTTGAACTGATTGGCATAAAGTTAGTCTTTTACTCTTTTATTATTTTTAATATGAATAGACTCTATAGTTATATTACTGCTCTTATTCCTGATAATGGTAACTTGTGTTTTATTGTTGTTTTTGTTTTTCTGATCAGTCTGGGTAGAAGTTTATCCTTTTTTCCCTCAAAGAGTCAGTTTCTGGTTTCAATGACTTTGTTTTTCTGTTTTCTAATTCACTGATTTTTGCTCTTGTGTACTACTTTCTTTCTTCTGCTTATTTTCATTTGCTCTTCTTTTTAAAAATTTATTAAGGTGGAAGCTGACATCATTGACAAGACTTAAAGGGCAAGGATCCCAAAGAGAAGAGTGGTATATTCTGTAAAAATTTCTTTCAGTGAATTTGCTGATCTTAAGTGGCTTAGGTACAACAGGGAAAGGACCAAAGCAAAGAGCGTCAGCTAAGAACCTGGGAAGCCAATCAGATCTTTTGGCAATCTCTCAGGCTGGGTGACAGAAATTATAGAGATCAGAACCCACCAATGAGGAAGGACCCTCGTATACATCCCAGACTTCCAGTTAAGACTCTGGAAGAGTAACACTGTAGGTATAAAGGCTCAGTTGGAAATAGAAGAGTATGCACAAAAGACTGAAACCCACCTTCAAATGAGCTCATCCCAGATTGGTTTAATGTCTCTACACTAACTGCCTGCTAAATGGCAGGTAAATCTTCTCTGGAAGAAGAAAACATTAGCCAGAGCCTCAATTTATATCTACAATTTTCATATATGATGTCTGGCATTCAATCAAAGAATTACCAGATATGCCATCTGTCAGTTCAAATGTGTTATACATGGTGTTTGTGGTCCTGGTTGACAATTAAAAAATTAAAAATAGAACTACTATATGATCCAGATATTTCAGTTCTGGGTATTTATCTGAAGGAAATGAAAACAGTAACTCAAAAAGATATCTGTAACCCCATGTCCATTGCAGTGTTATTTGAATAGAAATAACTGAAGTGTCCATTGATGAATGGATAAAGAAAATGTGGTATGTTTATATGTATATAGAATATTATTGAGCCATAAAAAAGAAAATCTTGCCATTTGCAACAATATGGATGAACTTTGAGGGTATAATGCCCTCAAAGTGAAATAAGACAAAGAAAGACAAATACTGTATGATCTCACTTATATGTGGAATCTAAAAACAAAAACAAAAAAACCGAGCTCATAGATAGAGAATAGATTGGTGATTACCAGAGGCAATGGGTGGGGAGTGGGCAAAATGGGTAAAGGTGGTCAAAAGGTACAAACTTCCAGTTAGAAAATAAATAAGTCTTGGGGATGTAATGTACAGCATGGTGACTACAGTTAATAACACGGTATTGTACATTTGAAAGTTGCTAAGGCAGTAGATCTTAAAAGTTCTCATCACAAGGAAAAAAAACTGTAACTATGTGTGGTGATATACATTAACTAGACTTAGTGCGATGATCATTTTGCAATATATACAAATATCGAATCATTATGCTGTACACCTGAAACTTATATGATGTTATATGTCAATTATCTCTGAATTAAGAAACAAAAGAAAGTAACTAGTCCCATCGGACCCCAGGAAGGTTATCTTCATGAAGAAAGTAGATTTTATTAAAAGGTAGTATGGTGAAGAAAATTAATGTTTTAAAGTTATGGTGAATATATATATTGTATATATCATAAATAACCTTTATATAATGTATATATTGAAAAGAAAAAAGAAAGGTAATTAAAAGGCTGGGGGGGGTACTGTGCAAGAAATGTGAAGCAACTAAAATACAGTATATATTTTTTTCCTCAGAGTATAAAAAAGATAATTCATTTGACATGAGACTTGGAACACTCTCCTTCAAGAGTTATACAGGATTATGTTTCCTTCTCTGAGGCTCCAATAATACTATTTTACTCCACAGTTCACAATATTTACACAGTCTATAATAATTTAACCAATTTTTATTTTTTCCATTTTTAGAATAGGTTACAGACAAAAAAAAGTACAGACACTTAATTATACTTACAAAGAAGAATATAAATGCCATAAATCTTAGTGTCGTAAAAATAATGGAATACTAGCAGATGTTGCAGGGCAACATAGAGAATAGAGAAAAGAAAAAAGAGAAAGAAAGGAGAAGGAACTGCAGATATGTTTTTTTTTCTTAGTTACAAAGTGGTGAATCAAAATACATACAGTCTAAAGTTGACGGGCAAGAAATAGAAGTTTAAATATGTTTGAATAATAACCAAAAATAGATTGAAAAATAACCAAAAGAACTAAATTAATAATAAAATGAGCAGTCTCTCATTTTAAGATGGAAAAATAAAGAAATCTCTGACTCTGTTATGGACTGAATGTGTGTTTCCCCCCAGAATTCATGTTGAAACCCTACCCTCCAATGTGATGGTATTAGGAGGTAGGGTTTTGAGGAAGTAAATTAGGGTTAGGAGAAGTCATGCAAGTGGAGCCCTCATGAATGCAATTACTCTTGTAAGTATCACGAGACAGCTTGCTTCCTATCTCAGCCTTTCACCATGTGAGGACACAACAAGACAGCAGTTTGCAACCCAGAAAAGGGTCCTCACTAGAACCCAACCATGCTGGTACCCTGATCTCAAACTTCCAGCCTCCAGAACTGTGAGAAATAAATTTCTGTTGTTTATACGCCATCCAATGTATGGCATTTGTTATAGCAGCTGGAGTTGACTAAGACCGAATCTGCTTGCTAAAACCAATCTGAAAAAATAAGAATAAAAATGGAATAAAAACTCCATTTAGGAGGAAATCAGGTAACACTCATGACCTAAATTTTAATATTTATAAAGGGCTGCTGCCAAGTGCAGTGAAAATTTGACCAGAGAAAGGACTCCAAAAGACGATACCTATTGTTGCAGAGCTCAAGTAGAGTCTACAGTTTTGCAAGGTAGTATAGTATAACTTGAGGAGCAAAATCCAGTTCCTTGTTTGAAAAAAAAAAAAGCCTGAGGTTTGCAAACTGGCTCTAGAATTCTCTATGATCCCTTTTGAAACCACACAGACATGACATTCTGCAAAAGAATTTTTAAGATAATAGAGAAGCTAAGGTTAATGGGTGGCCCTGAAGCTACCAATTCTAGTCAATTAAAATTTTGTAAAGTTTGAATATACACTCACACTCACAAGATACTCCACTAGACCTTGTATATGCAGGGCTTTGTTTTAAGTTAGGACAAAGCCTTGTTGGTCCAGAGGTTGTTCAAAGCCTCTTACACCTCTCTCACATTTTCCTTCCCCATGTAACTGTTCCAGAAAGGACTCTGTGTGCAAAAAAGAGAACCAAAAAATGAACCAGGAATGGTTTCACGACCCTATGAATGTATGTAAAAATATTGAATGATATACTTTAAGTGGTAGACTATATTGTATGTGAATTATATTTCAATAAAACTTTTAAAAGAAGGAACCAGGAGACAAAATCACTGCAGGAAAAAGGCAAAGGAGAAAACAAAACAAATTCAGCATTCATCAGAAAAAAATTTATTGTGGAATAGCTGAAAACTGTGACCCAAAAATTTCTTATAGATTCAAATAATTCACTGAAAAAGTGGACTCCATGAATCAAGACTCCAAAGCACAGATAAAAGGACTGAAGTAAGAAATGATAAGACAACAAAGGATAAGATAAAATTGACTTGAATGAACCCAGGAAAGACGTAGAAAAGTAATGACATACAGAAATGGAAATTGCAGAAAGAAGAATAAATGTTGTTGAAAACAAGCTAAAGAAATGGAGGACAGGCTCAACAAAACTGAGCAAAAGAAGAGAAAAAAGAAATGAAAAGAATTCTAAAGAGTTATAGGGAAAAATATACGTGGAAGACAGATGGGATATTCAGTTAGGCATTCAGAAGATGGAACAATCTCAAGCACACAAAAAATATTCAAAATGTAATTCAAGAAAATTATTCTGAAATATAAGACTTGAATCTGTACGTTTAAACAGGTACACCATCTTCCAGAAAGAATTAACAAAGGTTAATCAGCACTAGAACATATCCTAATAAAGTTACTGGACTTCAAAGATATGATCTTTCAGACAGAAAATCAAATCACCTCAAGGGGAAGAGGTAGAAATCAAGCTGCTTCATACCTCTTTAAAGCAACATTCAACATAGTAGCAATTTAATCTCTTCAAAATTCTCAGGGATCCTATGACCCAAGAATTTTAGTTCCAGCCAAAGTATACTTTAAGCATAAAGGCAACGTGCAGATGATTTCAAACATATAAATCCTCAAAGAACATAGTTCCTACGAATCTTTCTTTAAAAAACTACCAAAAAATAGCTTCTGTCAATTGAAAGACAAATGGAAAAGGTAAATAATTAAGTATCCAATTCAGTAAGTTAGAAAAAAAACAACACAGTAATCTTAAGAACAAAAGAAAGGAGATACTATTAAAGATAAAGCAACAATTAAAGAATAGACTATACAATAAACATATCTCCAGAATGTTCTTAAAACAAAACCAAAAAGGTAAAAATTTAGCAAAGCTAGATAAACAATATAAAGAAGCACATATATAAATATGAAAAATGAGTATAGAAAAATAAGCATAGATACTTAAGAAATTTTAAAAATTGTAAGAGAATATATTGTTCAGCTTTATGCAAATACATAATCAGTTAGGGAAATATAAACTATTAAAACTGACCCCAGTGGGCTTCCCAGGTGGCGCAGTGGTTAGGAATCCACCTGCCAATGCAGGGGACACGGGTTTGAGCCCTAGCCTGGGAAGATCCCACATGCCGTGGAGCAACTAGGCCCATGTGCCACAACTACTGAGCCTGCGCTCTAGAGCCTGAGAAACACAACTACTGAAGCCCGTGCACCTAGAGCCCGTGCTCCGCAACAAGAGAAGCCACCTCAATGAGAAGCCTGCGCACCACAATGAAGAGTAGCCCCCTCTTGCCACAACTAGAGAAAGCCCGTGTGCAGCAACGAAGACCCAACACAGCCAAAAAAACACCCCAAAACAAAAAACTGACCCCCGTAAAAGAAGAAAGTTACAAATAGGTCAATTTTTAGAAAATTTTCTAAGTGAATTCTATCAAATCTTTACGGAACATGTAACTTTTTTTTTTTTTTTGGAACATGTAACTTTAATATTATTTAATGGTTCCAGAGTACTAAAAGGAAAGTTTCCAAAGTCTTTTCATCAATTCGATGTAATACTGACATGGTCCAATCCCTAAACATTGTAAATAAAACATTAGCCAATAGACTCTAGTAGCACATAAATCAAATATATATCATGATGAAGGAAGACTCAAATCAACGATGCAAAGATGACATAATATTAAGGAATCTACTATATAATCCAACAAATATATATCAAAAGAGAAATACTACATGAACATTTCTGTAGATGCTGAAAAGGTATCTAATAGCATTCAATATCCCTTTTGATTAAAAAAATGCTATTAATAAAATAGAAATAGACAAATAGTTTCTTAACATGAAAAAGTACATATATCATTACAAATGCCAAAAACTATCCAGTGAAACACTGAATTTCATTAAATCAGAAACAAAATGAGAATGCACATTATTACCAGTATTATTTAACTTGGGCCGATATTAGCCAATGTCATTAGAGAAGAAAAGGGAAGATTACAAGGGAAAGGAAAGAAAAAGGAAGAAAACATTACTATTTGCAGGTGAGATAATATTATGACAGAAAATCAACTTTAAAAATCATCACTACAAGAATAAGATAATTTAGTAAGGTGGCTGATAACAAAATTAAAACACAATCAATCGTTATCCAATATATGAACAATTACCTAGAAAACATTCAATTTACAAAAACAAGAACTACGATGGAATACCTAGGAATAAAAATACAAGATTCACATGAAGAAAACTTAGAAACACTTTGAAAGGTCATTAAAAAAGACCTGAATAAATAGTAAGACATTCTTAGATGATGGAAAATGATGGCAATCCTCTCCAAATAAATATATAAGTCGAACTTCCTCAAGAAAAATACCAACACTATTATTTTGGAAATAAAGCGAGAAAAGACTAATGATGGAGGACTAGCCCTACCAGATACTGAAAAAAAGGATAAACATTATAGTAATGAAAACAGTTTGGTACCAGCACACGAACAGACAGATCTGGAACAGAACAGATATCCCAGAAACAGATGTAGATAAATACTGGGAGTAGTTTCTGATACAGCTGGCATTTCAAATCAGTGGGGTAAAATGATATATTTAATAAACAGTATTAGGATAAGAGGGTAGCCATCTGGAAAATATGAAATTGGATTCTGTCTTTCACCTACACCAAACTAACTTCTAAATAGAGTATTAAAAAAAATAAACATAAAGGTAACAGAAATGATATATCTGACTTTGTAAAAATTTTGATTTTCTTTATGGCAAAAAATTCCAATTATATTCTTCATTTCCAAATATTCATTTAGTTCTTTTATCAGACCTACTTGATCACTTAAAAAATATTCTTTCTCCTTATTCAAATGGCTTATGTGTTCAACCTCTTCTTTCATTTAAATACATTATATTTATTTTATAATCTGTGTCTAATAATATCAATATGTGAAGGCTCTGTTTTTTACCTGCTGTCTCTTATCACAGTGGTTTGTTTCTTATTTTTGTTTGGTTTGGTTTTAAATTTTTGACTGAGATATCATATTCCTTGAACTTTTCTGAGAGAATTCTTCTTCAGAGAAGACTTGCATTCACTTCTGCAGATGTCGAGGGGCACAATGTTAAATGATTTTGAGACCACTCAGTAGTATGAAATCAGCAGTGCTAATCAGCATTTTTTCTAATTCTCACTTTCATTACTTCTTTGATTGATGGGTTATTTTTAAACTTCCAAATATTTGCTATTATTATTTTTTGCTACCCTCGATTATCTCCATGAGCATTCAGCAAGTGAACCTTTATCACTATGACCTTATTCAGGTCTTGGTTACCTCTCCCTTGTACTAGAACAATCACTCTGTATGATCCATAGCACCAATGTTGTCTCTGCACTTAGGGGAGAATGCTCTTTATTGTGTGTGTGTGTGTGTGTGTGTGTGTGTGTGTTTAAACACATGTCTAATCCAGATCTTATGAAATTATTCCAGAGGAAAATTCACAGACAAAACCTCTTAATGAGGATATCAGTGATGAATTAAATCACCTGGCTTCACCTGAAACAATGGAGCCCATTGAATCAAGGCAATCAAACATGCCTCCTCTGAGGACACATAATTGATTTGTTTAATTTCTGAAAGGTCATCTGCCCTGAGAAAGGGAAGGGGAATTCTGCATTATCTTCCACGCTCTGTAACCTTATCCCTGACAGCTGCAGGGACACGTGCATGGGGAAGAATCTCTCCTTCTCCTCCTTCCCCCCTCCTGCCTTGCATTCACACATAGCTGTGCGGCAATTTTCTTTTATCACCATGGCCTGGAATGGGTCTTATTTGCTAGGCATCGTGTTCTCCACAGAGGCTTCCCATGGGAAAGTCTCTCTGAGGCCCCTCAAATCACCAGACCAGGCATTTTTTTCCCATCTTGGGTTCATTCTTGGATGGACCTCAGTACATCAACAAGTTTTGATGAGTATACCTATCCATGCCCAACTCTGAGTCAGTGCCTATTCACACTGTCTTAGACATTCCCAGCTCCAGAAGGCAAAATACAAAGCAATAGAGCCCAAATCGAGCCAAAGCCAGGCTCCCACGAACTTGTACTTTGATGTCTTCAACTGCCTCCTAACTTATATCCCTAATTTCTATCCCTCGTACCACCCCAATGTGTTTATACGTGTCTGCCAGAACAACTGTCCTCAAATTTAACTACATATTTAAATGACCACCATCCCCTTCCCTCTACCAAAAATCTTCAGAGGATCCTCTTTGCTTAGAAAATAAGGTACAAATGAAGAGAACCAGGAATGATGGACAAAGAGGTTAATATAACAAGCTCTATAAATAGAGTTTCTTGCTTTCCTCTTGCTGTCCTTTCTTTTATCAGCTTCTTTAATAGACATAAAATTATATAAAGTAATAATTATACTTATGTATTGCTAGGTTTGTAACATATATAGGAGTAACAATAATATAATATGATATAACATAACAAGTACAGAAAGGGGGAGAGAGAATAGAGTTATATAGGAGTAATGGTTCTGTCTCACTGGGAGTAAGTTTCTATAAATCCGAAGTAGGTTCTGATCAGGTGTATCTGGTAAGCATAGAGAAACAATAAGAAAATAGCTCCAAAGACATCACAAGTAAAGAAAACTACAGACCAACATCTGTTATGAATACAGATGCAAAAATCCTCAACAAAACACAAGCAAACCAAATCCAAGAATATATAAAAAGGAGAATACACTGTATAAGTTTGCTAGGGCTGCTATAACAAAGCACCACAAACTGGGGGGCTTAAGGAACAATTCTGAAGGCTAAAAGTCTGAGATTAATGTGTTGGCAGGATTGGTTCCTTCTGAGGAATCTGCTCCAGGTCTCTCTCCTACCTTCTGAGAGCTCCACAGTTTGTGGCAGTGTAACTCCAATTTTTAATTGACATTCTCCCTGTGCGCACGTCTGTGTCCAAATCTCTCCTTTTTATAAGGACATCAGTCACATTAGATTAGGGTCCACTGTAATTCAGTATGACCTCATCTTTAATTACATCTTCAGCGATCCTTTTTGCAAATACAGTCATATTCTGTGCTACTGGGAATTAGGACTTCAACATATACATTTTTCCAGAGACACAATTCAACCTATAACATACACCATGACCAAGTGAAATTTATCCCAGGAATGCAAGATTGTTTTAACATGTGAACTTTAATTAATGTAATACACCATATTAATAGAATTCAACACCCTTCAGGATAAAAATATTAAAGAACTAGGAATACAAGGGAACTTCATCAATCTGATAAAAGGCAAATACAAAAACCTCACAACTAAATCATACTTAATGATAAAGGACTGAATACTTCCTTTCTCCTTAAGATCAGGAACAAGACAAGAATTCCACTGTCACTACTTTTATTCAACATTGTACTGGAGGTTCTAATCAGAATAATCAGGCAAGAGAATTAGATAAAAGGAATTCAGATTGAAAAGGAAGTAAACTATCTGCATTCACAGATGGCATGATCTTACAACAGACAATCCTAATGAATTCACTAAAAAAACGATGAAAAGTAATAAATGAGTTCAGCAAATTTGCAAAATACAAATCAATATAAAAAATCAATTGTATATACACTTGCAGCAAACACTCAGAGAATGAATACGTACAAGAAAACAATTCCATTTATTATTGCATCAAAAAGAATAAGATACTTAGGAATAAATTTAACAAAAGAAGTACAAAACTTAAACTCTGAAAACAACAAAACATTGTTGAAAGAAATTAAAGAAGACCTAAATAAATGGAAAGACTTCTCTCCCATGTTTTATGGATTAGAAGACTCAATATTGCTAAGATGGCAATACTTCCCAAATTGATCTACAGATTTGACACAATCCCTATCAAAATCTCAGCTGATTTCTTTACAAAATTGACAGGCAGATCCTAAAATACTTATGCAAACACAAGAGATACAGAATAGCCAAAAATGAAAAAGAACAGAATTGGAATACTCACATAACACAATTTCAAAATTGCTACAAAGCTGAAGTACTCAAGACTGTATGGTACTGCCATAAGCAAAGACATAAAGATCAATGAAATAGAATTTACCTATATGTCTATAGAATAGAACCCATGTGTCTATGGTCAACTGATTACTGATAAGAGTGCCAAGATAATTGAATGGGGGAAAGAACTGTCTTTACAACAAACAGTGCTAGGATAACTGGATATTCACATTATTAAGAATCAGCTGGACCTCTACCTCAATCCATATACAAATTAACTCAAAATGGATCAAAGACCTAAATGTAAGAGCTAAAACTACTAAATGCTTAGAAGAAAACACAGGTGTAAATCTTTATGACCTTTGGTTAGGCAGTGGTTTCTTAAATATGACACCAAAAGCACAAGCAATCAGAGGAAAAAAATAAATTGGACATCCTAACAATTAAAAATTTTGTTCTTCAAAGGACATTATCAGGAAAAATTTTAAAAAGTCCAGAGAATAGGATAAAGTTTTTATAAATCATATATCTGATAGAAGACTTATATTGAGAATACATAAGGAACTCCTACAATAAAGAAAAAATAACCTAATTAAAAAGTGATCAAAGAGTTTGAACAGACAATTCTTCAAAGAAGATATACAAATGGCTAATAAGCACATGAAGAGATGCTCAATATTATTATCCAGGAGGAAAATGTAAATTAAAACCACATTGTGAAACCACCTCACACCCACTAGGATAGCTATAATAAAAAATACCGATAAATAAGAAGTGTTGATGAGGATGAAGAAAAACTGTAACCCTTTTACACTGCTAGTGAGGATGTAAAATGGTACAGCCACTTTGGAAAACATGCTGGCAGTTCCCCAAAAGGTTAAACACAGAGTAACCATTTGGCTCAGCAATTCCACTCTTAGGTATATACACAAGGGAAATAACAACATACGTCTACATGAAAACTTGTACGTGAATATTCATGGCAGAATAATTCATAATAGCCAAAAAGTAGAAAATAATCCAAATGTCCTTCAACTAATGAATGGATAAAAAAAATGTGGTATATCCATACAGCAAAATATCATTCAGCAATAAAAAGAAATGAAGTGGGGGGACCTTCAAGATGGCAGAGCAGTAAGATGTGGAGATCTCTGTCCTCACCAGAAATACATCAAAAATACATCTACATGTGGAACAACTCCTACAGAACATCTACTGAATGCTGACAGAAGACATTAGGCTTCCCAAAAGGCAAGAAAATCCCCACGTACCTGGGTAGGGAGAAAGAAAAAAGAAAAAACACAGACAAAGGAATAGGGACAGGACCTGCACCAGTGGGAGGGAGCTGTGAAAGAGGAAAAGTTTCCACACACTAGGAAGCCCCTTCACTGGTGGAGACAGCGGGTGGGCAGGGGGGAAACTTCTGAGCCACTGAGGAGAGCGCAGCAACAAGGGTGCAGAGGGCAAAGTGGAGAGATTCCCGCACAGAGGATCAGTGCCGACCAGCACTCACCAGCCTGAGAGGCTTGTCTGCGGGGCTGGGAGCTGAGGCTCCGGCTTGGAGGTCAGATCCCAGGGAGAGGACTGGGGTTGGCTGCGTGAAGTCAGAAGGGGACTAGTGCGCCACAGCTAGCTGGGAGGGAGTCCAGGAAACAGTCTGGACCTGCCAAAGAGGCAAGAGACCACAGTTTCAGGGTGCGTGAGGAGAGGGGATTCCTTCCCCATGTGCCCACAGAAGGCAGAGCACCACCTAAGCGAGCTCCAGAGACAGGCGCGAGCTGTGGCTATCAGCTTGGACCCCAGAGATGGGCATGAAATGCTAACGCTACTGCTGCTGTCACCAAGAATCCTATGTGCAAGCACAGGTCAGTATCCACAGCTCCCCACCCCCCACCACCGGGGAGCCTGTGCAGCTCGCCACTGCCAGGATCCCGTGATCCAGGGACAACTTCCCTGGGAGAACACACGGCACGCCTCAGGCTGCTACAACGTCATGCTGGCCTCTGCTGCCACAGGCTCGCCCCACATTCCATATATAACTACAGTACACCCTCCCTACCCCTGGCCTGAGTGAGCAAGAGCGCCCTAATCAGCTGCTGCTTTAAGCCCCTCCTGTCTGGGTGGGGCACAGATGCCCGAGGGCGACCTACAAGCAGAGGTGGGGCCAAAACCAAAGCTGAACCCCAGGAGCTGTGCGAACAAAGAAGAGAAAGGGAAATCTCTCCGTGCAGCCTCAGGAGCAGCGGATTAAATCCCCACAATCAACCTCATGTACCCTGCATCTGTGGAATATCTGAATAGACAACAAACTGCCCCAAAATTGAGGTGGTGGACCTTGGGAGCAACTATAGACTTGCGGTTTGCTGTCTGCTACTGATTTGTTTATGATTTTTATCTTAGTTTAATTTTTAGTGCTTGTTATCATTGGTGGATTTGTTTATTGGTTTGGTTGCTCTCCTTTTTTAAAATTATTTTTAAAATTTTAATTATTTTATTTTTCTTCCTTTTTTTTCACCCTTTTCTTCTGAGCCGTGTGGCTTACACGGTCTTGGTCTCTGGCCCCGGTGTCAGGCCTGAGCCTCCGAGGTGGGAGAGCTGAGTTCAGGACATTGGACCACCACAGACCTCTGAGCCCCTCGTAATATCAATCGGCGAGAGCTCTCCCAGAGATCTCCGTCTCGACGCTAAAACCCAGCTCCACCCAACGGCCAGCAAGGTCCAGTGCTGGATGCCCCATGCCAAACAACTAGCAAGACAGGAACACAATCCCATCCATTAGCAGAGAGGCTGCCTAAAATCATAATAAGGTCACAGACAGCCCATAACACAAAACCAGATGTGGCCCTGCCCACCAGAAAGACAAGATCCAGCCCAACCCACCAGAACACAGGCACCAGTCCCCTCCACCAGGAAGCTTACACAAGCCACTGAACCAACCTCACCCACTGGAGGTAGACACCAAAAACAACAGGAACTACAAATCTGCAGCCTGCGAAAAGGGGACCCCAAACACAGTAAGTTAAACAAAATGAGAAGATAGAGAAATATGCAGCAGACGAAGGAGCAAGATAAAAACCCACCAGACCTAACAAATGAAGAGGAAGTAGGCAGTCTACCTGAAAAAGAATTCAGAGTAATGATAGTAAAGATGATCTAAAATCTTGGAAATAGAATGGAGAAAATACAAGAAATGTTTAACAGCAACCTAGAAGAGCTAAACAGCAAACAAACAATGATGAACAACACAATAAATGAAATTAAAAATTCTCTAGAAGGAATCAACAGCAGAATAACTGAGGCAGAAGAACGGATACATGACCTGGAAGATAAAATAGTGGAAATAACTACCACAGAGCAGAATAAAGAAAAAAGAATGAAAAGAATTGAGGACCTCTGGGACAACATTAAACATGCCAACATTCAAATTATAGGGGTCCCAGAAGAAGAAGAGAAAAAAAAGGGTCTGAGAAAATATTTGAAGAGATTATAGTTGAAAACTTCCCTGACATGGGAAAGGAAATAGTCAATCAAGTCCAGGAAGCACAGTGAGTCCCACACAGGATAAATCCAAGGAGAAACATGACAAGACACACACTAACGAAAATTAGGTACAAAGAAAAAATATTAAAAGCACCAAGGGAAAAAGAACAAGTACATACAAGGGAATCTCCATAAGGTTAACAGCTGATCTTTCAGCAGAAACTCTACAAGCCAGAAGGGAGTGGCAGAACATATTTAAATTGATGAAAGGGAAAAACCTACAAACAAGATTACTCTACCCAGCAAGGATCTCATTCAGATTCGATGGGGAAAATAAAACCTTTACAGACAAGCAAAAGTTGAGAGAATTCAGCATCACCAAACCAGTTTTAAAACAAATGCTAAAGGAACTTCTCTAGGCAGGAAACACAAGAGAAGGAAAAGACCTACAATAACAAACCCAAAACAATTAAGAAAATGGTAATAGGAACATACATATCAATAATTACCTTCAATGTAAATGGATTAAATCCTCCAGTCAAAAGACATAGACTGGCTGAATAGATACAATAACAAGACCTTTATATATGCTGTCAACAAGAGACCCACTTTGGACGCAGGGACACATACAGACTGAAAGTGAAGGGATGGAAAAAGATATTCCATGCAAATGGAAATGAAAAGAAAGCTGGAGTAGCAATTCTCATATCAGACAAAATTGACTTTAAAATAAAGACTATTATAAGAGACAAAGAAGCACACTACATAATGATCAAGGGATCAATCCAAGAAGAAGATATAAAAATTGTAAATATGTATGCACCCAACATAGAAGCACCTCAATACATAAGGCAAATGCTAACAGCCACAAAAGGGGAAATCGACAGTAACACAATAATAGTAGGGGACTTTAACACCTCACTTTCACCAATGGACAGACCATCCAAAATGAAAATAAATAAGGAAACACAAGCTTTAAATGGCACATTAGACAAGATGGACTTAATTAATATTCATAGGACATTCCATCCAAAAACAACAGAATACACTTTCTTCTCAAGGGCTCATGGAACATTCTCCAGGATAGATCATATCTGGGGTCACAAATCAAGCCTTGGTAAATTTAAGAAAGTTGAAATGGTATCAAGTATCTTTTCTGACCACAATGCTATGAGACTACATATCAATTATAGGAAAAAAACTGTAAAAAATACAAACACATGGAGGCTAAGCCATACACTACTAAATAACCAAGAGATCACTGAAGAAATCAAAGAAGAAATCAAAAAATACTTAGAAACAAATGACAATGAAAACACGACGACCCAAAAACCTTTGGGATGCAGCAAAAGCAGTTCTAAGAGGGAAGTTTATAGCAATACAATCCTACCTCAAGTAACAAGAAACATCTCAAATAAACAACCTAACCTTACACCTAAAGCAATTAGAGAAAGAAGAACAAAAATCCCCCAGAGTTAGCAGAAGGAAAGAAATCATAAAGATCAGATCAGAAATAAATGAAAAAGAAATGAAGGAAACAATATCAAGGATCAATAAAACTAAAAGCTGGCTCTTTGAGTCTTTGAGAAGATAAACAAAATTGATAAACCCTTAGCCAGACTCACCAAAAAAAAAAAAAAAAAAAAAGGGGAGAAGACTCAAATCAACAGAATTAGAAATGAAAAAGAAGTTACAACCGACACTGTCGAAATACAAAGGATCATGAGAGATTACTACAAGCAACTATATGCCAATAAAATGGACAACCTGGAAGAAATGGACAAATTCTTAGAAAAGCACACCCTTCCAAGACTGAACCTGGAAGAAATAGAAAATATAAACAGACCAATCACAAGCACTGATATTGAAACTGTGATTAAAAATCTTCCAACAAACTAAAGCCCAGTACCAGATGGCTTCACAGGCGAATTCTATCAAACATTTAGAGAAAAGCTAACACCTATCTTTCTCAAACTCTTCCAAATAATGGAAGAGGGAGAAACACTTCCAAACTCATTCTACGAGGCCACCATCACCCTGATACCAAAACCAGGCAAAGATGTCACAAAAAAATAAAACTACAGGTCAATATCACTGATGAACATTGATGCAAAAATCCTTAACAAAATACTAGCAAACAGAATCCAACAGCACATTAAATGGATCACACACCATGATCAAGTGGGGTTTATTCCAGGAACGCAAGGATGCTTCAATATACAAAAATCAATCAATGTGATAAACCATATTAACAAATTGAAGGATAAAAACCACATGATCATCGCAATAGATGCAGAAAAAGCTTTTGACAAAATTCAACATCCATTTGTGATAAAAACTCTACAGAAAGTAGGCACAGAGGGAACCTCCCTCAACATAATAAAGGCCATATATGACAAACCCATAGCCAACATCATTCTCAATGGTGAAAAACTGAAACCATTTCCTCTAAGGTCAGGAAAAAGACAAGGTTGCCCACTCTCACCACTATTATTCAACATAGTTTTGGAAGTTTTAGCCATGGCAATCAGAGAAGAAAAAGAAATAAAAGGAATCCAAATCAGAAAAGAAGTAAAGCTGTCACTGTTCGCAGATGACATGATACTATACACAGAGAATCCTAAAGATGCTACCAGAAAACTATTAGAGCTAATCAACGAATTTGGTAAAGGGGCAGGATACAAAATTAATGCACAGAAAGCTCTTGCATTCTTATACACTAATGACGAAAAGGCTGAAAGAGGAAATAAGGAAACACTCCCATTTACCACTGCAACAAAAAGAATAAAATATCTAGGAATAAACCTACCTAAGGAGACAAAAGACCGATATGCAGAAAACTATAAGGCACTGATGAAAGAAATTAAAGACGATACAAACAGAGGGAGAGATATACCATGTTCTTGGATTAGAAGAATCAACATGGTGAAAATGACTATACTACCCAAAGCAATCTACAGATTCAAGGCAATCCATATCAAACTACCAATGGCATTTTTCACAGAACTAGAACAAAAAATTTCACAGTTTGTATGGAAACACAAAAAACCCCGAATAGCCAAAGCAATCTTGAGAAAGAAAAACAGAGCTGGAGGAATCAGGTTCCCTGACCTCAGACTATACTACAAAGCTACAGTAATCAAGACAGTATGGTACTGGCACAAAAACAGACATATAGATCAACGGAACAGGATAGAAAGCCCAGGGATATACCCATGCACATATGGTCACCTTGTCTTTGATAAAGGAGGCAAGAATATACAATGGAGAAAAGACAGCCTCTTCAATAAGTGGTGCTGGGAAAACTGGACAGCTACGTGGAAAAGAATGAAATTAGAACACTTCTTAACACCATACACAAAAATAAACTCCAAATGGATTAAAGACCTAAATGTAAGGTCAGACACTATAAAACTATTAGAGGAAAACATCGGCAGAGCACTCTATGACATAAATCACAGCAAGATCCTTTTGAACCACCTCCTAGAGAAATGGAAATAAAAACAAAAATAAACAAATGGGACATAATGAAACCTAAAAGCTTTTGCACAGCAAAGGAAACCATAAACAAGACCAAAAGACAACCCTCAGAATGGGAGAAAATATTTGCAAACGAAGCAACTTACAAAGGATTAATCTCCAAAATGTGCAAACAGCTCATGCAGCTCAGTATCAAAAAAACAAACAACCCAATCTAAAAATGGGCAGAAGACCTAAATAGACATTTCTCCAAAGATATACAGATTGCCAACAATCATATGAAAGGATGCTCAACATCACTAATCACTAGAGAAATGCAAATCAAAACTACAATGAGTTATCACCTCACACCAGTCAGAATGGCCATCACAAAAAATCTACAGACGATAAATGCTGTAGAGGGTGTGGAGAAAAGGGAACCCTCTTGTACTGTTGGTGGGAATGTAAATTGATACAGCTACTATGGAGAACAGTATGAAGGTTCCTTAAAAAATTAAAAATACAACTACCATATGACCCAGCAATCCCAATACTGGGCATATACCCTGAGAAAACTATAATTAAAAAAGAGACATGTACCACATGTTCACTGCAGCACTATTTACAATAGCTAGGACATGGAAGCAACCTAAGTGTCCATTGACAGATGAATGGATAAAGATGCGGCACGTATATACAATGGAATATTAGTCAGTCATAAAAAGACACGAAATTGAATTATTTGTAGTAAGGTGCATGGACCTAGAGTCTGTCATACAGAGTGAAGTAAGTCAGAAAGAGAAAAACAAATACCGTATGCTAGCACATGTATATGGAATCCAAAAAAAAAAAAAAAAGGTTCTGAAGAACTTAGGGACAGGACAGGAATAAAGATGCAGATGTAGAGAATGGACTTGAGGACACGGGGAGGGGGAAGGGGATGCTGGGACGAAGTGAGAGAGTGGCATGGACATATATACACTACCAAATGTAAAACAGATAGCTAGTGGGAAGCAGCCGCATAGCACAGGGAGATCAGCTCGGTGCTTTGTGACCACCTAGAGGGGTGGGATAGGGAGGGTGGGAGGGAGGCTCAAGAGGGAGGGGATATGGGGATATATGTATACGTATAGCTGATTCACACTGTTATACAGCAGAAACTAACACAACATTGTAAAGCAATTATACTCCAATAAAGATGTTAAAAAAAAAGAAAAAGAAATGAAGTACTGATGCATGCTACAACATGGATGAACTTTGGAAACAGTATTCTAAGTGAAAGAAGCCAGTCACAAAAGACCACATATTATATTATCCCAATTACATGAAATGTCCAGAAGTGCAAATCCATACAGACAGAAAGTAGATCAGTGGCTGCCTAGTGCTGAAGGCGTGGAGCCACTGCTAATGGGTACAGGGTTTCTTCTTGGGGTGATGAAAATAAATTCTAAAATTTATTGTGGTGATGGCTGCAGAACTCTGTGAATATACTCAAAATCATTGATTTGTACCTTTTAAATGGTGAATTATACTTCAATTAAGTTGTTATGAAAACCAAAACCCAAAAAAGAGCAAGGTAAAGTTTCCCGAGACAAATTTTCGATTGCAGACTATTTTCCTTGGTCCTGGCTCTATTCACTGGGGCCAGCAGCTTTTATTAGTGAAGACTTGGCCAAAGCCCAAAGGAACTCTCTTCATCTGTGCTTTGCCTTGAGCAATTTATTTTTAAATAACCCTTGTCAAATTAGACATACACAGTCTGGTTTTGCATATCCTCTCCTATGGTTTTTGATGTTTTTATCTTGGGGATGGGGTGGGGCATCAAGGGTATGTTTTCCTCTTTAAAAGATGTGATGGGTTAAAGGCCAATTAATTGTCAGTTTTAGTTTTCTTGGTCCCTGACTCACATCCATTTTCAACTCCAACAGCTTCCAGTATCAATCACACAGGAGCCAAACTCTCCATGAGGCAGAGAGATCTCCTCACTGCTCTGAATTTCTACTTTCTCCTTTAATGGATCTGTGGCCTCTGCTCAGTGTTCTTAGAGATCTAGGTGGGAGGGAAGTAATCTAAGGGAAGCTTGTAAACAATGAAGATACAGAGGTTTCCTTAGCACCTAGGTTACCTGGTGCTGCTATAAACTGTGAGGCCAGGGCTGGCGAGGTTCTGGGGTTGGCTTGCTTCACAGCTGGTTGGGGAACCTGGGTTAGAGTTGAGTTCCACAAGTACAGGATAGGATCAAGGGATAAGAGGGGGAAAAGAGGGAGATGGTGAGTTCATGAGGCGGTGAATCATGTAAGCTAAGTTAGTTTGGAGGAATCGCAGTCCTAGTGCTCCAGAGGCTGTACTGGGCCAGATTATGAGGCTCCCAGATTCACTCGCCTCCTCCTCAGCCAGAAACTCCATAGGAAGCACTGTTTGCAGTGGTTCATACACTTATCGTGAAACACATTAAGGTAGATATAGGGGTACTGATATGAAAAGATGTGCATGACATATTGTAAAAAATAGAATATATATATATATATATATATATATATATAATCTGACCCTGATTTTTAAGAAAATCTTCATATATGAAGGAGTGTATATATAGAAAAAGGTTGAGGATATACATAAATTATAAAAGGTGACTATTTCTCAAATGACAAGGGACTTTTATTTTCCAACTTTTATATTTCGTTATTTATACTTTTTATAATATATGTATTTTCAATCAGGAAAAAAAAATATTTATAATAAAATGACCAAAAGTAACTTCAGATGTTTCTTGTGGGTGTTACTACAGGTAAAGTGATAGTATATCTCACTTAGTTGTTTTGGTTATTGAAGTAGCAAATTATACCAAATTTGACTCAATTGGCCTTTTGAGCTTTAGCTTCATGGAATCATTTTAACCCTGTGAAGCAAAGAATTTGAACAAACGTTAGGTTTGAGTTTCACTGGTGCCACCTTCTCTTTCATTGCCAAGAGACTTAAAACTGGGAAGGAGACGGGCGGATGTCAAATGGTCAAAGAACCAGCCACTGGGATGGGAGAAAGGCAACCAAAGGCTTGCTCCCTTGAGGAAATTTCCCGAGTTATTGTAGACCTGGTCATAGGAGGTGGAAAGTTTGTCAGAAGTGGGCCGCTTGCAGTAGCAGGCTGTCATTCTTCCGTTACTTGACTGCTTTTGCAAAAAAAAATACTGCAACAAATCTGGAGACTTATACTTGGCCTAATTGCTTGGATAAAACAAGACTTGAAACTTGAGACAAAACAAAGCTGGGCTATTCCAATGCTTTTTTCTCCCCTCCCTTACCCCATCTCTCCCCTTACCACTGTATCTTTAACTTTAGATTTTTCTGTAGGATTGAGCTACATAACATTTCAGACCTGTCACATTAGATGAGCTATATATAGTTGTGACAAATTCTCTGCTCCCTGAGAGGTTTCCCTGTAGTATTTAGATTAATAATTTATTTTCTTTCTTCAGGGTTAGACTTTTTTCTTTAAAAAATTTTTAGTGGGGGGGATACTGCAATCCTTATATAGATTCTTGATATGAGGTAAGAGAACAGCAAATCTTTTCTGGAGGTGGTTTTTAAATTAATTTCTAAAAAGGTAATTTTTAGTACTGACAGGACAAGAGTCTGCTTATCCCACTCTCCCTCTAAATAATAAATACAGCCATCATGCACAGAATCATCCTCACCACGTAAAATGAGTGAGTGGGAAGAAATCTATATCTTTCTTCCTGTGGAACGGACTGCTTTGGCAATGAGCCCAGTCATTCAGGAGTTCTCCATGATCTGTTATTTAAATCCAACTCATTATGACTAATTTTAGGCAGGAAGCCAAAATAAAAAATCAACTAAATATATTTTTGGTTTTTCCATCCTGTCCTTTCTTTCCATCTCCAATTTTAACACAAGTGCTAACTCTGAGGTCAGGGTTAGATGTACAGACACCCTCAATACAAGCACTCCATTAATCCTAAACCAAGCATTCCAAAAGGGTCTTGTGGCTTCAAATGAGATGGGATGACACTATATTCTGAAGTAGATAGCAGCCAGGTTTAACTCCAAAATGCCCATGATATTTAACTTAAGATATTCTTTGCTGCAGCTTAAATTCCAACTCCTCTAGGCTACAGACATCATCAAGATACCATATTCATCTTTCATCCCCAGCACCTGGCACAGGGTCTCATAGGAGGTGTCCAACAAATGTCTTCTGAATGGAACTTTTAGGTCTATAGGCCCATGTTTCCTCTATTTTTTCTTGTGTGCCAAAAACATGGCTATTTAGTCAGTTCTCAAAGCCCTTCTATGTTTGTTTGTAGTTCTTTTAAAATTTTATTTATGTTTAATTCATCTGGAACTAATTTTTGTGTTAGTGTGGCAATATGATTTTGCCCCAATCTGGAATGCCACTTTTAACATATATTAAATTCCCATTGATTTTAAATTCTCTGCTTATTCCACTCTTCTGTTTATCTATTCCTGTGCCAGTACGACACTATTTAGATGACAGAAGCTTTTGCGTATACTTTAATATCTGACAGGACAAATTCCCCCATATCATCCACCTCAATTATTCCTTTAAGATACTGATTTGACCTTTTTCACACTCTTCCAAATAACTTTAATTTTTAATTTAAGTTTGAATAAACAAACATACAAACAAAAAGCAAAGTTGATTGAAATGATGATTGAAATTTTGGCAAAAGTAGATATACCTATATCTATATCTATCCATATCTATCTATCTATCTAGATATGATAATTTTTGGAGGACTAATCTTTCTACAATATCATGTCTTCCAGTCCAGGAACACAGTATACTTTAACATATTCTGCTTTTATTTCATATTCAATGGTAAAGTTTTATAATTTTTCTTCACATTAATCTTGCACATTGCTTATTAATTTTTAGATTTTTAAATCAATCAATCAATTAATTAATTAATTTTTGGCTGCATTGGGTCTTCATTGTGGTGCATGGGCTTCTCATTGTGGTGGCTTCTCTTGTTACGGAGCACGGGCTCTAGGCACGTGGGCTTCAGTAGTTGTGGCATGCAGGCTCAGCAGTTGTGGTTCACAGGCTCTAGAGCGCAGGCTCAGTAGTTGTGGCGCACGGGCTTAGTTGCTCCGCGGCATGTGGGATCCTCCCAGAAAAGGGCTCGAACCTGTGTCCCCTGCATTGGCAGGCGGATTCTTAACCACTGTGCCACCAGGGAAGCCCTATTTTAGATATTTTATAGTGTGCTGTTGTAATATATAGGAACCATTTATTCCATCATATTGTTTAACATGATTAAGGAAAACTGGATTTTTCTGAAAACTTATATTTAACCATTTTATTGAACTCTTTTATTAGCTATTTATTCATCCACTCAATCAACATTCGGTGAGTACCTATCACATGCCAGGCATTTTTACATGTAGAGGGGGTAGGGTCCAGCACAAATGTATATCAGGGAATATACATTTTTCTGTAAACCTCCGTTCGCCCCCCAATAGCTGAAATGAATATATGAAGCTCTTGTTTTTCTCACATAGTGTGAAGTCTAGAGTAGGCAGTTAGTTCAAGGCTGCTTTAGTGCCTCCACAATGCCAAGATGGATTCAGGAACTTTCTGTCTTTCTGTTCAGCAGTTGCTATCTAGTGCTGGAGATGCACTGTTTGCCCTCCAGCACTTCCACATTCTACGTGCACTCCAAGCAGGAAGGAGGGCCAGGGCAAAGGATAAGAAAAGCACAATAGTTGAGCCTGACCCCCCCTCCCCCCAACTCTTTCTAGCCTTCCTAGAACCTCACCCCATGGCTTTTGCCTACACTCTCTAGCCAGAGCTATATCACACGGCCACATCCACATCCACTAGTCTCATTATTGATCCCCTCAAATGAGAATTCCCTTAGTAAGGAAGAAGGGGAGAATTCTGAATATACATCTAGAAGACTGTGCCACAACAAGACAAAATCCCTGCCCCTACAGAGATGGTCAAAGAATGTACAGCTGAGTGTCTTAGATTTCCAACAACCCCGCTCTTGGATCTCTCTCTGCTCCGTATTATTTCTACTCATTCCATTGGTGATCTTAAACAGTCTCATGGCTGTAAGTAGTTATACACTGCTGACTACCAATTTACGTCTCCAGCCCAGCCTTCTCTCCTGAACTTCAGACTGAAATAGCCAACAGTCTACCTGTCATTTCCACTCAGACGTCTAATGAATATCTCAGATTTAACCTGTCCAAAATGAACTTTTTCACCAAAACTTCCCTCCTATCTTAGTAGATAACAATTTCATCCTTCTGGTTCCTTAGGCCAAAAACCATCCTAGACTCCTGTGTGTCTCACATCTTACATCCAATACACCAGGAAACCCTGTTTGACTATACCTTTACCTTTGAACTGCATCCGGAATCCCACCACTTCTCACCATTTCTAACACTAACATTCTGGTCCAAGTCACCATTACTTTATACCTGCATTACTGCGACAGTCTCCAAAAACCATTGCACATATAGATAATCCTGAATTCTCAGTATTTTCACTTCCTCTTCTCTAATGAGCTTATCCTTGTCCCCCTACCATGCCCTACCCATTGTTACAAAACCACTCCCAAAACTGTAATTTCAGAGTTAATAAGCATCCAACTTTTGACAACCACTCTTTCCCATCCATTATACCCTCTATTATTCCCACTATAACACTTGCTCCATCAGGACCTATAATCCATCAATCCTATTCTTTCTCACTGCTCCTCACTCTCCCCTCATATTCTTACTTTTCTTCTTATGGGCTTAAATTCCACGTTCAGTGATTTCATTGTTCACATGCCTTCAACTTCCTTGCCCTTCTTTCTATTGTACTTACTTGGCAAACTCCCAAACCTGATTGATTAGATCCGTCTCTCCACCTAATCTGGACCTGTACCACATAGCTGATGTGGATGAAGAAATATATAACCAAGCTGACTGATCTTACATTCGATTGATCACTAACCTGGTAGAATATTTAACACGGCCTGGAAATCATACTCCGTTTCCCTAGGTTTTTCACTTTTTTCTTACCTTTTCTTTTCTTCTCGAACTTTCAACTCCTTTTTGCTCTGCTCTTTGGTCTCAGTCTTCTTTTATATTTCAGTAAGAAAAATAGAGGTAATACAAAGAGACCTTCCATGAGCACCCATCATCTATCTTCCTTCCTGCATCTGTGCCCACATATTCAATCTTCTCTCTTTTAATATGGATGAACTCTTTGTATCCCTATCTTAGACCAATCACTTGTGCACTAGATTCTATCCAGTCTCCTCCACTCAGTGATCTCATTCTGGTAATTCTCCTCTTTGTCTCCTGTATCAAATTTTCCTGGATCCTTTCCATTTGCATATATTATTATTTCTTCTGTCTTTGAAATAAATACAAAAACTCTCCCTGGACTCCATTTCCCCCTTCCAGTCACTCTTTTATTTCTCTTTTTCCTTTACAGCAAAACTCCCTGAAAAATTACCTATATTCAGTATTTCCAATCTAACTCCTCTTACTCTCTCTTAAACCCATTCCAATGAGGCTCTCACCTCCACCATTTATCAGAAAAAACTCTTGTTAAGGTCAATAAAACATCTGTCCCAGTTAAATTCCAGTCATTGTTTCATATCTCAGTTAAACCCCAGTGAAACATTTTCTGACTTTTCTGAAAAGGTCAATCCATGTATTATATGCTGTCACCATTACACTGCTTATCATGCTTGTAATTTTATTTTATTTATTTATTTTTTTGCGGTACGCGGGCCTCCCACCACCGCGGCCTCTCCCGTTGCGGAGCACAGGCTCCGGACGCGCAGGCCCAGAGGCCACGGCCCACGGGCCCAGCCGCCCCGCGGCACATGGGATCCCCCCGGACCGGGGCACGAACCCGCGCACCCTGCATCGGCAGGCGGACTCCCAAACACCGCGCCACCAGGGAAGCCCTGTAATTTTATATTTTTATATGATTTTTTGATTAATGATTCTTTCTTCTTCAATAAACTTCAAGCTCCATAAGGGCAGGGATAATCTCTATTTCTCTATCATAATTGTATGGTCAGTGTTTAGCACAATGCCTGGCACAAAGGAGACCACTAACACAATCTGGAAAAATGAATGCTTTTTTATCATCATCCCCATTTTAAACTTGGGAAATGGAGGCCCAGAGAAGTAGAGGTACCAGCTCAAAGGCACACTGTAGATTATTGGTAGAATAGGGACTAGAACTAGTTGAACATACTGACCACCAAGCACCATGCTACATTCTGCGGTTACGAGATAAATGAGATGTGCCTCTCTTCACCCAGCCTACACCTTATAGAGCACCACCCTGTTTGGGCTGAACAGGACAAATCATGCAACCCAGTGCAATATCAAGTCCTCCTTGTGTCCCCAAGGGCTTAGCTACCAGGTCAACAGAGCTGCTTCATACTGTCGACTGCTCTGTTCCTGTATTCAAAGTGCCCAGGAAGAAGGCCTTTTCCCCCAAAGCATTTGTTTGACTACGTACGGTGATGGATGTTAACCAGACTCCTTGTGGTGATCGTTTTGCAATATATACAAATATCAGGTCATTATGCTGAATACCTGAAAATAATATAATGTCATATGCCAATTATACCTCAATTTTTTTTTTTTTTTTTTTTTTTTTTTTGTGGTACGCGGCCGTCTCACTGTTGTGGCCTCTCCCATTGCGGAGCACAGGCTCTGGACGCGCAGGCTCAGCGGTCATGGCTCACGGGCCCAGCCGCTCCGCGGCATGTGGGATCTTCCCGGACTGGGGCACGAACCCATGTCCCCTGCATCGGCAGGCGGACTCCCAACCACTGCGCCACCAGGGAAGCCCCTATACCTCAATTTTTTTAAAAAAGCATTTGCTTGAAATTACATTGCATGCTTCAGAATAAAACTCTTCAGGTGCATATCACTCGTCACTGATCTACAAACTAGGAACGGGGAGGAGTGAATGGGAAGGTCAACTTAAAGTTACAACATTAAGATCCGTTGTCAGTTGAAGAGCAGTAAGAGAGAAAAAGCATTTCAGAAATGAAATCACCAGGCAAACAGGAGTTGAGTTATACAACTTTTAAGGAACCCACTTATTAAAAATATCTATGTATACTGGTTGGAAGGCTGCATATTTCAAGAAAAATAAACCACCAGTCAGAACTGTCAATAAACACAGTCCGATTTACCACTTTGTAAGGGACTGTGACTATTAAGGTGATCATATGATTTATTATCCAAAATGGGGCACTTTGGAAATAAAAAGTGGCACTATTAAAAATTATGCCAGGACAATGAGCGTTTACCAGGACTGACTGTCCCCGGCAAACAAGCAGGATTGGTCACCCTCCTTAGCCAACCATCCACTCACTACACATGAAGAAAACCAGGCACTCATTCAGTCATGCAAATGACTCCACCAGGGAAATGAACCACAGCAGCCAGAATGGACAAGATACCCGTCCAGTGTCTCCGTTTAAATCATTTTTACCCTGTATGGTCATGCTAATATTTATCATCTCCACTGAATAAAAACAGAGTTAAGAGGACTGGCTTCATCTACTTGTTTTTCTTGCCCCTTCACACCTGATCTGTATTGAATCTTTAGGTGGGCCATTTCTATCCCCATCTGGAGTTTGATCTTAATGCTTAAGAAAGAATATGCCTTTCTGTGATAAGTCAAACAGAAAGTCATTCTTCAAATTAATAGAGGCTTCCCTTTTCCCCAAAGGCACAGTTATATGGGCTTATATGAAGCTTGTATGAATATGTGCCACATCTTCTTTAATCAAGATTGACTCTTAGATCATTCACTGAATCAACATAGCAAAAACAAGATCACTAGCCACAAAATTTTATTGTAGGGATCAATACGTATATCCTTCTGAGAAACAGTTCGAGCTATTCACTTGATGGTTACAAACACATCAGGATCTGTTTTATTGGGATATCTCTGGTTTGTCTGGCAAAGGAAAATCATGAGTCAAGTCCAAAAGGCCTGATTTTTAAAAAAATCTATAAAAAGAGAGGATTAAGTACTGACAGCCCTACTGTCAAGAAACATTGTACAATTTAAATCAAGAAGATAGTTCCATACAAATCCAGCAAGGCATGATGGCAAGTAGAAATGAAACAATCTATTATACAAAATGCAAAAGGAGTCAAAGATGAGTTATAAAAAATAAAATTTTGGTCAGAAGATCATTACTACATAAAGCCAAATAAAGATGTCTATTAGTTGCTTTTTTTAAGGAGAAAAGAAATCAAACCGTTAGCTCTCTATTTATCCAGAAGGAACAATAAGGAAAGTGTCTGGAAAATACTTCTGATATTAAGTGAATTCTTTCTCATCTGCTATCTAGAGCTCACAAACATCTGACTTATTCTTGCCAAACTGTAGAAATGAGGGAATAAAAATCAGTGTTTGGCCACCAGTGGCACACTCACAACACCCGAATGAGGTCCAGAGTAATCCGAGATCGGGGAATGTCAATGTTGAGTACTCGGACTTCCACTCTTTCTCCAGGGCCCAGCCCAAGACTCCTTCTCTTCTTTGTCTTAGAAAGTTTTGCTTCTGTTACATTTCGTATGGGAATCAGCCCTGATCTCCCCACTCCTATATCCACAAAAATTCCAAATAGGGTGGCATTCTCGACTTTGCCTGTAAGAACTGTCCCAACCTGCAGGTCTTCCAAGCAGACTATGCTTCTCTTGAAATCAGGTTTATCGAAATCTACAAGGAAAGGGGAAAAAAGACAGTTTGTGTAAATAATAAAGCACTGTTAGACACAACACAGATTAGTGAGTAAGTATGGACTATGTGTCGATTGTGTGCCCAGACCAGTATTAAGCATTGAGGGGGGACGTAAAAGGAGCTGAAGATACAGGCCTGCCTTCAGAGAAGAGGCATCCTAGTTGGAGAAACAGCATGTGCCAAGCAGAAACAATTCAAGAAAATTTACTCAGATACTTCCTTCGCCTCAAATTCTATCTTGCTAGCATGTAAACATTAGCACTATACATAAGGACTAAAATTTTAGATTAGAGAGTCTTATTTTCTTCTTTATGAGGAGGTGATGAGAAAGTATATTTGTTCAATGAATATGCAAGGCTAAGTCACAAACACTGAGAAAATTAGACCCTCGGAGACAGAAGATTGGGAGCTTTTCCCCCAGTACCTGAATTCTCAAACTGTTTAAAGGGGGTAGAACATACATAAATGTTTAGTCAAATGTGGATGAAATTTAAATGGTCGTCTCACTTCTCCCCATAAAATTTGAACTCAAGGATCAATTCCTATCCACTTTGAATATATTTACCCAATCAACATTTATGGATTCTTGATTATCTATTGCTCAGAAACCCAGATCAGCTCTTCATCTCCTTTCTCCTCTTTCAATTCAATCCACACAACATTTATTAACCCCTATTACTACCTCCTGGCCAGGCACTCCGCTGGGTGCTTGAGAGACAAAGATGAACCATAGACCTCTGTTCTCAGGTTCCTTACAGCCCTCTTCCCTTGCTCACTCCAGTACATTTCTCTGTTCATTAACACTACACACCCAAGGTAGGCACAAAACCTGCCAAGGAATCATTATGGCTTTAGTTAAAACAAAACAAAAACAACAACAAATGTTTTATGGTGGAGAAGGTTACAACTCACAATTTAAATGGGGCTTTTGGATTATCTGTGGATTCCGTTTACCCATTTACCCATGCTCCTCTTGGCCCCCTTTCCTAGGATTACTGAATGTTGACTCTAATAACAAAGAACACATTCTATGCTCCAATCTCCTTTTACTAAGACCTCATTTTCCCCTCCGCCCATTCCATTTCCTTTTCCTCCACAGCTGTTGCCTTTATCCTGATTACTTGTTGAAGCTATCCTTTACATTTGTATTAACAACTGGTCACCTCTTGGTTCCCCTCCCCCAGACCAACCATATTGAAATCAATGTTTTTAAAAAATTCACCTTTTGCCTTTAAAACAAAACAAAAACCCTCTTTAAACCTGAAATCTCATTTTTTTTCATAAAAAAAATATGTTAACATTGGAATTGATTGTGTAGAATTCCACCTGATGCTGCAGCAGTGAATTCCAAAAACAAAAAACCCACTGAATGCGCCATTACACTGGGCAAGGACTGTGTCAAAGCAAAGTGAAACAAAGTTGTTGATCAGGGTCAGAGGTAGGATGGTCTCTGAGGCCCCAGAGGCATTGTTTTTATGCTTAGAAACTTTTTCCCCCTTCTTTCTTACAGAGGTTCAGCTGCTACAGATTCCCCAAGGGTTCCTGATCAGCTGCTTAGTTTAATTTCGCATGGAAAATCAGAGTCAAGAACTACTTAACATGTTTCTGAAGACAGCCTGGGTCACTGAGAAATCAGAAATCCTCCATGTACCTGGCAAACTTTAACACTTTGATTGCCAAGGCTACATATTCAGTCCTCTGTCACCTGGATGCCTCTGATGAAGCCAATTATGGCAACTATCAACCAGAGTGTTAACAAAATAGAATTGATTATGTCACTGGGAAAACAGAAGACAGGATGAGTATGAAGAAAGAATGAGGCAAGAAAGGAAATAATTTTGAGAAAAGGGAGAAAAGAAAAGAGATGTAGCATAAATACTGTAATACAGAAACATCCAAAACACTATCTGCCTCTTCAAAAGTAAGACTGTCTGCCTTCCTTCCTGGGGATGTTTTTAGTATTAAAACGAAAGTTCTCAGGCATCTAGGAAACTGTGACTTATTCTAGGGTAAAAGTTTGTTTCAAAGAGATTTATTTGAAATTTCACTTGTCACAATGATAAACACTGCAGTAACTGGTAAGCTCAGTTGAGAGCCCAGGTGCATCTGTTTCTGCTCAACCAGGTAAGGACCAACTTAGCTGTTGGCTGTTTAGCTGAACTATATAATTTGAGTATTGATCTTTGCTCTGAGTCTACAGTGTAACTGGGATAATGGAGCAATCAACACCAAGACCGAAAAATAAGATGGACAAGAAAAGCCAGTACAGAGCATATTTGCCAACCCTCTAATGTAGTGGTTCTAGGCATAGCACCCTCAAATCCCACCGTGCTTGAAAACTACTGTTCACTTAGTATTCCTGCTAGATAACACCTAGGTGGAATTCACACATAAGAATACCTGCAAAGGGAGATGGATTTGTCTACTGAAATATTCACTTTGGATGGACCACACAGAGGCTTCTACTCCTGCATTTCTGGCACAGGTCTTACTGTTTCATTTTATTTTTCTCCAACCTTAAAATTAATTTCAAACTTACACAACAGTTGAGGGAATGGTGCATTGAGCTTGCTGGGTTAGCACAAATTCCCTTAAACCTTTTCAAAGAAACCACCTCAACAAAGCCCAACCCAGAATGCAAAGAACCAAGCCCTAACATGGTATCATAAAACTGGTGTGAGACAAGCACAGACTCATTTAAATCTAAGGGCTTCCTATTCAAATTTCCTTGGGAAGTAGGTCATTTGAAACCTTAATTCCTTCTCACCGGGTCATTGCTCTCAACAACTATGGCTGTTATACTTCCCTCACCATCTACCTGTGCTGAAAGCTGAGAGACTTTTAGTTAGAAGGAGAATCAACAGAGAGATAGTATCTTATTTGTTAAATGTGTTCATTGACATAGAATCCAGGAACTTGGAAGGCTGTAATTTAGGGAGAATATTCACTTTAGTTTGTGAATCGAATGCTTTACCTTGGACTTCTAACTCTTATGAGGTAAAAACAGTTTACAAAAGGATCATGAAGAACGCATGCCTCCATGCACATGCCAGCACATGCATGATGTACTTAGTCTAGTGTGATGGGAAATAAGCCTGGGACAAGGGTTCTGGAGACCTAGCTTTTAGCTTCAGCTTTGGATACTAACTAGCTGCAATGACTTTGAAGGAAGGTCACTACGCTTTAGTTTTCTCATGGATAGAATGGGAGAATGGAGAATCCAACGGCTTAGGATTATTGTGAGCTATGCAAGTGAAAGGTGCTGTTATTCAAGTTCAATTGTTTACCTGTTCGAAAGTCAAAGCTCTCAGGCTGGCTGAGACCATCTATGATGACCTGTAAGGTGTGTACTGTTGTTGGCAATCTTTCTGCAGTTTTCTCTATTCCTTCTTTTTCAAGCAATGAATTTATTTTCTGTTGCATTTCAGGCTTGCCAATCTCACACAGTGTCCCTCCAACAAATGACAAAAACCTGCAGAGGAAAAAAAAACCCAACACTTATTAATAATATTACTTATTTTCCAATCTCCTTATACAGGTCACTCCTTATTCATCTCAGATCCATATATCAATCAATTGGTCTTTATTGAAAATCTACCATGTGTCCCATGCCATAATAGATGATGTGTCTTGGGGGAAAAAAAGGGAGGGGATAACTTTAGGTTTTTGTGCTATTTTCCAATGAAGCACCTGCTCAGAATCAGCACCAAAAATGTCTTACAGTACGATGTTCATTAGAGTTTAGTGTCATATATATTTTCTAAATAAGGATACCTATATTTGCTTCATGTTTCCCAAAATTTCAGTTGGGAAAACTTATTTGAATTTAAATTATCTATTAGGCAAACAATAAATTGATGCTATCAAAATCTGGCAAAACATCCAACAAGCACTGCCAGCTTTTGACAAATAAATCACTCTAGCCATATGCCAGATCATTGCTCTTTACTTCTGTGTACCCATGATGACAGTGCTACCTGTGCAAGCATACGCTCAACCTAATAATTCTCAAATTCCATCAACAGTCAAGCCTCACATGGACTAAATAATATCAAGTACATTAAGCATTCAGAGTCAACAGAAAAAATATGAGGGGATTATCAAAAAGAAAAAGTAACTTTCTTCCAAAATGGAAGCATTGCAAACAAGACCTCAATTGTATAATCTTAAGATGAATATTACTTTATATTCTTTACATATTATATAGCTGCAATATTTATAAAATAAAAACATTTGTCTTTCTCAATTTCCTTTGCTATGTTTACCATTTCCCTTGCTTGTACAGCTACCTCTCAATTACTTAGCTTTGGAGTTCAGTAATAAGTTAATTAAGAAAAAAACAATTATAGGGTTAAGCTGAATTTCCCTTCAATCTCATCTGAATATTAGGCTGTAGCTTACTTTCTTGATATTCCTTGGCTGGGTATTTTTGTACATCAAGTTCCATTCCCTATGATTAATGGCTCTTAAAAAATGTCAACACAGTAATCAGACAGATAGTGATACTAATGCCCTCAAATCCTGTCCTCTAATGATGTCTCTGGAATACAAACAGGGGAAAAGGAAACGGAGGCTTGTCTATGATCAGAATCGGGAGGTATCCCATTTGTCAGGTTGCTGCATGATCACAAAAGGAACACTTGTGATTTTCAGTCTTTTCTTACATTGTTGTGTTCAACTAGAAAAGGCCTCTTCAGTGATAATCCGGTAGTGATAATCTGTTATCTGGTGGAGAAAGCTCTCTCAACTCTCATTTAGCCAGGGGCATCTCTTTGGGTTAGAACAAAGAGGTTCCTCCTACCTTTCCAAAGCTGTATTTTTAGTCAGAAACAGATTCACCAAAATCCAACTTATGTTCTTGAATATATTTTGGTTAAGGGTTTAATGAAAGACCAAGGAGTTGTTGCTTGGGCTCCCTTTTTTTTAAATGAGCTTCCATCCCAACTGATGGCCAGTGAGATACACACTTTATCTCTGTGTGTCCATGGCTTCCCTGGCCCACAGAGAGGCAGCGGTATCAGTGCTGATGGATGAGCAGTAGCACATAAGGGCCCTAGTGACAGGGAACAGCTGCTAAAGCTCTGACTGATGGGGCAGATGACACATGACAACCTCTGCCCAAAGCCAACGACTTTCTAAATAAAACAGGCCCTGCTGAGCAGACTTCCCTGGTATTTACCCTCTTGGCTTGACTGGTCTGCAACTGGCTATTTAGCAGAACATCTTTCAAATCCCCAAGATTCTGGCTTACAATCAACTGATAAAATGCCAAAAAAAAGTATATTCATGAGTTGAAAATCTATAATAACCTTGAATAGCATTTTATAACTAATAAAAGTAACTAAAAGGCAGAAACTTCCCAAAGTAATGTACAAGTCTTGGTCTCAATAACAAAAACACTGGCTCAGGAGGCTACTTGGAGTCTTAAGGTTGTGTGTGTGTGTGTGTTTGTGTTTGTGTGTGTGTGTGTGTGTGTGTGTGTAACTAACTGCTCCTAAAGTAACTTCCATATAAAGAATTCTGTTTATAGTGGTTACAGATGTACAAAGAATATTGGTTTGTTTAACCTGGGTGCATATTTCATATATTATTTTCATCCTCACACACACAAGCCTGAGGGCAATGGTAACTGAAATCTAAAAAATCACCAAATTGTGCTCCTAGCTAATGCTTCAGTATTGATCAACCCCATTTTTAAATGACTATGAAACAAAGTCAGATGCTATTTTATTTTGAAAACTTTCTTAAAGTTACAACAGGGTTGCAGAAAAAGGAAAACAGGAAACAAAAGGGGAGAGGGACTATAAAATGTACTGGGAAAAGCTTGAGTTTGACCTCTCCATTATTGGATTTCAAATATATTCAACTGTAAATGATAGGAAACAATGTTTCTTGCTCAGTAGCCACTCAATAAACATGTGTTCTTTAAATAACGTAAGAATAATTTATTCTACATTATTCTCAATTTTTACTCTAGAATCGAGTGTGATAAGTAATGTCCAATACACAGTTTCATTTTACAATTGAGTATAATAAGAAATACACAATACAAAGTACTTTCTGGCTCAAAAGTACCATATAAAAACACACTGTACTTTATGTGAACATAAGAATGTATGTGAACATGTTCTGAAAAATATGTTCTGAAAAAACAGTGCTTGATAGATGTTCTCATTTAATCCTGAAAGGTAGGTATCACATCATACAGAAAGGGAAAATTGAGGTTTAGGGAGGTTAAATAACTTGCCCAAGGCCACACAGCTCTTTTCACCAACTGGAGTTTCATGCTATACATATCAGAGTGTGTCTGTTTATAACCGCAGTTACATCAAAATTAAAGTGCTATATTTGGTTAAGATATAAAACAATACTTTGGGTAACATTTCACCAACACAATTTAATGGCAGATTAGTTTTAAACATTAGACAGTTAACACTGATAAATCCCACAGAGAAATTATTATATATATGCGTTTAAGTAGACAATTCTCTCAAAAGTCCATGCGTTATTAAAATCATAGTCTCATTTTCTCCACTGTCTCTGGAAGGCTTTCAGTTTGCTAAGAACTGCTGTCTGACCTGCTGTTTTTATTTAATATGTAATTTCATCCATCTTACTTAAAGTAAGAAAGTAGCATAAATGCAACAAATAAGCACATCATGTTCTTTCAGCACACATCTGCACAAAGTTAAAATACAGACCTTGCAGCAGAAAGACTGCTTGTTTTTCAAACAGAATGCTATATAACCTAAAATCGCTGATATTTTTAACAGAAACTTGTTACAAATGCTAGTTTTCCCCCTCAAAAAATAAGAAAAGTCTTTGTAATATTTTTCCTGAAGAATAAGAAATTCTCAAGATTCATAAGACTTCAGATATAGCCATTCAGTTTTATGTAATCATTTCCAGCATGGAGAAAAAAATTTAGGAGCCCAGGACTCATTACACTAAAGCAACATGATACCCCACAGAGCACAGAAGAACCGTGGTGATCCAACTCCATCACTTTAAAAACAACTTAATATTAACATGTGCTTTGTGGGCTAAACACACCGGATTTAAGACTCTGCAAAGAACCATGTTGCAAGGGCAAAGTACTTCTAGTTGTCTATCCACTCAGGACACTTTTAAAAGAGACTTTTATACTTTATTTTTATCCATTAGTTTTTACTGTCTTAAAGTAATCACATCAATAAACCAATAAATGCAAGAGCACAGTCATTTTAGAAAAAGTAGTTACAGATAAAGCAGGTCATTATTTGCAATACAGGCAGACGGCATTCAATGATTTAAAAGAGAGCTTACACTCTAAGAGCTAACCTGGCCTTCTTAACTGATTATAGAGGAAGAGGTGGGACACAAAAGTTCGGCAGTAATTTGTTATACCGAAAACCACAGATTCTATATATATTTAAAAATTTACTGCTTTTAATAATAAAGACTAAATATAATTCCAACGTGCCTAAGGAGGGAAACCTGCTACCCCTTTACACTACCTACCAGGAGCTGAAATTCACCCAGGTGAGCGTGTAGCAGCACCCTTTAGTTTCACTTAAAGGAGTGTGGCTTTACCACATCTGCTGTTTCAGCAGTCAAATCAAAGGGGTGGCAGTGTGAACTGCACTTTCATCAACATCAAAGAATCTTTTCCAATTTCTAACCTCTTTGTTAAACCGAGAAACTGAACTGGGCCAGAATCCTTAAAAATCTTTGCTGGTGCAAAATCCACAAGTAATAGTAAATTCAAGTAGAGTGCATTTACAGAGAGGCCCACAGAACAACCAACCGACTGTGCTTAATTAGAAGCTAGTAGGTACCCAGTGAAGGTGATACTGAAATGGCTTTTGCTAGCATATCATCAGCCATGGAAAGTTAGAGCAAGTAATTTTTCATAAGAACATAATAGCTTTTGATAACTTATATACTACAGATAAACTTTTAAAAAATGTAACCCTTTCAGAAAGGGTTAACAAGGTTGTTCTGAAAGCCTTTATAGACTTTGATCTGAAAGTATAGTTTTAAATGGTATGCAGCTATCTGGGTGGCAGGGGGGCACTTTCAGTGTCATTGCTTGGAAACATTTGGAGTGTCTTTGGAGCACCTCCTGCATCTAAACACACTCTTGGATCTATGAGCAGCAGAAAAAAACAAGAAGAACCAAAAAGGAGAAGCTGCCATAGATTAAAGAATGCAGTTTGTCTTCCAAAAGACTTGGTTTATAAGCATCAGACTTTACCTGCTTCTAACTTTGAAGAACTTAGTAAATGTTTCCTCCTTTTTCAAAAGTCTGTTACATTGATACGTGCACAGAAACTGGATACTCGATGCACTTTGCATTAATTGTATGTAGAACAAACATATTCTTAGAAAGCTGTTTTATTTTATTTTAGCAATTTAGTACAGGGAATTGACTTTGTAAAAAAAAAAAAAAGCCAGTTAAAATGTGATATCCTCTAAAAGTGTGAGATTTAGGACGATCTTCTCTTTAGAAATAATTGAAGAAGACATTGCTTATACAGTTACATCAAAAAAATATCTAAGATCAGTGAAATAATAACCAATGCCACAAAGAATAAGCAGCATCGATTTGTATGTAGCTTTTCCTATTTCAGAACCACTTACTAGGTATGACATATTATGATATAATTAAAGATATAATTTAAAAAAACAAATGTGTGTGTATGTGTGTGTATATATACACACACACACATCCAAATGAGTGAGTATATAAAAATGGGAAAGCGTCATGTATTGAAATATTGTGATTACTGCTCTAAAGATTTCTAAAATCTTATCTTGGAAATAAATTTACAAGTGACAAAGGAAAATCAGTTTTATTACACTTGTTAAAACAATAATCCCCATTTAAAAAACACAGAAAAACCCCAAACAACCCAATTACTCAGTGTGATCATCCTCTTTCCACTGAGTCTGGGTTGTTTTAAACATGCTCATACTTATACACACAGACACACACAACACCCTCAAATGATAAAGATTTGCTAAAATCAAGGCTCTTCAAAGGAATGTGACAAAATGCTAAAGTGAATTAAAAATAATTTAGAAAAGTGTTCAGCTTTCTTCAATAAGTATTTATTTACTGGGGAAGAAGACTCTATGAAAGATGGTAACAGAGCTTTTGCCTTGAATGAACTTATTCTAATTTAAGTACTGACAGTCTATTGGAATAATCTTCCACTTATATCTGCTGTTTTAGAGGTAGGATTTTATATGCAGACAAATAGATATTTTGAAAGTGCTCAATAAAGATTTAAAGTTCATTTAATTCTCTCAACAATTTATTGTGGATATAAATTTGCAGATAAGGAAATCTAAACTCAGGTAGATTAAGTGACCTGCCCAAAGTCACATAGCTGAGACCACAAGGTTGTAGCTAAGGTAAAAGTCATATATCACATCTTCATTAGCATTGCTTACCTCTTAACTCTGGCAGATTTTCAATGTAGACAGAAGATTTAGATCCCAGATAAAATCTGGCACCCAGGACCACTGCCTGGGAGCAATTTATTATTATTTCTTAAACCAAATTCAAAAGGAAAAAGTTTGGCTCTTTTTGAGTTACCGAATAAGAGTTATACAAAATTAAGTTAGTGGTTTCAAAGGCTGCGGACTCTCTACAGCTCAAAAACACTGTGTTCAGAATTCATGTAATTTAATTTACTGTCTGTAAAGCCATAACGTGGATTAGTGCCTGTGAATATTTGAAAGAGGAGGGCAAATAAAAAAGTAGTATTCAAAAACATACAGGCTAGTGATAGCAGAGCTAAAATTAAACAGCTCTGGCACTACTAGGTGATAAAGCCCATGTACTGTAATAAAGAACTTTCTTCCTTGGGAAATAGCCTTTTTATTATGAATTCTATCCTGTCAAGGAATCCTCCTTTTAAGAAATTTGAAAATGCATTTCCATATATCTCCCCAGTTGTCCTCTGAATGCACAGAGCCATTTTTATTCCATTTAAAGAGTGGGCAATTGAGGTCAAAGGGATTTGCTTATGGTCACACAGAGAGTCAGAAGACAGGCTAAGATTAAAATCCATAGCTAGAGTGGGGACAGGAAGGGGAGAAGGGAGATAATGGGAGACTAAATCAATACCCTACTGAGTTTCAGGCTCCAGACTGAGTGATCTAAACCTGAAGAAGAGAAGGAGAAGGGCAAATACTTTGGAGTCTGGAAGAGACTGAAGCAAGCACAACTTTATGGCTGGTCGGCAACTCCCTCTCACTTCTGTTCCACTGGGTACTACAAGGCTACTCCAGATACTCAGGTGAGAAACCAGTGTTTTCTTCAATTCCAGGACCCAGTGTTAACATTAATGAACAATGTTAAATTATATTATAATTTAATTATATCTGGCTTACGTGGTAAAACATTTTTTTCCCCTGGGAAACTAACAGCTGTAAATCAATCCCCCCCTCCTCTTCTTTTATGAGTCAGCTTGACAGCCCCTTCTCAATCACGACAAAAATAACAACAATGACTATAGCAATAACAATAGTTTACTCTGTCCCAGGTGCTAAGAATTCTATGTACATTAATTCATGCAATCCCATGAGATAGGTACTATTATTATCCTCATTTAACAGATAAGGAAATGAGGTAGAGGGAGGCTGAATAACTTTCCCAGATCAAATAGGCATGCTCTGAACCCTCCGCAGTCTGGCACTGTACTGCCTATACAGTGAGCTGTGGGAAGTTAGGTACCATCTCAGATTCTTAAACCTCCTATTTACCTCTACTAGCCTTGCCCAAAACTTCATGCAGTGTGTGTTAGAACAGTGTGTAAGACATCAGATATGACAATCAGTTCCTAAGTATCCCACATCCTGGTCATCTGATTCTCAAATGGGTAGAATCTCTTTCATCATTTTTTTCTTTTGTGAAAGCACTTTCAAAAATATGATGAATGTTACTTCCTGGGAATTATAGTAAGCTGTTTGGGTTTTTAACTATAGTATTAACAAGAAAAAAACAAACACCAAAAATCACTTTTAGTAATCTGTCCTTTTATCATCTTTAGGTTTAGTCTCTCTTTTATGATGCTATGTCTCTTTATGAAAAGGCAATCTAATATTGTCTAATCATAGTTCCATAGAAGAAGTTAATGTGCAGTAACTAACTGATACACATCCTAAGGCATCACTTATCAAAAGCCAGAAAAGATTCTGCCTTAATTTTCATGTCCGAATGCTGCCAACTCTTGTGAGGCAAGTCCAGAAAAATTTAAGATCTTTCAAATTTGCAAGTAACTTTTTAGGTCTGTTTATCAAATCTTCATTTATTTTACAGCATTTGTAGCTGGGTTTCTTTTCAGGAAAGTTTCCCACAGAGAAACATGTTTTTATCATTGTAGAAGTTAGTTGGCACGTGAATGCAGAATAAAGCTGCAGTGAATTTTAGATGTGGGAGGTGTGCTAGACATACTCATTAGACTGACTTACCCCTCCGAAAAATTACAAAGCACCACAAGTCATGGGCCTTCTGAGTTGCTCACAGTCAAAACTATGAATACCAATGCTCTACTTCTGCCATTTTGTTTTGTTTTTTTAAAACAAAAACAACCTCAACTCCCTGTATTACAGCTGCTTATTAGCTAGAAGGCTTCTCTTCTTGCTGGGCAGAAAGCTAAACTTGGGAAGAATGTGATAAAACCTCTGAAAGCAACGCTGAAAAAAAAGAGTTCAGAGGTGCTCAATCCTTGAACAGGAATGGGAAAGAAACAGAGATTGAGATCTGCTCAGTCATTAAAGGTCTTCAGTATGGGCCACCAGTCACTGTCTGGTTTGACTATGTTAGCTCCATGGCAGAGAGCAAGGCAGGACCTCCGAAGGGACTCTCCACCCCCTTGGCCCCCAATTGCTTTTAGCCCAGAAGCACCAGTTGGGATCCATGTATTCATTTATCTAAACACAGAATCCTTGTTGGGTTAATTCTATTTTTGTGGGTTTTCTCCCCACCAGCTTCATTGAGATGTAACTGACACATAACATTGTATAAGTTTAAGGTGTACAACCTGTTGATCTGATACACTTAACAACTGCAAAATGACTACCACCACAGCATTAGCTTAATACCCCCATCGGGTCACATAATTACCATTTCTTTTTTGGGGGGTGAAACATTTAAGATCTACTCTCTTAGCAACTTTCAAGTATATAATAGAATATTATTAACTATAATCACCATGCTGTACATTAGATCTCTAGAACTTATCCATCTTATAATTGGAAGTTTGTACTGTTTGAGCAACTTCTGGTCTTAAAAACCAGACACAAGTTTTTTCCGTAAATTAAGAATAAACAGTGCTTGGCTTTTGTACAGAAGAGCTCCTGTCTCCAGGAAAATATTTTGTGAGGTTATATGATTACTCCTGTTCCAGACCTGAATTTTAAGTTAATGGTTATTTACTCTCTGAAAACATACTTTTCCACATTGATCTAAGGGTCAGAAATAGGTATATCCTCAGTAATAAAGGAAATATCACATTACTATTAGAATAGTGCAGATACTGATACAAATCATCCCTCGAAAGACAACTTACCTAGTCCATCATTTTGGTGCTGCATGTCATATTCCTGCTACACAGGCTGTTAACCACTTCTAGAAACTAACCTTTTAAAACTTTTCCCTGATGGCCAAAATAGAAATAACAATTAAATACTAGCTAAAGCTTTATCAAAATGAGTGCCGAGTAAAAATTTAACATTAAATTTCCTGGCATTTCTCAAGTTAAATCAAGAACATAACAACTTTCAAGCTTAACTATCTGGAGCGAATCAGCTTCTTAATGCAGCAGATTCTTTGGGAGGGTGCCAGGTCTCACTGGGACACGTACCAATCAGCATAATCTGCGGCACAAAGCACTGCCTCCTGGTACCTCGCTCAAGCAAAAGGGGAAATCGGACACTTGCCTTTGGCTCTCTTGATCTACCAGAATGGCAGGACAAAACCGGAAGAGGCGTGGGGGGTGGCACCCCCCCCCCCACAGGCTGCTGGCGATTTCACTCAGGGCCCGCAGAGCCAGCGTGATGAAATCACTCACACGTGGAGACACTGTGGCAATTTCTGGAGGACGGTAGAAAATGGGAAATAATCCTCTGTCATGGTCTGTCTCTGTTTTCTAGTCTGTAAAATCTAGGAAAGCCCAGGCTCTGGACACAATACTCTGTGGAGGCTTGGGATTTAATTTGGGGAGGTCCTAAAATCCCTTCAATCCACAAAAGATTCTCAAAGAAGCACTTACTCAACACAATGGCAGAAAGGATGATCGAGAGGTTCTCAGTTTTGCTTACACAACTGCATTGACCTCAGCCAGTTTAGACTACATAAAAAATTTTTTTTAATTGGAATAAAGCTAGATACTTCATTTTGCTCTATTAAAACTGTCAATTCCTGGGCTTCCCTGGTGCCGCAGTGGTTAAGAATCCACCTGCCAACGCAGGGGACACGGGTCTGGAAAGATCCCACATGCCGCAGAGCAACAAAGCCCGTGTGCCACAACTACTGAGTCTGGGCTCTAGAGCCCGCGAGCCACAACTAATGAGCCCGCATGCCACAACTACTGAAGCCTGTGCGCCTAGAGCCCATGCTCTGCAACAAGAGAAGCCACCGCAATGAGAAGCCCGCACACCACAACGAAGAGTAGCCCCACTCGCCGCAAATAGAGAAAGCCCGCATGCAGCAACAAAGACCCGACGCAGCCAAAAATAAATAAAATTTAAAAAATAAATAAATTTATAATAAATAAAAACAAAATTGTCAGTCGCTAAGTAGTTCTGTTTCCTCAGTCTTCTCCTATGTAGTCATCTTTCATTCTTTATTTCTATCATTTATTCTTTCATTAAACAAATAATGTCATATCAGTCTGTGTCCTAAAGCCATGAGACTAGAAGACATCACTGGGGAGTGGTGATCAAAGTTTAGTTCTTTAACTTCTCTCTTCCCCCATTGCCCTCCTTTACAACGAGTTTCCACTTCATCCTCCAGTGTCTCTGGCATTCACATAATTTTTGTCATTCATATCCACAATTACTGTCTTTCATACCCTTCATTCAATCTGTCAGCAAATCATATTGACTCTTCTTTAAAAATATACCTAGCATCTGATAACTTCTTACCAACTCTTTTATCATTTTAGTCTCAGTCATCAACATCTTTCCCCTGGATTATTGCACTTAGTCTAACTTGTCTCCCTGTTTCTACCACCACTCCTTATAGTCCCCCTAATACAGCAAACAACAGGATCCTTTTAACATGTAAGTCAGAGCATGTCACTCTTCAGCATAAAACCTTGCTGTGGCTCCTGATTCTGGCTCAGAATTAAGGCCAAGTCCCTATAATAGCCTCCCAATGCCCTTTTCACCTGATCTCCTATTTTTCTCTCCCTTGCTCACTCTGCATTAGCCTCACTGGCTTCCTTGCTATTCCTTGATCATGCCAGGCCTGCTCCCACATTAGGGCCTTTACACTGTCTGGTCCCTCTTCCTGGAACACTCTTCTCCCAGATATCTGCACAGCTAACTCCTTTACTTCCATCAAGACTTTGCTCAAATGTCACCTTGCCAATTAGGTCTACCCTGACCACCCTGCTTAAATTGGCAAGCCCTTATCCATAACCCTGGTAACCCTGATCCCCATTACTCTGCTCTCTTTTTCCCACTGATCTTATCACCTTTATCAACTATACAATTTATTTATTATGCTGGTTGTATACTATCTGTCTCCTTGAGAGCCGGGATCTTTGAATGTACTCCAAGATTGCAGAACAGTACCTGGAATACAGCAGGTACTCACTCAGAAGGTATATGTTTAATGAATGAACGAATGAACAATCTGTTAACTCCAGCCTTGATTAATGGAAAGACAGTAGTGCCATTAACTATTCATCATGGGATAAGAGAGGAAGACCAAGCCTTTTTGTTTGTCTCTCTTGTTTTTTTTTTTTTTTTTTTTTTTTTTGTGGTACGCGGGCCTCTCACTGTCGTGGCCTCTCCCGTTGCAGAGCACAGGCTCCGGATGCGCAGGCTCAGCGGCCGTGGCTCACGGGCCCAGCAACTCCACGGCATGTGGGATCTTCCCAGACCGGGGCACGAACCTGTGTCCCCTGCATCGGCGGGTGGACTCTCAACCACTGCGCCACCAGGGAAGCCCTGCCTTGTTTTTATATGGGGCCGGTGAGGAGGATTAGTGGGAGGAAAAGAGGGAGTTATAAAGGGAGGGAGAAAGGAGGATACAAGTTTTAGTTTTAGATATATTGAATTGGAGCTGCTAAGATATTCATGAGAAAATCTCTCACAGGTAAATGGAAAAGGAGAGCTAGAGCTTAGAAGAAAGGCCTGGACTAGAGATATTGAAATATAGGATTGGAATTAGCAGTGGAGGCGTGAGAGATAAAGATAGTCATGTGAGTGGATGCAGTCATTCAGGGGAAAATATAGAATAAAAGAAGAAGGTGACTAAGGTAAAAACTTGAAGAATATCTACATTTAGAGGGCCAGAGAAAGAAGTCAGAGAAGACAGAATGTGAAAACAGTCATGGAAGAAGATCAGTAAGTTGCTGGTGTCAAATGTTGCAGAATGGGTGAATGGTTTAAGGACAGAAAGAGGCCACTGATTTTGACAATCAGGAGGTCATTAGTTGAGAGAGTAATTCCAGAAGAGTGGTAAGGATAGAAGCCAATCTATAAAGGCTGGGAGAAAGCAAACCGTAAAAATTAGAGGCAGATAATTCTGAGAAGTCTGGCAATGAGAAAAAGGAGCACTGAGAGAGAAGTTCTAGGAGGAAGTAAGATAAAAAGTGGTTGCTGCTTTTAGCTTTTAGGAAGTGAAGAATGGGAGACCAGAGCAACAATATGCCCAGGGGGGGAAACAAAAGGGATAAATTACGGAGACATTAAAGATACAAGAGACAGTCATAACATTTTACAAAGTTAAAAGACCGTATTCACTTGGCTGTCACTCTAACACTACCCCACACCAACTTTTAGAGGTGAGGCAACTATGACTCAGAGAGACCAAGAGAATGCCAAGGTCAAGTGTCCTTAGCGACAACCAGTGAGACGTGAGAATGGGAAGAGAAGCAGAATCAAGTGATGGAAGGGTAGCCTGGGGAAGTGTGGGACAGAATGAGTAAAGATATGGAGACAATTATAAGGAAGGTAGCTCTCAGTTTTTTCAGTGACGTGGAATGTAAAGTAATCAACTAAATGTGAGAAGATCCTGAAACAAGTAAGAGATTGAGAACAGAAAGGGTTCAAAGGACTATTGAAAAAAAAACTACCTGTAGCAATAGTAGGTTTCTTAATCCCACGTTCCCCTTATATCTTCTATAATACGGAGTTTCTTACTGTTTTTAAATGGACGTTTACTAAAAACCTCAAATTATCCCTTTCTCTTACTTAAAAACACCCTCTGGCAGAGGTGAGTGCAATTCTAGGATGAGTATGCTACACCTGCTCTTCACCCTCGTCTTTTAAAATGAGAAGATACCAAATGTGGTCACTATCAACCTGCTTATTTTGAAATGTACATGTCTCATTCTAAAAAGCATAATGAAAGGAATTCTTTTCAGTGCAATACTCAGGAAACACCATGCCTGCAGCAGAACAGCATAAAATTCTACATACTCTATGTGAAGAATCCATTTCTTACAGATCCCTTAATAAAATAAATAGGCAAAGTTTCCTTTATTGGAGGAGGTAATGTTTTCTCCAGAAGAAAGAGAGAGTCTAATTTCAGCCATGTGATGATAGAGAATAACAGTCAAAGCTAGCATATTACAGATATTCGGGTTTTTTTTTTTCCTTTAGAAGCACACAAAACACAAGCCTTGTTACATTTCTGTGCTGAACACAGACTGTCTTTAAGGGTATGATTCCCTTAAATCTGAAAGACTATTACTATTACATTTAAATCTGGCTCCAAACTAGCTTTTTAATTGTGAGCTCAGGCTTTGGAGTGTCATAGATCTGGTTCAAATCTTGGTTCCACCAGCTGACTTATCTTAGGCATTCTACTTCACCCATCTGAGACTTTGTATACCTAAAGAAGTGGGAATACTAATAGTACTAATCTCGTTAAGATTGCTGTGGGGTTTAAACAAAATGATGCTTCTAAAGTGCCTGGTAATGAGGAAATACTCAATGAATGTTTGTTTTTATTGGACTATTAACTAATCCTCAAATCTGACCTGAGCTATATTTTTTGGTCTCCAACCCTTTAAACATCTTTTTTCCTCTTTCTACTGGCTGAAAGACCTAGCCCAAATGTCACCTCCTGCAAGAAACCTTATAAGAAACTCCCATCTGGAAATGAGATCTTTCTCCTGTGAACAACTTTGTGCTTTGCAAAGGACCCTTACTAATTATTGACCTTTACTATGGTTATTTGTGAATAAGTTTCATCCTCCCTATTTTGGTAGGCTCCTTAGGACCATAAATCACCTCTATTCATTTTTATATTCTTCAGGCCCCACCACAGTGCTTTGTACATTTGAAGTGATGAATGAAATCATCAGCAATAAAATTCACAGAGTAAAAAATGAAACCATAAAGAACATGAAAAAGAATATGGGGAACACTGAATTGATCTTAGAAATCAGGTATCTTAAGAGAAGATCAATTTGCATAAAAGCATGAAAAAGAATAGTAGGTTTACTTCATAAAAATTAAACATTCATATGTCAAAAACATAATAGCATTATAAGCAGATATAAAATTAAATAAACTTGAAAAAAATTCAGCCCATACAACACTTTAATATTTAATAGAGAATCCCTACATGTAAATAAAACTTTTAAGTAATATAAATAATAAAAGTAGTCCAAAAAAAGAGTAGACTTTTTAAAACCACTAAATGACTAACTTAGGTTACAAAATACCATGATCTCAGTTTTCTAAAATATGAATGTGAGAGAGAATATCATAAATACAAAAGTAAAAAGACTTGATGGCTTCACATTTTGTTGTATTTCTGGGAGTGACATCATGGTAGGGTAGCATTAAAGCTATTTATGTTCCTACTGCTTTTCTAATATAACTAAAAATGAAATTTACTGCAATGGAACTTAACTTTTACAGAACTGAAGTCAAACCAGTGATGACCTAATCACATCCATAATGGGCTTTTCTTCCCTGGGAAGACACTCTTTTAACACTATATGAAAGTTTGAACTACCTGTATGTTGGGTGATGTCTTTACTAAGTATACTTGAAAGCCAGAAAAGGCCATCGCAGTTCCAAAGTGGATAACGGGGATGGTAAGCAAAATGAGATAAATTACCAGTTTGTCTCCAGATTTTAAAGGTCAGGAGTTCAACTTCATGTAGAGAAATTTTCCATGAAAAAGTCCTCAAGTACCCTGCTTGTGAGAGACAAGCGTACTCCCAAAGGAAGCATAGCGAAGGGTGCAGTCACTGGTAGGGCTCCACATGCAGAAACTAGCCCATGTGAAAACTGGTAGAGAAATCCTGTCTGACAGGAGAAACTCAAGATTTCTCAGGCTTGAACACTGCTGGTGGCATTGCAAATCAGTATGTTACTTGGCAATGTATATTAAGAGCCACATAAACTTTCAAACCCTTTGGCAGAGTAATTCCACTTCTAGGAACCCATCATAAGGAACCCCTACTAGTACTACTATTACTAAACTGCAGTTCCATCACTTGATGGAATATTATTTAGTCTTTTAAAAAGGGATATGCAGAAACAAACAATTTGTGCTTATATTAGAAAGCAAATAGAAAAACTTATAAACCACATTAGAACTACATCATAGAAACAAACAAAAATTAAAAAAAGACACTGGCTTTGCACAGAGCAAAATGCTAATTTAGTGCCCATGGAGATGTCAATTGTTGCAAGAAGTCTATAAATCCATGTGTACATATGCCTCTTCTCAAACAACAAACACTAAAAATACAATTACTATAATATGAGACCACAATTTTATTTAATATTAAAAAAATGAGAACCACGTGCTAGGATTAAGAATGGGACAAGGATGCCCATTCTCACCACTCTTATTCAACATAGTACTGAAAGTCCTGGCCGTTGTAACAGGCAAGAAAAAGAAATAAAAAGCATGAAGATTAAAAAGAAGTAGTAAAGCTTTCATCTATTTGCTGATAACATAATTGTTTATATAGGGAAATTTAAAGAATCTACAAGCACATACTAAGAACTAGTAAGTGAATTTAGCAAGGCCACGGGATACAAGGTTACTATAAAAAAATCAAATGTTTTTACATATTAGCAGCAAACAATTAGCAACAAGTTAAAAAATATTCCATTTACAATAGTGCTGAAAAGAATAAAGTACATTTAATAAAACATATGCAAGACCTCTACACTAGAAACTAAAAAACATTGCTGAGAGAAATGACAGAAGATCTAAATAAATGGAAAGAAAATAAGTTCATGATGAAAAGACTCAAGAAATATTATGAGAACATCAACTGTTCCTAAATTCACCTAGACTCAATGCAATCCCAATCATAATCCCACCAGGTTTTGTTTTTTTTAATGTAAATTGACAAGCTCATTCTAAAATTTATAGGAAAATCAAATCATCTAGACTATTCAGAGCAATATTAAAAAAACAAAGTTGAAGGACTGACACTACCTGACTTAGAAACTTAGCATAAAACTACAGTAATAAAGATACTGTGGTATTGACAAACAGATCAGTGAAACAGAATAGAGAGCCAGAAATAGACCCACACTTACACAGTCATCTGACTTTCAACAAAGGTACAAAACAATGGGTAAAGAAAAGTTGTGTTGTTGCTATTGTTTTTCAAACTGGTGCTGGAATAACTAAATGTTCATAATGAAGAAAGAAAATGAACCTTGACCCCTACTTCAAATCATACACAAAATGTAACTGCAGATATATCACTGACTTAAATGTGAAAGTTAAAACCATCAAGCTTGGGCTTCCCTGGTGGCACAGTAGTTAGGAATCTGCCTGCCAGTGCAGAGGACACTGGTTCGAGCCCTGGTCCGGGAAGATCCCACATGCCACGGAGCAGCTGGGCCCGGGTACCACAACTACTGAGCCTGTGCTCTAGAGCCCTCGAGCCACAACTACTGAAGACCACATGCCTGGAGCCCGAGCTCCACAGTAGGAGAAGCCACCGCAATGAGAAGCCTGTGCGCCACAACTGGAGGCCCGTGCACAGCAACAAAGACCCAATGCAGCCAAAAATAAATAAATAAAAAAAATAAAATAAAAATAAAATAAAAAACTTCTGCACATCAAAAGACGTTAATCAGAAAATAAAGATGTAAGCCACAAACTGGGACAAAATATTTGTGGAACATATATTTGACAAAGGACTAATATGCAGAATATGTTTTTAGGGGGCAGAGTCAAGATGATGGTGTGAAAAGACGCTGAGTTAGCATCTTCTCCCCACTAGGGCACCTGGCAGCCACTGGTGAGGGACCCTTACACCCAAGGAGATGGAAGGAACCCCCAAGTGAACCGGTAGGATGTGGGGGACAGAGTGGGGAGGAGAAGTGGAGGCCAGACAGGATCAGCGCCCCTGAGGCCAGGGAGATCAGGAGAAGTAAGCAGGAGGGACCCTCTGGAGGAGCAGGAGAGGAGCTGAGGGTGACTGCCCAATCCACTCGGGCCCGGGGAGCCTGCTGAGCTCCCAGGCTGGTCCCCTGTCCTCCAAGGCACCCCCACCTCCCTGGCCGCATTGGTCTTGGGGGCATACAAAGGAGGCCAAGGGGAGTTCAGGAGAGGCAGGCAGGAGGGACCCTCCAGGAGGAGTGGGAGAGGAGCAGAGGGTGTTTGCCCCACCCACTAGGGCCCTGGTAGCCTGCGGAGCTCCCAGGCTGGTCCCCTGCCCTCCAAGGCCCCCCCGCCGCCAACCCCTGGCTGCATTGGTACTGGGGGCATAGGAAGGACATCAACAGGAGAACAGGAGAGGCAGGTGGGAGGGGCCCTCAGGGACTGGAGGAGCAGGAGAGGAGAGGAGGAGCAGGAATGCCCTGCCCACTCGAGACCAGGAAGCCTGGTGGGCTCCCAGGTGAGGTCCCCCGCCCTCTGAGACCAGGGGTGGGGGGACACGCCTGGGCCCCTTCTGCTCCTTGAGCCTAAGCCCCACCCCCCACAGCCCCCAGGGCCTTTTCCAGCCCTGTGGGCCCTAAGCATAGGCCCCACCCACCACCCAAACCTTGCCCTTGCTTAGGCCCTGCCCTCCACAACCATGGCCTTTCCCCTTGCCTTTTTTTTTTTTCTCTTTTCCCTCCTTTTTTTACTATTGTGGTACTGTTGTACCTTCTGGTTGTTGATTCACCTATATTTTTATTTTTATATTCTTTCTAACATATCTGTTAGTTTCCTAGTCTAATTTTATTTTTCACTTTGTTATTGTTCTCTCTCTCTCTCTCTCTTTTTTTTTTTTTGCCACTGCATGCTGCTTGCAGGATCTTGGTTCACGAGCCAGGGGTCGGGCCAAAGCTCCTGCAGTGGGAGGTCTGTGTTGGAACCACTGGACTAACAGAGAACCTCAGATCCCAGGGAATATTAACTGGAGTGAGGTCAAACAGAGGTCCTCATCTCAGCACCAAGACCCAGCTCTACCCAACAGCCACCAAATTCCAGTGTTGGAAGCCTCAGGCCAAATAACCACTAAGATAGGGACACAATCCCACTCAAAAAAAAAAAAAAAAAAAGAGACAGCAAAAAAAATATGTCACAGATGAAGGAGCAAGGTAAAAACCTGTAAGACCAAATAAATGAAGAGGAAATAGGCAATCTACCTGAAAAAGAATTCAGAGAGTAAAGATGATCCAGAATCTTGGAAACAGAATGGAAGCATAGATTGAGAAAATACAAAAAATGTTTAACAAAGATCTAAAGAACAAACCAACAGAGATGAACAACACAATAACTGAAATCAAAAATACACTAGAAGGTATCAATAACAGAATAACTGAGGCAGAAGAATGAATAAGTGAGCTGGAAGACAAAATGGTGGAAATAACTGCCAAGGAGCAGAATAAAGAAAAAAGATGAAAAGAATTGAAGACAATCTGAGAGACCTCTGGGACAATGCTAAACGTACCACATTTGAATTATGGGGGTCCCAGAAGAAGAAGAGAAAAAGAAAGGGTCTGAGAAAATATTTGAAGAGATTACAGTTGCAAACTTCCCTAACATGGGAAAGAAAACAGTCACTCAAGTCCAGGAAGCACAGAGAGTCCCATACAGGATAAACTCTAGGAAAAACAAACCAAGACACATATTAATCAAACTAATAAAAATTAAATTCAAGGGAAAAACAAAAAATAACATACAAAGGAGTCCCCATAAGGTTATCAGCCGATTTTTCAGCAGAAACTCTGCAGGCCAGAAGGGAGTTGCAGGATATACATAAAGTGTTGAAAGAGAAAAATCTACAACCAAGATTGCTCTATCCAGCAAGGATCTCATTCAGATGCAAGGGAGATATCAAAAGCTTTTCAAACAAGGAAAAGCTAAGAGAATTCAGCACCACCAAATCAGCCTTACAACAAATGCTAAAGAAACATGTCTAGGCGGGAAACGCAAGAGAAGAAAAAGACCCACAAAAACAAACACGAAACAATTAAGAAAATGGTAATAGGAACATACATATCAATAATAACCTTGAATGTAAATGGATTAAATGCCCCAACCAAAAGACAGAGACTGGCTGAACAGATACAAAAACAAGACCCATATATATGCTGCCTACAAAAGACTCACTTCAGACCTAGGGACACATACAGACTGAAAGTGAGGGGATGGAAAATGATATTCCATGCAAATGGAAATCAAAAGAAAGCTGGAGTAGCAACACTCATATCAGACAAAATAAACTTAAAAATAAAGACTGTTACAAGAGACAAGGAGGGATCCTACATAATGATCAAAGGATCAATCCAAGAAGAAGATATAACAATTATAAATGTTTATGCACCCAACACAGGAGCACCTCAATACATAAGGCAAATGTTAACAACCATGAAAGGAGAAATTGACAGTAACACAGTAATAGTAGGGAACTTTTAACATGCCACTTACACCAATGGACAGATCATCCAAACAGAAAATAAATAAGGAAACACAAGCTTTAAATGACACAATAGACCAGATAGATTTAATTGATATTTATAAAACGTTCCACCGAAAAGTGGCAGAATACCCTTTCTTCTCAAGTGCACATGGAACATTCTCCAGGATAGATCACATCTTGGGTCACAAATCAAGCCTTGGAAAATTTAAGAAAACTGAATTCTTATCAAGCATATTTTCTGACCACAACGCTATGAGACTGGAAATCAATTACAGGAAGAAAATTTGTATAAAACACAAATACATGGAGGCTAAGCATGTGCTACTAAATAACCAAGAGATCCCTGAAGAAATCAAAGAAGAAATAAAAAAATACCTAGAAACAAATGACAACAAAAACACAATGACCCAAAACCTATGGGATGCAGCAAAAGCAGTTCTAACAGTGAACTTTATAGCAATTCAATCTCACCTCAAGAAACAAGAAAAATCACAAATAAACAATCTAACCCAACACTGAAAACAACTAGAGAAAGAAGAACAAAGAAAACCCAAAGTAAGTAGAAGGAAAGTAACCATAAATATCAGAGCAGAAATAAATGAAATAGAAATGAAGAAAACAATAGCAAAGAACAATAAAACTACAAGCTGGTTCTTTGAGAAGATAAACAAAATTGACAGACCCTTAGCCAGATCCATCAAGAAAAAAAGGGAGAGGATGCAAATCAATAAAATTAGAAATGAAAAAGGAGAAATCACAACTGACACTGCAGCAACACAAAGGATTATAAGAGACTACTACAAACAACTATATACCAATAAAATGGACAACCAATAAGAAATGGACAAATTCTTGGAAAGGTACAATTTTCCAAGATTGAACCAGGAAGCATTAGAAAATATAAACAGACCTATCACAAGTAATGAAATTGAAACCATAATTAAAAATCTTCCAACAAACAAAAGTCCAGGACCAGATGGCTTCACAGGTGAATTCTATCAAACATTTAGAGAAGAGCTAACATCGATCCTTCTCAAACTCTTCCAAAAAATTGCAGAGGGAGAAACACTCCCAAACTCATTCTATGAAGCCACCATCACCCTGATACCCAAACCAGAAAAAGATATCACAAAAAAAGAAAATTATAGGGGAGGGGCTTCCCTGGTGGCACAGTGGATAAGAATCTGCCTGTGAATGCAGGGGATGCAGGTTCGAGCCCTGGTCCGGGAAGATCCCACACGCCACGGAATGGCTAGGCCTGTGAGCCATGGCCGCTGAGCCTGTGCGTCCGGAGCCTGTGCTCCGCAATGGGAGAGGCCACAACAGTGAGAGGCCCGTGTACCGCAAAAAGAAAAGAAAATTATAGACCAATATCACTGATGAACATAGATGCACAAATCCTGAACAAAATACTAGCAAACAGAATCCAACAACACATTAAAAGAATCATATATACCATGATCAACTGGGATTTACCCCAGGTATGCAAGGATTCTTCAAGATATGCAAATCAATCAATGTGATACACCACATTAACAAATTAAGTAATAAAAACCGTATGATCATCTCAAAAGATGCAGAAAAAGCTTCTGACAAAATTCAACACTCATTTACAATAAAAACTCTCCAGAAAATGGGCATAGAGGGAACCTACCTCAACATAATAAAGGCCATATATGAGAAAGCCACAGCAAGCATCATACTCAATGGTGAAAAACTGAAAGCATTTCCACAAAGATCAGGAACAAGACAAGGATGACCACTCTTGCCACTCTTATTCAACATAGTTTTGGAAGTCCTAGCCACGGCAATCAGAGAAGAAAAAGAAATAAAAGGAATACAAATGGGAAAAGAAGCAAAACTGTCACTGTTTGCAGATGACATGATACTATACATAGAAAATCTTAAAGATGCCACAAGAAAACTACTAGAACTAAACAATGAATTTGGTAAGGCTGTAGGATACAAAATTAATGCACAGAAATCTGTGGCTTTCCTATACACCAACAATGAAAAATCAGAAAGAGACATTAAGGAAACAATCCCATTTACCATTGCAACAAAAAGAATATCTAGGAAAAAACTTGCCTGTGGAGGTGAAGACTTGTACTCAGAAAACTATAAAACACTGATGAATGAAATCAAAGATAACATAAACAGATGGAGAAATATACTATGTTCTAGATTGGAAGAATCAATATTGTGAAAATGATTATACTACCCAAAGCAATCTACAGATTCAATGCAATCCCTATCAAACTACCAATGGTACTCTTCACAGAATTGGAACAAAAAATTTTACAATTCATATGGAAACACAAAAGACCCTGAATAACCAAAGAAATCTTGAGAAAGAAAAACGGAGTTGGAAAAATCAGGCTCCCCAACTTCAAACTATACCACAAAGCTACAGTAATCAAGACAGTATGGTACTGGCACAAAAATAGAAATATAGACCAATGGACAGGATAGAAATCCCAGAGATAAACCCATGCACATATGGTCACCTAATTTATGACAAAGGAGGCAAGAATGTACAATGGAGAAAAGACAGCTTCTTCAATACATGGTGCTAGGAAAACTGGATAGCTACATGTAAAGAATGAAATTAGAACACTTCTTAACACCATACACAAAAATAAACTCCAAATGGATTAAAGACCTAAATGTAAGACCAGACACTGTAAAACTCTTAGAGGAAAACACAGGAAATATACTCTCTGACATAAACCACAGCAAGATCTTTTTTGACCCACCTCCTAGAGTTACAGAAATAAATACAAAAATAAACAAATGGGACTTAATTAAACTTAAAAGCTTTTGCACAGCAAGGGAAACCATAAACAAGACAAAAAGACAACTCTCAGAATGGGAGAAAATATTTGCAAATGAAACAACAGACAAAGGATTAATCTCCAAAATATACAAACAGCTCATGAAGCTCGATATCAAAAAAACAAACAATCCAATTAAAAATGGGCAGAAGACCTAAATAGACATTTCACCAAGGAAGACATACAGATGGCCAAGAGGCACATGAAAACATGAGTCAACATCACTAATTATTAGAGAAATGCAAATCAAAACTAGAATGAGGTATCACCTCATGCCAGTCAGAATGGCTATGATCAAGAAATCAAGAAACGATAAATGTTGGAAAGGGTGTGGTGAAAAGGGAACCCTCCTGCACTGTTAGTGGGAATGTAAGTTGATACAACCACTATGGAAAACAGTATGGAGGTTCCTTAAAAAACTAAAAATAGAATTACCATATGATCCAGCAATCCCATTACTGGGCATATACCCTGAGAAAACCATAATTCAAAAAGAGACATGTACCACAGTGTTCACTGCAGCACTATTTACAATAGCCAGGACATGGAACCAAGCTAAATGTCCATTGACAGATGAATGGATAAAGGAGATGTGGCACATTTACACAATGGAATATTACTCAGCCATAAGAAGAAACAAAATTGAGTTATTTTTAGTGAGGTGGGTGTACTTAGAGTCTGTCACACAGAGTGAAGTAAGTCAGAAAAACAAATACTGTATTCTAACGCATATATATGGATCTAAAAAAAAAATACATGGTACTGATGAACATAGTTGCAGGGCAGGAATAAAGATGTAGACATAGAGAATGGACTTGAGGACATGGGGTGGGAGGGGGAAACTGGGGTGAAGTGTGAGTAGCATCAACATATATACACTACCGAATGTAAAATAGCTAGCAGGAAGCAGTAGCATAGCACAGGGAGATCAGTTCGGTGCTTTGCAATGACCTAGAGGGGTGGGAAAGGGAGGATGGGAGGGAGGCTCAAGAGGAAGGGAATACGGGGACACATGTATGCATATGGCTGATTCACTTTGGTGTACAACAGAAGCTAACACAGTATTGTGAAGCAATTATACTCCAATAAAGATCTATTAAAAAAGAAAAAGCATATGTTTTTAACATTCCCACAACTCAATAATAAAAAAGGTAAACAACTCAATTAGAAAATGGCTAAATGATATGAACAGATAGTTCACAAAAGAAGCTACACAAATGGCTAATAAGCACATGAAAAGTGCTCACTGTCACCAGGGAAATGCAAATTAAAACCACAAAGAGACTACCACATACACAAATATACTAGAATGGCTAAAATTAAAAAGACTAACATCAAATGATGGCAAAGAGTTACTCTTAGCATTGTTGGTGAAGTGTAAAATGGTACAACTACACTGGAGCGTAGTCTAGAAGTTTCTAAGAAAACTAAACACTCACCTGATTTATGACCCAGCAAATCCTCTCCTAAGTAATTTTCCAAGATAAATGAAAAAAAAATGTCAACAACAACAAAAAATTATAGAAGAATGTTCATAGCAGTTTTACTCATAATAACCCAAAACTGGAATAACCAAAAAACTGGAAATAGGCAAGCTTCCTTCAATAAGGAGAATAAACTATGGTACAGTCATACAATGGCATATTATTCAGCAATAAAAATACTTATCCATGTTACAGCATGAATTAAAAATCTCTAAACATGTTGAAAGAAGCTTTATACAGAAGAGTACACTGTGTGATATCATTTACATGAAGTTCAAGAAGAGGCAAACTAATCTGGCTGAAGAAATGAGAACACATGGTTAGTGCCGAGAGGCTAGGCAGGGATTTTCTAGGAAGAGGTACAAGGGAACGTTCTAGGATGATGGCAATGTTTTTTATCTTGATAGAGGTTTGGGTTACACAGATGTAGGTATTTATTTGCCAAAATTCAGCTCTTGAACACTTATAATTAAAATGTATATGAATTTTACTTCAAAAGAAAAAAAAATTAGGAATTATTGAGTTCTAGTTAATGATATACATGCCAAAGTATTAGCTGACAGTGTGTTCATGTCTGCAATTTTCTTTAAAATATGTATAAAGAAAGAGATGGGCTCATGGACAAATAGATGGGTAGATAAGTGGAAAAACAGGCATAGTAAAATGTAAATGATAAAATCTGGATGTGGGTATACAGGAATTCACTGCAAAATTTTTTTTCAACTTTTCTCTATGTTAAAATTTTTCACAATAAAATGTTGGGAGAAAAACAGATACAACTGCTTTTGATGTTGACAGAATATTATTTTTTACTTCCTTTTTTTATTTTCTAAGTTTTCTATAATGTGCAGTAGTCTTTACGATCTTAAACATTTTTAAAAGAAACTAAAATTATATTTCTTAAAATAATCAAATATAAATTATTTTTAAAACAAGTTAAAAATCTTACTTTAGATTCAATGAAAATTAAAATATCCACTATTTTAAAACTCACTGTCATTTAATTCACTAAAAGCCTTAAAATATTTAGTTATGTAGGAGGACATGGTTTTTGAACTAATTAAAAATTTTCAACTAATCAAATGTGGTATCAAAGTTTTCTCTTTTAATGTCTAATATTAAAGTTTCCCTTCTACTCAAACTTCCCCCTGTGTTAATTAATGTATGCTCATTAAAAGTACATCATTTCTTAAACTCTATAATAACTAAGCAGGGCAACATTTCTTAAGAAATCTGAGAGTTGGCTGTTTACTAAAGGGCTTTATCTTTAGATAAGCACAAGCATTAAGCCAGGTGCTAGTCATTTGTGTCTTGTTAATTTCCAAAACAAACAGAGGAGAGTGCCATGCTATTTCCATTACACCCACTTCACCATTAGGACCAGGGTTTATGAGCTTGACATTGCTCCAGGAATAATGGTTTCATTCCTCACTGAAATAAAATAATGTGCCGCATAAGTCAGCAATGTGGAACTTCTGAAAAATGTTGTCATGTTAAACATGGTCATATTTTTAAAGTCTCCATTATGCCAAAACAAAAGGCCATTTGCTGTAGAGAACTCACTCTGGGCACAGAAAACTCTCACATGGGCCTCAGACTTACCTCATCGCTATGTCATATGATTCCGGGTGAATACAAGTTTGGTCCAAAGGATTTGGCTTTAGTACAGCATTTGCTGCAGTTTTGCTCTTCTTCTTGCTTTGCTTCTCATTTGTGACTTCAACACCTGCTGAAGATGCCACAGCAACTCCCTGCATTTCACCAGCAGATTCAGTTTGCTGACTACTGTAACCATTCAAAACAACATGGGGGCGGTGGGGGGAGGGAGGGTTAGGGGGTGGGCAGAAAAGAGTCTAATTAGAAATGTGCTTATTTCTCTGCCATACAAATATACACAAACAGCAACCAGATTCTGACCATTCACTTCACAGAAATTACCACTTAGCTTAAACACTGTTAATAGGGTTTTCGTTACTTAAAGCCAAAAACATTCTTAAGTGATTCTGCCTGTATAACTGGCATTCTAGGAGAGAACAGAGAGAAATGGAGGAAAATTAATTAAATAAGGAGAAGGTGAAGGTGATTTCTCAGAGCTGAAGAAAAAGCTCCCCAATGGAATCTACTGAGTATAAAATAGAATGAATGGGAAAAGAATGAAAAAGACATATTGACATATCATGGGGAAACTTTAGAATATAATTTTTAAAATTAAGAGAGAAAAATAAAACAGATTATTGAAAGGAACGAGAATCAGACTGGCATCAGTTTTCTTACTGACAAACATCAGATGCCAGAACACAGTGGAATAATATTTTAAAAGTCTGAGACAAAATGATTTTGAATCTAGAATCATATACCTAGCCAAAGTAGCATTCAAATTGAAATCATTTTCAGACACGTAAGGACTGAAGTACAACCCATATAATATACCTACCCTCTCTGAAAAGAGTTTCTTAAGTATATACCCCAGCAAAAACAATGAATTCACGAAAAATGATAATGTGGGCTACAAGAAACAGTGATGAGCACAGAAACCATAAAAAAATTATTAGGTTAAATAACTGCTCATGAATAATGTAGAAAATATATTAAAAGGACACAGTCTGAAACTAAAATCCCAGATCATCTCACCATAGCACATAGTGTGGAAGGGAGGAAGATTGGTAAAGAGGCCTAAGGTTCTAGTCTTCTCCAGGAGGAGGACAGAGAAACATATTAACTCCAGAGACCAATCCAACTCAAATTTAAAGATAATCACCAGAAGAATAAAAGTAAGATGTACAAACTGAAATCACTAAGAGGAGATAAAGATGAGTAAGGAAGACAAGAAGAGAAACAGGGAGAAAACGTGTTAACTGATAAATCCAACAAACAGCATGAAAGGAAAAGAATCAGAAGGCATGAAGAGAAAATATATAATAAGATGGAAGATCAAGTCCAAACACATCAATAAATATAATAAATGTGAATGTATTAGTAAGACTGAGCAAACCTAGAAAATCTATTTGTTTATAAGAGTCATAAAAAATTGAATGTCATAGAAAGTTTGAAAATAAAAAATACCAAGCATATTCTGAAAAGGTAGATATAGCAACAATGCCAGCAAACAAAACAGATTTCAAAGTAAAAAAACATTCAATGAGATAGCAAGAGGCATTCTGAATAAAAGTATGACCTATCAAGGAGATACAATAGTCATGAATCTTCATGACTTCGTTACCAGTTGAAAAAATTTAAGGCTTTAAAACAACCCAAATGTTCATCAACAGGGCACTGATTAGATTAAATTATAGTCCATCTGTAAATTAAATACTGTGCAGGCATTATATATAGATGATAATTTGTATATAACGATATAAATAAATATATAAATCAATATGTAATATTTGGAAAAAGATCCAAGATATTTTACTGAAACTAATAAAACAAGTTTCAAATAGTGGTATAGCATGATTCCTTCTGTATGCATTTAAAAATAACAAATATGTTATTAATTCACATAAATTAATTTTCAGGAAGCAATATATAAGAAACTATTTTGAAGTGACAAGTTGAGGTGCCCTTTTCATTTTATTCTTTTTTATACTGTTTGAATTTTCTAACCAAGTGTTCAAAAAACATAAAGTAAGAAACCCAGGTTTTTTTGCTTCTGGGTTTGGTGGTCTACTTAGAAAGAACTTCCACTACTCCAGCGGTCTGCAAAATTTTTTTCTGGTACTTTTACAGTTTTACTTTTTCCATTTAAGTGTATGATCCATCTGGAATTTATTTGGGTATAAGGTATGGGGTAGGACTGTATTTTCTCCCACAAATTCCAGTTGTCATAATGCCACTTACTGGATAATTAATCAATTTTTCCAACTACTTGAAATATCACCTTTATCATAAACTAAATTCCCTCTGGGTTTGATATATTTCAGACTCCTGTTCTACCTGTTTCTACATCAAAACCAAACTGCTTAATTACTATGGCTTTATAATATATTCTACTATCCAGTGGGGCTGGTTTTTCCTTAGTCTTTTCCAGGAAAAAAAAAATTATTATTATAACTTTGTCAAAAGAAAAAAATACACATGAATGAATCAGCTAGTCCCAAAGAAGCAAATAAATAAAAGCCATTCTTTCATGATTACAAAATGCTAAGAAGCTTACCAAATTTCTTTGCATTTGTGCTACCAGGATTAGAAAGCAAGGATTTAGCTCTTAATCGACACATCTGATAATTAATGCTTTGGCCAGTTTTCAGTGAGGAAGGAGCGGGGAAACCCAACTATGCTTAGGGTAAAAGCTGTCAGTATGAAGTGGTCATTGAGAAGTCCTCTTTGTTACCTCATCTTATACCAGTCCTTCCTACTTATGGTGCTCCAATCACACTGGCCTTGGTTTCATTTTCTGAATACACCAAAGTTGGTCCTGCCTTAGGATGTTGCACATGTACTGTTTCCTCTGCTTGGAATGCCCTCCTTCTGATCCCTGTGTGACTGTCTCCTGCATTTCATTCAAAACTCAGCTCAAATAACTTTTCAATGAATAACTCATATAAAGCAGTTTATTGCTCCCCAAAGGCAGTATCATATTGCTTTTTTTTTTTTTTTTTTTTTTTTTTTTCTGAGGTATGCAGGCCTCTCACTGTTGTGGCCTCTCCCGTTGCGGAGCACAGGCTCCGGACGCGCAGGCTCAGCAGCCATGGCCCACGGGCCCAGCCGCTCCGCGGCATGTGGGTTTCTCCCAGACCGGGGCACGAACCCACGTCCCCTGCACTGGCAGGCAGACTCTCAACCACTGCGCCACCAGGGGAGCCCATATTGCTTTGTTTTAATTTTTATAACACTTATTACATCTGAAACTATTTATTTTTACTAGTTTATTTATTGTCTGTCTCATTCATTAAAATTTAACTTCATGAGGCCAGGGAATTTGTTGATTTGCTCACTGCTGTATTCCAAGTGCCTAGCAAAGATTAGACAGTTGACACATATTGAATGAAGGAATGAACAAATAGACAGCTAGGATTTATGCCAGTGAGAAGGATAGGTAACAGAAAGAGAGGAGGTTGATAATAGAACAGACAGCGTACACTTCAATAATGACCTGCAAAATGTTCGAATATAATCCTGGTTGACTCTGATGAAACCAGCACACTGTTGGAAAGATTTTGGACCTAGTCCTTTCACTTTCTTCAGCTGTTCTCGGTTGATGAATGGCCCATTTTTCTCACGCCATTCAATAATATTTTTGGCTCGGTTGGCATTGAGTCCAGCAATATGCCTAAAAAAGTAAACAAAATGAGCTATGTGGCCAATGTAATTGTTCTAAGAGTACTGAAAGAAAAGGTCTCATCTGAAAAGACAATGATATAAAACATGTGCATCATAAAAGCAACTATAATTACATCTTGTCATATGTCTCTACACTATTCACATTCCTTGTGTTTCTGAATCAAGTAATAATTCTGCCTATTCCTGGTTAGCTTACAAAGTGAGTTAGCAGTAGAAGTTACAATAGCTACAGCTGCATTGTACTATTCTATTTTTTTGATCAGCCTGTTCTCATTAGTAAAGACTTGAACTATAGAAAGGTACTTATTCATGATATAAAAACTCTATCATTACACAGTTGGCTTGGTGTTAATTAGAGAATCTTAATTTTATTACAGAATTCCATATATGGCATTATGGAATGTTTGTCGCTGTGGTAGAAAAGCAACACCTAACAATGCAAGGGATATTTTCTGCTATTCCAATTTCAAAGCAGAAAGATCCATATTTTTTCCAGAGGTCCAGAATTTCATGCTGCATCAGCAGAATTGTATAATAAATGCAAGACGAGGAACAAAAAAATCAGCTCTTCTACAGCCACAGGGGAAAAAAAAAGAACGTATAAGACATGATCACAGTACAATGAAGATATTGAGATGTGACTTGTGGAATCAAGGTAAAAATATGGTAACCATACCTTGAACCCTCAGGATTTATCTTTTGGTGACTGCCAGCTTTGACAGATGTAAGCAAGAGACTGAACTAGTTTAAAATATCTACTCTCCTGTGGTGGGAAACAGCTCTTTTCCATGTTAACCTAATTTAAATTCTATTAGCGACATTAATGCACTCGATAGTCACCATATGTTCTTCACGTTAGATTTCCAGTATTAAAAATAACATGAATTGTTATAACTCTTTTCTTAAATGATGCCTTCCGCTCTGATAACCTAAAGCAATGTATGAACTCATAGATTTTTCTATACTTGACAACTTTATACACGTGTCCCCTTGCTCTAGCTGAGTTTGAACTGGATAGCAAGTAAAACTCAAGATTTTGTGATCTTCAGCCACAGACTTCTTGTCTCACCTTAACAAAACTTCTGAACAGATGTTAATATCCACTCCCACAAAGCTGACACATTCTTCTACAACACTATCCAGTGTGGCCTTGAGTAGAGTCTGAGACACATCATGCTGAAAAGACAAAGATCAAATATGAATCAAAAGTAAAGAACATGCAAAAACCCACATTTAAAAAAAGACAGACAAGATGAAAAGGCAGAGGGCTATGTACCAGATGAGGGAACAAGATAAAACCCCAGAAAAACAACTAAATGAAGTGGAGATAGGAAACCTTCCAAAAAAAGAATTCAGAATAATGACAGTGAAGATGATCCAGACCTCGGAAAAAGAATGGAGGCAAAGATCGAGAAGATGCAAGAAATGTTTAAGAAAGACCTATAAGAATTAATGAACAAACAGAGATGAACAATACAATAACTGAAATGAAAACCACACTAGAAGGAATCAATAGCAGAATAACTGAGGCAGAATGGATAAGTGACGTGGAAGACAGAATGGTGGAATTCACTGCTGTGGAACAAAATAAACAAAAAAAAGAAGGAAAAGAAATGAAGACAGCCTAAGACACCTCCGGGACAACATTAAACAGAAAAACATTCACATTATAGGGGTCCCAGAAGGAGAAGAGAGAAAGGACCAGAGAAAATATTTGAACAGATTATAGTCAAAAAGTTTCCTAACTGGGAAAGGAAAGAGCCACCTAAGTCCAGGAAGCACAGAGAGTCCCATACAGGATAAACCCAAGGAGAAACACACCGAGACACACAGTAATCAAATTGGCAAAAATTAAAGACAAAGAAAAATCATTGAAAGCAGCAAGGGAAAAACAACAAATAGCATACAAGGGAACTCCCATAAGGTTAACAACTGATTTCTCAGCAGAAACTCTACAAACCAGAAGGGAGTGGCATGATATACTTAAAGTGATGAAAGGGAAGAACCTACAACCAAGATTACTCTACTGGGCAAGCATCTCATTCAGATTCGATGGAGAAATCAAAAGCTTTACAGACAAGCAAAAGCTAAGAGAATTCAGCACCACCAAACCAGCCCTACAACAAATGACAAAGGAACTTCTCTAAGTGGGAAACACAAGAGAAGAAAAGGACCTATGAAACCAAACCCAAAACAATTAAGAAAATGGCCATAGGAACATACATATCGATAATCACCTTAAACGTGAATGGATTAAATGCTCCAACCAAAAGACACAGGCTTGCTGAATGGATACAAAAACAAGACCCATCTATATGCTGTCTACAGGAGACCCACTTCAGATCTAGGGACACATACAGACTGAAAGTGAGGGGATGGAAAAAGATATTCTATGCAAATGGAAATCAAAAGAAAGCTGGAGTAGCAATACTCATACCAGATAAAATAGACTTTTAAATAAAGAATGTTACAAGAGACAGGGAAGGACACTACATAATGATCAAGGGATCAATCCAAGAAGAAGATATAACAATTGTAAATATTTTTGCACCCAACATAAGACAACTGCAACTGCTAACAGCTCTAAAAGAGGAAATCGACAGTAACACAATAATAGTGGGGGACTTTAACACCTCACTTACACAAATGGACAGATCATCCAAAATGAAAACAAATAAGGAAACAGAAGCTGTAAATGACACAAAAGACCAGATACATTTAATTGATATTTATAGGACATTCCATCCAAAAACAGCAGATTACACTTTCTTCTCAAGTGCGCATGGAACATTCTCCAGGACAGATCACATCTTGGGTCACAAATCAAGCCTCAGTAAATTTAAGAAAACTGAAATCATATCAAGCATCTTTTCTGACCACAACACTATGAGATTAGAAATCAATTAAAGGGAAAAAAACTAAAAAACACAAACACATGGAGGTTAAACAATACGTTACTAAATAACCAAGAAATCACTGAAAAAATCAAAGGGGAAATCAAAAAATATCTAGAGACAAATGACAATGAAAACATGATGATCCAAAACCTATGGGATGCAGCAAAAGCAGTTCTAAGAGGGAAGTTTATAGCTATACAAGCCTACCTCAAGAAACAAGAAAAACCTCAAATAAACAATCTAACCTTACACCTAAAGGAACTAGAGAAAGAAGAACAAACAAAACCCAAAGTTAGCAGAAGGAAAGAAATCATAAAGATCAGATCAGAAATAAATGAAATAGAAACAAAGAAAACAATAGCAAAGATCAATAAAACTAAAAGCTGTTTTTTTTAAGAAGATAAACAAAACTGATAAACCATTAGGCAAACTCATCAAGAAAAAGAGGGAGAGGACTCAAATCAATAAAATTAGAAATGAAAAAGGAGACGTTACAACAGACACGGCAGAAATACAAAGCATCCTAAGAGACTACTACAAGCAACTCTATGCCAATAAAATGGACAACCTGGAAGAAATGGACAAATTCTCAGAAAGGTATAAACTTCCAAGACTGAACCAGGAAGAAATAGAAAATATGAACAGACCAATCACAAGTAATGAAATTGAAACTGTGATTAAAAATCTTCCAACAAACAGAAGTCCAGGACCAGATGGCTTCACAGGTGAATTCTATCAAACATTGAGAGAAGAGTTAACACCGATCCTTCTCAAACTCTTCCAAAAAATTGTGGAGGAAGGAACACTCCCAAACTCATTCTATGAGGCCACCATCACCCTGATACCAAAACCAGACACAGATACTACAAAAAAAGAAAATGACAGACCAATATGACTGATGAATATAGATGCAAAAATCCTCAACAAAATACTAGCAAACAGAATCCAACAACACAATGAAAGCATCATACACCATGATCAAGTGGGATTTATCCCAGGGATGCAGGGATTCTTCGATATACACAAATGAATCAATGTGATAAACCATATTAACAAATTGAAGAATAAAAACCATATGATCATCTCAATAGATGCAGAAAAAGCTTTTGACAAAATTCAACACCCATTTATGATAAAAATTCTCCAGAAACTGGGCATAGAGGGAACCTACCTCAACATAGTTAAGTCCATATACGACAAACCCACAGCAAACATCATCCTCAATGGTGAAAAACTGAAAGCATTTCCTCTAAGATCAGGAACAAGACAAGGATGTCCACCCTCACCAATATTATTCAACATAGTTTTGGAAGTCCTAGCCATGGCAATCAGAGAAGAAAAAGAAATAAAAGGAATACAAATTGGAAAAGAAGAAGTAAAACTGTCACTGTTTGCAGATGACATGATATACTATACATAGAGAATGCTAAAGATGCCACCAGAAAACTACTAGAGCTAATCAATGAATTTGGCAAAGTTGCAGGACACAAAATTAATGCACAGAAATCTCTTGCATTCCTATACACTAATGATGAAAAATCTGAAAGAGAAATTAAGGAAACACTCCCATTTACCACTGCTACAAAAAGAATAAAATACCTAGGAACAAACCTACCTAGGGAGACAAAAGACCTGTATGCAGAAAACTATAAGACACTGATGAAAGAAATTAAAGATGATACCAACAGATGGAGAGATATACCATGTTCTGGGATTGGAAGAATCAATATTGTGAAAATGACTATACTACCCAAAGCAATCTACAGATTCAATGTGATCCCTATCAAATTACCAGTGGCATCTTTTACGGAACTAGAACAAATAATCTTAAAATTTGTATGGAGACACGAAAGACCCCAAATAGCCAAAGTGGTCTTGAGGGAAAAAAACGGAGATGGAGGAATCAGACTCCCTGACTTCAGACTATACTACAAAGCTACAGTAATCAAGACAATATGGTACTGGCACAAAAATAGAAACACAGATCAATGGAACAAGATAGAAAGCCCAGAGATAAACCCACACACCTATGGTCAACTAATTTATGACAAAGGAGGCAAGGATATACAATGGAGAAAAGACAGTCTCTTCAATAAGTGGTGCTGGGAAAACTGGACAGCTACATGTAAAAGAATGGAATTACAACACTCCCTAACACTATACACAAAAATAAACTCCAAATGGATTCAAGACCTAAATGTAAGACTGGACACCATAAAACTCTTAGAGGAAAACATAGGAAGAACACTCTTTGACATAAATCACAGCAAGATCTTTTGTGATTCACCTCCTAAAGTAATGGAAATAAAAACAAAAATAAACAAATGGGACCTAATGAAACTTCAAAGCTTTTGCACAGCAAAGGAAACCATAAACAAGACAAAAGGACAACCCTCAGAATGGGAGAAAATATTTGCAAACGAATCAACGGACAAAGGATTAATCTCCAAAATATATAAACAGCTCATGCAGCTAAATATTAAAGAAACCAACAACCCAATCCAAAAATGGGCAGAAGACCTAAATAGACATTTCTCCAAAGAAGACATACAGATGGCCAAGAAGCACATGAAAAGCTGCTCAACATCACTAATTATTAGAGAAATGCAAATCAAAACTACAATGAGGTATCACCTCACACCAGTCAGAATGGGCATCAACAGAAAATCTACAAACAACAAATGCTGGAAAGGGTGGAGAAAAGGGAACCCTCTTGCACTGTTGGTGGGAATGTAAATTGATACAGCCACTATGGAGAACAGTATGGAGGTTCCTTAAAAAACTAAAAATAGAATTACCATATGATCCAGCAATCCCACTACTGGGCATATACCCTGAGAAAACCATAATCCAAAAAGACACATGCACCCCTATGCTCACTGCAGCACTATTTACAATAGCCAGGACATGGAAGCAACCTAAATGCCCATCGACAGACGAATGGATAAAGAAGATGTGGTACATATATACAATGGAATATTACTCAGCCATAAAAAGGAACGAAAGTGGGTCATTTGTTGAGATGTGGATGGATCTAGAGACTGTCATACAGAGTGAAGTAAGTCAGAAAGAGAAAAACAAATATCCTATATTAACGCATATATGTGGAACCTAGAAAAATGGTACAGATGACCCGGTTTTGCAGGGCAGAAGTTGAGATACAGATGTAGAGAACAAATGTATGGACACCAAGGGGGGAAAGTGGTGGGGGGGGGTGGGAGGGTGGTATGATGAATTGGGAGATCGGGATTGACATGTATACACTGATGTGTATAAAACTGATGACTAATAAGGACCTGCTGTATAAAAAAATAAATAAAATAAAATTCAAAAAAAAAAACAAAACCAAAGTTATGTTACACTGCAAAAAAAAAAAAAAAGTAAAGAACATACAGTTCTTGGACTAGTCCCTTTGCGTATACTACTGGTAGCAGGCTGAGACACAGCAAAGTAAATTTCATTTCTTTTAGACACATTGTTAGCCAATGTAATTGAGCTGAACTTAAGGAATCTGTTCTTACTCTGTAAATTACTCATATACTTGACTCAAATATAACAGCACCAGTATTTTTCCCTTTTGTGGAATTCTGCCAGAGCAGGGGTTCTCAAACTTTAGCTTGCCATCAAAATCACCTGCAGGGTTTGTTAAAACACAGGTTGCTAGGCCCCACATCCAGAGTCTTTGATTCAGTAGGTCTGAGGTGGGGCCTGAGAATTTGCATTCTAAGACGCTCCCCAGTAATGCTGTTGCTGTTGGTTCTGGGAGCACACTTTGAGCCATACTGGTCACCATCATTCATGCACTGCCTTGTAGTCTTATCTTCACTTGCATATGTATTCTGTCCCTTAGCTCTTCTTAACAGGAGAGAGTGAATTATAATAGGAAGCAGAACACGAACACTCAGTAAATTTGACAGTAAACCAAACTCTCATATTTCATGAAACTGAAGCACCATTATTTTATATACCACTAAGAAAGAAGATATAGCACCAATTAAACCATGACACAATGCCTTCTTGTTACTCAGAATTTTTGTTTTATAAAAATTAAAAGAACTCTTTTAGACTTATTTAGAAAGTTTTAAAATCATATATCATGCATAGACAAAAAGGAAAATATAAGCAATTTAATCTGATTAAGGTATTCCTGAAATTTCTTCACATTAAACATTCAACTTTTCTGTATCACTTTGTAAAGTCAGAGTCATAGATGTCCAAATTCTTCCACCCATTTTATCTTTTATGCTGCTGAGCACCTAGATAATGCAGCATTTCTTAAAAGAGTAATACTCTATAGTTTCTGAGATTTTCTTTCAAGCTGTCAGACGCTCATTCTGTAGTTTTACCTTAGTCTCAACACAAGAGATTTTAGACAGCAACAAAACTCCTACTTTTCCTTAAAGGTCCTTAAATGTTTCATTGTTCAATAGTTTATTGACTAGAACAGTGAAGAGCCTGCAGTTCAGCCATGTCTCCAGGATTCACAATCAAATTCACGAAGATGCTACACCATGATTTGCCGCAGGGCCAACAGCAACCAGAGGACATCATTAATTGGAAGATGCATCCTACTATCAGAGTGGTAAAATGTGAGAAAATATGCATCTTAGAATTGATGAAATGCAGTATCTGAATAACTATTTGTTCATTAATTGAAGCCAGATTACCACAGTGAATTGTTCAAAACACTTGATGTTATTCACAATTCTAAAATTAAAGATCCTCCGTTAATGTTCCCAGACATGAAACTGTAATTCAGCATTCTTCTCCTCTCCATATGTCTTAAGGAATCAAGGATAGGTTTGATAACCTTAAATTCTTAGGAAGACAATATAGTAAATAGACTCTCTAGGTATTGTGATTACACTATTATCATTTAATAACAGCTGAAGTTTTTGATCTGCCAGACTGTTTTTGTTTTTCAGAGATAAACTAGTTGGTAACTACTCAGACCACAGCTTAAAAATATAGACACAATTATAAAAATCTAATAAGCAAATATAATCATGAAAAATATTATAAAGTAAAACCGAAGACGTCACTAAGAACCTGATTATTTATGAGCCACAGCTTTTAAGAAGCTGGATAGTCTTTTCTGTGTCTAAGTAGATGAGAATCAGCAAAATGAAAAGGGGACTTTACAAAATGAGAGGGTAGAAGATGGGTGACAATATAGAGGCAAGTACAATGAAAGTAACAAGAAAAAATATTTGAGGGAAAGAGACATAACTTTAACCAAATAGGTAAAACTAAGAGTAATAGTTAGGGGTGGCTAGAATAAATGCAAACAACTCCACATACTTCCAAACACACCAGATGCTTAGGATATCTAAATGAGTAGCAGTCCCTATAGCAGACAATCTTGGTTGCTTATCCTACCTCTAGTCTCCAACCCCCTTTTCCTCCTTCCAAACAGAAGCCTGATTGTGTTTCATGCATCCACTCAACCTCTGTAAGGCCATATGCTTTAGGGAAGCTGGCCCTATTTCCAGCAGATGATAATGACTGGTTAAAACCAATGGTTTTCAAACTGAGGCTTGTGACCAATTAGTGGGTCATAAAGTTAACTTGGTTGCTTGCCACACAGCATTAAAAAAATCAATAAAGAAATAGAATAGACCACATCCAGCCTGTTGCACATATCCTTAACATGGAATGAACAGTGTAATAAAAATATGCAGCCAACTGAGACTATCATGTGAGAAGAATATATAAACTGGCCAGGAACATGTGTTTTGTTCAACTGATGTCTCATTTGATCTTTTGATAAATGATGGTCCCTTTGACCACGGATTGATAGAGAGGTTAAAGAGTAACTTTACAGAGTTATAAAGCAAAGTATTTTAAAAAGTAAGTCAGAAAGAGAAAAACAAATATCGTATGTATGAATTCATATATGTGGAATCTAGAAAAATGGTATAGATGATCTTATTTGCAAAGCAGAAAGAGAGAAACAGATGTAGAGAACAAATGTATGGATACCAATGGGGAAAGGGGGGTGGGTGGGAGGAATTGGGAGATTAGGATTGACACATACATACTATTGATACTATGTATAAAATAGTAACTAGGGAGGACCTTCAAGATGGGGGAGGAGTAAGACGTGGAGATCACCTTCCTCTCCACAGATACATCAAAAATACATCTGCATGTGGAACAACTCCTACAGAACACCTACTGAATGCTGGCAGAAGACCTCAGAGTCCCAAAAGGCAAGAAACTCCCCATGTAGCTGGGTAGGGCAAAAGAAAAAAGAAAAAACAGAGACAAAAGAACAGGGACGGGACCTGTACCTCTGGGAGGGAGCTATGAAGGAGGAAAAGTTTCCACACACCAGGAAGCCCCTTCACTGGCGGAGACAGGGAGTGGCGGGGAGGAAGCTTCGGAGCCATGGAGGAGAGCGCAGCAACAGGGGTGCAGAGGGCAAAGCGGAGAGATTCCCGCACAGAGGATTGGTGCCAACCAGCACTGACCAGCCTGAGACGCTTGTCTGCTCACCCGCTGGATTGGGTGGGGGCTGGGAGCTGAGGCTCTGGCTTCGGAGGTCAGACCCCAGGGAGAGGACTGGGGTTGGCCGCGTGAACACAGCCTGAAGGGGGGTGCTAGTGCACCACAGCTAGCTGGGAGGGAGTCCGAGAAAAACTCTTGAACTGCCTAAGTGGCAAGAGAATATTGTTTCAGGGTGTGTGAGGAGATGAGATTCAGAGCAACGCCTAAACAAGCTTCAGAGATGGGCACAAGCCACGGCTAGCAGTGCGGACACCAGAGAACGGCATGAAACTCTAATACTGTTGCTACAGCCACCAAGAATCCTGTGTACAAGCACAGGTCACTATCCACACCTCCCCTCGCGGAAGGCCATTCATCCCGCCACTGCCAGGGTCCTGTGATTGAGGGACAACTTCCCCGGGAGAACACATGGCACACCCCAGGCTGTTGCAATGTCACACTGGCCTCTGCCGCCGCAGGCTCACCCAGCATCCCGTACCCCTCCTTCCCCCGGGCCTGAGTGAGCCAGAGCCCCCTAATCAGCCGCTCCTTTAACACCCTCCTGTCTGGGCAAAGAACAGACGCCAGAGAGCAACCTACATGCCGAGGCGGGGCCGAATCCAAAGCTGAACCCCAGAAGCTGTGCCAACAAAGAAGAGAAAGGGAAATCTCTCCCAGCAGCCTCAGAAGTAGCAGATTAAGTCTCCACCATCAACTTGATGTACCCTGCATTTGTGAAATACCTGAACAGAAAACGAATCATCCCAAAGTTGAGGCAGTGGACTTTGGGAGCAACTGTATACTTGGGGTTTGCTGTACGCGACTGACTAGTTTCTGATTTTTATGTTTATCCTAGTTTAGTTTTTGGCACTTGTTATCATTGGTGGATTTGTTTACTGGTTTGGTTGCTCTCTTCTCCTTTTTTCTTTTATTACTATTTTTATTTTAATAATATATTAAAAATTCTTTATTTTAATAACTTAATTTATTTATTTATTCTTTCTTTTTTCTCCCTTTTATTCTGAGCCGTGTGGCTGACAAGGTCTTGGTGCTCTGGCTGGGTGTCAGGCCTGAGCCTCTGAGGTGCGAGAGCCAAGTTCAGGACATTGGTCCACCAGAGACCTCCCGGCCCCACGTAATATCAATTGGCGAGAGGTCTCCTAGAGATCTCCATCTCAACACTAAGACTCAGGTGCAATCAATGACCAGAAAGCTCCACTGCTGGATGCCCCATGCCAAACAACTAGCAACACAGGAACATAACCCCATCCATTAGCAGAGAGGCTGCCTAAAATCATAATAAGTTCACAGACACCCCAAAACATACCACCAGACATGATCCTGCCCACCAGAAAGATCCAGTCTCGTCCATGAGAACACAGGCACCAGTCCTCTCCACCAGGAAGCCTACACAACCCACTGAACCAACCTTACCCACTGGGGGCAGACACCAAAAAAAACCGGGAATTATGAACCTGCAGCCTGCAAAAAGGAGACCCTAAACACAGTAAGTTAAGCAAAATGAGAAGACAGAGAAATGTGCAGCAGATGAAGGAGCAAGGTAAAAACCCACTAGACCAAAAAAATGAAGAAGAAATAGGCAGTCTACCTGAAAAAGAATTCAGAGTAGCTATAGTAAAGATGATCCAAAATCTTGTAAATGGAATGGAGAAAATACAAGAAATGTTTAACAAGGACCTAGAAGAGCTAAAGGGCAAACAAACAATCATGAATAACACAATAAATGAAATTAAAAATTTTCTAGAAGGAATCAAGAGCAGAATAGCTGAGGCAGAAGAATGGATAAGTGACCTGGAAGATAAAATAGTGCAAAAAGCTACCACAGAGCGGAATAAAGAAAAAAGAATGAAAAGAATTGAGGACAGTATCAGAGACCTCTGCGACAACATTAAATGCACCAACATTCACATTATAGGAGTCCCAGAAGAAGACAAAAAAAAAAAGGGAGTGAGAAAATATTTGAAGAGATTATACTTGAAAACTTCCCTAACATGGGAAAGGAAATAGTAAATCAGGTCCAGGAAGCATAAAGAGTCCCAAACAGTGACATATATACACTAATAGGTATAAAATGAATAACTAATAAGAACTTGCCGTATAAAAAAATAAATAAAATTATAAAATAAAAAAAAAAGCACCAAGGGAAAAGCAACAAATAACATACAAGGGAATCCCTATAAGGTTAACAGCTGATCTTTCAGCAGAAACTCTACAAGTCAGAGGGAGTGGCAGAACACATTTAAATTGATGAAAGGGAAAAACCTACAACCAAGATTACTCTACCCAGCAAGGATCTCATTCAGATTCAACGGAGAAATTAAAACCTTTACAGACAAGCAAAAGCTGAGAGAATTCAGCACCACCAAAGCAGCTTTAAAACAAATTATAAAGGAACTTCTCTAGGCCAGAAACACAAGAAAAGGAAAATACCTACAAAGACAAACCCAAAACAATTAAGAAAATGGTAATAGGAACATACATATCGCTAATTACCTTCAATGTAAATGGATTAACTGCTCCAACCAAAAGACACAGACTGGCTGAATGGATACAATAACAAGACCTGTATATATGCTGTCTACAAGAGACCCACTTCAGATCGAGGGATACATACAGACTGAAAGTGAGGGGATGGAAAAACTTTTTCCATGCAAATGGAAATGAAAAGAAAGCTGGAATAACAATTCTCATATCAGACAAAATTGACCTTAAAATAAAGACTATTATAAGAGACAAAGAAGCACACTACATAATGATCAAGGGATCAATCCAAGAAGATATAACAATTGTAAATATTTATGCACCCAACATAGGAGCACCTCAATACATAAGACAAATGCTAACAGCCATAAAAGGGGAAATTGACAGTAACACAATCATAGTAGGGGACATCAACATCCCACTTTCACCAATGGACAGATCATCCAAAATGAAAATAAATAAGGAAACACAAGCTTTAAATGATACATTAAACAAGATGGACTTAATTGTTATTTATAGGACGTTCCATCCAAAAACAGAATACACTTTCTTCTCAAGTGCTCATGGAACATTCCCCAGGAGAGATCACATCTTGGGTCACAAATCAGGCCTTGGTAAATTTAAGAAAGTTGAAATCATATCAAGTATCTTTTCCAACCACTAGGCTATGAGACTACATATCAATTACAGGAAAAAAAACTGTAAAAAATACAAACATATGGAGGCTAAACCATATGTTACTAAATAACCAAGAAATCACTGAAGAAATCAAAGAGGAAATCAAAAAATACCTAGAAACAAATGACAATGAAAACACGATGACCCAACCTATGGGATGCAGCAAAAGCAGTTCTAAGAGGGAACTTTATAGCAATACAATCCTACCTCAAGAAAAACCTCAAATAAACAACCTATCCATACACCTAAAGCAATTAGAGAAAAAAGAACACAAAAATCCCAAAGTTAGCAGAAGGAAAGAAATCATAAAGATCAGATCAGAAATAAATGAAAAAGAAATGAAGGAAACAATAGCAAAGATCAATAAAACTAAAAGCTGGTTCTTTGAGAAGATAAACAAAATTGATCAGCCATTAGCCAGACTTATCAAGAAAAAATAGGGAGAAGACTCAAAACAACAGAATTAGAAATGAAAAAGAAGTTACAACTGACACTGCAGAAATACAAAGGATCATGAGAGATTACTACAAGCAACTATATGCCAATAAAATGGACAACCTGGAAGAAATGGACACATACTTAGAAAAGCACAACTTTCCAAGACTGAACCCGGAAGAAATATAAACAGACCAATCACAAGCACTGATATTGAAACTGTGATTAAAATTCTTCCAACAAACAAAAGCCCAGGACCAGAAGGTTTCACAGGCGAATTCTATCAAACATTTAGAGAAGAGCTAATACCTATCTTTCTCAAACTGTTCCACAATATGGAAGAGGGAGGAACACTCTCAAACTCATTCTGTGAGGCCACCATCACCCTGATAACAAGACAAATATGTCACAAAATAAGAAAACCATAGGCCTTAGAGGAAAACATAGGCAAAATACTCTATGACATAAATCACAGCAAGATCCTTTTTGATCCACCTTGTAAAGATATAGAAATAAAAACAACAATAAACAAATGGGGCCTAATGAAACTTGAAAGTTTTTTCACAGCAAAGAAAACCATAAACAAGATGAAAAGACAACCCTCAGAATGGGAGAAAGCATTTGCAAACGAAGCAACTGACAAAGGATTAATCTCTAAAATATACAAACAGCTCATTCATCTCACTCAAAAAAACAAACAACCCAATTCAAAAATGGGCAGAAGACCTAAATAAACATTTCTCCAGAGAAGATATATAGATTGCCACAAAACACATGAAAGGATGCTCAACATCACTAATCTAATTTAGAGAAATGCAAAACTACAATGAGTTATCACCTCACACTGGTCAGAATGGCCGTCACCAAAAAAATCTACAAAAAATAAATGCTGGAAAGGGTGTGGAGAAAAGGGTACCCTCCTACACTGCTGGTGGGAATGTAAATTGATACAGCCACTATGGAGAACAGTATGGAGGTTCCTTGAAAAACTACAAATAGAGCTACCATATGACCCAGCAATCCCACTACTGGGCATATACTCTGAGAAAACCATAATTCAAAAAGAGACATGTACCACAATGTTCACTGCAGCACTATTTACAATAGCCAGGACATGGAAGCAACCTAAGTGTCCATCGACAGATGAATGGATAAGGAAGATGTGGCACATACATACAATGGAATATTACTCAGCCATAAAAAGAAACGAAATTGGGTCATTTGTAGTAAGGTGGATAGACCTAGAGTCTGTCATACAGAGTGAAGTAAGTCAGAAAGAGAAAAACAAGTACTGCATACTAACACATATATATGGAATATCAAAAAGAAAAAAGATTCTGAAGAACCTAGGGGCAGGACAGGAATAAAGATGCAGAAGTAGAGAATGGACTTGAGGACACAGGGAGCAGGAAGGGTAAGTTGGGACGAAGTGTGAGAGTAGCATTGACATATATACACTACCAAATGTAAAATATATAGCTAGTGGGAAGCAGCCACACAGCATAGGGAGACCAGCTCAGTGCTTTGTGACCACCTAGAGGGGTGGTATAGGGAGGGTGGGATGGAGACACAAGAGGGAGGGGATATGGGGATAAATGTATAGGTATAGCTGATTCACTTTGTTATACAGTAGAAACTAACACACCATTGTAAAGCATTATACTTCAATAAAAATTAATTTAAAAAAAAGTTTGAGAAGTTTATAATCTATTGGCAAAATGCTTTCTTTAAACCAGGTTTAGTTAAAAACTTTCAGTGTATTTTTCAGAAAGGGAAGTTATTGAGTATAACTTCTTTCAAATTATCAGCAATTGTAATATTTAATCTGAGTTAGTACAAGTTGTCTTTAAAGTGAATCTTTTAAACTTTGAAGAAAAAAAAAATAATAAAGCTCAACCACTAGATTTAGAAGTATTAATAGCAACAAAATTGAGAGGAAATGTTGACTCCATCAGCAATCTTTGATTTGATTTGAACCACATTTTAAATAGGAAAAAACAAACAAGCAAACGATTATTTTTTCTATGTTTATTGGAGTATAATTGCTTTACAATGTTGTGTTAGTTTCTGCTGTACAACAAAATGAATCAGCTATATTTATACATACATCCCCACAACCCCTCCCCCTTGAACCTCCCTCCTACCCTCCCTGTCCCATCCCTCTAGGTCGTCACAAAGCACCGAGCTGATCTCCCTGTGCTATGCAGCAGCTTCCCACTAGCCATCCATTTCACATTTGGTAGTGTATATTTGTCGATGCTACTCTCGCACTTCATCCCAGCTTCCCCTTTCCCCCCGTGCCCTCAAGTCTCTTCTCTACGTCAGTGTCTTTATTCCTGCCCTGCCACTAGGTTCATCAGTACCGTTTTTTTATATTCCATACATATGCGTTAGCATACGGTATTTGTTTTTCTCTTCCTGACTTACTTCACTCTGTATGACAGATTCTAGGCCCATCCACCTCTCTACAAATAACTCAATTTCGTTCCTTTTTATGGCTGAGTAATATTCCATTGTATATATGTGCCACATCTTCTTTATCCATTCATCTGTCGATGGACACTTAGGTTGCTTCCATGTCCTGGCTATTGTAAATAGTGCTGCAGTGAACATTGTGGTACATGTCTCTTTTTGATTTATGATTTTCTCAGAGTATATGCCCAGTAGTGGGATTGCTGGGTCATATGGTAATTCTATTTTTAGTTTTTTAAGGAACTCCATACTGTTCTCCATAGTGGCTGTATCAATTTATTTTCCCACCAGCAGTGTAGGAGGGTTCCCTTTTCTCTATACCCTTTCCAGAATTTATTGTTTCTGGATTTTTTGATGATGGCCATTCTGAGTGGTAGGAGGTGATACCTCTTTGTAGTTTTGATATGCATTTCTCTAATGATTAGTTATGTTGAGCATCTTTTCATGTGTTTGTTGGCAATCTGTATGTCTTCTTTGGAGAAATGTCTGTTTAGGTCTTCTGCCCATTTTTGGATTGGGTTGTTTGTTTTTTTGAGTGAGCTGCATGAGCTGTTTGTATATTTTAGAGATTAATCCTCTGTCAGCTGCTTCGTTTGCAAATATTTCCTCCTATTCTGAGGGTTGTCTTTTCGTCTTTTTTATGGTTTCCTTTGCTGTGCAAAAGCTTTTAAGTTTCATTAGGTCCCATTTGTTTATTTTTGTTTTTATTTCCATTTCTCTAGGAGGTGGGTCAAAAAGGATCTTGCTGTGATTTATGGCATAGTGTTCTGCCTATGAACAAAGTTGATTGTAAAAATAATTTTACAAACACAGAAAACAATAAAAATGACAGACCCCAGATGTATTGTCAGTAATGATGTTCTTAGAGATGACAGTTTAAAACCTTCAAAATTAAAAACCAAAGAAAAACATCCCCACCAGAATAGCTAAAATGAAAAATATGAAAAATACCAAGTATTGATAAGGATGTGAAGCAGCTGGAATGCTCAAAATATCATCATGATAAATGCATGTTAGGTCAGACATGCAAGGCAAGGCAGTTGCATGGGGGATTTATTTTGTATAGTTTAAATATAACTTCACATAAAACTGAATCAAATATATGTACACAATGTAAAAATGCATTATTGTTCAATATAAATTAAACTAGGTAACTGCAAAGGAATAAAAAATGAAAATTCCTAGAAACAAAGAAATTGCCAAAACGGACTCAAGAAGAAATAAGAAAATCTTAACAGACCTATCAAAAATCTCCCAGAAAAGAGGAGTCTAGGACTGGATAGCTTCATTAATGAATTCTACCATATATTTAAAGAAGAATTAACACTAATCCTTCTCAAGCTCTTCCAGAAAAATAAATGGGGAGAGAACATCTCTTAACTCATTCTGTGAGGTCAGCATTACTCTGATATCAAAGCCAAACAAAGATACCACCAGAAAAGAAAGCTATAGATCACTATTCCTTATGAATATAGGTGCAAAAATCATCAACAAAATACTAGCAAACCAAATCCAACAATGTATTGAAAGAATTAAATACCATGACATAGAATATATATCATGCATTCAGTGGATGTAAACTCAAGAACTAGATACATATTTTTTTCAGTTGAAAAACAATTTCTGTTGGCATTTTATAACTTTATTTTGAAATAACTTCAAATTTAGAAAAAACCTGCAATAGTAGTATAAAGCATTTCCTTATAGCCTTCCTTCAAATAAATACGTCAGTGTGCATTTCCCAATAACAAGGACATTGTATTACATACCATTGTATGATAAATAAAATAAGGTAAGTCATCAAGAATGTAACATTATCTAATGCATAGGCCATACTCGAATTTCATCAATTGTCTCAATTCTACTTAACATCATTTTCTTCCCAGTCCAGAATTCAATCCAGGGTCACACATTGCATTTAGTTGTATCTTTTTATACTCTGTGCTAGGCAGCTTCCAAGATGCTTCCCAACGATCCCCAACTCCTGGTTTTCATGCATTTGTGTATCCTGTCTCCTTGAGTGTAGAATTCACTGATGATTCTTGCATGTATCAATTATTATTAAGATTATTTTACTACTCACAATTACCTATTTGTGTGAAGAAGTATTTATCTTGACTCAGTCAAAATTTAGAATAGGCTCAGTAGTGTACCATACAGTCTTCCTGTCCTCATGTGTTCTGGACTGGAACAAATTCATGAATAGCTTATACTATATATTAAGTCTTTCCAAATTTTTGCATTTGAGGGTTTAAAAACCTTATATTTAAATATAAATAAAATAGTGTTTAAGTTTATGATAGGTAGTAAGGATAAGTATTATATTGAGAAGCTTTTATTGTGAATTATGTTTGTATAGAGAGACATGTACATATACCCAAATATATGTGTGATGAGTATCTTGATCATGGTATAAAATGTATTTCCTACTGTGTGTCATGATCAAAAGGTATGAAAAATAATGGTATAAGCCAATCATAGTGGTCCCATTCCATTTACTCAATTAGGGCAAATGAAATGTGAGGGTAAATCTGATGGGGCCTTCAGAAAGAGACTTCACTCTCATAAATATATACCCTTATGAAGAGCTGGTCTTTTCTTCTTTCCATTCAAGTACGACTCCTGCAGCCAAAGTAAGCATTATATTATGTGACTGGGACCAGCTTCAGGACAAAGCTGACTCAATGAGTATGGCAGGTGGCACACATGGAAAGACTTTGGTTCTCTTTTCTGAAATCCTGTATTGACAAGTTCTGGACTCACCCCTCCTCTGACCTTCTAGTAATGAAACTTCCTTATTGTTTAATAAAGAATAATACATTTCCTTATCATTCAAGCCACTCCCAGCTGGGATCTCCGATGTTTTTCTAACTGAAGCAGTCATTTTATTTAGAGGATTGAAGTCCAGTGGGAAGACTAAAGCAATGAAAACAACTAACAATAACCATACTACCAAAGCCCTTGAGATTTTACTGTCAGGCACTGTTATCAGTTTTCTATAATATTACCTAATTTAATCCTCAAAAGAATTATAAGACATATGTGTATGATTCCATGCATCTTCATATATAAAAATTTATTCTAAGGAAACAGCAAGACAAATGTGCAAAGGTGTGTGTATGTGTGTGTGTGTGTGTGTGTGTGTGTGTGTGTGTGTATGATATAAAAATTCACCCAGAAGGTACCGATACAAATAAATTATGGAACAACCACAACATGAACTATTATGAAGTCATTAAAAAACATAAGGCAGAACAGCTATTTTACCAAAATGCCCTGTAAGAAAAAAGATCCAAGATAACAACATACTGAGTTGAAATACTTTTTAAGTCCTCTAGCATCTAGACTCATGTAAGAAAAATTTCTGCTGTCATCTATAATCCTGGATTTTGCCTACATTCTTCTCCAACTTTTTGCTTAGAAAAGCACTAAAGAGTTAATAGTATTTTCTAAAAGTAAAAATCATATATGCTTAGGGGAGGGAATACTGAACAAAGTTCCATATTGTCCTCATAATAATGTTTCTGACATTAAAGTAGTGGCATTGATTCTGTCATTCTAAAAACATTTTCTAAGCAACTATTATGTACCAGACACTGTGCTAGTTGTGCTCGGTGTTGAAAGTACAGGAAAAAGCATATGAATTTCATGTCTTCAAGAAGCTCAGTTTACATTTGCTGAAAGTTGGGCTGTGACACATCATTCTACTGGCAGTCATGAGTATAAGAGGCAAGAGGACCCCAGGACTGATTGTGCTAACTGTCAAAGACTTGATGCCAGGAAAGATGAATTGTTCCATTTTTAAAAAGTAACCTAACTCTGAATTTCGGGGCAAATTATTTGAATTTTATAAACAGACTGTTCGAATTCAAGGAAACATTATTTGGGCAATTAGATTTTTACCTAAAATTTATGAGATTTTTAAAAAGGAATATAAGCAGTCATTTATGCTAGTCAGCTTTTTTGAGGTCAGAATCCACATTGTTATTATTGTTCTACCACAAACTTCTAAAGAATTGCTGATCCAAACTGCTCTTTTTTTTTGGTCCTAAGCACTAAAATTATCTCACAATTAGTTTTAAAAATCCTTCCAGATGAAACATTGTCTATGGATTATAGCAACAAAATTTCACTTTGCATATTCCATATAAATTTTAGGTTTATTCCCAAGTGGTTTTCTGATGCAATATTCTTGAGTATTTTCTTTAGCAATTATCACTCACTCATGTCCCTTCCTATCCCTTACTATTGCCAAAATATAAAATGCAGTTGGAAACTGAAGATGCAAAAAAGCTTTACAGGAAAAGTCTAGCCAATTTCAAATAAGACAAGTTTATTTCCTCATCTTATATCTACTTTTCTTTGATTGACATGTGACAGTTTAAAAGAGTCACCCAGAGGTGTGTGGGTTGAATGACCCATGAAAAACAGGACTGACAGAAGAATGGAAAACATTTGAGAAAACAGAATATGTATTCTTAAGAGTAGCTCCTCCTCCAAATCTTCAAATCCAGCATATGAGGTCATTATATAGTCCCTTTAAAGATTAAGACAACATTCAGTACCATAGAAATACTGTATTTAACACTATTTTCTAAAAGTAAAAATCGCATATGTTTAGGGGAGGCAATATTAAACAAAGTTCCATATTTTCCTCATAATAATATCTTTCTAAAAACATATGTGTCCTAACTCTACTGGATCATACATATTTACATGTAACAGACATTCTTGAAAAAAGTCTGGAAAAAGACTTTAAAAATATTTCTTCATAAGCACAGTGTTTTAAAAAATTCTTTTAACACTAGGAGAACATTTTTGTTTTTTAAATGAATAAACTATAGCTACAATGAACAGTTCATTGTGCCTATGGGGCTCTGGGATTAAGATGGCAAAGGGCATTTCAGCACTGGAGGTACTTTTCTGAAAGATCTGGAAACATAGATTAAAGTACGGCCAGTGGTCATAACAGGTAAAAACAACATAGGAAGAGGTTCTCCTTGTAAATCCTCCTCCTCTGATAAAGCAGATGAAGGGTATGCTGAAGAATCCTTTATCGCTAACTCAGTATTTAGGCACCCAGTTGGCATTAACTTATACCATTTAATGTAAATCAATTTATTTGGGCTAACTTGACAGAAAGATCCCTAGGACAATGATTGCCTTCTCTGTTCTGCAGAAGAAAAATGGAAGCTATTTTTAAAAAAATGAACCTTCCACCCTGACTCTGGGGCTAGAGTAGCTCCACTCCTAAGGCGTAGATCTTCTGGGTCTCAAAGGAGCCCCCACAGCTGTTCAGTGAGGTCTCCCCACTCTGGATGACCAGATTTTCTGTTTCCAGGACACTGTATAACCTCTGGAATCTCCATTCAGCACAAAACTTCAGCAGTTTTTATGCGCTGGCATTATGGAGTCTTGGCCTACAAATGTGCACCTTAATATTTGGTCAAAGACCTATTTGAAAAAAACAAACAAGACTTCTACTTTTAGCTATGATGGAGTAATTGGTACCAGAGTACTTTTCTCACCATGAACAACTAGAAAACTGGGTGAAATATATTTGGTGACTAATTTTAGATGTTAGACAACTGGCAGTGCAGGACTATGATTCTAGAGAGAGGGGAACTACATAAGTTGAGCCTCCACAATTGCCCACAATCTCCTTCTGAAGAGACTTTATAGACTGTGGCACAGGGAGGTGGCAGAAGCAGATCACAGCAGTTTTACTGAGCTGGGGAAGCAGAGACTAGAGTTCAAGATTGCTGAAGTGACTGGAATTTTAAGAGTAGTATACCAGAGGGAATGGAGCTTTGGAGAGCAGAACTCTAGAAATCTGTATGAGGCCCCTAATGTATTCAGCTAAATACTAAGCTATATATACCCAGGGCACCAGGACAAGACTCTACAAACCAGGCAAAAAACAGCTGTCTGGAAGTTTGAGGCTATACAGAGATTCCTGTGATTGCAGAGCTGGAAGACATAGGATGTTCTACCAGTCACAGTGGGGAGACCTCACTGATCACTCAGATACTCTGTTGATACCTCAGAAAGGCCAGGGCTTAGAAGTAGGGCTACTCTAGTCCTAGAGTAAGGGCTACTCTACACCCATCCTAACAAACTCTATAAAACAATCCTTTCCAGACTGGTTCACTGGTATACTTTACCAAACATTTAAGGGAAAAAATCATACCAATTCTCTACAATCTTTTCCAGAAGATAAAAGCAGCTTTATTCATAATTGCCAAAACTTAGAAGCAACCAAGATGTTCTTCAGCAGGTGAATGAATAAATAACTGTGGTACAACCAGACAATGGAATATTATTCAATACCAAAAAGAAATGTGCTTTCAAGCCATGGAAAGACATAGAGGAACCTTAAATAATATTATTACTATATGAAAAGAAGCCAATCTAAAAAGGCTATATACCGTATGATTCCAACTCTGTCACATTCTGGAAAAGGCAAAACTATGCAGACAATAAAAAGATCAGTGGTTGCCTGCGGTCAGAGAGGAGGGAGGAAGGGATTAGCATAGTTCAGAGTATCTTTAGGGTAGTAAAACTGTTCTGTATGATACTATAATGGTGGATCCATATCATTATACATTTGTCAAAATCCATAGACTGTACAACACCAAGAATAAACCTTAATATAACTATGAACTTTGGGTGATAATGATGTGTCAATATAGGTTCACCGAATGTAACAAATGTATCATTCCAGCGTGGGATGCTGATAGTGGGGGAGACTGTGCATATGTGGGGACGAGGGGTAATGGAAACTCTGTTTTTCCACTCAATTTTGTTGTAAACCTAAAAACTGTTCTTAAAAAAAGTCTAAAGTTTATTTAAAATGACATAATAATCCTTGCAAGATTCAATCTGATCTGATAATAAATTAACTGATTGCCAGAACAAAATTCAACACTCTAAAAGAAGACAAAACTTGCACTCCCAAGAACATAACATCCACAATGTCCACCATATAATAAAAAATAACTAGGCACAGAAAGAAGCAGACAAATATGATCCATAACAGAGTGAAAGTGAAGAACAGTCAGTGAATAGGAACCAATGTAGGATAACCCAGATGTTGAAAATAGCAGACAAGAACTTTAAAGCACTTAAAGGAAAACAAGGTCATAAATGAACAGATGGGAAAAAAAATAGCAGCAGAGAAACGGAAGCTATAATAAATAAACAAATGGAAATTCCAGATCCGACAATATAGTATCTGAAATGAAAAATTTACTGGAAGGGTTTAACAGCGGCTTAGAGATGAGTAGAAGAAAGGGTCAGTGAACATGAAGAGAGAGCCAACAGAAATTATCCTTTCTAAAGAACAGCAATAAAACAGAGAGGGGGGAAAAAAGCAGAGCCATAGTGACCTGTGAGACAATATCAAAATATCTAAATATGTGTAATCAGAGAAGAGAGAATAGGGTAGAAAAATATTTGAAGAAGTAGTGACTAAAATTTCCCCAATATTTTGAAAAACATAATGTATAGATCCAAGAAGCTCAGTGAATTCCAAAAAGGATAAATACAAAGAAAACCACTTAGGTTTATTAGGAATATTAGAGTCAAACTACTGGAAAACAAATATAAGGACAAAATCATGAAAGCAGGCAGAGAGAAAGAACACACTGCATATGGAGGAACAACAATATGAGAAATGGCTAACTTCTTATCTGAAACAACAGCGGTCAAGAGACAATGAAATGACATCTTTAAATGTTGCATTAAAAAACAAAAATAAAACAAACAACCTGTCAACCCCAAATCCTGCATCTTTCAAAGATAAAGGAAAAATAAAGGCATTTTCAGGTAAATGAGAACTCCCAGCTAACACTACAAAAAATGTTAGAGTTCTTCACGCTAAAGAAAATTGATACCAGGTGGTAAATGGTAAGTATGTGGATAAATATTTGACTATGCACATGTGTATGTGTGTGCATATGGATCCTAATTTTACTTAAAAGGCATATGACCATTTAAAGCAAAAATTATAGCACTATACTTTGGGATTTATATATATGAAAACAATCACACAAAGAATGGAGGGTAGTGAGGTGGTATAATATTAACTCAGACTATGAAAAGATAAGAATATAAATTGTAATCCCTAGAGTAACCACTAAAAAAAAAAAAGCAAAAAAAAAGCATGAAAGTCTAGGTGAAAAGTCCATAGAAGAATTAAAATGGAAAGCTAAAAATTATTTAATTTTTTTTTTGGCCAAAATAAGGCAGAAAAGGAAAAACACAGGATAGAAAAACAGATGGGGCAAATAAGAAAAGAAACAACAAAACTGTAGACCTTAATTCAACTATGTTAATACTTATATTAAATGTTAATGACGTAAATGCTTCAATTAAAAGGCAAACATTGTCAATCAAGATATAACTATATACTGTCCCAAAGAGACACAATAAATACAAACGAATGGGTTACAATTAAAAGAATGGAAAAAAATGTATCACACAAACATTAAGACTACAAGGACTAAAGCAGCTATATTAATATCAAACAAAACAGAGAAAATGTGTATTACCTAATCACTTCAAGTGCTTCAAAACACTTGCAGCAATTCAACTGCTAAATGTTTACCTGAGGGAAAATTTTATACTATGGCCCCCCCAAATCTTATACAAGGATGTCTATAACATTTTTATTCATTAATAGTCAAAAACTAGAAACAGCCTAGGTGGCCATCAATAGGAGAAAGGATTTTAAAATGTGTATTTTCATATAATGGAATAGTATTCTGCAACAAAAAAGAACAAATTGCTGATACATACAAAAACATGGATGAATTGAAAGAACTTGGGTCCAATGGGATACAAACTGTATACTGTCATTTATGCAAAATTCTAGAACAGACAAAACTAATGTGTGCTGCAAAAAATCAAAACAGTGCTCTGTGTGTGGGAAGGGGCAGGAATGAACTTTCTGGGATGATAGAAATGCTCTACATTTTCACAGATGTGGGTTATGCATTTGTCAAAATTCATTGCAGTGTATCATTTTGCTCTTTTCTGTATGTAAATGATAACTTAAAAAAACTATAAATAAACAAAAATCCAACCTAAGTTTCTGAACTAGAAACTAATTAGACCAGATAATCATTTTAGGAGGGACTGGTGATACCTTAACTACAGATCTCTCTCAGGATTCATAACTCTAGAGCAGGTGTCTGGGGTTTTTGTTCTTTGGAATCTGATAGAAGAGGTCCTCCCAAGGTGGCTCACCTCCTGAACCCAAAAGGTAATTCTTTTCTATATTCTCAGCATAGTTTTAGTAGACCACATGGGAACTTAGTTAATGAAAAAAAGCATGCAGTTAAATGGCTCAAGCATGCTAGTTAGCTGCTTGTGTGGCTATCATTCCATAATTATTAACATAAGATACTGATCCTGCCTTAAGAAGTTTCCCATGATGACTAAAATTTAAACAAAATGTATAATTCTTCATGAATCACGAAGCTAAAAAATGAGTCTTTTCATATGCTATCATAACAGCCCAGTGCTTAAATTTTAATCTAGTCAGGCTTTCATTCCATCTTCTAGTAGGTGCTCCTATGTCCCCTAGTGGATACAGGTCGACATGGTGGAAGAAAGATAGGGGCAGTACTGGCTAAGTAAAGGTCCATAAATCCTAAATGTCTGCCTTGCCCACAGACTTTTCCAAACCAGTGCCTCACACCATCTAATTTACTGTAAACAAAGCAAAACATTAACACATCTAACTTAAACCACACTTATCTGTCCCATGTGTGGCCATGTACAGGGCCTGGGCTAAAACATAATTCTGGCTTAGGACATATGCACGAACAAATGCATACCAATTAGTTAGACATTTTGACCTAACATAATACAAAGGAGTCAACATTTCCACTGTAAATCTCCATTTTTATAGATTTATAGCTTAGTCATAAACATGGACTTCAGAAAAATTTAGGGTGCAAAGATTAGTCACAAGAGGGAAATTTCCCTTCTAATAAGTTAAAACATGGTGTGTAGGAAGTCTGACCTGCAACTATTGTTCGTATGGTACATATATGAGAGAGGGAGAGAAATCCTTCTGCACAGAAATTCTGACAGCCTGGTGTTTAAACTGTTTGGGGGTGAGGGACAGGGGTTAGCGTTAAAAGGAGGTACTAATGCAAAGTAATAAAAAAGGTTTTTTTCCTGCCCAAATGGTAGAAACTAGGTTCCTTGTTAATATTTAATTAATAAGTTCTAAAGATACATTTTCTCTCCCCAAATACACATACATTTACTCATTCGTGGCCACACATGCCGCCAGATATGAATTGGCTTCCAGTCCATTAATATTACACAGTAAATTTTCCCCAATCACACCTGAGGCTGACACCACCAGCACAGGATCCACATCAATGTGTTTCCATGGGGGTAGAAGGTTAATACGGTAAAGTAAGGTTCCCTTTTGTTTGCAAGTCCCTTGCCTCTACACGACTATGACAACAGAGAGCCCAGGGCTCCACGGAACGTGAAATGATTACTCTACACCTAGCCTCTTGCGCTGGTGGGAGTGAAGACAGGGATCCAAAACTCTGCCCCCCACACCACTCTTAACCCCACTGCCTATTTTATTTTTTTATCCATAGTACTTATCATCTCCTTCACACAGATTTGTTGTGTGTATAAGTTAATAAATATTTATGTGTTGTTCATTGCTGTATCTTAGCACATAGTAGGCACTCACTACTGTTTTAATGTGTATTTCCTTGAAAACTGGTTTAATTGAGGATCTCTCTGTGAGTTTTCTGGCCATTTAGACTTTTCTCTGCATTCCCATGCTTCTTAACACATGGTAGGTACTCAATAAATTACAACTTAATTGGATAAAGGGAGGAACACCAGGGGCAAATTTCTAGCAGTTTTGCTTTTGGATTCTTCTTGCTGAAGTTGGGAATTTGGTTTAAGAAAAAAGAGTTACCTTAAAATAAAAAGAGACAGTAGTGACATGGAATTGGTTGAGGGCATTACAGCAGTACAATTTAAATTCATATTATAGAAAAACGTTTTTAGCAGGAGTCAATCAACAGCAAGCTCAGAAGGTGATATTTTAAAACGAAAATCTAAGATGCCCTAACATAACATGTTAAGACTGACCATGGCCACAGGCTCTCTCACTCCAAGCCACCAAATCCTCTGGCAAATAGTTTCTGGTAGGTTTCTAGGTCAATAAAGAGTCCTGTTAACTCAGACCTTACTCACAGACTAATCGCTGATGCTTCTAATTAGAAAAGCTTAAGTATTTATTTTCCTGGGAATTGAGTTAAACTTAAGCTTCTGTCATTTTGAACATGAGCTAAAGTACAAGCATCCTGTCATATAATAAAAGAAGACCAAAGAAGCTGGAAGATTTGGACCCAGAATGCAAAGAAACCCTTAGGAAGAAAGTCCTGACTCACCAGCTCCCAGGTCAAGACTTGTAAGACTCATTTATGGGAATCCATTTATTTACCATAGACAATCTCATAGTCAACATGATTAGAAACTGACTAGACACCTCTAGCAGAAAGGTCAAAAAGCATACCTCGATACATACCTTGATACAACTAATGGGTTTGGGGAAGAAAATACTTTTTGATATGAAAATGTTGCATTTAGACATAATCTTTTCTTTAAAGCTCAGTGTAGTATAATGACTCATTTTCCCAAAGTATCTGTATGAGTCATGGCACAATTGGGCAAAATCAAACCCATTTGACCCCCAGAGTAACTAGGCCATGGACAAGGGTTAGGCCATAAAGTTAAAGAAAATACAAATTAGAGAATTCTATAATTTAGAAGTGGGAGACAGATGTTCCTAACTCCTCTTTACCAAGGAAAGAATTCTAGGGCATAAGAACTAAACACTGGTCCTTATAGGATCAGCTATGCAAGCAAGACCAGAGTGCAAATAATTCATCTTATTCATTCCTCAAACCACCAAGGGGAATATTCTGTTGGAGTAAATCTCAGTTCAGAACTGACAGTTTATTTTAAATAAATTGGGTTTTAAAGTGAATTAGCAACTTATTTCCATTTTATTATGGAAGTTTTTTTTTTTTTCTGATATTGAGAAGAAATGGGAGGGAAAGGTGGTCTAGCTGTCTTCTTTTACGTGCCTCCCTTTCATAATATTCTAACAAAACTTCTTTCCTTCTCTTTGAGGCAGGAGTGTCTTTTGTCCATAAGAGTAGGTTTGTAATAAATATCTGCTGTTTTGAATGGAAAACTTCAGAATCAACCAAAGTCCCCCATTCCAATGGGAAGAAGTAGTAAGCTTCACTCTCTTCAAAAGTTACTTTGACCCAGGTATCACTTAAGAAAACCAACACTTTATCATTAATTACTGTAGCAGACAGACCCTGAGGTGACCTCCGTGATATTCACCTCCTCTTGTTCACTCATTGTGTGATCCCCTCACCTTGAGTGCGAGCAAGACCTGCAACATGCTTCTAAGCTGTGGAATATGGCAGCGGTGACAGGCTGTCACTCCAGTGATTAGGTTACATTATAGAGGAAAGGTGATTCTCCTAATGCCTTGATGAAATAAGCAGTCATGCTGAAGAAGGCCATGTGGAAAGGAACTGTGAGTGACCTCTAGAACCTGACAGCGGGCTACAGTCAGCAGCTAGTAAAAAGCTGGAGATCTCAGTCACTCAGCCAGGCAATGAATTCTGCCAACACCGCGAATGAGCTTAGAAGTGCCCTGAATAGACTCAAAGCAAGCAAATAAAAAATAAACTTTCTATAAGAATTCATTCATTCAGTCAGTCAATAAACATTACAAATGTTTACTGAGTGTCTACTTTGTACCTGGCCTTGTTCTAATTAATTCTGAGAGTACAGCAGCAAACACATAGATAGCATATATCATTAAATAAACAAATTAAAATTATAACTTGTGATAAATGCTATACGGGAAATAAACAGAGTAACAGGATAGTCCAAGGAGTTAAAGGTGGCTACCTGGGTGACTGGAAATTTACTCTTTAAAGAAATATATTAAAACTGACACGAGGAATGAGAAGGAGTCAATCATGGAAAGAGCCAGAGAGATTATTCTAGGATGAAGAAAAACAAGTGCAAAGGCCCTAAGGTGGGAACAAACTACAGTGTTCATGAAAGGAGGGCAGTGTGGCCAGAACACAATGAGGACGGCAAAAGTGGTCAGAAATAAGCCTGGAGAAGCAGACAAGGATCGTATAGATCCCATGGCAAGGAGTTAGAATTTTATTCTAACTACAATGAGAACAGAGACAAGATCTGACACACATGTTCAAAAAAGCATGCTACAGAACATAAATTGACAAAAGACAAAAGTGGAAACAGGGAGTCCTGGTAAGAGACTTTTCAGTGTATCCAGAGGGAGATGGCGGTTGTCTAGAGTCAGGTGGCTGGGGTGGAAAGAGGTAGATGAAATTAATATTGGGGGTGAGAAAGCAAAAAAAGGGAGACTCAAGGATTTTAATAAAAGTGATTTTTAAAAAATGAGAACAGGTTTGTAGCTTTACTATTTGGTTGGATGCTGATGCCATTATAGAAATAGGGTAAGATGAAAGAGAAAACAGGTTAATGGTTTTCGTTTCAAATTTGGAGGAGGCAGGAAGGTTAGCAGAGGGACGACAAGAGTTCTTTGCTAGACACATTAAGTTTGAGAGGTCTACTAGACCTCTAAATTGAGAGCTCCGGTTGGTGGGTGGATATATGAAGTTTGGAGTTCAGGGGAGAGATCTGCGGTGAAGCATTCTAAGTATAAACTGTCTAGCACGCAAATGGGAGGAACATAATAAACATAGAAAACCTTGAGAGGGAGGCAGAGTGTAGGGAGAGGATCTGGCAACATCAAGGAACAGAAGCGGAAATGTGTATATTGTAAATAGCTAAATAAACAAAAACCTTTTGCAGTTCCTATATGCAAATAATTCTGAAATTCATCTTTAAAAAAGAAGAGAAGGTGGTAACTACCTACTTGTTTTATAAGAAATGCTGCCTCCAGAATCCTTTTTATGTACATGTAGTAATTTTCATTGGGTGAGGTATGTAATCTTTAATGACAGGTACTTCATAAGTAAATGTCTGTGACAGGGTTGAATTTTCATAATTTGGTACAGTTGTTATTACCACAAGGGAGCAAAATACAAAGTGTTACAGAGAAGCTATACTAAGCTGTCAAAGTTCTTCAAAATCCTTGTATAAGAAAACCTATTTTGTAGTAATAACACCAGAAAATATTTATATTGGGTACTATAATATATATCGGGAATTTTACAATGCTAACTTAATTCATCCTCAAAACCCTGTGGTTCTTATTATTGTTACATTATTATTTCCATTTTACAGAAGAGGAAACAGGCACAGAGAGGTTAAGTAAGTTGCCCAATGTCACACTGCTAGGGTATAGTTGAATGCAAAGGGTCTATCTCTTGAGCTGGAGCTCTAAACACCATGCCCCCCTGTTTCGCATAAGTAGTATCAGTTGATCTAGCAATGCAAATTCCAGCTCTCTTACTTGGGTTGCAAAAAAACCCCACTGACTTCAGCTATTTTATTTTTTAAGAGAAAGTTTTGTATCAATCAGGAATACATTTTTTTGCTTATAAGATATTTTCTCTTCATTCATAAGGCTTATCATGATGAAAAATGTTCTGACAAAATAGACATGTTTTAAAATTCTGTATCACATTGTTCTTATTACAAATCTTATATAAATGGTAACAGTGTCTATGCATAACAGAAAAAAAAGATTTCTGAAGAAACATGGCAACTTACTTTGACAGGACACTAGTCTTTTCTATCATGAAACTATAATTTACTTTCTCCTTTTCACTTTCCCTCTAATTTTTCTATCCTTCTGTCACTAAGAAGGATCCATTGTACCATTTTACTTGACAGACTGAAAATAATTATGATTTGTCACCTAACCAGCTCAGCTATGAATGACAGATGCAAATCTCTCTCAAAGAAAACTTTAAGACATTTCCATTCTTGCTTGGTTCCTTCACAGTAGCAGCACAGTAAGTACAGAGTTTAGGACATAAGTATCCACAAGTCGGAGTCAGAGGAAAAGGAGTATGTTCCAGCCACTGGCAGTTTTCCTTCTTTCTCCTGGGTAACGATATTAGTCCTGATCAAGTTCCAATTCTGATTGTAAACAACTGCATTTTTAAAAATGTAAAAAGCAAAGATTTTATGATTATCCACCTCCCTTCTGTTGGCAAACAGTGAAAGAGAAAAGAATGACGTCCAAAGGTCTTCCATTGGAATCTCAAAATTTTAGAACTGGAAAGGTTTATAAGAGATCATATATGAGAAAATTCACAGATGAGAAAATCTAAACCCAGATGAACTTTATCTGTTAATATACCTTCTACCACGAAAAACAACTACAACCTGAGTTTCCTCAGTTTGGTGTTTCTATAGCCACGTTTCAAAAGACAACAAATTTTCCTTTATTCAGCAAACACCTGAGGACACAAAAAAAGGCAAAGTTGAAAGCTACTAATTAGAAACACAGTATGATGAAGTACCATGGTTCCCAAATACCAGTTCATGACAAAGTTTTCAGTGATCAACAACAAAATGAGAAAAAGAACAATGTGAAAGTTTTTCAACAAGATCAATTTATTCAATCTAAGCAACCGTCCTTTACTATAGAATTATGAGTTTCCTACTGTTTTGGTACTAAAATAGTCCGTTCCCTTTTCCTCGTTTGTGATAAGGAAAAAATTTGGAAACATGTCAGTTCTCCACAACTCTACTACATTAGTTATCTACTGCTGTGTAACAAATTACTCCCAAATCTAGCAGCTTAAAGCAACAAACTTTTATTATCTCACACAGTTTCTGAGGGTCAGGAGTCCAGGAGCAGCTTAGCTGGGTAGTTCTGACTCTCAGTGAGAGTTCTTGATGTGGTTGCAGTCAAGATGTCAGCTGGGGCTGAAATCACCTGAAGACCTGAGTGGGTTGAAGGATCCGTTCCTACGATGCTCATTCACATCATTGTTGGCAGAAGGCCTGAGTTCCTCATATGCTGTTGGCCAGAGGCCTCAATTCCTCTCCATATGAGTATCTACCAGGGCTGCTCATGACATGGAAGTTGGCTTCCCCCACAGGAAGTGATCCAAGAGAATGAAAGCATCCAAGACAGAACTACAGTGTCTTTTATAACTTAGTCTCAGGAGTGATATACCATTCCTTCTGCCATATCCTATGGTCACAAAGACCAGTACAACGCAGGAAGAGACTACACCAGAGTGTTAGTACAAGAGGCAGGGATTATTGAGGGCCATCTTGGAGACAGGCTACCAGAACCACAGATGTTTTAAAAAATTATTTTATCAGGCCCTGAAATCAAAAGTACAGAAACTGCCTGGAGTAGAAAGGACATAAAAGTTAAAAGATCAGGGACTTCCCTGGTGGCACTGTGGTTAAGAATCCACCTGCCAATGCAGGGGACACGGGTTCGAGCCCAGGTCCGGGAGGATCCCACATGCCGCGGAGCAACTAAGCCCGTGCGCCACAACTACTGAGCCTGCACTCTAGAGCCCGTGAGCCACAACTACTGAAGCCCACACGCCTAGAGTCCATGCTCCGCAGCAAGAGAAGCCACCGCAATGAGAAGCCCACGCACCTCAGTGAAGAATAGCCCCCCTCGCCATAACTAGAGAAAGCCCATGTGCAGCAATGCAGACCCAACACAGCCAAAAATAAATAAATAAAATAAATTTATATTAAAAAAAAATTAAAAGATCATTGCTCTAGTTGTAAGTAAAACACTAGCTAGTGATGGATAAATCACCTAATTTTTTAGGCTTCAGTTTCCTTAGACACTAAGGGGTTTGGGTTTGACAGTCCTTAGATAACTTTCAGTGCTAACAGACTACAATTCTACACTAGGAATGATGATGACGATGACAATGACAAAGACTATGACAAACGTGATAACTTGCCCAAAGTCAGTAGGCTAGTAAATGGTAAAGCCAAAATGTGAACTCAGGCAGCTAGACTGCAGAGCCTATGCTATCCTAACCTTAGGAAACAAATGAGACTGAAAGGTAATGAGGAAGACCAATCAAGTCATATAACATCTTGCTGCCTTACTCTCATCAACTGTAAAAAGGAGAGGGTGATATCATCCTATCCCTATTAAGTACCTCATAAACACTAATTAACTATTTTATTATTATTGACTTAGGATAATGTAATGTAACAGCCCGCTCTAAGAAACCTGTCTTCAAATCAACTTGTAATAAAATAATGCTTCTTGTAATGTGAAATTTCCATTGTAAAATCATCATGCTTACTATATTGTTATGGTATCACTTCCAGACGACTTTGGTAAAGAACACCGACAGTCAGGAAACCTTCTGTGCAGGCTTAGAATGGAGGTGGGGTAGCGGTAATTTTTAATCTTAGTATTTTTCTTTCCTGTACATTCCTTTCTTCTTTTTCCTAACCTAAGAACTACTTTTAATTTCGCAGGGAAACTTTATAATAGCTTAGTTTTTAATAAATCTTTTTTTTCCAGTTAATATGTTTTTTGAGAAAATATCAAATATTATGCAAATAAATGGACCAAAGACCATACTATAATGGTTTAGAGTTCTTATCTTTCTCTTTTGGTTAAAATAACAATAATAATATACATATGCTAACTGGAATCATATTGAGAATAATTTCAGTTATGTTTTTTCTGTATTTCCTTTGATTGTCCTTCTCAGTTCCCCAAATACTAATGCTCTTCTACACCAGAAACAGAAACTACTGGGGGAACTCCTTTGGTACCAGTAAGAAACAAGGAAAATCTACAACTCTGTGATTGTTTCGTGTTCAGTAAAGGCAACCTTCTGGCATGAAAGCGAGGCCAGAAGTCAGCTAGAAAAAACGAAGCGAAATTTCTCAGAAACCATGCCAGGGGATGAACATGAAAAATGGGGGCAAAATAACGCTGTCAAAGTTGTTCTCCATTTTAGGAACTCAAGGAAGACAAGAGGCATCTCAGGAATAGTAGACAATATTTCCCTTGCTTTTAACTAAGATAGTAGGAAAAAGCATTTAAGGTTTCAGGCATTCAAGAGTGACAACTGTCTTTCAGTTAGTTGGAAAGAACTTGAAAAAAACAGTTGTTGGAATAAATGGAATGTGCCTTGGCTTCTGTGGTCAAAATTTCTGAGACTCAGCTGAAACAAGATTCTGGCTTAAGACTTATATGGTTTTCATCACCCTATAAACATTAACATTATTGATGCAGATCCGTCGCTTGAAATATTTTACCCATATCCTCTACTGCAAGGAATTTTCTTTTTACCCATTCATCTCTAGTGACAAATTTGTGGCACTTACAAATTTAAAAGGCTGTCAGAATCTAATAATGAAATCTGGGGGAAGTCATGTGGGGGACACAGATCAGAAAGAACCAAAATTAATTTCAGAGGATTTACTACACAGGTTAGGGGTCACAATGAGGTGAGTTTCTCTGTACAATGTGAAATCTACAGAAGCAATACCTTCCTAGAAGTAAAGAAAAAGTAGAAAAGGAATTAGTGCTAGTCAAGCCAATGCATGAAGTTAGAAGCACATTACAGAAACCAATGCATAGATGGCACAGAAAACCATATGTTGTCAGTGACTTAAATCCATGCCTGGGCCCATGCTTGTTTTAATAATGGCTATTACTAAAAGTCAGACGTACTTTTCAATTATTGATAACTCACCTAGGAAACTTTTCCAATCTCAACAGGGATTGAATTTAAAGGCTTGAGTTCTACAACTTTTCCCCAGGAAAGTGTAACAAAAATGGAAAGGTAGTTCAAAAAGAAACAAGGCCAGGGCTTTTTTCCTTTCCTAAGCCTCTGTGATGTACCTGCTATTATAGAAAGTTCAATGGCTAAGACAACGTTTTCCTCAAGGTGTCTTTTGGCAGAAGGAGGAAGTTGCAAGCTGATGCATTCATGCTGGGGACCCAGTTGAGGGGGACTTACGAGTTGCCCTAAGTCAGGCAGAACCTCTAGAGAGGCTCTGTCCTGGGATATGTCAGAGATCACATTGTATAAAACCTGGAGTGTTAATTCAAAGTCAGACTATAAAACAGTTGCCTTCTGAGAGAGGTAAGAGTTAACATGCCATAGACTGATTCCCAGCAAGCTGACGTCACACAAAAGGAGATGGCCTTCAGCACAGAACATCATGGAAGGAGTAGTCCAGTGCTTAAGACAAACCTGATAGAAAGTTGGGCTGGTGAATCACGCCACTACTTCAAAATGTCCCCAGTGCTGGAAATGCAAGTCCGGAGTGCCCAGTCCTCTTTATCAGGCCGGGGATTTGTCCCCCAACCACAAATGCCAGCTAGCATAACAAGAGTGGAGACAAAAGCTCTGCTACACTATAACACGACTGAGTCTCCCCAGGCCCTATTCATACAAGAGGAGGAAATGATCCTTGCCTACTCCTTAAACCTAAAATCTCACAGCCTAGGGACTGGGAATCCTTTTCTCGAGTCTGAGTTTTCAAATGTGTGGTCTGGTCCTTTGAAATTCTTGTGTACAGTCCTCAAATGCAAGAGGCTAGGAGGCAAAAGATGCTTCAAAGCTCTGGTGAGTATGCTGGTCAGGTCATTAAGGCTTGTTTGCTGCACACCTGTTTTAGTTTCACAGGGTTACCGAAAAAAATTACCAAAAACTGTGTGGCTTAAACCAACAGAAGTTTTTTCTCTCACGGTTGTGGAGCGTAGAAGTCCAAAATCAAGATGCTGGCAGCTGGTTCTCTCTGGTAACTGAGGGACAATCTGTTCCATGCCTCTCTCCTAGCTTCCAGCATTGCCGGCAACGTTTGGCATTCCTTGGCTTGCAGCTGCATCACTTCACATTCTATCTCCACCTTCACATGGTGTTCTCTCTGTGTGTCTGTTTTCTCTGCTTACAAGGACACCAGTTGTTGGATAAGGGCCCACCCCAACCCAGTATGACCTCATCTTAACTAATTATACCTACAAGGATCCTATTTCCAAATAAGGCCACATTCTGAAGTCCTGGGTAGACGTGAATTTTGAGGAGACGCTACTCAACCCGGTACACCTCCAAATTCACCAAAAGCAGCATCCAAAATATTTATTCCATCTTTCCAGCCAAATATTTACTTCTTCTTCTCTCACCAAAACAGAAAAGAATGCAGGGTTCTTCACTAAAGAAACTAAAAAGTTTGCCCCAAGGAAAAAGTCTTCTGAAATGTGGCGTGTACACATTCCTCAGTTTAAGAATAGCTACCTCCCCTCAAGAGATCATGATAAAGCAAAACCTGCTAATAAAACAAACTCTACCTGCATATAGCAAAGTTCCATTCAGTTCTATGAAGCCATATCCTTACACAGGAAGAGATCATCAAGGTTCTCCCAAGAAAGTGAAAAAGTCTCTGTCCTAAGAGATATCAAGGTAACAAACAGAAAAATAAATGACCAAAAAAAAAAAAGCAGGAGGAATGGGGATAGAGGGGAAAATCTCTTTGGTGTGTATTCTTAGGAAAATCAAAGAAAATATGATAGCTAAAAAAAAAATAAAAAGAACAAAAAATAAGAACATAATATTACGTAAAAAGGGAATTAGAGAACAAGAAAACATTTTTTAGAAGTTCAAAATGATTACCAAAATGAAATATTTAAAATAAAATGACTAGAAGATAAAATTGAGGGCTCCACCAGAGCAAAGACAATGACAAAAATCAAGAGCTGAAAATTTTAGAAAAGAGAGACAAGAGAGGTTCCATCTAAGAGGTCCCATTCCTACCTTAATAGAATTAGAGAAAACAAAGGACAAGAAATCAAATACAGAACACAAGATATTTTCCCAGAGTGGAAGGACATCTTCAGAATATAAAGGTACAAGAAGCATCCAGCCCAAAGAATGGAAAAAGACAAGCATCCATGCTTATAAAGGAAGATGCAAAAAACAGGTCACTCTCAAAGAAATCAGACTCAGATCACCACCAATACCACCAGATGATAGAAGCCAATAGAATGGATGCAATATAATCTCTGAAGAAAAATTATCTCAACCACCTAAAATTATACACCGTGTGAAAATATTATTCAAGTGTAAGAATAAAATACCTTTTCGACATGCACAAACTCAGAACATTTACCTCTTACACACCTCTAAACAGTTACCCATCGGTGGTAGGATTTTACTTACTGCTTTGTCTTCTTTTCTGACTTTCCATGTACTATTAGTATAATGAGTGTATTCATTATCAAAGTATTTATAAAGTTATAAATTATGATAAAATTATCATCAAGATATTTATAAATGTATTTGTTATATTTATTATAAAAGTACTTGCTTAATGAACACCCTTTCCCTAAAGAGTTTAAAGCAGAGGTTACTTCTGCGATTTTCTTCCTTTTCCCATCACTCGCAAATAATTTTTAAATGGCACATCACGTTTCCTAGATATGAAAGTTAAGTGACTTAACCCTCATGAGATTATTACACATTCTGGAGAGCATATATTTTTTGTTCCATATAGAAACCAATTTTCTACCTCTAATCAGAATCCCCCATGTTGGTTTCTTTTGTCAAAAGAAAACCAAAGGGTAAAACAAAACATATTTAAGATATTAGGCATTAGGTATATAGTACTATGAAAGGTGTATATCAAAGTATTTAACAGAGAGCTTTGTTTTTATAAACTTAGATGGTTATTGTAGGGGTTACGTTATGTTCCTGAATATGTTATGTAACAGAAACTGAGTATATCAGAATTAACATATTTGAAGTCAACAGAATTTTATGAGAAATAGGTATACTATTCCTTAGTATAAAGAAGAACGTTTATACCAAGTTTTCATGGTATACACCAGTATTTCCTCCCTATATCTTAACACATAATGTAAAATTACAAACTAAAAATGAATTAACATGGTTTATTGTTTAATAAAGTACCAAGAATAATACTAAAAACCCTTTCTCCATTCATGCATAATCAAGAATGGCAATTGTTACTGTAGAGTCCCCTCCTCAATAGTATAAACAGGATGGTTAAAGATTTTCAGTGATGCTAAAGTATAATCATTATGCATACAACTTAACTATTAATGGCACTGACTTTGAATCCAAGTAGACTTAGCTTCAAATCTTGCCTCTATTACTAGGAGATTCTTAACCTCTTTGAGTTTCAGTTGTTTCCTCATTAAGATTGGAGGGGAGGACTTCCCTGGTGGCGCAGTGGTTAAGAATCCGCTTGCCAATGCAAGGGAAACGGGTTCAAGCCCTGGACTTGGAAGATCCCACATGCTGCGGAGCAACTAAGCCTGTGCGCCACAACTATGGAGACTGCGCTCTAGAGCCTGCCAGCCACAACTACTGAGCCCGCGCGCCCTAGAAACCGTGCTCTGCAACAAGGCAAGCCACCACAATGAGCAGCCTGCGCACCACAACGAAGAGCAGCCCCCACTCGCCGCAACTAGAGAAAGCCCGTGCGCAGCAACGAAGACCCAACACAGCCAATAAATAAATAAATAAATAAGATGGGGGAGAAACAGCACCTAGCCTTGTAGAACGGTGAAGATTAGATTACATGATTAATTTAAGTTTTATTATAAGACTGGCACATACTAAGGGCTCAACAAATGGTAACATGATCAGCATCATCACCACTACCACTATTATCACGTGCTGGGTGAGCAAAACCAAAAACAAAACCCAAGCACCGAAGTGGACCTTCTACTGTTGACAGAAGAATTCAGCACTAGGCACAAAGCTGTACAAATAAAAACATCTGCATCTCAGAGGCCTGGGAGGTTACATAAATGTATGAATCAGGCCAGGAATGAGACAGAGATGGGTAGGGGCTGGTGGTACACTGGAGAGGACTGTGCCCTCTCCTAAAGGCATCCAAACTTAAATTATTTTAAAATTCCAGGGACTTCCCTAGTGGTCCAGTGACTAAGACTCCGTGCTCCCAATGCAGTGGACCCGGGTTCGTTACCTGGTCGGGGAACTAGATCCCACATGCCACGACTAAGAGTTTGCGTGCCGCAACGAAGATCCCGCGTGCTGCAACTAAGAACCAGTGCAGCTAAATAAATAAATAAATAAATAAATATATTTAAAGTTCTTTCAAAAAAGGTAAAATAAAATTCCAGTGCTAGCCAAGCAAAATCCTCTGCTGGCGGAATATGGCCCATAGGTGATTGTTTTTCACCTTGTGAACTACAACCATTATTCAAGCCCTCAAGCTGCACTAAAAGAAATTAGAAAACAGGACTCCTATATTCCAATGTGTCACTACTATTTTTTTCTAAGTTTCTCATTTAATAAACCTGTTTTTCTTCCAGCAAATAAAAGATACATGCTTTCATTATAGCAAGTTAGGAAAGTACACAGGTGCATAAAGGAGAAGAAAATAATATACGCGATCTTATCATTCAGAGCAACTCAACTTTTAGGGATTTTTCCTTCAACTTTTCCTAGGTATATTTTTCGTCCGTAATACAAGTACAAATCCAGCTTTTTGACTGACTATTTGAACATTTTATTTAAGATTCTTTGGAAACAACATTAAATGATTGTAGATTTTTCAATTATATAGACACACTTTAGTTAATCCAGTCTTTTTTCTAATTGAACATTTTCCTTTTCTTTCTCAGTTCAATTATTATAGGTAATACTATAAGAATATGTTTATGCATAAAATTTTAAATTAACTTACTTCCTTGGGATACAATCCCCAAAAAAGAATTGTTCAAAACAAAAAAGGACAATTTAAGGTCCTTTATACATAGTGTCAATCTGTACACTGAAATAGTTACAAAGGATAACATTCCCCCAAAAGGACAGAGGAATGCCTTTTTGGCTACCTGCTCACCAACTATGGGTCTATGAGTATTCGTAACACTTATGGCAAATTAAGATTCCAAAATTGTTCCTTTCACATCATCAAAATAGGGGAAAAGAATTTAAACTCTTATTTAAAAAGTGATTCTGAAATTAATGCTACTATGACTTCAAAGTTGTATTATTTTAGGGCTTCCCTGGTGGCGCAGTGGTTGAGAGTCCGCCTGCCAGTGCAGGGGACACGGGTTCGTGTCCCGGTCCGGGAAGATCCCACATGCCGCGGAGCGGCTGGGCCCGTGAGCCATGGCCGCTAAGCCTGCGCGTCCAGAGCCTGTGCTCCGCAACGGGAGAGGCCACAACAGTAAGAGGCCTGCGTACCGCAAAAAAAAAAAAAGTTATATTATTTTACTAATAATGTGTTATAATGTATTGATCCTCTGAAATCTTCTATATTAATACAAATGGATATGGTATGATTTTATTTCAATTATCTAAGTTATTGGGGAGCAAAACCAGGGTGAGATATTGAAATTTAGGGATAATATCAAAATTATCATTTTAGCCAATAATTTCAACCAATATCAACCCTGAATTTCTCTCTGTGTCAGAGCTGTAAGTTAAAACACTGAATCTTACAACAACATTCTCAGAGGGCACACTGTCCAGCACTAGCTCACACTCTTGTGTCTATGCTACAGAATGTAGTCTATGTACCTAAAAGTAAAGCAGCAGCAACATGCCAGCTACAGTTAATACAAACTGTATAATCACCCTGAATCAGCTATTTAAATTAAATGTGCAGGGGTGTGAGCTGAGATGGTGAAGATCAAAGCTTCATAAAAGTGATCAGGATCTATAGTGATTACCTGTCTCAGCTCCTTGTCTTAAGACAGGTGAAACCAGGTATCACGTATAGATATTTAGGGTTAATAGCTCCACATAGCACAACAAGTAGTGCCCAAAAATCTGGAAGTGAAACCAGAGTTTTCCATTTCCCAACAGATAGCATGAGACACAAAAAACCCACAGGCCCAGGATACTAAATTTTCTTATTCATCTCATAAGACTGTTATATGAAAATCAAATACAGTAACAGCTACGCATTTGAAAAACTAAAAATCATTACTATTAGATGTTAATAAATTATTGCATTTTGAAGCACTAATTATCAGTTAACTATAATAAGAAGATACTGAATTCAAAGTTCCTTAAAGGCGGGAATCATGTATTTTGTGACTCCTACGGTTTATAGTATATTGCCCTTGAAATTGAAGGTATAATTATTTGTTAGGTAAATTAATAAATAATATTAATAAACTATATTTGTATAGTATATGCAAAATGTTTTTCAAAATATTTTCACATAATGAATGAATCTATAAGTCCTTGTAGCAACATGTTTACAAACATGTTAGATCCTCTATACTGGGAGAAACAATAGCAATATTCCTAAATTTTTTGTGCTCTGTAACATTAATTGCAAAATAAGTTCTTCTCAATTAGCATCATAAAGTAAAGCACTGTCCTAGTCCATTAGATGTTCAAGGGAGGGAACAAGGGAATGACTATATATGTCAATAAAAGCAATTATAGAACAGAAAGATGTTAGGATGAATATCCATCAAGTTAGTTTTAGAACACATAAGAAGCATCAGAGTTTTGGAGGGGGGAAAAAAGGCAAAAGTGCCCTATCTTGGCTGAGTAGCACTATTAAATTCAGATGCAGGGTTCTATTTAGCTTGGACAGGTCCCAGCCACAGAACAAAGTCAGTCTGTCTTAGTACCATAACTGAATTCTACAAGTTAACAGCTTTTCATGAAAAGCTGCCATTTCAAAATGTCAATCAAATCTGAGCATAAGTGGGAACTCCTGCAGAAATAACCAGCTGCAGGTTTGAAAAACATTTTTCACTGAAAGTGGAAACACAAAAGATGTTTGAATGGGATCTCTTTTCATTCCTGTAACAGTAGACGGCCATTTTCACAACATCAAGGACAGAAAACAGAGGACAAAATTGCAAATAATGTCTTGAAAGGGCTATTTGCAGGGGTGATGACTGATTCAAGTTACAAATGACAGAATTATTGGCAAATGGGAACTCATTAATATGAAATTGTTTGTTTCTCATTAACTGATCACAGTCTCAGACTATTCTTTTAATTGCACTTGAATGATTATGCCATACAGAATGAAATGTTGCCTCAAGTTTTGACATTTATTTCAACTTCTTTATAGAAATTGATGAGGGTATCACCTGACTTTATGGGGGGAAAATCCAATTATAGTTTATGAACAAATAAAAAAGAAACATTATTTCACTTTTCAGAATGTCAAAGATGATAAAAATACCATGCATTAATATTGCACCTTTCTTCCAAGAAAAATTCCCTTATAAGCTTGATGTAATAAAGTGAAACTAAATAACAGAGTAGTAAATATGATATACTATGAGAGTTTATATAGAAAGGAGATAGGACTTACTCAGGGAGATGCACATTAGAAAATAACTCTACAGAAGATCTGCCACCATGCTAGACCTCCAGAGGCATAAGATAGCATGAAGATTAACCAGAAAATAACTTTAAAAAATTGTTCCACAACTTGAAGAAAGTGACACAACACAAATACCCTCCCATTTTCTTTTTTACATCACACATTTCAACAAATCTTGTTTTTAAATTTGTTGGCAACTAATAGGAGAATTAAAGTTCATAGAAATGATGACTCCTCTCAAAACCAATGCAATTGTCTGTGCAGTAAAGATGATATCAATGTTGATTTTCTTTTACAGAAATGAAAGGTAAAATCAAAACTAGTTTAAAAGGCACTACCCATACCATAAGGTTCTATTAGAATTTTGGGGGCTCCCACAGTTGACCAATTTTTATCTAGTTGTAAGATTTAGAGAACTTGTTTGAATCTTGTTTACTTATTGTACCCCATATTATTGTCACTTAAATATGAAAACAAAAAAAGCAGTATTTAGAAAGTAGACTTCCCAACCCCAAATAAATGCTACAAACTGTTCAAACCAAAAAGTGCTTTCATATGCTACGAGATAATTCAGGGACACTAGAATCTGTCTTCCTTTACTTCATAAAAAAGTTCAATTTCTCTCATTTTCAGAAATTTGGACTTTCTGTGTTCTGTTGACACAAATGTTAACACACATCTATCTCAAACGCAGATTTATTGAATTTTAGTAGGTATGGTCTCATTAACAGACGTATCTCTAGCCCAAATTGTGATTCCCCGGTTTCACTCACCTTTGTATACCTGAGAATTTCTCTTGGGCTCAGACTCAACAACAGCAAAGCCTTCAAGTAAACATCTAACAGTATTTGTATATAAAATTAAGCAGAGATATAATAAATCTCACTAATCTCTCAATCTTTCCGAAAGAGCTACACTCATGTTCAGCTATATACTACACACATTCTCCATTATAAAGAGAAAATACATCCTCTTTATCTGAATTTGAGTAAATGAATTCAGTTTTAACAGATGTTTCCAAATATGTGATAGTTAAGCCTTGACACAATAGTACCTTTTGCTTTACTTTAAGAACTTTTTCACTTAGTACTACAGCATCCATAGGTCTTCCTAAGAGAGCATCCAATATTTAGTTCCGAATGCTTTTAATTCTTGTGTTCAAACAGCTGTATGAGGTTGTAGAGCTTGTTTAAAAAAAAAAAATTGTTGGACGGGGGGTGGGCATGAGTTGGTAACCAGTTGTCACCCAAAGACAACAGTTACTTTTACTGGGGTATTACAAATGCAAATGGTTAATGTGGTATAAACTGTACACTAGATTTTAGTTAGAATGTCTAAAGCTATTACACAAGGCATTCATCTGCGTTCCCTGTTTATGGGAATGAAATATGTAGACATTTGAAGTCCACAATATGTATACTGTGTTTGTAATAACTGCAGATTTTACAAGCACATTATTCTTTCCATTAGGATTAAAACCTCACCGAATAGCAATTTGTGAAAGAATTCTAGCAGGGCCCCGAGCCCAGAACTCTGACCTCTGATGAGATGCTTGGCAGCAACAAACTCCGAGTCTAGGCAAAACATCTGGTTTGAGTTAGACTTCCTGAAAAAATAGCCCCTGTACTGGGTAAACTGGTATTCACTCAGCTTTGTATATATACTTTGACTGACTTCAACACTGCTATAGGAAAAAAGAGAGAAACAGAGAGAGAGAGAGACAGAGAGACAGAAAGAGACAGAGAAAGACAGAGAGAAAAGTAAGACTCTACTAGAATGCTTGTCAATCACGACAGATTCCTTGGTGGCCTCTCTAGAATGAAGTTCTCTTATTAGCTAGAACAGTCTTTCCTTCCATATTCCTTGAGTATTTTCCCCCACATTATAGCATAATAGAATGTAGGATAACTTCAAAGTAAGTCCAGACTTTTTATTAGCAAACACAACAATACATTACTTTTAATCACTCCAGAGGAGGAATCACTGGTTAATTTTGACTTCATTCTGTTTACATATATGAGGGAAAAAGATAAAACAGTAATGTTTCGAGGGTTCCTATAAATTTGGTACATACTAAAACTCCAAAAAATTAAATAGCTTCTAAATAGTGTTCCTTTCTTTTAAATGATAAGCTTACTGTAATAAATGTTTATTGAGAAGAGGTTCTTTGAGTTTTTGCAAATTTAATAAAAACCTAAATTCAAAAATGATTCTTCTAATATATATACTAGAGAAAAAATGCTCTGGATTAATATGGAAACATGAAACAACAATTTGGAGACAGGTCATTATTTAAAGGTTCTCCTGCCCATTTTCACATTCTGATTAGCAGGTTTAGTAAGACAAATGTGGAAATCCATCCACCACAATTAACAGTTCATTTAAACTCATCATAAAATTGTTTCACACTTTTATACAGACACACCATCTTCTGAAGCACAGTTCTTAAGCATCAGACTGAAAATGGCCCCAAACTATGAATGGTGCTAAAAAAGAAAAGGCCAGCGTCTAGGTGAGCTGTTTTTTTATAGCCAAAGGTTAACGTTTGGACCTAACAGAAACATAAAAGCAGGATATTCCAACGCAGTACTCCCTACCTTGACTGTGATTTGAGTTTCTAGTAAAAGCAAAAATATAACCCAATTTATCCCACTGTCAATGTGTAAGATTAAGGTCATATGGGATAATGATTCGGAACATGATTTCAACTTTGAAGGATGTGGGAGAGTTCTGTCATTCTCAGATGGTTGGTAAATTGCCATTTCACTTTTCTATATATCACCTTAGTTTAATTATTACCTTTGTGAATAGAAGTAGAAACTAATTTAAATTTAGTCTTTTGAGAGAATAGTGTGGAGCAGAATGCAAATTAATAGCTGTACATTTCTTTAGGTACAAATTTACTTTTCTGCCCAGTGGCATTGCTAGGGACCCTACTGAATAGTAACATGTTATAAAGCATCAATATCTTTCTTCAACATGTACCAGCAGTCTGCAAACCCCACTTTTACCTTACTTCAGGGAGCTATTCAGGAATAACCAAGATTACTTACGCCCTGCTTAAAGATTAAAAATAAAATCTTACCGACCAAACTCAAACCAGAGTCTGCTCGAAGTTCCTCAGAACCTCATGAGACACAGGCACTTGTTTGTCTACTTGCCACAAACAGCATGGTTTTTAATGTATATCACAACTATTATTCAGCAAATTATAAACTTTGTACTATCTCCACATTATACAATTTTTAAAAATTCATATTTCCACCATCAAGTCTTATCATTTCTATTATAATCAGAATCAACAAAATAATCATGGAAAACAAAAAATTTTGCTTCTCCAAACTCTGTTTCTTGAATTCATAATTTACATATATTTTAACATAAAATGTTCCTTTGCCAGCTTTGAGTAAAATACCATGTAGCCTAAGTTCAGCACTTCCTTTCTCCACACCCTTGCAGCCTTCTTTTGTACACATACCATAAACGCAACCCCTCTACATTCCTTAGCTCACTATGAACTGAAATGTTTCTCTAAGATATTCATTTTGACATAAAATAAAAGGTAATAACAATGGGACAAAATTCTCATTTAAATGTAATTTTTGAGAGAATATATTGTGAAATAAAATGCAGATTGATAATAGCAACTTTCTGTAAACACACATTTACTTTTCCACTCAAAACAAGGATAAACTAAAGCTGTAGTGTTCATCTCAGAAAGAAGGCAGAGGCATTTTTTAAAACTGTGTAAAAATGCATGCAGAATCATCATACATATTTATACATAATCACACTGCAGGTATATGGTAATAGACTCAGGGATAAAGTTTTTAAAAATAACCATTGCCTGGGATGCCTACATAAATTATATTTGAAAGCCTGCTTTCTCTTAAACCTGACTGTGAAACAATCCATATTTGGGTCAGAGCACAGACATAAGTGTACATGACTTGACACCTGTAGTTTTTTCATTTTGTCTGATGATGATAAAAAAGAAAATTATTATCATAATTCTGAAGGCCACTCAGACAGAGAAACCCTCCAAAGTACAGGGAAAAGGACTCCTCTGTCATCCTCCTTAGGACAGAAGTAGCAAGTAAAACACTTTCTTCCTGATACAGCTTTGGAATATATGTAGTTCAATCCTGAGAGTACAGATCCAAAAACTGAGTATGACAATGAATAGTAACAAAAAATAATGGTGGTGATTTTGTATTCTGGTAGTACTTTTATACTGGAATTAAACAGCAAATTTTCTTTCCAAAAGGCATAAAGAGCATTTCACTGCTAACTCCCCGCATTTTTTAAAGCTATGGCCACAAAGACACATTTATAAAGTAAGCTCCCACTTGTTAAAACTGTAACACTGCCACCATCACTAGAGTTTCACCTTAGTGACTTAAATAAATATAAATAAAGTAATAAACACTATACGTTTTATAGAGTTCTATGAACCAGCAAAAAAAAAAAAAAAAAAAAAAATCACCTTACAAAATAACCTCCTGGCAAATGCAAAAGAAAAACTAAGTTTGGTTTGCCCATATTTTCTGAGTTCCCAGAATATAAGAAGCAGCTAGGGGAAACCTAACTTATTCAACTGAAAGACTTTTACCTATTTCATTTTCCACATTAGCCTTTCTGGAAAGCAAGGGGAAAAAAGTATTAAACAGGAAAGGATGAAAGAAGTAGAGAAGAGCAATCAATGTAATCAAAAATATCTGGGGGTTTAAAACTAGATATCTTTCATAGTCTAGGTTTTAAGATGACCTTGATGGAAATCTTTCTATTGACTGGGGTTAAATATTGAAAATAAGCTCTATAAGAATCAGACATGATGGCTTGCTATCCTAAGTGCTCAAAATGTTCAGCAAGTAAGTTACTCACTTTGCTTCCTCATCAATTAAGTGATGGTAAAACTCTTCATGCTACTGCTGTCAGATGGCTGTCAAGTAAACTGTTTCATTCAGAATTGAGGAATAAAAATTTTAATGGCTACTGTCATATGAACAACTTTTAAAAATATATAATTTCATACTTGCTAATATACTAATGGAGATTTTGTAATGTTTGAATATAATTTTCAAGTCATCACCTGTATAATAGCAATAACAACAATACTTATTTTAAATAACTCCAAATTATATACAGTTGAGTAAATTTTAATTTGTTTTCCTTTAAGGTCTTCTAAAGTTGAGGCCAGCATGCTGAAGAAAAATATTAAACTATCTATAACCCTGTGTCAACATATGATGCTACTGGGAATGGTAAGTGAATTAATTTTCCAAGGAAAATTAATTACTTATGACTTACAGTTGTAAAAGCAAACAACGTAACTCTGGATTAGGGCACATTTAATTTCTGTTTGCAGTAGCGATTAAATTAATTTCATATAATTCATGGTATGTAATAGAAAGCAGAACAAAAATGAAATTCTAGACAATGACTGACACAGAAAAATGTATATATTTATGAAGCTGATCCAAAAATAAAGGTCATGGGTATTAATCACTGGATACTAAAACAGTAATTTTAATAGCTCTATAATAATGGATTTTTAGCATAGTTTTTGAGAAAGCTTCACCGAAAAAAGTGTAACACAGAGAAACAAGATAAAAAACTGTAATAATAGCCTGTAACATCTCCTAAATTTCTCCCTTCCCCCCTTAAAAGGCAGCTGGAATAAGAATTTGCACATCTTTTCTTTATAACAATAATTTTTGTCCACATAGATTTTGGGCAGCTAAAATTTAATATACCATTAAATAATTTGGGGATGAAGTTCTTAAAATTACAACTAAATTCTCTTCCCCTGACACCCAAATAGTAAAGTGCTTCTAAAATGGATCATCTGTGATTCATTTGATCGAATTATGTACCTGAGTACTACTAAGACAACAGATTTTGGCTAATAGGGCCCTAAGAATATATGCACAGCTGCACATATAAAAATATTCATCTTTACACCCCACCACATCCTACCTGTTCCAGTTAAGCCATACATAACCTTTTAATATTGGACCCCAACTTCATGGTATAGTTCATGTGTTAAGATAAAGAATTAATTCTTGCCCTGATACTAATAGTAATTAAATAGTTTAAAGTAGCTATTAGAAAATGAAATGTCATTCTCATGGTATATTAAAACACACATGCAAATTCAGAACATTTCATATTCTGCTAATAATCTTAAGTACTGACCACTAGCCACCTGGTGAAATCATTGTTAGTCAAATTCCCACTGACGTTTGGGATCATCTGGCTATGAGAGATCAAGCAATTTTGACACATTCTTTTAAAGTAAACTATTTCTATGATTTATGCTTTTAGAAAAAAGTATATGTGGATTTCTAATGAAAGATAGAGCATAAACACATGCAAATAGAAATAAAAACTATATATATACTTTTCTCAAAATTTTACTTTTTACAAATTTTAAAGTATTCCCTTTTGTAGTCACACCATCTATAACAAAAAAGCACTCTTCCCACATTACTTTATCTTTAAAAATACATATTTATATAGAGAAAGACTATCATTTATGTAATGCCTTTGAGATCAAAGGGAAAAAATTACTAAAAATATTCTAAATTCCATTTTAATCTTAAACCTATCAAAGGAAGAAGAAATTGTTACATTACTTTGGAGTTTATGAAAATAAAAATTCGTGGCACCGTAGTTTTTAAAGGGATTTTTTTTGAAGTAACTGCACTGTGAAAAGATTCATTAAGAGAGAAACTTTTCCATTCCTAGAGAAGCTGCGATTTAATCATGATTAGAAACCCTTTTTGCTCTATTTTGAAGAATAAAACTAAATGAAGCAATAGAAACCTCACCTTTCTGGCTTGTTTTCTTAAAACCCAGGGTTACTCTTATTTCAAAATGGACCTCACTCAGCATAATCCAGATTGAAAGGGGTTTGTTTATAAAATGTCCTCGATAGGTTCTCTTTAGGGTAAGAGGCACATTCAGCTTTTTTTTTTTTCAGCTAGTAAAGCTACCCAGGAGGCTGAAACATCACCTTGGACTCTCAGAATTTAACTTTCCTTTCATTCTTGGCTTCGACACTGGAACAGGATTGTAAGAAGACAGAAAAAGAAGGAACAAAGGAACAAAACCACGTCCTTCCACACCAAAAAAAAATCTACCCTGCTGCCCACATCAGTGCTGCCTAACTACACTCAGGAAAAGAGAACAAAGGAAAGAAAAGAAAGAAAAAGAAAAAAGAAAAAGGAAGGAAAGGAAGGAAGAGAGAAAGGGGAAAGAGGAAGGAAGGAAAGAAGGAAGGGAGGGAGGAAGGAAAGGAAGGAAGGAAGGAGGGAGGGAGGAAGAGAGAGAAAATGAGAGAATACAGAACCCTTTTCTGATTGGCAATAGTCTACAAGACGGGGAAGTTACACTGAAACTCCCTCATTAGAAAACACACACAAGACACCCTCTACATTCCCTCAAGCCTGAAATGAATTTCAGAAACCTCTTCAGGCATCTTTCTTTTATTACAACCCACATTCATATTTCAGTAGAATCACTACAGGGGAATCACTAATTTTTTATCTAAACTATGACGTTTTGGCAAATGCTATATAACCAACTATAAATCTACAACAAGCCTCAAATACTAAAGACTTGGTAATTATATGATGAGAAACAGCTTGATTATGGGCGAGGCAAGGCAGGCTGTCAACAAACAAACAGCTGTTTCTTATTGACAATCCATAACCAGATCATGCATCCCAACCAAGTGAGGAGTTTGTTTCTGTTGTTGCTGTTGTGTTTGTTTTTGACTGTTCTACCCTCTTCCCCTCCCACCTCCAAAATACTGAGTCAATTTAAACATTAGATGTGAACCACAACAGAAGAATCAGATATGCAAGGATAACAAGTAAAGCACTACAGACTTACAAAACATTCTCTAGGTAATAACTAACAGAAGTTTAAAGTGTACTTTCTAATTCAACTTCAAATGCCTATCTTTCCCGGTGCAACACGTCCTGTCATTACTATTTATATGAGGCAGCTCAGGCAATGGGACTGTTTCCTCATTCCTGGATTATGAGCACAGCAATGCCGCCACTCTGATCCTTTGTTCTGGAAGTTTTCCTTGCAGATTCTTCTGTCCTCCCTTTTAGCAGAAGGCAATGAACATGCTTATACCTGCTAGTGTGAACTAAATGACCTCTAAGGTCCCTTGTGACTTGAAATTAAATGATTCTAGGAATACTTGAGAAGCTTAGCATATGAATAAATAATAGAAATAAATAGAACCTTAACACAAAGGTTTAAAAAAAACCCCACCAACATAAATGGAATCTGTTTATTTGATAGTTCCATCATATGAAATAAAATGCACCTTTGGGCATTTTCATATATATGTGAAATATATATCTGAAATATATATATTCCTTTTAACATTCAGAAACCATACAGATAACCTTATTTTATTTTTCAACAAGGCATGAAGAAGTAAAATTAGTTTCCCAAGGTCACAAAGCAAATGCAGCTAAACCAAAACAAGACCACAGCTCCCTTTGATGAACTGGGGCTTTGTGTTCCATTTCACTGAACCACACTGAAATGAGGAAAGGACCAGTGAGAACGTTTACACAATTTCAGTCTAAGGTAAGTTCCCTTTAAACACACCCTGAATTATAACTACGCAACTGCAAGGGGGGGCATATGTCAAAGAGCATAGTTATGTGCCCTAGGTATGACTAACCAAGTATTTTAATCTAGAATCCAAATTTCCCTTGCAAACTGAATGATAAATACAGAATTCCTCTACAAGAAGGTATCTCCTGTCTCACTCTCAACTACAGTGTTCCACTTTATTTAAAACCACATCCTTACCATAATTTTTAAATCTCAATCCTTTAAAAAGTAACCAAACCATGATGAAGACAAATGCACATGGTGTCAAACATATGTCTCTTGGAATGTGCAAAACGAGGTTTCATTCTACTAGTAAGGATACCTGAAAGTTTGAGAAGCCCAACCAATGTCATTAAAATTAAGTCTTGCCTACAGTCCAATTCCTTTTAAAATTAAATTCTTACCATAGTCTGTGACCATGGATGGTCATAACTAATCACTGTGGCTGAATCAGTCTCAAAGTGGACACGTTCTCACCAGGACTGACAGCACATGATGACTAAATAACAACATAACCAGGGGTGCCAGTGTCCCCTCCCAGTCCACCCTGTTTACATAAACCACAGGCCTGGACCTCCCTCCTCTACACTGTCTCTAAACTATACAAATAATGTTTCTTCTGGCCTTTGCCAACTCGCTGGGGAAGCGCTAAGAGGGAATGACATAATTTTTAGAGGAAATTTAGGGCTCTGAAGAGATATGTGGTGTGTCACTCCAAAGAAGCAGAGAGAAAATATAAAACTGACTGTCATCCTTACTTTCATAGAGCCTTGTAATATGCCAGGTATAAAATGCTTTAATGAATTCTTATCAGTTAAGACTGATTGATTTCTGAGTCCTTCTGTTTGTAAGTGGTTGACACTTGGCACATCTGGAAAACGAAGGGGTCTTTCAAAAATACTGCCAGGAAGATGACCTATTTTCCATCAGGTTCACATCACCAGATGATGCTGGATATGGCACAACTCCAGAGAAAACAACCTTTTCTTGGTCTCTCAGTGGCTGTTGCTATGAGCACACAACAAGTGCTTTATACCCCTACAAGCTTCTCAGGTGGATGGCTGTTCTGTTAATTTCCTTCTAGAGTGTGTGTCCTTCTAGGTGGCATGATATCCTCACCTTCTCCCATAATCACCCTCCCCTTCCAAACAAACATTTGTCAGAGACTGTTTTACCTAAGATTGATTTTCTTTTCTACTACAGCATTTGTTTATAAATGCATCCAACAAAAGGGAAGAACAACAGGTGCCTCACTTTTTCTTAACTCATATCTGATACCAGATAGCTATCCTCATTGGTGGAGGGGTAAGCAGATTGACTTATTTATGGAGTCCTCCTCTGAGGTATATGTGGGCTACCTGGAAACCGTAAAGATGTTACCCACTTCCCTAATACCCTAACACATGAGCCCCCTTCTTTTTTCTCCCCCTACTTAACTTGCAGAACTATTTAGATCATTCACATTCATTAAATACCCAAAATAAAATAAAGGAAAAAATTTCAAGTTTAAAGTTGGACAAAAACCTTACAGGGGAAAAAAAGGAAGAAACCATTTTGTAGATAAACTTCATGCTCTGGTGCTGAAAGTTAAGGTCCACAAATCAAAAAGCAGTCATTTCTACAGAGCTAGGCTTTTCCACCGCTCTCTCAGTGAATCACGCTGTGGTTAGTTGAAAGTGCTGTTCACATAATAAATTAACCACCTCATTTCCTTCATCACCAAAATATACATAGCACCCCCATACAGATTTGTTTTAATAAAAGTAATAAAGCAAGCCCAGAGGTTATGGCTGTTATGACACAATCACACCTCTGAGATTTAAAAACACTCACTTGCACATCATGCCTCAAAAAGTCTTTGCAATCCGCCCTCCAACGAAATCTAACTCTCTGGCCCCATTTATTCCAAATAAATAATGAACAAAAGCCTTGTATATGGCAGGAGAAAATTCTCCCTTTCAATTATACATTTGAAAAGAAAATACATCTTTTTTAATAATACTGTACAATAAACAGCTTGGGTAGCCTGATCTAGATTATTAAAGAAAATATATCACCAGAGGGACTTCCCTAGTGGCACAGTAATTAAGAGTCCACCTGCCAATGCAGGGGACACGGGTTCAAGCCCTGGTCCAGGAAGATCCCAGATGCTGCGGAGCAACTAAGCCCGTGTGCCACAACTACTGAGCCTGTGCTCTAGAGCCCGCGAGCCACAACTACTGAGCCCACGTGCCACAACTACTGAAGCCCACGCACCTAGAGCCCATGCTCTGCAACAAGAGAAGCCACCGCAATGAGAAGCCCACGCACGGCAATGAAGAGTAGCCCCCACTCACCACAACTAGAGAAAGCCCGGGCGCAGCAATGAAAACCCAACGCAGCCAAAAATAAATAAATAAATTTATTTAAAAAAAAGAAAGAAAATATATCACCAGAGTTAACAGTGCACAAAGAAGGCAGCCAACTAGCCTACTATCTCACCCAAAACCAAAGATATCTTCTAAAGTTAATTGTTCAAAAAGAAAAACAACCCGTGTTTATTTCTGTGGAAGTGAGAAACAATCTTCATTCTATATAAATCCAGGCAAGTTAGTTTTTCTTACCTGTAATGCTATTTAAAATTATTGAGAAAAACCCAGGGAAAAAGACCTCTCATCGATATAATTTTTCCTCAATACAGACTTTTCTCCTTAGAATTCCTTTCCATTATCACCAGAAGAAAGACACTGTAACACAATTGTCCACAGCATAAGAGATTTGCTGGACAAATGTGCCATGAGTGAACTCATACCATAAATGAACAAGGCCCATTTTCCTGTGTCTGCACCACATTACAATCACTTTGCAGACAGTTCATTTCTGACCTAAATTCTATCAAACTCACAGTCCTTTCTATAGGATCATGCATTTAATGCATATTATTACTATGATAATGATGAAGCCTTCCCCTTGAATTTAAAATATAATATAATCTTACTGGTAATTAAATTTATCTGTGCTATTCTTAAAGCCCACGATCAACAGCCACCTCCAACACACATATTTAGAGGAATGAGTTGATCAACATTCCTGAACAATATCAGATATATAGAACATAGTTTTTAAATTCTCAGAAGTGGCCTTCCTAATATTTACACATTTTATTTCTCTTCCCAATCGCTATAATTATCTAGCACAATCCTTACATCTGAGTTTTCAATAATTCTTTCTAATATGAACATTATTATGTTATACAGATAGTAGTGTTTTGCACTGAGTAAAGAATTACATCTCAGGTTCTCTCTTTAGTATGCTAAACAATTATCCACACATAATTATATACAAATATTCAGCAAAATAAATAGTAATATCTATATGAATGCCAGAATTAAACATCTTTGCAATAATCGTATTTTTAGTCTATAGGCTATCAATCCACGTACAACCAATATCAGACCTAACCAGTATACTAAAAACCTCCTTAGAGCTCTGTGGAGAACAAAGATGAAATTTTAAAGAATTTCCATAAGCTTACATTTTAATAGATAATTTCACTTTAAAGGAAAGAGTCTATTCTGATGAATTCCATGGCAACAAAGATTTTTCTTTGATAAGGATATTATACTGTATTAATCATAGATCCTTAGAAATACTGATTTACTAATTTAATCACAATCAAAGAACATTCCTATATAAGTGCTCCCTCTGATCTGTCCCGGTAAAAATTATTTCCATAGGGAAAAGGATGTGTGTTGTCGGGAAGAAAGAAATGAAGAGATACGTGCTATGAAGACTAGTTCTTTCATCCCCAGCAATCCTTTACATTCCACAGCCATTCTCACTCCACATGGCTCTTCTAATGTTCTCTGCTCCTTAAGTTCTCGCTTTTCCCGAAAAGAGATTCATTAAAAAAAATACTAGTAACCAACATTTCAAGTTTACCAAACAAAATTTTTAAGTGAGAGGGTATAAAATTTTATGGTGCGTTCACAACAGAGTGAAAAATATAATAAGTGAGCAACTATACCGATAATCTACCATTCGTTCATTCATTCAGCAAATACAATACTTACTGAGTATCTATGTGTGCCAGGTCCTGGGATCTGTGGATAGAGGTGGAAACACCTTGTCCTCATATGAGAGTTTACATTCCATTAGAGGAGAGACAGTAAACAAAAGAATACTATGATTTCAGCAATTTTAAAACTAGCAGCTGTTTCTTTGGGGTGGGGGATGAGGCATATACAACAGTAGGCTCCTACTTCAAAGAGAAAAAAAATGTTCAACCCCTCCCAGTCCTGCTCTCTTCCACTTCTTCCCAGTTACCCACCACCCCAGGAGCTTCTCTCTTCTGAACTCTTGTCCATTTCCTTCCTTAGCCTATTTCTTAGGTAAGCTGTGGGTGTCATCTCCTCAGGCATCTAGCTTCCTCTCTCTCTAGCATCTTCAACTTCTCCCTCTCTGTTTCTACTTCCTTCCTATAAACATTTAAACACATTTAAATCCTGACCTCCTTTGAAAATTCTCTCCTTTAAAGATCTGTATATACCTGTCTCTGTAAGTGCTCACCTTTCATTCAGTCCTCAATCTACTTCTGACTTCTGCCTCCACTACTCCAATGAAATTATTCTTGTTAGGGTCACCATCAACATTAAAAAATAATAAAACATGAAAGACACATTTTCAGTTCTTATCCTACCTTTTTTTTTTCAGTGTTTTACAATATCGATTTTTGCTTCTCAAGCTCTCATCCCCCTTAGATACTGGCATGTCCTGATTTTCCTTCTACATTACAAATACTGTAATGTGAATTCAAAACACCTGGAAATCTTGTTCAACTCAGATTCTGATTCAACGGGTCTGGGGTACGGCCCAAGAGGCTTTCAGTAGGGTCTCTTGCTACTCAAAGTATAATCCTCAGACAAACAGCATTGGTATCACCTGGGAGTCTATTAGAAACGCAGAATCTCATGCCCCACCTTAGACCAACTGAATCAAAATCTGCATTTTAACAAGACCTTGTGAAGGGTTTTTTTACATTCAAGCTTGAGAAGCATTAGAGACCAGTGGTTCTCAAACCTTAGCCATTAAAACGCAGATTCCAGTGCCCCACCCACAGAATTTGTGATCCTGTATGTCTGGGAAGGGGGTGCAAGAATTTGCATTTCTAACAAGTTCTCAGATGATATTGATGCTGCTGGTCCAGGTACTATACTTTAAGAAGCAATGGTTCTCAACCCTGCCAGTACATTAGAATCACCTGTGGAATTTTAAAAAGTTTGTTGATGTCTAGGGCCCACCCCAGACCAATTAAACTAAAATATCTGGGGAGGTAGTGTAGGCTAGGATTATTAAAAGCTCCCTTGCCTAATCTTAAGGTTTCTAATTTAGGTAATTTAGGAGTCTGTTGGTTGTGGGGGTGTAGTGGTGAAAAGAAAAGAGTATAGGATGAATGCTAGTCATATTATGGTAACATTATTACGACACATTATACTATAACCCCTTAAACATCTGTTCTACCCAACTCTGCCCTGTAAATAAACACTAGAAGTTATAACGGTCTACAGGTTTGTCTTAGGCCATGTCTCTGAAATGACCATTTCAGGTAATCGAGCAAAGCAAATAATATTTAATTCTTAAAATTCACAGAGAAGAATCCAATATTTGTGAAATGAAAAAATATAGTGTTAAAACTCTGCATTAAAGAGTATTTGATTTGCTGTGAAATTAGTCTTAAAATGAAAATTTGAAAGAATATTATGAAGAGAAATGTAACCTAGTATTAAAAGTATTTTTTCATTTTCACTGGAAAATGAAAATAGCTTTATTATTTTTCTGGTTACATAAATCCTCACAGTAAAATACACACACACACACACACACACACACACACACACACACACCCCAACGTATAAGGCAGAAATTAAAACCAACTGAAAGCCAAAGTTCCTGAGATAAAACACATTTATCATTTGACCCAGCTTTCTTGCATCTTTTTATAAAATTTGATTTACTTAACAAAAAAGTTATAAAGTATAAAGGACACCATGTACCCACCAAACAGCCTAAGAAATACAATATACAGTTGAAACTCCTGTTATACCCCTCCCCGTTCCCATTCCCCTCCCATCTCATGCCCCACTCAAGGTAACCACTACCTTAGATTCCAGTACTTATTTCTATATTCTTACTTTGTACATTGGTATTCATAAATAGTACACAGTATTATTTTTCATATTTAAAATTTTTATACCAATCATAAAATACTATACATATTCTGCAACTTGCTTTCTCTCTTAATATTGTATCTTATGAGGTTTATCCATACTAATATAGGTAGCTCTAATTGGGTCATCTTTGCTCCTATGTAATATTCTACCATCTGAGTATACTACAGTTTTATTTTCCTGTTTTCCAGATGAGGGACATACTGTTTCCAAATTTTTACTACTATAAATAGTGCTTCAGTGAATTTCTTGTACATGTCTTCTTGTGCACATGAGAGAGAGTTTTTCAAGGCTATGAATATCTAGCAACAAAATTAAGTTGAAGAGAAGCCCAGTCTCTCAATTTACTATTTTCCAGTTGCTCTCCAAAGAGGCTGTGCCAGTTTAGACTTCTACAAATAATGTGTAAGATTCCCAATGCTCCATATTGTTGCTAACATCCAAACTGTCAGACTAACTTTTGACAACCTGAAAGGTTTCCCATCGTGGCTTTAGTTTGCATTTCCCCAATTATTAAACAGAGTGATAATTTTTTTCACATTTTTATTTTCTGTGTGTGTCTCCTCTTCTGTCAGTTGCCTGTTCACGTCCCTTGCTATTTTTCTGTGGAATTGTTTTTTTCTCTTAATTTATAGCAGATCTTTATAAATTATGGATCCTTTGTAGGTTTTATGTGATTCAAATACCTTCTCCCTGTCTGTGGATTTTCTATGTACTGTTTTCTGATTCAGAGATGTTTTAGATTCTAATGCAGAACTTAAAAATCTTTTCCATTATGGTAGGTAGTACCTTTAGTGTCATGTGTAATTTTTTTTCAATCATTCATGATAAACCTAGTTTAAAATACTGTGAAAATACTCTAAAGTTTTAGAAATCCTAAAAGTGATTTTTGTGCCGATGTATGAAACCAGAAGGTGAACTTAAGAAGAAACGGAAATTGATCTAGTTTCATTGTCCAAGGTCAATGACATACAAAGAGTAAGTAAACAAAAGACAAAGGTAATTACCTATTTCATTGTTAATAATTTAAGGTATTATTGGTAAAAGGTTTTTCAAACCACACCAACATTTCACATTTCTTTTAAAGATAAGTAATGGTGTTATACTAGGGTGTGTGCATATGTACATGGCTTATTACATCGTCAGTGATTTCTAAGAACCTGAGAAAACTATAGTTAATACCTCAACATAGGAAGCATAATTCAACCAGAAGTGAAAAAACATACCCAGAAGAGACATTTTAAAACTTTAAATTTAGGAATAACCAGGAAATTCTAATATATGAGTTCATGCTCCCAGTCAAGGTCAATTACTTGTTTTTGTTCAATTATAGAAACAGCTCAGTTATGGTCAAAAATAAATGAAATACTTAAATTGCAAGGCTAAGTTTGAATTTCATGCATAAATACCTGGTAAATCAGGGATTCAAGTACAGCCCGTATCCTGGGATTTACAGTTAAGGGACAAGATTGTAAAAACATTTGTCAAGGAACTCATCTATGTGAATACTGCCCAATTTCTAGAACAACTTCCTCTATGTTTCTTTCACATTTGCGTTTTATCCATTTCAAAATATTGCTTTAGTATAGGGGGCAAAATCCAGGTAAAGTCATCTAAGTGGATATCCATGGGACAGACTTTTTTCTATATTCCACTCTACAATAACACATAATTAAAGGATTAAAATGTTTAGAAAGATTTGGACAAACAAAACAGGACAGATGAGAATCCTTATTACCCTTTACATACCTAAACTAAAACATTTCATAATCCCTACAATATTAACTATAAAATAGGTTTTAACAGAGTAATGTCACCACTGAAGAGTTGGGTTATGTTAGTTTTGTTTAGTTTTTATCCAGAACTGATCCCACAGAGCGGGTAGGGAAATAAAATACAAATTCCCACCTTTGAGGTTTTATGATGAAAAACTGCAGCTGGGAAGATGATTTTCCTTTTACAGTGACTCCTCATTATACATAATAATGAGGAATAAAGATGGCCTGGATATAGAAAATCCACTAAGAGTTCCAGAAACTCATTTTGGAAAACCATTTCACTCTCTAATATCATCAAATGATCTAACAGAGAGGCACAAAGGAGGAAAGGGGACTGCCGTGTCTTTCCTACTTTACTGTGCATACTCATTAACAAATACAGGTGTAAATGAGCATGAAATTATCTAAAACACAGTCCAAAGAAGAAATAAATAGCAAGTAAATCCAACGTACTCAAGTTGTACTCTCAGGATATGACAAGGCCAAGCTAAACCATCATTCCCCATGTCCCACAGAACTCAACAGAGCCAACCCTGCATCATCCTGCTCTCACCCTGGAGTGTTTTCTTGGGAGTAACACCAAGCCACTTTCCAGCAAAGTCTTTAGGGGTCAGTTAGGGATATGCTGTCATTCGACCACACTGGCTGCCTCTCTCTCCAGAAATAATGACAGGCATGTGTGTTTGAAATCAGCTCTCCCCATTTTCTAAGACAAGGACTGGAGTGCTGCCTTGAGCATTTTAGCTGTTATTAAACCAAAAGTATTTTAGTTTCTATTGAAATAATATTATAGCTTCTATTATTTCATCTATTTAACATTCTTTGAACAGCTTTCATTTTTAAAATAAGCACTGTTTGTCCGGCTACTCATAATTTAAATCAGAATAAATGTAAGTATTAAATTTATACTAAAAGCACTTAAAGGTCCCAACTAAAAAGAAATCCAGCCCCACTCTGGTTGTACCGGAAGTCTATTGTATCAAGGTTTAAAATTAAGTGGCCCATCGGCTAGGAAATGGAAACAGATATTTGTTTTACAGCACATTTTTCCTAATACATAATCACTATAAGAAGTTTGAAAAAAAGTAAAAAAAAAAAAAAAAAAAAGAAAGAAAGGAAAGGAAAAGATTCCCTAATCACACCACCAACAAAGATATAAATATCAGTCACCAGCCAATTACCTTTTTCTTCAATGTAAATGCACATCTCTGGTTCTAAAACACAAATTGGTTTAATTCTGTATCAACAACTTTATTGCAATTTAAAAATATGTCAAGAGCAATTTCTCATGTCATTAAATCGGCCTTGAAAGCCTAAATTTTTAATGGCTGTATAAATATTTCAACTGGTGGATAGACCATAACTCATTTAACTATTTTCCTATTGTAGCTGCTTCCAACATTTTGCTGTAAGAGCAAACTGGTATGTGAATTTTAGAAATAGTTCTTATTACTGCCTGAGAAGAGACTCCTAAAGGAAGAACTACCAGGTCAAAGGGATGCCTTTTCTTAAAGTGTATCTTGATTGGTATTAACTATTTGCTAGAAATAACAATTTACACTTCCACCAGCAGTGTTTGTGAATGCTCATTTCACTGTACCCTTCTTACTTGTACAAATATTTATCATTTTATTACAACTTTGCTCGACTGTTAGGTTGAAATAATAACTCCTTGTCTAATTTGGGTTTGTTTGATAAAGAGAGAAATTTATATTTCATCCATGGTGAATGGTATGTAGAGGCTCTTTGTCAATGTTTTGTAAATGTTTTATATAAACCAATATATAAATGTGTACAAATCAACAAGAAAATACCAAATTCTAATAATAAAATATGTACTAGTTATATGTACATGTATATTTGTGGCCAATAACTTCCCTACTTCATCATCTGTCTTTAAACTTATGTTACATAGCACAGCAAATCCACTCCTAGGTATATATTCAAGAGAAATGAAAACATACATCATAAAAACTTGTACACAGTTTTACTATACATCCATATCTCTCTAGATAAAAAGCCAACAGACTAGTTTTGGATGGATCCACTGAACAATGCTAGCTCACCTAAGAACTGAATATCTAATGATAATTTCTTGTTGCTCACTAACCAATACCTATTTAAAAATAAAATGCTAAATCTACCCACCCCAAATAAAATAAATTAAAATAAAATAAAAACTTGTACACAAATGTTCATAGTAGCATTATTCATAATGGCCCCAAAATGGAAATAACCCAAACTTCCATGAACTGATAAATGGATAAACAAAATGTGGTATATATATCCAATGAGATACTATCACCCATAAAAAGGAATGAAGTTCTGATACATGCTACGCTACGGATGAACCTTGAAAACATTATGCTAAAGGAAAGAAGCCAGTCACAAAAGGCCACATATTGTATAATTTCATTTATATGACAGATCCAGAATAGATAAATCAATAGATACAGAAAATAAATCAGTAGTTGCCCTAGGGCTGGGGAAGAAGGGAGCGCTGGAGAGTGACTGCTAATGGTTTCCTTTTGGGGTGATGAAAATGTTCAAAAATTAAGGGTAACAGTTTCACAACCCTATGAATATACTAAATATCTTTGACTTGTACACTTTAAGTGGGTGAATTTATTCAAGTATGTATGTATGTATGATTTGTGATTATATCTCAATAAAGCTGTTTTTAAATGTATGTGTTGCTATGTTGTGGTCTATAAAGCTCCTACCAAAAAAGTGGACTTGTCTCTTACTCTAATTTTTACAAGTGTTTAATACTGCATATTTTTTGAAGCTATGTTGTTAGCATTCTATAATGCTTAGGGCAATTATACCTTCTTAGGATACCCTATATGTAATTAATATGAAATGTCCCTCTTTGACCTGTTTAATGCATTTTGCCTTAAATTCTATTTCATCTCATGTTAACACTGCTGATTTTTTCATTCGTGTGTAATATTTTTCTCCAAATTTCAAGGTTGCTTTTTTCTTTAGAAGTACCTCTTGCACATATACATCTTAGTGCTATATTTTATTTTTAAAAGTCTGAGATTCTATTCATAGGGGAATTTACCTACTACTATACTTTCACCTTTACCTATTACTATACTTATTCCTCTCATATACTTTTATTTACTATACTTTCTTATTTTCTTTTCTCTGCCTTTGGTTGGAATGATAAACTTTATTTTTTACTCTCATGATTTATATTAAATGTCCTATTTGTGGTTATTATTCATATATTTCAGATTATGTTGTTCTAAAAAATTGTAGAGTTAATCTATATCTGAATCTTTTTCCTGAAAAAGAATCCTAATACTTCATCACTTCTTTTTCTTATACCCTCTCATGTTGAGTTGATCTGATCCAGACTAATATATTTAAAGATGAACATTATAGTTAAAAAACTGTGAGACTGAACAATACAGATACACTTTACTGGATATGTATGTATTGTAAAGCTCTCCACTATTTCCTTACCTTGATCCTGTTTCCTCACAACATGCCTTTCCCTTCTTCGGACCTCCATTCCCCCTCCCCGCCCCATCCCCCCCGACCCTCCCTCCGACACTTTAGGCAGGAGTAATTCCATAAATAATTCTTTCAAAGAAGGTCTGTAACAACCAGAGAAGGTGAATCATTACAGATCCAAAAATGCTTTTATTTTCCTCTCACACTGAATTGCTGGTTTGCCTAAATATAGAATTATAGGTTCAAAATAAAATTTTTCTCACAACTTCAAAACTACTGCATTTCTATCTTCTATTACTTGTTTTTTACCAATAATAGGACTGATGTCAACTTGATTCTTTCCTTTGTAGATAAACTGTTTGCTCTCTGGAAGCTTTTAGTTAGTTCCTCCTTATTACTAGCATTCTGAAATTTCACAGGAAGGCATCTGAGTCTAGGTCTTTTGTTACTCTTTTATGCAGTATTCATTAGGCCTTTTCAAAAGACTTGTCTGTCAACTGAAGAAATTTCATTCTATTATTTCTGTGATTACAACTCCCCTTCACTCATTGTTTATTTGAACCTTCTGTTAGATGAACGTTGAAGCTTTAGAAGGAGCTCTACATCATATGACTTTTTGTTCATGCTTCCCACCTTTTTCAGTTTAAGACCGCACTCTAAGGAATCTCTTAGCTCAATCTGCCAATTCATTAATTTGCTTTTAGCTGTGTCCACTCTATTTCACCTGTTTATGTGGGGTTTTTTATAATCTTAACAATCATATTTTAAAATTCTTACATTGGTTTAATTTCATTCTATCCCGTATTTGTTTTAGAAATGCAATAACCACTTATCTCTCTGTGAATGTTAATTTAACTTATTTCAGAGTCTGTTGCCTGTTCATTGTTTCTTTGGGTGTTATTTTTTTTAAGTTTGATGCCTCATTTTTCTATCATAGGTTTTCCTCAAACATTTAGTGATTCTTGGCATCAAGATCGTTTCAGAGTCCCTCTTTGTCTGTGTATGCTGTTTCTGTTAAGCACCACGTGCCTCGAGTGATAATGTGGGATATGATGCCAGGTGTCATGTACATGTCAGGAGCTTGTCCTGCCAGGAAGAGACTCCTTGGGCTTCCTGACAATCAAAAGTTACCTGAGGGATCACCCAGCCTCTCTGGCCTCTGTGTTATACTCAGTGCTTTAGCTGGGACTCACAGAATATTGAGGGAGAGGGGTCTCCACAGGCCTAGCCACTCTATACACACCTGCTTATCTAATCCTGCAGGTCCCCTCCCCACTACTTGAATATGATTCTGCTTTGAGAACCCTGCTGATCTATATATTTTCGGGTGTGGCTCCACCATGTTTCATTTTTCTGTGGATGTGATTCTTCAGGCTTAATATCTTTCAAGAGTTCCTCAAATTTCTACCCACTGATGGGACCCTTTCTTATTTTTCCCGGACTGTTATCAATTGATTCATGTAAGTGAGTGTTTACATAGGTACAGATATATATGTACAACCTTTCTGTCATCTTACGGAATTTGGAGTTGTGCATATGCCAGTGGTGGTGGTAATGTAGTTAGAATATCATGAGCTCTGCCCACCATTTTGATCATTTTCTTAGTGTCATTATTTGCTAAATAGTCTGTACTCCAATGTTAATATGGCCATATCTCTTCATCTCAGACTTGTATATCCAACTCCTAGTTTCCTATATTTCTTACAGGCACCTCAAATTTAACATGTTCGAAACTGAATTACTAACCTTATCCTCACCAAATCTGCTCCACTCAGGCATCCTCAGGACCTTTGGAGCAAATTCTTTACAACTCCTTTTCCCTCACTATTACCAAGTAGTCCCTAAAAATAGATTTAACTTCTTTCCATTTCTACTGCCATTAACTTTGTCCAAGCCACCATTATCTTTCACTTGGAGTAGTCAGAGTCAACATTTAAAAATACAAATCGGATCACGGCATTCCTCTGCTTAAAACTCTTCCTTTACTTCTCATTACTGTTGGAATGAATTCCAAACTGTTTTCACGTTAAATGCTATCTCTGAATCCAAATCTGGAGACTAGGTCCCTGCTATTTACTTAAAGACCACTTTGATGCCAATAGGTTATTAGCCTCCTGGGCTCTCTAAGTTTGACTCTCTCTTTCCTTTGTTTCACTAAGGAACCAAGGTATTCCATAACTTCCATAACTTCACCTTAAATTAATATAACTATAATTTCTCTTAACTATGATGCCTATATCATAAAACTGCTATAAGAGGTATACTCTTTAGTTACTAGGCATTTTATCTATCTGTAGCTAGATCAGTCCCTTTAGGAAGCATCCCCGCCAGTGAACAAGTCCAGTTAAAGGTTTGGATGCCTCTTGGTCTAACTTGCTGTACAATGGGAAAACTCCAGTTAAGTCCCAATATATTGCTGGTTAGTCCAGGCTTTGACAGTGTGAGCCTGGGTAAAAATCCTAACTACTCTAGGACACAGCTTCTTTTCCTGTCAGATGAGGAGGGTAGGGTTGTATGATCTCAAAGGTCTCTTCCATTTCTAGTGGCCACAGATTCCATGACTTCATATAATATTTCCTTAGAGAAAGTATAGTACCTATCACTCAAATCTCATGAAAATTATATAGAGAGTAATATTCTATTTCAGGCTTAAGAAGAACTTTGATCAAAGAGAAAATAATTCAACTTGAGGTTTCTGGAGACCACTTAAGCCAACATGGATTCATTTTGCCAAGATTTAGTGCTGCCCTCAATTGCCTAAGGAACACAATCTCAAGAACTGAAAATACAGCAGCAACACCAAGAAGCACTATTACTACTACACAGTAACAAAAATGAAAGGCTTTAGCTCATATTGGGCAATGACCAAAAACTAACTATAATACTCAAATAGGAATGAAAACAGGAAAAAAAAAAAATCACAGTAGGTACCAAAGGCTTCTTCCTGAAAGATCAATAAAGATCAATAGCTCATACTGGTTTAGAAAAAGAGGCAACATACCCCCCTTTCTCCACACCCCTTCCATTTTTACAGCGACATTAAAAGGAGAGGCTCTTCAGATTAAGTTACTAGTCGTATCTAGAGTTTTAATAGTCTTTAAACTGATTATAGTCCATTATTAGCCTTAATCAAAATCATAAAGACCAAGAAAAAAAACCTCCCTCCTTCCTGAATAATTTATAACACCTAACTACCTTTCCACAAACTGTATAACCTTTGAAAATGGGAACTTATTCCCACTGACAATTACTATGCCAAGTTTGAGTACTGTCTCTGTACTGATGGATTTCACAAATTAAATGATCCACACTGCTTTACCTGATACATTCCAACTCCAATGTGCTTCGGCTCAATTTTCACTAGCTCAGCTAATGGATCTTGTACACGCCTTGCTATGGAAACTGAAAAAACAGAATCAGAAAACAAGTATGGCTTAATGTAAAAGCAGTATCCAGATAATTACTATTTTAGTTCCTCATAATGCATAGTTATCCCTCTTTATTCCTCCCCCCCAAGGAGGCCAACAATTTAACCAAGTTTGAGTTCCTTTTTTTTTCCCACACAAAAAGTGAAGGCAAAATTTCAGGATTAATTATGTCACCAGAACTCCTAGGTATTCCTGTGCACGAACACACTGAAAAGGTTATACATTTGGAAAAATAAATAAAACACTTAGTTGCTATATTTATACAATTACCTGTTCGTTCTTTAAATATAGTATAGTAGGGCACCTCACACTTTAAAGAACAAGTAGATATTTGTTTTACTTTTAAATAATCCTGCATTGCTATAAACATGATAACATTTGTACATTAAATATGCTTATTAGGACTAGATCCTGATAAAGATGAGTAAATGATAGAATCATATCTTACTGCAATCAGAGATCGTCAGTTGATTAGTGAATACTCTTGAATCACCTTGAATATGATTGCAAGATTAGTCTGAGAAGTGATCTGCGTCCCAACTGCTTGTTCTTAACACATGCACAGTCCTAATTAAATCCCTTTCTTGACCATTACTTTCCATTTTTAAGAGACTTGAGAGTTAACTTTAAACATCCTTCGTGTCATGATTTTTATTTAGTCATCATTTATTGTCATCTTTTTAAAAGCCATTGTTATTAACAAAATCTCATAACGAATTTAGCTTATAAGATAGATTTAGTTAGAGAAAAGAAATTTAGTTGCATTGAGTGTTTACAAATGGACAGCTTTTATTTTCTAAACACATGAAAGCTAGTCAGTGTCACCTACTCATACAGAAGGTTGGATGAAATATAAATTCATTAAGTAAAAACACTAAGGTCATTAAAGGAAACCCCATGCCTGTTTCATGTTAAACTGTTCAAGGTCTGGTAAAAGAAGCCAACTTCTTAGACGTAACTATCAGATTCTCCAGTCAGTGATTTGTGCCACCTCTCATCAGAGAGAGGATCTACTGTGAACGTAAAGTTCACTGCACATTCAAGTCTTTTTCATATCTTTTATGATTACTGCTGACAGTGACAATGGCAGCTTGCAAAGCAAGCTTAGAGAGCAATAAGCTGATGTTTTACAATCTGCCTATTTCTCCCACAGAAGAGATGGGGATTCCAAGGCCTTCACATACACCTTTCTCATCAAATCTCATAAAAAGTTAATTAGTGCAAGCATGCCAGGTTATAGGAGAAATGGTTTCCTTTAATAACCACATTTATAGTCATATGAAAACATATGCCACCAGAGAAATACCTGACATCCTCTAAAACCGAATAGTCAGGCCTCCATATCTGTGGGTTTCACATCCACAGATTCAACCAACTATGGATCAAAAATATTCGAAAAATAAGTTCCAAAAAGGAAAACTTGAATTTGAGGCTCTCAGCAACTATTTATATTGCACTTACAACTATTTACGTAACATTTACATTGTATTAGGTATTATAAGTAATCTAGAGATGATTCAAAGTATATTGGAGGATGTGCATAGGTTATATGCAAATACTATGCTATTTTATATAAGGGACTTGAGCATCCTTGGATTTTGGTATCTGAGACGGGTCCTGAAACCAATCTCCTGTGGATACCAAGGGACAACTCAACTGTATTATTTCTTTATTCTAGCCTTTACATATATTATACAATAAGAGTGATTTCCAAACATGTACATACATTGCCAAAATACTTTCGGATTAAAAAAACAACCCACAACAGTAGACCAAGGTAAGGTAACAGGCATCAGAACGTTTGCTGTGTAGGAAGGCAATATTAGAAATTCAATAAAAGTATATCAACAATAGGTAAATCTCTCAAATCTACACCTTCAGGAAAACCCACATTATGAAAACCTAAACTTAGAAATTGTGTGAGTAGATCCCATATTTTAACATTTCTAAAATACACAAAAGGCATTTAAACTATTTTCTACTGGATTCCCTCCTAACAGTTCACTGCCAGTGTATCCTTTGTTCATCCTAATATTGCTAAATATTAGCAACAATGGATTTAAAATGATGGCTTCTAGATGGCATATTAATTCTAATTAATCCATAGAGACAGAAGATAGATTAGTGTTTTCCAGGGATTGGGAAGAAGAGGGGAAGGGGGACCGATTGCTAATGGGTATAGGGTTTCTAGGGGAGATGAAAATATTCTAAAATTGGATAGTGGCAATAGTTACACAACTCTGACTATACTAAAAAATGATGACATATACTTTAAAAGGGTAAACTGTATGCTATGTAAACTATATCTCAATGAAGTTGTTATGTATTTTTAAAATGCAGTTTGTCCAAATGTATGGCAAATATTGACTATTTTGCCCACATGTAACGTCAACATTTCTCTGTATCACTGCGACTATTTACCACTGTTTAGGAAGTTCTAGTTAACGCAATTGGAAGAGAAAAGAAAGAAGGTATAATTACTCAAAAGACAGAAACTAGATTATTATTACTTGCAGATGATGACTGTCTACTTAGAAAACCCAAGCAAGTCAACTGAAAAAATATCAGAACTAATAAGATTTCAATCAGTTGGCTGGTGTCAAGACACCCAGACAAAAACTGAGGCTCCACCATATGCCATCAACAACCAATAAGAAAATATCATGAAGGAGAATCCATTCACTGTCTGTGGTGTGTGTGTGTGTGTGTGTGTGTGTGTGTGTGTGTGTGTGTGTACACTGCAGGTGAGTAAGAAAAATAAAATGTGCATAACCTGGACGAAGGTATAAATTTAATGAAATTTCACTGTATTTCTACAGAGTTTGAAAAATATTAGTTAAATGGCTCTAAAGTTTACATAGAAAGAAAGAAATGCATAGGACAAGTGCAATTAAAAAAACATTAAGGCAAGTCATATTATAAGCCACAGTAATTGAGTCTTGCGTTGTAGCAGACTAGACAGACCAAGGAAAAAGGGAAAAAAGTCCATATAGGAATTTCGTTTTTAATAAATGGTAATTTGTTAAACGGTAATGAAACATATTGTGTAAAGGAAGACAGTAAAAAGCAGGGAAAAGGAGCTTCGACCGAGTGAAGATTATCATCCTAAAAGGTAAGCAACCAGAGAGCCATATGCAGTAGCAATGAAAACAACATTTCCCCCTCATTCATAAGGTATCTTATATCCAAAGGGCAAAAGGGGTTCTATTGGTTTTGGTCTTCAGTTCCATGAAATACATAGAAGCTTAAAGCTTCTAGAGCAAATAAATGTATTGCTTAAAAGACTGTACTAAACTGTGTTCTCTTTAAAATTTGCCTTACTCTGTTATCTGAGAATATCGAAGTGGAAATCTTTACTTTTAAAGTCCAATACTCACTTCTTTTTTACACTTCCTCTTGCCATCAGACAGCAACAGAGGAATCCCCATGCTGTCTTATTTCATTCAACAACTTCAAGTTAGAATTTTTTTCACTAAAAAGCTTATTAAAATGTAGTTTTAATGCTCTTAATGCAAATTTATTATAATCTTGATCCTCTAATTAGTAATTACATTTTTCAATAAGGAGCTGACAAATCTGTTGACCTAATATAAATACTCTATATCTTGGTTGCAGTGGTTGTGGCTACCTGACTAGTACAAGCTTTTCAAAATTCATAGATGGTGTACCTAAAAAGGGTGAATTTTACTTTATGCAAATATACCCTTAAATTTGAAAGAAATATCTTTTCTCTAAGGATATCAAACTTTTTCTTTATTTTTCTTCTTTCTGTATAGTCTCTATTTCTTCCATGTAGTGTACCCCACCTCCCACCCCATATTTTGGCATCTGTCTTTAATAGCATAAGTTTTCCTTACATGTTAAGTGACCCCAGACTTTCCATCAGGGGTAGGGTACTAAAAAGCTGACTGTAAGTGCTTTGCTCAAAGGTGAGGTTTGTCAACTGTGGGCTTCACTATAGGGTGATTTGGCCATTTCTTTGTGAAATCTCTGATCTCAGTTTCTTTAGGTGTTTTCTCTTGTGTTAGTCAGAATCCCCTAGTCTCCCACATAAGGTATCTACAACAGCATGTCAATAATTATTTAATCTCTCTTTTTTTTAGTAGGTATTCCCACTCTCACCTACAACCCATGTCCTCCAGTGTAGAAACCTTCGGTTTAACCCTCTCTAGAGAACAATTCTCCAGTCTTCTGCAAAAGTGGAAGAAGGACAGTTACTCAACTGTGTGGAATGGGAGGTCTAATTCATTTCTTCTTTTTTTTACTGATGTGAAATTCACATAACATAAACTTAACCATTTTAAGGTGTACCATTCAGTGGTATTTAGTATACTTACAACATTGTGCAAACCACCACCTCTATCAAGTTCCAAAACATTTTCATCACCCCCAAAGGAAACCCTGTACACATTAAACAGTCCCTCTTCATTGTCCCCTCTCCCGAGCCCCTGGCAACCACCAATCAGCTCTCTGTGTCTGCAGATTTGCCTATTTTGGACATTTCACATATATGCAATCATACAATATGTGACCTTTTGTGTTTAGCTTCTTTCACTTAGCATGTTTTCAAGGTTCATCCATGTTGTAGCATGTATCATTACTTCATTCTTTCTTATGGCTGAAAATACCCTTCCATCGTATGGATAGACCACATTTTGTTTATCTATTCACCTGCTGATGGACATTTGGGTTGTTTCCAGTTTTGGGCTATTGTGAACAGTGCTGCTATGAGCATCTGCGTACAAGTATTTGCTGAGTACCTGTTTTCAATTCTTTTGAGTATATACCAAGGAGTGGGATTGCTGGGTTATATGATATTCTATGTTTAACTTGATCTCACTGCTTTTTAAACAGACTTTCAATCAATCCTCTTATTTTAGACCCATTCTCAGCCCTCCCAAGATACTTCTAAAGGTGCTTAGTGCATTTCCTGAGTCTTTAGGGTTTCTACGATCTATTTCAGGTTAGCTCTGTTTTCTACAATGCTGTCTCAGTATTCCGCTTTCTCAAGTTGGCTAGATCTCATCCGGTTTCCAGCTTCAAAACTATTGTTGCTGTTATCTCCTCTCCCATTCTCCTTGTCCTAGTAAGTTTATGCCTTCATTCTATCAAGTTACTGTCATTTTAATGAGATTTCAGAAGAGACTGAAGGAGCAACAGGTATATTTAATCTTCATTTTAAATCAGAAATCCATAATAAACTTTTTAATACCAACTATCTACTATTCTATCCATCCAATTTAAACTGTCTCATACAATGAATTTATTATGAGGGGAATGTAAGCATATATAAGGATAACTTCTGTTTTCAATAAGCTGATAAACTGGTCAAGAAGATGTAGTAAGATAAAGGTCATTTTCTTACATATGTTTAACACTTGTATGAACGTTGAGGTTCTGTTATATTTGATATGGTAAACTTATGGAGGGTTGAAAGGTAAAACCCATATCCATATATAGGTCAGGTCTCAGATGAAGTACGAAGTCATCCCAGGCATCAATCACTAGGAAAGAGAAAGATGCCTAGTGAGAAAAAAGGAACTGAAGTGGAAGTGGGGCCTAGAAAGCGAAGAGTGGAGACTCTCAGTTCATTTCAATATTTGCTTCCAGGACCAGACTTTGAAGACTCAGAATGTCTAGGTAGGTGTTTTGAGTTGATATGGATCAAACATAGTCACTGCCAATGTGGAAACAAGCTAAGACAAAGAAAAATGGCACACCTGCAGTGAATCACAAACTGAAGACACAACTAGGTTTTGAAATCAGAGTAACCAGGACTATATACCAATTCCCCTTTTTATTATTTCCTATTTTCATAGTCTTGTTAGAATGTTGTGATCTTGTTCCCTTACAATACTGTGGCAGTTATGCACCCACATGGGCCAGTGGTGAAGAGGAAATAGCAGCCCCCTTAGCAAAGGGAAGTCTGAGGAACTGCCACCTCCTATATAATATTTTTCTAATGCCCTGTTGGATGATTACCTTTCAGTGCCCACTTGGGAGGCTGAATTTTATTTTCTATAAAGAAAAGTATCCTTTTATTACAGAAGTTACATACATAAATATTATGTACACACTTGGCTATGCGGCCTCATTAAGCCTTGGTTTCCTCATCTGTAAAGTGGGAATAATAAATGACTCATAGGGCAATTGTGAGGATTAAATAAAATAATCCTGGTAATGTATTTATCACAATGTTTCATATATATTAAGTGCTTAAAAAAGATTAGTATTAGCAGCTCCCTCCTCCTCCTCCTATTATTATTATTACTATTGTTATTACAAGGCAAGTACCAAAAGAGAACATGGCAAGGAGGCAGAGACCACACTGAGTTGATGTGACATAGAGAAAAGCTTCACTGAAGAAGCAAGACTTTGAGCTGGGATCTGAGTTTGAAAAGATGACCATTTTAGGGGACTTCCCTGGTAGTCCAGTGGGAAAGAATCTGCCTTCCAATGCAGGGGACGTGGGTTTGATCCCTGGTCGAGGAACTAAGATCCCACATGCCTTGGGGCAACTAAGCTCTCGCACCTCAACTAGAGAGCCCGTGTGCCACAAACTACAGAGCCCAAGCGCTCTGGAGCCCAAGCACTCTGGAGCCCAAGCACTCTGGAGCCCAAGTGCCACAACTAGAGAGAGAAAACCCACACGCCACAACTAGAGAGAAGGCTGCGTGCCACAACGAAGACCCGAAGCAGCCAAAGAAATTAAAAGAAAATAAATAAATAAAATAAATAAATATTTTTAACGCAAAAATTTTCAAATACATATCACCAGGTGTAGATTTCAAGAACAGTCACTGAAATTTGATGAGAATATTTAAGGAAAAAAAATTAAATAAAAAGTCTATTTCCCCTAATTTGGAAGTTCCCCCAATTGGGGGATTAAGAGATACAAACTACTATATATAAAATAGATAAACAACAAGGATATATTGTATAGCAATGGGAATTATAGCCATTATCTTGTAAGTATAATCTGTAAAAATACTGGATCACAATGCTGTGCACCTGAAACTAATATAATATTGTAAATCAACTATATATCCATTAAAAATAAATAAATCAGTAAACACACATACACAAGCCACTTCTAACAAAGTAGTCTAAATATCCACCTATTACACAGGAAAATGCTCTGACCAGATCTTATTTTGCTTGTGATACCAATTATTGTCATTAGATGTACCAAAATATCTTTTTTAAAAATAAATTTATTTATTTATTTATTTTTGGTTGCATTGGGTCTCTGTTGCTGTGCGCAGGCTTTCTTTTTAGATGCAGCAAGCGGGGGCTACTCTTCATTGCAGGCTTCTCATTGCAGTGGCTTCTCTTGCTGCGGAGCACGGGCTCTAGGCATGCAGGCTTCAGTAGTTGTGGCTCCCGGGCTCTAGAGCACAGGCTCAGTACCTGTGGTGCATGGGCTTAGCTGCTCCGCAGCATGTGGGATCTTCCCGGACCAGGGCTTGAACCCGTGTCCACTGCATTGGTAGGCATATTCTCAACCACTGTGCCACCAGGAAACCCTCAAAATATCTTTAATTTCTTCACACACAAGATTTAAACTATTCCACATCACAGAAACCAAAGCAATTTTAAACAACTAAAATCAAATCAGGCTGATTTAAACAATATAGTAATGACAATTCCTACTAGCAAGGCAAGAGAAACTGGTCATTTAACAAATATTTAGCTATAGCCTGAAAGTCTGTGCATGTTTATACATTTGCACTTTAAATATTTTATGTTAATATATTACTTTCCTCCAACAAAAAGCTGTAATAAGTAATATTTTGCAATAATAATAAGAGAACTGAGTATTTTATTGTTTTTACTATTAACTCTCTAGCATTTAATTTTACTAACGATGTTTTGGGCTAATTTTTCACCACACTCTAGAATACTATGCAGTGTTCTTTAAAAGCAGTATTCTTCTACTTCTTTTCCATAATTCCCAGTATTATTCCAATCAAACACTTTCTTTCTAACATGACTGCAATATACCTTCTAAAATTTCTTGGATATTTAAATATTTTGCTTGCTACAAATACAAGTCCAAAATCGCATGCTTTAGTGATGACCCACAGTTTCTTACCTGCACTTCTCAAATTAGGGTCCAGTCCTGGCATCTCTTTATTAGCTTCAGGGCTGACACTGTAGACTGATGCTCCTGCTTCACTGACGATACTGAAAAGAAAGAAAAGGGGAATATCATTTTCCAAACTTTCTACTTGCCTCAAGAAAATAAAAGAATGAGACTAGGTATTATAAGAAAAGAAAACTGCAGGGCAAAGCACGCTCTTTATATTTCAATGATACCTATACTATTTAATTTTACATTAACATAAAATGATTAAGCAATGCTTATTTTCTACACATAGGAAATACACAGGCTTAAATCCATAATGAATTCATTCAGTCGTTTTCTGTTTAAGAGAGAGTTTATAAATGAACACAGTGGATGATGCCAACATCAAAATTTTCAGAATACTTAGCTCCTCTTGTGTTTATAACCCATTATTGACTGACATTTATGACTCCCGTCTGAATCATTCTAAAGCATCTTGGGAAGCCCAGACATGTGTGTGGATATGTGCATATGTGGATATACACAAAAAACCATTGCCATAAACATTGCCATTATTATTACTTGGTTATAATTAAAAACCACAATGTGAAAAGGAAGGGGATCAGACAGGATCCCACTTCTTTTCAAGAGGGTCTGAAATCATCCTTTTGGTGAACTTGAAACATACCACTTCAGGCAGGTGTTAAACCACTTCATTTCATCACTTCTTTAATCGAAGCATCACACATATCATCCTGTTCCTTTCTTCTTTGGCTCCATATACTTTACAATCCACAATGGCAGCACTCTCTTACAGATGACGGTTGTATAGTGGTTGACATTTGTACAGATTACCAAACATTTTAAAGTTAGAGGCTTTCTTTATGACATAATACGTAAAGAAGCATCATCTACTTTAAGTATTTACAATACCTTTGGTTCTCTACCATGTGACCATCTAGATGTCACAATTCAAAAGCAGAAACATGTTAGTGCTTAATTTTTAATCCACTCTTAGAAACCTCTCCCATTCTCTGCTCTTCAGTAGTTTCTTCAATTGTGAGACAAGTTGAGCAGATAACTTTTAACATATTGCCCCACTGTAACAACTCAACACTGATAAGTAAAATGTGAAACGGTTAGTTCGCTACTCCAAAGAGTTCTTTGAAGAACTCTTGATTGAACTTTGACAACAATTATAAACCACAGAGACTTGAGAAGATTATTTGGGGGCAACGAGAAGATTTATATCTTTTGCAACCAAGATCTACTAACCCAAATTTCATAATAGGCAAAATGAACACTCTGCAACTGAAAAGCAAGGCTGCTCATCCTGTTCTTCATCAACAGCATCATCATGATACAATAAGAGGTGCATACTATATACAAAGCACAAAGCCAACCCCCTTATGAAACAGGATAAATAAGAATAGTCAGCCATCAGCCATGGAAAATTTGGTTTCAAACACAAATGAACACTCAGCCTAACAAATTTTTTTCTAAAAAACCAGAGTATCTGTGAAGTGCAGAGAAAAGAATATTTTTAAAAATCTTACCACAAATTTATTTTCTGGCATTGCCAGAAGCCTCCAAAATTACCTCTATTTGAGCAAAGGAACGTAAATGGTAAATAAAAGTTCCCATTAACTGTGGGCTTCAGCAGTTGGGTACCTGAGAATTTGCTGGGTGATTCACTGTCTCTTGGAAGTTATAATTCTCAAAAGACTGAGGGAAACTGTTGCAAAGAAAAACACTCAGATAATAAATATTCCTCCAAATACCAAATTGCCACTTCTTTTAAACAGAGGAATACAAAACAGATGTGACACGCTGCACCCAAAGATTTTAGATTAACATTAATATTAAATCAATACAAAATGCAGTAAATTTCATATGCTTTAGTTACTAGACAGCATGGGTCCAATAAACTGTTCGGTACTACGCGCAGATCAGAATGCTTAAATAATCTAAATGAAGAGAAAAAGCTCAACACTGATTACTTCAATATAAAACATATAAGGATCTAAGAAGTATATGTGGCAAGAGTTAAGTGAAAGAAATCAAGCTGGGAGTGGTGATGATTTTTTCCAGGAGAAGCTGCTAAGAACAAAAGTTATAACCTTCCCCCCTTCCTTTTTTTCTTTCCTATTTAGGGTTCAGGGATAGACATTAAGTAGAAAGTATGCTAGATTGTACAAGGCACTTTCTGTTTATTAGGAAGTTTCCCAATAAACTATTAGAAAGTTATTCCAATTAACTCTAGTATATTTTGAGGAAAGCAAAAGTAAACTTTGCACAAAATACAGATATCTAACATTTAATACGTATTATGTCACAAAACAAATTTCACTCAGGTGTAAACTAATTAGGCTCATAATCTTAGCAATTTGATTATTTTATTTACTTTGCCATAAAGCAGACAAGACTCTGAGTAAAACATAACTTTGGGGGAATTTAACTGACACAGTTCTAACTGAACTCAAAGGTTTTGAGATCATTACAGTACTTGAAGCCCTTTCAAATTGTTTGTTTAGACAAATGCCTAAATAGATACATATGGTATATCAAACTTTAAATATATGAAGTACACTTCAGAAGCTACCACTGGACTTAACGTTTTACCAGAGCTATGTGTTAATGTGCTAATTCTTTAGAATTAAATTGATAATTTTTAAAGCACTTTATCTAATTCAGCACTTTTCTAGAGTCTTTCTAGGCTTTTTAATCTGAAAATATATACGTACAAACCACACACTCATAACCTAAAAAACAAGTGAAATGCCCACAATATAGATGGATTTACTTTTAAATTCATTTAAAAAATTTTAACAAAAACCCTGCAAGTTAAAAATGCCAATTTTTGTTATCTCAAGTAAAATTCAATGCTGTTACATAAATCTGATCATTTATCAATATAATGTACTTTATTTTTTAAACAAATATATGTTTAAACCACAGAATTTATATCTCCACAGTTTATAAGTCTCTTCTACCAAGATAAACTGTATGTTGGTGAATCTTTTAAAACCACGCTTGCAAGTACTTTTCTTACAGCACTTATTCATTCTGACAGTAAAAGAATGGCGATTTCTTTTGCCAAATTGAGATGGGAGAATTTTTTTCATGAGAGAGGAAAACTAGCTGTTTTTTTTAAGTTATTGGGCTAATAGTTTTCACATTCATTTACAAGGTCGCTTGAAGCCTCTGTATGAGTCTCCTCCCCTCTTCTTATTTCCCAAATATGAAAATAGCTTTTTTGTTTTTCTTATTTTAAAATAAATTGCATGCTTCCTATGTTAACAAGAAAATTCAATTCAAAGTTTACCTACTTAAATGAAAACACAATTAATATTTAGTAAGCTATCAAAAATCAGCCAGGATATATTTGCTTAAACTAATAAAAACTGATTTCTCATTTTTTATAAAAGTATACTAGAATTACTTAAATGTTACCAATATCTAGAAGCTTCCTTTTCCTTCTGCCCACCAAAAAAAATAGGTACTAAAAAGCTCCGATACTAAATGCACAGCTCATTTCACTAAAGTTTTAAAAATAATTTATCTAAAAAGTTTTTCCAAATTTTCAGGCTGAGAAACATTCATATGAAGAGAGGGTAGGTAAATGACCTAAGTTTCTCAACAAGTAACAGAAAATGCTATAAAAAGTTAATCAACACACATCTTAATTTTTTTCTTTGCATATGAGAACCTGTTTTGAAGTATGAAAGGATAGCTGTTTGTATTTTGGGGATAGGAGACAAGGCCAAAAACCAAACCACCATAAATAAAAGGGGCTCTAGGGTTTAATGTTTAAAGGATACTTATTTCTAAAAAAAAAAAAAATCAAAGCAATTTTAAATTCCTTTATTTAGTGATGAATTTTCATTTCAGGGAGTCTCAAATGAATAATACCTAGTCACTTTAAAAACTAACATGGGAATTCCCTGGCAGTCCAGTGGTTAGGACTCCACGCTTCCAGTGCAGGGGGCACGAGTTTGATCCCTGGTTGGGGAACTAAGATCCCGCAAGCCATGTGCACAGCCAAAAAAAAATTTTTTTAATTAAAAATAAATAAAAACTAAGGTAATCTGGTGATGATAAGGAAGCAGGGGAACAAATAAAATCCTATACTATTAAAGATATTTAAACTGTAAAACTCTTTTGGATGGTAATTTGAAAATATAGATCAAAAGTCACAAGAATATGCATTCCTTCTGAACTGGCTATTATATTTTTAAGAATTTATATGAAGGAAATTTTAATTTACACAAAAACTTAAACAGCGTTATTCATCACAGCATACCTCCGACCAAAAGAAACTGAAACCAAAATGCCTATCATTAAAGAGTTCTTTAATGAAAACCTATACTGTCATTAAAAATTACTGTTGTAATGTATTAAGTGGAAAGGCTGGTTATAAAACTAAGACATGAGACCAACTTTGATATTTTTAAAATATAGGTATATACAAAAGAAAAAAAGGTTTATGTTAATATTAATAGTACTTAACTATGAGTTATTCCTTTAAAAGAATTCTTATTTCTTTAAATTTTTCTGCAATAACTGTAATATTTATTTGTAAAAAGAAAAAGTTTAAAATTTAAGTTTCAAATGACCATTATTTACCTGGCTAGGAGATCCAATATTGCATAATAGCCAACATTTTTTTTTAATCAAACTTTCTTTTAAAGTTATCAAAGTTATTTTGAACTTAAGTGTGGGTAAATATATCATTTGTTAGTAATAACTTCCAAACATGACTCCTAGGAAACCTCAAATAATAATATTTTATGATATTGTTTTATAACATGAAAGAAAGGTCAAGAATAATTTTCGATTTGTACATACAGGTCATATAAAAAGCAAATGCACAACGAAAAATTTTATAAGAAAGTACATATAATATACATTTTAAAGTTGTACTTAGTCCTTGGCCTGTGCATCCAACCCCCAAGTTATTCTTCATGAACACCACGGCACAATCAATTCACTACCCACAACAGAAAAGGTGTGAAGTGACACAGTTGTATACCAGGAAAGTAGTGTGTGTGAGAAAAAAAAACACTAAGGGCAAAATATGGTGAAAAAGAAAAAGAGCAGAAATACACCACCTCAAGATTTCAATGGCACCAAATTTACATGTAGGTATGTAACACTAGCACCATCTGGTGGAAGACCAGTTAGAAGCCATTCTCCAACTATCACAGTTTTTTAAAAAAAATTCTAAGCTATCTTTCAAAGAATGAGCATTTTCCAAAGAGAATGAGTCTAGCAATTGTACAGTAATTATTTACACAGAGGACCCATAACAAGCCTGTGAGAACTTAAAATGTCTACCAAACAGAGGGTGAGTATATCCTGGGATGGACATCTTATCACATCCACTGAGCAGTATTTCAACAATACAGAATTCCCTTGGCTACTTTTCCTTCAGTGTCTCACAGCATATCAGATGAACACTTTCTAGCCACAAAAGAAACCTAAAAAGGACAAACCCAAATTAGCAACTACCAAACAGAACCGTAATTTGGAATTTGGGGTTCCTCAAAGTAACAGCTACCGACTCTTCTGGGCCATAAACATAACAATAGTATTCATTCCACATGAGAATCTGATTCTGGTTTATGTTCACAATGATGCTGAGCTGCTACAATGTACCACAATGTGTCAAAATATTACACTTAAATCACTTCTACTGCTGTCAGTGGGCCACTCAATTTGACAAAATCACTGGTACCTTCAAATGCCATCAAGGGGAAAGCCAATCAACAAACTGAAGGACAAAGATGGAGAGCTTCTCTCTATTTGTAGGTTGAGTCCCTCTGCTGAGGTAGAAGCAGTTTCTGACAAAGAATGGAACAGCAGAAATTGTCGGTCTCCACCACTCTCCAGGGTAAGCATTCCTTTTATTTTCTTTCTCCCTTCCCTTCACCGTCTTCTGTTTTCCTTTTAAAAACAAAAATTCCTCCTTTATTTTTTTTTCCCCATCTATGTTTGAGTCCAACATGAAGTTGTTACAAGTACTGCACAATACCACTAAAGGGAGCTCAAGGAAAAAAGTCACAGCAGCAACCAACCACAAGGCCTGATGCCTAAGTGGTGTTAGACTAGGCACAAGGAGAAGGGCCCCACTGAACCAAGACACGAAAAGCAGGCTTGAAGAGCAGAACACTGGGACTTCCCTGGTGGCGCAGTGATTGAGAGTCCGCCAGCCAATGCAGAGGACACGGGTTTGAGCCCTGGTCCGGGAGGATCCCACATTCCCCAGAGCAGCTGAGAACGTGTACCACGGCTGCTGAGTCTGCGCTCTGGAGCCCGTGAGCCACAACTGCTGAAGCCCGTGCACCTGGAGCCTGTGCTTCGCAGTGGGAGAGGCCACCGCAAAGTGAGGCGTGCACACCACGGGGAGGAGTGGCCCCTGCTTGCCGCAGCTGGAGGCAACGGTGCAGCGGTGAAGACCCAACGCAGCCAAAAAAAGTAATTAAAAAAAAAAAGAGCGGAACACTAACTGTGAAAGAGGCTGTTGTTTGCAGCAGTACTGTAAGCATTCCACATTCGCTACTAACGAGTTCCCAAAAACTAAGAGGGCAAGGAAGAAATACTGATCTAATTTTTATGCTTTCATCAACATTTTGAAATGTCCTGATTTAAAGAACATGATGTCAACCTACCTGCCATCCCTACTGCCCCAAACATACCAAAAAGTATGCTTCTCCTGATTCTTGCAGTTAACTCCAAAACGGTCAAATTTTTAGGTACTCAGCTTGTATTTACTCATAGAATAACAGATTATCTGTGTTTGTTTATTCTTGTTCAAATGCAATTCTACATTTAGATATAAATCTAAGAGTATGAATTGGAGAGTTTTCTTACAAAGGGAGAAGTTTATTTTTTTCTTTTCTATCCCTATCTTTTTTTTAAGCTTAAGTACATCTATAGGAATTTATCCACTAATAAATAAGTGGAATTCAGACTGCTACGGCATAGACTTTTCAGAATGAAACTTATTGCAAGATATTTTATTCCTTTATTATCCATCCAATAACAGAAGTCAGAATCAGAATTACTAATTTAGAGGGTTATAATATTCTAATATTTTGCTAATAATAAGTGCTAAATAATAAAATGTGAATTATTAAAAGTTTTAAGAAAGAACAAAAAAGAAAGGAGAGAAGCAAAGGGAAAAAGATAATGAGAAATAAAATAATTAGAGAGACAGAAGCCAAGATACACTTTGCCAGCAACTAACAGCCCAGTTCTTTTCACCTACAGTTGAATAAAGTTTTGGAAATAACAATGGTTTGTGCTACATTCCCTAATATTCTTCCAAATGCTACTGCTAAAAATCTCAGTGGACTCCACTAATAAATCACGTACATTTTATCAGTTTTCACATCCTGTTACTCACTCCTCTTTTTCTCCCTTGTCTGATGTTTGTTTTTGCCTCCACCCCCCACCCTGCCAACTTCTACTTTCCTCTGACGTGAACTTATACCTCTGCAGAAGTCATCACTGCCCACTTAAGGGACCCTATCTACAAACTTCACTTAACACATTCACCAACCAGCAGTCTCCAGTTTGAATCATCAGGCTCTTTTCTGGGGCAGCCTCAAACTTTAGAATTTCTTTTGGCCACCCAGATAATGCTAGGGGAAAAAAAACCCAAACAAACTCTGAAAGCACAGGCCAAATGTAAGATGATGACTCTAGATCAACCACTTTTTCTAATCGTGGTTTTCAAAAGTACACTGAACAGATGGAGGGAGAGAATGAGTTGTTCAGTTCAGCAGGCTGCTCCATTTACTTCTTTATCTATGGTCAGATCTTTACTTTCTTGGGATCACTGCACATTTCTGGCTCTGCTATATTACCCTGTGTAAATATTTAGGAGAAATAATTCCTTTCAAGGATCTAAACTTCCACTGTCGTTATGGCAAATGAACCTGTTTATGCTATGTTTGTTAAGTAACAGCAAGCCTAAAAGAACACAGGAATTTACTAATATATGTGGTACACAAACATCACAATTATAAAGCTTCTCATAGGGTCATATCAAGAACATGAAAGGCCAGTTTATTTTTACTCCCACTGCCCTGTAATTTTCTTTAACTCTACTACAACAGTCCTTAATTCAAACCTTTCCTACAGTTACAGTAACAGGGTAGACTGAATGTACATAAGCTGTACCAAAACTACTCACATCTCCATTTAACCTTCCTTGATTCTCAAGTGGTTATCAAACTTAATCCTACATCAGAATCTGCTGGAGGTTGTTAAAACACACATTGCCAGGCTCCACCCCCAGAGCTTCTGCTTCACTGGCGCTGAGAATCTGCATTTCTAACCAGTTCACTGGTGATGCTGATGCTGCTGGGACCATATAGGTTTTAAAGTCTTATTAAGGTATAACTTACATTTCATAAAGTTCACCCATCTTAAGTATACAATTCAGTGACTTTTAGCAAATGTTGTACAATCCTCACCAAAATCCAATTTCAGAACATTTCCATCCAGAAAGATCCTTTGCGCCCATTTGCAGTCCTCATTCCCATCTCCAACCCTAGGTGTCCACTAATTTACTTTTTGTCTCTATACATTCACCTGCCTGGACATACCATATAAATGGAATCATAAAATATGTGGTCTTTTCTGTCTGGCTTCTTCACTTAGCATAATGTTTTTGAGATTCATTCATGCTATAGTATCAGTACTTCTTTTTTATTGCTGAATAGTATTCCACTGTTCTAGAAATACCACATTTTGTTTATCCATTCACCAGTTGATAGAATTTGGGGTTGGTCCACGTTCTCTGGTATTATGAATAATGCTGCTATAAACATTCATTTACAAATATTTGTGTAGACTTATGTTTCATTTCTCTTGGATATATTCCCAGGAGTGGAAATGCTGGGTTGTAAATTCATGTCTAATTTTTTAAGAAACTGCCTAAGTACAATGAATACGGGCTCCAGTTTGTTCACTTCCTTGACAATACTTGCTGTTGCCTTTTTGACAACTATTCTAGTGGTTATGAAGTGGTATCTACTTCTGGCTTATTTTACATTTTTAAATCATTGATGATGTGAACACTTACTCAATGTCTTTGTTGGCCTTTCCTAATCTTCTTTAGTAGAATATCTTTTCAAATCTTTGCCCATTTTTATTGGGCTTGTCTCCTTATTATTGACTTATAAGTGTTTTTATGTATGCTAAATACAAGTCCTGCATCAGATACATGATTTGCAAATATTTTCTCCAAATTTTTGGTTTGTCATTTTCCTAATGGTCTTTTGAAACATAAAAGTTTTAAATACTGATGAAGTCTAGGACGACACTTTGAGAGCCAGTGTTCTAAAGCCTCAGGTGGGGCATGCGGTGGTGCGTGCGTGCAGTGCAGCTGGGCAATGGGATAAGATAGAGGGGCGGCGCTGCCGCCAGGCCCACTCTCCGCCCACTCCACACGTCGCGCCGCCCGCCCGCCCGCTGCCCAGCGTCCGCCGCCTCCTCCGCCATGGCAGTGCAGGGAGGAGACCATCTCCCCCGGAGACGGGCACACCTTCCCCAAGCACGGCCAGACCTGCGTGGTGCACTACACCAGGATGCTTGAAGATGGAAAGAAATTCGATTCCTCTAGGGACAGAAACAAGCCCTTTAAGTTTGTGCTGGGCAAGAAGGAGGTGGTCTGAGGCTGGGAAGAAAGGGTTGCCCAGATGAGCGTGAGTCAGAAAGCCAAACTAACTGTCTCCCCAGACTATGCCTACAGTGCCGCTGGGCACCCAGGCATCATCCCACCAAATGCCACTCTCATCTTTGATGTGGAGCTTCTAAAACTGGAATGACAGGAACGGCCTCCTCCCTGAGCTCCCTGTTCTTGGATATGCCATGGAAGGATCTGGCGCCTCCAGATGTGCACAGCGAGTCCACATGGAGCTTTTCCTGAAATTCCACTACACTCTTTGTATAAGCATCTTCCTTCGCTGAATGTGTTCCGTCATCAGCTTTGCTCTTCCCCTTTCTCCTGGTATGTATGTTGAGCTGAACTACATTACATAAACCTCGAGTTACTCATTTTAGTTTGTTTTCATTTTGGGGTGAAGACTGAGTTTCAGTCCTTTGGATCTAGGTTTCCAGTTAAGTACTAGTCAAGTGTTAACAGCACAAGTAATGGGTTGACTTCAGAATAGGAACTGGTGTGTGGGGTGCAAGAATCTTTTTTATTTTATTTTGGATGAAAGTTTTATCTATTATATATATCTATTAAATATTCTTGCTGCTGCGCTGCAGAGCCATAGCTGATTTGAGGCGCTCTTGAGGACCGAATTATTCTCCAAGTTGAGAGACATCCTCGGGTTGAATGAAAAGCCCGACCCCAAACTAAAGCGGCCTCCATTGCCCCACCCTCCCCTCCCCTTAACCCTCTGCCTTTTGAAAGCAGATCATTTTCACTGAGATGTTGGACACTACAGGGTCTGTCCCTGGGCTAGCAGGGACCTCTGAAGCCTTCTTCATGGCCTGGCTTTTTTTTTTCTTTCCATCCTGTGGTTTTTCTAATGGATATTCGGGACTTTTGTAATCTCATAGCTATCCAAGCTCCACTTCCTAAATTTTAAGAACTTTAATCAAAAGTTAAATTGAAGGGGCTGTTTGTAGACACTTCACACCCATGAAAGCCCAGCCATCATGACAAATCCCTGAGTGTTGTCTTAAGAAAATGATGCCGGTCATCACAGCTTCAGCATCTCCTGTTTTTTGATGCTCAGCTCCCCCTGCTGATCTCAGAGTTTCCTGGCTTCTTCCTCTCACCCCTCCGCTGTCCTGTGTAGTGATGTGGTGAGAGAAACTGCTGCCTACTCCCCTACCTCCACACTACATATGAGTTTCAAGTTTTATTATTGCAATACAAGTGCTTTATGCTGGCTTTTCTCAAAAACAAAAACAATGCCTCAAAAATTCAAAAGAAATAGTAAACCCTTGAAAAATGTGAAAGCTTAGTGGTTTCCATCTGCAATAAGCAATACGTAAATGTCATGCATAGTATCTGCTTTTCTGTTTTGTTTTGTTTTGTTTTAGCAAAGCCTATCAGAACTACCATCCTAAACATATTTATTCTTTTTATGAGAGAGGGAAAAGAGAACTTGCAACTTACTGGCTTTAATACATTATGGAATGAATAAATTCAGCTGCAGGTGGGCCTACCTGGGAACACTGGATGACATGCTGGCATTAAAGAACATGGACGCGTGTCAGCATTTTCAGAAGCATTGGTCAGTCCCTGGCTTTTGACACCGTTCTTAAGAATATAAGAAATATGTCCACTTTACAAACTAATGGGAATAAAGATAAATGGTGCACCATAGAAGATATTATAGAAAAAGAGCATATTACCTGAAAGATACATTTGATTTATTTTGATATTTTTATTAGTCTTCACGTCAGGGCATTTTAGAACAATTCATATACCAGTACAGCCCTTTCTTTGTTGAAAATTCACTGTACCTTAAGTGAAGAGGAGCCAAAGATGGCAGCTAAAATTCAAATCTTGTCTAGGACCATAACTTGCAAATGTATAAAACATACTTCAGGAAAACATAGGATATGTTTGATTCAGGTATAAGCAATATAAAGATGATTCATTTCCAGGGTGAAACCCAAATTACTACAAGTTTACCTCTTGATGATTATCCATGTCCACAAATCATAACAAAACAAATCATAAGAAAAAGAAGCTTATATGAACACACTATTTCTATAACCATGACCTAAGATACAGATTTCATGATTTTATGGAAAAACTATAATGATAAGAAGGATCCAGTTAAAAGATTAAGAAAACCCATTTAAATTTGCAACAACGATCCTTCTTTATATAATTCAAGTCAACCTAGGACCCAAAGCAAGAAGTTTTGTATACTGAAGAATTCCCATGCTTCTGCTATGAAATGTTTTCAAATATTTATGTTCTAATTCATGGACCCTGCTCATAAAAGCCGTTAGTCCTCATTGCCTTTCAGTTGCTGGAGATGGATTTTATTATTCTACTAGTCTTTATAAATTACAATACAAGGAAGAAGCCTGTTGGCCAAAACTCATTCTCCTTTTTTCACTGAGCCGCTCAAAGCCACTTAAGAAGTTGTCCAAAGAGATGTCAGAGAATACAGTTTCCCAAGTGATCCACAGTCCCTCAACATGGTCTGGCTCCTAATAAAACTTACAGGGCATCTCATCCAACCTTTTTACATTTTTTGCAATTCAAAATAACTAAAGTTATTGGAACATCTTTCCCAAATTACACAAAATTAAGCTATCATCATCTCTGTGATGTTACTGGTCCTGAGATCCAAGATAAAGATGTAAGAAATAAAGGAAAGAGTTTACTCAAGAGCATACAGCCAATTATAATTTATCCATAAGATTGAAAGGTAGGAATAAGCAAAATAATGTTGATACGTTTTTAAGCCTTCATTTTATAACAGTGTTCAAGTCCCTTCTTCAACCAGTTAGATACCAATTACTAGGAGGAACAAACTCAGCAGGTTACACTACTTTTCCTGTCCTTATTTAGCAATCAGTCCTCTGGTCTTAGAACACTAAGGCTCAATGAAAAAAAAAAGGAAGCAACAGCAAGGACCTCAAGCAGGAGGTCTTACTCCTGGTCATTTAAAATTTGACAGTCATCAGTGTGTGTATCTGTATGACAATATGATCATAACAGAAGCCCATCCTCCAAAATCTGCAATTTCCTAGTGAGGTTCTTGATAACAATAAGGTACAAGGAGAACTGCACCCCCTGACCCCAGCTCTTACCATTTATCCCATAAAATCCAAAAAACTAATCACTAAAACCTTTGCTTATACTAACAGCAAATTAGTATCATGCCAAATAGGTACAAAGGTGAATAAGAACACATAAACAAACACCTTTGACTCTTCTGTACAAAATCAGTGTGCCTCTCTCCAAACTAACAGAACTATACCACTTCAGCAATTCATCCATTTATGAACAAATGCCGTCAGCCTATTCCTGAGAAAGGGAAGAATGATCAGTTATATCTGTCTTCATCTTGTCTGAAAATCTTGACATTTTTCAGCAAGTAAAGGTTCCAAATGGCAGGTGTCAGAATGCCTTAGCCTCACATGTGGTGCTGGAAGGCAGGAAAAGCAGCAGCAGTATGTGGTCATGTCAGAGCCACATAGAAGCTGCCTAGAGAGCACATTCTGAAAAGAGCAAACCCCAGACTTGGTTAAATCAATCTACTGCCAGATGCCACTCTCAGAAAAAGCTGCAGTGAGAAACATTCGCAAAGCTGCCCAGAGAAACATTCAACTCAGAGCTCTCACAAAAGGGAAAATAGCTGAGTGCAGTGGCACCTGTCCATATCCTGTCTGATAATTTGGTCAAACTGGCTCAATGCAGAGATGAAAAATTGCCATAGAATTGTTTGCTTAGTCTACAAGTGAGTATTATTTCCTCAAGGTCATTTTCAGTTAATCTGAAGTAAATAATACGAATCTTCTGCACTTCCATAATATCTATAGTTTTCTAAAAGTGCTTTAACTCCTATAAGGAAGTCAGGATCATAAGTACCCTGTTCATTTTACCTGTGGGGTTAGAAAGAACCAAAGAGGTAAATAAAATTAAATCAAGATCATCTGAAACTAAGACTCAAAAAGGAAAAACTGGTCTCTGTACTGTTAGGCCAGGCTTCTTTCTACTTAGATGCCTACACACTGCCCACTTCTCGCCTCCCAATCATCTTTTCACAGGTTTTCCCAATAATTAGAAAGCTTTGGAGCTTTTTATTTAATTTAATTTATTTATTTACTTATTTTTGCGGTACACGGGCCTCTCACTGTTTGGGCCTCTCCCGTTGCGGAGCACAGGCTCCGGACGTGCAGGCTCAGCGGCCATGGCTCACGGGCCCAGCTGCTCCGCGGCACGTGGGATCTTCCCAGACCGGGGCACGAACCCGTGTCCCCTGCATCGGCAGGCAGACTCTCAACCACTGTGCCACCAGGGAAGCCCAGCTTTGGAGCTTTTTGAAAGTTGTTTGTGAAGGTCAATCAATAAGCATTTTTGTTCCCAGAGGTTAACGTAATTGGCATGATGGTCTACTTTATTTCTCCTCAGATCTGAGTCTATGAAAAAGTAATGGTTTCTGAGGAAAACTCAAAGCAGGAGATGCCAAAGAAGCATAAGAACAAGTTATGTTTTAGGGAGGAGCATTCACTGTCAAGTCATCTGGTTAGATACATCAGAAACTAAACAAATTAGGATTCATTCAGATGAACAGTACATAGTTAATGATATAACCATCCATGGAAAAGAACATTCAATATCATTTAGGTTTTTATACTCTATTGGAATATACAAAGGGATCCCTGGGCCAAGGATTGATACCTCAAAACACCTGATTTCCTCTCATACCTCAAAAGACAAAGCACAAACAAGAGCCAGGACTTCCCTGAAGTTAACAGTATTTTAAAATAAAATAGTGTCAAAATGAGGACATTTGGAAGCATCCAGAACAAGCATGATCTTCCAATTATTGCACAAAGAAATCGGATTCTTCCTTAACATTTTACTCCCTGTGGCTACACCACTGAAATGTATTAATTTGCCACACAATTGTGCATATTTTCAAACTAAAACAATTCACTGGAGTCTGTATTGTCTTGTCTTGCCTTCTAAGCACCTAGAAGATACTGTTCTTCAACTCTGTGCAGTTGGCCAAGTAATTTCTCATCTTTGTATTTTTCAGATCTTATTCTAAGGCCAGTTAACATATACGGCACAGAAAGGATCAAAGTAAATACTAATTAACACAGACCCACATTCAGATAAGGACTAAGAGTATTCTCACATACATATTCTACAGTTTGAAAATCAAATGTATTAAATAAAATTAAAGTATTAAATAAACAGAAATTTCCTAAATTAATTTTTTATTCACCATTTAGTCTGCAAGTTTCTATTTCTATAAAACAAGTCATTTTGATATGATCATTTTCCATGTCTGCTGTCTTTTTCCTACACACTTTGCTAACTTAATTGATTCCAGACTTCCCAGCATCTCATGCTTTTCTGTTTTACTCACTGAAATAGAAGAATTTGTTTTTTTCATTAACATGGATAAAAACCAATTTGTGTTCATGTTTGGAGTAAAGATGAGTGTTGGTAAAAACAAAGTGTGATGCTGTTGTCAAGGAATGTTTATTGCTCAAAATCATGCAAATGATAAACAGACACATGAAATGGACAAGCTTTGTGCTGGCATCAGACTTAGTATACATTTCAAATGAAATAAAAGCAGAACTAGGACAAGCCAGAAACAGAAAGCTCATAATTTTCAATGTCATTGTAAAGAGTCATACTAAGTCATCACTTTTTTTCATTCCACAAAAAAGCAAGAGTACAAGCTAGGGCACTTAAATGTTAGTTGGTTAATGACATTCACCGCAACCTCTTTAATTAAGCCTATACTTATTAAAAGTCACTGAACATTCTCTAAAATTTAAAACCTTCTAATATCTCTTTTGGTATCCTTGGCAATTTTAAATCTTAATTGTTGGGCCTTATTTTGGGCAAATGTATTATCTCAACAATTCTAAGATGAAATCAGAAGCAGGGGGGGAAAAGATCCCAAAACTAACAAATGAAAAAACATCATCTCCTGGTCTAATCTTACCTAAAAGTAATGACATCTCCCCTATCCCTTCATAAAGTTTCCTGCCCCAAATTCTTAAAACCTGGCCAGTAGATATTTATACAATTTTTAAAACACAATATACTAAAGAAAGTTAGAAGGTTGTTTGGATACTTAGTCATGCTGTAGCTTGAAGGTATAAACTCTTGAAAATTAAAAACAAATATAAAGATAACACAAATAAGAAGAAAGCTAAAGCTGTGTTCTTGAGATTCCCAAAGGTAAGAAAGGAAAAGAAAGTTATAGCAGTCACTTAATATGTACTTAACACCATGTGTAAAGAAAATCTGCGATATAATCTGATCCTGAAGAATTTAAACTACAGACTTCCTGATTCCCCAGTGCTGGCAATCACATCCAACAGTAACTGTGCACAATGGCTGAAAGAACTTTTAAAATTATTTCATTTCCCCTAAGTTTGTTTTAAGTATGAAGTCTCCATTCCAAAGTAAATTTTAAATGATTTGATGTTTTTCTGAAAATACATTTTATATCAAAGGGCTCCAGTGAATTTTTCCTGTTAATTTCTAGTGTAGTAACTCAAACTTAGGACAATTACAAGTAAAGTTACAATCTCTAAAGTAATATTAATGCTTCACATCACACACCTGGTGTCATATTCCAACATCATTTTCATCTGAAAGTTAAAAAAAAACAAAAACAAAAAGATGTTAGAATACAAACTCCAGTGTACATGTGTTAATGTAACATTGACTTTTTATTCCTAGAGGAAGACTGAATAGTGGTGTTTCTTCTTTATGAGAAATTATAAACAGTGAATTGCTAGATGTCATAAGTGATTTTACTAAAAATGGATATAAAAGTGATTTAAATCATAAGTCTTCATGAAACAAAACATCATTTATAGTCATAGGCATTCTTAACAATGCTATGAAAGATGTTTTCCTTCTTTTTCCCTTATTTAAATGGGAGGGAGGAAAAAAGGAGAGAGAAAGGGAGGCGGGGAAGGCAAGGGAAGGGAAGAGAAACAGATAAATGTTTTCAGGAAAGAGAGAGTGAGCAAGTGCACACATACACATATATGACTGGCAAATCTATTAAAACTTTTTTTTTCACTAAATTATGTAGGATACAAAGTAATAATGACTTGTAAAGAAGTAACAGAACATAACCAATCAACCCTAAGCAGTCTACTTCTCCAAATCATCCACCCACCCCAATCTCAGGGGGATACACTGGTAGTGAAATGAATGCATTTTCCTCACCTGGAATAAATCACTACCATCATGAGCAAGTTTAGAGAGTATCCATTTCCAACCTTATCTACTGGTTAAAAAACAAAACCTCACATATTAGAAACACACAGACAAAGAAGAAACTAAAAAGCACTCTTTTCTGTTCTTTCACCTATTTCTCAGGCATAGAAACCAGGCTTCTGTCAGCAGATATTTTTCAAACACATGCTTCGGTTTCAATTTGGCCCTTAAATATTCTCCAAAATACTTGGAGGAACGCAGGTTTCTAAGATAGTTTTTCATAAATAAATTAGCATGCATGCTTATGTATTGTGTATGCACTCTATATTTTCTTCAACCTTTAACTTCTCTATTTAAAAATGTAAAATTTCCATTATATAGAAAGAGATACACACCAAATCACTTGTACTGAAATTAGTCTCTTCCACCATTTTCAAATGCCATGGGGAAAATTTTTAAAGCAAATAATACTTCTGAGTTAGAAAGATGTAGATTATAACATAATTAAAGAAAAGAGGCCAAAAAATTTTCACATTTTATACCTGAATTTATTGTCCTTATGGAATACTGTTTTTGTCACAAAGATTAGTATTTACTGTATTAGCCCCACATCCTAACATCTACAGAAAAAATTCTTTCAACCATGTAGGAGTATTTTAGGTGAAGCTCCTATGAAAACACCTGCCAAGGAGCTTGAGCTATCATATTAAATGGATCACAGGGTTTACAAAGTGTTGCAGACGTTCAAAGGCATTCCCTGCACTGAGTATCACAATCATAACAAGAGAAGACTTTAGGCACATGCCTAAGTTGTTTCCCTGAATTGTTTCTTGTCAAATTAAAATGTCAAAAATTAGTCTATCAAATGCCGTCCCTGAGGAATCTAGCTCAACCCAAAGAGCAGCTACCAATTAGTAAAGTCGGGTGTTTTAATGGGGAAAATTTTTCTTTTTCTATTGATATCTGAAATTAGCAGGGCCCCCAAAGAAAAGTTTCATCTCAGCAGTTAGTTTAAGTGCTACTGATAGCTATAATCACATGCAGGCTGCAATTCCTTTTGAAAGGCTTTTCAAATGAACAAATACAAAGAAAAAAGAGAAACACGAGTGTTTTCACAGTGAATGACTGCCTAGGATTACAGAGGTAATAAAAAGCCAAGGTTAGAGATCCAGATATACATGAGTATTGTGAACTAACAAAACAAAGTCAAATGAAATCCTTGCTTACTTTTTTGACAAGGTCAGTGCACCCATCCCTTAGCACAATATATGACTGAATTTCGGGTTGTAGAAGGTGCTTCAGGAAAATAAAATCCACCACAAATCATTTAATATTCTCTATTAAAATCCTCCAAGAAAAACATTTCCTGTTCACTTGGTTTTTTACCAAAAGCTGCCTATCTCTCAGAGGCTGCCTTGTTGAAGTGTTCATTTGTTAGCAGCACAAGTGTGCAGAGGTAACAGATGTTCTTTGCAGCCAAATCATACTGTATTTTTTTTTTTTACCTGATAGTCCAGATGAATTTATATAGTGCAACATTTGTGATCTACCCACAGAAATGTGAGCCATGTCCATGTACTAGAAAGAGCTACTGGTTGTCCATGAACTTCCCCCCAAAGGTTCTAAAACTTGATTTCAAAGGACAGAAATACAAGCAACAAGACAAACTCACAGAATAAGACTGTTTACATGAGACATGTACTTAAGTTGCCTAGGCTTACAGTTTGGCAAAAATCATTATATGACCTGTGGCTACTGAAGTAATCAAAAGGTTCAATTGTAACTGTGGCAAGGGACATTAAAAGCAAAAATTCAATGATATGTATATATTCCCACGTATACAGTCCTTTTGCACTTTTCACAAAAAGCCTCTTTGATTTGAATTATCAAACATTTCCCAATATTGTTGCCTTTTAAAGTCTCCATTCCCAAACACTAAGTTTCTTGGCTTTGTGGCTCAAGCGATGGCAAACAGATCATTTTGTTCCCTCCACTTACTTCATCATCAACAAGACTGCTAGAATCCAGTTATGTTAAGAATTATTTTCAACAGCCACCTTCAATTTCAAATGTTTGACATGATCACAGACTCCCAATGCTAATCCCCTTTCAAGGTGAAATACCCACACTAGGGCCCTTTAAGACACACAGCATGGCTATTTTCTTGGCTTTGCCCTATCCTGCAAAGCTGCTGAAATACATTTGAATCCTTTCTCTCCTCCCCCATCACTACCAACCATCTCTTAAGCAAAGTAATACGCAGACCCACATGCTTTAGTCAAGACCTAAGTCTTGAACAAAGCAGTTTTCATGGTTAAAACATTTTCCTAAGTATGCCTCTAAACCTGAAAGCTATTTAAAGAAAGGAAAAGAAACTTTTCATGTAACTGACTCTCATTTCCCCAAGTTCGCTGCCTATAGACTATACTTCCTTAGTTTACATACATTTGCATGACCTGAGTATATTTAATTTCCAGATCCTACTGCTAACCACAATTCTGGACTTAGAAACTTTCAGTCTTGTCTGTTCAGGAAGAATGCCCATCCCTTAACCCAATGTAAAGAAAACCTGAATCTATAAAGAATAATATTACCAACTAAATTATACTTATCCGTTGAGGAGAGATTTTTAAATTTCAAAGAATAATAAAATTTTCTGGCACACCAAATTCAGGCATTTATACCAAGAGCACATATCTAAGTCTTTACTATTTCCAAATGACAACCAATTGGGGCTTTGAACAAAAAAACCATGATTCTGCTTCATGTGTAGGTGGACTTATTAAAATCTTTTCTTAACCTGAATTTTCATAAGTCAAATTCCATTTTAACTGCATTTTAAAAGCAACAAGAGAGCTCATGAGCTAAAGGGACTACAAAGCGAACTTTTTACAGTACAAAGAACACCGGTAAAGCAACTGATCATCCTTTCAATTACGAGCTTTTAACTTGTGATTTTGTGTTTAGAATTCGCATAGTGAATAATACTTTTCTTTAAGCCTGTACCACACCTATGTTAATCATGGAAACATGGACCTCTATGTTCTACTGTTAGAGGAAAGATAGGTCTATCCCCTTAATGTACATCTAGTTTATGTTCCCAAGGAAACTGGGAAGAGTTAAAAACATCATTCTGAGAAGGACCAAGCAAGAATACAATAACCACTCACAAATTACCCTTGGAGTACACTCCTCAGCTAACAGGAAGCAAAATCAGAAAGTAAAGGGAATCAGGATATGTCACCCCAAAATATGCCCCTTTGACAGAATAATTATTTTAAGCTGAAGGAATCTGAGAAATGGCAAGTATAGGAAGGATTCGCTTCCCTTTCTACCCTGAAGCAGGTCGTAAGATTCTCATGTGAGAGGTGTCCTCCTTATATTTGGAGGAAAGGAGCACCCTCATCTCCAAAGATGGGGGCATACTGAGAGGAATCCAAAAGCACAAGCTTGCTGTTTCCCCCAGTTTACTACCCTTAGCTCATATCCTTTATGTCTCCTATCATGATTTCCCACAACTTTCTACTCTTCAACAAACCTAGAATAAAAACACTCAGGCTTAAACGTTTCTTTGGATCTTCACTTCCTTATAAAGGCTCCTGTGCCATGTAAAACATAATTAAATAAATTTGTATGCTTCTCTCTGCTAATTTGTCTTTGTTAGTTTAATTTTCAGGTCCAGCCAGGGAGCTCAAGAGAGTCAAGGAAGAGTTTTTCCTCCCCTACAAACCCAAGAAATCAGGCTCCACCTTCGAACTCTTTCCTTCCTGTCCATGCCACTATTATTCTATAACATTTAACCCATTGCTCCAGCAAGGTCACACCCCCAGGATAGCATACTAGAAGTGGTGGAGAGATCTTCTCTTTCTTATTCTACTTTCTTCAACATATAAAACTACGTTAGGCCAAAGGGAATCCCTAAGTGATTATTTCCTGTCACCTGCTGAGACTTCAGGCTCATCTGGGTGCTGATGAGAACATATGACTAGTCTGCAGTCTAGTTACATAACAAGGGCGGCTTAACCCCGGAGAGTTCTACTCCTTCAGAATGCTCCCTTTAAAAAAAACCTTACCAGTTAATAAAGTAGTTAATTTCAACTTAGCATTGAGACAAATTTAGTTCATGCTGAATTTGAAAACATTTAAAAGTTGAAGAAGGTGGAAAATTCAAAAGAGGTGTTGCGTTTCACTACCTTTACAAGACTATCTAAAAGAGTTTTAGGGCCCACAGAGAACAAAATCTGGCTGGCTTGATCACGCAGCCTCAAGTCCCTTCTGGAACACGGGTTGTTAGACTAGATCTTTGAGGGTATTCTACCTCCAATACTACATCATGTATGACTTAGGAAAATTCCTTAATGCTAAAAAACAGATGAAAATGGATTAATCTGAATATAAACTCAGTTTTGTTAAGACGTTTTTTGCTATTTTCTCCACCATCTCCAAATGAACAATCAAAGGTAAAATTAAGAATGTTAAAAATAGGCAAGCTTATTTCGTTAAGCCAAACTTTCTGGAAACACCTACCATATTTAAAAAACAGAGAGGTACAAAGCACGTGTGCTGGAAATAGCATGAGATTTAAGATCAGGTAACCTGGACTTGAGTCCCCATTCCACTAATTCTTTCATTCATATCAACCTGCAATTCAGGTTCCAAACCTGTAAAATGTGAATAATACAACCAGGGGTTTACTATGAGAGATAAATAAGAAGAGGTGTAATGGCACTTGATAAGCAGTAGTAAATACATGGGACATTATTACAAAGAATTCTGAATCAAAGAATTTATTAAAATCTACTTTGGGACCTCCCTGGCGGTCCTATGGTGGAGATTCCCCACTTGCACTGCAGGGGGCATGGGTTCGAACTCTGGTTGGGGAACTAAGATCCCACATGCCACGCAGCACACACACACAAAAAATCTTCTTTTATTCAACTCTACGAAAATTACATCATGATTTAAGTTAGAAATACGTAATACAACACAAAGCGATTTACTATAAAGTAAAAATAGTTTTCCCAAGTAAAACTCCTAAAGTCAATATTTGAAGGCAAGGTTCCTGAGTTGTTTTTCTGTTTTGTTTTGTTTTAATTTTATTTATTTATTTTTGGCTGCATTGGGTCTTCGTTGCTGTGTGCGGGCTTTCTCCAGCTGCAGTGAGCAGGGGCTACGCTTCGCTGGCGGTGCGCGTGCCTCTCACTGCAGTGGCCTCTCTTGCTGCGGAGCACAGGCTCTAGGCGCGTGTGCTTCAGCAGTTGTGGCACACGGGCTCAGCAGTTGTGGCACGCGGGCTCTAGAGCGCAGGCTCAGTAGTTGTGGCGCACGGGCTTAATTGCTCCGCCGCATGTGGGATCTTCCCGGACCAGGGCTCAAACCCATGTCCCCTACATTGGCAGGCGGATTCTTAACCACTGCGCCTCCAGGGAAGCCCGGTTCCTGAGTTTTGAGGGGAGTAACTCCCCACCCCGCCCCATTTTTTTTCTTTACGAAAAACAAACTATTTTAAATTCTTACTAAGAGTTTTAATTCCTGTAACTTAATTCTTCACAAATTCCCAGTTTATGAAATCACATTCTATGAGTCAGTGACCTACTGATAAAAGCACAGAAGCCAGGATAATTTATTGTGGAGAGGTAGCAGGCAGGATAACCAGCAGTACTAAATAATACAAATATAACTTCACAAGTTAATGGGTATGAATCTCAACAAAAATAAATATGAGAAATAAAATTTATCTGGCAACTCACCTATGGAAGAAAAGGAAAAATGATTATTTTACTGCCACACGTTATTTCCGAAAGTGCAAAAACACCATTCAAAAACACATCCCAACACAGACAATTTAATTATGACTTAGTTTAGCTAACTTTTAAGGTAAAATTAGGTAGCAAAATAATTTTCTCACATGCTTACACAATCCATTACTGAAATGAAAACATATACACGTCACACTTCTGGACCCTTCTCGGCAAGAATAAAATGGAATGGGGGAGGGAAGGTGTTGGGACTATCTGACACCTTCAGGCTCCATCACTATCGAAATCAATGAAGAGTCTGACTCTGGTTTTCCAGAGAAAATATTTATTTTTATCATAGGTTCTCTGGAACAAATGCCTTTTGAAGTGTTCAAATTCTCATTTAAACTGCTTTAAAAATTATTAATCACTTATACCTTATATAAACAACTTTCTTATAACTTCAAATTTTATAGCACAAACAATTTTCAAGGCATTTTCAACCAAAACTCTAAGTCTGTCTTAGATTATGAACAGCTAAGACAAACCATATTTTTTATCAAATATCCTTATCCAGTCCTTTAATCACTGTATGTCACTCTTTAATTTTAAAAGGAATTTCTCAATCTCATGAGAAAACATATCACTAAACAATATGACACGTGGAAACTAATAGTGCTTCAAGCTCAAGAGCAATAAATTCAGTGAGAATCTGGGAACAAGAGAGTAGATGAAATTTTATCCTACTGGACATAAAGTGTAAAACCCCTTCAGAATGAAAGAAGACATTATTAGCCATAATAAAATAATAATATAACGAGTGTTAGAATTTACAGGGTCAGACACTGCTGTGCTGCATACACATTAATGCCCTTAATCTTCACAACCACCCTGTTATCATCCCATATAACAACTGAGGAAACCCAGGTACAGAGAGGTTAGCTAATGTGCTGAAGGTTATGCAACTAGTAAGGGCAGAGTTACAATATGAGCACAGGTAGTCCTGACTCAAGAGCCCATATTCTTAACCACTATTTTGAGCTATTTATTATATTCAGCACAGTACAGACCTCATTAAACTTCATAATCCTGAGAGACAGGTATTATTCTAGTTTTACTAAGTAGAAAACTGAAGCTCAGAGAGATTAAGAAACTTGTCCAAAGTCAGACAGCTAGCAAGAGGCAGAGCTGAGGTTCAAACCCAGGACCGTAGGACTCTGAAGTCTATGCTCTCATACTTAGCACTGTACACACCACCTACCAAGGAGGCAGTGACTACATCACCACCACAAACCCCTCACCAATCACTGTGATACTTACTTCTCCTCCTATAGCTCACTGCCATAAAAGGGTAGGTATAAAAACTAAAATAAATTATGTGAAGAAGGAAAATGAGCAGCCGAGAAAGACCTGAAACATCACTTAAGTATTGTGATTATTTCTAAGTCATCTCTATATTCAGAAAAACCATCATCACCACTTTTTTTAAATATGTCATCAAGAGGCAGAACATAAAATCTCCTTTCCATAATCACTGTGAATGCTAGTTGATTCGCTCCACGATGAGTCCTGGAGACACACTACAGGGAATCCCTGGGTGTAACTGTGATGTTTTTTAGCAAACCCTGTCTTGTCCTTTTTGTTGCCTACCTTTTCCTCCATTCAAAAAACACTTTAATCAAGTACTCAGCCTTGACTCTAAACACAGGGAAAAGGAAAGGGAGAGATCTAATAAGTTCACTTGAAAGTGCCAGAACTTACTGTGTTCAATTAGAGAAAAGGGATTTGAGATATACTACTAAATATACAGATTGTACCAAGAGTTAAAATAAGAATCTTTTACACTTAGGAAGGGAGCAAAGTAGACACTATAACATATAAACAAAACTATAAGGCAGAACACTATTTTTTTTGAAAAATAAGTACTAGGGGTAACTAGTAGTTGGAGTTGTTTTCACAGATGGAAGCTCTGTGCTTAATAACCCTGGAAAGAAAAATTCATATTCTATAAAAGAACCATAAAATATGCACATGCAATAAAATAGCATTCAGCAGTCTTAAAGAATGATATTATCTATAACACATAAAAGAGTGAGGAAAAAGATAGGTATTCATTAATGTTAAATTGTATAACATACACAACACAGATATATTTGGACTCATGTTCACCAAAATAATGACTGTGACCTCTGGATGGTGGAGTACAGATAATTTTCTACACTGCTCTTTAGACTACTCTATACTGTTTGAACTGCTTATAGGAGTACATATTTACACAAAAACAATAAAAGTATTCTTAATTTGTCAGTACTTAGTGTACACATAGAGAAGACACATTACAATTTCACAAAATATATAGTTAAAAACCAAACAAAAGCACTACAAGAAAGGAAAACAACAGACCAGTATCTCTCCTGTACATAGATACAAATGTCCTGAACAAAATATTAGCAAATCAAATCTAACAATGTATGAAAAGAGTTATACACCATGAGTAGGATTTATCCTAGGAATGCAAGACTGCTTAAACATTCAAAAATCAATTAATATAGTCTATCATATCAACAGACACGAAAAATCATTTGACAAAATCCAATACCCATTCATGATAAAAAGTCTCAGTAAACTAGGAATAGAAGGAAACTTCCTCAACTTGATAAAGACTATCTACAAAAAAAACTACAGCTAATATTATACTTACTGGTGAGACACTAGAGCTTTCCCACTAAGATCAGGAACAAGACAGGGATGTCCCCTCTCACCACTCCTTTTCAACATCACACTGGAAATTCTATCTTATACAACATGACAAGAAAAGAAAAGAAAAGGTATACAGGGTTGCAAGGAAGAAATAAAACTGACTTTGTTCGCAGATGACATGATTTTCTATGTAGAAAATCTGAAAGAATCAGCAAAAAAATTCCTGGAACATATAAGCAATTATAGCAAGGTTGCAGGATACAAGGTTAATGTACAAAAGTCAATCACTTTCCTATAAACTAGCAATGAACAACTTAAATTTGAAATTAAAAACACAATACCATGGCAGGGAGGAAGGCTCAAGATGGCAGAGTAGCAAGACACTGAGCTCACCGCCCCCCCCATCCACCCATGAACACATCAAAACTACAACTACAGGGAACTGCCTGGTGGTCCTATGGTTAGGACTCCATGCTTTCACTACTGAGGGTGCGGATTCAATCCCTGGTTGGGAACTAAGATCCCCGCAAGACATGTGGCATGGCCAAAAAAAAAAAAACCAAAAAACCAAAACCAAAAACAAAACAAAAAACAAACCTACAACTACATATAAAGCAACTCGCACTTAAAATGACCTGGAGACTAGCAGAACAGCTCTTCTACAACCAAGGCTATAAAGAAAGAACCACACAGAGTCTGGTAAGAGGCGAGGAAAAACGATCTAGTTGGGATCCACACCCCTAGCAGGTGACCTAGAAGAGAGGGGAATATCACAGGCTCAAGGATCCTCCCTGAGGAGTGAGGTGTTCAAGCCACATATTAAGCACCCCAGCCCTGGGGTCCTACACCAGGAAAACAAACCCCCTTAGCTGGTTTGAAAACCAGTGGAACTTCCTGAACAGCTGTAAGAAACCAAGACTCTACTCTTCAAGAGTGCTCGCACTGACGTTCTTGTTCCCAGTCTTAGCACAGAGGCAGCAGATTGAAAACTGCCTGGTGTTCTGGTCAGCTTGCCAAGATGGCCCCAGAGTCTGTACTGGGCTCCTGTTCCTGACCCTCCTGTTCTGATGCTGCTCCCCGCCGTAAGGCAGAGGCTACCATTGCCAACAGTAGTGCACATACTTGGAGGGAATGGAGCTGGCTTGGGCTACAGACCTGCCTATGACCAGGGCACAGGCAGTAACTGCTGGTGGGTCTGGCCATGACCAAGCACATACTTGGGAAGGAGCAGAACCAGTTCAGTAGTGCAGCTCCAACCCCTCCAGCCCCAACCCAGCCTCTAACCAAGGCGCATACACTGGGGGAAAAAGTTGAAACAGCTCAGAAGTACAGCCCCAAGCCCTCGGGCCCTGGACACTCCCAGCTGAGGCAGCATCACAGAAACTCAATCCCCTCAGGGCTCCAGACCCAGCCCACTGGGCTTGAATCCACCCCCAACTGGGCAGTGACAGTCACTGAGAACAGGGGAAGCCCTGACTTGCACCTAGCTCTGACTCTAGCTCCTCCAACTCTAGCCCTACCTCCCACCAAGGTGGTGGCTGCCAGCACATCCGAGGGGAAGATGCAGCTCGTGCTCACTTCAGATCTAGCTCTCCCACCAAAGCCACAGGGCACACAGATCCTGCAGAGGAAAAGTCCCTCACAAGGACACACCTTCAAGACCTGGCTAGGTAACTGTTTCACCTAATTTCACAGAGTTAGAGAAAGATAAACAAAATGAGAAGAGAGAGGAATATGTTTCAAATAACAGAAGAAAAAAAACCCCTAATGAAACAGAGATAAATAATTCACCTGATAAAGAGTTCAAAGCAATAGTAATAAGAATGGTAACTGAACTGGGGAAAAGAATAGATGGACACAATGAGAACTTTAACAAAGAACTAGAAAACAAAAAAGAACCAGACAGAGCTGAAGAATACAATAACTGAAATGAAAAATACACTAAAGGGAATTAACAGCAGATTAGGTGATACAGAAGAACACATAAGGTATCTGAAAGATAGAATAATAGAAATCACCCAATCAGAACAGCAAAAAAGAAAAACAAACTTTAAAAAATGAGAATAGTTTAAGAAATCTCTAGGACAACATCAAGCATACTAACATTCACATGATAGGGTCCCAGGAGAAGAAAGAAAAAGGTAGAAAATGTATTTCATGAAATTATGGCTGAAAATTTCACAAACCTGAGGAAGGGAACAGATATCCAGGTACAGGAAGCACAGAGTCTCAAACAAGATAAATCCAGAGACCCACACCAAGACAGATCATAACTAAAATGTCAAAAGTTAAAGAGAGAATTCTAAAAGCAGCAAGAAAAAAACAAGTTATATACAAGAGAATATTGCAGCTATCATTTTCAGCAGAAACTTAGGCCAGAAGGGAGTAGCATGATATATTCAAAATGATGAAACAAAAAATTCCGACAATCTAGCATAGTGTACGCAGTCATCATTCAGTGGGATGTAAAGTCCCCCACTGTTATTGTATTATTGTCAATTTCTCCCTTTCTGTTAACATTTGCTTTATAAATTTGGGTGCTCCTATGTCAGGTGCTATACCTTCTTCTTGTATTGATCCCTTTATCTTTATATGATGCCCTTCTTTGTTTCTTATTATAGACTATGTTTTAAAGTTTACTTTGGGGACTTCCTCGGTGGTCCAGTGGTGAAGAATCCGCCTTCCAATGCAGGGGACACAGGTTCGATCCCTGGTTGGGGAGCTAAGATCCCTATGCCGCAGGGCAACTGGGCCCGCATGCCACAACTACTGAGCTTGTGCACCTCAACTAGAGAGCCCGCATGCTGCAAACTACAGAGCCCACGTGCTCTGGAGCCCACCACAACTAGAGGGAGAAAACCTGCATGCCACAACTAGAGAGAAGCCCTTGTGCCACAACGAAGATCCCGTGTGCCGCAACTAAGACTTGACACAGCCAAAAAGAAATTAAAGAAAAACTTTAAAAAATAAATAAAATAAATAAATAAAATAAAATAAATTAAAAAAAAATAAAGTCTACTTTGTCTGATATGAGTATTGCTACAACAGCTTTCCTTTTGTTTCCATTTGCATTGAATATCATTTTCCATCTTCTCACTTTCAATCTGTGTGTCTAGCTCTGAAAGGAGTCTCTTGTAGGCTACATATAGATGGGTCTTTTTTTAATCCAATCTGCCACCCTAGTCTTTTTTTTTAAAAACATCTTTATTGGAGTATAATTGCTTTACAATGGTGTGTTAGTTTCTGCTTTATAACAAAGTGAATCAGCTATACATATACATACATCCCCGTAACTCCTCTCTCTTGTGTCTCCATCCCACCCTCCCTATCCCACCCCTCTAGGTGGACACAAAGCACCAAGCTGATCTCCCTGTGCTATGTGGCTGCTTCCCACTAGCTACCTATTTTACATTTGGTAGTGTATATATGTCCATGCCACTCTCTCACTTCATCCCAGCTTACTCTTCCCCCTCACCCTAGTCTTTTGACTGGACAGATTCACAGACACAGAGAACATGCTAATGGTTACCAGGGGTGAGAGTGGGAGGGGGAAAGGCAAAACAGGGGATGGGCGTTAAGAGGTAAAAACTACTAGGTATAAAATGAACTTCAAGGAGGTAATGTACAAGAGAATATAGCCAATATTTTATAATTTTAAATGAAGTATAATCTATAAAAATACTGAATCATTATATTGTACACCTGAAAATATTGTAATTCAACTATATTTCAACAATAGATAGATAGATTTTTAAAAAAATACTATTTACATTATCATCCAAAAATGAAATACTTAGGTATAAATTTAACAATACATGCATAAGATCTATGTACAAGTGAGTAAAACTACAACACTCTGGGGACTTCCCTGATGACACAGTGGTTAAGAATCGCCTGCCAATGCAGGGGACATGGGTTCGAGCCCTGGTCCGGGAAGATCCCACAGGACGCAGAGCAACTAAGCCTGTGCACCACAACTACTGAGCCTGCACACCACAACTACTGAGCCTGCACACCACAACTACTGAGCCTGCACTCTACAGCCTGTGAGCCACAACTGCTGAGCCCACATGCTGCAACTACTAAAGCCCACGCGCCTAGAGCCCATGCTCCGCAACAAGAAAAGCCACCTCAATAAGAAGCCCGCACACCGCAATGAAGAGTAGCTCCTGCTCGCTGCAACTAGAGAAAGCCCACGGATAGCAACGAAGACCCAATGCAGCCAAAAATAAATAAATAAAATTTATAAAAAAAAGAAAACTACAACATTGATGAACTAAATAAAGGGGGAAATATTCCATGCTCATGGATAAGAAGACTCAATATTGTCAAGGTGTCAGTTCTTCCCAAAGATCTATAGATTCAATACAATCTCAATCAAAATCCCAGCAAGTTATTTTATGGATATGGACAATCTACAGTTTACAGTTGACCCTTGAACAACATGGGTTTGAATTGCACAGGTCTACTTACACACAAATTTTTTTCAATAAATATACTGGAAAATTTTTTGAAGATTCGCAACAATTAAAAAAACTCACAGTTGAACTGCATAGCTTGAAAATTAAGAAAAAGTTAGATATGTCATGAATGCATAAAATATATGTAGATACTAGTCTATTTTATCATAAAATATACACAAATCTATCATGAAAAGTTAAAATTTATCAAAACTTATTCACACAAACACTTACGGACTGTATTCCTGGTGCTATTCCTGGTCAAGAGAAACATAAACAAATGTAAAGATGCAGCATTAAATCATAACTGCATAAACTTAATTGCACTACATACTGTACTACTGTAATAAGTCCACAGCCACCTCCTGTTGCTACTGCGCTAAGCTCAAGTGTTGCAGTATCTGCTTAAAACACTGTGTGATGCTAATCATCTGTCTGAGCAGTTCATTTCTCTAGTAAATTGCATATCACAGTAAAAAGTGATCCCTTGTGGTTCTCACATAGTTTTCATTGTATCTAGTGCAATACTGTAAACCTTGAATAACACCTTGGGACCCACATGAAGCACCACTAGTGATGATGGAAGTGCTCCCGAGAAGCAGAGAAGTCAGGACGTTATAAGGAAAAGTTGAATTACTTGATATGTACCGTAGATTGAGGTCTGCAACTATGGTTGCCCACCACTTCAAGACAAATGAGTCTAGCATAAGGACCAATGTAAAAAAAGAAAAGGAAATTTGTGAAGCCATCAATGCAGCCATGCCAGCAGGTACAAAAACCTTATGCTTTTTGCAAAATACCTTTCTTTCTCGTACTGAAAATGCAGTTTTTATGTCGGTGCAGGATTGCTATAAGAAAGGCGTACCTATAGACTCTAAAATGATTTGAGAAAAAAATGAAGTCATTATATGACAACTTTACACGACAGGATGGTGAAAGAGAGAATTTAATGCCAGCAAAGGATTGTTTAATAATTTTAGAAAGAGATCTGACTTTAAAAATGTCAAGATAACAGGAGAAATAGCTTCTGCTGACCAAGAAGCAGCAGACAAGTTCCCAGAAGCCATTAAGAAAATTATTAAGGAGAAAGGATATCTGCCTGAACAGATTTTTAATACAGACCAAAATGCCCTATTCTGGGGAGAAAATGCCACAAAGGACATTTATTAGTAAGGAAGAGAGACAAGAACCAGGACTTAAGGCAGAAAGGGATAGGCTAACTCTACTGTTCTGTGCAACAAAACTGCCCTTATCTATAAAGCTGCTAACCCCTGAGCCTTGAAGGGAAAAGATAAACACTGCCAGTCTTCTGGTTGTACAAGAGGGCCTAGACAACAAGCACCCTTTTTCTGTATTGGTTTCATGGATGCTTTGTCCCTGAGGTCAGGAAGTACCCTGCCAGTAAGGGACTGCCTTTTACAATTCTTTTGATATTAGACAATGCCCCTGGCAACCCAGAACCCCACCAGTGTGACACCAAATGTATCAAAGTGGTCTACTTGCCCCCAAACACAACATCTCTTATTCAGCCTCTAGACCAAGGGGTCCATAAAGACCTTTAAGGCTTATTACATGCTGTACTCTAAGGAAAGGATTGTCAACACCATGGAAGAGATCCCCAACAGAAATAACATCATGAAAATCTAGAAGGATGACACCACTGAAGATGACTATGTTACAGAAAAATCCATGAAAGCCATCAAGTCCAAAACGATAAATTCCTGCTGGAGAAAACTGTGTCCAGATGTTGTGCGTGACTTCACAGGATTTACGACAGAGCCAGTCAAGGACATTATGAAAGAGACTGTGGATATGGCAAAAAAAAAAGGTTGGGGGTGAAGGGTTTCAAGATATGGATCTTGGAGAAATTCAAGAGAAAACAGACACCATACCAGAGGAATTAACAGAAGACTTGATGGAGGTGAGTGCTTCCAACCCCAACCCAGTGCCAGACAACAAGGAAGAAGATGTAGAAGAAGCAGCACCAGAGAACTAATTGACATTATACAATCTGACATAAGGGTTCCCATTATTCAACACTGCTTCTGACATCTTTTACAACATGGACCTTCTATGATACAGGCTCTGAAACTAAAGCAAACAGTGGAAGAGGGACTGGTGCCATATAGCAACATTTTTAGAGAAATGAAAAAGCAAAAGGCAGAAATTACAATGTATTTCTGTAAAGTTACACTGAGTGTGCCTGCCTCTCCTGCCTGCCCTTCCATCTCTTCCACCTCTTCAGCCTCTGCCACCCCTGAGACAGCAAGACCAGCCCACCTCTTCCTTCTCAGCCTACTCAACATGAAGACAATGGGGCCGAAGACCTTTATGATGATCCACTTCCACTTAATAGTAAGTAATCATTATGCCACACAGTTAATAAACTTATCCGTTGTGTATGTGTGTCTGTGTAGAAATATAGTAACTGTACAGCAAAGCTGTCTGAGACATTTTTGTGTCATCATCATCACCACCTAAGAAACCACTGTGTATAACACTGTGCACAGGACTTGTATTGACGTGGATAGCCTAGCCTTACACAGGCATAAGGTTAGAGCGATACTTAGCATAAAACTAACAATGTGTTAGTTTTCTTACTGTTTTATCACCTTGCTTTCAAAAAATTTCATTATTGCACAGTGTGCCTCTCTTTCTCCTAACTGGAGAAACTGTATATCAGCCTACCATTACAGGTAAGTGGTACTAAAAAAAAAAAAGTGTTTCTGATACTGTATTACAAATATGACTAATACTGTATGCCACAAAAATTTTATAACGATTCATTCATTAGTGTATAGGCTAGGCCACCGTGAAGCAATCTTATCAATTACACTAGGCTACCATAAAGCAATCACGTTGCTACTTCTTCATTATCAATGCTTGAATCGTTATATCTATAAATATGAATTTCTTTTTTATATTACCTTTTTGCTTTTGATGTCTAGTGTTAGTAATACTAACTATATAACATCTACAGTGTTTTATATCATGTAAGACAATACTGATGTAGGTAGTGACGGATGATTCATCTTAGAAACAGATGACATAAATGTATAGTAATCAATAAATATAGTACAGTACTGTAAATGTACTTTCTCTTCCTTATGATTTCCTTAACATTTTCTTTTCTCTAGCTTATTTTATTGTAAAAATACAGTATACAATACACATAACACAAAATATGTGTCAACTGACTGTTTATGTTAAGGCTCTGGTCAACAGTAGGCTATTAATAGTTAAGTTTTGAGGGAGTCAAAAGTTATACATGGGAGTTTCCACTTCATGGGGGGTGTTGGCATCCCTAACCCCTACGTTATTCCCGGGTTAAGTGCTTATGGAGAGGCAAAGACCCAGAACAGCCCACATAACACTGAAAGAAAAGAACAAATTTGGAAGGCTGACATTACATGACTTCAAGACTTATTATAAAGACAGTGGGGGGCTTCCCTAGTGTCACAGTGGTTGAGAGTCCGCCTGCTGATGCAGGGGACACGGGCTTGTGCCCCGGTCTGGGAAGATCTCACGTGCCACGGAGCGGCTGGGCCTGTGGGCCACGGCTGCTGATCCTGTGTGTCCGGAGCCTGTGCTCTGCAACAGGAGGGGCCACAACAGTGAGAGGCCCGCGTACCACAAAAAAAAAAAAAAAAAAAGACAGTGGGTATTAGTGAAGAATAGACAAATAGATCAATAGAACACAATAGAGAGCTCAGATATAGAACCACATAATATAGACAACTGACCTGACAAGGAACAGAGGCAATACAATGGAGCAAAGATAGTCTTTTCAACAAACGGTGCTAGAAAAACTGGACTTCCACATGTAAAAAAGTGAACCTAGACACAGACCCTACACCCTCACAAAAATTAACTCAAAGTATATCACAGACCTAAATATAAAATATAAAATTATAAAACTCCTACAAGATAACACAGGAAAGATGACCTTGGACGTGGAAATGACTTACAGTATTTAGATACAACACCAAAGGCACGATCCATGAAAAAAACAATTGATAAGCTGGATTTCATTAAAATTAAAAACTTCTGCTCTGCGAAAAATGATGTCAAGAGAATGAGAAGACAAGGTACAGACTGAGAGAAAATATTTGCAAAAACTATCTGATAAAGAACTTTTATCCAAAAAATGCAAAGAACTCTTAAAACTCAATAATAAGAAAACAAACTCTATTTAAAAATGAGCCAAAGACACTGCACCAAAGAAGAAACACAGATGGCAACTAGGCTTCTGAAAAGATGCTACACATGATATGTCATCAGGGATATGCAAATTAGAATAATGAGATACCACTACAAAACTATTAGAATGGCCCAAATCTAAAACACCAACCACACCAGATGCTGACAAGGATACAGAGAAACAGAAACTCTCATACATTGCTGGTGGGAATGCAAAATGGTACAGCATTCTGGAAGACAGTTTGATGGTTTCTTACAAAACTAAATATACTATTACCATACAGTCCAGCAGTCACGCTTCTTGGTATTTACCCAAAGGAGCTGAAAACTTACAACCACACAAAAACCTACACCCAGATGTTTATATATAGCAGCTTTATTCACAACTGCCAAAAACTTGGAAGCAACCAAGATATCCTTCAACAGGTGAGTAGATAAACTGTGCTACATCCAGACAATGGAATACTATTCAGTGCTAAAAAGAAATGCACTATCAAGCCATAAAAAGACATGGGGAAACTTCAATGCATACTACGAAGTGGAAGGAGCCAATCTGAAAAGCCTACATACTATGTGATTACAGTTAAATGACATTCTGAAAAAGGCAAAATTATGGAGACGGTAAAAAGATCAGTGGTTGCTAGGGGTTTGGAGGTGGGGGGAGAGATAAGCAGGTGGAGCACAGAGGATTTTTAAGGCGGTGAAACTACTTTGTATGATACCACAATGATGGATAAGTGTCATTATGTATTTGTCCAAACCCACAGACTACACAACACCAAGAATGAAACATAATGTAAATTTTGGACTTTAGGTGATTATGACGTATCAATTTAGGTTCACTAATTGTAACAAATATACCACCCTTGTGGGGGATGTTAATAGCTGGGGGAGAATGTGTGGTGTGTGGGGCAGGGAGAAGAAGGGAAATCTCTGTACCTTCCTCTCAATTTTGGTGTGAACCTAAAACTGCTATAAAAAAAAAAAAGATAAAGCCTTAATTTAAAAAAAACTAAGAACTTTCACCATATATATGCTGTAAGGGATTTTAAAATCGTTCTGTAGGGTAAGGCATTTTGTTAATGTAAATGCAAGATATGATATACTAGAACCCATTAAGTTCTGGTTAGACAGAATCCATTCATTTAGTCAAGAATACATGAGTAAGTACCATGTGCTACATGCTGCCCTATATCCGGAGGAGATAAGAGTAAATGGCCAAACTTCCCTGTGCCCATGGAACTTATATGTTAGTAAATATTTACTAATTATTAAATTGAAAATGTATAAAACTCAATAGCTAAAAACATATATACTGATATTGAGTCATAGTATACCATAGCAATAAAAAAATACTAATTTCCACAAAAAAACAGCTTTCCAGAAGAGTTATACTAATTCATACACAGTATATGAGGATATCTATCTCGCTACACACTCGTCAGCATTATTACTTAAATTTAAAAAAATAAATTCAAACATTATTAAAACATATATTCTTCCCATTGTTTTGCTATGCTTATTTTATCTTCTAAATAGCCCTGTTTTGGCATTTTCTATTGCATTTAGTGATCTCTATTCCTATTTTTGCGAGTGTCACAATGCTTTGTAATATGTTTAATTTCAACTTTTACATTAGTGAGAGTTTTCATTTTAACATACTGTGATCACAAACAAGTCTAAAAAATAAGTAGGTTACAGCAGGGCAACTAAAAGCAGGAAAAGTGCTAAATCCCTCAGAATAGATGAAAGCTGTTTCAGAGAAAGGAGAGGCTGGTGTGACAAGCTCTGAGTAGGTCTAGTGAATTCGTTGAGCATTAATTTGTCGAAATTTCCTGCTGACATTACATAAAAGTTAACTCTCAATTAAGTTTGTGAATATAGTTTCAGAAATAACCTGACCAATTTGATATTTTACTTTTTATGTACATACAAGAGTAAAATATAGTAAAAAATGTAAGTCTAGGTAATTCGAAAAGCTCTATGTGATGATAAAGCAGAATGTCATAATTTAATAGTCACTTTTTTTCTTAAAGGTACATAAAAAATGGTGTGTCTTAAAACTGATAACATCTTAGATTCATTAAAATACAATAATATATTTAGCCCCCACAACGACCCTATGAGTTAAGTATTATTATCATGAACATCTTTACAGGTAGGAAAACTGAAAGGCTAAATAAATCATCCAAGTATATAAAACTTATAAAATATCAAAGTTAACCTTACTCTTCTATGCAATACTGACCCTTCAAAGAATCTACTGAATATTTAAGTAATTATCCACAACACCTCCCAACTTACTAGAGCCCTGCTATGTGAGATTATTCTGAGCAGAATGAATAGCAGAACAGTATTATGTAGTAATTTCCCAACAAGGCTGGCAGCACTAGTCAATCCAGGTGTTTGTGAGCAGAATGGAAGAGGGAAGAAAGAACGGAGGTACTGGAAGAAGCCTCAAAGCCCCAGGTCATGCCTCTCATTACCTGAATACAGTTAATACTTTGTTTGGAAAACGACAACTAAGGATGAGGTAGGTAGTAATCTTCCACTTTGCATTTTTACAGCATGCCCGGGGCTTTCTTAAGAATCATCTTCTTTATCTTTTTGACACACTATAAAGGAACAGTTTGGAAAAGGACAGATCACAGAATAATGACCCCACATTTTTCTATATGAAGAACATAGTTGTATTCAAGCAAATAAATCACTTTAAACACAAATATCTGATTTGATTATTTTGTTCACATTAATGAGCCAATTTACAAACTGCCAAAGCATATTTTGTTTGTACAACTAAGAAAATTTATTTCAATCTCATTTTGCTCAGAGATGACAGAGTTGGACTTTCTCTATGACTTTCTCAATGTGAGCTCCTGAAAATGAACAAGACTGAAAAAAGAGGTAAGGAATAGATGGATCTAGGAGGGCACTGAAAAAGAAAACAAAATATTTAGTTTTCTCAAATACAGATAAGTAAAAGTATCAGTTATTCCTGCAAAGACAAAGGGAACAACTTTATAGTCCTTACCAAACTACCATACTCAAGGGTGCTCGACTGTACAACACGGGTACCCCTTTGCCCTCACTACCACCTCACCTCACCTCACCTCACATCTCTTTCAGATTACACCTTGACTTCCACAGGCACACGGAAAGAAACACCTTAACTAAAGCAAAAAAGAAACAAAAAGTTCATCTGGCCTTTTGTGCTTCCAAGGGCCCGGGTGGCCATTTGATTACAAGGTTATCTTTGATTAAGTTTGATTTTCACTGTGCTCTCCCTCTCTTCCATTCTACTCTCTTTTATTTCCTTAAATACATTCAACACGTGTACACTATATTCTTTATGTGATAATCCCAACAACTGCATGTTTGTTGGTTCAAAAGTAAATTTGTTACTTCTGCTAACTCAGGCACATATATTACGTGATTTTTTTTTTTAAGCATGGATTAATTTTCTCTGGAATTTTAACTCCAGAAAAATCTTTGATGTCTGAGTTTAACATGGTTTCCCTTCAGAGAGGATGGAATTTGCCTTTGATACACAGTAGTGGAGTACTCTTCAAAATACTTAATCATTTAATCCCTGCAACAACCTTATAAAGTTGCTCTTAGTGTTTAAAAAAGATATATCTAAAACATGAGACACAGAAAAGACAAAAGTAAAAGAATGGAAAATTACATCCCAGGAAATTACTAATCAAAAAAAAGCATTTCCAGATGTCAGTCAAGGAGGGCCCAAAAGCAGTCAGCAGTGGGCAGTGCAAAATCAGGAGCAGCAGGTTCTGTGGCCCCAGTGGTACTTCTGTGCTATTGCTGGGTTCAGTCAGGCCCATGCCTGCAGAAGTATATCTGTTCAAGTTATGAATCTGGTTTGATTGAAGAGCATCTGGAAGAGATACCCCTGGCAGCCCAGGATACCTTGTGAGAAAGTAGATTCACAACTGTTCACACTGCCAAAGAGCAGTTTGCTTTTGGCATCTTTGATGACAGCTTCAAGATCTCCACATTCACCACCAGGATGCAGCCAAAAAGCTGCAAAGAGCTTGAGAAGCAGTGGAAGAGAGCACCAGTTCCAGGATATATAACTAACTCCTACAACTCAATAACAAAAGACGGACAAGCCTATTAAAATGAATAAAGGGCCTGAATAGACATTTCTCCAAAGAAGACATACAAACAGCCAATAAGCACATGAAAAGATGCTCAACATCATTAGTCATTATGGAAATGCAAATCAAAATCACAATGAGATACCGCATCACAGCTACTAGGATTGCAATCATAAAAAAAACCTGGGATAATAATAAGTGTTAACAAGAATGTGGAGAAACTGGAACCCTTGTGCATTGCTGGTAGGAATGATATATGATACGACATGGATGGACCTTGAAAATACTATGCTCAAGAAAGAAGCCAGACAGAGAAGGACAAATATTATGTGAGTCCACTTATTTAAGGTACCTAGAATAGGCAAATTCATAGAGACAAAAGGAGAAAGAGGTTACTAGGGGTGGGCAGAAAGGTGGTAGGGCAAATTATTATTTAATGGGTACAAAGTTTGGGTTGGGTATAATGAAAAAGTTTTGGATACAGACGGATGGTAGCAATTGTTACACAACATTGCAAATATCTTTAATACTACTGAATGGCACACTTATGAATAATTAAAATGATAAATAACATGTTAGTACTTTACTACAGTAAAAAAAAAGTTAAAGCAGTGCTGGTGATAAACAAACAAATAAAAACTAAAAGGATAGAAATAACACAAAGTATGTTCTACAACCAAAATGGAATAAAATTAGAAATGAGAAAGAAATTTGGGAAATTCACAAATATAGGGAAACTGAACAATACACTCAACTAATTGGTCAAAGAAAAAAATCAAAAATGGAAATTAGAAAGTATTCTGAATGAAAATAAAGACAAAACATACCAAACATTACGGAATATAGCTGAAAGATTGCTTAGAGGAAAAATTACAGCTCTAAATGCCTATATTAAAAAAAAGAAAGATTGCAAATAAAGACTTCTATGTCCACGTAAGACACTGGAAAAAGAGCAAACTAAATCTAAAACAAGCAGAAGGAAGTAATAAAGATACGAACATAAGTTAATGAAGTAGAGAACAGAAAAACAATACAGAAATTCAATGAAATAAAAAGTTGGTTCTTAGAAAATATCAACAAAATTAACAAACTGTTAGCTATACTGACGAAGAAGAGATGAATTAAATTACTAAAATTATAAATGTAAAGAGGACATTATTACCTTTATAAAAATAAAAAATGACTTTAAAGGAATAATAAGAAAAATACCAATAAATTAGATAACTTAGATTAAATGGACAAATTCCTGAAAAGACAAAAACTACTGAAAATGACTTAAGAAGAAAGTAGACTATCTGAATAGACCAGTAACAAATAAAGATGCTGAGCCAGTAATCAAAGAACTGTCCACAAAGAAAAACCAGGACCAGATGGCTTTAGGACTGAATTCTACCAAACATAAAAGCAAAAACAAACAAAAAAAAACCACCAATTCCTCACAAACTCTTCCACATAGAAGGAGGAACACTTCCCAACTCATTCAATGGGGCCAGTATTACCCTGATACCAAAACCAGGCTAAGACAGCACAAGAAAACAAGATTGATATCTCTTATGAATATGGATGTAAAAATTCTCAACAAAATACTAGCAAACCAAATCTAGCAACATATTAAAAAGAATTATACACCAAGACCAAGTGGGACTTACCCCAAGAATGCAAGATTGGTTTAGCATGCAAAAATCAATTAATGTAATATATCTTATTAACAGAATAAAAAACAAAATTCATATGATCACATCAATAGACACAGAAAAGGTATTTCACAAAATCTAACATCCTTTCATGATAAAAACACTAAAAAAATGAGGATAAGAAGGGAACTTCCTCAACTACATAAAGGACATGTTTTAAAAAAACCCCAAAAACCTCATAGCTAGCATCACAGTTAATGGTGAAAGACTGAATGCTTTTCCTTAAGAATAGGAACAAGATAAGGATTCTATCCTGGCCACTTTTATTCAACACTGTATTGGAGGTTCTAACTAGGGCAATTAGGCAAAAGTAAAATAAAATAAAATTCATCCAGATTGGGAAGGAAAAAATAAAATTATCTCTATTTATAGATGACATGATCTTAATATAGAGAAAATCCTAAGGAATACACTAAAAAACTGTCAGAACTAATTAACATGTTCAGCAAGGTTGTAAGATACAAGATTACAAAAATCAGTTGTATTTCTATACACTTGAAATGAACAATCCAAAAGTGAAATAAGAAAATTCTATTTATAGTAGCATCAAGAAGAATAAAATATCTAGCAATAAATTTAACAAAAGAAGTATAAAGCTTTTACTCTGAAAACTGTAAAACACTGTTGAAAGAAATTAAAGAAGATCTAAACAAATGGAAACACATAACATGTTCATGGATTGGAAGACTTACTGTTTAAAAAATAATAACAATCTCCAATAATCTCCAAATTGATCTACTCATTCAATAATCCCTATCAGAATCTCAGCTGACTGCTTTGTAGAAACTGACAAACTGATTCTAAAATTCATATGGAATTGCAAGGGATCCTGAATAGCCTAAACAACCTTAAAAAAGAAGAACAAAGCAGAGGACTCACACTTCCTGATTTCAAAACTTACTATAAAGCAATGATAATCAAGATAGTGTGATAAGTGGCACTAGGATAGACAAATAGATCAATAAAATAGAATCCACATATAAACTTACACTTATTTGGTTAACTGATTTCATTAAGGGTGCCAAGATCATCCAATGGGGAAAAAATAGTCTTTCTAATGAATGTCACAGGCACAGCTGGATAGCCACATGCAAAAAACTGAAAATTGACTCTTACCTTACACCATATACAAAAATTAACTCAGAATGGATGAAAGACCTGAATGTAAGAGCTAAAACTATAAAACTCTTAGAAGAAAACATATGAGTAAATCTTCATGACCTTGGATCTGGCAAAGGATTCTTACATTAGATGACCTCAAAACATGAGCAACCAAAGGAAAAAAAAAAGATAAACTAGATTTCAGCAAGATTTAAAACTTTTGTGCTTTAAATGTGATCATCAAGAAAGTAAAAAAGACAATCCACAGTATGGAAGAAAGTATCTGCAAATCATCCATCTGATTAGGGACTTGTATCTAAAATTTATAAAGAACTCTTAAAACTCAGTAATAAAAAGACAAATAATCTAAAAGAAAAATTAGCAAGGGATCTGAATAGGTATGTATTCAAGAAATTTATACAAATGGCCACTATGTATATGAAAAGATGCTGGATGCCATTAGTCATCAAAGAAATTCAAACTGAATCCACAAGGACATCACGTCATACCCACTAGAATGTCTATAAATCAAAAAGTCAAAAAATTAGTGTGGTGACGATGTGAAGTCAGAACCCTCATACACTGCTGTTAGGAATGTAAAACAGTACCAACACTTTGGAAAACAGTCTGCACTGCCTCAGCCAATTAGACATAAGAGTCACCACAGCAATTCCCCACATGTCCACACAAAAGCTTGTACATGAATGTTTACAGCAGCATTATTCATAATAGCCAGAGTATAAATAACCCAAATGTCCATCAACTGATGAATGGATAAACAAACTGTGGTATATCCATATAATGGAACATTATTCAGCCATAAAAAATAACATTCTGATACATGCTACAACATGGATGAACCTTGAAAACATTATACTAAGTGAAAGAAGACAGTTACAAAAGACCATATATGCTATGATTTCATTAATATGAAATGTTCAAAACAGAGATATCTATAGAGACAAAAAGTAGATTAATGGTTGCTTAGAGCTGGGAGGAAGGGGATGGGGAGTGATAGCTAAAGGAACAGGGTTCTTTTTGAGATGATGAAATGTTTTAAAATTGACGGTGGCAATCACTGCACATATCTGTAAATATACTAAAAATCATTGAATTGTACATTTCAAATGGGTAAAGTGCATGGTATGTGAATTATATCTCAATAAAGGTGGTATTTAAACAAAATAAGTGAATTGAGGCTTCCAAAACAACAAACAAAACTAATAAGAACCCAAATGTCCATCAACTCTAGAATAGAAAAATACTGCATAATTATGGAATGCAACACTAAAAAGTAATGAATCACAGTTATATATGTATATATATCAAAATGAATGAGTCTATGAAGTAATCTTGGATAAGAAAGAAAAAACTACTCACAGAAGAATACATGCAGTAGGATTCTATTTCTATAAAGGAGCCATCATGAAAAATAGGAAGGGAATTACTAACACAGAGTTCAGTAGAGTGACTATTTCTGGCAGGGGAGACAGGAGATGTGTTGAAGGAGGGACAGGCGGGGGGCTTGAAGAGTACTGATAATGTTATATGTCTTAAAAGCTGAATGGTGAGGACACAATATATAATTGTTTAAATTATACACTTTCTTTTGTTTGTAAGGTATATTTAAAAAAATTTTTTTTAATGTACTGATAACATTTGGTTCTAACCTGGAAAACACATCTTTTATTTTTTGTATCCTCCACAGCCCTTACAGGAGTACGTGATGCCCAAAAGAATTATGTATGCAAATAAATATATATACGTACTCTCCACATACATATGTGCAGGTAGAAGGAGGGGTTAACCAGTTTTAAATCAATTCACACTTCTGAGTACCAGCACAGGCAAAACACTGAACAAGGTACTCTTCTAAAAGCATGGACAACAATGCCTCCCCTAGACACAAGGGATTTTCCAGATAACAGTTACACAGTAGGAACAGTACAAAGAACACTATATTTTAAGTGTCATAGTAGAAGTACACAGAAAGTTTTATGAGGATACAAAGGAAGACAAGATTAATTCCAACCGCAGGCACCTAAAAGACTTTCATGGAGGATGTGGCACCTCAGACAGGCCCTGAAGTATAGGTAGGATTATAATAGGCAGAGGATGAGGAAAGGGTATTCCATTTTTTTAGTAGTTATAATAAAAATAGTAGCAGCTAATATTTATTAATTGCATACTATGTGCCAAGCATTATTCTAAGTATTTTAAAATGTACTACCCCATATAATCTTAACCAAAATCCTTTGGTAGATACTATTATTATCTCCACTTTGGAGATGAAGAGACAGAGAGATTAAATAACTTGTCATTGTGGCAGTAAGAAATAAAGCTGTAATTTGAATCTGGCTCCACAGCCTGTTCTTTCAACTACAAAAGAGGTAGAAAAAAGAAAACCACACATGTTCAAAGAACAAATATTCCAATTTACCTGGCATATAACAATTATTGATAACTGAGGATACTTGGTAAGAGGAGAAAGGGCACTTAAGTGGAATCCACTGAAAACAAGAACCAAAATATCACTGTAAATAAAGGAGCAGATCAGGGGAGGACTTAAATGAGACTACCTTGCAAAATAAAATATTGAAAATGGATATATTTTAGCTTACATTTAATAAAATATAGGCTTATAAATTATAACTGTGCTAATTCTTATAATGAATCAACTGTTGATTGTAAGATTAAATTACATGATTACTTAATGAATGGCATCAATGGCATACCAAAAAAATAACTATGTAGACTTGGATTACAAATGCTTGAATGATGAAGATCATGTCTTGGGTTGAAAGGAAGTATAAGAGATTATATTAGAAAAGTAGCTTGAGGCCAGCTCATGAAAGGCTTAAGCCTTAACCCTCAAAGGGAGAAGACCAGCAAACAGGAGACACTGAAAGAAAGAAACAGGAGAAACATTCCAGAGGGAGAATTGACAGGACTTGCTGACAGTACGAATGGAGTATATAGCAGAAAAAGAAATAAAAGATTACCAATTTTGGGCCCAAGGAATTGCTAGCCCATCAGCGAAGGAGGGGCTTAAAGAAGAACAAAATCACATGAAGAAAACTGGGATTGGGAGCCAAAGCAAGGAGTTAAGTTTGGTTGAAACAGTGGGATACTCAGGAGACTGGCAGCAAGCCACTGAAATTAGAGTCCATATCTCTGGAGAAACTAAGGATGTAGATTTAGAACCCAGAGATGCAAAAGATGAAGTCCCAGAAGTGGATGGAGAAATTATCAAGGAAAAGAAGATACAGGAAGATAAAGAGAAGAAAAAGGGAATGAAGAAAATATTTGGGTGCTGTCTAAGAGCAAAGGAGGATGCATAGAAAGGATGACTAGCAGAAGTTCAAGTAAGATCATTCAAAAGCAGTGGGAGAAATATCAGTATACGAAACTGAGAAGGAGTCCAGATGAGCTCGACCAAAGGGTAACTGAAATATTTCACTTCTGTGTAGTAACAAAAAAAGGATGCTGTGCATACATTAGATTTTGGAGACAAACTCCCCCTCAAGATATTAAATTCAACAGAACAGATACAGTTTACATTTTTCCACTTAACAAAAACCTGTCACTTCTCACTAAGGAAAGGTAGTCAGAAGGAAGACAGAAAAGAAAAAAAAAAAAAGCAGTAAGATAATGAAAGAGTGGAAGAAATCAAACCTGAAAAATCTAAGATACTTCAAAAGTCCAACATGTTCCTGAGAGAGTCTCAGATCAGTTTTCTCTATCAACTTCTCATACCTGCCTGCCAAAAACCATGAATGAGAAAAATATGGAGTCCCAAATTGAAAAATTTGAGCAGAGGTCCTTAACATCCTTCCAGTCTTTCTGCACCCAACAAAATTATATTAAAATAGAAAAAAGACCAATTTCTTGATAGAAATTTTAATTATTACTCTTCCCACCAAAGTCTAAACCACCTAAAAGTAGCATTTCATTTTTAGAACCAGACACAGAATCTCCCAAAAGGCTTAAGAGGTAGGGCTCCCCTAACAAAGGAGCGGAGATAAGAAAGAAAACAGGTATCGGGGTTCTTCTTATATAACCAGTGAATTTTAATTTAAAATAAACCTAGGACCTGGAAGAGAAGGAAATCATTGAATCCTAGAAATTAGAGCATGTGGCTTGAATAGAAATGAACATCCTTAAAGTATTTCTTGTTATACATTGAAGACATTATAGAGGCTTCTTCACATCTATATCTTTCCTCAAAGTTTTTGCATTTTGGTCACACCAACATCTGAATTCTGAGCCAGAGACATCCACAATATGTTACTAAGTGTCACTTAAAATAGCAAGTAGAATATGACAATGACAATAATGGCAGCATCATGATTTAAACCATGGAACTATCTGAATTTAAACCTGTTGGGAGTTGGGAGTGTAGTCTAACTTCTTGTGGCCCCTTCTGCGGTTCATGAAAATTATGTTGAAAGGAAAAATAAAAATACTTCAAAGAATAGTAGAGTTTTGGGTAAATGAGATAACTAAGTAAACTAAGAATCAGTCAGAAATATACTGATCAACTGCTAAGCTGGTGACTCACCTCCAAGCTCAAACTGCTTATCACTAAGTAACTAATAAATGTCACTTACAACCCTTCACTATGTTGACTCTTATCAATCAAGCTTTACATTAATTTATAGTTAATAAGTTTGAGTATCATGCAATAATATTGAATAATAATAAATGCAATAGTAGGGCCAAATCATGTGCTTTTAACTATACTAGTCCTAAATTAGATAGGATACACAAAACCTCAAAAAAAAAAAAACCCGTCAAAGCATGAGTCACTATGTCAACCAAAAGACTCCACAACTCTGCCTCAGAAAAGCTAAAATCCTTGCAAAAAAAGATCCTGATGACTTTTTTAGGCAGTGTCATGCTTCATTGTCTCCCAATTCCCTATGACTATGATGAGTCATGTCAAATTATTAAAGGGGGCTTCCGTGGTGGCGCAGTGGTTAAGAGTCCGCCTGCCGATGCAGGGGACACGGGTTCAGGCCCCGGTCGGGGAAGATCCCACATGCATGGAGCGGCTGGGCCCGTGAGCCATGGCCGCTGAGCCTGCGAGTCCGGAGCCTGTGCTCCGCAACGGGAGAGGCTACCAACAGTGAGAGGCCCGCGTACCACAAAAAAAAAAAAAAATTAAAGGAACATATCTTATATGCAAAAGAAGATGCTGTTAACTGTGAAGGGGGGATGGGTAAGGGGTTGAAGAAAATTGTGGCATGAATGGAAATCTATACATCTTCCTGCTTTCATTCTACTATCCATTTGCTAATTTCCATCTCTCTCAACCCCAGAGGCCAGTCTTTCTAATGCCAGGGGTGAGCCATATATGGCTTATGGCAACGGCAGCAAGCTCTGGATTTCCTATATCAACAAATGGACAAGATGTACCTCTCCCACCTCCTTCCTTAATCACAGACTCAAATGCCATGCAAACTAAATACACTGCTCACTTTCGACATATACTAAGTAAACTATCTCCCTTCAGGAGACCTCTGTAGCTCATTCTATGTTGACAGTCTGTCTCAAATATCTGCTTTCCTTAGAAAGAAAAGGCCATTACCAAACTCCTCTGTGTCAACTGTAGTGTTGGTTTCTTATACTTTATAGGCCAAACACTTTAGTTCAATAAATCACCAAGATTAGGTCTGGGTTATAATTTATTTTCCCACCATATAGGAATAAAAAGTTAAACATGTAAATGCAAACATAATTAAAGAATATCAGCAGAATATGCTATTTTTAAAGCATTTTAATACTATAAAAATACATCTTAACAGATACTAATCACAAAAAAGTTTTTATTACAATAGATTTTAAAAGACTTCCACAAGTCAAGGTTATGTTAATAAGTTGAAAATAAAGTATAAATTTGGAAACAAGTAAATTTCATTTTATAAGACATTCTGCAATTTCTATTCCTCACTATTCTGATTTAGTTCTATGGTAAAGATGATAGGAACAGATCCACAGACAATGCTTGTGATTATCTAAAAATCAAAAATGGTTTTAAATATTTTTTCTTAAGTAAGAGAAACATCCAACAAATATTTGTGAAACAAAGAAGGAATCAATTTCAAAACTGAGCTACGAGAAGTTCTACCCCATATATTCAGCCTAGAACAGAGACAATAAATAGCCTCTAAAACAGGCGTTTGTAGGAAAATAAATATTCCACAATACATATGGCAAACCTCCTCTGAGTCCTGTCTCCTTTGTTCTTCTTAAGACTCAGTTTCCCACATTACTATGTTTAAAAGCTTTTTCTCAATTGGCTCAGTAAAGAATAAACAGGCTGTGAAGTTAAACTAATTAAACAATCTCTAATAAGATACTGACACTGCCTTTTATTCTTGCTTTCACAGAGGTCTAATGAATTCTCTTTGGTCACCCTCTTCAGTCTTCTTATAACACAGATGAGTGCCTCATCACTCTGATCATAAGTACCACATTGGACTAAACACCCCCCAGCCCAAAGGAACACACAAAAACAAGCCATCGTGGGAGGAGCACAGTTGAAAAAGAATATGTCCCTAACTTTTCATTCACTCTCTTCTCTAGCTAACCATTGCCACTCAACCACCACCACCACTGCCGCCGTAAAGCACCCCCCAGACTGGAAACAACTGCTTTAAATTTCTTTTAGTGCAGCAAGCAATAGCTTGTAAAAGGATGCAAACCAGCTGAAACATTTGACAGACAGTGTTAAATACCAGGGAATTCCTATCAACCATTTTACTTTAAAAGGTACTTTGATGTTGGCTATCTTTCATGTACCTCTTTCATGGCACATTAATAAAGAAAACGGAGCTGAAGTAAATCAAGTCCCAAGGTCACATCTAGAATTACAGCACTGTAGGTACCTGATGAAATACGGATTAATGCTGCATGAGTAGTGAATAAATAAAAGCTCTTCTACCCACCAATCAGGCAAGTTTTACAAGCGCTTCTGAACTTTATTCTGCAACTAGACCTGAGACATCTTTAATCCCCTATGCCCCTGAAACCTAATTATCATAATGTGAACCCAAATGTTAGGGTCCCTTCAAAATGCAAGTGCTGTGAAGCGGAAAAGTAATGGGAATTAAGCTGGGTGTAACCTTAGAAATGTACGGATGTGGGGAACTTGAAAGTGGTATTTCAATAAGTTAGGAAAGCGTAACACAAAGATTTAGCCACATAAAATACATTAGAATCAAAAGGTACCCCCCTCAAAAAAAAAAGAAAACATATGAAACACAAATAAGGTGGATCAAAAACTATTTACAAATACCAATTTCTGGCCCCAGAATCTTCAAGTTCTAATAACCAAATGAAAAAGATGTCAACAACAAAGAGTTCTAGCAGTTTTGCATTGTTCTAATGCAACTGAACTATGAAGCAGAACCACAGTGATTCTGCACAACCCAAACAATTCTCATAAAGAAAAAAATTTTAATGTCCCCAAATAATCAACTGAATACAACGCTGGCCAAAGGTGAGGGAGAAAAGCAAGCTGTTTAATGCCAAAGAAAAGAGAAAAATATGAATCAGAATAGGCCAAAGAGTTGACAATGTCAAGGCAAAACTCATTCCATCAGTAATTTGTTGATAATGCATTTACACATCTAATTTATTCTAGGAACTATGATTAAAAAAGAAGTAAAATTACATAGTACGAATACATTCTTCTTGTATTCACTATACATCTGTGTTCACTACAACACAGAATTCAGCGTAAATCAGGACTGAATTGGGCTCTAATCACAGAGACGGTCACTTACAGTTCCAAAATATCTATACTACAACCCTATAATATGGTTGCTAACTTCACCAAATACATGAGTTTTTGAAAGATCAATGTATAATTATTTCACCTACCTATTTATAAGCATTAGAATCTGAAAAATGATTTTTTCTACTCAACAATGTGTCTATGACAAAACAGCATCTATCTGATGCACGTACTTTAAGAAATAACAGACCTATGTTATTTGTATTTTCATATGTATATATGAAATTGGTGAACTCCACTCTACTTTCAAGATCATAGTAAAATGTTAGTTTAGAGGAGGATCTAAGGATATAAGACTGTACATACACAAACTGATACGGATGGAGAAAAAATATAGAACAATTGTTCAAAATAAGGCAGTGTTCCTTTCATTTCTATAGGTTATCAAAAACATAACATTCCAAAGTTCATCAGTTCTTACATTAATGTTGAACATATTTAATATACATTTTTGGTTCTGTTATAGCAAATACACTTGTCTAAACAGAACATCTGTTTTGGTTACAATGCATTGTATCTTTGGCAAGAACTTATAATAAAACTAACAAAAACAACCAAGAATCTTTATTGGATCTGGCAACAAAAGCAGATTTGTAACCAAAAACCTTAAGACGTGAAATGACCATCACTGGGCTCTAGGCCAGTTCTAATCTAAGTCAATAAACAAAGATCTCCAAGAGTTAAGGGGGGGAGAAGGAGGCTGGGTAATTCCTGCAGATACTTAATTTGGACTTGGAGATGCAGAAACACATGGGTTACAAACTGCTAAAACATATTTTATTTTGATCAAAAACTGTCAAACTGAATCTGAATCCAAATAGTATTTTAAAACCACACACACACCATAATTATTCATTCCTTACGTCTCCTTTCCAACATACCTCACTGAAATGGTGTACTTATACAGGTATATTTTAAAAAATATTCTGGCCCTTTCAACAAAATGAACATAAATTACACTGGCTGTAAAACAATTTTATTTTTAAATTTACTTAATTTCACAAACATCCCAGAAAGTAAGCCTTATAAACAAGACTCTAGTGTTTATAATAGTCAAAGAAATGGAGGAAGGAGTATCAGTAGGTGAAAGGAAACAAAGTCCTAGAATATCACAGCACATTTTCTAAAGCCATCGCTGTAGAAAGAAGTGAGACAAATACTATAACACCTCAACTTGTCATTAAGCATAATAATCAAACTAATATCCAAAAAACAATTTAGGCTGTTCCAGTTCTAAAGCTAATTCACCTTGTCCTACACATCTCTTCCATCTAAATGTTCATCTGTATCCTATATAGTACCCTTTTATAATAAACCACTTAAGTAAGTAAACGGTTTTCCTGGGTTCTTTGAGCCACTCTAGCAAATTAATCAAAATTAATCGATTGGGAACTCCAATCTACAGCCAGTTAGCTGGTCAGAAGTCCAGGTGACAGCCTGGGCTTGGAACTGGCATCTGAAGTGTGGGGGGTGGAGGAGGAGTTAACAGTCCTGTGGGAATGAGCCCTTAACCTGTGGAATCTGATGTTATTTCTTGGTAGATAGTATAAGAACTGAATTGAATGGCAGGACACCCAGCTGGTGTCAGAGCACTGCTTGTTATACATGGGGGACTATATATAGGGGGACGTCACACACATACTTTGAAATTGGGTCAAGGAACCCAAAAGAGTTGACAATAAGAAATACTCTCTACATGTCAACCCAGTACACAATACATGTATGTAACTAAAACAAATATTCATGAAATAATACTTAGCCTTACTATATGAAATGAACTCTATTCTTTTCTATTGATTTTTTTTTTTTAAATGCTATTGGGACCCACTATATTGCCTTCACCTTCCACCAATGGACTGCAACCTACAATTTGAAAAACATAGCCCTAGAGAGCTCATATGACGTGGAAAAGATGAGGATAATAAGGACATGAATCTGGATGCTGTAGATAAATGAGGATATAAATTAATCACACTTTACTTCAGCCTGGGTGGTTTCCTTAAAATATATCTCATATACCATACCACACAAATAGAATTCCTATCACTAAAAGAATATTTGTTATATCTATATCTACCAAAAAATGTCACTTCTTCTCCCTCTCTACCCCCTTACCTTGCTTTTAATTCTCTATATAGAATTTATCACTAACTGACATAGTATACACACACACACACACACACACACACACACACACACACACACACATTTTCATCTGTTTTCCTCACTACAATAAAGGCTTGAAGAAGGCAGCCACCTTGTCTGTCTTGTTCACTGCTCTTACTCCCAGCACATAGTATTGTGCCTGCCATACACTTTGGTACTAACAGTACTTTGCTGATTGTATGAGAGCACATGGGATGGTTTTGTTCTGGCTCAAGTCCCAAAAGCCTGTTTTGTTAACGTTAGCAATCCTCCAACTTCGTCCTATAAAATGGGTACGTGTTTGAGGAGAGGGACAGGAGGGCGTTACAGCTGAAAGAGACAATTTCTTTAAAAAGATAGTTGGAATGCTGTGGCATTTCTCCGGCTGCTCCAATACCTCATGTGAAAGTGTCCCACTCACCCCATGCCAAGTGATGGGGCTTCACTGGGACCAACCAATATGTGAACATAAGAAAGACAATAAAGGTAAGAACAAGCATAGGAGAGAAAGAGAATGAAAAAGGGGAGAGCTGCACTAAGGATAAGTTGCTGTTCCCCCTTTGAGAGTAGGCAAGGATGTATGAACCAATCAGGCCTGCAGGAGGAAGTGGGAGGTAGCTTGAAAGAGATTCTGTCCAAGAGCACTGAGTAGCAAAGGGAACCAGAGAAGAGCAGCCTGTCTGAAGCCTGGATCTGAAGAAGGAGAGTCAGAACCAGTCAGCCAGAGAAGATATCTGCCAAGTCACATGGATGGCAGCTCAAGGACGCTGTTGGTGGAAATCTCAGAAAACAAAAACAAAAATTTTTCAAAAACAGCCCATGGAAGAATGAATCAGCAATGGTAAATGGGCCACCGAGAGGACTCTATCCTCAGACTGCAACTGTCCCCACTTTGGAAGACTATGCTCCTTTTTCCCTATTCTCAACTCTGAGGGCTAAACTTGGAGAAAATTCAGCTAGTGAATTGGGGAGAAGAGAAAAATAAGAAGGGAAGAAAGAGGAAGCTAAACAAGCCCCCTGCAAAGCCCTACAGTAAAGTAGTATTTACCAGAAGGACATGGAATTTAATTTATCTCCAGTTGGAGCTTTGATTATTACACTAGAGAAGATATTTTGATTGCTAAAAATGAGACTGTTCTAATGACTAAAAGGAAATGAAGAAGCTGAGATCTCTCCATTATTTCATACAAGGGTGAAAAGAACTACTCCAAACATGATTACGGAGTAGGATAGAAATTAAGTTTTCTTCTTGTACCTTACTGATACCTCAGTCAATTAATCATTTACATGTGATAAATATTTGTCAAATAAATGAATACGTAACTAAAATAACTAGAATAAAATATAATAAAATATTAATAGCATTCTTGGAGTGGTGAATTACAAATTATTTTTATTTTCCTTTTTGTATTTTCCTAGATTTTTCAAAACTCTTTTGAGCATGCTTAAAAAAAAAAAAAAAGACTATTAAATTGACAGAGAAAAATCTCACGCACATGTTTCACAGGCATTCATACTCAGAGGAAACAAGTAAAAGAAACAAGTAATTCTTAATTCAAAAGTATAAACTGAGGGAATCCTTGGCAGTACAGTGGTTAGGGCGCGGAGCTTTCACTGCCACAAGCCAAGCAGTGCGGCCAAAAGAAAAAAAAAAGTGTAAATCAAAATTATTTAAAATGATCATCTTCTAATTTTCCCTTATGGTTTATGTCTCTGCTGTCTGAAAATGCCAAATTTGAAATTTAAAGTAGACTAAAAGTAGAAAATCAAGTATTGACCTTGTTGTCAGTAATAGGGAAGATTGACTACCTGGATCAACAGTTTACTGAAAACAACTAAACATACTAGATATAATACAGCTTCTTAAATGCATCAGTGAGTTGGCAAGAAAATAAAAATACTCAAGCTAAAAAAAAGAACATGGGAACCTTGATTTCTGAAGCTGACTTTCACCTGAGGGCATTGCTGAGCCAGGTGAATTTTATGGCCTCAGAGAGCTTCACAGAACTAGAGGATTAGAAGACAAAACCTAGGGTCCATCTAAGATCATAGTAACAAATGATTCCCTCAGCTCCCTTCCCACATATAAAGCCGATATCCCAAAGGGTTAAACCTGCAGTATAAGGGTCAAAGTATATACCCTGTACCCTAACTCCAGGATATTGCAATAAAAAATGGACTATCTCAAACCTTGTCACAGGAGGAATCTCTGATAAGAATATGGAACCATAAGCCATCTCTCTCGTTTGCAGCCTAAATTCACACGACCTGGGTGGCCAGGAAAAAATTCAAGCTGAGAATTTAAGTGTCTACAGGAGCCTGGCAGAAGCAAATGCAACTCCTCTTTCAAGCGATTCACAATCAATCCAGGCCTCCATGAATTCCCACAGACAAAGTTCCATGAAAATAAGGAGTTTTCAGTAAAAATTAACTGAACAAAAAAGGAAACAAAGCAGAACCAGCAGTAACAACAGATGGCAGAAACAGAATTGCAGGGATTTTAGATATCAGAATTATCACAGTCTGCAAAATAATAATTCTTAGTATGACTAAGGAAATAAAAGATAGGTTTAAAAATATATTCAGGAACAAGTAAAAAACTGTAAGAATGATCAAGCAGATTTGAAAAATATAAACTTTCTAGATATAAAAAATATAACTGAAATTAAAAATTAAATGGATGGATGTCAGTTTTCTACAAATTAAATTATAGAGTCAACTTAATTCTAATCAAAATCCCAGCAGGCCCATTAGAAGAAACTGAAAAGCTGATTCTACAATTTATGTAGAAGTGCTATGGACCTAGAATAGCCAAAACGATTTTGAAAAAGAACAAAATTGAAGGACTACACTATCTAATTTCATCACTTATTAAGCTACACAAATCAGCACTGAGTAGTATTAAAGATACAAAGATTAGTGTAAAGACATACAGCTCAATTAAACAGAATAGACTCCAGAAATAGATCCATACATTTATGAGCAGTTGATTTGCAACAAAAATGTCAAAGCAATTCAATGGGGAAAGGAAAAATCTTTCAACAAATGGTACTGGAATAATTCATAGCCATATAGAAAAAAAGAACTGCTTATCATATATAAAAATTAACTTTAGATGGATCACAGACCTAAATAAATTTAAAGCTATAAAACTTCTAAAACAAAACACAGAGGAAAATCACAGTGACCTTAGTTTTTCCAAACATTACTTAAACAGGACAAAAAGCAAGAATATATAAAACAAATTGATAAACTGGACTTCATCAAAATTTAAAATGTTTGCTTTTCCAAAGACCATGTTAAAAAATGGAAAGGTAAGCTTCAGACTGGGAGAAAATGTTTACAAAACATATATTTAACAAAGGAGTTGTATTCAGAATAAATATAAAATACTCTTACTCAATAATAGGAAGAAAAACAATCCAATTTTTTTTTTTTTTTTTTTTTTTTTGCGGTACACGGACCTCTCACTGCTGTGGCGTCTCCCATTGTGGAGCATAGGCTCCAGATGTGCAGGCTCAGCGGCCGTGGCTCACAGGCCCAGCCGCTCCGCGGCATGTGAGATCTTCCCGGACCAGGGGCACGAACCCGTGTCCCCTGCATCGGCAGGCGGACTCTCAACCACTACGCCACCAGGGAAGCCCAATCCAATTTTTTTCTAATGGTAAGAAGATTCGGACAGATACTACAAAGAAAATACATGGATGACAAATAAGCAAATAAAGATGCTCAACATCATTTATTGCTAAGGATGTCACTTAAAACTACAATGAAGGGCTTCCCTGGTGGCGCAGTGGATGAGAGTCCGCCTGCTGATGCAGGGGACACGGGTTCGTGCCCCAGTCCGGGAAGATCCCACATGCCGCGGAGCGGCTGGGCCCGTGAGCCATGGCTGCTGAGCCTGCACGTCCAGAGCCTGTGCTCCGCAACGGGAGAGGCCACAAGAGTGAGAGGCCCGCGTACCGCAAAAAAAAAAAAAAAAAAAAACTACAATGAAATATCACTGCACATCCACTAAGATAGCTAAATTTAACAGACCGGCCATACCAAGCAGATGGATGAGAATATGGGGAAGCTGGAACTCTGATACACTGCTGGTGGGAATGCAAAATGGTAAAACCACCTTGGAAAACAGTTTGGCAGTTCCTTAAGGTAAACATACACCTACCATACAACACAGCCATTACACTCGTACTTATGTACCAAATATAAATGAAAGCATATGTCCATGCAAAGACTTGAACAAGAATGTTCATACAGTTTTATTTGTAATAGCCAAAAACTGGCAACAATCCAAATATCCATCAACAGGTAAATGAACAAACTAATTATGATTTAACCATACAACAGAATACTCAGTAACAAAAAGAACAAACTATGGCATATATAACATCATGGATGAACCTCAAAATAATTATTACACTGTGTGAATATATACTGTATGATTCCAATTATATACAAGTCTAGATGATGCAAGCTAATCTATAGCTACATAAAGCAAATCAGAGGTTGCCTGGGAAACAGAGGGATCAGGGAAGGCAGGACGGATTATAAAGGAACATAAGGAAATTTGGGGGCTAATGGGTATGCTCATTATCTTTTTTTAAATTTTATTTATTTATTTTGCGGTACGCGGACCTCTCACTGCTGTGGCCTCTCCCGTTGCGGAGCACAGGCTCCGGACGCGCAGGCTCAGGGGCCATGGCTCATGGGCCCAGCCGCTCCACGGTATGTGGGATCCTCCCGGACCAGGGCACGAACCCGAGTCCCCTGCTTCGGCAGGCATACTCCCAACCACTGCGCCACCAGGGAAGCCCTCATTATCTTAATTGTGGTGATAGTTTCATGGGAGAACACATATGTCAAAACTTAGGAAACTGACAACTTTAAATATGTGCAGTTTATTATATGCCAATTATCTCTCAAGCTGAAAAACTAACAAGTAGGACTTCTAGAAGTGAAAAATATAACTTCTAGAAAAAGAAAATTCAATGGACGGGTCTGAAAGCTAAAGAAAAAGCTAGTGAATTGGAGAAACGATCTAAAGAAATCAACCACAAAGCAGGCCAGAGAAACAAGAAATGGAAAATGAAAAGAAAGAGGTTAAAAGGCATGGAGGATAGAGTGAGAAGCCTGAATAGACATTAGAATTTCAGAGGGAGAACAGAGAGAAAAAATGGGACAGAGGTAATATTTGAAAGATGATGGCTGAGATTTTGAAGAATGAAAAGATATCACTCCACCGATTCAAGAATCCCAATAAATTTTAAGTAGAATAAATAAAGAAAGCAGTATAAATGCTACCTAATAGCAAAAAGGAACAACAAACAATTTGATATTTTATTTCTTATCAACATAGCTATTTCTGACTGAGTTGTCAATGATAAATTTGGAAACAGAAATGCCCTTTCTCCTCAGCTCATTACAAACACTATACTAAACATGCCTATAAATAAATACTGAAATTAGGGTCAATAAGTCTGTACTGATAGGTTTAAAACTAAAGATACATCCAAGATTGGAAATAATCCAGCTGTCAAACAACAGGAGATGTCAAAAATATGGTATAACCAAACAAGAGAAGTAAGGTAGGGAAAAAGGAGGGAAGAAGGAAAAAAAATGAGGGAAGGAGAAAGGAAGCAGGAAAGGAGAGGAGGGGAGGAAAAGGAAGGGAAGAAATCAGGTGTCTCTTGCTGTTTACAAAACACCAGAGTTGGCGAAAAGAGAGGCCTTAAGAAAGAATGGGGGAAATCGGCACCCATTCCTTGTTCAAAACTACCCTCAGGTTATCTAACAGCCTTCTACTCTCTGTTTTTGTTATCTAAGCTGATTGAAGTTCTCTCATTAATTTTTGGTTTCTTGGAGAATAAAGTTTCAAAGCAGCCATACAAGTAACTGAGGATAATGAGGTTTTGTGGCTTCAAAACAAAAAGTCAGAAGACTTAAAAGTTTCAAGCATAATACAAAACTCAAAAGCCATAAAGAAAAAGACAGACAAATCTGAGAAAATAATATTTTAAATTCGATATGAAATACAGCTCAAATTGTAAACACAAAACAGGGGAAATGATTAGCAAAATTTGCAAAATTTATGACAGATTAATCATTACTATAGACATTTACAAATCTGAACAAGATAAGCAATTATGAACAAGATGAAAACCTCTTAAAGAAAAAAAAATGGGCAAAGAACTTCCCTGGTGGTTCAGTGGTAAAGAATCTGCTGCAGGGGACGCGGGTTTGATCCCTGGTCAGGGAACTAAGATCCCATATGCCGCGGGGCAACTAAGCCCGCATACCACAACTACTGAGCCCAACCAGAGAGCTGGTGTGCTGCAAACTACAGAGCCCACGCACTCTGGAGCCTGCGCGCCACAACTAGAGAGAAGCCCAGTGCCTCAATGAAAGATCCCACGTGCTGCAACTTAGATCCGATGCAGCCAAAAATAATAAATAAATAAAATGGGCAAAGGCCACAAACAAGCCATCCATACACACACAAAAAATCCAGAAATGGCCAATAAATATATTAAAAGATATTTGATCTCATTAATAACAATAATAAAGTGCTGTTCTAAGCCCTTTATACTATATATAAACTCATTTAACATTCAATGATAACTCTATAGGATGCGTACTATTATTATTCCACTTTATGCATGACGAAACTGAAATAGAGACAGGTTTATTGGTATGAGAAGATGATAATATATTAAGTAGTGAAAAGGTTGTAAACCATGTACAGTGAGTTCCTTTTCATAATACACAAACACACACACGCCCACAAGAAAAATCTAGAAATATGCTCTAAAATATAAATAACGGTTTAGATAATAGAAAATCCTGTCACTTATCTATATTTTCCAATCAATCTATAATAAATATTATTATCTTTAAAGAAATATGTTTTTTAAATTTTAATCAAAAGGTTCTCATTAGCTTCACTATTATGCAGTTTTCACAAATGAGTTAACCCTTTGAAGATCAATCTGTTCCCTACAATTAAGTTATACTCTGAAAGGTACATCAAGTTATCTCAAGCAACAGAGCTATGATTCCTTAAATTGTATCTTCCGGGCTTCCCTGGTGGCGCAGTGGTTAAGAACCCGCCTGCCAATGCAGGGGACATGGGTTCAAGCCCTGGTCCAGGAAGATCCCACGTGCCGCGGAGCAACTAAGCCCGTGCACCACAACTACTGAGCCTGCATTCTATAGTCCGCAAGCCACAGCTACTGAGCCCACGTGCCACAGCTACTGAAGCCCGTGCACCTAGAGCCCGTGCTCCACAACATGAGAGGCCACTGCAATGAGAAGCCCGCACACCGCAACAAAGAGTAGCCCCCGCTCACCACAACTAGAGAAAGCCCGCGCACAACAACAAAGACCCAATGCAACCAAAAATAATAATAAATTAATTTTTAAAAATTATATCTTCCTTCTGTTAAATGTCTGGTATGCTTCTGAAACAAAAGAATAAGAAAGAGGTCCAATGTATATTCCACAGATGTCCAAAACCAACGCTTTTTTCCTAATAGGGTCTGGCTACCTGCTTAACCTTCACTGACCAGGCCCCTTGGTATACATCTAACCTCAAAAATTAAAACTCCAGGGCTTCCCTGGTGGCGCAGTGGTTGAGAGTCTGCCTGCCGATGCAGGGGGCGCGGGTTCGTGCCCCGGTCCGGGAGGATCCCACATGCCGCGGGGCGGCTGGGCCCGTGGGCCATGGCCGCTGAGCCTGCGCGTCCGGAGCCTGTGCTCCGCAACGGGAGAGGCCACAGCGGTGAGAGGCCCGCGTACCGCAAAAAAAAAAAAAATTAAAACTCCAATCCTTCACTACAGCTCCCTTCCCTTTCCTCATTCTGTCGTCACATACCACACCTTATCGGTTCATTCATTTTCTAATTCTTTTCACTATGCTAATGAATAACGTCATTCGGAAGCAAAATTAATTTCTCTTCTTTTCTATATTTGCCTGCTCAAAGTCATTCGTATATTGCAGCTTTTAGAGTAGAAACATTAAGCATGGGGTCTGAATTAACAGCACAAAATTTTATTTTCCATTTTCTGCTCCCAGGTTTTGAGGGGTTTCATGTATCTGTGATTCTCCAGAATGTACATAATGCTGTGATTTCTAGCAATGTTTCCACTATCAGCATGAATCTTGCCAATCATGGTTTAAAATATGACAGCAAGTATTAGAGATTACTTATAATTCTTTCATAGTTCATTAATAAATATATAACTCTAACCATACAATACTTTTATTTCAGAAATCATCATTTATCTTTGGCAAAATATAACTCTATAATCCATCAAATGCAAATTTCTGTATCAATGAAAAAATACAGAGAACAGTACATCATAGGTTTACCAAAGCATTAAGCAGAGGGGAAATTTTCCGTAATTGTTGCAGACATTAATTCCTGTCTATAGCCTTGAAAAGACTTATCTGATTAAAAAGTTTTATTGTTAATATTTGACAATTCAAATTAGTAATATTTATTGAGATGCATCTATAAGTACAGAAATATGCAATGTGAAGGAGGCAGAGATAAGTAAAACATAGTACCCTGATTTAAGAAGGTATCAATGTAGGAGAAACCAGATATAGTGCATATAAACACAAATGTCTCATAAGGATCTAGCCATTTCTACATTTCAATAAATTTTACCATTGCTACACAAAAGAAAACACTATTTTTTTTTTTTTAAACATCTTTATTGGGGTACAATTGCTTCACAATGGTGTGTTAGTTTCTGCTTTACAACAAAGTGAATCAGCCATACATATACATATGTTCCCATATGTCTTCCCTCCTGCGTCTCCCTCCCTCCCACTCTCCCCATCCCACACTTCCAGGCTGTCACAAAGCACCGAGCTAATATCCCTGTGCCTTGCGGCTGCTTCCCCCCAGCTATCTACCTTACTACGTTTGTTAGTGTGTATATGTCCATGACTCTCTCTCGCCCTGTCAAAACTCACCCCTTCCCCCTCCCCATATCCTCAAGTCCGTTCTCCAGTAGGTCTGCGTCTTTATTCCTATCTTACCCCTAGGTTCTTCATGACATTTTTTTCCCTTAAATTCCATATATATGTGTTAGCATACGGTATTTGTCTTTTTCTTTCTGACTTACTTCACTCTGTATGACAGACTCTAGGTCTATCCATCTCATTACAAATAGCTCAATTTCATTTCTTTTTAAGGCTGAGTAATATTCCATTGTGTATATGTGCCACATCTTCTTTATCCATTCATCTGATGATGGGCGCTTAGGTTGTTTGCCATGTCCTGGCTATTGTAAATAGAGCTGCAATGAACATTTTGGTACATGACTCTTTTTGAATTTTGGTTTTCTCAGGGTATATGCCAAGTAGTGGGATTGCTGGGTCATATGGTAATTCTATTTGTAGTTTTTTAAGGAACCTCCATACTGTTCTCCACAGTGGCTGAACCAATTCACATTCCCACCAGCAGTGCAAGGGTGTCCCCTTTTCTCCACACCCTCTCCAGCATTTATTGTTTCTAGATTTTTTGATGATGGCCATTCTGACTGGTGTGAGATGATATCTCATTGTAGTTTTGATTTGCATTTCTCTAATGATTAATGATGTTGAGCATTCTTTCATGTGTTTGTTGGCATTCTGTATATCTTCTTTGGAGAAATGTCTATTTAGGTCTTCTGCCCATTTTTGGATGGGGTTGTTTGTTTTTTTGTTATTGAGCTGCATGAGCTGCTTGTAAATTTTGGAGATTAATCCTTTGTCAGTTGCTTCATTTGCAAATGTTTTCTCCCATTCTGAGGGTTGTCTTTTGGTCTTGGTTATGGTTTCCTTTGCTGTGCAAAAGCTTTGAAGTTTCATTAGGTCCCATTTGTTTATTTTTGTTTTTATTTCCATTACTCTAGGAGGTGGGTCAGAAAGGATCTTGCTGTGATTTATGTCATAGAGTGTTCTTCCTATGTTTTCTTCTAAGAGTTTGATAGTTTCTGGCCTTACATTTAGGTCTTTAATCCATTTTGAGCTTATTTTGTGTATGGTGTTAGGGAGTGATCTAATCTCATACTTTTACATGTACCTGTCCAGTTTTCCCAGCACCATTTATTGAAGAGGCTGTCCTTTCTCCACTGTACATTCCTGCCTCCTTTATCAAAGATAAGGTGTCCATATGTGCGTGGGTTTATCTCTGGGCTTTCTATCCTGTTCCACTGATCTATCTTTCTGTTTTTGTGCCAGTACCATACTGTCTTGATTACTGTTGCTTTGTAATATAGTCTGAAGTCAGGGAGCCTTATTCCTCCAGCTCCTTTTTTCGTTCTCAAGATTGCTTTGGCTATTCGGGGTCTTTTGTGTTTCCATACAAATTGCGAAATTTTTTGTTCTAGTTCTGTGAAAAATGCCAGTGGTAGTTTGATAGGGATTGCATTGAATCTGTAGATTGCTTTGGGTAGTAGAGTCATTTTCACAATGTTGATTCTTCCCATCCAAGAACATGGTATATCTCTCCATCTATTTGTATCATCTTTAATTTCTTTCATCAGTGTCTTATAATTTCTGCATACAGGTCTTTCGTATCCTTAGGTAGGTTTATTCCTAGATATTTTATTCTTTTTGTTGCATGGTAATGGGAGTTGTTTTCTTGATTTCACTTTCAGATTTTTCATCATTAGTATATAGGAATGCCAGAGATTTCTGTGCATTAATTTTGTATCCTGCTACTTTACCAAATTCATTGATTAGCTCTAGTAGTTTTCTGGTAGCATCTTTAGGATTCTCTATGTATAGTATCATGTCATCTGCAAACAGTGACAGCTTTACTTCTTCTTTTCCGATTTGGATTCCTTTTATTTCCTTTCTTCTCTGATTGCTGTGGCTAAAACTTCCAAAACTATGTAAATAAGAGTGGTGAGAGTGGGCAACCTTGTCTTGCTCCCTGATCTTAGTGGAAATGCTTTCAGTTTTTCACCATTGAGGATGATGGTTTGTTGTGGGCTTGTCATATATGGCTTTTATTATGTTTAGGAAAGTTCCCTCTATGCCTACTTTCTGGAGGGTTTTTATCATAAATGGGTGTTGAATTTTGTCGAAAGCTTTCTCTGCATCTATTGAGATGATCATATGGTTTTCTCCTTCAATTTGTTAATATGGTTTATCACATTGATAGATTTGCGTATATTGAAGAATCCTTGCATTCCTGGAATAAACCCCCACTTGATCATGGTGTATGATCCTTTTAATGTGCTGTTGGATTCTGTTTGCTAGTATTTTGTTGAGGATTTTTGCATCTATGTTCATCAGTGATATTGGCCTGTAGTTTTCTTTCTTTGTGACATCCTTGTCTGGTTTGGTATCAAGGTGATGGTGGCTTCGTAGAAGGAATTTGGGAGTGTTCCTCCCTCTGCTATATTTTGGAAGAGTTTGAGAAGGATAGGTGTTAGCTCTTCTCTAAACGTTTGATAGAATTCACCTGTGAAGCCATCTGGTCCTGCGCTTTTGTTTGTTGGAAGGTTTTTTAATCACAGTTTCAATTTCAGTGCTTGTGATTGGTCTGTTCATATTTTCTATTTCTTCCTGATTCAGTCTTGGCAGGTTGTGCATTTCTAAGAATTTGTCCATTTCTTCCAGATTGTCCATTTTATTGGCATAGAGTTGCTTGTAGTAATCTCTCATGATTTTTTTATTTCTGCAGTGTCAGTTGTTACTTCTCCTTTTTCATTTCTAATTCTATTGATTTGAGTCTTCTCCCTTTTTTTCTTGATGAGTCTGGCTAGTGGTTTATCTATTTTGTTTATCTTCTCAAAGAACCAGCTTTTAGTTTTTATTGATCTTTGCTATTGTTTCCTTCATTTCTTTTTCACTTATTTCTGATCTGATTTTTATGATTTCTTTCCTTCTGCTAGCTTTGGGGTTTTTTTTTGTTCTTCTTTCTCTAATTGCCTTGAGGTGCAAGGTTAGGTTGTTTATTCGAGATGTTTCCTGCTTCTTAAGGTGGGCTTGTATTGCTATAAACTTCCCCCTTAGAACTGCTTTTGCTGCATCCCATAGGTTTTGTGGTCGTTGTGTCTCCATTGTCATTTGTTTCTAGGTATTTTTTTATTTCCTCTTTGATTTCTTCAGTGATCACTTCATTATTAAGTAGTGTATTGTTTAGCCTCCATGTGTTTGTATTTTTTACAGATCTTTTCCTGTAATTGATATCTAGTCTCATGGCGTTTGGTTTGGAAAAGATACTTGATACAATTTCAGTTTTCTTAAATTTACCAAGGCTTGATTTGTGACCCAAGATATGATCTATCCTGGAGAATGTCCATGAGCACTTGAGAAAAATGTGTAAGAAAACACTATTTTTTACCAAGGAAAAACGGATTTAAAAAAAAAAGAGAGAGAGAAGGGCTCCCTGGTGGCGCAGTGGTTGAGAGTCTGCCTGCCGATGCAGGGGACACGGGTTCGTGCCCCGGTCCGGGAAGATCCCACATGCGCGGAGCGGCTAGGCCCGTGAGCCATGGCCGCTGAGCCTGCACGTCCGGAGCCTGTGCTCCGCAACGGGAGAGGCCACAACAGTGAGAGGCCCGCGTACCGCAAAAAAAAAAAAAAAAAAAAAAAAGAGAGAGAAGAAAATAATCAAGTGTGACATTTTAAAATGAATGGGGACAAATATTCAGACACTCAAAAAATAAAGTGACCGCCTACTATGGGCCAGAGGATTGAAAAGAACAGATCATTCTAGCACATACTTAAAACCAATGACATATATAATACTGTAGAATTTCTTTTCACAAACACTTGCAACTTTAAACATGTGTGACAAACTAAGATCTAGCATAGTTATATTCTACAACTTAATCCATTTTTTTTTCTCCTTTGGTAACTGAGATTTGAAGCTCTGGATGACTTCCTCCATAGGAGATATAAGTATCAGAGTTTATAAGGTATTTTAAGAGAAATGACAGAGAGAAGTTGGATGGATGGGTCAGGATGCATGGGGTTTACAAGTTAGAAGATAAATCATGGTGTATGTTAACCTATGGCAAGTAGGTCAGGGCAAAAGCTGTTAGAAGGAACAGATAAGAAGGAATGTGCTGGTGGATGTGTCAGGAAAATATTTTCCAGGATGAGCAGAATTATAGGAATGCCTATCAGATTATCTGTTCAAGACAATCTGTTCAGATTATCTGTTGAAAATGACTGCTAGAGAAAGCATGGGAATTTCAACTTAAGTGTAGTTTGCGATGTAATTTCAAACCATTAGATGAGAAAATATGGTTTCTTCATAAAGGCATGTTGAATTGGCAAAATGATAACAAAATGAAGTTGAACAGCTGATTCCCTAAAGCACACACTGTAACTTCTGATTAAGTATTTGCATCATTGAGGATTTCAAAAGCACATAATAAATACTAGCAAATATATCCAAAAGTACATTAAAAGAATAATACACTACGACAAAGAAAAGTTCAACTCAGAACTGCAGAGATGGTCAATTGTAGGAAATCTACTACTTTTACGATTCAGCATATTGATCAAAAGAGGATAAAAAACCTCTTTAGAGAAAAATTATTATGGCAAAATTCTGAAAAAGCATTAATGTTATCTTTTATTCTTGATTTTTAAAGTATAATAAAACAGGAATCAGTATTTTTAAAACACTCATAAATAAGACTATTTCCTTTAAAAGATTTTTAAAAAAAATTACAAAAGGCAGTATCATACTTAAGGGAAACACTAGAAGCATTCTAATAAAATTAAAGGAGGAAAAAAAATCCACTATCACTACTACTATTTAATAGCTTTTCAAAGATACTGCATGACACCTTTAAAGAGAAGAAAATAAAAAGGTATAAAACTAGAAAAAGAACTGATAAATTCGTCATCTTTTGCAGATGATATGACCATATCATATCTCTTGAAATCCAAGAAAATGAACTGAAAAACTAATTATAAACAATGAAAGAATTCTGTTACTATGGTTGGGGGACCAAACTAACATTAAAAAAAGTGCTCCTTCATAGAGATATAAAGTAACGTAGTAAAGTAATTCTTAATACAAACACAAAAAGAGAGAAATATAAAAGAAAGTTTTAATATTGAATATGAAAAATAATTATAAGAAAACTTCAAAATGTTACTGAAAGCAAAAGCATTCCCCCATTTTAATGATGGAAAGAGAAACTCAGAGAGGCAGAGTAAGTCTTCCAAACTTGCATAACTAGTAAATGGTGACAACAAAAGATGAACCCAGATTGTCTGGCTCCAAAGCTCATCCTCTTTCTACTACCATATACTGCTGCAAGTTCAAGAAAGAGAGCCTCTGTAAGCAAATTCAGATGAAATCCAACAAGTCTTCACTATTTACTGTTTCTAATAATTTGAAAGTTCTATTTATAATCACTATAAATGTACCCAAGATATTTATATCCAATTAATGTGAACAAGTTAAAAGAAATCAAAGAAGTTGCCTGAAATAAACTGTATTTGCTATGTCAGGTCCTTGTGGTAGGTTCTCAAAAGGACTGGGTACGTGTGCAATTCCCAGAATAGAGAAGATCCACAGTATTTCCCAGACCAAACTGAATAAGAAGGAGAGGGAAAAAGCTGAGCCAAACTATTCAACCTGATCCTTTACTGAACCATGATCCCATGGCACCTACAGTTTGTCCCCTGACCTTCTAATTCCCTTTGGTTACTCTGCATTTGTTTTTCTAACATCTTGATTATACTCTTGGCCACACGGAATATTACACTAAATACAAGACCCCTCTCTTTTGGCCTATCTGAATGGATCCTAGAATTCTTCTTCCTGTGTTGGCTTTTGGTTTTGTTTTGTTGATCCTGATCCATACTATCAGTTGACTATACTTAGTTATTACATTTCTCAAAAAGCAGTGGGAGACGGCCTCTTACATGCTCTCCCCTAGATATCATCTATTATAACTATCTTCTCTCCTGAATTAAACCCTTTAGGATTTAGCATTCTACCATACTTTGGAAAAGGTAAAGGTGGCTATTTGAGGTTCAAAGAGAAAGTAAGGAAACAATGGTGAATGACAGCAAAACTACTACAGATCTAGGAGCAGGACTAAAGAAATGGGTCATGCTAATACAAAGTTATTTAGAAGTCAACTGTATGCCTATACAAAATGAGAGCATGTGATGAAGAGATTAAACAAGAAAGGAACATCAGAAATGCTTAAAAAAAAAAGAAAAGAAACACTTTTAATTTGTAATACTTACCTTGGCTCTCAGTTCTGAAGGCCATGACTCATAGTCATCAAAACTTTGGGAGAAGAAGGCTAAGTTATCCATGGTCTATAGCTGCTAGACCTATACACCATTCTACTTATTAGTCACTAGTTAGCTAGAGCCATCACACAAAGTACTGCCTGGAAATCCCATGAATTCAAGTAAGCCCTAATTGCTGCATCTGTGAGCGGTTTCAGGATACTGAAATGCCAATTTCTCCAAGAGGCAGACACTTTATATTGTCCTGCAGAGCTCTTATGAATAGGAAGAAGTGATATGAGGGCAAATAAGAAGTACATCTTAAAAGACAAGGGAGAATTTATCACAGAAGGAACTTCAGAAGTTCCTTTGCCTCTCAAAGAAAACAAACATTCCTAACATCCTTACCAGTAAACAATGTCCAGTGGTGCAAAGTAGTTTTTTCATTATCAAGGTCAGCAAAGTAAGCTTCTGTTTCCCGGCAGGCAGTTCCATTTCCAATCACCACTGTGCTGCAGCTTCAAGAAGAAACAGAATGAGAAACTGGATGAGATCAAGGCACGCTTCTAAATCAATCAGGAGAAATGGACAGAATGCACGAACAGTATTATATGATGCTCTTATTCTCTCATACATCCAAGCAATCTCTCCACTATCTCACAGGGGCCACGCAGACTTATGTAGAATCAAAGACACTGCTCCTGCACTTGGTATTATAGGAGGCAGTGGAGAAATGTCTTATGGTCACACAATCTCAAGAATAGTCAGCTTTCTTCCCATCTAGAAGGAATGAAAATTCAGACATGAGTAAGTAAACTCTGGAACATTCTAAGCCATAATAAAGAATTATGACTGAATTATGTGATAGTTTTCAAGAATTTCTGAAGCTTCTCTAACTACTGCCACATCCATTCCTCAGATCCATGAAAAAGAAAGAAAGAGAGAGAGGGAGGGAGGGAGGAAGAAAGAAAGAGAGAGAGAAGGCCCAAACTGAAGAATTAAAATCTCAATTTTGGTCATATTACCACCTTTGTTTAGTGAAGGCGGCAGAGGAAGGGAGTAGCATTCCTCCAGAGTCTCCAAATGTAGAGTTCTCCAGCAATTTGCCCCAGCATTGTTTTACATGGTTCCTTTTCTAACACCAAAGCACTTCCCTTAATCCCTCCCACCAAATTACGGACTTCAAAGATATCTCTGATTGGCTGAGCCACTGAAATACTCAAAAGGTTACTTATTTTCATACTTGAAATCAGCAAAAGCCTCTTTATTTCTCTGCCTCTCGGAAGCCTTGTCCACAATGCAAGTATACCACATCAGTATGAAGTATCTGACCTTATGAAAAAATGAAAAGAAAAGGCCATTTTGTAAGAAATTACAAAACATAACACACCACTGATTTGATTAAGCAAGTTGAAATGAAAAGGGAACTGGTTCATCTTTTAAAATGCAGTCTGAATCTTTCATATTCCTTAATCAGATTCCCCCTTAAGCATTCTGAAATTTTGTTACCTCCAAAGTATTAGAACCTCTGTTTTGCTATACAAAAATCATTATCAACTAGATAATATGCCATGATACTAAAAGAGAAATGATTTTTAATAACACTTAACATCACAAATAGTAGAGCTGGGACTTGCCTGGTGGCGCAGTGGTTAAGAATCCACCTGCCAATGTAGGGGACATGGGTTCGAGCCCTGGTCCAGGAAGATCCCAGATACCACAGAGCAACTAAGCCCATACGCCACAACTACCGAGCCTGTACTCTAGAGCTCACAAGCCACAACTACTGAGCCCGCGCACCACAACTACTGAAGCCCACACACCTAGAGCCTGTGCTCAGCAACAAGAGGAGCCACCACATGAGAAGCCTGCGCACCGCAACGAAGAGTAGCCACCCAAAGAGCAGCCCCCACTTGCCGCAACTAGAAAAGCCAGAAAACCTGCATGCAGCAACGAAGACCCAACGCATCCAAAAAATAAATAAAATTAAAAAAAAATAGTAAAAGCTAACATTTACTGAATATTACTATATATCAGTGAGTGTTGTAATACTATTCTGTTTCTTCCTTTGGGTTGTAGATATGTAAATTTCTTTACCTTATGTAATTTTTTCAGCTGCATACTTATGAACTGTGAGCTTCTCTGTACTATATTTCAGACAGAAATATATTTTAAAATTTGAGGGTAACTCCTAAAGAACAGAAATAATGAGCTAAGTGACCAAATTAGGAAGTTAGGAAAAGGACGACAGAATAATCTCAAAGGAAGTGGAAGGAAGAAAATAATAAAGTTAAAAAAGCAGAAATTAATGAAATAGAAAAAAAACATATAAAACAGAGAGGACCAATGAAGCTTAAAATTTTAAATCACCTGTTAAGAAAAATACATACTTTTAGCTATACCAATCAAGTAAAAGAAAGGATGACACAAATAAATTATATTAGAAATGAAAAGGGAGTATAACTAGAGATTCAGCACAAATTTAAAAGATACAGAGAGATTATTATAAACAACTTGATGTTAATTTAGATTAAACGATGAAATGGATAAATTCTTGGAAAAGTCTTACCAAAACAGACTGAAAATACATATGCATGTATGTATGTATGTGTGCATAAAATTTTAAAAAGAACCATTCTATAAACAATACAAATACAGTAAAGGATAAAAGCCATATGATAGCTCAATAGATTCAGGAAAAAACACTGACAGAATATACTTCCCGTTTATTGTAAAAATGCACAGCATGAAAAAAGAGCAACTTAGAACAGCAAAATCAAAAGCCCATGACTATATTTATAAAAAAAAAGTATCCCCACAAAACGCAAAAGGTGAGCAGGTGGGAACAATGCACCAATAACCACCAAGACCAATGTGCATCAGCATTTCTGTGGGAGGAGGCACAGAGAAACAATGGAGTATCTCATGGACCTGAGATTGGAGGAAGCCTCAAAATGTCAGAAGGTACTTCCCTGGAAATCAAAACTGGCCCATTTGAGAATAGAAAGTAAAACTGGAAAAGACCTTTGCATACTGTAATTTATAGGTCAGTACAAAGGTTGCACAGTAAGTTCAGAAAGGACTGGAAAACTCTGATCTCTGAACTCTTGAAATTAACAAGTAGAACATTCTTTTCAAGACAAAACCCCACAGAGAAAAAACTGTTGAGCATCATATTCACATTGAGCAAGGTAAGGACAGTATATGGATAAAGGGGAAAAAAAGTCTAGATAAAAGGAAAGAAAGCAATAGGAAAGCAAATTTCAGAAAGTATAAGGTTATCTCTCTAACCAAATAGATAAAGTTTTTCTTCCCAATAGTTTGGAAAAAGTAGAAATGATAGTTCTAGAGATATACAGCCAGCCTTCCATCCTAAAAGTTGAGAAAAACTAATTTGATGTAAAACTAAGCAACAGAAAAGGATCATAGTCAAATTTCATATAGAATGATTATTTTTCAAATCAGGAAATAAAAAAGACTAGTATGATGTCCTTACAGAAAGATGTGCCCCAAAACAGAGGAAAAACTGTAACCTAATATATAAGAACAAGCTACCAAAAAAAAAAAAAAGATTAGAGAAAATGAGAATAAAATAAATCAGAATTAGAAATGTCAGAAGTAAGATGAAAGAACTTAGGAATGAATTAAATATGAAAGAAAAAGTTATTCTAGGAATGAAAACTTAAACCAAAAGAAACATAAGAAAAATGTAAACAATCAAAAAAATTAAAAGGTGAAGAAGTTCACCACAGAACTGTAATCTATTTTTTATAAATACCAAATGGAAATTCAAAAACTTAAAAACATAACTTAAATAAATAACTCAATGGATGGATTTAATAGCACATTAGACATAGCAGAATAGAGGATTAATTAACTTAAAGACAATCAATAAAAAATAAAAGAATTGAAAATAGAAGAGGAAATTGAATGGTCTAAAATACACGTAATTAGAATTCCAGAAAGAGATGCAAGAAGGTCTACAAACCTCAAGCAGAATTCACGTCCCCTTCCCTCCAAAACAAATAAATAACACACACACAAACAGCTAAGCATATAAGAAAACTTCTGAAAGCCACAAAGAAAAAATCTTAGCAGGCAGAGGAAAAAATTATCACCTTCAAAGGAGCAATAATAAGATTTTTGTCTGACTTCTCAACAGAAACTGTAAGAGCCAGGAAAAAAAAAAAAGAAAGAAAGAAATGACATCTTTAAAGCACTGAAAATAACTGCCAATCTTGAATTCTACATCCAGCAAAAATATTTTTCAAAACCGAAGGCAAATCAGAAACTTTCAGACAAAAAAAACAGGACAATTTGTCACTAGCTGATCCACATTAAAAAGAAACAGACTAGAGTTTTAGGAAGAAAGAAAGTGATCTCAAATGGAAACACAGAAATGCAGAAAGAAATGAAGATAACAGAAAGGGCAAATAAATGAGTAAACAGGAAAAAAAATACTGACTGGACAAAACAATAAAAATGTCTCGTGGTATTTAAAATATACACAGAATCAGGACTTCCCTGGTGGTCCAGTGGTTAAGAATCCGCCTTCCATTGCAGGGGACGCAGGTTCAATCCCTGGTTGGGGAACTAAGATCCCACATGCCACGGGGCAACTAAGCCTGTGAGCTGCAACTACTAAGCCCGCGCACTCTGGAGCCCACGTGCCACAACTAGAGAGAAGCCCACGCGCAGCAACTAGAGAAGCCCGTGTGACGCAACAAAAAGATCCTGCATGCTGCAACTAAGACCCAATGCAGCCAAATAAATAAATAAATATTTTTTAAAAAACAAAAATAAAATATACACAGAATCAAAATGTATCATATATAAATGCAGTCAGTATAAACAGAAGTTGATGGTGGATAAGCAGAGCTATTAAAGTCTGAGCCCAGTTAATCCTCAATATATCCATTGTGACCTAGGAAAGGGCATAAATGATAGTAAATGTTGACTGAGTCAACAAACAGGCCCAACAGGAAGCTTCATCCTGATTCCTATATCCCTTTTTGTGAGAAAACCATCTTCTATTCATTCCTTGAAAATTAGCATTATTTCCAAATCCTCATGAAGTATATGAAGTGAAATTTATGACCAACCAAACAACTTCTATATAAAATGCTGAAAGGTATGCTTACTGGTAGGAGAAATTATAGCTAATTTGCAACCGTGTTTATAACCGGGATCCACTCCCATCAAGGTACGCCCTGGGACAGGGCTTGTTAAAAGGAGCTGACGAAGGTTCCGTCCAAACATCATTACTGACTCTTTCTCTGCATCTGATGTTAGTTTGGCTCTTTAGAAATAGAAAAAGAAAATAAAAAAGATAAAGTATTCAGTTTTCATTCATTCAAATTTTCTTCTGGAAAAAGAACACAATTATTCCTTATTGGAGCATTCATTATAACAAAATAACTTAAGAGAAAAAAAATCACATACAAAATTATATTGAGTCTCTTTTTGCTAAGCTCAGTAATGCAGATACCTCAAACAATTTTGTGGTATCAAACCTGCTGAGTTTGTCATACCTACACTCCTCTATCTGCTCACCCTTATATAAGAAATCTACATGCATAAGTATCTGTGTATATGAGAGAGACAGGGTGTATAAAGATTTGGACATTACATGGGATGTCAAAGTTTATCAGCTGATTAAAAATATAAACACATAATTAGTGGTCAATTACTGAATCATAAGTAGCCTCCTCCAACAATGCTTAGTTTTACACCCTCACCTATATATATCTCAAGGCCATCTTCTCACTTTATTCCATTCCCCACATCTATCCCCTCGTCATTCTCACAGTGATGTGACATGACCACAGATATTAATACCAGTCCAGAACCCTGTCTCACATAAAAAATTTCCCAATTTTATCCAGAGAAGCTATAAAAGTCTAATTTTCAAATTTTTTCTAGGATAAAAAAATATATCTCTATTGGACTTAAAGGCATTTGGAAACTAAGTTTTACACCATTTGCCTATTTAACAAGAGTTATTAACATACTATCTCCTGAAACTCAAAAGAATTTATTAAAAGTATGTCTTCTCTATTAGACCAGGTTAAAAACAAACTGCATGCCAATGGCCACAAGAGCAAAAGCAATTCAGGGCACATTTCTATCAGCGTTGAGGTAAAATTATCTACATATCTAAAGGCACATACAGCTAACCAACATTTGTTTTCCTGGCTTAATTCAGCTTCTTACGGCTTTTCTCTCATGTTCTCTAATATTTCACTGTCATTCTCCCTGCATTCAGCCAAGCAACATGAAGATATCATTTCAGGTATTTCTAAATCTTCACGTTTAACTTTATTTATTGAGTGAGCACTTGTACTCAATCTTATATAAAGTACTGTGATTGATGTAAGAGATACAAAGCTGAAAAAATCCCTACCCTGAAGATCACTGTCTAGTGGAAGAAACAGAAAAATAAACAGATGAGTATAACACACGGTAGGGATAGCTAAATTAGGATAACTTTCTAAGAGATGTCTTCTCAGGTGAATCAAGAAGGATAAGTAATAGTTAAGCAAACAAAGGCAGGGATAGTAGCTGAAGAGCATTGAGAAAACACTCTGGGCAATAGAAGCAGCAGATGTCAAAGCTCATGGCTTATTTATAGAAAAGGCAAGTAACTTCATATGATAAAATAAAAAGAAATACCAAGACAAAGGGCTACAGAGGAAGAAAAACACAGACCACAAAGGGTTATTCTAAAGAGCTTGGATTTTATCCTGGAGACAAAGAAGATCCATTGAAGGACTTTAAGTAGAAGAGTATGAAATAATCAGATGGGAATTTAAGGATGGCAATGTGGAATATGTATTAGAAAATACAAGACAGAGATCACTATGATCCTAGTATAGTAATTCAGACAAGAAATGATGATAACCTGAACTAACCATGGATATACTTTCTCCTAGTAAAGATGGAGATAAAGAGGAGGCAAAATTCAAGATATAATAAAAGATGGCACAATAGACATCACTTGGTAATACTGATAATGTAGTTTTGATGAAAGAGGTATGTGTGAAAAATGACACAGGGATGAAAGATCATGGCAGTCATGGAAACAAAAATGCAGAAGTAGACTCTGAATCTTATATAGTCAACTGAATAAAATGGGTGCAAAATAATATAGTCTATTTGATCTCTTTTAATACACACATATGAATGGAGAAAAGTCTAGTTAACAATGGCTATCTCTACGTGGCGAAATTATATGGGTTTTTTTTCCTTTGTTTTACTGATTCTTTCAATTTTTCTGCATTTGGACAAATTTCTTTTTAATTAGAGAATTAAAGTAATTTAATTACTTTAATAAATCAATTGAGGGTTTTCCCCCTCAACTGCTGTTTCAGGTAATTACAAGTATTTCTATGAAGAGACACATCTGTAGACAATGTCTGCAAACCAACTTATGGAATGAAATAAGACATATTTTTTAACCACAGGCATTTTAGAAAAAGGGGAGGAAAGTGCTCTTGCTTGCCACTGCTAATGGAAGTCGGAGAATTATACATTAAATAATCCCACAGCAAACTGCACACATTAAATCTCAATGAAATTATTCCACAAGCAGTAAAGCTATTCACATCAAATATATGCAAAAATGTCAAATGCACCACTGGACATTATATGCGACATGAGAACACAAGATAAAAGGATGAATCAAGAGAATGAATGATTTTGATAAAAAAGAGGTTGGACAAAGGAGCTATATGTCCTTTTTAATAGTACCTGCTCACTCCTTACTCTAAATGCCTCCAAAGTCAATGGCCAAGTCCAGTAAAAGAAAAACAGACAAACATAAAGGCTGCTATAAATTCTAGTGAGGCTGAAGAGATGGCTAGAAATCTATAGTTTCCAGGTGACCCTTGCTGAAACACTAAATAAGTGGGAATGAAGAAAATCTATAGCAAATAGAAAGGAATATATGAAGGCATGGCTGCTGTCTAAACATTGACTACCAAGACAAAGGCTAGAGAGAAGCAGGAAAGAGGGTTTTTGCCTCCCAACATTTCTGTCCACCTCCTCCCCTAAAAACAATTCGGTACCTCACCTCTTTTGCAGTTCTTTGTAACCTTTAGTTCTTCTGCTAGTCCATTTAGATGGTCACCTTAATAATCTCCTAATATTTGTTCATCACTGCTGATAATTATTCATTGAAACAACTCCGTCTGCTAATATATATTAGCTTTCTCTCATAGTAATACATTCATCACGTGCTCCCCTGATATCCTTATGCTTTTTTTGGCTCTTTTACCTCTAAAACTGCTGCCAACTAACTTCTCCATTAACTTCTTAGTTTGTTTCTCCCAAGCCAAATCTCTCATCAATAAAACCATTTGTTTGGCTTGGATGTCAAATTGCAAGACTAGTATTGCAGAACTGGAAGGGGTACACATTAAGTGGTCAAGATTTGAAAAGTATACTGTAATTAAGAGCTGTGTTTGTGATCTATGCATGTGAATGCCTCTACAGATTGAAATCTATGCTTAAATTTAAGACTTTGGTGATTATGACTCAGTTCTTTTGATTGGTTAATGGATCAACAAATATTTACTACACGCTTAATGGGCCTATTACCATACATAAAAGTAAACAGTCCAGAAAGTTAAATAAGGACAAGATGCATACCTGAACTCTCTACAAAGGAGAGGATAAATAAGGCGTTTAAAGGAATCATCCAGTGAGTTGTATAAGATCTTCATTAACTCTGGCCTTGCAAAGCCACGTGGTCTCCACCTGCAAAAAAGAAAAGCCTGTACTAAAACTGATGTAACAATAATAAGGCCATAAAAGGGCTCCTGGAAGAGCAGAGAGGAAGTGGAAAAGGGGAGAAGAAACTTTATTGAATCCAAAGTAACATAATCTGTAAGGAGAGACAGTGATGTCTGAAAATTATTACTATGACATCTGGAGTTCTTATTTTTAAAAACCTGGTAACCATGGTAACACATAAAACTTAAGGGAGGAAAAAACTTTCCTATTCTGGGGAGAGTCCCCAAGGCATTATTAATAATGGTAAAATTTTTTAAGATATGAGAAAGTCACCAAAAAATTACTGAACCACTGCTATAGACTGAATTATGTCCCCTAAAATTAGTATGTTGAAGCCCTAACCCTCAAATCGGATGATATTTGGAGACAGGGCCTTTGGGAGGTAATTAGGTTTAGATGAGGTCATGAGGGTAGGGCCCCCATGAGAGGATTAGTGAGTGCCCTTAAAAGAAGAAATATCAGATACCCCCTTCTCTCTCCCCCCACATCAGGTGAGGACATAATGAGAAGGCTGCTGTCTGCAAGACAAAAAGAGGGTTCTCACCAGAAACCAAATCAGCCTGACCTGATCTTGGACTTCCAGCCTCCAGAACAGGGAGAAAATTAATTTCTGTTGTTTAAGCCACCTAGTCTATGGTACTTTGTTTATGGCAGCCGAAGCTAAGACAAGCACTATGTCCGTCTTTTTCCATTTCTTAATCTCTTCCTGAGAGTCAAAGTAGATGAGCAAAGGAGAAACTCTGTTCTAACCTTTGCCTCTTGTCATCCTTGAGTAGAACTCACTCTATTCCTCAGGTTGTACTGTTCTACTAGGCAGTGTATCTGCATACATATTGATAAATATAAATGCCAGAGAAACCCACTGTTAGTAGAAACTGGAGAAAGAACAGTAAGAGAAAAACACAAGCTAAAAAGGACAAATTCAGTCCTACCACTTCTGTGTTCCCTACTTCTACAGCATCTCTGCCCATGTCCTTCAATGGCTCTTGAATAGAAAACATTAATATTTTATCAATGGTTCCTAATAAACCATTAATATACTTCAGGGACACTGTCATCTCCCTTACTTATAATGTGATACACCAAAGGCTACATAATAATAACTAATTGAATCTCTTCCACAGAAGGGTATTATTTGAGTATAGTTTTGTTTTTTAATTTGAATGAAAGTGCTTTTAGGCAGGTCATACATCCTTCCTTCCATCCAAATCCTTGTTTCTCCCTACTGTCACCTATACCTGAGGGCATGAAACGTCGGGAGAACTAGGATATGAATTAAGAAAGTTATTAATATTATTTTGTTATGTACAGGCATACCTTGGCGATACTGTGGGTTTGGTTCCAGACCACCACAATAAGTGAATATCACAGTAAAGTGAGTCACATGAAGTTTTTGGTTCCTAGAGCATACAAGAGTTAGGGTTATACTATAATGTAGTCTATTAAGTATGTAATACCATTATGTCTTAGAAAACAATGTATATACCTTAACCAAAAAAATAATGCTATTGGAAAAATGGTACCAATAGATATGCTCAACACAGGGTTGCCACAAACTTTCAATTTGTAAAAAAAACAAAAAACCCCAATATCTGTGAAGCACAATAAAGCAAAGTGCAATAAAACTTATAGCTGTGTTGCTGTTATTAATTGGGGAAATTCAATGTCAAACAAAGACATCCCAGAAGAAACATCTGAGACGGCTTTAAAAAAATGAATTGTGGTTTACCAAGTAAGACAAAGGAATAAAAGCATTCTGGGAAGAAACCATACCATATGTGAAAGCTTAGAGGCATGAAAGAGCATGATAAGCTCGAGTAACTAGAAGCAGATTAGTAATACAAGGGCATAAAGCTGCAGGATCAGGTTGCGGGGTAGATGAGGCTAGAAAGTATGGCAGTAGGCAGATTACTGAGGCTCTTATCACCATACTCTGGAGCTTGGCCAGTTAGGAGAGAACATAGATAGCCCTGGGTCATGGGACAATACACTAGGAAAAGAGTCCTTAGAGGCAGGAAGGCCCTAAAGGAATGATTCTTATAATGAATCTATCTGATGTCTGCTGGGGGGGTCAATTCCCTTTAAAGCCAAACCAAGGTTTCCACATTGCTTGTAGGAAAAAAATGGAAATCTTTAACATTAGATACCCAATTTCTCTCGAAGCCCCAGTAGGCTTCCTTAAACCTCAAGGTTCTCCTGTGGCGTGACTGCTCACCTCCCTGGAACAGAGTGCTGTAGGTCTATTTTATTACTAAGGATGCCTCAATTATACTCATTCACAGTGACCTTTAGACCACAGACCCAGCTATACTCACTTCCTGCATTACAGAAACTCCTTTTTCTTCCTCACCCCACAGCAATTTCTATCTCTTGACTGGCTTCCTGTGATCTATTCATTTAGCACTCGAAGGGACCTGAAACAGTATAGCGAAGCCACAGACCTTATTACTTCTAAACTTAAAGGGAATACAATGGGTTTCCCTTACAGGGTATCACTGTAAAACTTGATTCTTCCTCTAATTCAATAGTTAAACACTGTTGAATAAAACTAAGAAGGACCTCACTTTAACTAAATTTCACAATACAAAATACATGCTATGTAAGATGTGCACAATGAAGCATACAAATTAAGACAGAGGTCACAAACTCAAATACCTACAGGGGGTCAGGAAAGTACTGTAAACAAATGAATAAGACCCAGGGCCTATATGTATGTTTTTGACAGAGACATGCTTTATTCACCCATTACAGACAAAGAAATATTCTCCACTTTGGCAAAGAAATATATTCCCCCACATTCGGTATCTATAGATAAAGATAGCTCTCTCCATCTAGCTTTCATTTTCCCACATTTAAAATAAAAATGGATACAGGATATAGTTCCCCTTAAATCTACCACAAGAAAAAAGCAGCACCATTTAGTGTAGCATTTTCTCAAAGTGATATGACAGACATTTGGGGACAGAATAATTTACAAGACTATCCTATGCATTGGCACTAAAAGCTAGTTTTAAAAAAGAAAAAAAGCTAGTAGCCAGCCTCAGTCATTCACTTGTTATTCATATAATATCTGATAAATTAAATTTTTGATTCAATTATCCTTAATAAACAAAACATTTCAGATATACTATATACAGTATGTTTCTGTTAATTCATTTTTCATAAAAGAAAATATACTCTTTATAAAAGATTCATATGGTACAGGATTACAGTAAAAGTCTCTCTCCCTAGAAATAATCATTATTAATAATTCTTAAGTACTTCCCAGATATTTCCTATTTAAACATACACAACATATGTACTTTTTAAATTAAAATAATTTTTTTAACATCTTTATTGGAGTATAATTGCTTTACAGTGGTGTGTTAGTTTCTGCTTTATAACAAAGTGAATCAGCTATACATATACATATATCCCCATATCTCTTCCCTCTTGCGTCTCCCTCCCACCTTCCCTATCCCACCCCTCTAGGTGGTCACAAATCACGGAGCTGAGCTCCCTGTGCTATGAGGCTGCTTCCCAGTAGCTATCTATTTTACATTTGGTAGTGTATATATGTCCATGCCACTCTCTCACTTCGTCCCAGCTTCCCCTTCCCCTCTCCATGTCCTCAAGTCCATTCTCTATGTCTGTGTCTTTATTCCTGTCCTGCCCCTAGGTTCGTTAGAACCTTTTTTTTTTAGATTCCATATATATGTGTTAGCATACGGTATTTGTTTTTCTCTTTCTGACTTACTTCACTCTATATGACAGACTCTAGGTCCATCCATTTCACTACAAGACACTATATCCATTGCCTGTCACTGTTTTGTTTTTGTTTTTTTAACACAATGGACATCTTTCCATTATCAGTACATATAGATCTCAATATAGCATTTTAAAAATGAAAAAAAGAATATTCTGTAAAAATCTATAAACAGACCTGTTTTGGATGCACCACCTACAGAACTCATTCTTCACTCCATCAGAAATGTTAACCTTGACCGTCAGTATCTTCAAATTTTCTCCACGGTTAATTGCCAGAATCTGAGTGCAAACATATATGACAAAGACTGATGATCCACAAAATATATAAATGATCAATTTAACCAGTCAATATTTGTGAAACAAACTGGGTGGTTATCCAGCCTAGAGCTATATCAATTTTGTATTCATTTATTTACCAAGAATGTATTAAAAAATAATCATTTCTTTATATTTTTTTCAAGTATTTTCAAAATAAAATACAGGTACAAAGCCTATAATAGTCACAGGAAGAGACAGTGTTGATCTAAAAATCTCATTTCAGATCCTACTAATTGAAAGTTTTTGATCATCTAGAGTTAGAAGGATATACTTTTATATATTGTGAAAAAACATTACTAAGATAAATACAAACATGGAAATTTCTAAGTGGAATATTTAATAACTACTGTTACCATTTATTGAGTACTTACTAATTGTCAGGCCCATCTAAGCACTTTAAATACATTAACTCATTTATCTTCAAAGCCACCAGTGATGTATGTATTAACATCTTACTCTTGTATGATACTTTTTCTAAGACTAACTTGTCCTAAATCACAAAGCTAGCAAGTAGCAAAGGAGGAATTTAAATGCAGATCGACCTGTCTCTGCTTTTAATTAATATATTAAAAGAACAATTGTTTTAAAACACATTAAAAACACTCCTTAAAGAAAAGCAAACAAACCTAAAGCAAGAAGAAGAAAGGAAATAATAAAGAACAGAGGGAAAATTAATAAAATAGAGAACAGAAAAACAACAAAAAATATCAACAAAACCAAAAGTTGGTTCTTGGAAAATATCAACAAAATTGACAAACCTTTCACTAGAGTGACCAAAGATAAAAGGGAGACATTCCAATTATCAAAATCAGGAATGAAAGAGGGGCCCTTAATAGGAATGTTATAGAAATAAAAAGGATCATAAGAGAATACTATGAACAACTGTATGCCAAATTAGATCACTTAAACAAAATGAACAAATTCCTAAAAAGACACAAACTTCTAAACTAGAATAAAAAAGAAATAGAAAATTCAAAATTATCTATAACAAGAGATAGAATTAGTAATTTTAAAATTTCCCACAAGGAAATACCCAGGCTCATATGGCTTCACTGCTGAATTCTACCAAACATTTACAAAAGAATTAATAGGAATTCTTCACAAACTCTTCCAAAAATACAACAGAAGAAAAAACTTCCTGACTCTATTTACCCTGTTCTTGCAAGAACACTGCAAGAGAAAAGTAAAGACCATTGCCTCTTATGAATATAGATGTAAAATTTCTCAATAAAATACTAGTAAACTAAACCCAGAAACATATAAAAAGAATTATACACAAGGATCAAAAGGGATTTATTCCAGAAAAGCAAGGTTGGTTTAACATCCAAAAAAGAAGTAATGTAATACATCATAACTATAGAATAAAAACAAAAATTACATGATCATTTCAAGAGATGCAGAAAGAATATTTGAGAAAATTCCAGCAGTTGTTCATGATAAAAATACTCAAGAAACTAGGAAGAGAAAGCAAATTCTTCAACATGATAAAGGGCACATACAAAAACTCCACAGATAACATAATGTTTAATAGTGAAAGACTGGATGCTTTCCCTCTAAGATTACAAGGGTGTCTCCTCTTGTACTTCTATTCAACATTGTACTGGAGGTTCTATCTAGGGAAATTAGGCAAGAAAAAGAAATAAAAGGCCTCTAGATTGAAAAGAAAGAAGTTAAAACTATCTCTATTTGCAGATACTATGATCTGTATACAGAAAATCCTAAGGAAACCACTATAAAACTATTAGAACTAATAGAGTTCAGCAAGGTTGCAGGATAATCAATTTCTACACACTAGCAATAAACACCCTAAAAGTAATTTTTTAAAATTCCATTTACCATACCACCAGCACAAATAAAATACTTTCCAATAAATTTAACAAAAGAAGTTCAAAATTATACACTGAGAACTATAAAATATTGTTTTTTAAAAAAACTGAAGAAGCCCTAAATAAATGGAAAGACATCCCAGGTCCATGGATCAAAAGGCTTAATATTGCTAAATGGCACTAATACCCAAATTACTTCATAAATTCAATGTGATCCCTATCAAATCCCAGCTAGCTTTTCTGCAGAAACTGACAAACTAATTCTAAGATTAATATAGAAATGCAAGGGACCCAGAATAACCAAGTCTATTTTGTAAAAAAAGAACAAACTTAGAGGACTCCCACTTCTCAATTTCAAAACTTACTACAAAACTACAGTAATCAAGACAGTGTGGTACTAGCATTAGAGATAAACATACAGATGAATGGAATAGAATTCAGAGTCCAGAAATAAATCTATACATCTACCATCAAGTGAATGTCAACAAGGGTGCTTAGACAATTAAATGGGGAAAATACAGTCTTTACAACAAGCGATGCTGGGACAACTGATGGCCAAATTCAAAAGTATGAAGTTGGACAGCTTCTTCACACCATACACAAAAATTAGCTCAAAACTGATCATAGACCTTAATATAAAAACCAAACCTATAAAATGCTTAGAAGAAAATACTTGAGAAAATCTTCATGACCTTGAGTTACATAAGGCCTTAGGTAAAACACCACATGCATAATCAACACAAGAAAAAAATAAATAGATTGGATTTCAACAAAATTATAATTTTTATATCTCAAAGGATACTATCAAAAAATTGAAAAGAAAACACTTAGCACAGGAGAAAAGTTTTGCAAATCATGTATTACATACAGGACTTATATCTAGAACATACAAATATCTCTTATAACTCAACAATAAAAAGACACAACCTAACAAAAATGTGCAAAAGGTCTAAAGAGACATTTTTTGCAAAGATAATATAGAAATATTCAATAAGTACATGAAAAGATGCTCAATATCATTAGTTAGAAGAGAAGTGCAAACCAAAACCATAATGAGAAATCAGTTCATACTAAAATAGCCATAATCAAAAAGATAGACAGGGACTTCTCTCATAGCGCAGTGGTTAAGAATCCACCTGCCAATGCAGGGGACACGGGTTCAAGTTCTGGTCTAGGAGGATCCCACATGCCACGGAGCAACTAAGCCTGTGTGCCACAACTACTGAGCCTGCGCTCTAGAGCCTGCAAGCCACAACTACGGAGCCCACAAGCCACAACTACGGAGCCCAAGTGCCACAACTACTGAAGCTTGCGTGCCTAGAGCTTGTGCTCCACAACAAAAAGAAGCCACTGCAATGAGAAGCCTGCACACCACAATGAAGAGTAGCCCCCGCTCGCTGCAACTAAAGCCCACGTGCAACGAAGACCCAATGCAGCCAAAAATAAAATAAAATTTATATTAAAAAAAAGATAGACAATAAGTATTGGTGAAGATGTAAAGAAACAGAACTCTCATAAACTGCTGGTGGGAAAGTATAATGGTATAGCCACTCTGGAAAACAGCAACCTTAATTTATATAAATTCTAAAGGTATTTTCAAGTAAAATGTTAAATATAGAACAAATACTCAAAGTTTAAAAAATTACAGATACTGGTGCTTCCCTGGTGGCGCAGTGGTTGAGAATCTGCCTGCCAATGCAGGGGACACGGGTTCGAGCCCTGGTCTGGGAAGATCCCACATGCCACAGAGCAACTAGGCCCGTGAGCCACAACTACTGAGCCTGCACGTCTGGAGCCTGTGCTCCGCAACAAGAGAAGCCGTGACAGTGAGAGGCCCGCGCACCGCGATGAAGAGTGGCCCCCACTTGCCGCAACTAGAGAAAGCCCTCGCACAGAAACGAAGACCCAACACAGCCATAAATTAATTAATTTTTAAAAATTACAGATACTTAAAAAAAATTCTTTAAATATATTTGAGAAATTTCTAAGGTAAACATTGGCAGAAATAAAATAATCAGTTAAAAATAAACTTTTAATACAAAATAAACTTTAGTTTGGGCTGGACAAAATCTTCAATGTCTGCCAGCTCTCTGAAATACTGAAAGGAACACTGAACAGTAAATAAAAGTTCTTCATCCAAGAATTTATCAGTAATAAATTCATTCATGCAGAATACAATATTATAGGGGAAAAAGAGTTATTTAATTCAGATTTATATAAATACACTATTAGGGACTTCCCTGGTGGCGCAGTGGTTAAGAATCCGCCTGCCAATGCAGGGGACACGGGTTTGATCCCTGATCCGGGAAGATCTCACATGCCGTGGAGCAACTAAGCCCGTGCGCCACAACTACTGAGCCCGCGTGCCACAACTACTGAAGCCCGTGCGCCTAGAGTTCGTGCTCCGTAACAAGAGAAGCCACTGCAATGAGAAGCCCACACACCACAACAAAGAGTAGCCCCTGCTCGTTGCAATTAGGGAAAGCCCACACGCAGCAACGAAGACCCAATGCGGCCAAAAAAACACACAAACACAAAAAACCCACATAAAAAAAATATAAATACACTATTATATCAAAATATATTATTGGAGGGTGCCTTTTTTTCCACTATACCTAGTAAAGTCATAGGTCAAACTTTAAAAAATCTTAACATAGAAGATCCATGGTATAAAAGGGAGTGGAGTAGCAGAAACAGAGCTTGGGGCAAAAACTGAGGTTGAAAGTAAATACAGAGTTAAAGCAGAATTACTGTAGATGGCAGCACTGAATGTGAAACAGGTATTTTAAAAGACAAAGAAACTGAGACATCAGTGAAAGAAGCTACAGAAAAGAATGGGAAGGCTGAGTTACAAATTCATGTGGTGGAAAGTAGCACATTAAGGACCAATGTGGAGAAGAAAGAAAACAAGATGCAGCTAGAAGAATTAATTTAGTAGACAGCTATAACAGCTCTTCCCACAGCATTTGGAGAAGGAGTTCCAGGTACCGTTGTTCCTTTACCACTGTCTGTCATCATTCTCCCTCACTGCTGTATTCTGGGATGCTGTATGCTGGGCTATCTAGGTGAAAGCTGAAAAACAGAGTCTGGAGTCAGGGACATGAGGCCTTAGCACTACAGGGATTAAAAATCCATCTTTGTGAGCTAGTATATCATCACTCTAGCCTGCAAGATAACTAGAAAGTTCTTCTCAAAACACAGGTCCGTTTTTCAAAACTGATATTCCCAAAATGTTCTACTTTCTCAGGTCTTAAGACTGTCACACTTAGAAGCCTGTGTTAGTCACAAACTCAGATTCAACCACAAACTAACTCAGAATGCCACATGTGCTAAGCACGTTAGTTAAAATGCAGAGACCAAAATGTTTTCAAGCAAATACTAGAAAGACTAAGTTTTAATAGAATAAAAGTATTCATATTTTTCCAAAGTTGCAATAAAATTAAATCAAATAAAGGGAGATAAAATCCAGCAGCAAAATCATTTCTGCAAAAGGAATTTTAGTATTTTAGTCACTGGTTTCATTAAAAATTCTTTTTCATTAGGCTCTATCAGTAGACAATAGCTAGGTAAGTAAAATTTCACTCTTCTAACAATTTTTCCAATTATCAAAAGTATTCATTTCACCCCATATGATACAGTGTACACAAAAGTAAAAAGAACAACTTAGATATAATAGAGAAACACTTCAAAAGTCCAACAGCAGGGACCATGTCATCTACATACCCCAAGTAGGCACCAATACATAATAAGTGTTCAAGAAGTATTTGTAGCGTAACTGAAGACTCTTCATGTTATGTTACACACACACACACACACACACACACACACACACACACACACAGAGAATAATAACATACCTTTTCATATCTATACCACCGTAAGTTTTTTAAATTACATTTTTAAGGAAGATAACTAAACATTATCAATGAAAAGTGACGCATTCTCATCTTTTTCATTATCTTCTCCTTATAACAGTAAAATTCAGAAAGGAAGAAAAAATAAATCTAAAAAATGATTCATTGAGGAATTTCAGGTTTAAAGAACACTGGCAGGCCCCTCATTCTAAATCCCCCCCTCATACTCCTATAAAACCAATAAAGTGAATAAATAAAACAACACAGGACCCACATCTTCAGCATTTCTAAGAAACAGAGAATTAGATTGGCATCTGATTTCAAAAACAAGCAAACAAAAAAAAAACTTGCAAAGTAAGACAACAACAGAGCAACACGTTTGACAAACTTAAGGAAAGAAAGTGCAAACAAAAAGTATTATACTGGGCTTCCTTAGTGGCGCAGTAGTTAAGAATCTGCCTGCCAATGCAGGGGACACAGGTTTGAGCCCTGGTCCGGGAATATCCCACATGCCACAGAACAACTAAGCCCATGCGCCACAACTACTGAGCCTGTGCTCTAGAGCCCATGAGCCACAACTACCGAAGCCCATGCACCTAGAGCCTGTGCTCCGCAACAAGAGAAGCCACCGCAATGAGAAGCCCATGCACCGCAATGAAGAGTAGCCCCGCTTGCCACAACCAGAGAAAGCCCACGTGCAGCAACGAAGACCCAACGTAGCCAAAAATAAAATAAAAAATAAATTTAAAAAAAATCATTGGATTATTAAAAATATATATATTTACTGAGCTAAGCTATCCTTCAAGTATCAAGGACATAGGAAACAACTGTGACTGTGTAAAAACTCAGAATTACAGGCATATCTCAGAGATATTACAGGTTCAGTTCCAGACTACTACAATAAAATAACATGACAATAAAGCAAGTCATACACATTTTTTGGTTTCCCAGTGCATATAAAGATTATGTTACACTATACTTTAGTCTAGGTGTGCAATAACATTATGTCTAAAAAAAAAGATGTACATACCCTAATTTAAAAGTGGCTATCATCAAAGAGAACACAAATAACAAATGTTGGAAAGGATGTGGAGAAATGGGTACCCTGTACATTGTTGCTGGGAATGTAAATTGGTGCAGCCACTGTGGAAAACAGTTTGGAAGTTCCTCAAAAAACTAAAACTAGGGCTTCCCTGGTGGCACAGTGGTTACGAATCCACCTGCCAATACAGGGGACATGGGTTTGAGCCCTGGTCTGGGAAGATCCCACATGTCACAGAGCAACTAAGCCCGTGAGCCACAACTACTGAGCCTGCCCTCTAGAGTCCGCAAGCCACAACTACTGAACCTGCATGCCACAACTACTGAAGCCCATGCACCACAACTACTAAAGCCTGCATACCTAGAGCCCGTGCTCCGCAACAAGAGAAGCCACTGCAATGAGAAGGCTGCGCAACACAACGAAGAGTAGCCCCTGCTCACTGCAACTAAAGAAAGCCCATGCTCAGCAACAAAGACCCAACACAGCCAAAGATAAATAAATAAATTAATTAATTAAAAAACAAAACAAAACAAAACCTAAAACTAGAACTACCATATGGCCCAGGATTCCACTCTTGGGTATACACCCAAAACAAAAACACTAATTTGAAAAGATAAATGTACCCCAATGTTCATAGCAGTATTATTTACAATTGACAAGATATGGAAGCAACCTAAGTGTCCATCAACAGAAGAATGGATAAAGAAGATGTGACAGATAGATAGATACAGATACACACTGTGGAGTACTACTCAGTCATAAAAAAGAACAAAATTTTGCCATTTGCAACAACATGAATGGACTTGGAGAGTACTATGCTAAGTAAAATAAGAAAGAGAAAGACAAATACTGTATGATATCACTTTTATATGGAATATAAAAAATAAAACAAACTAGTGAATATAGCAAAAAACAGACTCACAGATATAGAGAACTAGAGTACCAGTGGGGAGAGGGAAAGAAGGAGGGGCAAAGATAGGGTAAGGGGATTAAGAGATACAAACTATTAATATTATGTATAAAATAAGCTACAAGGATATATTGTACAACATAGGGAATGTAGCAAATATTTTATAATGACCACAAATGGAGTATAACCTTCAAAAATTGTGAATCACTATATTGTAACCTATAATTTATATAATATTGTACATACACTATACTTCAATAAAAATTAAAAATAAATTTTAAAAATTAAAAAATACTTTAATGCTAAAAAATCATAGTCATGATCTGAACCTTCAGCAAGCCATAATGTTTTTGCTGGTGGAGGGTCCTGCCTCCATGTTGACGGCTGCTATCTGATGGGGTGGTGGCTGCTGAGGGCTGGGGTGGCCGCGGCAGTTTCTTAAAAGAAGACGACAATGAAGTTTGCTGCATCGACTGACTCTTCCTTTCAGGAACAATTTCTCTGTAACATGCAATGCTGATAGCATTTTACTCACAGTAGAACTCCTTTCACACCTGGAGTCAATCCTCTCAAACCCTGACATTGCGCTATCAACTAAGTTGATGTAACACTCTAAATCACTTGTTGTCATTTGAACAATCTTCACCAGGAGCAGATCCCATCTCACAAAACCTCTTTCTTTGCTCATCCATAAGAAGTAACTCCTCATCAATTAAAGTTTAGTCATGAGGTTTCAGCAATTCTTTCACATCTCCAGGCACCAGTTCTAATTCTAGTTCTCTTGCTATTTCCATCACAGCTGCAGTTACTTCCTTTACTGAAGTCTGGAACCCTTAAAAGTCCCCCATAAGGATTAGAATCAATTTCTTCCAAACTCCTATTAATATTGATATTATACCTCTTCCCACGAATCACAAGTGGTCTTAATGGCATCTAGAGTGGTGAATTCCTTCTAGAGGTCTTCAATTTACTTTGCACAAATCCATCAGAGGAATCATTATCTATGGCAGCTATAGCCTTATGAAACGCATTTCTTAAATAATAAGACTTGAAAGTTGAAATGACTCCCTGACCCATGGGCTGCAGAATGGATGTTGTGTTAGCAGGCATGAATACAACATTAATCTCACTGTACATCTCCATCAGAGCTCTTGGGTGATCAGGTATATTGTGAATGAGCAGTAATATTTTGAAAGGAATCTTTGTTCCTGAGCAGTAGGTCTCAACTGTGGGCTTAAAATATTTAGCAAACCATGTTGTAAACAGATGTGCTGTTATCCAGGCTTTGTTGTTCCATTTATAGAGCACTGGTAAATGAGCATTGGCTTCAATTTCAAGTCAACAGCTGCATTAGTCCCTAACAAGAAAGACCCTATCCTTTGAAGCTTTGAAGCCTTGAAGCCAGGCATTTTACTCCTCTCTAGCTATGAAAGTCCTAGATGGCATCTTCTTCAAGTATAAGGCTGTTTCGTCTATAATGGAAATCTGTCGTTTACTGTAGCTACCTTCATTAATTATCTTAGTTAGACCTTCTGCATAACTTACTGCAGCTTCTACATCAGCACTTGCTGCTTCACCTTGTACTTTTCTCTTCTTTTTAGTAAGTATTTATTTACTTACTTACTTACTTACTTACTTATGGCTGTGTTGGGTCTCCATTGTTGCGTGTGGGCTTTCTCTAGTTGCGGCAAGTGGGGGCTACTCTTCGTTGCAGTGCGCGGGCTTCTCTTGTTGCGGAGGCTTATCTTGTTGCGGAGCACAGGCTCTAGGCACGTGGGCTTCAGTAGTTGTGGCTCATGGGCTCTAGAGCGCAGCCTCAGTAGTTGTGGCGCACAGGCTTAGTTGCTCTGCGGCATGTGGGATCTTCCCGGACCAGGGATCAAACCCATGTCCCCTGCACTGGCAGGCGGATTCTTTTTCTTTTTTTTTTTTTTTTTTTTTTTAACATCTTTATTGGGGTATAATTGCTTTACAATAGTGTGTTAGTTTCTGCTTTATAAGGCAGGCGGATTCTTAACCACTGTGCCACAAGGGAAGTCCCTCACCTTGTACTTTTATGTTATGGAGATGGCTTCTTTCCTTAAACCTCACGAACCAACCTTTGCTAACTTCAAACTTTTCTTCTGCAGCTTCCTTAACTCTCAGCCTTCATAGAACTGAATAGAGTTTGGGCCATGCTATGGATTAGGCTTTGGCTTAAGAGAGTGTTACAGCTGATTTGATCTTCTATCCAGACCACTGAAACTTTCTCCATATCAGCAATAAGGCTGTTTCACTTTCTTATCATGTGTGTGTTCACTAGAGTAGCAGTTTTAGTTTCCTTCAAGAACTTATCCTTTGTATTCACAACTTGGCTACATATTTGGCACAAGAGGCCTAGATTGCAGCCTGTCTTGGCTTTTGACATATCTTCCTCACTAAGCTTAATCATTTCTAGCTTTTGATTTAAAGTGAGAGATGTGCAACTCCTTCCTTTCACTGAACACTTAGTGGCCACTGTTGGGTTATTAAATGACCTAATGTCAATATTATTGTGTCTCAGGGAATAGGGAGGCCCAAGGAGGATAGAGACAGAGGGAACAGCTGGCCCGTGGAGCAATCAGAACACACATAATACTTATCAATTAAGTTTGCTGTCTTATATGGGTGCAGTCATGGCACCTCAAAATAATTACAACAGTAACGTCAAAGATCACTGATCACAGATCACCAGAACAAATATAATAATGGAAAATTCTGAAATATTGAGAGAATTACCAAAATGTGACACAAGAGACACAAAGTCAGCAAATGCTGTTGGAAAATGGTGCCAACAGACTTGTATGAAACACAGTTGCCACAAACCTTCAATCTGTAAAACACACAGTATCTGCAAAGCACAATAAAGCAAAAAGCACTACGGAATAAGGCACACCTGTACTGTACACATAAAATCTTCTTGAGAAATATACAAGACCAGAGGCCAGCAAACTATGGCCCATGGACCAAATCCAGTCTAACATCTGTTTTCATAAATAAAATTTTATTAAAGCACACCATGAGGGCTTCCCTGGTGGCGCAGTGGTTGAGAGTCCGCCTGCCGATGCAGGGGACACGGGTTCGTGCCCCGGTCTGGGAAGATCCCACATGCCGCGGAGCGGCTGGGCCCGTGAGCCATGGCCGCTGAGCCTGTGCGTCCGGAGCCTGTGCTCCGCAACGGGAGAGGCCACAACAGTGAGAGGCCCGCGTACCGAAAAAAAAAAAAAAAAAAAACACCATGCTCATTCATTTATGTATTAGCTGTGACTGCTTTCGTGCTGCAATGGCAGTTGTGTAGCTGCAGGAAGAGGCATCTAGCTCACAAAGTCTAAAATATTTTCTCCCTGACCCTTTACAGAAAAACTTTGCCAACTACATACTAGACTAGAGAATAAGCTTCAATCAGCTTAAAAGAAGGCTGGAAAATTTTGGCAAAAGGACTAAGGGCAAGCTTTTCATATAATTGTAGGGCTAAGAGTAAAACAAGGGTGAAATCAATTTCCATTAAGAAAATACAGGTTGCAATCCTGATACCAAAGTAGACTTCAAGCTAAAAACCATTAAACAAGATAAAGAAGGACAGTTCATAAGGTTAAGGCCACATGCTGGTTTTGGAATAGAACAGGGGAATACACACCACACTTTAAAGATGTTGTTAGGTGTGACATCACCAAAGTGGTGGAGTAGGGAATTACAAAACTCCAAACCTCTACAAAAGCAACAAACTGGCAAAAACTGCCAGATTCTACTTTTTCAGAACTCTGGAATCTAATCAAAAACTTAAAACAATCAGAGGAACACTTAAAGAAGAAGCTGCAGAATTTTGGTGAAAGAGCACTTTTAACTTACCCACTTACCATCCTCCACTCTGCAGTTCAGCAGTGGCAGTGAAGATAACAGCCTACTTTTCTGCTGCAGTCTGCTAGTACCAGAGGGAGCAATATGGACCTTATTCTCAAAAGTTTGTGATTATGTGTTTCGATCTGTCTCATGGCTCCCTGACGGTTTGGCTCAAGGGCTTGCCTTTGTTCTGCTTGTCTCAGAGCTTCCCCAGGAAGCTCCTGGGTGGCATTTGTTCAAAGTATTTAAAGGCAATGTGCTAGCTGCAGTTTCAAGGGGTAAGGGATAACACCTGGGGATAAGGGATTATAGTCAGGGCAACCATCAGACAGACCAGAAAAACCTGGGAAGGAAGAGGCTGGTAAAGGAGATAATTGAGAGGAAAGGGGCTTTTTAAAATTTCCACATATTTTAGGAAATCTAAGAAGTGTTATACTGTTAGCACAGCTAATAAGTCTCAGTGTCATTTACTAACTTCTGTGGGTCTTGAGTTCCCCATTTGTCAAATGGGGAGGATATAACAATATTATAAAAATTTATATGAAGGAAGAAAATAGTTGATTGAAAATTCTTTAGTAAATAAATAAGCAAATCTGAGGTATTATTATTACTACTATCAGCATGCATAAGCAGTTTTCTTATTTACCTGATGATGTTGGATGTTTCTTATGTTGCACGAAAAATTTTGGTAGAGCAGAAACTTATCAACATCTTTTTCATTTACTTTTTTTGAGGATACCTTTGCCAGAGATGACTGGATACAAATATATCTATTTTGGCACCTGTTCAGATACACAAATATTCAAACATTAAGTAGTTATTAACATGTGCTTTAGTAAAGAAACACGTTATATAGAAAGAAGATTAACAAAAAACTAAATGAGATTTACCACGAGATTTTTTTTTAATGATGCTCAACTACAAAAATGTTATTGACCCATCAAAAGGGGACTCCTCGCCTATTCATGCTAGCATAGGTGTTCCAGATCTATTTATATTTCAACCCAATCCTCCCATAAAATGCCTAAATGAGTTCAGATACTATCTGCAGTTATGCAAGAGACTAATAACTCTGGCCTAGATATCATCCTTTTCTAACCACTGAGTTAGAGAGTCAGAACCAATTAAAACCTAAAAAGAAGGAAACAAGATGATGTGTCAGGACAGCTTCCAATGACAATTTATGAAATTGAACCAAATTTCAGCAGCACAATTACTTGTAAAAACACATTTAAAAACCTGCACAATTCTCCTACTTCAACTCATTCCTGTGAGGGCCACTGAGGAAAAAGAAAAATTCTCTCCCTTACATTAACAAAAACCCTGACAAGCTACAGTAGTCAACCGGTTCATTTTCACCTTTACTCTCCTCTGCACAGCTCACACAGCTAGAGATGTGGAGAGAGAGGAAGAGTAGACCTCTGCCAAACCCTGTCCTCTGAAACACAGAAGGAAAGGAAGGACAGAGTGCCTAAAAATAAGGTTTTTAAAATAATATCTTTTCATAATGAGGCATAAAATCCATAAGCCCAAGTAGGGTCTAGGTCAAAGGGTTTTACTCTCTTATAAATTGGGACTATGATACTATGGATAAGCTGCTCTCTCCACCAGCTAAAATTCATTTTGAGGTCAGCACTTTTATCCATACCTGATATTAAACATTCTCAAGTTAACCCAACCACTGGTAAACATTATAAAATTAAGTGCATACAACTCAATACGTTTAAAAAGCAATGCCACCCATTCTAAATGGTTATGAATCTCTCTGTAGCATATATTGCAAAATGCAGTGGTTTTTAAACTGTGTTCCTCAGAGGCCTCTGCTAAGATGCTTCAGGGTAAGGAGGATGAACAGGCAGAGTTCCAGGCTCCCTGCCCAGAATTCAATTAAAGCAACTTTACTTTTATGTTTTATGTATTCGGGTTCTGTTGTTTGAGCAGAGAGCTGTGCTACTAAAAAACAATTTTAATTTTTAAAAGTCTGAAAATAAAGTTTTTAATGAACACTGCAGTTAGCACTAACCATGCGACCCTTAACATCATGAGTCCACAAAGCAGAAAACTCTGAGAGTTACTCACAATTTCCGAATGAAGTCAAGCGTGTCTTTGTCTTTAGCAATCATGTCTGCTAGAATATGCTGCACTCCTGTTTCAATATCCTGGAGTGCTGAAAGCCCTTTAGGAGAAGGGTAAGAGGGAAAACAAAAGCAAGAACTACAGATTGGTTTTTAAATCTATAATTAAATCACAATAAATTTATTCCAGTCAAAATAAAACCCTAAGTTGACAAACTTAAGACAGAAAAGTATCCTCTGTGGTGACCTAAATGGGAAAGAAATCCAAAAAAGAGGGGCTATATGTATACATGTAGCTGATTCACTTTGCTGTACAGTGGAAACTAACACAACATTGTAAAGCAACTGTACTCCAATAAAAATTTAAAAAACAAACAAACAAAAAGACAGAAAAGTATCATAGTAGTGACTAGCTTCCCTCAGCAACAAAATCAAGTCTCCAAAAACAATAATACAGGACCTTAACATACCATATAACCTAGTGGTGAAAAATGCAGCTCTGGAGCCAGCTGCCTGGTCTAATCCTGGCTCTACCATCTACCAAATGTATGACCCTGGGCAAGTTACTTGTTCTCTCTGTGCCTCAGTTTCCTATAAAAATGGAATAATAATAGTATCTACTTCATGAAGTATTTACAAAGATTAAGCATTATAGGATTAAGCATTATAGGTTATAGGAAATATATATTAATAGAGTCATATCCCAAGGTATACTATTTCATTCCAGTTACAAAAATTCTCCTTTGCAAAGAATTTTATTAATATTCCTATTTTGGCTTATGAAACAGTTATTCACATTTTCAATGACCTATTTGAATTTCTCAAACCTCAAATGAGCACAAAACAAGAGCCATTATGTGGTTGTTCATCTTCACAGCTGAATTGTCTACCAATGGCACATTAAGTTCTCTCCAAGTGCTTTCAGTTTGCTAATTTACAGCAGTGTGTCTTGTACATTATGGCTCCTGCAATATCAATTTATACACTGAGAGAGATCACTTGCAATGCATTATTTATTTCTTTTGTCTTTATTGCTCTATTTCCATTAAAGCTTCTTTTTTTTCTTCCATTAAAACTTGAATTACACAAGCACTGAGTATCATAAGTATGTTTTTCTGAGGGTATGGTTTTAGTGAGTAACAAGTACAGAAGACAAAGAGGACAGGAGAACAAACTTACAGAGTAATTAATAAAGAGAAAATGCCTTGTTGGGTTGTATTATGATAATTGATAACTGATCTTAACTAATGATGTAACTGCATTTATTCCAAAGAAATTAAAAAAAAGAAATTTGGCCACTGAAATTAATAGGAATCCTGTTTACATTTTAAGAGAGTTTCCCTATGAGGGAATTTTCAGGAACAAATTACCTTTGAGAGGTGGAAGACTGTATATGTAAAGACTTACAACAGCTGTGGCGCATAGTCAGGAGTCAGTAAGTGTCTGCTCTTGTGTTAGCTTTCTCACTAGATCAGTCTTTATCCTAGAAAACCACTCACTATGCATTCATTCCTGGAGTCCAAAAGTACCTCACAGCATCATTACCCGAAGTTTAATGAGAATACCAGGGTGAGAAGTCAGTAGTAAAGATGGAACCTACAATGAGACCAATTAATGAGAGAGACTAGAAAGAGGAAATTATAGATTTTGCAATTGTAACAATGGGCTTTTGTAAAGCGCACATCATTCAGGGGAATACAATTTGTAAACCTTATGTTATCAAACCTACTTATTAGGAACTCAGTATGTGTGTGAACTAAGGAAAACTTTGTACCAGAGGAGGTGAAGAGTGGAAGGAAAGAAAATAGACCAGAAGAGAAAAATAAAAACTGACCATAAATCATTATGCATCTAACATTCTGAAAGCTCCAACGTTTGATTCTATTGATAAGAAAACATACCATCACTGGGCACAGATAGTTCCCACTGTGGCTAACCTTAACGCCTGCCTATATGGTCTCAGTTGATATTAAAATATTAAAGTTGCAAACATTTGAAAATATAACGAAAAAAATAAAACAAACTTGAATTTCACTCATTTCAACCCATCTCTAAATTCAAATATTTACCATTGCTTTTTCTTTTCATTATTGCCCTTTTCAATATAGCTATTAGGATGTGTGTATTTGCAGATATTCATATTTTCACAGACACATACTTAATTTTTTTAATTGCAAATTCACATTTGCCAGATTATATAAAATAAACATAGGTTTTGGTATGCTTATTCTCTACAGTTTAGTACATCCTGTAGATTTTGTTGTCAGAGACTGCCCCCTACAGACACTCTCCCAGCCTAAAGGAAGGAAAGCTAAAAGGAACTAGAATGAGAGTAGTAATCACCACAGCATCAATCTCCCCATTCAATCCTAGCATCAATCTCCCCATTCAATCCTTTCCACTCCCTGGAAAAAGCCACTCTTACTCAAAAAGCTCTCACTCCAAGGCTCATTTTGACAATAAAACCAATATACCTTGACATGTATCAGTTGACACTTTCCTTGGGTTCTTCTTAGAAATATCTCTCCCTTACCCCCTTCCTCTCTCATTCTCTCCTGTGCTCGCACACACACAAAGTGAAAGGAAGATTCACTTAAGGAAAAGACAAACACTTTATTCATGGAGAATAGAAGTGTGGAAGTAGGACTTCACTTTACAATCCATGTCTATCCGAATTGTTGAAGTTCTTTTTAAAAAGTAGATATGATTTTTATAATTAAATAAGTTTTTAGAAATAGAATAAAAAATTTAAAAGACAATACAGGAGGATCTTTATAACCTTGGATATAAAGGAAATTCTTTAAAAAGAAAAAGAAGCAATTATCTAAAAAGAAAAGATTAACAAAATTGAAAAGATTAATAAATTAACTATGATAAAACTAAGACCTTCTATTTACCAAAAGACAGCATAAAGAAAGTGAGAAGAGGGCTTCCCTGGTGGCGCAGCAGTTGAGAGTCTGCCTGCCGATGCAGGAGACACGGGTTCATGCCCCGGTCCGGGAAGATCCCACATGCCGCGGAGCAGCTGGGCCCGTGAGCCATGGCCACCGAGCCTGTGTGTACGGAGCCTGTGCTCCGCAATGGCAGAGGCCACAACAGTGAGAGGCCCGCGTACCGCAAATAAATAAATAAATAAATGAAAGAAAGTGAAAAGAGAAGTTACAAGCTGGGAGAAAAGATTTGTAGCACATGTAACTGAGCAAGAATATCTAAAAAATACTTATAAATAAGAAAAAGTGAAACAACACAACAGAAAAATGAGCAAAAGAGTAGAACAGGCACTTCATCAAAAGAGGAAAGCTGAATGGCTAAGCAGGAGGTATACTGGGATTTGTTTTATTAGAATTATTTACTCTTTATATGCTGTAATATTCTTTTGTATCATCATTACTTAATGAAACAATTTTTTTAACCTAGGTTTTCAAATTAAAAAAAGAAAGAAACAGGAGCGACCTCTTTATTAAGTAAAGCTGGTACCTTTAACATTGGGCCTAATGTAAGAGAGCAGATTGAGGTCCCCTGGATTCTCAAGCAGTGTCCTGGCTGCTCCTTCTAATCCCAGCTGCTTTGCTCTCTGGGCTTTGGTGCCCTTGCTCCCAGTTTTATATGGTGCTGACTAGGAAAAAAAGTCAGAAAACATACCAAATTATTCAGTTTTAAAAAGCAAAAGTTAAAATTAGGACACAAAATTTCAGGACATGTGAGAATGCTAAAGACATCCTCTTCTCAACCCTTTCCTCTCCCTTCAAAGATTAATGCTAACAGAGAATACAAGTTGTATGAAAACAGTTGTTCCTTATCAGACTCTTTATACTTTTCTATATGCTTACAGTTAGCTATCTGCTTGGATTCACTCATCCCACAAACTCAGTGCTTGGATTGCCAGGACTGCAAGTCCTCAACTCAAGCAAGCTCCTCTAAAAGATGTCCTCACACAATGCTTCTACTTCTTAGTCCACATTCACTCCTCAACCCACTGCCCCCTCCCTGGTTTCTCTTTCCACACACCTTGCTGAAAGTGGTATCACAAAGATCCACAATGATCCTCTAATTACCAAATATACATTTTTCAGTCCTTATCTTGCCAAAACTCCCTGCTATATTTAATTACTTAACCATTGATCATTACCTCCTTCTATGACTCTCTTCCTTAATCTTTTATGGGTATCATCATCTCCTGATTCTCTTCATACTTCTCTGACTATTCTTTCCATGTCTCCTTCTTAAGCTCTCCCTTCCTCCACCCATGCTTCAAAAGTTAGTGCTCCTCAATGGTCTATCCTGACCTGCTTACCCCATGATCTCTCCTTGAGTGGAATCTTCCATTTTCATGGTTCCAAATACCAATTACATGCTGCAGACACTCACATCTATGCCTCCAGCTCAGCACACTCTCCCTTAAGCTTATGCTTCTGTTACCTACTCTCCTTTTTCCCCACTCAACTGGGAATTCCTTGAAGACAAGGACTATGTATTAGTCATCTTTGTATTGGGTTGGCCAAAAAGTGCCTTTGGTTTTTAAGTAAAAATAAAAGTCATTTTTCATTTTCACCAAGAACTTTATTAAACAACGTATTCACTCTTCTGTTCCACTACCTTCTGCCATTTTTCAGGCAACTTCATAATTCCATCTTCCCAAATTTTTTATCTTTTTGAGCAAAGAACTGTTCCAGGTGCCTTTCACAGTCTTCCAGGGAATTGAAATCTTTTCCATTAAGAGAATTTTGTGAAGACCGAAATAAATGGAAATCCGAAGGTGCAATGCCTGGCGAATATGGCGGATGAATCAGAACTTCCCAGCCAAACTGTAACAGTTTTTGCCTGGCCATCAAAGAAACATGCGGTCTTGCATTGTCCTGATGAAAGATTATGCATTTTCTGTTGACTAATTCCAGACGCTTTTCGTCGAGTGCTGCTTTCAGTTGGTCTAATTGGGAGCATTACTTGTTGGAATTAATCATTTGATTTTCCAGAAGGAGCTCATAATAGAGGACTCTCTTCCAATCCCACCATATATACATCACCTTCTTTGGATGAAGACAAGCCTTTGGTGTGGTTGGTGGTGGTTCATTTCATTTGCCCCATGATCTCTTCCATTCCACATTGTTGTACAGTATCCACTTTTCATTGCCCGTCACAATTTGTTTTAAAAACAGAACGTTTTCATTACGTTTAAGTAGAGAATCGCATGTGGAAGTGTGGTCAAGAAGGTTTCTTTCGCTTAACTTATGTGGAACCCAAACATCAAAGCAATTAACATAACGAAGGTGGTGCAAACGATTTTCAACGCTTGATTTGGATATTTTGAGTATGTCAGCTATCTCCCGCGTGGTATAATGTTGGCTGTTCTCAATGAATGCCTCGATTTGATCGCTATCAACTTCAACTGGTCTACCCTACTGTGGAGCATTGTTCAGTGAGAACTTTCTAGCACGAAACTTCGCAAACCACTTTTGACACGTTTGATCAGTCAGAGCACCTTCTCCATATGCTGCACAAATCTTTTTTTGCATTTCAGTTGCATTTTTACCTTTCTTGAAATAATAAAGCATAATATGCTGAAAATGTTGCTTTTTTCCTTCCATCTTTAATATTAAAATGGCTACACAAAAATTCACCAGTTTTGATAAGTCCATTTTTTAAATGCACGCTGATATGACAGCTGTCACATACAATCTAACAAAATTGCTTTGAATGAAGTTAAAGACAACTAAGTGCTACTATAGCCATATTATGGGAAAAAACGATCAAACCTTTTGGCCAACCCAATAAATCCAAGTGCCTATCACAAAAAAGTGCTTAATAGATATTTACTGAATAAGGAATATTTTATTGAATTAAATAATGATGGTGGCTGATGACTTTAGCTTTTTATTTCAAGCTCTTTAACTATAAGACCCAAATCATAATATACTGAGGTAAGTATTACATTAAAAGATAAAAAGGATTCCTTACCACGTGTTCTAGTTCTTCAAAAGTTTTACAGTTCAGCAAGGCTTTTAACAAGCACTCAGACATCTTCCCCTCCTTCTTAATTTTTTGGATTGTGTTATAAGTCTTCTTTGCAACAGCCCTGAAAATAGAAACTTTTATAATATACAAGACCTATATGTTAAAACTTTCTTTTTGAAGCTATATCAAACTTACAGAAAAGTTGTAAGTAAGGTAAAAAGAACTTTTCCCCCCTCTGAACCATTTGAGAATAAGTTACCATCATCCCCAAGTACTTTACTATGTATTTTCTATAAACAAGAATCTTCTCCTATAACCATCAAAAGCAGGTAATTAAAATTGATATTAACATTGATATAATACTGATACATTCTAACCATCAGATCTCATTTAAGTTTCACCAATTGTTCCTATACATGTCCTTGATAGTGAATTCAGCTAGGAATGGGTTTTATGTAATTGCTATGTGTCTACAGTCTCCTTCAAGCTGAAACAGTATTTGTTTCTCCTTGATTTTCAAAACCTTGATACTTTAGAATGTATTATTATTACAGCCTTTCATCCTATTTCATTATCTGTTACGATTTATAATTTCTGCCTAATAATGCTATTGCTAAAATGATGGGCAAGAGTTAGAGAGATGATAATATAAATTACTAAAAATGACTGATGGAAAAGAAAACTAAATCTACTTATGAAAAAAAGAAAGGCAGAAGATTATAAGTTAATGAGGAAGAATATGCAGACCTTAGATCACACCTCTGTGTCTTCTACATTCCTGGTAGCCCAAGACTGTTTTCAGAGGGTGAAGCCTACCAGGGTCATTTCGACAAAAGGCCAATGACCTACTGGCTTGCATATGAGGGAGAGGAAAGGCATCTTTAGAGAAAATACAGAAGTTTCTTACTATCCATAATCATAATCTTTTTTTTTTTTGCGGTACGCAGGCCCCTCACTGTTGTGGCCTCTCCCATTGCGGAGCACAGGCTCCGGACGCGCAGGCTCAGCGGCCAGGGCTCACGGCCCTAGCCGCTCCGTGGCATGTGGGATCCTCCCGGACCGGGGAACAAACCCGTGTCCCCTGCATCGGCAGGCGGACTCTCAACCACTGCGCCATCAGGGAAGCCCCATAATCATTTTTTGATTCACTTTTTTAAGTGACCCTCAGTAAGAAATATTTTTACCTTGTAACCCAGTATATACACATATATAATTTCATATTTAATAAAGTTAATAAACATGATAGTTTCATGAAACAATATTTACCTTTACCACAGAAACTGCACTCATATTTTCTATTCTCTATTTCATTTTTGTTAAAGTGGTAATGACCTACCAAACTAGTTTCACTACTCATTTATGAGTAGCAATTAATAGGGTAAAAACCAATGCTCTAGTTATAGAAAAAGCTGAGCTCAAGAAAAATAGAGACCATACCTCATTACCAAAAATAAATCTCTGTACGATATAAAAAGATCTTCTAAGTCCTAGTCAATGCCACCACTTACTTGGAGAAATAGTCCTCTACTAATATTTAATGTATTCCTCTATTAATAGATACCCAGAGAATGAACTCTGTTGCAGCTAAAGTGTGTTTTTAGAGAAAAAGAAAATAATAATGTTAATCTTGACATAAATCTCCTATTTGTCCCCCACCCAATCAAAAATTGGTAGAATACCTTTAATTTTTTTAAGTAAACTATTCTTGATTGTTTGTGACACTTTCCCCAATTTCAGATCCCAAAACCCTTAAGATTTTCTTCATTACTTTGCCTTCAACCAAACAGAAAGCTTACTTCCGAATTTGCAAATTGCTGGACTTCTAGATGTGGCCTTTAGATGATTTTGTTTGACCTCAAAATTTTTTTACATAAAAATTCAGATTATCAGTTTTTCAAAAACAGGAAGATACAGCAATCTGGGTAGAGAACCCCACATGTTATAATCTGATGGAGATGAGTAGCAGCTGCCCCTCTTAGACAGGACTTGTGATCTCCAATTTGTGTCCCTTTGTGCTTGATTATACTAGCCTGGCCCTGGGTGATCTGAATCTGAAACCACTTGAATAACTAGTCATTTATATTTCTGGGTTGGCTAATTGATTTTGCCTCTTGATGAAATATAACTTTCCACATATTAGCATTTAAATCTTCCTGGCACTAAAAGAAATCAAACAAAAGGGGTAAAAATGTTAGTGAGAGGCAAGTTCCTCCAAAATCACAGAGGCTTATTAGGCTCGTTCTAAAAATAACCCTTAGTGTTTTTAGAATGGCTTCATGGTAAGATTATATCCAATATAAATCATATCCTTGTTGAAGAACACACATAGCAACAACACAGCACTTGGCATGTAGGAGACATGCAAAAAATAAATGAATGGTAAAGACTGTTTCAATAAACTCTACTGAATACAGTTAGTTTTATAGCCTTTATATGTTTATTTCTGAGTTATTACAATAAATCCAGAGGAATATTTTTTTAAAGAGTGCTTTCCATTCTATAACCATACAAAACTCACAATCCACTAACATTTAATTACCATGCCCTATAAAAGAATAGAAAAAGGAAATATACATATTTCCTACCAAACTCTATATAGCCAAAGAATTCTCCATTTAGGGACTTCACAGTATTAAGAGGACAGTTTTATGTAAGCTATTGAAGATTTAGACTAAAATGTATTTTTCTGAGTTATCTGCTGGTAGTTCTAATTTTTCCATTTCTATGAGAGAAGATGACATTCAAACTCATAGGCACAGACTCTTAATAATGCAAACCACCTTTTGCAGATGCATGCCCAAGCTATGCATGGACACACCAGCAGAGGGACTCTGCACACCCCTAAATAAGTAAAATGGAGCTGGCTTCCTCTGTCAGAAGGGGACTATATCCAGATTACAATAAATCAAGAAAACAAAATATTGGAACTGTCAAAATATACTATCACTCACTTCCTCACTGTTTCGCCTCATTGGCTCACACACCCTCTTTCCCCTTAAACAAAGCTCATCCCTTCCCAGGTTTCTTACCGTAGCTCCTCTAGAGTTTGTTGAACTTCTCTCAAGGAATCAGCATCAAGGTTATTAATAAGCTCTTTTCGATAACGTATAATGAAGGGAATTGTGTTATCATCATTAAAGAGACGAATAATGTTGGCACAAACCCAAAGTTCAATATCAGTTCTCTCAGATAAAACCTGTAAATTAATATTTAGTGATTTAAAACTCTGAAAATTAAACATCTGTATTATAACATATGGTTTAAAATACAGCAATTCAATAATGTTCTCCAGCCACTTAGAAACAAACTGCTGTGGTTTTAAAAAAAGAAGAAAAGGAAATTGTATGAAATATATATATATACTGACAATCAAAGAATAGTCATTTCACTCATTCTATAAAGTCCAATCGAAACCACTCTGTATTGCCCGAATTCTACAGGGCTCAAGTGAGATATGCATTTTTCATCTCTCAGATTGGCACCATAGAAGGAGATGGTAACTCACTGTGCTGGCATAAGTGATGGGAAAAGGCACTTTCAACTATTGCTAGTGAGAAAGTACAATGGTAAACCTCTGGAGGAAGAACAGTTTGGCAATATCTATCAAAATTTACAATGCATAAACTCTATGACCCACCAGTTACACTTCTGGAAATTTGTTCTGATATAGTCATACCTCTGGAAAATGATATTATTTACAGTGATATTTTTTGAAGAATTTTTTCCAGTATGGTAGAAGTCAGCAAAAAATAGTCTACAATGGGGAATTGATAAATAAATTATGATATGCCCATGGAGCAGAATACCACTCAACTTACTCTTATATGAATGGATATGGAATGAATTACAAGAACTTGGAACATGGCTTATTTTGGGGAAAGGTAACTGGTTAGCTTAGAACTAGGGCAGGAAGATCCTTCTATATCTTTGGAATTTTGTATCATTCCCATATACTACATATTCAAAATAATTATTTTTTAAAAAACAAGTCTACAGGTTTCAGCAAATATGTACATGTAAGCAGAAAAGTTTAGAGAAGTCAGCCTGGAGAAGAGAAAGAATAAAATGCAATTTCAGTAACTGTTCAGTAACTGTTCTCAAAACCTAAGCCGATTTTTTTTTTTGCGGTATGTGGGCCTCTCACTGTTGTGGCCTCTCCCGTTGCGGAGCACAGGCTCTGGACGTGCAGGCTCAGCGGCCATGGCTCACGGGCCCAGCCGCTCTGTGGCATGTGGAATCTTCCCGGACAGGGGCATGAACCTGTGTCCCCTGCATCGGCAGGCGGACTCTCAACCACTGCGCCACCAGGGAAGATCCCTAAGCCGATTTTTTTTAAAGTAAAGCATGAGAGGCATAAGCTTTATTATTATTTCAATCTTGATGCTCAAGATATGCCAAAACTGTAAGAAAAAATTCAAAAATTATTAAAGCATTAACATGGTCAACTGCTTAACAAAATCAAGTCAATATATAAAATACACTGAATTTCAAAACTACAGATGAAATAAATGGCTGAGCTCCAGAGACTATTGAGGATACCCTCATTCCTCTGTGCACTGTATATCCTAAGGCCTACATCTTATCACCCATTCTCAGAATGCCAGCTTTACATCTCCAGCCCTACCTCTCTTCTGCATGAGCTCTGGACTCATTTAGCCAGCTACCTGACCTACCTCTTGAAATCCTATTAGGTATCTCAAACTTTGCATTTGCAAAAGTGATCTCCCTCTCAAACTTCTTCCTCTTCCAGTTTTCCCCCTATTATGTCCATTCAAATTACCAGTTCAGGCCTGAAAACTAAGAGTCTTCAACTCTTTTGACTCCTTTAACTCTTAAATCTACTCTATCATAAGAATCAATCAACTCTAGTGGCAAAATATTTCTTTAGTCTATTACTGCTCTTCATTTCTGCCCTATAGCCCAGTCTAGTTCAAGCCAGGATTACTGCAACTGCCTTTCAATATTCTTCTCGCATCCATAGCAATCTCATCTATGTCAATTTCCATAAAACAACAAGAATTATCTTTCCAAAATCTATATTGGATCATGTCACCTGACTAGTCAAAACCTTTCAATGATTTCCCATAGCATTTAGAATCCAAAGTCCTTACCATGACCCAAAAAACATGGGCCTCCCTCTCCAATCTCATCTTATCCAGTCTTTCCCTCATTAGAAGCCAGCCCCAATGGGCTGCTCCTAGAACAATGTTCACTTCCTAGAACAAGCTCAGTTGCTTCCCTCTTCAGAGGCCTTCATGAGGCTGCGCCATCATGCAGAAATGCTCCTCTTGCCTGATATCACCCCTGACCCCTACAAAGTCACGTTCATTAGTATTTTCTCTCTCAACCTGTACCTCTTCCTGTTTCCTATTCCAGTTAACATTATCTCCTACCACAGAAACCTTCGGGGATACTGTGGTTATCTCCCCCAACAATACCTCCCTATTATGTAGCAGCTTTGTGGCTGAAGAACACTTGACCTCAACTCCAACTCTACAGCATTTTGTTCAGTAACCAGTTGTTTTAGAATTACAACAGCCAGAGTTTGGACAGAGAGATGAGTCCAGTCAGCAGGAAGCTCAAGATCTGGCTTAGAACTCTGGACCCAGGTACAGTTTCTTCCTCGGGAGAAATATGGTTTATACAAGTAGAATCTTGAAGTTGGATGGCAGTGCAAAGAGAATTGTGGAGAGACTATTGCAGTGCACTTAGGTAACTTTCCTGTTACCTAAGTCAGTAAATCTCCTTTATTGCTTAAGCTAGTTCAAGATAGGTTTTCTCTTATTGCAACCAAAAGCATTCTAATCAATGTCCTCAGTTTCACTGTGTGTTCTCTATCTCGCTCTCCTAATCTGTCACCAAGGAAGCAAACTGAACTTCTAAAATGTCTGTTCTTTCCCCTCAAGCTCCCTTTCTATTATCTTCTTTTATCTAAACCACAGAGCATTTTTTTTGTTCTCTATGCATTCCACCCAACCTTTCTGCATTACTACTGATTATACTTCTAAGACACATTTATAATAAGTCCCTTATTTTTTTCCTCTTTTTCTTCTTTTGAACGTAAGCTTCAATGACTCTTTCCTAACTACTAGTAAAAGTCCAACCATTGTAGCATAGTTTTAAAATCCTTTCCCAAGCTTCCTCCCAAATTTCACTGTCCTCACAGAATAAACCATCTAGAACGGAAGATAAAACATTAATATAAATAAGTACAAATAAAACAGAATACACCAGGGAATAAGTGGTATAACATCTTCAGAGAAGAGAACGATCTCCCTGGTGTAATCAAGGAAGGCCTGCTGCAGGGGCAGCATTTCAGCTGGCCCTTGAAAGGCCAGATTCTGAAAGACGGACATAAGACACGAAAATGACAAAAATGCTCATTATTTTGGAACTGAGTGATTGTTAGAACCCATGGGCTCCCACTATCCTAAACTAGTTCAGTGACTATTAACTAAAAGGGGCCCAAGACAGCTAAGACTCCAGACCTGCATCTGAAGTGTACCAGGTCCTGACAAATCCAGAAGCATCATATGTGTTGAGAGTGTATACTGCTGCTTATGAAAATTTGCTTCTTGAAATTAAGGATAATAAAACTACATACAAGCAGTCACAACTCTGGGGCCTCCAAATCATCCAATTTCTTCTGTCTTAATTTAGTCAAACATTTATTTTAGCTCATATTATATGCCATACCAAGCCAGTAATAAAATGTAAAAAGCCAAGTCCCTCTTGCCAAGAAGCTTATAAGCTAGAAAGAAGAAAGTTAAAATACAGTGTGATCTGTACTCTGACAGAAGCATATACAGGCTCTTTGAGAGCACGTGGGAGGAAGAAACATCTACCTCTGCAGAAATAGAAAAGTAACAAGGGAATGAAGGTATCTCAGGCAGCCAAATGAGGGCAGGAATTCTAGGAAGAGAGAAGAGCATATCAAAAGCCACTGATGAGGAACCACTGCATATTTTTTAAAATTTCTATGTTCAGTAATGCTAAAATGTACAAGGTGTATTGAGGTGAGTGAGAAATGGAAAAAGGGATGGAGCTAGATGGTGAATTCTAAAAAAAGTTTGAACTTTATCCTATACTTAATATCAAGCCACTCAATGACTGATCTGCTCATTACTTGATTTCAGCTGTTGAGTCAACCTCCCCTGTAAACTCCCTTGACATTTTATGAGTCAATGAGATTTGGGGACTAGAGTAGCGGTTCACAACATGTGGTTCCCAAACCAGCAGCATAGGCACAATCAGGAAACTTGTTAGAACTGTAACTTCTTGAGCCCCACCCCAGATCAACTGAATCAGAACCTCTGGGGTGGGGCCCAGCATCTGTGTTTTAGACAGATGAGGCAAACACCAAAGAAACAGCTAAGCGTTAAAAGTAGAGATCAAACTTTAGGGATGGGCAGGGAACGACTAAAATTTTTACTTTTAAACTACTACTTATTTCAACTATTACACTTATTACTTTAATAATTTTTATAGTTAACTGGTGAATAGGAATGAGGGTAAAGTAAAAAGGAAGGCAGTCTCAATATTTTTTTCACCTCTAAGACTTAAATAGACACTTTTTGTGACTGTTGTTGTTTTAAGCTAATACCTGTATAGGGCTTATTATGTTCTACACACTTTTACATATTCAATATTAACTCATTTTACAGATACAAAAACTGAGACCCAAAGAAGTTAAGTAAATTGCCCAAAGTCCCACAAGCTATATTTCCTTTTCAGAAATTTGATTTGTGTGCAAAGCAAGATGATTTTCTTCAGGCAAAAGTATCAATACAAATTAATCAAATCGCCCTACTTTTCCTCCTGAATCCAACTGTGATGAGACATGGTGCCTTCATACTGTCCTCTACTGTCTAAAACCTCCAACAAAATGGCCTTCTCTGCAAGTGGCCTGAGAATTTCCTCCTTCAAAATCTATATTCCCATTTCCTCAGTTAAAAAAGAAAACTGCTGGGTATCAACAGCTAAACTATTGCCTTAATCATACAGGCAGCATTTTAAAAGAATTAGCATCTAAATTAAATGACACTCAAATGAGTAGATTGACAGAGAATTTTTTATTCAAAATCAAACCAGCAACTGGACACCTCCCTTCTAAAACAGTTTTGATTACTGCTGTTCTCTTTTCCCTTACCTATTCATTTTATTATATCACTTATTTTACCACACACATAAGTTTCCTTAAAGACTGCAAAAGGAAAAACTATGCTGTTAGAAGTCAGAAGAGTGGTTTTAGGCAAGGGGATGGAGGATTGAAAAAGGGTATGAAGGGATTGTAGGGTGCTGGTAATGTTCTGTTTCTTGATCTGAAAGCTTGTTACAATGGTTACAATTTTTATTTATTTATTTATTTATTTGTGTGCGGTACGCAGGCCTCTCACTGCTGTGGCCTTTCCCATTGCAGAGCACAGGCTCCGGGCACACAGGCTCAGCGGCCATGGCTCACAGGCCTAGCAGCGCCGCGGCATGTGGGATCCTCCCGGACCGGGGCACGAACCCACGTCCCCTGCATTGGCAGGCTGACTCTCAACCACTGCGCCACCACGGAAGCCCTTTGGTTACAATTTTAAACATTCATGAGTTGCATATTTAAGTACAATTTTATATATATATGCATATATGTATACATATATTTCAGAAAGTTTTTTTTAAGCCCATAATAAATACCACGAGCTAAATTATAAAAATAAAAAGGGCCAATACAATTTCTTTTCCTTAATCCCTCCTGGAACACACAGGTTGACCTAACGGATGGTGCATGCTTAGGTGTAGAAGTGCAACGAGAAAGCCAACTCAGAGACACCCGCCTCCTTCCTGTCTCTCTTCCTTCCCCTATTCTTTCATCCCATGTTCTTCTTCACCTATATAATCCCACACCATCTTCTTGCAAGAATGGGGAAAATGGCTAATAATGGGGTTTTTGCTTGCTTTTCCTCCCTAACTTAGCAAACATTACTAACATATTCTATATAGCTACTCCATGCCCACCCCCCTCAAAATAAAGACACTACATAACAACAATCACCACTTGGGAGCATTTAATTTTCTCAAAAACTGCTTGTAGCCAGTCACCTTTTAAAATTCTTACAAAGGTTATGGTACTCACAATATATTTGTGTAGTGATAAAATATACTTTAACAAAAACTAGTTTCTAATGGCAACCACACATTTGTGGCTTGGGGGAAGGGCTGAAGTAGGTTGTTTCTCAAGGAGTCTGGTGATCGCCAAATCTGATTAGGAAATAGACACAAAGTGTGTTTATATGTAAAGTCTACAAATAAATTAAGTATTGACAATGTAGTTTTCCCTCCCCAAACAAGACAGTGATATTCCTGAAAAGGCTGTGGACTTTTGAGAAATGAGAAACACACCTTGGAGAGAAAAAACATTTAGAGGATCAAAGTGTCATGGTGGGTAGGGTCCATGGGGAACAGCACACAAAATGAAGGAAATAGAAATGACGTTTCCCTCATGTTCAATTAGTAATAATAATTGCTATACAATTAATTTCCATTGACTATTTCCTACTAACTAGGAACTTGTTAGGGCTTCCCCAAAGAACCTGGACATACATTTCATTTTGTGACAGATAAAATGCATACCACAGGCATTTCACTGACTCTGGTCCTCACTCAAATGTTCAAAGCCTTCCTGATTGTCTGACTTGGCATTGCTGACCCTCGCTCTTCTCAGCCCCTTTCCCCCTAACACCTGCCACTATTGTCAAACATGTTTGGAAGCAGGAATGCAGTGCTAAGATTGAATGATTCTGTCTCCTGCTTATAGAGAATAAAAAGTATAGGACAGGAAGTCCACATACACTAAAAGACTTGTCTGTAAAAGTAACTCAAGTTAGACAAGGATGACTGAATCTGGGTAAATTTTTTAAAAACCCAAACATGTAAATCACACCTAAAGTTCCCCAGGCAATTTCCCTAAACCGATCTAGAAAATGCTGAGCGTACTAGTTGTCCTCAGGGTGCTCAGCCAGGGAGGCAGCTGAGGCAACCGCTTCTCCCAACTTACAAGCAAGGAGTGCCACATTCTGCGTATACGCTTGTCTGAGCTGTCAAAATCACTTTCAGTAAGGAGGAGGAGAAAAAATGCTTGGAATTGAACAGAAAGACTAGCACACCTATATTACCCAAATAATATGGCCAAAGGCCATAAAAATAGTTCTAGGACCGGAAAACTTGCTTCCATTTGATATTCAAACAACACAACCATGGACACTGCTGCTACCGATTTACAAATGAAGCTTTTACTCCTGGCTGCTCTTCTGCCACTCACCCTCTGGCAGTTGGGAACCTGTTCTCTCTGTACACTTCTCCCTCTTCACAAGCTAAAACTAATGGTAAATGAATTGTGGAGCTGTCACCTTCCACCTTCAGTGAAGAAGCAGGGAAATCTGGTCTGTTGAGAGGAAATAACAACTCAGACAAACAGAGAAGGAGCAAAACTGGGTGATCATGAAAACTCTGAAAAAGAGAAAACTGAGAAAATGACTTCCTCGAGTCCTCAGTTTTCCAATTTTTGGTTCAAGGCCTTTAGGAGACTCGATCACACTTTGTCCCTTGCATCTCTGAAAGGACCCTGGTCCTTGGTAATAAACTCTTTTCTGCTTAAGCTCATTAGAAGCAGGTTTCTATTACTTGTAACCAAGAGACAGCTGGCAAAGGTAGGGTTATTTTCATCTCTTTCTCTGTTACACGGATTAGGAGATAGGGGTGTGAAGCAAAGTTTCATAAAATAAGTAGCCCTTGACTTCCTTTTGTAAAACTTATTTCCACAGTTCAAGAGATTTCCTGGGCTTTGAAACCTTCCTCCCTCCCTCCCTCCCTCCCTCCTGCTCAGGGTCAACTACTAAAGGTAGATCTATGTCAACAGCAGAGGTAAGCTTAAAAGTAAAGGAGAAGAGAAGAGAAGTGGGACACATCCACCTGCCCCTGTAGGTCTGGACTGGAACCAAGGAGTCTGCCTGTTAAGAAAGCCTTCAGGGTGAATCTGATTCAGGCTGCCATGAATCAACCTTTTAAAACAATTCTTTGTAGGCCTAAATGAAAAAAGAAAAAGAAGGCATAGAAAGGAGCCTAATTATACTGTTTCTCCAGGAAACTCTGAACTGTTCAGGAACAAGAAGGAGAAGAAAGCTATGAGGCAACATTCTATTCCTTAATAAGTCAGAGAGAAGAAAAATCATAATTAAAAATTACTGGTGATGTTCAATTAATAGGTAATAGAAAAGGCAGCATGGATAAAAAGAAGTTCCTCTGAAAAAAAGGTAACACACAGACAATCCCAGACTGAGAAGTAGTATAACCCAGCAGAGGCACCAAGCTCTAGAGCAGTAATTCACAGCAGAGGAAGGAGTACACATCAAATCACCATGGGACAGACAATAAGGAGGGAGGTTATCCCCATTTACACTGAGGGGCACTGCTATGATTAAGTCTGAACCATTCCCAGAGTGTGTTGGGACAGACAGAAGGTTGAGAATTACTGTTTAAGAGTCACTCTTCAGGTCTTCTCTACCATCCCCAAAGCCAGCTAAAGAAACTGGGAGAAATCCAATTTCTCCTGTATTAAGAAGTATAATTATGGCAGCTCAAGTTAGAATTTGGATAAAATTTTCCTTTAAGAAATTACTAGGCCTTGTTCGTCGTCTATTACAACATTACACTAAGAGTTAACAGATGTACTAATGGTCAATGACAATAACCTGCACTGCTTTTATAGGCAATATAGTCCAAGTGCAAAGCAAAAACTTAACAAGGAACTTAGGAGGGCCCAATCTGTTGATGCAATCTGTCTGTATAGGACATGTTCACTAGAACACCAAGGCGGAGATCTACCTTGTCTGAGGTCACAGCTTTTAGCTAAAGAACTGATGACAATAAGCAATAATACCAAACCGCATACCCAGGAAAGGAACCAGTGGGCAAAGCCTCCAGAGACCACTGGCAAAAGTGAAAAGAGAACTGAAAACTCCCAGCCCTTCCCTAGCCCCATCCCAGTCAAAAAGAAAGGAATCAAACAAATTGAAGTAACAGAAAGAGGCTGCACATACCTGTACTATGTCCCAGTTCATTTCCACCTCCTCCTTAATATTGTTGGCATTTGCTGGAAACCTAACAGGCTGCCCCTGAGGACACATTTCTGTCTTCACTTTCTTCAAAGGGGACTGACTGCATGTGAAGTCGTCTTCACTCTCCTCCTTCTTGCACCCACCTTCCCACGTGGCGCTTGTGGACGGTGTCTCTGTGCTGTTATTCCTGCTCTCTAAGCTGCTGGCTTTGCTGGTTTCTTCATCAGCTTTCAGCTTTTTGGTCCTCCGAGCTGAAGGTGACTGAGCTGAATTTTTCCGTTTCATCTTTGCTGTTTTCAGAGTTTGCACAGTCTCCAATTTATTTTTTCTGTCTTCCAAATCAACATCAGCAATAGGCACAGAGCTATCCTATCAAATCACAAAGAGATCACACAAGAATTAGATGATAAAAACCAATGGCTCTGGAATATTATTCAGCAATGAAAAGGCACAAATTGTAGACATACACAATAATTTGGAAGAATCTCAAGGAAATTATGTTAAGTGGAGGAAAACGCCAATCTCAAAATGTTACATACTATATGATTGCATTTATACAATATTCCTGAAAAAATTAGTGGTTATTGGGGGTCAGAGATGGGGGTGGAGGTTGGGAGGGAGGTGGGTATGACAATAAAAGGGCAATACTAGGGATCCTTGTGATAGGACTGTCCTGTGTGGTGGACACACAGACCTACACATATTGTAAAATTGCATAGAACTAAATATACACATACACATACACACATATAAATGAATACAAATAAAACTGGAGAAATCTAAATAAGATCAGTGGATTTATCAATGTCAATATCCTAGCTGTGATATTTAACTATAGTTTTACAAGATGTGACCATAGGGGGCAATGTGATAAAGGGTACATGATATTTCTCTGTATTATTTTCACAACTGCAGGTGAAGGTTTAATTTTTTTAAATAAGTGGAGAATAGGTGTACACCTGGCAGAAAAAACAAGATTTAAAACTTGCAATCAGGGCTTCCCTGGTGGCGCAGTGGTTGGGAGTCCGCCTGCCGATGCAGGGGACACGGGTTCGTATCCCGATCCGGGAAGATCCCACATGCCGCGGAGCGGCTGGGCCCGTGAGCCATGGCCACTGAGCCTGCGCGTCCGGAGCCTGTGCTCCGCAACGGGAGAGGCCACAACAGTGAGAGGCCCATATACCGCAAAAAAAAAAAAAAAAAAAAAAAAAAACAAAAACTTGCAATCAAAAGCCAACACTTTAGAGGGAGAAGAGTAACAGTCACAGGTTCATAAAACTCCACATGCTACACCTGCCACCAATTTACGCAGAAAGAGAACAGAAAACATGGCAGGACAGCAGGGTAGTACCAGGCACTTTTCCTTAGTAAGAGGCTGCACAGCAGTACATGCAGGTGTCCAAGGGCTACTCTCTGCACCACCCACCCCTCCCCCCAGGTGACAACTCAGGTGTGAAGCAATGACATCTGGCACTCATTTTGAGACTAGAGTAGTAAATAAGATACAGACCCTGCCCCACCGAGTTCACAATTTCACAAGCTAGCCTGTTTTTAGTTACCTAAGTGATGTAGATGGCACAAATTCAAACAAAAGAACTGCTCCCAAACTAAATTTCAGTCAATATTGAATTTTCTCTCCTATCAGATAATTTTCCATAATTACTGACTACTGAAAATACTGGGAACTATAATAAAGAGCACACCCCCTCCATCCTAATGCCCACCCATCACCACCTAACCTGGAAATGATATATAATACATTAAATAGCCCTCCAAGTATTACATTTTTAATTGGAACATAATAGATAAGAACAGAGGTATAAAAATAGAATGCCTCCTCAAGTCCATAAGAGTTGATGATAACCTGATCAAATTAATTGACATAGCTAAAGAATGTGTCAATCATACAGAGAGTTGTCAGCCCTAGAGGAACAGAAAAAGGAGAACTGTAGAAAGCAAATACGATCAGCATTCTAAGTAACATACAAAGAAGAGGAAAGGTTAGCAAACAGATTCTGAGTAATTTGCTCCCAATAGTTAAGACAGCCCTCCTGTGAGATGGATACATCAGATTACCTTAGACTCATGCAGGTAAAACATTCAGTTCTCATTGTGACAAGCACAGTACCTCGACCAAAGAAGGCATTCAATAAACTCAAATGAATATTTATCTAATTCTCCTATTCGGAGCCCATGCTCATCAAGTAAATTTCTGACCATTATTTAATTCCCTACTTACTTCAGTCTCCAACGAGAGACAGTGCTAGCCATAAGAATTTAACTCCTTGTGACAGTTATATCAAACTATTAATTATTAACCGGCACTCTGGTTTTATACACCACTCTTATGAGCATGGCTGATGTAAAAACACCCACGAGAGATATATTGGTTCCTGAAATACTGACAAAATCATGTTCTTGACTTAGAAACCCAGTTCCATTACTTACTATCCGTGATCCATGAGCAAGTCACTTAACATCTCTCCCCTTGGCTTTCTGGTCTATAAAATCAGGATAATTAAAGCACCTGCCTCAAGGGATTGTTGTGAAGATTAAGTAATATCATGCAAATGCAGTGCTGAACATGTCGCCTGGCTAACGGTAAGCAATCAAATATCTGCTGTTACCACCATCATTACCATGACTACCACACCCAGACTACCTCCCAGGAGAGGGAAAAGGAAGTAGATGAAGAAATAAAGAAAAAGTAAAATGACTAAAGGTGGGGGCTTTAAAGTAAGAGGAAAAAAAAGAAAAGCCAGCAGACAAAAATTAGACACTTAAAGGTATCTTCTCTGGAGTCTTCAGGCAAAATTTACCTAGGGTTTCTCAGTGTTGTTCATAGACTCCTGAGACCCTTTCAGGGGGTCTGCAAGGTCACAACTATTTTCATAATAATGCCAAGGCACTGTTTGACATTTCACTGATGGTGCAAGAGCAATGGCAGCAAAAAAACAAGGCAGTGGCACCAAGCTGTACTAGAAATCACTGTTCCCTTCACTGTCACACACTTGCAATAAAACAAGGTCAGCTTCACTTAAGAATGAAGTAGTAAAAGTTATTAATTTTTAAAATTTCAATCCTTGAAAGCACATCTTTTTCAGTCTGTACTGAAATGTACAGAAAGCACAAATGTACACATAAAGCACTTCTGCTGCAGGCCAATGCATACTGACGTGCAGTGGTTGTCTCACAGTAAATCAATTAGTGAACCAGTATTTTCCAAATGACCAACATATAACGTTACAAAATCATGCATGGGTAAAAGAGCCATTCAAACAACACAGACCAATGGATTTTAATGTAATAGAATATAGTATGGTTACAGATTCCACAATGAAACCTTTTAAACTACCACTTACTGAGTTTTGGTATAGTATAAAATAATATCTACAATTATCTGAAAAGGTTATTAAAACACCATTCCCTTTTCCAAATACACATCTGTGTGGAGGCTGGGATTTCTTTTTTATTTCAAATATCTTCTAGTAAATCAGACATTAAAGACATCTGCAAAAATGTAAAACAACGTCATTCTTATCATTAATTTTTTTGTTGTTTGGGGAAATATATACTTATTTTTCATTAAAACATGTTATTTGCATTAACATGTAATAGGATTATTTTTTTAATTGATGAATATTTTCTTATTTTTAATTTCTAATATGGTAAATATTTATAGATATAACCCAACTCAGCAAAAGTTCCTTGGGGTCCTCAGTAAGTTCTAAAAGTGTAAAGGATTCCAAAGACCAAAAATTTTGAGAAAAGTGAATCCAAACATGTTTAGATCAAAACACAGATCAAAAACATATGGAAAGGGCTTCCCTGGTGGTGCAGTGGTTAAGAATCCGCCTGCCAATGCAGGGGACACAGGTTTGAGCCCTGGTCTGGGAAGAGCCCACATGCCGCAGAGCAACTAAGCCCGTGCGCCACAACAACTGAATCTGCACCCTAGAGCCCGTGAGCCAAAACTACTGAAGCTCACGCACTGAGCGCCCGTGCTCCGCAGCAAGAGAAGCCACTGCAATGAGAAGCCCGTGCACCACAACAAAGAGTAGCCTCACTCGCTGTAACTAGAGAAAGCCTGTGTGCAGCAACGAAGACTCAATGCAGCCAAAAATAAAATAAATAAACAAAAATATGGAAATAACTCTCCATTTTTAAAGCTTCTAAGATTCTACAGCCTTCCTCAGTGACAAACTCAAGTTTAATAAGCTATGAAAATATTTTTCCTCCTTATATTTAACCTGAATCTTTGACACACCGAAAAATCACAGTTCGTTATCTTTTGCCTTCATGGGTTTTTTAATCATTCTTAACACTTCAAATGGTAATTATGTAGCCTATAACTCAACCCAGAACTCCAGGAAGAATCTGACCATTCTTCTTTTTGCTATCTCTGAAAGTCGTAAACTGTCTAGATCAAAAAAGTGGCTCACTGTAAGTATCTTTACCAGTTGAATCAGTCAGCAGGCCTTGGCCTTGACCTTGTGTTGTATTGTGTGAGCTTGACAGATAGCTGGAAAGGGATATGGAGTCAAGGGAAGGCTTCTTAAAAGTTAGATGTAAAACAGCATTTTATACTCTGTAGCAATTGAGGAAGAAAAGTTGACAAGAGAAAAGAAAGGAGATGACAGAGGGAACAGAGACCTTGCACAAGAGTGGATGAAATCTTAAGCCCAAGCGGCGAACCAATCCTTGGTAGGAGGAATGACATTTCCTCCATGGCAATAGGACAGAAGGTGAACACACATATAGATAGCTTGGTCATGAGAAAGCTGGAAACTTCATATATTCTCAAATAAATAAAAGGCAATGTCATCAGCTGAGTGAGAGAAGAGAAAGGAATTCAGGAAGTTTAAGAAAAGAGAAAAAGATGGAAAAACAAACCTGCTGAAGAAAAATAATGAGGTTACCAGGTATTTCTGATGCAATTTTGACGTCTGAGATTATGAATCTAAAGTAAAACAAATTAGGCCACTGGTGAGACTGTTTCCCGCAATGGTTAGCTGCTCAGTGCAGGCAGGAGAGGCTATGGCTCACCCAGTGCTGGGGTTTAATCAGCCATGTAAGATCGAATAAAAGAAGGGCAAAATGGTGAGACTATTCAATAAAAAGTGATTATGTAATCTAGGCTAGATTAGGTAGGAAAAGAAAAGGGCTGATGGACAGTGACAGAGCCCTAGAGTCAAAGAATTAGGTAATGGATCTCAACTCTGGCTGTACATAAAAATCACATGAGGAGCTTTAAGAAAATAATACCACTGGTGCCAAGGCCTACCTCCAAAATTCTTTCCAGATTTAATTGGTTTGGAAAAGGGGCCTGGGCATTGTTTTTTTTTTTTTTTTCAAGTTCCCTAGGCTGAGAACTACTGATGAGAAATTGTGACAAATTTGCAAAATTGTGGCAGTGAGGGCACCTGAGCAAGTAAGCTGAAAAAACAGGAAATGATGAGCTGATGGTATAAAAGTGAGATAGGAGGAAAAGAAATGTCAGTGGTAGCACAGTTTCTAGACAAGATTTCTAGACAAGCGGTAGCACATGACAAGATTCAGGCTGAGCTCACGAGAGGTGTGGTGAAGGCAGAGAAGAAGATAAAGGCACTGGAGGTGGGGAGGTTAAAGAACCAGGAACACAGGGTATTAGAAGGCTCATCCAAGTGGAGGAGGGTATCACTGAGAATAGTGAAAGAAGATGCAGAGAGGAAGATACAAAGCAAGAGCTAAAGTCTTCAAAGAATGAAGAGGAATGGCCAGTGGACTGGCAAATTACAGCAACATGGAGAGGAAGAGACTGAGTAATGATGGATTTTGTCTACAATGTTTGCTAACCATAGATTTTTAAATTATTAAGAGGCTACCAATTCTACCTCCACCCAAAACCAATTCTAGCTCCACCTAATTAGGGTTTTCAATTATTTTGTTTGGTGGTGGTTACACAAGAACAAGATGTCAAACCAATGAAATGAAATAGTCTAACATGCTCCATGTGCTTTGATTGAGCCAAAAAACTTGTGGAATATCTCTTAAGTGAGAGACTTTCCATGTGAATTCCCTTTTTCCCTTTAAAAGAAATATACATATACCAAGCACCATGGGAAGGATCAAGAAGTCACCATGACAAGGGTTCTTAAGCTCTTGAACCATACTTTAAAACTTATGTGTACATTTTATTGAAGAGAAGGTTCATAACTATAATCAAATTCTCAAAGGGTTTGTGACCCCAATACAAAGAACCCCAGAACTAAGAGATATTTCCTAATTAGGCAGTCAAGCTACTTTTAAGTGCAGCTATGCCATGCTCAATGAAAAACCTCCAAATTCTGCCAACAAGTCAATACTTTCTCAGCTATAGATAAAGCCTACCCACCCACCCACTAAAAGTGTGTTCAGTGAAAAGCTTGCATGCAAAGATGAAGAAACAGAGGTGCTGGCTGATAGGAGAAAAGATCGATTCAAATGCCCTATCCAAGGGTACAGCAAGGTACAATGTAATGTCCCCTCTATACACAATAAATGAGTCCCTGGGAAGTCACGCATCCACGGCATATTAAAAGAGTATTCTTTTAAATGAACTAGGGAAGCTGTTATTTAAAGGAATACCACAGTGAATGATTTTGGAAATGCATAATCCTTTCAGTACTGCAACAGAGCCTATAATTTATTGTTGTTGGTTTTTTTAATCCAGATTGGTGTAGCCACAGTGTTTGCTTACAGCATGATATACATATGTGCCAGTTGACAAATATTCCTTCTGCTCCAACACGGTGGATCTGATGGTAAGTACTATTAAGGCCCCTGGCAGAAGGCACCATTGCCCTGCAGTTTTGCCATTTACCTACTTTGTCCTAGTCCATGTAAGGAGAAAGTAGCATCACTAATTAGGAAGGCACGGCAGTGTTCCCTCTATTGAGCTAAAGCACCTACCAGCTCTTCCTTAACAGCCACACCTTCTGAGCCATCTTTGGTCTGTAGGGTGTTCTTCACCCGTGGCGCCCTCTTCAGTTTGGATTCCTTGGAAACAGGCAGCTTACGGCTTCTGGGGACCTTCTTTTGGGGCTCCCAGGCACTATCCTCCTTGTCATCTTCAGAGGCAGATGATCTAAAAGTAAAACGATAGAAAAATTTCCAGAAAAAATGAAGCCAAATGTTAAAGGTGAAAAAGAGATATATGCTTTTTGAAAAAAGAATAAGGTAGAAGGCGTTTAATATAAAATGGAGTGATGTGAACACAGAATATGAAGAGATATTGCTAAGAACTAAAACAAGAGAGTTGACCAGAAATACCCTCCAATACATTATAAATCACAGGTCTCCCTCCGTTCTCCTCTCACCTAACCAATACATGCACCTGTACACTCAAAACATAAGAAATCATGTATTACCGTAATAAGTGGGTCATGTCACACCATAGTCATAGTGAGTTTTTCCATTTTTAAACAGTGTCTAAAGACATTTTTGATTGTCCCAACTGAGGTGGGGGAGGGGATGCTATTGGCAACTAATGGGTAGAGACCAGGGATGCTACTAAACATCCTACAATGTAAAGAACAGTCCCTGTACCAAAGAATTATCTGGTCAATAGTGCTGAAGTTGAGAAACTGTGCTCTAAAGGAATATAACAAACTCCACTGCCCTCATGGACCTTATATTCTAGTGTATATATTTTATATTTAGTTGGTCACTTTCTCCTTGTCCAATAGTTTATCACCAACACCTAAACACAGCCTGGGACACAGCATGAGTTCAATAAATATTTGTTACATAAATGAATGAAAAAGACACAGCCTTCTTCAACACAAATGACTTCAGAAGTTAGTAAATGGCAGAATGCATCTCCTTAAAATACACATCATTCTCCCACCCCATATGAAACCAGTATGCTTACAACTCAGAGAAGGAAGAGAATTCATCTTTGGATACCACAGTCTGGACCTTTACTTTTGCTCTTCTTGGCAATGATGACATCTAAAAGAAGAAATACAACATGAAATCAGTGTGATTTAAATCACTGATCACTTATTTTCTCTACAAAATGATGTGCCATTCAAAACTAACACTCCAATACCTCTGCTGCTAGAAAATGTCATGGGGGGAAAAATGACAGTCATTCACAAGCCTAAACACTTTCCCCTCCTATGTGCCAATTATAAGGGCAGCTAACAGCCTTCCCATGGTTTCAAAAGCCTGATGAGTATGGGCCATCTCTGGAAACATATAAGTTCCTGTAGGGTGAGAATTCTTCATTTTTTAGAATTATATGCTTGCATATACTGCAAGTATTATTTGATAATTTATCAGACAGCAAATTATAAAGTCCTTTATTAAACTCTATCGCAAAGACAAGAAATACCTTCCTTCTTCTTTATCTTCTTACAGTATAAGGAGAGGCCCATCTACAAAGTTGGCAGTCAAATAAGCAATGCTGACTGACTGATTGAATAAGCAGCCAGGCTATTCCTAAAACAAGATAATCTAGTTCCTTATAATAAAAGCTCAAAATTTTTAAGTAAAATAATTAATCACAAATGCCACTAGAAAATATTTCCCAAATTCAAAGGCCCAGCTCTAAAAAAAAAGGACTCAAATAATCAGAGACATCATACAATACAGGAAGTAAACAAATTTACTTTAGCTGATAAATTTTATTACCTAAAGACTGTATGTCAAACCATAAAAACTACATTAGACTCTGACATGCTTGTAAACCTTTAAACAAGTTCCTAAACCAGTCATATGTTATAATGCCTCTGTTCTAACTTCCACTTGGAGAAGGAACAAACACCTCACAGAAATACCAAAGTGGTTGTCACAAAAGGGAACATGTCTCCCTGGCAGCTATAGCTCAACTCAGTCCAGTGGGTGCAGAACTACTGGACAGGAGAGTGCCCAGAGGGAACCAGGACTACAAAAGAAGTAGACAGGATATTCTTCCATATTTTCCTTCACCGCCTTTTCTGAATTTTATGTTTATCAAGGTCATCATTCCTCAAATAAGTGCTCCTAGATACTGATCATAAAGGAACGGATAATTTGTGATTTCTGTGTTGTACGTATTTTACCACAATAAAACAAAAACAGAAAGAGTAAGTCAGTGTATGATGGGGTGGCATTTCAATCAATTTTATTTATTCATTTATTTTTGGTTGCATTGGGTCTCTGATGCTGCGCGCAGGCTTTCTCTAGTTGCGGCGAGTGGGGGCTACTCTTCATTGTGGTGCGGGGGCTTCTTGTCGTCGTGTGCACGCTTCTCATCGCGATGGCTTCTCTTGTTGCAGAGCACGGGCTCTAGGCACACAGGCTTCAGTAGTTGTGGCTTGCGGGCTCTAGAGCGCAGGCTCAGTGTTTGTGGTGCACAGGCTTAGTTGCTCCAGGGCATGTGGGATCTTCCCGGACCAGGGATCAAACCGGTGTCCCCTGCATTGGCAGGTGATTCTTAACCACTGTGCCACCAGGGAAGTCCAGAAATGAATTATTGAATAAGTGGTATTAAGACAAACAGCTATCCTCTGGAGGAAAAGAAGTGTTTAATTCTTGCTGCCACACCATGAACTAAAATATATTCCACACTGACTAATGATTTAAATGTACCAAACAAAAGTACAGTATTACAAAAGGCAAAGAAGACTGTTTTGATAATTCTGAGTGGAGGTGGGAGAATTAAGGTTTTCCTAGGCATGACTCGAAATTCCAAAAGCCAAAAAGATTAGCAAATTTTACTATATAAAAATTAAAACCCCAAGTCAGCAGTGGGAGCATTTCAGAACCAAACCAATTTACTCTGCAGTATCCTCAAAAAAAAAAAAAAAAAAAAAATCACAGGACATGGTATCTGATACCTTGGAACTAAGGGTAAAGGGAGTCAGGGCTGGGTGTAAGCTGTCTGAAGCAAAGGAATATCTCTAGATGCTCTACTCCACTTCGTGCTATTAACAACTGCCCCAGGAAAAAGTCTGGAGGTTTATTCTCTGGAGAAGGTAAAACAAGTCTCTAGACTAGAGGACATGAAGTACAGTTGTGGACATGGGAACCATACAGGCTGAATGTTAAACTGAGATTCCCGGCCCCCTTCCCCCACTATGCTCCTAAAAAAGCCTCCTACCCTCTAGGGAGGAGCATGGGAAGATGCTTTGGAGAATCTGACCAGCCCAAGAATAAAATGCTGACGGTGCTAAGCTCCTTGACAAACAGCCCAACCAGATCATCCACTCCCATCACCCCCTTCTACATTACACCTGAATTCAGAACTTTCCCACACAGACCACCATGCACCAATTCTAACTCCACACTTCAGCTTTAACAGACGTGTTATAAATAGGGGTAGACAAATCCTTGGGAAGCTCATAAAATTTTAATTAACCACTGGAGAAGACTTTCCTAAAACAAATATTTCCAAATGCTCCTTTATCAGGCACTCTGGAGGCAATGCTGCCATTAAAAGAGGTGAACTTGTCTTTTGACAAGTAGAAAAAACAATATGAATTTGAAAAAGGAGGTGGGAAAGGAGAATATGCATGAACACATAGGCCTATTTCAGGCAAATCAGTTTTAGAAAGAGTATATACAGAAGGTAAGGACTTAGAAATTCTTTCTTAAAAACTGTGTACCTATCTAGGTATACTCCCAGGGGTATGTATACTCCCAGGGGTATCCATACTCCAGTTTTACCACCAATGTTCTGGGAACTGTTTGTCCATCTCCAATCCTCCCATGTTCTCTTATTTCCTATCATAGGATTTGTAGATTAACCAAAATTTAATCCATTTGCATGGTTTTGAATACTTGTATCACCTACTTACTTACAAACCTAATACCTCCATCACAAATCTTACCTCTGAGATTCAGATTTACAAAATAAACTGCCTGCCTATGAAACTATCCAGATGCTTCACAGTTATCCAAAATTTAACATACCCACAATGGAACTCCTGATAAACTATTCCTTGTCCTAAAACCCATTCGGATCTCAGTCTTTCCCATCTTTGTACATGGCACCACCATCCACCTAAGATGAATGGTTCTTTGCTAAGTTAGAACGTTGTTAAAATTTTAACAGTTTCATTGAGCTATAACTGACATACAATAAATTATTCGTGTTTAAAGTGTACAGATTTGATAAGTTTTGACATATGTATACTTATCTCCACCATCAAGATACTGAACATAACCATCATCCTCTAAAGTTTCACTTGCTAAACCAAAACCTTGCAAATCTGTTATTTCTTTCATCTCCCACATCCAATCTGTAAGTAAGTCACGTAAATTCTGCCTCCAAAATGCATCTTAAATCTTGATGATCTCCAGTGAGGCTTCAGTCCCAAACGCTTCTCACCTGGACTACTGTAACAGCCTCTTAACTGGCCTCCCTGCTTCCACTCCTGCTCCTAAAACCCATCCTCCACAAACCCATTCAATCTAACATTTAGAAAATGCTTTAAAACCATTCAATGACTTCCTATTCCATCCTCAAGAGTCAAATCATATTTTTTTACCATAGTCTTCTAGAACGCCTTGAAGAAGTGACCACTGCCTACCTTTCTAACCACATTTACCACTCCCTGTAGCTCCTCAGCCATAGTCACAACATGCTTTCGCTCTGTGTAACAAGCGTGATCCTTCCCCACCCCAGGTTCCCTCTGCCGGGAGCACTATTCCCCCTGCTCATCAAAAGGCTGGCTCCTTCTCAGCGCTTAGATCTCAATATTTTAGGCCTAACATGCATTTCTCAGATAAATTATTATTATAGGACACTATTTATTTCCTTTATACAGTACTATGTAACATAATCTATAATTATCCTTGTTTATTGTCTGCATTCCCCACATTTACTGCATGGCAGTAAGCACCACAAAGTTTGAAGAAACCACATTTGTCTTTTTCACTTCTGTATCACATGGAGCCTGGCACTTAATAGCTGCTCTATAACTATTTTCAAATGAACATAAGAATATATATATATATATATATATAGTCTCTACACAGGAATATACATTTTTTTCCCCAGCACTATTAGGCAACATCACACATGGCACTCATTGCTTTCTTGAAAAAGTGATGGTACAAGAGAACATCCCTATTGTTAGTGGCTTGAGATTTTCACTCCTCCAAGCTCTCTTATCTCTGTGGGTACGAAAGCTGACTCAGAATCAAAAACTTGGAGGTTGCTATGATGTTACTGAGAGGAGGCACCAAGCCAGGGCAAGTGAAAAGCGGAGGAGGGGCTGGAAAGACCTGCACACACACAAATATTACATTAAAACTGTAAAAACAACAATTAGATAACTTAAAGGAAAACAGGGAGAACAACTTTTTAAGAGGCACCTAAAGAAGCTTCCCTGTGTACCAACAAAAGTCCTTGGAATGTCAGCACAGATCCCTTAGTAATGAAAATAAAATACTAGAGCTGGAAAGAGCCTCAGAAATCAGACAGTCCTGCTATTCTCTTTTATGAATAAGAAGCCTGAGATCCAGTGAAGTGATACGGCTTACTCAAAGGGAAGATCTATTGTGGCATAAGGACCAGAACCCAGAGCCCCAAACACAAAGCCTAGGCTCGTTTCCCATTGCACATACATTATATTTATGACATGCTGGCGAATGGGAGGCTCGAGAAGAGGTGCCTGGAGTGTTCCCATTCGTTCCTTTCCTCTACAGTTATCCAGTACCTCCTACACGCCAGGCACACTACTGAGGATGCAGCTGATTCTGCCAGGGCCATGATCTGATGGTGAAAAGGGCGCTTCCTTCCCCATCTCCGATCATTTGAGGTTTGAAAACAATCTAGGTCTGCCCTGGCTTTCCGACGTCTGCCCCTTTGCGCTAAGAGCTTGTCTGAGAAGACGCGCCAGGTGACACGCGGCAGGTAGGAGGGGTTTTCGAGGGTACGGTATGAGATACAGACTGCAGACAGTAAACTGTAATGGAACTTCTCACTTTAAAAAGGGATGTTATTTCCCAAATGAGCGCTCAGAACTTTCTTAATGGCCCCAAAAATACCGGAGCCCGGGCGCCGGGCTCCCGCGAGCCCGCAGGAAGACCGCCAAGGCGGACGCTCAGCTCACCTTCCCGCCCGGCGTGTCAGAAGGCCCGGGATTCTGTGTGTGCGACCACATCTTCCGGTTCCCGCCGGAAGTTTTTCAAACGCCGGAAGTCCCGCCTGGCTTTTCCCTGACTCGCCGCATAGGCACGCAGCTCCCGGAGCGGGGTGGAGCCGAGCCAAGCGGAGGCGGAACTAGAGGGAGGATCCCGTGGGACCCGCTCGTCGGCTGGGGGCGGAGCTCCATTTACCCACATCCGGCGGAGGGGGTCGTGAGGTTCTTGCAAAGGTCGACGGCTTTTTTATTTATCTTGTGTTAATCCGCTTTGCTTGTATTTTCTTCTCTTTTAAGTTTAATCAAGAATGTTTCTGTTTATTGCATTATTTGTAATTTGCAAATGTGGAAAAATGAAAAACAAGCTTTATTCTTTCTAACGTCAATTTTAAATGTCAGTAATTAACTTCCCTGAAGGTGTTTCCTAAACCCTGAGATAAAGGTTTGCTCGAGGCTTATGGAACTATCCCAGTTTTGCCTCTTCTGTTAAGCACTCACGCAGCCCCTGAGGTTTATGGGAGAGTTTAGCCCTAGAGTCATTACTGTCTTACGTTGGTCTCTCAGGCAGCTTGGGGGAGGCTTCCATCAAGATGTCGGAATAGAAGGACGGGGAGATCACCTCCTCTCACGGGTACATCAAAAATACATCTGCATCTGAAACAATTCTCACAGAATACCTGCTGAACGCTGGCAAAACAGCTCAAACTCTCCAAATCACAAAAAAGATCTCCACATGACCAGGTAGGACAAAAGAAAAAAAAAAGGAATCTCAGGCAGCTTGGTACACTGCCAATCACACTGATTGGGAAACCCGGTTTTCTCAGGAACTTACTCGTGCTCTGGGCAAATACTTTATGTCTTTGGATTTATTTCCACGGCCTACCCCTCCATCTCACTCCTTACCTGATAAGGTACCCCACACATATTAGGGGTGAATATTCACTGAATTAATTTACTTGAGGCAAATGCAGGTCCCAGTTACCTAACCTTTCGGGGCAAGAATGGAAAAATCCATTTCATTTTTAGATTCTTGAAAAGTGCTGTGTCTTAAGTCCTGATAACCTAGTAACCTAGGTGAGCTATCCTCCATATCCAGCAGTTCCATTTCCCTTCCCAGAAAACACAAAAATAGCCCCTACTTATTATCTTGATGAGGCCAAGTATCTCAACCCCACTTCCATACTCAAAGCCCCACTTTTTTTCACTAACAGAACTTAAAAGCTATTATAAAGGGCTCCCAAACAATTCTTCTTTCACTTTCCCTTTAATATATTTTCTCAAAATCAGTTCTCATTAGAAATGAAAAATGACTTGTTTTTTGGTGGTGTGTTTTTTACAAAGTACATTAAACTCTAAGCGCCAAAGAAATTAGATTGTAAAATTAGGGAAATAAGGCTGCTGTTAGTCTAGATTAGAATTTAGCAAATCAAAACCCCAAGGATTCGTCTTAGAAGACTCTAAAGAGCAGCTTTCCATGCTACTGAATCATTTCCAGGAACTCTTTAAGTGCTGAAGAGCTGAGCAGGCTATTGAAATGACCCTTTGGGTGCTACAGATTCACCCACAATGAACATAAATTTTATTGGCTAATTTTTGCAATGGGGAGGAAAACAGGACTCCTTAACCTTATTAAGGTCTCTTTGTCTATAGCTAAGATCCTTGGTGATAAGGATCCATTTCTGAGATTGATTAGGGATTTGTTTTTTTTTTCTTAATTTGCAGCCTTATGTTGTGTTTTGCAATGGTTCCAGTAGATCTGCAACTCTGCTGCAATCACAGTCTGCTCCACAATTTCTAGTTCTGAAAGAATTCTAGAGAACACATTATAGTTCAGGATATGGGGAAGTGAAACCAGGTCACATTAATCAACAACAATTTACAATTTATCATTCACCTACTTTTGATGTCAAAGTGTGCTACATAGGTTTAAGGTACAGGTGGGTAAAGTTTAACCAATATTCTACAAAATCTTTTGACAAAATTCCTGTCCTGAAGGAATTTTCAAACAAGACTGGAGACTAGATACAGCCACAAGAGACAGAGACCCAGACAAGACAGTCTAGATTCAAGGACTAGGTTGTACATGTGAGTAGCCACATTACCAGTGAGAAGAAGAGTAGGGCCTGGCCAGCGTAGTGTTGGACCTTGATTCCCCTCTCCTCTACCAGGGAGAATCATCTTTCAACTGGGGAAGAAAAAAGATTAGTAAGCTAAAGTAAATAACCTGGTGAGGTTTTAGACATCAGACACCTGGGGAAAATAAAAGCTAGGGCAGTATCTTCCAAAATTAATGTAGGTAGTGACCTACTCCAAAGGCAAGTAAGTTTGTCCAGAACATATTTCCCTTAGAATTTTGCAAGAAAGCTACTCCCACTAAAATATGTCAAGGGAAATTTGTAATCACTAGGTATAAACCAGACTCCACGGCAAAAACTGCCTTTTCTCTCTAGAACCTTGCCCAGTCTCTTGTTTACCTTTGGATCTTAAGTGCTGAATTCTGAGAAATTCATGGGTTTAGACTTACAGCCTGGAATAATCTGAACACCAGCCTGAGACTAATGCAGTAGAGTTTGGGAGTAATGAAAACATGTTTTGGATTTTCTTGGAGGTTATTTATTTTATTGCTCCAAGCAAATAGCTCTTTGTATGCTATTCATTGGTATGTATTACTGTAATAATAATAGTAATAACTTACAGTCATTCCTCATCTACCACGTGCCAGGTGCTAAATTAATGTTTTTACATGTATTTGTGTATTTAACTCATATCAGCTCAGTGAGATGTTGCTATTACCCTCTTTTTATGAAATGAGAAGGCCAAGGTATAGATAAGTTAAATACCTCTTCCAAAGTCACATCAACTATTAAATTGCAGATCTGGGATTCAAACCCAGTGATCTGCCTTACTCCAAATCTAGAACTCTTAAAGACATCCATATACTACCACCAACTTGAAGCAAGTTCTTTTCTTTCTCCATTATGGTGGCCAGTGTAAGACTCGAAATCCTTGAGATGCTCAAGAACCATTGAATCTCTAAATGTACTAAATAAAGTACTATCCACCCACCTAAAACATAGCAAGGCCATTTTCCCTATTGACTTCAAACTAATTTACGTTCCATGAGAACAAAAATTTTTAATATAGATGCAACTGTTTCACCCACTAAATTGTAAGATATTTGGATCTAAGTCCTGGAACTAAGTCTTAATAATTTTGGTCTCCCCATCTCCAATTTCTCCTTCCACCCACACAATGTCTAATAATACGTTACAAATAATATGTACCCAATAAAATAGTAGACTAGCTCTTGGACCCAAGAATGTGCCTGGAATAAAGAAAAATTCCTTCCTTGTACTAGAAAAGTAATCTAAAGCTCCTGCCACACAGAAGGGGGGTTACCATTTTAAAAATCAAGTGTACTTTTGGAAATTCAAACATTTTGTCACTTAAGAGTCAATCACTTAGCAAAGGCAAAAAAGTCTGTTTCAGATTAGAGGATGTACAAATTGAAACTGAGCCCTATTTCATAAATGTGTGTGTTACCTCCTGCCCATCCACTTTCCCACTATCAGAAGCTCTCATTCCTAAACACTAGAACTCATTGGCTTCAATGAGCTTCTCTCAATAACTCAGCCAGGAATATGGAGGATTTTCTGCAAAATCTAAGACATTGGGAAGCAGAGAGGGGACTGCCTCTGTTTCCCAAATGAGAAAGGGGTTTCTTGTCAAGTGAGGTGGACTGGGCTGGTAGACGAGTTCCCAAACTTAGACTTCCCTGTTGCTCTTTCATTCTGGCTAGGAACAGCAGCATAATTCCGGAGTGCTAGTCTAGTACTGAGGATAATGCTCTAACCCAGAGTGAGTTTGTCAGTCTTTCGTGTAAAAGAAAAAAGATTCAAGGGATTAAAATCCTGAGTTTTGAAAAAATATTGAATGGATCTTGAGAAGGCATCAGTTAAGCGTGAGGAAATTAATTGTACAGATTTTTCAAGGAAATGGATATTCATGCATCATTCAAAAGGATTATACACATTTAAATTTATCTTACGTGAAGTAAAATTGTGGGATTTACATATCAAGCTAGAATATAATTTTAATCTTTCGCTGAAAACTGAAATTTTCAGTGTTTTGTCCACTTAATCTTTTACAAATCCTCAAAGTATTTTTGTAATGAATGTAATTAAAAGCAATATTAAGGGGGAAAAAAGTCTGAATCATCAACAAACCACTGTATCTATTGCATGGCCCACTGTTCCACTTATCATCTGCCTGGCGAATTCACTGGCTCAATCACTGGCACTCAATCAGTTGCACTCATGAGCAGACATATTGCAAAATTTTCTCCTGGTGAGTTTCTTTTCCTCAAGTAAGTGTCCAGGGACCACTTCAAAGGCCTAAAATATCCATTGAATGGCCTGAGACCCAGGCATAGACACCCCAGAGAGCTCTTTAGGAGATCCTAATGATGGCATGGCTGGTTGAGTTGCAGGGAAGGAATGGAAGGCAGTATAGTGGGACCAGATTTATTTTGTTCATCACCACAGGGAGCCATGTCTGAAAACTCTATACATCAGAACTAGTAGTTTGTTTGCAGTACCTTGAGTCCTGTCTTCCAGCTTAATAAACTGGACCTATCTGCAAGGTGTTCTGTTTGAAACACTCATCCAGAACCCTATAGTCAGAGTTTTAATACTAGGAGCTTCACACACTAGCTGGAATTCAAATATAGAAAAGCATCATGTGTGAAATCAGTCTATGTCCAAGTTGGTGTGTACTCATGTTTTTAAGTCAAGTTTATTGAGTATAATTTACATAGAGTAAAACTCAACTTTTTTGTTCTGACAAACACATACAGGCATGGAACACAACCACAATCAAAATATAAAACATTTCCATCACCTAAGGAAAAAAAAAAATGCCCCTGTGTAGTCAACCTCCTCCCCTATGCCAGCCCCCTGGCAACCATTCATTGTTCTCTGTCCCAATAATTCCATCTTTTCCAGATTATCATGTAAACAAAATCACACACTATGTAGCCATTTGAGTCTTTTTTTTTTTTCCACTTAGTAGAGGCATTTTAGATGAATCCATGTTGTTGCATGTTTCAGTAGTTTGTTTCTTTCTATTGCCAGTTAGCATTCCATTTTGTGAATGTTTGTTTAGCCATTCCGCAACTGATGGACATTTAGGTGTTTTCTTTCCACTTTTTGGCTCTTGTTAACAATGCTTCTATGAAAACTCATGGGCAAGTTTTTGTGTGGACGTGTGTTTTCATTTCTCTTGGTAAATAAATACCTAGGAACAGGATTGCTGAGTCACATAGTGAGTGTTTAGTTTTATAAGAAACTACTAAATTGTTTTCAAAAGTGGCTGTACCATTTTGCATTCCCACCAGCAATGCATGAGAGTTCCAAATGCTCATCCTCACAAGGACTTGATATTGTCAGGTTTGTCTATTTGTCTGTTAGTTTGTTTGATTTTTGCCATTTAATAGGTGTGTAGGAGTATCTGATTAGAATTTTAATTTGCATTTCCTTAATGACTAATGTTTAGTTATTTGCCACTCACGTATCCTCTTTGATGAAGTGTCTGTTCAAATATTTTGACATTTTTTAGTTGGATTTTTTGATTGTTGAATTATGAGAGTTCTTTATATATTGTGGATACTAGTTCTTTATTAAATATGACACTTGGCTTTAAGAGTTTTGAGTTATTATAGGCAACTGCCATCATAATAGCACACAGAAAAATGATTCCTCCTCTGACTATGAAGAAAACTCTACCACAGCCAAGTGTCCTTCAAGAGGCTAGCTAACAGATGATATCAAAACCACCAACCTTTTTACATGCATGAATTTTCCTGAAACGACCATTACCACAGACAGAAAACATTCTTTGTAGAAAAATGGCCTAACTTCACAGTGAAGGATAAAAGTATGAGCTTAAAATACCCTAAGCATTTGTCACCCTAAAGGAGTGCTTTAAAATTGAGAAAGTGGCATGCACAAGCTTTTAGCAAATAATGTGGAAAGTTAGCTAAACCATAATGTTCATACAGAGAAGTGGGTATTTTGTTTAGACTGGACCATGACCTGAGTATAAGAAAACCCAAACAGTTTACCAAGAAACTCCTGTTGGTTTCTGAAGGAGAGTTTAGCAGAAGTAGGTGTGGCATATATAAGGGCCTTTCATAACTTTCTGCCATGAGCTTTTTTTGAAAAAATTAATTAATTAATTTATTTATGGCTGTGTTTATCTTCATTGCTGCGCGCATGCTTTCTCTAGTTGCAGCTAGCTGGGGCTACTCTTCATTGCAATGCACAGGCTTCTCATTGCAGTGGCTTCTTTTGTTGTGGAGCACAGGCTCTAGGCACGTGGCCTTCAGTAGTTGTGGCTCGCAGGCTCAGTAGTTGTGGCTCTCGGGCTCTAGAGCGCAGGCTCCGTAGTTGTGGCACACAGGCTTAGTTGCTCTGCAGCATGTGGGATCTTTCCGGACCAGGGCTCGAACCCGTGTCCCCTGCATTGGCACACGGATTCTTAACCACTGCGCCACCAGGGAAGTCCCTGCCATGAGCTTTTGTTAGTTAGGAGACCCAGATCTATAATTCCTATAACTTTCAGGCCTGTTTCTAGAAGTCATTAGCTAGTACTTCTCAAATTTTAATGCACATAAGAATCACCAGCAGAACTTCTTTTAAAATGCTAATTTCCAGCCCCTAGCACCCAAAATCCCAACTGAATGAGTTTACCATGGCATCTACATGTATATCAGTACACTGGATGATTCTGATGGGGTGTTTATACATTACTGGAAAAACTGGCCTAATTCTTACCATGTACTTGATTTAGAAAGCTTAGAGGGCTGAGCTGTAGCAGTAGGGTTTCTACAGTGTTTTATGGTGCTTAACCTTAAACGCCGGCTTCCAAAAGGTAGACCAGATAGTTCCTGCTAGCCACACTGACTATGATGGTATAGTTTATTAACTGAAAATAACTTATACTTACAGATTGCTTAATATTTGTAAGATAATTATGGTAATTATATACTTTTTTGTTTTGTTTTTAAAATATTTTTTGAGGCAGGTAGATGATATATTTATCCCCATTTTAAGGTGATAAAACTGAAGCTTAGAGCATTCACCCAAATTCACCCCAAATTACAGAGCACTATTAAATAAATGTATCACAAACTAAAAAAGTAGTTTTATGCAAAATAGTTTTATACCTACTTCAACTAAACCCTTCTATATTATTTATCTATTGCTGTATAGCACATTACCCTGAAATATTTTTTTCATGCTGTAAATATTTTAAATAACCTCCTGGTAAATAAACTGGATGAACTGGATTCCAGAGAGACTGAGTCTGGTCAAGTAAGAGTGCATATTCAAAGATATATTGAAAATAATGTCCCAACTATTTCATAATATAGCAAAAACGTCCAGTTATAAGACAAATAAGTTCTAGGAATGTAATGTACAACATAATGACTGTAGTAAACAATATTATTTTGTATATTTGAAAGTTACTAATGGAGTAGATCTTGAGTTCTCATCAGAAGGAACTGTTTTATGTCAGTTGCATGTTAAATAATCAACCTTATTAAAAAGTAAATTTATGTAAAAGTAAGTCTGTCCTAATTCTAGGAAGTATTGTTTCTGTACCCCAGCACACAAATCCCTGAAAATTGTTCATTTTACTGCTGGGCCTTTAAGCTTTCTTTACCTCAGACCTGCCTGTTGATGAGAGGGAACCATAAATGCCAACAAGAATTGATGGTAATCACCCTGGAACCTGTTGTTATCCACACTCAACCAGCACTGGTTGGATCCTATCTATGTCAAGCTTGAAAGCTCTGGCCCTGAAAATTCTGCCTTTATTCTGTATTGAACTTTTTGAGCTCTTTTTGGAATAGGCCTGAGATCTCAGCTTGGCCCTACTTGGTAACTATTCTTTGCCATCTGGAATTGCTAGGATTGATTTTGCTTACTTGAGATTTAATACTACTTTTGTGTGTATAAAACATTCAGAGTGGTCTGGGAAGTGGCCACTTCCATTTCTAAATATCATCATCAACAGGAATGAATCAGCAATGCTGTTTTAGTGACACACATAACTGCCAGCATCTTAGAGTCATTCATTGCAGCTGCCTCCTGGTTTATTTAGCAAACACTATGTATGAGCTATCATGGTACCCCAATGGTTGCCAAGTGCTTTGGTGCCAATTAAACTGTTTTTTTTGTTTTTTTTTTTTTTTTTACTTTTCAAGACGTTTCTCTCCCCACCCTCCCTAGATACTGCTAGATGATTCTGCTGAAAGTCCTGTCTTATAAAAGAAGAGCATCTGATATATTTATGCTTTGCCTTATAGAACAGTTTCATCAGTAGAAATGTGAAGGAAGCAATGAGGGGAACAGCTATAGTGAACTTAATTTTAACTAATAAAAATCTGGTTGATTATTTACAAGTAACAGAAAACTTGGGAGAAAGGGACAATGTCAGTTGGAGTTAGTGCCCAGCCAGGCACAATGCTGGACTTGGGTTGAGATTGGGGCACGTGATGGCACAGCCATTACTAAGAACAATCACAAAACCATGTACAAATCTGCACAGAAGTAGTGGTATCAGGAGGACTCATGTCCAGTTGCACTTTTTGAATTTGAATTATTGTTCAAATGTTTCATTTATTAATATAATTATGTGATTCAAAACGTGAAGGATACAAAAGGGAATGCAACAGAAATCGTCACCTCTGCTCCCCAGTCACTTTGTTCCCCTCCCTTTGAGTGGTCTTTTTTACCAGTTTCGTGCAAATTCTCCTAGAGAAAATTCTTTGCATATGCAATCAAATGAAATAATATACTTTATCAAACCCAGGATCCCATTGATTGCAAGATGTGCCATTATTATGTTTATATATTATTAATATACATATACTATATATATTATATGGTGTGTTGTATTATATGATATGTATTATACATATACTATAATTATAGTATGTTATACTACTACAAAAGAAATTTTTAAAAAAGCACTGTCAATTAAACTGTGATTTGCCTCTATTATACAATGAATTCTAGTTTCAGAGACATCCAAAGTGTGAAAATATGTGCATTTTAGAATCAATGAAGTATGACTTATATTCTTTTTTTCAAATTTTACACAAAAGATTGTAGCCTACGTTTATGATTCTGTATTATGCTTGCTTCACTCAACAATACATCCTGGAGCTTATTTCATATCAGTACATAAGGTATTTCCTCCTCCTTTTTTATGTGGGAGACCTGTGAAAAGAGGACTTTAACGAGTATGTTCTGTGGCAGAAAGTGAAAAAGGAAGGAATAGGACACTCTTTGGAAAGGATAGTGAATAAACTGCAAATGACTGAAAGAAAAAAACATAATAACCCTTATTTTGCTTGTTTCTTCTCCAAGGATAAAGATATTCATATTGGAAAGTGTAGGATAGATATCATGAAAAAAGGGCTCAAGTTTGCCATAAAAGAAAAAAACATAGTAAGATGATGTCTAGATAGTTTATAGGAGTTAAAGCCTTTGAACCCGAACAAATACAAACCACAGCACTAAAACACACAGACATGACAAAATCATTTGGGGGAATTTTTGTGAAATAATGAAGGAAGAGGTGACTGAAGATGTGGTAAAAGATTTGTACAAAAGTGAAAATTATAGGAAATACAGACTAGCAAATTTTCCCATTCATAAGTTTTAAAATACATTATTAAAAATACAGTTTATTAGCACTTAAAAAGTAAAAATGTCATGCTTATTTTAACTGAAAAAAAAAGAGGTGATTAAAAGGAACTAGAATAGGTTCACTAGAAATGTTATGCCATGGCTAGGTTGTGGCTATGGTGAGGGGGAAGGAACTGAAGAGAAGCTTGCTTTGCCAGCAAACTAAACGACTGCCCTGCCAACAGTCAGGGAACATTCCCTTCACTTGTGCTCTGAGTGACACACTACAAAGAACAACAAGGTAAAAAATGGAACTGGAGTCAAGTCATGTCTCAGATGCTACCTAGTAACCTTGGAAAAGTCACACATTTTGTTTTTCCTTATCTAAAATAAGGAGACTTCATTTATTGATTACTAAATTCCTTTCTGTAAATTACATTTTAACTATAATCTGGTTATAACTATATTACATATAACTATATATTATCACTCTAATGTAGAAAATTTGAAAGATCAAGAGTTTTTTGATGTAAGCAAAATGTCTGATGTCTTTCATGATATCTTTATGGAAGCGATGAAGAAATATGGATTAGGTTCCCATCTAGTTCCAATCAGGCTGATATTTCTATGCAACAGGTTGATCAATAAATCAAATAAAAACATAAGATTGGGAAAATGGGAAAACCAGTGTTCAAAATCACCTCAAATTACTGAAAATGTGCCTGAAATCAATAAAAGGAAATTTAATAAAGTTGATCTTGAACACCTCTACTTTGATTGTAAAAAAAAAAAAAAAGTCATTTACGATGTGGAGAAATTACGTTGCTGGTGGAAATGTAAAAATTGGTGCAGATGCTGTCGAAAACACTTTGGTGGCTCCTCAAAAAGTTAAACATAGAGCTGCCATATGACCCAGCAATTCCACCCCTAGATATACACCCGTGAGAAATGAAAATGTGTTCATACAAAAACTTGTACATGAACATTCATAGCAGCATTTGCAAAAGCATAAAAGGGAAACAACCCAACTGTCTATCAATTGATGATTGGGTGAATAAAATGTAGTATGTCCACACAATGGAATATTATTCAGCCACTAAAAGGAATGAAATACTGATACATGCTACGATATGGATGAACCTTAAAAACATTATCCTCAGTGAAAGAAAACAAACACAAAAGACCACATATTATGTGATTCCATTTATATGAAATGTCCAGACTAGGCAAATCCATAGAGACAAAAAGTAGATTAGTGATTGGCAGGGGGTGTGGTAGGGGGCATTGGGGAATGCCTGCTAATAGGTATGAGGTTTCTTTGGAGGATAATGAAAGTGTTCTGGAATTAGATTGTGGTGATAGCTATGCAATCTTGTGAATAAACTACATACCACTGAGTTGTACATTTGAAAATGGTAAATTTTATGGCATGTGAGTTATATCTTAATATAAAAATTAATTAAAAAGTTATTTACAGGGGCTTCCCAGGTGGCACAGTGGTTGAGAGTTCGCCTGCCGATGCAGGGGACACGGGTTTGTGCCCCGGTCCGGGAAGATCCCACATGCCGCAGAGCGGCTGGGCCCATGAGCCATGGCCGCTGAGCCTGCGCATCCAGAGCCTGTGCTCCACAACGGGAGAGGCCACAACAGTGAGAGGCCCGTGTACCGCAAAAAAAAAAAAAAAAAAAAGTTATTTACAGAAAATCAGTATGAGAGACCAGACTTCATAGTTTAATAAGGTGAAAACAAAACAGCAATTCTGAGTTGGCTGTGAGCTCTTAATTGAATCAACAGACTGAAATGGCTGCTTAAGAGGGTACGCCATCTTGAGTTTTGTTAATGCTTACTGAGAACATATTGAGAATTAGGCCAAGCATTTCCAGGATCATCAGAACAACTCTGTAAGTGGCTGTTATTATCTTCATTTTACAGAAAAGGAATCTGAGGTTAAGTGACTTGCCCGAGGTCACCCAACTAGGAAGGGGGGGGGCCAAGCTTTGAACCCAGTTCATTTGACTTTGGGAACTATGTACCTGACCACTGCACCATACTTGTGTTAAGAAAAGATTAAAGTCCAGATCAAGGAAGGTGATAGCCTGACAGCCAACTACACTAATCATACTTCATCTTGGCCATCATGGCCAGTTCTGAAAACCACACTGATGGTTTTAGATTATGTCCGCAAGCTCTTTGATGCTGCCCCCTTCAAAAGGTGAAGCTAAACTTCCCTCCTTGAATGTAGGCTGTGCTTTGTAACTGGCTTCTATAGAATAAGAAGGAAGTAATAGTGTGTAATTCTGATATTAGGACATAAAACATGTTATGGCTTCCCTCTTGCTCTCTCTTTTGGATCACTACCTCTGGGGGAAGCAAACTGCCATATTTCAAGGACGCTCAAGCAGCCCTATGGAGAGTTCCACACAGCGAGGAGCTAAAACCTCCAGGAACTCAGGCCTCCTGCCAAAAACCAGCAATGACTTGCCAAGCATGTGAATGGGCCTTCTTAGAAGCAGATCCTCCTGTTCCAGTCAAGCCTGCAAATGACTGACTCTTGACTGGGACCTCATGGGAGACCCAGAGCCAGAACCACCCACCTAAGCTATTTGTTGATTCCTGACTCTTTTTGGAATGATGAAAGTGTTCTGGAATTACATTGTAGTGATGGTTGCACAACCTTGTGAATATGCTAAAAAAATCACCGAGTTGTACACTCAGAAATGATATAAAATAATATACAGTTGAAGCATCAACTAAGTTTTAGGGTAATTAGTTTCATGACAATAGATGACTAATACATAACTTTAAGGGACACTGAAAAACCTAAGTGTGTCCCAAGAAGGACAACCAGGAGGTCCCTAGGGTTTTAAGCCCTGTCATGTGTGGAATGTACTTGAGGTGTTTTTGTCTGGACTAGAGGAGTCTGAGGAGGACCTAGCTTCTGCGTGCAAAAATCTTCCAGCAGGGTGACATCAGCATCAAAGCTGAATAAGATGTCCCTCGTTGTGTCCCGCCCCTCAACAGCAACAATTTGGCATCCATCCGTGGACAAAAGTGCCTGTGGGAGCTGTGGAATCCAGTGTCATGCCAAGGGGCCTGGGAGTAATCTTGCCCACCTGTGCATCAAGTAATAAGCATACAGACCTCAAAGCCATGAACAGGCTCCACCCTTCCTAACCATGGACTGGAGAGCCCCTGGGAAACATTGCCTTAGACAATCACCCGTGGATGAGAGAGGCTTTGTGGAAGTCCAGATTTCCAGTGGAGGTGTTCCAGCACACCGTTGGAGCAAAGAAAATGCAAGTTTGGACATGTTGGAGAGGTTCGTAAAGACTGGAGGAGGTGACTGCTACTTCAAATGCCAAGACAGTGATGCAAAACTTCACGGAACATGAAAAATCAAGGAAACATGACACCACCAAAGGACCACGATAATTTTCTAGTAACTGACCCCAATGACATGGAGATCTACAATTTACCCAACAAAGAATTCAAAATACCTGTTTTAAGGAAACTCAACAAAACTAAGAGTTGTTTTTCTGAAAAGATAAAGAAAATTGACAAACCTATAGCTAGACTAAGAAAAAAGAAGATTCAAATAAATAAAATCAGAAATAAAAGAAGAAACGTTACAATTGATACCATAGAAACAGAAAGAATCATAAGAGACTACTATGAATAATTATACACCAACAAATTGGACAATCTAGAAGAAATGAATAAATTTCTAGAAACATACAACCTACCAAGACTGAATCATGAGAAAATAGAAAATCTGAGCAAACCAATAATGAGTAAGGAAATGTAATCAGTAATCAAAAACCCCCCAACAAAGAAAAACCAAGGACCAGATGGTATCCCTAGTGAATTCTACCAAACATTTAAAGAAGAATTAACACCAATCTTTGTCAAACTCTTCCAAAAAACTAAAGAGGTAGGAACACTTCCAAACTCATTTTACGAGGCCACTCTGATACCAAAGCCAGGTAAGGACACTACAAGGAAAGAAAACTATAGGCCAGTATCCCTGATGTATATAGGCATAAAAATTCTCAATAAAATAGTAACTAACCAAATTCAATAACACATTAAAAGGATCATACACCACAACCAAGTGAGATTTATCCCTGGGATTTAAGAATGGTTCAACATATGCAAATCGATAAATGTGATACAACACATTAAGGTAATGAAAGATAAAAATTATATGATCATCTCAGTAGATGCTGAAAAAGCGTTTGACAAAATACAACCTCCTTTCGTGATTAAAAACTCTCAATAAATTGGGTATAGAAGGAATGTACTTCAACATAATAAAGGCCATATGTGACAACCCCACAGCTGACGTTATAGTCAAAGGTAAAAGGTTGAAAGCTTTTCCTCTAAGATTAGGAAGTTTGAGGAGCGGGAAGTGGAGCCCTATGGGATACAGAGATCTGAGAAAATCTCCCAACCTTTTTTTTTTTTTCTTTTTTAACTTTCTTTCCCATTCCAGCCCCAGGCAAGCCCCAGACATAAAACTACAGTCCTGTGATGGATGGATGACATCTGGGCAGTAATGGCAGTGGCTGCCAATAGGCACCTAAAACCTAGAGGGAGGGGATTGCTTATCTGTCACAATTGGAATGTGATCCTAAAAATATAGGGAGAATCCCCATTGCTTTTTTTCTTTATATATTCTCCTGCCGTTTGGTCCCAGAGGTAGACTCACTTGCAGGAAGTAAATGGCAGAACAGGGAAATTAAAACTTTGGATTTCTAATCAGAAGACCAGGAAAGGGGAGCCTTGGAAACTAGACAAGAGGCAGCTCAGGAAAGGAATTCTATAAAGTATGTATCAATTTTTGGGCTCACACCTAAGCTGCACATGCATGGCTATGATCCTAAATTCATACCAAAGACTTAAAGAACTGAACTATAGAGGAGATCACCCAGACACATCTCAGACTGGTCACTGGATGGCACTGATGTGCAACAGATCTGAATAGCACAGCAAAGTCTTTGAAAGTTGAACAGACATTGAAATCATAGCTCATAGGAGGCAAATTAGACCCAGCAGCCTGAACTTAAAAGGCTTATTGCCTGTTAAAACAAACAGGCAAACAAAAAGTTGATATTCTCCATGGGATTTAAATGAGACACAGAATTCTTATGATATTTTAAATGTCAATTTAAACATTTAGGATCCAATCCAAAAGTACTCAACTTATGAAGAACCAGAAACAGCTCAATAACTAACAAAGGAAAAGACAATCAGCAGACACAAATTTCTAGATAATACAGATGTTGAAATGATCAGACTTTAAAGGAACTGCTATAACCATGCTCCAGTAAGTAAGTGTGAGTACTCTTGAAACAAATGGAACGATAAAAAGTCTCAGAAGAAAAATGGAGGCATTGAAAAAGAACCAAATGGAGTTTTTAGAACTGAAAAACGCAATAAGCAAAATTTTAAAATCACTTCAGAGGATCAGTTGCAGAGTGGAAATGACCAGAGTCAGTGAACCTGGAGATAGGTTAATAGAAATTATCTGGTCTTGAAAGCAATCAAAGAGGAAATCTCAAGGTAAATTAGAAGGTCTTTTGAACTAAATGAAAATGAAAATACACATGTCAATTTATGGGATACAGCTAAAATAATGCTTAGAGGGAAATTTTTAGCACTAAATGCTTAAATTAGAAAATGAGAATAGAAAGCAAACTACAGACTGATATCCTTCATGAATATAGAAGTGAAAATCCTTAACAAAATATTAACAAATGAAATTTAGCAATATATTAAAAAAATACATGATGACCAAAACAAGGCTGATTCAGCATTTGAAAATCAATCTATGTAGTACACTACATTAACAGACTAAAGAAAAAAATTATCATACTAATTGAAGCAGAAAAAGCATTTGACAAATTCCCATCCATTCATGACAAAAAAAAAAGTCTCATAAAACTAGGAATATAAGGACACATCCTTAACCTAATAAAGTGTATCTACAAAAACCAACCTCTTCCTCAAGGTCAGGAAAAAGGCAAGGATGTCCATTCATATGATCCCTATTCAGCATTGTACTTAAAGTCTTGGTCAGTGCAATAAGGCAAGAAAAAAAAGAAAGGAAGAAATAAAAGTGTCCCTACTTGCAACTGATATGACTGCTTACATAGGAAGGTCCAAGGAATTTACAAAAAAAAGTTTCTAAAACTAATAGTTGAGTAGAGCAAGTGTGTAGAATACAAAGTCAACATACAAAAATCAATAGTATTTCTATGTACTAGCAATGAACAACTGAAAACTTAATTTTCTAAAATACCATTTATATTAGGCCCCCCCAAAATGACACCTAGGTATAAATCTAAGAAAACATTTGTAAGACCTATATGCTAAAAACTATAAAAACTACAAAACACTGATGCAAGAAATCAAAGAAGCCCTAAATAAATAAAGAAAAGTACTATGTTCATAAATTAGAACACTCAAATAGTTAAGTGTTAATTCTCCCCCAACTAAAGTTGCCAAATTTAGGAAAAAAATTACAGGCTGCCAAGTTAAATTTGAATTTCAGATAAATACTGAATAATTTTTTGTATAATTATGTCCCATGCAATATTTGGAATGCTGTGATGTTAAATATTAATTTATTTTTATCTTAAATTCAAATTTAACTGAATGTCCTACATATTAATGGCAATTCGACAAGGCCCAATTGATTTTATAGATTTAATGGAATAAGAATCAAAATCTCAGCAGGATTTTTGGTAGATAGAGGCAAGCCAGTTCTAAAATATATGTGGAAAGGCAAAGAACCTAAAATAACCAAAATAATTTCAAAAAAGAAAAACAAGAGTTCGAGTACTCACATTACTCAATTTCAAAACTTATCCTAAAGCTAAATAATCCAGACAGTGTGGTCCTGGTGAAAGTTTAGACACATAGATCAATGGAACCAAATAAGATTCTAGAAATAGATCCTCACAAATATGATCAACTCATTTAAGACAGATTATTTTATTAAGATAAAATTCACATTACATAAAATTCACCATTTTAATCATTTTAAAGTATACAATTCACTACTGAGATGAAGACCAAACCAGTCGTTGCCAGGCATGAGGGGCAGAATTTCACCTATGTTAAAATAAGGGAATTTGGGGGGTGGGGGTGATGGAACTGTTCTGTATTGATTAGGGTGGTGGTTTTATAAATCTATACATGCGTTAAAACTCATAGAACTGTACACACACATACATACACATCCAAGTACACTTCACTCTTTGTAAATAAAAAGGGGATACATATATTGAAGACATTGTGCTCAAATGTTTAAAATGCTAGGGATGCACCATCAAAAGAAGTTTGGGATTGGTGTGGGCCCCTTATTTTACAGTTGGGGAAACTGAGGCCAGAAGGCAAATGTAACATAAGCCCAGAAGAATTACAAAGCAGCCACAGGGGTGGATTTTTTTCTTGGGACATATCTCTGATGCCTGTTTCTTACCACAGGCTCACCCAGGTTTAATTGGGCTTCTGTTTTTCTTCAGGCAGTTTCTAAATTCAGAGTTTTCTGTGAGAGACAGAATCATGGTTATGTGTACAAGTTAAAACAAAATCAGTATGAATGAAAGAAATATATATCCTATTTTACCGAGTATGCAGTCAGCATGAGCCCGGTTCCTGGTAGGCAGACCTATGGGGAGATGCTTGCATGCCTGAGGTTGCAAAACAAACAGACAAACAAACAGGTGGACTCTGGGCTACTTGTGTCTTAATCCAGGCTCTGCTACCTACTAGCAGTAGGACCCCGGGTACATTGCTTAGTTTTTCTCCATTTTACTTGCTTCACCTGTAAAATGCACCCTAATTTTATGTACTGCTGCGAGATTAAAAACAAATGTCACCAGCCATTATAATATGACATATTACCATGGATTATAAAATGTTAAAATGTGATTTTACTTATTTATTTATTTTTAGGCACGGTGCTGCGCTGCTTGTGGGATCTTAGTTCCCCAACCAGGGACTGAACCCAGCCTTGGCAGTGAAAGCGCCCAGTCCTAACCACTGGGCCGCCAGGGAATTCCCTAAAAGGCGATTTTTTTAAATGTCTTAGAATTGGAGAAATATGGTAATACCTATTTCACTGGGCTGTTTAAATGATTAAAAGAGTTGTTATGTGTTAATGCATGGCACATAGCTCTCAACCGGTAGTTGTTAACTGTCATTATTATTAATGTTGCTAATATTGTTAACTATGACTCCCATTACTACTTTAAGAAGTGAAGAGTAGGAGACTAGCCTTGCAGTAAATGGTAGTAAACTGCCCCTCCCACTCCACCCTGCCTTCTTCCCCCCTCTACCCTCTTTCCTGTTGAATTTTCAAGCTCTGGCACGAGCAAACACAGAATGTGGGACGAGACCAGAGGAAAACGTGAGAAACATTTACCACTTCTCCATTCTCGTTAGAGAGAAACCACAATGACACACTCCGGGCTGTGTTGGCAAGGTCAGTTCTTGCATTGGCTTGTGCCCTGGTTCCCACGAGACGAGGGAGTCAGAGTGGGAACTTGAACGAATGGAGCAGTGTTTGTGCCAATCCTGCGCCGAGGGACGGGGACCGGAGAACGTGTCCAGGGTGGCAGGAGCATGGACCTTGTCTGCAGTTCTGGGTCTGCTGCCTGCCCACCCTGGAACCTTAGTTAGGCAGGTGGCTTCACGCCATTTCAGTCTGTTTCTTCTCTGAGAGACAGAGATAAATAATTACTACTTTACAGCCACTGAGGGTTCCAGTTGGGTTAAATGGCTGGAGAACTCAACCGCAGCTGCAGACGGAAGCTGGTTAGCCACATGACTTGTTTTCTTATTATTTATATTTTTATTCAAGTTCCTTGAATGTTTCCTACAGTCCTCTATCTTATCATAGGAAGGAGCAGTGTAGAAGGGGTACCCCATACATGGTCTCAGGGCCATTCTTAGTGGGGTGCCGGGCCCAGGGCAAATCCCTTTGTGTGCCTGGACCCTTCACACCAAAACCCCACTATCCAGAAGGCATGGTTAAAAGGCTATGGGGAGAGTGGGCTGTCAACGCTAGAGATAAAAAGGATTTTTTAAAAATGTGCCTTAGGGGGCTTCCCTGGTGGCACAGTGGTTGAGAGTCCGCCTGCTGATGCAGGGGACACGGGTTCGTGCCCCGGTCCGGGAAGATCCCACATACCACGGAGCGGCTGGGCCCGTGAGCCATGGCCGCTGAGCCTGCGCGTCCGGAGCCTGTGCTCCACAACAGGGGAGGCCACAACAGTGAGAGGCCCGCATACCGCAAAAAAAGAAAAAAAAAAAAAAAAAAAGTGCCTTAGGGAGTGAGTATGTAAAGGCATTTCCTAAGACCTACTCAGTGTCAGGCTCTGTGCCCATCTGTAGCACAATGCCCATTGTTAATCGATAAGGCGGTTGTTACAACACCTTGTTACATCTGAATCAACCAGGGCCCACTGAGAGGCCGGTAATTTGCCCCAGATCCCAGAACTAAGTCCCTGAGCTTCCAAGCTGGACTCCACTCCACACTGCACTGTGCTAAAGGGACAGGCCAGCCTGTCCAGGTTGCCCAGGTGACAGTGCTGAGGGCTCTTAATGAGAACCCTTGGTCTGCTAAACACTAGCCAAGGATCCTTTCTTCCTTTCATTTTTTTCATATAACAAACATTTGTTGAGACCTAGGAGTACCCCAGGGAACCTGACATACAGTCCCTGAATCAGGGAGTTTGCAGAGCAATGGGAAATACCACAGGAAGACCCGGGTTGCATGTGGCCTGAAGCTTAAACATTTGAAAAGCCCCCTTTAGGAAAAAGAATACAAAATTAGGAATATAAAATTAGGAACAGGGCCTTGGAAGGAGCAAGGGAAGGGCCCTGAAATTTAAACTGTATTAGCTTTGCTGTAACTCTGCCTTTGGTGAAAACCAACAAGTAGACCAGCACTAACAACAACGTGTATTCAGGGCTGATGGGGGAGCATTTCTCTGGGAAGAAGTGCTGTCTAAGCTGAGACCCACAGGATGGGGCAGGGAGCCGTGGCAGAGGGAATAACTGGGTGCAGGACTCAGGTCAGGAAATGGAGCTGGCGTGGTTTTCAGGGGGTGAAGAGGGAAATGTCCTTTCTCGTTCCTTCACTAGACCTCAGGCCTCAGCGACCCTCCCACAGCGCAGGGCCCTGAAGGGGCCACAGCCTGGAGGTTAACAGGATGTCATCCCGGGCAGGGCTTCCACCTTTCCTCCAAGCTCCCTGGGGGATCTCCGGTCCCAGAAGAGGGCTCCCATGCTTGGTTCCTGCACCCCACCAACAAAGGCCTGCCTCGGCTAGGCCTGGCTTGACTCTCCTGGTTAGGTTGTTTGCATTTGCAAGAATAAAACAATCCAGAAAAGCTTCCTTTGTTAGAAGTTAACGACAGAAGTGCAACAGGTTCGGAGAAAGAAAAGATAAGGGAGGGGAAAAAAAGCAGACAAAGACTGACTTTTATAAGAAGATCCTTCAGTGAGATAAGAATTTGAGAGATAGCTATCCTCACCCAGAGGGGGGTGCAGGTAGTGCCCCCCAACCCTCCACCACCACCCCATCCCAGGAAAAGCAATCAGCAGGGTGCCCAGTAGCTCTAAGTTCCTCAGGGGGCAAAGGGCATGTTTAGTGCCTTCCCCGCTGGACCAGGATGCAAATGTGCCCCAGCCAGCACTCCTTCGTTAACTACCACCCACACCGCCCAGGCCAGTTAGGCAGCTGAGGGTGGGTAGAACGGCCTGCACGTCTGAGCCGATGTCTCCGTGCAAGCCACCAGCTGGAGCAGCAGCCTTTGCCTTGCAGGGCAATGAGGCGTCCTTGGAGACTCAGTTTCCAGGGAAATGGGAGAAGAGCCGCCCACCAGTGACTTGCTCATACTCAGATAAAGGGGGTAAGGTTGGTCTTGGGAGGCCCCATCTAGGGAGCCAGGTTCTGCTCTGGGCCCTGATCCTGTGTCCACTTGAGTCCCTTCCCTTCTCTGAGTTCCAGTTACTCTCGTCTGTAAAATGGGGGATGATAATATTTGCTTTGAACTTGTGGTTGAGAAGTGAGTAGTAAAGGAGGGATAGACGTAAAATCTTCCTAAGAAGTTCAGAGTACAGAATAGTATTATTATACATCTGATGCTTGCGCCTGGTGACTCACTTTCACCCCACACTGCACTGCAGCATCTCCCAGGTCACCTGGAGGGAGGACCTTGACCAAGTTCACCCGTGGGTTGAGAACTTCCCCCCACCAGGAAACAACAGGTGTCTCCCACCACGTCACAACTTTCACCAAAGATAAGGGCAACTTGGCATGTTAATGGGCAGAGACAGGGAGGGGCTGGAAGACGCTGTCCTCTCTAGACACTGTAGCCCAGCACACTGCTTTCTCCTGTTTCTTGACCTTTATCTTGACTTGCACCTGCACCTGTATCTCTTCACAACTGTAGAGTCTTTGTAGCTCTTTTTAACACATAAGATAGGGAAAGAATGAGGATAATGAAGAATGGATCAAATTTGTACTATAGGTTAACCCAAATGTCATCCTAATCTCCAGCCAAGGGGACAGGACCAAGTGGGAAACAGCTCATTGCTCACCAAAAGCCATGCTCCCCTCACCCCCCTGGCACTTGACCAGACTGTTTCCCTTGCAGCTATGTGTGGCCATGTGACTAAGTCCTAGCCAATAGGATGTGAGCAACCTGGCCCATAAATACGTTTCTGGCTCCATGATCCTTCATGTTCTTTTCTCTTTGTGGATGGGTCCATTGGCTACAATCCCCAGGGTGACTATGGAAGCCTGAGAGGAACAGGGCCACCTCTCTGACCTATTCACCCACTCAATACCGTTAGGTGAGAAAACATAAACGTCTCTTTTGTTTGAGCTTTTATATATTAGAGGCTATATCTCTGATAGAGCAGTTAGCCTACCCTAATTCAAACAGAGCAATATAGCCCACAAGTCCTGCCATCTCCAGGAAGCCCATGCTGATCTCTTCCTTCTTTGCACCATCTATACCTCTATCAAATGCTACCTTATGCTGCTTTCTGATCATTTCACAGGAACGTAAGCTAAAATTTAAACTAGGGACTCATGTCTTCCTTTTTTATTTTATGCCATGCCTAGCAAAGAGATGCTTAATAGTTTTGGATTAAGTCTTTTCTTCCCTCTGTGCACTTAGTGGGAAGTTCCTCCACCAGGAATGCCATTTCTCTTTCTCTCTGTTATTTTACGCCATGTCCGCGCCCACTTTCCATCTCTCTTTCTCCACGGGGGCTTCCCTTACCACTCTAGGCCGTAGTGATCTTTCCTTCCTTCAAAGTGTACGGAACCTATGGTCACTCACCTGACATTTTCATCGAGAAAACGTTTGCATTATTGTCTTAGCATTCTGCAGTGTAATTAATGATGCATTTAAGAGATGGGCAGAGGAAGAGAAGAACAAAAGAAACTGGAAAGGAGAAGCCAAGGAGGCAGGGAGAACATTTTGGAGAGCTCAGATGTCATGTAAACCAGGGGAAGAGAGCACTTTAAGGACAGAGGGGGAACAGCATCCCATGCTACCCAGAGAGTGGCCAAGCGAGGTATTCACTCCAAAACTGGGCTTAGCAGGGTGGAGGTGACTCGTCCCCTCCATGAGAGAGGGCTCAGTGAGCCTCATGGCATGGGCTGAGGAGGGAGTGGATTGTAAGAAAATAGACAACGTGAGACTAGGTAATGCTTAACTTTAGGGAGGGAGGAGAAGAGGTTTGAGAGGTAGCTGGAGAGAGATGTGTGGTGACGAAAATATTTTTTAGGATGGGTGAGACTTACTGATGGGAAAGAATGGTGGAGAGGGAGAGGTTGAAGGCGAGGAGTGAGGCGTGATCAGCAGTGGAGTCCCTGAAACGGAGGGGTGGGTAATGGATTCAGGGCACAGGCAGGGGCCTAAGCTGGAGGGACCCGCTTCCGTGACAACCGGTGGGATGGAGAAATGACACTCATCCTTTCTTCCTTCCTAGGTGGTTGTCGGGTTAAGTGGCAAAGTCAGGTCAGCCCCCAGATGATGGCTTCTGTGTTTTTCATAAAAGGAAACCAAGTTATCTGCTGGAATGAGGGGAGCAACCTCTGAGGGGACCCCAATCCTCTGCCACTCCCAGTGCTTCCCATTCTGAATGCGACTTCTCCAGCAGGGTTCCTTGGCCATTTCTCACAACCCTCACCTCAGCTTTGGGAACTGACCAGCCGTCTTAAATCAAGAAAAAAGCAGGGTTGGTCTCTATGGCCCACAGGGAGGCCCTTTGAGTTCTAGCTCCTCAAAAACCTGGACCGCAGCTCTTTCATTTCTGTTTTTCCTGGAGCCAGCATGGATTTAACTGGCAAACGGATGGCTTATTGCTCTAATGCAATGATAGGAACATAATTCTTCACTTTAAGAAGCCTAGTTGTTGAAAAAAAAAAAAAGAACATTATTTACAGTATTTTCATACCGCAGGTGCTCGCTGACTGCATCTGTCCCCTGCTCCCGATGGGCATGTGGGTAAAGCCAATGGTCCCATGCCAGGTGGTCTGCCCCTTGACCTCAGCTTTTAAAGAAATCCTAGAGCTCCCAGCGTTTGGAGCCCCAGTCCGCGGACACAAGAGTAAGCAGAGGCGGTCAGAGCGCCGGAAAAACCGGGCTGGGCGCGCTCGCGTCCGCCAGAGGGCGCCGTCGGCTCGCGGAGTACGGCGCAGTGGCCGCAGGCCCCGAGGTGCCCTCGCGACGCCGCCCAGCAGCCCCAGTGACTATCACTACAGCCCCTGGTTGCCTTGGAGCGGAGCGATTCAACCATCGCCAAGGCGCTCATCTGGGCAAGGACGGGAGAGGCTAACAAGATTCGTGACACTCTTCTTATTTCACAGGGCCATCCTTGTGACGAATATTTATAGAGCGCCAACTTGTACCTACCATGTCCAAGGTACTGGGGAGCAGGTATGGAGATGAGTCATATTTCAGAGAAGGGGCAGAGTTAAGACAGGTACCAAATAAGAGACTTATAGCTGACTGGGCAATAAGAGGTGAGGAGGAGGTGGTAGGGGAGTTCAGGGAGGACGATGCATAGCTTCAGCTGGGGGAATAAGGACCGGGCCCACGGAAGATTTGGGCCTTAAAGGAGAGAAGGAATTGCCACCCTTCATCACATGTTGGTTGTAACAAAACCTGTGAATTTAACCTGTTCTGGTTTTACATTTGTTATAACTACATGATCCTTATTGGTAACGAGAAGCAATGTTCCCTGCCCTGGAGCCCCAGCTCCTTGATCCTGAAAAGTAAATTAGAGATGGATTAATCAAATGTCCAGAACTTGTTAGAGATCTATAGCCTGATCTGAACAGTCAGATCAGTCATTCTGCTAATTGATAAGATATCCACGGGGAGCCTCGGGAAACAGCTGCTATACTTGGTGCAGGTATCATAAAACCGTCTGCCGAAAACACATCTGATTGGTGTTAGGAGAGAAGAGGTAAAAATAGAGAAGTTGAGGAACAATAAAGTCCTTTTGTTTTCAGGAAGACCTCTATCAATATCATCGTCCCCCGAGAATTATTGTAAGTCTATAATATTGTATTTCACCCAGGCCAGTTAAACTTGAAACCAATACATTAAAACAAACCTGAACCTTAGATTTACAGAAATTTTGTTTCCGAGGTATTAAAATGGAACTGGGGCTATTATCATTACGTGGCATTGCATTGGTTCCAGCAGGACAATGTAGAAAAAAAGTGAACTTAGACTAGTAAGTGCAAGCATTGGTTTTGACCTCTAAACAGTGTTTTCGTTATTATGATTATTTTTTTCAATTTTCTTGTGTGGCAAGTCAGTTAACCTCTCTAGAACTGAGTTTCCTCATTTAATAGATGAATGTAATAAGGATTAAGGATATAGGCCAGGTAACCTCTCAAATCCTGCAGAGTGAAACAAACAAGTTTTAGTTCTATTGAGTCCAAATGCCTCCTTAGTGCTGATTTGGTTCTGAAGTCGCTTTTGAAGGACCTGCAGGTCCTGTGAAGTTAGACATATTGAGGGAAGGGGAAGAGGAGCTTAGGTGGTTGCTAGTCTGACACTTGGTAGGATTCTCCAGTCACCGGAAGTCTTCTGTATGCCGTGGCCCAGGGCCATTGGGCGTCAAACAGTCCCACTCTGATTGTGATAGCTGCTCTCCCTAAATGACTATAGCTCTTTCTGACTGTGCCATTTATCTGCCATTTACTATGTGCTACCTTGAATTATCTCTAGGCACCAGTTATCTGAAGACAGGGTCTAGGGCAGTCTTCAGTGCTATTCACCAAACAGTCCAGGCTCCTCCCCTCTGCGGGTAGGAGAGCTTCCCAGCCCCCTCATGTCTGGGGAAGGGAGGCCACGTGACTCGTTCTAGCCAACAACTAGTGAGCAGAAATGGAGGTTAGCACTTCCGGTGGGCTATTGAATTGCCTGAGTAAGACCTTCTAGAGGTTCTTTTGCTCTCTGCCTGTGACCAGCTATGTTCCAGAAAGTGAGAATGACGTGAATGAGTGAGAATGATGCTGATATGGAGGCAGACCTGCAGCCAACCCTGCCGTGGACTTTCAGCAGTGTGAGAAGAGATCTCTTGTTATCTTTAGACCTTGAGATTTGGGGACTGTTTATTAGAGCAGCATGAACTGGCCCATCCCAACTAATAAAGGGTCACTGTGTGTCATCATCTTCATTTCCTCAGTGCTCTAGATGACATGGCACTCAATACCGACTGCTAAATATATGAATGACTGCCTGAATTGATCTTTCTATCTCCCCCACTGGAGTAGGAATCATCCACGTATCTGTTTGTTCTCCCTAGAACACCTGCCCCAGTATTCTGAACATAGCAGGTACTCAGTAAAGACGGATGGGTTAATTCATGGATTTAAAAGTCCCAAGATGCAGCCCAACATCACAGTCAAAGAAGATGTGGTATGTGATACTATTTTCCATATGGCACCTGAGAGAGTGGGGCTCAGGGTCAAAGGAACTGAGGAGGGAGGGGCGCCAGGCCCTCTCCTGTCCACATCCACCTTTAAGCTCTATGGGGTTACCTCTGATCCCTCCATCTCTCTGCAGGGTGTGAATGAAGCCTGGTCTCTGGGTCATTGCAACAGAGTTTAGAGCAGAGACAGGGCCCAAATAAGCAGACATGGCAGGCCAGATATGGGCCAGAAACAGGAGGGTGGGCCTAGGGCGGGGTTAGAATTGGGGTTGGAACTAAGGTGGGGACTGAGCCAGGGCAGGACCAACAAAACTCTGCAAGGTTTTCTACTGTTGTGCTCCTGCATATTCCATCACAGGGCCCAGGTGGTTGGACTCCGTTTCACGGAGCGTGTGTGGAATGTATGAGAGACCCTGACCAGGCAGACCTTTGCAGAAGCCATTAACATCCCGTAAACGGCAACAACCAGCAGAGCAACAAGGCCATGAATCTGAATGCGCTAGTCTAAGGTTCTGGCGCCCCTCCCTGCTTCCTTTTACCCAGCTCAACAATATCCACAGACCGTTTCATTTTTGATCAGATGGAGTGTAAAGCATCCTCAGACTTGGAGCTTCTGTTTCTCTGACATCCTGTGTTCGGGGTGAGTCTTCTGGAGAAAAATTACAGAAGAGAAAAGGATCCATCCCTGAAAAATGGTTTTTTTTAAGTGTTAACTCCAGTTATGCTGCTTCTCCACTTTAGAGGGATCATTGTCTCTCAAGGAGGAAGTTCAGACTTCCTTTGCAGGCTCTACAAGGCCTTAATTATCCAGTCCAACCTACCTCACCTCCTCTTACCTCACAGGCCAGGTACACCCGGTCCCTTACAGATCCCAAACAGCCATGCTCTTACCTACCTGTGCTTTATACACTCTGTTCCCGTTGCCTCCAATGCCCTTTCCTCTCCTCTTTGCCTCTGAAGGAATTCCTGTTGAAAAGCCTAGGCCTGCCGGGTGATGCCTTCCCAGGCAGCCCCGGGCAAAGGGCTGATCCTTCTTCCGTGCTCTCCCAGAGGGTGGTGCAGCCCTCCATCGGCTAGTACTATCACACTGCCCTGGGGACTCTTGCTCCATCAGCCTTTTTCCATGAGCCTTAATTTTAAAAGGAGAAGGTCACCATCCTGATCATTTTTGTCAAATTCTTCTATCACTTTTCTTCCCTTCCTCTTCCCTCTCCCAAAGATCACAAAACAACTAGGCCATAGTTGGAATCCAAAGGGTGTTTTACTGAATGTCTATACCCATGGCTGTCCTGTCTTTCAAGACTATACAGGGGCCAAGAGAAGGATGAAGTAGGCAGTAATTATTGACTGGAATTGTACGTTGTAAAACTTCTGCCCTGCAAGGGCTTGTTTTCCTTTTCACATGAAATCTGGAGCAGAGGGTCATTTTAGACCCACTGCCTCTACTCCTCAGGTAAATTTAAGGGTTTCCCCCTAAAGAGGCTCACATCTGGCATCTCCATGGTGCCCCTGGAGGATACATATTTTCATTCAGCCAAGTTTGAGAGGAGGATGGTGAGAGATTTATTTAGAAATAAGGATGTGATAAGGGCAGGAAATTAGCAATGTTTGTATGTAGACAACCAGCATTCTCCCTTTTTATTTAAATACTCTTCCAACACAAAACAGAAAGTTTGTTTGGCCAAGTTTTTTAGTTACCCCACTTTCCTCCACCCCCAGACAGAAAGACTTGTAATTGAAAGGAAAGGTCACCCCGGGATTGGCTGTATCTGAGGACTGCAGGCTGATTTTTTCACATGGTGTAACAAGCATTCTGCTAAGAGGTGGATGCTGCCTTCCTGTAACCTTACCCAGGTCCAAGGAAATGGGATTAGAAACTTGTAGCTTATCGGTTTTAACAACGCCTGGTCACTGGGATGGCAACAGACCCTATTTAATATCATTGGGGTTCTTGCCTGGGGAGGTGGGGGGAATCTAATATCATGCCAAAAGTTCAAGTTTAGTGTGTCTTTAATTCTAAACGTATTTCCCGTTGAACACATAGAAGAGGAGGGATTTTGACCAATGTCCTTCAATCCCTGTACTTCTCTGTTTGCAGGTAAGATAGGACTCACCCAGAGAAAGAGGAGAGAGAAGGTGTGAAACACTCAAGAATCCCTAACTTCACGAAATCTGTGCCTTTCTCCACCGCCCCAAAGGGCTGGGGCTGGTGTGGGGCAGGTGAAGCCCTCATCTCAGGCACAAAATTTCAGGGGTGCCAATAAACTCAGTAATACAAAGACTATTTTAATGCAATATTTTAAATTATTCAAAATTTGGATATTATGTTCACCCTGGAATTCTACATTCGTTTTGATTTTTTAAAAAAAATATTGCATTAAAATATTATTTGTCTTGATGGCCGAGTTTGTTGGTAGCCCTTCAATTCTGCCTCTTTGTCAGGCATCGTAGTCATCTTTCTCTAGCTCTTGCTCTGCTTCCTAATGCATTTTTAGAAGATCAAGCCCTATTTGCCATTCTCGCCCATCACATGCCCCGTGAAGGGGGAAACATGTTTAATAAGAACAGAATGATGGCAGTAAGAAACAAGGAGGAAAAAGTTCTGATGATCAAAGAAATAAAGTTAAACAGCAACGAGATATCCCACCTGTGCTTTGTCAAACGGGCAGATTTTAAAATATGCCTCCAGTTGGTGGGAGTGGCTCTGGAAGGCACAACTTTTACATCTTGACATTTTACATGTGAGCGGTCTCAATTGTCCTTAAGACTGCTTGGTAGCTCTCTCTCTACCCCGCTGCTCCATCCAACAGGGCGGGCTTCGAGAAATTACTTCTAAGTTCAGGAGAGCGCAGTGGCTGCAGGCCTTCGGAGAGGATCTGCCTGGGGCTTTTCGGATCATTTTTGCGACCTGTGTGCTGCACTTGGTATCCTGTTGTTCCAGGGGCCGGCCTTCTTCTTCGCCTTTAAGCCTTTTTAAGCCTTTAAGCCACAATGATAACCTTTTTTCCACTGAGAAAAAGTGATCGAGAGGTGGGTTTCAAATTTTGGCCGACACTAACCAGACTCGAGAGATAAACACTCAGCTTACCACGATTCCTACAAACTCCCTGACTTGACTTGGCACACGGGACAGGGCCGAGGTTTTCTTTTTCCGTTTGCACAACCCCCCGGCTCGCAGGTTGCGGAGATGACCTCTTCCCAGCGCTGTCCTTCTGCTGTTCCAGCCAGGGCCGCGACCGGGACCTCCGCGCTCTCCGCCCCGGCCTCCCAGGTTCGTGTCCCCAGGCGCGAGGCCGTCCCTCGCCGGGCCGCCTTCCCTGTCCTCGGCTCCCCGCGGAGGAAATTCTTCCCCAGCAGACCAGGGCTCGCCTCACGTGATCAGCAGCCGCCGCGGCTTCCAGCGAGAGTTTAAAGGTTACGGAGGAAATTAGCACGGACACAGACCCTCGCCCCTCGGAGGACGCACCCCGTTTTCGCGCAGCTGGGACGGCCGCTGTCAGCGCGCTGATCAGAGCCCAGAAGGGCACAGGCAAGGTCCAGAGTAAATATGAAGTCACTTCGTAAAATATAAACAAACACACAAACCGAGCCAAGCTTTCACTTGTCAACAAGTTTCTCGCAGCCCGGTAAGTCTGGGACAGACCCCCAAAGGGAGAATGCCCCCAAAGAAAGGGAAGAGATAATAAATGTTTTAAAACTCATACGGAGCCTTGCACGCCCCTCCCTTTCCCCCTTCCCCCACCACCGCGGAGCAGAGCGTCTCCGGACAGAATGACAGACAGACCGACCAATACTCCGCAGGCTGCCCTTGCCAGCCACGGTCCGAGGAGGGGTGGGGCCGGGGGAGGGTCCCGAGTCCTCTCCGGCTGCGCGACCCCTGTCACTTCTCCACCCTCGGCTCTAAAAGACAGTGTTGGCCACAGAGCCTGGAGAGATGCGCGGCCCGCTCGTCTCCCGGCGGAGACCACAGACCAGGTATCGACAGCCGGCGGGCTCGCACCCCAGCCCCCAAGGCCGCCACTCTCCGGGGTCCCGCGCGGGGTCCCGGTCTGGCTCCTCCGCCCGCCGCCGCGACCCCGGCAGGCTCGCCCGCTCTCGGTCGTCCTCTCCTCGTCTCACTTTTCCCGTACTGCTCCCCCAACCGGCAAAACTTTCTATTTCCCCAAACACAGGAGCGCGCCCGCGCGCGTGCACACACACACACACACACACACACACACACACACACACTGACGTCTTTTGCGCATTTCCTGCATTAGAGGGAGGGAGACTCGCTCGCACACCGACGGAGGGAGAAGAGACCGAGGGGGAGAGCGGGCGGGCGGGCGGCGAGCGAGCGGCAGCCGAGAGCTGGGACGCCGGGAGCGCGGCAGGCGGGCGCCGGCGCCCGGGAGGTGGGGCCGCGCGGAGTCGCAGTCCCGTCCCCGCCGCCGCGCTGCGCACCGCCCGCTGCCGGCCTGCGCCCCGAGCCTTAGCGGCGGCCACCCCGACTCCCGACCCCGCGCGGATGTGAGATTCCCGACTCCTGGCGCTTCCCGATCGCCGACTGAGGCGCGGCGCGGCTTCGCCCAGGAGGAGGCGGCCGGGCTGGCCGTGTGGCTTGTGGATTTTTAAAAATTTGGCTCCGAGGAGGACCATTTCCTCTCGACATGCATCCCTCCGGATAGACTGCACATCCCTTGGTCCATCCCCCCGCCCCGCGCGGTCAGAGGCAGGCGCTGGGTGTGCGAAGAGGATCCGGGTTGAAATCTGCACCCCCGGTTCTCGTCCCCGCCCCGTCTCACCGCCCCCTCCCCCTCCCGGAGTCGAAATTTCTCGGGGATTATGTTTCGGAAAGGTAGGTAAGCGCCGGGCGCGGAGCCCGCTTCCCCGCAGCCCGGACCCAGTGAGGCGGCGAGGCGACGACACAGCCCCCGCGGCTTGCAGCGGAGCCAGCACCTCATCTCCTCTTCTGGAGGTGCTGCTGTTGGGGTGGGGGGGAGAGACTTGCTCCAAACACGGACGTCCCCCAGCTCTCCCCCCCCTCCCTGTTTTCCGTTAGGAACCCGGCGAGGAAATACATGCACTGGCTGAGAATCGCCCGCGCCAGGGCGCAACGCTACAAGGTGTAGGGAGAGCGTGCGGTGGGGCGAGAGGGGACCCAGGAGTCCCCGTGCTCGGAGCGCCGCGGCGTCGGTTCTTCGTTCCTGCCCTCGAGGCGGACGGAGTGACCCCGGCCCCCACTCCTCGCCCCGACCATGGTAGTGTTCAATGGCCTTCTTAAGATCAAAATCTGCGAGGCCGTGAGCTTGAAGCCCACAGCCTGGTCGCTGCGCCATGCGGTGGGACCCCGGCCGCAGACTTTCCTTCTCGACCCCTACATCGCCCTCAACGTGGACGATTCGCGCATCGGCCAAACGGCCACCAAGCAGAAGACCAACAGCCCGGCCTGGCACGACGAGTTCGTCACCGATGTGTGTAACGGGCGCAAGATCGAGCTGGCCGTCTTCCATGATGCCCCCATCGGCTACGACGACTTCGTGGCCAACTGCACCATCCAGTTTGAGGAGCTGCTGCAGAACGGGAGCCGCCACTTCGAGGACTGGGTGAGTTGGGCGCCTCCTGGTCCAGGAGCGCGGCTCTGGGGTTCCGGGGGAAGACTCTTGGCCTTGGCTTTGGTCGTGGGGCGCAGGGTCTTAGTGCCATCTGAGGTGTGTGTGTGTATGTCTCAATTACTTTGGGGAAGCACAGTCCACTTCGTAGTTGGGAAGAAGTAGGCATTGGGGCAAGGAAGAAGAGACTTGGAAAGAGGGTACGGCCCTCTGCCCCTTCCAGACAGCGGGTGCTACAGGGAGCTCGCAAGCTGGGAGCCCCGAGCCGCCGGTGCTGAAGGTTGGCGGAGAACCCGGCGTCTTCCGCAGGCGCGCGGTGGGCTGGCTGTGTGTGATTGTGTGTGTGTGGGTTCCTCCGTCCTTGGAGAGGCACGTGGAGCCCTAGACTGAAGGCTTCTTGCACGTCCTGGCTTTGTCCTGCGTAGCACTGAGGAGCTGTTTTATCTTTCCCTCCGGGAGGAAGCTAGCTCGTTTCTATTCTGTTGCCTGGCGGTTAGCTCATCTGCTGACATACGGGGAGAAAAATGTCTTCTCCTCTAGTCCCCTCCAGGGTCCCAGAAACATCGGCCGAGCTGGTTTTGCCCAATGCATTGCCTATCCATCCGGAACGACTGTTGTATTCTACAAATGGTTCTGCTAGTGAGTAATTGGAAGTCAGTGCTTTGAATCCGACTTCAAGTTATATCGTTTCCCTGTTTTGATTTTCAAGACACTGTGCAATGAGATACTAAGTATGAGACTGAGTTAATCGATTACATTGTCAAAATATTAGGGACTTGGAAACAGGCCTTGTGCACATACTATAAGCCAAATGCATTAAACCTTGGCATTCGGAGAAGCAGGGAGAAGCAAGCTTGCTTTAGCTCTTTTTTAGAGGGAAGGTGTTCAATTAGGAAATGGATTTCTTTATTTTCAGATTTGTTACATGTTTCCACCAAGAGCAGGTGTGGCTCTGGGTATATATGTTTTCAGGGATTTTTGGTCTACCCCAAAAGAGAGAGATCTGATCCTCATGGAGAGGTGTTTAATTATTGAAGATGAATAACTTCACAATTGTCCTATGGTCAGAGGTTGCACATGAACCACCTTGGCATGTTGCCTTACATACATATACGTGTACGTACACCCGCATATATACACTTATAAATGTATATCTATTTTAAGGATATGGAATTTTAGGGGAAAATAGGAAAAAGCCTCTTCCCTTTATGCTCACAGCTGTGATGTAGTCTGCCCGAAACCATGGTTACGGGGCTTACAGGGAAGCTCCAACAAACCACACCAAGTATAGCCCTAGAAGATTGTGGGAAGCAGGCAAACCTTTATGGAATCCCAAAGAACACAATGCTATTCCATTCCATTCCAGCTCACCAATGGCCCTTGCCACTGCCTCCCTTGCACCACTGGCGTTCCCACTCATTCCCCATTTCCTCTCCACACTGGCCTCCAGTCCTTTCACTCATGAAAGCGGTGCATGTCTGAGGGGGAGCTGAAGGTATTACTAATTTCAAAGCCAGATCTTAACACCAAAAACCTGTGGTTTTCAAGTTGTTGTTGTTGTTTTAGAACATGAAGGGGAAGAAAAAGCTATGACTCTGGTAGTGAGGAGATGGGGCCTTTTGCCGTGTATTCAGATGAAGGAGTTGGACAGGGAGGCAGAGAGCAGGTAGGGCGAACAGCAGGTCTGCTTTTATCCATATGCAGATGCTGGTTGGAGGGAAAGGTGTCTGAGTGTCTCTGATGATGCTTTGCTGGGGCCCACCCAAATGTTGGGCACATTGGGGCACCATCCCCACTTTGGAGCACATCCGGTGAAGTGTGCATTGGGCACTAGTCTTGTTTGGCTATCATTCTCTAAGGTACTCAAATTCACGTTGAACTTGGCCCTAGACCAGATCATCTAGTGCACAGGCAAGTTTCACGGACAAGGACGTTGAGTCCCAGAGCAGCTAAGTGGGTACCTGAGGTCATGTGACAAGCAAAGGGGGCAGAGTTGGAAGGAGGGACCACACCTCCTATTGCTCACGGCTGGCCCAGTGGAGAACTGACCCCTCCGGCCTCCCAGTCTAATTCTCCTTGCAGAGTCATGTGCTGTGGTCCCTGATGTTTTTATTGTACCTGATAATTTAAACTGCTTTCAAAATCAGCGTTTCTTTTGCCTTATAGCGGGTGTGTATTAGATATGACAGGTATTGGATAGATTCAAAGACTTGAGATGCGGAAAGGCCAAAGTCACGGGATGAACCAAGTAGTGGAGCTTGTTCTGTTCGCCCATTGGTGGTTGTTTCCACGAGGGTTCTCTGGCCATTCTGGTTCTTCCAGACTGAGGGTGAGGATGCAGCAGCAGAGGTGACTGGCCCTTGGAAACAGACAAGCTGCCACTGGAATGGCTGAGGTCACCTTTCCCATCCCTGTCGGCCAGGGGACACCCACAGAATCACACCTTTCCTAGGCTCTGGCTTCTGTGCTCTTCACCTGACAGTGATGGAGAGATGTGGCTGAGAAATCTGGCCTGGAGTAAGGAGATGCTGAGGGCCTGCAACAGCCACTTCTCTCAGTGCTGTGGAACATTTCATCCAGCTACATGATGAGTTCCCACGTAGTCACTGAGTTCCTGTTTTGTGCTCGGATCCAACCAGGGACGTTTAGCTCTCTGGGTAATCCAGGAGTAAAAGAGACCATGGGTTACTCTCAGGAGGCTCGGTTTCACTAGGGAAATGACACTGAATAGATCCATATAGACACTTAAGTAGCAATTATGTTATAAATGAGTGGTACCTTAAGTATGTTACAGGAATTCCAAAAGCGAGTGTGCTGGGGTGGCTGGAAGAATCTGGAGGTTCCTGGAAGGAGGCATGAACCGGGTGTGAAATGATGGGTAACATTTAAAGAGACATTTATAAGAGGAGATAGTGTTCCATGGGCACGGACACTCTGGAATAAAGGCAGAGAGTGCCTGTGGTCAGAGACACATGGCTGAAACTGAGGGTGCCTGTCAGAAAGGACAAAGGCAAATTTGAGGTTTCCCAAATTTAAGACCTTTATCTGAGTACTGCCTGTACTATTACATATTTATTTAATATTTTTAAACATTGATGCTTTTATTTCCCACTGAAGCCCCAGTATTCATGAAATCACAGGTTTGGATACTGTAGTTACAATTTTTCTTCATTTATATTAACATAAACATTGGGCCTCTAAAAGAAAAAGAAAAGTTTATCTCAGATGCCTCTTAAAATCATTAGTGCTACGGGGGCCACCCTCTGGAAACACTGGAGCGGGAGAAAGTTGAGAAAATTGAGGTGGATTCTAGAATGTTTAAAACCAGGCTGAGATATTATTCTCCAGACCATGAGAGATGTATCAGTTTTGATGACAAAAGGGATTGCTTTAAAGAAAGCTTATTACAGAGAGAGGGGAAGATTGCATTTGTACTTGAAGCAGAATCCCATTAAATACTATTGTCATAACTTGTTTCCTAAGAACTAGATAATGACGCTACTCAGACTTTGGTGTGCAGAAGAATCACTGGTTGAGGGGCTTAAAAGTATAGGTTCTCCTGCCCCACCTTCAGAGCTTTTCATTCTGTAATTTAGGACGAGTGCTAGGAATACTCATTTTTAACAAGATGTCCTGGAGATTCTGACCAGACCATACCTTAAGAAACACTGAATTAGAATAGAAATTGTGGGCAGGAGAAGTCTCCAGATAATTAATGTACCAAGACTTTGTACATAGAAATGTCCTGAGATTTCTGAATGGACTTTTATCATTCCTAAAGCAAGATTTATAATCAGGATTGGGTAGACTAGAAGTATTGGGATTCCCGTGAGAACCAGAGGCTGAATGGATGCTGGCTGGAGCCGCACTTGCATTTTAGGACAGATGATGGGGGAGCAGGGGGATGGCAGAGAGGGTGGGTGGAGCGTGCCGCTACAGCTGGCTGGTCCTGTCACACTCTGGAGTTTGCTCTTTGTCACCTCAGTAGTCTATATCCTTGGCCTCAGTTCTCTCCTGTTCTCCCCTTCCTGCCTCTGAAGATATCTTTGGTTGGTGTCACTCCCATGCTTCATCCTGTGGAAGAGGCACTCATAACAGTACTAATGACAGAAAGTCATTGTCTGAGAGGTGGCGTGGCAGAGCACCTAAGGGCAGAGCACTGGAGCCTGGCTGCTTGGACTTGAATCTCACCTCTACCACCAACTACTTTCGAGACCTTTAGGGAGTGATATAACCTGTGTTTCTGTTTCTTCCTCTGTAAAAAGTGGGGATAGTACAAGTCCCTACCTGTAATGAAACGGGCTTGTCATGGGGATAGAAGGAACACATAAAGTGCATAAGCCAATGCCTGGCCCTCAGTCAGGGCCTCTGTGAATGTTTAACAACTATAGCTAATCATTGTTATGTCCCCCTAAAACCTACCATGGGGCTGGCCCTAGAGAAGGTTCTTTCCTGAGTTGATTATTATACAGGACCTAAGGAAGCCAGTTTTTCTTAGCCTCCAAATGTTTTTCATTCGGGGAGTCTCATTTGGCAAAGGATGGGACTCTAGTGTTTCTGTTTCATTTTTCCAAAGTAGCGCATTGACAGGGCTTCTCAAAATTATCCCACCCTGCTGACCCTGTTGGATAGGCCGATGCCCCTTTTGGAGAGGTTAGGCTTGGGGGGGCTGGCGATGCCCCTGGGCCCCAAAGCCCTTGGGGAGAGTCTTACAATGCCAAAGCCAAACAGAGGGGCCTAGTGGTTCAGATGGTGGTGCCCTGGGCAGAGCCTGAGGACACGTGTTCCAGTGAAACTACCCTAGCTGAGTCTGTTCTGCTGGTGGCCTGAGCACGTACGTGTTGATATACGCTGCCTAAAGGCCCATCTCCTCTGTCTTTAGGACTCTTGTAAGGCAATCTTTCGGAGGATTTCTGAAAACTTCTATTATCATTTAAATAGAGTGAGGTGGGATGGTCTGGAAAGGGGCACCGAAGCCCTGGGAAGGGTCCACACCCACTTTGTGGGCACCTATGCCTTGAATTCGTCCCCCAGCACCTGAGGTTCCAGATCTCTCCCTGCTCTACTTCCTACCGACTCATATAATCCTTACCATCTAATTAAATATTGCTCCCCACGGTACATAATTACTTATTTAACAACTACCCTAAGAGTGATTCTTGATCCAGTGCTATCATAGAGAGCTGCTTGACTTTGGGTGCCCGAAGTTAAAGGGCCTCGAGCCTCATGGGCTGTCAGACCTTGTCTGTCTGTCCTGTTCCTCTTTCTCTGTCTTTGACCAGCAGCAGATCTAGTGAATATTTAAGACCATCAGCTCCCTAGCTCCTCAGTGGGCCCCTCACCCAGAATCTGTGAGCTCTAACTGCAGGATGCCTGGACCAGTCACTAGCTGTGTGTCTTTGGGTGCGTGACTTAGGCTCTTTAAGTCTGTTTCTTTGCTTGTAAAATGGGAATATAATAGTTCTTACCTCTTAGGGTTGCTGTGAGAAATAAGGGAATCTATGTAAAGTTCTTAGCAAGGGGCCAGGCTACAGTACATTCTAACAATTTTTATTAACATTTGAAGGTTTATGTGCGTGTATTCATAGTTTTAGAATCTTAAATCAGAACATATTGTCCAGTGAAAGATATTTTTCTCTTTGATTTGTGAATGTATTTATATGAGAAGTCTCACATTGTCTAAAAATAAAGTTGATTTAGTTACACTTAACAATTGCCTTTTTGGAAATATTAGAATTACTTGAAATGAGATTGTTTTGGAAAGTCTAGAACTGTGACCACTGGAGTCAAAGGTTAATTGTTTATTGAAGCATTTGAGTAATTGGAAATAAGAATATTTGGGAGCTGCTCTTTTGGTTTTGCTGTACCAATTTCATCTAGTTTCATGGGTTTAAATACATTCTCAGTGCTGTTGACTCTAAATTCCTAATTCCAGCCCATACCTGCTCTTGAGACTCACAACTCATATATGCGACTGCCTTCTTGTCATGGCCATATGATGGTATAAAGGGCATCTCAAACTCAATTATGTCCCAACCTGATGTCCCCCCTCCCCAGTTTAAGCCTCTCGTAGTTTTCCCCATCTCAAGAAACGGCAACTCCATCCTTCCAATTGCCCAGGCCATTCTCGACGCCTCTCATTCTCATGCACCCTGCCCCGTATACAGTCCCTCAAGCAACATCTCTTGTCTCTGCCTTCAAAATATTGTCCCACATCTGATCAGCTTTCCATACCTCTGCCGACGCCACTCTGGCCCAAGTCCAAGTCATCTCATGCCTGGATTATTTCGACAGCCTCCTAAGTGGTACCCCCTGCCCCAACTTCATCAGATCATGTCACTCTGCTCACAAACCTCTCAGGGTAAAAACCCTTATCACCATCTGTAAGGCCACCATGGTCAGGCCTCCTGTTATGACCTCTCTGACCCCATGGCCCAGTACTCCTCACCGTTCAGTCCTCTCCCAGTCACATTGACCCACTTGACACCCTTACACTTACTCACTATGTTCCTGCCTCAGTCTTTGCACCTGCTATTCCATCTTTCTAGAATATTCCTTCCTCAGATGCCCTCATGGTTCAAGTCTTTACTCAAACGTTACATTCTCAGTAAGGCCTTTTCTGACAATCCTGTCTAAAATTTTACTCTTCTCCTTGAAACTTTATATGCTCCTTTCCTGCTTTATTTTTGCTTTTTAGCTCTTATCTATCTTATATATTATATAGTTTTCTTATTTGTCTTCATTTCTAGCACCAGAACAGAGGTTCAATAAATGTGGAGGTTTTTGTTCACTGCTCTATTCTTGGTACTCAGGACAATTCCTGGCACACTGTTGCATTAAAGAATGAATTTAGTCCAACGAAGGTGTATTCCCCTAGCACCCTCTGTGGTCTAGCCCTGTGGTAGATACCGGAGGCTTGATAAAACAAAGTGGTGTGTGGTATCATTCCTGCCTCTGAGGAGTAGGAAGTCTAGTTGGGAAGACCAGTAAGATAAGCAGTTGAGTGAATTCCTTAAACGATCTTTCTGTATGGTTGAAAGAAGTAAGGATAAGGCAGGAGAAGAGGATATTTTATTTTATAAAAATCTATGGGATCCTTAAAGATGGATCTTTTTGTGAGAGAATGCTGTAGTATTTCCATGAGGCAATTTGCACCAAGCTGAAGCATCTCCATCAAGTCTGAGGTTTCTTTATTTTTTATTTTTTTCCAGCCTACTGAGATATAATTGACAAATAAAAATTATATACATTTAGGGTGTACAGTGTGATGATTTACTATACATATACATTGTAAAAAATTATATATGTATATATATATATACAGACAGACATATATATATATTATTTTTCAGATTCTTTTCCATTACAGGTTATTACAAGATATTGAATATTATTTCCTGTGCTATACAGCAGGTCCTTGTCAAACCATTTTTAAGGGTGGAAGCTGTCACAAAAAAATAAAGGTTCCAAAAAGTATGGAGTTTCCTCAAAAAACTAAAAATAGAGTTGCCATATGATCCAGCAATCCCACTCCTGGGCATATATCTGGACAAAACTATAATTCAAAAAGACACATGCACCCCTATTTCCATAGCAGCACTGTTCACAATAGCCAAGACATGGAAACAACCTAAATGTCCATCGGCAGATGAATGGTTAAAGAAGATGTGGTGCATATACATAACGGAGTACTACAGCCATAAAAAGAGAGTGAAATAATGCCATTTGCAGCAACATGGATGGAACTAGAGATTATCATAGTAAGTGAAGTAAGTCAGACAGAGAAAGACAAATACCATGTGATATCACTTATACGTGGAATCTAAAATATGGCACAAAAGAACTTATCTGTGAAACAGAAACAGACTCACAGACATAGAGAACAGACTTGTGGTTGTCAAGGGGGAGGGGAGGTGGGAGAGGCATGGATTGGGAGTTTGGGATTAGTAGGTACAAACTACTATATATAGAATGGATAAACAACAAGGTTCTACTATATAGCACAGGGGACTATATTCAATATCCTGTGATAAACCATAATGGAAAAGAATATGAAAAACAATGTATATATATGTATAACTGAGTCACTTTGCTGTACAGCAGAAATTAACACAACATTGTAAATCAACTATACTTCAATAAAATAAATTTAAAATAAAAAAAAATAAAGGCTACAAATGCTGTATAACCATTACGGAACAAAATGATTGTCTGAGGTTTCTGAAAGAGGGAACTGTATACCCTGTGGGTGCTCAGGGCCCATGCAAGGTGCTGTGATAGGGGTAGAAGGAAAAGGCCCGCTTGTCTTTCCTTTGCAGAGTTTAAAACTAAGTTTAAATTCTCATAAGGGCTTTAGATGCAACACCCTTTGTAATTGGCAGCAACAAGAAGTGAAGTTTTGCATTCCAGCACCTGAACTCACAAAGCTCCTTGAAGCACATGCAGACAAAGCTTCCAGGGGTTTCACTTAGTTGAAAAGAACTCTGGAGCAGGCCTGCAGTATTTAACAGAAGTAAAAGCTACACTTGGCAAAACATTATATTTCTCTTCAAGTCCCTCTGGGTATATATGGGCTTGTTAAGTAATTACAATCTATTATAATGCTAATTAGCAGGCTGCACCTGTTTGGAATCTAATTTTCTGGCAGAAACCATGCAAAGTGGGCAAAACTCTGCACTGTGCTGGGAGAACGGGAAGGACAGGGACGGACTGTTGTCCTTGTACCTCGCCGACCTCTAAACAGAATGGAAACTCCGGACAGAATACGACTGAGCTCTGTAGTATCTATTGCCTGGGAAGAGGAGGGGCACAAGCCTGTCACCAGATCCAGGTTCAGGAATGAGGACCTCCCCCCCATCCCCCATCCTGGTCCCCTCTACCTCACCTTGAAGTCTCAGAGAGTTAGTTTTGAAGCTAGTCACTTTCATTTGCCAGCAAGGAATAAACTCATTGAGCTACTGACCCAGCTTCAAGGTGTAATCAGGTTCAAGAAGGGTTTAGCAGGTGCATCTATGATTAATTATTGATGAAAAAATTGACTTGGAGTTTGCTTATGTCCTTCGTGAATAGATTTGTTTGTTTTTTTCAGACTAGAGCAACTCTTGGTGCCCATTGTCTTTCTGCAGCCAGATGGAAGCATCTTGTTTTCTTCTTTTAAAATAAATTCTGGGTTTATTTATGTATTAGGAAAAAAAGACTTTTTTTTTTTTTTTTACGTCAGTCATGGAGTCATAGAAAAATTGAGAAGAGATACAGAGATTTCCCATACACCCCCTACGTATGCATGTGACCCCTCATTATCAGCATCTCCCACCAGAGGTACATTTGTTACAACTGATGAACCTATACCATAATCAAAATCACCCACTGTCCATAGTTTACATTAGGGTTCGCTCTTGGTGTTGTACATTCTGTGTTTGTACAAATGTGTAATAACATATATCCATCATGATAGTATTATATGAAGCAGTTTCACTGCCCTAAAAATTCTCAGATGTAAGCATCTTGTGAGCAGACGTGTCTTCAACGCCAGTCAGAGTATGAGCCACTCAGAAGGTGCATGTAACCTACTCACTCCTCCGTGGGTTGAGTAAAAGGTTGCTTCTTTGGAGTCTGTCTTGTAGAATCTTAAATAAGCAGCACTCTTTCATCAGGCGAACTTAGCTTCTGCCCCTCTTAGAAGTTCATCATCCAGTACCCTGCTGAAAAGAGGGATGGTGGAACCCACAAAAGATTCTAACCAGTCGACAAAGAGGAGTCTTCCTTCATTGTTCCAGCCATCCTTTCAGCCATTTAGTGAATATTCACTGAATACCTTATATGCCAGGCACCATGCTAGAAGCTGGTCCCCGATCTCATGGAGTGTATAGACTAGTAGGAGACACAATATTAATCAAGGAATAACACAAATGTCCTGGTATGTAAAATTACAGCTAAGAAGGAGAGCTCTTCACAAAACTTTCAGAGCCTGGGGACACCTAGACCTCACCTCTTCAGACTTGGATTGGCTAATACCTTTTTCTTTCCCTGAAAAATTTGTTGAATGGTGAGTCAGGTGACTTCTATTACCAAGTGGCATTGGACCTTAAACTCCACATCCGTGAAAGCAGGAGTTTGCACGGTCTAGAGACTTAGTAAGGCCTGTGTGAACAACGATCCTGACTTGGCTCTCTGCATTTGGGGCCTTGACTGTGCTCAACCTAGCACTTGATAGTATTTTATCTTTATTGGTCTCCATGTAGCTAAGTCTTGTCTCCCCTGAGAAACTTCCAGCTTCTGCCTTTTCCCCTCCTCATCCTTCTTTGTTGTTGTGATCAAAATCACAAAGGTATTTTTGAAAGCTCACTTCTTCGCCTAGTGTTCAAGGCCCACAAAAATACACTTATTTTTTAAAATGGAGCCCTCTGTATCCTTGAGCCATTCAAAGGATATTCTAAAAACAAACAAACAAGCAAGCAGAATTTCTAGAATGCAGGGTCTGTGAATCCATCTCTCTACCTTCCAGACTGATGATTACCTAAAATGTTTTGGGCAGCTGATCGAATCATCAATCAGCCAGCAAGGATGGAGCATGTGATCGACCAGTATTTGCCAGCATATCTTTCAAATATTTTCAGGTTGCTGTGATCAAAGAGTTTGGGAAATGTTACAGAGTCAAACGCACATTAGTATATTAAAGACTCCAAGATGGCCTGTAGCAAAGGGACTTGTATAACTCTGTATGGAACCACTTATTTCCAAAATTATTTTGTCATAGAATGCTCTTACTTGTTAAAAACTGTTAGCACCATAAAGCTAATGTTTTGTGGACGTATTTTGCAAAATATTATAATTAGAAAAAAGAAAGAATGGGCTTCCTCAAGTGGGCCACTTGGGCATTCAAAGGTAACACCCTTTTATGAAAGTGAACTCGAGGAACTGTGGGAATTCACAGGAGGGGGGATTACTGTGGGTTCTGATAGTTGGCAGAGGCTTCTCGGTAAGATTTGGAGCCAGTCCTTGTAGAAAATGGAATCTGAATAGACAGGGAAGGGAGCCTCTAAGTTGAAAGGAGACCATAAAGAACATTGGACTGGTGGTTTCTAGCATTTTGGGTTATGAGGGCAGTCAGGAAATCAGTGAGATTAAAGTAAGAATGCAGTCCAAAAATAATTGCTTCAGTAACAAAACACACACAAAAAAACCCCAAGCATTAAGTTATCCAATAAAAGGGAACAGTGAGTAGCATGGGGTATTCATTCATTAATCTATCCATCTGTCTAGCTGGCCAGCCAACTAACCAGCCGGCCATTCAACAAATATATATTGAATAGTTTCTATGTTCTAGGAATTTTGCTCAGAGCACAGTGTTGAACAAAATCACTCATGATATGTTGAACTCTTTATTAGCAAGGAAAACCATCCTGAGGGCTAACCTCAATCTCTCATCCGGTATTTCCAGTTAATTTTCCTTTATTTCTTGATAGGCCTAATAGAGATGGAGAATAGCTTTGTAGCATCCTTCATGTAACTGAGTGGTGGCTTGTCCAAATTCATGAACATAAAAAAAATTGTGTGGGCTTTGGAGTCAGTCCATCTTGGGTTGAATTCTGGTTTATCAGTTTTGGCTGCATGATCTTGGGCAAATTATTTAACTTATATCTGTACCAGCCTCTTATCTATAAAGGGGAATAAGAGCTGTCTTGTAGAGTTATTGTAGTATTAGATGAGAAATGTAAAAGTGCCCAGCTTCTAGGAAGTTTTAAAAAAATGGTAGTTAATTATTATCGGGAAATATCTGCCATTAATATTTCTTACTAGATACAGGTAAAATTGTGCTTTGTCTGAAGATTTTGTTCAGTAATTCCCAGCTAAGGAGTCTTAAGCAAAACCTTTTTCAGTCCCTACTTCCCTCCCTCCCTGAAATGAGCTAGCAACAGGAATTCAGGGTTTGCTAATTCCAAGTGTGCAGAACTAGAATCCCACACTTAGCTCTTCTTAGGTGACCCCTTGGGGTGGGAGGTACAGGGAACATAGATGCCCTGCCCTTGGGCTCTCTTTTGGTCCTGATGGACCGACCTTCCCAACAAATTGCTCCCTCTTGCCTTTTTAAAAAGCAGAGACAGTGTTGCAGTTTGACCTGAACAACACCTGCGTCAGTTTGTGAGCCTAATGTGGTAACTGAGGTTTGAGGGGTTTTTAACAGCCCAGTTTGCTGTGGTCCAGGTGTATGTCCCACTTCTCTGGGCCAAAGCATCTGACTTCATTTCCCTACTATGCGTGTCTTCTGTAAGCCCAGCCTCCAGTGCAGTGCGTGCCGATCGCTCTGTTGTCCTAGCCGAAATGCTGGCAGCACCCAAAGCCACTCCATTTAGAGAGTAGGACTTTGCTTTTGACCCAGACACTGGAATTGCTAAGGAGTACCAAGAGTTGAAGAAGAGCCAGTCTTTTGAAAAGATTACTGTGTGCTCATAAGGAACTATACATTTACTGGTTAATTTTCTGTTAAGACCCTTGGTCTTTCAGCTCAGATTTCATTTTAGATAATTTATATTGAAATAACAAAAATAAGTGTGGCAGATAGCTCATCTGCCCTTCTTTATGGGTCAGTTCTCAGAAACTGCCTTTTCTTCTCTTCAGTCATAAAAGTCCTTTTCTTCCTTCAAATCCTTCTTCAGACTTCACCCAGGAGCAGCAGGTCTGGTTCTTTTGTAGCTTTATGACTTTGTGAAGATTCACTTAACATCCTCAAGCTTTGGTTTCCTAGTTTATGAAAAGCGTTAGTACTAGTTTTCATTTTAGAGAAGACTATCTCATTTAAGTTACAGGTGCCTGAGTACTAATTCAGGACGACAGCTTTAGGACTGGTTTTCGTATCTTTATTAGGCTGGTTCTCCGGAATCCGGAGGATTTGTGCGAGAGTTGTACGGTAGCACTAAATCCCCTTTCTGGGTGCTCAGAACCAAGGATAGTCTCCCCCTGCCCCAGGAGCTTGTAGGATAGAGTCCAGCCCCATCATCCTGCCAGACATCCAGGGCTCTGCGTGGCTTGCCCCCTTCCCTGTTTAGCGGATCCCACATCTTCTGCGCTAGGAACCTCCTCCGCGAGGGCTTGTTTCTGTCCTCTGCGCCCAGTGTTTCCTTGTGCTCTGATTCCCCATGTCCATCCTCCTGGGATATTCTTGCCACCCAACCAAGTCTCATCCTTTTTGGGCCATCATTCGTAGAATTCTCCAGGCTACTGCTCTTTTGGCCTTTGGAATCCTGGTGAGGTTTCCCATCTGTGCCCTCCCTTTACAAGTATTGCTGTCTGCTGTTGACGACCCCATACCCTCTGTCTCTGTTCTCTCACAGAGGCAGCAAAGGTCTCTGAGAGGAAAAACTTGTGCCATTTTGTGCTAACACTTGGCGTATTGCCTTGAACATAATAGATACTTGCTGGGCCAAAAAATTTGAACGTTAAATACAGTGAGATTTGCCTAAAAAAAGATGTCCTTTAGATGTTTGTTCTGGGGTGTTCTCCTTCCTTCTATGACAGAAAAGAATGTCATATTTTAAAAATTACACACACACACACATCTGTATGTGCTTTAAAAAAGAAAAAGGCAAGAGAGAGTGCTGATACATGGGGAGGATTTTTATCTTTTACTTTTATTTCAGCATTTTAAAAAAAATTAATAGACTTTATTTTCTAGAGCAGTTTTAGGTTTACAGAAAAATTGAACAGGCAGTACAGAGAATCCCATAAACTCCCTCTGTCCCCCCCACCCCAGGTTTCCCCAATTATTTAATAGATATGTTGACTTTGAAAAAAAGCAGGGGAAAGATGCAACACAGCCACTGCAAACTGAGGCAGGTGGTGTCATGGTTAAATGCAGAGGCTTTGCATTAGAGGGAGGTGGGTTCTAATCCTGGTTGTACCACTGAACCAGCTGTGTGACCTTTTGACAAACTGGGTAACCACTCTGAGCCTTCATTTCTTCATCCGTAAAACAAGGTCAGTAATCTCTACCTATTACTATCGTGTTGTTTGAAATAAATAATATAATGCATAGAAAGTGCTTAGAAAAGTGCTTCTCACATGATAATCACTTTAAAATGTTAGCTATTATTATTATTATTCTAATTCTATTGTAAAAAATAAATTGTAGATGATGTGGTTTGGGATTTACGATGTCAGAGTCCATTTGATTTGATTTTCTGTGTTGGAGGGTGACTTGGGCTTGGGGCTTGCTTTTTGTCTGAGGCCCGTGTCTCCGATAGACAGTAGTTCTTGTTGTCATGAGTGACATAGGAGATGACTGTGGTTTGCCGAGTTTGTATTTGCTGTCTGCGTCAGGCATTTATAGACCAGCATACATTCACAGAGTGCTGTGTTCACAGTGGCTTGTTTATTCTTTATCAACTCAGCTCCGCTGCTAATGAGCTGTGTGACCTTGGGGAAGAAATGTAACCTCTCTGATCTTCAGTTTCCTCTACTGTAAAATAGGAATAGTCATATTGGCTCTGCCTACCTCATGGTGTTGAAAGACTCATTTACTATACCTCTGAAAAATGAAATATGTCACACACATGTTAAACAGCGATGATGAACCACTTTGGGATTTGGGGGAGGGGTGTGGCATTTTCATGTGAAGTTTACAGATGGGAAAATTGAGGCTAGAGGTTGTCCCTTGGCAGGGACTAGGGTGAATCTTATCTCCCCAAAGTCCCTGATAAAACTGAGCGGTGAGCAACATTTGGATTTCTGAGCCAAACAGTCTGCCTTACCCTCACATTGTTAGGGCTGAGGATTTAAAATTGATCTGCGGGCTTTGTTTCTAGGAAACTGGCGTCTTAGAAGCCCACCCCCACAAGCAGGAGAACATGTCTCTTTCTCCTTGCTTCCTTATCCCTTCTTGGCTCTTAAAATTTTTGTCTTTATCACTGCTTATCATATGACTGGGCACAGACAACCGAACGCCAACTATTTTAAGGGGAAAAGGGGAGGAAGACAGATAAGGCAGTGATTCAGAAAAGAGCAGGAAAGTGGAGTCATGTGGTCATCCCCTGTGGGTGGGATGTACAGAAGTTTTTGAGACTGAGAAGGCCTCCTGAGTGCCTGGAGAGTAAATTAGGCCTGTCGTGAATGTGTTTTGAAGCCCTTCCCTGTGCTGGGAGAGATTCAGGGCCCAGAAGGAGCACAGGATCCACAAGTCATGCCCTCCGGCCCTGCTCTGTGTCTGGGGCGTGCTAGGTGCAGTGGAGGCTCCAAAGGAGAGGCCTTGGCGCCTGCCCCCTGGGAATAGGAAAGGGTGAAGCGATGCCCACTTGAAAAGACCGCTCACATCAGTTTCAGAGTGAGAGGAAACTGGGTCTTGTCCTAACCTATTGGTGAAGGTATAAATTAGTGAAGCCTTTTTTTAGAGAGCAGCCTGGCTGGTAGTATCTGTAAAAACCAAAATGTATATAATCCAGATAATATTTATAATTAATTCCATTGTTAGTTATCAATCATATGGATATGTTACACCGATACTATTTGAGATCCAAACCATTGCTTGTCCCTCATGGCTGAAGGGGGGGCCATGTTGGTGCCCACATACCGTGAAGACTGCCATGTGACTTCTCTGATGGAATTGGGATTTTAGACAAGGGAGCATCATTTGACCCTTTCAAATGTAAGTCGATTAAGAACTTTCAGAGCTTTCGTCTATTTTTTTGTAGGAGGATCTGTTTTTCTTTTTGATGGGGAAAGACATGAGAAAAGAGAATAAGGGTACATCTTGTTGAGTTTTTCAAACCACGGGTCAGGGCCCATCCACTGAGGTCATGAGATCAATTAGGTGGCTCTCAAACAGCGATTTTAGATATGGAAATAGAATAGAACAATGTCAAAATGACCAGAATGCATTGCAGGCAGTAAGCATAAATATTACTTTAGAAAACTTTTGCTTCAGTTTTATGTGAGTATTATTTATATGATGATCTTAATTCTCACTGTGGGTTCCAGTAAAAATTTTTAAAAATTTGAGAAACATTGGCGTAGAACACAATTTCTAATTTAACAGACTTTTTTTTTTTTTTTTTTTTTTTGCGTTATGCGGGCCTCTCACTGTCGTGGCCTCTCTCGTTGCAGAGCACAGGCTCCGGACGTGCTGGCTCAGCAGCCATGGCTTATGGGCCTAGCCGCTCCGCGGCATGTGGGATCTTCCCGGACGGGGGCACGAACCCGTGTCCCCTGCATCGGCAGGTGGACTCTCAACCACTGCGCCACCAGGGAAGCCCTTAACAGACTTTTGATGAGTACCAGTAAGAGGGAGATAAGAAAGGAAAGAAGATAGGTTTCCCTGCATTCAATAAGCTTCCAGTTGGACTTCCCTGGTGGCGCAGTGGTTACGAATCCACCTGCCAATGCAGGGGACAAGGGTTGGATCCCTGGTCGGGGAGGATCCCACATGCCGTGGAGCAACTAAGCCCGTGTGCCACAACTACTGAGCCTGCGTGCCACAACTACTGAAGCCTGTGTGCCCTAGAGCCCACGTGCCACAACTACTGAGCCCGCATGCTGCAGCTACTGAAGCCCGCGAGCCTAGAGCCCGTGCTCCACAACAAGAGAAGCCACTGCAATGAGAAGCTCATGCACTGCAACGAAGCCCCAACACAGCCAAAAAAAAAAAAAAAAACGTAAGCTTCCTATTTCCTCACCCCCAAAATTCCATAAAGGCGGTGGCTTTTGAAGAATGGGTGGGATAGACTGCTTCTGGAAAACCTGCCTGAGGCTTCCTTAGTGAACAAGTTCACAACCATGTAGGATGCAAAAGTGACCTGATGAACTGAAATACCTTATGTTCTCAAAGAGCCCCCATCTCCTGACACCCCTGCAAATGGCATTCAGTATCAGATAGTGGTGCCTCAGGGTCCATGCGTGGAACTATCCGAAGTTCAAGGTTAGAGAGCTCCGTTCGCGCCCTGTGATGTGTGGCACTAGCTACACTTCAGCAGCACAGAATAGTTTTGCACTTTTTCATCAGGAATGTGGTGTCTTTGGAAAATAATGTGTTTTGACCTCACCCCTCATGGCACTGCACAAGGTTAATACATTTGTTCAAAAACCTGTACTGTTTCTCTTGATTTTCCCATCAAACTTGTATGGTGGTAAATAGATGTTCTCCCTCGTAATTTAACATTCGAGGACAACAAGACCCAGGGAAGTTAAATGATGAATTGGAGGCTGGGGCAGATGAATGAGGACCTGGGTCTCTTGGTTTTTAGGATGAGGCTATTTACTGCACAGGTACAGGTATATAGTCTCCCAAACACACTGACCTAGGGGACCCAGGGCCTGGTCCAGAAAGTATTGATATCAATACCATTATACACTTGATACTGTTATATATTTGTACATTTAAGCTGTATTCAAAAGGCATTCAGATGAATCAAAATTCCTTCCTAGGGCTTCCCTGGTGGCGCAGTGGTTGAGAGTCCGCCTGCCGATGCAGGGGACATGGGTTCGTGCCCCGGTCTGGGAAGATCCCACATGCCGCGGAGTGGCTGGGCCCGTGAGCCGTGGCCTCTGAGCCTGCGCGTCCGGAGCCTGTGCTCCACAACGGGAGAGGCCACAACAGTGAGAGGCCCGTGTACCACAAAAAAAAAAAAAAAAAATTCCTTCCTACCTTTCTCTTTCCCTCCTCTTGCTTCCCTCTCTCTCTCTCTCTCTCTCTCTCTCTCTCTGTCTCTCTCTGTCTCTCTGTCTCTCTCTCTCTCTTAGGAATGAGCAGATGGAGGAAAGGTCCATGGAGCATTTTCCCTCCAGCTGAAATTATGCAAAAACTGCTATTTAATAAGAGATATTCACTTAATGCTTATGTATAGATGGAAAACTCTAAGAGCTCAGAGCGTAGGTGATTTGATCAAAGTGAAAACTCCAGTAGAGACAGTGAAAATATGAGAAAACAGGTTTCCTCATTCCTATCAAGGTGATTGTATAGCTCTACCACATTGGATCCAACCATCACCCACCTACCAGGCTTCCATCATCCATCATTTTCCATCCATCCCATTTATTGGTCATAAGTTAATGCCAATACCATGTGTCTAGAACTTTTAGTAAGGGAAGTTGATTTATTTATTTATTTATTTATCTTTTCAGTTTGCTCTTCAGCTGTTGACTGGGGCAGATGATCAGACCACCTTTGGGCTGACGAAAGTTGAAACTTGCCTGTTTGATGAGATGACCATTTGCCTGTCTCTCTGGGGTTGGTCTTTACATGTCAAGGGGATGGTAAAAACCGTGATGAGGGGTAATTTTAAAAAAATAAGTTCCCTTTTTCTTCCCCCGACTTCCAGAATTCTCTGGAGTGTCCGGATACCTTGATTTTGTAATTCAGCCTACTGTACTGACAAGATCCTTCCTTTCAAGTTGGAGTAGGGTTTCCCAAAATGTGTTCTGCAGAATAAAACAAGTTATTCTTTCAAAAAAGGAATCCATTCAAAAAAGGAATGCGTGTCAAGTAGATTTGGCAAACAATGGATTAAATAAAGCAAAACACTTATTGTAGGACTTTTCAGAGCCTTTAATATGCTGATTTCCATTAGTCTTCTGGATGGCAATTGAGTGAATAGTGTTCCCAGACTCATTTGGCCATACAACACTGTTTTGGGGACAGTCCTTATATATCTTTAAGTAGTATCATTTAGGAAGTACTATCTGAGAATCTGGCCTCTACCATATAAAGCAAATACTACATATTTGGGGCTGTTGACCAAGGGAGACTGATGTGGTGAGCAGGAAGGGATCATTATTAGTTTCCGTTAATCTTTTAATTAATTTATTTATTATTTTATTTTATTATTTTTTTTGCAGTACACAGGCCTCTCACTGTTGTGGTCCCTCCCGTTGCGGAGCACAGGCTCCGGACGCGCAGGCTCAGCGGCCAGGGCTCACGGGCCCAGCCGCTCCGCGGCATGTGGGATCTTCCCGGACCGGGGCACGAACCCGTGTCCCCTGCATCGGCAGGCGGACTCTCAACCACTGCGCCACCAGGGAAGCCCCCGTTAATCTTTTAATCATTAAGTCTAGACCTTTGTTTTTTAAAAATAGGATCCCAAGCCTCTGACCCTAAAGGGAGAGAAGCTGAGGCTGGACAGTTGTTTTTATATGAAAAAAGGAGTGCAAATAGGGCTTTTATTAGTAGGATTTTCTACATGATATTCTAGTAGTTCATTGTTGTTCTGTCTTTAGCCAGTGACATTATAAAGCAGTCGCCAAGCTAATGTTATGGTTCCTGGGGTCATTCATATGGAATTACATGGGCTGAGGTCAGAGGCCCGTGGTTCCTCCTCCTTCCTGACTCAGGTCAGGCTGAATAGTATCCAAGTGCCATTTAACTCTTGCTCCTTCTCTTCAGAAATCACTTGTTACTGGGTTGCTACCAATCAACTCTATTGTGGAGGCATGTTTTAATATTTCATCTCCTTGTGTTTATTAGAAAAGATTGGGAGAAAGCTACATGCAAAGTTCTGAGTGTGATCGTGGGAGCTGACCTGCAGTTAAAAAATGTGAAGGAGGCAAAGATTGATTTCAGGTTTTCATGTCTTTGAGGGCCCCAGTCAGGGTTCCTGGGTTCCTCTTGGCTGATAAACTCATTTACACTGGGGTGTCCACACATAATGAGTTACACAGGCTGGAGAGGGGGCAGTCCTTCACCCAGAGGGCGATATCTCTACCTCTGGAGTTTTCAGATGTCAGTGATAGGTGAAGGTGAGCTTTTTTGGCGGGGAGGAAGCTTTCAAACCAGGTACTGTCCTGTGACCAGGCTATTACTGAGACTATGTCAAGGGCTAGGGTCTTCACATAAACCTTCAGCAGTGGGTCAGGACCCAGCTCACCTATGCTGAGTGGACATATCTCGAGATCACCTCACACTGAAATGCTTGTCTCCCTCGTCTGTGAGGGATTAGTGCTTTTCCGCTTTAAAGGAAAAACAGGCCATCAATTACTGAGGAATTTTATGGCACTGTCCAAAGCACAGTTTGGAAGCCAAGGAAAAATAAAACTCCAGCTTCTTTATGGAAAGTCAAATGTAAAAGAGAGATTGCTTCCTGAAAAGAGGGAGGCACTGCCTAAGGGGAGTGGAGGGATAGGAGACTTGAATTTAGTCTGTAGAAACTCATCTTCTGGTACCCCTGAGGATTTTAGGAGAACTCCGGGCTTCAAACTGATGAACTTGAAGGCAAAGGGAAGCAGGGGTTGAACTGTTCGGAAAGTAGGTGAGAAAAGTGATTATTTTTGGTAGCAAGATTTTTGTGTTTGGATTATGCCTGCTGTAGATCCAGTATCTTAATTTACATTCGCCTCAGCAAGGCGAAGAATTCCCTAGGTCATTCATACACCTGATTCCAATTCGAGGCTTGTTAAATGTTGGAGAAGGAAAGGAAGGGGTGGTGTGGAAGTTTCTGAGGCTGGCTGACCAGGGAGAAAGCAGACAGATCCTGGGGGCTGGACTTCATCATAAATTACAGACAAACAGAACACTCTAGAACATTGTATGTTGCAAAGCAAAGTAGGAGCAGCACAAGAAAGCACTCTGTACACATACGTGAAGCAGTCTCCTTTCTAGAAAATGTTTCCTCAAACTAGGAAGACCCAGCAAGCCTTGTATCATCTTAACCTAAGCCTTCAACTCTTTTCAGCTGTCCTTTTCTGACAGTGGATACACATGATGCTGTAAGTCTTTGCTTTCATGCCTTTATCCCATCTCAGGAGCAGTGGGGGGATTGTGACCGTGTGGGGGGAGTAGTCATTTCGCTGTCATTTCTTGTTTCAGAATTGGAGTGAATCTGAATGAATAATAACAGTTGCATTTAATAAATTCTCCTGGGTATTGGCTAATTTTAAACCGGTCAGACGAGTTTTAAGGTCCATGTGGTTTGGGGAAATTCAGCGGTGCATTTCCTCGTTTGGTCACCCCTTATTTCCCTCTAACTTTGTTCCTTTTCAGCAAGCTGGTCTACTTGGCACAGTTATCTTTGATCATCTGAGGTAGGGAGGAGGGGAGACTGGGGAGGGGCTGGGCTGAAGGTCATGCAAGAAGCATTCAGGCCTCTGCTTGTTAGCCAGCACCGCTGGGAATTCCCAGGGGTCTTGGGGAGCTGGCCTTCAGCTCGCAGAGGGCCCCAGGAGGGAGGCCGCCATCCACCAGGAAGCTTCCAGCTAGCACATGCCGGGCAGGGGAGGGGGCAAAACTCTGATGGTGGAAATGAAAGTATCTCAGCATTTTGCTTCTTTTCCTCCAAGTCACTGCCTCCACTCCAGGCTCTGACATGAGCAGCTTTAGCCTCTCTACGTTGACTTTCTGGCTTGGCTCTACAATCATGGTGGTTAATGGATGCCAGGTGTGTTGGTTTTTTTGGCGAAGTTATTTACTACCAGAGTGGGGAGATCTTCTGGGTCATGGGAAGTTCAGGGAGCCCCAAGACAGCGTCACTGGAGGGGATCATTACCAGAATCACCCGCAATCTCAGGATGTCTGCCCCCACCTCCCCTTGCTTCTCTGCTAGATGTTCAGCCCTGTCGACGTTTCATAGCTCACCTGAGCAGGTGCCCCCAGTAGCCTGTATTTTGATAATTGTTTGCCTCACAGGGCAAGCATTACAGTGATCGAAGTGTTGCTCTGTGAAGGAGATTTTTAAAAACCAAAACAAGTGCAACAAAACCATTTAAAACATTTTAATAATTTCTTAAAGGATGCAGAGCCCTTTCCTCGCCTAACACATGCAGTTCAGAGTGACATCAATAAAGACTATATTTTTACACTAAGAGGAGAACTCAGTTCAAGGCTGGAGTGTAGATAGAGAGAAGGATGGTTCTGCTTGAAGTAAATTCTGACCCACCCACCAAAGGAAAGCCAGGAAGTGGCGCCAGGGGGTGCAGATACCAATAACCCTTTCATTCTCTACCGGACACACACATTGTTCCATTGTGATGGAAGATTTGTTGTAATGAAGAGGGTAGTGAAAAGCTCAGTCCAGGTTCTAGGGAGGTTTGGAGTAAAGGCAGCACACGCCCATCTTTCTGTGGTTAGTCACTGCTAGTTGCTGAAGGAGGGAGGTGTCAAGCATCTCCATTCTTCCCTTTTGTCTTCCTCATTTCTAGATCATTCATTCATTCATTCAACAAATCATTAGGGAACCCCTGCCTTGTGCCAGGCATCAAGCCAGGCCCTAGGGATATAACTAGGTCATGATAGATGTATGCACCCTGACCTCAGAGGCCTTCCAGTCAAATTGGGGGACAGATAAGCAAATGGGCAATTACACAGTATGGAAATGCTGTGACGTGTGCCACTTTAAAGGGGCCTCGAACTAGGTTGTGGGGTTGGGAGAGGCTTTTGGGACAAGATGACATTTAAGCAGAGACCTAAAATGAGAAACTAAAAACGTGGCTGCATTGTGAAGTGGGGTGGTGGATGGGAGTGGGTTGGAGGCGTGGGCAAGAGTAAGATTTTTTGTCAGCTGGCCCCTCCCTCCCCCTCCCTCCCCCTCCCTCCCCCTCCCTCCCCCTCCCTCCCCCTCTCTTCCTGTCTCCCTCCCTCCCTTTCTCCCTCCTTCTCTCCCTTCTTTCCTTAAGAATTAATCCTTGGATCATGAGGAACTACTTTGCGTGCATAGCAATTTGTGAGTTTGAGCTCTATTCTGGGGGCAACAGGGGAGCCAGGGAAAGAGTTTCAAGCTGAGAAATAGCCTGACCAGATTTGCAATTTATCACCCTGGAGAATGGACCAGAGATCCCTAAGATTGAAAACTTAGGGAACTGTGGTAGTTAGCCCGTTAGAGATGCCGGTGACCTGGAGTGGGAATTGGCAGGGCTGATAGTGATTGGAGAAGGCAGAGCTGGTGGTGGATTGAACACGGGGATGAGGGTGGCTAGGATCTAGGATGAACCTCACGTTTCTGGCTTGAGCCATGGAGTGGCTCTGGGTGTTCTTTACTGAGATGGGTAATTCAGAGGAACGGGTATCTTTGTGGGTGCTGGGGTCTTTGATGGCTGCTTTAGATCTGCTTTGGGGAATTTCATCTTGGAATAGATAGGGCTGTTTAAGGTAGCGAACATGAGGACAGTTGAAACGTGAATTAAGTGATAGAAAGTCTGCAGAGATAGTGGGAAGTGAGATGAGCATATCACTAGCTTTTCCTGCCCTCTTTTCTGCCCGCACAGTGTAAATATCAACCATATTTTACATGAGTCTGAAATATCCTTTAGGACCAAATCAACGAAGTTGGTGGTTCATCCACTGATCCAGGAGAAAAGCTTTGTTTCTTTGTTGTAACAAGGGAATTTTGACTTACCTGGCTTTTCTGCCTTCCTCAAGTCTTTCTTTTTGGTTTTCTTGGATTATATGTGTATGTAAATACTTCATTATTGAAATTTTGGGCTTTTCTGCTTAAACTTTTAATATTCTACCCATGTTCACATGCATTCGGAATATACAGTATAATTCTTTTGAATTATATAGTGCAAAATATTCTTAAAATGTCCTTTTTTTAAATTAAAAAAAATAAAAGAAACCAAAGTTAAGATTTAAAATTTTATTTTGGTATTTGTTACTAGTGTGATGTATAATTCTAGTTAAGGATCAGGTTTTAAAAATCTCTCCAATGTTGTTACATTCTGCAGATTGCAAATGTTTTGCAACAGCTCTTGCCAAATAAAAAATGCATGTGCTAGTTAAGGGCACCAATTGTTTCTAAACTTCTTTCTGATTTTAAGGGCACAGAGTAAACTTGGGTAAATCAGAGTGTTAAAATAAGTATTAGGTAAGGACATATTATAGATGAGAAGTTAGAAGGCAAAAACGTTTATATTAAGGAAAATTTGGAGGGAACTCTTCTTCCAAGACAATTAAATTGTTTACCATTCAGAAATTTATCCTGGAATTTTCTGGAAACCGTTTTCATTTCTCTGAGTGTAAGCTCAGGCTCAGTGGACTCAGATTTCACAAATACAATGTATTTTTAAATTCTAGAAGTCATGCATCTGTGGGCATTTGGGAAACTTAGTGCAAATAAAATGAAGAGATAAATATTTCAATTGTTTCTGCTTTATTCTCCTTCCATTATCTCATTATCAGCAAGGTTCATCCTTGATGAAGCCTAGACAAGTGGAAAGTTTCTCATTTTGAAGTTTAGTTGTTTTTTAATTGGTCACGCCAAAGAAAGGCTTACATTGATTTTGGAAGACAAAACATGTCATTGTTTTTTTCACTCATGCCCAACTCCTACATGGCTGACTGGATATTGTTCAAATTTTCCAAAAGAAAAAAAAAAAAAGAGAAAGAAACACCCTTATTTTGGGTCAGAAGCCAATCATGGAAAATTTCATCCCAAAAGGATAATTTTTCATAAACATGTAAGCAGCAAATGGCAACGTGACTACAATAAACTCTGCCCCTGAACTTCCATAGAAAATCTCTTGCTGTAAATACTCAACTTCAGGCACACATATTAGGTCCAAAAGAAAAACACAGTAGCGGAAGCCTAATTATGCATTTCCACTGGAACTGAGACATCTTCTTCGGAGACCTGTAGTGGGGTAGGCACAGCCCCCAACTTCGTTTTTATTCCACATTCATTCATTCATTCTTTCATTTTTATAGCATGTCTACTATGCAAAAGGTGGTTTTGCTAGGGAAAAGTCTGCCCTCTGCAATCCAGTTTGGAAAATAAAGTGCACATATATTAAAATCTAAGTCCATTTGTAATAAGTGCCAAGGATGTGATAGAGACAGGAAGAACTATATATCTAAGAAGGTCAAGCTCATGGGTATACAGGCTCTAATAGTTGGGGAAGTCCTCCTAGGAGAAGCGGAACTTGAGTGATAGGCTGGAAGATGGGGTGGATTGAAGCACATGTGCGATACTTACACAACGAAGGGGGTGTGGGGAGCATGTGATCGCAAAGAGCAGGTAGCCCGGCGCCTGCGGGTGTACGTGGGCCTCTGCTGTGGGTTTGTTGATTGACCTGTGTAGACACTCTGCCCTTCCATCATCTGGGTTCCTGCCAGCTGGAACAGAGAGGCTGGCTCAGCTCAGCCCTTCTGGGTTTTGCCCGAGGACTATGCAAAGTGAAGGTGAAGTCTTTGCCCAATAGGGCGAAGGTCATGGGAAATCTATTTTCCAAATCCAGGCTCTGCCTATTTCCTGCACTTTTATTCCATGTTATTAGATCTGGGAAGGGGTTTGGCGTCTCTCGATGTTAATAGAGGATTTTGAGAGAGAGTGTATACTGAGAGAGAGAGAGGCGAAGAGAATCAGAGATGAACAGGTGTGTGTTGGGATGAAGGGTGAGGGTACGGGTTTGAAGCTAGCATTCACAGATGTGGTGCTGGCTGTCCTAGAAACAATAAAAGTCACCAGACAAATCATGAAGGGGTGGATTGGTATTGGGACTGTGAATTTCTAGAGGCTGTCAACTTTGTTGAGTTTAAATGGTGAGCACTAGCCATCACAGGAGACCTCGCTGCAAGATTTGTTCTTTCCAAGTTAGGAGATTCTGGTGTGTTCAGGCTAATAGAATGGACTCTGCATACCCCTCTCTCCCCTCACTGGGAGGGAGAATGGAAAAAGAGGATCATCCTCCTGATATCCCAAATATGAGCTGAAACAACGGTAGGGATGCTCACCCCAGCCCTTTAGGCTCAAACCTGTTCCTTTGACTGATAGTTTTTTGGTGCCCAGGATTAAACATTAAAGTCAGGCTGTTTATATGCTCGGGACATGGAGAGCCAAACTGGGAAAGTAAGATAAAGCACAGCCCACTTCTGCCATTAGACCAGAACTCACACACTCTTGGATTTATACATGCATCCATAACCAAGGCATCTTGCTGTTGAATGATCTTCAGGAGAGCAGAAAAACGTTTGAACAAATGTCCATATTATAGAGACTTGCCAATAGCCTTCTACATTTCAGCTTGTGAAAGTAAATGAGGAGGTATGGTTGTCTCAAGGTGCTTATAACAAAAATCTGACTGATACACGTAAAGCAGAGCTTTGTCCTAAACACTCTACAGTTCTTATACATCATATTTGTTCTTCACTCAACAGACATTTATTGACTCCTATGCTCCAGGCACTGTGCTAGAGGTTAGATATTTTAAACCTTAAGAAACTTAGGCATTGCAACCTATAAAATGTCGTTTAAAGACATAGTGTTTTCTTCCTATACTTACTATAACCACTCTTCATTTTTTTTTTTTTACAGTACGCGGGCCTCTCACTGCTGTGGCCTCTCCCGTTGCGGAGCACAGGCTCTGGAAGCGCAGGCTCAGCGGCCATGGCTCACGGGCCGAGCCGCTCCGCAGCATGTGGGATCTTCCCGGACTGGGGCACGAACCGGTGTCCCCTGCATTAGCAGGCGGACTCTCAACCACTGTGCCACCAGGGAAGCCCACCACTCTTCATTTTTCTCATGATAGGAAGTGATTGTGATTGAGTCTCGAGGGCCACATAGTTATTCTAGACTTTAGCCAGGTGTTTTTTTAAATTTCCATTTAGAAATTGGTCCTGTTATATTTATCTGTAAACCAAGTCTTAAAGTTTTCAGAGTGACCGGGTAGGAATTTATGCACATAACTAGAGGCCAATCAGATCTGTTTTGGTTTTAGTGTTTTTACCTGTGGTTAATGCCCCGTTTGACTCCTTAGGCAATTTCGTCTGTGTTATTATATTCCAAAATTTGTCTAGTTGTGTTGGTTATCCCTTCCTCGGCCTGGGGGTGAGACCAGGGATACCAGAAGCTAGGGTCATTTCTTGGTGACACAACTACCAGGCCCACATGAGTGGACAGGAATGGGTAATGCCTATGGGAATCCAAACACTGCGACTGTGAGAGGAATGCACACCCTGTATTTAAAACAGCAAAGGGGCTGGGTTCCCCCTAAGTGAATACAGTCAGCAGTCGCTACTCCTATAACGTGTATTGTCTGGGTCACTCATTTGGCACTTATTACATCCTGTCTTGGGTTATTAGCAACCGTTGCATGCATCTGTTTTTTCCTCCCCAGCTACACTGCCCCATTGGTGTAGTTACAGGCTTTCCTCCCCATTCAAATTCTTTAGCAGCACTCTTTATGTGGAGCAAACTTGATGATTGTTTTTATTATGAAATAGGGGTGTTTGATTTATTAAAATATAAGTATTGTTTTTTTCAAACAATTATAAATTGCCTAATCGAGCCTACTTTTTTTTTTTTTTTTTTTTTTCCAGTATGTGGGCCTCTCACTGCTGTGGCCTCTCCCGTTGTGGAGCACAGGCTCCAGACGCGCAGGCTCAGCGGCCATGGCTCACGGGCCTAGCTGCTCTGCAGCATGTGGGATCTTCCCAGACCGGGGCACGAACCCGTGTCCCCTGCATCAGCAGGCGGACTCTCAACCACTGCGCCACCAGGGAAGCCCTGAGCCTACTTTTAAAAAACAGATTTATTGAGGCATCGTTGACATAGAATAAACTACATGTGTACAGGTGATAAGTGTACGATTTGATAAGATTGGACTCGATAACTTTTTTTTCTTCAAAAAAAATTCAGTAAGCACCGATTTTGTGTAAGTTGCCAATCTAAGAGTGTGAGGTAGGAAGTTTCAAAATGATGCTTGTGTGGTGGTGAGGAGGTGATTTGGCTCCCAGATGACTTTCCAATTGTAGTTTTCTGCCTTGGTGAGTTGGGGTGCTTCTGGGACGCAGTGGACATGTGATAAATCCTGCTCACTGAAGGTCATGTGTGTGTAGTTGTAAAGTCTTCACCTCTGTGCCCTTTAAAAAAGCAGTATTTTATGTCTTTTATTTGTTTATTTTTTAATGAAGGACAGTTTTTAAAAATATATTTTTTCCCAGCTATACTGAGGTATCATTAACAAATAAAAACGGACATATTTAAAGCATACAACATGCTGATTTGATATACTTATATATCGTGAAATGATTACCACAATTAAGTTAATTAACATACTTGTCACTTCACGTAGTTACTTTTTTTTTTTAATGGAGGATCGTTTATAATGCCCTCAGCAACTTAGGACATTTTATCCTCTTGACAAATCCAGATGATTTTACTTTCTGAGTGAAGGGATGCTGGCTGGCCAAGGCTTGGTTGGAAGATTCAGTCAGGAAAGTAGGTGGATATTCTTATCGCTGCAGAATCTCTTACTCTCTGGATCCTTCTTTGATTTTCATAAGGGCTGAGTGAGTCCTGCAAGGGAATTGAGTGCCAGGGCAGGCCAGCTGAGTGTTAATTGATTCTAATTAACACCCCCATAGACTGTAACAATTTTTTTTTTTCCCTCCAAGCAGTCAGCCAAGTGGCATTAGGAAAGGTGAGACATCTTTCTTTGGAATCATGGAAGAGGAAAAACTATTTTCAGGCTCTGTCTCTGCAAGTCCTGCCTTTCTCAGGAATAGGGAGGAAGTGAGATAAGGAAAAGAAATACCTGAGGAGACAGGTGCCAGGAAATATTCACTCTAAACCTAGCTGTGGGCTTAGTACAACAGGAAGAAGATGCTTAAGGTCTTTGCACTCAAGTACCTGCCAGTCGAGTTGGAAAGAATGAGATGGGATGTAATCAAGCCTTAATGTTTCATGGGAGCTGGGGAAATGTTTCTTGGGAGCAGTATTTATGGACATTTCAGAAGGCATTTTCTTACCTTGAACGAGTCATTAGAGCTGGAACTGGATGCTGCTACCAAAAGAATAAAGTCTAAGAAAACAAACAGTCTGCAGACAGTCCTGAGTGCTCCCTCCCCTTTCAGCCACACTCAGCGGGGACTCAGTGCCTGCCTGTAGTAGTAGATGCTCCCGTTTTCCCATCCCTTGGCAAGGCATACAGTTTCCATTAATGGGCAGCTAAATTTACAACCAATTCTCAATCATTTGTGGTGTTAGAGGGACACAAATAATGTGGGAAGCTAGAGCCCCAAGTCAACCCAAGGCCTTACTAGTCAGAAATTTCAATCTTCCTTGCCATCTAACACCACAAACAGCTTCAGAGAGCAACTGGCTTGGTCTTGGGGGACTTGGGGGAGGAAGGAAGTGAGAAGTTATGCCAGAGCTGGACAAAATTGTGAAGTGAGGTGGGGATATCTTCATTCCCCTCCCCTCCGTTCAGTAATGCGATGGTTTTGATGGTCACTTCATCAAAACTTGCTCTCCGACACATGTGCTATCAGCCATGTAGACCCCAGTATGACTGTAAGCCTCTGGGTTCCCATTTTTAGGAAATTTGCCTTTTGAATTTGGGTCTTCTTGGTGAACCGAAAGGCCTGGGCTTCTGGTGAAGGAATCATAAGGAGTTGAGGAATGGGCAGGCCCGATTCTGAGATGACACTCAGGAGGAGAAGGCCTGCCTCCTGTGCACTCAGGAGAGCACCGCGGGCAAGCTTCACCCTGGGTCTTCAGAGATACGAGCTAGGCCCACAGTAGGAAATACCTTCTGCCTGTGGCACAGGGCGCACACATGAGGAGGAATGGAAGAATATTTACCTTCCTACGTGAGAGACACCTGATCCATTTTAATAACCTATGGCTTAATTTAAATAATGTTGACTGGATCTACTAAACCGATTCCACTACCCACAAGTAGCATGTGAGTTACAGGGCCAGGCCAAGCTGCAGTTTTGGGTTTCCTGTACCAGGGCGCCTAGTCAGGGGGCTGGTGTGGGCAGAACCTTGACTCTCATTTCTCTTGCCAAGCGGGTGCCCAGACTTGGGGCTGGGTCTTCCAGAAGAAGGGGTGCCTTTTAGAATGTGTACATGGAGTGATCCCTGTGCCCAAGACTTGTATGCATGGGACTTGTGTGCCCCACCCAACACCATTTGGAATTTACAAATAAGATCTCTGTGGCTGGTAGTGTCCTGACAGTAGGCACTGTGCAGAAGAAAGAGGGTAGAGAGGTACAGGTCAGGAGAGACTAGATCCAGAGTGAGAAAGGATGCCTGCTATAGCTCTGGCACTGGTGAGAGTACAGTTGATGAGGATTGGTTCCAGCCCCCCACAGATACCAAAATTGGTGGATGCTCAAGTCCTTCATCTAAAATGGTGACGTATTTGAAGTGTATAATCTGTGCACCTCCTCCTGCATATTCAGATGTCTCTAGATTACTTGTAATACCTAATACAATGTAAATACTATGTAAATAGTTGTTAATACAATGTAAATGCTATGGAAATAGTTGCCAGCATGCAGCAAGTTCACGTTTTGCTTTTGGGAACTTTCTGGAATTTTTTTCTCAAATATTTTCTATATGTGGTTGGTTGAAACCTTAGATGTTGAATTCGCGGATATGGAGGCTCCAATTGTATCTGTTCCCGGCTTCTTCCTCGCGTCCCATTCGCTTTGTGGTCAAAAGATCAGGAAGGTGCTGAACCACGACAAGGAGAAAAGGGCCCATGTGACACTGGCCACTGCTTCTTAGATTTCTCTGAAGGGAGGAGCTAAATTTCTGTCTGTGATGGAAAAATTGGGAGAGAGCAATAAGGAAAAAATATATGTAATAAAAAATGAAAATAAAGGCAGCAAATGTCTGTTGAAAACTTTCTCTGTACCAGAGACTGAATCAGATACTACATTGTTTAAATAGCTTCTTAGAGTCACCATGGATTACAATAAATTCTTTTGAAAAAAGATGAGATTTACCCATCTGCATGAGTGCTCTCATTTGAATTCTATGATTTTTCTTTATTTCTCCCTAGTCACTAGGCATAAATTTCCTGAAAACAGAAGAGACTCAACTACTGTTATTCAAATAACGACCATTTTGCCAGGAGGGAATGTCAGGGAGTTAATTAAAGCTAACAAAACCATTGCCAGGTTTCCTAGGGTAAGGAAAAGTTTTCTTCTCCCCCCCCTACCCCGTGTTCTTTTTTTGTGCTCCGGACGCGCAGGCTCAGCGGCCATGGCTCACAGACCCAGCCGCTGCGCGGCATGTGGGACCTTCCCAGACCGGGGCACGAACCCGTGTCCCCTGCATCGGCAGGCAGACTCCCAACCACTGCGCCACCAGGGAAGCCCTCCCCTGTGTTCTTGATTACACTATGGAAATCATAGAAGACTAACAGGCATTTCTTTTGTGTCACTCAGAGTTTCTCATTCAGCAAATACTTACTGAATATCCACCGTGTTGCAGACACTGAGTAGGAACCTGGCATGAAGCAGGACTAAGAAATCCTTGACCTCAGGAAGCAGGGTTGAGGGGAAGGTAAGGCTTACTCATGAGCAAGAAAGGGCCCTGAGACCCCCTTATATGGGGATCACTAAGGATCCTACTCAGTGTGTACCAGTTAGGATTAAGTGTGCCTGCATGTGATAGAAAACCTAAATTAACAGTGGCTTAAAGAGACAAAGTTTTATTTTTTCAAGGGTAAGAAGTTTTGATCAGGGCTGATACGGTATTCCAAGATGCTTTCAGGGACCCAGGGTCCATCCAACTTTCCACTTCATCATCCTTAGTGTATGGTCCTCTCTCACATGGTCCAATGTGGCTGCCAGAGCTCCAGCTCCAATGTGGCTGCCATAGTCATTCTAAGAGAAAGAGAAGAAGGAGGGCATACTTTCTCCCTTTTAAGAAAGGTTGAGAAATATAGTCTTTATTCTAGGCAGTCATATGCACAGCTAAAATTCAGGAGGTTTATTACTAAGGAGAAGAGGGGAGACTCGATATTAAGGTAAGCAACTAGCAGCCTCTCCCCAAGCATGGGGTACAGGGATGTGGGAAAGCTTTGTAAAGGAGGTGGGATGTGACACAAGCTTTCATGGACTGGGTAGTATTTGGATGAGATTGGCTGACACCCTGTTCACTGTACCCTAGACCCGTCCTCTGCTGTGGCAGATGTAATAGAGCTTGCGAAGGTCCTCCTCTGGCAGCTTGGTTGCAACTTGTCCATTGACAGAGCCCTGACAACCCAGTAGTCCCAAGAGTCAAGTTGTAGCTTAGCATGTTTTGATTATTATTGTTATTTAAAAATTTAAGTACAGGAGATTTTGTAGGTATAACCGAGGAAATCACACCTGCAAGTTCTTAGAATGGAATCTTAGTTCCTTGTTTTTGGTCATCCACAAAACATACTCCTGACCCTATCAAGCATGACATATAAAGGGGAGGGAAAGGCAAGCCGAAATCCAGAGAGACCCAGCAGGGGGAGTGCAGTGGGATGGTCCTAGAGAAAAGCTTTTCCTTGCTTCTGTTTCCTCCACATCCCAGAGTGGATATCGGCAGTTTGATATTCTCCCTTTTTTTTTTTTCTCCTCTAAGCTTCTGCAGAATACAGAGCCAAGCAGGATTCCATGGATTGTTAAGGGTCATGCTGCCAACAAAATAAGGATGTCTAATACCACTGCCTGTATTAAACATTGTTCTGTAGGTACTCGCTGAGGCACCTGGACAAGAGAAAGTATACATGTGGAAAGCAAGAGGTGGAATTATCATTATGTGCATATGATATGCTTATATACTAAATGATATACTATTTATTATAAAAAGCCAGAGAGTACAGTAAGGTAGTTTGACACGAAATTAATATACAAAAATAGCTTTAGAGAAAAACAACCAGGTAGAAATAGGAAATAGAGTGGAAGCAAAGACTCCATTCATAGCAAGGATAAGTGAGAATAATTAAGATGAGCTAGTTTTACAGGATATTATATATTTTAAGTGATATTATACATATTTAAGTAGTATAACACTGACACTTGAATAGACAGGAAGATCAGTAGTATAGAACAGAATCCAGAACTAAGACACCGATATATATATGGAAACTTTGTCTTTAGATAAAGGTGGCATTTTATATCAGTTAGGAAAATGATAGATTATTCAATAAATCGTTTGGGACAACTGGATAGCCACCTGGAAGAACAAAAATTGGAACAATACCTCACTTCTTATGCCAACATAAATGCCAGATGGATAAAAATTTAAATATTAAAAGTAGTAGAAGACAAGTTTAAAAGTCTTGTGGTAATACAGTCTTCCTAGGTATAACACAAACCCTAGAAATCATAAATAAAAAGATTTATATATTGAATTTCAAGAAACTGAAAAAACCCAGGCCTCATTGAGGCTATGTCCCTGACAGCTTCATGGACAATCAGAAAGTCAAGAAACAAACAGTGAACAGAGAATTATGTATAAAAACCAAAAGACTGGGCTTCCCTGGTGGTGCAGTGGTTGAGAGTCCGCCTGCCGATGCAGGGGATGCGGGTTCGTGTCCCGGTCCAGGAGGATCCCACATGCCGCAGAGCTGCTGGGCCGGTGAGCCATGGCTGCTGAGCCTGTGCATCCAGAGCCTGTGCTCCGCAACGGGAGAGGCCGCAACAGTGAGAGGCCCGCGTACCGCAAAAAAAAAAAAAAACCAAAGAAAGAAACCAAAGGACTAATACCCTCTATAAAGAGCTCTAATCAATTAATAAAAGATCAACAACATAATGGAAAAATGTGGAAAGACAAGAACAGATTATTGACAGAAAAAAGAAATAAAAGTTACTCACATATATAAGAAGATATTCAACCTACAACAGGGTTTGTTTGTTTTTTTTGATTATCAGAATGGTAGTTAAAATTTTTTTAACTATCAGAATGATAAAAAAATTTATCATTGAGAGTGAAGGGAACCAGACATTCAAGCATAATGGGAGCATAAATTGGAACAACTTCCATGGTGGGTGTTTTGATACTCTTTTATGAAAATAAAAAGTTCACATTAACTAAATAATTCCACTTCCAGAAATGCTATCCTTCAGAAATATTTATGTGTAAAGATATGTATGAGAAGATCCATTGCCTCATCTCAATGTCTTCATTACTCTGTGTTTCATTCTGCTCATCTGTGAGGTGGGAATGATGATTCTAGTTTCCTGAGACTTGAAATGGCTGGTATAAGAACATCTCAGAAACAAGCTAGGCTGCCTGAAAGAAGAAGAAAGGTAGTCTTTAAATTTAGGACATTATTCTGGTGTTTCAGAAAAACGGTCTCAATTATAAAGCGATTGGCTGTGCTTTGAAATACCAGGGCAAAGCCAGCACAGCCATGCTAGGTTTACACCTGCTTCGCTACTCTGGCATCAAGAGTTGTGTTTGGAATCACTTGGAAGGCCTTTGGAGGCCAGCGTGATGGAATGGCTGGTAGCCTTTTTGGCACAGGGCCTCAAGAGATGGAGCAATGGGTCAAAGCACGCCTCACCACTTGGGGACATGTGGCCCGACCTTCCCGAATGCCTCAAGATGGAAGCTCTCCTAGGGCTGTCTTCCTGGGTCCAGCATGTGGAGAGCCCTCAGATTTGACATTACTTTCACACCAACATTAATTTAACACAGATAATGATGCAACCTGTTACACAGCCCATCAGCATAATTATAGGTAAAGAAATTGCTAAGGGAGGTCCCTGAGCAGTTGGAGGCCAGAAGGAAATATTTTCAAGTAATTAATGGGTGGACAGGTGAAAAATTTTATTATTAAAAAAAAATAAGAGGGCTTCCCTGGTGGCGCAGTGGTTGAGAGTCCGCCTGCCGATGCAGGGGACACGGGTTCATGCCCCGGTCCAGGAAGATCCCACATGCCGCGGAGCGGCTGGGCCCGTGAGCCATGGCCGCTGAGCCTGCGTGTCTGGAGCCTGTGCTCCGCAACGGGAGAGGCCACAGCAGTGGGAGGCCCGCGTACCGCAAAAAAAAAAAAAAAAGAAAAAAAAAAGAAAGTCCTAGAATAAGATGTTATAGCTCATATCTGTCCAGAAAAGGATATATACTAGAAGAAGTTAAGCTGAAATTCATGGATGCTCAAACTTTGATTTTAATCTCTTTTCTTCTTTAAAATATCATTTTAAAATACCTTGTTATATTTCCTTGTTTTTTTCCCCTTAACCCCCAAATAAGGCCTAAAAAAAATAGCCATTCTGGGAGTTCATAAACAGCAGAGGCTAGAATTCACCAAAACAAAGAGAATTTAACTTGGATGAATACATTATGCATAAAAAATAGAGCATCGGTCTGGGCTTTCTTAATGGCAAACGCCTAAACCACCAAATGATTGTGTTGATTTTGTGGGTTTCTTGAAAGAGACCAAGCATTTAGAAACTCTCTGACTTATGTAACACTTCAGCTAGAGCATTGGTTAAGTCAAGAAAAATAAGGCACGGGGAACAGGATTTCAAATAGAGCTTCCTATCTGATTGGAAGAATACACTGTAGTGATGTGTTATGATCGTTTTATAAATTGCACTGATAGCAAATGTACCTTGGGCCTGGGGTCAAGGGCATTAGCTGAAGAGACTGTCGTATCAGAAGGCTTCTGAAATGCCTGCATGAAGCAAAATTCAACAGTTGAGCATCAACAACATAAGCGAATTGGTGATGACCTTTTGGGAGCTCATGTTTCAAAGCAGATCTCACTGATGTGGCCAGAACCTTAAGAACACAAGGAAAATGAACCAAATGTTGCAGGCACAGATGAGCCATCTGCCTGCTCTGTTTAGAGCAAACCTCATACGAGAAAAACAGGGTGAAAGAAACGTGAATGAGTTAGGGATCATTTCTTTGCTTTTCATGAAGGGAGAGATTTAAGTACAACTTGTAGCATCTTGGGAATAGAATTTGATTTAAAAGAAAACCTAGATCACAGATTCCCTGTTTTAAGCATGTCATATAAATAAAACAAACAGCAGTGACGCCTCATTTACCTGGGGAGTAGATTTCAGGTAACCCTGGGCAACTGGAACAGGGCCATGAATACGGAAGTGCTGTGGAAGAGCAGCGAGAACTGAAGGGCCAGAGGTCCAGCCTCCAGCCACCCTCAGGCCATTTTCTGGACCTCGGTTTCCTCATTGTTGAAATGAAGGTATTAGACAGTTTCAAGGTCTCTCTCCCTGTTAAAAATAAAAAGTGTGTAATCTATGCTTTATTTGTGTTTATACATTTATATATTTATAATATTTAAAAAGATTTAATAAATATACTTTGTAAAGAGTTCAAACAGTAAAAAGGCAGGTGGCGAAAAATGACCTTACCCCTTATCCCAGACTACCAGCTCCCTCTGCAGAGGCAACCCTTATACTAGCTCCTTGTGTATCCTTCCAAAAATATTCTATAGGCGTATTATGTATATATCTCTTGAAAATGAATGGGATAATTGTCATACACACTGTCCTGCTTCTTGTCTTTTTTACGTAACCATTTTGCAAACTTTTTACAATTTTGGGAATTGTTAACTATAGGCTCCATCTACTTTCTTCCTTTTAAAGACTCTACAGTATGAAAATCCATAGTTCAGTCGTTAGTTTAACTAATGTGTTGTTGATGAAGAGTCAGTTTATATTCATAGATCTTTCCTTCGACTCCCTATAGCTCTAAATTCCTATGGCTTTAACATCTTGGTGAAAAGATATCTGAGTAAGAAAAAAAAAAGATAGCTGTTACAAATCACATGTACTGCTCCTCTTGGGAGATAAAAGCCCACCTGTTATCAGTCCTTGACCACAGGTGCGTATATAGTGAGGCGACAGATGAAACTCTAGTCCTTACATCAGCGGAGGCGGGAGATAGAGGAAGCATGTTGATTCCCACAGGGTGGGCCTCCTGCACTGTCATTTTTACCCAAGTGAGAACCCCTGTTGACGCCTGGGTCATTCATTAGTAAATGGGTAAATCAGATTTGAGACCAAAACTTCACTGCCTTTTAAAATGATAAATACCTGTTAGAGATTTTGCATTTCAGAAAATTAAAAGAAGAATTTGGGGTTGCCGAAGAACCTCTCAAAGAGAGGGCTGAGCACATGGCGTGGGAGACCAAAGTAAGGGAGTTCACAGTTAGGGAGGTAGAGGGTGGCGTGATTTTCCCTCTGTATCTAATGACTGAGTGAAGAGACTCCTGCACTCTCAGGGTTGCAGAGGGGACAGTGGAAAGGCGATCGTGGACTGCCCAGGTGCTCCCGAGCTGCAGCACAAGTGACAGTGGCAGTGTGGGCCCTGCTCAACTAGCCCCAGGCAGATGAAGTGCCGGCAGAGTGGGGACACAGCACATTTATCTTGGAAAGAATTTTATGTTTAGTATTTACCAAAAACCTTCAAAGTAGTCATCATGGGAAAAGCCTGAACTTTGTTGGACTTCCTCCTCTTATGGCTTAGTATTTGTTTTATTTAAAATCACACACGTGGGGAACACTGAGTTTTTAGGACTGAGGATCTACAGGCTGTAACCAGGCCTGAGAGGGGGCTTCTGGAAACCAGCGAGCTGTGTCCGTCTGTGGCCAGTCTGGGCAGTTCCCCTTTCTAAGCCGGGCAGGGAAGAATGGACCATTTGCATTTGTGGGGCAGGGGGTGGTCGTCTTGCCACACACCCCCCCAGGCTTTGTTTCCTCACAGGAACAGGGCTGGGCACACCTGCCGCTGCTCTGCTGTGTCTCCAGAGAGGTTGTGGGTTTTCACTGTGACTCATGAGCCTTATTTATGGCCACCACACCAGTGGAGACACACAGACGGAGTGACACAAGCTAAGAGAGTGTTTCCCCTCTTTCCATTCAGAGGTTTTTCTGGAACGCCCCCAGCATGTTGGCTTTCAGTGTTCAAGAAAGAGAAAAGAGAAAAAACTCATTCTTGGGCGAATTCAGCCACCTTCTCCCCACCCTGTTCATTCCCAAAGGCCTTTGGTTCAAGGGTCCACTTGGCTGAATTGCAAGCATTTTGGTGTCAGCATGGACATCTTGATAATTACACCCTGCTTCACTTTGCGTGTGAAGAGAGACGCTGTCCTTATCAGCCTCCACTCCCCATGCCCCTTTTAGTGAGTCTTGTTTCTGCTGGCTGGTATTTGAGGTCATTAGCTTAGTGGAACAGGGCCCTGTGCTAATGAGTCCAAGGTCACAGCTTTGCACAGAGGGTGGCCTTGCTCTCCCTTGGAGGACACCTGCAGGCCCCGCCAGCTGCTTTGCCCACGTTTCCATGAGGTATGGGGAGGCCAGGTGAAGAGGGTACAGGTAGCTTAAACTCAGCCCATCTTTTTTGCTTTCTGGACACAAAACACAGAGCTGAGGTTCTAGTGATTATGGGTCAGTAATTCTGTCTTAGGAAATTATAGTTTAAGTATGAATATACATTCAAGTTTAAGGGATTCATTTTTAGAAAACTCTGCATTCGTGGCCAGAGTTCCTTGGTGTGCGTGGTTCATTTTTGTTCATGAATTCACGGGATGTTAATGAGTTTCAAGGACTCTATGGATACTGAGAGTTCACAAAGAGAAATTAAGATGTAGTTCCAACCTGTGTTAGTTTCCCAGGGCTGCCGGCAACAAAGTACCACAAACTGGGTGGCTTACAACAACAGAAATGTATTCTCTCAAGGTTCTGCAAGCTACAAGTCTGAAATCAAGGTGTTGGCTGGCCCATGCTTCCTCTAAAGCCTGGAGGGGAATCCTTCCTCGTTCAGCTTCTGGTAGCCCCAGGCTTTACTCGGCTTGTGTCAGCAGAACTCCAGGCTCTGGCTCTGTCTTTAACATGGCTGTCTCCCTCCCTCTGTCTTCTCTTCTTATAAGGACAACAGTCATTGGATAAAGGGCCCACGCTAATGACCTCATCTTCACCTGATTACATCTGCAAAGGCTCTATTTCCAAATAAGGTCATATTCACAGGTGTGAGGACTTAGAACTTCAACATACCTTTTTGGGGGACACAATTCAACCCACAACCCCACCTGTCCTTAGGTACCTTCCAATTCATGAGGGAAACTGATGGAAAAGGATGGTGAAATCAGTGCTATAAGAGCCCTAATCACTGTGTTGTAAGAGTCCAAGGAAGGATACACACACTCCCAATACCAAACATGCATGATGTGGAATGGTTAAGTTATAAAGGCTCTGTGGAGGAGTTTTCCCTTGAAGGATGGGATTTAGTTCTAGAGAAGTAGACAGTGAAGGGCATTTCAAACTGAGAGTAAGCAGGGATTTCCCTGGTGGCACAGTGGTTAAGACTCTGCGCTCCCAATGAAGGGGGCCTGGGTTCGATCTCTGGTCTGGGAACTAGATCCCACATGCATGCTGCAACTAAGAGTTTGCATGCTGCAACTAAGATTTCGCATGCCACAACTAAGGAGCTGGTGAGCCGCAACTAAGACCTGACGCAGCCAAATAAATAAATAAATAAATAAACCAAGTGTGAGCAAAGTTATGAAAGCACACTTGGTTAGACCTGCGGAGAAAGATGCTTCCGGCAGAAATGTGAGGGCAGGATTGGAGATCTGGAGACTGGAGGCCAGTTGGGAGATTCTATAGGAGCCCCAGGCAGCTCTGGAGGACCTGAACTTGGAAATGGTGGTGGGGTGAGAGGTCAGGGACAGATTATGAGGAGTGGGCTGGGGGCTGGGGAGTTGGTGGAAGGTGGCAATGGACAGGTAGGGGGAGATGGTCAGGGGAGAGCTGACCCTCAGACTAATGGTGGGATTGACTGGGAGGAGGGTGATGCCTTTCGACAGGAGGGAGAGCTCAGGAAGAAAGCACATTTGAAAGGGAAGATAATAAGTTTGTTTGTAAATACGCTGAGTTTGAGGTCATTGTAGCTCTAGGTGTAGAGGCTCAGCACAGATTCTGAAACTTGAGATTAGCACTCCGGAGGAAGTGGTCCAGGTTGGAGGTGAGAATGCCAGCATGCTAGCTGGAGTCATGGGAGTAGATGAAGTGACCTGGAGAGAGAGGGGACAGAGGCAGCAGAGCAGAGGGGCAAAGCCCAAGCCTTGGGGAATGCCCGGGGGATGGACAGGGGTAAGAGACAGTGCAGGTCGAAAGGCAGGGAGGGAGTGGAGAGTTTAGAGGAGAGAGTACACCCAGCAGTGCTGCAGCGGCCTTGCGTTAGCCGAGAAGACTGGAAACTAAGGAGACTGTCAGAGCTGACAGCTGGTGTTCTGTCTGAAGGCTGATTGGGAGAAAACCCTCTCAGTGAAGTGATGGGGGCAGAATCCGAATTGCAAGAGGTTGAGGAGATGAGCGGGAGATGTGGCAGCGAGGGTGGACTGTCACTCTTGAAAAGGAGAGAAGAGTAGACTGTCACTTCTTGGCAGGATGAAGAGAGAAGGCAGGTCACCTGAAGAAGCAGAGTAAAAAGAAGGAATAGTCAGTCAGGAAGATAGAAAAGCGGACCATTAGTTGGTGAACTGAGTTCTGGAAAAGCCGGCAGGCTGTGGGGTGTGTAGCCGGGAGAGAAGGAGAAGTTTAATGGAGACTCTCAAGGGAATTTTGAGAACAGTGTAAGGAGTCATGGTGTGACTGCAGTGTGAACCTTGTGGGGATTTTTAATCCATGAGCATCATTCTTGTGGGGGGCTCCCTGAAGACTAGAGAATGGACTAGTTGACCTGTGGACACAGAATTTTGTGATTATTGGCCTCTGCTGCACCCCACCGCCACGGGGACTGAAGGGTCACACCCAGCTCCAGTAACTTCCTCAGAGAGTGTCTAACTTTGTCATTTTATGGCCGTTTCCCAAACTAAGGGACAGCTCCGCCACCCTAGATAGTCTTTCTCTGACCCAAGAACTAATGTGTCATCTGGGTAAACAAAATTGCTATAGGGGCCTGACCTAGAAATAGCCATTTTCCCTCTGTCACCATCCAGAGGAACTACTATGCTTTTCTCCTCACCCTACCTCTCTCTAGATCTGAATTTCTGGATCTGGATCTGGATCCAGGAAATGGGCAGGAGAGTGGGGGTGGGGTTAGGAAGCCTGAAGTGAATGACCTCAACCCCTTGCCGTGCTTATATTTACCAAAGGCATCAGTCAGTCCAGCCCTGTGCTAAGTGCTTCCAGATAAAAGAGGGATGGGTTCCCTGCCTTCATGGACTTCCATGGGACTTAGAGCCTGTGCTACGCTGGTAGAGGAGACAAAAGTTCCCTGAGAATTGCATGTGTGCTAGTGTTGTGGTTCAGAAAGGAGAAGCAAGGTCGGTGTTGGCTGGAGTGGTTGAGAAGGGCTTCGTGGAAGACAAGAGTGGGACTGTGAATGATGGGTTGATTGCATAGATCGGTAAGAAATGCAGTAGCATCCCAGGTTGATGGTCAACGTGCTGGAAACAACGTGGCGTGTCCATGAGACAAGGAAAAGACTGACGAGACTAGAGGGGACTGTATCTGGGAGTGAATGTGATCGGATAGGAAGGAGGCTGGAGTTTGGAGGGCTTTGAGTATAAGGCTGAAGAGTGTGGACTTTTTCCTGAGAGTGAGTGGGAGCTGCTGAACATTATAGAGTAGGGGTCACATGGGCAAGTCAGTGTTTTGGAGAAAGAATTGCCTCTCCTGTCTACTTCACTTTGGCTGTGTAGAGCTAACCGGCTCATGAAAGATGTGTTGGCTGTGTTCCCTGCCCTTGTGGAACTCACCTACAGGAAGGGCACTTCCTCCTTCCTGTTTCTCCTCTCTCTGTTAGGAAACATCCCCCAGGAGCTTGGGTTCATTCCTCCAAACTGCAGAATGTAGGTTACTGTAAAGCTTGAGGGGAAAAACCTGTTTTTCAATTTTTCTTTTCTTTTTTTTTTCCCCCTCAACATTGGTCTTTTGCCCTTAGCCTCTGAGGATCTCGACAACATTCTTCTTCGGATGTTTCCTATTCCCACAATGAGTTTTCTGAAACCATCACCACTCCCAGAAGAGAACCCAATCCCAGACCGGAGGTGGAGAGGCCGATTGCGTAGCAGTCTTTCTCACCTCTCCTGCGGGGAGATGGCGTGTGTGTTAGATAAATGCACCACCACTTAATGAAATAACTACCCATCACAGAGCTCCTTGAAGAAATCCTAAAATAGCAATAATAGAACATGTGCCACGCTCGTGGGCAGCAAGGGCTTTGTGGGGAAGGGGGTAGGCAGCAGAGAAAAGAAACAGATTTTAATGTCGGGCTGACAAGAGTTTATTATACACATCAGTGGTTAAAATAATTACTTTTTAAATTATGGAAAAGGCTTTTGGGGGGGCCCTGTTAAATATCAGCTGCAGTTCCTTGCAGTAGATTTGCTGGGGCCACAAAAGAGACACCTTGCTTTTCCAGATCCCTATGGGAATTTTGGCAGGAGGCAGCGAAGTACACGCACTCCTCCTGCCCTCACGTTTCGGCTTTTGGTTGCAGTGCTCTGTGTGTCTTTGCTCTCCTGAGGCCTTCTTCGATTTCTCCATCTCCCGTCTTGGGTTTGCTTCTGCTTCTCCATCTTCCCACTGCTCTCAGGAGAGAAGTCACAGGGCCACAGGGCAGAGGAAGGTGCCACTTGGCATCCTCTTTCCGTTTTCTCTGAAAAATTTAAGCCTTGTCTGGAATAAGCAAAAGGTGTGACAGGGAGCTGCCAAGATGGTGGGATGAGTGCAGACCTGAGAACTTGGATCTCAGTTTTCCCACCCAGCTAGAATCTTCTCGCAGGAAGCAGAGAATGCTGACTGTCAGATTGTTCCACATGGTCTGTGTGTGATGTTCCAGCATCAGACCTCTCATTACATTTCCAGACTCATCACAGAACTTGAAGAGCGCTAATGCCCTTACCTGTGCAGGTAAGGACGACCAGGCAGTGATTGCTCAGGACACGGCTTGGTCATGTGACCACAGCTCCCTAGACATACATCTCCTGTTCTCCCCCTGGAACTCTGAACCCCACTTCCTTTTTTATTCTGAATGTCCTTTCCCCCTTGGCTTCTGTACCTGCCAAAAAGGGCCATGTTTGGTACAGAGCTGAAGGCAAGTCCTTTTATGACTGCTCTTCCATTCATGCCCGTAGTGATACTGGGGATTATCCCCTGAGATCAAAGGTGGATTTCACTCTAATACTCAGGAAGATGCCTCCATATAAAATGAAATGCTCTGGTGAAGATGACAAGTGATCACTTCCTCCTTGCAAAGCCGGTGCTCTGCCTGGGAAGGCCTGGGAGGTGGGGAGGGGAATGTCACCCCTGGCCTTGCCCCGTCCTCCTGGCTGCCCACATTCTTCTTGGCTCTGGTCCTGAGGATTTTTTTCTTTTCTTTTTGAGCTTCGGAAAACTCTGGTCTGGCTCACATTGTTGCCCTCTCTGCCTCCTAATGGTGTTCTGCTTCTCTACTGGTTTTGGCCAAAATATGGGTGTAAATCCATTTTCTTCTTCGTTTAACCAGGACAGATAAGGACTTTTACTGTCAAAAACAAAATGAAATAACCAAAGCAAACAGACAAAACAAAACAAAACCAGAGTGGGAATGGCAACCAGAACCTCCCCCCGAAAGTGAAGAAATTGGGGTCCAACATAGAGCAGGCTTCTGCTCTTTACTCCGTGTGCACTGGTTGGCACATGTACGGGACATCTCCAGCCCCCTGTTTTCACTCTGGCCCTGGTTACCTCATGCCTTAGGTGGCTTCCTGCAGGTGCCAGCTTCACCTGGAGGCCCAAGGACCTCACCTACCTCCATTCCCAGGAGCTGGCCGGAAGGAGCTTCCTGTTTCTAAGCCCTGCCCTTTCCTTGAGGGTCCCATTTCCAGGCTGAATGAATTTCCAGCCCAGCCCAGCTCACCACCCCAATTCCCAGCGAGGCTTTTGTTGATGAACCAGCACCCAGATATTCCTGCAGGCAGGTAAACTTTGTCCCCAGTTTCTTCAATTGTGTGTGGATTCGCTTTCTACCTTGAAAGAAACTCAGAACATTAAAACTCTTGAGGACTTCATTCTCAGCCAGTGTGAATGGAGTGCAGCCTTTTGACAGAAGAAAGAGACCAGTTTCCAAAGAGCTGTGAGCGTGTGTCATCTCCCTGTAGACTTATTTTCAGTTTCCAGGCATCTGCGATTGGTGTGGACATCAAGCCTGTGCTAGCTTTATCTTCCACACATGCTCCATTGGGTGCCACATACAAATGTGAACAGTCCCCACTCATTTTGTGGACAAGCTTCTGGACAAGAGGTTAAAATAGGATTTTGTGTGTGATTATCTACTTCATAGATGTACATTTAAGTGCCCAGATTACGGGTAGGTGAATTTGATGGAATCTTTTTTCTACCAGAATCCCAAATTGTATTTCGAATCTTATTTTAGTAAAGTTAATGTAATCTGGCTTGATATAAAACAGAAATGTCCAGTTGGGGGCTGGGAGTGAAGGGAAGGGGCTGTTTGGGGGGAGTGTCCCCCCTCCCCCCCAGTCAGCGAGGGGCTATGGCTCCCTGGGGGGAGGGTGGGGGAGGTGACAGCCTTGATTTTGCCCGACATCTCTGCTAACGATGCGGTGCTCGAGTAAACAGCACGTTAATGGACTTCCCAGATATGTGAAATTCAGCAGCTGTTGCAAACAGCAGTGAGCACAGGAAAAAAAAAAAATATTATAGAGGAAGAGAGAAGGGAAGAAGAAAGAGCGGAAGAGGAGGGGAGAGAGGTCGGCAATGTGAGCAGGAAACAACAAGGATGAGATTCCATCTTTCAAATCCAAATTCTTGTATCTGGGCATGATTGCAAATGCACAGAGCTTAGGAATCCATCTGGAAAACCCACCAATCTGAGGAAGCCCCCGAGGGCGACCAAGGGCAGCTGTGTGGCCTGGAGTCCTCTGGGTTTCTTCGGATCTGGTTGTGCATGTAGAGGTGAACCGAACAGGCATCATATAGAGAGGCAGTAGGTGCTGACACCCCTTTTGAGAGAATGAACATCGATGACCTTCAAAATTCACCATCAGTCTTAGGTCAAGATTTATGTATTGTCCAGGGAGTGGTAACAAATTATGCCTTGTCAGCTAATTATAAGACCCTTTATGAACTGCCCCCAGTTTTATCTTTTTAGCTTCATCTATTTCTATTTTTACTGGATACCCTACACCACAGGCAAGTGGTGTGGTTTGCTGTTGCCATAACATCTTATTCTTTGCCTCTGCTTGGAAGCTCTGCCCTACGCCCCCCACCCCCTCCCACCCTCCTCCCTGTCTTACTGGCCTTTGCAGGCAGAGGAGGGGCTTCCCCAAAGCCCCAGAACTCACCCCCTGTAGCCCTTTTGCACTTAACTCTGTTGGGGCATTTACCTCACTGTCTTCTCATTATCTGATTCCTTGTCTCTCTCTCCAGCGTCTCTAAGGTAGGAACAAAATGGACCTCTGTTTTTTTTTCTTTCTCTCTATCAATCCCGTTGTCTTAAATTGTTCCGTTGACACTGTAAGAACGCAGTAAAGGTTGTCTGAGGGAGTGAATGCGATACGAGTTACAAAGTGAGAGTGAAGGAATGGCCACATGGCCTTCCTGCGAGGTACCACACAGAGCTCCTCAGGTTCAGGGGCTGCTGATGGGGGCTGAAGGACCAGTCCCGGTGCTGGGTCACTATAGGCATAGCTCTGCTGTCCTCATCAACACACAGGCCAAGCTTGCTTTAGCCATGGTGACTGTTTAAAGCTGATCTCAAGGAAACCCGCCGTGTTTTCGATGGTCCTGGAGAATTTCAGAAGCATATAGGTGTGTGTGGTGTTCAGGGTTGAGCAGGGTGTTAAAAGTACGAAATTAAATCCTCAGAAAGTAGTGGCTTTGAGGAGACCGTGTGTGGCTGGCAGCCGCCGAGGAAGGTGTGAAGTGGAAACACCCCTTAGGGCCCTGGGAAACTCTAGTGCCAATATCGCCTCTTGTGTCTACTGGGGAATGAAGACATTTGTTTCCCACACTGATGAGGGCTGGATGCAGGGTGCGGGGAGCTGTGGAGTTGAGGGGGTAGCGCTGGGTGAGAGCCCTTTCGTTCTCAGCGATTGCCAGCCATGGGCTGGGCTGGAGAGGGGAGGCAGTCTGGGCCCAGCCTGTGAAGGTGGAAGGCTTAGGTCACAAGGCTAATGACTGCCCTCAACTAACCAGGCTGCTTGGGGCTGAGGTAAACTGGTTAGCTGAGTTTTCTTTCCAAGGACAGAGGACTAAGGTCTGAGCCCCCCCTGAGAGCCGAGAGCTGTGCTAAGAGTCAGGAAGACAGCCGTGAGCAAAGCAGGGAGGTGCTCACAGTCGGATAGCGGAGAGAGACACCTATCAGATAATCCCAAAACAAATGGAAAATTGCAACAGGGATGAGGGCGATGAGGGAGAGAGAGATGGTGTGCAGAGATCCTGAAGTAGGGGGTTTTGACCTGGTCTGGGAGGTCAGGGAAGGCTCCCTGGGGTCAGGTGCTTGAGCTCCTTGGAGGAGTTGAGCAGAGTTGGGAAGAAGAGGTCTGAAGCAGAGGGAGCCACAGAGAAGCACAGCACTGTTGATCTTTGATGTCATAGACTCCTTCACGGTATTTGAGTCTGTGCTTCACCTGGCTGAGGATAATCTAGGAAATGAAACTGAACGTTGCTATGACCAGGACCTTGTAGGACCTTGAGGTCATCACTCTCTCACAGGTGGGTGTTATGAGTTGAATTGTGTCCCCCTCCCCCAATTTAAGGTATGTTAAATTCCTAACCCAGGATACCTTGGTATTGACCTAGTATCTCAGAATATGACTTTCTTTGGAAGTAGGATATTTGCAGATGTAATCCAATATGATTGGTATACTTATATAAAGGGGGAATTTGGACACAAAGACAGACGCAGGGAGAAGATGGCTATGTGAGGATGGACTCAGGAGTTGGTATGATGCTGCCACAGCCAAGGAGCACCTGGGGCTACCAGAAGCTAGAAGAGGCAAGGAATAGTTCTCTTTTAGAGGCTTTGGAGAGAGCACAGCCCTGCCAACACCTTAATTTCAGGCTTCCAGTCTCCAGAACTGCAAGAGAATGCATTTCTGTTGTTTTAAGTCACCCAGTTTGTGGTTCTTTGTTGTGGCGGCCCTAGGAAACTAATACAGTGAGGAAGAAAGGAAAATGAGGGCTTGTGTTGAAGATTAAACATAAAATATTTACACCTAGAACAAGACCTGAAAAATAATATAGTCCAGTAACTATTGTTATCTTATTGGGTAGATTCCATTTTGTTTTTCAGGTTTGTGTGTGTGTGTGTGTGTGTGTGTGTGTGTGTGCATGCACACATACTTTGTGTTTCTTTTTGTAAAAACTGGAAAAACTCAAAAGTTAAATCGGGCTGCCTTATATAGATAGACTATTGATAGCTACGGTAGAGAATTTTTACTTCCTTATGCTCAAAAAAATGCCCTGGTCAGTCCACCTATGGTAAGATCTCTGGCCCTTTATCAGAGGACAGAGCTTTAAAATGCAGGTGCCCTGGGAGGTAGGTCACAGTGACTTGCAGAGGCACTAGCGGATAAATGATTGATTTCCCACATCCTCTTTTTGATCTAGAGAGGGGAGAGCACAGAGCCTACTAGGGCAATAAAGGCCTGAACTACAGAAGAGGCCATTCCAGAAGGGATAACACAGTGAAGGAAGAAAGAAAGAAAGAAAGTTTTGCCCAACTCGTTGTAGGTTAACCCAGGCATGGCCCCAGGTGAAGGCGGAATTCTTCCTATTGGTCCAGACAGCTTCCCATTCCCACTTACATTCCAGGCTGATAAAGGCCCATCTTTTACATCTGTGTTTTAGAAAACATCTGAATTCTTAGACATCAATGGGTCTGGATTATTTCCTTCCTTCCTTGGTATCTGAAATTTAGACTCACCTAGCAATACAAAATCACAAAGCAAATACAAAGGTGAGTAAACCTGAAATGGGGAGTTACCAATGAAGCCTGAATCAACGTGGTTTTGGTAGCTGGCAAGGAGGCCTTGGTGTCAGGTGGCCTGGGGTTCTAGTCCTAGCCCTTGGACAAGTTATTTGCCTTTTGTCAGTGTCAGCGTCCTCATCTGTAAGATAAAGATGATAGTACCTGCCACTGCATGCAGTCCTGTGCTGGTGATCAAATGAGAGCATCAGTAAGTTGCCAAGTCAGATGTTGCTGTGTTTACTCTGAGCTGTGGGATTTATGCCCCCTGAAGGCTGATCTCTGGAATCTAGTCTTTCATTTTTCTATTTTTTTTCCAGTTTTGCTGAGGTATGGTTGACAAAAATTATATATGCACATATTCTTTGATGTATAATGTGGTTACATTGGATAAACTCATCGTTAGTTGAAGACACCAAGTCGAAAATACTTTTAATAAACCTAACCTATTGAGCATTGTAGCTTAGCCTCACCTACCTTAAATGTGCTCAGAACACTTACATTAGCTTTCAGTTGGGCAAAATCATCTAACACAAAGCCTACTTTATGTTTCCCCTTGTGATCATGTGGCTGACTGGGAGCTGCGGCTCACTGCCCTGCCCAGCATCATGAGAGAGTATATATTGCGTATTGATATATTGGAAAAAGATCGAAATTCAAAAATCAAAGTACAACTTCTACTGAATGCGTGTCAATCTCATACCATCGTAAGGTTGAAAAATCCTAAGTCGAGCCATCGTAAGTCAGGGCCATCTGTATTTAGGTTATGCAACATGATTTTTTTTAAAGGTGTACAATGTGATGATTTAACATACGTATACATTGGGATCATTGTGAAGTGATTGTGAAATGCTTACTACAATCAAATTAACATATCCGTCACCTCACAGTTACTGGGTTTTTTTTATGGTGAGAACACTTAAGATTTACTCTCTTAGCAAATATCAAGTATACAATACAGTGTTATTAACTATAATCACCATGTTGTACATTAGATCCCCAGAATTTATTCATCTTATAACTGTACCCTTTGACCAATATCTCCCCATTTCCCCCACCCCACCCCCAGCCCCTGGCAACCACAGTTCAACTCTCTGGTTCTATGAGTTTGACTTTTTTAGATTCCACAAATGAGTGAGATGATACACTATTTGTCTTTCTGTGTCTGGCTTATTTCATTTAGCATAATGTCTTCCAGGTTCATCTGTGTTGTCGCAAATGTCAGGATTTCCTTCTTTTTTGTGTCTGAGTAATATTCCATTATATGTATGTCTCCCTTATCCACAGGGGATATGTTCTAAGACCTCCAGTGGATGCTTGAAACTTTGGAGAGTACCAAACCTTATATATACTATGTTTTTTCTATACATACATACCTATGATAAAGTTTAATTTATAAATTAGGCACAGTAAGAGATTAACAACAGTAACTAATAATAAAATAGAACAATTATATCAATATACTGTAATAAAATTATATGAATGTGGTCTCTTTCTCAAAATATCTTATTGCACAAATGTAATGCTTTTCCCTCTTAACTAAACAACACGCACTATGGCTGTAATTTTTGCAGTTTTTTTTTTCTTCTTCACAATTTCGCACAGAAGATTCATTCTTATCATGGGTCTTAGCAACATCAGCATATGATTTTTTTTTCCTTATCAAGTTGAGAACTTTCACCTTTCACTTAAAGGAAGCACTTTACAGCTTCTCTTTGGCATATCTGAATTGCCAGCGTCACTACTCTTGCTGGCTTTGGGGCCACTATGAAGTGAAATAAGGGTCACTTGAACATAAGCACTGAGATACCGCAACAGTTAATCTGATAACCAAGACAGCTACTAAGTGACTAAGGGGCGAGATATACTGGCCAAATGGGCAGGATGGAGCGGGATAGCGTGACACTTCATCACCCTGCTCAGAATGGCGTGTGATTGAAAACTTAGGAATTGTTTATTTCTGATATTTTCCATTTAATATTTTGGGACCACAGTTGACCACAGGTAACTGAAACTGCAGAAAGTGAAACCGAGGCTAACAGGGGACTACTGTATAGATACCACATTTTTTCTTGTTTTGAATTGAAATCTAGCTGATGTACAATATTACATGTTACAGGTATACAATATAGTGACTCACAATTTTTAAAAGTTACTCTCCATTTATAGTGATTATAAAATATTAACTATATTCCCCATGTTGTACAATATATCCATGCAGCTTATTTTATACATAATAGTTTGTACCTCTTAATCACCTACCCCTATATTGCCCCTCCCCCCTTCTCTCTCCCCACCCGTAACCACCAGTTTGTTCTCTGTATCTGTGAATCTGCTTCTTTTTTGTTATATCACTAGTTTGTTGTAATTTTTAGATTCCACATATCAGTGATATCATACAGTATTTGTCTTTCTCTGTTTGACTTATTTCAGTAAGCATTATACTCTCCAAGTCCATTCATGTTGTTGAAAATGGCAAAATTTCATTCTTTTTTATGGCTGAGTCGTACTCCATTGTATGTATATATCTTTTCAAATTAGTGTTTTAGTTTTTTTCGGATATATACCCAAGAATGGAACTGCTGGGTCGTTTGGTATTTCTGTTTTTAGTTTTTTGAGAAACCTCAATACTGTTTTCCACAGTGGGTCCACCAATTTACATTCCCACCAACGACGTATGAGAGTTCCCTTTTCTCCACATCCTTGTCAACATTTGTTATTTGTGTTCTTTTTGATGGTAACTGTTCGATATCTCTTTGTGTTTGTGTGTGTGTGTGTGTGTGTGTGTGTGGTACACAGGCCTCTCACTGTTGTGGCCTCTCCCGTTGTGGAGCACAGGCTCCGGACGCGCAGGCTCAGTGGCCATGGCTCACGGGCCCAGCCACTCCGCAGCATGTGGGATCCTTCTGGACTGGGGCATGAACCCGTGTCCCCTGCCTCGGCAGGCAGACTCTCAACCACTGCGCCACCAGGGAAGCCCTCTTTGTGGTTTTTATTTGCATTTCTCTGATGATTAGTGATGAGCATCTTTTCATGTGCCTGTTGGCCATCTGCATGAACTCTTTGGAAAAACGTCTGTCGAGGTCTTCTGCCCATTTTTTAATCGGATTGTTTGTTTTTTTGAGGTTGAGTTGTATAAGCTGTTTATGTATTTTAGATATTAACCCCTTATCGGTCATATCATTTCCATGTCATTTTTAAATCGATATCTGTTGATGGGTACTTAGGTAGTTTCCGTAGCTTGACTACTTAAAGCACCTAGTTTTGCACCTGATTCCATAGATATTTATGGAATATGAATGACTAATGAATGAGATTTAGCCAATGTTCTACAACAGTGGTATCCAAATTATTATTATATTTTAGTAGTAGGAATCCTCCTCCCCTTTTTTCCCTAAATAAAGCTCTAGGGGAATCCCAGCACATACGGTAGATCCAAGAGGAGCTTCTCTTGTTGAACACAGGACAAGGGCTACCTCTCTTTGTCCCCATTCCCTTTCCTTCATCCTACTGAAGACAACTCCCTAGAACAAGCAATTTGAAAACCTTATACTGACCATAGGACTGAAAACTCTACTGGAACCAGAAAGGATTTTTGCTTTTTGCTTTTTCAGGAAGTCAGTCCTTACTCCTAACTAAAAATCTTAAAATTTAGCTGGCTGTTCTTAGTAAGGGTGGAATGTGTTGGGCCTCAGCTTCTGTGTAATTATTTTTTGCATTCCTGGTGACTGTTGTTATGTTCTCCCTACCTGAGTTAAAGACCACAACACCATTTCCTTTCCTCCTAAGTTTTATTCTCTAGCCCGTAAATGAACACCTCGATTTGACACTCCTGGAGGGCAGGGCTCATTTGGAATTTCCTGAGCACCTCCTGCTTGAAGGACACACAGAGGCCCTCTGTTCATGTTCATGGAATGATTCTTCTTTGGATTTTTTTTATTGTCCTAAATAGAAAGCTCCACTTATGCTTGTAAAGATTCTTTCCTAGAACATTTGTTTTGTCTTTAAAAAGACAATAATTGGGCTTCTGTCACAATCTTTGGAAAACTATCTTTAACTATGCAGCCTGTTCACTTGCAACAAAACATTCATATTCTTTCCTCCATATGCTCACAGAAGATAAAGCTAAAATAGCTTGTGTTACAAGTATTAAAATGACAAACATGTCTCCAAATATCAAATGACTGGAATAGTACAGATTTAAATTCCACCTAGATTGGGAGGCATTATTACTGACAACAGTATTATTCCATCCATTCATCTATCTATCCATCCATCCATCCAACATTCATTGAGCATTTACTTGGGGCAGGCCCAGAGACACATGGGTGATATATACCTGCATAGAAAAAGGCCAAGGAAATCATGGCAGGGAGCAGTGTATAATATTTGAGATTATTAACATTTTACCTCCATTTAATTTCTTTCATTGTCTTTACAATTAAATATAGGAAAAACAACTCTATGTGCCTCTTCAGTGTAGTATATCTGAAGGACACTACTGGATTACTATGTAGGGGATGGTTTTCTGGCTTGTAGATGGTTCCACTTCATTCTTTCCCCATCCCCTGAACATTCCATAGTACTTTCGGACTATGACCGTCTGTTTGTTTTTTTTTTTGTTTTTATTTTTTTAGATGGAACTTCAAACATTTAATTACCGAACAGTGTAAGAAGTACAAAAACAAATGCATACGAAGTATGCAAGGTTCAGTGGTAGCACAAGGAAGAAAGTGTCCAAAACTTGAAAAAGAGGTGCCCAGAGAAATTATTACAGAGAAAATATTTTATTTATTTATTTATTTAATTTATTTTTTAACATCTTTATTGGAGTATAATTGCTTTACAATGGTGTGTTAGTTTCTGCTCTATAACAAAGTGAATCGGCTCTACATATACATATATCCCCATATCCCCTTCCTCTTGTGCCTCCCTCCCACCCTCCCTATCCCACCCCTCTAGGTGGTCCCAAAGCACTGAGCCGATCTCCCCATGCAATGCAGCTGCTTCCCACTAGCTATCTATTTTACATTTGGTAGTGTATATATGTCAATGCTACTCTCTCACTTCGTCCCAGCTTACCCTTCCCCCTCCCCATTCCTCAAGTCCATTCTCTACATCTGCATCTTTATTCCTGTCCTTCCCCTAGGTTCAGCAGAACCTTTTGTGTTTTTTTTAGATTCCATATATATGTGTTAGCATACGGTGTTTGTTTTCCTCTTTCTGACTTACTTCACTCTGTATGACAGACTCTAGGTCCATCCACCTCACTATAAATAACTCAATTTCGTTTCTTTTTATGGCTGAGTAATATTCCACTGTATATATGTGCCACATCTTCTTTATCCTTTCATCTGTTGATGGGCACCTAGGTTGCTTCCATGTCCTGGCTATTGTAAATAGTGCTGCAATGAACATTGTGGTACATGACTCTTTTTGAATTATGGTTTTCTCAGGGTATATGCCCAGTAGTGGGATTGCTGGGTCATATGGTAGTTCTATTTTTAGTTTTTTAAGGAACCTCCATGCTGTTCTCCATAGTGGCCGTGTCAATTTACATTCCCACCAACAGTGCAAAGGGTTCTCTTTTCTCTACACCCTCTCCAGCATTTATTGTTTGTAGATGTTTTGATGATGGCCATTCTGACCGGTGTGAGGTGATCCCTCCTTGTAGTTTTGATTTGCATTTCTCTAATGATTAGTGATGTTGAGCATCCTTTCATGTGTTTGTTGGCAATCTGTATATCTTCTTTGGAGAATTGTCTGTTTAGATCTTATGACCATCTCTTTTCAGAGACTGGGCGGTTGGAGAGGGACAGGAAAGGAGGGACAAGTCTTTAGTTTAGATTTTGTTAGCAAATCCTAAAGTGATTTTTCTGTGTAAAGTGTGACTTGGGGTCTTGCAGTTTTCCTGAGCCTGGCATTCTGGTGTGAAGACATGGCCTTTGCCAGCAGATCCACTTGAAGTACCCACTGGGAAGTACTAGTTCTGCCAATTACAGGCACACCTTGTTTTATTGCACTTTGCTTTATTACAGTTCCTAGATTTTTTTTTTAATTGAAGGTTTGTGGCAAGCCTGCATCAAGGAAGTCTATGGGTGACATTTTTCCAACAGTGTTTGCTCACTTCCTGTCTTTGTGGCACATTTTGGTAATTCTTACAATATTCCAAACTTTTTCATTATTATTAGTTTGTTATAGTGATCTGTGATCAGTGATCTTTGATGTTACTGTTGTCATCGTTTTGGGGAGCCATGCACCATGCCCGTATAAGATGGTGAACTTTATCAGTAGACGTGTGTGTTCTGACTGCTCCACCGACTGGCTCTCCCCGTGTCTTGCTCCCTCTCCTCAGGCCTCCCTAGTCCCTGAGACACAACGATATTGACATTAGACTAGTTAATAACCCTACAGTGGCCTCTAAGTGTTCAAGTGAAAGGAGAGTTAGTCAGTATGGCAGACTTCATTATCGTCTTCTATTAAGAAATTGACACAGCCATTCCAGCCTTCAGGAACCAGACCCTGATCAGTCATCAGCCATCAACATCGAGGTGAGATCCTACACCAGCAAAAGGATTATGACTTGCTGAAGACTCAGATGATATTCGGTACTTTTTTTAAGCAATAAAGTACTTTAAAATTAAGGTATGTCCATTATTGTTTAGACATAATGCTATGCGCACTACCTAGACTACAGTATCATGGAAACATAACTTTCATTTGTGGTGGGAAACCAGAAAATTTGCGTGACTTGCTTGATTGCAATATTCGCTTTATTGCAATGGTCTGGCACCAAACCTGCAATATCTCTGAGGTCTGCGTGTACTATCTGGGTATCTCATCCACCTCCTCTGAAGAACGGGCATCGTGGTACCAGTGTTGTAGAAGTTTGGTGAGAATGAGGTGCCTGGTATTGTGTCTGGAAAGTGTGGATACTCAGTAAATGTCAGTCTCTTCCTCCTAATTTGTGAAGGTACCAAATAAGATAACAAAGTTTTAAGAACCTTTGATAACATAGTTCAGCGCCATATTTTAAGATTCTGTTGGAACTCCTGTACTTACCATTAAAGGCTATAAAACTTGGCCCGGGTGGACCAGGGGTCAAGAGGGTGGTCTTGAACTTACCAACTGTGGTGTAATGTGACCTTAAGTCATTCTCAGCCCCTCTTTTGCTCCCATTTTACCATCTGTCAGTTGGGAGCTGCGGTGGGGGGTGGGTCCCCTCTTAGCCCCAGGGCAGCCGTGTGGTATGTATGAGATAATGGGATCAAGTATTTTGAGAAGTCTAAAGCTTACAAATGCTTGCAATTCACTATCATCACTATTTGGATAGGTCAAAATTTAATTTGAGCACCTCATTCACTGTCACGTTTGGAGGCATATCTTTTCACACCACATTTAATGCATACTTTGTCCCTGGATCTGTGGAGACTGGCCCCATGTAACCCTAGGGGCCTGAACTATTGCTGTACTCACAGGACATAATTTTATGTGGGGGGAAGTAGCAGCCTTTCTTTCACCTGCTTAAAACTCTAAGTTGCAGAAAAACTTGGCTCAGACTTTCCAAAATAAATTCACCTTTGAACTGAATCCAGGAGTGGAAAATTTTAGCTGGAAACGATGGCTTGTCAGAAAACATAGGAATGACTGCAAAGGGGGGCATAGGTCCCCATCAGAGAAGGCTGGGTGTAATTGCAACCATACCATCCCCTGCCCTCCCCCAAGTATAGGTTACAGGCTCCACAGGGAGGGGGAGGCAGGAAAAATCTTAAGAACTGTCTGTTTTTTCCACCGTCAGATCAACCTCAAGCCTTTAGCTTCTGGAGTGATGGGTGGGCTCGCTTTCATTTTGTGGCTTTGATAGCATTTGACTCTATAATTATTCCTCTCAGCTGAATATCCCTGAATATTGTTTGACATGATGGTGGTATAGGTGGCTTTACCAGACATAATTCCTATAATCCACGGAGTGTTAAAAGAAGGTGCTTATTTTCAGATCAAATGCTTCTGACCTGATTAAGCCTCCTGTCTTGCCTTGGAGCAGAGGATAATCAGTTTGTCCAGCGCACTGGCTGGTGGGACGTGAGGGGCTTTTTTAAGATGGTTCTGAGGCTGCGTGCTGAGCCGGCTTGTATAACTATCAGATGTGTCAAGTTAGATGTATGCTTTGCAGCTCTGCGCCTGGCTTTCTGTGCTCTGTTCACTCTGTCCCACAGGTCATTTTGCAGATAAAGGGATCTCTGGTCCTGCTTGAATTTTCCATTGTTTGAGGACTGGAAACTATTTCTACCAGGGATTTCACCTGAACAGCAACGTGTCCAGATGAAAGCTGGGGGGGTGGGGTAGAAGGAGAAGAAATGGAAGCCCAGGGATTTGGGGGGTGGGATGGGGGACGATTCTGAGTTGATGCTGGGGTAGAACTGCCACAGGGCTGGCGGGGAGGCTAGGGCTTAACAGCTGCTGTCATAGTTGGCAAGAAAAGTAGGCTATGAAGTGAAATATTACACAGAATTGCTCTAGACTCTCAATGGAAAACTTTTTTCCCCTTCCAACAGAGGAAATAAATACACAGTAATGGTAATGAGAAAATAAGTCTCTGAAAGTGTCCTGTTTTTCTTCATTCTCATCTTTCCCTTCTTTTCCCTGAATCCTCTCTGCCCTTGTTTCAGGCCTTACCCAATCTGTCAACCAGTCTGGAAAGGTATCTGGAAACCTGGGCTCAGCCCTGGCAAGAGTCAGACTAGAATCCAGAATGATCTTTGCTCTTGCTTCTGTCCTGAATGAACAGTTTACAGGTGTCACAACCTCTACTGTCTCATCCCAGCAGTGTCTTCTCTCCTGTTCATCCCGAGGTAGCATTGTGTGTTGGCTGCAGGAGAGATGAGACCCACCACTGTGAATTAAATTCCAGAAGAAGGAAAATGGGAACCCCTGTCTTCTGTGTGTGAGGGAATCTGAGAACACTACAGGGGATTCATAGGGAAGAAATACCTTTCATCCGATCAGTGTCTTTTAGTTGCCAAAGTGCTTCCCCATTCTGTACTCTCCTGAGTAAGAAACTGGCATATTGGGGTGGTTAAATAACTTGCTGAAGATCCCAAAACAAATAAGTGATGATAGACAGAAACCTGTTTTGCCTTTCATGAGTCAGTTTTCCACTTTTACTTGGGAACTAGCTCGTTTCCCTCAAGGACTGGGGTCCGCACCAAGTGTAGAAGTCTGTGATTTTTTTCTGACTGTGTGTTCCTCGCAGTTCAAAGATACCACACCTGAGTCTGTGAGAGTCGGCTTCTCTGCAGTGGAAGTGATCCTCGTGGATCACAGTTCACTGTTTTACATGCAGATGTTTCTTGATTAGAGCGTGCATCCCAGAACATACCGCGCCTATGTCTGGCACAGGTTTCTGCCTCAGGACCCATTTCTTAAATGTGGAGGCTGCCACGTTGCTTCGACTCACTGAGGCGGAGCCTTTGCCAGATTGTAATTGTTATCAAACATCTGAATTTGCTGGAGAGGCATGAAGGGTGAGTGGATAATAACACCTTATATTCTCGTAGAAAGCATTATACTTTCCAGAGCCATTTACACATTGATTATCTCATTCTAACTTCCAAACAGCTTTTATTATCTCCATTTGACAGATGGGGAAAAAATGGAGACAGAGAATCTGTCACTTGCCCATGGTCACAAAGCCAGCTAATAGCTGTGCTTGCTTTTTGATCTCTCCCCTCTGTTGGCCCCTTGGGTGGTAGAGGGGCTTTGTCTGTCCCCTGAAGGCAAGGGTGTTCTCACCGACGTTCTTCCTGGCTCCCTGCTTTGGAGATGCTGCAGTGGGGGAGGGAGAATGCTGCTTCTCATGTCTGTGGGACACAGTTCGTGATGAATATGAAATAAAATGGAAACAGCTCCTTCTTCCTTCCCACACAGATGAGGCGAGAGTCTGCCTCTGACGTGAGAGCTGGGCATGGGGGCGGGTATGGGGGTAGAGGAGGCTCTGGCTGTCCCCTTCTCCTTGCTTCCCCCCCTGCAAAGTGGATCAGGGAATCCCAGGCATGAAGCTCCGGTGAGTCAGACCGTGGTGTTCCTGCAAGACGGCTGGTGCCTGACACCCCTGCAGGCCCCAGTCCTCCCCTCCTCCTGTTCAACAGACATGCACGGGGGGGGGGGGGGGGGGGGGGCGCCTTGCTCTGTGACAGGCCATGTGCGAGGAACGCGGGGCTGCCGCGTGAGCCGCCACACGGTTCTTGCCCTCGAAGAGTTCCCCGTCTGCTACAATCTGTCCCTCTCGCTCCTCCCTGCATGTCATAGCCCGGACACTGAGGGCCATCAGATTCCCTTTAAAGTCACCTGGGCAGAGCAAGTCTCCAGCTTAAGCTGGGGCTCCGGTCTAGGACCATCAAGTGCCGCAGAGCAAAGGCGTGAGGTCGATGGCAGCAGGTGGCCTTTGTGTCCACCAAAGCCTGTTTCTTCTGTTCCCTGGGCAAAGAGCTAGACTGCACCTCCCAGCTTCCCTTATGGACAGGTATGGCCAGGCGTGGCCAGGTGGCTAAATCCTGGCCAGTGGAAGATGGATGAAAGGGATGAGTGGCTCTTCTGGGCTAGCCCGCAAACCCTCCAGGGCCACGCCCCGTGCGCCTTCCACCTCCGTTGGCCTGTATCAGCCAGTTGTGGTCATCGTGGGGGCCATGAGTTGAAGGTGGCAGAGTCACAAGGAGGAAGGAGCCATGGTCTTCACATCCCATGTGGTTGGCGGCGCACGGGAGGACTTCAATTGCCTTGAGCCCCTGAAGATCTGGGGATTTCCCTGCTTCCCTAATAGGCCAGTTTTAGCAACGGAGATGCTGGCTTGAGTCAGGAACATGGAATCAGTCTGGATGAGACAAGTGAGGTTGTGGAACTTTTTGGGCTGCTTCTTCTAGACTCGTGCTCAGGCCCAGAGCCACCTCCAGTGTGAACATGTAGGAGGTGAGGACTTGCAATCCCCACTTCCGAAAGAGGAAATTGAGCCTGAGGTCTCTAGGGACTGCCAGAGCTTGGTGGCAGGCGCTGGTCTGGAACAGCCTGCGCCGGGGCCGGTGCATGGCAGGCCCTGCCAGCCCTGGGTGGCAGCTGCTTCAGCCACGCCGAGACCTAGATGCTGGGCTCCCAGCCTCCCTGGGGCACGGCCAACAGGCTGAGGTGGTCGCAGCTGCTCCAGATCCAACAGCCCCTGGCTCCTCCTCCTTTCCCACACCAGCCAGCTACCGTGACCTTGGACAAGACCCTTCTCTGGCTCTCAGCCCAGTGGGCTGGGTGTGCACTGGATGCTTTTGGATATTTCTGAGTGTGAATTTTGAAAGCTTTAGTATAAACTACACCCCAGGAATTTCTAGCATCCTTGGGCCATGCCACCCCATCCTGGATTCCAAGGCCCTGACTCTGCCTTGGGATAGCTGCTGTGGCACGTTGTTGAATAGCACTGCAACTTTCCCTGGGACCCGAAATCAGTAACTTTCAACTTTTAAAAAAATCTATAAACTCTTAAAAGAAATAGAAACATCTCATCCCCATCCCTGGCCTCCACGAACTTGTGCGTGATGGTATCCTCCGCCATGAGACGTGCGATGTCTCATGTTTCCCCCAGCCCATTTATCTTATTTAACAAACGTATGTATAGCACTGCCTAGGTGTGATGCACTGTTCTAGAGCTTTCTGTATATTAACTCATTGAATCCCCATAACCGGATGAGGCAGGTACTATTATTATCCTCCTATAACTGGGGAGAAAACTGAGGCCTAGAGAGATGAAGGAACATGCCCAAGTCTCTAAGCCAGTAAGTGGTCAAGCTGGGATTTGAACCCAGGGAGTCTGGCTTCAAAGTCCACACCCTTGACCGCTGTGATACTCAGCCTCTCGTAAGTGCTCCTTCAAAGTCCCACAGAACCTTTAAAATGTCCTCCTGGCGGTTTTGCCCTCCTGCTTCAGAATCACTGCCTTAAATGGTCTGGTCTTAGCTAAACCCTGGTGAATTTTTTAGCTCTGTTTCCTTCGGTAAAATTTCCTGCATGTTTTCCTCCGTAGGAAGCCAGTCCATAGATTAATGATTCCATGGCCAGGCCCCAGGCCAGGACTCCCAGTCCCGAGAAGTGGCAGGAGAAGGCTCTGGACATTGCGGCTCCAGCATGGCCCAGAGTGTGCCTGGGGCCTGGGGCGCTGCTGTCACCAGGATTTACAGCTGTTGCTAACTGACATCTTGTTTTTGCCAAGACCAATCAGTGAAGCCCGGACCTGACTGAGATATCATTGTTTGCCACCCCCCTGCCCCGTTCCCAGTGCCACGGCCTGCAGATACTCACCCCCAAGGGATCGGGGTGTTTTATTGCCCAGCTGACAGGGTTTGACTTGTATGCCAGGCTGAGCAGGGGTGCTGGGAGAGAGGGGAACTTGCCTTCTCTCTTCTCTGCTTAACACTGGGTAGAAAAACTTATTCCGGCTGCTTGCCCACTCCTCTCAGCGTTCAGCCTTCCTCTGAGTTGCTGCTCCTTCTGTTTTTCGTACTTTTAGAATGAAGGGAGAGGGGAGAGCGGTTAAAAGCAGTCACACAGTGTGTTAAAAGCAGACTGCAGGGTGCAGTTTGTAACTCTACCACTTACTAGAACGCGTAACTTTGGGCGAAGTGCTTCTTCTCTCTGTGTCTCGGTTTCTTTACCTGCAAAACAGGCACAGAAAGAGTACTTACCCAGGGCTTCCCTTGTGGCGCAGTGGTTGAGAGTCCGCCTGACGATGCAGGGGACACGGGTTCGTGCCCCGGTCCGGGAAGATCCCACATGCCATGGAGCGGCTGGGCCCGTGAGCCATGGCCGCTGAGCCTGCGCATCCAGAGCCTGTGCTCCGCAACGGGAGAGACCACAACAGTGAGAGGCCCGTGTACCGCCAAAAAAAAAAAAAAAAATGAGTGCCTACCTCATGGAATCATTGTGAGGACCAAAGTAATAAACGATGACTATAAGGCACTTACCACAGTGCTGGGACATGACAAGCAAGAGGCCATGAATGTGACCAAGAGCCAAGGAAGGGACTGGGGTCAGATTGCCTGGATATAAATCCCAGCTCCGCTACTTACTGCCTGTGTGACCCGGTGTAAGTCAGTTAACGTCTCTGTGCCTCAATGTTCTCATCTGTAAAATAGGGATAATTAAAATCCTTATTTTATAGGATTGTTATGAGGATTAAATGGACTAGTGTTTGTAAAGCACTTAGAACAATGCCTGCTACCTATCAAATGCTATCTAAATGCTATCTATTTGTTAACTAAAATACATATGTTCTCAATATATGTTGGTCATTATTTTTATTATATTTTCATTATTATTAACAACTTTATCATAGCCCCATAAGGGAGGCAGGACAAATATTATTATTTCACTTTTCAGGTGAAAGGTTAAGTGACAAGGTCAGACCTTCTGCTTAGCTCCCCCACTGTCACTTGCCTGAACAATTATATTTTCTCACTGATCTGTGTCCCCAGGTGCTCCTGTTAACTTCTAGCCAGATCTGTTTGTGCTGTTCTGCTGTTTAACACCTCTGATGCAGGCAGGTCCTGTTGGCCTCCGGAAAATCTCCCCTCCTTAGTGAGACCTGTGAGGGTTTTGGCTAGTTGGCCCTGGCTGATGTCACCAGACATCTGCAGTCCCTTCATGATGTGTCACACCGCCAGGGCCTTGGCACACTGTTCCCTCAGCCTGGAATGGCCCTTTGCTTCTTCTCCACCCAGCGAAGCCCTCCTTCAGGTTGTAGCTCAGATGCCCCCTCCTCCTTGCTCCTACAGACAGTCAGGCTGTCCTCGTCTGGGCTCCTAGCTGCGTGGCTCTAGAATTCCGTTGTGCGGTACAGGTTTGTTTAAAAGAGATGGTCAACTCCTCTAGTACACTTCCCTTTCCTTGATGGGCAGGGACCATGCATCATTTACCTTTGTACCGCCCAGCCCCTGCCACATGCCTACCGCCTTGAGGTTGGGAGAGCCTGTGGCACATGGTCAATGCCCAGAGATCTTGAGTGGAAACATAATGATGAGAACTACAGCACTGTTGCCTTGCATCTCCAATGCACATCATGATTTCAAGGCTCTGACACCTTTGCATTTTCATCTTAGTCCTACTCTGGGGTTGACTTGCAGCACTGCCTTCAGTAAGCTAGCTCATCCCCTGGGCCTCAGTTTTTCTACCTGTAAATGACCTGCATTTGCCCTCATATCAAGGATCTTGTAGAAGTGAGTGGATGCTTACTGAAGAATTTGTTTAGGATGGAGCTCTAGACATCCGGAGGGCATCACTGTTTTGCACATCTTGCCCTTGGACTTCACGGCCGATCACCTGGCCAGATGGGAACAGCTACAGGAGAGCACAAGCCTGGGCATGGCTGCTAATGTGTGTTTTTCTGTACCCTACCTAGTTGTGCAGTGCCTGGTGGAAATGGAGAGCTGTAAAGACTCATTATGTCCCGTGTAGCTGCAGGGATAAGTGTTCTCTTCCTGCGTTACTGATCGGGAGGCTGGCCCCCCCGGGGAGCCAGCCAGTGCACAGGTAAACCCTGCTGTAAGAAAACTCAGTATCCGAACATCCAAATCCGTACACTGGGAGATCATTAATGCGATCAGAAATGGTTCTCCATTGAAAGAAAGGATCCATCGGTATTTCCTTAAGCAGGAACCCCTGAATGTTTATGGGTTGAAAAATTAAAACCTATGTAATAAAGAGCTTGGTAAGGAAAGAGAGAGGCAGAAGATGCTAAAGCTGTGATATTAGCGTCCACTGTTGGGGAATGAGAAGTGAAGATAAAACACCTCCAAGAAAGTGAATCTCTTTGGAAATAGATGTGGATTTGCACACATTTTGTTTACAGGTATCTGTTTCAGAAGTAGGTCTGTGGTTTTAACAGAGAGACCCCATATACTATGTTTGCTTACACGAAAGGACTTACTCTATAAAGCATTGGTTTGCAAACTTTTCATTTCTTGAAACAACAAAATGCCTCCTCTCCCTCCACCTTTCTCCCCTGAAAAAGGGGAAGATACCAACCTAGAGTTACGCTCTTTTAATTTTACTAAGTAAGAATTTAAAAATAAATTTACCTTCATAATTATTTCACAAACAGAGCATTTTCATTCAATGATTGGATAAGCATTTATTGAGAGTGTCTGTGCTCCAAATGCTGTGGTAAGTAATGGCTGTTTAATGGCAAACAAAACAGGAATGACCCTTGCTCTAATGGGACTGAAAGTTGGGTGGGGGATTGGCACGAAACAAGCCGATAAATAAACACAGGTTCTAAGAATGGATTTGAAGAAAAACAAGGGTCTAAGATCGAGGTGAGGAGAGGAGGCTGCCTTCCAGTGGCATGTCCAGGGAAGGCCTCCCCACAGAAGGGACAATGAAACTGAGGCACAGAGGGAGTGAAGGAGCTGGAGGTGGAAAGGGCGATGTGTTCCAGGCAGAGGAAACTGCACGTGCAAAGGCTCTGAGGTGGGAAAGGACTTGGTGTGTTCAAGATGGAAAATCCAAAAAGTAAGACAAACATATCTCAGAATAAAGAATGGCTCTCTCAATGAAATATATTCAGTGTTATGAAAAACTCAAAACAATGTCTGCCTTTCTGTCTTCCTCCCTCCCTTCCTGCCTCATTGTGCTGTGGCCTCGTAAAAGGTTTTCTTGTCTCACCACTGTTAAGCCTGTTAAAGAGGCGATGTCCTTTCCATGTGGAGCGTGTGGATCATGTGGGGGAGGAGCCTGGGGGATCAAGGTTAGGCTTAACAGATGACCTCCCTGACTCAGTGGATGGGCCTTGAGGCTGTTGAGCCTGTCCTGGAATCTCTTGGCGTTCTTGGAGTGTAATTTCTGTGTCCCTAAAACCAAGGCAGACCTGAGGCATTGCCACTGGCCTGAGAGTATTAATATCTGTCACATCTGTGAGTAAGCTGGTTGCAGCCTCGTGGTCTGCGTGTTTGGGTGGCACTGACAACCGCAAGGCACTTCGCCTCTCGGCTTCACGGTCTCCAGCCTTTACAGGTTCCTCCCCAGACTTTGTTGTTTTCCTTGAAACAGGCTGGAATTGTTCCCTAGCAGAAAATGAGATGGGATTTCACAGAGCTCTTCCAAAGGCGAGCGACTCAAAGCTGTGAATTGAGTGAATAAGTCATTCATTCAGTTAACAAACATTTTTTGAGTGCTGACTGTGCAGCTGTGTATGTGACTCCACTGGACTCCCTTGATCTGCACTTTGTCGTCTTTTGCCATGGACTCTTCCCGGTGTATGGGCTGCCAGATGAAAGCTCTACCAGGAGGAAGCTTCTCTTGATTTTCTGTTCTGACCCCCTCAGCACCTGGTGCCCCTTGACACCCCCAGGTGGAGCTACTGAATCTTAAATTATGTCACCCGCCTTCAGATCCTCAGGGAAATCAGTGTTCTTAAGGACATGGTTGGTCTTCTCTCTGACCAGTGCCAGCCCTTCCTCTTGGAGGAAGACCCTCACATTCTGCTTTCATACATCCACTGTCCCTCATTGTCATGGAGCAATGTCCCTTGCCTAGGAGCGAGGGACTCCTGCTGTCTCTCACAAAGACTCGGCTTCTTCTGGAATTTTCTAGGAGTGTCTGTCTACTGTCTCCATAGAAACAGACTAGTATATTCTAAGGAGTTGGATCTCTTTCAAAAATAAAGTCTGCGTGGTGGGGTACAGATCCCACCAGGAGGGGGTGAAGATGGGGTGAGTGGGGAAAGGGAGGACCATATATGGATGGATTCTGAGTGCCCCCTCAGAATCCATCTATATATGGATGAATGGATATGGATTTTTTTTTCAAATGTCACTTCTTTTTACTTTATTTAACTTTTTGGCTGCGTTGGGTCTTTGCTGCTGTGCGCGGGCTTTCTCTAGTTGCAGCGAGCGGGGGCTGCCCTCTGTTGCGGTGCGCGGGCTTCTCATTGCGGTGGCTTCTCTTGTTGCGGAGCACCGGCTCTAGGCATGAGGGCTTCAGTAATTGTGGCGCGTGGGCTTAGCTGCTCTGCAGCATGTGGGATCTTCCCGGACCAGGGATCAAACCCGTGTCCCCTGCATTGGCAGGCGGATTCTTAACCACTGCGCCACCGGGGAAGTGCACCACTGCACCATCTCGGGCCTCACAGCTCTAGGAAGGAGGCCTTGTCACCATCTTGCAGAGCAGGAAACTGTGTCTCAGAAGGTAAGCCACCTCTCCTGAGATCACTCGGCTTCTCTGTGATGGAACCAGGCTTTGAGCCCGGTCAATGGGGCTCTGGATCCCATGCATGTACCACTCTACCATGGTGACTCCTTTCCTGAGCTGAGAGCTCTCACTGGTTCCTGGCGAATAATGGCGCTCTGTGTATGTGTGTGTGTGTGTGTGTGTGTGTGTGTGTGTGTTGGGAGTGCTCACTTTTTATCAACGTGGCTTAAGTTGTCTTGTTTTTCCTACTTTGAACTCTTGTCTGCTAGTTCAACTTTTCTTCCTTCTTGCCATCTTCCCTCACCACATAAACTGCTTGTCTCTGGTGACTCAGTTATTTCCTCTCGCTCCTATTTTTGGGACAGGATGGGGTCTGATGGTTTGGGACAGGTTGAGCAGTGTTAGCTGAAGGCAAACGGAGTCCATAAAGCCCGTCTTTATTGCCTTTCCTCCCTTTCTGCACTTTGTCCCTGGAGCCTCTCACCTCAAAGCACCCCTGAAGCCCTCCCTCCTGGGGAGAGGCACCCAGGCCTCTCCTCCCAGGGCCATGCCCCACATTCTCGGCTGAGTCCCACCTGCCCAAATCCGGTTTTCAGTTTTTAGCCTGGAAAGTGCCTTTTGAAGCCTGCAAACACTCCCGTCCCCTCCCTCCCTCTCTGCACTCGTCTCTTACTCACCTTCAGCTGTTACATGGAGGCCCAGGCAGAATTAGAATCCTCCGGAAGGGTTGTTTCTCCAGCTTTCAAAGGTCAAGGCCAAGGCCATGGTGATAGTCCAGCTGCCCCAACCTGTTCAAGGTCCTTGAGGGAACGGATGGGGCTCCCACTGTGTCCTCCACCTCCCAGCTCAGGCTGGGCCCAGGTGAGGATGACATAACTGCTTGTGGGAGGAGGAGCTTAGTCTTTTCATTTGTCACCCAGAGTGCAGCTTCTCTGGCTTCCAGGTTGTCGGTGTGTCTGTGTCGTTGTTCAGGGAGGAGAGCTGGACCTGTGAGTTAAGGAGAGCGCTTAGATACTAGCCACCTGGGAATCTCTCTCAATCCATCCATCAACCATCTATCTACCTATTCACCATCTGTCTTTTTCTGTCTGTCTGCACCAGGGCACGTGTGTGTCAACACAGATACATCCATAGTTTGGAGCATTTTGCTTGCATAAGGAAACCAGCGTTGGGTTCCCCCCAAAGCATAACTGGTCTTTGTGCATATTTGCTGGTCCCACAGAGCACAGTGTGCCCCTTCTGTCTGAGGTCTTTAATCTCTCTCGACTTCAGGAAGAGCGTACTGAGGCTTCCTTCCTAATGTCTTGTGTTTTTAGTGGTGATGACAACGTTTGGTCCACTGAAGCTGTCTGTGACTAACATTCACATCTTTTGCTTCTTCCCCTGTGATGGGAAAGGAGGCAGCTGGAGTACCCACTAGCCTGGCTGCTTCCACTAGCTGGTCATTACTTTTTGAGCAAATGACATTCCAGCTGTGTAAATGGCTTCATGTGTCCGTTAACTAAGTAGGTGGAGGACAGGGCCGAGGACATGTTGTCACAGGGTCACTCTGTGTGTGACTGGCCTTTGTGCCCAGCCCCAGGTTGTATATCTTGTGGACATTAAAGAAAAGGCTCCTTCTGTACGGGTGAGCAGAGATGGACCCCCTGCAGAGGCTGATGGCTGGTTGTCAACAGTCCTTTTGGGGTAGCATTCATTGTTTTGGTCAATTTATCAAGATTCTCAACCTTGCAGACCAAGACCATGGGTTTATAGGTTTCCCAACCTCAGCACTATTGGCGTTTTAGACCAGACAACTCTTTATTGTGGAGGCTGTTCCATGCATTATAGCAGGGGTCCCCAACCCTGTGGCTGCAGACCGGTACTGGCCTGTTAGGAACCGGGCCGCACAGCAGGAGGGGAGAGGCAGGCAGGCAAGTGAGCAAAGATTCATCTGCCGCTCCCCATCGCTCGCATTCCCATCTGAACCATCCACCCCTCCACCCCCCATCCGCAGAAAAATTGTCTTCCACGAAACTGGTCCCTGGTGCCAAAAAAGTTGCAGACTGCTGCGTTCTAGGATGTTTATTTAGTAGCATCCCTGGCCTCTACCCGCTAGATGCTAATAATATCTTGTTGCCAGTTGTGACAACTAAATATGTCTCCAGATATTACCAAATGCCCCCCATCCAGGGCAAAACATCCCTAGTTGGGACCCACTAGGTTCGAATATGAGAGAGGCTCCAGGAATTTGGGGAAGCTAATGGTAACCGAGTGTTTGCAACGGATGTATAATGTTGGGGTGTCAGTTCATCCCGTTACAAGGAGAATTGGATGTTAGTCTAAAGTTCGAAAAAAAGGTTTATCAGCAACAGGTCGGGGGGGGCCTGAGACATCAATTCCCACCACAAAATCCCCTCCCCTGCGGGCAGTGCTGGGCACCGTCATTGTGTGCTTTGAGATTTCCCTCTTCCCTCGCTCTCTTTGTCGGTCCCCCCTGCCCCAGCCCCATCCCAGCCTCTTACTTTTTTGAGATTATGTTAAAGTGTTGAATCTGATTGAGATCTATTCTAAGTGATTGACTTATAAATTTTTATGCTGATTCATGATTGTGTTGATCTTACAGTTTTATTGTTGGAGGGCAAACTGTGTTTCTTATTTTAAAGTTTTTTCTTAAGGAGGATATCAGTGGAGTCAGGACGGCTGACCCCCCTTTAGGCCATATCCCCAGGGTGTCCTGTAGACCACGGGAAGAACTGTTTGGGCATCTGCCCATCTTTGTTTCCTCCAGCTCTTTCCCACTCTCAGGAATGCAGTGGTTGGCACTGGGCACTTGGGAAATGTATACTGAATGGATGGATGGATGAATTGATGGTGAGTTGCATTTGAAAGACAGGGTCAGGGTTTTATCTAACAAATATTTCAAGGTGTGATATATCTGAAATACATGTGCACAATACATAATATATAGTCATTAAACACACGTAGCATGTAGTGATGGCTTGGAAGAAAGTTCCTCTCACTCCTTTGCAATCTGGATCGAACAAATCATGCCTCCCCGTAAAACAATTAAAATACTCAGATTGCCTGTCCTGAGTTCACACAGGGCTTGTTTGCTGAAGCCCCTTCCCGGGGATCACAGTCCGAAGCAGTGGAATCCGAATTCACACAGTAACAGCATTCCTTGTCTGCTTCCCGTCTCTCTCTGACGGAGCTGCGGGCTGCCTGCCAGAGAGTGAGTGAGGGAGTGGGGCCGGAGGGCTGAGAACTGTGATGAGGTGTACTAGGTGAAGGGGACACACCCCCAAAGCTTGGAGTAGACACCTCCCCACCCCTCTGGGAGTTGAGAGTAAGTGAAGTGATTTCGGCCTATTGGTTGGTGAGAGAACTAACCACCTGGAATGTTGGAGGAACTGGCATTCCTCCTAGGGAATTTGAGGATACCCTGGAGAGCCCTCCAGGAATGGCTTGGGCAGGAACACTGGGGCCCCTCGTCTATGAGTGAGGGAGACGCTTATGTCCTGAGAGGTACAGTATGAGGCACCAGGATGCTGAGAAGATGTTCACGTCTGAGCTAGAAATCTGTGGCATTTGGGTGGATGGAGTTTTAGGTAGGTCCCTGCCCACTAAATGCCGATAATTCATGCTCACTAAAAGCCAGTAGCCCTCTTTTCCCTCCCTTGTTTCCTAGTGTCCCTCTAGGAAGGGCATACTGTACCCCGGTGAGACCCCAACTTTGTGCCTCGATTCATGCCTCATTCATCCATTCGCCTAATAAGTGTGGGTGATAGTTAAGGCCATTTCTGCCTATCGTGGCAACACAGTTGGGAAGAAGACTGACGAGCCTCCTGCACGCCAGCACCTTGCTTGGAGCTCAAGGTTGTTGGTTGTCCGTTCTCAGAAAAATCCTAAGTTATGTGGTGTTGGTGGTTCACAGAAAGTCTGCCTGCTCTGAGTTTTAGAAATGAGGAAACAGGCTTTGTAACTCGACCAAGGTCAGCCTGCTAGTGAAGAGGCAGAGCTGGGATTGGGACCCATTTGCACAGTTCCACATTGCCTTGGGAAGCGAGACACACCCTTGGGGAAAGTTAAATAACGGGAGTTACATAACTCAGGAAAATAATGCAGGGGATGTCACAGGACAGAGTGTGACGAAATGCTAGGTGGTATGGAAAAACCAGTTGTCAGGGAGATCAGAGGGTGGAATTCTTAGAGGGCTGGGTCGTCTGGAAGATGCGAAGGAGAACATGGAGCTTGAACTAGATCCCGAAGGATGGGTAGGGTCTGATGGGCAGAAAGCAGCAGGGTTATTCAGATTTAGTTTCTTAAGAAACAGATGGGACGTGAGCATCTTTCTTACGAACCAGTGGTTCTCAAACGTTTGGGTCTCAAGAGCAAAATTGAAATGATTTCAATTTAAATATTTTAAAATTACTGAGGACTCCAGAGAATTTTTTGTTTATGTGGGTTATATCTATCAGTATTTACCACATTAAGATTAAAACCAATACATTTTAAAACTAATTAATTAAAAAGAAACCCATTTCATGTTAATGTAAGAGCATATTTTTGTGCAATATTAACTACATTTTCCACAACAAAAATCTTAGAAGCATGGCATTTTTTTACAGTTTGGCCAATCTCTTTAATGTCTGGCTTAATAGAAGTCAGCTGGATTCTTCTATCTGCTTCTGCACTGTTGCCATATCACATGTCATGTAGCCCCTGGAAACCCCACCGGACACTCCTGAGAGTATGAGAGTGAAAGAGACCAAAAAGAATGTGTTTGTATTATTCTGAAAATAATTTTGACCTTGCAAACCAACTGAAAAAGTCTCAGGGACCCCCAGGTATCCCCGGATCACACGCTGGGAACCACTGCTAGGAATCAACAGAACTTTCATGTAGGCAGAAGAGGGCGCTGCACTTGGGGTGATGGTCTTGGTGAGCCTCCCTTGGGAAACAAGAAGAAGAAAGAAAGCAGACGGGACACCGTCCTTTCACTTCCTGGAATGATCGCGTGATCTGACTCTTGAATCTGAGTGTACTAACCAGGTGTGATTCAGTGCTGGTGACAGATTTGGCCTGTTTCCATTTGGAGTTCTAATCTCGTCTTTTGTGTGTAACAAAGGCACCTCATGGCTCTCTTCATAGAAACCCAGGAATACACTGCTGTCAGTTAGAAGCTAAATTCACAGCATTTCTTCTCCATTTCCTGACAGTGGGAAACAAGCTGAGTATGAGAGGCGACTTCTACCCTCTCGGAGCTTTCAGTCCACATGGTTTACACATGTGGTTTTCCACCCCTGGAGATTCTTGGGAGAAAATGCTGTGAATCCTCCCTGCTAAAATATGCAATAGGGGAAGAGAGGCCCCAGTGAGCCCAGAACCCAGTTCCCATGTGTTTTCCTGATAGTAATTAGAGGGTGCCTGCCTGAGCCCCAGGAATCTTTCAGGACCTGAGGTTTAAGTGTTAATTTTCAACACAGATGTGCTTCTGGGCTTCTGTGCTCTAGGTTAAGTGTGTGCTGCTTGTTGCTGTCCTTCGGGAAGGGACCGTCCTTTTTCCTAGCCAGTTTGTCCCGTGGATGGTCATGATTCACCATTCGCTTCTGCCCACTGTGGAGTTTCTGCTGCTCAGGATAGCTTACTGGTTTTGAGTTGAACATTCCAACACATGTTCTTTTAATTTCTTCATGCTGTGATGACATGGCCTGTTTTTACATTCTTTTAGGAGATCCTGATTTTAGTCCTTGTTTTGTGAGCAGTTTAAACAGTCTAGAATCTCTAAGTTACCACTGCCTGGCTTCAGATCCTGGACAGTGTGCTGGGGTCTCCACTGCCTAGTTTTGCTTCTCAGGATCTATTTTTCTTAAACAAAATATTACTGATTTAACGAATCAGGTGTGTCCTGGGAACCTTTGGCTTCTTATAGTACCTGTGCTTTCAGCCCTCCTGTTTTCCCAGGTGACATGAAAGGCCTTGTAGGGTGGCTGTAGGGCAGTGGAAAAGGAATTGGAACTGGATTGCCGACTTTGCTGTGTGTTGGCTGGGTGACCGCGGTTAAGCCACTTAACCTTTCTGAGCCTCACTTTCCTGATGGGAAACAGGTATAAGAGTGCATGGGAAGGCTTAGTATGGTCAGGCTCCATTCAGTTTAAAATTTGGCCTTAGAGTTCTTATTAATAGACCTGCCGTTCGCTGAGAAAATTTTCTAGGTGAGGATATATTCCCGGGTGTGTGTCATGGTACACTTACTTATCTGCCCAAGGTGGAATTAATTTTCTATGACTGGGTATAGTTGATCTTTATTAGGCCAATGGTGCTATCTTCCCCTGAGAAGAGAATTAGATACACATTAAGAATGGTTTACTTACACATTTAAGCCACAGTTACTTATTCCATGTGAGCCAAGTGCAAGGTGAAATGGGAGATAAAATAAAACCCTTTGGAAGTCCTTTCATGAGCACGAGGTGTATTTGGAGGACAGAAAACGAGCAATGGCAGAACGCTTTGCATGTCCAGTGAGCGCTCAGCAGTAAATGTGAGAGGGTGTCCCTAATGGGAGAGACACAGGGTGCAGTATTACCAGTGGAGGCTTCCAGGACGAGGGGGCAGGCGTGTTGAACTCTGCCTTCAAGGATAAGAGGATTTGGACTGGGAGGGAGGGCATTCCCAGTAGCTTAGAGGATTTGGCCAAGCTTTTGTGCAACATCTGTCATTCCGCCCAGATGTGCTGGCTGTCACTGAAGCCCTGATGACACTGGTTTCTTGCCATTGCAGTGGTCTCTGCTTCTTGGCGCCACGCTTGGGGCATGTATTTTCACACTGTATCAGAACTCTGGGAAGCCCAGAAGGACACCATTGATGCTGAAGCCCTGACTGGTTTAAACTAGGCTAAGGGAGGGGGAGTATTGTGTAAACACCGTGCCTCTCTCTCTGTTTAAGTATGTTTTTTAAAGTGTGACTTCACATCCTTTCTGAAAGCCTTTTGTAGTCCATCAAGGGAGTAAGGTGATGGGTGAGAAGCCATTCTATATAAATTAAAGGCACTTTGGCTTTTGGCTTCAAAGGACAAAGAGTCAAGGTTAGGGTGAAGAGACATCTCTCCCTCCTGATTTCAGGGGAAACTGTTTTTAACAAGACCTGAATTGCCTTCTTGGTACCTAGATGGCCAGAAACTTCTCTAGTTGCTGGTCTAGAAAACCCAAGCATAACAATGCAAGCAATGCCAGTTGTGGTTAACCAGCGACACCCCACCCCCTCCTCACCCCTCCCCCAACACTCCCACGCCAGACACAGTCACTCTTCACATGCCCCTGTTGTGCACGTAGCTTCCTTTGATGCAGGAAGGTTTCCCGTTAGGTTTTCTCTCTGCTCTCACTTCTATCCCCATTTCTAACCCTCTCTCCTTTCCCCTGTCCCACTGGGGACCTCCTTCTCTACTATGGTACAAAGGTACGTGGCCGCCATGATGACTCAGGAGCCTGGGCCCCTTCCTTTAGAGCCTTTTCAGTGGTTCATGGGCATGTACATCCTGGGCATGTAAAGGGGCTGATACCACATCACTGATACCAGGAGTCCTGGGCTGGTTAAGTGAGGCAGTTAGGGCAGCGGAGGGCATAATGCAGTCCCTTATTGCATTGGTTTGTGAGAGACTGAGCAAGATATAGTAGAGAGGAAGTGGATGGAAGGCTCCATGAAACCCACCTCCAGCTCAAACACATGCCCTCTTAGCTGGAGTCAGTTGCATCATCTTTATTGTCAAAGAGTATGTTCCCAATTTGGATGGCCTAGGATATAGCAGTGCAGATGTGGGGCTAAGCTAGCTGAGGGGCTCCAGCCTGCATCTTCCACCATTGCATCTGTGTTTCTCCCTTTCATTCTCTTTTCTGTCTTTCTTCTCCCCTTCTTATAGCAGTAGCCTGAAGGATATTACTCAGACCCCGTAAGGCTATGACCTCTGGCTTACGTGAATTTTAACACAGTATTGGAGGGACATGTATACTCAAGAATGTAGCCATTTTTGAATCTGTACTAGAGATTCTAGGCTGTGCCAGAGACTTCATCCTCTACGGGGCTTATTTTTCAAGTTTGAGCAGAAAATAGTCCAAGGGACATTGGTAGTGTAATTGATCAGCGTGCATGGTGACTCTGATGCAGAGTGGGGGCTGAGGGATGCTCTGGTTATCCTTCACAGGGATAAAAGTGGTATGTTCACCTCACCCCAAGGAAGATAGACTTGGCAGGGGCTTAGAAGTCTACCAAACTGGAGGCAGGGTTCTAGACCCTTCTGGGTTCTTATGAGGGAAACAGATCACTATGGAGAAGATCTTTGGGTCACGGGCATATTTTGCATTTTTTTAAAGGATATAGGGTCATAATTTTATAGTGCAACGACACTGACAAGCATGGATGCTTTTGAGTCCCTTCATTAATCTTGGATTAGAAAAGAGGAAGAAAATGGGAACCACACATCAGAAGAACAGCACTGGGGGTACAGTAGTGTTGCCGAGGACACCAAGCCTGAATTGCCATTTGGGCTTAACAGAGCACTTTTTTTTTTTTTTTTTTTTTTTGCGGTACGCGGGCCTCTCACTGTTGTGGCCTCTCCCGTTGCGGAGCACAGGCTCCGGACGCGCAGGCTCAGCAGCCGTGGCTCACGGACCCAGCCACTCCGCGGCACGTGGTATCTTCCCGGACCGGGGCACGAACCCGCGTCCCCTGCATCGGCAGGCGGACTCTTAACCACTGCGCCACCAGGGAAGCCCCAGAGCACAACATTTTTAACTGTCAAGAGCTTTCATCACCACCAGTTTCTTTTCTGTCTCTTAAGAGACACTTCTCCCAAGAAAAAGAAATCAACTTTGTGTATATGCCCAACAGATCATAGGAGACAGAGAGTTATTATTTGTAAAATGTTTTAAAAATTTTTTAAATAAACTTTTACATTCGTGGGCCATGAGAATGATATTCCCCAGATATTCCTGAAAGGAAACCAAATCCCACTGGTGTGAAACGACACATGGAGACTGTTAATGAAAATTTTGAGGTGAAGGAAATAGGAATGTGGAAAATGATGGAAGCTTGGGTGCTTTTGAACCAGGAAGAAGTATCAGGCGGTGGTCTAGGGACTGGTAAGAAGGTATTTTAGGGCCAGTTGATTACCATGGTTAGTGAGCGCTCTGCTTTGCTTTTAGAGAAGAGGGGTGTTACAACGACCGTCAGGGGAGCAAGGCGGCATGACTTCACTGAGAGACACACAGTCTTTGCCTCTGATTGACACGTGGTGTTTTCCTGTGGTTTAAAGATAGAGGCCACTTGCTGAAGAGATGGCCTACTTTTCACAGCTCAGCCTCTTGGACCCAGAGTGTTCGCTTTGAAAGAGCAGCCCCTGTGGTTTTCTGGTTAATATTTCAGGACCATCAGTTCTACGACTTATGTGGGTCTGATGTGTAAATGTACCCCTTTGGGAGAGATGCCCAAAGGGGTGGGGAGATGAGTATTATTAGAGTAAAAAGCGTCTGTCTGGAGATGTCTCATTGACTGAGTTTGTCTTAAGGTGTTTTGTTTTGTTTTGTTTTTGTGGTACGTGGGCCTCTCACTGTTGTGGCCTCTCCCGTTGCGGAGCACAGGATCCGGACACGCAGGCTCAGCGGCCGTGGCTCACGGGCCCAGCCACTCCGCTGCATGTGGGATCTTCCCGGACGGGGGCACAAACCAGTGTCCCCTGCATCGGCAGGAGGACTCTCAACCACTGCGCCACCAGGGAAGCCCTTGTTTTGTTTTTAAATCATGGTAAGAACACTTAACATGAGGTCTACCCTTTTAACAAAAACTTTAAGTGCAGGGACTCCCCTGGTAGCTGGTAGTAGTGCTGATAACAATAATAATACTATTTTTTAATTAATTAATTAATTAGTTTATTTTTAGTTGCGTTGGGTCTTTGTTGCTGCGTGCAGGCTTTCTCTAGTTGCGGTGAGGGGGGGCTACTCTTTGTTGTGGTGCGCGGGCTTCTCATTGCAGTGGCTTCTCTTGTTGTGGAGCACGGGCTCTAGGCGTGTGGGCTTCAGTAGTTGTGGCACGCGGGCTCAGTAGTTGTGGCACACGAGCTTAGTTTCTCCGTGGCATGTGGGATCTTACCGGACCAGGGCTCGGACCCATGTCCGCTGCACTGGCAGGCAGATTCTTAATCACTGCCCCACCAGGGATGTCCAATAATACTATTTAAGATGTCACTTCCTCCAGGAAGCCTTCATGGATCCTCCATGTCAGGCTATGTGCAGATTTCTATGTGCTTCTGTGATATCTTGCCTCACTTCCCCCAGTCAGTACCTAACACACTATTTGATATTTTCCTGTTCGTTTGTTTCTTTTCTTTCTCAAGTAGAATTCCACATCTGGACCACAGGACAAAAAAATGACATGAATGACTATTTTCTCGATCCTCACAAGGACGGTACATAACTAGGACAACTATAGATGCACAGGAGAGATACTAATTCACTATGATTAATAGACGCCCGAGATCAGAGGCTGGCAACTTTTTGCCACAAAGGGCCAGATAGGAAATGTTTTTAGCTTTGTGGGCTATACGATTCCAGTCAAAACAATTAACTCTGCTATTGTAGCGCAAAAGCAACCACAGACAATGCAAATAAATGAGTTAATAAATTAATTAATGTTTCAATAAAATTTTATGTCCATGAACAGGCAGTGGCTGGGATTTGGCCCAGGGGCCGTAGTTTGCTGACCCCCATGGTTTAGGGCATTAGGGTTTGTTCCTCTCTCAGAGCTTGTTTGAGAAAGTACTAGATTGATGGTGAGCTTGGTGAGGGCAGGGATTCAGGCCACTCACCACCATCTCCCTGGTGGCTGGCCTGTCTCGGTGCATAGCAAGTACTCAACAGATACTAGCTCTTATTCATTCATTGAACAAGTATTTATTGAGTGTTTACTATATTCCAACTCCATTCAAGGAACTTTGGATACATCAGTACAGAAAACCGAGATGCATGTGTTCATGGAGCTTAAATGGAAGACAAATAATAAACACTAAACGGAGTAAATGATGTAGTATGTGATGAGATCATAAAAACTATGGTAAAAAAAATACCAAGCAGGGTAAGGGGCACTGGAAGCCCCTGGGCGCTGAGGGAGTGGGCAGGCTGGGGTATGATTAGTCAGTAGTACATACGGTCAGCATTGGCCTCATTGAGAGGATGGGGTTTGAGCCAAGAGTTGAAGCAGGTCATGGAGTCGGCCAGGTAGCTGTCTGAAATGCCATTTCTCCTCCCTTCCACATCCCACATGCCATCCTTCTCTCTTACCCCAGGCAGTCGGTAGGTAGAGCTCAGGGCTTAGGCAGTTGTGGATTCTAGATGCACCCTGTGGTCTCTTTCTGTCTGCCGAGTCGTGATCTGCCCTAGGCCTGTGAACCCCGCCTTCTCAGAACTCCGATTTCACAGAACTCCGATTTCACAGCGAGCCGGTGTCTCGTGCGATCCAGTGTGGAACTGTTACTGTGTAACAGTTCTTGGGGTGGTCTCAAGAAAATCTCCTTGAAGGCAGGGCCATCCCCTACTTTTTATGGGCCTATACCATACAACAGATGGCACAGCACGGAATGTGCCGTCGAGGCTGGGTGATCGTGAGTTGGTTAAAAAGTGCCCAGTTTAGGTTGTTCGGGTTGGAATTGCAGCCCGATGGACAACATTAAAGTGAAATTCAGTTCTGGTCTACAGTCGGCCCTCATCTTAGGCAAGGAGTGCAATCCTGAAAGGCAGCATGTTCGTCCGGGCGAGTGCACGGTTGCCTGTGTTGCGTGGCTTGGGCATTGGAAGTGAGTGAGTGTCTGGGGAACAGCCCGCACTGTGGTGCATCTTTGGAGTCTGACACGTGGGAGAGGAGGGAAGCGCCCAGGTCTGTGCTCCCACCTTCCTGGGAGCAGCAGGACTTTGGCCTGAGCCCTTAGTGTCAAGATAACCCGTGAGCCTCAGTGAAGTCGTGGATGCCGTGGTGCACGGACCCCCTACAGGCTTGAAGCATTCATTCCCCCAGCTGCCGGGAGGGATGACTGATGGCTTGCAATCACCACAGGCCCCTCTCTTCCAGGCTGTTGCCTTCAGAGGAAGAGAGCCTTCTGGCCCAAGGTCCACCCCTCACTGGGGGCAGCCCCTATGGAATGACCTGCTTCCGGGGAGTCAAAAGGCCCTGCCCCCTTACTTCAATGGGAGACAACTCTGTAAAGCCATCCTCGCTGCAGAGCACCCCTGAGACTTGGCTAAGACCTTTAAGGCTGCATCACAGTCCATTGGGCCCCATCCCGCTTCCGTCACTCCTCCCACAGGGGTTGATGCTAAGAGCAGTCTCCAATAAACCTCCTGCACACAAATCCCCATCTCAGAGTTGGCTCTCCGGGGACCCAACCTGTGACACTAGGCCAGGCCAGCCTCTGGTGGAAACAGTTGCCAGTGATGTGGGCAGATCCCTGGAGCCATAGGGACAGTCATGACTGCCACGCTGTCTGTGGTCCATCACCCTGGGGGGTGTTTTGGGATCTGTGGTAAGGCTGTCCACCATCGCTGTCCCCACTGGAAGTTTATGTCTTTGAGTTAAATGTGCTCCTTGCTTCAGGCTCTCCTATGGCTCTATGCATTCCTCAGAGATTGTCACCTCGGTGTGAACAAATATCTCAGAGTGATTTAGTCCCTGCTAAGAGTAACCTAACGAATCTGTAAGACACGGGGGCAGTGCAGTCTGGGGCTAAGGACGTAGACTTTGAATGGGGACTGCTTGGGTTTGCATTTCAGCCCCTTACCTATTAGCTTCGGTGACCACAGGCAAGTCCTTTAACCTCTCTGTGCCCAGCTCCATCATCTGAGAAACGGGGTTAACGATGGTGCTCACCTCATAGGGTTGTTTTGCAGATTAAGTGAAGTAGTGCCTGTAAAGCCGTTATGGGGGTACAGGACACACACCCGTGTGAGTGTTGGCTCTTGGTAGAGTAATAGGAAGGGAAAGGAGCTCAGGGGAGATGGGAGGAGGCAGAAAAGTCCAATGTTCGCCAAAGAGGAAATAGCTCTTAGAACGTGACTGTTTTGTACATTTTGTCTGAAGATGTACATGCAAATGAATGAGGAAGGCAGGCCAGACCTTTATCCTGGGGAGGATGGGAGCGAGGACAGGAGACACTTCTCGTGAAAGCCAGGGCTCAGACTCTAGCATTGCGGGTGGGGGGGAGTGGGGAAGGGAACTAACGCTAATTGGGCACCTACTGTGTGCTAGGTGCTGTGCTAAGCCCTTCCATATATTTTCCCATTTATTCCTTACCGTTTCCATTTGACATACGTACTTTCATTCCTATTTCGTAGGTGGGTGGGAAACTGAGGTTGTGAGAGATTAAGTTGCTTGCCCCAAATTAGAGAGCTGTTATGTGATAGGCAGGGTTGGAAGGCAGGTCTGTGTGACAATAGGGCCCGTGTTCCTGTGGCTAGGTCACACTGCCTAAAGCATTTTGCTTCAGTGCTGTCATGTGCCAGAGCCAGAAGGGCATGAGAAGAAATCAGTTGCTTAAGGTTAAATCAACCTGTTAGGCAAATCAGACGGAGAAGCCACCTCCTCCAGGAAGCCTTTCCTGAGTTCCCTTGTCCTGGAGTCTGACCCTTGCTCTGATTTCTCTGATGCTGATGGCATCTCCCATCAGCTTTAAAGCTCCTCTCACTTCCTGCCAGGTGTTGTTTTTACCTGAGGAGCCGTTCTCAGTCCTGTTAACACAGTCCAGTTTCTAGAGGACATGAGAGGCTGAACCTCTTTCCTTCCATTGACCTGCACGTTGCCTGTCCCCTAGCATCCTGCAAAGTGTGCAGGAAGTCTCATGGAAAGAATGAACAAGTAGGAACACTAGACAGTAATAAGTGACTGGGTCCTGCAGCCTCAGGTGTTTTAGAAATCCGATGGATATAAGCATCATTTTGGAGACGGGGAGTCAGGGGAGGCTTCTCTGAGGAGGTGAGGCCCAAACTTGGATCTTGGAGAATGGGAACAATTCGGGGATGGGTTGGGCAGAGAGGGAAGAGGAGCACCGTCATTCTGAGGGGGAGCTGTCACCTTTGTGGGAGGGGCAGCTGTCAGTTGTGGGTGCCTCTCCTGCTGTGTGCTGTCAGGGCCGAACCTGGTGACCGGTGTCTCTCCCGCCGCACAGGGGGCTGGACGGTTCCCCTGGGGGAGTGTGGATATGCCAGCCTTGCCAACTTGAGACCAAATGTTCCTCCTACACAGCTGTCTTCAGAATGAAATCCTGACGGCAGGTGGGTGAGCGAGCGAGCATGAATTACCCCTGGCCCACGTCCTGGCGCGCTTACAGGCTGCCTGCTTGCCTGAGCTTCCTCTCATCTTTTAGATGAATCAGGAACCCCCAAACACTCCTCATGGAGTCATTCCCCCTCCCCCTCCTTGCCCTGGCAGAATCAAGGCCTGCCAGTCGTGGGACACTCTGTGCTCTTCCTTGGGACACACATACACATGTTACCTGTCTACCTTTCACACGGGCGGGCCGAGAGGCAGGGCAGGAAGCAGTGTGTCCATCCACACAGCTGGAAACTGAGGCCCAAAGTGGAGGCCCATTTGTCCAATGCTCATGGCTCCTCTCAGCTGCCTGGCAGAATGATACTGGTTCTCCTCTGATTTCTCGGCTCCTTTTCTGCCTCTTTCATGGGTGCCTTTCCTTTCATCCCTGACACGTAGATGCTCCCCAGCATCTGCCATCACTGGTCCCCTTCTACCCTGGAGCCACACGCTGTAGACAGTCAGGGTTGGAAGAGTCAAGTCCAACCAGGTGCCCTCTGCTGATTCTCCCTCCCATCCTCTCCTGAAGGCTCTCCATGTTCTGCTCGGGGACCTCGTCCACCCCACAGCTCTTCCTCTCTCCTCCCTCTGGCTCCCGAGACTTTCCCCATCTGCTAACTTGTTTGCATTTCTAAATGCTTCTTGGACATCTCAATTGGACATGACCCCAGCATCCCAAATTCAACTAATCCAGCAATGCACTTAAAATCCCTTCCCTAACCTTAGCTTCCCTTCGTGATGGTAACCGCACCTCCATTCTTCTGGTCTCCCTGGCTTGCACCCTTTATAGCATTCCTTTCCCTCCTTGTTCTCCCTCAGTACTTCCTGGAAGGTCCTGTCTGTTGGTGCTGACAGTCTCTGGCACCCAAATCTTCCTGTGCGCAGTCCTGGTGCAGGCACGTGTCACTTGTTGCCTGGTCTCCTGTGGTTTCCTCTAACTGGCCTCCCTGCTGCCAATCTCTCTCATCTCCAGCTCAGCCTGCACACTATTACCAGGTTTATAGTTTTAATTACGTTAATTGAAATCATTAATTAGCACAGTTTTAATTATGTTATTTTCCTGCTCAAATCTTTCAGGGTTTTCTCTTCGCTTTAGAATTAAATAATGACTTCTTGCCTAGCAATTACAGTCTTCTTCAGTATTCTCAGTTTTTCTGACTTAATTCCCTTATACCTGTAGATAAACTACACCTGAAGCAAAGGGCTTATTTGCTGTTTTCTGCATTAGCTGAGTATTTCCTTCCTCTGTGCCTTCCTACTCTCCTCCACTGTTTGAAATCCCATCCCTTTTCGAATAACATGTCTTCAAGGATCTTATTCTGATTTTCCCAACCAGATGTGTTTTCTCTCTCCTTTGAATTGCATTCATGATAAAGACTATGTCTTATTAAGCCTTATATAACCACAGATCCTAGCTTTGTACCTTGTTCTCAGGAAGTATTGGCCGAACTGGACTGGATTTGGTCACCTTGCAAAGAGCCAGCCTGAGCATCTAGAAAACTGATGCTGAGAAGTCTTGGATGTTTGGTTTTAATGTGTGGCCTAACAAATGCTTTGCCTTTGGCCTTAGGGTTATTGGGAATTAAGATGTGATAGCTCTTAAAGGTGCAGGATTGGGAATCATGTCTCTAGAGTCTGAAATAGAAGAATTTTAACATCATATATCTGTGTAGTTTACATGGCCCTGTCATAGGTGTTATTTTATGATCCTTCCAACATCTCTGAGCAGTGAGGTTGCTTGTGTTTTACTTTTATTAAGCAAATAAAGGGACTGTATTGGTTCAGGCCCGGTCCAGGGATAGATGGAAACAAAGTTGGATCAGGGTACTCACACATTGGTGTCATCACATTGCTGTCTTGTCCTTGTAGGCTGCTGTCTTCTGGCTGGCTCTATTCACAGGCAAGTTCTTCCCATGTGGTGGCGGAGCTGGCCACCTGCAGCTCCTGGCCTAAGTTCAACTATTGATATTTTAGGAACCCACAGAGTGACAAGAGGAGGTATCTTTCTTCATAGCTTCAGCAGAAGTCACTGGGAGGGTCTGTCCCTGAGTTCAGCACTGTGGCCAAGGAGATGTGCTGCTCTGATTGGCTGGGTCTAGGCCTCATTGGACACAGAAGGAAATTGTGACTCTCAGAAAGGCCAAGTGACTTACCCAAGATCACAAAGCGAATTGAAGTATGTGTCTTCTGACCACAGTTCATGTTAGCCTAAGTTGTTCCCGGGCAGCCAGTGTCTTTCTATGTCTGTGTGTGAGCCCTTTTTATTTAGGGGCAGCCCTTAGCTGCAAAGGCGGCAGATGGTATTTTGGGGGTTCCTACTTTCCTTTGCCTGGACCTTTTGGGGCCTATTTGAAGACTCAGCTAACGCCCAGTTCCTTCTAGTTCTTTTTCTTCCTATCCTCTTTAAAAACCTGATATTGTGCTCAAAAGTATTATGCTAAATGAAAGAAACCAGACTCAGAATGCTACATACTGTATGATCCCGTGTATATGACATTCTGGAAAAGGGCGCAACTTCAGGTTTGGAAAACAGATGCCAGGAGTGGGGTAGGGGTAGGGGTAGGGGATTGATTACAAAGGGACACGGGGGAAGATTTTTGAGGTAATAGACTGTTTTATATCTTGATTGTGGTGGTGTTTACAAAACTGTATATATTTGTCGAAATTCACAGAACCATACACAAAAACAGGTGAATTTTACAGCATGTAAATGATACCTTAATAAAAATAACAACAACAACAAAAACCCCTGATCTTAGATCCTGTTCAAGCCTGAGTGACCATGAGATTTGCGTCTTACTGAGCATCAAAACTTTAGATTGTGATGGACTAAGTAGCTTTGAGATACCACCACAATCTAATAGCAAGAATGAAAAACCACAAAGTATTTGAGTCATTCAAGAATAATTACTCATGGACTTCCCTGGTGGCGCCGTGGTTAAGAATCTGCCTCCAAATGCCGGGGACACGGGTTTGAGCCCTGGTCCGGGAAGATCCCACATGCCGGAGCAACTAAGCCCGTGTGCCGCAACTACTGAGCCTGTGCTCTAGAGCCTGCGAGCCACAACTGCTGAAGCCCGCGTGCCACAACTACTGAAGCCCACGTGCCTAGAGGCTGCAAGCCACAACTGCTGAAGCCCGCGTGCCTAGAGCCTGTGCTCTGCAACCAGAGAAGCCACCGCAATGAGAAGTCTGCGCACCACAGGGAAGAGTAGCCCCTGCTCGCCGCCACTAGAGAAAGTCCGCATGCAGCAACTAAGACCCAACGCAGCCAAAAATAAATACATTAAAAAAAAAAAAAAAGAATAACTGGCATTCCCTGGGAAGGGAACGAGCCGTCCCCGAGCTATGTGAATCAGTGGCTCTTCTGCTGCCGCCGCCATCAGACTGGAACAGGGAGGCTGTGTCCCAGCTCCCCTCCCTTGGGCTGAGTCAGGAGTGGAGGCTTTCTAGGGGACGAGGGGGATCTGGGATTGGTGTAGAGGGCTTAGGGCACAGCATGGGTGACAGAGGCTGATCAGTTGGCAGGGGAGGGGGAAAGTAAGACCATTCACAGTGTTTAGCATCTACCCCCCTCATCCCCCTCCCCGCTGCTCTGCCACCCTGGCCACTCTATTGTTCTTTAGGATCCACTTAGATGCCTCTTCCCCTTCCCCATTGAGAGTCCTCCCCACACAGCTTCCCTGTCCTTGGCTCCAGGAGTGTCCCCAGGGGACTGTCTCATGCCAGTCTGTGTCTTCCCTCTTCTCCCAAACTCCTCCCCACTCTCTCTCTTTTAGCTCATCTCATTACAATGGGGGCATTTCACTTTAACATTCCCATCTGATTATTCCATTCTGCACCCCCAAATGTTCTGATTTCTCCTGCCTCATCACAACTCGGTCTTATCTCAGACCACAGTTGTTCAAAGGTGAGGCGTTACCAGGTGATACTGTAGAATATACAAATGACAGATGGTTTCTGAAGGTTTAGTAGCCTTCTGTTCTGTGGAAGTCTCTACTGACAGGGAAATTAGAAATACTTTCAGCTGTAGAAATCTATCACATTTTCTGATTTAAAGCATCTCATTAAAAATATATATAAGCTGCAAACATTTTAATTTTTTCTGAAATAATGCTCTTGCCAAAAAAAAAATAATGTCGCCTGCCGATTACAAACTAAAATAGAGAAAGCTCTAGTGGTGGAATTGAGGCGTTAGGAAGCTTGTCTCAGCAATCCCAGGTGGGATCCCTTCTATCTCTGCCTGTCAAGGAGTCACTGATTATGGAGGCAGGTTTGTACTAAGCTGTAGGTAAGAGCAGTGATCAGAGTAGACCTTTATGTGTTCAGCGTCTAAGGGATATACATATACATATATATATATATATATATATACACACACACACACATATATATACATATATATATATTTATTTTTTTTTAGGTGTGTAAGACTCTTATGGAAAAAATTATACAACTTTATTGAACGATGTAAGAGCTATATAAATGGAGAGACGTACCATGCTTTTGAATGGGAAAACATAATAGAAATTCTCCCCAAATGAATCCGATAAGGTCAATAATTCAATTTTATAATCAAAATCTAAACTAGCATTTTTTACAACATTGGACAACCTGATTTTAAAATTGACATAGAAGCATAAAGGGCAAGAAGAACCAAATAATTTCAAAGAACAATATGGGTGAACTCACCCTACCACACACCCAGATCTATACCCTGTTACGTAAAGCAGTAGTTAATGAACTAGTATGGTCATGACCCAGGTAAACATACTAATGGGAAGGTCTGCCTTTTCACCCTTGTCTCCTAACTCCTCTCTGTGTATAGCTACATGCCAGCCACCCTGAACGATACATGCCAACACTCATGCCTTGGGAATTCCAGTACCGTGCCTAAAGGATTTTTTTGATGAATTGGAAATCAGATTGAAATACATACCCTGGAAACAAGGTTGAAGCCTAGACTCTAGTTGTAAGAAAGCTCCTAAGAAACATTTCCTGGCGGTTGTTTATAGTTCGCCTTTAGCTAAATGGGTCTGACACTTTCCAGTTAAGTTACACAAAAATACTCAATCAGTTATAGGGAGTGAGACAAGAGGCTTGAGCCCACTGGGAACGAACATCAGGGTCTTCCTGGGGCGGGTAGTGCCAGAAGAATGCGGCATGGCTTTGGCAGAGAGAGACCAGGGGCTCCTCTGGGAGAAGCCAGCACTGCCCTGGTAGAACGAGGCCTGTCTCCTGCTCTGACACGGTGGATCCCCAGCCGGAGTCCACCAATCACGTCGGAGATCTTGCCAGCCCAGCCCAGCAGATGGGCGTGTGCATGTTTTGGGCTCGTGCCTGGGCTGGACCGCGTTGCTGACAGGCTGTGGGCTGTGGTCTCGAAAGGCAAGTTCAGGAGGGAGCTCAAAGCTAATACAGCTTGTGCTGGATTAGCCGGGAATGCTGTCAGCACCACTGCCACTGTGGCCAGAGAGTGCAGCAGGGCTCTGCGCCTCTGGCACCATCCTCGACGTCATGAGATGCAAGGGTCTCCCAGTTAATCCCCCGAAATGCTAGTTACCTGCTCCGCCTCGGACAGCACCGGTGGGTGCGCTGTGCTGTAGTGATGTTGGGAAGACAACCTGTGGTTAGAGTGCAGAGGACTCGTGTGTTCCTGCTTCTGGGTGCTCCCTGCTTCCTCTCAGGGATGGAAACAGGTGCCTTAAGACACATATTGGAGCTATTAGCAGCGATAGACTTGGGCGAGCCTCTGGATCTACCTCCTTGAAGGAGGTATAGACTCAGGAGCTGGCTGAGGTCTGGAGGGAGGAGGCTGACAGCTCATGCCTGGGGACATAGCCAAGGCTGTCCTGGTCTCAGAGAGGCAGGCTTAGAACATATCCAGGAGAGGGGGGCGTAGTTCAACAGCTTGAATCTCCTTGGTTTCTTTTCTCTTTATTAACACTAAAAATTCTAAGAATCGGGGATAAAGAGTCGGCCAAGGGCATCTTGATGGAAGTCTTTCTCCTCTCCTGCTATTTCCTACCCCTCACAGATGGGTCCAGGAGCCTTCCAGACTAGACTGATGCTTTTCTGCCTTTGAAGTTGCTTCGGAGAAAGCAACCAGGAGAAGCTGACGTCGGAAGTTAGCTCATCCCTTCCTACTGAGCCAATTCTGGTTTATCTTTCAGATCCTGCCCTGCCTGGCTACATCTGTGTACATTTACTTATTCTTCACATCCGTATTGTGGGCGTGGGTAACCCCCCTCCCACTCCCCCACTGCTTCTTTTCAAAACCTTGCCCCGAGCATGAGGTCTTAGATTCTGTTTAGTCCAAATAGTTTGAGCCAACACACCCACATTAGCAGACTCTGCAGAGAGCTTGATTCCGGCCCTGGTCCCTACAGATGTTCTCTCAGCTTCTGGGCCATCAAAATAGGAAGCTGGCCTGGCCAGAGACAGCCTGAGTGCCAGAATGACCTCATCGCTGGGCCCTGGTGAAGGGTGCGGAGACCTGAATGTACAGGAAGGAGCTTGACTCCTGAGAGCTAAGTTGATTGTGGATTCGGCGGTTGTTTTTTCAGATAGTGTATCTAATAAATAGTGTATGGGAAAGAGGCAGATAGCCCTGGGTTCAAATCCCAACCATCACAAGCTGGGTAACCTTGAGTTACTTGCTTAATGTTTCTGAGCTTAGTTTCCTCATCTGTAAAATGGGAATAGAGATACCAACTGTGTTGTTTGATATGAGAAAAAAGAGACAATATGATTTGTGAGTCTCATGTGGTGCCCTAGAAACTGTATTTTTCAAAGTTCTCCAGGTGATTCTGATGTGCTTTCTGGTTGAACCAAAAGGAATGAATTGCCCCAGTAGAATTTTAGATTTTGCTGTGGGGTGTGGTGTAGTTGGTGGAAAGAGGGGAGGTTTGCAGGGAAGGATGGCCACTTTCTGGGGACGCTGAGATCAACCACTTCTTATAATTGTCCTTGTCTGTTCTTGGGGGTTCTAAAAACCACTCCATTCTGCGTAATCTGCCCCTTCCCGAGGTGATGGAGACAGATGGTGGTGGAAGTGGTGGGTCTGGGACAGGGGAACCCTGATACCCAGGTGCCCTGTGTCTCACTGTGCTCTGACAGGCCTGCTGCCCCTCTCCCTGCAGTGGCCTCAGAACTTGTGCCTAGAATCACAGCCTTTGAGGCTTCCTTTCCCCATCTGTTCTGGTGTGTTTACCTTTATCATCCCTGGTTTTTTGTTTTTTTTTTTTGCGGTACGTGGGCCTCTCACTGTTGTGGCCTCTCCCGTTGCGGAGCACAGGCTCTGGACGCACAGGCTCAGCCGCCATGGCTCACGGGCCCAGCCGCTCCGCGGCATGTGGGATCTTCCCGGACCGGGGCACGAACCCGCATCCCCTGCATCGGCAGACGGACTCTCAACCACCGCGCCACCAGGGAAGCCCTCTCATCCCTGTTTTAAACAGCTTTTCTTTCTCATGCCCTATCCACATCACTCACTCTGCCCTGAGGGTATCTGACCTCCGGATCTTGCTGTAATTTGAGGAAGTTTTCTCATTTAAACTGAAAGACTTGGTTTTCCTTTTCTGTGCTTATGGTCTGTATAGATAACCTCCCCCAAACAGAAGTGGGTATGGCATTAAGAAAATTTTAATCTCACTTCCAATCCCAGTCAGTTTGTTTCTGGTGGTTAATGGGATGCCTGGGGGCTGGAGAGTTGGCTCTGACCAGCCTGATTAGTTTGTCTCCCAGGGAGATCATGGATGTGGACCAGAGCATCCCCAATATCTGAACAGTGGTGAGATGGGGGAACCAGAACAATATCGGCGTTCTTTCTGAGAGTCAGAGTTTAAGTTTCTGTATTTTGGTTTGTTTGGGTCAGCATCTGATTTTTTTTTCCACCTTGTTTCAACTCTCTCTAGCCCTGAGTCACTGGGCTAATTTAAATGGATGGTCTAAGAGGTCATTATACATCAAGCCACAAACCTGTGGACTTTTACCGTACTATGATGTTTTTTCTCTTTTGTAAATTAATGTCACTTATTGTGTGCCCACATGTGATAGTTAAGAGAAACCAGGCAGTGGAACTGAAGGAAATTAGGCAGCAATCCTAAGTATGCCTGTCTCTCATTTCTGAGAATTTCTCTTTTTCCACTCTTTCTTTCTTTCAAGCATTTATTTGTATTTGTAGGAAAGACTATCAGCTATATCCAGTTCCATGGCTTCAAATACATCTTATATACTGAGGGTTGTTAAATTTTTACGTCTGTCCAAACCTCCCCTCCAAGACTCATGTATCCACCTGCCTGGGTATCTAATTGTTTTCTCACACTTCAGCTGTCCAAGAAGAGGGAGTGCCTGACACGTAGTCAGTGCTCAATAAATATTTATAGAACAAAGAACAAGAAAATGAAGAGTTCATACCTTTGTGCTTGGAGTCAGGAATGGATGGCTCCATTCCGAACTCTGCAGCTAATGAAATGTGTGTCACCAGAGGAGTTGCTCACCTCCCTACCGCAGTTTCTATCCCACTAAAATGTGGATAATATTACTATCTGTAGCAGAAGTACCAGGACATAATGAGAGAGTGGCGCTGGGTAAATGCAAGACATTATACTATACACCTTCCCCAGAGCATTCAGTGCCCCCCTTTTTCCTGCAGCATCACGTGGACATTTAACCCAGCTTTTCTTCAAGACTGCTTTACACATCTCTATCAAAACCTGTCTACCCAAATGATTTCTCAACGGCCTTCTTCTCTCCAAGGTGACAGATTTTCACATTGTTCCTCTCCCAATCCCAGGCCTGGAATGCCCTCCTCTATCTCCCAAGCCCTTCTAGACTCTTCCTACCTTTCAAGGCTTTAGTTCCCACCACCTGAGTCCCCCTGACTCTGCGGCTGCACTGATTACTTGCTTCTCTGATTTCTCCAGTACTGACCCACAGTGGATGGTACCCTGCCTCATTCTGCATGTGTTTATCTTCTTTCCTCAGAGACTGTAACCCTTGAGGCCAGGACAATTTGTTTCTCATTCTCTTTCATCCCTATAGTACATAGCATGAAACAACTATGCACTTTTATTTTTGACAAATTTTTTTAAAATGTAAAATACACATAAAATTTACCATCTTAACCATTTTTAAGTAATGTTCAGTGGTATTAAGTGCATTCACATTGTTGTGGAACTGTCACCAACCTCCATCTTTATTATTCTTTTCATTGTAAAACTGAAACTCTGTACCTGTTAAACAACAACTCCCCATTCTCCCCTGTCCCCAGACCCCGACAACCACCACTATACTTTCCACCTTCATGATTTTTGACTACTTTAAGTATCTCGTATAAGTGGAATCATACAATAATTGGCTTTTCGTGGCTGGCTTATTTCACTTAGCATAATGTCCTCAAGGTTCATCCGTGTTGTACCATGTATCAGAATTTCCTTTCCTTTTTAAGGCTGAATAATATTTCATTGTATATATATATATATATATATATATATATATATATATATATATATATACACCATTGAGTTTATCCATTCATTTATCAAAGGATACTTGGGTTGCTTCCACGTTTTGGCTCTTGTGAATAATGCCGCTGTGAACATGGGTGTACAAATATCTCTTAGAGACCCTGCTTTCAGTTCTTCTGTGTATATACCCAGAAGCCGAATCGCTGGATCATATGTTTAACTTTTTGAGGAGCCACCATACTGTTTTCCATAGTGGCTGCACCATTTTACATTCCTATCAGCAGTGCACAAGGGTTCCAATTTCTCCACATCCTTGCTAATACTTTGCTAATACTTTGTTTTGACAGTAGCCACCATTTACATTTTCCTAAGGATTAGAGATATCGAGTACCTTTTCATGTGCTTATTGACCATTTGCCTATCTTCTTTGGAGAAATATCTGTTCATGTACTTTACCCATTTTTTAATCAGGTGGTTTCTTTTTTTGGTTGTTGAGTTGTAAGAAGAGTTCTTTATATATTCTGGACATTAACCCCTTATCCGATATATGGTTTGCAACAACTGGGTAATTTTGACTGGGAACTCATTGCTAACCATTCACACAGTATTATAGGAGTCTGCATTTGAAGGTCCTGAAATGCCAGCTGGCAGGCAATTTGAAAGAACTTTTCTGACCTGTGGACACACGCCAGGCATTTTCCATACCCGCTCTCAGAGAAAACTCACAACAATCCTGTAAGATATGCAAGATCACGTTCATTTTACAGACGAAGAGACTGAGGCTCAGAGAGGTCAAATAATTTACTTAGGGTCCCCCAGCCTAGTAAATGGCATAACCGGGAGGCGAAGCCACGCCTGCCTGCCTCCCCTCACCTCCTGGGCCTTCGGGCTGCGTGTGAGAGCGTGCAAGCCAGCTTCACACATGTGTTGCTCATCACTCTCGTTCTCTGGATTTCATTAAAGAAACCCCTGTGCCTGGCAAGCGAGCCACCGCCAGCACCCCTGACTCTGCAAAATGTGATCCCTCCCTGCATTCGGATCTCCGCCTGACTCAAATACCTGGGGTTCCTTTACCCAGTCTTCACTGGGAGGGCAGATACTCTGGCTTTTCCGATCTGTTATCTCCACTGCCCTGCTTCTAGCTTAGGACTTCTCAGAGCTGCTCACACGCATTAATCAATTGGATTCAACAGGAAGTTAGCGCTGGGCAGAGGAGGCTTTGTGCTGGGAGAGGGGGATGGGAAGACAGTCCCACCCTGAAGGATTAGACACCCCAGGGGCTGGACTGGGCGGCAAACACAACTCTAGAGCAAAGAGAGATGTGCCTTTGAAAGCCAAGTAAACCGTATAGTGCAGACTGTCAGGGCGCCAAAACAGGGAGGGAACAGGATTTTAACGTGTTCCTGAATCAGCTTCCCTGACCCACGGTGGGTGTGTGCTCAGAAAAGCCAACCTGTTCAATGTCAGGCTGAACAAAATATATTCAGGAAGGAAATATGCTACAGACAAATGACACAGTGTAGTCCAAAGCTAAGAGATGCCGTCTTTGGATTATGCATTTTTTTCTAGCTCCCTGGGCTTCGTGTTTCATTGGGATTGAATGTCTACCCCGGAGTATCGCTGGCATGTGGCTCAAAGCTTATGGGATGCAGTTCTGCTACAGGACATAGACCAACCACTTAGATGAACATCAGACAAAAACTAAGGGAAGTCATTATAGAGAGGGTTTCACCAGCCTCCAAGAGGGATTCCACAGTTCCAGATATGGAACGGCATTCATAAGATGTGAGTTGCATATTTTAGCACTTATAAAATTATAACCCACATTATGAGTGCTTAACTACTTTATGAATGCAATCTCACTTATTTTTTGTAAAAATCCTATGAAGTACAGGTACTATTATTAGTGAGGCAGAGTGAATTCTCCCGAGTCTCACAAGTGGTAGATGATGGAACCCAGGCTTCAACGTGATTCTGCTTCTTTTCTCGAGTCTTTGCTTTCCAATGCTGCACGAAACCACCTCTCCATCACATGTGCCTCCAGAAGATAGGACATCAGTTGAAAAACGGAAGTCAATAGAAATACCTCTTACCTTTGTCCACACTTAGCATTCTTCCAGAGATACTTGTAGGGGTCAAAAACCATGTATAATAATGAGGAATTCTGGGGGGAGAACATCTAATCTGTATTAAAGGAAAACGTACTTGTCTGCAGCCTGAGTTCTTTCAGCATGGCTGATTTCTCTTGGCTCTTAAGTAGTGAATAATGTACCAACTTCAACAATTCCCTTGTCCTTATACCCCAAGGATTTTTCTTTCCTGTTAGGGATTTTTTTTTTTTTTAAACTGTGGTAAAATACATACTGTATACGATATATCGTTAATGACATTTGGTAAATTCACAGTTTTGTGCAACCTTCACCACTATCTAGTTCCAAAATATTTTCATCACCCCGAAAAGGAAGCCCTGTACCTATTAGGCAGTCACTCCCTATTCCTCCCTCTTCCAGCTCCTGGCAAACATTAATCTGCTTTGTATCTCTATAGATTTGCTGATTCTAGATATTCATATAAATGGAAACCTATAGTATGCGGCCTTGTGTGTGTCCTGTCAACTTTATCACTCATGGTTCCTCCTTTCCATACTAACATTTGCAGCCCCACTGCTCTAGTGGGGAGCTGTGTCCCAAGGTGGGTACAGCTTCAGGATCAGAGTGATCGAGCTGGGCAAGTTATGTGACTTTGAGCTGATCAAGGTCGTTGGAGGATTAAGTGAAATGATGTAAAGCTCCTTGTTCTTGACCTTAAGCAAGGTATTTAACACTTCTTTGCCCCAGTTTTCTTTCCCTATAAGATGAAGATATAATAATATCTACATCATGGGGCTCTTCTGAGGATTAAATGAGGAAATACATGGAAGTATGCAGAAGGATGCTTGCGTATGGGAACGGCTTCATATGTGTTAGTATCACGTGCTTGGTTGGTGGCTTGAGTTAGACCAGGCCTGACATCATCCACTGGAATAATAATGGAGGCCCCTCAGTGGCCTGTCTGCCTGCAGACCCAGCCTGAACGTTGTCACCAGAGCCACACTGGTCACTCACTCTTCATTTCAGGAAACTTCCAAGACTCTCTACTACCTGGAGAGTTCAGATTCCTTAGCTTTGTGTTTAAGACCCTCTGCATCTCGCTTCTTTCCTTTCTGGTTCCTCTTCCCATCCTCTTCCCCATGAACCCTTTCCCTGCCACCATGCTGGACCACCCTTGGTTCACAAGGGCCCCCTGGGCTTTCCAGCCTCTGTGCCTTTGTTCCTACTCTTCGCTCTGCTGGGAATGCCCTTCCACTCATCATCATCTGGCTATGCTCCTTTCTTCCCCTCAGTTCTTTCATCCATCATAATTGTATGGACATCATAGGGTTGTTCTGAAATCATTTGACATAATCTCAGTACATGACCAAGATGACATGTGGTACATAATAATGTTAATTGAGATAAAAAGCACACGTGTGTGGGAGACATCTGGTAAATGTTCAGGATGTGTTAATTATCTTCATCTCATATCATTACATCATTCTATGAGGACTGTTTGTACACACCTGCTTTCCCAGCTAGACAGCACATTCCTTGAGAATAAGGCCATATCTTATGTTCATATCCCCATGGGTGCCTAGATGGAAGCTTGCATCTAGAGTTTCCATAATCATGTATTAAATTGAATTAAAATGAGAGATCTCCGTGGTTCTTCCCAACCCCTGTTTTCTTTAGGGGAAGAAATCAGTTGTCAATGAAGTCATAGCCAGTTGTGGAGACAGGCTGAGTTTGTCCATTTTGACCTTTCAGGTTCCCAAACTACACCCTGGCACCCAGTGTTCCCATGTGGACACTGGGTTCCCAGCGACCCTCTCACAGGGCTGCCGTAGCCAGGACCCCTTTTCCTGATTTAGGCCTTTCCCTCCTTCCTTCCACACTTCAGAATGTACCCATTTTGTGTCCCAGCATTTCTCCAGGTTTGTGGTAGGTAAATGGCTAATTAGTCTGACACTGATCAACGCCACCTTGCTGAAGAGGGGCCAACAGTGCCACAAATTAACAGTGTGACCTTTAGCAAACCCCTTCATCCTTCTGACCCCAAACTACTTTCAGCTGCTGTTTCTGGAGATTCCTCCAGGAAGGAGGCCTGCCCCTCTGTGCTTTTGTTTACTCCCTTCCCTGTGTGGAATACTTCCTTCATGGAGACTCCTGGCTTGTTATCAGTGCCCTTCATTCTCCCTTCTTCATGACTCCGTGTGTGTGTGTATCCACACTTATACATGAATACAGTCAGCTCTTTGTATCCGCACGTTCCACATCTGCGTATTCAGCTACTATGTTTACAATCAGTAATTGGTTGAATCTACCCATGCGAAATCTGTCAATACGGAGGGCCGGCTATACTAGGCCATTTTATATAAGGGACTTGAGCATCTGTGGTTTTGATACCCGCTGGGGTCCTGGAAACAGTCCCCTGCAGACACGGAGGGACAACTGTATGCATATATATATATTGTGTGTGTGTGTGTATATATACGTGTGTGTGTGTATATATATGTGTATATATGTGTATGTGTGTGTGTATATATATATATATATGTGTATATATATATATATATATATATATATATATATATATATATATATGAAATCTTCACTTGACATCACGTACTGGTTTAGTTCCCAAACAGTTCCTCTTGTTTCTCTAATCAGACGTGAGTCAGGAGGGCCTTTGGCTTCTTCTATTCTCTGATCTTCCGTGGCATTCAGCACCAGGTTGTGCAGACAGAATAGGATTAATACATACCTGATGAATTTAATTAACTTAAACAAAAATGAACGAGGCCGGGCTTCCCTGGTGGCGCAGTGGTTGAGAATCCGCCTGCTGATGCAGGGGACACGGGTTCGTGCCCCGGTCTGGGAGGATCCCACGTGTCACGGAGTGGCTGGGCCCGTGAGCCATGGCCGTTGAGCCTGCGTGTCCGGAGCCTGTGCTCCACAAATGGGAGAGACCACACAGTGAGAGGCCCACATACCGCAAAAAAAAAAAAAAAAAAAAAAAATGAACGAGGCCACATGTGTGTACCTTACAAGTTTTTGAAAATACAAAAAAGAAAAAAATTACCTGTAATCTCACTTCTAGCGCTACCACTACTAACATTAAAACAAGTTAATACTGTAATAAATAACATAATTAATGACTGCTTGTTATGTGCTAAGCCCTTTGCTGACTATCCATCTGATTTAACTCATGTATTCCCACTGTGAGGCAGGTGTTATTATCATCCCCATTTTATAGACTAGGAACTTCCTGAGGCACAAAGAAGTTAACTTATCTAAGGTCACAAGGCTTATAAGTAGAGGAGCTAAGTTTGACACACAAGCAGTGTGTGTTAGAGTTAGGGTCTCTACTCACCTTCCCCCCTCCCCATACCCTTTGAGATGCCCCCTCCCCCATGTTTAATAGAACAAATCAGCACTGGGATTCAGGGAAGCTGGATTCTCTTTCCTCTGTGCACTCACTGGTTGTAAGACATTAGGACGATCACTTTTTGCCTCTCTGAGCCTCAGTTTCCTCACCTATAAATCGGGGAGCTGGCCTCAGCGATCTCTGTTACTCAGCTAGAACATTCTGTGATTTTATGAATTAAACACTGAAGCGGGGACTTGCTTTGGTGTGTGTCCTTCCCCGCTTCCTCATCTCCGCACCTGCAGGCTTGTTATCTTCCATCCCGTCGGGTCACCCTGACCCAGGTACCTCCCCCCACTTCTGTGTGCCTGCAGAAGCCTCCAGCTGGCCCCTACGCTGTCAGTGGGGTTTGCCCAGCGGTTGGGATTTAGTGGGTTATGTAAGCCATTTACAATCCATTTTAATAGAGTGTGCGCCCTTTGAACTGCAGATGGGGCGCCTGCTGTTTCTGGGGCTTCCTGGAGCATGACTTAGGGGGAGGCTCCTCAGGGTGTATGGGGCTTCCCAGGGCGCAGGCATTTAATGGGGGCTGTGTCTTTCTGTTTCTCTTCCACTACCAGCTTTCTGGCCCTGGCGGTGGCTGTAGAGCGGGGTTTGTCTGAGCAGGAGTGTGTGTGTTTACACCACTGCTGTGTATACAACAGGCTCAGAGTAATGTCTGACCCACCTAGTGCCCCTGGTTAAAGAGCATCAGAATCACCCAAAGACTTGTTAAAGCACCTGGACCCCATCCTGGAATTTTTGATTCAGGAGGTCTGGGGTGGAGCCTGGTAATCTGCATTTCTAACGAGTTTCCAGGTGTTGCTGAAGCTGCTACTCCTGGGACCACACCTTGGCAACCAACTGTACCAGGGAATTGAAACTTTACATTTCTTTAAGTACTAAGTTGAAATGAAAATATTTCTGTCCATGTTTTTAGGTAAACATCCTTCACTTGTATCCATAGTATACTGAAAAAAATAATCGAATATCTTCTTGATATCGATAGTCATAATTATGATTATTCATTATTGCGGTTGGCTGTCATTTGGAATGTCCTAGACGGTCTGGATGTTGGCCCAGGCTGTTTGAGTTGCTGGTTTGCATCTGACATTTTTTTGACTCTTCCCTTGAGGTCAGGTGGTCACGCTGGCTGGTGTGCCTGTAGCATTCCTCCCTGCCTGAAGCTTTTTTTTAAAAAAAAAAAACTTTCTTATTAAAACATCTGCCCTTTAGGAGTCAGGAGAGTAGAACAATGAACTCCCATATACCCATTATCTAGATTTTTTAACATTTTTGCTTCATCTTTTTTGTGGAAGTATTTATTCTAAAGCTAATCCCAGACATCATCACATTCCCCTCTCAAATACTTCCAACTGCATCTCTAAAAAATAAAGACATTTCTTGCACAACCACAAGACCATTATCACAACTCACAGACCCAATAGTAAGTCCTCAGTATCATCTAACGTTCAAACCATATTCAGATTTTCCCCAGTTGTTCAAAAACTTCCAGTTGAATCAAGATGCAAAATAGGTCTATGTTCGCATTCCCTTTGACTGTTAGGTACCTTTCCCTTCGAATTCGCTATTTTGGAGGGTCAGGGGATCTGCGGGGAGTTGGGGATAGATAGTTGCTCCTAGTTGCCGACAGCTGATGAAGTGTGTCTAAAGAAGGGAAAGCGGGTTTTGAGTTAGGCTTTGTGAGAAGAGCGCAGTTCTCTTGCAGGGGCTTAGAGACGTCTCTGTCTTAGAAACAGATGCGCTTTAACTTTCTTCTCTTTTCTTTGATCTTCAGAGGCAAGGAGGCCAGGCGTGTGACTTCCAGCTCCGTGAATTGCTTTCATGTGGGAATATGTATCTGTTAGAAGATGTTTATAAAGCAGCTAAGTTGCCCGGGGTCGGCAACAGAGTCTTTGGCCCCAAGGCCTCTTGGCTGTGGGTGTTCTCGAGTGTCTGGGATGTGTGTTTTATTCTCCATGGGCTTTCCTTTCTCCCTCTGTTAATAATCCACCCTCCATCCATGCGTTGCAGGGGGAAGAATTCCCTGGAGCTGCAGGCTCTGGGAGCTTGCACACACACCTAGTCCCCTTGGGTGGCCTGGTTTCTTGCCAGAGGTATGATGAATAAATATTGATGTGCTGTGGCTGGCCCCCTTGCATCCCTGCTTCCATCCTTCATCCCTTGAAACACGTAGGTGTTTCAAACGTGTTACAGGCTTCTAATTAACTTCCGCATCAAAATCAAAGGTCCCTCGCTGCAGTTTAAATGCCACAGTGTACCGTGGCTGGGGGCTGACGTGGATTGGAAAGCAGAGCTGTTCTGCATCACGCAGCATCACGCTGTACTGCCATATGGGCCACAGCCTGGTGCTAAGAGGGGCTGCCAACTTCAAGCTGGGCTGAGGATGGAATCAGGAGGCTGCCGGGAGGGGAGGGCCCTTCTGGACAGGGACCTGATTGTCGGTGGCTTCCGGGGGCTTTGGACCACTGGTTCAAGGTTCGGGACCAAGCAGTAACACTATGCATGGAGCTGCCCTCCACAAGGAGGACCTGGAGGAGAGGGGAGAGAGCTTGGCTCATGGCCTCATTTCAGCCCCTGTGCTGCCTCCCCGACCCCCTGACAGTCCCCTTTGTGCATCTGTTGTGGTCCCCAGTGTGCTTCATCAGGGCATCAACCACACTGGATTATAAAGGGCTATTGCCTTATTCTCATCCTCCTCTGGACAAGAAGATCCTCAGGGGCAGTGATGTTCACCATCTTGCCGTTTGGCACACAGTGGCACTCGATAAATGTGCAGCAAACACATTACTGCAGCCCAGGAAATGGAGAGAAGGGAGGGGTCTTTGTGGTGAGTTAGGTTAAGCACACAGTACAAAAGCAAGTCAGAGATGGTCCTGAATATCATAGTACATCTAACCTGCCCAAGACATGGGGCTGCATTCTAACGTGACTGCTCCTGGCTGCCATCTTGCTGAGAAACCCTTAAACACGTGCTGTTCCTCACCTTTTCCTGCCTGGCAAACCCGTATGATATTTGGCTGAAATGTCTTATGGCAGTTACCAGGCTGCTTAGAAATATTTCAGTTGTAACTGTGTCTTATCCGTGATCTGTACTTTACGGTGCATGAGGGTGGCATTTATGCTTGGTTTCTCTTTTCATCCTCCTTAGCCTTGCCACTGTGGTTTATACATACTAAATCTAGTTGCCCAATGACACACAAGGCTGTGTTTGGGGAGTGCTAAAGAAATGGCTCAGACAGAGGCTTCTTTTGAATTAGGGGAGGGAGAGCTCCCTGGGCGCTGGAGTCATCAGGAGAACCCTCCTATAGGGAGTTGGAACTGATTGGCACGTGGAGAATTGGGGAAGGAGGAGAGAGAGCAGGTTCGGTGCCGGGAAGCTCAGGGGAGGCTTTGAATCTCCATGGCTGGGTGTAATAAAAAGGTGTGGCTAATTAGTTTGGAACCACTGAGTTCTGGGTGTTTACTAGACACACGGTGAACTGCCAAGAACTATATAGACTGACCACAGGGAAGGGTGGCTACAAAATTTTTAAAACCTGATGCTCACTCCAAGCTCTTGATGAGACTGATGGGATGAGTCAGGTTGAAGGCGAGATAAACATTCACTTATCAGATGGAGAGCCATCCTATTATCTCAGTTCTTGGATTTCGAAAAAGCGTGGACCCAAATACCAGATAATGGAGCTGGATGGAAGAAGAGGATAAAGAGGCTCTTGCCCCAGGGCTTTGGTGGTTTAGCTGGAAAAGAAATACTGAGATGGGTTGGAGACGACGGAAAGAAGCAAAGTTTCAGGCTTAGAAAAGTGGTGATTGTACAATTGCTTTGGAAAACAATTTGGCAGTGTTTCTTAAAAAGTTAAACATAAACCTGCCATGTGATCCAGCCACTCCACTCCTAGGTGTTTACCCAAGAGAAATGAAAGCATATGTCCATACAAGGTCTTGTACAGGAACGTTCATAGCAGCTTTGTAATAGCCCCAAACCGGAAGCAACTCAGATGTCCATCAAGAGATGAATGGATAAACAGATTGTGGTATGTCCGTACAATGGACTACTATTGAGAAATAAAGAGGAAGAACTGGCTGAATCTCAAAATAATTATACTGGATGGAAAGAGCCAGATTTAAAAAAATACATATTGTGATTCCATTTGTATAAAAGTCTTGAAAATGCAAACTAATCTATAGTGACAGAAAGATAAACAGCAGAAGGGACAGGAGGAGGATATCACAGAGACGGATGAGGAAACTTTTGGGGCTGCAGGATACGTTCATTGTCTTGATTATAGTGATGGTTTTACAGGTGTATATATATATATATATATATATATATATATATATATATATATGTCAAAGCTTATCCAAGTTTACTCTTTAAAGGTGTTCAATTTATTGTCTGTTAATTATACCTCAGTAAAGCTGCTACAAATAAAGTGGTGATTGAGAATTTCATTTCAGTTCAATCAAACAAGTCATAATTGCAAACTTGCCCATTCCTGAACTAGAATTGCTTCATTTCAGTGGAAATGAGAAGAGAAAGAACGGACAATTTCAAGGAGGTTAGGATGGCAAGGAAGGGCCGGCCTCGATGGAAGCTAGTACTGGCGAAAACAAAAGGAACTGCCTTTGAGAACTGGTCAGAATGAAGACAATGTTAAAAGCACAGAGGTGCCAAATAAGGAGGCCTAAAAGATAGAATCCACAAGCTGTGTTGAATTACAAAGAGGAGGCCATACAAGGAAGGCCAGTGGTGCAGTTTGAGAAGGGCTAATATCAAGAAGTAGGGCTGCATGGGCTGGTGGCCGAGGGCCCAGGGGGTGGATGCAGACTGCTTGGCTGTGTGTCTTGGATGCACACACTTAGAAAACTGGGCAGCATTTGGTCAAATTACCTAACTTCTCTGAGCCTCAGTTTTCTCATCTGAGAGATAGTCCAGATCTCATAGGATTACAGTGAACATGAAACCAATTAATGTACAAAAAGTATTTAGAAACATGCCTGGCATATATTAAGTGCTCAATAAATGTTACTGCTGCTACTGTTATCCTTATCATCATTATCATCATTATCTGCTATTGGGCAGGACCTCGAATGCTAACCTTTTGCAGCTGACTTCTTTCACTTAGTATGTGGTTTTTGAGGTTCATTTATGCTGTAGCATGTATCAAGAGAGCTTTGTTCCTTTTTATGGTTGAATGCTATTCCACTATATTGTGTATGGCACATTTTGTTTATCATTTCATCAGTGATGGACAGTTGGTGGAGTTGTTTCCACCTTTGGGCTATTATGAATAATAACTGCTGTGAACATTTACATACAAGTTTTTGTTCCCCTCCTTTTCTGTAAAGCTCGTACTTTTTGAGACTTAAGCATGTTCTGCCTCCCACATGTTTGAAATGACAAAGTGAATTCAGTCATTTAAAGGTAACTTTGAAGATAACAGAGACCTACTGTACAGCACAGGGAACTATACTCAATATTTTGTAATTACCTGTAAGGGAAAAGAGTCTGAAAAAGAACACATAAATGTGTGTGTGTATATATATATATGTCACTGTGTTCTACACTTGAAACTAACACGATATTATAAATCAACTATACTTCAATAAAAAAGGTAAACAAACCTAATTTGGATACTTTAATTTTAGACAGTTTAAAATACACTAGTTCAAAATTTAGAGAAAATTATTTTTCTAATTAAAAAAACTTTCTGTGAAATATGCAAAAAAATTGAATTTCTAATAAAATATGAAGAAATTAAGAAAATTAAAATATTTGTATAACTATAAGGGAGAAGATTCACATACAAATAATACTGTAACTAATTTGTATAGATAGTGTTTTCTGGCTGTTATAAGTTCAAGGTATGTTCTTGATGGGCTAGAGTTGAGTAAATTAAGCAAGGCACATATTGCTACCTTAAATTTTCTTTATAATATCCTAGCAATGAAATGAGTCAAAGAAGCATGTATGGTTCTAGATGTTGCACTATGAAATGGTAAAAATCTTGGTATCAGTAATATAAAATAGAATTAAATTAAATATTTTTGAAATAGTTTCTGTGAAGTGTTAATTTTTCAAGTGTTATCCCCATTACAGTGTTTGAACATAAAAACTTACAGAATTATTCCAAGTATTGCATCATAACTTTATAAACAATTTCAGAGCAGTTTTTCCAAATTGAAGTTTTTAAAGCAAATAAGCATATTTAAGCACTAAAAAGAAAATTAATAAATAAGGGAACTTCGTGATTTTCCAAACTTTCTCCTTTTCCCATTGGGCACGGTGCCCTCTCCTGCTCACGCCTCACAGTGAGAGTCCCAGCTCTAGACACATGCAGGAAATGAATATGCCAGAACAAGGCAGCATCAGTTGGAGCCACATGGGAGGTACGTGGGGTCATCGGTTTACTCTGTCATGAGCTGTTCCGTTTTGAAGGGAAGCCGACTCCAGGTTCTGTGCGGAAGGAACGTTTTAGGCGGAGGGGGCGTGGAGGCTGGGAGAGGCGCTGACACATGTGTCAGAAGAGGGGCCAGCCAGATGGCTCTGATTTATCCGTGTCAGGACGGGGCCGGGAAGGAGCCCAGGCTGGCTGGGCGCTGCCTGGAGGCTTCCACGCTGCTCGGCCCTTGGGAGGCTGGGCCTCTGCCCTGGCACCTGAGCTCCGTGGGGAAGCAGGGGCGGCAGCGGCTGGGAGACGCCGGTTGTTCCTCAAGTTCAGCAATTAGTGCACTCTCTTTCAGGGCAGACCTCCTCTTAGCTGTAATCTGAAATGTCAGTTATTACACTTGTTTGATTTAAGTATAGAAGCGCCTCGGTTATGCTCTCAGGAGTAAGACAGAAATAGCTAGTCAGCGTGGGTGAGTAATCTTCTAAAAGCATTCACAGGGATCATCCTTGCCACGGCATCATGTACTGTTCAAAGTTTGAGTGAATGTCAGGCATTTGGCATTTAGGGTTGGGGGAGGGGAGGTGGAAGCTCTTAGGGAAATCCTGGGTTAAATCCCTCAGAGTTTCTGTACTGGGTGATCCATCAAGCACTTAATATTCTTTTAGTCCCCAGTGTGTGACTGGGGTTGGATTTTATGGGAGGTGCTAAAAAGTGCAGGACGCAGCCCTTGGGCCCTAGCTTAGGTGCCAGTTAAGAGGACCAGGCAAAAAAAAAAAAAAAAAAAAAAAAAAGAGGACCAGCACTTGTACACAGGTAAGAGGCTGCATCTGAAAGCACTGCATGTGAGGGGCAGTAGGAAATGTTAGCATTCGGGCAGGAAGGGATCCTGTGGACTGGGTGGTCAGCGAATGTTTCCTGGAGGAAGCAGCATGTGAAAAGGTAAAAATATTAAGGATAGAATGTTTTGCTTTAACTTGATCCTCGCCCTGCCTTTGTCTACTAAGGGTGGAAGCATCTTATACAAGAAAGTTAACAAACATAAATAGAAAATTGAGGCCATAAAAAAGAAAGAAGTGGCTAATCCAGTTGCTCTGATGGCGCCCTGAATTTGGTTTGGAGCAGCCAGGCCAGGATGAAAACCAGGTTAATTACGTAGCTCTCTTGATCAGAAAGGGGAAAATCTACCAGCTCCTGAGGGGAAGCAAAATTCTTCCTGGCACATTTTTCCAATTCCAAAATCATTTTCTCATGTAGGAGGTTATACAAAAGACACAGGGGCGTAATGGACATTGATCCATCAGCAGCAAAAACCTTTATGAATGTGGAGGATTGAATGCCAAGGTGTGACCCGGTGAAGGTAATCAGGCCAGTGGCTAAGCTGGCAAGATCCAGTTATGTGGCTTTGGGGGCTCTGACTTGATGCAAAAGGAACTGAGAATCATTCTCTGGAAGAGTAGACAGAGGAGAAATCCTGATGGAGCCTTTCTAGTGGAAATTCAGAGGGGAAACCTCCTTGGTCCTGGTGAGATTATACCCAGGGAAAGGATGTGGATCCTGTCTCCCTGGGTTCCCACTGTCCAGCATATAATTATCCTGTCTGGGGATCAGATCTGGTGCTGAGTGTCCTGGCGGCCAGGGACACAAAAGGAAACACACGTCTGATTCCAGAGTCTGGAGCTGGTCTTGTCTCTGTTACCGGCACCCCTTAGTACACTATCCCTTGGTCTATGTTAATTGAGGCCGTAAAGCACTGGCTCTTGTCTCTGACAATTTCTCAAGCAATTTGAAGTCTAGAAAGGGTAGTTTTACTTTAAAAAAATGAATCCAAGATAGGCACGAGTACAGAAGAGATTACATGCTAGTAGGTTGGCCTTGTAACTATTCCTACTATCGCTATCTGCCATTTGTTGAGTGTTTATTCTGTCCCAAGCACTCTACCTACATTCTCTTTATATCATCCTCAGAACAGTTTCCTGAGGTGTGTGCTGTTATTATCTCCATTTTATTGGAGAGACTGGGGCTTGTGGAGATTGAGATATACTCTTAAGCCTCCAGTTTGAGGAAGATTCCAGCTGGCCTCACTTTGGAATCTTGTGGGTTGAGTCTTGGCTGCCTGACCAATCCCTGGCCATGGATCTCCTCCTCTCTCATATCATGCCTGGTAGAGGTTTTCTGTTTCAAGCTTGTCCTGGGTGTCCTGCTAGTCCCTGGCCTTTTGTATGAGATAGGCACTTCCCCATCTGATCTCAAAGGTTCTTCTTCTGGGCCTCATGCTGCCATGTCTGTCCCTAGAGTCACACCCTTTCTCATCCTTTATGCTTGAACCAGTTCTGTCTGCGTCCCATCAGTCTGTTCCAAGAATCATAAAAGCAGTGTCCGGGTCTCCTTGTTTTTACAGCCTGTGTTCCATTCAGGACCTTCCAGCAGATTCCTGCTACCCATCAGGGGTACCGCGGATCAGGGACTGAGGGAGGATGAAGCCTGGCTCTTGGTTCCATTCCACCCCTTCACCTGGGTTCCCCTGGTTGGCTCTCTGCTCAGCCGCTCTCCAGGGACATAGCTGCCATGTGTCAGTGCCATTTTCTCATATCAAAAATACTTGAAAACTGCGTTAAGATTTGCACTCTCATCAGTGGAGGAGGAAAGCATTTTGTTAAGCTGTCTTCCTTCTTCCTTCCTTCCTTTCTTTCACTGCCTTGGGTCTTAGTTGCAGCATGCGGGGTCTTTCGTTACAGTGCGTGGGCTTCTCTCTACTTGTGTCGTGTGGGACTCCAGAGCACACTTACTCAGTAGTTGCGGTGCGTGGGCTTAGTCGCCCCGTGGCATGTGGGATCTTAGTACCCCAACCAGGGATCAAACCCGTGTCCCTTGCACTGGAAGGCGGATTCTCAACCACTGGACCACCAGGAAAGTCCCAAGCTGTCTTACTTCTGAAAGATTTGGGATTCTTCTTTTTTTAAAAAAATTAATTTATTAATTTATTAATTTTTCACCTGCGTTGGGTCTTCGTTGCTGTGCGTGGGCTTTCTCTAGTTGCGGCAAGTGGGGGCTTGCGGAGCATGGGCTCTAGGCGCACAGGCTTTAGTAGTTGCAGCACGCAGGCTCAGTAGTTGTGGCTTGTGGGCTCTAGATCACAGGCTCAGTGGTTGTGGCGCACGGGCTTAGTTGCTCCGCGGCATATGGGATCCTCCTGGACCAGGGCTCGAACCCCTGTCTTCTGCATTGACAGGCGGACTCTTAACCACTGTGCCACGAGGGAAGTCCCAGATTTGGGATTCTTGCTGTCTTTGGACCCCAGGATCAGTGTGCATTTATTTCTGTAGGAAGAGATTGTGTATCTGGGGATGATGGCAAATTGGTCCCCCTGTGTTGGGAAAGCTGGTGACCAGCTGAGTAACTCGGGTTTAGGCTGAAATTCCTGCCTTCGCCCCTGTTCAGTCTCTCTTCGGCTCCCATTGACCTCTGTCACTGGGAACAGGATGAGAAGAACTAGGTGGCCTCAGATGCACGTCTTCAGAGGCTCAGAGGGAACCTTCTGGAACACCAGGACTCTTTTTTTATTCTTTGAAGCTTTTGGAGGACAGTATTTTCAATGGGATCCACTTGGCCTCTTGTGTTTGGCTGTCGCTGGAAGGGCTGGCCTGGGAAGGCAAAGAAGGTGGCTGTCTAAAAGATACACTGTATGGTAGAGTCACTTTGTTAAATTTGGAGAAAATATCAGTTGAATATCCAAGTCCAAATAACCACCATTTGTATATTGGTCAGTCTTTCAAATAAAGTTGCACTTCCATGAAAAAAATAAATAAAAGGTACATTGTAAGCAGCTCTCACCTGGGACTCTACACCTGAAAGTGCACTGATGGCTTAATTTCTCCATCACCACAATAGCTGCCATTTATTGAGTGCTCGCTAAGTGCTTCGAGTGTATTACTCGTTTAATCTGCACAGCAACCTAACACATACCTATTAGCCCATTTTACAGATGAGAAAATAGCAGGACCAGAATGGGAAGATCCTGTGCTGTAGGAAGCCCTCAGGTCGTAAGGTCCAGAGTGGTCCAAGAGCCCTTTGAGGTGGTTCCCTCTTTGGCCCCTGGAGATCTTGGATGTGCTTTGGCTTGGGCATGTGGATGGGAGAGGTGCTTCCTCCTCAGATGAGGAACAGTTGCAGTACAAAACAGCAGAGACCTGTCTGGTAGAAGCTTATGCCAAAGGGTAAGGGCTGAAATGATTTCATATCATCCTTCTTCCCCATCATCCAAACCCAGACCCAATGCTACACAGCCAAGTGCGGGAAATGTCAAGTCTTTGACCATGTCCCATCTCTCTCCCCTGACGTCCTCTGGAGATGACCTCAGCCCTCATTGACTTCCCTTCTTCTCTGAAAGTCCCAGCATTTGGATTCCGTAATATCCAGTCTAGGGCTTGATTCTCCAGTCTCCCTTGGTAACAACCCCTCACACTGTTTCAGTCATTGCCCCCCGCTCCTCTCCAGTCCCTTTTGCTGCCCTCTGGCCTAGACTCAGTAAGCCCCAGAGTCAGGAAGGACCTAAGGGGCATGTAGTTTAATCTACTCATTTCATCAGTGAGCAGAAAGTGTCTCTTTCATGGCAGAGGGAAGAATTATACCCCCTTGTTGAAGGAATCCCAAACTGAAGTGAACAGATTGGGAGCTTTGTGTATTGTTTGTTTTGGTGGATGCTTTCCTGCATGCCTGGGATTTCTCCACTTAGATCTAAAATCCTTTTACTGAATTAACCCCGTTCTCCCCATACCCCTCCATCCTGCTTATGTTCTAGGCTGGTTCTGATTTTTAGTATCAAATCACAGACTCTCAGAGCTGGAAGGAATCTTTGAGGCCATGAAGTGCGATCCCTTCAGAGCAAATGCTTTAGATGATCATTTACAGCGTTCTCCTCATTCTCGAGAAAGGCTTGTGGGCACCCACCGCTAGACTGAGGTCAGTGCTTCAATTATAATACCCCAGGAGTTCTTATTGCCGGTGACTCGAGGAACCAAGAGGACTTCCACACCAAGAATAGTCATCTTTTATCTTTTTTAAAAAATGCTGATTTTCTTATTCTGAGTTTCTTAAAGCAAAGCCCACCTGTATGCATGTCAATGGGTGAAACTATTGACTCACTTAAGTTATACTCGTGCAGTACAGATGGATGAAATTTTAATCTGCTTGAGGAAATTCAAGCACATGTTTTACTAAGAGCCTGTAAATGGAGGTAGAAGATTTAGTTCAAAGAAAGAAATGAGTATAGTTGACAATTACAGCCAAAGTAGGACCTTACTTGAGGAATAATTCAGTGATGAACGAATTAATCTGCTAACCGGCTTCTGTTGTCACTAGGGTTCACTCTTTAGGCTTGACCTGTATGTACACGCGTGCGTGGAAGTTAATATCTGCAGCTCAAAGAGTGTATAGTGTGACGGTCAGGGCCCTTAGACCCAACAGAGGAATTCAGATCTGAGGCTGAGTGAAAGAGGTGAGCGACAGCAAGTTTAAACTCTCCAAAGTTTTCTTTATCCATTTGCTGAAAACCTATAAAAGTTGAGAACAATTTAGCTGTGCATTTAAAGCCCACCCAGAAGTAAATTCAAATTATTATGTCCATGCCAGAGGCTAAAGGAAGGAGTTACTATTACCTTTGGAGTGGAAAGAAATTGCCATTTGAGGGAGATGAATTAGCCTACATTGAAGAAAAAAAGTTGAAATCATATAGCAAAAATATCTATAATTCCTCCCTTTATTCTTTGTGGTCTTGCCGTTATATCTCATGGAATAGGTTGATGTGAATGCCTTAGAGACAGAGGGACCTCTGGCATCTCTTGGTTCTCTTTGCCATCAGGAGCAGACATGCTGAAGAACCTGGACCCCACTTGAGCCACCAGCCTTCCTCCCTGTGGCCTTGGCCTGGGGCAGTTCTAGATGTCAGATCCTCAGAACCCACCCGCTGACATGGACCTTGCTCTCAGCCAATCTTCAAGCCCGGATGGAGGAAATGTTTTACCCTTAACATGTTGTTAAGCCATGTATAACTTTCTGAGAAATTTAGCCATGTGTTTCTAATTAATTTGCACCTAATTCTTCAGTGGGTTTTTTTCTCTTCATTTTTTTAAAAGAAGAAGTCACATGATGAATAAGCCTGGAGATTAAGCTGCTCTCTGAAGAGGTTTCATTGACAACAAAAACAATATGTTTATAGAAAGATACAACTAATGGCCAAGGGCTATAGAATAGGCAGGTTGGGTTCTCAGGTGTGACCTGTGGATGGAGTTCTGAGGAGATGCTCCATTTGCATCAAAGTCACAGGGTACCCACCTCCAAACTGGCCTCATTCTCAAACTCTGCTCCTTCCTTACGGGACAGCTATGCTGTGTAGCAATACCTTTTGTGGTTTGCTGCCAAAGTCTTCATTCAGTACCTAGTATTTCTCCCCACAGTGTGTGGTCATCATCTTCTACTTCTTTCTTCCTCCTCCTCTCTTTCCCTTTCATTTGGGGGAAAGGGCTTATGAAAAGAGATCAAATATCTTGGCTGAAGTTTTTTTTTTGTGCGGGCCTCTCACTGTTGTGGCCTCTCCCTCTGCGGAGCACAGGCTCCGGACGCGCAGGCTCAGCGGCCATGGCTCACGGGCCCAGCCTCTCCGCAGCATGTGGGATCCTCCTGGACTGGGGCACGAACCCGTGTCCCCTGCATCGGCAGGTGGACTCTCAACCACTGCACCACCAGGGAAGCCCTTGGCTGAAGTTTTGATGGTGATGGAAATAGAACTCTGGAGCATTGACCCCCGCACCCCAGGCCCAAAAATGAGACCACCCAGCAGGATCCTGGGCTGCCCCCAGAGCTGCTTCCCAGAACTGGGCTGTTGGCAGAGTTTGCCTTTCAGAACTCAGAGCATTACTGCACAGAAGGGGATTTCCCCTTTTTCCTGCCCCCACCCCCACCCCCTTCCCACTTCCAGCCAGAAGAGCCAGTCTCGACCAAATTTAGGAAAAGGGAATTACATTGGGTCAATGTAGGTAGCTGAAATAACCAAGAACCTTGTTGCAGTGAACTTGCAAGTACGGAGGCTGGTTCCAACCTGACATCACACCCCCCCCCCCCCCCCCCGCCGCCACCCCACACCCACCTACTTCCAGGCGGCAACTAGAAAACTTAAAAGAAATACTGGAGATGGGAGAGATTCTCTCAGGACTCTGGCAAGCATAGCAGTTCCCTTGTGTTGCTGGCAGGTACCCAAGTTTATCCATGTTTATGGGGATTTGCAGTGTTGAACTGCGGTGGATAGAAGTATGTAGTTCTGCAGGCTCCATAGTCAATTAAATTTCCTGCTCATCCCCAAGCTTTGGGCCAAGATAATCAACTGGGAGAAGGAAAAGAGGAGGCTGTTTATTAATCTGAAGGATTTGCACCAATGTACCGTTACCTTTTTGGTTCAGGGTGCTGTGTGGATCTTTGTCGATTCTGAAAGAATTGAGAGGCTATTCTAGCACTTTCTCACTTGAGTAAGAGAGAAAGCCCTGTGGCCACTTGCAGCTTGGTTCCATTCTCTTATTTTTCTCCAGCCTGCAGACCTTCTAGTTTACTTTGAATCAAATCAGAGAAATTCCTAGAGAATTAATGGAGATACAGAGAGAGGCAGAGAAGAGGTGTTGAGAGAAGTTTGATAAACAAATCACAGTAAGACCAAAAAAAAAAAAAAAGAGCCTGAGGTGTAACTATTTAACCCCAGTTACAATGAATCTTAAAGATGGAATTTCAGACCCTGGGATGGGCTGATGGATGGAGGGTATTTTTTTTTTTTTAACATCTTTATTGGGGTATAATTGCTTTACAATGGTGTGTTAGTTTCTGCTGTATAACAAAGTGAATCAGTTATACATATACATATGTTCCCATATCTCTTCCCTCTTGCGTCTCCCTCCCTCCCACCCTCCCTATCCCACCCCTCCAGGCGGTCACAAAGCACCTAGCTGATCTCCCTGTGCTATGCGGCTGCTTCCCACTAGCTATCTACCTTAGGTTTGGTAGTGTATATACGTCCATGCCTCTCTCTCGCTTTGTCACAGCTCAGGAGGGTATTTTTTGAATAGCATATCCTGAGCCTCTTACGTCATGCTTCATAGAGGGGCCTCTTCCACTTACGTTCAAGTTCCTCGCAGTGGGACAAAAAAAAAAGGTCTGACAGCTTGAGTAAATTTGTGAAAATGGCATGCCCCTGACCTACTTTGGTCTTCATGTTTACCTCCCTCAGAGATGTACTGTTTACTTGAATGGGATCTGCACAAATAATCACAAAAATAAGATGAAGGCAACAGTTTTCTCAAAAACTTCCCTGCAGGAAGGAGGGTGGAATTAGCCCTCCTCACTCAAGACATTGATGCTCTTTGTAATTGTGTGTGGTTTTTTTTTAAAAAAAGCAAGGAAATAAAATGTCTGTACCACATTGTCTCCTTTTAATCAGCCTCTTAATGGGCCATTTTAAGTGCTTTCAGAATTTGGAAGAGTGCTGATGTCAGGAATATGTATCGTCTCAGCATCCGTGTTGTGTTTATCCAAAAGTCTTGATCTTCCTGCCTCTTCTCATTCTGAGGGCAAGTATGTAGAAACAGAGTAAGTCATCAATCAAGTTCCTATTACAGAGAGAATTTATACAGGAAGACTCTGGCATAGTCTTTGTGATACTGAGGGCTATCCATAACTAACAGAAGAATTTTCTAATCCAGCGCACTTAAACTACTGGAGCATACGTTTTCTCTAATCATTGCCCTCAGGTTCTATTAAGGATCAAAGAAACTGCCTTACAGAGAATGTGCCTTCCCTCTCAGCAGAAGTTCTAATGACTTGCTGGCTACCTGGCATGGGCGTCCGCTGGGAAGGATCCATGAGTTGGATTCCTTACTGGATGATTTTACCGGAGGAAGACTTAGGGCTTTATTTTAGGAGTTAAGGACCTCTCTAACCCTACCCTTCCAGCTGTCACAGGTGTTTGCCTCCCGGAGCTTGGTGAAGTAGAAACACCTGAGGGATAGGAAACGTTTGTGGGAATAGTAGATTCATGCAGAAATAACCTAAAGTGCAACATTTAGCCTGATACCAAGCAGAGGAGTTAAAACTCTGAGAGCTGAGCCTCCAGAAGCTTTCTGGAGAGGGGCTGTTCCTTGACAGCAGTGCCAGTGCCCTGGTGAGAAGCAAAAATCCTGGCCAGGCCTTGTGGGTAGTTTACCCAAGCCCGGATGTCTGAGATCATGGAAAAGGAGCTCTGAGGGAATGAGCTTTTCACACCCTTTTCACTCAGATGTTTTCCGATAGGTGGAAACCACCTCCGAGGACGTTTCACAATTTTGTTAATAGAAAAAAGTCAAAACAAGGACAGAACCTCCAAAAGCCATTACATTGCTAAATGTACATTGTGGGAGTGCTTTTCTCCTTGGTCCTATCCTGGCCTGGTTCTAATTAGTTGTAGAGACATCCGATTAACTCCAAATGACTTAGTCTATGTGTGAGTCCCATGGGGATGGGTTCTGGAAGGAGCCATATCGCATTTCATCAGCTGGCTCCCTTCTTGCAGGCGCTCTCCAATTTGGTTGAGAAATGAAAGACATTTCAGCATTTCTTTCCCTATTTTCCTTCCACAAAAGCTTAAGCAACTGATAGTTGGCCAGAGGGATAGGAGGATAGGGGAGAGTTTGAATGGGGACAGTCAGGGTTGGGAGTTAATTCTTCTCCTTCTTACCTGGAGCCCCAACTGAATAATGCGCCCAACAGATGGGCAGGAGAATCGATATTGAGCAGTGATGCTGTCTTCCCTCTGTTTTTCCAAATCCTCTGTGTCCTTCACGTGCCAAGATGAAGGAAAGCCCACCCTCACTTTCAGTTATCTGTCCCTTCTCTAAATAGCAGCAGCGATTATGGGCTTTACCACAAAGTTTAACACAAATTTTACACCCACTGACACTGTTTCTCGTATTCAAATGGTGTGTGTCCGTCTCGCAGTAGGTTATTGGTGGCCTGGAACTGACTGGACATCTTTACATGACCACGTTGCCAGGACAGGGCTTAGCCACCGATAGTTATTGGTCATCTGACTGTCCTCCTTCGGACACATTCGTCTTGTCAAGCCCCGGTTTCAGTGTTTAGCAGAGCCGTGGGGCAAGATTTAAGTTATTTGTTCCCATTTATCAGTGAACCGGGCAATCCATCCACATTTACAATTCCCTAATCGGCTTAGCTCCGTTTTAATCACCTGGAGTCTGGCTGGGTTTGTTCTGTGTAGGAGCCAGCAAGGCCCAACTGTTGCGCTGACTTCCTTTGTCGCTCCTGATGAAGGTCTTTTTATCCTCGCCCACCTTGCGCCCTCAAAACTATGAGTCAGGGCTTCCCTGGTGGCGCAGTGGTTGAGAGTCCGCCTGCCGATGCAGGGGACGCGGGTTCGTGCCCCGATCCGGGAAGATCCCACGTGCCGCGGAGCGGCTGGGCCCGTGAGCCATGGCCGCTGAGCCTGCGCATCCGGAGCCTGTGCTCCGCAACGGGAGAGGCCACGGCAGTGAGAGGCCCGTGTACCGCAAAAAAAAAAATTTGAGTCAAACTGCTTTTCGAAGAGCTTTTGTTCTCCTTCCTCCTCATGGGTACTTTTTAGCTGCCATTTTCTCATCTACCCCTTTTGTTAGGTTTATGACTGCACAGTCATGCTGCCTCCCCTTCAGCTTGACTGGACGGAGTGTGTGTGTGTGTGTCTGTGTGGGTACTCGTGCACACATATGTATATGTGTGTATATCTGCACACACCTATGGGTACACACACGTGTGTGGGTTTCAGTGTGTGTATCTTAAGTGTTGTGCGTGCATACAGTCACGCACATTTGCTGGTGAATAGCCCCTACCTGACTGCCATGGCAAGTGAGTAGGATCTAGGGCCCCAACAAAATGAACAAAATCACTTTTTTCCCTCAGAGACTGTAGTTTATTCCTCACTGACATTAAGTTTGTTTAACCAGTGGTACAGAATTGTGGAGGGATTCTGGTTCCTGAGTTTGTAAGTTCTTTTCTTTTCTCTGGGCTTAAGCCAGCTTGCCTTTAGCGTGAAATTTTGTATACGGTGCTCATGTATTTTGGTGTGCTTTGCTAGCTGGCGTCATACCTAGGGTCTAGGATCCATCGGATATAGATTAACCTGTGGATGGTTAGCCTTCGCTAAGCGCATACTTGTCTCCAAACCCTCATATTCCAGCACCCTGGATAAAACCGTAGGAGGAAAAGGGAGGGACAGATGGACAGATGCATGTACACAACCCCAGTCTCCATGGTTCCTTGCTCTTGCCAGGGTGCAGCAGGCGTGTGCCTACCCCGTATTCAGTCACTCGAGGACATCCTCACTCCTGGATGCCTGGGTAAATAGTCACGCAGGGTTACCACCAAGGATTTGCAATTCTGCAAGCGGTAGGGCTAGGAAACACTCTCCTCTTGTGCTCGCGGGTCTCCTATCCCCTTTCCTAGGTGGTTCTTATATAGGGGACACCGAGCATTGGCTTGGGGGTGAGCTCCTACCCGCTCTCAGGGACCGCCCTCCCGGTGGGCGATGTTCAGCTGCCCCCCACGCCCCTTGCCCTGTGGAACTGCTTGCTTCTCTTCCCTAGGGTCAAGCGCTGAGCAGTCAGGCACGAGCTGGAATTACTATCCAGATGCATCTGGAAGGTGGAAATTCTGCTTCCTCTGTCTGGAAAACACAACCCTGGCTGTGGCTTTTTTATTTTAAGGACATAATGTCGCTCTTCTGTTTCCAAAGTAGGAGTATTGCCCAAGCTTTTATGTTTGTGAAGATTGTGGTGTTTGAGTCCTGTTTGCAGTCACGGGGATGGTAACATTAGAGGTAGAGTCTGAGATGTCAGGTGCATGGCATCCCTTCTGCAGTGCCGTTGGGGCCAGCAGGAGTATGAATTTCTGTTTTATCAGCAGCCTGGATATCGCTTTAGCTTTATACCTTCACAGGAGGACCAGGCTGGCACAACCGTGGTCCCGCCCCCAAACCCCCCAAAACAGGTGGTGGCCGTTATGATTACTTTATAGGTGGATGATGAAATTGGGAGAGTGAGAAGCCCAGGGGCCGAGATGCCAGCCCTCTAACTGCACCCTCTCTCTTGACCTGTGGGTTGCCAGAACCGGCCCCATTGGCAGCCGATTATTTCTTCCTTCCTAAAAATCCAGGCTGCTTCAGGCCATGCGGAGACAATGAAATCCTCAACCACAGTTGAAAAAGAGCAACCAAATCCAGACAAACAAGGGCTTTTTTTTTTTTTATATACTTTTCTTAGGAAGTCATTAAGGAATTATTGAGCTGATTAATGTGAGTGGAAAATATTTAAGTTTGGTCATTGTTTAGGCTGGCCAGTTTGGCTGCATTAGGAATGGACTTTTGGAAACCACTGTACTGTTCTCTCCAGGAGTCCACTTAGCTCTAGAGTACTCCGGGACTGGGTCAGGCCACCCCCAAACTCAGGGATGAGGAGGGGCTGCCACAGTGTTTAGGGGGACCCTGGGTGAACAGGGAGCTTGGGGGTGGGAGAGGATGGTCATTTCAGGCTTCCCCAGGCTGACATTCTTTCTTGTCCTGTGTTGGCCAAGATGGAGATGCCCTAGAAGCTAAAGGGAAAACAAAGGGAAGGACTTAGGAAGAAGGCGAAGCAAAAGGGAACAAGCGGGATCTGTTTATATAGGGCTTGCATTAAGCAGATCCTTTTCCTGGCAGAAGCTGTAGCTCGCGGTGGGCTGGGGAAGAGCCTCGCAGACGGCCAACGAGAGGTTGCTCCTCGCCGAGCGAGCCTGCGGAGACGGGGAAGCTGGCGGCCCCAGGTTGACCTCTCCCCGCAGCTGCCGGCTGCTCTGGGGCACGATGCCGCCGCATGTGCTCTGCCGCCCAGGGTTCTCCTCCTCCTGCGAGCAGCCCTTTGTGACGTGGACTGAATCCTGGCCATCTTCCCCTTCCTCCCCCTTTGTCTTCTCTCAGAGCTTTCGTTCCGCTTTTGCACTTGCCTGAGACACAGGGGAAGTGGGGTGGTTCTTACTGGGGTGATTCTGAAAGTGGCTGTGGGGGGAGCTGCCCACCACCAGGGGCAGGCAGGGTGTGTCTCTTCCTCTTCTGGACGCCCCCAGCCCCTTTCTGCCCCTGCTGGAAGCCTTTTCCGAGGGTCCCAAATCTTGCATAGGCTGCCAGGGGTGGAGAGAAGAGAGTAGAGCTAGAACCACACGCGTAACTCCAGCTGCCTGGCTGGGATGCTCAGTCATTGCCATTAGGGCCCAACCACTGCCCCTACCCTCTGGAAGCACGCGGTAGATGGGTGGAAGGGGCAGGAAGGGAGGGCAACCCCTCCGTGTATCATTTCGTTCTCCCAGCAGCTCTTGGAAATGTCTCCATTTGACAGAAGGGAAAACTGAGGCCCAGAGAGACTGAGTGGCTTCTTCGACCAGGTTAAGCAGTAGGGTCAGAATTAGCCCCTAGACATGCTGGCGCCTAATTTAATGCTTTTGCATAAAGCTGGAGAGCAAGGGAAAAACAAGGGCAGTAAAAGTAACTGAAGGAGAAAGGGGAAACAGAGAGTTATAGGACAGAGAAAAGGGAGCTGGTGGAACCGAGGGAATGTTAGGACTCTCCTAAGTTAGTGAGATGTTCTGTCTGCCTGCAAGGGTCGCAGAGAGAAGGAAATGCAGATTTTGTTCACTTGCCCTCTTAGTTCTTGATCCCTTTCACTAATCAGTTAAAAAAGAAAAAGCTTACTGATCATCTTCTGGTCACTCTGCCTGGCCCTGAGCCCTCTGGGGACACTTGAGATTGAGGAGAGACAGGCTCTTCCCTCAGTAAGCTCGCAGCCTATGCTGGACCATCATGCTTGGAAGCGCTAATTAGTGTAGCAAGAGGTTGTTGATGGAGAAGCGTGAGTTGAGCATCTGCTGTGTGGTCGGCTCCATTGAGGACCAAGCCGTGGGTTCTGAGGAAAGGCGGTCAGGGGGGCGCGTCTCAGGGGAGAGGAGCCTGAGCTAGAGAATGGGGCCCCTCCCGCTCTCATGGGGAAAGGTGCTGGAGAATGTAAAGTGGGCAGTGCTGGCACCACGCCCCAGACGGTGCTCTGCACCTGACAGCCTATCGAGTGACCTATTTGCTGGGTGTTCAGAATCGAGCTTGCTTGAATGGGGTGGTGATGGCAGCTGGCCGGTAAGATGTCTGGGCTGGATATAAAGCCTTTCTGAAAGCAGGGAGCTTTGTCGTTCCTGGGAAGGCAAGAGCCCTGCCCAGGGGTCTCCTCCTGGCTCCTCTGTCCCTTCCCCTTCAGGTTACCTTGGGCACTGGCTGACTGGCCCCTGGAAGGGCTTTTCTTTCCAGGCTATGAGTCCAAGAAACTGCCTTAGCTCCTGTGACCCGCAGCCCTCCAACACTGCCCTTTGTTGGATGAGCCAGCCAGAGAGGCTGTGTCACTGTCCCCAGGATACCCCCAGGAGAAGGGCACCCAGGCTGCAGGAGGGTGGGGTGAGGTGGGAGTGGGGGCAAAGGAGACCCAGATCCAGGCTTGCTCCTGGCCAGCTGTGTGGCTTAGGTGAAGATAACGATGATGAAGGTAGCAATAGTCACCGCTACTTGTGCCCAGACTGTGTAGAACATCACAGACACAACTCGTCTGATCTTCCCAGTGGCTGTGTAAAGGGGGTGCTGTCTTTACCCTCCTCCTGCAGATGAGGAAGTGGAAGCTCAGGAACTCATGGGCACCAGGAAGCAGAGTTGAGATTCAAGCCCACTCTTCCTGACTCCCGAGATGCTGCCCTAATGATTAGGGCATACTGTCCCCTTAGCTATTACTCTGAGCCTCTCTTTTCTCTCAAGATGAGGACTTGAATGAACTGACTACTTGGGCCCCTCTGGGCACCATCATTCTAGAATTTTAGGGAAGGGTGTCCCCAAGGACATTGTAAAGGCATTGGCCTTGGGAACAACGGTCCTTCCGAAATGATGGGGAGGAAACGCAAGCTGCTGAGACCGTTTGCCCCATGGCAGCCTAGGGCCAATTTCTCAGCTCTTTCTCCGCTGGCCGCCCTGAGCACACCTGCCCTGCTGGGAACACTCGGGGACTCTAGGGGCTATTTTATGTAGAGCCGCCCATCCCTGGAGGAGGTGCACTGGGGTGGGATGGCTGAGGCTCCCCCCGTTGCGGGCTGGGTCCTTAGCACCATCCCCGCAGAGCACGCTGCTCACCAGTCAGAGCTGTCTGCCGCTGTCATCCCACAGCTGCCGCTGACTGCCACATCAGGTTAGAAATAGAAACTCCCTGCTGGGCCCCCAGCCCTCCCCTCCCGCTGCTGTCGCTCATCTGGGGGGCCCCCCGTGCTGCCTTAGTTGGTGAGGCCTCTCTCGGAGGAGCAGGGTGCTGGAGGAAGCCAGGGATGTGTCAGCCTGGGAGCTCCGGGGCCAGCTCCACTGGGATGACCACCGTGTGGTCAGGCCCTGCGATGGGCTCACAATGTCCAGGCCTCCCCTCTCTCAGCAGCTGCTTCTCAAGCTCCGGGAAGGTGATTTGACGCTAGCCTGGCAGGGTGGCTCACCCTGCCACCTGTGACTTCCAGCCTTCCGCTGTGGAGGGCCTCCCTGAATATGTGTTGAACTTGACTTTCGAACACAGGACCAGGCAGGACCCCAGCAGGGCTTACAAAGGCAACCTCGGCACAGCCTCAGGTTGAGTGCTGCATTTTGGGTTTTTTTCACCTAATCCCTTTCCTCCCTGTCTCTCCTGTCTTCCCTCCATTGTGCCAAAGCACTCTGTGCCCCCTTCTCCCCCGCCCCGCGTGGTTATCTGCCTTGGGAGCGCTGAATGTTAGGAATCAGGGATGGATTTCTGTGTGACCCTTCAGAGCAGGGCGGGGGGAGGAGTGGCGTTCTGCCCAGGGGTTGTTCTGAAGCCGCAGGCCTCTGGGGAGACAGACAGGCCTTGGCCTCTGCGACCATCTTCCCTCTATCCCTGACTCCTGACAGCTGATCCAAGCCAGGAGGCCTGGCCACCCTGACTTTGACCCCTTCCTGGAGAGGCCAGCCCAGGCTGCATCCCTGGAGCCAGCACACACCCTTCCCCCTGTGCCTCTGAGCAGCGGCCCTGCTCCCCCCATTCCCCAGGCTGTCTCCAAGTCCAGGGTATCCGCTGACCCGAGGAAGCACGGTGACACCGTCCCAGCAGGGTGTGGTGAAGGAAGTTGTTTTCATTCATGGTAAACAGGGTAGTAAAACAACAATAGCAGTGTAGATGCTTCGCAGTTATTTACCAGTGGACTCATCTGCATTGTGGATAATCCGTGGCTTTCTCTTCCCAAGGTGGGATTGGTTCCTAGGGGGGATTAGCAGTAAGGAAGGAACTAAGGTTTATTGAGACTGTACTATGTGCCAGGCGTTGTGCCAGGCACTTTACCCACATTTGTTTTTGTCATTGTCCCCTGAACCTCATTTGTCCCTGTTTTATCCTGTTTGCTCAGGAAGAACTAAGCCTCGTGGACTTTAAATAAGTCGCACACGGTCACAAGGTTAAAAAGTGTCCTAGCCGGGCTCCTGACAGATCTGCCTTTCTCCAAGGGGCTATGTCTTCCTACCCTGAGTGTGCGGGGGTGTGTGGGCAGACACGCGGAAAGATGGACTCCATAAGGCCCCCTCCCCCCAACCCCATCCTCATGCTTCATGCAGTATATTTGAGGATCATGAAGTCCTCCCACCAGCAAGAATTTATTCATCCCACCATGAGTTTCCAGGGGCATTTTAAATCGAGGTGGCCCCAAACATTTCCAGATAGTTGTTGTTTTCCACTTACTTTTATACCTCCCTGGAATATGGAAAGGGAGTGCTGAGACCATTACAGATTGGGAAATTGAGGGTCAAAGAAGGAAAGAAATCCAGGATCTGACCCCTCCTGTGCATTTCTATCCCCTGTTCTGAGCCTCCACCATCTCCTGCCAGGATCACTGCAGTGGCCTCCTCATTGGTCTCTCTGCATCTACCCCTGCTCCCTCCCCACTGCCCCAGCCAACACGGTCTTCAGATTATGTTATTCGTCTCCCTGGATTCCCACGATGGGTCTTCGTCATGGTGAAAACCGAAATCCTTCTAACAGCCTACATGGCCCTGTATGCTCTGTACCCCCATCCCTACGTCTCTGATTTCATTTTATATTTTTCTCTCCCAACTCATTCCACTGGCCTTTGTGCTGTTCCTAGAACGGACGAGGCACTTTCCTGTCTGTACTGGCCATTCTCTCTGCCTGGATCACTTCTGATAGCTGAACCTCTCCCTTCAAGTCTTGCTCTGATGACCCGGCAATGAGGCCGTCCTGGATACCCTGCTTCAAACCACCACGCCCTTCCCCATTCTGATCCTCCTCGCCCTGCTTTATCTGTTTTTTTGTCCAGAGTACTTATCACACTCTGAAATGTCATACAAGTTACTTTCCTTACTGGTAGTATGTAGACTCTCCTACATTCTTCCCCTCTTGTCTTCATTGATATAGCCCAAGCATCTAGAACAGTGCCTGGCACATAGTAGGCACTTTAATAAGTGTTGGATGAATGAATGAAATCACGTATCAGGTTAGTGAGGGACTCATGACTACAACCTTGTGTTTTACTCCCAAGATAAGGGTTCCCCCCAAGTGTTTGTGTCAGAACAATTTTATATATCTACACACACACACACACACGTATATATATTTACGATAAAACTTACCATGGGCATAGAGAGCAGAAGAGCCTCAACATGTACTGTGCATGAGATATGTGCCAGGTACCGTGTATGCATTATCTCACGTGTCTGCACATCTCTCCCGGGAGGAAAGTGACACTCAAGGAAGATAAATGATGTGCCCATGACCGCAGCTATTCAGAGATACAGCTGGGTTTAACCTCAGATCTGTCTGGCCTCAGAGCCTCTTTCCTGTTCTTCCCTGGAGAAAACAGCACTGATAAGCTAGCTGTTTGGCCCTCACGTTCCTGCCAGCTACACAGAGAACCAGACTTGATGCTGAGCCCACTTGTCTGGGTCCTGCTCCCCTCCCCCAGTTTCCTGTGGGCTGGTCTCTGTCTTGCTCTTCCTTTCCTGGGAGGTCTTGGGTGGCCAGGACCACATTCGTACGCAGTGCTGGTCGTCACGCAGACCTCGTCGTCAGGTCCTGATGCTTGGCCATGTAGCAGCCGAAGTAAGCCAGGAGGTTGCAAAAAAAGCCATGGCAGAGTTTGGCTACTCACTGAAGGACACATTGGTGGCTGATTTCCAGGGCCCGGGCACCACTGCAGCCCTCCCCTCCTCTCCAGCCAAGCTTAGTTGTAGGTTCCCGTGAAGAGAGCCTGCAGGGAAGTGTGATCCAGACCAACTGGCGACTTGCGTTCTCGTCCCCCTGCAGGCTCCTCCCCAGTCCTCCAGGCTGGGGTTCCAAGCTTCTGAGAACCAACATGGAACAGGTTTGAAAGCCACCCAGGATGAGCACACACCTATTTTAGAGGGACTCACCATCCAGATCACGTTGGGGGCCGAGGAAGATGCAGTGAGAGGTGAATTCATTCCTTTCGCTCAAGAAGTTTCTGTTCTACTCATGGAGATTAGATATACATACTGTATAAAATAATTAACATTACAAATCCGCGAGTCAGGAACGTAAATGAGCTATGGATTTTTTTGTTTTCAAGAAGGACATGAAGCCTTTATTAAACTTTTCCACTCGACCTGTGCTTTGAGAGGCCCCAAAGCGGGGCCCAGCTGACTGACCAGGCCCCTTGAACCCCACAGGCCTCCTGCATGGAAGGGCAGTTTTGAGGAACAACATAATGCACAAAGGAGGGGTGTTTCTTCAATTGGTAGTTTGGAAGTGAAAGGCACTATGTAACCTATAACTATAACGTGTTCTTAAAAATGGAATGAGAGAAGTGTGGAAATACGGCAAATAGAGCGTTAGTCCCCATGTGATGTGGGTGCACGTGTAACTGTAGGTTTTTGTGACAGAGGTAGCATCATCTTTGAACATGAAGGGCCAGGATACACCAAGCTAGGCCTTGGGTTGTAGTAGCGTATGTTCATTGGAAGTAGGTATCCCTTTTGCCCAGAATGGCCAGGAAAAGAATCCTGTTGGCTGCCGAGAGGGTGATAATTAGGAACATTGAGCGCACCTTTCAGAACATTGAGTTCCAATGAAGTGAAGGCTTTGGAAGTCTCCACGGAGACAGGAACGCTTCACTTAGGCTTCGTGTGGTAATTTAAGGGCATTTCGTCCCTGCATGCTCTCAGGTACCAAGGGACCCAAGCTGCTTCTTTTCCCTCAGCCTCAGATCTTCGTGGACTGTAGGGGAAAGTTTGAAGGGTTATAACAGAGACCGGTAGGATTGAACTAGTTCTTGGAGCGTTCGGATTTCATTTACCACTGGAGTGTTATAGAATTATAATTCTGCCTTCCAATATTTTAATTAGACAATGGATTCAGCACTTATTGTGGGAGTGAAGAGTGAATCTTCTGAGAAGAGACAGTCTGATGGAGACTCCGCCCCTGCTTAAGGCCCGGTCCCAACTTCCCCCACTCAGCCCTTCTTCTAGAAGACATTGTTTCTTGGCCACCAGCTCCACCATACTTAGATTCTTCTTGTTTTCTCAGCCATTCCTTTGGCGTTTTCCCTGAGGTCAGGAATCAGACATTATACAAGGCGTTCGTCCTCACACACCCTCGATAAATGCAGCTGACTTGAGAGGAACGGAAACTGCTGTTGCCCTCTGAGGAGAATGAATAACCAGGAACTTGCAGATTAGAGGACAAAGGGTGACTTTTCTCAGGGCATCTTAATAAACGAACCAAGCCTAGACTCTCATCCACATAATCTGGCCGGATTTTCCTTAGGGGACTTGAATCTTAACTCCAGCATCAGGCTTGGTATTTTCCAGTAGGTGGTCTGCTTGCAAACTTATTTGCTTTGACTCAAGCCCTGCCTGTGAGAACTATTAATTCAGATGATCTAATCAAAACCACACATGAGGCTTTAATGATGCTACCCCTCATCCTCTACCCTACCCCCACCCCCATTACACTCTGATTTTGTTTAAAGAAGTCCAAGCACGGTTGAGTGCCTTGGAGAAAACTGTCAGAGGAGGCCAGCCTCACGTGGCTGGACATCCCCACTGGGCTTTTTTCATAGATGACTGATTCTGGTTCTTTTCTGGACCAGAACTCTCCAAGCAGACTCCTCCCAAGAGCCTAGAATGTTAACCTTTTCTGCCGATTATCTCACCTATGAGAAGGATCCCGGCCTTGATATGATATTGTTCAGTGTGTTAGAAATTAAAATGTAGAAATTAGAAATTAAAATTTCAGTTTATTATTTCATTTTATAAGCGGGCCTTAGGAGCAGCGTGGCTTCGGGAGAAGAGTGCAGGTCTTGTGACCTGACGGGGTACCAGGGGCCTCTGGATGCCGTAGACTTACTCTGTTTCTTGATGTGGGCACCGGTCACACGGGTGCTGTCACCTCGCACACTTTTCTGTAAATATATTCCACTTCAATCCAAAGTTAAGAAGAAGAGAAAATAAGCAAGAGAATAACAAACACAAATTTAGGGTAGCACCCCCTTAGGGTGGGGGAAGGCAGGGGGGTGGTACCGGAGAGCCATGCACGGGCAGCTTCAAGCCTCCATTCTAGTGTTTGGTTTGGATTTTAGGTTCCTTAGAATTCTTCTCCATAACTCACACATATAAATATCCTTTTATAGATATCAAGGATTAAATAATAAGCTACACGGGGTTATAGAGACAAGATCTTGCGGGTTCTGTGGTCAAACTGACCAGGTTTGAATCTTGTCTTGCCACTTACAGGCTGTGGGGGACTCGAATGAATAGCAAAAGCTCCCCGACTCTCAGTTTTGCTCATCTGCAAGATGGGGATTGCAATCCACAACCGATAATTCAGTTGACGTTTGGGATATGTATTACAAAGCAAAGTACAGAGTGTTATGAGAGCATGAAACAGTGGGACCTAACCTAGTTGAAGGGGGATGGGGTGGGAGTGGGGTGTTCAGGGAAAATTTCCTTGAGAAGGCAATGTTGGAGTTCGGTGTCGATGGAGGGCTAGTTTTTGTTTTCTTTAGTTTATTTATTATTTTTCGCTACGTTGGGTCTTCCTTGCTGCGCACGGGCTTTCTCTAGCTGTGGCGAGCGGGGGCTACTGTTCGTTGCAGTGCGCCGGCTTCTCACTGCGGTGGCTTCTCTCGTTGCGGAGCACGGGCTCTTAGGAGCGAGGGCTTCAGTTGTTGCAAGGGCTAGTTTTTCGTTTTTGTTTTTTGTTTTTTTGCGGTACGCGGGCCTCTCACTGCTGTGGCCTCTCCCGTTGCGGAGCACAGGCTCTGGACGCGCAGGCTCAGCGGCCATGGTTCACGGGCCCAGCCGCTCCGCGGTGTGTGGGATCTTCCCGGACCGGGGCACGAACCCGTATCCCCTGCATCGGCAGGCGGGCTCTCAACCAGTGCGCCACCAGGGAAGCCCGCAAGGGCTAGTTTTAAGTACACAGAGTCAGTACCTGGATTTCTCTCTCCTCATACTCATACGCTAGCTATGTCCTGTGGCGAGTGGGAGATAAGTGTTCCAGAGAATCGTGGAACCTCACAGCCACAGTGGATCTCAGAGAACAATACATAACCCACCGTCTCCCACCCTCACTCTTCCTTGATTTTGCCAATGAAGAAAATGAAGCCCAAGAGATAATGTGACTTGCCCAGGCCCCTCAGCTGATGGACAGCAGAACCTGGACTGAAACACACACCGCATTTACCCCTGTCATGTGCCAGACATAGTGCCAGTGCTTTACATTCTTGATATTTAATCTTCATTAACATCTCTATGTACTAAGTCAGTGATATTATCTCTTGCTTACAGATGAGGAAACTGATGCCCAGAGAGGTTAAGTACTCCCTCAAGGTCACACAGCTAGCTCAGGAGAGTCAGGATTTGAACCCAGCCTGACTGCAGAGACCCCACATTCCTAATTACCCCCTGTACTTCCTCCTACCAGAACCTCGATTTGCAGTATTTCTGCTAAACCATGACATTTTCCCTGCCCTCACGGAACTACGGTCTTTTTGGAGAGAAAAGATGTCTTCAATACAGCATAGATGAGAAAGCCCAGCTGGGGGAAGGGTCGGCTTTGGGAGTAGCCTGTCAGATCACCTCTTGGGATTAATTTTCTTCATTGGGAACATTGAGGAAGAGTGAGGGTGGGGGATATAATGTTCTCTGAAGTCCATTGGCTGGTAGGTCACTGGCTGGACTTCAGACCGGTGGCTGATGACTGTCAACTGGCAGAGGAGTTCAGACTTGGTCTTGAGGCACTGGGGTGCCAGTGTGAGGTTCTGGGCAGTGGGACCCGAAGGAGGAAAACCGGAGAGGGCTTTATCTTCCAACTGTGTTCCTCTGAAGGCTGATCTCCCAAGAGGACACGCCTGGCTGCTTAGGTCCACAGAGTTTGTGCTCCCAGGAGTTCCTGACAGGGGGGACTCATTGCCATTGGTCGCATTCATGTTCCTCTTCAGATGAGGAAGGTTGAGTCACGGTTTGGACTTCTAGCAAGTTCTCACTCTCAACTGGAGTTCCCTCTTTGCGACGGTACCTCCACTTTCGCTCAACATCCCCTCCGCTGCCCCTCCCCCCATTATTCCCAACATTCCTACCCACCCCTCCAGAGAGACCAAGGGATCCTGGATGGGGTTTCATCATTGGTACTGATGGATGTTCTTCTAAGTTGGTGCATTTTCTCCCGCTAACCTCTATTTCAGTATTATGCGAAAATTAATAGAAATGTTCTCATTTGTATCAGTATGAGAAGAATGTTTTCCCCTTCGGATGGCCCTCCTCTCTATTTGCATAATGGCGAGAAATCGCTACTGCCACCTAGTGGGAGTTCAGAGTGTGACCTTCAGAGCTCCTCCTCCTGACCCCAGCACATTATTTCTATTATTAAAATTTAAACTAAGGAGCAGTTCTGAGTACAGTGTTCTTCCCAGTGTATGGATTCAAGTGGATTTGAGGTCCCCTTCCCATTCTCTTAAAACTTGCAGCTGCAAGTCTTAGAGGGGTTGTTTTGTGTATACCAGACAGAGCCTTTGAAATAGGTACAGGGAGCTTGATCTACTTTCCCGTGGCTTATCTTTACAGCAGTCCAATGACTGTATCCCCACTTACAAATGAGGAAATCAAGGCTCAGAAAGGTTAAGTAACTTAACTCACCTGTGTAGTAGGCCTCCTAGGTAGTATGCGGATTATGGCTTGTTTTCCTCTAAAAGTGTGCTAACCAGACATAGTGGCAAAGTGTTGTCAGGTCCTGGCCATCTTGTGGAGGGAGAGGCCCTTGTGCGCTGAGGTAGTCCAGCAGGGCTTCCTGGATGGAGGAGGTGGGTCTGGAGCTGGGATTTGGAAGTCTGAATGGGAGGAAAATGTTTGGTGAATGAGGGCACAGAAGTAGCACAGGAATGGGGCTGTCTGTGAGTAAGGAATATTAGCCAGTCTAGAGCTGAGCCTCATGTCATGGATGGAGGTCCAGGATGCAGAGACCTTGAGAGCTAGGCTGGGGGCTCCAGGGAGTCACTGTGTCTACTCCCACACTGCCTTTGTGAATTGAGAAGTGGGACATGCTTGATGGAAGAAATTGAAATAATGCAGAAGTATATAAAGTAAAAAATGAATACCTCCCTGCAGTTCCATCCTCCCCCCAAAACAGGATTGATAAAAGTTTGCTGTATGTGCTTCCAGAAGATTTCCTATGTCTGTAAACTTATATAGATAAACATGCCCATTCATATATACATAAATTAATACATGCAGTCATAGTATGAGTTATTTTAAATAGGATTATTTTAACTACAGTTTTTAAATTTTATAAAAACTCTATATTATGGTCATCTTTTAGCTTTTTAAATAGTCTTTTACTATGGAAGCTTTTAAACATATAAAAATAAAACTGTAATAAATCCACTCTAACAGTCTCAGTATTTGTGAGTATATGGCCAGTCTTGTTTTACCTCTACCTCTCTTCATGGGTTCCTCCCAACTGGATTATTTTAAAGAATGTTCCAGACGTCAAACATTTCGTCTGTAAATATGTCTGTATCTATCTCAAAAGACAAGAACACTTAAAAAAGAACCAAAATGCCACTATCTCATTGAAGAAAGCATGAACTCCTTTATATCATCGAATATCTAGTCAGTGTTCAAAGTTTTCCAATTGTCTTATAAACTTCCCTTTTACCAGTTGATGTGTTTGAATCATGATTCAAATAAGGTCCATATATTGCATTTGGTTGATGCTTTTTAAGTCTCTTTTCATTCATAGGTTTCTATTTTCTCCTTTTCCTTTTTTGGTTTTTGCCTGTATTTGTTGAAGAAATGAGTCATGTGCCCTGTAGTTTCCCACATTCTGAATTTGCTGATTGTATCCCCGTTGTATCTTTTAACCTGTTCCTCTGTTCCTATATTTCTTTCTTTTTTTTTTTTTTTGTGGTACGCGGGCCTCTCACTGCCGTGGCCTCTCCCGTTGCGGAGCACAGGCTCCAGACGCGCAGGCTCAGCGGCTATGGCTCACGGGCCCAGCAGCTCCGCGGCATGTGGGATCTTCCCGAACCGGGTCTCGAACCCGCGTCCCCTGCATCGGCAGGCGAACTCTCAACCACTGCACCACCAGGGAAGCCCTGTTCCTATATTTCTTATAATCAGGTGGTTAGTTAGAGGGGCTGGAGAAGGATCAGACTTGATTTCTTTGCAAAAAGGTTGGAGCTCCTTAGGTAGGGGAGTAGGGTGACCAGGAGCAAGAGTGGTGGCTTTAGGAAAGAAGGGGACCCTTCATGGGCCTCCCAAAGTCAACCCCTTGATCTGCTCTTCCTAGGTGCAGGTAGGAGACAAAGGGCGGGGGTGCCCCCAAACCTCTGCAGGGTTGGCTTCTGGGATGCTCATTTGCTGGGGGGCGGGGGGGGGCGTGGTTTGCATCTCATCAGCACCTTCCGGGGGGCATCTGGGGCCATCAGATCCCATCATCTGACCAGCACCTGGCTCTCATGACAAGTGGAAGCCTATGGCTTCCTCTTCCTGTGGTTTTGCCCTGGCTTTCTTCCCTTCTTCGCATAAGTAGTAGATCTCCACTTAAAACACACACACACACACACACACACACACACACACACACACACACACACCATAAAAATGCTTTTCTTTCCTCTTCTCAACCCATTCATCCAATTGACACTGCTGACCCACTGAGGACAGCTTAACTGTCTCAGCTCAGAGTTAGGAAAAATCTGGACAGTGTTTACAGACACTGCCCGTGCTCTTGAAATGCTTTACACATTGTATCACAAACTCCTGCAGGAGAATCATTTAATTTAGAAATTAAATGACAATCTCCAAATCCTCCTTCCCACCTCATCCCCAGAAGATAAGTTAATTTTCTATGTAGTCTTATGTCAGTAAAATGTGTGCTTTTCTTTAGGCCTTCTGAAATATTAAAGATAGTTTCTCTTCATCACTTTCCGGAGCTCCTAGGAGTCGGGGATACCAGAGGACGGGGTTACTTTTCTTAGAAACTGGATTCATCAGCCTCCCTGCTGGAGGGGACCACAGGTAATAACCTGGTCCGGGATTCTGCCTGAGCCATCCCCTCCCCTGCCCCTACACTTAAAAAAAAAGATTATCTGACTCGTAGATGGATTATATCATCTCTCAGAATCAATAGGTAATAAATAGAGGTGAGGTTTGGGCCTAGTCTTTGGTTATGTCTGTTTGAGTTTTATCAAAATCCTTATATTTTTTATGATTTACCCACAGGGTAAAGTCCATAATGAAGGACATCCTTCATATATGCAGTTTGTGAATTGGGGATTATTCCTTCTGAAATATGCCATATAAAGTCTTTGGAGCTGAGTTAAGGGAGGGATGCTTTCTTGTCTAAGTTACCAGTGCTTCACCAGGGTTCTTCTTATTGTCCTTTTGTTCACATCCTTCTTCTGACTCTGGCCTAGCAAGTACTCACAGGCTCAGCTGCCCACTTCCTAGGAATCCATGCTGATTTGGGGGACTGTATGTACATCCTTGCATGGAGGCAGTGTGGTTTAATGAAACAAACCCAAGACAGACTTAGGTTCACATCCCACTTGGTAGCAATGTGGTGTTTGAGCAAGTCACGTAGGTTATGATCCTCAGTTTCTTTCCCTCTAAAGTGGGCTGACAACCCCAATCCCAGGACTGGCATGGCCATTCCAGACGGTACATCTCCAGCCCTTGGCAAATACCACATGCTTAATAAATGGTCACCATTGTAACCGTGGAGAGGCAGAGTTGAATCCAGCCTTCAGGGAAGCAGGGAGGAGAGAGATCTAAGATAGAAGGCCTGTGTTTTCAGGATAATGTATGCTTTTGTCTGACCCTGAGATTTGGAAAAGTTGGTTGTTTTTTATGAACTACCCACTTTTCTTCCTCACAAGCTAAAAACTGTATTGAGATAATCAGCTCTCTGTCATAAAGCCTCTTGAGTCTTGTTGTTTGTTTGACTGATTTTATATACTCATATACGTGGACACACACACACACACACACACACACATACACACACATACACACACACACACAGCAAGTGGGGAAACTCAGCAAACCTCCACCTGCAAGTTGGCCTGTGATTTCTGGTAAGTTGTTAGTATGGTTCCCTCATGTCTGAATCCAGAAAGCAAACTGGGTCGGAAACAGTTCATAAGAAACATGCCCTCAATTGACCTACTCAGGTACTTCCTCTTTATTATTTCATTACTTTTCGTCCCAGAGAATTTTGCTCTTACAGTTTCAAGATAATCAATTTATTTGCATGCGCCTTCCCCATCCAAATTGGATTATAAATAGCCATGTCCTAGCCCCGGCGGCCAGGCCAGGCCAGCCCGTGCTCCCAGCCTCTGCTTGGCAGCCTGGGTCCTTGGGCAGCCTGGGCTGTTTGTTTATTTTCAATTGAAGCTCTAAGTGCTGGAATGACTCCCCCCTCCTTCACACACAGCCATGTGAACACCGCCTTTGTTCTCTGGTTGCGGAGGACAGATACTTGGGGTTTTTATTAGTTGTGGTAAGAATGCCAGTTCCCTTGGCACCATCCTGCTGGTTGCTGTCCTGTGGTTAGCCTTTTTATTTAAAACATTTTCTAAATCATTCTGTGCATTTGTGCACACATACAGCCCCACCCGCCCAAGGCTGTACCCTGAAGTTTACCTTACTGTTGGTTTTCCTTCCAGGAACAGAAAAACACCATGGTGTAATGTTATAAGGAAAACAGGACAAGGTCCCAGGTCAGGAACTGTGGTTTCCTTTGCTGGGGTTCAGCTTTGCCCTCATTGGGAATCTACTTCTATCTGCATTTTTTTACTTCGTGCCACCTTTGGTTGTATGCAGGTAGTTTTCTTATTGTTTAATCCCACCTCCAGGGACAGAGGTAGAATTAACTAGAACTCAAGTTAGGCTCTGCATGCCATCCGGGAACACCATTTTGCTTGGTCTTCTAGGTGTGAGGATGTTCAGTATCCCAACTTGTTCTCTGTTCACAGGTGGTATGTCTCTCGGCGTGGTCCAGAACCACTGACATTAGAATCTTCTGGGAGCTGGGGAAGATACAAACTCTTGAGCCCTGTTAAATCTGAAATTTCTAAGAGTGGGCCCCAGAAATCCGTGATAGGAAATTCACAGAAACAGTGTTGGTCCGTATATAAAATGCCATCATTGAAAATACTGGGGCTGCTACCATTTCTTCCTTTCCTTCTCTTTAGGGCTATGACTTTGAACCTGTAGGTAGTCACTCATACATTCATCCCTATGTACTCCTCTATCTCCAGTATCTTTTCATTTATGCCAAGATAATTCTGTGCTTGCCCTCAAGGAGCTCAGGGTCTAGTTGAAGAGATAAGGTGTGTTCGTATTATAAGTAACAACAGAAGGCAAGGAAGGCTAAGTGCAAGTGTGTAGTATAAACTTGATTTTAAAGGAGAGGAGAGGTGTGGCCAGAGGAGAGGCGTGGCCTTGGGCGGGACCCTGAGGAAGGACAGCGCAGGGCAGGAGGTAGGTGGGAAAGCAGCCCCTCAGAGGGAGCCGCGTGAGCAGGGGTCCACTTTGGGGATGAGGGGCACGTGTGGGTGAGGAGGGGCGCAGGACCTGACCAAAGAAGGAGGAGGAATGGGGCTGGTTGTGAAGGAATGCAAGCCTAGGAGAAGACTTTTTATGGGGAGCTTAAAAGATAATCAGATTAATTGGGATTGAGGGGAGAAGATTTGGCAAATCAACGCTATAATCAGCGTCATGTTGGGATTTGCCAAGTCAGAATCCAATTTCCTAATTTGGCATCGTCCCCTTTCATTAGTTCAGGGTGCCCCGAATTGTAGGTCTCATTGCCATTGGAGTCTCTGAAGAAGACTGTAAGTAAAGTCATGGACAGGGTGTTCCATAACTGAAAAAATTATTTTTATCATGAAAAACTTCAAGCACATACAAAAGTATGACATTATCATAACTTTTATTTAACAATGAAAAAACCATCACTGTGAGCCAGTAACATGAAGTTCAAGAACAGAAGAAACTAGTCTATGAAGATAGAAATGAAAATGGCGGTGGCCTCTGGTCGTCAGGAGAGGTTGCAGGGGAAGGGGCACGAGAGACCTTTCTAGGATAATGATAGTTTTTTGTCTTAACTGGGGCATCGGTGACCCAGGTGTATCCATTTGTGAAACTCAGCGAACTGTGCACACTTAAGACCTGGGCGTTGCACAGCACATAATTCTACCTCCAAAAAAATAATCTTTTTTCTTTTCTCCCAGTTTTCTTTCAGTCCTTCTGATCATATCAAGGAAAAACTCTCAGGTTGGGGTCAGAGTATCAGTAATATGTCTCTAATATTTATCTCCCTTTTAAAACAAGGGAAGAATATTGTTTTTATTAAAGAATATTGTTTTTATTTTAAAAAATCATTGCTTATGATCACTGATACTAACTTTCCTAAGTGGTAGAATAATGTGTGTTCTTCAAAAATAAAATTATTTAAGAAGAGAGCTAAGTGGCGAGGATATAGAGTGAAAACTGTAGGTGGGAGGTGACTGGCAGACATTTGAGGACCCTTGGTGAAATGGGGAGACACCCTGAGGGCAGATGAGAAGGGTCTTACTGGAAGGTACTCTGTTCTTACAGTGTCACTCAGACGTTACTCGCGGAGTTTGGTTTTGCTTTCTGAGCTCCTGGCGACAACTCGCCTTAGAACCAGCAGCATGGAGAGGCGGCCGTCAGGGTTAGGCCCCTGTGAGGCCTAGAGGAAGCAGCAGATGTCAGTGGTTCAGCCGGAAGCAGAACTCTGACCTCCAGCTCACGGGCAGCGCCTGGTCGCTGGGAGGCTTGGCTGCGCTGTCTACTGGAATGAGACAGAGAGGAAACTGCCCTGAACCCTCTCCCTGCTCACCTGTGACTGTGCCCGGTGCCTTCTAGGACTCTGCTGCAGGAACAGCAACAGGTTACGGCCGGGCTGCCTTGACGCTGCTCAAGGGCTGAGAGTCTCACAGCCCTGCTGGCCCATCGTGGGGCCGAATAGATACCCCTTCTCTCCAGGGAGCCGAGGCCTTGCAGTGACACCCGCTGGGGTCTGTGTTTGAGATAAGTAATGTACGGGGAACATGGGTTGCGGCCCTCCAGTGAGTTATTTACGCCCAGTGCTGACCCTGTCCTCTGGTTTCCAGGGAGCCCGGGCTCTCCTGGACAGCTGCCCAACGTCTCTGCGAATACGGTAGAATTCATCCCACATCTCTGGGGGCGGGAGGGGGGTTACAGTGAAGCGACAGTTCAAGTGACAGATGCTGTTCAACCACCTTCCATGGGGTTCCTAGAAAACTGTGACATCGGCAAAGTTTGTGTCCCTGCCCTGTCTTCCGTCTCTGTACACCGTCAACACACCCCACTCTGCCTTTTTCTGGCTGCTCCTCGTATCTCCTTTCAGCCATTTTATCTTTCGATTCCATCTGCCTACAATTTACTTCACCGCAATAAGACCAGGTAGACCTGAAGGGGTTGCTCCCAGGGACGGGATAGGCCTCCGGGGCACAGTGATCTTGGATGCTGGAGGTTCCGTGGGAAGGCAGAGTATTTTGTGTGAGAGGTCGGAGGTGGTGGGCAAGGCGGCAAGGTCTAAGTTCATTATCAATAGCAGCGAACCTTCCTGGCGGGTTACCGTGCGCCAGGTGGGCTCTAAGTGTTTTCTGCGCCCTCTAGGCCACCGAATCCTCCAACACCCCAGCAAGGAAGCCGCTGTCACTACCCCTGCTTTACAGATCTGGAAACCGAGGGCTCAGACAGCTTAAGTCGCTTGCATGAAACGGCATGGCAATAGTAGTGCAGGATTCAAACCCAGGCATTCTGGTTCCTGAGCCTTACAGGTAACTGTGAAGTCAGTGTTTCTCAAACTCACCCAATTATAGGAATCACTTGAGGCTTTGGTGCATGTGATGGAACTCAGGTGGTTCCATCAGGAACTAGGATCCCATGGGTTTAGAAACCTATACATCCGTTAGAGGCCCTTAGTGAATTACCTGTTGGTGGGTTTAGGAAATTCTGCACCAGGCCATTTGAAAGTGAGGTGCTGTCCCCTCATCCGGGAGGAGCCAGGCTGTGGTTGTAGGCCTTGCTGGGAGCAGAGCTGCTGGCAGGTGGCTTCCCGACATCTGTGTTAGCTGGAACAGAGCCTGGACTTAGGAGCTTGGTCAAAATGAAGTTCCAGGTACAAGAGCTCAATTGGCAGACATAGATGGGTTTGGGGATGGATTGGGGGAACAAATAGAGAGCCTAACAAGATAAAATGTAAGGAGGGGGTTCTCACCTGTACAAGAATAGCAGCTGCTGGCGGGGCTCCACACCAGCCTTAACACTGGGCAATATTGGCTGTAGGGCCGGACTTAGCCTGTAGGGGGGGTCTGGGGTTGGGGACCTGGTAGGTCCTTGCCAAATGGTTTCCTAATGGTGTTTCATGGAATTTTGATGGGAGGGAGGAGTAACAAGACTTCAACTACTAAGAGCCCTTCAGCCAGGGGTGTCCCATGTTATCTTTGTAATATATTTGGGTTCCATATAAGATTTCATCTGCAGAGGGGAAAATGTGAAAACAAGGGCCTAACAATATAAACAGTGGTCGGGATTCAGGTATTATCCCAGGGCTTTGCATTTAAAAGAATTGTCTAGATGGTGGTTAGCGTGGCCTCCAGGGAGAATGTTCTTAGGAAGGAATTGCAGGCCTGGAGACCCTGTGCATTGGAGATCCATTTAATGGGAGGCCCAGCTAGAGCAATCAGGTCCTGCCAGCCAAGAAGGATGCCCTGGGACTTAGCTGTGCTTGCTCTTAGGTTGTCAGTGAGAGCTCAGAGGACTGTGTCTGTGCCCCGGTACCTAGAAACCCTGAGGGTCAGGAGTATCCATTACCATTTCCCCCTCTCCGGCCTCACTTTCTCCTGAATCTGATAGGGAGGTGGATTTCTTCTTGGTCAAGCTGAAGCTTTTCCTGCTAAAATGTCTCCTGCAGAAGTCTGTGGCTACCTGGGAGCCTCAGGAGATGAGTCATTCCGGGTGGAAGCAATTTCCAAAGAGCTCAAGATTCATCCCTTTCATCACACTTGCTGTTTATTATTACTGTTTTTGAGAGAAATCATCATGTATATTTCAGCTTCCATAACCACTTTATCGTGAGCATAATTTAACTTGTACTGAGTGACTCTGGACTATTAGGATTATCAGTGATGTGGCACGTTGATGTCCACAGTGTCCTTTCATTAAAGAACCCTGACTTTCATGCTTTTTTTTTGTGCTGTGTCTACTGATTTCAGTTTTTCTGTCTCCTCCCTATTAGCGCTCACTTCTCACTGCAGTCAGGGGACCTGCTTCTAATAGTCTCTCTCCTCTTTTCTACCTGCCCCCTCTATCACTTTTAATTTGCGTGATTCTAATCTGCTGTTGGTTTAGAAACCGGATAAATGATCTTGTTTCAACGGTGTATGCAATGAATGAACACGCTCCCCACGAGGGCCCGAGGGACACTCAGCCTGAAAGATGTACGTGGCCATCACGACGTCAAATTCAGTTGTTCACTCAGATGCCTTTATTACTTGCTTCCTATTTAAGGTAGGCAAAGTAGTGCTGTTCTTTGGATTTTTAGATCTGAAAAAAGGTCTGAAGATAAATTTCCTGAGTTCTTCTCCACCTTCATGTGTTTGAGGGTAAGCGAATCTGAGAAGTGCAGTGACTTCGACCAGTGGTCCTCAACCCTGGCTGAATTCTCAAATAATTTTCAACTATCAGGGCTCAGCCCCATCCCAGACTTATTAAGTCAGGATCATTGGAGGGGATAAGTCCCAAACATTGATGTTTTAAAAAAAATTCTGCAGGTTCTAATATGCAACCCAGGTGGAGAACCACTGATTTAAATCCCTGCAAAAGCATCACACCAAAGCCCTGTGTTCCTTTAAGACGGGGCTGCACAGGAGAACCATGTGGAGGAGGTAGGAAGAGTTTGATGGCGCCTCTGCTGCCAGGTGCTTCTAATGAGCAGTCGGGGCTGAGAACCACACTGCTGTAAGACATTTTGCCTGCAATATTGCTCTTTATAAGTCTGTGTTTTCTGAAGGGCTCAGATATCTTTTTTTTAATGTATCAGCGTCTTTCTGGAGACAATGACAACATTTGTCTTTAGATTAGCTTTACAAATCGAACACCCAAACGGTAGCATTTGCTCATGTTGGAGTGATAGGAAGGAAAGGAGAACTTTGATCAAACACCTGGGATGCCACAAATTTGTCTCTGATCTTGAGGGTGGAAATCCCAAGCGCAGCCGTGAATTACAGATCTGGCAGGGCTCCCAAATCGTTTGTGGAAGGATCAGCTTTTGCGATGGCCGCCTGGACAGACAGCTGTGTGTAACTAGCTCTTCCGTGTTTTCTCACCTGCATGTTTGTATCTGCAAAAATGCACATATCCATAAATGACAGCATCAGCTTTCAGATCAAATGTGCAGTTGAATGAGGGATGCCAAAGAGATAAATCAATGCAACAAAATTCTCCAGTGTTGCATGAGAGCAGCGACTTAAACCGAGCTCCGGGGAAGAATCATGAGAATCTGTGTCGAGGAGGCCAGAATGTGAGAAAACTTGCAGGATGCGCTGAGAAAAAAAAAACACACACGTGTGTGTTCCAATCTCACTGTTTTTGATTCTCAAATTCACTGTTAGGGCTTGTGATATATTTAGCCTTGTTATCAGAGCATAGAGCAGGTTTTCAAGGCTTGTAGGATGTGTCTATTAAGATAACCTATGTGACTGAGCAGCTTCTCACTATAACGTTGTTGTTCCACGGAAACACAATGAGAGGAAATGGGGCTCCAGGAAATGGCCGTTGTATCAGGGGATCCAAAGCAGCACAGGGCCACTCCAGTATTTACACACATTCTGGCCATTGTGCTTGCAACCTTGGGTAACCCTCTACTTTTTTTCTGCTCCTTTTTAATCTTCTGCAGACTTTGAAGGCTGTCGCTCTTAAGGAGGGATGTACTAAGCTCTGGGCATTGGGAAAATTGATTTGTGAACACACTTTGTATCTCTTTCTCTGCCTTCCTTGGAAGATTTCAAGGTTGTTGATTTTCTAACCAAGCAGCTGACAGTATGACTTTGTGGTCCAGATGGTGTGGTGATGGTGGTGGTTGGGGGATGGGGGGTGGAGGATGGGCCACAGCCCCAGGAGACCTGTGGCCTTGTACTCGATTCTAGACCTCTATAAAAGCATCTTGGCCTTCCAAGGAGGTCAGGTCCACCTCTCTCCCCTTTTGTCGTCTACAGCCAGCTCACTTTGGTGACAAGGGGAGGTTTAGAAATTGGCTTGTAGAGGTGCCCATGACCTGTATGGGCTTGGCGGGGATAGGTCATGGTGGCCTACACTCTCCTGGCCCCCAGCCCCCATTCCCACCTGATCAGCTCCCTCTGTCCATTTTAGATATTGGACTTTCTGATAAAGAGGATCCTGCTACTAAAAGACTGAAATCCACTACTTGGAATAACTCACCCTAGAGATGGAAAAGACCCCAGGAGCTGTAAGTCTGGCTCTGAGGCTTCCAATGGGGCAAAGGCAAAAGCAGGTGGAGGAACCGGTCCAGAGCCCTTTGCCCAGCGGAGCCCATATAGCAGCCCCTCAGCCCAGTCCTGCACCCAAGAGGTCTTGCTTCCTTCTTTCAGGCACCCCTTTGTGCCAATTGGATCCACATACACCCTACTTTTTTTTTTAAACTTTTTATTTTATATCGGAGTATAGCCGATTAACAATGCTCTGATAGTCTCAGGTGCACAGCAAAGTGACTCAGCCATACATAAACACGTATCCACTCTCCCCCAGGCTCCCCTCCCATCCAGGCTGCCACACAGCACTGAGCGGAGGTCCCTGTGCTATACGGTAGGTCCTTGTTGGTTAGCCTTTTTAAATATAGTAGTGACACATATACTGTACTTTTATAATGCCCTAATTTGTTTCCATATCCTTTCTTTCTTTAATTTCTTTCTTGAAGTATGGAGTCAGTTAAGTAACCAAATAGAAACCCAGTAAATACCTGCTGAATTGAATCCTGATAGCTAATTTCACCCCCCATCTTATGGGTAGCTTCACAAAGCAGTTGTACTTTCCTTAAAGACAGCCTGGTCTTGATGGGGCGTTACTGTGCCCAGATCTGCCATTGCTGCTATTAAAGCAGTACTGAAGCTCGGATACTCACGGCCAGCTCCAACTCCAGCAAGAGTATCATGGCTGATAGCATAAACTCTGCCACCGGCTGTGTGGATGGGAATCCTGGCTCTAGTACAAGCCCACTGCGGGACCTCTCTGGATCTCGGTTTTCTCATCCATAAAATGAGGATAATGGCGCCTACCTTGCAGGGTGTTGTAAATGACCACGTGGGGTTCAGTTGACACATAGTAAGGCCTCAATAAATCTTAAGTGTTATTGTCACTAGCACTTTCCATCACTATCCTAAACACAAAGCTAGAGAAATAGCCCCTCCCGCCTCTTCACCTCTGTTCAGCTTATTCCTCCAGCTCTAAGACACCAGAGAGGGTGGTGGCTGAGTGTGGCTTGTGGCGCCAGACTGCCCAAGTTCATGTCCACTTCTACCACTCACTGACTGTGTGACCTGGGGCAATTTACTTCACTTCTCTGTGCCTAGGGTCTCTCACTTGTAAAATGGGGTTATCCTCCAATAATCCTATATTTGTTTTTAGGATTGAATGAGATAATGCTTATTAATGTATCTGTCCATCTATCATAAGAACTGATAAATGGTAGGTGGTATAATCCATTTATTTACCTTCCCTTTTTCCAGAATAGATTTAAAACAGGGCACAGAAGAGGTACTCAATAAACAAAATGTACTGGAAAACTCTGATGACTGTGAGAGAGCTGTGAAGGATCCTTCCTATTTGTTGCATTTGGGTGAATGGTGAAGATGTACCGCTTTGAATCCCACTGGTTCTTGGTCTGTTTGCTGGGCTTCTGCTCTTCTTTCTCGCTTGTTCTCTTTCTTCTGCTGCTAGCCTGTGTTCTCTGTTTGGTTAGACAGTTCTGGGGGAGGGAAGCAAGCTGAGAGAGGAAGAAGGAAGAAGAAATTGTATCTAGACTTCCCCAAGCCTTGCTCTTTGGAAACCCTGAGAACGCTCAGGTGTTCTGTCTCTTGTTTCTCTGTCACAGAATTCCTGAGCAATAGCTTCGGCCTGTATTCCTCCAGCAGTGTGAGGTTTGTGTCAAAAAGCAACTTCTAAACGGCCTCCTCGGCTTCCTGATTTTCTCTCTAATGCTCTCGCTTTTGCTTCTGAATAAGCATATGTTGGGTAGCTAGCCAGTGCCAGGTGTGGGGCTCTATTTGCACAGCCCTGATCAACGCCAACCTCTGTGCTTTGGTTGAGGCCATCCGGAACCATCAATAAAAGGAACGATTGTTTAAATTTCCCCACAGATAGAGTCGGCCTTCGGTATCCGCGGGTTGGGTGTCTGCAAGTTCCACATCGCAGATTCAACCAACCGTCGATGAAAACATAGCACAAGATCTGTGGTTGGTTGAATCTGCAGATGCGGAACCCGTGGATGTGCAACCTGAGGATACAGAGGGCCAATTATGGGGTTTGAGCGTGCGTGGATTTTGATATCCACTGGGCGAGGCGGGGGTTGGGTTCTGGAACCAATTCCCTGGCGGATACTGAGGGACTCCTGTAGGTTTAGGTCCAGGATCTGGGCTCAGCCAGAACCTGTGCAGGTGCCTGTGATGGATGAGGACGGGGTCTTACACCAACACGTGGACGGTCTTGCTAAACAGCCAGGTAAAAAGGGCACTGAGTCATGACTGTGCAAACCGTTGGTTTTTTGCTTGATTCAGATTGGTTGTGGTTATTGGTGCATAACAGAAGCTAATAGATTTAGATAAAACTCAGAGTAATCCCACAGCCCAGTTCCTGAATCCCAAAGAACATAAGATACTGACGGTCACTGAAACATTGCCTCATTATTGAGGGGCAGCGACTCTGGGACTCTGGCTGGAGACTCAGGGGCCGCAGATGTTCCAGCCTGTTGCAAATGGAATTGCTGAGCAGTCAATGCAGAACGCTTCCTCGGGAGGGTGGCGTCACTGATTTATGAATTATGGCCCTTTTAAACTCTCTGCTTGCCTTCTCGGATATCGACGTTTTAAAAAGTGATTTCTCATGTGGATCCTTTTCAAAAACACACAGGGCCCAAGATTAGCACTTATGCCGGAATAAATGGAGTGGAGCTCTCTGGGCTGATGTTTCTTTTGAATAATGAATTATTCAGGGAGAGGTTTTTGTTTTTGAAAACGGCAAATGCATTGCCAGGCCAGACAGGAAAGGGTTCCACTCAGGGTTGTGTTTCTTCTTATCTTTTAGGGAAGGGTTAATCAGCCTGAATGAAACTAGCAGCTCATCTTCCCAGCTCCTGCCTTATTCTAGCACAGTCCCCGGTGCAAAACTTTTCTGTGGTTCAAAGTGCCTGGGGAAGAAACTCGGTGCTGCTGTTGCTAGAAATCTTAGGAAGAGCGCGACGATCACCCAACAATGCCATCCCTGGGGGGGAGAAGTGTGACTGGTCCCTGGTCGTTCATAGCTTTGTTCTTTTCCTTCTGAGGGTCTCTGACTTCCTGTCTTCCTTACGTGGTGCCAGTTTTGGGCGGCTGAAGTGCCATCGTTCTCCATTTCTAATCATTTGCAATCGTAATCATAACTAGAGCCATCGTGGACTGGTCACCTGCTGTGTGCTTGGTTAGTGTGCTGGGTGGTACGGTGTCAGTCAATTCTCATGGAACCATATGGCGGAGGGGCTGTTAGTGCTCCATTTCTTTTTTAGCAGAACCTCAAAGACGTAGAAATTTCAAGATCACAGAGGCATGACAGCAGAACAATTCAGATCCAGTTTTTGTGGTTGTTTGTTGTTGCTTTCCAAACTCTTTTCTTTATTCTCTGTGCCACCCACCCTTCCCTTGCTGCCAGGTTGAGGGGCCCATTTCCACCTTTCTGAGGAAGTGAGGCCAGCCCCTCTTCCTCTCCTCCAGGTCCCACCCCACTGGGGTTTCCAGAGACTGCAGCACCCATGCTCATGAGCCAGCCAGGCGCCCGGGCTCAGAGTTCCTGGTCCTGCTCCTGCAGGTGTATCTGCCGCAGGGACCTGAGGTTGCACCTCGAGCTTCTACTCTTGCGACATCTTGTGGCATAGGTGCTTTCCAACCTCGGGCTCCTTAACTCCTACCTTCCACGTCTTCCCCTTCTGTACACCTGTGCTCTCCCTCGAACCTCGAATGGTTGAACATTTTCAATTTACTCAGCCTGTGATCTGCTGCTTGGCTGCACCAGATTCCCTGCCTGGCCCAAAGATCACAGTCAGCTACTTCAAAACCATACACCCTGGCTCCCTGGGCTCTGATTCCCTCCCTAAGGGCTTTCTGGCAGTCGGCCGCTATGCTCTGAGCCCTTTCTCACTTCATTGCCTGCCAACCCCACCCAGGAGACTAGGAGCCAGGCAGAGCTGGGCAGTGCCCTTGGACTCCATGCATTTGACCACTGTGGATTTATGCCTTTTTTTTTTTTTTTGTATGATCTCTACTGAGGCATGACATTGCTTTAAATTTTTTCTTATTACAAACAATTTCAGGCATTCAGGAAAGTTAAAAAGAATAGAAAAGGAAACACAGCTCATTATCTCTAAGGAATTCTCCCATCCTCGTCTCCCTTCACTCTAGCCTTACTTGCATTTCTTTGAATGCCGTAATGCTTCGTACCGCTGTGCCTTTGCCCATGCTGTTCCTTCAGTGTGGAATGCCCTTCCCTGTTCTACTTGCCTAACTCCAGCTAGTTCTCTGACATCTTCTCCAGGATCCCCACCCCAACCCCTGCCTCAGGTTCGTTGTCGCTCTTCTATGTTCACAAAACGTCCAGGTGGAGTTAGCGTAATGTGCTTGGTAACACAGACCAAGGAGCCAGGCTGCCTGGATTCAAATCCCAGCTTGCTTACTAGCTGGAACCTTGAGCAGTTACTTAATTCTGTATGCTTCAGTGTCCTTGTGTGTAAACAAGGTGATAATAATAATTTCTATTTCTTAGAGATGTAAAGAGCATTAAATGTTACTATATGTTATGCACTGAGAGCAATGCCTGGTACATAGTAAGTGCCACATACGTAAGGGTTGACTATTACTGATGTCCTGTGATACCGTTTAGTATTTACCAAACTGAAATTATCAATAACCTTGAACCTGAGAAGAGGCACTGCCTTAACTTGGGCAGTCTAATGCCGGGCAAGTCAACTTAACCTTTCTGACCTTAGCTTTTCCATCTGGTAAACGGGGTCACTATAATATCTACTTCACTGGGTAGCTGGGGAGATGAAATGAGCAAATAGAGGTAAAGTGTTGAGAACAGTGCCTGGTGCGTCGTGATCAATAGGGTGAGCCATCGTTTTTAGTTATCGGATATTTCGCTGAGGCTCAGGTCAAGAATTGTAGAGCTGGAAAGGTCATGAGTTTTTTTTTTTTAACTTTACAAATAAAGATAACAAAGTAGCTTAAAAAAATCATTCAAGGTCACATAGCTCTGTTTGCTGTTTATTTGAGATATAACAATGCAGGAGAGTATGTACCTAGGAGGGTCCAAGGTGTTTCAGAGAATACAGACTTGAAAGGAGGGGAGAGAGGAGGGAGTGGAGTGTGTGATATTTTCACACTGCCTATTACCTCCTCTGTGTAACAGGTCCAGAGGGTATTCTTAGCCTATTGTCCACGTGGAGAAACTGCCCCCAAACCCACTCTAGCCGACGTCACACAGACGTCACACAGCTGGCCACTTGCGGAGTTCAAGATCTTGTCACCTTACTCCTTTGGCCACATCGCTCAGTCTTCTTTGAGCCCAACCCAGACCAAAGACAGCTGGCTGGGTGGGTTGGGGAGCGGAGCCACGGATCCCCACGTCCTTACTGGAGTGATTCAGTTCTCCATGACTGGCGTGACAGCGCATATCAGTGTGCCCTGGACAGTCCCGGTTTACACCTGCGGACCGAGTAAAATGGTGCATAGCAGACCTATTGACTCTCACAAGTGTCCTTTCCAGAGCTTGGGGGCCACCTCTTATGCCTTATTTTGTAATCTTCTGGGAACAGGGCTGAAATCACTGTTCCCCTCAATTTATTCCCTGTGCAAACCAGTTGAGCCCACTGATGCTGTAGAAGGTGGTGGAGCCCCTCAGAGAGACTGAGCATTTGAACAGGCCCTGCACCAGGTCCTTTTGGAGGGTCTCACCTGCTCGGGCAGAGGCCTATTGGAACGGACAGCTGAGACTCCATACACTCAGGAAGGGCTGCCATGCACTTCATCATCTTTTTGAACTGGGACTGCCATGGCACCTTCGGTGTTATGCTTTTAGGGTAAATGCTGCTGTGCTTTATCTCGGTGAAGGCCGAGGGGGTCTAGGCCTCCTCACGGGGCTCTGGTATTCAGCTGGATTTTGGTTAGAATGAGAATGCAAGCTGCCAGTACAGCAAATGGCCAGGGCTTACTGAGCCCCTGGATTTGCCAGAAAATAGGGATGCAGCCTTGTTCCCATTTCCTCATCTTACATTCCTGTGAAGAATTCTCGGGGATGCATAATCTCATAAACCTGGGAACCAGCTCCTTGGTATCCTTGGAGAGGCCAAGTTTAATGAAGTTTCCAGGGCCACCTCTTTAAGTACTTTGTCCCAGCTGGATCTCCAGGAGCCACAGAGTCATTTGTGCAAATGAAGCGCACGGCGGAAACTATTGTTGCTTTGGATTAGGCTAAATGAGATTGTAAAGGGCAGATGGGAAACATGAATAAAGAATTAAAGAATATGAAAGGGAAATTTATATTATGGAACATATAATACGAGCTAGGTTTTACCGTGTCCATTTTATAGATGTGGAAACTGAGGCTCCCAGAAGTTAAGTCATCTAGCTAGTAAGTACGGAGCAGTGATTTGAACTTGAAAGTCTATGGTCTTACCACTGAGACACACTGCTTCCTGCCTAGGCTCATATACGTGCTGCCCCCAACATTCATGGGATGTGGTGTAGGTGCTAACTGAATACCATGTATCTGAATATTGAAACAAATTAACTGTTAAATATGTGCTAGCTTCCTAGCTTGACAGATATATCTTCAGAATAACAAAATTTAAAATGTGTAAAGCCAGCTCCGTTTTTCTTTCTCAAGATTGCTTTGGCTCTTTGGGGTCTTTTGTGTTTCCATACAAATTGTAAAATTTTTTGTTCTAATTCTGTGAAGAATGTCATTGGTAGATTGATAGGGATTGCAATGAATCTGTGGATTGCTTGGGGTAGTAGAGTCATTTTCACAATGTTGATTCTTCCAATCCAAGAACATGGTATATTTCTCCATCTGTTTATGTCATCTTTGATTTCTTTCATCAGTGTTTTATAGTTTTCTGAGTACAAGTCTTTTGCCCTCCTTAGGTAGGTTTATTCCTAGGTGTTTTTGTTCTTTTTGTTGTGATGGTAAATGGGATTGTTTCCTTATTTCTCTTTCTGATTTTTCGTTAGAGACATAGAGAATGAACTTGAGGACACAGGGTGGGGAGTGTGAAGCTGGGGCGAAGTGAGAGTCGGATCGACGTATATACACTACTGAAAGTAAAATAGCTAGCTAGTGGGAAGCAGCATAGCACAGGGAGATCAGCATGGTGCTTTGTGATAACCTAAAGGGGTGGGATACGGAGGGTGGGAAGGAGCTCAAGAGGGAGGGGTTAGGGGACATGTGTATGCATATGGCTGATTCCCTTTGTTGTACAACAGAAACTAACACAGTATTGTGAAGCAATAATACTCCAATAAAGATCTATTAAAAAAATGTGTAAAGCCAGAGTTTGTATGATTGAAAGTTATTAGCAAAATGTTAAGTTCAACTTGCGCATTTGATGGGAATATTTGTCTCCCTAATTTTCATTGTTTTGATCAGTTAGTTAAATCTTGAATCTTTACTAAATCAAGAATCTGTAATATTCTGTTTCAAATTGTAGGTAGGCCATGCTCAACAGAAGTCTCTTTTCTTTCAGTGTTTGCAGTTTTAAAAAATGTAACATTTTCCTTCATTACTGATTTTCTATTCTTTTTTTCTTTTGTTTTTTTCTTTGAGCTCCACTTTCTTTTCTGTTTCTACTGTGATCTCATATCCTCAGTGATCTAAAGAATTGCACAATAAATTATAATTATATTCAAGGTATAAAAATTGATATATTTTTAATCAGATATATAAGTTGGAATAAATAAATATAAAAATTAAAAAATTAAATTGTTTTTCAAAAAATTATTTTTCTTCTAAAATATTCAAAATTATCCTGAAATTAAAAGGCAAAAATATATAATTTAATGAATATTAAATTTTAATTAAAATTACTTAAAGCTAAAGTTTTTTTTCTAGTTAATTAATTATTTATTTTTGGCTGTGTTGGGTCTTCGTTCTGTGCGAGGGCTCTCTCTAGTTGTGGCAAGCGGGGGCCCACTCTTCATCGCGGTGCGCAGGCCTCATCACTATCGCGGCCTCTCTTGTTGCGGAGCACAGGCTCCAGAAGCGGCAGGCTCAGTAGTTGTGGGCTCACAGGCCTAGTTGCTCCGTGGCATGTGGGATCTTCCCAGACCAGGGCTCCAACCCCGTGTCGCCTGCATTAGCAGGCAGATTCTCAACCACTGCGCCACCAGGGAAGCCCTAAAATTTTAATTTAACTTTAAAAATTAATTAAATCTCATTAGATGTTTTTATAAAAATAAAACCATTCACAGCTTTAGGATTCTAATCCATTTAGTTGTCAATATACAGAGTCTGTATCACTTTTCTCTTGCTATATCTAGACCTAAGTCTACACACATTTAAGAGTAATGTGAATCGATATTGCAAAATGTTCCTCAGCTGCCATTGCAACAACCAATGCCACATGAATTCATGAGTATCTCTGGAACAAGGAATTGGGACGCAAAGAGAAGCAAGAAAGTGATTTTTTTTTAATTTATTTATTTTATTTATTTATCTTTGGCTGTGGTGGGTCTGTTGCTGCACACGGGCTTTCTCTAGTTGCGGCGAGCGGGGGCTACTCTTCGTTGTGGTGTGCAGGCTTCTTATTGTGGTGGCTTCCCGTTGCGGAGCACGGGCTCTAGGCGCGTGGGCTTCAGTAGTTGTGGCTCGCGGGCTTCAGGAGCTGTGGCTCACGGGCTCTGGAGCGCAGGCTCGGTAGTTGTGGTGCACGGGCTTAGTTGCTCTGCAGCATGTGGGATCTTCCGAACCAGGGCTCGAACCCATGTCCCCTGCATTGGCAGGCGGATTCTTAACCACTGAGCCACCAGGGAAGCCCAAAAGTGATTTCCTGACACTGATGAAAAATATACTTGGTTATGCAAGACTCTGTTGCATTCAGTCATGTGATATGAAAGGAAGACTTGTTCAAACTAATTAGTTTGCTGCTTCTCTTACTTAAGCATTTAGATCCCTCAAATCTCCCTACACTCCAAAGCCAGGTTGGTCTCCACTGTCTGAAGCAGCACCACACACACATCTTCCTGGCATTTGGATAGTCGTCTTTGGTTTTGAGGACCTGGGACAGGAAATGTGGGGAAACGTGTCCCTGGGGCCTGAATTATGTTGACACGAGAGAGATGATTAGGGTAATGTGTCGCGCTGGCTCTGTACTGTGCATTGGCTCCTTAGCAACAGAAACACCATGTGCTTTTTTAATAAATTAAACTTTTTTGTATGTTGTGATACGCATGGCTTTCTAAGCAGGGCCGGGCCAGGGCTGTCCAGCACAGGCAGGATTGGGAGCTGGCATCGCATCTTTGGGCTGTAGCCGAGGGAGGTAAGCCCTTAGCATCTGGATACCTGGACCTCTCGTCCATGAGGCGAGGAGAGCTGGGGCGGGGTACTGCCCCCCTGGTGGCCCTGGGGAGGGGGAGGACAGGTATGTGGGTAGTTCCTTCCAGGCTGGCCAAGCTGGCAGGGATTTCCTACCTGGTTCGCTTGGCTATATAACACTGAGTAGATGAAAGTACAGTTGCAGGAGGTGGGGTGGGAGTGTGTGCCGAAGAGGCAAGCTGCCCCAGACTGGGTGACGTGTTACAGCAAATGCATGAAGCAGTTTTGTAAACTCTGCTCAGTCCAGTCACAGGCTGCTAGGTGAGGTGGGGTAGGGTGCCCCGCCTTCCCTAGAGCCCCACCCTAGGCCAGCCACTCCAGAGAGCAGTCAGGTCACCTGTGTCTTTGGCCGTGATCTCAGGCCAGGCCTGGGGTGACCAAACTCCCAGCGGACCCGCAGGCCCTGGCAGGTACTAAAGGAGGTTTTAATAGGCAGTTGGCTACAGGCTCTGGCAACAGGCACTGGGAACCCGGTCTTAGACTCAGGTTCAAGGGCAGCCTCCGTTCCCCGGAAGGACTAAGGACTAGAGAAAAGGACAAGAGACAACCACGATTTGGCAGAACTGGATGCTGGGCAGGGGTCAACACCATGCCTTAAGCCTCGTGGGGAGTTTTAACCTATGGAGTTGGAGGCAGAAGAACAAAATAAAACTCCCATCATTAAAACTGAGGAAGGGGGCTTCCCTGGTAGCACAGTGGTTGAGAATCTGCCTGCCAATGCAGGGGACACGGGTTCGAGCCCTGGTTTGGGAAGATCCCACATGCTGTGGAGCAATTAGGCCCGTGAGCCACAACTACTGAGCCTGCTCATCTGGAGCCTGTGCTCCGCAACAAGAGAGGCCGCGATAGTGAGAGGCCCGCGCACCACGATGAAGAGTGGCCCCCGCTCGCCGCAACTGGAGAAAACCCTTGCACAGAAACGAAGACCCAACACAGCCAAAAGTAAATAAATAAATTAAAAAAAAAAAAAAAGGTAAAACTGGGGAAGGAGGGTGGAACAGAACTAGTAAAGCTGGCTTCCCTCCCTCCTTCTACAAATATTCATGATTTGTCTCCTGTGCACGGCGCATTATGCTAGGCACTCACACACAAGTACGAACGAGCCAGGGTCCCAGCTCCTCCCCACCAGGTGATTCAAATCCACCCTAAGAGGTAGACAGAAGAGATCATGACAGTACACGGACACCAGTGCAGCCGTAAAGGAAATGGATTGCTGACCTGTGTCAGAAAAGATTCCTCAGCAAGTTTCAGAGATGGATAAGAATTAGCTGGTAAAGGGATTTCAGGAAGAGGGAACCGCGCGAGCAAAAGCAGAGAGGTGAGTGACAACGCTGGAGTGTTCTGGGTACATCTGGTAGGGTGTACCAGGTTTGATGGAGGGTGGTTGGAGGTGAGGCTGGAGAACGTCAGCCACACCTGGGGGCCCAGCTTGCTAGGATTGGGTGCCTCCTCGGTGGTCTCAGAGGCCATAATGGAAGGATTTGAAGCTAAAGGGTCGCCATTTTTAGTGCCTCATTAGAGATTGGATTTTGAAATGAATTTATCAGGGATGCATTTAGAGAGGAGAAGACCAGAGGAGGGAACCAATTTGAGGGCTGTCTAGAATCCAGGCAAAAGGTGGCATGAACAGGGACTGGGGCATGTTAATTGGAATGGGAGGGGGCAGACTGGAGAAATATTTAGGAGAATCCACAGGACTTAGTGATGAGTGTTAGGGGTGGTGGAGGGGAGATGAGGGGTCCAGTTTGGGAGCTGGTAGAGAAGGGTCTGTGGAAGGCCTGGGGCGCACAGTGAGAGTGGAGGTTCTGGGGGAAAGGAAGTGAGGTCCCAGAGAGGATGTCCTTCCCTGATGTCTCCTGGCAGTCACCAGGCAAACTGCCGTGCCCGAGGGAGGGAGGGAAGCCACTGTGGATCTGTGGATGGTGCCCAGAACTGGTCAGGAAACCGAGTCAGGGTCCCAGCTTTGCTGCATGTACCAGCCCTGGGACTGGGGCTAATCTTGCACCTCTCCTCCTTTCCTTTTCTGCAAAATGTGGATAATAATACCTACCATCTAGGTTCAGGTTTAAAAGCATTATGCTGTTTCATTGAGTCTAAGATGCAGTTTTGTGCCTTTTAGCATCTATGAATTCCAGATACATCTTGCAAATGTCTGTTACACTTTAATTGGCAGCACTTTTTTCTTTCTTAATGATAGATAAAATAATGGTTTATCTTAAAAGTGATGGTGTCTGAGATTAGATGAACTGCTGTCATTAATGTGTGTTTCGAAAATCTCAACAGAGTAAGACTGTTATAGGGCCCTTGACAGCCTACCTCCCACTGAAGATGAGGCTGTCTTCTGGCTTAATCTTCACAACGACAAACAAATTAAAATGGATTAAGGCACAGTTCTAAACAAATGGAGTAAACCCTCCAGGAAAGCTGGAACACTTTAGAACACTCCATTCAGCCCCCTTTCATGGCAGTGGATTTGATAGCTCTCTAAAAGCAGAAAGAGTTGTGAATACATAGGGGCTTTCCTTTTGTTCCTTCCATAAAGATCCCGTTTAGGGACTTCACTGGTGGCATAGTAGTTAAGAATCCTCCTGCTAATGCAGGGGACACGGGTTCGATCCCTGGTCCAGGAAGATCCCACATGCCGTGGAGCAACTAAGCCTGTGCGCCACAACTGCTGAAGCCCGCGTGCCTACAGCCCGTGCTCCACAACAAGAGAAGCCTCCACAATGAGAAGCCTGCGTACTGCAACGAAGAGTAGCCCCCGCTCACCACAACTAGAGAAAGCCTGCAGGCAACAACGAAGACCCAACGCAACCAGAAGTAAATAACTAAAAAATAAATAAATTTATATAAAAAAAAGATCCAGTTCAGTGGTTCTCAAACTTCAAGGTGAATTAAGATCCTTGGACACAGAAACACAAGCATAAACAATATACATACTCCATGGTGTGGGTGATTTAAGACTTTTTAGGACAATTTTGACTGTTACTTCAATTTGCTTAGTCCCTGACTTGAGAACACAGCTGGCATCTGTATACAATGCAGTGTCACTGTTATCACCTGTTTATTGTGGAAGGCTCAACTGTTAGATGAACTGTAGTCCAACTAGTGTGGAAGTCAACTAATTTCATGAAAAATATTACAAAATGCAGATATGTAGACAGAGATACATATTTTTAAAGTAAAATGTGGCTTAAAAGTTGGAACCTAATTTCTAAACAATATGCCAAAGGTACTTTGATGAAAAAGTCAACATTTAATATGTCAGACAGTGGTGGATCTCTGAGAAATCATGTTAATCACCGCTACACGTCCTGGAGCAAAAGGGGAGTGTTTAGAAGCAAGAGAACAAGATTTGGTGTATGCCCAGGTGTTGGAATTGTACAAGATGATGTGGTCCCTTAGCTGTGACAATTTTGCATTGCAAAATAATACAAGAACAAGAATGTTGGACAGTGCTTCGAGGTCTGTGTGGGGTTGTAGGAGCTGGTACTAACCCTGAAATCATCAAGTTTCAGTTTGTCTTCCCCACTGGGATTTCACCCCCTGGGCAGTGTCAGCTGCCTTTGGCCATGCGTTGCCATCAGAAGGTGGCCTGTGACTATGCTTTTCCCACTGGCGTTGTCATAGAGAGAAGGGTTCGCTAGAACCCCTTTGGCCCTGCTTGTCACATTTGCCTTAAGAGAGTGGTCATTGGGAGGCTTTTAACTTTAATCCCTCTCTGCTTCCAGCTGTAAACTGGCCTTTAATATTTGTTGATGGCTTGGATTTGGACAGTCCTGGACTTGTCACCATCCCTAGCAGTTATGAGTGATGGCTCAGCCACTGTGGGCTACACTGAATAAATGTTTGGTAAATTGTCTCTGAAACGTTTTAGTAACAGAGTGCTCCCCCCCAGAATATTGTATACACTATAAATTTACTTTCAAACAATGTATTATGCTTTTTTGGAGGGTAGTCCCATAAAATAGTCTATCTAAACTTGCAGAGATTCTGCAGAGAGAATGTTAGTTAAATGGGCAAAGCTAGAAGTCAGGATTCCCAGGTCCTCATCCTCAACCCATCCTGGGAGAAGGACCTTTGGTCACAAGTTTGAGCCTAGCGTCAGATGCACTGTCTTGCGGGAACCCATATCTCCCTTCCTGGACAGGGGGTCCGGGGGTGCTGTCTGTGGCTGATTCATCTTTGTTTCCGCTGCCGTAGCGTTCAGTTCAATGTCTTGTCTGCCATGAGTGCTTAGTGTATGACCCACACGAGAGCTTTATGAAGGTGCAGCAAGGTACAGCAAGCTTAATGCAATGTAGCTAAAGCCGAGAGTTGTTAGGGAAAATAGTGGAGTGGGTCTGAACCCTGGCTAAGCGTCAGCATGATCTGTAGCAGCATTAAAACATAAGGATGCCCAGGCCTCACCCCAGACCTACTGAACCGAATCTGGAGGAGAGGAGAGGGCATGTAGTGTTCAGGTAGTTGCAGGTTATTCTAATGGTCTTCCAGGGCTTTGTCCTGATTAGGAATAACTTGTGCTACTCTGAGTTGCTGAAGGCTGTGGGTAGGGGAAGGACCAAGCCCTGGGAAAACCTAAAGCTCTATGGGCTTTGGAGTTGGCCAGCTCCTCGCGGAGACCAGTGCTATGGGGAGGGAACATGGTTCCCCTTGGAAAGCAATTCAGCTCTCGTTGGATTGAGAGAAAAGATGGCTCTTCTGCCCCCTCCTCAACCCAGTGACTATGGAGACCCAGGGACTTAAGCCTCTGGCAGGAGACTCCACCATGTTAACGTTGGATGTCGGAAATCAGAGATTAGGGCAAGTTAGCACAGGAAGGCCGACCAGGAATCAAATTTGATTGTTTCATAAGACGTCTCTATTTGTTTGCTTCTTTGGGAGATTTTGTATTAAGCCTTTAAGTTCTCTGTTCATTTAACTTCATCAACTGTTTTTTTGAGCACGTAGTGTATGTTCCCAGTTCTGCTGCCTAAATCCTTCTAGAATGAGGTTAGATATTTGGAAGCAAAGGAGAAGGGAATACAAAAGACAAGTCAAAGACCCAATAATTAGACTAGCTAAGCCATGAATATCTCTTTTTCCTTTTCAGATACTGTTCTGAGCATTCATTTATCCAATCTTTATAGGAACCCCATGAGTTAGACACTATTTTTATGATCCCTATTTTATAGATAAGAAAATGGAGGCACAGAGAGGGTAAGTAACTTGTCCAAGATCACACAGTTGGATTCAAATCCAGGCTGGCCACATGGTCGTAAGAGCTTAACCACTATACATAGGGCTTCTTAGGGAATTTAGAACCTGGTGAAGAGAAGTTACACAATTAGGGATGAATCCTCGTTTCTTGGCTGCGTTCGGCGCTCGCTCACCCAGCCCACCATGGTGTGTTTACCTGTGTCTGCCCTTTCCTCGTCTGTCTCCCTGGGCCATGACTTCTGGAGGACAGGACTGGGTCGTACAAGAACAGGCCTTGGCAATTAAAGATCCTCAAAGAACTTTCACTTATCGAGAGCTTGTGCTAAGTATTTGCATGCATTATCTCCTTGCTCCTATCACAGTGCTCCCGTGTCACACTGGGAAGAAATGACCTTTCGAGAAGCCAAGGAACTTGCCCAAGTTTGCACAGCCATCCAGCATGTCCCTGCCCATGCCCTTGGGCTCCCATGTCCCACTCAGTCAGTGTTTGCTGAATTGAGCTCAAGGGCTTTTAGCAGCCCCAGGGGACAGGAGGAGGTGAGGCTGGGGCTCTCATCCTGGGCTTCAAGGGGAAAGTTCATACTCCACACGTACATCACTGAGAAAGTAGATTCTAGAAGGGTTTTGCTCTGGGGACCCTGGCCAGGTCATCAACCAAACGAGCTCACGTGTGTGAGAAAGCTTGTGGACTAAAGAGCACCCTACACACACACAGCGTTATTATTCCACTACTGGCCCGTCAGCAGCACTGCCCCGCCGCACCCCTCTCTTGGCTCAAGCATGTCTATCTCTCGCTCAGCTCATGTTCATCTCCACCTCCTGCTGCACCTCTGTGAGCAGCGGATACAGGAGATATAGGCTGCCTGGAGCGGGACTCAGGAGATCCCATTGTCTTCTATCACTGGATCCTCCATTCATTCATTTATTAAATTATGGTAAAATACACATAATATAAAATTAACCATCTTGGACTTCCCTGGTGGCGCAGTGGTTGAGAATCTGCCTGCCAATGCAGGGGACACGGGTTCGAGCCCTGGTCTGGGAAGATCCCACATGCCGTGGAGCAACTAAGCCCGTGCGCCACAACTACTGAGCCTGTGCTCTAGAGCCCGCGAGCCACAACCACTGAGCCCACATGCCACAATGACTGAAGCCCGCGTGCCTAGAGCCTGTACTCCGCAACGAGAAGCCACCGCAATGAGAAGCCCGCACACCGCAACTAGAGAAAGCCCACGAGCAGCAAAGAAGACCCAACGCAGACAAAATTAAATAAAATTAAAAAAAAATTTACCATCTTAAGCATTTTTAAGCATACAATTAGTTCAGCGGCATTAAGTACATTCACGTTGTTGAGCACCCATCACCACCACCATCTTCAGAACTCTTCATTCTCCCCAACTAAAACTCTGCACTCATGAAACACCGACTCCCATCCCCGCTCCCTCCAGCCCCTGGCAACCACCATTCCGCTTTCCGGCTCTATGACTTTGACTACTCTGGGTATCTCGTATAATTGGAATCACACCATATTTCTCCTTTTGTAACTGGCTTATTTGACTCAGACGACTTGATTCTGTCCCCTCAGTTGTTCTCAGGTTGAGTGAAGGTGAGGGAGGACCCGAGGGGGTTGAGGAGGAGAGTGTGCCAGGAGAGACCATGGGTGAGTCAGGGGCCTAAGGAAAGGGACTGAGGAAGCCCTGAAACCCCAGGGGCCTGGGCGGAGGGGTGAGGGCCTGACGGTCAGAACTTCTGAGAGGCTGGTTTCAAAATGGAGTCCCTGCGGACGTTTTGCCCAGAGAGCCAATTCTCACTGAGGTTGACAAGAAGGGGCTGAAACAGCATCCAAGAGCTCTCCGCAGGTCTGGGTGGACGGAGCAGGACAGGCCACAGGGTGCAGGCCTGGCACAGGCTGGGGAGAAGGTAGACCTTGGTTTTGCGTACTGCCTCTGTCTTTCATCAGATGTGATTTTTTTTTTTTTTTTGGCCCCGTGGCTTGTAGGATCTCAGTTCCACGACCAGGGATTGAAGCTGGGCCATGGCAGTGAAAGCCCGGAATCCTAACTGCTAGGCCACCAGGGAACTCCCATATTAGATATTGTGATCTTGAGCAAGCCACTTAACTGGTCTCAGCCTTAGTTTTTTCATCTGTAAAATGGGGATGATAATCCCTACCTTGCAATAATGTACGTAAAGCGTGAAGTACTGTGTCCGGCACGTAGGTGTTCACAAATAGTAACGCTGGAATGATCCCATCTGGGCTTCTCACACTCACTCGGCATTTTTAAAGAAGGTGAACTCTTCACCTGGACAGTGTTTTCTGGTTTCTGCTGATGACCCAGAATCATGACTGCTAATTTCTCTTTAAAACAATGTGTTTCACACAGAAATGAGAAGTGGGAGTGTGGTAGAGGTGGTAGGTAGTGGTTGACGGTCTAGTGATCCTATGTCTACACAGACAGACAATAGCAAAGGGCAGAAAGCTATTCATAGAAATGGAAAAGAGCAGGATACAAATTAAACAAAGCACCACTCCCGTCCCATCTCTCCTCTGGGGAAACATCTCCCGGAGCTTGCAGCTGCTCAGCGTTCGCGGCCCTCTACAGTCTGGTGCAGTGGTTCTCACGGTGTGGTCCCCGGACCAGCAGCATTAGCATCAGCATCACCTGGGAACTTGTTAGAAATGCAAATTCGGAAGTTCCACCCCAGACATCCTGAATCACAAAGCCTGGGGGTGGAGCCCAGCAAGCTGCGCTTTAACAAGCCTGCTGGTGCACGCACAAGGTTGAGGACCACTGCTCCAGCCACGCCCCTCCCCCCAGCCCGCATTTCTGCTTTCTCTCGCCCGCTGTGTAACACAACCTCTCTGGTCCAGCCAGACTAGTCTCCCTTTTGAAAATTTCTACTCTCACTCCTTTGCTGTGCCACTCCCTGCACCTGGAATGTTCTTTCTTTTACTTAATTGGGATCTTATCTATCCTGCAAGGCTGCCCTCAGAACTCAGCTCACCCAGAGTACTCTGAGTCACTCCAGACTGTAGTGGTCACTCCCTCTCTGATCATCTGTAACCCTTAGCGCCCTACCTACTCACCTCGGCTTTTCTCGCCGGTTAACTCCTCTGGAGGTTGGTCTTGTCCCAAACTTGAGTTGTAGGTGGCTGGCTGGCAAGGAGTGAGCCTTCCAGTTCTTTCTTTCCCCTTCAGCATTCAATGTGTGTTTTACCCTGGTGAGCACCAGTGGTAGACACTCAAAATATACCTACTTGATCAATGACATTTGTAGCTTTAGAAGTTTGAGAAAAGGAACTGTAGAAAATTGTCAGGGGAATACTGTTCCTGTCATCTTTGATGGTACATGGCGATCAACATTAACCAGCACGAGAAACTGTTATTCCCTGCACGCCCAGCTTTTCGTGTGATCAGAGGAAACTCAACACAACAGGTGTTGCTAGAGAGCTGATTAAACAATTATCACCCCTCCCTGACTTCCTGTTTGTGTACAGTCTAGAGAACGTCGAAATCACCAATTCCGCCAGCCCTTCCTCTACCACTGAGCCAGCTGCCAGGGAGCTGCCAGGACTGGAGCCCCCCACCCCCGACGCTGCCTGGGGTTGGGGGTGGGCGCGAGGATTGTCTCTGCACCTGGCCCTGCTGAGCTGAAGATGCTCTCAAGAGACTGTGTGTTGCTGAAAGAAGTATATACTTTTAGGCCTGGGAATCACCTAGTCTAGTCTCAGCTGAGGAATCTGAGACCCAGTGAAGGAGAGCTAATTAGGAGCAGAGATGAAAGGGATGATTCTTCCCTGATCCTAGCTTAGTGCTTTTTCTGCATCTGTACTCTGGATTGGCACGTGTAGAACTATAGTTTGGGGTCTCTTTATATATCCTGCCCCCTACCCACTGGCAGGCCAATATTTCTAAGTCATGACTGTGCCCTGCCCCAGTCTACCCAGAATCTAGCACTGGTGGTACTTATCCAACCAGGTGACTTGTTCCCTCTGTGACCTTGTGGGTATGAGATTGTGAGTGAACTCATCGCAGGCCAGGACCTCGGTCTGGGTGCATCCTGGACTGATGGGAAGGGCTGAGATGCCCCCCACCCCCCATCCTGAAACTCTACAGGCCTTCACATAGGTCCCTATAGTTTTCTGACCTAAATCTTCTCAGGACTAAGATGGCGTCTAAATCAATAAGTTTGTGTTAGAACCTGGACATTTGAGAAACTTGTGCTGATTTGTTACCCTGTAGCAGGAATAGTAATTAAATGTCATTCATGACTCTTTTTGATACTAATGACCACTTAGAATGTGACCTGAAGAAGCATTTTGAGTAAGGGCTCTGGGGGAATTGATTAATGATGTCTGCCAAGAACAGTCTAAAGGAGAATTTGCAGCTGCGTAAAGATGAAATCGTGACATATTCTATTAGTAAAAATTTCTCTTGGAAGTCATTTTAGGTGTTAGGTGTTAGGTTTCACTCTAACAGAAAACTCCAAATAACAGTCACTTAAACAAGACAGACATGTGTTTTTCTTACACATAAAAGTCTAGATGAAGTCCAAGGTGGGTGGGGTGCTCCCAGGTCTCAGGCACCCGGGCTCCTTCTGTCTAGGGTGGTCTCAAGCTTATTGTCCAAGATGGAACCATCTGTGTTCCAAGCAGCAGGATGGAGAAAAGGGTTATTAAAGGATAATGTTTTTAAAGGTAAAATCGTAACTGTCATACAAATGTAAAAATAAACACATTGTAAAGATGTTATTTAACTCAATTAATGAGGGAACTAGTAAGATGTCATAGTTGGTTCAAAGGAGAGCTGAACACATACACATATATAGGCCACAAGAATGCTGAAGTGAACTTAGATGCAAAATGGATCAATATTCACTGCGATATCAACTTCATCTCCACTGACATAGTTTGCATTTTTATGAATGGGGCTCATTTGTATTATTGACAGTATTTGACCACTCACAGAGTTGTAAAGTAGCTCAAAGACAGCCAAAGTCTGATATAATGCAGAAGTGGGCCCTGGACAGGACACCAGTAATTATTTTTGTTCATTTCACAATGTTTCCTGGCGAGATGAAGATGAAGCAAGTAAAGGGGGTACATTTGCTTTCTCTCAAGGGAGGTTCCTAAAAATCCCCACATATGCATTTGCTTACATCCATGGCCAGAATTTAGTCACGTGGCCACACCTAGTTGCAAGGGAGGTTGGGAAATGTGGCCTTTATAAAATTCTCTCGTATGGAAGAAGGGGAACCCCGATATTGGGGAGACCCAGCAGCCTCTGCCTCAGCTATTATCTATGGTTGTTGAGTCATTGTTCTTAGTAGCAAACAGTTGGAAGCAACTAAAGGTCCATCAGATAATTCGTGGTACGTCCATACAATGGAATATTATGTAGCCATTAAAAGGAGGGAGCTGTATAAGTACAGATGTAAAGCTCTCCAAGATAGACTGTTCAGTGGGAAATCACGTGCAGAAAAGCATGCATAAGTCTACAATTTTAGTTGGAAAAAAAATGTATGGATATGCTTGTACCTACTTAGATTCTCATTGAAAAGAATAAGAGAAGGGAGTAACAGTTTCTGGGTGACTGGGGACCAGAGAAAAAAGGGAGTCTGACTTTTCGTTATAATTGTTTTTTGGTACTTTCTGAACCTGAGCAATGTTCATGTATTATCTATTGTTTATAAAATAAAATAAAAGTCACCATCATGTATGGCTTGAAGGAAAATTGGAGTTGGTCTGAGGCTGGGAGGGGGTAAGTTTTCTAAATTGTTACAGTAGGTCATCCAAGTATGGAAAGAAGAGGGAGGCTTGGAGAAGAAGATGGGCCCTCGAATAAAAAGCCACGATAGGGAGTCTTTTCGCTGCACACCATTTTGTGATTCTTGAATTTTGAACCACTTGGATTTAATATTATTTTTAAATGTTGATGCCATGTGAAAATATTGGAAAAAAAGTTAAAATCTTTTGACCCTCATCGGCACTAATTTAAATAAAATTTTGAAATTACGGTACCTATTACAGGTATCTCCACACCTCTGCACATCCTCTCCTATTTATATCTATCTTGATCTCTATCTCTATACCCATCTCCATCCATATCCATATATTCCTATCTGGGGAATTCCACTACAGAGCAAATCTCCTGTCAGTGTTTGTAGCCATCTCTTCCTCAGGTGGGAAGAAGAGTGAACCAAGAGATAGGAAGCCTGGGTTTTTAGCCTTAGCCTCAGCCTCAGCCCAGAAAAGCTGTGTGACTTTGGGTGAGTCACGCCACCTCTCTGGGTAAAGGGTCTGCCTCATTAGAAGAGGCTTACACATACTTGTTCTACTTACATTACAGGAACGTTCTCAGATTTGTGTTTGGGGGAGAGGTGATCTGTTGGCGCCTGTAAAAAATGTAAAGCATTGTACAAGTGCAGAGGATTATTACTACCCATTGACAGAAGAAGCCACGAATCTCAGATCTCGGATAGGAAATTCAATCGTGGGTAGCAGAGAGGCTGTCTGAAACATGAAGCCGAAGAGTGAACTGAGGAACTGTCTGCCAGTGAAACTAGTATTTATGGAGCACTGTTGTGTGTCAACCCTGTGTCCAGGACAGCAGGGGGTGGGGCAGTGGAGTGTGATGGTGAAGAGCGCCAACTCCAGGACTGCTGGCTCCCCTCCCACCTGCTGGGTGACCTCAGGCTGGTGACTTAGCCTCTCTGTGCCTCAGTGTTCTCTTCCGTACAATCGGGGTAATATTAGTGCCCACCGCATGTGCTCATTTTGAGGATTAAATGAGTTAATAGATGTATGAAAACACGTAACCAACATGCCTGGCACATGGTCAATGCTATGAAATGCTGTGTCTCAGCAGGTGATGGCCATGAAATGTGCTATTGATTTGTAAAGTACCCAGCGCAGGGCCTGAAGCCCATGGGTGGCCTCGCGGTAAGTGTGGTGGTGGGAGTGAAGACACAGAAGTGTTAATAGCATTTTTCTCTGCTCTTGTGTGACTTACAATCTAGTGGAGGAGACTCCTGTGAAACAACGCACACTAGCAAAATAACAGTATACCAGGTGAGTATTTTAGTGTCCAGTGGGCATATTAGAGTCATGAAGCTTTGTCAGGGCAACAAGGAGGGTTTACTTAACTCTCTTAAGGAGAGTTTTTAGCTTGGTTGCAAAAAACCACGAAAGGCAATTAGAAGAAAATGGCTATTAGAAATTCCATTTCTGGGTTTCCTGGCCCCGCTCGCAGCCCAGGAATGAGCCTCGCTGGGGATGGAGTTAATAACCTCTTGGCGTCTAGTTCCAGGCTGCAAAACTTCAGGGAATTTGGCATTATCTCATCTAGTGTGTTGATCACCAGCCAGGAGGCCACTGCGCCTTCCTGAGGCGTTTCTCTGCGGTCCTGGGCTGGGCTCACAGGCCTCCCTCTGCCAGGGCCTTAGGGCTGGCCAGTCATGGGTCACTTTTTAAAAGGGCCTAAAAGTGACCCCGGCTGCATGAGCAGGAAGGGGCTCTTGGGGTTAATGGCTGGAGGGGTGCAGATGGCTCTCGCTGGCGGCTCTAGCACGAAGCAAATGCAGGTGCTAATGAGGACAGGGTTTGTCCCTGAGAAGAGAGGAGGGGGAGGGGCAGTTTTGTTCTTTCCTTCCCCGTGCCCAGCCCCCAGCAAAATGCATGTGGGACATGAAGGGACCTCAGGAGTCACCCCTGCCCTTTGATAGAGGAGAAAATTGGGGCTCAGGGAGGTGCGAAGAGGTCACCCAGAAACTTTGGCCGAAGCAGGCCCAGTCTGGGCGGGGAGCGGGTGGGGAAGCAGGCAGAGCAGGGTCCAGATTATGGCCAGTCAGTTTTCTTCTGCAAATAGAAATAACCCTGTGGAGTGTGTGTCAGGAATCTCTGAGATGGTGTAAAGTGCCTGATGTGGCTCACCGACTACATGCCCCAGAACGTCTGCATTCGTTCTCTACTGTTAGGGTATAAATACAGCTGAGTTTAGCTGCATACCTGTGAAATCTAAACCTCCGAGAGCATGTACAGTAACTCAAAAATGAGTATAGTTTCTGTGAATCCAACACGAACCATTTCAATTGACACTTATCAGGGAACAGAGCCCCCATGGTAAGCAGAATAATCAGAAAAGGCCCCTCCCGGCCCCCTACCCCCAGGAGATTAATTTGAGAAAAAACTGAGATGTGAGTGCAGGTTGGAGTGAGTAGAGGGTAACCACCCCCCAGCCGTTGTGATGAGGCTGGTGGTGGCCAGGAACCCGGGCGTGACTTTGCCACCAGGTTGAGAAGAATCTTGAAGTCAGAGCTGGAGACTGGAAATGGCAAACTGGTTGGGTCTGATCAAATTCAGCCCACCAGGAAGGATGCGGAGCCCGCAGACCTGAGTAACCCAGCGGTGCCTGTCCCCCTGCCCTGCAGCCAGGGACTGTCAGGTGACTTTGCAGAAGTGCTCCCTGCAAGGAAGCCAGCCTTTCCGGGGGACAGCTGGGGAGGTCAGAGCCCTGCCTCTGTCGAGATCTCCAGTTTCATTCCTGGCACCACTGCTGGGGTCCGGGCTCACTCCTCCTCCAGTGGGATTTTAGGAATCTTTCATGCTGAAAACCGGGAAGGCAAATGAAACTCATGGAGAAAATATGTAGCTGTATGTGCAAAAGGAGGGATGGATAGTTCCGCATCCCCACCAGTTTGAAAGGAAATGTGCAGCCCCAATTCTCCTGGGGTCTGGGCTGCTCGAGGGTGCAAGCCAAGCATCTCGATTCTTTCAGGCCTCAGACACATTCAGGAGGGGCTTAGGCGCCAAGAATATTTGGTGCAGCAGAGTTGCTGAAATGTTCTAGCCCTGGACAGTGTCTTGCAGGGCACTTTACACTCTCCGGAGGGAGGAGTGGAGAGGAGGAGGGGGGAGGAGGGGGGAGGGGGAGGAGGGGGAGGGGGAGGGGGGAGGAGGGGGGAGGAGGGAGGAGGGGGAGGAGGGAGGAGGGAGAAGGCGGGAGGGACGAAGTGGGAGGCAAGAGGGAGGAGAGTTTTCGTAGCACCTCAGCCACAAGCTGCACTTCTCCGGATGGCCCCTAAGGAGGAGAAGAGACCCAAGAAGGGGTGTGGGGACGCCCTCCCACGTCCCAGGCTGGGAGGCTGTGGCAATATGATTTTTCCACAAATGAACCTACAAGGGCATTGGGTCAGGTTCTAACTTCCTTTCGGCTCTACAGCTCCGTGCTCCTGGTTTGAAATGGCTCCAGTCTCACCCATTTAGAGCAGGGGATCACAGGTCTGTGTTTCCACCCTGCTTCATATAATCAAGCATCCCCCTCTCCGCCAGAGGAGAATTACCCAGTGGTATAATTTAGTTCCCAAGCCAGAACCTCATTACCATTTAAGAAGGTACTAATCTCATAAGAGGATTATGCAGGAAATTTGATACAGAAGTCCTCACGCGCACCCCGCCTTCTCTTCTCTTCGGTGGTCAAGAATATGACTTTTTTTTTTTTTTTTTTTTTAACAATGTTCAACAAGAAATGTGTTTGGTAAAGTGCTGGTTCTAGAACCAAAGGAAAGCAGTGTGTTCTTTGAGGTGTGACCATAGCAGGCGGGCTGTGATTCCAGGTGTTTTGAATCCTCTGCCCCAGAGCGCAGGTGGAGTCTTCCCAGACTCCCCAAGAGGTCCATCCTCTCCCTTAACCGAGTCTAACTGGATACTGTTCTTACTTTGCATTTCATTGCCTCCTTTCAGCTTTCCAACCTTGGATGCTCTGTCATTTTCTTCCTGGGTTTCCTCCAGTGGCCAGAGATCACATCCTGATCAGTCACTTCAGAGGGGAGGTGGCCTAAGTGAAAATCCCTGAGGCAATTAGAACCAACCCAAAGTTCAGCCGGAGTCTCTAGCCCCTGTGCAGGGAGAGCGTTTTATTGATAGAATATTCCAGCAAATATACTACTTTCTCTATTTTATTTCTAAGAAAGAACTAGGTGATGTGGCTGAGGAGTGACATGGAGTCAGAGTAGGAAATCAGCCCTCCTGGCTGTTACTACGAGTAGAACTTGTGCCTCTGCTTCCTGTTAGATGATCTGGGGTAAGTCATCCTCAAGTTTTGATTTCTCCTCTGAAAAATGGCAACGATGGTATCCGCCCCACCAATCCAGTGCCTGTGTGGCATGATGGGTGTGAACGCTTGTAGTGCAGGTGAGATGAGTGTTAACACAAGCACCTCCATGAACCTGGCAATTAAGGCCAGACACATCCCAGGTGGAGATGGGCCTCTCATTTAACCATTTTCTCTTGGTCCCTGAGGAGTACCGAAAAGACACGTCTTGATTTATATTTGTATTTATTCATCTGCTTGTCTATTATCACAACTACTGAAGTTTCTACTACTGTCATCGCCTGGCACCGCGTTATACGGAGGTTTGCTGTGTGAATGTACTATATCTCAGGATTCTGCTTTAAAGGCCCCATTTACCTCTTCCCTGAGTCCCAGACCGACTTGTGAATGGGGAAGGACACTTTGTCCCTAATGACCAGGCTGAATGAAATTTGTACTCTCTCCCCTGGACTGTGGTAAGGTTTAATGTTTTGGGGGTGCCCTGTGGACCTAGGAAGGCATTCAGTGATTTGTCTTGGGGATGAGACCGGGTGCACTTTGTCCAGGATGTAGAACACAGGTGGATAACTCGGGACCTCATTCTCCCTCACACCTAGAGGCGCACTTGACTTTCTGTGTCAACTAGACAGAAGCAATGCAGCGCTGGCCAGACTCCAAGCTTCTTGTGAAACTTCTGGCTTCGGTTTGTTTTGTTTTGTTTTCAATTAATCTTTCTTTCCTTAGCCTTAAGTTCCTGCCATTTTATTATCATAATTATTTTTCAAGTGCCAGGACTTTGTTTTCCGTATGCTCTTGCTTTCTCTTCTGTCCTCTCCTCCACACCCCTTCTCCTGTCCCTGGCTCCGCCCCATGCTGTCCTGCATCCCCATCCCTATGCATCAGATGCCCCTTCCCTGCCTTCCGGTTTCCCCCATGCCTCCTTGGTCTTCCTGTCGGCCTCCATTTCCTTTTCCCTAAGTGTTAGAGGGTGAACTGGCCCAAGGTATGAACCAGGGGGTAAGTGTGATTCCCTTCAGAGTTGCTGCACTTTAAAGGAGAATGTTTTAGAGAACAAAATAATGATACTACTTAGCGTTGATGAAAATGTAAGAATTTATTCATGTACTGCAAGTGGAAGTGTATTTATGAAATCTTTCAGGAGTGCAATATGGCAAAAAAATAGCACGGACTTTAAAACCAGGCATTTCTCTTGACCCAGCAATTCCACTTCTAGGTAACAATGATCATAGGTAGGTATAAAGGGTGTTCTTTTTAGTGTTGCTTAAATTATTGAAAAGCTAGAAAATAAATGTCCCAAACAGGAGTATGTTGTAGATACTCAGAATTAGTCAAGTTAAACAATTGATTAAAACTTGGCTCGTCCGTACTATGGAAGAGTGTGTAATCATGACAGTAGAAAACATAATGAATAAAATGCAAAGATTTTCAAGATATATTAAGTGGCAAAGTTTGCAGGTCATATCTTATGTTTGGTTTGGTGACTCATTGGACTCTGCCTGGGTTTGAACCCAGGCTCTGCCACTTACAAGCTGTGTGACCTTGGACATGTTTCTTAAATTCCCTGAGTTTCAGTTTCCTCATCTGTAAAATAAAGGATGAACAGTACCTACTCGGGGATTGTTGAGAGGATTATATGACTAGAAACATGTAAAGTGGTTAATTCTGTACCTGGCACACAATAAGTATTCAATACTTTAGCTATTATTATTTAAAAAATCACTCATGCACACATATACATACACAAAGAGCTATGAAAGGCTGGAAGGAATATATTGCAAATTATCTATGGGTAGTGAGATTATGGTAAATTTTTTTTTTGTTTTATTTCTCCTTTTTTACAGTTACTACTGTGAACTTTTGTAATAACAGAACTACTAAAATCCTTAGGGGCATAGAAGGTGGGGGGGGAAATGATTGTTCTGTAAGGAAATTACTCAAGTGACAGAATGTCTGCAGGGAGTGTGTGTAAGTCTGTGTGTGTGTGTGTTTTGGGTAGGAACATGCCCCAGGGGAGGGACAGGCCTCCCTCTGGCACTCCTCTCCACCACCAGCTGCAACACTAACCTTTGGAATAATAGCAGTAGCTAACTTCTTATTGGGGGTTGCAGGTTACATGCAATAGGGCTTTACAGTTTGCCAAGTACCAACTTTCGAATATCTTATCTTTTAAATTCCTCAAATAACCCTCAAACTCTGCTGATCCTGAGGCTTAACTGGGTTTTGTGGCCTGACATCACGCTTAACAAAGGAGAAGCCAGGAATGGAGCCCTGTGTCTTAAGGCAAGGGCAGTGTTTGCTCTACCTGCCTGCGGAGAGCCGGGAAGAGCAGGGCCAGCTCCACCCCCACCCCACCCCCCACCCTGCTCTCAGGGTTCTGGGCAGGCAAGAGGCAGGGTTTCATCCAGCTGTGTTAGGAATCAGGAGAGGCTCAGTCTCCTTGGAATTTCTCCTTGTTAACCCTGGAGTCCTGCAGAATTTAAATCAGTTCGGTCTTTCAAGTATGAAAGGAGAAAAGAAGGTCAGGCATTGATTTGGTGACTTTCTTCCTTTGGGTGCAGTAGGAATTTCACAATCGTTTTGCATAAGCAGTCGGTCCATAAGGTAACCTTGATTATCTGTTACATAGAAATGGAGGTTCTGTTTTTATTTTTTGGCATTCATAGGACATGTTTTTGTTACATCAAAGTGGTCATTCCAAATATTTGGGATTGAAGGCGTAAACAAAAATCGATCCTGTGACTTGTAGATTTCTATCTCTTTGGCTTCAGAAGATGGATAGTCTGGCTGCCCCACACCCCCTTCTGGATCTGAACATTGACTTTCATCTGAGCCATAAGAATAACATTTACGAGATCAACACCCCAACGGAAGTTTTAGCAAAGAAAGAATAAACTACCCTGAGTCTCAGTCATCATAACAGATGTTTTGCTCAGGAAGGACAGGACTGATGGGCAAGTCTCAGAAACTATGTTATTAAATGAGGACATCTAAAGGGTTCATCTTACACTTTGGGGTTCAACCCTTTACCCTGATTTCATCCTCAGTTTTTCCCATCTGACTTATCTCCTTCCCAGGCCAGCTCTTGGAGCCCACAGTTTGAATTCAGAAGAACAAAAGACTCGAGCAGCCTGTGGCTTTGGTGGAGACTGACCACTGCAGTTTTTTTTTTTTTTTTTTTTTTTTGCGGTACGCAGGCCTCTCACTGTTATGGCCCCTCCCGTTGCGGAGCACAGGCTCCGGACGCGCAGCCTCAGTGGCCATGGCTCACGGGCCCAGCTGCTCCGCGGCATGTGGCATCTTCCCGGACCGGGGCACGAACCCGTGTCCCCTGCATCGGCAGGCGGACTCTCAACCACTGCGCCACCAGGGAAGCCCCCACTGCAGTTTTAAGATGCGGAGGCGGAGACCTGTTTTTGATCTTTTCAATGCCGTGCTTTCTCCTCTGCCCTGCTTCAGCGCTCACCACACACGTTTCCAAAACACGTATAATGATAAAACCCTGTATAAGCATTATTGAATTTGCCACCAAGTGGATCCAGTAGCTCACAAGAAATCTGGGGTGTTGGCCGAGGAGAGGAAGCAAGTGAGATCAGTTCACCGTGATGGTTTGAATGCTTGAATGGATATTTAATGTTTGCGATACAGGAGGTGAAAAAAGGAGGTAGGAAAAAAATACGATTTGGAACGTAGTCTCCAGTGACAGGGAGATCTGTGTTGAGGGTGAGGCATTTGCTTTTGTGCCTACATAAAGAAAAGGAGAGGAATTAATAATAATAACCACAATGATGCTGATGACGATAATAATAATAAATATTTACTTTGTCAGGCATAGTTTCTATGCATTTTATATAAATGAACAACCATGCTATGAGGTAGGTAATGTCGTTATCCCCTGTCTGCAGACTGAGAATGAGGAATAATTGACTTGCCCATGGTCACACTGCTATTAAGTGGAGCTGGTGCCCAGGAAGTCTGGCTCCCAAGTCCACTTCCTGCACCATGTGCTATGGCTTTACTTCTTAAGAACTCACCTGGCTCAGAATGCTGCCTTTCCTCTGAGGCAGTCAGGGAGAACACCACTCTTGTGAGTCCAGGTCTAGAGTTGATCCAAGGGGACACACTGTCAGTTACAGCCATGGAGCTGGGTGGCCATTCTGTCCCTCCAAGCCTGGGGTTTCAGGGATGATTCTCTTCTTCCAGCTCGTTCTCTGCCAGGCTGGCTGGTTGTCAGCATGTGGTTTTTCCTGTTCCTGGACTGGGGGTGAGAGTCCAGGTGATGGAAAGGCAGCACACACGTAGTGTGGATGGGATGTGGGAGGTTGGAGGAGGGAGGTTAGCTCTGGATGACACCGTATAGCAAGGTGGTTTGTGAAATTGCTCTCCACAGAGGCTCGAGAGTCACCAGCGAAAGCTTTGAAACCCATGTTGGTGAGCTGGGAAGTGTGGAATATAAGGCAAGTCATCATTCATTTTTCCTATAAAGCTTCAGACCTAGCTCTCTGGGTAAATGAAGAACAATGGTAGGACTGCAGAGAAGCAACAACACAAGGAAATAATGGCATCAAGATGGGTGTGGGCCGCGTCATTGCACAGCCCACTGCCTCTGTAATGTGTGCATCTGGGGTGGCTGATTCTTTGAAAAGTAATAGGGAGTTTAACGGGGGTTGGAAGTGATCACTGGTCTGGGGAATGCAGATGGAAGTTGGATGCAGCACTTTTACAGGACTGAGAGGAGCTCAGCAGAGAAATAAAGGAGGATGTTTTCAGGGGGTTGGACCCAAGGAGTGAATCTTCAGTGGAGTTTTCCAGCTGAATGTAATGGAAACGTCACGGAGTCTCAGTTTTTCTGGGTGTTACATCATTTAACAAACAAGGGTTTATTAAGCACTTTTCAGCGGTGTTCCATGTGCTCATGGTGGGGAGAGGGGACTCTCCAGGGATGAGCTACAAGGATATAGGAGAGGACCTGCCATTGAGGGACCCCAGTGTTGAGAGGGGAAGCAGATTCAGGTGGAGATAGCCCTGAAAGTTTAGGTAGGTTTTATTTGGGCTTTTGGTGAGGGGTGGTTTGGAAGGGACAAAGTGTGCTGAGGAAGGGAGAGTGGGATGTGAAAAGCCTGGTACAGTAGGAGAGCAATATGGCTGAAACATAAGGGGGTGGGAGAAAGAGCTGGAAATTCCAGTTGGGGCCCAGTTTTAAAGAATGTTAAATGCCAGCAAGAGAAGTTGTGACTTGCGGCAGTAGGAATTACAGAGTTGAAGATTTTAACTTGGTTATTTGGAAGTGAGTTTCCTAGGGGGCCTTCTATCCTTGAGTCTTGATTCAGAACCCAAAGGCCATTGAAGTTTTCAAACTGATAGCTTCATTCTCTTCATTTCTTGCGTTCTTGATTATTCCGAACATACTGGTTTAGGCATGATTGTGGCAGATCTCTTCCCTGCCCCTGTGGGAGTTTACAGGTGAGGCAATTAAAGCTTCGAGAGATTGTCCCGGGTCATGTGGACCTTAGTGGCAGAGGCCAGGGTGAGAAACTTGGCCTTTGGGCTCTTCTCCCCCATGACAACGAACTGAAATCCTATGAGGTCTAGCTCCCTCCCCTCCCTCCCTCCCTCCCTCTCCCAAGAGAGCTTGTTTAGGCCTGGTGACAGATCACCTTACACAAGGCTGCATAGAGCCAGCGTCTCTGAGCCTCAAGGGTTGGGGGAGCCAGGCTCAGGGTAGGGAAACGGGGGAGCCTCTGGTTCAGAACCTCTAAGGCTAGTCTGGGATAATTCACCCCTTCAAGCTCCCCGTCTCCCCCAGTCCATACCCTGTGGTCACCTCATAGGCTGTAGTAGACACACTTTTTGTGCTATTTAGAAACTGGTTGATATATGGAAAGGAGATGTAGCATTTAAAAAGTATTGTTTGTGTCTAGAGTCACTTCACTCAACATCGAACACCTAGAAGTTGAAGGAATTATCTCTGCTAAGTTACAGATGCAAGCAACAAATAAATGTTTATTGAAGAGCTCCTTTGTGGGCTGCTCTGCTAGGTCCTAGAAGCTGAGGGACGGGGTGGGGGTTAGGGAAGAAGGAATACAGGGTGAAGGTGATGCCCCTGAAAAAGTATCTCTGGGGACTGGTAATATAGGTGAGAAGAGAGTTCCTGACAACCTAAATGACGCTCCATGCCAAAGGAGTGGCTCAGAAGGGTGCAGGAGGAGGCTGGAGGAGGCAGGCTGGGTCCCAGGAAGGAACGCATTGGAGCCCAGGGTAAGGCACGTGTTGCGGGGCTTGGGCAGGGTGATGGCTACGTGAGCCTGGCTGCAGCACCAGGCATTTGAGGTGGCAAATAAGGAATAAGAGGAACACAGCACAGTGTAGAGGAAGTGGGCTGCCATGTTGAGGAACTGAATGTCATCCTATGGGCAGAGGGAAGTTTTGGTGAAAGAGGCATCATTGTGATGACTGTATTGTACATCAGTGGGTTGGGTTTCCAGAAGGGTGGATTAGTGCTGAGAATAAGGAAGATCTAGGAGCTACTGGGTGGATTCTGTTCAATATGAGGACTGGCACCAGGGGTGAGCATGGAACCAAAGTGTAGGCACAGAAGCTTATGAAGAAAGTTTTGGGGCTCAGTGACTGATGAGATAGGAGGGGCAGAGTGTGGGAGGACCCGGAGACAGCTCCAAGTGAAGGGCCTGGGAGAACGGGCTGCAAAATGTTCAGGCGCTTGTCCAGCGCTCTCTCTTTTCCAGTTCTTTGTATGTATCGTCTCAGAGGTTATTGTGTTAAGTCAGCATATATCAGTTATCGTGTATATCAAATACGTGTGTATACAAAGGCACAGGGAGACAGGAAAGCGTATGTTCCTGTCATCTCCAGAGGGGAGAAGAGTAATTTTGTAGTTTGGGGAAGGCCCATGGCATTTTAAGAGCAGCTGGTGTCCAGAGGATGAAATTTGAGCCAACCCTGGAGAGAAGCGCAGTGGCTCTTGGGAAAAATGAGAAGGCGGCCCAAATCGTGCACCCACGAGTGGCCCCAGTAGATTAGGTTGTAAGCGGGTGTAAGCCTGCTGGAGCTCCCCCCTCCTGCCTGCACAGTTGGGGTTGTCTGTGGATGAGTTTGTTGTTGGAAGTGGAGGATAACCGCTTGGGATACCCAGCGCTGCACGGCTACTTTCTTCCTTTCTTCCTGAGGATGGATGCCCTGTATGCCCTGAGCAGTAGAGAGCTTTACGCCACTGGGCTTTGCACCTTCAACCTGGTTAACTCAGGTGGCTTGGCCATTGAGGTGCTGGTAGGGGTGCAGCTGGGGCTACTGTGGGTAAGAGATACAAATCGATGTCATTCACTGAATGGGTTGCATAATTCGGGGTAAAATCTTTCTCATAAGACTGACTTTTTCGATTAGGATTGTTTGCTTTATAACCTTCTCTCTCAGTGGGGAGAGTTGCTTCTTTTAATTTTGGCAACGATTCCCGTATGCAAAACATAAACTCATGTTAATAATTATCCTTATCCCCTCTAAGAGGTCCTATGATTGATAGTTAATGGCCCAAACAAAATGTAACACCAGGTAAGTGAAGTTCCTCTTGAGTCTTCTGATTGGGTCCTGGTAGTCACTTCCCCGTAACTGACGCCTGTTCCCCCCACCCCACCCCAGTTGCCCAGGTGCCATGCCGGGCCTGGGGAGACAAAGACCAATGGGAAACTGTCCCAGAAGAGCCCAGACTCCCGCTGAGGTGGCTCCCCGTTGTCAAGCCCGGCGCCCCAGGTGACTTGGCAAAGAGTGAGGTGAGCTCCATTAGGGCTCTGAGCATTGCAGTGAATTCCCAGAACGGTGATTCTTAAGGCTTGAGAAGCTGGCCAGGCAAACACATCCTTCCCACTGCCTTAAGCATGGGGACTGCCAGGTTTGTCAGCAGTAACTTTGATCCCCTACTCTCTTTGGATGAAAAGAAGTTGGAATTTGTTGGAAAATATTTCACACCAAATGGCTGAGCTATTGAAATCACTTTCTCAGGAAGGCTCTGGCAAGCTTTGGGTCCCTTAAGTTAGGAAACCTGTGATTCGCCCTTTGGTTTGTGAATTAAAGACTCAGAGTAACTTGACTTGCGGGAAGCAAGTGGTGGATTTTCTCATATTTGACTAATTGGGTACTAGGGTCTATGTTACACTCCAGGAGATTTACCCACAGTGACGAAGTTGTCGGGGGAGGGTTAGCAAGGCAGCCATGAGTGGGCCCTGGCGGCACCTCCCCACACACCCCGCCATCCCCCAGCTGCTTGGTTTGATGCTCCCTGCAGGCTTCTGAGGGGAGCATCTTCCATCCATCTGTGACAGAGAACTTCAGGTTTTCCATCCCTTCCTCTGGCTGCATTTTGCTTATTTCCCAGGTTGTCCTCTGAGCCCAGTTCCACCACCTCGCCGGCAGCCGCAGAGGCATCTGAGATGTGTGTGCTCTGGGTAGCTGTTTCTGTTCTTGTGCTGGTGGAGTTTTTGTACGGTAGATACCAGCCAGAGGGTCACAGCCCCGGGGGTGCATGAGGGCAGGGTGTCTGGCTCGGCTGACATGGCCCAAGCTTTGCACTCTCAGGGCATATGCCCATCGGATCGCCGGCTTTCCCTGGGCACCGCCGGGAGGTTGGCAGGCTTACTTCATACTCTGGAGGGTACCACAGCCTTCATCCCCACAGAAGGCTGACTTTGCACACTGGCTTGCTTCCGGGGGCACAGCCTAGTGTGGTCATATGGAAGCTGACTGGGTTTAGTGGTGGTGAGGTAATCTCTAGGCAATCAAAGCAAATCAGGGATAATTTGCAGGCTTCAGCAGGACAGTCACATTGTTAACACAATTAGTTCCATTAATCTTTCCTAATCATCTAAGGTAAACAGATGGCTTTTGAAGTCAGGGAAAACATCTCTAGGAAGAAAGGAAAGGATGAAGTGATCAACTCCTTTTTTCTTCAAAGCACTTATTGTGAATCCTGACTAAAAAAAAAAAAAAAAAGCCACCGCCTACTGTATGTGCATGAGAGGATCAGGGAAAGGACTTGGGGAGTCTCTTCAGAGGGGCATGAGAAGGGCCAGATGGACAGCTGTGGCTTGGGTTTATTCATCCCACGTCCTCTGTGGGGCATTGGCTTAGACTGGTTGGAACAGGAGGTGGGAAAGGCTTCGGTTACCTGAGGTACCCCGCTCCCCAGTTAAGGTCTTTAAGAAAGGCTAAGATGAGCTGTGGGACATCAGTCCAGTTGGGGTATAGAAGTTGTCCACTTTCTCTCTCCCTTCCTCTTTCCCTCTTTTCTTCCCTTCTCCTCTTCCTCTTCTTTATCTCTTATTATGGAAAATTTCAAACACCTACAGAAGTGAACCGAGTAGAATGATGGATTCCTGTGTATCTACCACCTAGTTGCAACAGAGATCATGACCAACGACCCGTTTTCTGGTTGATGATATTTAATTATCACCACCCCCTGCCTCTCTGGAGATTTTTCTTATTCATTGTATGTTGCTCATCTGTTTATGAATGATAGGGCTCGCGGATTTTCTGGTAGAGATTTCTTGCCTCTTCTTTTTTTTCTTCCTTAGAGGTCGAATGGGCCAACAATTTAGGTTGATACGGAGGTTTTCTGATCCTAGGAGTCTGCATCCAGGGTGGGAGAAGTGGATGAGGGAGGTTGGGTCGTGGGGCCTAGGAAGACAACAGAACCTGGGTCCATTTGGTGGGCTAGAAGGATTGATGAGTGAAATATCTTTTCATTTTTAGTTTTAACTGTTGACAAGGCCTCTTATCTCCAGCCAAGCCGCCCACCGTGGAGCACATTTATCCGCAGGAATGAACATAGGAATAATAGCTTCGAGAAGACCAGCTACCTTAGCCTCACCTTTACCTGGCTGAGGTTCTAAATCCTCTCAACCCTTTCCCGTGTCTTGCCTTAGAACACACAAAGGATCCTCTATGGGAATCTTGTGCCTCTGTAGTCTAAGAGGGCACCTTGGATGGGGCTTCAGGCACCCAGCCTCTTGCTCCATTGTTTTCTTGCAACGGGCCTGGGACTTGGGGTGCCCCACCACAGCCCCCCTGCCACTACGTCCCGACTGAGTTTAGAGTTGGTGTGTTCAGTGGTGGGGGGAGGGATACTCAATCCGTTAGAGCAACAGCAGCAGACAGACAGGCTTCCCAGAAACAGGAAATGCCTTTATGCTAACTTAAAGCATTATTTCAGTTTTTCTACAGTTTTTTTTTTCCTCACCGCACAAACCCCACCTTGCAACAGATACAGCCAGTTAGTTCAGTGGTGCATGAAGTCAGCGTCACATCAGGCTTAACAAGAACTACTGTGTGTGTATGTGTGTTGGGGGGCGGGTGCGGGTAACTACTGTGTGTTGGGGGGCGGGTGCGGGTAACTACTGTGTGTGTGTGTATGTGTGTTCGGGGGCGGGTGCGGGTAACTACTGTGTGTGTATGTGTGTTGGGGGGCGGGTGCGGGTAACTACTGTGTGTGTGTGTATGTGTGTTGGGGGGCGGGTGCGGGTAACTACTGTGTGTGTGTGTATGTGTGTTCGGGGGCGGGTGCGGGTAACTACTGTGTGTGTGTATGTGTGTTGGGGGGCGGGTGCGGGTAACTACTGTGTGTGTGTATGTGTGTTGGGGGGCGGGTGCGGGTAACTACTGTGTGTTGGGGGGCGGGTGCGGGTAACCACTGTGTGTGTGTGTATGTGTGTTGGGGGGCGGGTGCGGGTAACTACTGTGTGTGTGTGTATGTGTGTTCGGGGGCGGGTGCGGGTAACTACTGTGTGTGTATGTGTGTTGGGGGGCGGGTGCGGGTAACTACTGTGTGTGTGTGTATGTGTGTTGGGGGGCGGGTGCGGGTAACTACTGTGTGTGTGTGTATGTGTGTTCGGGGGCGGGTGCGGGTAACTACTGTGTGTGTGTATGTGTGTTGGGGGGCGGGTGCGGGTAACTACTGTGTGTTGGGGGGCGGGTGCGGGTAACCACTGTGTGTGTGTGTATGTGTGTTGGGGGGCGGGTGCGGGTAACTACTGTGTGTGTGTGTATGTGTGTTCGGGGGCGGGTGCGGGTAACTACTGTGTGTGTATGTGTGTTGGGGGGCGGGTGCGGGTAACTACTGTGTGTGTGTGTATGTGTGTTGGGGGGCGGGTGCGGGTAACTACTGTGTGTTGGGGGGCGGGTGCGGGTAACTACTGTGTGTGTGTGTATGTGTGTTCGGGGGCGGGTGCGGGTAACTACTGTGTGTGTATGTGTGTTGGGGGGCGGGTGCGGGTAACTACTGTGGGTGTGTGTATGTGTGTTGGGGGGCGGGTGCGGGTAACTACTGTGTGTGTGTGTATGTGTGTTCGGGGGCGGGTGCGGGTAACTACTGTGTGTGTGTATGTGTGTTGGGGGGCGGGTGCGGGTAACTACTGTGTGTGTGTATGTGTGTTGGGGGGCGGGTGCGGGTAACTACTGTGTGTTGGGGGGCGGGTGCGGGTAACTACTGTGTGTGTGTATGTGTGTTGGGGGGCGGGTGTGGGTAACTACTGTGTGTGTGTATGTGTGTTGGGGGGCGGGTGCGGGTAACTACTGTGTGTGTGTATGTGTGTTGGGGGGCGGGTGCGGGTAACTACTCTGCGGGTGCGGGTAACTACTGTGTGTTGGGGGGCGGGTGCGGGTAACTACTGTGTGTTGGGGGGCGGGTGCGGGTAACTACTGTGTGTGTGTATGTGTGTTGGGGGGCGGGTGCGGGTAACTACTGTGTGTGTGTATGTGTGTTGGGGGGCGGGTGCGGGTAACTACTGTGTGTGTGTATGTGTGTTGGGGGGCGGGTGCGGGTAACTACTGTGTGTGTGTATGTGTGTTGGGGGGCGGGTGCGGGTAACTACTGTGTGTGTGTGTATGTGTGTTGGGGGGCGGGTGCGGGTAACTACTGTGTGTGTGTATGTGTGTTGGGGGGAGGGTGCGGGTAACTACTGTGTGTTGGGGGGCGGGTGCGGGTAACTACTGTGTGTGTGTATGTGTGTTGGGGGGCGGGTGCGGGTAACTACTGTGTGTGTGTATGTGTGTTGGGGGGCGGGTGCGGGTAACTACTGTGTGTGTGTATGTGTGTTGGGGGGCGGGTGCGGGTAACTACTGTGTGTGTGTATGTGTGTTGGGGGGCGGGTGCGGGTAACTACTGTGTGTGTGTATGTGTGTTGGGGGGCGGGTGCGGGTAACTAACTACTGTGTGTGTGTATGTGTGTTGGGGGGCGGGTGCGGGTAACTACTGTGTGTGTGTGTATGTGTGTTGGGGGGCGGGTGCGGGTAACTACTGTGTGTGTGTATGTGTGTTGGGGGGCGGGTGCGGGTAACTACTGTGTGTTGGGGGGCGGGTGCGGGTAACTACTGTGTGTGTGTATGTGTGTTGGGGGGCGGGTGTGGGTAACTACTGTGTGTGTGTATGTGTGTTGGGGGGCGGGTGCGGGTAACTACTGTGTGTGTGTATGTGTGTTGGGGGGCGGGTGCGGGTAACTACTCTGCGGGTGCGGGTAACTACTGTGTGTGTGTGTATGTGTGTTGGGGGGCGGGTGCGGGTAACTACTGTGTGTGTGTGTATGTGTGTTGGGGGGGGTGCGGCTAGAGAGGTTTTCTGCCTTCTCTTTTGAAGACATAGAGAAAGCTAAAAAACCAAGGTTTTTATCATCCCCAAGTCGGGATGAGTGTGCATGTTGGTGGTGGTGGTTTGGAGGAAGGAAGGTGGGAAGTCAAAGCCGACTCCACCCAGGGCAGTCGAGGTTGGACCTCTGTATCGAGGTCTTTCTGATATCTGGGCAGGTCCCTCTCGTCTTCCCATTCCCTATGTGTCCTCCTGGCTCAAACTACAGATCCACATCCCTTATGCAAAAGCCCCCAAGGCCAGATTTATTTAGAAATTCAGACTTTTTTGTATTCTTGAACAGCGGTCCCCAACCTTTTTGGCACCAGGGACCAGTTTCGTGGAAGACAAATTTTCCACAGACCGGGGCCAGGCGGCAGTAGTTGTTCAGGCGGTGATGAAGCTTCCCTCACTCCCCCGCCGCCCACCTCCTGCTGTGCGGCCCGGTTCCTAACAGGCTGCAGACAGGTAGTGGTCCGCGGCCCAGGGGTTGGGGACCCCTGTTCTAGAATGTTATTCTGTATATTATTGAATACATAATAACTCCAGTAGATTCTGGGGCAGTCCTTTCTGAGGAAACAAATTAACATTTCTATAACCCAATTGTATGGCTGTTTACACTAAGTGGAATAAATGGAGACAATAAATTGCCATGTGTCAGCTTGGGTCAGGGTCTGTGGCCGAAGGATTTTGACCCAAACTTCAAAAAAAGTCCAGGTTTTAGAGCATTTTGGATGTCAGTGTTGTGGGTCAGGGGTTTCGGATCTGTACTGTGTCTCTCTGCTAGTGACTTCCAAATTCAAATCTTAAGCTTGGACCTTTCCCCTGCCCTTGGCTATCTCAGAGGTGTCTCCAAGCGTGCCTGTCCAAACCCTGCTCCGGGTGCCCCACTCCCGCCCTGCCCCCCTCCCAGTCCTCTCCTGCTCGGCCAAGGACAGCTTCACGTTTTGCTCAGGCTCCAAATCTCCACGCTAGCCTCCAGCCCTCTCTTTATCTTATACACTGTGTCCAATCCACCGGCAATCCTTTCGGCTCCACCTTCGAAATATGTTCCGAAACTGACCACTTCCCGTCACCTCTACTATCCCATCCCTTCCTAGCCACCGTCATCTCCCCTGGATTATTATGATAGCCTCCAACTCTCACCTGGATTATCACGATAGCCTCGTCAGTGGCCTTCCTGCTTCCTCACTCGCCCCTAAAATTTATTCTCCACACAGTAGCCAGACTGATCCTGTCAAAGTGTAAGGCACAGCACGTCACTTCTATACTCAAACTCACCTCTGGCTTCCCATCTCGCTCAGTGCCAAAGCCCAATCCTTACCATGTTCCACCTCTGTGACCTTGTCGCCAGTGACCTCCCTCACTCTGCTCCTGTCACTCCATCTCCTACCCTGGCAAAGGTCAAGTCCTCTCCCACCTCCCAGCCTTTGCACTTGCCCTTCCCTCTGCTCGTTACGCTGCTGGTATCCTCCCCGAAATCCACAGGCCTGACTCCTTGAGTATCAAGAAGGCTTTCCTTGATCTTAGATAAATGAACCCTCAGTCACCAAACCCAAACTCTGAAATTTGCCTTTTGACGAACAAGACATGAAATACTCTAAAGGAAAACCAACAAAAGGTTCAACGTTAGAAAAGATCTATTAACTAAAAAAAGAAAAGATCTATTAACTAGAAAAGATCTATTAACTAAAACTTGGCTCCAGTTACGTCTGTCTACTCTGGGCAATGAACAGAGCATTGACTATTCTAAGGATAGACTTGAAAAATTTAAACTTTATTTTCCTTTGATGCCTCTGAAAGGCCAAGGACTTTTTTTGTGCTTGGACTTTTTTTGTGCTTTCTTCTATTTATTTCAAGCCCTGACTTTGTTAATTAATGATTATAGATAGCCCTAAACTATCCTCACAAAGTAGATGGAATCCATAGAATCCCTCCCATATGGTCTGTATATAACATGACATACTTGTGATGTGTCTTTTCTGTGCTTGTCCAAAATATATGGAAATCTGATGTCCACAAGAGAAAGCCACAAATTCAGAACTATTCTGACATTCAGAGCTTGGACAATTTTCTGATCCCCTTTGCTATGTGCTTCAGGAAATATCTTCCCTTCTAGTTCAGTTATTGGTGGGGTTTCAGCACATGTAAATCTGATTTGTGAGTCCAGCTGCATTAGCCTGTTCATTTTACAATGCCTGCAACTTCATAAAGGTATAGAAAGCAAGCAGAGAATTATAAGGAGAGTTGCCCATTTTCAGAGAATAGATGGTCCCTGCTTTCATATATTATTTGTACCTGAAAACCTATGTATTCGTTTATCTATAGGAAAAACCCAGTTGAACATTCACACGTGCTCATTAGGTTACATGTTGAGGTAGGCTTTATCCCAGAAAGCTGGAAATTATGTCAGAATTTTTATTTATATCTTTACTATTTTGATACAAAATCTAAAAGTTTTAAAGCTTTAATGTTTTCCTTCAAAATTCAACAGTCAAATGATGAACATCTAATTGAGGGTAAGATTTTGCTGACATTGACCTGCCTAATAAATTCCGTTTTCCTCTATATTACATGTTTGAGACCTATGCTTGGTTTTCTTAGAACCAGCATTTTAAATTTTTTATAAATTAAAAAAATTATACATTTTATAGGACACTGAGGACAAATGGGAGCATATATTCCAAAGAACTCCTGTAAAACAAAGATGGTGACACTGCATGGCTAGGTGATAGCACAGTATAGTTATGTCTTAGCAGAAATGTTTGCTCATTACCTGTTTGACAAAGTCTATGTTGTTATGGAAGTTTATCACATACGAGGTAGTTTAAAGGTTAACCATGTATAAGGTATAAAAATGTGGGCCACACCACCCCACAAAAATTGAGGAAGAGCGTCGTACAGAGAAGGAGATTTGATCAAAGCAAAGGATTTTTAAATGAGTGTGTTCTATTTGGTTGAGCTATTGAAAGCGTCTCTTAAGATGTTCTAACTGTATTCGACTGAGGAATATGCCTGGCTACTAACCCCTCATAACTGGTGATTAGGATTGAGTAGTGCTGTGAACCATTTGACCAGAAAATTACACTTTTAAAGAAGTAAGTAAATTTAACATAATTTGTCCCATTTTTAACTTGCACCTTAAAGAATTCTGCAGTGAAAAGCGGGACAATTGAGTCAGCTGTGGTTAATTTACTGAGATGCCTGAGTGGGTTGCTTGACCTCACTGTGCTTCAGTTTCCTTAGCTGTAAATGAGGGGACTGAGCCACATAACGTCCTTCAAGCAACAAGTCTATTGTCTGATTTTTTTTTTTAATCACAAAAGTTATAATAGAAAGTAGAAGATTTAAAAGACAGTTTAGAGCTTCCCTGGTGGCGCAGTGGTTGGGAGTCCGCCTGCCGATGCAGGGGACGTGGGTTCGTGCCCCGGTCCGGGAAGATCCCACTATGCCACGGAGCGGCTAGGCCCGTGAGCCATGGCCGCCGAGCCTGCGCGTCCGGAGCCTATGCTCTGCAACGGGAGAGGCCACAGCAGTGAGAGGCCCACGTACCGCAAAAAAAAAAAAAAAAAAAAGACAGTTTAGAAAAACTATGGTTATGTACAAAGAAAAAAATCACATTATTTTACTCTCCGGTAGATAACTGGTTTTTTCCTTTGTATATGTACCTACGTACACACATTTTATTTTTTAAAAATTGGATCATAGTATATATATTCCTTTATAATCTCATTTTTTCCTTCCGCTTTTAATACCATATTTTGAATATCTTTCCATGCCATTAAATATAATTCTGCAAGATTTTTTTCATGATGGCATGGTATCTAATGATTTGAATATGCTACAATTTATTTAAATAGTTTGCTATTATTGGACAATTAGTTTCTAATTTTACACGCTTCAAAATGTTGTAATAATGATCTCTGTATTTAAATCTTTTTGCACATGTGTGATTTGGGATAAATTCCCAGAAATGGAATTGCTAGGTCAAAGGATTTTTGTTATATAATGCCAAACCACCCTACAAATTTTGTGCCAATTTATACTTCATTAGCAGTGTGTAAGGGGGACTATTTCTCCTCCACTCTCACCAGCCCTGGATAATGTCATTTAAGATGATGCGTTTTTGGAATTTTCATTCAAGGTGGTCTAGGAGCAAATATGTTTATTGCTTTGCCTACTCAAGATCCCATTTAGATAACAGAAAAGGAAAAAGGTGTGGGTATACAATTTTATAACGAGTAAGTGAGCAGAAGGGTGCCATCATTAAGCTATTTCAGTGAATTTCTGGGAAAAGAAAGGAGAGGGCAGGGTGGAAACTACAGAGCAGGATAGAAGTACAAAGGAGCCACAGCCCAGAACATGTGCTGGGGGCTACCGGAACCTAGCCTAGAGCCACCTGTTCTGCAGGACCCTTAAGGAGCTCTGGGCATGGAAACTGTAGTCACCCCAGAGGCAAGAGTGAGAAGTGCAGCTGAAAGCAAGTGACTATTTGAAAGTCTGTATGTGGCATGTGTAGTGAGTATACTCACTACTCTCACTGCTGAAGGACCTGGAGCCAGACCCTGACCCCCAGGGTCAGAAATTGGAAAGTTCTTGTAAAAAGCAATGGAATGATGGTTTGGGGAGAGCTATCATAGATGGTGGGGACCCTTGCTATCACGGCCAGCTCCCACTCTGTAACCCTGTGTTCACAGAAATAGGTTGTGTCCATAAAACAAAAAAAGAAAAGGATGCTATGAGGAGAAAGAAGCTGCAGAAAATAGGAAGGTGCTTCTGGAATCTTAACATACTATTGTCAGAAATAAAAGTTCAGTGGAAGGGTTGTAAGATATAGTCAAAGAAATCTAGAATATGGACTAAAAGGAGAAAAGAGATGGAAATATATATAACAAATAGTAAGAGACATAGGGATTAATTCTACTGGTCCAATAGCCAAATAATGGGAGTTTCATACAGAAAATGAAGAGGCCAATAGCAAAGGACAAATTAGAAGAATATCTCCCACAAATTCAGTGAATCAAAAGAACAAGTACAATGAATCAAAAAAAGATACCCTGAGACATATCACGTTGGAATTTCAGAACACTGAGGATAAAAAAGTTGCTAAAACTTCTAGAGAGTGAAAACAAAACAAAGTCACATACTAAACAACAGTAGCCAGGCTGACATCAGAGTCCATAGGCAATATTGATGTTAGAAGAAAGTTCTGATAGGTAATGATTTTTTTTTTTAACATAGAATTCTATATCCAGCCAAACTATCAATCGTGTGGGAGGACAAGCATGCAAGGTCTTAGAAAGCTAGCTTTCTATGCACTCTTAATCAATATTTCAATCAGAATGTACTTTACTGGCAAAAAACAAGGGAATAACCCAGAACAAGGAAGATGATGGATTCCAGAAACAGTGACTGTTTCCAGCAGAGCAGTGAAAATAAGTCACGGTACTACAGCTGTGCAGGAGACCAGAGAGTAGTCAGCCCAGATTAGGGAAAAGTGTACAGTGAGGGTGTCCAGAAGGACAGACCCTGAGAGAAGGGGACCCAGGGGAAAAACTTGAGGATCTGAGAAAGGCAATTGGTAGAGTGAAAAAAAAAAAAAAAAAAGAATCCATTTGAATTTGATGCTAGGTATATTCGCCATTGAGTGGTAGATGAGTTGGCACATTGGACCTGTGGTAAAGAAAGTATATGTGATATCATTTACAAAGTTATAATATTAAGTGAACACTATTAATTCATCTTCAGATTTTGGAACCAGCATATACACAAAGCATGGAACTCAACTACAATTAGAAAAAAATGTCAGTTTTGTCAATGTTGATAGTCTAACAGTGAAAATGCAGAGGATGGGGAGGGCGGGAAGCACTCATGTCCTCCAGTTAGAAGGTGTAGGGTCAAGGGATATTGTCTATAGTTGATGGAACAAGAAATTGACATTTAGATTGCTTTTTCTTTTTGCAGTTGTCAAGAAGAATAGAGAAGGAACTGAGAATTGCGATGTGTAATTATTTTGTGAAGGGAGGAAAGTGGCGTGGGGTGGTGAGTGAACTAAATCCTCATCTCTCACAGCAGCAGGGCAAGAGTGAATGTCTAAAACAAGAAATCAGGAAATTGAGGTATAAACATTTTATTTAGGGACATGGCAGTGATGACCAGAAAAACCCAAATGGAAGTTATTAAAATTGCTTCCCTCTGGGGAGGGCAAGAGACTGCCGCCTCTCATTGTAAGTTTTGATTTTTAAAAACTGAACGCATCACGATACTTAATTTTGTTTATATATTAATAAACAAATGACACAAGGATACATAGCCCCAAAGAAACTTTGGCTAAATTGTTAGGCAAAAGAAAAAAAGGCTTACCCTTGTTTAAATTTGTATTTCTTTGCTTATTTGAACCAAGTGATTTCAAAGTTGCTTATGACTGTTAGCTTTCATGCCTCTGTGATTTTTATAAAACTCTTCCTCACTGGACATGTTTCCAACTATATGGTGCAAAGCAGTGGCAAATAGGACTTGCTATACAGAAAATCCCAATACAGCAATATTTTCAAGAGGGCATTTACTCCCTGAAGCTGGGTGTCCTACCCTGTGTCTGTGTCTCATAGTCTGAGCCTCCCAGCTGTTTTGCTGTGGGATTGGTGTTCCTTCAACTATGAGCTCCAGGAGGACAATGAAAAAGCTTTACTTTCATTGTTCTTGTGCCCAAGAAGTGACTCCACCATCACGCACACAGCATGGGCTCCTTGACCAGCTCACGATGTGTTCTTTCCTCAGGATCTCCTTGAGTCCATGCCCTTGGCTGGATCCAAGGTAACCGGAGCATGGGGATGGGAGTCGGAGAGCCCTGCTTTAATTCAGGCTGCTTTTCTTCAAGCTGTGAGAATGTGGGCAAGCCACTCCAATCCATGAGCCTCAGCTCTCTCATTCCTGAAATGGTTCAGATAAGGATATGGCCTCCCTCACTCAGATAACGCATGTAAAGTGCTCAATAAAGGGTGTTTATTAGAGTTGTGATTAATATTATGAATAAAAGAGTCTCCGTGAGGAGCTCAAAGTGCTGAATAACAATTATAATGTCTTAGGTTTTGAAGGGAGTCAGGAACTGAATGTCTTTGTGAGTAGCTGTTGGTGAAAGGTCCTGCTAGGTTGTGATATAACAGAGACAGAGAAGTTCCTGGTCTGGAGATAATTTTTCTGGTTGCACAGTCTTGAGCTCCCGACTGAGCTCGGCTCTGTTCCACGTGGATCCATTCAGTTCCACTTGGAGTCTCTCCTGGTTCCGTGCCATGTGCCCAGCTGTGGATCAAGAACTGTGGAAACCTCCCCACCCCCACCAAGGGACACGTGGCTCTTCCCAAGAGGGGCTCACAGTCTAGGCGGGAGATAACCCTAATGACTTGACAGCTGACATTTAGAGGATGCTAGCCGTGTGCTAAGCATGGCTCCAAGTGCCTCACCCTCTCATTTGATCCTCCAAACATTCTGAAGCAGGTGCCACTGACACTCTCAATGTGTAGATGAGGAAATCGCAGCAAGGGCCACACAGCTTGTGACAGGCAGAGCTGGGGTTTGGACCCAGGTAAGTTAGCTTCAGAGCCTTGACTCTCAATCACCGCAGTTGGCTTATTAGTGTAAAAAATAGGAAACGTGCAATAAAACGCATGGATAAAAGGGCACCCAGTGAGAGAGAACTGCAAAGCAAAATGCAAAGTGCACGTGGGTAGTGGGTATTTTTCACTTCAGAACACTGAGGGTAAGCGGCTACATTTCCTGCTGTTTGCACTCAGCATCTTCTCGTGGGAGTCAGTGGGAGTACAGTCATGTACTGCCATTTCCCTGAAAGAAGAGAGGAAAACGAAAACGACACCACGACCAGGCAATGCTTCGTAAGCCATTGCGCACTCTTGACATTAGGTTTGGCACTTTTGGATGTTTTCTCAGCTCAGAAAAGCATCTGCATACACACACTTATTTGTTTTTAGCCACCTCTGTCATCAGAGGGAGCCAGCTCTCTGGGTCTATTCTGCGCCTGTTGAAAAGAGGAAGCAGGTACTAGCTTGAGTTTACTCCATTGGTGGCCTGTGGGGAGCTGGGATCTGTAAGGTAGGCATCCGGTCCAGCCAATGGGACTTTCGCATGGAGATGATGGTTGCTGCTCGGTTGGTGTCTGGGACCTGGGTACCGGGGGATGGACAAGCAACGTGTCAGCCAATTTTGAGGGGTGTTTCTTTAAGAAGTGCCTGGGAACCGAAGCAAGCTGCTCTCTGGGGGACTGGGTTAGAAATAGGTAGTGAAAAAAGGTGTTGACAAATATTGTGACAAGTTCACTCAAGGACACGGTTTTAAAAATCAAATGGTTCAAAAGAGCATAGAGTGAAGGATAATGCCCCTTTCCTGATTTCTCGCCCCTCTATCCTCTAGTTTCCATCTCTTGAGGCAACCCCTGTTTCCTGTTGATTAAGACTCCTTCTAGAGATAATATATGCCAAACAAGTGTGACAGTGTGTGTGTGTGTCTGTGTGTTTACCCACATGCACACCCATTTTATTCACATGATAACCTAGCATAATAAACACATTATACCATACTTTTTTTCCCACTTAATATATCCCAGAGATAGTTTCATGTAAGTCAGTACATTTAGAACTTTTTATTCTTTTTTTAGGGCTTGCATAGTGATCTACCAAATGGTGTCCCATAATTTATTTAAGCTGTCTCCTATTCATGGATATTTAGGTCCTTGAGGTTGTTAAAAGCCATTCTAGAGCATTTGGCCTAATTTTTTTTGTTTTGCATATGAGGAAATTGAGATCCACACACAGAAAGACAGGTTTAAATAATTCAGCAGGGAACCACATTTTGGATGTGTTTTTCTTGCTATCACCGTATTTTGATCACAGAAGACAAGAGAAGGTGGGTTTGAGCGTGTTTTGCACACGTGGGTGGGTGTGTGAATGTGTGCCTACACAGGTAGGTGTACATTATGTTGGGTGACAGATGTGTTCTTGAAAAACTCTGAATGAACCCTTTTATTTTTAAAAATGGAATTTGAAATCTTAAATGCCCTGAGGGTGGGAAGATGATTTGTTATTTAAAGGAAAATTGTAGAGCAATCCTTATGTGAAATTATGACTTCTTTTTTTCCTTTTTCAGAAGCGACTTTATTGAGGTATAATTTACATGCAAAAAAAAGAATGCATCCATTTTAAGTGTGTGGCTTGATTCAGTTTAACAAACATATACATTCATGTCACCACCGCCCAATCAACATATAGAAGACTTTCATCTTCCCCAAAGGTCCTTCTGTGCCTCTTTTCTTTTTTTATTGAATATATACTTTACTATTGTAAAATACAATACTCAAAATCATTCAATCATCCCCTGTGCCTCTTTGAATCCAGTTCCCATGTCCACCTCCAGGAGATCACCGATATGCTTTTTGTCATGATAGATTAGTCTTGCCTGTTCTGGAACCTTACGTAAGTGGAATGGTAATCTTTTGCGTTTGGCTTCTCTCCCATAGCATTCGTTTTGTTGCATGTACCAGTTCATTCTTTACTGCTGAGTAAAAGCCTGTCATATGGATACAGCATGGTTTGCTTATTCACTTATCTGTTCTTGGACATTTGGGTTGTTTCCAGTATTTGGCTGTTATGAATGAAGCTGCTAGGACCACTTCTGTACAGGTTGATGGCTTCCCAAGTAAATCATCTCCATAATCCAGTTGTGCAGGTCCAGTTTAAAATCGGGCCATTCATCCATTGAGCCAACATGTATAAATATGTATTAAATCCCTTCCATGTGCTGGACAGACAGGGTTCTGCCCTTCAGGGATGTACACGAAAGCCCACATAACGTCTTTGCACTACCATGGAAGGCATATGAGAAAGGAGCAATCCTCCTCTCCTCTTATTTTATGAAAGTAAGTGCTATTCGAAGCCTGTGAACCGAGTGGAACTCTTAAAATATTTAGTTACATGTGCACCCTCTGCTTTTTAACCAGCCAGTGCACTCTACCAATAGATCTAGTAGCAAACTCCTCAAATGAAGAGTCTTTAGTTTAATTGGTGGCTAGCTCCAAAATCACCACCCAGCAGCTGCCCATCATAGTGCCTGCACGTTTTGTGCTTTCCAAAAGCAGCAGCTGGGAGGACGCCTGCTGCTTGAAGATCTCCTGCTCTGTCTGGCTTGCCTCTTCCATGCCAGGCACCTCTGGGGACAGTACGTGCCTGAGGGGCCTCCAGGGGAAAATAGCCAGCAATACAGGGGGTGCAGACCTTGTGAAGAGGGTCCTCTGCCTTGGGAAAGAAGCCCTGAGTCTTCTCCCTTCTCCTCCTTCCCACCTCCTCCTCCCTCACTCCCCACCCTCCTCCAGGAAAAAAAAGAAACAGTCTATTATCTAGGACTTAATTGGTGCAATATGGACAGTGCAGCCTCTTTTCCTCCTTCTCCTCCTTTCTGGAGTCATCCTTTTCTGACCGCCCCCCCACCCCTTTTGCTTCTTTCTAGGACCTGGTGCCTGACACCAGATGGAAAAGGAAGTGAAGCTCAAATTGGGTCTGTGTGACCCTTGTGGGCTGTTTTGAGGGGAGGTTTGCCTAGGGGTCTCCAATGAAAGTTGAGCCGGTGGTTAGGAGGAAGCTTGACTATGAATTTCTTGCCTCCTGTGTCTCAAACTCGATTACCCCCAAACACAGGCACACAGACACCTATGGGTCACAGTGACACACAGTGGTGACAGCTAAGCGGGCTGCATGGCCGGGGTGCAAGTCCAGTGGCCAGGGTTCTTGCTGGACAGGTGTGGTGTGCTGGGAGGAGTATAGGACTCAGAGTCAGGAGCTGAGGGTGCAAGTTATGATGTCTCTGCCACTTACCTCTGGCTGTTCATCTCCGGAGGACTTGTCCTCAGAGACTACTGTGTGAACGGTGCCCCTGCAGCTGTGCCGTGTGTGCGCTCTCACTAGCCCTGCTTATCTTCCTTAACCTCACTTTTCTTGGACATGCAATGTTGCTAATAATACTTGTTACCTTACAGATTAATTGTGAGGAACCAATGAAATAATGCTTGCGAAGGACTTTGTGAATGCTCAGCCACCACCCAAAAAAGTGCCTGTGCGTCTTTTTGCTTTTCAGAGATGGCTTTTTCCTGGTTTCTGTGGTTTGGGCTCTTTCCCCATTGCTTTGGACCTAACTCTCAGGAATGGAGCTCTTGTTTATGCCCAGACCTTCCCCAAGGGCTCTGGCTGGGGGGGTGGAGGGGTGGGCAAGGTGTTCAACGTGTTGCTCTGACTTAAACGGGCCTGGCTGGGGAGCCAGTCAGTTGTACCTGAGAAGGAGAATGAACCCATGGAGGACAAGCCAGAGGCTTAGAACTATGAGAACCCTGAGACCTGGTTGTCAGAGAAGGCTTTGTGGGGCTTGAGATGGGAGCTCCCGGGCTGGGTGGGGCTCGAGGTGGGAGCTCTGTCAGAGTCATCTCTCCGGTGTGCTCCAGGCAGCAGCGCTGCGCGGGAATCCAGCTGAAAGCTCTCGGTACCCCAGTTTTTCTATCTGAAAAGTAGGGAATATGTATTGCTGGCCTCCCAGGCGATTAGATGAACTAATACAGGTGAAACCTCAATACAGTGTCCCAGGCCTAGTAGGTGCTCAGACAATACGTGGTCATCCTCAGCTTCTCCTTCTCTCGTAATCACCTCATGACCCTCTGATGACCAGGGCTATAGCCTTTTCTCCCACTGGGTTTCCTCCAGGGCTGGGTGAGAAATTCTCACCTTAGGTCTACATCTGATATTCGCAACACTGTAAAATCATCAGATGTCCTGAAATAATATGTAATAACGGCAATTTGGGGCAAGAAAATGCTTTTTGGGGAGGTGGGAAGTTTCATAGAGTGGAAAGAACATCACGTTGGATTAAGCAACAGATTTGAAGACTTGGCTTTTTAATGGCAAGAGCAGCAACAGTTACCGAGTGTTCTGTGCCAAGCACCATGCTCTACACTGTACGTAGATTTTCACATTTTACATTGTGACACCCCCAGTGTCGCAGGACCTGTTATTAGCTCCATTTCACTGAGGAGCCGTCTGAGTCTTAGAGAAGATAGTTGCCTGCTTCAGGCCAGAGAGCCAGTAAGTTCACTGTTAACCACCATATACAGAGTAACTCCTAAGTGCCAAGTGCTTTGCATGTGTGTCTCATGGAATTGTTACAATAACCTGTTTCACAGATGAAGAGACAGAGGTTGATGTTCAGGGAGAATAAATAATCGCCTGACCTGTAAGTGACAAAACTGGGATTCAGTCCTGGTGTGACTCCAAAGGCTGTGTTTGTCTCCCCCATGGTTCTACTGCCTTGCTTCTGGCCTCAGCTGGAGGTTGAAAGAGAATCATAGTCAGAAACAGAGATAGGGGCTTCCCTGGTGGCGCAGTGGTTGAGAGTCCGCCTGCCGATGCAGGGGACACGGGTTCGTGCCCCGGTCCGGGAAGATCCCACATGCCGCGGAGCGGCTAGGCCCGTGAGCCATGGCTGCTGAGCCTGCGCGTCCAGAGCCTGTGCTCCGCAACGGGAGATGCCACAACAGTGGGAGGCCCGCGTACCGCAAAAACAAAAACAAAAACAAACAAAAAAACAGAGATAGTATCTGGGAAAGTGCATCAAATAAAGGTATGAGGTTCAAGGAGATTTGATAAATGGGGTTGCATCTGGGAGAATTGGGAGGAACCTGAAGCCGGGGAGAAGGAGCTGAGAAGAAACCCTGGGAATGGTTGGGAGGAGGGAGGAGGCCTGCTTTTATGTAGTGCCAGCTGCCTGGTGGTGATGCCAGCTATCATCTTGCAGGGGTTGTGCAGGGCTGGGCACCTACATTGCTTCATTATCCGGGCCACATGATCGTGAACAGAATTGTGATTAAGTTAATTTGGCCATGAAGTTACAAGGCATTCCACCCCCTTTTGTACCTGATAACCCCTCTAGTCATCCACGTTGAAGTCCCACCAGCCTGCATGGATTCTCAGAGCCCTCTCACTTGGCTGGCTGGCGCTCAGCCAGTGCTCTGCGGCCATCTGCCCAGGCTGCAAAGCTCTTTGTTGCTCTTGGCATGTTTAATAGCTTAATTTCTATTTTTCTGTTTGAAAATGCAGTTCATCGGCACTGAGGCAGCAGTGGGTGCTAAAATGGTTTCTGATTGCTATCTTGAATGTTAATATCCTAATACATTTTATCATCAATGACCTGTCCCCCGCCACGAGTTCTCACTCCCCTTTTGCAAAGAAGGGCACGCTGCCTGCCTTCCGATAGGCCTCGCGGCCCATCTCATTCCTTCGCTGTCTCCCTCCCTGCTTTTCTCAGATACCATTGTACTTTGCCAGTGAAATCCACAGTCGTGGGAAATCTTTGACTTGGAGGATATGAGAAAGTGTTTCATTTTGCCGGCGGGGTTTAATAGGGATGACCTAATCTCTGAGAGGCGTACATTATTTAAATTCCATGCTTTCGGACAAGGGGGCCCCTGATACTTTTGAACTGTGGCAGGGACAGGATCCTGGCTGGGCTCTGTTGTTTTTCCTGTTTGCAATACAGGGCAGGGGCCAGGTTATGCTCGTGGCACGGGACAGTATTAGTGGTGAGAGTGGTGGAGAACATTTTCTTTACCCAGAAACCTGAAATCTTTGGCATCACGAGTGTGTTATTTGGTTCTTATCTGGATCCCAAGCTCAAGGTCCCAAACCCAGGTGAGCGGTCCCTGTGGGGCTACCTGAGAGCTCCCTGCCCTCCCTCCCTCTCTGCCCTGACAGAGTACCTGAAATATCACAGGGACCTCACCTGGGGGGCATTGAAGGCCCGTGTTGGTGGAATTAAAATTTTGAGGGAAACCCTAAGCACTCTCAAACACTAAGAGGCTGAGACTGGAAATAAAGTGAGGCTCACGAATGGCTCAGGGAATCTGCGTTAGGAGTGGAGTGAGATGTCGGGGGCAGGGACACAGGGAGCATCAGTTCAAGGTGAGTTTTTACCTCATAGGGAATATATGGTACTCCTGGTATAGCTGCCTCTTCTTCCCCTCTTGCCGCATTGGAACATCATTTTAGTACAGATCACCTGCCTTCCTTCCTTCCTAAGGAAGGGGCTTGCAGGAGTGAATAATCCCAGAATAGGCTCCGGGACACAGAACAGTTTCCCACCTCCACAAAGGTTTATTGGGTGTCTCCTGACCAACAGACAGTACGCTAAACACTAGGGATGCAAGTAGGCTTGTCATAGTCTCTGTCTAGCCGAGGAGAGAGACATACTGGAGCCGCGGTTGAGATATGTATGTGTACTATAAGAACACAAGTGAGGGTAGTTAATTCTGACTCGAAATATCTGGAGAAGCTTCGGAGAGGAGGCAATAACTGCCCTTGACCTTGGAGGAGGAGGAGGTGTTCACCAGGCTAACCCTTCCCAAGTAGTACTTGTTAAATGTGTGCCTGCTTCTCGCTGAGGACCGTGGAAAAGAAAGGGAGGGGCTCGTGGCTCCTGCCCTCAAGAAACTCACAGCTTGTTGAGACCAGCCTGGCACATCTGAGCCAATTGGAGCTCTGCACAGACAGATGGGACTGTGGAGGCGGGGGTCGGTACCAGGGGTACTCAGTGATCCAGGGTTTCCAGAGTGGCTACTCTCTCAGGGAGAACATGGTCTCTGTGAGGACAGGGCAGACCCTGGAAGGATGTTGACTGCAAGCGGCCCAGCCCCTCTGGCTCTCCTCGTCATCCTGCCAGTAGCTTGCTGGATTGGGAGGTGGGGAGGGAGGGCACGAGGGTGGGTAGAGAAGGTTGGTGGGGAGAATTTAGCGACATCGGCTCTCTCACAACCCTGGTAGAGGCTGCGGTTTGCAACACGCATGCGCCAGCATACCGTGAGCATGGTGGCCCTTCAGTCCCGCACAAGCTCCACTCGCATGCCCAGCCTTTGCTTATCTGTTGCTTCCACCTGGAATGCTTTCCCTTTCTTGCCTTCGTGAAGTCTTCCCAGCCTGCTCTTTTACACTGATTTCAGGTTCACCAGATACTTTATATCTGTTATTCTCTGTCCCTCATCATTAAGCTGGGTTCAGCATTGTTCTATTTTTGTTTTAGACTCCCTAGTGAGATTGTAAACACCTTGAGAGTGGGATAATGCCTTATGCTTTTCTTTTCTTTTCTTTTTTTTTTTTTTGCGGTATGCGGGCCTCTCACTGTTGTGGCATCTCCCGTTGCGGAGCACAAGCTCCAGACACACAGGCTCAGCGGCCATGGCTCACGGGCCCAGCCGCTCCGCGGCATGTGGCATCTTCCCAGACCGGGGCACGAACCCGTGTCCCCTGCATCGGCAGGCGGACTCTCAACCACTGCGCCACCAGGGAAGCCCTATCTTATGCTTTGCTTATCTCCCGTGAGCAATTTGTGTAGTATAAAGAACAGGGGCTTCTGTAGACAGTCTTGGCCTTGGATCTCAGCATTGCCATTTACCTTGGAACTTTGAGCTCAGTTTCCTTATTTGTGAAACGGGATTTAACACAGGGTTTTTCAGCCTTGACACTGTTGGCATTTGGGGCTGGATAATCCTTTGTTGTGGGGACTGTCCTGTCTGCTATAGGATGTTTTAGCACATCCTTGGCCTCCACCCATTAGATGCCAGTAGCATCACTCCCTCTCCAATCATAACAGTCAAAAATGTCTCCAGATATTTTCATGTCCTCCAAAATGTTCCTCGTGTCAGGTGTCCCCAGTGTACTTCCTCATGTCAGGTTTCCCTTGTGCAGCAAAATTGCTGCCAGTTGGGAACCACTGGGATGACACTACCTGTTGGGTATGCATCAGACCTCATTGTTACTGCATTTGGAACATAGTAGACATTCCACAAATGCTGATTCTCCTTCCTCCCTAGTTCACCCAGCACTCGGTGTGTTGCAGATTCGTGGATTGAATGGAGCACGACTCCAGGTTTTAGCAGTTCGGGGTGGAAATGCCATGCACTCTCGGGTTGCCCCTACAATGCACTAACAGAGTCACTGTCATTTTCTTAATTGCAGATTGATCTGGAGCCAGAAGGAAGAGTGTATGTGATCATTGATCTCTCGGGGTCATCGGGTGAAGGTAGGAGAGTGTGAGCTCTCGTCATCGTTCTTGTCCATCGACCCTTTTGTCTTTTGGTCTCTCCCTTCCCTCCTTGGCTGAGACATATTACAGTGACATTTAATTAATTGGCACCCTTTAAAGGAAGAGGTTATTTTGAAGATGCTTACGCCTGTGTACCAAAAGGGACCAGCCATCTGTTAGCTTTGGTGGAGCAGAGGGAAGATTTTCGACTTAGGGAGTGAGGCCAGTAAAGCAGGCGTTCCTGCGCATGGGTGCCCAGGCGGGCTTCGGTGGGGCGGCTGCTCTCCCCGGAGGTGCGCGTGGGGTCAGCGTGTGTGTGGTGGCCAGGAAGTAAGACCAGTGGGTCTCACGGTATTCAGAAATGAAACAAATGAGGTGTCAAATTTCAGAATTGGAAATGTTACTTCTATAAAGAGGGATGAATGAGGAGTTTGGGATTAACATATACACACTACTATATATTATAGATAACCAACAAGGACCTACTGTATAGCACAGGGAACTATACTCAATATCTTGTAATAATCTATAAAGGAAAAATAATTTATATGTATATATACATATATATTTATATGTATATATACATATTTTTTATGTATATGTGTGTGTGTATAACTGAATCAAAAAAATAAAAATAAAAGAAGTGTTACTTCTCTTTACCAGTTCTTTACCCAGGCAAAAGCTCTGCTCTTAAAGAGAAATAATGGGGTGAGGATCTCTGCTCCCCACTAGCTGATTAAGTAGGGTATAAATGTTCTCTGATCGTTGGATTTTCCTTCTTTCTTCTTCTTACACCCTCTTCTGTCCATCCAGCCTTTGCTCACTTACTATCTTTCAAGGCTTGTTGCGTGGTGAGGGCTGAGCAGTCGGGGTAGAAGGGAAGACTGGACAATAAAACCTGTGGAAACAGGGAGATGGTGGCAGACTTGGGCTCTAGGGAGGTTGGGAATTAGGACTAAAGTAGTTACTGGGACCATCTTTCTTCTCGTCTTCTCTTTGTGGGCAGGGGACAGAACAGTTGGCTTTAATGTCATGGCAGAAAGATGGGATGAGCAAGCCGGGTTCTTCTTGGCGGTGAGAAAAAATGGGGATTAGAGGTTGTGGCTCAAAGGAAAAGGCACAGCTCCTGGCTGGGAGACTTGGGCGTTTTATAGCATCTCCCCAGAATACTGGGGATTATTAAGCACAAAGTCACAACCCCACAGTTTTGGGGATGAAGCTCTAGTTTAAGTTTCTGTAATGGAGGAGGGACTGTGTACGCAAATTTAAAGGAGCTGGCCAAATGATGCACTTGACAGTGGGGCCTGATGACTTTCATTTAACTAACTTAATCACCTGATTTCAACAGGTGTTCAGAATAATTCAATAATTGTGTGTATATGGAGCTCATGATAGAATTCAGTCCTCTCCTAATAGATCTCAATTATTTGGCACAGGTTTAAAACTTTAAACATCCTTCCATAATTGGTCTCTTAACATTTTCTGCTCCTTATTGCAATTACATTTTGGCGTTTCCAACTTTCCCTCTCTACTCTCAGCTCTGAACAGCCCAGAATAGAAACTATTGTAGAAGATTTGGAGATTTAACAATATTTAGTATGAATTATTCAAGATGTACAAAAGGGCCTAAAATATAATAAAATGGGTACCAGTGTACCCGCCACCCAGATTAAGAAAGAAAGCATCCGGTAAGGTAAAGCCTTGCCTTACTTTTTTTTTTTTTTTTTTTAAATAAATTTATTTATTTATTTTTGGCTGCATTGGGTCTTCGCTGTGCACGGGCTTTCTCTAGTTGTGGCGAGCGGGGGCCACTCCTCGTTGCAGTGCGCGGGCCTCCCATCGCGGTGGCCTCTCCTGCTGCAGAGCACCGGCTCCAGGCGTGCGGGCCTCAGTAGCTGTGGCCTGCCGGCTCTAGAGCGCAGGCTCAGCAGCTGTGGCCCACGGGCCCAGTTGCTCCACGGCATGTGGGATCTTCCCGGACCAGGGCTCGAACCCGCGTCCCCCACCTTGGCAGGCAGAATCTTAACCACTGCTCCACCAGGGAAGCCCCCCTTGCCTTACTTTTAACACAGCGTGTGATCCCAAATTTACCAGACTTTACGATATTCCAATGATCTCCTGATTGTTGATACTGGTGAAACATTTGCTGAGCAAACTCAATCCCCCTTTTTCCTTACATAATGTATATGCAACAGGATAATTAACTAAATATGTATTCCCTGTGCCAAGACACTGGGCAATCAATGGGAGGCTTGGATTATTTTTTTCTTTGAAAAGATTAACGACTTGCAAAATTATAGAAGACATCCTTTTTTACATTAGAGGGAAAGGATATGGACGAATGAATGAATACATAAATAAGAGGCAATTGCTTTTTTTCTTCTTGCTTCTACAGCTTATTGCATGTGAATGACCAAAGCAGTTTTCATTAGACTGAACTCTTAGCCTATTTTTTTTATCTCTTTCATCTAAAGAAAATAGAGTTTACTTCAGAAATGCTGACACATGCCAGACTCTGTAAAGTGTTAGCATGTGTTGCTCTGAAGAAAAGAAGTTTTTCTGCTTTTTCTTAATTGCTTTTCCTGGATTTGGAATTCTTTCTCTGGATAGTGGGAAGGACTTCCAGTAATCTGTTTCTAGAAGCTGATCTTGGTGTGTTCTGTTTGTGTTCTACACATCTGTTCTCCCACTCCTGCTGCTGGGACCGTGAGCGCTCCTGGCCCAGAGGTGGCTTTGTTTTTGGAAGGATTGAGAGGGTGAGAAGAGGAATGGGAGAATGAGTAGCCACAACACTTGCTACCTGGGTTGCATGGGAAGGGTCCAGGGCAAAACATGGTTGTCACACCCAGACTATGGACATTCATTGATTCTTATTTAGGTCCCTTTCTTTAGTGAAAATTCCTAACTCTGTATTCTGAGAAAGGGTGAAAAAGAGAACTGAAATGAGGCACAGCTGACATTTCCACCACTCTATCATCCTGCCATCAAGCATCCCTTCAGCTCACCTATTTCAAGTGCTCCAGTCAGTCCCATCAATGGAAAAAAAGATATTCGTAGCAAATGCACAAACTCTACACCACATGCAAATACCAAAGAGCCCAGAGAAAGGTATGGGGGTGAGACTGTGCGAATACACCCCCTTCTTCTGGGATGTGCTAAAGGATTCTTTGTTCTTGCTAACGCGCTGTAGAAAGCCTGGATGTTTACGTCTGCTAGAGCTGGGGTTAATGTGCTTTCTAACTATTTAATAAAATTCCATTGCTTTCACGTCCTGTGCAGTTCATCATAATGGGATTTGACTGGTGTAGGCTTTAGCTAAACCCGGCAACCTAACCCCAGGTGTAAGGGGTCAGGCTGGATGACAGTCAAGGTCATTTCTGGTCATGCAATTTTGATCGTCGGTATAATGTGAATAGACATCTATCAGAGCTCAAGGCTGAAGGCTGGCTAATATCTGTAGCCAGTGGAAGGGATTGACAGGTACAGTGCCCGGAACTTTACCTATGTTATCCCATGTAGTAAACCTTCTTAGGATGTTTTGTGTGTTGCTCCAGGCTCGGGTGCCTCTTAGTGTTTGCTTTTATCATAAGTAATGGCCATGGGGCTTCCTCGTAAACATGGCACTACAGGATCACCAGATACTTAAATCAGAGCATAATTAGGCCGGGCAACAGAAGCATAAGCAACAATGGATGTAGTTCTCAATTGTGCAAATTACTATTTCCTGTTGTGGACATTAGTTAATATTTCTTCCTTTTTTGTGACGTAATTTGTATATTACTTCTATTCTTCATAGTAATAGGACAGTGAACCATCATTTGCAGGCTCCCAGAGGAGGGGCAGCCAGGGTCTGACCCAGGGATTTCTAGGCTCTTCTTCCCCCACCTTCCTTCCAGGTGTCGTGTTCACCCAGGAGAGTTTTTCAGAGCCTTAGACAACAGTAGAAAGAACAAGAAGTGGGCCTCAGTGGTATGTTTGGGTCCCCAAACTCTTTCTCCAATAAAATGCCAAAGATACAAAATAATTGGAATGTTTTTGCAGCACGTCCATCGCAAATACTGTGGTTAGATCAGGTTGTGGAATGAGTGCGTATTGTGGAAGCAGAAGATGAAGAGGTGGGCTCAGGATCCAGCCCTCTGCCCTTCTTTCTATAGCCACAGGCTTCAGAAAGCAGTCAGTATCCTCTCTGGGACCGGCAGCAGAGAGAAGAAAGAGAGAGCCTTAGGAGTCCATCAGTCCTGAATGTAAATCCTGTCTCCGGTGCCTACTAGTTTAGAGCTCCAGATTTCTCACCCATCAGTGGGGATAATGGGATGTACGGTAGGTATTATGATAGGACTGCTATAAGGACAGTGCCCTCACATAAAGGTGACGCTCAATAAATATCCTAAAGGCCCTGGAGACCTGAGGGCAGGGAGGTGAGCAACGTTCTAACCCAGTGCCCAGGAAGGAGCAGCAGGCAGGGTATCCAGGGAAGCAGTTTGAGGGCAGGTTTCTGACTCTGGGGTGTGGCATATGCAAAAGGTCCAAGAATAGAGCAAGGTGACAAAGAGGCAATTCATAGAACAATATCTGTATCTGGCAGGGGCTATGAGGTTGCTTTTTGCAGAGTTCAGACCTTCCCATAGTTTTGCCCCATTTTCTGTCTTTCTCTTTCTTCCCAACCCTTCCCCCATTGAAACATTTCCCAGAAGAACATTCTTTAGCTTGTCTGTGTCCTGTGGCCCTTAATGTTAGAAATGTCTCCTTGTCAGAGCCTGGGCTTGTGCCCTCTCTTCTCAGTGCAGACAGAACATGTTGTCCTTACACTCTCATTGGTCCTGGGTAAAAGCCCTGCATATATTTGAAGACAGTTATTAAATCTCACTTCTTCAGGCTGAATCAATCAAACCCCTTAACCTTTCTGAAGAGAGAGTTTAGAAATCTTATCTCATCTTTGCAGCTCTCTTCTGGACTTTTTTTTCAAGTTGCACAGACAGGTAGACATGATCAAACCTGCTTTGCTTCGTTCTAAAATGATCACGTGTGTATAGCAAGTATTACCCCCTGGTGGGAGATGGTGACTTCGAGAGGTCAAGTGATGTGCCTGAGGCCGAACGGTTGATTACAAGGCCGTGTTGGGTCCAGACCCCAGGCTACGATCCAGGGCCCTGCCTGGATCATGGCCCTAATCATGGCCCGATGAGTTTGCCAACAAAGACCTCCTCACTGCTTTTAACATTTTAGTGCTTTTCTTCAGGAAGCATTTTACAGAAATAGGAAGGTAAAGTTTATTATAGCTTTGAATCCAAGGATGACCCAGAAAGTCCCTTTCATAAATCAGCAGATCTCTTTTCCACTCTCTTTGAAATGAAAACTTCCATGGTCCCGGTTCAGTTCTGGTCAGCTCCTTCTCAGGCTCTCTGTAAGGTGGATCCATAACTAAGTCTCGGTCGGACTCATCCCAGCAGGTTAGTAATCTTTCTTACCTGTGTCCGTGGCAAGCATTAGAGCACTGCCTTCAGGGTTGAAATAGAGAGGTAGGCCTTCCTCTTGACCCTCTGCCACTGGTAGTTTCTATCTAGATAACATCTTTCAGATTCCGGAGTCCCACTGAAGCTTCAGTTCATAAGAAGTCGACCCTTTTCCTTAGAATTTCTGCATTATTTAATCCAATGCCTTCTGATGATCAGATAATTAAGAAGAACCATTCATTCAAATGAAAAGTAGTCACTAATGCACTTTAGCAGATGTGCCCAGTTTGGTGCCCATGCTGAATTGGGGGACAGGGAAGTGGAAAATGAGAGATGGCATTTACAAGAACACATGACCCTTGACTTCAAGGAGCTTGCAATTCAATTAGGAATCCTAGGCTTACCTGAAGGCCAAAAGCATTAGGGAACAAGGCAAGGCAGTATCACACTGAGTGCCTAATTTGGTGTTACCAGGAGTTCTCCAAATGGGAATAAATTGAAGGCAGAATAACCCAGGGAAATTCAAGAAAGAGGCAGGGATTGGGCTGAAAAGGAAAAGTTAGGTAGACTGGATTGACAGGGAAGAAGCAGGGAGGCCATTCTTTTTTTTCCTTTTTTAAATACTTATTTATTTGGCTACGCCAGGTCATAGTGGCTGCACAAGGGATCTTCACTGCCACGTGTGGGCTCCTAGTTGCGGCATGTGGGATCTTGTTCCCTGACCAGGGATCTAACCTGGGCCTCCTGCATCAGGAACGCAGAGTCTTAACCACTGGACCACCAGGAAAGTCCCAGGGAGGCCATTCTGAGTAGAGGGGATCATGCCATCATTATCAAAGACAGCTTTGAAGCTCTTATTTTTAGGTAAGTCTGGAGAGACATGATAAATTAAATAGATGCAATTTGTGTTCTCAGGGTGCTTCCAGAGTTATCAGTGTGGCGGACAGACATTTTCAAACAAGAAAATGAAATACCTTCAATGATTAAGCTGTATTTGAAGACTGAAGGCAGTTCTTTTCTGGGTGTGTCTTCATGGTCAAGGCTTTTCACTTACCTTGGTCACCAGGGAGAAGGGATGTTCTAGGTCAAGTATGGTCAAGTCTGGGACATTGAGTAGAGCACATTTTATAAGCATGGGACTTAAGTGATTAGGAGGTCAAGCCTGGTACAGGCATCCCTGTATATCTTTTCTGCACTCTCTTGTTTCTCCCTCAGCAGTCTTATGGAGTCCCATGGTAAGCCCTCCACCACCCTCAACCTTCTCCTCCTCTCCAGGCTATCTAGCTAGTGTCCCGGCGTCAAGCCCTGACACTCCCACCCTTTTCAAGTTCTGTCCAGTCTCTAATGAGAAACATTGCTCGACATGTTAAAGGGAGCCCTTACCCTCCCAAATCGGGGATTTCAAAGTCAGGCACTTGCTCCAAGGAGCTGATAGATCTGCCTCCTGTGAGGTGCCTCAGGCAATAAGATGGTGTCCTGCTCACCCCACGGCGTCCCCAGACATCCATGGACAAGTTGGATTCTCCAGTAGCATGTGGGGAACTGAAACAGCCTCAGCATTTGATAAGGGTGGAAATAACAAAAGTCAGATGTTCGAAAACATCGATCTTGCAACGTGTACCCCGCATTCCCCCGACCCAGCATCACTGCTTGCCATTGCTACTCAGACTCAGGGAGTGGACCTCTTTTTTCCAGATTTTTGTCTCCATCCTTTGTCCTGATAGAGTAAATGCTTGTTCCTGGAAGTGACCATATGCACCAGATGAGACAGGGGGAGTCAGCTTGAAAGCAACGAGTAGCAAACCCCCATCAAGAGGTTTATAATGTCACAGAGACAATGCTAAAATGCTTGATGAGAAATACGCCAAGAAACCCTCATTTCCTTCCAGATAGGCTCGAGGTGCACAGCAGTTCCTCTGAAATGAATCATCCACAGTTAACAACACCAAATGCCAACCATTAGCAGATGAAAAACAGAATTGAATCCTGAGTGTTTGGAGAGCAGAGCCCTTTAGGATCACTACCAAAGCCTCCTTCCTCTCGGCCATTATGGGAGCGTAGATGTGCATTTTCTATTGACGTGTGTGCCTGTTTTACTAATGAAGTAATTGAAGGAGGAATACTCAGGTTGAAGAAATAAGCTTATAGAGAGGGTGGGTTTATAATAGATCCTTAGTCAAGAAGTGAGCCCCGTGTTTCCTGGCGGGGCCTCCAACTCTGTCTCTGTTGTCTTGCTATACATCATTTCTTTGCCTTATAAAGAAGATCGTTTCAGGAAATTCATGTTTGCAGCTCAGATCGTACTGGGTCAAAGTGGCATATAATTTAATTGTTTACTGTTGTTGATGTCCTTGTGATTCGGCTTAAAACAAAAGGGTATTTCCATTCATCTAACCTAATTTAGAGAGTTGTCTTTCAGGACCAATTACTTTATTCTTTTATCCAGTTGAAATTGGCCACTGCTGACAGTTTTATCGATTTTCCTTATTACCTAGCTTCGTTGAAACATTCACATTTTCACAATCAAGTGCGTTCACCATCTTATTCAAGCTGCTTTTATTTTCCTCCTTTATTATAAATCTTTGGTGTGAGCTTGTGGGGGCCTGTGAGAGTGTGTGCTTTTGCCCATATACATACAGCTGAGAACGAACGTCTGTGAATCTCCCATTCTAAGCTCCCCTTCGTCCTCATTGTCCCTCATTGGAGTCATCATTTATTTACTTACCTAAGAAGTACTAGGCCCTGGGAGTAGAGAGTTAATGAAGATGGTCCCTGCTCTAGGGCATCTGTACTCTTACAGAAGGTGGCAGGCACTAGACCAGTAAGTACAGTAATGTGTTTTATCAGTTGGGTAGCTGTTGGGAGAACTGGGTGCAGTGGGACCACCACGGAGACTGCTCTTTCTAGAGTAGGCAGTCAGTAAATGACAACCACTGATACTTCCTTCCACATGCTCTCATCAGCTCCATGGCAACCATGAAAGGCAGGTAATAACTGTTATCCTCTTTTCTTGGTTGAGGAGGCAGAGCCGCTGTCCACTGAAGGTGCATCCAATCAGAAGATAAAATAAAGGCAGAATAGGACCTGATTTACCAAAATGTGAACTTTTCAGGAATACATCTGATTTATAAATTAATTTATTCAACATAGAGCTATTGGGCACCTTTTCCAGTTACTCTTCTCAGTACTAGGGGCGCAGAAGTGAACAGTGAAAACTGAAATCCCTGTCCTTAGGCACCTTCCATTCTAGTGGACATGCTTTCCTGTGTGTCAGCTGTCTCTTCAAGATACATCACACACTGGGAACAGCAGTTGTCTCTGGGGAAGGGAAAGGGTGAATTTAGAAAGGAGGAAACCTTTCTTGTCAATGCCGATAATCTTGGTTTTCTTTCCCATTGATGTGTATGAGCTGCTAAAACGATTACTCAGAAAATTTGAAACAAAATGAATTAGGTGGAAATGTGACCATTCCCATACATACGGAGACCGTGACTTGCCCATGGCCAGAGGTTATGACAGGTTTCAGAAGACCCAGGCAGAGAGGAATGACCGGCTTAATCCATAGCATGAACGTCTAAGGGCAGGGAGCTCAGAAATAGTGCACATGGCCCACTTCATGTCCTCCGTCGCCCAAGACACCTCTGATTTGGAGTGGGAAATACTGAAATTCAGGATTCCCTCCGATAGTGCCCGTCACCGAGGACTGAATGCTCCCAACGTGGAGAGGCAGGTGGGCTAGGTAGCCAGACTCCGTGGAGCGAGTGATGGATGAATGATGCACACAGAGCGTTCGTTCCAGGGAGCTGCTGGCCTCTGCGTGCCCAGTCCTGCTGCTGAGAGGCTGCACCCTTCTGGATGGACAATCCCATGTGAGTGTTTTTTACTAGTGCCAGGCAGCACTGTCCAGCATTTAGGGTCAGCTGCTTCTGTCCCAAGCTTGGCCATCTCCACACACTGAGAGGCTTCGCTAGCTGGGGTCCCTTCTGCCCAGCTAAGCGGGGCGCACTGGCTGTCAGTGGGTTATTCCTACTCTGCAGACAATCAAGTTTGCCCGTTTCCTGACACTGAGAATAATGGTCATGTTTTAGTTCAGAGAGCTGTTGTCTGCTGCAGGAACCCGTGGTCTCAACTATTAGCCAGGTATAAATTCTTTGGGAACTGTCGGGAAGAATGAAGTCAGGGGAAGTTAAGTCCGCTTTCAGGTGTATCTGTGTGTTATTGGGACTAGGATTTCGTAGACACCCGGATTTTAGCTTTTGTTCCACAGTTAGTTAATTACTGAATGTACCGATTGATTCAACAGATGTATCTGGAGAGTCTGTTGCCTGCTCGGCACCATGCGAGAGCTGGAGAAACAAAGATGTAAAATACATAGGCCTTGCCCTTGAGGAGCTCCCAAGCTAGGGCACGTCAGGCAACAAATCATCTGTTCCACTTGGACCTCCGTGGCCTCCTTGGTACACAGAGAGGGAGGTGGGACTAATGGCCCCTTGGCCCTCTGCAGTGCTGAGTTAAAACCAAGAGAAGTTTGCATAGAGCTGGGCACCTGGAAGGAGGAAGGGAGGCAGAACAAAAATTTTAAGCCAAATCTCTGTAGAGAGATTATTTTATTTAAGCGTAAATGGATCTGCCATTTTATCATCCCTATTTTACAGATGGGAAAACTGAGGCTTAAAGAGTTTTAAGAATGTGAATCGGGCTTCCCTGGTGGCGCAGTGGTTGAGAGTCTGCCTGACAATGCAGGGGACACGGGTTCGTGCCCCATTCCGGGAAGATCCCACATGCCGCGGAGCGGCTGGGCCCGTGAGCCGTGGCCACTGAGCCTGCGCGTCCGGAGCCTGTGCTCCGCAACGGGAGAGGCCACAACAGGGATTGGAAATTAAGAGGGAAATCTGCTTTCTCTCTTGCCCAACTTCCAATCATTTAGTCTTTCTCAAAGTCAAGAATTTTGAATCCCTTTTTGTTTAGTATCCTTCCCTCCACCTTCTCCTTTCTTCTGGAAAAGGGCTAGGAAGGCACTTGGCATATTCTTAGGGAGGGAGGCAATGTCCAGGCCCTGGTGTTCCAGTCCCGGCTTCAATCATCCGCAGAAGGTCAAAATGGATAGCATCAGTGTTCTTCAGCTAGGAGAACAGGTACCAGTTTATACCAGGAAACCGAAAAGCAACCAGTCAGGGTATTGGATTTTTTTGGTTTTGTGTTTGTTTTTCTATAAATACCCTCAAGTATTGAGTGGTGCTTGAATTTGATCCCGCTGGGCTAATTTTCTCCTGATTCCTGGGGCTTTAATTAAAATAACTCACCCAGGGACCTTGCTAAAACTTACCTCTACGTGATCCTCCTCTGAGGTAGGCAAGTTGCACCTGCCTTTAATGGATGGGGAAACGCAGGGGGAGTTCTGGGTTAGGTGCTGGGTACACAGTAGGGGCATAATTTTTAACTTGTTGCATACATGAATGCATGACTAAATGAAATAACAGGAGAAGTGTCACTATAAAAGGAAATTATGGAGAGAAACAAGGTGTTGGGACTGATGTTGCTTTGGATTTGGTTGTTTCATATTCCAGAGTACAGTCAGTTTCACGGGTGGGCGTGGGCCTGCATGATTACTTTCTGTGCCTGGTACTTATTAGCGCTCTGAGGCCACCTCAGGGTCTCCACACACACCAAGTCCCCTATTATAATATCCTGTACCCTTCCTGTTAATTCAACTTCTTCTCTGTTCTTTCAGAATTTGATTTCAAGTTTGTCTCCTCCTGGGGGCCTTCCCACGCTGGCCCACCCACCCCAGCCTGCTGGTTCACACACTGTGTTCCCACACTCCTCTGTGTCTTTCTGTACAAGCGTGTACTCAGATATTTACATTGTGTCTATAACTAGAGTCCTGGTTGTACCCTGCCTACCCCAGTGAGCCACAAGTTATTCAAGGGCAGAGGCTTCTAGAACATGGGCTTCGAGCTGAGAGCTGGCCCAGTGCACATGAGGTTCCCGGCTGGTCTCGTGATATAGCCATGCTGAGCCTAGGGTGCTGTCCTGCCATTCGGACTACACAAAGCCAGACTGGGAACAAGGGCCATCTCTGTAGTTGGGGCCTCTTTGTCCACTGGGGAGCCAGACCGCTCCAAGCCATTGTGGGCCTGGCTATCATGGCGGCACCGACAAAGTCCACGGGAGTCCTGATATCACAGGGCCTCGTAGTGCTGGGCACGAGGTCCCCAGTTAGTTACACTGAATTCAGCGGAAACAACCTTCTGATGAAGTGTAGTGGGAGCAACCTCTTTACTGAAATCAGAAGCTTGGATTCTGTTCCTGGCCCTGCTTCTATTTTGAAGGTGAACAAATGATTGTTTGTGGTCCTCAGCTGGATTGCATCACAGGCATTAAGATGCTATGATTCAGTGAATGCTCAGGGTTTCGGATTCTAAGATTTAAGACTCTCTGAATACAGGTGTGAGCCAATGAGAAGGTTTCCTAATCTCTCTTTATACTTATCACGAGGGAGCCAGACTCAATTATTCCTCACCAAAAGACAGGACCCTGAGTAGTGGGTGAGGCATGGTGGGTATCGTAAGAACTTAGAGTGTTGCCAAGACAAATAGGGAGAGAACTTATCCCGTGGCTCCTTAGGGCAGCTCTGGGACCAGAGGGGTAGAAGTTACAGGGAGGCAACTTAAGCTTAGTTTAGTAACTACTCGTTAGCAGTTAAGTACATCTGAGCAGTAAGTAGGGAGCTCTCCATCTCTGCAGGTATTCAGAGACTGAATGAGCATTTTAAAAAATTGTAGAAAAGATTCCTCTTCTAATGGTCTTTTGTAAGATGTGAATATCTGTAACAACTTCCATAAGTATCCACAAATGGAGGATAAGGGAACTGTTTATCTTATTTGAAAAAAATCCAAGGTCTGCATGGAAAAAAAGGTAGAGAAAGAGTGTATGAAATAATAGGAAGAGGGAATCAGCTGGATCGCAGCATCTATTTACAGAATAGTTGTATTTCTTGAAAATTTAGTCACAAATGGAAGTGTTGAAACTTGAGTCTTATTTCCAAAGATCTAGGGAAGGATTCTATTTGAGTGGACCCCAAATTGTGTGAACCCCTCCTGGAAGCCTTTTTTAAGTGGAATAATCTCTTGTAACACCAATCTCGCTCCTTAATTGTCTCTCACATGGGGATGCACGTGGAGTTCAATTAAAGAGTGGTCCATTGGTTGAGCAGGTCCATGTGGGGGAGGGAAAAACGGCAACAGAGGTCCCTGACTCGAGGGAAAACATCATTTTGTCATGCTTGTCCATGTCTGCTGGGAGGTAAGGATTTTCTCCTTAAGCTTATGAGTGTATTGCATGGAAGCTACAGAAGTGGGAAGAAACTGAGGTTTCTTTGCCTCTTAGCCTCTTGCCCCGCGAAAGGGTTTGATTTTGGGTAGATAGCTTCTCACTATGGTGGGTGATGATGGCCATGAACAGGCTAAACCATTTACTGCCTATGTGAGGTGGAGGTACCAGGAAGGTAGTTGACAGCCTGCCCCCAACCATTGACCTACCTTGTATCTAATGCTTGAAATTACCTTCAGAGCTTTCACACTGTTGTTGGTTTTTGATGCCATTACGTAGTTAACTCCTCCTTCCCTCAAAAAAACAAAAACAAAACAAAAACAAACAAAACTCAAAGAACAAACCCTTGTAGAAAGATGAAATCCTGGCTTTTTAACCTCCTCATTCATGAAGTACCAGCAGCCAGATTTGCAGTCCCCTAAATTTGTGCATGGTGCTTTCTAAAAAAACATGTCTGAAGGGCAAAGGAGTGAAAGTTTGAATAACTGAGTTAAATGTTATAATGGGAGATTCCATTCCCAGAAAATGAAAATATCTTACAAAATCCTCTCATCATGTCTCATTGTGTAGACACAATTTTTAGTAATATTTCCGGCATCTTTTTTTTTCCCCTTTTTTTCTCATTTGGTCATACGGGCAGCGTGTCAACCTTCTTAAGTGCTAGGAGGATCCAGCTGAGGCTAAATAGGGGCCTTTGCAGCCCCCTGAGGACCCTTTGCTGATTTGCTCTATTCTCTAAAGGAGAAAAGATGTATCTTATCACAAGGGCCAATATTTGCACTTTTTTCCTTACCCATCATTTTTATTTAACAAAAAAGGGCAGGAGCAATAAAATATTCAACAAAGGCACAAGTGCTTTCTTTAGACTCTAAACTCTGAGAAGGCCAGGACTGTGTCTATTTTGGTCTTTGCTGGACTTTCTTGGCCTTAGTGCCAGCGTACAGCAGTGCTTAGGACATATTTGTTCCATGAATTAATGAGCGACCGCTGTCCAGGTGAACGTGGCGAAGGTGTGGAGGTGGCACCGGGGCTTGGCGGGCAGAGAGCACTGCTGTGAAATGTCATTGCTGGCTGGTGGCGAGTGTCCCTGTCTGGGCTGTGTGTTGTTTGAAGGCGAAAAGTATGAAAGTCAAGAACTGCCTGTCATAGGTGGGTTTGGGGTCACCAGGGCCGTCGGCAGTACGCCTGGAGCCTGGACGACAGACTTCACCTGCTTAATTACAGATGGCCATCTAGCTACTCGACTTCTCCCTGGCTATAATTATGGCCCTTGTAGCCACTATACTGCCAGGCCAACTAGAATCACCTAGCGCCGCCTGGAGACGGACCTATTTTGCTTTTATTTTTAATTTTTTAAAACAGAAATCAAACCAGTGTCCTTTGGATTTAACACTCACTTCCTATACTGCAGGACGCCTTCATGAGGCTTCCTTGCCTTGGAAAACCAACAAATGATAATTCTTCTGTTTGACTTAAGGAAAAAATACCATCAGTGATTTGTTTCCCTTGAACCAATCTGTCCTTTGGGATTAATTTAAATCAGCCCTACCTTCCCTCCCTCCTGCTACTCATATGTACCTACGAGCCAGATTAAGAAAAAACGTTTCCGGTGCCTTTGCAGCCTCTGGGGCCCTTCACTGACCTTGTCTTTGCCTTTTCTTCCCCAAAGGTAACTACTATCCTGAATTTTGTGTTCAATTATCCTTTTTTTGCATTTCTTTATGATTTTACCACCTATATGCACATTTTCTTAAATAATATATTGTTTTGTCTTACCTACTTTTTAGCTTTTTTAAAAGAGTACCATCCTATATAAATTCTTTGATTCATCCATATTGACGTGTGACTGTAGTTCATATTATTCCATTTATTAATATATCAAAATTTATTTATCCGTTTCCCTATTCATGGACATCTGGGTTATTTTCACGTTTTTGCTATTAGGGACGATACTGTATTCTGGGGCACACTTGCACCTACAGTTTTCTACATTATTCACTTAGGTGTGGAACTGATGTTTCAAAAGGTCTTTGCATGTCCAACGTTAGTAAGTAATGATAAATTATTTACTAGGTAATGATAAATTGTTTTCCAAAGTGACTATACCAATGGATGCTACCACCAGACATAAATGTACTTTAGTTTGCAGTTTCCTGTTACTTTATATCCTCACAAATACTTTAAAACAGACTTTTAAATTGCTGCTAGCGTGGTGGGTGGTGTGCCATTATACTTTTAATTTGTATTTCTCTGATTATTAGTGAAATTGAGAATCTTTTCATGTATCTACAGGTTTTTGATCTTTCCTGAAAAATATCTGTTCATTCCTTTGGTGCATTTTTCTGTTATGCTTTTGGTCTATTCTTATTGCTTCAGAGGCAGTTATATTTGTTGCAAACGTCTCCCCCTAATTTGTAGCTAATCTTTTCACTTTCTCTACAGCCAACTGATAAATAGAAATCCAAAGAATGAAACTTGGTGGACCTTGAACAAGTCATTTTTCACATCTGGGCTTCCGTTTCTGCTCAGGTAAATGAGCACGCTGATGCATCCCAGCCAACAGCGAGTGATGACAAAATGGGTTGATATGCAGGAAGGCACATTTTGAAAGTAAAACACCAAATACATATATAGAAAGTCTAGTTTTCTTTCTACATTATCATACTGCCTCCATTTTTATACTAAAACATACTCTTTGGGAATATTTTTTGGTTTTGAGCTGCTTTTTTTAATAGCACTTGGTGCTTTTTTAAATTGTTTGTTCACTTATTTGTTTGTCCCTCTAGCATGTAAGTCCCAGAGGACAAGAATTTTATCTTACTTGTTTATCACTGCATCCCTAGCAACTTGGAATAGTGCTTGGAACATAGTAGGTGCTCAAAAAATATTTGTTCAATGAATGACTAAACCAATGGTGTTAGTAGTAGTCATGATGCCATTGCTATGTAATCATCCAAATGCTGTTTTTAGGATTTACTCCCTGTTCAAATAACTTTCAAACTGATTCAGTGTATTGTTCAGTGTATCTCTGGCCTTTTCCTTTCCAGAAGGGTGGGTGGAGCCAGAGGAAGGGAATTGTGCCCTAGGGAATCTGAGAGCTCAGCTTTTAGACTTGTAGCTGGGGCCCCCTGATGGGCTGGCACTCCTCTGAGGGCAGATTTCTAGGGTGAGACCAGAATTTCCCAGGCTATTTTTTTTTTTCTCCTTCTGCATGGTTGCTGTCAAATTTGCTGCTTTTTCAAACCCAGTTGGCTTTTGCTTTGTTGCTATGGAAACCGGAGCTGATAGTTTGGGGGAAATATGTGTGCACGTGAGTGCTGGGGGAGGGGCGTTTTGTGGAAGTGGAGGAGAACCAGAGCTGGGTGGTGGCCATGGACATGGAGTAAGTGAGGACAGCAGGAAGAGACAGAAGTCTCTGGGAAGGCCCTGCCCACTTGGGCAGTGACTCTCTTCAGAGAGCTTTTGATTTCGAATGGTGCACACTTGGGGAACAGGCATCTCTTTGTAGATCTGCAGGGCTCCCCTGGCTCCAGTCCAGCCCTTCAGTGGAACATCTGGAAAGCCTTGGCCCCTCCCCATGCCAGAGCCGCTGAGCCCTGGAGACAGCGATCAATGACCTCTTCTTGGCTGCTCCTTAACCCGTGTCCCAGACAAGCGTTTTTTTGGGAACCAGTGAGTAACGCAGATCTTTGATGCCAAGGCTTGTGGGCTGCTCTAGGAAGACTTTCACTTTTGCTAAAAGGGCGGGAGCAGAGAAAGGGTCTGTGCAGGGAAAGCAATGAGGATTTGGCTTTTCAGGAAATCAGAGCCCAAGCAGGGAGCCCTGCTTCCTGCTCACTGGTTTTCTGGCTGAGAAAACAGCAAGCTGAGCTATTGCCTGATGTTAATGCTCCTTCAAGCTGGGGCTGATATTAAGGTTGGGGGTGGGCTTGAGGCTGGAGACTAATTTGGTTCTGACCTCCGCAGGCAATCCTTGGACCCCCTGGGAGATAATTCTGAAAAAGCACAGGGTGATTTTTTATTTTATGCACATAATTTATCACACACTGGGTTGTGCTGAAAACAGTGAAAAGAATTTACGATATATAATAGATTGGGATAAATATGCCACGTGATTACCTGTTCTGCAGTAATGTTTTATAACCCATGTGTTAGGTTGCACATTTAATATTTATCATAAAAAATACATGTATACACAATAGAAAAAATATAGGAAGAGTAGAAATGCCCTTAACCTATCCCTCAATAAATGGCCTCGTCCTACTTGAGATCAGGTGCCCAAGATCAGTTTACCTTCAGTGTCGTTAAAATAAGAGCTCTTTTCTTCTTGCATATGGTGGGTATTCAGTAAGTGCCACGTGAACTGTTGAGAGGAATGCAATTAGTTTCCCTTGACCCAGAAATTCTGCTGCAGGTTTAGCCCACTGGCAAACCTGCTCAGGTGATGTAAAGACAAATCACCAGATTTGAAACCAGAAAAATGGAGAAAACAAGGTAAATGTCTATAGCTAAGGAGCATTTTGTACCTCCCTATAATGGAATAATAAGCAGCTTATAAATTTTTAAGGCTGATTTGTATATATTAATGGGGAAATATGTTAAAAATAAATGGTTAAATTAATAAAGTTGGAATAGTGTGTGAAATGTCATTTGTGCAAAAAGCAACACACATACATACACACACACTAGACTTGTGTACCCAAAAACTTTTACCTCTGAAAAGTGGGAAGGCGGACCAAAGGACTTCTGCTTTCCTCCCATGTCCTTTGAACTCATTGATCTTTTTCCCTTGAGCTTATAAATATTTTAAATCTGTTCTTCTGAATTCCTCATTATATTGCCTCCAGTATACATGACTACCTTTCCCCCAACAGTTTGCTCTTCCCTCTCTCTTCCGGGCCTCAGCACCTGCATAACACCTCCTGGACCCTCCCTGGTGTGCTTTGTTCTCCTTTCTGAAGCACCACAGAACTCCCTGGTCATACAACTCAGCAATGCATTAGGCCTCTCTGAGGTCGTTCTCTGCCTTATTTTGTGGTGTCGACTACCGGCCAACCAGACTGTCAGGAGGGAAGACGGTACTGGGTATGAGACGGCATCAGGTACTAGCCACCTGTGCAGTCTGAGAGGCAGGGGTCTCTTTGCCTGGCTCTTTTGGCTTCCTGTGTCCCTGGAACTGGAGTCTGAGTCACTGACTTTACGGCCCATCTCCAAGGGCTGCCGTGCTAGGAAACCTATTTCTCGGTCATCCCACAGGTGATGTAAATAAGGGTGCAACGCCCAGGGCTTTGGGTGCTGCGGTAAGGACAGGTAGCTCATTACCAAAGTTAACTCTGTTCTGCACCCACCCCCAAGGCTGTGTGTGCGCATGCGCTGCACCCGCCCTCACGCACGTACGTGCACGTTCACACGCACGCGTGAGCTCGTGATCACCTGTGCGGCTGCTCCTGGGCTCTGAGCTCGGCTGGTGCTACGTCGGCGCTGGAAACTGAGGTATCCTCCTGCCGCAGACTGAGTGTTCTGGCTGAGAACCATTTTGAAAAACAGCCTTCCTGGTTCTCTATTCTTAGTCCCTGGTGCCAAAGGCTCCGTAGCCCCGCTCTCCCCAGTTTGCTGGGACCCTGCGGGGGAGAGGGAGGGAGTGGTTGGGGATAGTATGTGGTGTTTGAGTGGCTGTAGGGTTGTGGGAAGGGGCAGCCAGACTCCCGGTTTGTCCTGTTAATGTGGGTTTGGGGTTCTGGGAAGGAGGGTAAACCGAGCTAGGCTCCCCATGGCCTGACATACCATTAGCATTGGGCCTAGATCCTACGGCCAATTTTGTTTAAAAAAACTCGACTCTTTAGGAAAGCCGAACGGTCTCAGGGCCACCCACCATGTCGCCTACTAACGTGGCTCTTGCTACTTCCTACCTAAAGACAGGACCCCTGAAATAGCCGCGTTCTGTTCTCCCGGCCTGCTTTCCAGGTCACAGTAGGCGTCCTCAACATCAGACCCCTTGGCCTAGGGACCTTGACTCCTCTGACATTGCATGAAATGTTTTCTGTATATTCTGGACACGCATTTTAAGAGCAGAAGGTTTATAGCTTTGCTCCAGTTTCAGAAGAATTCAGGACCTCAAAAACCTTAACGGTAATTGCTTTGGAGAATGGTCTCAGGTCCTACCATGCCACCCTGGTGTAACCTTTCGTCTCTGCCCCCTCCCCCCCCAAATATTTAGGAATGAAATACTTGACACAATAGGCTGTTCTTAGCAATTATTTTTCACTTGAAAGAAATGTAAAATGTTGTAATAGAAATATTTCTAAAATGTAAACTTGGTTGCCTCCTTAAGGAGAATGTACTGAACACAGCTGACGTGTTTAGTATTTTGGACATTTTTATGAACATCAGTTGTTAGCCTGTAGTTTTCTGAGGACCCCAGGTCGCTTTGTTTTTAATTCTTCCCCACCACACCTACTTACTTGTCCTGTGTCATGGGTTATAAAGAGAGATCTTAATTTATGTGTAATCGTTTGCGTGGGAGCCCGAGGGTGGCTTCAGTTTCTCTTTGGAAATGAATTGCTGTGCTTATAATCACTACTTCCTGCTTGGGCAATATGGAGTTATGTTCTAGACGCCAAAGTAGTGGGTCTCAGACTTGAGCACGCATCAGTGTTACCAGAAGGGCTGGTTAATGTACAAACAGCCTGCCGGGCCCCACGCCCGGAGTTTCTGATTCTGTAGGTCTGGGGTGAGGCCCAAGAATTTGCATTCCTAATAAGTTCTGCTCTTTGAGAACGAATGTTATAAAATAGCCTTTCTCAAATTGAATGTGCATACAAGTCACCTGGGGAACCTGGTCAGAACCTAAATTCTGATGCAGAAGGTCTGGGGTGGGCTCTGAGATTCTGCTTTTCTAACTGGCTCCCAGATGATGCTGAGCCTGTTGATCTGTGGATCCTGCTCTCTATAGAAAGACTTTAAAGCAGTGGTTCTCCATTCCGACCACACATTCAAATCACGTGAAGAGCTTGTGGAAAAACGAGGACGTGGAGGAGGGAAAGAAAAAAGAGTTATGTCTTCAAACAGAAAAACCTGAATTTCTGGAGGTGGAGCCCGAGCATGGGTCCAGCTGCCCAGGTGACTGGATGTGCACTCAAGGTTGAGAACCTTGTTCTTAAGGTTGTAAAGTCGCTGAAAGTCTGTCCTGTGATTAAATGGAGTGTCACAGTATTAAATACTTGATTGACTAGTCACCGGCCTCCGACTGTGGTTTCACATTTGAATCATCTGGGAAGCTTTAAAAGATATTGATACGTGGATGAAATAATATGTCTGGGATTTGCTTCCAGATAACACGGTGGGAAGAGAAATGGGTGAGAGTATCGATCTGTACTATCCAGTATGTAGCCATCGGCCACCTGCGGCTATTTAAATCGAAATTAATTAAACTTTTTTAAAAACTGAAAATGCAGTTCCTGCCGGACCCCAGGCACATTTGAAGTGCTCGTTAGTCACATGTGGCTAGCAGCTATATTGGAGGACAGGGAGATGGAACATTTCCATCACTGCAGAAAGTTCTATTGGGCAGCAGTGGTATATGAAACGAGATTGACCAGGAGTTGATAATTATTGAAGCTGGGTGGCTGGGTACCTGCGGGTTCATTCTCCTTTCTTGTCTACTTTTATATATCTTTACTTTTTTTTGGGTAAAAAGTTTTAAAAAGATGCTCAGGCATTAGGAGTGGGGGTGGGGACATCAGTGGGGTTTTGGCGGCTCCCCAGGTGATTCCAAGGTTCACCCAAGGTTGAACCCCCGGCCCTGGGCTAATTGAACAGGTGGGCTTACGAATGATTAGAGCCAGCTGTGTTCCTGACCGGCATAGCCTTCACTCCATTGTTTGGTACCTTTTTTTTCTCTCTCTCTTCTGGTTAATGAGGGTGGAGAGAGATTTGTCCTGCTTGCCTCTCAGAGGTAGTAAAATCCGGAGAGAAAAGGGTTGAAAAGGCTTCGAAAAATGTCAGGCGCTGAATACACTAAGAGGTTTGATGCTTTTCCTTGTTCCAGGTCTTACCACAGTGAGGCCTTAGGGTAGGGTTGCCAGATAACGCGAAGAAAAATACAGGAGACCCAGTTCAATTTGAATTTTAGCTAAACTACAAATACCTTTTAAATTCTTTAACATGTTCCGTGCAATATTTGGGACATACATATACTAAGCACTTACTTGTATTTTATCTGGAAACTGTATGTTGGCACTTCTTTGCGCCCACGGTGGGTAGAGGCTCTGAGGTTTTCCTTTGTAGCTGCACATCCATGAGGCTACTGCCTTCATTTAGGGAATTTCCCTGTTAACCATCATGGTGAAGAAATGCATTTCTAAACCTCTGATTTGAGATCAGGTTAACAGAGTTGGAGAGTTTGCTTTTAGAATTCAGTGTCGGGCTGCTCATTTATTTAGATCTTCTTTGATTTCTTTTATCAGGGGTTTGTAGTTTTCCTCATGCAGATCGTGTGCCTGTGTGGGCTTGTGTGTGTGTGCGCTAATGTGTTTTTAAGTTCAAACTCAAATTGTTCATGGCCAGTATGTAGATAAACAGTTGACTTTTTTTTTTTTTTTTTTTTTTTTTTATGCGTTACGCGGGCCTCTCACTGCTGTGGCCTCTCCCGTTGCGGAGGACAGGCTCCGGACGCGCAGGCTCAGCAGCCATGGCTCACGGGCCCAGCCGCTCCGCGGCATGCGGGATCCTCCCAGACCGGGGCACGAACCCGTGTCCCCTGCATCGGCAGGCGGACCCTCAACCACTGCGCCACCAGGGAAGCCCCAACAGTTGACTTTTGTATATGAACCTTGTATTCTGCAACCTTGCTCCAATTGCTTATTAGTTCCAGGGTTTTTTTTTGTCAATTATTTGGGATCAGCAGTTGCCAGAGGTTTGGGTTGTGGGAGGGGAAGGAGGGAGGGAGGGATGAATAGGTAGAGCATAGGAGATTCTTAGGGCAGTGAAATTATTCTTTACAGTAATGATGGATGCGTGTCATGATATATTTGTCAGAACCCATGGAACGTATGATCCAGAGTGAATCCTAATGTAAACTATGGACGTTAATGTATCAATATCGGTTCATCAGTTGTAACAAACATACCACACTAATACAAGATGTAAATAAGAGGAAACTGTGTTTGTGGAGGGGCAAGGGGTATTTGGGAACTTCGTACTTCCTGATCGATTTTTCTATAAACCTAAAACTGCTCTAAAATAGTCTATTAATTTAAAAAACACCGATAGAGGACTTTGGTGAAATGAAGATGCCCAGGTTGGTTGGCACATTTTGAGTCTTCCCTCAGATGAGGGAATGACTTGCCTGATTATTTGATCATGTGATGAACCTGGGTGTTCCTTAATTTCTTTCTTGGTGTTTAGGCTAAACATGCCATGCTTTTTCCTCTGTGTCTTTGGGGCCTTGAATAGATCTGTGCTTCTGTAAGGTGGTAGCCTGTTCCTAGAATAAGAATGAAGTAGATTCAGGTAATGGTTACAACACTCAAAAAATAAAATGCCACGTTAGCAACCATGTCACAAGGGGAGTGGCTCTGAACTGGTGGGAAGGAGTGGAAGCCTCCGTTTCCTCATCTGGGAAATGGGGATGATGATTCTCTCCCCCTCCCCTTGGGCTCTGGTGATTAAATGAGGGGAAGCGTGTTAAATGCTGGGTACGTAGTGAGAGTCAGTGATTACAAAGACCCTAGATCTTGGAAGAGGATAAACCTGGGGGCCAGTGGCACTTAGGAGGAGCAGGCTTCCCAGAAGATGGCGAGGGAATGCTCTGTCCCCGGAAGCATTTGGGCATACATTGGGGCCTGCCTGTCAGGGACATCGTAGAAGGGACTTTTCAGAGAGTGGCGTGCTCCAGGGGCCTCCAGATGCTTCCTTCCCTCTGAAGGAACAGGAATCCGGGATGTCCTGTTCCTTCAGAGGGACTGTGGTTGGGTGTGGAACGATCAAGCAGTCACCTCAGTTAACCACTGGGATGGGAAGAGACCCTCTTTCCCCCACCTCCCAGTAGCTGACCTGGCCTTTTGGCCTCACCCCTGTCCCTGGAGAGGAGAACCTCATCTGTGTATGGCTCTGGCTTTGAGAGCATTTTATACCCTCCCTCGTGGGACAGATGGAAGGTCCAGCAGGTCGACACATGCACCCGGATCTGGGACCCGGGATCTTTGTCCAAAGGTGCATTTAAATGGATAAAACCCTTTACCTGTGAGACCTGTGGTTAGATAATCCAGCATGGGGTCGTGGGGGGGGAAATCTGTCAGTAATGGCTCTGTCACTTTGTGCTGCTTCTCTTGATAGAACTTAAAGTGTGTTTTCTCAGCAGCAAGGGTGATAAAACCATCTCAGAGGAGGAGGTAGATTTTCCTGACTCCTTGAGAGCAGATGATTTAGAGACATCACTATAGGAGATTAAATGGAATTCAGGTAAACAGCTGCAGGGTTTACATGGGATTGAGTTTTTTAAAAAGCCCTCCTAGAGGGTATTTTGCTTTGCAGAGATGAGGGTGCAAAATAGTGGCTTTGGAAGGCAGGTCAGTGGTGAAGAGCGGACTTTTCCACACTCCCCTCCAGAGACAAGTGCCCAGAGATGGGACACAGGCCTCTTTCACGCCTGTTGGAGTCATCCCCTGAGATGCGGAGGTGTTTGCTGTCTGGGTCTGGTGACCAAGTGGAGAAGGAGGACCTCAGACCACCCAGACAGTGACCCTCAGAACTCCTCCCTCGTTCCACAAATGTACTGAACTCCTGTGTGGCAGGGACTGGGGCGGACACTGGGGCTGTCACATGGACAAAAGGCACAAACATCTCTGCCCTCGTGGCCCTTACCTTCTGCTGGAGGAGACAGATCACAGACAAGATAAAGTAACTGTTACATCACTGTAACTGCTAGGGAGATAAAAGTTAAGCAGGAAAGGGGGATATGAACTGTAGGGAGCGAGGACCCTGAGATGTTAGGGGACCAGGGAGACCTTTGGGTAAAGTCCTGAAAGAAATGAGGGAATGAGCCATGCAGGGATGAAAGAAGAACATTCTGGGCAGAGAAAACAGCAAGTGCAAAGACCCTGAAGGCAAGGAAGCGTGACTGGAGCTGAGAAGATAGGGAGGCAAAGGGCAGAAAACAGGTCAGAGAGGCGGTAGGGGGCTGGCTCGGGTGTGCGGGGCACGGGGCTTTGCTCTCAAGAAAGGTGAGCAGAGGAGTGGCCGATCTGGGTTTTAGGAGGATCATTCAGGCCACGGTGTAAGAGCGGACAGTGGAGGGGCCTGTTAGGAGCCGCTGCCGTGAGCCAGGCTGGCGATGAGATGGCGGTGGCCTGGATAGCGGTGGTGGGATAAGAAGAAGAAGTTGAATTTTGGATATATGAGCAGGTAAGTTGAGAGCTGTATTGATATGTTGACAGTGAGTTGTGAGATAAAGGGGGAAATGAAGGATGACTTCAAGATCTTTGGTCTAAGCAATTAGAAGGATGGAGTTGCCATTAACTGATGGGGCAAGACTGTGAGGGGTGGGGGCCTGTTTTGGGGCTCCGTCGTGATCATGTTAAATTTGAGATGTCTGGGAGGTATTGAGGGCAGATGTTAAGTAGGCAGCTGGATGTATGGCTCTGGCATTCAGGGGAGAGGTCCAGGCTGGAGACTTAAATTGAAGAGTCCTGAGCATGTAAGTAGTCTAGAGAGCTGTGAGTGTGGAGGAGAGCATGGCACCTGGGAGCTGGAAGGGTCCTTAGTAGCTGCCTGGTTCAAACTTGTCATCTTCTCAAGGGAAGCTCAGTCACCTGGAAGTTAAGGATTAAACCCAGGGTTATACCTTGAGTCAGTGGAAAATCTGGATTAGAACCTGGGTCTGCTAAGGCCTACCCAGCTACACCTCTTTACGGGGTTTCTGGCTGGAGCTGTAGAGCTGGTGGTGATTGCTGGAGTCCGGGTGACAGGAGGCAGCCCTCCCACGTATGACACTGTCCCCACGTGGGGCGGCCACTCCTCAGTCTTCCAACCTAAAGCCTAGAGTGCTGCTCAGGGACTGTCTGCTGCTGCCACCGACAGGTGAGACCAGAAATTGATGGGGAGCATTAGAAACTCGTGACAATTCAACATCGCCACAACTTCCAAGGGTGACACCGGTGGACTCACCTTGTCGAACAGGGTGGGGACAGGTCTGGGTGTTGCTGACCTCCGGTGATAACGCGTTGGTGGTACGGGCTGCCTATTAGTTATGCGTAGTAGGACCGTGTGTTAGATTGCAGACAAATAAGTAAGAAACAGGTCTGTCACCACAGGTAGTTTGAGAAGCTCAGCCCCAGCGTGATGCCTGCCGAGGAAAACAGTAAATGCTTGTTAGATGTATGTTCAGAATCTTGTGCTCCTTTTACTGTTGTCTGAGGCTCAGGTTGTATCTTTTGCCAAACGATGACGTCAGCAGATTACCTTTGCCCTCGAGGCGTCTCAGATTTCTGCCCTCTCCTGCTGGAAGGCCTGTGGCCACACCATAACCATCTCCCTGGAGACGGCATGCTTCTCAGCTCAGTGTTCATCAGTCTTTCCCGAGAGCAGTTCTCCCAACGACACAAGCGTTGTGCACTGGCTTCTAAAATCTGACCACTAATGGAGAAGGAACTGGCCACATTGACCACCACTAGGGCTTGGGGCGGGGGGGGGGTCACATTAGGAACACTGAGAGGGGCAGGTGGCAGGCGACCCCAGCATTGTGCACTAAGGCACACGTGTAACCCGCAAGAACTGAGTCTCTCATCTTGGCATTTCAAGGGAGGAGATACATTTTGGCTTCAGTCTAGAGGGAGGCACTGAGCTATTGTAGCAATAACAGGAGTTTTGGAGGGAGATAGACCTCGGACAGACGACATTGTTAACCTTTCTGCATTTCATCCTTCCCTCTCTAGAAATGGGGCAATAATCTGCAGGTCAGAGCAATGTTGGGAGGTTAGATGAAGTAGTGGTGTAAGGTGCCTAGTAGAGGAGCTGGTGCTAAAGAGATTGTCAGTGAAAGTTCTATCAAGTCGCACCACGGGGATAATTTCCTCCTTAGGATCCAGACTTGCTCCAGTCTTCCATCTCTCAAACTCCTCACTCGGGGACCCTCCTTTCCCTGTTCCTCCCTTCCCTGCCTTGTCTGCCTATAGGGTCTGTGGTCCATATGCTGGATCCCAAGTTGCTGGACAGGCTACCATGTAGGCTATTCACCCACAACTCCACAGGGCTCCGTTCCTGCTGGTGACCGAAGGAGGAGGCTGTAGGGGCTTCGGCAATTGCCTTGGCTTGCCCTGAACTTATACCTGTCCTCTCATCTCCCACTCTGCTATCTTCAAGGCTGAATGAAGGAGGCTCTTCAGCCTAGAGCGGGCTGCCAGCGATGGGATAGGTCCTCCCCCCAGTTGGGCAAAGCCTCCCAGAGCTGTCTTTCCCACTGGTCACTTGCCTCTGAGACGGTTGCCAATTACCACTTTTCAGGGCTCCCTACCTCCTTCCTTCTAACTCACTGATTTGGGTCTTTGGAAGAGTCACATTGGGCAGGGCATGGCCATGGGGTGTGTCAGACATCAAGCTTGGGGGCCTCACTTGTTTTATTCTTATTAAAGTGCCATTTAGGGTGACCCTTGCCTTCAGGTTCTAAATTCCCAGTGATTAATATGCAGCTGATGGCTTATCGTTCCCAAAGCTGCATCCCACTGTTCACAGAGAGGGAGGGTTCCTGCTTTCTGCTCACTGCCGGCCCTGGATCTCAGAGATTTCAGAATGTGCCACTGAAGAGATGGTAACTGGGGATATTTGGGAATTAAGTGCCTCATTCTATTTGTCTGATCTGGCCTATTTTAATTTGGGGATATAGCTTAAATCTATTTGGCCTGTGTTTCAAGCAGGTAAGAGTATCCTGTTTTTCTTATTTCATTGAGAGGAAATATATACAGATATGTGACTTAATTATGAAATATATGTGTGTATATATATGCATATGTGTATGGAGAGGGAGAGAGTACGTCTCAAACCAGGTGCACCTGGTCTCTCTGTGTCCCCTGAGATGCTGCAAGATCGAGCATGTGGGTGACATAGGCATGAGGGACGGGAGTGCACGGGCCTTCAACCAGCTCCTCCAGGTGAGACTCAGAGCAGAAATGGTACAGCAGAATCTGGGAGGAAAGAAAAAGCAAATGCAGATTTCCCTGTCTGTTAAAAGAGAAAGTCATACATTTAAGTCCAAGGTTCAGCCATCAATATTTGTGGTAAAATTCAGCATATCTAATTCCGTATCTTAGCATTTTCATCCATTGCCTCAAGGTGCTATGATTTAAAGCCTACTGATTCAATGTCCACAGCTGTGTTGAAGACTCCTCAAGTTGGGGGTCAGTTCTGGTGTCACATACTAAGGAGGATGTTGGCATACCAGAGCCCAGCTCCAGAGGAACAAGGAGAGGGGTCCAGAGGCTCTGATGGAGGAGAGTCGATAGAAGAGACACCTTGCATGTATCGAGTCCCTCAAGTCAGTCATTTCCATGGGAAGGGTGATTATATAGATATAAGTTTATTGTGTTCTGCATTGATCAGGAAAACAGAGTAAGGACCAGTGGGGTAAAAATGTAGGGTCACGATAAAGACTTCCCACAGTTAAATTGGCTGCTTTGTGGAGGTGGTGAGCTCCCATCACCCTGAGTGTTCATGCAGATGTCGGCTTACTTTCTGCCTAAGATGGATTCCAACAATGCCTGGGAGGTTGGACTAAATGAGTTTGCAAACTCATCATAGACTTTTTAGAAAATGAATGATATATCTTCTTAGTTAAAAGTGCTGAGTTTTTTGTATTTCCCACAGTGCTAAGCAGATACCCAGTCCTTAGAAAATGCTAAATAAATAACTTTACTGTGGGCAGATTTTGGAATTTCAAAATTAAGCTGATTTTTGAAGAGTTTGATAACAGTGGTGGCAGTGACCTTCTATGGGTGCTGAAAAATCCACCTCTGCCTCCCAGATTTTGGTGTTTCCATCTGGGGAGTAGGGAATAAGAATCCATGCTTCTTGTATATCACTGAGTGTGTTGACTGTGGCTCTGAAATCAACAGTGGTCTAACTGGTCTCCCTCCTTCCAGTGTCCCTCTTATTTCATCTTACACAGCCTTGCCCGAGTGGCTTTAAATGCAGATCTCATCAAATTACTCTCCAGTTTAAAATCCTTTAGCAATTCCCTATCATCTGCAAAATATAAATGTTAATTCCTTTTCAAAATACAAACCGTCTATCATCTGGCCCCTGTGGTTCTTTTCAGGTCATTTTCAGCTTATCCTCATCTCCAAATTCACACTTCAGCCACATCATTTCCCAAATAGACCAAGTTTCTCTTTTTTTAATGTGTGCTTAAATGCACTAGCTGTTTATTAACTGTGCTTAAGTCTAGTTATTATATTGCAGTTTGAGGTCATAAATGGTGCCCCCTGTACCTCTTCTAATACTTTTCAACCATTTAGGATACATTCTGTGATTTACTTTTGGCTTGCTCCTGTGTGGATTGGCCAAGCCTAGCCCTCCAGACTTGCTTCAGGCCATACTTCCTTTAACCTCTACACCTTAACCATACTGACCTTCTATCTGTTATGCTTTCCTACTACTGGACCTTCGCAGATGCTGTTACTTCTACCTGGAAAACTGTTCTTGGCCAGGTTGACAGCTTCTCATTCCTTATCATTTACTTTGTCCGTTGTACGAAGCATACCACTGGATGTTTAAAAATCCAGTCTGACAATCTTTGTCTTTTAACTAAATAAGTAGTCTACTTACATTTAATGTAATTACTGATATATTTGGATTTAAATCTAACATTTTATTCCTTCTACATGTGCCCTGATCTGCATTTCTTTCTTTCCTTTCTTGATTTTTTTTGGACTGAATTTTTTTATATTATTTTATTTATTTTATTTTTGACTGCATTGGGTCTTCATTGCTGCTAACGGGCTTTCTCTAGTTACAGCAAGCGGGGTCTGCTCTTTGTTGCGGTGTGTGGGCCTCTCATTGTGGTAGCTTCTCTTGTTGCGGAGCACGGACTCTAGGCACATGGGCTTCAGTAATTGTAGTACATGGGCTCGGTAGTTGCAGCTCACGGGCTCCAGAGCACAGGCTCAGCAGCTGTGGCGCATGGGCCCAGCTGCTCCGCAGCATGTGGGATCTTCTCGGACCAGGGCTAGAACCCATTTCCCTGGAATTGGCAGGTGGGCTCTCAACCACTGCGCCACCAGGTAAGCCCTGGACTGAATTTTTAAAAATATTTTGTTTTCCCCATTTACTACTTTGGAAAATATGTACTCTCTTTCTTGCTTTTTTTTTTTTTTTTTTAGTATTAGGGTTTTTTTAAAATTTTATTTTACCTATTTTTTTATACAGCAGGTTCTTATTAGTCATCAATTTTATACACATCAGTGTATACATGTCAGTCCCAGTCGCCCAATTCATCGCACCACCATCCCCACCCCCCCACGGCTTTCCCCCCTTGGTGTCCATACGTTCTCTACATCTGTGTCTCAACTTCTGCCCTGCAAACTGGTTCATCTGTACCATTTTTCTAGGTTCCACATACATGCGTTAATATACGATATTTGTTTTTCTCTTTCTGACTTATTTCACTCTGTATGACAGTCTCTAGATCCATCCACGTCTCAACAAATGACCCAATTTTGTTCCTTTTTATGGCTGAGTAATATTCCATTATATATATGTACCACATCTTCTTTATCCATTCGTCTGTCAGTGGGCATTTAGGTTGCTTCCATGTCCTGGCTATTGTAAATAGTGCTGCAATGAACATTGGGGTGCATGTGTCTTTTTGAATTATGGTTTTCTCTGGGTATATGCCCAGTAGTGGGATTGCTGGATCATATGGTAATTCTATTTTTAGCTTTTTAAGGAACCTCCATACTGTTCTCCATAGTGGCTGTATCAGTTTACATTCCCACCAACAGTGCAAGAGGGTTCCCTTTTCTCCACACCCTCTCCAGCATTTGTTGTTTGTAGATTTTCTGATGATGCCCTTTCTAACTGGTGTGAGGTGATACCTCATTGTAGTTTTGATTTGCATTTCTCTAATAATTAGTGATGTTGAGCAGCTTTTCATGTGCTTCTTGGCCATCTATATGTCTTCTTTGGAGAAATGTCTGTTTAGGTCTTGTGCCCATTTTTGGATTGGGTTGTTTGTTTTTTTAATATTGAGCTGCATGAGCTGTTTATATATTTTGGAGATTAATCCTTTGTTGATTCATTTGCAAATATTTTCTCCCATTCTGAGAGTTGTCTTTTCGTCTTGTTTATGGTTTCCTTTGCTGTGAAAAGCTTTGAAGTTTCATTAGGTCCCATTTGTTTATTTTTGTTTTTACTTCCATTACTCTAGGAGGTGGATGAAAAAAGATCTTACTGTGATTTATGTCAAAGAGAGTTCTTCCTATGTTTTCCTCTAAGAGTTTTATAGTGTCCAGTCTTAAATTTAGGTCTCAAATCCATTTTGAGTTTATTTTTGTGTGTGGTGTTAAGGAGTGTTCCAATTTCATTTACATGTAGCTGTCCAGTTTTCCCAGCACCACTTATTGAAGAGACTGTCTTTTCTCCGTTGTATATCCTTGCCTCCTTTGTCATAGATTAGTTGACCGTAGGTGTGTGGGTTTATCTCTGGGCTTTCTATCTTGTTCCATTGATGTATGTTTCTGCTTTTGTGCCAGTACCATATTGTCCTGATGACTGTAGCTTTGTAGTATAATCTGAAGTCAGGGAGTCTGATTCCTCCTGCTCCGTTTTTTTCCCTCAAGACTGCTTTGGCTATTCCGGGTCTTCTGTTTCTCCATACAAATTTTAAGATTTTTTGTTCTAGTTCTGTAAAAAATGCCATTGGTGGGCTTCCCTGGTGGCGCAGTGGTTGAGAGTCCACCTGCCGATGCAGGGGACACAGGTTCGTGCCCCAGTCTGGGAAGATCCCACATGCCATGGAGCGGCTGGGCCCATGAGCCATGGCTGCGGAGCCTGTGTGTCCAGAGCCTGTGCTCTGCAACGGGAGAGGCGACAACAGTGAGAGGCCTGTGTACTGCAAAAAAAAAAAAAAAAATGCCATTGGTAATTTGATAGGGGTTGCATTGAATCTCTAGATTGCTTTGGGTAGTATACTCATTTTCACAATACTGATTCTTCTAATCCAAGAACATGGTATATCTCTCCATCTGTTGGTATCATCTTTAATTTCTTTCGTGTCTTATAGTTTTCTGCATACAGGTCTTTTGTCTCCCTAAGTAGGTTTATTCCTAGGTATTTTATTCTTTTTGTTGCAGTGGTAAATGGGAATGTTTCCTTAATTTCTCTTTCAGATTTTTCATCATTGGTGTATAGGAATGCAAGAGATTTCTGTGCATTAATTTTGTATTCTGCAACTTTACCAAATTCATTGATTAGCTCTAGTACTTTTCTGGTGGTATTTTTAGGATTCTCTATGTATAGTGTCATCTGCAAACAGTGAGTTTTACTTCTTTTCCAGTTTGTATTCCTTTTATTTATTTTTCTTCTCTGATTGCCATGGCTAGGACTTCCAAAACTATGTTGAATAATAGTGGTGAGGGTGGACATCCTTGTCCTGTTCCTGATCTTAGAGGAAATGCTTTCAGTTTTTCACCATTGAGAATGATGTTTGCTGTGGGTTTGTCATATATGACCTTTATTATGTTGAGGTAGGTTCCCTGTATGCCCACTTTCTGGAGAGTTTTTATCACAAATGGCTGTTGAATTTTGTCAGAAGCTTTTTCTGCATCTGTTGAGATGATCATATGGTTTTTCTTCTTCAGTTTGTTAATATGGTATACCACGTTGATCGATTTGCGTATATTGAAGAATCCTTGCATCCCTGGGATAAATCCCACTTGATCATGGTGTATGATGCTTTCATTGTGTTGTTGGATTCTGTTTTCTAGTATTTTGTTGAGGAATTTTGCATCTATATTCATCAGTGATATTGGTCTGTCATTTTCTTTTTTTGTAGTATCTTGTCTGGTTTTGGTATCAGGGTGATGGTGGCCTCATAGAATGAGTTTGGGAGTGTTTCTTCCTCTGCAATTTTTTGGAAGAGTTTGAGAAGGATGGGTGTTAGCGCTTCTCTAAATGTTTGATAGAATTCACCTGTGAAGCCATCTGGTCCTGGACTTTGTTGGAAGATTTTTAATCACAGTTTCAATTTCATTACTTGCGATTGGTCTGTTCATATTTTCTATTTCTTCCTGGTTCAGTCTTGGAAGGTTATACCTTTCTAAGAATTTGTCCATTTCTTCCAGGTTGTCCATTTTATTGGCATAGAGTTGCTTGTAGTAGTCTCTTAGGATGCTTTGTATTTCTGTGGTTTCTGTTGTAACTTCTCCTTTTCATTTCTAATTTTATTGATTTGAGTCCTCTTGCTCTTTTTCTTGATGAGTCTGGCTAATGGTTTATCAATTTTGTTTATCTTCTCAAAGAACCAGCTTTTAGTTTTATTGATCTTTGCTATTGTTTTCTTTGTTTCTATTTCATTTATTTCTGCTCTGATCTTTATGATTTCTTTCCTTCTGCTAACTTTTGGTTTTGTTTGTTCTTCTTTCTCTAGTTCCTTCAGGTGTTAAGGTCAGATTGTTTATTTGAGATTTTTCTTGTTTCTTGAGATAGGCTTGTATAGCTATAAACTTCCGTCTTAGAACTGCTTTTGCTGCATCCCATAGGTTTTGGATTGTCATGTTTTCATTGTCATTTGTCTCTAGGTATTTTTTGATTTTCTCTTTGATTTTTTCAGTGATCTCTTGGTTATTTAGTAGTGTATTGTTTAGCCTCCATGTGTTTGTGTTTTTTACGTTTTTTCCCCTTTAATTGATTTCTAATCTTGTAGTGTTGTGGTCAGAAAAGCTGCTTGATATGATTTCAGTTTTCTTAAATTTACTGAGGCTTGATTTGTGACCCAAGATGTGATCTGTCCTGGAGAATGTTCCATGTGCACTTGAGAAGAAAGTGTAATCTGCTGTTTTTGGATGGAATGTCCTATAAATATCAATTAAATCTGTCTGGTCTATTATATCATTTAAAGCTTCTGTTTCCTTATTTATTTTCATTTTGGATGATCTGTCCATTGGTGTAAATGAGGTGTTAAAGTCCCCCAGTATTATTGTGTTTCTGTTGATTTCCTCTTTTAGAGCTGTTAGCAGTTGCCTTATGTATTGAGGTGCTCCTTTGTTGGGTGCATATATATTTATAATTGTTATATCTTTTTCTTGGATTGATCCCTTGATCATTATGTAGTGTCCTTCTTTGTCTCTTGTAATATTGTTTATTTTAAAGTCTATTTTATATGATATGAGTAATACTACTCCAGCTTTCTTTTGATTTCCATTTGCATGGAATATCTTTTTCCATCCCCTCACTTTCAGTCTGTATGTGTCCCTAGGTCTGAAGTGGGTCTCTTGTAGACAGCATATATATGGGTCTTGTTTTTGTATCCATTCAGCAAGCCTGTGTCTTCTGGTTGGAGCATTTAATCCATCCACGTTTAAGGTAATTATTGATATGTATGTTCCTATGAGCATTTTCTTAATTGTTTTGGGTTTGTTTTTGTAGGTCCTTTTCTTCTCTTGTGTTTCCCACTTAGAGAAGTTCCTTTAGCATTTGTTGTAGAGCTGGTTTGGTGGTGCTGAATTCTCTTAGCTTCTGCTTGTCTCTAAAGCTTTTGATTTCTCCATCAAATCTGAATGAGATCCTTGCCTGGTAGAGTAATCTTGGTTGTAGATTCTTCCTTTTCATCACTTTAAGTATATCGTGCCACTCCCTTCTGGCTTGTAGAGTTTCTGCTGAGAAATCAGCTGTTAACCTTATGGGAGTTCCCTTGTATGTTATTTGTCGTTTTTCCCTTGCTGCTTTCAATAATTTTTCTTTGTCTTTAATTTTTGCCAATTTGATTACTATGTTTCTTGGCATGTTTCTCCTTGGGTTTATCCTGTATGGGACTCTCTCTGCTTCCTGGACTTGGGTGGCTATTTCCTTTCCCATGTTAGGGAAGTTTTTGACTATAATCTCTTCAAATATTTTCTGTGGTCCTTTCTCTCTCTCTTCTCCTTCTGGGACCCCTATTATGTGAATGTTTTTGCATTTAATGTTGTCCCAGAGGTCTCTTAGGCTGTCTTCATTTCTTTTCATTCTTTTTTCTTTATTCTGTTCTGCAGCAGTGAATTCCACCATTCTGTCTTCCAGGTCACTTATCTGTTCTTTTGCCTCAGTTATTGTGCTGTTGATTCCTTCTAGTGTAGTTTTCATTTCAGTTATTGTTCATCTCTGTTTGTTTGTTCTTTAATTCTTCTAGGTCTTTGTTAAACATTTCTTGCCTCTTCTGGATCTTTGCCTCAATTCTTTTTCTGAGGTCCTGGATCATCTTCACTATCATTATTCTGAATCCTTTTCCTGGAAGGTTGCCTATCTCCACTTCATTTAGTTGTTTTTCTGGGGTTTTATCTTGTTCCTTCATCTGGTACATAGCCCTCTGCCTTTTCATCGTGTCTATCTTTCTGTGAATGTGGTTTGCTCCACAGGCTGCAGGATTGTAGTTCTTCTTGCTTCTGCTGTCTGCCCTCTGGTGGATGAGGCTAAGAGGCTTGCGTAAGTTTCCTGATGGGAGGGAGTGGTGGTGGGTAGAGCTGACTGTTGCTCTGGTGGGCAGAGCTCAGTAAAACTTTAATCTGCTTGACTGCTGATGGGTGGGGCTGGGTTCCCTCCCTGTTGGTTGTTTGGCCTGAGGCAACCCAACACTGGAGCCCACCTGGACTCTTTGTTGGGGCTAATGACACTCTGGGAGGGCTCACACCAAGGAGTATGTCCCAGACCTTCTGCTGCCATTGTCCTTGTCCCCATGGTGAGCCACAGCCACCCCCCACTTCTGCAGGAGACCCTCCAACACTAGCAGGTAGGTCTGGTTCAGTCTCCCCTGGGGTCACTGCTCCTTCCCCTGGGTCCCAATGCCCACACTACTTTGTGTGTGCCCTCCAAGAGTGGAGTCTGTGTTTCCTCCAGTCCTGTCAAAGTCCTGCAATCAAATCCCACTAGGCTTCAAAGTCTGATTCCCTAGGAATTCCTCCTCCCGTTGCCAACCCCCCAGGTTGGGAAGCCTGATGTGGGGCTCAGAACCTTCAGTCCAGTGGGTGGACTTCTGTGGTATAAGTGTTCTCCAGTCTTTGAGTCACCCAGCAATTATGGGATTTGATTTTACTGTGATTGCTCCCCTCCTACCATCTCACTGTGGCTTTTCCTTTGTCTTTGGATGTGGGGTATCTTTTTTGGTGAATTCCAGTATCTTCCTGTTGATGATTGTCCAACAGCTAGTTGTGATTCTGGTGTTCTCACAAGAGGGAGTGAGAGCACGTCCTTCTCTGCCATCTTGGCTCCTCTTCTGTATTCTCTTTCTATTCTTGTAGTGATTACCTTGGAAATTACCACTTAAATATATTTATGCCTACTTATGCCTACTTATCAAGTTTTAAAATTAATCAAACTTTTATCCTCTTTCTGGATAATATAAGGACCTTAGAATAATTAATTGTATTTACTTTCCCCATGCTCATCTTACATACTAGTGTTGATGAAAATTTTAATTATATTGAGGGACACTCTACAAAACATTATATTTGTTTTATGCAGCTAATTTTTATATTGATATATCCATATATTTACCACTTTCTTTTCCCTTCATTCTTTCCTATACTTTAGACCTACCATTTGGCATAGTTTTCTTCTGTATAAGGTACATCCTTTGTAAATTCCCTTACATTTCACATTCAGTGTGCTGCTGTTTTATTTGTTTGAAAATATTTTTCAATCTTAGTTTTATTTGTCTGAAAATATTTTCAGTCACCTTTATTCTTGAATGATTTTGTTGTTGCTATATAGAATTCTAGGTAGGGAGTTATTTTCTTTCAGCATATTAAAGGTATCTCACTATCTTGGGTTGTTGTCATTGAGAAGTCACCTGCCAGTCAGTTGCTCTTTTGAAGGTAATACGTTTTCTTTCTTTTATATATATATATTTATTTGTTTATTTTTGGCTGTGTCGGGTCTTCGTTGCTGCGCGCAGGCTTTCTCTAGTTGCGGCGAGCGGGGGCTACTCTTCGTTGCAGTGTACGGGCTTCTCATTGCGGCGGCTTGTTGTGGAGCATGGGCTCTAGGCACATGGGCTTCAGTAGTTGTGGCACGTGGGCTTCAGTAGTTGTGGCTCATGGGCTCTACAGCGCAGGCTCAGTAGTTGTGCACGGGCTTAGTTGCTCAGCAGCATGTGGGATCTTCCCAGACCAGGGCTCAAACCCGTGTCCCTTGCATTGGCAGGCAGATTCTTAACCACTGCACCACCAGGGAAGCCTGGTAATATGTTTTTCTTTCTCAGGACCCCTTTAAGATTTCTCTCCTTGTCTTTGATGGTGTACATTTTCATAGCAATGTGTCTAGGTTTGGCTTTTTTTTTTTTTTTTTTTTTTTTTTTTTTGTGGTACGTGGGCCTCTCACTGCTGTGGCCTCTCCTGCCACGGAGCACAGGCTCCGGACGCGCAGGCCCAGCGGCCATGGCTCACGGGCCCAGCCGCTCCGCGGCATGCGGGATCCTCCCGGACCGAGGCACAAACCCATATCCCCTGCATCGGCAGGCGGACTCTCAACCACTGCGCCACCAGGGAAGCCCTAGGTTTGGCTTTTTATTTTTCCTTCTCAGACTCCAGTGGATTTTTAAACTTACATATTAGTATCTTTCAGAAGTTCTGGAAAATTATCAGTCATTGTCTCTTTAGATATTACCTCTGCCCCATATTTTTTTCCTCTTTTTGGGATCCTGATTACATATACTCCATTCTCTCACTCTTCGATGTCTTCTATCCTCTGTGCTGTATTTTCCATCTTTTTGTCTTTTCATGGTACACTCTAGATGGTTTCTTTTGACTGTTCAAGTCTCTCTCCAGCTGTATCTTTAATATTAAACTCTTCTTGAGTTTTTAAGTTTTGGTATTGTATTTTTTAATTTCCAGAATTTCTATTTGGTTTTTTAAAAAATCTTCTAGTTCACTACATTTCCTGTTTCTGGCAGATATTTTCAAACTTTTCCTTTTTTTTAAACATTTGACATTATAAGCATCATTTATAGTGTGATAATTTCAGTACTTGAAGTTTTTGTAGTTCTGTCCTTAATATGCTTTTTCAGGTGGTTCTTGCAGATGGTACCTTGTTTCCTTGCAGACTTGGTTATCTTGGGTTCATTGTGCTGAAATTTTTATTTGTGACCTGTTATGAAGGTACCTTCCTCCAGTGTTTGCTTCTGTGGGTGCCTAGTATCCAGTTCCAACTTAAGCCAAATTTAGGGCTTGAATCTCTGTCTTAGTCCATCCAGGCTGCTATTTCTGTCTTAGTCTGTTTGGGCTGCTATAACAAAATATCATGGACTGGATGGCTTATAAACAACAGAAATTTATTTTCTTATAGTCCTGGAGGCTGGGAAGTCAAAGATCAAGGTGCTAGCGGATTCAGTATCTGGTGAGGGCCTGCTTCTTGGTTCTTTTGCTGTGTTCTCACATGGTAGAAAGGTCAAGGTATCTTTCTGAGATCTCTTTTATAAAGGCACTAATCTCATTCATGACGGTTCCACCATCATGACCAAATCACCTCCCAAAGTCCTCACCTCCAAATACCATCACACTGGCATTAGGATTTAACATTTGAATTTTGATGGGGGTGGTGTGCAGCATAAACATGAAGTCTATAACTGTCTCCCAAGTCACAGATCTATATAAGGGTTTATTTCCAGTCTACCCTTATGCTAAGGCTTGGGACCTTTTGGGTCCTAGCATATTGAGAGGAGGGTCTCTCACTTGGATCTGTTCTTTGAGCATGCCTTAATCTTTTATTTTTGTCCTCCTGATCTTGAAAAATCTTACAAATTTTAATTTTCCAGGATTGGCAAATGCCCCGAGGGCAAAAGTGCCTCCCTGGGTTCCTATTTTTCTTCCATTTCCCTAGTTCTTCACTACTGTCTTGTCTATACTTTGATACTTTGGAGAAGAATTTTAACAATTTTATCTGGCATTTTTTTTTTGGCTATTTTTAGTGGTACTGTTGGCTCAAATAATGTAGTCTGATTGCCAGAAACTGGAGGTCTCACTTTGAATGCCACTTCTTCATTCGAGACTTGGCTGAGCCCAGTCTTAATTAGGACTCCTTGTTATACACTTTCATAACCCTGTGTTTTTCCTTCATGACATTTATCTCAATTTATAACTTTATTTTTATGATTAAAGATTCTGTTTACTGCCTCGATGGCTATGAGAGGTCAGGAAGTATATGTGGACCAGTGCCTAGCATAGAGGCTAGTTCTCACTAAGGGCAGAATCAATATCTGGTCCCTCAAAAGATAAATGCAGCAGGGTATTTGTTGATCGATAGGTGCCTGGCAAGATGCAAAGGACTAGGGTGGTTTGAATGCAGTTTTGCAAAGAAGCACAAATTGTCCCATTTTTATAGATCAATAAGTGAGAAATAGATATTAAGGGCTTGCAACAGCTCTTTCAATATTTCAGGGTGCTTTTTGCCTTCAGGGACTGCAGCTGACATCGTAATGCGTTCACCTTCCCCGGCTCTGTGCCTTATCTGTTGGAAGAAGCAGAACCGTGGAATTAAGGCAATCATATATAGAACGTGCTGTGTCTTAACTTTGTGCTGTACATACTGAAAAACCGAGGATGAGGCCAGTGTTGTAAACTAGGTGTACACGCTAAAGATCTAGCTGTACACATTTTAAATTGACAATTTCCAGGCCTTCTTACTAATTTTTGATAATATATAGTACATATAACCTTTAAGTACCTAAGTCAGAAATTTATGAGTGTAATACATTTTTGTTGCAATTTAAAAGTCTTTTACTCACAGTGCTTAGTAGGTCCTCAGTAAATGTTCATTAATAATAATAGCCAACTCAGAGCGCTTAGTGCATGCCTATAATTATTTTAGCCATGTTATGTAAAGTGATTCATTTAATCGTTTCAATAGCACTATATGGAGGGTCCTATTATCATCCTCATTTTTACAGATGAGGACACTGAGGCCCAGGGTGATGGAGTAACTAGGTCACACAGTAAGAGGAAGAGCTAAGATTTGAACACAGCTGTCCAGGCTCTGATGTCTGTGTTCTTAATCTTACGCTCTGCTGTTACAAGGAGCAAGATTGAGTGATAAGTGGCTTTTCCAGGCTACCCAGGGCTACGTGCAGCTGTGCAGGTTGACCAGAAGCTTGGTGTTAGCTGGCAGACCTCTGGGCATAGGGAGCTCCATGCATCGTTCTACCACAGCCTCTGTAGGGACTGTTCCCTGCCTGCTGCTGGGTTTATGAATTACTTCCAGAAAGCTGATATGCCAGGTCTAACTGGCTAAGGGGAAAGGCGTTTCTGTGGAAAGAGAAGAAAACCAAACATATGGAAATAGTTTTTAAAGCTCAGAGATGACATTGCCCTATTATAGCTGTTTCTCCTCTTTGGTGACTTGTCTCACCTACTTCCTTCCTATTTCATGGTGACGTAATTAATAATATACGGAGAGCAGGTTCCGAATTTAGGGGAGAGGCTGTCCTGTTGGTACACCTCCTCGTAGAAGCTGTGAAGGGGCGCCTGTGGGTTAATGAGACACCCTTGCCTGATGCTCTCAATCACACAGTGGTCTGAGGCGGTGACCTCTTGGGGGTTACTTCGTTGGTCAGTTATCCTGTGCTGTTGGGTCAGCTGCTGGGATTGAAGAATATGAAGAGGTGTTAGGGACTGGCCTTCAAGGACTCTGGGGAAATGACGTTTGGAAGGTTATCATTGCGGTATAAGGTGTTGATTGGTCTCCTCGCAGATGCTTTGCCCTCGATACTTGGAGGGCATTTTTCTTTTCTGAATTACCCAGAGAATTGGCCTAATTCTCAATGACTCCCTCACCCTGGGGACCTGTCCACAAATGGAGGAGAAGGATGAAGAAGAGAGTGAATAGAAAGAGCCTGCCTGGCGAGCTGGAATCTCTGATCCCGCCTGCCCCTTTGGGCCCGCGCTGAACTTTTCTTTTTAAATTTTCACGTGGCCCCTCTGAGTCTGCCGATTCCAGGACAGCTCTGGCTTCTGTCCCTGCCGCCAGCCGGATGACCCTGTGTGAGCACAGGCAGGCTCCATTCTGAAGGACTTGGAAGTTGGTAACAGAGCGGCCACTACTCAGAAGTGTAAAGGTTTGCTGTTGGTTCACCTGGCAGAGCTGGACTAAAGCCACACTCTACAGCAGTGTGTGGTGGTGACCGGTCACTGCTGAAACAGTTGGCTCTCTGGGCCTTAAATCTTAGTGGGGTTTAAAAAAAAAAAAAGTCCTCACATATTCAGATCCACGTCTTAGCACTGTTTTTAGGTATTCGCTCTCCAGCCAGCGTCGTATCTGTCCACTGCCTTTGAGCCCTGCCATGTGAGGGCTGCTCTAAACAGACTGGTCCTGAATAGAGCCAAGTATGGATTCTGATTTTGTAGAGATTAACTGGTCCTTGAGTCTGCATTGATTGAAGGCAGCAGAGCATCCCAGACAGGACTCGGAGGGCCCTGCAGGGATGCCTCTTGGCTGGCCGCCTCCGGGATGTGGGTGAGTGCCCGAGGCCTGTTACCCCACCCCATGGCCAGAGCCTGAGGCCCTGTGTGAGCCAGGCCCGTGTGGAAGGCTCCTGGGGCCAGGTGCTAGGGCTGCCTCTGCCATTCGGATCGACTCCTCTCCCAGGCTCGGCCCTGTGGGGTGCTGCTTTCTTTTGGGGTGGGAGGAGTTAAGTTCATACTGTGTTTTTTCTCGCATTTATAGTTATTCTCGCGCAGGTGCTGAAAGTGAGCCCTCACACCCACAGTGCCACTCCACCACCCCTGGGCGGATGGCGTCAGAAAGCTCCTTAGGAAGGAGTTGCCCTCCTCCTTGCTGGAAGGAAGGGCAGGCTGGGCCAACAAGTCTGTTTTGCACAACCAGTGTGGGAACGGGGTGGGGTCACAGTACAGGCGGTAGGGGGTGAGCGGGAGCAGTCCCTTCCCTCACACCCCACACCAGCCCTGGGAGGTACCCAGGCTCAAGCTTTAGGGAAAGGGCCTGGGAATCTTTCCTTGGAAGTCGCTTCCCTAATGGTCAGTGCTCTGCAGAGCTGAGGGTTTTTTTTTTTATTTTTACTTTTTAATCTTTTCTGCAGAGCAGCTTGGAATCCTCGAGGCTGCTGCAGGCCTTGTGGGGCACGGGAGCTGTGTTCTGGCAGCTGCCCTTAGAGTGGGTGGCTCCGTGGACTGCCCGTCGGCCCTTGTTCCCACCACACAGTTTCTAGTACACATGTTTTTGCAAATTGTCACAAATCAAGACCATTGTGAACATCTGGAGGCCTGAAAACAGCACTGTTTTAGGTGGAGGGGACAGCTGAAGAGGTGGCCTGGAATAGCAGCCAGGAAGTGGAGTGAGAGGGTTTCTGGGTTCAAGTCCTGTGTGTCCCTGGGCAGGTTACTTGTCCTTTCTGATTTCAGTATCCTCTTTGGTAAAATAGAATACTGTTTACTCATTTGTTGAAAGGATGCCTATGATAGTGTCTCCATGTTATTGATGGGTGAATCAAGACCCAGAAGTGACCTGACGAAGGTTCACAGTGTAAAGACAGGATAGTGGTGAGGAAGGAGGCCTGAGATCAATTCCAGGTGCCCTCACTACAGCCCCTGTGGCCCCAGGCAGGACATTTAGCCTCCAGAACCTCCGTTTTGTAGAGGTAAAATGGGAGTAGTGTCTCCAGAGTGTCTTATCTTGACGCCTATGACAATGTTACAGGAATAAAGGGAGGCAGTCTGTGCCTTATAAACTGTAAGGAATTTTATAGCTACAGAACAGTTCCACCATTACAGCTTCTTGGTGATGAGCAGGGCTGACACTGAGCTCTTCAAAGTTCCTGGCCTGTGGGCTCTTGAAGTGATGTGTTCATTGCTAGATTTTCTAATTAAAAAAGTAATATTCATGGTAAGAAGTCTACTAGGACAGACGGGTGTAGAGTGAAAGACATCCTTCCCTGTATCAGTTCTACTCCCTAGAGATGACTTCTGTTTACTTCTTGTGTAACCTTCCAGTAATTACCTAGACACATGGATAGACACAGATGTGTACGTATATAAGTATATATGCTGCATGTAATCGATTATATATGGGTCATAATTTTTTTCACCAAAAGCCCAAATGGTGAAGATCCAGGTAGTTTCTAGTATTTCGGTTATTAGATGCAACGGCAGGGTGAGCAGAGACACACTTCCACCTTGGTGCCCTGGATTTAAAACAAATGGTGAAAGCAGTGCCTAGCGGCTCAAGGCTTTCAGAATGGTCTCTTTTGCACTTGGCAGAATCTCTCCTCAAAAAGAATTATGTTGTTAATTCTGTGGTTTTCCACTACTCCACCCAGTTAAATTTAATCACGCCATGTGACTTCCAAATAAAATGATGTGTGTGTCTGGAGGGAAGGGACCTGAGAAAGCTTCCCTTTTTTTAGATCCTAGAGAATACAGCAAAGCTGTCTTCAGAAGACCCTGCTTTCAGAGCCCTCCTGCCTGGGATGTTTTTATTTGCAGCTCACTCTTTACCATCCTTGGAGGAAGCTGTTGTCATTAATCGGTTTGCAGAGGGTGGCTATGTATTTTTTTTAAAATATGTCTTCCTACACACAAAAAAAGCCCAGCCAACTTTATTTTAAAAAGCAGCTAATCTACATGAATTCATACATTCCTTTGATGATGCTGTTTGGGCAGTGCATCGTCAAACCATAACCAGATTTCTTTGCCTGTTGTTGATGACAAATGGGGTTTAGTTCTCTAGTTAAAGCAAACACTTCAGACATCCTGAAGTGCATATTTTGGGGTTAGAGCAGCTCCTCTGATTTCATGTTGCAGTGGGAAATGGTTTTTCTTACGGTTTAAAAAAAAAAATCAGATTTGTGGGGTTTGGGTGCTTTTTTATGTTGCTGTTTTCCCAAAATGTTATGCATCAGACAGTTTAGAAAGCTAAATCTTCTATTTTAAATGCACTAGGGAGCCTTAAAGGAAACCTGTGGAGTGAAATGTTTTGTTCTGTTTTGTTTTAATGAGGGCTCTTTGGTCCTATAAACCCAAGAATCAGGTGTGGAAGGGATGTTGGGCCCAGCCCTCTTGAGGGCCTGAGTCCTTCCCTCAGGACTCCCAGATCAGTGGCCTCTCCCTCCTCCTCTTAATCAAAAGGCCTGCTTGGGCTCTTGCCACAGCCCCAGCTCTTGCTGACAGGTGTAACATCCTTACGTTGCCTGGCTCATGGGCTTTGGGCCCCACATGCTGGCTGTCTTCTGTTCTGGGCTCTGAAATGCATGGTGAGGTGATTGCAGAGCTGCCCTCAGCCCCGGGAGCTCTGGCTCTTGGTGACTCTAATTCCCCTCCTGTCACTTGTCCCAATTCCTAACCCACTCCCCCTCTGCACACTGAGAGCTCCGAGCTCCTCCCTTTGGTCTGGCTGCTGCCTGCTTTCTTGCCTACTTAGACTGTTTCTTCCTGAGAACCCCTGCCTTGTGGCTGTCTGTCAGCTTAGAGCAGCGCTTACAGATTGTGTCAAGAGGATTTACTTCCAGGGGACGTGGCATTTTAAGGCTAGCAGGGAAACAAACCTGCCAGATTGATTTTCTGTTGTGTCAAAAACTGAAGAAACAGGAGTGATGCCTGCTTAAAAACACAAACAAACAAACAGCAACAGCAACAACAAAAACTCGGAACTATGTGGGTGCAGGAAATCTTCCAGCCATCTTGTACGACGGCACAAAAGGACGGTACAGGAAATCTTCCAGCCATCTTGTACGACGGCACAAAAGGACAGCTGACGTGAAAACAATAACCTTGCCATGAGTCTTGACAATCCTGTTGAAGTGAAGTGAGTTTTCCAGTGCTTGGCTATAATCTAAAGGAGGTATTGCACTTTCAGTGCTCTGATTTTTTAATGAAGCTCATAAAACTGTCTCTGAACGTGAGACTGTCATACAGAGTGAAGTACGTCAGAAAGAGAAGAACAAATATCGTATGTTAACGCATGTATGTGGAACCTAGAAAAATGGTACAGATGAACCGGTTTGCAGGGCAGAAATAGAGACCCAGATGTAGAGAACAAACGTATGGACACCAAGGGGGGAAAGCGGCGGGGGGTGGAGGTCGTGGTGGGATGAACTGGGAGATTGGGACTGACATGTATACAGTAATATGTATAAAATGGATAACTAATAAGAACCTGCTGTATAAAAAGATAAAATTAAAAAGAAAGAATCTTATTACAAATAACACACTGAGGCCTGTCATTTTCAAAAGGTTTTTCACATTTGATAAAACCGTATTTTAAATAATCTTCATTAAAAAAAACTTTCTAAATACAGTGTGCTAAAAAGTTATATGTATTAAATTTAGCAAGTTTCTTTAAGAGTATGGAAAGAAAGGCCTTCTTTTCTTGGTTATGATTTCTGAATGCTAGTGGTAATATTAGTCATAGTAATGCTATCCTTTTAATAGAACCCTCTTTCCCCAAAGGCCTTCCAGGTCTACCCTCCTTCCCATGAAGTAAATGATGTCACTGTCCCCACTTGGAAGAACAGGTCTGCAACTCAGAGTTTAAGTGACATGGGTTGGAATTTGAACCCAGGCATGTTGTTCCTTCCTGTAAACTCTTCTGTTTGGGTTTTACATGGTTTCTATGTATAGCTGCTGCTCCAGAAGGAGTTGGGCATCATTACTGCTTGGGAGGCAGACATCTATGTTGACCAGACCCAAGATGCATGCTTGGCTGCAGAAAGCCAGCTTTGTAAGTATCCAGCGTTTGGCTACAGTCTGCCATACGGGAGGTTCCCCACCTGGATGGAATATGGACAGTGACTCAGTTTGGAATCCCACAGCCATCAAGGTGGGACTGAGAGGTTAAGTCATCCTTGCTGAAACACCACTTGAGTTGGAGCGTTGGTCATGATTCAGTCAAAGGAAGCAGAATCCACTCGAGCAAAGTTCAGGAGGAAGGGATTCATTGTAGGAAATGAAATGGCTTGAAGGCTCATAGAGAGTTCTGAAGACACAACTCTCTAGTGGAGGTTTTAGGAATGAGTGTCTCAAAGCCACGCTAAGGAACTGGAGCACCAAGGAAGCTGCTGCTTCCACAATCATCAAGCAGCTTCTCCACAACCACGTGGGGATGGCCATGACTGAGAGGCTCCCGTGATCAGAACCATGCCACACCACTATGATCCAGACCTGCAGACAGGTGTCTTGGTCCTGTGTCCTGGCACCCATGAAGCTGGCACCTGGGTGCCGGCACCTTGGCTAAAACTGTCACAGAAGAATCGGGTGCCTCCTGGACTTCACTTGATGAGGAAAGGGCAGCAACTGCTGAAGTGTGATCTCTGCCTCAGTTTTCTTTCCAGATTTCACAAAAGTACGTCTGGTTGGCCAAACCTAACTCACGCTTGGAACCTTTGCTCTAAGACATCTGGGGGATGTGGTTTTAGCTCTTCACCCCCTGCAGGGCAGGTGGACACACTAGAAATTCTTGGAAACAAATCCGTCGTATCCCCTAGGGCCCGATGGTTAGTAGAAACGGACCTTGATTTCCAGAGTCAGCTGAAGATTACAGAACTGAGGTTATAGCTAGAGCATGGAATGTTGGGAATCTTTTGGGGGTGGCGTGTCGATGACCTCAGATAATAGGCAGCAAAGAGTTAAGAGTAGCAGAAGGCCATGGGGTTGCCCTCTGGCTTCTGCTTAGCTTTGGGATGGTTAAGCTAGAGTTGCAGCATCCCAAGGGGGAGTTCTAGAGAACTCAACTCTCACTGCATGTTATTAGGGGAAACGATATGATGAAAATATACGATACATGTCTTAATTGCGGTCTTTACTATGCTAATGTATGTGACTTTCCAGATGGGGATGCAGCATGCAGGGGTTCCTCAAATTTATCTGGCCACAGGAAAGCCCCACTTTTAAAAGCTGCAGAAGTACTGTTTCCCAATATATGTGAGGAGTGCTATTTCAAAGAGGAAGCCAAGGAGCACCTTGGAGGAGAGGTTTGTTTTATTTCCAAGGAATTGACCTTTTCAGTGACCTCGGTCGGTCACATTTACCATTGAAATGATAGGATTTTCTGTACTGAGGATAGTGCTCTGCCCTTCAAGAAGGACTAAAAAAGAAGAGACACTGCCCAGTGAAATGAGCCTGTGTGGACAGAGGGGTCTCTTAGGAATCCACATGGCCTGAGAGTCATCCTTAGGGACCTCTAAGGAGGTAGCTTTGTAATCATTAGTAGTAGTTACAACAGTAACAAGGTATTAATCAGTTGTTGACCACATCTGGTGTGTTGATCTGTTATAGAAGCAGATGGTGTTACAGAAAAGGAACTGTGTTTAGCTCAAGGAAAACAAGGGCAGCAAGATAGGGAACTCAGTCTCCGGTGAGAGTGTCCTGAGTGGAGGGGAGGGGACAGTGGGGAGAGTGTCCTGAGTGGAGGGGAGGGGACAGTGGGGAGAGTGTCCTGAGTGGAGGGGAGGGGACAGTGGGGAGAGTGTCCTGAGTGGAGGGGAGGGGACAGTGGGGGTGTGAGTGCAGGAGACTTCTGTGTGAGTGACAGCCACAGCGGAGCAGAGCATGAAACGCATGAGGACAGGAGAAGGCGGACCCCTGCTTGGAAGGATTTGCAGCCATGACGGCAAAGGCCTAGAGATAGTGATGAGAATCGAACCAGTAGTCAGTAAGCACCTTCCAAAAATCAGATGCTGCAGAGGAAGGCGAGAGAAGACACCTTCAGAGATGAACTTAGATCATATAGTGCATCGTTCATTGATTTTATTTTATTTTTAAAATTTTATGGGACTATAGTGGATTTACTGTGTTGTGTTAGTTTCAGGTGTACAGCAAAGTGACTCAGTTATACATATGTCCACTCTTTTTTGGAATCTTTTCCCATATAGGCCACGAGAGTATTGAGTAGAGTTCCCTGTGCTGTACAGTAGGTCCTTATTAGTTACCTATACGTTCATCGATTTTAATTTTCTACCTTAACCATCTAACAGAGTTTGTGGCACGTGTGTGTCATTCTCAAGCAAATCTTGTTGAAGTTTGAGTCTAAGCACTGAAACAGAGCACTGGCAGTTTGAAAAAGCACTCAAATCTGGGTGTGCTCCTCTGTGTCTTAACACTAGGAAGGCAATCAGACATGCCTTAAGTGGATTTATGTGCAGCCTTCCTGGGAACCAGGAAATGGGAGTTAGACGATTAAATTAGTTTGCTGAAAGGTGGGAGTTATGTCCGTACAGAATCACAAGAATGTTTCTGACTCCCTAAGTTTTCCTGTGTTCTGATTGAGTGAACCTGAAGTTACGGGCTGGTTACCAGGGTCCTGTGTATACAAAGGCATCTCATGGTGTCCACTTCTCCTCCTCCTCCAGTTCTTGTTCAGAGGAGGATGGCGGTGGGAAGGGCAGGAGCCCTGCAGTGGAGGGTATCACTACCCCTCCCACCTGCTGTGTTCTTTGGGCTCAAATCCCTCTGTGCTGATTACCTTATTGAAGTGCCTTTTGTTTTTCTCTGTAAGCACTTTATTAAATGGACGTTTGACATTATTACTAAATCCCAGCTTTTCCTAAAAACATGGGAGTTCGGTGCTTACTGTCTATCCTAAGCAATTATCACACAGTCACCAGAGATTTTAGTCCCTCTCCATTTGTTCTAAGGTTCTCAGGGATAGTCTTAAATGACTATAAAAACTAAATTTTTGATAGTTATTATTCAATCTTTTAAAGCTTTAATTATGGGAAATTTCAGTATCAAAAGTAGAGAGAATAGTAATAAATTCCCATGTCCCGACTCCTAGCTGAAGGGTTATGTGCTCATGCCTGGCCAGCCTTGTTTCCTCTCCCCCATTACTTTGAAACAAAAAAAAATATTTTTGTTATTCTACCATGATTTCTCTACTCTGTTTCTCAGTGTTTTTATATAATTTTCTAAACACTGCAGCAATAAGGACTTTGAACTTTTTCAGATTTTTGCCTTGAATATGTAAATGTAATCTGGATGGATCTGCAGGCATAAACAGAGTGGCTCCCCTGCCCAGGGTGCTGTGCTAGGTGTGGGAACGGGTCAGGTTTTGTTGGATGGCGGGGGAGTGAGGCAGCAGATGTGCCCACACTCAGGAGAAGCTGTGGGCTCTGCTCTGATAACCCTTGCGGTCCAGTTGGTCCTTGGGATGCAGGCTGACCGAGTGAGCACTGGTTAGGTGCCCAGTGAGCATCTCTGTTCAGATGTGCTAGGGTGGCTCCGCAGAGCAAGGGGCTGTGTGGTCTGGGAATTTGGGGATGATTTTGAGGAGGGGCACGGAGCATGGATTGGGCTGAATCTTGCTGTCAGCACGAGTCTGACTGCAGGAATTCGTTGGGAGCCCACTGGGTGACTAAATTAGGAATCGTCAGACTGGAGCGTGGCTGCCAGACCACAGGAAGCTCAGCCCAAGTTGTACCACAAGAACTCTTTGGCTCCATCACCATGCCTGAGGCTGGCCTTTGCCGCTGGATGCCTCCTCTGGGGTTGCATCCTAAACTGTCCCTATGTCTTTGTCACCCCTCAAGTTTCAAAGTCCCGATGAGACTGTCTGATTGGTGGAGTAGGTCACACACCAGAACGGTGGCTGCCCAGGGTCGGGGGTCGGGGAGACAGGAACAGGGGGTTTGTCACCTTTAGCTTCTCTAGAAGACATGGGCTCTGCCTTCCAGCAAGAAGCATGTAGTGAGGGGTCTTCCCAGACATAAAGGAGTTTTAAATCCTAAGCACCCAAAAAGATAAGGGTCCACTCTGAACATCCCCGTCATCCCAGACTCTTCCCTCTCCATTGTTTTCAGCACAGACAAGGTCTTCGTTTTCCTTAAAAAAGCCATTTGCGTCTGTTGCTCCCGGTTTCCCATCCCCATGGCAACTGCGAGCGCCCAGGTGCCCCTGAGCATCTCCTGTGCAGTTTTCCTGCTTCTAGTCACTCCCACCTCCACTCCTGCCTACACGGTGCTGCCGCCACTGCTTTCATCTCCACCAGAACAGCACGGCAGCTCAGAACATCTTTGATACCCTCCTGTTGCCTGGAAGACAAAGGCTAACTTTTTGCATTGGCCCTGCCTTCCACAAGTTGACATCTGGTCTCCATTTTCAGCCTTATCTGTCATTCCAGAAACCCTCGTCTCTGGCTAAGCAGGTCCCCAGGCACACGCTGTGCCTCGCCAGCTCTGTGCATTGCTCATCGGTAGTTCTGTTGCTTGGGGGCCCTCCCCTCTCCTAACAGAATCCTTGTTCTGCTCACGTTCTGCTGACCTCCCTGGAGAGAGGTGACTGCTTTCTTTCACTCCTGTGGCACGTGTGTGCCTTGCTCTGAGGCCCTTTCGGCCCTGGCATCTGTCTGTGTAGACCTGTGAGCTCGCTGTGCAGCCTGCTTGCACATCTGTGTGTTTCTCTCCTGTGCCAGCACAGGGCTGGGCATACGGAAGCTCCCTAGGTATTTGAGGTTTCCTTTTTTCATAGAAGGAGAGAACAGGGGGGAAATTAGAAATAGGGACGGTTAAATGCAAAATACAGAGGTAGAAATGCTGCTGTCAGAAGTTGAAGTCAGCAGGCTGAGGACTTGAAGACGGAGGCAAGCCGGAGTGGGAGGCGACTTTGGGAAAATGGAGCGGTTGGTTAGGTATTTGCTCTGTGGTATAAACCAGATGGAGACACTTCGGTTCTATGCTCCCAGGTGTATGAGTGCTCACCTGGTTTAAAAGGATGCTCTGGAGGTGGCCAACAGTCAAACAGCAAAGATTTCTGGAGACTCGAGTGCATGTCTGTATAAACAGCAGTAAGAGTGGCAGGTGCTGGAGCAGCCTTGGCCACTGACGGGATATGGATTTCCCAGTACACACTAATGGCAGATGGATTGTCCTCACAGCTTGCACCCGCATGGCACTTTGACGTGTGTCCTTGTGCGCTTTGCAGGAAGAGGGAGCAGAAATGTGTAACAGTCAGTGATGCACCCCCTGGGGTTGCTCCTGACTGATGACTTCTCTAGGGCAGCATCCCCAGACGGCTCAGGGCATCACTGTGAAAGTCAGCCTGGGCCTCCTGCCCATTATCCCGTCAGCCTTGTTCAGCTGTTCAGAGAAATGTTGCATGGGGCCCCCGATTTGGGCCTACCGTTTGCCTCTCTGCAGGGTTCACAGAACCCCGAAGGCCATGTCTACAGATTCAAGTACAAAAGAATGAGAAGGGAGAGTTGGGAAGGGTTGGGGAACCTGGAGGGTGTTCAGCTGGACAGTTTGGTGGAAACAAGGAAGTGACCTGTGCCTTGAGAGACTGTGTGGAGAGTTGGTGATAGAAGGGAATGCCCCATGAGGATGACTGCTGTCCAGCAGGGTCAGTGTGCTGGGGGCTCTCAGGAGAGGCTGGCCGTGGGGATCAGCCTCTCTCCCCCTCATCACAGCCTGGCTCACGTCCTGCTCGGAGCCTCCCTAAGTGCCATCTCCTCCCACTGCAGGGGCCACTCCTGTTGGGACACTCAGTGATCCTGCTGCAAACACTCGCTTGAATTGTAGGTTGCTTTTCTATTGAACAGCTAGGCTGGAGCTCTGAGCCCGCGGCTGGTTTGTTCTGTATAGACCCTAGGGCCCTTAGCACTACCCCGAGCAGCAGTGGGAGACCCAGAGGGGCTGGGGCTCTAGGGCCATAATCCTTCCTCCCTGCTTCTCGGTGAAGGACTTCCAACCTAAGTCTGCTCATTTGTAAAATAGATAAAAACATATCTCAGATTAAAGTGGTAACGTGTGATGTCCCGGACAGAGCTCGCACTCAGCGTCCAGCAGACACAGTCTGGATGACCACCCTCCCATATCCTGCAGCCCATACATGTTGCCACACAGGATCGGTATGTTACAGTTGTTTCATCAATACATGTCTGTCGATTAAAGGTGATGAGAGTTGTCGTGACATCAGTTGCGAAGGTCTCTTAGAGCTCAGCTTTTAACCTGCAAGCATTCAGAACTAGAACTGCTGAGGGGAATCCTGGAACTTGTCTTACTGAGAGTGATTAAAGAAACCCGTTGTTTGATGAAGGAAGATTAAGGCGACTAATTGCTGAGCAATGAATATCTGGCTAATGCCAGATAGAGACATCTTAAGAGAGAGGAAGTTAAGCATCCAGTAAAGGGAACAATAAAAATGAACAGGGGAAACGTAAGGGGAAAAATAGATGAATGCCTTGGAGTGAGAAAGTGTTATAGTAACACCCAAGGATCTTCTAAGTGGAGGCAGCCTGGCAGTATGTCGGGGAGGGCAGATTTCTGCAAGTTACTCAGAGCATCTGAGCTGAAGTTTCCTTAACCCTAGAATGGGAGTAATAATGCCATTTCACAGAGTTGATGTGAAAATGAGATTAAAAATTTTTTTAATCAAGTTTTATTGAAATATAACATACATATAATAAAATTTACCAATTTTAAGTGTAAATTTGATGAGTTTTGACAAATGTATACAATCATCTAGTCACCACCCCAGTCGTGATGTGAACACTGCCGCCATCCTCAAAGTTCCCTTATGCCCCTTGGCAGTCAATTCCCTCACTTCACCTCTGACCACTGGCAATCAGTTATCTGCTTTATGGATCTAAAGCTTTACATTTTCTAGGATTTCATAAAGATGGCATCATAGACAACATATTCTCTTGTGGCTGACTTCCTTTACTTCTGAAGTCTTGTTGCACATAGCCTCCATTTGATGAAGACGGGATTTGACAGCGTATGTGAACCACTCGCCGTGTTGCCTGGCACACAGTAGTCCCCTTCCGTTTCCCTCTAAAAAAAAAATGTTCATTTTAAAAGTGAGCTCATCAGTGTCATCAATCCTTCTGTCTCTACCTGGGTAAACCAGGGACTTAGAGGTGCTTGTTGAGGACATTAGTCGTAAGGGTTTGGCCGCAGGGTGAGGAGAATGTCTGCTGAGAAATGAAATTCTTTCCAGGACAAATGTTGTCGATCAGATACATTTTCACCAGTTGATTTCTGTTTTTTCACTCATGGTCACTAGGTGTGCTCCCCTGGAACACAACCACAGCAACAGTAGCTCCTAGCAGGGGTGAGCCTGATGCCGGTAATACTGACTCTGGGAAATTTCAATGAATAGAAGAGGGACTTTCTCTTTTTAAAAAAAAAAAAAACGAAAAACCCTGCTCTGCAGAGGTCTGGCTGTCACTTTGCACCCTGATGTCATTTGGCTGGACCCTAGACCGTGGGGATAAATGGTACAGCCAACTAAGGCAAGACAGCCATGTGATGATTTTAGAAGGACTAACAGGACACCAGGAAAAGCCTAATTCATTCTTTACTTCTCTAGTTTGGCTAGGGGAAAAAAAATGCTTTTCTGGGTATATATGCAAAGTGATCATGTTTTATTCATCATTTGGTCGAAGTCACTCTTGAGGCATGCAGGGTTGATGATGTCAGCTTTTCCATCTCAGCAGAGTCAAATTTGACTGAGCCCTTCGGTATCTGTGTTAGGGGCTGGGGAAACCAAGCAGAAGAGGGCATGGTGCCCATCCCAGTGCATTAGGAAAGCAAGAATCATCTCAGCAAGGTGAGATCTGCTCAGGTGTAGAGGAAGTGCTGTGGGACCACAGAGGGAGGAGACACGAATACAGAAGGGTGCGGGGCACGGGCTGGGGGTTCCAGAGGAGCTGGTGTGTGGGCTGTGGCTGCGGCTCACTGAGGAAGGTGGAGGAGGGCGCTTCAGGCAGAGTCCCAGCTCTTTACGATTCCTGTCCTGGACGCGCCTAAACCAGGGCGGTCATCCACGAAGGAGCATGTGTTACCTTGGTGTTGCCCCTGCACGGTGGGTGTGGGAGGATCTGGGTTCTGGTTCTCACCTTCGACCTGGCTCTGTTACCTTGTCCAAGTCGCTTAACCTCTTTCAGGGGCACATAGCTCTTTGTAGGTTGGTTCAATGGTCCTAGTCATCCCCAACCTGCCTATAGGTGGTCTGTATAGGGTCCAGGGGAAGAAATTTGAAGTCCTGGGCTTTAAGTAGCCATGGCTAAGAGAGAGCTCTTTGTTCCATCCTCTCTCCTGGAAGTTTCATCTCCCAGTCCTCCTACAAGGATGATATGACCACCTGAATGCCTGGTTTTCCCTTTCAGCCTCTTTTCTGTATTTCCCTTCCTTGGCTTTTTATAGATTGGATTAACGTACTTGAATCAGGTAATCAGTTTTGTTTTGTTTTTTTTTTGTAAATAGCATAATGTAAATATTTTCCTTTTTAAGACAAGAGACAATTTTGAGTCAATATACCCCTATCAAAGGAGTGAAGTACACAAATACTTTTATTTGAATGGATTATAGAGAAAATATATGCAGTTGGTAAATAATCCTGAGATGAAATATATACGTGTTCCTAAAACCCAGAGGTAACCTGCTTGTGATTCAGAGCTTCATGTGCAGCTTTTAAAAACAGGGATGTATGAGGAAAAAATAATGACCATTAATAACTGGATTGGTGGTTTCATTAAACATAATATGTCCTTTGAAATAGCTAAACTTGTTTTAAGTATGCACTCAGATAGAGAACTGTCCACTCTTTAGTTCAAGAAGAAGTGTAGGCATTAATATCTGGCTTATCCATCTATCCGTCCATCCATCCCCTAGACTCTACTTCATGGAAGGTGATACCTTCAGACCGTTTGTAAGACGTTGCTTTTCCTCATAACACAGCTCGGGAATTGCTGTTCAAGGCAGTGTGCCAGTGGGTCTGATGAATCAAGGCTCCTCTTTTTAGTCAGGCTGCCCATTTTGGTCCACGCTCCCAGAAATAAGTCATTTGATGGTTTTTATTTTATATGTTTCTTTTTAAAAACCTGAGAAAAGTTTATATAGGTCAGAGGGATGAACGAATAGCTAGTGTTACAGAAGGTAACGCAGTTGAGGATCGTTAGAGGATAAATGGCATTTTCGCCCAAGATGACTGCCAAATGTCGAGTGCCACGGGAGATGGGGTCACATTCTCTGCAACTGCATTTGGTGCCTTTCATGGCAAAGCTGATCTGTCTTCTGTCTCGGGTGGTCAGGCTGAAGAAAGAGGAGCCAGAGTCAGTTCAGTGGTGACTTAGATGGAGGGAACGTTGCAATATGGTCTATGGCTTGAGAGGAGAGCTTCCCCAGCCACCCAAATATCTTTTTGGTGGTCTGCCAGCTGCCAGAAACTCCATCACTAGAGATTCAATTCTTTGACTTAAGAATTGGCTTTTAGGGCTTCCCTGGTGACGCAGAGGTTGAGAGTTCGCCTGCCGATGCAGGGGACACGGGTTCGTGCCCCGGTCCGGGAAGATCCCACATGCCGCGGAGCAGCTGGGCCCGTGAGCCGTGGCCGCTGAGCCTGTGCGTCCGGAGCCTGTGCTCCAAAACGGGAGGGGCCACAACAGTGAGAGGCCCGCGTACCGCAAAAAAAAAAAAAAAAAAAAAAAAAGAATTGCCTTTTAATTGGCTGGCCAGAGTTTGGTGAGAGGGACACCCTGATAAACTGTTGGGAAGATATAAATTTTCCCAGTCTTTGGTATAATTTGTCAGTGTGTATGGCACTCATTTAAGAAGTATATACCTTTTCTTATCCAGCAGTTACACGTTTATCAGTTTATGCTAAGGACACAGCCAACAAGCACATAAAAAGCACATGGACAGTTTCCCACGGCAGCCTTGTTAATGATAAAGACAACTGACAATAGCCTAAATCACTTATTTTTTTTTTTAAAAAAGGATTGCTTAAATATATTTTGATATACTTAATAAAATACTATGTGGCTACTCCAAATACCGTTGTAATTTTAACTTTAATGACTTGAAATAGAGTTCAGTATTGTTAAATGGCAAAAAACAGATTCTAAGTGATATGAGCTCATTTTTGTAAGAAAAATAAGCAGCACCAAAAAACACACACAAGTAGGAAACATGAAAAGTTATATCAAAATGATAAAATTAGTTACCTGGGTGAGAAGGAGTAATTTAAAAATGTTGTCTTTGTTCTTATCTATATTTAAAATTTTAATAAAATTTAAAAATTTAATAAAATAAGCATAGATTCATAGTATAAAAATAGAAGTTTTTTTAAAAGGTAAACCTTCTAAAAGTATATATATTTCCTAAGTCATAGAAAACTGTATTAGGTACCTGTTGATGCATAACAAATTACCCCCCAAATTTAGCTGCTTTATATAATAAACATGAGCTTGCAGTTTTTGTGGGTCAGGATTCCAGAGAAGCTTAACTTTGTGGTTCTGGCTCAAGGACTCTCATGAGGCTGCAGTCAATCTTCTGTCTGGTACTAAAGTCATCCAAAGTTTCACTGGAGCTGGAGGATCCACTTCCAAAATGATTCTCTCATATGGCTGTTGGCAGGAGGCCTCAGTCTTGCTTTGTGAGTCTGTTCATAGAGCTACTTGAGTGTCCTTACAACATGGCAGCTGGCTTCCTCCACAGAGAGTGATTGGAGAGAGCAAGGATGAAGCCACAGTGGCTCTTGTGACCTGGTCTCTGAAATCACGTATCATCACTTCACCTTTTTTATTCCTTAGAAAGATACTAAGTCCAGTCCATGCTCAAAGGGAGGGGAATTAAGCTCCACCTCTTGAAGAGAGGAACATGAAAGAATTTGTGGACACATATTCATACAACCACAAACACATGAAGTCGTTTGCGATCATTAACACATCAGCATGATTAGGATCTATGCACTAGGAGCTGCCTTTCCTCTCAGTGGGTAATTGAGAACAGTCCTAAAGGGGTGAGAGTTTTGGTTTTGAGATTAATATGTGCTTGGTAATGTTTAAGGAACAGAAAGCCACTCACCGAAAGAGGACTGGGTTTTTGGAGCCTAGAGACTTGGTTCTACCACACATTGCTTGCATACCTTCGGTAAATCAGGTGTCTACTCGGGTTTTCTTATTAGGTTGTGTTGGGGGTCAAATAAACTAATGCAGTTGAGAGCCCTATGGAAACTGTAAAGCAGTAAAAGAAGCTGGCTCTTGCTGACACTCTTACCCCCACTATCGTTATTGTTGGAAAGGGGTACCCGTGTGAGAGTCAGGGAAGAGTGGGACACAGACATAGATTAGGGAGTAGAGAAAGGGAATTGAAAACCATTCTCGCCAGATGAGTATTTCCTAGGGCTGGAGAAGGCCTATCTCAACCATGAACTCGCATGAGGCCATGACAGTTATAGGGATTTCTGTGTAGGAGTGCTGTGTTGGGTCTTCATAGAACACAAAACCTAGTCCATGAGAAAGGCGACTCCCTGCGTAGAATGTATCAAGAAGACAACATTCTCCAGTCTCTGGGATCAGAAAGTCCTCACTCTTCTTAGATTGGCGTCGTGCATTCATTCATTGTTTCAGGAACTATGTATTCATTCCCAGCTGGGTGCCAAGCCCTGTGCTGAGGGCCAGGGGGATACAGTTAAACTGGCCACAGCTTTTTCTCCCCAGCATCCAACTTCAGCCGGAAAGGCTGATGTGCAAAAATTTTGAAAAGTGGAAGACTGAGCCTTGGCTGGTGGCCTCATTCCCCAAGCCTGGATTTGAGTTTCAGGAAATAGTTTTCTCAGATGGCCTTATTCTTTCAGAGGTCACATAGCTCTGAAAATTTTATGTCTTTGGAGATTAAACCCTTTTCCCTCCACTGATGTTTATAGGCTCTTGGAGTGTTGGGCAAAGATAAAGCCAGGCAATTGCATTCAGATGGCTGTAATTTCCACTCCTCCTTCCTTCCAAGTCTTAATGGCCAACATCACACAGTTTCCAAAGGCCCTTTCATGCTCTTCCAGAAATGGCAGGGCCTGTAGTTAGTGCTGCACAGAGCAGCTCCTGCCTGAGATTCCACTTGCTGTCGGCTGGGGCTGTCTGCAGAAAAGGTTGACACCAGTGTGGTGAGAAAGCTACCCAGCAGTTAGTTCTCTTTTCTTTCACTTGCCTGTATTTCTACTGGGAAGTACTCTAAATATTCAGAAATAATCCTTGTTCTGTTAGCCTAAGCTGAACTGTGAAAGGTAAATTATTTTTATTTAGCTGTCCATGACTTCTGACTGTGCCTTAGGCGGTAAACCAAGTCAAAGTTTTTTCTCATTAGAACCATTAATCTATAACAGACCTAACTGGGAACTGTTGCTTCAGATAAATTCAGTTAGCAAAAACAAAAACCAAACAAAAAAACAAATCCCAAAACAAAAAACAAGTCAGAAAATGACAAATGTTGATGAGAATGTGGAGAACTTGGAACCCCTTGTGCACTGTTGGCAGGAATGTAAAATGGTGCAGCCATTATGGAAAACAATATGGCGGTTCCTCAAAAAATTAAACATAGAATTACCATATGATTCAGAAATTCTGCTCTTGGGTATATACTCCAAAAAACTGAAAGCAGGGACTCAAACAAATATTTGTACACCAGTGTTCAGTGCAATATTGTTCATGATAGCCAAAAGGTGGAAACAACTCAAATGCCCATTGATAGATGAATGGATTAACAAAATGTGGTATAGCCATACAATGGAATGTTGTATGGTATAGCCATACAACAAAATGTGGTATAGCCATACAATGGAATTCTGACACATGCTACAACATGGCCAAATCTTGTATGATTTCACTTATATGAGGTCCTAGAGTAGTCAAATTCATAGGGACAGAAAGTAGAATAATGGTTGCTAGGGGATGGGGGAGGTCGGGTTGAAGAGGGTTAGTGTTTAATGGTACAGATTTTCAGTTTGGGAATATGAAATGGAAGGTGGTGATAGTTGCACTGCCATCACCAGCCCTGAATGAGGCTCTGGGGTTACAACATTGAGCCACACAGAGGACCTGACTGCGAGGAGATCTTTTAGATTATTTTCTACTGATGGGGCATGGACGATAAACATTTAAAGCACGAGGAAGGTAATACAGGTACTATAAGGACTTTGAGAAACATAAAATCAGGAGTGAATGTGGTAGACAGCTGTCCCGTACTTGTGTGTGGGGTGTGGGGGGCTTTAGCTGGGGTGGCCCCGGGAAGGACTCTGAAGAGTTGATATTTGGGCTAAGTCCTGAATGATGAGAAATGATTTGATCGAACTACTGAATATATCTGGACCCCATTTTACCTGAAATCTCATTGAGATTTCTGAGATACAGAAATGGCTACAAAATCCAAAATTTACTATGAATTGTGCTTGCAAAACAAGAGTGTCTGTGTTGCGTATTCCTAATTGATTGCTTGAGGATTGAGATGGGGACAAACAAGGCATTAGCAGTCTAGAATGTTCCAGTGTTTCTTACCAAATACCAAGTGCTCAGACCTGGCAGTGTTTTCACCCAGGAAATGTGTTAGCTGGTTCACATATTTTTCCAGGAACTGAATCCAATGAAGTTTGCCATGGGCCTTCTTGGAAAGCCTTTTATGCTTTTTAGAAAATAATTGATTTACAAAAATCAGTTTATTACTGCTATTTTTATCACTTGTTGTCATGCAAAAGGAGATTAGTCTATTTCACCTTGGAAACCAAGGCTATTTATTTAAAGCTTTGAGTGTGGAGTTTGAAATTTTTTGTATAATTGGCTTGAAATGGAAAGAAATATGCTTCTGGGACAATGAAGCGTGTGCACAGTTGATTGGTATGATGTGTTTAGATTTCCGATTATGTATTTTAGAGACTCCCCTGTTGTTGCCCAGGTTTTTCTTTTTAAATCAGAGTCTCAGGGTAGAAGATGAGAACTCCGTGAAGACTGTGGAAATGCGGTGGAATTGTTAGAAGTCTGCACTGCACAGGCCTTGATTCATGACGGAGCTCACAGCGCAATGTCTGTAAAACCCTGAAGCCCTGCCAGGCACATTAAATAAAAGGGGCCTGTGACGTCAGTGCTGGAGAGTAGGTCATTTTGCAATCTGTTCGTTCTTATCAGAGTACATGGCCATCTTTGCTTCAGGATAGTGAAATGCTATTTCCCAGGACAGAAGAATTGAAATCATTTGAATTTCAAAGCTGCAGATCCTATCATATTTGGGAATTTTGACCTATAAACTAATTGGGAAATTATTTCAGCCTCGTGGAAATCTCTGGTCTTCTCAGGTCTTTCCCTCCTCCACTGGTTTGGGTTGGAGTTAGGGTGTCTGCCGGGGGGTGGTGACTGATGGAAGGGGGCACACAATGCATGGCTCAGACGGCAACTCTGAGATTAAGCTTTTCATCTTTCCTGGCGCACAAGAGAAGCCAGCTCGTGACTCTTTTAGGAAAACCGTCCCTTGTTTCTGAAACCTGTAACGATTAGGACACGGGGGCATGAGTAGACATACTTCTGTCAAAAAGCATTTACCAAAGGCCTACTGGATGCCCGGCCCGTCTTGCAATAAGGGGCTATGGTGAAGCAGGAAAAGTGTCACAACAAGTAGCTTCAAGCCTGGTTGAGGAACCAACGTATAAAGAATCAGAAAACAATAGCTAAAGAATCAAGTCAGCATGGGCTTCCCTGGTGGCGCAGTGGTTGAGAGTCCGCCTACCGATGCAGGGGACGTGGGTTCGTGCCCTGGTCCGGGAAGATCCCACATGCCTTTGAGCGGCTGGGACCGTGAGCCATGGCTGCTGAGCCTGCCCGTCCGGAGCCTGTGCTCCGCAACGGGAGAGGCCACAACAGTGAGAGGCCCTCGTACCGCAAAAAAAAAGAAAAAAAAATCAAGTCAGCATACTTGGATTAATGTCCTGAGGGCATGGGATGTGTGAATTGGTGTGCTGGGAATAATTGCTGAATGAAAAGTCAGAGAAACAAAGAAGGACGTGGTCGGTGTGGCTGGAGAGGCCAGGAGGTCAGGGAGGCTTCGTGGGGCAGGTGGAGCTTGGGTGCACCTTGAAGGAAGATAGAGACAGAAGGGGTCTTGGACCAGGGACAGGAGCACTTCTAAAGAACCCAGAGCTCCAGACCTAAACTAGGGCACGGAAAGAAATACTATCTAAAGGGTTAGTTTTGTTTGAAAAACATTCACCTGTTTCTAGCATCCCAGTTGTTATCTGTAGGGTTAAGAGGCATTAGATGGGGGTCGGGGCAGCCCGTGTGCTCTGTGGTCGAGTAAGTTCGGATCGTGCTGGAATAAGCAGCTCAGAGTTTCCCCTGCAAGACTCCTCAGGCCTTTCATACACTGATGTTCACAGTGACTTTCCCAGATGGGCATAGACAGCGTGCAGTTTCCTGCTTATTCAACCACAGAACCATGTTTTTTCCAGGGAGATCCTGTGGGAATAGAGTTCCAAAAAGTATAATTGAGTTGGGGAAATACTAGCCTAAATGATTTTATCCCAATGTGTTTTTTAGTGCAAGTCACTAGCAATAGAGCCATGTTTTCAGTGGTCTGAAAGCCCAAGGGGATCGATTGGAAGGAAGTTAGAGGGACTTCATTTAAAGAAACCAGTGAATGTGAGTGGTCCTCCAAGAGAGCTTAGACTGGAGTAAAATACCCTGGGGCCATCTTAATTCAGAAGTTATTCCCCAGTATATTGAGACACTTAACATTGGCTTTAAAAAAAAATACTATTTTTGTTAATATCCTTCCTTTTCTTCTCTTGAAATACGGGGAAGGATTTTGCATCAACAGTACAGCCTCACCATGGGGACAGAAATCTGGGTCACAGCAGGTGGGGCCGTTAGTGAAGGTACAACTCAGAGCTGGAAGGACTGGAGTTGCAGAAAAAAATACAGGCTGCCCAGTCACATTGAACTTCACATCAACTCTGCATCATTTTCGATATTAACTATGTCCCAAATAGTGCACTGGACATACTAAGACAAAAAAAAGTATTCATTGTTTATCTGAAATTGAAATTTAACTGGACATCCTGTGGTTTTGTTTTCTAAATCAGCCACCCTTGCACAGAATGCTTGGGAAACCTAGACATGTGGACCAGAAGGTGACTTAAAATGTAAAGGCAACGTAGCACAGATCTATTCCCAGCTCTTGAGAGCCTGGGTCCTTCTCCTGGGAGATGGGTCACTACATCCTCACATTCACTTTTATTACATCTCCCTCAGTTTGGGATAGTTTATACACGAGAGGTTACAACCTGGATGGTATTTTATTTGGCTCACACACTTTTAAAAACAAACAAATGTAAGGTCCAAAACTTTGCCTTTGGGTAAAAAAAAAGCACAGATTTTCAGCTTCTTTGGAAAATGCAAAAAGCATATAGTTTCATAGAAGGAAGCCAGTTGTATCTTAACCTAGAAATCTTGAACCCAGAAGGACTACAAGTTCCCTGCCTGCAGTGAACACAGTGAGGGCTGGCCCATTGTAGTCCAGGGCAAATGTCAGGGTTGGGGAGAAGAGAAGAAGATAGGGCTCTGAATACCCCACCCTCCAGGTTTGGAATTTAAAATGTAATTGAGGACACCGAATAACCTCACATGTGAAAATAAAGCAATGGTTTAAAAATGTGTCTTTGTATTGACTCGGGATGAGAGTTTTGCGAGGGAGAGATGGGCTTGTTTGGGGTGCGGGAGGTTCCGGGTGTTCCTTTCCCTGCCAAGAGGTGAAATGTCTTAGCTCCACACTCGGTGATGATTACTAAATGGCCAGGGCTTACCGGCGGGCTCTGCTCAGCGATCTCATAGGGAGGAAAAAGAATCAAGCTAATCTCTTTGTGGAAAAAGTCTCCCTGTGACCTGCTGGGGGGCTGGACCGCCCGTCCCATCTGCACTCTTCTTTTCAATGACTCACCCCTCTCCTCTCTGCCCCAGAAGCTCACCTTTCCCGCAGCCCTGCACGGGACATGCTCCTGAGAGCAGGGACTTGGGGGGAGCGTGGGGGCAGCCCCTGTGCTGTGAATGTGTCTGCCGGTCCTGGAGGAGGAGTCAGGGATTCTGGGGAGCTGGGCCCCGGGGGCTGTGTTTGAGAGCAGGGCTTGGCACTTCCGCTGACCATTGTCCAGACGCTGGCAGGGACTCTGAGGTGCCTCTGCGGGCATTGTGGCACAGAGCATCACTGGCTGCCACCAAAGTAAATCACACCACGGGTGCTTGCTGTATCCTATGGCAACAGTAGCTCCTTGTTAATTCAGTGATGCTGGGGGCAGGCAGTATTAAAGGCTACTTCACATTGGCTGGGCAAAACCAATGTGAGCCCAGGTCATGAGCATCCTTGATTTATGGCCAAGCCCCAGGAACCTCTTTGCTTCCTCTCCAACATCCCTGCTACCCCTCCCCCCAGCTCCCCAGGTTTGGAATTTGGTAGTGGGAGGAGAGGGAAGCTCCAATAAAATGTTATTCCAGAGGGCAAGCGGAACCCTGAATAATGAGTCCATTAAACTCCACGATCGATATCCAGCTTCTAAACATTATGTATGTTGATGAGCTGATCGCTACGAGACTAGTGCTGAGGGACTTGGATTCCATTTTACTGGGACCACATTGGTTGTTGATGGGCTATAGTAGACTGTGACTTTAATAATCAGCTAAAAACATCCTGCCGTCCAGTAAAACACAGCTTCAGCACATCAGAGCCCTCGTGTGCTTTCCTGAAAGCCGGGCAGAGCAGGGCTTTCACTGGGCCCTGCATCACGGCCCTGCGGCCGCTTCCTAAGGGACAGATGGGCTGACCAGGGCCCCGCTGAAGCCTCCCCTGGTGCTGGGATGAACAGAGGGAGACAGGCAGGGAGGGTGGAGGCGGGGGGGGGGTAAGCCTTTCAGCTGTGATGTGAAAACGATGTGTGCTTCCTGAAGGGTGTGTGAGGACTGGCTCCTGGCCCTTGTGGTCAGTGCACACACATGCCGACCTGAACTGCTGACCCAGCTCTGTTCTCGGGACACACAGGTCACAAACTGAGTGAGCTGTGCTTCCCACAGTGGGAAGGAGTTCCCTTTACAGTCTTCTTATCCGAGAGGCTCAGTAGGATTTGTGCGCAGTATGGCGTTCGAGTGTGTGTGTACGCACGGGTGTGTGCGGGGGGGGGGGGGGTGCTTTCAGTGAAGCACTTCAGCCTTCCTTCCCCACCCACACTTCCCAGGTATGGGGCATGACATGGTTTTCCGGAGCACACTGGAATCTAATATAAATTCTCCTCTTAATAAGCTGGGCCAGAGCCGGTCACATGGTCACTGAGGCCAAGTTGAAGAGTCTCGAGCTCCCGGCCTGTCGGGCATCCCCGCGCCTTTGGGCTTCTGCTGGGTATAGAGGTGCTCAGTCTGGGGGTCTATTTGCTGCTCATAGGGCATAGCCTGGGCCCGGACACTGTCAGGTTTTGGAGAACAGGTTTCTGGAGGCAGGAAGTTGCAGGTAATTAGGTTAGTTAAGCCCTTACAGCTCTCCAGCTGGGGAACTGCTCGGAGATACTCTGGAGATTTAAAATTGTGCATTTACTAAAGCAAAGCCCAAACGCCCACACTTAAACCAAGGTGCGCCCCTTCTCCCTGTGGTGCTGTGCACTGCTCCGCGCGCTTTGAGTCGGGGCAGGGTTTTAGGGTTTCCCACGTTCTCTCTGGATATCTTTCATCTGATTCTGAACGCAGACCTGGCTGGCGTGACCCCGGGTCATTCCTCAGTCTGACCCTCCACCGGGGCATGGGGGGCAGCTGCCTCAGCAGGGTGCTGTGTTCCTCCACATGTCCCTGGTTAAGGGGCAGCGGGAGCAGGGCCATGATCTGTTGCTGCTGGCCCACCGCCCTCTGTCAGGCAGGAGCTCTGGGTGTCAGTGTTCCAGCAGCTTCTGAGTTGCCTGGCTGGGTGTGCAGGCCTGCTGAGGCCAGGGGTGGGGGAATGTGCTGGGGGGAAGGGAGCAGCATTGTTGGAGATCGGTTCCCCCGCTTGGCTGGGCCAGTATTTGGCAGGGGGTCTGCCTGGAGGGCTGCACTGGGCTTCTCATCAGTCCAGGCGCAGAGGACCTGGTGGGCGGTCCTGAGTGAATGAGGGCGCACAGATGGCATCCCTCTCACGGCCCCTGTGGGCGCCGTTCTGGGTGGTGCCCCTGGTCAGCTCCAGAACAAGGGAGGGGAGGGGTAGGTGTGGCGAAGAGGGGAGAAAGGCAGTCAGAGGGGCCCCGGGTGCATTAAATTGCTGAAGAGCGAAGGTTAAAACCCTTGAAGCGATTGGATCAGCAATGGAGGAGGAAGCCGGAGAGAAGAAAATTGAGTCTTAAATATCACGGAGCCTCTGACTGGGAGTGAAAGGGGTTTAAGTTGGCCAAAGGGAGAAATACATTGGCTCCTGTTGAGCTACTTTCAGGAATTGGAGGCAGACCGACTGGATATTGAGGAAACATTTGAATGTACTGGATTACGTCTGGTTTCAGAGGCTAAGGACGTCTGAGGCCCTTCTGTGTTTTCTGAAGTGTTTCTGGGGTTACTCTCCTGCAGAATTAGGAAAAACTCAGACTAGACTGGATTTATCCCTGGCGGGAAGGTAACCGCGGTAGAAGGCATTTCCCACCTGTCCTGCTAGACTTTCCCTGCGGTGGAGGTGGCATTTGAGGGTGTGGCCGGCTCTTGTCCTGCACACGCCTGTGGTCCCCACCCCCACCCCAGCCGGTCTGCCCGGCCTTGATTGCATAGCGAACTGTTCTATCCTGGAGAGAGCAGCAGCCTGGAGCAAGTGGGAAGCTTGGTTCCGAGGCCCAGATCTGCCCTGGGCCTGCTCTCCAGGGCTGAGCAGAGCAGATCTGAGCCTGCTTGCGTCCCGGCATCGCTCTGGCACTGCCCCACCTGGGTGACCGTCAGCAAACTCCTTGCCTCTCTGGGTCCCTGGGCCTCAACCTAAACTGGGCACGCCAGTAGAATCTGCTTCTAGCCTTGTGCCGGTTAGATGGGTTAGGATTTATAGAGTGCCGAGAACGGTGCCTGGCATCTATATTAATAAAGAAAACCTTGTCCAAAATGATCTCTCATGTCTCTCCCAGTTTGCACTTCCTGTAATTCTTTTTCATCTTCTCAAACCTCTAAGGTGGGGAGGGGGCTTATCACCTTATTTTGGAGATGGGAAAAGCACAAGGAGACCTTGGGTACATTTTCTGAGTGCAGGTGGTTGGTTACTGGATGGAAAACTAAGAACTGGGTTCAGAAGGGGAAGGAACTGCATTCGAGTTGAGGGGCCCCGACTGTCTCTCCATTCCCCAGTCTTGTCGTTGGCCCTAGGGGCCTGCTTCCCAGGCACGAGATGAAGATGATAAAGCAAGTCCTAGGCATTGGGAAGAAACAGTGCTGAGGAGGCAGCCGGGGCCGTGGCCATGGGAGGAGGCTGGCAAGCCAGTTGCTGCACAGCCTGGAGGGAGGAGGGAAAGGGAGGGCTCCAGGGTCTCGGCTTGAAAGCTCAGAGCACAGCCTACTTCTGAGTGCTAAGGAAGTGTGACCGGAAGTGGCCACTCCAGCCACTCATGCCCTTTGGACAAAGGCCTAGCATCTGGAAATAAGCATTTCCCACAGTGCCAAAGGGGCCGACCCACAGGTTGTCCTGAGTGGAGAGGAGGAGAAAGCTGGCATCTGAAGGGGCCCATCTAGCCTGTCGGTTTCTTGCTAGAAACAGGCGTGGCCTGCGTGGGGGTCCCGCTCCTTACCAGATGGTCAGGATGCAGGGGCTACAGTAACTCATCAGGATTAAGGCAGGTGGTCAAAGTTCACCAAATACCCAACCAAGGAGTCTCGCCCCTGCCGCCACCACCCCACTCCCTAGCTCTCAGGTACTAGAGCAGCGTTTCCTCAAATGTTAACTGCACACGCGTAACCTGGGCATCGCGCTACCATGCAGATCCTGACTCAGTGGGTAAGGGTATGGCCGCCGTGTCTGTGCGTCTGCCCAGCTGCCAGTCTCGCTGAGGCTGCTGTTCAGGGACCTCGTTGAGAAGTGAGGATCTAGAGGGCACGCTGCCTGGCCTGGTGTCTTTCCATCAAGAGCCCTCCCTCCTGTGCGCAGGCTCTGTTTTCCTCCTCACGATCACAGGTTTCTCAACACCAGCCAGATGGGAACAAGCCTGAGTGAGGGTAACGAGGTCCCACCGGGGCAAAGTGGCGGACCTCTCTGAGGTGTTGCTTTCCCCGAGAGGAAAGGCCTATCCTCCAGGGCTGGCAAAGCCCTGGTGAGAGGGGAACAGGCAGGCTGTGCCTCCCTCCTCCTTCCTCCGAGCCCCGCAGTCATCTGTTCAGGCAGCTTTCTACTTAGCACTCTGATTTCTGTGTCCAATCGATTGGCCACTCTTTGTGCCATTTAAAGATGCATGACTGAGTTTTGACCTTGAAGCCAGCCAGCCAGCCATGCAGGCTTCTGTCTTTCACTGTCTTTGAACTTAAGAGAAAGATAAGGGAAGAAAAACAGCAAATTGTTTTGCCAAAATAATGTCGTCATTAGTAATACAACCTCTTTGCATTAAATCCTGTAATTATTAATAATACGGTAATACCACTCCCTTCCATTTGTAGATTATATTATGTTTTACAAAGCACGTTCACAGTCATTATCTTATTTGATACTCAAACTGCCTTTATGAGACGGAAGGAGCTTATTGTCTTCAGGAAACTGGGGCTCAGATTGGTTTAGGAGCTTGCCAGAAGTCACAGGGCAGCGGCTAAGAGAACTGGGATGCGTGCACATCTTACTACAGTGACGTGGACAGTTGCACAGACTTGCTGACACTGCGGGTCATAATTTGCTTCGTCCCAAACATTGTGATTCCATACCAAGGAAGACTGTTAAGGTGTGGTCAACCCGTAGCTGAGTGTTTAGGACTGTTCCTGAAATGATACTGGACATATTGTTCAGAGCTGAGAATGCTCTGAAGTTTAAGAAGTGTTAAAATAGCAACTAAAGCCAACAAAAGCAGCAGAAACAAACAAATAAAACCATAGGGAAATAAGGTAGAAAATGTACACACACACACACACACTCTCTCTCTCTCTCTCTCTCTCTCTCTCTCTCTCTCTCTCTCTCTCTCTCTCTCTCTTAGTGTTACCTTTCCTGGCAGGGTTAACCTTCCACAGTGAAGCCATTAGAAAAGCCATCCAGGCAGGGCTCGGTCGTGAAGTGCTTGTTGAAGTTGTTCCTGGAACGTCCCCTCCGGGTCACCACACCTGTGTCCTTCCTTCGGACAGGCATTCCAAGCCACTGCCCGTGACAGGGTAGGTCAAACACATGGACAGCCACAACTTAATTTCCCCCAAACCTTCTTTAGGTCCTTATTCCACATGCTGCTTAGGGTTGCCATGGGGACCGTCTCCGGCCTCCTCCCTCAAACAGAGCCGGAATCTCATTTCTGCTTATGTGCAAGGTAGAAGCGACAGAGTGGCATTTCTGTAAACGGCCTTTTCCAGTAAACTCCCCCCACCGCCTCCACCCAGCCAAGTGCCCAGGAATGTGTGAGCAGGGCACCCAAACTCACGCTGCAGGGTACTTAAAAAACAAAGCAAAACAAAACACCTGAGAATAATCACTTCTAAGTTCCATGTGTAGTTAATGATTCTAGGAATGCCACTGCTAAGTTGCTGTTTAAAAAAAAAAACGTCACCACACACAACCGGAGCCTCCCCACAAAACTGTCTCTGAAGGCCATGGACCGGTTGTTCTGGAGTCCGGAGGGCTGTGTGCTTAGTCCTGGACTGGGAGCAACTGGGAAGTGGGAGGAGGCGGTGGTGAGGAATCTGGAGAGCGCTGAAATGGGGCCCGAACATGCCTTTCCGATTCTAGCGCTGCCTTGGGGCTCAGGCCACTCGGTGGGCAGGGGCACGGGGGCACCGGGCACAGAGACAGGCTGTGGGGTCAGATCCTAACTCTTTCACTTACCAGCTCAGGGTCTTCTGGTGAGTTTCTTAATATTTTAGAGGCCCGACTTCTTTCTCCTTCCTCAGGAAGGCAGTTGCGAGCATTGTGTGACCTGGTGTGTGTTGAAGAGCCCAGCACGAATCAGGTCCTCAGTGGACACTAGTTCAGTCTTCTCCTTCCCACCTGTAGAGGAGGGTGGGGCAGAGGCGGAGGGGTGGGCAGGGAGGTCCCGAGGCTGGGCGACAGCACAGCCAGGGCTTGGGGGTCGGAGCTGTGGGTGTGGAAGGGGCAGTGAACAGTCCCGGGAGATGCTGGACAGAGACCCACTGCGAATTCCCGGCCCAGCAGCAGCCCACATGGTGTGAGGGCCTGTCAGGAGTGTGTGCTGAGGGCAGCTTGTTGAGGGTCACGGCTCTCAAGGGGGAGTAGGAGAGGGAATGGGGACTGAGGCCAGAAGTGATGCCCATCACAAAATGAAAACCGGAACTGCTGTGCACGGGTGGATGGTTTCGGTGTCGTTGAGCTGGGCCGATTGCTGTGGGCTGCTCACGTGTGTGTGCCGCGGTTCAGACTTAAGGAAGGGCTTGTGTCCTCTGCCTCAGTGTCCCAAGAGGTACTGACCATTGGCATTTTCTGCCTAAAGCAGTTTTCTTTACAACTTGCCCTGGACCGGAATCCAGGGAAAATGCTTCTCAATCAACATTAAGAAGATATGGGTCATTTAAGACCAACAAACAAGAAAAAGCTGTGTCTTTTCCTATAAATGCCTTCCCCAGCCCCACCACTATGCGCCTCTCCCCAACATTTCTGGAAACACGAATTGCTGAGGAAATGGGCTGTGGCGTGGACGACGCCTGCCCAGCACCAGAGGATGGGTGTTCTGCTTTCCAGAGGTGCTGCGTTGTGCACCCGGAGCGTGGCGGTCTCTCGGGATGACAGGTCAGTGAATCCCAAATGTGGCCCGAGCGGCTGTGACTCTCCATCCCCAGGAGGCCATGTCCCTGGGCTGCATGTGGTCTCATTTCCCCTAAACCCCGGAGACAATATGAGAAACTGCTTTGCAAGAGTATTCTTTGCAAGCCCTGCGTGAAGGCAAAGGATGGACTGATGAGATGAGCATTCAGAGTGTCTGTCAGTCTCAGTTTCCTGAGACTTCAGGAATCCTCCAGGCCAAAGGATGACTGGACCTTTCATGTTTTCTGGCTTCCAGGACTGGAGACAGTGTGGTGCAGTGGTTACAGATGGGGATGTTGCCAAAGAAACTAGAGAAAAATAGAGAATCTTTAGTTTGCCGGGGAGCCAGGGGAATCCTGCTCAAACCTTTTGGTAACTGAGTTCAAGGGAGTGACTGTGTTTTGGGTTCTTTCTCTCTCCACCAGAGCAGCTTCCTGGGTCGGGGGACATATTGGTCGTAGTATTAGAATAATACCAGTAATAAAAGTAAGCATTTTACAAAGTACTTTCGTAGTCTCGATGGATCTTTATGGTACTCTGAAAGATAGGCAGGGAGGGTGTGATCCTGGATCAGAGAGCAGATGAGAGGTCAGTGTCCTGCTGGGAGCCACACAGCTAGTCTGTGACAGATGGAGGACCTATAATCCATGCCTCCTCAGCTGCAGTGGCATTGCCCCCGGAGTGAGCTCCAGGTGTGGCAGGATAAGGGAAGAAGTAGGAAAGACATCACACATGGCCCTCACCCTGGGCCTGCTCTGCTTCAGGTGTATGGAGGAGAGGCTCTGCCTTGGGGGTGTAGCCTCCTGCCTGGTGGGTGGAGGGTCACATGCTGCAGGACCCTGATTGTGGAGGGTGAGTCTGAGCCATTGTCAGGGAGAAGGCGTCTAACAGCTCCCAGCAGTGGGGATAATTCAGGAGGCTGATAGGAGCCTCTCTGGGGACAGTGAGAGACAGGCTTTGCAGGTGGCGTGGAGTGGCCTCAGAAATGTACCTTAGAAGCATCTCTTGGCAGAAACCATCACGTGGAGCAGCCAGGACCCCTTCTTGGCCTCTGGCATCAGCCAGATGGAACTTGAAGGCTTACTAACACAGAGTAGATTTCAAAGGGAAAGCTTTGAAGAGAAAAGAGTCTCTGAGATGAAATGACAGAATAGGTTAACTTAGCTCAGGAATCTGGAAAGGGGCCATGTGGAGATGGGCAATCTGCTTCCTGGAAGCCTCCTGGGGGTCACTGACCGACCCATGCCAGAGCCTAGAATGAGGGTCCTGCTGAAGTTCAAGCCCACACTTCACTGGGCCACTCTGGGGACACAGCAGTAACATGACGGCATTGTTGAAAATGTGTGGGATTGGTGCTTAGGAACCGCTTTCCTTAATGAGGCAGCTAGACGAGTACCCTCACCATAGGTATCTTGTCTGACCCACGGGTTCATGGAGAAGGAAGACAGAGCCTGTGATCGCTTTGTGTAAGGAGAAGGCACAGTCAGACACCAAGGAGGCGCTGCTGAGAAGTGCTTGCTTTTATTCAGTGAGGCAGGGAGTCTCGGCTCCTGGTCCAGACTCTGCTCAGTGGCACACTGGGGTTCCTGCATTCCTTGGGCTAGATGATTCTCACTGAGAGCTGCTTGAAGTCTTTGAGGACCAGCCTAATCTCATCAGCCCCAGTTTTCAGGACTTGTGGCTGAAAGACCTACTTCAGGATCAGTAGACTAGTTTCTCTGTCTACCTGTCCATTTTCTCACTCACTCACTGACTCACTCGACAGCTCTAATGTATTGAGCACAGCCCTAGACTTCTGGGGCTATAACCTGCAGACATTGCCCCTGCTGCCCAGGCGCTTCGTGTATAGTCAAGGAGAGGAGCCAGATGTATAAAGGTCATAGTGCAATACAGTGTGTATCTCTCAATCATGATGATTCCATGACTTTCCTGATAATGCCAGCCAGCCAAAACTTGAGTGTCTATTCCTCAAGTGCTAGAAAAACAGAGATTCTTCCCTCTACCCCATTTTTTTTGATGCAGAATTTGTGGAGGTTTAATTTGTGGCCTACAAACTTAATGGAGTCTAGTACTTTTCTTCCTGGGTAGAAACCGTTAACAATGTCAAGAGCTGTTAGTGGATGCAGTTTTCTCTGCATGTGTAGCAAAGTATAATTCACATTCTGGTCCTGAAATAACTTATTGGTGACTTAAGTTACAAATATGCATATGGTATCATGCTAGGTGCTGTGAGGACATTAAGGCATTTACTATATAATTATTAGGGAGATAATAAATCCATGTGTGAATTCAAAAACTAATGGTGCAAGCCCGGTGGAGGGTAAATGCCAGAGGGCCTAGAATAGCTAATAAGATGCTAAAGGTGGATGGTAGGTCCTTGGGCTGCCTATGGGAATACAAGGGGAAGTGACAAGTTCTGTTTGGACGCACAGAGTGGATATGTCTTGGGGACATCATAACCAGAAGGCTGGGGGATCTCTGGACCTGGAGCTGGGAGGAGTGCTCTGTGCTGGAGATCTCAATTTGGGGATTAACATTCAGAGGATGCAATGCCGTGATGGTCAAGGAAGTATGTGTAGAAAGAATACGACAGAAGCGAAGCCAAGGACAGAGCCTGAGGAAGCTCCAAGTGCATGGAACGGACAGAGGGAGACTGACCAGAGCAGCAGGTGTGAGATGCTAGAGTGCAGTGGAGGCTGGTCTCCAAACCAAAGAGCATTTTGAGAACAAAGGGGGTTGTTAACAGTCTCATATTCAAGAGGGATCAAAATGAGCTGCAGCACCTGTTGGATCCTGGCGTCCTTGGGGAGAGCAGTCCCAAGGGGAAGTCAAGGGCAGAGGCCAGAGTGCATTAGAAAAGAGGGGCAGTGAAGGAGTGGAAAGTGCAGGAAGACCCCGTTTTTAGGACTGTAAGGGCAGGAGAGAGCATGGGTGAGAGTTTTCAATATCCCTCCCCAGCCCAAAGGTGGGCGTTATTTTCTGTTTACAGAGGAGACCGAGTTCAGGGAGGTGAAATAATTTGCCCTTTCCTACATTACTATTGTGAACAGAAACTTCCCTCCACCCCAATAAATGTTATTATTAAAAACGTTTCCAAAACATTTACAAAAAAGGAAGTGGCAAAGTGGGGATTCAAATGCTCATATACCTGGCTCTGAAGTCGAGGTCTTTGCTACTCAAAGTGTAGTCTGGGGGCCGGTGACATGGGCATCACCTGGGACCTGGTTAGAAATGCACGTCCTCATACCCCACCCAGACCTACTCAAACTGCATCGTAGCAAGATCCAGGTGATGCACGTGCACGCTGAAGTGTGAGAGGCGCCGCTCTGGGCTTTCCACTCCACCACGTTTAGTAATCCAGGTATCAGGTAAGAAGCACGTGAATTACCAAGTTGACTTAAAAGCAGAGAAACGGGCGGGGGAGAGGCATGCAACTTCCTCCTTTCGCTGAGCGGCACATGACATCTGCATGTCCTCAGCTGACCCTCTAAAGCTCATCTTCACCGTGAAGGGCATCCACGGGCCCCTAAGTCTTTCCATAGAGCCTGGGAGGGGCCTGCTTCACCACAGGACGGCAGAGCACATTGGGCTTTGAGTAAGCTTTGCTACATTTTAATTAACAGCCATTTCCTCCAAATAATAAAGCAGATGCAAAGGAAGCAAAACACCCTTTCAATCGCTAGCATAATTAAGCTGCATAGATTAGGCTGATCTTTGCTGCCTCTCCAAGGGAAGATAAATCACGTGCGTGGAGATTTGCTCAGGTGTTTTGCTTCTCAAGGATTCAGTAACTGCCTACCTGTGATGTTTTTTAATTACAGCGGTCTGCTCTTTGAATACCTGTTTTTGAATGAGCGCTCCCTTCAAGGTTCTGTTTGGTCCCTTCTCTCCCATACCTAAAACAACCAAACCACATGCCAAACGCCAAGAGAATCTAAACCCATGGTTCCTTCTTCCTGTGGGCACACATTCTTTTTCTCACCTTTACTCTCTGTTTCTTGGAGGTTATGTAGTTCAGTGTTTTCATGAGTTGGTTGTGAAATGAATTTAGTGAGTCTCAACCAATGTTTTTTAAAAAAATGTACAAAACGAAATAGAACATATCAAAGTGCATCACCTGCAGTAGGGGCACCAAATGTTTTGTGAAACTTCTGTTTCACTTATGTAAATGTGCATATCCTGAGTTTCAGTGCAAAGATGGTTTGCATCCTATGGGTCACTGTCAAAAAGTATGAGAGCCACTGATCCATTTCAGTGGTTCCCTATTTATAGAATCATTGAAATCATAGAATGTTTTTCAATTACCTATTTCCAGGCCAATTTCCACCCTTTGGTTTCAGTAATCTGTATTTGAAAGCATTCCCAGAGATTCCAACCATCAACCATGTTTAAGATCTGCCGGTGTGGTTCAAACTCCCACCCCAAGGAGGATTCCCTTTAATATTATTTCTGGCGGGTGACACTCAAGCCTCTGGGTGCCAGCATTCTCTCCCTGTTCACACCAAGCATACGTATGAGGAGGCTGATTTGTGAGCACGCTTCCCCGAAGAATAGCACGCAGCCCCAGCCTTGTGGGATGTGCCTTCTCATTAGAAACTTCTGGGGACTGATCCAAACCCGGCTTGCCCGCAGCTTTCATTCTTGGAGGCTCCAGTGGTCAATCCCCTGGAGTTCTACAGAGCACATCTGTCATGTCCTCCACACTGACAGCCCTTCAGAGACTAAAGAGCAGCTTTTATTTTCCCCTACAGCTTCCTTTTCTCAAGCGAAGTAATTCTAGGGTCTGAAAGCATCCTTTATCGGTTACAGTAGCAATACTCTTCCTCATCCTACTTTAGCATCTCTGAACTACTCTTTTGTCGAAAGGAGAACACAGTTCACCGAATACAGTGTAAACAGCGCTGAGAGCCAGGAGTTCCACTTCTGTTAGAACCAGTGATGTGACCCGGGGCAAGCCACCTCGTCTCTCTGGTCCTGGGTTTCCTCATTTGTCTAGTGAGGCTGCTTGGCTGAGTGACCCACTTTACAAAGTTCTGGTTTTAGCATTAACTGGGAGGAGGGTAAATGGCTCTCAACAGAAAATACGATTCTCATTTCATGTTAAAGTCAACAAGCCGTAATCAGATTAGGAATTTTTTGAGAGTCCATAGGGTCTTTCATTGATGGTAATTTGATCAAGTGTTGCTTTTATTGGCTTGTGACACATGGGAAGGAATGAATACCATGCATAGCTCTCCAGAAGCACCCAGCTCTAAGGGATTACACATGCACACCCAATAGAGAACCCTTTCTTGGGCTTCCCTCCTCAAATTTCTGTTTTCCTTTACTATCAGCCCCTGAAAAAGTATCCTTTTGCTAGAATTTACCATAGTGTGTTTTAGACTGAAGAGATTACTGTTCTTTCCTTACCCTGAAGTTTTATGCAAAATAATTTAAAGTAATGGAGGACTAGGGCATGCTGTCCTCATGCTGTCCTCTCAGCCCAATGAGTCTTCATTTTTTGTTTTATTCTGTTTTAACAATAATTAGATTTAAAAAAAAAATGTCCAGCCAGTGCATCTGTTGTTGTTGGCCTCTAAGCACATCTTAGGGATCCAGGGCATGAATTTGCAAGAAGGAAAGTTTTAAATATTAATAAGATTGGGAATTGGCTCTTCTGTATGAGCATTCTAGAATTCACTAAAGCTCTGGTGAACCCTGAAGAGCTCAGCTCCTCCTCATTAGAGAGTGAGGTTCCCTGGAGGCCTTCCCAGGAGCAAGTGCTTTTTCCCTGAAACGTGAACAAAGGACAAATGATAGGCGTTTGAGCCTCCTAGAGGTGGATGTAGATTTTCAAGCCTCCCCTAGGTTTTACTAAACCCACCACAAGCTCTTACGCGTTTGCCGATGAGCTAGCCAGAGGGTGGTGCTGGTGGGGCTAAGTCATGGCCTTGTTTTGGTGTCACTCAGTTACGTGTGACCTTGGTCTCAAGAGGGAAATGGCAAGAGATGTGGGTGGACTGCGGGCTGTGTCCCCCGGCCACCCCCGTGGTGACTTCTGCAGCACCTGCGCCCTCTTAGAACGAAATTGACATCAGCCAGGAAAAAGTAGGGATGATTTTCTGAATTTGTCTGAGGGAGCTTACCACTTACGGTGAAAAGAGGGCAGAATCTGGAGGGTATGGTTCTGGGGCTCACGTGAGAAGAGATGGTTTTATTGAGAAGGAGCTCTGTGGACACAGAGAACGACCGATGTGGTGTCTGGTGGGTTTTGTGTTGGTCCTGTCTGTCGCTACTTATTTTTTCTTTAAAGTTATCTAGGATGTGGAGTTCTTAGGACAGGAGGGAGCAATAGATTTCTTGGTATTGAGGAAATTTCTTACTTTAGAAAGGTAAGTCTGTAGGAATAATGTTTTATCTGGGCAATTTTCACATCCTCTCACATTGAGGGCTTCTTTAGCCAAATAGAGAATCTTAGATGCTCTATTCTTTTAAAGGAGCATCATATCCAAACACAGTAAAGACTCATTACAGGGTGTCTGTTATTCATAAATTTACTTAATATTACAGATAAAACTTCACATGCTAGCTGTAGAAGAGGTAGGTGGAGTATTTCGTTCCCCACCGTGAGTGGGAAGTTTGTAAGGATGGCTTTAGCTTTATCTCTTAATGTCTAGTCTCTAACAAGACTTCTCTCTTTTTCAAAATTGTAACTCACTTATTTTTAGTGAAGCTCTGATCATTGTACCAGACAGTGTTTATCAACAACACACATTTGAGATTAAGCATCTGCTATTCAACTAACATTTTGCAAGGACAGTGGAGAAAAACAGGACCAGAATCAAGAAGCACCTGGGGGCTTCCCTGGTGGCACAGTGGTTGAGAGTCCACCTGCCGATGCAGGGGACGCGGGTTCGTGCCCTGGTCTGGGAAGATCCCACATGCCGCGGAGCGGCTAGGCCCGTGAGCCATGGCCGCTGAGCCTGCGCGTCCGGAGCCTGTGCTCCGCAACGGGAGAGGCCGCAACAGTGAGAGGCCCACGTACCGCAAAAAAAAAAAAAAAAAAAAAGAAACACCTGGACTTGTTAAAGGGTCAAGGTAAAGGTAGCTGTTACTGTTGGTGTTATTAAGTCCTGTGCTTGCAAAACACAGGCTTAATTGTCGGCTATAAAAGACCACGTAGGATTAAAGACCCGAAAAGGGTTGAGACAATAAATGCAATTGGAGGAGAGAAAAGTCACCGTGTAAATTATTTTTAGGTTTCTATAGTTCCTTTAAAACCAGATGATTCAAATTCAGCTGAAATCCCTGAAGCTTTCATGGTTGTGTATAGTAAACCAAATCTGTCCACCAGCCGGGAAGTCAAGGCACTTGTAGGAATTACTTTCTGTGGGCCAGGTTTATTGCTGGCTTGAGTCCTCCATGGTGGGCAGGCGAAGGCTGGGGGGAGAGGTGAGGCACACAGGAGCATGGTAGGGGGCCCAGGTTGGCAAGGGGGCAGGACAAGGAAGGCAGAAGCCAAGTCCTCAGAGCCTGGCCTACATATGAGTCCGTCTGTGTTTTGCGGACTATGTCATACAGAACATCTGAGGTTGGAAGTTTTCACAGCTCCCTTCAGGGCCCAAGTTATGTTCCCCTTTCTTGTCAAACAGTCATTGTCTGCAAGGGGAGGCAGAACTGAAAAGCTAAACAACAAGGCAAGATCTATGATGTGAAAACACACACACACACACACACACACACACACACACACACACACACACACACACACCCTGAGAGGAAATACTTCAGAATACATAGTGTTGTGTTTGGATGGTAGAGTTTTGAATGATTTTTCTTTCATTCTAGTTCAGTTTGCCAGATTTTCTTTAATAATCTTGTATAGTATTTATGATGAAAAGACTGTTAAAAGGTAGCTATTTAAGAGATGTCACAGCAGATGAAAATGAACACCAGAGAGGGTGGGACGCACGGTGCATGGGCTGGGGCCATTGGCGGCTGAAGCCACGGGAAGGTGTCTGTAGACGGGAAACGTGGTCTGGGGCAGAAAGAGTGTAGCACCTTCAGGGGCATGGAGGCGCTGGCCTGGGCAGAGCTGGCAGGATATGGCAGCGGCCGGAGTGTCACAGCTGGGCTGGACAGCCACCCAGAGAGCGTGTCGGAACAGTTAGGCCTGGAGCCAGCCCATTTGGGTTTGATAAGGCGGTTTATGTAAATGAAGGGTGTTACACGGAAACAGCTGGTTTCACTTTAGTTTAACTGAAAACAAGAGAACATCAGGGTTGGGGAGACGAGAGGGGAGGTGGGTGGACAGAGGGGAGAAGAGACGATGAGCTGGGCTCATAGGACGAGGCAGTGCAGGCAGCCTGTCCGGGGAGTGAAGGCAGGCAGACAGGTGTCAGCGTCAGTTTAGCTGAGAAGACCAGGCATGGGCAGGCTGAGCCCGGATCCTCCAGGCCCGGCTTGGCCTCAGAGGTCCCCTTCCTTGCCAAAGCTCAGGATCTCCATATTACTTGGTGATGGAGACCACAGGAAAGCCAGTGTTTGTGAAGGTGTTTGCCTTCTACCCTCCAGTCTCACTTGATTTGCTACCTTTCCACTGAAGTGTGTGTTTATGCCTTGCTTCTGGCTTGAATTGGGGGACCCTCCTCCTCTGGGGGAGCCCACGCCTCTCCTCCCTCTTTCCTGAGGTGAGCCGGCACCCAGGGGTGCTCAGTGGTGTCAGGCTCACACTTTGGATAACGCTGAGAAAATCAGGGGCGGGCAAGGCAGAAGACAAAAGGCCATGAAGAGTAAGGAGGCAGCCCAAGAGAGCACAGATTGTTGTCAGGAACCGCCTTTTTTAAAACAATCCAGGCCTTCTGTGGCTGTAGGGCCAGGGCCGGAGAAAAGCACGAAGTAAGCAGCCTGTGTACACTTGTCACAGCGTGTGTGGGGTCCTCTGACAAATGAGAGCAGAGGAAATAAATTAAAGAACGTATCCAAAAGAGGTAAACAAACACGTGTGTGAAGTCTTCACTGTTCAGGCGAGCACTAGTGAGACCTTCAGGTATGGCGAGGAGGCGGGTGGTTGGGTGGAGGGAGGACTCAGACTCAGGAACTGGCTCCATTCATCCCGTTGCTGAGTGACCGCGGGCTGGCCGGCGCATCTCCTCCTGGTTTCCACATGCAGGCACGGTGGGCCCAGCCAGTGCAGATACAGCCCTGCCCTCTTAATCTCCTACAGTCCCGAGGCTGGTAGGACAAGAATTGGTAGCCCCCGCTGGAAGGTAAGGACACAGCTTCACTCTTTGACAGTCAAGCAGGGGCAGAGCAATCTCACAATCAAGTTTCTCTTTGACAAGAGAAAAACGTTGCTCCTAAGATCTCATGGAGGAAAGTGACATTAGCTTGAGGCTCAAAATTTAGAAGATGAGTACACGAAGGCCTCAGCTTGAGACTTTCTAACTGTCCAATAATTAGCTAAATGGCAGAACGTAAAATGGGCAGCTGTTTTGGAAAACATTCTCAAACGATTACACATAGTTATCACGTGACCTAGCAATTCCACGCCCAGGTATATTCCCAAGAGAAATGAGAACGTATGTTCACACAAAAACTTGTAATGTTTGCAGTAGCATTCTTCGTAATGGTCAAGAAACAGAGATGATTCAGATGTCCAACAACTGTTGAGTGGATAAATAAAATGTGGAATATTCATATAAGGGACTATTATGGAGCTGTAAAAAGGAATGAAGTCCTGATACATACAACACCATGGATGAACCTTGAAAATATTGTGTGTGAATAAAAGAAACCAGACACACAAGACCATATGCTGTATGATCTGGCTTTTATGAAACGTCCCGAATGAGGAGGTCTGTAGAGACAGAAAGTAGGTTAGTGGTTGCCGAGGCTGGAGGTGGGGAATTGGAGGGTTGGGTGTGATAGTTAAAAGGTAGGTTTCTGTCTGAGGAGAGGAAAGTGTTCTGATGTGGACTGTGGTTATGGTTGCATGTATCTGTCAATATACCCAAAAAACAAAACCCACCAGATTGTGCAGTTCCAATGAATGAACTCATGGTATGTGAATTATAGTTGGCTCTTCATATGGGGGTGGAATGGGGGTTCTGTATCTTCAGACTCAACCAAGCAATTGGTTGAATACACAGGTGCAGGAACTCCCTGGATATGGAGGACTAACCGTACTACACCATTTTACATAAGGGACTTGGACATCCATGGATTTTGGTATCTGTGGCAGGTCCTGGTACCAATCCTCCATGAATACAGAGAGACAAATGTATATCTCAATAAGGTTGTTTTTTTAAAAAATCAACCAAATGTCCCTGCCTCCCTCCTACTCCTTCTGTCCCGCCCCCACTCCCCCTCCCTTACTCCATGCACATGCCTGTAATTAGGCTTTTCCAGCCACCAGCCAGGCTCTCAGCTCTTCCCTGCTGAGCTGAGGAGACAAGAGGCTCGCTCACTCTAAGACATAAGTGCAGTGCAAGGAAGTCTACAGATAGCCCAGCCCTAAACAATTTAACCTAAAAATATTGTCACACAGTAGATGGATTGGGCAGAGGTCTTCAGTGAACCAAAGGAGACTGAAGACTATGGGCCAAAGTGTCGGGAGGGGGTACTTTACACGGCAAAGTCCCGAGTAGAATTCCTGAAGTTCTTGTGGAGACTTGGTACCCAGGAGAAATGTATGCAGAGTTGGAGCTGCTGAAATTCTTCCAGCTTCTGAGAGGAACTGTGGCCAAGGATTATAGAAAATAAAAATGAATAAGGTACGGTGTCATAAAAAGGGTTAACAGGGTCCTCTTAAAAGAAAAGATGGGGAAAATGGTGATGGTTTGCCATTAATTGAGCCCTTATTCCATGTCAGGCACTGTTTTATAAGTTTTGTATGTATTGGCGTATTTGTTCCTCACAACAAGCCAATGAGTTATTTGCTATTCCTGTCGCCATTTTCTAGATTAGGAAATTCAGTCACAAGTAGTTGGATCACTTGCCCAAGGTCATAGAGCTGGTAAGTGGTAGAACTGGAGGAGATTGCCAGGGTGGTCCTAGTGGCCAGAGCCCCCGGGCCCGCTGTGAGCAGCTCCATTCAGTTACCTCTGTGTGCTGATCAAACATTATCACTTTTCACACACCCCATTCTGTAACAAAGGTGGAGTTACAGAGCGCCAGAGCCCTTCTGTGAGACCTCTGAGGGGAGACCTAGGGTTGTCTTCATTTTGATCTCTCTTCCTGGTGTGATGCCTGCTGGCTTATAGAAAGGGCTCAAGACATATTTATTGCCTTGGACTGAGTTAATTTGGATGTATCATAAATGGAGGGAGTTAACTGATTTCTACACTGTTTTTGATATTTGGTTTAGTAGCGGGCATAGCATTATCATTATAAAAATATTTATCCATATATGCCCATATATAGAGGAAATGAAAAGGTTCAAATGAGATTACAGGGGGCAGGCGCTCCGAGATCTCAAAAACAAACCCTCTTCTGCATGGGGGACTTCTTACTCCTTGGAACTTGATTTTCTTAAGGGTACCCCCATAGTGTAAATGTGGTTGCTAACGAGCTGATGTCCCTCTGGGAGGTCAAGTTGAAAGATCTGGGGTGGAGATGGCGTGAATGTCTCTCTGTTGACATCAGTTTGAGATTGACTCTGATCCTGGGGGACTGCTGTGGCCTGGAGAATTAAAGTTCATGGAACTGGTTCAGGACACACCAGTTAAGACCTACTACAAAGGCGCTGTCCCCAGGGAACCCTCTGGATTGGTGTGAATTGCTTTTCCTCTACTTTCCATTGCCCAGCTTTCAGGCAAGAGGTGACTAAACTGGGCAACATGAAAAGGAGAGTCCCGTCTCTTAGTTTCCTTGTCCTGCAGCTCTGCCCTGCACCGGTTTACTGTTTTGCATTTTTGGATGCGTTGGCCTCTCTCTATCCAGTTTAGCCCCTTCCTAGGGTATCAGTGTATTAATACACCAGCCCCACAGAAAGGCAAAACTCCTTCCAGACACACAATTTTCTCCTCTGATCAACAACCCGGGGACAAGCAGGGCAAGTACTATTATCCCTTTTTTATGGATGAGGCTTGGGAAGTACTTTTTTTCCAGTTCCAGAGCTGGTTAGTGGAAGTCACTCGCCAGCCCATGTATCCTAGGTCTGAAATCACCACGTGCTGTCTGATCCTAGATTCTTGTGTCTGTCTCTCACAGAATCTGGGAAAGCTTGAGCTCCATAAAAATCTGTCAAATCATGACTTCAAGAATCTCTGTTAGCTTTCGTATTATATTTAGCGTGATTCATTGGGAAAGATGGACTAGAGGTCCCCAAATTCAAATTTCTGAAGCCAAGCTCCCTCGTATTGGTTTTGTTTTGGTTTGGTTTTGGCTGTGCTGCGTGGCATGCTGGATCTTAGTTCCCTGACCAGGAATCAAACCCGTGCCTCCTGCAGTGGAAGCACAGGGTCCTAACCACTGGACCACCAGGGAATTAAGCCAAGTCTCCTTGCACCCTCAAGGGGCATAGCATCTAGAGAGGGAGAGAGGGGAGTAAGAGGTTAAGTGCAAGGAGATGCTTCAGGCCTCCCCCGAGGGGGTTAACTGCCTTCCCTGTGCCTCATTTTGAATTCCTCCTTTAACTTCTGGACAACCTGCCACCCACTCCGTTCCCACTGACTGTCTTCATTAAACCCTTCCTCCTGCCCTACCCCAAACCCACATGGCTGGTCTCTGCCTGGGGGCCACCGGCTCAGATCTGTGCTTCCCACCAGGCCAGAGCCGCTCTTTAATAGAAATATGCGGGCTGATCCTCCAGCTTGTGTCGCTAAGCACTGGCTTTCGGTTGCCTGGAGATTATCATGGAGTCGAGACCGCACGATGGAAAAGTGTGTCTCATTCTGCGCTGGGATGTGCTTGGACGCCTAAGAACCACCAAACCTTTCTTTTGCAGCTCTGATTTTACATTACATCCCTGGAACTTGAGGATACATCCTTCACATGTTAGTCATTGGAAATAATAAGTGCACAAAAGATCATGTTCTGATACCCCTGGATTTATAGAGATCGGCAGTTCTTCAGGATATAAGAGGGGAGAGTGATATAATAACACGTGTCTTCTGTAAAGCAGGGTAAAGGGAAGAAACAAGCTGAGCTTTTGTGCTTATAATGGAGGGGAGGAAAACAGTGCTTTTGAATTTTCCTCAAAGTCACTATTTATTTGTAGGGGGAGCAATAATTAGAGGAGTAGGCCTCACTGAGTGGAGAGCATTTCAGAAAGTTCCTGTGGGAGAGACTTTGGCACTACAGATCTTTTAGAAAATGCAGAAATTAGAGGTCCCTGGACCCCTGGGCTGATGCTGTGACACATTTACCTTTTTTTGAGGTATTGACAACTTTCAGATCCAGAGATAGGAGTGCTGGATGATATGACAGGATTTAACCCGTCGTTCCGCCAGAAGTGTGTGTGTGTGTGTGTGTGTGTGTGTGTGTGTGTGTGTGTGTGCGCGCGCGCGCCCAGAACAGTGTCCAAGAGGAGGCACTGACAGCCCCGAGGCTCACAGAGCAGGGTCTGGAGGTTTGGGGAGGAGAAGCCACAGGGGGTTGGTAGGATCTGCGACTCTGGCCTGCAATCTGTCCATTTGACACTGGCCTTGGAGGTAGAGCAGCCGAAGCCCAGGGAGTCCTCCAGTGTCCATCAACCAGCCAGGTGTGTTCATCACCTCTATGTGTTCCCAGCCCCATTTCAGATGCGGTGGCAGATACAGGAGCACAAGACACGTGATTTCTGCCCCCAGACTAGTTGAGAAGACACACGTGAAACCAATGTGTGATGGTGTATAATTAAGCACTGACTTTTGCAGCAAAGACTTTGCAGGTAGGAACACAGCAGGGAGCTTGCCCTTAGGATTCTGGAGGCTTCACGGGCGGTGGGGCTGGAGCTGGCCATGGAGGATGCATTTCTTTCTTTCTTTTTTTTTTTTTAACATCCTTATTGGGGTATAATTGCTTTACAATGGTGTGTTAGTTTCCGCCTTATAACAAAGTGAATCAGCTATACATATACATATGTTCCCATATGTCTTCCCTCTTGCGTCTCCCTCCCTCCCACCCTCCCTATCCCACCCCTCCAGGCGGTCACAAAGCACCGAGCCGATCTCCCTGTGCCGTGCGGCTGCTTCCCACCAGCTATCTACCTTACGTTTGGTAGTGTGAGGATGCATTTCTATGAGCAGAGGGGATGGAGGGAGGAAATTCTAGGCAGGAGGAGCCTGGTAACCAAAGGTGCAGTGGTTGGAGTGAGCTTGAAATGTAGTAGGAATGTGTGGGAATGAGCTCACCTGAGCCGAATATTCTCAGGGGCAGCCGGCGATGCGGGGAGAGGGAGTTACGGGAAGCTTTGAGAAGAGTGTTGTAAATAAATCAACATTTCAACATGAGTTTGTTACGTCCTGGCTCCTTGAGGCGCTGGGGCAGGGGACGTGGGTGTGAGCACTCCCTCCACAAGCCTTGATCCCCGTAAACAAATGGACCCAACCCACTGGGCTACATTCTCCCTTCTCTCCTGGGACTTAGGCCTGCAGAAACGTCCACAGGAGCCTCTCCTTGTAGGTGGGGAACAGGCAGTGGAATTGACTTTCACACCGGGCCATTCAGTTGCTGAGTAATTGGTTTCTTGATCATTGTAACAAAGGGAAACAAAGGTAAAGCAAGTATGTCCGCTGCCAGAAGAAAGAAATCCTCGAGCCAAATTTGAGGCTTTACCAGACCAGTTGTTTTTGAACAGGAAGGTGAAGGACTGAAGGCAGGGGAGACCTTAAGACAAGTGTGATTGCTGGGGTCAGTGACGCATTCCTCACTGTACTGGGTGTTCTGTGGAGGCAGGATGGCAGAGAGCCTGGGAGTGCAGCCTCCCTCTCCAGACTGGATCAGGGCTCTGCCACTTCCCAGCAGCAGGGGCCCTTGGGCTGATTATTTCACTCACCAGGGAAAATACCAGTACCGGCCTCCCCGCTTCATGGAGTCGTTGTAATCCTTACAGGGTTGAATACGCATATAAAGGGTTTGGAAGAGTGCTTGGCAAATAGTATGTGCTCAAGTAAATGTTAGTAAGAGATGCAGTTTTATTGCTGGCCTCAAACACAACGCTGAGAAGGCGGGTGTTTTATTCTGTGTTGGCTGCAGCAAAGAGTTCCACAGGAATGGATTGATGGGAGAAGCGAGGCTGAATGCAGAACGTGGATTGAACACAGATATGATGGAGGGCATAGGCCAGTGACCAAGGCCAGGCCTGACCCGGGCTGTGCAGAAACCAGCAGAGCCCTGGATGCCTCAGCCAGCTGGGATGTGGACAGCTCTGAGCACAGAGGACAAGGGACCGGCCTGAGGGCCCGTGGCAGCCAGGGCTGAGCAGCCAGAGTTCTTGGGTTGCCCAGTGAAGGGAAACTGAGGAACATTGAAGAGGATCGGGGCAGATGAGGGTGGGCAGGGTGTCTTAAAGGTGTCCAATCCTGTCTCAAGGGTAGGCTTGCTAAAATCTTCAAGTAAAGAGAACTGTCTGGAGCCTGGTATCAGGCAACCAGGACCTGAGGACTATTCTTTAAAATGTCCAGTTTCTCATTTTTGACACATATGACTTGTACTGAAGGGTGGGGCTTTTCTTCTATCCTTTCTTACAGACAAATTGTCCTGATAACTTACTTCACCTGACCTTGCTAAGCATCCTGCCTTTCTATCATCAGTTATTATCAGCAAGTATTTACCGTGTCCCTAAGATGCATCCAGCTAGCATTGAACCCAAGGAAGAATTTTGGGGCCCAAGTTCAGGGAGCTCACAGGCTAGTCAAGGATCACTTAGACGGAGGTTACTTTTCTTAAGCGCTGAGATCTGTGATGTTGATGAGAGAAAGCTGCTGTCAATCGTTGAGGGCTAGGGAAGCCTGGGCCGACTTCCAGCAAAGGTGGGCCTCGGGCGTGGACGTCAGGGTCTTCATAAGCAGACAGAATGATGGGGTAGACACCCCTGGCCCCCAAGTAGGGGTACCATGAGAGTGGGGTTCAGTGGGGGAGGGGCGGTCAAGGCTAATTTAAGGGGTGGGTTCAGATTAGGAGAAGTTCAGCAGGCAGAACACTAGGTGCCTCGGTGCCATCCACCTTGGGTTGGGAATTTCTAGAAGAGCATTTTGCCAGTTTCTCCTACATCTCAGGAAACTGGGGATTTGAATCTCACAGACTGGTACAGTATAAATAACTCAGAAATCTTGAGAAATGACAGGGTTGGCAGGCATACATTTTCAGTCGGCTGCTCGGCAGCTGCGTGTGCTGGGGCTTGCAGCGATATGCATGGGAACTTGGTTGGCTAATTTTGAATTCTCCTTTCTCCAGAGCCCTGGCCAAGGATGTGTAGGGAAGAGGGGTTATCCTCCTTGTTTCAGGGCAACTGCCATGCATAAGCGCTTTCTTCAAAGAAAAGCCTGTCACAAATTTCCATTACACAGCGAGTCAGGAGGGAGCTAGTGAATTCAATGAGTTAAATGAGTACCTACATCCTAAGGATCCTCTGTGTGTCATAATGATGGTGATGCTGGTGGTCGTAGTTGCAGTGATGTTGGTGGTAGCAGTAGTGATCATGATGGTAGTGGTGATGGTGGTAGCAGTATTGGTGGTGGTGGTGATAATGATAGCAATGATAACGGTGGTGATTATGGAGGTGATGGTGATAGTCATGATCGTGGTGGTGGTGGGAATGGTAGTGACAGTGATGGGATGAAGCGGTGGAGACCTTATACTTACATAGTTATGGCAGATTATGTAGCTCTTCTATACAGGTAATTTTACTTGAGCCTAAAGCAAAACTGTGAGGTAGGCAGAACAGGTATTGTTATCGCCAATTTGAAAGATGCAGGCTGGGATTCAGCGAATTTGTAAGCCAGGGTTGTTGTTTTGTTTGTTTGTTTTGCGTCACTGTGTCTCTTGCCAGTGAGTGTCAGGTGAGTAGCATGGACAGTCCTAGATAGAAGTGTTCAGACAAAGAAGGGCTCCCGTGGGCCAGAGCCACCAGAAAGGGTTTCTGGAACTAGAATTTGAGCTTAGAAGTTTTGGCTGAAAAGTAGGACACAGGAAGAGTCGAAGATGTTAGAATGTATATATGTGCATACGTGAGTGTGTGTGTTGGGGGGAGGGGGGTTGTCAGAGAAAAGGGAGATTAGAAAGTAGAGATACAATCTGTGAACTAACAAATCGTGTTGGATTTCTCTGGAATTGGAACCCAGGGAAGAGAAGGAAGTTAATATTCATTGAACACTGCTCAGTGTGCCAGGTCCCGTGCTTTTTATATACCTTTTAAAAGTGTGTCCTTTTATATGTATTACCTAATTTAATCCTCACAACCTCCCTGTGAAGCAGATACTGTTGTCTCCACTTTATACAGTTGAAAACTGACCCATAAACAGAATAAATACCTTCCTCAAAGTCACCTAGAAAAGCCACACGAATCCAGGCCTCGGGTCATAACTTTCTACCGGGGATGCTGAGTGTGGTGTGTAGCAGCCGGCCCGAAAGTCCGCAGTGTGTTAGTGGGTGTGTTAGTGATTCTGCAGCCAGGTTGAGGGGCGTTGGAGACGGGGTTTCGTCTCCAGAACTGCAGATCAGCAGGAGGTCAGCTCTATCTCATAGAGGCTGGTGCCCTTTCCTGCGGTGGATTTGAATATTTGTCTTACCATTAAATAGGTAAACATATAACTGCTAACTGCTGGTGTAGGCTGAGGAAGAATACGGCTTTATTTTTCTTTCGCTCTGGGAAGACTTTTCTGTAGCGACTTTGGACAGTCTTTGAGATATCCAAGGCTTCATTCAGGTGTGTACCTTCCGTAGTAACTGTTGCCCATTACATGTCCTGGGAGGAGGAGGAGGAGGATGGATGGGCTGAAGGATCCCAGTGGATGTGAACTTAGCCTTCTTTTTTAAATTTTTTTTTTGCGGTACGCAGGCCTCTCACTGTTGTGGCCTCTCCCGTTGCGGAGCACAGGCTCCGGACGCACAGGCTCAGCGGCCATGGCTCACGGGCCCAGCCACTCTGTGGCATGTGGGATCTTCCCGGACCGGGGCACAAACCCGCGTCCCTTGCATCGGCAGGCGGACTCTCAACCACTGCGCCACCAGGGAAACCCTGGACTTAGCTTTGATGAGCCCAGGACCTGGGGAAGGCTGTCTGGCTTTTGTATGTTCTTTGGGGACACTAAGGTCATACCCCAGCACTACACCCCTTGACTTCTAGGGCTCCCTCTCTCCTCCCCTCTAGGTTCTGGTTTCTAGAGGAACTTGTCCTGTGCTGTGACCTCTGGGAGGAGGTGGCTTAGCCCCCGTGCCCTCTGCAAATTTTACTCGGGGTGTTTATCATGGATTACAGGTCAGACTCATGACAATAATGCTTTACATCTGAATGTAACCTTTTACTTTTCTGGACATGTTTATTGTTCCATTTTAGTCCTTCCACACCCCGTGTATAGAAGTGATGTGGTTATTTTTAACACAAGGATGCCGACTCCGAGAGAGGTGAAGTGCTTTCCCTGGAACGGCAGGAGTCGACGGCAGGGATGGGGCGAGTGCAGGGTTTTTATAGTCCCACTTCATGCGTTTTCCCGCCTCCCAGCGACAGTGCTGATGAGCTTTTATTTTTCCTAGAAAGCTCTGCAACTCGTGCATAGTTATACGCGCAGCCAGCGTTAGAGCATTCTTTTTGCAGCTGATAGGGCCCTCCGCGCATTTGGGACCTTTGGCCGGCCTCCTCAGGCCTGGCTCAGGGGCATCAGGGGCCTCTCGGTGGGAGTCCGGCCCCACCTGTCCGAACCCTGCCTCTTCGTGCTTGTTGTAGGGCGGAGCGGCCCTTCCTAACGTGTTACCGTTCAGTTCAGAATTGTGCGTTCCTGCTGCTTTCCCCTTTTAGAAGGGCTGGATTTAGCCCTGGCGCCAAATACAAGCCCTCACTTCATCTCGAGAGCTCTTGCCATCCACCCCTCCTCGGGCAGGCTATTTACAGACTTGTCATCCCACCATGCGGGTCAATCCACCAGTGAAATGAAAGGAAGGAGAGGCCCCAAGCCAACGAGTTCGGGCAGATGAGCCTTATATAACACGTGCTAAAAATATGTAGATAATTGGAATGGAAACGCGAAAAATGAGTTGCGCTTAAGCCTTAGTCTGAGACACCAAAGAGTGATGGGGAGGCAGTTTCTCCCAGCCGAAGGTGCCCATATATAAATCATTTTACTCTGTGCGTACTCTCCTTTTTGTGGCTTTTCAACCGTGTTCAGTTCCCACTCATCCCCACACGAGACTGAATTCGGACGGCAGAAACCAAGACTGAGGGAGCGTCAAAGAAAAGATGCAGAGAGCTTCTGCCCCTTCAGAGCAGGAGGAGGCAGTGCCTAGGGGTGTGGCCAGATGTTAAGATGGTAAATAGAGCCCCCACTTCTGACAGCTTCCAAAACCAAACACGTAGAAGACTCAAATTATCAAAGGATTCTTTCTGCTCTGGAAGTTAACGTTAGGGGTTTTTCTAAAACTGAAGAAGATAACTGTTTTATTCCAGTTCCATCCCCGTCTGCACCTCCCTGCCCCCCAGGTCCTCACTCTGTCAGTTATCTCCTCTCCTTCTCTTGGCGTCTTTAATTGCTTTTTCTCCTGGCGTCTTCCCCTCTGCCTACAACATGCTCTGTCCTCCCTCATTGTGCTATATTGTGTGTGATTAATGATTAGGCTCTGCATTTCCTATAGAGCGAGAGCGAGCACCCCGAGGGCAGGGCCTTGGCCTGGCTCAGTGCCTAGTACAATGCCTGGTCCAAAGTGAGCACCAAATCCTTGCTTGTTGAATAAATCAGTCATTCAATGGATCAGTGAATGGGCAAACCAAAGGGGATGTGTTATGATTTCCGAAAAATACAGTGTGAAAGATATGAACCCTGTTCTTCTTATTCAGATCTGATGCTGGTCTCCTTGACAGTCAGATGACACTTCATCTAGCTCATCCGTCACCTGATGACTGTTCTGTGTGACACCCCACAATGAGGACACGAGGACTCTAAAGATAGCTGAACAAGATGTAGTGTTTGGAGAGCACGTGGGTTGATTAAAGATTTGGAGGTGACCTGGTACTACTGATCAGTTTTAAAATGAGAAAGTGGAGACCTAGGGTGTTCAGAAGATTTGGCCACAATGACATGGTTATTAGTGAGCAGCAGTCCAGGCCAGTGCTGCCGGTTCATGTTGGCTGCTCAATCAGTCTTACAAACAAGCACAGGGTAAGTCTTCGGAACCCAAGGTCAGAGCCTTCCACGGACACCACCGTGCCCCTCACGGGGGAGCATGGAAACATCCATTGATCCGTGATGCTGGGCCACCCTCCCCCCCCCCCCCCACACACACACACAGGTACCTCCAGGGAAGGCTCTCGCTGCCCACCTTTCAATTTGAATGCCTGTCTTTGCTCTGCGGAGGGCATAGCAGTTACTGTGTAATGAACTCTGCTGCCTTGTCATTGGGAGCCCATCACCATCACTCACGTGATTTATTCCACCTAGAATCTACTTCATCCATCTTTGGCTGACTCAAAAATTTGTGCCTGCCTAGGACTGAGTCACGTTGATGAGAGGTCCACTCCACAGCCTCCCGTTGCTGGGGTGTCCTGGGCAGCCCTGCTTTTCTCTTCCTATGGCTTGGGGTTCAGGTCTTCCTTGGACTCCATGAGGTGGTCCAGGTCTTCCCAATAAATTCCCCTTTGTGCTGAAGCAGCTTTTAGTCTCTGTTACTTGGCAAATGAAAGAAGCTGAGCTGATCTAACATTGGAGTAGGAAGGAAGCAGAGCATCCAGTTCCTCACTTTTCATGTAGGAGAGAACACTGAGGTCCAAAGTGGGGAGTTTGGTGGTCCTACATCTCAAAGGCAGAGGATGGCGGAGACTGCACAGGATCTCAGTCCCTGGGTTCCCCACCCACTGTCCACAGTGTCCCCTCTGAGAATCACAGCAGGGCTGTGGGATCCCAACACCTGCTCCTCCAACAGTAGGAGGCTCTCAGCAGGTGCTGGGTCAGGGAAAGGAAAGGGCCTTGGTGGAGGGAGACCTGGGGAAGAGACTTGTAACACTTAAGTGTAGCATGGGGTACATGTTTGTACTTAGAAATTTATAAGGCTTTTTATAACCAACCCCTGCCCTAACTGGGGTATCAAATTATTCACGAGTTATGGGCCTTAAGACTAGAACTGTGAAACTAATAAAGAGGCATCTGGTTCATGGAAAAAAATGTGTGGGTGCAAAAGGGTTCCAGGGGATAGGTCAGAAAGGCGTGATGTACAGTCCCCCAACCCTGGGAGCTGGCTTCCAGAAGGTTTGAGGAAATGAAGCATGAAGAAGGATCTAGATTCCACCTTCTTTTCTGCTTAAGATCAGAAGTCTACACAGGCTTTAGGAGAAGACAACTGCCGTACTTGCCTGTGTGCTGCTGGGCACATAAATGTGCCCCGGATCCCCCATTTCCTGAGCTTTATCTCATATAATTTATCTCATCCTTACACCAGCCTTATGAGGTCACTACTGTCCTCACTTGGAGGTTGCAAAGCAGAGGCCAGGGATACTATATACACCTGCCCAAGATCTGTCATGCTTCAAAGCCAAAGCTCGCTCTTTATTATGAAGTTGCCCCCGATACATAGTCTAATATTTCTAAGTCCCCACATCAGCTGACAACACATTTAATATTTACTGTATCATTGTCATGTAATCCTAGTATTGTATATTATTACTGAACAAGTGGTTTTGATTCTTACGGCATGCCTGGCCCTGTGCTAGGTTCTGGTTTATACTAGAGAAATAGCACCAGAGTCCCTGCTTTCGGGGAGCTTATAGTTAAGGTGAATACTCATCAGACCTTCACATAACAAAACAACGCACCATGTGATTAGATGCCAAGATGAATGACGTAGGTGGTAAATGCCCTAACGGCACCTTCTGGTGCCATCAGCTCATTGATCTGAATTTTCCCCACTCCTAAATGACTCCCTGATGGTGAATTACATTCTGGTTGAAGCCAGGGGCTTCATATTTCGCGCCATCAATGTTCCATTAGGGCTTGACTTCCCCACACTCTTGTGTCCTAAATAGTCCATAATTGAATGCGTTATTATATGCAATGCTGCATATGACTGACTTTCTTATTTCATGTCAACTTTTAAAGTGACATATACACACAGAAAAATGCATAGCACATAAGTGTACAGCTCGGTGAATTTTCACAAAGCAAATACACCATGAGGTCAGCATCAAGATGAAGAAACAGAATATGACCAGCCTCCTCCATGCCGCCTTCCTGTCCCTGTTCCCCTTCTCCCGCCATCTTGACTTCTAAGGGCATGGGATAGTTTTCCTTGGTTTTGAACTTTAAACAGGTGGGTTCATATGATACACAGTTAACCCTTGAACAACCTGGGTTTGCACTTCACGGGTCCACTTGTATGTGTTCTTTTGGGGTTTTTTTCCCAGTAAATACTACAGTACTACCAGTCTGCAGTTAGTTAAGTTTGCGGACGCGGAACCATGGATATGGAGGGACGACTATGGGTCTTGAGCATCCTCAGATTTTGGTATCCACCGGGGCTCCTGGAACCAATCGCCTCTGTGGGTACTGAGGGATGACTGTATACTCTTTTGTATCTGGTTTCTTTCATTCAGCATTCTGTTTATGAGATTCATCCATGTTGTGTGTAGTTTGTTTTCATTCTCATTGCTGTAGAATTGCGGGAATATCTATCCATTCTGCCATTGATAGACACGTGGTTATTTCCAGTTTAGAGGTAGTACAAATGATGTTGCCATGAACATTCTAGTTCGCGTCTTCTGGTGAACAAATGTACGTGGTGGTGTTGCACACGTACCTAGGAATGGGAGTGCTGGGTCATGAGGTGGCCACTGTTCGGCTTCAGTAGATTCTGTCTGTGTTCCAAAATGGCTGTACTGATTTGCTGTCCCACCAACTGTGTGTGAAGAGTTCCAGTTGCTCCACAACTCTGCCAAAACTTGGTACTGTTCATCTCTAATCTACTTTCAGCTGTTCTAGTGGGTGCGTTTCATTGTAATTTTTCTCCTTTTATTATTGTGGAAAAATATGCATAACACTTACCATTTTTAAGGTACGGTTCAGTGTCATTAAGTACATTCACATTTTTGTGCCATCATCATCACCATCTACCTCCGGAACTTTTTTTTGTTTTTCCAGATTGACACTTTGTACCCATTAAACACTAACTCCCCATTTCCCCTCCCTTCACCGCTGACACCCACCAGTCTACTTTCTGTCTATGAATTTGACTACTCTAGGTGCCTCATATAAGTAGAATTGTGCAGTATTTATCCTTTGGTTACTGGTTTATCTCACTTGCATAATGTATTCAAGACCATGTTACAGCATGTGCCAGAAATTCCTTTCTTTTTGAGGCTGAATGATATTCCATGATATGTATATACCACATTCTGTTGATCTGTTCATCTTTTGATTTCATTCTGATTTTAATTTGCATTTGTCTAATAACTTTGCATTTCTCTTGAGCACCTTTTATTTGATCGGCAGCTGTTTAGGCAGAAGACTTAAGCAGGCATTTCTAAAGGATGATATCCATTTTCCTATTGCATCGTCTGCCTTTTTCTTACTGATCTGTAGGAGAACTTCACATATTCCAGATCCGAGCCTTTTCTGAATATATGAATTGCAAGTCCTTCCTTCTAATCTGTGGCTTGCCTTTCCACTCCTTAAAGAATACAGTTTGATAAATAGAAGTACTCAGTGAATATAGTCCAATGTATCCATTTTTTTTTCTTTATGGCTAGCATTTTTGTGTGTGTTCTACTTAAGAAGGTGTTGCCTACCTGAAGGTCATGGTATATCCACCTGTGTTTTCTTCCAAAAACCTTATTGTTTTCACTTTCATCTAATGTGTCCGCTTTTTCAATTAGGAGTCGTTTTCGATCCTGGGGAGACTGGGGTTTGCAGCGCAAGCCTAGTATGTGGGCAGCACTATAGTGAAACCACATTAATTTGGGCGAGTGGTAACCGGCTCAGGTGATTGGTAGAACCCTACATGGGCGCAGGTGTCCCTTGCTTGGGCATCAGATTTGTTTTCTGAAGAGTTACATGTAAATTCTATCTAGCAAATTTGGCCACATTAGAAAGGTCAAGTCTGCAGCTTTTCAGACATTTCCACCGAAGTTCAGGAGGGATTCTCCTAACCCACCTCTGCTTTACAGACTTGCTAGACTCACTGTGCCTCCCATTTCTTCTGACCCCCAAGAGCACACTTGAAAGCTCTCATCTACGGTACAGCAGCCTGCTCTCTAGAACTCCCTGCACTTCTGTCTCCATCATTTTAGTCGTATAATTGTCAAAAGTCACTTGTTTGTTGTTCTTCTTGTAATTACATAATTTTGATCTAATCTCATTTAATGTATGAAGTAGGAGCAGGAAAAGAAAATGTTTCTATGAAAACGAAGGTGAATGTGTTGGGAAGAGTCGCTGAAGATATACTGCTAATAAAATCGCTGTTGAATTATGTGCAAGAGGGAAACAATAGAATCCTAAAAGGGGGAAGGGCCAGATAATAAAGCTCTAAAAAGATTCTCAATTCATATTGTTCATAAATGTCTTTTAAGTTTTTGCTCCACTGTAAAGAAATCAAAATTAGAAGTGGTAGATACTCCATCATCTAGGAGAGAGAGTGCAGAACGCAAAACGGAGCATCCTTTCAAGAAAAGTCTTTGGCTTTGTTACTAGCCCGTGTGCATATTTTCAGATAAATGTTTGAAGTTTGGATGGATGCTGTCAGTTAAAATACTTAAAGTATATAGATGTCTTATTTTTTGCATGAGTCTCTGCTTTAATTGACTCTTTGTTAACTAAGCACTGTTCCTTTCGTCAGAGATAAGGGGGTGGAGGGGCAGGAATCCCTCCGCTTCCGCGGCCATCCTCAAGCTAGGAACTTCTGTGAAGTACTGTTTTGTCTTTAAAAAAAAAAAAAAAGTATTAATACTTCACAATTTGCATTTTACTCCATGTTTAAAAACAAAATAAAAATAAGCATTTTTCTTTTTCAAAATCTTCAAATAAAACCACAGCTCAGCTGAGTTCTTCCGTGGTAGGAGTTTGGGGATTTAAGTCGCCTTCTAATGTATCTGCTGGATCAGTGCCATTGGAATCCATGGTGATTTTTCTGGCATCACTATGCCCGTGCCCTGCAGTCCTGGGATGCAGGCTTGCCTGTGCCATGCGGTGCCTGTTGAAGATGGGCGTCGGGGCCACTGTCCTGCCCTCGGGATGTGGACATATGTGTACGCGGTGGTGAGGATGCTGCTCTCTGCGGGTGTGGGAGCCCCTCCATTCCAGAAGCTCGGTACTGCACTGTCTGGGGGCCAGTCTGCTGTCCTGCATCTCAGGCTGGATTCTCTCAGCTGTGAGCAGAGCTGGCAGGCACAGAGGGCGGGCATGCCTCTCACGCCAAGGACACCATGTGACACACTGAAAAACAGTCTGTCTGTTGCTCCGCTCCCCCCCGACTCCCAACCCCCGCCCTCCAAGGCTACCCTTTGGGGGGTATTCATCTGCTCCCTCCGGTGGCAGGGTAGGTGGTTATTTTACCGGTAAATTTCATTTATTAGTTCCATTCTCCTCCACCCCACCTCACACCCCCTCCCCGGGGGTAATAACGGTAGGTAACCAGTGCCCCAGGCCACGGCGCTGGGAAAGTGCTTAGGAAGCGAGGGGAAACCTTTCGGGCCGGCGCCCACACAGTTCTGAAACACCCGGGGCAATCAACCTGAGTCACTGCCGCCAAGGCAGGAATCATCCAGTAGCGCTTCTCCGCTCACCGACGTCGTCCTCCTCCTCCAACGTTGTTTCTGACTTTTCCGGAGAGGAAGCCTGCGGGAAGCCCAGGTCAAGGCATTGACTCGCGCGCCCCCGTGTGGTCATGGTGGGCGGTTTTGGAAAATGCGGCCAGGTTTTCCTTTCCCCAGGGCCGGAGAAGGCAGCGGGCAGCCTGCGACCCGTGCACACACCTTAAAAAAGCAGACATTTTGCATAATCTTTGATTGCTTATTTCTATTGTTTTTTTCCCAAAACTTATTCAGCCGTTTAAGTTATAATGGTTAATTTAGTGAGTATGTTGATTCTTATGAAAAATTATGTGATTTCATTATAATCATTACTTGGTCATAGTAGTGTCACGGTGAGCTTTTTTTTTAAAGAGTCTTTTAATTGAAGTATAGCTGATTTACAATGTTGCGTTTCATGTGTACTGTTTCTGTTATTTTTAAGTTTTATTTTTATTCCTCTTATTTCTTAACAGCTAAGCATCCTCAGGTCTTATCCAACTCGAGTTACAAGGCATGGCTTTTGGAGCTTGCAAATTTTCTGTAGGTGTAGGCAATGCCCCCTCCGGATTCTGGGAGACTTCCCCCAACCCACAGCCTATTACTGGTGCATGTTTTAATTCAAAATGGACAAGAACAAAAGCTATAGCTCTGCCTGTCCCTTTTACACTTTCAGGCTATAATAAATCAGCAGGTGTTCGCACCTGCTAGGGCCGAGCTATGGAATCTCCAGCATTGAGACCAGGGCCTAGTATGGATACAGGGCTCCCAGTGCTTGTATTTTGAGTTCCACAGAGGTCTGGACCTTCTTTTATGGATCCTTTGGGCAGTGATGACGAGAGAGGAGATGTGCTCCCCAAGGGATGAGCAATAATCCTCTTTGGGAAGAAAAGATTCAGATTCCATCCATTTAAAAAATCTGCTTCTTTAAAAATTTTCCCATTGTATGTAGTTTTATAATGGTACTTCAGTAAAAATACCTGTGTGTGTGTTCAGGGGGATGGTTAGCAGATGCTGTTGGTGCCCCAGCACGGCTGTATTCCTTGACCTACCACCGCGGTCAGCGGCAGAATACCCTGTGACTTCCCATGTCTCTCCGCCAGAGGTGACCTAAGCCACGATGTTATGGGGTAGGGGCTAAAACCTGATGGGTCCCCGTTGTAGGTCGTTTGATTTTAGGAAAATTCCTCTTAGGTCTACATCATTATTCCAATGACAGCTACCATTCTTGAGTGCCTACTATGTGCCTGATACTTTATAATGAGTACGTTGTAAAGGTCACACTAACTTTGGAAGCAGATGTTTTTAACCTTTATTTAGAGATGAGGAAACAAAGGCTTAGCAGATGGCTGCGGGATCTGGAGCTGAACACAGGTCTCGCTAGACCCTGTTCTCGCCCCCCTTGCTGGCTTCTCCATGGTGACAGTGAGCTCCATGCACGTCCCTCTGAGGGCTCCAGTCCCCAGATCCCCACTGTTTCTCTCCCCTTCCAGCTCTACCCGGCTCTCCTCCTCACCAGCCCCCGTCACCCTGTTCCTCTCACGTCCTCAGGAGCCAGTGTGGCCCCAGAAGTGAATTGGAACCACACACTATTACCATCTGTTCAGGAGGAAATGGGAGCTCTCCCTGCCTCAGGGCAGGCTGCGAGGGCAATTTTCAGCCCCTTAGAGAGGCTGTGCAAATGTAGAAGCCAGTGTAGATGGCTTGGCTGAAGGGGGTGCTGTCTGGCAATTCGGTGCACGTTATGGGCTTTGAGAGCGAGGTTGAGTAGTTTATCCTCCAAGAAAGAACACAGTTGAGAGGGAGAGGTGGTGCTACTCGTGATGACTCCGGGAAAACAGGTGAATCCCAGGACTCTCCTGGGTGAACCAGAACCTGCGTTCTCTCTTCCTGCTCTATACCTGTCCTGTATTTCTCACGTTGCTTTTATGATCGACCTCTGGGTCCCTTTCAACATTTTGGTACCTACTCTTCTCGCCATCATCAATCCTTACAACAGCCGTTTATTCACGGAGCAAACTTGGTCTGGCCTCCAGTTTTCGTTCTTTTCTGACTTATAGACCCCTTCCCTTTTGCCTAAGCTTTGCCTTTTCCTGATCATTTGACCGTAAATTCATCGTATCGTGCCTTATTCAGCAACTTCTGGAACAGAAGGAACAGACGTCCAAATTTGCTTAAACTGAGTAAGCGTATATTTACAAAACTGTGACGCTTTTCTTTCTCACTCATTTATTACGATCTCAAGAACATCCGCCCCCTTCATGGTCCATGACATTGTAAATCCCCGGGGGGCAGAGGCTGGTCCTCTGGCCCAGTTAGGCGTGGTGGGCACCGCGTGGGCCCTAGCGCTTGTAGCTCTGCCCGGGCGCTCGGAGTTCCGTGGCTGAGTCAGCACTCAGGAATCCAGCGCAGCAGGTTAATTCCCTACTGGCTCCGACCCCAGCGAGATCCAGCCCAGAGCACCCGCCAGAGTGGAGGAGGTGCTGGCTTGTCACTTACCAAGTTATTTCTTCTCCTGGAAAAGGTGAAACAAACAAACAGACAAGAAAAAAAAAGCAGACCTGTATATATCATACTCCTCTGAGCCTCTTTCCTGTGGTTACTGTGAGTCCATAGTGAAATCATCGGTATTAGCGAGCCTGCAGAAAGAGAAATTTGATAGAAGTGTGAAATACTATTATTAAACATCCTAAGAGTTTATCTTGGTAGCGCCCCAATAGTGACAGACAGGAGACAGGCTTGTGTAAAGTCAGCACCACTGCCTTCCTCAGGGCTCACCATTTACATTCCCTAATAAGCAGCCCTACTGTCAGGCCCTGGAGCTGACCTTTTCGCTGCTCTATCATCATTTTATATCCCACTGTTCTGGAGAGTAGAATCTGGGCACTCTCTTTCACTAGATTACTAAGGCTTTCAAAGAGACATTTCCAACTCCATGTCATTAAGAGAAAATGCAATGACTTAAAAAAAAAACAAAAAACTGTTTTACTTAAGTGATTCCAACACCAGTTAGCTAATGCACTGTTAAGTCATGCTTGCTGTAAATTGTTGCGGGAATCTGCTGTCATTTCTGAGATGTGGGTGTAACCCATCCCCTCACCATGCTGGGCTGGCAAGTACATTCAGAAAACAGGCACCCACACATGCCCTCGCCCCATATAACCTTAAAGAGTCTCCTTGCTTAGTTGACTTCATGTTTTAGAGCTCATCTCTGCATCTTCCTGGGGGCTTCCTTTGGTCCCTCACTTATTGGCTTCTAGAAAGTAGCATCAGTAATGCAAATTGGAGGTTGTCCTCATGTGCAAAGGACCCCATTTCCAGCCTGGCATTTGCTTTGAATAATCCAGTACTAACCCTCAGCAGGGTGTGTGTGTGTGTGTGTGTGTGTGTGTGTGTGTCTAAGAAAGGGGTGAGAAGCCGGATTAGGGGCCATCATGGTTTAGAGGCGTGGCCTCCAGTGTAGAACTTGCATATGGTGTGGGTTAGGCCAGATGAGCCACTGGGAAGTGGGAAACAAACAATAGTCCTTCCATTTGTATCTGTTACCTAAGAAACAAGAAAACGATTTCATTGTAATATTTAATATATGGGTTGCCAGGGCTACATGTTTATAATTTATAAGAAAGTAAACATATGTCAAAGTTGTTACTGATGCTTGCAGCCAAAAATACTTGGAGACATTTGGCTTAGTCGATCCAAATAGGTCCAAGGAATGGAGGACGCAGAGAGCATGTTAATCAGAGCAAGAGCGAGGGTGATTACTTGTGTGCGGGGTCATGTACACACACTGTACACACAGCTTGCAAGTGCACACTCACGCATGTGCTCACTCACATGATTATATTGACACACACGTCAATCATACTGCACCCACTTTCCACATGCATATCACAGATACACACCTACCTTCACTCACTCCTGCACACGCTCACTCCCACTTATATTCACAAACTCCCATGCTCCCCCCACTCTCACACTCACATACACACACACCCCCCACGTGCTCTCAAACACAATGCACCTTCTGCTTAATAAACTTAATAGACGCCTATTCCCAAGGGGAAGCAGCACGGTTGATCCCTTAGAGGCACGCTAGCGGCCACTTGCTGCCTGACTTAACTCATTCCGATGGTTGGCATCAGACCTGAGCCTCAGGAAGTCGGCGTCCAGCATGTACGTGCTGAAGCTTAGTGACCGGGACACCTGCGTATTCAACACCGTCGGTGTAGTCGTCTATAGATCAGGTGACATGAGGGCAGGTGAGAGGGAAAGACATGGTCTCTAGACTTAAAAGACACTTAGTATCTGGCTTGGGAGATTATACAGACCTATGTCAACTAGGCACTGACAGGTGTTTAGACTGGAAAGCAGTTAAGAGGAAGGAGGGACAGGAGGTCAGTGGGAGGGGTTTGAAGAAAAAGCAGAACTTCTGCTGGGCATTGAGGGATGGATGGTTGAATTGAAAAGGGAGAGGGAAGGGAAGATTCAGCCGGCACAATTCTACCTGTCGAGGGGCTGAGGATCAGGGGAGCTTAAGTCACTTATTCTGAAGTGAGTAGCCCCCTGGTCATTGGGCAGTTCAAGCATGCACTGGAGGAACCTAGAGGGATTTCAAGTGATGGAAAGTTATTGAGCTAGACACCCTTTAAGGTTCACTTGAGCCCTGGGATTTTATGGTGACATGGCAGTCTTTCCTGGCTGGCTCTGGCTAAGAAGGTGATAAATACACTGATTATGGGGAGGTTGTTCTTTGGGAGAAGAGACCCCTGTTGCCAGAGAGGTCTACCTCTTCTACGCTGATTGAAGCAGGAGGTCCAGGCAAGAGGCTGCTGCGGTTAGCTGGAAGTGCTGTCGGAGTGGGGTCCGTCTTTCCAAATAGTTATCAGAGCAAACTCTTAGAAACCAAACCTGATTGCTGTGTGGAATTTATTTCTTCTTGGGGCATAACACCCCTAGCCTGGTCCATGGAATGTGAGCATTCCTGCTTAGAGAGAGAAGTGTCGGAATCAGGCATGAAAAACGAATATGTTTTACTTGTCATGTTCATCCGAGGCAGATTAATACGGTTCTATTTCTACCTGTTAAATATTGACAGAATGAATTGTGCTAGTTAAGCTCCAAAGACACCAATTAAAGAAACCTTTCGGCCAAAGACAATGCCTTTCTGGGTGTACCCTGAGATGCCTGGTGGGAAGGGATAATTACCGTGATACCATCATTTGGCTGATGGCATCCAAATTGTATATAGGCAACATTTCCTCCTTAGAATCCGTTTAGGTGATATAACTGAGCAAATCTCATGTACATTTCGTGCATGTGTCACGTACAGAGGAACAGCCCTTGTGATGTGAAAAGTCCTAATAGCTCTCAGGAGGGGACCGGCAGGGACTGGCACAGGCCGTGCACTTAGTGAATTGTGTTGGCCTGATGATCAGGTCCTCATAGGAAATCTTAGAACATGAATGGATTACGAATTCTCTTCTTCCCTGTGCTTTGTTACAGAAGCACACTGTTCTCATTCTGCAGTGAATTCCCGGGCAAAAGCCATTTAATCTCCTTGAGATTCAGTTTTTTGACAATAAAATGCATTGTATTTATTATAATACACATGTATTTAAACGAGTATATGGATGTCAAAACTCTCTGTAAACTTTAGTCTTACAGATTATTTAAATAATAAATACCGTATGTGCTTACAGGAAAGGACTGAATAACACGGAGGAATGCTTTAGGGAGTAAAAGTTGCCTGGGCTTCCCTGGTGGCGCAGTGGTTGAGAGTCCGCCTGCCGATGCAGGGGACACGGGTTCGTGCCCCGGTCTGGGAAGATCCCACACGCCGCGGAGCGGCTGGGCCCGTGAGCCATGGCCGCTGAGCCTGCGCATCCGGAGCCTGTGCGCCACAACAGTGAGAGGCCCGTGTACCGCAAAAAAAAAAAAGTTGCCTGACCTCTAGCATCCCCTTCCCGGAAGTCAGCTGCTGTCCCTTTCTTTTATATATGTCAAAGTGCTACACAGATACGTGTGACTATGATTTATTTCATGTAATCTTTCAACCTTTATAGTATTTTGTAAATTGACAAATCATTTTAGCCAAAGAGAATGATTACATCTTGTGAGCTAGGACATAGCAACGAAGATTCAGGAGGATTTAAGAGCCCATTATAGGTAATTTTCTACTTGTCTACTTTTATTATAGGAGGCAGATTCCTTTGTTAAAGGACATGATTCAGTTTCCCCTAAACCTAACACTCCTTCATTTATTCCTCCATTAAAAAAAGGGATTTTTGCGCTTACCGTGTACAGAGCACTTAACCAGCCTATGAAAGATTAAAAGGACCATAAACATCTCAGCCGGGAGATAGGAGTCGCACGCTGGTAACTGTATACAGTTCTGGGTATATGTGTGTAAAGAGGGGTGTGGGTAGAGGGCCACAGGAATTGTCCACGGACCCCTCTAGCCAGGGGCTTCCTGGGAGGAGGTGACATTTGGCCCGGGTCTTGCAGGTGAGTTAGAATTAAGACATACAAGGTGAGAACGAGTTTCCCTACAAAACTTGAAATCTTTGAGATTACACAGACCAGAATTTCTTCTTTCCAGATTCCTTTTCTCTTTCTGAAATGTTTTTGAATTCCACTGCCCCAAATGCCCTTGAGGAGGACACAGTAATATAAAGTTCTCACCAGATGACACCACGGTATAAAAATGTGTCAGCTGAGTTACACTATCTTGGCATAAACCCAGCCTCCGCTCCTGCTTTCCTGGGTCCTCCTCATGAAGAGTCCCCATTTTCAGAACGAACCAGACAACTGCAGGGGAGGCTGTGTCTGTGTTGAGTAAACAAGGGAGAATTTGGAGTCCCCATGCTGTGAAACTGCCCTGTCTAGATCATCAACACAGAATTAAGTTGCTAGAGCCAGAAAAGGCACAGATGAGCGTTCGGTCCATAAAAGCGTTGTTTGACGGGGTTTGGAGGCTGAGGCACAGAGCTGTGATGTGATTTACCCCAAGACAGTTAGATGAGGAGGAGATGTCTGAGTCAGGTGTGGGAAAGAACCTAGGTGTCATGAGTCAGTTCCAGTGCTCAGCCACCATGGTCCCCCCACGGGGCCATTGTTTGTAGATTCTTGCCTGGATTCATTGATACCACAGCCTTTAGAATTGAATCACCTAGTTGGTGACTCAGTTCTACCACCCATTCTGCTTCACTAGTTCCATTTACTCCATTTAGGCTTCGCTTTTGTTCTGCACCTTATGGATTGCTGCAGCCATCAGGCTGTAGGGGAAGGTCCGTGTCTTCCCGGCGGGCGTTCCTGACGTGTGAGCTGTGCGTGGGACGCCTTCAAGCCAGTACAGAAAAGACAGCTCAGCTTGGGATGGTGGCTACACTGGTGTATACGTTTTGGCAGAACTCATTGACTTGACGCTTGCGATCTCCGTGTTCTACTTTCTGTAAATGAATATTTAATTAAAAAAAACATTCAAATGACTTCACTTGTAAATCCTTGGGTATCTCGGTGGGTAAATTCCACCTACCTTCAGAACCACTTTGCGGTGGTTACAGAGGTGTCACTCGGTAAAGAGGGGGCTCTTGTCTTCTGCTCCCAGCCATCACTGACCTTGTCCTCTCCGGGAATGGTTTTTCCATTTCCTGCTCCTCTTCCAACCCTCCACCTGCCTCCCATGGGCCTCCAGCTGCCATAGGTTGGTCCCGTCAGGCAGGGAAAGGACTGCCACACCAAAGCACTAAGAGTAGGGTGTGTCCTGGGAGTACTTTAGTCTCAGAGGAGGACCTCAGAGGGCCACACTGCACAGCTGGCACTGGTTGAGCATGTACTGTGTGCCAGGCCCTGTGCTCGAGAGGAAAGAATGACTTGCTTACCGTAGAGGGTCGGGCACTGGTGAGGAAGACCCTTTGGTGAAGGGCTTTTTCATCTCCTTCAGTGAGACCACGTGAATAGCCACCTATATCTATGGGTATGGCCAACATTGGATGGCAGTGATGCCAAACCCAAAAATGGACTGGATTCAGTGCTCTGCATGTATAAGTCATTAATGAAAACAAAACACCTAGGGCTGCCATTAACACCCCCCCCACCCCGATCTGCAAGGCCAGGATTTATTGTGAAGTTGACAGAGGCCCTCCCAGGGTATAGGATGTTGGCTGAATATCAACTAAGGTGACCAGGATTTGCAGACCCATTTTGCAAAGGAGCCCCGAGGAGCCCTGTGTCTCTCAAATCCCTGCCCTCGGGACCCTTGATCAGATCATCCGTGGCTGTGAATCATGCACCATCATGCACCTGTGACTGACCGTGCAGTAAGGCCACTTGGCCTATTTGTCTTCTGGAGCACTTCAGCTGAATCTATTTTCCATTTAAATTATAGAAATGAAATGAGTTATAAGCGACCCAAGTCAGAACATTGGGACATGCTGGCTCAGCTCTTCCCAGGGTTTGCAGGGAAAGCAGGGACAGCTGACACATCTGTCCACTTGAGAGAAGGCGAGGGCCTGGAGAACAGAGCTGTCTAATCCCAAAGATGTCAGCCTTGAGCTCTTGCTCAAAGAAGAAGGTCAGCGATGGTGAGAGATGGGGGGAGTCACCCTGCCAGCTCACTGCCCCTTAATCTTTTTGAGATCCATGCCAGCACCCTGGGAAATAGCCAGTTATAGTTGTAAGAGGTTCTTTTTGGAGTGCCGTAAAGGAAGAGATGAATTAAAGGTCGGCAGAACCGGATTGTGATAAAGGTACCAACATGATTTGCGGGGTTAATCCTCCCCTGCTTGCCTCATGGAGTTTCCCAGGAGAGAAAGTTTGGATGAAGGGGGGTGTGACCACCCTCTTGAGTAGTTCAGAATGCTGCCCCAGTGCAAACCTGGGCTCTCACCGCCCTCCAAGGGGGCAACCCCAACACACCATGGGTTGAAGAGTGAACTTGTCTTTGCCGTGGCCTGGTTCTCCAGACACTGCTGTCTGCTGTGGATTCAGCAGATCTTCACCGCCACCCTCACAACTGCAGGGGTAGACTTTGGAATCAGACTTGGGTTCAAAGCCTGCTTTGTCACTTTCTGTTGTATCACTGTTGTACCTCTGTAAATTTTAGTCTTGTCGTCTGTAAAATTAGGGTAGCGAGGGTACTTTCCTTGTAAGTGGTTGTGAGGATTACTGATAATATACATTAAACCACCTATCACCATGCTGGGGGCATAGCAAGTAATCAGTGGTGCCTGCTGTTACGACAATGAATCCTTTCCTCCTTCCTAGGCCTTTGAGTTGCATGGCTCCTGTAATCCTTAAGTCAAGTTCAATCTCTAGGACCCAGGGGACAGCGTCCTCTTCACTCTGCCTCCTCTGGTGCTTCTCTGGCCTCAAACTCCTGGCTGAGTAGCCTCAGCTCTGCCTTGGCCAGGCTTTCTGTGGCGGGGAGCTGCTCTGACCCCACAGCCAGGTCCATGCTCTGGCCTCCTGATCAGTGTCCCAAGACTTTCCATGCATCTGGGCCTGCCCTTGAGCCCAGTCCCATGCTTGGGCCCCTCCTCCAGTGGCTGGATCTCCCCAGGCAGCTGGTCGCCTGTAGGCCCCTCTGCCTCTCCTCTGTCCTGCACTCTCTTTCCCAGCTCCCACCTGTCCAGCCCTTCCTACTTGTGCTAACACCCCTGCCCCCCCCCCACCACCGCCCCCATTGCTTCCTTTTCTCTCTGCCGGACTGCACTAGTTGTCAACTCCGTCCCCCCTAGAGACTCTGATCCCTGGATCCAACCCCTCCAGTCTGGCCTGTCCTACCCATCAGCCAAGTCCCAATTATGACCCAGTAGACCTAGACTCTATGAGACATTCACTACCCTGAGGTCATCATTCAGCCACCAAAAGTAATTCATGTTAGAATAGGGTAGACAGAAAAAGCCCCGAACCTCTCTCCATCACATAGAGTTCTTATTGCTATTGTAAAGATAGTACCACATAAATGAAGTGTGGTATATCCATTCAATGGATCATTATTCAGCAATAAAGAGAAATGAAGTACTGATACATGCTACAATATGGAGGAACCTTGAAAATATTATGCTAAGTGAAAGCAGCCACGCACAAAAGGCCACGTACTGTATGACTCCACTTATACGACACGTCCAGAATAGGCAAATCCATAGAGACGGAAGGTACACTGGTGATTGCCAGGGGCAGAGGGAGGGAAATGGGGGAGGCCTGCTAAAGCGTATGGGGGTTTCTTTTTGGTGTGATGAACATGTTCTAAGATAGTTTGTGGAGATGGTTGGACGTCTGTGAATATACGAAAGACCATTGATGACACACTCTAAGTGGGTCAGTGGTACAGTGACCCATGATGTTGGGACATTATGTCCCAGTAAAGCTGTTACCAAAAAAGATAGTTAAGGAATGAATGTATCAACATGTTAAAAGATTAAAATAATGTTTATAGTAATACAATGCTAACACAACTGTTTTAATTTTTACCTATCTTCTGATCTTTGGCTACTTGAAAACCACCTTTTTATGTGGTTGTAGCCTCAATGTACTCTTTTCACTGTTCTTTTTAGCAAACATTTGTCCATTTTGTTACTTAGTCTTTATAATTATCATTTGTATTCTATCAGTTTGATATCTCATTTAATTATTTTCCAATTGGTAGGCATTCATGGCTCCAGCTTTGTTGTGGTAGTGGTGATTACGATAGACAGTGTTTCTGTTCTGTAGAACTAAAAAATGTCTTTAGGATTATTTCTTTGGAGATGGACTATTCGGTCAACATTCCTTGCAATGAAATTTATGTTCCTTTTCTAGTCTATTTTACTCAATAAAGCTTGGAGATGTAAAAATGCCTGAGAAGCAGGAGGAAGCCGGCGCTCAATGGACGTGTGAGGTCAGCAGTGTTCTCGTTAAGCAGTAATAAACCTCCCTCTCCCACCCCCATCCTAGACAGTGTTCAGGCATTCCTCAGTATAAGTGTCTATTGTCTATACATGTTAGACCCTGGCTAGTAACTACAGCTGTGGTTAGGTGGAAAAGCAGGAATAATTTAGTGGCAATCTCACAACCCCTCGTTAGCAAATATAAAAATGTAATATCTGCTTCAGATCTTTTTCCTTGTCTTTGTTAAAGACATGAGATACAGTTGGAATTCCCTTGAGAAGGGATTTCTACTCCTCTTTCCCCAGAGGTAACCACTGGGCTGAAGTTGGTGTTTAGCCCATTCATGTGTGTGCATGTGTGTATGTTTAGATATATATATATACGTATATATATACATATATAAAACGTGTGTGTCTAAGTGTTTTGTGAATTTGATTTTATATAAATGGTAACATTCTGTACATTTTGTTTTGTAGCTTGTTTTTATTAAGGAAACATGTTTTGAAGATTTGTCTCTGTTGACATATAGTACACTCATTTTAACTCCTAGATGATATTCCTTGTATGACAATATCACAGTTTTTATCCATTCACTTGTTGGTGGACATTCAGGTTGTTTTTAGGTTTTTTTTTTTAACTACCACAGTGTTCCAGTGAACATCTTTGTGAGAATCTCTCTGGGTGTATGTGTGCAGATTTGCCTAGGGTTTGTACTTAGGATGGAACTGCTGGGCTGTAGGCTATGTACATTCTCAGCTTAGCTCATTATTGCCAGATTGTTCTTCAACCTGGTTATATTAGTTCACACCCCCTTGGGACAGTATGTAAGAGTTTGCTTCTTTACATCCTCATCAAAACTTAGGAATGTCAGATTTTTAATTTTTACCAACCAATAAGTATAACGTGGCACTCGTTATTGTGTTAATCTGCATTTCCCTGATTACCTGTAAGGTTGAGGACCCTGTTAGGATTATTGGCCAACTGTATGTCCACTGAGAAGAAACTGTGCATATCCTTTGCTAATATTTCTTTTGGATTATTGGTCATCTTCTTATTGATGGTAGGAGTTTTTGATACATACTGAAGTACCAAATCTGAGTCTATTATGTGTGGCAGATATCTTCTCATAGTGTCTCTGGCTTGTCCTTATAATTTATTTCTGGTGTCTTCTGCTGTGCAGTTTTATTTACATTTTAATATGATTATATTTTTAGTTTGTGCATTTTGATGAATAAATACTTCTCTAAATGACAGAAATATTTTGTATTTTTTAAATAAAAGTTTGAGTGTTTTGCTTTTTACACTTGGATCTAGTTCTTTTTTTTTTCCATGTTGACAACTTGTGGACCCAGGTTCAGGTTATGATCATTCCCTGTTTTCTCCACTGATCCTCCTACTTTAGGTCTCTGTTCTATTCCTTTGGTCTGTCTATCCATCTCTGAGCCAACACACATTGTTTTAATTGCTCTAGCTATGAAACAAATCTTGGTACCTGTAGAGCATGCTCCCATTCTTTATTCTTATCTGTCAGGTTTTTTTTTTTTTTTTTTTTGCAATTTTTGGCCATTTTTCTTTTGTGAATTTTACGTTCAGCTTTTCAAATCCCATGAGAGACCTTTTGGGATTTAAACGCATTAATTTTTGAAATACTGATTTAAAAAGTGATTATAGATCTATTCAAGTTTTTAATTTCTTCCTCTGTTAAATTTTTGAAGCAAAACACTTGCCTAAAATAAATTCTTGGAAAATATTTTCCTAATTAGCACCCTGGGGAACACAACAAAGATGGCTTTCTGTGAATGCAATTTTGATCAAAGACTGAAGCTGTCTTCAGCTAAGTTGGGTTTTGCCTTTCCTAAAATCAATATACTTACCCAAAACGAATGCTTAGTTTTAACACTAGTCATAAACACACATCACTGCTTTGTAGATCAGATAATTTCTTACCCCGTAGTGAACATCACCCAACCTCTGACCTTCAGATGAGTGCGTTTGACTTTCATATTTTCTTATGAAAAGCTTTATCTTGAAATTTGCTGGCAGAATTTCAGTTACACTCACTGGGAGTTAATGTATTTCTGCTTCTCACTTTCTAATTTTGAGGGTAGCTGTTGTAGATGTCAGCGCATTTGCATGGGGAACTCTGGCTGGGTGAGGAGAAATTAGCTTTCAAGGTCATCACTGGGCTTTCTTCTTGACTCTACTCCAGTTTCCCCAGGGACTACCAGATGCCTGGTTTGATGATGCCCCAGGCCAAGTGTCTTCATAAGCAACGGAGTAAAAGAGATTACTGCAAGCACATAGAGGGCAGAGAGGGATGGGTGCTGAGGGGGCGGGATGCAGGTCAGCACGGTGTCTGCCCTGTCTCCGTGGTTCAAACTCCTCTTGGCCTCAAGGTGACAGGTGTTTGTGGATGAGTAGCAGCTGGAGGGCAAGTGGGAGGACTGGCTTTCCTTGAGTACCTCTGAGAACTCGGCTCCCTTAATTAAATGTCCACAGACTACCAGGCTCATTTCTTTGGTCTCTCTTTGCCCACTGGGTGGCCCAGATTGTCTGCCTGGGACCATGTTCACTTGGCCACCATGACAGAAAGCCCCTAACGGTGTCCTTGCACTTCTGTTGGTATCGTCTATCCCTGGTCATGATTGTGAATTATTCTCCAATCCTTCCACAACTAGTACTCGGGGCCCGGACAGTCACTGTAACCAGTGTTCTTCAAACACTGCCATCTCGTCTGTGCTGTATTGGTGGCACTAGATGCCCTGGGGAGCTGATTGAAATTACAGATTTTTAAGCTTCACTCAGTGGGGTTGGGAAGTGGTTCTGGAGTCTGTGGCTGCACCAACTTCACGGGTCACTCCAATAAGCATCCAGGTTTTGGGAACCACTGCTCTGTACAATTTTAACCTGGGACTCTAGGAAGGAACCAGGTCATCTAGGAAACAGCTTCGTAAAGACTGTTCAGTGACTAACGTTTCCAGTCACAGTCATTTCTTTAGATATGTCCCTCCACCTTGCAAGTCTTTGGGCTTCCATAAATCCCCCTTAACCCTGACTTCCACACTCAAACTAGGTGATATTTATGTGTACATGATCTCCACACCTCCTCTGGGCCCAGAAGGATAGCCTTTTGTCATGGGACCCCACTTTGATGTTAATCTCAAGAATTGTGCTTTGCTGCTGTTAGGTTTAAAGGTCCTGCTCTCACCAGGGCCAGGCTAGAGCATGCAGCACCTAATGCAACGGGGAGCCCCAACTGAGCTAATACAGCCCTGTGCTGGGGGCAGACGTTGCAAAGGCTGAGTACTTTTGTGCAGTGTACGACCTGCACGACCGCACACAGTGAGCTTGGTTCTCCCACACCTCATCCTTCTAGTCTGTGCCAAGCTGGATCAAAGCACTAATAGAGTGGTTCTAGGCCTGTAAAATTTGTCAAGCTTGGATGATCCAGACTCTTCAAAGAAGCCTAAAATTCTAAAATGCCAGAGCTGAAAAGGACTTTAGAAATCACCTAGTCCAATATTTCTGACACACAAATAAGCTAAAGCCCAGAAGAGGAAAGGGACTCCCTCAGTGGCACACAACGAGCTGGTGGTGAGCAGAAGGACCTCGGACCCCAACCCATAATGATTCAGCTCATTTCATTGCACCATGTTGCTCCTGGGCCTTTGTCAGCACAGGCAAGTCCTCATTGTTCTCTGTATATAAGTGGCTCAACACAAAGAAGCGCAGTAGAGTTTTAACCAATAAAACACCCCTCCTTTTGCTGCAAATGTTCTGAAGGAACATGCACTACAGCAGAATTTATTATACCCCAAACCCCTTAAGGGTTCAAATTAAGGGAACATAAAACAACCTCTATTTTACACTGAAATTTCTATGTTAAAATTTAGTTTTACCAAACAGTTGAATTAAGCTACAATTATTAGCATTACCCCCAAAATTGCCACTCTTCAAAAGCACTCACCACAAGGCTCCCTTATATAGCACTTAATGTACATTTCAAATTGAATTGGATTGATGGAAATTCCATTGACACACAGCTTTCTAGGAACACAACTTTTGTAGAAAAAGTAAGAACACTGAGTGCTGTGTTTAAGCCCTGCCCCACGACGCAAAGGTTCTGTTAGACAACCAGTTCCTGCTTCAAGGAGCTTATGAACTAACAGGACAAAACACAGTAACCAAATAAACCTACAGATTACAGAATGAGAATTTGTTTTGCTTGGGAAGCTGAGTTCACCCTTAAAGGTGGAGGAAGGTCAAGTCAGCTGCCTTTTTTTTTTTTTTTTTTTGACATTTTTGAGTGATGTTTGAGATGATGAAATTCTCAAATAATTGAGAGCTCCAAAATAACCCTCCACCACCTGTCCTCAAACTTTAGCCTTTGCATTCAATTGCCTGGAAGATACTCAGCTCTGATGCCTCTTCTTCCCCTTTGCCGTGGGGTCCAAGTTAATGTCTACTGAACACTCAGGTGATGTTGGTAAAACACACCTGGAGAACCTCAGAAGCAGAAGGGACCTGAAAACACACAGCTATCCATGTAATATGGGGAAAGCTGAGGCCAAGGCAAGAGAAATGGCTCACCTAGGGGTCACATATATGATTAGTGTCAGATCCAAGACTTTATCTTCCATCACCAGGCTCTCGGTCCTGGGCAATTTAAAATTGTCCCTGCCTCTTCTTCTCTCCCTCCCTCTCCCTGAATACCAACTCCCTTTCCTTCTCCCGCTCTTTCGCTCTTGGACTACCTCCCCTGCAATATCCATTTCTGAGTCACGCCCCAAGACATTGAACCCAAACCCTCGTTCCGTGTCACTGGCACCTGCCGAGTCAGAAGCCACTGGCTCGATCAATGCTGATGTCCCCCTGGGCCTCTCCTGATTTTTAACGGCCCCACCATTAAAAATGTGGGTGCTTCTCCACACTGGCTGCACATTATAATCTCCTGGTGGGCTTTAAAGTACTGGTGCCTGGGCTTCCCCCACAGAGATCGTGAGTCAGTTGTCTGGGGTGGGCCGCGGGCACCAGCAAATCTCGGGCCTCTCCAGGTGAGTCTAATGCGCGGGCAGGATCGAGGGCACGTGTCATGCAGTATTAGGTCTAGTTATTTTTGTGCACCTGCTGACCCTCATTTACCAGTTGATGTGGGTACAGCACACTTAAGGAGGTGAATGGGTTCACCAAAGCTGTCTATTTTCCTAACAAGGCACAGAAGCTGTACCACCCCTCCCCTGCAATCTTACCTAGTGCCTTTGCCTATTCAGAAAAATAAAAAGGACTTATTGAAATGCCGCTTTCTGTAACTCTCTTGGTTTGGGGAATAAAACAAATCTCTTGGCTGTGGAAATGCTCTTATCACCATATGAAGGGCAGGGAGAAGAAGAACACAGGCTTCTTTTGGGCCACGAAACACAGATCTGGTTCACCAGTGGATCTCGATTTTGACTCCAGGTTAAGATCACCCGGGAAACGTTTAAAAATTCCCCGTGGAGGGCCGGACCCATTTAAACGGGAGTCTCTGAGGGTAGGGCCAAGGCCTCCGTGTGTTTTAAAGCTTAAAGTCCCCAGGGTCTCTCGCTGGGAGAGCATAGGAAGAAGCTAATCCTAAACCAGGGCTTCTCCAAGGTGGTGAAACCCCAGAAGGGTGCAGATCTGGGTGTGCAGCCTTCAGTGCCCTCTCCTGGGGGTGGAGTACATTCCCCACAGTCCCTCCTTCAGCCTCCTTCAGCCTCTGGAAGAGCCAGGCTCAGTTCTGGACACAGCAGGTGCTCTGGGGTGGACGTGGAATTGCAGGGTTCTCCTTTTGAACCTACACGCGTGTATCCCTCACATGACTGTTTGCTCGACGGCCAGTCAAGTCCCTAATCTTAGTCACCTGCTCTCAGGAGATGCTTCCTGGCTGACCCAGTAGTTCTGCTCCTAGAAGCTTCTATCAGAGATTCACAAAATGTGGGAGCTGCAGACTCCCTGGGAACACTGCTTTTGAGACTGTCTCGGCATTTACTATTTGTAGACTTTTTGATGATGGCCGTTCTGAAATATTGCTTACAGGTGGAGCCTAAAAAGTAATTCAATGAATCTATATACAAAACAGTAACAGACTCAGGTGTAGAAAACAAATTTATGGTTGCCAAAGGGGAGAGGGAGGGAGAGATTAGGAGAGTGGGATTAAAAGATACGAGCTACTATATATCAAATAGATAAGCAACGGGCTTCCCTGGTGGCACAGTGGTTCAGAGTCCGCCTGCCGATGCAGGGGACGCGGGTTCGTGCCCCGGTCCGGGAGGATCCCACATGCCGCGGAGCAGCTGGGCCCGTGAGCCATGGCCGCTGAGCCTGCGCGTCCGGAGCCTGTGCTCCGCAGAGGGAGAGGCCACGACAGTGAGAGGCCCGCGTACCGCAAAAACAAACAAAAAAAAAGCAACAAGGATTTGCTGTAGAGCACAGGGAATTGTACCCAATATCTTGTAATTACCTAGAGTGGAATATGCTCCAAAAAATTGCTGTACTTGGGCTTCCCTGGCGGCGCAGTGGTTGAGAATCTGCCTGCCAATGCAGGGGACACGGGTTCGAGCCCTGGTCTGGGAGGATCCCACATGCTGCGGAGCAACTAGGCCCGTGAGCCACAACTACTGAGCCTGCGTGTCTGGAGCCTGTGCTCCGCAACAAGAGAGGCCGCCGATAGTGAGAGGCCCGCGCACCGTGATGAAGAGGGGCCCCAGGTTGCCACAACTAGAGAAAGCCCTTGCACAGAAACGAAGACCCAACACAGCAAAAATAAATAAGTTAATAAACTCCTACCAACAACAACAACAACAACAAAGATTAGGAGAGGGGATGCTTTTTGAGGGCAGAAAAGAAAAAAAAAATCGCTGTACTTTACACCTGAAACTAACATAATATTGTAAATCAATGATACTTCAATTTTAAAAAAATGCCTCTGGAGTCTCCCTCCCTGGGGTCCCCTGGGGCTGTCTTGATGGAGGGATGGTTCAGAGCACTGATGGATTGAAGAAGTCTCTGTTGCTCCTCTTTTCTCTGGGGCTATTTCCTGTCTTTCAGTCCAGAATTCTCTGATAATTCTGGTGACCCACAGGACCATAGATAGTCTCGGGCGGTCTGTGATTCTTTTTTGTTTTGCTTTTGCGGTACGCGGGCCTCTCACTGTTGTGGCCTCTCCCATTGATGGCCCAGCGGCATCAGCGTCACCTGTGAGCTTATTAGAAATGCACGTTCTCAGGTCCCAACCCAGAGCTCCTGAATGGAAACCCAGGTGGGGCCCAGCAACCTGTGCTTTAACAAACCTCCAGGGATTCTGATGCAGGCTGAAGTTTGAGAACCACTGGCTTAGTGGTTTTGTATTCACTGTTACAGTAGCACGTGCGTGTCTATTTTATTTTGTCTACCTGGGTGTAATACCTAAACGCGAACCTTTAGGCTGTAACTAGAAAGGGCTGGCCTTTGGCAAAATTATCAGTTTGGACAGTGATCTCGTCAACTTTCCAAGCCTTTTCAATGCTCCCTTCCACTTTGGAGGGGGCCTTAGAGGCGTGCCGGGATGTTTGTGCAGCCCCAGTGATTCTGGGCAGGGGTGAAAACAGTTCTCAAACTCATCCACGCACACGACTGTGATATTATCGAACGGAGTCTGTATATCTAAACGAAGTGAAGGCTGGTGGTTTCCTTACTGCTAAAAATTCAGTACAGAGTCAAAAGAGTTTAAATGCCAGCTGGAAAATTTCTGAAGAAAAAATAATTTCTTTATCAACATTGCGTCTTCCATTTATAGTTTACCATAAACTAAGCAAAGGACACATCGTGAAATGTAATATGAGATTTGGAATACAATGGCAATAACCCAGCACGATGTTCTTCTTGCATCACTGTTCTGCAGGATTAAAAGACTAATTAAATTGGCCTAAGTTAAATATAAGCATGCGTGAAAATTGGGGACATCTGTAGAGGGGGTCTGTTAGCTCAAGATGCTTGGCCAAAGACTTCTAGAAGAAAAAAAGAATAAATGTATAGACTTTATTTGATTATTGTTTAAAAAAAAAGGAAAATAACCCAAGCCTCATTTTAATGTGACATCAGGAAATGAATCTAATACAGTGGAAACAATTACACATCAAGAAATGCATGTACTTACTGTGCTATTGTGGGTCCCTTAGGGATCGTTAAATTGCTTAGAACCAGGCATGAAAAGACATTTTAATCACCTTGTATGCAAGGAAGAAATCTACAAAGGTTTTGAGCTATGAGCAGGTGAATTGCGGTATGTTTAATACCACATTGCATCTCTTACCTACTGTGGTTGATATTTCATTCAGTTGATGGTCTGAATTAGGCAATGGAGGTGCTGGGGGTGAGGTTGGGGAGATGGACACGAGAAATCTTAAGGGCTTCCTCTTCTAAAGTAACTAGCAGTGTAGTTACAATAGGAAACAATAGGAAAACCACTTCAAGCACTCAGAGTGTATAATTAATGTTTAATGGATGAATATCAAATTGAATAGTGAAGACTCCAAGTCCTAAGGTGCTTCAAAGAGGAGGAGATCCCTGCTCTGGTAGGGAAAGTTTCATGGAAGGTTTAGATCTTAAAGGATGGGAAAGATTGAGATTAGGAGAGGGGAGAAAGCTGTGTCCTGGACAGGAGAGCTGATATAATTAGAAGCTTGGAGGGAGGATTAAATTGACTTCTGTGAGGGGGCAGTCGGGCGATCCACCTGGTTAGGGTGGTGAGAGGAGGGAAGGCAGAACGAAAAGCCCACGGATCAAAGGCAGAAGCAGACAGTGGAGGGGACCCTGTTTATACCAGTTACCCCAGCTTTCTCTGGAGTCATGTTTACAGCCTATTCTGCTCACCTGAGGTCTTAGTTGTAAAACTTGTTTAGGCAGATGTTCACTCTAAACCATCCTCAGGGCAGTTCTTTGTATCTTTAGTAGCTTTTGACACAGAGCTGAGGCTCTAGTAGGTCCTCCCTATTATTTTTTTTCCTTTTTTTTAGGAAAAAAATTAAGGTATCATGTAGATACAGCAAAATTCACTTGTTTTAGCATACAGGTTTGTGAGTTTTGACAAATACATACAGTCAGGTAGCCTCTACTACGATCAAAATATAGAATAGTTTCACCACCTCCCCAAATTCTCCCATTATCTTTCCCTGTCATAGTCAAACACTTTGCTCTCCCCCAAGCCATGGCAACCACTGATTCTTTTTCAGTGCCTAAAGTATTGCCTTTTCCACAATGTCATTCACATGGAATTACACAGTATGTAACCTATTGAGCTTACCTTTTTTTTTTATTATTTAATGTGGTACGTTTAAGATTCATCCATGTTGATGATTGTATCAGTAATTTGTTCCTTCCTTTGCTAAGTAGAATTCCACTGTATGGATGTACACCAGTTTGTTTACCCGTCCCCCAGTTGAGGGACCTTTGGATTATTTCCAGTTTTTGATGATTACAAATAAAGCTGCTATAGATACTTGCACATAGGTTTTTGTGTGAATTTCACTTGAGTAAATACCTAGGGATGGGATTGCTGGATCGTGCATGGTAAGTGTGTGTTTGATTTTATAAGAAACTGCAAACTGTTTTCCGAAGTGGAGAAACTATTGTGTTTTCCCACCAGCAATGAAAGTTCCAATTACTCTGCATCCTCACCAGCACTTGATATTTTCAAGCTTTATGTTAATACTACTGTTGCTGTTATTTTAACGTTAGTCATTCTAACGAACGTAGTGGTTTCACTGTGGTTTTAATTTTCATTTTCCTAAAAGTGACGTTCAGCATCTTTTCATGATTAATTGCCGTCCATATATCTTTTTTGGTGAGCTGACTTTCAAATATTTAGGCCATTTTTTAAAATTTGGGTTGTTTCCTTATTACTGGGTTTTGAGAGTTCTGTATATTCCAGATATCTGCTTTACCAGCTATGTATTTTGCATATATTTTCCCCATTTGGGGACTTATCTTTTCATTCTATTCACAATGTCTTTTGAACAGTAGTAATTAATCTTGATGTTCAATTTATCAGTCTTTTATGAATTGTCCTTTTAGTGTCATAGCTCATAAAGCTTTGCCTAACCTTGTGGTCACAGAGAGTTTTTCCCAACATTTTTCTCCAGATGTTTTATAGTCTTAGGTTTCACATTTTTTCTGTCATTTATTCTGAGTTAATTTTTGTACAACATGCAAGGTATGAAACTGTGCTTATTTTTTGCATATGGATATTCAATTATTCATCATTTGTTGAAAAGACTAATTTCTCCTTTGAATTGCCTTTCTACCTTGTTGAAAATCAGTTGAAACTATATGTGTAGACTAATCTCTGGACTCTGTTCTGGTCCATTGATTTGTCTATTTTTTGTTGTAATGGTGGAAGTGATGGTCTTTCCAGCTTTTTCTACATCCTAAGCAAGGCCCTAATTTCTTTTGAATAAATAAGTGTATCACTTTTAGGTGATTCAGATAAGGGATAATGTGGTCTAGACTGTTCTTAGAATTTGGTCCTGGACTAGCAGCATTAGGATCACCTGCCAACTTATTAGAAATGAAATTCTCAGCCCCTCCCCAAACTTGCTGAATCAGAAACTCTGGGGATGGGTCCAGCAGTATGTTTCAAGAAGTTCTCCAAGCAATTCTGGTGCATGTTGGAGTTTGAGACTTTAAGGAGGTGAATTTAGGTTATTTAGAAGAAAACAGCGATGGAACTATGTTAATGGATTTAATTTGGGTTCTTCTGTTTTCTAATTCAGATTTTTTTTTTTTTTTGGGGGGGGCTGTGTTGGGTCTTTGTTGCTGCACATGGGCTTTCTCTAGTTGCAGCGAGCGGGGGCTACTCTTAGTTGTGGTGCACTGGCTTCTTATTCAGTGACTTCTCTTGTTGCAGAGCACTGGCTCTAGGCGTGCAGGCTTCAGTAGTTGTGGCACACAGGCTCAGTAGTTGTGGCTTGCGGGCTCTAGAGCACAGGCTCAGTAGTTGTGGCGCCCGGGCTTCGTTGCTCCGCAGCGTGTGGGATATTCCCGGACCAGGGCTCGAACCCATGTCCCCTGCATTGGCAGGCGGATTCTTAACTACTGCACCACCAGGGAAGTCCCTCTAATTCAGATTTGATAAGAAACTGTGGCCATTGTCTGACAATGGCCATTGACTGTGGCTTTATCTGAAAGAGAGAAGAACCTTTTTTCCATTCCTTCTGGCCTTTTATTCTGAGCTCCCTTGCCATCACACTCCAACAGGAAATGAGATGTCCCCTTGAGGAGTGAGAAGCCATTTCTGATACCTAGATAGGTTTTCAAGCCGGGCATCAACGTGAGAGAGAACCAAATTGGGGGTCTAATGGGTGTACATTTCAGGTTGATAAGTTGAGAATCACCCAGAAGTTCTGGTTAATGATTTGTCAAGTTTCAGGTTGCTCTCACCCAGAAATCAACTGGCGTCCTCCTGAGCAGCAAATAAGGGGGAAGAATATTGTGTGAGCTTATTTAAAAAAAAAACCAAGCTTCCCTAGTGCAAGAACAAAATTGTTGTCCTGTTCTACCCATTCAGCAGTAGATGCATTAAGAGCTCTCCTTTCCAGTAGATCATTTGGGCCAGACTCTGCTCACCAGAGTGGCCAGAGCAGCTCCAGAATAAAGGAGGGATGCCTTGCCTTCTTCACCACTGCAATCTCGGGAAGATGATTTGAAAGAGTAAAAGATATAATGTCATATCGTCATTTTAGTACTTCTACCTTACACACACACACACACACACACACGCTATTTTAGCTTCTCACTTCTAATTTTTTTGTAGCCTCAGGAGTGAAGAGGGGACTGATGTGGAAAAGAGAATAGGCTTTCCTTCGTGGTGCCGTGTTCCTGCCGACCGCAAGCTGGCTTGAGGCAGGTTTGGGGAACACCTTGACCTAAAGCTTTCTTCCTTGCTTGGCTCGAGCAGATAGAAACTTTTTATTCCAGGAGGTTGTTGCCTATGTGATGAGTGTATCTGCTCCTGCATCATACCTCACATCTCCTCCTGCCTTTCACAATTCTGTAGGAAATGCCTGGAAGCAGTACAAATCAGCTGAAAGCAAGGGCTCTGGTCGTATTCCTGTCATTCCCCCCCGAGCTCCCTGACACGTGCGCTGTGTGATGAGAGTCTGTCGTCTCTATGAATTTTCATTTCCTGTTACTTCGCCAGCCGCCTGTTTTCCAAAACAACTTTCAGAATTTCTCATTAAACCCTACATTCACTTAAAAGAAATGGGTCTCTCTCCTTCCAATCTGCTATTAATTTTTCACATAGCTTTTTCATTTACAGCATTGGAGAAAGAAAGTTCATTTTTAAAAAAAATCTATAAACCACCTGTTAGAATAACAGAAACAGCATGCTTGAATTTTCTGGAGTGTTTTTTTCCAGTTTCTATATAAGAAGAAAGGGGAGAAGAATGTCTGTTTTATTTTCTTTACTATGTGGAGCATGGTGGGGAAACCATGAACTTGTGAACTTCGGAGCAAGACAGTCCTTGGTACAAAATCAGGCTCTACCACTTAATAACGATGCACCCTTGGGTGAGTTATCGAGATTTTCTTAGCCCCAGTTTCCTCATTTGCATAGTGGAGAGAATAATACTGATCTTGCAGGATCCTTTCAAGAAGCAGAGAAAATACGTTTTAATCACACACCGTACGGTAAATGATACCTATTATTTCTATTATTAGATTTGTTTACAAATGGATTTTGTCTTTTGCTTCAGACTGTAAAATTTCCAAAGTTTCTCTCCTAACACCACTCTCCCTGCAGGTTCTATATGATTTTTCTAGCTTCCCAGTACAACCTCCCCGAAAAGGATCTGAAATTCATTCGTACTAAACTCATAATGGCCCTCCCACAGGATCTGTGTTTTAACAGGGCTTTAAGCCTCAAGCTTAAAGGATAAAGCTGACACAGTGGAGCTGAAAGTAGCCGGGATCGTTTGGTTTTCAGGACACCAGTATCTCAGGAGCCAGGTCAGCCTAACTCAGTTTTCCATAGGCGCCAGGATCCATGTGACAGTGGTTCTAATATAATCTTTCCTCTCAGTATTTATTTCCCTTTGTCCCTCCCCATAGGCAGGATAAATGTGTAACACAAAGGCCTGGTACCTAGCATCCCGGAGGCACTCAGTAAATATTGGTTGAGTTGAATGAACAGTTCTCACAGTTAAAACATTTTCCTTCTGATGTTTACCCCAAGTCTCTCCTGCTTGGTTTATCTATTACCTCCTGAATTAGATATCTGTTGCTGAATAACAGATTATCCCAAATTTAGTAGCTTAAGACAATAAGAAATTGGTATCATTCCTTACAGTTTCTGTGGGTCAGGAATTCACGAGTAGCTTTAGCTGGATGGCTCTGGCCTGTGGTCTCTCGTGAGGGTGCAGTCAAGATGTTGGCCGGGGCTGTGGCTGACCAAGGGCTCAAATGGGGCTGGAGGATCCGATTCCAGGATGGCTGACACACCTGACTCATGAGTCAGTGTTGACTGGAAGGAGGTTTCAGTTTCCCACCGAATGGGCCTCTCCGTAGGGCTGTTTGCGCGTCCTCAGAACATGGCAGCTGGCTTTCCAAGAGTGATCCAAGAAAGAGCAAGGTGGAAGCTGCAATGTCTTTTATGACCTCGCCTCAGGAGTCACACTCTGTCATTTCTGCAAAATCTTTTTGGTTACACGAGTCAGCGGGGCATCTCTAGTCATTGTAGGAGGGGCCTACATTGAAGGTGTTAATACCAGGAGGTAGGGATCCCTGGGGGTCATTGTGGAGACTGGCCACCATACCTCTCATTCAACCCTTTCTTTTTTTCTCCCAGAAAATGAAGTTTCTTTTCAAGGCTTTCCTCTAGTAGATTTCAGTTCTCTCCTCCTAGGCATCTCACGACCTATTAGGGGCAGCCAGACTCACTAGCACTGCAGAGATGTGCTTTGACCAGGGCCAGTGCTGAAACGTGACTAGGGATTCTTGACACTCTTAAGACTGTGGTAGACCTTAACTGCAGCTTAACCTTTGCTGTCTAGTCCCAGTTAATGCTTAAGCCAAGACCTACCGAAAGGGTGGGCAGGTGACTGCCCTGTATTCAGGGCCCAGGTTTCCAGTTTAGGAAGGTGCCATCTTCTGTAAGTAAAGACACAGCTCCGGGGCAGCCCTGAGGGAGTAAGGTATAGGATGGGAGTTGGGTTTTTAGGAGAGAAGTTGGGTAATACTTGGCCATAACTACTACTTCCCGAGAGCCCTGGTGACCAAGAATGGATATCTGCGAGAAGGTTGCTGAGATTCAAGGCAGGGCCTGTGTCCACAGTTCCGTCTGGACAGAGATAACTTACTCATTTGAGGAATTTGATCTCCATTTGTATTTCATTAGCACTAGGACCTAAGCTAACTGGATCTCCCTTAAGCATCTGTGGCTTCAGAATATTTTCTTAGGTTCATTAAACTAGAAAGAAGAAAAGGTTTTCCCCTCCCCCACCCCCATCTTTTGTTCTTGATGTTTTTCGTTTTCTGTGTATGGGAGTTTATAGATATGAGACCCCCAATTTAGCAGATGTTTCTGTTGTTTTGTAGAGCTAGTAGAAGTACATTTTTCTCCTCACATAGTGACTGTTTTTTCCCAAAAATTCTCCTGTCTCTCTGGAAGACATCTCATGGAGAGATAGGAGTTTCTGAGACCCTAAGAAGCAATCCTGGAAATTCATTAGTTTTTCCAGACTGCAGTGTTCCCTGGAAAGAGGTGTCAGCATCAGGTGGGTGGGACACATTGCGTGTGTGTGTGTGTGTGTGTGTGTGTGTGTGTGTGTGTGTAGTTAGAGCCTGTGCACCTTGAAGGGGCACAGGTTTGGATTCTGGATTGCTTTGCTTTCAGTTATTGAAAGCATTATTGTTTTTGACCTCCTTATCCCTCTCTCAACATGCAGAATTCTGGTCATAGTCTCCATGGAACATAAAACTTTTCAGAAAAAGTTTAAGCAGGTTTTTGAAGCCAAGGGAGAAGATATAAGTTCCACGGGTACTGTGGCCATGATGACTGTATCTGTAGAAGGACCTGGGGCTTGTTCACCTATGTTAAGCTTCCCAAGGAAAGTCCATCCTCCCAACACCCTGCCCTGGAAACTGGCTAGACCTGGGTTACTTGGAGGGACAATGGAAGGAAGGTGAGCTCACTTCGTGGTCCAAGGGATGGGGAGAATAGATTGTGTGACTTAAGACAAATCCATCTGCTTTCTGGAAAGGTGTGGGGTTCACTTGGCCAATTACCAGCCTGGACTTTGTGACTTAATAATCATCTCTACTTCTTTTAATCTTCTTTCTCCATCTCCTTTGTCTTACGGGTCTTTCATTGCCTATTTTGTTTGTCTGTTTGTTTGTTTTTATCTCCTGATTCCCTGAAACTATTCTTCTTTCCTAGTTAGCCTGATAAATACCCATCTGGCCAACTTCCTGGGAACCCTGCTCAGGACTTCAGATCTCTCTGGGAAAGGCTATGGTTTTTCTTTTTAATTTTAACTTTGAAATATTAGTGACAGTGCAGAACTGCCTTAGCAAACAGAGGAGTTTGGGGAAAATAAAGGGTGAGTTCACTGTGGCATTTTGGGAAATTGGGCAGGCGGTTAACTTTGAGAAGGTCTCTGGAGCCTGGGGTGACGAGGTAAGGGGACCACTTGGGCATTAGAGGGTGTCATTTTTAGGTCACTGTCCTTGAACCTTTCCAAATCCTGCCTGCCGCTGACTGATGTCGAATGGCTGATAGCAACAACACTGATGGGTGTGGGTTTTTCAGTAAATAATCCCATAACCTTTTTGGCTGGGCTACCTTGTCATTAAAAGGCTTGTGATATATTTGAAAGGGGAGGTGTCAACCTTCACTTGGCATTGACGCCCCCCACCCCTCCTCCCATGACCACCAGCTAGCACCTGGGAATGGACAGATGCTCTGCTGAGACTTCTGCCGCTGCTTTCCCACAGGCACTTTTTAATAGAGCATTTTAGAAACATGCACCACAGACATGACCTCACGGACATGAGCTCCACAGGGCTCAGGTGCCCAGGAATTCAGCAGCAGCTAAGTTTCCTGTGATATGAATCGTAGGACCATCGCTGGCACCAGTGAGGACTTGGCCCCGCCCTTGGCTGATTTCCCTGGATGAGAAGGCTCTTTGAGCATTTAGCAAGTCTGCCTGGAGGGGTTTTGCTCTGCGGTTTTTCTCCTGGCAAGTAATGACTTTTCCTGGGTACCAGAAGCATGTAGTGGTTCCAGTGTGACTGCAGTGTGTAATTTTGAGTGGATGGAGGAGGGAGGAAGGGAGGGAATGAATAAATGCAGACAGGCAGGAGGCAAGGAGACTTCCTGCTTGCTTAAGGACGATCACTGTTCTCTAGTGGTTCTCCATGTCCCCATGTGCTCTGCATCAGAGCCTGGGTGGTGGGATTGGGGGGCTGCCCGCCCCCTTTCTCCCTGGTGTGCTCTCCCTCAGTGACCATCCCATTGTCCCGCCACCGCTGGGTTTGACCTTAGGTTACCGTAGCACTACTCTCCCTACCCGGTCAAGCGTCCAGATTTTTCACGTTTTTCCCCTCCCCCCAGCAAAGCACAAACTAGCTTAAGCTTTATTTTAAATAAGTGGACAGAGCATACGCCCTGCCATGAACACAAAACAGGTCATTCAGAAAGTAAAGATGAGAAAGGAGAAAATGGTTTACATTAAATCTGAGATGCTAATCTTGAAATGCCACCAGTGGTCTTCTGATTAGATTCCACACAGAATAGCACATGCAGACAATTCCAAGCCTCTCCTCCTAGGCGTTTCTGCTTCACATTGTGTGGCTCTTTGGAAAGGCATAGATAGCACAGACTAATCTCTCTCGCGGAATTAATTGCTGTTTCCTCTTTCCTGTTTTGAACAGAAATTTTCTTTATTGTGTGAGTACAACATGTAGAACGTAGTCTTCGGCACCACATAAATATTTACTTAATCAGTAAAACTCACTGTCATGTAGCATTTATTTCAACTTGAAAATATTATAATCCATCTTCCTCATGGAAAATAAAATGAAAAGGCACTGCTCCTTTGATTTTCAGTACCTAGTTTTGTTTTGTTCTGTTTCCGTGATCTTGCATTTTTAACAGTAAGTCCATAAAGTTAAACCAGAGATTTATTGAGAGGGAAAATTAAGTAAACTCCTCAGAGACTGAGTGGGAAAAATTCCATTTAGTCTCTGTCAGGAGCTCTTCTCCACATCCCAGTCATAATCACCGTTGTCTGGACTGTGATGGTAATTCCTTGCTTTGTTAGTGGAGGCTTATCTATTAAGGACCAAATCCAAAGTATTTGAGAAAAATAATTTAGAGAGTGGCTATGCCCCTTCCATTGTGGCCAAGAGTCTGTGCTCAGAGCCCTGCCTTCCAGCCAGTATCCACATAATAAACATTTTTTAGGATGTACAGTTTTTTTTACCCTTCAGAAAGTCTCAATGTGTATTTCTCCTTATGCTCTTTGACGATATTTATCCTTTTCTCTTTCTTATTTTATTCAGATATACTCTATACACATGTTTCCTAGTTTTCTTTTTCTACTTATTGTTTCTAGGTGGACTTAGCATATCTGCTTTTTGAATCCACTGCATTAAATTTTACCATGTGGGCGTGTTATGAATTAATCAGTCCCCTTTAGCTTTCTTTTCTAAGTCTCTAGATGAGAGCCGGATGAATGTGCGGAGAGGTGGGTGGGCAGCAGCCGGGAAGAGGCTTCCATACACACGGTTGGGTACCAGGGATCTAGGCTATTCCGCCATCCTTGGGAGGTGTGAATGGATGGGCCAGGGTGAGAATTCCTGAACTGACATTCACCGTTAGCTGTGTGACCTTGAACAAATCAGTCATTAACATCTTGGGGCCTTGGTTTCTTCATTTGTAAGTCAAGAAGAATACCACCTCAAGATATTAGAGGGTGTGTGTAAGTTGCTTTCGTACCTCGCGTATACGTAATAATACCTCGTGTATATGTAATAGTACCTCATAGATGTGTAACAGTACCTCGTATAGAGAATAATACCTCATAGATGTAAGATGCTTAGAATGGGGCTTAGCACATGCCCATACATGCAGCTTCAGAATTATCCAAGATTTGACAGTTATTTAGACAAAAATACCGGGATGGGGCTTCCCTGGTGTTGCAGTGGTTGAGAGTCCGCCTGCCGATGCAGGGGACACGGGTTCGTGCCCAGGTCCGGGAAGCTCCCACATGCCGCGGAGCGGCTGGGCCCGTGAGCCGTGGCCGCTGAGCCTGCGCGTCCGGAGCCTGTGCTCTGCAACGGGAGAGGCCACAGCAGTGAGAGGCCCGCAGACCACAAAAAACAAACAAACAAACAAACAAAAAACGGGATGGCTGAGTTATTTTCTTTGTGTTGTGAAATAACCTGCCTTGAAGACTGTATTCGCTCTTTGCTTGGGTTCCAAGACGAGCCATCCGAGGACATTCTCAGCCTTTTTCGAACTAGTCACATTTCTTACTGCTTTTGTCCTAGAGCTGAGTCAATGCGCCTTGCCCAGCCCAGTCTTCCCGAGAGTTCTCCAAGTCTGAAGATGGAGTCTGCTTCTCCAGAGCCTCTGACGGATGGGGTTGGGGAAGACCATGACGACTCTCTCTTTTATTCACAGTGGCAGGGGTGGACCATCTGGAGGCAGCCGGACCCCAGCAGGGGTAGGTTTTGCTGGGCAGGGGCGAGGCAGTTTCACTCCCTCTCAGTAAGGAGGTGCCGTGTTGGCACCTGGGGGAGAGAATGTACCAGCTTGGTGTTCAGGCAGAGCCCTTGCTCTAGCTCTTCTTGATGGATAAGAAAACAGAAGCCCAACGAGGTTAAATGACTTGTTCTAGGATACAAAGCAAGTCTGGGGCAAAGGCAAAATTTGTCCAGTCTCCCAGCACCTATTTTAACCCTACTGGTAGAAAGAGAAAGTCAAGAGAGGGAGGTCAGAAAAAATAATGAAGACCACCCATGACGTACTTGCTTGTGGAAAAGACCCCTGTGTGCCCTGAACATCAAGAGTAGGTGACCTTCCTGCAGTGAGGGATGACACTGGTGCCCAGAGGTGGCCGGTCATGCATAGTGGTCCTTCTGACTGGTGCAGGCTCCCAGCTCAAGGGTCTTGGGCAAGCTTGATCCTTGGGTTTGGCAGTCCTTGTTACACATACCCAGGGAGGAAGTTCTGGCATCTGGGAGTTCATCAGCGTTAGCCTATTAGAAATTCCCTGCTAGATATTCTTTAACTGAAAGGCATTCCCAGAGCACTGAGGTTAAGGGTGCCCGTGACCTTGTGTGGGGGACTGTGTTCAGTCCGGTCAGCTCAGCCCTCTTTTTGTGCAGGAGGACATGAGATGAGGTGAGGGAGGTGATGACGAAGCAGTGAGACCTTCGGTAATCAGACTGGCCAGAAGAGGTGGCATAGGGTTTGGTGCCAGGGGCTGCCTCTCCCTGTGTCTCTGAGTGTCCCTCTGGTCTAGACTGAGAAGTCTCAGCCCAAGGAAAAGGGGCCGGCTGAGACGGATCAACAGAACAATAACTGCGAGGTGTGGGCTCTTTGTGCTTCTCCTGCCACTTGCCTGCAGCCTGTCATAGATTCTTTTGAGCACTGGGGCTGTAAGGTACCTATTGGTGTAGAAGCCCCTAGGAGATTGAGCTTATAGGCAAATCAAACCAAGCAGAAAACATTCCTGGAATGTTGTTAGAGATTGGAATTGCTGAGGATCTCACAGCTGCTTCATAGTGTGTCTCCTTAGCTTTATGCCTTTGTGAATTCTTGTCACTGTATCTGACCGGCCAAGATCTTCATCTCCACAGAAAGTTTCACGAGAGTTATCCAACTTTGCGTTGCCTTTCCCTCACTTGAGTCACCCCTTCTACTGTGTGGTAGATGCAGCCATAAAACAAAGGATCTGTGTAGGGCAGGAAGGGCCATCTGGGAGGAAAGCCAGCATTGGTTTTGCCTCATGGGCTGTGGCAAATGAAACGTTGCCCCAGGTGGGTGTGGCCGAGTGCATCCAGTGATGGCAAAGAGCATCCTTCAGAGCAAGTCGCAGATGTAGGGGCAGGTGGGGTGACTCTTCACGCAGTTCAGAACCACAGGCAATTGGGGAAGCCAATAAAATGTATATTGTCTCTCCTGATCTCCATGCCAACATCTGGTGCCCTTTCCTCCTCATTCATGCCATGCAGCCCCCCACTCCTGCAACACGAGGGACCCTTCCATTACCTAATGCTTTAGGCAGAAAGAACTGCTTTTAAAAGTCATTAAAGAGCATTAGAGAACATTTTTTTTCAAATATACAAATACATACTCCCATCATCCTAGTGTAACATAATTCTTACTTTCATGTTACCTTCAACCTGCAAATGTGTTTTACATAGGGTTGTGTTTCTGTGCCTTCTGTTTCCCCACGTTCCTACATAGTCTTTCCCTGCCATTTTTAAATTGCTATAGATGTAACATAATTCATTAGACCATTCTCGTAATGTGAGACAATCAAGTTATTTCTATTTGATGGCCGATTAGACATGCCATGGGGAACATCGATAAGTTATAAGTGTATAGCTTTTAGTTTCTGTTTAATTATTGACTTGGCAATTCCTTAGGAATTAAAGCTTAATCAGAGGTTATGAATCTGTTTGTGATGTTTGCTATGTACTGTAATATTGCTTCTGAAAATATTATGTGACATTGCCTCTAGCAGTAAATGAATAAATCAGTTTCACAGCAGCCTTCCAAATAGCTGATAATACCATTTTAAAACAAATTTGTTTCTTTATTAGGCATTAAACGGTATGTCAGTGGTATGTCAAGACTGCTCTGCTTTGCATTTTAAGAATTCCTAGTAAGAGTGAATATTTTATATTTCTCCTCCCATAAATTTTATGTTCATGTCATTTACACATTTATCTATAGATAAAGATCTTGATGAATATATTTGTTTTCTTGTGTTTTTTAATACATTTTTTTTTCTATTTATTTATTTTTGGCTGCGTTGGGTCTTTGTTGCTGCGCGCAGGCTTTCTCTAGTTATGGTGAGCGGGGGCTACTCTTCGTTGCTGTGCACAGGCTTCTTGCGGTGGCTTCTCTTATTGTGGAGCACGGGCTCTAGGCACGTGGGCTTCAGTAGTTGTGGCTCGCAGGCTCTCAAGCGCAGGCTCAGTAGTTGTGGTGCATGGGCTTAGTTGCTCCGCAGCATGTGGGACCTTCCCAGACCAGGAATCAAACCCGTGTCCCCTGCGTTGGCAGGCGGATTCTTAATCACTGTGCCACCAGGGAAGCCCCTTGATGAATGTATTTGGATTTGTTGATACGTAGATCTCTATGGTATGCTTGCCATTGAATTGGAAACTAATCAAAAGGGAAAAAACAAATCCAAGTTGTAGAATGTTCCATAAGACAATATCCTATATTTTTCATAAATGTATCATAAAAGAAAAATGTCAAGAAAATTGTTCTAGATTAGGAGATTAAAGAGACATGGCAGCAAATGCCATGCATGAACTCTAATTAGCTCTTGGATTAAACTTTTGAAAACAACAGCAACGATAAAGGACATTTTGGGGACAATCAGGGAGATTTGAATATGAACTGTGTATTGGATAGTTATGTCAATGTTAAATTTCTTGACTTTGATACTGTGATTATGTAGGAGAATGTCTTTGCTCTTAGGATATAAAGGCTGATGTATTTAGGGGTGAAGTGTTGCTTCAAATGGTTTGGCAGAACTATGCATCTGTCTATCATGTATTTCATATTATGCAATAATATATTGTAATTAATATAATTATAATCATGTCATAATATATCATAATGATATTATGTTAATGGCATACTATGCTGTATTTTATGTAAGTATACAGTATATAAATTATGCATGATGTATTTGATATATATGTTAATTGGTATTATACACACAAATATGTATTTATAAATCTTTTACCCCCGCACCGTGCACTCTTTCCTACCCATGCGTGAGTGTGCCTGCACACACACACAGTGCGTTACTCCCTTCCCCGTGGAAGCTGCATTTTAATAGAGACCCTTCACATCAGTGGGAAATGCTGAAGGGATCCATTGCTAGCAGTGACTCCAGGCCCAGCAGGGAGGTTCTCTGGGGCTGCGGAACCTCATGGCCCCCCTGTGCAGAGGTGTGTGGCATGGGGGTGTTTTCATCAGCCAGGGGCCCCACTCCCTTTCTCCTGAAGCTTTGTGTGCAGGCCTCCTTGGAGCGTGAAGTTTACCTGTGTTCCTCCTCTCCTGTAACCTTTTGTCTCCCCACATCTTGGATGCAGAATCTGACTTTCAAAAGGCAGGGCACATATGCTTTGGGGCAGGGTAACGGAACCCTCTGGGGAAGTTAGATCAGAGAGACCCCACCTTAGCAGGAGCTGTCCTTGGCTCTCTATCTACCCTGCGCCCAAGACCCTCCCATCCCTCAGCCCCCACCCTCTGCAGGCTTGAAGCAGCTTCTCCCCCGGTGTCAGTGCACCCCACCAAGAGGTCTTCAAAAGTAAATGGAATTAAATTAATTGGTTGCTGCATTTATCTATTAAATCAGTGTAAACACAGTTTAGAATGTTCAGTTTGGTTGCTGTGGTCATTCCTCTAAAAGGTTGAGAAATCAGGCCATCAGGGAGCCCTATAGTCCCCGTTATAGCAGTGCTCCCTTGAGAAGACTAGATTGAACTCATCACCATTTTAACTGAAAACACAATTTCGAGGATCAAAATGACTTGCAAATCTGAGAGGTTCGTAAATCAAATTGCATCTTAAACACATCAAGGCTTACTGTTGACATATATTCCGTGGTGAATCCTTCTTTGAAAGAATTTGAAGGGTGCCTTGTACAAAGAGAATCCACATCCCCTGCCCTGAGCTGCCCAGCGCTGAGTTTTGGGGTTTGGATTTTTGTAGATCAGGTTTGTAGCAAGTAAGGGCTATTGAAAAGATTTGTTTTTTTTTTAAATACCACATTTTTTCCAGCTTATAAAAATAGAATAGTCTAAATATACCGAAAAGTATGAAGCAGAAATGAAAGTCACCTCTAATTGTACAGTTGAGTGACGATTGTCATATTTTTGCGTGTGTGTGTGTGTGTGTGTGTGTGTGTATGTGTGTGTTGATGTCTCTAGTTAGAACTGGGATCTTCCTGTGAGAATTTGCTCAGCTGGGTCTCACCCCCTAGGTTGTGGCCAAGTAGGAGGTAGTGGGCTTTCTATACCCAGAGGTAGTCGGTGTCAGAGACTGTTTGAAACAATAAGCACCGGTTAAAAAGGAAACCCAGGCAGGGTGGGGGCTATGAAGCAGGAGGTCCACAGGCAGACCCCCGTCTGGGTCATCAGGGGCAGTGCTGACGATGCAGCCTGGGAGCGCAGAGGGCAGCCTCCAGTCAACGGCCCTGACTGTTTGCTTGCAGGCTGCTTCCCTCTAAAAGCACACGCTAGGCGTTTGTTCCCCGTCGTTCTTGCCTTTTTCCTCCTTCAGTTTGATTTTCTCTCCACCCCTACCCTCTCTGGATTGACAAGATGCCCTTGGATTAAACAGATGTTTGGCTCACACACATGACCTCCGCTGCAGGGAACCTTATTGTCAAAGAGGCCAGGAGGAGCAAAGCTTGTTCCCCTGAGGACTGACACTGTTATGCTGGAGTGTTGGGCACTGGCTGGTGCAGGGGGGATTTGGGGGACACGGAACCTTCCTCCTGCATTTTCAGTTGTGCCATGCAGGTGACCTTCCAGGGCATACTTGAGAGTGACAGGAGCTTGGTAGGAGACCCATAGCCTGTATCCCCTGCCCTCGGGAAAGCCACAGGCAGCTCAGCTCTTCCTTAACGAGAGCCACCCCATGAGCGCTCTGGGGACTTACTGTAGGGAGAGTGGGCTGTCCCCCAGAGCAGCATGTGACCGGTGGAACCTTGACGTCTCCCTCTCTGGGTTAGAATCTGGGCTCCACCACTAGACAGCTGTATTAACAGAAACAGGCTACTCGAACTCTTCATTCCTCAGCTTGCACACCTGCAAAAGGGGGGTACTAGCAGTACCCCTCAGGTGGGGTTGTTGTGATGACACATGCCATGCATTTAGCGTAGTACCTGCCAGAGTGTAAGCCCTCGACAAACATTAGCCATTATCATCACCGTCTTAGTCTCCTCAGGCTGCCGCAACAAAATACCGTAGACTGGGAGGCTTAGATAGCAGATATTTATTTCTCACAGTTCTGGAGGCGGGACGTCCGAGATCAAGATGCCAGCACGGTTGGGTTCTGGTGAGGACTCTCTTCCCGGCTGGTTGACAGCCGCCTTCCCACTGTGTCCTCACATGGCACAGAGTGAGCCAGCTCAGGCCTTTTCCTTTTTAAATATTTATTTGTTTATTTATTTATTTATTATTTATTTTGGCTGCGCCAGGTCTTAGTTGCGGCATGCGGACTCTCAGTTGTGGCATACATGCAGGATCTAGTTCCCTGACCAGGGATCGAACGGGGACCCCTGCATTGGGAGCATGCAGTATTACCCACCGGACCACCAGGGAAGTCCCACTTTTCCTTTTCTTATAATAGTATTAATCCCATCATGGGGGCCCCACCCTCATGCCTGCATCTAAACCTAATTACCCCCCAAAGGCACCCCCTGCAAATGCTATCGCACTGGGGTTCAGGGCTTTAACATATGAATGGGGAGGGGAGGGCAGGGGTGGCACAAACATTCAGTCCATAACAATCTTTATTATTATTTTTGTTGTCCCTTTGCAGGGTGTCCTTAGGTTTGGGACAGGCTTCCAAGGGGAGGGAAGGAAGAAATGAGGAAGCTCTTTTTGTCTCCAGTAGGGTCTTCAAGACCATGGTGGTGGTTCTTGAGCCTTCTGGAAACTGTCTGCTTTCACTGTGTTTTATTTCCCTCTCCTTTTAACCTTTGGGGAAAGGCTCTTTATTGTCTTAGTCTAAGTAAGAGGGAGAAGGAAGAAAAGTCAGGTTTATTAGGCAGCTGGGGGTGGAGGGAAGTCACACCACTGACTCCAGGCCACGCCCCTTGGTGTTATCCCCATTGACAGAGGACAATGCCCGCTGAGGCTCTGGGCCAGGAACACCGGCAGTCCAAGGTCACGCTACTCAGAAGTTTCAGGGAGATTTGAACGCTGAGCCTTCTGACCCTGCACCCTTGCAACATGTAGCTGGTGTGGGGGGGAGTGGAGCGGCCAGACCTGGAGCAGGACTGGGGTTGGGATGGATGCTGAGTGCAGCTGTCATGGCAAAGTGCACAGTCTGAGCCTTCCCATCACGTGGTGCTTGCTCGCTGGAGCTGAGCGGTGAGGCTCCTCAGACCCCTGAGTCCCTCTACCAGTGGAGGCTGCGCCCGCGCCCCCTTCTACCTCCATATCCCCGAGGCTGGAGTAGCTCTCCTGCAGGAGGTTATTTCAAGGGACGCTAATCCAGACTGTGTTTTCTCCTGTGCTCTTATCCCTCCCCAGCCCCCAAAGACAATGAAGAACGCGTGTTCCGGGAGCGCATGCGGCCCAGGAAGCGGCAGGGGGCTGTCAGGCGCAGGGTCCACCAGGTCAACGGCCACAAGTTCATGGCTACCTACCTTCGGCAGCCCACCTACTGTTCCCACTGCAGGGATTTTATCTGGTAAGGCCCTCTTTCCTGGAAACCTCTAGTTATGCTTTCTTGGCAATGAGAGGTGGGGGGAATGGGTCAGGAGATTAGAAACTTTATGTAAAAAATGCTGATGTGCTTTATTTCTTTTTCTGACTACAGAAGACTTTTCTGGAAGGCTGAGTGGTGCTTGGGGGGGATAGATAGAAAGAAGAAACTATGGTTCCTGGTGCCTCTGTACTTAGGATCATATCATACATCATATTTAAGGCGTTAGGATTTTATAACCAATAATGGTATTGTGGTTTGTTTTTTTTTTAAAAATCCTTATCTTTTAGAGAGACAAGCTGAATTATTTACAAATGAAATGATAGGATGTCTCAGATTTGTTTAGGAAAAAAATAAGCTGGAAGGAGGGGCGAGGGGCCAGGGGTAGAGATGAAACAAGGCTGGCCATGTATTGATCGTTGTTGGATCTGGGTGATGGGTACATGAGGGTCCACTATATTCATCTCTCTCTTTTAATATACATTTGAATTTTTCCATAATAAGCTTAAAGTATTTCCATAATAAGCTTAAAGTATTTGATTGCCAATATTTATAATACAAAGCAGTTCTTAGTAACTGTCATAACAGTGCTGATAGGATGCTAAGATTTCAGAGGAGGGAGAGAGGAGCGTTGGCTGGAGTGCTCAGGGAAGGCTTCCTGGAGGAGGTGGCATTTCTCCTTTCATGATGACTAGGATTTTGATAGGCAGAGATAGGTAAGTAGTAGGCCTTTTGGGGAGGTGGAGAAATGTAAGGAACACTGGCCTTGGGGATAAGCAGGGAACTTTTGATGAATACCTACCATGTGCCAGGGTCTCGCTTTGGCTCTGGAAATCTCTAGTTAACTCTTCCCAGCATCCTGTGAGCTATGTATTATGAACCCCATTCCACTAACAACAGTACCGAGGCTCAGAAACAAGACCACTCTACGACCCTCCAGCTAGGAAGTGTCAGAGGCCTGATTCCACCCCTGGTGAGCACAACGAATAGCTCTTCCTGGCATCCTCTCTGAAACTGATGTGGAGTTTGCCAACACACTGGGATCCTGCAGGGGAAAGTGAACAAGGCCACACTGCAACGTGAACCCAGAAGAGGGACATTCGAATTACACTGAGGACCCCCTGGATCCCCATGGTATCCAGGAAAGCCTCATCTCATCCTCATGGTGTTCTAGAACTAATCATAGAGGTTGGCGTGGACATCTGAGGTGACACAGCTTAAAGCAAAGTCAACCTGACTGAAGCAGAAATAATGCCCCACTCCACCCTCAGACGTGTCTCATTCCTGGGGCTGCCAACCGTCTGACCTCCATCTCTGTATTTTGGTCAAGAATAGGGGGAACAGGTTCTGAAAGCTTAGTCTTAGAGACTCAGGTCTTCTCTAGCCCATGGCCAGCACCACTCAACTCTAGGCTTCCTTAGCTGCAGCCCTAATGACTTCTGGCTCCTTTCACTGGGCTGGGCTTTCACTGCAGGGAGCTGACCACTTGGTGATGGTGCCCCGAGGACAGGGCTCAGGCCAGGTGGGTTGGGTTGTTCCGTGTCCAGCTGACCCTAAACCTGCCCTAGGGGTACCCTACTCTGGCCATGGAAGGACTCTCTGACGTTGACCTTCAGGTGGTAGATTGAGCCCCCAGTCCTGGCCACAGACTGCCCCATAGCCCTTGGCTGCTTCTGCAATGCTCAGGGACTGTGCCTGCCAGCGACAGCCTTCCTCCACGTTTATCCATGAAGAAGGGCACACTCGACGCCTCGAGGCCTGTGGAAAGCAAGCAGAGTCTTTGTGGCTTTCCAGAGCACAGCTGGGCCCCTAGAATGGTTGTTTGTATAGGAAACTGAGCCCTGACACTGACCAAACCTTGCACCCAGTGGCCTTCAGAGAGAGTCATTTTAAGGCACCCTGCAACTGGGAGTGAGATCACTACCCCACTGCTGGGTGGACTCCAGTGTGCTTGGTGCACTGTGGGCAGCGACTGGAATGATGGGAATGGGCTGGCGTTGTGTGGCTTTTGACCTACTGAAATTCATCTTCTTAAAGGGCCGTATTCTTCTTTTCAGGGGTGTCATAGGAAAGCAGGGATACCAATGTCAAGGTAAGAGGGTACTGTATGAAGTAAATCCTTGGGGCCCCCAGGTCGATCCAGATCACCTCTGCTCGTGGGAGGTGGGTGCTGGGTTGGGTGGCATCCAGAGCTCTGTACGCTGTGCACGCTTACGCTCCCTCCCCACAAAGCAAGGCCCTGATTTTCCTTTGTCCCTGCCTGGCCATCTCTCCCCCATAATTGTGTGGGAGCAGATGTGCGGGACCGCCATCTGCAGGTGTCCCAGGGGTCTCAGCCTTGTTCCGTAGCCTCTCTGGTGCACCTTCTTCTTTCCCCATGAAATGTAAAACTTCCGTAAGATGCCCATTAGAGGCCGCCTGTGTCATGAGCCAGGTTCTGTGTGTTCTGTCAGCTCCCTCACTCTCCCACTCCCTGAAGAAGCTCCCTCGCCAGCTTGTTTTATTCAGTATCACTAATGGTCCTTGCTGGTTCTCTTTTTTGTCTCTTCAGTGCCGTCATTAGCTCTTAAACATTTAACGGTCACTTGAAAGTATGGGAGGATTTGTTTTTTTCCCCAGTTAACTGACTACAGATGCGAGGTTAAGTTGTCCAGAACTGGATGGTGGGTATCTGATGAGGTCATGTTGAGGTTTCTCTGTGGTTGGAGCTGGGAGACCATCCCGTCTCCTCGCCCAGCCACTGGTTGACTTGGGTCTCACCCCTGGGGGACTGGGGTAGCTTCTGTGGGACATGACTGTGTCTCGGGGGTAGCATGTACGCAGTTACACACGTGACACTTCTTAGGTTACTTGCAGCTACCAGCTGCCCAAAATGGCCCATGACACTAAAGACGGAGCTATAGGCCACTTCTTGGGGAAGTATTACATTAAATGAAATTTTTGTTTGGCACAGAAGGGCACAAGCAGATCAAGAAGCTAGAGCACTTCTGTGCCACAAAACATCCATTTGCCTGCTGCCGGCCGGCTGGCCTGCCTGTCACCCCCGCCAACCCTGGTGGGACCCTGAATGGAGCACATTCAGAGCGGCAGTTCCCTGGGTAGACAGGGCTTCATGGTTGGCCATTGTTCCCTGACCTTGGCATAGAGAAGCAAGAAAATGGATTGATACTCCTGAAACTAGAGGAAACTGCTGATACCCTTTGGATATAAATGGTCCATTCTTCTCCAGAGCACTTAGGAAACCCTAATGGCTCTGACGGCAGAGTGCTTTGAAATGACTGCATAAAGGGCTTCAGGTAGGGCGTTACATTAAGACTTGGCTACAGAGACAGAAGGGCGCGGCTCCCCCCACCCCCTCCTCTGCAGAGACCTAATCGAATCTCAGGTTGGAACCTTTATGCCCCTACTTGTCGCTCAGCCCTCTCGTGTTTTGCTCTTTGCAGTTTGCACTTGCGTGGTCCACAAGCGGTGCCATGAGCTCATAATTACGAAGTGCGCTGGATTAAAGAAACAGGAAACTCCTGACGAGGTAAATATTTATAGCATTGAAATTCTGGGCTTTCTTCACCGCCATCCCCACCTTCCACTGCCTCCTGTGTGGTCCCCAAGAGAAACCTTATCTCTTTGAGGTCCCGCTGCTGTCTTTATTGTGTTGATCAAAAACGAAGGGAGTTGTCCACAGTCTTCCAATATGAGGTACAGCCTACGGAAGGAGTGTGGCTCAGAGTCGGGTTTAGGTGTGTGAATAGGATGCCAAGAGCTGTGTGATCCCCAAATGAAAGACCACAAGGAAAATGTGAGTTATTTTATGTCATTATCTCATCGGAACAGTGAAGGGGCTCACTGGCATGTCAAGGGAGCCACACAGTTCATAAATAGTAAGAGACACAACATGCAAGCGGGAACCTTATCTTTATGTGGTGATGGGGAAATGGAGTGGGATTAGCAAATCTAAGAAACACTTAGGAGCCTGAAAGAACCGCAATAATAACAATAATAGCTGACATTCATTGAGTACTTGCTGTGCACTGATTTAAGCACTTTATCGTATGTTTTTTAAAGCCTTAACAACCTTAACGAAATCCATGTTGTTATTACCTTCACTTTGCAACAGAGAGAATAGGAGCATAGAGAGGTCAAATGACCTTGCCCCAGACCTCACAGCCCAGTATATGAAAAAGCCACGTTCAAATCCAGCTAGTCATTTCCGGAGTCTGAGCCCTTGACCACTGTGTTCTCTTAATCTTAGAAACCAGTGTTAGATTGACTGTTAGAGAAGTTGTTAGGGGTAAGGAAGAGAGAAGATTCGACTTGAAGCCAGGTTTCTCCTAACTGAGTGATTAGGAGAAGAGTGGTTCTACTAACAGATGTAAAAACCTTTTGGGGGGGCTTCCCTGGTGGCGCAGTGGTTGAGAGTCCACCTGCCGATGCGGGGGACGCGGGTTCGTGCCCCGGTCTGGGAGGATCCCACATGCCACGAAGCGGCTGGGCCCGTGAGCCATGGCCGCTGGGCCTGCGCGTCCGGAGCCTGTGCTCCGCCACGGGAGAGGCCACAACAGTGAGAGGCCCGCGTACTGCAAAAAATAAAAATAAAAAAATAAATTAAAAAAAACCTTTTGGGGAAGATGACAGGTGTGAATCTAAGTAGAGAAGTTATCTGTGTTCATGACAATTGATTTCAAATACACGATTTTAATTCTTGGTGAAATAAATACTGTATAATCAGGCCATTAGATTTGGGAGTCAGAGAGGCCTTGGGTGGATTTATAATCAGCTGGGTTTATAATCAAATGGGTTTATACTTTGGCTTCTAAAAGGAGTCACCTATAGAGATCTTCTACCTGCTTCTTAAAAAGAATTCAACCAAGTGACATCTCAACATCCAAAGCATTTTCCATCTTTTATCTCCTTTTGATTTCACGCCATCTCTGGAAATCAGGAAGGGACGAGGCTTAGATTGAGTGTCCCATGTCCCTGGAGGGCAGACAGTACAAAGCACCAAAATTATTTACAGAGGTTCTACTGACAGGGTAGAAATTGCAAGTCACTGTCACCCGGGTCTCCTGGCTCCTGGTCTAGGATCATAATCCGAAGTATGTTGTTACCCTCGTTAGTTTAAGTAAATGAAAGAAAAAGATGATTAGCTTGCTGTCTGTCTGTCTTCCTTCTTATGGACATTTTATTGAGCGTTTATTGAGCACTTCCCGTATGTCAGATAATTGTTCCATGTCCCAGTGAAATAAAGAGGAATACATGATTCCTGCTTTCAAGGATCTCATAAGTCTCAGTAAGTTAAAAAAAAAAAAAAAATCTCGTAAATCTTATGAACTGCGAACCTCTACAGGTTTATTTATATTCACAAATAGGCACACCTATGCTACAACTGTACGGAGGGGTGGGCACGATTGTTTTCAGTAAATACTGGGATGCCGGTACTGGGGTAGGTGCGCAGTAGACAGCCGATGCACCTCAAGCAGGGCTCAGTGAAATGCTGGTGCAGTGGCAGGATCAGCCATTCCTTGTTGCCGGGTGATAGGGAGGTTGATATGAAGCTGCGTGGCCCTGAGGGCGTGTGTGCACATACCTCGGTGTTTGTGTTCACGTTCATGTCTGTGCCCAGCTCTCACGACCGCCATGAGGGCTTTTCACTCACCGGGCAGCAGTGAGCCAAGGACAGCTCCTCTGCGGTGTGCCGTCCCTAATGCCTGGAGTAGCAAGAGCGATGCTCTCTCGAGCCCAGGGGCTCTCGGGTGATGGTGCCCTGCTGTCCTGAGAGGGGCAGATTTTGTTCATGTGGCTAGAGATGTATCAACAGGCGGAGAGCGTCTCCTAGAGGGCAGAGGGAGACCCCTGCTGACGTCTTGCTTCAGTTAATGTTCCCCACCTCTTCCACCCCCGGCGTGTCATTGACCCCACAATCTTGTCATGTTAGGTGGGTTGGGGGTGCCATCCTTCTTCGCTGGATAAGGAATCCAAAGCCCCGAGAAGTCAGGAAACGTGCCTGAGAACCTCACAGGGGGCTGGTGGCAGACCCAGGCCTGCAGATCAGATGCCCGGACTCCTCTCCCCCATCCTCTGCCCTTCCGTCTCGCCACCTTCTCTTTACTCCTTTTAAATAATAAGTGGCAGCATAGTAGTTAAAAAGCCTGGGGCCTGAATTCAGACCCGCAGCCTCAAATCCTGGCTCTGCCACGCACCCGCCTGCAGGCACATCTCTTAATCTCCCTGTTCCTTAATTTCCTCATCTGTGAACTTGTGCCCACCCCATAGGGTGGTGGTGAGGTTTAACTGAGCTGGTTGTGCCTGGCCTGTGGTCAGCACCGACGCCTTAGCGCCCTTAGTGGTCACCACTCCGTGTTAGCCATCTCCCTCGTGATGGTTGTTTGTCCTAACTGATGACCTACAGTTTCCACGGCTGTGCTGGGCTCTTGGGTGTTCACAGAATCCCACATCCACCATCAGGCTGCAGAAAGACTCTGCCTAGCTAGGCTTTGGTGCTCAAGCAGCATTAAAAGCACATAATGACAGTTCTTTAAGGTCAAAATGTGAGGTACAGGTTGAGTGCTGTGTGCCATGGGAGTTGGAGGTCTGGAGTCCCGGAGGGGACTGGTGGGGGAGCAGAGTCCAGCAGAGCAGCAGAGAGAGTGGGATAAGGGTCCCAGCAGGGAGGTTCTCTTCACCTCTTTCCCAGGGCAGCTTTCAGAGCAAGGAGCTTAGCGGTGACCCTGTGTTTTGCCGTCCCTGCAGGTGGGCTCCCAGCGGTTCAGTGTCAACATGCCCCACAAGTTCGGGATCCACAACTACAAGGTTCCCACCTTCTGCGACCACTGCGGCTCCTTGCTCTGGGGCCTCTTGCGGCAGGGTTTGCAGTGCAAAGGTAAGGTGCTGGTCCTGGCCTCCTCCCCCCCGCACCTGCACCCCGATGTCCCTCCTCTTAAAGAATCTTTTCGTAGCCTTGAGAGCGCGTTCCAGGCCTGGCCAGAGGACTGAGCCCAAGCCCTCGCTAAGCCCTTATTAGTTACTCCGAGCATTTGTTAAGCAGTCTCTGTGCAGAGGCCATTCAAGGGACTCTGTAGAGGGAACCAGAAGAAGGAAGGCATGGCTCGATCTTTTAAGATAGTGAACAAGCCGGGGAGACAAGATGAGCCTATGAAAGTGCAGAAGAAATTTAAGGAAAAAATACATTAGAGTAGAAGGGAAGAAAAGTTTTCAGAGTTAGGCCCTGAAATAAGTCATAGAGATTCTTCTGTCACCGTCTGTGGTTCAGAGCTTACTCTTGGAAGGAACCCTGCTAAAGCACTATCACATCTTATTGATCCTTTGTAGGCCTGTGATAGATGTTATATTATGCCCATGGCCCCCACGAGGAAACGGGCTCAGAGACTAAGTAATCTGATCATGTCATGTAGCTTGTGAGCAGAAGTAGGGTTTGAACCTTGACTTCTGAGTCTCGAGTTTCTTCTGTTTCCTGCTGTCCTGCCTGTGAATTGATTTCTGCTCAACTGAGTGTGCTAAGTGACACAGGTTATGGCATGTAATATGGGGAGGTGGGGACATACCCTGGGGGCCTGGATAGAGTGTCCAGTTTCGCAAGCTGGTCCCAACCTGCTCACAGAGTTGGACAACCATGAACTATTGGGCAGGAACGTCTCATGGCCATTATTTAAAAACAGTGTTTTATTATATTAAATTTAATGAAAAACATTAAATTTTATGAAATTACTTTATGTTATAAAATCAGTATTTTATTATTAGCAAATGTATTATTGATAAATACCTATTGTGGAAAAATTGGAGAAAGAGGTAAAGTATAAGAAGGAAAGCTGAAGCCATGAACCAATTGGTCATTGAAGGGATCCCAATGAGAAATTATGAGGACTGGAAATAAGGTACTGGCTGTAGTGGGAATAAAGAAGGAAACCAACTTAAGAGGTATCGAGGGGTGATTTATTGGCTGTAGTGACGAGATCCAACTGGGAGGATGGCGACACTACTCGCTGAGACAGGGAACACATGAGGGAGGGCAGGACTGGAGGCAGTGATGGTGGAGTTGAGTTGGGGGCATGTTAACTTTGAGGTGCCTGTGGGAAGTTTACATGGAGCTGTCTGACTGTTGGACGTTCTCATCGAAACTCTGAGGAGAAGTCTAGACTGAGCATTTAGATTTGGGATTTGTCAATGTCTAAGTAGTAGTTAAACCTATAAAGTAGATGTCATCCCCAGGATAAGTACCTTGAGTGTGAAGAAAGAAGAAAACAACTTGGGAATCTGGGGGGTAGGGTGGGGTACCAGCATCCTAGGATGAGCGTGCAAAGGAGCTGGGAGGGAAAGACCTCAGAGGTAGGAGGAAAAGTAGCAAGGGATGGCATCATGGAAGCCAAAAGAGTAGAGAGTATTTTTTTTTAATTTAAAGAAGGAAATGATGGATAATGCCAAATGGTTCTAAGAAGTTATTAAAGTAAGAAGTAGAACATGGGAAAATAGAACCACCATATGATCCAGCGATTCCACTTCTGGGTATTTTCCTGAAGAAAATAGGAACACTAATTTGAAAAGATATATGTACCCCTGTGTTCATTGCAGCATTATTTACAATAGCCAAGATATGGAAGCAACCTAAGTGTCCATTGATAGATGAATGGATAAAGATGTATACACACACACACACAAAACACACACACACACACACACACACACACACACAATGGAATAGTTCTCAGCCATAAAAATTAATTAAATCTTGCCATTTGTGACAACATGGATAGACCTAGAGGGTGTTATGCTAAGTTAAATAAGTCAGACAGAGAAAAACAAATGCTGTATGATTTCACTTATATGTGGAATCTATAAAACATCAAGTGACCAAACACAAAACAGAAACAGACATAGAAACAGAGAACAAACAGGTGGTTGATGGTGGGGAGGGGGGGAGTGAAATAGGTAAGGGAGATTGAGGTAAAAACTTCCAGTTACAAAATAAGCGAGTCAGTCACAAGGATGAAATGTACAGCATGGGGGCATAGACTCAATAATACTGTAGTGGCCTTGTATGGTGCAGATGGTAACTAGACTTATTGTGCTCATTTTGTAAAGCATAGAAATATTGAATTACCGTGTTGTGCACCTGGAACTAACATAGTGTTGTAGGTCAATTATGCTTCAATAAACCTTAAAAAAAAAAAAAGTTGAACATGGGGTTGGATTTAACAACAGGGAGGTCGCTAGTGCCCTCAGCAGGAGCTGTCTTGGTGGGGCAGTGGGGATGGATGCCCAAGTGCAGAGGCTGAAGTGAGAATGGAGGGTGAAGTATTTTCAGGTTATTTTATATAATCAGGAGAAAGACAGTGGAAATGGTGAGCCAGGAGAGACAGGGGACCATTGACAGAACAGGGACAGAGAGATGGATACCCCTTCTCCCAGTGGAAGGAAAGCCTCAAGGCCAGGCCAGGGTACAGATATGTGTCCTATGTTGGGGAAGGGAGTCCAGGAGGAGGTGATTAGGCAGAGTGATCATTGGAGTTCTGAATCTTTTGAGGGCATTGCAAATAAAAATAAAGATTTCTGAAACAGGAGATCCTGTTCAAAGTTGAGGTGAGAAGTGGGGGTGGTGTGGAAGGCGTGAGCAGGGTTGGAAACAGCTGTCGCGGGAAATGAGGACGACCTGCCCCAGGACAGGAGGAAGTGCTGGCTGCTGACTCGTCTCATGTCCTGTGTGAGCTTCCCAGACATTCACATTTCCCTTTCTAGAATTCTAGCACGTGACCTGAAAGAAACAGGGCCTACCCGAAATCCTTTTTGCCATTATGTGACATTAAAACAAAGGAAGAGAAAGAAAAAAAATGCAGCAGGAATCTCAGATGTTTTCAGAGGAGTGATGCATTTTTTGGAAAGTTGAGTGGGGTTGCTGGGAAGCAGAGTGCCTGCTTTGGATGGGACTCTGATGAAGCCATGTCTGGTTTTTAGTAAATCTATTAATTATTGATCTATCTAGGGAATCTAAATGAAGATTCGTCATATCATAAATATTGATATCTTTAGAAAGCAGCCCAGATGCCCAGACACAGCAACTAGGGCTGTGGGTCCCTGGCTGACCCCGGGAGAAGGCAGGGCTCAGGGACAGTGTATTCAGCTCTGTTTTGGCAGGAAACACTCTCAAGCCTGCTCAAGTAAAGGATGGGATGAACGAGGCTGCCTAGGGTAAGGATTCCTGTTCACTGGAGCCCAGGGGAACGAGGGGGTCAGGCCACACAGAGACAAGAAGGTAAAGGCTGTTCAGAATTTAGGGCCCCCAGCAAAAGTTCACAGATGTTCCCTGTCCTTTTCCTCTGCTACCATGACTTGGCCATTTCCTCCTTGCTCCTTTCCTACTCTTGCTGTTCCTGTCTCTCTCTCTCAATTAACAGACTTTATTTTTTTAGAGTAGTTTTGGATTCACAGCAGAACTGAACTGAAGGTACAGAGATTCCCCATATACCCCCTGACCCCACGTACACTGAGCCTCCGCCACCATCACCATCTCCACCAGAGTGATACATTTCTTACAGTCGCTGAACTTACATTGACACATCATAATCACCCAATGTCCGTAATTTACATTAATTTCACTCTTGGTGTCGGATACTCTGTGGGTTTTGACAAATGTATGATGACACGTATCATACAGAGTGGTTTCACTGCCCCCCCTGCCAATCCCCCGTGTTTGCTTCTCGCTTTTGATCCTTTTTCAACCTCAAGTCTTTCTGCCCCTGCAGGCCCCTTACCCTGTGGAGAGTTTGATGACCAGAAGAGGCCAGAAAGGGCCAGGACAGGGGCCCCTCGTGTCTGGGTCTAAGCCTGGTTCTGCTCCTATGATTTCTAAGAAAAGGAAATCAAGACTTAGTTACCTGCCCGGGGTCCCAGAGCAAGTCCCCATGGAGCTGGAGTTAAACCCAGGCAGCGGGCTCCTGCCCTGGCTCTGACCCGTGCTCCGTGCCCTCTCCTGCTAGGGGAGACTCCGTCAGATTCTCACCTCTGCTGGATCAGGCTGGCTTGGCCTCCTGGGCTGGAGCCCCTATCCCCTGGTCGTGGTGGGACACCAGCCACTTGGCCTGCTGGTCTTTGGCGTCAGCTCTGTTGCCCGTTCCGCTCCTGGCGATATCGGTTTAGGTATTTTTAGTGAAACCAGTTTCTCTCGAGCCTGGGTCTATAGGGAAGGATCCATGAGACTGTCCTGGTCACCCTCCCTTCAGCCTAAAATTGCCTGGGCCACATGGGTTCAAGTGTGGTGCATATACTCTTTCAGAGATTGTCCCTCTGTCAGCCAGGGAGAGGGAACATAATTACCCCTGTTTTACTGGTGGAGAATGGAGAACAGTGTGCAAAGGGGGTACAACAAGGGGCCTGTGGGGCGCACCTCTGTCCTCCAGGCTGCCACCTCCCTCCCAGAGCCCAGAGGGGACAGATGCTTGGAGGATGCTCACGGGCTGTTTTTGGTAACTGAGTCCTTAATCAGGGCAGAAAAACACCACCACTAAGTGATAAGGCAAAATATTTCATTCCTGTCCTTTGTTTTTGTTTTGTTTTTGTTTTTAGCTGTGCCACGTGGCTTGCGGGATCTTAATTCCCTGACCAGGGATTGAACCTTGCGCCCTCGGCAGTGAAAGCACGGAGTCCTAACTACTGGACTGCCAGGGAATTCCCTCCTGTCTTTTGTCTTATGATTTGAGTGCTGGCACAGTTGCTGTGTCTCTCTCCAGGCTCGTTGAGGGTCTGTCTGAGCCCTCAGCCACTATTAGTCCAGAAATTAGCTTCAGACGTTCAAATATTAGCGTCACTGAGGCATTTGAACCCTTTTTGTTCTTCACTTTATTTGAACTGTGCTGCTTCCCCAACGTGACCACCTGCACAGTGAACCCCCTAGGGTCCTTTTGCACCTGTGTTTTGTTTTTCCATTGACTCATGGAGTTATTTCCGTGTGGAGGTAAAGACTCCCAATACCTTAGGATTTGTGTTTCCTTCTCTAAAGAAGGTGTGGGGTTCTCACGTGTCCTGTGGGTCACCGCCCGCCTCTCTTCTGCCCATGAGCTCACACTCATGTCTCCAGCACAGCCGCCCTGAAGTCATCAGGCACCAAGGGGCAATTTAACAGAAATCCAGACCTCTTCTCACAATCCACAGTGCCCTCCTGGTTTGCCGGTCCCCATCTGCGGTGGGCTCCCTACTCCTGCCTCTCCCCTCTGACTGCAGCTCTGTACCGAGGTGGAGGATAGGTACAGTTGGGAAAGTTCTGGCCTGGAAATTCCTGAAGAATCTCCTTCCTGGCTTCCTGACTCTCTCTCAGATCCTATCCTAGTAACAGCTGTGATCCGAGCCTGCTTTTGTGGGCTAAGGGGCAGAGTGTCACTGTCCCGTGGGTAATGAAGAACAGGCCATCTTGTTTGGGGGAAACCCCTTAGGCAGAGAGCTGTGGCCAGTGAAGATCCCAGATTAGGAGTCCAGGGAACTGGTCTGTCCTGGTTCTGTCCTGTCACTGCCTGGCTGGGCAATTACAGGCAGGGCCCATTGGCCAGGTGACCCCAACTGCCCACCTGCCTTCTGAGAATTATAATGAAAGTAATGAAAACAGAGTGATCTTAGCTGTATATACCTCGTGGAGTGGCTGCAAGAGCCATAAAGATAGGAGGAAGGAAAGGTCTTCTCTCTCCCTTCCTCCCTCCCTCCCTCCCTTCCTTCCTTTTTGGATATTTAAAAAACATTAGAGACAAGAAAAAGGATTTTTATTCTCATCATTTTTGAAAATATCAGCCCTTCACTATTATTTTTTGACAGCTAGGTTCCTTGTCATATCTTCAACTTTTATTCGTATTTTTAGAATTTTAAAAAAACACAAAGGACTTCCCTGGCGGTCCGGTGGTTAAGACTCCGCACTTCCATGGCAGGGGGCATGGGTTCAATCCCTGCTCGGGGAACTAAGATCCCTCATGCCGCGCAGCATGGCCAAAAGACAAACAAACAAAGCCACAAATAATACATAAATAATTCTCACTAGGAAAGATTCAAGCGAGACTTAAGTCTTAAGCATATGTATAAAAAATATTAAAATCCTTTGTGTTCTTTTTCCACATCCATCCCCAGCCTTAACTGCTACTAACAATTTGCTATGGATCCTTTCAAGCCTTTCTGTGTGCATTTGTTGCATGAATACTTATGTACACACATATACGCTGTAATAGGCATCTGTTGGTGCATAACACATTATCCCAAAACCTAGTGGCTTAAAACAACCAATATTTATTACCTCAGAGTTTCTCTGGGTTAAAAATCTGAATGCAGCTTAGTTGAGTGCTTCTGACTTAGGTTTTCCCATGAGTTTGCATCAAGCTGACAGGTGGAGCTTTGGTCTCATCTGAAGGTTCAACTGGAAGAGAATCCCTTCCAAGCTCACTCATGTTGCTGTTGGCTAGAGACATCAGTTCTTTGCCACATGGGCCTCTCCATAGGGCAACTTACAGCATGGAAGCTGGTCTCCTTCAGAGGAGGCAAACAAGAAAGCAAGAGGGGATGCCCAAAACAGAAGCCGTACTGTTTTGTAACCTAATCTCAAAAATGACATCCCATCACTTTTGACATTTTCTGGTCGTTAAAAGAGAATCACTACGTCCAGCTCCCCATTTAATGGGAGGGAATGGTGTGAAGGGTCAGATACCAGAAGGTGGAGATTATTATAAGCCAACTCAGAAGCCACCCACCCCCCCCTTTGCACCATATACACACACACACAGAAATATGATCACCTTCTCTGGGAGGTCTACCCTTTTAAAAACTGAAGCTCCCGTCTCTTAACTTCCTTCACCTTCCTCTGCTTTCTTTTCCTCTTTACAACAATTGTCACCTTCTAATAACTTAAATTACCTATATTTTATGTTTCTTTCTTTCTCTCCTAATCAGAATATGAGGTCCATGAGGGCAGAGGTGTTTTGGGTCTGTTTTGTTCTCTGCTGTTTCCCCAGCATCTAGAACAGTGCCGGGCACATTAGCATCCAATAAATGTTTGTTAATTACATGCTATATGCATTGTTCTGTAATTTGCTTTTCCTACAAGTCAGCATATATAAGGTTACATCATTCTTTTTACTGGCTGTTTAATATTCCACATCATGGGACATTCCATACATTATTTAAAGCTTACCTTCTTGATGGACATTTACTTACAGTGTCCTCACCATTTAATGCTGCTGCAGGCATCCTCATATATGCATCTTCATGCATTTGTATGAATAATTATGAAGAAATGCTCGTAGAAGTCCTGTAGTAACTTCAAGCCCTGTCTTTTGTGGTCAAACCACATAAGGAGGGAATTACAGAAGGACACTTTTCGTCTGTTTGTTGCTTGTTTGTTTTTACATAAGTCATGTTCCCTGCCTGCTTCACCTTCTTGTGCCTCGACATTTAATTTTGCATGATCAGAAACTGCCTATGTAGTGACTTTAGGATTTCAGTTACCTATTATCTGCTGGGGTCTGGTCATTTTTGCTGCCTATGTGTTAACTAATTTCCACAGAGTTAGAATACACTGAAAAGCATGGCATCCTGGTTTGTGCAAGGCATCAGGGAGAACTTGGAGATAAAACATCACCTTAGTTTTCTAGAAATTTGCCCTCTACTTGGGCATTAAAACATAAGTTAAATGTAGACAACAGTTCAGGCAGTGAATCAGAAATACGTGTGAGCAGTTCAAAGGCAAGAGAGGCCAACAGGAACTTGGTCAGGACAGGCTTTCTGGGGGGAATGGGGCTTGAGCTACACCTTGAGGGAGGAGGAAAGGAGGGCAGGGGAAGATGTTCTAGGTAGGTAACGGGTTATACCTAGAGGGCAGGGGAGGAAGAAGCAGTTCCCTGCTCAGCACTGAAATGCCACAGGAGCCTCCTTGGTTGATTCTGAATCCTTGCAGTAGCAGCTGGCAACGCCTGGGGATCATGACAAATGCCCCGCATCGTAAGTGGAAGGTCAGTGGGAGACTCAGTCAGAGTTTTCGTCCGAGGAATGCCAGGTAGCAGACAATTGGCCAGTCATTGCTTCTGGAAAGCTTTGAATGGTGGTTCCAGTGCCCAGTCTCTATCTGGTGACAGTTGGTGCCCAATTTAACCCCCAAGGAGCTCCCCTCTAACCTCCTGTTCTCATCGTCTGCCCAGGACTCTGCACCAGTCACTCTCCCACCCCTGCCAACCTCCATGGCACAAGCACACAATTTCCTGTTCAAAATTGTGTGTGCTCTGCTTCTGAGTGTGGCGTGGCTGACTAATCTGTCACGAAATCAAACCACTGCTCTGGCTTACCCTCCAGGGCCAAGTAACCCTCATGTAAAGAGATTTCTGCAGGGCACATAGGCCCGCCCATCTCCCTTTGTGATTGTTCCGACAGTGTCATCCGCTTGCTTTGGGAGAAATCGCAACAGCCTGACTTGCCCCATTGCAACCCTCGCTTTAATCTCAGCTATGAAAAGGGTGGAAACATGGAAACCAAAATGAAGGTCAGAGTGCTGGAGCCCCCATCTGTCCTGAGGATGACACTGCTGCTGCAGTACCACCCAACACAGAGTACGAGCTCAACAAATATGTGATGAAAAACTAGGTGGTAGTACTATAATGATCCTCCTTTTAGAAGAGCTCCAGCGGGGCAGCTCTGTTTCTTCCCAGTGCAGTTCATCCAGGTGGAACAGTTGAAAATGAACAATATGAAGCTGCCTGGAGAGGGAAGCCTTAGGGCAGCCTCGAGCTATGAGGGGTTTGGGAGCCTTGCCACTGGGCCTGGGTGCCCACCAATCGGGATGGGGCAGAGGAGTGCAGAAGGGGGGTGATTTGGCTGGTTTGTCTGCCCCAAACGTTTCCCCTTTCTTTTTTTTTTTTTTTAAAACATCTTTATTGGAGTATAATCGCTTTACAATGGTGTGTTAGTTTCTGCTTTATAACAAAATGGATCCGTTATACATATACATATGTTCCCGTATCTCCTTCCTCTTGCGTCTCCCTCCCTCCCACCCTCCCAATCCCACCCCTCTAGGTGGTCACAAAGCACCGAGCTGATCTCCCTGTGCTATGCGGCTGCTTCCCACTAGCTACCTATTTTACATTTGGTAGTGTATATATGTCCATGCCACTCTCTCACTTTGTCCCTGCTTACCCTTCCCCCTCCCCATATGCTCAAGTCCATTCTCTAGTAGGTCTGTGTCTTAATTCACGTCTTACCCATAGGTTCTTCGTGACCTTTTTTTTTTTCTTAGATTCCATATATATGTGTTAGCATACGGTATTTGTTTTTCTCTTTCTGACTTCCCCTTTCTTTTGATTCCAACTGGCACATCCACTTTCTCTTGCTGATCTGCAGCCTCTGGGTGTCACCTTACAGCTTCCAGGAGCCCCACTGTGGCTGCCTAAATTATGTCAAGTTCCTCTCCCTCAGCCAACTTTGCCCTCTTGTTTCCAGACTTTTCAAAGTTGCTTTTTCATGTGGTCCATTTTAACTGACATGTTATTGGATTTTTTTTTAACTTAACCTATTGGGACAACTACACAGTTCTCCTAGGGAAATAACAGAATTTAAAAAAATGAAAAACAAAGTCTCCGAAGACCGATCCTATCTTGCTGACCAGCCAACCTGAGCTAATTGTTTCATTAGGATGGACAGGTCTGGCGTTACAACACTAGGGGGCGCCAGTGACTAAATCACCTAGATAAGCTGCCCCTGCTAAGAAATTCTCGCTCTTCATTTGGTTGCTTCATTCTTGTCCTTTCTGTCACCTCAAGAAGAGACAGAAGACGACTTGCGTGAAGTTGGTGGGCAGGTGCAGGTGAGGTGGGCTGTGTGTCAAAGGGTAGCTGTTGCTAAGGGAAGTGGGACAGAGGATTCAGAGCTGAGCGCTGTTGCCTGCAGTCTGGGAGGCTCTGAGGATTTTCAGGCATTGTTAGTAATAACTCAGTTAATGGATTTGGCACCATGGCCAGGCTGTGGTGGAGCTTTCTCGTTCGTTTATATGTCTGAGAAAAGGTCCTCTCCCATCAGCGCACATGCTCCCCCATCCCCACACCCCTGCCTTTGGTTCTGTGGGCATCTTCAGCTCCATAATTCACTTGAACTCTTCAAGCCTGGGTTGGGAAGGAGGGGGAGTGGAGTCTGTGCTGTCCCTCCCTCTAGGTCAGGGACCAGGCCGTGAAGGGCCAGTAGGAGGTCTGGCCATCCTGCCTGGTTTCACTCCAGAAACTGTGTGTGTGTGTGTGTGTGTGTGTGTGTGTGTGTTTTAATAGACTTTAACTTTTAGAGCAGTTTTCGGTTCACAGCAAAATTGAGGAGCAAGTACAGAGATTTCCAATATACCCTCCTACCCCCACCCATGGACAGCCTCCCTCACTATCAACGTCCCCACCAGACTGATACATTTGTTACAATCAGTGAACTTAAATTGATACATCATTATCCCTCAGTTTATATTAGGGTTCCCTCTTGGTGTTGGATATACTGTGGGTTTGGACAAATGTACAGTGTGTTGTATCCACCATTATATTATCATACGGATAGTTTCACTGCCCTAAAAATCCTCTGTGCTTTGGCTATTCATCCTTGCCTCCCCCCAGCCCCAGGCAATCACTGATCTTTTTACTGTCTCTGTGGTTCTGCTTTTCCAGAAAGTCATAGTTGGAATCATATAATATATAGTCTTTTCAGATTGACTTCTTTCACTTAGTAGTGTTCATAAGTTTCCTCCATGTTTTTCATGGGTTAATAACTAATGTATTTTTAGTGTTGAATAATATTGCATTGTATGAACTTATCACAGTTTATTTAGCCGTTCAATTACTAAAGGACATCTTAGTTGTTTCCAGATTTTCATAACTATGAATAAAACTGCTGTAGACATCCGTGTGCTGGTTTTTGTGTAGACATACATTTTCAACTAATTTGGGTAAATACCGGGAGTGTGATTGCTGGATTGTAAGCTAAGAGTATGTTTAGTTTTGTAAGAAACTACCAAACTGTCTTCCAAAGTGGAAGACGTTTTTCATTTCCACTAGGAATGAATGAGAATTCCTGTTGCTCCATATCCTCACCAGCATTTGGTGTTGTCAGTGTTTTAGATTTGGGCCATTCTAAAACGTGTGTAGTGGTATCTTGTTTTAATCTGCAATTCCCTGATGCCATATGATGTGGAGCATCTTCTCATATGCTTGTATGCTATCTGTACATCTTTGGTGAGGTTTCCGCTCAAGTCTTTTGCCTATTTTTTAATTGGGTTGTTCATTTTCTTATTGTTGAGTTTTAAGGGTTCTTGCATATTTTGGGTAAGCTGTTATCAGATATGTCTTGTGCAAATATTTTCTCCCGGTCTGTGGCTTACCTTCTCATTCTCTTGACAGTGTCTTTTGCAGAGCAAAAATTTTTAATTTTAATGAAGTCCAGCTTATCAATTATTTCTTTCATTAATCATGCCTTTTGTGTTATATTTAAAAAGTCATCGCCATATCCAAGGGCACCTAGATTTCCTCCTATGTTATCTTCTAGGAGTTTCATAGTTTTGAGTTTTATATTTAGGTTTATGACCCATTTAGAGTTAATTTTTGTGAAGGGTGTAAAATCTGTGTCTAGGTTCTTTTTTTTTTTTTTTTTATTCATCAGATATCCAGTTGTTCCAGCACTATTTGTTGAAAAAGACTATCTTTGCTCCCTTGTATTGCCTTTGCTCCTTTGTCGAAAATCAGTTGTATGTTTATGGAGGTCTGTTTCTGGGCTCTCTATTCTGTGCCATTGATCTGTTTGTCTATTCTTTCACCAGTACACACTGCCTTGATTACTATAGCTTTACAGTAAATCTTGAAGTCAGGTAGTGTTGGTTGTCCAACACTTCTTCAATATTGTGTTGGCTATTCTGGGTCTTTTGCATCTCCATGTGAACTTTAGAATCAGTTTGTCAATCTCCACAAAATAATTTCCTGGGATTTTGATTGAGATTTCAGTGAATCTATAGATCACACTGGGAAGAACTGTCCTCCTTACAACATTGAGACTTCCTACCCATGAACATGGAATATCTTTACATGTATTTAGTTCTGGTTTTGTTTCTTTCATCAGTTTTGTAGTTTTCCTCAGTCTTGTACATATTTTCTTAGATTTATACCTAAGTATTTCAGTTTTTAGGTGATAATGCAAATGATATCATGTTCTTAATTTTAAATTCCACTTAATAATTATTGATAAATAGGAAGGTGATTGGCTTTGTATATTAGCCTTGTATCCTACAACATTGCTATAATCACTTATTAGTTCCAGTTTTTTGGTCAGTTCTTTCAGATTTTCTGCACAGATAATCATGTCATCTGCAACCAAAGACAGTTTTATTTCTTCCTTTCTACGCACTATACCTTTTACCTCCTTTTCTTGTCTTATTGCATTAGCTAGTACTTCCAATGCAATATTGAAAAGGAGCGGTGAGAAGGGACATCCTTGCCTTGTTCTTGGAACTAGAAAGCTTCTGGTTTCTTACCATTAAGCGTGTTGTTTGTTGTAGGGTTTTGTAGATGTTCTTTATCAAGTTAAGGCAGTTCCCCTCTATTTCTTTGTTGCTGAGAGATTTTATTATGAATGGGTGTTGGGTTTTGTCAAATGCTTTTTTTTTTTCGTTGATAGGCTTTGTGATTTTTCTTCTTTAGCCTGTTGATGTGATGGATTACATTAACTGATTTTCAAATATTGAACCAGCCTTGCATACCTGAGATAAATCATACTTTGTCATGATATATATTTCTTTTTATACATTGTTGGATTCAATTTGATAGTATTTTGTTGAGGATTTCTACATCTATATTTGTGAGAGATATTGGTCTGCAGTTGTCTTTTCTTGTAATGGCTTTGTTGGTTTTGGTGTTAGGGTAATGCTGGTCTCATAAAAGGAGTTAGGAAATGTTTCCTTTGCTTCCATCTTCTAGAAGATATTGTAGAGGATTGGTATAATTTCTTCCTTAAGTGTGTGGTCCTGGAATTCAGTAGTGAACCTATCTGAGCCTGGTACTGTCTGTTTTGGAAGGCTATTAATTACTGATTTTATTTCTTTAATAGATAGAGATCTTTTACACTGTATTACATGTGTGAGTTTTGGCAGATTGTATCTTTCAAGGATGGTTTTGCTGCATCCTACTAATTATGAAAAGTTGTATTTTCATTTTCAATCAATTCAAAATATTTTAAAATTTCTCATGAGATTTCTTCTTTGACCCATGTGTTACTTAGAAGTATGTTATTTAATTTCCAAGTATTTGGGGATTTTTCCAAATACGTTTCTGTTATTGATTTCTGATTTAATTCCACTGTGGTCTGAGAACAGACATTGTATGATTTCTATTATTTTTAAATTGTTAAGATGTGTTTTATGGCTCAGATTGTGCTCTGTCTTGGTAGATGTTCCATGTGAGCTTGAGAAGAATGTGTGTTCTGCTGTTGCTGGATGAGGCAGTCAATAAATATCTAGTTGATTAATGTGACTGTTGACTTCAACTATGTCCTTACTGATTTTCTGCCTTCTGTATCTGTCTATTCCTGATAGAGGGGTGTTAAAGTCTTCAGCCATAATAGTTGGTTCATCTATTTCTCCTTGCAGTTTGCTGTTTTTGCCTTACATATTTTGGTGCTCTGTTGTTAGGTGCATACACATTAAGGATTATAGTGTCTTCTTGGAGAATTGACCCCTTTATCAGTGTGCCCTTTGATGTCTCTGATAACTTTCCTTGCTCTGAAGTCTGCCCTGTCAGAAATTAATATAGCTACTCCTGCTTTCTTTTGATTAGTGTTAACATGGTATATCTTTCTCCATAACTTTAATTTTAATCTATATGTGTCTTATATTTAAAGTGTGTTTCTTGTAGATGATATGTACTGGGTCTTGTTTTGTGATCCATTCTGACAATCCCTGTCTTCTAATTGGTGTATTTAGACCATTGACATTTAAATTGATTATCAGCATAGTTGGATTAATGAGTACCTTTTTTGCTATTGTTTTCCATTTGATGCCCTTGTTCTCTGTTCCTATTTTTGTCTTCCACATTCTTTCCCCCTTTTGTGGTTTTAATTGAACATTTTATATGATTCCATTTTCTCTCTTTTCTTAGCATATCAGTTCTTCTCCTTCTCCCCCTTCCTCTCCCCCTCGTTCTCTTCCCCCTCATCCCCCTCCTCATCCCCTCCTCCTCCTCCTCCTCTTTTCTTATTTTAGTGGTTGCCCTAGAGTTTGCAATATACATTTACAACTAATCCAAGTCCACTTTCAAATAACACTCTAATACTTCATGGGTAGTGCAAGTACCTTGTAATAACAAAATACTCCTAGTTCCTCTGTCCCAGTCCTTATATTGTTGTAGTCATTCATTTCACTTATACATAAGCATATATTTTCTATACATATATATAAGCATAATAATTGAAAACATTGTTGCTATTATTATTTTGAAAAATTGTTATCTGTTAGATCAAGTAAGAATTTAAAAACTAAAAGTTTTTATTTTAGCATCACTTATTCCTTCTCTGATGCTCTTCCTTTCTTTATGTAGATCTGAGTTTTTGACTGATATCATTTTCCTTCTTTCTGAAGAACTTTATTTTTTAAGTTATAAAATATTTTTTATTGTAAAAACAGAGTCAATAGAGGTTGCAAACATAAATGTTTTCTCAGAACATTTCCCCTTGGTTCCTGAATTTGCCAGGTTCCTATGTACCAGCAAGTCTCCATTAGCACTTCTCAGATTTCATGGTCCTTTTTGGATATGTTTATTGATTATATGTAAATATTGCTTAGAAACATAAGTCCATATGATATTAAAACAAACAAAAAAACCTGTTGTGCCTTTCTTTCACATTTCCTACAGGGAGATCTATATATCTCAGGTGCTTTCACAATTTAAAAGTAAAGTTTAAAAAAAAAAAAAGTAAAGTTAGTGCCTTAACCAAACCAAAGAATCCTCCATCACAAGTTACTAAATCAAACCTCTCATGACATTTGCAATATATCCAGATTTAAAGATTTTAAAACAAAAGAATTTAGAATTTAAAACAAACTTCAGACTGATTTTTCATATTTGAAAGACTACCGTTATTTGCAGCATACAAATGGAGAGAGTAGCGCAAAATGCATCAAGTTTTATATGATAAATATACTTTCAACCTAATGGCTGCTTCAAAAGCAAAGACTGAAAAATTACCTCTTCTTAAAAGTAATCTAGACTGACTCAATAAAGTTCACAATTTAGAAAGATCAATTGCTACTCTGTTTCCATAGTTTGCAAAATGATTTCAGAAACAGATTAAACATACAATTGTTTTACAAAAATAGAAATATTGGGGCTTCCCTGGTGGCGCAGTGGTTGGGAGTCTGCCTGCCGATGCAGGGGGCACGGGTTCGTGCCCCAGTCTGGGAAGATCCCACATGCTGCAGAGCGGCTAGGCCTGTGAGCCATGGCCGCTGAGCCTGCACGTCCGGAGCCTGTGCTCCGCAACGGGAGAGGCCACAACAGTGAGAGGCCTGTGTACTGCAAAAAAAAAAAAAATAGAAATATTGTTTGGGACTTTACAAAACTTTATAAAATATAATACTATATTTGTAAATTCAAGATAGTTTCACACTGAAATAGAAAATACTTCCACAAATATGAAGTCTAGTCAAACTTAACTGGTCTCTCCTAACCATTCTCATACATTATTTCTTCCAAATCTTCAACCTGAGTAGATCTGTGCTCTAGCATGAGATTTTTTAAAAGAGATTGGTTAGTTTCAAGAAGTTGTATAAGATTTTTCATTCTAGAAACAATGTTAAAGCAGATGATTTACACCTAAAAATATGTCTCACTAAAAGTAGAAATAATGCAGTGACAATTTGTATTTGATAAATTTCAAACCAGATTCCCCAGAATGACAATTATAATTTGGTACCTACAAAAAGTAAAAATATACAGCAATCACAACTATTTTATGGAAAATATTTATTCATATGGAATAAAGAACCTCTAAATTTAGTTATTTGTAGCTGTCAAATGAGAAGTACTTTCTAATTACACCCATTTATAACATTCGTTTTACACCTCAAAGAACACCAGTGTATTTTTGTTGTTGTTCTTGTTGCGATACGCGGGCCTCTCACTGTTGTGGCCTCTCCCGTTGCGGAGGACAGGCTCCGGACGCGCAGGCTCAGCGGCCATGGCTCACGGGCCCAGCCGCTCCGCGGCATGTGGGATCTTCCCAGACCGGGGCACGAACCCGTGTCCCCTGCATCGGCAGGCGGACTCTCAACCACTGCGCCACCAGGGAAGCCCTCACCAGTGTATTTTTAAAACAAACTGCAAAGTGAGAAGGTAGGGGCTTATTACATGCAACAGTGGTATTATGATAAGGCACCACCTGGTGTATGAAAAAGCCAAACAAAGTATTTCCAAAGCATGTATTTCTGTTACTGGTGTCTTAACCTTTAGATAGGATGGTTAGAAAAAAGCTAGTAACATTATTAGCTAACCACATCATACTCTTTTTCCATCATTCTTTGCTTTTCCATATTACAGAACATATAAACAACAGTATAGTACATGGTATGTTAAATAAACATCTTTTCCCAACCATTCAAGAAAATAGTGTAGAATTAAAACAAGAATAAGAAACCAAAAACTTTTCTGATATATTCGCAATAGTCTATCCCTGTAGAAGAATAGGGAGCTGGGGGAGGTGAGAAGAGAGTGGCAGCAGCAGTTGGGGCTGGGGGATGGTAACAGGACCTACTTTCTATAGGATATATTGAGGCACATAGGTTAAAAGTTTCTCAGGCAACTTCATTGCTAGAGCAAAACTGACAGAAAGCTCAGGATTTCGCATTCCCCCCAGAGCTGATTTCTCAGATAGTCACATCCGATTAAATATTTCAAAATATTCCCTTAGTCACTGCTATCATCGTCGTCATCATCATCAGATACATCATTTAAAGGAGACTTCAGTGACTGACTCTAAGAGTCCGATCTAGTAGGCTGGCACCTGGCCATGTCCCCAGTAGAAAGCAGGTCATAGTAGAAGTCACAAATCCTCACAGGCTTAGAGGACTGGCTGGGAAGAAGTCTCTTTTCAGAGCAGGGCCCACAGACAACAAAACCACATTTGCGGCAGTGGTGAGGACGATTAACAGGTGTGAATTTTGCTGTCTGACAACGCGTACATACAGTTGCCTCAGAGTCAGGAACCCAGACAGCAACACGTTCATACTGGGTGTCTTCCCACTTTTGGAGAGCAAATCAGTAACACATTTATCTGTGTGATCCATTCTGATTTCTCAGCGGCAGTGGCAGAATAAACTGCAAATGATCTAGTTGGTGTCTTGATCACCATCCATTCCTCAAGTCTCCCTCATCTGTGAGAGAATCAATTGTGACGTTTTCCAGGGGGATAATATGCTAATTGTTATATTTTTTCTTCTGGATGGCAATATTGCCATACACAAGAATATCATTAAAGAAGAAAAACTGCCTTACTTTAGGATTTTTTCTGCACAACTTAGTCAATACTCCTTCTCCAATAAGAACCCGTTCCAGGTATAGTTAAGGGTTGGCCAGCTGCTCCTAAACAGTTTTCTACTATATTTTTATGTCTAGTATTTGCTTCACTGTTTGCCAAGCGATCCACCATCTTTTGCTAATAGCCTCCAAACTCAGGAACTCCATACTCCAGAGGCCCTCCTTTCCACATGCTGCCTCTCCCCTTCTGCCTGAAGAACTTCGTTTAACATTTCTTGCAAGGCAGGTCTATTGGCAACAAATTCCCTCAGTTTTTATTTGTCTGAGAAAGTCTTTATTTCTCCTTCACTTTTTTTTTTTTTTTTTTTTTTGTGCGGTACGCGGGCCTCTCACTGCTGTGGCCTCTCCCGCCGCGGAGCACAGGCTCCAGACGCGCAGGCTCAGCGGCCGTGGCTCACGGGCCCAGCCGCTCCGCGGTATGTGGGATCTTCCCGGACCAGGGCACGAAGCTGTGTCCCCTGCATCGGCAGGTGGACTCCCAACCACTGTGCCACCAGGGAAGCCCTCTCCTTCACTTTTGAAGGATAATTTCACAGGCTATAGAATTCTGCATTTTTTCCCCCCTCTCAGTACTTTAAACATTTCACTCTACTCTCTTCTTGCTTATGTGGTTTCTGAGAAGAAGTCAGATGTAATTCTTATCTTTCTTTCTCTGTAGGTGAGGTGTTGTTTCCTTCTGGTTTCTTTCAGGATTATTTTTCTTTACCTTTGATTTTATGCAGCTTGTATATGATATGCCTAGGTGTAGTTTGTTATTGGTTTTGATTTTTGTCATTTATCCTGCTTGGTGTCCTCTGTCTGCGGTTCGGTGTCTGACTTTAATTTGAGGATACTCTCATTTTTGCTTCAAATACTTCTTTTGTTCATTTCTCCCTTTTTTCTCCTTCTAGTATTCCCATACACATATGTTACATCTTTTGTAATCATTCCACATTTATTAGATATTCTGTTCCTTTTTTTTTTTTTTTTTCAGTATGTTTCCCTTGCTTTTCTGTTTTGGAAGTTTCTATTGACATATCCTCAGGCTCAGAGATTCTTTTCTCAGTTATGTCCATTCTACTAATGGGCCCGTCAGTGACCTTCTTCATTTCTGTTGCAGTGTTTCTGAGTTCCAGCATTTCCTTTTGAGTCTTTCTTAGAATTTCCATCTCTCTGCTTGCCCATCTGTTCTTACATGCTGTCTGCTTTATTGATTAGAGCCCGTGGCATATCAATCATAGTTGTTTTAAATTCCTGGTCTGGTTATTCTAACATCCCTGCCATGTCTCAGTCTGGTTCTGCTGCTTGCCCTGTCTCTTCAAACTGTTTTTTGCCTTTTAGTATGCCTTGTAATTTTTTTTTTTTTTTGATAGACATGATGTGTTGGGTAACAGGAACTGCAATAAAAGGCCTTTAGTAACATGGTGCTAAGGTGCTGGGGGAGGGGAAGCATTCCGTAGTCCTATGATTAGATCTCAGTCTTTCTGTGAGCCTGTGCCTCTGAACTATGAGCCTTACGCATGTTTCTCAGGGCCCCCCCCCAACCCCGCTCCACCTTATGTGGGACAGGATAGCTAGCATGGGCTGGAGTTGGGTATTTCCCTTCCCCCAGGTTGCTTAGCATCTGATAAAACTACAATAGTTTAGTCTCTGGCAAAATAGCTTCTCCTGAGAGTAGGCCTTGTTAAGAACAGGGTGCTCTGGTGTATTTCAAAATCCTTTCCCTCCCCCCCTGTCATAAGCAGGAGGGAATTTTTCTCCAATGTTCACCGTGAGAAACCTGGTCAGACAATTAGAGGTAAAGCTCCCAGAGTGCGGGGACCCCTATGACGGGGTCAGCCTAGAGTCTTTGCCTCTCAGACTTGTCCACTCTGGGACCCCAGCAGTTCGCCAAATTAATAAGTTGTGATTCATATAGTTACCTGTCGGTCTCTCCCTCAGGGCAGTGGTTTGCCCTGTGACCTTACTTCTCTGATAAATCTTAAGAAGAGTTGTTGATTTTCCAGTTCGTTCAGCTTTTTACTCATTAGGGCAGAACAGCAACTTCCAAGCTCCTTATGTGCTGGACTGGAAACCCAAACAGTTTACGTCTTCGCCTTTGATGTCCTACACCAAGGACAGTGAAGTGATGTGGACAAAACAAAGACATTCAAGCATGGCCTTTGTCCCTTTGAACCCAGATTTTGGATTTGAAAGGGGCCTTGGAGATCACCTCATTCAGTCTCCTTGTTTTCAGATGAGCATCTTGGTAGGCTGTACTGTGGGCATTCCTCTCTCGGGAATATTCCCACATTTCAGTAGAGTAATAGAGTGAACTGTGTACAGGGGACCCATTTGGGTTCAGCATCCAATTGAACTTTCTTCAGAGAAACCAGTTAAGTTCTATGGTCAGTGTTCTGCTCTCTGAAAGGAAATTTCAATGTGATTTTTATTTATCCATAAGCTGGTTATCTCCATATGGTGGTTTGATGGATGACTTTAGTTCTGTGTGAGGGCATGATGGGTGATCTTTCATTTTTCTTGTTTTGTCCTTCTCCGCTTTTCAAATTCTAACAAATGAACATGTGTTCCTTTTACAACCAGCACAAAATAAGGTAATGTTTTAGGCTGTGACCATTTGGAAGCCTCTCCTCTGTGCTTCCTTACAGTCTGCAAGATGAACGTTCACCGGCGCTGCGAGACCAACGTGGCTCCCAACTGTGGCGTGGACGCCAGGGGCATTGCCAAAGTGCTGGCTGACCTGGGCGTCACTCCAGACAAAATCACCAACAGTGGCCAGAGGAGGAAAAAGGTAACTGGCTCTTCGGTGGTGTTTCTGGAGCCCTTTGTGAGCCAGCATCTCTGTGTTGGCTTCCCGAGAGTCACTTGGAGTGAAGTTCTGAGACTGCTGGGTTTGAGACACTGGACTTGAAGCAGCACGTGCTTCAAGAAAAAAGAAAAGGTCGGGCAGGTAACATGAAAGTCTCCTTCGGTTCCAGAGGTGGGGAAAAGCTAAGCAAGTCTCAAGTGTGCTGTTTCTTAGGGGAACGTCAGCTTCAGGATGAGGACTCTGGAATTCCCTCCAGAAAAGACTCGACTCTAGACAGGGAAATAGACTTATCTGCCTCCAGGACTGGCATGAAAGCAATGTCAGTGCTCAGACTTTGCCTCTGGTATCACTTTAATGAGGATAAATGGATGAAGAGCTGGAACCACATTCTTTTGTTAGTGCCGGCACTCGGCTGCCCGAGGAATATTGTTATGTCCCGCGACGTGAAACATCTGGGCCTGTCTTTGGAGACCAAAGCCCTGTCTCTATCCATGTAACATTCTGAATGTCAGTAGGAAGAGATCCATTTGCTAAAATGTTATTTTGGTAAGTCAGGGCCCACAGATGTAAATAGAGCTAAAGGTATCCATAGCATTTTGTTTGAAGGCCCTTCTTAGCCTTGGATCCTAGCCTAGAAAATGTAAGAATTCTCTGAAAGACTTAAGTTATGAGAAAATTGGAACCATGTTAACTGGGCAAGAAATCCTGGTGGGGGTGGGTGGCCCTTGTTGCCCGGTATTTTTTTTTTTTTTTTTTTTTTTTTTTTACTAGAAAACAAGCCTGACTCTGGGCGCCTCTACAACTTGACTCCTAAATGTCCCTGAATTTTCGCTTGAAATACCTTCTGAAGGGCATTCTAGAAGCTGCCCACGCCTTTTCCCTGCTGCCTCTCAGAGGAGCCTTTTCCCTGAAATGGGAAGGTTTGGGTTGTTTCCATCTTCTTAAACTTCTTCCTTACCTTTCCAATAAACAAAGCAGTTTTTTAAGGATTGGAGGAAAAAAAATATTCTCTTCTCTGGTTAACTGTGAGATTTTGTGCTTCTGGTGGCTCTTCTCAGCTCTGTCAGTCCCCCTGGTGGAAACAGGACTTCAGTTATTGACCCGAGACATTGGAGTTGCAAGCAGAATGTCAGCACCCAGAATGCTGGGGCTCCACCGAGGAGGCGGGTTAGACGAAGAGCCTGTGATGACGGTGTTGAACACACACATTTATGAGCTCTACAGAGAGCCCTGTTCAGGGGACGTGATTTTGTTTCTTGCTAGAAGTAAACTGAGGCAGAATCCTTATTGTCATGAAACATTTCAGAGAAAACTCAGTACCTGCCCCCTCCCCTGTATCTACATGGGCCATAATGGCAGTAGCCAGGCATTGTCTGTCTGTCTTGGATTTGGGAGATCCTGGAGGTAAGAAGCCAACATGCAGAAATTCAGGAAGGAACAAAGTCAAAGACTAAAGGACTTCAGTCCTGATATTTTTATTGCTTTGATGCTTCTAATGCAAAAGCTGGAAAAAGTCAAGTGAACCAAATAGTAGCTCAAGTTAGTACGAGAGGATGGGAGACAAGTGCTCTTGGCTAGAAGCTTCAAGGGCTTCTTTGCAGGAGCATCAGGCTTGCTAGAGCGTTGGTTCCCTTAACATTGCCCCTTGCAAGTAGTCCGTCATCCAGAAAGAATGTGTGTGCACAGCAGGTAGATCAAGAGTAAAAGGGAGCAGAAGGGCTTGCAATCTCTGAGTCTAAACCTCTGACTTAAATGGGAACTTAAAGTGGATATGCCAGCATCTATGCCGGGAAACAGACTTCACTGGGGGTGTCCTGCTAAAATTTGCCAACTGCCGACAGATACCCATACACCTGAAGACGTTTATTGAGCTTCTGTTGAGTGTATCGCTCTCTGCAATCACCAGGGGCTGTACAAATACTAGATAGGGTCTGACTTTCAGAGAACCTACAGTCTACCTGAGTAGCGAGCCCCAAACTAAATGAAGCTGAACAAAGTAATGAATAAATGGCAAGCAGCTGTTAGAGGCAAGTGTCAGGTTGCACTGGATGAGGTAACTTGCGTTTCTTGGGTAGGCAAGGAGGTTTCATGGAAGGGGTAAGGTTGGGCTTCGCTTGGAAAGGTCAGCTGTATTTGGATAGAATAAAAATCAAGCAGACTGACATCTCTTGTTTTCTTCCCTTTAGCTGGCAAATGAAACCTTGAGTCTCTGCCTTCAAACTGTCAATTCAGCAACTGCTCCCGTGCGCCAGGGACTCCTAGGGCCCTGGCATCGCTTCTTGATGCTTTTGACCTCAGGGAGACTCCCCACGCCCCCTTCTCATCCCTCTCTCCCCTCGTTCTCTCCCCCTCTCTAGCTCATTGCTGGTGCCGAGTCCCCGCAGCCTGCCTCTGGAAGCTCCCCGTCTGAGGAAGATCGATCCAAGTCGGCCCCCACCTCCCCTTGTGACCAAGGTGAGACTCTCAGATTTGCTCCTTTACCTCTGAGCTCTGTCCTTGGAAGGACGAGGGAGCCCGAGGCCTCTTCATCCAAGCATGGCCTTGTGAGCAGAAGCAGCTGGCAGCCCTGGAGGGTCTCCAGGTGACCTTTCCCAGCTGACTCCTTAGCTGTGCTTGCCCTCTACAAGGCCTTCTTGAGGGTGAGGCACTAAATGGCTGTGCCAGCCTGAAATGCCCCCCAGGCAGGGTGAGAGAGAGCGAGCTGGGGTGCTGTGGTTCTTTTTTTTTTCTTTTGCCTCTCCCTGGTTCCACGTTCAGGAGAGGGAGAAGCCCTTCTCTTACCCCGCTGCCCAGCGTCTGCTCCCAGGCCCGTCAGCACTGCTCAGTTGAGTCTCACTTCCTTCCTCCCTGACTCTCATCACGGTACCCGAAACCTGACAACAGGGCAGGAGTCGGGGGGATGGGGGGGGGGAGGGCATCTACCACGTGGGTGGGTGGGGATAGGAAGGTGAGGCTGGCGAAGAGCCTGAGAGAAGCAGTGGGGAGGAAGCCAGCTCTAGGACTGACTCCCCTCTAGAGCTCAGCTCGGGAGGTTTCCTTCCCCGTCAGAATGTGCTGAAGGTCATCAGAGGTTTCTGAATTCTACAGGCATCCAGGGATGCCGAGGCTGAGGAGGCACTTACACGTTTAAGACCTTCCCCTCTGGTGACCAGAACCAGATCTCACTGGGAAGGGATTTTTGCATCGGCAGAACATTCACCATCATTAATGAATCATAACAGTAGTGCCTTGATGTTCTGTAGCCCCTTTTATTTCGTCTTCCTTATCCTAATTTTATGCTCACGCCGACTCTCTTGTCCATGCTCCCTTACTGTCCCCAGGTTACAGGGTGGGAAGTGGAAGGCAGAGAGTTGAAAGGGTTTGTCCAAAGGTCAGGAACTAAGTCAGTGGTAAGGGTGAGACTGCACCCCTCCTGGCATAGGGGCCCCATTCTCAGAATCCATGCCATCAAACCCTCCCTGGGGGTCATCACTGTGACCCAGCCCTTGGAGTGACCCTAGCCCTTACCTAGGAGTAAATAAAACAGCTGCAAGGGGGTATGCCAGTCCTGAGGCCACAGAATAATTGGTCTGAGTGCCTCTTCGTGCTGCTCTGGTTTACTTTCTGCATCTTTATACTCTGCTTCATTTCAAAAGAGGTTTGACCCATCTGTTAGTAAGCTGACGGTACTCTGGGGCCTCCAAGCAAGCAGGTACTATCCCGGCCCAGTGTGGGTATTTTCATGTTTCCCTTTTTTTAATGCTGAGAGCTCCTTTGAGAGCTTCTAGGAGACAGGGTCATATGGTAAAGAGACCCCAAGTAAGGGATGAGGTGCCCGGGTTTCTAGGCCTGGTCCCTGCCCAGAGTGCTGTCCAGCCTTGGCAGGACACCGTGCCCCTCGGGACTTCTCTTTGGCCCCAGTCAGTGCAAGTACGGCATTCCCCAGCAGTGTTGTGAGCACAAAGGGACGTGAAAACCCTCTTAGCAAGACATGGCATTATTGCAGAGCAGAAATAAGGCACTATTCCTCTTCCCTCTGTTGTAAGAACACATAGAAAGACATTTTCTTCAAGTTTTGATATCCCCAAGCATCCAAGTTCTGTCTTCCAAAATCCATTTATTAATTTGCCTTGGAAGTTAGGCTGAGAAGCTCTGTGCTGAGACCAAAAGTTATACTTAGTTAAGAGTAAGAGATAGAAAACTGCAGAATTGGCATGGGCATATCTGTAGACTCGGAAGCTGTCTTCACCCCTCCCCTCTACCCTGCCCCGACACATCTCAGAGTAGTCAAACTCCAGATCCAAGGAAGATCTCCAGGTTCCTGGAGTGAGCTCTCATGGGCCTCAGTCCTTCTGAAAAGAAGCCAAAGTTGTCTTTACGTCAAGCAGCACGGGGTCACTAATGCGTGATTCTGGTTCCCAAGGGTCAGTAGTTTGTGTTCCCTTCCTGTGATCCCAGTTATTCACGAGCATCTTTTAAAACTGGGTTATGCTTAAGATGCCCATTTCTACACAGAGGGGTGTACGTCTTGGTGAATATATAGCTAACAGTAAAGCTTCCTCAAATAGAAAAGGTCAAAGGATCATCCAGCCTTATCATCCCCAGGTAATTCAGGTCACATACTCTGGAGGGGCACAAGGCTGTGTCGTAGTTGTGAAATTGTACTGAGGAATCCCTGTCCCGTCCTAGGTAAATCTGCAGCATGTCACTCTTGGGAAGCAGTTCTTTTGGTAATGATAAGCCCATTGCTCATTTTGTTAAATAACCTTGTGTAAGATGGGTTTTTAGAATAAACCCAGCAACAAGGCCAAATAAAGTCCCTTAGAAGGCAAAGGCTTCTTAGTCCCAGCTATTGAAATAATTACCTCACCAACAATTACTGTAACAATGGTTCTCCATTAGTCATTGTTCTAATTTTCAAAGGAAACTGGAAGGGTACCTGTTGCCTTGGGGACTCTGCGAGGTTCCAGAGAAGGCCAGGATTCCTCCATTACACCTAGAATAATGGAGTAAATAGGCTACTGGCTGAAGGGGGCTTTCGGAGAGGTGGCCTGGTCCCAGAGTAAGAGTAAGATCTGAAGGAGTTGGTTGGCGGGGACGGCCTCCTCTTTGCATGCCTAGGCCTTGCTCTACGTTAGGTGCCAAGGAAAGTGTGCAGAGCAAATGAAGCCACGTAAAGGGATGCCCCACTGGGTCTGCTGCTGTGAAGAACCAGAGGAGGGTTGAGAGCTCGTGGGGGTAAATTCTGAGTATTAAATCCTAATGGGAAGGGCTCGTGAGGTATGCGCTAATGCAGTATCTTGTCACCCTTGGCCCTAGAAATAAAAGAACTTGAAAACAACATCCGGAAGGCCTTGTCATTTGACAACCGAGGGGAGGAGCACAGGGCAGCAGCATCCACCGACGGCCAGCTGGCGAGCCCGGGCGAGAATGGTGAAGTCCGGCAAGGCCAGGCCAAGCGCTTGGGCCTGGATGAGTTCAACTTCATCAAGGTGTTGGGCAAAGGCAGCTTCGGCAAGGTCTGTGGCATGCAGGGGCAGGGCTGCTGGTTTGGTCCAAGATTAAGTGATGAGCATTTCAGCCTAGTCTGACTATGTTTTCCTTCCTTGTTGAGTGCAGATGGCCTGAGGCCAAGCAGACGGGAGCCAGGGTTCTCCTGCTAACTAACTAGCTGTGGGAGTTCAGTGTAGTCATTCCACCTCTCTGGGATTTAGTTTTTCTCGTTTGTCAAATGGGGACAGGAATCAAGTGAGAGAGTGGGGGAGAAAGCACCTGGAACGGTTTAAATTGCACTACGTGTGCTTGGCATCCCATTATCGATAATAGTAACGATAGCTTTCTTGCCTTCAGAGATCCGTCTGAAATTCTGACTTTAATTCATCATGAAGACTTTGGAAATGAATTCTAGAATCTCTGCCCTCAGTGAACTTGGGGCTCAAAGGAAATCTTAGCATGTATTACTTTGGAAATATAATGTTCTTCAACTGACTTTTCTGCCACTGACTAAATGTCTTGTGTGTCCTCTGCACCTGGCAAGAGATTGAGCACAACTGTCTCGTGTCTTGGATGAGGGGCCACTGCCCTCGGTTCCATTCTCCCTATCCCGCTCACCCCGAGCCCGACACAGCGATGTGGGGCGTGGGTGCAGAGTGTGTCCGCTAAAGTATTTGCAGTGATCAGCCAGCATTCTGAAGGTGGGGTGAGATGGAAAAATAATCCCGTTTATTTTAGAAAGAAGATGGAAGGGCAGAGAGCCTAGGAAGCTGGTTAACACTTCAGTTCAGACCCCTGATTATTCCTGCTCTTCCCAAAGCCATGCCTGGGGGTCGATGGGAGTCATCTTTCTAGGACTTCCCAGAGCAGAGCGCCGGTGCTCAGGGGCCCAGGTGCCTGGCTCTGGGAGCTCCCAGGGGTCCCATGCCCTCACGCGTCCTGGACTTTTGCAGGCTGAGCTGCAGACCTGCTCTACTTCTCTCTGAAGGGAGTGGCTCTCTGGAACCCCCAGGCTATGAGCCCCGGTTCTTAACCCATCTCACCTGCCCCATCTCATCCTGAGATCGCAGTGGCAGGAAAGGAACTGGGATTGGCTTAAATGGCAAAAGATGAAGCAATCACATTCTTTGGAGACTGGTTAAATAAGAAACAGACCCCAGTCCTCTGAGGAGGCATAACTCTGGGATGTGAGCAGGACCTGGTTTAACTTTGAGCAAGATTCAAGGGGAAGAAAGCGGGCTCAGAGTTTCCAGGTTTTCATAGGGTATACGCAGGATGGAAACTGTGATGACTCTGGAGCATTTAGGTTGCTTCCTCAGAGAAATTGCAGCCAAAGTTTGAGCCAGTTTTAAAGAGTTTGTATTATACGTGGGCGACAGAGGTCTTCAGGGTAACATCCTGAACACCGTCGTGAAGCCTCTGAGTTACTGTTCTTTAGCTCTACTAGAATACTGTACTTAGGAGTTATTCAGTGGGAGAAAGTCTTGTCACATGTATAGGGAAATGAGTGCAAAAATATCAAATGATAGGAAAACTTTAAGAAAATAGAACTGCTAATTTGCTCTCTAGAGAAGGAATCACATTCCCAGCTTTAAAGCTATAGAGGAAACCATAAAGGTAAACAAGGACAGATTCGACTACATAAGATAGGGGACCCTGTTCAATAGAAAAAGATAACAGAAAATCATAAAACAGTCTTAGAAAAACATTTGCAAAAAGTAAAGTGGGGGCTTCCCTGGTGGCGCAGTGGTTGGGAGTCCCCTGCCGATGCAGGGGACACGGGTTTGTGTCCCGGTCTGGGAAGATCCCACATGCCATGGAGCGGCTGGGCTCGTGAGCCATGGCCGCTGAGCCTGCGCGTCCGGAGCCTGTGCTCCGCAACGGGAGAGGCCACAACAGTGAGAGGCCTGCATACCGCAAAAAAAAAAAAAAAAAAAAAAAGTAAAGTGGTGGGAACTTTATATACCAAGCTCATACAGATGTGTAAGAAAATAGATAACTAGAGGGAGGAAATTGACAAATAATTCACACAAAACGTAAATATAATTAGACAACAAATATTTTTAGTTTCATTACCAGTTAAAACAGCATTGAGGTAACATTTCACACCCACGACATGAGCAAAAATGTTTTTTAAGTGAAAGCACCCACTGTTGGTAAATTTGCATGGAACTAAAGCACTTCTACATTGCTAGCGACAGATTATATTGTACATCCTCTTTGAAAGTCAGTTAGGAAATGTGCAAAATATTTAACTCTATAATCCACTTCTAAGGCTTTCCATCTTAAAACTGTGATATAAAAGAAAGAAAAAATTATATGTATAAAAATGCTTGATGCAGTTTATATAGTAATAATTAGATGTAACTCAAGTGTCTAATATGAGGTAAATGGTTAACCTGTTACTGATATACTTGAATTGAGTACCAGCAACCATGATATGGTGGAGACCATGTAGAGAAATGCTTATGAAATAATGTTCAGTTAAAAAACAATCTATTTGCTGTACTCTAATTGCAAGTATGACAAATTACATGAGCATACGAGTAATTATTTAATAAATGTGCGTTGAACTTTTCTTTGCCTGGACACTGTTAGAGATTAAAAATAAATAAATTGTAGTAGCTGTATTAGGATGGGTAGTCTTTACATTTTAAATACTATTATGCTATTTAAAATTAAAGAAAAAAAAGGAGTTAGTTTTTAAAGCATTTGATGTTGTCTTGGGTTTCTTTTGATTCCCTACAAGTATAGACTTACGGGGTGGTTTTGGTTGATTACAGGTCATGTTGGCGGAGCTCAAAGGCAAAGATGAAGTATATGCTGTGAAGGTCCTGAAGAAGGATGTCATCCTTCAGGATGATGACGTAGACTGCACAATGACAGAGAAGAGGATTTTGGCCCTGGCGCGGAAACACCCGTACCTAACCCAACTCTACTGCTGCTTCCAGACCAAGGTATGTTTTAGAAGAAGCTGGTGGACCTCCATCTTGGGGTTGTGCCGTAGGACACTATGGTATCTTGACTGTCAGATAAAAAAAATCAGTCATAGATCCCGTATATTCTTTTCTCAAAGACCTTGTAAAGTGGAATGGATTTTACCCTTGAAAAGATCAAGGTATATTTGAACAGTATTCTCTTTTTTAAGGGCAAGGGATTTTCCATTCAAGGTTGTGCTTGTGAAGGGATGAGAGGGCGATAGAAGTCTTTGCAAATGTAGCTGGACAAAGCCGAATGACTAACCCCGGTGTTTGCTCCTTGGAGAAAACAACAGGCGTGGTTAGTCCTTTCTCAGCTCCTACCTTTCTGTCACTAGGCAAATCCCTTAAGTTCTTTATGGCCTTCGGATCAAATGAAAAAAGAGTAAAGGCCACCCGAACCACATCTAACCTGTGTAATGTCATATGAGGTAAAGGATGTGAACAAGTGCTTAAAATGCCATCGTGGGGAATTCCCCGGCAGTCCAGTGGTTAGACTTCGACGCTTTCACTGCCGGCCTGGGGTTCGATCTCTGGTCTGGGACCTAAGATCCCATCCCGCAAGAGATGTGGCATGCCAAAAAAAAAAAACGGTTGCCATCGTGAACCACAAATATAAGGTAGCATTTTAAAACTACCAAGTAGGTGCCTGGGGACCAGAAGGTGGCAGTAAAGAAATGAAAATAATCTGTAAGTACATTATGGAGTCTGACCGATGAGTATCCTTAACTCATTTGTTACTTATTCTTAGTAAAGAAGAGAAATGCCAACATTCGTCATGAAGCTCTTTTATTACCCCATTTCGGGGAATAAAATGAGTGAAAGTCTTTCAGGATGCCTTAAGGATTTGTAGCCCTTAGCTCCTTGAGGAGGCAAAGGCAGCCTCACCTGAAACGCTTACCCGTATCCATCTGGAGCCCAGACAGTGACGGGTGCCACCTTGGACAGATGATTCCTTGCTCCTTGGCATACTCTCACCACCGTGTCGTTGCGAATGCCAGTCTTTCCACTTGGAATTCAGCATTTGGTCATTTGGCCAATTTTTATTTTATTATATTTTACTGAATCCTTTCCATGTGCCCAGTGTCGTGCCAGGTGCTGGAGAGGTCGTGGTAAGCAAGGCCCAGTCCCCGACCTCAGGGAATTTACAGTCTCTTTGGTACACTGTTTCCCAAAGGGTATTTCTCTGAACCTTCCTCACTTGAGAAACTTTTCAGAATAAAAGGCACGAAGTGAGAGAGTAGCATGGACATATATACACTACCAAATGTAAAATAGATAGCTAGTGGGAAGCAGCTGCATCGCACAGGGAGATCAGCTCTGTGCTTTGTGTCCACCTAGAGGGGTGGGATAGGGAGGGTGGGAGGGAGGGAGATGCAAGAGGGAGAGGATATGGAGATATATGTATACGTATAGCTGATTCACTTTGTTATACAGCAGAAACTAACACAACATTGTAAAGCAATTATACTCCAATACAGATGTTAAAAAAAAAAAAAAGAATGAAAGACTCTGTGGCCCATAGTTTGGGACACTGCAGTCTTGACCTCTCTTAGAGTGTCTCAACATACATTTGCTTGTCAGAGTTGCTGAGGAGAACTGCAATGGAAAAATATATATATTACCTTTACTTAATCTACTGTTTCCCAATGATGTGATCCCAAGCTTTACCTCACTGTCACTACCCATTCCAAACACTGATCAAATGAAATTTTTCCTAACCCTCTGAAATCGCTGGAGAATATGAAATATCTCCTGAAAAATCTGGAAATCCCTTTTCTGAACAAGTATAGGACATAACATGCATCCAGAACAAGGATAGCTAGTGTGTATTGCCTGATATTTGTGGGTCCGTGCGTGCGTGTGTGTGTGTGTGTACACGCGCAGAATCCAGTGTGACGATAGAGGGTCAGTCACGACGTCAACTTTCCTCTTTTCTCCACATGAGCGTGATCCTGGATTAATGAGAAATGTGTCCTATATCTCTTTATCTGCCATGGTACCTGTCAGAGGGCCTCACAACCGGTAGGTTGTCACTCTCAGAATTGGAGGGTTGGAAGATTTTTTTTAAATTCTCTCTTCTAATCTTCTTTTTGCACCAGTGAGAAAATCAGATTTCAGAGAAGTAAGTCTTTTGCCCACAGATACTTGGTATTGGCCAGGTTGAACTTACCGTCTCATCGCTGCGACTCCCAGTCCAGTGGGGACTTGCTCTGACATCACGTTGTATCCCCTCTGTGGGGAGACTCCCCTCTTCCCCTGCGTCTAGCAGCTGTGCCATCTCTTTCACCCTCTGAGCTGGTTTCCTAGGCAGGCATCCACACGAGCTTGCTTTCTTTGGACGTGTTGCCAAGAGGTCTGACATCCCAGGAGGGGTCCAGTCCAGTTGTAGGGACCCTGTGAACCCCCTGTACGTGGTGGACCTAGAGAGCCAGAGCGGAGGCTCTGCTTCCCTGCCCTCTTGGTGAATGAGTGAGGGAGCAGGAACGATGTCTTCAGTGTCAGCAGTGTTCTCTTCTGTGCGGTTAGCATTGGCTGAGGGTCTTCACTGTATGGCTGCTCTTGGAGCACGAGGTGGCATCGTACGACACCATGAGTTTCCTTTACGGCAGAACAGTGACCAAACTGACATGGAGATCGGTGTCTGGGTGGTAGAGGGTGAGGTTGGGGAGAGAGGGGACTCTCCTCTGAAGTTCAGAGATTTGCTAACTCTTTTCTCAGGCCAGTGTCAGGTAGCGACAGTTACAGGAGCAAGTCCCAGACTACCGTTGCTCAGTAGAACATGGCACATCTCACTTTACGTGACAGATGTATGCTCATCTAATTTTTCTAAAGCAAATCATATTTTAACCTCGCCGAAGGACCTCTGCTTACTAGAAAGGAATCTTATGAGGAATCATAACCCCCCAGCTTAACCGTCAGAAAATGTGGCTTTTCCTATGGCAACCAGTCATCATGTTTTTAAAAAGGAGCTGTTGTTCACCTGACTCTGAGGTAGGTGCTGGGTATGGAGTTATCAGCAAAAAGGAAGGCGATTCTCAAGTGGAGGAGTTTACTCAATAAGGGATGGGGCTTAAAAGTTTTTTCACAGCAAAGGAAAACATAAACAAGGCTAAAAGACAACCCTCAGAATGGGAGAAAAATATTTGCAAATGAAGCAACTGACAAAGGATTAATCTCCAAAATTTACAAGCAGCTCATGCAGCTCAATATCAAAAACAACCCAATCCAAAAATGGGCAGAAGACCTAACTAGACATTTCTCCAAAGAAGATATACAGATGGCCAACACACACATGAAAGGATGCTCAACATCACTAGTCAGTAGAGAAATGCAAATCAAAATTACAATGTGTATCATCTCACACCAGTCAGAATGGCCATCATCAAAAAATCTACGAACAATAAATGCTGGAGAAGGTGTGGAGAAAAGAGAACCTTTTTGCAGTGTTGGTGGGAATGTAAATTGATACAGCCACTATGGAGAACAGTATGGAGGTTCCTTAAGAAACCAGAAATAGAACTACCATATGACCCCGCAATCCCACTACTGGGCATATACCTTGAGAAAACCGTAGTTCCAAAAGTGTCATATACCACAGTGTTCACTGCAGCTCTATTTACAATAGCCAGGACATGGAAGCAACCTAAGTGTCCATCGACAGATGAATGGATAAAGAAGATGTGGCACATATATACAATGGAATATTACTCAGTCATAAAAAGAAACAAAAGTATTTGTAGTGAGGTGGATGGACCTAGAGTCTGTCATACAGAGTGAAGTAAGTCAGAAAGAGAAAAACAAATACCATATGCTAACACATATATATGGAATCTAAAAAAAAAAAGTGGTTCTGAAAAACCTAGGGGCAGGACATGAAAAAAGATGCAGACATAGAGAATGGACTTGAGGACACGGGGAGGGAGAAGGGTAAGCTGGGACGAAGTGAGAGAGTGGCATGGACATATATACACTACCAAATGTAAAACTGATAGCTAGTGGGAAGCAGCCGCATAACACAGGGAGATCAGCTCGGTGCTTTGTGACCACCTAGAGGGGTGGGATAGGGAGGGTGGGAGGGAGATGCAAGAGGGAGGAGATATGGGGATGTATGTATATGTATAGCTGATTCACTTTGTTATACAGCAGAAACTAACACCATTGTAAAGTAATTATACTACAATAAAGATGTTAAAAAAAAAAAAAGAAAAGAAACTACTAGTCGAATTTTGATGTAAAATAAATAAGGGATGGGGTGGGGAGTTATACTAACTTCCATAACAAACAGCTTTGAGACGGTATGTTCTGGGTGGAGGTGTTCGAGCTGGGAGGACTCAGAGGAGGGGATGAGCTTTAGTCTGGAGGTGGGGAAAGAGCTCAGTCTAGGCTCTGCAGAGTGGGGAGGACTGGGACAGGACTTGGGTGAGAATGGGAGCCGAGTTCAGTGGCCATCGTTCAGTCCAGCTTTAGTTTCACTTTTCCTGAAAAGGGCAGTGTTTCTTAGCCACCGTTAGCCTGGTTTTGACTAAGACTCTAATACATGATTAAGGAACACAAGACCTGCTTGCAATCCTATTAAGATTTCTTTCATTCTTGTTTGATTATGACACAGAGAGCAGCAATAATGTTAAGTCGGGTTTGATTATTTTTAGATGGGCCTTTATTGTTTGGTATGTAGAGGAAACAGCCCCTACGAAAGCATTCCTTTGAGAAGTTCCTGAGGGATCGCACATGGCTTCAGGGCACGCGCTACGCAGATTGCCTGACAGGACTTGGAAGTGTGTGAGGTCCCACGTCTGGTATGGTGACCAATGGCAATGATTGTGTAAGCCTACTGGCGCCAATCGTGACATCAGGTCATGAGTTAGGTCTGGTCACCACAGCCCACTGAATGACCGAGTTACAGTTAAAGAAGGATGTGGCCTTTTCTGTGCCAAGCCCACCTGCCCTTGGCTTCTGCACCCTGATCGTTCTCCATGGGATTTAGAAGGAAAAAAAGCAAATGAAATGGCTCCAGAGCTTGTGAGAAAAGGCAGAAAGCCCCCCAAATTAAGCCAGTAACTTCAATTTCAATCAGATTCACACCAGTATGTTTGACTTGAGTTCCCACTATGCTGTGTGCTCTTTGGAATGCTGGAATCACCTGAAACAACGGGAGAAATCTACAAAACTATATTTGACTAAATAGTAAACATATGGTATGAAAAGGGGGGGCGAAAGGACCTCCCACTCCAGCGGAGATGAAGTAGTCTCATTTCTCTCAGGCCCTCCCTCTTACAACAAAAAAAAGCCCTGGGCATAATTCTTATTTTATAAAGACATTATGCTCATCAAGACTGACATAGCCATAAAGAATTATAGACATTGTACTATCTGTTGATATGGATGAGAAACTAAAACTTTCATATTTTAAACTGATTTTTTAATGGATAATGTTAACAGCACATTTAATATTTTCATACACAAAATAATTTTTTCTTGGTTAAAAAAAGGTATGGCCTGTAATTAATTCAATGAATATACAAGTATTTATTGGGCATCTGTTATATGCTAGACACTGCTAGGTTCTGGGGCTACAAAGCCCAGAACATTCTGAACGCATGGAGATTGCTGTTTAGTGGGGAGACAGACATGCAATGAGTGATATTCTACAGCATTGTAACTCTTCTAGTGGAGCCCTGTAGGTGATTCATTTGAAGCTCTGCAGAAGGCAGTTGGGAAGGCTTCCTGGAAGAGGTGGCACCTAACTTGGACCTTGAAGCGCGGGCAGCATTTGGAAAAGGATAAAGGCAAAGAGATGCTGATGAAGCCTAGAACTCATCTCCAACTCTCACTTTCATTGTTATTTTTCCAACACTGGAACTCCCAGCTCAGTCTGTGTCCTGCTTCTTCCAAGGAAATGTCAAGGGCTAAACAACCACAGGGAAGGAGAAGAAGAAAGGGGAGGGTATTTGGAAAATAAAGAGGGAGCTTCCTGCGTCTGCAAGATCAGATGTTGAGTGGTAGAGAGGGGAGATAATACTGGGAGGCTGCTTCTTTGGGCTCTAAAAGTTATGGGCTGCTCAACATCAGGGCTTAGGGGGAGGCGTGATTTCAGGAATTGCCTCTTCTGGCTTCCCACTCATCCACGGAAGGCTGGGGATGGGAGAGCCACTGAGTGGTACGTTTGTTTTTGCTTTTGTTTTTCTAGTTATAAGAAATAAAATTCTCAGGCATTTTGAGCCGCTGCATGTGATCCCCATTGTGAAATCATCCCTTCCAACTAAACCTGACTTCAATAAATTCATCCGTGATTTTTCCTCTTTAAAAATATGAGTCTCTACCTAATTGTCCTCATCCCCCACTCTTTGGCATTTCCTGCCAGGCCTGGGAAGACAGCTCCTGGAGGGCTTGGTCAGTGTGAGTCGCTAAGAAGGAAACAGAGGGTGAACTAGAGAATCTCCCTTGGCCAACCTCCCTCACTGCCCTGGGGGAAATGCAGGATGGAAAAATCCTTAAAAAGCAACCGGAGACATTTTTCAAATGAGTTTTAATAAGCTGTGTGAGCAGGGGGTGAAAACTGCTGGGAAAAGAGTGTTGACTATGCAGGGGGAAAACTGAGGTTTCAAGGAACTTGGACATTCTTGTGACTGTCAGTTCTGAAGAGCAGCAAACACGAAAGCCAAAAACAGAGTAAAAATTAGGGCACTGGTAGTTTGTTTTTTTTAAAAGAGGTGACTGTGTCAGATTTAATCTAAAAAAGCTGAGAATGAAGTATGGGTCTCTTTTGTACTAGAGCACACCATCTGAGGCAGCCTGGTGTCTGAGGGGTTGGAGGGGCTTTCATTGGATTTGACGAGCATAGACTGAGACGTTCAACACCGTGAGATGGTATATGGGTCAGGCAGCCACCTGGGAATCGATATGCTTGCTAGTAAAAGAGATAGCCTCCGTAGTTTCTAACAGATTTCAGTGAAATGAGATCTATGGTAGAGGGTACAGGCTTACCGTTGGCAGAAGCCATTGTCAACGTGATGAGACTCCAGCAGACTCTATCTCCTTACTGCCAAAGACCATCCTGCCCTAGAGCAAGCCGGTCAACAGAGCCACTGCTTTTAATCAGCCAAGAAGACATCTTCAGCAAGGGCCTGCAGCGTGCAAATCACCGCGAGGCTTTACAAGACTTTTAGAATAGGACCTCTGTCAAAGTGGTGGTTATAATCACTGTTCACTTGAGGAGGATGGGCTGAGGCCAGTGGAGGGCTGGTGGGGATTGGGGGGCGGGATGCGGGTGGTAGGGAGAGAGAGAAGAAGAGTGTGTATGTGGTGGGGAGGGGCGTGTCTGTGTGCAGACCTACCAGGGGTGCCCAACCCAGTTGGAGAGAGGAGATCATGGTTTTCATAAGAAAGCAAGGCTTCACAGAGGTGGAGGGCCAGGTCTAGAAGCCTAATAGGATGCATTCTGCATGATGAAAGGAAAAGTTACAGAGTGATTACTGCTCACGTGCCCCCTGGGGCAGAGAGGTGTGGGGGGGGGGGGGGCGGCTCTTAATCTAAGGTGCTGCTGCCCCAGGCAACTTCTTTGCCTCCAAGGAAACCTTGCATTTGAATAGGACAGTTACTTTTACAAATGCCTTCATTTCATTTAGATCAGCCTTCCCACACGTTCCTAAAGATGTCTCTGTGAGACAAGGTCACTCCCTTCTGTGGATGAGAAAACCGGGGCCCAGAGAGGTCTTAACAGCTTGTCTGTAGTGGAACCCAGGTTGGAAGCAAGGTGTGCTGAAGACCTTTGCTGTTCACAGGATGCTATTCTGTGTCCAACACCTCCCTCTTGCCCAAGTTCTCTACTTCACATATTCCTACCCCCAGCCCCCGTCTCCCCAGTCCCCATTTGCTGTCACACACATGAGAAAGGTTCTGAGTGACAGCTCTGTTTTACCTGGATTCAGTGAGATTGGAATTTAAAAAAAATTAATGCCCCTTAAGCTGGTGAGAGTAGCAAGATCTTTCACCCTGTTTCTCGAAGCTTTTCTGTTTTCTGAAAGTGCAAGAGAGGAGAGAGGAGAAAGGGGGCATGGGCATAGGGATTATATCCAAAATGGGCTGGAGCAGGACGAGGCCCTCACACCTGTCCATTCAGCCACTGTTTATTGACCATCTGCTATGTACCCAGTGTACCATGCCGTGGGCATCATGGGACGCCATGTTACCTGACAGCAATTTAATGGTGAACTCATTGCTTTGTTCTCCTTCAGAAACTGTTGGCCTTGGCCTTTAAAAGATAATAATAATATATTTTTTTATCACAAAGAATATTTGTTAATTGTAGAAAATTTGGAAAATTCAGAAAAGGACAAAAAGAATTATTCTAATGAGTACTACTAACATTTTGATGTGTATATTTCCAGTTTAAAAATATGTATCTGTTTATACATATATATTTTAAAAATTGATATCATACTTTCAACTGTTTCACCAAAGATATCTCATAGCTATTTCTGTTGTCACTAAGTATTCTTTAACCAAATGATTTCTAAGGTTCACAGTATCCAAGGGCCTCCTGTAGAGAAACCCTGAGTTTGGGGGTTGCGGGTCTCTAGTAAATGTTTGGCTTCCCATGGAGCTGATGTTAGCAGTAAGTGAACCAGAAAGTACTGCCCGGTGTTGCGCAAAGATACCATTTGCCTCTGTGCGGCAGAATGGCCTCTTTTTGTTTTTGTTTCTCTCTTTCTGTAACATAAACTTGAGTACAGCTTGTAAATACTCTGACATTGGCATCTTGTAGAACAAGATTTCAATTCCTTTGACATCCTATACATGTATATATGTTTGTTTAGTAGATGTTTTTTCAGCAGTGTGGAGTATATTTACCTGTCCTCCTAAATGATTTGCTTATTCCGGTAAGCTGTAGTTTCTGAATTAGGTTTGGTGGCGGTGCCTCAGGAATTGCTGTGTCTGTGTACACACACACACACACACACACATCTGGACAAACAGACCCTGTGTGTGTGCTATGAAGAGAGGACTTCCACACTCCTCTTTCTAGCCACCCAGAGCAGTGCCACCTTCAGCCGCTTCTCGTGTTAGTATTCCAAGTAAGATGTCATTTGAAGAAAGGATTTTACTTTGGGGAAAAAAGTTTAAAGCCACTGCAACTTCCGCTGACAGTTTGGAGTAAGTCTTGATGGTTTTAACCTACCTATGTATAATCGGATATATATACGCAGGATGTCATTTCTTGAAGGTTTACATTATAAATGTTCTTCTGTTATTAAAATGGGCACATTCCTGAGACTTAGGTAGAGATAGAATTTTGGAAGCAGATTCAAAACTTAACATTTCTCCTATTCTCTGTGAGTGCTGTCTCTAGTTCGGTTGGCTCATTAATAGAAACCACTTTGGCTCTCTGAGAAAGGTTTTCCACCATAGAGAGAGTAAGGTGGAGAGAATGTAGCTGGGTTATAACATTACTCTGATGACAAGCAAGTTGATCATGAGAATCTGCTCTGTACCAGAACCTTATTAGGTGCCGCTGGGAGATAGAACTGGGACTCGTATGTGCAAGAGCAGATGATAGAGCATACATAAAACAGTAACTTAGAATAAAGGTGGTATGTGATAAAGAGGAAGGAAAGACTTATTGAGCACCTGTTAAGCGGCGAGCCTGGTGCAAGGACCAATTTCTTTCATCTTTCCCGAATCCCATGGTGTATAGGTATTGTCCTTTCTCTGGGCAGAGGAAGAAGCTGAGACTAGGGGAGGCTTTACAACTTGGCCAGGGTCACACAGATAGTTGAGTGGTGGGATTCAGATCAACCATCCCCACCCTCGCCTCCTATGGGAGAGAAGGACCACTGTGAATGAGGAAGGTGTGCTGGGTGGGGGAGTTTGGGGGGATGATGTCACTGGAGGAGAGGGGGAGGAGCAGGGCACAACAAGTCTGAGGGAGGGAGGAGCTTGACCCCCAAATTTAGGGGGAGTGATGACATGTTGTACCAGAAAAGCAGGCTTACATTGGGAAGGCATGAGAAAGACCACTTTGTAAGGAGAGTCTGGCTAAGCCGTGGAGTTCTTAAAATTTCAGACAAGAAGGAGTTTGGACTTATCCTGGAAGTAACAGATTCCTTGAAGGTGTTACAGGAAGTGATGACTTAGGAAGCATAGCGTGGCAGCTCTGTGTGGTTTGGATTAAAGGGGAAAATAAAAAGCCGAGCTGTCTGTGTGGAGGGTATTTCGGTGGCCCGCAAGTCTGGAGGTTGTGGGGAAGAACTTCTGAAGGAAGAACTGCCATAGGCCGTTCTGTTTCCCCTCTGCATCTGGGAAGGCGGGCCTGCGCGAGAAGGAAGTGGAGCCCTGCATTTAATACTCCGCAAAGTATCAATCGTACAACCCCGAACTGATTAGAAACAAGAACTTAGGTTGCGGCCAGTTGGGTTAAGTGACCTGCACACTTCCACGGTGTCATTTGCCCACAGTCAATGGGCGCATAATGATCAAATTTAAATTAAAAGTTCCAGCTTGAAATCTAAAACCAGAGGTCCAAGTTATCTAACCTGTTCACGGAACAAAGCCAGTTTCCTCATTGGTTAACCTCAGACCTCCCATCTCCCCCCAGTGCCATCTGTTCGATTTCAGGATTTACCTTGTTTTTTATCGTGTCTATTTTTAGATCCTAGCTGAATTTGATAGTGGACTGGTGGTGTTTTCTACCTGGGGCGTTTTGTAGAAAAGCTTCTACCCAGTCTATTGAGATTAGTCAGCTTAAGCAATGGGCTTACCTCACATAACCTGAACATTTTCTTCCAATGGTCTCAGATACTTCAGATAACTCTGCTGGCCCTTGGTTCTTCGGCTTTGAAGATTTTGCCAAGGGGCGGGTGTGTCCCATTTGCCTACTTGTGTTCATATGTGCCCTCTTCATTGGTAAGGAGCACGGGATCCGGGAAAGAGGGCACCGTGAGGCAGGAAACTCTGGTTCTAGCTCTGGCTTCTGCCACGGATGCTTGGCTGAGACATTTCCCTGTGCATTGATTTCCTCACTCATGATAAAAGATGAGGGAGGACACAGAGGGGGGAGTTAGACGACATGATCTATAAGATTCCTAAATCTGATTCTAAGTATCTGTGAAAATGCAGCATTGGGACTCTACGTGGGACCATTACAGACTGACTTGTTGCCGATGCGTGAGTGAGGAAAGAACAGTGATAAAATCACACGAAAAGGGCTCCTGTTTAGTGTTCATTTTTCAAAGCTCAATTCGGAGAATGATCCCACCCCGAGCAATGCCTTTATGTTCACGAGACTGTCATTCTACATTACGGTTCCAAATTCAAACACACTTTGAATGACTGATGGTCATGCATCAGGAGGCCTACCGGGAGGTATTGTAGTTGTCTTACTAAAGCAGAGCACAGCCTCTAGCACACAGCAGGCACAATAAATTTTAGCTTCTGTCTTATCTAGTTAGCAGTTTCAGTATATGCTTTATATAAATACTCCACCCCCGCCCCCAAGCCGGACTGAGAGCTTTGCCATGTGTCTGTTAGCCTATAGGGATGACCTTTTCCGACCAGCTGGCCAAACATTCATGAAACAAAATTGAGAAACCATTGTTGGTAAATTTGAACCCCCAGGTACACTAGCTTCATAAAGAGAAAATATATATCACCTAACCCCTAACCCGAGCCCAGATGTCCTTAACTACAGCTATGGCCCAACCCCTTAACCTGTCTCGTCATCTCACAAGTATATCAGGAGGGCGTCAAGCAAAAGATTACCAAGAGCCATCTCTTCTCCTGGAAGAAATCTGTGCCCAACCAGAGGATGAATGCCTTATTAGATCGTTTTTGTTTCTTAATTATAAAATGGATTCTTAAATCTTAATGATAAAATCTAGTGAATTTAGAAGTGTGACTAGTTAACGTGAAGAACATGGCTTTGATTTTGTGTCCCTAGGAGTCAGGCAGCTTGTCCTTCTGACTGCCTGACCCATAGATTGAGCGGGGGCCCGTACAAGTGGGTCACCATGACATTGGCTTCTGCACGGTTCCTCTGAATGATTTATTTTCATCCACAAGATTCCGGTGAATTCTTGCTGGACGCTTTGTCTCCTTCTTGTCACTGGCGGTGGGCGGGGGGGCGGGAGGGGGGTTGGTCATATTTAGGACTGACTCCCCAGCGTGAGAAGAAAAGGTTTCTGGTTCCAGTAAAGAACATCTTAGAACTGCCCCCTTGGTGGTTTGTCTTTGGAGGCTGCTGTCCTAAGCCAAGAAATGAGAGAGACATGGGTCATCCAGGTGGGCTACTCATCACCTCCCATTTCAGGGTCATCCTTGGCTCAATAATAACAACCAGAACAAAAATGTATGCAGTACGTGTTAAATGCCAGGTTTAATGTCAAGCATTTTACATGTATTAACTCATTTAATCTTCACATCAACCTTCTAGGTAGGACTGTTATCCCAAAGAGAGGTCACACAGCTGGAAGTGGCAGATCCTGGATTCAAACCCAGGTAGTTGGCTTCCAGAAACTTCATTTTGTCTGAGTGCCCAGGGGAGATTAGTCTCCTGAGGATTAACGAACACAAATCAAAATCTCAAGAGACCAAGGTGTAAATAAAGTAATACAATGGCAGTTGGTTATAGTGGGGTGACCAGATACTTCTGCTTGTTACCCAGGGTCCCTGGAATAACCCTTTGTGGATATCATTTTAGGCAATCCAGATTGTATTAGGAAAGCAATAGAAGGAAAAACAGACGCTCTTCTTCCTGTTATGAAGACTTTTTTTTTTTCCAGAGGCAATGGGAAGTTGAACCATCCACTTTTGACCCCATCAGAGCATTTTATTTTACCATGACATTCCAGGGAGAATGCCAGGAGGGATCACAGACAAAAAGAATTCTCTTAGTTGACCCCTGTAGTGTGGTAAGAGGTACAAATTAACTCCTTTGTTGGGTCAATAGGATATTCACTTGGAATTCAGCAGCAGTGTGTAATCCATTTTGTCTGGAACACTTGTGTGCAGGTTGCTAGGGAACTAAGCTCATTACCTGGCCCTGCCTCTTAGAGCTGAAGCCTCCTGGCTCTACAGCTTGGTTTGGACCTGACCGACTGATAGTGAATGACATGGGTGGTGATGGGGATTGTGGCCTTACCTCATCCTCTAAAAGGTGCAGTCCAGTAAGGGTCTGAGGATGGGAGTGGTTGGAGCAGCTGATGTCTTTGTTCTCGATGTTTCTTCCACCATTTATCCAACCCATGCCGGTTTTGTTTTCAGCTAATAACTTAAATTCAGCCTCCATTATCAAGCCCTAATTTATGAACGTTTTCTAGGTGCACCAGTGTTAACACTAAAACCACACAAATGCAACCAAATGAAACACGCTGCCATCCATGTTGAAATACTTCCATAGTCTAATTCACGCAGAGTTTTGTTCCTTGCGGGGAGTTGATTAGAAATGTGGGAAGTATTTCTTGATGTATATAAATTGAAAGGGAATGTAACAAAGAAGTACAAGTAGGTCCACTAGAAGAAAACTTGAAAATAAAATCTGGCTTTCGAAAATAATAATTATAAATGTAGGTGTGATGGTTCACCTTGCAAAAGCCAACTCCTTTTATAAAATGTTCATAAAAGAATTCACCACTTCGGGGTGGCAAGACCCATTTGGATTGCCAGGTGGGGTGGCTGAGGGGTAGCTGTATTAGACAGAGTAACTGGAACCTGAAGTGCTAAAAACAGCAGCAGGAGAGGAGCAGTACAGGGAGAGGAGGACACAGGGAGCACATCCCATCTGTCAGGGGGGAAGTGCTCTGCTTTAGTAAAGTCGACAACCAATATTTTCCCAGAACCTGGTACGTCTTCAGCTTCGTACCAGGTATGGCAGGGATGGAAAAAGACACAGCCTTTATCCCAAGAATTTCTAGTTTGTCTAGGGAGGTAAGACTAGCACAGTTGAGCCAGAAAATGAAATATGATTCTGTGTAAAAACGAGTGGCGTGGAAATTAGCTTAGAAAGTTAGAGGAAGAAGCGCTGTGAGTGGGCTGGAGGAGTAAGCGTACTCCTGCAGGTGGGGGGGGGGGGACACTCTCCTCTCATATATGAAGAACTGTGACAGGAGGAAGAACCCTGGGTCCCATCTATCCTAGGGGAGCACAGTGGTGAGAGCCCATTAGAATCTATGGGATTGGCACAGTGTGGTCCCGTCACTGTGCGACATTGTGTGACAAACCCTGACTGAGACAGCCTTGCATGTTTATGTAGTTCACATCCTCCCATCCAGCTGCCCACCCAGTGCTGATCTCTGCAGCTTTAAACCACAGCAGCCTATGGGTGAGGGAGGGGGAATCAGCCCATTACCATGGGAACTGAAGAGAGCCCAGTGTCCTAGGCACTGGGTAAACACAGGAAGTCAGTGTCTTGCGGATGCCACAGGCAGGAACAAACCGGGTCCTTCCAAAAACTTAAAATGATAGATGGCTGCTTCCAGCTCAAAAACCATGCATCTACATCTCCTGAAAGGCAGATTCTGTTTAGCTCTTTGAGCTACTTGTTAATTCCTGGATCTTGAAGACACTAAGTTCAGCACAAAATGCAGACATTCAGATGCTCCTTCCTCCTCTGTAGGAAATGGTACTAACAGTTTGCAGGACTATGAGAGTAAAAATTCCACTTGATCCAAATAGGTATTTTTGTGGGAGGGAAAAATACAAAGTTAGAGGGCTTTGTGAAAACCTATACAAGTTGTTCAAAGGTTATGGTAGGGATGTGAAATTTAAAATCCCAATTCCATAAAAAGGGACATTTAGATTTGATAGGTAAGGAAGGACAAGAATAGTGAGTGTGAGCTGTTGGACAAAACTGGAAAGAAACATAGAAGACTGCAAAAAATATTAGGAATATGGTGCTTGGGGGAAAAATGTCTCCTTTTGGAAGATGGTTATCATTTGGAAGGTTTGAATGCACTTCTTCGATCTTTAAATCTACCAAAAACGTCACTTTGATGTAAGGAAATAACATTTTAATCCAAAAGTTGAGGAACTGGCCACAGCTTACCAAAATGTGGCAGACAGTTCACATCCAAGGGAAAAGAATGACCCAGTTCAGTTGTTGTGTCATGATATTTTAGGGAGAACGTTTCAGGGATGTTTTTTAAGGGCACTTTTAAAAGAGAAAGAGTGAGACCCTTAAGAACTGAGACCTCATCCAGAAGAGCTGGTGATTAAAAAGGAGGAAACACAGACCAAAAGTGCAAGTCAGTCCAAGAAAGAGCTGTGCAGCATAACTGCATTTACATAGAGTCCCCAAACAGGAAACACTAAACAATATATTGTTTAGAGATAAACATGTAGGTGATGAAACTGTAAAGAAAAACAAGGCAGTGATTACCTTGGTGGTTACCCCTACCTCTGGGCGGGGAGTGGGGGAGAGGATGCAATCAGAGAGGGTTAAAGAAGCTTTTGAGGACCAGCAACCATCTCTTTTTTGTCAAGATGCATATGGCTAAAAGGAAGTTCGTTTTGATTATTCTTTAAAATATATATCTTACATATTCTTCTGCAGGTATATTATGTAATGAAAAGGGGGAGAGGAGAACAAGATCATGAAAGTATCCAAACTACCATAGACATTAGCATTTTAAGTGATGATATCGCATCAAAAAAAAACCCCAAAATTCTCACTGTAGTAAAAACTGAGCTTGAGGACAATGTCTGCATATCATTATTTTGCCTCTAAAGTCTTGATTTTCCTGTTGTCTTTGGCAGTGAGGTCTGTCTCAAGGACAGGAAGTGTGGCCACTGGTCCCATGGCCTGTTTAGCTGGAAGGATAAAGCATAGGACCCATCTCCTTGCCAAGACCAAGGCCAAGAGGGAGCTGAAGTTTAGGGGTTATCCACAGAGGCGCTGGCCCATCTTCAGCCCAGCCTGGGCCCTCCCGTTCACAGGTTGCGAATTCTTAAGGAGTAACCCCGCTCAGCCTCACCCTTTCAGCACGCAGCTCTGATTAGGGAAGAAATCTTTCCTAGTCTCCACCACTTCAGTGTTTCTCAACATTTTAAAATCCTGTCGTATAGCCAAGAAGATGTCATCAAACACTTTTTTGGTGACTTTTATTATGAAAACCATAGACATCTTTTCATTTTCCATCTACAAAATTATAAATTAACCGCTTTTAAGCTATCTGCATACATGTTCTCTCCAGATCCTGACATAGCCTCTGTGGGGGACATACCCCTTCCTGTGCCTCCCTCCCTCCTCCCCCATACCACCAGTTGAAAATAGCTTTCCTTGCTGCCATCACCAGCAGCGAACATTTATAGAATGTTTTCTATAAGCCCAAAATAATGGCAGCTGACATTTTTACAGCATTTACAATGGACCGTTTTCAAAGCTCTTGACATATATTGATGATATAATCCTTTCAAGGGCCTTACAAGGTCGGCGTATCCTGAGGCACAGGGAGGTAGAACGCCTTGTCAAAGTCACACAGCTAATAAGTGGTAGAACTGGGATCTGAACCCAGGCAGTGTCCACTCGGTTGTCCTAGTGTTCCCTATTCCGTGCCGCCTCACATGACATGCTACCCACTTTGCAGGTGTGATTGACTTACCACATCTCTTACAGTTTTATTATCCCCCCATTTTATGGATAAACCTACCGAGGTTTGGAATTTCATTTCACGAAACGAAGCGTTGGAGGTGGGACCAAGGAAGATCTCCTTTGTTCGTCCCCTGCCCCACTCCTTCATACACAACAGCCCCACACACCAACCCCCCTTCACCTCCCCGTGAAATGGAAAGTCTTCCCTTTCCCCCAATCCCAGGGTGAGTGGCCCCTGCAGCGGGAGGAAAGAGCAGATCCCGGAGTGAGAACATGAGCAAGCCTGTTCATGTGTTACTAATTGCTTCGACATCATGGAAAGGAGTTTGTCTTACTATGGGGTTTTTTTTGGTGGGAAAGCTTTTCGTACAATGCTGGCTGACTCCTGAGCCTTAAAGTAAACAACTACATCATCCTGTACAGAGAGAGTCAGGAAAAAGGAAACTGTAAGAAAATAGCAAACCCCTCCAGCTCGCTCGCTCTCTTTTTTAAAAATATAAGTGGAGGAAATGAGGTTTAGGGGGATTTGCTGGGGTCCATGTAACAGAAGGCTCTGTGAGTAACAGCCCCCTTCCCAAGCTGCATGTTTGAGTAAACGCTTTCTTCTCAACGCCCTCCCTGTGATGTAAGGAAGGAAGTACACCCAGAAAGCATGGCCAAAAGACTCTCTAAACCCGTTAGAAAGTTAAGCTACCTCCCATCAGGGAGTGGTGAAAAGTCCTCACTTTCAAAACTGCTAGGTGGCTGAGTGGGGTGACAGAGCTGACAGCTCTCTGTGGTCCTTGAATCCTGGGGGTGGAACATGTATGATTATCTCTGTCTCCATTGTCTAAGAACATGGACAAAATTCTAGGCATCCCCCTGCACTGAGAATACAGCACTGCGGAACCTTCCAGATGAGGATGCAGTCAGAAACACAGCAGACTTGCTGAGAAAACACCAGTGCCCCAGCCATAAATCACCTTGTCCAATGTCCGCATCCTTTAAATCCACACTAGGACTTTCTGGAGGGCCTTTCTGGTTGCCTGACTTTGGCTTTTCATGTCAACCCAGAGCGGTGGTACTTGGCAGTGGGGGTGACTAGAAGGGCAGAAGATGCAATTAGCCAGATCGCCTGTGGGCTTTTCCAACCATGCGCCCACCCCGAAGGTTCTGAAGTGCTATCCGTCCTCTTCCATCAGTGTTACTTCTGAAAAGCGATTGCACCTTTCAGAGGTGATTGAGGGATGTAGAAGATATAAAGCTGCTGCCTTTAGGATAGCCGGAATGAATGTCTCCTAGAGTTGCCGCTATAGCAATGCTTTCCTATAGCAAACTGTAACTATGTCCCAGCAAAAAGGAATTACCCCCTTAAATGAATTTGCCCTTTTCCCCCTTCAATCCACCACTTGTTTCTCCTGGTCCCGCATGATGTGGGACAGTCCCTGTCTTCCTGACCCGCCCCCGCCCCGCAAACCCTAGGATCTTTGCCATCTTTGTCATCCATAGAATAAGTATGTTTCTTTACCCTGAGAGTAGTAGTTTTCATTCTGTGTTTCCTTTTACGCTAGGTGGGAACTTCTCTGGGGTGTGTATCTTGCACTTGCCCTAGCATTCATTACCTGTGGGGCTGGGGTCCCCAACCCCCGGTCCACGGGCTGGACCCTTAGGAACTAGGCCGCACAGCAGGAGGTGAGCGGCGGGAGAGTAAACAAAGCTTCATCTGCCGCTCCCCATCGCTCCCTATCGCTTGCGTTACCTCCTGAACCATCCCCCGCATCGCTCCCATTACCGCCTGAACCCTTCCCCACCCCATGGGTCTGTGGAAAAATTGTCTTCCACGAAACCGGTCCCTGGTGCCAAAAAGGTTGGCAACCACTGCTGTAGGGCCTCCTAGTTTTATACAGCTTTCTTGTGAGTGATGTAGCCAGCCCTAGGTGTGTAAGGATAAATATTTAAACGGCCTTCCCTTAAATACTATTTTGGATAGTAACAGGAGCAACAGATTATAGTGGGATAACTGTTTGATTTTTATTTGAAATGAACCGCTCCTCGAAGGAGTTTTACAAATACAGCAATAGAGCTTGCCCACTTTTGCCACCCTCTTCTGAGACTTTGGACAGCACCCACGGCCTGTAAAATAAAATGTCATTTGTCGGATCTCTGCCTGCCCTCTTCAGTTTCACTGCCCCCTTTCTGGATACTGCCGGGCAGATCCCTGCCTTCCTGCTTGTTCCCCTTGCCTAGGATGACGCAGCCCCGCCTCTCTGATTATCCGCGTCTCCCGCTGCTGCTGCTCTCACGTCCCACCCCTTCTGTGAATCCGTCAGTTCGTTCGAACCCCTTTAGTGTTTATTGATGACTCTTCTCCCTCGGCACCCAGAATATACAGCATCGCTGCCTGTTAGATTTGTGTGCACCAACGACTGATCTCCCCAAGCCAACTAGAAACATCCAAAGGCCAACACAGACTTTTCTACCTGTCTGTGCCCTTCCCGTGTGTGTGCGTGCGTGCGTGCATGTGTGCATGTGTAGGTATGTGTAGGAGAAGCCCACTTACTTATGGAGAGTAAGTGTTCAGTAACAGCATCCTGTGACACGATGAGAGCTAGTGTGATTATACCCAGCAGGAATCGTTTGGGGAATTAAAATCAGCTGATTTAACAGTGACCGTCTTGCAGCTAATCCATCATTCTCCCTCTTTCAGCATATGGCTGTAGAATCCTGAATAGGATTCTATTCTGTTCTAGCCACAATGATCCTCACAGCTCCTACTAATTGATTGGAATTAGCATGGGAGAGAATCCAAACCTTTTTTTTTAATTTTTTTTTTTAACTGCTTCTCACCTTAGACACACTCGTCTGTCAGCCCCTCAGAGACAGGGAATCTCACTTTGAACAGGTGTTTAGTTTTCAGAGACCTATTATTTTGTCTGGTTTTTAGAAAACTTACAGCACGTATTAAGACTGCTCATGAACCTTGGTTTCCTCCTCCACAAAGTGGAAGTACACTTGCTCCTCTGCATCCTTGGGTTCCACATCCATGGATTCAGGCAACCACGGATGGAAAATACTCGGGAAAAAGTTCCAAAAAGCAAAACTTGAATTTGCTACGCCAGCAACTATTTCCATAGCACTTACATTGTATTAGGTATCATAAGTAATCTAGAGATGATTAAAAGTATGCAGGAGGTTGTGTGTAGCTCATGTGCAAATACTTCACCATTTTATATAAGGGACTTGAGCATCCACAGATTTTGGTGTCCACGGGGGCCCTTTGGATGCTGACGGATGACAGTAGCAGCGCTGCCCTCAGAGGGGCTGCCCTGAGGATTCAGTGATAGCTTGCAAGGCCTTTAGCAGAGTACCCGGCAGGTAGCACGCACGCAACTTTTAAATTTCTTTCCGGAGTCCTTTGTACGTCATGGCCTCACTTTATCTTCACAGAACCCATGAGACAGACAGGGTGCTAGCGTTATTTTCCTGTGATAGATGAGGAAACAGGCACGGATCAGTGAAAGGACTTGCTCGGGGCCTGTGATTCATGAAGAGCCGGGACTGGATCTGAGGGCTTTCCCCGCTGCTCCAGCACTCCTCCTGCTGGCAGCCTTCATCGTGGGGTGGCGGGAGAGAGGGCAGCCTTCGCCTGTGGAAGGAACCCCCGCCCCTGGCTTCTGCTGAGGAAGCTACCAGCCGTCTTTTAAAGTGGGCGTGAGTGTGTCGGCAAAATTTGCTGTCCTTGTAGTCAGGCTGCCTCCTCACCCCCAGCCTTCCGGAACCTTCCTCTCTGCTTGCGGCCAGCAGTAGAATTTGTGAAAGGTTAAAATACTGTGTATTTGCCTTATACCCTAGTTATCCCAGAAAGTTCCAGGATGACTTGGGAGATTTTATGGGCTCGGCTGAAAAATACTCAGGCAGTGATAGGCCTTGATGCTTGGAGGCAGGCTGGCTAAGCAAGGGGTGATTTAGGAAAAGCCCTGTAACCCTAGAAGCTCCTAACCAGGAGGCTGAGAGAAAGGGCTGAAGCGTCTTAATCCTCTCCGTAGTCTCCTCATTACTCTCATTAGTCATGGGTAAAGCTTCTCTTCTGAGGTGTGTGCTTTTCGGGATATTAATGAAATTTCAGGTTTCCCAGCTCAGGCTTCCACATCTGCGGTCTGCCAGTGTTTTCATCAGTGAGAAAGGAACTCTTTGCCAAGAATTCGTCGTGTACTGGAAACAGGAAAGTATGGAAAATGAAGCATTTATCATCATTGCTGCTGCTAAAGGTCACGGTTTCTTTTATAGAACTGAAGCCATCCAGCTGGAAGAGAAAGGTCCATTATTGTGTGCAGACAGCATGAAGGGTGTAGAAGCACGGATCGGATGGCCTCCACTCATGAGGCGATGGCGAGAGGTCAACATGTATTTACAAAGATCAGCCATTTCTGGGAGGATTAGAGAGGAGAAAAGGTGAACCAAACATTAGTTATGGACTTAGACCATTTTCAGCAACAGGAATGACAACACATCACCACGTGGGCATTTGGGGACAAGAGAGGGGTCAGGGAGCCATTGCTCCCCATCTCTTTCACTAGGCAGGAATTTGGGAAGTCCCCCCCAAGCGGGAGATCTTCTTGGTCTCCACAGCAGAACTCCATGTTCTGTGTTACGATCGCCGTCAGACATGGATCTTGCTGTCTGAGTGGATGAGTGCATCACCCTTACGGCAGGGTTCTCAGTACTAGTCTGCATTGCATCTCCCAAGGAGCTGGTTAAATGGCAGATGGCAGGTCCCGCCCCTGGAGCTTCAGATTCAGTAGGACCCTGATCAGCATTTTTTAATGCAAGGTGGGTGCTGACGGCACTTTGAGAAACACTGCCTGATAGTGGCATCGTTACCTACTTTTGGAGAGAGCTGGCTTTAAAATTAATCACCAGGTGGCTGCCCTAGGCAGTGTCCTAGGCCTGCTGGGATTTGCAAGAGATTCTTACGCTATGAGCCTTATCCTTAAGAAGAGTATATTAGGAATGGAGTGGAAAGCACAGGATTTGCCAGAATCAGGTGCTGGGACATTGTTGGGGTACCAAGAGGGCTGGAGAGTCAGGGCCCGCTGGGCGGCGGGTGGGGATTGCAGGGTTTGCACTGATGGCTCAGAGGGGAAAGAGGGCATGACCAGTGTGCAGGCAGCCTCGAGCTTGATAGTTCACCAGCCTGAAAACCTATGTCTCGGTTTCGAGAAAGTAATAGGCTCAGCGGGCGTTTGGCCAAGGCTCCTTGAAATCTGGTGTTGATGAACCTGGAACAGGCACCAAGTTTGAGCAGTGACCCAGCCCACCATCAGCAAGTGAGGACTTAGCCCAGACCATGCTGGTAATGACAGCACTCTGGGCTTTTGGAGATTTTGCTCAGAAATAGAGGGTATCTGGGGTCACCATAGACTGTGGTGTTTGAGAGTTCAGAACCTCAGTATTTGTACCTTGAGGTTACTTGTAAAATGTGTTCCAAATTTCAAAGCGCTCAATTCTCCGTGATCCTGAGGTGGGACTTAGGGGACTGTCACCTCCTTTAATGGGTAAGAAAACACGTGGGGGTGGTCTTGAAATTCTCACAGAGATATGGGGTGGAATTGAGTCTCTTGTACAGGCCCTGTGACCCCCAGCTAAGATTATCCTGCTGCCCCATACTGAGGAAGGTTGCGTGAGAGGACCAGAGCTCTTGGAGTCGTTTTTAAAGCTCTGTCTCTTTAAAAAATATATTTCTTCTCTTATTGGTCTTCAAGTCTCTTTCTTTACAAATAGCTGCGTGATCTGCGACGCCCCCCCCCCCCCCCCGCAACTTCCTTCTAAACAAGTCTAATTTCTTCTTCCTTTTATCTCCCTAAGACTGTTACTCTACAGTACTATGTCCCCTCTGCTTCTTTATATGGTAATTATGTCTGTGATGGTATTTCCCATCACACTAGACTATAAAAACCTTGAGGCAAGGAGTTAGATAGTAGTCACACTTTCTTTTTCCTCTGCTTTGCCTCTTAGGATCATAATGGATAAAAAATACTTGTTTGCACTTAGTAGCCCCTCAGTGTGAACTTACTGATTGATTTCAGTCTACCTAATCATAAGAATTACAATAGTCATATTGATTGATTCAGTTATCTATGGCTATGCAACAAACCACCTCAAAACTTAGTGGCTTAAAACAACAATAAATTATGTCTCCTTGTTCTGTGGACCAGGAACTCAGGAAACTGGGCTGGGTGGTTTTTTTGCTCCATGTGTCATCAGCTCGCGTCCCTTGCTTGGCTGCATTCACTTGGTGGCTGGGCGGGGCGGGGCTGGGCGGGGCTGAGCGGGAAGGTGCCAGGTGCCTTCACCCACATATTTGGTGCTCTCCACATGAGGTCTTATCCTTTGGTGGCTGGCTGAGCCCAAGCTGCTTTCCAGCATGGTGGTTGGCTGCCCCCAAGAGCACAAAAGCAGAAGCGGCCAGACCTCTTAAAAGTTAGACCCAGAACTGGCATAGTTAGCATCACTTCTGTGCATTCCGTTGGCCAAAGCAAGCCACAAGGGCAGCCTAGCCTCAAGCGGAGGGAAGCAGACTCTACCTTTTGATGGGAGGAGCATATGCTCATCAGGGAAAGCGGGGACTGATGGGCCGTCTTTGGAGACCATCTAGCACAGTCATAAGGGCAGCTGATACTGAGCTTTCACTGTTGTCAGGCACTGATCATCTAATCCTCACACAGTTCTATGAAGAAGGTGCTATTACCATTTCCTTTTCATATATGAAGAACCCGAGGCTTGGAAAAAATTACGTAACTTTCCCAAAGTGACACAGCTCACCTTTGAGAGGAGTGGACTCGAGACAAGGCGGTCTAATTTAGAACCCCTTCTTGGCAAAGAGGCAACCTCGATGGAACTTGTAGACAAGCTCTGAATTCTCTTACGTGCATGGTTTCGCGTTACTTGCTGTGGGAAGTCAAAAAGTATAAGCCGTATCCGAGAAACAAGGCTGAAACGTACAAGATGAGTAGAGACACATATGCCAATAAGTAATGATGTGTTAAATGGGATGGGCCAGGCAGTAAATGATGGAGGAGTTTGGAAAAAGAGGAAGTGCAGATACCTTGGAGGAGGTAGGGAGACTGGTCCTTTGGATGAGCTGCTGCTTCATTAGGAATGTTGGGTGGGGCCAGGAAATAGCCTGAGCCCCTGCAGGGAGGCTGGAAGAGGCTGGTGCTCACAGATGAATCGGCAGATGGAGAATAGCCTGGGTCTTGACTCCAAGGAGCTGGGAGAGCTGACCGAGGAGTTCAGACTCCCTGAGGCAGCCTAGAAGGGTCCTTTTTAGATAGATCCTCAGATTTTATGGCTGGAGAGGATCCCACCAGGCTGTTCCTTGACAGCCAGGACTATGACTTGTCCATTTCTGCTTACCCTAGAGGAGCCCAGTGCCAGGCAGAGAAGTACCCTCAGTTAATGTACATAAAAAGAGTGACGTCAGAGGTCTTCTATCCAACTTCCACGTTCAGAGATGGGGAAATCCAGGTTGACCCCTGATCTCAGGGCTCACGAGCAGAGAGTGCTCACAGCCTCCATCAGCCAGCTCTTCCAGGTCCCCGCCCACCAGCGGCCCTGCCCACACCTCAGGTCACGAGACCACACTTGAGGGCTTATTTGGTACTTCTGTAGAAACATCAGAATTGAAGCAGAGCTGAAAGCCCGGGGACTTCCCTGGGGCCCTAAGGACCTGAGCTCCTTTCTCACAGAGAACGAACAAGGTCCAGATCTCCTGGGTGGCAGGAAGCACAGAGGTACCAAGTACCAGGGCTTGGTACAACCGGTCCATGCCTCTCACTGAGGCTCCCTTCAGAGCCTCCCTTCAGAGGCTCCCTGAAAAGTTCCCCATTGACCTCTCAGGGCTCCCAGCCAGGAATTCATCCTTGAACCAAGTGTCGAACGGGTGACTCTACTGTTCTCTTGTGAGCACGAGCCCAACCTGGCTGCAAGATTGTAATGTTAGAGATAGTGTGATAACAGGACACCTGGTCCTTCCTAGTCACTGCCTGCTTCACTCCCCTCCCCCAGTACCTCCCTTCTTCAGACCAAGGTGTGCCCTCCCAGCCTTGAGGAAGGAGCATGTGAAATGAATAGACCAATGGGGGTCTGAACCCAAGGACAGAATAATATTGTCATTTATAACAAATATCTGTTGAGCATTTATGCTCATATATATATAAACAGTAAATGGTAAATATAAATTACATATATATGGTATGTCTGTATATGATACATACCATATGTATATGATAAATACACACAGGACATATAGCCCAGCACTGCTAAGCGAAAGGGCTATAATAATATAGAGATAGTCATTCATTCAACACCTGTTTCTCATGTGTCTACTACATACAAGGCGCTGTTCTGAGTGTTGGCGATCAGCAGTGAAGAAAACAGCTGGAAATCTGTGCCCTCATAGAACATATTCAAGTAGGGGGAAAAGGGCAATAAACAGATAAAAAAGTCCATCATGTCAGGTGGTGATAAGACAAAACAGGGACAAAAGCAAGGGAAGATGAAAGTGGAGTTCTGGGAAAGGGCATTTGTTCATTTGTTGTAATCTGGGGTATTCACAGAAGCCTTTCTGATAAATTACAGTAACATTTGAGCAGGACCATTAAAGTGTGAGCCATTTACCTAGGGGAGGAGTGTTCTAAACAGAGGGAGCAGCCAGTGCAAAGGCCCTGGGGCAGGAGTGTACCTGGCATTTCTGAAGAACATTGAGGAGGCCAGCATGGCTGGAGCAGAGTGAGCTAAGCACAGGATAGGAGGAGATGGGCCAGAGGGGAGGCACCCTGACCATCCTAGAAAAGAAAGAACACAGTCTCGTAAAAACTTGGGTACTGGGACAAGGTGGGATGTGGTAAGTGCAGACTAAGGGACCCTGTCAATTTTAAAAGAGAGGAGAGAGCGTCCTCCCTGGGTTGGGGAGTGGTCAAGGAAGGCCCCCTGGAAGAGCTAGGACTCAAACTGACCAGAAGAAGGTCAGTGCACCCAGGTAAGGGCTGAGGATGTTCCTGGCAGGAGAAACGTGAAGGATGCTCTGAGGAGAGTTTGCATAGGGGCCTGGTGAAGGTAAAGCGGAACATAGAGGTGGAGGCTGTGTTTAGAGGGCCTTGGATGGCGGATAGGAAAGTTGTGAAAAATCAACAGAAGCCTGCCTGTCCCACGTCCCGTCCTACCAAGCAGGCAGCTTAGCCCAGGCCAGTGGAGATGCTGGCTCTTAAAATCTTCCCAAACCCTGCCCCGGCCCAGGCCCGTTGCCCTGCCTCGGGTTCATCCCTTCTGTGCTGACTCAGACTTTCCTGTATCCCTTCCAGTGATGACTATGGCTCTGCCAGGGGCACAAACCAGGTCCCCTCCCAACCACAGACACCCTCCGCAGACATAAATCTTTGAGGTCTGGAATTCTCTTTCCATCTTGCTGGAACGACTGGATTCCCACACGCAGAGGGTGGGCAGCTATTCTTATGAAAAGTATTGCTCAGTTTCTGGACTAAAAAGGCATGTGAGAGCTGAAGATAAGGATCCCCAACTCCAAGTCAGGCTTATCTGCAAGCAAACCCTGAGACTTACCTCTTTCTTTCCATCAGTAATGACCTGTGTGTGAGAAAAGCAGGGAGGCGTTGTTGCCATATGACATGGCAAAAAGGGATTAGCCGTTAATGCCATTTGGTTTAGAGATGCATTGTTACATAAAATACTCTGGAGGAGTTCAAGTGTCCCCCAAGCTAATGCTTACATCCCCAGGTTGGTAACACTATAGCTGAGTATTGTTTTACTTGCCATTTTTCAAAAGAGGGAGGAAAAATACACAAGCCATTATTCAGCCTAGTAATAATAATTTTGAAGGAAACAACCACAACTCCCAAACCTTACTTCTGTGGGCAGGATGTGGTGAGGCTATTGCTCCTTCCTAGGCCACCTTTCAACCTACAGAAACTGCTCTGGGTTACAGCCAGATTACAGGGAGTATTAGGAGGCTTTTGGGAGCTAGAGAGTCTTAAAGATGGCAGCCTAGCTCTAGCAAAGAGGATGATCACTGACTTCAAAGCCAGACACGCGTGACCTCTTTTTTTTGGTTGACTGAGCGAATTGTTGAAATTCCTTAAACCTTAGTGTTCTCATCTTAAAAAAAAAAAAAAAAAAGTGGGCAGGTGTTAGCTAACACTGTGGAGGTAATCATTTTGCAGTGTGTAAGTGTATCAGATCGACAGGTTGCATGCAATGTGTTGTCAATTATTATCTCAATAAAGCTGGGGGGGAAAATGGGGATAGGGTGATAATGACCATCTCCTAGAGCCGTTTCAAGGTTTGGATGTGAAAAGGTCTACACAGACCTACTAGAGAATGGACTTGAGGATATGGGGAGGGGGAAGAGTCAGCTATGACAAAGCGAGAGAGAGGCGTGGACATATATACACTACCAAACGTAAGGTAGATAGCTAGTGGGAAGCAGCCGCATAGCACAGGGAGATCAGCTCTGTGCTTTGTGACCGCCTGGAGGGGTGGGATAGGGAGGGAGACTCGAGAGGGAAGAGATATGGGAACATATGTATATGTATAACTGATTCACTTTGTTATAAAGCAGAAACTAACACACCACTGTAAAGCAATTGTACTCCAGTAAAGATGTAAAAAAAAAAAAGGTCTAACACAGTGACTAAATAATACCAGTTTCCTTCTTTCCTGGCTAGCATCAGCTGGGGAATCAAGAAGGAGGGCAGTTAGGTGTGGTACTGAGTGGCTGGAGGCCCTTCCTCTATACTTATCTTCTTTTTAAGCCAATTATACTCTTGGTATAATTTTGAGAAAAAAAAATTTAAGAGGCTACATAGCATTTAAAAGTCTTTAACAAACAAACAAACAAACAAACATACTGGCAACAATTGCCAAATTATTGAAGTTCCCAGACAAGGGAGCAAATGTTGGGTCTTGGCAAAGTGGGATGGGGAATTTCTGAGTGTTATTTTTGAATAACGAAATCTAACCTGGGAGGGTGGGGTGGAAATTTCCCCAGATCTTATCATTGTGCAGTGAAGAGCTGTATAAAACCTGTTTGTCCCCACCGCATGTTTACTTACCAGTGGGCACGATACCTTGCAGGCCAAAAGTTCAAACTACTGTTAGCTCCCAAGTGTTGTGTGAACTTCAAATGAACCAGCTTCAGAAGTGGCTCGAAAAATGCTCTGACCCACGAATTTTGCCACCTCCTCAACGTTCCCCAATACTTGCCACAGCCCTGGGGGATCCGGTGTTAAATATCTGGAAAGATGAGATGAAGGCTTGGTGATAACACTCTCCCTCCCCAGTGCAGACTCTCACTCTCAACACTTTTTCCAGATACTTCCTTGGAAGTACAATTCTTGTCATTACATCAAGCTTCTAGGCTTAGCCATACTTTATAATGAGAAACTCTGCCAACTCCAGTGAATTGACAAAAATAGATGATTTATTTGAATTCATTTCGTAAATGCGGGTTTAGTTTTTGAATTTTCATGCTTTTTGCTGTAGCAACTATGAATGTATTCAAGTTGGGACCTAGGTCTTACTAATCAACATTTGAAGTGTCAGCACTGTTCCTGGCTTCTAGTACAGATTCAGAAAATGTCTTCCAGGTGCAGTTTATCTAGTTCCTTAGGCATCATGTCTACTGTTAACATGCAGTTTAGTGGTAGTCAGATCATGGCCTTGGCTTAAATCCCATCTCTGTTTTAACTGGCTGTGTGATTTTGGTCAAGTGACTTAACTTCTCTGTGCTTCATTTTCTTCATCAGCAACATGAAGATACCAGTAACTAATAAAGCTACTTTTGAGGATTCAATAAATGAGTCATGTGAAGTCTTTAGTAAACTATAAGACACACATAATTTTTTGCTGTGATATTTATTCCTGTTCTCTTCAAATTTACCATTTCTCTCCTGCCTTATACCAGTTTCTCTGCACTTCTCACACCTTCCTCTGTGAGAGCAGTAGTTACAGGGAGCTTGGAAACCAGTTGTCAGCTCTGCCGCCATTTGCTTTTCACAATTGCACTTGCCTCGTCAGAGCCTCGGGTCCCCACACTGATGTTCCTAAAATCTGTTGCTAAATCAACAACAGTCTTATTGACCACAGTGAATAAAAAGATGGGAACAGGAAAACTGAGATCTCCAAATTCTGCCATTGTGCTTACAGCACTTCTTAGAAGCTAATAAACATAAGGATGTCCCAAGGGGAATCTTATCTAAGTCCCAATCTTACCCCAACCAAGGTACCCACAAACACAGAAATGACACCCGTGCTCTCAGACTGCTTACCTGGTACATAGGAAAAAAGGCCTTCTCCTCAAATAAACCTCGACCTAGGCTGTCCCCTTTATCTCTACTGACGGTGTTTCTCTGGCTGCGTGATGGGTTCATGTTATTAATTTTAAAACAAAACAAAAAACAAGGATAAATAAAACCAACTTTGTTCCCAGGGTCTAAGTTGAGTCACTGGATTAGTTCAGCCTTCCTCTTCCAGAAGACTGCTCTGGCTAGTATGCTTTCAAGTATCTCTTTTCTTATTTATTGTTTATTCAAGAAATGGTTAAGGATGACAATGCTGACGGTTGGGATAAGGCTGCCCCGATTCGGCCCCAAGTCCCAGCTTGCTAGTTCCCTCTGTGGCTCATGTTCACCACTGATTCAGGAGGAGGATGTTTGGGGTCCTACCACCGTCTCCTCTCGTTGGGATTCTCTGTGGGTCTCCGTGGCAATCAAGACTTATTCATCCTCCACTTGAATTGGTTCTGCTTCCAGGCTGTTACGTTTACAGGCCTGTGCTGTTTCTAGAATTGCCATTTTTTAGCTACTGAAGGTAGGACATTTGACCTGGGCTGATACCTCAGGAAAAATTTGACTTCTCAGCCATGGCTGGAAGCTCCCGGAAGGCAGGTCCTGTGTCTTGGGCATCTGAGCTGTACACAGGGTCTGGCTTCCGGTGGGTACCCACAGAATGTTAACTAAATTGAACTGAACTGGGCCTCGAAGGATGACGAGGATTTAGCTGGAAGGACCGGAGAGCTAGAGGCATTCCAGGGAGAATTTTCTCCAAGAAAGAAGAGACAGGTGGGAAGCAGGAATTACCAGGGGGTGAATGGCAATTTAGTTACATGTGAGAGTGACTGGAGGGCAGACTGATGGCTGTCTGCTTTGAATCCTTAGAACATTGTTGCCTGTTCTGGCTTCAGGATAGAATCACATGGGCTACTTTAAACACATACACCTCCTGGCCTCACCCTAGTTCAGTTAAAACAATCCCTGTGGGTGGGACCTGGGGAGGTTGAGAACCACTGACTTACGGCTTCTAGGGACACTTTACAGACTGTGTTGAGAGTCCCACACCAGGTGTCCCCTTTTACTATAAATTGCTAACAGTCTTGGGGAAATGGCAGAATCTGCCTCAAAGTCTTCCAAGCTGGAGTTTAGAATTTTAGAGCGATCTAGACATGGCAGAATTCTCAACAAGGACTAGTAAAAATCAGGGCGGACAGTGCTACAGACTTCACCACCCCTACTTGCCCTTAATTGTAACCCTTGCACTCTGAACATTGCTAATTTCCTGAACGCTTGCAAACTGATGAATCTCAATTTTTTAAGTGTAGTTCAGATTTCACCCTCTATCTAAGTCACAGCAAAAGTCGCTATATGTATGAGGAATGAGAAGTTTGTGAGTCAATTAGGGTGCTGTTTATATTTCCAGAATTCAAAATAAATCATTCCATTTAACTGTTGTATCCTGACTTTCTAAAAATCATTTCTGTTCGTGAGTAACATAAGTGACACAAGGTGTTCATTTCCTAAATAGGTTTAGGTTTTGCAGGTGTTCAAGTTCATGGCAAGGACACAGTCTCAAGTATGTCTCATATTGCTACCAGTCATTGAGCCATAGGACTTAAACTAGCAAATAATCACCCTTGATTGTGGAGTCCTGGGTTTGCCCATGCCCTATGTAAGAATTTTAAAGCAGTATTAAAACAAAACAAAATGCTTCTCATGGAAGGACCCATTCATCTGTCTTTCCTTCCGTAAGTCATCATCTGATGCTTGGGCTTTCACTAAGTCACATACACTTAATACAGCATACATACCCCTTTGGGAACATATTGGGTGTTAAAAGGAGAAAATCACATATGCGTATTTCTCCCTACACCTGTCCGAACTCTGGTCATATCCCTGCTGGCTTCTAGAAGAAAGGCTGAAAACTTTACAGTGTAGAAAGTTGTAGCATTCGTAGGAGCTATAGGAATCTCGGCACATAACCTTGGACAAGCAAATATTGGCCTGAGTAACCATGAAGCCAGCGACTGTGGGTTTGTTTACCAAACGAACTGCCAAGTCACAAATAAGAGCTTTTTTGGCTTTATGAGGAATGAACAACATGGTACTGAAGTGTTTCCTTGTGAAACCTTTCCATATGCATCATAGCAAAGTAGAGATCAGAGTACATTACGTTGTTTAGTTAAATCCAAAATTCTTTGAGCTGGAGGAATTTCCCCTAAAACTGCACCACACTGCCAACAATTTAATGTTGGAAAAGCCATGTTCCTTTTGTTGTTGTTGTTTTTTTTGTTTTTTGCGGTACGCAGACCTCTCACTGCTGTGGCCTCTCCCGTTGCGGAACACAGGCTCCGGACGCGCAGGCTCAGCGGCCATGGGTCACGGGCCCAGCCGCTCCGCGGCATGTGGGATCTTCCCGGACCCGTGTCCCCTGCATCGGCAGGCGGACTCTCAACCACTGTGCCACCAGGGAAGCCCCCATTTTTAATATTTGAGATTGAATACTCTTATTTTCTCACTGAAGACATTATAGGACATTGAGCTTTTCTGTGGTTGATTGTTATCAAAATGTGTGACTTCTGTATCACAGGTTGTAATATAGTTTGATATGACAGTCCCCTTTCCAGGAATCCTATTTTTATTTTTTGTTGTTGTTGTTTTTTTTTAATATATGAGCTATTGCTGAACTCCAAAAGGTGACTGCTAGGAGTACCAGCCAGTTAATATTAACATTATTGAAAATAGTAGGTTAATGTGAAAAAGAGAGTCAAAATTGATAAATTTGCTGTTTATTAAGGACCTGTACCTGCTGGTCTTTATAGTGTGTGCAGCTCATTGATTTCTCCAGCTGAGAAGGACGGTGGCTTCCACAGCTAACCTCCATTCTGTGTCTGTGAGTTCCCCCTTCCTGTTCACTTTTTCCCTCTACTGTTCTAGTCCCCAGAACATAATCTTGCCCCCTTTTATTCTTATTGCGGTGAGGAACAGAGTTTTTCCCATTTGTTTACTACCTAGATAAGTTGGAGTTTTTTCAGAAGGAACGAGAAGGGAAAACAAACAGAAACAGGAGAGGTTAGAGTCCAAGATTCTGTTCCAAATTTAAATAAGGTAGGTCTAGCCACAGAGTGGAATGGCCAGCCAGGCTTAAGAGGTGCGTATGTCACCCTGTGGTTCTTTTCCCTTTGCCTCTGGAGAACCAGGGCCAGAGCCCCCCTTTAAAGCCCATGGTATGTCCCCCTCTTGGTCCTTCTATCTAACTTCAACCAGTGGAATGAGCCCTGAGCAGTATACTGTTAAGTAACCAGTGGGAGGAGAAATCTCCTCCGGGCCTTCTCCATGGGAGTCTTCTATCCGTCTCATAAAATCCCAGAGGCAAGGGGCAAGGGCTCACTCCTACTTCTCCCAGGTTAACCAGTCTGGTTACTCCAGCCTGACTCTGGGCCTCTTCATATATGTCCTTATTCATAGGCACTGCCCTGGTCAGCGTTTTTGATTTTCAGACATCACTCTACTGATGCTGTTGTTTCGTACATAGGATTTTTAATAGAAGGAGAACATAGTAAAGTTTCAGAAACTATATTGTCCTCTCTGTAGCTCCTGCCTTTTCACATTGTGGTGGTTTCCTGAGAGACTCTCTCTGTTTTATAATTTCATTCTAAACTCACAAGACAACGGCTCATCCAAATTAAACATTTGGAGCAGGAAAACTTTGTGGGGCCTTCGGAAAAACACTTTTTGAAAGGTGTGTAAATATGGGATTATTACACCTCCTTATGCCAAAATCATGTCAAATAAAAGTTTCAGATCTGTTCTTTTACTGACCCAAAGCCCTCTTTCATCACAATTATATCCTTAATCTGTTCTAGGATTACTGCCATGATATTATCGCTCTAATTATAGCCCCCAAAAATGTGAAATATGTTATATAGCTCAGAGCTTGTTTGGACTTCTTATAGACGTGCTTATATGGCAAGAAAAGCAACTTTCAGTCCAACAGTGGAGAGGAGGAGTCATACACGTGGTCCTTCCTCCAATTTTTTTTTTAAGTATTATTAGAAATGCCTGGTTGATATCTTTTTGTAACATATTACATTAAAAAATTTTAACTCGGGGCAGTTACGTAGTACACTCCTAGAGATGTCTGAGTCTGAAAGCAGTTGCTGCCTCTAAGGTATTATGGTAAATAATCTACCAGACGATGAGGGCACTCACCTGTTTGGACAGTGGGGGGCCGGAAGAAGGGTTTGGGTAGATAGGTTGGGACAAGACAATGGAGGGGCCGTAGATCCCACTGTGAGAAAAGGCTGCCTCATTGGATGACAACGGGCAAAGCAGGAATGTGTTTGACCCACTTTCTTCCCCAGGCTGGAGGAGTAGATGTGAACCCATCAGTGGGTCCAGAGCTCCATCTCTGAGTGGTCGCCCCACAGCTGTGTGTCTTCATGGTTGTATGGCACCATGTGATGGTTTTGTCATTCTCGTGTAGTGGTTCCAGCATCTTTCGTTACAAAATACTCAGGTCAATGGCTCTACCAATTCTCCCCTGCCCCTCCAGCATCTGCTGGTCCCTAGACTGTTTTTACATGTCAAAGAAGGCTAGCAGTGGCCTTAGGTGATCTCACGTGATGCTACGGGGCTTTGATTCCAGGGTGACAGCTTAATTTTTGACTGGAGCCATTCCATATACTGAATACTATTGTATTAAGCTGTGACATGCTCCCTTTTCTGATGCCAGCCAGTGCTCAGAATTTTCTCTTCATGTTCTTGCTCTGGAGCTGAGGGGGTTGCTGATTTAGCATGTGGTTATTCAATTTGGGGTTTATATCATTCAGTATTTTCAGTGCAGAGTCCTGTAGAAACCTGGAACTCCCAGCAGCTCCTGAAAGCAATAAGAATGCCATAGGGTCACCGTACACAAAGCTTTTGCTTATGCTTATTTAATTATAGGTGGTTGGCAGATAAATAAATTAAGGCGAGCGACCTGTGGACCTGCTCATGTTCAGGGGTTTTCAGCTCCTCCCTGCCTCTCAAGCAGGGGGCATCTCCTCAGGAGGAGGGCATCGCTCTATCTACGCTGAGTGATTCTACGCTTGTATCTGATTATCCTATTGTGTACTTTATTGTATATGTTGTATATTTGTACTCACATTTTATTTTACAGAATAGTATGCACAAAACCATATATCCTATACTCTACAGGCAAGTTAAAGTAGTATTTTTCAAACTCCAGGTCACGTTTGACTAGTGGGTCATGAAATTCGCTTAGTGTGTCTCTGTGAGCATTTTTTCTTTAGTGAAATAGAATAGGATAGAAAATATGAGAGTGCATCTGTATTTTCTACATGGGGTAAAGATAAGGGTTATCTTGGGAAACTTAATTGCAGTTACCTGTCTGCATGTGTACGTGGGTTTTGACCTACAGTGTGAAGCCCTGGCCAGGGGAACTGAGTCAGCAGATGAGAGACCAAAATAGCATCCCTAGAGGGCAAAGACAACTCCCGGAAGGAGCCCTGAATCCCAGAGGATTCCCCCCACACCCCGCCTGGTCACGGGAAGATGGTGTCTGATGGTCAGTGAAATGCCTCCCCTTCCTCCAGAGAGATCAGTGCCCGCCCCCTCACCCAGCAAGCAATGGCTGCAATGCCTTCCTAGTGGAGGTTCTGGGGTGAGGGCCATGGGGCAGACCCTGTTCCTAAAGGATCAGCTGCCATCCTCTGTTCCAAGCAAACCGGCTGCTCAAAGGTCAGCCAATCAGCCAGACTCTGTCTCCAGGCTGGCTTGGCATTCTCCAGCAATCCCGTGTGGGTCCGGGCCTTGTCTGGCCTCCAGGGCTAGACATGACTCTTGCCAGCAATACGTTGTGATACCTAGCTCCACAGGGCAGTGTTTCTCAAAGAATAGCCCAGAGAACTTTGGCTTCACATGAATGTCACCTGCTGAAGCAGAACCTCTGGGCTGAGTCCCAGGTGATTTTTAAAAATTAATTAATTAATTAATTTGGTTGCATTGGGTCTTCATTGCTGCACACGGGCTTTCTTTAGTTGCATTGAGTGGGGGCTACGCTTCGTTGCGGTGCGCAGGCTTCTCATTGTGGTGGCTTCTTGTGTTGCGGAGCTCAGGCCTTAGGCACGCGGGCTTCAGTAGTTATGGCACATGGGCTCAGTAGTTGTGGCTCGTGGGCTTAGTTGCTCCGCGGCATGTGGGATCTTCCCACATGTGTTTTATTTTTAAATTTTTTGATACGGTTTAATTTGGGATTATTCTTCTTGGTCAGTGTTGTTTTTGGTTTTTTTTTTGCCGTACGGCGGCCATGGCTCACGGGCCCAGCCGCTCCGCAGCATGTGGGATCTTCCCAGACCGGGGCACGAACCCGTGTCCCCTGCATCGGCAGGTGGACTCTCAACCACTGTGCCACCAGGGAAGCCCTTGGTCAGGGTTTTTATATAACTGTTTGAAAACTTAAAAGGGGGCGAAAAAGTCAACTGTTTATCTACAGCAGCAGCAGGATAGCACTGCTCTAAATGCCTATATCTTGGGCAAGACCCCTTCAGGAATCCTCTTGAAAATACTCTCTGGTAAACAAGGAATTGGATGGGTTTTAAGAGGTAATCCACATTCTCTATTTATTTCTATAATGAGTGAACATTGTTAGAAGAGCCCTATTTCCATTTTCGTCTGTCTGTTAACAAACAGCTCGTAAAAGCCCATCTTGGTTCTGACACTGAGCCTTCTGCCTCTTTCCTCAACTCAGCATGGAAGGGCTTTTCTCAGCCTTGTTCTCTGTTGCTTCTCCTGCAGTGAATTCTTCTTAGGTCAGGAGAGATGTATCTGATATCCAAGGTCTATTTGAGGGAAAGATTCTGTGGCCTTTTTTTTTTTTTTTTTTTTTTTTGCCTGGAGACCCAGCCTACCTGTCTGTGTTTATCCCTAGTTAGAGAAGTTTAAAAGCAAAGGATTAAGAGGAGGCTGGGCCAGGCAAGCCACCCGTTCTCCCTGAGCTGGACCACGTCTGATAACACTTCGCTGAACTGTTTTCTAAAAACTCATCAGAGAAAGAGCACAGAAATCTCATCTCCAGTTGGCCAAGGGAACCCAGGGCACTTGGACTTGACAAGATCTCGTTAGGGGCTGATAAGTACACGTTTACCTGGTGATGCAGGTGCTCTTTTATAGAGTGATGAAGACTAGTGGCTGGAACAAGAAGAAGGCACAACACATGTCTCGGAAGACGTGGTCCTGGGAAGTCACCTCCCCTTCTGCAAGCCCGGAGCTCACAGTGCTGTTATCACCAACACAAGGAGGGCTTTTGCTGGCTACATCCTGGATAACTTACTGAGTTAGAGATTGCCATAGAGCTCAGGCCATTAATCCCATTTTAGATGTTAAATGTTGGAGAAGCTGTGCATTTCAAAACACTGAAGTGGCTTAGGACAGACTCAGCAATGTCTGTTGTTTCACCTGTTTAGAGCTTCAAATCAAAGCAGTTCCCTCTCTCTCCTCCTCTTATTTACTTAATTAATTAACTCATTTACTTACTTATTTTTTAACATCTTTATTGGAGTATAATTGCTTCACAATGGTGTGTTAGTTTCTACTGTATAACAAACTGAATGAGCTATACCTATACATATATCCCCATATCCCCTCCCTCTTGCGTCTCCCTCCCCCCAACCCTATCCCACCCCTCTAGGTGGACACAAAGCACCTGTGCTATGTGGCTGCCTGTGCTATGTGGCTGCTTCCCACTAGCTATCTATTTTACATTTGGTAGTGTATATGTGTCCATGCCACTCTCTCACTTCGTCCCAGCTTACGCTTCCCCCTCCCTATGTCCTCAAGTCCATTCTCTACGTCTGCATCTTTATTCGTGTCCTGCCCCTGGGTTCTTCAGAACCTTTTTTTTTTTAGATTCCATATATATGTGATAGCATACGGTATTTGTTTTTCTCTTTCTGACTTACTTCAGTCTGTATGACAGACTCTAGGTCCATCCACCTCACTACAGATAACTCAGTTTTGTTTCCTCTTATGGCTGAGTAATATTCCATTGTATATATGTGCCACATCTTCTTTATCCATTCATCTGTTGATGGACACTTAGGTTGCTTTCCATGTCCTGGCTATTGTAAATAGAGCTGCAGTGAACAGTGTGGTACGTGACTCTTTTTGAATTATGGTTTTCTCAGGGTATATGCCCAGTAGTTGGTTTGCTGGGTCGTATAGTAGTTCTGTTTTTAGTTATTTAAGGAACCTCCATACTGTTCTCCATAGTGGCTGTATCAATTTACATTCCCACCAACAGTGCAGGGTTCACTTTTCTCCACACCCTCTCCAGCATTTATTGTTTGTAGATTTTTTGATGATGGCCATTCTGACTGGTGTGAGGTGATACCTCATTGTAGTTTTCATTTGCATTTCTCTAATGATTAGTGATGTTGAGCATCCTTTCATATGTTTGTTGGCAATCTGTATATCTTCTTTGGAGAAATGTCTATTTTGGTCTTCTGCCCATTTTTGGATTGGGTTGTTTGTTTTTTTGATATTGAGCTGCATGAGCTGCTTGTAAATTTGGAGATTATACTTTGTCAGTTGCTTCATTTGCAAATATGTTCTCCCATTCTGAGGGTTGCCTTTTTGTCTTGTTTGTGGTTTCCTTTGCTGTGCAAAAGCTTTGAAGTTTCATTAGGTCCCATTTGTTTATTTTTGTTTTTATTTCCATTTCTCTAGGAGGTGGGTCAAAAGGATCTTGCTGTGATTTATGTCATAGAGTGTTCTACCTATGTTTTCCTCTAAGAGTTTGATAGTGTCTGGCCTTACACTTAGGTCTTTAATCCATTTTGAGCTTATTTTTGTGTGTGATGTTAGGGAGTGTTCTAATTTCATACTTTTACATGTACCTGTCCAGTTTTCGCAGCACCACTTATTGAAGGGGCTGTCTTTTCTCCACTGTATATTCTTGCCTCCTTTATCAAAGATAAGGTGACCGTATGTGCGTGGGTTTATCTCTAGCCTTTCTATCCTGTTCCGTTGATCTAGATTTCTGTTTTTGTGCCAGTACCATACTGTCTTGATTACTGTAACTTTGTCATATAGTCTGAAGTCCAGGAACCTGATTCCTGCAGCTCTGTTTTTCTTTCTCAAGATTGCTTTGGCTATTCGGGGTCTTTTGTGTTTCCATACAAATTGTGAAATTTTTTGGTTCTAGATCTGTGAAAAATGTCATTGGTAGTTTGATAGGGACTGCATTGAATCTGTAGATTGCTTTGGGTAGTATAGTCATTTTCACAATATTGATTCTTCCAATCCAAGAACATGGTATGTCTCTCCATCTGTTTGTATCGTCTTTAATTTCTTTCATCAGTGTCTTATAGTTTTCTGCATACAGGTCTTTTGTCTCCTTAGGTAGGTTTATACCTAGGTATTTTATTCTTTTTGTTGCAGTGGTAAATGGGAGTGTTTCCTTAATTTCTCTTTCAGATATTTCAAGATTAGTGTATAGGAATGCAAGAGATTTCTGTGCATTAATTTTGTATCCTGCTACTTTACCAAATTCATTGATTAGCTCTAGTAGTTTTCTGGTGGCATCTTTAGGATTCTCTATGTATAGTATCATGTCATCTGCAGACAGTGACAGTTTTACTTCTTTTCTGGTTTGGATTCCTTTTATTTCTTGTTCTTCTCTGATTGCTGTGGCTAAAACTTCCAAAACTATGTTGAATAAGAGTGGTGAGAGTGGGCAACCTTGTCTTGTTCCTGATCTTAGTGGAAATGGTTTCAGCTTTTCACCATTGAGAATGATGTTGGCTGTGGGTTTGTCATATATAACCTTCATTATGTGGGGTAAGTTCCCTCTATACCTACTTTCTACAGGGTTTTTATCATAAATGGGTGTTGAATTTTGTTGAAGGCTTTTTCTGCATCTATTGAGATGATCATATGGTTTTTCTACTTCAGTTTGTTAATCACATTGATTGATTTGCATATATTGAAGAATCCTTGCATTCCTGGGATAAACCCCACTTGATCATGGTGTATGATCCTTTTAATGTGCTGTTGGATTCTGTTTGCTAGTATTTTGTTGAGGATTTTCACATCTATGTTCATCAGTGATATTGGCCTGTAGTTTTCTTTTTTTGTGGCATCTTTGTCTGGTTTTGGTATCAGGGTGATTGTGGTGTATGTTCCTATTACCTTTTTCTTAATTGTTTTGGGTTTGTTATTGTAGGTCTTTTCCTTCTCTTGTGTTTCCTCCCTAGAGAAGTTCCTTCAGCGTTTGTTATAAAGGTGGTTTGATGGTGCTGAATTCTCTTAGCTTGTGCTTGTCTGTAATGGTTTTAATTTCTCCGTCGAATCTGAATGAGATCCTTGCTGGGTAGAGTAATCTTGGTTGTAGGTTTTTCCCTTTCATCACTTTAAATATGTCCTGCCACTCCCTTCTGGCTTGCAGAGTTCCTGCTGAAAGATCAGCTGTTAACCTTATGGGGATTCCCTTGTATGTTAATTGTTGCTTTTCCCTTGCTGCTTTTAATACTTTTTCTTTAATTTTTGATAGTTTGATTAATATGTGTCTTGGCATGTTTCTCCTTGGATTTATCCTGTATGGGACTCTCTGTGCTTCCTGGACTTGATTGACTATTTCCTTACACACATTAGGGGAGTTTTCAACTATAATCTCTTCAAATATTTTCTCAGTCCCTTTTTTTTTCTCTTCTTCTCGGGGACCCCTATAATTTGAATGTTCGTGTGTTTTATGTTGTCCCAGAGGTCTCTGAGTTTGTCCTCAATTCTTTTCATTCTTTCTTTTTTATTCTGCTCTGCAGTAGTTATTTCCACTATTTTATCTTCCAGGCTACTTACCCATTCTTTTGCCTCAGTTATTCTGCTATTGGTTCCTTTTACAGAATTTTAAATTTCATTTATTGTATTGTTCATCATTGTTTGTTTGCTCTTTAGTTCTTCTAGGTCCTTGTTAAATGTTTCTTGTATTTTCTCCATTCTATTTCCAAGATTTTGGATCATCTTTAATATCATTACTCTGAATTCTTTTTCAGGTAGACTGCCTATTTCCTCTTCATTTGTTTGGTCTGGTGGGTTTTTACCTTGCTCCTTCATCTGCTGTGTATTTCTCTCTCTTCTCATTTCGCTTAACTTACTGTGTTTGGGGGTCTCCATTCCGCAAGCTGCAGGTTTGTAGTTCCTCTTGTTTTTGGTGTCTGCTCCCAGTGGGTAAGGTTGGTTTAGTGGGTTGTGTAGGCTTCCTGGTGGAGGAGACTGGTGCCTGTGTTCTGGTGGATGAGGCTGGATCTTGTCTTTCTGGTGGGCAGGACCGCGTCCAGTGGTGTGTTTTGTAGTGTCTGTGACCTTATTATGATTTTAGTCAGCCTCTGTGCTAATGGGTGGGGTTGTGTTCCTGTCTTGCTAGTTGTTTGGCATAGGGTGTCCAGCACTGTAGCTTGCTGGTCGTTGAGTGGAGCTGGGTCTTAGGGTTGAGATGGAGGTCTATGGGAAAGCTTTTACCATTTGATATTATGTGGAGCTGGGAGGTCTCTGGTGGATCAGTGTTCTGAACTCAGCTCTCCCACCTCAGAGGCTCAGGCCTGACACCCACCCAGAGCACCACGACCCTGTCAGCCACACGGCTCAGAAGAAAAGGGAGAAAAAGAAAGGAAGGAAGGAAGGAAGGAAAGAAGGAAAGAAAGAGGGAGAATAAAATAACGTTATTAAAATAGAAAAAAAATTATTAAAAATAAAAAAGTAGTAAAAAAGAGAAAGAAAGAAGAGAGCAACCAAACCAAAAACCAAATCCACCAGTGATAAAAGCACTAAAAACTATACTAAGAAAACAAAACAAAACTGACAGTCACAACCCTAGGACAAATGGCAAAAGCAAAGCTATACAGACAGGGCTTCCCTGGTGGCGCAGTGATTGAGAGTCCGCCTGCCAATGCAGGGGACACGGGTTTGTGCCCCGGTCTGAGAAGGTCCCACATGCCGCGGAGCAGCTAGGCCCGTGAGCCGTGGCTGCTGAGCCTGCACGTCCGGAGCCTGTGCTCTGCAACGGGAGAGGCCACAATAGTGAGAGGCCCATGTACTGAAAAAAAAAAAAAAAAAAAAACTATACAGACAAAATCACACAAAGAAGCATACACATATACACTCACAAAAAGAGAAAAAGGAAAAATATATATATAAAAGGAAGAGAGCAACCAAATCAGTAAGCAAATCTACCAATGATAATAAGCTGTAAATACTAAACTAAGACAAACATAAAACCAGAAACAAATTAGATGCAGAAAGCAAACCCCAAGTCTACAGTTGCTCCCAAAGTCCACCGCCTCAGTTTTGGGATGATTCGTTGTCTATTCAGGTATTCCACAGATACAGCATACATCAAGTTGACTGTGGACATTTGATCCGCTGCTCCTGAGGCTGCTGGCAGAAGTTTCCCTTTCTCTTCTTTGTTCACACAGCTCCTGGGGTTCAGCTTTGGGTTTGGCCCTGCCTCTGCATGTAGGTCGCCTGAGGGTGTTTTTTGGGAAGTCTGAGGTCTTCTGCCAGCGTTCAGCAGGTGTTCTGTAGGAGTTGTTCCACGTGTAGATGTAGTTTTGATGTATTTGTGGGGCGGAAGGTGATCTCCACGTCTTACCTCTCTGCCGTCTTGAAGGTGGCCCCTAAAATAGAGGCCAGCTCAGCCCTTCCTCAGAAGACCTTTTGGGTCCTGCATCCTGGGCTCCTTGGTTCCCCTTGGCCTGGCTCTTCTTCGTTCTCATGAGTTCACAGCATGGAGCCAGGCAAGCTTTCTACTTCAGTGATTTCAGAAATCGGGTGGATTGTTCTTTGTCTCAGAAAGAATTCATTTTGAAGATGCCGGTGGCCTCAGCTCTGGCTGGTGGCCAGCTTCAGGAAGTGTGGTTCACAAGCCGTCAAGTACTGTGCATACTCCACATTCCTTGGGTAATGCAATTCTGGACCCAAATCGATTCCAGAAGTCTGATCTTCCTAGAGGAGCCAATGCTCTGCTCATTTATTTTTGAGTGAGAATGCTGGATGACTCAAAAGCAAGAACTTGGGGGAAAATTTTTTTCTAAATTAATTCATTTATTTTTGGCCGCATTGGGTCTTTGTTGCTGCGTGCGGGCTTTCCCTAGTTGCGGTGAGTGGGGGGCTACTCTTTGTTGTGGTGCGCGGGCTGCTCGTTGCAGTGGCTTCTCCTGTTGCAGGGCAGAGGCGCTAGGCATGTGGGCTTCAGTAGTTGTGGCACGTGAGCTCAGCAGTTGTGGCTCGCGGGCTCTAGAGCGCGGGCTCTAGAGCGCAGGCTCAGTAGCTGTGGCACACAGGCTTAGTTGCTCCACGGCATGTGGAATCTTCCCAGACCAGGGCTCAAACCCATGTCCCCTGCATTGGCAGGCAGATTCTTAACCACTGCACCATCAGGGAAGTCCCGGACATTGTTTTAAGAGAGAGTCTATCTTGGCCTAAAAAGAAAAGTCCCATCATAGCATCTCCATTTTGATTTCTGACCTTTGACTTGCATACAGGATGTTTTCTCTCAAGTACCAAACAAATCCTAGAAAACTGAACATGATTTTAAAATACATTTGTCTCTCTTGGTTTCACTCAGACCAGGTGGGTGGCTCATTAAATGTAAAAAGCACTTTGAAAATTAGGAGGCCAACATATGTATATTAACTATTATCAACAGTCATGAAATCAGTGTCTCTTAATTTAAGTCCTTTTTCTGCACGGTGGGCCAGAATTCCACAGATAAACCCAGCTGCCCACTACAGCAGGGTTTACTGACTTCCTTTAAGGGCACATGGGGAAAACTAGGAAGAGGAAGATTAAGTTCTGTGTTCTGTTCTTTTTATGATTAGCTGTAGGCCCTTAGGGCAGCTACATGATGATTCTTTTGAGCCTCAGTTCCCTCATCTGTGAAATGGGTTCAGCATTCCTTGCCTACTCCATTCAAGGCTGTCCTGAGGCTTAAACGGCAGCATTTTGAAAAGTCCTAAGGGTATTCGTAAAATGGAAAACTCCCACCATGTGTTCTTTTTGTATTGTATATTCTCCCATCCACTTTTCACCTCCTCACCTTTAACAGGAACCCACGTGGGGCTCACTACACTGCGTCCCACCAGTACCCCTCTGCCTGCACCTCCCACCAAACAGCTGGCTTTCTGAGCAAGGGACACAGAGGGGTGGGCAGGTTTGCCCAGTGTAGACATCTGCCCAGTTGTCCTTGATCCCTTTTTTTCCTAACACTTGGCCTTTCTCCAGGGAGAGGCAGGTGATCGGCTCTGCATGGGGATTTTGGTGGCAGTGAAGGAAACCAGTGTCTGACAGGTGAGCTTTTCCTTTTGGTAGGAAATTCATTGTGCTTTGAATATAAAAGGGTCTTCTCCACCTGGACACATTCTGCCCATCCTGCAAAACCCAACTCGATGTGACTCTTGCCCTCTTCGTCCTCCTTCCCAGAGAGAATGCACTCACCCTTTTCACACCTCCCCATGGCAAAGACCAGAGCGTAGTAGTTGGCTGTGGGTCATGTAACTCTCCAGTGACGCCTGATGTCTGACTTTGGTAGGGGGAATTCAACAGAGTTTCTAAAAGCAATTTGATTGGCTCATCCCTGCTATCTGAGTTCCCAAGGCTTTCCTTGGAGTCCCCTGATAGAGATTATTGACCTTTATAGTCAGAGTCAGACGGGCTGAAGGATGAGACAAGCCTCTTTCTTTCTCCTTCTGAACTGACCTTGGGGCAGGGTTGTCTGTCCAAGCCTCTCCTTGCTGGAGTTTTCCTGACGCCATTCCCTTGCCCTGTTGAGTGGTCTCCAGGGCCCTCAGGGTTTCTGCTTAGAAGCTTCCCAGGCAGTCACTAGGCTTAGAGTGTGACGCCATTCCCGCCCCTGGATCATGCTGCTGTGATTTCTTTCCAGCCCTGACAGTTCACACAGCCCAGCCCTCTCTCAGGCCTCCAGATCCTTTAAGCCTCTGTTGACTTAAAGTGGTCCGAGACAGGGTGAGATGGGAGAGCATGCAGCAGACTGGGGGGCAGAGCCCTTTACACACACATCTTGCAATGGACTGTGAGCCCAGACCAGAGTCCAGGCTTTGAGGAGCCAGGCCAGTTTAAGCCTGGATGGCTCCCAGGAAGCCCTCTGGTCAGGAAGGAGCATCTGTGAGTTTTATGCCTGCTGCAGGGAATACCTTCTGGTCTCCTTGTCGCTGTGGGAAAGCACTTTCGCCTGATTCTATGTAGGTCACCAAGGGTGGAGGGGCCTCACCTCTGCTTTTCTATGAATTCTTGTAAGCCCCACCTGTTCTAGAATGTCTATCTTGATCTCCCTTCATTAGTTCCCTCTGCCCAATTCCTCATTCCTTTTGCCAGCTTAGCGCTTGAGGATGTAGCGTTTTATGTTCTGTGACTTCGAATTCTCCATCATGCCTAGAAGACCCTTGGGGCAAAGACCAGGCCCTTGTGTCTGCTGACTCCAGCACACACTGGCTCCCGAGTGCCTGCCATGAGAGGGCCCTGAAGCACAGTCCTCAGGGCCAGCACTGGAGGCCGGAGGGTAAAAACCAACCGGCGCCTGATAGGGAAGTGCCAAGCCCTTGCAGGGGCTCTCAGGGCCTGGCGTTTCCTCCGTTGGCCTCCCAGCGCTCTCTCCGCCGTCCTGTTCCTGGGATGGCTCAGGCGAGCTCGCGGCCTGGGGTGCACAGCCTCAAATCCACCAAGCCACTTCCCTTCAATTGTGTTTACCTTTCACAAGAAAAGAGCCAAAGCAGGAAAGCTTAACAGAAACACTACCGCCAAGACTCCGGCACTGGTCATTTCTTACGAGCCTTTTGTGACTGTCAAGTTTACGAAATTTAAGTCACCAGTCTTCCCTCTAATCCCCAAGCCGTGAGAAGCTGTCTGAGCATTTGTTTGCCATCCCTGCATGCCTGTCCCGGGGCACACCTATGCTCTAGAGTTCCGCCCATCAAAAGGTGTCTAATTTCTGTAATCATCTCTGAGTTTAATGGCTTTCAACCACATGGGTTGCAGCCAAGAGAAAACATCATTTCTAGTCATTTGGTTTCTTTCCTGCCTTCCCCACCTCCTCTCTCTCTCCTTGCCCCTCCCTCATGAACTGGTGGATTATAAAATGTTAGGTGTGACCTTGGGGGTAGGAAGGAATAAAGGTTTCAGTTTCCCCCTCCCTCCTGCTCCCCCAGCAAGGGCTCCTTGATGAGGTTCCAAAGGTAACGGGGTGATTTCAGGACACAGCCACCGGGGCCCAGAAAGAACATAACTTGGTATATATTTAATTTTTTTTTTTTTTCCAGCAATGTCCCAGGGGTTATTGGGGGGCTCACCGGCACAATATGGGTGTGTCTTCTCCCATTTCTCTTTTTGTCAAAGCCTCACTCTTCTCCAGGAAAACAACACAGCACAACACAGTGATTTATGCCCACGACGGGCAGCAGCGTCCTCTGTGCGTCATCCAAGAAGTCCCATGAAGGCCCTGGTTCTTAATGATCCTCTTATCCCCTCCCTGCACTTCTAGCCTGTGCCCACTGGAGAGGAAGGGAGAGAACAGCTGGTGTGCCAGGCTGAGGGGTTGGATGCTGTTGTCTGTGGCAAGCCCACGAATAAGTGCTGAGATGACCTCAAGTCCTCCCACAAGAGCTACGCTGGTGACAGCTTCTCTTTGCTACTGCAGTTCTCAAGACACGTTCAGCTCATGTCATTTGATGCTCAGATCTGACCTTCCCAACCAGGGTACCGAGAATGGATTAGAGGCAGGCTGTGATGTCGCTCTTCCTGTCAGCTCTGGGGATAGCCCTGGGGCAGCCCGGGGTGGTGGGGCCCTGGGCTGGTGGTTCCTGGTAGCAGGGTCTGTCTGCATTCCTCAGTGTATCACACACGTGCTATCACTGTCTCTCTGAGCTGTGATCATAATGGTTGGGAAGCCATGAGCAGGGCGGAATCTTTATCTCACTTTTCCAGATGAGGAAACAGAGGTTCAGAGGAGTTATGTAGCCCGTGTCATAGCCGATCCCCTGAGTATGAGGCACTATCCTTGCTATTCTTCTCACCAGCCATGGATTTTAAGATGGCTCTGATATTTGAAGTCACGCTACATATCAGTTTCCTAGGGGCTGTTCTGTTTCTTTAGTGCTTTACCATTTGCAGGCATTATGTTCTGTATTTTTTAAGGCATCGCTGGAGTAAAGTGAGACACAAATACTCAGGGATAATTTCCAGTGTATGGAGAGAGGGAGGAGAGAAGCTATGTAATCTAAGGTTGTATCACTGTCAACATGATCCCCTCTTTCCTCTGGTTGTTGAGTATATCTAAGGTTTGAGCCTCTTTTCAAAAGGCAGTGTGTGCAAATAACATGATCCTGTATGTAGAAAATATTAATGAACACATACATGCAAACACACACACACAAAGGACCTACTAGAACTAATCATCAATGAGTAGAGGAGGGCCACAGGATGTGAGATCAATATACAAAAATCAGTTGTATTTCTATATACTAGCAATGAGCAATCCAAAAGTGAAATTAAGAAAATAGTTCCATTCACAGTGACATCAGAAAGAATTAAATGCTTAGGAATAAATTTAACCAAAGGAGCTGGGAACTTACATACTAAAAAATACAAAACATTGTTAAGAGAAATTAAGGAAGATCTAAATTAATGGAGAAACAGTTCATGTTTATGGATTAAAAGACTCAGCATCATTAAAATGCCATGTCTCCCCAAGTTGGTTTACATATTCAATGCAATTCCTACCAAAATCTCAGCAGGTTTCTTTGCAGACATTAACAAGCTGAACTTAAAATTCATATGGAAGTTCAAAGGACTCAAAATAGCCAAAGGAATCTTGAAAAAGAACAAAATTGGAGGATACACATTTCCTGATTTCAAAACTTCCTCTAAAGCTACAGTAACCAAAACAGTATGGTGCTAGCATAAAAATACACAGATCAATGCAACAGAATTGAGAGCCCAGAAGTAAACCTTTACATTTATGGCTAATTGATTTTCCACAATAGTGACAAGACCATTGAATGAGGAAAAGATGGTCTTTCCAATAAATGATGAACATTTAGATTCTGTTCCCACACCACACACTAAAATTAACTCAAAGTAGACCTAAAAACAAGAGCTTGTCATACAACTTCCTGTGAAGTTAAAAGGATGAGAATGTCAAAGGCTGGGAGCACCAGCAGAAGAGTTATCAGTAAGATTATCTTTTTGTCAAGAACTTCAGTGATTTCAAAGAAATAACTGTGTGTGAGAGAAAAAAACAGTGAAAACGTGGTGAGAAGTCCTGCTCTGAGGAGGAAGCATACTTCTGTCACTGTTCAGACTCCACTAGTCATTTGCAGCCTAAGAAATTTGGACTCAATAAGGGACCTTACTATGTTGCTACTTTTTATTTCAAATTCTTATTTCCTATGTGTAGCTTCCCCCCACCCCCATCCCAATCTCCTGGTGACGTAGGAAAAGAGTTGCCATCATCTTCATTTTAGCTAACGTTTCTCTCGTGCTCGCCATGTGCCATGCTCTGCTCCCAGCACTTTACTAAGACACTGGATCCTCACAACAGCCCTAGGAGGTGGATCCTGTTATCACTGCTACTTTACAGATGAGGGAATTGAGGCCAAAGTGGTTTTGTGACTCGCAGCTAGCAAGACGCAGAGCTGGGAGACAGATTCTGGCAGCATGATTACGGGACTGACCGTTCCATGCCCAGTGCCACCTCTTATCACTTGTGTTTGATAATTGAGGAAATTGCAGTGCAGGGACATTAAGTGATTATGCAGGGTTGAACAGCAAGTTCTGTGTCATTTTGTCTAGTGTTTTGCTTCTGCATCATGTGCTCACCCAGTCCCCCACTAAGAACACACAGCCCTCATAGGTAAGGTGTTAAGGAGAATTACAAGAGAATGAAAATCTTCATTCATTCCTTCATCCCTTAGGGCAACTCTTATCCGAGTTTAGAATCTCTGCAATTTCAACCATGCACAGAATCCTGGGGTTCAAAGACTTCTCTTAGAAATCCCCTAGTTGGGTCTCTCTGTCAGGGCTAAAAATGCATCACAGCTCTTCTGCAGCTTCTGCTTGTGTATTTCTGCAATAGGAAACTCACTACCTTGTAACTGTCAGTTATTTGATGCACCTACTAGCTAGAAAATTCTCCTTTTTGAGCACTGGTCAGTCAGTATTGGCGTTGCTGTGACTTGCATTCTTAACCTTGGGTTTGCCCTCTGGAACAATGCTCAGTATGTCTAATTTTTACATGTCAGGGCTTTGTCGTTAAAAGCAGGACTCAGGAGTCCGATTGCCTGGGTTTGAATCCTGGCTCTGCCACAAACATGCTCTGTAACCTTAGGCCTTAGCTTCTTCATCTGTAAAATGGGAACAGGCTGTTTAGAGGAGGCATCAGATAATCCACATCAGCAGGAGCTCAGTAGCTGCTCACTGTTACCATGACTGTTACTATTGGAAACAGTAATTACATTCTATCTCAGTCTTACTTCTTCACTGTTAGTATCCCTGGTTCTTCAAATATCTGTCCCCAAAAAGCAGAAGCCAGAACCGAGCTCAGTAACCCCTGACCCATCTGACTACGCCTGCTTGTGAGTAGAGCACATAGTACTTTTCAGATGGGTTAATTTGTCCTGATGAAGCCTTCTGATAAAGCTGTTCATTTCGTGTGTGTTACCTGGAGGGATTGTGTGCTGCCTTCCTCAAACCCACTCTTCTTTCCTTTCTCAAAAGGTATTGTGTTAAGATAGAAATCGGCAGTAATTAGTGAATTTGGGTGTTTCCAGATTTTAATCCTTTCCTTTCGAATCACTATTCATTAGAAACTTTACTGTGCATTATGAGTATCTCTTTATCTAAAATTAAATATTGGATACTAGTCAAGTGTGGAGTTAGATTTTGTCATCATACCATGCTTCCAGTGGGTGGTGGCAGAGCTGAAATCACCTTCTCCCGTAACTTTTTTTTTTTTTTTTTTTTTTGCGGTAAGCGGGCCTCTCACTGTTGCGGCCTCTCCCGTTGCGGAGCACAGGCTCCGGACGCGCAGGCTCAGCGGCCATGGCTCACGGGCCCAGCCACTCCGCGGCATGTGGGATCTTCCCGGACCGGGGCACGAACCCGTGTCCCCTGCATCGGCAGGCGGACTCCCAACCACTGCGCCACCAGGGAAGCCCCACCTTCTCCCATTCTTAAAGGTGGCTTTCCAACTTTTCATTTTTAGTGCTGGAATCCATGGTTCTAATAATAATGAGAAATAGTTCTAATACTAATACGAAAACCCAAGTATATAAAACACATGGAAGCACTTCTGCTCTGACTGAAAGATGGGACTTGGAGCTGTTTTGATTACTTTTGCTGCAAGAGATCAGCCTCGAAACTTAGAGGCTCAGCCGGTTGGTTCTGGCGCAGGGCAGTCAGAGGGTGCTCGGAACAGTGAGGGTGGCAGGGAGCTGAAGTCCCTGGGGGCAACCTGTCGTGAGGATCAGAAGAGCAACAGCTTATGAAAAGATGTGAGTGTGAATATCTGCGTTAGGAGGATTCACAGTGCTCTTATAGCGGCCGAGACAGAGGAGAGGCAAACGTCCACTCAGCAGCCGACTGGCAGATGAAATGCCGCCGTTAGATTCAGTCCTCAGGAGTTGCCTCCTAACCTAGTTCCTTTTCTTCTGCTCCCTCTTTGCCCTCGCTTTTGGGCTTTCAGCATTAAAACAGTGAGCGAATTCATGGGTTTCTCGGTGTTTTGCAGTTCCAGCTAGAAGGAACCTCGGAGGCCATGTAGTTCAATTCCTGTGAGGTTCAGTGGCCTTCTGCAGCTCACACAGACGGGAGACGTGGCTGGAGGGAGGGCCACGGTTTGCAGCTTCTGGAGGGAGCAGCTGAATTTAGCTTTCTCTTCCGACAGGACACACATGTCCTGAGCCAAGTGGCCCGCAGCAGGTCAGGACGAGAGGAGGAGCCTCTGGAGAGCTGGACCAGGACTGGCTGGGGTCCAGGTGCGCATTGTGTGGGGATGAAATGAAATGTTTCCAGAGGAACTGGCTCATTGTTTAGGATGCTAAATATTTATTTGATCAAACCAAACTTTAACTGAAGAAGCCAAAGGGTCTGAATTTTAAGTCCCACAAACCCAGCTTGGAGGGAACAGGGAAGAGGAGGTGAGAGTTGTTTCCAGTCAGAAAATTGTGGGAGAGATGTTAATGCAGGACACGGCAGTGTGCAGGTGTCTGCACATCACCTGGTGAGAGGGGACTTGGCCTCCCACCAAGCAGGACAGACCGAGGTGCTGCTAGGTTTCCAGATGTTAAAAACAGTTTTACCACCTGACATGGGTTCAGTCACATGGAATGATCCTTCATTCTATTACTTGAAATGATACCTTTAAATGAAATAAAATAGTATCAATACCTGTTTTCTTGCATTTTAATTGTTTTCCTTTGGCCTCTAAAGTTCTCTTCTGCAACTTTGTGGGCATAGTGGCCTCAGTCCATAGATCATTCCATCAACCAGGGCGATCCTTGTCACTCAGCTCCTTCAAGTAAGCCTGGCTGTAAGTGATAGGTTAGTTCTTATAAATCAAAACACCCAGAATCTGATTCAGGGAAAAAAAAAAGCCATTTTCAAGACCATTGGGATTCATCTTGCTTCTGCAGGGATTAGTGATTTTGCTAATGGCTCCCAGCCAGTGGGAGAGGCATTTCATCATCTTGGTTATCCCCTGCTATGCCTGTGTATCTTCTCCAAGCCCAGTGCCTGGTTTGGGCCATCTGCTCACCACTTGTAATGTGATCCTTTAAGACAGTATCTGAATTATTTTTTTTTAATGAACTAAAATTCAAGAGATGTTGGAACTTTTAGAGATTAGCCAGCAAGAGTGTTTCTTATTGCTACCTTGACATTTTGGTATTGCTTTATGCTAAGGTCATGTGTTTGCACTATTACCACGTATACGGTAAAAATGGAAACCAAACAAAATTAAAAACTTTAAAGGACTAAGAAAAAATAGGCATTGAACATGAATTATTCTGCATTTTAACTTCAGAGCATACTTTTGGCTTTGAATTGTGTGCTGTTAAATGTTGGGAGAAGAATGGTTTTGCTGTGTATCTTTCCTCTAAAGAACATACTACGTACTTCAATTTAGCAATGCATTTTCAGCTCCCCCAACCCTGACCAAGAGCTGAGCTTAGCAAAATGAATGACTGAGGAAGCTGGTTCGCATACAGTCATTACACATAAGACCAGACAGCCCTTCCCTTCCATGTACACTGCCTGGACAGTCCAAGAACCTGCGTGACTCTGTCCAGGGTTTCATGATACCTGCTGTGAATGAGATTTTGGGTGGGCAGAGCAGCAGAGGGTAAAGTCTCAGAGCTCTGCTGCTCCTAGGCAGCCCACGGGCACACACAGAGCTGGCGTCCAGAGGGAGGTGGGCAAGAGCAGAGAAGGCAAACAGCACCCACTCTGTGCGGCACAAGCTGCACAGAGCCGTCCTTCCCTCCAGTGCTGCCGAGTTGCAGTGGGCCAGTGGGAACAGGGCTCCAGGAAAGTTCTATATGCTTCTAAGATGTTCAGCCCTGCTCACATCGAAGGTATCTGCATCCGTGTGTCCATCTCAGTGACCAAAAGAATACTCTGGGGGCTTCCCTGGTGGTGCAGTCATTCAGAGTCCGCCTGCTGATGCAGGGGACTCGGGTTCGTGCCCCGGTCCGGGAAGATCCCACATGCCGCGGAGCGGCTGGGCCCGTGAGCCATGGCTGCTGAGCCTGCGCGTCTGGAGCCTGTGCGTCCGGAACCTGTGCTCCGCAACGGGAGAGGCCACAACAATGAGAGGCCCGCGTACTGCAAAAAAAAAAAAAGAATACTCTGTACTCTGTCTAGTCCTGTCAATCTTATGGTCAGTTTTTTTTCTTTAATTGTATCCTATTCGTTCTCATTTTTTCTATATATTTTTTTAGCATTATTCTCTGGTGCAGAAAACCAGTTCTCGCTGGTACATTGTTCTGCTGAAGCCAGTGTCCTAGAGCGGTGGTTTCAGGCTGTTTACAGTAAGGCAATGACACCTGCAGAGCAGTGCACTCTGTAAAATTATACGAGGGGAAGTCCCTTTTATTCAGGGGAGCCGTGGGACTTGGCTGTCCGGGAGCTGGCCCCCAGTGTACCTCCTTGGCATGTAAGATCCCTGGAGGAGAGTTTTCAATCCCCTCTTTTAGTTGTTGGGGAAAATCGGGACTGGCAGAGTTTCCTGGAGATCAGCATCACACTTGCTTTCCTGAGTGTGATGCTTCCAGCATCTTCTCATTCATGCATAAACGAAATATTTCTCACTGTCCTACTAGGTACAAAGCACTGCGTCAGATTCTGGTGACATGGAAATGAGTAAGTTAGACATGGCCCCTACCCTCTTGCGGAGGGCAGGGTTTTAGACTTTCAGGAACAAAATCTGCCCCAGTGCGCCGGCTAGTCAGTATGTCCTGGTGACAGGTCATCCTGTGGGTGCTCCCTGGGGCCAATGTGTCTTACCCGATCTGGTCGGCCTCCTCAAGCAAAGTGTTCCCCTTATCAGGAAGCCATGAGAGGCCCAGCATGCCAAGAAAGTCCTGCTGTGGTTCTAAAACTATCCCGGGGAAGTAGGGACTGCACACAAACTATGGGGACTAAGAGGAAAATTGGGCAGAATGAGGGCTGAGGTTCTCTGTAATGTAATACCATTCAGTTTTCTTTTGGATTGACTAACCCCTCCCCCTGCCCCCACTTTACCACCTCTATTCTTTTAACTAGGGGTTGAAAGATAAAAATTCAGCTTATTAATGAAGGTTTTCCTACATTGAAGACAATAACACACAAACCTTCAAACATGTCTCACTTAACTAAGTGTATTCTTGGAAATCAGAAAGAAGAGGAGTAAAGCTGATCATTTTTTCCTTTAGGATCCAGTTGCCGAGTAGCTTGCAGTGAACTTCTTTTGCCACTAGAGGGTGATCACAGTCGGAAAAGTAGAGCTGAGATGGTCAATACTGAACCAGGGAATATTGACGAAATAGCAACTGGTTATTACGTTTGATGGATACAGGGTTAAAAAGAGCAGCCTGAAGAGCTAAAAGGCTTTTGGCTTAGCTGGATGAGAGAATTTGTGATATTCCAGGAGAAGAGATTTTGGAATTGCTATATACTGTTTTTTTATGAGCAAGATCCTGAAGTTAAGCAGAAAAGAATGGACAAAAAGTCAGGGGCAGGGCTTCCCTGCTGACGCAGTGGTTGAGAGTCCGCCTGCTGATGCAGGGGACACGGGTTCGTGCCCCGGTCCGGGAAGATCCCACATGCCGCGGAGCGGCTGGGCCCGTGAGCCATGGCCGCTGAGCCTGCGTGTCCGGAGCCTGTGCTCCGCAATGGGAGAGGCCACAACAGTGAGAGGCCCGTGTACCGCAAAAAAAAAAAAAAAAGTCAGGGGCAGAGCTGTGCTATTCTTTTAAAAATAGATACATAGAAGCACGTGTTTGTTTGTTCCTACTCGGTGTTTTTGTTTTACTTCTAAATTGAGAACAGCTGAAATAATTTCTGAATTGTTCTGGACTTTTGAGCCCAGACTCCCAGACGGTTTCTGTGGTCTGGGCCTTCAAAAACCCACCTGATGAGAGATGAAGCTCATCTTTGGAAAAAGCTATTTGAGGCTCTGTGAAGCAGCCCAAGCTTGTTTGTTTTCCCCTGCATTTGAAAATGGAAGTCAAGCATGCTCCCAGGACAGAGGATTCTGCCATTGTGACCATCTCAAAAGGGGCAGGAAAGGATTTGCAGTTTTGCCAGGCAGAGCAGTAACAGTCTCCGTTCTTTGTGCTGTAATAACCCTTACTGGTGACTTCTAAATTGGGGTAGCAGTTTCCTATCAAATTCATTTAAGAAGCAAATTGTTCAGTAACTCGGGAAGAGTGTAGAAGATTCATTTCTGATGACTTTACAGAATCCTAGTTCCTCCCTGACCCCGAGGGTTGTTGACTGTAATGAGGTTTTAGTCCTCAAATTTGCCAATTTTTGATGAATATAAGAATGGTTAACTGCCTTTAAGATATAGTGTTATTCCTTTGACACCCCAAAATCATCTAAATATATTTATAAATGAATTTCAGTTAATGATGTATTTCCTAATACTGGCTGATAGGTAACCCCAAGTTAATTAGATTTCCTTGCACTGATGGTTTCTTTAAAACATGGTATTACATGATAATGGAAAGGACAGTCTTGGCAACAAATGCTTAAACCGTAGCCCAAGGGATTTAGATTATCATCAGCAGCCTGCAGCAGAAGCAAAGTCTTACTGAATGCTATCTCTTTTCTAGATTAGATAGAAAGAAGAATTGGGGAGATACAAGGAAACATTTTCTGAGGCTGGTTATACTCTGATTTGGGTGAGGGTACAGACTATGGGAATTGGAAAGTACCTCATTGGTCAAAAACTGGTAGCACATAAACTACTACAGGTGGCAAAATTATTATTTTTTTTAACTCCCTTGGGCTCTTCCTTTGGACTCCTTAGTTAGTAGTATAACTACTGTGGGGGGATTGAAGGGGAGGCCTGTTGTTGCTGATAGCAAGCGTATGCTTTCTGCAGATGTGGCTCTTGGTTTTTAACCAGAGTATGGAGGAGAAAATCGTGACTTTCTAACTTACAAAACCGTGCTCTTATTTTACCCTTGCACTCTCTTGGCCCTTCAAAATATTTAAATTCTTCCCCACTTCAGAGCTAGGATCATAGAATGTCTGATAATAATTCTCCAAGCTTCTTGTATTCAGACGGGTAAAGGAGTGGGCGTGGGGGGCGTTGATGTAGTTCCTGGTTTATTCAAACTTAAAAGCCTACTATTAAGAGGGGAAGAGAAAAGGGGGAAGCAACTGTTTAAGACCTGCACCTTGAAAGAATGCCGTTTATCTAGTCTCCCCAGAGCAGGGAATGTGTCTGTGGGTGAACTAAACTCCTCCAAGAATCTCAGAAACAGTGTTTTGGGTTTGTCATAGTTTCTCGCATACTCTGGAAATAGCGAAAGCAGACGTTGTTTCACGCACAGACTTCCTCTGATACCACCAACAGGCCTTCCATCCTACGGTCTGTGCAGTTAAGCTTCACAATCAAAAAAAAAAAAAAAACAAGGAGCACTCCCGTTTCGGTGAATAATTTGTTGTTCTTCCCATCTGAATAGCCAGCGGTTATTTGTGTGTGAGGACCACAGTTCAGATAAGATCTGTTGTAACTGTAGTAATCTGGAGAAATTGCTGTTCAGATTTTAGCAGAATCCCTTTTACCTTCTTATTCTAGAATTAGCTACCTCTGACCGGCCTTGGCATTATCTTAATGATCGAGATCTGATGTCACTGGGGGTTAGAAACACATACAAAAAGGAAAATTTAAATATTTTCCAATTGGAAAATTATCCTGAAGTATTTGTGTTATATTTCCAAGCCATAAATGATCACAGGTGCTTTGAGTCATGTTGCCGATTCCAGGAAAGTGTTTGCGCAAGTTTAGAAAATAGAGCAGACCAGTTGATTCATGCTTTAGCTGATGGCATTGTCTCCTGGGGAGCTAAGGCACCCTTGCCTTATGCACGAGGGGCTGGTGGAATGCTGCTGTTTAATTTGTCTTAACTCTCTCTTCTGGGGCTGTACTGCACAGCACCACTGCCCTCACCCCCCAACCCATTTATTAAGATCCACCAGCGACCCTCCAGAGATTACTATTTCACAGACATTCCAAAGGGCTGGCTGCCACAAGCTCAGCCATTTTAATCCTTGCATTTCCCTTGAGAGAATATAGGAGTAACAGGCTGTGACCTAGGGGAAGAATGTGCAAGTGGTAAGGGGCTTCACGGGTCTTCGGGGAGATGAGATAGCCCAGTGCAGTATCGGGTGAGGGGGAAGCGTTTGTAAATTTCCTTTCTTGTGTCTTGTCGTTTCCCCTCTTTTTCTGCCAGCACGCCCATCTGAGCGTCGGCTTGGCTTAAGTCACCCCAAAGGAAGTGTTGAAGTAATAAGAGTCACCTACCTTTATTCCGATCTTGCTTTCCTGCTCTCCCTTTCTCTTCCCCAAAATTTGTGAATGAAGGTAGATAAGGCGAGGTTGAAGTGGCCAAGGCTGTAGGTTGCATCTTGATAGTCTGGTCTCTGGGAAAGAGGGCAGGGAACCATCTACCGCAGTTGAAAACCCTAGGCTTATATTCACTGAACAACTTTATGTTACCCAGTACATTTTGTTGAAATAAATTGTGAAAATAAGTTATTTCTAGCGCTCGGGACATAGTCTGTGACCTGACCTGTCTGTATCTCTCGTAAATTTTCCATTTGGATGATTAGAGCAGGGCAGAAGTTTCTCACTGTGCTGTTAGGCTACAGGCAACTGTTATCACTGGCTGACCCTGGGTTGTAAGTACGTGGGAACTTGGTCGGTCGAGGGCTTCACGGAGAAGAGGAGAGTTAGTCCTGGTGAGGTCTGCCTTTGGGGTTAGTGGGGAGCTCTTGCTAACGATTCTTTGGTCAGTGCTTCTGTTTTAACCAAGTTGGCAGAGTTTTATCTTATCCAAACAGATGCATAGCAAAAGAAAACTAATTTGGGCAATTAGAATTGGTGGTAAATCTGAAATATATGGAATGTGTTCAAAAAGATGACAGGAGTTAGAACTGCTCACAGATTGTCGCCAGGTAGAGGTTCCTCAGAACCTTCCCTGATAAAAAGATAAGGGTAATTGGAATTAGCACACTGGCCAAATAGATGGATGCTGTTGGTGTACTTAAAAATGTGTGTTCTTAATTATAAAGGTTTGGACATTTGAGCGTTTGACTTGGCTATCAATTAGCTAAGCAGTGTATTTCTTTATAAAGATATATTTCCAGCTTGCTCCTGTTCAAGCCATCACAGTCTCATATTCGAACAAATGCCAGACTGATGAAGTGTACTAGATAGTGAGTCCTTGTCCATCAAAATACTTTGGTGCAGTGGTTTCATGAGCAAAGAATGGTATTAAAGTATTGGTTGAGAGCCCTGAGAAGCAGTTTCGGCCATGCCCGGAGGCAGAGGTGAAAGGGTATCTCTCAGCCCAGGGCCGTGAGCTGAGTGCTGTTTTAAGGTCATGCTCATCTCATCTACATATTCAGACACTCAGGTGCAGGCCCAGCCGACATGGTACAAAACGAAACCACATGTATAACGTCAAGGGTAGACAACGTCTTGGAGTTTGGAGAGAGAGATGGAGAATAAGCAGTTTATGGGTGGGGCTGTCTAGCATCTAGTATGTGCTCAAAAAGTATCTGCCGGAGATTGATTGCCTTTTATGAAGTGAACAAACCAAACTTCCAGTTAGTTTAGCAGAGCCTGGAAGCCCAAAGTTGCAGGATTGCCCATCCTCATAGAGCCAGCTCACTTCGTAATAGTTTCTTAGCTCTCCTCCCACGTGGCAAACCAAGAATCTGACGCAACACAGAGGAACAGTAAAAGTCATGTGAATCTGGAAATATACCCCTTTTCCAGGCATTTGTTAGAGTTTCCTGGCATTGGATTGTTTGTAAGTCAGTATTGCAAGAGAATGCACATTTTTTACATAACACTGTGGTTGAAAGTAGGGTTTCCTCACCAGCTCACTGATTATTTCACTAAGTAAGGAATTAGTCAGAAGGCAATTGAAAAATCTTTTGTTTTTGTCGTCCATGTGAGACTCTGATGGTTGGCCTGTACTTTACATCATTGGTGGGTAGACTCACCAGTGGAATTCTTAAAAGTAGGGTCATGAATGGGTATAAGCCTAAGCTGGTTTGTATCCAGGAGGAAGAGAAGTAGTCCATTTGGGTGAGCCACTCCAGTAATCAACCATCTAATTTCTGAGCATGCCTGCTCTGTTAGGTCCAATAAAGGATTCAGGAAGAGACCTCAGGGGCCGCTCTGAGAACGAAGACCATGAAACAGTGTTGAATTGGCTTGTCTAGAGTAATGCTACTCACCCATCTTAGTAATTTAGACGACCTTACCCAAGTCGAACCAAAATTATATTAACTATGTTGATCGGTAAGTCTAATTAATCAGTCATTATTAATCGATTGACTATTATATGCAAGGTATAATTCCTGCTCTCAAGGACTGAGAAAGTCCAGTTGAAGAAGTGGGGTGTAAAAAAAAAACACTGGGTTAAATAAACTTCTCTGTCCTAACAGTGTAAGCCAGTGGTACAAGGTTACAATGTACAGGGTGTGGTTAATCATCACATGGCTGGTTTAGGTACTGCCGTGAATTCACAGGAGGGAGAGTGTTCTCAATACTGTCTTCATTGGAAAAGGCACCACCGAGGAGGAAGAGAATAGGAAGAGTTTGATAGGTGGAGAGGAGGGACCTGGGGCAGAGTTGCCAGGATGGTTCGGAAGTGACCGAGAGCAAGGAGTGGTTGCCATTTGAAGAGAAATCAACTCAAGCAGGAAGTCGTGAGATAGGCTGAAATTTAGATTACCACCAGAGTGGGGGCGGTTCTAACCTCAACTACTCAAAGTGGGATCCCTAGACGAGCAGCATTGCATCGCCTGGGAGCTTGTTGGGACGAAGCTCATTTCTCATTCTGGGAAATGCGGAATCTCACATCCCAACCTAGACCTTACAGCCTCAGTATTTTGGGGCCCAGGAATCTGTGTTTTTTAAAAAGTGTCCAGTTGACTCTTACGCATGCTAAAGTTTGAAAAGCGCTACTGCTGATAATTTGGGTTTCGTTTCAAGTGACTGAAGGCTCTTGAGTGGAGAAGTAGCACGTTTTTCAGCGAGGCAACAAATTAGAGCATTTGGGATACTGTCTTTTACATGGAAGCCTCTTTAGAACTCTCACTTACAATTCTCCCTTACCTACAGCTCACCACCTGCAGGGTGAAGTCTCTCCGAATTGCCAGTCACGTAACTGGTAAAATTAAGGTCATACAACTGTTCTTTGCAGTGATTTCTGAAGGCTAAGGGTAGGTCTTGTCTGGGTAACGGTGTGATCTGCATCTGTGGTATGTTTCTATAAGTAGAGATTTTTTTTTGAGTGTGTGCTTTGCAAGAATTATATGAATCAGCAACAATAACAAATGCATATGGTGCCTTACAGTTTAAAACATAATATTCGTTCATATATTTTCCGACCATTTAAAAAATTAGTTTCCACTACTGTGAAATCAGGTCATTTATCTGGCATGTATCAGGAAATTCAGATTTCCATGTTACAAAGGTAATATGAGCTCTTGTCAACCAGTAAACCTTTTTGATGGAAAATTTTTTCCAGACTATCATTGTATTATCACTAATACCAATAGAATTACTCTTGTAATAATAAAATCAGCACATATTTTTAAGTCTTGGTAGAAAGAGTTTTGAATGTTATTTTAGTTTTACTTGGTGACTTTGGTATAATAACACCTTCAGGGCTATAAGAAGTTAGGACTGCTGTTCCTACTTTAAACAGCCCCAGATTGGCCATTTTTTGGTCAACTCTAGTATACTCCTTTATCTTTATTTCCCACCTTACTGCTCCAATAAGCTAGGAAGAGTGGAGTTTTCTTAAGGTTAAAATCCTAACCTTAATTTTGCCTGCAGTATCACAAAGTAGCCCTCGGCCCGTGGACTTGAGAGTGGTGTTAGCTTCTGTTGTCATGGATAATATGGATCGTGGCACCAGTGTTTTCTCTCCCCCACTCAGGGGCCATTTTTCCCCTTACAGTTTCACATTGGTGGTCCAGATGGTGGAATTGAAGAGCAGACCGTTGTATAAAAGACATGACGTTGTATTCACCTAGATTCTCTGTTGACTCTAAAGAGGGTCAAGAGTCCCAGAGAGAGGAACAAATCCCTGTCGTGCTGCTTCAAAAAGCACCAGAATTTGTGTCCTAGAGATTCAAGACCACCTCTACAAATACAGCCTGAGCAGAGGTTTAATGTGCAGACGTGAACACAGAGTCTCTAACCTTAGCCCCAAGCACCATTATTTTTGATACATAAAATGTGAACTCTAGTGTCAGCTTTATTGAATGATGCTGAGGGTGACGGAAAGAGCCCTGGCTTTGGGGCAGACAGATCTGGGTTCAAACTCTAGCTGTACTACTTACCAGTAGCCTCAGGCAAGTCAGCTTACTCCTCTGAGCCACTGTTTCTTCGTGGAAAATGGGGATATTAACACCTGCTTTCAAGATTGTTGCATCAGTGGAAAAGTAGCTCATACTTCACAGGTAGTAGGTGCTCAATAAATTAGAGCCATTGTCAGTTTCCACTTGTTAATTGTGTCCTCACATTAATCTTAGATTATAATTTTCTAAGAAAAACAGAAAGGCCGCGTTAGAGATGGTTTGCTTCAAACAGCTAGACCTCCTCACCATTCCCAAAGTCTACCAAATGCATCCCATCTCTGTGACTTCATGGTTCTCCTACACCTGGAAGACCCAAACTCTCCTCATTTTGATTCCCTTCCACCTCTAAGTCCCAGCTCTTCCATGGAGCTTTCCTTCACTATTTCTTCATCATAAATCCACAAATAATAAAATACTCTCCTGTGGTGTTAACTCTTATTTCATGGGAGCTTCTCATTCCTCCAACTAGACTGTAGCCTTTTTGAAAGCCCTCTATAAATACAAACTAATGGACTGATTTGAAATGTGTTCATCACTGAGCCATATGAAGCCACTGAATGGAGGCTTGTGAATGAAAACTTGAAACTAATACTTTCCTGAGCACTTTTTTTGGGGGCCAGGCACCTACGATAAGGATAATCTATTATAATTTTCCAAGAAGTAGCTACTATCGAATCTTGGTTTTACAGATGGGGAAACCAACACCCCTGATTGTCCAGTTCACACAGCCAGAGAGTAGCTGAGCTAGGATTTGAACACGAGCAGTCTGGGTCCAGAGGCTGAGTTTGGACCACTACAGCATGCAGGTGAGGATGTGGATGGAGAAGGCTATCAGAACATTCGGAAACGTCCACTGGCAGAGTTCTACAAACGGGGACCGGCCACAGTCAAGTTAGGGACATTTCATTTGAGGTTCTCCAAGTCTTTTTCCTCATTCGTGTCATTAACAAGTCCATTGAGATCATGGATTTCTACATTTAGAGAAACCAGCCTCCTCTCGGAATTGCCGGCCCTCGGTTTGTATCAGAGGCGAGACTTGGTCCTGAAACTCTCACTTGCTTTGTCTATTTCACCACCTTTTCAGGTCATTAAGAACAAAAGGTTTGTGCACAGATTAAACACAGGCTGTTTTTGTTCTGCTTCTACAAACACCTACACCTGCTGCATGTAGACTGCATAGCCTTGATTGGAGTCTGTGCTCATGGATTTTTTAGAAAACAACACATGCCGGAATCCAGCTGAGGTTAAACAGTTCCTTGGAGAGGACACTGTGCTATTACACCAAATACTTACAAGTTTATCTCACCACACTGCCTGGGGTTCAGAGTAAACCTGGGTGGAAGTATGGAGATCAAAGAATTTAATAATGAAAAACCTCTGTTCATGCTCTATCTGTCATCAAATGAAAGTATTAGTGAAGTGGTATGGAAATCCTCTTCAGCTTGCCTGCAGCCACCAGCCATGCCACTTAAGATTTAAAACAATGTGATCAAGTGTCCAGAATCCACAAGATTGAGTTGTATGCATACATTAGTGTATTATTTCCAAGTTGCCAATTTCCCCCAGATTAGCGCGTTTTCATCTCGGCTTTATTAAAGGAGTCAGAACATGAAAGGGAATTTAGCACAGTGGAGATGTCAGCCGAGCTTTCTTGCCATCATGGTGTGATTTATTTGGTTTGGGGCAGCCATGCATATGAATCCACCAAGGTGTCCGTGGGACTGCAAGTCAAGCCAAGTGGGACTGATAAAATGGAAAGGACAAAGAATACAGTAATGTGGTGAAACCACAGCTCTCTAACTGTGGGTGGGAATTTCAGGCCCTTGATTTGTCTTCATATGGCCCCACAGTTGCAAATCCACAGTACAGCATGGTATCAGCTACACATAAGAGCTTTATTATGGCATTAGTGGAGTGGCTTGGATGAGCCCAGCATGGTATGAAGCATTGCAGGGATGCAGGAGACATGGCCCTGGTCACTGCAGGAGATACCTCCTGTTGTGGAAAGCCATGGTTTTCCTGAGAGCACACCTTGTCTGTCAAGAGTCCTGGGCTGAAGGAAAGCTAGAAACCACTGGTCCAAGAATTTACACTTTGTTGGACTTACCGACACATGAAATTCTCACAAAAAGATGCAGAACCCAATGCAATGAAATCACCAAATCCTGATGTCAGAAGCCAGGACAGTTGTCCAGTCCAGTGGTTCCCAAACTTCACTGAGCATTTGGAGCTACCTGGGGAATTTAAAACGAAGTGAACATTCATTCCCAAGGCCCAGCCAGAGTTAGAAGCTCCGATCAAAGGGCCCAGAAATCTGCATGCTCTAAAATGCTCCCAAGGGATTCTGTGGCTCAGCCAGCTCATCTGGCCCATCCCCTCAATGAACAAAGAGGGTTTCTGTTAACAACCCTGCAAAGTGATAATCCATACAAGGCTGGCATCCTCAGGTTGGAAGGAATTCACTGCAGAACAAGGCAGCAGGATCCAGACAGGAGGCTGGAGTTCTTTAAAGTCTTTCCTAGACGTTGATAAAAGGGGCCTCGGTTTATCTTCTACCCATTGGTCTTAGTTAATCTGCAATAACACAGATTGTCTTTACCAACATGGCAGTCCTGCAGTTGATTACCAACATGGCAATACTTCACTCGTTTGAAGAGAGTTCCTCTTCAGTTTGTTCCCTTGTTTGATAGCTAATTCATTTGTTCATTCATTCATTCAGCTCGGACTCTCGGCATCCTCTAAGAGTGGGTTTCTTGAGGCTGACAATTGCCACTTCCTTCAGCCACTTACAGGTCTCGGCTTCTCCACACCCTCCTGTTCGCCATCCTCCGTAAGAACTCTAAGTTTGTCAGCATCAAATATGGTACCCAGAATCGGATGCCACACTGACCATGCGGTATGACCAGCAGAGTCCAACTGCCACAGGAGCAGTTGCCACCTGTGTCCTGCTTCTACTAAAGCGTGTTGTAAGGATAACCAAGAACTCAAACTGGTGCAGACAGAAAGCTCCGGAGCAGATCAGGAAGGGAAAAGGTCGGTGTCGGCTGAATCGGGCGTGAGCCAGGTCCTAGTGAATGGGTAAACTGTGGAATGGAAGAGAGTGCCGTCCTTCCAGCATTCCAAGTGGAGAAATAATATTTCATTGGAAACTCAGGTATTTGCCGCATAGACCACAGTGTGCATCTGTTATCCGGTCTGCAGGCTAAACAGAGGTTCTCACCACATCACTGCCCGCTACGTGTAGGATCAGCTCTGACTGCTACACCAAGCCAGGGCGTATGAGGGGCAGCCTTCCTTTCTTCTCTGTATGGTGGGCTCAACCTAAATATTTCCATCTAAGCAGGTTATATTTCCTTCCCACAACTGAAGAGAAATAGTGATGTACCTTCTCTCTTTAGGGCCAGCTACCTGGTATTTGCTTATGTTTAAAACTGTCACAAGAACTTCGTATATTCTTTGGGAAGGAAAGGAAAGGTAAGAAAAGAGGAACTATTGTGACGTTGACAGCTGGATGTAAAGTTAGCTGAACGGTTGTTCCTTGTGTGTAAAATTGGAAAAACATTTCCTTGATGACTTTTCTCTGAATAGACTGGTCGTTTTAACATTGATGTGGGTACATTCTGATCCCTGAATTGGTTAGCAGAATTTCATTCTAAATCGAATTAAGCAAGCAAAGAAACAAAAAACAATGAGAGAGAAAACAGCAACAACAATTGCAGCCATAACACAGTTCATGGCCGGCCTGACCCAGGACTGTAGGCTTTATTTACAACGGTAGGTGCGTGAGCCTCCTGGAAATCAGACCTCAAGTGTGACCTCTGTAGGGGCTTCTTTTTGTGTTGGGCACGGGAAATAAGGTGGCATCTGAAGTTTCTGGAATCAGAGTAGCAGCTACATGGGCTGCTTCCATTCTGCCTGGGGTCCATCTCTAGCATCTGAGCTGGAGACCAGAGATACTCATTTAGTTCTTCTTCACCAGCTAGACATGCACCAAGCCTGTATAAGAAGGGGATACACAAGAAAGGGGAGTCTTGAGGCCCACCTGTTGGGCCTTACATCCTGCCGGAGACACAGGAAGTATTGGCGGGACAGTCAGAGTTTGATGCGGTCACACACTGGATTGAGAGGGAAAGCCTGAGCTCACGAAAAGAGCGTTGGTAAAGGACAAGACTATGACACGGGCCTTGGCTGGATGGGGAAATGGGCTTAGAACAGGCATACTTTCATTCCTTTGCTTAAAAACACTTACAGGGAGGCTTCATTCAGTTCTTAACTTTGGCTTCAGACAGCTGACTGCTGGTGACAGTGGTGACAGTGTTTTCCTTCTGTTTAAATTAACTCTTGGTATCATCAAAGACAGATTTGGCCTGTGTCACCATCTTGCCCAGAATGGGCAGACCAGATTCTCAGTGGGCAACAGGCACACTGCAGAGCGTGAAACCTCTACAAGATGGCCAGGCTGCTAAGTTGGGCAGACGAGTGAGGGGCAAGGTTCCTGATGCCTTGCCGCTTTCCTGGAGTCCAGGTCAACAGCCAGGGACAGAGGACAGTAGCCAGAAGCCACACCCCAGGAGTGGCACTTGATGGAGAAAGCAGCCAGAGGGTGAAAAACCAGGAAGGAGCCTGGTGCTGTGAGGTGATGCTGACGCTCTGGTAATGCAGTGGAATAAAAGAGGGAACCTCAGCAAAACCACACCGTTGCACATTTCACTGCCATGCTCCCCATCTAAACCCCCTTGATTCTATCATTTTCAAAGAGAAAACTAACAACAAACCATTATTCCTACTTACCTTTAGGGGTGTGGCTCTTTTTCATGGCATGAGGTCACTCTGGTGTCAGCATCATTGAGATGTAGCCTATTTGGGGGCCATTCTGTATGTCCTGTCATATCACGTGATAGTAACTTCTATTCCCTAAGATGTTGATGACCCTATGAAAGGCAAGTGTTCTCTGACGTACTGAACCAAAGCCTTTCCCCCTTTGCCCTGGCTTTCACACACAGATCAGTGTGCGTGGGGCAGGTTGGCAGTAACTTGAAGTTTTTCCCTGGGCTAAGTGCAGCTCTAATCAGAGGCAGGAAATGTTTATTTTGAGCTTTATCGAGTGAGTCAGTTTAGTACAGCTTTAGGTCACTTTAGACTTGAGGTGTCCTGTGTACTTCCAATAAGCAGGGTTAAAAGCAGCTGGAAACAAACATTAGATGGACATGAATGAAGTTTATACCTTCTCAACCAGCAGACTTTTGCGTGGAATTTTTACTATTTGGCCGGTTCTGATTAGGTTAATACTTGCCCCACAAAAAATACTTCTCCCCTTTTACCCAAAGGAGGGTAGACTCTACCATCTGTGACTTACGGAAGATTATAAGAAACAGCAATGTGAAAGCCCATTCTGTATTCTCCGTTCCACTCTTGGCGTTGATGGAATTGGCCGTGGCTGTAGGAATTTGGTTGAGATAAATCTGAATTTGGCAAAGACCACAACCGAGTAAGGCCTTGCACAGTGGGAGGTGAAAGGGGGAGAAAGCTGAGAAGGGCTGAGGATGGGTGAACGTGAATCTTTTTAAGCGACATTTTTTGGGTGATAATTATTAGTGTTATTGCATAAGAAAGTTTACATCCCTGATCATAATTATTATGCAGATGAGACTCTCGTTCTCTGTTAATTGACAGGTAAGTCTTCAGTGAGAAGAAAGGTCCTTTCTTTTTATTATCTACAACTCTCTTTCACCAAACTTAGTGGAAGGTCTGTGACACCAGTTGAACAAGGCTCTGCCTGTGGTCCACAGATGGTACGTCTCCCTGAGAGCTGGAGAGTCTCACTCATGACTGACTGTTTTTAGTTGATTGTGATGTTGGCTGTTCCGTCTTGGTGGGGAAATAAAATTGAGGTGGTTACGTTTCCCGAAGTGGTTGGATCTTTCCTTTCGTTCGATCCAGGAAGTGTAATAGAGGAGAGGGAGTGTTGCTTGTTGGTCTTTCTCAAAGATAATAAAACATTTAACACAGTGGAAATAGGGAAGAGGTGGAATAACTTCAAGCAACCTTCCTTCAACCCATCATAAACTCTGCTTTTAGAATAGTTTTTTTTTTAGTCAGCTTTAGTTACGCCAGTGTACAGCTCAGAAGATCTCTAGAGGTCTTTACTTCCCACCTGTGTTTTCAGAACCATCTGGCCTCACCCCACCATCGAATCTGTCTCCTTCATTCCTATATCCAAGTTTTTTCACTGGTTTACTCTTACCCTCCTCGTATCCCCACATGCAGTGGCCACTCTTGCTTACCTCTGCCCTTCAGGGCTGTGCTTCTAACTTGCCAGGCTCTCTACCCCTTCCACCTTCTGTTGTTCAAGACCTCAATTGTGGTCTTTCCCTAATTCAGGTTTGTCTCAACACAATTTCTATAGCAATGGCTAGTTCCATCAATACCAGTTGTATTATGGAAAACAAAATACAGAAAGAATTTTCTTATGAGTGTTTCTTATAATGATTTTCTGTAAGTGCTAAGGCCTGGATGACAGACAGTTCTTCTCTAGGGGCCTAAGAAGATAAGGTCCCAGATACATAGGTTTCACAATCTGATTTGATACAGGAGGGTTTAGCACATAATGATAGAGCATTTCGTGTTGCTTTCTGTGGTTTCCTGTGTTCAATTCCTAGCTCCCAAAAATCAAAACCATGGCTTATATCATCTTCCATATCTCCCAGCCACCTGCCTCAGGGCAGAGCACCCAGGAGAGACCTGTCGAGTTGATAGGTTAAATGATGGAGACATGGAGAGAAAAGGAGATGCTACAGAGTGTGAGGTCGGGCCCCACGATTCCCTCAGATGGTACCTTAGAGAAATTGTTCATCCTGTCATTGGCACATCAAAGGCGGACTGTTCCAAGTCCAGTCTTTTGTTGGGCATTCCTGTGAAATTGATTCAAAGATGATAGAATCTTTGCACATATAAACAGCTAACAAACGATGGAGAATGTGTGTCTAAACAAACCCAATTGGCAGGACATGCTGTGCTGCTGAGAGGAAGCCTCTGGCTATCCATCACACCTTGAAAGATGAACAGGGAGGGCCTAGTTTTCCCTTCAAAGTCAGGAAAGGTTAGCACTCTGGGAAAATGGAGCCCAATGGGAATTTCAAACACATGGCGTGGCCCTTCCGGCTTGTAGGTCATTATTAACTATTCTTACCCTAAATCGCCATGACATATAATCTCTTTCCTGATTTTATTATTTTACTTGCTATCACAAGACCGTAACTTTTCAGACATTCAGGTGTGATTAAGGGAGGAGGAGGTAGGATAAGGCTTTTAAAATCTTTGATTACCTCAGAAAACATATTTGCTTACTTTACAAGGAAGTTGGGGTTTTGTTTTGTTTTGTTTTCTACTGATGCCAAGAGGGGATTAATGAGTAGCTGCTGGGTTTGCCAGCTTTCTTTTGATTTCAGTTTATGTAATTAAGCAGTTCCCAGAATGACTTGAGGTTCTCACTCTGCATCAAAACATGCTTCTCAGATGTGTTAGGTGTGGAGGTCAGAAACAATCCAGACTCACTGAATGGAGGGAGGAGAAGTGAAAAACTTGTCTTGCTTTAAAAACGGTCCCTCCTATGTCACAAGGGTTGACCATGCTTTGGGACCATGCACGTTGAGCTGTATTGAGTAGAAAACCAAGTTAAAACTGAAGTTCAGATGGGCTGAAGTTAGAATAACTCGAAACGCGGTTAACAATAGAAATAACTTGGGGAAACCAACTCTGGTTTACTGTTGAATTTCCAGCAACCAGGGCCTCATCTGCGGTGGGTATTTAAGACCTCATGCTTTCAACAAAGACACACTAGGAACCCACTCTGTGCCAGGCTCCATTCTAGTCGCTGGGGGTACAATGAGGAACTAAACCAAGGAGAGTCCCTCCCTCAAGATGCTAAGGTGGAGTGAATGTTGGATGAGCAGATTTTTATTGAGCGCCTCTGAGCTGGTAGTGGTGATGGTGATTGCTGGGAAGTATAAGGTATGTTCCTCAGGGAACTGACCATCTCACGGGGAGGTGAAGACGTCTGTCCGCGGACCCAAAGAACTGTTCAAAGCTATACCAAATATTGGGTGCTGATACAGACAGACCCCCTGAGGGGGAAGTGGTCAGAGTGGGCACTCCTGGGCACAGTCTGCAGGCAGGAGGCCTAGTGCAGCAGGCTGACTTGTCTTGAAGCCTTTAACTCCCTAAGCAGTAAGAAATTGCAGATACAAATATCAGAGCACCCTTTGGTTTTGTGTCTCTCTTAGAGCCCCCTAAACTTTTTTAGTTCTTCTCCCCACATAATGCTTGTTTTTAAAGGGAATCATAGCCGCTTTTCTTTGGGGTTAGACTAATTCCCTTAAAAACCAGCAGGGCAGAATTACCAATAGTTCCCGCCCTCATGAAGTACACAGACTACTGGCGGAGAAAGACATAAATCAGTGACACAAAGCAAAGACCCACTGGAGAGTGTCGCATGTAATAGGGGGATTTGACCTGGTCAGAAAAGTTAGGGACAGCTTCCTAGAAGAAAAGATGGTTGCACTGAAATCTGAAGGACAAGGACAAGGAGGGATTAATGAGGTGAAAGGAGAGGGGAAAACATGCCAAGCAGAGGGAGCAGCTTGAGCAAAGGCCCTGTGGCAGGAGGGAGTTTGCTGTCGGGGTGGAGGGAACAGGGAACAGCTGAAAGTGCTTCTTACTCAGAAGAATTAGGTACGGCCAGATCACACAGGCCACGAGGCATGTTAGGGAGTCTTCTGTTTATTCCAAGAGTATCAGGAAACGTTTGAAAGAGTCAGTAGAATGAGGGAAGGAAGGGGGGATGCATTGTAATCAGATTTTCATTTCAGCAGGGTAACTCTGTCCATAGTGTGATGAGCGTTTGGTAGGGCAGGGCCGGGGGAGCTGGAATCAACGTAGGGAGTGTCAGTAAGAGGCTCTTGTAAGAATCTCGACAAGAGATGATAACTGCTTGGGCGAGAATGGTGGCCATGATGGTGGTGAAAACAGAAAGGCAAATGTAACAGGTACAGAGGTAATAAGTGCAAAGGTACAAAAGGTAAAAGCAGTAGGGCTTGGTGATGGATATGAGGGATAAAGGAGAGGAGGGGAGGTATTGAGAATGACTTTCAGGTTTCTGATTTATACACTTGGCTGGTTGGTTAAGCCCTGCCCTGAGACAGGCACCCTGGACGAGGCCCAGTTTGCTGGGGGAAGATTATGAAGCAGTTTTGAACATGTTGGGTTTGAGTGCCTTTGAGGCATCAGAGGGAGTTGTCAGAAACACAGCTGGGTAAATGGGTCCACAGATTGGGGGAGAGGTCTAGGATGGAGGGAGACGTTTGCGAGTCATAGGTGTCAAGGTGCAGTAGCCACTGTGGGTGTGGATGAGATCACTCAGCGTGTACAGAAAGAGGGGGTGCCTAGAACACTGCCTTGTGGGATTCCAACACCTAACTGTAAGTTAGGCTGGAGAGAGGAGAAGCCTACAAGAGAAGGCGGGACAAAACCTGCCACAGTCACAGGGAAGAACCAGCTGAAAGCTAAGGGGAGCAAGCGTTTATTGGGAGAGGAGGTGATCAGGGGAAAATACTGCTGAAAGGACAGGGAAAATGAAGACTCGATAATGACCGTATTAACTATCATACCTCTAGCTAGAATACTGTAGTGACAATAGGAACAGACAGTCTTTATGGAGGAACAGTTATGAGCCAGGCACTTTAATATGTAATTTAATCCTCATAAGAACTTTGTAAGGTGGGTCCTATTATCATCCTCATTTTCACAGATGAGAAAACTGAGCACAGAGGGCTGAAGTCATTTGCCTGAGGTCACACAGCCAGTAAGTGATGAAATCAGCGTGGGAGCTCTTCTTTCTCCCTCCACGGCCCCTATCCTCAAATGCCGTGTGTCCGGTGTTGGAGTATAAAAAGCAGCCAGGGGGAGGGCTTCCCTAGTGGCGCAGTGGTTGGGAGTCCGCCTGCCGATGCAGGGGACACAGGTTCGTGCCCCGGTCTGGGAGGATCCCACATGCCGCGGAGCGGCTGGGACCGTGAGCCATGGCCGCTGAGCCTGCGTGTCCGGAGCCTGTGCTCCGCAACGGGAGAGGCCACAACAGTGAGAGGCCGCGTAACGCAAAAAAAAAAAATAGCAGCCAGGGAGGCAGGATGGGGAGGGGAGATTTTTCCTCTTTAGAAATTTGGATTCTTTCAGACACAGGCAAGGAAGTACTCCATTGTTGCTAAAGCCCAAGTCCAAGTTGGTGACCATGGACTGGCATTGTAGCAGCTGTTTCTGACGGTTCAGCTAGATTAGGGCAGTGTTGAATGCATGACGCAGCTGTTCTTGCCATGGGAAAGCCTTGCCCCAAGTGCTCTAGGGCAGTGGTTCTCAAAGTGGGGGTCCCTGGCCAGCAGCATAACATCACCTGGGAACTAAGAGATGCAGAGTCTCAGGCTCCAACCCAGATCTTCTGAATCAGAAACTCTGCGGGGCGGGAGGAGAGGGGGAGGAATCCATGTTCTAACAAGCCTCTGTCAGATTCTGCTGCACAAGTTTGAGAACCTGTGTTCTTGGGAGATCCTTGAAAAGATAAAAGAGGAAGACTCCGATAACTTATAATCCATATATCTCACTTTGGCAGAAACCAGATGGAAGAGTGGTTCTCTACCCTGGCTGCCCACTGGAATCACAGGAGGGCCTTTGAAAACTACTGATGCCTGAGTCCCATCCTCAGAAATTCTGGTTTCGTTGGAATGGGGTTGGCCTGATCATTTGATTTTTGAAATAAGGATTTGAATGGGGACTAGGTGATTAAATGAATGGTTGGCTTCTGAATACTTCTGAGTACAAAATTGTACTTGGGGGAGAAAACAAGGCAGGCTTTGAAGGGGAGGGTCAAGACAAATGGAAGAGAAGCTAGACCTTAGGGCCTTGGTGAATACCAGTAAAGCTTGAATAATTCTGGAGGTTGTGGTGGGGGGAGAAGGTAGTCTGAATTCATAACAATTCTTAAGGATGGACTTATTTTCAAAGAGATGCCAATTATAAAGTAGATATGCCGTCCAGGCTGCTCCCTGAATAAAGTGTCACTGTGATTTTTACTCAGTCTTCATGGAAATGATTCTCCTAATTCTGGTTGAAAACAATATGCTGACATCCTCCTGGCAGCTCCGCTGAGACTGTAATCTGTATGTTAAGAATGTACTCTGACCCTCTGGCCTCTCACCTCGCTGTTTCCCCTTTGCTCCATGAACGTTCCTCCCCTGCTGACATAGTCAGTTTACCGGTCCCCAAGCCTTCTCTGTTCCCATGTCCTGGTATTTGTTGACACCTCCCGCACCTCCTCCTCCTCTAAGTGAGGGCCTAGCTCCTTCTAGAATCCTCCATGGACCCCACCACTTCAGAGAGCTCCCCTTTCTCCTAATCCTTTCAGCACCCAGTGTCTTTAAGGCACTCTTCTCCTGTTTTGTTTTCATCATTCTACCTATTTCCCATCTCTGCCCCTGGATCATAACCCCACCCCCCGCCACGGCCGCCGCAGGACAGTGATGGTTTATAACTCTTTGCCTCCTGTCTAGCACAGCACCCCGCACTCTACAGGCTCCACAAACTGTAGGCAAGAAACTGTGCAAAAGTGAATTTCGGTCCATCTTCTTCCCACCTCCAAATGGTGGGCAGATGAGAAGGCACCACCCCTCATGAGGGATGACTGTGGTTTGGCCCTTCTTGAGGACAGAATCCACAGGAAGCACGCCAGGGTGGGAATCCCAAAAGGAGCATCCTCCAGAGTGAGACGTGACCCTCATGGGAGGGGCTCTCACCATCTCATTAGTCCATGTTGCTTTGTGTTAGTTTCCTAGGACTGCCGTAGCAAATCACCACAAACTTGGTGGTTTAAAATAATAGAAATCTGTTCTCTCACAGTTCTGGAGGCCAGACGTCTGAGACCAGTGTCCCTGGGCTGAAGTCAGAGTGTCGGCCAGGCCATGCTCCCTCCAGAGGCTCTAGGAGAGATCCTTCTCTGCCTCTTCCAGCTTCTGGTGGCACCGCCTTCCTTGGCTTGTGGCCGCATCACTCTAACCTCCACCTCCCTGGTCACGTTGCCTTCTCCTCCCTTCTCAAATCGCCTCTGCCTCCCTCTTATAAGGACGTTTGTGACTGCCTTTAGGGTCCACTCTGGTGATGCAGAATAATTTCTCCAACTCAAGATCCTTAACTTAATCACAACTGTAAAGTCCTTTGTTGCCATCTAAGGTAACATTCACACATTAAGGGATTAGGACATGGATACCTTTGCGGGGGTGGGGGGGCATGATGTAACCCACCACACATACCAAGGTAACTGGGGCCTGCAAAGGGACAGAGACTTGTCCAAGGTCACACTTCAAGGTCATAACAGAAATTAGACAGAGACCCAGATCTCCTTTCTGTCAATTTTGGGCTTCTCCCACTAGACCAAGCTGACGCCTCTAAAAGTAAGACAGACAGATTTTAGAATAACACTTCGTACCCTAACTCCTTCATCTTCTCTCCGGAACGTGTGCTACTAGGGTCCTTGAGTCCCGGTTCTGTTACTTTGGACTCACAGTACGCTTGCTGGCCTGTGTGGGCAGCTGCAGCGGAATTCGCTAAATGGCATTTCCTCCTCTCCTTTCAGGACCGCCTCTTTTTCGTCATGGAGTATGTAAATGGTGGAGACCTCATGTTCCAGATTCAGCGGTCCCGAAAATTCGACGAGCCTCGTTCCCGGTTCTATGCTGCAGAGGTTACGTCAGCCCTCATGTTCCTCCACCAACATGGAGTCATCTACAGGTACCTCTCCTCTCCTCCTCTCTTCCCCAAAAGCGAAAAAAATAAAGAGCTTTCCGGATGCTTGGACTGACTTGGCTCCTGCCCCACTGGTCTCTTAGCAACCCTCTTTAGATTAGCTGTTTGTTCCAATTTGCTTACAGAGGGCTTTTTTTGGGGGCTGTTTATCACTGTGAATGTTAATATTTGAATGGCCCCGGGAGATCTGACCCACTGTTTGTGCCAGTTTTGATTGAAAGCTTAAGCACGACATTTTAAAGGCTCGGCGCCAAGTAACCTTGGGGTGACCTTCATTTCTCTCTGCCCCACCCCCTACCCTCTTCCTTGAACATCAGGGCATTCTCTTTACTTTTTCCTTCTGTGCCATGAACTTCCTCCCCTTCCCAACCTCTTGCCACTTCCTGCGTTTGTTTGGCTTAGTTGTCTCCAGCAGATAGAATCGGAGAAGGAGGAGTTCCTTGCGGGTCTCAGGGTTTATGATCTTGGGGGGGAGGAGGGAGGGGAACTAGACAATATCCAACAGGAAGTGACTCTCTACAGATCATCCAGTCCCTTATTACTGCCTTGTCCCCCTTCCAAGAAAACATAGAATGAACACACACACACAGAAATTTTCCAGTAAGACAGCGAGACTACGCAGGCTCTTCTGTGAGGTCAGGAATTCTGGGAGGAGTAAATATTTATAATTAGCAACAAGGACACTAAAGTTCCTTAAGGTTTTTTCAATGACTGTCAATTTCTTTACTCAGATTTTGCTTCCTCCTTTTTTTTTTTTTTTTTTTTTAAATTGGGTAGAAGAATAGCTGGCTTGGTTCAACCCAGAACGAATCCCTCACCAGAACTTCACTGACCTGCTCCCGGGAGCAATGCCCTGACTAAATGTTCTCCAAGGGGTTCTGACCAACCCTCACCAGCTCCCTAAAGTCGCTCTGCTCAAAAATAGTCAGTGGCTCCCTATGGCCTGCATAACAACGCCTATACTTTTTAGCCCGCTTTCATGGCCCTCCACGACAGGAGTCCATGTATTTGTTTCCTGTTACTGCGTAACAAATTACCACAAACGCAGTGGCTTAAAACAACACCCATTGGTTGTCTCACAGTTTCCACGGGGCAGGAGTCCAGGCAAGGCACACCTGGGTTTCTCTGCTGTGATCAAGGTGTCAGCCAGACTGTAGTCTTATCTGAAGTTTGGGCTCCTCTTCCAGGCTTACATGGTTGCGGGCAGAATTCATTTCCTTGCAGCTGGAGCATTCACGTGGCTTCCTCAAGGCCAGCAGGAGAGAAAGTCTTTCCTGCTTTGAGTCTCTAACTTCAGGGAGACCTGAACCGTCTTTGAAACAGATCATTTGATTAGATTGGGCGCAGCCAGGCTAATCTCTCTTTTGTTTAACTCAAAGTCAAATGACTTAGGGACTTTAATTATACATGCAAATCCCTTGGCCCTTGCCCTCTAATGTCATATAATCTCAGCAGTGATATCACATCCCTTTTCCACATTGTTTTGGTTGGAGGTAAGTCACAGTTTCACCGCCGTATACAAGGGGAGGGGGTATGAGATTATACCAGAGTGTGACACCTTGGGGGTCACCTTAGGTTATGTCTACTACAGCCCAGAACGTCTTTCTCCCCTCGCTTCCCATGATCTCTTGTTTTGAACCTACCGAGGTTCTTAGCTTTCCTCAAACTCACCTGCCAATTCCCAACTTCCTCATTTTTCTGCTCTCCTCTCCACCTCCTCTGTCCAGCCCAGAAGCCTCATGCAATACTGCCTGCCGGCTCGAAGCCCGGTCCCACCAACCAGAGCAAGTCTCTCCATCCACCACACATTATTTATTTATTTGCAATTTGGGAATGAATTGCAAGTTGAAACTAATTGCTGCACCTGCCACTCTTCACCTTGTGTTGGGGTCGGGCATCCATGTGGGTCCTTCACTAAGTCCCACCCTCTCCTTTAGGGCCATGGCTGCTTCTTTTTAACCCTTTGATCTTCTTATTTTACATCCTCTTCTTATCTTGCACGTAGTAAATGGTCAACAAATGACCATTGGCTTCAATTAGTTTAAAACCCTAATGTCTGCCCCCCAAACTGGTTGCAGGCTAGTTAGAGATACCGGGGTTAGATATGTGAAAAGATCACCCGTACTACAAGGCAGTGCTGTTAGGTGCCAGGGACAAGGAGAATTGTCATTCATTGATATACCATCCCCATCCCCTCCCTATCAGAGTGGGTATAATCATCCACAGTTTACCAGCAGGGATTCAGAGACTTCCCTTAAATAATTTGCCCCAGGCCGTAAGTGACAGACTTAGGAAGTATAACTGATCAGTAAGCTTGTGCTACACATCATGACATTTGCCATGGGGCTCATCAAATCCAAGTCCACACTTTACTAGTCATTCCAGGTGCTCCCAAACTTGACTTTTGCTTACATGTCTGGTTTCTTCTCCTTTCTACTTCCCTCGTTGAATGCTTCCCTCTCATCACACCCGAGAACACGTTTGTTCTGTTGACTTCTATGAGCCATACGTGCCCCCTCTCTTTCTCTCCTTCCCATCTCCTTGACCATTTCGCTTCAATCTCTATATCACCTGGCCTGGTCCTTCTCCCCTTCACCCCCATCTTCTAAATGCTGCGTTTTCCCACGGCCTTCATCCCCAGCTACTCCTCCTGAGCAATTTCAGCATTTGCATGCCTCCAGATGACACCCGTGTGCCCGTGACTTCCATATCACTCTCTCCAGAACCCCGCACAAGATCTCTCTCTTTCAAGACAACCTCCAAGGCCTTCTTCCTTCTTCCCTGGCTAGTTTGCAAGAATTTCTTGACGTGACTCACTCACTGCCTCTCGGTTTTCTGCCCTTCTGTCTGTCTACCTCCCTCTCCATCGCTGCCCAGTGTTCTTTCAAAGCACAGGCTGATTGTCACAGGATCCCCTTCTTAGCATCCTTCAACCCTCATAAGATAAAGCACAGAAAGGGGTGCTTTTTCTACCCAGAGGAGATGCCTTTTTGTGTTTCTCACAAAGACACCATGCATGCTGACAGGGCCCTCGTGGACCCCAACGGTCTTTTGATCCTTATCAAAAGGATCCTTCCCCCAACCGTGTATCCCACCCTCAAGGCCCTCCAAATTAGGCCGTTCTCCCCCAAATACCCTTCTCTTTCATTTCTCCTAGTCTTTGTCTCCACTGTCCCTGGAATTCCCTTGCTCCTAATCTGCGTCTTGATCAGTGAGTGGCTTCCAGGTCACATCTATGGTCTGACTGCCTTAGAGTCCCTGGTTTAAAAAATAGGTAGATTCCAGAATACTGGACAAGGGGACTAGATAAGGATATAGGTGAGGAAAGAGTGGCCATGAGTTGGTGATCGCTGAAACTGGGTGATGGGTACACGGGGGTTCACTATTCTGTCTGCTTCTTGTATGTTTTGAATTTGTCATAAATAATCTTTTTTTTTTTTTTAAAGAATAGCAATTCCAGAGTACCATTCCTAGAGCCTTTGATTCAGTAGGTCTGGTATGGGGTTCAGGAATCTGTACTTTTTTAAAACATTCCTCAGGTGATTCGGGGACCACGGGTCTAGAAAATTTCCGTTCTGCCCTCAGAACTGTGTCAGATGCCCCGGCTCTGGGAGGCCTCCCCTGACCACCCATGCCTTCCCTGAGTGACAGCAGCTCTCTGGATCAGGCTGGTTCCCTTTGCCAACCTCGTATTTTCACTTAAGATACCTATTCTGTGCTTGAGAACTCCATGCAAGCGTGCTTACCTGGCTGGCCTAGGATGGTACCCTGCTTGTAGGAGGTGTTCGCTAAATACTTGTTCTAGTCTCTAATGCTCCAGCGCCTTCCAGTCTAGTGGGTTGCTACCTCACACATGTGCACTTTTGAAAGTCTGTGTTGGAAGTATCTGCAGCCCCCACACACAGTTTTTTTTTTTCTTTGCCCCTGAACGGCCCCCCTTCCTTTATCTCTCTCGATTCATAGCTGAATGAGGACCATGTGATCTCTCTTTCCCATGCTGCTTTGTTTGAAGCTTCCAGCACACGGGCTAGATGGTATGTGTGTCTGCATATTCGTCTCTGGCTGTTCCGAAGCCCAGGTGGAGACCGTATTTTGGGTGGTGCAGGGGCTTATCTGGGAGATCGGCAAGACCAAATTTTGCAGGAGGAACCTCATTGCTGAAGTTGAGATAGAATTTTCCAGCTTTCCTGCTGGAATGTATACACAAACTAATTAGCAGCTAATTGGCCAGGGTTCAAGAACTAAGGGAAGAAGTCGTTGCCCTGACTGGGGGCTCACACTTGAAGTCGAGCCCAGGCTGACAGGCTCCCTTTCCTCTGGGCCCTCTCTGCTCAGGTTCCCCCCATGGGCGGCACAGGGCACTGTCTCTGTGTCCCCTGCCCAGCATTCCTGAGGATCCTCTGTGTGCTGCAGTGGGAGCAGGCGTTAGCTTACTGTGTGTCCACGCTTCCTAACTATGGCTTTTAAAAATCTCTTCCCCTCCCTTACGCACTCACACATACCATGACAGGGGGAGGTTTTCAGGGATGGACTTTTCTTCCGAAAGTTGATTCAGGGAACTTCCTTCTACCCTACATCATGCTCAGAGCTTGTCTGTTTTCCTCTGAGCTGCTCCGTACAGCAGCCGAGTCTCAGAGGATGCTCTTCTGACCATGGGATATGGAAGAGAGACTGTGGGATCCACCTCAGACACAGAAGGCAGCGGGGGTTCCCTGGGAGGAGAACCAGAGGCTTGGCAGACAGGAATGCATCTTCTTCTCTCACAGTCACACGTACTGCGGCAGAGGGTGGTAAAGAACATGGCTTCTGCGGCTCTGGCCAAGTGTCTCAACACTAGAAGAATGAATTCCTTCATTTTTATAAAATTGAATTCCTTTTTTTAAAGTATAGAAGTAGTAGTCATAGGGAAAAATCAAAATTTAAACAGCAAAGAAAGGTAAAGTCAGTTTTCTCTTCCCCGACCTCGTAGGTACCCAGGACAAAACAGTTGAACAGCTGCTAGAGAATCCTTCGAGAAATCTTGAGCAGGTGGCTGAACCTCTTCATGACTGGCCTCCCTGTGGGGTTCGGATAATACCTGCCTTTTCTCCTTTCTATAGTAGTCGAGAGTGATCATGACTCGTCGGACTGTACAGGTAGAAGTGAAGGATATAAAAACAAGTGGGGAATGACAGAGGTATTTTATTTATGTCAAGTACGATTGATGATTAACATTCCTCACTTAGAGCACTAAAATTTGGCCTTTTACCAGCAGGAGAGGAAGTTGTAAGTTTTAAAGCTCTCCTGCTCCTTTATTTCTCCAAGATTTTCAATCTTTAATGAGCCATCATCATCACCCCCCAAAAGTCAGTCCGCCCTGGGTGCCTGTTATGTGTCTGGTGCCAGAACTGAGGGGCAGTAAGGGGACGGGAAGAGAGAGAAGGGCATTTCTGCTTTGGCCCCATCTAGATCACTCTGTACTCTGGAGGTGCTTAGAAAAGGCTTTCCTTGTTGATGATAATGTTTATAAAAAGTCAATTAAGAATTAAGAGCAGGGAACAAAGATTTTGTTTAGACTCAGATAAGCCTGAGTCTGAAATGTCTGGTTCTCTCCGGGGCTGGGGGACAAAGCCCAAAAGGAGGGACTTGGGAGGGATTTCCCTAGAAAGAGCTGAAGACGTACAGAGGTCTCTGGCTGTGCTCTCCAGGCCCAGCCTCCCTGGGAAATGCATACAGAGTTGTGATGTGCGCCGTAGTCTTGCCTTCCTGGTGGTCTAAGGGGGTTGTGTGCCTGGTCTGCGGAATGGTAGCCTGCCTTGATCCTGGAAAGCTTTCCTGCCATAGGCAGTTGGGCGTTTCCCAAATTGATGAAGGTCTCTGGTTAAAGGCTGTGTTAATAACTGGAAAATCTACTGTCTAGGGTCTCATCTTCTTTCAATACATTTCCAGTGTAGCTAATGCTCATACATAGCAGGGGAGGAGGAGGAATTGACATGATCCCTTCCACTCTCCTTCTCAGTCTTCTTAGGACCTGGCCCTTAGAAAATCACGTGGGGATCTTTGTTCCCACAGAGCAGTGTTCTCAGCCGTCAGCATTCCCCCACCCGTTGTAGAAAGTGATACTTTAGTGTAAAAGTCCTAAGGACCTAGGGGCTGAGTGTGTAGTGAGATGATACCAGTTCCCGTGGTAGGAATCGCAGTGTAAATGTTAGATCAAGGAGGCCCTCAGAGGCTGTCTAATCCGACTCCGTTTTATAGATGCGGAACTTGGAAACCAAAGCTGGGCAGTAACTCACTCAAGTTTATGCAGTGAGGTGTTATAAAGCATAGATGTTGTTTTAATCAAAGATATTCATATAGATAAAGATTCAAACAGTCCTACACAGTGCTTAAAGAAATGAGAAGCCATTTTCTGCCCTTCCTCTCCACCAATTTCCCCTCCCACAGAGACAACCACTTACAATTCTTTTAGCTGACACTTCTGGTATAGACCTTTGTATTTCAAAATAACGTGGTTTTGTGTGTGTGTGTTTTTTTTTAATTGACGTATAGTTGATTTCCAGTGTTGTGTTAGTTTCTGGTGTGCAGCAAAGTGATTCAATTATACATATACATATATTTTTTCACATTTTCCATTATGGTGTATTACAGGATATCGAATATATTTCCCTATGCTGTACAGTAGGACCTTGTTGTTTATCTATTTTAAATATAATAGTTTGTGTCTGCTAATCCCAAACTCCTAATTTATCCCTCCTTCATCCCATTCGCTCTCTGGTAACCATAAATTGGTTTTCTATGTCTGTGAGTCTGTATCTGTTTTGTAAATAAGTTCATTTGTATCATAATTTAGATTCCACATGTAAGTGATATCATATGACATTTGTCTTTCTCTGTCTGGCTTACTTCACTTAGTATGATAATCTCTAGGTCCATCCATATTGCTGCAAATGGCATCATTTCATTTTTTTGGCTGAGTAGTATTCCATTGATATATATACCACGTCCTCTTTATCCATTCATCTGTCGATGGACACTTAGGTTGCCTCCATGTCTTGGCTATTGTAAATAGTGCTGCTTTGAACATTAGAATGCATGTATCTTTTCGAATTAGAGTTTTCTCTGGATATATGCCCAGGAGTGGGATTGGTGGATCATATGGCAACTCTATTTTTAGTTTTTTAAGGAACCTCTGTATTGTTTTCCATGGTGGCTGCACCAGTTTATATTCCTACCAGCAGTGTAGGAGGGCTCCCTTTTCTCCACACCCTCTCCAGCAGTTGTTATTTGTAGACTTTTTAGTGATGGCCATTCTGACCAGTGTGAGGTGATACCTCATTGTACTAAATAACATGTTTTAATGTTATTTTTTAAATTTTATTTTAGACATTATCTAGTGACTTTCCACTGTGGAAGTAAGAATTTAGTTCTCTGCCCCACCTACTACCTACTCACCACCCTATCACATCCGCATAGCCTTCCAAACATCCCATCTTCTCAACAGAGTTTACTGTAATTTTTGTTAAATGAATGTACATTGTATACATTATTGTGACTGTGAAATACTATTTGGAACTAAGCCACTTGATAAGCTATAATTACTTTTCCTTTCCTATACATTTTCTCTGTTTGTTTTCCCTGGAGATAACACAGATGCTCTCCAGATTGTCCACATCTCCCTTCAGGGTGGCTAGGTGCAATAGGCATTCTATCAATATTCTTGGATAAATTTCTACCGGTGCCTTCTAAACTGCTCCAGTCTGAACAGTTGTCCTCAGTGCCTACTGCAGAGCTGTCACCCTGGGATCTCCCTTCACTGTTGTCCAGGCGTCTTTGCTTCTTCCATGTGAGAGCTCCTCTCTTATATCACATGTCTCCTCTTTCTTGATACACTTTCTTGATGTGGTGATGTACCTTCTGAGAAAGAGTATGAAAAGTAAATTTTTGAGATCTTCCTTTTATATCTAAAACCATCTTGATTGTACTCTCAAACTTGATAAAGAGTTTGGCTAGGTATAGAATTCTAGATTGAAAACCATTTTCACTCAAAATGTGAAGGTATTGTTCCACAGCCTTCCAACTCCCAGTGTTGCTATTAAGAAGTCCAAAACTATTTTGCTCTTGATCCTTCGTATGGACCTATTTCTTTTTTCTGCAAGCTTGTTAATTACATGTTAATGATGTGGTGTAGACCCATTTTCATCCATTGCACTGGGCCTTAGATAAACCTTTTTAATTTAGAAAATCATGTCCTTCAGTTCTGGGAAGTGTCTAATTTCTTTGATGATTTCTTCTGTTCTCTTTCTGTAACTATCATTCAGATATTGGAGTAGTCAACTTGGGCATCATTACAATGAATCATCCTATGGGCCATTTATTTGGGGGAACTTCTGACTATCAATATTGTTAGAGTTTTTCTCTTGGAGTCCTCAGATTACCCTGGGAAGACTTTTCCAGAGTCCTGTCTGAAGAGACAGGGCTTGGCAGCCAGGTGAGCCAAATGAAAGAAGAGGGTTGAAGGCCCAGCTCCCAGAATACATATATCCATCCAATTGCCCTATTTTTAGTTCTATATGCTGGTGCCTGCCCTCTCCCCGCCTTCCACCCTGGTCCCGGAGACTTTCTCTTTCTCCCCTGCAGGGAATAAAATCTCTGATGTAGAGAAGGGGCTGTGCAGAGTAAGAAGAGAATCTGAGTTTATAGTTGCTTTTCAACCGGATCTCTTCACTTTATCTCTTTCTACATCATCCTCATCTCCAGAGGTAACAGTTACTGCAAATTCCTGAGCTTTGTTAGAGCGGGAAGTGGGAGATTCTACAGCGTAAATTTGATCATTCTTGACTTTCCCCATTGCTGGTTCAGGATTCAGCTCTTTCTCAGGTCTACTGAGTCATGTCCCACTCACCCCTCTGCTTTCCAGCTTCCAAAATTACGTCGCTGTTCTTTCTTCTCTTGTTCTCCCCATCTTTGTGTGCTTAGGCCTTTGTGTGTCATTTTGGGACAGAGAGAAAAATAATTTGTTGTGGGTATTTGAGAAGTCAATAATTTTATATCTAGAAGTCAGTAATAATCATAACAATGACGAAAATAATCACCACCACAGCAGTAGCAGCAACAACGATAGCAAGATCCTCATTTAGCCTTCGTTACCAGCCAGACTCTATTCTGAGCACTTTGTACCCATTAACTCATTTAATCAGCACACAACAGCCCTGTGCGGTAGATACAGCTATTATCCATGGGATTTACGGTACTTCCGAAGAAGGAGATCCTGCCAGATCCCACCCCGCTGCCGTCACTGTCAGGTCACCCTGTCCGTTGCTGCCAGCTGCGGTCTTGCGTGGGAAGCAAAGTTGTATGCTGGAGACACAGCGCTGAATTTGGAGTCGGAGAACTGGGGCTGAATTCAGTGTCTGTCTCGTCTTTATTGTGTTTTCCTGGGCAGAGTACTTAAACTGTTTGAAGCGTAGTTCCCTCACTGTACCATGGGAATTAGAATGCAAAGCTCCCTGGACTGTGTGGAAAATTACATGAGAAAACATTTGCAGAAGTGCCGAGCGCAATTCTTGGCACCTAGGAAGCTCCATAAATATTGGTTGGATGAATGAGTGGGAGGAGGGTTATGGAGTCAGAGGATGTTATGGGCTGAATTGTGTTCCCTCCAAATTTGTATGTTGAAGTCCTAACTCCTAGTACCTCAGAATGTGGCTGTATTTGGAGATAGGCCCCTTAAAGAGGTGAGAGGTAAAATAAGGTCACATGGGTGATCCCTAATCCAATATGACCAGTGTCTTAATAAGATGAGGAGATTAGGACACAGACATGCACAGAGGGAGACCATGAAGACACCAGGAGAAAACCCATTTACAGGCCAAAGAGAAATCTCAGAAGAAACCAGTCCTCCATCTGGGACTTCCAGCCTCCAGAACTGTGAGAAATACATTTCTGTTGCTTAAGTCACCCAGAGTGTGGTACTTGGCTATAGCAACCCTAGCAAACTAATATAGAGAATGCAGGTTGCAGTCCCAGCATTGCCACTTACTAACCATGTAACCCTGGGCAAACGACCTAATCTCTCTGAGCCACAGTTTCCTCATCTGTAAAATGGAGCTGATAATAAATATCAAATCAAAATAAGATGGCCAGGCCTGCAGACTTGGCATAAATTGAAAGCTTTAGATAAGCTAATGGACATAAAAGGACTCTATAAGTTGTTTGGGGCACAGCGAGGTGTGGGGAGGTGCAGACACCCCAGGAACCATGACACCCTGTTTGTGGGGAGCAGGGTGGTGGACATGTGAGGCTCTGTCCCCATGCAGGTCAAGGGCCCATCTAGGACAGGGCCTAGATCTCAGGGTCAGGCAGTATTCCGGGGAAGGGAGCCTCTCTTTGGCGTTATTCCAATACTGTGAGCATGCAGGGACCCTGAGGCAGGGTAAGAGAGTACTGAGAAATGCACCTAACAGTGTCCAGTGGGCTGGAACAGCCGACGGGTGTGCTTGCATAGGAAATCTGCGGAGTCTGACTTCCATGCCTCGGCCTCCTTGACGGAGATCTACCATCTTCATGAGCTCCCACTCCACCCCCCACCCCCACCCCCCACTCCCTACATGACCACCTTCAGCAAAAAAGCTGACTTCAAAAATGTGCATTTTGGTAATGAGAGTCATTTGGTCCCTCTACCGTGTTGTATAATTGAAGGGCTTGTCTCCTGATGAAGGAATACTAAGTGTAATTGTGGGGTTTCAGGGGCAGTCACTTTTTTGTGGATCTAGGTTTATTTAGAGGTGAGACCATCTTCACCCCAAACTCCTTTCGTGCAGTTTCACCTGCCAATGACAGTGTAGGGTGAAGTCGTTGTGACATGATAAAGGGGAGGGGAAGAGAGAGCAGAGCCTGAGCTGGTTGGGATGAAAGCCAAGTTTATATTCTTCTGAGGAAGCCATGTTATTGCCGACCAGATCAGAAGTAGAATGCTGACTCCGTTGACATGGGAGGCGCAGAGCAAACAGGAAGTTTGGAACCAGAGGGAAATTCCTGATTAAATGTGTCTGAGTGTTTCAGTTAGTAGTGTGTATTCAGAGAGAAAACGTTCAGGGACCCTGTCATCTACTTTTGTGTCTCTCATTATACCTACCACAGAGCTGAGAACCCCTTGTGGTGGGTAAGGACCCCTGGCTCAAACAAACTCTTGTCTCCACTGCTTATTAGATATGTGACCTTCAGCAAGGGACTTACTTCTCTAACCCTCAGTTTCTCCATCTGTAAAATTACCTCCCTCAAAGAGAGATTGTGAGAATCAAACACATGTTAACATGTGTAAAATCATTACGATTGTGTCGGGTGTGGAGTAGACACTCACTGAATGCTCGCTGCTGCTGTTGCCATCGTTGTTCTATTTCCCAAGTGGCTGAGCGGACAATTGATCAGATTCACTTTGTCCATCTCAAAAAGTCTACCATGAATGTGTCTTGCTAGCTGGCAAACTGATGAAAGCACCTTGTCAGGTTAGAGTCTCCCAAACAAAGGCTGGTTTGAGGACTTTGGACCTGTATTCTGAAGCAGAGTTTGGTATATGTAGCTTTTATGACCATGCAGTGTTCTAGAGAAAGTAGACATCTTGGAACATGTATTACTGCAATGTATTCAACAGTAGAGCCTGAATTCTCCTGGGCTGAGTCCTAAGATTGTGTTTCCTCAATGCCTTTGGCTAATGATTGAACGGCAAAAAAATGGGAATTGTTTTAGCAAACAATGGGCGGCTTTGCCACGGGGTAAGCAGAGTCTGTGTGAACGTCTGAGTGAATCCCGCCGTCTCAGCCCTGGCTGAGTCCAAGATGACTCAGGCTGTTGGGGGCGCTCCTCAGCCCATGGAAGCGTTAGGGGCCACAGTTAATTAGCTTTGTTTCTCTCTTTGGTCATGTGGTAACAGGCTGATGGATTAATCCTGGTGGTTGTTGCCACCTTCCCTCTCCTTGCTTCTGGGTCTCTTCTCCCACCATTCCTACAGATTAACTATCATAAAATAAGGAGTTGGGGCACTTTCTTGCTCAGAAGTCTGCAGTGACTCCGTGTTGTCTCGGGTTATTGTCCAGACTCTTCCACCTCTTACCTGAAGCCATCCCCAAGCTGACCCTCTCACTAACTTCTCCAGGATTTGCACACAGGTCTCTTCCCACCCACCCTGCCTTCCCAAGTGCTTCTCCCACCGGGCTCCTCCCTGAAAGGTGTCCTCATCCACACAGCCACACACACTGTGCATTTATCACCCAGATCCCAGCATCACCTCCTCTCTTTGCCTAGGAATACCGTACATTTTCCTAGAATACCAGACCTTCTTTTTCACTTTTTATTTTTTCTCACTCTTTCCCATCCTTTAAGATTCAGCTTCAGTTCACTTTCCCCTGGCCCTTTCAAGCAAAGTTGGTCCTTTCTTCCTCCCGTTAACGCTGCATCTACTCCATTATATTCTAGCATTTCTCACATTGTACTGACAACTGTTTCTTGGTTGAATGATCTTGTAGAGCTTCTGAGGGTTATGCTGAACTTACGGTTGAATCTAATCGCCCTTGAGTTCATGGCCAACCTACTCAAATGGATCAAGCAAAACACCTCCAGGGAGGTAGGGGGACTTTCTAAATATAGTTGGCCACAGGGATGCGCTTTCTGATGGACCTCTTGCTGGACCCACCTTTTCCTGGGCTTCCTTTCTGTGGGCACTGCCCCATTCCACGGTCTTCTTATTCTTCGCAGCGTCTGGCTGATGAAGTGCTGCAGTAGAAAGAACTTGGGGCCAGGAATCGGGCCAGAACGCTGATAAAGCTTTGCCTCAGTTGGGTGACCTCAGGCAAATTACTTCTCTCTGGACCTCGGCTCTGTACGTGACGGCTGCATTGGAGGATCTTGCTCTGTGAGCCTAAGGTTGTTGGTCTGGGAATCCCTTGAACAGACTCTGAAAATGAATCTCAAAAATTGGCATCAGCAAATGACCTCAGTGAGGCTCCAGAGGTAACTGTAGTTAACTGCCTGGTGCCTTCTGGAGAGTTTAGAGGTCCTGGAACGTGAGACTTCGTTGGCAGGTGGTCTCATGCTCTGCGCTCTGAATGTCAGATCACCCTCTGTGGATCCCCGACTCCAGTGTATCCACAGTCCCCCCTCTTAATCAAAACAAATGGTTTCTCAAGGGTCTGATGCTGCCAAGTTAAGTGTTTATCCCTGTAGTGAGCAGAGCTTCCTCCAAGGGCCATAACCCACCATACGGGCAAGAGTTCCTGTCTGAGGAGCAGGGCTGTTTGCTTAGAAAGTCATGGTCCCATCAAGACTGAGAATCTCACTCCCCAGGATTCTGAACCTTCTCTGAAGTGGGAAATCTCTCAGATGAAATTCCCTCCATTGTTGGAAATCTGCTAATGCAAAAGCATTCATCCAAAAGGGATTTCAGTTTGGGTTTGTACCATTTCTTGAAGAGTACCGCTCTGTTGTTCAGAAGCTGTGTGTTTAAGCAGATGCTCGTTTATTCAGTCAGCAATGACTGTTAAGCCTCCTTGGTGTATCAGGTGTAGGCCTTGGAGATACCGTGAAAAGGAAAAGACACACACTCTCTGCCCTCTTGGCACTTAAGTTTGGGTGGGGATGCCAGGCAATAAAATGGACAATAACAATAAAACACTGAGAAGGATGGTGATAGGGAAAGGATAGGGTGCCAGGGAACTACATAGCACAGATACCTCAGCTGGATGGGGAAGATCAAGGAAGGCTTTCTGTGGGAATTGACCTCTCCCAAAGAGGCCCAATGGGGTAAGAGTTGACCAGAGGAAGAGGTCATGGGAGAGTGTACCAAGGAGTGGGATCAGGATTTGTGAAGGCTTGGGCAGGCGGGATGCCAAAGGGGTCTGTGGGTCTAAAGAATTTCTACACTCCTGGATCTCAAAGCACAAAGGGAGGCTTGGTGAGCAGCGAGGCTTGAGGGGAGACCACAGACCCCATCCTGAGGGGCCACAGAATGACTGTCCGAAGTCGCGTGACTGCACGGTTTTGTGCTCTCAGGTTGTGTTACACGTGGGCATTGGGGAAGAAGGGCCTGCTATTTAACAGAATTTTAGAGGTGTGAGTAAGCTTGGGGGTCAGCTACTCCAACGCCATCTTCTATAGATGAATAAATTAGGGAGGTGGTATGACTCTTCCAAGGTCATTCAGCCTCTTGATGATGCAGACAGAACCACTGGTGGGGGCTCTGGTGTTTTTTGATAGTGTGGGCTGATAAACTGACTCCAAATAAACAAACAGAAGCACCTGGTTTGTAGCTGATTTCCATGGTGTAAATATTCCCTCCGGGGGAATTTTCAAGCTACCCATGTTTCACAATCAGCTCACAACAGCTCCTGAAAATTTAGCAATCTGATTTGTGAGCCGGCATCAAAGGGGGAAAGCTATGCACATCTCTTCCCAGCTCCGTGGCCAGTGACATTTTGTTGGTAGGTTGATGTCAGCCATGGTGGGAGTATTTGTACCATGGAACTCAGCAAATGCTACAGATCAAAGTTTGTTTCCCCGGAAAGCTATTGTTAAATATTTACTAGTACCCCACTGTAAAATGAAATCTATAGATGAAGTTGGGCAGTGCTGTTCGGGTCAGCTATATATCCCCTCTTGGTTTTCTACCTGTTTGATATATCACTGAAAAAGGGCATTTGTGCATTTCTCCTTTCAGTTCAATCGTCTTTTTTCTAACAGTTTTATTCCAATTTAATTCACATACCATACAATTCATCCGCTGAAAGTGTACAAATCAGTGGCTTTTAGTATATTCACACAGTCGTGCAATTATCACCAAAATATTTTCATCACTCCAAAAAGCAGCTCTATTTCTTTTAACCATCAACCCCCAGTCCTCTCCCACCCTCACTCCCAGCCCTAGGCAGCCACTTATCTACTTTCTCTATAGATTTGCCTATTCTGGACATTACGTATACATAGAATTATACAACATGTGATGTCTTGTAACTGGCTCCTTTTACTTAGCATGTTTTCATGCTATATCGCAGCATGTGTCAGTGCTTCATTCCTTTCCGTGGCTGAATAATGTTTTGTCGTGTGGGTATACCACATTTTGTTTATTCGTTCATCAGTTGATGGGCCTTTGGCTTGTCCACCTGCTGCTATTAATATTACTGTACAAGTCTTTGAGTGGACATAACGTTTTCATTTATCTACCTAGGAGTAGAATTGCTGGGTCAGATGGCTTAACTTTTTGAAGAACTGTCAAGCTGTTTTCCAAAGTCACTGCATCATTTTACATTCCCACCGGCAACCTATGAAGGTTCCAGTTACTCCACATCTTCACCAACACTTGTTATTGTCTGTCCTTTTCGATTATATATCCAAGTGGATGTGATGCATATCTAATTGTGGTTTTGAGTTCTGTCAGTTTTTGCCTCTATTTAGACACTCTTGTTCAGCACATACCTGTTTAGGATTTTTAGGTCATCTTGAAGAATTGACCCCTTCATCATTATGTAATGTACCTCATTCCTGATAATTTTCCTTACTGTGAAGCCTGCTTTGTCTGAAGTTAATATAGGTAGTCCAGCTTTCTTTTGATTAGTGTCAGCTTGGTATTTCTTTCTCCATCCTTTTAGTTTTAATCTGTCTGAATCTTTATTATTTAATGTGTGTTTCTTATAGACAAAATATAGTTGGGTCTTGGGGGTTTTTAATTTATTTTTTATTTTTGGCTGCGTTGGGTCTTCGTTGCTGCACATGGGCTTTCTCTAGTTGCATTGAGCAGGGGCTACTCTTTGTTGTGGCGTGCAGGCTTCTCCTTCCGGTGGCTCCTCTCGTCGTAGAGCAGGGGCTCTAGGCATGCAACCCTCAGCAGTTGTGGCTCACGGGCTCTAGAGCACAGGCTCAGTAGTTGTGGCACACGGGCTTAGTTGCTCTGCGGCATGTGGGATCTTCCCAGACCAGGGCTCGAACCCGTGTCCCCTTCGTTGGCAGGCGGATTCTTAACCACTGCACCACCAGGGAAGCCCTGTTTGTTTCTTAATCCGCTCTGACAATCTCTGTCTTTTAATTGGTGTATTTAGAGCATTCACCTGTAAAGTGATTATTGATAGAGTTGGATTGATATCTACTATTTTTGTAACTACTTTTTACTCATTACATTTGTTCTTTGTTTCCTCCCCCCACTTTTTCTGTTGCTTTCTTACTTAAAAAAAAATTGCCAGTTGTAATTGTAAGTTCAAAATTGTTAAAATGTAAAAAAAAAAATTTTTTTAAAGTGTGTTCTAGAATCGATGAACCATGGTCATAGTACCCCGCCCCCGTAAGGAGGTTGTAGAGCTTAAATAGGGCTGTGCATCAAAGTACTTGTTGCAGTATTTGGTATGGCAGTGAGCACTAGGTATTAACCATTACCATAATTACTATATTAGTCCTACCCCGTTACTCTGTGGACCTCACAGCTGACCTAGACACCCCAATTCCATCACTGCATCACAGTTGAGAATAACTGCCCTAAATACCTCAGTATCCCTTTTTGAGCTGGAAACTCTAGGCAGGACCTGATGGGTGCATAGAAGAATTTAAACATTAGCAGGGGAAATGTCTTGAACCATAGGGGCCAATCTCTCCAGGTAGATTTGGCAGTGGGGAAAGGGGGTGGGGCTCCTTCCTAGCATGCCTCACATAGGAGGTTCCCTCTTAGCCCTGGAGAGGCTCAGCTCTAACGCAAAAAGAGATTCCTGACGGATGCAGGCACAGCAGGGGCAACATGACGGCAGCCACCCTTCTCACATCCATCGTAAGGCAGTTCATCCTGACGGAACACTGGCTGTGTATTCGTTGGTCCTGGCTGTTGTGGGGACACCAGGTGGGTGACTGTGCTTCATCTCTGCAGTTTTCTCCTCAAGAATATTCTAGATAACGCTATTTATTCATTTTCCTTTGCTTCCTTAATTTTGTTTCCCGAATCTGCAGTTTGGGTTTAATGGGAATGGATCACCCACCGCCCTCTCTCTTCACTCCCCAGACACATTTTTAGTGTCTGAACAACACCAGGCTGGGCCTCTAGACCCAGATGAGCAGGAGATGCACATTGACAGAAGAATCCTGTAGTGCTTGGCTCTCTTTTATGGTGGTGGGGGTGTGTTGGATAGCATCAAACTGAACATGGCAGAGCTAGTCCTGCCTAGCGGAAATTTCTGTGTCTGTCTAGTTTTGTGTGGTCAGGGGACTTTGTTCATGGTTTTTCTGAGTCAAGGCTGCAACTTTCCCAGAAGCCGGGCCTCGCCTGGCCAACATGGCTGGAAACAGTAGTGCCTTTCCAGAGCCCAAGGCTTCTAGAAGGATCTGAAATTCTTAACCTCAAGACAGATACTTTGCTGTGCTTTATGATTCAGTGAGAATTTTGTGATGTACTGATGTGAGTTCAAAAAAAAAAACCAGTGTGAATTAGAGCAATTATCTGGATTACCCAAACCAAGAAAAGGGCAGGATTTGGAGAAAAAGGATTTTAGACCTCAATAATATATATTTGGGAATCCCTTTTTCCAAGATTATATGTTCTAGAAGATCCCAGGAAATCCTGTCCCATTGGGCTGGGCTGCTGAGGAAAGTCAGCGACAGTTCCACAAAGCTTCCAGTCTGTCCTGAGTCAGCTTCCACGTGAATGACACCCTTGGAGAATTTCTCCATGCCGTGTCCCACCTGGACCACAGTGGAACTCAAGCCTCAGTCCTAAGCGCTGTAAGGTTACATCAATACTTGGTAAGGGGTCAGGGGCGTATTATTTCACAAGTTGTCAACTACCCAAAGCAGAACAAAGTTTTCAAACTGAGTGAGTCACCTTGGACTTTCGCCCCCAACCTTGCAAGCTTCCACTGACAGGTCTGTTTTTAGACTCTGTTTCCCATCCTTTCCAGGTCCCTGTGAGGTAGTGGAGGTATGTGCTGTTTGTGAGGGTCTGAAAACCTAACTTATTTTTTGCACAAGGAAATACACACATTGTTAGACCCCCAAACCCAGTGAAAAACGTCCACCCAGTGTGTCTTGTCCAGAGACTTGAGCTGCTAAGCACATGGCTAGAAGGATAAGCGGAGGGGTGTACGGAATCCAGAAGCCCCACTTTCCTGCAGATGTCGTGGAATTCTCCAGTGGGGACCCTTTATTGTCAAAGGCAAATTTGTGTACATACAACATGGTACCAGCCATCAATGAGAGATATCTTTGCAGGCATGAAGCCAGATTTGGGAGCTATCTATGTGTGCATCAGTGCTTGCTTCAAAGCTACTGGGTTCTATTTGTGTGTTTGTCTAAATTATAAATCAGTGTGTCTGATGGAAGCAAGGTACAGAGTTATATTTAGAACCTTCTTAGAATCAGACAGAGGCTCCTTTACCCCTCTGTAATTAGTACCCCATTACAGAGGGTACGCTGGGGAATGCAGCTCAGAGAGAGTTTTCCCATCGTTTGCCTTCTTTTCTTTTATCTTTGCATATACGTTTTCATCTTTGCTTTTCTTTTCAATATAAGACAAACAAAATTCCTTACTATTAGGAACCAAAGGCCTAAAGTTACAGAAAGAGAGAAATTGCTTTGTAATATTGCAGGGGCAGGGGGATCGGGGTGAGAGTTCCCCGAAAGGTGAATGAGTATTTATTCGTACAGTGACTCATGGGATTTCAGACTGTGGGTAGGGACGTAGTGCTTGCTCAGTCTCAAAATGTTTCACTTTTGTTAGTCTTGTCTCCCAGTGGAAATTGTTAGCCCTTGGAGGTCTGGGAACATGACCTCTCCTCCTCTCGGGTCCTCCGAGGTGCCCGGCATTGGGCTGTATATGAGGTAAGCCTACTTCAGGGAGGATATCCCTGTTTGGCAGGTGGGCACATTCCTGCAGACGGAGAATGTCAAATGAGAGTTGCCTTTTAGAACTTCTCAGAGAACAGCGTATGCATGTGGGTATGAACTGCTTGGCAGCTACAACCTACAGGAAAAGTCTTGGATTCTAATCTAAAACATCCAGCGTAAAGATGATGTTGAAAAATGTGAAAGGAGATTGGCGAGCTGCTGGTGACCCAGTGCTGTTGACACCTTGGAACAATTATGAAATAAGAAGGCTGGGATATTCTGATGGTGTTCCTCCCACCCCACCCCCCCAACCTCCATTTACCCTTAGCAGAAACCAGTGGAAGAAAACAAAAACAGCCATTCGAAAAGATATATGCACTCCCATATTCATAGCAGCATTATCTACCATAGCCAATATATGGAAGCAACCTGAGTGTCCATCAACACATGAAAGGATAAAGAAGATGGGGTATATGTATACAATGGAATACTACTCAGTCATAGAAAATAATGAAATTCTGCCATTGGCAACCACATGGATGGACCTGGAGGGTATTATACTTAGTGAAATAAGTCAGAGAAGGACAAATACTTTGTGTTATCACTTATATATGGAATCTAAAAAGTAAGACAAACGAATTAATATAACAGAAAAGAAACCACCTGAGCCATTTAATTGATGGGATTCGTCTGTGCTGATAACGATCCTAAAACCACAGCCTTCACGTGCCTGCTAGCCAAGTTTATGGTCCATGCGATTGTCCCCACTCTGCCCCGTGGTTGGCCAGCAACAATAATTTAACCATCACAAATAATAATTTAATAAACACAAACATCCTACAGTGAAATTAGAGGAAGGAGAAAGAGTAGCAAAAAGAGGACATGCTTCGATAGTTAGATTTGGAGGGGAAAACGAAACCATGGGTAGCAGAAAGACCTTTCACTTGGAGATTCTAAAGAATCTTGTGGTGGTTTTTTTTGCTATTGCTTAAAAGGAAGCCAGCAGTAAAGAAAATTATAGGTCAAATTTCATAGAAGAAGGAACATGAAACAAAGGATTTTATCTTTATTAGCTAAGAGCCCAATGTAATGTTTGAAGGAAAGTGAGAAAAAAACAAAACAAAACAAAAAACCAGCAATGGAGTATCCAAAAGGGCTATAGAATCCTGTCAAATTAGCTCTTCCAGAAAGCACGTGAGGGCTTCAGGGGCTGGGAGTTTCTCAATTCTGCCATAAGGAAATAGACTGATTTTTTTTTTTTTTTTTAAGCAAACACAGAGTTTACACATCCAAATGAGTATTATCATCTGCTTTAAAAGAGTCCTCCTGGGAGACTTTATTCTCAGGCAAAAATACAGCTTTTCCTTTGAATATTTTTATACTCCTCTCTAGATTTGACTTTGAATATAGCCTCTTTTGTGTCTACTCATCCTCCTTTGGAGACAAATCTGGTTTCTGAACATCATTTTGTACCAAAAATAAGGTGTGCCTATGATGGAAAAGCCCTGATTTCTCTGAGTGGCTGTGAAATGATGGATTCTGAAAGACATTCTGCATATGGTCCAGGAAGCAAGTGGGCAGAGGCAGCAGCCTCAGTCCTTTCCACAGTAACCTCCAGGGAACCCAACATGCAGCAGCATGGCTGGGTGATTTACACACCTGTCGGCCATCACACCTGGGGTGATGGGAACCTGGCTCTGCATGCTGGCCAGTTCTTCTTCCCTTCTGACCTTCAATGTCCTCATTTAAATCCTGGGATAACGTATGATTGTTGTGACTGTTAAATGAGGTAATGCTTGAAAAACACATAGGAAAGGCTTTAGTAATTGTTTATTGTTGTTATATTCTCTTATAATACCTTAATGTGGAGCCAAGTACGTGGTAGGTAATCACTAAACATTAGTCAGTTGGTTGCAAGGTTGATTCTGAATATGTCAGGTTTTGACTTGAAAGTACAATTGTACTTGAAGTGTGGGGTCATCTGAGGTAACCGCAGAAAGGCTAGGAAAACACATTTCTAATCCTTAATCCCATAAAACTATTCCAGAATGGCCTTTATTTACCTTGAAGGTCCATCCCAGCTCTAATAGTCTATGAAATTGACTGTTACATCAGATAATGGAATTAATATGAACAATAAGAAAAAGTGTTAAGTAGCATAGACAATTGAAGAATAAACTGTCAGAGAGTCAAGTAACTTTATAGGTACAGTTTAGGGGGAAATATCTTGAAAAACCACCTCAGGACACTTTTGTGGGATTGTCAACGGGAAAGACTCCTCTGTGGCCTCGTCACTTAAGATGATGAAGTAATTTGTTTAACCTGGGCCTGAGAGGCATTGCCAAGAAGAAAACTTACCTGAAATTGCACAAACAAAGGAGAGTGGGCCTTTGGGGAATTAGGGGACAGGGTGGGGAAAGAGAGAGCGCCCAAGGTTGGCCAAAGAGCTTGTCACCTTTTTATAACGATCTCAAGTTGGGTAAGAAGGTTTTCGTAAGAGAGAATAGATACTGGCAGCTATGAAAACACTGTGTTGACTGCAAAACCCAGTGTGTGTATGGTATTATAAGCAAGATATTAAAATTAGGCGGGGGGAAGCAGAGACACAGTAGAGTATCCCATTCATGGAACACCTTGAAGTAACAAAAGAAAAATGGCGATGAGGCTGTTTAATCATTACTGCATTATAACTGACTTCACTAAGGAAGCTCCGAATGCAATCTTGTAACCAGAGAAGACAAATCAGAAAGAAATTGACTTAAAGCCAAAGAGATGCAAGGTGAGGCATGTGGAAAAAGACCTTCTTGCCCTTCTTGAAGATAAAACATGAAAATGAAGATTCTAGTGATGGACAAGAGCGATGGACCTGGAGGTTCAGGCATTGACCTGTCCAAAGGTAGGCCTGGAGCATGGGCCCCAGGGAGCCCGGGAACTTCTGAGAAAGCAGATTTTTGACCCAAGACCCTCTGATTTTAACAACCGGATCGAATCCCAGCCTGGGATGGATGCTTCTTGGGACGCTAGAAACTGCCTGGGATAGGACTGGAGGAGGAGAGTGAATGGAGATTTTCCTTTCACTAGCTCCTTGGACCCATGGAGTTAACACAATAAAATTAGCAGCGTTAAGTAGGCAGATTTGTGGGTTTGGAGGCATAATTGGTCCTGTTTTCCTCTAGTCTTGACCTAAATGGAGTTCACTGGGTATGTAATGGAAAAAAAACACCCAGCTTGATATAAAAATACAGGAAATGCCTGCAATCACTGCTGGTTACAGTAGCAGCTTTCCTTCTGTTATTTTTGTGAAGGAGAAAAAAACAGGGTTTGTTAGGTTTGGTTTGGTTTTGCCTTTTTTTTTTTTCCCTTTCCTAAACGGTAGAAACAACTTGGCCTATTAGTTCTTTTTAGGGCATTCTTTACTTTAGCTAAATTATGTCATTTAATCTTTATGAAGAAGGGGGAGGGCAGGGCAAAGAAGACATTTAAATTCTTATCATAAATAAAATTCCTGTAAATATAAAATACATTCAGATGGTTCTAAATATGGTTTATTGGTCCTAGGGGCTCATGTTTTCTGAATTTCCTCCAATTTCTAATCTCTCTAGGCGGAACAGGATGAATTTAGTTTTTTTTAGTGTAGTGCCTGGTTTTGCAGTGTGATTTACATTAGTGCTAGGAGAGGTAATACTGTTTCCAGCGATTTCTTTTCCTAGAAACCATCACTTTTTAGCAAATTGAAGACTACTGCAATGAGACCTTCTGAGCCAATGGACTGAGAGACACACAATATTCCAGGAGCAGAGAGAGAGCTAGATTCTCACTAACCAGGAGCTAGCAAGCAACGTCCCACCCAGTCTGTTAGTGGAATTCAGTTAGGATATCTTAATTTCGGCTTTAGGATTCTCAATTTCTGTGGCTGGAAATCGGATCGAACAGGGGAAATCTGTAGTTGCAGTGTGTTTTAAAACGCTACCAGGGAATTTGTGGATTCCCCTGGCTTTCATTTGGGGGTACCCTGGGATTTTGCGGATGAGAAACTCACTGGGGCACCGCCCAGGAGATGCTGTGATTCGTGGGTAGGGCCATGAGGCTCCTTTGTTCCTGAGGCTCCAAGAGGTGTTGTCATTCTAGACAACAGAGTTACGAAACTCAGTTCCTTAGCGTGGTGCTCAGGCAAAAAGGAGGATTCGGCTTTTACACAGCAGCCCTGTTGAGGAGGAAAAGCCCCGAACTCAGGCTGGGAACACTGTCATTGGCCATAGTTTCTTCACCTCTGATGAGGTTAGAACAGTTGATCCCTGCTGCTTCTCTGGCACAGTGGTACTCAGCTGGTGCTTCTGCCTCCAGGGGACATTTGACAATGTCTGGAGTCGTTTGCGGTTGTTGCAGCTGGGGAGGGGGCACTGTTGCTGGCATCTAGTGGCTGGAGGCCGAGGGTGCTGCTAAACATCCTCCCATGCACAGGGCTGTCAGTAGCACGAGGATGATAAACCTGTCCCAGAGTTCTATGATTATGCAGCTCTAAGGCTTGGAGAGGTCATGAGTTAACAGGACCCTTGTTTCGGCTGGTAAGGTTTATGCGGCTTAAGTGGGGTACAGCCAGAATGGCAGGGCTTTTCAGACCCTGAAGAAAGCAGGTCAGGCTTTTTGAACCCTTTTGAAGACAGGAAGGCATTTCCTCTCCCTTTTCTCCACTCAACAAGCTTCTACAATTTAACTTCTTAGACTGTATTGGCTTTTCTTTCAAAGGGTACCACCCATGTTTGAAAAACCAAAGGTTGTTGGGTTGGGGGTTTTTTGTTTGTTTTTTGGTAAATGTTAAATCAAGAAAGATATTTAATCTATTCGTATTATAAAAACTAGAATAGTCTTAATATGATCTTTTCTTATTAATGTATTAAAATCAGTTTCCCACCTCTGTGATTCTTCTGCATGTTTCACACGAACAGGTGGCAATATCCATTTCCAAACCAAAGCCACTCCTCTCCAGATAAATTTTATTTCAAAAACAAATTTTTTCAAAAGTCATTTTACCATCACAACTCAATGTAACCAGAGCACCTTCACGTTACCCCACTCTTTCAGTGTCTTTTATGGGGAAGTTTATGCCAGTAATGGTTTGGTGTTCTTGGGATTAAAAGGATCAAGAATACGCAGGCAGACAATTTTCATTTCCACTTCGGTGCACCCATCGTAAAGTAGACATTGCCTCACTTATGGCTCTTTGGACCAGACTGTCTTGAACATTTCATGGCATGAGATCAGACTGACGAGGCACCCTCCCCATGCCCTGGGACGGGCCTCACCTTGCACACTGAGAGAAGTCTCCCGGGTCTGTTCTCTCTGACACCAGGGTGCCCAGGGCATGCACTCCCTGACTTTGACACCCACAGGTGGATGCCTGCAAATACCGGCCCAGTCTGTACAGCATAGCATAGTGGGCTCTGAGATGGTATGGGTGCCCACAGGGAGTTCACAGGACCTGGAAGGGTACTGGGCTTGTAGGGGATGGCTAGAAAATGTTGGCCAATTTGTCGATGGGAAATTCTGGGATGATGGTCAGGCTTATCAGTTTCAGTATGAGGTTCAGACGGCGCTAGGTGTTTGGCACATGTCAGCAGGCACGTTCAGACTGAAGACAGACCAGCACGCAGTGTCTGAACACTTACCCCCATGGCCTCATACATCTAAATACAGACCAAAAATGATCCTCACGAATGCCTCGGAACAGGAGTTAGGATCTGATCATGGAGGAGAGAGCACAATTCTTTCCCGTCAGTCAGCTCATTCGCTGAATAGGCCTCTCCCGAACTGGGTTTGTGGGTGGCTTAAAAAGAGCAAAGTAGACTACAGGAAACATCATTTATGCCTGTCCCCCCCCCTTTTTTCCCTCTTTTTTTCTCCCTCCCTCCCTCTTTGCCTCCCTTCCTCCCTTTCTTCCTTCCTCTCTGCCTCCCTTCCTTCCTTTCTATTTCTTTTTTCTTGGTGAGGTATAATAGGCCCACAGTTCTCAGATGTTAACAGGTTTTTACATGAACGTACACCTGTGTAACCCAGACTGAGACAGAGTCTGTTTCTGGCATCCCAGCAGGCTGATGCCCCTTCAAGTCACTACCAACCCCCACCCCAGGGGTAAGCACCATTCTGACCATAAATAAGTTTTATATTTAGGTCTCTTTAAAACTGACCTTAGTGCTAAAATACCCTAAATAGCCCTCATTGTATCCCTCTGACCTTGCCCAAGTCTGGGTTGGTATGTGAAGCTCCTCACTTAGAAAATTATTAATAATAATTATTGAGGAGTTAAATTGTGCCTGGCAATAAGTGTTTTTCCACCTGTTCTTTCATTTAACCCCTGGGAACACAGCCTGTGAGGTAGATAGTATTGTCCCCATTTTACAGATGAAGAAACTGAGACTTCAGGTTGTAACAGGAAGCAAGAAGTTTCCAGAACCAGGAAGTAGGGCGGCAGCATTGGAACCTTGCTGTATCTGATACCATAGTCTGTATTCTTTAGCATTGTGCCAACAAGCGTTCGCCTCCGTTATACTTAGAAAAGCTAGCAAAGCCAAATTATTTTTCCTATAAAATTGAGTTCAGTATTCCCTAGGAAAGCTGGAGAGGAGATTCTAGAAAACTTGGCCAGACCGCCTTGCCGTTGGTTATTGTGGCAACATTTACTGCCCAGTGGTCAGAGTCTGAAACGTCTCTCTGTATTTTATGTTTAAATTCAAGAAATAAGTTTGCTCAAGTTCAGTAACAAAAATGTGCAAGTACAAGGAAAGGAAAAGCTTTACAGAGGAAAATACTCGAGCCCCCACTCCCCTTTTTTTTGTCAACACACTGCTCAAAGGAAACTCAGAGTAAAACGATAAGCAAGTCACACACTTTAATGTCTTAAACTATTACCTCCAATTGTGGAACAGTTACTGGGAAGTAGTGAGACTAGAATAAGGTTCAGTGAGATAATGAGGATAAAAGAATTGGGAGAGGGGGTCAAAAGGCAAGGAATGACTTCTCTTGGGGGAATGAAATGATTTCTCTCTTGTTTACTGTTTAGGATCCTGAAGAATTCTGGGGTTTTTTTTTTTTTTTTTAGTTATCTATTTTATATTTAGTAGTGTGTATATGTTTTTTTCACAACTCACACGCACACACACTGTATTTTATTTTTACAAGAGGCAAATCAGCTGACACCAAGCATTGTAAGTGGATGACCACAACAAAAGCAACAACGATTGCAATTACCAAACAGGAAACACACTCACACTGTGTCATGATATTGACATTCAGTCCAGGAATCCTCCACTGTAACAGCTCCTTTACTTGGCAGTGAAAATTGATTTGTATATTTTTTGCCTCTGAGTCCTTGTGGGATTTCTTTTTTTTTTATTCAAGAGTTCTGTTTTGTATCACATAGATCAAAAACAAATGTATTGGTTTTTACATTACATTGTATTTTAGTCCTTCTTCAGCCCTCTTAGGTTGTAAGGATTAGTGCCTTTCCAAGCACAGAATAGTCAAGCTCCCAACAATGAACAAAGAGTCCAGTGTTTACGAGCCACACGCTGATGGAAGGGGAAGCAAACTCAAGCACGGCTGAGTTCAAGCACCTGACAGTAGTCAAGCGATTTCGTCAAGTCTTCCCAGTTTGAAAAGTGATTTTAAATGTTTGCTTGTATATGAAGAAACGTTAGTTAGCCTCAAGCAGTGGACACTATTCTTATTTCTAATTAAAATGGAATTGCTGCCTGCTGAGATATCATAAGGAGTATGAATAAATAACCTTCCAGGAAGAATTTCCTCTTAAGGAATAGTTCAATCTAATCAGCTGATATTAATAGAATCAAGTCCCTCCTCCTCTATGAAACCTTATTTGATCAGTACCTATGACACTAGCCTGTAATTCCATGTTCGCTCCCCAACTGGAAATCCCTACTTGTGTCCAAAAAAATTGACCATGTAAATCCACAGCTCTACATTTATGTTAGGGCCTCTGGGTAGAGGAAAGAGGTCATATTCATAGGACCGAGTACCTCACTCATTGATATAACTTTGACACACTATAAACTCTTTAAGGACTGGGAACAAGTCTTATCTCTCTCTGATCTTCCACTATATCTAACAAAGATCTTTACATAGTCCATGTGGTAAATGATAAGGATGGTTGTGTTGCATGTTTATATAACGTTAGGTGACCCTGAACAATTAAAAATATTTCTCTACTAGCAGCCTCCACGTAATTGGTAAATATGGTGAGTCTTGAAGAGAACTCCTTACACACAGTTAAGTCTTTTCTGGAAAAAGGGATGTCACACTTGGATTCTCTCACTGGGGCACAAATAAGATACTTCGGTAATTATTTGTCTTGCCTACTTTAGCCACTGATTGCCCAATACTTTCTCCCTGTAGCAATTTCTCGAATTCTTCACTGCCATGCTTTAGTTATATATATGTACACAAACTTTAGAAAACTGGAATGTAATTGATTCGCATTTATATTTATCTAAATGTTAGTAAAAATGTCTTTGGAAAGAGTAGTTGGGAAAATGAATTGATGGCCTGTACCACAGTTCACACATTCCATAGAACTCAGTGATCCAAATTCTAATAGAAAGGAAAAATAGGCATGGTCCCCATTATGGGGTTGACAAAGAGGATTGCTTGGTTTCTGATGTACTGTGTTCCTCTAGAAAGTTTTTTGGAACCAGCCAATAAGTGAACAGAACAGTGACTTTTGGTGAACATTTTTAGGTAGCAATGACTGAGTTTAAAATAAAAGTTTGAGTTTACAGGAATCAATTTATCTGGAACAGAGGAATCTTTTTTGAAGTTGGTAAATCATGCCAGAGTTTGGCTCTTACCATGCAGGGCTTAAAGGGGTTGGGGGGCGGGGGACAGAATGTCAATTTCCTAGATGTGGTTAACTATGTATCATCAGGAGGGAAACGAATTTGTCATTGACTTCATCTAGCCAAATACGACCAACTGATGGAATTTTTCCACTTTTTAGTGTCTTGGAATAATTCCCTTCTCCTAAGTTCACCCATGCCAGTAAATAGGTACCTTAAAAAAAATAAAATTAACAGTGCGAGAATACTTAGTAGGTACGTAAGTAAGCACCCTCTGAGAAAAACAAAATGTTGCAGCCTATGACAGTGAGTCATTCCTAATTCACATTAGGATTAAATAAGCATGAAAATCAAAGTCCATTCCGTACATAATTACTGCCATAACAAAATGGAGTGTGAATCAAAATCAAGTTGTACGTGTCTCCATTGTATCTAAGTGAAGTACTTGTTTAAAATGATTAAAACTTATTTAAGGCAAGTTAATCTGTGCAAACAGCAGGGCGAACGTAAGCAACAGGGTTGGGGCCGCCAAGCCAGGGCACTAGTAGCCCAGCAGGTTGGCTCTCGTAGTGTGGGGTTAGGCGGTGTTCTTTTAGCCACAGCCGTCCAAGCGGTGGCACAGGCAACACTAAGTTTTCAGAAGAAAATTACTTCGTGGATCTTTCCTTATTTAGTACTCCAAGGTGCTGCCTATCTAGGAAGCTGACCCCCTTCAGCCCACAGTGCTCTCTCCGGGTCTCCTCTGAGTGCCTGTTCATTCTTAAGAAGTCAGCCATCAGACATTTACGAAGTGTCTACAACATCGCAGGCACTGTGCAGGGTCCTGCACAGATGAAGTGGTGAACTTGACTGGGTCCCTTTGTCCCCTTCTAGTGCCCAGTGGGGGAGACAGACAAACAGGCATTCACGTTTCATTGTCACGAATACTGTGGCAGGGGAGGTCCAGATACCTTGGCACCTCTTAGGAAGAGCAGTGAACCTAATTGGAGGAGCCCATGAAAGCTTCTTGCAGGAAGTGATGGGCGGTGACCAGTGAGGAGCGGAGAAGAGTGTTACAGGCAGAGAAAACAGTTTCTGCAAAAACCTGGACATGAACACTCAACATTTATACCTTTTGCTTCACGTTTCTTGACACTTAAACCTATACTTCCCATTTTAGTGTCAGATTAAAAGCTTTTTTCCCAGTGGAAACTCTTTCTTTAGTGACCTTGGGTCTCCCGCACAGAAGCTGCCACGGAGCCTGGTGTTTGGTAAGAGTTTGACAAATGTGAGCTCCCTTCCCTCTCGCCTGGAGCATTCACACTGGAGGCTGAATACTGCTGCCGCAGCCTCTTGCGGGAGCTGGTGGGGAAGAGCGGAAAGAGCAGAGAGGCCGGCAGGCCCTGGACCAGGGAGAGGGCACCACTGAGGACAGACAGGGCGAGGTGAGGAAAGCTCCGGATGGTGAAGACACACCTCACTCATTTGCAGTTTTTTTGGTTTTTGTTTTGAATTTTATTTTATTTTTTTATACAGCAGGTTCTTATTAGTAATCTATTTATACATATTAGTGTATATATGTCAATTCCAGTCTCCCAACTCATCACAGTTTTCTTAAGGCCCAGCATTAATAGACTTACCCTAGGGCTTCCCTGGTGGCGCAGTGGTTGAGAGTTTGCCTGCCGATGCAGGGGACACGGGTTCGTGCCCCGGTCCGGGAAGATCCCACGTGCCGCGGAGCGGCTGGGCCCGTGAGCCGTGGCCGCTGAGCCTGCACGTCCGGAGCCTGTGCTCCGCAACGGGAGAGGCCACGACAGTGAGAGGCCCATGTACCGCAAAAAAAAAAAAAAAAAATAGACTTACCCTAGATGAGCTCCTTTGAAATATGGATGTTGTCATTGAGCTTTAAAAACTAGAGTCCGTTTGTGTTATTTTAAGCCTCCAGACCCTTAGCCTAGGAGTTGAAGGGCAAAGTATGGAAAAAGCAAGGGTTCAGGGCCAGAAAGCGTACAGATTGGGGCCTTCCCAGTAGCTCTGCTGCTGCTTCAGTTTTGATTCGTTATTGAGCTTTCAGGTTTGTTCAGTTCAAACTCATTGATCCTTGCCCTTAAACAGTTCGTCATTGATATTTTCTTCCCATATTGCTAATCTAGTAACCCTAGATTCTTAATCTCTTAATACAGTGTCCTGCACGATGATTCCTCTAGGTTTTAATAATATCCCTTATTTTGAACTTCGAGGAGAAACAGCTGTATAGACTTTTTTTTTTTTAAAGGAAGAGAGCTTCTGGGTCATGTCAACATACACCGAGTAGCTATTATTTGCCCTGACCTTCTCTTAGAGCATGGAGACCAATGCATCTGGTATTGTTTGTCCTCATTGCTCTTCTCAGTATTGGTCTCTGCTCCCAACCAGTGCTGTGCACAGAGTAGGTGGTCAACAGGCAGTTGTGAACGTATGGTGGCCGGCAGGGCCTCTCTACTCTCAAAATACACTGGCCTAGCTCCTGAGATAGTTCCAAGTTTGTAAGCCTTTGACAACGAGCAGCTGTCCTCACGGGCAGCCTGTGTGAGTGAGGGGTTTTTAGATTGGCCTGGGCCTGGGAGGGTTAGTCAGGGGTCTTAGTAATAAGCATGGCTCTGGCTAACTTGTACAGAAAAGGAATTTGCTGGACAGAGAAGGGGTAGGTCACAGATACAACAGACAAGCTGGAAAATCATGGGGAAAATGGACAGGGGCCAAGGAGGCCGGACACAGCCAGGCCTCTTAGACATGACCACGGCACACCCCAGCGTGGGCAGATCACAGCCCCTTCACCTTCGTGCCCTTGCCTCAGAAGTCACAGGAGTATCGAAATGGCCATGTGTGAGTGCCCCACGTCCTTCCACGATTCACACCCGAGGCACCCTGCCCATCCACCCATAACAAGTCAGCTACAGTGGCGAATTAAGACAGGATCTGAGCAACAAGAGCACAGCCTCCATCCTACAATTCCTATTTATATTTCCTCATTCTGCTTTCCCCTTCTGTTGGTGGCGGTGGTGGTTTGCCACTGCGTTGCTCCCTTACAGTGTCACTTAAAATGTAGTCAGTCTAAAAAAAAAACCAGCAGACATTTGCATCTGTTTGTGTGGCAGACAGTCATTTTTTGGTCAGTTAGAGAGGAACAAGAAACTAGTGATTTGAATGATCAGGTTTGGAAATTGCTCATGAAGGGGAATTGGAACTAATATTAGTCAAGCGCCCACCCTGTGCCAGGAACTATGATGAGTTCTTCACGTATTATCTTATTTAAGCACGACAGTAAGCCTTTGAAATGAGTTATTGTTATCCCCATTTTACAGGCAAGGGGCCTGAGGCTCAGTGCGGATCACTCACTGTCCTCACGTCTTGTTGATAATAAGTCAGAGCCAGAGTAATCTTCAAACTCACATCTGTGAGACGTCACAGTCCCTCCTGCTCGGTCTCCGGTTCTCTGCCTTACTAATCCTTACGTGGTATCGCAGAGAGTCCCTGTTTCGGTGAATGTCCCCTAATCCTTATGTCACTGGTCTTTAACCAGTTTTCCAAGGGCCCCAAATCTAGATCATTGGTAGACCACTAAAAATAAGATTGACAAGCCAATGAAATGTCATTATTGGGAAGTCAGGGCTGGATGACCACACACGCAAAGACCTTCTGGTCTGGAAATTTGGGTGGGTGATCCGGAAGTGAGAGCATGAGAGAACAACCAGGCTGTCTGGTTTACTGGCTTCTCCTGGCACGTGCACTGGAGCAGGCAGTATGGACCTGGGGAGGATGTGGACGGTGGAGCGGATGTGGCTCCTTCTTCGGGGAGCTTACAGCTTCTCGGGAGCTCCTTTAGTGCACGTGGTCTCCACCAGCCAGTGGAGACACGTGGTTAGGATTTCGCTCTGCAAGGTACAAGTCTTGGTTCCTACCCTCACCTTGCTTCTAGGCAAGATATTTACCCTCTGTAAGTCTCAGTTTTGTCATCCATAAAATGGGAGTGATGGTAGTCCCATTTCAGAGAATTTGGAAGAGAATTAAATAAGATCATCCACGTGAGGTGCAGCCTGGTGTCTTTAGGGTTTTCTCCTGGCTCCACCTGCAGATGGCAGAAGCCAAGTCTTAGAATTCTGTCTCTTGAAAGTCATTTCACAAAGGCCCAGGCACTTAGAAGGTGCTCAATAAATACTTGTCACTTAACGGAAAAGAAACAAGGACATGGACCAGAGTTCATCCCAGCCTAAATGCTCATAGCACTTTTCATTTCTTAACATACTATTTATTGTAATGTTAATTGACTGTCAATTTCCACATTAGAATGTAAGCTCCATGAGGGCAGGGCAGGGAATTTGTTTCCTCTATGCCAAGAACACTACATGTTACACAGTAGTTGTTCAGTAAATATTTGAATGCCTGAATAAATGGTCTTTTCTGTGAAAGGGAAATAAGCTGGCTAGAAACCTGTGGGCAGCCTCTGCCCTGGAACCTCCTGAGCCCTGGGCTGACCATCCCACTGTCCCACAGGGACTCCAGCCATCCTTGCATTCTTGCTGGAGGCCATCCACGGGAAGCGGCCTGTGCCTTCCTCTGGCCCCAGCTCCAGCCAGCTCACCTGTTGGGCCCAGGGCAGAGCTTTCCAGATTGGCAGCCGCTTAGTTTGTTGTTGTAAGACTCACTGAGAATTGCTGCCATTTGGATTTATGATTTTAATTGTTTTATAGTTTATACTTGTGCCCTGCAGTAATTTTCCATTAACTCAGAACATTTACCTTGCAAAAAAGAGCTGGTGTGGTTCTGGGTATATATACATATATCTTAACAGCTAATCTCTGGCAGTAAAAACTGACAGTTCTCAACAGATTAGGAAATTAGCATTCATTTAATTAACTTCTGTTTGAAGCTGTTAGTGCATGAAGACAGTGATTTTCTTTTTTTTAGCCTGATAAGATGACAGATTTTGCATTTGTATACTCTGAAGGTTCAAGAGTAATTGTTGCTTCTATCCCTGTTTAGCATGAACCAGTAGGTAGAGATAAGTTGCAAAATTGGGAGGCGACCAATAACTCCAAATATAGTCTAAGAAGTCACATAAACTTCTACTGATTTTATGTAAAACATATGCTATATGTACATATATTATACTATATATGCATATAATATATAGAATATAAATACATATATCCAAATAATCACACCAAATATTCGTCATATATATTAATCCAACTAGAAGCTTTACCATAGACATACTTTATTGCATGTGTGTATATAAGCAACACGACTCCGAACATCTCTCTCTATATGTGGTATGTATTAATCCTACTGTATATTTATTATATATATGTGCAGTTGACCCTTGAACAACACAGCGGTTAGGGGAGCCAACCTCCCATGCAAAAATCCATGTATAACTTACAGTCAGCCCTTCGCACCCACGGATTCAACCAACCATGGAGTGTGTAGTACTGTCGTACATATTTATTGGAAAAGAATCCATGTATAAGTGGACCCATGCACTTCAAACCCATGTTGTTCAAGGGCCAATTGTACTTCATTATATATACCTTATTATATACACAATAAACTATCTAGTATGATTAACATATGAGAGAAAGAGATTGAGAGTTATATGTTGCCTGGGCTCATTCTCATGCTACATGTTAACTACTTTTGGCATACATACTTCATTATCTATATATTTATATGTGTAAATCTATACTCACTGCAGGGCAACACGTAACTCTCAATATCTCTCTGTATATCAGTGTCTCTCTATATATTAATTTGATATTCTCTATACTAACCATAATATTGACATATATTTTATTACATATATAATAAAGTACATATACAATAATATATACTGATGTATGCATGTAATAAAGTGTATAGCATGACTAATATGACATAGAAATGTATATATAAAGAGAGACGTTGAGAGTTACATATTGCCTGGGCACATCCTACAGTACGTTAGCCACCTTTTCAGTTTTCGCTATTGCAGACTAGAGTATTTGGAGACTTTATTGCAGACTAGAGTATTTGGAGGACTTGTTTGTCATAGATCTGAATCCCCAACACATTGCACATTCCTGTGTTTAATTTGGTCAAAGCACTTGCATTCTGTTCGAGAACGATTCCTCTCCCAGACCTCGTCACTGTCTCCATTGGGTTGAGCTCATTCATTGGCCCACTGGCTGACCCCACGCACTGGCTTCCTTAAGAAACCAATTAAAATATGTACCCTGAATAGGTAGAAATTGCTACTTATCATGGATCCTCAGGGTACCTCAAGAATAGAAAGCTATAACTGCTAAATCTGAGGGTGTGCTGTGCTCTGTGTGTGTACCCCCTGCCCTCGGTACACTTCCATGACCTTGATTGTAATTGAAAGACTTTGTTCAAAAGCCGGGTATCACTTTTTCCCAAGGCAGAGATGGACCAACCTTTTATAAGTACCTCCCTCCATTGAATGTAACTTACTACTATTTCATCCACAGCTATGGCCAAACAACCTGCTCCAAGTTGTGGATGAAAATCCACATCCTGCTCCAAGAATGGTCCTAGGGTTAAAAAAAAAAAAAAAAAAAAGCAGCTGACTCAAGCTGGACTCAGAGGCAGGGAAAAGGAGGTGGCCACTAGGAGAGCCCTGGAGGGGACTTCAGCCCCCTCCAGGCAGGATTTGAGAAGTGGTATTGAGGCTGTGCCCCCTGCCCCATCTCCTCCACCAGCTCTCCAGAGTCTTCTGACCAGTCTGTGCAGGTTCCTGGGGGAAGTTGCGTACCAAGCCATAAATGCCTACCTTAGCTTAATGACATTGAACAGATTTGCAGGTCATTCAGAAGGGCTTGTAGTTTGGGGGAGAGTGAGTTTTAAAGGGAAGGGAGTAAAGAAATATCCTGAGTACCCCTTCAGATGGCACAGTAGGTAAGGAGTGCCAGGGAGGGCAGCCAGAAGGCAGTGGGCCTGGTGGAGTGGAGAGAGGGACCCGGGAAGCTGGGCTGTTGTTGAGCTGGGGCGCCAGTGCACCCACTCCCCCGGAGGGGGCGGGGGAGGAGGGGAAGCTGCTAGGTCCTTCTTGGTTGGAGACTGGAAGGCTTCTGGAAAACAGGGAGCTCCAGTGAGTTTTCTCTGAATGGGGATTCTTCCTATGTGGAGACGAGACCGTCTTATACAAAGACATGTCTCCCAGTGTCACTTGCAGAATTACTGCTTTATTTTTTCCCCTGAGTGGAATTCTGGAAATTCCTTCTCTTTTGCCCATTGACAGGTTTGACATTTTCTTTTCTTTACTAAAGCTGTTCACCGGGCCAGCCCTGGCGCACGATACCTCTATTGATCTGGCAAGTCGTTTCGTGAAATGTAAAACTTATTATTATTATTATCACTACTATTATTATTATTTCTAAATTGGAATCACAAAGCATAAAGAGAAAATATCAATAAATATAAATAAAGCCAAGGGACTCTACCTCCTGGGCCTCAGTTGGCTAAAAAGAACTCTGAGCTACTGAATCACCAAACTTGAGACCCTTCAGCAGCATGGCAGTGACTGGCCCTGCCCTTTGGTTGAGATTGTCCCTCCTCCTTGGGCCTCCTGGGCATCCAGGCTCGTGAGTTTCCTCTCTGGTGGTTTCGTTGCAAGTCCCACCCGTTAAACGTTGGGCTTGCTCACAGACCAGTCTTAGCTTTCTTCTCTTCTCACACTATACTATCTATCTTCTCAGAAAATCCCACCCACACTCATTATGTCTCCAGCCCAAACCTTCATATATCATCACCTGGCCATCACGTGCAGTTAGATGTCGCCAAGGCATCTCAGACTCAGCACATGCAGATTGAACTACGGGTCGTCCCCTGCCCTCACTCCACAACCTGGACCTCACCAGTACATAGTAGGTGCCCCGTAAATATTTATCAGGTGGAGCGTTGGAGGTACTCTTAGCTCTAATCGTCTTTGTTTCATAAACTCCACCAGATGTGTCCTCCCTGATGAAAGAGAGGAAGCTTTCCCAGGTCCTTGCCTCATCCTCATGGACCTGTGCATCCCCCTCGACCTGAGCTGACGAACACACATGTGGCACGAACACACCGTGTACCTGTCCCTAGTGGCATGTGTGCCTACACGCACGCGCGTTCACGTCCCTGATCAGCTGAAAAGCGCCACTCGGTCTCAAAGCAAATACCTTCCGTGGCCAAATTAAACAAATATAAATGTACAACTTCTTTTTTTAAGAATAATAAAATCTGTTTTCTGTCCTTTAGAGGTCAGTCCATTTTCAGCTCCCTGGCCTTGCCGGAGGCCTCTGATATCCTCCAAGTAACTTGGGTGACCCCCGCTTTGCAGGAAGACGTGCTTTCCCTACATCCCCCTCAACTTGTCGGGGTTACATTTGCGTTTCCTCAGCTCTTTATCTGGGCTGGGCTGACCTGCAAGGGGCTGACCACTCTCTTAGCACGTGGCTTCTTGCGTGGCTGCACACGGAAGCCCCATACTTTCTGGTTCTGGCAGCTTCTCGTACTGACAAAGGAGCTTGAGGAGTAGTTTTCTGGCCTTCCTGTCTGGGAATTAGGGCCCTGCCTAGGGTTCCATAGTCCACTTCCGCCAGGCTCCAGGCATGCCCCCGGAAAGGTTACTCTTGGTCCTTTAGCTGGAGTGGCCCTTTCTGTTATGACAGAGTGCTGGCTGGGTTCCGAGCTACAAGTCGCTGGGCCCAAAAAAGGCGAGACCGGCAGCCCTTGCCTCCTAAGGACAGTGGTGGTGTCCTGTTTGTCCTTCTGGTGTAGAACTTACCATCCCAAGTATTCCGGACTCATTCATGTTCACTTCTCCCTTGAGGACAGGGACTGCGTCCTCTGTCAGTATCCTCCTAGCACCGAAGCAGACCCTGAGTGGCAACTCAGTAAGTATTGTGGAGCATTATGTAGTAGGGCCAAGTAGGCAACGGATGTATTAGGAGTTGTAGTCATGCCATTAACTAGACTGTCATTAGAATGGACTTAATACAGATCTTGCTCCTTAGCTCATCCAGGCACTCAACAAACATTGAGTGCCAGGTGCTTTGCAGGGCTCTGGGGACCGAGATGCAAACACGAAGACATAGTTCTCGTGGAGCTCACGTGAGGGAAGCCGTAAACTCAAGGGCATAAACAAGCAAAGTAATTACAAATTGTGATCACTGCTGCAAAGCAAATGACCGTGGTTACTGAGAATACAGGAAGGGTCGGGTGCGGGTGGTGGTGGGACACGTTAGGCAGGGTGGCCAAGAAAGGCGTCTTTGAGGAAGGGAAATGGAGGCAGAGACTCAGATGGCAAGGAGTCTGTTTTCCAGGGAAAGGGAACAGCGATATGGCAAAGGTCTCAAGGCAGGAAAGTGCTCGGTGGGCTTGAGGAACTGTCAGACACCCCTGTGGCTGGACAAAGGGGAAGGTGACTCCAAATGAGATGGGGAAGGGCCAGCCCCAGGGCCAGAGTAAGGCACTCGGATGCTACTCTGACTGCCGTGGAAGTTGCTGGGGTCAAAAAGGGGTTCTTCCTGAGTATAACCAGAGGATGGATTGGAAGGTGCAAGAGAACATCAGATTCAGCTGCCTCTGATGGTTTTGGCATTAGTTTTAATATTTTTTAATAATAATATGTTTTAGTAGTTCCGTACATTATCTGAAAATAAGGTCATCTGGCTGGAGGGGCCATGATCCACAAATTCACTTCTCTACTCACTCATTCCTTTGACCAACAGGTATTGAGAAGCTAGGATGCTTCAGGCACTGGGGGGATTCCCAGGCCCCGCCCCCATGGCATGGGCCATTGTGGAAGACAGATACTCCCAGTGGGGCCTGGGTTTGCCAAGGCATTGAGGCAGGAGACGGCCTCACACATCTGGGAACCACCCCCAGTCCCCAGGTTTGGATTGTGAGGGGGTGGGGGGAGGGATGAGGCTAAAAGGCCAGGCTGCTGGAGACCACACAGGGTCTCGCGCACCATGTTAGGAAGCGAGTTCGTGGGGCGCCCTGGAAGAATGCAAGCAGGAGGAGAGCGTCATCTGATTTACATTTTGTATAAAAACGCCTGCTGCTCCAAAGTGGAAAGGGAAACATTTGGTGTCCAACAGCTAGGACTGCAAGTTCAAGCTTCATGTGCTCCAGCTGCCTTGGCTTCCCAGGGTCTTAGACGAGAAGGATCCTTGGGGATTCATTTATCCAGCCATCGTATCTCATATTTGAAGACAGTAAAGCTCAGAAAAGCAGCTTGCTTGAGGTCGCCATTGTCCTTGGTCCTGGTCTGTACGCTGAATCCCAAATAGCCATTTCGAAGCCAAGTTGTTTGATGACCTGGAGAGGAATGAGGGGCCTAGGTGTAAGTATCATGGTCAGGGCAGCCCATCCTACTTGCTGGGGACACAAGTCAAGGTCTGTTTCCCATCAGTGGAGGTCAGGATATTATCCATGAGTATTAAGGATAAGGATTTGCTTTCATTACTGTGGGTTAAAAAAAAAAAAAGTCATTGGAAAATGATGCTATCAGATAAGTGATCCTGCAGTGATTCCAAGTCTTAATGCCCAGGTAGAGCCCCAGGCTATGTATTTTGGCCGTGAACAGGGATGCTTTTTCACACCTCAGGTTTTCAGCTGTCAGTGTGGTAGCTTAAAGTCTGCTGTCTTCAGACAAGGGGTCATCTGTTTGGTCAAAACAGCAGTGTCTAGCTTATCAGTTGCATCTTGTAACCATATTGCTGTGAGTCAAAAGCAACCACCCTCCAAGAGCAACAGTTGTGTTCCCAATCCCACAAAACGGCAAAAACGTGCTACAGTTTTTTTTTTTTTTTCCTCCCCAAGCAACATAGCAAAGTGATTAAGAACATGGGAGCTGATGTCAGACAGCACTGACTCTGTCACTCGCCACCTGTGTGTTCTGGACCAGGTCCATAACCCCTGAGACCGTCTTTAAAATGGAGATAGTCTTACCAGATTCATAGGCTATTTGTGAGATTAAATGAGTTAATGCATATAAAAGATTTACCCCCGAGCCTGGCATGCAAAAGCATTTGAAAAAGAAAAATGGTGGTTATGATTTTGTTCCTAAATGATTGAGCTTTTCCTATGAAAAGACTTGGAGAAAGATTTCTCTGCAGACTGGCCCAGAGTGAAATATTATCGTCAACTCTCAGGTATCAGCACTGATATGGAGAATTTTTTAATCATTTACGTTGGTTCTGAAAGCAAATTACGCTTTTCTATTTGATGGAGAAGCCAGGGGTACACTCTCCTAGGCTTCTCGCTTGCCATCCCGTCGTAGGGGTGTAGGGCCGTGCTTGAGTGACATGGCCTTCCTGCGAGTGATGGGAGGTGGCTGCCACAGAGAAAGCTGGGAGAAAGGGTGATGGCTCGTCACCAGCATTGGCGACCACCTTGAGGGGAGTCTGACTGCATTGAAGGGGCAAATGGTCTTTCTCTTGAACATAGTGTTAAATTTATGAAAGTGTTTGACATCGTTTGCCAGGAGAGCCTGGATTCCCATGTGATTAACCACAGTCGTTTACAAGTCTCCACTACTTGTCCCAAAACAAGCAGAGTTCCTTCATAACCTCGCCCGAGGGCCTGCTCTCTGGCGATCCAAATACTTGGCATCCCGAGAAGTAATCTTTCTCATCTCTTATCTTCAAGTAAATGGAAGAATTTGCTGTCGTTTCTGTGGCACTCAGGCCTGAGCTTTGTAGAATTAGCCTGCCGGTGGGGTGAGCATACCAGGAAGTGAGGGCATTAAAAAAAAAAAAATGGAGCCAGGGTGAAGGAGACAGGAGCATATGGATCTCTTCCTTTAGGGCAAGTTTACAAGTCAAGCAAAACAAAATTTTTTTCACTTTTTTCTTGTGTGTGAAGGGTCTTACGGGTGTCACCCCTTTGCTGACTGCTCTGTGGTTTACAGAAGAGGTTTCTGGCCCTTACTCTCGGGGAATCTGCCGTCAAATTGGGACACTAAAATTTTACAAATGGCAAAGGATGAATTTTCAGCTGAGATGGCTGAGGTGCTATGGGAGGGATGAAGGACTTCACCCAGCTTCTGAAGTGCAGGCCCCAGCTCACCTCCCTAGGCTTTATTTCCCTCCAAGTTCTTCTGTAAATTGGGGATGATGCTACTCATTGCCAGGGCTGTGCGCTAAGAGAGATAAGGCATGTGATAGCCTTAAGGTGTGTAAGCCTGGGGCTTAGGGACAGGTTACAGCTGCAACCACAGCAACCCTTCAGGCCCCATTCCCAGCATGGCATCCAGGTCCTGAGAAGTTTGCTAACTAAGGGTCTGGAAGCTGTCACAGCAATCCTGATTAGAAACACCTGTATTGCCCCACCCCCTACTCCCTACCTCCCACCCAGTTGTTTTCTCCCCTGGGGCTCTAGGTGTTCCCACCAGGTGTCATTCCCCAGGCCCAGTGGAAAGGAATCTGTGATTTTTCTCACTGGACTGGACTGAAAGTTTCAGTCTCTGTGTCTGTCTGTTTCATTTAAGTATCAGTCATCACTTTCTTTCATATATTACAGTTGCATATGCTTCCTATTTTTCATCCCACAGTGTCTCTCTCAGTGGCTTATACACAATAAGAGGTAATAAGTATTTTTCAAAAATTCTAGTGACTTGCCCTCACGTGGCAGGTGTATTTTAAGAAGTGACTGTTAGAGATCCCTGGAGAGGACAGAATTTCTGGGGTAACTGCCATGTCTCAGGCACTGTACTAGAGCTTTCATGTCAGTTACATCAGTCAACTGTGACAGTATTCTTCCCATTTTACAGATAAGAAAACTGAGTCCCAATGATATTTTGGACCAGCTGAACATCATCCAGCTTGAAAGTAGCCAAGTTAGGATTCAGATTCAGAACTGCCTCACCGCCTATCAGGAAGAGAAAGTTGGGGGACCCCCACCCCCCACCAGCATCTCCGATCAAAACATAGAGACACCTACAACGTCTTAGACATATCCATTAGGTGCATCGATAGCCGTGGGGGGCAGGGGCGTACAATTCTTAGGAGCCAAAATATGTATTTCAAATTGTCGTGGACACATTTCTAGAGATAGCAATAGCTGATTCCATGTCATGTTAAAAGTAAATTTTTGTTAAAAGCAAAAGTGTAATTTGATCAACTGCAGATTTCGGCCCATCTGTAACAGATGTCCCTGATGTGAAGACCTTCTGTATACCTTACTTATCCTCAGGACAAGACCATTTCTTCCCCCAGCTCACAGCAAACTCACTTCAGGGATCTTTGCTTGCACTCACAGATCCCTTTCCCATTTTCCAGCCCAATAAAGTACTGCAGTTGGTTGTAGAAGAAAAGCATTTTTTTTTCCCTCCTTAAAACCAACTGCAAGGTCTCACCCCTACCCCCATAGGTTTTATAGAATGTTTTTTTTTAAGGTATATTGTTTAGGGAGTTTCTTTTCTTGGTGCCTTTTGAGTTTCTGGAAGAGATCTGTGCTCCTGCCCCAAGGGAGCCTTGGTTATACCATCCTGCATCTAAATCAATCCTTCCCTGTCAGCCACTGTGACCTCTTGGCCTCTGTATTCCCCTTCTCACCACGAAGCCTTCCTTATCCAGCCCAAAGGGATTTGGGTCCAATCAGCAGATGGAGATTTCCAGCTCACGGGCCTTCCATTTGGTGTAAGGTGATCACGGGCAGCTGTGTGGAGTCAGCTCAGTGCTGCTTCTTACCAGCCCTGTGACCTTGGGCAAGTGACTTGCCTTGCCTTGGGCAAGTGAGCCTCCATTTCTTCATACATTTAAAAAGGTGGTTGATGGGGCTTCCCTGGTGGCACAGTGGTTGAGAGTCGGCCTGCCGATGCAGGGGACACGGGTTCGTGCCCCGGTCTGGGAGGATCCCACATGCCGCGGAGTGGCTAGGCCCGTGAGCCATGGCCGCTGAGCCTGCGCGTCCGGAGCCTGTGCTCCGTAACGGGAGAGGCCACAGCAGTGAGAGGCCCGCGTACCGCAAAAAAAAAAAAAAAAAAAAAAAAGGTGGTTGATGATAGCAGATGTCAGCAGGGTCCGTGTGGTCAGGGTTCTTGTCTCCTAGAATAAAATGGCAGAGGATACTGTAGGCAGTTGCGCCCTTTCCTGATAGCCAGTGCATGGCTCCCAAATCCCTGTTTGGCTTAATGATCTGGGTTAGGCCATCTTGGAGCTTTGATCACTGTTAAGACTTATATCAGAGAAGTAGCTGTCTGCCAGAGGTCCTGCAAAGAGACGTTTGGCCATGTCTGGAGCCGTTTCTGGTTGTCACAGCTTGGTTGGGGATTGCTAAGAGCATCTAGTGTGTAGAGACCAGGGATGCTACTAAACATCCTACAGTGCACAGGACAGCTCCCCACAACAAAGAGTTATCCAGCCCAAATGCCAGTCCAGCTCCAGCGTGCCAAGGGTGAGAAACCCTGGACCAGAGGGACAGGGCATATGACCTGCTGCTTACCCGCTTCTCTCCAGCCCACACACAGCCCATTTGGACATCTGGCAGCTCGGGGAGTCAGGGAGGTTCCATGGAAGTTCTCACAATCCTCAGCCTAGTGGAGAAAGTACAGTAAGGAAGCCTTCGATCCAGGTGCCATGTGACAGGGGCTATAATAAAGGTATTCTGCCTGAGGACCAAATTCTGGGAGCCCCACCCCCTAAGATCAGGGACTACCAAAGGTGCTCACTCTCACCGTTATTCTTTAGCATTGCTGTCAAGGTTCTAGTCAACACAGTCAGACAGAAGAAATAAGTTAGAAATATAATCACTGAAAAGGAGGAGGTCAAAATGATCACTGATTACAGATGATATGGAAAATCCAGGAGAATCAACTGGAAAAACTCCTTTACAAAAATAAAGATGATTCAGTGTAGCAGCAGGGCACAGAATGGTTAGCAGAACTCAATAGTACACACGTGTGTAACAAGATAGAAGATGTAATGAAAGGAAAGCTCCTATTTACAATAGGAATGTGAAATATAAAATAATAACTTGGATTATTTAGAAGTAGATTCAGTTGCAGTTAACACATGAAACCCAGACAACAGTCCTTTAAATAAAGTACAAGTTTTTCTTTTTCTTATGAATGTTATCTGGAAGTATAGGTAGTCCATTCCTGGGAAGTGGTCCTTATCTTTATGGTCGAAGGTGGCTGCTAGGACTCCAGGCATTACATCCTCATTCAGGCAATAGGATAGAGGAAGGAAAGAAGAAGAAGTGTAAGGCTCTTCCTTTCAAGGAGACTTCGACACATCTGATTGGCTAGAACTTAGTCATATAACCACGCCCAGCTCTAAAGAAGGCTTTGAATTCTAGTTTATAGCTGCATCACTATGTGCATGGCTTAAAAGAAATCAACATTCTCTCACTAAGGAGAAAGTGAGAATGAATATTGGGACAACCGTCAGGCTGCCATGAAATATAACAAAAGTGTACTACAAGATCTATAGGAGAGAACTTTAAAATGCTCCTATAGGACACAGGCAAGATTTGAACAAACGGAAAAACAAACAGTGTTATTGAATAGGAAGACTCAACATCATAGAAAGATCAATTCTCCTTGAGTTAATTTATAACTTTAAACACGTTTCCAATAAAAAACATCACTAGGAATTTTTTTTTTTAACTAGACAGATGATTCTAAAGTTTGTATGGAAAAATAAATATGCAAGAGTAGCCAGGAAATTTTGAAAAAGAAGAAGAAGGGGACCAGTCCTGCTGGCTATTAAAACATTTTAAACCTACAATAATTTAAAAAGTGTGGTACAGACCAATGTTATAGAGTGAAGGGTACAGAAATAAATCCAAATATATAAGGACATTTAATACCAGTATTTATTAAAGGTGGTATTTCAATCAATGAGGAAAAGATGAAGTACTTAACATATTGGATTGGGGCAACTTACTAGAAGTCTGGAAACAAAGTTGGATCTATACTTCACACCTTTTATCAGGACAAATTCCAATTATATCAAAGACTTAACGTTTATAAAATGAAAGCATAAAAGTACTAGTGGGAAACCTAGGGAGAATGCTTTTATAACTTTGAAATGGGTAAAACAAAGACTTTCAAATGAAAACATAAACTCCAAAAACCATAAAATTAAACATCAATTCAGTTACATCAAAAGAAATAAGATTGGCCTGGCAGAAACCAGCATAAGCAATGTCAGAAGTCAAAGAGTAAACTGGGACAAGTATTTGCAATTCTTAGCCCACACAAAGGTTGTTTCCTAATATAGAAAGAACTCCTAACAATCAATGAAAATCAAACACCACCAAAGGAAAATAGGTAACAGTTCACAGAAAAAAAAATACAGATCACTTTTAAATATAGGAAAAAATGCCCAAACTTAACAGAGAAACCTAGGGATATACTGAAATACTATTTTTACCTATCAGACTACCAGAAACTTGGTAACACACCATGGTAGCAAGCAGGGACTATCATATATGCTTATGGAGATGTAAACTGTTCAACCTCTAAGGAGGGCAGTTTGACAACATTCATCAAAATCCACATTTTTTACTGTTTGACTCAGAAATGTCTAGGATATGTGTACAATTACTTTCATATACGCACAAGATGTCGTTATGTGCAAACTTAATCACAGCAGCACTATTTATAATAGCGCAATATTAGAAGCATCTTAAATGGCCCCCCCCAAAATATGGTGGAGTATCATACAGCCTTAAAAATGAATTAGGAGACTCCTCATGTGTCGAGACAGAAAGATCTCCAATATAGCCAATATATAAGTAGAAAATATAAGGTATGAATGAGCGCATATAACAAGCTCCCATTCAGTTAAACGGGAGGAAATGAATGTATATTCACATTTTCTTTTTTACGTATAAAGTGTGACCAAGAGGATACACAAGAGGGGAAAGGGGTGTCTGGGGAACAGAGGCAGGAGGGAGAATATTTCCTGTAGGTCCTTTACACTTTGGATTTTATGAACACATGAATGTATTACCTATTGAAAAAGATTGAATAAAACTATTAATAGATCAGCTTAATAAATAAAGGCTAGTTACATTGGCTCATAGGGAAAGGGATGTTGCTGTATTTGTTTCCATTATTTAAAAAAAGAAAAAAGAAAAACACCCTACTCCTTAAAAATATGTCCCAGTCCTCAGAAGTGCCCTGGCCTTGTATTTGGGGACTGAGTAGAGAGGGATTGACGTCTAGGCAGGAGGCCCTCTTTGCAAAGCTGTCAGTCCACGAGTTTGGCAGCTACCTACTGTGTGTGCGACCATGACCCAAGTGCCAGGGGAACTTTCTCTCAAAAAGAAAAATCCAGTCACCCTGCCCTGCAGGCTGGGCTTCAGAGCAGGCAAGGCTGGGAAATGATCGTTCCCGACCCTGCTTCCCAGGGAGGCTTAGGGACCCCTAGGGAAGAGACAACACTAAAAGCCAAGAGGTAGAGAAATCTTAGGGCAGGGATGGGAGCTAGAAAGGCAGGGGTCTTGGCACAGCAGTGCTGGTAGGAGAAGGGGAGGGAAATCATGAGGGGACCACCGCCCTCAGCCAGCTGTGCCGCTAGCAGAACTTCGGGGATACCACCTTCTTTCTGCAGGCTCCATCCCCTCTCCCTTGCAGGGAAGGGCATCCTCTCTCCTCTCTCATTCTCCACCTGAGCAAGCATGGCCCTGGGCTTCCCTGAGCGCTCCCATCCCCTGAAACCCCACTCAGGAACTCACTTAGAGCCCGGGACAAGACAAATTTGGTCTCTGTGGTATGAGTATTTTTCTTTTTAAAATGAAACTGAAGACGCCCAGAGAAATAAAGTTCCAGTAGCAGCCTTCCTGGCCCCCAGGGGTCTTTCAAGCTGTGCTAATCTTTCCTGTTACAAAAGGAAAGGAACATAAATCACTAACTCTTCCTTGGGACTTGGATTCCCGTGGGGAATTGGAGTTTAGATAAATACAGGCAGTGGAGGGGGACTCCAAGGAAGATGTCAGGCATCATCGACAGGACAGTGGGAAGAAATGCTTTGGCCCAGGGCCTCCCTTCGCCACAGCAGAGGGGCAGCTGCTGCAAAACGTGCTTGGCCCTGGTGGCCGCCCTGGGCCTTCAGCAGGAGTGACTTCTCTCTCCAGGGAGCAGAGGGGCAGGGAGCCCGGGGACGGTGTGCACCTGGGCCAGGGCAGGCAGCGAAGAGCAGGAGGTGGGGAGAAACTAGGTGGTCCACCTTCTCTTGCTCTGAGTAGGAGCCCCCCGAGCAGAAGGAAAGGCTGAGCCTGATGGGCCGGAAACACTGAGTTGCAATTTTCAGCACAAGGGCAAGGTTCGGGTTGGCTCAGAATCTTCTGAAATCTATTCCATTCGTACAAATGAGAACGAGTCCTTCCTATGACATAACAAAGGCTTTAAAAGAGAGTGCTTGAGCGATGGCATGCGGGGTCCTTTATATTTTGGGGGTTGGTGACTGGCACTGAAAGTCATCCGCCACTGAGAAGGCAGGAAGGTAGGGGAGTGTAGTACACGGAGGCAGCGGTACCAGCCTTCAGAGCCAGGAACCTGAGTTCAGGTCACAGTCCCACCAGCACCCTGCCACCTTACGGAAGTCACTTGCCCTCTTCCAGTCTCCCTGTGCTTGTTTCTGACACCGTCGTGCGCAGTGTGCTCTTCCTCGCTCCCAGGGTTGTTCAGAGTACGAATGTGGTTTGTAGACTACCAGGTGCTTTCCGCAGGTTGTTGTTACTATTAGCGTGGGTGTTGCCGTGGTGATCATGGTGGGCAAGGGTAGGTCTTGGAAAGGCAACTCTATAGACTGGAGAGCGTGTAAGGGGCCCTAACTCAGCAGGGCCGTGGATCAGCCTCTCAGCCACTCAAACGTTTGCAGGAAACCCGGCTCCCTCTCAGTTTCCTCATGCGTGTTAGGGTATCAAAGGCTGGCTACTTTCGCACACCTCGTCACAGTAACCCTTCACGCCAGCACATGGGGTTACAGACCAGCAAGATGACTGCACCAGGACCACGACCCAGTAGTGACTGCAACCCAGGCGGCCTGCACCGGAGTCACACTCCCCTCACTGCTCCCCTACCCCAGCCAGAGCGGAGCCTTGACCACACACGGTGGCCAGGGTAGGGACTCAGGAGCCCTGGTCCTAAGGGCTCGGGCGCACTCTTCTTTCTGTAGTTCGCAAGCACTTGCTTAGAGCAGCACATTTTATGTGCTTTCTCTTTTCTCAAGAAGTCCCAGCTGTATGAGGAAATGGGGCCATGGGTGCAAGACAGGCTGGCCTTAGAGTGTTTCCTGCCCCACCTTTGCACTCGGGCCTGGATTCCTGACGGTGGCCGGAGTTCAAGTCCAGACGCCAGCAGGCTTGTGAGAAAGGCCCCTCTTGCTCTGTGTGCCGGGGAGTCGGCCTTCTTTGCAAGGCCCCCGCACCCCAGAGTGACTGCTGAGAGAGACCCAGGGTGAAGACCTCCGTCTAGATCTTTATAGGGGACAGGTCTGGAATTTGCAGACTTGGTAGGGGAATTCTTATCCAGAACCCTAGATTCTATACGAGATCTTAGGGGAATCCCAAACTGTAAAATAGGCCATATGGAAGCTGCACTGGCTGAGGCCTGAGAACCACCCAGCTCTATGGGGCCTGGTGATTGCAACCTTCCTTCCTGTACCCAGACCCTTCCCCTGCTTGGCCTTCTTGCCCCTAAGAGACCGATCTTGCAAATGCGTCGCACGCGCTTGTGCAGGCTGGGGCTTCAGTTACCCTCAGCCCCTCAGCATGAATTTCAGACCCCCCTTCCTGGCGTTCTGGGCTCTTTGGGTTTGGTTTCAACATGTCTGCCTTGCCTCACCATTTACTGGGACTCAGTTCTCTGGTCTCTTCACTGCCTTTTGCATGTACTGTGTTGGCCTTCCCCTCCCTCCCACCTTTTCTCTTCATGCTCTGTCCAAACCTTACCACCTAGCCAAGCTTCTCTTGAGAGTCAGTTTCCTGGGAGCCCTCCCTGCCTGCGCCAGCCATCAATGGTCTCCCTCTCCCACTCCCCCCAAAACACAGCAGCTCACATAGTCAGTGTCCTGTAAAGTAGCACCTGGTTCTTATGTGGTTTATCTGCTTCATTGGTGCCCATGTGTGTCAGTCTTGTCCCACCACCTGATCCCCGTGATTAACTGATAAAGGGAGGGGCATAAGTTCCTTCTTTCTCTCTTATCAAGATCTGAATAATATGAATTTCAGCATATAGTAAGGCTTCAGTAAATAGCTCCCGACTTCTTTAAACCAAAGCAGTGTTGAGACATTCCTGAGGTTACAGAAGCTCCTCCCTCAGGCTGCAATGAATGGGGGGCACTTTTGGGGGTTGGCCATTGTGGGCAGGAGCCCTGGACTGGGGTTGGCTGTTGGCAGATCAAGCCTCCCTGAAGACTTTCCTTTCTGTAGCAGATTTCCCTGAGATGTGCATACCTCTCCACCTCAAAAAGGTCATATTGGGATGAGTGAAGCATTAACCATGTGGTTCTGGCCCATCTTACAGGGATTTGAAACTGGACAACATCCTTCTGGATGCAGAAGGTCATTGCAAGCTGGCCGACTTCGGAATGTGCAAGGAAGGGATTCTGAACGGTGTGACGACCACCACGTTCTGCGGGACTCCTGACTACATCGCTCCCGAGGTAAGACCACGGACAAAGGGCCGCCTCCACCTGTTGCCAGGGCTGAGGCCTGAGTCCATCCCCATATGCCAGGGTCATCCAGCGGTGCTGGGGAAGACTCTGGAAAACCAGAATGGATTCCGGGGCGATTTCTGCATAAGGAAGTGGTGGTGATGGGGAGATGATGGTGAACTGAGAGTAGCAGACCATTCCCCAAAGCTGGCCAGGTCCTCCCTGAGCATCCTCTCACCGCAGTCCAGAACTACCAGCAAAACTAGGACCAAGAGACGTTTGTTGACTTGTATGATTGCTTTCCTTTTTTAATAACCAGAATAAAGGAGAGCCATTGATAAAGGCAGTGATTAGCTTTATCAGCTATAATTGACCTACAGTGAAACCAAGAAGTAGTTGCCATTTCTAGTGCAGCAGTGATTCCGCATAGCAGGCACACAGGATTGAGCCGGAAGACGAGAGTGCCTGGGCCTCATTCTAATGGAGATCAGAGATGTTCATGGTGGGCCTCGCCAATAGGTTGCCTTTCATGGGAGTTGCTTGGGCGTTTTGTTTATCATAAAGTGTTTGTTTGCCTTCAGCTTCTGCAGGTCAGTCTTGCCTAGACTGAGAGATATCTAGTGTGGTATGATTCAGATTTAAGACACAGCCTGTCATAAATACTTAATAAAAATGGTCCTGAGTGTTCTGACACATGTGAGATGAGAAGGAAGTACCAATCCCCTTTAAGCATTATCCATGGTGGGTAGGGGTTAGCACGGCCAGATTTCATTTCCTTCCAGTGGGCATTGTTTGAGCACCTGCTAGACACAAAGCCATGTGGGGATGAAGAATTGACCAAGACCCTGGTGGCTCTCCTAAAATGACTTTGTGTCTAAAGAGAGTGACAGATAAGTAAACAATGAATTAAGCAGAATAAATAGGTAACACAACACAAGACGGTAACCTCAGGGATCGGAGGGTTTCTTAGAGCACCTGGTGGATGAATTGAGTTGTAGAGAATCAGCAGGATTTCCTTTGGTGGTATGGAGTGGGGAGCATTCCTGAAAACAGCAGGAAGGACTGGAGTGGGCGTGGGGCAGGCAAGGAGGCTCAGTATTCCTGGGCTCTGAATCCTTTAAGGCAGGGCTATGTTTCTGATCTGGGTACTCCCAAGCTCCGGCACACTAGTCAGTCTCTTAGTAATGGTTTGTTGAATGAATAAAGGAATGAGAACTTGTGATACTCCAACATGAGCAAGACCAGGGGATGAGAACATTCTTGGCCATTTTTAGAAAGGAAGATAGTGTGGCTAGAAGAGAGGATTTCTTAGTGCTCTTAATGAACAAGATTAAGAAAAAGGACCAAGGAAAGTGGCCTTTATTCTGTAGGATCTGTGGACCCACTGAAGGTTTCCCAGTAGAAGGAGGGTCATCATCAGACCTGTCCCAGAAAGAAGACAGGCAACAGCAGTGTAGATCAGAAGCCAGAGGGTCAGGGAAGGATGGTTGAGAGTCTTTCCACAACCCAGACAAGACACGGGGAGGCCTAAGGAGGGTCATAGAGTAAGGATGGTAATAGGTAAATTCTCACTGGAACCTCCATCTTCTAAAAGATCTGAAGAATAGAGATTTCAGTCTGTCTCTACTAGTATGTTCTCTTAGCAGGGACACTAGGAATTTAACCTCCAAGGAGAAATCATTGCAAGCAAGAGCTCTCGATTGAGACTTGCTTTTTCTACCACCTTCCTCGTTCACTCTTTATCATCAGAATGCTTGGTCCTAGGCCCTCTGTGAATTGCCAGAGTCAAAGGGTTGGCAGCCCAGTGTACTAGTCAAGGACCCGGTGCAAGATAAACAGGCACTTTATGATGAACAAAACACCCACACAGCTTTCACAAAAGGCAGTGCATTGGTGAAACTCACAATGAATAACTCTGGTCTCTGTTTAGAGTGGACCCTAGACACTCTTCCTTCCCATTCTACACTTGTGCCAACTCTGCAGCATCGCCACTCCACGCGAAATGAAATCCCTGGTCTTACTGTAGGCAAATTACAGCTGTTAAGGGTATCGCTACCTTTATCAAAGGGTCATTGGGAAGATTAAATGAAATTATGCCGCTAAAGCATTTAGCACAGTGCCTGGCCCACGGTAAGTGCTGGGTCAGTGGTGGCCCCGTCACGGTCATCGTGGTCCTTGGGTTGTGCGGTGGGGTGGGAAAAGCACAGTCCTGAGAGTTGAGGTTCCAGGCCCGACTTAACCACTAATGCCCCCATGTGATCTTGACCAAGTGGCAAAATGTTTTCGACCCTCAGGTTCTTCATCTTTCAAATGGGAAAATAATTCCTGCCCTACCCACCTCATCAAGCTATTTTGAGAATCTAGTGAGATTAGAGCATGGAAATGCTTCAGAAAGCATAAGCCTGTATTCAAATAGGAGGGGTTGTGAGACACCTGGCTAACCCCGAAACCAGAGACACGTTCTGAGGCATTAGCTCTGCCCTGGGGCTGTTCTTCCCACGGTGTGCCCTTGGCTGACCTCCATGGCACCCCCTCTCCTTTCTCCATGCCCAGCCCCCGCTCCCCGTCAAATGGCGGCCAGCCCTGGGTAGTGCCTGGTGTCATCAGGCCCAGTGCCCGCTCTTCTACCCCAGCTCTGACCCATCAAGGGGTTGGCTGCTGCACCAGGTGCCCTCCCATGGCATGTGAAGCCTTGCCCTTCTCACCAGCTCCATCCGTGACAAGGCGATTAGGAAACAGATAATTAGGGCCAAGCCTAAGGGGAATTTTAGAAAAGATGCCACCCCAAATAGGAAGGCTCTGGAGGGGCCTGAGGAAGGGTGGGCAGGGCTGCTCTGTGGTTTCCCCAGCGCCATCCTGTCTGAGCACACGCAGGGCCACCTGGAGGCCACCTCCCCACCACACCGAGGAGGCACAGAACCCAGCTGTGCCACTCCCCGAGGCTGGGGGGTGGCTTCCTTAGCACCAAGGCCCTCAGAGCCCAGGAGAGAAGGGGGCATGCCCAGGAAGATACACACGGTGGGCACACCTGGCAGCCAGTCTCCCTGAGTGTTGGAACTGGGCTGGTCACAGGGGTAGGTTCAGAAAAATATAGAGCCCCCACCCTCTGGTGGCTTATGGATGCCCTGGGGAGACAGCTGACCATGAAAAAAGTAACTCAACTGCTGGTAGTATGTGGAAAGTACCTGCCAGATCTTAGGGCAAGGGTCTTAGGATGTCAGAGGAGAGGAGAAAAGCTGGAAAAATCCGGGAAAGCCTTCTGGAGGAGATGGGTGATAACCATGACCTTGAAGGTGGTACCACGGTGAGCCAGGCTGGGCCGCTGGGTCTTTCAAGGTTGAGGGAGTCTTGGGCTTTGGCTTTCCCTTCACCTTTGGAACAGAGCAGAGTTACTGGCTCCTCAGTGGAGCCTGTAGCTCTGACCTTACAGATACCCTGTGCTGACCACTGGGCTGAGACCAAAGGTCCTAACCGAGCAGCTTTACCAGCCCCAAATAATTTAAAGTTGGCTGCATTTGCTCACATTCCTTTTCATTCTAAATTCTGAGGAGTCCTAAAATGTGCATGTTTTTACTGTTTTCAGAATGCTTCTGCCCATCTTCTGATTTAATCCCAAGCAATCTACAACCTCTAGAAGGGCATTTTGAGTAGACCCCAGACAGTCTAGATACTTGGGTTCAGCCTCCTCTTCCATCTTGGAATCTGAGCTGGAGCCTTGTTCTGTAACAAGTTACCTGAGAAGTTACCTGCCTGGGGTGTCCTGCAAGCTGGAATGGCCTTTGCCTACTTGGGGGGGAGTCCTCAAAATACACCCCCCCGGGTACATGCACTCCAGCCGTGCTTCTCCACAGCCTTCACCTTTTGGAGTTCTTTATAGAATGACAGCTCTGAGAGCGGCCAGAGATGTCCTCCCGCCCACCCGCCTGTCTCTGGGCAGTACCACGCCTGGTCTTGCTCTGACTGAGTATTATTTCTGCTCTGAGCCAAACACACATCAGTGACCTGCTACATTCTATATAAACGTGGAGACCAAACCTTATAGAAGAAAAACTGGATTTAGTACCACCTTCTAATTATATAGAGCTTTGTAGTTTGCAGTAGGTTTTCAAAATCTTCCACCTTAATTAATCTTGTGAGGTTAAGCTGAGAATCTGAGCCTCATCTGATACATGAGGAAGTCAAGTGACTGGCTTGAGATCACCCAGAAATCTAATGCCAGACCTGGAGTGAAACTGGATACAACCTGGTTGATCTTCCATCTCCTTCCGGCACATGGCCAGCGCTGAAGAAAAATTGAGACGGGGCAGTTACTTGCTTTTCAAAAAGTTCTGCAGCTTCTTGACTCAGAGTCAAATTCCTCTTGTGCACTGACATTCTGATTCTGTTTGTAAAACTGCAGTCCTTACACACCGTTCTGCAGGGAGCCCATGGTGTTGAGTATTCAGCATCCTGTCATACGTGCATGTAACCTAAGTGACTTTGACTCCACACACTTGGTCAGAGAGAGAAAAGAGAGGCAGAGAACGTAGATAAGAAAAATGGCCAACGTCAAAGATAAAATGCACCAGACAACCAAGGAGAGGATTTGATTTGAGATCTTGGAATAGGGAGAATGTTTATGGAACACCTCAAATAAAAAGAAGCGGGTCTGGGGCTTCCCTGGTGGCGCAGTGGTTGAGAGTCCGCCTGCCGATGCAGGGGACGTGGGTTCGTGCCCCGGTCTGGGAGGATCCCACATGCGCGGAGCGGCTGGGCCCGTGAGCCATGGCCGCTGAGCCTGCGCGTCCGGAGCCTGTGCTCTGCAACGGGAGAGGCCACAGCGGTGAGAGGCCCGCGTACCTAAAAAAAAAAAAAAAAAAAGAAGGGGGTCTGGGGCGTTATAGAGGCAAGAAAACAAGGATTCATCAGCGAGCCGTAGGAAAGTCATGGGTCTTTTCTCAGAATATGCAAAAGCATAGTGGTCCTTTATGATTAGAACACAAATGGGTGGGGAGATTTATTAACTCTAGTTTCTTTTCCAAGAGCCCAGGCCTCCGTAAATTCAGCATTGTCACCGTTTAAAGAGGACTGAGATTCTGCTCACCCTTCCACTCAGTGAGCCGTGCCCTGGGCTGAGCGTGCAATGGGAGACCCACATTTGCTGCACGCACTCACTCACCCCAATTTTAGTGTCAAAAATGTGCACAGCTTTTTACGTGGCCCTCAGTTCAAGTCAGGAACTTCATCTGGTGCTCAGGCAAAGAAGCAGTCTGTTCCCCCGGAAGACAGACTGTGGGTATTGGTTTTTGAAAGCTGGCCCCCAACATGGTGCCTCCCAAACTCAATTTTCACTCAACTTGCTGATTTAGAACCTAATTTTATGTAAGGCAGCTCCGCCCTACAAAGGAGCAAGCTGGAAATAGAGACGCGCGTCTTCCCACGGGCGCTGGTGGCGCAGGTGTAGCCACGGAGGGCAGCTTTCGGTGGACCCTGACGTTGCCCGTCTCCCAAACAGATCCTGCAGGAGTTGGAGTATGGCCCCTCGGTGGACTGGTGGGCCCTGGGGGTGCTGATGTACGAGATGATGGCTGGTCAGCCCCCCTTCGAGGCCGACAACGAGGATGATCTGTTTGAGTCCATCCTCCATGACGACGTGCTCTACCCCGTCTGGCTCAGCAAGGAGGCCGTCAGCATCCTGAAAGCTGTGAGTCACTGGCCCTCACCCACTTTCTGCTCCCCTGGCTTTCCCACCTCTCTCTCTCCCCGCCCACTCCTCCTTTCTCTCTCTCTCTCTCTGTCTCTGTCTCTCTCTGTCTCTCTCTCTGTCTCTCTCTCTGTCTCTCTCTCTCTCCCTCTCTTTCTCCCCCACCTCTGCTCACTGCTGAACAGAAGGGGCGGAGGGCAGTCACCGCTGGGAGCTCAGGCCCACTGCACCCGCTCCTGCCAGAAATGGGGTCTGGGACAAATTACCGTTCTTGTGGGAAAGGGACACCATGTCTGTGTTTCCCGAGGAAGGCTCCATGCACCTGGGTCCTCTGGTGCTGTAGAGGGGTCAGAGCCAACCCCTGCTCCACTGGGTTCACCCCTGCTGCTTTTACTCTGGGGGCTGGACCCTCCTTCCTTACCTGCCACCCATGGCCTGTCTTCCTCCGGGGCCTACAGTGGGGGAGGGAAGGGAGGCATTGTGCACCTGTGTCCGCAACAGCATCGCTGATCAAAAAAGATGCGTAGACTCAAGATCCCTGTGGCCACGCTGGATCCAGATGTAATAGAGAGACTGCCCCCCCCCACCCCCCGCCAACAAATAGTCCCTCACAGGTGACAATGCTTAGTACGTGCTCAGCATACCCGTTGCTGCATTGTAAGACACTTGTACTGTGGCAAGTAAGTGAAGTTACCTGTCCCCCTTGGAATGCTGGGGGAGCTGAGGTGCACGGAAGGTAAGCAGACCAGCTTACCTGGGAACAGTCACCCCGCTGGGCTGAGGCCATGACAGCCCAGGAATCTTGACTTCCGGTCCTAGCTCCTTTCGCCCATCAGAATGCCCCAAAGTCCAGAGTTGGCGTGCCTCAGTCACAGAATTTGCCATATCCAAGTACCCGCTCTACCGAGATTTAGTTTTGTTCTTTCAATCAAGTCCCCAAATCTACCTAATTATATGTATTTTATAAAGAAATGTTATATATCTATCATAAATGGAAAGGGTATCACTTGTCATAATTAATTAACATAAATTGTCCCATGAAAATGGTAAAAGTGACCTAAAATCATTTCGCAGGCATCCGGCAGGGGACGTGTATCGTGTTTTGGAAAATGCCACAGCAGAACCTGTTGCTTCTTTCTGCAGCTCATTTTTGCCTTCCTCTTCCCTTCTTTCCCTCACCTCATCTCTTTCCTCCCTTCTGCATCTCGTTCTCTTTCCCTCCCTCCCTCCCTCCCATTCACTGATTCAACGAACGACCATTTGTTGAGTGTTTCCAGTGTGCGGGGCTTTGTGCTAGATGCTGAGTAAGCACTGGTGAGTGTAACAGCCGTCATCCCTGCCTTGTGGAGATTGTGATCCAGCAGGAGAAAGTGGGCAATAAATAAAGGACACATCCATATGTGGTCACAATTGGGATAAGAGCAGTGAAGGAAGCAAGCAGAGTATGCTCGTTCACTCATTCATTTATTCAACACGTATGTATTGGGCATCTAGGATGGGCCAGACACTATACCGGGTGCTGGCTAAGGAAAAACCTGTAGCACCTAAGGCAGCCAGAACACCCCCAGCAGAGCTGGTCACTCTCCCTGGGCCCTGAACACCAGCCTGACACATTTCCCTGTGAGCCCCCTGCTGGCACCCAAGGTGGGCCCTTTCATTATGGATGACCTAGAGCAATGGTCTTCAACTAGGGGTGATTGTGTCCCCCATCAACCCCCAGAGACATTTGGCAAGGTCTGGAGATGTTTTTAGTTGTTACAACGTGGAGGGGAGGGGTGCTGTTGGCATCTAGGAGGTAAAGCCCAGGGGTGCTGCTAAACATCCTGTACTGCACAGGACAACCCCCAAACAAAGAAGTGTCTAGTCCAAAATGTCATTAGCACAGAGATTCAGAAGAGGCCGTGCCTGTGTCAGCTGGTTGGTGAGGGTGAAGTCTCTGGGAAAAGAGAAGAGCCTCTGGCTCGGGGTCAGCTTCCTGAGAAGCTAAAACCTGTATGTTTATCTGTAGCCCTGATACTTCCCCTCCCAGAAGTGGGAGGACAGGAAGAGCTGAGGGAGCAAGGAGAAGTCTTCTACTCCCTTGGCCTTGGAACACTTCACTTCCTCACATTGTCACCTGATTCTAGGGCCAGGCCAGGTTCTCCATGACTCTGGCCACTGATCTGTGTCTCTGAGGGCTGCTGCCTACACGCAGAACTCTCCAGAAGGCCATTTGCACCAGAGAGTTATGCAGTGCACAACCTGTGCAACAGTAATGGCAGTCCTGCTGCCTCCCTTCCTCAGCACTGTGCCCTGGGGCCCAGCCTTCAACCCGCTGTTCACTCATCTCAGTGGGAGCCAGGCACTGAGCCAGATGCTGGGAAGATAGAACTGATTCCTGTATCGTAGAGCTCACCAAGGAGAAGAGATGTTTAGACAAATTATAATTTAAATAAATGAGAAGCATGGTGTCTTAGATGTCCACAGAGTGAATCTGGGGAGGCTTCACAGAGGAGGCAGCATTTTGACTATTTCTTAGAGGATGGTTAGGGGCTAGAGAGGGGCCTTGGACCAGGCAAGTAAAGGATGCAGAAGGCGAGCGAGAGAGACTGGCTACAGACTGAGTAGTTTGTGTGTGCCAAACTAAGGGGTATGGACTTCATCCTGTGGGCGATAGGAATCGGGTGTGTAAGCAGGGGTGACCTCTGCCAGCTGTTCGATTAGAAGGACGAAGTGTGTTGGCACCATTCCTAACCCCTCACTCTCTCGTCCATGGCTCCCCTGCCTTTCAGGGGTGCCAGGCAGGAGGCAGGAGGATTTCAAAAAACAATTTCAAAAAAATTGTTCTCCTACTGCCCAGGAGAACCTCGCTTGCTGATAAAGCCTAAAATGCTATCATTAGAGATTTATCCCTTTGGATTATAATTTGTCCTCTTAGGTTCCTTTGTTTAAATCTAAACTTTCAGCCTTCACCCCCATGAAATATAATACTCAGTCTCTGACACACATGCGCACACACACCCCTACCTTTATTCTGGGTGGCTATCAGAAATATTTCCACCTACCAGCACTGATTTGTTTCAAGGTTATGTTACTATACGTCTGCTCAGTGAAATTAACATTTGCCATCAGGACTGACTCATTTAACAGGAATAATCATTTCACCTGAGTGTGTGAGGTCACAAGACACCAGCCAAAAAGTACAAAACACATCAATGTGTTTTTGACAGACAGGCATTGAGAAGAAGTAAGCCTTTCTTTTTCTTGTTTTTTATCTGTTAATCTATGTGGGGGTTTGTGCTAGAGATTACAAAGTCAAATTTTTTTTAAAAAGTGGGAGGGCCTGGGTCCAGGAAAAGGAAAGAGGAGGAGGTGCCTTTGATCACTGACCTTTACATGAATATCTGATCTTCTTTCCTTCCCTCAAAAAGGACTGCTGACCTCTCAGTGTGAGTTTATCAGACCTCAGTCTCCCTGATGAGAAGACTTGAGAATCTGAGGGGGAATCAGAGGGTTAGAGAGTCTGAACTCCGAATCCTGACTTGATACCTTGCTGGCTGTTTGACCTTGGCCAAGTTAATTAACTTCTCTGTGCCCCAACTACCTCACTTATAAAGGATCATGGTAGTACCCCAGAGGGTCACGCTGGATGAAATGAATCAATGCGTGTATATGTAATACTACGTGTAGGACGGTGGCTGGCGCACAGTAAGTTCTGTGTAAGAATTAAAGAGCACCCTGAGGTGCAGAGCCCCCGAAAATGTAGAAAGTGGGCTTGGGAGGTGATGCTACAGATGCTGCCTTGGCTGAGTTCCGTCTTCCCCTCACAGCCTGTGCCTGCCGGGCCTTTGTCACTGATTCCGTCTCTCTCCTCATCCCCGCAGTTCATGACCAAGAACCCTCACAAGCGCCTGGGCTGTGTGGCGGCACAGAACGGCGAGGATGCCATCAAGCAGCACCCGTTCTTCAAGGAGATCGACTGGCTGCTCCTGGAGCAGAAGAAGATCAAGCCGCCCTTCAAACCTCGAATTGTAAGTAGGCCATGAGCTCGTTCCACGGCGCGGGCGGGCCTGGTTCCCATGCGCAGAGGTGGGGGTCTGGGCACATTTTACAGCCAAGATGACAAGGGCAGGAGGTCGCCAAGAGGCCCCCTAAAAGAGAGTCTCCTCGGCCCTGGGAGTTTACTGTCGAAAACACATAACCGATAGCGGTAACCAAGGTGACGATTTATATGGGACACAGAAGAACCTTTTGCAGCTTAATCAAATTTTATTTATCTTGATCAAAAATTATAGATGATACGGGTTTTCCATGTGTGGTAGCAATATAACGTTTCCTTATAGATAAGCTTTTTTTCAAATGAGTCAATTTAAAGAAAAATGTTAAGTAACTAATTGTTGCAGTCATTCTGTGGAGCGAGCACAGAGCGTGAAGCTGAGGCTCAGAGATGGCTATTTGCGGAAGACTGTCCCCCGGGCTGCCCGTGGGTGCTGGCTCTATAAGATGCTGTTTCTTTGGGCCACATCTCTGCCCTCTCTGATCCACGCTCCCTTCTGCCTTCGCTCCAGCCTCAGCACACACTCCTTCCAGGTTCTTGTTGTGCTCATGCCAGTCGGAGGAGGGTGCAGTAAAGGGTGTTTGAAGCTCAGAGGTTGGAAAAAGGAGTAGGCCTGTCGATTCCGGGCTTAACTCAGAGACCGTGTTGTGGCAGTGACCTTCTGCTGGAAGGGGAGAGGGCCGGCGGTGCTCTCCTTAAAATGAGAGAGAGAGAGTGGGTGTGGGTGTGCATGCATGTGCATGTGTGCGTTTGTGTGTGAGGGGGGGAGATTCTTATCTCTGTTGGATCCTAGCCCAAGGAGGCAGTCATTTAGACTGAAACTTTGGGTAGGCAGCTGGGTAGCGTCCTGGGGGCGAGGGAGGGTGTGTAACATAGGAAGTTATAGGGCAGAGCCCCAGAGTCGTGGGGCTGGGGTCTCGGGCAGGGAAGAGATTATCCATTCGGCCCTCAGTCACCCCACATTCTGTCAGAGGACCCCTTCTTCCTCACTTCCAAGTACAGAAAAGACCCTCCTGTGCTCAGGGAATCATCAGAGAGGAAATCTACTGTATTCCAAGACATTTTCTGGGGGGCAGTGGTTGAGGGTGCGGTGCTTCTCAGAAATGTTTCGTGTCGGGGGTAGCTCGCAGCTGAAGGGTGTGGTCCAGGCCTCAGCCAGACGCGAGCGTGGCGGGTGAACGGTCCCTGGACACTCAGTCCCGTCTCCGTTCCTCGTCTGCTTCCTTCTTGGGCGCTCATGATTTCCACTGGCTGGCACGCAGCCTGGAGCCGGCTAAATTCAGCTTTACCTTCTTTCTTTGCTAGCATCACCCACGGTTCTGGGGCCTGTCGCACCAAAAGCCCGTGCTGTGGGCTCGGGACGGGGCTCACCGCGTGTACCAGCCTGCCTGAAGGCCGCCCCACCCCATCCCGAGGGTCTCTGAAGGTGGCCTTTAAGGACAAGATGAGCTGACAAGGTTCCCCAGACAAAGTGAGGGGAAGCAGGAGACCAGAGGCCAGGCAGAGGAGGAGAAACCAAAGACTCAGATCTGAGGGTGAGATGTTATTTTAGGTTCAATCTCACTTAATCAACCCAAAGAAACTTGAGACGTAGAACTGAGTAAGGAATCCAGGCCCAACAAGCAGGAACCTGGGACGAGAGCAGGGACCAATCGGCCAGTGCTGGTCTGCAAGATGACTTGGACTCCAGTCTAGACACCAGCTCAACAAAAGGACTGGACACTAGCCTTGTGGGGGGGGAGGGGGAGGACTTGAGGAGCAGCTTTCTCCCGGGGATGCAGCCTGGAGGGGACAGGCGCCAGGGGACCATGAACAAAGTGTGTGAAGGGAAGAGGGGCCCTGGATGGGACAGAGGCAGACTTTGCCGAGAGGCCACAGGGAAGCAAGGAATTCGGGAAGCTCTTTGTGATAAAAGGCGCTGGGAAGCTCTAAAGGATGGATTCGCAGAGGAGGGTCTCTCACGGGGTAGAATAGTGGCAGGTCATCACCCAGATCCAGTACAGGTGATTCCTCTGAGACGGCCAAAGACCCGAGCAGCTCTGGTCTCCAGGAGCTCTTCCCAAAGCCCTAGCAATGCCAGGGGCTCCTCAGTGGGGCTTCCACCCTCCAGTCTGAACTCTGAGCCCAGTGAAAATGCAGACCTGAGCGGAGTGACACTTCGAGCAGTCCCTGGCTTCCCTGGAGTAAGGGGAGGGCAGGAAGGACAAGTGTGAGATGTCTGTGGACCTGCAGGATGGGCAAGAAACCAGACAGAGGAAGGGGGAGGAATGAAGCGTGAACCAGGAGGCCGAGCAGGTGACCCAGTCCGCTACCCTAGAGCTGCCCCTGGCCAGAGGTGCAGGCGCTCCTGCGGTCAGGGCGTGACGGCCCCCCAGGAACCAGCAGTAGAAGCCCATCCTGTGGCTCAGGTGGGACTGCCTCTCTACCTAGAGCACAAGGGCCCTGTGCTTCCCTTCCCAGGGCCTCCCGAGGGTCCCCAGCCTGGGACCAGAGGGCAGGACTCTGCTTGCTTCCTTCGCTGAGGGGCTCAAGTAGGCTTCCAGGGGCCGTCCAGGAGCTCCCACCAAGTTCAGAACTGTCTTAGCATTCCTAAAGACTGAGTTCGTCATTGCCTTGGAAATCATCCTCTGTGCATGTTCCTCCTCGCCCCCCACAGACCTCCAGAGTCATCCTCAGCACTGTTGGGGGTCAGGGGAGAGGGCGTTTATTTGGTTGGTGTGAATTCAATTTGGAGGAGAGAATTAGAACATCCAGAGGAAGGGTAAGAAGGGAAACTGTGTTATGTGTGTGTACAAGAGGTGTTTCTGGTCACATTTGGAGCTGAGTAATGTTGATCCATACTGAGTTCTCGGCTATAGGTCATTCAAGAAGTATTCAGGTTATTTAGATCTCTGATCACAACTATATCCTTGGGACTAGAGATTTCTCTCCAGAGAAATACTAAAATCGGAAAAGAAAAGAATAGTCTTCATCTAGTTAGCAGGTTGGAAAGGTGTCCCAAATCTGTCCCTTAAATGAAAACTCGTTTCTGAAACATGTTCATGGCACCACCCTGAGTCATCTGTGGGCTTGTGTACAACAGAAACAGATTTTAAGTTGAATTAAAGCCCACTGCAGTGGCGGACATACTGTGTTTCTTATCTCTAAAAGCCCTGTAAGGCCAATGTGAAAACTCACACAGGTGTTTATAAGCCATCACCCCCTCTAACCATCTCAGGACTCACCACGGGGGTGTGGGACTGCCTGGCTCAGATGCCAGGGGTGAGCGTGGCTCTGTGCTCCAAAAGCAGGGTCAGCCTCACCCCCAGACAGAATAGGCGGCCACACACAAGAGGTCATTGGAGAGACACTGGGAAGCTGAGATATGTCTCCACAGAAGTCATCTTCTGTTCACGGGGCAGGGAGTTCCAACACAGGACAGGCTTCCCGTGGGCTTCAGGTATCACATAACTTGAGGACACATCAGATGCCTTCCAAGGAGAGCAGCAGAAGAAAGGTTTTGTCGGAGGGAGGAAAGAAAACTGGTCTGGAGCCTGACATTGGGAACAAGTGGCCAAGATGGTGGGTCGCAAGCAGCCAGGGATGGTGTGAGTTTCTTAGATCTTAGGGACAGACTCCGAGTTAAAGGAAAGCCACTGTGAGAAGGAAGGAGACAAGTCTATGAGCAGGCATCTCCAGCCATGCTTCTTGGTGGTGGCCTGGAGAAGACACTGGGCATGAGTTTTAGCAGCAAGGAAAGCGATGCACAGACTCCCCTATCTCATGGGGCTGAAGAGCCCCAGGGCATTCGGTCGAGGTCCTGGGGCTCGTGAGGGAACTCCAGGGCTTGTCTTGCTTCCTACCCATGCCCCGCTGACGTCACACCAGGATACCACTAGTGCCCAGGATCCTTCTGAGTAGCTGCTCTCCACTCCTCAGCTGGCCCTACCGAATCTGAGCACCCTGGGGGGCATCCTGCCTGTCTGATTCAGGAAGGAGTTGGTTTTGTCTGGCTGGGGGGAGACTGGGTGAGGTCATGTCACCCAGTCTAGGAGTTACGGAGAGACAAGACGTAGTGGCCTATTTTCCACAGCTCCTGACCGTCCCCACTTCCCCGCACAGACGGAGCCCCTCCACAGCTGGTGGGCACAGCAGGCCTGCACTCTGCCCAGGTTGGCTCAGCTGGAGGCGGGGGTCCCTGGATCACCCCCACAGGGGCTGAGGATATGGCGGGAGAACAGCTCCCAGGCCTGGTTTCCATCCCCTCTGCAGGAAGCCTCGCCCCTCTAAAGATATCACCCAGGACACTGTCCAGATTCGTAGCTGGAATTTGGCCTCTGGGCAGGTTCCATCCCGTACTTCAGTTGGCTGCTGTCCCCTCCAGGCCTTTGCCTTCTTGAGATGTTTGCTGAGCTGAGACTTCTGCTCCCTGGCGCCTGAGCCTCCGTATCTAACCACTGCCCTGACTCGCCAGCTGTCGGTATTCCACTGGGTTTCCTGCCTACAGCTTTTCATCCCTTTGCACTAACCCCACCCCAGGACATTTTTCAGTGGCTTTTGCTTCTGCGTGGAGATTTCCTTCTCATCTTTCCTCCCAGCTGTCTTATCTTGTATATTCTCCCTCCTCCACTTTCCTTTTTATGCTCCTCCCGTCCACCCTTTATCCACCCACATACTCGACCGACCGTTGCACAAGCAGTGTGCCATCAACACCAAACCAGAGACTTGGTGCCATCGTGCGTTCAAATGAGTTTTCTGGGGGTGGCTTGCTTCAGAGCAGGGGCATACAGCAGTGGACAGGTGGGGGAATAGAAAAGCCAGCGAGGCTGGCTCCATGGCCTTTGATGCTGGAAAAAGTCGCCAGGCGTAGAATTCACTGGTCTATCCCGCTGGGGATTTGGTTCCAAAATGGCGGCGTCATTTGCTGCCCTTGAAAGTAGCCCATTTAGCTTTAGTGTCGCCGTGGGGCTTGCCTTCCTTGGGGACTGTAGGGGAGAGAAGTGACGTGTTTGGTGTGGTTGAAGGGCATCATCCAACCTTGCAGATCTTGGAGGTATTTTGCTCACTCCTGGCTTCTCTCCTGCACACACCTCCCCCGCCCCAAACGCATTAGGCTCTGAGATTATGGCTCCTGGGGCTTCGGCGCTGGAATGGGGGGGGAAGCCAGCAGAGGAGGGAGAGGTCTGCCTCCCCAGCAGCCTAGCTGTCCTCAGTGAAAGCCAAAGCTAATGAGGGAAATGCCAGCCAAGTAAACTTCTCTTTGTGTACGTGTTCTCTCTTTTCAAGTTTGCTTCAGTGTGAAAGTCCCTCTTTAAGGTAAGGCCTCCAGAGTGGGGAGTCTTTCCAGGTAGGTGAGCCCTCAGGCCGGGTGACACGGAGGCCCCTTTCAACCTCATGATCTGTTCCATCCAGCCATCCACACTGCATGGCGGGACCCCCAAGGGAGGCCTTTCCTGCATGCTCCTGCATGACTGGGCTGTGCTGAGAGAAAACTGGGAAGTGGGCCTGAGACCCTCACACCCTCACCAACTCAGCGGCCGGAGGAGGAGCCCTGCTGAACAGGCAGCCCCTTCCCCTAAAGCCAGCCCACTGGCCAAGGGACCTCCTGAAAGCGTGAACCATGAAGACAGAGCCCCGGGGACCATGAGAGGCTGTCCTCATCTTCCACCTGGCAGAGCAGGAATGGGGCCCAGTCGGTCCCTGCAGACATGTGAGGACATCCCGCTGGCCTGTGTCCGTGCCAGAGTGAGAGCCCTTAGCCTCCGAGAGGCTGCAGGGTCCCGCCAAGAGCCAGGATGCTGGCCCGGGGCTGGAGGGCATGGGAGAAGTCCAGGAACCTGTTTTTAGTAGTTGGCCCAGGTGATGGCATGGAAAAGTGGACAGGGCACTCGCTTTCACCCCAGAGAGACCTGGGTAGGAATAAAATTGCTGTCCCAGGATAGTCGTGTGAACCTGGGAATTCACTTCCAGCCTCCTAGAGCCGCAACCTCCTTATGTGTAAAATGGGGTTGAGAATACCCGCTCACAGAATTACTACAGGGTTAGTTTACAAACCTCAGATGTTTTGCATACTACAGATTCTCAATAAATTTTAGTTCCTGTCTCTCCATTCATCACCCCCAACCCAGCCTGTTAAAGCCCCTCTCCCTCTTATCCCAAGACTGCAAGAATCAAGAGTTAAGGATCGCAGGAGGTGGTGTGGTATTTGGAGGCTGGGGTGTGGAATCAGATGCAGCCAGGTTCTGACTGTGGCTGTAGGATCTTGGGAAAGTCACCTCATCTCTCTGAGCCTCAGTCTGCTGATCTATAGAATGGGGATGATAAAATCTACCACACTGGATTGCTGCGAGGAGAGGAAAAGCTGATGATGTGAGATGATTAGGAGAGCCCTTCATACACAGTGAGTGCTGGGGATGGCGCTGATGCTGTCAGTGATGGAGACAGTGGGGGGTCTAAGCTGAGGGAGGCCGGTCTGGACAATATTTCTGTCCCAAAGGGGTGGAGGGGCCAGGAGTTCAGATGAGGGATGATACCCTGTGCTCAGGGGAACAGCCATCCATTACAGGGCAGAAAGGCAGAGACTGGCGGAGAACACAGTTCAGACTCTGCCCGAGAGCCTCCTGGGCTTAATTCTGGCACAGCCACTGGTCTGAGCTGGGAGAGTACTAGAAAGGAGGGGCTGCAAGACAGTTACTCACCCCAGATGCCAATATTCCCAGTCCTTTGGCCCTTGGAAGACCCCCAAGGTTCCCCAGCTTTTATTCTGTGAACTTGCTCACCAGCTTTACTCTCCTTGCCTTTGGTTTCGGCAGTGTTTTTGCTGAGCAGGGCTGTGTGACTCTCAGTGCCCCAGCCCTGAAATGGTAGCAGTCACAGCTTCGCAAATATTTCTAAGCTAAGCGGCCTCAGTGGGGCGTCCTTGACTCTACACAAGAGATTACTCCATCAGGGAATTCTGACTGCAGGAGCGTCTCTGTGGCCAAGGGCTGGAGGGCCCACCTGTGCTTTACTTTGGTCCTCCCAGCACCCACCCCAGGGGAGGGATCTGAGCCCTAGGCTGGGCATTTCCATAAGCTCCAAAGTTTTTATTTATGACTTAATAGCTGTGAGGTTGGGATTCGCCTTCATGGATTCACCAAACTAGTGTATATTGAATTGAATCTCCTCCCTGCCCCACGGACACTTGAGGTAACACACACATCCTACCTGGGAGCGTGGGACCTAGTAGCCTGTGCCTGATCGAAAGTGGGGAGAGCAGGGGCCATCGGAGAAGGTTCTCGAGAGCTGCTGGATCTTGGCAGAGAAGGCCAGGAAGGGTTAGGAAGAGACAACTACACGGGACAAGACATGAAAGGGAGAAGGGAAAGGCAGGATTCAGATCAGCTCTTCTTAATGGGTATTTAGTGAGCACGTGCTCTGTGCCTTCTGGGAAGGCCTGGAGGGGGAGGTAAACATAGAAGAAAAGAGTCCCCTGCGAACGTAAACACGTTCACGTAACCGCGTGACGTGAGGCGCTTAGATGGCAGGAGGAGATAACTGAACACGAAATACTTGAAGAATACCAGGCAATGGGATAAAATTCAGCATTTGACTTTGGGAGGGGAGTCTTGAGGTTTGCCTGTCGAGGTTGGAGGACGGAACGGGAGAGATGGCACGACGAAGATGGCCTCCCCAGTCAGGCCTCTGTGGGTCACAGGAGCCACTTCCCACCCGAGGTCTCATAGAAGATCTTGTCCAGAAGGGCCACGTAGCTGGATGAGCAGTGCCCTCCTGCCTGTCTCTGCAGAGAAGGCTACAGGGTGGTCCTGCAGCGGGGGGCGGGGGGGCATAGTGGTCAGAGGCTGGATAATGTGCGTCAAAGTAAAAGCAGATGGAATCTCAAGCTTTTCCCACGGAGGGGCTGCGTCCTCCAGCCCTCAAGCCAGCATTTGCTCTTTGAAGGGTGTAGGCACCAAGGGACATTTTGCCGCCTGACGGGGTTCCCCCGTCCACACCAGCCTACGAGTCCAGGACCTTGAAACTCCAGGGCTGCATCTGTCATAGCGGAGGGAAGCTCTTGGAAACCCAGTTTTGCATCTCGGGCGATCAGTGCCCTGTTTACTCCCCATTGTTTGTGCTGGGACAAGGGGTGATAACAGAATTGGACCTGGCCTCAGCTTGACGCTCAAACGTTATTCTAGAGTTCCAGGGTCTAGCAAACACACGTTGGGTTTGTGAAGCCCCATTAAGGTTGTTCCTCAACCTCAGCCTCTTCAAAGAGAGAAGACCTGGCTCACAGGCCTGCATCTTTTGGAGCCTGCGTGCTATTCGGGTCCCTCCTTTCTGAGACCTACTCCACCCCCAAAGGGGTTTTCTTGAGCACACAGCTTGGATGTCAGTGGAGTATTTCAGGTGTGTGAGCCCAGCTAGGTGTGGAGGAGGGTCCAGAATGATGGGGACAGTGAAATAAGATCATTGCCTGAAGTAGGGAGATGGGCAGATAAGACTGGAGTGGGGATTGTCAGCTGAGATGACTTAGAAAATAAACCAGACCTTGACTGGGAGCTTCAGCCGCTCCTTCCTTCTCCCCGCAAGCAACTGGCGCCTCCCCTAGTGTTGGAAACGACAGGATTGATGGTCCTCCCGGGGAGGTGTGGCAGATTCAGGCTCCAGGTACCCAGGTACCTAGGATGTGGGTGTTCCACTGAATGATCCAGAATACCCTCACCCCAAAACAGGAGATTTCCGAACTTAGCCCCGACTCTGTATCACAGGCAGTGAGCTAAGAGGAAAACACTGGACGGGGCTGGGTCCAGGTCCCTGCTGTGAGAGCCTGTGAAACCCTGAACAAGGCACTGAATCTCTCTGCTCCTTTGCTGTAAAGTGAGGGACTCGCATTGTCCCTAAGGTTTCTCCCAGACCCAGGCACTCTGTGTAAACGTGCTCCATGAGGGCAGGGATGTGTACAGGTTTTGAATGAACTTTATTATAATAACATTTACAGAGCTGAAAAGTTACCTGTTTAAAGTGTCCTTTTTTTTTTTTTTTATTTTGCGGTACGCGGGCCTCTCACTGTTGTGGCCTCTCCCATTGCGGAGCACAGGCTCCGGACGCGCAGGCTCAGCGGCCATGGCTCACGGGCCCAGCCGCTCCACAGCATGTGGGATCTTCCCGGACTGGGGCACGAACCCTTGTCCCCTGCATCGGCAGGCGGACTCTCAACCACTGCGCCACCAGGGAAGCCCTAAAGTGTCCATTTTGATGCATTTTAACAAACCTATGTAACCACCGGCTCACGAATGTAAAGAACATCTCTAGGGCTTCCCTGGTGGCGCAGTGGTTGAGAATCTGCCTGCTAATGCAGGGGACACGGGTTCGAGCCCTGGTCCGGGAGGATCCCACATGCCGCGGAGCAACTAGGCGCATGAGCCACAACTACTGAGCCTGCACTTCTGGAGCCTGTGCTCCGCGCCAAGAGAGGCCGCCATAGCGAGCGGCCCACGCACCGCGATGAAGAGTGGCCCCCACTTGCCACAACTAGAGAAAGCCCTCGCACAGAAACGAAGACCCAACACAGCCAAAATTAATTAATTAATTAATTAATAAACTCCTACCCCCAATATCTTCTTAAAAAGAACATCTCTAGAGCCAAGCAGTTCCCAGGTGCCTCTGCCCCCGGCAGCCCCTGATCTGCTTTCTGTCCCTGGAAAGGAGATTTCTGTTTCCTAGAGTTTCACGTATATGGAGTCATGTTGTGTGCACTCTTTTGTGTCTGGCTTCTTTCACTCAGCATCATGTGTTTGAGACTTATATTTTTACCTTTTTATTATGGAAAATTTCAAGCATGTACAAAAGTAGCGAGACAAGTGGAATCCCCATGTGCCCATCACCCAACTGCAAAGACTACTAGCAGGCTCTGCTTAATGTGTTAGGGGAGGGATGTGTTTCTGTTTCGTTCACAGCTGCGTCCTCAGCAAAAACTCCTGGCACGTAGTAGTAATTCATTTATCTGTGTGGAATGAATGAATGAATTCTGTAGATCTACAGTGTTTTTCCAGAGAATGTTTCTCTCTTAGTTCCATCTCAAAATTCTCTTCTCACCTTTTATGGCCCAAGAGCTATGCCAGTATGTGCCTGGGAATTTGGGGTGATAAGATCCTGCATTAGGAAACCTGAAATTGTTGAATGGTAAGAGGTGTGTGACCTCATCGTGATTTGAGAGGCATCTATTAGCGTGTTTACAGTTCCCGTTTCAAAGCCAGTAGGCAGAGCAACAATAAATCCCAGGCCAGGAGAGCTTGATCTCCATCCAGGACATGTTCATAAATATGGGGCGGGGGATTGGAGTGGGGGATTGTTGAGTGCAGGATCAGGGCTTTTGCCAGGACTGATTGGAAAGTTTCTTCTCTGAGTACCCAAAATCATCCCTAGAGTAGCTAAACTCAAGAGCTGTCAACAATGACACTGATTTGAAAAGTCGATGATAAATGAGAAAGGGCCCCCCGGTCAGAGGCAGAGCGGGGCTGGCTTTGCCACTGTACATCTGCCCACTTTCAGCAGCAGCAGCCACGGGGCCTGCTGCTGCACGTCCCACTGCATGGGGCCAGCTCGCTGCAGAGCCTGGCACAGGGGCTCAGGCCTTGGGCAGGCCACAGCAGGCAGGGTGCTGTCTCCTCCTAAGGCTTTTCATTCCTGCATATCAACATTGTATTTTCTACACATTTTCAGCTCCAGACATCCCTGCTTGGTGCCCCTTTGCCCTACTTCCAGGTCTACCCATCAGTGGGTTGTAAAATCAATTTAGTGGGTCAGGTGCAGAAAACATTTTCAATGAAGACTAGGATAGGGTAGGATCGGGTAGAGTAGAGAAGAAGCGAAAAGGAAAGAAAAGAACAAAGTAGAGAGACTAGAACATAGACTGCATCACATATGGTAAGGGTAAAGTGTAGCAAGCTGCATCTTTTCTTGGGGACGGTGGAATGAGGTGATGTCCACTAGGTCACATATAACATGTATTTCTTACTCTTGGTCATAGTGAAGAATTTCGAAGGGCTGTATTCCCCTTCACCCCTAAGAAATGACCCCAAAGGGCCTAGTGGGGATGGCAGCCTCATGCATTTTGAGGGATGCAGGGCGGAAGGCAGTTGTTTGCTTGTTGGCTGATTGGTTGGTTGGTTGGTTGGTTGGTCGGTTGGTTGGTTTATTGGTGGAAGCCAGTGGCTGGCCGCCTGGGCTGGGCTCAGCGCTTCAGCCCTTTTGCGCAGGTGACCACCTTGACGCCTCTCAGCGGGAGGCAGGATGGCACACACCAGGGGCCCGGCCCGGGGTCAGAACAGGCTGAATCCAACCCTGGCTCCACCCCGGGCGGCCCCACCTTGGGCCAGCTGCTTGCTAGTCTTTGCAGTGGGAGTTGGGGTAGCTGTGAGGTTAAAGGCATCAGGCAGGTCTCCATCCCTGAGCTTTATTATGTTGTCCACACGGAGGGACTGAGCTGTGCTGCTGCTGGAAGTACACGGCAGGCCCCCAAGCAGAGCCTCTAGCCTGTGCGGGAGACAGTTACTGAGTAAGTCACTTTTTAGCCCCAGTTACAAGGAGGGCAAAGAAAGAGAGGCACAGGGCGATCAAGGTATGTGAGGGGGACCAGCCTGGGTTGGGGCTAGTTCCCTAGGAAGGGACATTTCTTTCCCACACAGCAGTTCCAGACCCTTCTTATTAGCAGCAGGATGGAGGCCTTGTGGCCTCAGGAATGGTTTCCGAGCTCCTTTGCAGCATTTGAGAGGGAAACGGGCATTCCTTTCTTCTCATGTCTTGTCTTGGAGGGGGCGGGCTCCCCTGTGTGAGAAGCGCTCTGGCTCTGGGCTGTGACCTGGGGACTCAGCAGGGTCTACTTAGTTAAGGCCCGGCTGTGAGCTGGGTACTAGGAGTGACAGAAGATGCAGGTGGCCCCGAGATGCTACTTGCCTTGCCAGGGAGCCAATATTCTTGGGGCACTTGGAGACACCTCTAGGCCATTTAAAACTACAAACTGAACGTCGTCAAGGGCCAGTGAGTGCTGTACAGACTATGAGGGTGCGTCCTTAACCACACGGCCCCAAATGAATCTTGGCTGAAATGTATGCTTTATACTTTTTTACCAAGTTTTAACAGCAGATAGTCACAGCCAAAGGTGTGTCCACGTGTGGACCTGGGCAGGCCTGGGAGGGTTTCAGGAGGCAGGTGTCAGCACCGCCCTTCAGAACTGCCCAGAAATGTCTCCTTCCCTAAAAAGAATGAAGAAATGCTGTGTCTGTGAGGCTAAAGCTATGAAACAAATGGTTCCACCTGGTCTTGAAATAGCCTTAGACAGAGAGCCTGCATCCGGGGGACTTTTCCCAACCACTTTCACAGGGACCCTTCAGCCTTCCCATGGAGCACCACACAGGCCCAAGGCAACGCCCCATGTGGGGGGCCTCCATGCTACGAGGGACTTGAGCAAAAGGGGACATTTCCGGTCCTGCGACTGCTTCTCAGGGCTTTCTGCTCTCTGTGGATTCCTCAGAGTTATTGTTCCACAGAGAATTTCAGGCCTTGTTTGAGGGGAAACTTTGAAATCTGTGATTCCTAACTTAGCAGTGAAGTTGCCACCCCTTCCAGAATCTGCTTCAGTGAACTCTCTCCAGGAAAACCCAAAAGTGCCCATACATACAGCACCCTGGATTGTACTGCACGAGGTCCCCGGAAGCCCTGAAGTCCCTCGTCTAGTACAGGGGTTGACAAACTCTGACCCACCGGCCAAGTCCAACCCACTGCCTCTTTTTGTGCAGCCCTCAGGCTAAGAATGGGTTTTACGTTTTTCTTCAGCGGTTGAGGAAGAATGGTGACATTTGACCACTATGAGAAGTTCGAATATCTGTGTCCATAAATAAAGTGTTACTGGGACGCAGCCACTCGCAGTCACTGACACTTTGTCTAGGGCTGCTTCATGCCACACAGCAGAGGGGAGTGGTTGTGACAGAGACCCCGTGGCCCACCAAGCCTAAGATATTTACTAGCTGGCCTTTCACAGAAAACGTGCCATCCATGCTCTAAGCGTGGGCACCCAGGTCAGGAAGTCTTGTTTGAAATATTTTAGTTGTACCTAAAATGATTGAGCCATGGAATACACAGGTAGAAGCAGCTTTGAAAATCACCTCAACAAGCTCCCCACTTTATCAGGGACCACATTCCCTGCTTCTGTGGGAGCAGGGGATACAGGGAGTTGTATCTTGGGTTCCCCTTTCAAGCTTCTGTAGGTTTCTAAGCTGGCCCTGCCTTCCAAACGAACCTTCAGGTAGAAGCCCCAAAATTTTGTTTAAAAAGCACCATAACAGATGTTCCAAGTTTGGTAACAGCTTCTTTATAACAGGGATACCTGCCCTCCCCTGTAAAGGAGACCCCAGAGGGCTGAGTCTATAGACTCCTATAAACCACTGATTTACAGATAAATTGTAGTTGGCTGAACTCCTTTGGTCCCTGAAGTATTTCTAGGTGTGAGGGAGGAGGTTAGTGGTAGCTAATAGGAGTTTCCAAAGCAACTCTTCAAATGGAATTTGTAAAACTGTGGACTTTTTAATAATCTGGGAAACGATTACGAGGGAAAAGGAGAGAGGGGGAATAGTTGAATTCCATCAAGCAGTGGATTTGACAGAATTCAGCTGTAGTTGGTTGTTCAGAATGCCTCTTGGTCTGAGGGACTTAGTCCATTTAAAAAATACATTTACGGGCTTCCCTGGTGGCTCAGTGGTTGAGAGTCCCCCTGCAGGGGACACGGGTTCGTGCTCCGGTCCGTGGAGGATCCCACATGCTGCGGAGCGGCTGGGCCCGTGAGCCATGGCCGCTGAGCCTGCGCGTCCGGAACCTGTGCTCCGCAACGGGTAGAGGCCACAACAGTGAGAGGCCCGCGTACCGCAAAAAAAAAAAAATAATAATAATACATTTACATATGCAGACTGCCTCAGGAGTGAAGCGGCTTTCCTTCAGACATGATTTAGATGAGGTGGTGGACCAGATTATGGGGGAGGGGGCATTCGACCTGAGGCTTGGGTGGCTCCCCATCTCTGTATGCTAGTAGCAGAGGCCAGCCTGCTGCCATGATTCTCTCCTGTGGACCAGGGAATGGCCAGGAACCAAGTGGCTTCCCATTTTTACATGTCATGAAGCTAATCATTTGTGCCTAAAAAGCAAATGGGTCTTGATTTTCTTTTTCCCTAGAAGGTGGAAACAGCTTTACTAAATAGAGGTCACAAACTGGAGGACCGTACAACCCATTCAACCAGGCTGCTCTGTTTTTAATTGAATTAGTTGGCAAAAATTAGGAGATCTAACCTGAAAATGCGTCTGGGGTATTTGTTGGGAATTCAGGAGACCTAGGAACCCTGGGTCTGTGTCCCTGAAGGAACACATCAGCTGCTGAGGTATGCGCTGCCCACTTTGCCCCCAGCTCTACAGCTCCCTGTGGACACACACACACCCTCCGGCTCATTACAGAGGAAAGAAGAAATGATGTCATAGCCAGCACTGCTAGACGTAAAATTCGTCTTCTTTCTTCCTTTTTGTTTTTCTTATCTTGCTTTATTCCAGAAAGTTTAAAGACAGCCCACTAGGATATACAAAGAACATACTGTAAATGTAGTGGCAGTGAAAATGAGGAAAGACAAACAAGGTTAGGAAGGCAGTAAAAGGATCAGGAATGGCCTTTTGGGTGGGTCACAATCCTGGCTCTTAGCTTTTGAGAGAAGACTGGTTAGTCCTAGCATTTGGAGTACACAGGAGATGAAAGCACACAGGTCACCCCGGTGATACACTGATTATTCTGTGAACTGAGATCAGGGATTATCCCAAAGACAATGCTCTTTGTTCTAACCATACTGTTATGATCAATATTGACAAAGAAGCAATACTAATAATTTACATTTACTCTCTGCTGTGTAATGTTTTCATCACTTAAATGTATTATTTCACTTAATCCTTATAACAAGTATATGGGGAGGACTACTAATATCCCCATTTTACAGATGAGGAAACTGAGGCACAAGAGAGAATTCATGATTTGCCCAAGGCCACGAAGTTTAGCGTGCATGCTAAACCACTAGGCTACGCTGCCTCTCAGAGGGCGACATCTAAATAAACCAGTGTGGTTTGCCAGTGAGCTCTTGGGTATCCTGATTTTATAAAGACCGATATAAAATAACTAAGGAATGGCATGAAATTCAGAAGGAATACCAGTGTATTGTGTGACCCTGAGGGGAAGCTGAATCCAGAACAATTAGCCCTTAAATAGGCTTTCAGACTACAAAAAGTCCCTTTGAAACTGCTAAGAAAAAGAAGGAAGAAAGAGATCCACTGCTCCTTTACACAGAGGGACTCAACAAGGCTGCATATCAGAATCACTCACGGAGCTATAAAAAAAAAATGCAGGGCTCCCCTGGTGGCGCAGTGGTTGAGAGTCCGCCTGCCGATGCAGGGGACGTGGGCTCGTGCCCCGGTCCGGGAGGATCCCACGTGCCGCGGAGCGGCTGGGCCCGTGAGCCATGGCCGCTGAGCCTGCGCGTCCGGAGCCTGTGCTCTGCAACGGGAGAGGCCACAACAGTGAGAGGCCCGCGTACCGCAAAAAAAAAAAAAAAAAAAAAAAAAAAAATACAGAGGTCTGGGCCCCACCCCCTGGACATTCCAGTTCACGAGATGTGTGTTGAGGCCCATGTGTCCATATAGATGCATGTTTGTTTCTGATGCACAGGCAGGATAGAGAACCACTGACTGAAAACAATGACAAATAGCAAGGCTGTTATTTTGCCTCTAACTTTTCCCCAAAGAGAAATATCTTCAAAGATTAAGGCAAAAACCACTCTTGGGTGAACTGAAACCCCAGAGAAGTGAACTAATGAATTATATCTAATGAAGTCACCTGGGAGCTATATCTCACCCAGGCCAGATCCTGGAGCAGTTACACTGAGTCTCTGGGGTGGGTGTAGCATCACTCATTTAAAGTTCCATGGTGGTTCTGTTGTACGGCCGAGTTTGAAAGCCACTGTGCCAGGCCCAGGTGAGTTATCTCTCAGGTTAGTGAAGAATCAGCCGTGCCCACTATTTGGTTATTTGGATTTGATGGAATAGAGCAGTGGTACCAAATGGTGGGACATGGGCAAACAGTCTCCCAGTATTCAGAAAGAGGGAAAATGAGGTTTGGGATACTCTGAGATGGATGTGATTAAAGCAAGTTTCTAGAAGGTTTTTTGAGAAGATAGTTTGTGGACACTTAGAGGAAAATGGTAATTGCTTGGAGCGAATTAACTTCACCTCTAGACTAATAGATGAGAGAAATGCTGCAGGCATTGTGTATCTTTATTCCAGCAAAACAACTGAAAGTCTTGGATAGCATCCTCCTGAACAAGATGGAAGAAGTGACCATGGCTGGTTGATTCACAGTGGATTTAGCACCCACACCCCCAAAGTGGGCTGGTGCGACTGGGTAGGTCAGCTTTGTGAGAGAGCTCTTTGCAGAGGGCAGGTCAGACGGCTCTGAGCCTGAACTTCCCTTATATAGTATTTTTATATGCATCTTGTGAAAGAGATGGGAGGCATGCCAATCAGATTTTAGGATGACAAAAATCTGAAGGATATGGCAGAAAAGATGGATGACAGAATTAAAATGGCATTCTATAGTACTTTAGAGTTTACATGAGGTTTACTTATATACTCTCGTGCAGTCCTCAGCAAGCTAGGTAGATTTATTATCCCCACTTTCTTGGTAAATAAACTGAGATTCAGAGAGGTAAATTACAGAATCATTATTTATGGTAATCTTAACAACCTAGAAATAAGTACCACCATAAGAAGAAATCAAGGTTAAGTGTCAGAGGTTACATCTGGATGCAAAAAATCCATTTCAGAAGTTGGGGGTTTGTATTAGTTTCCTAGGACTACCATAAAGTTCCACACGCCGGGTGGCCTACAACAACAGAGATGTATTGTCTCACAGTTCTGGATGCGAAAGTCTTTGATCAGGGCACCTGCAGAGCCGCGCTCCCCCTGAAACCTGTAGGGGAGGAATCCTTCCTTGCCTCTTTCAGCTTCTGGTGGCACCAGATGTTCCTTGGCTTGTGGTAACATCACTCTGCTCTTCGTGTGGGTTCTCCCTGTGTCTCTTCATCCGGTCCTCCCGCTGTGTGTGTCTGCCTCTGTGTCCAAATTTCCCCTTCTTATAAGGTCACCAGTCATACTGGATAGGCCCCACCTTACATCTGCAAAGACCTTATTTTCAAATAAGGCTGAGGTGCTGGTGGTTAGGATTTCAACATAGCTTTTGGGGGAGACACAGTTCAATACATAACAAGGTTAAATTGGATTGATAAAACTGTAAGAGCATCACTGTTTTATCACAGTTACCTCAGAAATGATAAAACAGTGACACCGTCTTAAGACATTGATTTAATTTGAGAGTTTCCACCGAGTAGAGGGTCATGCCACTTCCCTTGGCATTGCTCAGACCACGGAGTCAGGGATCGAGCCATCAGTTCTGGCCACCACATTCTAAGAAGGAAATGGATTAAAACATGGTAGGGCACCACCATGGCAAGAGAGGCGCTGTGAAAGCTTCCACCGGCAGCCTAGACAAACCCTCCATGTGTCTCGCTCTGTTTTTCTATATAAGGAAAATCCAAAAGTATGATCGATTCTTGGTTAACAAAATTCAAAAGGGGGGAAAGGGATAGAAGAATATGTTGAGAGAAATTTCTAGGCAAATGATAGTTGACTTGAATTTCTGTTCCAACCCTCGTTTTTGTCAGGCAAAACAACTATGCAGTTATGTGTTTCTCATTTCATTTAACTTCATGGGTGAGCATGTGTGTATAAGCATACACACACGTACTTTGTCAATATATGGGTATAATGAATATATGTGTATATGTAAAGACCCAGTTAACTGATGTTAAGCAAGCATTCTAATTATTTAAATTCTCCCTTTTTCTTTGAAGATATTTAAAAGAAGAAAGAGCTTAGATAAGAATATTGACATTTCAGAGCTAAGAGGAATCTTGAGCTTGACTGTTGCGCAAATAAAAGGATTTTGAGCAAATGAATATTAAGGGATTGCTGTGTGCCCTGCTTTGCAGTAGGTACCTTGAGGGATACGAGAGGAAAATGTGACACACATTAAAAACATGACAAGGAGGGAAGTGCCGTGGGGGACTGCAGGAGGGAGGCTGGAGTCAGGGAGACTCAAGAGGGAGGTGGAACCTGAAAGCTGGATTTTTGGAGACCACGTGGAGACAGCATGTCTCCCCAGAAAGTTACGGTCACACACATGGGTCCGGGGACCCTGGCTTGTGGTCAGTCTCCTGCCTATGCCCTTGCCGTCACGCCAAGCACAGATGAAGAGGTGGTGTGGGACCAGCACGGTGACTACAGGCCCGTGCTCCGGCCTGTAAGACCAGGGAGTTTTCTCGGTGCTTTAGAACAAAGTCATCTGTTGATCTCGTAATCAGATAAAGACAGAAGCACAAATTCGCTGGCTCCTCTGAAAGCTTGTATTTATGACTTTAGTTCAGTGAGGGCTATGAAAGAATCGCGCCAGCCAGACAGGAAGCGAGCGTACAGGCAGCCTGCACATGTCCGCACTGGGGTCCAGACACTGCCACAGTCGGCTGAGCCTCCAGCCCTCAGTGGCCTCAGGGCGATTTAAAAGGCAGGCCCCCTACCTTTGCCTCTCAAATGCAGTTTCTCAGAGGCATCTGGAGTGACGTGTAACTCTGTTTCCGTAGTTCTACCTCACTCCCCTGCTGCAGGTGCCAGAAGTGTGCCCTCCCCCCAGGGTCAGCCCCAGACCTCAAATCCAAGACCTTACTTCTCAATGAAGCCAAAGGGAAGAGAAATGTTGTTCTCCCCTGACACCAACTGCAAATACCCACCAAGTCCGTAAACTTCTCTTAGCCCATCTGTCTTGGTAGAATTTGCCCAAACCCTGGTTCATCCTCTTTCTTTCTCAGACCAGCAGTCAAGGAACCCTAGTGGCCCAGGCTGACCACTGCAGGGAGAGGAAACCCCATTAACCAGCCCTAAGCCTGCCTGTCTCTCAGGGCACTGTGGGGCAGCCATGGGCTGGGGTGCCCTGCTCCAGGCTCTTTGTGAGTCAGACCTCAACCTTCTCCAAACAGAAACACCCTCTGGCACAAGAGTGCCACAGGTTCTGAACCCAGATCACTTCAGTGGCTCTAGATAAAGCAGCAGCAAGAGACGTGCATTCGATTATTTTTTTCCTCTGATATTTCTTGAGCGCTCTCTATGTGCCAGGCAGTACGCCATCCCGGGGATGGAATGGCGAGTTCAACCCAGTACCTGCCCCCAGGAGCGCACAGATTAGTCGCAAAAGGAGGCGGACACCCAGGGTGGTAAGTGCCGTGATGAGAGTTAGGAGAGGTGATAGAACCCCCATAAGAGGCCTGGAGGGACAGAGGAGGCTTCCTGAAAGCAGGGCATCTGAGCCAAGATGGGAAAGGTGAGCAGAAGTCAGCTCGGTGATGAAGACGAGGCAGGAGGCAAGGAGGGGAGAGGGTGCTCCGGGCCGAGGACTAGCTGAACAAAGACTCGGTTGCGGGAGCAAAGCCAATGAGTCCAGAGGACTTCGTGGTTCCCCCGGGCCCAGGAGATGAAGCTGGGCAAGTGGACAGGCACGAGATCCCAGAGGGCCTCAGAAGTGGGTAAGAAACTGGGGCTTTTTCCGAGAGCAGTAAGCCACCGTTGGAAGAATCTCAGTGGCTGGAGGAAGCACGGGATGTTCAGGCAGGCCCTGGCTCAGCACTAGTTCAGGATTTGAAATTATCCAGAGAACTGTGGGCTCAGGCCCTGCCCTCACGAAGCTCACAGCACCCGTGGGCAGATCACATGGGCTGTGCTGGGGAACACAGCCAAGAAGAGAGTGAGGCATGCCCACGGCACACGGTGCTAAGACTCGGAGGCAGGGTAGGATCCCACATTTATCGGGTACCCATTGTGTGTTGTGGTCCGCTCGGAGGCACCTCACATCTGGCATCTCATTTAGTCCTCAAGGCAATCTGTAGGGTACCTGTGACCACCCCCATTTTACAGATGAAAAGACCAAGGCTCAAAGAGGTGACCTTCACAGTGTCATCTAACCAGGATGGGAGGTCAGCCGGTGCTCTTTCTCCTCCTGCATTCAGCCTGCCTTCCGTGTGGGTCAGAGGATGTGGGAAGGACTTAATGGAGGAGATGAGGTGCGAAGAGTTAGAAGGCTCTTCCACTGTCCCAGTGTCACCTCTCAGGCTGTGCGGTGGGGGCCGAGAGTCAGGCATTTAGATATTAGGAGAGGCACATGGGGTGACTAAAGATCCAGTTAAACAGGGAGTGTCTCTAGGAGTTTACCCATCAGAACCTTGGAGTGGAGTCTCGTGCCAACTCTGTAAGGGAGACAGCAGCTTTCCAAAGAGTAAAACCAGTGAGTATAGGATAAAATCCCCAGTCCTTTCTAAATTTGAGGATGCTGTACTGCTTCCAACGGTATTAACAGGGGATGGGGTTTCTCGGAAGTACTTGCTTTGGAAAACTCCCTAAGCCTCTAAGGTTAATTAATAGTCAGGAATTGTTAGTTATTTGAATTGGGAATGAGTGACTGACATGCACCTAAGCTGTCTCCAAGGGAACTAGGGCCTGGGCCGGGTTGCGTAAGGGGTGCGTGAGCCAAGTGTTCTTCTGTAGAGCTCTTGAAGAATGGCACACTCGCTCCAATGCCACAGATGATTCTGGGACCACTGGAAAGCCCAGAGCTGAGCTAGATTGCTACCCAAGCCAGCCCGCCATGGAGCTAGAGGCCCTCTGGGAATGACGTCCCTAGCTGTATTGACTGAGCCCGATTCCCTGGTAAGCAGTCAGCAAGTTGGGACATTCAGACATCCTGTGGAATCTAGCTCCGTCACTATGCTCATTTGACCTCAGGAGAGGAAACCAGTTTCCATGACTAATGGACACAAATGATTGAAAGGTGAAGCACAAGTAGTTAAACAGGGGAGCCGATGCCAGAGTGTTTACAGGTTTCCTGAGGTTCTCTATACGCCGGCTCCCCTCCCCCATTAGTGACCAGTGAGAGGGAGCCAGGAAGGAGATGGTCCTGCCCCTGAAAGTACCTGGGCATAGCCCACCATTGGTGGTGTTACCAATTGAGTTTCCCTCCTGCCCTATTCCTTGCCAATCTTCTTCACCAACTCCCGTCCCTGGTCCCCCTCTCCTCCTGCCCCCACTGAGGATGCCCCTTGGTCGCCTTCTGGGATGGTACTCAGTGCTTCCCAAGTCTTAAAATCTTGCTGCCACCTTTTCCCCATCCTGCTGCTCCCCCAGCACCACGGGCCCATACTCTATAACCCCTCTCCAATCAAAGTGAACCCATCCCTCCTTCGATAGGGATCTTCAGAAGAGGCGTCACCACACCCTTTCCCCAGGCACCTGCCCTCCCTCGTCCCTCATGCGTCACTTGGGTTTGGGCTCTGTGGTTCTCCTCTGGAGTTCCTCTCCATGAGGGCCCCCCTTTTCCTCGTGCTCTGTACACACTGGAGATGGACAACGCGTCATCCTCTTGCCTGGGACCAGCCCTCCTGTAGAAAAGACTAAGCCACTCCTCAGTTTTCCCATCTCAAGGGGCGACACACACATCCTGCTGTGGCAAGTCCTGTTTCCATCCCTTGGGCTTTTCTGTGTCCCCCTTTTGTCTCCCCTCCAAGGTCTCTGAGACCTACTGAACTATGCAGCTCAAGGCCAGAGAGAAGACGCCAAGCAGGACTGATGGGTGCTGAAAGATGGGAGAGACTAGCTCATCTCCGCTCTGTGCTGTCCATCTGATTCAGATCTCAATCTGGGGAAATTTGAAAACAGACTCCCCTGCCAACCTCACCTCACCATGTCACCACTCTCCCCAGCCCACAGACCTCTCCCACCATGCTGGCTTACCAGCAAGTCGTTCTGGCTGTGCTTCAGCCTAGTGGTTTGACCTAAATGTCTCGTGTTTGAATTTGACTCTTGCCGTGTCTTCCCACGTCTCCAGCACCCAGCTTTCCAGACGTTCTGCACCACGGGAGACATCGTGCTGGGAGCTGGATTTGAGTCTGGCTCCGCTCTGAACTCATTGGGTGACTCTGGGCAAGTCACCAAACCTTTGTGAGCCACGGTTTCCACATCTGTAAAATCAGGATAATGACACCTGCCTGTTCCAAGTATCAGTGAGCAAATAAACGTGAAGATGCTGTAAACTGTAAAGCAGCACTTCCCAAACGATGTTCTGCCGAACTTTGCTCCCATCTTCTTAACCATCTTCCTCTCTGCCAAGGTGCCTTCCTCCCGTCTCTACCAACATGATCGTAACTCATGCTTCAAGTCTCAGCCGGGCCCTGACTACTCCATGGAAGTTTTTCTAATGATTGCAGTGTGTTCTAGACGGGAATACTGATTCCCGATTCAGCAGTGAACCCCCAAAGGCAGAGAGCATTATTCATACTTGCTGATTTTCTCCAAAACCCAGGATTTGTTTGATTGATGCACTCCACCCTCCACAGACCATAAGCCCAATTTTGGTAACTTGAACCTCCAGCTGGGTATGGGTCTTGCTGAGCTGGGAAGTCAGTGGTGGGCTTGCTGATGTATTCACTCACTCAGTAGATGCTTAGTGCAGGGGACTGCTGGGGACCCAAGGCTGAGTCAGACAAGGCTTCTGCCTTTAAGGAGCTCATGGTCAGGACAAAAGCATTAACAATTCACTGCAAGTCAGTGTCTTGAGTATAATAATAGAAATAATGTGGGAACACAAAATAGCAGGTGAGGATCAAGGGAGGCTTCCCAGAAGACGGTCCCACCCCCTATCCCATGCATCCTCCTACTTATAGAGAAGATGACATCTGGAGCAGACATGGCAAGGTAATGGGGGGTTTACCTTTATGGAAGAAAGACCACTGGAGACCTTGTGGGAGGGAGATTCAAGTTCACTTCCCGGATCACAGGAAGGGAGGTCTCAGTGGAGCCAGAGGGTTAGGGCAGGTGCTGGAAGGGGGAGTGTCCTCAACACACACACAGACATGCACACACACGCTCCACCCCACACACACAGTCTATGGGAATCCCACTTCCCTGCTTTTCCATCATACCTCTCACCCCGTCTTCCTTCTCACCTGGACTCATTCTTCCTCTCCAAGTCCTCCATCACCTCCCGGTCCTGGGGCCATTCATCGTTACCTCATTGGAACAGCTCGATGTCTGCTCTCAGTAGCTAGAGGTCTGCTTTGGTGAGAGGCTGGTCAGCGCGATGCCCACTCCCTGCGGGGGGCCCTGGGGAGGAAGGTCAGCCTGGAGTCAGTGCTTTCTCTTATCTTCCCACAGAAAACCAAAAGAGACGTCAATAATTTTGACCAAGACTTTACCCGGGAAGAGCCGGTACTCACGCTCGTGGACGAAGCGATTGTGAAGCAGATCAACCAGGAGGAATTCAAAGGCTTCTCCTACTTTGGTGAAGACCTGATGCCCTGAGAAGCCGCTCCAGGTGGAGTTCGGTGATGCTGCAAGCAGGGGCGCTGGGAAGATTCCTATTTTCCCGTAGGACGGTCTTGAACTACTTCTCCTCCCCGGAGCCCCAGTCCCTTGTCCACCCTCTATTTATTGCATTCCCTCCCCCCAGGCCAGCTCCTCCCTCTTCCCACCTGGTGACCAGAAGGCACTCTTGGTTCCTGTCTCACCAGTAATGCAGAATCGCGTGGCGTCAGCAGTTCACTGGACCCAGTGCCGAGTCTGGTCTGTTGGCAAGCCTGGCTTCACTCCACGGGGGCTTCTGGCAGGGAAGCGACTTCAGGCCTTTTACTGAAAAGAAAAGGAAAAATAAAACAACAAAAAAAAGCTAACGAGACTCTGGCTCTGCTCATGGACGCAGAGTCCTGACAACTCTTGCTTCTCATCCCTCCAGTCCCCCCGCCTGCCACCATCTGCCATTCTATCCAGTAGAAGAGACTGGTGCTTCTTCAGCCCAAAGATGGGCGCCCTCAAGGCATGCCCAGGAAGGAGAGAGGCTGGGAGATGCCCGGGTTGGCTCCCTGTGTTGGTTTTCTCTGGAATGGCTAATTCTCGCTTGCTTTGGTTTTAGCTTCGGGGCATGCCAAAGTTGTGTGAGCATGTGTCTCGTGGAAGAAATCGCTCTCCGTAGAAAAAGAAATTTGATTTTGAACTCGATTAACATTTGAAAAATAGATGATCAAATTTGCTTTCTAATTGGCCAAAAGATATAAATTCCAGTGTTAATACAGGTATATGTTAAAGGGCTAATAAATCATCGTCCAAGGTTTATGCTCTTAATGCTTTCGTGGCACGTGAGGCTCTGTGAATTGAGAGAAAAGGAAACTAGTAGTGCTCTTCGTCATTCAAGTTCTGCCTGAACTCCAAGGCCACCGCAGAGATGGCCGAGGCCCTGGGGTTCTAGCAAAACTCGCCTCCCAAATTCTCCTTCCAGTTTCGTCCTAAGTCCCCAGCATCAAGTCTATTTATTTTCTGCAGCAGGGTGCAATTTTTGCGCACTTCTCCCAGATGGTAGTACTACTGTGTTGTGGTTTTTAGACATTAAACGTGTAAGGTTAAATATGAAATATCTGCTTTTGGAACATGCAGAATGAGACTAAACGTGGGTTATGCAGAGGGTATCAGGAGATGGAAGAGCGACTTCTTTGAAAACTGACAGGGTGGCAAGATGCGCTCGGAGTTTTGTTTCTGTGTGACATGGAATGGCGACTCATGTGGACACTATTTAATGGATGTGACGTTACCTCCTGTAGATATGCTAGCAGTGTTACATTCTTTGATTTCCAAGGGTTCTCTGTGGCTTTGTGTACATGTTTCCTGGAGGTCGTTTGATTATCTATTTTACTGAACCGATTTAGCAGGGAATGGAATCCATTCCAACTGTTGCACGTGGATTTCCCAGCTGCCCCTAAATATATATAGTTGTGAGTGGCAAAGTGGCACTAATGAAGCTTTTTGCCTTTTGTACATTTGAGACTTTTGTATATAGTGTTTGCTGCAAGGCCTGTGGAATTAATTCATTGAATTTAGAGGTATCAACTGCTGCATGTTCAGGCATATTATAAAACTTTAGTCTATGAAAGAATAATTATAATAATGTCCAGGTGCAATAGTCTCTGAGTGTATTGGTTCAAGTTACCGAGAGATAAGGTGTGTTTCCTTCTTTCTTTTTTTTTTCTCGGGGAGGGTGGTGAGGGGTGTTCTTTGTACTGTTTATTTCATTTTGGTTTATTTTAAAAGATGTAAACTCACATAGAGTTCTCCTGCGCTCTGTTATGCCCTGATAGAGATGGGAAAGAGAAAGGAATGTCCTGGATGGTGGTTTCAAAGTTTGGTCGGTGACTAGCTGCGGCCCATTAGCTGGTGTCCATATGTGTATCTGGCTGGTCACGTAGCCTTGGTTACTAGTGATGCCATTCAGTTCTCTTTTGTTCTGATTTTTTTAAAAACTCAGGTGTAATTATTAACTGTTCTTATGATAATTTCAAATATTATGCTGTATCAATTTGTGTGTTTGGCATACCAGTGAAGAGATGAAGAACAGTAGGTTAATTGATCTTCGGTAACTTGACGTACTGGGGAGAGACTGTCTTCTGGAGTTGAGGACAAGCACGGAAACATCTTCATGGTGGCATCATCTCATTCTTTAGGAAGACATGACAATACTGCCCATCTTACTCATGCATCACCACTGCTCTCTGTCTTCTCCTCTGCTTCCTTCACCCTGATGGACTTTGAAACACCAAGCAAACTCTAACTATAATGCCAACTGGCCTTGTCCAAGGCATTCCCATGTCAGCAGGGGTTGGGCCTTCCTAAAGGACAACTGGCATTTTCGTTGGGAAGTCAAATAATAATACATTCCACCAGGCAGCTCCAGGCAGCCACTCAGCGGGTTGTCTGGCCCAGAGATGCCCCCTTCCAGCCCCCAAAGCTGGGCTGGCTGGGATGCCTCCTGTTTGGGGCTGGAGCTCATCAAGTTCTCACACAGGCAGATTCAAATCCCATGTAGTCTATAGAATAAGGCTTGTGTGTTCCGTGAGTAGTCATTGTTTCATTTTAGCTTTCACAAGAGTTTGGAAGCAGACACACTGTTTCGTTTCTGCCAGTTCTTTCTAATCTTTCCAGGTCGCTCACTCACTTTTTTTTTTTTTTTTTTTTTAAGAAAAAAAGGGGGATGGGAGTGCAAAAAAATGCCCCAAAAATATATGAAGGATAGCTGTTCTCCTGTGTTCTCTCATAATGGACTTTGTGAAGTGGAAACATTTTTTTTTTCCTCCAAAGGTGAAAAAACAATGCATTCTTGCTTTAAAAAAAAAAAAAAAAGAAGAAGAAGGCTAAAAAATTACCTCTTTTTAAATTATGTGCAAAATAATTCTGGCTAAATATAAAATGTATTCAACTTTAGGGATTTTTTTTTTGTATTGTGATGCTTTATTTGTACATTTTTTCCCTTTCTGGATGTAATTTTAATCTCTTGCCATTCATTAGTGTTATTTCATTGTAAACATTATTGTGCCAAATGTACTGTATTCAAAAGGATGTGAACGTGTATTGTTTCAGAACCTAATAAATACAATGACGTTAAATCTTACTTCTCAGTCCTGATGAACATTTTTATCTCCTTGGTGAGTGTCAAGGTGGCACTAGTGAAGCTTACTGCCTTTTAGACATTAGGGATTCCAACTTCCCAAACCTAGATGTGGTTTCAGCTTTTCTCTTACCCTTTGAAGATGCACAAAGGATGCAAATGACCATATTGGCAATGCCCAACGCCCACCCCTGCCTGGCCTCTGTTTTGGGGACTGCCAGCCAGAGGCGTGGAGGGCGCCTGAGCAGACTGGGTGTGGCTCTGGGCTGTCTGGGTGTGGAGCTGCCCTGGAGTGCCAGCAGTTGGGCAAGCAACACAGGAGCACTTCGTTTTCATCTTTCTAGAGAAGCAAATGCTGGATCTCCTTGCAAACCATTCAAGCCTCTTCAGGACTCAGTTTCTGACCGGCTGCTCAGAACTTTAGGCCTTGGGAGTCCTAGAAACCCATGCGAGGCTGGGAGCCCCTTGGAGGCTGGGCCTGGAGCACAGGCTAGCCAGTGGGGCTCCATGCTTGGCTTGCACCCTCCCTGCCACTGAACCAGCGTTCATGGCCATCACAGTGACTCTGAGCTCTCCAGGTTCCTCCTTCACGCTGGGACTCCTTTCTCACACTCCACTCATGTTGCGCTGCTCCTGCTAGGCTCCTCCGCTTCTTTCTCCAGCATAGAATTTTCAAGAACGTTTGAAACCCAAAAGGTTGCTCTGGAGTACACCAGAAATTTCAAGTAACCAGAACTCCCTGTTTCTTAGGAGCTATGGGCATGATTGCAGTTTTACGATTTGTCATCCTCAGGCCATCCTAAGGAGATGGACTAACTTATCACCCTTTCAGCCCTTACAATCACTTCAGAAGCCCTCCCACGACTTTGCTATGTCATCCTGAAGGTACTCGCCTCTCAGTCCCCTCTCCCACCCCCACCAGCAACATCGTCTGCCTACCTGGAGATGTAAGCATGGACCTCCAGACCCACTCCAAGAAGAAGGTTGTATTTATCTGTTTTTCTCTCTGGTTCAGGCAGCTGTTTCTAAGTAAGTGACCATCCCAGGAGAAGCAAGCTTCCCGCCAGTGTGTCTGAGTTTAAATAAAAAAAGAACTGAATTAAAAGATGCTGTTCTTACAAGGTCAGAAGACACCTCCAAGCATTTCACTGAATGAAATATGACCAGTCTACGCCTCCCTTGTCTAGTGGTCCAGAAGAGACAGCTCCAAAGTCCCGGAGATGAGGAAATCCATCCTCCCAAAATCTGTGTGCTCCACAAGTCACACAGAAGCTATAAGAAAGGTCAATGGCTGATCAGAGTCCCTGGTTTGGAACCTCTTCCCTCAATCCCAGCCATGTTCTGGGAGAGGAAGCCAAGCACTGCCATGCCTATTCCAGGAAAGCCATGGCCACTGGTCCCTGACAAGTGTTGTTAGGTGGCTCCGGAGCTCCTTGAGGAGAGCCTGTCTGTGTGGCTTTGCCCCCGAGCTGAGAAACGGCAGGTCTAACAGATTTCTTGCAGAGGGAATCTCTGGGAAGATTGGTCCTTCTCTATTTCCTCGTACCTGAGTACAGTCCAGTGCTTGGATTACTAGGAGCCTGAAGATCTCCATGCAATAAAATTACTGAACCACAAAGCATGCGTCGCCATAGTGCTTGCGGTCACAGAGAGGTGGAGTGAAAAGAAAGCATAGAAGCCACATCACGAAGTCTGTTTTTCACTTTGAAGTTCTTTAGCCCAGACAGTGATACAACTCGTGTGGTATGCCTTAAGCTAGACCTGAAGGAAGATCAGCTGTCCTAATCAGGAATACACCCTCCAGGGATGGACAGCTGATTGAATAAGTAGACAGTGTTTATTCAGAAGGTACTACAAGTGCTTCAGCTCTCTTTTAACTCCCATCCACTCCTGGGGGTTTTGTTATTAGCATAAAGAATGCTAGAAAAGGATTCTTAAGGAAACCCATAGCTTGTTAATTAGCATAAAGGATGTCAGAAAGGTGACATTAGTGATGTATGAGGTAAGTAGATTGGCAAAGATATTTTAAGACAAATCTCCATATTAAAAAAAAAAAAACCAGGATATAAGAAACTAGAGAGCCTTCAATTTCCCTAGTAATCAGGGAGATGCAAATTTAAATCAAACTGCAATACCACTTCACACCCACCAGAATGACTAAATCAAAAAGGCAGACTTAACCAAGGTTTACTAAGGATGTGGAACAACCGAAACTTTCAGTGTCTCACGTTTGAGTATAAAGTGGTACAACTACTTTGGAAAACTTTGGCAGTATCTACTAAAGCTAAATATGTATACCCTTGACGCAACAGAAAATTTATCCGGTGAATAAATGAATTTGGGGATGTTTATACAATAGAACACTAGGTAGACATGAGAATGAATGATTTACAACCACACACAACATCATAGATGAACCTCACCACACAGTATATTGAGTTTAAGAAGCCAGGCACTGTACAGACTGTGCGATTCCATTTACATAAAATACAAAATAGACAATCCGTGCTGCTAGAAATCAGTCTAGTGGTTGCCCTTGGGGGAGGAGAGGCCATGACTAGGAGGGGGCGTGAAAGGGCTTCTGGAGAGCTCCTTTAGTTTTGTGTTCTGAACTGGCAAACAGGTATGTTTACTTTGTGATAAATCATTGAGCCGTCCCCTTACGATCTGTGCACTTTTCTGTGTATGTATTGTATGTCAGTAAAAAAATTTCCCCCCCCAAATCTAGAATGCCCTTGTTCTGTCACCCTTAGGGCTGGCACCCAGGCTGGATCTGTAAGCTGTCCGCATCTCCCTGCTGTCCGGGAGGCATCTTGGTTCTCTTACTCCCGTAGACAGCCTGATCCTATGGCTGGAATAGAGTGGCATTTGCCTTGGGTGGACCTTTCCTACGAGACACTATTGGAAACATCCAGACAGACAGCTGGAACTTCATGGAGCTTTCAGAGCGGCCCCAAGACTCTTCAGGGCCTGCTTGCTGACAAAATGTCTACATATCTCTGAATGTGGTCTGTGAGGTCATTAGGGGGCAGCTAGGCTTCCCCTTTGGCAGCTACTGAGATCTACCCCAAAGAGCCCAGGGTGTGCATCACAAAATTGGCTTAGGCAGTCCACAACAAGCAAGGTTTGGTTTCATTGCTTTCACCTTGGGCAGGTAACTACCTTTCTAAACCTGTTTCCACGTTTATAAAATGGCTATAACAAGACTGAATTTTCAAAGACCTGTTCTGAAATGTCAGTGAGATAAAAGTCTCCAGAGCGCTGTGCCTAGTACTGTTGCCTTTGCAGGAAAAAAAAAAAAAAACAGGGCTTGAGAGGATGGTCATGTCCCAGGTCTTGGGTGAGCCCCTGGGATGGGCCACCAGGTAAGGGTTAAGAATTCAAGAGCGAGTCATAGTGGTAAAAGGTGAAAGCAGGTTTCCTTAGAGAGATATACATTCTACAGACAGAATGTGGTCCGTCCCTGAAAGTGAGAGTGGCCCCGAAATATGGGGTTAGTTTTTATGGGCTGGGTAATTTCATAGACTAACGAATGGAAGGATTATTCCCACTATTTTGGGGAAGGGAGTAAGGATTTCTAGGAACTGGGCCACTGCCCACTTTCTGCCTCGGAAATGTCATGGCACCTGGGAGGGTGTCACCGAGCATATGCTAATGCATTACGGTGAGCATATCATGAGACTCAAGGTCTGCAGGAGGTCGAACCTTCAGCCGTCTTGGACCTACTTGATTCCAACCAGTTTATGTCGTGTCCTCAAGGCCTTTGTCGTTCTTTTCAAGGTTGTGCCCTGATCCCTCCCCTCCTGTCTGTCTCATTGCTACTATTTCTCCTCCTCCCCACATCCTTCTCATCTTTCAGTGCCCTCTCACCACTGCCTCTTCCAGGAAGCCTACCTGGATAACACAAACCTGACCCGTTTCTCCGGACTTCCCTGGCCTCATCTGCAGGGCTTTGTCCCTTGCGTCTGCCTTACGCTGCTCTTCTGTATCAGGCCCGGTCTCGTCTCCTGCTGTAAGTTTGAGAGTCGGGACCTTGTCTTTGCAGCTTGTGCTCCCTTGCTGCCCCAGAGAGGGTCCTTCATGGCGTGGGGTGTGTCAGGTGGCCCAGGAGTGCTGAGGGGCAGGACGCCGGAATGAGGAGGGGAACACAAGTCAGAGAGAAAAAAGAAAGGTGGCCCTTGTCTATACCAGGTCGCTCTTCCCAGGATGCAGGCTGGGCTCTGATCGAGAAGGGCAGTGCTGCGGTAACCCTCACATCATGTCTCAGCAGGGGATTGTCAAGGTCCCGGAATCCTTTAAAGTAGTGTGATGGTCTCTGCAGGTGGTACAATCTCTGAGAGGGCCCAACCTTCCTCTTGAGTAAAGACCCCCTTGTCTTTGTGTAGGATGGGGGAGTTCAGCTTTCACTGCCTGCTTTCTCAGGGTCAGGTAGACACTGCCTGAGGGTTGAGATCAGACCAGCCTCAGTTCTAGGACCCAAATGCTGAGTAAACAATTGCAAACCTCACTGCTTCTCAGGCTTTCTGCACTTTGGAGCAGCTACCCTCTTTGGCTGTCGTGAGAGGCTCTGAAAGGGCCCTTTCTGGGCACCAATTGTAGATTTTCACCCTTCATGCTTCCGTCTTTAGGTTGTTAATCACTTAAGTGTAACATGTATTATCTTCGTTGTTCCAGACATTGTGCTAAGTACTTCACGTAAGTCATCTATTTAAAACCTCACAAAAAAAGCACGTGGAATAGATATTCTAGTTATCCCCATTTTACAGATGAGGAAACTGAGGCTCAGAAATTATATAACTTATTTAGTCCTTACAACTCCAGGAAACTGTTGTATTCTTATGCCCATTCTACAATAAAATCAATTGCCCAAATTCTCAGACCCAGTAGAAGCTGTTTGGACAGGACATAGTATTTACACATAGGACAGGTGACAGAACTATTCATCCACTCATTCAATAAATTTATTCCACAAATGTTCATAAAGTTCCTACTACATGCCAGCCATTCATCTAGACATCACTAAACAAAAATCTGCATTCTTACAAATCTTACGTGGGGGTGGGTTATTGACAGACAGTAAGCAAGAAACATGGCCATTAGTGTGAATTATATAATGTGTTAGAAGATCCAGGCCACCCCTAAGGTTTGAAGCAAAGGTACACATGGAGGTCCAGATCAGAGGGCTGAATATTTTTTGTTATAAATCAAGTTATTGTTAAATAAAATGTGCTCTAGCCTTGTCCCTTGACAAAGACACAATCCTAACAACGTGGAAGGCCAGGTGTGAATTTGGAGAGCAGGAGGAGAGGGAGAGGAGAGAACAAGGGGGCAGAGGGACTCATAAAGGAGGAGAAAGACCAGGAGGGAGGAATGGGCAGTGGCTCACTGCCCTGGCAACGTGAGTCCGTGACTCTGTGCCCCCAGCCGTGTCAGCCGCTCTAAGGAGGTCCCACTCCCAAAGGCCCATCCTAGTGGGCACAGTTCACTAAGAGGCAACAGTAGTGACCCACAACACAGCATATGAACTCAGAGCAAGGGGGGGACTGGGTAGTCCCTCCCTTGTAGCCCTCCCATTTAGCCAAGGCCAATTCCTCCCCCGGAGCTCAGCCCCACCGTAGGGGTGGGATCAGAGGGCCTTTTTCTGGTCAATACCTCCTTCAAAATCATGGTCCATGCTCATGTCCTTCTTTAAATGGCCCTGCTTTGCATTGCACCCATCGCAGCTGTGCTTGGGGGTGTTTAAACTGTCTCTCATGTGGATATTGGGGTGAGGTGAGGGCTCCTGGGTGATCCCTGGCAGGGGAAGAAGACAGAGTCCAGCCTGGTGAGGATAAATGCCGCCACAGGCAAGGGGGCTGGGGCCGAGCAGGAGAGTCTGTTCTCCCAAATCACCAAATCACTAGGCAACAGGCAGTTAAAGAAGCAAGGAGAGCGGGGTGATTGCTAGAGACCAGGATATGCCTGCAGGGGTAGAAGGGAGGGGAGGCAGGGGCCTGGGCAGGAGCCAGCAGCAGCTGCTAGGAGAATTATTTTGGCAGAAGTGGAGCTGATTAGATCGCTTGGGAACAGATGTGCCCCTATCTCTTGCCCAGGTACCCCTCTGCCCTGCATCGGAGGGAAGGAGACTGGCTGCCGAGGTGCCTTCCCTGGGCCAGCTGGGCACCATTCCGCTGGGGAGGTGGTCATTATTAGGTCCCCCGTTTGAGAAGTGAGGGTTCTGAGGCACAGCAAAGTCAGGAAATTCTCCAAGCCATGCAGGCAGCCCCTGGCAGATCCAGGTCGAAGCCTGTGATTTATATCTGCCTCCAGTTGGGGCCAAAGACTTTGCTCTTCCCACTGGGCTCTTGGCCGTTGTCCCAACACAGGTCCTGCGTGCTTTTGGTTTCCCTCTTCTAAGAAATTCCACCTCCTTGTGAAATGATATGATTGTTTGATGGCATTAGACTGTGTTGCTCTCTCTAAAGACTATGGACGTGAGCACTGAGGAAGGTGCGGCTGGGAAATCGGGCAGAGGCATCTGGGGACTCTTATTACTCTCCTTTCCCACCCTTTTCCCTGTGCCACCTCCTAGCAGGGCCCTGAGAGCTGGTCCTCAAGCCCAGCAAAGCCTACATCCTCTACCCTCAGACACCCCTCCCACCACCAAAAAAAGAAACCATCCCTATGGACTATTCCAAGCAGGAAGCCGAGTTTTCAGTTCACTGGAAAACAGGAAATGCCTCCAAGGGTCTGAAGTCTTTTTAGTCCCTGCACCCTCCATGCAGGGTCTGCATCCCAGGCCAGCTGCTGAGGACGATGCCCTAGAAGCAAGGTCATCCCAACCCCCAGCACCGAGAGTGTGATCCTTGGTGCCACTCAAAAGCCCTCTCTACTGTTGGAGCCAGAGCTGACGTCATCTGCTGCTCAGGACACTGAACATTCTGGACCAGGCAGGAGGGCTCGGGGTTCCAGGGATGCAGCGCGAAGCACCACAGAGGATCATTAGCTTTGCAAGGAGCAGGTTCTGACCATGGACGGAGCTCTCACCCCAGCCAAAGGCTGACCGCTGATCCCCGCCAGATGGATCTCTAAACCCTGCCAGAGACTGGCTGACCCCCAACAAAGCCTGACTCCCTAGCCCTCTCCTATAGTTGACTACCTCATCCTGGCTCTAGACTGACCCTCTAACCTTGACCTTGTCAGAAGCTAACCTTTTTTTTTTTTTTTTTTTTTTGTGGTACACAGGCCTCTCACTGTTGTGGCCTCTCCCGTTGCGGAGCACAGGCTCTGGACACGCAGGCTCAGCGGCCATGGGTCATGGGCCCAGCCGCTCCGCGGCATGTGGGATCTTCCCGGACCGGGGCACGAACCCGTGTCCCCTGCATCGGCAGGCAGACTCTCAACCACTGCGCCACGAGGGAAGCCCAGAAGCTAACCTTTAATACTAGCCACAGCAAAGCTTTCTAACCCTGGGCACAGACCAAACTCAAGTGCTTGCCAGCTTCCTCATCCATTCACAATCATCACTGAGCTTCTGTGGAGTTCCATGTGCTGCGAGCCCAGCACAGTCCTCACAGACCCTACAGCCTGGGGGAGGAGGTGGGCCCCACACAAGCTTTAATCAGATTGTGAGCTGGGGGGAAGGGTAAGCAGAGGCTTGTCGGACACCCCGGCACTGTCTCCAACTTTGCTGGGTGACCTTGGGTTGGTCACATCACCTCCTGGGCCAGGGTCTTCTGCCTTCCTCTGCAGTGGGCTGGTGTGTCTAGATGGTGTCCAGGATTCAAGTCCTCAATAGCACATGCCAATGGTGGAAGCCTAGACCACCCTAAGCGTCTAGGATGTGAGGCATCATCACTAGGGTTGGTGTTACTCTTGCGAGTAGGAAAGCCAGACTCAGGAAGATACAGGCAATCAGGCACCTTCCCTTCCGCATGGTAGATGGGGATTCTCCTCTGTTTGAACATTGGTTTCCTGCTTCCACTACAGACAGTGGGGCCCTGATTGGACACCATTGATTCTTCTTCCTGCCTCAGCTTTTCCATCTGTAAAACGACCTGTGACACCAGCAGTTTGGGAACTTTGGAGGCAAACAGAGGGGCCTGTATGAACATGTGGTGATTCAGACAGAAGACTTTTCACTGACTGGAAAGCAAAGATTCTGGCTGTCTTTGTGTTAACCTAAATGTTAGAGGAAATAGGATGATTTATGATTAAGATCACCTAGGGCCTGGCACGGTTTGATTTCCCCAGAGGGCACTGGGATGGGGGTGGGCAGAGTGTGGATGGCTGTGGAGGGAACAGACTATTACCTCAAACCTTGTCCCCACCTGCCGTCATATCTGTCATGCACTGCCCACTGCCTGGAAGTCTACTGTTATGAAGAAGTAGCAACGTCAAGAACAGGAACTACGTACACATCACCTGTGTATCACCTGTCACTGGCCTACGTCCTTTACCAGCACTCTTCCTTGAATCAGCTGAGAGCAGGACCCTGGAAGAAGAGCAGATACTGACTGGGAAAATCCACCGGAGCAGCTGAAGATAGATAGGTCTAGAGTAGCAGTGCTCAAAGTGAGGTCTGACGACTCCTGAGGCTCTCTAAGATTTTTTTCAGGGAATGTGTTAGTTATCTCTTGGTGTGTCATAAACCACCCCCAAAACTCAGCAGCTTAAAACAACAAATATTTATCACCTCACAGTATCTCACAGTAAGTCAGGACTTAGCTGGATGCCTCCCCTCAGGGTCTCTCCCGGGCTACCGTCAGGGTGTGTCGGCTGGGGCTTCAGTCTCATCTGACTCACCTGGGGGAGCCTCAGCTTCCAAGCTCAAGGCCGTGGTTGTTGGCAAGATTCAGTGAGGAGCTTCCTCACTTGGGGCCTCGGTTCCTCACTGGATTTTGGCCAGAGGCCTCTATCTGTCCCTTGTCAGGTGGGTCTTTCCATCCTGAAGCTTGGAACATGGCAGCTGACTTCTCTCCGAGCAAGAGAGCAAGAGAGGGCCCCCTCTAGACGGAAGCCCCAGTCTCTCTGGGACGTAATCTTCAGAGTGTCATGCCATCACTTTTGCCATACCACTTGTACCACTCACTTCCTTGGAGTGAGTCATCTGACCCAGCCTACACCCAAGGGGAGGGGATTACAAAGGGTATGAAGATCAGGCAGTGGGGAGCCCTGGGAGACACATTACGGGCTGCCTGACACAGGGCATCTGCGAGAGTCTTTCTTTCCAGCTACCTACCTCTGGGATACTTGACTTTCTTCCCATGCTTCAACCAAAACACACAAGAGATTTCATGCAGAAGCACATATAAGAATCCAGCTGGGGCTTCCCTGGTGGCGCAGTGGTTGAGAGTCCGCCTGCTGATGCAGGGGACACGGGTTCGTGCCCCGGTCCGGGAAGATCCCACGTGCCGCGGAGCGGCTGGGCCCGTGAGCCGTGGCCGCTGAGCCTGCACGTCCGGAGCCTGCGCTCCGCAACGGGAGAGGCCACAACAGTGAGAGGCCCGCGTACCGCAGAAAAAGAAAAGAAGAATCCAGCTGTCCTGTATTAAGCTCACAGTAAAGAAACTTGTACAACTAGAAAACAATGCCACTATAGTGGTAGATATAACCCACATTGATAAAAGCTCTTTGGGGTCGTCATATTTCTTAAGAGCATAAAAAGGACTTGAGATCAAAAAGTTTGAGAACTACAGGTCTGGGAAGACGGAGCTAGGACACGGCCCAAGGAGGGCTGCCCTGGGTGGGGAGGGGATGGAGGACACTGTGAGAAGCCTCTCAGCCAAATGCCATCAGAGGCCTGGCTGCCTGGGAAAGGGGTGGTTAAAAAAGAGCAAGTGAGAGGAAGGGCCTACCGTCTAACTGTCACTTTCTTTACTTGTGCACACAATGCCCCTCTGAGGGTTTGCCCTTTCTGCGTCTGTGTGCAGAGCTAGGTTCCCCATGCACAAGCATTAGCTGGCGTGAGCACACGTGTGCACAGGTGGATCTGCGCGAGCATGTGTAGAAGTTGTCGTGTGTGTGCCTGTACCTGTGTGCGTGTGCCTGTTTAAGCAGGGGTGTGCCTGGGGCCCCTGGGAGTGGGCAGGGCCTGGCCAGCAGGCCCAGGGACACCCTGCGAAAGGAGAAGGGGCAGTGGAGGGTTGGGTGGCACGATCACCACCACCATGGCTGTGTGTCCCTGTAACGCCCTCTGTCCTCAGCCTCTGCTTTCAGCACGACTCTCAAATATTATCATCTTCTGTGGGAACTTCCTGATCAGCTTCCTGTTGTTCTTGGACTTTTCTTTTTTAGTTAGACTTTTTTTTTTATGTTGTAATTCTTTAACCTACCTTTTTATTTTGCCCGGGGAGGCACTGTGGTCCCCAGCTACCTCTGAGAGGGGGGAGAAAATAACCTGCCAGGGCAGGCCAGGTGCTTGGCTGGAGTTAAAAGCACCCAGGAGTTGGGACTGGGGAATCAGCTCCTCTTTCCATCAAGACAAACTAATCCTTCTAACCCTCCAGCTGATTTTGTAGAAGATGTTCAGAGTGAGGGGTGGTGGGAGGGAAAGAGGCCCGAAGGGGAATGGAATCGGCCTCCCCAAAATTTGTGTCTTCGGCACCAGGATCACATTGAGCTGATTAGTTTGAGAAACAGAGATATGGGAGAAGTTGTAAAAACAGAGTAGAAGTTACTCTTTGGTAGGGAAATTTATAGGAAATCTCCCTTTGTGAGGGTGTCCACTGTCAGTTCTCAGAAGAGAGCCTTTACCAGAGAGAGATTTTCCCACCTGAGAAACTGCAGAGCAGGGCAAACTTAGTTTTCCTTACATTTCCCCTCTCACCTTCACGGATTGCCTCCTCCCGCAAAAAGCCCCAGGCCCCTGTCCCTTTCCTTAGCTCAGGATGCTATAGAAGCCTCAGTTGTCCGTGCCGTGAGTCTCCTATGTTTGTGGGGCTCCTGTGTGTAGGTACCAGCATAATTAAAGTGTTTTCTTCTCCTGTTAATCCGTCTAACATCAGTGTCCTTCCTAGACCAGTCACAGAAACCTGAAGGGTAGAAGGGAGAAGGTTCCCGGCCCTGCAGCCTCGGGGCAGACTCCTCTGAGGGTCAGGGAGGGCCCGGCGAGGGCAGTGCCCCAGGTTTGCAGAGTCAGTGATTCAGCACTTCTGCCCTCCGCCCGCCTTTCCTGCCACCTCTGAAGCGGCAGAAGGGAGTGCGGAGTGCAGCTAGCAAAGAATTCAGACAGCGGCTAGGCCCGGCCTCACCTCTAGGCGGCCCCCTCCCCCAAATGGAGGGGCCTCTGCACAGACTTGCCTGTGCCCTGGCTGACCCTCTGCTCCTGCCCTTCCTTTCCCAGCCACCCGCCACTGAATCAGAGTCTTCTTTCAAGGTGCCTTCAGAAGGCCTTTGGGAAGCCTTCCCTGGCACTCCCAGGCCAAGGGGAGAGCTTTGTCCACAATGCCCCTCCCCTGGGACCCCCTCCTCAGGACTCCCATCACCTGCCCCAGTAGCCAGTCCGGGGGTTGAACCATCCTTGTTCTAACCCTCTGGATTCCCTGTGTGCGCCAGTGGGTCTCCAGTTGCCGCAGGGCCCTCCCCTGAGACTCCAGCGCAGTCCCCTGGGTTTTGAGCCTGTTCCTCTTTTCTCCCCACTTTTCCTCTAGATGCTCCCAAGGGTGGGTCCCAGTCTGGTTTTCTCGCTGTTACTTGTCTGGGCTGTGAGCTGGCACAATTAGTCCTGACTAAGGATTTGTTTTTCTTGTTGTTTACTCTCCCAGTGCGTTGATTCAACAAACTCACCCATATTCAACTGGTAATAGCCGATGTGCTCCCCGCAACCCCAACAAAGAGATGACCATTTTAGCTGGAGATAAAACCTAACCCAAAGGAATAAATCTGACTGTGGAATTCCAGGCACCTTGGAGGAGATGGGGGGTGGCTGCCTCTTTCACTCCTGCTTAAGGCTGAAGCCAGCTGCAAGAGATGAAAGCCAGGCCACTCCGCTTTTCTTGCCTGCCTAGAAAGGGAAACCAGTCTCCTCCAACCCCCAAGGTGGCCCGAGAGGCCCCCACATAAATGGGAAGTGACGTTGTCATTTCCAAGTATCGTTCAAGTAAAAATGTGGATCCTTGGGCTCCACCCCTCAACCTGTGAAGTCAGATCTGAGGGTGGAGGGTTTTAAAGGTGGTCTGGTGCACAACCAGGGCTGTGAAACTGTCCTCCTGTGGACAGGGTGTCCTGACTTCTAGCTGAGTCACTGCCGTGGTAGGTGCCCCATAAATGCTCGAAGAATTGAATGAGAGGCAGGGAGGAACAGTGCAAGGAGCACGGGTTCTGAGCTCTGCCACTTTCTGCGGGACACTGGGCAAGTTTCTTGCATAGGCCAAGTAGAGACACACCCCTGCCTCACAGGGTTATTGGCAGGGCAGCGATGCCAAACGTTCCTAGGATGGTCCCTCACGGGACACAGGGGAGTCTCCAAGAACGGTGTGCAAAGAGAAACCTGTCCGCCTGTCTTCAGGACCTAGGGAGAGCCAGCATCCACCATTTCTAAGTGCGTTTCCTCCCCAGCTTTGGCCTAAGGGGGCTCCTTGGAACTATTATTTATGTGACCCACCAAGATTGCTCCTCTGGGCCCATCCCAAGCAAGCAGCATTCCTGGAATCTATTGTTTATGAGCAGGGATAAGAGGACATGACCCCACTTGCTGGTTAAACCATCTCCTCTAGAGCTTATCTCTGCCTGGGATGTTCAAAACAGCCAGCCCAGACACTTTTGCCCCTGAGGCTGCTGCCCTCTGAAGCCACCGCAGCCTAAAGAGGTGGTCTGGGCTGTGAGCCTGTGACCCACACCACCTCCAAGAAGCTTCCCTTCCTCCCTCCTGTCTCCCTCTGGACCCACTGGGGGGGATCATCCCCCCCAAAGCAGCTCAACTTCCACCATCTACCTTCATTTATATTGATAAAGACCTTATCACCTCAGGCCTCCAAACCCCCAAGCCAAGGAATCAAGAGAGGTTTTTTGTTTTTTTTTGCGGTACACGGGGCCTCTCACTGTTGTCGCCTCTCCCATTGCGGAGCACAGGCTCCGGACGCGCAGACTCAGCGGCCATGGCTCACGGGCCCAGCCGCTCCACGGTATGTGGGATCTTCCCAGACCGGGACACGAACCCTCGTCCCCTGCATCGGCAGGCGGACTCCCAACCACTGCGCCACCAGGGAAGCCCTCCTGGGCCCAGTTTTATCCAATCCTCTTCTGTTCCTTCTTTCCCAAGCCCGTGCATTGGACCTCCATCACCTGAAACCCACCTTTAGCAAGCTCCACTACATTTTCAACCTCTTTGTCCCTTCAGGCCCTCTTAGAATTCTGCCTGTCCCCTGCAGCCCTCTCAGGTGGAGGCAGGTTTCCACTGGTCTAAAACTGGGGTGGGTGTTTTCCTTGGCCCCCACTGACATTCCCAAGCCTTTTTATTCCTTCCTTCAAAATCCCATCTCCTGCGGCACTGTATCCATCTCACCAATATTGTCTGCCGTCGTTGTCCCTCTGCTGACCTCCCAGCTCTTCCCCTCATTCACTGAAGACTCTAATTCCTGGCTCACTGTTTCTCATTCCTGCCCTCGTTCTAAGAGGCTTTAACATCCATGTGGCACCACATCTAACACACTGATCTCCCCATTCCCTGCCCCTCTTGGCGCCAACTCCAACTTCCTTCTACTCCAACTCAGCCACCACCCTCACCCCTATGGTCACCCCATTCCTATTCAACACTGGCAACTACAGCACCTCTGAAATTCAACTACAAGCCTCACACCCTCACCACAACCTCCTAGGCCGAAGTGCACCTACTTTTATATCCCCTCAAGGAGTCTGCGACTGCCAGTCCACTGAGCCCATCACTTTTCCACTATCATTCTTCTTTTGTCTTCCCATTCCTCTCTACCTAGCTTAGATTCCATCATCGTTGTACCTTTCAAGCACTGTCAGCTTCCTTGGGACTTAGTGTTACTTGTCTGGCAAAATCCCAAACTTGCTTAAATCCAACAATTTCACTGAGCTTACCCCTGAGCAGCCGAAAATTGTTTGAGAAAAATCACAAACTCTGACTCACAAATTTCTCTTTATGTTCATGACCACAAACACGGTAGGCGTTTAACTCTTCCTGGCAATTCTTGGATGGTACCCAAATAGGTTTGTTCCCTCACTCTAGAAAATGATTAGTTAATTACCTTCCCCTCTCACCAAACCCTTGACAACTTCTTCCTACCCCGCCACTTACAGCGGATGACTTTGCCTATTGCTTCATGGAGAAAATAAAAGCCATTAGTCAAAGAATTCCTTATCTTCCCACCTTCAAATCTGCCATAGTAAAGACAACTAGGACAATTTGTATAGAGTTCATTGTAGTGGACAGTCATGATTTGTCTGGTTTACCAGCAAACCTATAGTTTCCATATTAGATATAATGATTGCTATCGGTTTTTGAAAGCTGTCTCTTTTCATATTACTTTCTAATATTAGTTTGCTATGAGGTCTGGCTTGTTTGTCTGTTTTACCAGGAGTGAGTGTTGGATTTCATTAAATATGTTTTCTATATTGACTGATAGAACTATATGGTATATAGTGACCATAGACAAATGAGTAAGAAATAACTGTAAATCACTGGAATTTGAGGTGTTATTTGTTGCACGGCACTATCACAGCAAAATCTGACTAATGTGCTTGGCCACACCCTGCTGTACGTGGGATCTTAATTTCCCAACCAGGGATGGAACCCATGGCCCCTGCAATGGAAGCCCAGAGTCTTAACCACTGGACCACCAGAGAAGTCCCTTTCTATTGTCTGAAACAAATAGTATATTTTCTGTTCTTTGGAACAAAGCTTCCTTATAAAGCCATTTGGGCCTGGTATCTTTTGAGAGAAGGAGGCTTTTGTTACTGATTCACCTTCTTTTAGTCTCATTGGCTTATTTCTTTATTTAAAAACATTTCTTCATGAATCAGTTATTACTATTTATATTGTTCTAGACATGAATTCGATTTCAATTTTTTTTAGCATTTTTTATTCTTTCTAATATGTGCATTCAATACTATAAATTTCCCTCAAAGCAGTGCTTTCACTGCATCACACAAATTTTGATATCTGGGTTTTCATTTTCATTGAGTTCAAAATATTTTAAAATTTCCCTTGAGATTTCTTCTTTGACTCGTGCTATTTAAAAGTGTGTTGTTTATTCTCTACATAATTGGGGATTTTCCGGTTATCTTTCTGTTATTGATTTCTAGTTTAATTCCATTGTGGTTTGAGAGTAGACATTATATGATTTCTATTCTTTTCAGTTTGTTAAGTTGTGCTGTATGGTGCAGAATATGGTCTACCTTGGTGAATGTTCCATGTGAGCTTGAGAAGAATGTGTATTCTGTTGTTGGATAAAGTACTCTATAGATGTCCATTATATCCAGTTGCTTGATGGTGTTGTTGAGTTCAACTGTGTCCTACTGATTTTCTACTTGCTGGTTCTGTCCATTTCTGATAGAGGGGTATCAAAATCTTCAACTATGACAGTGGATTCCCCCATTTCTCTTTGCCATTCTATTAATTTTTGCCTTACATCATTTGTTACTCTGTTTTAAGGATTGTTATTCTTGGAGAGTTGACCCCTTTATCGTTATATAATGCACTTCTCCATCCCTGATAACTTTCCTTGCTTTGAAGTGTGCTCTCTCTGAATGTAATATAGCTACTCCTGTTCTCTTTTGATTAGTGTTAGCAAGGTATATTTTTCTCCATCCATTTATTATTAATTTGTATGTATCTTTGTATTTTAAATGGGTTTCTTTTGGACAACATATAGTTGTCCAAACAACATAGATTCATATTTTTTGATCCACTCTGACAATCTCTGTCTTTTAATTGATGCATTTATATCATTAATGTTCAAAGTGAATATTGCTATAGTTGGATTAATATCTGTCATATTTGTTACTATTTTCTATTTGTTGCCTTTGTTCTTTTTCCCTATTTTTATCTTCTATTCATTTTCTGCCTTCTGTGCTTTTAATTGAGCATTTTATATTATTTTATTTTCTCTCCCTTTTTAGCACACCCTTTTTTGTGTGTATGCTTTTTTTTAGTTGTTGCCCTAGAGTTTGCAATATACATTTACAATTAATCCAATTCCACTTTTAAATAACACTATACTGCTTCACAGGTAGTATGAGAACCATGTTATAACAAAACATGTTATAAAAAATAGCCCTATTTTCTCCTTCCCATCCCCTGTATCATTGCTGTTATTCATTTCATTTATGTTTAAGCATACATGAGTAACATATACATTATACATACTATATATAATTTTATTTTGAACAAAGCGTTATCTGTTAGTTCAATTAAGAATGAGAAAAATGTAAGTTTTTATTTTACTTTCACTTATTTCTTCTTCAGTGCACTTCCTTTCTTTCTGTAGGTCAGAGTTTCTGACCTATATTCTTTTTCTCTGATATTTACTATGAAAACCTGGTCAAGCTCCTGGAAATAAAATTTACAAAAGTGTGGGATCACCCCATGACTGCATCCCCCCGGATTTTTTAACCCTCAAACTTGTGTGCACTGAGATTCTAGCAATTTGTTCATTACAGTTCACGTTTTCCTACCCCAGCGTTGGGTCTCATTATGTTTCCATTCATGAGTCTCTATTCCGGTAAGCAGAGACTCCCTGTATTCACTTGTCTGTCCTTCTAATCTGTGGGCAGTGGTTTGCCCTGTGCCCTCACCTCTCTAATGTATCCAACAAGGATTGGTTTGTTGTTAGGATTGAGTGTCAATTTCCAAGCTCCTTACATGCAAAACAGGACACCAGAAGTGGCAATCTCTATTTTTAAAAGTTTTTTATATAGATGAGGCATTCACAAGGCTTACAAATCAAAAGGTATAAGAGTTACATGGTAAGACTTCCCCTCTTATGATGAAGTAGACGTCTCCAACCTACCCTCCTGCTGAGAACAGCTGAAGAAGTAAGATAATATTTTTAAAAACTATCTTAGAAACATCAAAGAATTTGACAAATACTAAAGAATTGTTGGGAGACAAGGACAACCCAGAGAGTTGAGACAAGCCACTTTAAGCCATGTTTGCCTTGAGATAATATACCTGGGTAAACAGCTATAAAGACAACCTGAACTCCTAGTTGCCTCATGAAGTCAGGAGAAGGGGACAAAAGTCAGAGCCAAGAACTTATCAGAAGTTATCAGGAGCTCTGCTTAAAGCACTACTCACTGTGTCTTCAGGGTAGAATAAACCAGAAATAACTCAGCTCTGGCACCAGCTTGCAGCCCTCCTTCCCATTATCTGGAGGTTAGTATACCTCAAGTCTTTAACTTGGATTAAGGTGGTCCTTGACAGGATCAACAAGCAAAGATCCATTGTATAGGAGGATAGCATCATTCTAGGAGTAAAACTGTTCCTCAAAATAATTTTTACATACAGTCTACGAGTCTTTGATAAAAGAAATAATCAGGTGTACAAGGAAACGAGTGAATGAAAACTTAAAGAAACAACAGACAACAGAAATAGACCATCCATCTCAAGAAGTCAGGAAAAGAATGGCAAGATAACACAATGAAAGTAGAAGGGAGAAAGAATAAGAATCAGAGCAGGAATTAATGAAATAGAAAACAAACATGCAAAAGAGAAGAGTTAAAAACTTAGAAGTGGAGAGATTGATCTTTGGAAAGATTAATAAAGATAATAAGCCTCTAGCTAGGCCAATCAAGAACAAAAGATAAAAGCATACATAACAAATATTATAAATTAAAAAGGGCGCATCGTTGCATATTCTGTAGACATTATAAAAATAATAAAGTGATACTATGAAATTTTTTTCACTACATTTGAAAATTATACGAACTAAATTCCTAGAAAAATATAGCTTACTTAAAGAAAAATAGAAATTCTGAACAATCATAGAACTATAAAATAAATTGAATCAGCAGTTTAAAATCTTTCCACAGAAGAGACTCCAAACTGTGGATGTCACTGGTGAGTTCTACCTAACATCTAAGGAATGAATAATTGCAATCTTATAGATACATCTGAAAAACAGGAAGAGTATATACTCTCCATCTTATTTTGTGAGACTAACAAAATCTTGATATCCAAGTAAGATAAACATAGTTGGAAAAAGAAAATTACAGGCCCATCTCACTCAGGAAATACAGATGCAAAAGTTCTGCACAAAATAAAAGCAATCTGGACCCAGCTGCATATATCAAATAAATATATCAAACAATTTGGGTTATACTAGTAATGTGAGATTGATTTAACCCAGAGTTTTTCAGCCTGGGCACTATTGCCATTTGGAGCTGGATAATTCTTTGTTGTGGGGAACCAACCTGTTCATTGTAGAATGTTTAGCAGCATCATTGGCCTGTAGTCACTACATACGAGTAGCACCACCACCCCCATTTCTTACAAGCAAAAATGTCTCTTGTAAAATTATCCATGGTTGAAAACTAACATTACAAAATCAATCAATATAATTCATCATGTTAATAATTACAAGCGAAACTCATATAATAATTTTGATAGATGCAGAAAAATGTTTGTTAAAAGTAAACATCAGTTATGATAAAAAAAAAAAAAACACCTAACAAGTGAGGCAGGAAAGAGGCAGATACAGCACTTCAAAGACATAGATCTCCTATTTTTTTTTTAAACAATAAGAAATGTATTGGTTCAGGTAACTGGGAGGCTCAAGAGGTGATATAACATTAGTACTGGCTAGATTCCATGCCTCCAGCTGTTCATCAAGACACTGCCTTTCTACTGGCTCTGCTTTGTTCTATTGACTTCATTTTTGAGCAGGCTCTCTCCACACAGTTTGGGGTGGATACCAGCAGCTCCAAGCTTTTACCTTCTGTGGGTTGAGTAATCACTCACTATGTGATAGTTCCAGCAAAGTCCTGGAAATGAGTCTCATTGATCAGGTCTGACTCATCCTTTGAGCTGCAGTCAGGGGAGGGAGAAAGCCCTGCAACCCACAAAGATGGTTCCCCAGAGGAGAAGAGATATTCTTTCATCAGAAGAAGAAATGCTGAACAAGTGAAACGATAGATGTCTAATATAGAGACTTTTCAAACTTTATCCCATGAATGAGAACAGCCTAGTTTATGTGGCCAGGAGTTCAGGAGCTGAATGGTTCTAGCTCTGGGTTTCTCGTGGGGATATTGCCTAGGGCTGTAGTTTTCTTAAGGTTTGACTATAGCTGGAGAATCTGCTTCCAAGGTGACTCCCTGATAGGATAGGCAAGTTTGTGGTCCTTGTTGGTTGAAGATTTCAGTTCCTCACCATGTGAGCTTCTCCATAGGGTAGCTTGAGTGTCTTCTTGAGATGACAGCTGGTTTTCACTAAGCAAGTGATCCAAGATACCAAGGAAAAGGCTGAAATGTCTTTCATGACTGGCTTTGGATATCATCCCTCATCACTTCTACAATATCCAGCAGGTCACACAAGTCATGCCTTTCAGTTTTGGAGGGACTAAACAAGAGCATGAATACCAGGAGATGATGATCAATGAGAAGGGGCAAAAATAATCAAATAACTAATAGAAGAAAATTCCCTAGATAGGAAGCTCATGAGAGTCTAGATTAAAGGGCTTTTCAAGTTTGTAGCACAATGGATTAAAATAGACCATCTCCAATGCATATCATGAAATTTCAGAATAGTGAACATCAAAGAGAAAATCTCCCAAGATTCTGGAAAGGAAGAAAAAATATGTCACATATAAACATTTAGAATCAGAATGACTTCATAATCCTCAAAAGCAAGTTTGTATGACAAAATATAATAATGTTTTCAAAATTCTATTAAACTATTTTAAATATAGCATTTTATACCCAAGACAAACCATCAATCAAGTTTTAATGTAGAATAGAGACATTTTTAGATATTCAAGTTTAAAAAATTGTCTCCCACCCACCCTTTCTCAGAAACTTTGGGAAAACAGAAGATCCAGGAAGCAAGGGATTCAATACAAGGAAAAGGAGAAGGAAATCCCCAAAATGATGGAGAAAGGAATTCCAAGAACAACAGCTGTGTGCCAAGTGCAGAGGGCAAAAAGGACTGACTTAAACAGATCAGAGAACTCAGAATGTTGTTCCGTGAGAATATTAAATCTATAGAACACAAAATGTGTTTGAACATAATAAGGGATTTACACCACTGGGAGAGAGTTTGAAGTTGAGTTTGTCAAAAAGTAAAATAATAGGAAAATAAGGCAAGTATTAATTCCAGAGAAAACAAGACACTATGTAGGAAAAGGTAAAGCAATCAAAGTTTACTTTATGTCTCAGCTGGAACTGGCATTTACAAACTCACAAAAAATGTAAACACAGAATAGTGACCTGACTAAATGATACTATAACTAGACTGGGAAGACAGAAGAATGAAAAGTGTGATGGGGCAGGCCAGGGGTTAAAAAAGAGCTAAATCCTCATTTTCCATAGTGGGAAATCAACAGGTAATATCTAGAACTGAAAAATCAATAAACAGCATTATAAGAATGTTACTCAGAAATGTGGAAGTAAATACCACGTGAATCAACTAAAGTTGTTTGAAACTAGTTGCTTCTGGGAAGCAGCAATTCATGGAAGGTATGGGGGTAGAGGTGCTAATTTTCATAATAAGCTTTGTATAACTAGTGTAATCTTCCAAATATGTTCATGTAAATTTAATCAAAATAAAATTAATAGAAAGGATTCTGAGAAGATGGGAGAGTGGGGAGCACCAGGAATCTGTCTCCCCACCTGGACAACAATTGCACTGGCAGAATCTGCCTGATGTGACTATTTTGGAACTCTGGAGTCTATTGAAGGCATGCGACTTCCAGGAAAAGGTTGAACAGTAAATTACTGTTAATTTCAGTCAAGTTCAACTCTTAGGGCTATTGCAGTGGCCCATCCCCCACTCCCAGCCCCGTGGCAGGCAGCAGAACACATATTCCAGGAGAAGCCTGCATGCAGCGTGTGAGAACCAGGGTGAGAAAAAAAAGACTGTGTCCTCCAGATATCAGGGTTCTGTGCCTCATAGCTGACTGCTGCTTCTGATCATAGAAGTGCAGACAAAGAGGCTGCCACCCATTGTCGTTGCATCTCCTCCCATTGTTGCAAGCCCCTCTCCCTCCAACTGAAGTTACTTCCAGGAGATTTGAAGGGCTGACATCCTCTTTTTCCTCCCTTCCATGTTTCTCTTTTCCCCTCTTGGGCGCCAGAGACGTTAAAGGCTATGAAATTAAAAAGCAACTTTGGGGGCTTCCCTGGTGGTGCAGTGGTTGGGAGTCTGCCTGCCGATGCAGGGGACATGGGTTCGTGCCCCGGTCTGGGAAGATCCCACATGCCGTGGAGCGGCTGGGCCCGTGAGCCATGGCCACTGAGCCTGCGCATCCGGAGCCTGTGCTCCGCAACGGCAGAGGCCACAACAGTGAGAGGCCCGGGTACTGCAAAAGAGAAAAAAAAAAAAAAAGCAACTTTGTAAATGAGAAAAGTTAGAAAGTGACCACACATGCACAGGGAAAGGTGAAGGCTCAGAAGAGACCTGAGAGGACCTTAAGTTTATACCTCAGGCAGATCCCTGGCACAGAGACAGCCTTCAATTGCTTAAAAAAGAAAAACAACAAACAAAAATAATAATTAAAAGTGGCAAACTCTGGAGAAGGGGGCAGAATATGATTTCCAGAGTTATCACATTATTTGAGTCAAATGTCCAATTTTCAACAAAAAAAAATCACAAGACATACAAAGAAACAGAAAAGTATAGCCTATTCAAAGGGAAAACATTAAGTCAACAGAAACCATCCCTGAAAAAGACCTAAAGGCAGATCTACTAGACAAAGACTTTAAAACAACCAACTTAATGATACTTCAAGAACCAAAGGGATATTTGAAGGAAGTCAAGAAAACAATGTGTGAGCAAAATAGAAATATCAATAAAGAGATAGAAAACCTTAAAAGGGTTTTTTTAAATTTGGACTTAGGTGCTGGTCTTGGGATGGAGCTCAGGGCTAGTCTCAGAGTACAAAATGTTTGAGACATTGTTATTGAGGCATAGGATTAGGTTCAGCTCTGGGTATAAGGACCTTAAGGTAAGAGAAGTCTTGGAAGGCTGGTCCTGAGGCACCTGTGCCTGGGTCCCTACCCTTGGAGCTGCTGCTAGAGGTTCCAGGAGATGGGTTGCAGTGCACGAAGTTGCAGAAGCCACCATAGATACCTTCCCCCATCTGCCGACAGCATGGCTCCCAGAAGTCAGTGACAGGAGACAGCTTGGCATGAACAGGAACATGTCTGGCTGTTGAACCAACAGTTATTGAGTTCAGCCACTCCCTGAGCTGCATCCTCCTCATGCCAGAATTTGACATAGACATTGCCCACAAGACGGCCCCTCAGATGGTCACTGAACTCCCTCAGCTTTTATTTATCTGGGAATGTCTTGATTTCTCCTTCACTTTTGAAGGACAGTTTTGCTGGATATAGAGGTCTTGGTTGACAGGAGGGGTGGAAACCCCCTTAATATTCAAAGAGATGCATAAATACAAAAGGGAGAAAAGATAAGACCAAGAGGAAAATAGACAAAGAATATGAATAGACATTACAGAAAAAAGAAATGTAATCCTCAGTAGACACACGAAGAAATGCTCCATTTCATTCATAATTAAAGAAATGCAAATTAAAGCAATGCCATGCTGATTTTTGTAGCATATTGGCACAGAATAAAAAAAAGTTGTACTCATCATTGGTGAAGGTGGGTGTAGATCAGCAGGAGGTGGGAGTGCAAATTGGGGCAGTATTTGTTGAAGGCTAACTTGGAAATATCTATGAAAATGTATAATGCACCTGCTCTTTGAGCATCACCTCTTCTGGGGGTTTATTCTTCATACATAGGTCACAAGTACACATTCTGTATTCAAAGGTGTTCACTGGAAATCACACAAATGTCTCTCGGTACAGGACTAGCTAGACAAATAATGATACATCCTTCTCATGGTATCTTAGTCTATTCGGGCTGCTGTAAGAGAATACCATAGACTGGGTGGCTTATAAGGAACAGAAATTTATTTTCACAAACTTGGAGGTTGAGCAGTCCGAAATCAAGGCACCGGCAGATTTGGTGTCTGGTGAGAGCTTGCTTCCTGGTTCACAGACAGCTGTCTTCTCTCTGGGTCCTCACATAGCAGAAGGGGTAAGGGAGCTCTCTGGGGGTCTCTTTCATAAGGACACTTGTCCCATTCATCAAGTTTCCACCCTCATGACCTGATCCACCTCACAAAGACCCCACATCCAAATACCATCACATCGGGGATTAGGTTTCAACATGTGAATTTTAGAGGGACGCAAACATTCCATCCATATAAGCACATGCAGTACTCTGCACCATTAAGAAGAGAGACTGCTCTGTGTGTGCTCACACCAAAGAGGGCAAGATACTTTAATTAAAAAAAAAGTTTCTAGCAGTATTTATAGTGTGAGTCCATTGTATGACAAATGGAGAGAAGCAATGTTTGTAATGATCTGGGACCTACTTGGTGGTCATTAGAAAGTACTTAGCTACCTTCTCTAATGTAAGCTGTCAAAGTAAACGGCTTTTGATTGTGATTCAAAACACAATACAAAATTCATTTGATAATGAGGCTCACTTGGCTGCAGAGGTCATGTCTAATCTTGACTTTACATTTTTGTGTGACGTACAACAGCTTTGCTGTCCTCATTCATCGACTTGATGATGAAATAGAATACATTTGAACTTAAAAAAAGAAATTCCTGGAACATTCCCATGTGCTTTTAGATGTTTTGTATGCTTCACCTATTGGACTTTCTTTTTTTTAACCATGCTTTCTTTAAAAAAAAAAAAAAGTATGTAGTTCTTTAGCTTAAAAAAAAAAAAAAAACCTAGAAAATAATCTCTCCCATTTCTTTCCCCAGCTGGCCTGGATTTCCCTGACCCAATATGACCTCAGCAGATTTATGCTGGACTAGAATTCAGGAGACCTGGGTGCCAATCCTGGCTCAGCTCTTCACTAGCTGTGTGACCTTGAGTAAATCCTTTAGCCTTTCTTAGTTCTTTTTCTCAGCTGTCACATGGGGCACCGTACCTTTCTTCTCTACCGCATGGGATGATTTTGACGTGTAAATGAAATGATAGGCATACAAACTCATAATTTGTAAAGACTACAAAAGTGAAAGGGCTTTTGTTTTGATAACGAGGGGATCCTCTCAGAGGTCACATCTTTCTATTTTCTGGTTTCCCCGGAAGGGAGGCAAGCCTGGGTATTTATTCAATTAACCTAGAGTGCCTTTTCTGGACCAGGCACCATGCCAGGGGCTGGTGATCCAGAGTCGAGTGTGATGCAATTCTTGCTCTCAAAGAATTCAGTTTGGTAGAGGATGCAACTAATAATTGCCGTAAAATGTGAGAAATGCAATAGAATGGTTATAGATGAAGACTGGTGGGACAACTCTCTGATTGGGAAGGCATCACTGAAACGGTGACATTTGGGTTGAGTCTTAACGAATGTGTTAGATTTTGCCAGGCGAAGAATTGACTGCTTACCTGGTTGAACCCAGACAGTGCCCAGCCTTGGACCAATTTCTGACCCATCTTTATCAAACTTTCCCTGTGCTGTGTTGTAGTACACATTACTGCCACATTAATCGCATTGAATGCCTCACGGTTTACAGAATTCTGAAATGTCGTGGGTATAAAACCAGAGATTATTTGTATGCTCAGAATAGTTGAATAAATCATTAATGAATTCAATATCCTTTTCATACTAATTAGGACTTGTTGGGCTTTTGGGATAACACAGTTAATTACCAGTCGATACTGGTAATCACTACCAAGCTGATATTTCATGATTAAATTATTTTCATTTCCTGAAAAAAAAAAATCAGAAACTTGCTCTCAACTGCCCATCCTATTGGAAAATATTTGTGAAAAGATGTTAACCACAGGTTAGGTGTGTTTCCCTCCCAGGAATGTATGCATTGGGGTCCAGAGGGTGATATGAGTCCCTACACATAAAGGAATCATAATGTTTTCGTTTTACAGCTTACATTAGGGGAAGTACCGACGTACTTTCTATTGGCTGCCAATTTGTGCAAGATATTTACAAACATTACTTTTCTTCGTTGTCACAACAACTCTGTTTTCTCTCTTATTATAGGTAAGGGAACAGACTCACCTGGCTAGTTAGTGGCAGAGTCAGATTCAAACTCCGGGCTATGATCTTGTGCGTCCTTTGGCAGCTTGGTTCTCACAGCAATGCTGGGAAATGGGCAAGAAACGAACGTTACCCTCTTTAGGATGGGAAATTGGGATTTGGAAAGCTTTGCTGGGGACCCCCAGCTAGGCTTCCAGACTCTGGCTCCATTGGGGGCTGTTACCTTGCTGTCAGGGTCAAAGCCCTCACAGGCAGTGGAGGAGATGCTTTGGGGTAAGGCTGTCTCCTCGGCGTTTCTCAAATCTCATCTCGGGTAATAGCTGCCCCTGGGCCCAGGTGTTAGGTCTGCCCCGGTTGGGCCTGGGACCCTGCTGTTCTGGAAAGTTCTTCGGAAGAAGATACCTTTCCTTGTCTGTCTTCACCACGAGGTGGGCTGGGTGCCGTCTACCAGAGTCTTCCCCAGGTTAACACTCTTCCTGCCCTTGTTCAAGGAAATGACAGGGACAGTGGAGGAGAGTGAGCCCCCTTGGCTTGAGACAGTATTTGGGGTGATAAAGAATAGCTTCCTCTTTGATGGACTGCTTGGGTTCGTTCACTGAGAATGTGGGGCTGCAGAGAGGAGTAACTGAGGAGCTAGAACGGTGCCTAGCCAGGATGACGTCACGTCTGAATACGTATCACCTCCTGACCTCTTGCGATGCGGTCCTCAGACCCACCGAATCTTTCCTTTCTCTGTCCAGCTGTCTCCCTTGGTCTCTGCCTCTGTCCTCTCTCTCCGTGTATCTCTGTCTGTCTGTCCCGGTTCTCTCTTCCTCGCTCCCTTTTCCCCTCCCTCTCTCCCTCTGTCCTTCTCCCTCCCTTTTCCCTGCCTTCTCTTTCCGTCCACAACCCTTTACCTTGTCTCCCACTTCGCCTGCCTCATGCAGACCTACACACGTTTCGGATTCCTTGTTCTCCCTGAAGAGATTCTCTAATCACTTCTGTTAAAAAGTAGACGAGTTGCACTCTTCAGATGCTAAGAAAAAAACAGTCATCTTAATTTAACCTTTTTTTCAGCCCACTGGCCTGTGGCTAAAGCAAAAATAGGTCTCCCCGCTTCTGGCACACACACCGCCCTCCCCAAGCTGTAAGCCAGCCCAGTTGGCAGATACGCTGCGGGGGCCAGAATCCTGTTACCAAACACATGGCCAGGGCCAGAGCTCCAAGTCCAGTCAGGCCTCCTAGCCAAGGCCGTGCATCGGCCTGGGGCCTGAGGGGGGCGGGGGGCACGGAGGCTCCTGCCCATCTGGCCCTCGGGCTGTGGCGGGTGCCGGTTAGCTGCCTCCTTCCCTTCCCCAGTGGGACTGCAAGAGGCGTTCGGCTGGAGCCCTGCCCCCTCTCAGCTTGTCACCATGCCGGGTGACACCCCACAGGCCCGGTCCAAGCTGTCAGGTTAGTGCCCAGTCTAGCACCGTTAAATTTATTGGACTAACATTTGAACGAGGATTTAGAGTTACATAATGTTCTTACCTCATAGCGACCTAGTAGAGGAGGTTTTATTGAGTCCTTATAATGACCAGACTGAGGCCTATACAGGTTAAGTTATCCAGTTAGGGATAAAGCTGGTGCTTAGGACTCGAATTTCTTGCCCCAGTGTCCCCAGACCAGGTTCCAGAACCTGCACGGGCCGCGTCCCCAGGCCTGTTTTCCCAGGGGGGACTGTACCAGGCATGGACACTATCTCTAATCTCAAGGTTGGCTGCGGAGCACAAGTTTGCTGGCTGTGGGTGGACATTGGACATGTAGGCTGGAGTGTCCCCAGATGCGTGTGAGGTCCTCTGCAATGCAGGATGTTGCTGGGAGTAGCAAGAAGACGAGAGTGGACTGAGGGCCTGGGACTGGGGCCTCAGGCCACCACATTCGGGCATGAGCTCCCAGGAATCTGAAAGTTCTCAGTTTGAACCTGGTCTTCCAGGTCACTGTGAATGTGCGTTTGTGGAGTTAGGAGGATAAAATACATTTCACTTAATAGTTTGTTGACTCAGTTTATAACTGAAATATTGAAATTTATGTTAATTGGGCTGTCACTAGACTTATGAGCTCTGGGTCCCGTAAATGTTGGAGGTGGGCCTGGTGAGTGCATTTTCATGTGTTTTTTGGTGGCTGGCTGGGATGTCCTCTTTTGTGAAGTTCCTGTTCGAGTCTGTTGCCCACTCTTTTGCGGGGTCATCTCAATCACATTTGGATGTCTTTGTGCCTCTACCCTTTGGGAACTCCTTATCTAGACCCAGGAGGAGGGGCAGAGTTCCAAACAGCATCACGGCTTCATCTCATCCCACCTGAGAGGTTGGTCGTGCGTCGTGGTTGAAAATATGCTCGTCACACCTGCCATCTTTCCATGTCCTGATGCAGATCTCCCTCCTGAGCTCCGTCTGAATGTCATAAAAGGTGCTGCCACTCAACCCAGTCTCTCTCCCAAACCCATTCCTCCTCATGGTTTCTATACCCAGGGGTCTTTGTTTCTATACCCAGGGGTCTTTGACTGCAGATCTGATTGATTTGACCTCCATAAGGTCTCTGTGAAGTCCATGCACGGGGCTCTACCCCACAGCCACTGCCCCGTTGCCCTTCAGGTCTTCTCTGCCGGGCCCAGAGAGAGACTCCAGACTGCTGTCCCCTCCTCCAGCCCTGGCCTGCTCTATCCCACTCTCCATACTGCTTCCTAAACAGCTCAAAATATATTCCAAGTGCCTCGCTGCCTACAGAACTCCAGCTTCTCAGCCTGCTCTCCAAGGTGCTTGTTTCATTACGGTGTTTGTTGTAAAGATCAGGTGGCCTCCTGCAACAGGGGTGGGGAGGCGGGTAGGAACACAGGGAAATTGGGCAACGCAAACCTCAGCCACGTGGCTAGACCTGGCAGAAGCCAGGAAAAGCCACCAAGAAAGACCAAGGTGGATGGACACAGGGTCAGGGTTCCTGAGGCTGGAGTACAGTTTAGGGGCTCAGAGCCTGGCCACCTCATGGCCTCCTCAGCACTTGAGCTCAGCTTTTGCCACAGAAGGACTCGCCCTCCTTCTCCTCCCTCTGGCCTTCTTCCTTTCACTCTCACCGCAAACCAATAACCTTTCCTTTTTCTGTCGCTACTTTAACACTCACCACCCCCTGGCACAGGGAAAGGATCTATTGACCCAATCAGTCCCAATATTCCTTGGGCAGAGTTCTTGCCAGCCCATCTCATGGACAGGACGTGGAGCAGCTACCTAACCTGATCCAATCAACTGCAAACAGGGAGATGGGGGTCCCAAGGTAAGCTGGTCTCCTCATCCTGGAGCGGACTGGTGGACCTCCTGAGGTCCCCACCCATCAGCCAGACCCACCATCTGTAGAGGTTCAGCTATTTGAGATCCCAGTGCACCCTTCCAGCCTTCCTCATCTCTGCTCATGCTGGGCCCCTCACGGGGTACACTCAGCTTTCACGGCTCCGGTCCACACTACCCAGACTTTCTTTCCCTTCTCAGCCTTCTCTGAAGTCCTCCAGCTCGAATTGACCCAATACTGGACCCCTGTTGCTAGTTGCTTATAACATCTTGTTAGCACTGATTTCCTTTTCTTTCACAATTGTGAGTTGTTACCTGTCTGTCTCCCTAATTGGGTTGTAAACACCATGAAAATGAAGATTCTATTATCCGTCTTTGTATAGAGTCTAAGTGCTTAGTACAGAACATTGCATAGAATAAGCTTCCAGTTAAATACTTTGTTGGAAAAATAAGTGAATAAACAGTCTGGATAAGCCAGCATAGCAGATGATTCTCCAGTTTTTTTTCCTCCATGATGCATCTTATAAATTTTTTTAAATGCCAAGAACAGATGTTAAAACCCTGACAGCTCAATCCCCACACCCCCACAGCCCACCCCCACCGGCAGCATCTCACCCTGCACCAGCTCCTCCTTAGCCAGGCCCAGGGTCCTTCCCTCTGTCCCAGCGGGCAGGCCGTGGTGAGGGCAGCATGGGCCACCCAGGAGCCTGTGTGGTCATGGGCTCTGCATGGAGGGCCTGCCAGGGCAGCCCGGGATGTGGCTGGACCGCTGCTGGGGCCTGGGCGGGCTGGGAGGCGTGGGCAGCACCAGCGTGCTCGCCCTCACGTCCTTGAAGCTTCCCCTGTCCTCTGACTCAGCTCCAGCATCTCAATTCGTGGATGAATGCCCTGGTCCTAGACAGAGAGCCGATTCAGCCCAGCAGGGTTTCTGGAGGGCTCCCAGGAAGGGGAGGCCCAGAAAATGGCCAGGGAGCAGTGAAGTTGGAGTGACGGCCAGCTGACTCCAGCTGCAGCTCAGGGCATGTTCTTCTCCGCCCCCACTCCCACCCCACATGCTTCTGGTGCCCTCAACGGTGCTGGGCTCTACGGGGCAAACAGGAGCCTGGAGCAGACCTTGGGAGGCCAGCTTCTAGTGTCCTACGCTTCCCAGCCCTTTCCCCATCACTTTCCCGCATCTGGGTTTGTGTGTGTTCGTGGGTGCTTGTGTGTGCATTCTGCCAGCGGATGCGGGTGACATCTCTACTCCAGCGGGGGTCCCTATACCCACTGCAGAGCAAGTTGAGCCCCTTTTGAGCTCAAAGAGCCCCCATATCAAAACTTGGTACCATTTGATAAATGAACATACAATAAAATGCACATCTCAGTTTGACCATTTTTGACAATTTGGGTGCAGCTACCACCCAAATGGTCCAGTATCTCCCCCACATCCCCAGAAAGTTCCCTCACGCCCCTTTCAACCCCCTTCTCATTTATGTAACCATAGATCCGCTTTTAAATCTGCATCAGAGGAGATGTGACCAGACTTTGTGTTGTGTGAGTATAGTAACTGCCGAGCACCACCCAGTTCTGAAGCTAAGGGGCCTCTTCCCACCCTCCTTCCCAGCAGCCCCACTCCACACCTGCCCCAGATGCTGCATGACAGGACAGCAGGATCAACAAACAGTACAGGGAAAGAACAGAGGATACGGGCGAGGGCCCTGGGTTTACGCGATGTGATCGGGGCAGTCACTCGCTCTTTTGGAGTCTTGGGATCTGTAGCTCTGCACTGGGGATGGTAACGGTCACCCTCGGGCACCGACGTCCCCAGGGCCTCTGAGAGGACTGAAGCCAATTTTGCAGCCAACGTTATATTTGGAGAGAGGGCATCAATCAATGAACTGATTGATGCAGGTACTGAACTCCCTTGGGGGCCAGGCATCCTGCTAACAACTTCCTTTAATCCTCGAGTCCGGCGGGTGGGTACCACTTTTTATCCCCATTCTACAAACGGGAAAACTGGGGCTCAGAGGAATTAAAAGACTGGCCCCAAGCCAAACAATGAGAACATGATGGAGTTACATTTGCCTGTAGGCAGCCACTCACGGCTCAGTCTCTTGATCCTCTATACCATTCTTTTTCCCAGATGGATCCATTAATTGACAGAAATGAGCTATAGCTGACAGCAGCTTGTTAACAGAGATGTGCAATGCAAATGGTGCTTGTTATCATTTCTATCAGCAAGTTTTGAGAGCCAGAGAATTAGATGACAGTCCACAGGCCTCACCTCCCACCCCAGCCCTAGTTGGTCTGTCCTAATAAATTTCAGAATCATGACTCCTGCCTCTTCTCCTTGGACCCACAGACTATTTCCTCTTCAGGGACAGAAAGTCCTTCTTCACATCTAACTTCAGTCTCGCCTGCTGGAGTATAGCCAACATCAAGTTGACCACTGGCCTTATACAAACGATGTGCATGTAGGTGCTAATCACCTTTCCACCCTGCAGGACACCCCGAAGTGCTGAGGCCTGCGGGGGGCAGGTCACCACAGTCCCTTCCCAGTCCTAAGCATGTGAGTCCTAGGGGATGGAGGAGTAGAACGGAGGGATGGAGAGAGGGCGTCTGAGCTCCCTCCTTTCTGCTCTTCTCAGCTCCCGCAGAGACCCCTGTGTATGGGTCTTTCTCCTGCAAATCCTCCACCCACCACAGACTTCACCCCACGTCCTTGTAGCATTTCTGTGAGGCTTGTCACCGGAGGGGTTTGGGAGACAGGAGAGTGGAGGGTCTGGAAGAGCCCTTCAAGAGCAAGGCCTTGCACCGGGGAGCTTAGCTCAGGGGTACAGGCCTGCTAGCTCACCGCTTGCCCTTGGTCAGGCCAGGTCTGTCTTCTCCGCTTCCAGGGGAGATAATATTACTGCCTCTCAGGGCTGGGCCGAGGCTCGGATGATACCAAGACTGGGAAAGGACTTGGCAAAGCAGAAGCTGAAGTTCAACCCAAGGGATTGAGACACATTGTGCTACAGGGAAGGGCCTGGACTCGCCCAAGAGAGCTCAGGGCCAAGGGTCTGGCTCACTGACCGCCTTATAAGCTTCTCATGGACACCTCTGAGACAGAAGGACAGACGGTCAATCCACCCCTATGCCCCCATCCACCCAAACCAAAGGGCCCCCTGCTGTGCTGTCTGTGGCCTGCCTGTGGGCCTCTGTGTTGCCTGTGAGCACCTGTCTGTGCTCTAGGGTGCAAGCAGAGGCCCCTCTGTGATGGCAGAGGAGGTTCTGGTCAACAGCACCGTTTCCTGGGATTCTCTGTGTATGCGTCCCTCTGTGCGGGCTCATGTGGATCCATGTCTGTGTGTACATCCATGTCACAGAGCATCTATTTTTTAAAAAGCTATCTAGGATTTACTGTCTGTTACACGGGAATAGGGTACCTTAGTCTCTAGGCCTCTGGAGGCACAAGGATTATGTTGTGAATTGTGGGTGTGGTGGCCACAGGGCTCCAAAGCTACCCATGGCTCCTTATTCCTCAGTGCAAATGTCTTAGCCTGGCATTCAAGGTCCTCCACGCTTGGCACACGGAGGCCTTTCTGGCACAATCGTACACACTTACTGGGCGCAGACAGGAGAGACTGTGACTTCAGGCTCGTTCCCTCCCCTCCGGGCTTCATTCTGTCAAACGTGAAGGGAGCTGGGAAAGTCATCTACGAACTGTAAAGCATGACACACAAGCAAGGGATTTTTCCTGCAGCTTCCTGGAATTGGGGTGCATAGCCCACTCTGGGCCTCTCCTCCTGTTGTCCCGATATCCCCACTCCCTGACTGCCTTCCCTGCCTCCTCTGAAGAGTCAGGTTCTGCCCATGCTTCCCCCCGTCAGTGCTCCTCTGCCTGCAACTCTCCTCTGTTCCTGCTTCTGGGAGGATCCCTGTTTGTAAGTCTGTGTGTGTGTGTTATGTGTGTGCCCCTGTGTGTGCACTTGGGTCTACCCTCTGAATGCACCTTTTGTTCATTCAACAAGTATTTATTGAACACCTGTTACCTGCCAGGCATCACGCTGGGTGCTGGGGATTCAGCTGTGAACAAGGCAGGTGCAGAAGCAGTACTGGCGCACTGGGGATCTGTACAAATAGGAAAAAGCTACCCTTAGCAGGAGATGCAGTCCCATCCAGGGCTGTATGGCTTGCTGAATAAGTGATGCTTTTTTTTTTTTTTTGCGGTACATGGGCCTCTCACCGCTGCGGCCTCTCTCGCTGCGGAGCACAGGCTCCGGACGCACAGGCTCAGTGGCCATAGCTCACGGGCCCAGCCGCTCCGCGGCATGTGGGATCCTCCCGCACTGGGGCACGAAGCCGCGTCCCCTGCATCGGCAGGCGGACTCTCAACCACTGCGCCACCAGGGAAGCCCAAAGTGATGCTTTTACACAAGGAAAAAGGAGCCTTTTCTTCCTGGTGGACACAGCCCTGGTGGACACAGTGGGAAGCAGGGATAGGGGCTGGACTTCAGCCCCACGCCACCTCCCTTGGTTAAGCCAGCCACCCTTGGGCATCGAACAAAACCCACATCTCAAGACGGCAGCCCAGGAAAGCCCTTCTTACCCTTGAAGGTAGCACTCAAGCTCCTTCAAGGAGCATCTTGAAGATGTGTGCATCTCCGTACTGCTTGTGTGCACACGTGATGCCAGTGTGTTCCTCTGTGCTCGTGTCCCTGCTCTGGTGGACTTCTCTGTAGCCACGTCTGGGCATGGGGGGGAATACATATGTGTGGGTATCAGCCTGTATACGTGTGCACCCGCGGCCCTGATGGCTGTTTCCTCACCATCCTGCACATCTCTCGGTTGGCTTTCTCTGCTTACCTAATTGTTCATCTTCCCCAACTGGACCCCAGGCTCTGTGAAGTCTTTCCTCAGCAGAGCAGGGTGGAGCTTAGCCTCAGGAGTCGGTGGACCAATGCTGGGCCCAGCCTTCCTCCTAACCTTCTGCTTCTGCTTTTCCCTTCTCTGGAAGGAAGGACTGGGGCCCTCTCGTACCAGCATGGGCCAGGGAAAAGGGCACAGCTGTTACATGGAGGGCCTAGGCTCCCTCTGCCTGGGAATCTCTGGGAGATCCCAGGCAGATCCCTAACCCCTCCTGAAGACTTACCCACGTGGAACATGATGTACTTGTTTGTTCTTTGCTAGATACGTCCTGCCTCTGCATCTTTGCTCAGCCCACTCTCCTGGCGTGCTCCCCCATCCTTCAAGACCGAGGGCCACCTGTGCTATAAGTAGTGGCAGCAGCGACCCACTACAGAGCGCTCACCTGGCACCAATGTGGTAGAAGGGTGGATTGCACACATCGTGGACCTTGCTGTTTAGATGCTTATCATACACACGATCTCACAGAAGTCTCACAGCGGTGTAATGAAGTAGGCATTATTCACATCCCAGTTTTTGAGACAAGGAAACCAAAGTACAGAAATGTCCACGAACCTGCCCATGGTCACACTGCCTCACTAGCTGCCTGAGACAATCAGGGCTGGACTCAGCTCTGCCTGCACCTCAGGCTCCCATGCTCCTAACCTCAGGTCAGCCTCTGACCTCTGCAGCCCACTGTCACTCTCCCTGCTCTGAGCTCCTGGTGTCCCCGTGGGCACAGTGGCCATCTGAATTTATACCCTTAGCTGTTGTCTTAAAAATATATACTTTTCTTTTTTTTTTTTTTAACATTGCACCTACCTCCCTGACTAGATCATGTTTCTGAGGGTAGCGACTGTGTCCTTTTATGCCTTTGTTTCTCCAGCCCCTCCCACCTACAAGGTGATGCTGTTGAGGATGATGGTGAGTGACCCCCCCCTGCCTGTCTCTGGGCCACAAGGTCACAGTGATGGCTTTGTGTGGTTTCCTCCTTTGTGTGAACTGGAGGAACTGTGTCCCTTGTAGGAGAGTTTCTTGGTTTGGGAAGAGAAGCCCTGGGCAGTCTGTGCCTCTGGCCTGGGGATCCCAAAGGGCTCCTGCAGCCCTGAGGACAGCGGCAGAGATGGCACCTCCCTCGCTCCCACTCGAGCCTGCATTCTGGCTAATCCCCCACCCCTGACTCCCCAGGGCCCTGGGCTTTGCAGGCCTGGGTGGAGAGGAAGCCGGTAGGAGGGGGGCCTTCCACCCTGCCTCTGCAGCTCTGGTGCAAAACTATGTGGTCCTTCCAGTATGTTCAGAAATCCCATCCCCACAGAGGCATGGACTAGGTGGAACTGACGCCCTGCGGGCAGCCTAGCCGGATGGTCTGGACCTGGCAGCCGCCTTGGAGGTGCCTGACTGCAGCCACGGGGTCTGGGCTGTGACGTCTCCACTTATGTGAAATCAGAGTCCTACCGTCTATGAGGGGGGCTGTGGGACCATATTCTCCACAGTGTCATCCAATAACTCAGGGCACAGTAAGCACTTGCCACTGGGGGTAAATCTCCAAGATGCATTTCCTGCTCCATGGGTGGAGGGGCTACATATACCCAGTCTGCTCACACAAGGAAAGGGATAATACCTTCAGAAAGCAGTGCTGGATTACGTTCAGGAGGGAAGAGCGTGATGGGTCAGAGGGGTCCCGGAAGGCAGTGCAGTGAGAGGAAGTGGGGATGGCAGTTCGGCAGGGAGAGGCTCAGAGGATCGGGTAGGTTATCCTTGGTGGAGAGGAGCAACACGACCAGAGGGATGATACCGCACACACTAGTCCATAACTGGTGGGCTTCACCTCCCCCAACAGCGTGGAGAATCCACCAGTGCCCAGACTTGACTCCAGTGTTGATACTGCCATTTTCTAGATGTGCAAACGTGGGATAGTTACTTCACTTCTCTGAGGCTCCGTTTCTTCATCTGTGAAACAGTGATGAAAATTCTAACCTCTGAAGGTTGTTGACTTTTTGTTTCATCATTCTTTAGAGAGAGAGAGTATTCTCAAAGGGAATGTCTATTCGTTCTCTAATTTGAATGAAGTGAAGAACAGTACTGTTTGGATTCCCTGTCTTCTATCTATCAAAAAATATCTATTTAGGGGGCTTCCCTGGTGGTGCAGTGGTTAAGAGTCCACCTGCCGATGCAGGGGACACAGGTTCGTGCCCCAGTCCGGGAGGATCCCACATGCCGCGGAGCAGCTGGGTCCATGAGCCGTGGCCGCTGAGCCTGCGCGTCCGGAGCCTGTGCTCCGCAACGGGAGAGGCCACGACAGTGAGAGGCCCGGGTACGGCACACACACACAAAAAAATTTATTTCCATGAGCTCTGCCCAGTGTTGTGTGTCATAAGGGAAGCAGGGCCTTTGGAATGGTCAGGCCTCCCTGGAGACGCGGACATTGGCCCTGGGGAGACAAGATTGTGCCTTGGCACAGTCCAGGGCAGTGTGGACTAACTTCATGGGCCAGACAGCAGGGGCTGCAGCAGCTTGTCAAAGGCGCACCACTGAGGTCTGGATTAGGCAGGAGACACTTGCTGTAGAAGCTGGCACTTGAATAGAACGTTTGGTTGGTTAAGATGTCCAGTCATGTTTTTTTTTTTAACATATTTATTGCAGTATAATTGCTTTACAAGGTGTGTTAGTTTCTGCTGTATAACAAAGTGAATCAGTTATACATATACATATGTTCCCATATCTCTTCCCTCTTGCGTCTCCCTCCCTCCCACCCTCCCTATCCCACCCCTCCAGGCGGTCACAAAGCACCGAGCTGATTTCCCTGTGCTATGCGGTTGCTTCCCACTATCTATTTTACGTTTGGTAGTGTATATATGTCCATGCCTCTCTCTCACTATATCACAGCTTACCCTTCCCCCTCCCCATATCCTCAAGTCCATTCTCTACTAGGTCTGTGTCTTTATTCCCATCTTACCCCTAGGTTCTTCATGACCTTTATTTGTTTGTTTGTTCTTCTTAGATTCCATATATATGTGTTAGCATACGGTATTTGTTTTTCTCTTTCTGACTTACTTCACTCTGTATGACGGACTCTAGGTCCATCCACCTCACTACAATTAACTCAATTTCGTTTCTTTTTATGGCTGAGTAATATTCCATTGTATATATGTGCCACATCTTCTTTATCCATTCATCTGTTGATGGACACTTAGGTTGCTTCCATGTCCTGACTATTGTAAATAGAGCTGCAATGAACATTTTGGTACATGACTCTTTTTGAATTATGGTTTGCTCAGGGTATATATCCAGTAGTGGGATTGCTGGGTCGTATGGTAGTTCTATTTGTAGTTTTTTAAGGAACCTCCATACTGTTCTCCATAGTGGCTGTACCAATTCAGATTCCCACCAGCAGTGCAAGAGTGTTCCCTTTTCTCCACACCCTCTCCAGCATTTACTGTTTCTAGATTTTTTGATGGTGGCCATTCTAACCGGTGTGAGATGATATCTCATTGTAGTTTTGATTTGCATTTCTCTAATGATTAATGATGTTGAGCATCCTTTCACGTGTTTGTTGGCAGTCTGTATATCTTCTTTGGAGAAATGTCTATTTAGGTCTTCTGCCCATGTTTGGATTGGGTTGTTTGTTTTTTTGTTATTCAGCTGCATGAGCTGCTTGTAAATTATGGAGATTAATCCTTTGTCAGTTGCTTCCTTTGCAAATATTTTCTCCCATTCTGAGGGTTGTCTTTTGGTCTTGTTTATGGTTTCCTTTGCTGTGCAGAAGCTTTGAAGTTTCATTAGGTCCCATTTATTTATTTTTGTTTTTATTTCCATTTCTCTAGGAGGTGGGTCAAAAAGGATCTTTCTGTGATTTATGTCATAGAGTGTTCTACCTATGTTTTCCTCTAAGAGTTTGATAGTCTCTGGCCTTACATTTAGGTCTTTAATCCATTTTGAGCTTATTTTTGTGTATGGTGTAAGGGAGTGTTCTAATCTCATACTTTTATATGTACCTGTCCAGCTTTCCCAGCACCACTTATTGAAGAGACTGTCTTTTCTCCACTGTATATTCTTGCCCCCTTTATCAAAGATAAGGTGACCATATGTGCGTGGGTTTATCTCTGGGCTTTCTATCTTGTTCCATTGATCTATATTTCTGTTTTTGTGCCACTACCATACTGTCTTGATTACTGTAGCTTTGTAGTATAGTCTGAAGACAGGGAGCCTGATTCCTCCAGCTCCATTTTTCGTTCTCAAGATTGCTTTGGCTATTTGGGGTCTTTTGTGTTTCCATACAAATTGTGCACTTTTTTGTTCTAGTTCTGTGAAAAATGCCATTGGTAGTTTGATAGGGATTGCATTGAATCTGTAGATTGCGTTGGGTAGTAGAGTCATTTTCACAATGTTGATTCTTCCAATCCAAGAACATGGTATATCTTTCCATCTATTTGTATCATCTTTAATTTCTTTCATCAGTGTCTTATAATTTTCTGCATAGAGGTCTTTTGTCTCCTTAGGTAGGTTTATTCCTAGATATTTTATTCTTTTTGTTGCAGTGGTAAATGGGAGTGTTTTCTTAATTTCACTTTCAGATTTTTCATCATTAGTGTATAGGAATACCAGAGATTTCTGTGCATTAATTTTGTATCCTGCTACTTTACCAAATTCATTGATTAGCTCTAGTAGTTTTCTGGTAGCATCTTTAGGATTCTGTATGTAGAGTATCATGTCATCTGCAAACAGTGACAGCTTAAAGATCAGATCAGAAATAAATGAAAAAGAAATGAAGAAAACAATAGCGAAGATCAATAAAACTAAAAGCTGGTTCTTTGAGAAGATAAACAAAATTGATAAACCATTAGCCAGACTCATCAAGACAAAAAGGGAGAAGACTCAAATCAATAGAATTAGAAATGAAAAAAGGAGAAGTAACAACTGACACTGCAGAAATACAAAGGATCATGAGAGATTACTACAAGCAACTCTATGCCAATAAAATGGACAATCTGGAAGAAATGGACAAATTCTTAGAAATGCACAACCTGCCGAGACTGAACCAGGAAGAAATAGAAAATATGAACAGACCATTCACAAGCACTGAAATTGAAACTGTGATTGAAAATCTTCCAACAAACCAAAGCCCAGGACCAGATGGCTTCACAGGCGAATTCTATCAAACATTTAGAGAAGAGCTATCACCTATCCTTCTCAAACTCTTCCAAAATATAGCAGAGGGAGGAACACTCCCAAACTCATTCTACGAGGCCACCATCACCCTGATACCAAAACCAGACAAAGATGTCACAAAGAAAGAAAACTACAGGCCAATATCACTGATGAACATAGATGCAAAAATCCTCAGCAAAATACTAGCAAACAGAATCCAGCAGCACATTAAAAGGATCATACACCATGATCAAGTGGGGTTTATTCCAGGAATGCAAGGATTCTTCAATATATGCAAATCAATCAACATGATACACCATATTAACAGGTTGAAAGAGAAAAAACATATGATCACCTCAATGGATGCAGAGAAAGCTTTCGACAAAATTCAACACCCATTTATGATAAAAACCCTGCAGAAAGTAGGCATAGAGGGAAATTTCCTCAACATAATAAAGGCCATATATGACAAACCCACAGCCAACATCATCCTCAATGGTGAAAAACTGAAACCATTTCCACTAAGATCAGGAACAAGACAAGGTTGCCCACTCTCAGCACTCTAATTCAACGTAGTTTTGGAAGTTTTAGCCACAGCAATCAGAGAAGAAAAAGAAATAAAAGGAATCCAAACCCAATCGTGTTTCATATGGGTGACTTTTCTGCTTATCTTTTGATTTTTTTATGTTAGTATATTAGTTATCTATTGCTACCTAACAAACAATGCCAAAACATAGTGGCTTAAGTTCTAGGGTGGCTTAGCTGAGTGGTTCTTGCTCTGAGTTCTCATGAAGTTGCCATGGGCTGCGCTGTAATCTGAAGGCTTGATTGGGCTGGAGGAGCCACTTCTAAGTTCACTGCCATGCTATTAGCCTGAGGCGTCAGTTCCTTACCATGTGCGTCTTTGAGTGTCCTCACAATGTGGTGGTTGGCTTCCCTCAAAGGGAGTGGGCCAAGAAGGAGAGAGCAAGGAGGAAGCTGCACTGCCATTGATGACCTAGTCTCTGATGTTACACACCATCACATCCTCTGTTCCTATTCATTAGAAGCCAGTCAATAGGTACAGCCCACATTTAAGGGGGAGAGGAATTAGTCTTCACCTATGGAAGGGAGAAGTATCAGAGAATTTGTGAAAATATTTTCAAGCCATCACAGTTATGGACATTTTTCTTTCTAACAAGGAAAACGTAAAACATTTGCAAAAACAAAGAGAATGGTATAGTGAGCCCTTATACACCCATCATCCAGCTGCTGATGGTGAACAATTATGAAACCAGGCAAATATTTTTATCAGGTTTATTGAGGCATATATGACATATGATAAACTGCACATATGTAAAGTGCACAATTCAATAAGTTTTGACATATGTTTACACCCATGGTACCATCACCACAATCAAGCTAATGAGCACATCCTTCATGACCGAAAGTTTCCTTGTGCCCCTTTGTAATCTATTCCTTACCTCTTACCCACCTTACCCCATCCCCAGGTAGCCTTACCCCATCCCCAGGCAACGACTGATCTTCTTCCTGTCATTATAACATAGTTTACATTTCCTAGAATATTACGTGAATGAAACCATAAAGTACATACTCCTCTTGTTGGATTTTTTCACTCAGCCTAGTTATTTTGAAATCCGTCTATGTTGCTGTGTGTATCAATAGTTCATTCCTTTTTATTGCTGAGTAGTATTCCATTGTAGGGATATGTTATAATTTGTTTATCCATTCACCTGTTGATGTACATTTGCATTGTTTCCAGTCTGGGGCTATTACAACTGAGGCTGCTATGAACATTCATGTACAAGTGTTTGTATATACATCTGATTTCATTTCTCTTGGGTAAATATCTAGTAATGGAATGACTGAGTTATATGGTAGGATGTGTTTAACATTTTAGAAAATGGCCACACTCTTTTGCAAAGTGGTGTTACTAATTTACATTCCTGCCAGCAGTATATGAGAGTTGGTTATTCTACATCATCACCAACACTTGATATGATCAGTCTTTTTAATTTTAGGCACACTGAAATTAGTAGTGGCATTTCATTGTGGTTTTAATTTGCATTTCACTAATGACTAATGAAGTGTAACATTTTCATATGCTTATTTGCCATCTAATATATTGTCTTTGGTAGAGTGTCTGTTGAAATGTTTTGCCCATTTTTTTATTGAGTTCCTTGTTTACTTCTTACAGAGTGTTGAGATTTCTACATAGATTCTGGAAAAAAGTCCCATCTCTGAAATGTGATTTGCAAATAGTTTCTCCCAGTCTGTGACTTATCTTTTCATACTCTTAAATGTCTTTTAAAGAGAAGTTCTTAATTTTGTTGAAGTCCAATTTATTCTCCTCCCCCTTTAAAATAGTTTTTTTTTAAAAAAAAATAAAAGAGAGCATGTTTCTAGTGTTGTATCTAAAAGATCTTTGCCTACACCAAGGTCATAAAGACTTTCTCCTATGTTTTCTTCTAGAACTTTCATAATAATTTCAGATTTTACATCGAGGTCTATGATCCATTTTGAGTTAACTTTTGTATTTGGTTCAAGGTACTGGTCAAAGTTTTGTTTTGTATGCATATATCCAGTTTTTCCAACACCATTTGTTGAACACTATTCTTTCTCCACCTTTGTCAAAAATCAATCGGCCACATATCTGTGGATTTATTTTTATTTCTGGACTCTATACCATTCATTGATTTATTTGTCTATCTTTAAACCAATACACACTATATTGATTACTGTAGTTTTATAAGATTTTCCCTGTTTTTTAATTGAGATATAATTCACATGTTATAATATTCACCTTTTAAAGTATTCAATTCCATGGATTTTATATATTCACAAAGTTGTGCAACTATCACCACTCTCTAATTCCAGAACATTTCATCACCAAGAAAAGAAATCCTATATGCATTAGCAATAACCCTCATCCCTCCCCTTCCCCCCAGGTCCCTAGCGAGCACTGAATCTACTTCTGTCTCTATGAATTTACGTCTAATGATATGGTTGCTTTTAACAAATAACCTTTCTTTCCTTCCCCCCACATTAAATAATAGTCCTGAATCCTGCATTCTTCATATCTTTGTACTCGTTTATAAGAGTCTTGCTGTATCTACATAATTCCTAAAATGCTGTTTTAAAAAATTGTAGCTTTATGAAAAGTCACAATGCATGCAATTTGGGGGGACTCACTTCTTTCACTTGGTATCATGTTGCTGACTATTATTCATATCGTTATCTATCATAAGTTTCTTTATTTTAACCCTTTGTGAGAATATACTACAACATAATCTTCCGCTCTCTGTAGATGGACGTTTGGGTTGTTTCCAAGTTTTTGCTATTGTGAATAGGGCTGCTATGAATACTCTTGCACATGTTTCCTGAGTATTTGTGAGTGAGTGAAAATCTAGGGCATAGGTTATGTTAATTTTCAGCTTGAGGAAATAACGAGTAAGATTGTTTTTTCAAAATGTTTTCACCAGTGTAAACTCCCAGCAGCAATGTACAAGCATGTGCCTGTGGATACACATCCTCCAAAAGTGGTATTGTCAGACTTTTGAAAAAATGTTGCCAGTTGATTAGGCTCAAAATGGTGTTTCATTATGGTCTTGATTTGTGTTTTCCCAATCACCAGTGATGTTGAACATCCCTTTATATGTTTATTGACCATTTATGTTTCCTTTCTATGAAATCCCTGTTCATGTCTCTTGTCCAACTTTCTGTAGGGTTGACTGGGTCCAACATCTTATTTTAAATGATTGTGTTATATATATGAGTATAGTCTTTTTTTTTTTTTTTTTGGCTGCATTGGGTCTTTGTTGCTGTGCATGGGCTTTCTCTAGTTGTGGCGAGCTGGGGCTACTCTTTGTTGCGGTACGCGGGCTTCTCATTGCGGTGGCTTCTCTTGTTGCAGAGCATGGGCTCTAGGCACACGGGCTTATATTCTTAACACTAATCCTTGTCAGTTGTGTATATGGCAAATATCCTCTCCCAGCATACAACTTGTCTTTTCACTCTCTTTAGGTGTCCTCTTGAAAACCAGAAATTCTTAATTTTAATATAATCAAATTTATTCATCTTTCGTATTTTAGCCAATGCTTTTTGTGTTTTAAGAATCCTTCCCTACTCCAAGGTATAAAACATACTCATATATTTTCTGCTAAACATATTAAAGTTTTGTTTTTGACACTTCAGTCCTCAATCCACATGAATTATAAAGAAGGGATTGGATTTAATCTATTCCAATTAGAATACATTTCTTTCTAGTTTCATTTATTTACGAGCCCTCTTTCCCTGTCGGTTGAATGTATGACATCTATCATATACCAGAGTCCCACGCTGCATGGATCTGTTTCTGAGTTCTCTGTTCTATCACATTGGTCAGTCTCTCCAACCCTGGACCACAGGCGAAGTGCATTGTCCTAACCACAACAGCTTCAAAATAAGTCCTGATATCCAGTAAGGTAATTCCCTCCTTGATTATCTTCTTCAAAAAATGCCCTGGCTATTCTTGGCCCTAGAGTTTTTCAAACAAATTCCGAATAGAATTATTTTCTCAAGTTCCATAAAAATTTCTTAATGGATTTTCAGTGAAATTATATTTAATTTATACGTCACATTGGGAAGAATTGACATCTTCATGATAATCGGCTTTCCTGTCAATAAACGTAGTATTTTTTTCTATTTATTTATGCTTTTTAAATATCTCTTAATAATATTCCCCTGGTCATCAATATATTTTTTTTAAAACCAGCATTATGTGAGAATCTTTATTTTGACAAATAAGTACACAGTATTTTTTAAAGATTTATTCCTGCGTGTTTGATAGTCTTTAATGCTATTGTAAATGATACCTTCCCTTCAATTGCATTTTCTAGTTATTTGCTGTTAGTATATAGAAGTGTAACTGAATTTTGAGTATTGCTTTTATATCCAGGCACCTCGATCAACTTTCTAGGCTTTTGTAATTTTTGTCTTTAATAACCTTAAATCTTCCTGCACTTGGATAGGTTTAAGCTTTTCCATTTTTTTCCTGTTTGGCCCTCTCTAGGTCCTTTTAATCTGATGTTTCTCAGTTCTTTTGTTGTTTTAAACTTCAAGTTATATATCTCTGTTATTTTATAAAGTATTTTCTCTTATCCCTCTTTATTCCTCTCTCTTTCTGATATCTTCTATTATTCAGATCTTAGCATTTCCACCTCTAAAATTTTTATCTCCTAACTTTTTCTGCATATTTTCTATTTCTTTCCTTTTTCTGTTTGGGCTTTTTTTTTTCAATTTCATTTTCTGGTTTTGAATTCATTTCTCAGTTGTAACCATCCTGCTATTTATCCATCTATTCTGTTCTTTATTTTAAACATTGTATGTTCATGACTAATATTTCTACTTGGTTCTTTTTTTATGAGATCTTTGAATGGCCAGCTCTTTTGGCTGGGGTTCATTTTCTCCTAGAGGTATTGGCTTCTATGTCAGGCAATAATTATGGGGGTGGGCCAGACCCTAGTCCAGGAAGATTCCAAAAGGTTCAAGGGATGGCTAATGAATAAACCTTAAGGTAGAGAGAGCCTCAGGCACCAGGAAACCACAATTCCCTATCCATAACTATAGCAGGCCAGGTGCCCAGGGTCCCTGATACTTTTAATGGCCCACAAAAATATGTTATTTCTAATTTATTTTAATGTAAGGAAAAAAATGAATATAATAATAATGACTACATAATAATGAATCTAGTCTGGATTATATTAATCTTTATAGTAATATGGTCATCAAATAATATTTACTATATTTTATGAAGGAAGGATGCCCAGGACACACTGAAGTCATAATGCAGCTCCATCTCCAACCCATAAAACACAGTCAATCACTGCTCATTCTACAAAAAACCTCTCAGATCAAGTCTGGTCTTCACTCTCCCTTCCAGCCCCAGAGAGAGAAGTGCATTAGGAGGAGACACTCCTTAGAAAGTAATTCACCAGCCCTGGGGGTTGCAAGGAGATGGGTTAAGAAAGGAGGCCCGTTGTTCCCCACCTGGTTTTGTCAGCTCCTCTCAAGCTCAGGGCTCCTGCACTGCCCTGATTTCACCTCTGTGGCACCAGGATAGGGAAAGGCCCTGTCTGACTCAAGGAAACAGTGGTAGAGAAGCAAGAGCAGACTGCCAACACTTCCCGTTCTGTTTGATCCTCCCAGGGAGTGCTAGAAGCCAGAGTGCTTGTAGCCTCAGGCCAAAGTCACCACCAGACACAACAAATAAAAATAGCTCCTATCATCCCGGGGGTTCTCACTGTTTTCTATCTCACAGTTCCCCTGGGCTGATCCTGGAGGAAGAGAGCCAGCAGTGGTGCTGCTGAGAGATGCAGTTCTTACTTTGCCACTCAGCTGGCTAAAGAGCGATCAGTGGTTTCCCATTGGGCTCCTGGATTCCCAACTTGACTCGTTTAGGAGGAAGGAGAATTAATTATAACCTCCATGTGTGCCCTCTTTCTAGCTCTCCTCTGAGGAGTGTTAGTAACCTGAAAGCCTAAAGTGGAGAACTGCTGTTTTAGCAGCACAGAGAAGCGGGCGGAGGTGCTGTGCCTTCGTGGGTCGTGTGCACCGCTTGTCGTTCTCCATCCAGCTGGGTAGGCAAGTTGGCTTAGTAGATTTGGCCCTATCTTACTCCACAAACCTGGCCGATGTACTCCCCTTTGTCCTTGATTTCCTCCATACAGCCCCAGAAGAAGACAGAAGTTGGTGAGCTTACAAGCTTTGGATTTGGGCCTAGAGGGAAGCAGGAAGTCTTTTTCAGCTTAGAGTCTAAGCTTCATGCTTCAGCCCAGCTTTTGTTCAAGATCTGCACTGGTACAGCTAGTAATTGTCATTTTGATTCCTGTTTGGCTCCTGTTCCTTCCATTGGGAACTTTGTGGGGCTGAGAGAAAGAGAGGAGAAATGATCAGCAGAGTGGGATTCTGACTTTCCAGAATTCCTGACCACAGTGACGTCAAATGCCAAGAGCACCTCTTTGCTCTTGGTGGCGGAAGTTGACCAGCCCCTCGGTGAACCTGCTCGTGCCCTACCATGGCTGTCTGCTCGCGATTTCGCTTTGCCCGGTGGTGTTCCTGACATACTGGTCCTATTGAGTATCCCCCAAGTTTAGCATGGTGCCTGGCACTTGGTATGTATGTGTGTGTGTATGTATGTGTGTGTGTGTATACATACATATATATATATATATATATATATATATATATATATATATAAATATGTGGAATGGATAAAGTTAAACATGTATTGTCACCCCCATTTCCTAGATGTAACTCAGAGAAGATAAGTAATTTACCCAAAGTCACACAGTTCTCTATGACCTCAGGTTGGCTTGATTCCCAGTCCCTCCTCCTCTCCACAGGGCCAGGCAGAGAGCCGCCTCCCTTGGCATGGCCCCATTTGCATCCCAAGAGGGAAACTCGGGCTCGTGGAGATTACATGCCCAGTGCTGACAGCTTGCTCAGCTCGTCCCACTTATCTGCATCTATCTTCCTTACTAGTGGAGATACTGTGGGCATAGTTCTTCTTAAATTAAGCATGAGATTAAATCATTTAAAGCCTTTTTACCTGTCCATTTCCCCAGGGCAGCTCTTTATGAAGTGATTTCTCACATTTTCCGAGTGACTCAGTTAGTTTGATTGGTGATGTGCCAGGAAAAGGTTGAGAAAGGGGAGAGAGAGACAGTGAGCTCAGAAAGGACGACTGGGTGGCTGGAAAGGAGAGCTCGGTACACGAGGTATGAGGAAAGAGAGAGTATGCAAGCCTACAGTGAAGGCCCTCTACCCGCAGAGAGCCCCCGGGAGCTAGCCAAAGTGCCCTCGTTAGAAAGGATGCCCTTTCTGAGCTTTTCCCTTTTGAGTGCTGATTTCCCCCAAGAGAAAAAGCAGCTGCCCTTTGCTAGTACAGGAGGGCCTCAGGGCATAAGGCAGGTCCTGAGTTCCCAGAGTCCTGGGAAGCAAGCTGGAAAGGCCTAGGAAGGAGAGGAAGGGTGAAGGTAACACCAGAGGCTGGACTGCATCCAGCGTAGAGTGTTAAGGAGGCTGGACCCCTGTGAGGGAGAAAACCTCCCTAGGGTGGGATTCAAGGCCTGAGATAGTGACAGGGCCTAAAGAACCAAAAACTGGTCAAGGTCTCACCACCACTGCTATCAAAACTTTGAGAAACTCCACAGTAAGAGTGAGGAGAATTTGTGAAAAGAGGCAAGTGGATTGGGAATGGAGGCACCGGGCTGGCTGTCACTCTACTCTCTAGCCTCCGAGTTCCCATGGGGCAGATGATGTTTGGTCTGACTGATCTCTGGGCAGGGTCTTCTGCCTGGGTTGAAGCTTCCTGATGATGACTGATTTGACCCCGAACGACATCCGTCACGCCACCGTGTATGGATCATACACAGGGTTCTTGAGTCCCAGACTCTGTCAGGAACCTCAGTGTAGACAAAACATCTTCTTTTACACCTCAGACTTTGGAGTAGGCTGGCCACACAGGCAACCCAACAAGATCAAAATCATTGGCCTTGAATCAGGACACCTGAGCCCTAATACCAGCTTCCTCTGTGACTTTGGTCAAGTCTCTAACGTGTCTGGGCTTCAGCTGTAAAATGAGGAAAATAATATTTACCCTTGTAACCTCAAGGAGGTTGAGAGATTTGAATGGCATATGACTGTGAAGGGACTTGGAAGTATATAAAGAGCAAGGCATTATGATCAATACTGATATTGCTATACAGCTATGAAGAGGAGACTATAATACCCCAGAAGAAAGGACACAAAAGGTGTTTTGCTTATATTAATTTAAAATATATCATTTCCTTTAAGAAAGAGATCATTCCAGACTAGCCATACAGGTGCTGGTCAGAAATACTGTCCCCTACAGGGAAGCCTAGGTATTTACCCTGAGAGACTCCCATCTACAGGGTCATCAGGCTTGGTGCCATGTGACATTCCTTTTGGCTATAGCCAAAAGGACAAGAAATAAGTGTAGGCAAAACTAGGCTGGCAAAGTAGTAAGTACGAAATTCTGCCCCACGTGGTGGTGATCTACTGGATGCTGACTGAGTGATCCACGACACATGCAGGTCTATCCCTCATCTTTAAATCTTCCTCCACCTCAAAACCCTGTTCAGCCATGGCCTCATTCTTCTGTTCTACTTTATTTCAAAACACCTTGAAAGAGTTGTCTAAACTTGCTGTCTCCTGTGAGAGGAGATCTTCTCCTCTCACAAAGTGGGTATAGAGAGTACAATATCTCAACATAATAAAGGCCATTTATGACAAACCCACAGCTAACCTCATACTCATGGTGAGAAGCTGAAAGCTTTTCCTTCAAATCAGGAACAAGACAAACATGCCCACTCTTGCCATTTCTGTTTAATAATACTGGAAATCCTAGCCACAAGAATCAGATAAGAACCAGGCGCGGTGGCGCGTGCCTGTAGTCGCAGCTACTCGGGAGGCTGAGGCAGGAGGATCACTTGAGCCCAGGAGTTCCTGGGCTGTAGTGCGCTAATGCCGATCGGGTGTCCGCACTAAGTTCGGCATCAATATGGTGACCTCCCAGGAGCGGGGGACCACCAGGTTGCCTAAGGAGGGGTGAACCGGCCCAGGTCGGAAACGGAGCAGGTCAAAAAACCTCGCAGTGCTGATCAGTAGTGGGATTGTGCCTGTGAAATAGCCACTGCACTCCAGCCTGGGCAACATAGCGAGACCCCGTCTCTTAAAAAAAGAAAAAAAAAAAAAAAGGAAAAAAAGAATCAGATAATAAAAAAGAAATGAAAGGCATCCAAATTGGAAAGGAAGAAGTAAAAACTGTAACTATTTGCAGATGATATGATACTATATATAGAAAACCCTAAAGTTTCCACTAAAAAAAAAAAATCTGTTAGAGGGGGGAACCTTCAAGATGGCAGAAGAGTAAGACATGGAGATCACCTTCCTCCCCACAAATACATCAGAAATACATCTACATGTGGAACAACTCCTACAGAACACCTACTGAACGCTGGCAGAAGACCTCAGACCTCCCAAAAGGCAAGAAACTCCCCACGTACCTGGGTAGGGCAAAAGAAAAAAAGAAAAAACAGAGACAAAAGAACAGGGGTGGGACCTGCACCAGTTGGGAGGGAGCCGTGAAGGAGGAAAGGTTTCCGCACGCTAGAAGCCCCTTTGCGGGCGGAGACTGCGGGTGGCGGAGTGGGGGAAGCTTCAGAGCAACGGAGGGAGAGCGCAGCAACAGCGGTGCAGAGGGCAAAGCGGAGAGATTCCTGCACAGAGGATCAGTGCCGACCAGCACTCACCAGCCCGAGAGGCTTGTCTGCTCACCCGCCGGGGCGGGCGGGTTTGGGAGCTGAGGCTCAGGCTTCGGAGGTCAGATCCCAGGGAGAGGGCTGGGGTTGGCTGCGTGAACACAGCCTGAAGGGGGCTAGTACGCCACGGCTAGCTGGGAGGGAGTCCTGGAAAAAGTCTGGAACTGCCTAAGAGGCAAGAGACCATTGTTTCAGGGTGCGCGAGGAGAGGGGATTAAGAGCACCACCTAAACGAGCTCCAGAGATGGGTGCAAGCCAGATATCAGCGTGGACCCCAGGTACAGGCATGAAACGCTAAGGCTGCTGCTGCAGCCACCAAGAAGGCTTTGTGCAAGCACAAGGCACTATCCACACCTCCCCTCCCGGGAGCCTGTGCAGCCCGCCACTGCCAGGGTCCCGTGATCCAGGGACAACTTCCCCGGGAGAACGCACGGCGTGCCTCAGGCTGGTGCAACATCACGCCGGCCTCTGCCACCGCAGGCTCGCCCCACATTCCATACCTCTCCCTTCCCCTGGCCTGAGTGAGCCAGAGCCCCCAAATCAGCTGCTCCTTTAACCCCGTCATGTCTGGGCAAAGAACAGACGCCCTCAGGCGACCTACACACAGAGGCGGGGCCAAATCCAAAGCTGAACCCCAGGAGCTGTGCAAACAAAGAAGAGAAAGGGAAATCTCTCCCAGCAGCCTCAGGGGCAGCGGATTAAATCTCCACAATCAACTTGATATATGCCACACCTCTGGAATAGCTGAATAGACAACGAATCATCCCAAAACTCAGGCAGTGGACTTTGGGAGCAACTGTAGACTTGGGATTTGTCCCAAGGTTCTATCTAGGGTTCTGTCTGTCCATCTTTTGTTGTTGTTGTTTTGTTTGTTTTGGTTTGGTTTTGGTTCTTTTTGTATAGTTTGTAGCACTTGTTATCATTGGTGGAATTTGTTTTTAGGTTGGTTGCTCTCTTCTTTCTTTCTTTTTATTACTTTTATTTTTAATACTTTTTTATTTTAATAACTTTATTTATTTTATTTTACTTTCTTTCTTTTCTTCTTTTTTTTTTTTTTTTTTTCTCCCTTTTCTTCTGAGCCATGTGGCTGACAGGGTTTTGGTGCTCTGGCCAGGTGTCAGGCCTGAGCCTCTGAGGTGGGAGAGCCAAGTTCAGGACATTGGTCCACCAGAGACCTCCCAGCTCCATGTAATATCAAATGACAAAAGCTCTCCCAGAGATCTCCATCTCAACGCTAAGACCCAGCTCCATGCAACGAACAGCATGCTACAGTGCTGGACACCCTATGCCAAAAAACTAGCAAGACAGGAATACAACCCCACCCTTTAGCAGAGAGGCTGCCTAAAATCATAATAAGGCCACAGACACCCCAAAACACACCACTGGATGTGGTCCTGCCCATCAGAAAGACAAGATCCAGCCTCATCCACCAGAACACAGGCATCAGTCCTCTCCACCAGGAAGCCTACACAATGCACTGAACCAACCTTAGCCACTGGGGACAGACACCAAAAACAACGGGAACTACGAACCTGCAGCCTACAAACAGGAGACCCCAAACACAGTAAGTTAAGCAAAATTAGAAGACAGAGAAACACACAGCAGATGAAGGAGCAGATAAAAACCCACCAGACCAAACAAATGAAGAGGAAATAGGCAGTCTACCTGAAAAAGAATTCAGAGTAATGATAGTAAAGATGATCCAAAATCTTGGAAATAGAATGGAGAAAATACAAGAAACGTTTAACGAGGACCTAGAACTAAAGAACAAACAAACAATGATGAACAACACAATAAATGAAATTAAAAATTCTCTAGAAGGAATCAATAGCAGAATAACTGAGGCAGAATAACAGATAAGTGACCTGGAAGGTAAAATAGTGGAAATAACTACCACAGAGCACAATAAAGAAAAAAGAATGAAAAGAATGGAGGACAGTCTCAGAGACCTCTGGGACAACATTAAACTCACCAACATTCGAATTATAGGGGTCCCAGAAGAAGAAGAGAAAAAGAAAGGGACTGAGAAAATATTTGAGGAGATTATAGTTGAAAACTTTCCTAATGTGGGTAAGGAAATAGTCAATAAAGTCCAGGAAGTGCAGAGAGTCCCATACAGAATAAATCCAAGGAGAAACACGCTGAGACACATATTAATCAAATTATCAAAAATTAAATACAAGGAAAAAATATTAAAAGCAGCAAGGGAAAAGCAACAATTAACATACAAGGGAATCCCCATAAGGTTAACAGCTGATGTTTCAGCAGAAACTCTGCAAGCCAGAAAGGAGTGGCAGGACATATTTAAAGTGATGAAAGGGAAAAACCTACAACCAAGATTATTCTACCCAACAAGGATCTCATTCAGATTCGACAGAGAAATTAAAACCTTTACAGACAAGCAAAAGCTAAGAGAATTCAGCACCACCAAACCAGCTACACAACAAATGCTAAAGGAACTTCTCTAGGCAGGAAACACAAGAGAAGGAAGAGACCTACAATAAAAAACCCAAAACAATTAAGAAAAGGGTAAAAGGAGCATACATACTGATAACTACCTTAAATGTAAATGGATTAAATATTCCAACCAAAAGACATAGACTGGCTGAATGGATACAAAAACAAAACCCGTATACATGCTGTCTACAAGAGACCCACTTCAGACCGAGGGACACACACAGACTGAAAGTGAAAGGATGGAAAAAGATATTCCATGCAAATGGAAATCAAAAGAAAGCTGGAGTAGCAATTGTCATTTCAGATAAAATAGATGTTAAAATAAAGACTATTACAAGAGACAAAGAAGTACACTCCATAATGATCAAGGGATCAATCCAAGAAGAAGATATAACAATTGTAAATATTTATGCATCCAACATAGGAACACCTCAATACATAAGGCAAAAGCTAACAGCCATAAAAGGGGAAATCAACAGTAACACAATCATTGTAGGGGATTTAACACCCCACTTTCACCAATGGACAGATCATTCAAAATGAAAATAAATAAGGAAACACAAGTTTTAAATGATACATTAAACAAGATGGACTTAATTGATAATTATAGGACATTCCATCCAAAAACAACAGAATACACTTTCTTCTCAAGTACTCATGCAACATTCTCCAGGATAGATCATATCATGGGTCACACAAGCCTTGGTAAATTAAAGAAAATTGAAATCATATCAAGTATCTTTTCTGACCATGACACTATGAGACTAGATATCAATTACAGGAAAAAATCTGGAAAACATACAAACACATAGAGGCTCAACAACACACTACTAAATAACCAAGAGATCACTGAAAAATCAAAGAGGAAATCAAAAAATACCTAGAAACAAATGACAATGAAAACACGATGACCCAAAACCTGTGGGAATGCAGCAAAGCGGTTCTAAGAGGGAAGTTCACAGAAATACAGTCCTACCTCAAGAAACAAGACACATCTCAAATAAACAACCTAACCTTACACCTAAAGCAATTAGAGAAAGAAGAACAAAAAAACCCCCAAAGTTAGCAGAAGGAAAGAAATCATAAAGATCAAATCAGAAATAAATGAAAAAGAGATGAAGGAAACAATAGCAAAGATCAATAAAACTAAAAGCTGGTTCTTTGAGAAGATAAACAAAATTGATAAACCATTAGCCAGACTCATCAAGACAAAAAGGGAGAAGACTCAAATCAATAGAATTAGAAATGAAAATAGGAGAAGTAACAACTGACACTGCAGAAATACAAAGGATCATGAGAGATTACTACAAGCAACTATATGCCAATAAAATGGAGAACCTGGAAGACATGGACAAGTTCTTAGAAAAGCACAACCTTCCAAGACCGAACCAGGAAGAAATAGAAAACATAAACAGACCAATCACAAGCACTGAAATTTAGACTGTGATTAAAAATCCTGCAGCAAACAAAAGCCCAGGACCATATGGCTTCACAGGTGAATTCTGTCAAACATTCAGAGAAGAGCTAACACCTATCTTTCTCAAACTCTTTCAAAACATAGCAGAGGGAAGAATACTCCCCAACTCATTCTATGAGGCCACCAACACCCTGATACAAAAACCAGACAAAGATGTCACAGAAAAAGAAAACTACAGGCCAATATCACTGTTGAACATTGATGCAAAATCCTCAACAAAATACTAGCAAACCGAATCCAACAGCACATTAAAAGGATCATACACCATGATCAAGTGGGGTTTATCCCAGGAATGCAAGGATTCTTCAATGTACACAGATCAATCAATGTGATACACCATATTAACAGATTGAAGGAGAAAAACCATATGATCATCTCAATAGATGGAGAAAAAGCATCTGGCAAAATTCAACACCCATTTATGATAAAAACCCTCCAGAAATAGGCATAGAGGGAACTTACCTCAACATAATAAGGGCCATATGACAAACCCACAGCCAACATTGTTCTCAATGGTGAAAAACTGAAACCATTTCCACTAAGATCAGGAACAAGACAAGGTTGCCCACTCTCACCACTCTTATTCAACATAGTTTTGGAAGTTTTAGCCACAGCAATCAGGGAAGAACAAGAAATAAAAGGAATCCAAATCATTCCTATACAATAATGATGAAAAATCTGAAAGAGAAATTAAGGAAGCACTCCCATTTACCACTGCAACAAAAAGAATAAAATACCTCTACCTTAGGATAGGATACCTTAGGATAAAATAAACCTACCTTAGGAGACAAAAGATGTGTATGCAGAAAACTATAAGACACTGATGAAAGAAATGAAAGATGATACAAACAGATGGAGAGATATACCATGTTCTTGGATTGGAAGAATCAACATTGTGAAAATGACTATACTACCCAAAGCAATCTACAGATTCAATGCAATCCCTATCAAACTACCAATGGCATTTTTCACAGAACTAGAACAAAAAATTGCACAATTTGTATGGAAACACAAAAGACCCCGAATAGCCAAAACAATCTTGAGAAAGAAAAACAGAGCTGCAGGAATCAGGCTCCCTGACTTCAGACTATATGACAAAGCTACAGTAATCAAGACAGTATGGTAGTGGCACAAAAACAGAAATACAGATCAATGGAACAGGATAGAAAGCCCAGAGATAAGCCCACACACATATGGTCACCTTATCTTTGATAAAGGAGGCAAGAATATACAATGGGGAAAAGACAGCCTCTTCAGTAAGTGCTGCTGAGAAAACTGGACAGCTACATGTAAAATAATGAAATTAGAACACTTCCTAACACCATAAACAAAAATAAACGCAAAATGGATTAAAGAGGTAAATGTAAGGCCCGACACTGTAAAACTCTTAGAGGAAAACATAGGCAAAACACTCCATGACATAAATCACAGCAAGATCCTTTTTGACCCACCTCCTAGAGAAATGGAAATAAAAACAAAAATAAACAAATGGGACCTAATGAAACATAAAAGCTTTTGCACAGCAAAGGAAATGATAAACAAGACAAAAAGACAACCCTCAGAATATAATATAACCCTCAGCAATCCCACTACTGGGCATATACCCTGAGAAAACCATAATTCAGAAAGAGTCATGTACCACAATGTTCATTGCAGCTCTATTTACAAAAACCAGGACACCGAAGCAACTTAAGTGTCCATCAACAGATGAAGGGATAAAGAAGATGTAGCACATATATACAATGGAATATTACTTAGCCATAAAAAGAAAGAAAATTGAGTTATTTGTAGTGAGGTGGATGGACCTAGAGACTGTCATACAGAGTGAAGTACGTCAGAAAAAGAAAAACAAATACCGTATGCTAACACATATATATGGAATCTTAAAAAAAAAAAAAAAGGTTCTGAAGAACCTAGGGGTAGGACACGAATAAAGATGCAGACGTAGAGAATGGACTTGAGGACACGGGGAGGGGGAAGGGTAAGCTGGGATGAAGTGAGAGAGTGCCAAGGACATATATACACTACCAAATGTAAAATGGATAGCTAGTGGGAAGCAGCCACATAACACAGGGAGATTAGCTCAGTGCTTTGTGTCCACCTAGACGGGTGGGAGGGAGACACAAGAGGGAGGAGATATGGGGCTGTATGTATATGTACAGCTGATTCACTTTGTTATAAAGCAGAAGCTAACACACCATTATAAAGCAATTATACTCCAATAAAGATGTTTAAAAACAAACTTAGAACTAATAAATGAATTCAGAAAAGCTGCAGGAACAAGATTAATATACAGAAAACCTATTGCTTTTCTATACACTAATAATGAACTACCAAAAGAGAAAGCAGAAAACAATCCCACTTAAAAGTCACATCAAAAAGAATAAAATACCTGGGATAAATTCCTCTCCTTATTTCTTAAACTAATTCCAGTTAGGCTTCTGCTCCCATCCTTCCACTCTGGAAGGAGCCACCAATGGCCACTGTGTTGCAAATTTGATGGTCAATTCTCATCCCCATCATCCTCTACATCCCAACAGCATATGACACAGTTGATCATTCTTCCTTGAGGTATTTCTTCTTTTGATGTCCAAAACCACTCTTTCTTGGTTCTCCTCCAACTTCACTGGCAGCTCCTTCTTGATTTCTTTTGTAAGATCTGCTTCATTTTCTTGATCTTTGAATGTTGAAAGATCCCAGGGCTTAACCCTCAGTGCTTTCTCTTCACCGTCTATACCTGCTCTCCAGCTGAGCTCATTCAGTCCCATCAACAACCATGAATAAGCTGATCATCCCAAATGTACACTTCAGTCCAGACCTTTCCCCTAAATGCCACTCGTGTATTCAGTTCCCATCCAAAATATCCACTTGGATGGCATCTCAAACTAAATATGTTGAAAACCACACTCCTGACATTCCCCATGCCCTCTCTTATTTTTCTTCCTTAGCCACCTTATTCTTTCAATTGCTCAAGTTAAAGCCTTGCAGTCACCCTTGAGTCTTCTCTCTCATTCTGTGCATGTAATTCATCAGCACCTCTTGTCAGATCTGCCTGACCACTTTATACCAACGCCACAGCTACCACCCTGACCCAGGTCACTCAGAGACCTGCCACAGCCTCCCTACTGCTCTCCTTGCTCCCCGCCACCCCCCGTCCCCCTCCTCCCTTCACAGCAGCCAGAGAGATCCTTTTAGAATATGTAGATCATGTTATACATTTGTCAAAACGGGAAGAGTGAGCCCTACTATAAACTATGGACTTGAGTTAATAATGATGTATCAATACTGATACATCAATTGTCACAAATGTACCACAGTAATATAAACTGTAAACAATAGGGGAAATTTGGGGAAGGGATATGTAGGAACCCTGTAACCGGCAATCAATTTTCCCGTAAACCTAACACTGCTCTAAGAAGTAGTCTATTAAATTTGGGGAGAAAAGTAAATCACACCTGTGCTCTAAACCATCCAGAGGCTGCCACTTCACCTTGGGCGGGTGGCGAGGGGAGGGTTGGGCAAACCCCTTCAGTAACCCACAAGACCACCCATAATAGGGTCTCCAACCTCCTCCATCAGCCTCTCCTTCACCCCTTCGACGTGCTGCAGTCACAGTGGCCTCTTTGCTCTTCCTCCAATACAGCAAACACACTTCCCTGCCTCCCCAGCCCAGGGATCAATACCTACTCTTCCCATTGCCTGTAAAGCTCTTCCCCGGCTGTCTTCTTGCTTCACTCCCTTGCTGTCTTCAGATCTCACCTTGAAGTTCACCTCGTCAGAGAAGTCCTCCCTTACTGCTCTGTGAAGCATGGCACCTTCTCTCACCCTCTCTCCCTTTACAGCGCTTTATTCTTCTCTGCACATAGCACCGCCTGACATTTGACACATATATATGTGTCTGTTACGTGTGTGTGTGTGTGTGTGTGTGTGTGTGTAATTTTTTTGTCTTCTTTCACTAAAATGGAAACACCTTGAACATGGGGACTTTGTGTATTTTGCCTACTGTTATATCTCTGGTGCCTAGAAAGAGCCTGGTACAAAATATGTATTTAATAAATATTTGTTGAATTGATGAGTTAAAAAAGGATTAGAACCAATTAGATTCCTTCCTGGGAATCTGCCCTGGAAAGTCTCAGAAATTCAATACAGCCAGAGGACAGAGAATGGCCCAGTCACCGTAATGATGGAGTTTGACAGAAGGAGCTTCAGCGTCCTTGCTAAGGAGATGGCTAAATGACCATGTCACTACAGCTGTGTTGTATCCTAAACAATGAAATCTTTTCCAGCAGATGGTTCAGGCTCCCTGAGACTTGGCTGTTTAGTACATTTAAGGTTGTTTCCTATTAGGTTTTTTGAAGAGCCTAAACATGTCTCCTCTCTTTGCAAATAGAGGACCTAACATACCGAGAGGTATAGACCCATCCTCATGCCAAGTCTAAAAATTCAGTTTTAAGTTTAAAATTATTTGCCTGATTAACTTCTTGACCAACCTCAACTTGTACCGGGTTTCAGGGAATCAAAAACAACCGATGATAACGTTGTCTCAAAATGTTTATGTTACAGATAACATCTTTTCAAATAAATCTTTCTTTGCATCTCTGATCATATCTTTTGGCTTTCTTCCTAACAGCAGAATGATTGAGTCTGAGGCTGTGAATCCCAATGATGCCCTAGTGTGAGACAGGTGTTTGTTTTTTTCCCTTCTTGAATTACTCCTCAGAAGAGAAGCCATCACTTATTGTTGGGTGCTTGTGAATACTTTTATTAGCAGCACTCTTTACATTATTTTTAACAGCAAACAGCCATTGGAAAAAGATCCCTAAATCCCGTGCTTCTCAAGCCTGGCAGGAGTCTTAGGGGAGTTTAAGAAAATTCTGATGACCCAATCCCACCTGAGACCCATCATATCAGAATCTTGGGGATAGGGGGGAGGGTGCTGGGCATTGCCCTTTTTAAAAAGCTTCCCAGCTGTTTCTGTGAGCAGCTAGAGCTAAGTGTCTCTGCCTCTGAAATGACCTCAATCCTTGCTCATTATGTATATTTATAAAAGTCGTTGCTCAGAGTCAGTGTCCAAGAAGCTAAAGAAATTTGACTTGGGTTTTGTCATTTTTCTTGGGGTTTTGTCCTCTCTTCTCATCCACCTATTCTCAGGAAACTGGCAAGCTCAGTCACACTGAGGTGTCAATAACTGATAACAATCAAGCGTTAGTTAGCCTTTAGGCAGGACATCCCTTGCCTTCAACGTGAGCTGGGGGCCTTCTGCCTCCATGCCCCATTCTATCTCTCCAGATAGTAGCTGCCCCCTATAAGACCATCTGGATTCCTGAGAGGCGCTCTAGGCCTTCCAACCAGAAAAACAGGGCATTCCGGGGCCATAACTAGCTCTGGGCCTGGGAGCGGGGCAGTGTCCCTTTAATTTGCTGCTGGAATCGGGCAGCATCTGAGATCAAGACCTTTTGAAATATTTATCTGCTTGTTATTTATCTGGACAGGGTGCGGGGGAGAGCAGAGGTCCTGGGAACTATGCCCAGAGCCAGAGAGAGTACAGGGAAAACTTGCTAAATTTGTTTTAATAACTTTTACTGTACTTTTTTTTAATTATAAAAGTAACAAATGCTTACTGGAGAAAACTAAGAATGTGCGACAAAGTACAGAGAAGAAAACACATAACCCATAATCCCAGAGTCCATCCAGAGCTATCCAATGTTAAGAGTTTGGCATATATCCATAGAGAACTCTTTTTTAAGAACACACACGTGCACCGTGTGTAATTATATATAGTGTTGCATCCTGTTCTCTTTCCTTAACATTATATCATGAGCACATTTCTACGTCATCAAAAATTCTTTTAAGACATAATTTGGAATGGCTCCATAACGTTCCCTCATTGGCTGTCTCATAAGTTATTTAACTGATTTCCTATTGTTGGATGTTTAGGTTATTTCCAAGTTTTCATTTTAATGAAGAATAATGAGACTAGCAACCGTCCACAGATCTGCTCACATTTCTGATAGATTTTTAGTTTGATTTTGACCAGGAAGTCAACATAGTATAGAGAAAAGCACACGATTTTTTCTTTTCTTTTTCTTTAATTATTGAAGAAAAATTTGTGTTAACATAAAAGTCACCATTTTAAAGTGTGGAATTCAGTGGCTTTTAGTACATGCACAAAGTTTTGCAACCATCACCGCTATCTAATTCCAGAATATTCTCATCACCTTGTACCCATTACTCAGTCACTTCCCATCCCTGCCTCTTTCCAACCTCTACAACCACTAATCTTCTTTCTACCTGTATGGATTAAAGCTCACTATCCTTGTACTCAGAAATGTCATGATTCAAAGCCTGATTTACCCACTGACTAGGCTTGTGACTGTAGGGAGGTTACTTACCCTTGTTCAGCCTCAGAATCCTCATATGTAAAAAACTGAGCTCTTGATGACTTAAATGAGATACAATAGGGGAAAGCTCATGGCACACAGTAGATGCTCACTAATTTAAAAACTAAAAGTATCACAGCTGAAATGGACTTTTGGAAATAATGTAATACAACCTATTTATTGTACAGATGAGGAAACCAAGGCCAAGTGGGAGAAAGTAGCTGCGTTCAAGCTTATGCTAGTTTGCATGTGTGTTTTGGACTGACAGTGCTCTGCTTTTTGTGAAAAATATAGTCCCCAGTTCCAATAATTACAGACAACCCTCAGGCCCAGAGGCCAGCAGCTTGCAGGATTCCCCAGGGGTTCCAAAGCTGCTGGCCTCAGACTAGTGTTGAGAACCCAGGCTGTACCATTGTCTCTTTCTGTGTTCCCAAAACACCTGCAAAGATGCTAAATAAACCAAAGATGGCAGTCTCAAAATATCACTCCACATAGTACTTATTAGTTACAAGGGGAACAAGGTAACTTTATGATGGAGAAACCTGGTTGAAACGACCTTAACAACGTGGTCAAGCTTGGCATCACTAAGCATGGGACAAACTGACATCACATGCCTCCTGATGTGATGTACTGAGAAGGACACAGTGTCATCCATGCAGTATTTTTACCCAAAATATCTGACCTTCTACTCATAAAGATATATAATCAGGCAAACCCAAAGACCGTCTCCAAACGACGGACCTGGGACCCTTCTACACTGCCCTGTCACGGACAGAGAAGGCAGGGGACCCATTGAATAAAGGACACTAAAGATGTGTCTGAGTCTGGATTAGATCATGGATTTTTTTTTTAAAAAGAGTCACAAAGGATATTATTATGATAACTGGGGAAGTTTGAATATGGACCAAATGTTAGATACTATTATATCATGTGTAATTCCTTGAATGTGATGATCATATTATGTTTGCATAAGAATATAGCCTGTTCTTAGGATATACCTGCTGTAGTATTTAGGGATGAAGGATCATATGTTTGCAACTTATTCTCAAACATCTAGCAAAAAAGAAAGCGTGTATGTATGTAAAGAGAAAGAGAGCGAAATAAAACAAATGTAAAATGCTAACAATAGGTGGGTCTAGGTGAAGCTGGAATATGGGTATTCATCTTACTCTTCTCTCAACTTTCCTGGATTTAAAATTTTTCAACATAGTAAAGTTGGGAAAAATAAAAATTAAAAAATCATTTAATCTAGCCCGTAAAAAGGTACAAGTGAACTTTGCAGTGTGTTTTAAAAAATTGAGCCAGTACTTAAAAATTGAGGAATTTCACTTAAAATTTTTTACTTCCAGTTTCTTTTAAAGAACTATCAAATCTGGTCACACTAAGCCCATATTCTCAAAAGGGCAGAAATTGGTGCTGCTGAGTGGTTTCCTTCTACTTTAAAGGGTCTCCCCACTCCAAGGACACATGCCTAGGCTCTTACGCTCCCTGACATTGACCAGGAAAGCCTTGATGCTGGGGAATTTGCACAACAAGGTGTACATGGGGAAGGAAGGGGTTCTGGACCAAAGCCCTCAGAAACCTACACAGCAGGTTGGGTTGCCAACACAGCCAATCAAACCAGGAGCCCCCTAACAGCATGATCATGGCCCTCATCCCAGACAGATGATTCATGGAGGATGGGGGCTGAGCCTCCTCCTTCAGACTGGGGGCCCTCTCAGGGCCCTCTCCTTACCAAATGAGGGGTTTTCATGAGAGCAGAGACCATAGGCTTCTGCCTTTATGTTAGTTCCAGAGAAATAAGGGCATGTAGCCTTGACAGCAGGCACCCAACTAAAATCTCAACAGGAATCTCACACCAACATCCATAATGACCACTCCTAATAAAATATATTGCTCCGAAGCCTATGGGCTATTGGTAGCCAACCCATCACCATGGTGCCCATCATCCTGTCCAACCAATCACAGATCAAAGCAGGCTGGGGCAAGAGCAACACCTCCTGTCCTCACAGAAGATTATGACACTTAATTGGCTAAGATGAATCTAATTAGGGGACACATATACATGCTTCATATGACATCATCATAATAGGATAATGTCCTTGACCCTGGTGGAAGAGAAAGAAAATCCCGATGCTGGTCTCAGCTTCACCACTGACTCACTCTGCAAGGTTGGGTGAGGCATTTAACCCCTCTGAGCCCTCACATGCCTCATCGATCAATTGCAGATAATTGTCCCTGCCTTGCCTACTTCACAGAGATGTTGTGATGAAAGAATAATAGGTAGGAAGGTTTTGGAAAATAGGAGTCCTGAGATGTATTTATTTACTATTTAGGGAATATTTTGTAATTTTTTTCTCCCTAGAGACATTGTCCGCACTCCAAGATCATCTAGTCCTTTTTTTTTTTTTTTTTTTTTGCCATTGTCTCTCCTTCAAACTTTTCTTTGTTCCATCCTGGAATTCCTGAAACTTTCAGGAATGGCTTTCCTTGAAGGCTGTAGCCCCAAAACATGTACAGATGAGGCCAGGACATTTGAGCCTCAGGCTTCCACAGGAGCAGGAGTGGGCCTACCTGTCTTTCCAGCCCATGACTCTGCCATGGACCAGGCACCAAAGTGGGAGCATATTACATGTTTGTTGACTGAATAAGTGAGTGACTCAAGGATGTAGGTGGGCCCTGCCTGAGTTGGGGAAGGAAGGAGGCAGGAAGGAACCAGCAGCCACGCTCTGCACAGCAGAGGGTAGAGAGGAAGGTTCTGGATTTGGGGCTGAAGGGCAGAGAGGCCTTCCACTCTGCCGTGTGGAGAAGCCTCTGGTTTGGGCAGCTTCTCTCCTCTCACACCTGCTGACCTGGGAGCCAGCTGAGCAGCATAGAGTGGATTCCTTATGGTCTATAATCAGGCCATTAAGAAGCCCCTCACCTGCCCTGTGGCCTGATAGGAGGGGCCTCTGCAGCCACCACTCTTGGATTCACTGGGCAGAATGAAAAAAGCTTCACCTTAAAGCCGCTCAATTTCACTCTTCGGGTTTGTTTGAAATTTCTTTGGTGTGGAAAAGACGTGGACAGGCAGAAAGACTCTCAAGCCCGCAAAGCACTCCAGCGACAAGAAAAGAGGTGAGAAACAGATGAGAAAATGAGTGGTCGGCGTGGGGCTCGGGGGTAGCACCAGGCACTGAGGGTGCTGAAAGAGGCTCTCCTAACCCAGCCCCCTCCCCCAGCCCCCACCCCCTGAGCACATGGGGCTTCCTGCAGCATCAGAGAAGGGGGATAGAGCATTAGATGGTGGTTGTTTGAAATGAGCTTTTTTAAGAACACTTTTTTGCACGTAGGTAAGCACACATTTGTGATAAGAGTGATTTTACTTTCAAGTTTACTTTTTCTAAATCCTAATCTTTTCTAAAAGTTTTATTGAAATATAGTTGACTTACAATGTTGTGTTAATTTCTGCTGTATAGCAAAGTGACTCAGTTATACATATATATATATTATTATTCATAGTCTTTTCGATTATGGTTTATCACAGGATATTGAATATAGTTCCCTGTGCTCTACAGTAGGACCTTGTTGTTTATCCATCCTATATATAATAGTTTGCATCTGCTAATCCCAACCTCCCAATACTTCCATCCCCCACTGCCCTTCCCAACCACAAGTCTGTTCCCTATGTCTGTGAGTCCATTTCTGTTTCATAGATATGTTCATTTGTGTTGTATTTTAGATTCCACATGTAAGTGTCAAAATCCTAATCTTAAATGCTTCAAAACAAGCAAAGGGGGCTTCCCTGGTGGCGCAGTGGTTGAGAGTCCGCCTGCCGATGCAGGGAACAAGGGTTCGTGCCCCGGTCCGAGAAGATCCCACATGCCGCGGAGCGGCTGGGCCCATGAGCCATGGCCGCTGAGCCTGCGCGTCTGGAGCCTGTGCTCCGCAACGGGAGAGGCCACAACAGTGAGAGGCCCACGTACCACAAAAAAAAAAAAACAAAGAGTTGGGAAGAAGTAGTAGAAACCTGTAGGCTGTGTCGGTATGCATGCAAAATTACAAAATAAGTCCTTTACTCCTCAAATAATTACCATTCCCCCTTCTCCACCTGACCCGCTCTGATAGGATCCTTTCTCTGAGGCAAACCTAAATCACCTATTCTGCTCCTCATGTGTGACAAGACTCTCTTTCTTCTTGTATTAGTTATTTCCTTCATGTGACAAGTGTTTATTTATTGAGGACATGCCATGTGGCAGGCACGGGCTAGGGATACATTATGAACAAAACAGGTATAGAATATAAGCCTTATATGGCTTATATTCTGGTGGGAAAAGACAGGCACGTAAGGAAAGAAAGAAAACATCCTATTTTTATAACGTGTCAGATGGTGATGAGTACGATGGAGAAATGCAAAGTTGGAAAGGGGAGCAAAAGTGTGTATGTATGGAGGACGGGGGCTGGGTTGGGGGGCCTCACTGAGGATGGGTTTGAGAAAGCCCTGAGGAGGTTGCAGAGTGAGCCACTTGGCCATCTGGAGAAAGAGTGGTCCAGGCAAAGGCAACTACACGTGCAAAGCCTCCAAAGCAAGAAAAGCCAGCGGGAGCAGTGGGGGCCAGTGTGGCTGGAGTGGAGTGAAGTGGGGTGGGTTAGTGGGAGATGAGGTCAGAGCAGCCATAGGGAACCACATCGTGCAGTGCCCCAGAGGCCATCGTAGGAACATTGGCTTTTATTTTTCTTAGAGGGTGAGTGGCTTGATCGACTCCATTTTAACAGGGTCACTTGTGCTCAGGAGAGACTGTAGGGGGCAGGGGGAGAGATGACAGCAGTTTGGACCAAAGTAGTTGTGTTGTAGCTGGTGAGACAAGGTCAGCTTCTGGATATGTTCCAAAGCAAAGCCCACAAGTCTTTGAACATGGATGTAAAAAAAAGAATGAAGTCGAGGATGACCCCAACCCTTTAGGACTGAGCAACCAGAAGGGTGGGGTCATCATGAAGTGAGGTCTGGTGAGAGTTGGGGAAAAGGAGGTTGGTTTTCCACATTTTGAGTTTGAGATTTCTATTAGGCATCCAGGTGGGGATGTCAGGTAGGCAGTTGGATATGTGAGTGCAGTTTTGGGAAGTGGCCCAGGCCAAAGACTTAAATTTGAGAGTCATCAAATTTATATTATATGTGTTTGGGTAGGTCCATCAGGGCAAAACCTACATCTTATTAATCATTGAACCCTCACCTCACCTAGGAGTGGCTTGCCTCCCCATAGTAGAGACTCAGTAAATATTTATAGAATATGTGGATATATTTGTCTGTGAGAGTAAAATCAGGATTGAGTTGTGAAAACAATGGCATCCCCCTTCCCTCCTGCACAGATAATGGTAAAAGCCCAAGATCTAGAATGAGCTGATCCAGACATGAGCCCTTGTTCTGCTGCTTGTAACTGGGGAATCTTGGCCAAGTTACTTAACCTCCAAGTCAGTTTCTCATTTGTAAAGTGGGAGCAATCCTAATGATTATTTACCTAAAAGGATGGTTACGAAGATTAGAAATCATGAGTGTGAAATGTACAAGCACCTTATAGGTGGGAGTTAGTTGTGAGAATCAGGCAAGGATTGGTAAAGACACAATGCTGTTTCTTAGGCTTGTTGCTGTCTTCCTGTTTACCTGAAGAACTTTGAGTAGGGGGCCCCAGAAGCTGAGATTCCGAATGCAGTGGGCTGGTCTCTGCCTGGCCCCATATTCCTGACTGCTAAAGTTCAAGTCAGTACCATTAAATTAAAACCGTTCTGATACCACCACACATTAGAATAAAACAAGACAAAAACAAAAAATGTAAATACCCATAAACCCTAAGAACGCTAAGTGCTGGTAAGGGTTTGGAGCAATCGGAACCCTCATGTTTCTGGTGAGAATGCAGATGGCACAGCCACTTTGGAAAACAGTTTGGCAGTCTTGTATAAAGTTAACCGTATACTTATATGATGCAGGAACTCTTTTCCTAGGTATTTACTCAGGAGAAACAAAAACCTATGTTCACGTGAAAACCTGTGTGTAGGTGCTTACAGCAGCTTGATTCCTAGTTGCCCCAAACTGGAAACAACCCAGATGTCCTGGTGAATGAACTATGGTACATCCATAATATGGATGGAGTAGTACTCAGCAACAGAAGGAACAGAGTACTGACTCACACAATAGCATGGATGAGCCTTAAATGTATTTTGTAAGTGAAAGAATCCAGAGCTAAGAGGCTCCATATCATATGAGTCTGTTTATATGACATTCCAGAAAAGTCAAAATGGTAGGGGCAGAGAACAGATCAGTGGTGGCCAGAGTTTAGGAGGAGTTGATGACAGGAGTTGATGAGGGAAATTGGAGGTGATGGGACTGTTCTGTATCATGTGTTTGTGGTGGTGGATACACGACTCTATGCATTTTTCAAAACCCACAGCAGAGAATGTTATAAAAAGTGAATGTTACAGTATGTAAATTAAGAAAAAAGCCAACCAGGACGTGGGGTGAACTCAAAATGAAATACAAATTGTAATACATGAATGTAACTGTATTACAAATGATTAAGATCACCACACTGAAGGGGGGTGGAGAAGAAGAGAACTAACCCACATAATTCTGGAAAACAGTACTTTGACTGGATATCATAAGGCTAAAGAAAAAATAAACCACACAGATAATGTGGTAAGACAATTTGTTTCTCACAGGGGTCTGCATTAGCAATTCTGAAAATGGAGATACTTGGGGTGAACAAATAAGTAAACACATTATAGATAAGGAAAGCCTGTGTTCTCGCTGTCAGAGAAAGAAGTTACAAACAAGGCAGAGTAAAGGCCCAAATGAACTCTGTGGTGTTGGACTGGATTCAGAGGTATCAGCGCAAACTCACGTTTGTTTGTTCTTGTGGCGTGGTACGCATAAATTTACCATTTTAATCTTTTTTAAGTGTAAAATTCAGTGACATTAACTACATGTGTAATGTCGTGCAACCATGACCACTCTCCGTTTCCAGAACTTCTCTTCAACCCAAACAGAAACGCTGTAACCATGAAATAATTCTCCATCACCCCCTCCCTCCAGTCGCTGTTAACCTCCATTATACTTTCTGTCTCTATGGCTGTGACTGTTCTAGGTACCTCGTGTAGGTGGAATAATACAATATTTGTTCTTCTGGGTCTTGTTTATTTCACTTAGCATATTGCTTTCTAGTTCATCCATGTTGTAGCATTTATCAGAATTTCATTCCTTTTCAAGGCTGGATCATGTTCCATTGTATGTATATATCACATTTTGTTGATCCATTTATTTGTTAATGGGCACTTGTGACTTTTTTAAAAAATATATGTACAGATAGATAGCTACAGAAATAAACACACCTGGCACCCAGATCGTGTAAATGTTTTCTTAAAAAGAAGGACTGGGGGCTTCCCTTGTGGTGCAGGGGTTGAGAGTCCACCTGCCGATGCAGGGGACACGGGTTCGTGCCCCAGTCCGGGAAGATCCCACATGCCACGGAGTGGCTGGGCCCGTGAGCCATGGCCGCTGAGCCTGTGCGTCTGGAGCCTGTGCCCCACAATGGGAGAGGCCACAACAGTGAGAGGCCTGTGTACCGCAAAACATAAAACAAAACAAACAAAAAAAGAAGGACTGAAAGCTTTCCTGCTCTCTATATGTTTAGGCACATAAATACAATGGAATATTACTCAGCCATTAAAAGAAACGAAATCGAGTTATTTCTAGTGAGGTGGATGGACCTAGAGTCTGTCACACAGAGTAAAGTAAGTCAGAAAGAGAAAAACAAATACCGTATGCTAACGCATATATATGAAATCTAAAAAAAACCAAAAAATGGTACTGATGAACCTAGTTGCAGGGCAGGAATAAAGAGATAGACATAGAAAATGGACTTGAGGACATGGGGTGGGAGGGCAAAGCTGGGGGGAAGTGAGAGTAGCATCAACATATATACACTACAGAATGTAAAATAGTTGGCTGGTGGGAAGCAGCAGCATAGCACAGGGAGATCAGCTAGGTGCTTTGTGTCCACCTAGAGGGGTGAGACAGGGAGGATGGGAGGGAGGCTCAAGATGGAGGGGATGTGGGGACATGTGTATGCACATGGCTGATTTGCTTTGCTGTGCAACAGAAACTAACAGTATTGTGAAGTAATTATACTCCAATAAAGAGCTATTAAAAAATTAAAAAACACACCCCCCCCCCAAAATACATCTAATGCGTTAGGAGAATGATATAAATGTATTAATTTATAAATTAATGATGATAGATACATTGGTGGTGTGTGTGCCAACTTATTTACCTGATGGGAGTGTGTGGTTAAAAAGATTTGGAGACCACTGTCCTTCAACCTGAGCAAAAAAGATGGCAGATACCTCGAGTGGTCAAAAGTCACAGAGACAGAAAGCAGGATGGTGGTTGCTGGGGGGTGGAAGGAGGGGGATGGGGAGTTCGTGTTTAATGGGTTCAGAGGTTCAGTTATGCAAAATGAAAAGCATTCTGGAGATGATGGTTGTGATGATGATGATGGTGGTGGTTGCACAAAAACCTGAATGAACTTAATGCCACAACTGTAGAAAAAATGGTTAAGGTGGTACATTTTATGTAGTGTATATTTTTACCATAATTAAAACCAAAACAAGGACTGCAGTGTTTATCATTCGGTTCTGCACTTTCTCACTTCTACATATTTCTTGGAGGTTAGGCTTTTCTTCCCAACAGGGCTTCATGTGATCTGCATCTGGAACACAGCTTGTTTTGAGAGGCAGAGCCCCGGGACTGGGTATTAGTTCATGCTTAATCCACAGATATGGATGGACAGCTGGGAAATGTCAGAGTGCAAAGACGAAAATTCTGTTCGCTTGGGGAAAACTATTAGCAAGGTTCCATTGAAAGTTATCTTAATCTCCCAGAGACAAGACAAGCCTGCCTTCAAATCTCTGAGGTCTGGTTCCTCAGGGCTCAGGAGTAAACCTGGGAGTTGCACACTCGCCCTCCATCTTCCTTCCCCACCTCCTTGAGGGGTCGGCCCAATTATGTGTGTTCCTTGGTTCTGTGGGATCTTCCTACAGGCTACATGCTCGCCCATCTGTATCTATACGTGCGCCCATCTGTATAGGCAACATTATGCCATGGTAATAAACAATCCCCAAATCTCAGTGGTTTAAGACATCAGATGTTTATTTCTTGCTTATTCTGCACATCTAGCACAGGTTGGCTTGGACTCTGCTCTGTGTCATGGTCCCTCTGGGATCCAGGATGATACCGCCGTCACTATCAGGAACACTGTGGTGACCATGGGTGCTAGCTCTTACAGCCTTTGCCTGGAAATAACCCAGGTCACTTCCGCTCATATTTCATTGTCTAAAGCATGTGGGATGGCCCATCGTGACTTAAAATCCTACTGCAGGGAGAACATTAACTATTGGGAAAGAGTAATTTAGTCTACCACACTCACCGAGCCCCCCAGCACTTCCCTCACCACTAGAGGAAGAAATCTTGGGGCTGGAGGGAACTCCATCCCCACCTCCATCCACACCCCACACACACTGCCCTCCGAAAGAACCCTCAATGCCTCTACCTCCTGCGGATGAGGCTGTAAAGCCCAATTAGTGGAGTTTGTCTGGGGTTTGGAGTTGGTCCTCTCCATGTCTGTTCATTTCCTATTCCATTCCCCTGCTCCAGGCTGGGTCTGCCCCTAGGACTTCAAGGGTCCCACCCTCTCCTTCTGAGAGCAGATTCATGGTCATTGATGAGGACACATGTGGGTTGCCCACAGGGGCCACAGTGTGACTCACTGGCTTCCCATAATCTAATCAGCCAACTGGTGATTGGTGATGCACCAGCCTATTTTCCCCTCTTCCCCTACTGGGAATCAGTGGCTGTAATCCTGGAAGATACGGAGAATCCCTATCACTTGGTTGCATTTTTAAGGGGAGTAGTACCACTGATTTTTCTTCTCTTTTTTTTCTTTTTGAATTAAGTAATGTAATCTTTATTTAAGATTGCTCCCTTAGCAACAAAGAGAGATGTGGGAGTGTGTAGTGAGTGTGTATCCACGTGTGTGCCTAATTTCTGTGATTTAGCTTGATTTCACCTTATGCTAATTTAACAAATTACTTTCTATGTAAATTCACAACATTCCTAAAAATAACCAATTCCCATTGTGCATTTAAAATACTAATTCTTTTCCAAAAATCTGATTTACACGCAACTTTTTGGGAGCATTGTTTCATTATAAAGCAAAGCCTTGCTGTGCTGTTTCTCAGCAAATTCCTAGAACTAGAGACAATATGGAAATGGAAGGTCTTGGATACAATTGGAATATTTGTGACTCACCCAAAACTTGCTTCCCTTTTTGGTTGGGGGATTTCTGGCAGGGAGGAGACAGATTCATTCATTTGTTTAACAAATATTTGTTTTGCTGAGTGGTTTCTAAGAGCTGAATACTCTGATAAGTAGTGTAGAAGATTCAAGGAAAGATTAGCACCCTTTACTCCCTGTGGCCCGAAGGTCATCTTCATTTGCATGACACTCTCTGGTATGTCTTTCTGCCCAAAGACCAGAAATGGAAACTAAGCCCCGGAGAGGTCAGGCCTCTGGCCCTGCCCCACATGCCCCTGGCTGAAACCGCCTCAGGTCCAGCTTCAGACTTACTCTACCAGACAAATCCCTGGGCAGATGAAAGCGGCAGTTGCCGCCCTGGCCCTGTGAACAATCCGTACACACCTCCCCTTGGAAGTCATCCTTAAAAGATACAACTCCCTCTGCCAACCCTGTGGCCTGCGGGACCCAGCCCTGCCCCCAAAGGGGCCAAATCAATCTGACACACGGAGCATTGAAGCTTGTGGGCTTCTCTATTTGCCTAAATTAATCCTTTGTTATTGTTTAGCATTAATGTCTTATTAAATCAGGGTGGACCGTAATTGGCCTGTGAGTGCTGGTAAAGGTAATGCCTTTGCAGAGCCAGGCAGAATCATTTTCTGGGTACAGAAGCCAGCACCTTGGTTTGCCTGGGCACGGTGGCAGCAGTGGTAGCTCAGAGCAGCTGTCAGGACCTGGGAGATCTGGTCAGTCACGCTGTCAGGCAGGTGGGACTGTTGTGATGGAGAGAAGCTGCTGGAAAAGGTCAGTCCCTTCTCAAGGGTGAAAGCACCTGTTGCCCCAAAGGGCAGACAATTCTAATACTCACGGGGGAAGGCTAATAATACATTGAGAAATTTCTCTAACCCTGACCTGCCATTTGGTTTCAAGATCTCGCGTGTGGAACAGTTTTACAAAGGGGTAGGTAAAACAACCTTGGCTCCTTGGAGGCTGATGTAAGGCTCCCAGAACTGCTGCAGGGACACTTGGGGAGAAGATTATCTTAGAATGCCAGCGACAGCGTAACACAAGCAGAGTTCCAGCCTGGCAGAAAGCAGCTGTGGCCGGTGCAGAGGTGTAAGTCAGGCAAACCGGTCGACTTGGGACTTTTCTGAGATTCTTTTTTTTCTCTCCCTGGGGAATTATTTCTCCAGACATAAACACCGCCACAGTTCATTTGGGATTTTAAAGTGTGCTCTAACTAGCGCAGTCCCCTGCCTCTGGATAGGATGTCATTTATGCTATGTGGGTTGTTTTTTTTTTTAAATGCTTCCTTACTTTTCCTCTGATCAGGGCCACAATTTATCTGCTCACCTTCTTTAGAATGTCCCCCTGAGGAAATGTGGGTCCCTCCTCTGTTTTTGCACTTGTTCACGTCTCCATTCCAGACAGCACGGTATGGAGTGGGGAACATAGAAGGCGGGACCTTGAACACGAGCATGGTGCCTGTTACAAGCGGATGCTCAGAAAATTTGGTGGAATTAAATCAAATGCTCTGTCCCTGCCCTGCCCAGGAGACTTAATGGCCTCCCTCAACTCCTTTCCAACTTCCCCAGCCAATTCCTAACCAAAATGCTTTACCCCGCATCTCAACCGTCTTTCCTTAGAAATTAATGACTAGTTCTCTGTACCTTCCTGGCTGCTTGCTCCCCACCCATCGTCCCTCCCCACGGAGGGGAACTGTGTGAATTGAGAAAAGAATTCAGAAGGAGGGCAGGTAATGGAGCTGACATTTCCCCCTCTATCTGCTGAGTCTGTATTTCAGAACTTGGGTGGGGAAAACACGGGTGTTGTCTATGGACCTCCTCAAGCCCCATCAGGCCCAGAAAGAAACCACCCAGGCCTTTTCAAGAAGTGTCTCATGCCCTAGAGGCATATGGTAAGCTGGGTGCCCAGAGCCTAGCACCCCATTTTAAAGAGTAGCTGTTTGGGTCTTTAAATCCCTTCCCTGTTGTTCTATGTCCCTAGGGCCTCCTGTCATGTATAGATGCCTGGCTGGGTCCCAGGAGCTGCGAAATGTTGAATTAGACACTGTGCCCTGCCCAGTGTAATTATCCAGCTTAAAGCTGAGTCGGCAGGCAACCCAGATTAAAAACTATGGCTGCTGACTCAGGCCCTCACTCACTGTACCCACAGCCTTCTGAAGGAAATCTCTAAAGTTGGGGGCAGGGGAGGGGAAACAGTGAAGAGCCACCAGGGAGCTGGCCTAGATTCTGGGTGAGGCAGGAAGGATGATGATGTGTTTCAGGAAGAAAGTCAGGGCGCCCCAGCACCTAGTCCTCCTTCATTATTGCAGTTTCCCCCCTGCCCTGCCCACCCCAATGTAGCTCTCTGCTCTGGCCCAATTCCCTGGAGATCAGGAGTAATGGCCAATACCTCCAGTTCACAGCAAACATTCACCTTCAGCTGAATTCTGTGCCCAACCCCTAAAACGGTGACATATGGAGGGCCACCTGAAGCCTAAAAGATACATGTATTTAAGGATTTAGGTCAGACTAATTGTCCATTTTCTGAATTCATTGTGGAGGATTCCTTAGCCTTCTATTGCCCTGAGGAGTTGACAGTTGACAACTTTCATGGAGCGGTAAGTTGGATGAATATTCCCGTAAAGAAGTGCTGAAGTTCTGAACCCAATGTGGGGCCCAAGTTAAATAATTCTAGGAGGTCTCACTCTATCTTCAACCAACTCCATGACCCAGCTTGACCAGGAAGTAAACAGCCCTGGGTTATTTTATAGCCCAGTGAACCTCAAGCCATCATTTCCATGGCTAGTGGATCACTTAACAATCTTTTGGAATTTCAGAGTACTCTGGAAGCATCATTCACATTGCACAGACCTGTTCAAATCAGAGAGTGGGAGACCCAATGGGAGGAGCCGGGCATTTAGCCTAGAGAAAGTAACACGCAGTCTATAAATATGGGAAGGGATGCCTTGTGGATAAAGGCCAAATGTAGTACACCCCAAAGAGCAGAACTGTGTCTGGGTGGACTCAGGTAGTGAGCTTCCAGCCACTAGGCAAGTTCAAAGGGAGGCTGCTATGCATCAGTCAGAGGGGGTGTTTATGTACCCATGAGGGTCGGCTACCAAGTCACTTCCCACCTGTTGTGGACTGAATGGTTATGTCCCCCAAAGGCATATGTTGAAAGCCCTGACTTTAATGCGATGGTATTAGGAGGTGGGGCCTTTGGGAGGTAATTAGATTTAGAGAGGGTAGAGCTCCCATGACAGGATTAGTGCCATAAGAAGAGGAAGAGACACCAGAGCTTCCTCTCTCTGCCATGAAGCGAGAGGGTGGCCATTTACAAGCCAGGAAACGGGCACCCACCAAGAACTGAATCAGCCAGCACCTTGATCTTAGACTGCCCAGCCTCCAGAAATATGAGAGATAAATTTCTGTTGTTTAAGCCATACTGTCTATGGGTTTGTGTTACAGCAGCCCAAACTGACTAAGACATCACCAGAGAGTCATTGATTTCATGGAGATTCAAGAGATGGGGGTTGAGTTTACACCAACCTTGAGACCCTGTGAGATGCTCAGAACATTATAAAAAGGAAAGAAAAGATTTCTCCCTTATCTCCTCAAAAACACAGGAAGAAAACTTTCTGTGGTTTGTAAACTTTCAATGGATTGTGGATGAATAGGAATGTGCAAATTTTTCACGTATTTTCCTGGGCGCTGGAGGGTGCTATTTAGGGGTGCTGGGTTTCACCTTATCCGAGGAGTCCATGAGCATCCTCGTAAATTCTCCACTCACTCAGAGATTGCAGTGACAGAAATAGACCTGAGTGATGACATTGGCTGCACCCCTCCTGCAGGAGTCCACCTCTGAGGTGTCATTTTCTGTTCAGCAAACTCCTCCACCCTCTAATTCATGTGGCAACAATTGACCTCTAGCTCAGATGCAGAAAATAAAACATGCAGGAAGCCAAGGAAGTAGGTCTGCCCTTTCAGTGGGAAGAGAAGTTGGTTCCCTGTGCGGGGAGACTTGAAAGATCCTAAGAAAGTGCCTTGGCCTCCCACCCTACCCCCACCTTAACCACCACCCCCCCCCCCCCCCAACACACACAGATCTCTTCTTCCCACAGAGCTGTCGTGGGTGCCTTGATCTCCCAACTGGTGAAACAGCAGTGCCGAGGCTGGAATCCAGGATACTCAGTAATTCAGCAAACCTCCAAATAATCATCCTGAAAAAGAAAATATGAATCTTGTTGCTCCTCTTTATGTTTATTTGATTTTGAATCTTGAGATATTTTAAAGTTACAGAAAGTAAAAAGAATAATATAACCAGTACCCACATTTTCACCACCTAATTTAATTGAAGCTAAGAGTTCTTTCACCTTTGCTTCCAATCATTTATTTTTCTGTAAGGAATAAACATTTCAGATAGAGGCACGTGCCCTTCTATCCGTGCCCCAAGCCTATTCTTACATTTCTGTTTAGTTTATGTAGCTTACTGTTTATCTAAATAAAAATAACGTAGCTCTAAAATTACAAAAGGGCACCGGGACACCGTGCTATTTCCAGGGCTAGGGGCCCTATTTAGGGGGTCCCTGGCGTCTGAGAGAGAGCGGCAGCGCCGTGGAGGCGTGGCCTGCCTGCCCAGCTGCTTGGGTGGGTGGCGGGTGCAGTCGACCCCAAGTTCTTTCTCTTTCTCAGGGCGGGATGAGGACGGGGCCCCGAGGTGAGGCTGCTTCCTCTAAAACCCCGCCCAGGCTTCCGCTACCGCGGCCTTGCTGCGAGCCTTTGTGCCCGTGCTGGGACCCGCGGGGCCGGCGTTCGGCGGGGTGGGGGTGGAGGGGCTTTTCTGGGATGCAAGACTGGGCAGCCTGGCAGGGCGGCCCCGCCGAGGAAGCCTTGATTCTCCGAGTGGCACGTTCGCCCCGGGCCCTGCCAAGTGTCCCGCTGGGCAGATGGGGGTGTCCGGTGCGGCGCCACGCTGGGGTCCAAACCAGGCCTTGGGGTTTGCTGTGGAAACCCGGGTGCACTCACTCCTTGGCCCCTTCCTTCCTTACATCTTTCTCCTAATCATCACAGCTCCTCTTAGTGCCAAGCTCTGTGTTGGACGTCGGGATTACAAAGACAGATTCTGCTTTCATTCATTCATTCGCTCATTCACCGGTTCCGCGTATTGAGCGGCTGCGTGTGCCCGGCACGGTTCTAGGTACTGGGATGCAGACTGGGAACAAAGTAAAGATGTTTACCTCCTGGAGCTTGCATTCTAGCAAACAGACAGACAATGAATAATGGATGTGATAAGGAAGTCTATTAGGCAAGAGATGATAAGGGCTATGGAAAGAAAGAGTAGAAGGGGTGAGAAAATCAATAATGGGGGGAGGGGCAGCTATCTGGAGGAAGAGCGTTCTATAGGTGGAGGAAAACAGGCAGTGTGAAGCCCTGAAAGTCTGCCTGGTGGAGGGGGAGTTGTACAGAGATGGTTTTCTCCCTCATCCACCTGTGCCTCACCTGGACTCCCAGAGCTCAGCTGGAGGGAAAACAGTCTCCCAGAGGCAGGTCCAAGAACAAGTGGCCACGTCTGTGCTCCAGTGGCTCCCCAGGATCTGCAGAATAACACTTACTCGCCCACAGGTATCCTCTGTATCTGGACCTTGTTCCTCTCTCCAGTCCCATTTCCGCCCCTGCAGCTTGACCCAGGACTGGTGGTTCCCCGGGTTCACTGCGCCGCTTCAGGCCTGGGCATGTGGCATCTCCTGGAATGTGATCCACTTTCCTCCTACCTGTGTCCACCTGACAAGCCCTTATTCTTCCTTCAAGATTCTATTCAACATCACCTCCTCCACAGAGCCTTTTTTTTTTTCACTTCCCCTTGAACGTTCCAGCCCCATCCTCTGCTGTGTGACACCTGGCACAGACCTTGACTAGCAGGTGTCTGGCTGCATTGCAGTTATGGCCCTGTGTCTTCAGCCTTCAGCACCTGCCTGGCACGGAGTAGGTGCTCATAAAGCCATGTTGACTGACTGAGCAGTGCTTGGCTGCCTTGGTCCCCTGAGAGGGTCCCACGGGGCCTAAGTTAAATATACCCTTGGATATTTAACAGACTGTATTCACAGCTGTGGGCTCCAGGGACTCAGATTTCCTGTGGGTGAGGGACTGGCAGGAGAAGGGCCCTCATTTCAACCACAGAAAATGGCTGGCTGAGGAGTATTGTTGTCCAAGAGAATAGGAGAGGCCGCCCCTCTCCCCTACTCCACCCCTGCCCTGGGTGCCAGTCTATGGCTTTGGCTACACAACTCCTGGAAACCCTGGTCAAAAGTGTGCTTCCTCTCCAGCCCCTGGGGACTCTGAGTCCTCCTGGGGTAGCGGCACTTACAAAGGGTGCAGCGGACTGGCTGTCCAGCCACTCCTCAGCCCCCAAGGCCTGCCAGTCTTCCCTTGAATGTCCCCGGCCTTCTCTTCTCCCTCCCACGTCCACAGTCCTAATCCACTCCCCTGTCTTCACACTTGGGCCTGGAATGTCTCCTGGCTCATCGCCTTGTCTCCACCTCCTATCAGTTCCTACCCTGTCCCACCAGTGTTAGAATCATCTTCAGAAACTTCTGTTTTCCAAGTCACCTCTCACTGTCCAAGGACAAAGTCCGGACACCCAAACCTGGTGTCCTGGGTCCTCTGAAAATTGACCCCAACTCACTTGTGCACACTTTTCCTTCCACCTCCCCTTCACCGACCTCCTGCAACAGTCTGCTCGCTGCCCCTCCTCTCAAGTAACTGCCTAGCTCTGTGCCTCACTTGTCTTGAAGGCCCAGCCTCTCCACCCATCCAGTGCTAACAAATCTTTCCGTATGTGAAGCCTGCTTAGACAGTCCTGGCTCAACCCAGCTCTGAGCCCTGTATCACTTATGCTTACTACCTATAACAGTCACTTAGTAATCACTTAGACAGTCGACCTTGAGAGCTTTGAAGGTCCCATCAGTCATGCAGTTCTATTCTGACCATGTGTTTTTGCTGTTATTTTCCACAAATTTGTCTTCCTTCTTCACTTTTAGAGTAAGAGACTTGAAGACCAGACCTTGCCTTTGTCAGCCTGTATCTTCTATGATATAGTAGCGCCCGGCACATGGCAGGAGACTCGTTACAGGTTTGCTGATGGAAAGTTTCCAGACCCCCATCCCCACATATGCCTGTCCTTGGTAGATCCCCGCTCAGCCGCCATACGTTGAGGCTGTGACACATGTGCCTTCTGAAGGGGAGCTGATAAATACATGCATATTAGGGGATTAGAGACTTAATATATTTGTCCCGCAAAGGGAATCTGCATTGCAAGAGGTGCCCGGAAAGAGCACTACTGAACCATCATTTAGGTCTAATGATGGAACAGCATTATGGGCGAGGGAGGAATGGTTGGCATGGGAACCTTTCTTGGAGCCATTCAACCAATACCCTTTTCCCCTACCTTCTTTGCCTGGGTGTTCTGCCTGCCAGTTCTAGACTGGGGAGTAGAAAGAGGAGAAAGGAACTATCCATTTACAAGGAAACTCACCTCTCACACCTTTACTCCATGCAAACCTGACCTCCCTAGATGTCATCCCTGAGAAGAGACCTCATGTGTGGGTTGTGTGGGCAGAGGGAAGCAGGTGTCATCCTTGTTCCTCTGTCTCTGGTCTGTAAGGCTGCCTGGAGCTCCTTGCCTGGAGCTGGGCCAACAGACCACGGGGGAGACAAATGTTACTCGAGTGAAGGAGAGCAGGACAGGCTGCCAATGGCACATAGAGTGCAGAATGGGAAAGATGGATGTGGGGATAGGGGGAGAGGAAGGGATGAATCTGTATTGATTCAACACCTGTTGTGTGCCAGGCACTGTGCTAGTCACATTCACATCTGTTACCTCATCTAATCTTCCCTGCGATCTTGTGAGATAATTGTCATTAGCTGCATTCCCCAGCACAGGAGTTTATTTCCTCTCACACCCTTTCTCCATTGTTCTTTTTCCTGTTTTGTTTTGTTTTTTTTCTTTTCTGGTCATAAAGTAATTAGTGTTCATTATAGACATGGTATATGAAAATAATAAAAAAGTACAAGAAAAAAAATCATCCGTCATGCAACAACAGATGATTAACATTTGTGTGTGTATATTACAGTTTTTAAAATTCATTTTAAACATGTGCTATAACATGGTATATACAATTTTCTATTTTTTTATTGACCTGTATAACAGAAATATTTTCATAAATATTAAAATTCTAAAAAAGCATCTATAGTGTCTTCACGATGCCCCATTATATGGATATACAACTAGCTTTTTAACTTTTCCCCAACTGCTGGACATCTGTTTTTCTATCTTTTGAAATTATAAATAATAGTTCAATAACATCTTTGTACCAACATCTTTCTCTGAATTTCTGATTCTTTTTTTAGGATAGATTTGAAGAAGAGAAGTCATTGAGTCAAACTGTGTAATTGTGATTTTAAATAACAGTTTTCTTTTCTGATTTTAAAAGTAACAGTTGTTTATTGTGGAAAAATATAGATCACATAAAGAAAGACAATAACATCATGCACAACCTTTCAAATTACTATTATAACATTTTTTTTTTTTTTCCGGTACAAGGGCCTCTCACTGTTGTGGCCTCTCCCGTTGCGGAGCACAGGCTCCGGACGCGCAGGCTCAGCGGCCATGGCTCACGGGCGCAGCCGCTCCGCGGCACGTGGGATCTTCCCGGACCGGGGCACAAACCCGCGTCCCCTGCATCGGCAGGCGGACTCTCAACTACTGCGCCACCAGGGAAGCCCTATTATAACATTTTGATGTGATTGTTTCTCAGTCTTTTTTCCAATGACATACAATGTAAGTGTAAATAAATATAGCTGTATAAAACTGGTATTACACAGTTTATGCAATGCTATATCTTACTTATGAGCAAGCATTGTATTATAATCATTATATTATTAATTATCTTTGAAAATATTATTTTTAAGAGTTGCACAATTCCACTTTAAGGAGGCACCATACAAATTTAAGCATTCTTTTACTCATGGCCATTTAGATTTCTGTTTTCAAAAACTTCCTATTAATAACTCTGGTATGAATATCTGAACATCTGTGAATATTCATCTTTGACCTCATCTCTGATTATATCCTTCAAACAGATTTCTAGAAGTGAAATTACTAGGTCAAAGTGTACCAGCCTGGTCAAAGCCACTGGTACATATCGCCAAATTGTGTCCCAAAAAGCATTCCTAACAACCAAGCAGAGATTGTCCATTTTCACATGTCCGTCCGTGAAATATTATTTTAGATTAAAACTGCAGTAGCTTTTCATAAGCAAAATGTGCTTCACTTCTTTAATTTTCACTTTTATGATTAATGATATTAAACATGTTTTGAAATGTTTATTAGCTACTCACAGTTCATTTTTTGGAATTTTCTGTTCATGACCCCATTCACTTATTGTTTTTGTCTTTGTGTATTTCTTGTTGTTTTAGATGAAATCTTTATATTTTAAGGATATGAATTTTATGCCTATTATATTCATTCATAAAGAATTTTCCAAATAAAGAAGAAAATATGTCCATCTTTACAGATGAGTAAACCCAAATTCAATGAGGAAAGTGAATTACCCAAGGTCACCCAACTGGCAGTGGTCTAGTTGGGATTTGAACACAGGTATTACTGACTTCAGAACTCTCGATCAGAAAAAAAACAAGAGGAGAGGAAATGGTAACAGTAACTGTGGAAACCTTAGTGGTGGTGTTGAGTATGTTCTGTGGGATGAGTAGAAGTCAGCTGTTGGAGGGGTTGGGAACACATATGGAGGAGAAGGAGGAACAAAGTGCTGGGGGACTTGGAAGCCAGGAAGGGGCTTGGCCTGGTGCCAGCTGTGCATCTCTCCATTCGTTGCCTCCAAGCTTAGAAGAACATGCTCCTAGCATCCCTTATCCCTTCATAACCCTTCAGAGGACTCACTCCAGCATTTACCCGTATCGTCTCCAAATCCTTGCTCATCAGCACAGCCTTTGGTTTGTCCTCACCTGTATGTTCCCAAGGCTTTGAGAAACTCCTTATTATCTCTTGCAATGATATTTAGAGATGGGAGGGGCCTTGGAGGCAACATCCTCAGCAGAGTCCAGAATCTGAGGACTTCTTTGATTCTCTCTTCTTACCCAGTTACATTTATTCCAACCGACATTTCTACCAATCCTTGCTGATTGGCAGGGAAAGAAAGGGGAAGAGGAGGGAGAAGAAGGAAAAACAGAGAAGATCGGACTACTGGTCTCCTGAGGATGGGTGCTCATGGTCTCCCAACCAGTGTAGTAGCCCCTTGTCTTCCACGCAGCCCTCACCACCTCTGCCTTTCTGTTCACCTGGCACAGGGCCTGCACGGAGACGGGGCTCCCTAAGAGCCTGTGGGTGACTGAAGGGGATCCAGACTCTGCCGAAAGGGTATCTGCTTTCCTCCCTCCCCCAGGGAAGAACAGACGTAAAAGCAATAAATAAATGTAATAGTTGAATCTTGCATTCTGGGATCAGACAGATGCCCTTTAGAGCGAGGTTAGAAGCAGGGAAGGGGGAGGTGGTATAGGAAGGAGGAAGGAGGGGAAACCCCTTGTTACTTGCCCACTCCTCTCTCATGGCTCCATCTGGACCCATCCTTAGGGAGTTTGGAAATGCTTAAAATTTTACCTTGGCAGTCAACCGCACTCCGGGAACTGGAAGGAAACTTGAAGATTTTGAAGCCTCTGTGAAAGGGGGGATGGAAGGGTAGAGAGGCCACAGTATCCATGGTGGTGGGGAGAGAATTGTAAAGTTCTGCAGGATCTACAGAAAAGGATGAAGAGCACCAGAAATTATAAGTATATGGGTAACTTTAACAGAATAATCTTTCAGTTCTTAATTTCTTGAAAAGACAATTGTCTAAAGCAAAACAAGAATGTATCATGGGACTTATAACATCGTCAAGAAATAAAGCATGTGAAAACAGTAGAACAAAGGATGGAGGAATAGTAGAAGGGAATTATACTGGTTTAAGTTCTTATATGTAATAAATTAAGGATGCATATTGTAATCCCTAGAACAAATACTTCAAGAATAAAATAAAGAGGTTTAGCTAAAAAGCCAAAAAAGAAAGTAAAATTGAATACCAAGTAATAAGTCGTTGACCTAAAAGAGGGCAAGAAAAAGGAACAAGGAACCAAGGGGACAAATAGAAAATAAATGATGGCACTTATTAATTGTAATATTAACCACAAAGGGAAGAAATTAGATGATCCCTGAGGGCTTTCCCAGCTTTCGGTGTCTCTGATTTGAGTTCACACCTCCATGTCAGCATCCGGTCATGGAACTGAGGCATAGTTAGTTAGGGTTACTTATGGCAGAACTGGAATGGGTGTGGAGTTAGCTGGTTCTATAATGCGCCCATCAAGTAGAGGAGACTGTGGTTATGGGTTCACGTTGCAATTAGAGTAGTAAGTTCAGGTGATGACTGGGGGGCGTGGTTGTAAATTTAGAGATGTTACTTCTACCTGGTAGGTCTGGGGTTAAGGCCGATTTAGAGTCTGCTTAGAGTTACTGCTGGATTTTGTTTGTTGGGCAGATCTGTAGGGTGGGAGAGGACATTAGACTGGGTGGGGATGGGGTGATACAGCAGGGCTCCTGCCGTCTCTCACAGCAGTAATTCACGTTATTCAAGGCATATCCTTTCCTATAGTTAATAACCTCTTTCTCCCAGAACTTTTTCTCTCCAGGACTTTTTCTCTCTTTCTTTTATAAATGCAGCATAGCATCCATGGATTCAAAAAACCTTTATTACCTGCTGCATATCAGGCCCCATTCTAGGTGCTGGGAGGGCAGCGTGAACAAGACAAAGTCACAAAGTCCCTGACCCCAGCAGGCCAATATTCTGATGGTGGGAGACAAGAAAAAAACACAGTTCCAGAGAGTAAAACCAGGCCAGCAGGTCAGAGTGGCCTGGAAGTCTGGGAAGATCCCGTGATTGACGATGAGGAGGCAGGCTGTGAAGAACCACGGGGGAGAAAGGATAGCATGGGCAGAGGTCTGGGGATGGGCGGAAGGAAGGCACCATGGCGTGAGAGGTGGACAAGAAAGGAGCTTGGAGAATACAACCCAGCAGCAGAGAAGTAAGGCTCCTGGGTTGTATTCTACTTCTAATGGAAGCCATGGGAGGGTGGAAACAAGGGAGTGAATGGTCTCCTTTGAGATCTAAAAGATGACTCCGGCTGCTGTGTGAAGAACAGCCTGGAGCAGTGACAAGAGAAAACCAAACAAAAAGAAACAAAGGGACAAGAGATAGGAGCCCTGGATTCCTCGACATGCTGTGCGTGATGTTGGCTACTTCACTTAGTCTCTCTCCCGTGCTATCTGTCTGTAAAATGCCAATGGTGGTATCTATGCTATTTATGTCATCGTGACATGGAGATGGTGCTAGATCATTTTAAAAGTTACTTTTAAAGAACAAAGGGCTCCACGAAAGCAAAGCCTGTGGTATCTTCTTGGCCCCTCGGTATATTAGACACTCACTAAATTCAACTGATTAGGGGAGGTCTATATAATAGTAACTTGAGTTCATTTTCTCCCTGAACACTGTGGCTTCTGAGACTTCACTGGCACAGGGGCTGGTTAGTTCATTTGGTCCATGGGGCCAAACTCAACTGAGTAACCCCAATGCCAGCCAGATCCTTTCCCTCCATTCCCAGGCCATGACCTGATCAGACCGCTTTTAATGGGAAGTCACTGGTCACCACTCTCCCCACTGCTGGTGACCCTCCCCAGTGCTGAGGCAGCCCCTGTGCAAGGAAACGAGAGCGACACCTGGGACTTATGACCAGCTTGCAGCTGTCTTGCCGCTGAGTTGCTTCATTTTTCCTCCAAGGCACTTTCCCCTTAAGGAGAAGAGGGATAAGAATCTGGTGCTGGCTTCCTCACAGGGGGAAGTAAAAGCAACAGAAACCCCTGGGGAAAGGTCAGAGTGTTAGTAGTGTTGTTGCCGCTGCTGCTGAGAAATTACCTCTGTTGTTAGTGGATTGGGAAAGGACCTGTGACACATTGGGAAAAATCTTAGTGCTCCTCAAGCATGTCACCCTTTGCCCAGCCCTGCAGGCTGAGTTTGAATGAAAGGGCATTTAAAAACACACACGCGCGCACACACACACACACACACACACACACGTGCACAAAGAGAAAAACAAACAAACAAATGCAAGAAGCCAGACTCCATCTGCACATACACTTTGGGTGATAGTTAGGTGACTTTTGTGCCTAAGCGTTGTATATGCGTTAAAGTTCACTTAATCCTCAAGCATCCTTCCAAGTGAGTATCATCATCCCCATTTTACAGATGAGGAAACTGATATTCAGAAAAGGTAATAAATTTGTCCAAGGCTATCAGGTGAGTTGCAGAGCTGGAAGTCCGCCCAGGTCAGCCTGATTCCAAGGCCTTGTGCGCCTCAGTCATCAGGCTTACAGTCCTAAAGCATTCAATGTACCTCTCCATCATTCTTTTCACGAAGGCCAGCACTCCAGACATTCTGGGAACCCCTCAGGCCAGAGATGATCGAGGACAAGATCAGACCTCTTGGGACTGGTTTCTCATTCAATCCATCAAGAGACAAATAATCAGCCAGCAAACGTTAATTGAGGGCCTGGGTGAGAGGTCTGGCAGGGGAGGCAGAAGGTGTGCAAGCCTGAGAATAATTCAAGAGCAAGACACAGCCACGTCCGTGCCCAGTGGAGGGGCAGTGCCGGCCACTGAGGAAGGAGCTGACCAGGGGCTGAGGCTGAGGCAGGTCAGATGGATGGAAGAGGGCGGTGTCATGGGCTCAGCTGCCACTGTCGGGAAGACAGAGGGCCGGATTGCTTCCCTTCCAGAGCCTGGGTTCCCTCTGGGGCATAGAAGAAGGCCAAGAAAGGGCCACTGGAGGGGCCCAGCACCCACCTCTCCACCTTGCTCAAGTGACCCAGGCCCAGACCCTGGACCCATTGTTCCATTTTCCCCACAGAGCCATCCTCGGCACTGGCTGAGTGACCGAGGCTGCCCAGGGCCTGGATGCAGGAACTGAGCTAGGAGAAGGGATTTCTTTCTGTGCGAGGGGAGGTCCCTGAGGAACAGAGAAACTCAGTGGGAAGGACAGATTCTCACGGAAAGGCTGTGTGGGGAGAGCATAGTGCCCTCGAATATGCGGGGCTGGGCTGATGGCTCCGCAGCGTGACAAGGTGACGGGGTGTGAGGCTCAGCTGAGACGGGAGGCAGGCAGGGAGGCAGAAGAACCTGCCCTTCCTGTCAGGTGGGCCTCCCTGCCGGCTTCCCTCCCTCTCTCTCAACACTATTTTAAAAATGTAACCAGAGGCTTACCTTGTTCCTGCCCATCTGCTCCGGAGGAGGGGAGGGCGTTTACCTAAGCAGCCCTCTGCTAGTGGATAGGGAGGACGGAAGTGGGCCCTCCCCTCTTGAAGGAGGCTAATTTAGCAGGGGAGAGGGGTCTTTCCTGACTCAACTGATTTAAAATAATCTGATTTTAAACGATATCAAATAAAAACTAAGTGGTTTATTTTTGAATTTTATTTTATCTATTTTTTATACAGCAGGTTCTTATTAGTTATCTATTTTATACATATTGGTGTATATATGTCAATCCCAATCTCCCAATTCATCCCACCACCACCTCCACCCCCCGCCACTTTCCCCCCTTGGTGTCCATACGTTTGTCCTCTACATCTGCGTCTCTATTTCTGCCCTGCAAACTGGCTCATCTGTACCATTTTCTAGGTTCCGCATATATGCATTACTATATGATATTTGAAAAACTAAGTTTTTAAATGTACAGAATTTGTAGTGTCCTAGTGTGCAAGATTGAGGTTATTGTTTTGTTTTGTTTTTTTTTACAAAGAATTAGAACACTTTAATTCTGGATGATTCTATTGTTTTAAGTGACAATGTGCTAAATTAATATTAGTTTTACTAGTTTTTATTTCCCTATATATTTACAACTGACAGTAAAAGGGTTTTGAATGTTTTGACAAAAAATTTTAAAGGTGATGGAATGATCATAATTTTTCCATTATTAAGATTTATTTTGCTTGATTTCAGGTTGCATGATCCATTTTTACAGTCTCACACTATCATGCAAGGCAAAGACAGCATTTATTATTTTTAATTGAAGTACAGTTGATTTACACGTTGTATTAGTTTCAGGTGTACAGCAAAGTGGTTCAGTTATACATACATATGTATCTATTTTTTTCAGATTCTTTTCCCCTATAGGTTACTGTAAAATATTGTGTATAGTTCCCTGTGCTATACAGTAGGTCCTTGTCGGTTATCTGTTTTCCATATAGTAGTGTGGATTTGTTCATCCCAGACTACTAATTTGTCCCTCCCCCACTTCCCCTTTGGTAACCAAAAGTTTGTTTTCTATGTCTGTGGGTCTATTTCTGTTTTGTATATAAGTTCATTTGTATCTTTTTTTTAGATTCTACATATAAGTGATATCATATGGTATTTGTCTTTGTCTGTTTTACTTCACTTAATACGATAATCTCCAAGTCCATCCATGTTGCTGCAGATGGCATTAATTCATTCTTTTTATGGCCGAGTAATATTCCATTGTATAAATATACCACATATTCTTTATCCAATCATCTGTGGATGGACATTTAGGTTGCTTCCATGTCTTAGCTATTGTAAATAGTGCTGCAATGAACATTGGGGTGCATGTATCTTTTCTTTTTTTAAACATTTTTATTGGAGTATAGTTGATTTACAATATTGTGTTAGTTTCTGTGGTACAGAAAAGTGCATCAGTCATACATATACATATAGCCACTCTTTTTAAGATTCTTTTCCCATGGAGGTCATTACAGAGTATTGAGTAGAGTTCCCTGTGCTGTATGGTAGGTTCTAATTAGTTATCTATTTAGGTTGTTTTCTTTTTGATTGAGGTATAGTTAATTTACAATGTTGTGTTAGTTTCAAGTGTATAGCAGAGTGATTCAGTTTGGGGTCCATTTGTCCTGACACCTTCTCTTAAACTCCATAGAATCTTCTGGAGAAAAAAGATATATTCATCAGGAAAGAGAAAGGAAGGAGAGGAAAGGAGAAGAAGGAAAGGAACAGGCACAGAGGGCAGGTGGGGGATGGGATTGCCCAGGGCAAGAAATTTAGTGGAAACTTGCAGGGCCCATGGATTCCCTCTAAATCCACTCTTCCCAGCTCCCGGGATCTCTTCATGCTGCTTCCACCTAAATAAGTCGAGTCGTACTGTGGGGAAGAGTTCGATTTGCCTTTGACCCTATTTAACATCCCCAAGATGCTACGGCCTCCACAGCCACCTGTCCGTACTTCCAGGGATACACATACAGACCAGGGTCCCCTCCCACGTCAGGGCTGTAATAATTGGCTCCCTGTTTAGAGAGGCATACTCAGGAGATTCTAGAATCCGCAGGAATTTTGGTCTGATGCTAATGCCTATTGTGCAAAATTTCAGTATAAAGATGGCATGAAGGTTTTGTAAAAAATTGGGCTGAACAAGAAAGATAAACTGTTCTTCCGAAGCACTGGAAGAAGTTACCTGGTAACCTGAGCCAAGGGCTGCCCAGGTCAAAGCATCCACACTCCGTTCCACAGATGCTCCTAGAGTTTGCAGAGAAATACTCACCACCGTACGGTGATGTCATTACGCCATGATGGCTACCTAATTATTGGGAACAAACGCGTGCTGGGAAAACTGGCATGTTATGGCTAAAAGGTGAGGGTCCCATCCCATTCCTCACCAGCACACGTGTCACTGTCATCCTCCAAAGGCCTTGTGAGGCACTAATTCATGTGTTCTAAGTGCTCTACAAAACCAGTAATGGCTGATAATCTCTGATGAACAAGAATAACTAAACCTCCTCAAGGGGTCTTTTGTGTTGCTTCCGTATGCCCTGCCCTTTGCTTTGAGAGTTGTAGAGAGGACTCAGTCCCTACCCTCAGCTCAGAATGCTCTCCTGCCACTTCTCTTTCTAGCAAATTCCTCGTCACCCTTTAAGATCCAGCCAAAAATGTCACCTTCTCTGGAAGCTGTCCTTAACATCCCTCACCCCCAACCAGGCAGACAGGATCATTCCCCATTCTGAACTCCCAGAGAAACAGGGTTTTAACTTCTTAGGTGTGGTATTTCATCTGTTTACAAGTTGGTCTCCAGCAGTAGACTGTGAGCTTTAGAGGGGAGGGCTGTGTTTTATTCATCATTCTAAGCTAGGTTTCAACCACATCGATGAGTATGAGCTGGATGCTCAATAAATGCTGAAGAATGGAAGAATGAATGAATGAATGAATGAGATTAATCAATTAAACAAAGGTTAGACTACACACAGCCAACGAGGGTGATGCGTCAAGTGCAATGGAATTTGAAGAGGGAATTTGGCAACTTGCATTTTGTGAACACTATCATTTTATTACGTTTTAAAACTTCTAAAACGCTTTCTACTCTTAACAGGTAAAGTCAGTGCGGAATTGTCTATGGGTCTTTCCAGCACATTTCTAATTCTGGCCTTAATCATTAAACCTCAGGCCGATGAGCTTCTCTTTGTAATGCTCTCGTACACAATGAACTCTGGGCTCTCTGCCTTGGAGTCATTTACTTAGAGTTTTACCATCAGCATATTTCTAGGTCAGAAGGCATCTCTATCATAAATTGCTATCTGATCAGGAGCCTCTTTAATTTAACCTAAGATAGAATAATGAAGAGGGCTAATCTGCTATGATATAAAAATAACAATTAAGATAGGGCATGCCAAGCCGCATTGTCTAAAAGCTTTAGAGCAGCTGTGCCTCCTCTTCCTTCTGTTGGGGTAGATCGTTGAGCACGTTGGTCACAGTGAGGCTTGCGACCCCAGCATTCAAGCACCAGAGACTACAATTTTCTGAGTGAGACCAAGAGAAAATCCTCAGAGTCTAAAATCTTAAGTATTTACAGGCACATTCTCAGCATTGCATCCCTGGTTTTCTTCAAAGGGCAAAGACAGAGGTATGCACTAGAGAGAAATGAAACGTTTAAAATGAGGTTTGTGTGGGGAACTTATTTCTTGGCTTGGCACCTGGGGAGGTACACGTGCATGTATATGTGTGTACGTGCGAGTGTATTTGGGGGGCATGTTAATGTGTGCTTTAGAAGGTGCCCCTGAAGTTCTCCCCTCTAACACCAACACTACAGAAGGACCCAACTCCAGACCCCAGAATCGTGCAGATAGAAAAGGCCTTTGCACAGCCTTTGCACTGGAAATCATAAAGGGGCAAAAATTTCCCTCATTCTTTGTGTATTCATATATTTCAAAATCAAACTTCTGCAGCGTCCAGGTCCCTTAAATGCCATGTAACTATCCTTCTCAATTAGCTTAGCTCCAAAGCCTCGGTTGTCTCTTGCTATCTCTAACTACTTCTTGGATCTGCAGGGGGTTTGCTGGGAACACATGGTGATGACTTGGAAGGAAAGCCATTTCTGAGGTTGTGAGGCCCTTTCCTCCCATTTTCCTTTTCTGAGATTTAAACCTGGAGAGTGGACCGGATGTAACTATGATCTCTCTGTGTCTAAGCTCCCTCATAGACATCGCTGGTGCTCCGTGGTCTGCCACAGGAGTGCTCTGAGGATGGCAGGAGAACAAGGAGATCAAGAGAATGTGAGGAAAGAAGATGCTGGAGACCAACTCCTGCTAACTCACATTTTAGCAGAGCATCTGCCTAGACAAGATGCCCAGAATGGTTATCTTCCCATGTAGGAAATGGAAGCCCTGAGGATACAGTCTATGGCCTAACCCTAAGCAGCCCAGAGATGGCCTCACATCTCTGCCAGCCTAGGCTAACAGGGCAGAGACCACCATGTAATTCAGTGATGCGTAGACTATCAAATGGCAGAGCTTAAAGAATTCTAAAGATCCAGCCCTCTCACTTTATTAACTTATTTTATTTATTCTTTTTTGGGGGGCTACATTGGGTCTTCGTTGCTGCACATGGGCTTTCTCTAGTTGAGGCGAGCGGGGGCTCCTCTTCGTTGAGGTGCGCGGGCTTCTCACTGCGGTGGCTTCTCTTGGTGCGGAGCACGGGCTCTAGGCACGTGGGCTTCAGTAGTTGTGGCGCACGGGCTCAATAGTTGTGGCTCGTGGGCTCTAGAGCACAGGCTCAGTAGCTGTGGTACACGGACTTAGTTGCTCCGCGGCATGTGGGATCTTCCCAGACCAGGGCTCGAACATGTGTCCCCTGCATTAGCAGGTGGATTCTTAACCACTGAACCACCAGGGAAGCCCCCCTGTCAGTTTAAAGAAAAGGAAACCGAGGCCCAGAGATAGAAAATTAGTTGTTCAAGGAACTCATACCAGACTGTCGGTCCCTTGGGGAATGGAATATGTCTCTTTGCTCTTGGTATTACCAATGCCTAGCAGGGTGCCTGGCATACACTGAACAGTCAAGAGATGCTGATCAAGTAAATACTGCATATGAATGAATAAGTGAAGGAACGAATGAGTACATCAGCCAAGATTTTTAGCTGCAAGTAACAGAAATGATCTCTAGTTCATTTGAGGAGAAATGGTTCATTTAAAAGTTCTGGGTACCTCACAAAATCTCTGGGAGGGTTGGAGAGCCAGCCTCAGAGGTACAGCAACCAGAAACAAAGCCTCAAACTGGAACCATAGCTGCCGCTGCAGATGGCTGCAGTTTGCACGAACTCGTGACTCTGGGTGCCGATGCCAGCACTGCTGGCATCAAGATGCTGTCACCGAGGTGGCACCCACTTTGCAAGGTGCCTGCTTCCCTCAACCACTAGATTCAAAGTCTGGGCAGATGTGTCTGATTCAAAGAACCTGAGTCTCACGTCCATATCCTGAGTTCCAGGGAGGCCTAGGGCATCTGGCATTTTTACTTTCTATAGTGAAAAGCAGGCTTTGCTTCACAAGGTAAATGAGGAACTCCCCAAACATAGAAAGATGCTAAGGTTTAGATGCCAAGGGGCTAAGAAGAAAGAAGAATGTCCATTACCATGAATGAATGAAGAAAACGTGTGGTGCATTTGGCTGACTCTGGCCTCTGTTTGCCCGTTTGGCTGACTCTTGCTTTAAGAGGTCCCACCCTCTAGCGGCCTCCCTATCACTTATTTCTGGGAGTCCCTGGAGCATTTTCCACAAGTTCTCTCTGTTGCTGCCATTTTCTCCCTAGCCTTCTACAGCACTTCCTGTGATTTCCATAGTTAAGTCCTCCTTCAAAATTGGGTCAGTACCTTTGCCACTGCCTCCTGGGCCCACTTTCTTTTTCTGGGCCACCTCTTGACTCTCTTCCAATGAGTCTCCAACATTATCGTGGCTTTTGATGTCATCCACATGCACAGCCTTGAAGGGACCCAAAGACCCCTAAAACAGTTATGTTGAACAAGTGGGATTTTTTTGGGGGGGGGTACACGGGCCTCTCACTGTTGTGGCCTCTCCTGTTGCGGAGCACAGTCTCTGGACACGCAGGCTCAGTGACCATGGCTCACGGGCCCAACCGCTCCGCGGCATGTGGGATCCTCCCGGACCGGGGCACGAACCCGTGTCCCCTGCATCGGCGGGCAGACTCTCAACCACTGCGCCACCAGGGTACCCCACAAGTGGGATTTGTATGGTACAATTACAAGGTAACATTATTATTTTCTTCCATTAAACTTCTGATGGACTATTTAGTTCCTATTTTGAGTAAAACCTCCTTTAGGTCCGAAGACTTTTCCAGTTACTCTTAAGCAGTAAAAATGGAAATTCCTTTGCTCGTACTAAATAATAGTCTGAGTCCAGTGTAATAATAAAAACTCCAAGCTTCATCCCAAGTTAAAGCTCTGTCCTCCTCAGACCTCCTTCAGCCTGGAAACCTGTGTGGACGGAGGATAGATGGTGTCTGTTGCTTGCAACGTAGAATCTTGACTTAATAGATTCGTTTGTCCGTTCATACATTCATGTATTCATTTGCTCAGCATTTACTGAGTGCCCATTTTATGCCAGGTGCCCTGCTAGGTACTGAGGATACTAAGATATTTCTCACCTGGCACATTTACTCCCATCCTCCTACTACCTTACCTTTGTCTCTTTAGTATAGGAGGGAGGAAAAGTAGAATAGGAACGGTCTTTTTTTTTTTTTTTTTAACTAACATGGGTGTAATTCCCTGTGGCAGCTGTTCCCCTTTTGTTATCTTTGTGTGTTTGCTGGATATTCCCTGATGGTCCCCTCTAATTGCAGCCCTCATGGCTCCTGCAGCTGGTCACTTGTGATCTTCCCAGAGTTTCTTCCTCCAGTGGCACTTCCACTTTCTTCTGCTGAGATCTCCTTGAAGAAGTGCATTTGGACAGTATCCTCTTTAAAATCCTAGATGGTTAAGCCTGTGGATTCCACATCCAATCTGTGAACACTGGGCAAGGTAATAGACCCAGTGATGGCTGCCCAGATCCCCCTTCAGAAATGAAGGGCATACTCCCCCAGGTGCTGTTGCCCAAGGTCATACCTCTTCCCCAAGGGCGGCCAGCACCAACGGCTGATCAGTGCAGAGGTATAAAGTCCTGCCCCCTCCACCTCACTGTGGAGCAACTCTGAAGGGCCATTCCAGCTTCAGAGGTTCCTGGGGCGGGGTGGGGGGGATTGGATGAGGTCTTTGTTGAGGCTCCACTTCTCCCTCTGCTTCCTTCCCTTTCCTCCCACAGGTGCTGATTCCAAGACCACTCCCTAGTAAACCTCCCTCTATGCTCACCTCCCCCTCATGCTGGCTTCCAGGGAATCCAACCCGCAACATGCACCATCGCCATGATGTAGGCGAGAGGGAGGAACTTCCGAACCCGGCCCTCCCCCTGGCTGCAACAGGCCACTTCGGCTAGCCTCTCACCCATAGGCAATCCCCTGTGTCCCTCAAGTTCTAGGGGACAGGTATCAACCTCAGTACATGGTCCCCAGGAAGCCCCAGTCACTAGACCTGGAGAGAGTGGTCAGGAGGGTCCTCCTTTCCTCCGTGGTACGGGAAGGGGGAATTCCATGACGTTGACAACTCTACCCTCAAGACCCAACGTCTCCTCATCCATATCAATCCAGGCACTCCCTTGAGGTCAGCAGTGGCTAAAGCATGCAAAACCATCTTCAGAAAGCTTTCTCCCATTCTGTATTTTGAAAGGAAGGGGAGTTGGTTCCTCTTGTCTTGGGACCTCAGTTGAAACTGAGCTAGAAAAAGTCCCGTTTTAACACCCGGTGATAGGCCAAGGCCACACTACAGGAGTGGGGAGGGTGTCTCTGACCCCCACTCTGTGTCATTCTTAGTTATGCAGGCTCCAGGGTAGTGCTGTTTGGCGACCAATATCATCATTTTTAGTGACAGTAGCACCTTCATTTCTGCTTGTGCCTTTTTCTCTCTAAGGTGGGGCTGGTGTGTCCTTTCTATCAGCTGTTTCTCCCACATGTGTGTGATTTTACCACCCTGGCGATGGCACCCACCAGCCTGGCAGATGGGCCAGCCTAGGTGGGGCTTCTCTGGGCCCTAGCTGCTTCCATGGCTGGGACTCTAGCTTTTTCGACTTTTTCACTCAGTCTCTCCACCCTCCCACCCTCCATCACCAAATTCTTACAGCACTTATTGTTTAGACTCTATGATTTTTCTCTCAATTCTTGTATTAAAAAAATTTTAAGAATATATAAATTGTATATATCAATTTAAAAATAGTTCTGGGGAGAAAACGGGAATTGTTACTACATTAAAAGATTCTTATTGATTTCAGAAGCCTTGAAAAGTGAGTAAATGTGTGTCTCACTATCTGGAAATGCAGGGTGTGCACAAATAGCCTGTCTGCTCCTGGAGGGAAGGGAGCCACTGGCTCTTCCTCTTCCACCAGCTTGATGCCCTGAAGCAGGATACATGGTAGCCATGGACCAATGACTCCTTTGCTGCTAGTTTAAGGACAGCATGATAGACAGGACCTTTCATGGGCAAAAACCTCATCCCTAGACCTAGAAATGGAAGCCATTAGTCTCTAAGTCATTGATTATCCAGACTTGAGACGTTGGGGAACCTGTGGTTCTTTAAAACTGGATCCTTCTTATCAATAAGCACTTAGGAATACAAGTAGGAAAAAAAGCTTGACCCTTTCCTCCATAAAAATCACAGAACTCTTTTTGAAAGATGACAGATTCTGGAATGGGGGTGTCAAAAGTCACAACATTTAATATTAGATATGGCATATGTCTGTGTGAACTATCCCATAGCTTTGGCCTGAAGCCAGACACAGGAGGGGTAGGGTATGGTTTTCTGGTGCTGGAGTTCAGTGACGGGAAGTGTGAGGATAGGTTTTTGAAAAGTCCCAACTTAAGAGTCGGTTTGGGGCTTCCCTGGTGGCGCAGTGGTTGGGAGTCCACCTGCCGATGCAGGGAACACGGGTTCGTGCCCCGGTCCAGAAAGATCCCACATGCCGTGGAGCGGCTAGGCCTGTGAGCCATGGCCGCTGAGCCTGCGCGTCCAGAGCCTGTGCTCTGCAACGGGAGAGGCCACAATGGTGAGAGGCCCGCATACCGCAAAAAAAAAAAAAAAAAAAAAAGAGTTGGTTTGTTTGGAGGGAGTAACATGCAAGTGTTACTTGTTATTTCAACAGAGAAAGAGCGTGCCTCTGTGATTGCCCTTCCTCCCATCTCTGCTCCCAAGCCTGCAGGCTCTCCCACCCCCAAACAACTAATTGGCCAGATGAGGGCCAGATGGGTAATCCTTGAGATAACATACCTGGTAGCACCAAGACTAGTGCGGGGTCTTGCATGACTCTGAGAGCCTCTCTTGCCTCACCTGAGTTTCAGCCCTGATATATGATAATGCACTGAAAGTTGTAAAATACTAAAGAAATAGCCCAGCCTTCCAATATCTCTTCTCCTGGGAGATCCTACCATTCCAACATAATTTCCAACCACATCCTGGACCATACTGTTACTTTAACGGATTACTGAGGTCTTATTTCTTCCATCTGCACGCTGCATCCCAGGTGCCTGCTATCTATCAAGCTTGTAACTTAACTCATTGTGTCTATCCCATCCTCCTAGGGGTGTGCTCTATAGAGGAGAGGAAGCTAGAGACCCAGTCTTGTTCCTTGTTAAAACAAGATGGGTGTTTCCCTGCTGCCACAGCCTTTGTCACCAAGCAGTTCGGTATATAGCTGGGAGAAGGTAGGAAGATTTGCTGGGAGATGGGCAGTTTGCTCCCATTTTAAGCGGCTTGGGTGCTTTGCCTAGCAGTGCCCTCTGCTGCCCTCTGTGGCCAAAACATCAAGGTCTCTAGAGACACTAAATCCTGGGATCCATCTCTCCCTGCCATCATCTTTTAAAGCTTTTCTCCTTTAGTTCTCCATGGGCTTTAAAAAGTAAAATGGGACACTCTAGCCACAAGCCTGCATCTGGTTTACACTCTTAGCTCCTTCCTGCAAAGGTTGTTGAACTGAATCCTAGAAGAAATCTTAAGAGGTCATTGGGCCCCTCAGCTCTGCTGGCTCCAATCCTTCTGAGAATTATATAGGCTTTTAGCGAACCTCTCACTGCCAAAATCCCAGATTCTTCAAAGTTACTCACTGGGATTTCCACAAAATCTGCGTGGTTGTTTACTTTAGCTTGGGACCTTTCGCTTAGAGGGCAAAAGTCCCAATTAGAAACATGGGCAGGCTGGCCATGAGAAGGATCTACGTTAATAGGGTTGATGTGTTCTTGACTGACACTTTACCTTTCCACTTTTTTTTTTTTAACACTTAAGAAGTTAATTTCATAATCTCAACCTTGCTGAAATGTTCTCTTTGGTTTGAAGGTGTTGCTTTGTGACTGGCAAGCACAGCTGAGGACTCAGAGGTTTCTCCTTGCTCTGGCAGTGCATGGCTTTCGGCACCTGAAAGCCATCAAAGCACCTGTTTCTTCTCCCACTCCAGTCCCAAGGGAGGTGAGTAAGCTTATTGCTAATTAATAGAGAACTGTGTCTCACAAATTTGAATTCTGCGTTAAGACAAGTAAATGTGTCCATTAGGATTGGCTGGCTGGAGAAGCCCGATACAAAATCAACTCATTCCTGAAACCCACCAGCACCAAGAAGTGGTTCCCTAGAGGGATTTGCAATTTTTGTTTGAATTTCTTAACTGTCAGGCCTGATATTTGGTTTCAAAGTCTGTGCACAGTGCTCAGCCACCCTAGGAAAATGAGGAAATGTGCCTGGTTCCTCAGTTCTCTACTGCTTTTTTCACCTATCCTTATTCTGCTTTCCAATGCCTTCCAAAAACTCCTGAAAAATATCTCCACCCCTCTTACAGGATGCAAGGGAAAAACACATCTTTATTTTGTATTTCAGTGGTGACACAGACTTATACCAAAAAAATTCTTATGTATATTACTTTTTCTTGACATTTATTTTTGTATTATGGTTAAAAAAAAGCATAAATTTACCACCTTGACCATTTTTAAGTGTACAGTTCAGTATTGTTAAATGTTCACATTGTTCATTGTCTAGAACTTTCTCATCTTGCAGAACACAAACTCTATGCCTATTAAACACGAATCCCTCACCCCACCCCCTTCTAGTTTTTGTTTTCTATGAATCTGACTAGTTTAGAAACTTCAAGAATGGAATCACACGGTGTTTTGTGTTTTTGTGACTGGCTTATTTCACTTAGTATAACAGTCCTGAAGGTTCATTACGCAGATTATTTTTATATAAAATGTGGGGAAACTAAGGGGGGAAAAGGAACAGCAAGGCTTAGGGTCTCAGGGTGCCACCCATGCTTTCTCTTCTCTTCAACTCATACCTGTGAAGCCTGCAGGGACCTTCTCAAATGAGCTTCAAAGATTAAGAGCCCCCGGTCCCTTCCAGAAATATCCCTGCTGGATCGGTGCCATGTAGGTAGGGAATAGGGTGGGATTCTTGGGAGAGCAGCTTAGCGAAGGTCAGAGCAGAGGCTCCCTAGCGGGCGCGGGTCCATAACAGCGCTTAAAGATTAGCAGCTGGAAAAATCCCTGGGCTCTAACGGCCTGCCCCTGGATCTCTACGATCTCCCCACACCCAGCACCTGCAGTCCCTTAACAGGGCTTCAATCGGACCGTATAAATACACTGGGCAGCCCTGAAATTCTGCGATTTGAGGACACGCTGTCAACTTTTATCCCAAGATCACATTGTAAAGCCAGACTGCCTTCTCCAATTCTGAACCGGCCCGGACCCGCACGGTGGTGGCCAGGTGTTGGGAGCGGGATGCGGCAAGCCAGACCGCTCGAAGGACCTCCTCTCCCGCATCCCCGCTAGTTCAGCACAACCCCGCAAGCAACCGACGTGCCAGCTAAAGGAAGAGAAGAGCAGAGACAGCACTAGCTCAGTTTCACTGCACTGTTTCCCGCGGACCCAAAGGCGCAGAGGCTCGGTCTCCTAGCCTCTCTCTTTTCGGACGGCAAAGCCAGCTGCGTTCTACCGGAAAAAAAAAGCTCATCGCCCAGGCCGAGAGCGCAGCGCTGGGGCCCTCGGAATTACCGTCACCGGGCCCAAGGGGACACGCAGCGGGGCGAAGGACGAGGGAGCGCGGCACTGCCGAGCGGCTCTGCGAAGCGCGGGACCCTCGGCGCTCGCGGTTGTGCCCTGATCCCAGGGCAGAGGTGGGAGGACGCCAGCGCACGGGAGCACTCCCGCTCCTGCAGCACTCCCGGAGACCGACTCCTCGCTGCCACCTAGCCCCACTGAAGGTGCGCCTCCCCAGTGCGGAATCCCTCCTAGCTCCCCGCCACCCCGCAGACCTCATAAACAACTTCTGGAACCGCAGAGGGCGGAAGCGGGGCGGGCGGGCCGCAGCCGAGCGGAGCCCGGGGGCAGTGGGGCGGGCCGGGGTCAGGGCAGAGGCTGCGGCCGCGCTTCCCTATTGGCCGAGACGCCGTGGGCTGCCCGGGCGCGCGGCGCGGGCGGGGCGGGGCGGGGCCCTCTAGCGAGAGCCCGCCCCCGCCCGCTGCGCCCGCGCCCGTCGCGCCCGCCCCACCCCCCCCCGCGGGCCGCCGGAGTTTTTAAAGTGGGCTGGCGGCCCCGCGAGCCCGACATTCGCGAGCGGTCAGCCGCACAGCTCCGGCGCCCGTCGCCTCCCGCCCCAGCTTTCCTGAGGCGGCCGTACAATCCTCGGCAGTGTCCTGAGACTGTATGGTCATCTCAGCCTCCGCGTCCTCCCGGCCCCGGACTCTGCCAACTCCCGTCGTTTGAGCCACTTCTTCTTTTTTGAAAACCCAGAAGAGTGACTCCTGACTCCTTTTCGAAGGAAAAAGGAACCTCGGCCCCCCTCTCGCTGCCCTTCTTTTGCGTGTGACAGCCTCCTCCCACTCCTTTCCCCGACCCCGCCTCCGCGTGCAGGTTCCTCCCCGTCACCTTTCTCCACCCCCCTCCCCCGCACCTAGCCAGCAGCCCGCAAACTTCCACCTGGCTGTGCGGGCGCTCGGGACCTGCGAGCACTCGGGACCTTTAACACGGGCGCGGGCCTCCGGGAGTGGGCTAGGGCCACAGCGAAGGTAGCGGCGGCAGCCCCCACCGGCCCTGGAGCTCAGGTGCTCGGCGTCTCAAAGGGCCCCCGCAACAATGACAGCTGACAAGGAGAAAAAAAGGTAAACGGGCGTCCGGAGCTGGTTCAGGGTGGGGGTGGGAGTGGCGGGGTTTCGCGGGATCGGCGCGACCGCGAACCACTGGGAAAGGAGCGTGGAGCGGTCTTTGAGGCCGGGAGATAGATTTGGAAAGTTTGGCAGGGGAGGGCAGGTGCCCCGTCTGGGGACGCGCGGCTGCGGTTTTGCGGTTGAGAGTTCTGTGGCCCGAAGGAGTCGGGAATCAGCGCGGGCAGCGAAGCCAAGAGGCCGAGGGAGATGGCCCTAGAGGTCGGAGGTGCTCCCGGGGTGCCTTCCAAAATCCATCCCCCCAAACCCACCCCCGCACCAAACCCCCGCGGCCAGCACGTTGAAATGTTTCTTGGTTGACTCGGCTCAGGTCAACTTTCGACTTTCTCACGGCTCGCATGAGGGGCAGCACTCACTCCTCTCTTTTCCTCGGGACCCTTGGGGTTCTTCCAAACGAGCTCTGCCCGTGCTGCTCCCCAGACTGGCGAGGGGCCGGAGGCGGAGCGCGGCGCTGGTAAGGGCCCCGGCAGAGCGGCCAGGACGCAGCAAAGGGCCCCACTCCAGGGTTCCAGACCCCACGGAAGATGGGAGAAGCCCCTTTCCTGATCTCGCACCTTGCCTCGGCGGGAGAGTGGGTAGTGGGCCGGGCTGCCTCGCGGAGGCAGGTGTCTTGGTGTGTGGGGAGGGGATGGCGACACCGGGCGCTCCCGGCAGGTCCCGGTGTCTCTCTCCCAAGAGGACAGAGAAGGGCAGCCACGATCTGCCCGCCTGCCCTCGCCAGCCTCTCAGCACTAGCGGAGAGGCAACCTCACTGCCCTCTCCCGGCGAGGGTGAGAGCGCACGGAGTGGCGTGCAGACGTGGGAACCGCCTTGCCTCCCGCAGTCGTGCGTGGCTAGCCGCCTGACCCCCCTCTCCTCCCAACCTCCATTCGTGCTGCCCCGCGGGCGGGAGCTTTCAGCCCCGTATTCGACGGCGGCTGGCGGGGCTTGTGTGCGGAGAATTGTAATCGAACGCGCGGCCGGCTGAAGGGCCTGAGCCGCGGGAGATCAGCTGCTGGAAGGCTGTGCGGTGGTTCGGGGATGGGGACCCAGCCGCGATGGGCGGGGGTGACCGGCCTCGAGCCGGGGAGCCCGAAGAGCTCAGTGCTTGGGTCGATTTACTCTTGCTCCGATTTCCACTGTGGGACCGGAGCCAGAAACCGTGTATCCTCTGGTCGAAAGCGGCGGTTCCTACCTCGGGGCACCGATAAGGATTTGATAAACAGGAGCGAATCGCGCCCGTTCTGGCCGAGCGCCCGGGCCCTTCGCTCCCGGATCGCTGGGGGGAGGGGATTGAGCCCCGCTCCCGGGTTGCGGCCGCGGCTCCCCTCCCGCGTCACGGTGGCGCCCCCAGGCTTGAGACGGCTGAGGGAGCCTTGCCCTGGCCGTTCTGGGCCCTGAGACTGCAGCCGTCGCTCGCCCCCGGGGGCCTCGGAGCAGCCCAGGAGTCCTGTGTCTTTGAAGGGCAGCGAAGCAGGGAAGGGACTTGAAGATTCCAACGCATTTTGTTAAGCCAGTATAGCCTGCCAATAATAATGACTGAACGATCAGAAGACAAAATTATAGTCAGCTCCTTTGCGCGCGCTGGGCTCTGGAGCCGGCGAGGGAACTTATTGTGCATTTTACAAGTGTGATGCCTATCGGTGAATGTTGCAATCGCGGAGGTGGGGCCTGATGGTAATCTTGACAGATGTGTGAAGTGTCAGTTTCTCCCGCGCGGCTTTGCGCGGGTCCTGTGCTATTATGTATGTTAATCGTCGCAAGAAACTTGGAGTAGGGGCAGAACTATTTCGACATACCTGGCTGTAGTGCCTCTTTCGTTAGAGATAGAGGGAGCCAGAATCGGAGCAGGGAAAAGTTGGGTAATCAGACTCCGAATTATTCACTAGAGCGGCAGGTTTAAGAACCACTGTGGGGATTGCCTGTGAGATGCCTAGGAGGCTAGAGGCGGTGGCCCCGCGTGTCTGCTTTCTGCTCCTTGCCTTTGGTTTTATGTCGCAGACTGGCAGGGCAAACAGTGTGTCCCTCACCAACCGGAGTCCTAAGAAAGGTTGTCCAATTCATGTTGGGCTAATTGTTTTGAGACGTATTTACTTTTCTAGTCTGGCTCTGTTTGCTGGGGGCATGCTCCTTGCAGGACCAAGGTGAAATTCAAATATGTGAACCAATGCATTGAAAGTTGGTGTGTCATGTAAGTGGCAGTCCTTAGCTTTGCCAGAGTGCCTCACAAGTTCGGTGTGACACCTGCTATGGGGGCTTTCAGATTAGGATTCTGTGTATAGGTTCTTAAGATGTGATTCTTCTGGTTCCCGCAGAGCCATTTCTTCCCCAAAATTCCAGATTCATGGAACATTAGCAATGTTCCTTCTAACAACAGTCTTGCAAGAAGTGGACAGGATTATTTTGTTCCAGAAAGTTCACGCATCGATGGCGATGTTAATGTTTAATAAAAAAGAGTTTGCTTTCTAAACGTTGGCTGGCCGACTGGGTTTCAGAGTGTGCTCTTTTAGCCGTGGTGGGCATTCCTAGTGACATCAGAGATGGCCAGAAACAAGCTTGCTAAGGGTGCTGCACTCACTCACTTGCTGCACTCATCTGTCAGGAGTGAAGTGAAGGTCTCATTAATCAGGGTTCCTGGTTCTGTGAAGAGCTAGAAAGTGTCTGGGCTACTCACTTCCTGATAAAAACAATTTCTGAGCCCCTTCCCTGGAAGAGAAAATAGTCTGGAAGTTCTTAGGTACATGGGGATTGGAGAGTGGTTTGGGTAAATATAAGTTGGATCTTTGGATAATCAGGGATCAAAGTCCATTTCCAAAGCCAGACCCAGCTCAGAGCTGCTTTCCAGAAAGCTCCGATTGCTTAGCGTGGGGCCTTGGGTGGGAGGAAGATCAGGGGTAGCAGATCAGAAGTTTTCTATCTCTGTCTCCCCCTGCCAACTGGATGTAGTGGTTCCTCTGCTAAAATAAAATCAAAGCCCACCTTTTTTTCTATTCGGAAGGCAAAATTATTGCTGGACAGTTTTCCTCAATTTAAATATATTTACTATAAATATTCCTTCAACATTCGATGTCTCTTTCCAATTACATTACCAGAATGCAGGTGTGATAAGGAATTGATGTAACACATTATAGGTTCAGGTGAATAAAATTTAATTCACACAGCTTTCATTAAGTTCAAAAGAATGCTATGACTACAGGTTTTTTTCAGCACTGCTGATGGGAAGCTTACAATTATTTTATGCAGGGACTATTCTCCAGTGGGGCAAATTGCTTTATGAGGCAGAGAACTACCTGTCAGCAGAGACATTCAAGCAGCTACTATTGATAGATTGATTCCTGTATTGAATAAGTTGGCATTTTCACTAGGAGTGAAAACCATGAGAACAAAACTGTTTAATTCACTTTGAATGTAAGTCAGTCTGTGTCTCTCTCTCTTTATGTGTGTGTGTGTGTGTGTGTGTGTGTGTGTGTGTGTGTGTGTGTGTAGGGTGATCCTCAACTTTCTAGGAATCTATTCTGTAAAATGTTTACAAATAGAAGGAACCAATTAGATAATTCTTAGTGCTCCAGGATTTCAGCCCAATACATTTGAAAATATTTGCTGTCATTAATTATCCCAAGATTTAGGCTTTTCTACTTCTCAGGAAATCTCTCCAGTGGTATTGGCCTATTTTTTTGTATTTTCCTCAGTTCTGTCCCATACCAACATGTGTTTTCATTTTAGCCTAATGAATCTTCCCTATTGTATTTGGTACTGACCATCATTGATAGTTCATAGCAGGTAGGGCTTTTGCCAATATTGTAAAGTTAGCAATGTTTGCTCTCAGGGTCCCCAGTACCCTTTACCCCCACCCTCCTCAGTACCAATGTCTAGTTTCGTGATGAAAACCAGCTCTGCTATTCACGATGTAAACCAATAAAGACAACAAATGTGTATTGAACACCTACTCCGTCTTTGGATAAAATGCTAGAGATATTAAGAAATAAGGGAATGTGGTCCTGGTCTTCAAGTTGCTTAGTTTGTTTGCGGGGAGGGGAAGGACACACAAGGAAGCTTACCTAAAAATACAGTAGCTGGCAGCTTACCTGTCACTTTTCTGTTGAGATCAAATCTTTTGAAGCTAAAGATAAGTTCTTTTTGTTTTGCGGTACGCGGGCCTCTCACTGTTGTGGCCTCTCCCGTTGCGGAGCACAGGCTCCGGACGCGCAGGCTCAGCGGCCATGGCTCACGGGCCCAGCCGCTCCGCGACACGTGGGATCTTCCCGGACGAGGGCACGAACCCGCGTCCACCGCATCGGCAGGTGGACTCTCAACCACTGTGCCACCAGGGAAGTCCAAGAAGTTCTTAATAGCATTTCAGTCAATAACTATACATTTAAGCACAGACAATTATTGAAAAGTATTGTGTGTTGGGGAGTGGGAGAATGGGTTCCTGGTTTTCCCTGGAATCACACAGGGTAGGCCCTGATCACCAGCATGAAGACTGGCTCTGAGGGAGGTCAAACAGAGGGAGTCAGTGTTGAGGGTAATGAGAGTAATGAAAAGTGGGGGGGGTTCAAGGGTATCCCTGTGGTGTTCTCTGACACCATAGACAGAAGAGCCCCCAGAGTTGAATGTTTACTCTTCTTTGTACACTTGCTTTGGTGAGGGGCACGGAGGGAGGCTAGGGATAGAGATTCTGGTCCCACTGAGGATAACCGTGGAGATAGCTATGATTCTGGGAAGACCAAGAAGGGAGAGGGAGTTTCTTAATCTGGGCTTTGTGAATGGGCTTCAGAGGGGTGGTCCAGGAGCCTCTGAAATTGGCTGCTGGTGTTATGGATAAAAGCATATTTTTCCCTAAGGGAAGTCAGTTGAGCTCTAATAGGCTTTCAGAAGTTCTGTGATCTGGAGAAGGCAAGCCCTTGCTCTTGGATGTCTGATTTGGTGAGTGCCTTACCTTTTAGGATCTTACTGTTCAGGTCTCAGAGGGGTCCTACGTTTCACTGCCAGTGTCTCTCCCTGTCTTGGAGATGGGGGAGGAGGTTGGTGTGTACATCTAGTAAAGATTCTGTAGTGCAGCTTAACCTTACCTGTACCCACCTGTCTGCCCACCCACATGTCTACCCTCAGTAATGGGAGGAAGGGGAACTGAGTGCCCTGCACAGGCTTAGTTCTGGTGTGGTTCATTCTTTTTAGTAATTTAAAAAAATTTTTATTGGAGTACAGTTGCTGTACAATGTTGTGTTAGTTTCTGCTGTACAGCAAAGTGAATCAGCTATACGTATACATATATCCCCTCTTTTTTGGATTTCCTTCCCATTTAGGTCATCCCAGAGCACTGAGTAGAGTTCCCTGTGCTGTACAGTAGGTTCTCATTAGTTACCTGTTTTATACGTAGTAGTGTATATATGTCAATCTCAATCTCCCAGTTCATCCCACCCCTCCCTTCCTCCACCCCCTCCCCCAGTATCCATACATCCATTCTCTATGTGTGTGTCTCTACTTCTGCTTTGCAAATAAGTTCATCTGTATCATCTTTCTAGATTTCACATATAAGCGATATTATACGATATTCATTTTTTTCTTCTGACTTACTTCACTGTGCATGACAGCCTCTGGGTCCATCCATGTCTCTGCAAATTGCACACTTTCGTTCCTTTTTAATGACTGAGTAATATTCCGTTGTATATATGTATGGTGTGGTTCATTTTGTTACTGCTTCTTAAAATGGCCATGAAATATTATCCTCATGTTTTCTATCATGCTCAAACAGTTATTGGAGGTCTTTTTAGGTACTAGGAATGTGTGTGTCCTTATATCTGCAATAGGACGAAACAAAAAACCCAAACACTTAGTCTTATTTGTGTAAGCACTGTCCTCAGAACTTTCCATGGGTGAACTTTTACTCCTCATAACAACCCGTGAGATAAGCCCTGTTATTATCCCCATTTCACTGATGGGAAAGCCAAAGTATAGAAAGGTGAATTGCCAAAGGTCAAGTAGGTAGTATGGGTGGAGCTGGGATTCGAATGGAGCAGAATGCCTCCAGAGCCTGTACTCTTTTTTTTGCTGTTGTTAGTATGTTTTTTAAACTTTTATTTATTTTTTAACATCTTTATTGGAGTATAATTGCTTTACATTGTTGTGTTAGTTTCTGCTGTATAACAAAGTGAATCAGCTACGCGTATACACATATCCCCATATCCCCTCCCTCTTGCGTCTCCCTCACACCCTCCCTATCCCACCCCTCTAGGTGGACACAAAGCACCGAGCTGATTTCCCCAGAGCCAGTACTCTTAACTAGTGATCCACACTGCCTTACCTTACCTAAGATATCTATAAAGTATCTAGTACCATGCCCAACCCATGGAAAGTACTCTATAAATGATAACTGCTTTTGCTGTTGTATTTACAATTATTATAATTACTTTTCTCTTTTGCGATTCATCACTTGTATGGAACCTCACACGCAGACAGGGATTGAAGATATGAACGGTAGACTTGGAAGCCCTGGAAACTCTAATTTTTCATGGGTTTTCCTCCACTCTGGCAGGAGATGGTTCTCTACTGCCCCCAAAAAGTTCAAAGCTTTCCACCTCCCACTTTTAACAGGTGGCAAGACTTAAGTAATTCCTGTAACCTTCAGACTCCATTGTGCAGAAGAACCTGTTGGAAGCTCTTCCTCCGTGGCTTCTGGAGAGCCATCTCCAAATCAAGTTGCACAAGACCACCTCTGGCCCTTTTGATCTTTTGAAATTGTGAGCACAGGAAGGAGAGAATGGACGGGAAAATAAAGAATAGCTATGATCATTGCAATAATAGTATGGTGCGTTTTTATAGAGCCCTTCTCTGATGAGCCCCAAGCTTTCACAGCCATCACACCATTGGCCTCTGCACTGTGAACCTCAAAGGGCTTGTTGAGTTTTCCCAGTGCTGCAGAACACAATTGCATGAACATATCATAGCAGAGAGAGAAGCAAGCCATATTGGCAATTGCATATCACTGTGTTTGTGGTGGCCATGCATGGCGTGCCAGTATCTGTGATTTTTCAAGTAGAGGTTGGTGCAGTTTGTCACCAATGGTCTGGTCCCGCTATGGAAAGCCACAGAACTGATCTGCAAGTATGAGATCAATAAGAGTGACAGGGCCCTGTGAGCTCTCTGGAGCCAAGAAGACAGGCATGTGGAATGGACCAGAATGTTATCTACCTCTAAGTGGTCTTGTTTTTTCCTGTATTCTCAAGAGTACCAGTTTGCTTGACCTCCTTAGACTGTTTCCAGGGGCCAGTTGTATATCAGCAAACTTATAATATGACATGACCATCAGAGCCTTTACATGTTCCCAGGAGGCACATTTTCCCACCTTCACTTGGAAAAATTCTTTAGTTTTAAAGTTACAAGTAACTTCTATGTGAGATAATGACTCTGGGAAGCAGGTCCTTTTCTCATGTGGAAAGATATTTCAGAAAAGGTGGTTTGTCAGTAAGGAAAATTACCCCATTAAAAAATATGTATTGATTTGCCATGCCCCCATCTGGCGTTTTCCCAATTTTACAAAGCCAAGGAAGTGGATTGTTAGAAATCTCTTCTTATATTCCTCCAGTGACTTTCTGCATCCCATATCCATGGTACCTTCGAATAAAAAATTCAAACCTGAGAGGTTAGTGCTGGGAATCATAACAGATGAGTGATTTTATTGGATGAAGCTGTATAATAAAGCACACGAGTGGGAAAATGACTCCATTTTCTGTACTCACACTTGTAATGTTGGAGGTTAACTAACCCCCATTGCGATGTTGGCTGCCCACAGATGCTGGGGGTACAGCTGATATGATAGTCTTTTTAGAAGTTCATCAATTCTGTAACAGCTTTAGTTGACTCTTTTGGTCTCAATTTCAGTCTGAGTCTCCCTGCTGTTGACCTATGAGTGTGGGGAGTCAGTGGCTCACTATGAATAAGGGGACACATGGCCTCAATCTGTGTTCAGAAGCATTTTATAAATCCTTTAAAAATACATTGGTTAAAGTGTATGATTTTTTTTTTTTTTGGTAATAATCATTTAAATCACTGTGCTGGGTATCTAGTCGTACAGTTCTCTCTCTCTCTCTCTCTCTCTCTCTCTCTCTCTCTCTCTCTCTCTCTCTCTCTCGATGCTATATTTATATTAACAAATATGTATGTCTTACCCTTGATACAAATTTTTCATATTGTTACCACTTTGAGTAAGATTTGTCCTGACTGCCTCTGGGTAGAGGGCAGGGGGAAGGAAGGGTAACACATTATCCTAATTTTATGTTTGAGAAACTGAGCTGTAAAAAGAAGCAAACCATGTCACCTGCAGTGAAAGCTACAACTGGACCCAGGTGTCCTTTGGGCACCTGTTACAAGCTAATGAAGGAGCATGAACACGAAGGGGGTGACTCAAACTTCAATGCTAACTACTCTCATTACTAATGAGTAATTACAGCAAATATCTACAGGCCTCCTTCCTACCTTTACAGCTTCCTGTTGCTGAAGCACTTTGGAGTATTGAGAAAGATTGTCCTGGAAAATACGTCATACACAGTTGCAGGAAAGAATGGCTTTCTGTGAGCACACAAAATCAGCTGCTGTCTCTGTTTATGAATTCCACGTGGAAACAGCAGAAAATTGTGCCTGTGAGGAGCTGTTCGAGGGCCCATTCTTCAGAACTTCAAAACAAAATTTAAAAAATCAATTCTGGACAGTCAAATATATGGGGAACTGGGACTCTGTGATGTTTTTACAGAGTGTTCTAGAAATAATAGGACCGTGCAAGTAAAACACAGATCATTTGATAACCACTCTTTGATGAACATATAACCTCTACACTATTTTTCTGAATGAAAATACTCATGTTTAATTGAGTATATCGCGGTATACAAAATATGCCATGTGGAGAATTCAGGGAGCTAGAAGATTATCATTCACTCTGTGAAGATTCCAGGCTAAACCCCAATAATGCTCCTTCCTTCTCTATTTGGTTTAAGAAGCACTCCAGTGAAATTGCTTTCTTCAGTGTTTGTAAACCACCGTAACCTTGTGTTTCTCTCCTGTGTTTTCAAGAGTTCTCAGATACTATTTTAGCATGGCAGCCTTCACTCCAGCACTGGCTGAGGTTGATGAAGCTAATTTTGGTGCCCAGGGTAAAGAGAGAGAGAAGTCATCTCTAGAGCCAAAAGGACTTTCTGGTGCCCGGGTTCAGAGCTGCGTGGTGTTACTGGACACACCACATTTCACCCTTAGAACCTTTATTTGTGTGATTCCACAACAAATGTTTATCCAGATATTAAGGTAAGAAAAGTATGAAGGTCACATTTTGCTGGTGACAAGGGAGCTTCTCTAAAGGTAACTATATCGCCATGCCACAGGAGTCTGTCTTTTCTCCTGTACCAGGGCTTTAGGGGAATTAGTGGTAGTGGGGCATGGGAGCCACAGCTCTTTCGCAAATTTTTGGCTTCCTTGCCTTTGCTCTGCATGTCCTGGCGCAGCTGACACAGCCCCTCCCCTTTGGTGAGGTTCTTTGGGGTGGTCAGGAAGTCAGGGGGAAATCCTGATCCACTGTGTGGCTGCCCCACTTTCTGGTGCTTTCTGATATTCTCTGGAAATTAGCACCCCCATGCATTTCCCTGCTATCTGACTGGCTGGGAGGCAGCCTGGCTGCTAAAATAGCTCTCCTAGCCTCTCAGAACAGGTTTGCATGGCGCTGATACTGCCCCTATTTTAGGCAGGGTTGTCATGTCCTTGGAGCACAGTGAGTCTTCAGGGTGGGGAAGGGGTTCCTTTTGTGGATTTGAGTGTTTCTCCTGAAGATCTCCAAGGATTAGCTAGACACATTCAAAACCTGAATGAGGACATGGATCCTTGGTCCAGCTTTCTTCCCAAGGGCAGCCTACACAGCTGTGGGAATTCATCTCATTGACAATAAGGGACCCCACTCCAACCCTCTCACCCCGTTCACCATCACCCAGTGTGCTTCCTGAACCCCAGATGTGCCAGTCTCCTCGCTCTGCTGCAAGGGCTGGTTCACTCCACGTCACAGGTCTCCTTCCCACCTCTGCTCCCTCAGCCCAGTCCCTCCATCTAGGGGACTTCTCCTGACTTCTCTTTGTACTCGAGTATCTCCCGCTTTCCTAGCTTGAGCCCGAGTGCCCCAGGTCCTACAGAACCTTCTGCAGTAGTTCCCACACCAGCACCTCCCCCTCCACTCCTTTCTAGCTCTTGGCGACTTACGCGAGAGAGCCCGCCTGATTATATTTCCTTGTTATCTAGTGACACTTCATGTGTTCTTGTCTTTCCAGCAACATTACATGTTGCTCAAGGGCAAGGATGTCTAATTTTCTAATGTGCCTTGTAAACACCGTGCATATTTTGAGTCCCCAAAATCATGCTTAATTAAAAAAAATCATACAAGTGCTTAATGTCTCTTGGTTCACTTGGAAAGCCTGGCTCTTGGGCTCTCCTTTTCTTTTTCATGTAGATTTGAGCCCTTTATTTATTTTCCTTTTTTTTTTTTTTTTGCGGCACGCGGGCCTCTCACTGTTGTGGCCTCTCCCGTTGCGGAGCACAGGCTCTGGATGCGCAGGCTCAGCGGCCATGGCTCACGGGCCCAGCTGCTCCGCGGCATGTGGGATCTTCCCGGGCCGGAGCACGAACCCGCGTCGCCTGCATCGGCAGGCGGACTCTCAACCACTGCGCCACCAGGGAAACCCTTATTTTCCTTTTTTAAAAAAAAAAAAAAAGAAAGAGGAAAAAGAAAAAAATACCCACAAGACCATAGGCAGGTCTGGTTGATACATGATTTTACATCAAATGCAAACATTAGGCTAGTATTGTGAAGTCAGTGCTTCACTTCAAGATTGCCCAACGCTCCAAGGCAAGTACCAGCCAAACAACAAAGTACTTACTTGCTCTAGGTTAAAGTTTAAAAAAGCCAGGTGGGAAAGTGTGTGTAGGGGAGTACCCACTCTCAGGTTAGAAATCATCTTCCCTACGAGGCCTTCCTGATTCGCAGCACATTGGTTACCCCTGCATTTATATGGTCTTCAGTCTGTGTCTTATTACTTGTATGATGCTCTTAAAATTTGCTTTTCACTGTGTGTGTGTGTGTGTGTGTATGTGTGTGTCTGTCTGTCTCTGATCACCACATAGGTGGTAAGCCCTTCAGGAGCAGAAACCTAGTTATCTTTTTTGTTCTTTCTTCTCACAGCACTGAGAACAGAGGCCCACATTTGGTGCCCAGTAATTGTTTGTAGACTCAGTAATTCGATCTATGTCATGAACTTTGGGCTTAGTGCAGTGGGTTAGAGATTTAGGCAGAAACCTTTGCTCAGATCAACTTACCCATCCTCCTTGGTCACCCCCCATACATGTAGTGAAGTTTGTGTGGATACTGTCATCACCGTGTACAAACATTCTAGGTTACCTACTAAATTCAGGTGCCATGCCATGTAGTGAGGTTACAAAGAGGCATTAGAGTCTAGTCCCCTGCACTCAGGAGGCTTAGAGTCTAGCTGGTGAGTCAAGGAGTTCCTGAAATGATTTGTTTAAAACAAGGCAAGATGGTTTATGTTAATGGTTGTCTTAGCCCCACCTTTACGATGTTGCTGTCTTGTTAGGAGGTCAGAACTAGCTCAGATAAAACATTGAGCAAACTGTGGAAGATGGATAGTAATTGAGTGCGAATAAGGGTAAACAGATCTTGTGTGTTGTGAATAGTTTCAGGAAAGGAACTGATCAGCATAGATTAGAGGGAGGTTTAATGGAGGAGCATTAAGAGGTGGGTCTTGAGGATTAGGTAGAATTTGGATAGGCAGATGGGTTTGGGGCATTCCAGCAGGGGTGAACAGCTGGAGTAAAATGAGGAGGTAGGAATAATGAGGGTGGTGTACAGGCCGGTGCTGGGAAGCCGGCTCCTTCCAGAGCTGAATCCGGAGCTGTGTTAAAAGATGGGAGATGGGGGACCAAGCCCAGGGTGGTGTTGGGAAGTTGAGGACATCATGATTCCTCTTTGAGTCATGATGTGATGGAATCTTAGGGCTGCCTTGGGGCCACAGGAGCAGTGCCTGCTTCTCTTGGGAGTTATTTGGACTGGGAGCTGCTCAGGGCACATCTGTTATCTTCCGGCTGGCTCTGTGTAAGCACCACAGGGTGGTTGGACGGTGCCATGGTTGTCCTTCGTAAGGCTAAGAATGTTCCTCTGTATTGCTTAGGAAATAAGTCATTCGCAAATGTGCCCAGATTGCTCTAGAATATATTTCTTTTTGGACTGTACGACACCTCAGGGTAATAAATGCCTCCCAGTGTCCAGAGTAGGAGGCTGGAAGGGGACAGCTTACTGTGTTCTAAAATAGCTTCCATCGGGCTCTGTGGACGGGTGCACTGATGCTCATTCCACGTCCTCATTTTGATGGTGAAGCCTCTGTCTCCTTAATAATGTGATAGGGGCTTTTGTTCTATCGTTTCTTGCCCTTTGTCACTGTAGATTCTAAGTTTTTGAGTCTGATCATTATAGAAAGATAGGACAGGCCCTTCAATGCTCCACTGTTTGTAGGGAGAGAGATGGCCATGCTTTTTGTCAGCCTCTACTGATCACTGGGAATTGCATCCCCTGCGTGAAGTGGCAGCTGAGCTGTTCCCTGGCCTTCTCCTTTCCTGTTGTGTGGCTACACCATTCCCTAAAGCCCGAGCTCTGGTGTTCTCGGACAGATGTAGCCAGAGATAAAAGGAGCCATCTTTCTGGAGTCACCTGGTAGGGTAGCTGGGGTAGGGTAGTTATACCCACAGCAGGTATAACGTTTCTCCTGGAGGTATTTAGAAGCATTTGAGGTCATGGCTGGACACTTGCGAGCAGGGCCTTGGCAGAGATCCTGAATCCCTGAAGAAGTTCCCACACCAGGGCCCAGCAGAGGCCAAGCAAGTCACTTTAGTGCACCCTGTCCAATGGTACTTCGAGGGAGGCCGCTACTGTTGATAGCTCTTGTCTTGGAATTTAATGTCATTGTGGCAACTGTGTGTCCCGTCTCTTCTTCCTTTTCCAGCCCCTCAGTAATTCGTAAATGGTTGTCGAACTGGGAAATTGCTCCCCCTCCCAGGGAGGATTGCTTTCTTCAGTGATGTGCTCACATTTAACACCTACTCTGTGCAGGCTGCTGAAATCTGGGCCTGAGCCCAGGAAGGGCCCTCCGGAGCCAGGTGGATGGGGGCTTCCTCCCCCGGGACTGCAGGTGGTGGAGAGCCGCAGAGCTCAGTGCAGCCAGCCCAGACACAGGGGCTGCCTGGGGCCTTGGGAAGCCCCTGGGAAGTGGCCTCGGGGATGTCCTGAGAAACCCCATAGGCCAGGAAGTGGTGTTTACCTTAATCGAGCTAGAGCTAGAATTCCAGTCCGGCATCCACCTGCCCACAGCTCCAGATAGGCCCCCGGAAGGGAGAGGAGGGTGATCTAACCCAGCTAATCTGTGATGACACCATTAGGGTAGGAAAGCTGTGAACTTACCATGTCTATTCCTCTCTGTTTTTTGGTTTTTTTTTTTTCTTTTCTCTTCCTTTCCAAAGTAAAAGTACTTTTGAAAATAACAATTTTGCGAAACTCCTAACAAACTGTTTGCCCCACCTGAGTCAGTTCGGTGATGGGACCTGGGCACACTTGGTGGTGGTGTGGTCACAGAAGCCACTGGCCAGCGTTGGGCCTTGAGAAATCCTGGTGACCAGAGCACCCGGGCAGAAAGGAGTCTCAGATGACCATGAAGGGTGATTCATTCTTTCCTGAGCCATTCATTTGAGCACATTTGAACCATTTTCCACACTCAGATCAACATAAGCCTTGGGACGCTGGGCCACCTGTAGCTCCTTGTATGGATCCAAATGTTACAAGGGTAATGACGTAACAATTCTCCTGGAGTTAGATTTTTCTGGGCCAAGGCAGAGTACATGTTTATTTTGGAAAGGGACAAACTTTCACCCACTTGAATTCCTTTGCCTCCAAAATTAGTGTCAGGGGATGACCACAGCATTCCATATTTCTTACCCTTTGTTTTGCCAAACAGATTGTAAATGCCCCTAGGGCCACTTTTTACTTCTTTTGTGTCCCTGGCAAAGCCAGCCTCCATAGGAGGTTCAGAGGAGCTCTCAAAAATCTCTAGGACTCTGAGAGACTGTTCTAGATCTTTTTCAGACTTGTGTGACCTAGAAAGGTAACTTAACCTGTCTCTGTTTCCTATTCCTAAATGGCGGTTAGATACACTAACTGCGTTCTATGAGTACTGTTATTATAAGTTTGATATGAGCTAGAGTTTCAGTAAAACCATGCATTTTAAGAGCGTATTGCACTTTGAAAATGTTTTTTGCAACCATTACCTCAATAGAAAGACCTTTGAAGAGTATAAAGTACAGACCATTAAGGCAGCGTTATTAACAAGAACAGCAGTATAACCATTTGGCACATCACTACCTGTTGGAATGATTTGACTGCAGTTGGGAGGGAATCTTAGCAGACGCTGAAAGGAGACGCTGGCTCTCCAGCCTTTAACTGCCGCTACCACCAACTGCCCCCAGGGTTGGTTATGTGCTCTTGCCAATCATGATTTTCAAGTTTGAGTTGTATTTCTCCCATCTCCTGAGATGGGAGGAAATCTGATAACACCAAGAGACCAAGGAAACTTCCAGGACTCCTGAAAAATGGTCTGACTGTGGATGTGCCCTTTTCCATGCCTGGCCTGTTCTCCCCCTCACCTGTGGAGATGAGGGTCCATGGCTGCTGCCATCCTGTTACAAGTGGGGATTTGCCCTTCGATTCAGCACCCCCAGATCTCTAGACCTAAAGAGCTGTATCTGCACCACCTCTGCTCAGGTCCCACTTGTTGCTCTGTTTCTCACAAGCAAAACCTAACTAACTATGGGCCCCCAAAGGGACTAAGGTGTTCAAAAGGTCAGGCAGCTTGCTGGGAGATGTAGAAATGCGGGGCACACTGAGGCCTCGAGATGCCTGGGCTTCCTGGTCTTGCTGGTAGTGGGAAGAGGCTTTGGGTGTGAAGAGCTTGGCTCTGCCGCTTAGTGACCGTGAAACTTGGCCGGTCACTCCATTCTGGCCTCAGATCTGTCACCTGCAGCATCCCTGACATCTCTTGTGCCTGAGCTGGCCCTTCCCTCAGCCCCATCTCGAGGCTGGACAGCTGCTGGGGCCTTAGGGCTCAGCTTAAATATCACCTCTTCAGAGAAGTCTATCCCCACCTCCCTCAGTTAACCGCCAGCCCTCCAACCCTCTTCTCCATTTTTTTTTTTTTTTTTTTTTTTGAAAGACAGCATTCCCCACATGCTGTCATTCACTTCTCTGCTTATTATCTGTTGCTGCCTCCTGGTTTGTAAGCTCCTTGAGGGCGGGGGCCGTGCTGCCTTGCTTGCCACCATACCCACAGCGTTTGGGGCAGTGCTGGGCACCTATGAGGTGCTCCTTAAATATTTGTTAAATGAAATAATTATCCCAGGGTTGCCGGGTCTTTGTCCTCAACCTGGCATTATCATTTCTTGCATTTGTTCGCTCAGTGCTTAATTTTTTCCCAAAGCTCATGATGTAGGTTAAAGTAGTTGTCATTCTCACCATATAGATGAAACAAGCGAGGCACAAAAATGTGATTGCAAAGTCAGGGCAGAAGAGCCCATGTTAGCAGAGCCCTGACCCCAGCCTCTCTCCACTGGCTGGTGCTGTCTCTCTGGGCACGTTATTTTTCTGTCATGGTGATGTTATTGTTTGTCTTATTTGGCAATGTTTACGCCAGAGGAGTAGGGGCCATTGTGTGTTGGTGGCGACTGGAAATACACAGCAGAGTCCCAGGAGAATGCCACTGTCGGTCCTCACCACAATTAGCAATTGTCGGGCCAGGGGCAGTGACTGGGTGGGAGTTGTTCCCTACGTGGCTGGTGGTTCTGAGTGTTAAAATACCACTGCCTGCTCCTGACAGAGGCAAAAGAGAGGAGTGGGGGGACCTCAGTCCTATTTCTGCCCAGTCCTGTCCATCCCACTACTTACATCTAGGGCCTTTCTGCTTGGGAAATGTCCTGTTGTATGCCTAGCAGAATTCCTGTGGCCTGGTGGAAAGGAAACAGGAGTGCTAACCAGCTGGGTGACCTCTGGGCCTCAGTTTCTCCACCTTTAAAATGGGCTAGTAGGTGGGAACCAGTTCCATTGTGAAATGAAGTCCAGGTGGAACCCGGTCCCGACTCCTGTTTTCAGGTGCTTCCTTAGGGAAGGAAGATGGGAGGTTAAAGGTGATCAGTGGAGATTTGGAAAAAGCATCTCCAATTCCCCTGTAATTTCCCCCTCTCCAAGAGGAGGTTCTGTTAAAGTGGAGAGGGGCAGAGACTTGCGAGTCATTACTGGACATGGCATGATGCCAGAGAGCAGGGGCTGGACCCACTTCACTGACAGCAGCAGGACCCCCTCCCCACCCCCCGTTAAGGAGAAAGTGGGTTGAGGTGGGACAGAATGTGTGCTGCCCAGCAGTTTCTACAAAAGGGAGCAGTTGTTACCAGGCAGGGCCGCGTCTCATCTCCTAATGCCGGGGAAGAAGGAGGCAGGCTTCTCGGGTGAGTGAGAGCATCCTTAACCAGGAGGCCTGGCTCCCCACTCTGATAGCATCATGGTGCAGCCGTTGTGCACTCCCTCTGAGCTTCGGCTTCTATAACTGTCAGATGGCTGTTGTAATCCCTGCCCTGCCAGTTGGATTGGGGCTTGGAAAATACAAACTACTGCAAAAGAAGGGGTTATTACTTCTGTGATTCACATATAAGTGTGTGTGCATATAAATAAACATATCCGGGGTGCTCAGGGTTGATACTGACATGAGATGATGGACACAAGCTAGCTGAGAGTACTGAGTCCTTCAGTCTGAGGCAGTGAGAGAGACAACTGAGTTAGAAAGCTGGTGGCCTTGAGAGGAACAGGCCTGGAAATTGCTGAATGGAGTCATGTTGTGTTTGGGGGGAGGAGGAAAGCGATGTGGGACAGAGGTGAGTCATGGTGCGTGAGTGCTGGGGAGTCACCTTGAACTTGGGCCAAAAAAGTAGAAATATTGGGACTTGGGTTTATCTGCCTTACATCAGGTACATCAAGTTCTGGATGGCCGCCCACTGGCCAGAGACCTGAGGTGGACGGCTCTCCCTTGCCGCCCTGGAGGCTTTCTGCTGGCTTCAGCCCTGCTGAGCAAAGTCCACTTGTTCACTGGAGTTCACACAGACTCCTTGCCAGGCCTGCCCAGAATCCTGTCTCCTCTGACTTCCTGTGCTCTTGCATAATATTTCCTTGCTTCTTGAATGGCTGCCCCCAGTGCGGGGGCAGCTCCCTGACGCTGCTGGACGGAGAGCAGGATGTGGAGGGAGGATAGGGATGTGCAAACGTCACCCAGGGATGCCTGGGCCTGAGGGAGGAGGGCAGTGCTCCCCAAATTGCTTGGTGGGAGATTTTAGCATAAGGGTAGTTAGGGAGACTACGCAAGAGTATGTGTGTGTACACACACACACCCAGACCCTATAAGTTGTCTCTCCTGTAAAATTTATTATTATTATTTTTGCAGTACGTGGGCCTCTCACTGTTGTGGCCTCTCCCGTTGCAGAGCACAGGCTCCGGACGCGCAGGCTCAGCGGCCATGGCTCACGGGCCCAGCCGCTCCGCGGCATGTGGGATCTTCCCGGACCAGGGCATGAACCCGCGTCCCCCGCATTGGCAGGCGGACCCTCAACCACTGCGCCACCAGGGAACCCCTAAAATTATTTTTAAAGTAGTTGTTTTCTTCTGATTATAAAAAGTATACATGTTCCTGTAAAAAAAAGTCATGGTACAGAAAGGCATCAAGATAAAACTAAAAATCACCAAAATTCCACCATCCAGAGATAACCACTGTTAACACTTTGGTGAACATACTTTCTTCTATAGAGTAAATATGGACATGTAATTGCAGAGTATAATCATACTATATACTGTTGTGGAAAATGCATTTTTCATACAGCAACTTATCAATATTCTCTCTTGCTATCATGGTATATAGATTTAACACAGCTGTACTTAGTTCCACTTACAGATGTATCATAACACAATTCCGATTCATCGACACATCCTGGTTCAGAAAACAAGCTCTAACCAGCCCAGAGATGTTCGCAAACTAAGAAAGCAGCATCTCTTGTATATGCCTGACCAATGTGTCAGCTCTGGTGTCCCAGAAATAACTACAAATTAAAAGTTTTTGTATCCATGTAGGCCTTTCTCTAGGCCTAGAGTAATTCACGAGATTACATAGAAGAGGCTGCGGTGATGAGGGCTGTCAGGGCTGGGTGTCACTTCGGGTAAGATCATCTCCCAGTGTGGCCCATGTGTCTGCTCTGAGCCAGGAGCCACTAGCTAGAAGAACGAGTTTTTCTTCAGTGATGTCGTTCCTGTGCCCAAGATTTCAAACAAGCATCATTTAAAGTTTTAATTGTTTATCACCCTCCCCAAGTTCTGTGACACAATCCGTATATTGTAAAAGGCACCCTTCCTTCTTTACACAATAGTGTATTCATGATATTGAAAACTTTAGTGCATATACGGTATCATTCAGAGTTGTGACAGAAGATAAAAACAAAAATTTTTTTTTAGCTGAGGTAGATGCTATTAATACATTTCTATCCCATACCTGAAAGCTGTATATGTTTAAGAGTTGTAATGAGCTTTTTCTCTTCCTTTGCTGATCCTGGTTGGAAGTGTGGCATTATCTTTACAGCAAACTTCAGCATAACGATGACTCCTGTCCGTTTGGGAATCTGTTGTCTACACAGCATTTGTTTGTTTCCTATGAATCATTTTTAAACCGGATTGGATATTTCTTTGATTTAATCAGGAGTTTTTAGTATGAGGCTGGGCTCACTGTCTGTGGTTGGAAATTGCTTGTTAGGTTTACTTTTGAGTCAAGACAAATTGTTTCCTAGAGCTCTCTGTTTCAGACATTTCTTCTAAATCAAAACACTTGATACTGCTAGTCAGCTTAAATATATTTGCTTAAAACTTTGCAGGCATTGTTTAAAACAAAAATTTGCAACAAAATTTAGCACCAATAAAATCCAAGTATCTTACCCCATTTTGTTTATAGTTGTGTGCTCTCCAGGCAAACAATCTATTACAACAATTTGTGTAATTATAGTCTCTCCTTCAATTTATTCACCCAGGATTCCATTTTTGAGAATTACTGGCCAAACTGTTCTTACATCAAATTCTTTGATTGTACTTCTTTGGGATGGGGATAAGAGTTAGAGAGAGGAAATAATGTAATGTTTGTCTGCCTTGCAACATTTTCGGTACGTGGACATTTAGCAAGTCAGTTTTTTAATTGCTCCCTTTCTTGGTCATTACCTGATTTTGGTGGGGTCTTTGTCATGTGTGCACATTTGGGAAGTGCAGAGGGACAGTAAGATGGAATTGGTCCTCAGAATTATGAAACAGGACTTTGTTGAAGTTGATACTCCTGTACAATGAACATGGAGCAGCCGTTGGCATGGCAACCCCTACGTGGAAAAGTGCACGCCGCTTGCAGATGACTTTTGCAGTACTCAGTGTTAATCTGATAAATGGCTTTTTTAATAGTAGTTTGTGGGCTAATGGAAAGGTCGAAGCAAACCTTCATTAACGGGAAGAAGGATGGGGATTTTGAAGCCTCTGAGTGAACACATCGGAGAGTCACAGCCAAATCTCCATTTTCAGCTGTGTCTCCTTTTCACATCAGATGTGCTCATAACATGGCAAGCCAAAGTAAATTGAGAACACTGTTTGTCTTGAAAGGGTGTTGCTGCCATAATCAGTTTAGATTTTCAAGCATGCAGAGGTTTTAGAGTCCTTTTTATTCAGGACATTTACTTTGGTGAGAATTTAGTAGTACTATAGATGCAGAAGGTTTATATTGTGATACCTATTTCCTTTTGTGGCCGTGGTGGAGTGAGAGTGGTTAACTACTCTTTTGTTTATTGTGGTAAAGTATATATAAAACGTAAAAATTACCATTTTAACCATTTTTAAGTGTTCAGTTCAGTGGCATTAAGTATACTCCCACTGTTGCACAGCCAACACCACTATCCATCTCAAGAAATTTTCCATCGTCCCAAATTGGAAAGTCTATATCCATTAAAAAATAACTCCCATTTCTCCCTCTCCCAAGCTGCTAGTAACCACTATTCTATTTTTCTCTATGAATTTGACTATTTTAGGTACCTCGTAAGTGGAATCACACAATATTTGTCCTTTTTTGTCTTGCTTATTTCACTTTTCATAGTGTTTTCAAGTTTCATTCGTGTTGTAGCATGTGTCAGAATTTCATTCCTTTTTTTAAAATGGATCTTTATTAGAGTATAATTGCTTCACAATACCATGTTAGTTTCTGTTGCACGACAAAGCAGATCAGCCATATGCATACATGTGTCCCCGTATCCCCTCCCTCTTGAGCCTCCCTCCCATCCTTCCTATCCCACCCCTCTAGGTCATTGCAAAGCGCCGAGCTGATCTCCCTGTGCTATGCTGCTGCTTCCGAAAATGGTACTCATTCCTTTTAAAGGCTGAATAATATTACATTGTATGTATATACCACATTTGGTTTATTCTTCCGTAAATGGAATTTGGTTTGTTTCTACCTTCAGCTGTTGTGAATAATGCTGCTAGGAACGTGGGCATACAAATATCTGTTTGAGTCCCTGCTTTTAGTTGTTTTGGGTATACACATAAGAGTGGAATTGCTGGATCGTGTGGTAATTTTATTTATTTATTTATTTATTTATTTATTTACCTACTTACTTATTACCTGCGCCGAGTCTTAGCTGCTGCATGCAGGTTCCTCGATGCTGCGTGCGGGATCTTCGTCACGGCATGTGGGCTCTTTAGGTGCAGCATGCAAACTCTTAGCTGCGGCATGCGAACTCCTGGTTGCAGCATGAGGGATTCAGTTCCCTGACCAGGGATCAAACCCAGGCCCCCTGCACTGGGAGCACAGAGTCCTAGCCACTGGACCACCAGGGGAGTCCCAATTTTATGTTTAATTTTTTACAGAACTGCCTTAGTGTCTTCCACAACAGCTGTACCATTTTACCTTCCCACCAGGGTTCCAATTTCTTCACATCCTTGCCATTTTTTCTGTTTTAGTTATTGTTGTTTTCACATGAAAGCCATCCTAGTGGATGTGAAGTGGTATTTCACTGTGGTTCTAATTTGCATTTCCCTAATGATTTGCAGTTTGTCCTTATAAATACATTGCCACATGCGTGATGTCCTGTGGGGATGGAAGTCATTGCACCACTGTTGATACCTGTGAGGCACATGAAACTGTCAGTGCAGTGATGTTTGCTGGGGCTGAGGGGTGGGGGGGAGGGCAGTACCGTGCGATGATTATGTACTGCCACCTCAGTAGACCTGTTGTCAAAGTCTGTACTGTGGAACAAGTGAAACAATTTTAAAATAGAGGTCTTTGACACCTGAAACTAATAGAAAATTGTAAGTCACTTATACTTCGGTAAAAAAGGGCTTTGGTACTGAAGGAATGGCACCTCTTTGGATGAGGTTTAACTAAGACAAGCCTGCTGTGTGTGATCCTTCCTGCTTTGGCGTGTTGTGTAGGCATAAGTAGCCCTCATCCCTGAGAAGATCATTGTTGTCATCAGCTCCAGAGACCTGAGCCCATCCTCCTTCCTCTCTGTGGGGAGGAAATCCCCCAGACATCTTGCCACAGGCTTGCTTAGGTCTTTGAACCACACCACTGTCTAATTCCTCCACCTGAAACAACATGCACACCCTGCTCTTCCCCACCCCATAGGTTCTTGTGCTGGCAGCTTATATATATATATATATATATATATATATATATATATATATATATATATATATATATATATACTTTTTTTTTTTTTTGTGGTACGCGGGCCTCTCACTGCTGTGGCCTCTCCCGCTGCGGAGCACAGGCTCCGGACGCGCAGGCTCAGCGGCCATGGCTCACGGGTCCAGCCGCTCTGCGGCATGTGGGATCTTCCTGGACCGGGGCACGAACCCGTGTCCCCTGCATCGGCAGGCGGACTCTCAACCACTGCGCCACCAGGGAAGGCCCTGGCAGCTTATATTTTGACAAGAAAGGGAAAGAAATTAGAATTTATTGAGCACCTGTGGTAAGCCTGGCACTTTGCTGGACAGTGTGTAGCAGGTGAAAGACCTGACTTCTGTCCTTAAAATAAGTACTATAGGTCTTATCATTTAGTATGGGATTCTACAGTAGGGCTTCCAAACTTTAGCAGACATCGGAACCACGTGGGGGCTCATTAAAACTCAGATTGCTGGGCCTCATGCCCAGAATTTCTTATTCAGAAGGTCTGGGGTGGGGCCTAAGATTTTGCCTTTCCAGCAAGTTTCCAGGTGACGTTGATGCTGCTGGCCTGAGGACCACACTTTGAGAACAACTGCTTTACATGGACCCTATGAAATAGAAATTATTCCCATTTACAGATGAAGAGCTGAGTTGTAGAGAGGCAAAGTGACTTTTCTCAGATCCTGTAGACAGAGCGCCAAAGCCCAGATTTGAAGCTGGGGGCTCTCACTCCAAAGCCTCTGCTCTTCCCGTTATATGAGGAGTGGTAGATGCACAGCCCTTGAGCATCCCTCATCTAATCCACCCCTGGGGACAGGCAGTATTAATCGATCACAGGACCTCTGAACCCAGAGGTGGCCTTGGAATCCTTCCTACACTGCTCCTGATAGCCATACCTACCAATCAGTGGGAGCTGAAATGAGTTATTTTACCAACAAATACATCCTCCCTAAAATAGAGACATTACCAAAAAGCAATCTATTAACATCTAAAAAGAGCCCTAACCTGAGCTCAAGTCTGCTCTGCTTAGGAAGGAAGCGGTTAGTGGATTGGGAGCTATGGGAAGCATAGCTGTCCCAGACTGTGCTGGGACCTCGGGGGTCATCAGCTAGATTCTTCATTCAGCACCCAGGCAGGGTGGGACTAGGGGCCCTTACCCTTAAGAAGTTCTAAATCTAGATGATGTTAATAAGGCGATTTATTTTAAGCTGCCATTATTTTTCTAATTTATATCTACTACATGTTATTCTAAAAATTAGTTATTCCATTATTTGTCACTAAGTTCAGTGATGAGTAGAAAATAGTGCTCAATAAATACTTAAGAAAGATAAAGTAGGTGCCAGAGACAACTGTGTCCTCGCCTGATGAAGTCTTTTAACAAACGGACAGCAGAAATAAGTAAGATTGAACAGGATAACACCTTGAATTTACATAGCTTCTCTGACTCCCAGAGTCATCCACAGGTTTGAAATGAGAGATTGGTAGAAAACTGATTAAACTGGTCAAGGGAATAGTTAATTTTTTCCTCTAAAAATTGTGAATTATATGAGGCATCACCATTGTTATATCCCTTGGACACTTGTTTATATATTTTCCAAAGGGAGTTAATGGACAACAAAGCAGAGTTTTTCAGAGGTCAAGAGTCTTCTAAACTACGTATGTGGGTGACCCATGGAAGCTGATTGTGTCAGGTGTGATTCTCCTGTCTTCTAGAATAAAATCCATCACTATCTTTCATGTTTCTGCTAGCCCACACAATGTCTGACCCTCATCACCACTAACAACAAATATTTAGTCTGTTGCTAGTGTGTGTACAGGGAGATCTCTTGTCTCACCTGCTGTTTTTTAAAAGCAAGGGCAGGATGAATTAAGTTTTTATACGTCTAGAGTGCCCCGCTCTAGACGTATAAAAGTACTTAGCAAGGCCTGTGTTAGTAGATACTCAACAAATATTCATCATCTGAAAATACTACAGATCTTTTTTTAAAAACCTTGGGAAAAAGAAACAGTGTAATTAATGTTCATATGCGTACATGTAAGGCGTGCTTGTGTGCATCTACCCTATGTATCTGAAACGAGAGGGAGCAGGTGTCTGGGTGTTTGTGCGCATGTATTTTTCTAAGTGATTTGCATTTCAGATCTGAAATGCGCACATGATGGGGTTGAGAGGAAGATTAGAGATGAGGTCATCTGTGCCAGGGTTGAAAAGTGCATGAATAGGGAAGGTGTATGTTGGAGGTGGGGAAAAATCACCCTGAGAACAAACTGGTCCCGGGCTGTCTCTGGCCAAACCAGGACACGATGACAGGGAGCATTTATATTTATTGCCTTGAAGGCCTTCCTGGGTTTTGCCTTCTGGATTGTTTTGAGAGGAAAGACTTTATGGTATTTAGCATCCCCCCTTTGTATAGAAAACTCAACTCTCTCTGCACATTCCTGATGCCTGTGTTTCTTTATGAGCATGCTTATAGTCATGCTCTTTTTCGTTCTTTTTTAATGAGACTTCCTGTGTAGCCCAACTGGCAAAAGGAGGAAGGAATATTTCATCCAACAATATGTCCAGAGACAAGAAAACTTTCCAAGATGCTCTATGGGTCTTTGATGAAGCCATTTATGGGATTGGAAGTCAGTCTCATGCAGACACACAAGGACGACTCAACTGGTCACTGAAAGCCATGACCATAGCCATGCAGGTCGAATGAAATAGATTAGTAAGTACAGGTTATTTAATGGTTAAAAAACTTGAACATAGGGCCTCCAGAGGAAAAAAAGAGGTTCCTTCACGATGTCCCCTGTTGTGGCTGAATAGTATACATGCCTTGAGAAATCCACCTTGGTTTGGGAGTAGCATATAGATATTGTGCTCAAAAAAAGGAGTGGCATCATCTCTAACCACTTTGGTTGTGATGATGCCTTGTGGTGGGCAAGACTGAGGCTGGTTAGAATGAAAAATGGTCATCTTTGGGCAGCTTCTGGGTGACAAGATTTTTTTCCAGGGTAAGTTTTAAAGCCATGTATTAAATCCAGCTACGTAAGTGGGAAACTAACTGCACCTTATAAAAGGCTTTACATTTGAGGCAGAGTCCTCCATTTGGAGCCTATTTTATTAAATGGCAAGGGTAGGGAAATCCAAAACCCACTAATGTTTCTGCTCTGCCCTGGGAATGTATTTAGCTGGAACCAGTCTCGCAGTCTGTATGAGCCATACATCTGTCCTGCCTAGTGTGGGTAGAGACTTTAGCTATAGTGTTAGATTGGGGAATTCCCCATTGACACAGAAGTTGTTTAATCGTTTAGGTATGTTCTGTAGCTCGTATAACATTGAAAGAGAAAACAAAAGATCCAGTTAATCCTTAGGGTCAAGTGGACCTTTCCAGATGGAGCAGAGAAGCCCCCTAAGGACAGGCCCCTGGGAAGACCCTACTTCCCTACCAGAAAGCACAGAGAAGAAGGCTTCCTTAGACCTGTTTGACCCAGTGCTCTCCAGTGGGCATTGCTTCTGGATGTTCTAAGTCAGAGTCTTAAATGATAAAGGGTTTTAAAATAAACATTGTGTTATATTAGAATATTAATGTTTCTTGACATTTTTAGATAGTTATTTGAGGGGGAGGGTTCTGTTTTGCCCCATCCATTGGAGATGGGAGAGGAGCATATAAGACAGAGCATAAAGAACAATTCTGCTGATGTGGGTGTTTCCTTGGGGTGAGGCACTGGAAGAGGCACCAAGGGTGTGCTTCCTTCATGGTAAAAGCCCTAATAGTCTCAATGTAAGAATGTTCCATAGGCAGGTGAAGGATGATATGATTCACTCGGGTGGTGACCTCCTGCCAGTTTATCTAAGAATCCAGGCGAATCAGATCAGTAGGGGGTAACTGTGCAGTCACTGGTCAGCCTTTCTATTGCTCAGCAAGAGAATTCTGGCCTGTGGACCAGTGGTATCAGGCAGGCGTTGGAGGAAGATTCCATAACCATCTTCTCTGTTCTGCCGTCGGCTACAGAAAAACTCCATCAGGATGCGCACCTTCACTCCCAGAAGGTTTTCTTTACAGTTAGCCATAGCTGCTGCATGGGAGAAAAACTTACAACTTTATTAGCATGATCGTTTTCAGAATTTGTGTTAGGGCCTTTGACCTTTAAGACAAGGACACCAAATATAGAAGAAACAGAAAACAGCTATGTATAAGGTTAATAAAAGCCCCTCACCTCCACCCCATTTAAATCCTGAAGAGAGAAAATAGCTGAGCTGTAGTGATTATTTCCAGCAAAGAAAACTATAATTATGGGGCCCAGTTAGTCTTCATAAGGGGCAGCCTTGGAATAGCATGGATGCTATTTTGAATATTTGAGAAAAGAGTGACATTCAATGTGAAATGGAAATGATTCTGCGCTGCTGGGATTGGGCTTCAGTTGTCCCTTAGGATAGCCCAGTTTCCTCTCCTTGGTGGGTTTGGGATACACTTGAAACTAGTAGTCATTGCTGGGACTCCCACCAGCAGCTCCTGGGAGAAGCCGAGGGAGTGGCGAATTTGCTTTTCACATTGGCTTGCAGTCCCAGCTACCTAATATCAAGGGAAATAAGACTTAGGTATGTGGACCAGGATGAAGTCTTCTGTACAGAGTGAAAGAACAAGGGAATAAAACACATGAATAGGCTGTGGAAAGGAGTGGCTGGGTCACCTGCCTGGGGGGATGAACCTCCCACAGGACTTCATGGTTGTACAAGAGTTGGGCAACGTTTGGCCAGGGTGGAGAGGCCCTGGCAAAGGCATTTGCACTCCTAATAGATTCCTATCTCCTTCATGGGGCAAACAAGTATTACAGTTCTGCATAGTACTTTAGGAGGAAGAAATCGATTGCCTTATCTAGCCTACCATACTTTATTTGTATTTTCTTGGAGTTTGATTCAACAAACACCCACTGTAGCAAAGGCACTGGGCTGGAGACCCTAGAGCGTCAAGAGAAAATGAGGCATTTCTGTTTCTGCCCGTAGGAGCTACAGTTTAGTGGGGGCTGGGTAAGGGGAGGACAAGCATAGAGGCGATCGCAGCCAAGGCAGGAGATGATGAATGCCATGACGGGGAAGCGGGGCGTGTGGTTTCAGGGCTTCTGCAGAGGAGAAGCGGGATACAGTGGTGTTGAGCATGGCCCTGCAGCCAGATAGCCTGCATTCAAGCCCTGGATCTGCCCTTATTTGTTGAGGCATCTGGGATAAGTCCCTTAAACACTCTGTACCTCTGTTCCCTCAACTGCAAAGTGGGAGTCATTATAGTACTGTCAGAGGTTATGTTTTAATGCTCATAAAGTTGGTCTTAGCTCTAAGACTAGAAAGGAGGGCCTGTGCTGACCTTAAGTTAGTGACTGACAACCTCCAGGCCTCAGTTTCCTCATCTGTACATTAAAGGGACTGGGTTGGACTGGATAAATGCTAATATTTTATTTATTCTAAAATTCTATTATTCTGCGATTGTGTGTACATTAAGTGCCTGCTGTGTACCCAGTACTGTGCTAAGCGCGGTGGGAAAGAGAAAAGGTGGAATATGTGCTCCCAGCCCTCAAGAAGCTATAATCTACGTGAGGAGAGGACATTAATATTCAGGATAGTTTTGGAGAATTAGAGAATATTAGAAATTAAAAACTTGGTCTTATGGGTATGAGAGAATAGAAGTAGAGAGCTTAGAGTGGACCAGAATAGTCGAGAGATTTGACAGCAGCCATCAGTCCAATATATAGAGCTACAAAGGCTGTAGACAAGAGCTCAGCCTTGTTCACCAAATCCCAGAATTCTGAAGCTTGGAACATTCCATTAATATTTAAGTTAAAGTTGAACTGTAGGGGCTTCCCTGGTGGTGCAGTGGTTAAGAATCCGCCTGCCAATGCAGGGGACATGGGTGCGATCCCTGATCCGGGAAGATCCCACATGCCACAGACCAACTAAGCCCGTGCTCCACAACTACTGAAGCCCGCGCGTCTAGAGCCCGTGCTCCACAACAAGAGAAGCCACTGCAGTGAGAAGCCCGTGCACCACAACAAAGAGTAGCCCCCACTCGCCACAACTAGAGAAAGCCCATGCAGCAATGAAGACCCAACACAGCCAAAAATAAATTAATTTTTTAAAAAAAAGTTAAACTGTAGAAAAACAACAGTTATCTATTTAGGATTTAGATGGAGTAAGATCTGTAAAACTCCTTGCTTAAAGCATTATATGGTCTGAAACTATAAAGAGGCACACCCTGGTTTTCCATGTATTCCTGGATGGTCATTCTTGTAGAACCTATAGTGTTAGTTCACTTGCACGCCTCAGATTTGAACAACCTGGGCATCCGGCGGTGTTCTCAGCCCCTCCTCTAGAGGGCAGCACACAGAGGTGGCCCTGCAGAGCCCTCCAGCCACAGCTTTGGTAGAGCTTAGTATTCCTCATGCCTCCGTATCAAGGATGAGTTCTGCTCCTAATGTTCCCCACCCTCCCCCTTAGGGACTCTAGGCCCTCTCTCTCCAGCAGTGTTTGCACTTAGGTTTTGAGAAACCTGCCTCCTGCAGCCCTACTATCTCAGTTTCTCAAGGTAGATGTGCAGATTAGACCATTAGTGACCCTGGCCTACACAAGTGACAAGACGCTTAACAATAGTTGGCAGATTGATGCGTGCCAAAAGACTGGTATAGACAGTAAGTTTACCCTGTCTAGGAAACTGGAGACACCTCCTGGAAGGGGTGAACCAGGGGCTTGAGTGGGCCTTGGAGAATGAGTGGAGGCAAGGTCAAGTTGGCAGATAAGGTGGGTAGAGGCACCAGGTATGTCCATTTCCCCCACCAGTGTCCCCCCCCCCCCCACCCCGCAACTACTCCTCGCTAAACAAACATGGGAGGCGGCAAAGCCAGTTAGGTGTGGGGGAAGGAAGCGAGGTAGCATAATCTCCCTGACCTCAACCAGTCACTGAGAATTTCTGCTCATCACCCAAGCGGTCAGCAATGGCCTGGCTTGACAGGCCGGTTCATGACATCCTGGCTTCAGATGAGCAGACCACAAACCCTCACAGAGCTCTCAGCCAAATTTCCTTCAGAGTAGGGCACCCAGAAATCCTGTGATACATGTCAGCACCCTCTGTGAAGACATGAGCATATATCGTATTTGCCATCAAAAACACACCTCCACACAGGCACCCACCAAGGTAGGGAGGACAGATGGGGTCATGGAGGTTCAGAAGGGTGAATGGTGCAGTGACTTGCTGTTACAGCCCTTTGGAAAAAATCGGAGATGAAAACGGTTCGGAACCTCGGGTCTGCTTTCTAGGCCAGTTTTCCAAGCACCTTTCTCTCCAAATTGTACCCTCTCTCATTCTCCCTTTTCCGCTCTTTTACTTTCATAAAAAAGTTATTTTTTCCCAGATAAGCAAGATGGAATCAAACTTTGCAACCTCCAAATGTATGAAATAAACATTATTCCTAATGAGTCTCTGGGAAAGTGCTCACCTTTGAACTTGGCCAAGGATTACGGAGCAAAGAAAATGTCTTAAGAACTTGATAGAGTGTTAGAGCTTCCTGGATTTTTAAAGTCAAGTTACATATTACATTTCTTTTCCTTAATAAGGGCAGTTCCAGAAATCCTTCCTGGATGATTAGACCATGTCCAAAAGCGGAGACCTACACTACTGACGCTGGTTTGGGGATTGTCATCTGGGTGCTAGGCAACAACAGGATGGGAGGCACCGTTTCCAGAATGCTCCTACTTTCCTAGGTCTCAGCCCCTACTCTCTGGGTCCTTGTCCGGGAGGAGAGGAGCATGTAGGCTGTCCTAGGGTGAGGTAAGGGGAGGCCTGGAACAGAACAGGGAGATGTTCAGGGAACCCAGTAGCTAAAAGGTGATAGGGCCGAGGAGGGCTCCCACTAAGACGAGATTTTTTTTCTGGACACCGTGCTTGTTCATTTGCCTGTGCTCATCTCTATTTCAGTTTCTAAGAAAATAATAAGAGTTCTGTTAGAAAAAAAAAAAACTTTCCTAAGGATAAAACACCACTGGCTATCTCTATAGTCTCTGCCTGCCTCGCATGGACTATTAGACATTTAAATTTCCCTAGCTGTTCCCTCACAAGCTAAGAAGTTCATCTATAGACATCAAGGTGCACCATTCACAGAAGGACATATCCAATTAGGAATGTGTAACTGCAGAACATATTCTGCTTGAGGTCCCAGAACATTTGTAACAAGCAGAAGATATTTTAATTGTTTCCTTTTTCTTGAAACTTTTCCTCCAAGTTTCCATCTTCATACTTTTAATCATGACCAGTAAGCTCTGTGCTCTCCCATCCCTGTGATGGCATGAACTGCACCAGGCACCCCTAGTCCCACAGAGGTCTACAGTACCAGGGCTTCATAAACAGAGCCCAGCTATGTGGATGTCTGTTGCTGAGCTGTTACTGCTTCGTGGCAGAGGCTGCCTTTCTCTGCACCCCAGCCCCCAGTCCCTGCACACGGGGAAGTTTAGTACACAGACCCTGAATTGAAAATACCCCATGAACAGGCTGCCTCCTGTCCTGCACCCGCTTAGTGCAGCTTATCTTTTAAAATAAGCCATCCTGCGAAGAGCAAGTTCCCTTGGTGGCCTTGAGGTTTGTTGGAGGTTCTCTAGAATCGGCAACTTAGCTGTGACCTCGGAAGCCTTGGCTCTGGCTAGGGAAGGTCTTTGCGCCAAAACAGGCTCAGTGCCCATGGAGATAATCACCTCCTGTAATATCCACACAATCATCTCATTGTCAAAGCACAAGGAATGCAAAAATAGAAGAAATGCCACAACAGGGTTGCCCCATGCTTCAGCTAACCCAGGCTTCTGCTTCTGGCTGAGGGCACCCTGGGACACCTCGGGAGGCACAGTCCCACCCGTTGTTCTGGGTCGGCCCTGATTGGTTAAGGCCCGTGCTCCTAACACCTGAGCTGAGCGCCTCTTTACCAGGCCTCACCAGGCCTGATTCTGCACCATCTTCTCGGGAACCCCTTCACCCCCTTTGTCCTGGCTCACTCCTATTGTCCTTAATATCTCCCTGAGAAGCCCTCTGTAGTCTCCCTTTCTCCTCGCCTTGGTCAGGGCACCCGCTGTGCTCCCAGAGCTCTGGTTACTGACTTCTGCAGCAACAGTTTCAATCCTACACGTCAGGCATGATTCTAAGCACACTGCGTGTGTGTAGCACTTACTCCACACAAGAGCCCAGGAGGCAGGGACTTTGAGAGGAACTGTTTTACAGGACACCGAGGTTTAGAGAAACCTAAGTGACTTGCCCTGGATCACAGAGGAAGCGTCTGAGCTCCCAAGCCCAGATGGTCCATCTAGCCCATGCCCTGGCCTGCTTGTCCATCCCCCTCACTAGGCTGTCAGCTCATTGTGGGCAGGGACCTGTCTTTCCTTCTGTATCCCCCAGTGCCGAGTGGACACTCAATAAACGTTGACTTAATGAAAGCAAAATTTCACCAAACATAAATGCCAGATGGGATTTAAATTCCAAAGAGCCGAACTTCTTGCCAAAAGGCTAAAATGCAGGGGAGTACTTGCTCTTTGAGCTCAGTGACGGTGCCTTTTTAAAACACTGGTTGCTTTAGGACTTTCTTCTACATGCCACAAAGTTGGGGGATGTAGTGTGTATAGGACAGATGGGTTTGTCACAATCTTGAAGGCGATCAGAAGTCACTCCAATGAAACCAGAGCTGCATCTGGCATTTTTTAAATAATTAGAAACAACCAAGCAGGAACACAGAAAACAGCATTTCTTAGTCGATTATGGAGAAATGAACCTTACCCTCCTTCGCACCGGCAGCAGGATTTGCAGTGTCCCAGACACAGCTGAGAGACAAGTCATGAGAACCACCACCAGGGTTACACAGCGCCCCTCCACTCAGGTCTCCCCACATGGGGGCTAATCTTCTAAATGGTTTAATCAAACCCACTGTGGCCTTTGAGGCTACAGGGACTTTGGGGCTGTTTTTCCCCTGGGCTTAAAGTCTTTCTGTGCTGCTGACTCACATGTTAATTATTGCTTTCTGCAGAGCGGAATTGGCAGCGCTGCCCCACTCGCATGCCTGGATGTTATAGGGCTGTGTAGCCCCCGGCCCTTTCCCAAGCAGTCAGGGGGCCAGCGTCCCAAACACAGAAACCGGGCTTTGCTGCTGAGGGCGCTCTGCTTGGCCCAGGATTCTGAGGGTTAACCTCCCAGTCTTTTGACCAAAATCTCCTGAAAAGTGTAGGCAAGAGTTTCAGTTCCCTGTCACCTGTCAGCATTAATGGACAGAACTGGTGTTTCACAGAAATAATATCGACTTATTTTCTCTTTGACTGCTGGGCTGGATAATGAAGTAAAAATGACATTATCTCTAATAAAAGTGATTTGCAGCAATCACTGATAGAATCTCAGTACCAGAGATTTGCCATTAGCAGGTTAGTCAGATAAGGGGAGCAGCTGGGTTCTGTTAACCCCCTCCTGGTCTGGTGTGTGTGTGTGTGTGTGTGTGTGTGTGTGTGTGTGTGTGTGTTAGGGGGTGGGGTTGAGGTTAGGGGACTAGATTTTTAAACATTGACGTTTTAGCTAATGGTTTATTCCAAAGTGTGGGTTATTCTCCTACCCCACTTGCTTACCTTTAGGGTTGTATTGGGTTTTTAAATTGTTTGGTTCTCTTCCCTTAGGATTTTTGTGTCTGGTAGCTTTTTTTCTTTTTCTTTTCTTGGGTTGGCCCATTTTCTCACCTCCATGTTACATCACCGAAGGGGTGGAACCCTGGCCAAGCCCTGGCATCCTCCTTACCAGAAATCTGACTCCCAGAAGGTCATCTACACATATGACATGAGGGCTTTGGGCAATGGGTGGTATTGGGCAACAGACGGTTCTGTTGTGTCAGGGAGGTGGGGTCAGAGGCAGAAACCTCCCTGGTCTCATCTGGAGGGTAGGGAAGAGGAGGGAGAGGAGGGGAAGGGGGAGTAGGGAAGGAGGGGGCCACCGCTGTCCGCGCTTGTTCACCAGTGTCAGTGAAAGCTGACTGGCATCTGGCTCACTGAACACCCCCTGTGATGTGGACAGCAGGCCCAGCCAGCAGCTTCATAAGAAAACATCCTTAGGGTATGGGGATCTGTTTCCCGGGAACAGCGAGGAGTCATCGGATATTAGGTAACCTAGTGATGAATGCAGCCACCATCACACCTCTTTATTAACCCACTTTCTACCCAGAAAGCAGCAAAGCATTATAACTCTGCAATCCTAATCCCACTGCTGGGAGATCACGGCTGGTTTAGCCTTCATCCAGCTCGCCGTGTGTATCTGAAAGAGCTAGACGAAATTGTTATTGTTGGGGTAAGATGCAGTGCCAGCCTCTGTCATACATAAGCGGCTTGAAATTTTGCCTCTGCCCTCAGAGAAGATCCTTGAGATGAGGAATACTAAGGTGACACTACCTTGCAGTTAAGTGGAACAGCTCAGTTCTCCAGGCGTTCAGGGCAGGGGTGAGAGAGGGAGATCAGTGTGGGCTGGGTAGTGTGATCAGGAAAGCCTCTGATGGTGGTGGGCCTATGCTGGTTCTGAAAGTAGAGGGTTTGGAATGTAGGAAAGGAAGGATCACATTTCAGATGGGAAAAACATAGCTGGGTGGCAGGTGGGGAGCTGAGTTATGGGTGGTGGTGCAGAGTGTTGTCTGGCTGGAGTGGGGGGGTGTGCTGCAGACGTGTGGCAACTAGGGTTGGAAAGCAAAGCCGGGGCTGGTAGACCTTGAGGGGCATCTAGAGCTTGAACTTCATCGTGAGGGCAGTAGGGAGCCACTTCTCTTTTTTAAATAGGGAGATGACGCGCTGAAATGGTTCGGGGGAAAGGGGGGCTGCGCTGGTGTGCTGTTCCTCTCTCTGAGGTCTGATTGGAAGTGTATTCTTCTTGATTAGTGGTCAAGGAGGTGAGGGGCAAGGGGAAACAGCTAGAGGAAGGGGGCTAAAGTCTGAAAATAAACGCAACACCACTGGAGCCAGAGGACGCGTGCACCCTTGGTCAAGTTTTGTTTTCATCCCATGGGTAGTGTTTGAGTTACTATTCAGCAAGAATGCCTTGCTGAGGTCTCTGTGGGCTGAGCTGAGGCTCCAGCTTGTGGTGGCCCAAGGGTTGCTGCCATATTTAGAGCTCTTAACAAAGGGACTTGTTTCCCCTGGCTTTTCTCCCAAGGAAGAGGGGTTCTCACATTTGCTGTCCCATGTGGCAAAAACACAGCCAGCAGAAGAGGGATCCAGGCTGGGTTCTGCGCTGCCCACCACCTGGTACCTCAGCCACTAACTAGTCAGTGGGGTAGGCAATTACCTGATCATCAGCTTTATTTCCCAGTTCTTTTTTTGTTGACAGCCCTCCTCTGTGCTTGGCATCTTGTGGTCACTCAGCCATGTGTGTTGAGTGAAGGCATTCTCCCCACTCTGACTTTTCCCATCTTGCACCCTCCCCTCCAGCCCGTCTCCTGAACACCGGCACCCCTGCTCACTCCCCAGCAGTGTCTTTGTTCTCATTCCTCCTGCCCTCCTGATTGCCCCCCGTAACTGCCCCTCCTTCGAATGCCCCCTCCGGTGCCGCGTTCCCCCCATGTTGTCCAGCCTTGCAGACTCTCTTTGCTCAAACTCCTGTGGCATCCACTGACCACTGGGCCAGGCCTTTGGGACTTGACTCTTCACTTCTCTGCAAGCGCCCTGAGGTCAGGAGTGGTCGTTCCATCTTTCGCTCTATTGCTCACAGCCCCAGCACATGAAAAGAGATTCACAAATATTTGTTGAATGAGTGGAGAGAAAAAGCTATTGCTGGGGGAAAAAAAGCCACAACCCTGTTTCCCAGATTGCTCAATATTATCATTTGAGAGCATGATAGTAATATGGGGAAGACTTTTTGGCATTTCCCATGGTTTTTGATGACTTCTCTACCAAAAAATGGAGTGTAGCTTGTTAAATGTGTGTGAACATCTCACTTCACATCGTAGTATGACAGGGCAGAAATGGGACAAAGCAAAGGCTTGACCTGTGACCATATAAACAGGCTGAAAATTGTGGTTCTAAAGGAGAGAAAGGGTCTCTGAGTTCTCTCTGGGTTCCTTTCTCTCTCCTTTCATTTTGCCTTTGCCTTTGCCTTTGCCTTTGCTCGCTTTCTTCATTCTGTAGACAGGGAGGCTAGAAGGGGTTACGGGATGGGGGGAGGAATGAGAGATCCCATTCAGATCCCACCCTTCTCTTGCTGTTTTGAAATGCTCTAAATACCAGGCACCAGGAGTTCTGGCATCCAATTGGGATTAGTAAGGCAGATCCTATGGGTGTTTCACTATTAACATATGATCAGGTGTCAGTCCTGATGAAAAGACGAAACAAATGTTGTTTCCTTTGAAATTAAAGTGTCTAAAATGAAGAAGAGAGAACTGACCCTTAAAATCATGTTCAGTACTTGAGAAGAGTTCCCTCTGACAACTGTCTATTCCAGTTTTGGCTTTTAAAATTTTTTTCGGCCAGAATGTCTGACGACACTGCCAGGGGAATTTCTGCCCCCTTCTTCCTGAATATACCCAGCGCTGGCCCCTGAGGCAGCCCAGTTCTGTTTTCTCATGACACAGTGATTATTTTTGGCACTGCACATATTTTCTCTAATGTTATTACTCCCCCCCTGCCCGCCCCCCCCAAGCCCTTGGTTGCCTTTTGAGGAGCAATTGTTTGGGCCACTCGGTGTAAGCAGGGGGTTAATTTTACTTCCTTGTGGTGTGGGGGGGAGGGAGTGGGAGACAGGAGGCCTCCTGCTTTGCCTCCTCTGCAGCACCCTGGCCCCCATGAGGGTGCCAGCGCAGGGGTCCTGTCCCCCTCACCCCCGCTCATGAAAGAGCCTGCTTTCACCAGGCTCTGGACTCACCATTCATCCTCTCTGCCGACAAGATTTGAGGGGCTATCTCGAGGTGACGCTGGGGGCTGCACCTCAGGGACGGCATCTTAATGACTTGACTTGGCGGGCGTTAGAACAGCCCCATTCAGAGTGAGTTCACTCCCTGTGCAGTTGGCTCACTCGGCCTCTGTCCATAGATGTTCTCTTGTTCACGCTGCGTGAGGAAATGGAGATTTCCAAGTGGGAAGCAGACTTCCCAGCGCTTTAACTCTCCCTGAAGGGGAGAGGAGCTGCAGAGAACGAAACACAGTCTCAGCTGACCCAGCTGCAGCTCCCGGGAGAGGAGCAAGGCTTTTATCTAATGTCTCCAGGGCTGGGGATGGAGGCCAAGGCACCAGGGATCACATTTTCTTTCCTCCCGGAGAGGGAAAGGAGAATAGTAAAGGGCACACTTGAATTGTCCTTACAGTCAAGCAGCAAATATTTACTTAGTTTGTCTGCCCTGGTCCAAGGTCCCATGAAGGATGCACAGAAGTAGAAGATGGGTGTCTGTGCCCCACCCCACCAAGGCACCAAGGTCCTTACAGTCTAGTTATAGCAACAGGAGGTTTGCATAGAAAAGCCAGCAAGACCCTTTAATGAGGGCCAGTGAGAAATTTGGGCAGGAAGCCCCTTGGAGAAGGGAGTGAAGGTGGCCAGGGAAGTGGCTGGGGGAAGTAGGGCTGGAACTGGCCCCAAGGCATGGAGTTTTAAGAGCTAAGAAGGGATGAGATGATGGCGGTGGGGAAGATGTGAAGGGAGAGAGGGGCACCAAAGTAGGCTTAATGAAATCCCATAAAGAAAATATAAAAAGTAAGATGCTTCCTGGCAGAAGAGGAGACCTGACTTGTTAGACTTTGGGTGGCTGTGGATGGATAAGGACAGCATCCGAGTAGCACTGACCCAGCCAGACGCTGGTATCTCCCTCATGTCCTTGGTCTCCAGATCTCATGTGTCCCCGGGTCTCTTTCTATTTAAACTGTGGACACAGACCAGTAGAATCAGCATCATCTAGGAGGTTGTTAGAAATGCAGAACCTTAGGCCCCAGCCCAGACCTGCTAAGTCAGAAATTGCATTGTAACAGGATCCTGGGGTGATTCGTGGGCGGAGTCAAGTTTGAGAAGTTCTAGACTGTGACCCCACTGGCAACTGTCAGCAGCGCTAGTTCAGACCCCAACTTTGATTCAAAGAGCTGGGGAAACACACACACACAAACATCTTTGAGTGTCTCTGAACTACGGCTCTTCCCAGATGAAAATCTTTTTTTCTAATTAGGAATTGGATTAGAATTTTTATGTCTTCCATTGTTTATTTGTTTTTTTTGTAATTAATTAATTTATTTTTTGGCTGCATCGGGTCTTCCTTGCTGTGCGCGGGCTTCTCATTGTGGTGGCTTCTCTTGCTGTGGAGCACAGGCTCTAGGTGCACGGGCTTCAGTACGTGTGGCAGGCAGGCTCAGTAGTCGTGGCTTATGGACTCTAGAGTGCAGGCTCAGTAGTTGTGGAGCACGGGCTTAGTTGCTCCGCGGCACGTGGGATCTTTCCGGACCAGGGCTTGAACCCGTGTCCCCTGCATTGGCAGGCAGATTCTTAACCACTGAGCCACAAGGGAATTCCTAGATTTTTATGAATGATCTAGAACAGCAAGCGACTTTGAAGAGTTCACAGAACAGAAATCATTTAAGTGGTTTTTATCTAATGTCTCCAATTTGTACCACTTTGTACTAATTATGCTTTAGAGGACTCCAGAAGAACAGATAATGGGGTTCTCTCCCTCCAGAATAGGTGGTCTAGTTAGGGGGACAAAAGCTACAGAAGTGAAGCGAGTGGAGAACAACACAGGGCCGGATGGTGCAGCACAGTGTCTCTGAACTGGGATGCGGAGAGGTCAGCGCAGGTGAGGCCTTCCTGGAGAAAATGGGCGGTGGGAGGTCCTGGAAAATGAGTGCAGTTAGCTCTAGGGATGAAGAGTGTGTCCTCCAGGAAAGGTGTGGCGAGGGGAAGAGCAGGCGCTAGGTGTTAGCCACCAAGGGGACGGTAAGCTGCTCCCCACTCCCTCTAGAGAAAGTGCTTGCCTCATGCTGGGAAATCCATTTTACATCTGGGGCAGGGCACTTTTTTCTTTATCCTTCTGCTGTGCAATTTCTTTGTCAGTTCTCTTAGCTGAAGGCAGTGTTGTAGGAACAGGATGGCTGCATAGGCAGGATGGCTGCATAGGCAGAATGGCTTGAGCCAAACCATAGACTGTGCTGTTGGAAGCTTGTGGGATCCAGAGGAAGTAGGCTGCTGATGGATAGAAGCCCTTAAGGAAAACCCTAAATCAGATCGGGTACCAGCTTGGGTGTGGGGAAACAGCCTCACGTCCAAGGAAGTGGCACCAAGGAAAAGAGTCTAGCGAGAGTGAAACCTGTAACCTGTGGTGTCCGTAGGTGCTGAGAGCAAAGTAGGAACTTTTTTCCTTTGTGAGACAGACATCTCCAAGCAGAGACAAATGATCCCGCTGGGCCTGGTTTGTCATTGTGGATCTGACCTAGGACAAGAGGGTGACCAGGATGTCCCCTCTGCTGCTTCCCAGATCAAGAGCTCATCAAATTAAGTATCCTTAGAGGGTTTCACCCCCGATACACCCGGCTCAGCTAAACCTTGTGAACTTGTGAGAGGGATCTGCTTATGGGCATTTTGGGGAAGGTTGCCTGATTGTCATCAAGAGTATAGGATTTAGGGTCAAATGGCAGGTTTGAGTGCTAGCTCCATCACTGGGTGACACCAGGCATGTCACTAACATGTCCTTGGAGTCTGTTTCGTCATGTGTGAAATAGGGATGATACACTCCTACCTCCCCAGGTTGTTTCAGGATTAAGTCAGAGGCAGTGTGATGAGAGTTCTTATCAACGACAAGCGCTGCGTGTGGTTCTTTCTTAGCTGTAGCAGCAGCAGCCCTTCAGCTTGCTGAGGTTAATTAGTCCCTCAGCTGGAGTCTGCACAGTGGAGGGGTTCGGGCAGTAGCGGGCATCAGAGGCCGGAGAGAACAGTGGGGAGCCAGGCAAATGCTCCTTGTGGACGCACGCTTTCCTCCCGTCTTCATGGGGAGTCTTCTCTGTCAGTGCACTAGACATGCCGAGATCGGGGTAGGTGGAAAGAAAACCTTATTTTTACACTGGGGCATGAGGTCCTGCAGACCCACAAGAGTGGCCATCTTCGCAGAACTGGATTCTCCAGGTTCAGTACGGTTGGTCATCTTCCTTCAGACGTTTTGACCTGGACACTGCATGAGGGGAAGAGGAAGCCCGAGGGAGCCGGTCAGAGGGCAGGGAACGTTGCTGAGACAGTGCGCACACCCCGCTTTCCTTCCCCGGGTATCTCCTTCTGCAGCACTTCCTCTGGGGCTCCACATTCAGTAATGGTGGCCATGATCCTGAAGACGCTGTTACCAAATTCATCTCCTCAACTTTCAGAGGCGATCACGGTGAGGAAGCCATGGGGAGCCGGCGGCAAGCTGGATATGTGTCATCTTGTGTTATAAAAATAAATTAAAAAAGCAACACCTGATACAAAGGTAGTTATCATTAGTGTTGTTTATAACAGCTGGAAATTAGAAATCACTTCTGAACATCTGTCGAGCACATTGTGATCCACCCATACGATATGATATTGCTGGCTGTTAGGAGCATTTCTAGAGTTCTGTAAAATGCGATAACATGTTAAATAACAGTCATAAATCCAGTGAGAGCTCAGTTCTTTTCTTTATACCTTTCTGTATTTTCAAAGTTGCCTGCACTGAATATGCATTACCCTTATTCCACCAAAGCCTTTTGAAAAAGTGATATCTTAAACTAGGTTATGAGATGGTGATGCACAATGAAGGTCTATTTCCAATTGTGTGACACAGCTAGTGCTGCTTGTCAATGGGCTCTCTGTTCACATGTCCTTGAAAAAGTCAGAGCTCAGGGGTTTGGTTCCAGCTCCACACATTCCCATTACCTTTCTGAGCCTCAGTTTTCCTCATCTCTAAAATGGGAATAACGGTACCTGCTCTTTGTATCTTACTGGGCGAGGTTTACAGATTAACGTATAAAGTGCTTTATAAGGTGTAATGAGTGATACAAATGTAAGGCCGTATTACTCACTAATATGTTGAATGGAGAACCCCGCTAAGGTTTGGGCTTGGTGAAGCTCAGCATAGACACAGATCGTCACCGTCACTCCTGTGCATGCACGCTTTTCCCAGCTGGGCTGGAGACTGCACATGTCCTCAGATGACGTAAGGAGCTGGGTTATCTGGAGCCCCAGATGGGCTACACCTATGGGGCTGCTTGGTAATTGGGTCTGCTGCTCTCTTCCCCAAGGCTGCCTGGGGCCTAGAAGGCCACCAGATAAGCATCTCCAGTGGGCCCCGAGCAGATTTGACCATTAGAGGGCCATGTTGGGTGGGCCCCAGACATTACTGTCAGCTCTGAATGCAGTCCAGGCCCTGTCTTCAGGGGCACAGACCACCAGAGTGGGTCAGGGAGCTGGGGGCTTAGCCCCAGGGGAGGGGAGGTGGGGAGGTTGAGAAATGAGACACTTCCCAGGATTCTTCCTTCAGGGCAGGGCTGAGTGAAAATATCTATTCTTGTTTTAGCCACTCCAGCCCTGACCTCTTCTTTGTATCCCTGCTTTTAGGGCTTTTGATATACTAGTCTGCAGTGTTAGTCTTATCTCTCAGTTGGGCTGTGCTCTCTTTCAGCGCAGAGACCGGGCCTCTCACAGAGGCATGCATCTTGAAGTGTATTGATGCCTTTCCCCCTTGTGGAGTTCTGTCTGATCTGCCCAGTTTCTCCTGAATTTGCTAATGTAATTTCTTCCATTTTGACTGGCTAACTTTGACGCCCTTTCCTCTCCTATATAATATATAATCTATATAATAGATTCCCTTACGCGTCACTACTGTCTTCGGCAAACATCAGAATATCCCAGAAAGTTGGCCAACACCACCGTCTTTTAAAATATTTTGCCACTCCTTTGGAATTGCCTTCAGAGCCAAAGACCATTCTTTTCAATACTTTCAATTGTGGCAAGGCCTTATCTTTGAGGGCATATTTTATTCTTTCAAACAACTGAGACCCATCCACAGCCAAGTCTGGTGACTAAAGGGGGTGGCTACACAGGATAAATGTCGTTTGGGGTTTAAAATGATGTATGTTCGGGCTTCCCTGGTGGCGCAGTGGTTGGGAGTCCGCCTGCCGATGCAGGGGACACGGGTTCGTGCCCCGGTCCGGGAGGATCCCACATGCTGCGGAGCGGCTGGGCCCGTGAGCCATGGCCACTGGGCCTGTGCGTCCAGAGCCTGTTGCTCCGCAATGGGAGAGGCCACAACAGTGAGAGGCCCGCGTACCGCCAAAAAAAAAAAAAAAAAAAGATGTATGTTCTATGAAGTATTATGATTGATTTTCTTGTGTGACTCTGAGGTTCTTTCTAAAGGACCTCCCCAAATACTTAGAGCAGTGACCATTTCACCAGAATAAAGTTTGTACCTTCTCCCGAGGTGGCTATCTTGAGGGGCTGTTGCCTTTTATGTGGCCTCGCTTCAAGTCTGTCTCCTTATTTTCACTTCCCTCTTTCTGTCAGTCATAGCCTCTGGGACAGTGATGGCCGCATGAGCTCCTAGATAAATAACTGTTTGGTTTATGATGGTGACTCCAAATTAGGTGAGTGTGGCCACAGTGCATGGTAGGGGGAGAGACGTGGTTAGGTTTAAGAAGTAGATCAGGGCTTCAGTCCTCCAAAGACAGGTGATCACAGGCTCAGAAACCTTTTACTAAGCCCTCCAGGCGATTCTTCTGCAGGCTAAAGTTGAGATCCATTGCTCTGCAAAATTGGGACCAATGCCACTGCATAATTTAAATAAGGATCAGATGAGAATGTTTATGAAATGCACCTAGCCCCAGTGATCAGTGAATATCAGTTTCCTTTTCCTTCCACCAACAAAACAAAACAAAACAAAACAAAACAACACACACAAAAACAGCCTTTTTATTTTAAAGCTGACTGCTTTGCAACAGTGGTTCCCAGCCCTGGCTGCATAGGAGAATCACATGGGAAGCTTCAAAACCCCTTAATAGGCTGCACCGCAGGCCTATTAAATAGGACTCTCTGGGGGTAGGTGTAGAGCCCAGGCATCGGTTTTTTGAGGCTTCTCTAATGATTGCTGTGAGCAGCCAGGATTGAGAAGCACCGGCTTTGGTTCTGCTCTAATTTATTTAAATTTATTTATTTTATTTATTTATTTTTGACTGTGTTGGGTCTTTGTTGCTGTGCGCAGGCTTTCTCTAGTTGCGGCAACCTGGGGCTACTCTCCTTGCGGTGCGTGGGCTTCTCATTGCGGTGGCTTCTCTTGTTGCAGAGCACGGGCTCTAGGCATGCGGGCTTCAGTAGTTGTGGCACGCAGGCTTCAGTAGTTGTGGCTTGCGGGCTCTAGAGCGCAGGCTCAGTAGTTATGGTGCATGGGCTTAGTTGCTCCGCGGTATGTGGGATCTTCCCAGACCAGGGCACGAATCTGCGTCCCCTGCATTGGCAGGTGGATTCTTAACCACTGTGCCGCCAGGGAAGTCCTGTTCTGTAATTTAATCCATGAAGCAATCAACCCCTAGGTGTAGGGCAGCCACTCGTCCTGATCTCTGGGACCTGAAGCTGGCACGTTCCTTCCTTCAGGCAGCCCTCGTGCAGCAGTGGCACAGCCTCAGTGAAGTGTCACAAAAGCCCCCTCCCCATTGCATTTGACCTTCATTTCATCCATTTACAGCCTTCTGCGAATTGGCACCAGCTTAGAATTTCACCACCAGCCAATAGACTGATCCAAGCTGGTTTAATTAGCTTCAGTCTTTCTCCTTAACCTGCTGAAATCCATTCTGCTTCTAAGCCTTCGAACCTTATAGGGAACAGGTGTATTGTTTTGATACCCTGATGGCCCACAGGCATTAGGCATGGGAGCCCTAATCACGCTAAAGATCAGGAGACTATGACTAATTAAGCAAGCAGCCCCATTGGTGCAGTGGGTGACATCTTGGGGGCCGCAAGCCAGGCTGACCAAGAGCTGATAATGGTTCCATTACTGACTTAAGTAGGGATCTCTAAGCCAGGCTTAGAGCAATAACCCCAAAGTTAAGGAGAAGTTTTTAAGAGAATGAAGCTCTGGGCAAAGCGGTTTTTCCCTGGTTGAGTTATAGCATGTGCATGCTGAAGCTTTAGGACCGTCAGTTTTGTCTTATCTTTTGATTGGCTGCCTGGTCCCTAAGGGGTTTTTTTTCCCTTAGTTGGGATCAAGTGTTTCAGAATTTGAGTCTTTAACTTGGGGAGAATACGTATAAATTTGTGTATATGAAATGTCCCCCCAAAATGAGAGTAACCGCTTGTTCTCCACCTGTAGCTTGGAGAGAGACATTCATGCAGGCTGGACCTGCAGCTTTTTTTTTATGGAGCACTGTAGAGTCACCTCGGATGGCACCGCACCACACGCCCAGCCGTGCGTGATACAGGCTGCATCCTGCACCGATTCCCCTTCTTCCTACTCACTCCATTTGAGCTCGGGTATTGCTTCCAGGTTCCAGGGTCTTTTTCCGAGGTGAGTGGGTGCTCACCTAAGGGCAGCATCTCCCCCCTACCCCACCATGGAGTCTTTATGTCACTGTATCTTTTCCAAATCGTCACCCTTCTCGTCTTCCTGTAGTGTACATGGACATCCAGTTGGTGGGAAGGTATCTAACACAGCCTGGTCCATGTTGAAGGTAGACAATAAGTAGCAGTTTGTTTGCTGCCAGGGGAGAACCTTTGATCTTGGACCCAGAAGAACTAGGTTTGAGACAATGTCTTTTAGCAAGTCACTCTACCTCTTGAAATCTCCACTTCTTCATCTATTAAATGGGGATAGGAGTTTCTCTCTCTCAGGCGTTTTGTGAGATTCACATGAGATAAAGTGTAAAAAATGGGCTTTCTGCACCCCTCAGACACTGTAAGGTATTGCCACTTGTCCTTCTAGGATCAGCTGGACTCCTGCCTCACTGGGTAGCCTGCCCTGACCTTGTTTGCTGACATCAGCTTGTTTCTTATCTTAACCACCTATCGTGCTTATTGCCTGTGTTTATTTCTCTGGTTCATGGGCATGTTTCAACTTGTTGGCTCCCCAAACAGACTGCGTACTCCTCGAGAACAAGGAATGTGTACCTCCACAAGGTCCGGAACGGAGCTCAGTAAACACTTCTGGGTCCACGTGAGACACAGTCAGCCAGGGCCACATTCATGTGGTGTGTTCCATATACCATGTATTGTGCAGGAACCCCCTGTGGTCTCAGGAGGACCACCAAGAAAGACAGGAGCAGGGACTTTGTAGAGTAAGTCCCTACAACTGGAGTAAGAAATACATTTCTGAGTCTTTTCTGATGATCCGGAAAACTTAGATAAAATACCTTTTTACAAAAAAAAACAGAATTCTAATATGCCATGTCTAGAATTATCATTAAAAAAAAAAATTCTGGTCTATTGCAGTGAATTCTAACACCCATCTAGGGAGAGAAAATAAGGCACAATGAAGCCTCATTGACCTAAGAAGGGTCAGCTGCATGACCCAACAAACGAATCAAAATCAGCCTGACCAACAAATACACCTGCAGCCCTGAGACAGTGTTGACTTGGCAATGAGCAGCTGTAGGGCCAAAGTCTGACCGTGACTAATGCTCAGATTAGCCTGGCAGTGGGATCATTACTATCTGTCTTGAGGGTTTCATTGGTGGAGAGCTTTCTAGTACTTCCAATCCTTCTACCCTCATCTCACTTGATCTTGACAAAGAAGACACGAGATGGCTCCCATTTCAGAGATGAGGCAGTCAGGGCACCGAGAATGCATTTTCTTGTTCAACATCAGATAGCTAGATAGTGTGTGGCCAGCATGTTAAAACACCAGTCCTCCTAACTTCCCGTCCCCTGATCCGTTGGCTTGAGAGGCCCAACCTGTGGTAGATGGGGTGAGGAAGTCAACTGGGTGCATCAGTTAGGCCAAGGCAGGTCTCACCTTTACACTTAGCATTAATTATTCTTGTTCCTCCGTGTTGCTAATTCAATATGGCAGCATTACACATGTTTGTCTGTTCTTCCCAGAGTCAACGTTAGACAGATATCTCTGGGCTGTGTCAAGGTTAACTAGATAATCCAATTAAAGTCATGCTGGTCCCAGAGCACAACTGCAAAAACAAGGTAGCTAAAGTGGAGCTCAGACTTTTAAACCAAGAGACTGCATGTGATTCTCAACCTTTCTTTTTCTAAACGTTAAGATGTCGCTGTTTCTTTATTTCTTGCTAAAGCCACTACCTCCAACTGTTAAGCAGTAGAAAGAGTATGTATTGGCCTGAGAAGAGATGGGTTCTAGCCCTAGCTCTACCACTAATTAGCAGAACTGCCCTAAGTAAGTAACTTAACCTGGTCGGGCCTCAGTTTCCAGATCTGTGAAATGGGGACAACAGCAGTGCCTGCCTTGCCCATCTCATATGCAGGGGGTGAGGATGGAATTAGGGAGCACCCACATGTCTCAGGACTTCTAAGTGTCTGCTTACTGACTGTACGCCCTCCAAGAGCTTATGTAGGCACTTGCTTTGTGACCTTGAGAAGTTGCTGATGATGTCTGAGCCTCAGTTCCCAAGTGTGTAAATATGCTCACAATACCTACCATAATTGTGTTGTTAAGAGGATTATAATGAAGTAATATACGGAAGGTTCTCGGTGCAGCACCTGACACAAAAGTGGGTGTCAATAAACATTTGTGTGGCCAAGGGAACGTAGTAGGAGCCAAATCTCAAAGGCCACTGGCAGGCAGAGCACCAACTCCAGACGGCCTTTTCCTTCCCTGGCTCTTCCTCTCTGTCTTCTCTTCCGCTTCAAAGAAGGGGCAATGGCACAGGGAAGCGCTGTGCATGCAGACACTGATGTAAATGTCACATCGATGTAAATGTGCCGGTATCCCTTTCACCCAGGAGGCCTTCTCTAGAGGCCCCTAATGGCTGGTCATGCGTTGATGATGCTTCTGTTGGGGAGCACGACGGTTGTGCTGGAGAGTGGAATCCAGTGTCCCAAAGACGCTGGCTCTCATGACACGCAGGTGTGATGGGTACAGTTGTAGCATCCTGTCCCCTTCCCACCCTCCCTTCCTGGGCCAGGATGCGTGCAAACCTCGAGCAACTGTTTTCGCTCCACAATCAGAGGTCGGGATTAAAATGCAAATGAGAGGGACTAGTATACAAACTGCCACTCCAGGCTGGAGGAAGAGCAGGGTGATCCTAAGGGCAGGTTCTGAAGGCGTGGGGTGCAGGGACGAGAGTTCTGAGAGCTGGAAGTCAGAGGCAGAGGAGGAAACGTGCATTGGGTGAAGGAAACAGAAAAGGGAGATAGGACAAGAAAAACAATTTCACTCGTTTCACAATTTTTCTGAAGGTTCTTCCTGACCATTAACAGCTGTTGGAGTTTCCTCCTGCAGTCTGAGTCTATGATGCTTGATCCATCCAAGGAGCTGGTTGTTTTGTTTTTCTAAAATGAGGCATGTGGTAAAGTCAAAACGGTGCCTCTGCCCCACATCTTGGCGGTTTGAGAGGCGGCGTGTCAACATTCCGGGAATCCCAAAATACTGAATTTTCAGTCCAGATGACAGGCCGCACAGCCAAACAAAAGGAGAAGCAGCCCCTGGTTTTGGAAGTCTCAGGAGAGAGGATGGACAGAGCAAGCTGGAGCGGGTTGGGAGAGGCCTTGAGAGCCGTGAACTGCGTTGGACACCTTTTTAAAAAAATAAAGACAAACTTGTTTATTAAACAAGAAATACAAGTGGTTTTTTTTTTTTAATAGAAACATAAGAAAAAACAGAGAAGCACTAAGAAAAAAATTCCTCCTAACCTCACTGACCTGACACTGTAACATTTTTGAGCCTAGGGAGGCAAGACATCATTGATGGAGAGGATCCCGGATTCCGGGGCCCAGCTGCCCGGTGCAAAGCCCCACTTCCCCATTTACCTGCACAGAGGCTGCAGGTGAATTACAGCAGTCTCCCCTTATCCACAGTTTCACTTTCTATGGTTTCAGTTCCCCACAGTCAACCCCAGTCTGAATATATTAAATGGAAAATTCTAGAACTAGGCAGTTCATAGGTTTTAAGTCTCATGCCATTCTGAATAACATGATGAAGTGTCCCACCCTCCCATTCAGGACATGAATCATCCCTTTGTCCAGCGTATTTGTGCTGTTTACGCTACCTGCCCATTAAGTATAGGAAAAAACATAGTACAGGTAGGGTTCGGTAGTATCTACGGGGTCAGGCAGTCCACTGGGAGGCTTGGAATGAATCCCCCATGGATAAAGGGGGACTACTGTACTTAGTCTCTATGGACCTGTTTCCTCATCTGTAAATTAGGGGTAATAATAACAGCTACTTCCAAGGGTGGTTGTGAGAATTAAAGAAGCCAGTGCAGTAGTGCTGTAAGAATAACAGTTATTAGTATAGGAAGTGTTATGTATAATACATTTCCATGAAAATAGGATTATACTGTACTCCTTTGTAACATTTTTACTCTCACGGTGATCTTTTCATGAATATATTTGTTACTGATATTAGCTAACATTGACTGCTTACCATTGGGATAGGCCTGGCACTAAAGACTTTACAGAACTTGGGGGCTTCCCTGGTGGCACAGTGGTTAAGAATCCGCCTGCCAACGCAGGGGGCATGGCCTTGAGCCCTGGTCTGGGAAGATCCCACATGCCGTGGTGTCACTAAACCCGTGCACCACAACTACTGAGCCTGTGCTCTAGAGCCCGCAAGCCACAACTGCTGAGCCTGTGTGCCACAACTACTGAAGCCTACGCACCTAGAGCCGGTGCTCCACCAACAAGAGAAGCCACCACGATGAGAAGCCCGTGCACCGCAACGAAGAGTAGCCCCCGCTCGCCGCAACTAGAGAAAGCCCGTGAACAGCAACGAAGACCCAACGCAGCCAAAAATAAAATAAATGAAAAATAAATAAATTTATATTAAAAAAAAGATTTTACAGAAGTTATCATATTCAATCCTCACGTTAACTCTGTGGGGCAAGTACTGTATTACCACTTTACAGATGAGAAAACTGAGGCTAATCAGGTTAAATAATATAAACGTACAGAGCTGGTGAGTGGCCCTCTGTCCTGCAAGGAGAAGGAAAATGAGGCTTGCCGGTAGCCTGTCCTGGCAGGATTCAAGAGGAATCGTGTTTGTGCTCAGTCCTTTTTAACCCTCAGCAGGTGTGCACGTCGGGACATCAGACTGACGGGTGTCTGGCTGACTGTTCTTGGGCTCTAGCGGCATTTTCGATTTTTACGGTGGAAATCACTCTCTGATACGAAATGGGATCTAAGGTCCCGTACTGGGCTTCATTGTCTCTGAGAGCATTTTATCCAGAAGCAGATCTTCATCTTGTTCTCCAGAGGCTTTGACACAGCCATCTGGGCCACTGGCCACAGCTTCCTCACCCTTCCCTCTCCATCCCTGGGCATTCACCTCAGTCCCCAGATAGCCCTGGACCAGATCCCAGGCATTGCCAGTGGATTGATTCAATCAGCAAGGCTTTGCTCAAACCCCACCCACGTGAAGCCCTGTTGTGGACTCCATGGCGCGCAGGAGGGGAAGGCGGCCGAGAAGACATGAGACGCGTGAAGGCAGAGCTGACAGTACAGAGCTGACTCTCCGCAGCTCAGGTGACTGGCGTGAGCCCGCGTCAGCTCATCGGGAGGGTCCGGCCGTGCCGTGGGTGGGGAGTCCCGGGGATGTCGTGACCAGGGGTGTGATAGGATGGCAAGTGACGTGCTAGAGACTAACCCCTGCCTCTCGATGTAGGAGTAGCTCGGAGAGGAGGAAGGAGAAGTCCCGAGATGCTGCCAGGTGCCGGCGGAGCAAGGAGACGGAGGTCTTCTACGAGCTGGCCCACGAGCTGCCCCTGCCTCACAGCGTGAGCTCCCACCTGGACAAGGCCTCCATCATGCGGCTGGCCATCAGCTTCCTGCGTACACACAAGCTCCTGTCCTCAGGTGAGGCTGCGGGCCCCCGGGCTCCTTCCCCACGTGCCCTCGCACGCAGGAGGCGCCACTGGGCCAGAGTTGGAAGGCCACTGGCACAGAGGGAAGGTCTTCCTCCCCAGGAACGCGCACTCTGCAGACCTCCCACCCATAGAAACGCCGTCATTGGCACTTCGTTCTCTTGCGTTGAACATCTTTCCAGCAGTGGCCTTTGCAGTGAGTACAGCCACGGGCTGAAGAGCAAGGGCAGGACCAGGGGAGTGCTTGGAAGCTGAGGGAACAGAGAGGGCTGCGAGGATGAGGGCAGCTTTTGCTGGCTCCCCGGTTCCCGTGCTCTGGCTGTCAGACCCACACTCCAGTCGAGGGTGAGTGAGTCCTTAGGAAGCATCTTAGTGCTTATCCGCTGGCCACTTTCTCCAGAGCGGAGGTGCGCCCATAGGATCTTTCCCTCTTACTAGCCAGGATGCCAGGCAAAGTATGCAGTGTCTCTGCTCTTAGATTCCTCATCTGTTAAAAGGGGTTAAAATACTTACTGCATGGGGTGTCTTTAAGCATTAACTGAGAGAAAGTCTGTAAAGCACCAGACCCGGCCACGCTACTCACCGGGGAGCCCCTGACAGGTAACAGTCTCCCCTCAGAACCAACTAATTCTCGCCTCCCCTGATAATCTCTGCAAGTCTCAAGTTCACAAAACTTTTTTTATCCCCCTTAGAGCTCACCTTCTTCAAAATACCATTTCCTGTTAGTCCTGACCGGAAAGAGGTGGCCTGGGGATTCTGCCAGTGGCAGGTCTGATGCGACAGTCCCCTCTAGTCTGCCAGTTGCTTAACAAAACCAGGCAGCGGCAGTGCCCCTCCGCACCCCCCTGGCTGTGGCACTGCAGGTGGCAGCATCCAAGGTGATGAGTGGAAGAGGACGGGCAAGGGAAGGCTCTCTCGTGCTGGCTTTTCAGTGTTCCTGAGTGAGCCGTGTGCCTTGGAGTGGGGTTGACTCTGCCATCCTGTTATGAAGTAGCTATTCTGGGAAAGAAACCCAGAGCAGAGGGAATCTAGTGTGAGGCGGGGAGGCCAGACCGGCATGTGCTATTCCGGGCCCTGGAGCACAGGAAGGATATGGGGGGAAGACTTTCAGAAAGTAGGACGACAGCTCAGTGGATCCAAGGGTTGGAGGGCTAACCCTGGACTGCAAATCTAAAGAGTCTCAAGAAAGAGCAGACAGGAGGGAGAGAACCCAGGGCAGAGACTTGCTCTATAAATACTTTGAAAGAAACAGTGCAAGACAGTGGCAGACTTGTCACCCTAGATGCTACAGGAAGAGGGAACTATGGGCTGAAGTATAAGAAAGGCTGGGAGATGCCATCGCAGGACACGTGTGTACTTTTTTCCTTTAAAGAAGCTTGTCCTCCAGGACAGGTGAGGGCAGTGTCCGGTAGTGTTGGAATCATCTTTACATCTGCACAGAGTAGGGAGCGGAGGACTTAATGACTAAACGGAGACCCCTTCCCCACACCCAGAAGCATCTCAACTTCCCTGTTACAATACTTGGGATTCCCCCTCTTAGACACCGATTTCTTTGGGTTTGTCGCTGCTTCCTTCCACCACCACCACCCCTGTTCCTCCACCAGCAGGGAGCCCCGAAAGGAGTAATACGTTAATCCTGGGACATCTCTCTGATTGAATTTGGACTTGTAGGATGTTTCTCCTCATTTCACAGATGATGAAAAGTGAGGCACAGCAAAGTTAAGGTTGCTCCAAGTCACACATTTAGCGCCTGGAGTTCAAGTCCTTTTGAATCCATGGGAAGAGAGACATGGAGGGCAGGAGCATTCTGCAGACCTGGCCAGGCGGAGATGTCGATGAGGGCTGAGGACTGGGGGAAGGGGGAGGGTTCTCCCTTGGAGCAGGAACCAAAGTTAAACAGAGGCACCAGGGGCTGGCCCTGAGCATTGGGGTCTGCAGGAGGTCCTCACACACTCAGTGACTGTTTCTACCCTTGCTCTTGGTGCACGGCCTTGGTTTCCGAGCTCTCCCATGCATAACCGTCCCCCTCAGTGGTTCAGGGTTGGCTTGGACAGGACACATATTGGAGGCTCTGAGCACATCTGCCTGCATGTGTGCTGGCGTGAACCCCCTGTGTGCCAGATATGCCCAGGGAGATAGGACCAGAGTGGCCACAGCGAGATATCAACACATCCCCTCCCAGGGCGGTTGCAAGTGTGGAAGCAAAGTGCCTGTGCTCTGGCTGGGCTTGGCCCTGGACTGACCAGAGCCCTCAGCGTGTCAGCTCTGGTCCTCTCAGTCCCGAGGAAAGAAATTACAGAAAAGGATAAAAAGTGTCCACATTTGGCCATCTGGTCTGGGTGTCCTTGAAGGAGCAGTTCTCATAAAACATGCATCACCTGGGGGAGGAGGAGAGGGATGGCTTTCTGTACCTTCTCTTCCAGGCCGCTGCCACACATTCTTTAGACCAATTGTTGTTATCGTTTTTAGGAATTGTATGCGAGACAGGATCTTGTTCTTTTTAAATCACATTTTGCTTCTTCAAAACATGCAATGCAGCGAAAAGGAGTACAGGATTTGTGGACAGTTGGACCTGCCCTGGAACCTCAGTCGGGCTGCCTTCCTTCTCTGCAGCCTTGTGAAAACCTCTTGACTACCTTTGAGCTTTACTTTCTCATCCGCACAAAGAGGATACCAGTACTTACCGTGGACATTGGATGTGAAAGCCCTTTTCCTCTTGCCTGCCACATATGGGCTCTCAGTAAGTTATAGCTTAAGAGATAAAACTTACTATGAACCAGCAAATTGATTTATAATAAGAGTAGTCTTCTGGAAAAAACGATGTAAATGAAAACCCAGTGTAAACCCTTACTGTCCTCTTACCACCTTCTGGCAATTTCTAGCAAAATGCAGAGTTGCCGAGCTTTCCCAAGTCAAAACAAACCACAGATCCATTATTGAAGCATTTCTAACAAAGGTGAGCGCCGATGTTGGCTCACTTTATGATAGGAAATAGCTGGTTACATACCTCAGAGTTCAAAAGGCTAAAAAAGACCAGGTTTTGCTTTAGAAAAGTTTCTTCTTTACTTAGTAACACGTTTCCCTTTGATTTTCACAGTAGGCTGTTCTGTGTGGGAATGTTGGAGAGGAAACCTCAATGCTGAGAAATTCAGGCTGGGAGTCTGGGCGGCCGATTGAGATTTGTATCACAGGAAGCAAACTGAAACAATAGCTTTATGATATTAGCTTCCACGCTGGGCCGAGAACAGAACACACTCTGACGGGAACATCAGTGGAAATGCCACTTGATTGTCTTAAATCCTCTTTCAAGAGGAGCTCCGCAAACTGTAACCAGATGAGGTTCACTCCTGCATTCAGACAGCCTTAAACAGTGGTAGCTATGCAGAGCTGGCTTTTCACTATAAAATTGATTTTTGGCTTCCCCCATACTCATATGAGGTAAAATCAAATTCATTTTACATGAGAGCTAGAGGTCAATGTGCAGTAAGCTTTCTAAGACAAATGTCAGGTTTATTATTAATTCATTGGCATTTGCTTAGTGAAGACATCAGTCTTAACAAGAGATTATGATTTCCTCGTCTCTAGACTACTAAGGGAAAGACATTAAAATGTGGGACAAGTGATTTTAGTTTTTTGCCATGACATTTTCATGCAGGAGAGAGTGAGACCAGAGGGAAAATTGTGGAGGCAGATATGGTTTCTGGTGCCCTCTTAGGTCTCCCCGTTCGGACTTCTTTTCCCAGGCTTTCACCTCTACTTTTTTTTTTTTTTTTTTCCTGTCTCACCCCCTTGCCCCACTCACCTTCCAAACCAAGGCCTTTTTCTGTCCTATTTGGTGAAGAGCTGAGAGGCTGATTCATGCCAGAATGTTAATGGCTGAGAGCAGCTAATCGTACAATCTCTTCTAGAGATGCTTTGTTCCGATCATTCCCTTAACTTAAACCAAAAAACTCTGGTCAGTCAGCAGGTATGTACTGACCCCAGCCCAGCACGACATCTTCTGAAGGGTAACACAGAGAAGTGAGATAGGATAGTAAGTTATGCACAGAATAAAGGAATGAATTTCTAATGGTGGACTTTCAAAGCCCTTTGGGAGGTCTGCAAGGTCAGATAAAACACAGGTGCCTTCTGCCGAAGATGTGAGGGTAGCCCAAGCCTACTACCAGGCAATGGTGGAGTTTAAAGGTGGGGCTAATGACCCAGTAAGTAATTCAAAAATAGTTTCCTGGGGCTTCCCTGGTGGCGCAGTGGTTGAGAGTCCACCTGCCGATGCAGGGGACACGGGTTCGTGCCCTGGTACGGGAAGATCCCACATGCCGCGGAGCGGCTGGGCCCGTGAGCCATGGCCGCTGAGCCTGCGCGTCCGGAGCCTGTGCTCCACAGCGGGAGAGGCCACAACAGTGAGAGGCCCGTGTACCGCAAAAAAAAAAAAAAATAGTTTCCTCAAGGCTTGACTGGGTCTGCTTTTGCAGTCAGCACACCCAGGGCTGGGTGTAGTTGTGGGTCTATGGGCCGGAGGGAAGAATTGGTGTAAGAGAAAAGCCCTTTCGTTGATAACTACCCGGTGACACATCTGCACAGCACATCTGCACCAGGAGGATCACATCAGGGTGGTTTGAAGACCAGTCAAAACACTCCTGGAACTTCCCAGACTAGGAACAGAGGTAAAATAACCCTGGTGGAATAAAAATGCACCCTGACCAGCAGCCCTGGGACGATCTGGTCCCAGAGGCCCGGTCAGGAGCGTTTGCCCCGCCACCTGCCCGCTCGCCCCAGACGCCCAGCTCCTGCTGCCCCTCGGGTCCCGTCCCCCCTCCACCCCCCGCGTGGTGCTGCCTGAAGGAAATGCGCGGTGCTCCGGAAAAAGTGCTCCGAAACCTCAGCCCGCGCATATCCTGGCTGTGGGGAGTCATCAAAGCCTGTTTACCGGGGCTATTTTTAGCATTAAAGAACCTTGTTGTGCTCCTGGGCCCAGCATGCTGCATCTCTGCAGAGTGCCTCTGATCTGCATGACCCACCTCTCTTCTTTGGGGTCAGACCCTGAAGGGTCCTGGGGAGCAAGTAACTGAGACCTGGAGCCCAAGGCAATTTAAAGACCCTGCTGAGGGTTTATGGAGCACCTACTGTGGGTTCCTCTTTATTCGGCACCAAGGGTTTCTTCTGGATCGTTGTGCAGCCTTACGGCGGTTCATCTTTCTCTTCCCCACCAGTCTGTGGATTCCTTGAGGGAAAGGATGCTCTTACACCCGACTTTGCCTAGGATAGGCCTGGGCATCTCGTAAGCGTCACTTGTTGACAGATGACCTGACTGATCTGCTTCGTGCCCAGCATGGGGCAGACACGTAGCAGGAGCACAATGACTGCGTAGTGAGTGAAGGAATTTTCTATGTGCTTAGCACTGAGTCAGAGATTAATGATCCCATCGGAAGACGTGATGCTCCCGAGAAAGAGCAGAGGAGAAGGCAGAGCCGTCTTCAGCCGGATGATGTGCCTGAGCCCCCGGCCCCTCGGCTGAAGGGCCGCATCCGGCCCCGCAGTTTCCACCCTCAGCTCCAAGCTGACAGCTCGCTGGCCAGGTTCCTTCCGAAGCCCCCAGGAGTGTAGGCAGGTGCTGCGGCAGCAAAGCCTCCCACAGACGAAAGAGGCCTTGCTGTCCCAGGGTTCCTGGGGGCCGGCCTGCTGGCTTCCTGGCCCCCCAGCCCTGGTGACTTCAGTTCCAAGATGTTCTGTTTCCATTCGTGGGCCCTGTGCACCCCTCTCCCTCCCTCCTGGAGGCCAGCTGGCCAGCTGCTACAGCCAATTTCGCCACCTCCTGGAAGCAAGTGTACTGGGCACGGATGGAAACCAGTTTGGCTGTGTCGGAACTGTTAAAAAACAGGAAATTTTAAGCAGAACTATTTCCTCTGGGCCTAGTTAACCCAAATAGGGTTGTCTTGGGATTACTCCAGATTTTGAAGTCAGTGTTGCCACTGAGATCAAAGACACTGAAGAGAAGAAAATCTCAATAGGCCAGAAATCACAGGGCTGGCCTCTGCTGTCTGCAGAAGGTGCTCACCTCTCTGGTGTGATTTTTAACAGTGCTGAAAACCTCTCCTCACCCATCCCCCAAATAGGTCACCACCCGCCAAACTCGGTTTTCCCGGCATTAGGGTCGCTCGTAGGACCTGGAGCTAAGGCACTGATTCTCCACCTGTGGTCTTAGGGCCACCAGCATCCACATCACGTGAGAACTTGTTAGAAAAGCACAGTCTCAGCCCCCAATCTGAGACCTACCGACTCAGGAACTCTGGGCAGGGGGCACATCCAGGGTGGCTCCATGACTCTGTGTGACCTGTGCGGTCCTGCACAGAAGGGCCCTGGGCATGGTTTAATGTTTCAGCAAGAGGCCCCACATTCTTACTTTGCCCTGGGCTCGGAAATCCTTGTTTTAGCAAGTTTTCTTGGTGGTTCCGGTGCACACTCCAATTTGAAAGCACTGAGTCAAGTCATGGTCTCTCCTGCAGCCCTTGTTTAAATATAGGTGTTAACCCAGAGCACGAACATTGACCGAGGCACCACCCACACCTGGAACTTTGGTTCGCTGTCATCAGTTCAGCTGACCAGTTAGACGGCAGGTGCCCGAAGCAGGGATCAGGTGTGGGTATGTGTGTGGTAAAAAGGCCATTCCCAGACAGTCTCCCCTCCCATAGGCTAGCCACCTGAATCAGGTTATGAAGAGGAAAGAATGTCCCTCATTCCATTCTACCATTTTAGCAAAACAGAGGGAAGTCACCAGGCTACTACTCACTCTGTATGGCCCAACTCTGGGCTCTAAAGGCTGGCCTGTCCCTGGGCAGCATGAGTGACCTCGGCACATTCACCGATCCTGTGTCCTGCAGGTGGATGGTCCACAGTGGTGCCACCGAGGCCCCTTGGTAGGAACATCTTCTCATTTGGATTTGTTCTTCTTGAGGAATAACAGCGTATGGCCCAGAGCTTAAATTTAGGAGCTCAAGGGAAAAGAGAACCAAATAAATCCAGTGCCCTTCCAGAAAGGCCCTTGAACCTCATTTCACAGCATCCATGTGTCCCTTGCCAAGTGGCCCATAAATGCATTGCGGTTTACATTCCCTAGAACAGTCTCAGTTTGAAAGACTCCTTTTTTTTAGTTAAGCGAATGTGAACGTTTATAAGTGACAAATTATTCTCTAATCCTCTTGTTCTGTAAATTAAGGGAGGCATACTGGGCTTGATGTTTGTACTGGATGAATAGAAATTTTTATAAGTGAATGTATATTTGGAGTTAAATAATGAGCTAGGAGAAGCAGGGCTGAAATAAAGTCTGTGGTCTGAGCCATAACAGCCAAGGGTCTGGGGCCTGAGAGCTGTATTTGCTGGGACGAGAGCTGAGTCTGCCTTTTGCACATAGCAGAGGTATACTTCATAGGCCAAGGTTCCTCAAAGCGCTTGGCTGGGGAGTGGACGCCTTCCCAGGTTGCCCCTGGCAACCACCTCTGCAGCCTGCCACCAGCACAGCAGCAGCCACCACCTCACGTGGCTTCACACCTCTGGTCCTCACTCCAAACCGCCTTGCACGCCACTGCCAGATGAATCTCCCCAAAGCAGTGGTCTGAGATGCCACTGCTCCGGGCCACTGGACCCATGTCGTGAGGCCAGTCGATAAGTCTGGGAAATGGACCCTCCTCTTCAGCCAGGTAGACCTGTTCTCCGTCCCTGGAGGGAGCTTTCTCCAGGCTCTGCCACCTCTATGCTTTCCAGTGTCGGCCCAACCCACTAGGCCCAGAACGCCCTCCTTTCATTTAACAGAGTGAGATCCCTGTTTTTCACGCGTGTCTTCAAATGCCCTTCTTTAAACAGTTGTCTCTGACCACCCCAAAGCGACCCCCTCTTCCTATGAACCCTTCAGCACTTACTGTCTGTATGCCTCTTGGGTGCCCAATTCTGTCAACCTGAAGTTTTTACTTAGATTTGTGTCTCTGTGTGCCACACGGCCCCCGTCCAGGTTTTGAGCAATCTGAAGGCGGTGACAGTGTCATAGAGGGGCAGAAGGGAGAGGGAATCATGATAGTTGGTACGTTTTAGGCATTTTACATACGTATTTAATCCTTACAGCTCAAAGAGATGGGAACTATTATCTCTATTTAGCTGAGGAAACTAATATTCAAAAAGGTTTTTACTTAAGCAGAGTCATAATAGCCTAACAGGAGGAATAGTCCAAAGCCTATGAATGGTTACGAGTGTGGCTTCTGTATTCAGCTGCCTGAGTCCACTAGCTACAACCTCTATAACCTTGGGCAAATGACTTAACCTCTCCAGGCCTCATCTGTAAGATGAGACCAAAAAATAGTACTTGCCCCACAGGTGTCTTGAAGATTATATAGCATGCTCAGTGCAGTACCTGATATGCTGTCCTTGTTCAACATCCATTAGGGAAAATTATCGGGCTGACTACTCCTGTAACTGCCTTTGCATCTGTGACCACGACTGCTGCCACTGCCACTGGTACCACAAGTATGCGGCCACAACCACCGTACTGCCCGCAAAGCTCCTGTCAGGGTGTCCTCTGTGCAGTGGTGTTCATCAGATGCCTGCTGCTTGAGCCAATGGTGGACACTTGGATGGTTGGCAGTGTGCGTTTCCAGAAAAATCCACTTAATGCCTTTGAGCCATCCCTGGCAGACATCCGTCCGTGCCAGTCACATCTGCTTTAACACATTGATGCAAGCCGTCCAACCCCTGTCTCTTTCCAGTTTGCTCTGAAAGTGAGCCTGAAGCTGAGGCTGACCAGCAGATGGACAACTTGTACCTGAAAGCCTTGGAGGGCTTCATCGCCGTCGTGACCCAAGATGGCGACATGATCTTTCTGTCAGAAAACATCAGCAAGTTCATGGGACTCACACAGGTGACACCCTCCTCTGGCTCTTTCAGAAAGGGAGGGAAAGCGTTTCCACTTGGGGGTAGAAATTAGTGGAAGGTTCTGATCACATCCCTCCTGACCTCTCCTTGCATATGCCCACCCTGCTTCTCTCTGATTTCAAGCCTCAAACCTCAGGAACACACTGAGAACCCCTGGCATTGGGCTTAGCATTGCTGATGGCCACCCTGGTGGACAGCTCTGCCGACTGGATTAACAGAACCACCCTTGTGAACCACATCCATCATGAAGTCTGTTACACTGGTGTGTCTGTGGACCTGTGGAGTGGAACATGAGAAGACCTGATTTAGCCTCCTCCCTCTCTCCAAATGTGAAAAGGGGGCCCAGCTTCCTCTTGGAGACTTCTTCTTCAGTGTTAGGAATAATGAAGCCCAACCTTGTTTTGAAACAGGTGGAGCTAACAGGGCACAGTATCTTTGACTTCACTCATCCCTGTGACCACGAGGAGATCCGTGAGAACCTGAGTCTCAAAAATGGTAACGTATTCTTCATTGCGTTTTTCTTTTCTTTTCACACCACCTGGGAGGGGATCTGCCTTACCTTTGTCTGCAAATGTAGGATGGTTGGAACATGGCCATCATGATCTAAAAACACTGACATCCGTAAAAAACCCAGCAGAGCCTAGGAGATGAGACTGAGGGCCCTGGAAGGACCTAGTACTCAGAAGGATCTCTTGCTGGCTCTTCCTGGGGCCTGATGTCACACTCCTAGGGCACTCCTTCAGGTTAGGACACTGTCTCCAGAAGGTTTCATCACCTGAGCATCCAGCATCTCTGCCAAATGACACCACCCAAACCAATCAGCTCATCTGTGCCAAAATGTTCATGGGAACCGTTGTGGTTGTCCCTAAGACAGTTGTGTAACAGACTGCCCCAAACATAGTGGCTTAAACAGTACTTTTATTAGCTCTCGTGATTCTGCGGGTTCTGTGGGTGGTTCTTTTGCTCCATGTGATGTCAGGAGGCTGGACTTGGTGGGATGACCAGAGGGTTCGCCCACACCCCTGGGACCTTGTGGCCGGTAGCTGGAGGCTGGGGCTCAGCTGGGATGCAGGCACGGCTGGACCTCCCTCTCACTCTGTGAGGTATCGGAGCCTCTCCCTCTCCACATGGGGTCTCCAGGGTAGCCAGACTTCTTACACGGCAGCTCAGGGCTCCCCCAAAGTGCAAAAGTAGAAGCTGCCAGGCTCTCCGAAGGCTTAGTCCTGAAACTGGTACAGCACCACTCTGCCCCATCCTGCTGTTAGAGTGAGTTACAGGCCAGCCCCATTCACTGTGGGAGGGAACTACAGGAGGCCCTGAATACTAGGAGATGTGGCTCATTGGGGCCACCTTTAGAGACTAGCTACCCCGGGAGCCAAGGAAGGAATCTGGCCTCCTGGTGATAAGAAATGGGACAGGTAGCTTTTGATGGAGAAGAGATTTATAAGGTCTCGTGCACTGCACCCTCCCTGTGGGGCCTCCAGCAGATGCCAGTGGATTGAAGGGCCTATACAAGCAGAAAGCGCTTTGCAGTGACAATCAGAGCCTGCTGTTTCATCTCTTGTAACGGGGGACAGTCAAGCAAAAGCACAGATGGGCATATTGTCAAGTGGACTGAAGCTTTGAGAAGAAGGGGACTTAATGGCTTTCAAGGTCCCTTCTGAACCTGAGAGTCGATGTCTGCCCTGGGCAGGTTATGCCCGAGTCTATACGTCCCCTTTTCTGTCTCTCACCTGTCACTGCCATGGAGCGTGTGCTTGTCCAACCTGAATGACAGAGGCAGTGCCATCAAGCCTGCAAGGTTTTGCTCTTATTACCACACATGCTGCAAAAGCAGACACTTCATTGGCCCACTTCTACCCTTGTTACAGACCGAGCCTGCAAAGCGCAGGATTACCACCACCTCTACCCACCCCACCACGGCCTCCCCGCCCAGCGCCTCTGCTCTCCCTCCCGAAGGCCACCTGGCTCCGGGCGTACACAGGCTGGGGAGCACTGTGGGCTGTTCACTGTCTTCTCTGTGCCGCTCAGAAACTCTTGTTCGGTTCTGTGAGGAAGGGGCTGCCAGAGCTTCTGAATCCCTTTCTAAAACAGGTGCTGGAAGCCCAAGAAAACCAAAAAGTCTGTTAATTTCTCTTCTCTGCTCTGGAAACCCTTGGGCCCTTGGGTTCTCCGTCTTAGTTCAACCTCTGACCCTAGTCTCAATCTGATTATGTGATCTGAACCGAGTCACTTCATCGCTCTGTTTCTGGGAGTCTTTCTTTTCAAAGTGACAGTATTGGACCAGGCAAAGTCTAGGACCTTCCAGCTCCCAGGTGCCATGATTCAGCAGGACTCTACCCTGTTGATCCGAGTGGAACTTTAGCTCTCTTGGTCTCTGTGTTGAGGACTTGGGATCCAAATCAGTGAATCAGCAAAGCCTTTGAAGGTGCCGACCTGCGTGATCTGTAAGCACAGGGTTAGTGCGAGCACCCAGGGAAAGATAAGGCTGTGAGGCTGGTGTGGAAGGCTTTGAAGGCCAGGAATTGGGCCTCGATCCTCTTCCTTGTAGACAGAGGGGAGCTGGTGGAAGTTTTGGGGCAGAGGTGGAGTAATCTGGTTGGAGCTGTGTTTAGAAAGATTAACCAAATGGCAGAATGGGGAAGACTCAGAAGTTAACAGGTCAGGAGGCCACAGCCCTAACCCATGTCACAGCCACAAATGAGTCCTTCCAGCCCACTTCTCAGCACCTGAGCTGGTGCTGGTGCTGCGTCCAGGCCCCAAGATACAGGAATGTCTCACGATGTGCAAACCCCACTTGTGGGAATTAAAATTGTAGGAAGAAACATAATTGAGTATGGGAGAGATGGTTTTATAATCATGATGGAGAATATTCTCTCTTTTAAAAAAAAAAAGATTCACCATCTGGTCTATTACTTAGTGGGCTCTCCTAGGGATGTTGAAGATAAATTCAAAGGTGCCACAATCCATTCAACACACAGTGATTTGGGGCTGTGTCACCCAAATAAGTCACAGCCCCCTGGGGGTTCAGGTTCAGAAGCTGGTGGCCATGCCAGAGGGAGGGGTGTGATTATTTGAAACAAGGCTCTGATCTGTTCTGAGATGCTGGGCAGGGGGCAGGAGTGGACCTTGGAAGGTCCAGGATGGCAGAATCTAGACATGGACAGGGGGGCTCAGCTGGTGCTTACTGCATTCATCACTTTTTTTTTTTTTTTTAAACAAAAAGTGGGAGAGGTTCCGAATGGCAGGCTATTTGGAGACTATAAGGAAGGAAGCGATCTTGTTTGTCTTGGTGACTTATTTAATTCTGGCTGAGAAAGGATATGATCTGTGTTGAGTTAATCCTCAAGGTGAACTTGCTCCCCACAGGAGATTTGGACCAGCAGTCTCTTCTTGAACCTTGACCTATGTCACTTTAGGGGAGAAAGCAAATGGTGCAGGACCCTGAATGCAGCCATTGCAGGGTGAAACTAGGGCACTGGAGGGACAGGAATGAAGAAAAGACAGGGGTGTCTAAGGGACATGTCCAACCCGAGAGGCTTATCCCCTTGGAGTAATTGTGGCCTCGCCCAGACCGTCCCTTGGAATTCCGTCTCTGGAACCTGGACCCGCCCCGGGAGAGGTTTGCTGAGATCACGGCCGATGGTCACTCATCGCCTGGCCGCTCTGGAGTGCGAGGTGCAGTGGGAGGTAACACGCTGGAACAGCCCTGACCCTTCAGCAGTGGGAGACGGGCTGGAGATGAGCGAGCCTTGGTCCACAGCCAGGGTGGCACGGAGCATTCAGGGAAGGCTGTGTGTGCTCAGCCGCGCCTCGGGGAACACACACACACACACACGTGTTGCCCTGAAAAACTGCCCCCCCCTCTGAATACAAACATGAAACTTCAGCTGGCTCCCCTCCCCATCTCTATCCAGGCTCTGGTTTTGGGAAGAAAAGCAAAGACATGTCCACAGAGCGGGACTTCTTCATGAGGATGAAGTGCACAGTCACCAACAGAGGCCGCACCGTCAACCTCAAGTCAGCCACCTGGAAGGTAGGACGTCAGGCCTGGGTTGGAGTACTGAGTGCACCCCCCCCCGCCCCCGCCCCCGGCTCTCGGCTCCACGTCTGACCCTCCGCGGCTGGTCTCCAGGTCCTGCACTGCACGGGCCAGGTGAAGGTCTACAACAACTGCCCCCCTCACAGCAGTCTCTGCGGCTGCAAGGAGCCGCTGCTGTCCTGCCTCGTCATCATGTGTGAGCCCATCCAGCACCCGTCCCACATGGACATCCCCCTGGACAGCAAGACCTTCCTGAGCCGCCACAGCATGGACATGAAGTTCACCTACTGTGACGACAGGTGGGGCCCGGCGGAGCGCACGCGTGTGTGTGTGTACGCGCGCCTGTGGTCAGGGTGTGGGTCTGCGGCATTAATGTTGTATTGCTGAGTGCAGGTCACTGTTTCATCCCATCAGTGCCACCAAGGGGTTCCTCATACCATATTGGGCTGTCCCCTGTTGTCACAGCAGAGCTGATCTGGGGTGCCGCTGCTGTCATGGTGGATCGCGGTGGTGTGTACATATTCCTCCACATATGTGTCAGGCTCCTAGGAAATCTCCAGGCCACTGTCCCTTCCCAGGAGACGAGGGTCTAGAGATCTCCATTAGCAGCCCCAATTCAGAGGCCAGCTGGGAGATTTGGTTTCTGTCCTGGAAGCTGCTCTACGGCCGCGTGGCTCCTGTGTGTTCTTTTCAATGAATGAGCTCTTTCCTCGGCCTTTGCGCCTCCTGTGTCACCTCCATTCCAGCCACTGTCCAGTCTACTTTGGAAGGCTTTTCAAGGACGGGAACTAAGCCAGACCCTAACCCCCAAAGCCAGGCTTAACTGGAGATTCTCTTATGAGAGAACGCAGTGGTTAAGAGCCTTGATTCAGTGAGACGGCCTAAGTTCCAATCCAATAGGAAGTGTTCGGTGTTAGCTGTGGTCCTCACCCTAAATTGTTTCTTTATTAGAGTAGTTGAAAGAGCACCTAAGACTGCACATGTAATCCATGTCACTCTAGTTTCAGCTTGAGGAGAGGCTCGAAACAGGTGGGGAAGAGGCTTGGGTTGTTGTGGAAGGGGCGGGAGGGACAGCTCTGACTCCCCCCTGCCTGTCCTCTGCCCTCCCCTCTGTGCCTGGGCATTGGGAACATGGGCGGATCGGGAGGTGGAAGGAGGAAGACAGGGAAGGATAGATGCCATGGGCAGTGGCTGCCATCAGAGAGGGAAGGACAGGCCAGGAGCAGGGGCTGGGCCGGGCAGGCCTGGCTTGAGGAGCTGCCACTGCAGTCTGCTGACTAGTGCGTGACTGGAGGTGGCCTTCAGGGATCTCGCCACCTGACCCCAGATTTCAGCGGTGTCCAGAGTCACCACGTTTGTCCAGAGTCATAGTTTTTGTGGCAGCTCTTTGCTGCTCCAACCTCTCCCCTCTCCCCTTCTGGGGTTTCTCCAGAAACCCTGAGATCTCAGCTTCCCCTTCTCTGTAACGCAGATGAGAACACTGCCTACACCTGTCTCACAGGATCAGCGTACGATGAGATGATGGCTATGGAAGCGCTTTGAAAACCACAAACCCCGTAACTGATGGGAGGCTTTTTGTTCCTGCTGATGTCTTGCTCCCTGTTTTTGCCCTCCCCCAAAGCTAGTCTCCCCACTAAACTCAAGGGGCCAAGACCACTTCTGGAGGCATGTAGAGGCTGGGGGCCTGGGAGAAGGAGAGACCACCAGCAGGAAACTGCCTCACCTTCCCAGCCAGCAGGAAGCCAAAGGCCCCAGGACAGAGCTCCTGCTCAGCGGCCCCCAGGCCTGTCCACCTTTCTCTCTTCTGCTGCATGTCCCATGGGTGTCTGGATTTCTTCATGGGTGCGGCCCTACTTTCCAGGCTCAGCTGAGTTTCTCTCCCCTGATTCTAGACTGACCTGGTGTTGGCTGGTGCCACTCCAGGTTTAAGAACTTTTGTAAAAGTGTCCTTGAGTCACTCCTGTCCCCATAGTGCTGGATTCAAGGCTCTTGGAGGTAGTGCGTAGTTCCAGATGTAGAAAGAAGCGCTCTAACCTCATAGGGAGAAAATGTCACGTGTGAAGACTTGTGTCCTGAAACTTTGACACAGTCAGCGTTTATCATGACTGTTCCTATTGTCATTATTGTGATACAAGGATAATTACGGAGAGAAATTATTCCAAAGGCAGGCACCTGAGAAATCCACGCTGTGTGTAAGGTTCTTTCTCAGAGGTAGTCTTTGTATTCCAAGAACCATCCTGGGCAGAAGATACAGTTTTGTAATGTGCACCCCTCTCCGTAACCTTCTGAGACAAGAGAAATCCTGCTGCGTAGCCCGCGTTGTCTCCAGCTTCGAGGTGGGGTGGGGTGGGGTGGTGCGGTGCTCCGCATGCCTTAGCCTTAGAGCGGCTGGAGCAGTGCAGACAGTGAAAGCTGCGTGTGAAGTACAGCCCTAATGTGACCCCAGAAGCACTGGGAACACCCTACTGTCCTAGAAAATAACTCCTCATCCCTAGATAACAGAAAAGAAGGATTTTTTTTTTTAACTTAAGACTTTGATTCTTGTTAATGTGAAGGGGAAAAAAATCCTCTGGAAAGGGTAATTTGAAGTTATCCCTCATTCATCATCTTGTTTTGAATGAATTTCAGGTCGTTTCTTGAAAGCATCTAACCTTTGGGTAAAAGGAAGAGGGGGCAATAACATGAGCAATTGGGTGCCTAAGAGTGGAGAAGGCCCTCTTCCCGGAAAGGGGAGGGGCCCTGCACTGACTTCTTAGTTTGGTTCAGGGCTGGTAGGCAGAGTCGATCCCGGCTTGACGGGACCTGTGATTTAGGGCTTTGTGACTCAGGGTGTGGAGGGTGATATTGCTTGTAAGGTTTGCTAGACACAGTGCACTTTCAGCAGGATCTTGCCTTTCAAGAAACCTAATTCCATGGCCCAAACTCTGAGTTCAGAGGCGCTGGAAAGATGGATGCAGAGGCATCTAAAGACACAGAGTGCTGTGCCACACAGAAGTTGTGTTTAACGGATTAGCAGATTAGTTAACAAGGGCACAGACATGGCTTAGACAGTTTATAAAGTGACTGTTTTAAGTCCTTAATACCTATGTGTTATTTCTCAGTTGCCTTGATGAAGACTAGGATTTTTTGGTTTTGGTAGCTTGTCTTGTTTACACTTGTTTTATTGGGATGGGGAAGGATATACACATATTCATACTCTCTCACTCTCTCTCTCTCTCTCACACACACACACACACACACACACACACACACACACCTCTACCAAGATCAGTGCTTCAAAAACCAACACTTACATATCATAGTGGGGTGGGGTGGGGGGCATTGCATTTTAATCAGGGAATTCACTAGATTTAATGACATCTGGCACACATGAGGGGCTGCGATTTCCCATAAAGGGGATTATTTTCCTAATGGGAAAGTTAGGAAGAATCTGATGAAAATGTAAGGCAAGTAGAACCCACAAAATCACTTTTGAGGCTGTTTGGTACATTTTCTTAGATGTATTGAGACCATAGACATAAACAAACAAAAACAGAGAAGGATCATGGAGAAAAAGACAGGGGAGAACAGAGAGGAAATGGGGGAGCGACAAATAAAATAGAAAAGAGTAATCTTGTGTGTAAGTCTCAGGTTTCCCAAATCAACTGAACCTGAAACAACTTATTCTGAAACATCTGAAGTTGAATAAAGGAATGCAGATGATTCAAAATGCATTCATCCTGCTTCTCTTAACAAAGGGTCAGAGGACCACGTCAAGTCCTGTATTAATGATCTGAAACAGCAAATATTGTTAGAAGTGAATTCTGTAACAATTTATGTCAGTCACGCTTACGTGTATATACAGTCAATTGCTCTAGATAGGGGGAGTAAAGTTGAGTAGCAGGTTTAAAGAAGAGTATCCTGATTATCAGTGTAATGGATGATCTCGTCTCCATTTACGATTCAAATAGAGGTGTTATACTCTGTCTCCTAAAATGAGCAGCCAATTAATGAACTGTGATTTATTGAGCATCTGCTATATATCTAGCCCAGTGCCAGAGACTAATTATATCAAAGAAGAAAAGAGATGATTCCGGATCTCCAAGAGTTTGAGACACGAGCAACTTAATGAACCATTCACCCAAAAGGAAGACAAAAATTGTTCTCAAGTAGTTTAACTTTAAAATGGGGGTGGTTCTGGGGCTTCTCTGGTGGCACAGTGGTTAAGAATCGGCCTACCAATGCAGGGGACACAGGCTCAATCCCTGGTCCAGGAAGATCCCACATGCTGCAGAGCAACCAAGCCCGTGTGCCACATCTGTTGAGCCTGCGCTCTAGAGCCTGCGAGCGACAACTACTGAGTCTGTGCACCGCAACTACTGACACCATGCGCCGCAACTACTGAAGCCCGCGCGCTCTAGGGCCCGTGTGCTGCAACTACTGAGCCCGCATGCTGCAACTACTGAAGCCTGTGTGCCTAGAGCCCATGCTTTGCAACAAGAGAAGCCACCGCAGAGAAGCCCGCGCACCACAACAAAGAGTAGCCCCCACTCATCGCAAATAAAGTCCGCACGCAGCAACAAAGACCCAATGCAGCCAAAAAATAAATAAAAATTAAAATTAAAAAAAATAAAATGGGGTGGTTCTTAAATTCACGTGGAGGCGCCATCTAGTGGAGAAAGAGAATAACGGAAAGAAGCCAAGCCATCAAGGAGAGTGGGGCAAATCTCTAATGCATATAATCCCACTGTGATTTCGTGTGTTTTATGGGTCTTCCTGTATGTTAGAAATAAATTGTAAAAGCAAATTATGTGGATGAGAGAAGTATCACTGGGGGAAAAGTGATAACAGTAAAATTTTCAAATTAACAAAGAGGGTCCTGTAATTTTCACAGATAAAGAATTTGAGGGCAACCCTGTTTTGTCATTGGGTTAAGGCAGTGTAGGATGTAATAATTTCGGGAGTTACAGTTCGATAAGATGCCTGCATTTCAAATTCTGTGGATCAAATCTGTGACGAATTCTATTTATACAAAGAAGTTGGTAATCGTGATGATGACAAAAGGGAGGAGATAGTTGAGGACTGTAAAGAGGCTGTCAATAAAGTTATAGAGAGCCATGAGTTGTAAAACACACGCGCATCAAAGCACCTGAAAAGCAATAGTGTTAAAGTCTGAGAAGAAAATAGACTGACTTCGGGCAAACTAATAGTAAAAGATTATATACTTTCATTGTGTACTGAGATACATTTAACAAATTATTTTACTTTTTTTTAGAGGATAGGTGGCATCTTTAATTCCAAGTGGTCTTTCAGACTCTGATACATTACATGTCATTTTTAGTCTCGTATTTAGTGTATTCTAAATATTTTTGCAGACATACACAGTAGTCTCTCTTTACCTATCTTATGTAAGATGGTATAGTATATTTCTTTAAATCCCTGAGCTAGAAGAAACTTTAAATGCTCTCCTTGTGCATCTGTGTCTCCTCCAAACGACGATGTTCTGAAATCAGCCCTAAGAAAGTTTGAACATATTTAGGAGAAATGCTTGTATATCGTCCTGTCTAATCTGCTTGAAATTCTCCTTGGAAGAAGCAGCTCTACAAATCCTTTTTGGAATTTATTTCAAAGTGTAATAGACCTCACAATTCAAAAATTATTCCCCTGTGCGATCTGCTTCTCTCCTGCTACAATTCAAGGCACATTTCCCCTTCTTGCTTGTGGGTTTCAAGGTAATCAAAGGCAGCTGTGGCATTTGGTGGCACTCAGGGTCAGTCCAGGATTGAGCCAGGGCTACCCTCCTATGTATACTATGAATACACCCCAACTGTAACACATAACACTGATAGGATGGAAATTCATTATCCATTAACTGTGGAGCTGATTGTATAGATATTCACTTAACTGTGTACTCCTGGAGGAGAACACAAGGCAAAAGTATTGTTGTTTAAAGCCAAGAAAATCTGGATAGAAATATATTAAAACAAATGTCATTGAAATCTGTGTTAGTGAATAGTTTGGGTATTATTGGGGAAATGCAGTTTCAAAGCTAAAAGCACATACAGAAACCTAAATGAGGGGAGTCAAGTGTTGCCTTGGAGAGGGCATTGCCAGAAGGCCGGAAGGAAAGAAAGCAGACCTTAATAAAAGGATGGTTTTATTAGCAAGCGCATTCTTTGGAAAACAAATAGGTGGTTAGGAAGTACTTTAAACTTTTATCCTCTCAAATAGTTTAAATGCTCTCTAACCTTCCACGATCCGTTTACTGAGTGAATCCTGTACTCGTAGGGAACAGGGGTAAAAACTGCAGCCAGACCTTGTCTGACTCCAGGCTTGGCGTGTGAAGTAGGGAGCTTGCTGCCTCGTCCCTCGTGGGCGGGCGCGTGATGGAGCCGGCTGAGGCCTGAGCTGCATTCCTTCTGCCTAGGAGGCCACACGGCACTGACACTGCAGCCCAGCCGGAGAGCCCATTTCTCCCTAGCGCTCAGCCACAGGTAGTCCATGTTGAAAAGGGCCTCGCCACATTTTTAAGGGTAAAGAGCAATGGACGAGCAGTAACTGTCATTTTACATTGTGAGGCAGACCTGACTCTGAAATCCAGGGCCCAGCTGTCTGACCCACATATTTCCTTGGGGCAACAGTAACTTCAGATTTTAACCTGAAAGTTCTCTAGTTTCTTTTTTTCTTTCTTCCTTCTGCCTCTGCCTCCTGGGGCTGCCTGTCAATGTCTACATTTCTCTGCTCACCTCATCCTTGATCTGGTTCTTTTCCTACTTTATTATTAAACAGGGACCTCTGTGCTTCTCATTTCTGAAGTCTGCTGAATTAAGTCCTTTCGTATTTTCTTCCCCTTTACAAAGAGAACAGCACTACTGAGCTGACTTTTGAAGTTTATGGGTGACCCCAAACTGATTTTTTTTTTTTCCTCCAGAGTCAGGGCCCCTTAATTAGAAAGAAAGAAAGAAACAAAGTTCCCCTGCCCCTGGTGAAGAGAGCAGATGAAATGGTGTTATCACAGCCCAGCTCCCGAGGCTTCCCTGGGACAGAGGGAAATGAGCAGGGAGGTGCCTTGTGTGCCGTGGAGGCCAACCCTATAAACAAACTGGGTTCGTTAGCCTCCCCGCTGGCGTCGGCACGCCTGCAGATTGAGGGCAACGACCATTAGCTCTGAGTTGGGGTTTCCTGGTTTTGTAAAGTCTGACCAGTCGAATGTTCTTCGATTGTGTTTGGGGTATGTGTATTTCCCAGTTTTTATAGTCGTCTGTTGAAAGGCATGAAGGAGGAGACGTTAAATATTTATTTTAGTTGACAAGATAAATGAAGGCTGCTACTGGGAAGAGGGCTGGCAATTCTGAAATCGAGGTTTGTTTGTCCACTTCCAAAACATGCCCATTGTGTGCCTCTGAATGGATGGCACATTAATTAGATTAAGAAATTTTTTATTTGAGGCTGATCATAATAAACATTTACTTTGAGCGTCTTAAAAGATTCTAATCTTGAAAGAAAGTGTAATCTCTTCATGGAGTAGAGTCAGATCTTTCCCAGAACCAGCCTCAGTTTTGAGGGTCTCTAGGAAACTCTAGACCTAGTTCAGGAACAGAAGTAGCTTATCTGGCACATTGGTGAGGCTGTAAATGGCCAGCCCATTGTCAGCACAGCCCACCGGTGCAATTCTGGTTCCCAGGCTGAGGCTGAAAGGCATGGGACCCATCAGAAAAGCTACGTGGGTGTAGGAAACGAAGGGCCTGCGCTGTGCGGCCGTCTGCTTGTTCTCCCTGACTCTCCACCTTGGCTAAGGTGCCATGAATGCCAGCCCTGGAGGCAGGCCACTGAGGAACGTGTCTGTTGCCGATGAGTTCAGAGACCTCTCTGCTCAGGGCCAGGTGAGGGGACAGATCCTCCTGGTCTGAGACCGACTGGCTGGTGCAGGTGAGCTGCTGGAATCTCACTGGAGAAATCTCCCCTGAGCTAAATCAACGGAGACCTAAGCTTCTCAGCTCCGTTGTGTTGCCCGTTGTTTGACAAAGGCTTTAACCCCCAAGTCTCACCTAGGCAGAGAATTTGCCTCTTCTCTGCCCACTTCAACACCAGACACACCTTACGGAACGGAGAAAGGATGGATTGAGCATCCTGAGGGCTGCGCTGAAGGCTGTGTGTGTGCACCGTCGTGCACTGAGACAGGTGACCACGCTCGAGGAAGAAAAGTGGGCCGTTAGTGCCCAGGTTCCTTAGCAGTGCTGGGCTAGACAGGGCTCTCATTGTACCTTAGGCCCCCAAAGGCTATCAGTCCATTGGTCAGCTACTCTAGCATTTACTGAGCACCCGTTGTAGCGGAGGCCAAAGGAGGATGTGGTCCCTGAGCTCAGGGGTTGGCAGCCTAGGACGTGGAGAGAAGCATACATAACTCCTTGTGACACTGTGTTGGCCTGTTAGGACTTGACGAGAAGGGGCAACCTGGAGAAAGCTCCAGGGACAAGGCGAGACCTTGAGCTGGCCCTGTCACCGTCAGGGCTCCGAGAAGAGAAGGCCTCAAGGCTCTGCGGCAAGCGTGGGTTTGCCAGGGGTGGGAACTGCGAGGAGAGGGGTCTACCGGGGAGGGGGGACCTGCCGTGCTGCCGATCAGCTGCAAATCAGACTGCTTGGAAGATGGAGACAAGACCCTGGAGGCTTAGCAGTTAGGTGGAGTTTATTTACTCTGGATGTGGTTGGTCCTAGGTAAGCTGGAGATGCTTACGTAGAGGGGTGACAGAATGGAAATAATATTTTAGGATGATTTCGTCTGACCTGTGCAAAACCCGTATGGAGCGGGAGAGAGGAGTAGAGACAAGAGACCAAGGAGCCGCGGACGGCTTCTGCTTTCCTCTCCACATTGTTCCTCTCCAGCGTGGACAGGTGACAGGGCTGTGCCCCTGGAGTCACGTACTCCAAAACAGAGCTTGTAATGATGAGGATATAGCATCACTTCTCGCTCATGATAGGCTAAGTAAACAAGACGGTGAGCCCATTAGAAAAAATGTGAGAGACCAAAGATGATGAGAAATAATGTTTAGGTATGACGTGGGAAAGCAGCTAATCGGGTGGTTCTCGGGCAGGGCTTTGCTTGTTTTAAAGATTCCAGCACAGAGCAGAGGGTCCTCACAAGTTAAGTGATCCTTCACGGTTCTCCACATTTGCCTTTTCTCTGCCCACTTCCCATCTAAGGCAGACACCCTACACGGAAGCTGCCTATTTATCAGAGCATAACGAAGAGGCACATTTCTTAGGACTATGATTTTGTATCTGTTCCTCTCGGCACCTCCTGCCCTCCCTCCTTTCCTTGAGATAGCAAGAACAAGTAGAACCCATGAAGGCGAACCTGATGTCTAGGAGGTATCTGAGGTCACCAGACAGGACCCGAGGGGAGAAGGTTTAAGCACAGACAGGGCTCTACCTGCCTGGGTCCCTCCTCAATCCATGGTTAACACACGTGCAGAGGCCGCCTCCATGCTTTTCCCAACTTGGGACCACATGTTGTCACTTTTCATTTATATCGCCCTCTACTAGAATAATCTGGAATAGTCAGGATGTTCCCATTTTCGTTCTTGCTCTGTCCCCGGACACTTGTGTAGACATCAAGCAAACTGTCCACCCTCTCTGCTCCCTTGTCTGCAAAGACTGTGGGTAGGGGGCAATGAGAGCCCCTTCCAGTGGTCACTGGAGCAAGGCACATGTGTCTATTTGGGGGTGGGAGGTAGGGAGCCCCTGAACAGGTGCTTTTCCTTCCTCCCCAGACACAATCCTGGAAGGGCAGGAAGAGTGGAGGTTCAGTAGACCCATAGTTGCAGGTTGACCACCATGTTGGTTGTTGGTTTTTTCTTTTGTTTGGATGAATGGTACGACCGGGACGTTCGGACTGTGTTTCATCGAATGTGTGCCTTTGAATTACCTCCTACATAAAGGTCCTTGAGCCCCTGCTCATATTCATATGGTCTTTCTCGTCCCCCTTGCTTTTTAAAAAAAATTTAGAATCACAGAACTGGTTGGTTACCACCCTGAAGAGCTGCTTGGCCGCTCAGCCTACGAGTTCTACCATGCACTGGACTCAGAGAACATGACCAAAAGTCACCAGAACTGTAAGTACCAGGAGTGTCCTATATGTCTGTGGAATCTGGCCTTGAGTGGGGTGTGACTGGTGGGGAAGGAGAAGATCCAGTTGCTTCCTTCACAGAGCCATCATCTGGTGTGGCAGACAAGACTCACGCCCACAGGATGGTTAGAGAACCAGGGCTGCCACCATCCTGTGTGACGTGCTTGTGCGAATCAGGAAAAGGGCGCTTTTGGTAGGGGACACACAAGCACACCAAGGCATACAGCCTGGAGAGTGGAAGGTGGGCTGAATCGCAGTCCCTACTTACCACCTCACCGAGCACACTTATGCAGTGAACAGTCTGACGCAGCAGCCCCGTAGGGTGTAAGACAGAGTGCAAGACAGTGTGTAATCAACTTGGGTTATGCGCTATAGAAACACGTACATCCATTCAAAGAAGAGGGCTGGGAGAGTTCAGGAAAAGAGAAGACAGGGCGCTCGCGTTGGACCTTGAAGGACGGGGGAGCACTGGTCTAAACAGAGGTAGAGGGTGCACGACACCAACCTAATAGACGTGTCGAGGGGGGCCCTGGTTTTCCAAGAGCTTGCCTGCTGAATCAAGAGAACTCAGTTGGGGAAGGCCGTCCGGGCAACCCAGTAATGGCGTGTGGAAATTGTGCCTTGCAGCTTGAAAGAAAACCTGAATTATGAAAGGATTCTAGAACAGGGCTGTCCAGTAGAACTTTCTACAATGGAAATGCTCTTCATCCGCGTAGTCCGTATGTGAGCTATGCCATATATTAAATACGTCTAGTGCAACTGAGGAACTGAATTTTTTAAATTTAGTTTTAATTAAATATAAGTAGCCACGCTTGGCTAGTGGCTACCATACTGGACAGGGCAGTTCTAGTGCATTTCAGTTGACTATGTTCCCAATTAAGGCTTCCCATTTGCAGGTGATCCAAGACAAGTTTCTTGGCTCCATACAGCCCATCAACATGCAAGGACTATGGGTCTATAACCCTATACCTGGCCTACTGGGGGAAATAGAAATTGATAGGATTGATCCCTGCCCTAAGGGATCTCACTTCTGCGGAAGAAGGAGGGCTTTGGGCTCCGTGGGAGCATGGTGGTCCATACCTTCCGCCTCAGTATCTAGCATAGCGTTTGGTACAGTACAGGCACTAAATGAATGACACACCCAAGGGCAAAAAAAACGTATTTGGGAAAGAATGCTTCAAAATAAGTGCCCCCAGTGCAGATCGGGGTGCTGAGAGGATTACAGAAGGATTTAAAATGGGTAAGTCTGAGAAGATTCCCAGTGGCCCTTTTGGTCTTGGACTCCAAGGATTAGCTGTGGCCTTGGAGTGGCAATGAAGAAAATGGAAGTGCAGTTATTTGTCCGTTGTTCCTAAATCCACCCATCTATCCCAAGGTTAGGACACCTGAAGTTCAGATCAGCAGGCCGTAAGCTGTATAGAAGCACAGTTAATATTCTCTTAAGGAATGAGATCTTCTCTTTCTAATTGGTTTCTCTGCTTCGTCCTCATGGCTTTCGGGTTAGATCCAACAGTGCAACAGGGCCCCTAATGATATCTCAAAGAAGTTTCTCATTGTGTTCTCCAGCAAAAAAACAAACCATCCGGCTTCCCCATTCCAGGGACCCAGGGATGCGGGAGGGAGGTGGAGGTACTTTTCTGTGCCCATGGATGTGGCCCAGCTCTAGCCTGCCCCAGCTTTGAAACTGTAGGATGTGGCTCTAGCCTCCACTCTGGGATTCCCCATGCTTCTCTGGCCCATGGCGGTTTCAGCTCCCAAAGTCATGCTGGTACTGGGACTCAGGGACCTGGCTCTGGCCCAGCTTACCCAAAGATTCCCAGTGCCTGGCTTTCTGGGGCTTCCCTCCTTTAGATGTAAAACTGGGGAAAAGCCTGTCCTTCCTTCTCAGCCAAGGGTGAGTCAAAGTAGAGGACAATAGCAAAAGTTTCTGGAAATTCTTGCAGGACAGTATTGTGCTTTAGCTTCTGGGGTGGGAAAGTAGAGGAAACTACTGTCAAAGAGAACAAAAATGATGGCTTCTCACTAGGCCTATGAAAGAGATTTTTTTTTTTTCCTTCTCTTAGAAAATCTTTGATCCTTAAAAAAGAGCTGGGGTAAAAAATTGTCATATTAGTTTTCTGCTGAATCCAGGGGAAATATGGTGCAGATTTATTGAATCTGTGGTTTTAAGCATTAGGCACACTTAAAGGTAATTCACAACCCAAATGGAAATCACAGGTTCCCGTCTTCCCCTGATGGAGCCAAGTAAAGCAGCTCTGAGCTCAGAGGCCTCTGCTCAGCCAGCCTGAATCCAGCAAAGGGAGATGTGCGTGGGGTGGAAATTGGGTTAATGCCAGCTGAACACAAGCATCTATTTCTCTTTCACTTTCCCTCTTTTTCTGTCTCTCAGTCTTTCTCAATCTCTCTCTGTCTCTCTCTCTCTCTCTGTCCCTCTGACTCTGTCTTTCTTGTTGGGTTTATGCAGATAAAGTTGCACCACAGACCCACACTCATACTGTGGAATAATTGGAGGCCCGGGCTTGAGGCTCGTCCAGGTTTACACACCAGCATCCCGAATTTATGCACGTATGTGTGTCTTAGCCTGTGAAAGTTTACCGTTGAAATTACTGGGGAAGCTCAGACCTCAAACCAAATTTAAATAATTGAAAGCCATCATTTCCAAATGGGTTAGTAATTTATACATTGTTACCCTCAGAAGGTAAGGGTTTGGGGGAAGGGGGGTTGGTTTCTCTTTGTTGTGTGAGGACATTATGTGCTCTTAGGAAAACAAGATTAAAGGCCATAAAAAGCCTATCTACCAAGTAGCAGGCCCCTCACCAAGGCTGGCATTAATGAGCAGATGATTAGAAAGCTGGCGTAATTATATTCTACTGACAGAGCAGGCCCTCGCCTGCAATCGCTAGAAATGCAGTTAAAAACCTTTGCTCACTGCACTGTTTAATCAAAAAGAATAAGATCCCTGAATCTTGTGTGCATTAAGAATAAGTTAATGAGTTAATGAATAAGTTAACTCCAGGTACTTGAAATTGTGCAAGAATCATGTCTCTTGGGCATAGGAGCCTCAATGGGGCAGATAAAGGGAGATGAGGGAGGACAGAGTTATTTCTTTGGCCAAAGGGTCCATGATGGTTTAGGACAGCAGCAACCACCAATTCCGTCTTCCTAGTGAAGTGTCGCCCGGGGGCATGTAGTAGGAGGGCGCTGTACTGCGGGCCACAGGCTGTCGAGTAACCCAGACTGTTGTCCTGTGTGATGTAAAGCAGGTCAAAATCCCTCTGGCCTTAGTCCCCTCATGTTAAAAAAAGATGGTATCTGTCTTCCCTACAGCACAGGATTTTATTAAAAAGATTAGACAATGATGATATGACCACTTTGGAAAATAACTTGGCTGTATATTATAAAGGAAACACGTACTTACCCTATGACCCAGCCATTGCAGCCCTAGCTGCGCTCACACTGCATGTCCATGCAAAGATTTGTACACAAATGTTTACAGCACCTTTACTCACTATAACCGAAAACTGAAAACAATGCAAACATCCATTGACAGGTGAATGGATAAATTAGTTATGCTATCTCCATGCAGCGGAATATTACTTAGCAATGAAAAGCAAACCAGGAATACCTACAACAACGTGAGGGCTCTGGGAAACATGCTGGGTGGAAAGAAGGCAGACACGAAAAGAGCTCTTGTATGATCCCACTTACGTGTGAATGGAGAGAAGATCCTTTCTATGTATAGCAACAGAAAACAGATCAGTGGCTGCCTGGGACCAGGGGTGGCAATGGGGATTGACTGTCAAGAGGTATAAGAAATTAGGGAGGTTGGATGATGGAAAGTTCTATACCTTTGATTGTGGTGACCGTTACAAGGGTCTGTACAGTCGGCAAAACTCATTGATCTGTGCTTAAAATGGGTGCATTTTTTATTGAAGGTAAATTAAACCTCACCAAAGTTGACTTTTTTAAAATGCAAACAAAACCAAAAAGACTGAGGACCCTTTAATTTGGACTATAAGCCTGTCGACTGTTTCCACGAGGGGGCCTTTTAGCAAATCACTCTAAGCCTCCCTTTCTTCAGATGGAAAACAGGAATAATAACAGATACCTCGTGGTGTCACTGTACAGTGAACGAGGTGATACTAACACTAACCCTGAAGCCGCTTTGTGTGCCAGGCACCGCTCCAATTCCTTTGCAGAAATGAACTGATCTTACGAGATGGTTTTGAACCCTGCAAAGCAGGGTACACGTGTAACTTATGTGTAGTATGGTTACAGGGCTTCCTGTAGCTTGGAGGTGCTTGTTAATTTCTGAACAGGAGGAAATGTGCCAAGAAAAACATAAATGTGAAGGATTACAAGCATGGTTAGTACGAACCGAGCTGCATTCCTCAACCACACAGTGTGGTGATTGGGGAGTGATTCCTGAGCCTACACGGAAAAGTGGGGAGGTTTGTGACGTTTAGAGAGTCTGCATGTTCTCCCGCAGGGCCCCTTGTGACGTTATCTACAGACGTGTCCTGTAGACGTGACAGGGCCTGGGCGCTGTACATGTTAGTGACTTTGGAGCAGAGGGGCTTTTCCTATACAGCATCCGTCAGTGACATTCAGCCACATTTTTGTACCTGATAAACCAGGCAGGCAGATCTGGTCCTCAGTACAAACAGCTATGGGACACTGGGTACTAATAATTATTATCATTACTGTTATTATTATCAGTACTCCATTTTGCAGATGAGGAAAACCGAAACCAGGATTTCCTAATCCTGCCAGCGTGCTTCTTTCTGTGTGATTTGGGGGTTTCTGAGACTAGAATTCAGAAGAATGAATTCCCAAGAAGGAAAGTAAATGGGCAGTTCAGAAAGCTATAAGAAATCCTAACATTAGTAAACTTTCATTTAAAGGGACTTGTTGATTCTTTTTTTAATGGGAGCAGATAGAGCATTCTGGACGGGGGAAGAGAGCAATCTGGGATGCCGGGCCCTTTCCCCGATGTTTTTATAGAGTAAAACAAGTGTTAAATGAACATTTAGAGCACTCTGGAAGAGGAAAGACGTCATACGCAGGCAGCCTAGCTGGGCAGCTGGGAGGACTTACCAGGGCTTTGACGAGGCTGTGTGTAGAGGCTGGCGGGGGGCTTGCTGCTGCCTTTGCTGTGGGTCACAGACTTGCTGTGGCCCCAAAGGCGGCAGGTCTGACGGATGACCTGGAACAATCGAGGATATCTGGGGGTTTCTTTAAACTGCCTTTATTCACAAGCAGAGTACCGATGGTGGGCCTGCTACCAGTGGCTGCCCGAGGACAGGCGTTCTCCACGCTGCTGGAAGTGCACCCTACCGCCCGTAGTGTGAGGCAGAAGAGGCTCGCCCGTTCCCTGCGTGCCCATTTGTATCCACAGGGCACCCCATGGAGAGCCTTCCTCTCATTGACCTTGGGGGGGAAGGAAGGGCAGGTGCTGCTCTCGGTTTCTGCTCCCAGCTGAGCCAGGGGTGAGCCAACTTGTCAAGGGCTTGGCGATGCCACTCCCTCACAGCCAGCCTAGGGAAGTCAGTTAACCTCTCTGGTTACTTTCCTCACGTTTAACATGAAGAGTTGGGCGAGATGCTCTAAGCTCCCATCCAGCTCATTCTCCCCCATCTTTCCCCTGCACGCTGCCCTCCCCATGGGGTCTTCCTCCCCCACCTCCTGACCTCAGGTCCCATTTCTCCTCCCCTAGTGTGCACCAAGGGTCAGGTGGTGAGTGGCCAGTACCGGATGCTTGCGAAGCACGGGGGCTACGTGTGGCTGGAGACGCAGGGGACGGTCATCTACAACCCTCGCAACCTGCAGCCCCAGTGCATCATGTGTGTGAACTACGTCCTGAGGTGAGCATGTGAGGGCCGGCGGGGAGGGGAAACAGGCTGGGGTGCAGGGTGCTCCTGAGACCGAGGACACAGCCCAGGAGTGCCGAGCCTCTCAGAACCTGGCACCACGTCGGCGAGCTCTTTTGCAGTGGGCGTCCCGGGAACAGTGAAACACTGGGATTTCCCCTTTACAGGCTTTTTCTGCCCCTTCCCCCTTTGTCATCTGTCATGCCTCTGACCCACGTGGGGAGGCAGCTAGAACACAGTCGTCACTTAAGTGCTTTCTGAATGGGAACCAAGGGAAGAGAACCACTGTTACTTTTTGGGAGAAGATGTAACACCTTTGCTCGGTAGCACCTGGGAAGAAATCTAGAGAAAGTCCTTGCTGGGGTGCAACAAAAGCAAAAGCCTTCAAGTCTCATGCATACCACGCAGCCCACGTACGATATTAACACAGCATCCAAGACAGATACATACTCAGTGGGTGCTCTCCGCGTCGCTAGCTCCACGACTCCAAACTTCCAGTGCACGGTTCTTTACGGAACGCCAACACACTGTCCATACCCGTGTTTTTGTCTGAGAGGCTTAGCTATCAGGACTTCCATGTGTCTGGAGAGTAAAAGAGTTTTGCTGGAAAATATGGACGGTCTGAAGCTCGCTCTTGTCCCACCAGTGAGATTGAGAAGAACGACGTGGTGTTCTCCATGGACCAGACAGAGTCCCCGTTCAAGCCGCACCTGATGACCATGAACAGCATCTTTGACAACAGTGGCAAGGTGGCTGTGTCTGAGAAGAGCAACTTCCTGTTCACCAAGCTGAAGGAAGAGCCCGAGGAGCTGGCCCAGCTCGCACCCACTGCAGGAGATGCCATCATTTCTCTGGATTTCGGTGGGTGCTGCTTAGCTGAGCCAGGGCCTGTCGAACCCTCTTGGGGTGGGGGGAGGCCTCCCTGGCCACAGCTCTTCCTTAAGCAGAGCTGCCATGTGCCTTCCCTGAGTCTTGCTGATCATCCGTTGGTGGCCAGACCCTATGCTGGGCACGTGCACTCACCGTAGCACAAGACCCGTCCTGTTTCTGACCTCGTGAAGCGCTGAGCGGGGGCGGGTGGGGGCGGGGGTGTTCTGGTCGATTCTGCACCATGGGGACGGGGGAGCCTGAGACGAGAGAGTGGGGCAGCGAGGGATCTGCTCCGAGGCCACGGGCATCTTTCTACAGGGTGGGCAGATCTCCATCTGCACCTTGAAGGACAGATTGCTTGTTCAGGCAGAGGCCTGCTAGGTTGAAATAATGTTGGGAGAAATCCTTCCAGAAACGTGGATTGAGAAAAGATTCAGGCCCGGGAGTAAGCCCTCGAATGCACTTCTTTAAACGTTTGCCTGTCCCACGGGGATGTGAGTCCTGGTGGCCCCAGCGGAGTTGTCAGCTCTTGCCCTGCGCTCTGAACACGGGAAGCCCCTTCTTCCCCATGTTGCAACCCACGGTCACCGCCCCCCCCCCCCAAGCCTTGCTGTGGCCGCTCAAGGAACAGCTACACCTCCCTGTGCTTGCTCTGGACTGGCTCAGCCCCCCGTTAAGTGTGTTGTGAGAGGCCACCGGGGAACGGTGACCTCAGCGAATCACAGAGAGCAGCCCTGGGACAAGGAGTCACGCAGCTTCCCAGTTTCGTGGCAGTAATGAGGCAAATTGCCCAGTTTTCATAACCTCCTCCTCTACGTTCTGGATTGCCCTTCAGGGAAGAGTGGCTCCTAATAATACATTTCGTCTTTGAAAATTAAAGGCTTCAGCAGGGTGTTCCCATTAAAGGGAGTCTGTACATTGAACCCCAGCCCCAGTTGAAGGCCCCTTTGTCCCAGCGAAGCCTCAGCACACGGCGGGCCGAGCCCCAGGCACGCTGCAGGCCCCTTTGGGATCACTTGTGCATCCTTCGTGCTTCTTCTGCCCTGGGGTGAGGCCAGCAGTCGGGGGTGCGAACCAAGCCAGGCCCTTGTCTCCACAGGGAGCCAGAACTTTGAGGAGTCCTCAGCCTATGGCAAGGCCATCCTGCCACCAGGCCAGCAGTGGGCCGGAGAGCCCAGGAGCCACGGCGCCCACACTGAGGCCGGGAGCCTGCCCGCCTTCACCGTGCCCCAGGCAGCCGCCCCGGGGAGCACCACCCCCAGTGCCGCCAGCAGCAGCAGAAGCAACAGTAGCTGCTCCACGGTGAGCGCCCCCTGGGGTTGAAGCCATGGAGAGGGTGGGCTCCTCCTCTGGCTGCTGCCGGATGGCTGAGTGGACAGGCCAGACCCAAGTCCTGCCCTCCTCCTACTCGGGAGCCCCCTAGGGGGGCTGTGATACTTACTTCACGCATTAGAGCTGTGCACTTGCTCTCAGTACCCATCCACCCCCATCTATGTGATCAGGTCCTTGAAGACAGGGGGCCAAGTGGCACACAGCTGTGAGCCCCGAGCTCAGTCCCCATGCAGGGCAGTAACCATCCTGCTGGGGGCACAGAGCCACACAGTTTGCAGAGCCCGGCCAGCCATGCCTCTATCCTGTTTGCTGTTCAAGACAGCCTCACTTTATGACGAGGAGACTGAACTCAGAGAGGCTCACACAGCTCCTAGGGCGTGGCTTCTTTATTCCATGGAATAGAGTTGAATCTGTGGGTCCAGAAACATATTTCTCCTTCTACCTTGGCCTTCTGGGGAAGCCAGTGCCGTAGCCTTGACTTGGTCACCTTCCTTCCTGGCCCCCCAGCCCAGCAGCCCTGGAGACTATTACACATCTCTGGATGACGATCTGAAGATTGAAGCAATCGAAAAGCTCTTTGCCATGGATACAGAGGCGAAAGACCACTGCAGCACCCAGGTAGGTGGCCGTGGGGAAGATTGGAGTGGCGGGCCAGGCCGACCAGCTGCCGGTGGTGAAGGCTGAAGTCTCTTCTTGCAGCCTCAGCCCTTTGTTGCAAAGACTAGTGGGAATGCTTGGCCCAGGCCACAGTCCCTTAACTGGGTGAGGGTGCAGGGAAACGGAGCCTGTGGTTGTCTGCTTCTCTCACTTCTGCCCTCTGCTTTACCCGTGTCAAATCCGGTTCTTCTACTTTTAACCCTCGATATATTTATGTCCTCCTAACTTGGATATTTCTTAATGCTCATGAAAACGAAAACTACATCTGAACCCTTTCTTTAAGGATCCCTGCCTTTAAAAAGCATACCCGGATGTATACGACTTCTGTAAGCATAGGGAACAATTATTCCCTTTACAAACATTTCCGTTTTAGGATTCTTTGAAATAACTTATTTTAAATGCATTTTAAAATGACATCGGACAAATTTTTGTTTACACGTAACTTTTCAGAAACTTATTACATAAGGCCAAACGTCTTGTAAAACCTGTGTAAACAGGCTAGGGTGTGGGTAGATGGGTCCCAAAACCCAAAGGATAATCATTCATCCCCATTTATTCATCCAGATTTCTGCCTTGCCTCCTCAGTTTGTATCTTTGTTCTGCAAAGCTTTCCCTATTTCTCCCCTGCACGTTCTTCTCTGAACTCCTGTGAGATTCATTACTTAGTATTTGGTTATCACTGTCTGCTTCTGCTCTTTAACCATTCCAGGTGGTTGTAATCAGCTGCCTCCTCCCAGTGAGGCCAAAACGTTTATTTTTCGGCGTCTGCTTGTGAGAGTTCCCTACGGTGCCCATCATGGTAGTGGGAACCTGCGGGTCCATGTCTGAGTCCTTGTTGATCAGAGTGAAGGTCCCACAGGTAGCACTGGGCCATGGTTACCCTATGAGCAGTCCACCGATACACCCTGGGCACGTGAGGTGATGAAGACAAAGCTGCCCTTGGCCCCCCTGGGAGCCATCCCTGCTCACCGGAGTGGGCAGGGATGGCTTCGTGGAAGAGGTGGTGCCTGCCCAGCGTGTGGGAGTGAAGGCTGGGCTCGGACTGGGAGACAGGAGAGCATTTTGGGCTAGATGGAGGTGGTGGCACCGGGGTGTGTGTGGAAGGATGCCTGAGTGGAGACTCAAATGACTGGGGATTGGTGGCACAGGCTGAACAAGGGAGAAAATGCACGGGAAGCTGCGGGAGGAAGGCCTCTGGCAGGGGTGGGGAGGACGAGGGGCTAAGTTGGAACAGTATCCCTGAGGCAGCGCCAGCTGCTCAGCCGCTTTGCCTGTGGTCTGTCTCCCCTCAGACGGACTTCAATGAACTGGACCTGGAGACCCTGGCACCCTACATCCCCATGGATGGGGAGGACTTCCAGCTCAGTCCCATCTGCCCCGAGGAGAGCCTCTTGCCGGAGACACCCCAGTCCACCCCCCAGCACTCCTTTAGTACCATGTCGAACATCTTCCAGCCACTGGCCCCGATGGCCTCTCACAGCCCCTTCCTCCTGGACAAGTATCAGCTGGAAAGCAAGGAGATAGAGCCCGAGCAGCGGCCTGTGTCCTTCATCTTCTTTGACGGTGGGAGCAAGGTGTCCCTGCCACAGTGCTGTGGCCAGACCTGCACCCCTCTCTCCTCCATGGGGGGCAGATCCAACACACAGTGGCCCCCTGATCCGCCCTTACACGTGGGGCCCACGAAGTGGCCCGGCGAAGATCACGTGGAGTCCTTGGGGGCCTCGCCCTTGGGGCCCCCCGTCACTGCACCCCATCTCTCTGTGTTCAAGAAGAGGTAAGTGGCAGCTTACCTCTTGGCTGCTTCAGCGAAGGCTGTGCTGTACAGGGAGGGGACAGCCAGGTGCCCCGAAAGGCCCCCCGCCCCATCACCAATTCCCACTCCACAGGGGTCTCAGAACTCTGAGAGCTCGGGCTTTAGGGGACTCGCCCCTAGGTACGTGAGGCCTCGAGTGGGACACGTTTTATCTGGGCTGGAGGACACCACGAGGGACCTGCGGCCAGGGAGAGAAGGAGCTTGTCCAGGGCCCTGAGCACTAGTGGCTCTGCAGACCGCCCCTCAGAGCGCCTTGCTTCACGCAGAGCCACACGATACCCACACGCACAACACGGAGGGGTGGTCCCTTGGCTCGGCCGTGCAGCCCGGTTGAGAAAAGCAAAAGGATGCCCGTGCCTTGCCCCTGCCTTCGGCTGCCGGGGTCCAGCACACCCTCCCCCCACAAGTCCCTTCCACCCACTGGGAACTCACCTCAAGCTCCCAGGGCTCTTGCCTTCTACAGAGCCCCCTCCCTGGTTCTCGGTGGGGGACGGTCCGGGCAGGGGCGAGGGGGCAGCAGCAGCCCTCCCAAAGACTGCCGTCACGGAGCTGGGCGGCTGCAAACCAGGACTGGAGGCTGCCCGGGTACGGGCGGGCACGTGTGGAGGGAGGTGCAGGTGCCCTGCCCCTGTACCGCCCCTCCTCCAGGACTCTGCCCTTGGGGTCTTGGAGCCACCACGGCCATGAGTGTTCGTTCTGGGGGGGCCCTGGGTGTGTGGGGCTCCAGACTCCCTCACGCCCATCTCTTGGGCCTGGCAGGTCTGCGAAGGGCTTCGGGCCTCAGGGCCCAGATGTGATGAGCCCGGCCATGGTCGCCCTCTCCAACAAGCTGAAACTGAAGCGACAGCTGGAATACGAGGAGCAAGCCTTCCAAGACGTGAGCGGGGTGAGCGCCGCCCTTGGGGAGGCTGGCTGGGGCGCTGCCCACCTCAGCCTGCTGCAGTCTGAGGACCTGGGTCTCTGGCCTCTCCCCTCACCCTCTGCACTTCCACACCCAGGGGGATCCACCAGGCAGCAGCACTTCACATTTGATGTGGAAAAGGATGAAGAGTCTCAGGGGCGGTGGGAACTGCCCTCTGATGCTGGACAAGCTGCCGAGCACAAACGTCCCCAGTGGTGAGCACAGGCCTGGGCCTCCTGGGGCGCTGGGGGAAGGCGTTGTGCCGGTGGAGGGGCTCCCCACTCCCTCCCTGCCTTGCTAGGACAGGAGGGTGTCTCTGCCCCTTCCCCCCTTTCCACTCTGGCCCGGGTGCTGCCGTCAGAAATCTCTGGGCTCCTTGTGTGAAGGAAAGAGGGACGTTGGGGGCGTCATGGTCTCTCCCCTCACTGTCTGACATTGGCCTTTCAGATGAGTTCATCCGAAATCCCATGAGAGGCGGGAGCCAGCCCCTGAGACACTTAACACCGCCACAGCTGCCGTCTGCTGTGAGCCCCGGGGAGCCCGCCAAGAGTGGGTTCCCCCCGCATTGTTACACCCCCCAGTACCAGGACTACAGCCTACCAGTGGCTCACAAGGTGTCAGGTGGGTGTGCTCATGAATGGGGGCACCGTTCCAGGGCCTGCTGGGTTTGGGAGGGTGGGGGCCAGGGGACGGACAAGGCAGTGGTTCTCAGCACCAGGATGAACCTGCTCAGGAAACGCAGCTGCCTTGAGAAGGGCGAGCCCTCTTTTCCCCCCAAGTACTGCAGCAGGGGCTGGAAGGCCACGTGTCCACAGGGCTCGAGAAGGAACCCTCCACTAACCAGGTGCCACCCGGGGCTCTTCCACCTTAAGAGCCCCCGAGCCTATGCCTGCCTTTCGCTCAGTTCTTCACGTTACCGCCTACCGGGGGCATCGCTCTGAGCTCAGGCAGGAGCTGAGGACGTGCTGCTGGGAGGGGGGCCAGGCTGCTCTGGGAAGACTCACCTACTGGACCTTGCTTTCTGGGAGGACTGGCCGCCTTAGTCTGTTACCATCTTGTGAAATGTAGATGTTGTCACGGAAAGGTTGCTATTTAAACATGAACGTGACTTGTAGTTTGGGTGAAACATGTTGGACCCCTGCCCTAAAAAAGAGAAATTTCCTCAGCAATATGGTTTGGGGCAAACTGCTGCTCAGTGCTTCAGAGCTTTAGAGTCACAAGACAGGCCTGGGCTAAAAATTCTGCTCGTTACCAGCTGGAGGACGGAGCAGGCCACACATTTAAATAAGAGGCTTGCATGTAAAGTGTAGAGTTCGTGGATATGTTTGCAGTAAGTGGGAGCCAGCCCTGCTGTGCACCAAGTAGTTTCCTTGAGTGGAAACTCATCCTTTTCAGGGGAAAAATATTCTTTTTTAAACTCAGGTCGTTTCTTAGGGTAAAAGAAGGGGGGACTAGAAGGGGCTGGTGAGCAAGTATCCGTTGCTACTGTGGTGCTGCAGAGAGGCGTGAGACCCGCCCCGTCCACGAGGGAGCGAGGTTGAGTGGGGGAGGGGGGCCGGGGATGAGGTGCTGCCGCTAAGCCAGGGGAAGGGAGAGCAGGCACCTCGCGTTACTGGGGCCAATGAAGGGGCTTCCGGAGCCGCCTCCAGGAACCCGGGGCTGCCAAGGGTGGGGATCCTGAAACTGGAAGTCAGGCCCTTGAAGGACCTGTGTGTGCACACATGTATATATGCATGTGTGTACATTTTGTGTACGTGCACGTAAACGTGTGTGTGCAAGGCGTGCAGGCACCAGCTGGTTCAGAGCTCCCTCTCTCTGTTCGGCCTTTCTTCCGGCTGCCAGTGCACAGTGGGCATGGGTCAGTTGGCAGCCCCGAGCCTTGCCCAGGCACTGGCTCACGCCTCCACCTCCCAGGCCAGGAGGCCTTTGTGGGCTCTCCTTCCATCCAACCTCTCTGTCCCCCGAACATTCCCTGCTCTGTCTGCACTGCATACTCTCCCCGCCGGGGTCTCAGCCCCTCTCACCTGATGGGATGGAGACGACATGCTTTCTGCTGGGTCCCTGCTCTCTGCATGGGCTGGGTCACTAGGGAAAGACAGACAACATTGAAGAAAGTGAAATGAGGGCTGCCCCACCTCTGACCCCGAGTCACGAAAACTGGAAATGCCCCTTGCTCTCCCAACACGTCTCATCCGTCTCATCCATGCTGGCCTCTTATGGAATAGAGCCTTTTCCAAATGTTTGATTTAGGGTTTTGAAAATAAGGGCACTAACTCTTCTTTCAGGCATGACAAGCCGGCTGCTCGGACCCTCGTTTGAGCCCTACTTGCTGCCGGAATTGACCAGATATGACTGTGAGGTGAACGTTCCTGTCCCAGGAAGCTCCACGCTCCTCCAAGGAGGGGACCTCCTCAGAGCCCTGGACCAGGCCACCTGAGCCAGGGCCACCCACTGACAGGCACCCCCTTCCCATGCCGTCCCACCAGCTTCACGGTCTCCGTCTGTTTTTTTTGCAACTAGATATTTCTAACACCAACACACTTTTTACAAGATACCTGGCAAACTCGCCCGGGTCACCAAGTAGTGGCCTTTTTCTGAAGATGCTCACTTTATTATTCATATTTTTAAAATACAATTGTTTTACCTGCTATGTTTTGTTCTGTCAATGGAAATGTTCTTAAATTTTATAAGATTGTTCTTTCCCCAACTTCAATTACTTCTAATTTATATTATTCACGGGTCTCTCTCCCCCCCCCACACACACACAATAATATTCATGCTAACAAGTTTGGTGTATGTTTGTTTGTTCTCCTTTAGGGAAAGCTTTGGCTTCATTTAACTAAAAGGATTTTGTTGTTGTTGCCAAAGAGAAACAAAATAATTTTGCTCTCTCAGCTTGATTTGTGGCCTCTATCTCTCAGCCCTCCTCCTTTCTTTTGTAAAACTAATCACTGTATTGTAAATTTCAGTCTTTTTTTTTTTTAAGCCAACTCTTTCTTTGCTCTAATTTTGATACGATTTTTTGGGGGAAAAAAAAATGTGAAGGGTGAACTCCATTGTATGTGGTTATCTGTGAAAGTTACACAGTATGGCTTTTCCTAAACTGGTGTTTTTCCCCTGCATTTGGTGGAGTTTTTTAAATTATTATTCAAAAACATAACTGAGTTTTTTAAAAAGAAAATTTATATCTGGGTTAAGTGTTTATCATATATATGGGTACTTTATAATATCTAAAAACTTAGAAACGGAAATGGAATCCTGCTCACAAAATCACTTTAAGATCTTTTTTAAGCTGTTAATCTTTTTCATGGTGTTGCTTGACACTGCAGAATTGTACAGAACTCCACGGGCCTGTACTAACCCTGCTCAAGGTCTCCCTCTCTGTTGCCTTTTTGCTTTCGGGACATGCCATAGGCGTGACACACAATCCAGAAAGTGGAATCATTATGTGGGAGCATTGCCAGCTGTCTTCTCCTCATGTTCTGTATGTATTATGTATGTATGTATGTATTATTATTACTGCCAAGAGGGTCTGATGGCACGTCAGGGGTGGAGGCTAGGGACAAATCTAAGGGAGGGGAAGCGCTTTAAACTCTTCTTCAGTAAACTCTTCTTCAGGTTTCATTGCCAGCCCTTCGAGTGCACTGAGCTATGTGACTCTAATGGTCTTTCATGGGGCACACTTGGAGCCCGTGGAGCTGGACTGAGGGGGGCACACAGGGGGGCTCCTGGTCCTGACCAGCCACATCTCATGCCCCTTCCTCAGCCACGCCATCAGCTCACCCTACACGGCCGAGGTGCAGCAGGCAGACCTCCAGGGACAGCCCCTGGCCCTCCTTGAGGTCCCTCTGTCCCCAGAAGTGACGTGTATAGGTAGGAAGCACTGAAAACAGTGTTCTCAGAGCGTCTTGTAAACTCACCAGGTAAGAGGGACGATGCCATTTGTTTTCGAAATAGCAATCACGTGAAACTTTTCCGTCATGGGTACAATGAAGAAGTTTCTAGAAACACACAAAGCAAAACACAGCAAGCCAAGAATTTGGTAAGGCTGGATGGACTTACTACCCCAAACAAAATAAAATTTAAATCTCAAAAGAAAAATTACCTAGTCACTGTGTTGCTCTCAAAAGAAAAATTACCTAGTCACTGTGTTGCCAAAAATGTTACTTGAGCACCACAGCCCTGCCTCACGTACGGCAGGCGGCAGAACTTGAAGGATTACTGACATGTAAGCGCTGGTGTTTGATTTTCTCTGTGTGTTTGTTTGCCTCAGCATGAAGGGCATTTTACCCTTGCAGTTTTACTAAAACACTCTGAAAAATATTCCAAACTTCATATTAACTTTATCAACATAATGATTTCGTGAACATTATTATAAATGTCAAATTCCTACTGACAACATTATTACTATACAGGAGCTTAACTTTATAAGGAAATGTATTTTGACACTCTGCTATCTTATTAAAGTATTCTGATCCTACCACTGCTGGTGGCTCTTGTTTCCTGTGGGTTTATCATGGGCTACACTGATGTAAAGTGAAGTATTTATTTATTAAACAGTTTATAGAAAACGAACATGGGCACCGATCTTTGTGAGACGACTGAGGCCAGCTGATTGATAGGAATCTGGAGAAAGAAAGGAAAGGCTAATGTTAAAACTCGGCAACTAAGACCAGGAAGCCATGGTCCATAGTTGGTCCATGGACCAAATATGCATGGTCCGTATTTCTACAGGGCCTCTTTTTCTATGTTCTGTGAGGGACCCGAGGAAAGAAGTCAGGGTTCCTGTCTTCAGAAAGTTACAGGAAGCAGCCTGAAAACTCCGCTGCCTACATGTATTCACACGCCGCACTTTGGATGAAGGCTCTCGGGGGAAAGGAGCCGCCTGAGCTCTGGGGCTCAGAGGAGACCTCAGTTTGGAGGCAGCAGGGCTCACGCGGGCCCTCCCAGCTAGAATGTGCACGGGAAGGGCCAGGATAACCTCAGACGGAGACAGAGCCCGGCAATAGCCCCAGCTGGACAGGGGCGTGATGGGTTCCCTAATTCAAATTTTACTTTTCCAAGTCATGGCCTGCTTGGAAAGAGGTGCCATCTCCATGGTGGGATGGGGGGGAGGGACCCAGCAGTGGCCTCTGCTCAAAATGGTCAGTCCTAGAATCAGCGTTCCCGGATCACACACTTAGAGTTCCCCTAAGAGTTCAGTCCACGTGGTGTGGTTTCACACTTACCTTATTAGCTCACTCGATCCTCGGGCTGAGCAATCCATGAGCACCCATTTCACAGATGAAACTGACGGTCATATTAAGGGGCTCAGGCAAGTCACACCCTGCTAACAGAAGAAAGAAATGTAAACATAGTGTGGGCTGTGCTTTCTCCTCTCACACCGACCGTGCCTGCTGGGAGGCAGAGTTCGTGGCAGGGCTCTGTTTTCATTTCCAAATAGACCATTCCTGTCGTTACTTCTTGAACCTGTAGACCTCCCTCTGGTTCTGTGCTTACTCATCTCTTCTCTTCCCAACTGCCTGGATCTTCAGATTGGATTTTCTGGGCTCTGCCCGCCATCTTGGACTTCCTGAAAACATCATCTCTTCTTTTTCTGAAGCCCTTCCATGAATGACATATTTTAGCTCGTCCTTCGGGAGCAGAGTTGCCTCAAAGCATTGGCAAGCTCAGGACTCAGACCCGGGTGGGTGCTATCCTGACCCCCCAGCAATATAAGTGGGCTGTGGGTCTACGAGGTGTCCTTAGGCAAGGCCATTGCACAACCACCACCTGAAGGCTGTGATCATGTCCTCCAGCCCTTGGGGGTGCAGGGCAGCTCCAAGCTCCTCTTGCTTCTAAGTTCAGCAAGCTGGGGTTGGGGGCGGGGGACACTGAGGCCACTGTCCCTGATGGATTAGAGGAACTCAGCCCCTCCAAAGCACTCAAGCACAAGACATGGGCCCCACCCAAGTCACCCTGCTTCCTTTATGTTTTGTCTCTAGCAATCGAGTGAAGACTGATTTAAAAGCTCCTCATTTCAGATTTCACTTTCCAAAATGCAGGTGGCCACTCTGCTGTACACCTGGAACTAACAACAGTGTAAATCAACTATACTTCAATTAAAAAAATAATTTTTATAAAATGCAGGTGGCTTAGGAGTAGGTATGTGCCTGCATGGCCAGGTGTGCAGGGGCAGCGGCCAGGGTAGAATTAGCAATAGATCAGCCATTGGGGTTCCTCCTGACTCTGGATACGTTCTCCTCCAGGTGGGCAAACGCTGGTGGGATGTGGCACCTTCCCAGAGCTTGCTTTGCTTGGCAGACTCCAGAGGAGAAGTCTGTCTTTTGCGGGGGGTGGGGACACTCAGACCCAGAGCTGAGAAAGGAGACAGCTCCACCCGGTGGAGTTCCCTCTGATCCATGTAGGGCAAGATTTACCCGCTCCTGAAGCATGGGCTCTGATGGACATTTCAAATTGGGCAGGGGGGTGAACTGTGGGTTTTCCTGGAGATACACTGCAGAACCATTTTCTTCATAACATACAAGATTCAACCACCTACAGCCCTGCTCTCCTGGCCCCTGCGCATCCTCTGCTTTACGTGAAAAAGCTTTTATCGGGAGGCCTGCATGAGAGTGACCAGGTTAGCTGGGCTCTTCTCTCGAGTCGGAGTGTCCCCAGTAAGACAGTACTGGATGTATTTTCCCAGATGGACTCAAGATGCTGAAAAGGACCTGGAAATGACGTAGCCCAACCCCGTCATGTATTTTTTCAACCTCTTCATTCTAGAGATGAGAATACTGACGCCCAGGGAGACAAAGTGGCAGGGCTGGGAGCAGAACCCAGGCCAGCATCACGGGGACTGAGGCTGAACTCACCATAAGTGAAAGGGGCCACGTCCTTGGCCCGTGACATCAGGTCTTGATTTCTCAGCCAGTGCACAGGCCCTTCCCACACACGGCCCTTCCCACCACCACCTCACAGGCCTGGGCCTTGTCTCTTCCCTCAGGGCACTTCCAGTTCTTCTAAAATGACCCTGATCACAGCGTCACCCCATCTCTTCAAAATATTCCTTTGAATTCAGTGGCCCCCGTGGGAACCGCTTGGCCTCTCTGTGACCTCGGTGAAAACTAAACCAACCCCTTCACTTCTAGACTGATTCTTCCTTGGCCTCCCAGGCCCCAGGAGAAAAGGGTTTTGAAGTACTTCTCAAATAAAAACCACACTGGATAACTCAGACGCCCGTACAAGCTGGTGTATACTGTTGGAGGCCCACAGCCCACATTTTCCCAAGCAGTCCCAGTTACAGATATCGTGTTTCAATGTCACCCAGGTGCGCTTGTACTTGGGCCAAGGACCCCCCCATCTTGGGTTCAGAAAGCGGGAACCTTGTAGACACAAATGAGCCCTCAGTTGTTTTAGGGTGGACCCCAGGTCCTGGGGAAGTTCAGAGGAGGCCAGGACAGATCAACCTGGGCCTCAGGGGTAGAAAATCCTCCCAACCAGCCATGGGATGGAAGAGGATGCAGAGGGAGGCAGTGTGGGGCAGGGTTATTCTAGATGTGGATGGACGAGGGGGACAAAGGCATGAGGCCAGAATGAGCAGCACGTGCAGAAGACCCTGGGGATCAGGCGGGGTCAGGAGCTGGGATGGAAGGAGAGGGCGGCGGGGCAGCCTGGCCGCTCACAGCTCAGGCCTGGAGTCAAACAGACCAGGGTTCAAATCCTGGCTCTGCTGCTTCTAGCTGTGTAACCTTGGGGAAGCCCCTTCATGTCTGATAGCCCGTGTCTGCTTTCCTGTGAAAGGACCACGATAAGAATGCCCACCTCATAGGGTCGAGGCTGGAGATATTAACTTGGGGGTTGACAGTAGGTAAACTGTATTTAAATCCCTGAGATTGGATGAACTATACCTAGGAGGTAAGAGCATAGACAAAGAGTAGAGCCCTAAGATAGAGCCCTGGGCCATGGCAGCGCTGGTAGAAGTCAGAGAGAGGAGGAGCCAGCAAAGAGGCTGGTGGGAAGAGCAACAGGTAGGAAAAAAAACCCAGGATTTCAGTATCCCAGAAGCCAAGAGAGGAGGATGTTTTAAGAAGTAGGAATAGTTGGGCTTCCCTGGTGGCGCAGTGGTTGAGAGTCCGCCTGCAGGGGACGCGGGTTCGTGCCCCGGTCCGGGAAGATCCCACATGCCGTGGAGCGGCTGGGCCCGTGAGCCATGACCGCTGAGCCTGCGCGTCCGGAGCCTGCGCTCCGTAACGGGAGAGGCCACAACAGTGAGAGGCCCGCGTACCGCACAAAAAAAAAAAAAAAAAAAAAAAAGAAGAAGTAGGAATAGTTAACTGGATCACATACTAGACTGAAAGGCCAGGTAAAGTGAGGAGGAAATAATGGCTCTGGGGTTTGGCAACATGGAGATCATCATTGACCTTGACTAGAGAGGTGGTAGTGGAGAGCTAAGGACGAAGGTGTGATGGGAGTGGACTGAGGCCTGAGCAGGCTGGGGTGAAGGCACAGAGACCACAGCAATACACAACTTCTTCAAGAAGTTTCCCTGTGAAAAGAATGAAATGATGCCATTTGCAGCAACAGGGATGGACCTAGAGATGATCATACTAAGTGAAGTAAGTCAGACAGAGAAAGACAAATGTCATATGATATCACTTATATGTGGAATTTTAAAAATATATAAATGAACTTATTTATGAAACAGAAACAGGTTCACAGATATAGAAAACAAATTTATGGTTACCAAAGGGGAAAGGAGGGGAGGAATAAATTAGGAGTATGGGATTAACAGATACACACTACTATACATAAAATAGATAAGCAACAAGGACCTACTGTCTAGCACAGAAAACTATATTCAATATCCTATGATAAACCATAATGGAAAAGAATATGAAAAAGAATTATATATTTGTGTAACTGAATCACTTTGCTGTACAGCAGAAATTAACACAACATTGTAAATCAACTACACTTCAATAAAATAAATTAAAAAATAAAAAGTTTCCCCATGAAGGGAAGCAGGGAAATGGAGTAGAGCTGGAGGAAGGGGTCAGGGGAAGTTTTTTGAAAAAACATTTAATGAACTTTTACTTTAGAATAATTATAGATTTACAGAAAAGTTGCAAAAATATTAGAGCTCCTGTACTGAGCTCCCTCTATTGCTAACTTAACTGTGGCACGTATGTCACAACTAAGGAACCAACATTGGTATGCTTTTATTATCTAGAGTCTGTACTTTATTCAGGCTTCTTTCGTTTTTACCTAACATCTTTTTTTCTGTTCCAGGATCCTATCCAAGAGACCACATTACATCTAATTGTCGTGTCTCCTTAGGCTTCCCTAAACGGTGACAGTTTTCATAGTCCATCATAATAGTTATTCGCACCTTCTGTGTTGTTGATGACTTTGACAGTTTTGAGGAGTGCTGGTCGGATATTCTTACAGAACAGCATCCTTCAATTTGGATTTCTCTGATGGTTTTCTTAGACAGAGGTTATGGGTTTGGGGGAGGAAGACCAGAGGTAAAGTGCCACTGTCATCACCTCATATCAAGGGTGCATACTATCAATGTGGCTTATCACTGTTGATGTTCATCTTTATCACTTGGCTGAGGGAGTGTCTGTCAGGTTTTTCCACTGTAAAGTTACTGATTTTTTAGGGGAAAATTTTTTTGAAGCTGAGCTATATTAGGGAATGTTTCTTTTGTGACGGCAGAGAGGAATGTTTCTAAGAGAATGACTATTATGACGGACCATGAAAACGAAATTGTGTGAGAAGGAAAGAAAAAATATGAAGAGGTTGATGGCCAATGAAAAAAAAGGTAGGTTCAGTGAATTAGAGGTCTTAATGAGGTCAAAGAGGGGTCAGAGTGAGGTGTAGAAAGAGGGAACCATGCAGTCATTGTCAGAGGAGAGGAAGCTTTTTTTTTTTTTTTTTCCGCGGCTCTGTGGCCTACACAGCCCTGGAGGTCCTCACGAGCAAGAAGTACAGGGGGACCAGGCTGACCCTGGAGCCTGTGAGCGCCACTTCACGGGCTCCAGGACCCCTAGGGAGGGGAGGGGAGTGGCGGGGTGGGGAGGGGGCATGCCCTGGGAAGCCCATGCCCCCAGAGGTGTCATCCTCTACACCATGGTGACCGGGAAGTTGCCCTTCAAGGAGCGCCAGCCCCACCGCATGCTGTACCTGATGCGCCGGGGCCCCACCTTACGGCCAGGCCTGTCCCCAGGTGAGCGCCTTCACCCTGTGTCCCTCCCCTGTCCCAGCCCGCACCCAGGTGGGCGGCAAGAGAGAGCTGGGTCCGGAGAGGGGGAAATGGGTTGGTGGCCCTGCTAAGCTTGAACCCTGCACTAGCCCAGGGCAGGCCGCCTCACCTCTCTCTCTCTCTGCCTGTCTCCCCACATGTGAAACACGGACACCCTATGGCCGTTTATTTATACTTACATATGACCCAGCAATACTACTTCTAGGTATTTATCTTAAAAAAGTGAAATTTTTTAGTTCACACAAAATCTGCCCACCGATATTCATAGCAGCGTTATTTCTAATCACCAAGAACTGGAAACAACCTGAATGTCCTTCAGCGGAGGTATGGATTTAAAAAAAAAAGACAACCCTGTATCTCACTGATATGATGGAATACCACTCAGCAATGAATGTTAACAAATTTGATTCGAGCGGCAACACGGATGAATTGCAAAGGTATTGTGCGGAGTGAAAGAAGCCAGTATCCAAAGGTTCATTCTATGTAATTCCATTTATATGACATTCTGGAAAAGGCAAAAAATATAGGAACAGAGAACAGGTCATTTCTTGCCAGGGCCTAGGGGAGTTTGAATATAAAAGGAGAACAGAGGGAATCTTTGGAATATCGGAATTGTTCTATATCCTGTCTGTAGTGGTGGTTACGAGAATTCACACATGGGCAAAAATCACAGAACTGCACAGCAGAAAAAGAATCTTACTGTATGTAAATTTCTTTTTTAAAAATAAAAGCAAAATTTGAGATTTCAGAGGCAGCTAAAATAACACTGAGGGGAAAGTTTGAGGAAGTAGGGTAGACAGGATGCTGTCAGGGCTATGAGGTGGATGTTACAGTGGCACGGAGCGTAAAGGTGAAGGAGAGACACGAGCTGAGAACTGAAATCACTGGAAGCCGAGGTTGAGAGCCGTGAGGCTAAGCAAAAGTCCAGTGCCATGAGCGGGAGGGAAAAGGGAGGAGAAGGGGTTTGGAAGCAGCATGGCGAAGCTAGGAGGAGCCCTCTGCCTCCAGGCCCTGCCTGACACCTGCCTGTAGGAGAGAGAATCTGGCCCCTTCCTGAGGGTTGGTGGGGCAGGGGCCCTCATCCGAGAGCCAGGCTCCAGTTAAAGAGGAAAGTGATGACATGTTCAGAGACGACAGGGGACCTAGGAGGTGGCTGACGTCAGACCGAGCTCCAGAGAGTGCATGGCAGGATCTCAGGGTGGGGAGGGATGGGAGATGGAGAGAAGGATGGATGAGCAGGTCTGAGGACAAGGGCCTGGTGGTAACACGTGGCCTGGAGGCCTTGGTCTGCCACAGGTGACTGACGGGAAGAGAGTGGGAGAGATGGTGTATCCTCCTGAGAGCCTCTTAGGGGTTCAAGCCAGCAGGCTGGGGCCTGACCCCTCCTGTAGCCTCAGGGGCAGGGCAGGGAGGCACACAGCTTCTCCGCCATGTCTGCGGAGGTGGCTAGGCTCTCCTCATCTCCCGCAGCACCAGGGACCATCGTACGGATGCACTCATTCAACGTAAGGTGGGCTTGTTGCTTTCTAAGGCAGGTGTGAGGGTGCAGGGGGAGGCCCCCTCCCTTTCTGCCTGTGGGGACCTTAGTTTGAAACCCTGTGGGTGGGCCCAGCACTTGCAGGAACAAAGGAAGACAGTGCGGTTGGAGGACCCAGTGGCCTGAAACAAAGTGATGTTTTCTCATCCTCATTAGCCTGGTGGAGGCGAGGGCAGCTGAGCATGAACACTGACATCGTTTGGGGGCCTTGCCTAAAGGCCAAGGCAGGACTCCAACTAAAGATTCAAAGCTGGACGAGAGAGCTGGCTCAGATTGGGGCAGGTTGGCTGGGACGGTGTGGGAAATCCGGGGCTTGTGCATCTGCTCCTGCCACAGCTTAAAACGTGGAGTGGCAGCTGTGCTGACCAGGGTGGCCTCTGCCGAGGGGTGGGGGGGTATATGCCACCACCCCACTCACCGAGGACCCATGGGTTAGGCCCCAACCTTGCTGAGCTGTTAGTTCTACAATAGCGTGAGGAGGCAGCAACGGCGATGTATGCTGTCCCTCTCTGAGCACCACACTCTAACGGAGATAGAGATCAACAGGAATCTGTTCAAAGAAGGACAGCTAAAATGGTGACGGGACTTGCAGTATAGCACAACAACAGACTGGAGAATTGGGACAGTTTATCCTAGAGATTTGGGGGAGCTCCAAAGACCACCTTCAAATATCTGGAGAAGGGTTTTTCTGGGTGGCCCCACTGGACAGAACTAGGCCTGTAGGTTCAGAAAAACAGTTCAGCTCAGTGCAAGTATACTCAAGAGTCAACCTCACTCCTCTCCTGATGTGTCAGCATTTGCTTGCTCAGTATAACAGGAAATAACATCTTTACTCCGATCACCCAAGAAAGCTATTTACAGGTTAATGCCAGGGAAGGCTATCGGGCGAAGATAAAGAAAAATCATAATTTCACATCTTTGTTCAGGTCTTTGTGTAAATAAAGGCTGGCCATCAGACATAGATGGCCCCATGGAACCCAAGATGGGCAGAGGGAAACTGGCACTGCCCCTTAAGTGTTATCCTGGAGCTGCCCCTTAAGTGTTATCTCCTGTCTGGGCAGAAGAAAGTTAGTAATAGGGGGAAGCGGGTGCAGGGCAAATGGCAATTCTCTGTGCTATCTTTGCAATTTTTCTGTAAGCCTTAAACTATTTTTTTAAATTTAACTCATTGAAAAATGATGCCAGATAAAAACGAAGAGATACAGGAAGAAACAGAGCAAAGAAAAGGATAAATGAATAAATCTAAGTGAATATTGACTGTTAAAACAATAACAATGATAATATATTGTGGGGTTTTAAATAAATGTGAAATTAATGTATATGAAAGCAACAGTACAAGAGGTGGGAAAGGGTAAACGGAGTAAAATGACTTTTGGTTTCTGCATTGTCTAGGAAGTAGTACATGTACTAATTTATATTAGACCTTAATAAGTCAAGGATGTGTGTTGTAAAATAATGTGTAATTAACAAGCTAAAAGAGCAGGGAAATGGAATCTTTAAAAAATATGAGATTATTCTAAAAGAAGACAAAAAAGGATAGAAAAAATGAACATAGGATAAGTGGGACAAATAGAAAACAAATAAGATGCTAGATCAGCTTGGTGCTCTGTGATGACCTAGATGGGTGGGATGGGGAAGCGGGGAGGGAGGTCCAAGAGGGAGGGGACCTATATACATATACATATATGTATATGTATACATATAGCTGATTCACTTCATTGTACAGCAGAAACTGATACAACATTGTAAAGCAATTATACTCCAATTTTTAAAAAAGATGCTAGATTTAAATCTAAATATATCAGTAATTATGTAAAATATAAGTAGGTTAAACATTTCAATTAATTAAAAATATCAGACTGGGTTTAAAAAAATATATATAAGCAGCTTACAGGACATATGACTTCTAAATAAGAATACAGATAGGAGAATACAAAAGGACAAAAACAAAGGGCAAACACTAAACAAAAGCTGGTGTAGCATACTAGTATTAGCTAGGTAGACTTTAAGGAAGAAACATTACTAAAATGAAGAGGGACATTTCATAATAATAAAAGTGTCAATGCAACAGAAAGATAATTCTATATTTGTATGCACCTAATAGGCCTAAGAAATTGACACCACTACAAGGAAAAGTAGAAAATCTATCATCATAGTTGCAGATTTCAACACACCTCTCTCAGTGACTAACAGAACAAGCAGGAAAAAAGTAAAGCTAACCCACAAAATGGGAGAAAATATTTGTAAATTATATATTTGATAAGGGACTAATTTCAGCATATATAAAGCATATTTACAATTCAATAATTAAAAGGAAAATAACCCAATTTAAAATGGGCCAAAGACTGTATACATTTCTCCAAAGAAGATATACAAATGGCCTATAAGCATATAAAAAAGATGCTCAAGGTCTTTAGTGATTAGGTAAATGTAAATAAGAACCATGATGAGATATCACTTCATACACCACTAGGATGGCTAAAATCTAAAAGACAATAACAAGTGTTGATGAAGCTGTGGAGAAATTGCAACCCTCATACATTTCTGGTAGAAATGTAAAATGATACAGCCCTTCACAAAACAATCTGGCGGCTCCTCAAAAATGTAAACACAGAATTACCATATGACCCTGCAATTAGAGTCCTAGGTATATACCTCAGAAAACTGAAAACATATGGTTACAGAAAAACTTATACACAAATGTCTATAGCAGCATTATTCCTAACAGCCAAAAAGTGGAAACAACCCAAACGTCTATCAACTGATGAATACATAAACAGTATGTATATAATACAATATTATTCAGCCATATAAAGTAATGAAGTACTGATATGTGCTACAGCATGGAAACACCATTCTGAGTGAAAGATGCCAAACGCAAAAGGCCATATATTATCTGATTCAACTTATATGCAATGTTCAGAAGAGGTAAATCCATAGATACAGAAAGTAAATTAGTGGTTACCAAGGGCTGGAAGAAGGGGAAAATGGCGAAGGTTTCTTTTTGGGGTGATGAAACGTTCTGAAATTGGTGACAATGGTTGCATGATTTTGTTAATATACTGAAAACCACTGAATTGTACACTTTAAAAGGGTGAATATTATGGTATGTAAATTATATCACAATAAGAAATAAAGTAGATAAGGGTATAAAAGATTGAAATATACAGTTAAGAAGACCTAATTGACATATGCAGAACTCTGTGCCCCAAAACTAGAGAACAGACATTCTTTAAAGCACACACAGGCTTCCTAAAATTACTAAAATGGCTAATTTACTAAAATTAGCCAGGTACTAGAGGGCACAGTATTAGTACTAAGCAAGCCTTAACACATTTCAAAGGTTAAAATGACTCAGAGTATATTCCCTGACCACAGTGAAATTAAACTAGAAATCAGTAACCGAATGCAAGTTTAAGAATCACATGTTGAATTTTAAGCAATACATGTCTGAATTACCCATGGGTCAAAAAAATCACGATGGAAATTAGACCATATTTTAAGTATGAATGAAAGCAATGTGTCAAAGCTTCTGGGATTCAGTTAAAGCCATGCTTACAGGGAAATGCATAGCGTTATTAGATTATATTAGAAAAGAAGGGATGAAAACCAATGATATAAGTATTTATATCAAGAATTTAGGAAACAAACAGCAAACTAAAGCCTAATAGAAAAAAGAAATAAAGAAAAAACATGAAAGAAAAACTTAATGAAATAGAAAACAAGTGTAAAACAGAAAAATCAACAAAGCTAAGGTTATATTAATCTTTGAAAAGATTAATAAAATTTATAAACACCTAGCAAGATGTATCAGGAAAAAGAGATAGTAGGTATAAATTACTAATATCAGAAAATAAAAGATTACAAAGGGATATTAGAAAAAACTTTGCCATTAAATCAGATGAAATAGACTAACTTCTTGAAAATTCAAAATTATTGACACAAGAAGTGATAGAAAATATGAATAATTCCATACTTATTAAAGAAACTGAATCGTTAAATAAAACTTTCCCACTAAGAAAACTTCAGTCCCAGATGGCTTCACCATTAAATCCTCCCAGATGTCTGAGGAAAATTAACCTTTCTCCGGACTTCCCTGGGTGGTGCAGTGGTTAAGACTCCACGCTCCCAATGCAGGGGTCCAGGTTTCAATCCCTGGTCAGGGAACTAGATCCCACATGCATGCCGCAACTAAGAGTTTGCATGTCACAACTAAGGAGCCCACCTGCTGCAACTAAGGAGCCCATGTGCCGCAACTAAGGAGCCTGCCTGACGCAACTAAGACCCAGCGCAACCAAATAAAAATATATTTTTTTAAAAAATTACCCTTTCTCAAACACATTTAGCAAATAGAGGGAATGCTTTGAACTCATTTCTGAGGCCAACATATCCTTGCTACCAAAGCCTGACAAACATTTAACAAAAAAGACAACTTACAGAAGGCCACTCTCTCTCATGAACATCAATTCAAATACCTTCAACAAAATATTATCCAATCAAACCCAGTAATATATGGGAAGGAAACTGCACTGTGAGCAAGCTGGGCTTATTACAGGAATACAAGACTAATTTAACACTGAAAAACTGATGTAACTTACCATTTTAACTGAATAAAGAAAAAACTCAATAGATGTAGAAAAGGTATTTGATAAAATCTGAAGTGCATTATTATTAGGAAAAGAAAAGAATTCAGCATACTAGGAATAAAGAGTAACTTCCTCAATATGATGAAGGATTTTAATTAAAAGACTTACTACAAACATTATACTTAATGGTGAAATTAATACTAATAGTAAAAGCTTTCCCCCTGAGAGAAACAAGATAAAAGAGGCCAACTATCATCACTTCTAGTCAACATTATACTAGGGGGCCTAACCAGTGTAATCAACAATAAAAATAAATAAAAGTATGAGGATCAGAAAGAAAAACCAGAACAAAACCCTGTCATTATTTACAGTCTACATGATGGTGTATATTAAAATGTAAACGGATCTTCAGATAAACCATTATGGTTTATTAGTGAATTTAGCAAGATTACTAAATTCAAAGACAATATACAAAAATCAACTATTGTTATTTATCAACAACTAACTGAAAAGTTACACTTTTAGGGACTTCCCTGGTGGCGCAGTGGTTAAGGATCTGCCTGCCAATGCAGGGGACACGGGTTTGATCCCTGGTCCGGGAAGATCCCACATGCTGCGGAGCAACTAAGCCTGTGCGCCACAACTACTGAGCCTGCGTGTCGCAACTACTGAAGCCCGCGTGCCTAGAGCCCACGCCCTGCAACGAGAAGTCACCGCAATGAGAAGCCCGCACACTGCAACAAAGAGCAGTCCCCGCTCGCTACAACTAGAGAAAGTCCACACGCAGCAACAAGGACCCAGTGCAGCAAAAAAAAAAAAAAGAAAAGTTACATTTTTAAATGACAATATGTACTAAATCAATAAAAAAATAAAATGTCCAAGAACAGATATAAAAGATGTACGAGTGCTAAATATAAAACTTCAAAAAATATTGAGAAAAATAAAATACTAAAATAAATTAAGGGCTATCCCATGTTCATGGATTGGAAAAGTCAATATATTTAAGATGTCAATTTTTGTCAAATTTAGTCATATGTTAAATGCAGTCCGAATCAGAATACTAGAATTTAGTTTACGTGTATATGTGTGTCTGTAGTCTGAGAAACATATTCTGAAATTTATATGGAAATGTTAAGACCAAGAGTATTCAAAAACAATACTGAAGAACAAAGTTGGAAGACTTATACTACTGGATATCAAAACTTATTTTAAAACCACAAAAATTATGACAGGGTGGTATTATGTAAGGATAGACAAATAGACCAATAAAACAGAAAAGACAGTCCAGAAATTGACCCACTCATGTCTGGACACTCACTCCATGACAAAGGTAACACTGCAGAGCAATGAGAAAAGGATGGTCTTTTCAACAAATGTACCAAGTTAATCATATATCCATATGGGGGAAAAATTATATTCTTAACTCTTACTTCACACCAAATTTAAAATTTCCAGATGGAATAGAGATCTAAATGTGGAAGACAAATAAAGCTGCTAGAAGGTAATATAGGAGAACATCTTCATGACCTCAAAGTAAGCAAGACTTCTTTGACATGAAAAGGCCATCCACAGAATGGGAGACAATATTTGCAATATTTACATCTGACCCCAAAACTCAGGTCTGGGATATATAAAGAACTCCTCAAATCAATTTTAACAGCAATAGAAAAATGAACAAAAGACTTGAATAGACACTTCACAAACGTTTTTATGGCCAATGAAAATATAAAATGGAGCTCAAACTCAGGAGAATGAAATTAAAACCACAGTGAGAAACCACTTACACACCCACCAGAATAGCTAAGGTTGAAAAAAGCTGTCAACACCAAGCCCTGGAGAGGACACGAAGCAGCTGGAACTCTCATACAACACTGGTGGAAGTAAATAAATTGGAGTGTAGTTAAAAAAAAAAAAATTATTAGTATATTTAACTTTCTGTCATTTTTTAAGGCATAAGCTAGGTGCTAACAAAATGAAAAGGTCTTTCTTTACAAGCCCTTTCCCAAATCTCAGTTAGCATTACTAAGCTGCAGAGACACACTGCTTTGCTCAGCTGAGCTGAAGTCCAACATGGCTCTCTCGGCTGGCTGTTGGTGAATTGGTTCAACCACTTAGGGGAGCTGAACATAAGCATACTCTCTTACCAGTCTATTCTCATAGAAATACCCAAGAGAAATGAGTTCATTTGTCCTGCAAGACAGGTATAAGAACATACATAGCAGCATGATTTCCAATGGCCCCAGACTAAAAATAACCCAAATGTCTGTCACTGGTAGAATGGACAAATAAGTTGTCGTATATTTAAAATACGGAGTATGACGCAGCAATGAAAATGAACTACTGCTACATGCAAGAACACGGATGAATTTCATAAATGCTGAGTGTTAGAAACCAGAGGCAACAGATTACAAACTATACAATTCCATATATTCCAAAAGTTTGGTACTAACACAGGTTGGGCAAAACTAACCTATGGTATTAAAAGTCAGATATTGATCACCTTTGGGCAGGACAGTAGTGGGAAAAAAAAAAAAAAAAGCACAGGCGTGGGGCTTCTGGGATGCTCTTAATAGTCTATTTATGACCTAGAAGGCAGTTTCACTTTGGGAAAATTAACCTAACTACACAGTTATGATTTGTGTGCTTCTCTACGTTAACTTTATACCTCAATAAAATTTTATTAACTGGAAAAAAAAACCTGGGTAAATGTTATTGCTGCAGGCATGTGGAGAGATGAGCACTCTGTATTGTGGATGGAAGCATAAGTTGTAAACGTCTCTGAAAGGCAATTTGGTCATATCTATACACGATGAAATGCCATATTTATCTTTTGAATCAGCAATTCTACCTCTGGTATTTTTAGTTACACTTCCACATGTGTACAAAGATACATGTACAAGGATATTTACTGCAGCATTACTTTTAAGCCTAAAGGTCAGGGGTTGAATTACGGGGCATCTAAATAATAGCATTTCAGCATTAGAAACAAACAAATGTCAACCCAATCTGGCCCATGTCCTCAGGCCTCATTCTAGATTTACATATGCTGGAATGTCCCTTGAAGACACATGAAGAACTGGCAGGGGTGGTCACCTCTGTGACCTGGCAACACGAGACAGGACCACAAGGGTGGGAGAATCACCCTATTGTACCTTTTGAATTTTGTACCATGTCAGGATGTAAACTCAGCCCAAACAAACGTGGTCTTGGCCTCACGATGGCATCCAGGAATGATAGCACCATAGCACACCACGGAAGGGCAGGGTCTCAGAGGTCATCAGGCCCACTTCCTCACCATGCATATCAGCATACTAAGATATCCATGGTCCACATTCCTTCAGAATGGAAAATACGTGATCTGGGAGGCAACGTCACCCTTCTGCCTGTGTGCAGGTGAAGTTGTCAGAGAGCAGCTAAGGCCCCAGGAAATGTGTACAGGAAAAGCAGGTTTTCTGGGGGAGGGTGCAGGTGACCAGGTAGGGAGGGAAGGCAATCACCAAGGATCCTGCATGGCATCCTGGGCAGACCGGAGGCAGAGGACACAGGAGGGAACTACTGACAACATTCTCCTGCTTCAAAGTAGTCTTGAAATATCAATAGAGGAGCTGATTCCACGCCCAGTCACTTCTTTTCACCGAACCTTAGTTTCCACAGACATTCATTCATTCAACCAATCACTCAATCATCGGTCTTTTTACATGCCTACTGGGCACAATGCTCTGGGCTAGGCATGAGGAATATGACCATAAGCACAGTCCTTGCAATGCTTATGAGTTTAGCACATACTGGCCCAGGTCACAGATAAACTGTGATGGTCTATTGAGATGACTCCTGACGAAGCTTTTCTTTTAAGGTTCTGTTGTAGTTTAATGAAATGTGAATGTAGCATTCAAGCATATTTTCATCCTTTGTGCTCATTTGAGATATCTTTTTAATCATCTCCCCAAATTCATTGTTACATCAGTGAAGTACAATAGACTTCACCTGTTTGAAGTATACAAATGAATCAGTTTTGACATACACCCACAAACCCATCACCACAATCAAGATAGCGAATGTTTCCGTTGTCCCAAAAGCGTCCTCCCTTGTGCCCTCTATAATCACTCCCTTCTTCCATCCCTATCCCCAGGCAACAACCATAGTTCTAGAGAAAGTCCTTTTGGAAATAAGCAAGACTATTATTACTTTGCTATGTTCTCAGGCCAGTTCTGTTAGGGCAGGGGTGAAGGAGGACAAAGAAATACCAGGAAATGAGGGTAAGTGTGCAGATAACATAGGCCAATAGAATTATGAGAATTGAAGGGCAAAACAGCTGCAGCAACATATTGGTATTTAACCCTCACAGCAAACTTAAGGGAAAGGTATCATCATCCCCCTTTTATGAATGAGGACACGTGCCTCAGCGTGGTTGAGGAGCCTGTCCAAGGTCACTCCGGCAGTGAGTGGCAAAGCTGGAGCTCAGTGGCCTGGGTGCAAAGCCTGCACAGCTCACTAAGTGCTTTCCCTCTAGGCCCCACAGCCACTGCCAGGATTGGCTGAACTCGCTGAGGGTCCCACCTGGGCCCCACGGGTGGCCTGCCCTCTGTGCACTGAGCCCCATTCTGTGCCCTATGGATTTCTTTTTTTTAAGATTTATTATTTATTTTATTTTTGGGTGCGTCGGGCCTCAGTTGTGGCACACGGGATCTTCATTGAGGCATGTGGGATCTTTCATTGCGCACTGGCTTCTCTCTAGTTGCGGCGTGCGGGCTTCTCTCTAGTTGTGGCGCATGGGTTTTTTCTCTCTCTAGTTGTAGCGCTCAGGATCCAGGGCACGTGGACTCCGTAGTTTGCGGTATGCAGGCTTAGCTGCCCTGTGGCGTGTGGGATCTTAGTTCCCAGACCAGGGATCGAACCCCCGTCCCCTGCATTGGAAGGCGGATTCCTTACCACTGGATGACCAGGGAAGTCCCTGTGTCTTATGGGTTTCTTAGTGCTCCTCCCATTGTCAACAAGGGAGCCTGCAGGGCCCAGGGGCCGAAAACACTGACTTCCCAGCCAACCTGTGGGCCAGCCTGATCTGAGGCTGCGACCAGGAAGCCTCACCCTCTGCAAGGGCACCTCCCAGGGAAATCCCCAAGCTTCAACACTTTGCAAGAGGGTCTTGTCGGGGACTTTTTTTTTTTTTTTTTTGGCTGCGTTGGGTCTTCGTTGCTGCACACGGGCTTTTCTAGTTGCGGTGAGCAGGGGCTACTCTTTGCTGCGGTGCACAGGCTTCTCACTGTGGTGGCTTCGCTTGTTGTGCAGCACCGGCTCTAGGGCTTCAGTAGTTGCGTCTCACGGGCTCTAGAGTGCAGGCTCAGTAGCTGTGGCTTGTGGGCTCTAGAGCACAGGCTCAGTAGTTGTGGCACACGGGCTTAGTTGCTCCGCAGCATGTGGGATCTTCCCGGACCAGGGCTCGAACCCGTGTCCCCTGCATTGGCAGGCAGATTCTCAACCACTGCACCACCAGGGAAGTCCCATTGTTGGGGACATTTTAATGCCACCTAAAACCAATGCAGCAACACGCACACACACTAAACTTTTTGCTTTTGAAAATCTACAAAGTAATGCACAAATGCTCTATTCTCTCCCTGACCCCTACTGGATCACCTGAGATCTGAGGGTTAAGCAGGGGTTGAGGGACGTTGAGGAAGTCAGGGATGGGGGTGGGGATCGAGGTACAGGGAGAAGGACAGATGAGGTGGGGGAGAGGCAACTGAGGGAGGCCTGTGGGACATATTACTTGGTAACTTAAAAAATAACCAGTGACTTTACATTTGGACACAGCCACTTGGATGCATCCACACCTACATGGCTCTACCTAGGTGACCGAGAGAACATTCAAGCCCTCTCTGAGCTTCAGCTTCCACAGGAAGCGTGAGGTGGCGGCTGCAAGAAGCATCTGGGAACAACACACGTGTAAGGATGGGAGGCTTCCTGGAGGAAGAGCCCACACTGTAGAAGCTCACAGGTCTCACTTCCTCCCAGGAGCTGGGGGACAAAGGCATCCCACCTGATGAGACATGTGTGCATCCCCCCTGATGGGACATGTCCAAAATCTTGAATGATTGGCATCAGAGCCACCAGACGTCCCAGGGGATGGACACTTGGGGGTGGACAAACCAATTCCTGACTTGGTTTCTGCCTCTGCACACAGGGCATGACCCAGCTCCTAGAGTCTCAGTGAGGAGGGCACGGGACTAAGTGTAAAGGGTGTCCAGCCCAGTGCCTGGCACACAGAAGGAGCTCATTCAGTGGCAGGGCCCCACTGTCCCACCACCATCCTGTCAGCACCCCCTGAAACACAGGCTCTCAGATTGAGGAAAGCTTCTGGGTGCTGTGGGAAATTTGCATTGGCTTCAAAATGCCCTTCCTGGCCCCTGACTCACAGTTTTGGTTTCCGAATGAATACTTTGTGAGAAAGACACTTCCTTTATGCTGTGTATGGATACCTCGATTACAGCCGTGTGGGGACAGGCTGGCCCCTAGTTCTGCCTTTGGATTCCTTGTTACTCTGTCATTTGAACTGGGGAGAAGGTGGCTGTGGAGGCAGAGGGATGTCCTAACGGGACCCACTGTTGGTCTGTGTGTCTCCTGCCCCCGCTCCGCCCCTTCTTCACTCTGCACCCGCCTCCGGGTCAGCATGATCTGACCCAAGTCCACCAAGTCTCCTTCTCCCAAAACAAAGAGAACCAGGGTTTCTCCCAAGTCCACTGGCTCCCCGTGGCTCCTGGGCCATCAGCAGACCTCACCAAGAGCTGACCACATACACCAGGGCCTTGCGGGGAGGGGGGAAAGGAACATTCCAAGCAAATGAAGAGGGTGAGGGTAGGCGAGGCTGCTTGGAGGAGGCAAGTCCCAGATATGTCTTGGAAACCGAGTTTCGCCAAACTTTGGTGAAAACAAGTGACACTTCACCCGTGGATCTTTGGTTTTTATTTAGTAATATGTACTGGGCACCCACCAAGTGCCCAGCGCAGTGGGCCATGGAGATGTGGAAATGAACAGAACATGGTCCTTGCTCTCCAGAGGCTCATGGGAAAGCAACATGAACAACGCTGTGACAAAGGAACAGTAGTTGCCAAACTGGGCTGGGAGAGGCCGTGGAGGGCAGGGCCGTGAGAGTCTCGAAGGTGGTGTAGCAATCAGGCACAGGCGCTAGAGCTGGCTGCGTGGCTTTGCACCCAGGTTCTCCCAGTTCCTAGTTCTATGAGCTCGGGCAATTTACTAACCTCTCTCTGCCTCTGTTTCCTCATTCTGGAAATGGTACTTATTTCACGAAGTTGTTGAAAAGATTAAATGAATTAATCCATGTAAAGCATGTTTAGAACAGTGTCGGATATTAGGTTCTGTAAATGTATTTATTAATATGACTGTCTTGATGGAAAAGCAGGCATTCCGCAGAAGAGGAAGGGCACAAGTAGGTGTCCCAGGAAGCGGGCCCCGCAGGAACAGAGGCAGGGACGTGGAAGCACGGGCTGGGGTGTGGCACGGCTGCTACCCAGGAGCATGTGCTGAAAGGAAGCCAGGAAGGTGGGCAAAGGCCAGAAGCTGCCGGGCCATGCACACCTTGGAGGGTGGACTTGGTCTTGGAGCGGACAGAGAGCGACTGGGGGTTGTACCATGAGGCTGCTAGACTGGGAGAAGTGAGACTGGAGGTAAGGGACCCAGCCGGCAGCCTAGTGGGAGAGAAAGGAGAGATGTAAAGAGGTCCAAAACCAACGCGGTGACAGCAGGAATGGAGAGGAAGTGAGTCACTGGGGCCTGGAGGTGACTGGATGCAGGAGGGACAGGCCAAGTCTGGGATGCTTCAGGTAACCTGAAGCCATCCATCAGGATGAGGAAGACAGCCCTTGAGGGGGTGGGGTGTAAAGAGGAGGAATAACAGAATAAGAGGTGCCGGGCACTGAACCAGGAGCCGTAGATGAATTACTTCATTTAGTCCTCACATGGACCCTTCGAGAAGGTACTGTTATCCCCATTTACAGCTGAGAAAACTGAGGCAAGGAGTGATTGAAAGCTTGTATCGGAGCCACATGGTGTGGTTTTCAGGGCATGCATTCTTAGCCCCTCTGCTCCATGTTGACCTTTGAGACACTGGCTGTGTGTCCACTGCTTAGCAGGGGGGCCTGGGCTGGAAGCTAGGGGTCATTAGAGCCATGGGGGGATGAGATGGCCCGGAGTGAATGAGAATGAGGGAGGAGAGGGGCAAGGGCTGAATGTGGAGAGAGGGGCTCTGATGTGCGGGAGGCAGGGGGCGGGTTCCTGGGGGAAGCGGTCCAGCCGGGAAGCTCCCCAGAAGAAGCCAGCAGGCATCCTCCTCTCCCTTCTCTCCAGCCCGCAGGGAGGGAATCCAGCCCTAGGACTGGGCCTCTTGCCCTGCCGTCCTCCCCACAGCCCGCAGACCACAGAGAACACAGGAGGGCCTGGCCCTCTCCCGGTGCCTGGAATGGGTTTCGTAACCGCCTTGAGCCTGGCGATGCCAGGATAGCACTACCTTCCTCCCCTAGAGGCTTCGGTAGGGGAGAGCTGAAAGGATCAGGCTCAGCTTTTGGAGACAAAACTAAGTCCTCTAAGTGGAAGTTCGCCAGCCCTCTCTGGGCAATTGCAAGGCCCACACGCGGACAGGGCTGAGGCTCTGTTGACAAAAGCATCTCAAGATGTTTACCTCAACCCTAACGGCTGCTGGCCCAGGTCCCGTTTGGGTGTGTCATGGGCTCAGATGAGGCCACACACACACACACACACACACCCTACTCCCTGCCCAGGAGCCTGCTCCCTGAGTCACCCTGTTCCCAGACAAGTTCACCTGAAGCACCTGGCATTTCTCTCCACAGCACCAACAGGTTATCTACCTAAGAGCTGTCAGTGAAGAAGAGCCCCGCCTGGTTCAATAATTCACATAATGAGCTTCTTAAATTACCAAGGGGTGTTCCAAGTTCTGAGATTTCTGCAGCACTTTCACCTTGAGGAAAAGGAGAGGATAAGCAAGGAGGGAGAACTACCTCACACCTGTCAGAATGGCTGTCATCAAAAAGACAACAAATAATGAGTGTTGGTGAGGGTGTGGAGAAGAGGGAACCCTGCACACTGTCAGTGGGAATGTAAACTGGTGCAGCCACTATGGAGAACGGTATGGAGGTTCCCCCCAAAATTAATAATAGAACAACCATATGACCCAGGAATTTCACTTCTGGGTATTTACCCAGAGAAAACAAATACACTAATTCAAAAAGATACACGCATCCCAATGTTCACCGCAGCATTATTTACAATAGTCAAGATATGGAAGCAACCTAAGTGTCCAATGATAGATGAATGGATAAAGAAGATGTGATATATATACATAATGCAGTATTACTCAGCCACACACACAAGACTGAAATTTTGCCATTTGCAACAACATGGATGGATCTAGAGGGTATTATGCTCAGGGAAGTAAGTCAGACAGAGAAAGACAAATACCACATTTCACTTATGTATGGAATCTGAAAAACAAAACAAAATGAAACCAGACTCATAGATACAGAGAACAAACGGGTGGTTCGGGGGCAGGGGGTGAGGAGGCTGTGAAATAGGTAAAGGGAATTCAGAGGTACAAACCTCCAGTTATAAAATAAATAAGCCACAGGAATATGACATACAGCATAAGGACTACGGTAAATAATAGTATAATAATTTTGTACGGGGACAGATGGTTCCTAGACCTATAGTGGTGATCATTTCATAATGTATGCAAATGTCAAATCAGTATGAAGTACACCTGAAACTAGCGTAACACTGAGCACCAACTATACTTCAATTCTTTTTTAAAAAGTGAGAAGAAAGGAGGAAGAGTGAGTCAAAAGTGGGAGAAATTGCCCCCCCACTGCCACCCTTCCCCCACTACTACTCACACACAGCGCCGATGTTTGGTCCCCAAAGTGGTGACAGAAAAGAGAGAGAAAAAACACAGAGAAGTGGGTATCATAGAACATAAACTGTGTGTCTTCAAAGGGACCTGACAGGTCATTCATTTCTTCCACCCTCTCATTGTACAGATGAGGAAACTGTTTGTCCCATGACGAGCTAGGGACAGAATCCAGGGCCTTCAGTATCCACTCAGTGCGCTTGTGCCTACAGCACAAAGGATCCAGACAAGAAGAACCGGAAGAGGCTACGATGCCCCCTAAGCCTAACCCTACATCTGCTCCTGGAGGTGCCCCAGAGCCACGGCCACCCTCCTCTGTGCTCTACGGGCCACACAGCACTGCCTGTGCCCTTGCTTCCCTCATCTCCAAATTTTAGGGGTCACTGTCAGCCCCACATATCACCAACAGCCGCCAACCGTCACAGAGAACTGGAAAAATCCGGACTAGCCCAGGTTGCTGGAGCTGGCTGGATCACTGATGCTGCTGCCATGTCTAGACAGAGCGCGCACCTTCCTGTCCCCCGACAAGCACCTGGACAGCCCATGAATGTCCCCGGAGCACCTGCTTGGGGACCAGCGTGGCAGACCAAGAAATCACACATTTGGGCAGCTACTTTCTCCAAGTTCTTCTTTCTGCCAAGCACACAAATGAACAGCCCAAAGAGGGCAGGGAGAAATAAAGCCCAGAGTTCTCATATGCTCCTGATTGAAAACATAAAAATAAAATAAATATGCCCACTGTGCAAATAACAACTAGACCAACCCTTACTCTCCAGACAAATGTTGATATTTCCTTTAAGTTTTTGGCTCAAGTAGCCACAACTTGGGTAGGGAGAGACTTGTGGTTATTGGCCAGAAGCTGCTCTAAGTCATATACGGCCGTCAAAATTATGACTTTCAAACAAAAGTTACAAATTTAGAATGACTTCCTGAGGCCAAAAGTTATTCTGACATTTCATAAAATAAATCATCGGACAAACATGTCACCACATTATGTTGACGATAGTGTCCAAAAGGGTTTTACTAACTTTAGTATTTCGTTATTATTGTATTTTAATTGATTCATAACTATATAATTTACAATTAAGCAAATAATATTTCATTATTTATATGTCTTTATATTTAGGAGTTTTAAACAGCCAGTATAAACAGACAAGAATGGACCAGCTATAGTCACACATATGGCAGGCAATACATACAGTACACTTTCCAGAATTCTCCTTAACTGAGTGTTAACTGGATTCATCTCAAAAGAATCTTGGTCTGAATTGGGTACACCAAGCAAAATAAAAGATAATATAGCACAGGTCCGACAGCTTTCAAGTTGCCATTTCAATAACTCAGACGGTATCTTTCTTCAGTCATGGCCAGCAGCTCAGCCTAATGCCATAATTGATTTCTGTCCAGAATCGAACGCCAACAGCCCTGTTTTTAACACTCTTGACCTGACCTCCCCCGCCAAGGTGTGGCAATGGAGGTCTAAAGTGGAAAAGCTGTGCCTGCAGCCTTCCTGCACCTCTTGTAAAACGTTGGACAGAGAAGCCCCCGTTTACAATTCATTGCACAAAAACTGACATTCGTTTTAGGAGCAATGCTTAGTCAGCGGGCTTGGGTGAGCTGAGGTAGGGAGTGGCTATTTCCAAAAGGGACATGGCAGCACCAGACAGGACTGCCAGTAGAGACGATAAAGGCAAGGAGAGACTGGATCCCAACATGCTAAGCAGCTCTTAAATGGCTTGGGGACAAGATGTTTTGCTTTGTAGAGCTGCGTATGAATGGAGGTTCTGAGCTAAAAAGCATACCTGATGTAAGCTGACCCCAGAAACCATCAGAGTTACACAGAGAGGCAGTACAGCACGATGCTTAGGCCAAACTCTGGAAAAGACAGAATTTGAATCTCAGCTCCATCCCCTACTAAATGTGCCACCCTGGGCATTTAATTTATCTCTCATTTTCTGTAAAAAATAAGCATAATAATGGTACCTACCACACAGGGTTGTTTTAGGGATAGTATAAATGTATGTGCACAAAGAACCTATATAGTCCCTAGCACATAGTAATCACTCAATAAACATTAGCTAGTACATGGTCAAATCTATCAATCTTTCACTAGAATGTAAGTTCCAGAAGGGCAAGAGTTCTCATATGAATTGTTCACTGCTGTATTCCCAGTACCTAGAACAGGGCAATAAATGGTAGGCAATAAATCAACATTGAATGAATCTAACGGCATATTAAGAAGCCCAACTGGATTTACTGCACCTACAGTTTTAGAACCAATGAGAATTTTTAAATAGGCTTTAGCTCAAATTACTGTGTGTCATTTAGAGTATTGGGCTAAGTTTGGGACAGCTCATTGTAGGAAGTAGAAAGGCAAGATCCACTGAGTTCAAAGGAGAGTGGTTAGTCTTTTTGAGGCCTTAAAATCCAGTTGAGCTTCTGTTTCTTGCCAAGATGGAGTAATAAGAACTAGATTTACCCTCCCATCTTCAACAACAGAAAAACTGTGGAACAGCAACAGTTTTTAGACACTGGGCATCAGACAATGCAGGACAGGGATCCCTGGGAGATGGGAAACAAATAAAGTGAACCCCATTATTGCCTCAGCTTACTGCCTGGAGAGCATTTTCAGGCCACAGTGTGGGGTGGGGAACCTGGGCAGAGTCTGGCAGTCTTTCTGAGAATCTGAAGAGACAGAGCTAGCTGCAGCAAGTCTGGGAAGCCCACCGCAGCTAGAGTTCACAGGGCAGAGGACAGAGCTACATGGGGGCTGGGGAGAGATCCAAAGATCTGCAGAGGGTCCCCCTTGAGTCTTCAGATGGGAACAAATCAGTGTATTCATACTGAGGCTAGTGAAAGGACCACTCAAAAAATAGAGGAAAAAAAACACTTGCGCTTACTCAGGGCTAAGAGTACTTTGTATTCCCATCAGCCAGAATAGAAAACCTCATAATTTTTATCAGGTAGAGGACTCAGAAGGGTATTGCCTCGGTAATGGGGAGAAGGTTAGCCCTAGACTAAAGGTTATGACGTTTCCACCTAACTCAAAGCAAGCCTCAATGGTATCGAACTGTTTCCAAATAATTTAAATACATCCCAGAACAAAATTCAAGAATACTGGTGGGAATACAAGAATATCCAGCACCCAAAAAGTAAAATTCATAATATCTAGCATCCAATAAAAAAATTACCAGGCATGCAAAGAAACAGGAAAGTATGACACATAAGGGGGGGGGGAAATATCAATATGAAAATAACACAAATGATAAAATTAGTAGACAAAAACATTAAAATAGTTAGTATAACTATATTTCATATGTCCAAGAAGGTAGAGGATATATTGAATATGGTAAGTAGAGACATGGAAATGTAAAAAAAAAAAAAAAAAAAGAACCCAAGTCTAATTCTAAAAATGAAAACTTCAATGTCTGAAATAAAATAAACACTAGATAGAATTAACAAAAAAACTAGACATTGCCAAAAAACGATTTGTGAACTTAAAGACAGAGCAACAGAAAGTATCCACAATGAAACAAAAAAAGACTGGGGAAAAACAGAAAAATAGAGACTCAGTGAACTGAGTGAATAAAATACATTCATCTGGAGAGGTAGAGGGAGGCAGAAATACTATTTGAAAAATCAATGGCCAGAGCTTTCCCAAAATGATGCAAACCATAAGTCCAGAGATACAGGCAGCTCAACAAACCCCAAGCTAAAGAAAAATGAAGGACACTATGCCAAGAATATCATAATTAAATTACTTAAAACCAGTAATAAAGAGACAATCTTAAAATCAGGCAGACAAAAAAAAAAAGATACACTATATAAAGAGTAACAAAGATAAAAATTACACAGAATTTTCATCCGAAACAATGGGAGCTTGAAATCAGCGGACTAAAATCTTTAACAACACTGAAGGAAAAAAATCTGTCAACCTAGTAATCTAGAAACTCTTTTAAAAACAAATACAGTTCTTTTGGCCTGTTCGGTGCAGTTTTGGACGGTCCCGGGCCTGTGGCCGCCTGGCCTCCGAAGGCTGGGGCACAGGGCAGGAGCGTGCGGCTGCCCTGAATCTAGTGAGGCTGGCGCCGCGGCCGGGCCGGGTCCGAGGCTCCCGGTCCCTGAATGCGTGGAGGGCAGCGGCCTGGTCTGGCCTCCGCCACATTGTCGGTTTTAATTTTCGTTCAGGTGAAAGATGGACGCTTGAAGCATAGACTGCTGCTAGCTGACTACTTACTATCTGGAAGCACAAAGATGACCTAAGGATGTCCTCGGTGAGGAGCTTGACAGCTTGATCTTCGGGAGTTGCTTAGAGTATTTAAAATTTCCAGGATTGCTAAACAAAATACTGCTTTTGGATAGTCCATAAATGTACATCTAAAACAGTGGGGTTATAAATAAAATAATTTAATGTGCTTAAAAAAACACACAAATACAAAAAAAGACTTTTTCAGAAATACAAAAGCTGAAAAAAATTAATCAGCAGCAGCAGACCTGCATTACGAAAAAATGTTAAAGGAAGTCTTTTAGGCAGAAGAAAAATGATACCAAATATACAAAGAAATAAAGAAAGGATTAATGTGGGTAAATATTAAAAAGTTTATTTTCTTATGTTTAGAGTCTTTAAAACATCATTAAATATTTAAAGCAAAAATAATAGCAATGTGTTATGAGGCTTATAACACATGTAGAATTAAAATGTATGACAACAGTAGTACAAAGGTCAGGAGGAGGAAAGTGCAAGTGTTGTAAGTTTTTTATACTATCCATGAACCAGTATAATATAACTTGAAGGTATACTGTAACAAGTATGTATACTATAAACCTTAAAACAACCACTAAATAAACAAAGAATTATAACTATAATCCAACAAAAAAAAAAAATAGAATAATAAAAATAGGCAATAAATCTAAAAGATGGTAGAAAAGGAGGAAAAGGAAGACAAATAACAAATGGAACGAATAGAAACAGATAACAAAATAGCCAAACCATATTATTAATAACATTAAAAGTAAGTGGTCTAAATATCCCCAATTAAATGACAAAAAAATGTCAGACTGGATAAAGAAGCAAGACCTAACTATATACTACCTGTAAGAAATGCATTTTATATATAAAGACAAAAATAGGTTAAAAATAAAAGGATAGATACACCATGCTAACAATAACTACAGCAAAGAATATTACCAAGAATAAACAGGGATATTTCATAATAAGAAAGGAGTTAGTTTATCAAGAGGACATAATCCTGGGACTTCCCTGGTGGTCCAGTGGTAAAGAATCTGCCTTCCAATGCAGGGGAACCAGGTTCGATCCCTGGTCAGAGAAGTAAGATCCCACATGCCGTGGGGCAACTAGCCCATGCACCACAACTACTGAGCCCACGTGCCGCAAAAACTACAGAGTCCACGTGCTCTGTAGCCCGCAACTAGAGAGAAGCCCACGCACCGCAACAAAGACCCGACGCAGCCAAAAGAAAAAGAAAATAATAATTTTTCAAAAGAGGACATAATCCTAAATGTATATGGACCTAATAACAGAATCAAAATACATAAAGCAAAAGTTTATAAAAGTATAAGAATAAATAGCAAAATCCAAATTTTAGTCAGAAATGTCAACACCCCTCTCTCAGTAATTGATAGAACAAGAAGATAGAACAGGAACACAGAATATTCGAAAAACACTTTCAAGGAACTTGACAAAATAGCAACTATAATTGATGTTTATAGAACAGTCCATCCAAAAATAGAATATACATTATTCTAATGTGCACATAGAATATTTACTAAGATAGACCATATTCTGGGCTATAAGACCAGTCTGAATATTAAAAGGCTTCAAGTCATATAAAGTATGTTTTCTGACTACAATGGAATTACATTAGAAAGGAATAACAGAAAAATATTTAGAAAACCCCCAAATATTCAGAAACATGGGTCAAAAAAGAAATTAAAAAGGAAATCAGAAAGTATTTTTAAGTGAAGGGAAATGAAAACACAAACTATCAAACCACTAATTGGAGTACATCCATGTTTCTGAGATACAGTGAAAGCAGTGCTTTAAGAAAAATTCATAGTACTGAAATGCTTTCATTAAAAAAGAGGAAATGGCTGAACTTAGTGGTCTCAGCATCCACTTAAAAATATAGGAAAAGAAGAAAAAATTAAACCAAAGAAAGTAGAAAAAAATAAATAAGAAAGGTAAGAGCAGAAATCAGTGAAATAAGAAAAAGGAAAACAATAGAGAAAAAGCAATGAAAGCAAAAGCAAGTTCTTAGAGATCAATAAAATTGATAAGGTCTTAACCAAATGAATCAGGAATAAAACAGAGAAGATGAAGCTGCCAACATCAGAGATGAGAGAGGTGATATCACTATAAATTCTACAGATATTAAGAGGATAGTAAGTGAATATTATGAATGATTTTACGCCAGTAAATTCAAAAACTTAAATGAAGTGGACAAATTCCTTGAAAGACATAAAATACAGAACTCACTCAAAAAGAAATAAATAACCTGAATAGCTTTGTCTCTTTCAAAGAAAGCTCCCAGCTCCAATAGCTTCACTGATGAATTCTACCAAACATTTAAAAATAAATACTATCAATTCTACATTTAAAAAAAAAAGTGAAGACAAGGGATTACTTCCCAAATCATTATTTGAATCCAGCATTATTCTTATATAAAACCAGGTAGATACTCAAGTAAATAAAATCATAGATGAAGGCACAAACATTCTTTTAAAAACTTTCAGCAAATTGAGTCCAATGGTGTATATAAAGGATAACACATGATAACTAATGGCGCTTAATCCCAAGAATGCAAAGTTGGTTTAACGTTTCAAAAATCAACGTAATTCATCATTTTAACATACTGAAAAAGAAAAGTCATATTATCATATCAATAACACAGAAAATGCATTTGATAAAATTAAACATCCATTACTGATTTTAAAAGTCTCAGCAAACTAGTAGTAGAAGAGAATTTCTCTAAACTGATAAAGAGCACCTATAAAAAACCTGCTGCTAAAAAAAAAAAAAAAAACCTGCTGCTAACATCTTAATGGCAAAAGATTGAATAGTTTTCCCCTAAGATTATAATTAATGCAAAAATGAGTGCTCTCACCACTTCTCATCAACATTTTACTAGAGGTTTTAGCCACTGCAATAAGGCAACCACCACCACCACCACAACAAAAGGCTTCCAGATTGCAAAAGAGGAAGTAAAGCCATCTTTATTCACAGATGACATGATTATCTATGTAGAAAATCCTACAGAGTCAACAAAAAAGCTACTAGTACTAATAAATGAATTTAGCAAGATTGTAGGATGGAAGGTAAAAAAAAATCAGTTGTACTTTTATATATTATGCTGTAAACAGTTATAAAATTTTTCTAATATTTTAATACATCAAAAATATGAAATACTTAGGAACATGCTTGACAAAAGATGTTTATGACCTACACCTTGAAAACTAAATAATGTATTGACATGCTGAAAGAAAAAAAAAGAAAACCTAAATAAACAGATATGTTCATAAACCGAAGATTCAGTATTGGTTAGATGCCAATTCTCCCAAGTTGATACGTAGATTCAATGCAATTCCAATTAAAATTCCAATTTGCTTTCTCGTAGAAATTAAGTTGATTCTAAAACTCAAATGGTAATAGAAACAGTTGGAAGAACTACATGATTTTAAGAAATCATTAAGCTATAGTAATAAAAAGTTGTAAAAAATACCAATGATAAAGACAGTGTAAAGACAGAAAAAATAGATCAATGAAACAAAACAGAGTCCATAAATGGATCCATACAGAAATAGTTGATTTTTGAGAAAAATACAAAGGTAATTTAGTTGAGAAAGGATAATCTTTTCGGCAAATGGTGCTGGAACAACTGGCTATCCATGTGCAGAAAAAGCAAATCTCCATCCATACACTGCGACACACACACAATTTATTAAAGAATGCATGGTCACCTCTGTTACTTAGGATCTGGTGCTCAGCGTCAACACAATGCATAATTTAAATATCCACTATCAAGACTAACACCATTCAGGCTCCCAGAGAATCTCAGAGAATCCCTTCCACCTATCAGATGACCAGGAAGATTTATAGGTTTTGCTACTGCCAACATCAGAGATGGACAAGTCTTTAGAGTGAAGGGAGGATTTAAGTAACAAAGCACTTAGGTAAAAGAAAACACTAATTAACCTGTCAAATCCTAACTCTCAGGATGAATTCAATGGATTCTTACATTAAATTTATTATTTTCCAGTAGTGCTGAGTGTACATTTTCTTGCTTCTTTTATATTCCAATTAGCAGTTCTGGAGGTATTCACAAATTTCCACAGATTTCACAATAGGTGCTCACAAAGACTGAGGAGCATTTTACAATCTTAAGCCATTCATATTGTTTTCAAATTTGTATATATGTGGGGCTAGATGTAATATGCACAACATGTAATTCTGATTTTTCCTTTGGGCAACTAGATAAACATTAAACGTTAGAAGTGTGAACAACTTTTAATAAAAATTTAATATTCTAAATAAATAGTAAAATATTTCAATATATCAGATTTAGTTAAACAATTTTTAAATTGTTTAAAATTTAAAATTTTGATAGTTCAATTATTGTTTGTATTTTGCTTTTTAGTAAAGAATTTAGCATAGTTTAGAAAAAATAACTTTTTGAAACACATGTAAAAGATAATTTTTAATATTAACTATAATTTTTGATGAAAATATACTCAATTTTATATTTATATATTGAACACTTGTATTTCATTTGAACACATTTAAATTTTTATGCTTTAAATCTTTGAGCATGTGTAGAAGTTGAGATCATGCTAAAAATAAAAAATTAGAACTCAAGAAAAAAAATTGAAAAAAAAATGTCATAGAAAAATATTCAAAGTGATGATCTGCTTAAGTTTCATTGCTTTTGTTATTTAGAAACTTAACAGACTTCTGTCAAACGTGACCTGAAACAGAATTTTAGAAAAAAACATTAGAATAGCTTTCCTTAATGAAGTCTTACTTTTTTTATCAAAACAATAAAAATGAGCAAGAAAATGACTCTTGTCAAATCTACAGTCTGAACACATCAGATGAAACTCTTGCGACATTGTAACAAATAACAAACAAAGGTTTGACGACTGTTCCAAACAATGACAATGAAAAGAACTGATCGAATTCATAACTCGGAAGCAACAAATTAAACTCTGGCCTTCCCACTAAAAGAAGAAAATTGCATTCATAAAATTAGGATATTAGCTGTGAAAGAAGAAACCTCTATAGCTTTACTGTACTTATTGGACAAAGATCCTAGGAAATGGCACTCATCCTTCTCACAGCAAGAGAATACTTCTCACAAAACACAATCTGATGTAAACTGATGTTTACAATATCCCATTGGGCAAACATGGAAGAAGATTTAAACTCTTCACTTGACACCAAAACTATTTCAAATGGAGAAACTATAGACAAAAAATTACGTAACTGCCATTTTATGTTTTATAATCAATATTCAAGATCAGATTTGACCATAAAAGTACTTGAGACTGGAAAGACTTAGGTTTGTGGTTAATAGAAAATAAAACATCATTTGCACACAAAAAGCATACATTATTTACTAAAACTTTTTTTTAAAAGCCTGAATAAACAGCAAGCTAAAGAAAATTTCTAAGTTTAGTAGAAATTTTTTAGAAACTTGGTGCTAGAGTGGCAAGATATATAAGATAGATCTTTTTTTTAAAGAAATAATCACCATCTAAGATGAAGAGATCAATGTAAGATGATGATTATGTTAACAGGTAATAAAGTTTTAAAAAATCATACACAAAATAAATGCATATAATAAAATAAAAGTGAGACTTTATTCAACTAGATTATAACAAAGACAAAAGTTACATTTAACAATATCTTTAATGTATATAGTTGAACTAACAGAAGAGAGAAACCAGGAACGTGTTTTCACCTCTCACGAAAAGGACAGATTTTGTCTTAGGGGAAAGAACTACAGAAACTGCTTTCAGTGAAGGAACTGATTTAAAAGATTGTCAGGGGCAAGCCTGTGACAATGGCACTAGTGTGATTGGTAAATAAAAAGGCATATAAACCAGAATATTGGCCAAAAATCCAGAAGCATTCTTTGTGCTATACAGCACATGGTTAGAATTTGTTTCTAGGAGACACGGACCCAACTGTGCAAATATAATGATACTTTCTATTCAAAGACTATCTGTGACATTATACGTGGAGTGTCTTGGTGAAACAGATCGAATTTGATCTCACAATAACGACAGATCATGTGATGGAAACACCAACTAAATGTTCTTAAAATAGTTAATTTAGACAAGATAATAAATATACTAGATGAGTTAAGTAAAACAATAGAAGATCCTCGAATAAAGAGTGCATTGTGGTCTCTGATAGAAGATGATTTCAATTTGCAAATCCACAGTTATTTGGTATGAACTTCTGCTTGCTGTTAATAATGTAGAGAAATTTACCCCAAAAAATCCAGGCAAGTCTAGATTTGGCTGTTTCACTTTTATAAGAAAAGGATTAAAAACTTAAAATTTTTTAATGAAAATGATTTTTCAAAGTCAAAAGAAACTGCATGAGAAATATGCAAAAATGTGGCATTCCAATAAGGTATGAAAAAATTGAAATAATAAAAATATTTGCATGAATAAGAAGAAAAGCATTTACATACAAATAAGCCCCCAATTTTTATAATCTATCTTTTGACAGTTATAGTCAAAATATAATCTTGATTGAAGGCAATTTGAAAAAAATGAGCAATAAATGCTGCTTTCAGTTTTTTGGGTAATGTCTAAGCATTGAACAGTGTTGGAAAAGAAGAACTTAAAAACTGTAGGGATCCAGATATTGCTTTAGTTTATAGAGATAAGGATTTATTTAATAAAATAAAGATATGTTGTTATATTTCTGCAGTAACAATTTATGTTATACAATCCCATTACAATGCTTGTGCTCATATGTAAAATTCTTGTTCATTTCCAAATTGAATTAATGCTTTAGGTATCTCATTAAAAGTTTCAGTTGCTACTGCCTCAGCAGAGAGAACTTTCTCTAAGTAAAATTAATTTTAAAGATTAAGAACTACAAAGGCTCAAGAAAGGACGTCTTATTTGGCATTACTGTCAATCAAACACAAATCATGTTAAAAACCTTGATTATAATTACATAATTACTAATTTTATTTAAAGAAAAAAGTTTGATCAAAACATTATTAGTCAGAGCACCCATATATGCCCAATAAAAATGAAATTCAATTATCTTTGATCTTTTACCAACTTTAGCCCAAAACACCCATAGCTTTCACATATTTTTCAATTTTATTGTTATATCGTTTTATTTGTTAAGGAAGAATATATATTTGTTATTTTAAGTATACAGTGTAAAAATATGTAAATGTAAGCCTTCATTTGTACTCTTGCCCTTGACTCCTCAAATGCTTGGGATGGGCCTTTACGACAGAGAGGATAAAAAGAGCCCAAAGTTGATTCTTTGAAAATACTAGTAAAACTGATAAATTCTGGTGACATTACTTGAGTAAAAAAAGAAATCTCAAATCCTAATATTATGAATAAAAAAGGGGCATCGCTACAGATCCTGCATGCACTGAAAAGATCATAAAAGATACTTTGAACTTAAAGCCTACAAATTTGAAGATCTGGATGAAACAAATTCCTAGAAAAATGAAATGCACCAAAACTGACAAAAGACAAAATGGAATGTCTAATTATTCATATTACTATTAAAGAAATTTAATCTATAAACCTTCCCACAAAGAAATTCTAAGCACAGATGCTTACAAGTGAATTCTATCCCACATTTAGTGAAGATGTTTACTAGCTGTACACGAACTCTTTCATAGAACCAAAAGAGAGGGCAAGCTTCAAAACTGATTCTATAAGATCACCATTACCTTGATACCAAAAGTTGACTAGGATGTTTTAAGGAAGGAAAATTACAGGCCAATCTCACTATGAACATAGATGAAAACTTCCTATATAAAATATTAGCAAACTGAATCCAGAATCCAGTGATATACAAAAAGACAACAAATTATAACCAAGTTGATTTTGTTTCAGGAATATAAGGTTGATTAGGTAATCAATTAATGTAATTTGTCACATTAATAGAATAAAAGGAGAAAAATAGTATGACTGTACCAGTAGATGCATAAAAAATGTATTTGACACACTTAACATCAATTCCTGCATGATGGGAAAAAAAAAACAAAACACCTTCTAAGTGACCAAGAATAGAAGAGAACTTCCCAAATATGATAAAGTTTATTTTAAAAAATTTAAAAATCTATAGCAAACACTATAATTAATGAGGAAACGTTAAAAGCTTTCCCTTTAAAGTCAGAAATGAGACAATTTTTCACACTATCACTACTTCTATTCATTATTGTATTGGAGGTACTAAACAAGCACATAAGCCAATAAGAACTGGAAAGCAAGAAATACATGTTATTTGCAGATGTAAATTGTGTACATAAAAATATACAGATATATTATTACAATTAATAAGTGAATTAGAGCAAACCGAATCCAGCAACACATTAAAAGGATCACACACCATGATCAAGTGGGATTTATCCCAGGGATGCAAGGATTCTTCATTATAAGCAAATCAATCAGTGTCATACACCATATTAACAAACAGAAGAATAAAAACTCTCCAGAAAGTGGGCACAGAGGGAACCTACCTCAACATAATAAAGGCCATATATGAAAAACCCACAGCAAACGTCATTCTCAATGGTGAAAAACTGAAAGCATTTCCTCTAAGATCAGGAACAAGACAAGGGTGTCCACTCTCACCACTATTACTCAACATAGTTCTGGAAGTCCAAGCCATAGCAATTAGAGAAGAAAAAGAAATAAAAGGAATCTAAATTGGAACAGAAGAAGTAAAACTTTCACTGTTTGCAGATGACATGATACTATACATAGAAAATTCTAAAGATGCCACCAGAAAACTACTAGAGCTAATCAATGAATTTAGTAAAGTTGCAGGATACAAAATTAATATGCATAAATCTCTTGCATTCCAACACACTAATAATGAAAGATCAGAAAGAGAAACTAAGGAAACAATCCCATTTACCACTGCAACAAAAGGAAAAAAATACCTAGGAATAAACCTACCTAAGGAGGCAAAAGACCTGTATGCAGAAAACTATAAGATACTAATGAAAGACATCAAAGACAACACAAACAGCTGGAGAGATATATCATGTTCTTGGATTGGAATAATCAATATTGTGAAAATGACTATACTACCTAAAGCAATCTACAGATTCAATGCAATCCCTATCAAATTACCAATGGCATTTTTCACAGAATTTGAACAAAAAGTTTTACAATTTGTATGGAAACACAAAAGACCTCAAATAGCCAAAGCACACTTGAGAAAGAAAAACGGAGCTGGAGGAATCAGGCTCCCTGACTTCAGACTATACTACAAAGCTACAGTAATCAAGACAGTATGGTACTGGCACAAAAACAGAAAGATAGATCAATGGAACAGGATAGAAAGCCCAGAGATAAACCCACGCACATATGGACACCGTATCTTTGATAAAGGAGGCAGGAATGTACAGTGGAGAAAGGACAGCCTCTTCAATAAATGGTGCTGGGAAAACTGGACAGGTACATGTAAAAGTATGAGATTAGATCACTCCCTAACACCATACACAAAAATAAGCTCAAAATGGATTAAAGACCTAAATGTAAGGCCAGAAACTATCAAACTCTTAGAGGAAAACATAGGAAGAACACTCTATGACATAAATCACAGCAAGATCCTTTCTGACCCACCTCCTAGAGTAATGGAAATAAAAACAAAAATAAACAAATGGGACCTAATGAAACTTCAAAGCTTTTGCACAGCAAAGGAAACCATAATCAAGACCAAAAGACAACCCTCAGAATGGGAGAAAATATTTGCAAATGAAGCAACTGACAAAGGATTAATCTCCAAAATTTACAAGCAGCTCATGCAGCTCAATAACAAAAAAACAAACCACCCAATCCAAAAATGGGCAGAAGACCTAAATAGACATTTCTCCAAAGAAGATATACAGAATGCCAACAAACACATGAAAGAATGCTCAACATCATTAATCATTAGAGAAATGCAAATCAAAACTACAATGAGACATCATCTCACACCAGTCAGAATGGCCATCATCAAAAAATCTAGAAACAATAAATGCTGGAGAGGGTGTGGAGAAAAGGGAACACTCTTGCACTGCTGGTGGGAATGTGAATTGGTTCAGCCACTATGGAGAACAGTATGGAGGTTCCTTAAAAAACTACAAATAGAATTACCATATGACCCAGCAATCCCACTACTGGGCATATACCCTGAGAAAACCAAAATTCAAAAAGAGTCATGTACCAAAATGTTCATTGCAGCTCTATTTACAATAGCCCGGAGACGGAAACAACCTAAGCGCCCATCATCGGATGAATGGATAAAGAAGATGTGGCACATATACACAATGGAATATTACTCAGCCTCAAAAAGAAATGAAATTGAGCTATTTGTAATGAGATGGATAGACCTAGAGTCTGTCATACAGAGTGAAGTAAGTCAGAAAGAGAGAGACAAATACCGTATGCTAACACATATATATGGAATTTAAGGGGAAAAAATGTCATGAAGAACCTAGGGGTAAGACAGGAATAAAGACGCAGACCTACTGGAGAACGGACTTGAGGATATGGGGAGGGGGAAGGGTGAGCTTTGACAGGGCGAGAGAGAGTCATGGACATATACACACTAACAAACGTAGTAAGGTAGATAGCTAGGGGGAAGCAGCCGCAAGGCACAGGGATATTAGCTCGGTGCTTTGTGACAGCCTGGAGGGGTGGGATGGGGAGAGTGGGAGGGAGGGAGACATAAGAGGGAAGACATATGGGAACATATGTATATGTATAACTGATTCACTTTGTTATAAAGCAGAAACTAACACACCATTGTGAAGCAATTATACCCCAATAAAGATGTTTAAAAAAAAAAAAAGACAGTATGGTACTGGCACAAAAACAGAAATATAGATCAATGGAACAGGATTGAAAGCCCAGAGATAAACCCAAGCACATTTGGTCACCTAATCTATGACAAAGGAGGCAAGAATATACAATGGAGAAAAGACAGTCTCGTCAGTAAGTGGTGCTGGGAAAACTGGACAGCTACATGTAAAAGAATGAAGTTAGAACACTCCCTAACACCATACACAAAAATAAACTCAAAACAGCTTAAAGACCTAAATGTAAGACTGGACACTATAAGACTCGTAGAGGAAAATATAGGCAGAACACTCTTTGACATAAATCACAGCAAGATCTTTTCTGACCTGCCTCCTAGAGTAAGAAAAATTAAAATTAAAATATGGGACCTAATGAAACTCAAAAGCTTTTGCACAGCAAAAGAAACCATAAACAAGACAACCCTCAGAATGGAAGAAAATATTTGCAAATGAAGCAACTGACAAAGAATTAATCTCCAAAATATACAAACAACTCATGCAGCTCAATATCAGAAAAAAACCAAACAACCCAATTAAAAAATGGGCAGAAGACCCAAATAGACATTTCTCCAAAGAAGACATACAGATGGCCAAGAGGCACATGAAAAGATGCTCAACATCACTAGTTATTAGAGAAATGCAAATCAAAACTACAGTGAGCTATCACCTCACACTGGTCAGAATGGCTATCATCAAAAAATCTACAAACAACAAATGCTGGAGAGGGTGTGGAGAAAAGGGAACCCTCTTACACTGTTGGTGGGAGTGTAAATTGATACAGCCACTATGGAGAACAGTATGGAGGTTCCTTAAAAAACTAAAAATAGAACTACCATATGACCCAGCAATCCCACTACTGGGCATATACCCAGAGAAAACCATAATTCAAAAAGACACAGGGGGATTCCCTGGTGGCACAGTGGTTGAGAGTCCACCTGCTGATGCAGGGGACACGGGTTCGTGCCCCAGTCCGGGAAGATCCCACATGCCGTGGAGCGGCTGGGCCCGTGAGCCATGGCCGCTGAGCCTGCGTGTCCGGAGCCTGTGCTCCGCAACGGGAGAGGCCACAACGGTGAGAGGCCCGCGTACCAAAAAAAAAAGACACAGGCAGCCCAATGTTCACTGCAGCACTATTTACAATAGCTGGGACATGGAAGCAACCTAAATGTCCATCAACAGAGGAATGGATAAAGAAGATGTGGTACATATATACAGTGGAGTATTACTTAGCCATAGAAAGAAATGAAACTGGGTCATTTGCAGAGACATAGACGGACCTAGTGACTGTCATAGAGAGTGAAGTAAGTCAGAAAGAGAAAAACAAGTATCGTATATGTGGAATCTAGAAAAATGGTATAGATGATCTTATTTGCAAAGCAGAAATAGAGACACAGACGTAGAGAACAAATGTATGAATACCAAGGGGGAAGCGGGGTGGGATGAACTGGGAGATCGGGATTGACATATATACACTATTGATACTCTGTATAAAATTGATAACTAATGAGAACATACTGTATGGCACAGGGAACTCTACTCAATGCTCTGTGGTGACCTAAATGGGAAGGAAATCCAAAAAAGAGGGGATGTATGTATATGTATAGCTGATTCACTTTGCTGTACAGTATAGCTGATTCACTTTGCTGTACAGCAGAAACTAATACAACATTGTAAAGCAACTATACTCCAATAAAAATTAATAAAAAACAAACAAAAAAATAAACATAAAAACTTTCTGATGGACTCTAGGATTGATCTTTATTATCTTTATTATAATGTTTCTTGAATATGTGTAAAACTATATATAAATACCTTATACTTATAGAGCTTATATTATGAAACCAAATAAATAAAAATACAAACAAATTGCAAAACCAAAAAATAAAAAGCAAATTAGGCAAGACTGTTGCTACAAAGTCAATAAACAAGTTTCAATTACATTTCTATGTACAAGCAAGAAACAGAAAATGAACATTTTTTTTAATACCATTTACAATAGCAAAAAGACATATCACATATCCAGGACTTTAACAGAAGTTCTGCAAGACCTGCACGTAGAATAATATAAAAGATTACCGAGAAAAAGTAAAGATGAAAACAAATGAAAGGCTTTACCATGCTCATGGACAGGAAGACAATATTTTAAAGATATCATTTTCCCCCATATTGATCAATAGGGTCAACGCAACTCCAATCAAAATCCCAACAGCCTTATTTATAGCAAGTACAGACAACTCTTTCTAGAAGTTCGGCTGTGTGGGGAGATGAAAAATAGGGTGATAGCTGGAAAAGGCCACGGGATCAAGAAAGGATTTCTTTTAAGATGGGAAAGACTTAATTATGCTTACAAAAGTGAGGAATGGTTGATGGTTGGTTCAAGGGATGAGATCCAAGCCAGGTGGAAGGAATGGCTTTAGAAAGAAAAAGGAGCATCTCATCTATTCAAATGGATAAACAGAAGGAACAGGTGGGTGTAAATATAGGTTGGTTTGTAGATTTGATATGGGAATTGAAGAAAGTTCCCAACTGATAACTTCAATTTTCTTAGCAACACAGGAGATATTGAGGAGCGAAATGGAAGTTCGGTAACAGTAAAGTGTTTAAATTATACTTGGGGAATGTGAGAAAAACAGCTGACAACAGAAACATGGTACAATTGCTGACCAGTCCCAAGCATGTATTTCAGATTGGAAAGCATGAACGTACAAAGACAGCTGACAGTAAAACTGAGGCGGGATGGGGTTTTCAGATACTGGCAAGAGTGATCCTGAAATGGCAGATGACAGTATCTAAGCTGGATACGGTAGGACAGGAAGGATGGAGGTGCTGATGAGGTGGGAGACGGGAAGGGGATCAGTGGAAAGTGAATATCCCGAGGAAAACCACATCTTCATCTCTGTCATCTAATTCTGCACCTTCCTATAGCTTGTCTCACTCAGAGGCAGTGGAGACCTTGAAGTGATGTGATAAAGTCTCCCAGGGACATAACCAGGAGTAGAAATGTCTCCTCAAGAACACTGGTCCTATCCGTTAGGATACCTTCAGCTCCAAGCAACAGGAAACCTTGACTAATAATGCCTTAAAATAAGATCCAAACACAGAGCAAACTGCAAGATTGGCATATTCAGAGGCCCAGCAATGCCATGGAAGACCCAGGTCCTTTCCATCTCTCTGCTCTATCTTGTTCTCAGATGACTTCTCCTTGTGGTACCAAGTGACCATGTGTCTTGACCAACTTTATATCTACAGTGCATGACACAGAGTAGATTCTCTAAGTGTCCTTGTAAAATCGAATGAATGAATGAATGGGTTTATTTCCTGGTTTTCCATAGACTTACAAGTCCAATCAGCCTGACAAAGTAAGGATTTTAATACCAGACTTGACTCATATCCTTGGAAATATCTGGATGCTAAGATGACCAACTCTGAGAGCTGTCTAAACCTGGACAAGCCACCATCCTTTGGTCCTGGGTCACAATGGGTCTTGGGAGGATGCCAAATTAGTTGCTTTAAGTAGATGTCCTCCATCCCTTAAGCTCAAGCCTCCTACCCATTATGAGTCTACTTTAGGCACCAGCCCCAGTCCTCAGCTCCCTGGGATCTCCCCTTCGTTTCATGTCCTGGAGCATATATATTGCTATGTCCTCATCTGTTTATATGCCTTGTCTACCCACCTATAATGTAGGTCACCTGAGCACAGGGGTTGTGGCTTGCACATCATTTTGTATTTTACACACCTTATTAATCTTTGCATTTGAGTCTGGACTCCATAATTATCTCCCCGGTAACCTTATGCAAAGCCATTGCACACTGAGGATCAAGTCTCCTAGTTTACAGAATGTTCTCTAAGGTTCCATCTAGCTCTCACAACTCCTTGGTTCTTTTTGAATGGTTTTTGTGGCTCTTTGAAAAGATATAACAAGAAACAAGTATGGTTGCCAAACAACATAGTTTCAATTGTTGATGGAAAAGATTAGAGGCAAAAACTCAAGGAGAGAACAATGATAAACTAATGGCAAGGAAGGGAGAGGAAAAAAAAAAAACAGAAGCAGGGAGAGTGCTCAAACCAAGGAGATAATGGTCATTAGCCTGGCAACTTCATGGGATGTTGTCTGCAGAAAAAGGAAACCAGTGAGGGTCACCAAACATTCCTGGAACTGGAACTCTGAGTGTAGGGCTATGAAATTGTGGCGGCTAGTGGGAATGTACCACTGCAAAGTGTACTGCCTTCTGTCCAATAGAAATTTAATACATCCCACACATAATTTTAAATTTTCTAATAATTACATTACAAAAAGTAAAAGCAGGTGAAATTAATTTTAATGTTTTAGTTCATCTCATATACCAAAATATTATCATTTCAACATATAAAAATTTTAAAACTATTGATAAAGGGATAAAGAAGATATGGTATACAATAGAATATTACTCAGCCATAAAAAAGAATGAAATAATGCCATTTGCAGCAACATGGATGGACCTAGAGATTATCATATTAAGTGAAATAAGTCAGACAAAGACAAATATATGATAACACTTATATGTGGAATCTAAAAAAATGACACAAATGAACTCATTTACAAAACAAAAATATACTCACAGACACAGAAAACAAACTCATGGTTACCAAAGGGGAGGGAGAGAGAGGGATAAATTAGGAGTTTGGGATTAAATTATACATACTACTATATATAAAATAAACTACAAGGACCTACGGTATAGCACAGGGAACTATACTCAATGTCTTGTAATAACCTATAATGGAAAAGAATCTGAAAAAGTATATATATATATAAATATATATATTATAACTGAATCACTTTGCTATGTACTTGAAACACAACATTGTAAATTAACTACTTCAATTAAGGAAAAAAATGTTTAGCTATTAAAAAGATATTTTACATTTATTTGTTTATACTAAGTCTTTAAAATTCAGCGTGTATTTTACACTTACAACACATCTCAATTTGGATTAGCTCTATATCAAGTGCTCAATAACTGTATGGACAGCCCAGGTCTAAATGATATGGACCCCAGGATGCAAGGGTTCAGTTGTATTTTAAATTTCAGACACTGTTCTGAAAGGTCCCTTTTCTCATGGAATTTACATTCTTATGAGACAGGATATGAACAGGCTTCTTTTTAAGTTTCAGATGGTGACAAGTGCTATGAAAAGGGGAAAACATGGTAACTTGACAGAAGGCAAGTGGGGAGAAAATGGTGGAGACAACTTTAGAAAAAATGGTCAGAGGGTTGGAAGGACTCTCTGAGAAGGTGAAATTTGAGCAGAGATCTGAAAAGCAAGAAGGAGCCAGTCACGAGACTTGAGGGTGAGGCATTCCAGGTTAAATGAAGAGACCTGGGGTCAGGATGAGCTTGTCTGGGCTTGAGAAACAGAAAGAGGGCCAATGCGGCAGGAGTGTGGGAGTGAAGGGACAGTGATAAAGAGAGTTCAGAAAGGCAGGCAGCTACCAGACCACATAGGGCAGTAGCTCTCAACTCTGGCTGCAAAATACAATCGGCTCTACAGCATCTAGAAAATACTCATGCCCAGGCCCTCATCTCCTCGCTCTGATTCAATTGGTCTGTGGAAACCTGAGGCATCAGTATGTTTAAAAGCATTCCAAGTGATTCGAAAGCTTAGGCAGGGTTGAGAGCCACTGAGTTGCAGACCCCAGTAGAGTCTGAATTTATTCGAAATGCAGGGGGAGGCATTGAAGGGTCTAGGGGAAGGTGTGACGTGATTCGATGAACCGTTTAAGGCCGATGATTTGTGGAGGCTGTGGAGGGGTAACAGGAGAAGGAGGGGTGCTGGCAGGGAGCCCACTGGAGAGTGAGGGCACAGTGGAGAAGGATGCCTATGGGGCACAGGGCTGATGGAATCTGCTGATGGAGGAGGTGCCGAGAATGAAGGACAGAGATGAAAGCTGACCCTATGGGGACACAGCGGCAAAGACCTCCACAAATCTGATATGGAGTCTCTGGAGGAGAATCACTTGGCATATGACTTGGCAGGGAGGCAGAGGCTAGAGGAGGGTGTTCCTCAGAAAGGCGGCACTTACTTTGCACATTCGTATTACATTTATGAAGTGGACTTATTCTCCCTTGGAAATCTAATCTGTGTATGGGTCCCAGGGTTGGCCTTACCCCAGCAATACTGGTGCCATCTGTTCCCCCATCCTTTGGAGGCTTTTATGACCCTCTCTCTGCTGCATTTGAATGACCCAGGAGTAGACGGCTGACGGATGCTGGGCCAATAAGGGAACATCGTCATAGAGATGGAGAGACCGGGAGGCCGCCATGCTCAGCGCACCTTGGCGCCATCAGCTGCCACAGTTCCTACACGAGTGAGAGCATGACGCAGACGAATGGAAAGCAGCAGGGAGGAGCCTCCTAGAGGCCTTGCAGTCCCTGCTTCTAGCTGTTTCTGAGGGCCAGCCACGTGCCTGTCCTTCCTGAGGCTGTGGGAGTGACCCTTAATGAGGTGACATTCACACAACATAGAACTAACCACTTTAAAGTGCACTCTTTAATGGCATTTAGCACGTTGACAGTGCTGTACAACCACCACTCCTAATTCCAAAACACTTCCATCATCCCCAAAGAAAACCCCATACCCATTAAGCGGTCACTCCCCAGCCCTGCAGTAACCACTAATCTACCTTCTGTCTCTATGCATTTACCTATTCTGGACATTTCTATAAACGGAATCATACAACACGTGACTCCCGTCTCTGGCTTCTTTCACTTAACATAATGTCTTCGAGGTTCATCCAAGTTGTAGCACGTATCAGAGTCTTTCCTTCCTGTGGCTGAATAATATTCCATTATATGTATATACCACAGTCGGTTTATCCATTCGTCCATGAATGGACATTTGAGTTATTTCCACCTTGCGGCTATTGTGAGTAGTGCTACTATGACCATGTATGCACGAGTATTTGTTTGAGCCTATTTTCAATTTTGAGGGCTATACACCTAGGAGTGGAATTGCTGGGTCATACGGTAATTCTTTCTAACTTTTTGAGGAACCACCGATAGTAGCATCTTCTTTTTGCTTAACGTTGTACACACTGGCGGGGGCATATTTAGGAATTTGAGATTAACAGATACACACTACTATATATAAAATAGATAACAAGGACCTACTGTATAGTACAGGGAACTATATTCAATATCTTGTAATAACCTATAATGGAAAAGAATCTAAAAGAGAGTATATACATATATATGTACAACTGAATCTCTTTGCTGTACACCTGAAGCTCAAATAGCATTGTAAGTCAACTATACTTCAATTTCTTTAAAAAGTTATACACATTGTATTTATGTCACTTTCGTTAAGCATACTGCTGTTATGGGCTCAAATCAGCTTTCCGGTCCATTCAGCAACCCATCAATTCCTTTGCAAATGCCTGGTCCCAAACACCCCAACGGCAGCAGCAGGACACGATGCAGGGCCAGTGCTGTCACCTTGTCCTGACTCTACCCATGCTCCATCCTCCCTGCCCTTCTTTACACCCTCACTGCTTGCTCCTAAGCACCCTTCTGCTCCCCTCAGTGCTGGCTTGGGCTCCTCCCCGTTCCCGTTAACTGACACACTCATTAACCACAAGCCTCCTCGTCTTCCCCTCTACCTCCATAGTGCTTACCTGCAGCCCATCCTAAGTCCCCATAAAGCCTTCTACCCCTGACCCTATGGGCCCCTGTACTCCCATCCTCCTGGGTATACCCACAGCCTTTAATACAGGTTTCCACTCAGGTCAGCTGTCAGTTTTGTGGTTTCTGCCTGCTGCTCCTGTAATTTCAGGTATCAGACGGTCATCTCTGCCACCCCTTTCTCTGACGGCCCCCACAGACTCCAGCAGGGCAGGCACTGGGGAAGCACACACCGATGGTCAAAATGAAGCAACAGCCTCTCTGATGCAACGAACCTCTGCCTCTGTGGGGAGTACAGATCTCCTGTGTGATTGTGGTACATTCCTTCCCCTCTCCAGCCTTCATAAAATAAGAATGATCTTTTCCAGTGCCTACCTCCCAGGGAGAGGTATCCTGAGCGTCCAAGGTGATAATGGACAGTGACAGTTAATAGTTTCTTTTGAACATAACAACCCTGCAAGGTAGGGATTGTTATACCAATTTTACAATGAGGCCCTCAGGTCTGAGATATTCAGAAAGTACCTGAGGTCAACCTGCTATCAGTGCTAATCGTTGGGTTTTGATCCAGACCAGTTTGACTCCAAATTCTAGATTCCTTTCCCCACAGGAAGCTGAAATTGCATTGAAATTACAACACGTTGGACTATATATTAGCAAGAAGGCAGGGAAATCGTTACATTCATTAATTGTACCTCATAGGGGAGACCGGTGGGATTCTTTTGAAAATTAGCTTGGCAATAAGTATCAAACCCCTAAAATGTGTTCCTACCGCTTGACCTCGATGAATTTATTCTCAGTAAAACAATTTTATAGTATAAAAAGGTACGTGCATAAAGTATTTATTTCTGCATTATTTGTAACGTCAATAAATTGGGAGTAATGTAAATGTCCAAATATAGGAGTTGGTTAAGAAAATTAGTGCCAAGTCAAAGAATATTACACAGCAATGGTGCTCAAGTGGGGACAGTTTTGCCCCTGCAAAGGAAATTTGGCAATGTCTGAAGACATTTTTTGTTGTCCCAGCTTGGGATCAGAGGGTGAATTCTATTGTTATCTAATGAGGAGAGGCCAGAGATCCTGTTAAACATTCTACAATGAATAATACAGGCCCCAAAATGTCAATAGTGCTGAGAAACAGAAATTAAATATTATTAATATAAAGACCTTATGATTTCATGTTAAGAGAAAAAGTAGAATTCTAAATTTGGGGTACACCATGATTATAACCATGGAAAACTATCTTGCATATTAAGGAACACTAGATGAAAACATATAAAACTGAAAAAAAATACATTGTTAAAGAGAATTTTCAAAGAGAAAGGTTATATATATATTTTTTACACTAAACAAAAATTGGAAAAACTTGAAGGACAACTTGCTACAGATGTGAGTTGCAATTGTTGTTTCCAGATCTAACATCGTACCTAGCACATTTTTGCGCTTGATAAATATTTTTGGAAAGAACAAAGGAACACACATTTTTTTTAAAACAAAAAAAAATGTTAACAGATCTGGATCAGAACTGGCTATTTTAGAAAACCATCCACACGTCATATCCATTGTACGGATCAGGCCTCCTTCTGATGCAAAGGACAGAAATCAAGTTGAAACTAGCTTACATAAGAAAAGAAGTGTATTGGTTCATGTGACTTGGAAAAAAAGGGGTGGAGCAGGCATTAGGTCAGACAGCATCCAAGAGCTCAAACAGCGCTACCTTCAACCTGGTATGTTCTGTACTCTCTCTCTTTCACTCTCAAACTACCACCGCACACACACTCTGTGAGTGTGGCCCTCATTCTCTACTGTATATGGACTCCTCATGCAGATGGGCGACAGAAGAGGCACAGTTGGCTCGACTTAACGTCATTTCAAGTATCCAGCTATGAGCCCAGAGAAAGAGAAAGCACCATCTCAGCTTCCTTGGAGAAAATCTCAAGGAAGGTTTCTGGTTGCCTGTGTTTGGGCCACACATCTACCCTTTGGTCCAACTGCTACGGTTGAATGCAGTTAGTAGAAAGCAGGAGGAGAATTGGCAGGAAAGAAGGCAAAGCAGACAAAAACAGCAAGTGTCCACTACCCTCATGAAGTAGCAAACATTCAAGTATTTGAAAACAACTACTGACACAGATAGAGGAGTGAGGTATGAGGACAGAGCCCAAAAGATGCAAAATGTTTGGGGTTTCACCTTATCCAAAAAAATGAGATAGTTTTGTGGACTGCTTTTTTTCTGCAACAAAAGAGGTAGGATCATGGAATCATAGAGCTGAAGGGGGCCTTAAAGAGAATCTTGATCAGCCATCTTTTTAAAAGAAGCTTCAGGTACACGGCATTAGAGTTCAACATCTGTATACACTACTGAGTCACCACCGCTACAAGTCTAGCTACTATCCGTCATCCTACAGTTGACCTCCTTCACCCATTTCATCCAACTCCCAACCCCCTTCCCCTCTGATAACCACTAATCTATTCTCTGTCAGTTTTTGTTTAATTCTGTTTGTTGATTGGTTTTGGTTTTTGTTTTTTTTCAGATTCCACATAGGAGTGAAATCAACTCAGCATAAAATCCTCAAGGTCCATCCTTATTGTAGAAAATAAGGCAGAATTTCATTCTTTTTTATAGCTGAGTAGTATTCCATTGTGTGTGTGTGGGGTGTGTGTGTGTGTGTGTGTGTGTGAGAGAGAGAGAGAGAAACACACACACACATCTTCTTTATCCTTTGATAGACACTTAGGTTGTTCCATATCTTGGTTATTTTAAATAATGCTGTAAAGAACATAGGGGTGCATATATCTTTTTGAATTACAGTTTTCACGTTCTTCCAACAACCATCTTGTTTTTGTAGACAAAAGGTAACATAAAAAACACATCTTTTTTGGAAGCCTACAGCATGTCTAGTCCTAGGCTAGGCCCTGGATATCTGGAAGAAAGGGAGAGCCCATCCTTGTCATCCAGGTCAGCCTTCCATGGCAGGATGGGACATAAAGATGGACTTTGACCTTCAAAGCTATACATGAACTGGATCTAAGAATGGACCTGGTGAGTGAACTGAAGGAGGTATTATTTGAAGCAATGGCTTTTAAAACTTTTTGGATGGCAACTCAATAAAAAACACATTTTACAATATAACTCTGCATATCTGTATCTGTTATATAACACATACACACACATCACTGAGACATAAGTTTGATGAAATAAAACTTATCCTTACTACACATGACAGTGTTTAATACATTTTACTCCATTCTATTTTATTTAATTTTTAAAAACATATTTTAATGACCCATTAAGTTGATTTCAAGTCAAGACCCACTAATGGTTTAAGAACAGCAGTTTGGAACATTTGTTAAGAGAGGCTGAACATGTATTATTAACAAGGCTCCCTTAGTCCTACGTGGGGGTGGTGCTTGAATTTTCCACCATTAGACTCACCATTAGGAACAGAGGCATCTCCATAAGTTCTCTTTAAAATGTAAATATTTTAATCTGGAGAGATTATAAGTAATCTTTAAGACCTAGTGGCTCACATGGAAAACTTTAAAACTGGTACCAGTAGCACTATCTGGAGATGGAAAATGCTGATGGGGCCTGGGCGTTAGCAGTCTGCAAGAAAAGCTGAAAAAAATGCGTTCATTCGGGCTTCCCTGGTGGCGCAGTGGTTGAGAGTCCGCCTGCCGATGCAGGAGACGCAGGTTCGTGCCCCGGTCTGGGAGGATCCCACATACCGCGGAGCGGCTGGGCCCGTGAGCCATGGCCGCTGGGGCTGCGTGTCTGGAGCCTGCGCCCCGCAACGGGAGAGGCCACAACAGTGAGAGGCCAGCATACCGAAAAAAAAAAAAAAAAAAAAAAAAAAAAAAAAAAATGCATTCATTCGTTCATGCATTCTTTCATTCAAAACCTGCTTAAACTATCTGAGCTTCAGTTCCTTGTTATAAAATACGGCTAAAATTGTTCCATGCCATAAAACTACTATACCTGTGGATATACATACATTGCCTTATGCTCCAAGCAGGGCCAAGCACCTAGTAGGAATCTGTGGTAAAACGTTTCATTGTTCCCAGCTCTTGGCTCCCTTCCTTAAAACACGATCATACCACTGCCACGTGACTTAAGAGCTTTCCTACAGGATGGGTTCACATCCTCGCCTACGTCAGGTTGGCTGTGTAACTTCCTTGAGTCAATGGGATGTGAATGGAAATGACAGAGAAAAAGCTTCAGGGACAGTGAGAGTTTCTTCCAGTTCTCTGGCTCTTCCTTTCAGCCATGGCTCATCTCAAATGAGGGCTTCTCCCTTAGCCGGGGTCCAAGATGAGAAGACACAGGGAGCAGAGCCACAGCTGACCTGGAGTGCTCATGACACACAAACAAATCTATGTTTTCTAAGCCACTGAGGTTTGGGGGTTACTGTTACCACAGCAAAATTGATTAATACAGAGCCCCACAAACAGAAGAAGCCGCAGGAGGAATAGGAAGAGGACAATGCAGAATACGAGGGGAGGAGAAGAAATTTTTGAGTACCTACTGGTGCTCAGAATCACGTTAATGTCTGTGAGAGGTACAAGACCAAGGTTAGGAGATACATGCCGCCCTCTACAAGTTTACAACCTAGCTGGAGTGGAGCCACGGACAGATGAAATGGGACCACAGGGACAACAGAATTTAAGGGCCAAGCATGCTCCAGACCCAAGGCTGCCATAATTCCACGTGAGAAGGGATAACTGTTAGTGGTGTGGAGAGAACATCAAGGACTCGACTGAGCCCTGAAGGATGCACAGCACTCGGGAGACCGCTATTGGCTGAGAAAAGGGCACAGAGCACGAGGAGTGAGGACACCTCACGGGGACAGGCCGTGGCTGAGGAAAACATTCTTGGCTTGAGGCGTCCATGACTTCTCCTAGGGGTCATCCCAAGTACCTACCTCTTCATCAGGATTATACAGAGCTCACGGGGCCTCCTGTTTCTTTGGTGGGTGAAATAAAGATAATTAGAGACCTATAGATACAAGCAGAGCCCCAGAGATGCATGGAACTCTGGAGGCTCTGCAGGGGGTGGGTGGGTGTTCAGAACAGCTGCTGAGCCCCCCAGAGGTGAAGCAGACTGGGGCCGTGGGGTCTTGACCAAAGGTGTGTTTGGTTTTGGTTGTGACCCCAATCATCCACTTAGTGTGACTCCATTTTTGGTCAATGAGCCCAGACTTTCATTTCTGGAACATCTCCCATGATTTCCTGAGAAAACTGAAGCTTGTGGCCTGAGGGTATTGCATACAACCAGTGAGAGTCGGAGGAGAGTTTTACAGGAACTGAGATGCAAACAGATGCTGACCTTTGTTCTTTAAGGAGAATGCCTCCCCTTTGCTCTTTCCTCTGGAATTTCCCACATACCATGCTGACCTTCGTCAAGGGAGAGTAGGCTTTTACAAATTTAGACTTGCCCTGATCTACTCATAAAGGGATTTGCGCCAGTTACAGATATCCATATAGTACAGCTAGAGTTTTGTTTCAATGAGAAGACCGGATTGAAGGAAAAATAAAGCAGGCAAAAGAGATAAAAGCAAAGAGTAAGACACAATGCTAGGCAAAAAGAGAACCACATATCAGACAGTATGCTTCCCAGGGCCAATACACAGAGGGTAATATTGGTTACAAGTCTTCTGGATTCTAAAAGGTGAAAACAGATGCCCAGGTGAAGCACATCTTGTACTGGAACTGAAACCGGGGAGTATTTTCTTCCAGCTCCGATGTTGTGGGTTGGAATGCATTCCACATTCAACAATGACCCACAATGAATACAACAGCAGGTTTCAAGGGGCTATTCTTCAGTATAGACTAATGGCATGGGTCAAAGTTCAACTCATCAAAATGAATTATCTGAAAGACCAAGACAATGCAGTCCAAGTCTGCAGCCATCTGATGATATCCTTTGACCCAAGGATAATATTTAGAATATAGAGAAACAGATGAATGGCTTCTCCTTCAAGTAATCCTCCTTGAACATTATTGCTTTAAAATGAGCTTCTGATAAGAATAGAGCTGCAGAGTTTAAAGCTACCAGGCAAAAGTTTGAGGTTTAGATAATCTATTGTTCCCATTAAAGGAAGACTGAATATGCTTTGGCCACAAACCAAGTGGAGGGTGGGACCAATGTCCTCTTTTGCCAAAGAGCCTAATCAGGATTGGAGCCGGCATGAAAATCCACTGAACCTCCACGCAGAAGGGGGCCAGGAAGAGCAGCAAAGTTTCCCACAGGAATTAGTTCCCTATCTACTCCAACCTACGGCAAAGTCCCTAAAGCTCTACCTCATAGAAATCAGCCACTGGCATGTTAGCCTAGAAAATGTTCAAAGTAGCCATTACCAACTGCCCACTAAGTCCACAAAACATTTAGTAAAGTGCCCAGGACGCTTAGAATCTTAATACCAGTTCACAGATTAAAAAAAAAAAAACTGCATTGGCCTAACCAAAATGAGCTACATACAGTTACCTTTCCAAGTCACAAAATGAGAGTGCTAGCTTGAGAAAGGGGCGGGGGGTGGTGGTGGGGAGTATACTAATGTAAAAAAAAAAAGAAAAGGTTTGGATATCACTATGAATTACTGTCTTTGAAAATAGATACTTGTCCCCACAAAGTCTTCTGATGACATGAAAAGAAAGTTCTAAGGAATTCTCATTTGTTTTTCCCTCTCTTGCCCACTGTCCACAACTCACTCAGCTCACCCAATAACCCTGAGAGTCTGTTTCACTGTTTCGTTCCCACACCAGCACCACACTGGCAGTCTGGCCTTTCCAAACCACCACTGGAAACTTCAACTGAATTGATCATATATCAGACCAGCCCTGATGCCAAAAACCTGTGACATTGTTCCTACCAGGAACCAAACCCTCATCTGCTAAGCTGGACTCATCTCCTGGGCAAGTGAAGGGACAAAGTTTTCACCTCACTTTACCTGGAGCAACAATTTTGGGACACAGTTCAAATTAGCCTTTAGTGGGAAGGATTCGTTTATACACTTCTGATTCCCCACGATACCTAATAGAGTATTGTGTACACAGTGGGAGCTCAATAATCGCTATCATTTGATGAATACTTACTTTATTCGTGCTGTACTTGAAGCTTTACATAATATATTTCAGGCAAACATTCTGTCCTTCATTCTATCAATTCTCCTAGAAAGATATTATTGTCCCCATTTTAAAGATGGGAAAACAGAGGCTCTGACAAATCCATTGACTCATCCAAGACAGTACAGCTAGTAAGTGGCAGAGTGGACTTTGATCCCAAGACTGCCCAAAGCTAAAGCCTAAGTTCTTTCCACTCCATTATGCTGCATCCCTAAAAGCACATCATGAAAGCTACAAGCTCTTCCAGTGACTGTTGAACCAATAATGAAAGTCATAGGTGGACAAAAGTTGGCTCAATATCACATGAACCTTCTAACAGTTACAAAATCCAGCAACAGAATAGCTCACGAGACAGTGAATGCTTCATCACAGAAACAACTTGCTGTCTGAGATAATAGAGGGGATTGCTTCTCTGCATGAAAAGTTGAACTAGATGACCTCAATATCTGGAAGAAAAGAGAAAACAACGAAGACTGAAAGAGTCTGAGGAATGAGGTCAAAGTTGAATGTTAGGCCCTTTCATAAGCACCTTATATACGAGACACTCTGTTTCAAGAGACAGAGATGAAAAAGACAACTCCCAGTATGGAAAAAGGGTTATAGTTTGAGCTGGGTATTAGAAAAAAAGTCAGATTTCAGAAAATGGAAGTGGAGAAAAGTTGAATGTTATGCTTCGTTCCAAACGAGGGGAACAGGATGTTCAAACACAAGATAGTGAGAAAGTATAGAACATATTTAGGGAAACAGAGGGTACCTCAAGAAAGTAGTGGGAGAGAAGCACAGAAAGGTAGGCCAGATTACAGAAGGCTTTGAATTTTAGTGGATTGCACTTGAGAACCATTGAGGCTTTTGAACAAGGGAGTGATTTATTCATGACTGTGGCTTAAACAGATCAATCTGAAGCCTCAACAAAATATTAACAAATAGAATCCAACCACGTATTAAAAAAATCAATGTAACCCACGTCAATAGGCTAAAAAAGAAAAACATATGATCATATTAATTGATTCATAAAAAGCTTTTGACAAACTCTAACCCCATTCGTGGTAAGAACCCTCAGCTAACTAGTAAAAGAAGGGTACTTCATCAGCTTGATAAAAAACATCTACAAACACCAGCAGCTAACATATTTAATGGTGAGAAGAGGGTAATTTTTCCCCGAAGATCAGGAACGAGACAATGATGTCCACTCTCACCATTCCTCTTCACAATCATACTGGAAGTCCTAGCTATTGCAAGAAGACAAGAAATGGAAATAAAAAGTATACTGATGGGAAAGGAAGAAATGCAACTCTTTATTCACAGATGACATGATTACCTATGTAAACAGATCAACCTGGCACTCAGTATAGGAAGGAATCTTACTAATTTGGTGGCATAATTTTGAATCAAGAGAGTGGAACTAATGTCTTTTTTTTTACTTGAACAAAATGTTTATTATAATACTCTTTATAAAGGCTAACAGCTAGGGGAGAAATATCCAACCCTTAATGGTTGAATCACACAAATGCTACATCAAACAGTAGAATAATATATAGCCATTTAGAGTTGATGAGGAAGAAGCATTTTTCTGTCTCCATATTTTTAAATCTTTCTACAATTGACATGCATTATTTTTTGTAAAACATGTACTAAATAAATAATAAAAATTAGGATAAAATAAATTGGGGGGGCTTCAAAAATTAAAACTCCTGTAGAAGAAAAGCTCTATTGTTTATATTCTGTTCTGTGACAAATAAGAATTTTAATGTATTTTATTTTGCTTCTTTTCACATAAATAACCTGAAGTGGTCTTTTTTTTAATTTAATTTTTATTTTATATTGGAGTATAGTTGATTTACAATGTTGTGTTAGTTTCAGGTGTACAGCAAAGTGATTCAATTATACATATATCCATTCTTTTTCAGATTCTTTTCCATACAGGTTGTAACAGAATATTGATAGAGTTCCCTGTGCTATACAGTAGGTCCTTGTTGATTACCTATTTTATATATAGTAGTGTGTATATGTTATTTCCAAAAATTTATCCCCCACCCACCTTTCCCCTTTGGTAACCAGAAGTTTGTTTTCGAAGTCTGTGAGTCTGTTTCTGTTTTGTAAATAAGTTCATTTGTATCATTTTTTTAGATTACAGTGGAACTAATTTCTAAAGCTCATGCTAGAGTAGAGACCTGTCAGAGCCCACATTAAAAACAAATACACAAGGCCAAATTCCCAATTTAGATAGCAAACTTGAACTGTGTTGATATAGATGCTAAGGCACTTAGATTAAAAGTGAGGAATTTCACTAGATGTCAGGTATCAAGTCATCTGTTCTGTTCAGGCCAACTCAGTAGCACTCTCCCTCTCCTCCTCCACCCTGGAAATAAACTTCTGTTCTGGAGGGTAGGGCGTGATGTGATAGCTGTGTACTAATAAGCTGCTTTATAATGGTAATGAATTTATTTCATTTTCTTCTTCATCTTCTGCCAGGCTCAGCTCAAGCAATTAGGATAACATTAGAAACAAAAATGGCCACACTACAATCCAACATTTCCATATTTCTGTGATGGTTTCCAAGCGAATATGTCCTTCTGTAATTATCAAACTAGATAGAAAACTTCAGAACAATTAAATCAGTGAGAATGTTATTGACAATGTGTAAGATTCAACAGAGAATAAAAAGGAATGTAAGACAAGTATAATGTGGTGAAAGAGAAAAAGTAGGAGATTTAGAGTCAGATGGGCAAATCAGAGTTTTGAGTTTTGCAATGTTACCTTCAGCCACGTGAGAAGCAAGTTTCTTAACCTCTCTGAGCCCTCAGCTTTCTTGCTTTTGCAATGAGAATGATAATAACAACCTAACGTTGTAAGAATGAAATGTGGAAATACGCATGAATTTGACTGACTGCAAATGGCTAAACAAATATTCGGTTTGTTATCCAATTGGTAAGGCAAAGCCTACCTATTGAGAGCATTAAGTGTACAAGGCAGATGAGGGGTACAGGCAGTACCAAGAGCAGAGGGAGAATTCCATGGGCTGGGGTGGACAACTAAGGCATCCTAAAAGATATGGGATTCCAGTTGAATCCTAGAGGAATCAGAGTGGAATTTAGATAGTCAGCAAAGATGAGAGAGTTGCTGGCATAACAGAGGAGCTCAGAAATAATTATCAAATGAATTAATGAATGGAAAGCATAGAGAAACAAAAGAACAAATTGGAATGTCCACGATATATTCTAGAGACAGTGATAGGCCAAAGGTTAAAATTAAAGATGGCCCTTGACTCTGCAGAAATTTTGTTTAAATGAATTTTCTCCCTACAGATGCCCACATGAACACTCAGGCATTTTCTAGAAATGGGCATTTCTGTTCCTCTGACCTTAGAAAGGCCACATGTCTATGGAAACCACACTGTGGCTGGTTTGACCCTTGGGTACTGTGCTATCTCTCTGACCTGTGACTTGTATATTTGGGTGCATATATTTCCTGTAGCCCCAGTGGGACAAGACAGCTCTTGCACCTGCTGACATATTTAGACACATTATCTCAACGGTCACCGTTCCCTCTTGATAACCACATCACCTAGATGGCTAAGTCAGCTTTCTCCACAAACCAAAGTACAAAATATTCTCATGGGGAAAAAAAAGGTCCCAAGGCATCTTCTGACTTTGGTGTTTGCGTTTTCAAAATGAAGCTTTCAGGTAAGAATAATGGTCAGAGGGACAAGGAGCTTTCGTGGCCTGCGGGGAGGTACAGAGGTTGAGTCTGAGAGCATCAGAGGAGAGAGGTAGAGGCAGCAGAAATTAACAGAAGGAACCCTAGAGAGTTGGGCTCTGGGCTAGGGCCTGTCGTTAAATATCTCTGTGATCTTGGGCAGGTCACTTAACCTCTCTGGGCATTCATTTTGTCATATGACCATGGGGAGGCTGAGGGAAGTGACCTCCAAGAATCTTGCAGCTCTTACATTCTAGGACTGCAAATAAAAGAGACCCTCTTTTCTGTGCTAGGAAGAAGCAGGTCAAGCCCAACTCTTCTTTTCTGATGCTCCTTTATCCATTCTCCCCCTCATAACCCCTCGTGACCTGGAAAAGTAACTGGCCCCATTATTAGAGAGCCAACGAATAACTAAAGTCAGGTAGAATCAGTAGGTCTGCTTTTTTCTGTTTGTTACTCTCACTGTCCCACAAAGAAGAAAGAGTCACTGCAGGGAGGTTTCCCCTACCCACTGAGGCTTTAAGTGGGATTGCTCGTCAAGTCCTAGTCACCAAAACATTATTACGAGTACCACATTTTTGCTAGACATTGACTGGACTTTGATTGGAGGACACAGACCAGGACGGCAAGGGTCTGGGACCCTTGTCTAATGAGGAACAAGAAGGAATTGGCGGGGGGCTTCCCTGGTGGTGCAGTGGTTGAGAATCTGCCTAGCAATGCAGGGGACACGGGTTCGAGCCCTGGTCTGGGAAGATCCCACATGTCGCGGAGCAACTAAGCCCGTGCGCTACAACTACTGAGCCTGCGCTCTAGAGCCCACGAGCCAAAACTACTGAGCCCGCGTGCTGCAACTACTGAACCCCACGCGCCTAGAGCCCGTGCTCCCCAACAAAGAGAAGCCACTGCAATGAGAAACCCGTGCACTGGAACCAAGAGTAGCCCCCGCTCGCCACAACTAGAGAAAGCCTGCGCACAGCAACGAAGACCCAACACAACAAAAAATAAATAAGTAAAATAAATTCAAAAAAAAAAAAAAAGGAATGAGGGCACTTGAGAGAAACATGATGATGGCTACAAGCAGCTGAAAGGTGGACAGAGACGGTAGGTTTGCTTGATGTCGCTCCACAGGGCAGAACTGAGCGCCACCAGAGGAAGCCTGAGGGAGGCAGGTGACACTGCCACTGGAAGAAGAGCTTGCCCACAGTAAAAGCATCCAGAAGTATCTCATGGGGGTAGTGCCCTCCCTGCCCCAGGAAATGGTCTAGCCCCAAAGGCTCCTTGCCCATCTGCCAGGAGACCTCATACACTCAGCATGGCAAGGGGTCAAGGGTTCTTTCCAAGGCTGAGATTCTGTGATTCTACCATAGAGTTGACTCTGAAGCTCAGCAAATGTTGTTTGCCGTACTTTCTAGTTTTTTTTCTTTTTTTTAACTTGCCTGAGTTCTTATATATTGAATCCTGTGCTTTGACTGTACTCATTGCTTTTTCCATTGAGGGGGCAGGGACTCCAGGCTTTTGGTTTAAAGCCCCCTAATTTCCATCTCCTCTCCCAACCAAAAGTCCCACCAATGTGATCAGAAATAAAAGTTTAGATGCAGAGATGATCAGTTAAAGGTTTTGCTAAGCCAACTGTCCTTTTACAAAGTAGAAAAATACCATTGTAAGTTTCCGTTTTTCTGATCAGACTATTATAGAGGGGGCCCACCCTTCTTGTACTGTACAGAGAAGAATAAAATACCGTCACTTTTACATAGCATCTGAGGGGACCTCACACAGGTCAGTGGCAGGGATTCAGAACAAACTCCAGAGCATCCCAGGAGGCAGGACAACTGACTACGGCCACTCTTATGCTGGTTTCAAGTTTCTCTACCCACTTTTGGAGTCCTTGGCTCAGATCTCCTTTCTTAAATTGTTATATAATTTGCACCTAAGATGTTCCTCTTCAAGAAATCATTAAATTTGACATAGCAATACTGTTTATAAATAGAAACAACCCAGCTCTACAATGAAAAGAGTACTATCTTGTTAAACTTTGAACAGTTCATGCATTGCAGTGTTATGCAGCCCCAAGACAGAATTATTTAAAATCCATGAAGCAACGTGTGCTAGAGACCCCCAGACCCCACCCCTATCTTCTGGTATCCTCAGTTGTTACAAAAGAGCACACAGCCAGAGAAGGACTTCAAAACAGGACCCTGGCCCCACAATGTTCCTGAGTTATCACCTCATGAACATTCCCCACAATCTGACAGTTGGAGAGATCCCTCCCACCTTTGAGGAAAACTAAAGAACTTTTAATGATAACCTCAATGTTGTAGACCAAAGCCAATGCACCCCTCTCTCCCATCTCCCTGGAGAAAGCAGTGCCTAGAAGTACATGTGCAGGGGCCCTGGGCCACTCACATCCCCCCAAAGGGCCTGATGTCCCCTCCATACAGTGACCCGAAGGCATCTTTCCAGATGGAGCCACACAGGTATTTCTAGTCCCTTAAATCCTAAACTCCTAGACATTAACTTTATTCACCTGGGTGATAAATCATGTCAATTTCACTGGCGATGTTGAACCTTTCATAACACAGGGAAAGTCACCCTGTGTTGGCCGAACGGACCATCCAACCCAGTGTCTGCCCTCTGATATCTGTCCTAACACCACTCGGCTTAAGAACGGCCCTTTCCAAAACTCCAGCCCACACTGACCCTGCCCAGTGCCTGAGCCCTTCCTCTGTGGGTCATACTCTGAATGTCAATCTTGTCTCCTTTGCTCCTCCTCTAATTCGCCCTGTTTCTTTCATTGGACTGAAAGCTCCTGCTGGCAGGGCCCGGAACCCAGGCCCAGGGAATCCAACACAAGATGCAGGCCCACAGCGTGTGCTCCCTAGGGACTTGTGGAATTAAACTCGAAGCGGAGGTCTTCCCAAACAGCCTAAGTAGCCCTTAATAATCCAATAGGAATGCCATCCATGAGCTTATCCATAACACACGAATCAAGCAATTTGTCATACAAATCCTCCAAGTATTAGCTTCTGGAATATGGCTGGCAGCCAGAGTCCCCTTTGCCAGATCATCTACGAATATCTGAAATAAGGAATACATCCTCTAACCGCAGAGGAATGTTACAAGTTTAAGTAACAGAAAATATCACATAGCACATGTATCAGAAAGCACCAGGGCTCTGTGGGCCCCGCCTCTTCTCTCCCTGCCCCCTGGGCACACACAACCCAAGAGACACAGCCCTCCTGAAGCCCACTCTGTCTCCCCAGCTCACCCCAATGTCTCCAGTTCTCCTGCTTCTCTCACTGCCAGTGTCCTTTTTGAGTCTCCCTTTAGGTTTCTTCCTCCAATGGTCCTATTTTCCTGTTCACACAGGCAGTAGGGGGTGAGAATTTCTCAGGCAGTAGGGGGTGAGAATTTTCCCAGTCTCCTAGCTTCTAGCCAGGGACCCTCTAAAGAGGAGTGCCATAAGCTTAGTCTCCTCTAATTAAAGTGGGACAGACTAAGATGTCCTAAATTCAAGCTGTCCAAGACTCTGGAGAAAACTGCCCCACGTGTCTGACACTAGAACCTCATCCCTCAGCTCTGAAATCCCTTCCTTGGGGCAGAAGCCCGGGAAACACAGGGGCTCCCAGTCACCATGCTGACTTGGTGTGCTGACGCTGCCCCTCTCATGTGTCTTCCAGGATCCCTTACAACGTGAGTACTCGTGATTTTCCACAGCTGAGGGCTTGTGACAACACACACTCCTGATCCCTGCAAACACTGAGAAGCATGGAGTTCTAATCAGGAAGGGAACTCCAGTGATTTCGATTTTTATATGCCCATACATTCAGTCCTTGGAAGTTCTCTGTCTACAGCTCAGGTCAGAAGGACAGACCTTTCCCCTCAAGCACTTGGCATTCATGGAAAGGAAGCTTCCTTTCCATGAAACTTGGAAAATATTTAATTATAGAAAACGTGCAAAATTTCTCATGTGCCCATGCAAACGCACATGAACGCAGAAGCACGCGCACTTGCTTGAAAACCTGGAAAGCCAGCCTAGCGAAAATCAGCAAGTAGTTAAAAACATAATTCTAATATAATTCAGGCACGTTCAAATTCAATTTATTTAATATTCAAATTACTCATTTCTTTTGAGTGGCGGAAAAAACAGGTACTTTGTGTCTTCCAAGGAATTTTTCCATTTCCTCTAAGTTATCAAACTTACTGACATAAAGCTGTTCACGATATTTCCTTATTACGCTCTTCAAAGTGGCATCACCTCTCATTCCTGATACTGGTCATCCATGCTGTTTTTCCTGATAAGTCTGACAAGGGGTTTATTTTTCTTGGTCTTCTCATGGAACCAGCTTTTGATTTTTCTGTATTTATGGTGTCTGAGCCTATTTACTTTCTCATTGATTTCCTCTCTGATCTCTAGGATTTCCCTTTTCTGCTTACATTTTGGTTTTATTTGCTCTTCTTATCCGACCTTTTTATTTCCTAATGCAGGCATTTTAGTCCTATGATTTCCCCTAGCAGTACTGATTTAGCGGTATCCCACAAATTGTGAAATCCTGTGTTTTCATTCCCATTCAGTTTAAAATACTTTCTAATACTGCTTTTTATTTCTCCAACCCATGTGTTATTTAGAAGTGTGTTAGTTTCCAAATATTTGGGAATTTTCCAGATATCATTCATTTACTGGCCTCTAGTTTAATTCCACTGTGATCAGAGAACATACTTATATGTTGTAAGTCCTTTTAAATGTATTGAGACATACTTTATAGGCCAGAATTTGTTCTATCTTGGTACATTGTCTGTGTACATTTGAAGAAAATATGTATTCCGCTGTTGTTGGGTGGAGTGTTCTATAAAGTATCAATTAAATCATACTGATTGATAATATTGTTCAAGTCTTCTATATCCCTACTGATTTTCTATCTGCTTTGTTCTATCCATTATTGAGGGAGGTGGGTGTTGAAGTCATTACTGATAATCGTGAATTTTTCTACTCCTCCTTGCAGTTCTAGCAATTTTTGTTCCATATATTTTGAAATTCTGTTTTTAGATGCATAAATGTTTGGGATTGCTATCTTCTTGATGAATTGAAGTCATTATGAAATGACTCTCTTTAGTGTCTGGTGTATTCACTGTTCTGAGATCTACTGACATTAATATAGCTGCTATAATTAGTATTTCTTTTTCTTTTTTTTTTTTTTACTATAAACCTATTTATATCTTTATATATATTATTTATTGTGACAGGATTTCTACCATCTAGTTAATTAACACATCCATCACCCAATTTTTTTTTTTTTGCGGTACGCAGGCCTCTCACCGTTGTGGCCTTTCCCATTGCGGAGCACAGGCTCCAGACGCGCAGGCTCAGCGGCCATGGCTCACTGGCCCAGCCGCTCCACGACATGTGGGATCCTCCCGGACCGGAGCACGAACCCGTGTCCCCTGCATCGGCAGGCGGACTCTCAACCACTACGCCACCAGGGAAGCCCTATTTTTTTTAATGAGAACACATAAGTTCTACTCTCCTAGAAATTTTAATTGTAAAATACAATGTTGTCAACTACAGTCACCATGTTTTAATTAGATCTTCAAACCTTATTCCTCTAACAGCCTTTTACCAACCTCTCCCTATTAAACCATCAATATTTAAAATGAATTTATTCTAAGCATGTAATTGGACCTTGCTTTTTCATCCAATCTGACAATCTCTGCCTTTTAATTTGGGTGCTTACACCATTTCCATTTAATGTCATTATTGATATGCCGGAGTTTAAACTTACCATCTTGGTATTTGTTTTCTACTTGTCCCATCGGCTTGTGTTCCCTTTCTGCCCACTTTTGGATTAATTGAGTATTTATGATTCCTGTTCTCTCCTTTGATGGCTCATTCACTAGACTCCATAGTGGTTGCTTCCAATAAGCATATTTTCTTTCAAGTGTTTACACCTTTACAGAGTATGAGAACCCTAAAATAGTACTTTCATTTCTCCCCTCTTGCTCTCTGTGCTATTATTGTCATAGATTTTAATTTTACATGTTATAAAACTCACAATACGTTATTTTTGCTTTAAAATTCTACTACTTTTAAAGATATTTAAATAATAAGAAAAACGCTATACATTTACCCACATAGTTACTATTTCTGGTGCTCTTTATTTCTTGTGTTGATCCAGGATTACATCTGATATAATTTTCCTTCTACGTGAAGAACTTCCTTTAACATTTCTTGTAGCACAGGTCTGCTGGTGATGAATTTTTTCAGCTTTTTTTTTTTTAGGTCTGATAAAGCCTTTATTTCACAGTGAAGGATATGTCACTACGTAAAGAATTCTATGTCAACATTTTTTAAAATGTCAGTACTTTAAAGATATTGCTCCACTGTCGTCTTACTTACATCGTTTCCAGTGAGAATTCTGTTATCATTCTTATCTTTGTTCCTTCTTTTTCCCTGGTTGCCCAGTTGGTTTTCTCTTTGCCACAAGTATTAAGCAATTTGATTATCCTGTGCATTGCTTTAGCTTTCTTCATGTTTTTTGCACTTGGGTTGTTTCTGTAGATGTATAGCTTTTATCAAATTTGGAAATTTTTAAGTCATAATTTCTTTAAAGATTTTTTTCTTCTCTCCTCTCCTTTGGGATACTTTGACTACTTGAAGCTGTCCCACAGTTCACTGATGCTGTCCTTTTTTTTTTTTCTTTTTCAATATTTTTGCCCTGTTTCATTTTGAATAGCTTCCATTACTGTCTCAAGTTCATTAATCTTTTCTTCTGCAGTTTATAACTTGCCATTAATTCCATGCACTGTATTTTTCACCTTAGACATTATAGTTTTCACCTCTAGTAGTTCAGTCCAGGTCTTTCTAATGTATCTTCCATGTCTCTACTTAATATAGTCAATCTTTTCTGTAGCTTTTTAACATACTGGATATAGTTACAGTAATTGTTTTAATTTTTGTTTACTAACTATCATCTGTATCATTTTTTGGTCAGTTTCAATGGATTGACCTTTCTCGTTATGTGCTGTATTTTCATTTGTTTCTTTCGCATCCCTGGAAGATTTTGATTACATGCCAGACATTGTGAATTTTATCTTGTTGGGTACTGAATACTTTGTACTCTTACAAATATTTTCAAGATTTTTTCTAAGATGCAGTTACTTGGAAACACTGATTCATGCAGGCCTTTCTTTTATGTACCAGAACAGCACTTTGTCTAGGGTTCATTTTCCCCATTACCAAGGGAAAACCCTTCTTAGTTACTCTAAGAAATACCCTGTGAGTTATGAGGTTTCTAGTCTGGCTACTGGGACTAAGCACTGTGCTAAACTATATGTGATGTCTGGCGACCGTCCCCTCTAATCCTTCAGGCGGCTCTTTCCCAGGCCCCCCAGGTAGTTTCCTTACATGCACGCATTGATCACTACTCAACAGCAGACTTGAGGGGGAACCCTCTACGGATCTCTACAACTCTGTGTGCAGTTATCTCCTGTTTTCTAGTATGAAAGGTCTAGCCATCTTGGCTTCCCCAGACTTCAGTTCCATCTCTTTAACTCAAGACTGGTGGACAGTTTTTGAATTCCCCTTTCCTAATCCATAGCCTGAAATTTTTCTCCAGGCAGTAAAAGCTGGGGAAACGGCAAGACTCACTCATTTCTTGGTCTTTCAAGGATTACTGTTCTTTGCTACTTGATATCCAAAGTCTTGAGAGCTATAGTTTTAGATCTTGTCTGGTTTTTTTTTTTTTTTTTTTAGGTGTTTTAGGTAGGAGGGTTAATCTAGTTTTTGTTATTCTATATTGGGCAGAAGTGGAAGTCAGGACTGTGGATGCCTATTTTAATATCTGCTATAGTGATAGCCATGCCAGAGTGAAAAATATGGGGGAGAAAAAGGAGGTTTATCCCCTCTTAAATCAGATGATAAAATTCAGAGATGACATTATTTTCTGAGGGTATAAAGAGCCAGAGCAAAATACATTCAAACATATCAAGTAAGTCAAAAAAATGTAACCTCTAACCGAAGCAGTGGCAGAGTTTGTTGTAATCTTGGCAAAGTAATAAACTGTCACAAAAATTAGGCAATGTGTACATTGATACTGAATGTAGAGGAATGGGCTTACAGTGCCCATGTGGAGGTCAGGGACCAGAGCCCTATTCCAGTGTCATAGGCAAGAATCAAGCCCTGTGGCCTGCTCAGGGTTTTCTCTGATCAATGAGAAACTTGTGTCAGAAGCCCTGAGTCACTCAAATTGAAATAACACAATTGTTTTCCTATTGGATAAGTGCCTTTCTAACACTAGGAGATTTAAAACTTAGTATAGCAATGATTAAATCAATCAAATCTGTACTAAAGGTAAGATGTTAAATTTAGGAACAATCTCTGTAAGTCTAATATTCAAGTCCCATATAATGTTTAAGAGAATTTACATATTAGAGTATCTAGCAAATTAAGCTTATGATCCTAATTTATAATGTGTATTAGAATTTTCAACTTAAAATCATGTCTAAGATGCATTAGGTTTATGTAGAATATCAGGAACTACCTTATTTATATGTTTACTTTCATATCTTTTAAACAATTACATAAATACTTCAGAAGGTAGTGTTGATTAACCGGACAGTTGCAGCACTTAAAAATAGAATTTGAATGTTAAAGGCAGTTTGAATATTTTTGGGTAAATTAGAGTGGGCCCCCTTCAAAATGATTCTATCGAATAAATATTTGCTAGAGTGACAAATAGAATTACGAAATTTTCAGGCTAAACTTAAAAGCCTAGGGGAAGACTAGAGTTATCTACAATGTAAATATAGATTTTGAAACAAAAGTAGACCCTGAATAATCTTGTGTGTCAATGCTCCCTCCTTCCCCCAGAATAACAAAAAACTCACGATGACACCACAAACCCCAGCCCTCCTAAAGCACAGTGTGAAAACTATTGCTGTGAGCTGTGGGCAGTCACTGAAGGGCTTTCATAAGGCTAAAGATAGCGAACCCTACTGAATGCTAACTCTGTACCAGGCACTGTTCTTTACCAATTTTCTCACTGAATTGTCACAATAACCCTCTGAAGTAGGGATTATTTTTAGTCCTAGTTTTACCAGTGAGGCAACTAAGGTTCACAGTCAAGCTGTGGTAGAGCTGGGGTTCAAATCAGGCCTCTTAATCCAGAGTCTGTGCCTTCAACCACCACGCCATGTGCAATATGATCCCTTTAGGTTTGGTTTTATTTGCCTTTGTGTTCAAAGAGTATTCCAGCAACAACAGAGGATGGGTCAGCAAGAAGACAGGGTCAGGGAGACCAGCAGGGAAATGGCTGCCCCCATCCAAGTGATGGGTAACAAATACATGAGTTAGGACTGTATTACTGGAGTTGGAGGAAAGATGGCAGATTTAGAGGAAAGTTGGGAGAGGTATGCTTGAGAAGTAACCACTGGACTAGCTGAGAGAGAGGTGACCCTAGGTTACTACAAGGAGTTGGGCAGGGGAACTGGGGAGGACAGCAAGGGACAAGGTAGAGAGGAGAAGAGAAGGATTGAATCTGAAGTGTTTGTGGAACAGTCAGTAAATTGCTGGGCATGTGGGTCTGAAGGTTAGGACAAAGACAGGGGCTAAGACTTGGGGTGGCAAAACATTTGTTAGCACGCATAGTGACGTGAAAAGAATAATGCTAATCCAACCCAACCCATAACTAGTTTTTGGCTAAAGCTATGGTTTTGTTTGCTAATTTTTAGAGATCTAAGTCTCTAAGGGTTAACACGGAATCATGGTGGGAAATAAAACTGCCTTTTACGGTCACGCTAAAGAGAAAACTAGGTAGCCAACGGCATCAAAAAAAACAACAAAACAGAGCGTTCCCCAAACTGATCATGGCCAAGGCCTGTTGGCGAGTGAGTGCAGAAGGATACCAAAGAGTGTTAAACGTGGTACCTGCCTTCAGGGGGCAACCAAACTCCCTCTGTCCCTGGTATTCAAATATCTGCTATCCACCAGGGAGCTAAATGGGTCAATCCAATATGTATTAATCCGTCTGTAAGTATCTTTCACAGTTTAGGATCTGGTCTTGCCTTAAAGTTGCCAGGTTCTAGAAACTTTGTTATTTCTTCTTTTATTCGCTTGGATCATCAAAGGGGTAGGACACATAATCATTTTTCCATTGTTTGGGCAGAACCCATTACAGTTGCTGAAGGGGCGGTAATTGAGTTTATCAAATGAAATTACCTCCACTCAGCCCACCTCCTCTTCAGCTTGCCTGTCTCAATCAGGAAGAACCAACACCACCTTTCACAAAGGACACTTGCATATTTGAATGGCTTCCCAGGAGTCTTTGAGTGGCATATAATTACACATAATTTAATTTTTTTTGTCATTAGTCCCTGAGGCTTTGATCCAAAGTCTGTATTATTCTGATATAAGGAAAATAAAGCCCCACCTCAAATTAAATATTTGCCTTTGAGTACAGTTTGCTGTTCATTGTACAACTGATCTTCTGGTAGAGTCTTCGGTTTCCAGGAGCCACTTCGGGGCTTGGCATCTTTTCCAGGTCCTTGTGTTTCCCCATCAGTTGTCAGGTCACCAGGAGCCCAAGCACCACTCATGTTTCAAAGACACTTCCAGACACAAGGTCTCAGAAGGTGACACATACGAGAATCTCCTATCTCATGTATCTTCCATGTGAGGCTAGCCATCCTGACCTTGAGTTTAGGGGATGGGGTGCTCGTGTTGAAACAACACACTGATGGAGGCAAAATAAAGCCCTCGTGCATTTGTTTCAAGTAACGTACCCAACACCAGTCACAATCTGGCCAATTTTCCATTTTTAAATTAACATTTATTAAGTACCTCCAATATGAGAATATATTACACCTGCCCTCAAGGACCTAACACTATTGTAAAAGAAAGAGACTGGAAATGGTCAGCAGCAGAAGGAGGTGAAACAAAGTACAAGCTGCTAAAATTAGGCAGGGGAATCTCAGAAAGAAGAATGAACTTACCAGGCTATTCCTCTTCAGCTTTCAGGAAGAAAATCTCCGTCCCTCCCTGGTGGCTAAGCCAACCATCACATTGTTCCCAAATCCCCATTAGGATTCTTTAGGAGCTGCCTAAATTCTCCCCAACTTAGATTGAGGAGTTTATCACCCAGACCCACTGATTTCCTTTTCACTCCAATTCCCAGCATCATCTCAGGGGAATTTTGAATCCATGTAAACGATATCTAGCTTCCCAGTCTCCAGGTCATTAACACTCTCAGCTCCAGTGACCTTTACTCCTTTCCATATTGGGCTGCCCATCCCCTTGGTCCCACCTCCTATATTACAACCACCCAAAACCACTTCATCCTTACAGTCTTAACCTTAACATTCCACTCTCAGATCATAATCTTTGATTTCTCCAGCTCTCACTCAGGTCTTCCCACTATACCTACTCTCTGACCTCATCCTGACCTCTGAGCTCCTCACTCTACCTGGTTCTCCATGTCTGTCAGCATCTCCTGACTTCACTTCATTCCCCATCTACATGGTTTCACTTCCATTGTTCTCTCACCCCAGTGCTATCATCATCCGCTTGCCTTTCTATCACATCCACCCCATAAACTCCTAAACCTGGGTTAATCTAAATATCCACCTTCTGTACTAGAGCTACTTTTAGGACTGCTGGAGAACATCTCACTACAATGAAGAATGGCGCCCCACAAATTCACAGCATCAGCTGTACCCTCACCACTCTCAAACTCCCGGACTTCTCCCACTCCCCTCAGGGTTCTAACATTCGTGTTTTTCCTCAAGTTCCCAACTCAACTCCCTTCTCTCTTAGTTGACCCTAATTCTTATCTTAGAGGAATATCAATTAAACTCTCTCAACCTTCTGCCCCCCTCCATGACCACTACGTAGTAATCTCTCTAGGTCCGCCCTCACCGTTACCCTTCCGCAGAAGACAAGACATTCCGGATGTTCAGATGTATCCATTATCACTGACTTCCTCAAGGACTTGGCTCCATCAGGAACAACTTCTCTTCTGTAATTGTCAGCCTAGGAATTCCTACTGGATTCTTTACTTCTTCCTGTAAACAAGCTCATGCCTCGTCTTTAAAAAAAAAAAAAAAAAAAAAATCTCCTTCGGGGCTTCCCTGGTGGCGCAGTGGTTGAGAGTCCGCCTGCCGGTGCAAGGGACACGAGTTCGTGCCCCGGTCCAGAGAGATCCCACATGCCGCGGAGCGGCTGGGCCCGTGAGCCATGGCCGCTGAGCCTACGCATCCAGAGCCTGTGCTCCGCAGCGGGAGAGGCCACAGCAGTGAGAGGCCCGCGTACCGGAAAAAAAAAAATCTCCTTCAATCCACCCCTTCCCTCTCACTTTCACCATACAGTACACCTTGCTTCCACATCCAAGCTTATAGGACAGTCTCCACTTCCTCACCTCCCATCCACTCCCCAACATGGACAATCTGGCATCCACCCCTCCCAGGCCTCTGAAAATGCCTAGTCAACATCTACACTCAGGTGTCTCACGGACAGCTCACACTCAACATGTCCAGAAATAAACTGTTCATCTCCGAACCCAAACCTTCTTCACCCACAATCCTTACCAGCTCAGTTGAGGGTAATGCCTTCCTTCCAGTTGCTCATGCTAAGAAATTCAGAACAATCCTTTCTCTCATGCCCTGTAGCCCATTGTCTGTACCTTCAAAATAGATCCAGAATTTGACACTTCTGACCACCTCCAGTGCCACCATCCTGACTCAAGATATCACCACCTCTTGCCTGGATTACTCCACCAGGAGGTCTCCCTGCTACTACCCTCCCCTCCTACAGTCTGTCATCAATGCTGTAACCAGAATAATCTGGGTTTTTTTGTGTGTGTGTGTGGTACGCAGGCCTCTCACTGCTGTGGCCCCTCCCACTGTGGAGCACAGGCTCCAGACGCGCAGGCTCAGCGGCCATGGCTCACGGGCCCAGCCGCTCCGCGGCACGTGGGATCTTCCCGGACCGGGGCACGAACCCGTGTCCCCTGCATCGGCAGGCGGACTCAACCACTGTGCCACCGGGGAAGCCCCTAATCTGCATTTTTAAAGCATAAGTTATACCATATCATTCCTTGGCTCAAGACATTCTGTTGCTACCCAAAGTCAAGGTCCTTCTAATGGTCGGCCAGGCCCTAGAAGGTTTGCCTCCACTCTACCCCTTACCTCCCTGATGTATCTCCTACTATTTTCTCCTCACCCACTCGCCTCGAGCCATGCTGGCTGCCTTGCTATTCCAGGCAGATTCCACCTTGAGGCCCTGTCACTGGCTATACCTTTTGCCTGAAATGCTTTTCCCCAGATGGTCGACTTCTCACCACTTTCAAGTCTTTGCTCACATGTAAATCTCTGACCACCGTATTAAAAATCACAACCCCTACCCAACGTTCCTGATTTTCCTCTTAGTATGTTTGACTTTTTTATCTATAGCACTTGCCACACGCAGGCATGCTATAAATACACTTATTTGCTAACGTTCACTCTTTATCAGCTGTCTCCCCTCACTAGAATGGAATTATTTACTGATATACCCCAAGTTCTAAGAACAGTACCTGGCATATAGTAGGCATTCAGTATATGTTTGTTGAAGGTGAGTTGAATTACCAAGGTCACTGGTGATCCAAAGGAAACTTTCCAGGCCTTGCCTTTGTGGATATCCCTGCAATTCTGACACTGTAGACCAGTGCACCCCCCCTTAAGCTCCTCTCCTCCTTTCATTTTCCTTCTACATCTCTCTCCACTCTTCCCTGTTTACAGGTTTCTCTTCCTTTAAGCAGTGACGGTCCTCCCACTCCATTCTCAATCCTCCCTCCTCCCCAGTCTTCACGTTCTCCCTAAACAAGCTCATCCACTCCAGGTTTCAACCACCACCTAAACATTGATCTAAAACTTACACCTTCAGACAGACCTTTTTTTCAGCTTCAGACCTATGTAAATCATCCGGTTACCAGATAATCTGAAACTCAATGTGTCCAAACCTGCTCCTCTTCCTGAGCTCCCTTTCTCAGTGAACACCACTTGCCCAACTGTCCGAACCAGAGACCCGGGGTGTGTGTGTGTGTGTGTGTGTGTGTCCTACAGGCTGCTCACTGTCTCTGCTTCTAACCTGGCCTCTCCAACCCTTCCCCCGTGCGGTCTCAGCAGGATCACTCAGGCTGCTTCCGGCCCCTCAGCCATCTACAGGGGGAAACCTAAACTCCCCGCAGGCAGGAGTCCCAGTCCCGAACATAACTGCCTCCCGTCCAGCCACCACCCTCCCACAGCCCACCTGCACAGTCTTGAGCTCATGCTTGCAGTGTCCCCTCAACGTGCATGCCCGCGCGTGCCTCCAAGCCTTTGCGCGTGCTTTTCCCTCTGCTGGTAAAGTCTCACCCTACCTCTCTCTCTAGACATCTCGTTCTTCAAACTTCGGGTGCCACATCCTGCTAAAGCCTTGTCCGATTCCCCCAAGCAACCCAGAGCATTCTTCGGCCATATTGTGTACATGCCTCCATCATGGCAATTAGCTTATGGTCTTATAATTATAATAAACCCTCCCTTTGACCTCCCGTGGTAGTTGTGAGGGTCAAGTCATAATAGGAGAAAGGGCTTGGTAAGCTGTAATACCTCAAACAGCTCTTAGTCATGCAGGGAGGCAGGAGGCAATGGTGAGAGATTCAAGGAAAGAATTATAACATAATGAGATTATTACTACCATGGAGTTTAGATGTGGAAATTGAGGCTCAAAGACCCTTTCAGGCTTCAACAAGGAGCAATAAGCCTGGGATCTAAGCATCCTGGTAACCATGGAGCATTAATCAGGGTTCAAGTACAGGAAACAGAATCCATTCTTGTTGATTAAGGAAACATGCTGTAACATAGGGAATTCAGTGCTTACAGATCATGGAAAGAGCATGAGAAGAGAACTCTAAGCTGGGCCATCAGAAATGGCAATCAGAACCTGCCACCTAACTTGCCCACCAGGGGAGCTGCCACCTCTGCCATAATCAGGATGGCAGAGAATAAAATCTCAACACACAGAATCATGGAAATCAGTAGCACACTGCCAAAACTCCAGTTTCAAAATCTGGGAGGCATTGCCACCCCACCGACACCCGTGGAGCTAGTGACTAGACATGAAGTCACAGCTGCAGAGACATCCACACCTAGAATCACGCTGGTCACCGACAAGAGCCAGTGCAGCATGAAGACGACCTCCCTTCACTTCCACCTCCAGATACTGTATTAGTGCATCTAGTAGTGGAAACTAACTTAAATCCAGAATCCTAGGAGCAGGGGAACCTGAGAAATGATGTTTTTAGCTTTCCAGCCTCTCAGGCACAGGAAGACACATAGGAGGAGCTTGAAATGGATGCCAAGTGCCAACCCATAGCATCCACCACACAGCACAAAGAGGAAATCACATTAAGGGATACACGTCTTATTATGGAAAAGTTCCTCTCAGGGAAGACACAGTGTTTGCTTATTGGTTGGGTTGGTTGTTTTAGAACAAAGAACTGAAGGACATTTTAGTTCCTAGGGAAAGAAAGTTTTTCCTCCTATGAACTGCTGAAAGAAAGTTCTCACGTGAGGGCATTCCATGGAGGACATCATACATGTGACATACAGTGTCTTCGGCGGAAGCTTCATAGCAGATACAGAGGAGGCATTCACGTGCTTGCTGGTCCTTACGTCACTTTTGCTAAAAGCAAAGGTATAACATGGACCTGGAACCAGGGACCTCACTTGTCCCCGTAGCTGTCATTAGACTGTCTGACCCTTAGGTCGGTCACTTTCAAACTGTGCTCCATGGAGCCTGGGGGTTCACAGAGGAGCCTGGGGACTCTCGGTCCCCTCTCCCGGACACAGCCAGAGTTTTATCCGTCTTATCTCAAGTCCACATAAAATTCCCTTTGAAGAAAAGCGTTTAATTGCTTTTTTAAATGTTTGAAAATTAGTCTTTGACCATCTCTCGTAAAAGTTACTTCTTACAACTGGCTTTTGGTAGGAGGCAAGCTTCGAACAATGTGAAATCTGACACTGGCCCACGAGACCAGAACTCTGGTGAGCTGATCAAGACAGATTCAAAAGCTTTCAAGAGGCTTGAAATGGCCAATTCTGAGGCGGCCTTTTCCAGATGGCAAAGTCTGTGCATTTTTCTTCTCCACCACTGCCCACAGAACCCAGGTCCGGGCTGGGACCATGACGCAAAATAAATCGCAGAATGTTGGGGTACAAAAGGAACTTGGAGGTCCTCCAGCCCAATACCCTCATTTTACAGGTGAGAAAACTGAGGTCTGGAGGGAGGAAGGGTCTGGTTGGCCGCAGAGCCGGGCCGCCCCTCCCCAACCCAGCTCCTCCCGTGGGCACTTACACCTACCTGCTCCTGCCAGTTCTATATTTAATCAATGCCTTGCCTGAATCTGTAACTCCCTTAGAATTAAAATGCACACCTCACAATGCTAGCAGTGTTTTCCCGCAGGGTGCTGAGCATTTACTAGAGATCAGTGATTGCAAGAAAACTGCAGCAAATAAACGTCTCCAATCACACGAGCAGCTGTCTGAAAGGGTCTGAACTGAGGAATAAAATGCCTCCGGATGCCTTTTGCCCTTCCAGACAAGGATCTACCACCTTTGTTGTTTCTCTCCCCACTTCTTAGGCAGAACCCCTGGTCTCTACTCCCAAAACAGAGCCTGCCAAATGCGGCTCAGCTGTCTACCTATCCAGCAAAAACAGCTGAATCCTGGTTCTGCAGGGAGAGGAACAGCAGCCCCTGGTGAAGTGAAGCCCAGCCACAGCCAGGGATTTTCCACTTAGGCCAAGGTTTGCTCTCCATTCCTTAAACTGACTGGTAGCTGGAGGCCGAGTCAGGACGCAGGCGCAGGGCGGAGAGCACGTTCTGAAAGGCCCAGGAGACCAGAGTATGAGGAGAGCCTGTTGGAGGAGTCCCAGCAGCTGTGGGCGTCCACTATCCTTCTCACCTGTTACTGCTTATATTTGGCCAAATGAGATCAGTCACTTCAGGTGGAATACCTTTAAAGGTGAACATTCTCCCCTCACCAGGCTTTCCTCTACGGCCTTGTCCGTTTCTTCCCGGGTCCTACCACCCTCCTTGTCTTGGAAACCTAAACTCAGTCCAATACTGTTGATCCTTTCTGCGTAATGGCTTTTGTGTCTGTCCTCCAGGCGCCATCTTGGCCTCCCACACCATCCTCTCTGGCCCGGAACTTACAGCGGTCCCCAAGATGGGCCCCTCCCCTTGGTCTCTCCAATCCCTTCTCATACACAAACGGCCACATTAATCTTCCTCACACTCCTTCGCATGTGATCCTTACAAACTCTTAGTGTTCCCCAAAGCAATGAGCCTGGACTTCAAGGGCCTCCGTAACTGGGTCTCTCCATGATGGGCACACATGCATGGGCGTGTATACACGTACACGCACACACAGAGCTTTTAAACCTGAATGACGTCCCCACCGTTCCTAGGAAATGGTCCATGGATTCCTGTCATTGTGCCATTGTTCCCACCACTTCCCCAGCCTGGCACTCCCTCCCCCACAATATGATCGAAATCCCTCTCATCCTTTCGACCTTCCCTCCTCCTTCCACCTTCCAGGTCCACAGAGAGCCCCGCCCATCCTGACTGCACACGCCACTTGTCAACTGCACTGTCTATGTGAACACGGCCTACAGACAGCTGGCAAGTCAGAGCATATGTCATTACCCCTGTCTTACGGGCACAGAACCTGAACCTAACGAGCCGAAAGGCCCATCTGCCAAGTCCGCACAGCGGCGGGTAGTTTCAGCAGAACTCGCCCGGGTCTCCAGCCCAGTCCTCTCCCAGGACCCCTGCAAAGCCAGAGGCAGAGGAGCCAAGGCGCTGGAAGGAGAAGGAAGAGACGGTGGCGGGGAGGGGGGGAGGGGCCGTGCTTGGGGAGTGTAGCGGGGGGAGAAGCCGTGAGTAATGGTCAGCTCCCCCAGTCAGCCAGAAAAAACAGGGCAAGCCCTGCCTACAGAAGCATCCGGCACGGCACACACCACGTGGTCAGCCAGACCCAGGCACCGAGGAGTGGCCCGCTTCCTATAAACAGCCCCATTGCCTTGTGGTAAAAACACGAGGGGGCAGTGTTTACGGTTTCCTGGGAGGGAGGCCGGAGGCCACTGCCTTATCTGCATTCTACATTATCACATTGACTTGGGGGAGTTCGACACACTTTGTCAGGCTGTGTAGGAAAACGCAGTAGCCAGGCCTTCCAAACAGGGCCCTTTTGTCCACAGCTGACACCCTGGCCCAGAGCCCAGCTCAGCTTCAGGGAAGATTTAGGTCAGAAGGAAAATGGGGGCGGGGGTGGCTGCAGCCTTAAAATCTGGTCTAGCACAAGAGGAGAGAGACGTTTCCCCTCTTCCCACGGTCACACCTGCGCCCCTGAGGCAGGGTCAGGGGCTGGCTGGTCTTCCCTTGGCCATTACGGCTGGCTTTAAGGAGAAAATGTGGGTAGGTCTCAACAGCCCTGCAGAACAGCTACTTGGCAAATTCCCATGGTGCTGGAAACTCCCCATTTTGCCATTTCGCTCGGTTGTCACCGCTCTCCAGTCAGCTCAAGTCAGAAGCTCTTTCCTTACCTGTTTGGAGTTTGCAGAGCTGTGCAAAGGGGGAACATGACCCGAGAGAAGCTTCCAGTCAGCTGGGGAGGTGGTCACGGAGCTAGGAGCCATTTCCAAAGCAAATGAGCTTCAAGAGGCGAAAAGCATGTCGTCCCGAATCACGCAGTTTGAGGGCTGTGTCTGCTTTGTAGGAAGTTCATTTTCCACAGTGTTTTCTCTACTCAGACGGGAGTTTTTGAGGAGCAGCGCTTTCACCACCTGCTGCCACGTTTCCCCCAAAACGCCCTCCCAGAAAGCCTCCTCTTCCCAGAAGTCAGCCCGAGAACCTTCCCAGAAACCCATGCGCATTTATAGGGTTGGCAAATAGGCTTCAGGTGCCCGCATCTTTTGTGAAGAGGGGTCACCTGTGCAGGCCTGGCTCTGGCCGCCCTGCGGCGCTTGCCTGCTGGCCTCGCCCGCCATCTTCTGGACAAACGCGGTACTGCTGCCAGGGAGAGGCTTCTTGGACGGAGGATTCTCCTTGGGCTGAGGCTTCCAGGGCAAACTTGAAAACCAACCAGGGCAGGGCCATGAAAAAGAACTACACTTGAATGCCTAGAAAACAGTCACCAACTTCATTTTCAACAGCAAAGATGCATGTAAGGATACATCTCTTTGTTTTTTGGGGGTTTTTTGCGGTACGCGGGCCTCTTACTGTTGTGGCCTCTCCCGTTGCGGAGAACAGGCTCCGGACGCGCAGGCTCAGCGGCCATGGCTCACGGGCCCTGCCGCTCCGTGGCATGTGGGATATTCCCGGACCGGGGCACGAACCCGCGTCCCCCGCATTGGCAGGCGGACTCTCAACCACTGCGCCACCAGGAAAGCCCTCTCTGTTGTTTTTTAATCATTTCCAGTGTGTCTTGCCTCACTTACCACTAGAGAAACATGCATTTGAACCCCAGCTATGAGCCAGATGCCTTGCTAGGTGCTGAGAGACAGATGAATCACACAGTCTCTGTCCTAAAAGAAAGCCTTAAGTCTTTTTGGATGAACCTAAAACTTCTCTTTAAAATTCAGTTAAAAAAAAAAAAAAGCCTGGAGTCTTTTTGGATGAACCTAAAATTTCTCTAAAAAATTAAGTTAAGGGACTTTCCTGGTAGTGCAGTGGTTGGGACTCTGTGCTCCCAATTCCGGGGGCCTGGGTTCAATCCCTGGTCAGGGAACTAGATCCCACATGCATGCTGAGACTGATGAGCCCGCGAGCCACAACTAGGGAGCCTGCCTGCTGCAACTGGGACCCGGCGCAGTCAAATAAAATCAATATTTTTTTAAAAATTAAGTTAAAAAAAAACAAAACCTGAAGTCCAGAGGTCCAGAAACAGGTGAGCCAATGGTAGCATTGCAATGTGATCACTGCCACGAGGGTGTGTACCACGTGCCATAAAGCTCCAAAAGAGGAAGTCTGCCTGGGGCGGAAAGGGAAATTGTCCAAGGGGAACAGAGAAGGTGACATTTGACTGATGGTGAACAGCCAAAAGGGAGGGCAGGGAAGGCTCAAGTAAGTCTCATAGAGTCAAAAACTCTCACCACTTCCTCCCCTCTCTGTATTGGCCAGCAACATTGTTAGCAGAACACTGGTCACCGGGAACCTTACGGGGTGTTGAACCTTGGAGGGTCTAGAGAAGGCAGAGAGGCAAAAGGTCGTGGGATCTTTTTCAGGATGACTTGTGGGGGACTGCAGAGACACTGGTTCAGTCCACAGGTGTGGGACAGACAGTAACTGCTGTGGCCAAGAGGAAGTAAAACACCAGACCTCGGAGTAAAAGAAAACTGGGTTTGGATCTCGTCTTTGCTACTTTAACAGCTGTGTGACATGGGCAAACCACTTAACTTCTCTGAGCCACAGTTTCTTCACATATAAATAGGGGTAATAACAATCCCTGCTGAGAGGACTTAAATGAGGCAACGCCTGTGGAGCCCTAGCCCAGGGCCTAACACCTGCAGGTCCTAGTCAGTGACTGGCTGTGGAGACCTGGGGGCATGATGCTGAGGCCCTAGTGTGGTTCTTCCGTGGAGCCCTGTGTCTGCCTGTTCCCAGAAGCACCCCACACCTCTCAGGCATCTTCCCAATAGGGTTGGCGCACCTCATGAGACATACTTATACTAAAAGATGATTAGTTGTTTAGCTGGTCCTCTTGTATTTTTAGCGGCTAAATCTGGCAACCCCACTTCCAATCCCATGTTTGGGGGGATGAGCCAAGGTAGTAGCCAAGACAGATAATGGAAGTAGTTTTGACGCTGCCATGGAAGCCCCTGTAAGCCGCTGGGAACTCAGGCAAACCAAAGCCAGAGACTTTCAGGCAGCTTCTGCAGGTCAAAGCTCATTTCAATCCACTCTCTAATAATGATCCCAGCATCCCTAAGGCAGGGTCCCTGTGAGTTCTACAAGAAACTAGTTCTAAGGGCAGGAAACACAGCACACAGGGGAAAATGAGTCTAGATCAAATAAATTTGCACATTAAACAGGCTCCTTCACTGCTAGACATTTATTATGTTGATGTGAACTGGAGATTTCTAGTGGGGGAAGGGGGGACGGTTTACTTGGGGGATGGCTTCCCAATTCCCATCTGGTCATGGAAACTTGATCTTCACATGCATCCCTTAGGGCTGGCTTTCTAGGAAAAGCTGCTCTAAGGTGACACCTGAACGCAAAATTACATCAAAAACTCCTATAAACCACAGGCAAGACACAGGTGCTAACCCAGTCCCTGTCAGAGTGAAACCATTTTTGATCCTGCCAGCGATGCAAGCAGCCTCTTAACCAGCAAGTATAGCATAGCCATGGCCCACGTGTGGGTTTTTAGGGAGGCTCTCACTTTAAGTGCTGGGATTTTAAGCTGATGGGGTGTTCGTCGTCTTGTGGCACAGTGAGGGGTTCTCAGAAGCCTTCCCCAAACTCCCAGCCACCTCTCTCATTATTCTGCTTCTGCACCTAAAATTCCATCACTGGGGTGTGGAGGCCTTGATACTAGTTCAAGTGCAAATATGCCTACGAACACTGGCTTGTGAGCCTCCATCAACCACCCCCATGCGTCGTGAGTCAGTAGATGGGACCCCTCTCAGGTGGCAGCTCTGGTGGCACCTTTGTTTTCTTGGCTGCGAAGTTATTCTGAGGCTCAGAGCAGGTGCACAAGTTGAAGGGGGAAGCAGGCCTGAGCCGTCAGAGGGGAGCTGGGGCCCTGCTGGGGCCAGCAGAGAAGAAACACAAGCTAAGCTCTTTCAGAATTTGCCAAGCCCAGGCCTTATTTGGAATCCTGTAAAAATCTAAACACAGGCCTGAAATGACAACCCCTCATGCACAGCTAGAGGCACTTAATCCTTTCCCACAGGTGTCGCTCCCCTCTGGAGACTTCCGTCTATCCAGAAGCCTCTAGTCACTGCGGGATTACATGGCATGTACAGGCACAGGTCAGACTCGGGGCCAGGCCTGCTCTAACCTAGCCCCCAGTTCTGGAAACCGAGCCACCTGCTACCCCAGGTCCAAGACCTGAGTGCTTGGTCCTGCCCCATCACCTAATTTCCTAAGCCCCAAAGTTGATTCCCTGCCAGATTCACCCATCCTAGTGTCTCAGTTTTCTGCCTGTCATTCCACCTTGGGGCCTGCATCCCTTGGCCCTTCACCCCTGCAAGGACTGGAAGTTGTACGCCAGGGCCCAGGACAAAGCCAGATGCTTCTATCACAGCTCTCCTATGCCTCCTGCCTGCTGGGACCAACTGCTTCCCACTAGAGGTCCTGACGGCCAAAGGTCCCCCTTATGGCTCCTTCCATTGCTGGTCTCATTCCCGTGGTTCTGTCTAAGCTCAGCTGGTGGGTATTTCTGTTTATGACGTATTCCTCCCCACCTCAATCTCCTCCCTGGAACACAGACTCCACAAAGCCAGTTCTGCAGATTTGGGTTGCCATCAGGCATTTTTAGAGCCTGGAATCCCTCCCAGGGTCCTTATGGATTTAGCGTGTCTGGGGTGACCTGAGAATTCTGCAAACGACCAGGAGCAAGAACCTCTGGAAAAACTCTTAGCCTGAGAGCCGCCCCATAAGGACAAATCGGACCACAAGGGGGCAGTGTCGGCCAACATTGCTTCACCGAGTTAAGGTCACCCTCCTGTTGTAGCTGCAGAGCGAAGGATGCAGAGCAAAGTTCTTTACGGGAATGCGTTTATTTTATGTTAACTTACATGAAATGAGAAAAGAGTTTCAGATGAAACATTCAAGGAGGATTTTTTTGAGGGCGACTTCATCATTGTCATAGGGGAGACCTTCCATACCTCATTCAGCACATTCTAGAAGGCCAGCTCAGGGCAGAAGTTATCACCTGGCTCCACGCCCACCTGTTGTAAGGTGGGAGCAAGGATAACAGGCCAGTATGAAGCAGGGCAAATTTCACGGCCCCAGGTTTTACGTGCAGAAGCTGCATCCCTGGAGGGTTCCGATGACGTGCCTGGGTCTTGGCTTAGCCAATGGCAGAGCTTAACCCAGGACCCCAGGACCCCGACCCTCGGGGCAGAACATTTTCTGCTGCACTCTGCTGGGCCCCTCCTCTAATCCCAGATGAGTTATTCAGAAGTTATTGCTGAGAGCCCCTGAGGCCCAGGCTAGAGGGTTTCCATGCCCCCTTCCAGTTCTGAATGATGGAAGTCCAGAATTTTAGCCTTACACCAGCTCTTCACTGGAGTATTCCTCCCATCAGGAGCTCCCACCTGGGTAGAGCATAAGGGCACCTGTATTCAGGCTTCACCACAGGTGGGCTTTGCTTTAATAAGCCCAGTATATAAACGGCCCTTGGACTTATAGAAATTATAGATTGGGGGAAAGCAGCTTTGTGAAATGATGCACAAAATTCCTTTAAATAGCAAGGTTCTCACACTCAACACCCTACTTTCCAAGCATTTAAAATAGAGTTAAACTTACAAGCCTTTAATTTATACCCAACTTTGTGGGACTTCATCTGCTGCTAATTCACTCGCATTGGAGTAGAGGGATCAAACAACGAAAGTGGTCAGGAAGTGAGGCCTCTGGTCCTACTTGGAGGGTGTAAGGACACAGAGGAGAAGGTGTAGCTCCTTGACTCTCTGGTCTGCCTGCCTATGTCACACTCACTAGCCGGAAGGGAGTCACAGCCTGACCAGGGCCATCGGCTACACTGACCCTTTACTGGTCCCTGCTGAGAGCGAGGCAGTGTGCCCTGCCCTCATCCAGCCACTGCTCTAAGGGGAGGATGAGACAAGCACCAGGTCATTTAACACAAGGCGGCCAGAGAAACACAAAGCATACAGTTTCACTGGAATGGGCCTTGAAGGCTGGAGGGACTTTCATAGGTGGAGATAAAGGAGAAAGCATTTTGTAGGCTGAGAAAACCACCAGCAGAAAGTCAGGAAGGCAGGTGAGCTAGGGTGTACCTAGAGAACATCAAGAAGCATTCTCTCTCTCCAGCTAGACTGTATACTCCACAAAGAGCGCCTATGATGATCCTTGGTCTTCCCCTCAGCACCTAGTTCAGGGTAATGAACTTGGAAGGGACTTGTGATATATCATTTTGGGTGAATTTCTCAAAAGGCAGGACCTTCCCCCAGGGCACTGAGGCAGGTGTGTTGAAAGGGAACTGAATTCCTAGTACATGCATGCTGTCCCAGTTAGCAGTTTACTGCCTCTCAGCTGTAAGTCCTTAACTGCAGCTCCTGACACTGAAGCAAAGCCCTGTAAGCACTTCTCTTGCCAGCCCATGATGTTAAGCTCTGTCAACAGAGGGTGCTGGAGAGACATCAGAAGAAGGGGCTTCTCTTCCCGGTTCTGGTACACTTTCCTTTTTTCTTACTCTCACAGTGCTGGGCTGGCACACTGAGTGGTACTCATCTTCAGAGGGTTTCAGGGGCACCTTGGGGGCAGCTCGTCCCAACCAGTTTCCCAGCTAAGGGTCTCCAGTGACCTCCCGGGAAGTTTAACACCAACTTCTAGGCAGTTTCTGGGTGAGATTTGTTGGCAACACGGTGGACAGTTTCCCACTTGACCTTGACCTCAGTGAACTTTTACATGGTTCAGTGACCCCAGCCACACTCTCTCCAGTGAGATCTGAATTTCAGGCTCCAAGAAGCACCTCTCCCAAATTCACTCCTGTATTATTTAGAGTTCTCTTTACCCCTAAGTAGCCAATCCCCTGTCACTAGTTAATACTTCTTTATAGGCTACCTCCCCTGTTGGAATTACTGTGTGGTTTCTGTCTCCTGACGAGGCCCTGACGGATACAATGCTCATACACATGCTGTTGGGCTGCACGCCACAGGCCTGCAAGCCTTCTTATGGCCAAAGGAGGCCATAAGGAAGAGGCTGGGAACAGCGACAGAGCTATCAATGGTTTATTGGACAGGGGATCTTACACTCCTGAAGCCAGGGAGGCTACCATTTATAGGGGGAACTGATGTCAGCTTGGCTCATCAGTTCCCGGGAAAACCAGCCGCTGGGGCACATCCCTCACAGCCCCTTTGGTTAACAACCATCACAAGGGCAGACGTTTCCCTTTAATAAACTGGCAGTTGGAGCCGTCCTGGACTAAGGATTAGAACAGTCACTAGCTGGGGCAGGGGGCAAACACGTAGGCAGTTACTGGTGAAGTTCTATGATTAAGAGGTTCGGGTAGTCAAGTGAGTAGCACGCAGGTGAAGCAGGGACAGGTCGAGCAGGGGACATACAGAGAACAAGAGAACAGCCATCTCGAGTGGCCTGACCACACACATGCCTTCACACACATCCCTGCGTACTCCCTGGAGGGGCTGTCCTCGAGCAGCTCCTTGCTCCCTCCTTACTCAGATTTCCCCAGCAAATCCTCTGGGCATTTAGGTCACCTCTTCCTCTCGAATACCCACGGTATCAGCCCGGGTTCAGTCAGGAAAATAGAAAACACTTTCAGTATTTCCAGTAGGAAGGGATTTAATACAGGGACATTGGCGCTTAAGTCCTGGCTTCACCTGATCCTACCTGTGTCACCATGGGCAGGCGACTTAGCCTTTCTGAAACTCAGTTACCACTTCTAGGAAGACAGGGACAATCACAGTACCAAACTCATATGGTGGCTCTGAAAAATTACGTAAAATAATCCTTGAAAAATTACCAATACCTGGTACGTGGTTAGTGCCCAATAACTGTAAGCTACTGTTGGTGTTACTACAATAGTAGATTGCTTTATGGGCCCCAACTCTTCATACTGCCCCATATCCGTACTTTTTACCCTATGTCTTCACAGTTCTTCCCACTAAAAGGATGGAGAACATTTCCACATCCTTTGGCTTTGAGTTTGGCCAAAGCCAAAGCCAATAGCGTAAGATGGAAGTGCTGGTATGCCAATTCCAAGACCTCTGTGCTTCTTCTATTGCCATGAAAAGAGCATGCCAAGGCTAGCCCACTGGCCCCAAGAAAAGGAAGAGGGACACATGAAATGAAGCTGCCTTGGCCAAGCCCCCTAGATGAGCCCAGCCTAGATCAGTCAACTATTAGACGTCTGAGCTAAATAAATGCTTACTGTTATATGCCACTGAGATCTTATGGTTGTTTGATATACAGCTGATACAACTACCCCTACAACTTATTATACATTATAGTACTTGGTGATTTTTAATAGCAGCTCATTATTTGGTTATATATAATTGTTTCCTTGGGCAGGTCTCTCCTAATTAAGATCTCCAGACTTAGCAAATAAAAATACAGGATCCCCAGTTAAATTTGAATTTCAGATAAACATGAAGAATTTTTTAGTATAAGTGTGTCCCATGCAATTTCTAGAACCTATTTATACTAAAACTTATTTGTCTAAAATTTAAATTTAACTGGGCACCCTTACATATATTTATCTGGCAATCCTACTCCCAGTGCTTGAGGCAGGATCAACATCTTACACAAAAACTGTGAGATAGTTCCCATGGTCACCATCATAATTCTGGGAGAGGAAAGCCATGGTTCAGTTAAAGATTTGCAAGAGGGAGTTCCCTGGTGGTCTAGTGGTTAGGATTCTGGGCTTTCACTGCCATGGCCTGGGTTCAATCCCTAGTCAAAGAACTGAGATCCAGGGCTTCCCTGGTGGTGCAGTGGTTGAGAGTCTGCCTGCCATTGCAGGGGGTGCGGGTTCGTGCCCCAGTCCGGGAAGATCCCGCATGCTGCAAAGTGGCTGGGTCCGTGAGCCGTGGCCGCTGAGCCTGCGCGTCCGGAGCCTGTGCCCCGCAACAGGAGAGGCCACGACAGTGAGAGGCCCGCGTACCGCAAAAAAAAAAAAAAAAAGAACTGAGATCCTGCAAGCCATGCGGCATGGCCAGAAAGAAAAAAAAAAAGATTTGCAAGAAGGTAGATCTTGAGCACTTTCTTCTCTCCAGTGATGAAGCCCCTTGTAATAATGATGATGATGGTTTCATTTACTTAGCCCCTGTAGAGGCAGATACTATGCGAAGAGACTATCTTAGTTTCATATCAGTGCTGCAGTGCAGGGGAGTGACCAGATCTTTATCCCCATTTACAAATGAGTACACTGAGCAGCAGAAAGGTAAAATAACTTTCCCTTGGACACACAGCTAGAGAGAGGAGCAAAGCTAGAATTCAAATGCAGCCTTTTCTCTTTCCATATGCAACCTTGCCTCCAACTACCAAAAATGTTTTTTTGTCATTTCCACAAAACTGAAGACAACAAAGTATATTCCCCAGCCCCCATTCTCTTTACTGGTCCCATTCAATCCATTCAATGAATAACTGAGGTTGTATTAGTTTGCTAGGGCTGTCATAGCAAAGTACCATAGACTGGGTGGCTTAAACAACAGGAGTTTATTTTCTCACACTTCTGGAGGCTAGATGTCCAAGATCAAGGTGTCGGCAGGGTTGGTTCCATCTGAAGGCTGTAAGGGAAGGATCTGTTCCAGGCCTATGATGATTAATTTTCTGTGTCAACTTGACTAGGCCCTGGGATGCCCAGATATCTGGTTAGACATTATTTCTGAGTATGTCTGTGAGGATGCTTCTGGAAGAGATTAGCATTTGAATGGGTGGACTGAATAAAGCAGATTGCCCTATCGAGTGTGAATGGGCATCATCCCATCCTTGGAGGGCCTGAATGGAGCAAAAAGCTGGAGGAAGGCTGAATTGATTTGCTCTGTCTGTCTGAGCTGAGATCTTGGCCTTCTCCTGGCTTTCGACTGGGACTTATACCAGCAGCAGTCCTGGTTATTAGGCCTTCAGACTCAGACTGGAAGCCATGCCACCAGCTTTCATGTGTCTCCCACTTGCAGATGCAAATCATGCCACTTCTCGGCCTCCATAATCACATGAGCCAGTTCTTTCTAAGTTCTATTTGAATTTATAAGGCTGGGCTCCTACTGGTTTTCTGGAGAACACTAATACGAGCCCTGTCTCCTTGGTCTTTAGATGGCCATCTTCTCCCATCTTCACATCATCTCCTTCTGTGCATGTCTGTGTCCAAATTTCCTCTTCTAAGGACATCAGTCATATTGGATTAGGACCCACCCTAATGACCTTATTTTAACTTAATCACCTCTGTAAAGACCCTATCTCTAAATAAAGTCACGTTCTAAGGTCCTTGGGGTTAGGACTCCAACAAATGAATGTGCGGGGTGAGGGCACATAATTCAGCCCATAACAGGGTTTGTGGAGCTAACCGTGACTCATCTCAATACAGGCTGCATTTAAAAGAGGAACTCAAGAGAACAGATTTCAGATGATGGAACTCTGGATTTCAAGTGGTGGAATTCTAGTTTTCACAGCGGTCCCTAGGGGTGGCAAAGGCCCACCCTATAGTTCTTAATAATGGCACCTCAAAGGTATCACACCCTCTGCCAAAGGGGCCTTAGCAACTGGTGGAATGTGCGTTATTATGAGGACAGGGCATTGTGATGGTGGCCAGGCTGTGGAATCTTGTGAGGCCAAACGTTAATGCCTCAAAAGATGTCCTTTGGCCCCAACCGGCAGTATTGTGGTTTTCTGGATGGCAACAGAGGACAGGGAGAGATGACGGAAGGCCGGGGGGCAGGAGAAAGCTGCCCAACCTTCCCCAAGATGGTGCCTGATGACCCCATGTCCGAAGGGAAGTCAAAGCCTTCTATGGTAAGGAGGATGCCTCTTCTCACTGCCCCAGCCTGTCCCAGCACAGGGGGGAAGAGCATAATGGGGACACCACAAGATAGGAGCTGAGAGCTGTTAGATTCCAGAGAACTGCTAAGAAGAGTAGGAGACGTGCACCCTATCCCCACGCTGGCACCCAGCTGTAACTGGAGACCAGGTAGCCCTTCGTAAGATTGTCAGGTCACTTGAAGCTGGCTTTGGTCTCCCCCGTCTAGCTCTCCATGTGGGGCCCTTTCCTCCTCCTGCAGATGGGACCAGGCTTCCCCATAACCCTACCGTTGGTTCCCATATACTGAGGTTCTCTCAATGCAGACCTTGGGTTTCTTCCTCCCTCTGTGGCCCCCAGAGGACTGGATGTCTAATTGGCCTCAAAGTAGAGTGGGAGGTGGGAAAGTTACCACCAGTAGTGATCTGAAGATCACGAGGAAGACAGACTTCTACTCAACCCTCCCAAAGGCCCCACTTGCAACTTTAGGGCACCATTCTTCTGTGTCCGTTTGCCCTCTCCTCCTTAACTCTCAGGTCCTGATAACTCCGTCGAAGTTTCTCGGGAGAACTCAGTCTAGATGTTTACAATTCACACCGCTTTCAAGCACCCCAGTGCACTGTGCCTAGGGCTGCAGGAGCGTGGTGGGGTAGGGGTTGGGCGGCCCCATGCTAACCCCTCCAGACCCCCCACTTCCCCCTTCCCAGGCCCAGGAGGCAGAGTCCCCCAAGCCAGACTTGTCCTACGACTACCTTGAGGAGATGGAAACTTGTGAGGACAGAGGCTGCCCGGGGCCACCTAAGTCACTCTCCTCCAAGGCCGGCCCCGCCACCACCAAGGGCCAGGAGGGCGATGGACCTGAACGCGCAGAGCCGCCCCTGGCCCCAGCCGCAGCGGCGCCGGGGACCCCAGGGCCCCAGCGAAACGACGAGATGGAGCTGGAGAAGATGCGCATGGAGTTCGAGCTCGAGCGGCTCTGGTACCTGCAGGAGGAGAACGAGCGGCAGCGGCAGCACGAAGAGGTGATGGAGCAGCTGCGGCAGCAGGCGAGGCCCCGCCTAGTAGGTGACAGGTCCCAGCTGGGAGGCGAAGGGGGCGGGGAAACTAGGGGTGAGGGGAGCCCATCCCTGACCTGCACGGGGAGCCCACCTTACCTGCTTCTCGGCTGTTCCCTGCCCTGCGCCCGCCGGCTCACTGCTTTAGAGCTTCCATGTTAAGCTGAGATCCAACTCTTCAAGGATCAACCCTCCCCAGGAGGGACCCGGAAGCCACCTTGTCCACTTGCCTGTCCATGGCTTTCCTCCTCAGGGAAAACTCTTCAACACTTCCTCTATGTCTGGATTTCCACCACTCTCTACTCCTCTCTGCATCTCTTAAAATAGGACGCCTGGGACTAGACCCAGAACTCCCACTGCAGTCTGGCTAGTGGATTTTGATAGAACCATCCCCTGCTCCCCTGATCAGGGCCGCACGTGTTCTGTTGGATCACGCTGCCTTGCTGTCAACTAAAACTTAGACATCTTTTGGCAAGAAATGGACCACTCTCCCCTAATCTAAATGGGGATAAGAAAGCCTGCTTGTGATTAAATGGGACGGGAAATGCTTAGCACTCTGGCTGGGCCTTCATAAGCACTAAATAATGAAAGATGTTACTGTTTAAAGCAATGCTGTCTGGGCTTTAAATTCAGACAGGCCTGGGTTAAAATCCTGGCTCCACCACATATAAATTGTGTGACACTGGGCAAGTTACTGATCCTCTTTGGGCCTTGGCCTGCTCATCTGTAAGGTAATACCTACCTCATAGGGTTGTCGTGAGGATTAAATGAAAGAATGCATGTGAGGCACTTTGCAGTGAGCCTGGCACATTGAGGTAAGCACTCAGTGTTAGCTATTACCATTTTTATGTACTCACGCACTTCACTTCTTGACACAAATGCAACAACTTACGTTCATCATTTCTCAATTTTATCAGGATGTAATGTATTAGCTATGCTTCCCAGCTCTGAGTCATCCTCAGTTCTGAGAAACTTGCCTCCTGGCTTTATCCAAGTCATTGCTGTAATTGTCGAGGAGGATATGACCTAAAGTAAATACCACTAAAAGATCTCCCTACAGGTTAGCAATGTTCCATTAATCAGCACCCTTGAGTTACATTATCTCCAGCTCACATTTCTCTACCTTGTCCAGAAAACTGTACTGAGACACACTGTCAAATGGTTTCCCAGAATTAAGATATTACACTATAGCAATTCCCCAATTGACTGGTCCATTTTTTTTTTTAAGAAAATTAGGTTGGTTTTGCATGATTTGTTCTCAATGAACACATGCTGGCTTCTTAACAATTCTCTTTTGTTTTCCTTGCTCACAAAATACCTGCTTTTTAGTTTGAAAATCTTTCTCCTTGCTGGAGGAGATGGAAATCCTTGGTGTACAGTCCTATCTGCTCTCTGTCTTCTGCTTTAAAAAAAAAATAGACAACTGAAAGTGTTTTGAAAAGTCTAAAAGGTTTCACAAATGCACAATTTGTTATCAAAATCACAAATAATAGCCATTAGCACGTAGACCACAAACAGTGGCAGAAAGTCCACGGAACCAGAGCCACACCAGGTCTGCAGAAAAACACAAGATCTGTCCAGCCCTCCAGTCCCACCAGAACACTGGGTTTCTTCCTCTGGTCTTCCATCTTCCTTACTATTCATTTTAGAGGTGGCATCACTGGAGTCATTTCCTGCCCCCTCAGTTTTATTTAGTTACTCTCACATTTTACGTAGCTGGTTCAACAATAGTATACCCAAAACCCCAGTCTTTTAACAATAGATTACAAAAGGGTTTTACTTCCTGTGCCTTTACTTGGAGAGCTGACTTAATTTTTAAGCCTCCCACCTCTCTTCTTCTGGGTGGGTGGGTGGGTGGGTAGATAATTGTCATTGTATTGAAAAATATCTCTATGAATATGTTTCTTGTGAATTTAGGGCATCACAGTCCCTGCCATATGCCTGCTTACAAAAAATGTGGCATGAGTTTAAAAGATATTTTAAAGAATGAACCATGGGTAATGCCTTCTTAACTATAGATCAAAATAGCTATATCAGCTTTTACTCTACTTATATGTTGATGCTTTCTATAGTTAAAATGGGGGTCTGTTCGACTTTAATTATATAGATTCTGGAAAAGAGCAATACACAGGCAGAATCAGCCAGACAGCTCAAGCTGCCTCCCCCACACCCCAAACCCTAAGAGTTTACGGAGGCCCCATCACCTGTGTCTTACTACCCGTCTGCAGGAGAGACCACCCCCTGGGCTGAAGGACCACAGCCTGACCTTATGTGACATGCACTACGGCCCAGAGAGTCAGACACAGTCATCTGTGCCCAAGGGACCCCCTCTCATTGTGCCACCATCCAGAAAACAAGGTGGAGTATCTGGGGACACTGTCCAGAGAACACACCCAAGACCTGGTGTCCAGATGTGGGGATCTCACGCCCAAGACCTGGTGTTCACATGTGGGCTCAGAGGCTGCATGGAGTGTACCAAGAAAGGAAGGGGGCGGCCTGACTCAGGAGGGCTAAGACCAGGCTCAAGAAGTGAAAACTCATGAGTCCCCTCTGTGCCCGTGACCTTGCCTGGGATTTTCATTCTCGTCCTCACTCTTCCTCCTCATCATCTTGTGAGGTGGGCACGATTACCCTCACCTTAGGTGAGGAAGACAGCCTGCCCGAGGTCACGTTCAGGAAGGGACAAGAGCAGGATTGAAGCCCGGGTCTGCCTGGTACCCAAGCCCTGGTTTTGCCATTTCTACTCTCTTCTTTCCCCCGCAGTTCTCGGGAGGCCTCCAGGACCTCCTGCTTCCCCAGAACCAATTCGCCATGTTCCTGTACTGCTTCATCTTCATACACACAATCTATGTCACCAAGGAGATGATCTTCTTTCTCTTCTCCAAGCACTACCTGTTCTGCATCGCGGCCATGTTGCTCTGTTTGATTAAAACTTTATGGTCATACTTCCAAGTGCCTTGGCTCTCTCCAACACTGGGCACCTCCTTCCCTCACCCGTGCCTCCCTCCCATCGGAACTTGCTGTTAGGAAATGTTTGCTGTCAACCATTTACACCTTAGTGCGGAGAAACATGTTGTTCAGGCCTTCTACTAAGCCTGAGTTCCCACTGTGGATAAAGATGCTTTATTCCCCAAGAGGAGAATTTCAGAAGGTAGCAGGCCAGGGAAGTATCTGTAGGGAGAAGGGTTTAGAAAGCCTTTCCAGAATCACAGAAATCATACCATGACCAGGCTGACTTGCGATCCACCACATCTACTCAGATAGATCTTCCCTGAGGTGTGGGGAGCTGGGGTAGGCTTTTGAGGGTAGGCCCCCCAAAGACATCCACATCCCTGTGAATATGTCACCTTATGTGGTAAAAGAGACTTTTGAGATTAAATTAAGAGCCTTGAAATGAAGAGATGATCCTGGACTACCCAGAGGAGCACAATGTAATCATAAGGGTCCTCGTAAGAGGGAGGCAGGAGGGTAAGAGGCAGAGAAGGCGATGTGGCCATGGAAGCAGAGGGGAGAGTGGTGCAGGACCATGAGCCAAGGAATGCGGGCAGCCTATAGAAGTTAGAAAAGGCAAGAAAACGGGTTCTTTCCTAGAGCCACCAGAGGAATGCAGCCCTGCCAAACCCATTTTAAACGTGTGACCTCCAGAACTGTAAGAGAATAAATCTGAGTTGTTTTAAGCCGCTACATCTGTAATAATTTATTGCGGCCGCAACACTAACACAGGAAACTAATACAGGAGCCAAGGTTCCCCAAGCTCTTTCCAGCTCTGCAGACATGTCAAGATGGCATCACCAAGGCATTGGCAAGGGTCCATCTAGCCCTGGGCCTGAGCAGGACTGTACACAGTCCACCATGCATGCTTGGAGCCTGCCCTCAGCAACATGCAATTCAAGAAGAGAGACGCTGAAGAAGCTCCAGGAAACCCAGGACAGGCCTATCAGATATCCTGATCACTGAGCAGCACATGCCTGGGTGAGGCGGGGGCAACATCTGGGCATACTCCTGGGGGCACAGGTAAGGAGGCATTGATTGATTAGGTGCAGTCAGCAATGATGCTCCAGTAGAAAAATAGGAGAAAAAAAACCTAAAGAGGCCACACGCCCAACCCTCAAATCACATACACACACATACACACACACACAGAGATACATAACAAATAGTTGTCTACAACAGAGATATACACAACAACAGGCGGCAACAACCAAAAGGAACAGACTTTGGGCAGTAGGGGACTCACAAGAGGCACAGAAGTGGCCCAGTGTAACAAGGGAAAGGAGTTCACCTCCCCCATCCTCTACACATATACGTGCGCGCGTGCACGCGCACACACACACACACACACACACACACACACACACACACACACACACAGCAGGTTGTCAGCTGCCCCCACCTCACCAGCCCTGCCCAGGAATGACGGCCAGCACGGGAGACTTTAAGGATAACGCAGCAAACTGAAGGGACACAGCTTTGCAATCAATCAAGTCTTTTTTGACCCTTCCTCTTCCTGGACATAAGGCTCTGCTTTAAGAGGAACAAAAGAATACGTTCTGTCTTGCTGGGCTCTCTGAGTGATGCAGAGCGAAACACATGAAAAGAGAAGACCGCCGCGGGACTCATTGTCAGTACACATTATCACGCCGTTTCAGTCCACGGTGACTTCTCATTTTCCACCCAGTTCAATTCATTCATTCCCATTTATAGCTGCGCGTGACAGGTATTTACTTGGAAGTAATAAAACTGTCATTTCTCATTAAACTTTCAATGGCAGAATTTTTTTGCTATGGGTCACTTCTCACAATCTAATTTGATCTGGGTTTCTGGGGTGGGATTGAGGCAAAAGAAGGAGGAGATCAGGATATCAAAAAGATTAAGGCCCAGATGTTTAATTCACTACAACAAACAGAATTGGGAGTTTGTTTATAAAAAAAAAAAAAACAAAAAACTGCTATAAGACCATTCAATTCATCATCCTGTTGCCAGGTAAAACTGGACTTAAATACACCCATTTTCCTTACAAATCTTCAGAGAAAGATTAGTAAACTCCTTTCAGTTAAGTTAGCATGTCTTCTCACCCCCTTCACAATGGCCATGAAATCTCCCCTCTATCCTTACTTCCTACTCTGATAGAAGACTGAAGCCAGCAGCCAAAGATCTACCCTAGGCAGAAATGAAAACAGCTCATGGTCACTCCTCAAACTTGATACAGACCTCACTGTTCAAATGCAACGCAGAAAATCAGAAGGAAGGGAGAGACAAAAGTGGAGAGAGATACAAAGGATAGAAAAAAGGCACAGCCTAGGATTACCAAGCAGGCAACAAGTCAACATACAAGCCCTTCTGGAGCACCTCCAATATGCCAGGCACTTGGCTACATGCTTTATGGAGGCCCGGGAGGCAGACATGTACATTATACCCATTTCACAGACAAGGATACTGAGGCTCAGAGAGGTTAAGCGATGTGCCCAAGATCATCTTAGATCTCAAGTCTGACTCCAAAGTGATCTTTCTGTATTTCCACACTCCCCAAATCCTGCCTTGGAGGATCTCACAGCCTTGCTGAGGACATGCAGCTGATACACACTAAAGTATAAAGAAACTATCAGGCACATAGACCTCAGTGATGAAGGAGATTAAAGGAGAGGTCCCTGGAGCCCAGGGTGATAGGAAGTCTTCTCAAAAGAGCAGCCCACAAGGGCAGGTAAGCCTGGGACAGGTAGAAAGGAGTAGCGAGAACTCATGTGAATTAAGACCAGGGTGGGAGTGTATAATCTATACTCAAAGAAGGAGCAGGCACATGCTTGCTCCGGTGAATGGTAACAGGCCTGGAAAACTGATTTGGAGCCAAATTTTATAGTCGTGAATATTGACCTGAGGAATATGAACTTAGTCCCTTGGGAAACAAGGAATCCCTGAAGATTGTAGAGTGAGATAGTGACCCTCCCCCCACAAAGAGGGGAACTCCTCCCCCCTCCCCTCTCCTGGGGGCCACGTTCTTGCCTTGACCTTCTCTTCCCATTTCCAATCCAGGAACATTCTTTCTGAGGTCCCAGTATGAAGACTGCATTTAGCTGTAAAAGAAACCCAGCCACAGTGGCTTAACCAAATAGGGGTTTATGTGTCTCACATACTCAGAAGTCCCAGGTTGGGCAGTCCGTGATGGTGAAACTTCTCAAGGAAGTCATAGAGGAGGATCCTTCTTTTCGTTCCACCATCCTTAGCATATGGCTTTTATCCCCCTCACCCCATGGCTTTTAGCCTTATAATCTCAAGATGGCTGCTATAGCTCCAGGTATCAACTCCAGGTCAGCAGAGGGGGGAAGAGAAATGGGGCCATCTTTTTTCAAAGCTTTCCAGAAAGATCCGCCTAGAGACTTCTGCTTACATCTCATTGGTCAGCCTGGTCATGTTGCTGCTCCTAGCTTCAGGACATATGAGGTGTGGTAAGTTTTTGGCCTGGACAGTGTTGCAGCCTTGAACAAAATTAAGATTCTGATAATATGGTGGGGGTGGGGAAGGGGAGGGGTGGATACTGAATAAGCAAATAACTGTGTCTACCGTACCTTGCTGCTTTCTTAAGCCCAGCTCCCTCCCACTCTCTGCCCCAGTGTCATGGTCCAGGTTGAGACAACTGGGTAGGACACAGCTGTAGCCAAGCTGGAGCTGGGCCTGGCCCACAGCTGCACTTCTGCCTTAAGGCCTGGCTCACATACCACAGCAGGAAGGTCATGGTTTTCTCCGGATACACAACTGGAACAGCTCTGCCTGCAACCTCCTGACCTCTGCCTGAGGCCCCAGTATCTTACACAACCGGGGCCACAGCCTTGCCTGGGGACTTAGAAGGGCACACCCCTCTGTGCTGGGTGCCCTCAGCAAAGTTGCAGGAGGAGGTGAGTCTGCCCTGAGAGTCCCTCCCCTTCCTGAGTCCCAGATCCCACAGGACAGAGCCCAGTGCCCCCAATGTCTGTCCTGTCATCCCACTCACACCGTGATGCTGAAGACAGAGTGTAACGGATCCTACACATTACACTCAGCTTCAGCCCAGGCAATTGAGCACTAATAGTGAACTTTCGGGAAGGCTTAGGAGGAGAAAGATAGAAGAATCTTTCCTGCTCCCCAAATGGAATCACATACGTGGCAACCCTGAGCCCAGGGACGGGGCTAGAGTCCTGGAGATGCTGAGATCTGCGGGAGGGAAGGGGGAGCAGGCTTGGCTTCCAAGGCCACTTCCCTGCCAGATCGGTTTCTAATCCCACTTCAGGAGGTGATTGCAAGCAAGTTGGTTAAGCTTTCTAGGCTTTATTTGGGTGACCTGAAAATTATCTAGACTCTAACTCAGTTTAAAAAAAAAAAAAAAAGGTGGGGAATGGGGAGAAGGGGACCAAAGAGCTTAGGGTCTGATTTCAGAAATTCCTACCTAACTGATCTGAGATGGTGTCCTGGGAGCACCTGAAGAGTGTCCCAACTGATTGTAATGTTCAGCTTCATTACAAAACCTAAATCCTTGCTACTCTGCACGTGATCTGAGGACCAGCAGCCCCAGGCATCTTAGAAATGCAGCATCCCAGGCCCCACCCTGGACCCCACTGATCGTTTGCATTTTTGACAACATCCCCAAAGACTCTTGTGCACCTGAAAGTCTGCAAAGCACTGCTCTAGGTGATGTAACTCAATTCAACCTTTGCTCTGTTGTGAAGACACTGCTCTTGGCCTGGAGGGTCTTCGGGGGTGGGAGGGTACGTGGAGGCAAGATAGGAAGGAGTGGAGAGAGGATAACTGAGCACGTAGCCCCCACCAGTGCCGTGGGAGCCTCCATCACAGCTGGCAGGTGCAGGCTGGATGGCAGTGTGTCCGCCCCTCCTCCCTCTGTGCTCTTCACCAGTACTTGCTCTGGGCTTCTGAGCCACCAAATGATTTCTCCCAGCACTCTGCGATTCACCAGAAACTTCCGGAATCCCCCCAGGCCTATCTCTGCCTCTGTCCCTTTTATGATCTAGCTCCGTTGCTTGGGGGGAAAAAAATCTCGCTAACATACATTCATTCATTATTTAAAGGTTGCCGCTGTTCTTTCAGGAAGGTTAAGCATGATGAAAAGATGGGATTTTTTCCACAGGGCGCAGCAGAAAAACTAGGGCTCCCGCATTTTTAAGCTGTTTTGGCCAAGTCTTATTGCATAATTTAAAGCCTGTGACTTATTTAGATTTAATTAGCCAAAGGAGCAGCTGCTGCGGGTTCATTAGTCAGTATTTATTAAGCGCTCCCAGAGGGCTTGTCCAGGGCTCTTAAGAGCCAAGTGGAGGATCAGCTTTGGACTTGCAAATTTCCTACACTTAAGTATGAGGGTATCGCAGATAGCGTCAGGAGGTAGGCATTTTTATTCCTCAAGAACAAAGGGGTGGCATCAAAGGGCCTGGGGTCATGAGATGAATCCCACAAACAACTCTGGCATGAGTCAGTGATTTAGGGACTCATGGTGACAGGTATGATAACAGCGTGCGGGCTCATGGAAAAGGCAGAGCTATACAGATGAGAGGTGTTAGTAAAAGATGAGCAAAGGGCTTCCCTGGTGGCACGGTGGTTGACAGTCCGCCTACCTATGCAGGGGACACGGGTTCGTGCCCGGTCCGGGAAGATCCCACATGCCGCGGAGTGGCTGGGCCCGTGAGCCATGGCCGCTGAGCCTGCGCGTCCGGAGCCTATGCTCCGCAACGGGAGGGGCCACAACAGTGAGAGGCCCGCGGACCGCAAAAAAAAAAAAAAAAAAAATAGATGAGCAAAGAATGTGTAGGGATCACCGACCTGACTTTAAGAACTGGGAGAAGTGGAGAGGATCAGAATCGGCTCCAGAGTCTGTGAGGCCCAGCGCAAAAGAACAATGCAGGGTGTCGAGAATTCCAAGGTGGTGACAGCAGAGCCTGAAACCAGGTGTGAGGTCTCCCTGAGCGCAGGGTCCCCCTGAGTATGGGGCCCAGTGCCAATGCTGTGGCAGTCCGCCCATGAGGCCAGCCCTCGAGGTGGATGAAGGAGACCCCCTGGGGTGGGGGGCTTTTGTGGATCCCCTCAAATCCCATCCTGGTCCTCGGCACCCCATCAGCTGGAGGAAGGGGAGCAGGTGCTATGCATTTTGAAAGGGGGTGGGGACCACGGGAGCAGGCCCAGCAGTGGAGGATGCTGAGTCTGGTGGCCTGGGGGGACAAAAGGTCCCCTCCCAGGCAATGCAGGGGTGCCCCTCGTACACCCACCGGCTCTGGAGGCAGAGTCTGGCTAAGCAGGAGGCACCTCTTGGTGTGCAGGTCACGCCCCAGGCTTGCAGCTGCTAATCCCAGGGCTAACAGAAGCAAAGAGCTCTCCAACTCTTGGCGTGTCCCCTCCCTCCTGGCTTCCGCCCCCAGCCCCATTCAGCTGCCCGTTTTTCTCTGGGCTAGAAAATCCCAAAATAGGAGAATAAAGCTACACTTTTTACCCTCATGAGCCTCATTTGTATCAAATGACACAGTCACTTTGCCGCAAACTTTTTCATCAAAGGAGCCTTTGTAGGGTCCTGGGGCAGAAAGCAGGCCTTGGAAGACAGCCACCAGGAAGCCGGGCAGAAAGTGCTGAGCAAGGCAACCCTTAGTTTAGGTAGTGGGGGGGCGGGAGGGAGGCGGGGGAGGGCGGTCTCAGACATTCTCTACCATGGACCTGCTCTCCTCCCAGCACTCTCTTTGACCAGGAGATGCCAGAACAGCTAATTGTGTGCTGCCGGGACCAACCCACTGCCGGGGGCTCAATCAGTGCTTGAAGCAAATGAATGAACAAGCCAATGAACTAAAGGATACACTAGACAACCTGAGAGAGGATCCCGAGCTCAAGCCTCTGTGAAGACGTGCTGGAGAGGAGAGAAGGGAGCACACGCTTCCCCAGTACCTACTGGCTATTCTGCCCCGTGCAACACACTTTATGTTAACTCATCTCATCGCACGGCCACTCCCTGAGGGAGTGCTATAACCATCCTCACTTTGCAGAAGAGAACGAGACTCAGAGAGGTTCAGGAGTTGCCTGAGCTCCCTCGGCAAGAAGGTGGCAGAGGTCAAGTGTGGCGCAGAGCTGAAAGTTGCTTTAAAGAAAGCTACGAAATCTATGTCTCATTTATTTGTATTTGTGAATGACGATTCAGAGCTGCTTTGATAACGTATGTGAAAAGTACTGTTACTGTATTTCATGTGGTATTATGCAGTCCACTATGTCTCTCTATTGTGCACACCTACGGGTAGTGGCTTCAAAGGTACTTGGCTTAAAAATCTACCGTTTCATTCCACCCACTCTCTCCCTTCCTCCCACCAAAGGCTGTGGAGGGAAATGTCTCTGAGAGGGGACAAGGACGTAAGTCCTCACTAGCCCAGGAACTTCACACACCTGCTATTTTCTTGGCGAGAGGGAGATCCATACTCAAAGCCCTTGATGCCCCCCACTCCCCTCCCTCCCTCCCATTTCCACCATGTGACGATGCAGGCCCCCTGTCTAGTTGTTCAAGGGCATCCAGGAATCCAGTCTTTTTATGTGTTGGTTCCATCTTTTTAAGCACTCTGTGGACCTAACAAAAGTCTGTGGGCCCACCAGTTCACAAACTTTGAACTTGAGATGTGATTTCCCTTACGATAGAGTCTTCTGTTTCACTCAGAGACATGCTGGGGCGTTTCTTCAAACAGAAAACACTCCTAGTTATGAAAATAGAACGTGATTCACTCCAGCACCGCGTTGAAGCACAGAAGCAGGAGTAAAGCATGCTTCTTCCCTTCACAAATAGCCTCCCCTTGAGGTGTTTCAAGAGACAGATCTCTTAATGCATTTCAAATCAGGTTAGAGTGGCAAAAATCCAATTTTCATACAACTTCTTGAAGGAAGATGGGAATTTGGCTCGAGCCTGGATCAGAGTTAAAGAAGGGACAAGGCAGGGGCCTGGGGGTGGGGAAATGAGGCAAGAGAGTGCGTTGAGGGTGGAGGGCAAAGGGGGGTGCCCTCGCTGAGAGACGTGGAGAGAGGCTGGCAACAGCTCTGTGAAGTTGGTGAGACAGAGAGGTGGGTCATGCGGATCGGAGCCAACTGGAGAGGGGAAGAGGATGAGGGAGCTCCTTAGTTGCCATGGTGACAAAGGAATAAGGAAAGGGGGGGGAAGAGTGAGGGGGGAATCTCGGAGAAGAGCTATATTATGCTGCTACAACCAGCTCTCTCCTCTCCACCCAGGACCCCTGCCTATGACTCCCTGGGCCCTCTGCCACCTCCCCCACCTGACTCCATTCATCCCTGGCGTGGATAAAGTCCTATGAAATTACGTCAAGGACATTTAGATCCTATACATGGGTGGTCTGGACAGATACCTACTTACGGTGCATCTGGGTCTCCAAAAGGCCTCTTGAATTCAAAAATATTTTCTCCACTGTCCTGCTATATAAAGCTTACAATTCTACTATTAGGGCAAAATTTCCTGGACTAAGTATTTGTTCATGTTCAATTACAAACCCTCCTTAGGAACTGTAATATCTTGGATATTAACTTCTAGAATCTCATAAATTAATTTATCACATGTAGCAGGGATCTCAGCCTAGGAATGTCCACTACTAGGATTCAGGCATATCTAAATATGTATGATAAATTAGTAGGGCAGACCCCAGACGGGCCAGTTCATAGGATGGTTCCAGTGGCATCTGCTATGTGTGTTAAATGTTCATTTCCCCTTGATTTTCTTTTGGGGAACTCCCTGTTCATCAATCTTTGTCCAAGAGGTTCAAGTGGGCTGACTTCCAATCGAGGGTGGACCCAAGACCCAGACCTGGCCAATCAGAGCATTCCATCTCCTGGCCAAATGATTGGTTCTGGTGTGGACACATGACCCAAGCCTAACCAATGAGTCTCAGACTTAGGACTTTTGCTGGAACTCCTGGGAAAGATAAACTCTCCACTGGGTACTAAGCAAGCAGAATAAATGTCCAGAGCTACTGGAGGCTGTCTTGTTCCACTCGGGGAAGGCCTCACTGAGAATAAAGCTGACGTGAAGAAAAGCAAAGCCAAGAAGAGATGAGAAGACTCAGGGAAGGAGAGGGAGGGAGGGAGGAGAAGGAGAGAGAGTGAGTCCTTGTTGGCATGATTTGAGCCCCTGGATCCACCTGAAACAGAGACATCCCTACGCTTTTCAGTTGCTATTAACTTTGATTTAAATTGTGTTTCTGTCACTTGGAACCAAGAGTTCTGAATCATGCAAGGGCTTTCCCATTTGGCTAAGGAGAAGAGGATTACATGAGTTGGAACATGGGCTCAGCAATAGCTAATGGAGGTGATTTGGCACCTGTTCCCAGCCTGTCCTCTGGAGAAAGCCGTGGAGATGAACCTAAACAAGGGAGTGCGAGAGGCGTGGGGAGAAGTGGAGCTATTAGAAGCATACATGAGAACCCACATGTCGAAAGGGAGCCATTTGTCCACTTCTGGAGGGAAAACAGCCCTGCTCTGGCCCCATGAGGGGTTGAGGTATTGATGTCTGTGCCAAGGGAAATGGTGGTAGGACCTTGCTGAGAGGGGATGCCAGTGGGAAACCAGAGAGAAGCATAGTCTGTACACTCACAAAAGGCTCCATGAAAAGACCATGAAAGGTCTGGAAGCAACCCAAGTGTCCATCAACTGATGGGTGGCTAACTACTGTGTGAGAGAGCCATACAATGGAATATTATTTGGCAATAAAAAGGAATGAAGGGGCTTCCCTGGTGGTGCAGTGGTTAAGAATCCGCCTGCCAGTGCAGGGGACACGGGTTCGAGCCCTGGTCTGGGAAGATCCCACATGCTGTGGAGCAAATGGGCACGTGTGCTACAACTACTGAGACTGCGCGTCTGGAGCCCACAAGCCACAACTACTGAGGCACAGGCCTAGAGCCCGTGCTACGCAACAAGAGAAGCCACCACAATGAGTAGCCCCTGCTCACCACAAGCAGAGAAAGCCCACACGCAGCAATGAAGACCCAGTGCAGCCAAAAATAAATAAATTAATTAAATAAATAAATTTTTTAAAAAAAGGAATGGAGCATTGATCCATGCTACCACATGGTTGAACCCTGAAAACATCATGCTAAGTAAAATAAACCAATCACAAAGGACTACATATTTTATAATTCCATTCATATGAAATGTCCAGAATACACAGATCTCTAGAGACAGATTAGTGGTTGCTTAGGGCTAGGGGGACAGAAAGATTGAGGGATGAGAGCTCGGGGTGCACAGTTTCCTTTAGGGTGATGAAATGTCCTAAAATTAAATGTGGTGATGGCTGCAAAACCTGAATATGCTAAAAGCCATCTAATTGCACACTTTAAATGGGGAAATTGTACGGTATATAAATTATATCTCAATAAAGCTGTTACCCTCCAAAATGGCTCTTGAGGTACCTGCCCAGTCCGCGTGTGGCAGGGGTAGGGGTGGGGGGTTGGCCTCCAGGAGGCCCAGGGCACATGATGTAGCTCTTGCTACTCTGGGAGAGAGTGTGCCCTTCAATCCAATAAGAGGGACCTCACTCTGGGCCAGCACTTTAAGAGGGCTCCCCTCTGATTCTTATCTGGTCTCCCCCCTCCCCACAGGGTAAAAAGTCTGTAGGGCCAAGTGGACGTGTACACCACACTCACACCTTCCAAGAACATACCCTAGGCATACAGGACCAAGGAACTCCTTGCCCAGAAGGTCCCAAACCTGTTTCTCCAGCCTGCAGTCAGTCCTCTTCCCCAGGTCGATCCTCCCTCCACAGGGTAGACTGGAATGGTGGCGAGCATAAAAGAGGTGTGACTGGAACCTGGATATGTAGGCTGGATGCCCACATCAGGCCCCTCCAAGGGTGAGGCAGAGCTGGGGGGTGAAGGAGAAGGGGACAGGCCATGGGCCATGAGTGCAGGGTGGCGGGGAGGGGGCCTGGGGCCAGGTCTCCCCAAAACCACCATGTTCCAGCACGGGGATCAGAGGGATATGAGCATTCTCAATCCAAACTTGACCTTCTAGGTCATCATGAAGATTTATTTTTCAAGATAGGAAGCTGGAACATTTAACAATTTGTTAGCTCACTTTACAGTTGTAAGATATGTGAACACATGGCTTGCGGACCTCCCTTTGTCCTCGTGCTCTGGACCCCCTCAAATATAAAGATCTGATGCTGAGAGGTGCTACACTTGAGAGAAATCTATCAGAGCTTTTCTTTCTAATGAATCCTGCTGTGGGGTTTCCCAGGTCGCATTTACTGATTTCGGGAACAGTTCATAGATTCTTCGCTCCAGGCTAAAGAGAAAGCTGATACTTGGCTGCCCACAACCTTGAAGTTTAATGATTTCTCTCAACGTCTCCTCAGCTTAGCCCAGGGCTTAGGCACGTAGTGAGGGGCAGGCTGGAGACTGGGTGGTTCCCTGAGCCATACTAAGGAATCCGTGTCTGTCTGGCTCTCTTGTCTTCAGTCTTGTTGTTGCTTTAGGATATAATGTAATAGAGTCCAACTGGCAAGGAATTCTAGCAGAGGCTCATGGGAAACACCTGAGAGCAGGGCTGGGACAGGCCAGAGAGTCTCTCTTCATCCTTCCTTTGTATCTTCCTGATGGCCAAAATCTCTGTGGGATCTTGTGCTAGTGCCTTTAGGGGACAGACCTGCAAGACACACGGTCTCTACCCTCCAAGAAGTTACCATCTGGTTGCAAAATAACACTGACACTGATCATTAAAACACAATATAAAAACCCTAAAATATAACTTAGGGTGTGACATAAAGCGTTTTCAAGACTAGAGACCATCTCGTCCAGAGTTTCTCCTTGGCACTGTTGACACTTTGGGCCACATTATCCTTTGCTTGGAGAGATGGGAGCTGTCCTGTGCATTGCAGGATAGTTAGCAGCATTCCTGGCCTCTACTCACTAGATGCCAGTAACAGGCTCCCGGCCCCAGTTGTGACAACGAGAAACATCTCCAGATACTACCAAATGTCCTGTGGGGGTCAAAACTGCCCCCAGTTGAGAACCATTGCTCTAGTATAAATATCCCCCCATCATTTCCAGTATAATTAATGTCTATAGACAGAGATTGCAGGAAGCCACATGCGGGGGAGATGATCGTGGGCTGGAGGAGCCTGGTTCTTGGAGGAGAAGGCAGCACCTGAGGCCGTCCTCATAGGGTGGGTAGGGTTTGGTGAATCCAGCCAGAAGGACAGCACTCCAAGAGGGGAGACAGTATGCTCGAAGACAGAGAGGCTAGAACAAGCAGCGTGCCCCACATGGTTATGAGGTTGTGCAATGCCAAAAGGTGCCCAGTCGGGGGGACAAGTGGGCACTGAAATGCGGCCCACCCTCCCCCGGCCAAGCCATGCCCCTTGGCACTGGGCTGCATCAGTCCAGAGGAAGGGGAGAATTTTTCTTAGTACAGAGGTGTCTTGTGAGCCCCACCTCATATGCTCACGGTGCTGTACTGCCCAAAGAAGGCCTTTTTCCAATGACAAAAGTGCCACAGCAGCAGGCCAAGCCCCCACGAATGAGCACAGCCTGGGATGGAGAGGACAGAGAGCCAGCAAAGTAGCCAGCCCTCCGTCAGGGACTGATGGGGACTCCAGCTTTCTCGGGCCCTCGATGGTCCCACTATGCTCCTCTCCACTCTGATTTCTCTGTGGGGAGCCCCCCAGCCCCCCTGCTCTGCAGAGGCCCCACATGGAAGAATGAGAAGGAAGGTCTTTCAAGAGCTCAAAGTAGGTTGAACCAAAAGGGGAAGGAAAGCTCTAAGAGTCTGGGTCTGAGACAGACAGCAGCCAGTGTGCCTGGCTCAGATCCTTGCTGTTTCCATCCCCTCCTCAGAAAGGCCCTACAGAGAGGTGGTCATCCCTCAGGGAAGGGACCCCTCGCCCCATCACCTTCCCTTTCTTTGCTCATCCATCCAGCAATGGACCGGCACAAACTAAGGTACAGGTGCTCTTGGGGATACATGAAGACCCTCCAAAGGGTACACACTTTGGTGTAAGTCATTTTAGGAGCCTCACATGACGAGTCCTCGACTTCCACAAGCGCTCTCTTATACAGCTGTCCTGTCTGAGCACATGGACGAGGGATGCTGCTTGTTCTGCCTCTTGCTTCGCTTGCACAATCACCCTTCTCCCACCTCCCAAAAGAAAGGCACACTACCTACCTGTCCCAAGTCTTCCCACAGCGCATTGGCTTAGGGAAAAATGCATGGTGCACTGAAAGGACAGTCTAAATGCCAGCATCCATGTGGAGAAAAGGGGTGACTAATGACTGGGCAAATCGACGAGCTTCCAATTCTCTGCTCTCATTCAGACTGAAGGAGAATCTATTCTAGTTGTCAGCTGATAGGTTTTTAATGATCTACCCATATGATCTTTGAGATTAACTCAAAAGGAGTTTATAAAACTGAGCGACATTGCTACAACAAAACTCCCTACATTCCTTTGTACTTATGTATGTGAAAAGATTTCTGAGCTCAGCTCTTGCACCTATTTAAAACACAAAACAAAACAAATAGAATTAATACCGAACCTTGACCCCTTCTAGCGATGAGTAATATTCATCCATGGATATATGAACTAATTGGGGTAGGGAAAAAAAGCTTCTTCTCATTAAGAGATGTAGTTTCAATTAATCTTTATTTTTTATGCTTCCTTAGTAGCTATTAGATTTTCTAATAGCATTTGTTTTGATTAACTGTATATTAGTTGTCATGGTACAAATCCAGACAAAATACTCTCTAACATTTAGAATCTATGGTCACAAGAAATTTTAAAAATAAATTCATTTTATATACATAGCTTGGTTGCAGAGAAGTATGATAGGGTGATGCATAAAAGATATACAATCATAAAAATGTATTAGGATAAAATTCTGTAGGGAAAGTAGAAGGAAATATAAATTCAAGGAGGAAAAAGAGATGAAATTTTTCCAACTGTTAAGGCAGAATTTCATGTATTTTTTAAAAGGATTACAGTGGGTATCCAATCACTATAGTATTTCATTTAGAAACATTTCTCAGAGTACTGCAACACTTTTATCTTTAAATGTCAATATTTGCGTACACCAGAAAGTACACCCTATGTAACTGTTTAAACCATGGAAAAATTTTGTGTGTTGGCTCCTAAAAATGTGCAAAGGGGTACACATATTTTCCAAAAAAATTTTTGGAGTCTACAAGAAAAACATTTAGAGCACCAGCGTCACAGAGCTTGGCTCTTGCCTGCAAGGGGAGGGCCTACAATGAATGCAAAATCAGCACCTTTGAAGATTCCCTAAAGCTTGAGGGACCTGAGGGCACCCTTAAAGCATTGCCAAGGGGGTGAGGGCTCTCACTATTGTGAAACTGGGCCAAGGAGCTCCCCCTTCGTCCTGTCAATATCTTCCTCCCTCGTCTTTCTCTTCTCACTTGTTTTATTTGCAGCTTTCCTCCAAAATCCCATTCCCTCCACTACAGATGCCCTGTCAGGTCAGTGTGAGATCTGTTCTGCTTTGTTGTGTCCCACCTCACCGGTCCTTTCTCCCAGAAGCCTTCGGGTGGGCGGGCAGTGTCCCCACCCCCCCACCGCCAGCCTCGCTGGCCGCAGTCTAATACCCCATGTACACGCGCAGCACCCACTGCTTCCTCCAGTTTTCTCTTGCTTTGGGCTAGTCCTCACTCCTCAGCTAAGCCATAAGTTTTCTCATCTGTGTCTCCAAACCTCTCTTCTCAGCCGTAAGAGGCGGATAAAAAGAATTAAGCGCGATGAAATTTGAACAGCGCCTGGCACCGAGCCTGGCCTGCAGCCAGAACTTGGCACCCAGCTGCATTCAGCAAATACTTGCTAATCGTGCTGTTGCATTTTCTCGCTGGCCAGTGATTACAGAAGTCTGGGCTTCCTAGCGTCCCCCTTCTTCGCCCAGGGAACCAAAGAGAGTTCCCAAATCCCCAGGTCTCCTTTAGATAGCTTGTCAAGTAGGGGTGATGGAAATGCCTTCCCCCTCCCGCCACCGCTGCTGCCGCCGAGTCCGCTCTGGGTGCCCGAGCCCAGGCTGGCGGGGTGAAGGGGGTGGGGGGAGCTGGGAGCTATGAGGTCATACTCGGGTCACGTGACCGCTGCCGCATCTGTCAACTGTGGTACAATTACTAAGCCGGTCGGGCCTAGCGACATTCAAACCAGTTCTCTCTTCCTCCTCTCTCTCCCAGGCTCTGTGCCCTTTCACACCAAGGGACCGTCTCAAAAGTCTAGGACCCTGAAGGAGTTGGCTTTCACATGCTACAATTTAAAGGGCTGGGATAGAAAGAAAGGGGGGGGCGGGGCGGGCGGAGAGAAACAAAAGTCCAAGAATGCACTTACTGCTGCTGCAGTTTGAAAACTGTGCTTAAGGTTCTTTAAAATCTTTTTCGGTCAAAGCAATTTGACATATGTATTACAGAGTCTATAAAAATCCTCATACTCTAACCCATTAATTCCAGCTCTAGCATGCTTGTAAGGGAAGTAATCCAAACAGGGGCAAAGGTTTCGGGACACGAAATTCACCGTCTTGTTATTGAAATTAACAAACTATATAACGAAACGGAATAGATTAGGGTATAAAAGAACAATAAAATATTGTTCAGTTGTTAAAAATGGTGATTTCCAAGAATCTTTCATGACATGAAAGATGTATGAAAAAATGACCACAGGGAGTATTTGCTGAGCACTTCCTATGTGCCAAGTGTTCTGCTAAACGCTTTCTATGGATTGATTCTTACAACCTAAGTAGACAGATACTATTATTATCCCTCTTCTAAAAACTGTGGCCTAGAGAAGGAAGCTGCCTAAGGTTGACTAGCTAATAAAGTGTGAAAATTGAAGCTTAGCGGTTATCCAAAGGGTTTACCTAAATAAATGGCAGAGGCAGGATTTGAACTCACAGAGTCAAATCCTGAGTCTGGAGACCAGTCTTTTAACCTCCATGCTCTTAACTGCCTGCCCAGTAGTAACTAGCAAGAAATCAGTATGAACACTGCACACACACCATCAGGCCAGTAATATGTATACACACATGTGCCCCTACACACAATATATGAGTAGCAAAAGAGTGGAAGGACAGACACCCACATTTTCACACTGGTATCTGTCAGTGGTACAATTACGAGTGATTTAAGTTTTCTTTATACTACTCTAAATCTTTTAAATTAATACAATGTATATGTATTAATTTAACAAGTAGACAAAATGTTAAATACAGACTGATTCCACTAGAGAGCCCTGTGCCAATTATGGGATTATTTATTATAAGGACAACTTGAAAGTAACTCAAGTGTCAATTACTGTTTGAATAGTTAAATGAATTATAAAACATATTAGGTGCAATAATTTGCAGGCATGGAAAATGAAGGATACAGAGATCAAGTGATACCGTTATGTGAAAAATCAAGGTACAAAATGGTAGGCCTATTATGCACAGTCACTTGAAAATATTACTGTAAAATATGAAAGAAAGGAGAAAAAGATAACTATATCAGGATGATAAAATTATATGTGATTTTTAAACTTTTCTGACTTCTATAATGTCTTTTATTTCTTGTATACTAATACAAATATTTTCATCGAGTTAAGGTTCCATATCAAAATTAGCAATGGAGCACATGGGCATCTTTTTTGCCTTTTTAGAATGCTTTCTGTTTTATCTCATTTCATTGACAAAACGCCCCAATGAGAATACTGTAGGCACTTTCTTATCCATTAAGAAAAGTTAAGGCACTGAAATGGTGAATGAGTTACTTGGAGTAAACCAGCAAATGCATGGCAACCCCTGGGACTAGAACCCAGGCCTGCAATCTCCTACCCCAGAACTCTGTCCTATAAACCACACCAATTCCTTTCTGTGAAGGGCTGCATGGTGCTGCCTAGAGAATACAAACTACTATTACAAGACTCCAGACTCTGAGAACCAAGTGTATATTCTCTCAATGAGCAAGAGCCTGGAGGCAGGGAGCATGCATTGCCCTATTTCTGCTCTTTGTCTTCAGAGTGAGAATGTCTAAGGCCCAAGGCTTCCCCCGCCCCTCCAAAGCCCTCCACACACACAGCCAACCACGTCCCCCAAAGCAGGCCACCTGCGAACATGCCTTGCTCTTGGTTGGAGAGCGAGGCCAGTAGATGTGCAGTGTATCCTCCCCGACACCCTTTACTGTACAACCCTGCCCACGGCCCCCACAGGAGAAGGATCAGGGGCCCTACAGGCCAGCATGTGTCAAAGGCCAGTCTCAAACTAGGTAGGCACCAGACAAGCAAGCCTAGAAAGAAAGATCAGGACATACAGACAACCAACAGGCACATGAAAAGATTCTCAATGTCACTAATTGTTAGAGAAATGCCAATCAAAACTACAGTGAGGTACCACCTCACACCGGTCAGAATGGCCATCGTCAAAATGTCTACAAATAACAAATGCTGGAGAGTGTGTGGAGAAAAGGGAACCCTCCTACAGGATTGGTGAGAATGTAAATTGATGCAGCCACTATGGAGAACAGTATGGAGGTTCCTTAAAAAACTAAAAATAGAGCTACCATATGATTCAGCAATGCCTTGCCTGGGCATATATCCAGAAAAGACAAAAACTCTAATTCAAAAAGATACGTGCACCCCAGTGTTCATAGCAGCACTAGTTACAATAGCCAAGACATGGAAGCAACCTAAATGACCATCTACAGATGAATGGATAAGAGATGTAGTGTGTGTGTATATACATATATATATACACACACACAATGTAATGTAAGCCATAAAAAAGAATGAAATAATGCCATTTGCAGCAACATGGATGGATCTAGAGATTATACTAAGTGAAGTAAGTCAGACAGAAAAAGACAAATATCATATGATACAAGTGAATTTATTTACAAAACAGAAATAGACTCACAGACATAGAAAACAAACATATGACTACCAAAGGGGAAAGGGGGAATAGGGATAAATTAGGAGTTTGGGATTAACATATACATACTGCTATATATAAAATAGGTAAACAACAAGGACCTAATGTATAGCACAGAGAACTATACTCGGTATCTTGTAATAACCTATAATGGAAGAGAATCTGAAAAAGGAAATATATATGTGTATACTATATACATATATATAATACTGAATCACTTTGCTGTACACCTGAAACTAACACAACATTGTAAATCAACTATACTTCAATCAAAAAGAGAGAGAGAGAGAGAGAGACAGAGACAGAGACAGAGAGAGAGACAGAGAGAGAGAGAGATCAGAAGAGGTCAAGTGTCAGCAGCAGTGGGTGAAGCCAACAGTGGGGAGCTGGGGGGCTGAGGAACCCCAAGGAACTGGGTCATCAGGCCCTGGTCCCTCATGTAACAGAAGGAGATGTGACTTGCCAGGGTCACACAACAGCCAGACAGAGTAGAAGTAAACCCAATCCACAGCCCAAAGGAAACAGTCAAAGGCCAGGACCAAACTCCACAGAGCCAGGCTTCATTCATTCATTCAAGATATAACCAGTGCCATTCCTGCTTACCAGATCTTCCTGATGTCATGGATTCAGAGCCAGTACCCTGTCCCCAGCCCACTCCCTTTCCGGGGGATCAGGTGACTCCCATGACTCAAGAAGACAAAGAAGTCACAAGCAAGGGAGAAGCTGCCCCTCCAGAGAAACAAATGCAAACTCCAAAGCGTGGAAAACAAACCAATGGGCTGAGTCCAGGGGCGTGACAAGTCCAAGCACTCCAGAGCCCAGTGAGGAAAGCTTCCAGGAGGAGGAGTCAGGAGGAGGTATGACTTGAGTGGTCCAGAAGGATAGGTGTGCTATAAAGTTTGAGCTAAAAGAAAACCAGAAGATTCCATAGGTATGGTAACGCACAAGAAGCTAAGAGGGGGACGGAAGCCTAGGTTTACAAATCCCGATGGCAAGGGAGGGTCCCTAGTAAGGAGAAAGGGAGGTGGAGGTGCTTGGATAGGGTAATTTCTGTAAACAGTACATTTAAGTGTTTGTCCTCAACTTGGAGTGGAAAGCATGGGATACCTGAATATTAACAGCTCCTGCTACTGAAGACAAAGGTAAAGGTAATGGTACTTTCTGTAAGGAAGGGACGCCATTGGCCCCAGATGCTATTTACAAAGGGCTTTTCAGGAAAAAAAAAAAAGTCTTGCCTATAAAGAGACCTGTCCATTAATCTGAGCTGATGATGACTGGGTGGTTTGTTTTCCTATTTCCATGGGATCTGTGGGGTTTCTTTTGAGCAAAGGAGAGGGGCAAATGCTGTGTTGGGGACCTAACAGAGAAGCAGGGACACAGTAAAATGAGGTCATGTCCCTTCCATGCTTGCAAGCCCTAAGTGGCTTCCCATTGTACTTAGAATAAATTCAGATCCCTTTAAGGGCCGCCCACAAGACCCCTGGGATCTGGCCCTGCCCCTTCTGTCTCACCTTCACTTGCTTGGTGAAGCCCACTGACCTCCTCTCTGCTCCTCAAGCCAGCAGAGCTTTCTCTGCCTGGTGCCTCACACTGGGGTTCCCTCTGCTCAGAACGTCCTTCCCTTCCGCCCCCGTCCCCCCACCCTGCTGTTTCCGTGGATGCCTCCTTCTCCTGCCTTAGGTGCACAGGGCCCTACGTGAGCAGAGGCTGCCAAAGGCCTCCCTGCCCATAACCTTTTACTTCTCCATAGCACTTAGATCAACCGAAGTCGCCAGCTGTCTACTTGCTCAGTGTAGCGAGTGTCCCCTCCTGACCCCTCAGCCCTCTCACTTGTGCCCACCATCCCCATCAGCAGGTTCCTTTGGAAAAGCTGGGGTCTTAACTGCCCTGTTCACTGAAAGGGATGCGGTGCCAGGCAGAGCGCCTGACATTGGTAACCAGCCAATAAATATTTGTGGAGTGAATAAATGAATAAGAGGTCTGCTGATTTGAATGTAACTGAGTGAAAACCCAGAGCTCAAATTCCAAAGGAGAAAATAAGAATCTTTACACACTCCCTATTGCTTCCCTTTCTCCAACTGAGCCCCAGCACAACTTGCTTCCACTTTCTCCGCTCCTCCCTCCCTCCCTCCCTTCTTTCTTTTACAGAGGTTCACGAGCACCTGCTCTGGCCGGTGCTGTGTGGTGGGCCCACCTTCCCACCCACTCTGCTCCCCAACATGCCCCCGGGGCCCTGACCTCATCCAGGACCCCAGTCTATCCCTGGGCCCCCTCAAGTCACATCCCTTATACAGTCACCCCCCGGTACCTCTTCTCTGTAGACCTTCATTGTGACTGAGCCCTGAGGACAGAACACCCTGGGAAAGAGAAATGAAGGATTCTCCAAGGAACAAGCTATAGCCATGTATTTGCTAACATATTTGCCCTGCTGGGAGCCAAAGTTTTGGAGCTTTTATACATTAAGTTTTCATTTAAAAGGAATGACAACAACCCAGTCTTATCAGGTTTTTTGTTTGCAGTCCCAAGGGTCTTATTAGCTGGCTATGACCCAGGACTGCTTCCTTGCTTCCTTTGAGGCTCAGATTCCTTTGAGGCTTTCAAGATCCCTTCAAGTTCTAAATCTTGTGTGATCTTGGGGATGTGAATCCACTCAGGCTTGGTAACAGCCAGGAGTCATCAAACATCACCCTCTCTGGGCTCACCTCCCAGTGATAAAAAAAACACGTGCCCAATTCCATCACTCCACGGGTGTGCAGGAGGAGGTGGTGAGCTGGGCCAAGGGTCTGCCAAGACTGTCTGAGCTGGGGATCCCTTCTGCTGCGTCTGCGGAGAGAATGGAGTAGCCTGCCTTCCAGTGAAAGGGGTCCCATCCTGCAGGAAAGGACCACGGGGCGAGCTGTGAGGTTGTGTGGGAAAGCTGGGGAGTTGTGAGAAAGTGAGGGTTTATCATGCTTTAGAACAGAGCTTAGGAAGGTGAGGGTGGGAGGAGAGATACAGCCTTTTCCAGCATTGTCAATGACCAGGCATGATGTCAGAAACAAGGTAATGAACAGGGAGGGTACAGAGAAGGAGACAGGGGAGGGCAGAGGAAAGGGGCAAAGACTTGAGTATCTCCCTGGGGAGTTCAGTGAGGGGCTGCACTGGTTCCCAGAGCCACGCGGGTTGGGGTTGGCCCAGCATAGGTCTGCTGACCCCCTTCCAGGGATCTTGGGACCCTAGGGACAGAGAGGAAGCCCTGCAGCATTTTCTGAGGTTCCAGCACGTGCTCAAAGTAACCTTTCCATTTCTGGCTCTCCAGGCAGCTCAGGATCGGAATTAAATCTACGCTCTCCCTCCACCAAGTTATCTTTGCCGACAGCCTTCCTGCGGGGGGCAGGGGGGCTGGCCTCAGTGAGGGGCAAGGCCTGACGGCCTGATGTTCAGTCTCCCCCAGCCCTCCCCAGGCAGGGAGTGAGCCTGCAGAAGCAGCCTCGCCATAAGCACTGCCTGGGTCTGTGTCAGCAGCAAACAGCTTCCCTTGCACCTCGGGAGGAAGTGTTAATGAGAAGAGCGGTGGGGAAGGGTTGCGCCTGCCTGCGGTTGTAACAGTTTGCTCCTTTTGGCTCCTGGGGACTGAGGAACTTACACAAGGAACACGCCTTCTTGAGGGTAAGACGGTTAACGCTAATAAAGAATGTGTGTACGTTTGTACTAGACAACTAACATAAAGGGCCTAGTGCAAACATCTCTAAAGCAAAGATCCCGACAGGACCGCAGCTGCCAGAAGGTACAGGATGGTGACCAGCAGCCTACCCCACAGGTCTAGGGTGGCACTGGGAGCTACAGAAAGGTGAGGGCTAAGATTTGCCTCTGCGTGGCTGAGGCCCCTAAGGACGACCCAGCCCATCCACAGCCCCCTGCCTTCACACCCAGGTCCAAAGCAAACCCCCTCCTGTTTCCCAGGGAGGGAAGGGATCCGATAAACCCTGACTGAAGCGAGTCCTGCTTGAGTTCAGGCTCTACCCATCTGCAGCCTTCCCCTCAGCAGCAGTAGAGAGGGATTTTCTTGTCAAGAGCCATCGCTGGGTTACAGGGCGGGCGTCCGAGCCCTGGTCCTCACCTCACGTCATTGCCCTTTTCTATGGCACAATCCGTGCTTGAAGAGAAGGCCTCCGTCCAGAAACCAGAGCCAGGCCGGGAATGAAGAATGTAACAAACATTTTAAATGTCTGTTCAGACCCTACGACGTGCACACCCAGCGTCAGCACTAAAGGAACAAAGCAGCAGGGACCACAGAGAAGAATGAAGACACAGTCCCTACCAACAAAGATCTGTGTCGAAAAAGATGGGCCTGAGTAGACAAAGCAGCTGACAGGAAATAACGGCAATGCATGGAAAGTCCTCATGAACGGGGGCTGCGGTCCTGATAGCCAGGGGCTAGGAGGGCAGGCTTGGTTCACCACCAGCTTTTGTTTCGCTGAGGGGACACTGTGAGGGTGGAGGCTGGAACCCACGGGGTTGAGAGGCTGAGGAGGAGGGGGCTGGGGAGAAAGCGTATCCGGCAGCTCTGGAGAGAGACAAGCTTGGGAAAACAGAGAGGTGTTGAAGTGCGACTGGGGGAAATTTTGTCCCACGTGTACTATGTAAAGCTCTCCTCAACTTCCCATAAAACCTTTCATTAAAACTATTTTGCAGGGGAGATGAATTAATGTCAATTTGGAGGACGTGAATTATTGTCGGGGGCCCCAATAACGGACTGAGGCCAGCTCAGAGGGCTGGACCTGGGGTGGACCAGGGGGCTAGACACTCCTGGGTTATACAGCTTGAAGTGGGGTTCAAGTTCCCAGAATGGGAGGTGGCTGGGGGCTCAGGCAAGTGGGAAGGGAATGCTTTGCTGGGCCTGGAATGATGGCTGGGAGAGAAAGGGGGGGGCTCTGAGGGGGAGTCCAGGGGGGCTTGTAAGATGGTGTGAAACTGTGATGGAAAGCCTCAAGCCCTGGACAAGTGAAAGGATTTATTGAGGTGGAAGGCAGGGAGGTGGCAGCGGATAGGACACGGGTCACTGATTCTGATCTCCTCCGGCCTGTGTATCAGAGAATTTGACCTACCTCACCAAAAAGCTGGGGAGACTGTCATCTCCCACCTGGGCTGATAAAAAGTTCCCCAACTGGGCTCTGGCCTGCAGTCTCTCCCTCCCTCCAATGTGTCCTCCACATACAGTGCCACTGGAATAATCTTTTAAAAGTCCAGTTCTCAGGGACTTCCCCGGCGGTCCAGTGGTTAAGACTCCGTGCTTCCAGTGCAGGGGGTGTGGGTTCGATCCCTGGCTGGGGAACTAAGATCCCGCATGCTGTGAGGTGCGGCCAAAAAACTTAAAAATAAATAAAGTCCTTCAATGACCCTGCATCACCTACACCCCACCCCCACACACACACCAGATTTCATCTAATTCCTGAGCAGGGCAGGAAGCACACATAATCAGGCTTTGTCCATCTTTCCAGCCTCATCCATGTCACTTCCCTTCGCCCTTCACACTCCATCACGCTGAACTACACACAGGTCCTCAAACACAACTTGCTTTTTCACACCTCAGGGCCTTTGCATATGCTCTCCCCACCCCATCCCCTACCTCTGCCTGAAGTTCTTTCCCCAGCTCAACTGCCAACATCCCGGAGCATTCTGTGAACCTCTCTACCTGCTACTGTATTTCCACAGTACGCTGAATACAGCACTTCCACGTTGTAACATCACCATGTTATCATCTGTGTATGCGTCTATAATTAGTCAGAGGACAGGACCAGATGGTATTCTTTGCAGCCCAGGAGCTAGCACAGCACCTAGCTCATTGCTGGCATTCAGAAATTTTTCAATGAATGAGTCAATTCACAACTCAAAAGGGCCCACAAAGAAGACACCCTTTAAGGAGTCTGTCCAGCTGACAAAGACCCCCTTTTCTCTAAGAACTGCCCCAGACACCAACTGGACTGTAGGTGGACATCTAATCTGAATTGAGCCAAATGGATTCCTTCTAAGAAAAGAGGAAATAACTCCAAGAAAAGCAAATTTGTTTCTGGAACTACAACATGTAAACTCTGGGGACCATGCAAACTCCACCATTTAAAATGGACAGTAGAGGACTTCACTGGTGGTGCAAGAATCCACCTGCCAATGCAGGGGACACGGGTTCAATCCCTGGTCCGTGAAGATCCCACATGCTGCGGAGCAACTAAGTCCATGTGCCGCAACTCCGGAGCCCACATGCCACAACTACTGAAGCCCACGTGCTATAGGGCCTGTGTGCCACAACTACTGAGCCCACGTGCTGCAACTTCTGAAGCCCGTGCACCTAGAACCCGTGCTCCACACTAAGAGAAGCCACTGCAGTGAGAAGCCTGCACACCACAAAGAAGAGGAGCCCCCACTCGCTGCAACTAGAGAAAGCCCACACGCAGCAACAAAGACCCAATGCAGCCAAAAAAAATGATAAAAAAATAAGAGTATCAGTCCTTACGTTTAAAAAATAATTATAATAAAAAAATAAAATGGACAGTAGAAAAAGTCACTGCTTAAAAAAGAAAATGAACTAGCCATCTAGAGGACTTCAGAAAGCTTTCTGATGCCCAGTTCCAGCCCTCCCCTGAGACCATGACAGATTCCTGTCCCGAGCTCCTGTGAGACACCCCTGTTTACTAATAACCTGCCTCCTACTCTGTATTTGAGCTTCATGGGATTTCTGTTCCTTATAAATTCCTGACCACACAAGCCAACCTTTGCCCTTGGCAGAGTTGCCTGGGGGTTATTTTCTTCAAAAAACTTCTACTTTAATACATAAATCATACACATGCAGAACCAGCTACATAATTTATGGGGCCCAGTGTAAAATGAAACTGTGGAACCCTTTGTTCAAAAAGTACAGTTAAAGGTACTAAAATACTTATAAAGCTTTTTCTTTTCTTCTGCAGTCTCTCTTTTGGCTTGTCATGGTGTTTATTTGCTATTTAATGTCTAAGTAAATAAAAATTACAATATAAAATCCTTAGCATGAATTTTATCATTTATCTTTATATTGTGCAATGCCCATATAGAGAATCACCACAATGACTGTATTTCTTGGCTTCTCCCAGAAGATGCACCCAGCTGGTCACAAGAGATGAGCCCAAGTCGCCTCCAGACACCGAGCTGTCTAATGGAGAACTCCATCAGGTACAGGATACTTCACAGGGCAAGTGCAGATCCTTATAAGCTCCTGAAGATCCCTCCCCGAGACTCAGGCCCAGCAACCTTGACAACTGCTGGGTCCTCCTTCCCACCAGTCCCCAGATCTATGCGTTGTACCGAGGCTGGGGTCAGGAAAGCCGAGCCAGGCATCTCCCATTCCAACAGGCTGGCTGATCCAATCCACAGGAGACAGGTGAACCCCAGGGTCTTTAAACCTCCACACTGAGATGTGCCCAGTATCTGGTGGGTGAGAGACCCAAGCTCACCAAGTCACCTGCTGAATGTGCCATGGAGCTGCCAAGCTGAGCAGAGATGGCCACCATTATGCCCAGCCCTAAGATTCTACGGAGCATACAGACCCTCCCTGCATGCACACTGGGCAGAGGGCAGCAATGAGCACTAGTTGAGGGAAGGGAAGGCAGGGTCTTGGAGCACCAGGGCGCTGGGAAGTGGGTGGTCAAGAACCCAACCCAGGGAGATGGGTAGGCTTTGGGAATCAGTACTACGTGTGAGCCAAGGTCCAAGTCCCTGACACATGCTCCGAAGTCCCACTGGACTTCACTTATAAAGGGCACATGCAAATATAAAATTAAGAATTTCCAGACAGTGGCTGTAAAGCATTAGACCCCAAGTGCCGGGCTCTTCTGACATGGAGCTCTGTGTGACTGCACTCACCATACACCCATGAAGTTGACCCTCTACACATGAAAAAGAGTTCTAGACCTTATTAAATAACGTAAGAACAAGAAGCTGAGACAGAAGAAGAAAAACAAACTTCACATACATATTAAAGAGCTTTAGAACACCCAGACCCATAGGTCAAGAATACCATTCACATCTCAGTTTGAGGACGAGCTAAAGAGCAGATGTCTCTACTCCCTTCAACACAGACTGTAGAACTGACAAGAGGCTGTAATATGTGTAGATAAATTGGAAATAGGTTGCTAAGCACTAAGTCAGGCTTTATTCCAAAGCGTAATGCCTTTAGCTAGTCAAAGGGTATTTCATGAAGACAGGCTAATACCAGAGCAAAAAAGAGGAGGAGGTATTACTGGCTTCCTTTGTCCTAATAACTCATGCTTTTATAGCTTAGAAATTCAACACGAGCTTCACTTCCCAGAGGCTCATATAAAGAACTTCCTGCTGGCACTGGCTCCAAACAAGGCCTTTCGTATTTCTGGCATCTTTTGCCAGGATAAGAGATCCAGTCGACTCTCCAGAGTATTGGAGACCATTATTCTCTGATCACCACTGTAGACCTCCACACCTCCAGCCGCATCTGTAGCCAGTTGCACGCCTCTGTCAACTTGGACTTCCACACGTTTGTGGGAGACTGTCGTGTATTGAGGGATGGCTTTTTGCACTGCAGCCTCCACCAGGAGGAGGTCCTGTGGCCTGCGGCGTACAATCCACCACAGGCTCCAGCAGTCGGAGCAGACCCTGAAGCACTAGTTTATATCCAGCAGCCCCTGGTAAAATACTGGGTCTGCCCCGATCCTGCTGAGTCTCGGCTTTGCATCATTCAGCAATTCTGAGATGAGGTCGTTTCGGGCTCTCGGGACTTTCAGCCTTGCCTGATTCCTCATGGTAGACATCTGGCTTTTCTTCTGCTGCTCTATCTGCTTCTCTTTCTTCTCATAATACGCCATAATCTTCAGTCGTTGGGTTTGCACAAGGCATCCTCTCTCAAGGTTGAACTCTTCCTCAGCCTTGGCGTCTATTTCTTCGGCCTTCTCACTGGCTTCCTGCTCAATGAAAGCCATCACCTACTTAATCTGCTTCTGCACATTGACATCACTCAGGGCCGTGGCTGCTCCTGGAAAGGGAGGTGGAGGGAGAACTGGTGGACTCTCTGGTTCCTTTGACTTAGGGCAGAGTTTCAGGAGTGTCTCCAGAGTTCCACGTTCTGAGCTGTGGAATGCATGAGGGGAGGAAGGATATAGTCAGAGTCCAAAGGGAAGGATCATGGAGACCATCTATTCATGAATCACTTGGAGGAAACTGAAGCCCAGAGAGGGAAAGCAACCTGTCCAAGGTCATACCCTAGTAGAACAGAGACCCAAACCTGGGTTCTCAGAGTTCCATTTCTACTACACTCACCACCTTTTTGTCATCAAATAATAATGAGATGATTAGGGCAGACCTCAGGAAGACTTCTAGTCAGCAATGGCTCAATCACAGATAGCAAGTGGAGAGAATGGAAATGCCAAATTAATACAAAAATGTAGGCACATTTTGGGTTGGAGAGGGCTGGGGAGAGTCAAAAGAAACTTGTGGTTAAACAGGAAGGTTGCCTTGAAGCAAAATCCAGGAAGGTTGCCTTGAAGCAAAAAGATTTTTAGAGCCTCAACTGATTCAAAGAGACAGAAAACTCATAGGCAGATGGTGACATCCTGGAGAGAACTGCAAGGTGGGAGGGGTTGAAGGTAGTCTTTTAACTGGAAGTGGTTTCCAAACCTAGATGTACATATGAATCACCAGGGGACCTTTCAGAAATACAGCTTTCCAGGCCCCACTCCAGACTACTGAATGAGTATTTCTGCCAGTAGGGTCTGGGAATCCATATCTTAAAAAGACTCCCTGGACCCTCTTATACTGTTGGTGGGAATGTAAATTGGTGTACTCACTATGGAGAACAGTATGGAGGTTCCTCAACAAATTAAAAATAGGGCTTCCCTGGTGGCGCAGTGGTTGAGAGTCTGCCTGCCGATGCAGGGGACACGGGTTCGTGCCCTGGTCCGGGAAGATCCCACATGCCGCGGAACGGCTGGGCCCATGAGCCATGGCCACTGAGCCTGCGCGTCCCGAGCCTGTGCTCCGCAATGGGAGAGGCCACAACAGTGACAGGCCCAGGTACCGCAAAAAAAAAAAAAAAAAAAAAAAATTAAAAATAGAGTTGCCATATGATTCAGCAACCCCACTCCTGGGCATATATCCAAACAAAACTATAATTTGAAAAGATACATGCACCCCTATGTTCATAGCAGCACTATTTACAATAGCCAAGACATGGAAACAACCTAAATGTCCATTGACAGATGAATGGATAAAGAAGATGTGGTATATATATACAACGGAATATTACTTGGTCATAAAAAGAATGAAATAATGCCATTTGCAGCTACATGGATGGACTTAGAGATTACTGCACTAAACGAAGTAAGTCAGAAAGAGAAAGACAAATGCCATACGATATCACTTATATGTGGAATATAAAATATGACACAAATGAACTTATCTACAAAAAAGAAACAGACTCAGACATAGAGAACAGTCTTGTGTTGCCAAGGGGTAGGGAGTGTGGGGGAGGGTTGGATTGGGAGTTTGGGACTAGCAGATGCAAACTATTATATATAGAATGGATAAACAATACAGTCCTATTGTATAGCGCAGGAAACTATATTCAATATCCTGTAATAAACCATAATAGAAAAGAAAAAAAAAAGACTCACTGGGATGCTTAATGAGCCCAGGAAAATGATATATGAAAAAAATAAGACTAGCAATAAAGAGATAGAAAATATTAAAAAGAACCGAACAGAAAATTTGGAGCTAAAGAATACAATAACTGAATTGAAAAATTCACTAGAGGTGTTCAACAACAGACTTGATTACGGAGAAGAAATAAACAGCAAACTCGAGGACAGGCCATTTGAAATTATCTATTATTGTTGGAGAAGCAAATTTTTTTAAAGTGAAGAAAGCCTAAGAGACATATAGAACACCATCAAGTGGATTAACATATGTAATATAGGAGCCCCAGAAGGTGAAGAGACAGAAAGAAAGGAGCAGAAATCTTATTTGACGAAATAATGGCTCCAAACTCCCCAAGTCTGAGGAAGGAAACAGACACCCAGATTCACAAACAAAAATGAGAAAGGAATCAAATCATGTCACTAAAACAAATCAGTGAAACACAAAGACATCAAGAGAGGGGCAAAAAAAGCTACAAAGCAGACAGAAAACAATGAACAAAATGACAATAGCACATCCTTCTTTATAAGTAACTATTTTAAATGTAAATTAAACTCCCTAATCAAAAGCTATAGAGTGGCTGAATAAATTAAAAACAAAACAAGATCCAATTATATGCTGTCTCCAGGAGACTCACTTTAGGTTTAAGAACACACATAGGCTGAAAGTGAAAGGATGGAGAAAGATATTCTGTGCTAATGGTAACCAAAAGAGAGCAGGAGTGGCCATACTTATATAAAATATATTTTAAGTCAAAAACTGTCATAAGAGTAAAAGAAGGACATTTTATAATGATAAAAAGGTCAATTCACTAAGAAGATATAGTAACTATAGATATATATGCACCCAACATCAGAGTACCCAAATATATAAAGTAAACATTAACAGAACTGAAGGGAGTAATAGTCAGGAACACAGTAATATTAAGAGATGTCAATATCTCACCTCCAATAATGAATAAACTATCCAGAGAGAAGATCAATAAGGAAACACAGGACTTTAACAATGATATAGATCAAATAGACCTAACAGACGACACAGCAAAATATTCCACCACCAGCAGCAAAACACACATTTTTTTCAAGCACAGTTTTAACACTCTCCAGCATGGATTACATGTTAGGTCACAAACAAAGCCTTAACAAACTTAAGAAGACTGAAATCATACCAAGTATCTTTTCTAACCACAATGGAATTAAGCTAGAAATCAGTAGCAGAAGGAAAAATGGAAAACACAAATATGTAGAAATTAAACAACACTCTATTGAACAACCAATGGACCAAAGAAGATATCTAAAGGGAAATTAGAAAATATCTTGAGACAAACAAAAATGAAATACACATACCAAAACTTGGGACGCAGCAAAAGTGGTAGTAAGAAAAGTTTATAGCTGTAAAAGCCTACGTCTAAAAAGAAAGATTTCAAATATACAACTTAACTTTATACATTAAGGAACTAGGAAAAGAAAAACTAACCCCAAAATTAGCAGAAGGAAGGAAATAATAAAAATTAGGGAAGAAATAAATGAAATAGAAAAATGGAAAAGAATCAATGAAACTAAGAGTTAGCTTTTGAAAAGATAAAACTGACAACCTTTAGCTAGACTAAGAAAAAAAGAAGACTCAAATATATAAAATCATTATACTGATGCCACAGAAATAAAAAGCATTGTAAGAGACTACTCTGAACAACCATATACCAACAAATTGGAAAACCTAAAAGAAATGGATAAATTCCTAGAAACATACTACCTACCAAGGCTGAACCATGCAGAAATAGAAAATCTGAACATAGTAGTTCAGATATGAGCCATGTGAGCCATGGCCGCTGAGCCTGCGCATCCGGAGCCTGTGCTCCGCAACGGCAGAGGCCACAACAGTGAGAGGCCCGCGTACCGCAAAAAAAAAGAAAAAAAAAGAATGCTGTCCCAGAAAGATGCACCATTCACCAAGCTTGGTGGAAAAACAACCCCGTGTTTCTGACAAAGACCAAGACTTCGGGTTCAACCTTACAAACTGTCATTGGAAGTTAAAAAGAAAATGATTTAGCCCACCCATTCCCCACTATTTTAGGATGTAATTTTTCTTAAACTGCACTTTTGTAAACAGAGCAAAACATTCTCTGCTCCTAAATAAGACAAGTCCATTAAATATTTTTTAAAAAGGGCTCTCTGGGTAACCCTGCTAATCACCAGCTTTGGAAGCCACCATGAATGAAAGCAGAGAGAGTAAGAGATGCAGGAAGTCCCAGGTTAAGTGTGTAAAGGAAAAAATGTACCAGACAAATCCTTACCAGTCCACTGCCAAGGGCCAGCCTTTGCTCTGGCACCAGGCGTCTGTAGGCAGAATGTGGAACTTGGAACACGCACTGGAACCTGGCACTGTTGCTTCCTTCTTTCTGCAGACCCTCACAGTTTGACCAGGCAGCTTGAATCCAAAGAGCCAGACTGTCACTGGGGAAGGCGGGCCAAACCAGCCAAAAGGAGGCCAAGAGGAATTTCCTTGGCACAGAGGCCTCAGCTGGGGGCTACGCTTGCATGCCCAGAATCTCAATTAAGTTGGCACATGGTGGGCCTCAGCTCTGGGGTGGGCTCACCTTAACCAAGCTGTCAGAAACAGGTACGTATGTGAACCCAGGCAGCCAGTTTATTAAGTTACTAGTGAAAAATACAGCTGTCATGTTGGCAGGTCATGGCCCTCTTTTCCTGTATGTGAGTTGCCTGGGAAGCCAAATCCAAAGGTTGTTTTAGTGAGAAGCCAGAGCAAGCAAGACTTGCCAGACAGTCTTTCAGAATGCCACGCCAGCCACAGGGGCTGGCACACTCTGGTCCCACGGGGAGGACATCCTCTCCAAGCCCAGACAGGGCTTAAGGAGGCATCGCCGGCTTCCACAGTACGGTTGCTGGAGTAAGACTGCTGGAATTCAGATCCTACTTCTGCACTTAACATTTGTATGACTTTGGGAAAGCAGCTCATGCCTTGAAGCCTCAGTTTCTCCATCCGTAAAATGGAAATAATAATAGCGTGCACATCATAGGATTATTGAGAGGCTTAAATGAAAGAAGTGAATGTTCAGCATATACTGCTAAGCACAGTTAACCTTCACGCTTGGTAGTTACGGTCATTATCAGCATTATATTATTACTAGCTCTTCTCCTCCGCTTTAAGCCTCATCACAGTCACCCTTTGTGTGTACAGAGTACTTATGACTGATTTGATTTCCCCTCCCTAAAATAAGTAGAAACACGTCCTAGTCTTGCTTCCTTATATTAAAATTAGTAGCCCTGCATGGAGTTTGGGAACCTCCCGGCACTTCACGGCACATTCCCCCATGGTCTCAGGTGGCCAGCCATATCCTTGGTGATGGTAGGTAAAGTCCTGGAATTCCAGGGCTCTTGGGCTGAGGCTGGGGTAGAGTCATCCCACAGCCTGTCACAGTCTCTGAATCTGCAGTCCTGAGTTCTCATACTTCCTCTGACTCCCACTTCTACTCAGTCTATCAGTGCTGGGACTTGAAGGCAGCTGCAGGGTGGGGCAGGGCTAAAAGTCAGGAATTAAACAAGTAAGTGTCTCTGCATGAACTCGGGTGCCCGAGTAATGTGTCTGGCAGATGTAACTTCCAGTCTGTCTGGGATGGGGATTATGAGCCCACTTGAGCCTGTGGCTTGAACAAAACAACAAAACGAACTAAGAAATGTGAAACACACGTGTCGGCTCTTGCACAAGGGCACAGGATTCTCCATTCAGATAAGCAGGCTTGCACTGTAAGTGGCGTCCACCCTGCCCATGTTTGGGGCTGGGGGCAGATCTAGAGCTCTCCAAGACAGCCTTACTCCCATAAACTATTCGGTACTGGGCTTCCCTGGTAGCGCAGTGGTTGAGAGTCCGCCTGCCGATGCAGGGGACACGGGTTCGTGTCCCGGTCCGGGAAGACCCCACATGCCGCTGAGTGGCTGGGCCCATGAGCCACGGCCGCTGAGCCTGCGTGAGAGGGAGAGGCCCGCGTACTGCAAACAAAACAAAAACAAAAACAACTATTCAGTACTAGGGTTTCTTCACTGCCCCCCAGACACATCAGGCTCAGTCTTACCTAACAGCTCTTGATCATACAGTTCTCTCAGCTACAATGCCTTCCTCTGCTTCTCTCCACTTACCTAAATCCCACCTACATCTTCAGCCCAGTTTGAGCCCCACTACCTCCTTGACCTCTGGACTCCTCCTCAAAATGACAGCATGGCCTATTTTCCAGATATAATTCAGAGCTGGATTCGGAGTCTTCTGATGCTCTAGTTACCTTCCTTCCTCCAGGAAATTCCTTGAGGACAAGAATCTCTTTCTCTAGCAGGGGCTGGATGCCGCCAGGCACTGGGTAAACATGAATTGATTGGATTAAGCCCCTGAGGCTGGGGGGGGGGGTACTTTCTTTTTTACTGTGAAATGTAACACACATCAGAAAAGTGTATGGCTTAATGAATTATTATGAGGCAAATATCCTGTAACCAGCACCCGGGTCAAGCAGCAGGACATTGCCAGCATCCCCAGAAACCCCTTCTTATGACCTTAGGGAAGAAGACATTTCAAAACTGATGATTTTGTATTTGTAGGCATAAGAGGCATTCTTAGAGAAAGTGTGGGCTTGGAAATCTCTCTTCCCTGGCCTCACCTGTGTGATCCGGTGTGCACCTTGGGGAATCCTCATCACCATTAGAGGGAGGAAGGGGTGGCAGGCGTGCTTGGCGGGCAAAATGTGTCTGTCACCCTGAAGCCCCGCCCAGACCCTGAAGCAACTGTTCCTCATTCTAGCTGGGATTTGTAAGCAAGTCTGAGGGTGGATGTGTCTGGGTGTGGGCTCCGTAACCCTGGCTGAAAGAGAAGCAGCACCAAACCAGGGCCTCTAGACACTTAGAGATTACAGCGTGAGGAAGGGAAGGGGCTTTCCAGAGCTTGGAGCATGGGGCAACTTGCAGGGCCCAGGAAGTGGGCGAGGAAATTTAGAATACTAAATTTAAATTCTAAACATGTGGGAAGGGGAACTTCCCTGATGGAGCAGTGGTTAAGACTCCATGCTCCCAATGCAGGAGGCCGGGGTTTGATCCCTGGTCAGGGAACTAGATCCCACATGCATGCCGCAACTAAGAGTTCTCATGCCACGACTAAGGAGCTGGCGAGCCGCAACTAAGTAGCCCACCTACTGCAACTAAGGAGCCCACGTGCCACAACTAAGGAGCCAGCAAGCTGCAACTAACGAGCCCATGAGCCACAACTAAGGAGCCCACCGGCCTCAACTAAGGAACACACATGCCACAACTAAGGAGCACACATGCCACAAATAAGGAGCCTGAGAATCACAACTAAGGAGCGCACCTGCCGCAACCAAATAAATAAATAATTTATAAATAAATAAATAAATATGTGGGAAGGGGGCATTCCCTTTTCTGTCTTTCAAGAAATATTTGTTGAACATCTACCATGTGCCAGGCACTGTGTAGGCACTGGAGATAGAGAACAAGCAGACACCAGCCCACCTCCCAAGCCTACGACGTCATGAGGGAGATGTACAGGTAAACAGGAAATCATACTACAGTGTGATCTGTAAGGAATCAGCAGTTCCAAGAAAGCTAAGCAAATGAAGGGGTCCAATCCCTAAAAGCCCCTCCCCAGCTCACCATGGGCTGTTTTATAATGAACTGCTCTGCAACCAGGTAGACCATGTAGTGGGTGGTTTGGGACACACCATTAGTGACCACACGTTTTAACTGGAGGCAGGTCACCTGGAAAAGGTTAGCCAGTAGACAGTATTCGTGAAGGAGGATTTATCCAAATAGGCAAGAATCGATCAAGCTGTGATGGATACCTGACTCGAAGCAATGCCTTGGGGTTTCCAGAGAGGACTTTGGTTCAGAAATATGGAAAGGTACCTGCACCCAACATGGATGGGATAAAAGCCAGGAGAGCACACAGGCTGTGTGGCCACAGGCTTCAGCTGAAGGAGTCGTCCTCTGAGCAAGGGGTCAAGCTGGGAGGGAGAAGTACAGATGGGCACTGAAGAACAAACAATTCTGAGAAGCAGGAAGAGAGAGTGAGATTGTCTAGACAGGGAGAACACTGTGGGCAGAGACACCGTGCTGGGAATGTGTAGGAGGTCTGAGTGCAGAGAACAGATTGGTGTGGCAGCAGACAGGCCTGCAGTGGCAGTGGGAGTGAGTGATGTCTAGAAAGACGGAGTTCAACTGGGGAAGGTGTGAAATGTCAGACTGAGAGCTGGGACATTAGGCTAAGGAGCCCTATCAAAGGCTTCTCAGTAGGGATGTAACTTGGCCATACCTGGGTTTAGAAAGATTAGCCTGGTGATGGTGGAGGCAGGAGAGCCTGGCTGTAAGTAAATGCCGGGTCGAGACTGCATGGATGAGGGCTTGGACGTGAACACGAGATGGAAGGAGATGTGGTACAAGAGCCGGCAAGTTTGATGACTCAGGGACTGGCCCTGGCAGCACCTGCTGCAGCTCCACCCACAGGGCTGAGCAGCTCAGCTCAGCGTGAAGATGTGGGAAAGCGGGTGTGATGCACCCTGCTCCCTCCGGAGCCAGCTGTGGGGAGACAAAGCAGCAGCCAGAGAGTTCATTTGGTCTGAAAGTAAAAGGAGACACCCAGAGCGGAAATCAGAGAAGTGTCCACAAAGCTTTCTCTCTGCTTCAACTGCTGATAACTAAGGGGCCACATACAGTTTTAATCTAAGAACTCCATCCCAGTGGCAAAGCAGGCTTTGGTTGGGGCTGGAGAAAGCTAATGCCCACTACAGCCAGGCAGGTAATATAAAGGAGAGAACCAGGCAGGGTCAGAAACATTTCTCCCCAAATAATTTACATTAAGAATTCACAATTTAGGGCTTCCCTGGTGGCGCAGTGGTTAACAATCCACCTGCCAATGCAGGGGACATGGGTTTGATCCCTGGTCCAGGAAGATCCCACATGCCGCGGAGCAACTAAGCCCGTGCATCACAACTACTGAGCTTGCGCTCTAGAGCCCGCGAGCCACAATTACTGAGCCCGTGTGCCGCAACTACTGAAGCCCGCGCGCCCAGAGCCCGTGCTCCGCAACAAGAGGCCACTGCAGTGAGAAGCTGGCGCACTGCAATGAAGAGTAGCCCCCGCTCGCCACAACTAGAGAAAGGCCGCGCGCAGCGACAAACACCCAACGCAGCCAAAAATAAATAAAATAAACAAATTTATATATAAAAAAAAGAATTCACAACTTGATTTCTCCTTTTCAAACATCTGCAGGAAGGTTACTTCAAAGGAATCAAGTTCCCCCCAAGAGCAATTTGCCACAAAGTTGCATAGCTAAAGGTTTTCAGTGGTGGTTCCCCCCACCTGCAAAAAAAAGGCCCTTCTGTTTCATCCCTGCCTAAAGGGCCCAGGCTTCTGCTGCCTTTTGGAAATGGGCACTTGGGCACAAGATCTTTTAGAGAGGCCGGAAATCCCATTTAAAAAGTAAAATCCATTTATCTTTTTTCTTTGTCTTATTGTGGTACAATATACATAACTTTTTATCATTTTAACCACTAAGTAATGTTCAGTGGCATGAAATATATTCACACGGTTGTGCAACAGACACCACCAATCATCTCCAGAACTTCGTACCCATCAAACACTAACCCCCATTCCCTCCTCTCCCTAGTCCCTGGCAACCACCATGCTACTTTGTGTCTATGAATTTGATTATTCTAGGAACCTCATAGAGGTGGAATCATTTAATATTTGTCCTTTGTGACTGACTTATTTCGCTTAGCACAATGTCTTCAAGATTCACCCATGTCATAGCACTTGTCAGAATCTCCTTCCTTTATAAGGCTGAAAAACATTCCATTGTATGTACATATCACATTTTGTTCCGTCATCAATGGACATCCGGGTTGCTTCCACCTTTTGGCTATTGTGAATAACATTCCTCTGAATGTGGGTGTACAAATGTCTGTTCAAGTCTCTGCTTTCAATTCTTTGGGATGCTTACCTAGAAGTGGTGCCACACCATTTTCCCCAGTGGCTGCACCATCTTATAATCTCACCAGCAATGCAACAAGGGTTCCAGTTTCTTCACATCCTCACCAATGTTTGTTACTCTCTGGTTTTTTGATAACAGCTTTCCTAATGGGTGTGAGGTGGTACTCATTACAGTTTGGATTTGCCTTTTCCTAATGATTAGTGATGTTGAATATCTTTTCACATGCTTATTGGGCATTTACACATTTTCTTTGGAGAAATGTCTATTCAGGCCTTTTGCCCATTTAAAAAATCAGGTTGTCTTTGTTGTTTAGTTGTAGGAGTTCTTACAACTTTGTGGTCCTGAGCACTCAACTCCAGCTGCCAGCCAGGTAGCCACTCAGCAGAGCCCCTAAAGCAGGGTTTTGCAAAGTGTGGGCCGTGAAGCCAAATGGAATAGAAAACCCAGAGTTCATTACAGGTAGTAAGTTTAAGTGTTGTTCTGTCAAACCTTTGTTAAATATATGATATATACGTACATACGTATTCTGGTTCACAATGAAAATGTATGGGTTACTGTGATTTGCCATACAAAATATTTGGAAAACACTGACTTCATGTTAATTGAATCCACCCTCCTTAGAAAACAACCATCGTTACTCAAGCAGACCCTTGTAAGTTCTCCCACAATCGATTTATCAAAGTATTCGTCCCCCAAAACAGGCCCCTTTTAAGGTGGGGATGGGGGTGGGTGGGAGTGGTCTGAGATTCTGGCTACAAGATGTATAAGCAGCTTATATGGCTAATATCTATTGAGTGTGTCCCACGGGCTGGTTGGTCACAGGACGGGGATGGTAACCAAGGGTGGGAACCAGGCTTCCCCTGAAGTAGGAGGCCTCTCTCTGGCTCGGATGCCCCCACGGGCCATAGCTGGTGTCATGAGAAGTGCGCTGGACAGAGCATCAAAGGTAAAAGTTTCGGTCCTGATGTCACTCACAGGCCGGGTGATCTGGATAAAGGTTCACAATCTGCCTGAATTCCATCTGGATAAAGACACAAAGCCTCATCTGTTTACAGAAAGGGTGTTAATGAGGAATTTTGTGAAAGCCAGACGATGTGAGGAGTGAAGAAGCTTTGTAAAGTGCTAGGTGAACATCAGAGGTCATCATTCACAAAACACTACCCCAGTCATCCTGTCCTTCCCAGAACTGCACTCCCAAGCTGCCTGTGGGGTGGTAGATGCGGGCCAGCAGTCAGCCCAGAAAGCCTCCAGGGGCCAGAGGGTGGGTTTGAAGTCGGCGAGGAGCCCCAGGACACAAGCCCTTCAGAGGGAGCTGGCCGGCCAAGCCTCCAGCCTCTGAGCCAGAGCCAGGGACAGGCCCGAGAGCAGATGCTCTGCTAGTTCAGGGACATCAGGAGCAATGTTTGGTACCCGTCCCCGGATCAGGGGATGCATTCAGATGCCAAGCACTCCTTCAGTATTGACTTAACTCTCACTGTGATAGTCCTGACTGGCTTCACCTCTGCTGAGAGACACAGCTCAACCCCAGACACAGGGAAGGTACTGGTTTGCAAGGAGGAGAGTGTATCCACCCAACTCTGTCCCTCACCATGCATAGTGACTTCCACAATGAACTGGTTGGGAAAAGTGCTATTCCTGACCCCCTCTGCACTCATCTTAACACTTCACCCAGAGTCTAGTACATAGCAGTAGCATTAAGCATTATTTGTTGGACCCACAGATGAATGGATGGGTAGTGAGGAAAGAGTCTCCCGTACAGACTGTCACAACCCTAGGGATTTGTAACTCTCTTTCAGATGAGGAGAGAGGAATATGAAGATGGAAGAGGTGCTGCAGTGGCTGGCCACAAGGGGGACACCTCCTCCTGTCCCACCCACACTCCTGCAACACAGAGCTCAATAAGAATTTTTTAAATCTAAATTATTTAAATGAATTTGCCCAGTGTCCTCTGGTTGAGACTATTCTACTCAGAGAGGTGATTTGAAGTCCCAGGCAAGGCTCTCACAATCCTAACCTACACTCCACTGAGGGATGACACTCGACATAATTAACGACTAACCAACCAGAATAGTCCTGCCTCTGCTGGAACAGGGTCTTGAAGGCCTCCTTCTCTGCTGGGGGCATTACCCTTTAGATGTTGAATGAGAAAGTCAGAGGCAGCCAGGGAAAGGCCTAGGTTGACTGGAGCATGGTGGGGGTAGAGGTGGGTTCAGGGTAGGAAGCATTTACCAACCAACATAAAATTATTTCAGGGACTTCCCTGGTGGTGTAGTGATTAAGAATCCACCTGCCAATGCAGGGGACATGGGTTTGAGCTCTGGCCCGGAAAGATCCCACATGCCACGGAGCAACTAAGCCCATGCGCCACAAGTACTGAGCCTGTACTCTAGAGCCCACAAGCCACAACTACTGAGCCCGCATGCCACAACTACCGAAGCCCACGCACCTAGAGCCTGTGCTCCGCAACAAGAGAAACCACCCTAATAAGCCCACGCACAGCAATGAAGACCCAACACAGCCAAAAATAAAAATTAATTTAAAAAAATTATTTCACTATTGTTGTTAGTCCTGCCCCAATGACATCTGCTGGAAATTCCTATCTTTAACTGAAGGTCTCAGGAATGCAGAGTTTAGGATACACCTATGGTGTTTTTTGTTTTGTTTTATTCCATTAGCCTTTTTCTCTTTAGTTTGGATACTGCTATGTCTTCAATGTCACAGGTACTTTCTTCTACAGTGTCCAATCAGCTGTTAAGCTCAGTCAGTGAATTTTTCACTTCAGGTATTGTATTCTTAAACTCTAGAAGTTTGATTTGGTTCCTTTTTTAAAACTATTTATTTATTTATTTATTTTTGGCTGCATTGGGTCTCCGTTGCTGTGCACAGGCTTTCTCTAGTTGCGGTGAGCGAGGGCCACACTTCATTGGGTTGTGCGGGCTTCTCACTGCGGTGGCTTCTCTTGTGTCCCCTGCATTGGCAGGCAGATTCTTAACCACTGCGCCACCAGGGAAGCCCTTGGTTCCTTCTTATATCTTCCATTTCCTTCCTCCCCATGTTCCCATTTTCCTTTAAGTCTTTGGGTTTATTTCTAATTCTTTTTTAAGTCTTTGCCTGCCAATTCCATTACCTCTGTCATTTCTGGGTTTGTTTCTATTGATTGATTTTTCTGGTTACAGTTCTCTATTCTTTACATATCTAGTGACTCTTGACCTTCTGAAATTTATGTTGTTTAATGTCTTTATTTTGTTGTTGTCCTTAAAAAAATGATGAAATTTGTTTTGCTCAGCAGTTATCATAATAGTGGATAAACTCGTTCTATATGAGGCTTGGGGGTCTAGAATTGCTTTTACTTCAGGGCTAATTTAGCCCTTCTACTAACGCATAACCCTTCTGGAGTTTCTACTGATTTCTTTGGACATTCAATAGGTCTCTTCACATTGGCTGGTTGAAACTCAAACATCCCCCAGCCCTGTGTGAGCCCTGGGAACCAATCAGCTCATGTTCCCTGGCAGTTCTTTGCCTACCATGGTGGAGTTTCACTCTATGCAGGAGCAACTCAGTATCAGCAACAGACTCAAGAGGATACTTCCCCCTATCTGGTACTCAGCCTTGAAAAGTCTCCTCAGCTGTCTCTTGGACTCAGCAAGATCACTATGGTCAACTTTGGTTCCCCCTTACCGTGCTGCAGTTCAGAAAGTACTTCCAGCAGAAAGGGTAATTAGTAGTAGAGCTTGCCTCATTTGTTCCTTTCTTTCAGAAATCACAGTCCTGTGCTGTGTTCAATATCTGAAAACAGTGATTTCGTATATTTTGTGCAAGTTTCGAATTGCTTACATTAGGAAGGCATATAGGTTGAACGTGTCCCCGCAAAATTCGTATGTTGGAACCTAATGCCCCAAGTAATGGTCTTAGTAGGGGCCTTCGAGAGGTGAGGAGGTCATGAGGGTAGAGCCCTCATGAGTGGGATTAGCGCCCTTATAAAAGAGGCCCAACAGAGTCCCTTTGCCCCTCTGCCATGTCTGCAACCCAGAAGAGGGCCCTCCCCAGCCATGTTGGTACCCTGATCCTGGATTTCCATCCCCCAGAACTATGAAAAATAAATTTCTGTTGTTTATTAGCTACCCAGTGTGTGGCATTTTGTTATAGCAGCCCGAATGGACTAAGACAGCGGTTGGTCTGGTAGAAGTGGGAATCTCTGCTCCCACTGCATGAAGCACATTCAGTATAGCGATCCACTCCTCCAACCTCTTCTCAAGAGGCTGCGGTGCAAGGACCAGAAGCTGTCAGGGGCCAACTGAACAGAAAAGGCACCTCCAAGGATCATGCACAGCGCACAAGACCGCGGGCAGGCTAGTACAGCTGCTCAAGACTGTCTTTCCAGGAACCACGCCCAACACACGCCTCAGGACCTGCTCTGATGAGAAAATCACTTCTGGTATCATCGCTGCCACCAGACTCTAGACAGTCAGCGTGTACGGCAGTCACTTCTGCACCAGGAACTCAGTCACACCACAACCAACACCACCACCCACCCTGTGTGCCACTTCCTGTGTTTAGTACTGAGTTGTGTACCCAACACTACAGCTGCAACCTCCAGAAAGCGTGCCCTGTATTTAACTCTAGTCACTTTAGCTCCTGAGTCTGACAATGAAAGCAAGAGTCTGTAACTTTCGGCTTCCATAAGGGGCGATCTTTTCTTCCCAACCTGACTTACAAAGTGGGAGATTTCCCAAATTCAAAACGTGCTTATAATACTCAGTGACCACAACATCCACTGTGCAAGAACAATCATAAATGAGTCTCGGATGGTTTTCTGGCACTCTTAGTACTGAAGCCTGGCATAAAATCATTAATTTCATTTCTGGAAGAGGGATCTATGATCCAGCCTCCTTTGGACCTTATAAGAGGTGGTCACTCCCAGATCATATGAGTATTCTGCACCAGCAACCTCTAAAGAAGTGTCCTTTTCACGATTCAGCAATGGCGGCAATGCCATCAGGTATAACGACTGGTCTCCTGACCTAGGCTGCAGTAAAAGGTAGCTAGAAATGAAGATCGGAAAACATTACTAAAGATGCTTGAGCCCAAATCCTCAGAGGCTGGGGTGTACTTCTGAGTTCCTGGTGTGTAATGAACTGGAAAAAAGAGATCTAGATGCATTCTAGAAACATAACTAGAAATGAAAAACAAGTGAGCCGGATTTATCGGATTTTTTTAGTCATTCTGATCATTAGGAACCATTGACCTTTAAGAAATTGCTGCAGTGTTTAAGCCATTAGTACCTTAGCTAAAAAAAGGTGCAATGTATATTACATCTGAGCCCTAAGAGAAAAGGATGCAGATGGGAGGTTTTAGTGGTGGGAAGGATAAGAGGAATAGGTATGGCACATAGCATGATGCTATGATCGTGGGACAGGTGGAGTCTGGGAAGCAAGAGAGCCCTGGGGAATGAAGAGTCTGCAGTCTGCAGAGAGAAAAGAAGCATGGATGGAGACAAGAAGCATAACTGAAGAGCAGAGGGGACGGGGTAAACGGATGATAACCACTTTACCTCCTTACCAGTAACTCTAAGAAGGAAATCTGAAGGGGGCAGAGTGTACCTACTATCACCCAAGAATTAGGGATTCACACCAAGCATGGATTCATGTCCTGACAAACCAACTGACTGAAATTTGAAACAAATCATAGATTTGACTTAGATCCTTCTCACTTCCTTCTTCCCTTGAAATCTGATGTTCCTAAAGTTCTTTATTTCTAGTATAGCTTGGGGAGGCCTAGAAACTTTGACTGGTGGGCAACAATCCAGATGTACTAGATATCGCTGGTCGCCTCCCCAGCATACATTCCCCCTGATGCCTGCGATGCCTGCCGCCCGCTGTGCAGGAACCATAGAATCTAAGTGGGATTAAAATCCTGGCCTTGGGGTGGGCCCTGATAGGCCTAATCAGGATAGTCCCAATCCCTTGTCACAGTGATGGTTTCAGGGATGGCCAATAGCCCAGGCCTAAGGCAACGAGCATCTGACATTCTGCTGGCCACCATGATGAACTCAGCTAATCTGATCAGAGAAAGTCCAAGACCTTTGTGCAATCAGTGAGTCAAGAGAAGCTCTTTCTCCTCCTGGGCAGTGTGGTGTATGGGTGCTAATGCCTGGACCTGGTACAACCATTTTGTTTTCAAGAGAGAAAGCAACCTAAGTAGGAAGTTGGCCCAAAGAGAAGAGAAAAACTGAGAGAAGTGAAGAAAAAAACAGATCCAGAGTTTTGATCAAGCCATGCCCGAAGCTTGAGCTACTTCTGTATGTTTCAGTCAAAGAAGTCCATATACTCCCTTTGCCGTTGAAGCCAGTTTGGGTTGACTTTCCTACTACTTGCAACCCAAAGCATCATGACACCAAATGATCCACTGGAATCCAGTTTTCCATTTTGGGGGTGAATGTGAGGGAACACAAACAAAATGACAGAAACTTAATGTCCTTCTAGAGATCTACTCTCAGCTTGATTTAGGCAGTTGGTCTCATGGTTAGGCACCAAGAGGAGATGGGAAAGTTTTTAAAAGTAAGGAAGAAAACTAAAATAAGGAGGATAAAAACAGAGGAGATTAAAAAGGAATGGAGAGAAGGAATACGTCAATGGAATCATACGTCAATGGATAACGCCTCAGAGGTATCCTAGCCCTTCCCCATGCTGTGTTACCAAGCCCTGTGGACTTGGTCATCTAAATATCCTGCTAGGGACTTCCCTGGTGGCACAGCAATTAAGAATCCACCTGCCAATGCAGGGGACACGGGTTCGAGCCCTGGTCCTGGAAGATCTCACATGCCACGGAGCAACTAAGCCTGTGAGCCACAACTACTGAGCCCACGTGCCACAACTACTGAAGCCCACGTGCCTAGAGCCCATGCTCTGCAACAAAAGAAGCCACTGCAATGACAAGCCCGCACACCACAACGAAGAGGAGCCCCCGCTCACCGCAACTAGAGAAAGCCCGCGCACAGCAACAAAGACCCAATGCAGCCCAAAATTAATTAATTAAAATATCCTGCTACCCATGGCCTCCTCTTCATCTACACAGCCATGCCTGGTTCAGACCTTTGTGACCTCTCTCCTCACTTCCTCTGCCTTCACTCTCGTCCCCTCTAAATCCATGTTCTAACACCACTCCCAGAGTGATCTTCTCAAAAGACAGCTCTAAACTTGTCATCTCCCACTGAAAAACTTTTAATGCCTCCTTCATGTGGAACATGGGAAGTAGCATGAGCTCAGAAGATTGATCATTTTGAAAGCTAGCTCTGCCACTTACCAGCTACGTGACTTTGGGCAAATTTCTGATTTCGCTGCACATCACTTATCTCAACTGTAGTGATAATACTAACACAGTAAAGATTCCCTTGGTTACCAGTGACAGAAAACCAACCCACACCCACTAGGCAAAAAGGGAAGGGGGACGTGTTAAATCAAGTGACTAACTGAAGACCAGTAGGTACGACAGGGTCCCAGGGATAACCAGAAATAGGAACTCACGAATATCCTGTGAGTCTCTTCCATTCTTCAAGGTTCTGGTGGAGCCCTGCATGCCCGGCTGGGGCCCTGCATGCCCTGAACGTGGCTTCCAGAGGCCCATGGCCTGGCAACATCACACAGTTCTCAATTACATACAAACCAGCTCCCCTGCACCACTAATCCTGCATTCTGTCCACCTACATGGCTCACCATTCCCAAGAAGTTGTGTGCTGTTCCTTCTTGCTGGGGGGCAGGGCTGTCTTTCCTAGGCATTCTTATCTTACTCCTATTGGCCTCTTAACCCCCAGGCCAATGACACCCTTCTGCAAATCCTTCCTCAGCACATCTAGAGCTAGGTACTAACAGCGTCCCTGCACTTGCCGAAGACTGTTCTTTATCCTCGATCACAGCACTGATCACATTACATAGTGATTATTTGTTGAGATCTGTTTGGTCCTTCCAGCTAACCCATCATTGGGCTGACCTGGGCATCCAGGATAATTCTCCCGTCTCCCTCCTACTCTACATTCAACTGGTGGAATCAGTCCAGAGCTCAAAGTACTCCTGGCAGTCAGTCTTGGCTTTTCTATGGGCCAAAGGGATGAGGTCACCGTCATCAATGAAGTCATCACTGCATGATTCATCTGACAGCAGTTCCCCACTTGGAGTGTTGTGATATTCCCAGAGCTTCTCTCAAAGCATCCAGAACCTGGAGTCCCTTCCATTTTTCAAGGTTCTAGAGCTAATCCTCCAGCTCTCTGGATCCCCGGTAAATATCTGCCACACTGAAAAGCAGCATGAGAACTGAGAAGCTGGAGTCCTCAGTGGGGGAAGCCTCCATCCTCCAGTCCTGGGACAGACCTCATTATCCCTCAAAAAGGCCGTCCCCATGTCTCTAGCAACTGCTTCTCCCCTGGCCCAAAGCTTTTGCCAGGATCTCTCAGGACACATTGTGAAGAGCCCTAGCATTCTCAAAGGTGAGCCCTGATCTCACCCTTATGGATGAGCTCACATTTATGGATGAGAAAGCAGAGGCCCCAAGAACAGAAGTGGCATATGCTCAAGGTCACACTGCTAAGTACTGTCAGAGCCAGACCCAAATGCCCTCTCTAGGCTGAGTGCACCCGGAAGCTCCTTAACCTCTCCTGATAGACCCTCCTTTCACAATCCCAGTCCCAGCAAATGCTGTCTGAAGAAGCAGGCCTGTAGGCAAAGGGGGCAAGTGCTCCTTTCCTCCCCTCTAGAAGGAAGTGGCAGAGACTAGTCTTGAACCAAGATCTGACTTCAAGGCACTGAACTGCCTTCCTTAACCTGTCATTCAGCACATAAAAAATATCTTCCAGATTCACTGCATAACCTAAAGCAGCTGGCAATGTAAATACCCACACTCAGACCCAAATGGAGGGGTCTGGTGAGACGTCCAGTGGGACTCCACAAGGAACTTCCAAGAAACCAGGAAGTCTTGCAGGACAATGGAAATCAGATTTGGGGTTTGAGAGTTGAGGCCTGGGAAGTGTGGCGTGAGGACATAACTAAGCATTTCCCAAAGTGTGTTCCAAGTCCTTGAACGCTGGAATTAGCTGGAAGCCTTTGACATAACCACTTCACCTCTCTGCGTCTCAATTTGCTTACCTGCAACCTCAGGGAGATCTAAGGGAGGTGGTCCAGTTGACCTCTGCGGTGCCTCTCAACACAGCATTTTCTGATCCTGTGAATTGATGAAAGGAAGCGATTTATCTCCTGTCAACAAGGGGAGGGAGGGTGTGGTGTCTACGCGCAGAGTATTCTCCCCCACCCCCACCCCCCGGCCCCAGGGCCTAAAGTTAGAAGCAGCACCGTTGGCGAGAGAACGCGACCTGGCCTGACGGGTGCTTCCAAGCAAGCATCGCCCAGGCAGGAGGACAGGGGTCGTTGCCTGGATCACAGGCCGCGTCTTAGAGCTCTAGAGTGTATCACTCCTCAGGGATCACAACCTAACACCTTCGAGGGAAACTGGGACTGTAAAGGGGCCTCAGAGAATGTCGCCTATAGGGGGAGCAAAGGTACACCCGCGGCATCCAGAGCCGCAGAGTCTCCCTTTTCTGGCTGGTGCGGGGTTGCGTCAGTGGTTCAAGATGCTGTAACTCCCTTAGACACCAGTTTCGTAGTAAATGACTCAAGCTCTGCCGTGAACAGCATGGGGTGGTGGGGATGGTGGGAGGCGGGACGGAGCAGTAAGCCAGGAGTCCCTACTTTCCAGCTCAGGGGCCACCGCCACCCCTCCCCCATCACCCCGTGCGTGAGAGTGAAAATTTTTTTTTAATTAAAAAAAATTTTTTTAACTCTCTTGCCCTTTCTTCCTTCCCGATTTCTAGTTCTGTTGTGCACTTAGAGGCCGACAGAATGGATCCTGCCTTCCGGGTGGAGTTTAAATATACGTGAATAATTTTTCATGACTATTGCGTCATCATAAGAGTCGTCGCGGTTCCCCAAGAGGCCTCCACGTCTTCTCCCAGCATCGGAGCCTGTGGACGCTTCTGGGCGTTGCGCACACTTTCGCGAGGAGCCCTCGCCTCCTCGCGAGCGCTGGTCGCTCGGCCCCCTCCCCCAGTCTCACCTTCCTCCCCGTCGCTCCTCCTCGGCTCCTCCTCCTCGCCCCCTCCCCACAGCCCTCGCGGGGAGTCAAGCTAGGGTGAGCCGGCAGGGCCGAGCTGCGTCCGCGGGCGGGGCGCGGGGCGCGGGGCGCGGGAGCCGGCAGGCGGGCGGGCGGGCGGGGGCGCGGAGCCGGCAGCCCGCAATCCGGGGAGGCGCCTGGGCCCGCCCTCCTCCGGGGCCGAGCGGGGAGGGGGCCCGGGCCGGCGCTGGGCGGGGAGAGCCGCCTGGCCCCTCCCCTCCGCCGCCCTCCCCAAAGTTGCCGTCTCCCCCGGGGCCGGCCAGTCTTATGATCCAGCGGATCCTCCTGGGGAGGCCTGGCCGGGGAGAGGGCGCGGGCGCCGAGCGGCGGGGGCAGCGGGCGGGCGCGGCGACCGGGGCCCGGGCGGGGATCCGGGCAGCGACCGAGGCGGCGGCAGCGCCCCGGGCCCGTCGCCCCTCCCCTCGGGTGGGGGGAGTCGCTGCATGGGGTCGGGGGGTCGGCCGTGCTGCGCTGAGCGGCGGCGGCGGCGGACCCCCCAGGCGGGCTGGGGCTGATCCCGGGGCCGGGGCGGGGGCTCCGGGGGGACCATGCCCGGAGGCCGGCCGGCCGCAGCATGGCTCACGGGCCCGGCGCGCTGATGCTCAAGTGCGTGGTGGTCGGCGACGGGGCGGTGGGCAAGACGTGCCTACTCATGAGCTATGCCAACGACGCCTTCCCGGAGGAGTACGTGCCCACCGTCTTCGACCACTACGCAGGTAAGCCTCGGAAGTGCTGACTAAGGGGCCGCTCCCCGGGCTGGGAACTTTGGAGCAACTTTGGCTGAGCCCCCTCACCGCCTCCCCTGCGCGCGCTCCCCACCCCTCCCCCGTCGCGCCCTCCGCCGGGCGCCCGGCCCCACCCCCAGGCTTTCCCTCTGGCAGCCCCTAGCATGCCGGACCCAGCCCTCTTCCCACCCCCGACTCCGGTGCCCCGTCCTGGCGCCCCGCATTTCCCATCCCCCTCGGCGCCCGGGGCCGACCCCCTTGACCTTCCTACAGCCGCCTTCCCTATTGCCCCAATCCCCGAGGGGGAAACGTGGCTACGGGACTTGGGAGAAAGGAGTGGGCAGCTGGGCGCCACATCGCCCCAGCCTCACGCCACTTCACAGTGAGCCGGGCACAAGGGAAAACGGGTGGCATCTCCCTGGGAGCTCCCACTTGCCTCCAGCTGGGTTAGGAGGGAAGGGTCCTGATGGGGAACGAAACTGCCCCAGAGCCTAGATGATTGTGAGCTTCTCTCCCCGCCCCCACTTCTCTGCCCTTGCAGTCAGCGTCACCGTAGGGGGCAAGCAGTACCTCCTGGGACTCTATGACACAGCCGGACAGGTGAGTGTCTTGGCCCCTGGCCGCACCCCCCGCCCTTTCCCCAATTCAGGGTGTTTATGAAGGGCCTTTGGAAACTGACGTGTCTAGGAGGGAGGGTGTGTCTGCAAGGGTCCTTCTGGATCAAGTATTTCTTTCTTCAAGTCACCACATTAGGGAAAGGAAAAAAAAAAACTCAGCAACAAACCCAGACCAGCCTACCCCATGTGAACCCCTGGGCTGAAAGTTTCTGCCTGTGTGTGCCTTCTGTCTGGTGCCTGGTGTGTGGGTCCCAACTCCTGTTGCAAAGTGGCAGCGGCCAATCCTGAGGCACTATTATTTTTAGTTGCCGATGACCAGGTCTCCCCTCACAGCCTTTGTCTGGTCCCTCATTGGTGAGTGGTCTGCCTGCCCGAGGAGCCTGATTGGTGGGAAATGGCATCATCTAATATGATGGGAAGGCATTTGGTCCTGGTTATGTTTATTACAACATCATTGCGCTCTGGGACTCCAGTCCCTGAAAACGTAATTTGTGGTATTACCAGAGGACCACAGGGAAAAAAGAAAAGAAACAACCACCATCCAGCCACTCCCAGGGGCAGGGAGGGGAAGGAGGGGTTAGGAGTTCAGTGTGAATCTTGGAGGAAGAGCTTTTTTTTGTTGTTCCCTAGGAAGGCCAGGTGACTTTGTCTGGGTTTTCTTTGGTAGAGATTATTGTGCAGAAAGAAAATGCACCCTCCGACCATTATTTGCATATTAGAGGTGGCTTCTGAAGCATTAAGTTCTCCTCTCTGTCTCTGTCCCAGCTCCACCCTCTTCCCAAACCCACTTTTGCTGTGGGCCTAAGATGATTTGTTTGATGAAGTTTTGCAAAATCCATCCCTGTGATTTAGACCTGAAAATTTGGGCGGAAGTTTCCACGTGTCATCCAGACTTGAGTCCTTGAGAACATGTGAGCGGCTGAGGGCCTTGGAGAGTGTCTTTAGGGGATGTCCAGTAGTACAGTTTCCTTATCTGTAAGATGGGGTTCAAAAAATTCAGACCATTCCCCTGGGCATATATTATATGCTGGATGCTTAGCACTGAGTCTGGCACACACTAGGCACACATTAGGTCAATAAAGAGGAACTTTTCTTTGTAGCCCTTGTAGATTTGGATTTCAGAATTGTAGTACCGGGTTAGATTCCAAAGAATGTCTTGTTGGGGGGCATCTCGATGTGGCCTCTGGTTTCTATACTGTGAAGTTAGAGGAGCCCCTGAGAATAGAGAAACCACTGGCAGAGCACTAGGCACCAGGTGCCTGAGGCCGCCCACTTTCACCAAACTGAACCAGGTTAGTACAACGAGTTCTTAGCTTTCCAGGGGCCCTTTTCATTACCTGCTTTGTAGTTACTCCTTCTATCATTACCGGACGGTATAGAGGGCAAGAGGCAGAACCCATTCAATCAAATAAGACCGACTTTTAAGAAGTACAGCTGGTAAACAGCAGGTTGAAATTGTTGTTTGAAAGGAGAGAGGTTAAGAATCGTCTCTAATTTTAACTTCTCTCAGTACTGCCTCTTCCCTTTTCTTTGTTACTTGTCACCATGGCCATCTTTTGACCACGAGCCCTATTCAACAGGACGTGTGTATGTCAGAGCTGTTCTGTGCACATTCAAATCTGGCTAATATCTACTGACTTCCTTCTACATATCAGGCCTGGGGCAGCCACATGCAAATATTATTTTATTTTCTGCACTAAACAACCCCATGAGATAGGTGATCCTCCATCTTTGAAGACGAGGAAACTAGGGCTCAGAGAAGCTAGGTTGCTGTTCTAAAGTCACAGCTACGGAGGGATGTTGCTAGGATTAGGACATGGGTCTGAATCTGCCATAGTTTGAGGCGGTTATGTACAGAGGAAGTCATGGGAGGTGCTGAGGTGCCACCTGGGTTGATTGGGTTGCTTGTGTCTCTGTAGACATGGTCCCTGGAATCTTCACAGTCATTCTCTGAGTGGGGGTTGTATGCCACCCCTGCAGAGGAAAAAACCCAGGTCCAAAGAGTCAAGTGCTGTTTTCCGTGGAGATTGTAAGCTATCTTCTAAGTGGGATCAACCTATTAGTGAGAGTCAGATATTACTGTTTTTATCCAATGGTGGATCACTTACTCTATTGGCCAAGAGGTATGTTAGGCCCCCTTGGTGTTTCTCCCAGCGTCTAAGACTTTTCCTGAGTTAGCAATAATTCACCTTGCAGCATCCAAGGGTTTATTACTAATAAGCAATCTTAGCAACGTAATCATCAATGAGATTAAATGAGTGCCCACTTTGTACCTAACACTGTGCTGAGCACCAGAGGGGTACAAAAGAATAAATTTAAGATGGGGATCTGCCATGTCTGAGGACAGCACAGGTGGAAACGTCTGAATTAGATGCAACGTGTGATATGTAGGAGATTCCTGTGTTGTACTTGGTCATTAAGACCTCGTGCCTCTATGAATTGGTAACCGATTAATCTTACAATAATAATAATGATAAAGAAACACATTCACATGCATATACATATAGAGAGAAATTTTCAAGTCTGATGGGCAGCAGAGGAAAGCCCATGGGCTTTGGAACCAAATAAGCTTGGGCCCAGATCTCCACCTTGCTGTACTGGTCCTGTGATTCTAGCTGTATTATTAACCTTCTCTGTGATCTAGTAAAAATGTGGTTAATTAGAATCTGTACTGCAGTGTTATAGGTCGGCTTAAATTGTTTAATGTATATAAAAGCAGCTGACACTGTTCTTCGTTCATAATAGTAGATGTGTAAAAAATATGAGAAATTACTGTGCTCCACCGTGGGCAGTTTTATAAGGGGAAGAGGTCACACGTGGAAGAGGACCGTGTATTATACTTGGAGTTGATAGAAATTCTACTAGGATGCCAGATCCTAGAGGCTTTTTAGCGGAGGTCTGATGCTAGCTTTGTACTTTGTAATTGCCACGGTCCCCATCACTGGACCCATGGACACGGTCGAGTGCTCCCTGCTCTAAATGCCCTGTTGTGTCAAGATGGTTTCCTTTCTTGATCAGAACCTGCATCCCCAGTGATGTAAGAGAAACTCTTAGAAAAATGAAGAGTTCAGCATAAAATTTGAGAACCAAGTGGGGTATGTAGGTTTCAGTCGATTCTACTTTGGGAGATAAGATGGGATGAGGGAGAAGCTCACAGCACTTTAAAAAGTTCACTCATGCACTTGGGCGCTCACTGTATTTGAACAACAGCACATCTCCCTTGGGTTGGAACTTCTAGTCTGTGTGCTTACTCTTGGGTCCCCTCTTTGACCCCAGTTGAGTTCAAAGCCATAAGTATCCAATGGCCCAATTTATATATTAAAGAACATATTATGGAACTTCAAGAGATGACTGTAGTAGATAACCTCTTGCCTTCCGGAGTAGGCTGCTTCCCCCTTAACCTCCACTGCTATTGGCAGAGAGAGAGAGAATATAGAGTGAATGTGAATGTGTCGGGCATCACGTTCTGAGTCCCATCACGTTCTCTGCCTGGGCACATCCCTCCACACCCCCGACACACTAGCATTAGGCCAAAGGGAAGCCCCCCTCTCTTGGCCAAGCCCCTAGTGGCCCAGGAGCAGCCCGACATTTTAGTGCCAAGCATTTCAGAGTGGAAGTTGAAGGCGCTCCTTCCTCCTCCCTGTGGCCTGCCGGAGAGGTCCGGCTTCCGGTCTGGGCCTCTGCAGTTCTTCTCTTTTCTTGCCTGGCGTTCAGGGCTTCAGGGTCGGCTCTGCAGCAGCCCCAGTGTCTGCTCAGGGAGGTGCTGGAGGGGTGAGATTTTCCCTCCTGACTCTGCGCTGTGTGGAGCTCAGGGGAAGTGAGAAGAGCTCTGGCTCTGGCAGACGAGCCAGTGGGAGCTGCCTGGCAAGCTGCTCTCGAAGTGCGGGCTCCAGGCTGATCTCTTAATCCTTGGCAGGAAGGCAGAACTTGATACCCTGAAGAGGGAAGGACGGACGCCCAGTTTATCCCAGGTCCCGGAATACCCACACTCAGGAGGGTGTGTTGGGGGTGAGTTTGGGTTCCCTAGAGTTCCAGATTTAGCCACTGCCTCAGTGTGTACAAGTCCATATGTGTGCTTTTGGGTGTGCTGTTGCTATATCTGTTAACTTAAACACACACAAGTTCAAGGATGCATATAAGAGAGCTATAAATACCTTCACTCAGGTGTCCCCTGGGGTTGGTTCAGGGACAAGTGAGGTCTGTTTCTTACTTGACATAGCCCAGCAGCTGTGGCTGCCTTGCAGGCCCTCTGGGTGCCCCGAGAAGCACTTCCCCTCCAGAAGGGGATCTCCAGGGAGGCAGCCTGGGAATGCCCTGCCTTCTGGAATGCCCTGCAGCACCCAAGAGCCTAGTTTAACAGGAAGGGGCAGGGGTAAGCCCAGGGTATTGCCACTCATAGAACGCCTCCCACCTTCAGGCAGGCATCCTCACAGAACCTTCCGAGGTAGACTCTTCCCAGGTGAGGAAATTGAGAGTGAGTGGGCTTATGAGAACCAGACCAAGATGGGATTAGGAAAAAGGTTTTCCTTACTTTGGAGGGGCCTGCATGGAGCATCATTAGGGCTCAGGAAGTACCAACTCACATCACCCAGGCTCCAGGTTCCTGCAGCCCGACACTGCATCCCTGAGGGGCCCCAGGAGCAGAGTTTGGGAGGAGCCGCAGGGTTCCTTCCAGACATCAGCTGCAACAGGTGAGATGCTGGCACTGAGCATCCTGGTTTCCCTTAGTAACCTACTGTAGATTTGTCATCTGTGCATTTTGCTAACCTTTTTAGAAGCTATTTATATTTCCAGTCTGCACTGCATCATAGGGAATGCTGGTTTCCTCCTCCGCGTGGGGAAGGTGGATGGCCTTTCTTGGCTTCAAAGCCTTTGCAGTGGCCGAATGCCCTGTGTCCCCCCTCTTGGCACTCTGATGTGAGTTTGGGATGTGATCCTCTGATCCATCCGGCTTCACTTCTCTCATGATTCTCTTGAGGTTTGGTGACATTTATGCTCTGGGAACCAAAGCTTACCAGCAGGTGTGTCAGGAATGGTGTTATAGGTGCGCCCAGATGCCATCTGCTCAGCTCGGAAGTGGGGGGGGGGGGGGGGGCGGGCCCAGTGTGTAGCTTCCAGGGGGCTGAACGTATATGGTCATGTTTATGTGTGCCAGGATGTGAAAAAGGTGGGAAGCATTGCCTTAAAGCTCATGGGTTAGAGTTCTTATGGAGAACTGGGTGTTTGTGGTTTTGTTGTGGAGTTTGGGGTTTCAGGAGATAAGCCCTAGTGGTATTAAAACAAAACAAAACAAAGCCGTTCTCCATGGGGCTATCGATTTCTAGCAATGACATGTGTTGGCAGCAGCTGGTACTACCAAGAGGCCTCAGGTACAGAATAGCAATATGCAAGGAGGAGGAAAGAGAGGCTGTTACAAAGAAACTAAGCCCAAAACCACACATGTTTTTAAAATTCGGGCACCTCAGCTGAATTTCCTTTCACTCAGAGGGCTTGGTTTTGCCCTAATTTGGTGTGTTTGGGTCAAGGAGCGGCTTTCCTTGCCCTCAGCACTTTGCTGTTCCTCTTTTAGTTTCTGGCAGGCAGCTGCTTTGCATGAGGAAGGGCGGGGAGACCCAGCCAGGGAGGCTGCGCGGGGCGGCAGGATGGCCATGGCGGGTCATCGGCGCCCTTCCTGGCCGCCCAGCTCTCCGAGCACAGTTCTCCCAGATCCACTGCCTGCTGGACTGACTCGATTCTCTCTAAGCTCCATGAGGACAGGTGACCGTGTCTCTTTTTCTCCACCGGGTTTCCAGCACGCAGCCCAGTGCCTGGTGCGTGGTAGGTCTACAATGACTGTTTGTTAAATTGAGTTGATTGGCATTTGGCTGTCAACTCATTTCTGCTAAAAGGTTAACCAAAGACTAGGGTTATTGCTGTTAAATAAGAGCTTCTGGCACAACCCCTTTCTTGGAAAAAAGCTTTGTTCATTTAGTAGAAGTCTCTAAGTTTCAAAGGAGTGACAGGCATGGAGGTAAGCAGCAGGCCAGGCGCTATCCCCTGACCCAAAACCTGGGGGCTTTCCGTGGGCCCCAGTGGGCCCGTCCCCCAGTGCTGTCTCTCAGGTGCCGGCCTCCACGTCTTTCCTGAGACCTGTCACTCTCAGATGCCCCGAGGGGGAGGCAGCTCGGCAGTGACAGTGTGGGTTCTGGATTCTCTGGAACATTTTTGAATCCTACTCCTCCTCTCTGTAGCTGTGAGACCGTCAGGCAGCCAACTTCTTCCCTCCCTGTGGACGGGGGAGATGATGGCCACCTCGCAGGGTTGCCGTCAGGGCTAGTTAGAGATGATGTGTAGTTGTCCCAGATGGCCTCACACTCAGTCAGGGGTGATGGTCCCAGCCGGCTTTGGGGGCTCTACCCCAGTTCAGTTCAGCTGGTGTTGATTCAGTGCCTCCTCTCTGTCCCAACCTCCTGTGGGAGAAGAAAGGGGGAGTCAGATGGCAGAAAGCAGTGGGGAACACTCTTCATGTGAAATTGAGTGGTACACCATCCCAGTTGAGAAGAGGTAGCAGGAATAAGCTCTGCAAAGCTGTAGGCTCGCAGGAAGAGATGGGAGGCAGTACAGTAGACTGGTTACCACTGTGGGCCCCCACATTGGACTGCCAGGGTCTACTTTCCAGCAAAGGACTTGACTTCTCAAAACCTCAGTTTCCTCATCTGTAAAATGGGGATTATAAAATCAAATCAGAGCTTCCCAGCTCCCAGGTAAGGGATTTTTCTTAGCCTCAAGGTGGCTGGGTAGGGCCTGGGATGGACAGCCCTGGGCTCAGGTTGTCCCTTCCAGCTTGAGCCGTCTAACCTCAGTCACTTAGCCCATGGCCCCTCTACCCTACCCACTGTGTGCTGAACACATCTCTGTCTTCTCTGTCCCAGGAAGTGAAAGCTTGGGAACCATTGGGCTAAATGAGGTCACGCAGGCAGAGGGGCACGGAGAACAGATATTCTGGGTGGAGAGGAACAGCATGGGGAGCACAGGCACAGGGCGTCCCAAATGTGTCTTTTTATGGTACCTCGGATCCCTGCTATCAGTGTCAACGTGTGGAATAGGGATGAGAACTAAATTATGGAGTTTTTCACCCAGTAACTGACGACTTAGTAATTAGAGAGATATTAACCTGGTGCTGTGCTGCTTGTTGATTTTAATAGAGAGAACAGAACATGGGGAAAGGGGCCTCTGTTATTGTTGCTGTTTCTTTTCAAGTGATTGGTGGGAGTAGAGGCCCAGCCGCCTCTCTCCTGATGCCCACACTCGCCAACCCTTCCCAGACTCAGGGAAGACCCCGGGGGTTAATAATGACACTCTTGTCATTGAGTGGCACTTTTACAGGGTGTGAAGCACGTTGCACATGGTGCTCCGTGAGGCTTCTCACCTGCCCTGAGTAAAGGAAGCAGGTCGTGGTTGCCTCCTTTGCAGGTTCAGAGAGGTTAAGTGACTTGTTCGGACCACACAGCTGGTAAAAAGGCAACACCAAGATTACAGGCCAGACTGCCCAACTCCAAGACCTGGGTTCTCTATGTTAAACCACTCACAAGAATCAGCTTGATGGTGTTATATGTCTCCTTTACATTACGTATATTCTGTTGCTGACAATTTCATTAAAAAGTACATTCTGGGCACATTGCTTTTCTGGACAGGAGAGTTGGTGGAGTGGTGTCTATAGATGGGACACTAGGGGCTGCTGCTGAAATGGCTCCTTAAAGATAACCTCCACCCCACCTCCACCCTGGGAGATGAAGGGTGTTTTGTCTATTTGTTCATTAACCTCCATTGTTGCTGAAAAAGAGGACTTCCCCTGCGTGGTGCAGGTAGCTGCATTGCCAGTGAGGCTGTGGAAGAAACTTCATGCTGGTGCAGGTGTCACCTGTTCCCGGGAAGGAGCTCTGCGCTGCTTTGCATCGTCACCCCTGCTCCGCCTGGCAGCCCTGACTTGACATGAACTTGCTGTGCGGGGGCTGCCAGGCAGATGTCTTTTCCATCCCATAGGGGCTGCCCCAGACTTTTCTTTTCTCCCTGTAGGAGTTTCCTTATTTAGGTAAAAACTGCCATTTTCAACCTGTTTGTCCCTCTTCCATCGGGATATGCCCTGAATATGCACCCAAAGACTTCCTCTGCCACCCACTCCTCATTTTGCCTGCCTTCCTGAGCATCCTGTTGACACCACCTCCGCATGGGCTTCCACATCCCACGTCCCACAGCCTGGGCTGCGTCCCACCGCCGTGACTGCCAGGACTAGATGAAAACACTCATTCAGTCAGTCAGCAAACATTCCTTAAGCACCAAATCTGGGCCAGCACCTCTGCAAGGGGTGGGGCTTACGAGACAGATCGGGCCCAGGCCCTGCCCCCAGGAGCTCACGGTTCAGCAGAGGGGGGAAGGGAGAGGGTGCCTGTTCATCGGGGGCACAGAGGAGGCTGGGTTCTGTCCTTCCCAGGAGATGAGAATGGGCACAGCAGCCTGGAGTTCTCCAGGTCGATTTTAGGTGGAGAAAGTGCTCAGACTGGATTCTTACATGTACTAGATGCTCAGTGAGGGTTTGAATTACTGCACTGGTTCTCAGATGTGGTCCTCAAACCAACATGCATCTTCTGGGAATGTGTTAGAAATCCAGACTCTTAGGCTTCACCCCAGGCCTCTGGAATCAGAGAATCTGGGACAACTCTGGTATGACAAGCCCTCCAGGTGATTCTGATACTGGCCGAAATGTCAGAGCCCCCAAGTTAGTAAATGTGAACTTAATATACCTTGTCTTAGCAAGCCACCTCCCCATCTCCCCTCCCCCGATACACACACACACACACACACACACACACACACACACACTCTCTCTCTCTCTCTCTCTCTCTCTCTCTCTCTCTCTCTCTCTCTCTCTCTCTCTCTCTCTCCTCTCCCTCTCCCTCCCCCTGCCTCCCTCACTCCCTCCCTCCCTCCCTCCATGCTCTACTTATACACTGTCTCCAGAGTGCAGGTACATACCTTATCCATCTTGTAATCCTTATTCATCTTTTAACCCCTGCCTATCCAAACACGCCTCCACACACCCTCATCTCTAGTTCTTTATGCGTGGTTGGGATGCTCCATATTTGTTGGAATGAACTGAATCATTCAGCCACTGGTGCCGCCTTCCTCGCCTGCCTGGTGGAGATGGGGCCAAGGCACGATCAGGAGAAAACGGAAGCAGAACTTCTTAAGCTGCCCTTGGCTCCACTAGTGCACTGTCTGGCCCAAGGCCATGCACACAGTAGGTTCCAGGGGTATTCCTTGATGAGGCCCAAGTGCCAAGCCATGTCCTTCCCCATACATTAAGCATCCAGACAGACTTGAGACGCAAGACCTGCTCTGTTCACCGTAGCTGAGGTTAGCACTCTGGGAGGTGACAGGCCTGCCCCTGAGGACAATGCTGGTTTGGTTTGTGCTAAATTAGTTCCAAAGCAACAGATGGGCAATGATGTCCTTTTGTATTAAAACTCCCCACTGGGACGGTTGGAGGAAGGGCTGTTACTGACACCCTTCTCGGCAGTAATTACTTTTCTGGCTGACCATGGCTTTCTGCGCAAGTGTCCTCCTCCTCCATTCCCCTGCCTTCCCTCCACTTATAAATTCCCCCTTTCCTCCTTCCTTCCTTCCTTCCTTCCTTCCTTCCTCCCTCCCTCCCTCCCTCCCTCCCTCCCTTCCCCTCTCCCTTCCTTCCTTTCTTCTTTTTTTACTGCTCTCTCTTTTTTTTTCCTTTTTTCAAAACTTGTTCCAGTGTAGAAAAGCCATCTTCTTTCAAATGGCCTAAGGGTTGGGATTATAAATGAGTTGGCTCAGAGTATGCCCCCCTTTAAGAGCTGCCACTTAATTCTGATTGTCCAGCTCAATTAAAATTCCACTTACCAATTTCGTTTCTTTTTATGGCTGAGTTATTTGTAGTGAGGTGGATGGACCTAGAGTGTGTCTTACAGAGTGAAGTAAGTCAGAAAGAGAAAGACAAATACCGTATGCTAACACATATATATGGAATCTAAGAAAAAAAAAAAAAGTCATGAAGTACCTAGGGGGCAAGACGGGAATAAAGACACAGACCTGCTAGAGAATGGACTTGAGGATATGGGGAGGGGTCAGGGTAAGCTGTGACAAAGCGAGAGAGTGGCAGGGACATATATACACTACCAAATGTAAAATAGATAGCTAGTGGGAAGCAGCCGCATAGCACAGGGAGATCAGCCTGGTGCTTTGTGACCACCTAGAGGGGTGGAATAGGGAGAGTGGGAGGGAGGCTCAAGAGGGAGGAGATATGGGAACATGTGTATATGTATAGCTGATTCACTTTGTTATAAAGCAGAAACTAACATACCATTGTAAAGCAATTATACTCCATTAAAGATGTTAAAAAATAATAATAATAAACAACCAAAAAGAATTTTAAAAATTCCACTTATCCCAGCGTAATTTTCAAAGGGCTGTCCCGCCAAGCGAGCTGGTTCAGGGTTCACAATTAAGGTGTTCCTTGTGGCCTCCCTGGCTCTGCAGGTTTGGGGGATGGGATAGAGATGAGAGGATCCCTGCTTTCTTCAGACAGGGGCCTTGTCTAGCAGCAGGGAGCTTCTGGTCTTCATCCAGCCTGCAGAAAGTGAGAAGTCCTTCTGAGGAGGAGGAGGCACCCCGTGAACTCCTCCCCTGAGACTCCAGCCCTCTTAGGGTTGAACCCCGTCTTTGAATTTCAGCTGAGAAAATCATCTATAGGCTACAGTCTAGCATTCTGTTTCATTCTTGTTTAAATCTTTATTCAGCACCCAGATTGTAAGCCCTCAGAGGGGGTCTGCATGTGGCACGTAGCGCTTAGCACAACTCACAGCCAGGTGTGTGCTGGATATAGGAGAATCTGTTAGAAAGATGATCATGAAAAGAACATCTCCCGTGACTTTACATCACCTCCGTATTGGTTTTCTCATCAGCTCATTTTAAAGGGAATTCTGTTCTGTCTTGGCATTATTGAAGGTTTTTAAAATCGGGTTATAGGTGGCCGGTGTAATGCGTTGCCTGCCGAGGCACAGTAGAACTCATTTCTTAACTCAGGGAGTCCATCAGCAGAAAGGCTGCCAGGTCTCTTTGGATAAAATACTGGCCAGGATGTGTGCTGTTCTCCAGCAAGTCTGGATCTGTAGGATTCCTTCAGTGTGTTTTGTGTCATGTGTCCCTCTGTTACAAGCAGGGGGAGCCCTGACATCCTGCTGCTGGGCCAGGCAGTGTGGAAGCATCAAAGTCTAGGCAAGCTGGTGTTATAAACAAAGCAATTCCTCAGAAATTCCTCGTGAGCCAGACTGCTTGTTTACTCCTCTTTCCTTTTTAAAAATTGAGATATTACTCATATTCAGTGGGTTTTATATGTTCACAAAGTTGTGCGACCATCACCACTATTTAATTCCAGAACATTCTCATCACCCCCAAAGAAACCCTGTACCTATAATCAGTGACTCTCCATTCTCCCCTTCCCCCAGCTCTTAGCAACCACTAATCTACTTTTTTTTTTTTTTTCCCGGTACGCGGGCCTCTCACTGCTGTGGCCTCTCCCATTGCGGAGCACAGGCTCAGCGGCCATGGCTCACGGGCCCAGCCGCTCCGCGGCACGTGGGATCCTCCCGGACCGGGGCACGAACCCGTGTCCCATGCATTGGCAGGTGGACTCTCAACCACTGCACCACCAGGGAAGCCCACTAATCTACTTTTTGACCCTGTGGATTTGCCCATTCTGGACATTTCATATAAATGGAATCATACAATATGTGACCTTCGTGTCTGGTTTCTTTCACTTAGCATCATGTTTTCAAGGTTCATCCATGTTGTAGAATATACCAGTACTTCATTTCTTTTTTGTGGCTGAATAATCCTCGTGTGTCCTTTTTATTCCTTTTCGTCAGTCTTCATTACATGGACATTCTGCCCGAACCCTGGAAATCACTGGTCATGTACTTCTGGTGCTGTCTTCACCCCAGCTCTGGTAGGGCTAGGGCTAGTCCCTCTACACTTTCAGTGTTCCAGTTCTCCTGTTGCCTCTGTTCATAATCCTCCCCACCCCCATCTACACCCTTATGTCTTTATTCATCAGATATGTGAGTATCTGTTAAATACAGGTGAGGTGAGGAACACGAAGATCCATCAGATAGGGTTCTTTCTCTGTAGGAGCTTAGAGTCCATTGGGAAGAGAAGATGTATACAGATGACCAAAATGCAAACAGAATATGGGACGTACCAAGAAAAGGTAAAGGGTGAGGAGTGTCATAAGGGTGCCTGACTGCTAGGCTGCTTGCCTGGAGTCTCCCAGAGAGCCAGGGCCTCAGTGGGGCCATCAAGACTCAGAGACTTGATTTCATTGAGGCACTCACATATCATCAGGTCCACCGGTCTGATCTGTGTTAACTCATAGAGATCTGGATATAAATAAGGTTGTGGAAGGATTATTTATCATGTGGTCTTGGTGGAAAAATGGGCTCAAGCCATAAACCAGTAGCTCACAAGGAAGAAAAGCAAACAGCCAATTGAACACACAATATGCAAAGATATGCAAATAAAAACTTTTTTTTTTTCACTTACCAAATTGAACAACATGGGAAAAATTGATATTCAGGAGTCAGGGAAGTGGATGCTGTATGTACCGTTCAGTAAAAACTGACACAATCCATTTGGAGGTTAATTTGGCAAAGACACTTAAATTTTCAGTGATCCATTTCTATGAATTTATGCCAAGGAAACACTCAGTGTACACAAAGATTTACATAAAATGATATTCTTCACAGCCATATTTATAATAGTGATAAATTATAAACACAATGCATAGTAAAAAAGGATTTGTTAAATGATAGCATGATATGTATTAGAATGATCACAGCCATTAAGAACCGCTTTCAGCAAATATTTAAAGATATATGAAAAGGCTAGTGGTGTGTTAAGTGTGAAAACGCAGGAATCAAAACTATATGGCATTATCACAACTTTGAAAAATCTGCATATGTATAACGTGTAAGAAAAAAATTGGTATAAAATTGTCACAATGTTGAAGCAGTTGGCTCTAGGTAGTGATGTTGAATACTTGTAGACATTTACTTCTTTATACTTTATTCTGTTTTTCTCCAATTTAAAAAAACGTCACTTTATTTTTATTGAACTTATATATGCAGATGGTTTAAAGAGTCAACAAGATCCTGTTATGGAGAAACAAAAGATCCCTCTCCACTTTGCTACAGAGAAGTCCTTTCCCACTCCCCCAAGGCAACCGCTTTCAGTTCTTAGCTGTTTATGTTGGTAAAAGAAATCCTCTGTTGCCTTCACACCATGAATGATGAGGCTTTAGCTATCTTTTGAATATGTCTTCCACTTCCCATCCACCTATCCCCAGTAGCTATATTGTAATTTCCATTTGATTATTGATCAGTGGTTATATTTTTATCACTGTGTTAGCACAGCTGAGCCATGTAGTGTACTATAATTACTTTTCCCTCTGTGTGCGGCTTTTTGTTTCCCTGGAGTTACTAATTATCTTCTTCCCTTGCTTAGTTTTCACCACCTGTCTATTTCATTCTAAACTCACCTTTCCATACATTCCAGCATATCAAGTATTCTGTCAGTTTCTTCTTGGAGGCATTCGTCATGAGCCTACTGACCTGCTTCAGTTTGGGCTAGTTGCCTCGAGCCTACTGCACAGCTGTCATCCTAGGATTTTCCTTCATCATTACTGGGATTCCCTTTGGCTCTATGTCTTGTATTAGATGCCAATTTTTATTTTTCATGTCTTCATAGTTTATTTCCTCGTTTTGGTAGAGTATATATTTTATTAGTTTCCTGAGAAAAGATGCATTGTAGGCAAATTTTTTGATACCTGGTATGTTTGAAAATGTTTTTATTTCCTTCATACCTGCTTGACATTTTGAAAATCGATTGGAAATCATTTTTTTCTTCAGAGCTTTGAAGGCATTGTTCCATCATCTTCCAGCTTCAATTTATGCTGTTAAAAAGTCTGATGCCAATCTTACTCTGGATTCGTTTTTAGGAACCTGTTTTTCCTGTCTGGAATCTCACACTCATGGTCTTCAGGGTAGGGTGTAGCTGGCTATTGTGGGCTATTTCATCCTAGGGCCTCGTGTCCTTCAGTTCTGAGAAATTTTCTTGGTTTATTTCTTTGATTTCTTCACTTCCAATTAATCTCTTCTGTTTCACTAGAACTTCCAGTATTTAGATATTAGAGGTTTTGGGGGTGGTCCTCTAATTGTGCCTTCTCTGTGTCTTTTTGCTCTATTTTTGGGAGAGTTCCTCAATTTTATCATCTGCCCCTTCTATTTTTTTTTAATGTGATTCTATTTTTAATTTTCAAGAACCTTTTCCTGTTCTTTGGATGTTCCTTTTTTTTTTCTTTATCATCTTCTAAGTTTGGATTGGCTTGCTTTTGGTTTGAATATCTTCTCTAATTTCTCTGAGGGTATTAATGATAGCTTTTTGAAATTTTTGTCTCCCTGCATAGTCTCTCGTTTTGATCTCTGCCTTTTGTGGCAGTTCCTCAGGTGTCTACTCACATTTACGAGAGTGGCGTTGGAGAATGGGAAACTCTGCGTATGCATGGGGCTGGATGACTCTGGCCCTTACTGAACGTCTGGGTTTCTCAGCCTCAGCACTGTTGATATTTCGGGCTGGACAGTTTGTTGTGAATGCTGTCCTGTGAACTGTAGGATGTTTAGCAGCATCCGTACTGTCTTCCCTACCCCAATCATGATGATCAGGAATGTCCCAGACATTGCCAGGTGTTCCCTTGGGGCAACGTCAGCCTTTGCTCCTTCTACCCCCATTTGAGAACCACTACTGTAGGGTGATTCATCTGGGTCTTTTCATTGGGGAACCTGGTCCTTCCTCTTGCACTGTTCATATTCCCCAGAAAAGAATCTTGCACCCTACTGCCTGAGTGGTTCCTGCTGGGCTGCCACTGTTCTGGGAGGTGAGGGGAGGAAGCAGGGTAAGGGTCTCAATTTTCAGTGTACCCTGGCCTTGTGTGTTCAGTATGTTCAACTGGGCCCTGTGTCCTCCCACCCAGGGAACCCTCTGTTCTTCCCTTTCCGGGGAATAAATATCCTCCTCCTTTCATCAGGGCTGGGGAGAGTATTTATCATGATAGAGGACAGATCTGGGGTTTAACTGCTTCATAAGCAGACTGTCAGTCTGCCCTCTTGTTTGTGGCTCCACCTTCAACCCACTTTCAGAACGCACTGCTCCAGCTCCCACACCTTTAGGGGGTTCTGTTGTACGGAACCGGGTGCTTCTTAACTTCTCCTCATTGCTGGCCCAGGATCTGGCTCCCAGGGTCTGCTAAATCAGTTCCTACTTGTTCTTTGGTTTTCTAGCTTCTAAAATTGTGTGGCTGTTGTCTCCTTCCCTGTTTGCTTTTCCTGTGGCTTTATGCCTTTTTTTTTAAATTACTGTACATGTCAGAGGATTTTGGAAAGATCAAAGATAGATTCACGTGTTCAACTGGCTAGCATTTAACTGAATTCTTCTCCAATTTGTTTTAATAGTTAGAAAACATAAATATGAAGATCAAAGCTATAGTGATAGATACCTTTTCAGTGCCTGTTATCCAGTGTACCTTTCCTTAGCATAACGTTCCCAGGAAAATGAATTCATTAGAAGCTTTCTTGGGATTCAGGCTTTGGAGCAAAAGGTCTTAGAGGAGATGTGAATTTCATCTGGCTCCTGGAACCACATGGTCAACTGCCCCTCCCACACGGGAGCTCGGCTTTCTAGTGTTCAGCATGTTTGTCCACCACGTTTAGCGTCTTACCGTTAGGCAAAGCTAAATGGACACAAATACTCTAATTAGGCAATTTCTCCTTTGCTAGACTCTATTTAGAGTCTCTATAGACAATAACTTTTAAGTCAACATTTTTCGGACAGGCCAAAACATACTCTATTAGGTTACAGCTTCCTTTAGTTACATTTTAATCACCTTGATTAGATTCGGGTGTTTTCAAGAATCTCGGTCATGTCTTAGTAATGACCCATATCGCAGATGACTAATGACGATTATGGTTTCATTTTCATGAATTTAATTCTCAACATGTAGCCATATGTCAAATTATTAGGGTGTCCTACTATAGTTCCCCTATATTTATTAACTGACATTGGGAGGCAGGAAGGGGCACTTCCAGCTCTGGGGATGGGGGTGGGGGAGGGTCGGGACTGTGTTCCTAGGTGAGGAGGTGGCATGAGTGTGTGGGTTTGGGGTGGGGACAGGACATGGGTAGAACAGGTATTCCATGCAGCCTTTTCTAGTCCTCAGGTGGTAGACATACTCACTCCTGTGAATTCCTGTGGCACTTAGCGTATGTGTCTCTTGTCATTAATCTCGTGCCTACATCAGAGGCCTTCTCTGGACCTGTTTGTCCCATTTAATCTTAACAACAACCTCTGAGGTAGGTGATATTATCCACCCCTCCCCCTGCCTTTGTTTTAATGGATGAGAAAACAGGCACACTAAAGTCACTAGTATGAGTTACACGCGCAGCCCGTGAGAGCAGCACTGGAACTCAGGCCAGGCCCGCAGGCTCCTGATCTGTAAGTCGTTCAATTAGTGACTTCCCCTGCTGCCAGGGTCTTACTAGGTTGCTTAACTAAGCTAGTGGCTCTCTGAAGGGAGATGTGTGCTGTTTGATTTTCCAGGAAGCAGCAGACTCCCTAAAGGGATTGATGTGTGGGCTTGGAAAGGACTCAGCTTAGTGGGTTACACCAGGCTGGGCTGAGAGCTGGAACCTTGCAGGTTCCCGTGCAGCTTGACCAGGCTCTACGTTCCACACCTGCTATGGTTGAAAACTGCCTCCACCTCCACCCTGACCTGCCCAACTGCTCCAGCCACAGTTTCGCCGGCACTTCACCGACTTCATCCTGGCCTCAGCTGCTGCCCTCCACCCCAGATGGGGGGATGACAGCTGCTGTCCCAACACTGCCTCCAAGGGTTTTATGAGGATACGCAGAAGAGAATGGACATTTGAAACCCCTGGAATGACCGGGGTTTTTCTTGCAGAGCTTTGTTGTTTCCTTGTCTGCCCATAGTGTTGCTTCTTTTTGATTTTGTTTCACGGGCTCTCAGTTTGTTTTGGTCAATGTCACATCTTCCTAGCCAGGTTCTCTGTGGTGGGAAGTCCAGCTCCTGGATTGGCTGAGCTTCTGGGAGCACGAGGATGCTCGTACAAACGTGGGTCCAGTGAGCCTTTTACAGGCAGCAGCTGAAAACTGCCCGTGCTGTTGTGCTGTTTGCAGCACAGGGCAGAGAGGGCCTGGCGGCAAGGGCTGGATGGCCACATCAGAGTCCACGTGCATCGTGATTCTTTTTCAGTTCTCAGGTCTCGTTTACCATTGTTTTAAAAAAATACATGTGGGGTATATTAGTTTAGCTATCTTCAGTTGTTTTAATAAAATTCCTGACTTCAGTTCTCGCCTGCCATGTAAACATATGCACTTTGTAAGCAGCCACATTTCTCAGTGTGTTCTTCACAAAGTCACTTTTACCCTCAATCCTCCTTTTCCACCGATTTATTCCTCTCTGCCAAATCTGCTGAAACTGAAGAGCTAAGGAACACTACTGGCCGTGGTGATAAACTTGCAGCCGCCACACAGGCTCCATGCTAGCTCATTTAATCTTCCAACAGTTTAGTCCATTTTATAGATGAAGGAAAGGAAACGGTAAGTAACTTGCCTGGAGCCACATAGCCAGTAAAACTATGATTCAAAGATTTAAAAGGTCTGTGTCTAAAACCTGTGACCTGCTGCTTGCTTAGAACAAAGGGGCCAGGAGGGTCCTAAACTAGTTGATTGGAGAACTGCCTTCCTGCCTCATTTCTGCCCAACTGTCCTGTAACTTTGGACAGGTTGGACGAGTTTCTCTGAGCCTCAGTTTCCTCATCAGTAAAGTGGGAGCTGCCCTATCTCATAGGCTGATGGTGAGGGTTTGGTGGGATAGTAGGGCTAGTGTGAAAGCAGGAGCAAGGCGCTCTGTGCTGTGAAGCAAAATAAGGCTAGAGTAATATAATGCGGTGACTCGTTAATAAGCCCGGAAAAGAGCTCTGCTGGGAGCCTCCTGTAGCACGAGAAGGCCAGAGCTGGAGGGGAGAAGATGAAGTGGGTGATGCAGAAGAGGCAGAGTAGGGGTTATGAGACATGCCCGAAGGAGGGTAAGCTGTGCTCCACAAAGTGGAAGCGTGTCACTATGATGAATGCAGGTCCTGAGGAGTGGATGGCTTGGGTATTTCTGCCAGGGACTCCCTGCAGGGAAAGGGTATTTCTGCCACGTGCAGGCACCTCTCTGAATTTCAAAGAAATCTCTGTGTGTGTGTGTACGCACACACGTGTGTAGGCCCATGAGGACCCAACTTTGCATACTTGTGGACCTGTGTGTATTTTCCTTAAATTAAGGTGAAATTCACACAACATAAAATTAATCATTCTTAAGTGTACAATTCAGTGGCATTTAATACCTTCACAATGTTGCATAACCTCCACCTCTGTCGAGTTGCAGAACATTTTCATCACCCCAACAGAAATTGTGTGTACTTTCTAAAGGGCCTGTTCTGTGAAAATGTATTTGTGAACCACATTAGGTCATCCTGGTTTTGCCTACCTGCCCAGAAGCCTCCCTCCCTCGTCTGCCTGTCCCATGTCTTTGGCCAAGGAGTGTGGTCCAAGACCTCAGATTCCGAATGGGTTTGCTAGTCATGGTAAACTCCTTCATGCAGTGTGGCTGTCTCTGGTGGGCATGGAGAAAACCAGCATTTCAGGCTTAATCAGAGGGTAGTTCCTGCGGCTTCTCTCGCCGCTTGACTGCCTGTCCTTAGTGTATTAGAAGTCTGTGTTTAAGGGTGTCTGCCAGTGAGAGACTTCAGTCATCGTAAGCCTCTTCCTCAGCCTCAGAGGCGAAGAAGGTAGGTGGAGGAAAATGGTGTTTCCTCTGCATTTGGCCCATCTGTAACTCCTAGTTCTATGCTGGTGCCCTCGCCACATGGGAAGCCCAGGTGACCTGAATCCACAATGCCCAACAGTCCTCTGTAGCTCAAGCATTAAAAGGGTAAGAGGGGGCTTCCCTGGTGGCACAGTGGTTGAGAGTCCGCCTGCCGATGTAGGGGACACGGGTTCGTGCCCCGGTCTGGGAAGATCCCACATGCCACGGAGCAGCTGGGCCCGTGAGCCATGGCCGCTGAGCCTGCGCGTCCGGAGCCTGTGCTCCGCAACGGGAGAGGCCACAACAGTGAGAGGCCCGCGTACCGCAAAAGAAAAAAAGAAAAAAAAAGGGTAAGAAGGCTGTTCCCCTGGAAGTGTCAGGCCTGGTACTTATATATGCCTGCCTCCAAATAGCTGGCCCTGGGCAGCATCCACTCCCCTGTGATACAGGGACCACAGCACCAGCCAATGTAGTGGGGATCCCTGAATAGTCTCCATGAGCTGCAGAGGTGGGGCCAGTGAGTAGCAAATCCTTCCATACTGAGTGAGGGGTGGAGGGAGAGAGAGGGAGACAGAGAGGAGGAGCAGCAGAAGGAGAAGAAGCGGTGAGGAAAGAGCTGCCTTCAGTCATCTAGGGACTACTTCATGCTGATTCCACTACTTAGATCTTGTGCTCACCCAGGAACCAATATCAGGCACACCTCAGAGGTACTGCAAGTTCAGACCATGCAATAAAAAGTGAGCGTATGAATTTTTTGCTTTCCTAGTGCATGTGAAAGTTATGTTTATACAGTAGTCTATTACGTGTGCAAAAGCATTATGTCTAAAGAAAAAGTGCGTACCTTAATTAAAAACTATTGCTTAAAAATGCTAACCATCACCTGAGCCTTCAGTGAGTTCATAGTAGTAACGTCAAAGATCACTGATCAGGGACTTCCCTGGCAGTCCAGTGGTTAAGACTTCACCTTCCAATGCAGCGGGTGTGGGTTCAATCCCTGGTGGGGGAGCTAGGATCCCACATGCCTCACAGCCAAAAAACCGAAACAGAAACAATATTGTAACAAATTCAGTAAAGACTTTAAAAATGGTCCACATCAAAAAAAAAAATCTTTAAAAAAAAAGATCACTGATCATAGATCACCATAACAAATACAATAATGATTTTTTTTAAAGACCTGAAATATTGCGAGAACTACCAAAGTGTGACACATAGACATGAGGTGAGCAAATGCTGTTGGAAAAATGGCACTGATAGACTTGCTCGCTGCAGGGTTGCGACATGTCTTCAATTTGTAAAAAATGCAGTCTGCAAAGTGCAATGAACTGAAGCGCAATAAAATGAGGTATGCCTGTGCTTTGGCCGGGGGCAGAGAATGAGCCCCTTGGATAATCCAGGGACCACTTCATTCTGATTGGACTACTTGGATCATGTGCCCACCTAGGAGCCAGTGACTCTGGCCGGGGGGTAGGGAATGAAACTCCATGATTGGCTTAAATCCAACCAGGAATTCTTTAAGCTAGATATGGGGTCAGGGTTCCCAGGGGCATGTGTCTGAATAGAGGAGTGGTGGGTCTTGACCTAAATCAGTTTTGCAAAGAAAGAACAAGTAGGAGAAGGATGCCGGTAGACAGTCAATGATATCCTCCATCCTAGATAAAACAAATGTCAAGACAATGGAAAAAACGTGGTGGTGAAAAACAGTAGCAGGAACTAAAATACTGGAAGAATTGCTCCGTCTGAGGCTCTGCGCCTTAGAGCTCACCTTATTATTCAGGAAGGTGGGTTGGACAGAGAAAGGGCCCTGATCTTAGGAGGCAGTTGGAATCTTGGCTGAAAGCGGTAACTGCAACCTGAGAAATTCACCTGTTAGTGGAGGATTCAGAGGCTTTATCCATCATCTCCAGCTCTGCAGCCGATAAAGGAGGTGCAGGCCACCGTGATCTGGCTGCAGTTTGTCCTTCTGACTTCATCTCCCACACGCTACCCTCATTCATTCAGCAAGAATTTAATAAGCAGCTATTATAAACCAGACTTTGAAGAGTAGTCCTCTGCCCTCGCGGAGTCCTGTGGAGGATACAGATAAGACAAGAGGTAGTTGTATTACAATGTAAGAAATGGGACGACAGGAGAAGGTGTTACAGAGAGAGGGACCTTGATCTGAATTGGGGGTTTGGAGAAGGTTTGTTGGACCAAGAGATTTTTAGACCAGAGCTTGAAAGATGAGTAGGAGCTGCCCAGGTGAGGAGTGTGGAGAGGGAAGAACAGACTGGCTGGGCAAGTGGTTGACTGACTTTGTGTTTGGGGTTGATACTGAGGACTCCCAGAGTTATGGTTTGATCCTGATGGAGTGGTGATGTCTTTTCGTGAGATGGTGAACTCAACAGGACTTGCAGATTTGAGGGGGAAGAAATGACTTTAGTTTAGAAATGTTGAATCTGAGATAATTCTGATTCAGCCAAAAGGAGACATCTAGAGCTGGGTCTGGAACTCAGAGGCAGAGAGCTCTTCCAGATACTCGTTTCCCACTGTCAACATCTTGAGCTTAAAATGCCCAAAATTGGCCTCTTGAGTTTTCTCCCTAATGTGTTTCTCCACCTTCAGTCTTCCTCATCCCTGTGAAAGACATTATCCATCCAGCTGCACAAGCTGAACCCTGGATTATTCCAGAAGGCTCCCTGGAGGCATCTGTCAGGGCTTTTCTGCCTTGGGCCTTTTGCCCCTAGTGTCCTATATCTGGCTTCTCAAAGCATCCCTCACATCTCAGGTAGACGTCGCTCCCTCCGAGAGGTCTTTCCAGACCACCAAGACTGAAACTGCTCGTCCTGGTTATTCTCTGTCTCCTGGCTGTTTTCCTTCACAGCACCTATCCCAGTTCGCATTTGTAATCATTTTTGTCCCAATTTGTTAAATACCTGACTCAGTGCCTCTAGTATGTTAGATCCATCCCCCCTTTGATAACAATTTTTATAACATGTTTCTCCTATACTTATCTTCAAATGAAGTCTATAGCTAATACAACCTTTCTGTATATATAATTTTAAATCAGTATAACATCCTGGCAGTAATAGGAAGGCAAAATAAAAGGAAAGTAATTCATAATCAACATATTTATTTCAGGGCTTCCCTGGTGGCGCAGTGGTTGAGAGTCCGCCTGCCGAAGCAGGGGACATGGGTTCGTGCCCCGGTCCGGGAAGATCCCACATGCCGCAGAGCGGCTGGGCCCGTGAGCCATGGCCGCTGAGCCTGCGCGTCCGGAGCCTGTGCTCCGCAATGGGAGAGGCCACAACAGTGAGAGGCCCGCGTACCGCAAAAAAAAAAAAAAAAAAATTTATTTCAGTATTAAATTCCTAAGTTCCCAGGGCTGAGTACTCAGAAATCATAATGAAGTAGTCAGGTGAACAACCATGAATGCAATAGCTCTAAAAGTTGACTAACGGGTTTGTGTTTTAGTGACAATTAGGGTACTAAGAGCAATATTGCCAGTGGTGTGCGATTTTCTGCATTGGTAAGCAACTCCTGTAATGTTTGCACAACATCAAGTAAATCTACCTTTCTACTAATATGCAACAGAGATAGATCCTAGATTCAGGTTATTATTAAAAGTTTTTTCATAGTCATTCAGTGCCTAGAGGCACACTCATCAATCATGCAGGACCCAGGACTGTTTTTCACTACACAGGTCAGGTAGCACCCTGGCTCACACCCCTAAATGCTGGTAGAGTTCCCCCGTTCGTGTTGACGATCAAAAATACCTCCCGCGCTTCCACAGTGTCCCCTGGACCCAGAGTAGTCCTGCCCTAGTGGGGAGGCACTTGCCTCTCCTCTGTTGTACTGTGAATTCCACGAGGGCAGGGTCCACGTCTGTTTCTCACTGGAGTACACAGTGTTCAGCACCTAGTGGGTTTATATTTGTTGAAATGAAAGAATGCATGACTATTCCATCAACATGAAATTTGTACCAAAAAAAGTTAGGAAAGGAGTACACTGCACAGAAGTGTGACCTGACATTGACCTTCCTTCTGCATGCCTTAGGCCAGCTGACCTCTGTTTTAGTGAAAGAGACTTGCAATTATAGCTCCAGACAATGTAGAATTGCAGCTCTTAAATCCTTTACAATGAAGGAAGTCATCTCACCATGCACAAAAGAAATTGCACTGTCTCTGAAGCTGTGGTTTGTCTTTTTTTGGAAAGTCAGGCTTGTCTGTTGAAGAGCTCAAAACACTTGACCAGCTCTCTCATTTATCTTAACATGTGTATGCTATATTTATTCTCCTCTCACAGATGGGGAAATGAAGCTTGCCGAAGGGCCATATTTAGTTGAGTGTTGATCCTCTGCCTTGGGGGGTCAGCTTAGATAAAACAGTATCCTAAAACTCAATTTTTATGCAGTAGTTTAAACCTCCACCCACATTAAATCTGTTACTAGGGCTGCTCACAAGGGTAAAAAGTGTTAGTTTGAGCGTTTTTAACCATGTGACGTGGCGATCTAGTTCAGTCCTCTCCTTTTAGAGATGAGGAAGTGCAGGTTCACGAGACACGGTTAGATAATGGCAGAACCAGTTCTCCAGCTGGTCGTCTTTCTGCTACCGCACATTTCAACCTTTCTCTCTCTCTCTTTTTTTTTCTCCAGCTAACCTAAACAGGAGTTATAATAAGTCAGGCAGCCAAAAGGAAGATAATAATGGAAAAGAAGCCAAAGATATGGTCCACTAGCTGCTAAATAATTAATAAATTAACTGGGAGACTGACTTATTCTAATCAAAATATATGAAGATGACAGTTGCTTAAAGTTAGAAGCTGAACCTTCAGTTTCAAGAATTCTTTTACCGAGAGCTAATCAGGCTCATGATAAGTAAATACCATCTCACAACTGAACAGAGATTTTAAAAAAGGAAAGGAAGGAAGGAAGGAAAGAAAAAAGGACGGAAAAAAAGTCAAATATTTTTAAAGTTTTTGAAAAACAATGATCTCTTAGGAATTTCCAGCACTTAAAGAAAATTCTCCTCCCCAAATTTTCTTTAGTCCACCTGTAGCAGGAGAGTGGTAGGTAAATTCAATAAACTCATCATCGATGCATTTTGAACCAAACTTACCAAAATATTCCACAAAAGAACTCAACACAGCTTCCTTGAAAAAGTTATTTTTAAGGGGGTGAAAGGTGATATTTCACAAAGTTAAATACAAAATGAACTTGAAAGTGACAAAAGGACACAAAAAAATGAGGTTTCATAGACTACTGTTACCAAGAATTATTGAAGAAATGTTGATAATTTATAAGATTTCTGACAAAACACTTCATCTTCAGAAGCTAGCTTCAGTCCATGTGCCCTCTTGGCTTTAGTATAGCACCTTTTAGGGGGTAGAGTGATTCAAGAGCCATGCCTGATACCTATTTTAGGCTTCTCACCAGAAACAGATGTTTCAGATGGAGATTACTACTCCTTCATTTACCACAAGCCACCAGTTGTCAGGGACATTCTTAGTTAGTTGCCTTACATTTTATATATCTCCAAGTAGTCAGAAGCTGTTTTAGACTTTAGAAGTCTGGGGCTTGTCTGTTAAAGAATTATTCAGTTGTGGTCCCACTTTTTCTAGGTTGTTACAGAGGAAAAATTCTTACAAGTTTTGATAATGACTGTTTTCTGAATCAAAGTAACGCCCTGGATTATTCGGAGGCGTAATATATTCTTATAGCACATATAGTCTTCAAAGCACTTGTCGTTGATAATCTCCCATTTTACAGACGGATAAATGAAGGCTCTAAGAAATAAGTGACTTGACCAAGGCCACATGCTAGTAGGTCATATATGTTCCAATCCTCTCCGTTCTGTAAGGCTCAACCCAAATGGCACCTCTTGTAAAAGTCGTTTTTTAGAGTCCCCTAATTACTACCCTTGGTTTTCACCACATTCTGACTTGTAATACAATGTCTGCATACATTTGTCTCCCTTGCCGTGAACTCCCTATGAGCAGAAACCGTTATAAATGTTTTTGTCTCTTCCAACTTACCAATTCTCCCTCCTCAGTGCCAACTTTAAGCATGTTCTCTCGTCAGCACCGCAGTTTCTTCTTCTGTTCTAGGCTGTGACTTTGAGGTCTACAAAGTTCTAGTGAGGTGCACGGGTATTATTGCTCATTCGTGTTCGTTGCCATATTTTCAACATACAGGTATCTTATGAGAGCTTTGCAAATGTTGAAATTGTTTGACGGGTCAGAAAGGATCTAAACCTTGGCCTTCCTTCATTTCCCTGATGGGTGCACATTCTGGGCACATAGTAGTGATACCAACCAGGGTTCTTGGCCTTCCCCAGTCAATAGAAATTGACTAGAGGCCAGACAAGAGATTCAGGCAAGGCTTTTTTGGGGCCCCTGCTGCAGCAGGGGGGAGGGAGGGAGAACAAACAACAGGTTTCCTTGCTTGCTTACTTGCTGAGCAGGGGCGAGCTTGTTCCTTACATGGGGTGAGGGTAGGGGTGTGTCCAGGGGTTGGGCTGGAGGGGCGGCTTAGGTGGTGGTGTGTGCAGGGGGCATACACAGTACCCTGCTTTTCCTCCTGACACTCTGTTTTTGCTCCAGGCTCTTCAGAAGGGGCAGTTGGGTTTTCTGGTCTCTTTGTATTGATCTCTTTTGGGTCCAGAATTTGCCCCAACTGCTATGCACACAGTTATTTTTAGTCTCATGTAGTTTCTTTGTATCTTGTTGCTCCAGGAGAGGTTTATTCAGGCACAAGCATTGCAGCACTGTAGCAAAGCTTCCCAGGTCCCAACCTGTCTCAGTAGGCGCTTATTAATGTTTCTTTGATTAAGCATTTATATATTCACCTGCTCCAATTTACACTCTCCCATTGTTGTATCTGACTGCCTTTTTCTATGTACATGTCTTGAATTCCCGACTAAACTATAAGCTCCAAAGGGGACGAGGGGACGATTATATTTTTTATTTGTGTGTACGTGTCCTTAGAACATTTTCCATGCAGTATGACCTCAAAACATCTTTGCTAATTGATTATCAGTGACCAGTTGTGTGATAGAATACCACAGAAAGCATGGCAAGGCCTATACCACCCAACTTGAGTGATTTTGCTTAAAGTACATATTTTGGATAAGTATTTTAAATAGGTGTACACAGTCTAAAAACATGGTTTTTTTAAAATTTTTATTGGAGTATAATTGCTTTACAATGGTGTATTAGTTTCTGCTTTACAACAGAGTGAATCAGTTATACATATACATATAATCCCCATATCTCTTCCCTCTTGCGTCTCCCTCCCTCCCACCCTCCCTATTCCCACCCTTCTAGCTGGTCACAAAGCACCGAGCTGATCTCCCTGTGCTATGCGACTGCTTCCCACTAGCTATCTATTTTACATTTGGTAGTGTATATATGTCCATATATACACTACCACTCTCTCACTTTGTCCCAGCTTACCCTTCCCCCTCCCCGTTTCCTCAAGTCCATTCTCTAGTAGGTCTGCGTCTCTGCGTCTTTATTCCCGTCTTGCCCTTAGGTTCTTCACGACCATTTTTTTTTTTTTTTAGATTCCATATATATGTGTTAGCATACGGTATTTGTCTTTCTCTTTCTGACTTACTTCACTCTGTATGACAGACTCTAGGTCCATCCACCTCAATACAAATAGCTCAATTTTGTTTCTTTTTACGGCTGAGTAATATTCCATTGTATATACGTGCCACATCTTCTTTACCCATTCATCTGTCGATGGACACTTAGGTTGCTTCCATGTCTTGGCTATTGTAAATAGAGCTGCAATGAACATTGTGGTACAAAAACATGTATTTTAAACAGGTCACTAAAGTGGGAGGGAGCACCCAGGTCCACGCCAAGGGAACAAAGGTGGTACAGAAATGGGCACGCTTCTGGGCTGCTGACTGAGCTGGGCATAAAAAGGGGTCTCCTGACTGATGGCCATTTGCCACAGTTCTCTGTTGCACCTGAAGGTGTTTTGTTTCCTCTCAGAGCACATTTCGTTGGTCTCTTATTGTCTGTGGACTCTTGTCAGATTGTCAGTGTGTGATATTGTTGAAGGGTGAAGCTTGTCATCCTCACAGATCAGGCACTCTTGATGAGAATGGAGAGCCTAATCACTAAGCTACCAGAATACATTGTAAAAAAATGGATCCCGCTGGTACTTAGCCAATTGATAAGAAGCTAAAGATTTTACTAAGCAGTTCAACAATCCTGTTGACCAAATTCACCATTGTTTTTGATGTAAGACAGTTGTCTTTAATACACTTGAGAACATTTCGGTTACCAGGCTGAAATGTTTAGATATCTACCTTTAAAAAAATTTTTTTGGACTAAAATGTAATTGATTTCTTAATTAGGAGGACACTAGAGAATTGGCTTTGAGGAATTCTTTTAAAAGAAAGGGCAGTTCCGCATTTAACTTTCTTTGTGTTGTCAAATTTTAAATATATAGCTGGGGAAGAAAGAAATGCATGCCTCAATTTATTTATCCCCAAATCTAAAATTTCACATTAAGTTCACTCAGGATATTACACAGTAGATATAAACAATTGTATATGATGCAGGGTACAGTATGCACAGGGAATCATTTATTTTTTTAATTTGCTATCTATTATTAGACTTCTAATTACTCAGGCTGGATGGAAGCAGAAAGGTCTCATTCTGATAATCACTGCCAATTATTTAGCTGGAGATTACAGGCAGAAGGAGTTCATTTTAGATGGTTCAGATTTAAGAAGTAACATTTCTTGCCAAGGAGTTCTAAACACACTTGTCTTTTTTTTTTAACCCCAATTCTTCACATTTTAACTATTCCAACAAAAATCTACAGTTTAACAAATCTAGAAATGATTAGTCTAGTTCCATTCCTTTGTGCCCACATGTCTCTCGAGGAAAATCAGTATGCACTGTGGTTATGAAAGGAATCTGTATGATAGACTTATGTTCTATAAAATGTTTGGATGAATATTTGAATATTAAGCATTTCTAGAGAACTTTGCATTCACTTGCTTTTTATTTCTTGTAATACCCTCCCAGAGAAAGAGTGCACTTTCTATTTCCCTGATGAGGTAAAATTTTCATTAAAAAAATCTAATTTGATTTTCTTAAAAAATGTGCAATTCTTTTTTTTATTACATTTTAAATAGTCTTAAGGCTCTTGAATCCCCCAGATGACTAATTAGTACAGTAATAATATATCATTCTCTTTTATTAATCTGAAAATTATACTGTCCTCAAGAGACCTCAGTTTGATTTGTGTGTTTTGATGCCAGAGTAGAAAATTTTATTTCTCACTAAAGGAGTTTCTTCCCTGTGGTTGGAGAGAGAACGATGCAGAGCCAGGGCTGATGTGCCACTGATGAGACCCTGCGTGGATTGGCAGAGAATAGGAGAACCAGTTTCCCGTGGGATGAAGAATTGACGTTAAAGAGTTGAAAGAGCTCTTTTATGTGTTTGGCACTCTGCTGAGTGCTTTAGTTGCAATATCTCATTTATTCCTCATAATCCTATGAGATAGTATCCTCATTTCTAATTCTGTGAAAACTGGATCTCGAAGTATGGATGAGGAGAGATTTGTAGCAAGAGCCCCCCATTCCCTGAGCGTGCCGTGTGCAAGTCTGCTCAGGAAAAAACTGCTGGGTAGTTGCCAGGTGGAATGCTAAGATCAAATACTGTCCCTTTAATTCTTCTTCTCGACATGCAGTTTGAAATAGGCAGTAGAGTACAAGAAGTATACTTAATTCACCAAATTGTACTGTTTAACACTCAAACTGATTTTTAAAACATGTTATACTTTTGATAATAGTCCTTTTGTAACTGACTGGGGTGCCAGCATGTTTCATACCCGTTTTGCGTGATCTCTTCATTAATCATTTCTTAACACCAGAGCACTGCTTTATTCGAATCCAATTAGAGGCCTCCACTTTTAAAAATAAATGCTAAAGCGATTGGGGATGGCATTTCCCGTCTTGTCCTGAGCCAACACTTGAGAAATCTTTCAGTGCCCTTGGCTCCAAACTGCGGGTGTGCCCTTCAAAAGCATCACAGAAAAACAGGAGGGTTAGCTCCAAAGTCAGGAGTTTGAGATAATATGAGTTTGAGTGTAACATTGTAGTAAGAAAAATGTCAGAAAATGACATGAAAGGAAAATTGTCCCATGAGAGAAATACTACCTGAAACTCTGAGTGGAAGATGTTTTTAATATGCCTTTAATTCCACATTCATGCAGTTCTAGTAGTGAAGCAGGTCATTTAAGAGGGGTGGTGGCTTAGGCCAAAAATAAAGTTTCCTTGAAACCAGATGAGAGGCTAGCCCTGACGAAAATGGAATCCTGACTGTTCACTCACAAAAATGTAAGCAAGTAGAATTTTGTGTCATAGGAAATAATCTAAATGAAACAGGATCTTCACTGTCTTTTGTGATGGAGAGATGCTAAAACAGCCCTTCTATAAAATGTGAAGCAGCAGTTTAAATATGGAAGGCATATTTTATAATAACCTGTAAGGGAAAAGAATCTGAAAAAGGATATCATATGTGTGTACATATATATATGTACACACATACATATATATATAATTGAATCACTTTGCTGTACACCTGAAACTAACACAACATTGTAAATCAACTATACTTCAATTAAAAAAAAAATAATATAGCAGTCTAACGTATTCCGGTCTGGAACCATGTCCAAGACATACTGAAAGGTGCAGAACAACATGGGTTGCACGGTTTTCATCTGTGTACAGATGTTTAAATATGTACAGTTGTAGGCATATACATGCACAGAAGATAACTGGAAAGATACATACGAAAAATCTACATTTCAGGAAAGGAATGGAAATTGGAGAGGAAGGGGGATTTTGTGAATTTACTCAGTATGTTTCTATCTTTAAATTTTTACACAAACATGCATATGTGCACACACACACACACACACACACACACAAAACTAAGAAAACTATATAAACAGGGAAAGCAAAGATTTAAGGTCTCAGTGAAGATGTATAGTGGTTAAGGCATAGGTTCTGAAGTAAAACTGCCGGAGTTTGAATCCCATCTCCTTTACTTGCTATAAACTTCCTTACACAAGTTAGTTAATTTCTGTTGCCTTAGTTTAGACAAATGCAACACAGAGATAATGGTTCTTATGTCATATAGTTGTTACAAGAATTAAATAAGTAGGGCTTCCCTGGTGGCGCAGTGGTTGAGAGTCTGCCTGCCAATGCAGGGGACACGGGTTCAAGCCCTGGTCTGGGAAGATCCCACGTGCCACGGAGCAGCTGGGCCCGTGAGCTACAAATACTGAGCTCTGCGCGTCTGGAGCCTGTGCTCCGCAGCAAGAGAGGCCGCGACAGTGAGAGGCCCGCGCACCGCGATGAAGAGTGGCCCCCGCTTGCCACAACTAGAGAAAGCCCTCACACAGAAACGAAGACCCAACACAGCCAAAAATAAATAAATGAATAAATAAATTAAAAAAAAAAAAAGAAGTAATACATGAGAGAGCATATGGCTCATATGTTTAATAACATAGTGAACATTCAGATAATATTATTATAAATGACTATACTTAAACATCTAGCTACAATCAATTCTGTGTGCAAACTTTTCAGTTAAAAATGCTTCCAGGGCTTCCCTGGTGGCGCAGTGGTTGAGAGTCTGCCTGCCGATGCAGGGGACACGGGTTCGTGCCCCGGTCCGGGAAGATCCCACATGCCGCAGAGCGGCTGGGCCCGTGAACCATGGCCGCTGAGCCTGCGCATCTGGAGCCTGTGCTCTGCAACAGGAGAGGCCCGCGTACCACAAAAAAAAAAAAAAAAAAAAATGCTTCCAGTGACAACTCTCGTCATCACAATGTATTTTCTCAGAGTTTCATTGTAGACGTTAATGATACTGTTATATTTTACCCCAGTGGTGTTCAGAGCTTCCAATTAGAATAGAATAGCAAAGACAAATGGAATTATGTTGTTTTTTTGTAGTATGTCATACATTCCATTTGTGGACTAGTCCTGACTTTGCTTCTTTGACCATCTAATCTAATGTACATATTTGTTAGTAAACTCTAGAAATGGAAATAATGAGGTTTTTCTTTCTCCCTTAGGAAGACTATGATCGTCTGAGGCCTTTATCTTATCCAATGACTGATGTCTTCCTTATATGCTTCTCTGTGGTAAATCCAGCCTCATTTCAAAATGTGAAAGAGGAGTGGGTACCAGAACTTAAGGAATACGCACCAAATGTACCCTTTTTATTAATAGGAACTCAGGTATGTCTGCTTTGATTTTACCCATTCAAGAATAACCTCTGTGGCCTGCCTTGTGGTGTTGCTCTCAGACAAATGGCCCTAAGGTATAGCAACTGAGATAATAATATGTTGAATCTCAGTTGTTATAATAAATTCTGTCACATTTTTGGAAAAAGTAGTGTCAAAGAAAGCAATTACTTGATTAGTTGGTTTTAAAGATTAGGTTCTTTTGTAATCGTTTTTTGATACGTGGGGTTAAATGGGATTACATGCTTTATCTCTAAAGACTGATAATATTATGGGACATTATTAACCTTTCTTAACTAGATTGATCTGCGAGATGACCCCAAAACTTTAGCAAGACTGAATGATATGAAGGAAAAACCTATATGTGTGGAACAAGGACAGAAACTAGCAAAAGAGGTAATGCAACCTTTACAGAATTTAAAAGTAAATGTAAATGAAGCTAAGGTGATAATAGAAGCTAATATTTATTGTGCTTTACTGTATGCCAGGCACTGTGCTGAGTGTTTTACATGCATTAGATCATTTAATCCTTGCCTCGACTCAGTGAGGTTGGTCTACTAGTACCTCTGTTTTATGGAGGAGAAAACAGAGGCACAGCCGTGTCAGGTAACTTGTAAGGTCCCGCAGGTAGTAAATGGCAGAGCTGGGCTTCAGTAAAGGCCTCACTCTGGCCTTTACTAAACCTGTGCTACACTGCCAACAATATTTTCCTAGTAAGTCATGTGTACAAAGAGGCGTCACAAATAGGGGCTGCTGAATCGGGCCCTGTCGTCAGTGAAGACTCATGGTGGAGAAGAAATGTGTGGTTGAATTCTCTTCCACAAGAGAATTTTTATGCAAGGTGGAATATATTATCATTTAAAAAATATAACTGTGATGCACAAAATACCTTTTAACTTATATTCTTCCTCTCCCCAAAGTGAGGCTTACTTTTTTCTCCATTTGCCCCTAACATGATTGGATTCTATTTTTTAGATGTTATGACTTTAATAGGACTTTCGTGGAAACGGAATATAATAAGGTGTTTTTAAAAATACTATCAGGAGGCAGAAGAAAGCAAGAAAACTTTTTGGAGAACAGTTTTTCCTAAAGCAAAAGATAAATAGCTTCACTAACAAGTTACTAGCAAGGAATTTCACATATTAAATTCTGTCATCTTAGGAGAGAAGGAATTTCTAAATTTCATAAAGGTAAAAGTCATAAATGAAAACATTGATGATTTAACTACGTAAAAATTTAATATGACATCAAATGCCAGAAACAAAATTAAAAGTCATATAACAAACTTGACATTTATGGCAGAAAAATGGGTTAATATCCTTAGTGGACATGAACCCCTTGCGTATGGATAAATCAGAAAAAGACATATGCATACCCCAATAGGAAAAGGGACTCAGAACATCAATGGGAGATTCTCCAAAAAATGCAGATTGCCATTGAAGAGAAAAAATATGTTCATATTCCTTAGTAATCAAATGTAAGTTCAATTTCCATCTGTAAAATTGGCACACAAAAGAAGAGACATTAATTAGAATACCCACTGTTCCAGGTGTAAGCAAATGGGTACTCTGTTGTTCTGTTGGTCTTCGAGTAAAAGCCTCGACAACATGCAAAAGCCTTAAAGTCATGTACACTTTTGATCAAGCAATTTCATAGGGAGGAGTTTATCCTAAGAATATTATACGGGATGTGCTTAAAGAGATAGCCATAAAGTTCCTGCATTGTTTATAATGGCAAAAAAAAAACCCTGCATCTGTTAAAAATTTATACTAATTTACTTACTGAGATGTTCATGTTTATTATGTAGTTTAAGGGGGGAAAAATGGTTGCAAAACACCATTTCTAGACCTGTCAGCAGCATTTGGCACAGTTGGTCCCTTCTTGAAACACATTCACTTGGCTTCCTTGAACGCCCTCTCTTGGGCTTTCTCCCGCTCGTGGGCCTCTCTTCCATCTCCCCGTCTCTGAATGTTGAGGGTCCAGGGATCCACACTCAGCTTCTTGGATGTCTTTCCTTCTATATCCACACTCAGCCTTTAAGCTTGGTAAGCTTCTATCCGTCTTGTGGTTTTAACAGTCTGCTACTGAGATTCCCAAATTTCTATCTGCAGCCTGGACCTCTTCCCTAAACTCTAGACTTGGTTATCTAACTGGTCATGCACCAAGTCCATCCGGGTGGTAAGCGTCTCAGAACTAACATGTCCAAAACAGAATTCCCAATTTTATCCTCTAGGCGTAGTCTTCTCAGTTACTCGGGTCAAAAACCTTGAAGTCACACTTGACCTTGCTCTTTCTCTCATACCATTCAGTGAACCCCCCAGCAAAATATATTTTTCTGCGTTCAGAATATACCCAGAATCCAAACGCTCCTCTGTGTCCCCTCCTCTGACAACCTGGTTCAGGCCCCCTCCCTCTCTGGCCTGGATTACCGGAACAGCCTCTCACTCACCTTTCTGCTTCTGTCTGTGTCTGTTAACCTGTTCTCAACACAGCAGCCAGAGTGAGACTTTAAAAATAGAAGCTCCATCAGCTCCCTGCTCTGTTCAGAATCTTCCAGTGGCTTTATTATCTTCCGAATAAAGAAAGGCCCAAGCCCTCACCCTGGCGTACAGGCCCCGCTACCTCTCTGCCTCACTCACTGTGCTCCAGGCACTCGGCCTCTGTGCGGTTTCCCCAATCTTCTGCCTCAGAGCCTTTGTCCTTTCACTGCCCCCTCTGCCTGGGATAGTCTTCCTGATGTAGACATTGTTCATTCTTTCACTCAGATATCACTCTGTCAGTGAGGCCTTGCCTGACCTCTCCCCACTTCCTATCTCCTCCCCCATTTTTCTCCAGACCACATATTCTACCTCTATATTTATTAGTCCACGGTCTTCTCCCTCTAAAATATAAGCATCATGAGAATAGCTTAGGGACTTAATTTTTTCCTTGCTCTATTCTCACATTAGGCAAATGAGAGTGCTCTGTAAGTTTTCAATGAACGAACGAACGGATGGATGGATGGCCCTTACCCCTGCTCGCCCTCTCCTGCCACTCTGGCTTCTTTCCCACCCTCTGAATGCTCCTGCATCAGGGTCTTTACATCTGTGGCTCTGTCTGCCTGGAAACTCTTTCCCTAGGTATCCCTCAGTGCTCAGACTTTACCTTGGTGAGCAGCTTTCTCTGACCACCACCACTGTCCTCTGCACCCTTTCCCTCCCTCACTCTGCTTTTTTTTTTTAACCTGTAGCATGTGCCACCATCTGCTCTATATTCCTCTGTGTGTTCCTCCCTCAGTAGAACTTAAGCAAACGTAAGCATCACACAGCAGAGACTTTGCTGTTTTGCTCAGTTCATTGACATGATCCCCAGCACGTAAAAACAGAGCCTGGCATATAGTAGGTACCCAGTAAATATTTGATGAATCAAAGAATTTTCCATAGAGAAAGTCTGGAAGAATATACACTAGTATTTTAACAGTTAGCTATCTCTGGGTATCATAAATATGGATGATTTCATTCTTTTTGCATTTTATGATTTTCCTTCTAATGGTGTATTTGTGTGGTATCAGTTGTTGTAAAAAAGACTGTATATATTTGTGATTTTTTTTTCTCCCTCCCAGATAGGTGCGTGCTGCTATGTAGAATGTTCAGCTTTAACCCAGAAGGGATTGAAGACTGTTTTTGATGAGGCTATCATAGCCATTTTAACTCCAAAGAAACACACAGTAAAAAAAAGAATAGGATCAAGATGTATAAACTGTTGTTTAATTACGTGAGAAACGTCTTCAGTGGCCAAGTAAACTGTCCATTTCTCTCAGAAAGCATATGAAATGCTAAAGCTATTACCCAGACCTCTTAAAAGTAATGAAGCAGTTTAAAACTTGAAAGGAAAAAAAAAAAAAACCCTGTCCTCAGAATTCTATAAAGTTGATTAAGAATGTTTCTTAAAGGTCCAAGAAGCAACAAACAGCATCTGAAGCCACAATCTATTATAAATACTTTATTTCAACTAGAAGGTACAATCTCTCAGGGGTTTCATAGTTTAAAAAGCTACAATCACATCATGTTGTAACTACATAAAAAACAGTGCTGTTAAGTGGAACTGCCTGGCTTAGACCATATACATGTCTGCACAGTCTTTATGGAATCTGCACAAAGAAATATCTTCTCCCTTTGCTCCAATTAATTGTTCTTGTATGTAAGTTTCTTTCTATTCCAGTATATCCAGAGTGGTGAAGTAACAAGGCCAGCCACGTAGCCAAAGGTCGCTCCAAGCGTGCAGGAGATGGGCCATTCCTGAGGAGAGAATGTATGAGGTCGAAAAGAACAAAATGTTTTATTATTACTTGAGCACAAGTGTAACCTAAATATTTCTATATTAAAGCTTAATGTGCTTTCTCAAAGAATGCCAAAAGTGTAATAAGGTCATATCTGCATTTATCATGAACACTAAAAATGTACACATTTTAGTTAATGTGCATTCAACTGTAACAAAGGTTTCTGGCGATTGTAGATTTAGTTTGATGCTCCCCAAACTGCATGAGTTACATGCTGAAATTACAAATTAAAACTTTGGGTCAGACTTTGCCATAATCCTGGACTCAATTTAGCTCTCTGAACTAGTTGATAGTTTTGTTTTTCTGATTTCCACATTGGCTTGTATATCAAATGAAACGAAAAGGGTGTATGCTGACCAAACCACAAGAAACTTTAAATTGTGTTGAAAAGACCTAGAATTCAAGCATGTTACATGGAATTTATAACAAAGCAACTGCTTTCATAATAAAACTGATTTCACCTTTCAGATATAGATATTGGAAGCACAGTAGAAGTTACAGAACCACAGCTTATATACACACCTAGAGTATTAAGTTAAATGACATACTGGCTTCCAAATACCCATTTTCTCCAGCCATATTACATTTCACAATATTACGTCAAGCCAGAAGTAAATAATGTTGACTTATTTCATCCTCGAGCAGTGCATGGTAGTCCCTAGGTTTTGAAAGGTCCTGCTTTAAAAAAATGTTCTCATGTTTATCTATGAAGCTTATTTGGTATACTGGAGCCATTTCTAATCTTTCTCTAGGGAAACAGACTGTATAACTGTGGTAGAGGTGAACCATCTTAATGCCTAGTTCTGTTACCTAATTAAGCTTTCTCGTTTGGTCTGCTGTTGACCTACCTTATTCCAGATGCCATGCAACAGACAATAGTGTTAGACAAAGTTTCAGTCAGTGTGAACAAACTAATGCAGTTCAGAGAAGCATAACCTAATCCATAAAATTTTTCCCAGCCTTTCCTACATTTAAAAATGCTGTTGCCTAAATTATGATTTCTTTATGTCTTTGGTGAGCTTCTGTTAATTTCCATGACGTGAGCTTATAGCTATGTCTATTGCACAGATTGGGTAATGGAACACTAAACTTTGATACTTGAAAATGACAGCCTTAATGCTCATAGCAGTCACAAATCTAGGATGTACTGTCTTTTGTGTGAGCTTTGTAGAGATTTTTTTAAAAATATAAGCATCATCTTCCCCATTGACGTGCGGAGAGTCTACTGGATAACTGGTCAGGAGGTTTCTCTCCTGAACTGGACAGTGGATGTCTTCTTTCTCCCAAGAAGTGGTGGTTCGCATTAAGTACCATGGCCTTATGTATGCTCAAATGGAATCTGATGTAACTTTCTCATTTAATTTTGGTCTGCTATTTTTAGATAGAATTGAAAAGAACTGTATAACTCAATTAGTATATCAGCTAAGTTGTCCAACACATGGTATAAAGGAATTAAGACAGTAAAGTATTATACATTTATTTCCAACTTGCCTTTGGGGATTTGATGGGAATTTTTTTTTTTTTCTTCCTCAAATTCACATCTCTGAAACTCTTCACACTTGGTTTCCTAGCCAATAAAGTTAAAATCTAGAATTTGTCCTGCCCTAAGAGAAATGGACTAGGACTCTGGTGTCACCTCTGTTTCTTGACTGGGCCTCATTTTCCTCATCTGGGACGTAGAGGAGATGATCTCTAATCTCTCCCATTTATCAACTCTTAGTATTTTCCTCTTTCTTACAGTAATCATTGTTGGACATTACCTTTTCGGCTTCATGGTCTTAAGATGGTAAAAATCCTGTATATAGATGATTAGAACTCTAAGCAAAGATGATTGTATCATCTGAACCTGAGGTGCCTTAGGTACTCTATTGACCTTGATGGGGTTTGGAGTTTCCCATTGCTTATTAAGAGCCTTTTCGTTGCTTTGGTTCTTTAGTATTTCTTTTTTGCAAAATCCTTCCTGCTAGTTTAACTAAAACCAAAGATTTTTTTTTTTCTGTTCATAAACAGATTGTAGAAAAGTTGCCTTATTTTCAGAAGCATGTTTTCAGTTAAGAGTTAGGTTTCCATTGAAATTCAGGCTAATCACTGGAACAACTAGTTCAAAGTAGTGAATTCTCTGGAAAATAAAATACTTCAAAAATATCTTACTGACATGAATTTTGCTAGTGAATGAAAATACACTGCTTCAAATAAGGTCATGTATGAATGAACTTAAACTTATAGTTAATATTTTTTTGCACATAATCAGTTCTGAAGTTCTTAAAAATAATTTTAGGGGCTTCCTGAAATCTTACTTAATATTTTGCTTATATCCTTATTCAATCTCTAAAGGTACATTTTAGGTTAGCCTATGTTGAATTATCACATTTACAATAAGTAGAGCCTGCACTAATGGTTTTTACTGTGAATTATCTTAGTTACTTTAGGCATTGCTTCCATTTGGTTTTAATTATTAATTTTAAGTACCAAATTAAATACTGGTTTGTCGGTTGTTGCTTTTTAAGTGATTGTTGCTTTAATAGTGTCCCATCTTAACACATGGGGTTACAAATAAAATAATATGCATAGTTTACTATCTACGTAAAGCACTGACCTTCTTACCTTAGTAGTTTTTATTTAACACTCTATGTAAACATTTGGGATAATACTCTTTCCTCTGTCTCTCACGTGGTGGATCTATGCATCATCGGCCAACTGTGAGCATCCGCACCTTGGTAAAGAGTGCACTGTCAAAGTGCAGGGAGAATCGTAATCCCTCATGAATTCAGCCAAATTCCAATTTGGGTTTCTAAATTCTATTTTAATCACTTTGTAATTTCAGTGTGGCTCTTTGTTTCCAAACACATATATACACATTTACACACACATTCTTTAAACAGTGCTATACTTCACCTCCAGTGGAATGCCAAAAATGAAGTAAATATTAGTTAGAAAGTTTTGCCTTAAGAGGGGTTAAGGCCTGGAACACCTGCTATTCAACATGTCAAGGAATCCATGCCATCAGCAAATTAAAATGTTGGACTGGCTTTGGAGACTGTTTGCTAGTGATGGACCAGGCTTTCCTGCTTGATTTTTTCTGAAATAAGTAGTCCTTAACTGTAACATAGTCATTTTTTAAAAGAGAATTTCTCTTTATATAAGGGCAACTTTCCTTAATAGGGAATGGCAAAAGGAGCTGTTGAAGGGAGTTGGGGAAGGTTGCCAACGAACAACCTTTCCTCAAGCAATTTCCTGCTAACCTTAATATTGCTTTAAAAATATTAAAACTATCCTATGGCAACAATTCATTTTGACTTGTCAAACAATCGTAGCTTAATCACATATTTTCATAATTAGATCTTGAAGTTTTCCATTTAAAACTACTGTCTCACATACGGAGATGTTTCTATTTAACATTCCTCATTAAAACACACCGTATCATCTATTGAAGAGACAATTCAACTGCGCTGCTATAAACATTTCTCCAAATTATGATAATCTGAGATGGCTCTATATAGAGAGCCATATATATATGGCTCTCTATATATATCTTGTTTTGTGTAAGGAAAATAGAAAACTCAAAGACATTCATGTAAAGGAAGTCACAAGCGATTACCACCAAACGACCATCTTCTTTTTATCCAGTTCTTTATAAATTTAAATTTTTTTAAATCACTAAACAAAAGAAAAGATCCCTCTTGCATAACAAAAGATAATGCAACTGGGTAAAATCATTACAGTTACTGTCAAAAAGAAAAACTAAAAAAATGAGTAGCTGCATCATGTGAAGAAAGCATCTTGCTTAGAGTACTACTATTATCCTTTTTCTAAATCGAATGATTCCTTATATGTGTCAGCACTTAAAAAAAGGTCAGTGTTCTCTTAAAATAATCAGCATCAACAAAGGCCTGATACATAGGGTCTTGGTACACGTACTACCAATAAGTTATTTTTCTCTTAGAAATAAAACAATTTCACCCTAATGAGCTTTAAAAAACATCTTAAATAATACAGATATAACTTTTTTTCTGTTAAAAAATCAATATTATTGCTGGTTGAAAGACATTTCAAAATTATATAAGCTTATTTCTACCTGAAGACCACACTGGTTTCTTCTGATCAGGCATTACTATAAAACTGCTTACTTTTTAGGAAAGGAAAATGTACCAATATAAAGAGTTTGATATATTTCAGAGCATGTTGTAAGTAGTACAGAATAGTGATTAAGAACACTGATTTTTGGGACTTCCCTGGTGGCTCAGGGGTTAAGAATCCGCCTGCCAATGCAGGAGACAAGGGTTCGAGCCCTGGTCTGGGAAGATCCCACATGCCGCAGAGCAACTAAGCCCATGTGCCCCAGCTACTGAGCCTGTGCTCTAGAGCCCATGAGCCACAACTGCTGAGCCTATGTGCCACAACTACTGAAGCCCGCATGCCCCAGAGCCTGTGCTGTGCAACAAGAGAAGCCACCACAATGAGAAGCCTGCGCACCACAACGAAGAGTAGCCCCCACTCACCTCAACTAGAGAAAGCCCCGGAGTGGCAACGAAGGCCCAATGCAGCCAAAAATAAATAAATTTAAAAAAAAGAAAAGACTCTCGTTTTTGTATTAGACTGGATTTGAGTCTCAGCTCTGCCATTTGTTAAATATCTGACCCTGGGAAATTAATCTGGATGGAACCTAGGATATGACATGACGCAAAGGAACTTATTTACAAAACAGAAATGGTCTCACAGACAGAAAACAAACTTACGGTTACCAAAGGGGAAAGGGGGAAAGGGATAAATTAGGCGTTTGGGATTAACACATACACACTACCATATATAAAACAGACAACAGGGATCTACTGTATAGCACAGGGAACTATATTTAGTATCTTACAATAACCTATAATGGAAAAGAATCTAAAACAATATATATATATATACCACCAAATATATTTTCAGAATATATATATATATATATATATAATATATATAAATATATATTTATATATATATATACAAAATATATAAATATATATTCAGAATATATATATATTCTGAATCACTTTGCTGAACACCTGAAACTAACACAACATTGTAAATCAACTTTACTTCAATTAAAAAAAAAAGTTTAGATCAATGGAACAGGAAGAAAGCCCAGAGGTAAACCCACGCACATATGGTCACCTTATCTTTGATAAAGGAGGCAAGAATATACAGTGGAGAAAAGACAGTCTCTGCAATAAGTGGTGCTGGGAAAACTGGACAGCTACATGTAAAAGAATGAAATTAGAACACTCCCTAACACCGTATACAAGAATAAACTCAAAATGGATTAAAGACCTAAATGTAAGGCCAGACACTATAAAACTCTTAGAGGGAAACATAGGCAGAACGCTCTATGACATAAATCATGGCAAGATCCTTTTTGACCCACCTCCTAGAAAAATGGAAATAAAAACAAAAATAAATGAGACCTAATGAAACTTAAAAGCTTTTGCACAGCAAAGGAAACCATAAACAAGATGAAAAGCCAACCCTCAGAATGGGAGAAAATATTTACAAACGAAGCAACGGACAAAGGATTAATCTCCAAAATATACATGCAGCTCATGCAGCTCAATATCAATAAAACAAACTACCCAATCCAAAAATGGGCAGAAGACCTAAACAGACATTTCTCCCAAGAAGATACACAGATTGCAAACAAACATATGAAAGGATGCTCAACATCACTAATCATTAGAGAAATGCAAATCAAAACTACAATGAAGTATCACCTCACACCAGTCAGAATGGCCATCATCAAAAAATGTACAAACAATAAATGCTGGAGAGGGTGTGGAGAAAAGAGAACCCTCTTGCAGTATTGGTGGGAATGTAAATTGATACAGCCACTATGGGTTGAAAATAGAACTACCATATGACACAGCAATCCCACTACTGGGCATATACCCTGAGAAAACCATAATTCAAAAAGAGTCATGCCCTCAGATCCAGCAAATACTGGATTTCATTGTTAATTTCTTCTTTGCTAGTTATTCGAAAAGCAAGTGTATCATATGATTGAACTTATAAATGGAGAGATGACCCACAGTCATTATTCCAGACAGCATTCCAATTCTGCAGAAACCAATACTGACCCAGACAAAGAAATTACTGAAGGCACTGGGTTAAACATACAGATCTGTGTGCCATTTCTTTATGAAGATACCACATTTTGGATTTCTCTTTTTGTGAAATCTAGAGGTTGTGTTGCAATTTCAAGAGGGTGGGACTGTATGAGACAATGACACTCTTTTACACAGATACATTTTTGGTGTTCTTTTTAAAAAACTTTTCCTGGGGCTTCCATGGTGGCGCAGTGGTTGAGAGTCCGCTTGCCGATGCAGGGGCCACGGGGTTCGTGCCCCGGTCCAGGAAGATCCCAAATGCCGCAGAGCGGCTAGGCCCGTGAGCCACGGCCACTGAGCCTGGCGCGTCCGGAGCCTGTGCTCCACAACGGGAGAGGCCACAGCAGTGAGAGGCCCACGTACTGCAAAAAAAAAAAAAAAAACAAAAAAAAAACAAAAAAAAAACTTTTCCTGTTTAAGCAGTAAATGGTTAGAATTGTTTAAAAAAAAAAACAAACCCAAAAAGAGTCATGTACCACAATGTTCATTGCAGCACTATTTACAATAGCCAGGATATGGAAGCAACCTAAGTGTCCACTGACAGATGAATGGATAAAGAAGATGTGGCACATTTATACAATGGAATATTACTCAGCCATAAAAAAAGAAACGAAATTGAGTTATTTGTAGTGAGGTAGATGGACCTAGAGTCTGTCATACAGAGTGAAGTAAGTCAGAAAGAGAAAAACAAATACCGTATGCTAACACATATATATGGAATCTGAAAAGAAAAGGTTCTGATGAACCTAGGGACAGGACAGGAATAAAGATACAGACGTAGAGAATGGACTTAAGGACACGGAGGGGGAAGGGTAAAAGCTGGGATGAAGTGAGAACATTGACATATATACACTACCAAATGTAAAATAGCTAGTGGGAAGCAGCCGCATAGCACAGGGAGATCAGCTCGGTGCTTTGTGACCACCTAGAAGGGTGGGATAGGGAAGGTGGGAAGGAGACGCAAGAGGGAGGGGATATGGGGATATATGTATACATATAGCTGATTCACTTTGTTATACAGCAGAAATTAACACACCATTATAAAGCAATTATACTCCAATAAAAATGTTAAAAAAAAAAAAAGTTTACCAAAATGTGACCCTGGGCAAGTCACCTAACCTTTCTGTGCCTTGATTTCTCATCTACAAAATAAGGATCACTGTAAAACTCACCTCATAGGGTTATTGTAACGATCAAATGAGACAAGGTGATGTGTGATACTTATAACTATACCTATAACAGTATCTGGCACATAGTACAAGTGACAATGTGAGTTATAATTGATAATAATCTTTTAGTTCATATTTTTAATAGGCACATATGAAATAAGCTGTCATTACAATCTAGAATACCATCGTTCCTCAAATATACCATCTCTAAAGCTATTTTTAAAATCCTGCCCAAATTTTAAGTACTTTAAAAGTATTTTTTTTAAATTACATCTACATATATATGGATCATGTTTGACGAGAAGGAAGCATGAATTCCATTAGATGGTAGTTGGATGTGTATATACACACATCCATATAATTTCAAGGGTTCACAAACTTGAAGCCCATATATGGACTCCTGGTTAAGAATCCCTACACTTGGAACTATATTCAATATCCTGTAATAAACCATAATGGAAAAGAATATGATACATATATATAACTGAATCACTTTGCTGTACACCAGAAACTAACACAACATTGTGAATCAACTATACTACAATAATAAAAAAAAGAATCCCTGTACTCTTCATCACTCCACCCTAATAAGTATTTTTATTAACTGTTCTAGTTGGCCAAAGAAATACAATGACCTTTCACTTTTTGGTTTCAGAATTTTAAGGATCAATTTCAATGACATAGATGGCATTTGTGTGAATTGAGAGTAAACAGTTTAAATACATTTTAATTATAATATGCACAATATAACAAGTGCAAATAGATTACATTTTTACTCCATAAAACAGCTAGTTTGGTATATCACTGACTATGGCAGTTTACAAGCTGCTGCAGGTTTCATCAGGTATTTGGGATTGGATAATGGTGACTTTTTGAAATTAGTTTAAAATATTCAACAAAAAGTTTAAAAAGCTAATTATATAAAAACATTAGGCTGCTTTTTTTTTTTTTTTTTTTTTTTTAGGCTGCTTTTAAAAATACTTTATATTTTACTTGGGAGCTTTACTTTGCTTTTCTAGGAAATGGCATGCGACATTGGAGTGAGAATGATGTGAGATGCAGGGCCAGGTCAGCCACTTACTGGCCATATGACCTTTGCCGGGTCACTTAACACCTGAGCCTCAGTTTCCCAACTGCAAAACAGGGATAATAATACCTCTTGTACTTAAAACATGGGGCTCTTGTATTAAATGAAGTAATACTTGAAAATCTGTCATGAAAGCTGTAAAGTACCATGCATCAGTATCATTCTGTATATTACATATTTTAACTTGAAAAAATTAAACTTACATGATCACTAATGGAAGTACTTCTTAGGTATTCTAATAGGTTATAATTAGAGCCTGCAGTTTAGAACAAATAAAATATTAATAGTTTATGAGCAATGTTATGTTGTGCTGTAGGAACTATTCCCTTGCCCTTGTAATATAAGCATCTTTAGTACTTGCTTTTCTTCCCATGAAATGTCTGGGGAGCATAAAGCTTACAAGAGAAAACTCTCAAGAGCTATATAGCATATGGCATTATATTAACCATATGTAGCCTTACCACTGAAATAGACGGGTGATTCTTGCTCCTAGCTGTCGTTTTTCATAACTTTTAAGAAGTATAAGTACAGAAACTGATTTTAAACCAACCACTGGTAGGCATTTCTATCATTTTTAAGAGTCTCCATTTGAATGGCTCTGTATATTCATAACTATTTATTGAGAGCCCCTACTATAAACCAAGCAGTTAAGGGGCAAACTAAGATTATTTAATTTTTTAGATAAATTTTAATAACACAAACTTTAAAAGATATGTTTCAATATAATTTTTGGAGAGGTATGTACTATGATAGATATCATGGGAAAACTGACCTATCTGCAGATCAAAAAACCTAGAAACACTTAGGACAACTCACAACCATTAGGATTACTGGCTCTTTCAGATAAAAAAGGGAGATAAAACCCAGGCAGTTCTAAATTTCAAACTACTTTTTAATATGTTTTGTTTATCATGCTTACCACAAATTTACATTTGCATGACTGATAGAATTCATTTTTAAAAACCTACTTTCAAAAATTCTACTGGTTTTAAATGATTATTTATATTTTCCTCTGAATTTGGTTTTAAGTCATGTGTTTTTCCAGATGTCCTTAAAGCAAATGCTATTGTCTGATGTAGGAATACATGTACAGATGAATCTACTCATCTGGATACATCTCTCTAGTTGTCACTCTTCCGTGTGCCATGTACACCATACCACTCTCCTGTGACTAAGAACACAGATTTAGGAAGACCTATTTGTGGAGAGGTCCACAGTCTCCAGGCTGGAACTTCTTGTCAAAGTGACGATAAATGGTCCTTGGCAGGACCATGCAAATGAATTACCTTAGCCAGCACTCTTCTCCCTCACATGAAAGTTCTGCTAGCAGATCATTTTCAACCTCACTGCCCAACAGTGAACCCACCTTTTAAATCCAAAACCATTTTCTATCAGTTACACATTATAGTTTTTTTTCCATGCTCGAAATATGTAACTCATATTTCATATACATTAATATTTTATTTTGGTCTGTCTAAAATACTGTATAACACCTTTAGCAACAGAAACACCAATTAACCTAAAAATATGCACCCTTCAATAATTAAATCCATAACCTTAGCTTTATCCCTCACTCTGTCATTATTTGCAGTGATTCATTTAATTATCCTTATGACCTCCAGCTTCAATTTATGAAAGTATTATCTGTGGCATCTGTGACTTTTAAAAATGAATATATATGTTTCACAGATATTAATTTTTTAACCTGATAAAACCAGAGAAAACAAAAAAGTTTTTAAATATAACAATGCCTCATTTATCTGGTATCTGACGGGAACAAGTACAAATATTTTTAAACTTAAAATTGTTTTAAAGACAATCTCAATCCATTTTGCTTTTTAACTTTATAAGAAATAAATATGCTCAGAAGAGATTTGATTCTCTGGGCCAATTCCATTTTGGAGACAGTAGCATGGAAGTCCAGAGTTTAAAGATATTTGTTGGTTTTCTAGGTACAAAAGCTTCACATCTTAGCTTCAAATACTCTCCTACAAATACATTAAATTTTATGGTCTAAAATACAAACACTACCAGAGTGGTCATGGCACTTAAATGAAATTCTCAAGTGAAGAAAGAAACACAATATAATAACTACCCAACCTTTCCCCCAAAAATCTAAGCTATGGCTATTTTTTAAAAAGAAAAGCTATGTTTCAGAGTCTCCAGGGATAAAGAGAATCATGGTGTCTTGGGGCACTGGATCCTGAGTCTTCCTCTAATCAGCCAAGAAATGTTGAACAAGATGTGTACCCCTCTCCTCACACTTTGCTTTCTTTTGTGTAGAAGTGGGACTGAACCCTACCTTGCACTAGGGTTACCAGGATTAAGTTGCCTGTGTGACAGTGCCAAGCCCATGCCTGGTACATACACAGACAGATACGACGTTTTCTTTCTATTGCCATCCGAAATGTCAGACAGAATTGAAAGTTACATGAAATCCAAATACCCTAAATACCAGGGAAAAAAGATGATTTAACAATCCACCCTACCAATTTAAGGATTATCAGGCAGCATGAATACAATAAACTGAGACAGTTAACATGCTCTAACACTTGGAGAACTCAAATAATGGAATTTGCAGGGTTTTTTGGTAATGCTAAAAAAAATAGTCATTAACCTACTCCTTTTACAGGTCATAAATGCCTATAACAGTAATTAAGCAGTAACTATGTGTCAGGTTCTGAACTAAGTACTTTAGAAGGATTATATTATTTAATCCTCACTAGCAAGTGGCAGAGCCAGGATTTGAACTCAATAATCTGATGCCAGAGCTCTTAATCATCCTGTTATCTGTCTACCTATTAATAAAACATGTGGTTTTAAAAACTTCATGGTAAATTTCCTTTGCTCAGAATAACCAACAACAATTCCCAACCTCCCGTTAATTTTTTTAATAACATGAAATACTAGCCGACTTTTGATAATTAAGACATTTTCCAGATGAAAAGCTCATAACCATCTATTCTGCAAAATATTTAGAGCATATTAAATCTGAATCTAAATCACAATATGAATCTAAATTATCATTACCAAACAATTAAATTCCAGTCCTGGTAATATTTAAGTATCTGTTGTAACTTACACAGAATATGTATTTTGTACACAGTAAGAACTCAACAAATATTTACTGATTAGCTATTTTTACAGCAGATAATGCATCAAATTATAATGTACAAAGATCTTCCATGGTCAAAATATTCATTTTGTCAGTAACTATAGCTAGAAGCTTTCTCTGGGGCTGAAGAAGGCTGTCTGGGTTATGGGCAATTCAAATGTTTATAATGTAATAATTACGGCAAGGAAGAGAAGCAAGATGACTTTCAATTATTTTTAAAGAAAACAATAAAGATGACCAACAACATAGTGGGCAGCCACCGACCACATTCTCTTTCACCAAATTCTCTTGCTGCCTCCTAGAAAGGGAAGGCTTCCTCCAGCTATAGAGATGCCTGGTATCTTTTGTCATTTGTCATTACTTAAAATTATTTAAAATTCCTATTAGTAAGTGAAAAACATTTTTCATTGAGGTTATATATTTGCAATGGGCCTTTCTAGTCATTTAATGATGAAACAATTTTAAAAACATAAATATTCTTGAAATTGCTCAGTACAGAACTCACATCATTATAATCTTATGTTTGGCCTCCGGAAATTTTATACGAAGTCAGATTTGAATTCAAAGTAGAAAAAATGGAACTAAACATGCAAAAGTTTTTGTGAGGTGGATGGTATGTGTTTTTAAAGAAAGTGTAATTGCTTAACCAGATACCCTTGTTTCTCTGACTGAAACATCAGTAAAACCAGATCCCAATCCAGAAAAGCTTGCTTTACCACAAACATATCAAATCTTTACTGGGCTATAAGGAATAGAGAACTAACCTCTCTTCCTAATACTATAATATTACAGTTTAGATAATGAAGTATATATAGTAGTTATCTTCCCGTGAAATTTTACTCTAGAAAAATCTCCATTCTGAGGTGACGCCATGATCTTTCATTTGGTTTATTGTTTCTCTGGCAGATTCTGTCAGCACCATGAGCCACACGGAGTACTTATTCTGTAGTGAGGTTTATGAAGAAAAAAACCAAAACAGAACAAAAAACTTGTTCACTGAAAATAAAAAGTGAACAAAAAAGATGCCTCAGCATTTCTCTAGTTTATCAGTAAATCATTGCTAAAAGGGAAAGGGGCAGGTGATTATTATATGAATAAAAGATGATTAATTATACATCAATTCTATTATTTCACCAACAGTATCTATCAGAATTTTAAAAGATGATAGTGAATAAGTGGGTCATTAACTTGGAATACTTTAAAAACAACTCAACAGTAAAGATGATTAAACAACCAGTAATATTCCAGTCAAATGAAACATTCTTAATGAAGACCAACATTTGTTACATATTAAATTAGCTAGTTAGAAAACCTTTTTTAAAGTCAATAATTCAAATAGAAACTTTATATTAATTTTAAAAGTCTGATACCATTAATTTGGATCCGGCTCACCTCTTATTGTAAACAAGAACTGAGGTAGAAAAATGAGAGTCAGTAGGTAAAAGCCCAAACAATCGAAAATAGATAACTGAATTGTAAATAATCAAAAAATATATTTTCTACGGAAACCTAAACCCAGATTGTACAGAGGGCATCTACTCCCCATAATTCAACATCTATTTCTGCATAGTCTTATAAAGAGAAGATTTATACAAGTGTAACATATCAAACTTTTACACTCCAAAATATTCCACCTATACACAAACTAACATGTTAATTACATAGTACCTTACCAACTCATAAGCTGAGGGCCGACGGTGCTTTATATATCGATACTTTGTATTTAGATATAATTGCATACATCTGAAAGTAAGGAATTAAAATACAATTTCCTGTGTATATTTTTAAATGATTTTGATTGTCCTCCAATTTAGAAATCACTGACACTATTGAATGAAATTAAGTTCCATAAGATTGTAACTTGAGTACAAATGAATCCCCATTTCCCAGTGGTCACTGAGATGACCAAGAAAATATAAAGGAAACCTTTATTAATATTATAACCTTGGGAAGGGTATCAGTGACACCACACACCCCAAACCTCCAGGGATTTCCATAACATATAGTAGAGAAGGGCAAACCTACCAAACTTACTGAATGTAAAAGAACAACACATTTGTCTAGGAAACACAACATCTAATAGAAAGCACAAAGAATGGACTTAAAAAGTAGGCAGTTAAGTGCAAGGCATATAATTCAGATCCCTCAAGGGCCTTTGGAAAGTGACATACATAGCAGAGATTTAACCCAGCCACTTATTACCTAGGAATTTACACTAAAGAGAAAACTGGAGGGACTTCCCTGGTGGCGCAGCAGATAAGACTCCGCACTCCCAATGCAGGGGGCCTGGGTTCCATCCCTGGTCAGGGAACTAGGTCTCACATGCATGCCGCAACTAAGAATTTGCATGCCACAACTAAGGAGCTGGTGAGCCGCAACTAAGACCTGGTGCAACCTAATTAATTAATTAATTAATTAATTTTTTTTAAAACCTAGACAAATCTGCAAAGATATATGTTTTATGATAATCACAATAATTCGTAATAAATTAGTAATAGTGAAAACTATAAATAATCTAAATGTCCATTCATAAGAAATTGGTATATGATTTTACCCAAATAATGGAGTATTATAATGCAAATTTTCACTGACATGGAATGAGCTCCATAATATGCTGTTGAAGGGAAAAAAAAGATTAAAAATAATATGTGTGGGCTTCCCTGGTGGCGCAGTGGTTGAGAGTCCGCCTGCCGATGCAGGGGACACGGGTTCATGCCCCGGTCTGGGAAGATCCCACATGCCGCGGAGTGGCTAGGCCCGTGAGCCATGGCCGCTGAGCCTGCACGTCCGGAGCCTGTGCTCCGCAACGGGAGAGGCCACAACAGGGAGAGGCCCGCGTACCGCAAAAAAAAATAAAAATAAAAAATAAATAAATAAAATGTGTATTATGAATAGTTACACACATGAAGAGAGAGCTGCAAAGATTACCACCGAAACACAAATGGGAGTTGTCTCTGGGTGGCTGGCTATTTGATAATTTTTACTTACTTTTTATAATTATTAGTATAGCTTAAATTTTCTAAATAAATATATACTGTCTTTGTGATCAGAGAAAAATTCTCTTCATGTTGGAAAAAGAAAGTATATTTATTTTTTAATACCACAATTGATTTGGGAGAAATCATCTTAATATTTGGAAAAATCCATTAAGATATAGATTCAAAGATGTTTATCATAGCACTGTTTATAATAGTAAAAATAGTACTAAATGATCAATAGTGAATTTTTTAAATAAATTTTGGAATAACTATATAAAGGTTTACTATGAAGCCATTAAAACTTACAACAAAGATGTATCCATCACTAGCTCAGTGACCTTGGAATATTACATGTCCTCTAGGTATTAGTTTCCTCATCTGTAAAATGGTGATAAAAAGAACACTTACAGTGTTTCCCCTAGCTTATTAGCTATATCCTATTGTCATAGAAAACAAAAAACCTGATGTTTATGAGCTTCCTCTAATATCACAAGCCCCTATTTCAAAACCTACTTTGCTATATGCTTTAAGAAAAAAAAATCTCAAAATCAACGTTCAATTTGGCTATCAATCAAGCTAAGAAAATATGAATCTAAGACTACAAAGGCAATGTATATCAAAGTTAAAAATAGGGAATTCCTGAAACTTCTAGGCTATTAAACTCCTATACATATTCTCAAACCAAGCTTGTTTATTCACCTATACATGTAGAAAAAAATAGTGTTAGAAGATAGAAACAGGCTGATCTGGATGCCTGTGGCACTGAGACAGGCCCTAATAAATCACCCAGATTACAGTAACAGAGGGAATTGGCATCCCTACTTAACTGAACGATAAAACAATTTAAATATACATACTCGTTAGCTTCATCAGTTTTACCATCACTGTACAATCATCTACTTTGTTGCTTTAAAGAGTTGAAACCAACCTGCCATGGTCTTCCCCAATCGAGTGGAATAGGAAAGGCTCCAAGCCATGTTCCTAGAAAACTAGAAACTGTAGTGATCTGGAGACTATTCTCCCAAATGGATGTAACCCTATAAAACACAAATATATAAATTATTGGTGGTATATATCTTAGCTGCTGGGGAATCAAACAAACAGCATAAATTAACACTATACATATATATATATGTTGTTCATTTAAAATAAGCATCGCAAATTGACACAAATATTTGCCATGAATCATTAACAATCAATTGGTAAGAAGATATAAGTGTTTTTCAGCTGGAAAGGTAATATATGCACATAGTGAAAATCAAACAATACAAAAGAGTGTCTGCAATGAAAGCTAAGTCCTCCTCTCACCCTTATCATCAACTCTGATTCCTTTTCCCAGAAACAACTGCTATCACCAGCTTATTACATATCCTTCCAGAAATATTTTATACATATACAAATAAACACACAATTTTGTTTAGAATGATATATGCACATCTGCATATATATACACATATATGTATATATCCTTCAAAACAAAACTCAAATGCACCACTTTATAAATCCAGTTTTGCTGTGTGTTTTCCCTTGTTAACAGTTTTACTAGTATTCTATTGTCCAAAGGAAGCAATCACAAAAGATCACATATATGATTCCATTTTTATGAAATGTCCAAAATATGCAAATCTACAGACAGTAAATAGATTAGTGGTTGCTTAGGGCTAGGGGAGGGGGAACAAGGAAGTGGCAGGTAAAGGACATGGAGTTTCTTTTTGAGGTGATGAAAATATTCTAAAACTGTAATGATTGTTGTACATATCTGTGAATATAATAAAAACTATTGAATTGTACACTTTATATAGGTGGCATACATGGTGCTTGAATTATATCTCAATACCGTTTAAAAACCCATCTCCCAGCTATCTCAGTTCCCCTCACGTATATGAGCCACACCTTCCACATCTGTCTTAGCTTTCCAACAACCCTCCTTCATAATAACTTACAAGAGGCAACCCTTCCCACATCTACTTCCAAAAGCAAGTTTCAGGTTTTGTCCAAGGAAAAGTGCCATATTTATTAAAATATTTATGCAATTCTTAACCATTTAACATGTATTAAATTGTCCTGCCATTTTTATTAAGTTCCTACATTTTTTAATGTGTTACTGATGAAGTTTTTGAGTGTTATGCCCCATCCCATTTTTCCCATAAGTTCTGTGTTTCTTACTGCCCAGTTTTGCATAATGCAAGGATTTTTAGGAATGCATATGCCATCTTATAGCAGAACTGACTATAGAATCAAACGACGGTATCTCCCCCAAGTACACCATTAATGCTATTATCAGAAACAGAATTCAAAGCTGGATAAATCACCAATCCAAACCAATAAGGTTTCAACTGATTTTCACTGTTTAAAAATGTCAAACTAAAACACTAAAAGAAATTAATGCCATTTGGGATACTATGGTAACAATGTGGGAAAAAGTGTTCAATGTGACACTTTTGTTTTCTTGAGACTTTATGAACACTAGAAGATGGTTCTGAAGGGGAACAAACAAACATTTCAAAAGGAAAAAGTCAGTAATTTATGGAGCCTAGCTACTCAGCAAGCATCCTCTGCTCCACTTGGGCTGTTCTCTTCCAAATCACACAAAAATACCATGTTCATTTCAGTTTCTATAGTTTCATTCATCCCATAGTGTGGGGTATCTCCCCTTCCCACTTAGTCTTAGCAAATCTCTTACTCCTGATCCAAGTCCTTCATAGATCATCCCCCCATCCAGCTCATTCTTCAGTGGTCTCCTACCCTACTGAGTTCCTAAAACTTCATTGTTTGAGTTACACAAACTTCGTCTTATGTTTTTGTTCATCTCATCCTTGCCCCTTGAATGTCCAAGATCCTCATGGAGAGAAGCACAGCTAATACCACAGACTCCACACAGAGTTTGCATAACATAGAGCACAGATTTAAGGGCTCAAGAAGTTTTTGCTGCTGGGTGATAAACAAGACAAAACCATGGGCACCAAATAACTTTCTAGTTTTCTGAGTTATAACTCAACCATTTCTGATACAAATGATTTCACTGCCTTTCAAGAAGCGAAAATTTTAACTTAACGATGCTGAAAATACATACAGCTGCTAAGGGAATAAAATCCTGTAAAGGGCTTCCCTGGTGGCGCAGTGGTTGAGAGTCCGCCTGCCAATACAGGGGACACAAGTTCGTGCCCCGGTCCGGGAGGATCCCACTTGCCGCGGAGCGGCTAGGCCCGTGAGCCATGGCCGCTGAGCCTGCGTGTCCGGAGCCTGTGCTCCGCAACAGGAGAGGCCACAGCAGTGAGAGGCCCGCGTACCGCAGAAAAAGAAAAAAAAAAAATCCTGTGAAACCTGCACTCAGATGTCTCACCACAAAAGAGGCTGAACAAGAAGCTATAGCTGTTCCAATAAACATTTTTATATGGTGAACCCCAATTCTACATTATAAGATGTATGGAAGCAATTTGATCTGTAGCAATTTTATCACAGTGATAAATTATCCCCAAGGAGGGGTTTTCAAAGTTTTCTTTTGGTAACAGAAACCTTTTATCAAGCAAAATGCTAAGTGGAATTCAACCATACAAAAAAAAAAAAAAGCAGAACTGATCTTGCTAACGTGGAGGGAGAGGCCTATAATTCTGCCTGCTTGGGTCTCCCTCAAGTGCATGCCACCCTTCCCTGGCCCCAGTCCCCAGCTGCAGTGGGCCCTTACAGCATCACTGAGAACCATACAGTGCTGAGAAACACGCAAGGAACAATCAGCAAGCTGCCATGAATAGAAAAGTACCTCATTAATTTTTTTAAAAATTTCAAACATCACTAGAATATAAAATTCAAACTTACCCATTTCTACTGAAAACTCTTAGCCATGCTTTGAAGTTTGGTCCTAACAAACATAAACAAGGTACAGTAGTAAAAGTGGACAAAGTAACTGCAAGTAAAAATGTTTCCAACGCCAACCTAGGAAAAAAAACACTGTATTAATTTTTTCTTAAGTGTTAAAGGTGCATATACACACACGCATAATCTTTTTTACTTAAATAGATTTAGTATAAAACTATTTTCTTACACTTAGAAAGGTAACATGAGTCTTACCAAAACCGTGACTATAAAAAATGTTACTACCAAAATGCAAGCTATAAAAAACAATCTAGCAAATATTTGTCTTTGATGATAGAGTTCAGAAGTGTTAAATGCCATACGGTAATGAGACTGTCCATTGCAAGAAAACCCATTTCTAGGTCATTAACTTTTTCCTCAATAGTCTCTGGAACTTTCTCTGCAAATCGTGGTTCAAATTTAGCTTATATCGGAACCACTTGGAGAACTAGGTAAATTTGTTTCTGACTAAGGCCTGAGAATTTGCATTTCGATAAAATGCTGATGTTGTTGGTTTTAGAACCACAATTGGAGAACCACTGCTCCAGACATTCATTCTACTCTAAAATGGATTACAGAGAAATTATCATTTCCCATTACAAAGGTCTTGTCCTCCCCACTCTAGAATATAATTACCTGTTAATCTAGTATGTGTATATATAACCAGGTATGTATATATATGTAAAACTATACATATAGCTGTGTGTGTGTGTGTGTGCGTGTGTATGTATTGCATCACTCATTTCAACATGATCATTTATCACTGCTAAACTGAACTTTCCCAAACTATAATGGAACATTATATAAGACATATTAATGAATTTGGCTTTCGTTAATTCAAAACTGTTCAGTTTTGAAAAGGTGTTGAGTTAAATTTTACCTTTAAACTATAAACATTAGCTTCTACGTAATTAAATACAAGAATCTATTAACTTTTCTTAAGAAAACAAACTCTTTTCAAGCACTTCAGAATCACATTTACTATTTATAACTAATTTATATGTATCATTATAGTCAGTTTCCTTAGAGGTTCTAAGGGCCACACACCTATTGGTATATGACAGTTTCTCATCTACCTCCCCCTTTAATCAATTGCATGACAAAAGGCTACGTAATAGGAGCATTTAATGAATTAAGTTATTCCATTGTCTTTTAAAAAAATAACACTACCAAGGGCAATGATGTCAGTATCCTTCTGTGATCCACTGATTAAACACATCATGTTTTTTCTCTAATCACCAATAGAATTAGCACTTGGTTTAATAAACGACTGTTTTAAAATATAGTTGGCTTAAGGTAAAAAATTTCAGACTTACTCTATTAGTGGTGCTCCATATAGAACAAAAATTACATGAAAGGCGAAACAAGACATAAGAAAGTAGATACAGCATTTCAAAAATCTGGTTACCTAAAAAAGAAATGAATAACTTAAAGAATCAAGAGAATGACTAAAGGACAGCAAATGATTTGATTTTATCTACAAATACAACTTAGCCCTGTAACATGTGATACAGCTGAATATTCTTTGGATCTGCTCCTGAAGTCAGATCACATGTTCTTTGCACAGCACTGTAAAAAAGCCACAAGACAAAAATCGATCCCCATGTTCCACTCACCTAACCAACAGCAGAATCAGAAAATGTTTTTGTTTCTATGCTAAGTATTGAACTATGTTGTTAATCAGTATTTATGAAATATTTACCAATAAGTGTGCTAGGATACAAAAAAACACAAACACAGTCCTTCTTGTGTGATGATACACAAAATATTTATAGAAAATAATGATTATAATAATATTTTTTCATTTTAAAACAAAATTCCTAGGAAAACTGGACCCAAAAAAAGCACAATATTAAATAATTCCCCAAATCATATTCATGTTACTATATGATCCACATAAAAAAAGACCTGCATGTCTGCAAATCAGTGTGTGGGACCTACTTGAGTTCGAGCTCAAGAAGATCTAATAATAAAACACACAATGAGTGTTTTAAATCATAGGGCAGTAAATGTGTTTTAAATTACCTAATAAAGAACATACACATAGTATTGAATAATGTTAAGTGAGGACTTTATTAATTTAAATAATAGTCAAGTGTTACACTGTAGTGAATATTCCAGAAAATAGATTCCAATGTCTGAAAACTTCAACTGCTATTTAGTCAAGGAAGGCCAAGCTTGAAACAAGAGCTTATTTTGTAATTTATGAAAAACCCATTGTCTTTCAGAAATGCAAAAGATGAATGAAAATAAACTGAAATGTCTTATAAAATAAGATTTAAAGGTGTGATTGCTATATTTATATATATTGCTACACTGAAGATATATTTATCTTCAATGATGACATGAAACATGACTATATAGGTTCACAATGCTATGATATCCAATTAATACATGGCAAGAATCTATCAAACATTGTAGACAGTCTTCCAGCAAGCAATAGGCTACTGACTGGAAAAAAAAAAAAATCAGCTTCTTTATTCACTGTAAATAACCCAATAAGTACTTGACTAATACTTTATTCATCCAGTAATAAAAACATTACCTACATCTAAAAATCAGTTGTCAAGAAATAAGTCTTACCTTGTATGATAATGAACTTCTTTTAGAAGATGCATTTGGTTTCACTACTAAATACAATACTAAATTGACGGCAGTTACAGAAACAGAACAGATGCACAACCATGTCAAGTGTGTTTCCAGTACTGAGAAGTTCTCCAAGAAGAAGGATGGAATGAAGATGCTTAGGATAATTGAAAATATGCATAATAGATGGACATATAGTAGTCTCTTGATGTCAGTATCTTTCATGGTGTTTTCTTGAGTGGCTATCTAATGAAAAACAAATTAAGAAAAGAGCATAGGCAATAATGACTTTTTCCATTGTCCTAAATGCTCCAACGTCTAAAAACAAGCCATGAGCCAAAGTCAATTTTCTATGGGCAATAATGTCACAGTGTCAGAATATAGGAAGATGCATATATGTAAAAACTAATAGACTAATATAGTATAAACAGCTCACAGAGCCTGAAAAAGGACAAATTTACTAATTTCTTAAATATTTGTGTCTAGTTTCTGTAAAACTGTCATGTGCAAGGACTAATTAAGCAATTTGTTTTTTTTCTTTTTGCCAAAATCAGAGGTGAAAACAAACAGCATGTGTTAATGATTTGCCCTGTTGGAAATATAAGCTATGCTTTCTAGAAACCCCATAATACAATTTGGCTGAACTGTTGGCATTTTTATCATTATGGACCTTTGTCTAACATCACAGTAGTTCACATTTTCCAACAAATGCCAAGTAACACCAGGTACACACTGGAATGGTGGCCAGTGTTACCAAGAAGCTTCAAAGAACATTATGCTAAACTAAGGAGTCCCAGTACTGCAAAAATACCAAAATGACAATGTCAGTTACACATGCCAGATTCCAACCAAAAGCAGAGCATGAATGGAAGGTGGAAAAATATTTACGTTCTCTCTCACTCTCTCACTCTCTCGCTCTCTCTCTCTCTATATAAAATACGTTATTTTATATATGTATGTATTTACAAATTACCTAACAGATAGCTTATACATAGTATTGACTAATGTTAAGTAAGGACTTTATTAAAGTAGTAGTCCACATGTTACACTGTGGTTAATATTCCAGGAAAAAAAAAATATATGTGTGTATATTTTATAGACACACACAGAGCGCCCACTGGGGCAAAGGGGCGAATCCACGCCTTATAATAACACTCTCGTTTAATTCACACTGTATTTTTACAAGGCAAACACTTTACTGATAAGGAAACAGGCTAAAACAGATTAGGAAACACTCCAAGGTCCCAAGCTCCCAAGTGCTAAAGCCATTTCAAAACCTAGCCTCTTTGATACAAAGATACGCACTAGGGGGTCGAGAAAAGAATGCATGGCAAGAAAGAAAGGAAGTGTTTCTCACAGGTCCTAGCCTCAGCTGAGGGGCTGGGAAGGGAATCCAGAATATAGTCTCTCAATAGACACACCTTCAGATATTTTTCTGGGCCACCCTCAGAATCGCAACTGACTGAAGCAGATCTGGACCTAAGACAGTGAATGGTACCCAAAGTCGGATGCTTGCTGAATGACTGAATGAATGAACGAACGAATGAAAAGTTGGTCCAGTGTTGCCCCTCCTGAGAAACCAGCCCTGTGTTGGGCCCTGGCGAGCCCAGGAGGACTCTCGTCAGGTGCTTCCTCGGGTGGCCAGGGCCCCGGCCTCCACGGTCTGACCTGGCCCGAGTCCTCAAGCCTTGCAGCGGGAGAGAAGGCTCTTCTGAGCGGCTCCTAGAGGAGCCTTCGCGGGAATCGAGGGACCTTAACCTGCAGCTCCATCCCAAACTGAGTCGCTCCGAACTCTGCCCAAGCCTCAGCCGACGGGAGTGTAGGCAACGAGGGACGAATTGAGAAGCATAATCAAAGAGCACAAGCGTGGAGACCGAGAGAAAAGAAGGGACAGACGCAGAATGTCGGATCCGAAAGAGGCCAGTCCATCAGCGCAGCCCCTGGGTCACGCAGGAAGGGCGGCGCTGGAGGGGCCGGCAGGCGCGGGCCGGCAGGCACGGACCGGCCGGGGGCAGATATTCCCGGCCAGCTAGGCAGCTGGCGGAAGTGGCTTGCAGCGCCGGGAGGCTCGCGCACCCCGAGCCTCCGGCTGGGCTTACCTAACTCTCCCGCCCGCGGAAGAGAACGGAGGGTTTCTACCTCCCACCATCAGGTGTAACTCAGACCCTGTGCCTCGCGCAGGCGCAGGCCTGTGGGGAGGAGGCCCAAGGCCTCACAGCCAATCGCAGAAGTGGAGAGGCGGGCCAAGAAGGCAGCCCCGCCTCCCCACTCGCGTTTATTCCTCCCGCGGCTTTCCAGGTGTTGGATAGGCGGGGCGGAGGGCGGAAGGGCCGGAAGTGTATTTTCGTAACCCGGAAGGGGAGTGCTTCCCTGGCTGTATTGTTAACTTCTTCCAGCTGCAGGTCGTCCTGCGGCTGAGGGAGTCGTCGCGGAAGGATGGTGTGCGAAAAATGTGAGTTAAGGAGACTCTTCTGCGGGAGAAGGAGGCTGGGAGAACCTAACTGGAGTTCCCCGGGAACTTTGCTCTTTCTTTGTTTTTCCTTCGGCCACAGGTCCTTGATTCTAGCCTCTGTCCTCCTATACTGCCCTTTGACCATTCCTGCCCTCCCCAACGACCGTATCGTCCTGTATTTGCATTCAGAGTGGTCTCAGTTTTGCACCTCTGTTTATTTCCGTTGCTTCCCATCAACCCCGGGTATCATCCTGAACTGCTTCTTGACGGGCTTCCTCCCTTCACAGACCCGCCGGGTTGGAATGGATCTTAAAAGTCACTTCCACAGCATCTGGAGTTGATGGATTTAGTAAATAAAAGTACCGGACGCCCGGTTAAATTTGAATTTCAGGAAAACAACAAATAATTTTTAGTGTAAGTATGTCCTATGCAATGTTTGAGACTTGGCTCTGTTTGCTGCTCCTTACTACAGTAAGTGCTTTGTCCCAAAGCACGCACTTTTAGGACATTCTTTACTAAAAAAAAAAAAAAAAAGTATTCATTGTTTATATGAAATTTAAATCTAACTGGGTGTCCTGTATTTTATCTAACAAACCTAAGTCAATATCCCATCCAATGGCTTAAATGCTCTTTGCATGAATGCATAGAGGATTGAGGCACAGGGGTAGGAGAATCTCACCACCTTCAAAGCAGTCTGTGTAGATTTCACTGGCTTTTAGAAAAGTCTTTCCTCCCTGTAGTTGCCATCCAGTGATTCTAGTGCCAACCCTTGAGATTTAGAAAATATCTTATGATATTTTGATCTCACAAACTGGTTATGTGTTTTAAAAGAGCTGTCATATCCCCAAATCCCTTTTTCCTACAGCTAGATATGTCTGACTCTTCTGTGACAATTTCAAGTCCTCTTATCCTGATAATTGTCTAATTAATGTGATCCACTTTGTTTATATCCCTATAGTATATAAAACTTTGAACATAGATGCCCTTGAGTTTGAATCACAGTTTTTATATTAAGTGAAAGAATGACCATGGATGGTTACTTTAATAAATTCTCAGGGTGCAGAGAATAATTTGGGATTTCTATATTTGGAGCCTAGCATTCAGGAGGACCCTCCTCAGTGAGGCGTCAGCTTACCTTTTTTTTTTTTTTTTTTTTGCGGTACGCGGGCCTTCTCACTGTTGTGGCCTCTCCCGTTGCGGAGCACAGGCTCCGGACGCGCAGGCTCAGCGGCCATGGCTCACGGGCCCAGCCGCTCCGCGGCATGTGGGATCTTGCCGGACCAGGGCACGAACCCGCGTCCCCTGCATCGGCAGGCGGACTCTCAACCACTGCGCCACCAGGGAAGCCCTCAGCTTACCTTTTTAACTGCATTTTCACTAAGCCTTACCCTTTTCACTTCAGCCAAACCAAACAATATTTTGCCCGTATGTACCCTGAGTTTTCAATGCCTTTCCCCAGGATGTGTCCCTTATTCAGTTTACCTTCATCTTCTCTTCTCCTCTTTCTTCACAGTCTCATTGCCACTAATCCTCTCTATTGCCTTCCCCACAAAGCTTCACTGGATTTCCCTAGCCAAGATTATTTCTTCCTCCATGGAATTTCTCCTAGTACTTGAGCTCTCAATTGTCATACTATTTACTTTCCAGCTTATATTTTAGTTGAATAATTCTTAACTTTTTTTTTTTTTGGTTCTCTGAGCCCTTTGAGAATGTGATGAAAGCTGTAGACTTAACATAGTTTATTAAAAAATGGATATACAAAAGGTTTGTGTACAATTTAATTTCATATATTTCCTAAGGTCTACCTGTGAAACTCAGGTTCAGGACTACTATCAGAGAAATCAGTGTGCTATAAATTCCTTGAAATCTAGAGCTTTATCTCATTTGTTTTATTTTTATCTGTACTTTGTACAATGGCTTATACATCAGAGATGCTTAGTAAATATTTATGGAATGAATAGATTTATCAGATTTGTTTAAAGGATCCATGTACAGAGGAAGCCTATTATAAGCCATACTATTATCCACAAATTTTACTGAAGAGTCAGCTATCCATTGCCCACAGTTAATATCTTAAGTCTCAGTTCACTGGCCCCGACCCCAGCATTAACAGGCTTGTACATAATATGACTGGTGATGCCATTGTGAACTTTAGGCACAATGTAGTGTATTTATTAAATAGTAAACACTAATCTCCCTTACTTTTACTGTCTTGTTATAACAGGTGAAAAGAAACTTGGTACTGTTATCACTCCAGATACATGGAAAGATGGTGCAAGGAATACCACAGGTATTTTTCCTTTTAGAACGTGGAAACTGAATCAGATACTTCTGTGAATAATGTTTTCACTTTTACATTATTTGTAAAATGATATGTTATGTGTACAATGTATTTTATCTGTTAAACATTAAGGAATACTAGATACCCCAACAATTTAATATCTTTTCTATTTAGTTCTCTCAGTGACATGTCAGGGTTCCTAATTTGATAGGCAGGAGATAGCAAAATATTTAAATGATTTTTAAGCAATGAGTATATCACAGTAAATGATTTGATTCAGCTTAATTAGAGTTAGTATTGAAAGCCCCCTAGCCTCACCTGATTTTTATATTCTTGAACAAATTATTTAAATGTTTTCACTTTCATAATCATTAAATACAGTGAAGATGTTTTCAAAGGGAAGAAAAAGAAACATTTTTACTGTATTCAAGATCAATGGCACCAAAGTAGCGGCATCTAGATTTTACATTAGATATATGTAAATATAGACCCATTCCTAAAGTCCTACTTTGAGTTTGAGAAATAAAATGATTGCCTTTTATCCAAATTTTTATTTTCCTAGTAAATAATTGTGTGTGTGTTTTTTTTAAGTAGTGTCTTTGAAACCTGGCTACTAAATGAAATTTTTTAAAATTTTGATATAGGCTAGTCTGTTGGTAGGAGGTCACAAAATGAACTCTCTAACTAATTGTTAAATGTTTCATGTATGTGTTAATGTGTGAAATGTGTAGACATAACACACTGAAATACATGTATATTTCAATGCAGAAAGTGGTGGAAGAAAGCTGAATGAAAATAAAGCTTTGACCTCAAAAAAAGCAAGGTAGGTATAAGAGCATCTATAAAGCAGTCATATTAATTTCCCCTCTTTTTAATATTAAGTGTATTGGAATGAATTTGTTTTACCTCATTCTGTTGTGATAAAACATAGTTAGATAGTTCCAAGCATGCATAACCAAGCTGTCTGTTATAACCTGCTGATTTCACCCTGTTCATTTTCACTGTATCAATATATAAAGATATTATACATTATTTTTATAATTTCACCAGAAAGCATGACTTATTTTTTCTAGTTCTTAATTTTCCTGCAAATCAGAGGCCGCAGAGAAATGTGGACAGGTCATGAGCACTGGAGTCAAACCTAAATTTGAATCTAGATTTTGTTACTGTCTAGCTCTGTAACCTTAAGCAAGTTAAACCAGTTCTAAACTTTTCTGAACACTACTTTTTTACCTAGGAATAGGGATAAAAATGTCTCCCACCATAAAAACAATTTTTGACACCATACTCTATTATATCCAGTCTTAAAAATTCCTTGAATCCTTTCAGCTGTCGTCCCATTTCCTTGCTTCCTTTTACAGAAAAAGTTTTCAAAACCCTTATCTAGATAGTACTTTCTCAGTGTCCTTAAGTTCTATTTACTCCTTCAGCCGCTGTAATCAGGCCTCCATCTCCACCACACTCCTAAACCTACTCTTGTTAAGATCACACGTGACCTTTAAAACTGATGGCTACTTCTCTGTTCTTACCTTATTTAACCTTTCGAAAACTGTCTTTTTTGCAACACTTTATTCTCTTGGCTTTGAGATACCACACTCTCCTTTCCTCTTAACTCACTAACTGTTCCTTCTCAATTGAGTGCTTCTGGTCTCAATCCTAGACTTTTTTTTTTTCTATTTATAAATTTATGATCTCCCCTCAAGTGACTTTAGTCCAATGGCTTTAAATTCAAACTGTATGTTAATGAATTCCACATGTATATCTCAGTCCTGACTTTTCTGAGCTCCAAACATATATCCAGTTGCCTCCTTGACTTTTCCAATTTGATGTCTGACAGGCAACCTCTTTTTCCTTCAGTGAAATCATAGTCTTCTCATCATTGCTCTATGGTCCAATCTAGCTGTGCAAAACTGGAATCCCTAACTGATTTCTTAATTTCCCTCACTTCCCATATCCACCAGCGAGTTCTTTGGCTCTACTACCAAAATATAGCCTGAATACACCTGCTTCTGTTCATCTCACTGCTATTACCCTCTTCTAAACCATCACAGTTTCTTACTTGGGTATTGTAATAACTTTCTGTCTCCCTGCTTCCTCTCTGGTTCCCTATAGTTCGTTCTCATAATAACCAGGGTGGTCCTTTAAAGGGCATGTAACTCCTTTGCTCAAAACCTTGCATTGGTTTTCTTTTTACATTGAATAAAAGCTAGGTCCCATACCATGTTCTTACAGGGTCCTCTGTGATCTGGCCCCTCCTGCCTCTCTGACTTCCTATTGTGCCAACTCCTGCATCAGATATGCCAAGCCCACTCCCATTGGAAGAGGTTTGTGCTTACTACTCCCTCTTCCTAGAATGCATCGCTAAGAGCTTAACATAGCTGGCTCTTTCTTGTTACTTGGGTCTTAGCTGAAATGTCATCTCCTCAGAGAGGGTCCCTAACCAGCACCTAAACTAATGTCTTCCTTCCTTCCCCTCATGTCCACCACAGTATCCTCTCTGAATTTTCTCTACAGCAGGTATTACTATCTTAAAAGTGTGGTTGTGTTCTTACTTATTATCTGTCTCCTCTCACTAGAATGTCAGCTTGATGAGGGCAGAGGCTTTGTCAAGTTCATCTTTGGTATTTAATAATAATAATAAGGCTTTTAATACGTAAAGTGCCCAACACATAAAGGTGCTTATTAAATAATGGGTATAAAATAGCATGATAGACTTAAACTTCAATGCATTGTCACATTATGTATTGTTCACTGACTTATTGATGTCTTCTAAGACCACGCAGTTATTATTGACCAAGTTGTTATGTTTTACAGAGTGTATAGTTGTAGGTACTTCCAGTTCCTTTATGCTCCCAAACTTACTTCAGTGTCATTAATTAGTAGCTATTACTTTTGGGTATTTTAAGTATCTCACTTTGGAAAATGTACGTAAGATTTCTGAGACATTAAAATGTACATTTTAGAATAAAATATGGTTTTAAGAAAAAGCAATCTCTAGACATGTAGGTCCAAACAAATTGAGCTTATAATTAAAAGGAAGAATAGTGTCCGCTCTTAACTTCTCTTGTGGGAAGTAAAGTGACATTCTTTTGGATTTGGAAAAATTAACCTTTAAAAATGAGCTGTTGTATCATACCCAAGAGAAGAAACCAGGTCTAGGACAGTGTTGGTATTCAGTATATGAGTACGGTTACAAAAAGTTATTGCCAATTTAATGGGAAGTATTTCCTCTAAAGTTATTTTGCCCTCCAGTCACTGTAAGGTCACATTTTTTTTAGTAGAAACTTTTTTATCCAAAGGGATTGCATCAGTTAATTGAAAATGTCAGTTAAAGTGGGCAATCATTAAAAGATACACATACCTTATTTTAAGTCAAAGCACATAACTGTACATGCATTCATCAGTCATTTGGCACTGAGACAAGGCTTTTTGAATATGAGTCTACTTTATAATTTTCCTTACATTAATCATAACCAGAATATATATTTCCAGTATCTTTAAGGTAGAGCAAGAACTGACACTTGTAAGGTGCCAAGTCCTTCCACTTAGGATTTTTCCTCAATTTTTAAGTTTTCTTACCCATGCCTAATTCCATAGCAGTTTTAATGATTCACACTTACCTGGTCATCCTAAAGTATTCATTTAGTTTTTAATATAATCAGTCACTCTTTGTGTACTCTCATTACATGAGTTTCCTTAATATTATATCACATGAATAGATTGACAAATACAACTGTTATAAACAGGTTTGGGATTACATACAGCTGACTCTTTACAAGCATACAGCTTACATGGAAGGGGCAGAAGTGTGGAGACATATTAAGAGAGTAGCCAGTTAGAAGAGTGCTATGCCTATCAATTGTAGAACTTGATAGAGGGAACAGAGAGCATGAATTAATCACAGTTGTTACTTAAGTGAGGTTATTTAAGAGTATTTCTATTGTATTGTACATTTTTCTTTCTTTAAAAAAAAATCTCTAGATTTGATCCATATGGAAAGAATAAGTTCTCCACTTGCAGAATTTGTAAAAGTTCTGTGCACCAGCCAGGTTCTCATTACTGCCAGGGCTGTGCCTACAAAAAGGGTAAGTTTCCTTTAATACCATTTTTGAATTCATGTCAAACCTACTTCTTTTGATACTGATTTGGATAACATAGTGAAGGAGTAGTCCTTCATAAATTAGTCAAATGCTCTTTTTTCTAAGGCAAAATAAACTTAGAACTTGTCATAGTTAAAAGTATATATTTTCTTTTTTTCTTTTCTGATGCTGTTAAATTATGTTTTAAGCTTCAGGAGTGACTTAAATAAACCAAATCATTTGTATTGGTTAGCTAGTAGATTAGTATTATTAGTTGTTATTAAGATTTGATTACTTACATGAGTTTTTTGTTTGTTTGTTTTAGGCATCTGCTCTATGTGTGGAAAAAAGGTTTTGGATACCAAAAACTACAAGCAAACGTCTGTCTAGATGTATTGAAGTTTCTGGCTTTCCGTATGATTTTACTTTTTGCTTGAATTTTCAAGGCATAATATAGATGTTAAAGTTACAAAATAACATGTCTTAAGACAAGTTTAAACCAGGGAAGTAGATTGGTATTCATTTTTGTGCTCTCAAGAAGTTCTGAACAGCAGCAGTGTAACTAGTTTTTGCCTTAAGTTTTTATTTTCCTTACAAACATCTGAACTGGGATAAGTGACAAATTTAACGAAAAATATTTTCCCAGTTCTGTATGCACTTTTTATTTATCATTACTCATGTAATTTTTATTATCCTTTCCCTCTACTTTATAGATATTGCAAAAGTGTGAGAAGGAGGTTATTGATATTTGGCTTTGAACTTGGCATCCAGATTTGGAATTTTTCCCTCATTCCCTTTTGGTTGCATAGTTCTTAGGATCAGCAGTCCCTTAATTAATTGCAGCTTCATAAGGCATTTAAATATCTGAGATCATTATTGCTAAATAGTTCCTTAAGTAATTAGCCCAGGCCCAAATCAAACAAAAGTTGTATTTATGTTATTTTTTATTTGTTCTTGAAGCCAAAGTGCCAATACCTTTCATATGAGAATGGGAATGCAAGGAACACTCCACACAAATCCAAATGAATACACTGGATTTCAGAAAAACACACATTACACATATTACCTTGAATTCAGACCATTAATTATGAAAGCCAGGAGAACAGTGTGCATCTATGATGATGTGTAACGAATGAATCACCATTCCTTGGGAAAGCGCTTTGAAGCAGAAACCAAACTTCTTTTTAACCTCCTCCTCTTCTCCTTCCCCCACCAAAAATAAATAGACTAAGCAAACATTTTGACTCTTTTTTTTTAATATATATATATAACATAGACTGCTGAAAGACTACTTTGAGGTTTCTTTTTCTTTTTAATTGAAGTAAAGTTGATATACAATGTTGTGTTAATTTCTGCTGTACAACAAAGTGATTCAGTTATACATATATATACCTTTATTTAAAAATTCTTTTCCTTTATGGTTTATCACAAGATATTGAATGCAGTTCCCTGTGCTATGCAGTAGGACCTTGTTGTTTATCCATTCTATATATAATGGTTTGCATCTGCTAACCCCAAAATCCCAATCCATTGCCCTCCCCACCCCACCCGCATTGTTTCTGTTTCTTAGATAGGCTCGTTTGTGTCATATTTTAGATTCTACATGAGTGATATATGGTATTTGTCTTTCTCTTTCTGATTTATTTCTCTTAGTATGATAATCTCTAAGTCCATCCATGTTGCTGCAAATGGCATTATTTCATTCTTTTTTGTGGCTGAGTAATATTCCATTGTATATATGTACCACATCTTTTTTATCCATTCATCTGTCAATGAACATTTAAGTTGTTTCCATGTCTTGGCTATTGTGAATAGTGCTGCTATGAGCATAGGGGTGCATGTATCTTTTTGAATTGTAGTTTTGTTTGGATATATGCCCAGGAGTGGAATTGCTAGATCATATAATAGTTCAATTTTTAGTTTTTTGAGGAACCTTTATATTGTTTTCCACAGTGGCTGCACCAACTTCCATTCCCACCAACAGTGTAGGAGGGTTCCCTTTTCTCCACATTCTCTCCAGCATTTGTTATTTGTAGACTTTTTAATGATGGCCATTCTGACCGGTGTGAGGTGGTACTTCATCATAGTTTTGATTTGCATTTCTCTAATAATTAGTGATGTTGAGCACCTTTTCTTGTGACTGTTGGCTATCTGTATGTCTTCTTTGGAGAAATGTCTTTTTAGGGTTTCTGCCCATTTTTTGATTGGGTTGTTTGTTTTTTGGTTATGGAGTTATATAAGCTGTTTGTACGTTTTGGAAATTAAGCCCTTGTTGGTCATGTCATTTGTATTCTCTCCCAGTCTGTAGGTTGTCCTTTTAATTTTGTTTATGGTTTCCTTTGTTGTACAAAAGCTTGTAAGTTTGATTAGGTACGATTTGTTTATTTTTGCTTTTATTTCTATTGTTTTGGGAGACTGACCTTAGAAAACATTGGTACGATTTATGTAACGGAATGTTTTGCCTATGTTCTCTTCTAGGAGTTTTGTAGTATCATATTTTATATTTAAGTGTTTAAGCCATTTTGAGTTTATTTTTGTGTATGATGAGAGGGTGTGTTCTAACTTCATTGATTTACATGTGGCTATCCAACTTTCCCAACACCACTTGCTGAAGAGACCGTCTTTTTTCCATTGTATATTCTTGCCTCCTTTGTTGAAGATTAATTGACCGTAGGTGTGTGGGTTTATTTCTGGGCTCTGTATTCACTTTGAGGTTTCAGACAAAGATTTTTCTTATGCTGCCTTCAGAGGTACAGGACTTCTGCTTTTGAAACCTGCAGCTTACTGTGGAACACCAAAGAAGTATTCCTTGTTGCCAAGTGCAATATAAATACATAACACTATAAAATGGAAGAATAAGGTAACATGATGATATATATGGTATAGATATCACATTTTTATTTGTTTTAAAATACTATGGAAAGTATTTAAAGTTTTAACTGTTTAATTTATCTATAAGGTTTTTTTCCCTAGGATACATTCTTATTCTTACCCAGAAAAATCATAAGGGTAATGCAAAATATAATAAATGACAACAGCTCTGAGGGCAGGAAGTATCTTCTCATGCTTTAATTGGGGATTTTAAACTAAAATCAATACAAGGGACCCATAATAGGACCTGGTTAAGAGAGTGACCCAGATCCATCAACAGCTGGGTTGGTCAACTTTGGGAAACTACATTTCTCATGTATCAGCTGGGATCTGGACTTCCCCAACTCATATTTCATATTCATGCCTTGACTAGCCTTCTTCTGTAAATGATCCAACAGCCAGACTGAGGTTCTCCTATGAAGATATTTGTCAGTATTATACCTCAGAATAGTTTAAGTATTATAAACCTTCATATTGCTGAAATAACAATATGACTCCCATAAATTGAATAGAAGAAGTTATTAAATGAGGAAGAAATTCCCAAAATAAAACATGAACATAAAGTAGTTTTTAAAAAGAAGACATAAAAACAGAATAGATAACATTAAGATGACAGGATTAAGATCAAACATAGCTTTTATTAGAGTAAATAACATGTTTCTTAAAAAATCTCAGATTGTATTTAATATGTGTATATGTCAGAAACAACTTAAATTCCAACAAGAACACTTCTTAAGTTCATTCATTCATTAAAATATGCAGCCATCAAAATGGTACAGGAATTACATATATGTCCAGAAGTTTATATAAACAGGTAGAAGACATCTGAAAGCTACTAGTACTGTTTTTCTCTTTGGGGTGGAACTAAGGGTTGAGAAAAGAAAGACAACCCTTTACAGCCTCATGCCAACTACCTAATACTTTTTAGCTTCTAGTTCCCTTACCTGGGGGGAACAGGAGAGTACTAATAATTTTAGTATCTTAGAAATACATATTTACATACATAGATATGTATATATATTTTTTGAGAATTTCAAGCAGAAGAAATATATACATTGTTCTGCATTTCAACTTCTTAATGTTTCTCCTGTTTACCATTTTCTCTCTATCTCTTGTTACATGTTTTTTGTCTTGATCACATGATGAATACACTGCAGACATCATACCCTTTAATACTACGTATATACTCCATAAGAACAAACATACTAAGTTTGGTTATCAAATTCAGGAATTTAACATTGATATAATACTTTCATCTAATCTATAGTCCCTATTCCAATTTAATTTGCTGTTCCATTGGTAATTTTTGTTTTCAGCTACAGGGTGTAGTCCAGGATCATATGTTAGATTATCATGACTCTAATCTGGACCAGTTCTTCAGCCTTTTTTTATCTTTTATAGTATTGATTTATTTGAAGAATACAGGACAGTTAAAGTATAGATGATCCTTCTTTTTGGGTTTTTCTGATTCTTCCTTATGTTAAGATTCGGGTTATGCAATATGGGCTGAAATGCTATGAGTGATATGTCCTCCCAGGGTCACATCCAGACTCCCAGAATGTCCCATTGCCTATTATTGGTGATGTTAATTTGATCACTTGGGTAAGAAGTTGTCCAGTTTCTCCACTGTATAGTTCCCATTTTTTTCTTTTGTGATTAGATAATTTGTGAGGAGAAAGTTTGAGACCAGGTTGATTGATATTCTGTTCCTCATCAAACTTTCCCCTCCTAGATTTAGCATCTTTTGATAATTCTTGTCTGAATAAATTTTTACTGTGCTGTTTACAAAATTGATTTTTCTAACACATTATTCTTTCTGTATTAATTAATTGTCATTCTGCTCTAAGGAAAAGGTTTCCCTTTATCTATTTATCATGAGTATAGAATAAGTGCTTTTTTTCTGACCATTTGAGTGTTAGTTACAGATAATTCCTCTTTACCCCAAATATTTAAGTGTGTATTTTCTAAGAACAGGGATATTTTCTTCCATAACCACAGCACAATTATCAAAATCAGAAAATTAGCATTAATATAATACATTATCTAATATTTTCCATATTTCACTAGTTGTTCCAGTAATGGCCTTTGTTGGGGGGAAAAAATAGTCCAGGATCCAGTCCAGGATAACACATTACATTTAGTTGTCAAGTCTCTAGTCTCCTGTCTGGAACAGTTCTTCAACCTGTCTTTCAAAAATGTCAAGGTCATGAAAAACATATACCAGTTATTTTATAGTGTCCCTTAATTTGACGTTTTCTGATGTTTGTTTATGATTAGATTGAGCTTATGCATTTTTGACAGGAATATCATAGGAGTGATGCTGTGTCCTTTTCAGTGCATCATATCCTGATACCAGTTGTCTCATCACAAGCTGTTAATTTTGATCACTTGTTTTAGGTGGTATCTGTTAGATCTTTCTGCTGTAAAGATTCTTAATTTTTTCTTTTAAATTAACAAGCATTTTGTGGGGAGATACTTAGAGACTGTAAATATTCTGTTTCTCAGCAAATTTTCATACACTAAGTTTAGCATCCAGTGATGTTTCTTGGCTGAATTAATTGCTACTCTGATGGCTGCCAAATTGTGGTTTTCCAATTCTGTCACTCCTTCTACATTTACTAGTTGGCATTCTACTGTAAGGAAAAGACTTCTCTTTCTCACTTATATTAGTATGAACTCATAAATTCCTATCTTATTCAGTCTGTTACTCTCATTTGTTTTAATGTCAAATTGCCCCATATTTGGCCAGTGGGAGACCTTTTAGGCTGGCTTCTGGGTCTTTTTGACATGTTTTTATCATTCTTTGAGAAATTTCTTACTTTTCAGCACAAAATGTTCCAAGTTTATCTTGTTTTTTTCCCTCCACCCTATCCCTGGAATCAGCTATTTCTTCAACGATCCTTAGTTTCTTTTAGTAGAGAATGGTGTTTAGAAACTAAGATCTGGGCCTGCTGGGTGTCATTGTTTCTAGGCCCCTTCAACAGAAAGAACTAGGAAACATATATTAAAAATCACCAGTTTTTCTGATATCTCCATTTCCAATCCAACCCCACAGGGTTCTTCCTTGTCTTTACCCATTCCATATTTGTACCTTCTTCCACAGTGAGAACCCAGGCCTCCAGCATCATTATTTGCAGAACTCTGATTTTTTTTTTTTTTTTTAACTTTTGGTTGCACCAAGTGGCATGCAGGCTCTTAGTTCCTGGACCAGGGATCAAACCTGAGCCCCCTGCAGTGGAAGCGTGGAGTCTTTAACCACTGGACTGCTAGGGAGGTCCCCAGAACTCTGAATTTTTTAATACTAGTCATGCGTTTGTAATTAAAAATAGTTTTAAGTTTTTAAAAAATCTAAGTAAGCAAGTAGGAGAATTATACATGTGAATGTCATTCATTAGTCTGTTACTACAGAAAAAAAGTTTGGGAACTTTTGTGCATGTGCTGCCTCCCAGATAAATTTGGTAAGTGAATAAATGGTAGTAAATACTTGTTTCGAATCAGCTAACATTTATTGGATCTATAATACATTCACATCCCTAATCAGACTACTGTTATTGGTTCCAACTTTTTTGCTCATAAGCAAGAACTTGATAAACAACCCATCAAATTAATGTAAAATTGTAAAAGTAAGGGGTGATGATAGACACAAAGAAAATATATTGAAAGAATATAAAGAGAGAGACTGGTTCAAAAACAACAATTCTAGCAGAAATAAAAAAAAAGAATAGGAACTAGATTAAGATGATACTAGGAGAATCGAAATGAAGGGACAGATTTGAAAGACCTGATATAAGATTTGACAGCCTTGTTGACTAAATGAGGAAGTCAGAAGTTGAGTCACAGTGGGTCTCATTTAGATGTTGTAATAGTATTGGTTCTCCACCAGAGGGCAATGGTGTTTTTTCTTGGTTTTTAATTTTCCATCATGCTAAAAGATTTGCAGTTTTAGCAACTTAAAGATCAAATAGATGGACGTAAATCTCCAACAACATCGTGAACAAGATATCCAGAGAAACTTAACCATGCAATAAAAATCCTGGAAAATATTTACATATATACATATGCATATAAGTATATAAAATTTGTACATATGTATGATTTTAAAATATAGAGTTGATTAAACTGGCGAAAAAGTGATGATGATCCTCAGAGGCCAGAAACAAAGGGAAAGTGCAAGTCCAAAGTGTAAACTAGCACCAAAGCCAGTACTTGCCTTCAAGAATATCTTCCAATCTCGCAGTGCCTAAAGCCTACATCTTAAAGCATCACGTGCATGGAAGACAAAGCCTTGGACTTGAGCAAGGTGGGAAGGTTAGATAAGAGACATGTGCATTAAGCATGGAGCCCTACAAGGCAATGATTTCAGTGGATTTACTTTAAAACCCCACTTATACACAAAAAGGCAGTGGGAATACGTTCTTATGGCCTTAGCCCTGGGAGGACCAGGGGAAGAAAATTTAAATCTCTTCAGAGACTTTAGCACAAAGATCCAGAGATAGAAAATATGAAGTAGAAATTGAGACATGAGAGGTAGAGGCAAAAGGTCTGACCTACATCCAAAAGAGACATGTTTAAACTTTTTTCATAATAAATAGTTTTTTAAGAACAGGAATGAAAGAGACTTTTTTTAGGCAAACGAGTTTAAACCAGCAGATCCTCAGTAGAGGACATTCCAAAGGCATACTTCAGGAAGAAGAAAATGAGCTCAAAAATTAATGAAATGTAAGAAAGAATGATCAGTCCCAGAAAATGGTAAATATGCAGGTAACTGTAGACAAACATTGATTATATAACAAGATAATATCTAATTTGTGGAGTTCATAAGAACTAAAATACTAGGAAATATTAAAATATAGTTGATCGGGTTAAGTACTTAAGAAGAAAAAGATATTGACAAACTTTCAACTTGGTCAAGTTAAAAAATACATGTTAAACTTTCTCAAATAACAAAGAATAAAATAAGGAGCATATTTTGCAAACCAGAGGTATTATATGGAATGAGAGAAAATATATTAATCCAAAAGAAGTCAAAAAAGGAGGGGGTGGGGGGGGAGGCATTTAGAAGGGACAAAGTAAGATGAAGGCAATAAATTCAAATATCTCTATTCACAACTGATGTGAATATACTAACTTTTCCAGTTAAACAAATATTGTCACTTTTTTTTTAAAGTTCCAGCTGAATACTAAAGTGTGTTTATAGTAAAAGGATGGGAAAGTATATCAGGCAGACACTAACTAAAATAAAACTGGTGTGGCTATATTAATGTAGAAAAAGTAAGTCTTAAGGCAAAAAGCATTACTAGAGGGAAGAAAGACCATTACATACTGATAAAAAGTTCAAGTTTCCAAGAAGATAAAGCAATTCTAAGTTATATACTGCTAACGATATAGCTTCAAAATATATAAAACAAAAATTGACAGAAGTGTTCTAGTGAAAGATTTTACGCACTTTTTGCACTAATTCATGAAACAAGCAGACAAGCCTCCTAGATAGCCTCCTCCACCAGAGGGCAGACAGCAGAAGCAGGAAGAACTACAATCCTGCAGCGTGTGGAACAAAAACCACATTCACAGAAAGACAAGATGTAAAGGCAGAGGGCTATGTACCAGATGAAGGAACAAGATAAAAGCCCAGAAGAACAACTAAATGAAGTGGAGATAGGAAACCTTCCAGAAAAAGAATTGAGAATAACGATAGTGAAGATGATCCAGGACCTTGGAAAAAGAATGGAGGCAAAGATCGAGAAGATGCAAGAAATGTTTAACAAAACCTAGAAGAATTAAAGAACAAACAGAGATGAACAATACAATAACTGAAATGAAAACTACACTAGAAGGAATCAATAGCAGAATAACTGAGGCAGAAGAACAGGTAAGTGACCTGGAAGACAGAATGGTGAAATTCACTGCTGCAGAACAGAATAAAGAAAAAAAAAAGAAATGAAGACAGCCTAAGAGACCTCTGGGACAACATTAAACGCAACAGCATTCGCATTATAGGGGTCCCAGAAGAAGAAGAGAGAGAGAAAGGACCTGAGAAAATATTTGAAGAGATTATAGTCAAAAACTTCCCTAACATGGGAAAGGAAATAGCCACCCAAGTCCAGGAAGTGCAGAGAGTCCCATACAGGATAAACCAAGGAGAAACATGCCAAGACACATAGTAAACAAATTGGCAAAAATTAAAGACAAAGAAAAATTATTGAAAGCAGCAAGGGAACCATGACAAATAACATAAAAAGGAACTCCCATAAGATTAACAGCTGATTTCTCAGCAGAAACCCTACAAGCCAGAAGGAAGTGGCATGATATACTTAAAGTGATGAAAGGGAAGAACCTACAACCAAGATTACTCTAGCCGGCAAGGATCTCATTCAGATTCAATGGAGAAATCAAAAGCTTTACAGACAAGCAAAAGCTAAGCAAATTCAGCACCACCAAACCAGCTATACAACAAATGCTAAAGGAACTTCTCTAAGTGGGAAACATGAGAAGAAAAGGACCTACAAAAACAAACCGAAAACAATTAAGAAAGTGGTCATAGGAGTATACATATTGATAATTACCTTAAACGTGAATGGATTAAATGCTTCAACCAAAAGACCCAGGCTTGCTGAATGAATACAAAAACAAGACCCATATATATGCTGTGTACAAGAGACCCACTTCAGACCTAGAGACACATACAGACTGAAAGTGAGGGGGTGGAAAAAGATATTCCATGCAAATGGAAATCAAACGAAAGCTGGAGTAGCAATACTCATATCAGATAGACTAGACTTTAAAGAATGTTACAAGAGACAAGGAAGGACACTACATAATGATCAAGGGATCAATCCAAGAAGAAGATATAACAATTATAAATATATATGCACCCAACATAGGAGCACCTCACTACATAAGGCAACTGCTAACAGCTGTAAAATAGGAATCGACAGTAACACAATAATAGTGGGGGGCTTTAACACCTCACTTACACCAATGGACAGATCATGCAAAAGGAAAATAAGTAAGGAAACAGAAGCTTTAAATGACAATAGACCAGATTTAATTGATATTTATAGGACATTCCATCCAAAAACAGCAGATTACACTTTCTTCTCAAGTGCGCACGGAACATTCTCCAGGATAGATCACATCTTGGGTCACAAATCAAGCCTCAGAAAATTTAAGAAAATGTAAATCATATCAAGCATCTTTTCTGATCACAATGCTGTGAGATTAGAAATGAATTACAGGGGAAAAAAACGTAAAAAACACAAACACATGGAGGCTAAACACTACATTACTAAATAACCAAGAGATCACTGAAGAAATTAAAGAGGAAATCAAAAAATACCTAGAGACAACTGAAAATGAAAACACCACAATCCAAAACCTATGGGATGCAGCAAAAGCAGTTCTAAGAGGGAAGTTTATAGCTATACAAGCCTACCTCAAGAAACAAATATCTCAAATAATCTAACCTTACACCTAATGGAACTAGAGAAAGAAGAACAAACAAAACCCAAAGTTAGCAGAAGGAAAGAAATCATAAAGATCAGAGCAGAAATACATGAAATAGAAACAAAGGAAACAATAGCAAAGATCAATAAAACTAAAAGCTGGTTCTTTGAGAAGGTAAACAAGATTGATAAACCATTAGCTAGACACATCAAGAAAAAGAGGGAGAGGACTCAAATCAAAATTCGAAATGAAAAAGGAGAAATTACAACAGACACCACAGAAATACAAAGCATCCTAAGAGACTACTACAAGCAACTCTATGCCAATAAAGTGGACAACTTGGAAGAAATGGACAAATTCTTAGAAAGGTATAACCTTCCAAGACTGAAGCAGGAAGAAATAGAAAATATGAACAGACCAATCACAAGTCATGAAATTGAAACTGTGATTAAAAATCTTCCAACAGGGCTTCCCTGGTGGTACAGTGGTTGAGAGTCTGCCTGCCAATGCAGGGGACACGGGTTTGTGCCCTGGGCTGGGCAGATGCCACATGCTGCAGAGAGGCTAGGCCTGTGAGCCATGGCCGCTGAGCCTGCACGTCCGGAGCCTGTGTTCCGCAACGGTAGAGGCCACAGCAGTGAGAGGCCCGCGTACCCCCCCCACAAAAAAATAAAGCTTCCAACAAACAAAAGTCCAGGACCAGGTGGCTTCACAGGTGAATTCTATCAAACATTTAGAGAAGAGCTAACACCCATCCTTCTCAAACTCTTCCAAAAAATTGTGGAAGAAGGAACACTCCCAAACTCAGTCTATGAGGCCACCATCACCCTGATACCAAAACCAGACAAAGATACTAAAGAAAAGAAAATTACAGACCAATATCACTGATGTATATAGATGCAAAAATCCTCAACAAAATACTAGCAAGCAGAATCCAACAATACATTAAAGGATTACACACCATGATCAAGTGGGATTTATCCAAGAATGCAAGGATTCTTCAGTATACGCAAATCAGTCAATGTGATACACCATATTAACAAATTGAAGGAGAAAAACAATATGATCATCTCAATAGATGCAGAAAAAGCTTTTGACAAAATCCAACACCCATTTATGATAAAAACTCCAGAAAGTGGGCATAGAGGGAACCTAACTCAACATAATAAAGGCCATATGACAAACCCACAGACAACATCGTTCTCAATGGTGAAAAACTGAAACCATTTCCACTAGGATCAGGAACAAGACAAGGATGCCCACTCTCACCGCTATTATTCAACATAGTTTTGGAAGTCCTAGCCTCAGCAATCAGAGAAGGAAAAGAAATAAAAGGAATACAAATTGGAAAAGAAGAAGTAAAACTGTCACTGTTTGCAGATGACATAATACTATACATAGAGAATCCTAAAGATGCCATCAGAAAACTCCTAGAGGTAATCAATGAATTTGGTAAAGTTACAGGATACAAAATTATTGCACAGAAATCTCTTGCATTCCTATACACTAACGATGAAAAATCTGAAAGAGAAATTAAGGAAACACTCCCATTTACCACTGCAACAAAAAGAATAAAATACCTAGGAATAAACCTACCTAGGAAGACAAAAGACCTGTATGCAGAAAACTGTAAGACACTGATGAAAGAAATTAAAGATGATACCAACAGATGGAGAGATATACCATGTTCTTGGATTGGAGGAATCAATATTGTGAAAATGACTCTACTACCCAAAGCAATCTACAGATTCAATGCAATCCCTATCAAATTACCAATGGCATTTTTTACAAAACTAGAACAAAAAATCTTAAAATTTCTATGGAGACACAAAAGACCACGAATAGCCAAAGCAGTCTCAAGGGGAAAAAACGGAGCTGGAGGAATCAGACTCCCTGACTTCAGACTATACTACAAAGCTACAGTAATCAAGCCAATATGGTACTGGCACAAAAGCAGAAACATAGATCAATGGAACAAGATAGCCCAGAGGTAAACCCATACACCTATGGTCAACTTATCTATGAAAAAGGAGGCAAGGATATACAATGGAGAAAAGACAGTCTCTTCAATAAGTGATGCTGGGAAAACTCGACAGCTACATGTAAAAGAATGAAATTAGAGCACTCCCTAACACCATACACAAAAATAAACTCAAAATGGATTCGCGACCTAAATGTAAGACTGGACACTATAAAACTCTTAGAGGAAAACGTAGGAAGAACACTCTTTGACATAAATCACAGCAAGATCTTTTTTGATCCACCTCCTAGAGTAATGGAAATAAAAACAAAAATAAACAAATGGGACCTAATGAAACTTAAAAGGTTTTGCACAGCAAAGGAGACCATAAACAAGACAAAAAGACAACTCTCAGAATGGGAGAAAATATTTGCAAACGAATCAACGGTCAAAGGATTAATCTGCAAAATATATAAACAGCTCATGCAGCTCGATATTAAAAAAACAAACAACCCTATCCAAAAATGGGCAGAAGACCTAAATAGACATTTCTCCAAAGAAAACATACAGATGGCCAAGAAGCACATGAAAAGCTGCTCAGCATCACTAATTATTAGAGAAATGCAAATCAAAACTACAATGAGGTATCACCTCACACCAGTTAGAATGGGCTTCATCAGAGAATCTACAAACAAATGCTGGAGAGGGTGTGGAGAAAAGGGAACCCTCTTGCACTGTTGGTAGGAATGTAAACTGATACAGCCACTATGGAGAACAGTATGGAGGTCCCTTAAAAAACTAAAAATAGAATTACCATATGATCCAGCAATCCCACTATTAGGTATATACCCAGAGAAAACCATAATTCAAAAAGACACATGCACCCCAATGTTCATTGCAGCACTATTTACAATAGCCAGGTCTTGGAAGCAACCTAAATGCCCATCGTCAGAAGAATGGATAAAGAAGATGTGGTACATGTATACAATGGAAAATTACTCAGCCATAAAAAGGAACAAAATTGGGTCATTTGTTGAGACGTGGATGGATCTGGAGACTGTCATACAGAGTGAAGTAAGTCAGAAAGAGAAAAACAAATATCATATATTAACGCATATATGTGGAACCTAGAAAAATGGTACAGATGAACCGGTTTGCAGGGCAGAAATTGAGACACAGATGTAGAGAACAAACGTATGGACACCAAGGGGGGAAAGCCGTGGGAGTGTGGGGGTGGTGGTGTGATGAATTGGGCAATTGGGATTGACATGTATACACTGATGTGTATAAAATTGATGACTAATAAGAACCTGCTGTATAAAAAAAATAAAATTTAAAAAATTTTTTGAAAAAACAAGCAGCCAATATATAAAACTTCAGTAAGATTTGAACAGTACAATTAACTAGCTTGATCTAATGGACACACAAAAGATCATCCCAATAACTGAATAATTTGCATTCTTAAGCATGCCAGGAACATTTATAAAAAAAAATTAATCATGTACTAAGCCATAAGACAGGTCTCAACAATTTTCAGAAATTTGATATCAGAAAAACCAACCTTTAATCACAACACAATTAGGTTAGAAATCAACAGCAGAAAGATAATTTTTTAAAACTATACAGTCGGCCCTCTGTATCCTTGGGTGCTACATCCATGAATTCAACCAACCACAGGTTGAAAATATTCCCCCCAAAATTTTCCAGAAATGTCTAAAAAGCAAACCTTGCGTTTGCCATGTGCTGGCAACTATTTCGATAGCATTTACATTGTATTTTACAACTATTTATGTAGCATTACATTATAGGCATTATAAATAATCTAGAGATGATTTAAAGTTTACAGGAGAGAAGATGTACATAGGTTATATGGAAATACTACACCATTTTATGTAAGGGTGAACTTGAACATCTGTGAATTGTGGTGTGTGGGGAGGGGAGGGGTGTCCTGGAAACAGTTCCCTGCAAATATCAAAGGATGACTGTATTCAGAAATGTAAGACATACTTCTAAATAATTAATGAGTTTGAAAAATCATAGTGGAATTAGAATATACTTAAGATCAAATAATAATGAAAATATTTTATCAAAACTTGTGGGATACAGCTAAAGTGGAATTCAGAGGCTTTAAATGCTTATATGGGAAAAGAAAGTCTGACAATGAGCTAAGAATTGGACTGAAGTTAGAAGACAAATCCAAAGAAGGTAGGGAGAAGGAATTAATAAAAATAAGATCATAAATGAATCACATGTAAAACAAAGATACAGTAGAAAAAATGGAGCTCAAAAAGCAAAAAGTTCATTCTTTGTAAAAACTAGTAAAATTCTAAAACCTATAGCAAGACTGATAAAGAAAAAAATCAGGAATAGTCAATTTTAAGAATAAACAATGGAACATAATTGTAGATAAAGCAAAGCAAAAAAAAAGAATATTATGGATGCTTTTTTGCCAGTATGAGTTGAAGAATATTAGATGAAATGGATATTATCTTATAAATATAATAATGATTGACTCAAGAATAAACTAAAAAACCTGAAAGGTCCTATAATCACTAAAGAAATTTTATCACAAGTCAAACATTAGAATGAGATGGTTTTACAGGTGAATTATACAAAAATTCAAATAACAAGTGATTCCAAACTTACACAGACTTTTTCAAACAAGAGAAAAAGTGGGAATACTCCTCAACTCACTTATAAGGCTAGTATAACCTTGTTACCCAAATCAGGCAAGTACTGTAAAGAAAAGAAAATTACAGAACATTATCAGTCATGAGCATAGATGGAAAATATTAGAAAACTAATTCAGCAATGCATAAGTTGATCATATTATTTTGTGACCAATACGAGTTTATCCCAGGAATGCAAGACTGGCCAACACTTTTTAAAATCTATTAATTCATTACCCACATTAACAAATTAATGAAAAAAACTATGTGATTATTTTTTATAAAATCCAACAAACAATGAAAACTAGAATAGAAATTCCTTAACCTAGTGAAAGGTAACATCAAAAGCCCACAGCAAATATCCTATCAATTATTAAATACATTGACTTTAAAATTAGTAACAAGACAAGAATGCCTACTCTTACCACTTCTATTCAACATTGTACCAGAGATTCTAGCAATTGCAGTAAAACAAGACAAAGAAGAAAAAAGGTATAGAGATCAGAAGGAAAAAGCAAAACTAATTGTTTGCAGTATTCCAGTATTTTGTGGATCCCAAAAGAATCCACAGCAAACTATTAGGCTGAATAAACAGTTTATCCAATTTACCACAAAGGAGATCAGTACACAAAAGTAGAATGCATTTAAGCATACCAGCAAAAACAAAATGTAATTTTAAAATATACCCTATATAATAGAAACCAAAAATATAAGAATAAATATAACAGAAGGTGTCCAAGTGCTTTGGAGAAAATTATAAAATTTATTGAACAAGATAGAACTCAACAAGCTGATCATAAAATTTATATGGAAGAGCAAAGGGCCAAAAGACACTTTTAAAGAATAATAAATTGGAGGGTCTTGATATACCAAGCATCAAAGTTTTTCATAAAACTGAAGTAATAGGACTCTTGTACCAACACAAAGACAGAGAGACCAGGCGTCGATGAATACATATATGGGAAGGTGGTATATGCCACAAGTGGCATTGTAAATCAGTGGGGAAATTCTTCAGTAAATTCTAACTGGATCCCTGTACACAAAAGTCAAATCCAGAACTTAGACGTGAAAGGTAGTCCTGCTGTCCAATATCAGAAAACAGTTTTCTAGATTTTGTCTGGTTTCTTAACTGTTTAGAGCAGTAAGGTAAGTTTGGTTCCTGGCAGTCCATCATGGTCATAAGTGGAAGTCAAGTGTAGTTTTGTAGAGTTTTCCTCTTCCCACACAGTCTGTTTCCTCCACGTTGCTTTTATGTTTGTTTAGGTCTCTGTCTTCCTTGTTAGTTTTCTTCAAACGTCTGGCCTTTTTTTCTTTCTGCTTACTCTTAATAGTGTGGGGAGACTATTGGAAACTCTGCTTGTGTTGGTAGACAAGTTGACCATGAGTTTCATGTAAGGCAGAGGTTATCAACAGTAACACTACTGATGTTTTGGATCGGATAATCCTTTGTTGTGGGACGCTTTTCTTGTGCATTGTAGGATATTTAGCAGTATCCCTAGCCTCTACCCACTAGATGCCAGAACCCCCAACCCTACCAAGTTTTGTGAAAATAAAAAATGTCTCCAGACATTGCCATATGCGTCTTAAGTTCAGAATCACTGATTTAGGGTGATTCTATCTAAGCTGTTTGCAAAGGGACTGTTGAAGTCAGTATATTTAGATACTTCTTTTTGAGGTGGTCATATTCTCCACAGAATAGTCCTCCAATTTCTCTTGCCTAAGGATAAAGTGGAAGAAAGCAGGAAGCCTTAGTATTCGATATACAGGCATTCACTTATTTTTCCTGTTTTAAGTACTTCATACCGACCCTCAACTGTGCCTGGTTTTCCTCCATCCAGAAACCATCTGTTTACCCATCTCTGGAGCCTAAATCTCTAGACTTTGGCCAGAGTGTGGGACGGGCAATCACCAGTGATGTGGAGTATGGGGAGGGGAGAAATCCAGGAAGCTACGTGATCCTCAAACAGCCTTCATTCAACCAGTCTTGCTTATTTCAACACCCTGTTTCACCCCACTTCCAGAGGCACCATCAATCCTTGAGTCTTTTGAGGATTCTGGAGTGCATATGGAATTTATTTTTACCTTACTTAATGTCAGTTTACAATTTGGTCTTTCAAGTTTGCTACAATTTGGTCTTTCAAGTTTGCCAAGTCCATTACTATTTGCTTTCTACCCTCCAAAATTTGGTTCCTTTGGTATCCTCTTTCACTCTCTTTATCCTTAGGATTTATGCCACCCCCTTAAGCGCCTTTACTGTATTTTTATGTGAGGAGATTGAGCAGGATAAAAATTAGATATGTTTCATTCCACTGTCTTTATCCAGAAGCTTCAATTCCATATACTTTTGATAGTTGTCATGTTTCTAATTGTCACCAGACATTTACCCTTTGGAATGTGGGCCGTCAAGTGGAAGGGAACAGATACAGCCTTTATTTCCTTCCCCTCTTTCTATTTCTTATAGATAATATTATAATTGGGAGGTGGGAATGAAGAGAAAGATGTTAACAGAGGATATGAGAGATTAACTGGTTGAAACTGAAGTTCATGTTGAAGGGTTATGGGAGATATGAATACAATAAATAGATAAGGTGGGACCAGATTATGAAGCCTACAATACTGGTTTGAATATATCATATTGGATCCAGGAGGCAGTAGAAAAGCATTATGGACTTTTCATCTGAGAAGTGATTTGATGAAAGTAGGTTTTATAAATATTAATCTTAAGAGCTCAGATAACAGATGGACAAGAATAGGGAATGAGTAGAGGCAGAGGAGCTTTCCAGGAGACCGTGGCTGATATCCAGATAGAATTGATAAACTAGGCCATAATGGGAGGGATGGGAATGGAAAGGATAGATTTAAAAGTCATTGACAAGGAAAGTTTGATTGTATTTGTTACCTCCAACAGGTATAGAAGTTAAATAGATCACAGTTGAATGTACAGAATCTCATATTCATGGGTGGTAAATCTAAACACATTAAATAAAATGTTGGTGTGGCAGGAAATGTGCCTGGTAGAGCACCACATGATTCAGTCATTGAGAAAAGGCCCAATTAAGACAGCTCAAGAAAAAGGAAAGGGAGGCTGTTGAGAATTCACAGAGGGGTCTCATTGGAATATAAACATTCCTGAAGAACAACCAGCCTTCTGGGACTGGAATGAAACAGAAACACTTTCTCTGTTTTACTTTGGCTTTTTCCATGAACACATCTTGTACAAGGCCCACAGATGGCTATTCTAATCCCTGAGGCCATGTGACCTTTCTGGCTACATCTCTACCACCAACTGCTTCTTCCCTCTAGTCTTTCAGTTAAATTACTGAAAGAGAATTTGGACCCAGCTCCACCTTTCATTTCAGGGCACAAGTTTCACATACCTGAGCAGCCAGCAGTGACAGAGGATAGGTTGGGGAAGGGGTGGTTACACAGTGATGTCCAGTCAACACAACCACAAACACAGCAGGCACATTGACCCACCCAGGCAAAAGAATTGTTTTAATGAATCTGAATTAGAAAGGAAACGGAAACTTTTTGGTGTATAACCTTACCTTTTAGAGTTGGTGTCAGCTACAGAATCCCAAGCTACCTTACAAAGCCACCGTGAGTGGTGGAAGTGAGAAAAGGTTATAGGATTGGCCTAGTGTGCTTATTCCTTCTATGTAAGTAGTTTACACTTCAGACTGAAAACTCTGTGAATCCAGCACCAGGTCTGCTGCCTGCGAGCCAACTGGCCTCTTTGACAACACCAGACAATCCTCACCCAGGCTTCCTTATGTAATGTTTGTAGAAAAAGGGCACAGTTTGCTGACCAGTAGACCAATACACCGTCATCATGGCCCCACAGAAATTGGTCTGCTGTGGTGCTCCAAGAAACTCATAACTTTTTCAAATGAGCTTATAATTTTTCTACATCTGTGCAGTTGTTCAAGATCAAGGGTCAGCAAACTATGATTCACAGGCTAGTTGCCTATTTTTGTATATAAAGTTTTATTGGAACACAGCTATGGCCATTCAGTAATAGATTGTCTATGGTTTCTTTTGTGTACAGTGGCAGAGTTGCAAACCTAAAATATTTACTACCTGGCCCTTTAAGAAAAAGTTTGCTGACCCCTGTTCTAGATAGTTCTAGAAATGATCAGCATTTTGGGAAAAATCTTGGGTAGATATAAAAGACTAGCGGCTGCACAGTAGTGGTACAATGTTTTCCCACACTGCTGCTTTTACTGTTTCTTAGCTCCTTAATCACTTTATGGACCACATTTAGGGCCAGAAGTCACTCAGACATCTCTCAAGATTGTCTTATTGGCCTAAACTCATTATTCTACATTCATAGATTAAACTATTAATTAATTTGATCTAGATGACTAAAGCAAATGTCTTTAGTCTGTTCTGATTATTTACCCTCAGATTTTATTTTCTTGCTACATTCACTCAAGAATAATAGTATGTAATTATTTCCTGTGTGATCTGGAATGTCGGGGCCTCTTGCCAAATGCAGTCCTTTGATTTGTTTCCACAACATGGAGCTGGCCTTTAGTTGATGTGGTTGAGTTTCCCCAAACAGGATATTAATTTTCGCACAGCTGGAGAAACATAATCCTATTTCATGATTTAGTGGGCCAGAGATCCTTCTACCTTCTCTCACTAGCCTTCATTTATAAGATAAATGTTAATTTGGTTTCTTTGTGGATCGTTGGCAACACACCTGTATTTTCAAGGAACTCACCCCATACTCAGGTGAGCATACTCAGCTAAGGTGGCCCATTTGGAACAAATGAGCTTTGGCCAAGAGTTTAATGATAAAAATACATTGCTTGGGCTTCCCTGGTGGCACCGTGGTTGAGAGTCCACCTGCTGATGCAGGGGACACAGTTTCGTGCCCCGGTCCGGCAAAAGTTCTAATTTCGGTCTCTGGTGTCTCCTGCATGGTTTTGCCAACAAATTCTTCTTCGCCTGAGATACAGGATCTTTCAAGTCAACTGCTATCCCTCTCCAAGAGGTGAGGGGGAGCGAGTTTGCGGCTGTCGCATTGTGAAGGACCCACCCCACCCCCACGCGTTCCTTCCCTAGGCTCCTGATTCAGCACAAATTGAGAAACAGGGAAATGGAACATTCTTGCCTAGGCTTGCAGCACTTAGCTCTTTTGAAGGAGAAAAATTTGTGTTCATAATCACCAAATTTGAAATGTATGGCTACCAGAAATTCGGGCTGTTTCAGAGCCAGATCAGATGCTCCCTGAGCCCTCTCCCACAGCCTGTGGCTGGCCTCTCAGTGTCTGCCCTGCCCCCAGAGCCCTGGTGCTACTTCTCTCAAGTTCTACCTGTTCTTTCTTCTTCTACCCAGAAAGCCTTCTCTGACACCTCAAGGCTTGGCTAGGTGTCCTGCCTCAGTGTTTCACTACAACCTGCATTTTCCCCATCATAATATTGGCATTGCTCCTTCTCCTGTCTTTCCATGGGCTCCACCCCCATCCCCAACTAAATTATGAGATCTTGAAATCCAGCGACCATGTCTTTTCTGTTCAGCAAGACTCAGATAAATTCACCAAGACCAAAACCGGGTTGCTTGTTCCCCAGTGCATAGCCCAGCATAGGAATTCAATGATTATGAATGAACGAACGAACCGAACAAACTTCAGATCTACCTAGGGCAGGAACATCAGAATTAGAGGTACCTTTCCAACAGCCCCAGGGGCAGGGAAGTTCCAGAGAGAGCCGTACCCCGCCTGGCAGTGCATAGCGCCTTCCCTTTCTTCCCATCACCACCCTTCCTCTCCCAACACCCAGTCTGAAGGCTGGAGAGCCTTCATGTACCACAGAGAGAGCTTTCATCCTTCACCCCATCCCTAGAAAAGATCCCTTTATTATTCAGCATTGTGTCTAAAAGTCATTTAGCTCCGGATGCAAGCACTGCAGAAAACATGAAGAGCCTTAGAAAAACTGCACCACTGCTGGGGGTCTTATTTTAATTATTCTATAAAATTTCACTCTTTGCTTAGTGTCTGATTTCATTTGGGGCTGGTTTCTTCTCTTGCAGGCCCTGGACCCATGAAATCTGTATTAATTTGTATATGTGGCAGAATAGTATCAGCCAATCCCTTTCCCTGTGTTTAACCTCCTTCTTTCTTCCCCTCACTCAGGAAGCTAGCCTAGTTTGTGCTTCTTACCCAGAGGAGGGATGTGATAGCTAGAAGCAGAGAAATGAGTGTCTTCCTGGCTTTTGGTCTCAAAAGCTGCCCTTAGGAGAAAGAAGAAAAATTACACCATAGACAAAATACTTGAAGGAAAAGATAATAAGAGTAGAAAAGAGCTCCTGAGTCCTAGGGGGATGAATTCATGGGAAAATACCAAGGGCAAGAGACATTGCTAGGTCCTGTGTGCTACTCTACAGGCTCACCATGGAAAGGTGGCACAATCCCAGATGTTTGTATGGGGCCTGGGAATAGAGAAGATGTGTTCCTTACAAACTCAGTAGAGCCCCAGGAAGGTTGCAAGACCTCAGAGAAGAAGTGGGTGCATGGTGGGTTGCTGCTGAATGGGCTTTAGGCAGCAGATTTTTCCATGCCCCAGTGAGACATAAAGCATGTCTCCTTGTGCCCAAGACGATGCCAGAGAAATGGAGGGTGCCTCTGAACCTGAAGGGGTCATGCAACCAGGATAAAGGATGTCTCAATAACTACCAGTGTATTTAGTAGAATGACCTTGAGGACCAGACTCCTCACTCCCTCCACTCCCCCTTCCCCACTGCATACCTTGACACCTCATAAACCCCTCCCAGGAACTAGACACAATCCAGGGGAAAGGGGAGGTTGACATCTACAGATTCACTGAGATTATGTTACTGACAGTGCAAAGAAATGGAAGATTGAAATAAAAATTGGGTTATATTTCTTATATAAATTTGTGGATAAAGACATGTATCCACTGCTCGTATCTTATATTTAGGGATGACATTTCCCACAGAGGAGCAGTGCTCAACTAGCCACTAAAATGTCTTCTTAACAGGTTTCAAGGTTCTAGAAACCAAATGGTGAGTGTACTATCCAACATATTCCATGAAAGTAGAGCCAACAACAGGGGGAAAGTTTCTCTTCTAATGGTAAAGTGTCCAAATTCTCTGACCCAATCAATAAAGTCAAATGATCTGACAAGTGTAAAGACTGCATTTCAACATTGAAAAAACTGATTTTGCTTAAACTCAGGCTTAATATTAACTAAAACAGGCTTAATATTAACTAAAACTACTTTTAGTTTCAGCTGATTAAGAAAATACATAACAAAAGGCTAAGCTATATTCAGCAACATTGTAAGATAATTTCTTTTATTCATCATAAAAACACTTATGCATATTTGAGAAGTAATCCATATGGATGAGCACATTTTTCATTCAGTCTACAGACAGAACATGTACGTGGGTTTGCAGATCCTGTGAGGTAACTCTACCACTCCCAGAGGTCTGAGGTCCACAAGTTGGGACCTGCTGGGTCAATTAATTTGAAATCAGTCTTATTTGGAAAATCCAAAATGTATGATGGTGATGCCTTACAGAAATACCTCTTTTAGTATTACAGTCTGTGGACTCTGGCAGAAATAATAGATTTTTGCAAAACAGATCACTCTTTTTTTTGGCTGCGTTGAGTCTTCGTTGCTGCAAGGGGGCTTTCTGTAGCTGTGGCGAGCGGGGGCTACTCTTTGTTGCGGTGCACTGGCTTCTCATTGCAGTGGCTTCTCTTGTTGCGGAGCACAGGCTCTAGGCACATGGGCTTCAGTAGTTGTGGCATGCGGGCTCAGTAGTTGTGGCTCGTGGGCTCTAGAGCGCAGGCTCAGTGGTCGTGGCCCACAGGCTTAGTTGCTCCGCAGCATGTGGGATCTTCCCGGACCAGGGCTTGAACCCGTGTCCCCTGCATTGGCAGGCGGATTCTTAACCACTGCGCCACCAGGGAAGTCCTGATCACTCTTTTTTGTTTGCAAAGTCTTCATACCAGCTGAATCACAGCTTGCTTTTCACTTCTCGTAACACCTTGCAACATCGCAAAATATTTGCTGGAGTTTGGGAAGGGCGGCTACAGAATTAGTAAACTGAAAGGAAGCCTGCCTTCACTCCCACCCCTGTCAGCACCTTCTGTTCTAGCAGACCGAAAGGCAGCTTGAGAACTCTGATTGCTTCTCCAGATAAGGACAACTCTTGGCACCGTTGCCTGGGGCAAGAATGGAAGCAAAGGAAACATTAGGGAGTTGTGCAGGTGCCAGTACATAATACTGTCACTTCACAGAATGAAATTTATAACTGACTCCATGAAGGTAAATTGCTATGGCAACCAGCCTTCTCAACTTTTGTATCTGTAAGTGAAGACAATATGGGCCATTTCTATTTGGGAGTATATAATCTGGGTTTAATGAATAGCTACCATGCTCTGACTCCTAGTACTAGGCTCATATAATGCTAAACCAGGACGGGACCTTTGCAAGTATCTAGTTCACATCCCAGGTTTATAGACGGGGAACTGATACTCAGAGAAGTGACGCTACACAGCTAACATGTCTCAGACCTGAGCCCATGTTTCCTCACTTAGTTTTCTAGTGCTCTTTTCCTTTCACCATGCTGCCTTTCTGAATTGACTCACCCAACTTCCGTGAGTGGATAAGAGAAATGGGACCACAGTTAGACATAGGGCCACCATCACTTCTTACTGAGATGTCAAATCAAGTATTATGGATATGCTGGTATCTAAGTATATAACTTTCTCCAGAGTTATGACAGATTCCATATTCCAACAATTTTCATTTAGCCAGCTGATACTAAAAGTAGAGTTAATATCATGCTTGTGTTTAAGCAAAATCATTTTTTTCATTGTTGAAATGTAGTTTTCACACTTGTTAGATCATTTGACTTGATTATTGGGTCAGAGAATTTGGAAACCTTACCATTAGGAGAGAACGTTTCCCCCAGTTGTTGGCTGTACTTTCATGGCATATGCTGGACCACCAAAGGTACTAGGAGAAGACGTAGCAGTGTGGGGATGTAGGTAGTGACCCGAAGAGACTTGATTCAGTATTATGGTTCTACCATACATAGGTTAGCAAAGAATTAGAATGTACCAAAATTATATTGAATAGTAGGTAAACTTCTTTTAGTGATTCAGAAAACATCCTTTAGGAATTTTCAAGGCCTAGTTTCTTGAACGACAATTTCCATTGCATAAATACCTGCAAAGGTGCTTTGGATAAGAGCTTTCCTTCCAGTTAATGAATCACCAGGCCACAGAAAATTTGGCTATTAGGAATCTTCATAGGTTCTTGTTGAGAGAAATGGCAGAAGTTTGGAGTACCTCATACCTTTCTTTTAAAAGCAAATCAAACTCCAAAGTTAAACTAAACAGTGAAATTAAGGAGTGTTTTAGTTAGAGTATTATTTCATTTTAAAGGGACATGTAAATACAAATACTTAGTTCCCCAAAGTCTTTAATCATCTGGAGATCTTGTTAAAATACAGATTTTGGAAAAAAAAAAAAATATATAATACAGATTCTGGTTCAGCAGGCCTGAGATGAGACCCACAGTTTTGCACTTCTAACAAGGTCTCGGTGGTATCAAAGCAACTGGTCCTTGGTTTACATCTTTAGAAGAAAGGGACAAGTTTACTTGCTGCCCATCTCTTTAAATGTGTTTTCTGTGGAGGTCAACCCTGACTTTCAGATCTATGACCGCCCCAGTCATAGGACTCTTTCTGGCCTCTGAATTCCTAGTGCTCTTATTATATAAATCATCCACAAGGCACTTAGGTACTTCAGTGTATTATGTCCTGTATATGCATGTCTTGTATCCCCTACTAGATTATAAACTCATCTGTGTTTGCTCAGCCCTCTGTGTGCAACACAGATGCTCAGTGAAGAACTACTGATGACTGATTGATACACTGAATATCATTTACTCCTTCCTCAGAATGCTACACATGCTGTTGGAGGCCAACAGTCCTGGGTTCAGAGCCTCATTATGTCACCTGCAAGGTGTGCTGGATAGTTTTCATGCAGGGTATTAGCTCCATCTAGTGGCTTACTGCTGCCTAAGCTTCCTCACAAAACTCTTTCCCTAGTACATTTATTTATTTATTTATTTATTTATTTATTTATATTTAGGGCTGCTCGCTGGCTTTCTCTAGTTGCAGTGTTGCGGTGCACGGGCTTCTCATTGCAGTGGCTTCTCTTGTAGCTGAGCACGGGCTCTAGGCACACGGGCTTCAGTAGTTGTGGCTCATGGGCTCTAGAGCGCAGGATCAGTAGTTGTGGCGCACGGGCTCAGTTGCTCCGCGACATGTGGGATCTTCCCAGCCCAGGGCTCGAACCCGTGTCCCCTGCATTGGCAGGCAGATTCTTAACCACTGAGCCACCAGGGAAGCCCCCTTCCCCTAGTACATTTGATGGTCGTTTGATTCATTCATGCAACAGCATATATTGAATGCTTACTGTGTGCCGAGCATTGATTTGTCTGCTAAGTCTACAAAACAGTAAACAAGATAGACATGGTCCCTGCCTTAAGGGAGTTCATGGTCAGATGGAAAAGACAGAAATTAAATAATCTGTCAAGTAAATTTTTGTTTTTACTTTTGTTTTTTAAATTTTTATTATTTTTAATTGAAGTATAGTTGATGTACAATATTATATGTCATAAGTGTACACTATAGTGATTCATAATTTTTAAAGGTTATACTCCATTTATAGTTATTATAAAATAATGGCTATATTCCCTGTGTTGTGTAATACATCCTTATAGCTTATTTTATACATGACAGTTTGTACCTCTTAATCCCCTCCCTCCTTCCCTCTCCATGCTGGTAACCACTAGTTTGTTCTTCATATCTGTGAGTCTACTTCTTTTTTGTTATATTCACTAGTATGTTGTATTTTTTAGATTCCAAGTAAATTTTGAATTCAAATTGTGAAAAGCAGTATGAAGTACAGGATCCTGTGAGTTTGTAATAAGGCTTCCCTAGAGAAGTGACACTGAAGAGAAGAAGTTGGCCAAGAAACAACATCAGGCAGGTATCAGACACCCAGCAGCATCCCTCTGGAGACCTCAACTCCCATTTAGGCTCAGCATCCTGCCAGTCCATTGGGAGCTCCAACCTTGAGCTATGGCCTCTTTCATCAGTCATTTAGCATCTATCAGCCCACCCTATGCAAATCAGTTTACATACATCATCACTAATCTTCTCATATTATTCTTTTACAGACAATATTCAGAGAAGCTGTCATTCGCACAAAGATATAAATTGACATGTCAGAGACAGGATTCACATGCTGATCTTTCTGCCTCCAACGTCCATGTCCTTTCTTCTACTCATGCTGTCTTCCTAATGCCAAGCCCAGATCTCTTTATTCTGCTGCTTGCCTTCCACTAAAAGGAAATCATTAGGGGAAGTGTCTCTTAGGAAGAATGAAAACACGAAGGGAAAACAAAATAATAGCTTGGTGGGTCATGTGTGAAGGACATCTTACTGAGGGATCTGAATCACCCTTTGTCCCACCTTTTCTGCCTTGGTCTATGACTAAGCCTTTCTTTGGACCTCAGGTTTTGATAACTGCCCCAGCCTGACTTTCATGGGTATAACTTTCATGGCCTAACCTTCAGACCCTCCCAGTCTGGCCCATTTCTAAGATGACCAATCAACATGGTTTGCCAAAAATATCCCAGTTTTAAAGCTGCAAGTCCTGTGTTATAGGAAACCTCTTAGTCTTGGGCAAACCAGAATGGGTTGGTCACCCTATACACCAAACAAACCTGCAGCCATTTTCTGATCCACTGAAGTTTTGCTCCTGGTTTTAAATCACAAGAGGGTAAAGAACATTATTGGGGAGACTTTCTTTACTTTTTTTATTTTTAATATTTATTTATTTACTTGGGCTGTGCTAGCTCTTAGTTACAGCATGCAGGCTTCTTAGTTGCAGCATGCAAACTCTTTAGTTGCAGCATGCATGCAGGATCTAGTTCCCCGACCAGGGATTGAACCCTAGCCCCCTGCACTGGGAGCACAGAGTCTTACCTGCTGGAACGCTAGGGAAATCCTGGGAGACTTTGCTTCCTGATGGAGGAGATCTCTCCAGTTTACTTTTCTAAAACACAATGATGGACCATAACTAACCAAGCCAGCAGAGCAGTGCCTGGCCCATAAGAATACATAAACGGTCACCATGGCATTCTCAGGAAGAGCAACTCACACGTCACCCTGTACTGATCACTTCTATAGCTCAGTTTGCCCATCTTTGTACAGTGGAAATCAAAAGCCCTGCCAAAACTTTCATAAGAAACAGAACAGGCCATGATCAACAAGGAAATGGATAGTGGTTAGGAGTGTGTGCTCTGGAATCAAACCACCTGTGTCACATCCAGCTCTGCCATTTAGATGTTCATTTGTTATTTCACAAACACTTATGGGCCAGGCACTGTGCGAGCACCTTACACATATCAGCTCACTTAATTCTCTTAATTCTCATAGCAGTCTTATCAGGTAGGTACTGTTATTCTTCCCATTTTACAGATGAGACTGAGGTGAGGCACAGAGAAGTTATTTAACTTGCTCAACTCATACAAGGAGCCAGAACCTTGGGCTGGTTTGTTGACATCTCTGTTCCCCTAGTTCCCCCAGAAAAGTGGGATAATAAATTATGATACCTACTTCACTGGGTTGTTTTGCAGATTAGGTGAGAAAATCTATGTAAAGCACTTAGCAAAGGGTCTAGGACATAGGAGGCTCGCCATACTTAAACACAAGGTATGTACTACTTAATTGGTGTGACAAAACACATATTATATGCTATAATTATCGAAAACATAACTGGCAGTTAAAGAAAATGCCTAAATGAGTAAAGTAGTAAAAGTCTGGGGTGAGGCAGGATACATAAAATACCCTGAGCTTAGGAAAAGGAGGGCAGGCCTAAAGGTCTTATTTGCATGAGACACAATTCTCCCATTTCTTTTGGGGAGAAATGGCAAAGAGGACTGTAAGGATTGACAATTGGTCCCAAAGCTCCAGGCTTTACTTTCCTGAAAGAGGGACAATAAACAAGTCCTCAGTTCTGGGAAGAAGTTCTTGAAATCCCCAGGTAGGAGAGCTGAGGTATCTGGAGAAGTCCACACCTGGGCCTGGGCTGGGCTAGCCAGGGAGGCCTGTACACGCAGCTTTTTCTGGCCTCTGGCTGTGGAAAGCCTGGGCAGGGGCAGGGCTCCAGCCCACATTCCAGATTTCTACCATGACCTGCTTGCCAGTGTGAAGCCACTGTTGTCTTGGCATTATCTCCCTGGCTTCATCCATTTAGACTCCCATCTTTGGCTCACAGAACTCAGCCCTCTCCTCTTCACCTGTTCTACTTTTGATTTGCTCCCCTGATTCCAGGGAAGACACATGCCCATCTGCCCCAAGCAGGGGGAACTTGAAGGCAGAGGGGATTTAGCAGGGATGGGTGAGGTAAGAGGAATACCTTTGATAAGAGACGTGGCAGCATTACTCACAAATAGCTCTAGACTCCTGGCAGAGTCCTAGGAACTCGCCCAAGTTCTTCATCAGAGCAGGCGTTAAACTTCATTTCAGAAACCTAGTAAGAGCTGTAATTAGCAGCACAGAGAGAACAAGAATCCTCCTCTGGGTTGAGTGACCAGGGCAGTAAGCATTGAATGGACATAGCTTGTCCAGTCAAGCTGTGGTCCCTTTCTTCTCCTGCCTCTTAAAAGGTGGCTGGAGCTATGGTCTTGGGCTCAGGGAATTCTTCCTGGCTGCACTGCTTTGCCTCCAAATGGATTCTCCATCTCTCCTAAGCCCTTTTGGATAGATGACTGGATTGGATGGGACCGGATTTACATTTACATTTCTCCCCTGGATGTTGCCCTCTTCAAATCATTGGCACCCAGGATTGGCAGATTCCATTTCTCCCCCTTGTGTGAGTGCTACTCCCTGCCCAGAGTCAGTCCCTCAGGACACCTGGTCTGTGTGGAAGATTTGGACGTTGGCTGCTGCAACCTTGGTGCCTGGCATTTCAACCTTGGTTTCTGCGATCTTGGATTGTGGGTAGGAAGCTGCAGAGTGGAGCCACCACATGGCAGAGTGGGGCACAGCAATGAGGATATTCTCCCACAATGATTTTTGTGGGAGGAAAGGAGCACCTGGGAACCCAGGTAGTGGAAGGCAATTGAGTTGTTGCCTACGGATTGATGTTGCCTGGGGAGACACAGCTAAAGTTATCATGTGCCTGTAGGGTCCCTCTAGGAAAGCTTCCAAGAAGAGACTGAAATCGAGCTTCAGTTGGGCTTGAAGGGTGGTCCACCCACATTGTGCATTCAGGTCTGCATTTCAGCTCCAAGTGTTGCAGAAAAAAGGAGCATGAGAGGATGGTTATGTCCCAGGTCTCGGGTGAGTCCCTGGGATGGGCTGCCAAGTGAGGGTCCTTGGCTTTGCGCAGGAAAGACTTCAATAGTGAGCCATAGTAAAGTGAAAACAGATTTATTCAGGGAGATCCATAGACAGAGTGTGGACTGTCTCAGAAGGCGGAAAACAGCCCCAGGGCATGAGGTCATCTGGGAAATTGCGAGCAGCCCCGAGATGTGGGGTAGTTAGTTTTTATGGGCCGGGTAATTTCATAGGCTAACAAGTGGGAGGAATATTTTAACTATCTTGGAGAAGGGGTGGGGATTTCCAGGAATTGGAGCACTGCCCACTTTTTTGGCCTTTTATGATCGGCCTCAGAACTGTCATGGCGCCTATGGGTGTGTCATTTAGCATGTGCTAATGCATTACAATGAGCGTATAATGAGCTTCAAGGTCTACTGGAAGTCGAATCTTCTGCCATCTTGGATCTAATGCGTTCTAACCAGTTTTTGTCCTATCCTCTCAGATCTGAGGTGAACCTGTCTATGAAGTAAGGTGTGGACTTATTTTATTTTAGTTTATTGTGATTTTAAAGGGCAAGGAGGAGAAAATGCAGACTGAGGCAAGGAAGGGGAACCAGCATTTATTGAGCCCTTCAAGTGCTTGAGATGGATGCCTCACGCATATTAACTTGTTCTTCCTTACAATGATCTTGGGAGGTGTTATTTATTCCATTTTACAGAGGAGGAAACAGAAGGTACTTTGTAGCACAAAGTACCACAGCTAGTAAACAGAGAAGCCAGTTGCTAATTTGCTCTTTATTTAGTGTAAAACTTAATGAAAATTTTCTGAATAATTCAGTACTTTTTTCAAAAAAAAAGACTTCATGAAGCATGCCATCCAATGAGCTGTGTGACCTGGGACAAGTCAGTGAACCTCTCTGGGCTATAGTTTGAATTTCTATAAAATCAAGAGGTTATTCTGGAGTGATCTACCATCTAAGAGCTTTTGACCCAGTCTTTAATTACCCTTGTTCTCAAAGAAGGACTTCCTGTTGCCCAGCCCAAATCTCTCAAGACCCTAAATCATACTAATAGGAAGTAAATGATTAGTACTCATCAGGAGTACATCAGGAATTCACAACCCTTTTGACTGGACAGCACTTGTACAGCTATGCTGTAACTCTCCTAAATCAGGACCTATGAATAGGCAGGAGGATGAAAACATATAGTGAGTGCTGAAGGGTTTCTACCTCCCCTGGGTTTCTACCTCACCACTCTCCGACAGCCACTGCAGCCAGTGTGCCTCAACCCTGCCATTATTCCCTGTGCAGCACAGGTGCTCCCCTGCAGCTGGCCACCAGCATCACGGGACGGGCCAATGCCTACCATGCTTTATCCCTGGGCAGGCCTAGCCAAGACACAGAGGCCGGATTGGCATGGCCTCCCCTGCACCCTGGGAGAGCACTGCCCAGGTAGGGGAAATAAGATAATATTTATGAGAAACAATAAACTCTGCAGCAGCGTGTGCGCCTTGAAATTCTAGGAGCCGTGAACTGAAAAGGCACTCCCTGACTCCCCGTGCAATTTGTCCTCACCTGGCCTCGGTGGGGAAGGGATCACACATACACACACATATACGTGCATGCATGGACACACATGTACACATATGTATTTATATGCATGTATGCATACCAGCTCTCTCCTTGGGGTTTGCTAAGCCTCTTACATGAAGCATCAACAGCCCTAGGAAACTGTACTTATGAACTCTAATTCGGCTGGAGCTTGCCAGCATTCCAGGGCCAAGTCAAGGCTTTTAAATAGCTGTGGACTAGATTCTGACCTCAGAGCGCAGACTGGACAAAAAAGGGCCTAAAGATGCCAGGGAAGCCAAAGCCTACCTTTCTCACCATCCATGTCCCTCTCTCCCCTCCAGCTTCCCAAGCCCACCCTGCAATACATACACCAAAAAAGCATTAAATCCCAGAATGGGCAATTGGGTATAAGAGAGACAGACACCAGTTGAAGCTTTGTGAGTGGGTGTAGCTGTGCCCAGTGCTCGATCCAGAGATGACCACCAGAGGCAGTGTTATAATTTAAGTCAAGGCGTCTTTGGCACCCGCCTGCATCTCACAGTTTAGCCTCTGTTCCCATCCCAGCCCTCCTCAGGCACCCCTCCAAGCTGCTCTGTGCACTAGATTTATAGGACACTCTGCTCGGCGCTGTACTGAGGAATACAGAGTCATTCTGGTACTAGGTCTGTTGCAAGCTCTGGGACCTTGGGCTTCTCAAGTGACTGTGCTCTTGCTCCGCCTTAGAGAAACCGGCGTGATGCAAGAAAGATGACAAGGAACTTGTACTTAGCGGAAAAGCCTAGGTTTCTCACCAAAAGACTGGCAAATAAACCCGTATCTGTATGTTTTAAGTTAAAGTAAGATATGCTTAAGGCTTGTGTGTTTCCTTGTCTTATCTGCTCTAACCAATGTTTTCAAGTAACTGATCAACAGTAGTTCCGTTTGCATTTGATGAGAGCATCTGCGATGATATCTTAATTCCTTTTTTTATTAACGTCTACAATTTGTAAGGGACTAAGGATGCACTGTGCTGGAACCAAAGGGAGGAGGTACTGGAGGGGTGGGGCAGGGTGGGGGGTCTTGAGCCAGGATGATTGACAGGAGAAAGGATCAGGCTGGGGAAGGACATATGGACCCAGGTCTGGATGCAAGGCCAGAGTGGGGGGTCAGGGAGGAGATGGGGCTGGCTGGGGCACAGGAACTTGTAAGAGAGTAAACAGTAGGAAATAGAATTGGATAGGTAGAATAGGGAAGAGGGGAAAAAATTAGTATGTATCAATTAGTTTATCATATGATTTTGCATACTATATATAGTTTCATTTAATCCTAACATCCCTGGGAATAGGTGGGCCTGGGGATGGTGGTTCCTCAGCCTCTAACAGGGTTCATCAATGAAACTAACTTACTTGCTTAATCTCAAACAGCTAATTAGTGGTAAAACCTACATCCTAATCCTCCATTTCTGTCTCCAGGTCCAATGGCTATTTCTTTTCATTTTACCTCACCTACCAAGTTACTACCATGTTAACTTTCTAACAATATTATATGAAATGGATTATATGTGCAAATGTATATAAATAATATACAAGTATTGTTTAAGAAAATTAAGTGCTTATGAACCCACCCCTCAACTTAAGTAATAAAATATTACCAATATTATTGAAGTACCATATGCCCCTCTCTTCCCTTCCCACAATTCTGAAATGTGTGCCAGTGATACCTTTGTGCCTTATAATTTTACCACGTGTATTTGCTGTGTCATTGCCATTTGCCCCTCCAGATCCATTCTCCAATCTTATCCATCCTTCCCGGTGCCCCCTGAGGCTGCCCTGTATGGACTGTACCAGGAGGCTCCCTTGATCCCTGGCTTTCTGATGGGTTTGGCTAAAGTGAAGTGCTGACAGGAGATCAGAGGATGAGGAGAATGAGGTTGGGATATTAGCTCCCCTGCCCTTCCCTGCTGGGTCACCCACGATAAGTCGGTTGCATTCCTCTACCAAAGGCAGGCAGCCCTCCGTACAGCTCCCTGCCCACCCCTGGCTCCTTCAAGCCTAGGGAGGGTGAAGCTTCCGGACTGTCTTGCCAGCCCCCAGGGCACTACACCATTGTTTGTGGTTACCCAAACCTAGTGTTTCTGAATCTTTTTTTTTTTTTTTAATTTTCACACCCGCCCCCAACCACTATGTAGCCTTTTCAGATTTTTTTTTCCTAATCTTCTTCCCCACCATGAAACTTTAACACCACAGACATACTATGTATCTATTTATGTACTATACATATCTCTGCTTTATACATGACAAGAATAATACTTTTTTGCCCTCAAGAATCAATTTTTGCCCCCTTGGGGATAATACTGGCCTCATTGAGAATGCATACCCTAACCCAACTCACATTTTTTGTAAAGAGTGCCTTTAAGAAGCTTCTCAGCCACCCAGCTTGTGTGTGCCATCTCTTTCTTGCTAGAACACTGACTAGAACATACCTGTGTCCCTGAACAACATGTTTTTAGTTTTTCTGGGTTTTGATCTTTACATAAATGAAATGACATAGTGTATTTTTCTTGGTCTTGCTTTTCTCACTCGATAGAGTTTGGGAGATTCATCCATATTGAGGTGTGTAGCTATTGTTCATTTTCACTGCTGTATAGTATTGCATTGAAAGGAACACATCAACATTTACATGTTCATTTAGTGTTGATGGATATTTGGGTTGGTTATTCTGAACATGTGGCAAAAACATTCTTGTAAGTGTCTCCAGGTTTGGATATGGATATGGATATCCATAAATGTGGATGTGGATATAGGTATAGGCATAGTTATAAACATAGATAGAGAGTATCTAGGGTACATACCTGGATGTAGAATTGCTCGTGGTAGGGTATGCCTATCTTAACCCTTAGTAGGAAATACCAAATTGTTTTCCTATACCTGTACCAGTGTACACTCACACTAATAAGGAGTTTTGGTCACTCCACATTTTTTCCAGCATTTGTTTTTGTTAGACTTTAAATTTTTTGCTCATCTGGTGGGTATGAAATGCGTATCTCACTGTAGCATCTTGTCACTTGTTCATTAGCCATTCGTGTTACCTTTTCTTTGAATGCCTGTTTATGTCTTTTGTCCATTTTTCTACTGGGGTGTTTCTCTTTCTTCTTTATTCATTGGTATCCTTTGTATATTCTGGACACTAATCCTTTGCCAGTTACATATGTTGCAAATATTTTCCCAGACTGACTGTGGCTTGTCTTTTCACTCTCTTTAAGGTGAATTCTGATGAATAGGAGTTTAAAATTGTAAGGTAGAAAAATGTATTAATCATTTCCTTAATGGTTTATGCCTTTTGTGACTTATTTGAGATACTCTTTCCTATCCTGAGTTCCTAAAATTATTCTGTAGTTTTTTAAAGATCTTTTAAATTATGCCTTTTACCTTTAAATTTTTATTCTGTCAGAAATTCGTTTTTGTACATAGTAGGGATCCAGTTTCCTTATGTTACTAGAAACTAATTTTCCAGTCTCACTTACTGAATAGACCCTCATCTCCCTTGCCTATCTTTAGTACCTTCTCAGTCATATATTTATACACGTGTGGCTCTGTTTCTGGATTCTTTATTCTATTAGTCTATTAATATATCCCTGAACCAGTAACACTGTTCTAATTTCTATAAGCTTAATAATAAGTCTTGATATCTGGTACAGTAAGTCTCTTCTCTTCTTATCTATTCTTTGCTCTTGGCTCGTCCCTGTAAAAATTTTTAAATGATTTGTCAGCTTCTTAAAGGGACTTGTCATGGGTAAAAGCACAAGCAGGAAGCAGCATCTACATGCAGAGCAATGAGGACCACTTGGGGCAGAGTAGGTGATGAAAGTTGGTGCCAGTGGCCAGGTCATATTTGAAATCCAGTAGCCAAGGCCTCTGGGAGCCAGAACAAGATCACCCAGTATGGGGAAGCTCAGCCAGTGTCAAAAAGTGATATGAGGCTGTCTCTGCTTATTTTTATTAACCCAGTGGCTCAGGGACATCATAAAGGTACTAAACCTTTGCCTTTGGGGAGGTTTATTAATGAACTGGAATTATTTATTCTGAAAAAAGAGAAAAACTGGGAGTGACTTAATTGTTGAATACTGTTCTAGGCCAAGGAGATAAGTGAAAATGGGAAAAGAGGCCAGAGTTGGGGATTCAGACTCATAGGGCTCAACTAATATCACAACGAGACAAACCTAGCTGAACCCATAACACCCGCCTGTTTTCTTCCAAAAAGAATAGATGGTTCTGGTACAAATCCATGTCCATTTACTGGTATTTTTGTTTGTTTGATTGTTTGTTTAGACAGCACTGAGCATTTGCTATGGGCCTGCCTCTCTTCCAGGAACTTACCATGTAGTAATTTATTTAAATCCTGCCTACCCCAACCCAAATCAACTCAGAGTGCGTATCCAACTGATGATTTTCCTGTCGGTGTGCTCCCATGAGGAACAGACCACTGAGGGAAGCTGAAGAATTCTGTGTATAGACCTTCCAGAGCCACTCCTCAAGCCAGGCTTTTAAACATTTCCTAGTGATATTGTTTTGTGTGTGTGTGTGTGTGTGTGTGTGTGTGTTTGTTTGTTTGCAGTACGTGGGCCTCTCACTGTTGTGGCCTCTCCCTTTGCGGAGCACAGGCTCCGGACGCGCAGGCTCAGCGGCCATGGCTCACGGGCCCAGCCGCTCCGCGGCATGTGGGATCTTCCCAGACCGGGGCACGAACCCGTGTGCCCTGCATTGGCAGGCGGACTCTCAACCACTGCGCCACCAGGGAAGCCCTAGTGATATTGTTTATTTGACTAAAGCCAGGTGTCAAGTTATGTAGTTTAAAAACAAAAAGAAACAGGATTGTGGTGACAACATTTTCTCTGTGGAAGCAGGCAGAAGGAAGGGGATGAGCAGGAAGATGGGTATTCTAGAACAGGCTGCCTGGAGCAGCCATCATACACTCCACAGAGACTGTATGAATAAGACCTGGCCCTCTGCTACAGGCCAGAAAGCCCACGGTATCAGATTCCAGGTATTGGTAACAAGCGTTTTCCAACAAGAAGGCAGCACCTCAAATCCTTTGTGGAGAAAGACAGGTTATAAATAGACCTATAAATTTTTTTAACTAGAAGGCAACAGGCTTAGCACAGCTATTCTTCCTTGCTGGTCCTCCTCCCTGCGCTGCTTTGCCTATTAAATCCCTGCTACCAGGCAGATCTACCTGCCTCTTAGCCAATCCGCTGCAGCAGGCTCAGGAGTGCTAGGCTGGAAACTGGCTTCTATTGACTCCAGGTTGTGACCTTGCTTGTGGAAAAGAGTAAATCTTCCTATCTTCTCTCTGGCTAATTGGGCAGGAGGTAGAGGAGACAAGAATTTATGCTACAATTTGCCACCTGCTGACTAGAACACTAATGTATCCATTTCAGAGGCAGGCTCTGATTTTAGTGACAGGCTGAAGAGAAAAAGGATGTAGGCTGGGTTTCTGGAACATGTAGTGAAGACCTGCTCATGAAGCTTTTAACTACAAGATCCAAAGACTGATATTTTACTGGTCAAGTTATATGTGGCTTGTGTTTTGTGTGTGTGTGTGTGAGAGAGAGAGAGAAACAGAGAGACTGATCTCATCTCCTAACAGATCCAAAGGCATCTGAGCATTCAGAGACTTAGAAATTATTTAGCGCAGGGCGTCTCAAACTTTGTTGTACATCAGAATCACCTAGGGCTTCTTAAACACTGATTGCTAGGTGCCGCCCTCAGCGTTTCTTTTTTTTTTTTTTTAATAAATTTATTTGTTTATTTTATTTATTTGGCTGTGTTGGGTCTTGATTGCCGCACTCAGGATTTTCTAGTTGCGGCGAGCAGGGGCTACTCTTCATTGCAGTGCATGGGCTTCTCATTGCAGTGGCTTCTCTTGTTGCGGAGCACAGGTTCTAGGCATGTGGGCTTCAGTTGTTGTGGCACGTGGGCTCAGTAGTTGTGACTCGCGGACTCTAAAGCGCAGTAGGTGTGGCGCACGGGCTTAGTTGCTCCGCCGCATGTGGGATCTTCCCTGACCAGGGCTTGAACCTGTGTCCCCTGCATTGGCAGGCGGATCCTTAACCATTGCACCACCAGGGAAGTCTCCCACCTCCAGTGTTTCTGACTCAGTAGTTCTGGGTGGGGCCTGAGAATTTGCATTTCTCATAAGCTTCTGGGTGACACTGATGCTGCCAGTCTGAGGACCACACTTTGAAAACCACTGATTTAGCCCAATGTCCAGATCACAGATGAGGAAACGAAAGCCCAACAATTAATAAACGTATGTGTTTAAGGGCCCACAACTGATTATTAGCTAAAGTCGGACTAAAATAGAGACTCCCGACTCCTAATCTGGTGCTTTCCCCACCACTTCAGGCTGATGCATGGTCAGAGTGCCAGGGAGGTACCATTCTAATGATAACCATGTTTTCCTTTATGGCTGAAGATTACCAGTCTCCACGTTGTTTTCTCTTCTGCTGCCTTCCCCAGCCCAACGTCACTGGTCCTGCTGGCTCAGTACATAAATAGCCCAGCCCAGCCCACTCACTCCACCATCCAGGGGGACTAAGAATCAGGTCCTGTTCCCAAAGCCTGGTGCCTACTCCTAAAGGCTGGTGCCTACTCACTCCCGTAATAGCCTCACGGGTAAATGAGTGGAGATCTGAGGCCTCTGCAGTGACCATCGGTCATGCATATTGGCCTCGAGTTACAACTCTTTCTACATCCTCCATGTTCACCAGAGCTTTGACCTTGGTGTCTGACATTTAAGTCTTTTATCCTGCTTAGTAACTAAGTCCCCTTCGGAGGCTGGAGCTCCACTCTGAATGACCATCCAGCATTGGGGGACTGTGCTTCTGTTGTTCTTCTTCCTGGGCTGGACTGTTGGCCTATTCCCAAACCTGGTGACTGGGTCCTACAGCCCATGGGCAAACCTCCTACATGGTGTTTGCCCACCCAGAGGTCTTCTGAGCACTAATTGTCTCTTGAATTCCCCAGGGCTGCGCTCTGCCTGCCAGATTGGAAATCCCAGGCTTGACCTGGTATAAATCATTGCTGAGATTTTCATCAAGCTTGGGATGCTTCTCTACCTATCATGGGCCAGCTTCTCCATTGGATCAGTTCCCCGACCCCATCTCACCCTAGCCACATTCCTTGGTTTGCCCAGTGAGATCCAGCACAAAGATGTCCCAAAGAGGGCAGGTGCTTCGAGTGGGTTTTCCCCAGCGTGGGGAAGGGATACACTGACCCATCCACGATGGTACCTTAGAGGCCTCTTTTCATTTGGAAGTGATGCTCCAAAGGCATGGTCTGAAAGCAGACAAAGAGTTGGCTAAATCATTCTGCATAAGGAATCGGTGGATAATGGAGGTGATGGAGAGAATACAAAAGAGAGGACCCTAGAGAAGGTTGGAGTAGTTTGAGTGACACAGTAGGATGCTGTAACCTGGGGGAAAGGAGCCAATAAGAGATTCCCTGTGTGGCAGGACCAGAGGACTTCTGCTGTTCAATTTTAATTTGTCTGCTGTGGGACAATATGACCTCTTCCCTGCTAAAAATCTGGATACACCTGTACAACTTTTGTGGTAGAGACATGAAGAGTGAGAGAGCAAGACAGTGTAGAGAAACGTGCTCTGCTCCACTCGCCTCTGCTGAGACTCACGTGTAGCTAGCAGCACTGGATCTCGATTCTCGGCTGGAATCTGCTAGTTCCAGGTGGTCAACACTAGAGGGGTGAGAAGAAGCTAAAATTGGGTCTAGGAGAAGCAGGGAGGAGTCCTTGACACAGAAACAACCGCGGGTAGACTTAGGCAGGGACATGAAACATACTCCCTGTTTGCCAGACATACTGGAGGCTTTGAAGGCAACTCTTAGATGATTGTGCCGGGTTTTTCTGGGATTCATTGTCATTACACACTCACCATTTGAGAGAGCTGGCCTGATATGAGACACTCTAGAGTCTCTTAAATTTGGATCCAATTAACTTGGAATTTGTGTTCCCAGGGTCAGGGGTTTGGGTGAAATTATCTTTTTCTTGTCTGTGAAGAAACAAATCAGGAGTAGAGACAAGATGGTAGGAAACATGTTTAGCCTTTGTAAATTTAGTAATTCTTGGTTTATCACCCTAGGGAAAAAATTACAATAAATACATTGATAGTTAATGGGGGTTTACAGTTCTGGGGAAAATTGTTTTTAAAACCCTTGATCCTTTTTATACAATTTGATTTGAGGATAGTTCCAAACCTCTTCCTAGCCACTCCCTCCCCTGTAGAGAGTTGATTCCTTTGTTTCTTCCAAGCATACCTTGCATGGTGAGAAGATGCTATGGAAAGCCAGGTTGCCATTTTAAAGGCTCCCCCAAGCATCCTGGAATGGGACAAATTTTCTTTCTTGCATCCAGGTAAGTGTCAATCATCAGGGCTGGAGTAGATTGTCAGGATGTGGCAGTGGGAATGAAAAGGGAGGCGAGGAAAAGGTTCTTGCTGAAACCATTCCCTTTCCTTCATTTGTTCCTAATCCAAGAGCTGCTGGAAAGTATCTCTCAGAGCACACCTTGGTCCTTTTCCTGAGAAATCCAAACTTGGAAGTGACTAGCAGGTCTAACTGTGCCTCTGTGGAATCTAAATTCTGGAAGGAGACAAAGAGAGTTCTGGAGGCCTCTGACTGAAGAGCCTAAAGGATTAAATCCAAGTCTCTTAACAGTCCCAAAAAGCTGTCAGGGTGCCTGGGCAGTGTGGAGCCAATCCGGACGATGCATTCCAGATGGTTTGCCTTCCTTCCTTGGCTTTGGGGCCAGTTGGAGCTCCCGGGCGGTCTCCCAAGGTAGACCCCCAGAGAGCACAGGGCAGCTGTCCAGATGGGAGGGACCAGGCTGAGGATCACTGTGGCAGGCTTGAAATTAGAGGGAAGGGCCCCCTCCTTTGTGTTGAGCATCTGGATATCATTTTTCAGGCTATTAAACTAACTCTACTCTGCTAAATGCAGCCAATTCATTTTTTTCGAAAAGCACTTGGGGGCCAAGCAGTTGCCCCAGAAGGGATCCAAATAATTTGGGGCTATATGATATGGTGAAGCTCAGAGAAGGGGCTCCAAAACTCTCTAACAGGCATCCAGCCACCACCCCCACTCCAACCTCCCAACTTCACCAGTTCACGGGCAATGACGCCACCAACTGCAAAGACTCAGGACCATGCCAGGTCTTTGCAGTATATTTTACTTTTTGTTTTTGTGCAAAATGTACGAGGCAGATGTAGAAGATTTTCTTCCATGTTGAAGGCTTTCTGATTAGGTTAATGAAAATAAGCAGGAGACAGATAGAAGGGTGGGGGCAGGGAGAGCATGTGAGAGAACAGAGAGAAGGAGCAGACTAGATGAACCACCAAAAATTCTCGGTGGACTCCAAGGTCTGTGAATCGGCTCTAGCCATGACTGAATTTTCTACTGCAGAAAGAAGGCCTATTTGCCTATGGTCCTGTTGCAACCGTGTGCTTTGGCCGGCAACCTAAGGGCAGGCAGCTAAGAGCAACCCCCTCCCCAAGGGGCCTGGGGAGGGGACAGGAGGTGAAGAGTGAGCTTCTACCTATGAGTGTCCCAGGCTGGTTGGAAGAGAAGCGGTCCCTGCTCTGGGGAAATCCAGGCTAACGAGGCAGCAGGTCCCAACGCTGGGGAGCTTCTGGCTTACTAGAAAAGAGTAATCACAGAGCAGCATGCGATAAACAATTGCAAGGCAAGGGAATCCATAAATATTGAGGGGATACAGGGAAGGGGTGAGCAGAACAGTCTGCGATTATTTGGAAGGAGAAGAGTTGCTAACAGAGAAAACCCTTTCCAATCCAATAATAACCTTACACAGAGGAAGCAGAGGAAGCCCAGGCACAGATCCTGCCCAACCATCCCAATGTCTAGTCTGTTGCTTTTGGAACTGTGCTTTAATCAAGCTATTCTGGATACATTTCCAGAGGGTAAGTATTAGAGAATTAAAATCTTACACACCCAATTAATCCCCAAAAGTCACCCTATTTGAGGGGTGGAAATGTCTTCTATGTATATCTCCCAACTCTATGAACTACCTATGATGGCAGAAGCAGGTTTCCTAAAATTTTCAGCCTAGTCCATGTTGGGAGAAAGTGATGACATTCAGGACATAAATGTCTAAATATACATCATTATACATGAACAAGCCATGAATAATCAAATACACAAATCTGTATACTCCAAACTTGTGGTGGCATACCCCGATGTGATGTATCCACACAACCCTAACTCTTACACTTTGTCCTTAGGAATCACTCAAGAGTATTGTTATTGCCATTATTTAGAGACCTCACTTGACCCTGGTCCTCCTGGATGCCTGCAAATCTCCAGCCCTGAGCCTCAGACCCTTGCCTCTCTTGACAGGGCTTTTCTAGGCTGCCAAACAGCTCCCTGTTGTATGTATTAGTTAATTTTGATCTCGTTCATGGCAGCTCTGCTGTGAAATGTCAGTCCTGTTAGTAGCTCACCATCAGGCTCTGTGCTTATCTTCTCAGAGTCGTACCTCAGGACTAACCTTTACCTTCTTTTATGATACCAGAACATTGACAGACTCTCTCAAATGCCATAAATAATAATTTTCTGAAACTCATCCGCCTTGTAACTGAAACACGTCATGAGCACCAGCCAATCCTTCTGAAACAATATTGATGTAAGTGACAGGCACACAAGGAAATGATAGGTATTTTTGCCTCCAGATTCAAATGGAGTGTTTTGATATTGTTTCTCAGACCAGAAGACTTACATGGTGGAGAACTTTCCTGGACTGAATCTTTCTTGCTTACTTGAATATTCAGAGAGACTTCCTCAAGGGGTCCAGACAGTGTTGCTCTAATTATTTAAATGGAGCAACATTAGTTCTTGTCTTGTTCATACTTGGTAACCAGCGTAACTTCTGCATGATGTTAATGTACTTTCCCACTATGGTTGGACCTCTGCCCTTGTGACTCCTGCTTCTGCACAATAGGTTGATGAGGGAGCCCGGGATTCTCCCAATCAGAGAAACCCGAGACGGGCCCCAAATCAGTTAGCCTAGGGAACAGAAGCAACGGGGGCAGGACATTGCTACCCAGCCCCAATTCCATGGCCATCCCATCCTCATTTCTTTTCCTGGAGTTGCCATGAGCTCCACTTGAGGTAGAAGCTCTGGTGCTTGCTCAGGAAGGAGATGCCTGGGGAACTATTCCATGATGAAAACTGGACTCCTTAAGGCTCTGCTGCATAGAGGTTTGGTCTAGCTTTCCTAGGATAACTCATCCCACCAGAGGAAATGAGCTCATCTGGTCACTGACCTGACAGATGGCAATGATTTGGGTCCAGAGTGCCAAGGAAAACTCCCCAGAAGATTGCTGCTCCTCCCTGCGGCTTTAGTGGCAGTGCCACATGGATGGGTCTGTCTGCCTGGTAGCCTTCTCACACCCACAGAGTGTAAATACCAAGAGCAGCCACGTTCCTTGGGATCTGCATAGGGGATGCCTCTGAGGGCATCTGACCTGATTTGAGTCAGCAGAGGAGAATCTGTCAAGCCAGATCTCATTCGGGAAATGTGGAGCTGTTTTTAGACTCTGACCTGGTAGAGTCCATCCTGGAACCATGAGCTGAGGAAAATTGGCTGAAAAGAGTAAGACTCATTTAAGAAGCTGCGATGGAGGAACACCCATCCTGCCCTGGTGGCTGGCTGCCAAAGTAGATTGGCTCCAGGTAAGTCACTGGCAAAGAAAAGAATACTTCTTCCTGCTCTGCCTCAGTAAACTGTGCATGGATCATGAGCTGCTGGAGCAAGGGCACGCCGTGGAATTGGAAGGGCACCAGGAGGGTTTTGCAGCCTGTACTCCTGGGGCTTAATGAATTCTTCCATCTGATCTCCTACTTCCAGGAGGCTTCCTCTCCTCACTTCTCTCCAGGTACCGTGATAGGCCTTTCATTTGATATCGAACAGCTATTTCCATACCATCTCTGTCCATGCCTTCATCTAAGAGAATTTGTTGTGTTCTTGGCTGACCGGGGTGAATACAATCTGGGCTTTTTTTCCCCCAGTTTCTTTCACTTGTAACTGAGAAATGAGATTACCGTGCAGTAAGTACTCTAGGAAGAAGGTACACATATTTGCTGTTACCAAGAGTATCTAAATCCATAGCAATTCGTGTTAGAGGGAAAGGCACAGCAGTTTTCCTTTTTCAAGAGTTTTCCCTCTGATTGTTCATTTTGTCCTTGTAACTCTTAGGACCTCGTAGGAACGAGTCAAATTACCTCCATTTGACAGCTGAGGACAATGCAGCTCCACAGTGACTTGTCTGAGGGAGTCCAGAGAATTGGTGACAAAACTGATGTCTGGTCCTGATTTCCATTCCAGGGTTCTTTTTACCAATCTTCCTTATTTCATTCACTCAGTGTAGCAACTGAAGTGAAAAATTGCCTACTACATGACATGGTAGAAACAGGTTTGTAGTCTCATCTCCCACAGCCTGCCCACATAAACCATCTGTCCAGCCACACCAAAATAGCATCGTGTTTCAGGCTCTGCACCTTTGCTCCTGCATGTCACTTGCTTGAACTGCCCTCCCCCAATTCTCTGCTTAATGAAACTTAACCATCCCTCAAGCCCAAGCTCAACTGCCCTCCCTTCTATATTGCTCTCCTGATTATAGCAGCAAGAAGTAGTTTTTCTTGCTTGGGATGGAGTTAATAAAAAAGGGGCAACTTTGATGCCATCATATACTGCCTTGGATTATAGCTTTTTGCAGGTGAATTTTATCTCCCCCAAAAAACTGTGAGTCAAAAGGAGACAGAAATTTGTTTCACAGATCTTATGTTCCCTAGTGAGTCTTGCATAGACTATAAGCTCAGTATTTACTGAATGAGCAAATGCGACATGGAGGAGGTTAAGTGGCTCCTCTACAGTTTCACGGTACTGAGACTTGAATTCAGAATTCCAGAAGCTGATCTCCATGTTCTTTCCACCAAGTCATGCTGAAAACAATGCAGTTTTCACTATGATTAGCCTCTTTGCAGGTCAAAAATGGTTGAAAGTAGGCTACTTCATATCGGCTCAATCTAATACAATGCATATTGAGTTATTCTGAAAGAACAGAATAGTTTAAATGATTGGGCTCAAAAGCTGAACTTCCTGGGCTGTTGGCTTGCATGAAATGAGCAGCCCTTTCCCAGGGATGCCACTTCCTTTCATAAGTTTGAATTGATTCTCACCATGAGTCAATATGGGAATAAAATATGGTGGTCATTAAGGTGCCTTCATGGGCCAAACAAAGAGGAGAATGAGAGAGTGACCCAGTGTTACCTTCTTTTGATCATCCACGCACTATTTACATCTGCGCTGACTAAGCATGCTCTGCCCATAGTGGACCAGTTAATGTAGATACAGAAGTAACACAAAAAATCCCTAATGGAATGCCAATCTAGTGACCATCTACGGCTACTGCAAATCATTTAAGTAAGAATCTTAAATTCAGCGGAATTTTTTGTCTCTCTTCTTTTTGTTTCATCTGAAGAGTTGAATTAAGGTTGGAACTCCAGGTATCATTCTATAAATGAAATGTATACGCAGTCTGTATACTGAATCAATCTATATACTGAAATGGAATCAAATAGAGATAATTATGCTTACTTGGAACCTCTCAGGAAGCTGCTTGGGGAGGGAGACTCCCAAGGGAGTTACTCAAGTGACAGCAGAAGTGTGCTCGCCTGCCTTCAGAGAGGGGTGGGGTGTGGTCAACTGTAGAGCTCTTCTGCTGAGCAGAGGGTACAAGTTTGGGTCAGAACTAAATTTCTCAAGGCAATAGAGAAGAGACAGATTCTATCCTCTTTCTCTTGTGGTTGTCAGGCTGTCTTTAAATAAATATTAAGCCCATATTTAAGATTATGTGTTTGAAGCAATACCAAATTGGCCCATTAAGGCAGCTGTCTGTCTTGGTCTAGCCTTGTTTATCGGCATCATTTTACTTATCAAAGGAAATAGGCCACTCCTTGAGCAGTCACAGAAACCACAATGGAACGCAGGTATCTTAACCCAGTCTTGCATCCTCTGCATTAACATCCCATTGCTAATACCAATTCATTCCATTTGTTTATTTATTAATGACAATTATCTGCATTGCTCAAATGACTTCCTCATCCAAATTAAATATTAGGATATTAGGTCAACAACATCAGTTTTCTGAAGGCCATTCCTCTCTGAAGTACAAAAGAGAGTTAATAAATCAAGCAAAGACCAACAGCCTACTTCCTACCAGGCGCTGTGCTGGGCACTGGATGTCACAGTAGGTTAGATCTAGTTTGGTTTATTCAGAAGACAACTCTGGTAGACAAACCAAGGAATGTTTTTGTAGAAGGATAAAAATAGTCTTTAGTACATAATCTTTACAAAATTATAGACACACCCTAAGCAGCTCTTGCTTCCTTTAACAACTCATTGTGAATTCTTTATCCACGCAGTTACCTACGTTCCTATAGCATTTATTTTGCTCATGTCTCCCGTGCTTCTTGGTATGATGAATTTATAACTCAAAGACTAAAAGTAGAATTTCCTCTTACATGTTCTAAAATTACTCCCTTCAAAGTTCAATGGCTCCTTCTTCCCTTTAGTTTTAGTGATGGAAAATCTGGTGAATCATTCCTGATTACACAGTGTATAAACTTCACATTTTCATAAATCTAATCATGTTTCTGTTCAGTCTTCTTTCCAAAGTGCTTCACCCCATTCAGTAAGTCAACAGTCCTCAAGTCATTTCTGAGACCTTTCTGGAACTTTTCTAGATCTTCATGTTTATATTGATGTGTATTGTTTCTAGGAGAGAAGGCAATAAGTACTTGAGGTATAGACTACCACAGTTCTATATATATCCAGGTTGATGTCTACATAGTTCTTTAATAATAAACAGGTCAAGGAAGACATACGGGAACATATGTATATGTATAACTGATTCACTTTGTTATAAAGCAGAAACTAACACACCATTGTAAAGCAATTATACCCCAATAAAGATGTTTTAAAAAAAAAACATAAAACGAGTAGAAGAACAAAAAAAAATAATAAACAGGTCAGTATTTCACACCACAGTTTGTCATTAATCCATGCTTCTTACCCAGATATTTCATTGCTATATAAATTTCCTTACTGCAAAAACAAACAAAACACCTCTACTGAAGCAAACACCTGTCTAGAACATTCCTTCAAAACTCCTTGTCTACTGCTACATTCTCTTCCCTGATTTTGGTTTTCTGTGTACACTTAAGCACTCATCTATGTGCTCAAAATAAACAAACATGCAAAACAAGAGAAAACCAACATATCCTTCCTTTTCTCCTGCAAAATACAAATCAACAAACCCTCTCCTTATTCCCTACACATCCAAATTTTTCTCCTGACCATACTTCTACTCCCTCACTAAACTCCATTTTCTCTTCTGGCCCATAGGGGTTCTTTGTCATCTTTCTTTTTTTTTTCCACTGGGTATATGTTGAAAACACAACAAAAAGAAAAGACTTCCCACTCTCCAACTAATGTGTAGCTGATGCAGCAAGGGGAAAGTAGGTCTCTTAGGCCAGATAAATTTTAGCAGTTAACAGTATCTTCTGTGCCTCGTACTTAAACATACAGCTTTTGACATTTCATACTTCACAAACGTCAATTGTGAAACTTACATTTAGGTAATAATTAAATACTTTAAAAATAGACTCCACAACATTGACTATGATTTAGCATGGCGCCCTGTGTATAGAAAATGTATAGTAAATAATTGATGAGGCTTTACTCTGATAACTACATGAGAAATACCTCACTATCCTATAGGTTATACTTCTTACTGCAGATGTCTGGTGGTAGTTTAGTCAGCTCTATGAATGTTTTTGTTGGATGGATAGAAATCATGTGGTGAATTGATGAGGAATGGATGGAGTGTATGGGTTTTAAGTTTTTAGGAGGTAATATTCCCTTTGGGACCTTCTAGATATTTTGAGGGCTAGTACTCTGCAGAATTAACACAAATATGACAGCGATATATATTTAAGTAAATTAATTAGTTCTAGAAAATGATGCGTTTTAATGTTTCATTGGTGTATCTTCAAAAAAGGCAGCATTGTATCCATTCACTCAGGAAAAGCTTTTTTTAAAAAAGCTTATTAAAATTGGAAAATTGTCCAGGGTGTCTTTAATCTTTCACTGAACTGTCCGCTCTAAGTACTTTTAGTCTAGGGAATCATCATTGCCCTCAAAACTTCCCAAAGAAAGCCTCTACTGAGTTTTTATCCTGAGTTTTCTAGTGACAGGTTCAATGCCAGTAGGGCTGCATGGACATGTAAGTGGGATCTTCACCTTTACATACTCAGGCCACTGAGTAGGTGGCATCATATTTCAGTACTGGGAGTGAACACAAAATTCACAGGGACAAATGTTGACCCAAGCATAAGAAGACTGTTGAGTCTAATATTCTAAAATATATAATTAGTCAATGACTAGGAACCCTTCCACACATCAGTCTGGAAAGATAGTCAAATACAGAATGTTTTCTTTTTCTTAAATGTCTGCACTAGTTAAGTAGACAATACTATGTCCGTTGCTAATTTTTGAGGCCTTGGACCCAATTTTACAGTATAGACATAAACAAAATATGAGGACAAAAAAAGCAATTTTTTGGAGAACATAATGAAAGTCCCTGTCAGAAGCTACATGTTGTTCATGAGAATCCTGTTGAAATAGAAGAATATAATAAAAACCAACTGTCCTTTCCTGCTGACTTACTTTTTGAAGAAAGCTGAAAAAACACAGACATATGACTTGTGATTTGAGAGATGCCCAAATAAACTCCTTCAACATATTTATATACAAATGACCCCACAGAGATCTTCAGTTTCTGCTTCAAAGATGCTATGGATTATGGAAGGATCCATGTGCACCCTCCTCCTAACTGGGCCTCTGAAAGGCAGTATGCTTCCCTGTCCTCCAGCTGCCTTATTCATCTCAGAGCAGTCCATAAAGATTCTATAAAAATTCTACAGAGTTGAAGATCACACCAGCTCTTATTTACAAAGCTCTCTGATACCTATTCACAGACTTTTGGTTCAGAATGAAAATGCACAGGACATACAGCCTCTTCCTAGAATATTCACTATTTTCCTTTTGCTATTTAAGAATAGGAAGTGTATTAATTTAAAGCAAACGTCCACAGAAAGCACATCATCCTCCAGGTAATTTGGTCCTATCTGCCAAATTTTAAAGCGAGGAGGGAATTCTGGGAAGATGGAGGAAGTGGTAGCATAGCTTTGAATGCCCCCGATCCCTTCCCCAAAACAAAGTAACTAGGTAGCAAAACTCAAAACCCTTGAAAATATTTACAGTAAAGCTAGGTGACAAAGTAGCTCCATGAATATCAAAATATCAATGAAAGGGGATAGCCAGAAGACCTGCATGTTATCAGCACCTATGCAGGAGGAAGCAGAGAAATCCAAGAGAAACAGCATATCCGAAAGATCTGGGGACAGGAAAGTTCCACAATAGCTGAGGGGTATTCACTGGAAAGCATTATGGGCTCATGTGACAACAACCCTGAGTTCTTCAACAGAGAAATTGCATGGAAAAGAAACGTTTGGAAGGGAAAACTGCATATTTAAAGACATTTAAAAGATACATCAAAAGTTTTTTTAATGGACAAAACTAAACTATCATGTTTATGGATGCCACTTGGGTGGTAAAACCACAAAAAAATAGAAGGAAGTGATTTCTATAAAAGTCAGAATAGTGGTTATTTTCAGGGAGGGAGGGAGTTTTGATCACAGAGCACACGGAGGGCTTCTTTCATTGCTGACAAAGGTCTGTTTCTTGATCTGGGTGATGGGTAAAGGGGCCTTGCCTTATAACAATCCATTAAGCTCTGCATTTACTTTGTTTGGTTTTCTGTATTTGTATTTTATAATAAAAAGAGGCTTTAAAATTTTTTAATGCACATATCCTTTGTCCTAGCAATTCCACTGCGAGGGATTTGTCTATAAGATATACTCACCAAAGTATGCAAAGATAGGCATGCCCATTGCATTACTGTTTGAAATTGCCAAAAAGTTGGGGGTGGTGGGGGTGGAAATGAATGTCTGTTAGGTGGGGACTCTGAATAAATTATGATACAGCCAGCCATATGACAGAATACTATACAGTCAAGAAAAAAAGTGAGATGGGTCTGGTCTATGGGTTCCCAGACATACCATTAAGTTTTTAAAAGAGAGAGGCATACAACAATATTACCGTGATCCCTTGTGTGTAAATACACACAGAGACACACATTGTATTTGCATTTAAAATATTTGGAAGAATAAGAAACAGTTAAATTCTTTTACCTTTAAAGTTGAGGTGGGACTAGGGATGGAGTCAAAGGGTGAGAATTCACTTGTCATTTTATATGCTTTTATACTTTTCAAAAGTATGTATATATTTTACTTTTATAATTTTTAAAAAGCTGATGCCTTGATTGCAGTCTTGTGAGAGGCCCTGAGTGGGAGAAACCAGCTAAGCTGTACCTGGATTCCTGACAGAAAGAAACTGTAAGATAATAAATATTGTTGTAAGCTCTCAGTTTTGGGATATTTGTTACACAGCAACATAGAATTAATACGGTTGACTAAATCCCATCCCTTTTGGAAGTAGACCACCTAAGGAAAGACACTTGCCTTTGGGAGAATATCTGGCACATTGGGTGGATGTAGTAAAGTCACGATGGTTTGTTTTTTAGCAAATGTCCTCACCTGTGCCACTTTGTTTGGTTTCAACCCTTCCGGTGAGGTGACCTTATCTGTGAAGGCTTAGTTCAAAATGGGCTTTCTTTACAAATTCATTTTGTTTTCTGGCATTGAGTTTTTTCAATCTCATATTTAAAAAAAATAACTATTTATTTATGTATTTTTGGCTACGTTGGGTCTTCGTTGCTGCTCGCGTGCTTTCTCTAGTTGCGGCGAGCAGGGGCTACTCTTCGTTGCGGTGCGTGGGCTTCTCATTGCAGTGGCTTCTCTTGTTGTGGAGCACGGGCGCTAGGCATGTGGGCTTCAGTAGTTGTGGCTCACGGGCTCTAGAGCGTAGGCTCAATAGTTGTGAGGCACGGGCTTTGTTGCTCCATGGCATGTGGGATCTTCCCGGACCAGGGCTCGAACCCATGTCCCCTGCATTGGCAGGCGGATTCTTAACCACTGTGCCACCAAGGAAGTCCCTCAATCTCATTTTTAATTTGAAAACTGCAATTTGAAAGTGATTTAGTTAAGAATCATCCCAGACTCCAATTTATTACTCTATACACTTATTATTTTCTGTCCTTGACTGCTTTTCTCCATTGTCTGCATTCTTCTACCTTTCTTTGAAGTTTTTCTTAATTCTTTCAGCTCTTGGATGGCGCATAAGAATCTACTTGAGTAAGATCTCATATTATTTCCACATTTCAACATTTTTTCTTTTCTTTTTCTGGCTGGAACTGCATTTTTTATATCATAGTCATTGCTCTGAAAGCTTGTGCATGACTTCCTTTTATTTCTCATTTAATTAAAAAAGAAGGAATAAATTCTACTTTAAGAGATAGACCATATGACCACATTTAGTAGTGGGAGAACAATATTTGCATTATTTTTTGCAGAATTGTCAGAATACTTGTTCTTTGAACAACATAAGGAATCCAGATTTAGGAGGTCTGAAATTAGAGGGGTGCTCTTCCCTCCTCTCCCCACCACATCTCAGAATGGCAATTCCTCAGCTATATGGGAGAATTTAGAAAGATAAGTGGAAAGGGAAGATTTCTGAATACCATTTTACTTTGTTTACCAAGTTCTGAGAAAGCCTATTTGGCATGAAACACAAAGGGATCCAAAGATTATTTTGACTGAATCAAGATTATAGGCTCTCTGGGACTTCCCTGGTGGTCCAGTGATAAAGAATCCGCCTTCCCAGGGAGATCAGCTCGGTGCTTTGTGACCACGTAGAGGGGTGGGACAGGGAGGGTGGGAGGGAGGGAGACGCAAGAGGGAAGAGATATGGGAACATATGTATATGTATAACTGATTCACTTTGTTATAAAGCAGAAACTAACACACCAATAAAGATGTAAAAAAAAAAAAAGAAGTGCAAGGCAGACTCAGATAAGGGCTGCATTAAAATATTCAATCCAGCCATGGAAAGACAGATGACAATATGCTGGTAGTATTTATCTCTGGTAGGATCATGTTTTATCTACACTTTGGTATATCATATGTATACTTTATATTTTCCAGGATCCCTACCATAATTATGCATTACTTTAGGAAAAAATGTCTATTATTAAAGGCTGTGACAGTCCAAAATGATGATTCAGTTATGAATAAAACAGGACTCATGAATATAATATGTACTACAAAAAAGAAAAAAAGAATCCGCCTTCCAATGCAGGAGATGTGGGTTAGATCCCTGGTCGGGGAACTAAGATCCCACATGCCGCGGGGCAACTAAGCCTGCGGGCCACAACTACTGAGCTCGCGTGCCTCAATGACAGAGCCCGCGTGCCACAAACTACAGAGCCCACGTGCCCTGGAGCCCATGTGCCACAACTAGAGAGAGAAAACCTGCACACAACTAGAGAGAAAGCCACGTGCCACAACTAGAGAGAAACCCGTGTGCCACAATGAAGAGCCCATGCCACAATGAAGGATCCCGCATGCCTCAACTAAGACCTGATGCAGCCAAAAAAAAAAATTAATTAAAAAAAAATGAACAATGCATTAAACACATTTAAAGCATTAAAAAGAAAAGATTTTAGGCTCTCTAAGTTACAAATAATAATAATAATAAAACAAACAAAAAAATACATCACTTTTCCTTCTAAAATATTTAAAGAGAGATGCACGCAATGTGAGGAAAATGGCCTTAGAAGAGCATAGCAATATATGTCTTCTACCACAAAAAAACACACATGAGATCATGTCAAATAAGAGATCCAAAAAGCTGGCAACCAATCCTGCAAGGTTTTTACTTGCACTAAGTATTTTACCCCTTTCTAAGTGTAGCACAGACCTGACATAGTAAACGTACTCTTCACCAATCAAACCACAGGGGCAACGACAACAAAGACATGCATAAAAAATTTGTTAAATTTTATTTTGTTCGTTTGTTTAATTAGCACATGGCCCCAGAAAAGCTAACCGAAGACTCAGTCCTCTAGCTCTGTGGCGTTACTCTAAGTTGCTCCTCAGGGCAATTCAGACATCAGATATGGTACTTGAAGAAGAAAGATACTCCTTTCCAACCTAGAAGAAAATATTCAAGGATTTGGGAGAGAGCATATGATATTTTGCAAGGTGCCACCAGTCTTTCTCAATAAAATATCACCAGTGAAAAAACATGGAGGCCAGAAAGGGCTGGTGAGGGAGAAGTATGACAAGGAGGGTTGGCAAGAGTAAACCCTTGGTGAATTCAACCCAAGGGAAAATACAGAAAGAGAACATAAGTGAGTATTTCTCAAAAGTTTTTCTCACCAAATTCCTTTCATTTTAGAGTCGAGGAAACTGAAACGTGGGCATAGTGACCAAAGGCATACAACTAGTAACTGACAGAGCTGGTTCTTTCTACTATATCACAGTGCCTCTTCACGTTCCTAATTTCCTACCTCTGTTCTATTCTAAATTGCCCTTGTTAATTGGCATTAAAGTCTCTGCACCTAGTGTTTTAGACATATTCAGAAACTTTTTTAAACACGTTGATACATTCATTCAGGGCTGAATTATTTGTGACAGCAGTAACAACTCCACCTTGGGGCGTATCCAACAAGGTGAGGGATTCAGGAATCAATCATGTTGTGTTCCATTCTTCTAGGCTCTCCATATTTCCACAGAAGAGAAATCAGTTTCCTGAGCGTGCACAAGCCCCAAAAAGCCATCATAAGGGTGTCTGTGGAGAAAAGAAGGCAAAGTCCCATGGGTCCAGCCCTCCACAATCATCCTTAGAATGACCTTGGGGAACCTGATTCCTCCTTTGGCAAGGATGTATGTGGATTGGGTGATTTGGGAGAGGCAGGTTAACGAGCTATATGTATGTAGTTAAGTCTTTGGTTCTTCTTAGCATCAGCTGGCAAGACCATGCCTTGTCGCACTGCCTCTGAGAGCCACTGCCTCTAGGCAGGGAGAGGAAGAGGGAGTGATATTGCCTCTAACTTTGAGAGTAACCATTACCGTTTCAGTGTGCAAATGACATGTTCCAATGGGCAGGGTAGGAGTGCACAGGATTGTCTACCTATCTTGTATATTATAGGCATGGTCTAATTCTTCCTCATATTCTTTCTTCTAATAATGAATTGTGAGAGAACAGGATGTACTGTTGTGCTTTATAATTCAGGAAAACAATACAGGTATTGGCTAACATTGACATGATCAGCTGCTTTTAAAATTTTTTTTTAAAGCCAGTCTGGCAGAAAAGCATTGGCCTATTGTGGGAGTTGCGTTGGCCCTTCCAACACTTTTCAGTCCAGTCCATCAATCAGCAGCAGAATTGCCAAGAGACCACATTACTACGCTGTAGCTCAAAAAGGTCTGTGGTTGTGAGTGGGTTGACTGGGAACAAAGTTATATCATTCCAATTCTGATTGATTAATGCTGAAGTCCTTGCTAAATAATGATTACCAGTCCCAGTCTCCACAAATCATTCAGTGGTGAATAAGGACTAAGTTAAACAAACTTGGGCCTGTGAACACAGATTCTTCTTGCAGTGGGGGGCAGAGGTGTAGAGATGGTAGGAGAGGGGAGAGAAAATCTAGATTTGACTGAATAAGTGAAGAAAAAACAACTGCAGTCTGGGTTCTCATGGCACCTTGGGCACTTCCCTTCCTTCTGCTGTTGCCTTGTCCCCATCTCTGCATTCGCCATCTCTCTGCAGTCAGATTACCTCCAAATGATACCACCATAGTCACTCCCTTCTATCACCCTTGGCTCTTTCGTTACAGATGCCCATTACTAGCCAGATGGAGTTATTGCCTAGTCAAATGGTTTAAACCTCCCCTCTCTGAAGGCTTTTCTACCCAAATTCTCCAACTCCCCCCAATTCCTTCCAATTACTTGTTTCTAGCAAAGTACATTCCAAGTCATTCCCTTTGTCTCTTTCTCCCAATTTCTCTTCTTTTTCACTCCCATATCCAAGTATGCTCATGCGTGGAAAGATAGCATTCTTCTGCTTCGGTTAGATGGCCTTTTCAAAAATGCTCAGTGTATTTCCACCAATCCTGGACATGGAGTAGGTAGGGTATTAGAGTTGCAAGAATATTTTGGACAATATCAAATTTAAATATTGCTTTTCTGTTTGGGGTTCTTTGAGACATATCCAAACAATAATGGGGAAAATTTTTTTTTCAGTTTTCTGTAAGCTCTGGTTGCTTCAGTGTCAGCAATCTCAAGTGCTGCTTCTTGCCAGCTTTCCATTTGGTAGAAGGTGCTTCCTAAAGATGAACTTCTGTGAAGTCAGAACCAGCATAGACTGAGCCAAATCACGATTAAAACGCTTGCTGGCTGCTCCTGTTGCCAGTATAGTTCTGTGTCTCCACTTGTTGGAAAGCTATCTGCCTATCAATGTTTGCAAACGCCAGTACCTTTTGTTATAACAAACTCACAGTGTTCCTCTTCAAGAATGCCAGCATTCGTAATTTTTAAGCCTCCAACTTTGAAGAAATGGAAGCCTCTGAATTTCTCTGCATTTAAAAGTAGAAATGGTAATATTACATAGCTAGAAATTTCTGTAAAGTGGACTGGCAATAATGTTATTTATGCTTTCAAAAATAGGGTTCTTCTAAATTTATGCCTGTGTATCAGTCACAAGCTAATAAATTCTTTGACTTTAAATGACTTTCTTTCTTGTCCTAGAAATCCTGAATGATTGCTACGATGTAGACATTTACAGAAGTTTGACTTGAGACAAAATGTTTCAAAACTCAGGTAGATGTAAATTATAATTTATTACTGGCAGGAAAACACTTAGTTCCAACATCTCTGACTGGAAAATTTTTGAATTTTCTAGATATGACAAATAAAGATTTATGAGGTATGATTTCACAGAAGAAAAAGCATTTTGATGAAAACTCTTTTTGGTAGGTAAAATAGGAAATCACAAGAGTAACCAGGATGAACTTCAGTGGAAATCATCTGTGAGCTTAATTGATCAAATGAAATCCATTAAACTCTGGGAAACTAAACATACATGTTTATTATTTAGTTTCTGGTATTGAGTCCTTTCCATTTCCCTACAGAGTTGTTTGTGGGATCTGTTATTTGGAAAACATGCTATTTTAACTTGCGTTGTCAATAACTTGATCCTGGTAATTTGGTAGAAAGGGCATTAGATTAGGAACCAGATGGCCAGGGTTTCATTCTCACTCTGCTACTCACCGAGTTTGTGACTCTGGACATCTCTCTTCCATACTTTGGACCTCTGTCTTCTCATCTGTTCGACAATAAGAAGAAATACCTGATCCTGTTGCCTCTTAATGTTGTTGTGAGGATCAAAGAAGGTCCTAGTTGTTAAATCATTTTGAAACTATAAAGTGCTGTATAATATAAGGCAGTCTACAGTCTACTCATTATCACCTCAGAATTCCTCTCAGATTACATTGCCTCAAATGCATTATTTAGCAAAAGCACAAACTTGGATACCATATGGAGTCCCTGTTGACGCTGCAGATGTTGGTTAATTTTAGATTGTAAAAGAACAAAAGAACAGAAGCACCACCAAGCAAATTAGCCTCTCTTTAGCTTTTTCTTCGAAATCTCCTATTAGACAAATACCAAACTAAAACTGGCATGCTAAATATTATAGAAAATTACATCATTTGAAGCATTGAAATTCTGTATATCCAAGCCTTTTTGCAGTTTATTTTTGCAGGAGTTTATCCCCTTCAAAGCACATCACCAATGAATTTAATGCTACAAGATTAATTATGGTTATTTCTTCAAGGACCAAGTAAGAGGATTTTAATCTTAAACTTTAACCTCAAATAGCACAGAGACAGGGGAAACATAAAAGTTTCAGAAGAGTCACAAAAAGACACGCAATCCATTTTGGTGGTCATAGTCTCTCTTGAACTAATGGAAAACTGAACTAAGCTCAGCTGGCCTTGGGTTCTGATTCTGAAGGTTCATATTTACGAGTGGGAATTTCCTTGTAGAACAGGTGTGACAGACTTGCACATACTCATGACAACCGCTCTTACAGCCTCATCAGTTTGGGAAGACCTGTTCTGTTCATGTGTGCCATCTGTAAGACATCTCTTTACATTGTGTCAAATCTGACTCCCTGTTTACACATGCACCAGCAAGAGGTGTTTTTGTAAAATATGTAGATGGCATCTGTCTTTCTATCTCTTGTTTGTATACCACCCACTAACAAAAAATATCCTGGAACAAGCTGAGCATTCTGTAAGTGTCTTGAAATTATTTATATTATAAATATATAATGATTTTTTATATATAAAGGTCCAGTTGATATTCTAAACCTAGATTTTTACTTTTTATTTTAGAGGATAATCAATGTCCCCAAATTGTTCACTAAGTCTTAATGCCTTGAGATATTGACAGACTATCAATTTAATTAGAAAAAATTTTCAAACTCAGGCCATAAATGTTTCACCTACAAGACACTTGCTCCTCTAAAAGAGGCAAAATTTTCAAAGTATGCTTCAACCTATCTTTTAGTGATTAGGTGGATACTATACGATATTTCAAAATATGCTCTCATGTGGATTAGAAACATTAAAAGAAAATCCAAAGAGTAGATTTTATGACACAGCTTATTACGGATGCAGTCTAGGCTGATTATTTTCGTATTAAGTATACTATTAATCACCTCCCTCTCCTGCCCATATGCTACCTCTTTTAGCACAAAATGCCTAACAAGACGGGTGCAACTTGATTCTACGTTACATAGTTCTGTCAAACTGGAACAAAATTTTAACTCCCCCCAATATTTTCTCCTTGTGAAGGACTTTGGATTACTGCAGATGATTACAGGCCTAAACCAGAAATGGATTCAAACAACTCTCATTCACTGCTGAAACTGAACTGGAACTGACCCCCAAAATACATTGGCTTAATTCCCTATAAGAGGAATATGAATCAGGTTGCCATCTGTTCCCTTCTTTCTTTAACTTCACCAGTGGGCTGGGTTTAAACATAGAACTGGAAGAGCCTTTAGGGGAAGGGGAAGAGAATTCTGGTTTGGTGTCTAGACAGGTATGCTGCAAGGGTAGATTCACTCTAGATGCAAGAAGAAAGGAGTCTGTGTATTAGCTGGGGAAATCATGTAATTTGGCAAACCGTGGGAACAACGTGAGTTTAATTTGTCTAATTTTGTTTGAAGATGTTGCATCAACTAAAAATCCTTTGCTCTCCAGAGGTGAGAAACATAATCCAAAGTAGTTTAGTCAAAAAGGTAAATTTACTGGCTCATGTAACTGAATGATTTAGAGTATCTGGTTCAGGTGAAGCTTGATGCAGTGCTCAAACAGTATGACCTAGGACTTGGTTTCTCTCTCTCCATTTCTCAATTCAGCATCTTCAACATTGGCTCCATTCTTGGGCAATCTCTCACCTCGTGTACCCAATATCGATGCAAGCTGCTACTTACCTCTAGGTTCAAACCCAGAGCCAACTTTTCTAGTAGATCTAGAATGGATCACTGTGACCAGGGAATAGGATATACTGATGACCTAGACCAAGGTCACATGTTTCACCCCTGAGGCATGGGGGTAGAGATATTGCTATTCTGTCCAAGCCCTGCGAGTATGGAGGACCAGAGTCCCCAGAACAAAATTACAGTGTGGTCAGTGGAACTGATGTTCTCTACAAATACTCAGGGACCAGGTGCACAAATAATTTTATCTAGTATTATTCCTCACTTAAGCAGGAATTCTGGCTATCTCCTAAAGACAGAGTCCAAGTCTTACCAACTGAAGAGAATAAAGGAGAATGTATAATTGACATTTCCTCATGTTCACATAGAAGAGTTAGTGCTTAATGAAAACTTGAAGGATAAATATTGCAAATAGAGAAACCAAAATATATGAGAAGGAATTTAAAAATTAATTAATTTAAAAACAAAAAAGGGGGGGGGGACGTAATGGCCAAAAGAGAGACTGTAGAATCCTCATGTGAGACATTTAAAAAATTGAAGATAGTTTCAGTTAGAGCTGGGACTAGATACTCTTCAGAGATATTGTACACTTCTAGTTCTACAATTTGTAGATTTTGTGATTTCTGAGGAAGAGAGCTTTAGAGCTAAGGAAAGCTTTCTAGACAGCTGTTGGCTGAAACTTGTCAATTTCATGGTTTTTTTTTTTCTTTTAATAAATTTATTTATTTATTTATTTTTGGCTGTGTTGGGTCTTCGTTGCTACACGCTTTCTCTAGTTGCTACACCCTTTCTCTAGTTGCAGCAAGTGGGGGCTACTCTTCATTGCGGTATGCGGGCTTCTCATTGCAGTGGCTTCTCTGGTCGCGGAGCATGGGCTCTTGGTGTGCAGGCTTCAGTAGTTGCGGCACACAGGCTCAGTAGTTGTGGCTCACAGGCTCTAGAATGCAGGCTCAGTAGTCACGGCCCACGGGCTTAGTTGCTCTGTGGCATGTGGGATCTTCCTGGACCAGGGCTCGAACCCATGTCCCCTGCATTGGCAGGCGGATTCTTAACCACTGCGCCACCATGGAAGTCCCTCATGATTTGTTTTTAAATACTTCCTTTCATGCTACAATTAAAATGAACAAGCAAATAAACAAACCGCCCCACACATAAAATGGAACCAAAGAGAAGTTCTGTGTGGAAAGATAATTTTATTTTCTAATAATGATAGTAATATGGATGGGCTATCTTCTTAAGATGTATACATATATTTTTTAAATGGCAGCTCTCACTGACACATTACTTGTACATATTTCTACATCTGTATATGCTCTCCTAAATATTTCATGTAAATTAAGTGCCCTAGGATTCTTCCATCCTGGTCTCATGTATCTGGAATCTAATAAATAAGAAAAAATATGAGTGGTGGCTAGTGTAAGTACAGGATACTTACTTTACGTGGCTCAGTTATAAAGCACATTTACCGAAGTCTACCCATTTCACCAAGCCATTAAACCTATTTTCCAAAAGCAACTATGGAAAACTGAAGAATTACAAAGAGAAATGTAAAGGGGTGCTAATAAAAAATGGCTGAAGGATATTTGACCCTGGGGCTAGGGTAGCACTAGAGCTGTTTGGGGCAGTGTATACCTTACAAGTTCTCAACTCCAAACCCATCAATCCCATCTGAGACTTCTTTCTAGAGATGCTTCTATAGGTTGAATTAAGAAAACTCAAGTATTTTCTAGAGCTTAAAATTCATTAACTGGGGCATAATCAAGCTGAATTTTATTCTCTTTTTTCTTCTTTTATAAAACATTATGCCAGCTATTACTGGTTGCAGGAGAAAGATTAAATATTTTAAAAATTTCCTTTTTGGGGCTTCCCTAGTGGCGCAGTGGTTAAGAATCCACCCTCCAATGCAGGGAACAGGGGTTCGAGCCCTGGTCCGGGAAGATCCCACATGCCACGGAGCAGCTAAGCCCGTGCACCACAACTATTGAGCCTGCGCTCTAGAGCCTGCGAGCCACAACTACTGAAACCCGCGCACCTAGAGCCCGTGCTCCGCAACAAGAAGCCACTGCAGTGAGAAGCCCCCGCACCGCAACAAAGAGTAGCCCCCGCTCGCCGCAACTAGAGAAAGCCCGTGCACAGCAATGAAGACCCAATGCAGCCAAAAATAAACAAATAAATAAATTTATTTTAAAAAATTCCTTTTTGGAAAAAATACAAGGATATAATTCACAGGCCAACGAATGAGGAACTATGCTTAATGGAACGTGAGAGTTAATCCTTGGAAAGCTAAGGTTCTACTTTGGAAATCTAATCATACCACCTTAGAATATTCCTTTAGAAGATTTTATTAAAGTGTTTGGGAGACTTCTGGGGATTTATCCTACGGATAAAGCTGCAGACATACGTGTCAGGTTATTCATCACAGCATTGTTTGTAACAAATAGCAAAGATTGTAAACAGCCCAAGTGTTCATCAATAGGGGAATGGTTAAATAAACTGTAATGTAATGCTGTGCAGCTATTTAGAAGAATGAGGATGCTCTCTTAGTACTGATATGAAAGATCTCCAAGAGACGTTGTCAGAGGGAAAGCAAGATGCAGGTCAGGAGATATAATATGCCACCTCTTGTGTAAGAAGGGAGGAAGAGAAGAAAGAAGAATTGCTTGTACTTGTGTGAAGAAACACTGTAAGGACACATGGGAAAACAATATAAATAGTTACCTTGACCTATGAGGGTGGGTGGGCATGGAGAATGGGGTGGAAGAAGCAAGGTGGGAGGGAGACTTTTCGCCATATACCTTTTAATTTTGTTTTGATTTTTGAAACGTGAATATATCAGCTGGTCAAATATTAAAAATTAAATAAATACCAGAAAGAAAAAAGCTTGAGAAAAGTCATTCAGGAGTCATATGGTAACCTCATAAAAGTTCCAGTTACAATAAAAAGAAGAAGAAATCTGAATTCATCGTCAACCAAAGGTCTACTGTTGGCCTGGTACGAGTAGGTGGGTACAGTAGAAGCTCAGACCATACTGATTCCCATTCCTGTTAGCTGAGCACCTTGCTTCTGTCCAGCATCTTTAACCTACTGGCTGTTTTTCCATATCCTTCCTTCCTCTTCTCTTAAAAAAAAAAAAAGTCCAAGATCCTGGAAGATGCTGCTGACAACTATGGAAAGTTATTCATAAAGAGTTAAATTAAAGCTTTATCTAGAATGTGGATTGCTGCACGTATTCACAAAAGCCAAGAAAGTGCCCATTATCTTCCCAAGAGAATAGGCCTCCTGGTTCACTTAGCTGGACTAGACTAGGGGCCAATGCAGGGGACACGGGAGCTCCTTCCTGACACTCTCAGTGGAGACTAGGGGCTCCTTCCTGACACTCTCAGTGCAGAGCTCTGACATTGTGCTTAAAACATCCCACAGAAATCACCGGGGTAGGAGGCAGACCTCCCCACTAGCCTGGGTTTTTTGAGAGCAAGTACTGTGTCTTAGTGGGCTTTGTGTTCTCAGAGCCTAACACAGCGCCTCCGTAGGCACTGTGTCAACTCAGTAAACTGAACTTTTATCCACCTCACTGCTTAGCTCCTAATCCTAAGAGTGATCTTTAATGTCTTTCCCTCACTCACTGTCACTAAATCCATCAGTTAGACTGGTCAATTCTATCTGCCAAACATACACCCAAACCTACTACTCTTTCCAGTCTTCAGGCTACCACCCTAATCCAGACCACCACCATCTCTAGTCTGGACCAAGATCACTAGGCTGCTTTCTGATCCTCTCTCCCATCGCCCCCAGAACACATTCTCCATATGTAGTTAGGGAGATCCTTTTAAAAAACAATCAAATCATATCATACTCCTGCTTAAAATCCTTCAGAGGTTTCTATTACAATTAGAATACAATTTAAACTCTTTACCCTGCCCTTCCAAGCCCTGTCTGCTTCTTTGACTTCACCTCCTACCACTACCCCTCCCTTCCTCCACACCATGTCGGCCTTCTCTCAGTTCCTCACATCTCCTTTGCCTTCTCCTGTCTCAGGGCCTCTGTCTGTGCTCTTCCCTCTGCCTGGAAGGCTATTCCTCCTTCCTTCTGTAGGATTGTCTCTTCATTGCTGATGCTCAAAGGCCACTTTCTCAGGGAGGCTTTCTCTGACCACTCCTGTTCCATCAGCCCCACCTTCAACATTGTTCTATCTGTAGCACCTTTGACTCTACAGATTAACATCTTTATTTGTTGGTTTGTGCTTACTGTCCCCACTCCAACGTAAGTTCTGTGAAGGCTCTTGTTAGCCTCTGGATGACCAGTGCCTAGAACAGGGCTGGCGTTTAATGGCTCTAAAAAGTTTTTGTTGAATAAAAATAAAGGCATTTAAAATTAATCATGGATAGACTATATATTCCATTTCCTCAGAGACCTTTTGATGAAACTATTTAATTATAAAGGCAATAAACAATTATAAAAAGAAATGAGGATGTCATGATTGGCTTTTATATTGTACAAAGTAGGCTAAGAGAGTAAACGGAGAGAATATGATTCTGCAAGAAATGGTAACTTACGTCATAAACCAGTCTAGGCAACAGGCAGGTCTGAGCATTATGTTAGGTAGAAGGGATATAAAGATAACCAGATGCTGGTTTTGCACTCAAGGAGCTCACAATATATCAGAAGATACAGCTTTGTTATTATAGCTCTAATATCTGTATAGTGCAAATCACATTCACATTTATAATTATTTCATTTAATCACCAGAAGAGTCTTACGAGGGGGTTATTATTATGTGTTATCCCAATTTTACAGATTAAATAACTGAGGTTCAGAGAGGTTATGTGACTTGCCTCAGATGCACAGCAAGTGGTGAATGAGATTTTTAAGTTAGACCCAGATCTTCTGACTCAGCTCTCCTGTTCTATTTCACCACTCTGTCTGTTCAGTGTGATAAATGTATGTGCAGCATGCTGTGGGAGGTCAAGTGTAACAAACAGAAAGACTATTTTTATCTGGAGAGGTCTGAGAAGACTTTACCGAGGAAAGTCATATAAATGGGGCTGTGAAAGTTGGAGGAGTTTCCTGGTGGAGGAAGAGGCACATTTCAGACAGAGATCTGAGAAAATGCACAGAAAGATGAAAATGTATAGCATGCTTTATGTGGCAGGGAGCAGAGGAATCCAGGAGGGGAGGTTGGGACCATACGGTGAAAGATTTTCAGTGCCACTTTGTATGCAGTTGGGCAGTCTCTGAATGTAGAGGTTTTAAACAGTCAGATCTGGGTTTTCAAAAGAAAATTAGAGTGGCAGATCGGATGATGAATTGGATCATGAAGAAACTAGTCAGGAGATTTTATGTTATCATGCAAGGGAGATGTGTCTGAATGAGGATACTGGAAATGGAAAGGACTGATTACAAAATGTTTGTGTGACGTAGAATCACTTTTTTGGGAGGTTGAAGAGAGGGAAGAGTGAAGATTATTTTTTAAATTTTCTAGCTTATATGACTCAGTAGATGACGACTACCTCAGCCAAATTGAAGAATACAGAAAAATGATTTGAGAAGGGAATTGGAAGTAGGAGATGGGGGTTTTCTTGTAGCTAAGATAAAGCACTTGCTTTATCTTTTCGTCCTGTTTGATTTGAGGTACCTGTGTGTAGTATCCACGTAGATATGTCAAGTAGGTAGCTAAAAGTATGGGCCTAGAATCTGAAAGCAAGGTTGAAGCTGGCAATCTAGATTTAGAGTAACCAAAATATAAGTTGTATTAAAATTCCAACTGCAAAAAGGGCACAAGGGAAATTTTTGGGGGTGATGTAAATTTTCTATTTCATGATTACAGTAGTGGTTACAAGGGTATACGTGTCTCAAAACAGATCAAACTGTACACTTTAAACAGGTTCATTTTATTGAATCTTAAACTCCTTGAAAAAAAAAACCCCACTAAAAATAGAAGTGAACTGCCTTGTACAACATAGTGCTAAAAGTTTTTTAAAATGTGTTAATCAATTGTTTTAGAAAAAATAAGAGAATGAGAAATTGTTCTACATACATCAGTTAAAAACAACTGATAAGCAGCAGAGAAAGCTGCCATGGTTCCAGTTGTTTCAGAAGCCAGTGCCCAATGTGCCAGTTTATGGGCCATTTGGGAGTTCTCCATTCGAAAACTCATTCCCTCCCCAAACCACCCTCCTCCATCCTCAGCCCCCCCTTGTACCACCTGGGTTGACTTCCTCATTTGGAAGAACTGAGATAATAAAGGTACTTGAAGAATATAATATGACTCATCGCTGAACAAGAAATCTTTCTCCTTATTGATTGATTTTAGGCTTATGGCCAATTTGGCCTCCTTGTTTGGCACCATTCCCTCAGCATCACTTCTGAATTGTCCTTTCAATGCTCAGCTTAAAATCTATTTTGTTCAAAAAACCATTTTTAATTTGACAGAAGGAGGTGGTATCTGATACCTATATTCATCTCCCAGTGTGGACACATCTACCATGAGTATACAGTCACCAAATTTGCATATTTATGTTAGAATCTCAGTTCTGTCACTAAGTCTTTGAGACCTTGAAGAAAATAAGGATAATAAAAACCACCTTGCAGGGTGGTGTGGATCAAGTCAGTTAGCATATGTGAAAATGCCAAGTATGGCATTGAGTAGGCGCTCAATAAAAGGCAGATGCCTTGTCAAGCCTGACTATATTTGCTGAATTATTTAGTCTGTATTATAAGTTTCTTGAAAGTAAAAGCACTCTTTTCTGCACTCTGTACTCCCACCCTAACTAATACATCCTCTGGAGACATTGTAGAATGCTGTTTAGAAAGCTGGCAGGTCAAGGATAAAGTTGAAGAAGATTTACACAATAAATATGTAGATGAGAAGAGATCATTCAGGGGACATGGAAAAAAGGAACTCCATTTACAGGTGGTGGCAAGGTCTTTCTTTACATTTCCTCTTTTCATTCATTTAAAATTTTATCTTGCCAAAAAGAGGGGACAGAAGGTCTCATTTTGATGAGCGGAGCTGCAGGACTGTGTGCCAATACACCTGGTATTGATTCATGCCAGCTGGGAGAGGAGCTTGGCTTCTCTGTGTTTTACTACTGTGGTTTTCTGGGCTGGGCAGCTGGGTGCCTAATAATGATAAAAACCATAATAATACTTCATAATTACGCACCGCCTTTTGCCAGAACTTGGGTTTAATTACAATGACTATGACGGAACTGGCATCATCTCACTCCCTGTTGGGGTGCAATACCCAAGGGCCTGGAAATAGAGTCAAGTGGCAACTGCAATCCTTCTCCTGCAGAGCCTCTCCTGGCAATTCACCCAGAGTGCTCTGGGTTTGAAGCTCGTCATCAGAAACAAAGAATACTTTTAAATTGCCCACATGTACTAGGCACCGTCAAGTAAAGTAGTGCTTATGATGCAACTCCTGCGCGACATGGGGCACAGCATCATGGAATCCCAGGCCTGGAAGGGACCAACAGAGGTAATCTCATTCATTATTACCCTGCCCTCTGCCATGAGGCATAGCTGCCTCTACGCTCTAATAGATGAGCTCACTGACCTTCCACTCTGATTGAGCTGGAGATGCTTCTGTGGCAGCCTGATTCAGGGGTCAGGGGATTCACCAGTTCATTTCAACATGCATTTTGTGAGCACCTATTCTGAGCCAAGGCCCTGTGGAGGCATAAAAATGTATAAGGTGTGATCCCTGCCCTCAAAGTAGCTTATCTCCTAGTTGGCGGATTTGTATTAAGGCAGCTGTAACATAAAGATAGAGGGAAGTCCTGGCAGATGAAAGGAAAGAAAATCACTCCAGTTGAAAGGATCAGGGCTATCTTTTCTTCAAGAATACGAGGAAAGGATGAGAAGGTGTTGAGCAGGGTGGGGAGGCCGAGGGGCATGGGGGAGCGGGGTGGGGGAGATAGGTGAAGAGCTGGGCAACAACTTCGGGAGGTTCTTGCCGGTTTCCCTGTTTTTCTGGGGTGGGGGGAGATCTTTATAGCACATATCACCCCTGAATTATTTTTTTCCTTAAGAAATATAGCTTATTTATTTTATTTTTTAAATTTTTATTGAAGTATAGGTTGCTTTACAATGTTGTGTTAGTTTCTTCTGTACAGCAAAGTGAATCAGCTATACATATACATATATCACCTCTTTTTTGGATTTCCTTCCCATTTAGGTCACCACAGTGCACTAAGTAGAGTTCCCTGTGCTATACAGTATGTTCTCATTAGTTATCGATTTTATATATAATATCAATAATGGGTATGTGTCAATCCCAATCTCCCGATTCCTCCCACCACCACCCCCTTACCCCCTTGGTATCCATACATTTGTTCTCTACATCTGTGTCTTTATCTCTGGTTTGCAAATAAGATCATCTGTACCATTTTTCTAGATTCCACAAATATGCATTAATATATGATATTTGTTTTTCTCTGACTTCACTCTGTACGACATTCTCTAGGTCCATCCACGTCTCTACAAATGACCCAATTTCGTTCCTCTTTATGGCTGAGTAATATTCCGTTGTATATAGCACCACATTTTCTTTATCCATTCCTCTGTTGATGGACATTTAGGTTGCTTTCATGTCCTGGCTATTGTAAATAGTGCTGCTATGAGCACTGGGGTGTCACCCCTGAATTATTTATTTGCTACTTTACTCATATATGCTTTGTCTCACCCTACTCAGGAACTTTGTCCCTTTTGTTTACCACTATATCCTGAGCACCTCAAAAAATGCCTGGCACATTGTAAAATGCTTAGTAAATACTGGGCTAATGAATAAATGGCCCAGGTGAGGCAGTGGCTGTAGAAATTGAGACAAAAGGGCATTTAGTAAATATAATCAGCACGATGAAGTTCAAAGGGGTAGGGAAGTGTTACAGCTGTGAGGGAGTAGCCTGGAGGACTGCTCGCAGATTCTGGTGTGCTTAAGTGAATGAATGGTAATGTTATCAAAGAAGATAAAGAACAGATGGGAAGGAGCAGGTTTGCGGTCTTCTTAGTAGGTATTTGAGTTCTGATTTGGATATGTCAAGATTGGATTCAAGTGGAGATATCCAAAAGCACTTAGGTATGCAGATCGGGATCTCATTAAAGGTACACTCAGCCATCAAAATGGTTAGACCACCTAGTGTGCAGTAGAACGACTATGCACCAACTGAGGATCAGATCCTGGGACTCTCTTAAAAAGCCAACACAGAACCGATTTATAAAGGTTAACTGAAGAGAAATACAATCTGAGGGTTTATGGTCTTAGGTAAACTGGGGTGAGGGGTACGTTGGGGAGGAGGAAAAGGATGTAGTCCATAGAATCAACTGCAAAAGAGATCATATAAGAACGAAAAAGTGATCCTTGAACTCGATCATATGGATGTCACTGGTAGCCTTAAGAGAAGCACTTTCAGTGGGTTAGTAAGGAGTATAATTTAGCCTGTACTGGAAGCATGAATTGAAATAAGGATGAGAACTAGACAGGGTCTCATAGTCAACTTTGTTTTGTTCTGTCTGGAGGCGTTGTAATACGATCAGGGGTATGTCTAACACAGAAGTGTTGGGTAAATTTGTGAATGACGACAAGGCTTCTATAAGGCCAGATGGCCTGTCCTGGCGTCTGCACAATGCCTCAACTACGCTTTTATTCTTTCAGCCATTTCTAGGGCGGGGGCCCTTCCATACAAAGTGCAAGCAAAAAGTGGGAGACACTCCTCCATCTGATCATTGAGTCACGTTTGTGACAGCTGGGAGTGGGGATGGGAATGCTTGAATTAAACGAAGTGCCCAGGTTCCCGTGGATCTTGGAATTTAGGAACAGGGAGGCTCCTTGCTGGAGGGAGCTAGGGAGACTCATTCACAGTTTCCGACCGGGCACTCACGCCCTCCATTCAACATTTTTCCTTTCCTTTTCCCTAACAGAGTTGAAACCAGGGACAAAGCTTTCCTGCTTCTCCCACCTCAAGGTTGACCTTCCGCCCCCAAGCCCACCTCTGGACCTTCTCCGACCACGTGACCCTCTTCAGCCCCCGTGACTCGCCGCTGCCAACCCCTCCCCTCCGGCCGCAGCCCGCCTTATCCCGCCTCTCAAGCCCACGTGACCCCCTCTCTCCCACCTGACTGGCTCCTCCCTTTCCCCCGGGCCGGACCCGGCCGCCGTCGCAGCAGCCCGACTCCAAAATGGCAGCCGCGCACGGCGCGCACCCGAGCGGCCGGACCTCCCTGACTCCCGGGCCTCCCCGCTCTCGCTCCCTGCCTCCCTCCTTCGGCCCTCACCTACACGCCTTCGGATTGGCCGTTGGGAATCCCGCCCCTCCAGAGCCCCGTCTTCTATTGGTCACGGTAGGCTGCCCTTCAGAGAGGCGTGCCCCCGCCGCCCCCCGCCCCAGGAGGTATTTTCCATTCCGGTGGGGGTTGGGGGGAGGGGGGAGGGGAAAAGGGTGAAGAGGGGGAGGTGGCCGGGGAAAGGGGTGGGGGCTTGGCGGGGGCATCCGGCGGAGCTGGGGTCCCCGGACTCCGTCCGGAGGAAGCGAGACTGCGCCCGCTCGGGCAGTCGGAGGGAACTGGACGGGACCGGCGGGCGGGCGGGCGGACTCGCCCTCTCGGTGACTGCGCCGTCCGGGCCCGTCCTGCCTGGCCGCAGGTGCCCCTGGATGAGGCCGCCCCGCGCGCCCAGACCGGTGAGTGTCCCCGGTGGCCCGGCCCTTGAGTGCTCCCTGGCCCCCGCACAGCCGTTAGCGGCCGCCTCTTCGGCCCCCGGTGCTCGCGCCCGGCGCAGTCCGCCTCCGGCCGGCGCCTCCACACCCCGGGCGGAGGCAGCGCCGGCCCTCTGGCCGAGAAGAGGACGACGGGCGGGGGACGGCGGACCCGGGCCGCGAGCCCCGTGCAGACCGTGCGGCGCGTAGTGGGAGCTTGCGCTCAGTGGGCTCTTGATGCATTTCGTTGAATTGTTTTTCTGGTTGGAGGAACGTAGGGCCCCTAAGAGGAAGGGGGTCGCTCCGGGCTAGCCGGAGGGCGTTCGTGATCTGGGTCGTGGTGAATCGTGGGGGAGGTCACCGGAGACTGTGGGGCATTTGCGCGCGTTGCAGGGGAGGGGGCACCCGCCAAGTCACTTGGGGCTCTAAGGCTCCGATCCGGGGGTCCTCAAGGTCGACGAGAAGAGAGGTTCATCCGGAGATGATAGAGGGAACTGGGGAGCTTGGATGGGGGAAGTGACTGGAGCACCTCCGGAGTTTAACCCGAGGTGGAAAGGGATGCGCAGGCGGGCGCTGGAAGACCCTCTGCAACTACTTGGGGTCCTAAGATTCTTTGGTGCTGGGATTTGGGGATTCAAGCAGCTGAAGCGAAATGACTTTCTGGAGAGGGAGTTGCATTTAAAAAAGGATGCTCAGAAACAGTTTAAGCACACAACTTGCTTGGTTCTGAACTTTGAGAGGCCGGGGTATTGGAGTCACGAGGTGATTTCTGACATTTTCTTTCGGCATTCCAACCAAAAGGTGGACCTTGGCAGTTATCTTTTATTTTAAAAGGTATGTATGCGTTCGATGGTGTTTTACCAGTTACTAGTTTTGCTGGAAATTCGCAAACTGCACCTTGAAATTCTTGTAGGAGCTTCTCCATCTGCTGAAGATCCTTTCTTCAGGTCTCTCCATCCATAGCAGTGGCTTACTTCCAATTTAACGTTTAGACTGGACTGTATTATTACAGTTTGCTACTGGCTTTTATTCTAGAAGATTAATAAGTAATTCACATGCTTTCTTTCCCTTGCTTTTAATTGTTTCTTTACAAGGTCATGCAATTTTAACTTTTTAAAGTGTTGGACTGGGAAGATGTTGGTAAGCTAGCAGCTCTAGAAAGCAGTATGCAAATTTGGGAATCTTAATGTCAGATGCTTAATTTTAATAATCGTGTATTTGCATAATGCTCTTGAGAGTTGAGAACATAGAAAATGCATACCAGGGTTGGTCCACAGAATCCACCTCTGTGGCAGCCCACGGAGGTTCTTCATGTCACTGAGAAGAGGAAGCTAAGAATTGCACAGCTAGCTTTTTAATCTTTTCTTAATCATATATGTTATCTTACTAATTCCTCACAATTTGCAAAATAAAAGCTTTTTTTTTAAAGGGAGCACTTAAACATGTATGAGAAAATTTTGTAGATTGTATTTTCCCTTTGCTGTAAAATGTAATTCGTCAGAGAAAACATATCTGCAAAAAGGTGTTAATATATTCAGTTGGCACCTTCTTAGTTATTGAATAAATAATGGATAATTAAATTTTTTCTCCCTATTGTCCTTGAATTTTACTGTCCGTCTTTAGGGAGAATGTACTGGCACACAAAATAGTAGCCTAAAATATTGAAACCTAACACCTTTTAACATTATAATAGCTTTTACATTATGCACCTTCAGACTCATCTATGGCAAACCAGTGTTCAGGAAGGCTTTCTCCTATCACCTTTGTTTAGAATGGGCTGTTTTCTCCCATTGTAAAACTAAGGGAAAATAACGCTTAATGCCTGCAAAGTAGTGGTAATAACTAAACAGAATGAGAATGGGAAGCTTGGAAAAAAGATGTATGTGTATGAGTCACATTTCTTTTAGAGCTGGAAGAGTAGACCATGGATATGATTATGTTGCAGATCAGGAGACCGAGACCCAGACCAGTGGAAGGGACTAAAATTCTAGCTAGTGACCAGCCAGGATTGGTGGGCAGGTCTCTGAACTCTAGTCCAGGGTTTTTCTACTTTATGACATTCACATTGTTTATTTCTAAAGCATTCTAGTGCCAACTGTAAGTGGTTTTAGGATTATGGGTGATGTTGTTCCCTTCCAAGGATGGGGAAGTTTGGGTTGACTACTTTTATGCATGAAATGACATAAAGCAAGATGAGCTTTTATTGCACAGTTAAAAACAGTATGCTGCAGTGTTAGTGGAAGTGCTGATGTTCCCCTCTCATTGGGAAGAGACAGACTGTCATCTAGATTGAAGTATTAGATGAACTTCTTAGAGTAGGCTAGTGTGCTTTAAATTTTATGCTAAAAATTAATTGCTTAAAAATTTCTCAGAATTCAAAAGGCTCTAGTATTTTCAAGATAAATTATACAAAAATTATTATTTTAAGGAAGTGTGGGGGTTTTGTTATGTTAAAAGGGATTTTGGTACCTTTGCAAAGAGCAGTAGTAGAATTACATGGTACTTATGAAAACATGATTTTGATCATAGTTGTAGGAAAGACTGGATTTGTATAATTAAAGTTACGATCCTTGGCAAGTTATTTAACCATTATGTACCTAAGTTTCCTCACATGTAAAGTGAGGTTAATAAAAGTACCCACCTCAATAGGGTATTGGTGAGGATTAAAAGTGTTTCCTTAGCACAGAGAAAGGGTGCAACAAATATTAGACATTATTTGTCATGTTCATTAGGTATGTACAGGTACTTGTATGCTTATTTGTTTCCTTGCTGTTAACGAAGTCACTTTGTGGCTACAGAAAATTCCCAGATAAATACATGATCAGTATTTATCATATTTATTTTATAAATAACAGTCTGCTTTAAGGGGCACTTAGTGCAAATGATGCCCTCATTTATTATTTTTTTTTAGTCCTTACTCTGCTCACCTTGGACCTTGAATTAGGTGTACCTATCAAGGTAGAGTGAAGGTGGCTATTTTTCTGAATGTCATTGGGAGACCCTGTTGCAGTTTCATTATTCTAGAATTAAAATGTTAATAATTGATTTGCAGATATTCTACTGAAAATACAGTGAGTTCTGGAGTCCTACTGGTTAAACTTAGCTGAGGAAACCAGGGCTTTATAAGGTCTATTATTATTTGCAAACCCCTTCTCCCAGTGGAACCTTGAGAAAATCACTGAACCTTGTTTTCTGTTAAATGAACATTTTGATGACTTCATTCATTAAACTGTTAGGTTTTAGTGATAAAATTTGCTTAGCTCCAATTTTGTAACGTTTCTTTCTTTTTGATTTGCTATAGTCCAGGCCTAGTTAGTCTCAAGAACATGTGGTTTAGCAAATGTGCTTTATGGTGACAGTGGTGAATTTCTTCTCCTGGATATTCTGGAGTTCTTCCTTATCAGGTTCTGCAGTTGATTTTATAGCAGCTCGTCTTCCGTTTACGGTCCTCTTAACTTTTATTCAACCACGTTTTTGTGGTCTTTCCTTCTCACACATCTTTACCATCTGTACCTCCACGTAGCTTCTTACCAGCTGTCACACATGAGCTTACTTTTTTTTAGACCTCTTTTTTTTTAACATTAATTTCAGTTATTTTTAAAATGTATATCACATAATATTTAAAAATTGCCCTTATTTTTAGAGTTTCATTGAATTGAGCCCATTTTACAGGTTTGAGATTAAAATCAGAAACAGGTTATAGCTCAAAAGCATCTTTATTATGCCAGTAGTTGCTTTTTCCTATTTTGTTTTAGATCTCAGGCAGGCATTCTGTTGGTGGTACTTCAGATGATAAATACGTCCCTTTACTCTGAAGTAATGCTAACCAGCAGAGCTAAGAGAGTTACATGGCGCCATCAAAAGCTTCCAGTCATTTTTTTTCTTTCATTGATACAGAATTTTAATGTTTGAGAGTGACCAGCTCCTAATCTTCTTCTGATAAATTATTTTAATAAAGATTATGAAATTATTACAATTTGTTGGCCATTTTTGGCCTCATGACATGCTTTTAGGAATTCTGTAGAACTTAGACATGCAGACCTTTTCTTCATGTCTATTGCATAATCTAATTACATGAATAAAATATTTAATTAAATGTGATTTCAAAAGATACCGTAAATATCATGCTATAATAAAAACAACCAACCGTTGCTCAGTTTTTCATTAAGTTGATTTTCTTTATATATTTGAAAATAATAAACACATATATATGGAGTCTAAAAAAAATGGTTCTGAAGAACCTAGGGGCAGGACAGGAATGAAGACGCAGACATAGAGAATGGACTTGAGGACACGGGGAGGGGGAAGGGTAAGCTGGGACAAAGTGAGAGAGTGGCATGGACATATGTACGCTACCAAATGTAAAATAGCTAGTGGGAAGCAGCCGCATAGCACAGGGAGATCAGCTCCGTGCTTTGTGACCACCTAGAGGGGTGGGATAGGGAGGGTGGGAGGGAGGGAGATGCAAGAGGGAGGAGATATGGGGATATATGTATATATGTAGCTGATTCACTTTGTTATAAAGCAGAAAGTAACACACCATTGTAAAGCAATTATACTCCAATAAAGATGCTAAAAAAAAATTATGGCTTATGAATTGCCTGTTAGTCATATTGAAAATTCATGGGTACATGGACTGAGTAGATACAGACCATGCAAACTACTTTCTTAGCTTCAATGTAGATGTTAGAGAGTGAGAGTTAGAGATGTTAGAGAGTGAGATAGTCTAAATTATATTTAGAGGCTGAGTTGTGACCCAGGAAGGGGATCCAGAAGTCATGGAGATAACTTCCTTGAAGGCATTTATTGTAGTTACTGGCTGGCTACAAAGTCCTAGGAAGAACATGTTGAGTGTTGTGGGACATGGTTCTGAAAACAAGAATGATGCTGTACGTGAAAATAATTGTAAAAGGGGTTACCATTTTTGGACTGTTATGTTCCAGGCCAAGTGATTTGCAATCATTCTTTGATTTAATTTTCTTAACAGTTCTGAAAGGTGGGTGGCATTATCCAGTTTTATCAAAGAGGAAATTTGATTCAGGGAGGTTAAGTGACTTTCCCAAGTTGGCCAATATGTGGTACAATTGGGACTAAGGCCCTGGTCTTTTGATTGTTAACCCTAAACATTTCCGGGATATTAGGAGGCAGCTTTGAAAACTTGTAATCGTTTAATTTAGAGTTTATGAAATGTTGTTTTACTTCTTTGCTGTGGCAACTTTGGATGTCATTACCACAAGAGGTAGTATCTAGATATTTTGAGAGGATTTAGAGACATTCCTTAAATTCTTGATTGTTAAGGAAATCTAGGGATGTTTTGGTGTACAGTCTTAAACGCAGTGCTGGCTGCCCATAAAATGTTTCTCCTGTTGCCTTTATAAAATGCTGGATCATTAATGGGCATTAATAAGGGTAACATTAACAAAGAAAATAGTTTTCGGTGGGAAAAACTACAGAGTAGGCGTCCAGCGACCTGGGTTCTTCTACTGGTCTGAAAGACTGGTGTGAAAACATTAGGATAACATTGAAACAGCCTTAACGTTCTTGCTCTGGGAGTACGGGAAGGCCTGAGCTGTGTCTTAAGAGATGAGCAGGTGAGGAGAGGTTGTAGAGTTGTAAGCAGAGGGAGTACCAGTGTGTTAGGTGAATCACTGAGCTGTTATTTTTTGAACTGTAATTTCTTCAAATGTGAGTTAAAATATAAGAAAATATTTTACTTATAAGGGTAACTAACGTATTATATAGAAACTATTACACATATTTCGTATTTGTTGATTTTGGAATCCCCCAAAAATGAGGTTCTAAGAACCAAGTAAATGTGAAAGTGCTTTGTAAATTTTTAAGTGTTCTACCAGTAAGAGGCATAGAGGAATACTGATATTCTTGTGAAGGATGGACAAAGAGGATGCTGTGAAAACTTAGGTAGCAGGAAGAGAAAAGTACAAGAGGAGCAACAGCAGAAGTGGAGAAGAGAGGTGTTAGAAGGTGAAAGAAAGTATGTGAATAGATGGGAAGAAGATTGAGTTGTAGTTCTCTTTGTGCCTGTTGATCAAAAGGAGGGTTATAAGTCTGTAACTGAAGACTTTTAACATTAATTTATGGTAAGGAAAAAGCTTAGCAGGTAGTTGAAACATCTTATTCACTTCTCCATTTAGTCTACAGTGACCATGTTAACAAGGCTGTGAAAATAGGCTAATTGAGAGTTGGCTGTATTGTGATTGTTTCCTCACTTCTGTATAGGTTTAGCTAATGGCTTTAAATTGTATAAGGGTGCTCATTAAAATAAGCTGCACTGAGTTCCTGTTTATTCTAGATTTATTGAAAATAAAAGGGCATAGTGTGTTTAAGGAAAAGGGTGAGGTTTGATCTGTCAAAATGAGTGCAAAAGAAAATTAGGAAATCAGGGTAGAGCCAAAGTAGAATGGGAACAAAATGCCATAGTAGGAGTTAGGTTTTTGTGGGTTTTTTTGCTGTACACGGGCCTCTCACTGTTGTGGCCTCTCCCATTGCGGAGCACAGGCTCCGGACGTGCAGGCTCAGCGGCCATGGCTCACAGGCCCAGCCGCTCCGCGGCATGTGGCATCTTCCCGGACCAGGACACGACCCCGCGTCCCCTGCGTCGTCAGGCGGACTCTCAGCCACTGCGCCACCAGGGAAGCCTGGAGTTAGTATTTTTATTTTGTTTTATAGATGAGGAAGTGATACAAATAGTTTGGTCCTTTAAAAACTGATTATAGCTATAATGAAGAGTACAGGCTGGAGGAACAGAGAATTGAGACATTTATTCGTCAAGGAATATGTATGGCAGGGTGAGTGAATGAGGCATTTTCTGTGGCCTCTGGTAGGCAAATCACAGTCAAGGATGCCACTTAAGGCTCTGCCCTAGTTCAGGAACGAGATTATGATGGTCTGAATTAAGGAATTTGTAGCAGGGATAGAAACAAGACCACTGATTTCAGAGATATTTAGGAGTTTAAGTCCTCCAGACTTGGTTAGTGTTTGTAGGTGATAGAAGTTGAAGACGAGTCTAAGGTTCCTGACTTGGCAGGAGAATAATATGTGCAAGTTTGAGAGAAGGGGAATACTGAGTTTGCTTTCAGATAAGTAGTTACGCTCTTTAGATAAGTAATAACAAGATATCAGTTGGAAATAACGGGTCTAGCTCAGGAACGTGGTTAAGTTTATAGATGTGATTTGGAAGGCATAACGTTTGTAGTTGAAAGTTTTGAAATTAGACAAGTAATGACCATAATTCCTAAATAATAATGCATGCAGAACAAAAAGTAACTGCCAGTGCTGGCCCTAAGTTCAAGAGTGTAGACGTTTTAAACTATGTATTTTAAATTTTGCCCACCTCCAGTCAAACCCCCACCGCGTAGCTTTATAAAGAATATATAGAAATATTTGCTGCCAGAAATATTTTAGTGTCCTTGAAATAGTGTACCGCATCCTGTCTGGCCATCAGCATAACAGGGAATTTGTAGACAAATGCACTTCCTTATTCTTCACTTTAGTCTCTTTGGAATTCTCTTTGCTTCCTTGAGCTGGTGAGGTAGTCTGAACAGATTTTGAAGCCTGAAGGCTTTTTTCACCTTCTTTAAAATCTAGCCCAGATCAGCCCTATTCAGCCATCTCTTTGCCTCTTTCTCTCCTACTCCTACAGCCCTATGGAGCTCAAGGCTCTGGCAAATAAAATGGCACTCCAGGAAAGAAAAGTAAAAACAGCACAAGAGAAAGAACCTTGAAGAGGACTGTAATCTTTTCAGTTCTCCCCCAAAGGTTCTACTCTCTAAGCCAGGGGATGGAGTTGGTGAGTCATTAAGAAGTGATGTCCAAATTCAGTAAAATAAATACATCTATTGGGAGCAAGGTCTTCAAGTGCTGAGGGAATTTGGAAAGAATCTGAGGTGGTTTAGCACTTAGTGGAAAAGATGAGTTTTTGGTTCAGTTTTAAAGGAGGTAGAAAGACAAGGCTGTGCAGCAAAAGGTAACAATAACATTATTAAAGAGGGAGGGAAAACAGTATGTACCAAGGAAGTAGAAATTAAGAAAAAACAAAGGAACTGGCGAACAGGACTCTTTATCTAAAATGCATGGTTTGGGATGGAGTTAATGAGAAATTAGGGTTTTGTTAAATGATTGAAGACTAAAATTTGGAGTTAGTACTCCTTGAACACAGAGTAGAAAATTGAACATGAACAGAAGAGTATTGTAACATGATTTAAATAGCAATTAAGCAATTATGGAAGATGACAACTGTTATATATAGGTTATGATGTATATGGCACTGATTAATTTATATACCACCCAAATCCCTTATATTTTCTTTTTGTTTTCTTATTATGTACTTCTATACCTGTAGTTATCAAACTTTCCTGGGCATAAAGATTATATGAAGCTCTTGTTTGAAATATAGATTCATCCATGTTACATGTAACAAGTGTTTAGTTCCTTTCAGTTGCTGACTAGTGTTCCATTGTATGGATATACTGTAGTTTGTTTATTACTATTGTGGAAAGGGTTGTTCTAGTTTTCAACTGTTATGAGGAAAGCTGCTATGAACATTCTTGTATAGGCTTTTTGTGACGCATGTATTCTTTACTTGTGGGTGAATACCTAGAAGTGGAATTGCTGGGTATATGGGATAGGTGTGTTTAACATGAGAAATTAACAGAACAGTTTCCAATGTGGGTTTACCATTTTACACTCCTACCAGCAGTGTTCCCTCTTCCTTTCTTTTAGGGAGGAGTTTGGGTGCAATTGATGTTCTTCCTTAAATGTTTGTAGACTTCACCAGTGAAGCCATCTGGACCTGGAGTTTTCTTCGTGGAAAGGTTCTTAATTAAGGATTCAGTTTTTAAAAGAATAGGTCTAAGACTGTTCAGATTTTCTGTTTCTTTTTGTGTCTGTTTTGGTAATTTGTGTCTTTCAAGGAATTTGTCCACTTCATCTAACTTGTCAAATTTATCAGCTTGAAAATAAATTATATATTTTATGAAACAGTATTTCCTTTTAATGTGAGTAGGATATGTACTGATGTTCCCTTTTATTCCTGGATATTGGATTCATTTTCTCCTTTTCCCTCCTGATTAGTGTAGCTAGGGGTTATCAATTTCATCAGTCCTTTCATATAATCAACTTTTGGTTTTGTTGATTTTCTCTCTGGTTTATCTGTTTTCTATTTCATGATTTGAGCTCTTTTACTAATTCCTTACTTTCTCCATACTTGGGTTTAATTTGTTCTCCTTTTTCTAGCTTTTAAGGTGAAAGCTTAGGTCATTGATTTTTAATTTTTTTAAAAAATTATCAACACTTAAAGCTTATACATTTTCATTATCATTATATTCAAAATAGTTCCTAATTTCTCTTATAATTTTTCTTTGATTCATGGGTTGTTTCGAAGAGTTTTGCCAAATAATTTCCCAATATTTGGAATTTTCCAGGTGTTTTGTTACTGTGTTTTCATTTAATGCCATTGTGATCAGAGAACAAACTCTTAATAATTTCAATCCATTTAAGCTTTTTTTATTGTTTTATGGCCCAACACATGGTATATCTTGCTGAATGTTCAATGTGTACTTGAGAAGAATGTATATTCTCCTGTTGCTGGGTGGAATGCTCTCTAAATGTCAGTTAGGTTAGGTTGGTCTTTGTATATCTTCTATATTAGGTTAGGTTGGTCTTTGTATATCTTCTGTATTTTTACTAATTTTCTGCCTGCTTGTTCTATCAATTACTGAGAGAGCAGAGTTGAAGTTTTCACCTACAATTTTGGATTTCTCTGTTTCTCTTTTCAGTTCTATCAGATTTTGTTTCATGTTTCAAGCACTGTTAGAGCACTGTTAGGTGCATGCACATTTAGGATTGTTAAGTCTTGTTAATGAATTGGTCCCCATGTCATCATGAAATGTCCCTTTTTATTCCTCGTAATTTCCCTTGTTCTGAAGTCTCTGTGTCCTTTTGATTTTGCATGGTATATCTTCTTCCATCCTTTTACTTTTAACCTATCTGTATCGTTATATTTAAAGTGGGTTTCTTGTAAACAGCATGTAGTTGGGTCTTGCTTTTTTATCCAGTCTGACAATATCTCTTTTAATTTGGTGTGTTTACCAGCAATTGGCAAACTATGGCTGGCAGACCAAACTCTACCACTTGTTTATGTAAATAAAGTTTTATTGGGATGTAGTCAGGTTCATTCATTTACGTATTGTTTGTGGTTGCTTTTGTGCTACAGGTGGCAAGGTTAAGTAGCTGGGACAGAGACCAAAGCATAAAATATTTTCTGGTTCTTTATAGAAAAAGGTTGCCTACCACTAGCTTAGACCATTTACACTTAATGGAATTAAGGTTGGATTAAAATGTACTATCTTACTATTTGTTTACTATTTGTTCTTTTTTCCTTGGTTTCCTTGTCTTCTTTTGGACGGATTATTCTTTATGGTTCCATTTTATTTTTTCTGTTGGTTTATAACATTTCTCTTAAAAAAATTTTTAGTGGTAGTCCTTCTAGTTAATTAATAACAGTCTGCCATCAAATAATATTATACCACTTCATGAGTAATGCAAGAATTGTACATAATGTTACAATTTCTCCTTCCCATGTTTTGTGCTTTTTTGTCATACATTTTGATATGTGTGTTTTAACCCTGTTGCTGATCTTTTTGCTTTTGTCAGGCAGTTACCTTTTAGAACAATTAAAAATGAGAAAAATGTCTTTCTTATTTGTCTCATTTTAATCACTTCTTTAGATCTTCATTTCTTTGTGTAGATTCAAGTTTGTGTCTAATATCATATTCCTTTTGCTTGAAAAACTTCCTTTTATATTTCTTTTAGTGCAGCTTTCTCTCTCTTTCCCTCTGTCCCCACTTTGTCTCTCATTTTGCCTTCAGTTTTGGAACTTATTGTTAGTAGTTACAGAATTGTAGGTTTTCAGGTGTTTTTTCCCCCTTTGAGCACCTTAAAATGTTTTTCTCCATCTTCTCATTTGCATAGCTTCTGACAAGAACTCTGTGGTGATTTTTCTGTTTGTTTCCCCATATGTAATATGTGTTTTCCCTTTGGCTGCTTTTATGATTTTTCTCTTTATCACTGGTTTTCAGCAACTTTATTATGATGCTCCTTGGTATGGTTTTATTTGTGTTTATTCTTGGGGTTTATTGAACTTCTTAGATCTGTGGGTGTATTGTTTTCATCATATTTGTAAAATTTTTAGCCATCTAACTTCAAATTTTTGAATTCCCAAGTATTTTTCTCCTCAGACTCCAGTCCTGCATATGTTCATTCAGCCACTTAATATTAGTTCACAGATCACTGAAGTTCTCTCCATTTTTCTTCTAATCCCTTTTTCTTTTCTTTCAACATGAAAAGTTTGTTTCCCAGTCTTCAAGCACACTAATTTTTTTTTTTTGCGGTACACGGGCCTCTCACTGTTGCGGCCTCTCCCGTTCCGGAGCACAGGCTCCGGACGCGCAGGCTCAGCGGCCATGGCTCACGGGCCCAGCCGCTCCGCGCATGTGGGATCCTCCCAGACCAGGGCACAAACCCGGGTCCCCTGCATCGGCAGGCGGACTCTCAACCACTGTGCCACCAGGGAAGCCCCAAGCACACTAATTTTAAAAAATTCTCCTTTGTCTAATATGCTGTTATACCCATCAAGTTAAATTTTTATATCAGGTGTTTTTTTTTTTTAGTTCTAGAATTACTATTGATTTAAAAAAATAACTTCCACTTCCCTGTTAAGATTTTTTCTTTTTTTTCATTATGTCCATGTTTTCCTTTAAGCCTTTGAACTCTTTTCTATTAGCTATTTTGAAGTCCTTGTATTAAAATTCTCTTTATCCCTACCACTCCTGGATCCTGATTATAGGTTACCATTTCTTATTTTTTCATACATCTGGTAATTTCTTCTGGGGTTATGGTGTTGAATATTTGCCTTGATTTTTTTTTTTTTTTGTCTTCCTTTCTTGAGTATTAAGTTTTATTCTGGCAGGCAGTTGCTTTGTGGATCAGATTGATCTTTTGAGTTTTGTTTTCAGGGTTTTTTGGGTTTTGGTTTTGGGCAGTTCTAGAATAGCTTTCAGTTTAGGGCTAGTTTGGGCCCATTACTGAGGCATGCCCCTTCTTGTGTCTCACTTGATTGCCCCATGTGTTCATCAAGGTTTATTCATCCCAGCTGGTGGAAACTGAATGATCCTGGCCCTGTGTGAACTCTGGAAGTTGTTAGGCTTAGAGCTCCCTGGTATTTGTTATTTTCTTGAAGTTTTTCTTTGTCTAGCCTCATAGATTTACATAACACACACACGCAGATTGGTGTTTAGCCAGAAACTCAGGGAGACCTCTTCTGTAGATTGTTGAGCGTTTCTGTTTAGTTTCTTCCTTTATGGTAATATGCCCTGCAAATTCTAGTCGTCTCAGACTCCACAAATTCTGAGCTCTGTCACCTCATCTCAGTGAGACTGTTGGCTCTGTTTGGGTTCCCACTCCTTTTGTTGTAGTTCCAAACAGAAAGGTGGGGCAATCTTTGGGTTCACCTCATTTCTTTCCCTTTTTTCAGAGGTCATATTTCCATACTGCCTGTTACCTAGTGTCTGAAAATAATTGCTTTATGTTTTGTCTAGTTTTCTACTTGTTTGTGTCAGGAAGACAGTTTTGGACTTTGTTGGTCCCTTTTGCCTTCATTTTTGAAGGGTATTTATGCTGGATGTAGAAATTTAAGTTGGCAGTTCTTTTTTTTTTTTTTTTCTTGTAGCACTTTAAAGTCATGATTTCAATATTCTCTCATTTAAGTTGTTTCTGATGAGAAGTTAGTAGCCATTCTTACCATTGTTCACTTGTAATACGTCTTTCCCCCCACCTCTGGCTGCTTTAAAGATTTTCTCTTTATCTTTGGTTTTCAGCGATTTTATTTATTCTAGGACTAGATTAGCCCTAATACCAAGGCATGGCCTTTCTGAGATCTCTATCAAATGCATGTCATGTGCATTGAGGTCTCTCTACTCTAGCTGCCAGGAATTTGAACAACTCCCAGGTAGTTGTTCAGCTCATGCTCCATAGTTGCTCTTTCCCCAGATTTTGTTCTTTGACTCGCCGCATGCAGTTTTGCCTTGTGCACATGCAGCTTAGTCCCTAGGCAAAGGATTAGAAGATCTCTCTACAGGTTTTTGAAACTTTTTCTCTCCACAGCTCCCTTCTTTCTTGTATTCTGCTCCTTAAGTTGCATGCCTTCACTAGCCTCAGACTTGGAGCTCTATTTTCTCAACTCAGTGAAATATCTGTGTTCTTTGGGGGTTCCCCTTCCCTGTGGCACAAGCAGAAAGCCAGGGTGTTCGTGAGTCTTTGTTTCCCTTCTCTCCGAAATCACAGTCCTATGCTGCCTGTTGTCCAGCATCTGAAAATTATACTTAATATATATTGCCCCGTTTGATGGGCAATATGTATAAAATATTATTTTCAGATGTTGGACAACAGTCAACATAGGACTGCCTTTCACATCAGGAGGTCATAACTGGAAATGGGAGTGTAGAATTTCATTTTAATTTTTCTTCTTTTTAAAAACTTTTTTGCCTCACGGCTTGTGGGATCTTAGTTCCTGACCAGGGATTGAACCCAGGCCCTTGGCAGTGAAAGTGCAGAGTCCTAACCACTGGACCACTGGGGAATTCCCTAAAAACTTTTATAATTTTTGGTACAGTATATCATACCTTTTAGAGTATGGCTTCATTAAAAAAATAATGCCAGGGCTTCCCTGGTGGCGCAGCGGTTGGGAGTCCACCTGCCGATGCAGGGGACATGGGTTCGTGCCCTGGTCCGGGAAGATCCCACATGCTGCAGAGCGGCTGGGCCTGTGAGCCATGGCCGCTGAGCCTGCGCGTCCGGAGCCTGTGCAACGGGAGAGGCCACAACAGTGAGAGGCCCACGTACCGCAAAAAAAAAAAAAAAAGCCAGCTCATATTTTAATTTGCAAGCCATACAGAGAGCTACAAAGAAGAAAGTTCAAAAGAAAGAAAGAGAGAAAGCTCAATATCCCCAAACCCAGAGTTTACCATGGTTACCTTTATCATTTCAGATCTCATATTGCAAATATGCACATAGAAGAACAATTTATTTTTTAAATGGATTTATGCAGTTCATGCTATTTTTTTTTTTTTTTTGCGGTACGTGGGCCTCTCACTGCTGTGGCCTCTCCCGTTGCGGAGAACAGGCTCCGGACGCGCAGGCTCAGCGGCCATGGCTCACGGGCCCAGCCGCTCGGCGGCATGTGGGATCCTCCCAGACCGGGGCACGAACCCGCGTCCCCTGCATCGGCAGGCGGACTCTCAACCACTGCGCCACCAGGGAAGCCCCATGCTATTTTTAATTAAAAGCACTTAAATTTAATTAACGGGGTAAATTTATTAAACAGAAGGAACACTGGAAAAATGGCTCAACCACAGATAAGTGTTTATCTACTACAAGAGATATTTCCTAAAAGATTTTTCTCTAAGGTTATGAAATAAGATTATGGAAAAAGCCTAAGAGGTTAGAATCATTATGTCATAGTTGGCATGCTTCAGTAGGTCTCTCATATAAAAAAGAATCACGTGTTGGCAAATACCTGCTGTTGGTAGGAGAATAAATTGGTACAAATTTCTAAATGGCTATTTTAGCTCAAGCTGCTATAACAAAATACCATAAGCTTATGGTATTATAAACAACAGGTGGCTTACAAACAACAGAATTCATTTCTTACAGTTCTGGAGCCTTGAAGTTCGAGATTGGGATGCCAGCATGGCTGGGTTCTGGTGAGTCCCCTCATCAGGGTTGCAGACTGCAGACTTCTTGTATCCTCAAATGGCAGAAAGAGAGCTAGCTAGCTCTCTGACTGCTTCTTATAAGGGCCCTAATCCCATTCATGAGGGCTCCATCCTTGTGGTCTAATTATCTCCCAAAGGCCCCACTTCCAAATACCATCACATTGGGGATTAGATTTCAATATATGAATTTTGGGGAGATACAAATATTCAGTCTATTACAATGGCAATTTGGCAATATTCAGAATCCTTAAAAATGTTCACATCCTTTGCCCCAAATTTCATTTTTAGGAATTTATTATAAGCAACTAAGAGATGTGTACATTATGTGTACACATGAGTGTGTGTTATTCATTTCAGTGCTATTTATAATGTTGAAAAATTAGAAGCCTGTTAAATGATTAAATTATGATACAGCCATATAACCAAATACCATAAAAACATTATAAATTATGTTTTAAAAATTTTTTGTTTAGTATACTACTAATAAAAATAATTGGCAGGTGATAAAAATCATGAGCTTTAAGATGTTTAAGGGTATAAGGTATAAGAAAATATTCAAATATAGTAAATGAAAAAAGTAAGATGATATTTTGGAGTATCTTAAAAAGGATATATTTATTTTAAAGTAGGATGTAAAATAAAATATGCTAACTTTGAGTAGTTAAATTATGGGTTATTTTTCAATTATATACTGTTTAATGTTTTTCACATTTTCTACAATAAGCATGTACTATGTTAAAATCATACAAAAAACTTAATTTTTAAAATTCTGATAAATTGAATGATTGGGAGGATGAGGGAAGAAGGATTTACATGATTGTAGTCTTTCTCATCTTAATCATATGCCTCTTCTCCATTTTTGCAGGTTCTTTAGCTTGAACTTTATCTGTATAGATTTAGTGAAACAGGCATTTATTCTTATACTGTATACGTAATATATATCCTAAACTTTTTCTAATTTAAGGCAGTCTCCCATGTTTCACAGTTTAAAATTTTGGGTTTCTATCAAGCACTGCTTTGTACACTTGAAGAGATGTAATATTGCTTTCTTTCCCTTTTCCATTTTTTTCCAGAGCTGTTTTTTTAAGTTTTCGTCCTGCTTTCTCAGCCAGCGTTACTGCCCACCTCCTTGCAGATGTGGATGCCCTTACGTTAAAGAAAGAAGTCGTAGTCTTTAGTTTTCTTAATGAAATATTACATTTGCTGTCTCAGTCCCTAGCATCTTAGGCATATGGAGTTGGTGCTCTTCAGGAACTCACTCTAGTGACTCAGCTTCACATTTTTTGCTATATATTGAACATGTTAGAAATCCAGTGGAGAAAGTTAATATTCTAAAGAAGAGACAAAGGAATGTTGTGGTTAATGAATAAAGAAATAGACATGTCCTCCAGGGAGGTATCATTTATACCAGACCTCAGAGAATGACCTTAACTTGAATAGTCTAGTGTCTATACCTCAGCAGTTACAGATCCAGAAAACTCATTTTGGTCAGGGGAACTGATTTCATGCTAAGCAAATTTATTGAAGACTCATATGCGAAACAAAGTTAATTTCTTAATTTACATTAAGGAATAATATGAAGCCATAATATTTTGATAGCCTACATCTTCATTGTAGGGCTACATCTACCAAAGGGATGTGAACAGTTGGGGTCCAATAATCAGACTGTGTTTTCCTGAAGGCTCAGGCAGTACATTCTTCTTCGATTACCTTATTTTTAGTCTTTGTGAAGGGCTCTATAGCTGTGGGCAAATTTTTTAACCTCCCGAGTGTCAGTCATCTCATCATTAAAATTGTGATAATAACTAGCTACTTCCTAGGCTTGTTGTGAGAACTAAATAAGATAATCTATGAAAAGTGACTAACCTAGTGCCTATCAGACAGTTGCCATTCAGTAATTGTTCAGATGATTTGTTGTCTTCTACTTCTAGATTTGAGGTCTGGGGGTTAAGAAAGGCACTCTTGTTCTTTTCTTTCCCTTTGCAGGCATTTCTGGGAACTCTATGGGGCTAAGTGGTGTTGAGGTACTAACACTACTTGATTTACAAGAATAGTGTTCTGAGTGATAAAGTTTAACTTAATCTAGTGAAGAACTGTAGTGAATCTTTGCCTAGGTTATGTTTCACTGTGAGATCTAGCCATTTTAATATTTTGAGACTAAGGTAACAATCATTCTTTTAAGGAATTCGGTAGTGTTTGCTTTTCCAATTTGACATTTGTAAAACAGCTTGCTATTTCTTGTAAAACAAACAAGTAAATTCCAGATAACAAATATAATAAGCTGTTTTTACTCGTTGCTGACAACTTAGTAAGGTTCGTGCTCTGTAGTTAATATTTCTAATTTATTATATTCATAGATTGTAATGTTGTAAAGGACCTAATCCCTTTCCCTTTCCTTCAGATGAGCTTACTGAGGCCCAGAGAACCAGCCTGAAACTAAGCCAGACAGCTGATGCATCATAGCGGGTCCCTGGGACTGTGAGGTGCCAGTGCAGCTGGGCCCAGGACAGTGAGGCCCTTGATACAAGAGTTTGTACTCTGGAGGAGGCAAGGAGAGCGGCCAGCTCCTTCTTTTGGATGTCAGCATCCTTTCTTTCACATGGTTGTGAGAAGGCGGTATTGAATTCAAGCAGTGAGCTTGCCATAGTCCTGAGTGGCAGACATCCTAAGTGAGTCCCTTCTAGAAGGAGGCCCTGCTTGCCCCTCCTTCCTTGCTTAGCCAAATCCAAATCAGAGTGAATGAACAAATGTCCTTTTTGTGTCAGGTACCACGTCTACTAATTAGGCACTGTGGAGCAGTTGGGACTTACCTGAGAGGTTTTTTTTTTTTTTAATTTATTTTATTTATTTTTGGCTGCGTTGGGTCTTCGTTGCTGCACGTGGACTTTCTCTAGCTGTGTCGAGCGGGGGCTACTCTTCATTGCGGTGCACAGGCTTCTCATTGGGGTGGCTTCTCTTGTTGCAGAGCGTGGGATCTAGGCGTGCAGGCATCAGTAGTTGTGGCACACGGGCTTAGTTGCTCCACGGCATGTGGGATCTCCCCAGACCAGGGCTCGAACCCATGTCCCCTGCATTGGCAGGCGGATTCTTAACCACTGCGCCACCAGGGAAGTCCCTACCTGGGAGTTTTTAATGGCAGAGCTGAGACAGGTGTCTAGACTCCAGCACACTCTTCTTTTTGCCATATCCCTGTCCTTACATCAGATGAATTTTTTTTTCTCTTCTGAATTACTGTTTGACTTATATGGGAGACTTGTTAAAGAATATTTTGACATCTGTTTAGATTTTATTCTCTAATTGTCCTACGTAGTACTTTCTTATTTACAGTTCCGGTTTCTCATTATCTCATGGTGTGTATTCTGTCCTCAGCTAAATCCTTGTGGACCTATACCGTTTTGATCTCTTTCCTGTGACCCTCAGGGCTTGGAATATTTTAAGCATTCAGTAAATTGTTGATCAATAAGTAAATATTTGTTATCAGTTTTTTAATTGCACCAGACTTTACATTTTAACATACTTTCAACTAGAGAAGGATCTGGATTTGCTACTTAAAGCTTGTAATCTCAGAAGATTTAAGATTGAAAATAGTTATAAAAGTGCTGTTGTCATTTGAAAGAAACTGAGTGCTCTCACAGATAACTAACTTCACATGCTTTAAGATCTAGGAAAAGTTAGGGACGGTGAGGTTGGTCACTTATTTAAATAAATGACTTGTGGTCATCCGGTGTGTTTTTGTTTTTTAAAATCACAATCTAACTTTTTTGGCAGCCATCAAAAAATATATATGGTTATAGAGAATAGCTGTCTTGAATTATAATCCTCTATGTGTTTTGGTGGACTAATTTGCTATGGGTTTATTTCTTGAGAAGAAAAAAAAAATTTCATGTCTCCTTAGGTTAGTTTACAGAGGGATGCAGGTATGACCAGTCTTAGCACGTGGTCCCAGTCAGCAGTCTTTCTTTTCCCCCCAGCTTTATTGAGGTATAATTGGTAAGTAAAAATTATACATACTTAAGGGATACAGTGTGACGATATGATACACATATACATTGTGAAATAATTACTGCAATCAAGCTAATTTATATATCCATCATCTCACATAGTTACCCTCTTTTGCGGGGGGGCTGAAAACATTCAGGATCTACCCTTTTTGCAGATTTCAAGTATACGATACAGTAGTATTAACTGTAGTCACCATGCCATACATTAGATCCCCATAAATTATTCATCTTATAACTGAAAGTTTGTGCCCTTTGACCAACATCTCCCTATTTCCCCCACCCCCAGGCCCCTGGCAATCACCATTCTACTGTTTTTATATATCTCACCTTTTCTTTATCCATCCTGTCAGCATTCTTAAAAGTGTGTGTTTTTTATATCAAGGCGAATCAGATGAGAAAGATCTGGATAAACCATTGTAAATCTACAATTGCTATTAGAAAAAATAAGGGACATACCATACTAATAATGGACAATAATGTCATTTTTATTTCAAGGACCAGATGAATATCTAGTATGAATGTGGAATCTTTCTTTTGACTTGATATTATTTGTTGTGTCTCAAATTATCTTTCTTACATGGTGATGTTAAATATTTATCTTTAGTTGTTACTAGGTATTAACAACCTCTATGGTTGGTTGAGGGATGTAATTGTTTCTGAGTCTAGAATTTATACTTATGCCATATCTTTGTATAATTTTTAAAAATTTAAGTCTCCTGTCTGCTGTCTCTGCATGCTCCCATTTCACTGGCGTTCACATTTATTTTGAGCCTTAATTTGTAAATAACTAGAAAGTTCTAGGATAATTTATACTGTGTATAAAGTTTTCATACTTTCTCTAGTTGCGGCGAGCAGGGGCTACTCTTCGCTACAGTGGCTTTTCTTGTTGCGGAGCACGGGCTCCAGGCACGTGGACTTCCGTAGTTGCAGCACATGGGCTCAGTAGTTGTGGCTCGCGGGCTGTAGAGCACAGGCTCAGTAGTTGTGCCACACAGGCTTCAGTAGCTGTGGCACATGGGCTTAGTTGCTCTGCAGCATGTGGAATCTTCCCAGACCAGGGCTCAAATCCGTGTCCCCTGCATTGGCAGGCAGATTCTTAACCACTACACCACCAGGGAAGTCTCTACGTATTTTTAAAAGCTTTAAAAACCTTTGATTAATGTACAATAAAATTGACTTTTTTGGTGGGGAGGGCATATGGTTATTTAAATTTTACCTCGTATATAGATCTATGTAACCACCACCACAGTCAGGATACAAAACAGTTCCATCATGCCCCAGAACTCCCTCATGCTGTCCCTTTGTATCACACCCCAGACCTCTGGCTATCCCCTCTTAACCCCAATCACTGATGGTCATATAAATGGAATCATACAGTATGTATACTTTTGAGACTGGATTCTTTCATTCGCAGTAATACTCTTGAAATTCATCCAAGCTATTGCATATATCAGTAATTCTATTTTATTGCTCAGTAGTATTCCATTGATAAACTGTACTACAGTTTGATTATCTGTTCACCTATTGAAAAACATTTGGGTTATTTTCAGTTTGGGGCAATTATGAAAGAACTGTTATAAACACTTATGTACAGGTTTTTGTGTGAGCACAGATTTTCATTTCTGTAAGATAAATACCAAGGAGTGGGATTGCTGGGTCATATGATAAGTGTATATTTAACTTCACAAGGAACTTGCCAAACTTTTTCAGAATTTATGTCCCATTTTGCCTTCCTACTTAGAATGTATGCAAGTTGTAGTTGCTCTGCGTCTTCTCCAGCATTTGGCGTTACACTTTTTAAAAACAATTTTAGCTGTTATAATATTGTTATGCCTTTAATTTAGATTTCCCTAATAGCTAAAAATATTGACCACCTTTTAATGTAGTCAGTTGCCCTCCATCTAGCTCTTTGGTGCACTTTTTGTTCAAGTCTTTTACCCATTTTTAATCGGGGTCTATGTTTTCTTACTGTTGAGTTTTGAGAGTTCTTTACATACTCAGAATTCAAATCCTCTGTCACATATGCCATTTGTAAATATTTTCTCCCAGTCTTGTAGCTTGGTATTCATTTTCTTGACAGTGTCTTTCACAAAGCAAAAGTTTTTAATTTTGAAGTCCAATTTATAACTTTTTTTCTTTTATGGATCATGCTTTTGGTGTCGTGTGTAAAACTTTGCCTAACCCATGTCACTACAGTTTTATCCTGTAGATTCTAAACGTTTTATAGCTTTGTATTTTACATTAAGATCTGTGATCCATTTTTAGTTAATTTCTGTATAAGGTGTGAGGTTTAGGTTATATTCTTGCCTATGGATGTCCAGTTGTTACAACACTATTTTTGGAAAAGACTATCCTTCTTCCGTTAAATTGCCTTTGCAGACATCTTTGTCCAAAATCAGTTGCCATATTTGTATGGATCTGTTTCTCAAGTATAGTCCATTGATTTATGTGTCTGTTCTTTAACCCAATACTGTACCCTCTTAATTACTGTAGCTTTAGAGTAAGTTTTAACATCAATTAGTATGATTCTTTCATTTTTATTCTTTTTAAGAATTATTTGGCTTTTTTAGTTCCTTTGCTGTTGTTTTTAGAACAAGTTTGTCTATATATACAAAAAATATCCTGGGGGGTGGTAGTTTGATCAGAACTGTGTTTAATCTACAGATTAAATGGGAAGAATTGACACCTTTACTATGCTGAGCTTCCAATTCATGAATGTGATACGACTTTCCATTTATTTAGATCTTCTTTGATTTCTTTAATAGTGGTGTGGCTTTGGCATACAGCTCTTATACCTGTTCTATTAGATTTATACCTCTGTATTTCAAATTTTGGGGAGCTATTATAATGATATTTAAAAATTTTGGTTTCTACTTTTTCATTGCTAGTATTATATACGTGATTGATTTTTGTGTATTGACCTTATACTTTATGACTTTGTAATTTTACTTATCAGTTCTGGGAGATTTTGTGTAGATTCTTTGAGATTTTTATGTAGACAATCATATTGTCTGCAAATAGGACTTATTTTTTCTTTGTAATCTGTATGCTTTTTCTTCCCCCTTGCCTTCTCATACTTGCTAGGACTTTGAATACAGTGTTGAATAGAAGTGGTGAGAGTAGGTATCACTGACTTGTTCCCAATCATAGGGACAATGTATTCAGTCTTTCACCATTAAGTATGATGTTAGCTGTAAGCATGTCCTTCCTTCTACTTGATTTGGGTTTACTTTGCTCTTCTTTTTTTCTAATTTAAGGTGGACACTTAAGATTATTGATTTGAGAATTTTCTTCTTTGATAATGTAAGCATTTAATGCTATAAATTGTCCCCTGAGCATTGCTTAACTGCATTGTACAAATTCTGATGTGTTTTAATTTTCTTTCAATTAAAAATATTTTCTAATTTTCCTTGAGATTTTCTCTCTGACCTGTCGATTATTTGTAAGGGCATCATTTAATTTCCCAATTTTTAGAGGTTTTTCTGTTATTGATTTCTAGCTTAAATTCATTGTGGTCAGAGAACATATTTTGTGTTACTTAAGTTCTTTTAAATTTGCTAAGATTGTTTTATGACCCAGGATAAGGTCTGCCTTGATGAACATTCTCTGTGGACTTGAAGAGAAAGTTGTTGGGTGGAGTGTTCTACAAATGTCAGTTAGATCCAGTTGGTTGACAGTTTTGTTCAGTTCTCTATCCTTGTTGATTTTTTGTTTACTAATTAGATAGATTACTGAGATAAGCATGTTGAAGTCTCCAGCTATAGTTAGAGATTTCTGTATTTTTCCTTCCAGTTCTGTCAGATTTTTACTTCATGTATTTTGAAGAACTGTTAGGTTGCACATAATCTTCTTGGTGAACTGACCCTTTTATCATCATATAATGTCATTTTTTATGCCTGGTAATTTTCTTTGCTTTGAAGTTTACTTTATTTGGTATTAATATAGCTACTCCACCTTTCTCTCTCCTTTTTTTTTTTTTGTGGTATGCGGGCCCCTCACTGTCGTGGCCTCTCCCCTTGCGGAGCACAGGCTCTGGACGCGCAGGCTCAGCGGTCATGGCTTACGGGCCCGGCCGCTCCGTGGCATGTGGGATCTTCCCGGACCGGGGCACAAACCCACATCCCCTGCATCGGCAGGCAGACTCTCAACCACTGCGCCACCAGGGAAGCCCCTCCACCTTTCTCTTGATTAGTATTTCTATGATATATCTTTCCCCATCCTTTTACTTCTAACCTACTTATATTATCATAGTTGAAATAAATTTCTTGTAGGTGGCATGTAATTGGGTCTTATTTTTTTAATCCATTTTCATAATCTTTGTCTTTTAATTGGTATGTTTAGGTGCTTTACATTTAATGTAACTGCTTATATATTTGGATTGAGTGCTACCATTTTATTGTTTGCTCTCTGTTTGTTCTTTTTGGTTTTTGTTTCTCTTTTTCCCCTTTCTGCTGTGCCTTCTTTTTGGTTATTTGAACAGCTTTTGGAGTTCCATTTAAATTTATCTTTTTTTTTTTTTTTTTTTTACTATATCTCAATCTAGTGTTGGTGTGGGTGTGTGTGGTTGCTCTAGGGATTGTAATATACATATCTAAATTCTTATAGTCTACTTAGGTTAGGGTAAATATTTTCCCACTTAATTGGGATGTAGAAATCTTAATACTATATATCTCTTTACCCCACTCTTTTTTTGTTGTGTTGTCATATAACGTCTACATACAGAGAAAACTCCATCAGACAATGTTACAGCTTTTACTTTTAACCACCAAACATTTTCAAGAATTCAAGAAGAGAAAAATAGTTTATTGTATTTACCCATATGGTTATTCTTCTTTTTCATAATTCTTTCTCATTCCATTTTCCCTTGGCATCATATCCCTTCTGCCGTTTAGTAATTCTGTTAGAGCTGATTTGCTTGTAGTGAATTTTCTTGGTTTTACCTTCACCTGAGAGTGTCTTTATTTTGCCTTCATTCCTGAAGGATATTTTCACTGGATATAGAAATTCTGTGTTGATGGTCCTTTTCTTTCAGTCTTTTAAAAATATGCCATTTCCTTCTGAACTTAATGGTTCCTGGTGAGAAATGCACATCCATTCAAATTGCTCTTCCCTTATAAACACTGAATCACTTTTCTTTTTCTGTCTACTTTCAAATTTTTTCTTTGTTTTTATCAGTTCGACTTTTATGTGTCTGGGCATGGATTTCTTTTTTGTTTTGAATTTTATTTTACTTTTTTTTTTATACAGTAGATTCTTATTAGTCATCTATTTTATACATATTAGTGTATATATGTCAATCCCAATCTCCCAATTCATCCCACCACCCCCCGCCCCCCCTGCCACTTTCGCCCCTTGGTGTCCATACGTTTGTTCTCTACATCTGTGTCTCTGTTTCTGCCCTGCAAACTGGTTCATCTGTACCATTTTTCTAGGTTCCACATATATGGGCATGGATTTCTTAGGGATTTATTCTGTTTGGGTTCTCTGAACTTCTCAAATCTATATATACATTGTGTCTTTTACCAAGTTTGGAAAGTTTTCAGGCATTATTTCCTCCAATACTTTTCTGCACTGCACTCTTTCACTTTCCTTTTAGGATGCCAGTGACTCCAGTGTTAGACCTTTTGGTATCCCAGAGGTCCTTGAGGCTTTGTTCATTTTTTTTTCTCCTTGTTTTTCAGACTTGATAATTTCTATCCATCTGTCTTCAAGTTCACTGACTTTGTTTTGTCATCTCCATTTTGCTTATTGAGCTCATCCAGTGAATTATTTCAGCTGTATTTTTTATATCTAAAATTTACATTTGGTTCTATTTCTTTGCTGAGACTGTTTTAAAGTCTTTTAAAGTATTAGGTTAATTATAAAAATTAGTACATGCTTGTTGTAAAATAAAGATATATGTAGAAGTATATGAAGTTTTAAAATCTCATTGTGTGGCTCTTACTATTAATGGCCATATAAATTGTTTTTACTTTTTGTCTATTGCAAACCAACATGCAAGTTTATATGTGTATATTTGTGTGCACACACTCCCACTTGTATGTCTATAGAGTAAATTTTAGAAGTAGAATTCTGGGTAGGCATCATTTTGAATACCCACAAAATAGTCCACATAACCTTTCCCCATTGAGGTGTAGTGTGAAGGTTATTTCTTGTTTTGCACTAGCATAAATTCTTGGAAAAAAAAATTTTTTTTGATCAGAAAAGCTTTTCTTATGTTTTAGATTAGTTCAGTAAAATGGCTTCCCAGAACTAGAATTAGTAGATTAAAGGTTATGAACATGCTTAAAGTTTTTGGTAATTTGTAAATTGATGTTCCAAAGACTTGGTTGATTGACACTTGTAACTATGGAATTTAAGCTCAGGAATAAAGCCTTTGTGTTTCCACTACCAAAGAACAAGAGAGTATTGGCAATATGCAGAGACCTTCTATTCATTTCAAAAGTGTTTGTCCTTCTTGGAGCATTTTTATAATAGCTGCTTTGAAGTCTGTCAGATACTTCCAACAACTGTGTCATCTCAATTGTTGATGTCTCTTTATTGTACCATGCAAGTTGAGATTTTCCTGGTTCTTCATATGCCAAATAATTTTGGATTGCATACTGAAGTATTATGAGACCCTGGGTCTTGCTTAAATTCAGTGGTGAATATTCATTTTTGCGCTTTAGCAGGCAGTGGACCCTGTTGGTTTAGGCTGCAGGTTGCAGCTAGCTTTCTGTGGGTTGTGATTTCAATATCAATTTGGTTTTCAGAGCCTGTAGTGCTTTGCTGTTTGGATCTGTCCTGTGTGTACACTGCCCATTGGCCAGTTTGAGATAGGTGACTAGTTTTTTCTTTATTCAATTCGCAAAAGTTTTTGGTTTGCTATTTAGGATAAAGTCGATGCCATGTTCAGCTCTGGAGTGAGCCCAGGCGTTCATAAGCAACTTTATGGAGTCGTTTTTCTGAGTTCCTCCCACTCAGCTATTTCCCATATACTTTCTACTTCCCCGGGAACTCCCCATTTTAGTCCTCCAGCCAGAAAACTTTGTCTGCGGTGCTCACTTCCTGTGATTGTGCCCACATGCAGGGACCAGGGGTAGGAGCATAGAGAGGGGGAAAAAAAGGTTAGGAGAGGGTTTTGCCCCACCCTCTTGAAACCACAGCTTCTGGGATTGGAGAGGATTTCCCTCCCTCAGACCTTTAGGTACCTGTGGGCCCCCTGTTGTTACTGCCTCCCTTTTCCTGCCCAAGCCTGAACTAAAGCACTTCACGTGAAACACTGTCTACATTGCTGCCCACTTCCAGGTTTCCCCCAGTCGATGTGGCAGGATACAAGAGGGAAGAAAGTAAACCCACCCTTGGTTCCATGGCCCTTTGAATTTTGGTCTTCTTCCCCAATCTACCTGTTACCATTTCCTTTTTTTTTTTTTTTTCTTTTTTTTTGCGGTACACGGGCCTCTCACTCTTGTGGCCTCTCCCGTTGTGGAGCACAGGCTCTGGACGCACAGGCTCAGCGGCCATGGCTCACGGGCCCAGCCGCTCCGCGGCACGTGGGATCCTCCCGGACTGGGGCATGAACCCGTGTCCCCTGCATCAGCAGGCGGACTCCCAACCACTGCGTCACCGGGGAAGCCCTACCATTTACTTTTTACAGTCTTTAAATAACTGCTCCGTACATTTTGTTTAGATTTGATAGCTGTATTCAGTCGGAGGGACAGGGTGGAGTGTTTTTACTTTATCTTAGCTGGCACTAGAAAGAACCCTGTATTGTGTACTTTTAAGAAGGGCATTATTTATTCAACCAACATATGTCCTTATCATATGAGTCCTCACCATGTGCTGGACACTTTAAATGTATTATTTGTTTAATTCTCTGACAACTGTCCCCCTTTTAGACATGAGGAAATTGAGGAGTAAACTCTTAAACTAGGTCCAGAGGCACAGATAGTGACAGGCTGGGATTTGAACACAGGACCCAAGGTGTGTTCCCAGGACCAGCATCATCAGACCCACATGAGAACTTGCTAGAAATGCAAAATCTCTAACCCCGCCTCAGATCTACTAAATCAGAATTCTGGGAATGGGGCCCAGTAATTTGTTTTGATGAGCCTCTGTTAATCTGATATATGCTAAATTTGAGCACCACTTCTCTATGCTGTAGGATTTAACAATACTATGTTTTAGTTTCTTAGCAGAACTTTAATATAAGAAACAGAAGTAGCTTTTCACCCTTGTTTGAGACATATGGTAGTATGTTGAGTGAGAACTAATTTTCTTACTCATGTCACTAACATATAGCTTTAAAATCACACTTTGCTATATTATTCAAGCTTATGGTAGTTAAAATATAAATACTATGAATTTTAAAAATTTAAATGTGTGTGTATGCAAAGAAATCAATTTAGATGTGGTTTTTGACCAATAAATCACTTAGCCTCTGGTAATTACTGTTATATAATGCTCTGTATTTTAAATTTTAGGATATTATTACTGATTTCCCTCAATTTCAGGGTAGCTTTTGATACAGGTTTAGAATAATATTGGGTTGGAAAAAATGGCCCATATTTGCAGGATAGGTCCTATTTTGTGTAATTTTATTTTTTTCATAAAAGATTAAATGTATCATTATAACTAAATTTAATTTGCATATTCTTGTAAGACATTTTATTTTTTTTATTGAAGTATAGTTGACTTAAAATGTTGTGTTAGTTTCTGGTATACAGCAAAGTGATTCAGGTATACATAGCTATATATATTCTTTTTCACATTCTTTTCTATTATGGTTTATTACAAGATATTGAATATAGTTTCCTGTGCTCTACAGTAGGACCTTGTTGTTTACCTATTTTATATATAGTAGTTTGTATTTGCTAATCGCAAACTCCTAATTTATCCTTCCCCACCTCCTTTCCCCTTTGGTAACCATAAGTTTGTTTTCTATGTATGTAAGTCTGTTTCTGTTTTATAAATAAGTTCATTTGTACCATATTTTAGATTCCACATGTAAGTGATATCATATGGTCTTTGTCTGATTTCACTTAGTATGATAATCTCTAGGTCCATCCATGTTGCTGCAAATGGCATTTTCATTCTTTTTTATGGCTAATTAGTATTCCATTGTGTGTGTGTGTGTGTGTGTGTGTATAGGCTACATCTTCTTTATCCATTTATCTGTTGATGGACATTTAGGTGGCTTCCATGTCTTGGCTATTGTGAATAGTGCTGCCGTGAACATAGGGATGCATATATCTTTTTGAATTGTAGTTTTCTCTGGATATATGCCCCAGGAGTGGAATTGCTGGATCATATGGCAACTCTATTTTTATGTTTTTAGGGAACCTCCATACTGTTTTCCATAGTGGCTGCACCAATTTACATTCCCACCAACAGTGTAGGAGGGTTCCTTTTTCTCCACACCCTCTCCAGCATTTATTTGTAGACTTTTTAATCATGGCCATTCTGACTGGTGTGAGGTGATATCTCATTGTAGTTTTGATTTGCATTTCTCTAATAATTAGCAATGTTGAGCATCTTTTCATGTGCCTTTTGGCTGTGTGTATGATAAGACATTTTAAATAAATTTACGAATTAGGAAAAAAAGTCTGTTAGAGCACATCTTCAGAATCTGTTTTTTTTTTTTATTAGCTTACAATCCACATATACTTTGAGGTATGTAGATTAGATTAGATTAGTAGGTATATGTAGATTAGTTATGGAGCATTTTCTTTTGTGATAATCTCTCCTCTTACTAATAGAGTAGCTGGCGGTTGGGGCAGAGAAGATATTCTCTATTGTAGAAATAGGTTGTTTTTTGTTTTGTTTTGTTTGCAGTACGCGGGCCTCTCCCTGCTGTGGCCTTTCCCGTTGCGGAGCACAGGCTCCAGACGCGCAGGCTCAGTGGCCATGGCTCACGGGCCCAGCCGCTCTGCGGCATGTGGGATCTTCCCGGACCGGGGCACGAACCCGTGTCCCCTGCATCGGCAGGCGGAGGACTCTCAACCACTGCGCCACCAGGGAAGCCCAAATACCAAGTTCTTACCATAGACTAGATGCTGTTCCGTTATTACTTAGTATGATAACCACTTGTGAAAAGAAACCATGGATGTAAGCATATAATAAAAATGTGTTATAATCAGAATCAGATGGCTGTAGTTATACTGTAGTTCATGGACCTCATTTGCCTTAAAAGGCAGATTCTAATCTTTACCTAATCTAGAAATTAACAAATTATATGTATGCTTCCTCTTTTCTGTATTGTCCATATTCCTCTCTCATAACTCTCAAGACTCGTAGTCTTTTCTTTGTGCCAGGTATTTCTTCTAGTCCTCGTCATTTACAGAAATAATAGTGTGCCTTTCTCTAATAGAAATAAGGCTTTCTTTTTCTTCCTGACCCTGTCCTCACCATACCTTAATCCGTATTGCTTTGTTTTCTGACTGAGCCATTTGGCTCTTCTAGAATATGAAAGAATCACCAGTGAAGTCATAGTCATTTAATACAACCAAGTACAGGAATAAATCACCCTTTTTAAGCATGGCATGTAAGACCCTTTAGAGTCTTTCTTCCCGGCTTTTCAGGTTGCTTTTTCTTTTACTTCACTCCACCTATCCTGTACTTCAGCCATCTAAACCACTCCTCACCTTTGGAAAGCCAGATCCTGTCCTCTCGTCTGCCTGAAATGCCTTTCTCCACTCAGCAGGCAACTAATTCATTCTTTAAAACCTAGCTCAAAATCACCTTTTCTGTGAAACCTTCCCCGACCCTCTGCATTAGTTACGATTAGGTACAGTGACAAGTAACAGAACCTCCAAAATAACAATGGTCTAAAAACAAGAGAGAATTTATATCTCTCCTATAACAGTGGACTTTGCAGTGTGGGGCTGAAATGACAGCTCTGCTTCATGATGTCATTAGGGAAGTAATGTCTACCTCATGGCTTCAGAATCTCTCACATTTAACCCTTGTCCTCACCATCCAAAATGGAACTATCTGTCTTATGCTCTATGATGTACCAGGGAACAAAAAATGGACTAAGGGCATTTGAGAGCTATCTCTTAACATTTCCCTAAAGCTCCCAAATTAGGTATCTGCTTGCATCTCATTGGCCTCAAGGAAGGCCTGGAAATAGTCTTTATTCTTGGTGGCTGTGTACCAGCTAATCGTATTATTATGGAAGAAGAACAGGGATGGAGTACAGCTAGTAGTGTGCCACACTCCCCCAGCTAGAGGTAGTTTCTTTGTGCTTTGTGTTCCCGACAGTACTAATTAATTAGTATTTAAGTTGTATTAGAATTCATTTGTCTTCTTCACCAGATTGTGGACTTCTACAGGCATTCAGGAAAATTATAGCAGAAGTATCAGAGACAAAAGCAGGGAATGATGTTTAAATACCCATGTGAACAAGGGAATTGCTTATATAGAGCTGATTTCTTAGACTTACATTTTTTTTTCCTATTTTCTCCATTTTGTAGAGGGAAGTGGACACTGACAATAGTAGAGGGCATGGCTTCTCCTTTTCAATAATGCCTCAAAATTGATCACACAGAGAGAACACAGTTATTTAAAAGGTGATATATTCTCTGTATTATACTGTTGTTTTTAAATTGTGGTAAAATATACATAAAAGTTACCATTGTAACCATTTAAAATTTTTTTAAATTTTTATTTATTTATTTATTTATTTTTTTGCAGTATGCAGGCCTCTCACTGTTGTGGCCTCTCCTGTTGCGGAGCACAGGCTCCGGATCCGCAGGCCCAGCGGCCATGGCTCACGGGCCCAGCCGCTCCGTGGCACGTGGGATCCTCCCAGACCGGGGCACGAACCTGTGTCCCCTGCATTGGCAGGCGGACTCTCAACCACTGCGCCACCAAGGAAGCCCCATTGTAACCATTTTTAAGTGTACTGTTCTGTGGCATTAAGTTCACTCACACTGTTGTGCAACCATCACCACCATCCATCACCAGAACTTTTCTATCTTCCCTAACTGAGATTCAGAACCCATTAAACACTCCCTGTTACCCCCTTCCCCAAGCCCCTGGCAACCACCATTCTACTTTGTCTATGAATTTGACGACTCTAGGAATTTTATATAAGAGGAATCTGTATATGTTCTTTTGTGACTGGCTTATTTCACTTAGAAGGTCTTCAAGGTTCATCGTGTTGTAGCATGTGTCAGAATTTCTTTCCTTTTTAAGGCTAAATATATTGTTATATATATGTACCACATTTTATTTGTCCTTTAATCTATCAGTGGACAATTGGATTGCTGTGTTACACTGTTGTTTTTGGTAAAATTTTTGTTTTCTAAAGATATTCTCCACACAAATAATGTCTTATTATAAGTTCACCACAACTACCCCCAGACACAAACCACATAATAACATATCTTTTTAAAAGGAAATTTAACAAAAATGCAAAGAAGATAAAAATAATCATCTATATTAGAAATTTATTTTTATAGGAAGTAATACCCCCTCCCAATCACAGTTTCTGAAGTATAAACTAAAAAATAAAATTAAGTTATGAAAAACATTATCCTGGTGTCAAATCTGGAAAAAGGTACAAGAGTGGAATTAGAAGAAATATAGTAGTTTTTCACAAGAAAATATTAAATTTTGTTATATTTAAGAGTCTCTTGATGATATGATAGAGACACAAAGGAGAGTGCAACCTATGAATCCCTATTCTTTTGAAATATGGAAATTTTACCAGTGGACAGTGAGAAAGAAATGGCTATAGCTGTAGCCTGCTGGATTTGCTTTTATGATATTTCTCCAGCATTGAAGAGAAAAGGGTTATAAATGGGTGGAGTAAGGAAAAGTAGCTCCATTTCTCTCACCTCAGCTCCTTTGTTATCAGATGGGAGTTAGTTTAGTGACAATAATTATTGGATGTTTGATTGCCAGTAATCTGATTGATGCCTAGAAAATTCTGGGGTTTGGCCTCTATCCCACTGTATACATAGTCCAAATTGGTAGTTAAATTCTTACTAAAATTCTGAGTAAGCTTTCAAATAGTTACTTAAATAAAATGCATGTCCAGTGGTTTAAACTGGATCTCACAGATACTTTCCCATTGCAGCTGATTGTTTGGTCAGCTTGGCAAAATGGTGAGTCATACTTCTCTAGCCAGCCACAGACCAGCTGTTGATTTACTCAGTTACTTGAGCCAAGACCGAAGCACCAGAATAGAATAGAGCACCTTGGCTCTGATACCGTTTTATCTTTTTCCTAAAAGTCTGGATGTAAATTTCCATCCTTCCCCTAGGTGTTTTGAGTTACAAGAAGCAGTACTTAAATCTTTTAGTACTGTTGTAGAAATAAAATTGACATGCCTGAAAGGATCTGAGCAGAACAGAACACATTGTGGTGTTAGCTGTAAACTCTTTTAGGGAAATTAGAACTTGACGTAGACATTAAAAATAGAATTGAATGGTGGAGGACAAAGTAGTGGAGGTGTTTTAGAGCAAGAATTAAGTTTGGATATAAAATGAGGCCTAATTATGGATGGCAGTGAGTGACGGTCAGCCACGAGAAGCTGTGTGTGACTGTTGAATGTTCCTGAAAGGAAATGAGTCTGGCGGTGTTAGGAGTTAGGAAGAGTGGAGAGACTAAGGTGTTGCAGAAATCCAGGAAAGTGGCAATAGAAATCTGGACAAGGTTATTGGCAGTGAAAGTGCAGAAGAAAAGGTAAATTTGAGAGCCATTCTGGGAAAAGAAACTATAATTGTGTCACATGGAAGAAGAGTAAAATTAAAAAATGTCTAAGAAATTCCATGGTGTACTGATATCCCATTTTGGGGAGAACTCTTGAATTAACTTTAGATATGGTGAATTTGAGGTGCGATGGGGAATAGCCAAAATAAGACAGATTTTTTTAGGCTATTAGTGGACTGAAAAGCGGGTGGAATGTGTGGACTAGACTTGTGCTTCTGGTACAAATCTAGCTGTACTCAAGGAGGTAAGAATTGGTCCTAGAAAATACCTGATTATAACAGTAAAGGCAAGAACATATGTTCTCATAGCTTCTGCATACCTGAAAAGCTCTTAAATAAGTTTTTTTTTCCGCCCCCCATTAGCTTTATTTCAACTGAAGGGATTAGGTTAGTTAAACAGGTGTAATTCATAAATTACATCCAGGACACTGAAGTTCTTCTCCCATACTATTAAATAAGAAAGTAGAATCTAGATTGCCTTACATAGAAAGATGCAGAACAGGGGCAAAAGAACTTAGATTCTTTCATAAAGAACAACATCTTAGAATAAGTAGATATTGTGGCAGAATAATGGCATACCAAGGAGCATTATGTTCTTAAATATTATAAGTTATTGAGTTAACTGTATTTAACTTGTAGTGTAATTTGTAACATTTGAGTAATCTAGTGTGCAACTGAACGTTTTGTGTTTTTCTTTAGTGGAGCCTTTAGCTGGAGCTGCTGTGCCAAGTGTTTCTTTATGGCTTTCTCTCTCAGAGCGACTCTTCGTATATGTAGCAAAATATTTAGAACCCTGTGGGGTAAAGTAGAAAAGAAACTTGGCAAAAGAGTATTTCTCTTATAATTAGAAATTGTCTTAAAATACAATATGTTACAGCAATGATAAAGCTAATATATTAGAGAAATAATAGCTTAGTGTAGAGATGACTGGCATTTCGCTGAAGATACCTAAGGGGGTAAGGGGCGTTTCCCTAGTGCCCTAGTGCCTGCAACAAATACTGCTTACTGCTTTCTTCTCACTCGAACCCGTGCCCCCTGCAGTGGAATCGCGGAGTCTTAACCACTGGACCGCCAGGGAAGTCCCTCTTCTGTCTCGTGTACACTTCTTTTTTTGCTCTTTATTCCTTCTTTTTATGGTGAAATATATATATAGCACAGTGAATAAAATAGAAAGGTACAGTTTAACGAGTAACTATAAAGCGTATTCACCACCCAGATCAAGAAACAGAACATTGCAAGTATACCAGAAGCCTGCTACGTGCCCCTTGCCAGTCAGACCCCACTTGTATGCATCCCGTCCTATCCTCCAGAAGTAACCATATTCTCACTTCGGTGATAATCATTTCTTCCTTCTCTTTGAAGTTTATCACCAAGTATGTGTCCCTAAATGATGTAGTTTACTTTTGCCTCTTTTGTATACATATATACAGACGTATGTATATATGTCAATACATAATCTTTTGTATCTGACTTATTTTTGTGCCATTTATCCATGTGGTATGTGTGTATAACATTTTCATGTCTCTGATCTATTATTTGCATACTGTTCCACTGTATGAATATGCCATAATATGTGTATTCTGTTCTGTTTCCTAATATTGAAAAACTCAGCCTGTGACCATTCTTGTATATTTTTCTTGGGGCACATAGGCACCAGTATTTCAGGAGTTTATACTTAGGAGTGGAATGCTGGATCATAGGGAATTCACATCTTCCAATTCACTGGATAGTACCAAAGTGTTTTCTAAAGTGGTTATTTATACTCACCCAAGCAGGATATGAGCATTCCTGTTCTCCATTCTCGCCATCAGTTGGTATTGACACAATCAAGTGTTTTGGGCAGGAAAACTGTGTCTCTTATGATTTTATTAAGGAGGATGAGCCCCTTTTCATATTTGAATTTCTTTTTGTGAAGTGCCTGTTAAAAAGGTCTTTTATCCCCTTTTCTATTTGGTTATCAGTTTTTTCCTACTGATTTTTAGAAGTTCTTTATATTTTCTGGATATTAGTATTTTAGTCTCTAAACAATTTTGTGTATTGAGAATTTTGTTTCCTTCCCTGTGTTTTTGATGATTAGAGAAGCCTTTAATTTTAATGTCATATGACTTATTCTTTTCCTTACAGATTATACTTTTTTTTTCCTGTGAAAATTTGCAGATATTTTCTTAGATTTGTCCTAAATACTTCATATCATTGATGCTATTGCAAATGGTATGTCATTTTACATTTTGTTTTGTTTGTTGCTGACAGGTAGGACCACAATAGATATTTTATATACTGATTTGTATCTACCAACGCTTCCACATTCTTGTTAATTCTAACAATTTTTTAGATAATTTTGAATCTTTTAAAATACACAGTTATTTCATCTGAGAATAATGATAACTGTTTTTTTTCAGATCTGTAGAGATGAATTTAAACAATGCCTTTTATTCCTTAACTTGCCTTATTCTGCTGATTACGACCTCTATCACAATGTAGAATAGGAAGGATGATAATAGGTATCCTTTGCTTCTTCCAGTCTCAGCATTTCTTCAAGGATAAGGTTAGCTGTCGTTTTTTGGAAATGCTCTTTATTTAAGTTAGGTAGGGTTACTTTTCAGTCTTAATTTACTAAAAATTTTCATCAGAAATGTATGTTGAATTTTATGAAATACTTTTTCTTTTCATTTTATTTCTTTTTTTTATGAAATACTTTTTCTACATCTAATGAGATTATCATGTATTTGTTGTTCTCACATTATCAGTGTGATTAATTTTCTAATGTTAATTCAACCTTTCATTCCTAGGCTGTATCTAACTTGATCATTTTTATATACTATTGGATTCAGCTCGCTAATATTTTGTTTAAAAAAACTTGTATTTATATTCATGACTGAGATTAGCCTGTATTCTTTCTTCTCATAGTGTCCTTGTTAGGCTTTGGTATCAGGTATATTAGCCTAATAAAATAAGTTGGGGAATGTTTCCCTGTTCTGATCTCTGAAAGAGCTTGTGTAAGATTGGAATTTTTTTTTTCCTTAAATAATGATAGAATTCACCAATGAAGTTATCTAGGCCTTGGGATTTTCTTTTTGGAAAGAATTTGACTACAGATACTTTAATGTTATTATATTTTATTTCCTATGGACTCTTGTTCTCACTTATGATGTCTTCTGTATGCTTATATTTGACTGTGTCTAATGCTTTTTGTTTTTAAAATTACTTGTGGGTATTCTTTGAGGCCTAGAATGAAGTTGTCTTCCTTCAGAGAGGGTTTATGTTTCCTTCTGCTAAGATGTGTGTAGGTATCATTAGCCCAGAAACATTTTAAAAGAATTTCACAGTTTGAAGTTCCCTGGATTAGGAGTCCATGCAGACACAGACTGCAAACCCCTGCCCAGGCTGCTCAAACTTCTTAGGGACCTACATCCTGGATGTTCTATCCACCATTCTCTTTTTCTCCTGCTTCTCTCTGAGCTAAAGCAATCTTCCCTGCAATCTCCTGAGGGTGGGATTAGGCTTTAGATTCAGTTGTAGTTTACCTTTACCTGCGGTTATACCCTTTTAGGATCCCATTTTAATGTGGGGAAGAGTTCCCTTGCACTCTCTACCTTTTGAAGAATCTGTATTTGAGAAATTTGTTGCCCTCATCCTATGATGCCAGTGAAACCAAAGACCTAATTTACTGAGCTCTATCTACAATTGCCCTCAGGACCAGAGTATCTTCAGGGAGTCCTGTTACCTCTCTAGGTTCCAGTTGCTCCTGGTTTGTCTGGCAGTTTCCCACCATCTTGTCAGCTTTTTATTCTAAGGTGTTTTTGGGTTTTTTGTATCTAAGGATTTTTAATTGTTTTCAGTAGGAGGGTTGATCTAAAAAATCCTAGTCTGTCATTACTAGAAATTGTAGTTCCTCTTAATTTTTTCCCCCCACTTAGTCTTCTATTTCTTTTGTTGACTTCAGCCTCCATGTTAATGACTTAGTTTCACAAACATTCATATATTGAACATCTAATATGTATCAAGCATGGCACAAAACAAAGTCCTTGTTTTCTTGAAGCTAACACTGTAGTGGATTCTGGATTGTGGGGAAAGTTGCAGCACCATTGGACAGCATTTTCCACACTGATTCACAGAGCGTTGGTGACCTGTGAAATCCTAGTAAGGTTGCCATTGTCAAGTAAATTTGAGAAATAATGCCCAGGAGGATATCCTCTCTTAGAGAGCTAAGGCACTAACGTATTTGAACTGAAACCGTTATTTGCAGAATACCTCTTAATATCTCATTAGCATACTAGAATTCCAGGGAACATGATTTATGAAATGTTGGAGTAGGACTAATGTATTAAACATCTCTATATTATTTACATGTTGTCACAGAGCAATTTCAACTTCTGCTTTCCCATAGTCATGTCTAAGGGGAACATCTGCTGAGGGAATAAAGCAAGGCAGCTGTGCTCTGCATTCTGAATGACTTTCCTTACTTGGCCGTGGGTAGTTAGACTAGCATGGGTACCCAAATCAAAGATGCCAGACATAGGTCAGTCACTGGCCAACCAGAGAAAGTGCAGAAAGTGCTGAATTAAGTTCTCACAGATCTCATTGGTTGGTTAAAGAAATAGAGCTCCTGCTTTGAACTTTATGTCTAGATGTACTGGGATTGGCAAGTAAGGGAGAGTGGTGGTTTCTGTAAGGATACATATGATGATGCGGGTCACAAAACTCACAAAAAGAAACGTATTTGGCAGTTAAGCAGTGGAAGAAGCAGAATTTGAAAAGTCAAGAGAAAGAGAATGGACCTATGATGGACCAAGAATTAGCGAAAGGTATGGCAGGGTGGCAACTATGAGATAGAAAAAGAATCAAGCGGAGAAGCAGAGACCAGCTTGTGTATGAATTCTTGTTTCCCTTATCATCAAATTCATACTTATAATCAGTTCTCCTCCCCCACCACACACACCTACTACATCTGCCAACCTGAGTGTCAGTGCCCTGCCACCAGAAGAGACTGATACATAAGGAAAGAGTTGGATTCATAAGACTGATGTATGAGTTGAATTCATATCAGTGTTGCTTTTTTGATTAACATTTTTATAACAATGGAATACCCACCATTCCTACCCCTGCTTTTTTCTTCTCTTTTTATTACATTTTGGAAACTCATCTTCTAAGCTCAGCTGTGCTAGCAGTGTTATTGTTGTATTGCGTCACATAATCTATTTCTGTTGGTTATTCTATAAATCAGGGGTCCCCAACCCCCGGTCCACGGCCCAATACCGGTCCGCGGCTTGTTAGGAACCAGGCCGCACAGCAGGAGGTGAGCGGCGGTGGGGCGGGGAGCGAGCCAAGCTTCATCTGCCGCTCCCCATCGCTCGCATTACCGCCTGAACCACCCCCCCCAACCCCCTCCGTGGAAAAAATGTCTTCCACAAAACCAGTCCCTGGTGCCAGAAAGGTTGGGGACCGCTGCTATAAATAGTATCTCCATATACAAAAGAATGCACATTACTTACTCTTGGTACTCTTTGGCAAAGAATATTTCCTACTTCCCAATCCAATGTTATTTGCTACTGATCCCCAGTACTGTTTGAGAATCACGTTGGCTTTAGTGGAGATCTCCATATTTGTTATTCCTTTCTCCACTGATTGTGTTCATCTGCCCCTCTAACCCCCATTTCTTTGTGTCTTTTTCCTCCACACTCTTCCCCCACCTTTTCTTTAAAAAGTTTTCTTAATACTTCATTATTTATTTCTTCTGCATTTTACACATAATTTTGGGTTTATAATATGAAATTAGATTGGTCTTTTTGAAGATCTACTTCCTTTTTATTTATTATTATTATTATTATTTTTTGCAGTACGCGGGCCTCTCACTGCTGTGGCCTCTCCCATTGCGGAGCACAGGCTCCGGATGCGCAGGCTCAGCGGCCATGGCTCACGGACCCAGCCGCTCCGCGGCATGTGGGATCTTCCCGGACCGGGGCATGAACTCGTGTCCCCTGCATTGGCAGGCGGACTCTCAACCACTGCGCCACCAGGGAAGACCCTACTTCCTTTTTAAATAACATTTTTCCAGCCAGGAAATTCGTACATTTGAATGTAATGTCTTGGAAAGTACAGAAAAGAAAAAAGAAAAAATGAAATTACAATAATCAAAAACCACCCAAAATAACCACAGTAGTATTTCCTATCCATAATCTTTTTATTAAAATATGTTTATATGTATATGTTGAGGTCAATTTATATACTGTTTTATAACCATATTTATTTTATATCATGAATATTTCCAGAACATTAAATGCTCTAGAAACATGGTTTTAATGTCTATTATTCCAGTAAATGAAAGAACTACAATTTATTTAACCAATCCTCTATTAACTGAACAATACAGTTATTGCCAATTTTTTTGCTAATATTATGCCAGGTGAATATCTCTTGTATATAAACCTTTGTGTCTTTATCTGATTATTTTCTTGGAGTACACTTCTATTGTGAAACCTTGAGTCAAAAGGTATATACATCTTTTCAAAGTTTTGATACATAATACTATATAAAATTTCCTTCTTGAAATGCCATGTGGATTTATATCCTCACATCAATGTGTAAAAATACTAGCTTCGCAATACCATGCTTAGATACTACCATTAAAATGTAAAAGAGGGCTTCCCTGGTGGCGCAGTGGTTGAGAGTCCGCCTGCCGATGCAGGGGACACGGGTTCGTGCCCCGGTCCGGGAAGATCCCACATGCCGCGGAGTGGCTGGGCCCATGCACCATGGCCGCTGAGCCTGCGCGTCCGGAGCCTGTGCTCCGCAATGGGAGAGGCCACAACAGTGAGAGGCCCGGGTACTGCAGGAAAAAAAAAAAAAAAAGTAAAAGAAATAAAAACAAACTTTGCCAAGTTGATAAGGGAAAAATCTTATATCACACTTTAATCTAGATGTCTGATCAATTCTAAGAATGACCTTTTTCATATATTTATTGGCCAAGTGTTGTGATTTTTCTGTACATGTCCTTTGCTATTTTCTATTTGAGGTGGTGTGTTTTGTTTTATCTTCTAAATGTATTAACACTTGGTCATATGTTGAAAATTTTCTCCAACTTATCACTTGTCCTTTAATTTTGTTTATGGCATTTTTTGACATGTAAAAGTTTTAAATGTTCATTCATTAAGTATTTTGATAATTTCGTTTTGGTCTCTTTCTTCAGCATTTTGTTTAAATAGACTTTCCCATCTCTTCTTTGAGAGGTTAAATGGTTTCTTATATTTACTTATTTATGTTGAGTCTTTTTACAATTCATTGAAATGCTCACCCATTCTTCTAATATTGGAACATTTGAGATTACAAACTCTTAGATCCAGATGTATAGAGTTTTCTAGTTTCAGAAAATCTGTTAACTTTATTTTTACTCCCATCTACTTCCAAAAAGAAGGGGAAAAATTAATTAACAATAAACCTACACTTGGACATTTAGTATGATGATAATTGATTTAGACTTATGCAGGGGCATGTGAGGGATATCTCAAAGTCTGTCAGAAATTTATAAACTAAGGCCTTCCATTTGGGTTTCCTGTTAGTAATAGCAGAAAGGAGGAGGAACAATGAGTTACATGTTTCGCATTGTCTGCTTAAAGGAAACATATCAGTTTTCTTAAAAGAGATTTGGCAGTGAAGTCAAAGACGAATTTTTTGTGTGGATATTTATGTGAAGAATGATGTCTTGATACCACTTTTATAGAACATAGAATAATACAAGGCAGTTTATTTTATAAACTCTTAATAAAAGTTAAGGGCATAATATTAAGTTCTAATTATGGTAGAGTACTATGTCTGCAGGCAGTCAAAATAATACAAACCACACATGTGTCTTTCTGGTGAAGTAGTTTGATAAGGGGTAGAGCTTAGACAATCTCTGGTTAGATATTTCTTAAACTAGCTCTTTCAGCATAATAGTTGAGATTTTTAAAAATCAGATTTTGATTCATGTGTATTTGTGATTTCTATTTAGAAATAGCAATTGTGGAATGATTCATACACATTAGGTCCACGTGTTTAACTGGAAAGTTTGACATTTTATTGTGAGAATTAGCCTACTATTTGAGAAGGTGGAGAATTATCTCATATAAGTGGGTTTCCAGAATTACCTGCAATCAGTTATACAATTTTTGCTTGCTACACTTCAAACAGTTATAATGTGAACAGTTTAATAGTAAATCTTACTTCATTTCAGATCTGACAGAATGTCTAAGAATTTTTTGTTTTTCATGAGGTACTGCTTCCTTCATTATCAAAGAATATTGAGAATTAAGTGTACTTTAAGCTGCTCAATTCATCTTTGAAACTATTTAAACTTACTTTATCTGTGAAATAACCCTCATTTTTAAGCTGTGTGTAAGGGAAGTAAATATATCTTAAACTGTGTAGGAAGGTTTTTTTTAAGGGGAAACAGGAAGGGGAAAGTTTGGGTTGACAGAACAGTATTACTTTTATTAGTTTTCTTTTTTTTTGCAGCTGACACTAAACTTGCAGTGTTTATATTGAACACTAAATCAGCACCTGACTGAAACATGACTAGCTAGAGAGTTCAAGACTATTTAGATAACTCAGTATGTTGGATGTTAGGGGATTATACTTTAATCAGACAGTAGTGTGATTAGGAATCAGTTGTATCTGATGTGCTACCGCTAGACCTGAAATAACTTGGAGTCTATTTGTGGAATGCTGTGATTGTATTTTAAATTCTAATATTTAAAAAAGTCACAGATCGTTGAGGTTAGTTAATTCAGTTGCTTGTAGAGGAAGGACTACCTGGGCTTGCTAGAGACAGAGGGTTGCTTATCCTCTTTAACATCTCCCATGAAAGACTCCTCACAACTCTCTTTTGGTTGTTTATTTACATTTTTAACTATTTGAAATATTAATTTTTTTTTCTAAGAGTTTCTTTGTTTTTATCTTCAGAAGGATTGAAGAGTGACCACTCAGAATTCTCCTTTTTAGAAAAAGACTTTTTATATACATGAAAACAACCCATTGGTTATGTTATTTTTCCAGGTGAGATGATTTCAGCTATATCTTTACATTCCTAAATTATAATACTGATAACTGTTGTTTTGTTGCTCCTTTTGTACTGAGTTCTTAAGATGTAGAGGAAGCAGCCAGACATCGAGTCCCTTGACTTTTCTTAGCTGCTTGAAATTCTGGGATCAATTTTATGGCAGATGTTCTAGAGGGGAGTGAGAGTGGAGGAAGGTGCACTATTTAAGCAGCTGTTTCAAGTAATACATGCAAATGATGATGAAGACTGAACCTGGGAGAAGGGCAGTGGAGATAGAGAGGATGGGAGGACCTGATAGGGCTCTGGAGTGGACTGTAGACCCCATTTTTCCAGTTCATCACTGCCTAGGGGAAGTATAAATAAAGGCAGTGGTAACTCTAGGATATCTAGCATATTTTGCCCCCTGCAGTTTGAATTTCCTCATCCTTCTGGAACATACAGAAGTTAGGGCTTTGGCTAAAGGCATTATTTTAAAGAAATGTCCCATCAGCCTGTTTCCTTACCCTTTTAGGTCATGTTCTTTGTTGCATCCATTTTAATTTCAGTTTCCATATGTTTGTTTTTGGCATATAGATCTTGTATCCTGTAACCCTGCTGGGTTTTCTTTTCCTTTTTTTTAAAAATTTTTTTTAAGATTCCTTAGGGTTTTCTATGTGGACAATCATGTCATCTGAAAATGGGTAGTTTTGTTTCTTCCTTTCCTATCAGTTTTGCCTTTTTTTTTTTTTTTTTTTTTTCCTTGCCTTACTGTGATGGCTCTCGCTTCTTTTTTAACCCTAACCTCTTGCTCTGGACACAAGTGATTAGAAATCATAGTTGTTAGACAGATTGACTTTTGCCTGGAACAGAAGTCAGGGTTGCCTGGGTTGGTGCTTTTCTTATGCAGAGATTTTTAATTACTGATTCAAAATCTTTTAGAGTTATGGGCTTTGCTTTTTTATTTGTTTTTGAGTCAGTTTTGAAATTTTATGTTTTTCTAAAAATCTAGCCATCCGTTTTTAAAAAGCGTTTTAATTTATTGGCTTAAAGTTCTTCATCATGGTTTCTTTTAAATGTTTGCTCCTTTTTTAATGTCTTACATTGTGTATCCCTGTAGTTTGTGACCCCAGGCTATTATGCTTTCTAAGGTTTTTTAGTCTCTTGCTCTGGTCTGTGTACTGGCTCAAAGCACTTATCTTCTCTCTAAAGCCCCTGCCCCCACTGCCCTTTTCTCATTTGCAGTTTCCAAACTGCTAAGCACTTCTGCGTGTAGTATCAGTAAATGTTAAAATGAATATATATTTTTATCATCTTTTTAGATTACCTGTTTTTCAACTTTTGATAGGTGAGGTTTTATTTCATTTCTGTTAACAAACTAAAGGTTTTTTGATTGTCCTATTTTTTTTTTAAGGGCAGTTGCCTTTTTAAAAATATTTATTTATTTATTTGGCTGTGTCGGGTCTTAGTTGTGGCACGTGGGATCTTCGTTGCGGCGTGTGGGCTTTACTCTAGCTGTGGTGTGGACTTTAGAGCACGCACACTTAGTTGCCCCGTGGCATGTGGGAGCTTCCCGGACCAGAGCTCGAACCTGCATCCCCTGCATTGGAAGGCAGATTCTTAACCACTGGACCACCAGGGAAGTCCCTTATTGTCTTATTTTTAAAAAATAAAATACATGGGGCTTCCCTGGTGGCGCAGCGGTTGAGAGTCCGCCTGCCAATGCAGGGGACGCGGGTTCGTGCCCCGGTCCGGGAGGATCCCACGTGCCGCAGAGCGGCTGGGCCCGTGAGCCATGGCCGTTGAGCCTGTGCGTCCAGAGTCTGTGCTCCGCAGCGGGAGAGGCCACAACAGTGAGAGGCCTGCGTACCGCAAAAAAATAAATAAATAAAAAATAAAATACATAACATAAAACTGGGGTATATTGCTTGGAATTTCTGGTCTGTAATTTTGGTCAGAGTGCTTCTCTTGGAATTAGTTTTCTTAAATGGTTAAAAGGTATCCTGTTTGTCTTTACCTCTCCCAGTACTCCTTCCAAATATCTTTCTAAAGCATAGACTAATTTCAAGATGTTTAAAATTTCTTTTTACTTAGGCCAGTTTGAGGATCTAGATTAAAAAACAAAGGAAGTTGTCCTGATTATGTTTTTTTTTCTTTCTTTCTTTCTTTCTTCGATTCATTACAAGCTGTCAAATTATTTGAAGACCTTGGTTTCTTCAGACCTATAATCTGGCATAGAAGAGAGTAGTATACTTTAATTTGTAAAGGAATGATAACTGTATTCTAAGTGGTTTTAGGTAAACAACAGAAGGAAAGTGTTACTATTTAAAAAAAAATCATTTTAGTCCTTAGAGTCTTTGTATTTCTTGTGATACTAAACTACTAGAGTTACAAAATGGTTATCCTTCCTAGAGAAGGAAATGGTCCAGATTACAGCTGCTCACTTACCATTGGTAATTGAGTATACTTTGTAAATTATTACCAGGATCACAGTGAGCTCATTGTTAAGCAGTCCCAAATCAGAGATTCTTTTCTGGGTTAAGGCTAACCAGTGTGGTAGCTTGATCCACTAGGTTTCTCAACTGAGAGTTGAGAGTTGCTTTGTTGGTCTTCGTTTCTTTCTAAGTTCACCTTTTGGTCGTAAGGGAGATTTGTGTGTTGTGGGGTAGGGGTGGGGTTGATGCCCTGTGCTCTAGGGAACGTTGCAGGCATTGCCGAGACAGCACTAATCACATACTGTTATGATGCTTAGTAGAAAGTTTTGCTTTTTGCTGCTGTCACCAACATGTAGCTTCTGCTGCCCTGTGGATTGGTCGTATAACAGAAGCTACCATTTTTGAGCCCCTGTTATAGACTCAGCTGTACGTACCTTTATGTCATGTTATCCTCTTAAAAACCCTTGTAAGAGAGGGGTAGTTGTTCCTGTTTTTAGATGGAAAGGCTGAGGCTTAGATTTCACACAGCTAGTGAGTGCCTGGATTTGCTTTTAGGGCTCTCTGAAGCGAAAGCACACGTTCTTTGTGTTCCACCACAGTCTGCCAGTAATGCTGGCCAGATAAGAAACATTTCAATGAATAGTATGTTTGTTAGTATATTACATAAGATACTTTCTCCATAGAAAAGGAAGCATAGCTTAGGATTTTATGCCTCCCTAGTGTGCAGTATCTATATGGTAAAATTTAAATTGTGGTGGTGTTAAAGACTAAAAAGGAATTTTGAAGCAAAAAAATGAATAAGGATTATGTTCCTGGGCCTTGCCCAGTACTACACAGATTGGCTATGCTTCGTTCAGGTTGTAGATGAGCTATAGCTTCAACTGCTAAGGAACACTGAAATCCCTGTAATGTTTCCTAGGGAATAGTATAGAGGTTTAAATGATAAATAATAGAACTTGCAATCCCGCATGTGTTGTGCATAGGAAAATACTGACATTTGTGGCGTGTCCTAGAAGAAATGAAAGGGAGAATCATTTATAAAAAGAAAGAGAAGCTAAAGCTTTATGCTAGATAGTACTGGTAACATTTGAAAAGTTCCTGTCTTTTGAGTGTCTCCTGGGAGCCAAAGGCTTTATAGATATGGTTTCTAATCCTCACATCCAACCCATGAAGTGGATATTGTTATCCTCATTTTATCAAGAGGGACACTGAGGTTCAGAAATATGAAGGACTACATCAAAGTTCACAGCATTCGTAAGTGGTGAAGTTGGAATTCAGCCTCCTCCCTACCACACCCCCTCAACTGACTGTCTCTTGCCTATGCCCTTTTCATTATGTTGCCCCTACGCAAAGTTCAGGCAGAATCACTACAGGGTTTAAGAATCTGGGATTTTGATGGTTCAGAGCGCCCTCCTGTATGACACTGGAAATTAGAATTGTGTGAGTAAAATTGAAGAAGCAGAGATGCAAATTTTAGATACTTTTTTTTTTTTAATCAGAAAAAGAAAGAACTCTTAAATTGTCTTTTTTTGGGGGGGCAGTATTAATGCAGAGTCTATATAACACTGTTACTCTTAATTTGATTTTATGTCCTTTTTCTTTTTTCTTCTTTTTTAAGATGTACTACTGTATTTCACTTAATATAAAGAAAGAAATATATCAACTTCTTAAACTTCTTTCATCCCTTGAAATTAGGCATGTGGTTTCAAACATGTTCTTTTTTTTTGATAATTTTATTGTTTTTATTTATTTTATTTTTTAACATCTTTATTGGAGCAAACGTATTCTTAATTGACCATATAGTTGAAAGTAGTATTCTAGAAAAGAAGTGAAATTTAGTCATATAGATCCATTAGTTATAATAATATCAGAACATTTTCAAGTGGTATACAAGCCTACAGAAAGAGTTATGACTTTCATAGTAGATGATAGGCATAGAATATAGACACCAAAACATTCACAATAGGCCTGTGAATATACCTTTTGCTCTGGGTTCTTTTGGTCAGAGTAATGTTTCACACATTGCAATTAAAGTGGAGCAAGCCAGTAGTTTTCTTTTGAGTGTGCACGTGCTAGGTTTGTCAAATTGTAATATCAGTTCCATCCTTTAATGGAACATTTTGATAAACCACCAAATTGCCATACAGAAAAAAAATCCCCCAAAGATTAATATGCTATTTTCTAAATAGTCTAATTTTCAGTTTTGAATTCTTCTTTTACCTGAAAGCCTTTTATTTTCCTAGTGGGTATTTTTTGTTTAATTCTTGGTTATTAATTCCCATTATGGTCAAAATGTGGCTGTATAATTTTTAAAATTTTATTGTGCAATGTATCGTGTACAGGAAAGAATATGTAAAATTGTAAGTGAAGTCTAAAGAATATTTAGTAAGTAAAAATCATATAGCCTTTACCCAGCCAAACAAGTAGGAACTTAACAGTGTTTTAGAAGCCTTCTGAGTGCCTCTCACTAATTCTATATCCCTCCCCACAAAGGTAACCATTTACCTGCTTTTTATATTCTTACTAGATATGTATACATATCTCAACAACATATTTTGGACTTTGCCTGTTTAAAAGATAAATTGATTCATAGTGTATATATCTTAATTTCGTATCTTTCTCTAAGCATTATATCTTTGAGATTCATATGTATAGATGCAAGTAACGGTAGTTTATCACCCCTGCTGTATAGTGATAGATTATCTGAATATACACTCAGACTGATGAGGTTTCGCTGGGATGTCTCAATGACAGTCTCAACTGCAATGTTTCCTAAATTGAATTTATTAACTCTCTTCAGCCCTTCACTTGCCAAAACTGCTCTGTCGATTGTGTTTTCTGTCTCTGAAATAGCATCTCTTTCCACCCATTTGCCCAAGCCGGAAACTCGTTTTTGACACCTCCTCCTCATTCCCCATTTCAAGGCATTCTTTAATCCTGCAGGTTTATCTTCTAAACATTTCAAATCTATCTCTATCTCCACTATCACCACCCTAGTCGAGTTCTTACCTGGACCTCTGTAGTAGTCTTTGTGCAGTATCAACATCCTTTCTTAGGCTCTTACCGTGGATTAGAGGCCTGCCTACCTCTTCCACTTCATCTTGGCACTCTTCCCTTCACTTGCTAGTCTATGTTAGCTTCAGCCATTGTTCATGCCATGCTTATTCCTGCTTCAGGACCTTTGCAAATGCTGCTGCCTCTACCTGTGGAACACTGTCCCTAATTCATTCTTACTCATCCTTTAGGACAAAATTTTAAAATACCACCTCCTCGGAGAGAAGTCTTCGTTGCTCACCATCCCTTAATCTAGATCATGACTCCCTGTTATCAGTAGGACTTTGTACTACTCCCACCTGGCACTACTGTAAAATTAATTAAATGATTATTAAGGAAGACCTCTCCTTTGATTCAGTCAGAGACAGTAGTCTGCAGAGTCTAATAAAGCAAGAAATCATAAAAAGGGATGCATGCCTTAAAATTTTTACTCTAAGAACATGACTGCATGTTCATTTGTCAGTCTTGTTATTAAGGGACAAAGGCCTTTTCTTTGGGAGTAGGTCCATTAGCTGCCAGTTCCATATTGTTTATCTTTCAGAAACCACACCCATAATATATCCTCTCAGATTTACAGTTTGGGTTTTTTAAAAGTAGAACAAGAATTTAGACTCTTCTGATACATTCTGAGTTTAGAATCCTTATGTATTTTTGCAATATTTTTTCCAATTTTTAAAACTATTTTCTTGCCTGTATCTAATTCAGCAACATAAGTATCTCACTTCTACTGAGTATTTCAAAGTCATTCAACTCAGTCTTCCCTACTCCCCTGCATTCTGTTAAGTTAATTAACAAATCAGCTAATTACAATAATAAGTATAAATGGCATGAACAGGTCTGGAAGCAAAATAAAAGTATAACTTAGCTGATGGGAAGAAGTCTCCAAGTGTACTAGGTCGGTGGACTCCACGGTTTTTGAGTGCACATGTACGTGGTCTACTGTATTGATATATTATCTATAGTGCAATACTGTAACTCTGAGGTTGAATTATGTAGCCATTTATTACCCACAAAACAGCAATTTTATATGGTTGAATATAATATTAAATAACAGTATAAAAGATAAACAGGCATCCAGTTGGATAATATAGATCATGTCACAGTAAAGTATGTAAATAATTTTTAAATAATTTTCTAAAAAACTCCAGTGGTTCTCAGATTCTTTTAAGGGAGTATAGCTATGATAGCCATGCATCCCTGGATTTCTGGGTCAGTCTTTAATATTTAACACTGTATTCTTTTTTTCTAAAAATTATTGAAATGTCACCAAAATATCAATCAAAAATGGAATCTCCTGAACTGCCTCTTGTACCTGACTTTAGCACAGAAATACGTTAATCAGCCATGTGTCCCAGTTTCTGTACTGTAACTGAAGAGCTTTCTATTGGAAAGGTATTACCATGACTTAAGTAGCCTAGGTAGACTAAACAGTAGAGGAGGGATTTTAGTTGGGTCACATTCTTCCTCTTTACTCACTGTGGCATGCCATGTAGTCTTAAAACTTACTGAATTTAATTTATTTCTAATAAAGTGTGGATCAAGTCCCATTGAAATGAACTGGGAACTATTTCAATTATTTTGTTTTGTGGAAATTTTGTAATAGATACTGCTTGGTATTAAGAGGGCCATTGACTATGTATGGTCTTTACTTTTTTAATATATGTAAATTTTTGTAGTAATAGAATTTGACCTCTGATATTTCATAATTCTGATTTATAGCTTATCCTGTTAAGTATCATTTTTCAGCAAAAGCTAGTTTACTTACTACATTATTATAAAACCAATTTTAAATTATGATTGTCCTTCAAGGAAGGAATGACTTTTCAGAAATTTGCTTTGGATAGTTTTAAGCATAACTCTGCAGGTATAGAAATGTGAATGATGAACTTTCAATCTAGAATCAATACAATTGAAATTTAACACTTTTTTATAGCCCTGTGTAACTTTATATAAAACCATAAAGTAACAGAGTTTTAATTTAGTTCTCAAAGGGTTTCAGCCAAACACATTCCCAAAAACTTAACAAGAAAACAAATAAAAGAACCTCAGACTGATATTGTAAATATTAATAAGATAGTTGAAATGCCTTCCTGATTCTTACATGGACTCTTCTATGAATCACTATCAGTGATTTTATTCCCAGTATTACAGCTGCCCACATAGCATTCCCCATCTTAGGAAAAATCTACTTTCTGTCCCCAAAGGGGTGTGGAAGCATAACAGTCTTTCTTTAAATTAGGGTATTTTGTCACGATGCAATCTAGCAGCAGTCTCCACGTTAGGAACAGAGAAACCACTAAATATCACGCTCTGTCTGTGAAACTGAACCAAAGGCTTAGTGTTAGAAACTGCTACTGTCACCTGGCAAGGACAAATGTTTTCTGCATGTCCCACTTGTTTATACAGCTTACAAAGAACTGTATATGGAATAAGTGGTTTTAAGTTTGGTCGCTTTCTAAAATGGACAGTCATTTTTTTAGGTATAATTTGCTTGTCAAAGAAATATCATTAGGTAGCTACAGAATTTATCTTATAAACATGGAGAAGAGAGATTTCTGTACTTTTTGAATATTGCTCTTTTAGTTTCTGCAGTGGTGTGGTTTATAATCTTACATACACTAGACCAAGGTCAACAAACTTCTTCTGTAAAGAGCCAGAGAGAAAATACTTTAGGCTTTGTAGGCTACCTGTGGTCTCTGTCGAATGTTCTTTGTGGGTTTTTTTGTTTTTGTAATCCCTTTTAAAAATGTAAAAACCATTCTTAGCTGAGTCTATACAGAAATAGGCCACAGGCCAGATTTGCTTCTCAGTCTATAGCCTGCTGACCCCTTCTCTAGATCAGTACTGTCCAACAGAAATATAATTTGAACCATATATGTAACTTAAAATTTTCTAGTGGCCACATTTAAAAAGTAAAAAGCAGATGAAATTAATTTTAATTCTGTATTTTACCAGTTGTATGCAAACTATTGTTATTTCAATATGTGGCACTAGCCACATTTCAAGGACTCAGTAACCACATATATCAGACAGCACAGCTCTAGACCAGAGCTATTTAAAGTATGGACCATGAACTGGTGCCGGCCTACAGTTTGTTACCAGTTTATGACAGGTTAAGTATAGAAATTGAAGCAAGAATTTAAAATATTTTATAGCAATTTAACCGTTACTTTATATCTGTTCAATCTAATAAGAAACTTGGCACTTGTATTTCATATATCCTTTTTTACATTTCTTTTTTTTTTTTTTTTTTTTTTTTTGCGGTACGCGGGCCTCTCACTGTTGTGGCCTCTCCCGTTGCGGAGCACAGGCTCAGCGGCCATGGCGCGCAGGCCCAGCCGCTCCGCGGCATGTGGGATCTCCCCGGACCGGGGCACGAACCCGCGTCCCCTGCATCAGCAGGCAGACTCTCAACCACTGCGCCACCAGGGAAGCCCCTACATTTCACTTTTTAAGCAATTTATTATTATATCTTACAAAAGAATCAGTCTGTGAAGTTAAAAAGAAACTGGCTCTTCACTACATATAATTTAAGAGGCACTGTTCTAGGCAGTTCCTCCTAAGATTCTGCAGGCCTCTTGTATACATGGCAAAAATAAAAAAAGGAAACAGTGATAAGATTGTGGTAGGTAGTTTATTTAGTACTATTCACATGCCACCAACCACTACAGAGCAGTGTCCTTTTACTTGTCTCTTTCACAGCTACCATTGGAGCCTCTGACCAGGCTACCCTAGGCCAGTGGCTTTTTTACACTGCTCTAGAATCACTCAGAGAGCTTATAAAAAATAGCAGTGTCCAGGCCCAACTCCAGGCCAGTTGAATCAGAATTTCTTGGGAGGGGGCCTGTGTACAGTTTAAAAAGCTGTATATTTTTCCAGTTACATCCAGGTGATTATATTTTACAGCCAGCATTATTGTATGGATTCCCTCATCCCAGAAAAATTTGCTCTTTCTCTGTTTGGAAGAAATCATTAATCTGGGTGGGGGATTTTCTGTGCAGGACCATTCACTCTCTTTAACAGCAAAAGGGAGACTTTCCGGTTAAATATGTCAGATTGAACTTTGGCATTTTATCTTTACGCCCTCCTAGAACCCCACTGAAATGAAAGGAATAAAAAACATAGAAGGCATAAATCACAAGTAGAAAGCAAATGAGAGGAGAAAGAAGTAGGCCTGATTGGTCAACAAGTTTTTGATAGAAGCAGGTTTGTAGAAATTAGTAGAACTGAGAAAGCTGATCTAAAAACCTGATGTTAAAAAGAAGCAACCCAGGGCTTCCCTGGTGGCGCAGTGGTTGAGAGTCCGCCTGCCGATGCAGGGGACACAGGTTCGTGTCCCGGTCTGGGAAGATCCTACATGCCGCAGAGCGGCTGGGCCCGTGAGCCATGGCCGCTGAGCCTGTGCGTCCGGAGCCTGTGCTCCGCAATGGGAGGGGCCACAGCAGTGAGAGGCCCGAGTACCGCAAAAAAAAAAAAAAAAAAAAAAGAAGCAACCCAGTTTATGCTGCTGGCTCAGAAATTCAAGAAACCAGTTACCTCAGAAGGTAAGGGTGGAGTATGGAGCTGAAAACAGGAACAGTGGGAAGTCTGTGTATCAGTCTCCCATGTGTCCTCCTTCACCCTGAGCAGCCTGGAAACGATTGTTCCTTTACCTTGGATAAAACAAGAGGTTAGAGCTGGGAGAAATTTAATCTAAGAAGTTATTCGTAACTGAAGGGATATCTTGTGAAAATAAGGACAACTTTTGAAAAACAGGGACTAAGCGAAAGTCTGAATGTTGAGGTTAAGACCTCACCATTCCCTTTTCCCTGTTCTCAGAGCGTGGCAGTCAGGTGTCTGTGCCCCAGACAGGAGATTGGAGCATTTCTCTCTGGGATGAGCAGCCAGGAGACAAGGTTTACAGATGCTAACTTCTGAGGATTCCCTAATAAAAAACCAACTCATTGTCTCATCACCTTGTAATAAAGCCAGTTGACAAGCACCGCCCACTCACCCCCACCTCCCCAAGTGGACAGAGCTTCTGATCAGCATGTCAGTGGTGATGCATCATCAGACGCTTGCGGAAAGCCTCTGAAGTAAATAAAAAACAAAGACCTAAAGATTTAAGGAGAAAAAAATAAGGTACTAAGAAGAAAGAGATAAAAATATTAAAAAAACATTTTACACTTTGTATCTGTAGAGAAATGAGATATTATATCCAAGAAGCTAGAATAGGATGCTATTAAAAAGAACATTCAGGACTTCCCTGGTGGCGCAGTGGTTAAGAATCTGCCTGCCAATGCAGGGGACACGAGTTCGAGCCCTGGTCCGGGAAGATCCCACATGCTGCGGAGCAACTAAGCCCATGCGCCACAACTACTGAGCCTGTGCTCTAGAGCCCGTGAGCCACAACTGCTGAGCCTGCGTACCACAACTACTGAAGCCCGCACGCCTAGAGCCCGTGCTCCGCAACAAGAGAAGCCACCACAATGAGAAGCCCGCGCACTGCAACGAAGAGTAACTAACCCCCGCTCGCCACAACTAGAGAAAGCCTGCATGCAGAAACAAAGACCCAGCGCAGCCAAAAGTAAATAAATAAATAAATCTATTATTTTAAAAAACATTCAGAGAACAAGAAAATGGTCTTGGAAATTAAAACTGTGATAGGAAGAATTGTAACTGCAAGAGAACTGTTAGAGAACTGTTAGAAAGTAATACCAAAGAAATCTACCAATAGAAAATGAAAAGAAATGCAATCTTGAAGATATATGATAATCAAAAGATGAATCTAAGTGGTCGAGTGTCTAATGAAAAGGATTTGTCAGGAGGGAGGGAGGGAAGGTGGGGGAATAAAAAGACACTGAAAGGGCCTGGCACAACGAGTGTAGAAAAGGTCCCACACTAAGGAGAAAAAGAAGAGGTACAATTTTTCACGAAATAAAAACAGGTCACATACAGAAGACTGGGAATTGGTGTGATATTAGACTTTTCAACAGCCATGTTGAAGCCACTAGCCAACAGTGGAATAATGCCCTCAAAATTTTGGGGGTAAGTTATTTCCATCACCCAATAGAATATTATCAACCAATAGCAATATGAACATGTTATCTAGAAACAATGAGGAACATAGCAGCAAGAAACAGCTAACAGAATTCAAAGTAATTTTCCTTGATTCCCTGGGAGTGGGAATCAAGAATGGAGAGGATGTTCCAGGCAATGCTCTTCTTTGTTATAAGCCTCGTAGTAGTATTTGACCTTTGGAACTACAAATGTATGAATTAGGTAAAAATAAAAAGCAACTCAAAGAAATGAGAAGGAAGCCAGGCTAGAAGGGACCAGGGTATCGGAAGAGTAGATCTACAAATTTTGGAGTCAACAGGAATGTAGCAGGAATTAGTCCTAAAAATAACAGGGCTATGAGTGAAATCTTAATATAAAAAAACAGTAAGTGATAACAACAGGCATGTTAAGTTCGAATGGTGTAAGCCTCAGAAAAGGCTTACAAAAATTTTTTTTTGCAAGGAGGAAGAGACAGAATGTTCTGACAGAGTTTAATAAGATTTAACAGTTCCATCTAATAGATTTTATTAGAATATATACCACTTAACAGTATGCTTTTAGTAAAGAAGAATCTGAAAGTACAATTTATGATTTTATAGACATAAATTCTCTATGTTGGCATTGTCACTAGTCCAAGAGCACTGTTAGTCCAAGAGCCCTTTCTGTAAGAAACTAAAGGGAAGATATGTAACTCATCTTAAGAAAGTTTATTCTTTATTTTTCTTGATCCTACTCAGCTTCTTGAAAAATGCAGGTATTTCTGACAAAGAGGATTAGTCAGTTATGGAAGGATCAGCTGTAATGACTCTCACCACTATAAGAAACAACTCAGATAGTTTTCCGATACTGATTTTAAACTGTGCAGAATAGTACCTAATGACATAGTAAACATGAACAAAAAATTCAGCGGAAAAAGTGCCATATTTACTAAATGGCAAAATAGAAAAAGAACACTTTTTAAAAACTTCTGGCTGTCATGTTGTGACAAAACTAGTTGAATTTTAAGTTTAGGCGTTTCCATTTCATCTAATGTTGACTTTTAGGTTACTGAATGAGACAGTGTGCCTATAAATGTTGTAGTTTTAAAATAACTCACTTATAAAATGTCATAAACTGCTTTAGATTTTTTTTTTTTTTTTTTTTTTTTTTTTTTGCTCTACGCGGGCCTCTCACTGTTGTGGACTCTCCCGCTGCGGAGCACAGGCTCCGGACGCACAGGCTCAGCGGCCATGGCTCACGGGCCCAGCCGCTCCGCAGCCTGTGGGATCTTCCCGGACCGGGGCACGAACCCGCATCCCCTGCATCGGCAGGTGGACTCCCAACCAATGTGCCACCAGGGAAGCCCTAGATTTTTTTTAAAGGAGTAAGAATAAAGATGCCAAATTGCATATTTTTTGTTTTTTATTTACTAAAGTATCATAACTTTTTTTCTATTACTGTTATTTTCAAGCTGTTCCAGGGTTAAGAATTGGGAAGCTTAAAGACATCTTCCATTTAAACCTAAATTTTATTTTCTTTTCTCCTATTTTCCATTATACTCAAACTGCTTCTTCAAAATCATGGATAAAATTTGTTATGCCCTAGGGCGAGGAGGGCAGATATGGAATGTTTACAGGTGATTGACCTGTAAGGTTTAGACTGCCAGATGAGTAGAGCGGCGGTTAGTTGGTAAGTGAAATTGGTAAGATTACTACTTAAAGGTTTTTTAACTAATGCATTACAGAAATGTGGCCCTGATTATCACTTTTGAGAAGTTGAATGCAGATACCTTTCAACAATACAGAACATACTTTCCCTTCGTAATACTTGAGGCAGTACCTAAATTCTTCAAAGAAAGGAGACAGAAATCAATGTCATAATGAACATGCATAGGAAAAAACCAACCAGAGTTTAAGGGTTTGTTTCCTTCCCCCGAGTTCTGAGTAGTCTATCTGAAAGGACGTGCATAGCGAGGACTAGCTTGAATAATAGTGCCACAGAAGGGCCTGCTGTCCTTACAGCTGCCAGACACTGTAAGAGCCTCATCATGTTAGCAGGGCAATGTAAGCTGAATTTCTGACCAGAACCCCTGAAATTTCCAATGAGAAGAAGGGGGGTGGGTACTTACTGCCTTTTCTGTTTTTACACACTACTTTGATTAACTTATTTTCTCCTTTTCCTGTTTTTGTCTTTAGGTCTTATAATCAATGGATAAAGTGGGGAAAATGTGGAATAACTTCAAATACAGGTGTCAGAATCTCTTCAGTCATGAGGGAGGAAGCCGTAGTGAAAATGTGGATATGAACTCCAACAGATGTTTGTCTGTCAAAGACAAAAACATCAGTATAGGAGACTCAGCTCCTCAGCAACAAAGCAGTCCCTTAAGAGAAAATGTTGCCTTACAACTGGGGTTAAGCCCTTCAAAGAATTCTTCAAGGAGAAACCGAAACTGTGCCACTGAAATTCCTCAGATTGTTGAAATAAGCATTGAAAAGGATAATGACTCATGTGTCACCCCAGGAACAAGACTTGCAAGAAGAGATTCCTACTCTCGACATGCTCCTTGGGGTGGGAAGAAGAAACATTCCTGTTCTACAAAGACACAGAGTTCACTAGATACCGATAAAAAGTTTGGTAGAACTCGAGGTGGACTTCAAAGGAGAGAGAGGCGATATGGTGTAAGCTCTGTGCACGACATGGACAGCGTTTCCAGCAGAGCCGTAGGAAGTCGCTCTCTGAGACAGAGGTTGCAGGATACTGTGGGCTTGTGTTTTCCCATGAGAACTTACAACAAGCAGTCAAAGCCCCTCTTTTCTAATAAAAGAAAAATACACCTTTCTGAGTTAATGCTTGAGAAATGCCCTTTTCCTGCTGGCTCGGATTTGGCCCAAAAATGGCATTTGATTAAACAGCATACAGCCCCTGTGAGCCCACATTCAACATTTTTTGATACATTTGATCCATCCTTGGTTTCTACAGAAGATGAAGAAGATAGGCTTCGAGAGAGAAGGCGGCTTAGTATTGAAGAAGGGGTTGACCCCCCTCCCAACGCACAAATACATACGTTTGAAGCCACTGCACAGGTTAACCCGTTATATAAACTGGGACCAAAGTTAGCTCCTGGAATGACTGAAATAAATGGGGACAATTCTGCAATTCCACAAGCTAATTGTGACTCCGAAGAGGACACAACCACGCTGTGTTTGCAGTCACGGAGGCAGAAGCAACGTCAGGTATCTGGAGACAGCCATGCCCACGTTAGCAGACAGGGAGCTTGGAAAGTCCATACACAGATTGATTACATACACTGCCTCGTGCCGGATTTGCTTCAGATCACAGGTAATCCCTGTTACTGGGGAGTGATGGACCGTTACGAAGCAGAAGCCCTTCTGGAAGGGAAACCTGAAGGTACATTTTTGCTCAGGGACTCTGCACAGGAGGACTACCTCTTCTCTGTGAGCTTCCGTCGCTACAACAGATCCCTGCATGCCCGAATTGAACAGTGGAATCACAACTTTAGTTTTGATGCTCACGACCCGTGTGTGTTTCACTCCTCCACCGTAACAGGACTTTTGGAACATTACAAAGACCCCAGTTCTTGCATGTTTTTTGAACCGTTGCTTACGATATCACTAAATAGGACCTTCCCTTTTAGCCTGCAGTACATCTGCCGTGCAGTCATCTGCAGATGCACTACGTATGATGGAATTGATGGGCTCCCTTTACCGTCAATGTTACAGGATTTTTTAAAAGAGTATCATTATAAACAAAAAGTTAGAGTTCGCTGGCTAGAACGAGAACCGGTCAAGGCAAAGTAAACCCTCCTGTCCCCAAAGGGCATTAACTAGATCTGCTTTTATGCGCATCGGGCAGTACACCTCTAGCAAGCACACATATCAGTGTTAGGTTTTTTTCAGTACAGTATGTAAGCTTAGTGTTAGTATTTGTCAGGTGCAATCTGCTGTTACTCAGATAAACGTGGTGCCTATCGAGACAACAGAGGATACAGCTACAGGTGTTCGGTAAGGCTACAAAAACATTCTGCCGATTTAGCTGACAGTTTGGTTTTTAATGGCTGTAGTTAACTGAGTGAAGCAACTCTGGGGCATTTGCTATGAAGAATTCTATTTCTTACTGAAGAACAAATTATTAATATTGGATGAGTATTTCAACAGTGTGACTAATGTTTGAAATTATTATTTTTTCTAAGGATTTTTCTATAACCTTCCAAAAGTAGTGATGTTTGTAGTTACTATAAATCAAGCTTTGGAAGTCCAAAAAATAAAGACTGCCTTCCTTTTAGAAAAAAGTGCAGTTTTCTGGCCACAAGGGCATAGTGCAGTGCAGTTCACTTAAGTGTTGATAGTCTCCTTTTCTCTTCTGCAAAAGGTACTGTTAAGTAAACCAGTTTTCTAAGTAGTAGTTCTTAAAATTTCAGACTTATGAAAAGTTGGTAGTAGAATTTTATTTAGAATTTTATTTAAGGCCTTAAGTATTCATTTTTTAATGAGTGCTTTAACATAACACATTGGGAATAGCTGCTGCAGGGTAGGCCTGCGTGTGATTTTTTTAAGGTGACATGTGCAGTCAAATCGCTGATTCATTAAAGTTGGACCTTTTTCTATGCCCGTGATGAGTTTGTGAACCACGAAGAAAATGAGACTGAAAGATACCCAAACAAGTCAGATAATACTACAGTGGTTGCTGACTGTTGAGATTATTGTTAAACTGTAATTCATAATTTAGATGGCAGTATTTATCTCTTTGTTGTAAACTCTCATAGCCGAATTGCTTAAGTACGAGTTATAGAATTTCGGTGCACTTAATTTTTAATGGAAAAATCTTAAACCTAAATTGCTGATTTAAAAGGTACTGTACAACCGTTGTATCTGTAAATAACTTTACTTAGCACCTTTTTGTCACTTAGAATAGTATGCAGTACTACTTGAGTGAGCTATTTTGGAAGTAATACCAAGTTCTAGTGTTCGCTTCTTAGTATCGGACTGAATTTACAGTTCCGTCCTGGACATTTTGCACTAAAGTAGTCGAATCCATTCTTCTGTCTTTTTGTTAACGTGCTCTGTACCACTGGTGAGTGCTCCTTAGTTTCCTTACCGGCTGCTACAGAAAGTTCTTTTACATCCCAGTGGCTATCGCCAAGGCCACAAAAAAGAAAAGCTATATTTGTATGCAACACTAACCCTTTGACTGCTAATGTATGTTTCCGCTTGCTGTGCCTTGTTACGGCTGCTTTTTTGTGCTAATAAAGTACGTTTGGTGTTCTCCTTGTATATCTGCCGTTTTATACATTTGCAACAATTTCTCTTGTAAATGGAATGGTTTGGGGTTTTTAAATAAGCATTACCTGACAACGTACTATAGTTAATGCAGAATTACTGAACAGTCTAATATTGACTTATTCCGACTAAGCTAACTCTAAATTTAATTCTATACATCTTGCCAATCATAATCACATATACTGTGGAACAGTATCTATAGTTACTGCAAAATACTGTATAGTCTAGATTATAACAGAAAATGAACAGAGAAATACTGGCTAAACCTATTGATTTCTCTGCTTATAAGTGAAAGGTTGAAACTATCGATGACATGTTATAATAAATGAATAATATCTGTAGCCTCCCACTGCATCAGAAACAAGTTAAGTGAAGTCTTGTAAACTAATAATACATCAGCACCATTTATTGGTTTGGGGACCATTTTAATTAATAACAAATGCCCAAAATGTAGAACTTTAACCAAAGACTTGTCCATTTTAAAGCAAAATGGGGACTGAAGGGACTTACAATTCCTGTTGTTTCTAACAGAAGTCCCTGAAGAACATATGCCAAAGTGTCTGAGAACTTCATCCAAACCTACTTTAAAGCATTATGTGAAGTTGTTATGACGTAATTACAGTCCGTTTTCTTGAGCTTATAATGTACCTGGAAAATAAACCTCTTGGGGAAAAAAAAGTTCATACTGATTATTGGAGAAAGACTATATATGCAAGCAAGATCTTATTTTAAAGAGGTAACTTGAAACTCCAAGAAAGCACTTGATGTTTTGTATGCTTGTAGCAAATTGATGTTTTAATTGTAGTTTTATAGAAAGTATTAATGCTTTTATGTATTTCAGAAATTTCATATGTTAAATGGAAATTGTTTTAAATGTGTAAATATTTGAGTTTATGCAAGCATGTATGTTACTGTGCTAAAAGTCACTTATGTTTCGGTTTGTGTGTAATATTAATATGCAACTTTTGGTTTAAAATTTTTTCTTAAACAATTAGTGGCTTACGTTTTAAAAAAGAAAAATCACCAGCATGAAACTGCACCTAAGTCTATATTCACTGTGTCTTTTTCTGAATCCCGTTGTAGCCTGTCAACTAAATTTGTGTTTTCACGGTCTTTTTGAAGTGCGTTTTAATGAGAACTAGGAAATTCTTTAGAAGTTTAGACACTTCATAGTGAAGTAATTATAATTTAACCGAGGAAAGATTGCTCTGATTCATATCCATTCTCATTCTTACGTTCACTTATTCATTCATTCACACTCCCTATATACATATGCATATATATATATTTATGCTGTTATTAATGTCAACATTAATATTGCCATCTGATTCAAAATCATGTAAAGGCCTCATTCTATATATATATATATACTATCCTTGTACCATTCATACTTGATTATCTACACCTGAAGTTTAGTCTTACAACTATAATCGTGTTTGTAATACCGTTACCTTAAAAAGAGAAAGCATTCATTAGTATTTTCTTTACTGGCTAAACAGTAAAAAAAATTTTGAAGAAACAGCTTGGTTTAAATATAGTTACTAAGAGTCATAATTAAATTTATACTTTTTAGACAAAAATTGAGCCCAAGTAATCATACTCCACAAACTGATCTGTGTTCCTATGGTCCATGAGAAGGTTTATATAAGATTTATAGTGGCTTGAACTATAAAAATTGATACTTGAATTCTAAGCTTCATTTTGACAAAACTCAAAGTTTATGAACATTTTTGACATTTTGACCTGGTTGCTATTCATTTTCCATCCTAAGCTTCCTTTGCTCCATGGCACTAAATACTAGTTTGGTAAGTTTTATTGAGATTGATGTTAGATCCCTTATTTTTGTAGCAAAGAAAGTTACAAAGTTCCTTTTTGGTAGAGGCAAAGGGTCTAGAGTGAGTCAGAACTCTCCTAGGAAAGATGCAGAGCCTATATCTATCTCTGGGAGTGTGTTACCACCACAGATCACACCAGTTCCTTCATTTATTCTGTACCGCAACACATAACAGTTTTACCTAGATGAAATTAGGTAAACATGCACACTAAGGGCTGACTTAAAGGTGAGAAACGTTTCCAAAGGGGGCAATGCTGCTTGGTGCATAAAAACTACATATCTATGAGGCTCAGGTTTTGTTTCATATTTTTGCAACAGCCAACAGAGAACACAGTCTTTTATAATGTGGTATATTTCTAAGGAGATTTGGGGTGGGATTTCTGTGGGAGGTGGTTGGTTGTTGTTTTGGAGGGTGGGGCGTGGAGGGATTGTCCTTTCAAAGTAGGGATCAGTTGGAACAACTGTTTCCATGCCCAGGAAGCTTGATTGAATATTTAGACTCATTTCAGCCATTCATCCAATAAATACTCATTGAAGACCCATGTGCCAGTCACCATTTTAGGTGATGGGTATATATTAGGTGGGTATATATTAGGTGATGGGTATATATTGGGTTACAAGACAAAGTTATAGGGTCACTGGAGAATAGTGACCTTGAGTGATGAGAAGATGATCACCAAGATCAAAGAAAAGAGTATTTTAATGAAAGAAACAAAACTAAAGATCTCAAAGCAGGAGTGAGCTTTTATACTGAAAGAGAGAATGCCAGTAAGACAAGTCCAGTGAGTGTGGTGAGGAGTGGTGGGTGATAAGTTTGTAGAGATTGGCAAGGGCCTGATCACTTGGGACTATGGGCCCAAAGTAAGGAATCTAAATTTTATTCTGAGTCTGACGGTAAGTAAGGGAGTGACATGGTCTGCTTTATATCCCTTTAATAGTTGGAGAACAAGCTATAGTGGGGCAAAATTAAGGTGACTGTTGCGGTTTCCTAAGTGTGAGATGGTGACAACCTAGACTGGAGTGGAAGTCATAGGGAGGAGTTTTTTGGTGGAAAAACCTGACAGGATTTGGTGATGGGTTAGATGTGAAGAAAGAAGAAATCAAAGATGAGTCCGATTTTGAGCAAAGGATGGTGATGCTGAGATTTCAGAACAACAGTGGAAGAGCAAATTGGAGGGTTTAAATCAAATCTTGCCTTGGATATGTTGAGATTTGAGATTCCTATTAATTATCTCAATGGAGACAGACATTGGGTAGACAGATGTATGAATGTAGAGTTAAGGGAAAAAAGTAAAATACGGGGAGTTGCTATATGGATAATATTTAAAACTATAGGACAGGATGGTAACAGCTAGGGATTTTGCAGGGGGTTAAGTATTTCTTCGGGGGAAGTAATTATGGCGGCATTTATCTTAGTTTGTCGATTCAAGATTCTGTATCCTTGAAAGCCATCTGCTTTCAATAGAGGACTTGCCATTCAAAAAGTTTTTAAATACTGGAATCATAAGCCTTGCACTCAGTTTTAAAACTTCATCCATGTCAAATTGGTTGTCATGTTTTCTATGTCAAGTTGGCTTGTGTATCTTTTTTAGTACAAATTTTTATATGAGAAATGCAAGTTTATTATGGAATACTTAGAAAATACTGAAGATTATAAAGAATCAGGACCACGGAAAAGTCCATATTATCATTTTCTCTACCATCACCAACCCCGACCCTGACCCTCTCAACTCCCATTTTGTAATCTTCCAGAGGTAACGGCTATTAACATTTATTATATTCCCTTCCACTATTTTTAATGCATTTCTAACAATTAGAAGATGAAAGTTTATGCAATATGGATACAGATAGATGACAACATACCAAGGGAGGAAGAGAATTACAGGCCTTGAATCACTTTTAGAGAGTATACTCAGATGTGCTCCAAATTTACTTTTTACCTGATTCAGTGTGGACCTAGGTTTCTTGAGACTTTTAAGACAGGTCATTGAATGGATAGAGTAACTGACACTGCTAAGGCCCAGTCACTGAAGGTTTCTTGAAATACAATTTCAGTAGAAGATGAGAACCCTCATCTCATAGAACTTTTAAACTAATGGGGACAGAGGCAAATACATAAATGTGTAATGACGAGAATATATGAAAATAAGCGAAAAGTAATTGAGCAATAACTGGTTGTGTGCTTGGTAAGGAAAAACACAAAAGTGACCCACATGGAGGCAGGGTGATTCAGTGCCTTAGATTTGTTTCATCACAAGAATGTTTAAGAAATTGACTTAGTGGATGGTGGAGCAGTCAGGTGTGGAAGTGTAGTGGTAACAACTGATGAGGGCAGGGTGTGGTAGAAGAATTTGTTGAGTGTAACATTTGAGTATACTAGACTGAAGAGTCTGAATTTATCTAGGTTCGTAAGCAAGGTAGAATTAGGAATTCTGCCAGCAGCTGTAAAATGGATTATGACCAGGAGAGACTGGAGAAAGGACGCCCTGTGAAATTTGCCTGGGTCAGATTGATAGCACTGGAATTAAGCTGAGGAGCACATCAGAAAGAAATCACACAAGGGAAAAAAAAAATAGCACCAAAAATTTGGGGTAAGGAAAAGAAGCAGTTTGCTTGCCTAGAAGATTGTTAGTTAACTGTGTCATCATTTCTCCAAATTCAAGCAAATTATAAGAAAGCCAAGCTAGTATCTCCCATTTAATATGAATATGTATCCTCTCTATTTTTAAATAAAACTAAATATGTGTAGTATATTTTTGAAAGGCACATTTTTTAATGCAAAAAAAGTAATATTTAAATAAGGAAAACTTCATCACTCTTAGCTATACTTACATAGAGAAATTAGGAAAACGATGTAAAATCTAAACATCAAAACTTTTTTTCAACCTGACAAAAATGCTGAGAATAGGTGGCAAAATAAGATTTAAGAGGGTGTTACTGAATTTAACCCCCCAAATGCTATTGTGATTGATGTATTTTTTTCTCATTCTTAATTTGAGTGAGTGAAACCTGCACTGAGTTTTTATTTAGTAGTCAGTCTTACATTTAGAAATGTATAGTATTACTGCCTGATATTTCTTCCTCTAAGTATTTACTAAGCATCCCTCTATAACTGGAAACCCAAGATTTTAGGGTATTTTTTTAAACAATATAACTTTATCATTACACTGACTGGTATAATACTTTCTCATCTGTCTTAAAATACAATTATGCACTTAATCCTACTTTTTTTTGCTTCTATTTTTAAGATGAATTATTTTAAATTTATAGTGATTTTTGTAAACATTTTAATATATTTTTAAAAATTGAACTGGAATAATTTAAAGCTTTTGTCATCTAATTTTATAAATTTTTTTAGGTATCCTTGGGTGTAATACAGGCAGTATGGAATTTTAATGACATTATAGGAATAGAGAAAAATTTTGGTATACAGTAGTAGTTACAATACTGTGAATGATAAAATCTGTAAATTATATTTTTAAAATACTGTCTTTCGGCAATTTTTATCCAAATAATAACAGGATTAGAAAACTAAAATTAATTTCTAAAATTTGGCTATGCTAAGTTTCTCATCTTTCAAGTAGATAATCTTAGAGGCAGTATAGTTTATTGGTGAAGTGAACAAAATAAACGTTAAGGGCCTACATTTGATCTATGAATTCTGCCAGAGGCCGAGTGATGTACCTAAAATAATCCTAGAGGGAAAGCTGCCAGAATAGCTTCCTGGCCCAGCAAACAAACCATATATAACCTGATGCAGCAGACGGATTACTATGTAATACATAAGATTTACCTGAGCTGCTGTGTTCTAATCCTCTACTTGTCTTTGATACGTGACTTAAAGGCGTTAAGTACTTGTCCAAGGTCACAGGAAGAGTGAATGTTGGAGCTAGGTTTTAAACACGGGTTGAGGCCAGAACCTAAGCTCTTATCAATGATACTTTAATTTTTGGATCCTAATTTTGTTAGCCAAGTTCATATCTCTTCCAATGCTCTGTCCCTTACTTTCACCTCAAGGGGACAATAGATTTTCAACAACTGATAAAAACAGATTCTAAACCGTTGATAAAACTGTTGAAACAACAGGCCTCTAGAGTTTCCTTAATTCATATTCTCCAGTTCATTATCTAGGGAGTCACCCACATATTTCTCCAACTTTTTCTAGCACTGCTTTTCCCCCTTGCTCACTTCTCTGCTGTCATGCTGGCCTTCATATGATGGCTCCAGCACTCCAGTATCGTTCCCACTTCAGAGCTTTTGCACCTGTTGCTCCCTCCTGAAATTCTCAACCTTTCCTCTCTTCCACATAGCAAGATAGGTTCCTTTCATTCTTTATCTCTTAAGCTTAAATGTCACCTCCTCAGAGAGACCTGATTATGCCATTTATAGGAGATCTCCCCATATTATTCTCTGTCTCTGCCCTGCTTTTGTTTTCTTCATAGATTTTATTACAAAAAACTTGCAAATATGTTATTCATTTGGGTTTGGGTTTTGACTTTACCTCTTGAGAAACTCAGAAAAGAGACCACCTCTACCTTGTTTGCTATTTTATCCTCAATGCCTAGCAGAGTACTAACCCAGGGTAGATTATTAATATTTGTTAAGTGAGTGAATGAATTAATCATCCTCTTGTATATATTTATCCACTTTACTGACAAATATATCATGAAAACCTTATTGCATGTCCTCCTAAAATCTAGATTTCTAAGAGGGAAGTTTATAGTGATACAAAGCTTACCTCAGGAAACAAGAGAAATCTCAAACAAGAGAAATCCCATAGCCACCTCTAAACACACCCTTTGACATGGCCCTGCCTACCAGAGGGACAAGACCCAGCTCCACCCAGCAGTGGGCAGGTGCCGGTTGCTCCCACCAGGAAGCCTGCACAAGCCCCTGGACCAACCTCATCTACCAGGGGGACAGACAGCAGAAATGAGAGGAGCTACAATCCAGCAGCCTGAGGAATGGAGGCCACAAACACAGAAAGTTAGACAAAATGAGATGGTAGAGAAATGGAATGTTCCAGATGAAGGAACAAGATAAAACTCCAGAAGAATAACTAAGTGAAGTGGAGATAGGCAATCTTCCTGAAAAAGAATTCAGAGTAATGATAGTAAAGATGATCCAAGATCTTGGAAAAAGAATGGAGGCACAAACCAAGATGATACATGACATGTTTAACAAAGAGCTAGAAGATTTAAAGAACAACAGAGATGAACAATACAATAATTGAAATGAAAAATGCACTAGAAGGAATCAATAGGATAGATGGGGCAGAAGAATGAATAAGTGAGCTGGAAGACAGACTGGTGGAAATCACTGCTGCAGAATAGAATAAAGGAAAAAGAATGAAAAGACATGAGGACAGGGACTTCCCTCACGGCTCAGTGGTTAAGAATCTGCCTGCCATTGCAGGGGACACGGGTTCTATCCCTGGTCTGGGAAGGTCCCACATGCTGTGGAGCAACTAAGTCGGTGTACCACAGCTCCTGATCCTGCACTCTAGAGCCCACGAGCCACAACTACTGAGCCCACATGTCACAACTACTGAAGCCTGCGTGCCTAGAGCCCTTGCTCTGCAACGAGAAGCCACTGCAGTGAGAAGCCAGCGCACTGCAATGTAGAGTAGCCACTTCTCACTGCAACTAGAGAAAGCCTGCTCGCAGCAATGAAGACCCAACACAGCCAAAAATAAATTAAAAAAAAAATTAATGATGACAGCCTCATAGATCTCTTAGGCAACATTAAATGCACCAACATTTGCATTCTAGGGGTCCCAGAAGGAGATGAGAGAGAGAAAGGGCCTGAGAAGATATCTGAAGAGATAATAGCTGAAAACTTCCCTAACATGAGAAAGGAAACACTCAAGTCCAGGAAGCACAGAGAGTCCCATACAGGATGAACCCAAGGAGGGACATGGTGAGACACATATTAATCAAATTGACAAAAATTAAAGACAAAGAATATTAAAGGCAACAATAGAAAAGCAACAAATAACATACAAGGGAATCCCCATAAGGTTATCAGCTGATTTTTCAGCTCAAATTCTGCAGGCCAGAAGGGAGTGGCACGATATATTTAAAGGATGAAAGGGAAAAACCTACAACCAAGAATACTCTTCCCAGCAAGGCTCTTGTTCAAATTCAATGGAGAAATCAAAAGCTTTATAGAGAAGCAAAAGCTAAGAGAATTCACCACCACCAAACCAGCTATACAACATATGCTAAAGGAACTTCTCTAGATGGAAAAGAAAAGGCCACAACTAGAAACAAGAAAATTATGAATGGGAAAGCTCATTGGTAAATGGCACAAAAGACAAAAAGGCACAGGAGACAAAACACCTGTACTCTGAAAACTATAAGATGCTGATGAAAGAAACCACAGATAGAAAAATATACCATGTTCTTGGATTGGAAGAATCAATATTGTCAAAATGACTATACTACCCAAGGCAATCTACAGATTCAATGCAATCCCTAACAAATTAATAATGGCATTTTTCACAGAACCAGAACAAAAATTTTCTAAATTTATATGGAAACACAAAAGACCCTGAATAGCCAAAGCAATGCTAAGAAAGAAAACCAGAGCTGGAGGAATCAGGCTCCCTGACTTCAGACTACACTACAAAGCTACAGTAATCAAAGCAGTATGGTACTGGCACAAAAACAGAAATATAGATCAATGGAACAGGGTAGAAAGCCCAGAAATAAACCCATGTGCCTATGGTCAATTATTCTATGACAAAGGAGACAAGAATATACAATGGAGAAAAGACAGTCTCTTCTATAAGTGCTGCTGGGAACACTGGACAGCTACACGTAAAAGAACGAAATTAGAACATTCTCTAACACCATACATAAAAATAAACTCAAAATAGGTTAAAGACCTAAATATATGATGAGATACTATAAAACTCTTAGAGGAAAACAGGCAGAATACTGTGACATAAATCACAGCAATATCTTTTTGGATCCACCTCCTAGAGTAATGAAAATAAAAACAAAAATAAACAAATGGAATCTAATTAAACTTAAAAGCTTTTGCACAGCACAGGGAAGCATAAACAAAGCAAAAAGACAACCCACAGAATGGGAGAAAATATATGCAAATGAGACTAACAAGACATTAATCTCCAAATAATACAAATAGTTCATGCAGCTCAATATCAAAAAACAAACAACCCAATGAAAACATGGGCAGAATATCTAAATAGACATTTCTCCAAAGAAGACATACAGATGGCCAAAAAGTGCATTAAAAGATGTTCAACATCACTAATTATTAGAGAAATGCAAACCAGAACTACAATGAGCTATCACCTTACACCAGTCAGAATGACCATCATCAAAAAGTCTACCAACAATAAATGCTGGAGAGGGTGTGGGGAAAAGGGAACCCTCTTGCACTGTTGGTGGGAATGTAAATTGGTACAACCACTATGGAGGACAGTATGGGTGTTCCTTAAAAAACTAAAAATAGAACTACCACATTATCCAGCAATCCCACTCCTGGGCATATATCGAGAGAAAACCATACTTTGAAAAGATACATGCACCCCAATGTTCATTACAGCACTACTTACAATAGCCAAGACATAGAAGCAACCTAAATGTCCATCAACAGAAGAATGGATGAATAAGATGTGGTACCTTTATACAATGGAATATTACTCAGCCATAAAAAAGAATGAAATAATGCCATTTGCAGCAACATGGATGGACCTAGAAATTATCATACTAAGTGAAGTAAGATAGACATAGACAAATATTATATGATATCACTTATAAGTGGAATCTTAAAAAAAAGGATACACATGAACTTATTTAAAAAACAGAAACAGACTCACGGACTTAGAAAACAAACTTATGCTTATCAAAGGAGAAAGGTGGGAGTGAGGGATAAATCAGGAGTTTGGGATTAACATATACACATTACTATATATAAAATAATCAACAAAGACCGTCTTTATAGCACAAGGAGCTCTACTCAATATTCTGTAATAACCTATATGGGGGGAAAAAACCTGAAAAAGAATGGATATATGCATATGTATATAACTGAGTCACTTTGCTGTACCTCTGAAATTAACACTACATTGTAAATCAACTATACTCCCAAATAAAATAAAAACTGAATTTAAAAAACAGCGTTAAAAAGCATGTAAAAAAAACCACCATACGATTATCTCAATAGATGCAGAAAAAAGCTTTTGATAAAATTCAACATCCATTTATGATAAAAACTCTCCAGGAAGTGGGCATAGAGGGAACATACCTCAACATAATAAAGGCCACAAACCCACAGCTAACGTCATACTCAATGATAGAAAAACTGAAAGTATTCCCTTTAAGATCAGGACCAAGACAAGGATACCTACTCTCACCACTTTTATTCAACATAGTTTTGGAAGTCCTAGCCACAGCAATCAGAGAAGAAAAAGAAATAAAAGAAATCCAAATTGGAAAGGAAGAAGTCATTGTTTGCAGATGACATGATACTATACATAGAAAGTCCTAAAGATGCTACCAGAAAACTACTAGAGCTCATTAATGAATTCAGTAAAGTTGCAGGATACAAAATTAATACACAGAAATCTCTTACATTTCTATACACTAACAACAAAAGATCAGAAAGTGAAATTAAGGAAACAAGCCCATTTACCACCACATCAAAAAGGATAAAATACCTAGGAATAAACTTACCTAAGGAGGCAAAAGACCATACTCTGAAAACTTTAAGATGCTGATGAAAGAAATTGAAGACGACACAAACAGTTGGAAAGATATACTGTGTTCTTGGGTTGGAACAATGAATATTGTTAAAATGACCATACTGTCCAAGGCAATCTACAGATTCAATGCAATCCCTGTCAAATTAACAATGGTATTTTTCACAGAGCCAGAACGAAAAATTTCTAAATTTGTATGGAAACACAAAAGACCCCAAATAGACAAAACCATCTTGAGAAAGAAAAATGGAGATGGAAGAATCACACTCCCTGACTTCAGACTATACAACAAAGCTACAGTAATCAAAACAGTATGGTATTGGCACAAAAACAGACACATAGATCAGTGGATCAGGATGGAAAGCCCAGAAATAAACCTACACACTTATGGTTAATTAATCTATGACAAAGGGAGCAAGAATATACAATGGAGAAAAGACAGTCTCCTGTATAAGTGGTACTGGGAAAACGGAACAGCTACATGTAAAAGAATGAAATTTAAACATTCTCTAATACTATATACAAAAAATAAACTCAAAATGGATTAAAGACCTAAATGTAAGCCCAGATGCTATAAAACTCCTAGAGGAAAACATAGGCAGAACACTCTTTGACATAAATCACAGCAATATTTTTTTGAATCTGTCTCCTAGAGTAATGGAAACAAAAGCAAAAATAAACAAATGGGATCTTATTAAACTTAAAAGCTTTTGCACAACAAAGAGAACCATAAACAAAATGAAAAGAAAACCTACAGAATGGGAAAAAATATTTGCAAACGATGTGACCGAGATTAATTTCCAAAATATGCAAACAGCTCATACAGCTCAATGTCAAAAAAAACATACAACTCAATCAAAAAATGGAAGAAGACCTGAAGAGACATTTTCCCAAAGAAGATATACAGATGGCCAATAGGCACATGAAAAGATGCTCATCACTGTTAATTATTAGAGAAATGCAAATCAAAACTACAATGAAGTATCACCTCACATCAGTCAGAATGGGTATCATCAAAAAGTCTATAAATAACAAATGCTGGAGAGGGTGTGGAGAAAAGGGAACACTCTTGCACTGTTGGTGGGAATGTAAACATACAGCCACTATGGAGAACAGTATGGAGGTTCCTTAAAAAACTAAAAATAGAGTTACCATATGATCCAGCCTGGGCGTATATCTGGAAAAGAAGAAAAACTAACTTGAATAGATAAATGTATCCCATTGTTCATAGCAGCACTACTTACAATAGCCAAGAGATGGAAGCAACCTAAATGTCCATCAACAGATGACTGGATAAAGAATATGTGAGAGATATATATATATGTAATGGAATATTACTTAGCCTTAAGAAGAATGAAATAATGCCATTTGGAGCAACATGGATGGACCTAGAGATGATCATACTAAGTAAAGTAAGTCAGACAGAGAAAGACAAATATCATATGATACCACTTATATGTGGAATTTTTAAAAAATGATACAAATGAACCTACTTACAAAACATTAATAGAATCACAGACATAGAGAACAGACTTGTGGTTACCAAAGGGGAAAGTGAGGGTAGGGATAAATTAGGAATTTGGGATTAACAGATACATACTACTAACACTACTACGTATTAAACAGATAGAAAACAAAGACCTATGGTTATAGCACAGGGAACTGTATTCAATATCTTGTAACAACCTATAATGGAAAAGAATCTGAAAAAGAATAGATATAGATACAGATGTATAACTGAATCACTTTGCTGTACACCAGAAACATTGTAAATCAACTATACTTCAATTAAAAAATACCAAAAAAGAGAGAGAGAGAGAGACAAGGAGGTAACTAATATGATGGCCCTCCTGTGGTGAATGGGGAAACCCATGGATAATACACAGAATAAATGAATCCTGGAAACACTAAGGCAATAGTCTTAAGTAGTTGGAGGTGAAACTACAGGCCCTAAGTTATATGTTACTGAAAGTTATCTTTTTTAAAAAATGGAAGACAATACCCTTGAAGAAACATTGTATGAGATTTTATGAGATTTTAGGGAGTTGGGATATGATGGGGTTAGAAGACTTGGGTTCAGGTTCGGAGGCCACCACTCATGTCACCTTGGTCGAATCACAGTTTCTCTTGGCTTTTGTTTCTTCTCATGGTGAAGGAAATATCTGTGCATTTCACAGAATCACATTTTGGAAATTATCTCAAATAAGAAATGACAGAAAAAGCACCAACCATTAATTTTCAGAATGCTGGCCTTTGGGAAATGAACATTTCGTAATATGTGGCTTAATGTAAGACAGAGATGATTTACCTAAAATAATTTTTTAACTAAGAAAGAAGCTCTTTATATAATGTTTTCCTTCTGAAGAGCTCAAGTTTATTTCATAGCTGTGTAGCTGTTCTCGGACTGCCGGGGTTGTGCTTCCACTCAGCTACCTACTAACTGGTAAGTTTCTTAACTCTTCTCAGGCTCAGTTTCTTCATCTCGGGCTCATCTATCTACCCTATTGTGGTGTGGAAATATATTCAATAATCCTTGAGAAGTACATATCACAGTGCCTGGCACATAGTAAGTGCTCAGTAAATATTGTTACTGTTTTTTTATCCTTCCATCCGTCATTGATTTCATTAGCAGACACGCAGAACTGTAATCTAGACCTTCTGACCTAGACCTTTTCTGTTAAAGTCTTGACTAAAATGTGAATTCAGCCAGTGGTTCTCTTATATACTGGTTTAATATGGTTAAATATGGAGTTTTATTGAAGGACATAATCAAAATGTTGAAACATTATCTCTGAATCTCAGAAAATTACTGGGGAGCAGGTAGGATAAAGCAAACCATAATTCTACCCAAATTTTTATTTCATTGCTTATAAGAAGTAAGATGTTTTTGTTTTCCATAAAACAAAAGATTTTATTTTTGGAACTGATAGAAGTATAGTTACTATGAATTTAGTTCATGTTTTCACATCCCAGTAGAAATGTGGCAATACACATAGAAAAGTTTCAGGAATTATTTTTCTCCAAATGCACCATTTTATTTTATAACCTTGGCTATGACTGTAGGGCCAGGAAACACACACACACACACACACACACACACACACACACACACACACACACGGCATAGGCATTGCTACAGGAAGCCGTAAGATCTGGTGTAGTCATCTTGTACCACCAATACAGATTACAACAGTGTCATCCTGTGAGAAATCCACATTGCTATCGATTGCTGCCTGAGACTTTAAAAACCAATGTGGCTCCTTTCATGACTGACATTTCTAGGAAAATCCCCTAGCTTCACTTTTCATCTAATTTGTTTGTCCCCTCCCCACTTTACACGCTGAATCATTGCTATTCGTTCCTGTGGGCTTTGTGAGGGCAGAGACCACACTACCACATTCCCAGGTGTATCCCTAGTGCCCAGCCCACTTCATGGCTCATGGAAGGCACTCAGTAAATATTTGTTCAAAGAGTAGATTAATCTTCAAATATTAAGGAATGTAAGTATCTATTTTGCCTACATTTAAAAAGCATAAAACACAATGTTTTGCCCTAACACTTAAATCTCTTCAATTTGAAGGAATTAAAGAACAAGATAGCATTGTGTAACTGCTAGCTTTACCTTGTCTTATGTCAGAAATGTTAATAAAGTCATTGTACTTTATTCTAACCTTATGAGTTAATTAGCTGACTGCCTTATAGTTAAAAGTCTCTTAATTTTGAAATTGAGACTTAACCTTTTTAGGCCTATTGCATCTTTCTGCCGGTTATGTAACTCCTTTAAACCATAAAGAGATTGCATTCACACCTTTTGATTCTAGAACTGCTGGAGGTTTAGAAGATGTCAGTTTTGCCTTGAGGTTGCAGTGCCTACCATTCGTTGAGAAGTGGGGCTCAGAGGACCTGCAGTGTATCAGTTAAAGGAGGAAAGAGCTTCCACCTAATCAACAGCAAGTATTTCCGGAAAGAGAGACAAGAGACGGTGGGACATAGGTAAAGGCCACAGAGCTGTCCCTCCTGAATGTGTCTATCTACGCTGGATGGATATCAGAGTGGTATTTTCATTCTCTAAGGCAAAATGTTTAGACTCTTGGGACCGACGCTGGAGCAGTTTCTACTGGAACGTTCTCAAAACTATATGACACTTTTAAGGCAGCAGTCTGCAACCTATTTGGCAGCAGGGACCGGTTTTGTGGAAGACAATTTTTCCGTGGGGCAGGGGGGCAGTGGTGGATGGTTCAGGTGGTCATGCGAGTGATGGGGGGCAGCAGAGGAAGCTTCGCTCGCTCCCCCGCCACTCACCTACTGCTGTGCGGCCCGGTGCACGGCTGGGTACCGCTCCGTGGCCCGGGGGTCGGGGACTCCTGCTTTAAGGAATGTCTCTGAACGCCACTATACAGATCAAGCCAAAGAAAGCACTGTTTTGACTTTAATGGCTTGTGACTTCTAGTGCGTGTCCTGTCCTTGGGTCCTGGCCACTGTGACACTGTGTGTGCTCTTCACTGCAGAGGCGTGTGTTTCTCCAGGTCTGTCAGCATGGGAAGGAAGGTCAGGGTGAAGGAAGGGTATCCTGAAACAAACCACTTTGACCATATCATTCAACTGAAGCCCAGTTCTACCTTAAGTCATTTGATTCTTCTTTGAGTTCAAGAAAGCTAATAATACCAGAAACATTTTGAGGAGGGAATAGTTCCAATCTCTTTGGGTGATTCTAGTACCTTCAGGTTAAAAACTTGATATTATTTGATCCTATGATTATTTTATTATGTTATTAAATGAGAGGATAATATTGAATGACCCAAAATATATTTAATTTGAAAGTTTTGGTTAAATATATTAAGTGTTTTAAAATAGTAACTGTCTGGCAGGAATAAAAGATGCAGACATAGAGAATGGACTTGAGGACACGGGGAGGAGGAAGGGTAAGCTGGGACAAAGTGAGAGAGTGGCATGGACATATAGACACTACCAAATGTAAAACAGATAGCTAGTGGGAAGCAGCCGCATAGCACAGGGAGATCAGCTCGGTGCTCTGTGACCACCTAGACGGGTGGGACAGGGAGGGTGGGAGGGAGATGCAAGAGGACGACGGGACATTATGGGGATATAAGTATACATATAGCTGATTCACTGTGTTATACAGCAGAAACTAATACAACAATGTAAAGCAATTATACTCCAATAAAGATGTTAAAAGAAAAAGTAACTGTCTGGATCTCCCAAACTCACATCTTGGAAAAAGAATATCTCCATGCCTACCAGGAGTCTCTCTGTCCAATAAATGACTCCTTCAAGAAATGATATGGCCCCCACCCTCACAATAGGTCTGTTCTGGTCCCTACCAGACCCTCAGGAGTGTCAGTTGTGTGGCCTTTTACTTGTGTCTATGTTCTTTTGTCTCTTTCTGGAATTAGAACCACTTCCTTCCTCTAACTGATGCACACCTCATGTCACTTGAGCCCACTGCCCTGATAATCCTAGGTTCCCATCAGTTTAGGGCAGCAGTTCTCAAACTTTTTGGTCTCAAGACTCCATTACACTCTATAAAACTATTGATGGCTCCTCAAAACTTTTATTTGTTGATTTATCTATCAATATTTACCATTTTAGAAATTAAAACAGAAATTAAAATATGTATTTATTTCCTTTTAAAAATCCATCATACATTAACATTTTTTGAAAAATAACGTATTTTGAAGAAATTTAGTAAGAAGAGCAGTATAATTTTAAGTTTTGAAAGTCTGTTTAATATCTGGCTTAATAGAAAATATTCTTATCTGCCTCTGCATTCAATCTGTTGCTCTGGTTAAAGAATATGAAGATATGTAGTTGAAATAGGAAAGGAGTATTTTAATAGCCTTCTAAAATAATTGTGGCTATTCTTCAATAATACTAGAGCGAAACTCAGCAGATCATAGTTTCTTAAAGGCTGGTTACAAAGCAGAGTCTGAAACTGTATCAATGAACTTTTAAAATTTATTACATTAAAACCCAATGGTCTGGACTTCCCTGGTGGCACAGTGGTTAAGAATCCGCCTGCCAATGCAGGGGACATGGGTTTGATCCCTGGTCTGGGAGGATCCCACATGCCGCGGAGCAACTAAGCCCATGCACCACAACTACTGAGCCTGCACTCTAGAGCCCGTGAGCCACAACTACTGAGCCCATGTGCCACAACTACTGAAGCCCACGCTCCTAGAGCTCATGCTCCACAACAAGAGAAGCCACTGTGGTGATAAGCCTACACACCACAGGGAAGAGTAGCCCCTGCTCGCCGCAACTAGAGAAAGCCCGTGCACAGCAATGAAGTCCCAATGCAGCCAAGAAACAAAACAAAACAAAACCAATGGTCCAATGGTCTATCTTGCACTCTGAATGAGTTTTGTAGCATCATGCATTCGTTATTTTAAGAATATTAGTTCACTGATTTATGCAGTTCTTCCAAACATTTACTCACTTTAATATATAATATCCAAAAAATCACATTTGATAATAGCACCCCAATCTCATCTGTAAGTATCGGGCAACTCATAATATTTGATACAAGTTCTCCAAAATTCTAATTTTTGATTGAAAGCTCAAATTTTATCATTAGCAACAAATACTTTCAATTATTTACCTTGAAGTGACATTTTCAAGAAAACGTCTAAAAGATAAAGTCTGGGGCTTCCCTGGTGGCACAGTGGTTAAGAATCTGCCTGCCAATGCAGAGAACACGGGTTCAGGCCCTGGTCTGGGAAGATCCCACATGCCGCGGAGCAACTAAGCCCGTGTACCACAACTACTGAGCCTGCGCTCTAGAGCCTGCCAGCCACAACTACTGAGCCCGCATGCCACAACTACTGAAGCCCGTGTGCCTACAGCCCGTGCTCCGCAACAAGAGAAGCCACAGCAATGAGAAGCCCATGCATCGCAACAAAGAGTAGCCCCCACTCGCTGCAACTAGAGAAAGCCTGTGCACAGCAACAAAGACCCAACACAGCCATAAATAAATAAATATTAAAAAAAAAAAAGATAAAGTCTGAATAACCACAGCTTGTCAGTCATTCTTTCAAGTAAAAATGGTGTTCCATTAAAAAGTGGCTAGTTCAGCTTGAAATTCAGTCACACAAGTGCTTTTCATGGAAACAATTTACTTCGAGACACAGCAGAATGCTTTTGTGCACTTCCTATTTTGTCATACATAATATTAAAAAGATGTGTACTCAAGAGCTGAAATTGAATAAAACATCCTTTCTACTGCTTCATCAAGGACTTTCTTAGGTGGAGCTGGCTCTTTACGTTTTGCCAGTGCATAGCAGTAAAGAATAAAATAACTCCAGAAAGTGAGTCTTATCTCTTGTTTTTAAGCCAACAATCCATCCTTAAAGATAATAAAAGTGTCCTATAGATATTTCTATTGATTGATTGACTAACTGATTGCCATGCTACATGGCTTATGGGATCTTAGCTCCTCGACCAGGGACTGAACGCGGGCCATGGCAGTGAAAGCGCCAAGTCCTAACCATGGGACCACCATGGAATTTCCTATTTCTTTTTATTTAGAATAAAATAATGAATTCTAAAGAAACCATATGAGACTTAAATTTCTTAATTTGAAAAGTTTTTGAAAAAATTTTAAATATTATTGCAACACCAACAAAGTATACTTATTTCTTGTTGAGCTTCCAAATGTATGCAAGGAAAACTTCAGGATTTCAAAACAATACATTGGACAATAAGTTATACAAATTATAGCAGGTGTAAGGAAAGATAGTAAGAACATTGTCCAAGTATTATGAACAAACTGAGCTAATCTCTGAAAATGCACAGATTTATACGCTAAACCTAACACCTTAGAAAATTCTAGAATACACAAAGCACATCTTCCATTATTTGCCAGAACAATGATGTCATCATACACCATGTGGCCTCTGGAAAACTCCACTATATACCTGTGAGAGAATGAAAGTGAAAAAAGCAAATAATGTCTTAGCATTATTATAAATTACTTTTGACCTCACAGACCTCCTGGAAGATCTCAGAGCCCTCAGAACCCCCCAGACTATACACTCTAGGGAGCCATCAGTTTTTAATGCATTTAAATTATCTTAAATATGCCAAGGGGGTGCGGTATGCTACTTTTTCTTTATTTGATGCACCTTAAAAAGCCTAAATTAGATTTTAGGATTTACTGATGCCTTGAATGAAATAATCAGTGGTTCCCAAGGTTAACAGTCCAAGAGCCACGGATTCAAACTTAGCTCCAGCAACTCCTTCCACCTTTGCAGTATGAATCTGGAAGCCTAGTCAGTTCTGGTAAAGAAGCTAGAAGTAGCTATTTGATAAATTTATGAATTTAAATTTCCACATGCTAATCCTCCAGATCCCTTCATAATCACTAATTTTCCTTCAAATGGGAAACTGAAGCAGCTAGAAATGTTTGTATATGGTTGGAATTTAATCACTTTATATTTTGAACATTCCTTCTGAAAGAAATTTCCTTCAATTCAATACAAAATACATGAGTACCATACACCCAACACTAACTAGGCACTTCAGGGAATAAAACAGGTACATACTCCTCCTTCTCAATTAATTTTTACAAATACTTACTGCATGAAACAAAGGATGTATAGTTAAATGTTGCCTCAGATGTAGGTTATGAGCAATAAGAATAGAGATTCGGGGGTCTCACAGAGAAGGTGATGGATAGAGACAGGGTGGAGGCCCATTCCAGGGGATTCATGGTTTGGACTAAGGAACTGAAGCTGGAAGCTGGAGCCAAGCCTGAGCGATTGGAGGTCATTGGGACTGTAAATATTTGCACACAGCCACATCCAGAGCTGGAGAGGTGAAGGGAAAGGACTGGAATAGTTCTTTCTTCTTCTCCCTCCTACCCTCCAATTGCCTTTAGTTGAGCCAGGAGGAGAGAAAGTAAACCAAGGGACATGGGGGAGGAGGCAACTCCAGAGTGAGTCATAGCCAAAAGAGGTTTTCAAAATAAAATGACCCGAGAGCATCAGGACACCATTGTCCGTGGTAGACCAGATGCACTGCTTAGATCTCCATCCCAGAAGGGACCTGCTACCCATCTACAGGAAGCACTGGCAGTCAGCCTCCAACTGTCAGCTCCTTCAGGTTCAGCCTCAGCCACAAAGAGCCACTTCGCTGCAAAAAGCTACCATGCTCAAAGTCATACCCTTCCCAGGGCAGTTTGCATACATTAACAGAGAGGCAGGGATGTAAAGGCATAGCCATCCTAGACGACTCTGCAGAATGGTATTTGCTCCAAAGCTCCCTGCTGGATTGGCTGAGGCCTTGATGCAATTCAGCTTCTCCTTCTGACCCATGCTTCTTTCTGCTTCTTCTCACAGGTGGGATCCCTAAGAATATCTTGCACTCCAAATTCTGCCCCAGTATCTGATTGTAGAGAATCTAACCTGTGACATTCTCTCACCCAGAGCAGAACATATATATATATATATTCATGTGTATGTATACGTGTACACATTTATGTATATGTACATATGCCTATGTATACGTATAATATTTATTAATTACTTTCTCCATTCAAAAGTACACTGCCTACAGATTATCACCAAATTGTGTTTTCAACCTATATTCTAAATATAGCTGTTATTTCCCCCTAATGAAAACCTTTGTTGCCAAAAAATTTTTATAATGGCAAAATTATTTATTTTTCCCACTAATCCCTATGTAATTTTTGACCATTTTGGAGATACTAAGATCCTAAATATGCACCATTTGTTCAGAACAGTAGGGTCAGATATAAACATATACAATCAACTAGTTTACTGGTAATTGTAGGCAATAGCTGTAACTTACATATGACACAGCTATGAATGCTGGTACCAGGCTCTCAAAACTTGACTGGGGGATGGGATAATGTTTATTTTTTATTTTACTTTTTATGTTTGGCCACGCTTCTCGCCTCGTGGGATCTTAGTTCCCTGACCAAGGATCGAACCTGCACCCTTGGCAGTGAAAGCACGGAGTCCTAACCACTGGACCACCAGGGAATTCTCAAGAGATAATGTTTATTTAGAACAGAACGTCCAGCACTTATACTCAGCTTCAGATCCCTGCACCTAGCGTTACTGTTTTGGCCTCAGTAATATTAATCATAAGTAAGAGTAATTCTTGGTAAGAATGGAAAATATTCCAGTTGTAACTTCAAAAATGTATCCGGAAGATTGAAAGTCACTTTCTCAGCAGTGCCTGGTGTAAGCCTTAGTTTTGACACCTCTATTTAGCAGCACACTCCGTCCTTTACACTCGTGTGCAGTGCAGAGGACCAGGGTCTGATTGAACTGGATCTGTCTGCAGGAAACTCAAGCAAGCAAGGTCAAGCCTTTTCTGCAAGACCTTCCAACAAAGGAGTTGGACTAGAGGATCCCTAAGGTTGTTCTTTTCCTAACATCCCAGGTCCCAAGTTCTGTGTTATGTTGACACATCGGTTATTTTGAGTCCTGAGAAGTAGATTAAACTATGATTTTAAATGTTTATTTTAGGCAAGGCTTTTTATATAAAACAACGACAAGCAAATGTGACACCCCTAAAATTCGTCATGAGAAATTGGTGTTCGTTTGTGAAGCCCAGGTGGGAGGCAGCCCTGGGCTGGACTGGAAGCCCAGCAGAGCATCTTCAGCGCTCTTCCCACGTCTCCTCTCTGCGCCCTGCCTGGTGCCTCAGGCCTGCCTCTCACCGTCCTGCCGCTCTCACCACAGCTCCTGGATATCTTCTAGAGTCACTGCTCCACTGACTCCCCAGGGCCACAGAATGCAATCCGGATCCCACAGGTTGGCATACAGGACCTCTGTGGTCTGACCACTGGCCACCTTTCTAACTGCCCCCGAGCCTCTCTCCCACCTATGCACTCTATCTCTAGCTGCTCTGGAGCCCTCGAGACATGAACACATCACTCACTCTCTCAGCTCTGCCTTTGTGCCCGCTGTTCCTCTTTGTCCTCACACCGCCCTTCCCTCTGTCCACCCAGCCCCATTTGCCTGCCAAAGCCCTGCTTAACCCCCTGCCCCGTTACCTCCCTCTGTTTTTCCCTCTGACTCTTCCCACCTGCTCTGGATTTCCTTTCTACTCTGTTCATAACGCCATTACAACCAGGTGTTTTGCGTTAGAGACCATTAATTTTTCATACCAGACACCTCACTTGAATGTGAATGCCTGAGGAGCAAGGGCAGGATCTGGTTCACCTTTGCGTCACCAGCGCTGTCACAGTGCCTGATACACAGCGGGCCGCAGTCACTGCTGCACGTAGAAAACTGAATTAACGGCCTCCGGCCACCACAGCCCCCGCCCAGCTCTGCTGAGAGAACTGTTTTTGTCTTGTTTTGTTTGCTTACATAAATTCTTTCCTTCTGGCCAAAGCATCTCCAACGAATGGGAGAAGTCTAGACAGTGACTTTTGGACAAATCATATGCCAACTCCAATGCCCAGCATCTAATAAGCAAGTACTAAAACTTCACTGAATTAATGACTAGGGCCCCCATCGATAGGCAACGCTATGCCTTTCTTTTCTAACCCAGTGGTACCTCAATTTCAGGCTAGCGGGAAGAGATATGGCGGAGGGAGAAGTAGGCCTCTCAATGCCCTCAAGTCATGGCATATGGGGGTTACTGCAGTCGAAATGTTTTGTGTCCCCCCCACCCTCCCCTGGCAAATTCCTACGTTGAGATCTAACCCGCAAGTTGACGGTATCAGGAGGTGGGGCCTTTACGATGTGCTTAAGTGATGAGAGCGCAATCCTCTTATAAAAGAGACTCCAGAGAGAGCCCTGGCACCTTCCACCAGGTGAGGATACAACGATAAGTCTGCAACCCAAAAGAGGGCCCTTACCTGACCAGGGTGGCACCCTGGTCTCAGACTTCCAGCCTCCAGAATAGTGAGCAATGCATTTCTTCTGTTTTTAAGCTACCCAGTCTCAGGCACCTTGTTAGAGCAGCCTGAGTGAACTAAGGCAGGGGGCTACCTGCTCATACACCTGGCTAAATATGGCTCCTAGAGGGTAAGAAAGGCATTACTTTAACCCTTTTCCTGGGCTCTGAGGGTATTAGTATTAGTTTAGTAAACTGAAGCAAAAAGGTATAGTAAGCCTTGGGAAACTGGGGTTGAGTGCTGGTGTGAAGCTGAAGTTGGTAGAGTCTCCCTCATCTACAGGTTTCATGGATGTGATTGATGTTTGGCTCTTATCAAGTGGGGCTGCAGGGAGGTTCCAAGGCGGCCCTTTCACTAGGACTAGGAAACAGAGAAGGTGTGGGAAAATGTGTCTGAGAAGCTCACCCAGCACAAACATATTTGCTGCTGAACTATGAAAATTGTTAAATCCATGCCACTAGCCTGTTATTTAAAACACTGTGGTAAAATTGCCTGCTGAAGCAGAAAAGAGAGCTTGTGCACCTCTTGAGGGAGCGTTATGTGCTCAGGTGTGAGTCCCTGCCTCCTCCTCTCCTCAGTACTTAGTATTTGTGCTTCCTAAGACCCTGTGCTGCTCTCTGCTCCATAAGTTTCAACTAGGATTTGAGCTCCTTGAGAACAAGGTCTTTCCTATCATCTTCCTCTTATGCTGGGCACACAGCAGCGGCTCAATAGATGAGCATCTAATTAGACAGGAAGATGTTAACATTGCCAAGGGTGAATTGCCACCATGTGGCAGCATGGAGAGTCCAAAAATAGCTCCCTTTATTGCTCTGCACCAGATATGCCTGTTATCCCTTTTAATCCTCATAAACTACCCTGTATGGTAAGTGCTCTTATTATCCCAGTTTACAGATGTGTACACTGAGGCTTGCAGAAGTTAATCAGCTAGTCTGAGGTCACAAAGCTAGAGATTAGTGAGGGTAAATTTTAACTCAAGAACTTTCACTTCTGGTGTTGCCTGAGAAAGATCCTACAGGCCAGCCCTCCTGAAGATAATAACTATAAACTCTGAACAGAGTGCAGATGATAACTAAATTAGAACACAGCTATGTGAAAGCACTGGTGAGTGAACAAAAGCAGGCAGATTCTGGTGAGGACTCCATGCTTGGAGGAGGGGAGTTGTATGGAATGAGTTGCCATTTCCACAGCTTTTAGTCTAGAGCCAGACAGTCAGTGTGGCACATGGGACAGTGGGAGTGCTGGTGGAACAACTGCTGTCTTTCTGGGGAACCAGAAGACTAAACATGGGGGAACCACAGATGCTGGAAGGGACTCCCAGAAGAGAGAGAGCTGAAGAAGGGATCCCCAAATTCTGCCTGCCCACATCTCTACTGACCCCTGAATCACACTTATGCAGAACAAACTCAAAGCAGCTCTGTTGAGGACAAAAGATCTGAATTGAGATTGGAGGTAGTGGGCAAAAAAAGGATTTGCTGCAGTTTGAGTCCAACAAAGATAACTGTCTGCTTTAAAAAGAAAAGAAAAAAGAAAGAAAGAAAGAAAGATCTTTTAAGAAACGAAAAGAAAAGAAAGAGTGCTTATCAGGGTAAAATAACATAATCCATAATCCAGAGTCTCCATAAATTTATGTTCATAATGCCTGGGATACAGTCCAAAATTACTCGAAATAAAAAGATACAAAAAAATGGAACACATTCTCAAGAGAAAAGAATATCAACTGAGGAAAGAACCTGAGGTGAATGGGATGTGGAATTAGCTAAAAATTTTAAAGGAGCTATCATAACTATCCTCAATGAAGTAAAAGAAAATATGCTCACAACGAAGACAGAAAATTTCAGCAGAAAAATAGAAAAAATGATATTCTTAAAAAATTATATGTAAATATATAATATATATAATGGCTGAATTTTTAGAAAATCTACTGGATAAATTTAAAAGCAGAATGGAGATAACAGAGGAAAAAGTAAGTGAACTTGAAGATAGAGCAATAGAAACTATCCAATATGGAGGACAGAATTTTTTGTGTTTTTTTTTAAAAAGACTGAAAATAAATAAATAAATAAAAGCCTCAGGCATCTCTTAGATAATATTAGTCGAAAATGTGTGTAATTGAAATTCCAGAAGGGGAGAAAAAAAATAGGGCAGGAAAAAAATACTTGAAGAAATAATGACTGGAAATTTCCTCTATTTGTTTAAAACATAAAGCTATAGATTCAAAGTATTCAAAGAACACCAAGCAGGCTGTGCTAAAGCACGTTATAGTCAAAATACTGAAAGTTGAATACAAAGGGCAAACGTTGCTGAGGTAGCAAGAAAAGACTAGCATATTGTGTTCAAGGAAAAACAATTCAATAAATGGCTGACTTCTTATCGGAAATTATGAAGGCCAGGAGAGAGTGGAACAATATTTCCAAAGTGCTGAAAGGAAATCTGTCAGCCCCGAATTCTATATCTAGCAAAAAAAAAAAAATCCTTTAAGAATGAAGGTAAAATAAGGACATTTTCAGATAAAAGAAAACTAAGAGAATTTGACACCATCAGACCTTCACAAAGAAATGCTAATGGAAGTTTTTCAGGCAAAAGGAAATGATATCAGAGTGAAATTCAAATCATCAGAAAGGAATGAAGCAAAAGGAGTGACTAGGCAGCATTAGAACCTGCTTCCTATCTTTTGGCCCAAACCCCTCTGCTAGCGCAAAAGTCAGAGACAGGATTGCCAGGTTTCCATACAATCCATGTCATTTTGTTAAAACTACTGATAAATACCATTTACAATATTGTACCATTTACAACATGATAAAAAACATCAAGTACCTAGGAATAAATCTAACAAAAAATGTTCAAGGAAAATTAAAAACTACAAAACATTGCTGGGGGGAATAAAAGAAAAGAGGAGGCTATGCTGGTGGAGCACATTTGGTGCACCCCCTCTGCAGGTTCTGCCTTGGTGGTCTAATGCCCCAATTTACAATGGGGAGCAGATGGGAAACACGGGCCTCTGGTTGCTCTCCAGCTCTTGAGTTTATGTTACACATCCAACTACTTAGAAACAGTCTGACTTCTCTCTTGCTAAGTCCATATTCTAAATTTCTAGCCAATTGGCCCACTCCTGAAATAATTAACCATAACCATGCATTATTGCATAAAAGAGCTACCAGTACCAATTGATTTTACCAAATGAGTTGGTAGGAGGCCGTTTCTACAAAGTGAGCAGGATGGCAGCTCATTTGGTGTCTAGTACAGTAAGAAAAGAAAGAAGAAAACTCTCTTGATGTTCCAGCAGGCAAATGCTAGGGTGAAACTACATCTTAGGAAAGTCTCCTTATTGGGAGGGTGCAGGATGTGCTAGTAAGGGGGAAAAGAGAAGGAACAGGAGGAGCTGGAGACCAGAAAAACATTTGGAATCAGGCATGTAAGATGCTGGCGGGGATAATCAGCAGGGATATGCAGGTGTAGCCACACCAGTTCTTGTTAATATTGAAACTTCCATAATGGTTGGTCACGAGTGTAACAGTAACTGCATCACGTGGTAAATGAACGATATACATTTTGGCACGTGGCATTTATCTCAAAAACCACACAGCAATGCCATTTCAGAATATTGGTCTGGTTTGGGCAGTGGAGTTCAGAGCTGAGGGGAGGAGTACAGCTTGGAGGGTGGCAGACGTCCTGCTGTTTATTTCAGGTGTTGGGGACTTGCTTATTCTCCACGATCATTTACTTTTCTAGAGCCCTCTCCAGTGTTCTCATCCATTTCCTCCTTCAGGACTCACAACGTTCCTGAGCGGGACTATCAGTACCTCCATTTCGATTGAAGCGGAGGGCGAGGCTTAGAGGTAGGGGTAGCCGTTCAGGGTTGGCTCTGGGGGCAGAGCCAGCTTTCAGGTCACCAGCGATGACATCAGTGCCCGCTGTGAGAGCCTGCCTGGGGGCCTTGGTCACGGTGGCACTGTGCCCCCGCATTGGCCCACTAGGAAGTCCTCTGCGGGCTCAGAGGACAGTATGTGCAGATGACTTCCTGCCTTGAGCACCTGAGACTCTGCCCAAGGGCTTTGTCTGGGCCCAAGCATGCTTTGCCTGTGGGCAGGTTAGACTGAAGGTTTGGAGGAGTTAGTTCTTTTCAGGGCCACCCCTCAAACCACAAAGGACGGTACTTCCCAGAACTTCTGCTGCCAGTGTCCTTGTCCCCATGGTGAAACCAAGCCACACCCCGCCTCTGCAGGAGACCCCCCAACACTAGCAGGTCCCCCAGGCCCACCAGAGATAGTGATCGTTGAGGAAATCACTGAGAGCACAGCCACACTTTCCTGGAGTCCAGCCACTGACAACCACAGCCCCATCTCCTCATACAACTTGCAGGCTTGCAGCCCCTTCTCCCTGGGCTGGCAAACAGTAAAAACAGCCGTGTGGATGAATGGCTCTTGGTGCCGCAGCCAGGAGTCAGTGCTGTGCCTCTGACGTGGGAGAGCCAACTTCAGGACACTGGTCCACAAGAGACCTCCCAGCTCCACGTAATATCAAACAACAAAAATCTCCAGAGATCTCCATCTCAACACCAGCACCCAGCTTCACTCAACGACCAGCAAGCTACAGTGCTGGACACCCTATGCCAAACAACTAGCAAGACAGGAACACAACCCCACCCATTAGCAGAGAGGCTGCCTAAAATCATAATAAGGCCACAGACACTCCAAAACACACCACCAGACGTGGACCTGCCCACCAGAAAGACAAGATCCAGTCTCATCCACCAGAACACAGGCATTAGTCCCCTCCACCAGGAAGCCTACACAACCCACTGAACCAACTTCAGCCACTGGGGACAGACACCAAAAACAACGGGAACTATGAACCTGTAGGCTGCAAAAAGGAGACCCTAAGTGCAGTAAGTTAAGCAAAATGAGAAGACAGAAAAACACACAGCAGATGAAGGAGCAAGATAAAAACCCACCAGACCTAACAAATGAAGAGGAAATAGGCAGTCTACCTGAAAAATAACTCAGAATAATGATAGTAAAGATGATCCAAAATCTTGGAAATAGAATAGAGAAAATGTAAGAAACATTTAACAAGGACCTAGAAGAACTAAAGAGGAAAGAAGCAACGATGAACACAATAAATGAAATTAAAAATACTCTAGAAGGGATCAATAGCAGAATAACTGAGGCAGAAGAACGGAAGAGTGACCTGGAAGATAAAATAGTGGAAATAACTACTGCAGAGCAGAATAAAGAAAAAAGAATGAAAAGAACTGAGGACAGTCTCAGAGACCTCTGGGAGAACATTAAACGCACCAACATTTGAATTATAGGGGTTCCAGAAGAAGAAGACAAAAAGAAAGGGACTGAGAAAATATTTGAAGAGATTATAGTTGAAAACTTCCCTAATATGGGAAATGAAATAGTTAATAAAGTCCAGGAAGCACAGAGAGTCCCATACAGGATAAATCCAAGGAAAAACACGCCAAGACACATATTAATCAAACTATCAAAAATTAAATACAAAGAAAACATGTTAAAAGCAGCAAGGGAAAAACAACAAATAACACACAAGGGAATCCCCATCAGGTTAACCGCCGATCTTTCAGCAGAAACTCTGCAAGCCAGAAGGGACTGGCAGGACATATTTAAAGTGATGAAGGAGAAAAACCTACAATCAAGATTACTCTCCCCAGCAAGGATCTCATTCAGATTTGATGGAGAAATTAAAACCTTTACAGACAAGGATAAGCTGAGAGAATTCAGCACCATCAAACCAGCTTTACAACAAATGCTAAAGGAACTTCTCTAGGCAAGAAACACAAGAGAAGGAAAAGACCTACAATAACAAACCCAAAACAATTAAGAAAATGAGAATAGGAACATACATATCAATAATTACCTTAAATGTAAATGGATTAAATGCTCCCACCAAAAGACACAGATTGGCTGAATGGATACAAAAACAAGACCCATATATATGCTGTCTACAAGAGACCCACTTCAGACCTAGGGACACATACAGACTGAAAGTGAGGGGATGGAAAAAGATATTCCATGGAAATGGAAATCAAAGGAAAGCTGGAGTAGCAATTCTCATATCAGACAAAATAGACTTTAAAATAAAGACTATTACAAGAGACAAAGAAGGACACTACATAATGATCAAGGGATCGATCCAAGAAGAAGATATAACAATTATAAATATTTATGCACCCAACATAGGAGCACCTCAATACATAAGGCAAATACTAACAGCCATAAAAGGGGAAATCAACAGTAACACATTCATAGTAGGGGACTTTAATACCCCACTTTCACCAATGGACAGATCATCCAAAATGAAAATAAATAAGGAAACACAAGCTTTAAATGATACATTAAACAAGATGGACTTAATTGATATTTATAGGACATTCCATCCAAAAACAACAGAATACACATTTTTCTCAAGTGCTCATGGAACATTCTCCAGGATAGATCACATCTTGGGTAACAAATCAAGCCTTGGTAAATTTAAGAAAATTGAAATTGTATCAAGTATCTTTTCCGACCACAACGCTATGAGACTAGATATCAATTACAGGAAAATATCTGTAAAAAATACAAACACATGGAGGCTAAACAATACACTACTTAATAATGAAGTGATCACTGAATAAATCAAAGAGGAAATTAAAAAATACCTAGAAACAAATGACAATGGAGACACGACAACCCAAAACCTACGGGATGCAGCAAAAGCAGTTCTAAGAGGGAAGTTTATATCAATACAATCCTACCTTAAGAAACAGGAAATATCTCGAATAAACAACCTAACCTTGCACCTAAAGCAATTAGAGAAAGAAGAACAAAAAAAACCCAAAGTTAGAAGAAGGAAAGGAATCATAAAGATCAGACCAGAAATAAATAAAAAAGAAATGATAGCAAAGATAAAACTAAAAGCTGGTTCTTTGAGAAGATAAACAAAATTGATAAACCATTAGCCAGACTCATCAAGAAAAAAAGGGAGAAGACTCAAATCAATAGAATTAGAAATGAAAAAGGAGAAGTAACAACTGACACTGCAGAAATACAAAAGATCATGAGAGATTACTACAAGCAACTCTATGCCAATAAAATGGACAACCTGGAAGAAATGGACAAATTCTTAGAAATGCACAACCTGCCAAGGCTGAATCAGGAAGAAACAGAAAATATGAACAGACCAATCACAGGCACTGAAATAGAAACTGTGATTAAAAATGTTCCAAGAGGGCTTCCCTGGTGGCGCAGTGGTTGAGAGTCCGCCTGACGATGCAGGGGACGCGGGTTCGTGCCCCAGTCTGGGAAGATCCCACATGCCGTGGAGCGGCTGGGCCCATGAGCCATGGCCACTGAGCCTGCACGTCCAGAGCCTGTACTCCGCAACGGGAGAGGCCACAACAGTGAGAGGCCCGCATACCGCAAAAAAAAAAAAAAAAAAAAAAATGTTCCAACAAACAAAAGCCCAGGACCAGATGGCTTCACAGGCGAATTCTATCAAACATTTAGAGAAAAGCTAACACCTATCCTTCTCAAACTCTTCCAAAATATAGCAGAGGGAGGAACACTCCCAAACTCATTCTACAAGGTCACCATCACCCTGATACCAAAACCAGACAAAGATGTCACAAAGAAGGAAAACTACAGGCCAATATCACTGATGAACATAGATGCAAAAATCCTCAACAAAATACTAGCAAACAGAATCCAACAGCACATTAAAAGGATCATACACCATGATCAAGTGGGGTTTATTCCAGGAATGCAAGGATTCTTCAATATATGCAAATCAATCAATGTGATACACCACATTAACATATTGAAGGAGAAAAACAATATGATCATCTCAGTAGATGCAGAGAAAGCTTTCGACAAAATTCAACACCCACTTTTGATAAAAACCCTCCAGAAAGCAGGCATAGAGGGAACTTTCCTAAACATAATAAAGGCCATATACGACAAACCCACAGCCAACATCATCCTCAATGGTGAAAAACTGAAACCATTTCCACTAAGATCAGGAACAAGACAAGGTTGCCCACTCTCACCACTCTTATTCAACATAGTTTTGGAAGTTTTAGCCACAGCAATCAGAGAAGAAAATGAAAGACAAGGAATCCAAATCAGAACAGAAGAAGTAAAGCTGTCACTGTTTGCAGATGACATGATACTACACATAGAGAATCCTAAAGATGCTACCAGAAAACTACTAGAGCTAATCAATGAATTTGATAAAGCAGGATACAAAATTAATGCACAGAAATCTCTTGCATTCCTATACACTAATGATGAAAAATCTGAAAGTGAAATTAAGAAAACACTCCCATTTACCACTGCAACAAAAAGAATAAAATATCTAGGAATAAACCTACCTAAGGAGACAAAAGACCTGTATGCAGAAAATTATAAGACACTGATGAAAGAAATTAAAGATGATACAAATAGATGGAGAGATATACCACGTTCTTGGATTGGAAGAATCAACATTGTGAAAATGACTCTACTACCCAAAGCAATCTATAGATTCAATGCAATCCCTATCAAACTACCACTGACATTTTTCACAGAACTAGAACAAAAAATTTCACAATTTGTATGGAAACACAAAAGACCCCGAATAGCCAAAGCAATCTTGAGAACAAAAAACGGAGCTGGAGGAATCAGGCTCCGTGACTTCAGACTATACTACAAAGCTACAAAGTAATCAAGACAGTATGGTACTGGCACAAAAACAGAAATATAGATTAGTGGAACAGGATAGAAAGCCCAGATATAAACCCACGCACATATGGTCACCTTATCTTTGATAAAGAAGGCAGGAATGTACAGTGGAGAAAGGACAGCCTCTTCAATATGTGGTGCTGGGAAAACTGGACAGCTACATTTAAAAGTATGAGATTAGAACACTCCCTGACACCATACACAAAAATAAGCTCAAAATGGATTAAAGACCTAAATGTAAGGCCAGAAACTATCAAACTCTTAGAGGAAAACATAGGCAGAACACTCTACGACATAAATCACAGCAAGATCCTTTTTGACCCACCTCCTAGAGAAATGGAAATAAAAACAAAAATAAACAAATGGGACCTAATGAAACTTAAAAGCCTTTGCACAGCAAAGGAAACCATAAACAAGACCAAAAGACAACCCTCAGAATGGGAGAAAATATTTGCAAATGAAGCAACTGACAAAGGATTAATCTCCAAAATTTACAAGCAGCTCATGCAGCTCAATAACAAAAACACAAACAACCCAATCCAAAAATGGGCAGAAGACCTAAATAGACATTTCTCCAAAGAAGATATACAGATTGCCAACAAACACATGAAAGAATGCTCAACATCATTAATCTTTAGAGAAATGCAAATCAAAACTACAATGAGATATCATCTCACACCAGTCAGAATGGCCATCACCAAAAAAATCTAGAAACAATAAATGCTGGAGAGGGTGTGGAGAAAAGGGAACACTCTTGCACTGCTGGTGGGAATGTGAATTGGTACAGCCACTATGGAGAACAGTATGGAGGTTCCTGAAAAAACTACAAAAAGAACTACCATATGACCCAGCAATCCCACTACTGGGCATATACCCTGAGAAAACCATAATTCAAAAAGAGTCATGTACCAAAATGTTCACTGCAGCTCTATTTACAATAGCCCAGAGATGGAAACAACCTAAGTGTCCATCATCGGATGAATGGATAAAGAAGATGTGGCACATATATACGATGGAATATTATTCAGCCATAAAAAGAAACGAAATTGAGTTATTTGTAGTGAGGTGGATGGACCTAGAGTCTGTCATACAGAGTGAAGTAAGTCAGAAAGAGAAAGACAAATACCGTATGCTAATACATATATATATATGGAATCTAAGAAAAAAAAGATGTCATGAAGAACCTAGGGGTAAGACGGGAACAAAGACACAGACCTACTAGAGAATGGACTTGAGGATATGGGGAGGGGGAAGGGTAAGCCGTGACAGAGTGGCATGGACATATATACACTACCAAATGTAAAATAGATAGCTAGTGGGAAGCAGCCGCATAGCACAGGGAGATCAGCTCGGTGCTTTATGACCACCTAGAGGGGTGGGATAGGGAGGGTGGGAGGGAGGGAGACGCCAGAGAGAAGAGGTATGGGAACATATGTATATGTATAACTGATTCACTTTGTTATAAAGCAGGAACTAACACACCATTGTAAAGCAATTATACTCCAATAAAGATGTTAAAAAAGAAAAAAGAAAAAGAACCAAAAAAACAAAACAAAAACCACAAAGGACCAGAGTGGGTGGAGATACCCCAGCTTCCTCGCTGTTCCAGCCTCCTCATCCTCAGTGGGGTGACTCCGAGGTGAGTTGTACACTCACCCTCTGTGGATCCTCGGCAGCATTGCCTCTCAGTTGCCCGAGCTCGGGCCCAGAGCTCAGTGACGTAACCCTGAGTGGTGTCCTCCCTTCCCTCTTTCCCTCAGGTCTCTACCATGCTTCTGGGAATCATCTCCCAAATAAACGACTTGTACCCAAATCCTTGTCTAGAGCCTGCTTTGGGGGGCACCCACACTGGGACAGATAGCAATCCTGTCCAAAGGCACCAGGTGTCTGAGCCAGTGGACCCCTCTGCCCAGACTAGTTGGGAGACCCTTGGCGGGGGGGTGCTCAAGGAGGGACAGGATGTGGCTGTGAGGTCAGAGGACGGCATTTCAGGCAGGGGGCCTGGCATAAGCCTAGTCTGGAGGATGTGTGGGATGAAGTGGGAGGGCGGGGGGCAGTGGGAGCCTTCAGGGTGGTGGGGAGGGAATCGGGGGTGAGACCCTGCCTCTGCCAGTAAAGGGGACTGTGCCAACGGGCCTCGGAGCAGATGCCAGAGAGGCCACAGTCACCCTCTCAGCTCAGTCAAGGCTTTTAAGGGCTGGAATTGGAAATGCCATTTTCTGGCTTGCTGTTGGCCCAGTTATTTCTTGTTTTACACTTTTCCTCTGGAATTTCCATTGTCCTTACTCCTTAGAGGAGACTAGACTTTTGTGGGTAGTAAAATTATGTCCTCCAGGTTAAATGTCATTTCAACAAATGCCATCATTACATTTTTCGGTGCCTGGCCATTTACGTAGCTCTTTCATTTTGTGCTGATAAAATAGCCCTTTGCAGTCAGAAAGGCAGGGGCTAGTATTTCCATTTCTGAGACGCTGGCTAATGTGCCCAAGGTGACCCGGCTATAAGTGGCAACACCAACAAAGGTGAGAGGGGCCTCCCAGAGCCTGGCGTGTGGCTTCACTCCTGCAGTAAGACAGAGTGGGGAGTGCGGCCCCTCCACGGGGGCCAGTCAGCACTATGACAATAGTGGGCAGGGCTGGCGCCCTGGGGGCAGAGAACCAGCGCCTGGATGCAGACGTCTGAGGCTCAGGCAGTGTTGTTCACCCTGATTCCACGACACCTGTCCTCTCAGGCCCCCACTGCAGCTAGCTGGACTTTCTAAAAGAAAGCTCTCTTTACCAAGAAGATTTCCAAGCCTAGTTCCCACAAGTGGGTCTGGAGATGGCAGCATTTGGACAGAACATTAGCACTTGGCCAGTGTCTGGCCTTGCCAAGGGCGGGCAACCTGGTGACTTGGGGCCCAGCTCAGGATCAAGTGTCACCGGTCTCAGGTCCATCTGAACCTCCCAAAGCACAGACAAGTGGCCAACTCTTTGTAGGTTCTGTATTTTTATGGCCTGCAGCAGCTTCCAAATATATGTGTAGGATGTTGAAAATGCTTGCTGTTCCTTCAGGGAAGTCCCCCAGTGCCCTGTCTGCTCGAACTCCTGCCTCTTTCTCGTGCCCACCACCTTCCGGGAATTACAGCCTGTCTTGACCAGCATTTCACTCTAACCTTCTGAGTTTCCTCCCAGGAAAGTGAGGATTTAACAAAGCAAATTATGAGACTCCTCTGCTGGAATCAGACAAAAAGGAAGATCTTTAATAAGGGAATCAATGATGAATGTTACACCGTTAGGCCTAGTTCCCCAAGATGGCAAAGGTGACAATGAGAATTAATGTTCTCTTAGCTCCTTTTCAAAGCTTCAAGTTCTGAGTCTAGCTGTTGCCTCACGGAAACATTTTCTCTGTGAATTCTCTAACATTCCAATTGCCATGAAATTAACCTGGATTTTAGAGATGACATTTTTCTTCTCTTTGGAGAGTATTGTAAGAAGCCCATCTCTGAACGCAAAAGAATGGCTTTTGTCTCCTCCTTTCTTCCACTAAGGAAAAAGATGTCAGCTGGCCAATCTTGTTTCATCCTTCACAGCCTCGCCCCCATGAGAAGCTGACGCTCTGCCCATCTCAGGTACAACTGCCTAGACCAGGTGGACCTCTGACCTAGGGTACCTCTCTCCAGCCTGCTGAGTTGTGGCCTGGTGAAAAAGATGATCTGAGCCACTAAGATTCCTCCTTCAGGCCATACGTAGGGGAGACTGAGAGGCTGCTGACATTTTGGAAATGGAAACCAAACCAGAAGGTTGTGGTACAGAAAGGGGAGAGAAGCAGGTGATTGTCATTATGGTCACACACGTGATGAGGGCACGGAGGAGACCCTGACAATAGCAACAACTAGAGGCCATGGGTTCCTGGAAAGATGGGGAATGTGGCCTTAGCTTGGGATGGCTTTCCCATCTCAGTCCCAGCTCCCTTGAGAGCTAGCTGAGTCAAGGCTCCCGTTCTAGGGGTCACCATCCCTTCCTCACAGATCCTTGCAGTAAACCCCTCTTCCCTGAGCCAGTTCAAGGAGAGTGGAGAGGTCTATTTCTGAAACACATCTGCTCATCAAGGGAAGGGGTTCAGATCTTTTACACTTAATGTAATTATTGATAGAGTCAGGTTCATATCTACCATCTTGCTACTTATTTTCTACTTGCCCCTGTTCTTTCTTTATTCTTTTTGTCTTCTTTTACATTAATTGTGCATTTTTTTAGTATTCCATTTTATCTCCGCTATCGGCTAACTATATCACCTTGTCTTATTTTTTAGTAGTTGCTCTAGGATTTAAAACATGCATAGGGACTTCCCTGGCGGTCCAGACTCTGCGCTTCTACTGCAGGGGGCACCAGTTTGATCCCTGTTTGGGGGAACTAAGACCCCACATGCTGCACTGCACAACCAAAAAGAAAAAAGTTGCCCAATATAATAAATAACTAAATAAAATATGCATAGTTAACGTACCACAGTGTACCTTCAAATACTATAATATGCTTCATACATAATATAAAACCTTTCCAACAGTGTGCTCCCATGTTTCCATTCTGTACTTTGTGCTAGTGCTGTCATATATTTCACTATTGTATACGCTATTAACACCACAATACATTCTTTTGATTTAAATCATTATTCTTTTAAAATTTTTTTTGTAAGGGGGAAAAAAAAGGTCTTTTATTTTTACCTACATTATTTACCATTTCCCAATCTCTCCAGGCCTTTGTGTGGATCCAAGTTTCCATTAGGCATCATTTTCCTACTGCCCGAAGAACTTTAATATTTTTTAAGCTCAAGCCTGTAAATGCTCTCATCTTTTGTCTGTCTGAAAAAGTCATCATTTCACCTTCATTTTTAAGTTACTTTTTTGCTAGATTTAAAATTCTGGGCTGACTTTTTTTTTTTTTTCTTTCTTTCAACACTTTAAGATGCATTCCGCTGTCTTCTGGGTTGCACTGTTTTTTATAATAAATCTGTGATAAGTTTTATCTTTGTTCATCTGTACAAAATGTATCTTTTTCTCTGGACGCTTTAGAAATATTCTCTTTGTCACTGTTTTTCAGAAACATGATCATGTTGTGTCATGGTGTAAGACATTTTGACCTGTAGATTTATAGTTCTCGTTAAATTTGGCAAAAAATTTTGGCCATAATTTCTTCAAACATTTTTTCTGTTTCCTCCTCTCTTCCATCTTTCTGGAAGTCCAATTTCACGGACACTAGACTGCTATGTTATTATTGCATGGGTGATTGGGACAGTGCTGGGCACTTAAAATGTGTACATTTTTATATGTAAATTAAAGCTAAGTATAGTTGATTTAAATCAATGAGATACTATATAAAAGCCCCCCAGCACGATTCATGGCATACAACAGGTGCTTAATAAATATTATTTTTCATCTCCCCAACATCACCTCTTGAATTTCCCTCTATGTTCCTGCTATTTTTACCCTCTTTACACACTCTGCCTCTCCAAATTCCTCTCATCCTTCAAGGTGCAGCTTGAATCCCTCCATCCTGAACATTTTCCAGGTTACTCCAGGTCACAGTTCAGATCTAAGCTCTCACTGTTTGTTTCCCCAGAAATAAGTATTGTCGTATATTGACATGTGTCCTTCATCATGTATGGGTACATCTGTGTCTTGCCTCCCCTTTGGTTTTGAATTCCTCAGGGATGAGTACTACTTCATCCCCCTGCAACTTCATCACTACCTGCTCCCACACTGCCAAGAGGCATTTTCCATTGTCCATCACCTGGGATAGAGCCTCCCAAGCATCCTGGAGCCCCAGAGGTCTCCTGCCCCTGGTCAGCCAGCTCCCGGGGGAAAAAAACTGCTCTAGAGTGACAACGTGGTAGTCTGAAGGAAAAGGGCCTTTGGAGCCCAACCATCCTAGTCCGAATCTCAGCCCTGTCTGCTTCCTACCTGTATGACTCTGGCCAAGTTACTTAGCTAAACTGAGCCTCAGCTTCCTCCTCAGTTGCATGCGTGTGATTGTTGGAGGGAGAGAATTGTGTCAGCGCCTGGTTGCTATCTGCTGGTATGAGAGCTGGGTTAATGAATGCAGTGCAGGGCCCCAGCCCGGCAGGCAGTACATGGAGCTGGTACTCTTATTCAGAGAACACCTAGACTCGTGGAGTTTTTGCCAGTTATGAACTCATTTCCCTAGGCTGTGTCTAAGGGCTCTGCATCCCTCTCAAAGGCTTATTGTGTTTCTTCAGCCCCATCCACACATCTGGTTGCACTTACTGATCTAAAAATGTATCCATCCTGCTTGCCATTTTCACATTTCAGAACACGGTGCAGCCCCAGGGGGGAAAAAAAACCTCATAAATACCATGCATTAAAAAAGTTAATGCCGTGCATTTACATCCTTCCAAAAAAGGAAGGTCTAGGCCAAAAAACATAGCCCTCTGTAAGCAGCAGGCACCTGGACAGCTCTGTACAACAGAGGTTGACACACCAGGGTCCCCAGGACTTGAACCTAGTGGTCCAAGGCTGGGAAAACCCTTCCAAAGCAGCGAGGAGGACTTCCAGGGCAAGAAATCCAGAAAATAAGAGGTTCTTTTGACTGCCTAGTGAAGGTTTACTTCCAAAGATGGGAGGAACAGCAAGGAAAGGTCAAGAGACAGGACACCTGGTTCTGCCTTTCGATTTCCTGAGTGACCAAGAGCACGCCTCTCAGTGTCTATGGGCCTCTCCTACCCATCTGTACATAGCTGCTTATGTCTCCACTGCAGCTGTGATTCTGTGAATGTCTCTGAAATGAATGAGGCAGGGTGTGTTTGTATGAATGAGTCTGTGTGTTTATAGTTGTCCATGTTCTCAGTGCCTATTACAGTGCCTGGAATGTAGCAGATACTCCACAAATGTTTTTTGAATAGATGAATGTTATAAGGTTGAAATTGTAAGCCTCTATTTAGATATGCACTTTGCCCTCGACTACTATGACATTAACAAGTAACTTCATCCCTGAGCTCCAGTTTCATTTGTAGAATAGACAATAGGCCTACACGTGATGATTGTGAAAATTAATAAAGGAAGGCCTCATTTTAAATGGCATTGAGAAGCCCTGAAGGGGGAGCTTTCATGTACACACCACCCGTTGCATTTTATTTTACAATTCTGGGCAGGAAGATGCTTATCTTACTAACCCAGTAAGAGGAAGGAAGGTTTTCTCTTCACCCAGCAAAAGCCCAGCCAATGAGTAAGTATCACAACTTACCACCCAGAACCCTCACTTTACTCCGATGGACTTTCATTCAAAGAAGCTCCTCCCAACTTCCTCCTTTTTCTCTATGAAGTTACATTCCTCTCCTTTGTTCTCCAGACCTGCCCATGATTTGCCACAGCTTGCGTGTCCAACATTGCAATTCCTCTGCTATTCCCAAACAAACCCATTTTGCTAGTAAAATAAGTGGCTGTTCTATTTTCAAGGTAGAAATGATCAAATGAAATGTTCATAAAACCCATAAAGAATGCCTAGGGACTTCCCTGGTGGCGCAGTGGTTAAGACTCCACGCTCCCAATGCAGAGGGCCCGGGATGGATCCCTGGCCAGGGAACTAGATCCCACATGCATGCTGCAACTAAGAGTTCACATGCCACAACTAAGGAGCCTGCGAGCCACAACTAAGGAGCCAGCAAGCTGCAACTAAGGAACCCACCTGCCACAACTAAGACCCAGTGCAACCAAATAAATAAATAAAGAGTGCCTAATACGGAGAGGGTGATCACTAAATGATAGCTATCATGGTTATTGCTGCACCTACCACAATTCTGCTTGTTACTTTTTGAAATGGCTGTAGGAATTTCCTCTCTTGTCTCTTTTTCCCCCACCCTCCCACTCCCAGTATAATGGCACAGAGCCTGCACTTTCTCACTAAATGCTCTGTCTCTGAGGACCTGACCAAAAGAACTGACTTGTGTTGTAGTAAGAGATTAGATTCAAGTTAGAGCTGAACAAGGGGTGTCAGATATTGAGAGAAGTTATGAAAAGAGATGGGGAAACTTTCCCCAGGAAATCTGTTGGAATATATAGATGTTTTCATCAGTGACTGGCTCCCGTGTTGACCCACGAGGAGCCATGCGGGACTATATGACTTTCACTTGATGGCCTCCACAAGCCATGAACAGCTCAAGGACATGTGATGAGACCAGTGGGCTCAGCCAGAGATGCTCTGTGTGTGATCTGCTCCACAGCAACCCACAGGTCTGTGAGTTTACAGAGCTGCTGAGATGCATTAGTGCCACCCACGACAGGATGAAAAGCAGTACAGCCCTGCCTGGTTCCCAACCAGCCCTGATGCCTGACTCTGAAAGAGGGAATAGAGAAGGGCCTCACTAGACCTGCTTTCTCATGAAACTCACATGTGCTGGGTCTTTCAAGAACCTCCTCGCAACCTTTAAAGCCAATCTAGGACACTTTGGAGCCTCACTGGGATTCTAGCACAACTTCAAGGCCAGGTCAGGTGGGGTCATGGGCCTACAATGACCCCTGCTCTCCTCCTGCCCATTTCCCCGTGGGCTCGGTTTGTGAGGGGAGAAGAGGAGTCACGCTCTAGGCTGAGCTCAGTGGCCTCCAGAGGCTCTTCCATCAGTGCTGGAGGCTGCCAACCATCACCCAGGGCCACTTCACTCAAGGAGCTGGGCCCTTGGTCTTGGTAGGAGAGACTGGGATGAGGGTAGGTGGAGTACAGGGGAAGGGCTTGTTGTGAGTGAGGTTGGGGCAGAGAAGAAACAGAAAACTTCTCTGCTTGTGTGTCTTACCTACTTCACTAGCTCTGTTTGTGGCAGATGAAGATAGGGACGGCTGACCTAAGACTGGCAGGTAGTGCGAGGAGCAAGTTAAACTGGGCTGAGCTGAGCTAAGTGGAGTTGGAAAGACAGATCCTGCCCTCATAGGCTCCCCTGGGCTGAGGCATCCATTCTGTGCAGAGATTGGGTTTGTTTTCCTCAGAACTGCTTCTGGCAAATGAAGAAGAGAAACGCTTTACTTATGGACAAGACACCGGGAAAACCATCTTAAGTCCCCAGAAGCAAGTCTCCGGCAGGTATCCCCACAAATCCCCTGGGCTGCCTCCACTCCCACTGTGCCTTCCCTTCCCTCTGCTCTCACTCGTCTTCCCCCATGGGCCTGGATTCTTCCCCACAGGCCTTTCTGGAATAACCCTGTACCAGCCAGACTTCTGCACTTACCTGGCTGTATTCTACCTTACACTGACCCCCATTCTCCATTTGTCTTGTCTCTCTGGGTCCTTCCCCTGGATAACTGACTGCTACAAAGGACAGACTTGTAATTCTTTGGTGTCTCCTAGAATACAGAACTCAGTATACAGTAGGTGCTCAATAAACGCTTCTTGAATGGATGACTGAAAGGTTGGATTACCTCATAACATAAGATGCAAGTCTAGAAAGTTTGGGTCATAACAGGTGTGTACACTCAACGTACACCTTAAGGCTTATTCCTGAGAAACTTGGGGTTTCTCGGGCTCCAGCTCTGAGAGCCCTGAGGCTGGTGAGGTGGGCTTGATTACGGGTAAGGGCATTAGGCCAGTGTGCCAGCCCTGCCACCAATTTGTGTGTGATCGAGAGTAAGTCATATAACCTTTCTCCACATCCCTACCTGTGCAGTGGGTCACCACCACCTGTATAGAGTGTTGTGGCAGAAAATGGGGCAGAGTTTTGAAAGAGCTTTGGTAAATGCTGTATAAATGAGGGAGATTATTATTCTCAGGGGCTTGTGAGGGATTCATTCAACACACCTTAGTGAGAATCTACTCTGCATCAGATACTAGGAATGCAAATATAAAGGTGCTTCAGACCTTGCCTGTGCGAAGCTGGGGAGAGAGACTCAAATACTAACAGTAGGATAAGCATTACAGAAAAGGGGGAAGGAAAGCATATGGGGGTGCAGGCAGAGTGGCATTTGAAGAGGCCTTGGAGAGTCATCAGATGTCACCAGGAAGAAGGCGGGGAGAGGCAGTAGCTCGAGCCTGACAGTAGGCTGAAGGTTGAAGGCGCGGATGGGAGCAGTGAATGGTGCCTTGTGACTACAGCAGAGACGCTGGGAAGGCGGCAGCGCTGGTGAGCTCTGAGACTCTGGCGGAGTGGGGTAGAGCAGGGTGGTGGTGTCGGGGGAGGAGGTTGCAGAACCCCTCTGCGACTCTGGGCAGGTGCAGGCACAGGTAGGGCCTGGAACTACTGGGTGTGCAGGGAGGCCTAGCCCTCTGGGGAGCTCAGAGTGGATGGGCAGAAGCACAGTGTCTGGTCCTTCCTTCTCTTAAGAGCTCCAAGGGCAGGCAGGCCAGATTACTGCTCCTCAAATGTGTAAAACTCTTCTCACCTCTGTGCCTCTGCACAGGCTCTCCCTTTGCATGGAGTGTTGTTAATGGCTCTCACCCTCCAAGTCCCAGCTTCCATGTCGCTCCCCCAGGGCCCTTCTGTCTTTATCACGGGTGCCCCATTGTTCCTTTCATGGCACTTAACACAATTGGTCCTTGGCTTTCTCGTAGGTCTCTCCCCACTAAAGTGTCAGTTCTGTGAGGCTGGGGACTTTGTCCCTCGTCCAGAGCTGTTGCTGGAACCTGGCACACAGTGTCTGGTGCATAGTAGGTGCTGAACAACTGAATCAGTGGCCTGACGGGAAAGCGTGACTTGAAAGGCATTAGGTTTAAACCTGCAGTATCGTCCATGGGTTACAGTGGGGATCCATATCCTCCATAGCAGAGATCAAGAAACCAGGGTCATATTCTTAGTCTTAAATATGTGTCACATTAAATTTCACAGTAGGTGACAAGGAGAACCGACCACCAAGCCCCAAGGCTGAAATCTGGCTTTCCACCCCCCACTCCCCACTCAAGTACTGAGCCTCATGTCCTAAGTCCTAAACCCCAAATCTAGCCAGAGTGGGTAGTCCAGGGTAGACACAGTCCTAAATCCAGCCTGGTCAAGGGAACCATGCTGGTACAGGAGGGTCTCCCCCGGGCCACGGCCAGCTACAGAGAATGGAAAGAACAGGCTTCAATGGGCAAAAGCTGCTATTGCCTTACTTAGCAACATACATGTCTTTTTAAAGAACACATTTAAATAAGTAATGCAAACTGTGAAAATCTATGGCTAAAAATGAAAGGGGAGGAGTGGGAATAAAGACTCTAACAGATGGTTGCCGGGCCTCCCCTTGTGACAGGTGGGACAGGTGGGACGGAAGCATCTGCACCAACACATCTCGAAGTCTTCTGGCGGCGCGTTGTTTGGCGCCCTGCAGAACGAGCCCTACGCCCAGACCGCACCGCCAGCCCAGCCTAGAGCAGCTCCGGGAAGGAGGACCTCAGCCTTGGCTGGGCCTCACCTGTGGCCACAGAGCTGCTGGCGGGCAACGAGAGAGATCCAACCGCAGGTGGGGAGGAAAGACCCGGCACACACGCGCGCGCGCACACACACACACACACACACACGTGCGCGCGCCTCCTGCAGCCCCAGGGCCTTCTTCCCGTCTGTTCCACCCACATCTGCTCTCTGATGGCCAGGACTGTGGGGTCCTTGGAAAGATGCCACCTGGTCCACTAACTGGTTCACATAGGAGAGTTGTGAGCCCCCAGCCAGACTGTGCCCCACTGGGAGGTGGAGACCAGCCCAGGTCCTTCAGCAGCCCCGTGGCCAGGCACAGGCCTCTCATGTCCCACGTCCGAGGGGGTTCAGGTACAGCCATCCTCATTTCCCAGCACGGCCATCAGTCTGGGGCCAGGCTCTTCTCCACGGTCACCACTGTGTGTCTCGGGCAGGCGTCCTCCCCATGTCCTCCAGCCCCTGCGTGTGTGCGCGCTGAAGGCCGGATGCCGATGCCGGGTCCACAGGGAGTCCCGCGAGGGGCTGGCGGGGAGCTCTCCCAGGAAGCATACCCTAATCTTGGAGATGCCTGCCACGATCAAAAGCACTCGTCAGGCCAGCCACTGTGCTGAAATCTTTACGTGCAGAACCGCTTTAAATCTTTACAACACCCTATGAGGTGTGTCAGCATCTCCATCGTCATCATCATCTTCATTTCATATAAGAGGAACCTGGACACAAAGAGGGCAAGGAGCTGGTCCACGGCCACAGAGGCAGTCATGGCGAGCAGGACGCAGACCCCACGGTCACGCCAAACCCCAGTGAGGCTGTAGCAGTGCTGCACCACCACCCCGACCTCGCCTGTCTCGCAGTCACGGGCACCTGTGCAGAGGCCACAGAACCCACAGGACCGTGCAGGCTCAGGGGCTAGTTCTCCGGGTCAAGTCATTGCCCCTCCCTGAGCCTCCACTTTCTCATCAGTAATACAAGGGTGGTGAGAAAAGCTACCTCACAGGGTAACTAGAGGAAAAATGTGCTAATACATGTAACAGACTTTGGACAGACACACTCAGTAAACGTGAGCCTCTGTCACTACCATGAATAATATGAGTGTTCCAATGGAACATTCCAAATCCCTGCCTGATCCGGAGTCCCTTCTCTGGGGGGGTCCATGTACTGACTTGCAATATCTGCTGTCCTTCTGACATCTCCCTCCAGCTCATTCTTCCACCTTCTGCTTTTCCCCTCCTTCTACGCCCGACTTGCCATTGAATCTGTTTAATTCATTTTAATGCTCAGATCTGCAGATCCCTGACTGTGACAGATTGAGGGGGTGGGGTGGAGGTGGAGAACGGAGGCGCTTGTGTAATAGGACATAAATAAACTTGCACACGCTTCTCTGTTTTACTTGCAGGTTTTCTCCCGTCACGGGGCAACCTCTGCTTTGTCTTCTCTTGAATCGGTGGGAGGAGGTTTTATTCATGCCTGTCCCCCAGCACGCAGCACAGGAGGCGCCCAGCGCGTGATGCACTTGGTTCTGTGAGGGCCCATGTTTATGTCGGGTGCTGTTTGTTCTCAGGACCTCACACACTCGCTCACTGATGTTCTGATACCATCTTCACGTCCCCACGCCTGGCAGATAACGATAACAAGCACTCTGACACCTGGCTAGCAAGGAACGGTGTTCAGTTTCTACCCTCCGAATGGGCACACCATGTTAAACTCCAGCTCGGTCTCAGTGACTCATTACTGCCCCCCCTTACCTCTGGCCTCACTCCTCTCTAACATTTAGGGAGGGGGTTTCAGTGCAAACGTTCAACTTGATGAATGGCTCAGGTGAGAGTGACAGGTGAGCACACACCTAAAGGGACAGATGTTCTCCTACAGGGTTTGATTTGAGCAGCACCAAGAAAACCCCTCAAATCATCAAAAAGCATCTCCCTCAGCAATGGAAAGACATTCCCTTGCATTGCTTTTCCAAGTAACTCTCTAGAAACTGCAAATAATGGAAGCTTAACACATCACGCCAAGTCACGGTCAGATAGGCTTGGGTTCACATCCTTGTCCTGTCATTTTTGGAGCAAATTCCTGATGCCCTCTGAGCCACAGCTTCCTCAGTGAAGGGGCACAACTCGCAGGCTACCCCTGGGGGCTGTGGGGAGATCAGCCAGTTCAAAGATCTGCTGTTTAGTGGGTGCTTTCCTAACTCTAAGAGCCCACCTAGTACAGGCTACTACGAAAAGAATTTCAAGGGAGAGAGAGGAGGGAAAAGAAAGGAAAGAAGGATGCTTTTAGGGTCTGTCAGGCCTGGGGTGGGACAGGGTGGTGGGTGGAGGTTGGGAAAGGAACGAGCTGTTTACCGGCACAGTCAACAAACAAGGATTGAGACTATAAAGCAAGGCATTGTGCTAAGTGCTGAGGAAGTAAAAAGGAATTTTTATTTATAAGTTATACTCCACCTACTTCCCAAAAGGATTTGAAGGTGACTCACAGTGAAAACCACATATGCAACACGATCACTAAAACTGAAACTCAAATCCATGGAAATGAAGAAAGGAAACCAACACTGATGATCACCATGTACCAAACTCTTGAGTGCCATCAGTCATTTAATGCAACGGCCCCATTCTACAGATGGGAAAGGCGAGAGCAAAGAGGCGGGCCCAGGCCAAGTGCAAGTACCAGCACGACGGGCTCGGGGCCATGAGGCTTTAGGAGCCCGTGAAAATGTATAAAAGGTTCTTTCAAAATCAGAACAAGAAGAAAAAAGTTTAGGTCGAAGAAAATGTTTTGATATATAATGTTAATATATACCAACATAATCATAAAATATATTTTTTATACCAACATAATCATAAAATATAATTTTTACTATTTTTTAATGGAGGAAGGGGCCTACAAATGTAAAAGTGCTCCAAAAGTCATCATGCAGCCCCAAACTTTGACCTGCCTAGCTCCAAACCTGTGAGTGAGAATATTTGTTGTTACTGAGTATCAAGTGCAACTCAGCTCTGAAACTAGAGAGAGGGCATGATGAGATAAATAATTCTCAGTTTCATAAGAAGGATGTGAAGTGGGGCACATGTACTTACTTTACAATGCGATTGTGGGGGGAAAAAAATGTAGTCTTCTCATTTTCTTTGTAACTAATCAACAATTTCTTATCAGTTCCACCAGGGAGCTGACCCCTACTTGGCTGGGGGGGTTGACTAAATTTTGTCCAATTTGATAAACTTCCAATCTAATTCAGTACTAAAATTGTCTTTCTAAGTAATGGATGACTCCGTTGAATCTCAACCTTTGGGAGACTGTTTTCTCTGCCTCCTGAACCCAGTGTGGCAAATGGTTCTGACAAGATCCTTGTGGCAGCCCAGGAGAAGGTCTTTGGGTTCCTGGGTCATGCCTGGATCCCCACTGCTCTCCACTGCTAGAGGCTGGACCAGCCTTCTCCCTGAACTGATGGACCACTGCGGTGGGACAGGCCCCATCTCGCTCCCCAGGGCGCTGTGTTGGGATGCATCGGTGAAGTCTGTGGTCCCCACCAGCTTCCCAAATGAGCACTTGGTCCTGTCCTCTGCCGCCTGCTGGCTCTCCCAGCGCCTCCTCGGGTGCTGTCCCAGGCTTCCCTACCTACCACTCCTGCTACGCATCCATGCCGTCCTGTGGGGTGCTTCAGGACTTGTCGTCTTCCCCATGTGCCTGGGGGCAGATAGAATACTAGCCCAGACACTCACTGTCTCCTTCATACTGTTATGGATTGCTCAAAAACTCCAATAGGTTGTGCCCTGACATATGGGTAGGGAAAGAGGAGGAGGCAATAAAGAAAGTGGCAGAGGAAAAACCCTGGTGCCCGATCTACCTGTTCTCTCTCCATCCTCCTTTTCCTTCCCACTATCTATCAGAGGAGAAGAAACAGGATTTCCTCTCTTCATTTTCTAAGAACTAGTCAGGCAGGCCTAACTCTTGATACATTCAATGAGAGTTAAAGGAATTCAGAAAACCTTTTCTCTTAACAATGATTACATTCCATCCACGAATCTTGCTACAGACCCAGGAAAAATCTAATCGGAACGTACTGATCTAATATTCTATCTGCCTTCCCCTAACCTCCTGCTCCAAACATTGCTTCAGTGGACAAGAAATCCCAGAACAATAAGATTTATAGGATGTGAAAATTCATTTAAAAATAATTTCAAAGACTGTTAACCCTGTTGCAGAAACATGTTAGTTCAACAGGAGAAACCAACTATGCTGTACTAAATCCCCAAAGAAATGTATTCTCTGGGTCCTTATACAAGGAATATTGAACAACACAGTGAACACCATCTTCAATGCTTTTTTTTAACCTACTACATCACAGGTTTATTATAAAAGGATATAACTCAAAACAGCCAGATGGAAGAGATGCATAGGGTAAGGTAGGCAGAAAGGACACAGAGCTTCCATGTCCTCTCCAGGCACACCACTCTCCCCACATCTGCCTGTGCTTACCAACCCAGAAGCTCTCTGAACCCTGTCCCAAAAGGGTGTTTATGGAGGCTTCATCACACAGACGTGATCAATTAAATCATTGGTCATAGGCAACTGATTCAACCTCCAGCCCTCTCTCCTCCACAGAGGACAGGGGTGGGACCTTCAATGCTTGTTTTGCAAACCTTCTTCCAATAGATATTTGTTATATCAAATGTCAAAAAAAGTAGACTAGAACCTTAGGCATTTCTCTATAAAAGGGAGCTCATTAGGTGAGTTCAGCTGTGCTATACCTGGTGTTCTTACAGCTGGATGCAGCTTAAACACCCAGAGAAGACAGCACAGCACAGCACGCCTAGGTCTTTCAGGCAGGGTTTAGATCGGGGAGCACAGTCACTGTCCTTCTCTCCCAACTTGAAGGAGATCAGGGAGAGTTTCAAAAAACCAACCTCTCAGCCATGACAGTATTTTTAAGATTAGTCATGATTCAAAATGTGAGCCAGAAGTGGTTTGAGAGTTTCGATAGGAATTGAGTTTGGGGAGGAAATGACCCTACAAGTATGAAATGTTGGAGAATAAGAGATCAGACTCCAGGATCTTTTAGATTCAGGCTAGAGATATGCAACTACTAAAGGTCACCCAATACAAATATGACTCTTATTCTGGATCAGGAGAAAGACTCTAGAACAGCGGTCCCCAACCTTTTCGGACCAGGGACTGGTTTCATTGAAGACAATTTTTCCATGGACCAGGGAGGCTGGGGGATGGTTTGGGATGATTCAAGCACATTACATTTATTGTGCATTTTATTTCTATTATTATTACTGGGTGGGCCAAAAAGTGCTTGGGGGCTTCCTCTAGTTGTGGCAAGCAGGGGCTACACTTCCTTGCGGTGCATGGGCTTCTCATTGTGGTGGCTTCTCTTGTTGCTAAGGACGAGCTCTAGGCACGCGGGCTTCAGTAGTTGCAGCACGTGGGCTCATTAGTTGCAGCATGAGGGCCCTAGAGCGCGGGCTTCAGCAGTTGCGGCGCATGGGCTTAGTTGTCCACAGCATGTAGGATCTTCCTGGACCAGGGATCGAACCTGTGTCCCCGGCACTGGCAGATGGATTCTTAACCACTGCGCCACCAGGGAAGCCCTGGTGTTCTAAGTAAAAATAAAACACACATTTTTCATTTTCACCAAGAACTTTATTGAACAATGTATTCACCCTTTTGTTCCACTACCTTCTGCCATTTTTCAGGCAACTTCATAATTCCATCTTCCCAAAACTTTTTATCTTTTTGAGCAAAGAACTGCTCCAGGTGTCCTTTACAGTCTTCCAGGGAAATGAAATTTTTTTCCACTAAGAGAATTTTGTAAAGACCGAAATAAATGGAAATCCGAAGGTGCAGTGCCTGGTGAATACAGCGGGTGAATCAGAACTTCCCAGCCAAGCTGTAACAGTTTTTGCCTGGTCATCAAAGAAACACGTGGTCTTGCGTTATCCTGATGGAAGACTATGTGTTTTCTGTTGACTAATTCTGAACGCTTCTCGTCGAGTTGGTCTAATTGGGAGCAGTACATGTTGGAATTAATCATTTGGTTTTCCGGAAGGAGCTCATAATAGAGGACTCCCTTCCAATCCCACCATATACACAACATCACCATCTTTGGATGAAGACCAGCCTTTGGTGTGGTTGGTGGTGGTTCATTTCGCTTGCCCCACGATCTCTTCCATCACGTTGTTGTACAGTAACCACTTTTCATCGCCCGTCACGATTTGTTTTAAAAACGAAACGTTTTCATTATGTTTCAGTAGAGAATCGCATCTGGAAATATGGCCAAGAAGGTTTTCTTCACTTAACTTATGTGGAACCCAAACATCAAAGCGACACACATAACCAAGCTGGTGCAAATGATTTTCAGTGCTTGATTTGGATATTTTCAGTATGTCAGCTATCTCCCGCGTGGTATAACGTTGATTGTTCTCAATTATTGTTTTGATTTGATTTCTATCAACCTCAGCTGGTCTACCCGACTGTGGAGCATCGTCCAGCAAGAAATCTCCAGCACGAAACTTCGCAAACCACTTTTGACATGTTCGACGGCACCTTCTCCATACACTGCACAGATCTTTTTGTGCATTTCAGTTGCGTTTTTACCTTTCTCGAAATAATAAAGCATAATATGCAGAAATTGTTGCTTTTTTCTTCCATCTTCAATATTAAAATGGCCACACAAAAATTCACCGATTTTGATAAGTCTTGTTTTAAATGCACGCTGATATGACAGCTGTCACATGCAATCTAACAAAATTGTTTCAAATGAAGTTAGAGACAACGAAGTGCTACTAGAGCCATCTTACAGAAAAAAGCGAAAGAACCTTTTGGCCCACCCAATACATTGTAATATATAATGAAATAATTATACAACTCACCATAATGCAGAATCGGTGGGAGCCCTGAACTTGTTATCCTGCAACTAGATGGTCCCATCTGGGGGTGATGCGAGACGGTGACAGCCGAAGTGCGTGGCTTATGTCCAGTCTACTCTGTAATCTCGTTTTGGTCGCTGTCACCGCAGAAAACTCTGCTTCACAAAGATAGGATGCTGGAAACGGAAGCAGGCTTTATAGTGCTTTTGTGGCAATCTCAGGCTATCCCACCTTGACTTTAATCCGGAACGTCTGGAGATTTGAAGTTGTCTCAAACACACTTTTAAGGCCACTGTCATTTGTGATCTCAAGCAGTTGATCCTCTTCTAGCATAGACAAAGTCGATTCACCTGGCTTATTCATGAACGGGTCGTGGATCCATTCCTTCCCCGTCTGGGGGTCTTTTGTGGTTGGGAAGTAATGCTCAAACTCTTTTGAAAGCTGAGATAGGTGATCATGCACCAGCTGGGAGGAAGAAGGCCCTGGCTCAGTCTCTTTCAAAATCTCTGCTAACGTCTGAAACATGTCAAAAATCCCAATGTTCACTCATCGCCCCCATAATTCATTTGGCTTTGAATGCAGCCACTTCATCTGCCGACTTGAACACAGTTGTCGTTCTCCCCTGAAGGGACAGATTGAGTTCGCTGAGCAGGTTGAAGATGTCACAAAAGTAAGGAAGTTTTGTGAACCATTCTGTGTCACTGAAATGTGCTGCCAGTGGTGACTGTTTTTCTAAAAGAAATCTCTGGAGCAGCTCTAGTAACTCAGAAACCTGGGCAGTGATCTACCTTTAGAAGCCATCTCACTTCTGTGTATGAGAGAAGACGTGTGTGCTCTGGGTCCATCTCCTCACAGAGCTGCACGAACAGATGTGAGTTAAGGCATGTACTTTAATGTGGTTGATGATTTTAATAACATCCTGCAAAACATTATTAAGTTCAGGTGACACTTTTTGGCTAGCCAGCATTTCTCTAGGGATGACACAGTGCGTAGACTCACATTCAGAAGCGACCTCTTTGACCTGAGTAGTAAAACCAGAAAGCCATCCAGTCATGGCAGCCACTCCATCCGTGCATATACCAACACAAAATGACCAATTCAGTTTTCTTGATATGTAATCATACAAAGACTTGAATAGTTCTGCAGCTGTGGCGTTGATTGGCAACAGGAGTGCACATAACATATCCTCATGCACATCCTCCTGAAAAATATATCGCACAAAAACGAGCATTGTTGCCTTGTTGTCAACACCTGTAGAGTTGTCAACCTGGATTGCTTACCACGGTGACTCATTAATCCTCTCTAACAATTATGCCTCCATATCCTCTGCTACTTCATCAATTTGTCTAGTTATGGTGCTAGCTGAAAGAGGAACGCGTGCCACCTTTTGAACTGCAGCCTCTCCTAAAAGTTCATGACAAATGTCCTTAGCGGCAGGCAGGATCAACTCTTCACCAACAGTAAAGGGCTTCTTAGCTTTAGCAATGCAATTAGCCACTAAGAATCATGCTCTCAGTGCAGGCACATTTGATGAAGTGGTGGCCTTCAATAATTGCTTCTGTTCTTCGTGTTCACATTTTTTTCTTTTGAAAAACTCCAAAGCCTTGTCTCTTAATGCAGTGTGCTTCATCTCCATGTGATGAAGCAGTTTTGAAGGTTTCATGGCTTCGCTGGATAGCCAGTCGCCACATGTTATACAAAGCGGGCTTGGAGAACGTGAATCACCTGTTGCAATGAACCCATAATTTAAGTAGGACTCTTGGAATTTTCTTTTAAATGCAGCTTTCTTTTTGTTGGCAGTCTTAGAGTCTTCTGCTGTCTCATCATTGGGTCTTTCCCTCTTTTCAAAGAAGCTCCGGTGACGTTTGTTTTTTACTCATTTCGGTTAGGGTTAGCTTGTGGGCTTACCAAAACTGTGACTGAGACAAGTGAGCAGTGAGGGAAAGAGGCGCAGACAGAAGTGGTAAATAAAATAATGAGCGGGCCACGCACAGACTGAAATAAGTGTCAGATTCTGACTTAAAGCCTGCCACCAGATGCAGTTTAATTGTCACTTGCCACTCACTGGTAGGGTTTTGATATGAGTCTGCAAGCAATTGACTTATTACGGTCTCTGCGCGGTCAAACCTCCCTGCTAATGATAATCTGTATTTGCAGCCGCTCCCCATCGCTAGCATCACCGCCTCAGCTCCACCTCAGATCATCAGGCATTAGAGTCTCATAAGGAGCATGCAACCTAGATCCCTTGCATGCGCAGTTCACAGCAGGGTTCGCGCTCCTATGAGAATCTAATGCCGCCGCTGATCTGACAGGAGGCGGAGCTCAGGCGGTAACGCAAGCAATGGGGAGCGGCTGTAAATACAGAGGAGGCTTCACTCACTCACCCACTGCTCACCTCCCGCTGTGCAGCCTGGTTCCTAACAGGCCACGGACAGACACAGGTCCGTGGCCCAGGGGTTGGGGTCCCCTGCTCCAGAAGACTGTGAGTACCTGCCTTGGCCAGAAAGAATATATCATGAGGAAAATCAAGATCTTTGCACTGGAAGGGACTCAAGAGATCAACTCGCCCAATCACTGCCTTCGAGATGGAGAACAAGACAAGGATGGTCACTATCACTACTTCTATCAACATAGTACTGGAAATCCTACTCATTTCAATGAAGAAAGAAAAAATGTAACAGCTAAAATTGAGAAAAAAATAAAACTTTAAATATGTACAGATAATATTATTGCATAAATAGAACATCCAAGAGTCTACAAATAATATTAGGCCTAGTAAGAAAGCTTAGCAAGATTGCTGGGTATAAAATTAACACACAAAAAATGATTCTATTTCAATATATAACAATAGACATGAAAAAATGAAAAATTTTAAAAGTGATCACTTACATTTACCACAAAAATGAAGTATTTATGAATGAGTCTAACAAACTCTATGCTGAACTTCTATAAAACATTATTAAACTTTATTAAGAGACATTTTAAAGGATGTGCTAAGAAATGCAGACGTATACTATATTCATGGATGGATGAGTTGGTATTGTAAAGATGTCATTTTTCCCAAATTTATATATAGATTCAATACATCTCAATCAAAATCCCAACATACTATTACATGTGGAATCTGGCAAGCTTATTGTAAAATTCATATGAAAGTATAAGAAGAAGAAAAACAAGGTGAAGGAATTGTCCTATCAGGTATCATGACTTACTACAAAGCCATAGTAATTAAGACAGTGTGGCATTGGCACAGACATAGAGAAATAGATCAATGAAACAGAATAAAGAGCCCATGAACAGATCCACACATATATGGATACTTGATATATGACAGAGGTAGGATTACAGAGCAGTAGGAAAAAGACTTAAAAAATGATACTGAAAAATGAGTTATGGGGAAATGTGTTGTAAGGGAGGAGTAAGTCCCTTGTAGGGTCTTTAAGGATCACTCCAACATAAATTACACTCAGATAGGCATATGAAATAAAAGGATTTATTATACTCACAGGTCCTAGAAGAGGGAGGCGTGGCAGGCTATGCAAGGTCAGTTATATCTCAATTTAAAAAAAAAGAGGGCTTCCCTGGTGGCGCAGTGGTTGAGAGTCCACCTGCCGATGCCGGGGACACGGGTTCATGCCCCGGTCCGGGAAGATCTTACATGCCGTGGAGTGGCTGGGTCCGTGAGCCACGGCCACTGAGCCTGTGCGTCCGGAGCCTGTGCTCCACAACGGGAGAGGCCACAACAGTGAGAGGCCCACATACCGCAAAAATAATAATAATAATAAAATAATAATAAAAAAAAAAAATAAAAGGAATGCAGGGACTTCCCTGGTGGAATGGTGGTTAAGAATCCGCCTGCTAATCCCTGGTCCAGGAAGATCCCACATGCTGTGGAGCAACTAAGCCCGTGCACCACAACTACCAAGCCTGTGCTCTAGAGCCCGCGAGCCACAACTACTGAGCCCACGCACCGCAACTACTGAAGCCCAAGCGCTCTAGGGCCCACACGTAGCAACTACTGAGCCCACGTGCTGCAACTACTGAAGCCCACACACCTAGAGCCTGTGCTCTGCGACAAGAGAAGCCACCGCAATGAGAAGACCACGCACTGCAACGAAGAGTAGCCCCCACTCGCCACAACCAGAGAAAGCCTGAGCACAGCAACGAAGACCCAATGCAGCCAAAGGAAAAAAGAAAAAGAATGCATATAGTATATTACTTATTTACCAAGCCTAAAAATAGACTAAACTACTACCTTAAACTACAGTTGGTCCTCTGTATCCATATGTTCTGCATCCGTGGATTCAACCAATTGGATATCAAAACCATTCGGGGAAAAAAATTCCAGAAAGTTCTAAAAAGCAAAACTTGAATTGGCTGTGCTCCAGCAACTATTTACATGGTATTTACACTGTATTAGATATTACAAGTAATCTAGAGATGATTTAAAGTATAATAGAAGGATTGCACAAGTTATTTGCAAATATTACACTATTTTATATGAGGAAGTTGAGCATCCTAGGATTTCGGTATCTGTGGGGCTCCTGGAACCAATCAATACTGAGGGATGAGTGTATATGAGATGCTGTTATTCAACCATTTTTGTTAAGACAAAATGGCAACTTCCTACAGTTTACCCCAGTATTGTTTAGGGTGCATACACAGATGGTAAAATCATAAGGAACGAAAGGTAATGATGAACTGAAAGGTCAGGATAGTGTTACCCCTCTGGGGAGGAGGGAGGGAGATTTGACTGAAAGAGGTGGAGGTGGGGGAGGGGAGACTTCACAGGTACTGGAGAAATTCCACTCTATTTCTTGACCTCATGGGTGTTTACAAAGATATTTGCTTTATAGTCCTTCCTTAAGCTATAAATAAGTTTTATGCATTTTTTAAAAGGAAAATAAGAAAAATATAGATGCCGATTCTGAACTCAGGGCACACTAGCCAAACAAGTCTTCTACGGTTGAGAGGCAGAGAGAGCAGGGTACCTCCTGCTGGAAGCCAGGGGGCCCACATTGCAGACCTGCAACAGTTGCCTGGCACTGATGATTTGTCTTGTTTTGTTTATCCCAGATGACAATTGGTAATACTTTTATTATCGCGCTTATAATGTATATTGATATATACTAAATTAGTTATGTGTGTTTCCCCAATAAAGGGTGAGCCCATTGAGGGCAAGGACTGAGAAGTCTCCATGGATGGCCCAGTGAGGCTGAGTACCTGGCACACTGTAGATACTCGATGAAAAACGGGCTGAGAGGATAAATTCCAGAGGAATGGATGGATGGACAGATGGATGGATAGAGAGCTTAATGGTTGCAGGTCTTTACTGAGTAAGGGATTTTATTTTCAGAACTAGTGAAGAGAGTTTTACAGCTAAACACTACGAATAGAGTGGCTTTATATGTGCAAAAGTATAGTATAAACGGAGTATAGTATAAACTATATTTAATGATTTAGGGACTGGGACAACACACGCTGTGTTTTGAATACTCAGCGATGCCCCCGTCTAACTATGCCGCTAAGACTTGCTTCTAGGACTTGCCAGCCACACAGGGCCTGCTATTTCCTTGCACAGCTGCAGGGCACCTACTCACTTCGTGTTTATGTAAATAGCACTCCCTGAGTTGTGCAATGAGGAGCTTCTCAAAACCTGCCTTTGTTGGGGGAACTGTAGAGCAAGGGGCACAGGGATGACTCAGGAAGGGGGCTGTCGGAAGATCACCCTGTGTGCAGGCTGGTTCCTTGATGCATCCTCAGTCTTGGAGGCTGCACTCCGAAGACACAGTGCAGGGAGACAGCTTCCTTCTTCACTCTCTCCCCTTCCTGTTCCCCTCCTTCTTGCCTGCTTTCCTCCCTTTCTCCCCTCCTCCTGTCCTTCTCTCTTTTCTCTCTTCCTCTCTTTTTCTCTCTTCCCTTTCCCTTCCTTGATTCTCTTTGTCCCCTCTGCCTCTCTCCATCCTTGCCCTTGTCCCTGTCTCTCTCTCTCACTCCCCCTTTCCTTCCCCACCCCTGCACGCGGCACTCTTTCCAGTCCCCTATTTATCTTTCCTACTGTCAGTCAGCTGGACCCAGTGTAAAGAAACCCAAACATTTTACCTATCTTCCCTCCCCTCCCCTCCCCGAGGGACAATACTGCCTGTGGTTTTCAGGAGGCTGAATTCCCTCTGAGCTCTTCACCCCATCTATTCTCCATCCATGCCCACAGTCCATTGACCCCTCTGGGTGGCCTGGAATCTGCTCCACCAGGTGGCCACGAAGCCCCCTTGGGCTGGCCTGGGACCCCCTCCCAACCACAGCCAGAGAAGGGGCCATTTGTTACTTCTAAATGTATCCATCCTCAGCTCCATGAGCAAATGCCCCGGTTTCTGGACCCCATAATAGAAACAGATTTTGGCTGTCCTTCTCTTCACCCTAAAGAAGGGCTGCTTTTGCAATAAGGGGCATCAGAAAATTGTCGTCTGCCAGGAACACATAGATGTTTTTTCTCCACAGTCTCTGCCCTGGGCTGATTTGGCCTGATTGACAGGAGAGAGAGATCATGGGATGAGGGTAGAAGGAGGCTGGGAAGGGGGCTGGAGAGAGTACACAGAAGCAGAGAGAAAGAAAGATCAAATTCCAGAATTTTAGAACTGGAGGAGAAGGATGGTCATCCAGTAGGGCTGTCCCAACACACACACCAGCCATTCTGCAGAGGAGGAAACCGAGGCCACACAGACAAGAAGCAGTCTGCTTCCACCCTTTCCCACATCAGTAATTGGCAGAGTCTGGACCAGCCGGCAGGTCTCCTGACTCTAATCCCAGCCCAGCATCGCCTGACTCTAGGCAAAAAAAGCTGACTGTCTTGGCAGCAAAATGAAACCTTTTGATTTACAAGGAATTCTGAGATATCTTCCAGTTGACAGTCTGGAGAATTGCATAAGCCCACACTTCTGCGGGGCAGCATTTAATAAAACGAACACATGAGTTATTCATTTTTCATTAAGGATGACATGCAGAGAGTCCATATCTAAGGATGAAAAATAGGTCCCATGGTCCCACGGAGCACTTGTCTCAAAACACAAACATTGACTGTCATATTCATTATCTCTTGTAACTCTCACAGAGACACGGAAAGCTAGGCAATATTGCTCTAGTGTTAGAAAGGAGAAAACTGCGGCTCAGACAGAGCAGGTAACCAGCCCACGTCACCCAGCTAGGGAGTGACAGAGTCAGATTTACATCCCAGGAGGCTTTGGATCAGCTTCAGTAAGCTGTCCAGGCAGGAATGGGAGGCTCCTGGGCAGGGCCTGCGGTCTAATCGTGCAGATGCCACTCAGAGCAGGGCCCAAGCTGCAGACACTCGCTCCAGATGGATGCTTCAAAGACAAAGGGGCCCTGGGTCCTGGTGAGGGGATCCTGGGCTTTAGTGTTCAGTCAGGCCCAGCTGGACAGTGGCCAAGCCTATGAAGTCTAGGGGGTGGTGGGGCCGTGAAAATGTTGCCTGACGGGCTCTGCTTGCCCATTCCCCAGCCTCGGAGCAGCTTGGCACCTGCATCAAGAAACCCAGCCAGGGCCCCATCTCAGATGCAGGTACAAGTGTGGGCCTTGGAGCCGGGCAGACCCGAGTTTGAATCCTAAGCCCGCCACTCAGTAACTGTCAGACCCTGAAAAAGTGCTTCAGTGGTCACATAACAATACCTGCCTCTGGGCATCGTACTGAAAATTATTATTAACAGCAACTATTTAATAGTCGTGACAACTGATATGTATTGAGGGCATTTTATGTGTAAGCATTTTACCATGCTACCTGAGTTAACCTTCAGTACAACCCTCTGAAGTGTACTATTATTAGCTCCATTGTACCTATGAGGAAACGAAAGTGCAGAGAAAGTTACTTGCTTGCCCAGACCATAGAGTTAGCAAGTGACAGGATCAGCCTTTGAACCAAGGTCTGTGTGCACCCCCAGCCCACTGACATGAATATAAGCAAAGTACTGAGCACACAGAAGACACTCAAGAAATGGGAGTTCCAGTCCCTTCATTTTCCCCTAAAAGCCCAGATTCCCACAGTGCCCTCCGGGACTTGCTTTTGGGCTTGCCTACACAGAGTTCTCTGGAAGTCAGGAGAAAGCTGGAGGTGGGGGGACGAGGGGGGATCTCTCATTCCAGGCTCCCCTCCCCTCCCCCCCGCTTCCTTATAGGGTTTGGCAAAAGCTGCTTCACTCAGGGCCTCTTGTGTTGCTGGAAACAATGCAAGTTTATTTTGGCACCGCAAAGGGAGTCCGATTCTCCCGCTCTGGATGGCTGTGTGGGAAGAGGACCCAGAGAATGTGGCCCAGACCCCGTTAGTTCCCGTTATCCTCCCAGCACGTCCGTGGCACAGGCATAGCCATCACATGCAGCTTGGAGAAGGAAGTGAGATAAGAGCTTTATTTCCACTTCATACAGATAAGATTTGCCCGCCCCTTCCATGTTCCCCCTCCAAAAAGAAGTCAAGCTGAGGGCATGGTGCTGCGGTTAACTGCCCACTCTTATCCTATCCCGCTCTTATCTCAACCCTGTGGGCCCTTCATCTGGCAGTGTCCTCACCGGGGCATCTGGCTACCTGTGCTGATTCAAGTCATCGACACTCAGAGTTGCAGGGGATCGCCTGCTCCAAACCCCTAGCTGGCTTAGGTTCACAGTCAGCCAGCGCTTATCCAATGCCAATCCCGGGCCAAGCAAGGAGTACTTTTACATCTGTGCGTTCATATTTCAGAATCCTCATACTGCCCTTTTTCAGAAAAGCCTTCTTTCCCCGTTTTCACAAAAGCGGAGCCTGTGGCTCAGGGAGGTGAAGCAGCTGGCTGAAGGTCATGGAGCGAGTAGGTCAGAGGTTGAACCAGGATGGGGTCTTCCAACTCGGACACCAGCCTCAGCTGTCCCAGCCCAGGAGGCATCCCTTCTGCAACCCTCTCAATGGAAGCTTCATCCAGGCTTTGTCTGAGCTCCTCTGGTGTTCCCTGAGAAAGCCTCATCTAAACGGTCTTTCAGGTGAGTTAAAATCTGCCTCCCTGTCACTTTCTCTCACAGGTCCCCAAAGTCCTAAATCTAACTCCAGGAAAAAAGGGGAAATCCAGATCTCTGCCCTTGGCCATACCCATTCTTCAGAGATGGGAAAATGGCTCCAGATGGTCCCTCATCCTGTCCCAGGACTGGGCGTGGGTGGGGCTGGGAACCCTCCCAAGGAGACTGGCCGTCGGAACACTGGCTCTGTGGGCCTTCTCTGGCTTTCTCTTCTGACTGCCCCACCTGGCTCTGGGTGGGAGTTAAGGGAAGCTTGAAGCAAAAGGTGCAAGCAGGTGAGCCTACCAGGAAGGGCCCAGGTGAGAGGAATGGACCGGGACTCCTGCCCTGGCCCAGAGAATCGGAAATGTTCAGCAACACCGAGGAAGGCACCGCGGAGTGGGCTGTGACCCGTGGTGGGGGGAGAGCCCTCGGGCCCTAGAGGGCACACACTCCACACCCCACACACCCAGCTTGGCCCAGGGCCAGGTAGGGGAGGTGCTGATCTGCCACAGTAATGGCCCAGCTGACAGCTTTCAGAGCTCATTGAAGGAGGCTGGTAGGGCAAGCTTCATCTTGGTTTCCAGATGTGGAAGATGAGCCCCAGAGAACTCAGATGGCTTCGCAAGGCCACACAGCCAGTGAGGGGCAGAGTAAGGCCCGAATGCAGGACCTCGAGTTCCTTTTCTGCTCTGCTGTGCCCCCCTCTTCCTCTGTCGACTCTAGGAAGACGGGTCCGGGCACAGCCGCAAAGACGCAGATGGGAATAAGTACGCTCGGTCAAAGGGCAGTGAGGAAAGGGACAGATGGACTGGCTGATTGAATCAGCAAGACCTCATCTTCCTGAGCGCCCCCAGCCCAGGCCAGCCCCACTCGGTCCACCCTCTCTACTGCCTCCCCGCTCTGAATAGGAGACCAGATCTGTGCTTGCAGTTCTTGCCAGGGCGAGGCTAAAACACTTATGGTTCCTATTTAAAGCCATACCTCATTCCTCATTTCAGCACCAACCAACAATTAAACCTGATTCAATCAATTTAAACCGGGCCTCACAATAGGCCTGTCCCTGGCTATTTAAAACCCTCTCCTGGCCTCTGAGGCCCTGAGGAACCAGGACTGTTTGTCCTGCCAAGAGCAAAGCTCTGCCTGCCTTGTTCCGGATATGGATCCAGATCTGGACGCATGTAGCGTGCAGGACCTGCTCTAGCGGCTGGGGCCCCTGCGGCTCTGTACCCCTATGGCCTTCTGTTGGGGCTGTCTTTGCCAGCCCAGGCCTGGACTGGCTCTCTGGTAGGGCTCAGGGATGGCTTCTGGGAGGGGTCAGAGATACCGGGGAAGGGAGCAGGGGGAAGCCAAGAAAAGGCAAGGGCCCACTTAAGAGGTCATATGAGCCCCAAGTGCACACACTTTGGGTTCTTTGTTGGTTTTATTTGGGCCCTGAGCAAATGTGGCCAGCGGGGGAGCGACGAGAACACCATAACCTGGATTTGAATCCTGAGCTGGCAATCGGCTGCTCGGTCCTGGGACCTTGGCTGGGTCTCCTGGGCATTGTCAGCGTCGCCATCCTCACCAGTATGATGGGAATTCCAAAAGTGTCTCCCAAACCAGCTGCCTGGGTTGCTAAGAGATCCCCCACATCTGACCATCCTGGTAAAAGCACTTGGAAAATGAGAAGTTCTACGGCATGGAAGTTCTGAGTAAAGAAGCTTGAGCTTGTACTGGGTCTGGTGATGTGAGGGCAGCATGGTGGATTCCAACACATGGTCATAAGAGTGATGCCTCGTGTTCACATTGCGCTCTGGGGCTGTAGGAACACACGACGGATCACCAAGTGCGGATGATGACCCTTCCAGGCTGAGGACTCAGTCCACAGTGGTGTAGTCAAGGAGGTCTTCTGGGAGGCAGCGGGCTGGAGCTGAATTTTGAAGGCTGAGCAAGACTGGAATAAACTGAGAGTGGGAGGGAAGCTAAACTAGGTAGAGAGCCACTGAGAGCTGGCAAAGAACTTCCTCGGCCATCTCCCATTTACTCTTCATGATCACCCCCATTTTAAATGACTGGCCACTGAGAGATCTGGGCAGCCTGATACTGGCTTGGAACTCCTGACACCAATAGCCTGGTGCACTCTGCCCCACTCTGCCCCCCTCCCCCGGAGAGAACAGAACACCAGAGATAAGAGGGGAAATCCAGGAGAGGGGGAAGGCAGAAGGTCTCCCAGCAGGGCTCTTCCCTCTGGGATTCCTAATGCATATCCTTCTCAAAGGAAGAAAATGCACAGAAGACGCCATTTGGAGGCTAAGAGATCACGTGGGAAACTGAGGAGGGGGGTACAGTGTCAGGGGCTGAGAATGCTGTAGTGACAGCTACCAGCCCTGTCACTGTGGGGAGCCTGAACTGCCCTGACAGGGGAGAGGGGCCTTTCAGGTCCCCAAGTGCTGCTGTGTGGGAGGGAACAATAGCCTCTTCTCTGAGGCCCCAGGGACAAGGAGATCACATCTGGGGAGGGAGGGGGCAGGGACACAGGATGTGAGCGAACTCCCGGGGGAGGCGGGCCTTGAGAGCAGCAGCCTCCCTCCCTGAAGTCCTCCACAGCCTCTGTCCCAGTCTTCCTCCCTCCTCCAGGTTCCTGAGCCATAGTCAGGTCTATCTGACCCTTCTAGGATTCTTCAAGGGTCTCGCAGCCCCAACTAGACTGTCAGTCCCTCAGTGGCAGCTCCACAGCCTCACACATGTTAAGAGCTCAGGGCCTGGCATAGGGCAGCGCCTTCGTGGGCGGGTGAGGCTCCAGTCCTGCCACTTATCAGCTGTGTGACTTTAAGCCTGTCCCTTAACCTCCTTGAGATTCTCTTGTGCAATGAAGGTAAAAATAGGACCTATCTCACAAGGTCACAGTGAAAATTAAATGAGCTAATCAGAGTACGTGCTTACCAAAAATATCTTCATTTGGCGTACCCCGGGGCAGCTAGCACAGACTCAGTGTTTAGTAGTATGTAACTTGATAATTAGTTGATTAGCTACAGCGCTGAGGGCTGGGATCGGATAGGAGGGAAAGCTCTCTGACACGGACCCATGATTCCAAAGGCAGGACGGAGGTTATCTGGGGAATTTCCTTCCTCTGAGGCCTCAGGAACATGGCAGTCCCCAGGTCAGTCTGCCCTGAGCGTTCCACACCCCCATATCCTGGGCAAATCAGGAGCCCCTAGACTCTCCCTGGGATCTTCCCAGGGAGTCTTGGCCCCTGCCTCCTGATTGGGGTGGGACAGGAGACTCAGGGACAGAGCCGCCCTCCTCTGGTTGAAGCTTAGCAGGCAAGCACGGGGATGCTGGCTTCCTGCGACGGGGGACAAGGGGAAGAGAAAGGAACCCCTAATCCAAGAGTGTGCAGAGGCTGTGTGAAGATTAAGTAAGAGGTCATACATCAGTCTCTAAACCAAGGCCTCTGCAATTTTCTGTAAATGACCAATTTTGAAAAAAATCCAGTCAGTCACAGACCAATACTTTGATAAAGTACTAGAAAAAAATCATCACACTGTTGAATACTGTGGCAATGTCAAATGGCTCTAAAAATGTGTGTTTAATCTCAGTTTCCGGACTTATCAGCTGGTGACAAATGGTTTATACCACACGACAACCACACTACACTTGGTGCAGACACCCCATAAACGGCCATTTCCCTCTTTTCCCTCACGCAGTCTTACCACCTCCTTGACTGGGTGGGCAAAGGGGTTCTGAGAGCCACTCACCGTGTGTTCAGAAACCACCATCTCCCCCGGCTTCCCCTGGTCGTCATCTATGGCCATATAGCCTCTGTTTTTCTGGGACAGTCCTAATTATATATATCCTGTCTTGTGGAAATGTGTTTGGACTTTTTTTGATGTCTGCCATACAGTAGACATGCTCCTGAAAGGATGAGCAGAAATTCTGTATTTATGCAAAGCAGGATGTGGAGAGCTGGGGTCCAAGGCAGAAAGCCCTTCCCAGGGGTGAGTGTAGAAACAGTGTCCGTCTGTCAGGATATAGTGCAAAGGCTTCCCCTGGGATCTAGAAGTTACTATTTTTTGAGCACCTAAAATATGCCAGACCCTGAGCTCCACCAGCAATCTGTTTGTCTTTCCCAGAGATTCTACAAGGTAGACATTATTTTGTCTGACTTAACAGGTGACAACTCTGTGAGTTCCTAGAAGGAGCGATGTAGGTGCTTTACGGCAGCCTAGAGGGTTTCAGAACAGCCCCTCCCCAATGCTGATCCTGAAGGGGCTTCTTAAAAATGCAGATTCTCCAGCCCCACACCCTAGGTTCTGACGCCAGAAGCCTGGGTGGCACCCACGATGTCCAAGTGATTCTGAGGATGGGCCTGCTCTGGCATCACTGTTCTCACTGCTGCTCAGGCCTGGAGGCAACCTGAGAGAGCCCATACGATGCAGTCCTCAAAAGTGAAGACCTTTTGGGCCAAGATGGCAGGGTAGAAAGACCCTGAGCTCACCTCCTCTCACAAGCACACCAAAATCACAGCTATCTGCAGAACAACCGTCGATGAAAAAGACTGGAACCTACCAGGAAAGATCTTCTACAACTAAAGACATAGAGAAGGAACCACAACGAGACGGGGAGGAGGAGGGGTAGACTCGAGATGTAATCAAATCCCGAACTCCCTCCCCTACTCTGATGGGCAAACCACAAGCTGGGGAATATATTGCAGAGATTCTGAGACTGGAGGGAAAGTGGCAGGACACAAACAAGAGATAAATGAAGAGGGGGAGCAGCTGCCGGGATGCAATAAAGACTGGCTGGAACCAGCTGAGACAAAGGTGGCTTCAAGAACAGCCGGGTCATTGACTGTTAGCTCATTATACCTTCATTGTAATACTAAAAATCACTTCCCCTTATGCCATGACAGTTCTGAGACAGACCATAAAACGCCAAAAAGTGGGCAGTGGCCCAATTCCTGGAAAATCCTCACACTTCAGACCCCTGTCTCACTGTGACATCCAAACCAAAAATGGGGGTGACTACAAGCACCCCAAAGGACTCCCTGTTCGGATGCATGTTAGCTAACTGGGGTAAATTTAGACAGGATGGCTTAAGAGAAAAGAAATTAATTTTCTTTTGCAACACTGCATGGCCCCAATACAAACTAGGGGACCAAAATGGGTTACTGAATTAAAATACCATCTTGCAGCTGGACCTATTTTGCAAAAGGCAAGGTAAATGAAGGGAAGTCCCATATGTCCAAATGTTCATGACCCTATTCCAAGATCTAGATCTAAAAAACTCTTGCTGAGTGTGCCTGGCTCACAACCCTTCAACCTTCTTCCCCCACAGGAGCCCAGTGTTTTAGATGAGCCCCTTATGAGTTCACCTCCTTGAGGTCCACAGCCAGGAACTCCTACCACCCCCGCAATTCTGAGGAAGGACAGTCTTCTGGAGTCTACCCCTAGCGCCACATCTGGGCTGCTGGAAACCCCACCACCTTATCCAGCCCTGTCCTATAACCTCTGTTACCAGTGCCATACTACACGAAACAGGGTTACCTACCGGCCTCCTACTATCAAACTCTGTCCCTTAAGGGAAGTGCCAGGAACAATCAGAGTCCACGTCCCTTTTCCTATAGGTGACCTAACTACATGCAAAGAGAAACCTGGACATTTTTCTGAGGACCCCAGTCAGTTCGTGGAAGAATTCACCAAGCTGACAAGGTCTTAAGAACTTACTTGGGGGAACTACAGGTCCTCCTGTTTACCTGCTGCACCTCTGAAGAGAAAAGCCAGATCCCTGTTGCAGCCCAGACACATGCTGATGAACTGGAAGCCCCAAATCAAGGACATATAACCTACCTTACAGGAGGGGAGGCAATCCCCAACCAGGACCCCCACTGGGACTACCAACAGGAAGGTAGAGGGCTTGAACACAAGAACCACATGATAAATTGCCTCATAGAAGGGATGAAAAGGTGTGTTGTTAAGCCTGTTAATGATGAATGAAGTCAGAGAATTAACACAGAAAAGATGAGAATCCAGCCCTCTTCCAGGGCCGTCTGAGGGTATACCAATATTAATCCTGACACCCCCAAGGGCAAGTCCTAGTAAATACCCATTTTATCACTCAATCTGCCCCAGACATAAGGAGAAAACTACAGAAGGCAGCTAGGGGACCCTAAACCCCCATGAATCAGCTCATGAACTTCACCTTTGGAGTACTTAACAATAGAGATAGGGTTGAAGAAGCAAAAAGGATTCAGGGACAACAACAAAAGGCACAGTTATTGGTGGCAGCCCTATAGCCCCTGCTCCACCAGGGTTACCCTCCCTTGTAAAAGCCCATGGCAGGGGCAGGAACTGGAAAATCTGGATCAGAGCCCCTGCCTCACCAAGAAGGGTCCTGTTTTAAATGCGGCCAGGAGGACCACTGGAAGGACGAATGCCCTCTGTACGGGAAAAGTCCACCGAGACCCTGCCTGATAGGCAAATGAGAGGACCACTGGAAGCGGGACCGCCCCCAGTCCTGAAGAGGAATTGGGGCTCCCAAACCGATGATGGCCAAGAGGACTGAAGAGTTATGGGGCCCGGGACCCTCCTCGGCTCCCAAAGGACACCCAGTCATTTCCCTGAAGGAGCCTCAGGTAACCCTTGTTGTGGCAGGTAGGAAAGTTACTTCCTCCCCATCCTGTATAGTAATGGGGATCGATGGACAGCCCAAAGCCAAACAATTCACAACCCACCCTCAGCTGCTTATTAGGAAGTTTTACCTTTGCACATCAGTTCCTGCTCATGCCTGAGTGCCCCGTCCCCTTGTTGGGAAGGGATTTGCTCACTAAATTCTATATAATAGTTCAAATCAGAGACCCCCTCAGAGAAGACACCCACCAGGAGAAACAATTGCTCTTGGCCATGGAAGCCTGCCTCAGTCACAAGTCAGAGGAGGTCTCCCCTCTACCCCATATTGTTTCTCAAGTAAACCCCTCTGCCTGGGACACTGAAGTTCTGGCAAAGCTACCAATGTGCCCCCCGTTCAGATTTCATTAAAACCCAATGCTGATGACCTGTGGAAGAAACAGTACCCCTTGAGGCCCAAGGCCCAGTGAGGTATCCAGCCTTTAATAACCAAGTTTTTAAAACATGGGCTGTTACTACCCTGCCAGTCTCTGTGTACTACCCCCATTCTGCCCATACAAAGGGAAAGTGGGGAATACAGGTTTGTTCAAGACCTGAGGGCAGTTAATGAGGCAGTGATCTCAGTTCACCCGATGGTCCCTAATCCATTCACCATACTGACCTACGTTCCAGAAAAATGCAAACTGGTTCACAGTGCGAGCCCTAAAGGACGCCTTCTTTTGCATTCTCCTGCAACCAGACTCCTAACATCTCTTTGCCTTTGAGTGGACAGATCCAGACACTCATAACACTTCCCAGCGAACCCAGACTGTGCTGCTCCAAGGCTTCAGGGGTAGACGCCACCTGTTTGGAAATGCATTAGCAAAGGAATTAAGAGAATCACAGTTGGTGAATGGCTCTCTCCTACAGTACGTGGATGACCTCCTAATTTCCAGTCCCACTAGGGAAGACAGATAAAAACATCATTCAGGGACTTCTCTGGTGGCACAGTGGTTAAGAATCCGCCTGCCAGTGCAGGGGACACGGGTTCAAGCCCTGGTCCAGGAAGATCCCACATGCCGTGGAGCAACTAAGCCCGTGCGCCACAACTACTGAGCCTGCGCTCTAGAGCCTGCAAGCCACGACTACTGAGCTCGTGTGCCACAACTACTGAAGCCCGCGTGCCTAGAGCCCATGCTCCACAACAAGAGAAGCCATTGAAATGAGAAGCCCGCACACTGCGACGAAGAATAGCCCCTGCTCACTGCAACTAGAAAAAGCCCGTGCGCAGCAATGAAGACCCAACGCAGCCAAAAATAAATAAATAAAATATAAATACATTTATTAAAAAAAAAAAACATCATTCAGATCCTTAGCTTCCTAAGGGAACGAGAATACTGAGTCTCTCCTCACAAGGCCCAGATTCCACCCAACAAGTTAAGTACCTGGGATACATGCTCAACCCTGGGACAGGGACTCTAGCCCAGGACCAAAAGGAAGCCTTATGACCCCTCAACTCTCCCAGACTAAGAGGCACCTGAGGGACTTTTTGGGGATGGCAGGATTTTACAGGATCTGGATACCTGGACTTGGGCTCATAGTAAAGCCTCTCTATGAGGCCCTAAAAGGAGGTGAACACAAACCCCTCAACTGGGATGAAAACTGCCAACAGGTGCTCCTAGGTCTAAAATAAAAATTAGGGACTGCCCCTGTGTTAGGTCTCCCAAATTTAGAAAAACACTTTGCCCTCTATATAGCTGAGAGACAATGGTAGCCCTAGGTGTCCGCACCCAAAAACTGGGGGACCTCCCTAGACCAACAGCTTATTTCTCAAAACAATCTGATCAGGCGGCCACTGGATGGCCAGGATATCTTAGGGCAGTGGCTACCACTGCTCTGCTGGTAGAAGAAGCCAACAAGTTCACCCTGGGACAATCACTGGAAGTGCTACCTCACCAGGCACAAGGAGTCCTAGGAGCAAAAGGACACCAGTGGCTGGCAGATGGATGACTCCTTAAATATCAAGCCCTCCCGCAAATCAAAGCTACAATGAGGTATCACCTCACACCAGTCAGAATGGCCATCATTAAAAAGCCTACAAACAATAAATGTTGGAGAGAGTGTTGAGAAAAGGGAACCCTCCTACACTGTTGGTAGGAATGTAAATTGGTGCAGCCACTATAGAGAACAGTATGGAGGTTCCTTAAAAAACTCAAAATAGAGTTGCCATATGATCCAGCAATCCCACTCCTAGGGCATATATCTGGAGAAAACTACAATTCAAAAAGATACATGCACCCCTATGTTCATAGCAGCACTATTTACAATAGCTAAGACCTGGAAGCAACCTAAATGTCCATCAACAGATGAACAAATAAAGAAGATGTGGCATACATACACAATGGAATACTACTCAGCCATAGAAAAGAATGAAATAATGCCATTTTCAGCAACATGGATGGACCTAGAGATTATCATATTAAGTCAGACAAAGACAAATATGATATCCCTTATATGTGAAGTCTAAACTACAATACCTATGAGCTTATTTTTAAAACAGACTCACAGACATAGAAAACAAACTTATGGTTACCAAAGGGGAAAGGTGGGGGGCATGGGGGGGCATAAATTAGGAGTTTGAGATTAGCAGATACAAACTACCGTATATAAAATAGACAAACAACAAGGTCCTACTGTTGTTAGCACAGGGAACTATGTTCAATATCTTATAATAAATCATAATGGAAAAGAATGTGAAAAAGAATATACGTGTATAAAATGACTATACATATGAATCACTTTGCTGTACACCAGAAACTAACACAACATTGTAAATCAACTATACTTCAATAAAAAATAAATAAAGAAACCAAGCCCTCCTACTTGACACCCCATGCATAACTTTTTAAAAAATTTATTTATTTATTTTTTGCTGCATTGGGTCTTTGTTGCTGCGTGCGGGTTTTCTCTAGTTGCAGCGAGCAGGGGCTACTCGTCATTGCAGTGCGCGGGCCTCTCATTGCAGTGGCTTCTCTTGTTGTGGAGCACAGGCTCTAGGTGCGCGGGCTTCTGTAGTTGCAGCATGCGGGCTCAGTAGCTGTAGCTCGCGGGCCCTAGAGCGCAGGCTCAGTAGTTGTGGCACACGGGCTTAGTTGCCCCACAGCATATGGGATCTTCCCGGACCAGGGCTTGAACCCATGTCCCCTGCACTGGCTGGCGGATTCTTAACACTGTGCCACCAGGGAAGCCCCCCCCACTCACGTATAACTCTTAAGGTTTGCCAAGTCCTGAACCCAGCTACTCTAATGCCAAACCCCCTACCCCAAGGGTTCTTGTTCACTCCTGTGTGGAGACTACTGAACAAGTTTACTAAGTAGGCCCGACCTCAAGGATGAGCTCCTGACCAATCCCAACGCAGAATGGTTTACCAATGGAAGCAGTTTCATACATGAAAGGGTTAGAAAGGCCAGCAATGTCATAGTCAGCCTGTGGACAACTCCTGAGTCTGGAGCTCTACCCTCTCACACTTCCACCCAAAAGACGGAGTTGACTATCTTGACCAGAGCACTCCAACTAGGAAAGGGATTAAGAATCAATATAAATACTGATTCCAAGTATGAATTCCTAGTGCGAGATGCCCATGCTGCCATATGGAAAGAAAGGGAACTACTAATAGCAAAAGGGTCTCCTATAAAACACCAGGCAGAAATACTAGGACTCCTAAAAGAGGTCCAGCTTCCTAAGGAGGTTGCAGTCATTCACTGCAGGGGTCACCAAAGGAGCCACATCTCCCTGTTGAGGGGAAATGTCCCGGCCGACAAGGCCACAAAGACTGCAGCCCAAGAACACCCAATCCTACAAGCTGTAGCTCTCAGACCCGACAGTCCACCCTTCCCAATGGTGCCATCTTATACACCTGAAGAAATTGAGTGGGCTAAATATAGGGGACTGAAAAGAGACCCCTCAGGGTGGCTGACAGAAGATAACAAGCTTCTCATTCCTGGGGCTAAGCAATGGAAAATAATTAAGCACTTCCATGAACCCTCCCACTTAGGATGGGACTTCATATTCAAACTAGTACTCAGGTGTTCCTGGGCAAGGGACTGTCCCAAACCGTTAAAAATGTCACCAGGGCTTGTGAGCTTTGTAAAAAGCCACTCCAGAAAGCCACTCCATACCTCCACCCCTAACTCGGCCCGTATAACATTGGGGAACCTATCCAGGGAAAGACTGGCAAGTGGACTTGACGCAAATTCCCTCATGTAGGGGATGGAAATACCTATTGGTATTCACAGACACCTTTACAGGATGGTTAGAAGCTTTCCCTTCTAGAACTGAAAAGACAATAGAAGTATCCAAATTTCTGCTTATAGAGATAATTTCAAGATTCAGGTTACTAAAAAGCCTACAGAGTGATAACAGACCTTCCTTCACTGCCAAGGTGACCCAACAGCTTTCCTTAGCTTTGGGTATTAACTACCGCCTCCACTTTTCCTGGAGGACCCAGTCCTCAGGCAAGGTAAAAAAAAAAAAAGCAAGTCATGTTCTAAAAAGAACCCTTGCTAAGCTATGAGTCTTCAGGAACCTGGCTCTCCCTCCTGCCTGTAGCCCTTCTATGGACCGGGATGTCCCCAAAGGGAATTTTGAAACTTAGCCCGTTTGAAATGACCTATGGGAGACCCTTTTTGACTTCAGATCTCTTGTTTGATGAGGAAATCCCCATTGGTTGCCCACATTGTTGAGCTTAAGCCAAGTTCAAAGGGCTCAAGAGGGCTTCCCTGGTGGCGCAGTGGTTGAGAGTCCACCTGCCGATGCAGGGGACACGGGTTCGTGCCCTGTTCTGGGAAGATCCCACATGCCGCGGAGCGGCTGGGCCCGTGAGCCATGGCCGCTGAGCCTGCGCGTCCGGAGCCTGTGCTCCGCAGCGGGAGAGGCCACAACAGTGAGAGGCCCGCATACTGCAAAAAAACAAAGCAAAACAAACAAAAAAAAGGGCTCAAGAATATGGAAATGAAGTCCTGTTCACCCCCACAAAACAAAGGTCGAGGTCTCCATCCAGTCAGGGGACTTTGTCCTACTAAAATCTTGGAAGGAAGAGTCCCCTGAGGACCAGCTACAATCACAATGGAAGGGACCATATCAAGGGTTACTAAGTATCCCAACTGCTGGCAAGCTATGGGGAGTTACTAGTTGGGGTACCTCTGTCTAGAATGAAACCTGTATCTTATAAGTCCCAACAGGAACCAGAAGAGACCTACTCCTGTGAGCCAGTGGAAGACCTCAGATATCTGTTCAAGAGAACAGATAAGTGACTTCACGTGGCTGTCAAGTGGCTTCACGTGGGTTGGCCTAGTCATCCTTGTGTTTCTGAATATCATGCTCTTATTCTGCTGTTTTTCAGAACCCCCTCCCCCTGGTAAACATCTTCTTTGGCCCTGCTGGGTCTGAAAGAAAAAATATAGTAATATAGGGCTTCCCTGGTGGCGCAGTGGTAGAGAGTCTGCCTGCTGACGCAGGGGACACGGGTTCGTGCCCCGGTCCGGGAAGATCCCACATGCCACAGAGCGGCTGGGCCCATGAGCCATGGCCACTGAGCCTGTGCGTCCGGAGCCTGTGCTCTGCAACGGGAGAGGCCACAACAGTGAGAGGCCTGCGTACCGCAAAAAAAATAAAAAAAAAAAAAAATATATATATATATATATAATGTAATATAATGTCAAAAGCCATAGTATTCCTATTAGGACTTCTGACGATGGTCTCGGCTCACAGGGAATGGGAAAACAATGCTTTAGTAAACATATCTAAAATAGTCACCCAGGGAGAAAAACTAGTTAAGTGTTGGGTCTGCCATAAAAATCCTGGCTTACAACAATTGTTACAGGTACAAATAGGTACATACCACAAGAGCTATACCACAGACTCACAGATTTCAGAAACAAACCTATGGTTACCAAAGGGGAAATGTAGGGGGGAGGGATAAATTAGGAGCTTGGGATGAACATACACACACTACTATATATAAAATAGATAACCAACATGGACCTACGGTATAGCACAGGGAACTCTACTCAATATTCTGTAATAACTTATATGGGTAAAGAATCTGAAAAAGAATGAATATATGTATAACAATCACTTTGCTGTATACCTGAAACTAACACAACATTGTAAATCAACTATACCCCAATAAAATTAAAAAACAAACAAAAACCAAGAGCTTTATCAATTCAAACACATGGAAACAACCCCCTCTCTCACACACACACACACACACACACACACACACACACACACACACACACACACGCCAATACGAGCTCGATGGGCAATACCCCCGTCAGGCCTGATACCTTGCCTATGTTTAACTCTTTTTAAAAATGTGACATAACTTTTCCATTAATCATGGCTACTTTTGTCATCCAGAAAACCAGTCATGCTTCCAATGCCACTACACCTCTAATGGTTCTCTTGGCTATGGTGAGCCTCTTGGAAGAAGCCCTGGCCGCCAGATGGTAAAATCACCACAACGTTTTGGAACCCAGATGCAAACTGCATTCTCATGAATGCCTCCATTCTGTGTGCTTATAATGAAGCCCAGGTCCAAGGTGCCTATGGGATAGGGAGGGAATGGACTAAAAATTGGGCTAAAAGTTGATGGGATCTATGGAAGTGTTGGGTAAAACCTCTTACACCACCATCTCATCCAAGCCGAGGACATGGAATACTCCCAGACTTAACTATTTTGAATACACTAATGGGCCCTTGACCCGCATTATTTTCATAACTTGTCCCTTCCATGGATCCGATGGCTGCTTCCTTGCTAAATTCTTCTGTTCCCAGATCTCTTATTGCACCCTCAGGATATGTCTGGATATGTGGCACTCCCCCAAATGAGGGCCCAATGACAAGGGCACCCCAGATAAAATTTGGCCCCTGGGTAAATGCTTATCCTTATATCGATAATGTGTGGCACCAGGGGGCCTATACATTAGGACACTTGGCCCCATTCATAGTCACAGTACATAATAATACTCAACATCATCCCAGGAGGGTCACTGGATTAATAATGGTAGGAAAAGGACTGCCAGGGGGATTGGCATCTCCATGGGGAGGCTTTGCCTACCTTGAGGTAACCCTAGAAAATCTAACCAACACTTTTGAGAGCCTAGCCCTGACCACTGGAAATGCCCTAAATAGACTTTCAGCTTCTTTAAAGTCACTGGCCAATGGACAACAGATTGGCCTTGGAATACTTGCTGGCCGAGCAGGGTGGTGTTTGTGCAGCCATAAACAAAACCTGCTGTACCTATCTCAGTAATTCAGGCCTGATTGAGGCGGATATCAAAAAGATTCATGAGCAAGCATCATGGTTACACTGCTACAACCAGGGGTCAGGTCCTAATGCCATCTGGTCCACCATTAAGGGCGCCTTCCCTAGCCTTACTTGGTTCCGTCCCTCCTGGGCCCAGTAACGACCATATTCCTACTCCTCCTCTTTGGACCCTGCCTCTTTAACCTCTTGGTAAAGTTCATGTCTTCCAGGTTACAACAGTTCCACATCAAAATGATGGCTGTGTTGGGCTTCCCCGGTGGCGCAGTGGTTGAGAGTCCGCCTGCCGATGCAGGGGACACGGGTTCGTGCCCCGGTCCGGGAAGATCCCACATGCCACGGAGTGGCTGGGCCTGTGAGCCATGGCCGCTGAGCCTGCGCGTCCGGAGCCTGTGCTCCGCAACGGGAGAGGCCACAGCAGTGAGAGGCCTGCGTACCGCAAAAAAAAATTTTTTTTAATTTAAAAAATGATGGCTGGGCAGGGATTCCAACCCATACCACCTTCTGACTTCAAACAAGAAGATGTCCTGTCCCTGGGGCCCTAGACCAGGCATCCAGAGATTTTTACTCCCTGACAGGCAGGGTCAACACCCCTGCCCAGCCCTGAAGCAGCTACAGAAGACGACCCATCGCCCTTCTGCTTCCCACAAGAATATGGGAGTAAAATCTCTGAGAGGGAAATGAGACAGGATGGAAAGCAGCAGGACACAAACACTAGATAAATGAAGAGGGGCGCAGCTGTTGGGATTCAATAAAGACCGATTGGAACCAGCTGAAACCAAGGTGCTATGAGAACATTCCGGTCATTGACCTAATTTAGCTCATTATACCTTTATTGTAATACTAAAAATCACTCCCCCTTATGCCACGACAGCTCTGAGATGAACCATAAAAGGCCAAAAAGTGGGCAGTGGCCCAATTCCTGGGAAATCTCCACCTTTCCCTGAAATAACAAGAATATTCCTCCCACTAGTATGAAATTACCCAGCCCATAAAAAAAACCGACAACGCCCCCATGCCCTGGGGCCACTCTCACTTTCTCAGCCAGTCCACATTCTGCCTATGGAATGTGTATCCCTCTAAATAAACTGGCTTTTGCTTTTCTCTGGCTCGCTCTTGACTTCCTTCCTTCGTGAAGCCAAGGACCGTCACTTGGCGGTCCATCCTAAGGACTCCTGCGGGTCCCAGGATGTGACACTTCCCTCTCCTGCAACAGTTCTTCCACAGGAATGAGAGTTCTGAGCCCCATGTTGGGCTCCCCAGCCCGGGGGTCCGGCACCAGGAAGACAAGTCCCCAGAGCGTTTGGCTTTGAAGGCCAGTGGGGCTTGACTGCAGGACCCCACAGGACTGGGGAAAATGGAGACTTCACTTTTAAAAGGCACACACCAAATGTCACATTCACCGGGACCGGGACAAAAGCAGTCATTTGACAGGAGCCTGAGCGAGGCCTACCTGCTGGTCTTGGAGAGTCTCCTGGAGAGGCGGAGGGCAGCTGCAGCACATACAGGGGAGCTCCTTCTACTACATGAAGCCCGCGCTGGCGGGCGCCATTGCGGAGGCTCCTCCTCCTCGCTCGTTAGCGCCCTGACCTGGCCCCGCCCAGCAGCCTGCAGGTGCCAGTGCTGGGAGCCTCAGGCCAAACAAGTAACTGGGCGGGGCCACAGCCCCACCCATCAGCAGACAGGCTGCTTGAAGACAGCCATACTAAGTGAAGCAATTCGAAGACAAACATCATATGGTATCGCTTATATGTGGAATCTAAAAAATGATACAAATGAACTTATTTACGAAACGGAAACAGGCTCACAGACTTAGAAAACAAACTTATGGTTACCAAAGGGGAAAGGTCTGCAGGGGGAATAAAGAGCTTGGGATTAGCAGATACATACTACTATGTATAAAATAGATAAACAACAAGGACCTACTGTACAGCACAGGGAACTCTACTCAATACTCTGTAATAGCCTATATGAAAAGAATCTGAAAAATAATAGACATATGTATATGTATAACTGAATCTCTTTGCTGTATACCTGCAACTAAGACATTGTAAATCAACTATACTCCAATATAAAATAAAAACTTAAAAACAAAAGTCTCCCCGAGCCCACAGCCACCCTTAGATACAACCCCTAGACATGGCCCTGTCCACCAGAGGGCCAAAACCCAGCTCCACCCACCAGTGGGCAGGCACTGGCCCCTCCCACAAGGAAGCCCACACAGCCTCTAGACTAGGCTCACCCCCCGGGGGGCAAGATACCAGAAGCAAGAGAGCTATGATCCAGCAGCCTATGGAATGAGTCCACCAACACAGGCCAGGCCCTGTCCTGGGATCAGCTGGGCCCCAACCGTGCCCACTATCAGGCCAACACAACCTTCAGGACACCCCAGATCGCATACCCAGTTGTGTCAGGAACCGGCCCCACCACCATCAATCATCTGAAACGGGCTCTAGGATCCCTGGGCCCTGCAGCCAGGCTCCAGGGACCAGCTCTGCCTGCCAGTAGGCTGGCATTAACCCCAGGGTCTGGCTTCACCTGCCAGTGGTGGGGCAACAGCCCCAGAATCTTTGGGACCCTGACTCCACCCACCAGTGGGCTAGCACTAGCCTCAGGCCCCCTAGGGTTCTGCAACCAGCTACCTTGTGACCAGGCCCCACTGAACAGCAGCCAGCAGCACCCACACAAGGCAGGGCCTGGCAACTAACCAGACTAGAGGCCAAACAAGCCTAGCAGACCACCCACATGGTCAGCCTGCCACAAGAGAAGGACCCATGCAGCCTTCTTAGGGGGAACCCCAAGAGCATATACCTTGGGTGACAAGAGGGGAGTGCATTGCCGAGACACATAGGATGTCTCCCACAGAGGGTCACTTCTCCAAGGTCGAGAAACATAACAAACCTACCACAGACATAAAAATACAAATAGCAACTTAGACAAAATGAGGCAGCAGAGGAATATGTTCCAGATGAAGGAACAAGATGAGGCCTCAGAAGAACTAAGTGAAGTGGAGATAGGCAATCTACCCAAGGAAGAGTTCAGAGTAATGATTGTAAAGATGACCAAAGAACTCGGGGGGAAAAGGGAGGCACAGAGCGAGAAGTTAGAAGTGTTTACAAAGAGTTAGAAAATATAAAGAACAACCAAACAGGGATGAAGAATACAATAATTGAATTGAAAAACACACTAGAAGGAATCAATAGTAGACTAAATGATATGGAAGACTGGATCAGTGAACTGGAAGACAGAATAGTGGAAATCATTGCCAATGAAGAGAAAAAAGAAAAAAGAATGAAAAGAAATCAGGACGGTTTAAGAGACCTCTGGGACACTAATGTTCACATTATAGGGGTTCCAAAAGAAGAGAGAGAGAGAAAGGGCATGAGAACATATTTGAAGACCTAATAGTTGGAAACTTCCCTAACCTAGGAAAGGAAACAGGAAGCGCAGAGTCCCATATAGGGTCCCATATAGGGAACCCCATATAGGGGTTCCAAAAGAAGAGAGAGAGAGAAAGGGCATGAGAACATATTTGAAGACCTAATAGTTGGAAAATTCCCTAACCTGGGAAAGGAAACAGGAAGCGCAGAGTCCCATATAGGATTAACCCAAATAGGAACACACCAATACACACTGTAATCAAAATGACAAAAATTAAAGATAAACAGAGAATATTAAAGCAACAAAGGAAAAGCAACAAATAACATACAAGGGAACTCCCATAAGGCTGTCAGCTGATTTTTCAGGAGAAACTCTGCAGGCCAGGAGGGAGTGGCATGATATATTTAAAGTGATGAAAGGGAAAAACCTACAACCAAGAATACTCTACCCATCAAGGCTCTCGTTCAGATTTAATCTAAATGAAAATGGAAATCAAAAGCTTTACAGACAAGCAAAAGCTAAAAGAATGCAGCACCACCAAACCAGCTTTACAACACATGCTAAAGAACTTCTCTAGGCAAAAAAGAAAAGGCCACAACTAGAAACAAGAAAAGTACAAAGTGAAAAACTCACCAGTGAAGGCAAACATACAGTAAAGTTAGGAAGTCATTCACACACAAAGTTAGTAGGGAGGTTAAAAAGGAACTTTTTAACAATGTAGGAACATATTTATGTTAAGGGAACAAGGCAGGTAATAAAATTGTATGTATAGTTTTACCTCAACTATGTAACAACTAAAAGGAAGACAGAAGGACAAACACAAAATATTGGTGTCAATGGCTCCACATGAAGGGATTATATGTGATTTCATTTTCCTTTATAGTTTTCTCTATGGAACACATATACCTTTATAAGTAGAAAAGCAATAAGCACTGTTTTTAAACGAGAAAGTCATCCATCCTCTACACCACCACAAACACAGGGGTCAACTTTGACATTCTGGGGTGAAGCAGGAACTGCTGGGGTTTTGTTTTCTCCTCTCTAAGGGCAGGAAATAACTATTTCCCACTGGGTTTCCTGCTGGAGTTGGAGGCTGAGAAAAACTCTGGCTGAAGACTCAAGATAGGTATAAAAATAGAAGACATGCAGGCCTTTTGCGAGTGGCTTCTGCTTATCTCTGTGTCCCCCTACCTCTCCACCACCTGCTTGGGGAGTCTTTTCTAGAAAGCACCATCATTACTCTTGCCTCAAGGACTTGGGCCCCTGTTGCCTCCACAACCTGGAAGGCTCTTCCCTAAACTCACCCCCCTCACTTAACTACCACCCTCCAGGCATCATCTTAGGTGTCCTTGTTCTCTGAAGCTTCCCTGACCCCAGTACTGAGAGAGGGCCCCCACGAACACCCTATCCTCCCCTACTGACAGATGTGTCACTTTTGACTGTCATCATGGCTTACTTAAACTCTTTCCCACTGACCTTTAACTCCATGAGTGTTGGGACCCTGTATCTCCCTGGCTGCTGTAAGTACCTGCCTCTCCCAGAGCCCCTTGGAACAAAGTGGCCCCAGATAGTTCTTTCTGCATAAAGGTGTTATGGTTCATGCCATGTGCTCAGCAAACCTACCTCCTTGACCTGCTCCAGTGGATTAGACCAGGGGGTGGGACCCCAGCCAAAGGCAACCACAGAGGCTGCTGGGAGGGAGGCGGACTCTCCTCTGATGGTTTGCTCAGAGATTCTGCCCAGTATGTGACTCTACAGGGGATGGTGGCTAGCTGGCCAATCAGATAGCTTCCTGGGAAGAGGGTCGTTGGCACGGGACCGCTTCCCTCAAAGCCACTGACTTTAATTCATGCTCTCCAGCCCAGCCTGGAACCCCTAGAGACACAGCCCGCTTCATCTTCCCATGCCTCAGAACTGAAGGGATCTCCATCTGTCTCTTCCACAAAAACTGGAGCCTGTATCACAGGAGAGGGCAGCCAGCCATGCTGTCACTCTCTCTCCCTCTGGCTGCTCATGGGCCACCCTGTGGCCACTCCTCTGGGTGCCCCTCCCTCTCGAGCTAGGCAGGGTTCCGGGGGTTGCTCCTTGTTCCAGGGGCCTGGCCCAGCTGGCCACGTGCAGGGAATGGCTGGCATGCATGCTGGACCAAACCCAGACTGGCAGGTTTGCAATTGCTTGATGATTTCGGGGCTCTGCTGTCCTGTGTTCCCAGCTTCCACCCTGCCCGGGGCACTGGGGCCGAGGAAAATGTGACCCCCCTTCCCTCCCACACACTCTCTCTTGACAGAGCGAGGGGAGGCATTTGGCCCACAGGCTCACTCTGGTGCAGTGGAATGAGCTGCACCAGGGAGATGAGTAAAAAATAGAAACGTTGCTGAGGCTGCAGGAAGTGTGCTGGGAGCAGGGGTCCCAAGAGGACAAGAAGGAGAGGCTTCCAGGGTCTAGGAGGGGTTGACCTGCTTGTCTGCAGGCAGCATCCTTCCCAGGCCGGCCCTTAGTAGGTTGGGCGTTGTGCTAGGTTGGTCTTGTCCCTCCCCACCACCTCCCCACCCTTTCATCCCTTTCTCCTCACTTCCCCTCCCCCTCTTTGGGAAACCAGTGCCCTCCTGGTTCTGGAAACCACATGTTCCCGACTCTGAAGGATAACTCAGATTTAAACTATTCTCATCCCACATCAGAGCGTGTGTCACTGTGCTGTGGCTGCCCCAAAGCCTCATGCCCAGAGTAGTGGCTGACACACTCACCCACACTGAGGAACTGGGGTGGCCGAGGGCGAGGAACACGGACGGATTAAAAAGAGAAGCCCCTGGGAAACAAGGCTCCATCAAAGAAATGTACCTCGTAGACTGGGATGGACCCATTTGATCAGGGATGCAGAGTGTGGGCTTGCCTTCTCCACCAACACAGGACTTCCTTGCTCGAGGTAGGAAGGTAGGTAGGGAAGCCTAGTGGTCAGTGTGACACAGGCTGCCCCCCCTCCCCCTGACCTTGGAAGATAAGCTGCCTTCTTACAACAGAGGGGGAAAGAGCACTGAGCTGGGAGTCCAGGGCACTCTCAGTTCTGATCCCTGAATGAGCCTTGGGACTTTGGACAAGTCACCCACCGGGCCTCAGTTTCCCTACTGGTAAAATGGGAATAATCCTACCTACATCTCAGGGCTGTTGTGTGCGCCACTGAGGTAAAAGACCTGAAAGGTGCAGGCAAGTTAGATGCAGGACACCGTGAGGAGGTGGAAGAATAGTGAACAGGGCGTGTAAAGATGAGGCTGGCTGTGTGGCCTTGGGCAACTTGCTGCCCCTCTCTGTGCACTGAGAGAGTTGACCAGCCAATCTCAACTGCAGTTTGGCTCCTCTCATCTTCATTTATGAAGAATAACACCTTTATCTTCACCCTTCTTAAGGGATCCTTTCCCAGGAGATGCTGCCAGCAGTTTCCATGTTGTCCCTCATGACACCTCAGAGCCACTGGCCAGGGCCTTGTTCTGGACACCAACCTTTCTGAGGACGTTTTGTTGGGGGAGCCCAGGGCAGAGTGAGGGAGACAGGCCCTACCCTTCTCCTGCCTGGGAATGATCTGTTGCTTCCCTTCTCTCCACACCCTCTGGCTCCCTGGGTGGGTTTTCCTGCCTGGTCTCTGTGATCCCCCGACAGCCATCTCCCCACACACACAGGCTGGCCCCTGCCCTGCAGCTCACTTCTGGCCAAGCCTGGTCTTGGGTCCTGAACCAAACTCCTATAGTCTGGGGCTCTCCAGTGGGTTCTGGGAGAAGCTACTAGAAACTCAGTTCTAGGAAAGCTGCCTCCTCACCCCCGGCCCAAGTCAGACTGAGGCCTGGCCTGCGGGGATGTGTTGTCAGGGAAGGGTCTGACCATGGACCTGCTCTGGGGACAAGCATGACTCACAGCCATACAGTTCAGGAAGACCACACTCTCCGGAAAGGAAGGCGACTCACAGCCGATGATGCAAATGTGTGATTTTCTCTCTCTTCACCTCCCCCCACCCCCCGCCTCCCCCCTCACCCCGCCGTCAACCCTGGGTCTTGATTTCCTCTCGCTCTCAACAGCAACACGGTGACTGAGAAAGGAGTAACGTAGAGTGCTGGTGACGGCCCTCGGGTGTCTCGTGGGCCCTGGGGCTAAGAGGGGCTTCCCAGGTCATATCCCTACCCCCAGCCTCTAGGCCTGGCCACACTCGACCCATCAGAACAGCCACCCTGTCAGCTCAGACCCCAGGGTCCTAAAACCTCCCCCTCTAGGCCTGACCTCCTCATTCGGAGGTGAGGGCTTGGACCAGAGGAGAGAGGGCAGCCTGGTAAGACTGAGGCACCCTGATGCCCAATGAGCTACACAGTGCTGGACGGGGTGGGTGAGGGCCGAGAAGGACCCCTCTGTCTGCCACCCACCCCCAGGCCCCTTCCTCCTTCAGGCTTTTCTCCCGCCCCAGCTCACCTGCCTTAGGTACTCTCTGTATCCGCTAACTGACCCCATCTCCCATGTGTGTGTCTCTGGACCTTTGTCACTTTGTCCCTGTTTTCTCTCTGTCTCTGGCTCCCTGTTCTCCTCTGTCTTTGCCTGTCCCCATCTCTCCCGATGGCTTCACAATGTTCTCTGCTGTCTCTCCCACAGTGTCTCTCTGTCCTGTTCTGTCTCCCTCTGACCATTTCTCTGACCCTCCTTCCCTTCCCCAGCCCTCCCATCTGCATTCATTGCTATGGGCTTTATAACCCACTTTGCAGCAATCTTATGAAAAAAAAAGAAAGGGAAGAAGGGGCACCAGTTGGTTTTCTTCAGTGCAATGAAACCCTGATGGCCTTAGAATTTGGCTACAGGGCCTGCCCACCTCCCTGCTACAGCTTTCCCTCACTTCTTCCTGGACCGCCTGTGCTGGAGGAACAGCCTGGTGCACCAGCCCGAGACACCAGCTCCAGTGCAGCTCCTACCTGACTGCTCCTTATCAGGCTAGAGCAGAAACATGTCAGCCACGATGCATACCCTGAAGGCACAGGTAAGTATAGGGACAGAACAGGACTCCACAGGAGCCAGGCCATGTTTCCAAGTTCCAAGTGGAGTTAGGTGTTCATTATAGACCGAATATTTGTGTTCCCTCCAAATTCATATATTGAAGCCCTAACCCCATTGCCACAGTATTTGGAGGGGGTGCCTTTGGGAGGTCAGTAGGCTTAGGTGGGGTCATGTGGGTGGGCCCCTATGACGGGACTAGTGCCCTTACAAGAAGAGGAAGGGCGACCAGAGCTCTTTCTCTCTGCCACGTGAGGATACAGCAAGACGATAGCTGTCTGCAAGCCAGGGAGATAGCCCTCACCAGGAATGGAATCAGCCAGCATCTGAATCTGGGACTTCCCAGCCTCCAGAATTGTGAGAAATAAATATGTTTGTTTCTACTAGTCTACAGTATTTTGCTATGGCAGCCAGAGACGACTAAGACACTGCTCTACCCTGTTGAGCCCTCTATTGGGAGCCAGCAGCCTGGTCAGATCTCCGGGACCTACCTGGACCAAGGCCAACCCCACCCTGCGTTCTCCACCCTCACCTCAGTGTTTGTAGCCTCTGGCTTCTGCCACAGGTGCTCCTTTAGGGATGTGGATGAGGCCCCTGACCCCAGGGCTGGCCTCCAACCCAGGAGCCTGGACATCTCTCTGGCTTGACTACAGTGGGCATGGGAGGCCCAGGACTAGTTCCTGGGTCAGCACGGGATATTGACCCACTCTGTTCCTTTTGTGAGGGAGAGAAAAGGGAAAAGGCCCTAGGGCAGTGCAGCCCCACCCCACCCCTGCCATTCACCCATCACTGTCTTGCATCCTAGGAGCATCTGTGTGCCTTGTCCGTGCCCCACCAAAGGCTCCTGTCCTCCTGTCTGCCCACATGTCCCCACTCACCATCCACATCCCCCATCCGCACAAGGGCATCACAAGTGGGGAGCCCCCTGGAGGGTGGAGTGCAGAGTCCTGCCCCTCCCTATCCCAGCCTGGGCCCATGACATGATGACATCTAACGTGTTCAGGAACCTACAGTTTACAAAGGGCTTCCTCCTGCTGCATTTCACTGAGTCCTCAGAACAGGATCGACTCTGTGTATGAATTACAGAGGAGAAAACCAGACTCTGGGGGTTAAGTGACCCCCTGCTGATTACTGAGTCAACACAGGGTTGACCCCCTGCTCCCAGGGTTGTGACCCAGCTAACTAGCCAGGCTCCTGACACAAAGCCTCTTCTGGCCAAAACAACTCTATTAACCCACAGGCACACCTAGTACGTTCCTGCCTTTGGGCCTTTGTTTGGTCATTCCTCTGCTGGAAATGCTCTTGCCCATCCTTTCTGATCATTTAATCATACTCACCTTTCACAGCCCAGCTCCTGCCCAGCTCCACCTGAAAATCTTCCATTACCGTAACAGAACAAGCCTTCCTGGAACCCTGTGTTGCACTTGTAATCAGCACCATGGAGGTTAATAAGTGTGGCAGAGCCTGCTACTTGTCCCTCAACATTCATTTTCCCCTTCTTCCTCAGTAATGGAACCCCTGAACTTTAGTGGGGTACATGGCTGCCTAGATGAAAGCCTGTATTTCCCAGTCTCCATATGGTTAGATGTAGTCAGATTCTAGCCAATAGATATAAGCAGGGTGTCCTTTATGAACTTGGGGAAGTATTCATAAAAGGAGAGATGCCCTTTTTCTTCCCTCCTTTCCTACCCGCTGCAGGCCGAAATGTGAACATGATGGCTAGAGCTTGAGCAGCCGTTTTTGGGCCGTAAGGTGGATGCCATGTTTGAGGATGGCAAAGCAACATGACCAAAGGAACCTAAGACCCTGATGATCATGGAGCTGCACTACAGTCCCTGGGATATTTACTTCCACACTGTTTATCTACAGGGTTAATCAACTTCCATCTTGTTTAAGCCATCATTATTTTGGGTGTTCTATCACTTTAGGCAAACACAGTCCTACTTGTTGGTACAAAACAACCACCAACAAGTTTTCTTATCGAGCACAGGACAAGACAGGATTTTCTTTTAACTTTTAATTTTATATTAGAGTATAGTTTGATTAACAATGTTGTGTTAGTTTCAGGTGTACAGCAAAGCGACTCAGTTATGCACATACATGTATCTATTCTTTTTCAGATTCTTTTTCCATTTAGATTGTTACATAATATTGAGCAGAGTTCCCTGTGTTACACAGTAGGTCCTTTTTAGTTATCTATATTAAAAATAGCAGTGTGTACATGTCAATCCCAACCTCCCTAACTATCCCTTCCCCCCACCCTTCCCCTCTGGTAAGCATAAGTCCATTCTCTAAGTCTGTGAGTCTGTTTCTGTTTATGTAAAACATACAAGTAAATGAAAGTAACAATGCAATGTGATGATGATAATACTGAATCACCATTTTAAGATACCATCATTTGTAAGACACACTGCTTGTACCATCAAGAAAAATAATACTGCCGTTAAACTGAGACAGGATGCCTTAATAATTGTCCCACGTGACACATGAACCAGTCACACCAATCTCCCATTACTTTGAAACTTTTTTATTATCTATGCCAAGGGATTTCATAACATCTTCAGCCTTCAGTTGCCTTGCTTCAAATGTGATAAGCCATCTTTTTAGACATATCTCATTAACAAACTATAACACAGCTTCATCTATTTGTATCTGCCTTTCCTATCTCATAAAGCACTTGGTTGTTGCTTTGGAAGAAGCACAGAATGGTGATTCCTCTGATGATGAATGTTTGTTTCATTAATATCAAATTTATGCCCTGCCACTCTGTTTTGTGTCTTTCCTCCTACTTAACTTTTTATTCCTTTGCTGAATCATAGCATTCTTGAAGGCAGTTTGAATGGCAGTTAAACTCAAGAAATAAAATTTTAAGAATGCACAAAACTCTACTGAAGAATGATGGCCAAGTTCATGCTCACGCAAGCAGTGACAATGATGTGGGGCTGCCACCTGAGAAACAGTGATCATAAGATGCTTTTGATTGTAAGCACAGCTCCAACTCAGAGATGTGAAGATGTAGAGGCGGGGGGAAATGTACATCTTCCAGAGGCTGGAAGAGGGAGAAATGCGGAATGATGCTTACTCTGTATGGGGTTTCCTTTCAGGGTGATGAAAATGTTCTTGAGATAGATAATAATGACGGCTGCATATGTTGTGAATGGACTAAATGCCAGTGGATTGGTGCATATTTAAATGATTAAAATGATAAGGTTTATGTTATGTGTATTTTATCACAATAAAAAAAAGTATGTCTTAGATTTGATGAAAATGGTAGTTGCTTTTGTTTAAAAATTACCAAGTTCCAAGCACGGTTCTCAGTAAATTACAGCCATTAGCAACTGCAATCCTGGCAACAACCCTCTACCTTAGCTAATAATAATCACTACCATCGATAGACTATGGACCGGCCAGTGACTCAGGCCCCTATAGGCACCAGTTCACTTTCCCCTCACAACAACCCTATAAAGTTCAGTCACTTCTGCCATAATGTTTGTTTTGAAAATACAAATCTGTTCCCATACGACTGGGATATGAGGGAACAACATGAGTGTAATGCAAGTTTCACTTTTGCTCATGTGCGATTTCGTCCATGAGAAACACTAGGTCCAGGGTTGGCGACCACAGCCCTCTGGCCAGCAGCTTGTTTTTGTAAATAAAGCTTTATTGGACCCAGGACACTCATCTGTTTACGTCTGGTCTATGGCTGCCTCCACACCATAACAGTAGAGTTGGATCATTTCAGCAGAGACCATACGGCATTGCAAGCCTGAAAGTATTTATCATCTGGATTTTTAAGAGAAGTTTGCTGAGCCCTGTGTTCTGTGACCCCAGAAAACTGCACCCAACCGAACCAAGCCGCAGAGACAAAGCACACCGGCTCTCCAGTAGGAAAGATGGTCAGTAACCAGATAGCCACAACGCAGGGCCAGAGGAGACTGTGATGCACAGAGGAGGGCTGAGAGGACCAGGAAAGGCTTCCTGAGGCGCTCAACCACCCTAAATACCGGGGTTAGATTCCAGAGTGAGATGAGGGGCAGAGGCCCATAGGCAAGAATCCTTCCTTGCCTCTTCCCAGCTTCTGTTGGTTACCGGCATTCCTTGGCTTGTAGCTGCATCCCTCCAATCTCTGCCTCCACGAGGACATGGCCATCTCCCCTGTCCCCTGTGTCCTTGTATCTCTGTGTCTCAAGGTCTCACTCTCTTTATAAGGATCATAAGGTCATTGGATTTAGGGCCTGCCCTACTCCATCATGACTTTGTCCTAACTTGATTACATCTCCAAAGACCCTGTTTCTAAATAAGGTCACATTCACAGGCACTGGGGTTTAGGTCTTAAATATATCTTTTTTTGAGGGGGGAGGGGGGGAGCACAATTCAGCCCTCTCTGCTCTGTCCCATGGGATACATCCATGCATCCTTTCTCCCAGAAGACTCAGGGACTTTAGGCTAATCTCAACTCAGCTGCCTCTCCTTCAGCTCATCTATGCTGGCTAACTATCTCTAGCCCTTCAGGTTTCTCAGGTGCAAGTCAAGTGTCAGTCCGCTGGCCCCATCATGCAGGGATCCCATCCTCACCTCCCTGAGAAGCTCTGACAAAGCCCTCTTATCGGTTGATATGAGAGGCAGGCACCTTCCACTCCTCTTCCCTGAAAGGGGAGGAACGTGGGATTCAAAAAACAAATCATTTCCCCCAAATTCTCCTCGTTAATCTCCAAGAACCTGACCCTCAACCACAAGAAGAGCTGTAAGATTTGTAAAGTTTTAAAATATCTCTTTTTAATTTGCATTTTGCTGCAGTGACTCTGGGAACTGATACCTATCATCTTCAGATCTCAGCAGACACTTCCATTACAACATCCCATTTCACCCCCTCCGGAAGCCTGAGGAATTGCAGACTAGACAGCCCTTCACAGAAGACCTCTCCCACTGGCCAGTTAGGCCTTCTGCAGGGGAGAGAGGTCTCTAGGCTTGGCCCCCAGCCAGGTCCTGCCTGCTCTGTGGCGACCCCTACTATTAGCAGAACCCTAACAGCGTGTCAGAAAAGAAGCCCGGTGGACCTGTTGTATTACCACTTCCTCCATCTGTAACCTTATACAAACTATTTACTTCACTGACCTGCATTTTCCTCAGCATAAAATGGAGAGAAAAATCCTAATAACACAGTCCCGATTTCTCAGAGTCATTGTCAGAATTAAATGTGTTGAGTGTGATCCAAGTGGATCCAATGGATTCATTCAGCTCCTGACAACAAGTCGTAATTGCAGCCTCCCGAGCAGCACAGGACTCCAGGGAGGGAGGGTATGGGGGTCTTGCTTTCAGAGAGCTTACCTTCTAGTTGAGCAGCGAATAGGCACAGGACTGAAGACAGAGGTAACATCCCACATCACGTACCAGCCGCAGGGAAGAGTCAAGGCTGGCCGCGGATCCCTAATCAAATCAGCAGCACGGGGGCCCCCCTGGTGGCACAGTGGTTGGGAGTCCGCCTGCCGATGCAGGGGACGTGGCTTCGCGCCCCGGTCCGGGAAGATCCCACGTGCCGCGGAGCGGCTGGGCCCGTGAGCCATGGCCACTGAGCCTGCGCGTCCGGAGCCTGTGCTCCGCAATGGGAGAGGTCCGCGTACCGCAAAAAAAAAAAAAAAAAAAAAAAAAAAATCAGCAGCACGGTATGACTCCATAGGAATTTGGAGAAAATACAGAAGGCTGATTTGGGACAGCCTCTTAGAGGGGTAGGCCTTGGGAAGGACCCTGACAGGAAGGAAGATTGGACTGGGGGTGGCGATGGGGAAGAGGCGTGAAATCTCTCCCCACGGTCTCCCTGTGAAGAAGGCCCCACAAGCGTGCATGGTAAACAGAATTCCCCATATGCCTCACGTGCTTATATACTTTAAATTCACAAATCAGCTGGCAAAGTAACGCAGGGGCTGGTGGTTTCCAACCTTGGCTGCTCACCAGAATCACCTAGGGGGCTTTAAGAACTACTAATGCCCCCGGCCCAACCCCAGAGACTCCCATATAATTGGTTTGGGGGTTGGTCTGGGCACTGGGATTTAAAAAATATCCCAGGAGATTCTAATTTGCAGCCAGGGTTGAGAACCATTGCTAGCCTCTCAAATCTCAGCGGGAATGATATGGCTTCTGTTAAAAAAAAAAAAAATTGCTTAAAGAGAAAGCAACTTTATTTTTAAATGCCAAACTGACAGCGTGGGGCAGTGGTGTCAGATTTCCGCACCACCTTTGCCTTCCTCCAGCCACTGCCCCCCGTATTCTTACAGCTGCTCCAATAAAGCCAAGCTCCTGCTCAAAATGCTTCTTTCCCTTCCTGGAAAATTCTATTCCCAGGAAACTCCCGCCTGACTGTGGCGGCATCTTGTTCTCAGTACTGCGCTGTGCTTGTCAGAGTGCTCGGATCCCCCAACATCATGCGGTTTTGCTCGGATGTCATCAGATAATACAGAATTTTCCAGAAGGGTTGGAGGAGCCCTTCCCGAGGAGGCCAGTGCTGCAGCAGAGGGCAAGTGCAAAGGGTGCTGGATTGGGGAGCCAGGATTCCCCCCAACCAAGTTCTGACACTGCCACTAAGTGGCTCCTCCCTCTGAGCCTCAACTTCCACCTCTGTGAAATGGGGGTGGCCCCGGTGACCCTGAGGGCCCCCCTCACCCAGGCCCTCTGAGACCTCAGAAGCTGCTCCAAGCTGAATACAGCTGGGCCTGAGTGCAGCCACCTCCGGGCTCTGCTTCCCGGGGCCTCAGCCAAGCCCCGGGTTTCCTGCCTGGTGAGCCGCGGGCACAAGGGGCCTTCACAGAGACTCCGCGTGGTTTTCCTGGGGAGCGGGGCAAGGAGGCGGGGAGCCTTGCAGAACTAACACAAGGCTTCGTCTGTGTGCAAGCCGAAGGAGGGTGGACTGAGCGGCCCACAGGGACTCTACCTTGCCTCTGGATTTTTCCGTGGCCTTTTTCAGGACCTTTCATTTGATCATCGAATAACCCCGCAGCAGTAGAAACCAATAAGGACAATTAGCTCCACTTCACACCTGAGGAAGCTGAGGAGCTGAGGTGCAGTGATGCTGGAGGACGCAGTACATCGGAGCAGTCAAGAGTATCTGCTACACTACCACTTGATCTTTCTAAGCCTCAATTTTCTCCCCCAAGAAAGTAAATACTCTTAACTGTTCTGGTAGACCTGCCCATGCTCTGTGGTGAGGGAAGCTCCAGGTCACCTTTGGGCAGGAGGTGGGGCCCAAGAGCCAAATCAATGCAAAGGCAGGACCCAGAGATCTAGGATGGGCCAGGTGGTGTTCTAGAACTTTCTCAACTTCATCTCCTATCATCCTCACAGCTGCCCTGTCAGTCAGGCATCCTTTGCCCCGTTTTGCAGAGAGAGGGGAGGCTGAGGGTCCACACACAGCCAGGGGTCAAACTCAGGTTGCAAGTCCTGTTTTTCCACCACCCTGTGCTGCTCCCTTGGAGGTGGGTTTAGCTCAAGAGGCAAGGGCTGATTCTGATTTATCCCCTCCCTCCCTCCAGACAGATGGCCCCAGGCGGCCCAGGAAACCAGGAAGCGAAACCGTCTGAGTCTGAGAAACTTATGCTTTGAGATCATCCCTTTCTTCAGGCCAGCGGGAGTTTTTACAGAGAAATTTTACAGGATTAAAGAGTTACATACTTTTTAAAAAATCTAGAATAACTAGAAGAGAAACAAACATTCAACAAATCTCTGGAGGGAGAGTGTCTATTTTATACTTGGAATCATCGATGAAATCGCAAAGATTAGCAGGTTTGACTACAGAAAAATTACCTTTTCTGCACTTAAAAAAAAAACTGAGAAGGGACGAGTGGGGAGAAATACTGACAGCAAATAAGGGAGATAAAATGTCTCTTTTTATTTATTTATACTCTGCCTCCTTCCTAAAGAGTTTTGAGGAGGGAATATTTCATAAAAAGCACATACAAACTGATAGTTTAAAAATAAACAAAGGGTCTTATATACAAATAGGCAAGGAGCGTGAAGAAGCAATTTACGTAAAACAAATTATCTCTAGTAAACGGATGTGTAGAAAAACGTCCAACCTAGTTAACCGTCAAGGAAATACAAAGTTAAATAGAAAAAAATTTCAACTAACATCCAGTGCTCATACATGGGTGATAACAATTACACCTTACAATTCTTAAAGAAAATATAGTGATAGATAATGAGAACTATAAAAATATTTGTTCTCTTCAACAGAGTAATCTTACTACTAGGGACTGATGCCAAAGATTCTAAAATGTGGAAAGAGGTACATGAAGATGCTCACTGCAGAATAAAAAAACAAACCCCAAACAGCTGAAAGTTGAAAATGACCTAAATGTCCTAAAGGCGAGAAATGCTTAACTAAAGCTTGCCCCATCCACTCAGTGAAATACAATGCAGCTTCTTTTTTTAAAAAAAATTATTTATTTATTTATTTTTCACTGTGTTGGGTATTAGTTGCAACACGTGGCATCTTCATTGCAGCACGTGGGATCTTTCGCTGTGGCGTGTGGTCTTCTCTCTAGTTGTGGCGCACGGGCTCCAGAGCGTGGGCTCTGTAGTTTGCGGCACGTGGCCTTTGTTGCCCCCCGCGGCATGTGGGCTCTTAGTTCCCCAACAAGGGATTGAACCTGTGTCCCCTGCATTGGGAGAAGGATTCTTTACTACTGGACCACCAGGGAAGTACGACAATGCAGCTTTTATAAAAGAAGTTCATAGAGACTTATGGTAAATAAAAACGCCTACAACAAAATGTTAAGTTTAAAAAGCAGGATATGGAATTGTAGCATTCATAATATATAATTCATAGTATGAATAGTTATGTATGCACACAGATATGAGACAGGTGTGCACCCAGCATGTGTGGGGCCCGGGGCAGGGATACAAATGGAGACCACGTGCCAAATGACTAAATATTAAATAATTATTATTTATTAAATATTTATTCAATCAATTTAATAATAAATAATGCAATAATTATGTATTAAATAACTATTAAATGAATAATTAGACATTTAAATTACTATACATTAAATATTTAAATAAAATTACTTATTACATATTAAACTATTAAATAATTCATGCTGACAAATTGTCAAATAAAATGTCAAATATTCTGCTACCTTGTGATAAGCTAAGATGCCTGTGGTAATCCTTAAAGCAACCACTAAGAAAATAATTCAACAACTCCAAACTAGAAATAACTCAAATGTCCATCAACTAATGAATGGATAAACAATGGAATACTAGTCAACAATTAAAAAGAAATGAGCTACTGACACACATTATAACATGAATAAACCTCAAAACCTTTATGCTGATTGAAAGAAGCCAGACACAAAAGAACACATATTGCATGATTCCATTTACACTGACATATCCAAAACAGGCAAATCTACAGTGGCTATAGCTAGGGTTGGCAGTTTAACAGCAATTAACTGCAAATGGCCCAAGAGCTTTTCGGGGGGTGATAGAAGTGTTCTAACACTAAATTATGATGATGGTTATGGAGATGCACAACTCTATAAATTTACTAAAGATCATTGAATTGTGCACTTAAAATGGGTGAAATTTATGGTACGTAAATTATACCTCAATAAAGCTATTTTTAAAAATATGCTAAAATTTTATAAATTGTGCTGCAAATGATACCATCAAGAAAATAGGGCTTCCCTGGTGGCGCAGTGGTTGAGACTCCGCCTGCCGATGCAGGGGACACGGGTTTGTGCCCCGGTCCAGGAAGATCCCACATGCCGCGGAGCGGCTGCGCCCGTGAGCCATGGCCGCTGAGCCTGCGCGTCCGGAGCCTGTGCTCCGCAACGGGAGAGACCACAACAGTGAGAGGCCAGCGTACCGCAAAAAAACAAAAAAAGAACAAGAAAATGAAAAGACCACCCACAGAATGGGATACAATACGTGCACATCATATATCTGATAAGGGACTTGTATCCAGAATATATAAAGAACTCTTACAATTCAATAATAAAAAAGATAAGTAACCCAACATAAAAATGGGCAAAGGATCAAAAGAGACATTTCTCCAAAGAAGATACGCAAGTGGACAGTGACTGCATGAAAAGACGCTCAATATCCTTAGGTATTAGGGAAGTGCAAGTCAAAGCCACTAAACCACATGAGCTACCACTTCATACCCACTAGGAAGGGTATAATCAAAAAGGTGGATAAACAAGCGTTAGCAAAGGTGTGGAACCCTCAAATACAGCTGGAGAGAATGTAAAATGGTGCAGTCACTTCAGGAAACTGTTTGGCAGTGCCTCAGATTTTTAACATGAAGTTCCCTTATGACCCAGAAGTTCCACTTCAGTATAATACTCAAGAGAAATGAAAACACATGTCCACATACCAAGTGGTACATGAATGTTCATAACTGCAGTATTCATAACATCCCCAAAATGGAAACAATCCAAATGTCTGTCAACGGATAAATGAATAAATTAAATGTGGTATACCCATAGAGTGGACTATTATTCATCAATAAAAAGGATTGAAGTACTGACTCACGCTACAACATGGATAAACTTTGAATATATTATGCTAACTGCAAGCAGCCAATCACCAAGGAACACATATTGATTAGGCAAATCTATAGAGAGGGAAAGTAGCCTAGTAGTTGCCTTGGACTGCGGGGGTTTGGAGGAAAATGGGGAATGAGTACTAATGGGAACAGTGTTTCTTTTGAGGGTGAGTAAAATGTTCTAAAATTGATTGTGGTGATGGTTGCAGAACTTTGTGGACATAGTGAAAACTGTTGAATTGTACACTTCAAGTGGATTATATGGTATGTGAATTATATCTCAGTAGAGGTGTAAAAACAAAACAACAGTGTAGGTCTTCCCTGGTGGCGCAGTGGTTGACAGTCCGCCTGCCAATGCAGGGGACGCAGGTTCGTGCCCCGGTCCGGGAAGATTCCACATGCCGCAGAGCAGCTGGGCCTGTGAGCCATGGCCACTGAGCCTGCACGTCCGGAGCCTGTGCTCCGCAACGAGAGAGGCCACAACAGTGAGAGGCCCGCGTACCGCAAAAAAAAAAAAAAAAAAAAAACCAACAGTGTATGCTACTGTTGCTAATATCACTGCTATGTTCCCAGAAACCTCGTGTCATTGTTTCCTTGGTGTCTCCACAGTTCTTCCCAGAACGGCCCTTTGGCCCTTTTTTCAGCCCTCCCCTCATGCACTGGCAAAGAGTCAGTAGACAGGTATGAGTCCCAGCTCTAGTAGCCTGGCTTGGGAAACTCGCGTATCCTCTTTGGGGTCCAGTTTCCATGACTCTCCATATTGATTTGTTTTCTCATTCATTCAACAGACGTTTCACTCCTTCATCAGAGCAAACATTTGCTGAGAGCTCACTGTGTCCCAGGCACTGTTCTAGGTGCTAGGGATACAGCTGTGAACCAAAGTTGCTGCCCTCCTGGAGCAGGTGGGAGGAGGGAGTACAAACAGGTACATTAATTCTGCAAATACATTACAGAAAGCATGTGTGTCTGGCTCCTTGAGGACAGAAACATGCCTGGCTTCTCCTTCTGCTAAGGCTATCTCAGCCTCGTACAGGGAGGCACCTATAGATTGTAACTAGACTTGGTGCTTTAACTGGATAATTCCTTGAATAAATCTGCCCAAATAACACTGTGAGATTCGATTCCCAAAGGAGTATCCTATAGTAGGAGAGGATAGAACTTTAGTCACCAACTCATTCATTCATTCATTCATACAGATGGTTTGAGCATCTTATAGTGGTTAAATCATTTTGTCTGCCAGTAATAGAAACCTAATTTAAACTGGCTTAAGCATAAAAGGGAATTTGTTGGCTAAAGTAACTAAAAAAGTACCAGGGTGGCTTGATCCTGGTGTGCGCACTGCATCATCAAGAACACCTCTCAGCCCAGTTTTCCTCTGACTGGCTCCATTCCTGAGCTAGTGCTGCCTTGGTGGAGGCAAAATGGCTGCAGATTGTTACAGAATCTCATCTTCCAGTTCCAGACCCCAAGGATAGTGAGCTCTTCCTCTCCCGTCCTAACTTCCCTTTCTAAGGCTCCCTCTGCCCTTTTCCACAAAAGTCCTGCCTGAGCCCCTATTGAATTGAGTTCAGGCTTGAACTAATCACTGTAGTCAGAGAGTAAAATGAGCTAATTGCTAGTTCATCAGGGCCTGGGCATTTGCCAAGGGCAGGAGCAGTCAGCCCTGTCCGAAGCACAAGGGCTGAGAGCAGGGGAGGGGGTGGCTCCCAAAGGAAAACTGGGATGCTGTTACCAGAAACTGGAGAACAGATGCTTCGTAAACAAACAAAAATAACCCGTGACCCCACATACTTTGGTACCAGGCCCGTCAATTACTGCCTTACATATGTAATGGATATAGGACATGAGAGAGAGGTGACAGGGGTTTAGATAAGATGCTGCGGAAATGCAGAAATCAAGGACCACCTCATGCAGGAGGTACCATATGAACTTGACTTTAAAGGATGAGTGGAATTAGTCATATGTATCCATGAGAGAGGGCACTCCAGGCTGGGAGGACTGTGTGACCTAAGGTATGGGGGATGCAGACTATAAATGGGGAAATTGAGCGATTCAGTGTGGCCAGAACACAGGCCCAGGAAGACGTGGTGTAACCTCTGAGGGAGGAGGTGGAAGCAGGGATCAGATCTTAGGGGGCCTCCGGGGCCAGGATAAAGCACTTAGAAGACAGTCTAGAGAAAGCAGGAAACCACTGAAGGTTGTGATCATGGCAGTGATATCACCTGGGACATGAACCTGCTCAGATAATTTAACTTAGAAAGGGGAAAACATGGACAGCAACCAGTTTAGAGACTCCAGATATGGTTTAAGCAAAAAGCAAAGAGAATCTGAATGTCACATTGGCACCTCCAACCCAGCATGTCTGAGACAGAAGCCAGCCAGCTTGGTTTCCCCATGCCACTTCTCCACCTGTGTTTTCTGTCCTGATGAATGGCATCAGCATCCCCATGAGTCATCCCAGACTCCCGCCTCTCCCACGTCCCCCGCAACAAACTCATCCACAAATCCGGTCCATTTTTCCTCCTGTTTCTTGAATGTACTTGTCTTGTTCCTCTGCACCACCTTACTCCTCAGGCCGTCATCATCTGTTGCTTGGATGGCTCCAACAGCCTCTTAACTGGCCTCCCGGCCTCCAGCCTGATGCCCTTTCAATCCTCCATACAGCAGCCAGGGTCACCTATTTAAATTACAGCCAGCTGGGGACTCCCCACTGACCAAGCCTTTTCAGGATGTTTCTAGCCTCACATCTTGCTGCACCCCCAGCCATTCTGAGCTGCATTCAACTCATCAAATGTCGCTGTTCTCTTTCCCCTCTGGACCCTTGTATGTGCTGCTTCCTCTGCTCTCCCCCACACTCCCCTCCCACCTCCTTTGTATCTAGTGTAGGAGCTGGAGGGCTGTTCCTGGTGGGAACGTGTTTAGGAGGCTGGGAGACGAGAGAAAAGAGTAGGGGGAGTGCTGGGAGCTTCCTGTGGTGGACACGTTCCGTGTCTGCCCGGCACTTGCCTTCTCCTGGGAACAGCAGTGCCTCTCCCCACATTTTGTGAGCTGCTCCCCACACGCAGGTGTGTGGTCCAGTCGGAGCCGCCACCTTACATGGTCTTGCCTCCCTGTCATAGGGGTTCACTGTGAGGTGGATGACCCAACCAGTCTGGTCCCCAAAAGTTTCCTAACCAGAGCTATGGAGAAATGGCCTCTTTCTTTTTTGGTTGAGGCCGAAAAGCTAGATTGTGGAGCTCCTTGCTGCCACGTGCCCTGCCTTGTGGCAAAAGGTGACATTCAGAGAGAAATGAAAATGACAAGCTGAGGGGAGGGTCCTGACAGGGTTCTGGTCACTTCTAAGATCCAGGGAGACTTGTTGACTTGCTGATCTGTGGAACAATGCTTCTCAGACTCTCTGTGGGGAAGGGCCAGATTTTTTCCCCAATCTACTATAAATCACTACACAATAAAAAAAACTTTAAAAAAATACCCTAAACACATTTTTTTAACACCTCATTTTTTTTTACTGTTGTATTCAACAGACCTAACATTAATTTGTCAATTTGTTATAAAAAGTTGTCAACACTTGATCCTAAATTCTGTACTCACCTCGTCACGGGCTATATCAAGCAGCCAGTTAGTGGCACACACTTTGAGTAGCCCTGCCCCAGAGGCCTTCGTCCACCCTTGCTGGCCCCAGCTCTGCATTCCAGCCTGAAGGAAGGGGGAAACAGAGGAAGTGTAGGGCAAGCAAGTTCTTTTTAAAGTAGTAATGCTGCCCAAGGGGGAGGCGGGGAGGGGGAGGGATGGAGTGGGAGTTTGGGGTTAGCAGATGCAAACTATTATATATAGAATGGATAAACAATAAGGTCCTACTGTATAGCACAAGGAACTCTATTCAATATCCTGTGATAACCCCTAATGGAAAAAAATATAAAAAAGAATGCATATATATGTATGTAACTGAATCCTTTTGCTGTACAGCAGAAATTAACACATTGTAAATCAACTATACTTCAATTTAAAAAAAAGAGGTAACATAGAAGTTTCACACATCCCTTTCATTCCATTCCACTGGTGAAATACGTGGTCACACTTAGTTGCAAGGAAGACGGGAAAAGATAGCCTCTAGCTGAGTGGACTTGTGCTGTTACTAAAAAGTTCCGTTACTAAAAAGAAAAAGGGGAGGAGATTATGGGAGACCACGGCTTTTGCCACGTGCTGCTGAGAGCCACTAGGGGGCTGCCCCCAGGGCCCGACTCTATGCTTGGGAGTGCGGGAGGCTTGTCTACCTGGGGACTATATTGGTATCTGCTGCTTTGCAGCAAACCACCACAAATTTAGTGGCTTAAAATAACAACCATTTTCTTGGCTCACGTTTTTGTCAGTCAGCAATGTGGCTGGGTTCAGTTGGTGGTTCTGCCGGTGGTCTCGCCTGGGGTCGCTCATGCAGTTGTTGTCATCTGGTGGTTTGATTAGGGCTGGATGGGCTAAGATGTCCTCGCACACGCATCCAGCAGTCAGCAATCTTAAAGCTGGCGTGCCTCGGTTCTCCCTGTGGCCCCTTCATCAGGCTAAGCTCAGGATCACTCACGTCCTGGTCTCTGTTCCAATCACAACGAGAGAGAGAGAGAGAGAGAGAGAGAGAGAGCAAACCTCATGCACAGGTGTGCTTCAAGCCTCTGCTTGCGTCACATTTGCAAACGGCCCATCGGCCAAAATAAGCCATGTTGCCAAGCTTGGATTCAAGGGGGAGAGAGAAAATCACTTCTTGATGGGAAGAGCAGCAAAGTAATGTTGCTGAGAAGCACAGGAGGAATGTTTCATAACATCTTCACAAAGAGCCTTCCGTGGTGACCTCAGCTTCCACCTGTAAGACAAGGAATGATTGTCCTTGTTCAGGCTCTTGTGGCCCTAAGAAAAAAAATCCCCCAGTGCCCCAAGGAATGAGTTCTCTTTTTCAGGGTACATATGGCCTTGCCCTGCATCTGAAGGGCTGCCAGGAACCAAAGCAGTCCCTGGAGGCAGAAGCTCTTCCTCTGTCTCACTGCTGAGCTGCAAGGTCTTCCTCATGGTGCCTCTTCCCCCTGTCTGCTCCATTCTCCTCTCTGTTGATTGTTTTATTTCTATTTACTTCCAACACCTGCTCCCTCACAATTTCTGCTTGCTCTGGGCATCGACCTATGGCACCCTTTCACCTTCCAGCCCTGCGGCTAGCTGGCTCAGCCTCTCCATGTTTCCCCCATTCCTGTTCCAGAAATCAACACCTTGACCGGCTGGCTCATATCCTCAATCTGGACCACTTTGTGGTGGGCAGGTCAGCCTATGGATAGGCTGTCTGGAGCTCAGGTGTCCACATTTCCTCCAATCACCTGGAGAAGTAGAGGAGCACTATTGTAGGTTGAATGGCGGCCCCCAAAATATATTCCATGTCCTAATTCTCAGAAGCTGTGAACGTGACTTCATTTGGAAAAAGGGTCTTTGTAGATGTGATTGAGATGAAATTATCCTGGATTATTCAAATAGGCCCTAAATTTAAAAACAAGTGTCCTTCTAAGGAAAAGACAGACACAGAGGAGACCGTGCAAAGATGGAGGCAGAGGTTGGCATTATTCAACCACAAGCCAGGAAAAACCTGGCACCACCAGAAGCTAGAAGACTCAAGGAAGGATTCTCCTCTAGAGCATCTGGAGGGAGGGTGGCCCTGACAACACCTTCTCAGACTTCCAGCCTCCAGAACTATGAGAAAATAAATTCCTGTTATTTCAAGCCACCAAGTTTGTGGTCATTTATTACAGCAGCCCTAGGAAACTAATATAGACACTGCTCAAAATAGAGCCTCCTGAGCAGCAGGACCCATTGGTAAGGCAACTTCCCAGCACAGACATATAGGTCACACGAGCACATACCTCATTCCCCGACCAGTGAGCAAACACTTCTGCTCTATCCTTCCAAGGCCTGAGACCTGCAAGTCAAGACAGCTCATACCCCAGTGTTCTACTCCTCGGCATCCACAAACACGATGCTTTCAAGGGGTCTCAAGCATAAAAGGATGTGGGAGAGATATAGAGAGAGAGACATACAAATATATTGGAATATTACTATACACACGCACGTACACACACACACAACACATACATTGAACTATTACTCAGCCATAAAAAAGAATGAAATCTTGCCATTTGTGACAACATGGGTGGACCTAGAGGGTATTATGCTAAGTGAAATAAGTCAAACAGAGAAAAACAAATACCGTATGACTTCACTTATGTGTGGAATCTAAAAAACAAATGAACAAATACAATAAAACAGAAACATTCATAGATACAGAGGAGAAACAGGTGGTTGCCAGAGGGGAGAGGGATTGGGGGAAATGAATGAAATAGGTGAGGGAGATTAAGAGGTACAAACTTCCGGGCTTCCCTGGTGGTGCAGTGGTTGGGAGTCCGCCTGCCGATGCAGGGGGCGCGGGTTCGTGCCCTGGTCCGGGAGGATCCCACGTGCCGCGGAGCGGCTGGGCCCGTGAGCCATGGCCGCTGGGCCTGCGCGTCCGGAGCCTGTGCTCCGCGGCGGGAGAGGCCACAGCAGTGAGAGGCCCACGTACCGCAAGAAAAAAAAAAAAAAAAAAGGTACAAACTTCCAGTTATAAAATAAATGAGTCACAGGGATGAAATCTATAGCGTGGGGAATATAGTCAGTGATATTGTAATATCTTTGGATGTTGACAGATGGTAACTAGATTTATCATCATGATCATTTTGTTATGCATAGAAATATTGAATTACTACATTGTGCACCTGGGACTAACATAGTGTTGTAGGTCAACTTTACTTCAATTAAAAAATTTTTTTCTGGGCTTCCCTGGTGGCGCAGTGGTTGAGAGTCCGCCTGCCGATGCAGGGGACACGGGTTCATGCCCCGCTCCGGGAAGATCCCACATGCCGCGGAGCGGCTGGGCCCATGAGCCATGGCCGCTGAGCCTGCGCGTCCAGAGCCTGTGCTCCGCAACGGGAGAGGCCGCGGCGGTGAGAGGCCCGCGTACCGGAAAAAAACAAAAACAAACAAACAAAAAAAGCAGAGGTCCAAGAGAAGAGTGACTTACCCAGGGCCCACAGCTGTTTGCTCCCGACATCCAATCCCTTCCTTTTCCTGTGCGGCTAGGACTTCCCAGTGTGCCCTTGGCAAAGACGACTATTTTTTTAACTGACTTTATTCATGTCTCTACCCGTTGTAAAACGCCTCTTCTACTTCTCTATTCCTGTGCCCTTTCCCTGCTTCCCTGGACATAGAGGCTCATGAACCCCTTGCTCCTGCCAAGTGCAGCTGAGGAAATAGGAGCGGCTGCTTGGCTGGGCAGACAGGAAAGGATGCACCGAAGGGGTGCTGGTCCTCCAGCCTGGCCGGGACCGCAGCATCTCCACCTAACTCTGCACATTCCTCTGCCTCCAGTGGAGAGCCTGGGGTCTTCAGTTCCCAGCATTCCTGGCCAGCATGGTTCTAAGTAAGATCCTGGCAATACAGTCACTTGCACAAGATTCGATAAACCAAAGATAGGAGAGCCCACCTTCTCTGAATTGGCATGGAAAGGCGTGAGGTTGACCGTGACGTCCAGGCAAGCCCCTGCAAGCTGCCCACATTGGTGCTGGGGCGATCCCGGCATCTTCTCTGCAGTCCTGGCACTTCCCGATTTTGTGCAATCTGACGGTAGCTTCCCTAACCTGCCCTCATCCAGCCCTCCCATCAGTTAGGTAAGCCTCTAAATCCCCAGTATTAAACCTTGTGTATTTGGGATACATAGAGTGGCTTCTGTTTCTCTGACCAAACCCCAACTGGCACAAGTAACGAAGCTGTGTACAGGATGTGTGTGTGGGGGGTGGGAGGAGGATCCCTTTGGAATGTAAAAGGTTCCTCCTAGAAAGTGAAATTTTTTATATAAAGTGACAAATCGTCTCCTAGGTTTGTTTTTGTTTGTTTGGTAGGAGCCATCGTGGGTGTGTGACCTTGGAACCACGAGGTTAACATCAAAGCTCTCCTTTGAGACGTGTTCCAGGCAGGAGAGGCCCTCTGTCCCACCCTCGCCCGTCACAAGATCCAAGAGAATCATGGTCAACACGGCCAGATCAAGGGTGAGTCTTCCTTCCCTCCAGGACTGATGACACATAGGGAAAAAACCAGAAGCCACAAGGAAGTCCAGAGCAATCTCTTTGAGTATGGCCATTCTATTTCATAAGCGCAAGGAGAACAACAAGTTTACGTTACCTGATTTCCATGAAGAATGGGAACAAAAGTTAATCAAGTACAACTAATCTTTTAAGACACACTTCCATTGATATTTGGGCTAAATCATAGTATTTGCTGCCTTTTATTGACACTTTTCTCTTTACTGCCTGAAGCTGTTTTATATATTATCCTATTTAATCTTCCCAACAATGTCAAAGTGAGGACAGCATTTTCCCAGGTTCACAGAAACCTGAGGCTCAAACAGGTCAAAACTGCCTGACTCCTGAGCCATCCTCTTTCCCTGAGTCAGTCAGCTTCTTTTACTAGAAAGGAGGAAGGAAGAACAAGAGGGAAAGAGAAAGGCAGCAGAAAGAGGAAACGAGAGAGACGGACAAAGGGAGAAATGAGGGGAGACGTGTGTATAAGAAGAAAGGGGAGGGCTTCCCTGGTGGCGCAGTAGGTTGACAGTCCGCCTGCCGATGCAGGGGACACGGGTTCGCGCCCCGGTCCGGGAGGATCCCACATGCCATGGAGCGGCTGGGCCCGTGAGCCATGGCCGCTGAGCCTGTGCGTCCGGAGCCTGTGCTCCGCAACGGGAGAGGCCACAACAGTGAGAGGCCCGCGTGCCACAAAAAAAATAATAAAAGAAGAAGAAAGGGGAGAGAGGAGAGAGAAGGCCCAGGGGTTGTGCGAAGGTGGAGAAACTCATCTCCTCACCACCTCTACTCAGACCGTGTGCTTCAGAATGTCACCTCTGCTCTCGGCTGTACTGATTAGCCAGGTAGCCACTGTTCACAGCCCTTCATCTGCTCCTTATTCTCAGGCTTTCTGAGCCTCCAGTGTGAATGGAAAAAGCCACAACAATCCACTGGGTAAAGAATTCTTTGGGCTGCCCCATCAGGGCTCAGAATAATGTTACACCAGAGGGTAGATTAAATCAAGCAGAGCAACAGCCCCAGCTTCTGGGCTAATAGGGGCTGGGAAGCAGGTTTGCCCTTGTGCCATAGGGTGGCTCATGAAGACTGTCTTGGATACTCTTCTGCCTCTCCTTCCGGGCCCTTCTCTAAGCACCCTCAATCCCACCCTGGTATCCTATACCCCCAGCTACCCCTGGGCTTACCATCATGAGATAATGACATCCTCAGCCCCCAATGACTCAGCGAGCCCGTCCTTGCTCTGTGTCCTGTGAGAAGGCATCTAGGCTGAGGAGGCAGGGCAGTGGCAGGTCTTCCTGGAGCTCTCCAGCCACACCCTGGCCATGGTCCCTCTCTGTGTACATGTAAGGCCAGGCCAGGGCTGGGAAGACCAAAGAGGGCACTTAAGAGCTGGTCCATATCTCCTGAGATCCTAGAGTCTCAGAGGTCCTGTGAGCCAGTCCTTTCATCTCATCAGTGGGCAAACTGAGGGTCAGAGATGTAAGGGGAGGAGCCCAAGGCCACACTGTCTGCACACTGCTCACAGCCCCGACACCCAGCCCAGCGCCCTTCCCTCTGGCAGCTCCCAGGACCCCAGCGGCCAGTGAGCCAGCAAGAGCCTCACATGTGATTACAATTACCGTGGGCTTGGCCTGAGCCCAGCCACACCACAAGCACATCCAGGCCTGGTCGCTGGCCAAGTTTCCATCTCAGTAGAAAAATGAATAGGTTCAAGGGATACATGTTAATCTCAAACACACGAGTGGGAAGGAGTGGGGTGAGAGGGAGAGGCCAGCCAGGATTTCTCGGGCAATGTCAGTCCACCAATAGCTCCTGAGGAGGCAGAATGCCCCTGGCCAACAGAGAAAAAACAGGCTGTGTGCCTGCTAGGGGACCAGGACTGCCCACCTGTTGGGCATTATGGTTCAAGAGCCATCTCAGGATTGTTTGTGGTTATAAACCCTGCCGGCTCCTGGGTCCAAGATGGAACTCAGCTGGTAAGACTTGGCCGGGGGTCCCCATAGCAGTCACCCCTCCTCAGTAGGCTCCTTTCTTGCAGTAAGCATTTTCCACAGCCTTTGTGTTTCTATCTTTCCTTCAACATCACCATCCCCTGCCACAGATAAAGGAACTGAGGTGCAAGGATGAAGGATGGCCCGAGGCCGGGTAGCCAGAGGAGTTGGGATGGGCTAGGACACAGGCCAGTCTGGCCCACAGCCTCCCTCTGATGCTCCTGAGCTGCCCCCGTGGCAGCCTGGGCTGTGCCTGGGACTCCCCTGCTTTCTCCTGCCCAGCGCCATGCCCAACATCTTAAGACTTACTCCATGAACTGTTGTCTTCATCTGCCCTACCTCAGCGGCATGGCCCTGGTGGGGTCCCAAATTCCACCCTAGCTGCCAGCTTTTGCCCCCCTAATAATGACGTCTCACATCCTTGAGGCTTCTACACTGTTTCTGCAGCCCTTCCACCCTCGAGACTAAAGTTCCTTCTTTCCGCTCAGACTTGAAGCAATCGTGAGCAGCGCACCGCTCCCAGTCTACCTCAACTCCCAGAACAGCCATTTGCAAGCTGTGCTGGGTCCTGGCCTCAGAGAAGCAGGACATTTGAATTTTTCACCTATGATATATGTGCATCTACCCTTTGGGGGGCTTATAACAGGTTCAATAGATATTAGGAGAACCACCGCTCTCTGCCCTGGGGGCAAAGGAGTTAACACTTTGCTGGAACCGTACCAACACCATGTGATATGCTAAAAACTCTATGGAGGACAGCAGCCATCAGTTAAATATCAACTGTCAGGTGGGGAAGAGCTGTGGCCCCCAAAGGGAACAATGGACTTTTTGATTAGTGATGCCTCTGAGGGAATACCATTCCTCAGAAAATGAGGTCTGCCTCAGAGAAATGTGCTTATTTACACTGACTTCTAGACTGGCTGAGGACAGCCCAGGGCCTGCAGCCAGGCATCTGAGTGAAGGGGCGAGCAAGCTTGAGTGCGGCTTCTTGCCGACTGGGGGATTTACGGGCTTCCTGGATGGGCCAAGCAGCTTGGGTTTGAGGCCAGCAGCTGGGCCAGGAGGTTGGCCAAGGTTTTCTTAGAGGCTTTGCAAGCAGTTGGGCCCTTGGGGGAAATGTCTTGGACACATGGCGGGGTGGGGGGGAGGTTACCTGGTCTTCCATCTCCTCCAGAGGCGAGGTCTCAGCAGGGGCATTTTTTCCTGATGAGGCAGGGGTGGGAGCCATGGGGGTGGGTTGGGGTAACGGAGCACAGAAATGAAGCATTATTCTCAAAAGGCCATCTCTCTCTTTTTTCTGCTTTCAAAAAACCCCCGTGATCACTTTGTATTTAAGCCAATCTTGCTTTTTCAAAGAAATGAAGAAAGAAAAAGAAGTTTTTCCAGGTCTAAGTATAAAAACCGTAAGTCTGGAAAGATATGGAGGAAACTTCTGTCTCCTGGTTCTGCCTCCACCAGGTACCAGCGAGGCCCACAGGGAGGTGCTGGTCTGTGAACACCTTGCCAGGGGTGGGGAGAGCTCCATCAGCAGCCCCAGGGCCCCCAGTCTCAAGACACCCCACCCCCATTCTAGTCACATCCCCATTGCTGGAATTAAAGTCCATTTTTTTCCTTTCAATTGTTGTAAGAACTAGACAATGACCAAGAGACTAGAAGAGCTGGTGATCTGAGTCCTTCTAGGGAAAGCAGGCTGCGGGGTCTCTGTCACCCCAGGGCACCTAGTTCTTAAAATCTCTGCTGTCGCATGAAAGGGCAAGCCCCAGATCCAGGGCTGCCCCAGCAGGACAACTGTCTGAACCGCACGGCCAGGGCGGCATCCTTCTAAGCAGATGGCATCAGTCTCCCGGTCTTGCGCTGACCAAGAAAAACAGAGGGGTGGCCCTTGATTTCCTGTTTGAAGATGTGCTGGTGGGTAGGGGGAAGTTGGGGGAGAGAGAAAGCATCTCATTCTCTCCCTCATCCATCAAATCTACAAATCTCGACTTCCCCAAGGTGAGGTAGAAGTGGGCTGACGGGGCCCAGGGAGCAGGCATCTGGCAGGAGCGGCCATGCTCTGGCAGCTCCTCCAACTCTGACAAGCTTTGAGCTCTGAAACCAGGCCCTGGGGGATGCCCATCACCCCGCAGCAAACCTCTCCTTGCTCCCAGAGCCCCTCACAGCCCTGGCCACTCAAGATGGCATTTTCTAAACACTGGAGAAAGAAGCAGACGGGAGGAGAGGCCTGGGAGCTGGAGATGGCCCCAGGAGGAAAGCAGGCTCCCTGCTGAGAAAGGCCGAGGCACCCAGATTCCACAGGGGACTGGACGAGGCCGGAGCACGGCTCTCACCCTGGCTCTGACACCACGCTGAGTGGGAGCCACACAGCGGCGGGAGCCAGAGCCCTTGGCCTGGCCAGTAGTTCTGTGGTCATAACTCGTGCTCCCCTGAGCAGCCCGAGCACAGGCACTGCCCCCCACCAGCACCCCGTGCCCCAAGAGCTCCTGCAGAGCTGCCCAGAGGGGCGACGGCAGAGCTAATCCCATCAGCGGGTTTGAACGAAGCACTGTTCCCTCTTTGCTTCAGTTAAAGGACCAGGTCTGGCTCGTGGCCTGTGGCGCTCAGTATATATCTGGGGAAAGAATGACTTGCTGTATTACTCCACCTGGAGGGAGCTGGCATTTTAGCTGGGACAAATTCCCCAGGGATGGAATTTCAGAGGCAGCAAGGATAACCGGCGTCCCTTAAAGCAAACACGGAGGGGCTTGGTTACGTGTAGGTGGCCTGCGTGGGGGAACCTGGATGACCCGAGCTCTTGACCCATCTGGGGTGTTTTTAGGTGTTTGTAGGAAAGTCATCCAACAATAACAACAATAAGAGTAATGATGGGTGCTACAGCGCAGAGGTGGCGGCGGGGGGGGAATCTTCTGATGGGCTCCAGAGTGTAGCTTCAAGGTCACTTCCAGCCCCCCTTGAAACCTTCAGAATAACGAGCAGCTCAGCCTGCTGCCCTGTAACCCGAGAACCCCTGAAAAGTGGGCTGTTTGGGGTTCTGGGCTGGCCGCTCATTGAATCCCTACCCCCTTAAACTCTCACCTCCAAAGACAGTCATGCAGCCAACGCTTCAAGGGAGATCTGCACACCCCACACACCCCATGGATGATCTTTGGTTCCCCTCCAGCCCGGACAGGGTGAAATATAGCCTCTCGCCACTACCCAGCTCAGTGCGCTGCTGTCTCAGGGCAGAAACCTTGAGAGGAATCTCAGCTCCGGCCAAGGTAAACAGAGGAGTCGGGACTGGCTAAGCCAGGTGACTTCTTTCTCCCCACCTTCCGTCCCCCTGATTACTATTTTCTGGAGCCAGTGAGGTGTTTGGGTAACCCCAAGATCCCTCTCCACACTGTCTACAGCCAGCTCCGGTGTTCCGGCAGCATTCCAGAACTGTGGCCTGGCTGTGGGTTGCTACCTTTGAAAGGGTGAGAAGTACGGGGCTCTGGCTCCCAGGAGACAGACTACCTCAACCGGCCTGCCTCCTGCCTGTTTGGCCTTCCCTGAGCAGGAACCCCTTTGGGGGAGGGGTGATTGTCCTCTGAGCAGGGGTCCACTCCCTGCCCCCTACCAGATGCAGCCCAGAGTCCCTATTCTACAGGTAAAGGAAGAAATTTCCTGACCTCTCTTGCCATCCCATCCAAGGTCCTCCACGCTCCTCCAGGCCTAACCTCATGCTGAACTGCTGACATGGCCTCGTCTGCTGGGCTTTGTGAAAAAACCTTTCCTACCTTTGTGACTCTGGCTTCCAAAGCTTCACCACTTTCTCTTCTCCAGGTAAAGAACCCCAGCATCTGACAGTGTTTCCTTCACTCTGGAATACAGAAATAAAACGCAAGCCATAAATGAGAGTTGTATCTGTAATTTAATGTTTTCTAATAGCCACATTTTAAAAAAGAAAGGTGACATTTGTTTGAATGATACGTTTCATTTAACCCAATATATTTATATTAACTCAAATGAAACTTATCATTTCAACCTTTAATTAACATAAAAAATTATCGATGAGATAGCTTATATTCTTTTTTTTCATGTTAAGTGTATTCGCTTCCTAGGGCAGCTAGAAAAAAGTGCCACAAACAGGGTGGGTTAAAATAATAAAAATGTATTCTCTCATAATTCTGGAGGTTGGAAGTCTAAAATCAAGGTGTGGGCAGGGCCGTGCTCCCTCTGAAGGCTCTGGGGAAGAATCCTTCCTTGCCTCTTGTTAACTTCTGTTCGTTAGTCCTTGGTGTTCCTGGGTGCTCGGCTGTCTCCCTCCAGTCTCTTCTGCCCTCACCACACCACCTTCCCTTCTGTGTCTTGATCTTCACATGGCCTCCTTATAAGGAGTCACTGGATTTAGGGCTCATCTTAATCCAGTAAAATGTCATTTTAACTTAAACAATTACAAAGATTCTATTTCCAGTTAAGGTCACATTCTGAAGTTCCAGGTGGACGTGAATTTTAGAGGGTGCACCATTCAACCCAGTGCAATGTCAGATTCAACTTGATCTGGTCAATAAAGTCCATGACTCCTCCCCCATCTGATTTTTGGCTCCTAAGTTTCTGTCCTGTTGTCTTTGTCCCTTTGTTTTCACTCTGGTGGTGCTTGGGGCAGGACCCCAGGTAAAAAGAAACAAGTGAGATTAATTTTAATAAGATTAATTTTAATTAACTTTAACCCAGTATCTCCAAAATATTATCTCAATATCTAATCAATACGGAAAAGGATCAACGAGATATTTTACATTCTTTTCTTCATACTAAGTCTTCAAAATCATGTATGTGACGCTTACAGCACATCTCAATCCAGACGAGCCACGTTTCAAGGGCTCCACAGTCGCAGGTGGCTAGTGGTACCTTGTTGGACAGCGAGGCTCAAGAAATTAGAAAAAAAGAATGAGACCTATGGTGATGCAGGGGATGCCCCTGGGGAGGTTGGGGTCGGGGGAGGGCCAGGAGTGGCATTTCCCCAATGGCTCCACCACCTCCAGGTTCTGGGTCTCTCCTGATTATCTTTCATCTGTGTCTCCTGGTGGTGGAGACGGGATGAGGAATCTCTGAAGTTAAGTCAGAGTTACTGCCAGTCTATTAAAGCTGCAAGTGACATCTCTCTCCTCTCTCTCTCTTTCACAGAAACGCACACATACACACACACTCACATATCTTGAGAGCCTTCCAATTTTCTTCTGCTATGCACGGACTTCACAAAAAGTGACTCAACCTTACATAAGATCTGAGGGGGCCCAGGAGTGTGACTCACTGCCTTGAAATTTCCAGTGGGTTACACATGTCTTCCTAGATGATTTTTTAAATTTTATCTTTAATGGTTGTCAAAAAGAAACAATTTGGTGTGGGAGTCAGATCGGGAGGAGAATCCCGCCTCAGGGCAGGAAAGGATAGTTGTGATGGACAGGAGGGGACTGGGCCTGCGGACAGGGCCCTCGAAGTGTCAGGATCCAGAAGGTTCTGGTGAGAAAGGAGGATGCTTCCTCTCAGGACCTCAGGGCATTTCAAGATACTTAGTGTTACAATCACCTCAAACGGCAAGCGTCTGCCCCTGGGGTCTCCAGGAAGTACTTTGATTTAGGGAGGTTTGAACAACTTCAGTGTCACTGCTGCCTAAAAAGCTACAGAACGCTGCAGGGCAGGGGTTCCCAGCTATTGCCACACACTAGAATCCTCTGGAGAGCTTTTTAAAATCCCTACGCCCAGTCACACCCCAAACCAACTCGATCAGGACCTCTGGAGATGGGGCCCAGGCATCAGTATTTTTTGTAGGTTTCCCAGGTGATTGCAACATGCAGCCCATGAGGAGACCCTGCTGGTGGGAGGGCCTGGGGCCCTTTTACACCAGCTGGATAATTCCAGTCCTTGATGCCTAAGGAGGCCCTAATGCACAAGGGGGAATTGTTAGTTTACAGGTGGTGGCGACTTCCCCCAGAGAACTAGAGCCTCTGTTTGGCCAGGACTAGGAGGCTTCTTTGGGTGTGAAACGTGCAGCCCCCAGGGAACAGCCTGCATAGGCTGAAAGTGTGGAGGAGGGCTACCGAATTGCCTCATGCGAAAGAAATACCAGGAATTGGAGAGTTGGGGCTGGCAGCTGGAGGAGAGAGGCACTGCCAAGGAGAACATTCAGGCATTCAACTGGTATGTGTGTGAAGGAATAGCCATCGACAGTCTTAGGAGTGTGTGACAGGGACTTCCCTGGTGGTCCAGTGGTTAAGACCAGGCGCTTCCACTGCAGGGGGCACGGGTTCGATCCCTGGTCCTTCATGTTGTGTGGCCAAAAAAAAAAAAAAAAAAAAAAAGTGACATTCTGTTTTAAGGTCTTTGCTATGTCATGGCATGGGGTCACCTCCCTCTCCACCCTCGTGCCTTTAGTAAGTGACAGGACAGAGTATTCCAATGCCGAGGAGACAGGACAACTGTTCCAGGCCGGTTCCCACCCCACCGCACAGGCGCCCTCAGAGCTGACAGGAGCGCTGCCAGGTCTACCACCGTACCTGGTGTATCAGGCAGGGGCCCAGCAAAAAAAAAGATGACACGCTCAAAACGGATAACGTGAGAGAGTTGAAAGAAGGGACTGTTTACAGAGCCGTGGGAAGCTTTGTGTGTGTGTGGACACCATGGAGCTGGTAACAGCCCAGCACCATTAACTCCACTAGGCCTGCAGGGATGGGGACAGAACAGGCTGTGGGCTGCATGCCCAGAGTTGGGACCTTCTGTTTGAGGGGCACAGACAGCTCTCAGTGACCCCACAGGGAGGGAGTAGGGGCAATGATGTTATGGGTTGAATTCCATCCCCCCAAATTCCTGTTGAAGCCATAACCCCCAGTGTCTCAGAATGTGACTGTATTTGGAGACAAGGCCTTCACAGAAGTGCTTAACTTTAGACAAAGTCGTTAGGATGGGCCTTAATCCAATCTGGCTGGGATCCTTATAAGAAGAGGAAGTTTGGTCACACAAAGTGACACCAGGAACAGAAGTACAGAGAGGAAAGACTGAGTGAGAAGACAGTGGAAAAGTGGCCATCTACAAGTGAAAGGGAGAGGCCTCAGAAGAAACCCAACCTGCTGAAACCTTGACCTTGGACTTCTAACCTCCAGAACTGGGAGAAATAAATTTCTGTTGTTTAAGCTACCCAGCCCATGGTACTCTGTTATGGCAGCCCTAGCAAAGGAATATAGATGAATACCCCAAATTTACCCTCCTCCCTCTTTACAAGCTCTGGCTGGTGCCTCACCCCTACTGGCCAAACCCCACCAAAAGCAGGGGGGCATGAGAGCAAGTGGGCATGGTCCATACAGGTCAGGCCCCAGGGAGGAGAAGGTGGAGCCTGGACCTGGAACTACAGACAGAGGGTGTCCGTCTACTTGGGAGGGGTGTTGATCCAACTTAATGTATCAAAGGACGGGCGACCAGGCATCTGATACCAAGTTTACAGATAGGACACAGGGTCGTGTGGTGAAAGTAGGCCACCACTTGGACCAAGATTGGGAGAAAACAGAAAAAAATGACGATGTTTGGCAAGATGGTGGCTGACTTTTTTGTCAAACTTTTCTTTACCAATATGGTTAGGTTTTTTAGCCTAAAAAGAGAAAATCCAGAGGCAGACTTTTCAGAAGAAACAGCTCAGTCTAGCTTGGGGGACAGCTATTAGGGGGCAGGAGGCTGCAGGGGCAGGAGTATAGTGGATGAGGGCAGGCAACTCCCCTGAAATATTACAAGCACAACTGGAAGAAAGGTGTCCAGGTATTTTGTGCACGAGAGCCCCCTTCTTGCATAGGACAGGTGATTCCCCAGCCCCGGACTCCATCTCAACATGGGGCACACCCAGGGCACAGTTCAGAGAGGAGCTGCCCTAAATGCCCCTCACCCCTCACTTCTGCCCCCAGAGTCCCTGGGGAGCTGCCATTCTAGACTTGGTCTGGTGTCCCCACCTTAGGTCTCTGAGCACCGTGTGTGTCCTCCCTACTGGGTGGGACAGGCCAGGCTGCCAGCTGCCCACCCCAGCCCTTCTCCCTCTCCACGCTGGAGCCCTCGTGTCAGAGTCCCAGGACTGCTCACCAGCCTGCCTTCCCTGCCAGCCCCTTCCCTGGCTCAGCCCCTGGCCCCACAAGCCTGGGTTTTCCAGATTAGAAGATGCCGACTGTCCTTATAGGTTCTCCTCCTGGGGACTTCAGGCTGGGCCAGGTGGAGGGGTTCTGAGAATATAACCGTCTTACCCAGAGCTGACATGTACTCAGCTGCTCCCCGAGTCTCCTTAACTTACAGGAATCGATAAGAGGAAACCAATAACACAGGATCACCTACCTCACCAAACCAATGTGAGGGCTGCATGAAAATCAGGACTGGGGCTCAGAGTGTGTGGCATACAGATGTTTCTGACAAACGGGGAGATTACAACCAGATTACAGAGGCCTCTGGGAGGGAACACAGCTGGACGCCTCCCTTTCTGGATGGCCGGAGTTCACAGTGCCCTCCCATCTACAGGGCACCACCATGAGCTGATCTGAGAGCTCTCTGCGTCCCACCTCTTATAACACTCCTGATCATTCCCTGGTGGTGGGTGAGGGGGAGAGGGAGGCTGTGGTTCTCCCCGTTGTGAGCCTGAGGCAAGCGGGATAGAGTGGTCGTGTACCCAGCACGCAGTCAGGCATACAGCAATGACACAGCCAGGATTTGAACCCCGGTAGATTCAGGGGCTGCTCTCTGAGTCACTGGCTCAGTTTCCTTGTAGCTGAAGGTAGCCAGAAAGGTACTCACCGCTTCCAAAAGAATAAGAAGAGGCCCACCTGAAGACGACACAACTGGTCCTGTGAAGTCCAAAGGAGCTCCCTGCCTCCTACTGGCTGAGGTCCACCTCTGTCCCCAGCCTATAGAGGTTGTCCCTGGAGAGACCAGCTCTTTCTTACCTCACTGGGGCTCAGCTGGGCTCAGAGGTCCTGCAGCCCTGCCCGTCCCCCCACTCCCCATCCCTTCCCCTCCTTAGTATCGACCCACAGATTCAACCAGGGATTTACAGATCTCCACAGGAGGGATGAACTATGGGTAACAGTAGGAACAGCTCCAGTCTTCTGAGTCCAACCTGGGGTTTGCTTGACTTGAGCACTTGACCCCCAAGATATTAAGCAGAGGTCTACATGTTTAGGACACATTAGTCAAATATGGGACACGGGCTGGGAGTCCTCTCGGGGGGAAGTGGACTCCTCCCTAACCACTGTCTGGCCACCCCCAGCATTGGAATGGCCCCAGCTGTCTGGCTTAGAGGTGTTGGGGGAGGGGGAGATGTAGGCCTTTAATCTTCCTCTTCTTGACACCAGAAAGAATTGATGGTCCTACATTAATCAGCTTCTCCCTCCAGGCAAAGCGCTGAGCAGGGAGACGCAGGTGGGGCAGTTCTGACATTATCCCTTGTTAGAAAGCCAGAGATCTCCAACAGGCATCTGTGGAGTTTTCAGTCCTCATTTCATATACATTCAGAAAACGCAAGACATTCTGATACTAATACTAGACAGTGGGTGCTTAATAATCACCAAGATCGCCCAACGCAAGCTTGCAATGTAAAATATCTCATAATTCTAATTAATAGCACATACTATGTGAGGGACGTTTATAGAACAGGCACTTCCTAAGATCATTTTATGTCTGCCTAAGAGAATACACCTGCCATAATGAGCACTGTCTTAGCGAAATGGCTTGAGAGTTGCAGGGGCAAAGTGGTTGTTACTTGAAGCTACCCAACTTGACACCCTAGGGATATGTTTGCACCTGAGGGAGTGACTTGTCACATGAAAAGCTAAAAGAATGACACCACAGGGACCAAGCAACCCAGCTAGGGACCCTCCAACATGGGGAAGAGAACATACTTCTACCCATTTTTCAGTGAAGCAAGAAGTGGTAGGGACACATAACTACCTTTAGCAGGAAACCCAACTCCAAGTGGCTTAGACCATCTCACATAACAAGAAATCACAAGTTAGGCTGGCTCCAGCAAGGGTTAATTTAGCAGCTCAATGTCATCACAAAGGACCCAGGTTCTTTCCACATTTCTGCTTGGCTATCCTTGATGCTGTTGTCAGCCTCGGGCTGGTAACTACATGCTTACAGTGGTTCCAGGCACGATATCCAGAGGTGTAAGAGAGATCTCCTCCTATGAGAATGAGAAACCTTCTTCTGAAGCACCCCTAATAGACTTCCCCCTTATATCTCATTGGCCAGAATGGGGTCACATGTCCATGCCTAAGCCAATCACAGACAAGAGGAATGGAACCTTCATGATTGGCTTGAACCAATCGGGACCCAACTTGTGAAGCTAAAGATAGGCCCAGCCTGGGCTGAGGCACAAGGCTGGCTGGGGGAGAGTGGGTGCTTGGATTAAGTCAGGTTCTATTACTGAGGAAGAAGCTACACGCCAGCTGAGGCCAATTCCAGGAGTTGGCACATAGCAGGCACCAAATACTTATAGTCATTTCCCTTTAAGCATCGTGCCAAAGGGCACAGAGCTATAAGTGGCCTGGCCAGAACACAAATCCACAGAGAGGAGAACAAGAGGGCTAAAGATAAGCTGAGCTTGTTCACAGTTGTCCCCCAGGACAGCTCCCATGATGAAAGACCTCGTTCTCTTGTCATCCTGCAAGTGAGGGCTGCAGCAATAGCTTTCTGGAGCAAGGGTCCCCCCTCCACTCCATGGTGACCCCGTGAGTCCCACCTCTGCCAATATCCAGCCAGCCCAGCTCTCACACCACAGCTGCATTTTTCCACCTCTTCTGTACAAAATAACTCCCCAAAGTCTGACAGTTTTTCCTCTGTCTGCACTTGATTTATGGCTACAATTACAAGCTTTCCTTCACGCAGTCCGCATGCCAGCAGATATCTTTTGCAATTCAGCAGCGTTGCCCTCCCAGCTCCTGGCTCAAATCCCCAGCATGAGTGCTGCGGAGGACCCTTCCCTCCACATTCTGAGATACCAGGCCCTGCTCCCCACCCGCCCCACCCCCCGCCATCCCCAGATGGCTGGACTGCCTGGGATACATCAGAGGTGGGGCAAGAGCTTAGGTGATGTCTTTCAACAGAGACCCAAAAAGACAGGAAAGGCGGCTCTCCCCACCAAACGGCCACCTGGGATGGCTCAGAGAGCAGCGTCTGCAGTCAAGGGGGCTGGTGGCTACCTCCCTAATGAGATCTTTACCATATGTCTCAGAGGGTTCCCATCTTTAATAACAGAAAAAACCCTGGGCCATGTTTGATCGGTACCCCAGCCTCACTTCTGCCCCTTTCGCCGCCTCTTCCTAAAGTAACCACCCTGGAGTCCAGGTCTCTTCTTCAGCAAGTTACTTACCTCTCTGTATCCCAAGTTCCTTCTGTAAAATTGGAATAATGATAGTACCTACCCCATAGAGCTATTCTTGGATTAAATAGGATTAGATTTAAGTCTTTAGCATAGTATATGGCATGTAGTCAGTGTCCTCTCAATGTTCTTTTTTTATCCTTACCATCATGGGTGTTTATTTGCTAATCCAGAGCGACTGTTGGGTACCACTCACTGAGCATCTCATCCCACCGGACACGATTCAGGTTGTCTCTGAGTGGGATCCCAGTGTTCCTCACAGCCTCCCTGGAAAACAGCACCCCCATCCTGCAGTTGAGCAAACCCAAGTCCAAGGGGCTAGGAACTGGTCCAACTTCTCACAGCCAGAAAGTGGGAAAACAGAGATTGCATCCCAGATCTGGCCGGGTCCACTTTTTCACTACAGCAACTGCCTTGCAACTCCATTTTATCCGAGGGATGTTTTTGGAGGATTTGGGGGCAACTGGAGAAATCTGAGATGTGGGAAAGGGATGTCACCCAATTAGGAAACAATGCCACAATCCCAGAGATCACCAGGCGTCCTGGGGCTCCTGAGAAAAGAAGGCAGGGTCTGGAAAACACTCACAACCTCCCACGTCTGTGACTTTTGTTGTCTGCCACCCGATGCTCCACAGCGATCCTGGGAAACTTGATAAAAGGAGAATGGCCTCCAGGGTCACTGCATGGAAGCAGGCTGAAAAAAAAAAAAAGAAAGCCAGGCATGTCAGGGCAGAGAGGTGCAGGTGTGGCCCTCAGCCTGCAGAGGAAAAAAATTCCCTCTGTCCCTTCCCACCGTCCTCCTGGGCCAATTCAAGGATGTCGATGGGGCCTATGGGCTAGTGGGTGGGGTCACTGTGCACTAGGGTGTGGCCCCTTGCAGGCCAAGCCGGAGCCGTGCCCAGCTGGGAGCTGAGTCTAGAGACGAAAGGCCCAGGGGTCGCTTTCCTTTAGAACAGATGTTTCTCCATGCGTCTCCCTCTCCCCACTTGTTGCAAGTAGCCCTAGACGGCTCTTCCGGCCCCACCCCAAGCCTGCTCCATTCAGAAAAATGTGAGCCTGAGTCTGATCCCAGGAAGGCCACCTGGGCCATGCAGGCCCACATGTCCGGCCCCTGCTGCTTCTGTGCTGGCCTCTGCTTCCCTGAGACCCAGGTGTGGCCTTGTGGGGTTAAGAGGCCCTTTGGTCCAAGGCTCTGGGCCCCGATTCTGAGGAAAAAGGTAGTCCTGTGTTGGTTCCTAGGTTTAGGGTCAAGGTCCCATCTAGTAACAAAGTATCCTGTTACTTTGCTTGACCTTTTTCTGAGAGGGGCTGGGAGGATGGGAAAGGTCTGGGTACTTCTGAGTCCTCTGATCTGACATCCATCTTATGGCCACCTCAGTCTCACTGTGACATCGACAGCGGGAGGTGGCAGCTATACTGAAAAAAGAAAGCGAGAAAGAAACAGGAAGGTGGGCTATGTCCTTGAGCCTCTGCAGATAAAAAGCTGTGTCCCCAGCTCCTGGAAGTCTGGCAGCCTAAAAGCCCATGTACTTCCCTGACATGTGACCCGCAACCCAGTGGCATTTAACTTAGCAAGGGGACAAGTGCAAGAGAAATGAAGACACTGGGGGTAGGGGAGTAAATGGGGGGGAGACGGGGAGCAGCGGTGACCGAGAGCTGGGGAGGGAGCCTGTGTCTTGTGCCCTGTTCTGGTCCCATAATACAAGCTCTCACGACACCAAGGCAGCTCTGACAAACTGCCCTGTGTCACTCACACCAGAGCAGGTTTCAGGCCTTTGGGGTGACGATGGGATAACCAAGGCCAAGGTCCAGCCGGCCAATGGGAAGGTGGGTGGGTGGGGTTCTCAGGAGGGAGGCTGCAGGTTCGGAAGCAGAGGCTGAACCTGCAGTAATGGGCGACTGGGTGAGGTGGGGTGGAGTGGATAGGGCTCTGAAGGGAGCAGAGGGGAGGCCCCTGGGAACACAGTGTTCTCAGGAAACAGCAGTTCCTGTTGTAAATCCTGGCCCGTTGCCTCCCACAGACTTCCCGATTCTGAACTGCCTGGCCTCTGTGCTGGCACCTTCCCCACACGGAGCAGGAGGGGAGACTGGCCCCTGTGAAGGTCTGCCGTGTGGCACGGGCTGCAGGACGCCCACCCTGACTCCCTGGGGGGCAGGGGCCGTTCCCACTGTGCAGAGGCTGAGCCTCACCCCATAGCGAGTCACTCAGGGCTACTCAGAGCGGTCACAGTCCCCAAACTGGGACTGCAGGGACTGCATTCTCATCCCAGTTGATGTGCTACGTAAGAGGGCACGTCACTTCTTTGCGCCTCTGTTTCCTTGCCTGTAAACAAGAATGCTAGATCTCGGAGCCACCTTTCAACTTCAAGGTTCTAGATTCCTCTTTCGGAACCCGGGGTGCCACATTAATGGCTTGCCGTGTATTCCTAAATTGGTTTATATTTGGGTGTCTTCAAAACTCCCATGCGAAGAAAGGCAGCCTTTCTCTCTTGGCATGTCTGGACCTTCTAGGGGAGAGGCTTCTGCCTTGCTAACAGGGGCTGAATCTCCCTCTGCCTCCAAATTAAATTCCATTCAACAAACATTGACTGGACCATGCCATGTGCCTGTCTCGGGGCTGGGCATCATTGAGCTTAAGGAATTTCCCTCCAGGAGTTCTTAGTCTAGTAGGGGAGATGGTCAATAAAAGCTCGCTGACATAGGGTAAGAGAGCAGGTCAGGGAAGGAAACAAATAGCTCAGTCAGGGAGGTCAGGGAAAGTTTCACAGAGGAGATGGGTCCTAAACTGGGTTTTAAAGGGTGAATAGGAGTTCAATAAACTAAAGCACAAAAATACTCTAAGGGCTTCCCTGGTGGCACAGTGGTTGAGAGTCCGCCTGCCGATGCAGGGGACACGGGTTCGTGCCCCAGTCCGGGAGGATCCCACATGCCGCGGAGCGGCTGGGCTCGTGAGCCATGGCCGCTGAGCCTGCGCGTCCGGAGCCTGTGCTCCGCAACGGGAGAGGCCACAACAGTGAGAGGCCTGCGTACCGCAAAAACAACAACAACAACAACAACAAAAAAACTCTAAAAAAAATACTCTAGGCAGAAGGAATAGAATGTGGAAATGCACAGGGTATGAAACAGCGTGGCATAGGGGAGAACTGCAAGGGTCTAAAATGGGATGAATGTGAAGCGGAGGGGAACACCAGGGATGAGGGTGAGGCTGTGAGTGGGGGCAAAGCGAAAGGCCTAGTGGGCAGCCTGAAGACCTTGAGCTTTATCCTGAGGGCCGCAGGGAGCCATTGAAGGGTTTAGACAGAAGATGATATGAAGATCTGTTTCTCAGAAAAAAACACTATAGTGTGGAGGGCAGGTCATGGGCGAGGGTGGATGAGGGGAGAGTGGAGGCAGGGAAAGCTACTGGGAGCTATTGCAACAGCCCAGTAAGAAGCAAGGAGGACCGGACACGGTATGGTGGGCATGGAATCAACAGCCACCCAGGGGAGGGCGGCAGCGGGAGCAGAAACCATCAGAAGTGGCTGGGAGGAAGAAGGTCCAGAAACCAGTTAGGTGTGTTTCATGCTACAGGCGGGCATGATTTTTGCGCACCCAGTGAAGCTGTTCTCAAAGGAAACAAAACCTGGGCTCCCAGCCACCTTCCCTGACCACGTGACGTGCCTCTCTCCTCGTGCTCTCCGGGGTGGTGGTGGGGTGGAGTCTGTGACCCCAGCCTGGCCAGCCCAACTTAAAACATCTTTCTGGGTCCCAGACAACCTCCCACCTTCCTCTGTCTCAAGGCCCAGAGTTCTGGTTCCCATGACAAGAGGCAGAAATTCGAGGACTGGGGAGAGATGAAGGGACCCACCCAAAGTCCCACCAGTCCAGCAGCTGCCGGTCCCAAGGCTCCTCTGGCCCTGAGCCCTCCCCTTAGACCTGTGGTTTTCAATGGGGACAATTTGTCAAAGTCCTGAGACATTTTGGGTTGAAGGGACAGGGGGTGCTACTGGCATCTAACGGGTAGAAGGTGGATGTGCTGCTACACATCCTGAAATGCACAGTCTGGGCCCTCACAACAAAGAATTCTCCAGCCCCCAAAGTCAGTAGTGCCGAAGCTGAGAAACCCCTTTTTAGACAAGGGTGTCAGGGGTGCCCCTGCTCACAGAAGCCAGCAGAAGCCTAGATGCTCAAGCAGGGCTCCCAGGAAGGTGCCCCAGTGATAAGAATAATCCTGCCAAGAGCAAGAGTCTGTGTTCCCGGGGACTGATGTGCTCAGAGGGGCTGCGACCAGCCCTATGTCCCCCAGGGGCAGGGGCAGGGCTGGGCCTGGAGCCCACCTCTGCGGCTTCCTCGGCCAAGTCCCAGAAGACACCCTGTGTCCGCTCTGAAGAGCAGCCTGAGTTTGAGGGGCTCCTCCCCTCCCGCTCCCAGCACCCTCACTCCAGCCGGCTAGGGGAATTTTTTCTTCTTTGGAGCTTACAGCGTGTTCAGCTGTCTCTGATACTGTGGGCTACAGGGGCCCGGCTGGGCGTCCGTCAGGAGCAGCGCAGAGCCCACCCTCCACCAGCCCGGCTCAGTGTTTTGGCAATTCACTCAGAACACACACACGCCAAACGAAAGCAGGGCTGTCTCCAGGACATGTGTCTGCCCCACTGTGGCTCACTTTTATTTGTTTAGAGACCAAACTGGCCTGCATTTGCTGTCGGTTTAACCCAGCTTCCCCCATTCCCCACCCCACCCCGCCTTGGGCCCATGCCCTGTCCACCCTTCGGACCCCCAAAGATCCCTCTGCCCGGCTGGCCCTCCCCTCCTGAGCCTGGGACACAGATCCCAGAGGCCCCCACAGCACCCAACCTGAGTTTGGCAGCATCTGTTGCAAGTCAGGACACTCTAAGGGGAAGTGTGCCATCAGACCAGCTGGGGTTGAGGTTGGAGAACAGGCCCAAGCGAGTGGGATTGTCAGGCTTGGAGTCCAGCTGCTCCCCTTCTGCCCTGTGACCTCGGGCAAGTCCCTTCACCTCTGTGTGCCTGCCTTCACATCTGTAAAATGGGGGCGGTAATAGCAGGGCTGTGGTGAGGACTCCCAGCTGCAAAGTATCCATACGTAGAGCAGAGCCAAGCGCTGGATAACGATGAAGAGCTATTATTGTTATCACGTGGCTTGGTGCTCCTTTGTGAAGCCTGAGCCCTAGGGTCCTGGTCTTTGGCCCACCAGGGGCTCTACACAGGGGTGAAGACCAGCCCCCTTCCTGGCCAGGTCCAAGGCCAGGATGCTGACTGGGCAAGATAAGGTAGGGGACAATTTTTCGGGCAGAGGCTGTCATATTCCTTCTCCCTCAATGGGCACCACCCTGAGGCAGAGCGTACGGTTCATTGGTGGGGGGGAGAGCAAAGCCTGGCCTTTGCGTCAGGTCTACAGAGAGACTGTGGACCTCACTTCCAAAGCCTGGATCCCCCTCCCTGTTCTTCAGGCCAACCCCTCTCCCCGTGCCAGCCCCGCCTTCCCAATTGCCACATCCACAGACCCCCATGACTTTTCTGAGCCTGTCTCTGGGCAGAGGGGCAGGGGTACCCCTGTTCCTGAGGCTGAGGAGGTCAGCCTTCTGCCCCAGGCTTTCACGTTCTCCATTTCTTTTCTGCGTGTCCGTGTGTATCTGAAATGTACACATTGCTATACAAGTTCAGTCTCCTGCCACAGTCCTCATGGGTCAACATACAAGATTTCTACCCCCTGATGCCAAAACTTTGTTCCATCGCTTCCCACCCTAGGACACGTACTGGGCCCCCTTCCATCAACTTCACCCTAGGAGGCATTGTCCCCTTTTGTCTTTCCCAATTCCCAGGCTTCCTCTGCACCCCCCCCTCAACCCTCCCTAACCCCAGCACAACAGTCCCGCTGCCTTTTTTAATAAATTCCTCACCTCTTTATTCCTCTGCCCTGTGGTCCTGTTTCCTCCCCCAAGCTGGCCCTGCAGGAGACTGCCTGTTCCCGGGGCAACCCCTCTAGAGGGAGGGAAAGTTCTAGTCTTTAGAACACCTTTAGGGCCTTGACTTCCAGCTAACACATCTGTAGGCCCTGGTTTTCAAATGATCTGTAATTAATGTGGGTTTTGTTATTTAGCACTCTCTCATCAAAGGACTCACTTATTCCTCGCAACCATCTGACAGATAAGGTCACATTTAAGGCTTCTTGTGAGAAGCCCCAGTGAGATGAATGGAAGTCCCAGATTCCTCTGCCCACCTTGAGTTCCTGTTGCCAATGTTAATTAATTGCTATGAAGGATGGGAAACAGGAAGGGGAGAAATTCCATCTTCCCTTTCGGACCAGGGATGCCCTGAAAGCATTACCTATGGTTATCTCAAAGGTAAAGGCCCCGTCTCCTCCAAACGGGGACACCCCCAAGTACTGACCTACTGATTTGGGTATCTGGTTGCCCAGAACTGTGGAAGCCTGCTCTAGAATGCAGCAACATCTCCACTGAACTGGCCCCCAAATGGCAGTCTTTCTGTACACCTCCACCCCAGGATAAGAATTTAAAGCCCCCCTTCCCTAAGCACACCCCATGGGACTCTTGGCTAAATAGCTGGCCTCTTGCATCTCCCCTCCCCCCCTCCCCCTTTACCCTAGAACGTGGGAGATCCACAGTGAATGCTTGATAAACACTGGTGGCAGGGGAAGGAATCTGATCCTCTGGTACAGTGTTCTCAGGAGCGGCTGAAGAGAATCAAGCTTCCTTCAAGGATCAGGACAGCCTCTCCTCTCAGTCTCCAGCCCTGAGCACAGGGCCAGATGATGGGGCGGGGGGCAGCCTGAGGGGGGTAAAGGTGATGACAGGGGATCAGGGTGGTGGGAGGAAGTGGCCCCAATGGTCCAAGGCCCCTTCTGACTTTTCAACTGGGAATTTCTGCTCCCCGCACCGCCCCCCATATTCCTCACCCCCAACACTCCAACCTCACTTTGCACAATCAGTGGATGCCTGAAAAGACGCCAGGAAATTGGGTTTTTTGGGAAATCATACCCTGTTCTGAATGCCCAGTGGGGAATGCTGTGTTGAAATACATCTTCTGTAAGTCCTTTTGTAAAGTAACACCCCCTCCCATGACCCCCATTGCCCAGACCGGGTGAGTTTCTCTAGGAAACTTCCTACTTTAATGAGCTGTCCCCCCACTTCCTACGTTAATGAGCTGTCCCCCCCCACCCCCACCAGACTCACTTGGTCTGGAGGTGGAGGCCAGGCTGGGGGACCCTCCATCTCAGAGGACAGAAAGGACAAATAATGAGATGTTTGCCCTGTGCTGGCGGGACCTTAGCCCCGCAGCGCTGTGAGTCACAGGCGATGAGTCACCCCTGCATTGTTTGTGTGGATGATCCTTGGAGGGATCAGTCAGACTGCAGGGGAAGTTGACTTTTCTCATCCCCCTTTGGGCTTGTGAGTTTGAGTGTGTGCGTGCCTGTGTGTGCATACGTGTGTGTGTATGCCCACATGGGGCAGCATACATACACCTGGAAAATCACTATCTCCTAACACATCTGGGGTAAAAATGACTGCCCTTCAATCGCAAGCTTGTGCCTTAAAGATAACAGGGTCAAGGCTGTACAGCACCAGCCTTTGGAAGCATCCCTTGGGGGTGCAGTGGGGAAGTACCACTCCCTGCTCCCCTAAGCAGGGCACCCCTTCCTCCTCTGGCTCACCTCTCCCCTCTCACCAGTCACATCGAGGTTGGTGTTTGTTTCCTCTCCCAGACTGAGCTCCTTAAGGGCAACGGCTGTGGCTCATTCATCTTTGCACACTTGGCACAGTGCGTTACACATAATGTATGCTCCTTAAATAATTTTGGGCCAATGTCCCAAGTCCAGTGTTGACCTTGACCCCCGCTATTCCCTACACAGTTAATGAACAGAGCCTCTCTTGCCTCTGTGGAAGCCTGAATTCACCTGGGCTGACAGGGCTGAGAGCAGATGGTCTCTGCATGCCTCTCCGGCCCCATCCTGGGGAAACCGAAGCAGGAGGTGCGTGTTTTCTGATACAGGGAGCATTCTGAAGAACACGAAAGCCTGCAAAGAGAAGCGCTTGTTTCTGAATTGGTTGGGATGTGTTTGGCTACCAGGAACTAACGCCCCCTGGAGCTGGCCTCGGGGAACTCAGTTTAAGGAGTAGAGGGTGTCTTAAACCAAGGATGAGGGCCTTAGAAATCACCCCAACCATTTCCATACAAATGTGGATACAAGTATAAGTTTTTACAAATATGAAACCAAACTGTACACCCATTATTTTGTTATTTTCATTCAACAACATATCACAAACATTTTTTCATGTTAATAAACCTAGACTCAAAACTTCATTCATTACTGGTAGTATTTCCGTTGTAAGGACACGTCAGGGTTAGATGCATGTGCCTTGTTGTTTCATAGTTAGCTTATTGGTCATTTTAACATGGAAAACAACATTACGAAAGAATGCCATTGTACATGCCTCTTGAGTGATCATCTCCATCAGAGAGTTATTTAAGTAGCATCGCTGGACTACGGGGTAGGCATTGGGGTTTTCAACTGTTTCAAGGCATATCACCTACCTCTCTCCAAGGAAAGATTGTATCAATGAAACCCCCCTCTCCAGCAGCCTGTGAGACTGTACATCCCCTCACGCCTCAGCAGCACTGGGTCCTATGAGCCTGCAAATGATTATCAAAGAATCAATCAGTCATAAATAAATTTTCCCCTCGCTTGCTTAAAATACAGCTTCACAAGGGACGATCCAAACTCGCTGGGGAGGGACTGACACTACTGAACAGCTTCTACCATGTGCCAGGCATGAGACAGGTTCACTCTCATTTAACCCCATGAGGTAGATACTATTGTTCCCATCTTACAGATGAGCAAGTAAAGGTTCAGAGAAGTTGAGTGACTTGTCCAAGGTCACACAACTAGGAAGTGGACAAAATTAGGCTTTGATCCCAGGTATGACAACAAGGCCTATGACCTTTCTCCATATAGATCCTGGTAACACAAAATAATCTGGCCTTAATCCACACCTTCCAGCCTCATGCCTTCCAAGCCACACTTCAAAGGGTATATACCCTGTGTTCGCACGGCCACTGCTAGGTGATGGAATCGGAGATGAATTTTTTTCTTGCTTATTTGTACTTTCTATCACAGCAATGTTTTACTTATTTAATAAAGAAACAGAAAGGGGTTTTAATTTTTTAAAAAATTCATTGTCAAGATTCTCTTGGAGAAAAGAGTCCCCTCCAGTGTTTCCCAATGTCCCCAGACACACGCGCGCGCGCACACACACACACACACACACACACACTATGAGAACCTGGCTGTAGGCAGGAGGGAGCAGAGCATCTCAAAAACATCCTGTGACCTTCTAAGGCCATGAAGAAAGGCTGGGGCCAAGTTCACCCACAGTCAATTCTCCCACAATAGGCCACTGGCCTTTGAGGATGTCCTAGAGCTACTGCTGGCCTCCTTCTCCCCCAGGGACCTGACCTCCCTCGACTCAGGCTGGCTGTCTCTGGCATAGACCCTCGACCAGCCAGGCCCTGGGGAAACAGCTGGAACCAAATGACTCCAGCGGCTGTAGTTAAATGGCCAGGTCTTCCAAAATAACTAAAGGGAAGCTGAGGAAGACAGAACTGCCAGCATCAACGAGGGAGTCAGCTGAGGGCAGCGGAAGGGTGGGGTGGGGGTGGAGGGAGGAAGAGCCTGGGAACAGGCTCAGGGGGAGCCAGGGCAGCAGCAGGGGCTGATCCAGGAAAAGGGTAGAAACTGGGGGACAGGATGGAGAGCAGGGGAGGGACTTCCCCCACTACACCCACATCCACACACATCTACCAGAATGCACGCTCGTTTGGGACTTCTGCAATATATTTAAGGCTTAGAGGATATGCAGTATACATTGGATGGATGGATGGATGGATGGATGGATGGATGGATGTGTGGATGGATGGACGGATAGATGGATGGGTGGATGGGTGGATGGGTGGGTGGATGGATGGATGGATGGATGGGTGGATAGATGGAAGGGTGGATGGATAACTAACTAAACAAAACAAAGAATGCATACATTTATGGATAACTAATAAATAGGCTTGGTTCCTTTAGAGGTCAATGATACCAAGGTGAATCGAGAGCCATAAAAATGTTCTTTCCATTAAATACCTTTCCACCTGATTTTTACCATAGCTCTACAGACTTACACATTTTAAATTCTTTTATTACTTAATGTTATTTCAGAAATAGTGTTACCTTTTTTTACAGTCTCATTCTGGTTATCATTTGAATGGTTGCATAATATAACATTTTACCATAATTTACTCATCAGCCCCAGGTCATCGCTCATTTAGGACATTCTGGTGTTGCTGTATTAGAAGTAATGCTACTACAACCTCTTGGGACCAGAGCAATTTTCTGCCTCTGAATTATTTCCTTAGAGTGAATTCACAAGAATGGGATAAGGACTCAATGAGTGTGAACATTTTTATGACTCTCAATACGGGCATTCTGGTAGATGTGTGTGGATGTGGGTGTAGTGGGGGAAGTCCCTCCCCTGCCCTCCATTCTGTCCTCTGCTCTCTGGAAAAAGACCAATAAATTCAGATTCACTGAGCTTGGAGTACCTGCTGTGTGTTGGTGCCTTCAAGGACACTTTAGGATGATAGCAGACACGAACATAGTGTTTGCTCTGGGCCAGGAACTTTATGAGAGCATTTTTGTGTTAACGCAATTAATCCTCGTAACAGCCCACTGAGATAGATACTATTATGCACACTTTAGAGAGTGGAACACTGAGGCCTGGAGAGTTTGGCTGGGCCCAAGACCACACGCTGGTGACCAGAGAACCAGGATCAGGAGCCCTCAGCACCTCTCACACACTCTCCCTGACACGCCTGCTGCTGTCTCCTGAGATCACCGTCCTAACAGTTTCAGACCTGGAGTCACAATGTAAGCGTCTCTAGCTCCACTGCAGGGCTCTTTCCAGAGGACAAACCCGCTGGTCAGTCAGCAGTTGGCCATTTTTTCCTGGTGAGTTGGTGTCTTTGCTGCACTGAAGCAGCGGACCCGGCCTGGACCAACCCCAGGTCCTCATGCCCCATCCTTCCTCTTCCCAGGCACTCTGCTTCCCCGTCTCCAGTCCTTGGATTTCTCAGTTCAGTACCCTGACCCTGGGGAGGGGCTCCCAATGCCAGAGTTCTCTCTCTCTGAGACTCCACTCCCAGGAGAACCAAGGGGGCGCCCTCACCCCCAAGTCCAGAGGGCAGGATCATCGCTGGGCACCAAGCCTGGGAAAATGATTGGAACAGAGGAACCAGCTCTGTGACCTGGACAAGTAGCTTAGTTTCTCTGAGCCTGTTTCTTCATCCGTCAGGAGGAAGAATGATAGCTATTTTGTTCCTGTGTCTACTTACCATACAGCGTCCCAGGTGAGGTGAGGCGGCGGCCTGAGGAATAACAAGGGCACTTCATCCTGCCACTAGGGGGCTCCCGGCTCAAGGAGGGGGCGAGCCCTGCGTCGGACTGTGGGCACTGAAGAGAGGACGGGGCTTCTTGGCAGGTAAAGGGACCGGGCCTAAAATCCCCTAACAGTATTATCCTAACCTCCAGCTGTTTGGAATTCAGCTCACAAGTATTTCTCAGCTCCTGCTGCAGGTAAACTGGTGTTTGTGTGTTTGGGGCCCTGTGGGGAAACGGAGGAGGATGCAAATGGAAGCAGCAGTCGGGCGGCTTAAATGAACCATTACCTGCTACGCACAGATTTTTCACATTCACTGCTTCCTTTAACCCTCACAGTTGCCCCAGGAAGTAAACACAGTCACCTCTTTTTACAGAAGAGGAAGTGGAAGCCGTTCCAGATTTTCCCACCCACCTTGGTATAGTCTGAGCGAACTGAGGGATGGGGACAGGAAGAGATGCTCTCCAGGGACTCGGGTTCCGGCTGAGTCACCTGCCTGGATGTCCATTTCATATGGCCTCCCTGTTACTCACTGACCAGGAATATGACTTAATTCTCCGTGGGCGATACCACCAGGCACATAAAGAAATGGATGATGACTGTGACACAGAAGCTAAAATCCTCAATTACCCTCCATGACAGGAACATGGGACATTTTTATGAAGAGAGAAATTTTTGCCTCATAAATTGCACTTGTGAGAAATCAGCCCACGCTGCTGGTGACCCTGTTACATCTTCCACAGCCAGAGGCAGCCTCACAGATGGCGGGGATCACCTCAGCCTCACCCCTGCTCATTAAGCCCCAGATATGTGTTTTGAGAGAGCACTTAGGGGTCAGCCAGGGCCAGCATTAGGCCAGGATAGGCAGCCGGAATGCAAGTATATTCCCGACTCTCAACCTGGCTCTGCTGGTTGGTGTCAATTGTGGGGGATGGGCATAAGGGAGGGTCTTTAAAAGGTCTTCTTGACGGTCCCACCCCGATGATGTAATTGTTCTAGGGTGCAGCCTGGGCACTGGGAGCTGTAATAGCCACCCAGGTGATTCTGATACACAGCCAAGCTGAGAGCTAAATAGACCTTACCCCGCCCTGCCAATCGATGAATCAAACAGCAAGCTTTTAGCAAGTGTGGGCTGGAAGGGGGACCAGAAATAGGACACCGTTTGTGCCCAGGCTCGTTTACATGAAGCGTATTGCTGACTCCCCACACCCCATAGGCAACAGAGACCCTAGGAGGATGCCTGGGTGCAGGATGTGGTACCTTGGGGAGCATCAGCTGCACCTATTCCAAGCCCAGAAGCTGAATCCGTTTGGGGGCTCCCAACAATGCACACAACCATTGCTCCCCGCCCCATACTGTCATCACACATGCATGCGTCCTCTCGGCCCTGCTTTCTCAGTCCTCTGACCTTCACCAAATGTCCTGAGTGCAGCACACCCAGCTGCTTGAGGATCCCCTTTCATTCCTCTTACAAACGTTTGCTGACCACCTCGGACACCAGGACTGCGAGGGGCAGCGGGCTGGTAGAAACAGGGACATGGGCGGCAACACGGCTCCTTCAAGGACACAGCAGTTCTTATCTCTAACAGGTGGAATCCATTCATTTGATGCGCTGGGTATTTATTTATACCCATCAAATGATAAATGAATGGGTATTTATTTATACCCATCAAATGATACCCATTTGATGGGTATAAATAAAGTCCTATTTTCTGTAATCAAAATCCAGTTCACAGGCTTCCCTGGTGGCGCAGTGGTTGAGAGTCCACCTGCTGATGCAGGGGACGCAGGTTCGTGCCCCGGTCTGGGAGGATCCCACATGCCGCGGAGCGGCTGGGCCCGCGAGCCATGGCCGCTGAGCCTGCGTGTCCGGAGCCTGTGCTCTGCAACGGGAGAGGCCACAGCAGGGAGAGGCCCGCGTACCGCAAAAAAAAAAAAAAAAAAGCCAGTTCACTTGAATATCAAAGCCCCAAACTCTCACCCAATTTCGCCGTCTCCCCTTCCCTCGGCCGGCAGATCAGCCCTGAGGTGGCTAAGGGGTCTCAGGGTCCATGCTGACACTCTCGGGGTGACTCTGTGCGCTCTTCAGAGACTTTCCAGGGCTGGCGGGGTTGGTGTCCCTGGACTCGACAATACCTCCTCCCGAAGCTGACAGGACAGCAGAAGCCTTGTTTAGCAGGGCTGTTTACTTACCCAATACTCAAACTTCTGTAAGTTGTTGATGTTTTGTTGTTTGTTTTTTTTACTTTTTAAAATTATTTTTTAATTAAAGTTGATTTACAATGTTGTGTTAATTTCTGCTGTACAGCAAAGTGATTCAGTTATACATATATATACATTATTTTTTATATTCTTTTCCATTATGGTTTGTTGATGCTGTTGTTTGTTTTCTAATGAAGATATTTAGAATATGAAATTTCATCAGAGTACATCTTATTTTCATTCATCAGCATTTATTGCTCCCCCTGCCCTTCAATAATAAATAAGAGTATTTTATGTTCACTGTACTGTTTCTATTGATACAACCCAGAAAAGCATTCATTAATTCATTCAACAAATATTCAGCCAGTGGCTCCTGTATCCCTAAAATCGTTCTTGCCACTATGGACACATCAAGAAACACATCAGCATGGACCCTGCATTCAGAGAGCTTACCATTCACCCAGAGCTCAGAAAGTAATAATTATGATATCATCTGCTGCAGAAGGATAAAAAGCACATCACCCTTCATCTCAAAGCCCAGAGATTTCCAGAGTCCACATTTCAGTACATGACTTTCTAGTACCAGCATTATCATTTATACACAGCATTACATTGTGAATAATTTTTCCATATCAACAAATTTTTTTCAACAAAATGATTTCAGTGTTTCAAGATGTGGATGAATCATGAATATCTTAATCATGGAATCTTTAAAGCTGAAAGAGCCCTTACCAGTCTCCTATTCTGTGGGTGTGTGAAGTGGGTGTAAAAATCAGGAAAGAGTGAGAAGTATGAATCGTAGCAGCATTTCCCTCCTAACGGCACACACATTTTTGGAAGGGAAGGGAAGAAAAGTTAAAACTCTGCATTGGCCAAACACATCATGTGTAAGATTTAGCCCCAGCTCCTAAAAAACCACCCCTTCACTGAGCCACAGATGAGGGCTGAGAGACCCAGAGGGCTGTGTGCCCAGGTGGCCCTGGGATGATATGATCAGGACAGCTGATGGTCACCATCATGTTGTACCATGTCCAGAAGCTAGATGGCCGGGTTCTCCCTGCTCTCTCTGGATTCCTGAATTATTTGAATAATTGCCTCTAATTTCTCAGCAAAGCCCAAGGCTGAGGCAACCAACGTTGGAAGCCAACTTTTTCCCTTTCTAAGGGAAGACATTGTGCTCCTTGCACCCACAGAGCTGGACCCTTAAACACCTTCTGAACGCAAAGGCTGAACTTGACTCAAATTCCCTTTCCTCAACCGCAGCCAAACTGCTGCTGAATTTCAACTTTATTTAAACTTTGGAAAGGTCTGGTGAGTGTCTTTAGTTGGAAGAGGTTTTCTCCCTTCCTTTTAATCAGCTCATAAGTCAATAAGCAGCTTGGGCCATAAAGTTCATACTTGGAGAAACCGAAGACTAAATCACCATCTGTATTCACACCCAGGGTGGACAGCCTCAGCTTTCAAGAATTTAATGTTTGTCTTGGAGAAAACCAAGAGCCTAACTGCAGCCAAGGGAAAGAGAAAGGCCGCCGCTCAGCCCCAAGCTCGGCTTCCCCTGCAAACACCGGAGCAAAGGTAGTAGAACCACGGCACTGTTGAGAAACACAGTCCAGGGGAGCATCTGTTCAGATTTGTTCATTTGAAGGTTCTGAGATGGTCTTGCATCACCTTCCATGTGTGAGTATGTGAATTCACTAAACCATCCGCTGATGGCAGGTTTTCCAACTAAACTTTCAGCTTTGGGCAGGAACCTTGTGGGGCTCGGGGGTTTGGTTTGTTTTACTGCCACCTACCTCCCTGTCCACCCATGGCCCTTCACACAGGCTCTGTTGTAATGCGATGGGGAAGAAAAAAAGTACGTCAAAAGCCGTGGTTCCTGTTTCACTTACAAGCCACCTGACACAGAATAAGTCACTTCTCGGAGGCTCGGTTTCCTCATCTGAAGAATGGGGAGAGCAGTGTCTGCCCTGGGAGGCTGTGCCGCATTAAATACAGTTGGTTAAAATATAAAAATATTTTTATATAAAAATAAAGTTGATTGCTATTATCCTTATTGTTAAATGCTAGTTACCCACATGGAGATTTGAATTGTCTCATAAAGAATGTTTGTTTCACTTCATTCTCCCCCTGGTATGTTCCCAAAGAGAAAACATTATAGGAAACTTCTGGAGCAAAAGAATAAACTGCAAATTGATGGAGCCTAGCCCTGGGCGTGATGCCTTCTCATGAACGCGCTTATTCCCCCACAACCCCATGAGGGGAGAAATATAATTATCCCCGTTCAGATGGAAAGACAGGCTCATTCAGAGTGGTCTTCCATGACCTCCTCCCTCAAGGTCACCCAGAGCAGGAGAAGTTACAGAGTGTGCTGGTAAACTGGCTCTCTGAAGGAAAAAAAAAATTAAAAAGCCTCGGCTGGTGGGTTTGCCTATTGCTCTGGTGTAAATGCTCCCACCGTGGCTGATTTCACACTAACCAGCATGCACCAGCGTCAGCACGCTCCTGGACGAGCAGCGTCCAGGAAGCAAACTCAGGGTTTTTGGTAAAGAACCTTTCCTGAGCCCACAGCTGAGATGTTCCCCTCCAGCAAAGAGTCCCCTGGCACCAGGGACGGACCAGGGATGGCTGAACCACCTGGGGCTCCACTTCCAGATCCCCCAGGGCAGGGCCTAAGGGCCTGCATTCTAATCACAGACCTGTATGTGCACTAACGTTTGGGTACGGCCCAGCCTTCAGCTGCCCAGAGGTGATGAGTCCAGTCACCCAAAGGCCCCTCTCACTCCTGTGCTCCAAAGGCAGCAGGGGAGCTGACAGAGGAGAGAAAAGACAGCATCCTGAGTCACCTGTACTGGGATTCTTGTTCTGAGTGTCATTTAGAGGCTGGATCATGGTGGAGAGTTGATGACTCTGTCTGTATGATTGTTACTGGTTTTCACCAACTCTAAGATTTCACTGATTGTAGTCACACCATTATTCCATTTTCATTTACCACCAAGAAAGAAGAAGGGTTGCCAAATTCAAATATGTGAAAACATGAAGATGTACATTTTAGAATCGATGTAATATATGTGATGTATATACGTTCATAGGGTCTCACTTATCTTTATGTATGGCCTCAGAGATCCATCAGATTTGGTTGAACGAATCCATGCCAAGGAGCATATTGATACATACAATTGATCCATCAGTTATCAATAAATGCCACAGGCACTTGACACTTAATTTCCACAACAATCTTACGTAAGAGACACTAGATTATCCACACTTTACAGAGGAGGTAACTGAGGCTCTGAGAGGCCACCTAACCCCCAGAATCCCGACCCCGTTCAATCCTGGCTCTTGAGAGATGTTCAAAACTGCTGTCTGAACTGATCTGTAGAGCCCTGTTCCTCAAGGCCTGACAATAAATAAAGCAGCTTGAGTTCTCTTTGGTGCTTGTGTTGCTAAAGGATGAGTAACATTTCTAAAAGCAACGTTTTCTCACCTCTGTTGGGGTTTCAGCGTTCTTAGACTTTTTAAAAATATATATACATGTATTTATTTATGGCTGCGTTGGGTCTTCGTTGCTGCGCGCGGGCTTTCTCTAGTTGCAGCGCGTGGGGGCTTCTCTTGTTGCGGAGCACGGGCTCTAGGCGTGTGGCTTCAGTAGTTGTGGCATGCACGCTCAGTAGCTGTGGTACACGGGCTCTAGAGCACAGGCTCAGTAGTTGTGGTGCACGGGCTTAGTTGCTCTGCGCCATGTGAGATCTTCCCGGACCAGGGCTCACACCTGTGTCCCCTGCATTGGCAGGCAGATTCTTAACCCCTGCGCCACCAGGGAAGTCCCTCTTAGACTTTTTGAAGAGAAGTGTGGCAGGAGGATTTTCTCAGCTTTGGTAACATCTGAGGAGCTTGCTGGAATCAAACCTTAAGGATTAAGGTTAGGATATAAAGACCAGGGTGCAGGGCACTGACAGAGCTCCCCCCATTCCTGTCTCTCCCTTGGGGTTTGGCTCTTTCAATCTACCCCGTTTTCCAAATCCAGGTTGCTTCCCATGAATCCCCATGCCCCTCCACCTCCATCCTCACAACGTGGCAACCTCTGGGGTGGCCTTGCTCCCCTGGAGAGCCATCCTGATTGCAGTGGAGGGGAAATTCCTTTTCTCCTTGGCCGAGCTGCCATAGGGTGGAGATTTTTCAGAAGGCATTTGTATTAGGAAAAGAAAGCACAGTGGCACAAAGGCTGATAAAGCCTAGATTTCATACATTGCTTTGGCCTGTTCAGAGTTTACTGGGTCCACAGCACCACCATCTCTTCTTTGCAGCCAGGTCATCACTTGCATTGTTTGGGGAAAGGTTAATAATGCCTTTTCCCAAAGTAGTTCAATCTGAGCAGTTTCATTCTCTTCAGGTTCTTATTCATTTTTGAATGGATTTGTTGTTGTTTTTATTGTGTGTGTGTGTTGGTGGTGGTGGTGGGGTGGTGTGTGTGTGTATGTTTTAGAAGAGGGGTTCTAGTGGCCGTTTGATGCCGGGAGATTTGAAGAGGAGTCAGCTTATCTTTTTGCCCGTGTAAATGATCGTGTGGAAAGGAGGGCAAGTCACCTCCAATTAAAAAGACCCTGTGATTCGGCTCTGCTGCTCAGGAACACACATAAGCATTTGATGTCAGCCAGCCTGCTGCTTGGATTTGAAGATTAAAAGGCTTTTGTTCCACCTTGAAGCAAACAAAGCTGCCGACCCACAAGGAAACGTTCTGTGTCCTTGTCAAGTTCAGTGACCCAAACACAATCTACTGTAAGGTTTCTCACCAAGCCTGATTCATCTAAGAATAGCGTGTGTAATAGGTTTGGGGCTAGCTTGAGATCACTAGGATCATCAATGATATGTTCTTTAATGTTTTTATTTTTTTAATTATATAATGGCAATGTGACAGAGTAGTTTGTATAGAGAATATTTCATATAGACCATCATCCTTCAACTGCATCCCAGCTACTGACTTCATGTTTGCATGTCACCTTCGAGGCTTCACCCACATACGTACTTTAGCTTCGTTGCAATCAGAGTTTCTTGGAACTTACATTTTCCAAATGGACTGAACAGCCCAGTGAGAGCAGTACTGCTCAGACCAGCACTGGTTCCCACTGCTACTCTAAACCGTTCTCCAACCTCCCCGCCCAAAGACCACAACTACTCTCCCCTTCATTCTCAGGACGTGGCCACACATCTGTGACGGGGACAGTGTATCCTGTAAATGAAGCATAGCATTAGGTCTGACACATAATAGGTGCCCAGTAAATGCTGGTAGGAATTGAATTCCCCATGCATACCAATCAGATCATTTGGTACTGACCTTAGACAGTCTACCTACCTACCCACTCTCTTCCACTTTTCCCCACCGCGTTCCCACTGGAGGAGCAAAATAATGCAGTGACGACACTGTCTGGGAAATCCACGTGGGTCGGGGGAGGTGAGGAGGGTAGTGACCTTGGATTTTCCAGGAGAGAAATAGAACTGACTCAAAAAATAAATAGCCCTTGGATGGGCGTCTAAGGGCTGGGAAAGGAGATTCTGTGAGATGCTGCTGCCATCTAGTGGTGCACATGCCAATGACAAATTTTGCATCAAGAGACCTGAGGGGATCAACAGGGTAGATAACAAAAATCTCAGAATCTTAAAATATAGACATTCAAAGAGTCATCACAGGCAGAGTCAACAAATGCTGATTGAGTGGTCCTTCTTAGTCCAGCCTCTGCTGTGCATTCAAGTCGGGGTGGTGGTCCAGCGGTCAAGAGAAGACAAACTTAGGTCCATCGAACACAGGACTCTGCCAAGACAATGCCACGTAGAACAGAAGCAGACCCCAGTGAAGGGCAGGCAGGCAGGCGGAGAAGTGATGAGGCCTGGAATCTTACTTTAATACACATCTCTTCGGCATTTAAAAAAATACATTATTTCAATGGCTATAATTAATTTATTACATGTTACTGACCAGGTACTTTCTAGGGCAAAGGTTCTTAACCTCAGGTCCGCCAACCGTCCCTAGATATACTTCAGGGGATCCATGAGCTTGGGCAGGAGAAAAAGTACATCTTTATTTTCATGAAACTCAAGCTGAAACTTAGCATTTTCATCGGTCATGCATTAGGCAACAAACCGCGCTGGTATTAGCAAAAACCGTTACTTTGTCATTCAGAGAAAATTACAAAACGTTTTCCTATCACAGTGCAGTTGCTACAAATGTCTCAAATCACTTACTCATCACAACTTTGAAACTACAGTGATTATCAGAAGTGCCGCTAGATCTTACTAATGTTAATTAAGAAGCATATATATTAAGTCACTCACCCTTTAAAATATTTTGATATCTGTATTTCAATATAATTGGCTTCTTTGAAATCCTTTGTCTTTTATTTTATGCATTGGAAAACATTATTCTGTAAAGGGATCCATGGCCCACAAAAGGTCAAGGTCTTCTGTTCTGGAGGCTCAGAGGAGGGACAGGTGACCACGGGCTGGACTAGTCAGAGGAGAAAGGATGAAGGTCTTCTTCAATACAAGCCTTTCCTGGGGAAGCAGAACTAGGCTTTGCCAAAACGTGAACATGGAAAAGTCTCTATGACTTCTCTTGTGTCCAGCCCAGCAAATGATCCCTTTGAAAAGAATCCAAGAAGATAACTTTGTCCTAAAGGATGAATGGCTAAAATCATTTTCATTTTGGGGGGGGAGGGATTTTCACTGAACGTGACTCAAAGCATCTATGAATACAGAAGACTGACTGTTGATGGAATTCAGTTGGTATGGTACACTGGGTCAGCCTGCCCTTGAGTTACACTGTCCCCACTGACTTGTCCCTGTGCGTTGGCGAGGTTCTCTTGGTCGTAAACAATATAGAAACCAAGTTAGCCAGACAGAAAAAGGCAATTCAGTGGAGGCCACTGGAATCCGAGGGAGAGTGGAACCAAACCTCCCAGAGCAGCAGATACAGGGCAGCTCAGGCCTCCTGGCAAGAGGTGTCTGGGGACCTTCTCTCTAGAGCAGCTTCTCCAGTTCAAATGAGCACACGAGTCACGGGATCTGTTAAAGAGACTCAGCTGATCTGAGGTGGGCATTCATAAAGCTCCCAGGTGATGCTGCTGGTCTGTGCCACACACTGAACAGCAAGGGTCCCACACATGCCTCCACCACTGTGCCTCCCTGCTGCTGTGTCCCTCGGTCCCAAGCATCAAATCCCTGGGAGGGAGAATGCATTGGCCCAGCTTGAGTGGGTATCCAGGCCTAGCTCTGAAACTATGATCAGTATGGCCTTACAGCCTGGGTATGTCCGCCTTCTAGGAGGGGGGGAATGTGAGAACATTCCAGAGGGAGGCACACCTGCCCGAACTATTGGCTAGAGGTCCCACCTTGAGGCAGCCCTATGGCTTCACCATCTGCCTCTGTCCTTGCCTGCCCCATCTACACCATCTTCTGCCCATCCAGTGACCTACTTCCACAACCCAAGGATGGGTTTTGATGAGGTTGCTGTTGATGGGGCCCTAGGCTCCCATAACCCACAGGCTACACAAATGGGTACTTTCAAAACCCTTATCCCTTCAGATATGGTCCCCCCATTCTACCTCTCACCCCAGAGAGCTCACAGAATTTAGCTATGGATGCCAGACCCTGGCCTGTGGATGACACCACACACGTACGCACACACAGACACATACACACACCCCATTTCCCACACTCTGATTCCCTGACATCTGTGAAGCTCAAGGTCTCTCCCCAAGATGTCCTCCATTTGGACACCTGTTGCAACTCTCCTCTCAGGCTCACCCACTACAGCCACACCTCCCCCCACTCCACTCCTCTTTGGCTGTACCCACAGCCAGGGACAAGGGACACTCAGCTTCTTCAGTCCTGTGGGACTCCGGCCACTTAGGTCAGCCCCTCGTAACCCCCTCCACCGAGGTGCAATGACTTCCTCACCCTTCCTCTCCCCTCCCTGGGCCTCTTAGCCTTGGCAGGAGCGACCTGTACATCCTTCCCCAGCCACCCAGTGGGAAGCAATTAGAAATTCATGGACAGAAAATGCCCAGCGCAATGTTTCTGGCAGAGCAAAGCGAATTCTCTGAGAGCCTCTGGAAAAAGGCTCTAATTGTGAGCACTGCCAGTACAGCCTCTGGGGCACTAAAACCAAGTAACAGGCCTATTCTAACACTATCTCAGAGGGCCCACGTTTAAAATTGCGGTGGTAGGGCTGAAAAGACTATGCCTTTCAACACTTTATTTTTTAATTAAAGTTTTAATTTTGAGATAATTACAGATAACTCACGTGCAGTTGTAAGAAATCATAGGGAGATCCTGTATACCCTTGACCCAGTTCTCCCCAACGGCAGCAGCTTCCAAAACTATAAGGCAATATCCCAACCGGGATTTTGACACTGATACAGTCAAGATACAGAGCGTTCCCATCACCACGAGGATCCCTCCGGTTGCCCTTTTATAGCCATGACCACTTCTCTCCTGCTCCCACGCCCTCCTTAATTCTTGGCAACCATAAATCTGTTCCCCATTTCTTTAATTTTGTCGTGTCAGGAATCCTATATAAATGGAGTCATAGAGTAGATAACCTTTGGGGATTGGCTTCTTTCCACTCAGCGTAATGCTCTGGAGATTCACCCAGGTTGCTGCCCGTATCAATTAGCTTGTTCCTTTTGGTTGCTGAGTAGGGTCCCATGTTATGGATGTGTTATAACTTGTCCCTGTTGAGAGACCTCTCAGGTGTTATCACATTTTTCATTTCTAGATTGTTTTTCCAATTTTTCCTTTTTCATGGCATCCTAATTACGTTTCATGGACGTGATCAAGTCTCACGTCTCTGAGGACACCGATTATAATTTTTTGAATTGTCTGCTCATCCCCGTGTTAATTCAGTTTCCCCAGTGTTCCTCTTCTCAGTTTGTTTTGGTTACTGTCTCTCTGTGGTGTTGAAGGTTTCCCTGAACTGACTTATGATCCTAAGTAAACCATTCATATTGAAGTGTGACACTAACAAGCTGATTGGCAGCCGTAGGTGTGTGGACGGGCTCCACTTGGTGGTTGTCTGCTGGGGGAGCAGGTGGCCATCCTGATTTTTCATTGGGAACCCCAAAATGTTCGTAATTGAAGGTCTTGGCGGGGGGCAGCTCAGTTTCTCAAGAGAAGGAACTTGTCGTTCACAGGGAACACAAGCCTGGCTCCTGGCTGTCTGGAGCTATGTAGTCATGTGCAGAAGTGCATTTCACTTCTGTTTTTAGCGTGGTCCCTCATCCCCACTCTTCTCCACTTGGCGTTCCTGAGACAAGAGCGTCTCTGGCTCACCTCCTTCAGAGCCAGCCTGCAGTATTCTGGGGAGGCCAAATGGGGGATGCCCAGATGAGACAGACTGGGCCTGGCTGGGTCTATCCCCTCTTCTCACAGGGTTGGAATAATCCCTGCCTGTGGCTCCGCACTTCATGTCCACCTCCCACGGTACCTCGTTCCTCTAGCCCCTGAACCTTTCTAGAATTCTAGGGGACAAAGAAGCTGCTTCCTTCAGTGCCACCCCCATTCCCTTCCTGTCAGCCTACCTACCACTCTCCTCCTGCTTTCCACCCTCACATCTGGCAAACCCAGGCCACTGAAGATGGAATTTGTTTTTTTGTTCTTATTCTTGATTTGGGACAAATTACCTGAGATGGAGCTATAGATGCCTTTATTCTATCATCTTGTAGTTGCCATTTATTTTAAAAATCCTTCTCTAGTGCTTTCTTAAAACTACACACCTCCAAAACTCTCTTGGGGAACCGCAGGTGAAAAAGCAAGTTTGGAAGCAGCTGTCCTCTGGTGGTCTCTATCCCCACAGCCCTGCACACTTGCTGGTGCCTCTCTTCTCTTTTCCAGATCTTTCTAAGGAGGGAGGCATAGCTAATGGCTTGGTGCCTTCTGTGTGCCAACTAAGGAAATGTGGGAGGTGGTCAGTTCTCCCCTTCCTCAGGGGGATTAACTGAGGCCCAGTGAAATCAACTGTCAGGAGGCCAGGTGAGCAGAAAACTCCTTTGGTCCGATTTCTACTTCAACGCTTTTGTGTCTTTCACCACTGCATTCAATACGACCCTTCATTTCTTCTCTTCTGAGAATTCATTCACTCACTCACTCATTCATTCAGCACTTAGACTGAGGAATATAAGAAGCAGAGAAGAGGGAGTTCCCTGGTGGCCTAGTGGTTAGGATTTGGCACTTACACTGCCATGGCCCGGGTTCAATCGCGGTCAGGGAACTGAGATCCCTCAAGCTGCGCGGTACGGCCAAAAACTAAAAAAAAAATTGAAAATTCAGATTAAAAAAAAGACAAGCAGAGAAGACCCTTTGATGCGAGCCCCTAGGGGTCGTAAACTTCTGTCCAGCCCCTCAAGCTCCCACTCTTCAGTGAGAAGGGGCCCTGACTCTTCAGCCAGGCTGAGGAACAAGGGACTGACCGTGTTTAGTTCCTACCCTTTGCCAGCCACTTACTTGATGTTTTATATATTTTCTCTCACTTTGTTAATACTCTTAACCACTCTGTGGGGTAAGCTTCATTATAGTTTTAGATGAGAAACTGCAGTGGGGAGAACTTCAGAGCATAGGTCTGCCTGAGTCCAAGGCTTGTGCTGTTAGGAGGCGGCCTCTCTCAAGTATACTTATCTTCATTTTGGAGATAAAGAAACTAAGGTGCAGAGATGTTTCTTACACATTCTGAGAAATCCTTGAGGTGAACTATGAGAAGGCCAATGCCTCACAAAAGGGAGAGGAGATTAAGGGGGTATGAGAGGGAAGGGTAGACCATGCTCTGCCCCTAATGGTGCAGGCCCCTCTCCCACAGGGAAATTTCCTAAGAGGAAAAGTAGGCTAACAGGACCGCAGAGGCCAGCCTGGAATAATTTCAAATAGCAGCCAGCTGTGGAGGAGGAAAGAGGTGTCTGGTCCGGGTGACTCTACCTTGTAAGAATCGGCTTCTTGCTCCCCAGCTGCCTCACTCCCTAGCTGCCAACAGTGCGAGGTCCTTTCAACCGCGAACCTGCTCTCTAGATCCACCCAGAAGGGCAGCTCTGGATGAAGAAGGGGCTTCGGGCAGGGGGTGGGGCTGGGGGGGGAGGCAATGGTAACTTCTTCCCTTGCTCATTTTTCAATTGGCAGAACAAAGTGTCATTCCCCAAAAGCCAGGGAAGACTGTGCTTTTTGCTTGGGCCAGGGAGGCTTTCGATAACACTATCTAATTAAATTTTCTGGCAAAGAAAAACCAGTCACCAGACTCAAGGAGAAAACCTTGTATTTTCCTAAGCTAGAGAATGCAGTCATAATCTGAACTTGGCCAGAGAAGGAAGGTCCAAAAAAGTGATTTCATTCAGAGGAAAAAATGCCTAAAAGGGGAAAGTGACTGTGAATCCTGGGAATCTACCCCTGCAGAAAGGAACAGGGTAGTGCCGGGGTGGGCCCCAGCACCTGGGATGGAGAAGGCACGTGTAAACTTCTGCATTAAACCAACCGACCCTTCGTGTGGTAGGAGAAGCAGCCTATGTGGACAAAATCAACTGCTCTTTCTTTTGTTTCATCGGTTTTATTAGTCATATATCGAGAATTCATTATATAAATCTTTCAAAATACTAGACTTTGCAAGAATAGTTTACAATTCAGCTCTGATTGCACAAATACTTGACACGAAACCATTTTTACAAGTACTTATTTTTCTTGAAAGAATACTTTGGTACAGAAAATAAGTCTCTATGTATCTTACAGCAAATTTTATGCAGTGTTTTCCCCATTCAACCATCATTTCAGGTTTCCTATCACAGCACATGCGTCACATCCCATAAACCAAATTATAATCTGCTGCTTGTCTTCAGTTACTATTCACAATGTTAAGAGTTTTCAGGCTTCTTTTTCTAACCTTTCCTGATCTGAAAGGATTCACGTATCCAGGCTAGAAGAGGTAATTTAAACAACATTCTTTCTAAATCTGACTTGCATTGGGTTAATCACTGTGCTTGGTGAACAATCTTTACACGTCTCACTTACGCTAGCCCAGCTAGTAGCTCACCCCTGCTGTATCGGGCAGAAGGGATCAAGTCCTTTTATCCCCAAGAGCTTCTAAACTGCAAAACAGAACCCTAGAAACAAGAGTTAAATACAAATATTTAGAAAGCTGTAACATTTGCTAATGATGAGAAGTAGAGAACACTTTTAGACTCGAGGTCTCTCCTAGGTTGAAGAAGACATAAAAGAAAGCGTAAGGATGTGGCAGTAGTTTTATAAAATATTGAGAAACTGAAAACGGTGAATCACTTAGGTCAGTGGTGTGCGGTTTCCAAAGTGCCAGGAGATACAGAATCTTAGACTCTGTGGCTAGCTGAACTATTTGACATTCTTCGAAATAGATGCTGGCTTTGAAATAGCCTAATAAATACTCCCTTGGCCAGAACAAGTAATCATCTAGGCCAGGGGAACTTTACAGAATACTGACCATGTTTCCTGAAGACAGGACCCACCAGGGAAAACATGTGGCATTCATTCCATTCCTTCAGTTGCTGAAAAGTGTGTCCAGTTAGCAAGAGCTTGTCTTACTCTTCAGGTAGCATGAATTAAAACCAAGAGCCTGGCAGCATTCTCCAGTCTAGTTCCTGAGTGCTCAGCTCCAATTATCCAATATTCTTAAAAGGATTCTTTAATCAAGCCCTTGTCCAATAAGAGATTGAATAGTACTTGGGGACTCTACGGTATGTCCCATTTCTCTGCTTTCTGATTTCTCTTTCTCACCCCAGTGTAACAAGCTGCTACGGGTTCAAAACACCGCGGCAGTATTTTGGAAATGAGTTATTTTGCATTACCGAAAGTGTTTGGTCACATTATAATGGTTCACATTTGATCTAACTGGGAGGTGGCCACACCGTGTCTACTGCAGTGATTTTGCGAACTCGGCATAGTCAATGTATCCGTCATTGTTCTTGTCATCGTCTCTCAAAACACCATCTATTAAGTTGATCAGTTCATCTTCGTTCATTGGTGTCTGTTCATTCCCTTCCTACAAGGTACAAATTAGACAAGGATGAGCGGCATCTTTTACTGGAAGCGCTTGGTTAATGTCCAAAATAAAATGTCAATAAACTCCTTCAGATGTAGTATTTCTACTTCCAGGAATCCACAAACCACATATCAGATCCAGAGTCAATTCATAATAATCCAATTTAGAAATGATTTTTGGCAGTTAAAAGGATGATACAATCAAAGTAAGCCCTCGCTTATTTGTTTTAAAAATTACTTTTCATTCTTTTCTCATTACAAAAGTCATATGTGTTCATTGTAGAAAGCTGGGTCCACACAGAATTCTGAGCTTCAGAGATTCCAGGACCTGCAGCCCCATCCTAGAGAAAAGCTCACAGCCCAGGCCCTCCTGAGGGTCAGCTCTGCTAAAGTGGAAACAGTCCACGCTAGACAACATCTCGGGGTCAGAAGACGAAGAAGGCACTGCCGACCAGTAGACCTCATCGTGATCTTTGAGGCGAAGGCATTTCTGCTCACAGGGCCGAGCGCTGAGCTACTGCTGTTCACGTCCTCAGCTGATTCTTCCCCTGCCTCCTCTCCCACGTCCCCCTTCCCTCTCCTGCTGCAACCAGCATCCTCGCCTGCCAGGGCTGCTGGACCACAGTCCCTCTGCCTGGCGTCCGCCTGTATGCCTCCCATAGCAGACCCTGCGCTCGTCATGCCAGCCTCCTGTGCGAGCCCTAGCACTCCCCGCAGCCTTCAAAGCAAACCGCGCCCGGCTCAGCTCCCAGCCGTGCGAGCACATGCCCTCCCCAACTATGCCTCTCCTGCTCTCTAGAGATTACAGTGTGGCACAGCGGGACAGACGTTAGATCTGGAGACATAAGATCTGAACTTCAGCTTCCTTACCTCTCAAACTGGGGGCAATAACAAGGCCTGCCCCTTCCTGCTCCCAGGCTACTGCAGTGATCAAACGAGATCTCTAAGCTGCCACAAAGTGCTTTGTAAACTACGAGCACCGTACTGTATCACCCAAACCCTCAATTATCCCCAAATCCCTGGAGCCCTTGGTCCCCTGACTCTCCATTCTTCCCAAATGAGATAACTTCTCCCCTGTTCTGCATTTGGAATGTGGTCTGTCTTTTAGCTGGTTCTCAGATGCTGGCGTGCAGCAGAAATGCCAGCAGCACTTGCTGAAGATAAAAGGAAAGCTCTGGGGCTTCTGCCTCAGCCCATCACCCTGTATGAGAAGGACCGCTGAACAGGAAAAGAGGCAGAACAGAGGGTGAGCAGAAAAAGGAGAAGCAGCAATAGTGTTGCACAAGGACGGGGGAGGTCATCAAGTTCGGGGACTGAGTTACCAGAGGGAGGCTTTTCCAAGCTGCTGTCTACTGAGCCATTGCCTGACCTACCTCCTTATGGACATGAGTGATGGCTGTGGAGAGTTCTAGGCCGTCAAGCAAATTATTGCCGTCATAATCATGCATTTTGAAATAATGGAGCTGCAGTTCTTGTGGGGACATCTCTGCCTCTGGTTTGTTGACGACACCTTCTAGATGCTCCATGATATGCCTAGAGACCAACAGTGAGACTCAGACCACTTGGTGGCGAGGCTGGGATCCTACCAAAATCTTAAGGACTCTGAAACGTTCAAGATCTTAAAGTTCATCCATCCCAGAAAAACAAACACCAACAGTGGCAGACCACACTCAAGGAAGACAGATACAGGCGAGTCCCTGAAAGGAGCAGGGGAAAAAAAAAATCAAGTAGTTCATCTGTTATCCTGGCAAGATCATGGGTGTTTTTCCTTTTTATTATTGGAATATTGTTATAGCATTTTGGGGAGCTATTAATTTCTTTTTCTTCAACCAATTTAAGGATAACAGAGTATAATGTGTGAGGCTAACTGGCCTAGGGCAAAAGTGGCAACAAATGATTCAATGTTTGAACATGCCAATACAAAAGAAAAAGGTCTTGTCAGAAGCAAGAAACCTTAGCTCTATTTTGGACTCTGCAACTACCAGTGTGTGTGTGTGTGTGTGTGTGTGTGTGTGTGTGTGTGTGTGTGTGTCTGTCTGTCTGTGGTGAAAGAGAGAAACAATGAATTCAGGCAAGTCATTTATCCCTTTTGGGCCTCAAGATCCTCCATCTGTGATATGATGGTGAAAAAAGAATAGCTGACTTACAGGTGGCCATAAGGAATAAATATCATCCTTGGAAAATGTTAAGGGGTCGTACAAATAGTAGAAGGCAAATTGGACAGCGCGTGCCTTTGCAGCTGGCTGCAGTTGCAGACGGGGAGGCCCCTGGACCACAGCCCCGGCTGAATACGTACTCTTGGTCATGCACTGTGCTCTTATCCAGGCCCACGCTGCCGGGATGGGAGAAGCTGGCCCCGGGCTCCTCGGCCCTGGCACCCAGGGCACAAAAGGCCCAGAGCAGGGCGCACAGGAAGGGGGTTCTGAGTAGCTGCAGAGATCTCATGGTCACCAGTACCTGGGAGGTGAGGAACACAGAAGATGAAGGTGAGAACACCAGAACTGAACTGAGGTTCTTTCAAGACTTGACACAGCGCACTCCTGGGAACCTGGGTGAAGAAGCAAGCCTGGGAAAGAGGAGGCCTGGGCCCAGGACAGCTCTGGAGCCAGACTGCAGGGTGACCTTGCGCTCTCCAGGTCCCCATCACTCAAACGGGAAGGCAGGTCCATGACATTTCCTGACGCCCCTTTGGAAGGCCAAGCAACTTGATGAGAGCTTATAGGGATTTGGAGAGTATTTCTGCCTACAAGCAGCTTATAGTCTGGCGAGAGAAATACTTCCTACTGAGAGCACGAATGAAGGCACAAAGTGAGGTGTACTAAAGGAAGAGTAAACCCTCTGAGAGTTCAGAGGAAGAAGTTTCCTTTGGGTGAGGGAAAGCCAGAGAAGGTTAACAGACATGGGGATACTTCAGCAGGGCCCGGATGGATGGGCACGCAGTGGATGTGCAGGGACTGAAGGACGAAGGGAAGGTGCGAGCAGAGGGGCAGGTGCAGACAAGTGGGAGAGAAATTCCGAGTGGTTGAGTCAGGCTGGAGCTTAGAGGGTATGAAATAGACAAAATGGTGGACAACAGGCTGCAGAGGTTGACCAGGCCGTGCTGGATGTGGTTTTGCCCGCTAGGCCAAGGGGGCTGAAGTTTCCTGGGGATAAATGGGAGCCACTGAGGGTTCATGAATGGGAAACGAGATCAGAGCTTGGTTTCACAGTGGCTCAGCTGGCAGCAGAGCAGGGAAGTATTAGGTGGACTGAGTCCAGAGACGGGGGTTGAGGGAAGCAACGGGGCGGGTCAGATCAAGGCCCGCAGTGGTGGACACGGAAAAGAGGACGTTAACCCTTGCCTTGTCCACCTCCCAGGGCTGTGACGGAGGCAAGTAACTGAACCAGGTGAAAGAACGCTGGAGAGGAGAGTTCCATAGGAATTAGCTTCCGCAAGTACTTCTGGGGTTTGGCTAGACTTGGAATCGTGGTCAACAAGAAGACACAACTGGCTACACAGCAAGCTCCCCGAGGGAAGGAGTGCTTTGTTCCCATCCGTATCCCCACCAAGGCTCAGGCCTTTACTAACTGCTGTTAAACAGAAAGTCCTGGTCTTTCCAGGGGCTTACAGACTGACCTCAAAAAGGAAGGTGAAGGATAGCCAGGAGACCTCCATACAACACAAAGGAAACACCTGACTCACACATTCACTTCCCTGGATAATAAGGGCCAGTGATTTCTAAGGGGCCAGCTGCAGCCAAAAAACCTAGAGCAGCAAAGAGAAAGCATAAGGTACTAGTCAGACCTTCACACATGCCACACAGGGCTCAGCTCCGAAGCCGTCGCCACCTCCACTGAGGTGTTACAGCCCCTCTGACCCGCCCTGAAAGGCTCTGTAGGGTAGGACCCTGGGAGAATGCCATCCCCACAATGTTTAAGAAAATTTCCCAAACCCACTTTGCTGGATATCAGCAGTATCCTCCCTAAGGAGACAATGGTCACTGGGATGTATAACTTCTAGGGTATAAAAAGAAGCATCTAGTCTCACAACTGAATAGGGACATCATAATGCAATCGTCATAATTCATAACAGAAACAGAAAAAGATGTTCAATATATACCAAGAGAAAAAGAGCAGGCTATAAAGTCTGTAAAGAATAATTCATTTTTGGTGAATTCCCTGGCAGTCCAGTGGTTAGGACTCAGTGCTTTCACGGCTGTGGGCCTGATTCAACCCCCGGTTGGGGAACTTCGATCCCACAAGCCGCGTGGTACAGTCAAAAAAAAAAAAAAAAGAATTCATTTTTGTAAAAACCAAAACAATGTATGTATATTTCTCATACACAGAACAATGACTAAAAACTATTAACAAAGATTATTTTCTGAATTACGAGATTAGGAGTGATTTTTTTTTTTTTTTTTTTTGCCCATGCCATGTGGGATCTTAGTTCCCCGACCAGGGATCTAACCCACGCCCCCTGCAGTGGAAGCTCGGAGTCTTAACCACTGGACCACAGGGGAAGTCCCCAGGAGTGATTTTGATTTTTCTTCTCTTTACTTTTCTATTGCTTCTAAAATTTCTACTATAAACATGTTTTGTCTTTACAAATATGTATTTAATGCAATTCATCCCATAATTTTGTTCCAGACTATATGGATGGAATACAAAGGGGGATTCCAGTTAAGTCTCATCTCTACAAAATAATTCAGGAGCAGCCAGAAACTACATCCCAATCTTACCAAATAAAAGTGTCCAGATCCTGATGAGGCCACTGTCACTGTACCTGGTACCAGAAAACAAGGTCTCAAGTTACTCTCAGCAGAGACTGCCCCAACTAGAGCAGAACAACTTGTTCTGACCACACACCATAGAGTTCTGGGACAAGAGGGACCAGAGGGGGAAGCCAGCTCCTCCCAAGTCTTTCAGATTCCTATGCATTAGATGTCTCTTTCTGCAGCAAGCCTTCTTCAATTCCAAGTCTGGCTTAGGCGTTCTTCCCATATGCTCCTAAGTGATTCCCTTCAGAAGGGTCCTGTCCATCGCTGACAACAGCTGTGCACATGACCTTGAACATGCCTGATTACCTCTCAGTACCCCCTGCGGAACTGGGCTCTGTGAGGCCGGGGACTGCACCCACATCCCCAGCACTGGGCACAGTGCCTGCACAGAGGCTGGTGATTCTCAGCCTGTGTGCCACGGTCCTCGGGAGCTGGGGGGGATTATCACCTTCACAGATAACGCTGCCGAGTTTTGATGTCAATGTAACTGAGGATGAAACTTAGTTTTGGAGGTATCTATCAGATAGAAAAGCTGAGCGGTCATCGGACCCATGGCACCATTTCCTATAACTATGTGGTTGGATACTTAGTATATCAGATAGGGGTGGGGTAGGCGGGGGAGAGGTTCTATTTAAATAACACCAAAAAGCAACCAAGTGCTTGAGTCCAAATTATCCCCTCTTCATAGGAGACAGGATAAAGGTCAAGAACCATACATTTTGGACTTAGCCCATTTTGGTCTGCTGTGGCAGGTTTCTAACCATTAGACCACAACAAAAGACAAATCTACAAACACAGAAGAGAAACTCCCCCCTACAAGTGCTACAAGGAGCACAGGGAATCTGACTGCCACTTAACAAATTAAACCACTCACATTGAAAAGGAAATATTAGCAAGTTCCTTCCACCGAAAGAACAAGTTGCATCATCCACACTCCAACTACTTAGCTCAAGGCCATAAGCAAAGAGCTTGGCAGATAAGCCCCAGGAGTTCCTGGGCTCACTGGCCTCTGAGAAATTAAAGGCTAGGCTGGAGAAAAATCCAGAGGAGAGATTTCTGAGAGAGTGGAACACAACCACTGAGACATGCTTCACAAGGAGAAGCGTCATTCCTGGGAGGAAGCGCTAGACCACTGATGGCAGGGAGCTCCCGCAGTGCCGTGACTGTAACTGGGCTTCCCTCACAGCTCCAGCAGCCTCTTCCAGTCCCAGAGCATTTGTTCCCACTGTTTCCACCTGTCCGTCCTCCCTGTTCCTTCCAGGCCCAATTCAAATGTCACCTCTGTGTTCTCCCAGCCAAGACCAACTGTTCCCTCCTCTGACCTCAGTCTGCAGTCTCTCACATTCACTTGGCCTTAACATATGGTCACATATTGTGCTCCGTTTGTTTTTCTCTTTTCTCTCCCTCTCTGAAGACAGGGAACCTATTTTCTCTGTTTCTCCTTTACCCTAGTGAATTTATTACAAAGTGCTGAGCCGACCTGGTATAGCACACCTTCACTCTGAATCAGGGCAGTGGATCCTGCAACCTAGGTGTCCTGTTCCCTATCACAGAGGATCTGACTACACTAAAAAAAATAACTGGGCTTCCCTGGTGGCACAGAGGTTGAGAGTCCACCTGCCAATGCAGGGGACGCGGGTTCGTGCCCCGGTCCAGGAGGATCCCACATGCCACGGAGCGGCTGGGCCCGTGAGCCATGGCCGCTGAGCCTGCGCGTCCGGAGCCTGTGCTCCGCAAAGGGAGAGGCCACAGCAGTGAGAGGCCCACGTACCGCAAAAGAAAAGAACAAAAAAAAACTTCCCTTTGGAGCCGTCCCACCAGTGGTTTGGCCAGGCCCACGCTCATTGTGTCTTACCAACACCTAAGAGTTTGCAGCGAGCCTTCCTCCCATAAAAACCACAGCAGCTGCTAGCCACTTTTCTCTCCTGCTGGGGCCCTCAGCTGAGAATCAACCTCAAAGCAGCCACACATCCTGTAGCCAGAGGTGATGCCAAAGAAAAACCTGACTGGCATTTCCCCATTTAAAACTACCATGGGGGGCTTCCCTGGTGGCGCAGTGGTTGAGAGTCCGCCTGCCGATGCAGGGGACACGGGTTCGTGCCCCGGTCTGGGAGGATCCCACATGCCGCGGAGCGGCTGGGCCCGTGAGCCATGGCCGCTGAGCCTGCGCGTCCGGAGCCTGTCCTCCGCAACGGGAGAGGCCACAACAGTGAGAGGCCCGCGTAACGCATAAAAAAAAAAAAAAAAAAAAAAAAAAAAAAAAAAAAAAAAAAAAAACTACCATGGTCCTGGACTGAAAGCAAGAAAAGAACCAGGTTCCTAGGCAAAGAAACCTCTACATGGGTTGGGGATTGAGAACTGGTTCTGAAAAAGCAGGCATTTAATAACTTGATCTCTTTGTTCATTTGGGGAGCCCAGGGAGCTGCCATGCTTCATTTATACATTTAGCTAACACTCTTCATTAACAGCTCGGTGCTGCACAAGGTTCTAAAGATAGGGCTGTGAACCAGACAGGCTCCTGTCACACAGATTACAGCCTGCTGGAAAAGAAACACCAGTTCGTGCAACAGCCCTGGGGTACCACAGAAGCCCCAACCCACACCCGGGTTAATGCATGAAGAATGATTTTTTTTCAAGGTGCTAAAGGACAGCATCTCAGGTAGAGGGAACATAATGTAACAAACACCTAAGCCTAGAAGGAACTTGACCCAATTTGGGAAATAAAAAGCTTTCAATATGGTTGAAGACACAGTATAGTGGAGATGGATGAGTTAAAGTAAAAAGAGGACAGGTCACGAAGGGCCTTGTAAGCCCTGTTCAAGAGGTTATAAGAGCAATGGGAATCCACGGAAGGGTGATAAGGGAATGGGGAGAGGGGTCTGGTGACGTGATCAGATTTCTGTTTTAAGACCATCACTCTGGCTTTCCACTACATAACAAACTACAGAGGATGGAGAAGGGATACAGGGGACCAGTCAGGAGGCTACTGAGTAGTCCAAGGGAAAGATGAAGGTGGCCTGAACTAGCTAGAGCAGAGGAACTGGGCGTGGAGAAGTGGGTGTATCCCAGAGAGATTTGTGATGAAATCGATGCGGGTGGGTAAAGAGTGTAGGAGGTGAGAATGATGCCCAGGTTTCTGCTTGGGCAACTGGGTGGATGGCGGGTGCCATGCCCAGACAGGGAATACTAGAGGGGAATACAAGCTCCCCCTGCCTCCCCACTCCCCTGGCACGGCCTGGCCAAGCTCGCCCGCCCGACAGGACCTGTTTATTGTCTCCTCCAGAGAGAGATGGGGTACAGGAGCAGATGGAGAGCTACGACTCAGGCCCGCGCGCAGGTCCACGGCAGGTCTCCAAGAGGGCAGAGATTGGCCCTGATCGGGCCCATATGCCCCGGGGGAGAGGCTCTGCTCCTAGTCGGCTAGCTTCCCGGACCGACTTGGGGTCCGATACCCTCACCCAGGCCGCTCCTGCCTCCCAACCTGAGCCAGAAGCCCCGAGCCCCCCGAAGGGACGCCGGGATCCCGCCCGCTGCGGACCCCTGAATGCCGTCCCACGGACTTCTTCCTCCAAGGTCGGGTCACAGGCCTCACAGGCCGCAGCCAGATTGCGGCTGCTCCCTGGTTCACTCACCCTCGCAGCTAGCAGTTGCCAAACAGCCTTCTCCGGACACGAAGCCCTACGGCGTGAGCCTCACCAGCACCCGTCCTCAGAACGCTTTTTCTCGGCCCCGCCCCACCCACCCACCCACCCACCCCCCCCGTCCCGCTGTGCGCACGCGCAACCCTTCCGCCCGCCCATTGGCGCCGCGGGCCCCGCCCCTGCCCGGCGCCGGGCAGTGTGGGCCGCTGGGCTGATTCCGCGTGTAACGGGCTCAGGCCCAGTAAGGGCTGGGCGGAGGCATTTCTTCTGCCTACCTTCCCGAGGGCGACACTCGGTTGGGCCACCTGAACCCCCAGAGTCCCCGCAGGTTGCTAGGCAACCCCGGAAGCCCCCAGGGACGTAGTAGGGCGAGGACCTAAGGTGGCGAAAGCGGATGCAGCGGGTGTCAAAACTGGCTTTCAGCTCCAACTCCACCTCCACCTCCACATTTACAGGTTCCTGGGTTCCTCTGACTGCAAGTTGGGAAGAAAAATAATAGCGTAAAGGAAAAAAATGTTGCGTGCCATTCCAATTCTACAAGGATCAAGCCATTAGCCACTGCAATTGACCACCAACAGTGTGCCCCGAAGGGAATTCAGGATGGAGGAAAACAGGAAACTTTTTGTACTTCGGATATACTGATCCTTAGATAGGTAAGATGCATCTCTAAGGAAAAATTCCAAATAACCCCAGGAAATATGGAACTGCCGGGGTCTCAGCCAGGGACTGAAGAAGATGCAGGGACTTGGTTGAGAGGACCATGTCGGGTGTCTGGGAACTGGGAGAACAAGGCACCCGGGCTTCCTATCTTTTTATGTGTTGGCAGAATGAAGAAATAAACATGGATGGTGAAAACATGGTCTAGGATCAAGAATCACTTAATAGCTTAATAGCCCAGAGAAGGCACTGTTTTTCCAGTGAAGTTCAGAAATCTTTATTTCCTCCCTTCCCTGACCGTGTGGCAAGAGAGCAGGGGCTTTGTAGGATAGAAGAAATCCTATTAATTCCAGGCTCCTTCCCCTTTCCTTCCCCTGAAGTTTGAGTTAGTTATAGATCTAGTTCATTTTTCAGCCCTCCCTCTGCCATGCATCCATTCTACCATTTGCTCATTTATTCATTAATTCAGTAACATTTCTTGAGTACCTCCTAGGTACTAGGCACTGTGCTAGGAGTTACCAGAGAAACAAATACAAACAAGATATGATCTCTTCCTTCAACAAGCTCAGTGTCTGATGGATAAAGCATTCTCGTTCTATTTAACCAACGCTTACACTTTTTCTATGGATCTTATCCTCTGTCTCTCTCTCTCTCGAATCACCAATTACTCCCCCTCTAATAGCCCATCCCCACGATCATATAATCTTGCTCTGGTTTCTTCCCCACTACACTGCTGAAACTACAATCTCCATGCAAATTCAGTGGTGCTTCTCCTCTGTTTTTACTTGCCCTCTCAGTACTATTCCTCACAGTCAGCTATCCCCGCTTTGAAACACCTTCTTCTTTTGTTTTCTGATGCCATGTACTCTTGGTCCTCCTCCTACCTCACTGACTATTCTTTCTTGGGTTCTTTTCACTAACTTCTCATCTTCTGCTCCACCTGTAAATATCAGAGTGCTTAGTGTTCTATCCTTAGTCCCCTTCTTTGTCTCCCTACCCACTGTCCTTCTGTGATTTCATCTGGTCATATGGCTTTAGCTGCCATTTGCAAGCAGATGACTCCAAAAGGTAGATCTCTAACAATGACCTCTGCCTGTAAGTCCTGACTCCTCTAAACAACTGCTTACTTGACATCTCCACACGAGTGTCCAACTGGCACCGCAAACTTAACTTGTCCCACCAAAATATTCATTTTCACCCCCAAACGTGTACCTCTCTGTTTTTCCCATTTTAGTGACTATCACTGCCATCCATTTAGTTGTTCAAGCCAAACTTGAGGAGCTATCCTTTTTGCCCCCTCAACTTTATTGTGGTATAATTGACATCCAGGAAACTGTCATCTGCTACCTACCTTCATTCTTGCCCCATTTTAGTCCATGAGTCAATTGTTTAAGCCATTTATAGGTGAGCATTCTATAACTGAATGAGAATTATATAACTGGTGAGAATTCTATAACTGAATAGCTGAACCCATTCCTAACAGGCAAATAACTTGGTTCCAGAAGTAGGACACAAAAAAACCAGATACTAAAACGTGAAATTGGCTAACAGAAGGTTAAGGTAGCCAGTGGTAAAGACTCTATTCCAAATGGAAAGTTGGTGACCTACATGTTAAGCAGTAGGTAAACCGTTGAACTGCTGTCACTTGCTGGACCTTGGGAAAAACCCACATGCCAACCAAAGTTGTATTGCAGGAGAAATCTCAGGAACAATACAGAACATTCATGACTGTTGGCTTTTTTTTTTTCCTTTTTTAAGTAGCTTTCGGCAAAGTCCGTCAAGAGAGTGGCAAATCCAGATTAGAGATAACTGATTGGAAAGCAGAGATTAAAGAAATTAAGGCCTTGGTGGGAAAGGAACATCTTACCTGCAGTTTACAACCTAAATTAGCTGAGTCCCACAATTTGGAGACTTGCTGGGTTGAAATAAATAATTTTCTTTAAATACCCAAGCTGAAGCCAGCACAAATGGAGACAGGGAAGAGGCAGCTTTATCAGGAGAGAAGATGGAGGCCCAAGGTAGCAAAGATGGACTATAGGTGGCTTCTCTACCTTCTTTGTTTTGAATTGTCTCCACTGCAATTAAGCACACAGATACCAGCCCCTAGAAGACTTAAATACTCTAATAGTTGGTTTTGCTTGTTTTGCAGAAAGAAACATTTGAGGTATACACAAGAAACTAATGAAAGAGAACAGAGGTGAGAATAAGACCTCATTTTATATCTTTTTGTTTGGCTTTAATTTTTAAAAAATCAAGTAAATATATTAATTATTTGGGGGGGAAATATAATCTTTCATTAGAAAACCATTTAAAGACTCCCTAGGTAAGTTTTGTGATTACTCATGTATAGTATTGACCAGAAGCCTAACAAATGATTGAGGGAATCATGTGTCCCTAAAATCTCAAGCCTGGTCAACATTGGTCTGTTCCTGTTTAAACAAGGGAAGGGCTGCCAGATTTCCCAACAAGAAAATACACTGCCACTGACTGGGGGATACTGAATATTTTCCATTCTTTTTTTCTGAAAGGAAGCATTTATTATTTTTTCACATTGTGCATTGAATGTGTTTCCCTGTATTTTTTGTTTGGTTTTGTTTTTTACATTTTATTGATGCACGATTGTTTAGGAAAAACACACTTCTGTTTCCCTTTACTCACACACACAATACTTCTGACAGCAGATGTGTGGTTTTTCCCCACACCAAGCAATTCCTTACAACACCAGCTGAGTGTCCTACAATGCAATTCAATTCTGACACTAACTGAAGTTAGTACAGTCCCCACAGGTAAAGGGCTCAGCCCCATAAGACTGCCGCCCACTTCAGATGCCAAGCACAATTAGTAGGTCCCCAGGTTACCCATGACTTCTGTCCGACTTTACAAATTGAAGGCTCCCATGACTCCCTCCTGGGATTTGATCACTTGCTAGAACAGCTCACAGAGCTCAGGGAAACACTTACATTTACCAGTTTATTATATAACACAGGATATCATAACGGGTACAGATGAACAGTCAGATGAAGAAATACATAGGGTGAGGTCTGGAAGGTTCCCAAGCACAGGAGCCTCTGTCCCTTTGGAGCTGGGGTGCCCCATCCTGCAGACACGTGGATGTGTTCCACCAACCCAGAAGCTCTCCGAACCCTGTACTATTGGGATTTTTATGGAGGCTTCCTCACATAGGCATAATTGATCATTAACTCAATCTCCAGTCCCTCTCCCCTTCTTGGAGGATAGTGGGTAGAGCTAAAAGCTCAAAGTGTCTAATCATGATTTGGTTTTTATGGTGATCAGACCCATCCTGAAGCCATACAGGGGCCCACCAAGGGTCACCATATTAGAACAAAGGACACTCCTATCACCAAGGAAATTCCAAAGGATTTGGAACCAGGGTCACAGGCCAAGTATTAGAACGAAAGATGCTTCTTATCACTTATGAAATTACAAGCATTTTAGAAGCTCTGTGCCAGGAACCAGGGGCATATATGTAAATATATGGGGTTTTTTTCTATTATTTCAGAATAGTATACACAAAAGTACCCATACAGAAAAGCATACAGCTCAATAAATTTTCGGAAATTGAACACCCCCATATAACCAGCACCCAGATCAAGAAACAGAACATTACCAACACCCTAGGAGACCCGCTTGTGCTCCCTTCCAAGCACCACCCTCTTCCTAAAAGGTAATTGCAATCCTGACTTCTAATACCACAGAGCAGTTTTTCCTGTTTCTGTATGTTCTATAAATGGAATCACACAGTACATACTCTTTTATCTATGGCTTCTTTTACTCAACATTATGTTGAGATTCATTCATAGTGTGTAGATTTAGAGCATTCATTCTCATCTCTGTATGCCATTCTCTTTTCCCTTTTACTGTCAGTGGATATCCGGGTGGTTTCCAATTTTAGGTTGTTATAAATTATGCTACTTCAACATTGTAGAACATGTCTTTTCTTGCACAACTGTTCAGGTCTCTGTCAGGTATTAACCTAGGAGTAGAACTGCTGGCTCCTGGGAACGCAGATGTTCAGCTATATTAGATAGTGCCAAAAGGTTTTCCAAGTGGCTCTGTCAGTTTACACTCCAGCAAGAGTTCTATTGGTCCCCCTTCTCTCCAACACTTGGTACGTCCCATCTTTCTCATTGTAGCCAAAAATGAACTTGTCTTAGCTTAAATCATCCAACCATGAGAAGCCACATCTGGACCTGAAAGGGGCCTGCACAGTACACAGAGTACCTGGATTTCCAGCTGTATGTAGGAGCTGGCTGGGACTTTAGGATTACCTCCTTTATGGAGTGAGCTCCCCGCATGTCAGATGTGTATGTGAGAAAGAGGGATGCGCATGGGTTTCAGGTAACCAAAGAGCTACACCGGGCCAACGCAGATGAGTTTGAGTCGGTGGTAGCCCAGTTTCCATTTTCAACACCCTTCTCTCTTGTCTGTCTCCACAATGAAGGCTAAAAAACGTTAAACACTCACTTCCCCATCTTTTCTGCAGCTAGATGGCTAGGTAACAATAGTTCTGGGCAATGAGACAGAAGGGGAACTTGGGAAATCTTGCTTTTCTGATAAAAGAGACAAGTGACGGGTACAGACCTTTCCCCTTCCTCCAGCCCTGAATGGGGACGTACCGTCTCAGCAGTCATCCTCAATCATGGACGGAAGTGGGAGAGAATTTAGAAAGGCTGCCCTAACACTGTGGGCCACTGAACCAACACCAGCAGCTGCTTACTTCCAGATATCCTGTTATGTACAGAGAACTCCTATTTGTTTAAGCCACTCGAAGACAGTTACTTGCAATCCAAAGCATTCTCAAGTGATACAGAGGTCCAGCAAGATGTGGACTCAGATGTGAACTGGATTTATCAGTGTGAGGTCACTGGGGGCTCAGAGAGCAGTTTACGTGGAGTGCTGGGCAGCAGCCAACGTACAGTGGGTGGTGAGTGGCTGGTGGGAAAGACTGGGTACAGCAAGTATGGGCAGGCCTTTCATGCTTGGCTGTGAGGGAAAGGAAAGTAGTTAGAGGGGGACACAGGATCCAGAAGTGTTGTCTTTAAGGTGGAGGGCCTTGTGCATGTTTAAATCCTTTTGGGAAGGAGCCAGCAAAAATGAGACTGTAAAGAGCAGAATGGACAAAACTGAAAGAACAAGGTTATTGAGGAGGCAGGAGAGAATGGATACAAAGCCCAGATGGGTGTTAGCCTGAAATGTGGGAGGCATGGCTATTTTCTGAGAGAGCCGTGATTGGGGGAAGGGCAGGTAGATTGATTGGGTCAAAGTTTGAAATCATCATTGTGTAACTGGGAAAGCAAGCTGCCTAAAGGAGATAGAAGACTTCCTGGCCTGAGTTGAAGACTCAGTTGAAATTGGAGATTGTTCATTTAGAGTGGTACGGTCTGCATAATTATTTGATTATATACAATGGTTAATGTACATTTCATGAATTTTAATTTAAAAAATTTTTGCATCTAAGTTACACATGGATGTGGCTAGAAAAAAGTAGAACAGAAAGTTGTCTAATAGAAAACCAAGTTCCTCTCTCTCAATCACCAACTCTTCCCCATCTCGCTAGCTGCTGTTTATGACCAGACTAGGGTTGAGTGGGGGGATGGACTGGAGAGTAAGGGGGATAAGGAAGTTGTTACTTAACTGGTACGGTAAGTCGGCTCTGCTTCCCCCACTCCATCTGACTGATGTTTAATGCTGAGTGCCTTTGTGTGGCTCCCCTGCTGGACCCCTCACTGCAGTCCCCCTGACATGGGTAGCACCTCTCTTTTGGAAGGCTCGTGGTTCTCTCTCAATATCTGGTTTTCCCTAGCAGTCCAACAGATACTCTTTGGGGCAGAATCCCTTTAAAAATGATCCCAAGCTGGTTCAAGGGCTCATGACTTGGGTTAGGTTTGAGAGGAGACCAGGGTAGAGTCCCCACTTTCCCTTGGGTGTTTTTGTTTGTTTGTTTTTTGCGGTACGCGGGCCTCTCACTGTTGTGGCCTCTCCCGTTGCGGAGCACAGGCTCTGGACGCGGAGGCTCAGCGGCCATGCCTCACGGGCCCAGCCGCTCTGCGGCATGTGGGATCTTCCCGGAGCGGGGCACAAACCTGTGTCCCCTGCAACGGCAGGCGGACTCTCAACCACTGCGCCACCAGGGAAGCCCTCCCTTGGGTGTTTTCCAGGAGGTGGCAAGCCCTGTGGGGCCCAGTATGGAACCTGAACAATGGAGAAGCAATTCTGAGAGTGATGTCTAGGAAGATGGGCCTGAGAGCATCCTCAAGCCCTCAAGCCCTCAAACCCCAGCATGGTTCAGCCAAAGGAGGCAAGACTTCCAAAGCCCTCCAAGAGGGCTAGGTGTGAGAGCAAAGCACACCAGATGAGACCTGGGATGAGGAAAATGCAAAGTAGATCCACCTGACAGAGACAGGCCATGGCAGAACTTTGGACATTAGTGGCACATGCAGAAAGCACAGGGGTGTCCTGTCCTGGGTGTATTTGCCTCCAGAGCCATTCCTCACTCTTCCCCTCTTGTGTTCTGCATCACAAGCAGGCTGACCCCAGTGGGTTGCATTTCCTAGCCTTCCCTGTCATCTGGCTTCCTGCTGGCTCAGCTAATAGAGAGTACCAGCAAGGGATCAGAGGATGGAAGGAAGAAGCTGCCTCTACTGGGAAGGGAGACCCAGTGAGTTTTAGGAATGCCAGGTACTCAGATTGAAATCCACCTAGATTCCCCCATCCTAATTCCCAAGGTCCCATATGTTCTTCATCAACGCCATAACTTTCTCGTAAGAGACAGGATTCGTTTTGTAAACAAAAAGAACAAAGGGTGTCACTCATCCCCTTATACAAAGGGTTAAGTCGTAACCCACTATAGTTGTCCACCAGTGGTGCGCCCTGAGCAGAATTCCCGACGGGAAAAACATGATGAGACATTCTGTGCTTTGGATACGCGGGACCCTAGATAATTAAGACGCACATTTGAGGAAGAATTTCAATGATCCCAAATTCTTGTATCTTCCCAGACATAGATATCTATTCTTTGTCATTAGCAGTAATCTTTTACGAAGATGTATGCTTGACTATAGGTATTTCCCGGCTGAAAAATTAATATATATATATATACCAGCTCTGCAAGGCTCTGGACATGCAGGCTCAGCGGCCATGGCTCACGGGCCCAGCCGCTCCGCAGCATGTGGGATCTTCCCGGACCGGGGCATGAACCCGTGTCCCCTGCATCGGCAGGCGGACTCTCAACCACTGCGCCACCAGGGAAGCCCATTGTGCATTTTTTAAGTTGACAGTTTGTAAATTCATCTTACGTTATAATATAGATTACCACAGTATCAGACACTGCATCTGGATTTTAGCTGCTTGTGTTCAGGAGCTCTAAGACAAAAGAGATCTTTTAGGACATTTTTAGAGACTCTGACTCGTTTGAGGCGAGATTTTTAAATTTTGGGTTGGTGATTTTTTTTTTTTTTTTTTTTTTTTTATGCGTTACGCGGGCCTCTCACTGCTGTGGCCTCTCCCGTCGCGGAGGACAGGCTCCGGACGCGCAGGCCCAGCGGCCATGGCTCACGGGCCCAGCCGCTCCGCGGCACGTGGGATCCTCCCAGACCGGGGCACGAACCCGCGCCCCCTGCATCGGCAGGCGGACTCTCAACCACTGCGCCACCAGGGAAGCCCAGGGTTGGTGATTTTTTAAATTCATTTTTAAAAAATTCTCCATTCATTCATAATGACCCATCACTGTTCATACAGAGCATGAGTACTAGAGGGTACATACAGATATTCCAAGGGTGCTCAGGCATGGGTAGTTTTAGAGATTACTTTCCAGCCTGTCCGTTTTTTCTATGCACTGCACTAAAACTGACCTGCCTGATAAGGACCTGCCTTAGAACATCACGTCATTTGTCCCTTTCACAGTCATGTTCCCTCCCCACTTCAAACAATGAAATGCCACCCTGAATCTTACTAAGATGCATTGTCCCAGGGTATAAGAACCTCAGGATAACCACAAAGGGGGCAATTCAAAATACTGATGTCAGTAAAATCTGCTTAATCAAGGCAGTGGGGTAGGGTTTTGTATTTCTTCGTCTCTTATTCATATTTCTGATAAGGGCAAAACATGGTGCTAAAAGTTTGGAATTCTGGCTTCTCTTGGGATGTTCTTTTTCAGCTATACTATAAACTGGGGTGCTGGGAATGATACCTATCTGTATTTAATGACCCCACTTCTTCCATCCCTGACTATTATCAAAGAACACATAACTCCTGATGAAAATTCCCACAACTGTGGGTTTCTTAAACTTCTAAGTATATATACTTCCCTTCTAACAAGTCAAATGCATTAGCATTTTTTAATACCCCTTTTGTCTCCCTCTCCTCCCCCATCATGTTGTTCTTGTTTGGAATTTTTTGTTTAATAAATTTATTTTATTTATTTTTCTATTTTTGGCTGCGTTGGGTCCTCGTTGCGGTGCACGGGCTTCTCATTGCATTGGCTTTTCTTATTGCGGAGCACGGCGCGCAGGCTTCAGTAGTTGTGGCAGACGGGCCTAGCTGCGCCACGGCATGTGGGATCTGCCCGGGCCAGGGCTCGAACCCGTGTCCCCTGCATTGGCAGGCGGATTATTAACCACTGTGCCACCAGGGAAGCCCCTGGAATTTTTGACATTAGTTATTTTGGATAAACATTCTCTTCTTTAGTTTTAGCTTTTTAATTTTTTTTTAAACAGCAATAAATCTATCAAAATATTTGATCACCCTGACATCTCATATCTCTTGAAGGTTCTCCTGGATTTGTTTCTCTTACATAAACACTTCTTTTAAAGGTATTTTCATTGTGGATTTTTGTGTGTTAAACTTCTGAGGCCTTGTGTGCCTGAGAACGTTCTTATTACTTTCTCTCATTGAAATGAAAATTTTGGCTGTGTTGCACATAAAACTTCAGGTTCAGAGCTCTTTTCCTTCAGTATCTAAATAAAGAAATAAATACATTATCGTAAGAAAAGTGATCTTACAATCATCTAAAAAGATGGGGTAAAAGGTGTTTGACAAAAGTCAATACCTGTTCATAATAAAAATGTTCTGCAAGCTAGAAACAGAAGAGTAGTCTCTCAACCTGATAAAGGGCATCTATTAAAAACCCACAGTTGGGGGCTTCCCTGGTGGCGCAGTGGTTGAGAATCTGCCTGCTAATGCAGGGGACACGGGTTCGAGCCCTGGTCTGGGAGGATCCCACATGCCACGGAGCAACTGGGCCCGTGAACCACAACTACTGAGCCTGCGCATCTGGAGCCTGTGCTCTGCGACAAGAGGCCGCGATAGTGAGAGGCCCGCGCACCGCGATGAAGAGGGGCCCCCGCTCGCCACAATTAGAGAAAGCCCTCGCACAGAAACGAAGACCCAACACAGCCAAAATAAATAAATTAATTAATAAACGCCTACCCCCAACATTTGGAAAAAAAAAAAAAAAAGATGGAAACCTTTAAAAAAAAAAAAAAACCCACAGTTGGGACTTCCCTGGTAGTCCAGTGGTTAAGACTCCGTGTTCCCAATGCAGGGGGCCCAGGTTCAATCCCTGGTCAGGGAACTAGATTCCGCGTGCCACAACTGAAAAGATCCCGCATGCCACGAGGAAGATCTCACACGCGGCAACAAAGATCCTGAGTGCTACAACTAAGACCCAGCGCAGCCATATAAATAAATACATATTAAAAAACAAAAACCCACAGTTAATGTTCTTGTAGCAGAAGACCGAATACTTTGCCCCTAACATCAGGAACGAAGCAAGGATGTCCACCTTCAACACTTCTATAGACCATTTTAGTAGAGCTTTAAGCCACTGCAAAAAAATATATAAAAGCCACACAGATTGGAAAGGAAAAAGGAAAATGGTCTTTACTCACAGATAACATGATCATGCAGATAGAAAATCCTTCTAAAGAATCTACAATAGAACTATTAAGTAAATTTAGCAAGGCCACAGGCTGCAGGTCAATATACAATAATCAATGTTATTTCTGTATGTTAACAATGAACATGTAGAAAACGAAATTTTTAAAATACCATTTCAACAGCATCCCAAAACATAAAATACTTAGGGATAAGTCTAATTATTTTAAGCATACTTTTTAATAGTCTTGAAACTGAGGGCAGTCATCAATTAGAATCCTTGAACTATAACTTGCTTAATAAATAATAACTTGTAACCTGCCTTCACTAATCAAGCTTGCTTTAATTGTTCTTGCAAATTGCATACCCTCCAAGCTTCACTGTAGCCTGGGCAATATATCATAAGATTCCTTTAACCACCCCCTCCAGATAAAACCTCTGACATATGGGTCGCTATAGTAATGGTTTCTTATTTTATTTTTTTATTATTAAAATTTTTTAATTTTTTAAAATTTTGTTTCATTTTTGGTTGCCTTGGGTCTTCATTGCTGCACGTGGGCTTTCTCTAGTTGCGGCGAGCGGGGGCTACTCTTGGTTGCAGGGTGCAGGCTTCTGATTGCAGTGGCTTCTCTTGTTGCAGAGCATGGGCTCTAGGTGCTTGGGCTCCAGTAGTTGCAGCACGCGGGCTCAGTAGTTGTGGCTTATAGGCTCTAGAGCACAGGCTCAGTAGTTGTGGCGCACGGGCTTAGTTGCTCCGTGGCATGTGGCATCTTCCCAGACCAGGAATCGAACCTGTGTCTCCTGCATTGGCAAGCAGATTCTTAACCACTGCGCCACCAGGGAAGTCCCAGTAATGGTTTCTTAAATTGTTTTTCAGGAACATGGAGTTAGTCTTGCCCAGTTCAAACTGGTCAAGCACACTGACCATTCAACTGGGCCTGTGCAAGTGTCGGATGGATAACCTATTGTTGTCAGAGGGACAAAAACTCCATCATCAGATCATGCTAATGCCACCATTTTCTGAACACGTGTCTCATGAAGAAGCATGTAACTCAGATACACCTGCGCAGAACACTGATTACTTCACCTTTTTCTTATCTTCAACCCCCTTTCCCCATGCCTCAGACCACCCTGCTTCTTTATCCTGTAAATATCCCAAGCCCCTCACCTTTAGGGAGGCGGATCTGAGACTTGTTCTCCCATCTCCTCGCTTAGCTGTCTCGTGGATAAACCCTTTCTCTGCTGCAAACTTCCATGTCTCAGTGTTTGGCTTGTTGCGGAGTGGGGCAAACAAACCTGGTTTTGTAATAGTCTGGTAATTCTGTTCAATATTATCTGAAGTTATTGTGGTCTTGTCCTGCTGCTGTGTTTATTCTTTTTGACTCTGTGAAAGCGTATCTCAGAGACATTTAGTTATTCTGCATGCAAATGATATACTTGCTTATTTTAAGGAGAATAGTCATTAGGCTGTTGTCAACAAAAAGGGCTTTATAGGGCTTCCCTGGTGGCGCAGTGGTTGAGAGTCCGCCTGCCGATGCAGGGGTTGCGGGTTCGTGCCCCGGTCCGGGAAGATCCCACATACCGCGGAGCGGCTGGGCCCGTGAGCCATGGCCGCTGAGCCTGCGCGTCCGGAGCCTGTGCTCCGCAACGGAAGAGGCCACAACAGTGAGAGGCCCGCGTACCACAAAAAAAAAGGGGGGGGGCGCTTTATAAGAGAAAAGAAAAAAACTACAGACACTCTAAGCACAGCAAGGTTTTGGATTCTTTCCATTTGATATTGGGTGGGGGGAGGCTAATTGATTAGCTGTCATGTAGCAGAGCCTAATCTGTGAAGTGTGCTGCGGAACGGGTTGCTTAGGGTAAACAAAGGAAATAATTTCAGCCACTGACAGATTCTTCTGACAACTTGAAGATTTTAACTGTGGAATATTCATGCCAGTTCGAAGCTACCATGTTAGGCGAGGTCCATACTACTTCCCTCCTCAGAATTTCTCAGTTCTCACTCATGGTGATTATTTCCTCCTGCATTTTGTAGTTTTAGATGATGAGCTCATCTTTGGTGGGGCTTTGTCTATGGGAATCCTGTGTGGTCCGAGTGGAGAGTCTATTCCTTTCAAAGAAATTTTATATTTGCTTCTATCTGCTTGGTATCCATTTTTAAGTTAATTTTTCAACTTGTGGGCCCCTGGTTTCTATAGGTAGTATAAGATTGAACTCTAGACCTGAGTAAGGGCAGACTATAATTTTAAATTCTCAGGGGAAATTTTTTAACCAAATCAAGAGGCTCCACCAGGAGATTCTGTGTTTACTTGTGCATTTCTGCAGTTTTGTTTCTGGTACACGCTTTCACCAAAGGTACAGCCCCTTGCAGAGTTCTAACTTTCTGTGAAAGCATCAACTCTATCTCTTCATTCTTGTTAACCCAAGGTCTCTTCTGTTGCTATATGTCCATTAAAACTCAAAATCCTGGATCCTGAGACCAGTAAACCCCAGAGAGGCCTCCGCCTCCCCTTATCTGACTCCCGCTCCTCCCCTACCCCGCAATTTTAACTCCCTCTTAGTTTTGTGACCATGAGAATGTTCCCTACTTTCTTGTGAGCTTAGCTTTCCAATGAACAGAAAGCTTTATTTATTTTACCAGCATTTTAAGGTGTTTTGAAAGAAACAGAGTGAATACATTTATGGAATATATTCATATACACGAAGAAAAATATATTCTAGAACATATTGAATACAAATATTTTAAATTAGAATATGTGACAGTAATATCTTGAAGACTATCCTGAATAACACATATTCCCTGTGATACTCATAAAAAATACCTTAATATTCATTGGATATTTTCAAGAGTTAAGTTTTTGGTAAATCACACATTTGGCAAATTGGGAGTAGCTTGGACATTGAACTAACTGATCCTTCTGTGAACTGGCCTTTAGGGATCTGGGCTGCTTCCAATCAGCTTCCAGTACTTTTTTAAAGTACAGGTCAGTTCAGTACACTGCACTTGTTTTTCAGTAAAATGTTGACACGTGTCTGCTCAGAATAAATTAACTTGACTATATCACTGACTTACTTGGTGGAAAAAGGGCAATTCACAAACCAGTTCCTATGCTGACTTTTCTCCTGCCTTTCCCCCAGATTCCCACCATTATGGTTTAATGTTCTCTAAGTAACATTAATAATTATTTTCCACCCAATATCTCACACAGTTTTAATAACAGTAAATGAAGGGATAGACTCGTGAATGAAGCAGTTAATCAAATTTTTTCCTATCTACTTAGTATTTTTTTCCTTCCAGTTTTATTGAGATATAATTGACATAGAGCACTGTATAAGTTTAAGGTATACAGCATAATGATTTGGTTTAACATATGCCATGAAATGATTATCACTATAACTTTAGAGAACATACATCACCTCATATAGATACAAAATTAAAGAAATAAAAAATGTTTTTTCTTGTGATGAGAACTCTTAACAACTTGTCACATATAACATACAGCAGTTGTACACCACGTTGTACATTACATCCCCAGTACTTATTTATCTTATAACTGGAAGTTTGTACCTTTTGATATCAATTTTAAAGAATGGTAAACTTTTAAAATTTTATTTATCATAGTGACACCTGTTGACCTATACCTGAAATTCTGATTATTATAAATATACTGAATAATGCAATGATAGAAATAGAGAAAAGAAGGACGAGGCAAGAGAAGCATTTTAAAATGTATTAAATTGTACATCGTTAAAAAAAAAAAGAGACATTGTAGGAATTGAATATTGAAAGCCAAAAGAGCTGAAATGTAGGACACAGACAATATTAAAATTGAGTTCAGAGATGAATGAAAGTGAATTTTAAAACCCAGGTGGAGGGGAAGGCTTTACAGAGCAGGTGAGTATTGAGCTGGAGCCCCTGGGTATTGATTCAGGAAACTAGGACCCTTACAAGCCATTGGCTAAACAAACCCAATAAACTATAGGTTACAGCCTGACTATTCACATTATAAAAGTCTCTTCATATAGAGGGCATTTTCTATGATGATCATTTCTGCTTTTCTAATTATATTTAATTTTACAAAACTTCAATTGATACGTTACTTTCCAGCATCACAGCCGCTGCGTGAACGGAGGTAGTTACTTGTTCTGGAGTTTTCCCAGCCACAGTGTTTACTCCAAGCATTAGCTCAAACCCTCTGCTTAGTCATCAGTTGTTTCACTATTCTTTGTAAGTAATTAGGATAAGTGTTCTCAGGGTCAACAGTACACTCACACCACCCTTGACATGGATGAAAGGAATGTGTTAAAATGAAAGGGACTTCTTTTGACAGAGCATTCTTTTTCAGAAAAGGGTAAAGGTTTGAATCCTTCCGATCCTTCTGGAAGAATGTTAGATTTTAGGGGCTGCCTTACATCCAAAGAACCATGCAGAGTGTTTACATGAACCTCTCTATACTGATTGATGGCTCATCCTTTACTGTTTGGAGGTAGAGTGGGTGAAGAGGAGATTAAAGCAGGTCCATTTTAGATGCCATCCTTTGGGTTTATTACCAGAATTGCCAAGAGGATTTTAATAAACAACTTTCTCCCATCCAAGTTTAAGGAGAGAGTTCATTGTAAAATGCTATTGTGTACTTTGTCTTATTTTTCTTGGAAGGTCCTTATAAACTTGCTCCATATCTGCTCAAAATGCTTCAAGAAATGCTCATGGGCTTCCCTGGTGATGCAGTGGTTAAGAATCCGCCTGCCAATGCAGGGGACACGGGTTCGAGCCCTGGTCCAGGAAGATCCCACATGCCGCGGAGCAGCTAAGCCCGTGTGCCACAACTACTGAGCCTGCACTCTGGAGCCTGTGAGCCACAACTACTGAGCCCATGTGCCACAACTACTGAGCCTGCGCTCTAGAGCCCATGCTCCACAACGAGAAGCCACCACAATGAGAAGCCTGTGCACTGCAACGAAGAGTATAGCCCCTGCTCTCCGCAACTAGAGAAAGCCCACGCACAGCAACGAAGACCCAATGCAGCCAAAAATTAAAAATTAAAAAAAAAAAATGCTCACATACTTTTTATCCTTTGTGATCAAAACCTTTCCTCTGGTGTTCTGAGTGGCTTGGTGAGGCCAATCCAGAGTCGATCAGAGGTATGTATTATCTACACCTGCAACCTGTGATGGACGGAGACCACATCTAGGAACATACTGGGGATGGGGACTTCCCTGGTGGCGCAGTGAATAAGACTCCACGCTCCCAATGCAAGGAGCCCGGATTCGATCCCTGGTCAGTAAACTAGATGCCACATGCATGCTGCAACTAAAAGTTTGCATGCCACAACTAAGGAGCCCACGTGCCGCAATTAAGGAGCCCACCTGCTGCACCTAAGGAGCCAGCAAGCCGTAACTAAGGAGACAGCAAGCTGTAACTAAGGAGCCTGCAAGCTGCAGCAACTTAACACCAGCACATCTAACTAAATAAATAAATAAATACTGGGGACACAAGAAAGTGTGAGCCTGGAGCAGAGCTGAAGGCACTGTAGTCCTCCTGTGGACTGGACAGCAGACGGCTGCGCAGCCCCTGGCTCTCAGAGTCAGGCAGGATGGCTGCAGCTCCAAGGTTGGAGGCCCAGCTGCAGGAGGGAGAGGTCCCTGGGTCAGGGGGAACAGCTCCTCTACTCTGCCTATCTTCCTCTCCCTGCTGACTCAGCCAGGTTTGGGCTTGCCCAGGGCTCAGTTCATTACCTCCTTATCTTTACAACTTTAGTTCCACAGTTTACAAGCAAATTCTTTCTGGGTTTCTTAGCTGAAATCCCTGGGAAGAAGAATCTGGTTGAGGCCATTTTTGTGCGTCAAGCCATCCATAACAGCTAATTGGTCCATGAGTGGCCTGGCTTCCCTTGGAGCAGGAGCCCCCTCTTCTGTCTTGTGGTCACTCGTATCTAAATTCACAAGGTTCCCTGGCATGGAATGACCTGCTTAGGCATGGTTTGGGGCTATGAATGAGTGGGGCAGATTCTCCTAGGAGGGAGGAGGGTGACTGATCAGGCCTGAAGCAGCCCTGATGGTGGCCTCTCAAAGTCCCTTGGGGAAGTATCTCCTTCAGCCTTTACTCCTGTCAGGGCCCACCTATACCCTGGGGCCTAGGGAAGGAACAGGCCTCTCACAGTCTGCTCTGGAGCCCACTTGTTTTAGCCTGGATTAAAAACTGAGCCTGGGGCAAAACTTAACTAAGATTTTATTGGGAAATCAACATGGAAACTTGGGCAAAGAGAGCGTGTATTGCCTAAATAACTAGCATGTGTCGTAACCTAATGCAAAATTTGCTCGACATTGTTACAAATCAAAGAAAGGCTTAATTCTTAATTTTGGCTTATTAGACTGGCAAAAAGGTAAATATCCAGTGTTAGGAGGGTATAGGGAAAATGTAAGAGAGGGTATACTCTCACAATGGAAATGCTCACCAAAAGCCTTGAAAAGGTGCATGCTGTCCAACCCAGCAATTTCATTTGTAGTAGGGATTTGAAAATTCACATGATACTCCCTAGTATGAAACACAAATGCAGCCCTTTGGTTTTCTACAACTGATCTTATTTCCTCTAAAGCAGCTATCTTGATGGAAAGTGAGAGAAAACTAAATTTAGTCCACTCCACTAAATCACAGTTTAATTAAATAATGTAAGCTGTCCATTTAGATCCTCAGTCTATCCAGGGAATTGCTCAGTCTCTTAGCTTTTCTTAGCTTTTCTCTCTTCTCCTATTTCACTGCAAGATACTTTTAGGTATATAGGTGATGGGAGGGCTTACATATCCTTACGGTGGAAGGGAAAAGCCTCCTTGGAGTTCATGTATGTTACAATCCCATTTTAGTTATTAACAAAGAGTGCAAGTGTGTCAAAGAAAAAAAGTGTAAAGCTACATAGCAAATTCGACCTTTGAGTTATCTCTGGGAGGTGGGATTGCCCTGGGTCACTGCATTCTTTTACATTTATGTATTAGTTCAATTTTATAAGAAACATACATTCATTTTGTAATCAGAAAAAATAATGATGTTTTTGTTCCAGTAAAAAACAAATAAGTACGACGAAGGATGTTAATAGGGAAATTTTGATTGAAATGCCAAGATATGATAGTTACTGATCATCAAAGGTGTGAGTGGACCACAAAGATGCAGATCTTCAAAGGAAATTTTCAAAATCTGGTTACCTGTCTCTTGGTCCTCTCATCTAGGGAATCCCTCACCCAGAAAGATGATATAGGAGAGTCAGAAGAAGAGAAGGTTGCAGGGGGGCCGATTTTGAGGGGAGGATTTCTTTGGGAAAATCTGAGGAGTTACCTGCTCCCTCCACTCCAGTCTAGTGAGAGAGGCCTCAAGGAGACTGACCACTGAAGGAACTTGATGTGGCCTCTGCCGCCACTGGCTGGCCCTGGAAAGCTAAGCAGCCTTGGCAGACAGAAGAGGATCTGGGCATGAACCGCTCTACCCTCAGAGTACAGGTCAAAGGAGACAAGAATTCTGGGGACCAGATGAGGAGGGGGCAGAGGCAATGTCCACCTGGGGTGAAGCCTGACCAGGAGGGTGGCCAGTCTCTCAAAAGAGACTCAGCCGTTAGAGGCCGGGAGGCAACTGCTGCAGCAGAGGCTGTGGGAAGCAGAGGAGCAGGAGGAGAGGGAGCTGGGTCTGAGGAACCCAGAAGGGGGAATCTCCCAGGAGTCTCCCATGAAAGCCCCTAGGAGTCAGCTTTAAACATCTGCCAGGAATCTATGGGTCCTCAGGTGTAGAACTTATAAATCCATTCTACCAGGAACTTTCCTATCCCCCTTCCCTCTGCTCCTTTTCCAACTTCAACCTTAAAGGTCAGAAGCAGCAGCAAGATGAGGAGGAAGAGAGTAAGAAAGAGAAGAAACTGAACACAGCCTCCTCCAAGGCTGCAGACCACCCACCTGCCATTGACCCTAGCTTTGTGGGAGTGGGAGAGAAATATTATCTTTGAATGAGGATTTAAACATTGATTAATTAAGTCCACATTTGTGACTTAAAGTGACCCCTGGACTTTTACCTAAGGATGCACAGAAAAATTTATGAGCTTGACAGGACTTTTACACATGGCCAGGAAAAGACCATCCTGACCCCCACTGGAAGTCGTTAGAAAGCCATGGAAGGGGACTTCCCTGGTGGCACAGCGGTTAAGAATCTGCCTGCCAATGCAGGGGACACACGTTCAATCCCTGGTCCGGGAAGATCCCACGTGCCGCAGGGCAACTAAGCCCACGAGCCACAACTACTGAGCCCACGTGCTGCAACTACTGAAGCCCACACACCTGGAGCCCATGCTCTGCAACAAGAGAAGCCACCTGAATGAGAAGCCCGTGGACCACAACGAAGAGTAGCCCCCGCTTGCTGCAACTAGAGACAGGCCCGCGCACAGCAACAAAGACCCAACGAAACCAAAATAAATTAATTAATTAATTTTTTAAAATGTAGACACAAACTTAAAAAAAAAAAAGAGCCATGGAAGGGATGGACTTGGAAGGTATTATTATGCTAAGTGAAATAAGTCAGACAGAGAAAGACAAATACTGTATGATATCACTTATATGTGAAATCTAAAAAATAAAACAAACTAGTGAATATAACAAAGAAGAAGCAGACTCACAGATATAGAGGACAAACTAGTGGTTACCAGTGGGGAGAGGGAAGGAGGGAGGGACAAGATAGGGTTAGAGGATTAAGAGATACAAAGTATTATGTATAAAATAAATAAGCTACAAGGATATATAGTACAACACAGGGAATATAGCCAATATTTTATAATTATAAATGGAATATAACCTTTAAAAATTGTGAATCACTGTGTTGTACACCTGAAACATATAACATTGTATGTCAACTATACCTCAAATTTTTAAAAAGTCAGTGGAGGACAAAAATAAAGTGGCTTTGACAAATACAACTCACAAGTCCTGTGTGTTCAACATACTGGTTGTACAAGATTCCTTTCTTAGAAACCACTCTGCCTTGAGTTCCTAGATACACTGAAACAGTACCACTTAGATGTCAGCAAGAGTCCCTCATTCTTTGGAGGGCTGGGTAATTCCACAGCCTGGAAAAGTTTGTTTGTTTGTTTTTTCTAACAAAAGACTATTCATATGAACAGGTTTAATGTAACATGAAATGTAAAAGATTCGAACCAGTAGTGAAGTATCTAATTCTTATTTCAACTTAAAAAAATAATTAAAATAAATAAAATCAAAATAGGATAGTGACCAGAATAATAGTACCATTATAATCACATTAAATAGAAAAGCTTCTATCAACATTTTAAGAATGTAATAAATGCAGTATGATACATTTTAAAATACTCCACTCAATTTTGTAATCCATTTTCATAAAAATGTTACTCAGAAGAGAGGCTTGGACACCCCTGGAAAAATGAGAAATCAGCTTAGAAATACATAATATGCCAGGATTTACTAATTCACGGTTAAAAAGTACCTTATATTTCTCTTAGATATTTTAAACAAATGAATAATTATATTTCACATGTAAGACAGGTGGTACTTCAGCTACATTAGAATTATATCAACTTTTAGATGTACATTTAAATTGTCACACTTTATAAGAAGTTAATTTTCATTTCTCCTTATTTTAAAGGCTCACCAGGTTTGCCAATATAGTATTAGGATCAGCAAATGTTGGACTGAACTACATTTAGTTATAATATGTCTAACATCCAATTTCACGTAATATATGTGAAATGATACACCCCTAAGTGGTATTTAGATATATTTCTTTGAAAAAAATATTAATTTTATGAATGTGATAAGAAACAGCCTTATTCACTGTATGCTTTTTTTTTTTAATGAACAGTACAGATAGCAGACATATAACTTCTTACTACCTATACTGACTACTAAGAAATAAAGCCGAACTTTAGAAAAATACAGTGCAAGAAAAGATTCAAGTTAAAAATATACTCCTTTGGGGGCTTCCCCGGTGGCGCAGTGGTTGAGAGTCCGCCTGCCGATGCTAGGGGATGCGGGTTCGTGCCCCGGTCGGGGAAGATCCCACATGCCGCGGAGCGGCTGGGTCCGTGAGCCATGGCCGCTGAGCCCGCGCGTCTGGAGCCTGTGCTCCGCAACAGGAGAGGCCACAGCAGTGAGAGGTCCGCATACTGCCACAAAAAAAAAAAACAAAAAACAAAACAAAAAAATATACTCCTTTGGTTAAAAATCATCCCCTTAACAATTTCATCTGTAATCTAAACTCAGCATGTCTCACCAGCCCAAAGTAATCTTCTAAATGTCACTATACTTGTATTACAGTGTTTTTTTCAATCCAGTATTTATGGAGGTCCCTGGGTTGCAGCAACAAAATATTTTAACTCTAGGAAGAGAGTGTAGCCTTGTTGCATCAGCTCCTTTGACAGATGTCTTTCTTAAAAGGTTTTACTTTAGAAACCTCTGACACATGTAGTTTTCTTCAGATACTGTATATCCAAACTTTTTATAGAAACAAGCGTTTTGTGGTAGATATTCAAGGGTAATCTTAAAACAGTTCAGTTTCTTGCTTAGCAAAGTAAGGGTTGATAATAACAATTTGCCAAGCTGCTTTCCTCTGCATTCATCACTAACAACATCTTCTACTCTTCCTCTCTTTGCACAGGAATGGATGAATTTATGTTCTATTATCAGAGTTGCTGTAGCAACTATCTGTCCTAAAGTTACATCTTCCACAACTGTAACATAATAATCCCCAGATTACTTCATGTGCTCAAAAGATTTCATAAATTGTTCCAGGTTGACAACTCCAGTCTCTGTCAGCTGACCTAGTAGCTTAAAAAAACCTCTATTTAAATCAGCAGTACAAAGAGGCCTCAAAACCAAACCTTCTCCGGGATGTGTTGGGGAAATGGCTAGAGAAAATGTAGCTGTATTCTGACTCCAATCCACTTCTTTGAGTAGACTTGGGTCAAACATAGGCATTTCATCAGGTTTCATCTTTGCAGTAAGGTCTGTATAGACCTGCAGTCGGCGCTCCTCTCCAGGCCCATCGGATTCTCACCCACCCGGGTACACAGCACTAGATCCACATCTGGCTTCAGCGGCCGCCCCACCTCCTCCACCTCCGGCTCTACAGTCTCCCGCAAGGCTGCTGCTCCACTAGCTGCCGCCAGGACGTGGCAGCACCGACATCTCCAGCCCGCCCCTCCACAGCCTGGAAAAGTTTGATCTTGTCCAATAATTTCTCTTCATTCCCAGAAATTTCCCAGAAACTCACCTGAGATGCCCCTAGCCTCTTATTTCTGTGTCTATTTTGCTTTCCACTCATCAGCCGGGATGCAGAAATAGCAGCTCTTAGCTCCATAGAAGAATCTCCTCACACAAAGAGCAGTTGTGAGTAGTGGAGACCTAACTGAAGTTTTTCCATCTCCTCAAAGTGGGGCAGTGTTTGATGGTCAAGGAGGTTTCTTTAGTAAAAGTTCAGTTGAGTTCCACAACATTTATTGAGTTATTACCAGGTACTGTGATAAATGCTGGAGACACAGAGTAAATAATATTCTCTATCCTCAAGATATGTATAGTCTAGCTGGAGAGAGAATGTAAGAGAACAGGTAAATGCCTGTTAGAGCCCAGGTTGCCATGGCAGCACACAGCGGCCAGGGGGTGGGGCATGTAAACAAGCCTAAGGTGATTATGGGGGGAGTCAAGGAAGATGTCCCTCTGTGATAGAATAGAAGAGTGATAAAATAGCAGACTGGAAAGAGAATCAAATAAAAATTTGAGAACAAAAAAAATACAATAAGAGATGTTAAAAACTCAAGGGATGGGTTCAACAACAGTCTAGACACATGAGAAGAAAGAGTCAATGAATCAGAAAACATGGTAGAGGAAACTATCTAGAATGAAGTAAAGAGAGACAACAAGAGAGAAAATACAAAAGCAAGGGTAAGAGACACAGAATACAGTGAGAAGGTCTTACTTATACCTACATGGAGTCTACTTGGAGCCAAGAATGAGCAGAGACAGTATTTGAAGATAATAACTAAGAATTTTCCAGAACTGATAAAAGACTTCAAGCTCAGAATCAAGAAGAGCAACAAATTCCAAGATAATTTAATTAAATCTATTCTTGGAACATTAAAATAAATCTGCAAAAATTAAACCAAAAAAATATTAAAGATAAGCAGAAGAGAAGAAATATTATTTTCAAAGGAGCAACAGACAGCTGACTTCTCAACAGCAACAATGGAAGCCAGAGAACAGTGTAATATTGTCTAAGTGCTAAAAGAAAATTGCTAGTCCAAAATTCTATATCCAGCTAAACCATCCTTCAAGAATAAACATGAAAAAGTTAAAAAAAAAAAAGAATAAAGATGAGAAGACTTTTTTTTTTTTTTTTGGCTACACTGTGCGGAATGCAGGATCTTAGTTCCCTGACCAGGGATTGAACCTGTGGAAGTGCAGAGTCTTAACCACTGGACCACCAGGGAAGTCTGAGAAGACATTTTTAGACAAACAAAAACTGAGTGATTTATCAACTAGCAGAAACACTGTATTAATTTTCTATTTCTGCATAACAAATTACTACAAACTTAGCAGCTTAAAACAACACCCACTTATTAACTCACAGTTCAGGGAGAAGTCCAGGATCAACTAGGTTCTCTGCTCAAAGTATCACAAGGCTGAAATCAAAATGTTGGCCAGGGCTAGGGTCTCATCTGAGGCTCAAAGTCCTCTTCCCAAGATCGCATTGTTGAAAGTGAGGTCTAAAAAAATCTGAGATTTGAGAGATACAAATCATATCCTCTGATACAATGCAATTACACTAGAAAAAAAAATTTTTTTAACTCCACATTTACTTGAAAATTAAGAAATACTTCTTAATAACACATAGCTCAAGTAAGGTATCACAAAGGAAATTAGAAAATATTTTGAACTGAATGTTAACAAAATTTCTATGTATAAATATTTTTGGGATACAGCTGATAACGGGAAATGTATAGCCTTAAATGCATATATTAGAAAATAAGAAAGGTTAAAAATTAATGGGCTAAGATTCTACTTCAAAAAGTTAGAAAATAAGGCATGGGATACTATATTATTATTCACAAAGATTCACTCTCTCTGGGCACTGGCATCAGGTTTAGCTGTATTTCCTGCTCCGGTCAATGGAATGTGTACAGAAGTGTTACATGTCACATCTAGGCAGGATTTTTACATATGGTTCACCATCCTGTCTCTTCTCTCTGCCATAATGATTGTCAATGCTCTAGACAGTGGCTGTTCTGCCAGCGTGAGCCACAAAGTGAAGACAATGTGGAAAAGAACCCAGCTAACCTGGATCGAACAGGCAGCATGAGTGAGAAATAAACCCTGTTGTTGAAAGCCCTGAGAGTTGGGGGAGATTGTTTGTTACTGCAGCCTAACTTAGCCAATCCTGACTCTTACAGAAGTACAAAAGAAACCCAAATACAGTAAAATAAATGAAATAATAAGGATAACAGCAAAAATCAGTGAAATGGAAAATAACATGCCATAGAGAGGATCAACAAAATCAAAAGCTGGTTCTTTGAAAAGACCAAGAAAATTTACAAATCCTCGCAAATTATCAAGAAAAAGAAAACACACAAATAATCAATGCCAGGAATGAAAAGCAGATATCACTATAAATTCTATAAACATGAAAAAGATAAGAGGGGGCTTCCCTGGTGGTGCAGTGGTTGAGAGTCCGCCTGCCAACGCAGGGGACACAGGTTCGTGCCCCGGTCCAGGAAGATCCCACATGCCGTGGAGCGGCTAGGCCCGTGGGCCATGGCCGCTGAGCCTGCGCGTCCGGAGCCTGTGCTCCGCAACGGGAGAGGCCACAACAGTGAGAGTCCCGCGTACCGCAAAAAAAAAACCAACCAATGTCAGAGACAGAATGGCCCCAAAGATGTTCACATCCTTATCCTCAAAACCTGTGAATATCAATCTTACATGGCAAGAGGGACTTTGTAGATGTGATTAAATTAAGGGCCATGAGCTGGGCAGATTATCCTTTTTTTTTTTTAATAAATAAATAAATTTATTTATTTATTTTTGGCTGTGTTGGGTCTTCGTTTCTGTGCTAGGGCTTTCTCCAATTGTGGCGAGCAGGGGCCACTCTTCATCGCGGTGCATGGGCCTCTCACTGTCGCGGCCTATCCCGTTGCAGAGCACAGGCTCCAGACGCGCAGGCTCAGTAGTTGTGGCTCATGGGCTTAGTTGCTCCGCGGCATGTGGGATCTTCCCAGACCAGGGCTCGAACCCGTGTCCCCTGCGTTAGCAGGCAGATTCCCAACCACTGCGCCACCAGGGAAGGGAAGCCCTGGGCAGACTATCTGGTAGTTTCCCTGTGGGCCCAATGTAATCACAGGAGTCCTTATAAGAGGAAGGCAGGAGGATCAGAGTCTGAGAGAAGATGTGACCATGGAAACACAGATTGGAGTGATGAGCTTTGAAGATGGAGGAAGGGGTCACCAGCCATGGAATGCAGCTGGCCTCTAGAAGCTGCTAAAGATAAGGAAACATGTTCTCCCCTTGAACCTCCAGAAGTGCAGCTCTAAGCCAACACCTTGATTTAGCCCCTAAGACCCATTCTGGCCTTCTGACCTAAAGAATTGTAAGATAACAAATGTGCTAGTTTTAAGCCACTATGTGTTTGGTAATTTGTTAAAGAAGCAATAGGAAGCTAATACAACTAGATTGATCTTATTCTAGAAATGCAAGGATGGTTTAACATTTGCAAATCAAAGTATTTCACCATATTAATAAATTTAAGGAGAAAAATTATGACTATCTCAAAAAATGTAAAAAAAAGTATTTGTAAAAATCAACTTCAATCATAATTTTTTAAAAAATTCTTTTAACTAGGAATAGAAGGAACTTCCTAAATCTAATAAAGGATATCAGAAAGCAATGGAGTAATTACCATAAAAGCTAGCAGTTACCTTTACGAGGGCTGGGGTTGTGTTTGGGAAGGGATATAAAGGGAGACTTCTAGCAAGCTGGTAAAACTCTATTTCTTGACTCTAGTTGGTGGTAAACAAGAGTTTGCTTTAGTCTAGCACACGGAATATAGTCAATATTTTATTATAACTTTAAATAGAGCATAATTATAAAAATATTGAATCACTATGTAGTATACCTGAAATTAACATAATATTGTAAATCAACTATACTTCAACTTTTTAAAAAGGTGCTTTATAATAATTATGTTTTATGTACTTTCCTTTAATTGTGTTATTTTTCACAATAAAAAAATGTTCTTAAACAGATAGCAAAGAAAGATTTGAAAAGCAGATAGAGCAAAGCTATTGTTTAAGGCCTAAAAGTGCTATAATCACTGAAGGGCAGACACTCAGGTTGGCCTTGGGAGTGGTAGGGCTTAAAAGACCAGCTAAGGTGAGCTGAAAAGGCTCTGGGTGCTGGTGGGTGTGGCTGGCTTCTCTCCCCAGGATGGCAGTAACTGGGCAGGGAACCAGTACTGACCAAGGCTAGGAGGAAGGATGGGCCCCCATTCTTGGGAGGGTACCACTGCAGCAGTCCTGCAAGATGCCACAAAAGCCACCAAAGAGAAGCAGGAGTCACCTGGGAGCCCAGGGAACAGAACAGACAGGCTGATGAGAGGGAGTTTCGTGCATGGAGGGAGGTGCTAGTATCTCAGTCATGAAGTGGGTGGGTGGAGATAGGAGACACTCCAGAGTTCTCATCTCCCAGGAATAGGAAAACTTTTAATGTTCTAGGATTCTAAAATTAACATAACTGGGGGGAGGGGAATTGGATAAAGGTAGTCAGAGAGTACAAGTTTCCAGTTATAAGATTAGTAAGTACTAGGGACGTAATGTATAATATGATAAATATAATTAACACTGCTGTATGCTATATATGAAAGTTGTTAAGAGAGTAAATCCTAAGAGTTCTCATGAGAAAAAAAGTATTTTTTTTCTTTTTCTTTTATTTTGTATCTCTGTGAGATGATGGATGTATGTAAGTCAGATCATTATGCTGTATACTTTAACTTATATAGAGCTGTACATCACTTATATCTCAATAAAACTGGAAGGAATAAAATAAAATTAAAAACATAACAAATAATTACACACAAGCACAAAGAATTCATGGTTTTGAAACTTGCCTTTGTACGGCCTTTTTCCTTATCTAGTGATTATCCCCAGCTTTTCTGGCAGCTGTCAAAGGGAAAGACTGATCATACAAGCCAGCCCCTGGCAGAATTCATGTCAACATTCTAGGAGGGCTGGTTGGGCTAGCCAGTCCACAGCACTGATAATTAAGACATGAGTTACATCATGGGCCAGAAATGCTATGAGCCAATAATCACGGTAATAAGTAAAAGTTGGTTTCTGTATATAAGGATTTGGGCTATGACTACAGAAGACTGGGAAGGCAGTTGTCATTCTGCTCTACATCACATACCCTGATGACCTGGGTGGATGAAGGGACTGTTGACTGTGAACTAAAGGTTTAATTCATATTCAAAGTTAGTATACTTTTTTAGGGTTCCTGTTGGGACCCCCAAATGGCAAATACAATAGTGTGAAAGAAGAGGCTGGAGAGAACATCTGAAGAGGTGGGAGAACATCTCTTCATCAGGCTCTCTCTCCCTCTGGATGGCCTAACGACTCATGGCCACTGTGATAACCAGTATAAATAGGAGTGATTTGATGGGGGCAAGGGGATGTTGCAATAATCATGTATAATACAACTTTGAGTCAGTGCATAGGAAGAACCAAACATCCTGACAGCTTGCTATTGACACTGACATGACTTTTCTATTGCAGGAAACTCTTGCCCGGGATAATAAAAGTTGTAACTATCATTTTTTGCAGAAATTTCAAGAAGAAAAACATTTAAATGAACTTTGCGACTTTTCAATATTTTGCATCCCACCACTCTCTAAGACTCTGAAATCCTTGCCTCAAAACCCTCCCCTTGGGCTTCCCTGGTGGCACAGTGGTTGAGAGTCCGCCTGCTGATGCAGGGGACACGAGTCCGTGCCCTGGACCGGGAAGATCCCACATGCCGCGGAGCGGCTGGGCCCGTGAGCCATGGCCGCTGAGCCTGCGATCTGGAGCCTGTGCTCCGCAACGGGAGAGGCCACAACAGTGAGAGGCCTGCGTACCACAAAAAACAAACAAACAAAAACAAACAAATAAACAAACTCTCCCCTTGCCCTAATAATCCTCAACTATTGTAACATTATTCTTGTCCAGTCCCTAACCAAGCCCCCTCAGTGGAAGAGCTGCCTTCAAATAGACCCCAACACTTCATAAATATCCCGACTTTGCCTCTCCAGTTTAGATGGTACTCTGGCTCTGCAGAGTAGTTAGTGTTCTCCCTTTCTGTGATGAGAACTCAGCTTTACATTATCACAAAGTTGTTTTGAGGGTATTTTCAAGGGAGCCACCATTCAATTATTGAGCTCCACCAAGATCCAATGGAGACCCTCTTCACCACTGCAGCGCAAGACCCCTGATTCAGAAACAGTGTCCCCTTCTGAGGCCCTCGATCCCCTCAGGGGTCTTTCAGGCTTCACTAATGAGGGATGTAAGGCTTGTCCTGGGCCCAAGTTCCAATTTCTTATTTTAAGTCTCCTTTTTGTTGAGCTGCCCAAATACTGAATCTATTTTGTCTCCTAGCAATAAGGAACCCTTTTCAGGAATCCTTTGATTACCTGACCATATTTGAAAATCTTTTCTCCTTGGTGCATATCCGCCTTATCACTAACAAGGCAACTATTTGTCTATGTCCATCCTGGTCATTTATTGTTGTGCATATATTAGAATAAAGTTCATGGTGAAGAGGACAGGTGTGGGTCCCAATAAGTCCATCCCTAAGCCAGCCCAGGGAAAAGTTTTGTCTCAGGCCACCGAACAACACCTTATGAGAACTTTCCTCAGACTAGTTTTGTCTGTGAGAGTTTGGATCAGCAGAGATCTCTCCACGCCCTTCATCTGCTGAGAACTGTAAGTTCAACAGAGTTGCCATTGGGTAAGGTCTAGCTGTGAGGTTGGGGGTCCCCGAGCCACAGGATACACAAGCAACTCTCCACTGACATTCCCAGTCTTAGTATAAACCTCAGTCCATGCCTTCCTTGGACCCAACTTCTTACCTGTATTGATGCTATTGCCCAAATTTGTGCACTTATCTTTCTAAATAGCATCATTTCACCAAGGATAATTCAGAATGACAGTGGCCACTATAAGAACTTTTGTGTTTTTTTTTTGCGGTACGCGGGCCTCTCACTGTTGTGGCCTCTCCCGTTGCGGACCGCAGGCTCCGGACGTGCAGGCTCAGCGGCCATGGCTCACGGGCCCAGCCGCTCCGTGGCATGCGGGATCCTCCCAGACCGGGGCACAAACCCGCGCCTCCTGCATCAGCAGGCGGACTCTCAACCACTGCACCACCAGGGAAGCCCCACTATAAGAACTTTTGATACGAACAAAGTTATTCACCTGAGAAGTGCCTTTGAAGGAAAAGGGAACATAATTCCAAACATCCAACGGTCTTCACTTTTTTATTAGCATGAGGAGGCATCCAAAAGAAATTGGATTCCAAAATTGTCTCCTTAACAGATTCCTTGTCCAAAGCAAAAGAAAAATATGAACAACTTAAAACTGTCTTTTAGATCTCCCGCAAATCACAACTCAAACACACTATTCCTCTTCCTCTATCCTACATTCTTCCATCTACTGCTGCCCCATCTCTCCCTCTGACCCCCTCTCCTTCCCTCCTAGCCAGCCAGGTACCCCAAACTTCACTTAACCTCTTTAAGGGAAACCTTCTGCGGCACAGAGAAAAACTCTTATGGTGAATTTTAAGCTCTGGTTCCATTCTCAGCTGAAAGCCATTGCCTAAGACTCTCCAAGGCCTAGATAAGATAGAACATTGCAGAGGAATTTAGAATAGTTCGAGGGACATGTAATCCAGAGTGGCCAGATATATACCAATAGTGCATATGTTGCAAAAAGTTCGATAAAAAAGTCAGAATTGGAAGACCTCCAATGATGACTTAAAAGACCTTGAATTGTATAGGAAGCTGAAGGGACTTAGAAACACTGCAGATGTCGGTCAAGGACTTTCGGAGGCTATCCTTTGCCTTTCCTGGGAAATTAGTGTTCTGATTCAGTTCTTCAAGCCAAAAAAGGAGAAGCCTGATGGAGACTTTAGGGATAGGTTCTTTAATACGTTGCATTCAGTAGTAAATCTTGAAGCAGATGTGACCTTGGCTCTCCCTCTTATCTTTTTGTGAATGGCCTCAAAGCAGAAAAAGAGGATTTAATATGCAAGCAAAAAGTAGGGTGGGAAATAGGCCCATGGCCAGACCTCCAAAACCTTGAAAGAGCTCTATTTTAAAAGAGCTCTAGAACTAAGAAACTAAAGGGAAAAGAAAGAAAGAAGTTATCAATGAAGGTGTTCAATTTCCCATTCTACCTGCAAACCCACAAGGAAACATTTCTCTAAAAATTAAAAGACAGTCTTACAATTTTGATTGATGTGGTCACAATAATATCAATCTTAAACCTGAGCACTGTGATACAGATCTTCCTCAACTTATAATGGGGTCACATCCTGATAAACCCATCATAAGTTGAAAATATCCTAAGTCAAAAATGCATTTAGTAAACCTAACCTACCATCATAGCTTAGCCTTGCCACCCTTAAATGTGCTCAGAACTTACATTAATTAGCCTGCGATTGGGCAAAATCATCTAACACAAAGCCTATTTTATAATAAAGTATTGAATATCTCTTGTAACTTATTGACTACTGTACTGAAAGTGAAAAACAGAATGGTTGTGTGGGTACAGAATGGTTATAAGTGTATTGGTTGTTTCCCCTTGTGATCACGTGTCCGACTGGAAGCTGCCCTGCCCTGCCCAGCATCGTGAGAGAGGATCTTACGGCACTTTGCCAGCCTGGAGAAAAAGACCAAAATTCGAAATTCTAAGGGTGGTTTCCACCAAACTGATATCACTTTCCTACCATCTCAAAGTTGGAAGAAATCAAACCATCATAAGTCAGGGACCCTCTGTACAACCCTTTCCTTGGAGTCAACAAACTACTTGGTCAGGCATCTATCTAATAATCCTAGATATCTAAAACCACGCCTTCCCTAGGCCCCGGCACTTAACCATCATCCCTGTACTTTTAACAAAGGAATGTTCTTTTCTCCTTTGTGACACTACACTCATTAACTTAATAGCAAGGGATTTACTGTGTGAATGGAATTGCCACATTAAATGCTCTCCTGACAGCCTCTTCCCTCCAGTCCCTGAGGACCTCCCTGTTCATAATGAGGTCCTGGCTAATTCGGTTATTTATTTGCCGGTACTTTTGTGTGTAAATCAAACATAGATTGAAGCTCTCCTGTGGGCAAGCAATTCCAGAATGTCAGACACTCTACTAGAACTAAACCCATCAAGGTTCAGACTGACCCACCGAAACCTCTACCCAAGCTTGCACAATAGCCTTTCAAACAAGGCACTAAGGAAGGAATAAAACTAAAATCAAAAGCCATAAAGAGAAAGGAGTCTTCACACCTCATCCTAGTCCTTGTAATGCTCCTATCCTCCCAATCAAAAGCCCAGTGGCAGGAGTATAGATTCACTTAGGTCCCTGGGGCCATCAATAAGTCACTCTCCACTTCCCTTTAGAACCAAACTCAAATACTGTTTTATCCTCAAGGCCTAAGGAGACTGACCACATGTTGTACAATTGTAGAACTCTGTTGTGCTTTCTTTGGTGTCTCTTTAAAAGTTAATACCTGTCTTCTCCAAGGAAAATCAACAACCTACTTGGACTGGTATGCCTCAGTTTCTGAGATGCCCTTCTACTTTTCACAAGTCCTCAACCAGGACCTCCAGAGCTTTAAATTGCCCTGTGGCCCTATTCTTAGCCAATATGTGGATAATCTTTCTTGTTCCAAAGGTGAGGCAAGCTCTAAGCCTGATTCATCTCTCTGCTTCCTCTTTTAGCTCAGGGAGGGCATATGGTTTCCAAGAGAAGTGAACAATTTGTCAGAGGAAAGGGCATGACCTGAGACAAGATTTATTCCGTGGAGGCAAATCTCAATCCAGACAACCAGCTGTGCAAAAGGTACCCGGCCAACTAAGAGACAATTATGAGGATTCCTGAGTCTCACTGGCCACTGCAGGCTGTGTGTTCCCAAGTTTTCTGAAACTCCCATACCATTATTTGACCTGCCCAAGTCTCTGGTAACCAAACCTTTTCTCTGAGAACAAACATGAACTTGTTTTTTGTGAGTTGAAATGAGGTGTTCAATACCCTCCTACTCTGGGCCTAACTAAACATCATAAGCCTTTCAACCTATAAGTAAATCAGAGATCTCACTAAGCCCTTAACTTCATGAGAATAAAGACTAATAGCTTAGCCTCTCTTGTGATCCAATGGCAAGAGCTTCCCACTTTGTTGAGGGGCAGCAGCTAAACAGTCTCCTATTGGCTTGGCTTTAGAGTCTCCTTTAAACCAGATGGTCCCTCGTGCTGTACCATCTTTGTTGCTCCCTGAAAATACACATTTCACATTAAGTCGATTTACCTCCTGCGAACTTCCTTCTTTTCTCTGAGATGCTACAAAGATTGTCAAGGCAGTGCTCTCCCTCACTCTGGTAAGCAATGAACTCAGCTTCACCTGATCAGCAAGTTATTTCGGTAGCATTTCTGAGCTGGCAAATGACAGTGGTCTTTATCAGAATGTGTCCTAAACTCTCATCTGAGAAATCCCAGATTATTAAAAAATAAAAACAACCACCACTCTTTCTATTTGTCATTGATTTTGGAAAATATTACTGATTGGATCATGACTGTTCTTTGTTCCTACAGCCTCTTACTCCCCTGAAAGATGTTGGTCACTAATGGGCTGGGGTCCTGTCTCTGCTGGAAAAGAGCCGTGAAGGGGTCCAGCATGTGTTCTGTGGTGCTGAGGGGCAGTTCGTCATAAGCTTTCACCATGATGCTGTGTTCCTCCCTCCCATGCCCACACAAATATTGATGCACCCGCGGAAGAAACAGGCAGCAATACCCCTTCAGTTAGTTCCCTGGAGTCCAGCAAACTGGGGGAGGGGTTGGCAAAGGATTGGAGAGAAAAGAGGGAGGAGAGGAGTTTTCCTTATTTTGTCAGGATTCCTCTTATCAGCTCTGCTTTTCTTTGCCTGCCCTAGGGCTGACTCTGGGGAATGCCAGATTGGGGCAAATCGCAGGGTGTCCTCAGGCCACCCTCACCCACAGTATACGCACATCTCTCTCCAAGTGAAATCTGGTTCTGGTGACCAGCAAGGGCAGGCAAAGGGTAACAAAAAGCTGGCTAGGGCAGTTGACAGGAGTAGGTGAGGAGGAGTTTGTGTAAATTGAGTAAACTGCCAAAGCTGTCCCCATTTTCCTTCATCTATCTCCTGGTCTCTAAGAGCTCAGGACAGACCCCAGAGCGGCAGCCAAGGTGAGGAATTCTGCTCCCCGAACAAGGAATGGAGCAGCATTTGAAACCTACAGAAGAGGATATCCACGGGGGAGGGGGGAGTTGGGGGCGACAAGGGGGGGCGGGGGGGTAGGAAGGCTGCCTTCAACAGATAACCCCTTGTGGCTGCAGAGCAAAGGGCCCAGGAGCCTGAGCTCCACTTGACAAAAACGTCCCACGGTTACAGTTGTCTAGAAGCACGAAGAAGTGAGTCTCCTGACACTTAAAAGCTTGCTCTAACTCTCCCGTATTCTGGAATCTTCGGTCTGTGCCATGCACTATGTCACTTAGTTTTGTTTTGTCGCTTTGGTCTCGCTGTGATTTCTTGAGGGATGGCCTCCATCCCCACACGGGACTGTACGCTGGGGTCGCCCCGAGGCGGGGTCACCATAACCAGTGTTAGGCAGAGGGTGTCGTCCGCCTCTGCCCCCGAAGCTGCCCTGTAATCCTTTGAACTTCTTAGTCCCCACAGCAGCGAGCTAAGTCCTAGAGCTCGGTACAGCTTTGATCACAGTCTTCAGACACCAGTATTAAATATGTAAATACCAAGTTGGAGAAACAGCTTAAAAAGTTTAAGAAATCCAGAGCAACAGGATTCCGCAGAGGACAGGCCTGCCAGTTGGGTTGGGGGCAGACAGGTTGGAAAGAGGAGCACCGCTCTGAAAAAACAACGTTCAAGTCTCTCGCGGTGGAGGCGTCCCGAGAGTCGCTGGACTCCGAACCGGCGGGTTCTCCCGAGAGCCCCGCGGGTGGCGCGCAAGGCTCGTGCGGCCCAGCAGGTCGGGACCCGGGCGGCAGCCGGCGGCTCTCCCGGGAGGCTCGCTCTAGGAGTTGGGAGTGACCGGCCGGCCGGCCTCTCCCGGGATTTGTGACATGCCGGACAGCGATGGTGACGGGGCCACCACATAAAGCCGGGTCGTCGGGGCGGGTGTCTCCCAGGCCAAGAGCCTCGATGGGATGGGGGAGGGGTGGCGAGCGAGGCGCCCCCGACCTCCGGGGCTCCGCGCAGCATTAAAGTGACGCGCGCCCGGCTCGCCGAGGCCGCGCCACGCCCCCGCGGGGGTGGAGCCGCGGCCGGGGGCGGGTCCGAAGCTGGCGGCGCCCAGGCCTGGGGCGGGGGCTGTGACAGCAGCTGCAGCAGCGGCGGCTGCTTCTGGACGCGTCCGGGCCGCTCAGCCGGAGCCCCAGCCCAGAGACGCCAGGCGGTGCGCTGGGTGCTGCGGCTGTTGCCCGCCGGCCGCCGCCCGGGCCCCCGCTGCCACCCGGGCCCCGGCCGCCGCTGCCGCCCGGGTCGACCCCGCCCGCGTGTGTGCCCCAGCCGGGACGCCGCCCCCGGCCGGGGCTCCACTTCTCGGCCTCACCTCCCATGACAGCGCCCGCTCGAAGATGGCTGCGAAGGGCGCGCACGGCTCCCACCTGAAGATGGAGAGCGAGCTGGAGCGCTGCCGCGCCGAGGGCCACTGGGACCGCATGCCAGAGCTGGTCCGGCAGATGCAGACGCTCGTCGTGCCCGGCGGCGGGGGCGGCCGGCGAGCCAGCCCGAACACCGTGCTCACCTCTGTGGACACCGGTGAGTGAGGGAAGGAAGGGGCCGGTTCACAAGCGCGGAGCGCGCGAAAGGCGCCTCCTCCAGGAAGCGGGCCCCGACTGCGTGGGGCCGGCGGTGGCTGCTTTCGGTATTACCGTTTCTACAGTGCTGGTCTTAGGAGCAACCAGGGTAGTAAGGAAGGTTCTTCTGCCCAAGGAGAAAACTCACACGCTTTGAGGAAAAGAGAGAAACGGTTTTTGCTCTCTGCCCTTTCGGATCATGTGGGCTGCTCCGACTGCTGTGAAATGGTGGTTTCGGCACGCATCAGATTGGGGCTTAGGCCGGACTCTTGTGCCGCCCCTGCAACCCCCATTCCGGTTCCTAAACTCCGTCAGGTGAAGGCTGTGCCTGTCTCTCCTTGCCCTCCCCCTCTTTCCCACAAGTCAAATTAACGGCGAAGCTCTGTGCACAGCCAGTATGATTGGGGGCTTAACGAGCGCCGGGTGGAGTGGTGGAGAAGTGGGAAAGAGGCCTGGTAAGCCTCAGTTTCTTCTTCTGAGTTCTGGCTCGGGACGCATCTAGCCCTGGCAGTCTGTGGCTTTAGCAGTAGGGCTGGTCTGGCTGGGCTGGGCTCTTGTGCTGGGGTTGGAAGGCACCCTGATGTGGCAGTGGGAGAACACCCCGCCCCAGTCTCCAACCTCAAACCTGTTCCTGGTGCCTTCAGCTCAGCCCTGAGCCCTCTCTTTGTGCGCAGCCAACTTTAGAGCCTTTGTGGAAGGAGGCAGGGAGTAAATAAATACAGATATAAAGAGTTTTAAACACTGCCCAGCCTGTGGAAGGCTCTGTGAGGAGACAGAATGATAACGATAATAGTAACAGTAATAGCTAACTCGCTCACTCACTGTGTGCCAGTGTACTAAGCACTGCAATCAACCCAGTTTCTCCCAACAACCCCATGAAGCAGGTGCTCTTGTTTGCCACTTACAGATAAAGAAACTGAGGCACAGAGAACTTAAATAACTTGATCATCCAGCCAATAAGTGGTGGAACCAGGATTTGAACCCAGGTTTCTGAGTACATCCTTTTAACCACTTGCACCATGACCTCTCCAAGGAGTATAACAAAATCCCAGCTTGAAGAGGTGACAAAATGGATGGGAAGGCGGAGGGGCGATCAGAGGGCAATTGCGTTAGATTATGGTGCTTAGAGGAAAAGAAGTTTTCAGGAAGCAGCAGAACTGGTACCGGCCTCTAACTCGTGCTGGGAAGGGCAGAGTGTTTGCCCAATGAGGAGGAAGGATAGATGGACATTGAGGGGGCTAGGTGGCAGGGATGGACAGTCGGTTTGAGGCTTTGAGGTAGGTCTGAGCGTGGCAGTGAGGGGTAGTGGCCAGAGCTAAAGATGCACGTTTGGTAGAACCTGATGAGACCCCGCCTTCCAGGGAAGGACAGATACATTTCAGGTTCCCCTTTGTCCCCTGTGTGGGGTGATGTGGTGGGGTGGGGCTGGTGAGGGTGGAATGGAAGATGACCCATGCAGAGGGCACTGGGGCCTGGTCAAGTGTGGGAATCTGGGTGAGGTTGGCAGCGCCACAGAGAAGCATGCTGGGCCCAAGACAGTAACCGGGGCCGCCTAGAGTCTATCCAGGGCTTTACTTCCTAAGCTGTTCTTTAGAGGTCTCAAGGAGGTTGAGTAATTCCTTGGTATTCTAGGATAAAAGGGTTTGGGGAGCCAAAAAAGCTAAGTCATTAGACCTAACAGATTCAATATTGTTAAACTGATCTTTTTTAACTGCAGGACTTCTCAGAGCCTTTAATATGCTCACCTGCGTATGATGTTCAAGCCGAGGTTAGAGTATAAATACCACATTTCTCAAACTTACTTTGACCGTACTCTATGAAGGATTATTGGGAAACACTGGTATGGCATAGTTTATAAATGGTATGGTATAGTTATAAAGTGCTTCTTCTATTTGAAAAAAACTTTTTTTGTAAACAGCCCTGTGGGGAGGGCAGGAATTATTGTCCCCATTTTAGACATCAAGGCCCAGAAAGGTCACATAATGAGTATGTGGCAGAGACTGTACCCAAACCGGAGTCCCTGACACCAGGTCTGCTAGTGACAGAGGGAGGAGTGTGGAGCCTGGGTTGGCTTCACTGTGGGAGCTGACTAGCACAAAGAGGGAGGCTAAGGTCAGTGGGGTCTCTTCTGCCAATTTTGGGGTTTGGTCCTCTGAGCGATTTTCTCCCATTGTTATTTCCAGATACATTTATCCCAGAACGTACACATGCCTGCACACACGTGCACACACAGACACACACAAGGAAGGAAAACAAATGACTCCCGAAGCCCATGCTTAGGGCATTTTTTGGATTGTCTGCTATTTTGGTTCTCTCTCCACTGGGTTCCTTGATCACTGGAGGGATCCAGGGCCTGTTTTTTTGAGGGGTTGTGGACACTGAGCCACCTGCAGCCCGGGAGGGAGATTCTTAAAAGTCCCACCTGGTGTGTTAGACTCAACGACCAGAAGCTTCAACATAATTACATAATTTGGGAGAGGTGAGGAAGGTGCTGAGGGAGGAGGACAAACCCCAGCTGAGCGCTATTTTACAGACAGAGGCCCTGCTGTATCTGTGGGATTTCCCAAAGAAACGAAGGATAGCCCCCAGAACATGGGTTTCACTCCAGGGAGCACAAGGGGAAGACCCAGCTGAAGGGGGGGGACCTCTTTCTGGTCTGGTGGGAGTAAAGGATCAGGAGATGCTCCCGCGGAAGGGGCCCCCTTTTCCTGTCTGGGGAGGCTGCTCCCCACCACCTGCCCAGGGGGAAGGTGGTTACTACTGTTTGTACATTTTCTTTCAGACTCACATCCGGTTTAGATTTGGTCAGGATGGAGCAGGGGAACTCCAGAGGGTGGCTAGCTGTAAAGGGTTTTGTTCACGTAAAAACAAAGAGCCCCATCCAAGTGGTTTAAAAAGAAACAAAACACTTTATTGAGAAAAGTTTCCAAAACGTCAAAAAAGTAGAGAGAAAAATGAATCCCATATACCCATCAACCAGTGTCAGTGATCACAAACTCCTGAATAGTTTTGTCTGAGCTACACCCTGGGCCGTTTCTCCCCCACGTTGCAATATTTCAGTATGTATTTATTAATAAACAAGAACTCTTTTGAAAAATAAAACTACCATATTTTTACTACAGCTCCCCCTCATCTAATTATTTAATTTTACAGTTTGTTTGCTAGAATGAGGATCCAAATAAGGCCACACATTGCATTTGGTTAATGGGTTGAATCTTTCTTTTATCCCCAACATTTTATTATGAAAAGTTCAAACATACAAAAAGTTGAAAGAATTTTGCAGTAAACACCTGTATTCCCACCACCTAGATTCGAATATTCTTTTACTATACTTGCTTAAATCACATCTGCTACTCTCTCCATCCATCTGCAGTCTCTCCTAATCTGTAGTCATCCCCTATCTTTTTTTTTAATTAGTGATTTTTTAAAAAAAAAACTGGAAATTGTTCTGAGCATCTTTTCAGTCGAAGTTAGCAGGAGTACATTTGGGGCAGGTGGCCTCTCACTAGTTTTGCCCTCTTCCTCCTCTTGCCACGGTTGGAAGGTCCCAGCCCTTTGCAGTCCTGTGAAGTGAGCAGCTGCAGAGACCACCGTGGCCCCATTTGACCCAGTAGGGAAGGGTCTGGTCTGAGCACCTGGCCTGCCAGCTGGAACCACCTTTCCTGACTGAATTGACAGGTGGAAGAATGGGGAGCACTGCCCTGCAAATATGGGTTCCAGGGAGGGGGCAGGTATCCTTGAAGTGGGTCCCTGTGAACTGGCACGCTGCGAGAGGCCTGGAGAGGGGTGGGAGTGGAGAGGAAGCTAGCCGCTGGAGGCCTCCTAAACAAGGTGGGGAGACTGGGCGGGCCACTAAGTGGGGACTTCCTTTGGACCTCTGCTAAGAGCAGAGAGCTGGGCTGGGCTGCCAGAATCAGGAGCCGGGCTCCCAGAGTCTGTTGCACTGTCTGGGAGGAAGGCCTTCCTAAATTAGCCCCAGCAAGGGAGAAGCTGGAACACTTTACCCAAACCAGGATAGGGAGTAGGTTTCATACGCTAGGATGATGAAGAGCAATCTGTTTTACCTTTGGAGAAGGATACGAAAGCCTCGATCCACCTGGATTCTTATTTAACAACTGAAAACCTAGAACCTTTCATTCCAAACTACCCTTCAGTTCCATAGACTGACCAGTTGAGAACAGTGGGATGGAAAATGTGGAGCAGGGAAGAGAGTTAGACAAGGAAGAAAAGAAAGTAAATTTCCGATATCTACTTGAGTGTATGCTAAACAGAAAAACAGAGAGACTGAGTTGGGTGTGAAGAGGGAGGGCAAAAAGGCTCTGGAGAAGGATCCGGAGTGTTAATCTACAAAACAGTCTGAAACTCACAAGTGTGTGGCAGTGAGAACTACTCTTATTCCTGTCCTTGGAATTACGATTCGCTTTTAACCTACTGTTTACAGCTCTTAGACTGTTCTTCATTTCCAAACTGTCAGAAGCTCTGCTCTGTGTGGGAGGTGGGGAAGAGGACTGTTCTTTGGCTGTGTTATGTTATGTGGGTTGTGACCATAACAACATTGCATCTTTATTGTCATCTATAAAATGGGAATCATTTCTACCTATCAGGGCTGTGCAGGTCAAATGATACTATATAATAAAGTACCTGGTACTCAGTGGGCCATCAGCAAATACCAGCCCCCCTTTTTCAGTAAAAGGCACTTTTGAAGTTTAGAGCAGTGCTTCTCAAACGGTCTGTGGTGAAGGCTCAGTTTTATGTTCTGGTTTTTTTTTTTTTAGATTCCCAATCTGTTGTGTTCTGATACTTTCTTAAAATCCATAAACTGGATTTTAAGAAAGTACCACCACCAATTTTTTAGTATTTGATTCAACAATTATTCTGTCACATGGTTATCAGCGTTTCTGAACATATACTCCAAATTTCTGCACTCACCCCGCGGGACTGGGTCACAAAGACGCACAGACCCACCCCAGCCCACGGACCACACGTGTTCAGAGGACATTTTGAGGAGAGGTGTGGGCCCTGGGGAGTATTTCAAGATTGAGGTTTGCCTAGAAGGAAGCTGGTTTCTCTTGGCATGAAAGGAAAGGAGCCCTAGGGAGCTCTGGGCGGGGCAGCTGGGTGGCGGAGGCGGGACCCGGTGGCCGGAAGGCTGGGCTGCAGACTGGCACCTGCAGACCGCGGGGCGGGAGCTGTGCGCACCGCTGCACCTGACGGCGGAGGGGCGGGACCAGCCCGGCAGGCGGAGCCTGGGGAGGGATGAGGTTCTGTGGGAAGGAGGAGGTTCATAGCTCTACCTCAGGTTTTACAGATGCAAAACAGATTAGAAGGGGACAGCCCATTGCCAAGTGGCCCACAGCTCAGGAATGCTGCTCAGGCACCCACTTCTAAGCAGCCCACTCCCCCTCCTGGCTGAGCTATTGGAAACGTAGAAGATTCCTTCTATTCTTGGGTCGATTTAAATTTAATTTTGACTAGGTAATATATTCACATGGGTCAACCTTCCAAAGGTACCCAAAAGTAACGAGTGAAAAGCCTCCCTCCATCTCTGCCCCCGTCCCTGTAAGGTAGAAAAGTTAGCAGATGTTCGTGTTATCCTTTTACATATTTTCATGCATAAACACACAGTGGTCCACTGTGTGTGCTCTACTTTCTAATCAGTTTATCTTGAAGTTCATGTCATGACAGCCCCTACAGAGCCTCCTCATCCCTTTATATGGTGGCATGGTGTCCCTTTTAATGGATATATCATGCTTTATTTAATCAGCCTTCTGTTGATGGACATAAAGTTTTCTCTGGTTTTCTGCTATTATAAACAGCGCAGCAGGAATGACCTTATATGTTGGTCGTTTTACACATACATGTTCGAGGACATCTGTAGGCGTGGGATTGCTGAGTCAGTGGGATGTGCAAGAAATAATTTTGATATATGTCTCCAAGTTGCCCTTTCTAGAGGTTCTACCAACTTCTGTCCCACTAGTGATGGATGATAGTTTGAACCATCATTTTTGGCCATTTCTTCCTAATGTTACTTTTAGAAATCATGAGGTAGGTAGCAAAGGATGGGCTACTAGGCTGTGACATCCATCTGGGCTTCCAGGATGCTCTCTGTGGGGAATCTCCCTTACGAAGAGAGACAATTATTCAGGGACATGCAATTTTACACCTGTGGCTTTGAGTTGTGAGCAAACTTCAGTGGTCCTGAGAGTAAGGAGTGAGTGGCATTCTGAGTAGGTCTGAGAATGCCATTCTGGCAGCAGGAAGAGCACTAGAGGACGTGGGATCGAGCACATGTTCCTGGAGGCATTTTGTTTTCTTAATAAATTTATGTATTTTATTTTATTTTTGGCTGCATTGGGTCTTTGTTGCTGCATGGGCTTTCTCTAGTTGTGGCAAGCGGGAGCTACTCTTCGTTGTGGTGTGTGGACTTCCCATTGCGGTGACTTCTCTTGTTGCGGAGCATGGGCTCTAGGCGCGCAGGCTTCAGTAGCTGTGGTGCACGGGCTTGGTAGTTGTGGCTTGTGGGTTCTAGAGCACAGGCTCAGTAGTTGTGGTGCACAGGCTTAGTTGCTCTACGGCATGTGTGATCTTCTCGCACCAGGGCTCGAACCCATGTCCCCTGCATTGGTAGGCAGATTCTTAACCACTGTGCCACCAGGGAAGCCCCCCTGGAGGCATTTTGGATGGGCACAGAACTCCCTGAGCCTCAGGGCTTCCCCATGGGGGAGTGGAAAGGATCCCATTACTCAGTTGCTATTTATTGGGTGCCTGTATTAAATGGTCCTTGCTCTGTTCGAGGGGGACAGGCCAGGAGCCTGTCACCAAGCACAGCCACCCAAGGCGGTCCTGAAACCACCCTCAACCTCAAACCCTGCACCCTGAGCAGCTGGATCCCACCCCACTCAGGTCGCCCCTGCCGTAGGTAGCAGGGATACGGTGGCTTCAGGATTGCAGTTTTCAGTGCTGTGGGGGAGACAGCAAAGTAAACCAAGCAGTATGAAATCATTAGCCAAGGGGTGAGGTCTGTGGACGAGCTAACGTGTGCGGGAACTCCAGAAAGTCCCAAGGATTGCCGTGCTACACCAGTAAATCTGCTTCCGGCCTTAACTCTCCTTGGTTGCTAGGTTATCCCCCTGGGTCATGCTAAAATACCTTAATAACAGAGAAAACCAATTCTGCTACATGGAAGATAGGAGCACCTGACAATGTGTTATTAAGCCAGCTTGTATATTTTTCCTCTTCAGTTGTCTGCAGGGAATTCCTTCCTTGTGTAAGAACTTATCACCTTGGAGCATGGGTGTGACTTTGTCCCTCAATATTTTTTTTTCCTTTTTTAAAATTTAATTTAATTTAATTTTGAATTTTATTTATTTTTTATACAGCAGGTTCTTATTAGTTATCCATTTTATACATATTAGTGTATACATGTCAATCCCAATCTCCCAATTCATCCCACCACAACCCCCCCCCCCACTTTCCCCCCTTGGTGTCCATATGTTTGTTTCTCTACATCTGTGTGTCTATTTCTTCCCTGCAAACTGGTTCGTCTGTAGCATTTTTCTAGATTCCACATATATGCATTAATATACGATATCTGTTTTTCTCTTTCTGACTTACTTCACTCTGTATGACAGTCTCTAGATCCATCCACGTCTCAACAAATGACCCAATTTCGTTCCTTTTTATGGCTGAGTAATATTCCATTGTATGTACGTACCACATCTTCTTTATCCACTTGTCTGTCGATGGACACTTAGGGTGCGTCCATGACCTGGCTATTGTAAACAGTGCTGCAATGAACACTGGAGTGCATGTGGCTTTTTGAATTATGGTTTTCTCTGGATATATGCCCAGTAGTGGGATTGCTGGGTCATATGGTAATTCTATTTTTAGTTTTTTAAGGGACCTCCATACTGTTCTCCATAGTGGCTGTATCAACTTACATTCCCACCAACAGTGCAAGAGGGTTCCCTTTTCTGCACACCCTCTCCAGCATTTGTTGTTTGTAGATTTTCTGATGATGCCCATTCTGACTGGTGTGAGGTGATACCTAATTGTAGTTTTGATTTGCATTTCTCTAATAATTAGTGATGTTGAGCAGCTTTTCATGTGATTCTTGGCCATCTGTATGTCTTCTTTGGAGAAGTGTCTATTTAGGTCTTCTGCCCATTTTTGAATTGGGTTGTTTGTTTTTTTAATATTGAGCTGCATGAACTGTTTATATATTTTGGAGATTAATCCTTTGTCCATTGATTCGTTTGCAAATATTTTCTCCCATTCTGAGGGTTGTCTTTTCGTCTTGTTTATAGTTTCCTTTGCTGTGCAAAACCTTTTAAGTTTCATTAGGTCCCATTTGTTTATTTTTGTTTTTATTTCCATTACTCTAGGAGGTGGGTCAGAAAATACCTTGCTGTGATTTATGTCAAAGAATGTTCTTCCTATATCTTCCTCTAAGAGTTTTACAGTGTCCTGTCTTACATTTAGGTCTTTAATCCATTTTGTGTTTATTTTTGTGTATGGTGTTAGGGAGTGTTCTAATTTCATTCTTTTACATGTAGCTGTCCAGTTTTCCCAGGACCACTTACTGAAGAGACTGTCTTTTCTTCATTGTATATCCTTGCTTCCTTTGTCATAGATTAGTTGACCGTAAGTGTGTGGGTCTATCTCTGGGCTTTCTATCATGTTCCACTGATCTGTGTTTCTGTTTCTGTGCCAGTACCATATTGTCTTGATTACTGTAGCTTTGTAGTATAGTCTGAAGTCAGGGAGTCTGATTCCTCCAGCTCTGTTTTATTCCCTCAAGATTGCTTTGGCTATTTGGGGTCTTTTGTGTCTCCATACAAATCTTAAGATTTTTTTGTTCTAGTTCTGTAAAAAATGCCGCTGGTAATTTGATAGGGATTGCATTGAATCTATAGATTGCTTTGAGTAGTATAGTTATTTTCACAATATTGCTTCTTCCAATCCAAGAACATGATATATCTCTCCATCTGTTTGTGTCATCTTTGATTTCTTTCATCAGTGTCTTATAGTTTTCTGAGTACAGGTCTTTTACCTCACTAGTAGGTATTTTATTCTTTTTGTTGCAGTGGTGAATGGGATTGTTTCCTTAATTTCTCTTTCTGATCTTTTGTTGTTAGGGTATAGGAATGCAAGAGATTTCTGTGCATTAATTTTGTATCCTGCAACATTACCAAATTTGTTGATTAGCTCTAGTAGTTTTCAGGTGGCATCTTTAGGATTCTCTATGTATAGTATCATGTCGTCTCCAAACAATGACAATTTTACTTCTTTTCCAATTTGTATTCCTTTTATTTCTTTTTTGTCTCTGATTGCTGTGGCTAAGACTTCCAAAACTATGTTGAATAATAGTGGCGAGAGTGGACATCCTGTCTTGTTCCTGATCTTAGAGGAAGTGCTTTCAGTTTTTCACCATTGAGAATGATGTTTGCTGTGGGTTTGTTGTATATGGCCTTTATTATGTTGAGGTAGGCTCCCTCTATGCCCACTTACTGGGGAGTTTTTGTCATAAATGGGTGTTGAATTTTGTCAAAAGCTTTTTATGCATTTACTGAGATGATCATATGGTTTTTATTCTTCAGTTTGTTAATATGGCGTATCACATTGATTGATTTGCGTATATTGAAGAATCCTTGCATCCTTAGGATAAATCCCACTTGATCATGGTGTGTGATCCTTTTAATGTGTTGTTGGATTCTGTTTGCTAGTATTTTGTTGAGGATTTTTGCATCTATATGCAAAAAATACTTTATTGCTAAAAATGCTAACCGTCATCTGACCCTTCAGTGAGTCATAGTCTCTGCTGGTGGAGGGTCTTGCCTCGATGTTGATGGCAGCTGACTGATCAAGGCAGTGGTTGCTGAAGGTTGGGGTGTCTGAGGCAATTTCTTCCAATAAGACAATAAAGAAGTTTGCCACACAGATTGACTCTATAGTCATCAGTGATATTGGTCTGTAATTTTCTTTTTTTGTAGTATCTTTGTGTGGTTTTGGTATCAGGGTGATGGTGGCCTCGTAGAATGAGTTTGGGAGTGTTCCTTCCTCTGCAATTTTTTGGAAGAGTTTGAGAAGGATGGGTGTTAACTCTTCTCTAAATGTTTGATAGAATTCACCTGTGAAGCCATCTGGTCCTGGACTTTTGTTTGTTGGAAGATTTTTAATCACAGTTTCAATTTCATGACTTGTGATTGGTCGGTTCATATTTTCTATTTCTTCCTGCTTCAGTCTTGGAAGGTTATACCTTTCTAAAAATTTGTCCATTTCTTCCAGGTTGTCATAGAGTTGCTTGTAGTAGTCTTTTAGGATGCTTTGTATTTCTGCAGTGTCTGTTGTAACTTCTCCTTTTTCATTTCTAATTTTATTGATTTGAGTCCTCTTTTTCTTGATGAGTCTGGCCAGTGGTTTATCAATTTTGTTTATCTTCTCAAAGTACCAGCTTTTAGTTTTATTAATCTTTGCTATTGTTTTCTTTGTTTCTATTTCATTTCTTTCTGCTCTGATCTTTATGATTTCTTTCCTTCTACTAACTTTGGGTTTTGTTTGTTCTTCTTTCTCTAATTCCTTTAGGTGTAAGGTTAGATTGTTTATTTGAGATTTTTCTTGTTTCTTGAGGTAGAATTGTATTGCTATAAACTTCCCACTTACAACTGCATTTGCTGCATCCCATAGGTTTTGGATCATTGTGTTTTCATAGTCATTTGTCTCTAGGTACTTTTTTTTTTTTTTTTTTTGTGGTATGCGGGCCTCTCACTGCTGTGTCCTCTCCCGCTGCGGAGCACAGGCTCCGGACGCGCAGGCTCAGCGACCATGGCTCACGGGCCCAGCCGCTCCATGGCATGTGGGATCCTCCCGGACCGGGGCACGAACCCGTGTCCCCTGCATCGGCAGGTGGACTCTCAACCACTGCGCCGCCAGGGAAGCCCTCTAGGTATTTTTTGATTTCCTCTGATTTCTTCAGTGATCTCTTGGTTATTTAGTAACATATTGTTTAGCCTCCCTGTGTTTGTCTTTTAAGTTTTTTTCCCCTCAGTTGATTTCTAATCTCATAGTGTGGTGGTCAGAAAAGATGCTTGATATGATTTCAATTTTCTTAAATTTACTGAGGCTTGATTTGTGACCCAAGATGTGATCTGTCCTGGAGAATGTTCTGTGCGCACTTGAGAAGAAAGTGTAATCTGCTGTTTTTGGATGGAATGTCCTATAAATATCAATTAAATCTATCTGGTCTGTTGTGTCATTTAAAGCTTGTGTTTCCTTATTAATTTTCTGTCTGGATGATCTGTCCACTGGTGTGAGTGAGGTGTTAAAGTCCCCTACTATTATTGTGTTACTGTCGATTTCCTCTTTTATAGCTGTTAGCATTTGCCTTATGTATTGAGGTGCTCCTGTGTTGGGTGCATAAATATTTACAATTGTTATATCTTCTTCTTGGATTGATCTCTTGATCATTATGTAGTGTCCTTCCTTGTCTCTTGTAACATTCTTTATTTTAAAGTCTAGTTTATCTGATGTGAGTATTGCGACTCCAACTTTCTTTTGATTTCCATTTGTCTGGAATATCTTTTTCCATCCCCTCACTTTCAGTCTGTATGTGTCCCTAGGTCTGAAGTGGATCTCTGGTAGACAGCATATGTGGGTCTTGATTTGTATCCATTCAGCGACCCTGTGTCTTTTGGTTGGAGCATTTAATCCATTCACATTTAAGGTAATTATCGATATGTATGTTCCTATTACCATTTTCTTAATTGTTTCGGGTTTGTTTTTGTAGGTCCTTTTCTTCTCTTGCATTTCCCACTTAGAGAAGTTCCTTTAGCATTTGCTGTAGAGCTTTTTTGGTGGTGCTGAATTTTCTTAGCTTTTGCTTGTCTGTCAAGCTTTTGATTTCTCCATCAAATCTGATTAAGATCCTTGCCGGGTAGAGTAATCTTGGTAAGATCCTTGCCGGGTAGAGTAATCTTGGTTGTAGGTTCTTCCCTATCACTTTAGATATAGCGTGCCACTCCCTTCTGGCTTGTAGAGTTTCTGCTGAGAAATGTTAACCTTATGGGAGTTCCCTTGTATGTTATTTGTCATTTTTCCCTTGTTGCTTTTAATAATTTTTAATTATATTAATTAAAATATAATTTTAATTATATTTAATTAAAATTTAATTATATTAATATGATTATATTAAATTATATATATAATATATTAAAATTATAATATAATTAATTATATTAATTAAAATTTAATTATATTAATTAAATTATAATTTTTAATTATATTAATAATTAATAATTTTTCTTTGTCTTTAATTTTTGTCAGTTTGATTACTGTGTGTCTCGGTGTGTTGCTCCTTGAGTTTATCCTTCCTGGGACTCTCTGCACTTCCTGGACTTGGGTGGCTATTTCCTTTCCCATGTTAGGGAAGTTTTCTACTATAATCTTTTCAAATATTTTCTCAGGTCCTTTCTCTCTCTCTTCTCCTTCTGGGACCCCTATAATGCGAATGTTGTTGTGTTTAATGTTGTCCCAGAGGTCTCTTAGGCTGTCTTTGTTTCTTTTCATTCTTTTTTCTGTATTCTGTCCCATGGCAGTGAATTCTGCCATTCTGTCTTCCAGGTCACTTATCCGTTCTTCTGCCTCAGTTACTCTGCTATTGATTCCTTCCAGTGTATTTTCCTTTCAGTTATTGTATTGTTCATCTCTGTTCATTTTTTAATTCTTCTAGGTCTTTGTTCTTTAATTCTTCTAGGTCTTTGTTAAACATTTCTTGCGTCTTGTCAGTCTTTGCCTCCATTCTTTTTCCAAGCTCCTGAATAATCTTCACTATCATTATTTTGAATTCTTTTTCTGGAAGGTTGCCTATCTCCACTTCATTCAGTTGTTTTTCCAGGGTTTTATCTTGTTCCTTCATCTGGTACATAGTCCTCTGCCTTTTCATTTTGTCTTTCTGTGAATGTGATTTTCGTTCCACAGGCTGCAGGATTGTAGTTCTTCTTGCTTTTGCTGTCTGCCCTCTGGTGGATGAGGCTATCTAAGAGGCTTGTGCAAGCTTCCTGAAGGGAGGGCCTGGTGGTGGGTAGAGCTGGCTGTTGCTCTGGTGGGCAGAGCTCAGTAAAACTTTAATCCGCTTGTCTGCTGATGGGTGTGGCCGAGTTCCCTCTCTGTTGGTTTTTTGGCCTGAGGCGACCCAGCACTGCAGCCTACCTGCTCTTTGTTGGGGCTAATGGTGGACTCTGGGAGGGCTCACGCCAAGGAGTACTTCCCAGAACTTCTGCTGCCAGTGTCCTTGTCCCCATGGTGAGCCACAGCCACGCCCTGAATCTGAGAAGACCCTCCAACACTAGCAGGTAGGTGTGGTTCAGTCGCCTATAGGGTCACTGCTCCTTTCCCTGGGTCCCGATGCACACACTACTTTGTGTGCGCCCTCCAAAAGTGGAGTCTCCCCTTCCCTCAGTCCTGTCGAAGTCCCGCAATCAAATCCTGCCAGGCTTCAAAGTCTGATTCTCTGGGAATTCCTCCTCCCGTTGCTGGACCCCCAGGTTGAGAAGCCTGATGTGGGTCTCAGAACCTTCACTCCAGTGGGTGGACTTCTGTGGCATAAGTGTTTTCCAGTTTGTGGGTCACCCCCCCAGCAGCCATGGGATTTGATTTTATTGTGATTGCACCCCTCCTACCATCTCATTGTGGCTTCTCTGCTGTCCTTGGATGTGGGGCATCTTTTCTGGTGAGTTCCAGCATCCTGTCAATGATTATTCAGCAGTTAGTTGTGATTCTGGTGCTCTCGCAAGAGGGAGTGAGCGCACGTCCTTCCACTCCGCCATCTTGAACCAATCTCTGTCCCTCATTTTAAATTCTGAAATTCTGGGCTTGTTCCAAGTCCTGGGAACTCCACCTCCTCAAACACTGAACTACAGAAAATAAACCCAAGGGGGCAGTTGGTGCTGTGACCATGGTAGAATGTGTGTTTTTTCTTTAAAGGCTGTTTTAAGTGCATAGAAACTATGTCTTTATTTTCTCAGATCCGAGCCATTCAAATGCTGGGTTGGGGGTGTTGGGTGGGTACAGGGGCGTGTACCAGTCTCCACATCTGCCGTGTTCAGGGGACTACTGTCCTCACATAGCCACTGTGATCCCTGCCCTGTTTTCCAGATGGCTTTGGGAAATTGCTCCTGGCCGAGGCCCTCCTGGAGCAGTGTCTGAAGGAGAACCACGCCAAGATAAAAGACTCTATCCCTCTGCCGGAGAAGAGTGAGCGGAAGATGAATGAAGCCAGAAACCATCTGAGCAGTATCCTGAATCACGGGAGGCTGCCGGTAAGTTGTAGACCCCCCGCCCACCCAGCCTGGAGCTGTCTCTCCTCTCTCCTGCCTCGTCTCTGCTGTGAGGACCTTCTGGGGTCATTTGGTCACCTGAGCAGCAAGTGTCCCTCAAGGGTTGGCCTGCCCTGTTCAGTACAGTAGCCACTAGCCACATGGCTTGTCCAAACTGAGCTGCGCTGTGAGTGTGAAACACACACTGGATTTTGAAGACTTAGTACAAAACGCGGAATATAAAAGAGCATCAATTCTTTATACTGATTACATATTCAAATGATAATATTTAGAATATATTAAATAAAATGTATTATTAAAATTAATTTTACCTATATTGACCTTTTTTAATGTGACTAGAAATGTTTACTAGAAAAATCTAAATTACACTTGTGGCTTGCACTTGTGGCCCAAGTTATATATTTCTATTACACAGCGTTTGGTTGACCTAGTTTGTGCCTGGTCCTTTGGCTTCTTTGAGCATCTCAGGGAAATAAAACCTCAGTGAATGTATGATCTAGTTGGAAACAGGCAAACGTTCTGAGTTGGCTAGCAGCGGAAGCACTCCATAACATGGCAAGCCAGTTCGAGTCCATGTGCACTTATTGAGCAACTACTATATGCAAGGCACTGAGGGGCAGTAGAGAGGGAAGTATAGTCACAGCTTTCTTTAGACCTTTACTGCTCAAAGCATGGTCCACCCACACGCAGTATGGGCATCATCTGGGAGCTGGTTAAGAATGCAAAATCTGATTCAGAACCTGCATTTTAACAAGCTCTCTTGGTGATTCTCAGGCAGTTTCAAGTTTGAAACTGTTCTCAATTACCATGTATCCTGAACTATAAAAGAAGTATGGGTATGTCATTAGAGACCCCAAGGGGAAATGATTTTTCAAGAGATGTTCCAAAGTAATATATTTCCTGACTTACATATTTTATTGCAACCTACTATGTGCAAGGCATTGTATTATGTACTTTCAGGGCAATAAAGATGAGTCCAGCATGGACCCTGCCCTCAGGGAGGTTGCAAGGCTACTGGGAAGATAGTCCTATTAAAAAATTATTCAAGGTGTACTGTGACACATGCTACAGGAGTAGCATACATGGGGAGGCAAGTCTGAGGGGGACACTCCCTGGGGTGAGGTGGGGAGTCAAGTCAGGATTATGATAGCACTGGAATTGGACCCATCTGGGGGCTGGACCTTGAAGGAGGTCAGGATATAGACATACACAGATAAGACAAGGCATTCCAAGCTACAGAAGCAGTGTATAATCAAAGAGCTCCCTTAGAAGAATTCCCTTAAAGTATGTCAGTTAGCAAGAGTGTAAGGGACTGGTGTGTAATTGGTGTAAAGGGACATTAGGGCGAGAAAGTGGGACTGGAACAGCAGGCCAAGAAGTGGGGGGGCGTTTTCTATAAGCAGTGTGGGGAGACTATACTGGAAGTTTAAGGTAACTGCGTTTAGACTCCTTGACAGGGATTATTGTAGCTCTGGGAGGTTTTGTCTCGGATTAAAATAGCTGCTTGACCCTGAGCCTGTCCCCTGATATCCTGGACCCTCCAATTCCTCATCTGCCAATCAAAATGGTTGGACTTGATTGATGGGTCTCAAGCTTTTCCCACCAAGACCCTTTTAATTTTTTTCTTTCCAGTAGACTCTATTATATATTTTAAAATTCTTTTTAAAATAAAAATGACTCGGGCTTATTGTAAAAAAAAAATTCACTAAGTAAAATAAAGAGTTTGACTAATAAATACATCCTTGTTTCCACCCCTACCCCCATGCCCACTTCCATCCCCAGAGTTGAGCGCTAGTCACCATTTGGTGTGAATCCCATATGCTTTCTTTGTGCGTTAACAAACACGCATACACATGTGTGGAGCTTTCTTTTCTTATTAGTCATAGGATTCATATTTGTCAAGTTGCACTTTTGCACTGAAAACTTTCACTTGAAGCTTTCTGCATGCCAGTACCTCATTCTTTGTATTGGCTGAATGGTATCCACGTGTATTATTGTGAAAACTATTTTGTCTACCATATCACATTTATTAAGTACAAATTTTACCATGCTTAGGAGTTCCCTGGTGGCCTAGCAGTTAGGATTCTGGGCTTTCACTGCTGTGGCCCGCGTTCAATCCCTGGTCAGGGAACTGAGATCCCGCAAGCTGTGTGGTGTGACCAAAAAACTAAAATTAAACATTAAAAAATGGCTAGCAGTTAGTTTTAAAATTTTACCATGCTTTGTTAATCAAAGACATACATAGACATCAGTGAAATCGAGAAATTCACTGTTTTCCGAGCCAAGGCCAAAAACTTGCTGTTGATCAGGCAAAATAAAAGATTAAAAATAGTTTGTGGGATTCTCTATCTTACCCCAAAGGCCAGGGTGTGGCTAGGGGGATGCTCTTTCCTGGCAGCAGATGAAATCTCAGGTGGATTCCCCTGCATCCCGAGTAGCTCTGATGGGATGAGGAGGAGAGGTGGGTCCTGGGGCGCCTGCTCAGGGTAGTTTGGAACTTTCTACTCTTAGTCATCTCTGAGATCCTATACAGCTCAGTGCTTTGGAGGCTGGTGACAATGAGCCATTTGTCCTAACTTCTGTTATCCAGTGAGTGCCAGGCTTCGCACCCTCTCGCTGGTGCCTCTCTGTAACCTTCTGCAATGGTATTTACTATTATCCCCATTTTCCAGATGAAGAAACTGAGACCTAGGAGAGGTTAGTCACTTAGCCAAGGACCACAGTGCAGGTCTTGAATGCGGGCCTATTTGCCTCTACTCCCAAGTTCTCATGCTGTTTGCCATTTCCTGGTGCTGTCTCCGTAGTGCTGGAGTAGAAATGAAATAATGACTGAGAAACCTGAGCTAACGTTGGTGGTGATGCTGCCACTCCTGCTTTTTCAGGTCTCATTTTGCATCTGTGAAGTATTTCCTCATCTTTTCTTCCTCTTACCTGGGTATCCACATGAGGTCATTCTTCCCTATTTATTGACAGAGACAATGAGAAACAAAAAGACTAGGTGACACGCCTGACCCACCCAGCAGAGGGACTATTCCCCAGACCCAGTGACTTCCTACATAGCATCCTTCCACAGGGCCTGGGCTCTGTGGTTCCCTGACTGTTGGATTGACAGGCCAGGTTCAAATTCAGAGGCATGGGTTCTGCTGAGTGTAGCCAACTTTTCATTCTGCCAAGTAAGGACATTAAAAAAGCCCCAAGGGCTTCCCTGGTGGCGCAGTGGTTGAGAGTCTGCCTGCCGACGCAGGGGACACGGGTTCGTGCCCCGGTCCGGGAAGATCCCACATGCTGCGGAGCGGCTGGGCCCGTGAGCCATGGCCGCTGGGCCTGCGCATCCGGAGCCTGTGCTCCGCAATGGGAGAGGCCACAACAGTGAGAGGCCTGCGTATCGCAAAAAAAAAAAAAAAAAAGCCCCAAAACACAACAGCAAAACCATACCATCTTCTATAACCATCACTCCATAAAAGAAAAAACAACACTGAAACACAAGACAGATGTGCTTAAGAATTAAGGATAACGTTTTAAATAGTATAACTTTAGCTTTAGAAACATTCACCACATTGTCCTTAATTTTCTGCCAGCTTGGTGGAAGCTCTGTTGTCAACTGTCTTTGATCCACCAGGAACCACTCTGAGCTACACCCTGTCATCTTGCCCTGAAACGTGTCCTGAGCTTAGCTGCCCTTTTCCCCCTTTATAGTAGGACAGGATAATAATAATAATTACTCATGGCCTGTGTTTATCTAGCTCCTTTCTAAAGAAAAGTTCAAAGCTGTTTTCTGGACTTTGCCCTATTAATGCTCTTGGCATTGCTGTGCTGGGAGTTGAGGGGTGGCTGTTATTTTCTCACCCTCAGCAATGGGGAAAACCAGGCCAGAGCAGGGAGGAAATGTGCCTGTGGCTTGAGACCAGGGGAGCAGGGATGGCAGAGCTGTTGCTCAGCTTGAGGGACTTTGGGCCACATGCCTCTGGGGGGGTATGATCTGTGGCCCTGGCCCAGGGTGTAGGCAACCTGTCTGGGGAGACTAGCAAGTCCCCTTGAAAAATTCAGCCTTTGAGAGTTAATCACTAGTCAACAGGTCAGGCACGCAGGGGCCCAGTGGGTCCACTTGGTAGAGACGTTGTAAGAGGTCAGCAGAAGGGAGCTGTCTGGTAGTCAGGGAGGCTTCTAGGAGGAGGTGGGCCTGAGCAAGTCTCCGAAGGATAGAGGAGGATCTGGATAGACCGAGGGGAAGGGAAGGCTCTTCTAGATGGGGGCTTGTGTGAGCAAAGGAAGAACGTGTATTTACAAAAACCAAAGACCAGTGAGGAAGGAGAATTTGGCTTTGCCGTGTTCCATTTCTCTTCGTTGGCTTCTGAGAGGGCAGTAGATGGCGAGGAGTGGTGGACGCCTCCCCTGGGGTCACAGGTTCCCCAGACTCTGCTCTCCCTGCAGGGAGTCAGGGGCAACACCTTCCTGTTGGTGACAGAGGCCGGGGTGCTGACCAACACTGCATCTCCTGGGAGCTCTGTGGATAGAATTGATGCTGTGTGGCAGGGGTGGCGCCCAGAGCCTGGCCAAGAGGGTGGTGGGTCGGCTGAGCACAGACATGGAAGTGGAGTGGCCTCAGAAGGTGGGAGCTCTAGGCCTGCGTCCAAGGCCAGGACTCTCAGGCAGGGCTGACCACACGTCCTTGGGCTCTGAGGGAGGCCCTAAGAGTCCTTGTATGGGGTGGAGATTTGGGCGTAAGCGGCACTTGGTCAAGTAGGGGAAAGAAAACTGGTTTGAATGCAGGCACTTGATTCTGATAAGAAGAGGGCAGTGGCCTCACGGGCCTTCACTCTCCTGTCTTCTGTCCATGCTGCTGCTGTGGCCGTCTCCCCGCAGGGGTTCTGCTGCTTTGAGTGTGGGCTTCAGCTGCCTCACCTGCAGGACTCTTTCCAAGGCCTTTCACCTAGTTATATATTTGTACACATATGCATATATAGAGGAGACCCCCAGTTATATAAGCTTTAGGCCCCGTAAAACTTGGCTGGGCCCCTGACTGCCCACTGGTGGGCCAAAGCTTCTGGGAGCTTCAGGAGAGAGGAGTCAGGGCCAGTCTGCAAGCTGCCTGCAGTCTAGTTGGGGGCATAAGGTACACACACATGAAGCAATTAGGGACTCATAAGAATGTCACTAAGAGCCACAGCATAGGCCACGGACTGCAGGTGTGCAGAGAGGGGAGCTGTCCACATGTGTCTGAGGGTCGGGAAGGCTTCCTGGAAGAGGAGGGGAGTTCTGAGCAGGATCGTAGGCAAACCCTCATGGCTCGGCGAGGAGAGCGTTCATTCTCAGGTCCCCGGTGGGAGTGGGGCCGGCGTCTCTGGGGCAGGACCCTGCTGATGTGGTCCTTGGCCTTTCAGCCGCAGTACATGTGTGAGGCCATGCTGATCCTGGGCAAGCTGCATTACGTGGAGGGCTCGTACCGAGATGCCATCAGCATGTACGCGCGGGCCGGGATTGATGACATGTCCATGGAGAATAAGCCCCTGTATCAGATGCGGCTGCTGGCGGAGGCCTTTGTCATCAAAGGTAGGTGTGAGCACCGGCCGGGTCTCCCTGCCACTGTGCGCAGCTCGTTACACTCTGGCCCCCATGTGCCGGGAGCGGGTGGCAGCTGCAGGGCAGCAGTGCTGTGTTGAGGGTGGGCCTGCAGGGCAGCGTTTAGGGTACTTAACCCCCGGGAGTGCCCAGGCACTGACCAGCCGGGTGGATGCCAGGGTAACCAACCACATCAGCACATGCCGGCTGACGGCAGGCGCTGGGCCGGATGTCAGGTCAGAAGACTCAGGTTCCTGCCCTGGCTCTGTCGACAGATAGTCACCTGTGTGCCCTTGGGCATATAGCTCTTCACCTTTCTTGGATTTACCTGAAAGACAGGGTCGAAATACCTACCCTCACAGGGTTACCATGAACAAGAGGAATCAGTTGTGTAACCAGGGTGAGAAAGTCTTTAAAAGCGTGCCACCCGTTGTTAGAGTGGCACTAGTGACTGGTGTTGGCTACAGATCAGGTGCTTGATGGCACAGAGCAGCCTGACTCTCCTCAGGTATTTGCTGGGCACCTGCAGTGAGCGGCCCAGGGAGGCAATGCTGGGGTCCTGTGATGGGCAGGTCAGAGCCAGTTCCCAGGGCGAGTGATGCTGTGGTGGGGAGCCAGGCACACAGGGTCAGTGATGTAGGAATTTCATCATGTGCACTGTGGATGCCCACCTGGGGAAAGAGTGCCCTTGAACTGACCCTGAAGGTGTCACATGGCGGTAAGAGCCCTCCCCCAGGCTTTGTGCTTCAGGCACCGCCTTCCCTGGATCCTTGAATCCTGGGATCGCAGAGCCTGAGTGGTGGCTCTTGGTGGCAGTGAGGTCCCAGGAGCCCCTCTGTCCACACTGTTGCCAGGAATCTTGGATGTTTGATCATCTCTTTATTCCAGCACAAACCAACCCCAGAGAAAAGTCTAGAAACACGTGTGACCCTGTGGGGATTTGGTGTCTGGCCTTGGTAAAGTATTTGTCACCTTCTTTTCTCTTAGAGATGGGGACATTCTCCGATCTTATATACAGGCAAACTGAGGCCCCGAGAGGGGATGTACCTTACCTGGAGTTACCCAGAGATTTGTGGTGGATCCAGGACTGGAACCTCCACTCTCTGACATTGGCCTTGCACTATGAGTCCCCACTCCCACGCCTCTGTGTCCTTTGGGTCCTGGGAGATTGACTATGACATTTGTGCAGGGCACAGCCTCCTTTAACCATGGCCGATGGGGCTTCTTGAGAGCTGTTTGTCCACCTGTGGGTCCCTGGGTCCCTTTCCCCATTGAGAGACTGTTCACACAATCCCAGGAAATCTGCTGAGATCTTCGCCCAGACAGACCTGGTGCCAGCCTGTGGGAGGCAGGTGCCCATCTGGGACAGTCCAGTGTGTGGGGTCTTCTCCCTTTGCTCTCTCATCCCCTGCTCTGTGCCCCCGGTACAGGCTGGTCTTGGGGTTGATCTTCACTTGGCATTTGGGTCTTTCTGGCCTCTTGGAAACCACGTATGCCGTGGACTCCCGAACCTAACACCCTTTCTTAGGGCTCCTTTCCGGCACTTTTTCCTGTAGACCTGGCTCGGTACCTGCTGCTCCCTGTCTCCTGCTCTCTACTCTTTCCGGCACGCCTCCAGCTTCTTGGGGGAACACAGGCCCGGTGGTCACAGGTGCTGCAGGGGAGGTAAGGAGCTGGGTGTCCCTGGCGTGGGCTGCTCGGTCATGGGCTGTACTGGCTCCCCGCCCCCCGCTGACTGCACTAGGCTTCCCACTTGCTTGCCTCCTCTCTGCCCGTCCTCCCTGTCCTGTCGCGATGCCTGCGCCTTGCTGCTCAGCATGCTGAGGTTCATCTGACCCTGTGTGTGCTTGAGACTGTGCACGTGGCCTCCAGGGTGTGCATGGTGTTGATTTTTCTGGGTTTGGCGGGACCTGGTGTGGCTCCTAATGCAGAGAGTAGGGGATGGGGATGGCTGGTCATTGGTCCTGACTTCATTTATGAGCATGGCGCTTGTCTTAGTCTGCTAGGTTGCCATAACAAAATATCATAGACTGGGTGGCTTAAACAATAGGCATTTATTTCTCACAGTTCTAGAGGCTGGGAAATCCAAGATCCATGTACCAGCAGTGTTGCTGTCTGCTGAGGGCTCTCTCCTTGGGTTGCAGATGGCCACCTTCTTGGGTGCTCATGGAGAGATCCCTCTCTCTTTGCCTTCTTACAAAGCCACTAATCCCATCATGAAGTCCCCACCCTCATGACCTCATCTAACCCTAATTACCTTCCAAAGGCACCACCTCCAAATACCATCACATTTCGGCTTAAAGCTACAACGTATGAATTTGAGGGGACACAAACATTCAGGCCATAAGAAGAATGGTGGCAACAGCATGCCACAGAGTTCACAGAATAATAATATAAATTTGTTAAACACTCCATGCCAGGTGTGCCCTCATTCAGTCCCCACAGTAACCCCCCTCCCTGAGTAGGTGTTCTCTTCAATCCCATGTTATAGCCCAGGAGTTACGAGTAGAGAGGTAAAGGGACTCTTGTGGATTTCACTGGAATTGGCAGAGCCAGGATTTGAACCCAGGCAGCCAGAGCTTGTAAACACCCCTTGATGGTGCTGCTCAGAATTCTAGACTGAAAGGAAACATAGAAATGATCTAGGGCCAATTCTCAGGTTACAGATGAGAAAACTGAGGCTGGTGAAAGTAAAATGTCAGTTGGTTTGTGTGTGAACCAGAATGCCCTGCCACCAGACTGCCTCTTTTCAGGCTCTGTCAGATGCCAGGCGGCCTCCTGCGGGAGCCTGATGTGCCTTCACCACAGTACTCGGCCTGACTAGGCCATTACGTCTCAGCTCATTTATCATCTTGCATCGTATTCCACTCCATGGTTCCACCTGGTATCTTCCAGTGGGGCAGGGAGTTGAGTTCTCAGGCACACCTGGTTGGCGGCAGGAGGGCGGGGCAGTGTGTCATGGTGGGAGGGGCCTGAGCAGCCAGGCCTGGAGGCTCAGTGGGGGCGTGTGTACGGATGTCTCAAGAGCAGGCTCTGGGTCTCTTCACCCACAAAAGACATACTCAGTGCACCTGCTTTCCCCTTCAGAGCAGAGGGACTTGGCAGGGTGTCCTCTGGCAGGTCACTCACAAGGACTTGGCCTTGCTCTGAAGTCGGGGGGACATGGATTAGACCAGAAGATGCTTTCTGATTCCCAGGGAGGGCTTCAGACACTGTCCCAGGAGCTTGAGAGAAGGGAGCAGTTGAAGTAGTCGTGGGTTTCTCTTGCTTGAAGTGCAGAAACATTACGTGCACATATGTATATATTGCTTGGTAGGGAGGTGGGTGATATATGACCCTCCAAGTTCTCCAAGGGGAAAAAGGTTATTGTTAATGTCAAGTTTGTTTAGAAACAGTATGAACACCACAGATTTTTCACTAAGATAGAAAAATAAAATAGCTTCACTTCCCTGTCTGAGCGAACTGTCGCCCAGCTTCACAGCTGGGCTCAGACTGACCAGGTCCTGCCAGGAGCAGAGGCCTGGATTTTTAGGGCCTCATTTTGGCCTCCGGGAGGTGGGCTGGGCCCTGTTGGGGCCTCTGGCTTTGGAGGAAGAACTCCCTCTCCCTAGGTCCTGCCTCTAGCTCCTCCTGGCTGCCAGGTTAATGGGTCTGGCCTGTACTGTGGCCGACTGCTCCCAAGTCACCTGCCGGCCCTGGCAGGGCTGAGGGCCCTTCCCCTGCCTAGCACAATCCCCCATTTGGTCCCTTCTCCCCCAGTCTTCCAAGCTCCTCTGGTGTACCTGACTTCGATGTTGTACCCAGAAGCTTGAGGCGTGGACCCTTCCCCTCTGGCACCTGAGCGTAGCATTGTTGGGGGCGTGGGCGTGGTAAGGGTGCGGGATTATCACATGTGCACCACCCAGGAGTCTAGAAATGTAGGTTCTCAGGCCCCTCACCAGACGTATTGAATCAGAATTTACATTTTAACAGCATTCCCAGGTGACATGTATGCACCTTACAGTTTGAGAAACACTGCCCTGGAACTCTTGTTTAATAAATACTGATATTTGTTGGCTGGTGGGTTAACTTTCAGTTGATCTCTGTAGAATGGGAGGGAGTTGTTATATGCCCACTGTATGGATGGAGAAACTGAGGCTTGCCCACGATCGTGCAGCCTGTGAATAGCAGAGCTTGGTCTGGTGGCCAGTGGTTGTCTCCCAAGCCTGAGTCCTGCCTATGACAGAGGACCCCTCCGGAGGGGTTACCTCCGAGATGCATTCGCACAGACAGAGGAGGGTATGGGACGTCCAGAAGCCCTGAGAAAGGAGAGGTAGGGTCCTGACACTTACTGCAGAGCCTGGGGGCTGGCCAGGATGGATGATGCCTTTGGGCACTATCATTCTGCCCCTGAGGGTAGCCCAGAGGGGGCCCTAAGTGGGCCTTGGGGACATGGGGGACTCTAGCAAGGTTAGACCCACATCAGGGTTCTTTGGGGGGTCCTGGAGGAATCAGGCCTTTCCCGGGCCGCAGCCTTAGCTCCTGATGGGGTCCAGTTTTCCTGCCCCTTCCAGCACTGCCTTCAGCAGGAGCAGAGAACTGCCAACTCCGATTGTCTGATTTGATTCTCAGCCGTCTCTATTTTTGTCCACAGGCAAAAAGAGCCTGTTTGCAAAGCTGTGTCATTCCGAACAGCTGCCTCGAGTGCAGCTTGCCCCTTTCTATAGGCCTTACTGTGGGCCCCAACACAGGCTAATTACCCTGCAATGTTCTACCAGATATCCTAAAGCTCCAGCCTTCATGGCCCAAGGTCTCGCCTCAAGACAAAATAGGCTGCATTTCCACTGGCACTGCTGCCGCCTTGTATCTGGAATTCCAGCTTCTTAGCTGAGAAGTGACACAATCCTCACTCCCATCCCTGACCCCAGCTCAGCCAGTCCTGCATTTCAGGAATTGTTCCTCTGACATCATGCTTCTAGGCATTGGTTTCTGTATAATCAGACTTACGGTTGTAATGACAAAAATGCAACCCCAACTAGCTGGAAAAGCAACAACCCAAAGGGGAAGGGACTGAAAATGTACAGACCTATGTAACTAGTAAGTCGTTGGGGGCAGATAGCATCAAACATAGCTGGATCCAGGGACTCCACATGTTGTGGTCTTTCTCGACAGCTCCAGGTTTACGTGGTCCTGCAGCCAAAACTCACAACCTCAGGAGGAGAGAAAGCCTTGGGGAAGGTTCTCGTTGACCTGGTTTAGTCTCATGCCCACCCTGGAACCAATTTCAGTGACCGGCATTTAGGTGGCTGGTTTGGTGCCCGGGGTGGGATTTCCCCACTTGAATCTTGTGGACTGAGTTGGAGGAATGGTTCCTCGAAGGAAAATCGGGGTGCTGTTACCAAAGTAGGTGAAAGGTATGGAGGACAGAACCCCAGGGCTCAGGCAGAATTGACTCTCCTCAGGTTACACCAGTAGTGACCAGGTGAGGATTTGAACTTGGCTCTCTCTGATTCTGGCTTTGGGGCTCGTCCCTGATGCCCAGGGAGTACTTGTTTGACTGACACACTCTGTTCCAGAGAGGGAAGTGAGTGAGACCCAGGTAGCTGTGGGACCTTCCCATGTGAGCTAGGAGGTGAGGCTGAACTTTAGGAGGAATCAGCTGCTGATGAGTGGAAGAGGTGCCTTCCAGGTGAAAATCCAGAGGGAGGCCCCTGGGAAATGGAGGTGGCTTGTTTGGAGCGGGGTGTTGTCATACCTTTTTGGAGCTAAAGAGGTTGTGCACGGGAGGATTGGGAAATGAGGGGGCATTGAGAGCCCAGCAGGAAGGCTCAGGGTCTCCCTTTTGCTGGTGTTCCAGAACTTTGGCCTTAGGTAGCCATACCATGAAGTGTGGCCCAGCCTGTTTCCCGTAAAATCAGCTCACCTGTTGGTCAGCATGCTGTCTGGGTCCATCTAGAGCAGAGCGCTCTGGGCCCTAGACTAGGCAAAGCCGTTGTAGATCCAGGTGACAAACTGCCCTCTTTTCTGTTGGTTTGAGTCCTAAGGGGTAGCCCCAGCTTTGACGGACGTGCAGGATGCTTCAGGGACTGTTCTTTCGACATCTCAAGCCTTACCCAGTTCAGCCCCCAAAAGCCCCAGTGTCATTGTCCGCCTCTCAGAGGGCCGTTCTGTGGCGAACGGCTTCCTTCTCTCCTCCGGCCTGTGTTGCTTTCCTTTCTCTGGTGCTCGCTCAATGTGGTAATGATGTGGGGAATGACCCCCCATCTCTCCAGCCATGAGTCCTGCCCTGAGCTCTAAAGACCGAGTCGTTGCTGCCTAATTTGGGGCTTGTTGTGTCTGTGGGCCCCTTGAAAACCAGTGCTGCCCTGTATTTCAGCCTAGCAAACCCCTTTGCCGCTTGTTCACGGCCCAGCACCAGCGAGGCTACTCTGGGCAGTCTTGCCTGCTGGCTCACCGATAGAAGGACCTGCCTGGCTATGAAGGAAAATGCCCCCGGTTCACCCAAAATACTGCAGTGAGATGCTCAATTGTGAAGGTGCTGTGAAAAGTAAAAATGTAAAAAACATTAGGCAGCTGTGAGAATTATGATCTGCAAATTCTCTTCTCCTCACCCCTCAAGGTTTTTTTTTTTCTTTTTTTCTGTTCTTTCAGCCTCTGAAACCCCCAGCTCCTCTGCTCTCACCTGGAATTTTATGGCTTTAGTAAAACTTCCAAAAATAAAAGAACACCAGGCTGCTCCTGGGGCAGGACATGGTGGGATATTGGTTTGGGGTTTTTTTTAGTCCTGGTGTGGCAGGAATTAACTGTTTACTTTGGCTTCCTTCTCAAAGGGGCGTGGGCCGTCTGCCTTGTGGGGAAGCAGGTCAGCACTTTTGGTGCTGCTGCCCTGGCCCCAGACTGTGGTCCACGGAGTGAGAGGCTGGCCTCCAGGTGGAGAGGAGTGAGCAGATGAGGGCGTCTTGGAAGGAGGCTGGGTGTGTTCGTTGTGTGCTTACCAAGCCTTCATTGAGGTTCTGCCTGGACTGCGAGATACAAAACAGGGCAGGAGGGTAAGTGGACTCATGGAGGGAGACCACGGGGAGTTGGAGTGGTCTCCCCACATCTTCTCCTGGCAGGCCTTTCCTCCATCGTTGGAGGTCACCCCAGAGAGTAGTTGGTAGAGGTGTGGAGTATGGATAGGGTTTTGAGGGGTGTATTTGAGAAACCAGCACCGACACTAGGGCCTATCCCTGCCAGGTTAGACAGCTATAATTCAGCCATTGGATACACATGGGAAAGGCAGGCCCCCGTGCGCTGGCCAGAAGCCTGAGATGTGGGTTACCGAGGGTAAGGAAAGACGCATGGAGTCTGGGCCGAGAGAACGGATGGTGTTGAAGCCAGAAGACCTGGATCTAGTTGGCACTTTGAGCTGAGGGGTGTTGGAAGGAGTATCTTCTCCCTGAATTAGATTTCTCATTTGTCATTCTAGGGAAAGGCTAAACCCCTACATGAGAGGTCATTTTGAGCATCACTTGAAACGTTTTCTGAGAGCGTACTTTCTGTTCTTTATAAGACCCATCTAATTTAATTTTCACAGCTACCCTATGAGGTGGGCATTGTTAGTGATCTTATTTTGTCTTTGGGGAAACTGAGACTAAGATCTCTCTAAACATTTTGAGGTATATCCTTCCAGTCTTTTTTCCTATAGGTTTTTATGTTTTAAATGAAAATAAGTTCATACAATCATATATTTTATATGCTTGTTTTTTAAAGTTAATATTTTACGAAATAGTTTCTACTATACATCTACATCACTATGTAAAGTAGCTTTATAGCATTTCATTGTAAGAATCTATTGTAGTTTAGCAAACTTGTCTCCTGTTCTTGAACCTGTAGGTTAAATCTCTTTTTTTTTTGGCCACTATAAACAATACTGCGCTGGATATCCTTGAAGCTCAACTTTTGCATTTTTTGCATACATTATTTTTTTAAGGATAAATTTCTAGAAGTAGAGTTACTGGATTGAAATGTGTACACTTTTCAGAAACTTTGATACAAGGAGTCAAATTGTCTGCTTTTTTTTTTTCAATTGGTAAAATGTAACATAAAATTTAGCATCCTGGGCTTCCCTGGTGGCGCGGTGGTTGAGAGTCCGCCTGCCGATGCAGGGGACGCGGGTTCATGCCCCGGTCCGGGAAGATCCCACATGCCGCAGAGCGGCTGGGCCCGTGAGCCGTGGCCGCTGAGCCTGCGCGTCCGGAGCCTGTGCTCTGCAACGGGAGAGGCCACAACAATGAGAGGCCCGTGTACCTCAAAAAAGAAAAAAAAAAAAATTTGGCATCTTAACCATTGAGAATTTTTTTAGCTGCAGTGAAATACACATAACAAAAGTTATTATCCTAAAACTTTTTAAGCGTAAGTTCCATAGTGTTTAGTACGTTCATGTCGTTGTGCAGCCAATCTCCAGAACACTTTATCTTGCAAAATTGAAACTGCACCCAGTAAACAGTTTTCCATTCTCCTCCCCCAGCCCCTGGCAGTCAGCATGCTACCTTCTGTCTCTATGAGTTTGACTACTCCAGGTACCTCACAGAAGTGGAATCATACAGACTTTGTCTTTTGTGACTGGTTTATTTCACTTAGCATAATGTCCTTAAGGTTCATCCATGTTGTTGCATATGGCAGGATTTCCTTCTTTTTCAAGGCTGAATAATATTCCATTGTGTGTATATACTATGATTTTTTAAAAAAAAATAATAGTTTCTATTTTTTGCCTTGCATTGGGTCTTCATTGCTGCGCGTGGGCTTTCTCTGGTTGCGGTGAGCAGGGGCTACTCTTAGTTGTGGTGAGCAGGCTTCTCATTGTGGCTTCTCCTGTTGTGGAGAACAGGCTTTAGGCACGCGGGCTCAGTAGTTGCGGCTCGCGGGCTCTAGAGCGCAGGCTCAGTAGTTGTGGCGCACGGGCTTAGTTGCTCTGCGGCATGTGGGATCTTCCCGGACCAGGGAATTGAACCCATGTCCCCTGCATTGGCAGGCGGATTCATAACCACTGTGCCACGAGGGAAGTCCTATCCTACATTTTCTTTATCTATTCATCCATCAGTGGACACTTGGGTTGCTTCTCCCTTTTTGCTGCTGTGAATAATGCTGCTATGATCGTGGGTATAGTACACGTATCTCTTCTAGACCCTCTTTTCAATTCTTTTGCATATATACCCAGAAGTAGAGTTGTTGGATCATATGGTAATTCTGGTTTTAATCTTCTGAGGAATGGCCAGACTGTTCTCCACAGCAGCTATACCATTTTATATTACCACAGTTGCCCACTTTTGAGTGTGATTTATGAGGGTTCTCTTCCCAACCCGGCCTTGAGGCTTCCTCCCTGAAGGCTGAAGCAGTGACTTGCATTTCTTCCTCCACCCCCGCCATCCTCCACCCCCACAGGGCCTACGCCTCTCGGGTGCCCTGTGCTTTTGGACCAGCTGGCTAGGCAGGAGGGCGGGGGTCCACCCATCTGGAAAGTTCCATTACAGGGGAGGCATCATGCTCTCCATCTCCGCATCCAGTGCCCAGGGCTCCAAGGGCGGGGCTTCTTGGAAGGGCTGCTGTTTGGGATGTGATGAGTCACCGAGACCGATGAGGCCCGAACCAGCCTGGTTGTTGAGCTGTGCCAGGGTCAGTTTGCCTCCAAACCGAAAGTTCAAAGTTAATGAAAAAGCAAGCGCTCCTCTTGAAAGGGAACCTCCGCTGGCTCGCACGACTGGGTGTTTTCACATAAAGGTCCCTCTGCCAGTGGGAATCAGGAGGCAGTGCCTGTGCTTCCTGACAGCCTCTGGCTTCCTGCCCGCTCAACAGGGCTGGGATCCACTGGGATCCTTTGGGAGCGGGCTCAGAAGCAGCCCGTCTCCATCTTGGAGCTAGTGTTGTGGTCTGGCCACTTGTGCAGAAACACACAGGGCAGAGGATGAAGGAACCCGAGGGTTGGAATCCCCGGTAGCTTTCCCATCAGATGTTTGTGACAGGAAAATGGCCCGTCATGTGACTCAAAGAGCAAAGAAGCCTCTTTTTTTTTTTATAAATTTATTTACTTTTGGCTGCTACTCTTTGTTGCAGTGCACGGGCTTCTTATTGCAGTGGCTTCTCTTGTTGCAGAGCACAGGCTCTAGGCGCACAGGCTTCAGTAGTTGTGGCACGTGGGCTTCAGTAATTGTGGCTCGTGGGCTCTAGAGCGCAGGCTCAGTAGTTACGGCGCACGGGCTTAGTTGCTCTGCGACATGTGGGATCTTCCCGGACCAGAGCTCGAACCCATGTCCCCTGCATTGGCAGGCGGACAAAGAAGCCTCTTTTTATGGGCAGAGCTGGGGTGACTGGACTGTGACCCTCACTAGGAAGAGCTGTTGCCAGCTCCAGGAAGCTTTTTGGTCTGCTATATGTTAGAAATTTTTTCACAGACCACTACCTCAGTGACTGTAGCCCGTTTACTTTGATCTTCATTAGTCCTCTGGAATCATAATTGCTTCCTTTCAAAAAGGAATATATTTATTATTTTTAGATATATTTTTACACAGTACATAGATCTTAAATGTGTAATTTGATGAGTTTGTCAAGTATAGATACCCGTGTAACCAACACCGCAATAAAGACAAAGAACATTTCCATCTCCCCAGAAAATTCCCTCAGGTCCTTTGCCAATTGATCCCCTCCCCAGACCCACCCCAGGCAATGACTGGTTGGTTTCTGTTAATATAGATTGTAATTTTGCCCTTGTTTTGAATGTCATATAACTGAAATCATATGGCCTGTACTTTTTGATATGTAGCTTCTTCTGCACAATATAAGTTCTGAGAGATTCACCCGTGTTGTATGTATCAAGAGTGTGTCCTTTTCTTTATTTCTGAGTAGTATTCCATTGTATAAATATGCCACGGTTTCTGAATTCCACAAGAACCATTTTTTAGATGGAGAGGGAGAAACGCCACCGTCCTCTACACTCGGCATGAGTGAATGTGTGTGTTCGTCTGTGTGTCCATCCACTCACTAAGCCCCAGGCCTTGCTCTCGCTGGGTGCAAAGATCAACCAGAAATGGGCAGAGAGGATGGTCACCATGTAGGGGAAAGGCATACGCAGAGGAGGCGCAGCTAAAACGTGCTGCCGGCTCTGAAAGCGGGAGACTTAAGAAGCCTTCAGAGAAAAGGTGGTGTGCTGTGAGCTTTCAAGGAGGATGGGGTTTAGAATTCTCAGAGAAGCCTGGTGGAGAGGCCCCTGCTGGGAGCAGAAGGAACAAATGGAGCACGGGGAATGTGGTGGCCCCACAGACTGCTGAATTCGCCGCTTTGCCATGGCCAGCCCACCGGAGGCTTGGGACTGGCAGCCTGAACCTGGTCCATCCCAGTTCTGGGCCCAGAGGTGGGGCAGTAGGGAACCCAGACAGCAGCACATCTCGGGGCGGGGCGGGGGGAAGCACAAGGATGTGTTAAAACAGACCCTCTCTGTGTCTTCTGGCTTTGGCTCTGCCCTCCTGCCATTTCCACTTGGCTTCCAGGCCAGGCCCTGAACAGTTTCTATGTCCCACTGTCCTGTAGGGTACACGGGGGCCGTGGGTCTGGAGAGGAGTGGCTGGGCCAGCGCCGGCAGTGAGCAGAGGGGACCAGCCTTCCCCTGCCTTCTTGCCACATCTCCTCCAGTGCGCCCTCTATTCCTCCTCCCCCTTGGTCCTTTCCTGGTCGTGAGTCATTTGGCAGGAGGCACGTTGACCCTTGGTGACCCGGGTAACTGAGTCTTTGTATTGAGCAAGGGCCTTCACGGTCTATGTCCACCTTTCCCCAGGCCGAGGCATCCCGACCTTCGGACCCATTCACACCCCAGTCTGGCAGAGGGCAAGGTCACTGAAACCATATGAGTTGGGAATCTAGCCAAGAACAGCAGTATTTCTTTACCTTGTGTTTGTAGAGTACTTTGTACTTTGTCGGACACCACCAGGCTTGTCGTTTCTTCAGCCAGCCAGTGCTTGCTGAGTGCCTACTGTGTGCCAGGTTATAGAAAGGTGAACGTGTTAAGGTTGATGCTTTTAAGGAGCCTATAGTCTGGGCCGAGCAAACACGTGAACAAATAAGTATAACAAAATGGTGGGGCAGGAATACGTAAAGTGTAGATCAGGGCCCAAGGAGAGAATGGTTGGTTATACCAGGGTGTATCGGGGGGGCTCTATAGAGGAGGGGGCACTCAGTGGCAGAAGGTGAGCTGTAATTTTGGGTGGCCTCTGGGGGGTGGGGTGGAGGGTGCATTCCAGGCAAGAGGCGCAACCCGAGTACAGGGGGAGCAGGAGCCTGGGTGTGGATGCAGCAGGTATGGTGTCATAGTCAGCTCAGGCTGCTAGAACAAAGCACCATAGATTGGGTGGCTTATACCCAACAGACACTTATTTCTCACGGTCCTGGAGGCTGGGAGTCTGAGATCAAGGCACCAGCATGGTCAGGTTCTGGTGAGAGCCCTCTTCCAGGTTGCAGGCTGCCAACTTCTTGCTGTGTACTCACATGATGGAAGGGGCTCTCTGGGGTCTCTTTTATAAGGACACTAATCCCTATCATGAGGGCTCCACCCTCAGGACATAATCACCTCCCCAAGGTCCCGCCTCCTAATACCATCACCTTGGGCATTAGGTTTTCAACATATGACTTTATGACTTTCAAGGGGACACAAACATTTGATGTATAACATGATGAGAGACCTGGCTGGGGAGGTGACAGGGATGGATCTTGGAGGGCATGGTATGGAATGTCAGGAGTTTGGACCTCACCCTGTAGCAGTGGGGACCCCAATGGAGGGTTTTAAGCAGTGGAGTTTTAGAAGGATCACCCTGGGATCCTTGAGCAGGATGGATGAGAGTGAGACTGGAGGCAGGGAGGCCAGCTAGGAGGCCAAGGTGGTCATCCACTCAAGAGATAAAGCCTAAAATAAGGAGATAAGAGAAGGGAAGGGGAAGGGAGGCTTGAAATGTTAAGGGCTTGGTCATCAGTTGGATATTGGGGCCAAAGGGCAGGAGAGAGTTGAGGATTCTCTTCTTGGACCTTCCTTCAGTCACTTCATCTTGAGCACCTGCTACATATAAAGTACCGTGTGGGCACAAAGGTGAGAAGGATCTGGGTTCTGCCCACCGAGAACCGCAGTCTAGGACAGTGCTCTCTAGTCAGGACTGTGAGTTGCACGTGACAGCAACACAATTTAAGTGGACTTTGACCCCACCCCTCCCTGAGAAAATGGGGGATGGGGTTTATTGGTGCATGTACTGGAAAGTTTCAGGGGGTAGTGCTTCAGGCAAGTGTTCCGTGTCTTTAGGAATCTGCCCTTTTCCATCAAGTCTCATCTCTGTTCTGTGTAGACTTCGTTTTTTTATTTTTTTCGTGACTGAGTTTATTCAATCTTTTTCCTGTCTCAAAAAAAAAAAGTTAAAGACCAAAAACCCAGACATAAATATAGTTGTTTCCCTTTACAGCTTTCCCTTCTTGGTTTCTTATAGTTTTGGGTTTTTTTTTTTTTTTTTTTGCTTTAGAGCTATGCTTTTATATTTAAAATTTTTTTAATTTTGGTAAAAAACACAAAACATAAAATACACCACCTTAACCATTTTCAAGTGTACAATCATGTTAATGACATTCACGTTACGTAGCTTCATTTTAAGGCTGCCTTTCCCTAACATTTCCAGGCTGGCCTCTTAGCAGCTTAACAAGCCCAGTGGAAGGGGTAAGAATTCTGGGATTGGGTCTTCTCGGCACAAACCAGGCCACGTGCACACCCTTAGCCAATCACTGTGGCCCTGATGATGAGTCAGCCTGGATCACGTGCCTGCCTTTGAGGTGGGGCGGGGTCTTCGCTCTGTGAGCCACAGGGCTGAGCGAGGCTGCACAAATGGGTGCTCAAAGGGAGAGAGAGGTGCTGCTGTGGAAAGAATGGGAAATGGATGCCAGGGACGCAAAAACAGCAACTTCCACTGCAGGCGCATAGGACCCGAGCGCCTGACTTAGGTGAGGTAGAAACTGTTTGGTTCCACGGGAGGGGTGCATATAAATGCTGTGTAATCAAGTCATCTACCACGTGCTAGGGACTGTGGCAGTCCAAACAGGCTCATTTTGCCCCCATTGAACTACTGGGGGAGAGAAGAGCTAGATGTAAATAACCACTCCGTGATGTAAACATGGTAAGTGCCTGGGGAGGGGTCAGGATTGCTTCCAGCAGGCAGGAGTTGGGCATGGGGGTGCCACCAGTGTGGTTCCCCACGTGGGGCATGGGTGCCTGCTGTCTGTTCACCACTTAATCCCAGCCGCTGCTAATACCATCCTTGCTTTAGCCCCCTCCTTCCCCTCCCAGGACCTCTGCCTCCCACTGGCTGCTCCAGAGTCTCCTCGGATGAGCCCACCCTGGGCCCCTGGGAGGGGCCTGGAGTTGGGCCCCCCGTCCCCCGCCGAGCAGGGCAGGTCCGAGATGCTCCCCTCGTCCCACAGGCCTCTCCCTGGAACGCCTCCCCAACTCCATCGCTTCCCGCCACCGCCTGACGGAGAGGGAGGAGGAAGTGATCACCTGTTTCGAGAGGGCCTCCTGGATCGCTCAGGTGTTCCTGCAGGAATTGGAGAAGGTGAGCTGGAAATAGCCCAATTGGTCATCACTGCCCTCTATCGAGCACCTGTATCTATGCAAGCCCCCCCCACCCCACTAAAACCGTAGGTCCTGCTTGTACAAATTAGAAAAGAGGACCCTCCACCTGCCCTGAAGATGCTCTGCTTTATCCATTGGAAAACTCATTATAGTATCCTGATTCTGTAAGCATGAGACTCTCTACTGCCAGAAAAGACTTTTAATAAACAGAAGAGTCCACGCCACCTGCGAGCGGCTGGCAACCTCCTTGGTGAGCTCAGCTTGTACGACCAAAAATGTGACAGCCCTGTTGTGTTCGTTAACTTGTTTACCCCTCACAGCAGCTCTCTGAAGTAGGTATTACATTCATCCCTGTTTAATACATGAGGTTTAGAGAGATTAAGCCATTTGCCCACTACTCTTCCCTTGGAAGGGTACAGTCAGGCTGGTCCATGTAGGCACTCTTCCCAGCTCTCAGGTGCTCTGGAAGCTCGCTACTGGACCCTTTAGCGGGGAGGAGGACCATTCTTAAAGCCTTGCAGAGGCTGGCAGAGCTGGCCACAAGGGTCTGGAAATTCTCAGGCCTACTTATCTCCCTGCTTGTGCTTCGGGGGGCCTGAACGAAGTCTCAACAGGACAGCAGTTGCAGGTGTTAGCAGCATACTGTGATGTTACCCCAGTTCTTCCCTTCTGGGGACTCCTGGTTTAATGGGGGGGCTACAGGCAGCCCTATTCAACAAAGATACTTACAGTTACTGCATCCCTGTTTTCATGTCAGGCATTACTTTGAGTACTTTACTCAAAGTTCTCTAATTTAACCTTCAAATAGTAACCAACTGCAACAGGTTACGCTTGTTATTCCCATCGTGTAGGTGGGGAACCTCAGGTGTGGAGAGTTAAATAGCTTCCCGGAGTTCAGACAGTTCATAAGTGGCGTTGGCGGGCCTTGGACCCTGTGTGACTTGTGACTTCGGGGTGGTGCTTAAGCCTTCTGTTTAGTAGACGTTTAGTAGATGCTAGATGGCAGGCTTGGCAGAGGAGATTTAGGATTGGCATCCAGACAGGGGAGGTAGGCACAATCTGCGAGACTCAGCACTCAGATATTTGAACCTCACCTACTTTGGCAAATGCCAAAATGTCAACCCAGCACCTGTTTGTGACGGACCTTTTTGGAGGCGTCCTCCTCATGCCAGGTCAGTTCCCATGGAGCAGGATTCTCAGCCTCAGGACTTCTGACGTTTGGGGCCAGATAATTCTGCTGCCCTGTGTAGAATGTCCAGCAGCACTCCCAGCCTCTACCTATGGGCTGCCAGCAGCCAACCCCCCTCCAACTGTGACAACCAAAAGTGTCTCCAGATAATGCCAAATGTCTCAGGGGCAAAATTGCCCCCCTGTTGAGAGTCACCGTCCTAGAGACCCTCTGCTTGGCTGGACTTCAGTGGGAAAGAGGTGATTGGAGGCTCAGCAGAAACAGGACTCGAGGGTACTCCCTGGCAGAGGTCCACGTGGAGACTTGAGTTGACCTCTGCCAAGGTCACATGCAGTGTTTCAGGAGCTCCTCGTGTTTGAATTACATATAGTTTGGAGGAAGCTTTCATGAAAAATTGAAAGTCACCCATTCAGTCAGAAGCCTGGGTTTTGGACTCTTAAAAGGGGATTAAGGTGATGAGCTGGAATGGTGTCCAGGGCTGGAATCAGCACCTCTGGGGCACTGGGTGGACAAATGGGCCCCGATAGCTGGTTATCTCAGGTCAAGGGAGGGCAGGCCATAGAACCCTGTGCACCCTGTGCACTGCAAAGCTGGATGTCTCTCCTAAGACCCAGCGCCAACCTCTGAGGAGCTAAGAATCTCTCTAAAACCTATTTCAGTTTCTGAAAGGGGTGGATGGCTCGTTGATTTTTTTTTTTTTTCCCCTCATGTCAGAGAGGGAGGTGGCATAGTGAAGGCAGGCCCATCTCGGTGGGGCTGGGTGACCCTCTCAGAGCTGAGGCTTAAGCGGCAGCTCAGTTAGTAACAATTGTTCCTCAGCTTTCCCACGAACCAGGGGTCAGCTGTTGGGCTGTTCTGAGGTTACATGGTTATGTGACAGGGACAGTGCAATGTCTGGTGTCTGGTAGGTGCTCGAGTATTGAAAGAATGCACCAATAAGTAGTAGAAAGAGCCTGGAATGTGTAGCTGGCCAGACTTGAGTTTGAGGTCCAGGCCCAGGCCAGCTTTGTGTCCCCGGGCACTTTCTGAGCCTCAATTTCCTCATCTATAAGGTGCAGAGAAAACCAGCCTTGTAGGGCTGTTATGGGCATGCAGCATTTGCACAGGGAGAGTGCTTTAGACCTATTTTGAATTAAAGCAAGTTAGGTTGAGTTTGGTCTGAGTATCGCAGGTTGAGTCTGGTCTGAGTATTGCCCTACGTGCCCCTAAGGTAGCTGGGGGCTTGGGTGGCGATGGGGCCTCCACCTCTGCCTGGGCTGACCCTGGCCCTGGCCTCTCAGCCTCAGAACTTAGAGACAGCGGCTCTCTCTGTGTTCCCCTTTCCAGATCACAAGTAACACCACATCCCGGCACCTGAAAGGATCTCACCCGGTCGACTACGAGCTCACCTACTTCCTGGAAGCTGCACTCCAGAGCGCTTATGTGACAAACCTGAAGAAGGGGTAGGTCGCTGGCAGCTGAGCAGGACCCGGACATTTCTTTCAGGCCTAGGAGCTGCTGACATTGGTCAGGCCTCCCTCTTCTCTGGGCTGTGTGTGTGCGGGCCCCCTGGAGAGACGATGGGGGCTGGCTTGTTCCCGTCTTGTCAGACTGAGCTTGCCCAGGCCCTGGGGGGAAGGGCCGAGCTTCAGAGAGCTGCTGAAGCAATAAAGCCTGCACGTGTTGGGGGTGGTCATCTTCAGAAGGGGGAGTTCTGGGAGCCCGATGATGGTGTGGGAAGAGTGAAGGACAGTGAGCTGGGCGGTCTGGAGGTGGTCACTGTCGCCTGAAGTGTCAGCTAAAGTCATTTTGCTTCTCTGAGCCTCATTCTCCCCAAAATTTAATGGAAAAGGTGATTCCTGATAATTCCAACTTTCAAGGGGCTGTGAGATCCGAGGAGAAGTGTGGTGAAAGTAAAGGCCTGGCATCATTTTGGGGGTGCGACTGCCCTGCTGGTGAGGTGGCAGGAAGCTCGTTTTCCTGTGCGTTGACCGGAGGGTCCTGGGACCCAAGAACACGGTGCCCAGAACCCCTTTCTTAGTCTTTTGCTCCTTAGGGTTAAGCAAGGCACCCTCCCTCTGTGAAGAGTCTGGTGGATGCTTCCATCTGGGTGGGAGGGGCTGGTGGTGTTTCGTGGGTGTGTTGTGTGGTGGTGGAGATGAAGGGAGAAGCGACAGGACCAGGAGGGCGTGTTGCTGGCCACCGTGGCTCTCCGGCGGTTCTGCAGGGCTGAATGCCTCAACCAGGCTGGAGACTAGCAGGTGGGAGCCTGGGTTTCCCGTGCCTCACCAGCTCCCTCCTCCGCATCATTACTACCCTCTGCAGACACCGTGGGCTGGGGCCTTGAGGACATCCGGGCAAGCGGAGGGACTCACGTGTGCCGAGTGCAGCCAGTCACCGTGGAGGCTGGGCACACGTCTCGCCCCTCTCGAGCCTCCCAGGTGGAGGTGGGCCAGCCACACAGGTGTTCCCTCCTCCCCACAGGTGAGGAAACGGAGGGTCAGGATCACAGAGCTTTCTTTGCTTTGACTGGCTAGAGTCCTTTGAAGCCCCTATTTTGTTTTTGGTATGATTTATTTTGTTAAATTTCACTTTATTCATCCTTTTCATTTAACATTTTTTGAAATAGCTGATTCTTGCACAGGATACCAAATTAAAAAGGTACAGAAGACTAGACAATAAAACGTTTCCCTTCCATCTCCATCCCCTGCCTCCTGGCTCCTCTGTAGGCAGTGTTCCTAGGCTCCTGTATCATTCCATGATAGTTAGCATACACAAGCGATTATACGCACATATTATTTTCTTCCTTTTTTAAATGCATATTCTCCCCTTTGCCTTTTTTCATTCAAAATATATCTCTTGGAGATGGTTCCACATCAGAGCTGCCTTTTCTTTGCACTGCTGCAAAGTCTTTATAGTATCATACAGTACAGATCTCCTACAATTTGTTTACTCAGTTCCCAACCGAGGAACAGATAGGTCACTTCCAGACTTGGGCTCTTTTCAGCATATGCTAGAGTCCAGAACAGAACCGTACCTATGCATTGTTTCAGTGGGGATCTGTCTGTAGGGTGGATTCCGAGACAGGAAAGTTCTGGGTCAAAAGGTAGGACGCTGGTCATTTGGGTAGAGGTTGCCAACTTGGACCTCATAGAAGGTTGTTTCAGTTTCTGTGCCACCAAGATGTGGGAGAGAGGCTGCTTCGTAAGCCCTCACAACATAGTGCAAGCTTTTTTTTTTTTAAGTTCTTATTGAAATATTGATCTACAATGTTGTGTTAGTTTCAGGTATACAGCAAAGTGATTCAGACATACATGTATGTGTGTGTGTGTGTGTATATATATATATATGTCCTTTTTTAGATTCTTTTCCATTATAGGTTATTACGAGATATTGAGTGTAGTTCCCTGTGTTATACAGTAGGTCCTTGTTGTTTAGCTATTTTATATATAGTAGCGTGTATCTGCTAATTCCAAATTCCGGGTTTATCCCTGCCCCACCTTCCCCCTTTGGTAGCCGTAAGTTTGTTTTCTATGTCTGTGAGTCTATTTCTGTTTTATAAATAATTCCTTTGTATCATTTTTTTAGATTCCACATATAAATGATATATGATATTTGTCTTTGACTTACTTCACTTAATATGATAATCTCTAGGTCCATCCATGTTGCTGCAAATGGCATTATTTCACTCTTTTTTATGGCTGAATAGTATTCCATTGTGTATATATGCCACATCTTCTTTATCCATTCATCTGTCATTGGACATTTAGGTTGTTTCCACATCTTGGCTATTGTAAATAGCGCTGCAATGATATTGGGGTGCATGTATCTGTCTGAATTATAGTTTTCTCCAGACACATGCCCAGGAGTGGAATCACTGGATCATCATATGGTAACTCTATTTTCAGTTTTTTAAAGAACTTTCATACTGTTCTCCATAGTGGCTGTACCAGTTTACATCCCTTCCAACAGTGTAGGAGGATTAGTGCAAGCTTTTTGATGCTTTTTTGACGTTATTAGGAGTGATTGGTGAAATATGCTATCTCAGCATCATTATTGTTGGCAGGGGAGATGATATTTATCTGTTCACTTTTCCATTGTTGGTACTTGGAAGGTAATTACTTCTTTTGTTTTCTAAAATAATTTCTGTTGAAGTATATTTGATTTATAATGTTGGCAGTTTCAGGTGTACAGGAAAGTGATGCAGTTATATATATGTATATATGTATACGAACATATATATATGTATATATGTATACGTACATATATATGTATATGTACATACATATATATATATATCTCCTTTTTCAGATTCTTTTCCGTTATAGGTTATTACAAGTGATTGGGTATATAGGTCCCTGTGCTATACAGTAGGTCCTTATTGGTTCAGCTTTTTTTTTTTTAATTTGCACTTTTCTTAGGAGTGAGGTTCATTAGATTTTTATGTTTTAATTGTTTGCATCTTTAAAAATGCATAATTTATTTTTAAAAATCTTAATTGAAGTATAGTTGATTTACAATGTTTTAGTTTCAGGTGTACAGCAAAGTGATTCAGATATATATATATGTATATTCTTTTTCAGATTTTTTTCCCCTTATAGGTTAATACAAAATATTGAGTATAGTTTCCTGTGCTATACAGTAGGTCCTTGTTGGTTATCTATTTTATATATAGTAGTGTGTATATTTTAGTCCCAGACTCCTAATTTATCCCTCCCTCCCCAAAATGCATAATTCATTGATCCCTCCCTCCCTCCTAGTTTGTGTAAGTAATATAATTATAATGTTTATGGTGGAAAATACATAAAAATATAAAACGGGCAAATTTAAAAATCACATATTCAATCTTTAGATCAGGGACTGGCAGGTTATGACCTTCTGGCCAGTCACCTGCTTTTGTGAAGTTTTTTGGAACACAGCTTGCCTGTTGTTTTAGGTATCTTCGATATCTATGGCTGCTTTAGAGCAACAACTGCAGAGTTATATGACTCCAAGCCTAAAATGTTTACTGTCTGGCTCTTTACAGAAAAAAATTTGCTGGCTCCGTATTCTAGGTAATCACTGTTAACATTTTTTAAAATAAATTTATTTATTTTTCATTTTTGGCTGCATTGGGTCTTTGTTGCTGCACGCAGGCTTTCTCTAGTTGCGCTGAGCTGGGGCCTGCTCTTCGTTGTGGTGCACAGGCTTCTCATAGCAGTGGCTTCTCTCGTTGCTGAGCACGGGCTCTAGGCGCGCGGGCTTCAGTAGTTGTGGCACGCGGGCTCCGTAGTTGTGGCTCACGGGCTCTAGAGCGCAGGCTCAGTAGTTGTGGCGCACGGGCTTAGTTGCTCCGTGGCATGTGGGATCCTCCCAGACCAGGGCTCGAACCCATGTCTCCTGCGTTGGCAGGCGGATTCTTAACCACTGCGCCACCAGGGAAGCCCTCACATCTTTCTACGTACAGATATGCAGGTATATTTTTTTCTTTTCTTTTTTAAACAACAACAAAATAGTATCTTACAGCACTGCTGCTTTGTAGCCTGCTTTTTCCACTCAGGGCTTGGTTGGGAGCCTCTTTTGTGTTCCTGCTAATCTCTCTTCTGCATGAAGTTGCTCCCTGTGGCATCAGGGGAAGGTGCCAAGCCCACGCCTGCAGCTGGGCTTAGGGCTTGGTGGGCTGTGTGGCCGGGACAGTCATCCTTGAGCTGGGCCCGGAGGGAGGGGAGATTCCCAGAGACAGGAAGAGTCTGGGTGGGGCAGAAGAGGTAGGATGAGGCTGAGGAGGATGGGGAACTTGCGAGGGTCCAAGGCCAAATACACTTGGGAAACAGTGGGTTAAAGACTTCTCAGGCCCTTTAGAATAGGAATTCCAAGGAGCATGGTTGCAGATAGTAAATTTTCAGGAGGAAGCAAAGACATGTAAAGTTTTCAGTTTCATTTGACATGGAGCCCTTGTTTGGTGTGGGTCTCTGGGGACCACTCTTTAGGAACCAGCGCTCTGGGACTCTAAGGGGAACAGCTGGACTGAAACGCAGTTTCTGGCCCAGGCAGCTTTTCCATCCAGCAGGCATCCCTGTCCCATCAGAGCTACATCCCATTCGGGGTGTTGGAAGCCCCCCGAGCTTCAGCCCTCAATGCCTGGAAGAGAAGGAAGTGGAGTCCTTGCCCAGAATGCAGAGCAGGCCATGGTGAGGCCACTCCCAGGAAGCAGCGGTGGCTGAGATGGCTGGGGTGTGGGCGTAGGCCTGGGGAGAGGCAGTCCTGCCCCAGCTGGACCCCGGCCTGGAGGAGGCCTGTGTGCCCCTTCTCTCTCACCACCCTGCCCTCGTGTTAGAGGAGGCGGGTGCCGCACGACTCCTGTCCTTCAGATGGTAAGAGCAGGGAGAAGGTCCCGGCCGGGAAACAGGCTCTCTCCCTGCTCTCTCCTCGTACGTGAACACCCACCAGAGCACCTGATTCGTCACAGCTGCTTAGAAAATCTAAGGCAGTCTTATCATTTGTTTGTATTATTATTTTCTTGAGGCAGTCCACAGCTGGATGGGCTGCTGCCTCGAGCTTCAAGTTTACACTTTAAAAAAAAAAATTTCTCAAGTGCTAGGCCAGGGAGGCAGTGGTGTCCCGTTTGGGACATGAGGATCAGGCGGCCCAGAGAGCCAAGGTGGTTTACCTCCCAAGGGTGGGACTGGCCTGGGAGCCCTGGGTGCCTCCGACCAACCACCCTGTGGCCAGGGAGGTGGAGCTGGGGGGGGGGGTGGGTCACCGGGACACGCACGCTGCCTCTGCTGTAGCTCCACCATGGCTTGTTTGTTCCTATTCAGTTACTGAATTTCAGTTTCAGTGAAATGGTGGCCTAGCAGGCTGGTTCCTGTTTTTACTTCCCAGGCAGCTGCCACCCAGCTGCTTCTCTTTAGCTGGAGACTGTTGTCACCCTGTTTTTGCAAATAAAGTTTTATTGGCACATAGCCACACCCATTCATTTACATACTGTCTCACCCTCAGAGCTGAGAAGTTGGGATTGAGATCAGATGGCTAATCCTGAAATATTTACTCCCTGATCCTTTAAAGAAAAGAGTTTGCTGATGCCTGCTCTCTGTTTAAGAAGTTCTCCCTCCCAAGGCCTCTTGCAGAAGAGGTGCTCTTCTTCCATACGGCAGTCCCATGGAGTAGATTTTGTGGGAAGGGGACAGTTCTAATTTTAGTGTTCTGTGCCCTTCATTCATTCATTCATTTAACAAATATTTGTTATACTAATACGTGCCACCTATTAAGAGCTGAATTTGTGCCAGGCACTTAAGTGCTTTGCTGGCATGTGTCTTTAGTCTTTCCAGGAGCCCTCTGAGGTAGGTGCTGTTGTTAGCACCCCCATTTTACAGATGGGAAAACTGAGGCACAGAGAACATAAGTGACTTGTCCTGGACAGAGCCAGGGTTGTGTGTGCCGGGGTACTGTCTGACACCATTAACCACCAGTCTACACTGCCCACAGCAGAAACCCAGCAATTAAGACCCTGCTGCCGCCCCTGAGGTGCTCACAGCCTAGCGTTTGTTCCCCCGAGTCTGCCTCTACTTGGTATGCGTGGTCCCAGCTTCTGGTTTGAAGAGTTGGTGGGCGTAAGGGCAGGGCCGGGGAGTGGAGGCCACTCAGTGATCCTGAGCGAGTTCCTCCTCTATTCCCCACCCCCACCTCTAATGGGGGGTGTCTGTTTGTCCTGTATCCCAGGGTGTGAGGGTCCAAGAGGAGGGAGGGAACGAAAAGACACTGGAGTATGGAATTCAGAGCCCTATTAACTCCCTCTCCGCTGAGGTCCCCCCACCTCCACCCCTCAGGGCTGCCTGCTCCCTTCCCCACACCAGCTTCTCTGCAGATATGAGGTCAAGGTGAGCGTCCAGGACAGTCAGGAGGGAAAGAGGGAGAGAGCCAGCAGTTATCAAGCACATGCTGTGTGCTAGGCTGGGCCACACGCTCTGTGTACAACACTCTGTGAAGGAGGTCATGTGACCCCAGCCCACTAGTGAGGGGCTGGGGCTCAGAGAAGGTTGAGTCACTTGCCCGACCTCACCCACTGGGATTCCAGCTTTAGATCTGAGCGGCCTGGAAACCCATGCTGTTTCCAGTTTGGGGAGTGTCAAAGGGCAGCCTGGGCACCTGTGGGGTGTGTGGAAGGACAGGGCCCCGGTGATGGGGCTGATCCTTGATGTGCTGACTTACGGCTCTCCTTCCTTCTCTGGACCCTGAGTCACATTCTCAGAGGGTGGGCCTGCTTCCTGCCCTGTCTTTGTTCTGCGCACTCAGGGTGTGCGTGCGTGCGTGCGTGTGTGCGTGCGTGCGTGCGTGCGTGCGTGCGTGTGTGTGTGTGTGTGTGTCAGTTGTGGGCAGAGGCATTAACCAACCGTCACCCCTCCAGGAAAGCCCAGGTAATTTTAGTTAGTTTTCTGTTGCTCTCACTTTGTTCCCCTGTCTTTGTCCTCTTCTTCCTGCAGCACAAATTTGTCTTTAAAGCTGATGCTGACTCCCTCCCCACCCCCGCCCTTTATTCCCAAATAAAGAGGAATGGAAACTGAATCATCATTTCTTTCCAAACAAACAGCCCAAATATTTGAAGCCTGAATGTGAGGAGCAGTTCCCAGGACACGTGGGAACAACTCAGCCCCTCTCTCAGTTTCCTGTGAACACATCCAGCCCAGTGGTGGCCCTGGAATGTGACATATATAAAGTAGCCCTGGGTGCCTGGGTGGGCTTTAAATAATTTCTTTACACCTTTCCTCTTGATAGTAGCTAATATTGTTGAATACTTACTGCATGTCAGGCAGAATGCTAATGCCTTTACGTGTAATCCCGTGAAGTTGGAACTAGTAATATCCCCATTTTCCTGAAGGAGAGGTTAAGTAACTTGCCCAAGGTCACAAGGCTAACAGGTGGTATTGCCAGCGAGCCTGGTGCCGAACTGTGTCTGCCCAACCCCACAGCCTGAGGCCACGCTCATTACATAGTCCCGGGCCCAGGATACCACCCACCCACAGTAGGTCTGCATCAGTGAGCTCCTGTAATTATGTATCATGGTCTTCAGGTCAAAGTTACATCTTCCTGGGTGAATCACCGGTTCCAGTATTTTTCTTATACATTTGTCATTATTAGGAAGTTAAAAAAAAAAAAAGTCAGCTTAGCCCAGGGTTTTTCAGCCTCAGCACTGTTGATGTTTTGAGCCAGATCTCCTTTGTTGTGGGAGCCTGTCCTGTACACTGTAGGTTTTAGCAGCCTCCCTGGCCTCCACCCAACAGATGCCAGTAGAACACCCCACCCCGCGAGTGTGACAACCAGAAATGTCTCCAGACACTGAAAAGTGGCCTGGGCTGGGGGTAGGGGGCAAAAGTGCCCCCACTTGAGAACCACTGTCTTAGCCCAAGGTGTGAGAGGCAGGAAGTCAGGGGGAGATTGGGATGCAGACGCCTGATATTGGGTCACCTTCTCCAGGGCCGCTCTGGAGAGTCTTTTAAAGGGCTCCAGAGCCATTTCCTGCAGGTTAAACTCACCCGCACTTGCCTGGGCTCTTGCGGTGTTTGGGAAGCGTTGGGCAGAAACCCTTCCCTGTGTTCAGAGAGGTCACAGCCCAGTACGGGGGATGGCGCTAAGGTGGAAAAGCCCAGCAACTCATTTTCCAGCTGGCCTCCGAGGGCCCACGGAGTGTCAGGCCCCCTGCCCAGGGCAGGATGAGGACCCACTTCACGGAGCTCACGTCCCAGTGGGGAAATGACAGTGTGGGATCCAAGTGTTGACGATGGGCAGTGCTCTGTACTAGAGGAAAAGAAAGCAGAGAAGTGCGAGTGCTGCCTGGGACAGGGTGGACTCTAAAGAGACATTTCATCCTCAGGGGCCAGGTGGAATGGAGCCCCCGGGGCTCAGGCGCTGCTGGGTGTCAGAAGAGGTTCCTTAGGGCCTGAAGAACAGGAAGAGGTGGTGGGATCTGCTTCACAGATTCTGGGCTATAACCTGAGAGCCTGAGCTCATTCCCATGTGGGCGTGGGGTGGACCCAGGTTCCAGAGGGCCCAGAGGAGCCCTTGCTGAGAATGGGGTGCTCAGCCCCAGGGGCCAGATGGCCACAAGCAGTGCTCTTCCCAGGGTCCAACTTGTCCCTCCAGTTGAGGATTTGACATAATTTAAAGGGTGTGGTGTTCTCCACTGTGTAATGTGGGTGATGTTTTCTTGGCCTCCAGACAGTGCTTCTCCTTTAATTCTGAGCTTCGGTGAGGCCTGGACCTCCCTTATGCTGCCCACTTACTCATTCAGTGTCCGAGGGACATTCATTTTTCCCAAGGGCCTTGCCCTGTTGATCCAGGAGTTAATTCCCCCAGCTGACTCCTGCCCCTTGCTCTTCCTAATTGACCTGGGATTGAAAGTGCTGGCCTGAAAGTCAGGAGCTGGGAGGCCCCTACCTGGGGTCCACTTCCCCTCATTGCCACCAGAGGGCAGCCGTGGACTCTGGTTGGAGCCTCGCCCCGGGCAGTTCTGCGGATGATTCTGCCAGGAGGCAGCTTTCTGTTGGGCTGGGGGGTTGATGGCTACTGGGCCCAGGGTCTTGGCCGTGGGGGAGGCTTGGTTCTCCTTTGCACGAAGCAGCCCAGGGGTGAGGCAGCAGGGGACACCTGGGGGTGGTGCAATGCCAGGGAATCTGTTGATGACCCTGACCTCACTAGGACCGGGTCTCTTGAGTATCTCCCAAGAAAAGAATGTGAGCCGGGGCTTCCCTGGTAGCGCAGTGGTTAAGAATCCGCCTGCCAATGCAGGGGACACGGGTTCGAGCCCTGGTCCGGGAAGATCCCACATGCCGCGCAGCAACTAAGCCCGTGGGCCACGACTACTGAGCCTGCGCTCTAGAGCCTGCGAGCCACAACTACTGAGCCCATGTGCTGCAACTACTGAAGCCCACATGCCTAGAGCCCGTGCTCTGCAGCAAGAGAAGCCGCCGCGATGAGAAGCCCGCGTGCCACAACTAGAGAAATCCCGCGCACAGCAACGAAGACCCAACGCAGCCAAAAATAAATAAAAAAAAGAACGTGAGCCAACTTGGCTCCTTCCCCCACAGCAGGCAAGAGGCCGTTTCTCTTTGGGTGGTTTCTTTCTCTTCTCCCTCGACCTACAGAGCCCATTCTCGGCTCAGGGCTGAGAGTGAGCTTGGGCCATGTGTGTTGAACCAGGTGGGCTGCATGTTTTGTGCGTGCTCTTAAAAAAATTTTTTTTAATCACTAAAGCAATATATGCTCATTGTACCAAAACAAAACAATAGAGAAGAGAGTGTTTTCTGAGGGAGTTGCCCAGGACTTGGCAGGTTGTGCGGCCTTATGAAGACACTCTCCCTTTCTGCTGTGTTTGTGTGTGTGTGTGTGTGTGTGTGTGTGTGTGTGTGTGTGTGTGTGCGCGCGTGTGTGTGTGTATGTAGGCACCTTAGAAAACCTGCTGTTGGGTATGACCCTGTAAGGGGTGTGTTCAGTCAGTAGTAATTTTGTATTCTTAGCAACCACCCAGTATCTGCAGTGCTGGGGGAGGGCACGAGACAGAAGGCTCTCAGGGGCATTCAGGGGCCAGAATCACCCAACAGTGAAGCCCAGGAGAGCCTCCTGGTGGTCACAGAAGAGACCTCTTTGGGCACAGGGAGACCTCTGAGGCCCATCGGAGAGAGCACATCCTTCTAGCGTCTCTTAATGCACAGCCTTTATTTATTGTCAGCACCCACCGCCCATACCCCACCTCACTAGAAAGCTCCCCTTGCCTGGATGTCTTCAGTGTCCTGCAAAGGAAGTGTCACAGCCTTTTTCTGGGGCTGGGGGTGAAGACGGAGCTATCCGTTTCACATTTGAAACTGATAATGTGAGTCTGTGGCAAGAAGGAATAGCTTCATAACCATTTGAACTTCACCTGACCTTGTCTCCTGATTCAACCCTCTAGCTGTTGGGATGTGCCAACTGGCTGAGCATTTCTGGGTCTTTGACCGGAAACCTCTCATACACAATTAGCAATGCCAGCCCTGAAACGGGGACTTCTGGCCAGTGTCGTACGTACCAGAGCCTGTTTAGGTTCCATTCAGTGAAAAATTCCATACATTTTCTCATTCTCTGTTTCAAATCCAACAAAATCCCCACCCCAAATTTGTTGAGCACCTACTGTATGCAGAATATTTTGCTAAGCTCTTGAGTAAGCCATGAGCGTGTCTAATGTCACAGACCGCGAGCTCGTTATGTGCAGGGCTGTGAATAAGCTCTTCGGTCTCTTAATGCTTTCTCTCTGCATTAGTTGGATGCCTGTTGAGAACAGGACACTTGGTGTACAGTATCCAGGCCCTTGGTATACAGTAGGCACTTTGTAGAGACTTAGTTGAGGGAGTCCTGGAGTTCAAATAGGCAGGAAAGGAAAGTGTAACTGTGCCATTCATTGTCTTTCTCAAGGGTCTTGTTAGTTAAAAGGGAGTGAAATCTGAACCCCTTGGTACCTGCAGTGAACCCACCTCTCCCCTTGGGTGATTGATGGCCTGAAAAGGCAGGCATCTTCCAGGCTTTAATTTTGTGATTGGAAAATGAGGATTTATTTATTCCACAATGACTTCTCTTTTTAATTAATTAATTTATTTTTGGCTGTTTTGGGTCTTTGTTGCTGTGCGTGAGGTTTTTCTAGTTGTGCTGAGAGGGGGGCTACTCTTCGTTGCGGTGCACAGGCTTCTCATTGCGGTGGCTTCTCTTGTTGCGGAGCACGGGCTCTAGGCACGTGGGCTTCAGTAGTTGTGGCACATGGGCTCAGTAGTTTTGGCTCACGGGCTCTAGAGCGCAGGCTCAGTAGTTGTGGCACATGGGCTTAGTTGCTCTGCGGCATGTGGGATCTTCCCGGACCAGGGCTTGAACCCACGTCCCCTGCATTGGCAGGTGGAGTCTTAACCACTGCGCCACCAGGGAAGTTCCCACGGTGATTTGTTGAGGGCCTTCTATGTTCTAAGCATTGTGCTAGTACCCGGGAATGTGAAGCTTCCCTCACCAACCTCATTAGAAGTTGCAAAGACTGGATAAGATGAAGTGCTTTGGAAAAATCTGCCCCGCTGCCTACTGCTGACCAGGGGCCTGGGGGAGCTTGCCGCCTCCTTGCATGGCTCCCCTGGAGGCCCCCCTAAGATGAGCTGTTTGCCTTGACCCATCCCTGCATGCACGTATCCTCTTTCTCTGCTCCTGGCCAGCCAGGGTTTACTTGAGTTGGAATCCATGACCTCCTGGCTTCTCCACATGCAGCCTGATTCTGAGCCAGGGTTTGTTTGAGGCCCTGTTTGGATATTGTTAAAAGTGGCAGCTTTGCTCAGAAAGGTCAGTGTGAGAGACCAGAACAAAAAGATCTTTCAAGCTGGCCTCTCGTGGGGCTCAGAAAAGCCCCAGCTCTACCTGGCACTGAAAGTTTATGCCCAGGACAGGATTACTCAAGCTGGTGGGAGGAACCCATCTAGTTTCCCATTTCCCAGAGGGCTGAGCTGAGGCGGAGGGACATTGCCGACATTTCAGAACAGGTCGGCACCAGCCAGGAGCCCAGATCTCTCCCTGTCTAGCCCCGGCCACTGGAACCTATGTTGGTCTTTCTCTTTACCTGCATTCAATAAAAAGTGGGATTTACCCCCAAAGATGCCTAAAGGTGATTATTTGCTTTGCTAAAGAATTCCTGGGAGCTTATTTAGATGTCAGAGTCCCGTATAGATTTGAAAAGAGTAAAAATATACAACTTTGGAGGCACAAGATCCTGTTAAAACTGCAGTTCTCATTCCTAAATTGAGTGTGTATTGGGGAGGACCCTGAAACAAAGCAACTAGTATACCAAGTCCACGATTTCAGGTATGCTTGATTAAGGTGAGATATTTACTGAAGTAAAAAGATAAAAGATATAAAGAAAAGTATTATGCAAAATAATGACACTGATGGTGTACAGCTAGTAGCAAAAATTGTAGATGTGGTATGCAGATGACAGAAGTCGGGGGGATGCTGATTGCAACTGAAGACCTGATTTTATAGAGGAGAGGGCCGTGCATAGCCCACAGAGGTGAGCTCTGTCCTCAGTAGCAGTGCCCAGGCATGAACCATCTCTAAGGACCCTGTGGAGCCCTGTGCTGATTGCCCCTCCTGGTTCTTCAGAAGCTCTAGGCAGGCTAGGGAATATCGTTGTGACTCTGACTCTATTCCCCAGGTCTTTGTCTCCATTCTCAGCCTTACAAACAGGAGTCTGAGTTCATAGTGTTGGTTGTTTGCACATTTGGGGCTTGCTTGTATGAAACCAGAGGTTCCCAGAAGGCAAGGAATTGATCTCCTGTCCTTTTATGCCTCCAAGCTCCAGAGCCCCCAGGAATCTATTTCATTCATGAAAGCTGCCGGAGGGGCTCACGTGACTTTCCCGGCTGCCACCTTTGACTTTTCACCCTCTGTGATCTTTCATTTCTAAATTTGCTGGCCTGGGAGCCTCTGCTTTCCCTTGCGAGCTATTGATCTAGGGAACCCCCGGGAACAGGTGAGGACGGCAGTTCTCAGACATTTGCTGAGCACACATGTCCGGGCTGAGCTTCAGGAGCAAGACTGCCCTCAGGGGGTGCACAGTGGGAAAGTGGTCAGCCTGTAAATGGAAAATGACTGCAATGCCATGCTTGCTTCAAAAGAGGACTTAACACGGGGCGAAAGCTATGCAGTCAGGAGGGGTGGGTGTGGGGAGGGGCCCAGGGAAGGCTGCAATGTTGGAAAGTGATGTGTAAAAACACAGATTTTTTTGAGGGTGAGTAGGGGAAGGGCTCTTTAAGGCAGTGGGGGATGCCTGTTCCAAGACCTGACATAGGGAACTGTGGACGGTTGTTCAGAAGGGACTTGAGTGGTGGGAGATGAGATGAGAGAGAGGCAAGGGGCAGACCCGACAGCCCTGGGACACCGTACTGAGGGCCTAGATTGAATTCTGTAAGCCTGGGGGCACCGACGAAAGGCCAACATGGGAAGGAACAAGATGACTTTTGCATGTCAGGTAGAGCCCTCAAGGGGCAGCGGGAGTTGTTTTTCAAACTCAGGCCACACCCATCAGTGGGTTGCAAGATTGTTTAGTGGGCTGCCGCCAGCATTTTTAAAATGGGGAAGCAGTGGGAGACGTAAAAGAGAAAATATCAGAGTGGCTTACACTGTACATAGTCGAGATAGGTAATATATCAGGAAACTTCACTTCAGTTTTATGTAAGCAGTGTGTGCATATATACAGGGTTGCAATGTCAGGTGTATTTCTTACTATGCATCACACTTTAAAAAGCTTGCAAATGACTTTAAGGCACAGAGGGCTGACTGGAGGGGGTGAGACCGCTGTCACTGTCATCTAGGCCCCAGGTGATGCAGGCCAGTCTAGGGCCCTGGTGGTAGGGATTGAGAGGTGAGGATGGATTCCAGTGTAGACCGGATGGGGCAGATGAAGGTGGAGAATTTTTTTTTAGCCTCATTAATAGCTTTTTAAATATGATTTTTTAAATTTATTTATTTATTTATATTTGGCTGGGTTGGCTCTACCTTGCTGCATGCATGCTTTCTCCAGTTGCGGCGAGCAGGGGCTGCTCTTCGTTGCGGTGCGTGGGCTTCTCATTGCGGTAGCTTCACTTGTTGCGGAGCATGGACTCTAGGCACGCGGGTGTCCGTAGTTGTGGTTCGCGGGCTCTAGAGTGCAGGCTCAGTAGTTGTGGTGCACGGGCTTCGTTGCTCCGTGGCGTGTGGGAACTTCCCTGACCAGGGCTTGAACCCGTGTCCCCTGCATTGGCAGGCAGATTATTAACCACTGAGCCACCAGGGAAGCCCGAAAATGGAGGATTTGAGGTTGACTGAAGTCAGAAAGTCTGGCACCAGCCCAAAGCACTTGGGCCAAGATAACATCTTGTTTGAAATACTCGATCCTGGTCTCTTTCTGGTGGTAAACTGGAGGCCTGGGTTTCTAGAGAGCTATGGTGGAGAAGGATCCTTTCTATTCTTTGATCACTGTTGTCCTGGGCCTCTAGGATCCTGGTGTTACAATTCTGACCTTTCACACCAATTATTGGATGTTTTCAAATAACACTCAAATGGGCAGGCTCCTCCTAGTGTCTGCAGGTTTGATGAGGATGTCTGTGTGGGAACTAGGCTGGTAATGACCCCGCTTCTACTGTCTTCCTGCTAGGAACATCGTGAAAGGCATGAGAGAACTCCGGGAGGTCCTACGCACTGTGGAGACCAAAGCAACTCAGAACTTCAAAGTGGTAATGGAGGAGGCCCCAGGGCTGGGTGCTGGCTGTGGCTGGTTTATTCAGGAGTTGATTTCAGTGGGAGGCAGCAGAAATCCTAGCAGGCAGCCTCTGAATCAGGGGAGTATGTGCTTCTCCTCTCCCTGTCATGCTCATGGCAGACATTGCTAGTCAATCTCAGCATTCTTTTCCTCCAAGCCTGGGACACACCCTCAGCATCCTTCTCGTCGTAGCACTGCACATAGCCCCTCATGTTAGATCAATGCTAAAACCTCCTGTCATCCCTTCCTAGCAAGATGGTGTGCTAATTCTTAGGGATTTGTTTATGATCTTAATAAATAACCTTGGCTTGCTTTCCTGCCCCAATTCAGGCCTACCTTCTTAGGCTTCTACCCCTAATCAGAGCCACAGCTGCTTCTCACTCTAGACTTTTCTCAAATATCAGAAAGGTATCTGGTGGAGAGAGCTGCTTGCGCTGAGGGCTTTATGCTTTGCAAGGGCTATGAATACTCTGAGCCGTGCTGGGCTCCGTGGGGCCGGGAGGAGGAGGAAATGTACCTCTTGTCTAGGAGAAGAGAGAGGACAAAAGATGAAGTCGGAGCCGTCACAGGCCAACAGACGGGGTGGGGCGGCTCAGTGCTGGAGATACAGAGAAGCAAGGGGGCTCCTTGGGGCACAGTGGTAGACCTCCTGGAGGGGCAGTGATTTGCAAGCAGGCAGGTTTGGCTGGACGGTGGGTGGAGGGCACGGGCAGGCCGCGGCCGGGCAGAGCCAGCACCTGCCTGCATCTGAGTTCCTCCCTCTCTGCCAGATGGCAGCCAAGCACCTGGCAGGGGTCCTGCTGCACTCCCTGAGCGAGGAATGCTACTGGAGCCCCCTGTCCCACCCACTGCCCGAGTTCATGAGCAAGGAGGAGAATTCCTTCATCACACAGGCCCTGCGGAAACCTCAACTCTACGAAGGAGACAAGTAAGCCTGTCTGCTCCGGGGACCACCCCAGGCTCAGGCCACCGTCCCCAGGGTTCGGTCCCCACTGGTGGCCCCTCTCTCTGCCCCATGCTCTCCTGCAGCCGCCGCCCAGCTCCCTGCCAGGCAGGCTCTTAAGAAGCAGCGGAGCCAAATAGACTAGAGAAGGCAGGTCTTGGGGTGGGGGGTCGAGGGGGCATCCTCTAAGGCACCCAAAGGCCAAACAAATTATCTGGCGGGCGGGGGAAGGGGGGTACCTGCCTTCCTAATGGTCTTAATGCACCGTCTGTCGTGTTTGTGCCAGTAATCGAAGGTGGGGTCTGTGAGCTTCTTTCTCGCTCTTGTCTGCTGCTGGCCCCAGCCACTTCATGCAGTGCTGGGGGCTGGAAGGGGCATCCCCCTCAAGAGCATTGCAGTGTTTCCAGCCCTCGCCCACCGTAGGCTTTCAGATCCATGGCTCTGGGGCATGATAAAGAGCTGCAGGTGGGATCCAGTGCCTGTGAATTATGCAGGAGAAGGTCACCTTACCGGGGCGGGTGCTGACTCCGGGGCAGAAGGGCCAGCGTGGCAGGCCAGCCGTGCTGCTCCGGAGGGCCGTGCTGCAGCCCAGGCTGCCATTTGTGTCTTCCAGCCTCTACTGCCCGAAGGATAACATCGAGGAAGCCCTGCTGCTGCTGCTCGTCAGCGAATCCATGGTAAGCTCGAGGCCTCTGGCCCATGGAGTAAAGCTGTGGGGCTCGGGCACAGCCCACCAGGTCCTGGCCGAGCTCAGCCCCCAGGGATGTCCCTGAAGCAGGCCTCTTGGATCTGTTCCCCCCTCAGGGGGTGCAGCTCCCTCACGAGATTTAGGTGTGGAGTACAAGGCCGCTTTCGGGGGCCTGGGTCCTACCCCTAAATGAGTAGGGACTGGGGGAGCTAACAAATTCCCACCTCCTGCTTCTGGAATTACAAAAGGTGTCATCAGCAAGTCAACAGAAGGTTGCGTGAACAGTTCTGTGCTGGGTGGGTCGGTGATGATGGAAGGGAGTGGAAGGAACGCATACTTTCACGGCAGGAGGCCTGGATTCAGGTTCCGGCCCTGCCACTCAGTAGCTGAGGGCCCTGGGCAGATCACCTAAGCTCTGTGAGCCTCAGCTCCCACCGCTAAGGTGATAGTAACTCACAGAGGTGAGGTGCCTGTACAAGGGATTCACTCATTCATGCCACTCCTAATACAGAGTGTCATCCACTTTGTGCCAGGCCCTGTTCTAGACTCCAGAGAAGCAGCAGCAAACAAAACGGAGAAAACTCCCTGCCCTCATGGAGCTTACATTCTAGTGAGGGAGGTGGGCAATAAATGAATTAACTACGCAACTACCCAGGGTTGCGATGTCTAAGTGCTGTGGAAAAATAAGGCGGAGGGGGTAAGGTGTGCCGGATAGAGCACACGTGAAATGCTCTCTAGAGTTTTTTCACAAGACCCGCTTCTCCTGCCCCGGGCAAACACACGTGTGCGCACGCACACACACACGTGCCGTGGAGGCTCAGCGTCGGGGAGAAGTGTGTTGGGTCATCCGGGAGGTGATGAGATGAAGGATGGGTGGTCCAAGGGGGCTGAAGGAAGGGTGGGCAAGAGCATCAAAGCCAGTTGTCCTCTGACTGAGGGGCCCCTCAGAGCTTATGAGCTGGGGACCCCCGGGTCGAGAACTAGGTTTTTTAAGATGACGCATCTGAGAGCAGTGTGTGAAAGTGGAGTTTAAGAAACTGGGTCCCCAAATAGCAAAAAACAAATGTCCCTTTGGAAACCTGGGACTGTGTGATACCAGGGTCTGTTTAGAGAACGCCAGTCAGTGGGTCGCCTCTGGCTGAGCAGGTCCCTCAGCAAGTAGACAGGAAGAGGGACACTGGACTCGGGGGTGAGAGTGTGTCCTTCCCCAGCCAGGCGGGGTCCACTCGGATCCAAGAGTGCCGGGGAAGGGGCATGGATATTTGGATCCCGAGGACAAACTGGCCGGGACATGGTCCTGAAAGGTTTGCACGGTGCGTGCTTGTGTGGAGGTTAGGTGGTTGCTGCTGGGTGGGGACATCTAGCTGGTTAGCCCAATGTGGAGGTAACGGTACCAAGTGCCAGGTCTGATCGTCATGGGAGAACAGTGTACTTCTCACAGACTGAGCCCCATTTTTTAATTATGGAACCTCAGCCATAGACTAGTATCCTCTCCCTGCCCCCTTCACACACCTCAGCCATCTCAGCACCTACACCATCAGGTGTGACTGCCCAGAACTCACCTGTCTCGGGAAACACAGGGCATTATTGTCACTTTCCTATGCTGAGGGTTACAGTGTTGTCCGCAGGTGGGAAGTAAAAAGGTGAAAATGGGAACGTTTCTTAGGTCCTTCCTCTGCCAGATTCCAAGCTGATTATCTCATCTAGGTAGGCATTGTGTCGAGCAGTTTGAAAAATAACGGTTTCATGTGATTCAGTCTAATACTAATATGTTCCCATCTCACAGGTGAGAAAAGTAAGGTCCAGGACAGGTACATGTCTTGGTCAAGGTTACATACTAATAATCCTTGCAGCCATGATTCAAGTCACGTCTGTGATTCACTGACTGCTCTAAGTCTTGGTTTTCTCATCTGTCAAAGGCTCAAGGGGGTAACTTTGAGGATCAAGTGCGACAGAGCTTGGGGAGGGCTTTGTAAACAAGGAAGGCCTTGGCTGCCTGTGTGAGAATGGTCAGCATTTTGATCCCTGGCAGGGATAGAAGCTGGGCTCTGTCTCCCTAAGTATTTTCTGTGGCCATTGCTTGATCCGGGTGCCCAGAACCAGAGCTGAGATGCCTTTCCATTAAAGTGATTCCCCCCAAACCCTCAAGCTGCCCGTATATCTCAAAGTAGAGAATGGCCTTTTACTAAAAGGTGACCCATACTTGGAGCCAAGGTGGTTTCCCTCTAAGCAGCTCTTTCAAGAGGGTATGTGGCCGGCTGGCCTCCACCGGCGACTCGGGGGATCCAGGTCGGCTGGCCAGGCGGGTGCCGTGGGACTTCCCTGTGGCCTGCAGAGCAGCAGAAGTGCTCAGACGCCGAGTGTGCCGTAGCTGGGACGAGGCAGTCTTCCAGGCCTGGCTGGTTGGTTTCCTCCTGCTCACACCCAGCCTGTCACACATCTAGAAGCTTCAGGTATTTGGGGGAGGACGTTGGCGATGGACGTAGCTTTGGTGTCTCATCTGTTGAGGGCTTTCCACCTGGGATCCGGATCTGGCCACCGTGGCTCCGCATGGTTTCTCAGAGTGACCAGACCGCCTCTGACTTCTCACTTGCCCTTATTTTACCCCCTCCTTTCCTGCAGGTCACATTCTCCATCAGATGTGGGCGCCAGGCTCCTGCTCTGACCCTTCAGCTGACCCCTGAGGCTCAGCCCAGCCTCCATGTGCCAGCAGGGTTTTCCTCATCTCCCTTTAATGCTGGCTGGGTTTGGCTCCAGATGATAGGGAGAAACCTCTAGAAGCAGCAGCTGCCTTGGCTGCTCCTTGGGTTCTCCTAATCCCTGCAGAATTCTTTATGCGGCAGTAACAGCTATTCCAGCACAACCAGCCAGAAGGCGTACTCATCACGGCTCTCCACTTCTCCACAGCTCGCTGCTTCAGGAAAGGGTGTTGCAGGTTTCCTGAGCACGTCCACCCCTATTTTGTGGTTTGCAGCTCAGTGGAGTGGGCTGCGTGGGGGCTGGGTGTGGGGTTGGTACCTGAAGTATGGTTTTTGTTTCGGGCTGAGTGTGATCAGAATGAATCGGGCAGCCCTTGTCTTTCAAGAGGTAAATAGAAACCTTACAGATGCTTTCGCAGAAGCGCAAGGGACATGAGTTATAACTGGCTAAAGGAGATTTGTGTTTTGAACTCAGTTTTGAGTTTTCAGGACCAAAAGGACACTTAAAAATGCCCATCCACCCACCCACCTACTCATCTCTCCACCATCCAGTCTTGTTTGAGCAGCGACAGTGTGCTGAGCTGTGCCCAGCACTGGGGGTAGAATGAGGAATAGTTAAATCACAGCGCTCGTCCCAGGCGTCTTCCTACCCAGTGGAACATGTGTCCGGGGGCACGGAGGAAATCCTGGTCCCCAGATCAGAAGGAATTATCTCAGTCTGCTGAACCTCAAATGCATATTCTACTTGTTTGTTTGTTTTTTAACACCTTTATTGGAATATAATTGCTCCACAATGGTGTGTTAGTTTCTGCTGTATAACAGTGTATCAGCTATACGTATACCTACATCCCCATATGCCCTCCCTCTTGCGTCTCCCTCCCACCCTCCCTATCCCACCCCTCTAGGTGGTCACAAAGCACGGAGCTGATCTCCCTGTGCTATGCGGCTGCTTCCCACTAGCTATCTGTTTTACATTTGGTAGTGCATATATGTCCATGCCACTCTCTCACTTTGTGCCGGCTTACCCTTCCCCCTCCCCGTGTCCTCAAGTCCATTCTCTACATCTGTGTCTTTAGTCCTGTCCGGCCCTTAGGTTCTTCAAAAACTTTTATTTTTTTTTTTTAGATTCTATATGTATGTGTTAGCATACGGTATTTGTTTTTCTCTTTCTGACTAGTGTTTGAAAGAACCATGTGTCAAAATCAGCCTGATTTTCTCAGTTGGGTAACCAGGAGGTACAGGGCTCTGCCATTTCTCAAATCTTGATCTAAGGCATAAAAATATGTGTTAGAGCAAACTGAATCCTCGAGCCCCTGTTTCGTTCAGCTGGGGGAGAAGCTTCTGCCGGTGTCAGGCTTTTGGGAGCTGAAAGGACACAGAGGCTTGGGTTGAGAGAGGGTGGGGGGGTGGGTAAGCCCCTGGGGCCTGGGATCCTGCAGGTTAATAAACTAACTGCCATCCGTGCCCAACATCAGGCCCCCAGCGACTTGCATCTTGAATTGGCCGTTCACAACCTGTGCAGCCTGGACAAGTCTCTTACCTCCCTGATCCTCAGTTTTCTGTAAAATGGGGCTAATAAGGTCTCTCTCGCAGGCATTGGGTGGATGAAGTAAGAAAATGAGCACGAAGCTGCCTGGTACATTGTGGGTGTTGAACATGTATTCGTTTTATCCTGATGACTACCTGGTTCTGAGTCATTAATTTTAGAAAACATTTAGATTCAGGTCTGGTTGGGAGAAAAATTGGTTTGAGGATATACTGTTTGGTTAAAAAAACAAAACAACACAAAAATGCTTCTTGGGCTTGATTCCATTCGGGTCTCATCAGATGAGCACAGATAGTTCCAGCTTCTGGCGCCCGGTTTGCTCTGACGTGAGGCCCTGCTGTGCTGAGGGCTGCAAGCGGAAAGGGTCTGTTAATGCTGCCAGCTCAGAAGCCTCGGAGCAGTGGAGGTGGGAGAGCCTCGCGCCCTCGTTGGCAGGAAGATTTCTGCTGTAGGAGCCCGATGCGCAGGAACGTGGGCTGGCGGGGGCCTGGCTGGGGCCGCCGTGTAGGTGGGACACGGCACAGAGCATGTTATTCCTTGGCTCTGTGGACTGGCGGCTCGAGAGCCGGTGGTGATGATGTCTGCCGGTGGGGGTGACAGCACGAGCAAACGGGACAGCATCCTCCAGGGAGGAGGGGCAGGGGCCAGGCAGACTGGCACCAGGAGACTCCTTTCTGGGGCGATTGTTGAGGGAGGTGAGCAGTGGGCCCTGAGGCTGGGTCCTTGGCCAGCAGAGAGGTTGTCCCTGAGAACAGGGCTGACGTGGTCCAAGGAGCTTGTTCTCTGCAGAGAAGCAGCACCTGAGGCCTGACCGAGAAAGTCCAGCCTGTGTTTTGCTTTGGTGCTTCCCTAAGCAGAGACATCTGAGGGCCTCTGATGGCACGGGCGGGGCTAGTGGACACTTCCTTGGAAGCACCTGGAGGCAGGGGAAGAGCCAGGGGTGAAGTCAGAATGTCTAGGCTCTAATCTGGGTCCTAAACCCCCTATCTGTATGCCTTGAGGAGCCTCCCTGGTCTCTCTGGGCCTCAGTTTTCTCATCTGTAAAATAGGACAGTAGAACGGGAGACGGTTGTTGTCAGCATTACGAGATACCACTTACAAAGTGCTCTACAAGTTAGTTCCCTTTCCTTCTCCTACCCTGCTTGTGTCCAGGATCAAAGGAGAAACAGGACTGGGCGAAGTGAAGGTCAGTGCTGTCTGTGGCCCTGCAGCCAGTGGAGGGTGGAGACCAGGGCTAGCAGAGGAGCCCACAAGACAGCAGGTGCTCAGGGCAGCAGAAGCCATCCTGGACTGGCTATCAGAGGTTCAGCCTTAATTCCTGGAGACCCTGCACACATTAGTACACCCTCTGGGGCTCAGTTTCCCTGCCTGCAAAGGGGGCATCAGCAGTTTCATCCTGCCCCTCTGTGGGGTTACTGTGAGATCATGGCAGTGATAATTCAGTTCCTAAAATGCATGGCACACACATGAGGGATGGCTGTTTGAGCAAGAACCATCTTGCCTGAGGTGTCACGTGGGCTGCCCCCACCTCGGGGAATGGCGATGCCCTTGTGGCCCCATATTTGCTTCATGGATACGTGTCCAAAGACCACAAGTGGGTCACACTGGATGATGGGGGGGTGGGGAGGACCACGTTTCTTTGGCTTTTCCTCTTCTGACCTGCTGGAGGCCTGGGGTGAACGTCCCTTAGTCTGGGGAGACTGCCCCTGGGAGGACAGCAGAGGGTCCAGGCTAGGAGCTTGTCTCAGGGAAAGCTGCTGAGCCCTCCCTGGGATTAAATGCATGGATTAAATAAGAGCAGGGCGCCCCCAGAGGCGGGGGACCTGGGGGTTTTGCAGGGGAAAACAGAGGAGAATAGCCTGCCATTATCCCAAAACCAGTAAGGAGTATGGTGTTGAGAAGACCATTTAGTTTCTGCACGATTCATGTCTCTCACTGCATCTGATCTGGAGGATTGCCATGTGAGGACATTTAAATGGTGGAAGGGAAAGAGTGTGACTGGGACTAGTTAAAGGCAGGCTGCTGGTGGAGCTGGGAGCACTGTGTGGCCGGAGGGAGGTGAGTGCAGCAGAGGAGGGAATGGGACACCTGGGGTGCCCTGGGTGGGGACTTGAAGCCCCCAGAGGGTCTGAGACCCTGTGCACTGAGGCCTGTTCTGGCCCCTGAGCTGCACGTGAATTCCTACCCTGTTGCCAGTCCCCCGAGGCTTCTTTTTTTTCTGCCCCAGTTCTCCCCACCCCACCCTGTTGCATGGTTATGTACACATGCTGCCCAGCTGCCCTGCAAGCACTGGAGCATTTCACTGCAGCCCTGCCCCGAAGCCATAGCAACCACTCGGCAAACTTCTGCTTTTGGCTTTCCTTTGGGGACCCACGCTTCCCTCTTGGCACAAGTGCCAAGTCCTGAGGACCCCCGAGAAGATGCCTTCCCCACTGTCTGTGTGTTGGGGGGCGGTCCCCAGGCAGAGGAGATGCTGCTGTGAGCCCCTCTTCTGTTCCTGTCCTTCTGACCTAAATGCTTGCCCAGAGCTGGAAATTCATGCCTCCCTCCCACCAGGCACACACATTCAGAGACGCTGTTCTCTTAAAGGTCAAGGTCTAGGGCAACAGGAGGAAGTTTCCACACCAGGCCCAGAGATCCTTCTCTTTCTACTGTCACTTGAGAGTGCTGTGTGCAGGCCTGTGCTGGGGCTGGGAGGCTCGAGATGAGCGAGATGCGTCCCTGCCCCGAGAACCCATGAGCCAGTGGGGTGTGCAGAGGCCCGGGTATGTTCCCTGGGTTGGGAGAGGATGTGGCAGGGGGGGCAGCCTCGCCTGCTGAGATAAGTCGGGGACAGTGGCCGAAGGAAGGGATCCTTGAATTGAGTTTGAGGAGCCAGAAGGCATCCACATTGACAGACGGAACAAAGATGGGCCTCGGTTAGGAGAGGGAGCTGCAGGGAAGGACCTGGGAGCTAGTGGAGAGAAGCTGGCCAGGTGGGCAGCGTCTCATGGCAGCCACAGAAAGTGGGCGAGTTGGGAGTTGGGGTCTGGCAGGGGCTGCACCTGGAGGATAGGCCGACCAGAGCTCACTGCTCACCATCCCCTGCATGAGACTAGTCTGCATGGGTGGGTCCCTGATCCTGGATATGTCCTGCAGGCAGCCTTCCGTCAGGACCTCTCTCTCCCACCAGAGTTTTAGGTCAGATCCGCTCACTGTGTTCGTTGTGTACTGCGGCTGCGTCCTGTTTCCATAGCCCCTCCCTGAGTGCAGGGACTGTGTCTCCCATCCTCTCATTCCCTGACCTCCTGCCCCCGACCCCACCCCCACTGCTGCCTGATGGGGGCCCACCCAGGGCGGCGAGAGCTGGGGCGTTGCTGGAGGTGGAGGAGTGGGGAGGTCCACGGCCAGGCACAGAGCGAGTTTTGTGCTTCTCACTGTGGTAGTTCCTGCCATGGCTCTCCTTAGAATCTCTTCTCTCTTCCTGTTGCTGCCTGTGTGGGTGGATATCACTCGGAAGGAGGGGGATTTCTCTGGCACTTTCCCTCTCCATTCCTCTCCCTTAACCCTTTGGCACCTGACCGTCAGCTCTTGTTTACCAGGCTGGCACTGGTGCTCAGCTTTTCTGGGGATATCCTGGCATCCCTGGCGCCCTTTCCTGGGGCAGGTCCACGCCCGTCCGGGCGGTGGGCAGCCCTTGCCTATTGTACCTAGAAGGGCAGCCATCAGGACCCCTGGCCCCTGGCCTGCCTTACTGAAATGCCCCCCCTGGGTGAGTCACATCCTTGGGTCTTAAAGGCATTTTGGCTTCCAGAAGCCTCTGTGGGAATGCGCTTCAGGCCTGCACGGTAGGACACGTCCAGAGCCTACAGTCCAAAGGCTGTTGAGCTTCTGCCTCTGCAGTCATCACCCAGGGGAGCCTCAGCCCCTGACCTGGAGGAGGGGATAGTAGTCCTGCCCGGAAGAAGGTTGTGAGGACCACCTGTGGACGCATTGTTTGAACCTGACCAGTGGGGATCTGGGTTTTAAGAGTCAGCAGGTCCCTTTTATTCTGTCAAAAAGGCCAAGTTCTTGGATCTGCAGTCCTTGGTGGGGAAGTAGAGGAGGACGAGTCCCAACTCTTGGAAGGGGGTTCAGCCTCTTCTACAGATGGAGGGGGATGCTGGGAAGAGACCCCTTTGGCAGAGGGGAGAAGAGGCAGGAGAGGGGAGGATGCTGGGAGCAGCCAGTGGGGGCATCTGGCCAGAACCCAGCTTCGCTTCAGCTCAGGCACAGCCCTCAGTGTGTGTGTGTGCCTGTGTGTAGGAGACATGGGGGGCCCAGAGCATCCCCAGCCTGGTCCCCACCCCGCGGGGGATCCCCATGACTCCTGTTTAGCTACTCCTGAGCCTGAGTGCTGTCCCCAGGGTGTGAGTGTACAAGAGAGGGTAGGACCACAGGCCACAGAGCAAGGGTCCCCAGTTCCTGATGGGGAGATTTCACCCTGATGGGGTGATACAGAGTTCCCCCCTTCAGATCGTACAGAATCGCCCACTCCTAAAGCACGTTTCCCCTTGCCCCTCCCCTCCCTGAGCAGCAAACCCCGCCCCCCCCAGGCAGCTCTGAGCTATTGGACTCCTGAGTGCCACATGCCAAGCACAGAGACCCCGGGTTTTGAGGAGGGACAGAGAGGAGGGTTCCATAGTCAGAAGGAGTCAGGGATAGATCTGGGCTGGACGCAGGGGTGATGGGAAGGAGGTATGAGGTTCCTTATCAGAGGGACTTCGGGGGCCTGCAGAGGAAGAGAAGAGGGCACAGAGGGGCCACAGCCCAAATGCCCGTCCTGTGACTCAAGCTGCAGAGCCGCCCATCTGATCTAGTCTGTTCCAGATGCTATCTGAAGCTCTTTCTGTGGGTGGACGGTTACAAGCACACAAGGAGCTGTCCCCCAGAACAGCTGGCCTGTATCCTCAATAATGCCAGTATCCTGGAGCCAGGCAAGGGCTGCAGGACTCTTCCCATGAAAGGGGGCACTAGAGACATGGCACCAATCCTGGATTGGATCCTGGCACGATGACTACCAGAAAGGCCATCAATGGGACAGGCGGCGAAATCTGGATATGAGCTGGTATTAGAGAATAGAAATAACGGTGTTCCACTTCCTGAATTTGGCATTCGTGTTGTGGTTATAGAAAGACTGTCCTCTTTTCTTTAGGGGTGGAGGGCCAAGTTGCCTTAACTGACTACTACTACTACTGTTACTACTATTAGTAGACAAAGCCAGTGTGGTCAGTGTTAACAATCGGGTTTGCTGCTGTGGTACTGTTCTTGTGGCTTTTCTGTAGCTTTGACTGTTTGCAGAATAAAACACTGAAGTTCAGGAGCATGGGCCCTCAGGACTGCTGTCTCACCCCAGCCCGGGCTGTGGGTGGAGGGTTTGCTCTCTGTCCTGGGGGTGAGGAAAGGCTCTGGCTGGTTCTAGGAGTGTGGCCTGGGTCAGCGGCGAAAGGGCGACGGTCACTGGGCCTCAGAGGCAGGGGCCCTGTGGGGACAGGCACCTGCTCATTTTCTGTCCTTGCTCTTTCCTAAACCGTGTCTCCCCACAGGCTACTCGGGATGTGGTGCTGAGCCGGGCACCGGAGCAGGAGGAGGACCGGGCAGTGAGCCTGCGGAACGCTGCGGCCATCTACGACCTCCTGAGCATCACGCTGGGCAGGAGGGGCCAGTACGTCATGCTCTCCGAGGTACAGCCTCCTCCGCTGCCCCTCCCCTGCCTCCACCAAGGGGTACAGCTCTGTTCTTGGGAGACCCAGCTGGGGACTGTCTTATTTCCAGTGCCGCGAGGGCTGCCTTTCACTGGCAGGGTGGTTTTTGTTTGTTTTACAGATTTTTTTTTTTTTTTTTTTTTGCGGTACGCAGGCCTCTCACTGCTGCGGCCTCTCCCGTTGCGGAGCACAGGCTCCGGACACGCAGGCTCAGCGGCCATGGCTCATGGGCCCAGCCACTCCGCCCCATGCGGGATCCTGGACCGGGGCACGAACCCGTGTCCCCTGCATCGGCAGGTGGACTCTCAACCACTGCACCACCAGGGAAACCCTGTTTTACAGATATTTTCATGTGTTTTTTCTTGTGAAAGAACGCATGGTGTTGTATAGAGAAGCACAGGAGGAAAATTATGCACCCCTCAGTTTCCCCCAGAGGTGATGCTGGTCTTCTGTGACTACCTGTCCTGGCAGGGTTCTGAGCTGGGTGTGGTCGGGAGCCTGGAGCACGCCCACTGTATTGGGCAGACACTGCCGGGGCAGTGCTCCATGGGCTGGGTCCAGAGGGTGGTCCCTCTCCAGGATGTGGGGACCAGGAGCACAGAGCTGCCGCTCTCTCCTGCCCCCTCCCCACAGTGCGAATGGCTTGCGCACTTCTTTGAGCTTTCAGATCCAGGCTGGGATCAAGGGTGGCATGGGGACCCTCGTCCCCTTGTACGGGTGGCCCTCTTGGCGGCAGATTCTCTTTGCACGTGTTTGGGAGGGCTCCCGAGAGGAGGGGCGGTCACGCCTGCTGAGCCCTTACTCACACCGAGGCACCGTGCGAGGTGCTTCCAGAAGATACCTTCTTTAACGTGGGGGGATAAGCGGTCTCTCAAGTTCACCAGTGAGGAAGGCGAGGCCCAGAGAGGTGGGTTTCTGCCCAGGATGGTGCAGGGAGTGCAGTTGAGCCAGCACGGGGGGACCCAGGCCACCAAGCTCTGAAAGTACCTGCTGTGTGGTCCTGTACCCCTCACCTCTGTCCCCCACCCGCCTGACCACGGGCACACAGTGAATCCTGACCTCGAATGCTGGCTTCTGCCTCTGTCAGCTGGAACCACTTCTGTTGGTGACTGTCAGATCTCATAGGCAGCGCCTGACTCAGAGTGGCCCAGGATCAGAGTGGCCAGGGAACAGACGGTTTTTCCCGGTGGTCGTAGAGAAGAGCGGAAGGAAGCCTGTACGTTTGGGCAGCGTTTTATGCACGGGCTTTAGAGTCGGTACGTCTGCCACTGACTGGCCCTATGACGGTGGCAAGTCGTTTACTGAGCTTCAGCTTCTTCATCTGTGAAGTGGGGGGTAATTAGAGAACCCGCTTCACTGGGTTGTTGGGAAGAGTAAATGAGTTAAGACACGTAGAAAGCTGAGTGTGGTGCCAGGCACAGTAGTAAGAAGAATTGTCAGCTGTTATTATTTTTATTGGATGTTTACATTTTGAAAGCACTTTAACTAATCTCATTTGGTTTTCACCATCGCCCTTGTGAGGTGTTCACATGATACGGAGGTGGGAACCGAGGGCCAGAGAGGGTGAGAGACTTGCACAAGGTCACACAGCATGCGAGTGGCAGAGACAGGTTACCCCTGGAGTTTTCCGACAGGAACCAAGTATGAGCTCTGGCGACCTCCTGCGGGAAGCGACTTGGGCAGAGATTCCCCTGGAAGGGTATGGGGTGGGCTGGTGTGGGAAGGACCCCTAGAGGGGAAGTACTGACCGTCTCCCTCTCCCCAGTGCCTGGAGCGAGCCATGAAGTTTGCATTTGGAGAATTTCACCTTTGGTACCAAGTGGCCCTCTCCATGGTGGCTTGTGGGAAGGTAAGACCCAGGGTGTGCTGGGGGTTGTACGCTCACCCTTGGCGGGGGAGGTGGTCTGCTCTCCTCTAGTCCTTCCCAGAGGTGGGTGGAGGGCGGGGCAGTGATTCAGAAATATTGTCCGGCAGCTGATTTTAATCTCCAGGGAATGAGGGGCATGAAGGGTCACACACAGACCCCTGTGTGAATCTGGTTCCTAGCTGTGAGTTATGACTGTGCCAGGTAGGCAGATGTGTCTGTGGATGCTTTCCTCCGAGTACATGTGCACGCCTGGGGCATCGTAGCATTTCCGCCTGTGAGTTGGTTGGTGTGACTGCCTGAGGCAGGCATGGACATGGGTTCCAGGCGAGGGGAACGTTGTTCCATTTGGGCCGCAGCTCTCTTCCTGCCCAGGAGGGAGCGTGGCATCAGGAAAGGACATCCGGAACTCACCTAGGAGGGAGCAGGGGCCCCCCCTCCCCTGAGGGAGTGTGGAGGGAGCGCTTCGAGGAGAGGAGGACGAGGCCGGGGGTGGTCAGGAGGAACCCTGCTCAGTGCGGGGCTGACCTTATTCCAGTTTCCAGACCTGTGTTTGCTCTCCACCCGCCAAGCTCTGCCCCAGCACCCACTGGTTTTCCCTCCCATGAGAATCACACTTACGTAAGCCGCTATTCTCAGCAGTGACATGAAAGGAAAACCTTTCCGGAGCTGGGCGCTGAGGGTGTTGGGGCTGAGGATGCTACGAAGGCAGGAAGTGAGGAGGCATGAGCTCGCAGATGGTTCCAAGAGCTGTAACACCCGGAGCCCATTTGTGGGGCTGAGGGGATTCCTCCCTGCCCCCCGTCCCGCCCCGACCCGTCCCGTCTGCGCCACCTGCCATTTCTAGCCCCGCAGCCATCTCTGAGGAGGGCCCTCCCGGCCTTGCCAGCAGCTCCTCCATGAATGGAGGGTGGCCAGGTCCTGGCAGGAAAGGGCAAGAAGGGCAGGTGCTGCAGCCTGACAGGTGGGAAGGGCCCGGAGAGGTGAAGCCGAGAATCAAGTGGGAGCCTTCTCTGCACCCCACTTCCCTTGCCAGGCATTTGTCTTCCCAAACCTCTTCCCCTTCCCCCATCACACGGGCCACCTCCCCGAACATCCTGAAGTCATGACATGACGTACCCTGGCTCTGCACTCCGCAGGGTCTCGTCGAGGCTCAGAGTTCAGAACACAGACAGGGCGAGGCCCTCAGGGTGGCGAGGTGCTGGAGCTCGTGTGGAGCCTGGGCAGACAGCTTGCAGTGGGTTGCGACAGCTTCTTCCCACCTCCAGGGAACAGAGAAGGAGCCTCTAGTCTTGTAATAGTGAGTATGGTCCAAGAGGCCCAGGGCCAGTTCTCACCCTTCTGGGGGTCATGGTCCCCTTTGAGATGCTGAGGAAAGTGGTGGTGACCCCTCCTGAGAAGAGTGCACTGTGCTCAGAAGTTATCGTTAATTTCTGGGGGTGCTCCTGGAAGCCCCCCCAGTCTCAGGAAAAGGTGTCACGTTACAGGGTCTTCAACCTCCTTACTGAGAAGAGCCAGGCTCAGAGAGGTCCAGATGCAGCCTGGCATACCCCTGGCATACCCCAGGATCCGGGGAGCTGGTGTCCAGACCAGCAAGGTGGATACGAGAATGGCCTTACAGGCAGGAGGTTGGGGTGATCAGTGAGCTCGTCACGCGTGGGGCCGCACAGGCTGGGTTACACCCACCCCTGCATTCAGTGCATCAGGAGATGGTTCTGGAAGCGCACTCTCCACCCCCCGCCCCTCAGGAACCCCACGCACTGGATCGGTCTGCCGGGTTGGCTCAGGCAGCCCTCGGAAGCGTGGCCAGACCTCGCCTTTGTCAAGAGCCTAAGGTGGGAATCAAGGTTCTGTACCTGCGATTGTGCGCAGAAGGTGAGGCCGAGCGGATATCAATATATCTGGCACCTCCACCTGCAGGAAGAGAGGAGGAGTTCCATGGCGTGATTTAGGTCACTCCTCTTGGTCTCCTCGGCAATCACAGTGGCTGCGTTGCTAGGTAACCAGAATGACAAAAAAAGAGCCCGCAGCTCCGACTGTGGAGTCCTCAGATGGCTCCTTAAATAGCAGTGTTTTGTGGTCTGGGTAGGGGTGGGACGTGGAGGGTCAGGGTTAGAGAAGCCCGTGTTTCAGGGATGCAGAGGTCAGCAGCCAGGGAGGGGGCAGGCCTGCTGGAGTGTGTGGGCAGAGGGGGCTGTGCTGAGGGAGCTGGGAGCGACCTTCACGGGAGGGGGTCTCCGGAGAGGGGGATGGCCTGGTAGCTCTTGCAGAGCCCCTCACCTGCCTCCCTCGCCCCAGCCCAGGCCGAGTACCTCCCTCCCCTGCAGCCTCCCAGCCGGTCATATGCTAACACCCTCTTGGTCTCATACCTTCTTCTTTCATGAGAGAGCAGTGTGGTGGGGACTCTGTCCTCTCTCCCCCGCCTTTCTGTGGGCACCTGACAGGCAAGAGCCATGGCCTCTTCCCCCTCCATGCAGTGACCCCACATCCCCCAGCCGCATGCTTGGGGCTGAGAAAAGCTCTCCTTTCTCAGGGGGGAAAGGAAAGAGAGCTAGAGAAAGGCAGGGGTCCAGAGTGGACGCAGACCAGTGGGGCCCCAGGTCTCCATCAGTCATTCTCCACACTGTGCTGTGGACAGGAGAGTCCTCTAGATCCCCCATTTCCCCAGCGGGGCCTGGAGTGGCTGGGGAGGATGAGAGCTAACTAACGGCTGGGAGCTAGGCCCACTGCAGGGCCCAGCTTGTGGGAATTGTAGTTACACACACTCACCATGGTTACAAGCTTACAGCCAGACTGCTCAAACCCCAGCTCAGCCACTTAGGGGCAGTGTGGCTTCAGACACACTATTTAACTTCTGTGCATTTCAGTTTCCTCATCTGTAAATAGGGACATAGCTACCTACCTCATAGAGCTGTGAAAAGCAAATGACTTCATATTTGTAAAGCAGTTAGAACAGGGGTCAGCACACTTTCTGTAAAGCGTCAGAGAGTAAACATTTTTGACTCTGCGGGCCAAACAGTCTCTGTGGGAACTACTCCACTCTGCTTTTGCCCCACGAAAGCAGCCATAGGCAGTAGCCACATGAATGGACGTGGCCAAGTTCCAATAAAACTTTATTTACAAAAGCAGGCAGAGGGCCAGATTTGGCCTGTGGGCTGGGTTTTGCAGACCTTCCGCACTTGGCCATCCTCAGCACAGTCTAGTGTGGCCCCATCCCCACGGTTTCTCTCCTGCTGCTTCTCTGCCAGCCTTTATGCTCCCCGCACTCCCCACCACTGGTCCCGCCTCCAGTCCCCATGTGGGCTTATCCTCATCTTGCCACCTATAAACTGAGGGTGTTGAACTCAGGGGTCTGAGATAATTCCTTCTACCTCTAAAATTTCTGTGGTTCACATTTGAAATCCTTTTGAAGAGCTTCCCTCTGTTGTCACCTTAGCTCTTATCACATCACTTCTGGGCAAGGGTCACAGCCTTCATTCTCCAGATGAGGAAACTGAGACCCGGCGCGGGGGGGGGGTGGGGGGGACTTGCCTGCCACCACCGCCTGGGCTCCTCCCGCTGGGCCTCTTCCTGGCTCGGGAGGAACGGGGCGCAGAGCCGGGGCTGGCTGTTTGGGAGCTGCCCCCACTGTGGGCATGAGGCACCCAGCCTGCCGCAGCGCAGGGCTGTGAGTGACTGTGTTGCCCACCCTTTCTCCTGCAGTCATCCTATGCTGTGTCGCTGCTGCGGGAGTGCGTGAAGCTGCGGCCCTCGGACCCCACGGTGCCCCTGATGGCCGCCAAGCTCTGCATAGGGTCCCTGCACTGGGTGAGTGAGCTACGGGGTCAGGGCCCAGGTCCTGGTGGCTTCCTGTGGGAGGATGGTGGCAGGTGGGCGCCAGGTGATCGTGTGCGTACCTCGCTGTGTGTGTAAGGGGTGGGGGAGCATGGGGAGCTTCGAGGCGGGCGGGCCTGGAGGGGAGAGGGGGGTGGAGCATGGCTTCTGAGAAAACTCCAGCCTCCATCCCCAACTCAGGATGGTGTCAGGTTTGTGGTTCAGCCTTGAATGTCTCCAGGGAGCCAAATGTGGAGTCAAAAGCTGGGGTGCCCCCCGCCTGCCCAGCAGCAGGGGCAGTGGGCAGGACCTTGGAGTTACCTGGGCCAACGCACCATTTGGAGTCAGAACCAGCTCCGGGCCAGTGGGAAGGTGGCCTCTCCGTCAGCCCCCTCCTTCCTCTGGGCTCCAGCCCCCTGGTCCCTGCCTTGTGCTCAGCTCCCTGCTTACCACTCTGCTGAGGTGGCTGAACTAAAGATGAGCTCAACGTGTGCCCTCTGCCCAGCAGCACTTTACCTCGAGGAGGTTAGCAGGGGGAGTGAGCAAAGAGCCCTGGGCCAGGAACCCAGGGTCCCGGGCCTCGCCTTGGTGCTCCCTCCGCCAGGCTCCCAGCTGCTGCTCCCAGCCCGGAGGGTCTAGCGGCGGGGCCTCTGCACGGCTGTCTCCTCTCGCTGGGAGCCCCTTTCCCTACACTCCTGGCTTCCTCAGGTCCACATCAGCCTCCTGGTGTCGGGGGAGGCCCTATTTCCACCCCCTTGAGCGACACGGAACAGTGCAGCATCTCGGCCATGTGTTGGCTGTCAGCCCCACCCACATCTCCTCTCTTCAGGCTAAATAAGCCCAGTTCCTTCATTGGCCCAGCATCTCCCAAAAGGGGAGCTTCTCCCATACATGGTCCTCCCCTTCCTGACGTCGTGACACCCCAGCCTACCCTCGCTGTCAGGTGCCCAGCTTGTTCCAAGGCAAAGGGGCCAGGCTCCAGATGCCTGCAGCAGGCACTTCAGAATTAGCAGCCTCTCCAACTCCTCCAGTCCTGGGAAGGGAGACTCTGCCAGGTATCCTGAGGACCCTCTCCGAGGGGTCCCTGCCTCACCACCCAGCGGGCCTCATCCCACCTGTGCTGCAGGGACTGACTCCCTCGCACGATTGGTGGAGGGGGGAGGAAGCGGCACCTTTCCCTCTGTTCCCTGGTCCTCAGGTCCCCATGTATGATATGCACATATGGCCCTGCCTTGGCCCCAAACGACTGTGGATGATGGGGGAGGGAAGAGCATTGCTTTTGGCCCCAGGCTTTATGATGTTTTTCTATAAGACTGATCTATAATAGGCTCTAGGCATTTGGAAGAGGCTTCGTGATGAGGTGGGTAAGAGTTTCACTGTTCCTCATATGTGGCATAAATGACATAAAGTATGGAGAGGGCCGGACAGGTCAGGGAGGCTTCCAGGAGGAGGCGGCCATGGACTGGGCTTCGAGGTGGGCCAGTGGCGGGCCCTTCCATCACAGCTTGCTTTCCTCAGCCGCATGATTAGTGGGGAAACTCGTCCCCCAAGTGTTTTTAGGGAGACTGTTAGCGTCTTACACCCCAGAGGGTAGGGTGCCGTTGAGATGTGGGTGCCGGCAGAGTGGGGACCCAGTCTGAGCGCATTGCGGCAGTGGGTGGCGTGAGCCGGAGGATGCAGAGGGTGGGCTCGTTGACCCGTGGCTCACACCCCTGTGTGTTCCCAGGGCTCCTGAGAGGGGCCTCAGGTGCATCCCTGGGATGAAGCCCAAATACCCGCCTTGCCAGGAGTGGGGCGGGGAGGGCATCTGTGCTCCCAAGGGCTGCCAGCTCTGAGTTGGCTGTGGGTCCACCCAGCCAATGGCCGCCCTTGCTGGGAAACCCTAAATGTAGGTCTCTCCGCAGCAGAGGAGCTGTTTCCCCCAGCAGCATAATTACAGTGATTATGTGCATTCAGATTACATGGTAATAAAATTAGGATCCAGTCAGTCCAAATTGAAAACAGATGAGTTAGGAGCAAAGTAATCAATGACAACGTAAATAGAAAAGCCCAAAAGGAAACTTAAACATGCAGACTGGACCTCGGAACTGGGGAGGAGGGTGAGTTGTTTAACCTCACCGGAGAAGTTTATTTGGGTTTGGGGGCTGGTTTGAGCCAGGGTTTAACTCGGGTACAGGCTAGAGCGTGGTCCTGCTGGAGGGCTGGGGCTGGGCTCCAGGCAGCCTTCCCTGCCCTGAACAAAACCTTCTGTGCCTCCCTACCTGCCTTGGACACTTAGCACAAGGCATTGCGTTTTTTGCTGCATGTGTGTTTCTTGAAGTCAGGAACTCACTCTCTTCTTTCTTGAAACCCTAGCCCAGAGTTAATGCCTAGTGCTTACTGGATGGATCCTGCTTGCCAGTGAGCACAATCACTTGTGGAGGAATTCTGCCTTGTTTGGTACTTGCCTTTCTGTCTAAACGGGGAGCTTCTTCACTTACTGTTTCTCACACCCTCAGCCCTTCTCTCCCACAAAGAACCCTGCACATAACAGGTGTTGAGAAATACAGAATAACACCTGCTTCAGCAGTCCACGAGGGACAGGTGTGGGAAGTCTACATCTGGCTCACGGTTCTCCCTGGCTCCCTGGGTTGGCGCTGGGCTGAGAGCACGCTGTAGGTGGCCCGGGGCAGCCTGTTCTCCTAGGAGACCAGGAGAGGGGCAGCCCAGCACTCTCTGTCCTCAGGGCCGAGAGCAGGAAGAATGGGTCTGACGGGCGGGCAGAGGGGTGCTGGTGCTTTATAACCGGGCACAGATCCTGCAAGGCGACCCATGCCACCTCCGCCTCCTGCCTTCACAGCTGTCCTGGCTCACCTCAGCCCCCAGCAGGCCCAGCCATTGCCCAGCCAAGCCCCATGAGCTGGGGCCCGAGATCTGGGGATAAACAGTTTGGCCCGGGTTGCAGGAAGGGAGGCTTAAACTGGGACACTGGAAAAACGAGTTGTGCTGGGTGAAAGCGGACCAGGTGGCCGTGTGCCCAGAGGTGGAGCACCTGCTGTCCCCGTGTCCTGTCCTTATGCCCAGAGCCAGTGTAGGATGCTCCAGACTGGGTCTGGGTCTGAGATCAAGGTTGCCCCTGGGTGAGGGCGGGTGAGGAGGGGCCTGGGCAGAGGTGCTGGCATGGGCCCATGCTGGCTGCCCTGGGTTTGAGAGCACCGGCCCCTCTGCTTAGCCTGAGGCTTGCCTCGGTGGGGGAGGGCGTCCCAGACTCTGACCCAGTGACAGCAGTGGGGCAGCCCCCTGCCTCAGCATGACCAGCATCTTGCCGGTGTCCCCAGCCAGTTATTTGGGGCAGGAGAAAAGGGAGCTGTAAATATTTTTTCACATCCCTCCAAACACAATTAGTTCAAATTCATTTAATTAAAAGTTAAAACCTTTCTAGGAGGATAGGAGATGGGGGTGTGCCTGTGTGTCACACACAGAAGGAGAGGAGGTTGTGGAATGGAAAAGCGGGCCATGCTCATCTTTGGAAAGGTCTGTGGTGCTGTCCCTCGGCCTCTTCCCCCAAGGGGGTGGGATGGGATGGTAGAAAGAGTGCAGGCTTTGGAGGCTGAGAGGATAGGGTTCGGATTCCTAGCTGTGTGACTTTGGGTGAGTCATTTACCCTCTCTGTGCATCATCAGTAACCTGGAAACAGTTACATCCACTGTTACAGGGTGGCTCCGACTACCAGAGCTGAGCAGTGTCCCTCTTATTTAGCATGTGGGAGGTACCTGGTAAATGGCAGCCATCCCTGTAGCAGACTCTCAGGAAGGATGTGCCTTTGTGTTTTTGCCTTCATTTTTGAGATTCAGGGATGGGGAGGGCCAGGAAGATGGATTAAGTGTTCAGGAGGCCAGAAAGAATGCCAGCTCTCCTGCCACGAGCTTGTGGAAATTAGGAAGCGTACCTGTTCCTTCCAGGAAGAAAAAAGTGCATTTTCAGTAGAGCAGATAACAACAGGTCCTGGATCCCATGGGAAGCAACTAAGGAGAAACTGGAGGTGCTGTTTAAGCAGAGCTCTGGGGGCTCAGAAATGACCTTTCTCTGGTTCCCAGGGAGGGAAGAAGAGGTGAAGATTCCAGGGGTACAAGCTCTTTGGCCCACGGCGAGATGAACCGGGCAGCCTGAGCCGGAGCAGAGTGTACAGGCCAGGAGCCTATCTGTGTGGGGACCAAATGAAGAGAACTGGAGAGATGCAGGAACTTGGAAAGGCGTGGGAACGCTTTCCGTACTTACAGAAAGCAAAAGCAAAGGGTCAAAACGTTACATCCTTCGATGCATCCTTTTCCCAAAGGGACAGAGAGGAGAAAAATGAAGACCCACAGAGGGCAGCCGTGAATCAGGCAGCTCAGAAAGATCCAAATGTAGACTCAGAAGACCTGGGTTGGAAATTCAGTTCTCTCACTTACCAGCCGGGTGACCTTGGGTAGGTCCCCTAAGCACCCTGTGCCTCAGAGCCTAAGCTGTAAGACACCCCTTCCATCAAGTGGCTGCCATGCTATGACACGCCAGGTGGGCACCCAACTGCTCTAGAATTGCAAGGGAGGAAGAGAGAGAGGATCTCCACCTGGGTTTTGTGACGAAGTTACATGGCCTCCACAGGAAAGGAGGTATTAAAAAGCAGTGTAGGAGGAGAATGGTTGAAAGCTTTGGAAACCCCTCACCCTGCAAGTATTTTGATGAGCAAGGAGGTCCCAGTGCTGTAACCCGAGCAAATCTTGCAGAAGCAGCGGCACAACTCCAGAGCCATTAGCTGTTAACTTTGGAGGCCACGGGAGGAAGTATGTGGAGACTGGAAAGGGCAGGTGAGATGCTAGACGCCTGGGTGGTTGTAGATGGGCAGGCGCTGGGTGGATCAGTCAGCAATCTACTTTTCACACTGTAGATTGAGACCCATTAGTGGACTGTGAGATAGAACTTTTTCAAAAAAGAAATAGACAATCACAGAATAGCATAGAAAATATCCGAGTGTATTACCCACGGTAGAGGTGAGTATTGTGACAGGGTAGGTGGGTGGTTACACGTATGTGTGTCCCAGACCACGGGACAGAGAGGTTGACCGACCTGGCGCAGCTGACTGCACAGGGAGACCCCGCTGTCCTTGCGTAGAGTTGCTCCTTATCTGAGACGAAGGGTCAGGCCAGAGACAAAAGGCAGACAGTGGTGCCCCCTCTCTGGATTCCAGGAGGGTCTTCGATGCCACTTCCTGATTTGTCAGTGAGCTCATGTAGCTTTAGACGACAGCGACTCTATTCAGATGGCACTCGCCACATGCATTAGGCTGAGAGTTAAAAAAAATTCTGGAAGATTAACTATAGATCTAAAATCACAACCAATAATAAGAGTAGTAGTTTATGTTTATTCAAGCACCGTTCTGAGCATCCATTGTGTCTTTATCTCATTCAGTCCTCCCCGCAACCCTATGAGACACACGCCCGTTATCCTCATTTTACAGAAGAGGGAACGGAGGCACAGCAAAGTGAAGTGACTTGCCCAGGGTCACACAGTAAATAGCCACGCCAGGATTTGAGCCCAGGAAGCCTGGCCCCAGAGCTTGTGTTCTAAGCTGCTAGGCCGTCCTGCTCTCTGCATGGAAAATTTACCCGTGGGCATGGTGCTGACTCTGGATTTAGGTGGGATTGTCACACTCCAGAACAAAGGTGGCAAAGCTGTATTTTCAAGGGCTTTAGGATTCCCCCGGCTGTCTTAGATGAACAGGAGTTGTGCATTATGTATATATATTTTTAATATATATTTTATATTTGAAATACATACATATTGGGGTTTTTTGTTGATTTTTGATGTGACTTTTTCCCTTTTGCTAGCTAGTTAGAGGATCCATGTATAAATCTATTAATACCGTATGGTATCATATTGTATATTATCACATTTAAGAGAATTGATGATACTTCTTTTTGTTCAGAATCCCATGACTCCACATGCAAAAAACTGTTTTGTGGTAGGTAAGAGAAATCAAAATGGTGTCGGCCATGTAAGAAAATGGTCCGTTGAAGCCTCGTGGGTTTGACTTGAGACAGATGCTGACACCACACTTAAAGACCGTTTTAACCTATGTGGGCAAGGCTGGCAAGTACTGGCCCAGGACAGCTACTCACCTGGGGTCAGAGGGGACCACAAGTTGGACAAGCTAAGGATACGTTGTCACTTTTTAAAGCTAAAGGATGGTGAGCTTTGTTAATCCAGGATATGATATATATAAACTGGAGAGTCATTTTTCCCTGTTTGCCAATAATTGCCGAGCGTTGTTCCTGGCACCCTCTGTGCCTGGGCTGCCGGAGATAGAAGCTGGCATTTGCTGAGGAAGGACATGGCCGTGAGCAGAGCGCACACACGTGGAGTGCAGGAGGTTTCTGAATTCTGTTTATAACGCGTACTTGGTGGTTTATGATAAAGCTCGCCCCTGTTTGAATGGGGCATAATGATGCCTAAAGACAGTGTGGGAGACCAGCTGCACCAGCAGTAGGGATATTAACAAGGAGGCAACAGCTCACCTACCCTTCCCTTGGTGCCTCCTGCCCGCCCCCTGCCACGAGGCCTCCTTGGACAGCCCCAGCCAGGAGGTTGCCCGCTCTTGAGGAGCTCCCATGGCCCCAGGCCGGCACCATACAGTGGAGCCTTAATTAAGAGCCACCTTAAAAAAAAAAAAAAAAAGAGCCACCTTGTCCTGTGGGGTCTCTCCCTCCTTAGGGATTCCGTGTGTGCTCATCTGGGCATCCTGCCCCTGTGTCATTGGGCCTCCCCAGCCAGGCCCAGCATAGAGCCTGGTGCCGCAGAAGCCTCAGTGGAGGTTTGTGGGGAGGAGTAGTTACATTGTGGGAGGGGGTCCAGCTCCCCATTTTGCAGATAAGGCCCTCTGGGACGTAGAACTGAAGTGACTTGCTCAAGGCCCCGTGTCTGTCGGGCCGAGCCTGTGTCGCGAGGCTTGTCCTGTGCTTTTCACTCAGCCTGGCTCCGACTTCAGGGCCCCGCGGCTCTCCTGGGTCCTGCCGGGCCACGTGCTCCAGGGGACAGATCTCCGCATCTACAGACTTGGGTCCACCCAGCCGGCAGACACTGGGCAGCAGGCAGCTGTGGGGTTTACTGAGCTGCTGCCTCCCCCGAAGCGCAAGTCCTCAGGCCTGATGGTGTTACAGGCCCAGCTCCCCAGACTCCCATGTCCTTTCGGTGACCAGCCCACCAACCTGGAGGTGGCCCACTACCCAGGCCGGCAGCTTGAGCTCTACCACAGGGGGGTAGAGAGCTGCCATTGTCGCCATTTGTCAGGGATGGTGGCCAGTCCGCTGGGATCCAGCGCCCCCTCCACCATCTCCCTCTGGGCTGTCACCTCACCTGCTCTGCCTCTCTTGTAGTTCGAGGTTTTTTATCCCCTCTGTTCAGTGGGTTCTCTGCTCCATCAGCCTTTTTCCTGCACATAGCGCACCATGGCTGTGCCCAAATGGTGAACTCAGCCCAGCCCGCCTCCCCACGGCTAATGGCCTCTATCTCAGGGTCCCCTCATACTCCAAGGAGGGAGAGTCCACCAGTGTCCCACGCTCTGGCCAGTGGTCAGGCCACAAGATGCACAGAACTGTCCCTCCTGCTGGGTGGGGTGCGCCTGAGCGGGGACGGGAGCAGAGTGCGGGCTCACTGGCTGGGGTGCCAGAACCCAGCTTCACTTTGTGGGCCCCTCCGGATGGGGGAGGGGAGATGTTCCACACAAGGGAGCCCTGACACCTGGGCAGCAGTGGGGCTGTGGGTATGAATCATTCAGCCCCTTGGTGAGGGCGGTACCAGTTGTTCTCGGTGACACTGCTACAGCAGGCACACGGGCAGATGACATTCCTGGGTGGGTAGGAGGGAGGGGACCTCTGGGAGGCCTGTGGGCCCTGAGTGGGCACAGCTGAGGCCCCCAGCTGTTCCCTGCCTCCCAACAGGCCTGCCTGCCGTGGGTGCCCCAGAGGGCTGCCTGCGTGCCCCTCTCTCCGTGTCACATGTTGTGTGTGATGTGTGCACACGTGACCTGAGCCAGTTGGTCCCTTTCCAACTGGAACAGTCCCTCCTGCTCTCAGGACAAACACAACCCCAGGCCTGAAAAGTTAGAGCTCCCGGTGTCAGGGAGCAAGCCCACAGCCGGAGCCAGCGTGGTGGCCTGCCCGCTCTGCAGGGTTGGCGGTGTCCCGGAGGCCCAGTCCCCGAGCCCTGCCTGCCCCCCGCTCCCGCTCCCCTGTCTCTGCCGAGCGGGGCAGGGACGGACACGGGCAGAGTGAGGAAAGGAGCTGGCACAGACTGACCTGCTCCTGGGTCCAGGCTCTCAGCAGAGCAGCTGTCGGGGAGCTGGGATCCTTGGAGCAAGGGAAGCTTTCCCTGTGAGAGGTGGCGTCCCGTGATCTTGAGCACAAGGCCTCTGGGTGGGGGAAAAGGTCCAGGTTGGTGCTTGTGGAAGAAACAGCTCTCCTTCCATTCAGTGACCGTGTGGCCTCAGGAAGGCGCCTGGCCTTTGTGGTCGGGCGCAAGGAATTGCAGTTCTGAGGGTCCCGGGCTGGCGACTATGAGTGGCGGCCCTCCACGGTGACCTGCGCCTCTCCTCTTTGCAGCTGAAGGAGGCGCAGCACTTCGCCATGATGGTGATCCAGCTCGGAGAGGAAGCCGGGGAGTTCCTCTCCAAGGGCTACCTGGCACTGGGTCTCACCTACAGCCTGCAGGCCACCGACGGTGAGTGCTGGGGCCTAGGAGCCTCTGCTCGGGGTGACTCAGGCCTCCTAATTGCCCCCCGGCACAGCCCACGCTGACCGCTGCCCCTGGAACTCCTGTGGCGCTTGCCGTCTGTGATGCGCCACCAGCCCTTGCCCGCACAGTGTCTTTTTTCTGGTTCACCTTAACCGTCAGCACCACTGTCCTCTTCTGGGGTCTTTTAAATCCCCCCAGTGCATGGCATAGAGCTGGGTACGCAGCAGGCGTTTACTGAATACTTGTGCCTGGTGCGTGGGTTTGCCGCCTGGAGTCTGGTGTTCCATCCCCAACCCCGCCAGCTCAGCCGTGTGTTCCCCCAGGGATCGGCAGCCACCTACTTCTGTATCCTTGCAGCTTGAGGGAAAGGGAGTGATAGGCCCCCACCCAGACCAAACCCGGAATAGTAATCAGCTCCAACCCACACCGCCTATTCAGGCGGTGCCCCTGGGAGCAGGCTTCAGAGGCCCCGCACAACGAGAGGTAAGAACAGCTGGCACTGGCAAGACGAGGGCAGGAAGAGGGGTGAGATCCTGGTGCCGTGCCAGCTGCTTGTTCTTGAGTGACAGTAGTCACTGTGTCTTCAAGGTATCGGTGAGGCTCTGATAAGGAACCCTGGGATCCCTCCACACTGGTCAAGTGAGGGAGTCATCAGTCCCTCAGTCAGAGTCCAGAGACCCTCCATGTGCCTTTAATCCTCTAGAAGCAGGGCTGCTTTATAAGCCGGGGACCCCTGACATCCATCCATGCCAGCAGCATCTTGACCTGGTCTGGTTGGAGCCTGACAACAGTCATTTTAAAGCTTCCCAGGGGTTCCGTGGGCTGCTAAGCTTTCGAATGCCTGTGCTACCCTATTTAAAGGTGATTTAATTTACCAGAAAGGTGCCCAGTTTGGGTTAAATCAAGAAGCCTCATGGGGAAAGTATAATAGAGGTTTCTGGTGGCCTAGTGGGAGGGGAGTTAGTGTTCAGTAGGTACAGACAGTCTGTTAGGGACGATAAGAAAGATCTGGAGACAGATGGTGGTGATGGTGGCACGACATGGCGAATGTGCTTAATGCCATGGAATCGTCCACTTGAAATTTGTTGAAATGGTTAGAAAAGAAGAAGTCTCGTCAGGAAGGAAGCCCAGGGAGGCGTGTGGCCAGGACAGAGGTGGTAACTTTTCCCTAGAGGCTTGAGCCTTTGGAAGGGTCAGTGTGGCCCAGGTGGCAAGGAAGGCAAAGGAGTACAAGGATCTGTTGTGTCAAGAATCATGCCAGGAGGCTAGGACCAGGGCGACACCTGCCCCCCTTCCCCCAGTAACCAGGGCAGAGGGTGGCACCACTCCGGAGCTGCTTGAGTGCGAGCATTTGCCAGACGGGGTCCCGGTGGGGCCTCTCCCCGCAGAGCTCTGTGCCCTGGGTGGGACAGAGCTGGGTCGGCCCCGCTGCAGCACCCCCTCATGGCTTTGTCTCCATCCTGTCTCCTGCAGCGACTCTGAAATCCAAGCAAGATGAATTGCACCGGAAAGCACTGCAGACGCTGGAGAGGTGAGGGAGGCCCGACTGGCAGCGTTGCTCCAGGTGGCTCGTTCTCATGTTCTCTTAGGAGACCTTCTGGTGTAGACAGAGTAAAGGTTTCTGTCCCCATGTTGTTGACCAGCTAACTGAGGCTCTGAGAGCTCACACAGGAAGCAGGGACAGGCCTTTGGGGTTGGGTGGGTGGGTTGAGCCCTTCCACACGAGTAGAGCTCCCCCCAGGCTCAGCTCCCGTCCCCCTGAGCTCAGGGGACGTGAGCTATAGCAGGAAAGCACCTTGCACAGTGACCTACAGGTATAGCAGGGACTCAGAAAGAGTGTTTGCCTCCTCCCAGCCCCTCTGCAACCTGAGGGCTGTGAGGAGCCTTACCCCAAGTCCTCACAGAGATTCCCTGGGAGCCCAGAGTCCAGGAGGGAGGAAGGGAGGGAGGGGGCGGCAGAGAAGCCCCTCCCCCAGCAGCAGCCCTTCCTCCCTCTCCAGGCCCATCCTGGCTGAGCCCCCTCTCCACCACAGCCCGGGGACCCACCTGAGCATCCCTCCCCTTCCTTCCTCTGGCCCATCGCAGGGCTCTTCCCCATGAGCCCCGTGTGTCTTTCTCCCTCAGAGCACGGATGGCAGCTGCTGGGTAGGGGCCTGCCCTGGACTCCTTATGCCAGCTTCCTGGGAACTCCCCTCTGGGGCAGGCTGTTCTCAAGCCCAGGGAGGAAGGAGAGGCCCATCCTCGCAAACCCCCTCTGAACTCCCAGGGTCAGGGGACATCGCCTTCCCTCCCCCACTGGCTCTTCATTCCCAGCGCTTCTTGCCCAGAGAGGCCATCCCAGCCCCACATCCTCCGGGAACTGTTCCCTTCTGTTGTGCGGCGGAGAGGGCAGACTCCAGGCTCTGTACCAGGCCACAGCCGGGTCAACAGCTGCCCGGAGGAGAGGGCTTCCCCCACCCAGCAGTCCTGTCCTCCCAGACGGCCCCCACCTCAGCCAGAGCCAGCTCTCTCGGCACCCACTGCCCCTGCCTTGGGCTGCCCGTGGGCTTTCTGCCCCAGCCATGGTCTCCCGCGGGGCACCCTCCAAAGCGGGCCCAGGCAGAATCTCCAATATTTGGCCCTGCAGCACCCAGCACAGGGGTGGGCACGCTGGAGACCCACGTGACACACTGGTTGTCGACCTTGATGGCTGACTTGCTGCTCCCTTGCCCCATACAGAGCCCAGCAGCTGGCGCCCGGTGACCCCCAGGTCATCCTCTATGTCTCCCTGCAGCTGGCCCTCGTCCGCCAGGTGAGTCCTCACAATTCTAACACCCAGGTCTCTGGGGGCTGCTGATCTTCTCCTGGCTCCACTGCCTTTATCGGCTCTGTGACCCTTTGCAAGTGACTTGACCTCTCTGAGCTTCTGTTTCCTTGTCTGCTATGTCAGTACCTTCATACTCCACCTCAGAGGGCCCTAGTAAGGATTAAGTCAGCTAATGTGGTAAAGCCCCTGGCCCACGGTGGGTGCACAGGAAGGGGTTATTCTCTGCCCTCACTCCTCCTACAGTGTGTCCGTCTCCTGAGAAGTTGCCAGGTGAGCACAGTAAACATTTGCTGTGTCCTCACCTTCTGTTGAGCTTTCCCCAGGGGTCTGGAGTAGAGTGATTGGCACGTGGAGCTGTTTCTGTGTGACCCAGAGCTTTCCTCTGACCCTGTGGACGCCACCGGCAGGCTCGGCCTCTGGGGCCTGACGGGGGCCTGCTGTCCGCCAACCACCTTCGACTTGCATGGCTCTCCAGGCCGACCCACCTTCCTTCTCCAAGCTGTCCAGGGAGTGAGGCCGGGCAACCCACCCAGCCATTGCCTTTCAGAAACGAGCGAGAGCTCCCGTCACCCAGGCCCCTCAGAGCCTCTGCTTTCACGTGTGCCCCGCAGGCTGGTGCTCTGTGTGAAGCAGGACCTCTCGGTGGCTTTGATCGGGTGAGCGTGGATGCTGGGCCACTCGAGACCTGCAGACGAGCCAGCAGGGACCCTGGCTGGGCTGCAGACTGTTGGAGAGGAGTCCACAGAGCCCCCATCTGCTCGTGGTCAGGTGACAGGCAGCCTGGCTGACGAGGGTGCTGCCGTACCCCCACTGGCCTGGGCGAGCCCTGCGTCTGATGAGGAGGGCGCCGGTGGCCCCTTTGACACCTGAGGCGCTGAAGCTCTCCTGAGCTCAGGAACTGGGAACTGGCCAGGCCAGCACAATGTCTGCTCCAGAGCCCACCCTGACCCAGTGAAGCAACCCCATGGGGCTCTAAGTATCCTGTCCCCCTGTCCCATTTGGAGACTGGGCACTTGGAGCCTTGTCCACCGGCCTGGTGGTTGGTTTTACTGGTCGATGTCAACTTCTAGCCCCTGGTCTCATCTTCAGGGAGCTGTGTTTCCAGCCCCTCTCCCACTGTGCCCCTGGCTCCTGACTTCCAGGTCCTGGGGGAGGCACCTTGTCCCTCTCTGCTGCTCTCTCCAGAAACACCAGTCTGCTCTGCTGCTCCCAGGAGCGCGGACGCAAAGATACCCGAGACCAGTTTATTTTTAGCCCTCTGTAAAAGAACCGGTGCTTTCCTTGCCAATCAAGTTCCTGATAAACCTTCGGTGATGCATTTTTTAATATCTTTAAGTATTCAGTCGCCTCTGATGAATGGCGTGTGTCCTCCCAGAGAGACGGCTGGGCCAGGCCAGTGGAGCCTGGTACCCGTTGTCCTTGGGCACCCAGATCTTGGTAACCTCAGGGGATTGGAGGGTCCCTGAACGAACTCTAAGCTAGTCCTGCCTGCCTGAGTCTCTGAGCTCCTCTGGCCCATCCTGCCCAGAGCATGCATGGCTGCTCAAGTAGTGAGGGCCGAGGATTTGGACACCCAGCCCAGAATAACGGGGCAGGAGCAGCCTTGGGGAGGCACGGGCAAGCCAAGCCAGGGGCCACACTGACCTTAGCTTCCTCCTTTACTTTCCATGACCTTTCCACAAAGGGAGGTCCCCGTGGGAGGACTCTGGGCCTGGCAGTATGCCCGCAGCCTGTGCAGAGGCCGGGTGGAGACCGGGCGGGCACCAGGCACGCCAGGGACCAGAGCCCCAGCTGACCTGTGTCCTGTAGGCCCCTCAAGGAGCATTGGAGACCGGGGTCTGAGGTTTGGTGAAGAACAAGACTTTCTGAAAAGGGCTCCCGAGGTTCCTGGGAGGACGGGGTCCTGGTGTGGATAGAGCCACAGGAGCTGACACAACTACCAGGCCTGAGCGCCTGAGACAACACGTCCCTCAGGACTGGAAGAAAGGATCTTACCTGTTCGTTAGCTGCCTGGCCTTTGGGGGCTTGTAGAGGGAAACTCACATTTTCAAACGTGTTCGACAGTCAGCAGGACATTTTTCCTACGTCGTCTCACCCTCTCAGCCACCGTCATAGGTATGACCGTTATCCTCATTTTGCAGCGTAAGGACTGCAGCTCAGACAGGCGAAGTCCCCTGCCCTGGGCGCCAGCTAGGAAGTGGCAGAGCTGGGATCCATGCCCCCATCTGACCCCAGAGCCTAAGCTCTTGCCACTGTGAGCCTCTGAGTAGGAGGCAGCATTTATCTGTCAGCCCCCAGCACTGCGTGAACAGGTTCGGAGAAGAGTTCTGTAGCTAGTGGTCCAGGTGGCCTCTCCTCACAGCCCCACTCCTCCGGTTTAGTTGGTGCTTCCCGGCCGATCCTTCGTGGTACACTGTGAACCTGCCCCTCTTTTCCCTCTTGCGTGGGCACAGCGCTAGCTTCCGGGGCCTGACTTTGGACAGCAGATCCCTCCTGGCCATGTGATTTGGGGGGGTGTTTTCTCATCAGGGCCCCTGCCTGCCCCACAGTGCCTGGGGTCTCATTGAGTCTGCTGCACCCTTGCTGGCTGGCACCTGGCCGCAGAGTCCGGGTGAGGTGTGGGCCTTGGGGAAGGTCGCTCAGCTGGTACCTTTCTCCGGCAGATCTCCAGCGCCATGGAGCAGCTGCAGGAGGCCCTGAAAGTGTGCAAGGATGACGCCAACGCCCTCCACCTGCTGGCGCTCCTTTTCTCCGCCCAGAAACACTATCAGCATGCCCTCGACGTCATCAACATGGCCATCACGGAGTATCCCGAGAACTTCAAGTGAGTTCCCCACGGACACTGCTGGGCTGGCGGGCTGGTCAGCGCACACACTGAGCGTCGGGGTGGGGCGGGGACCTGTGGGGGGGAGCCTGGCCCTGGCATTCTGTTCTGGCCAGGTGTGAGCAGAGGGCACACACCTGCTGTGTGGTGTGAGGGCAGCTCCACGTAACCTGTTGTTTGTATTCGGGAGACAGCCCTGGCTCTTGGTCTCCACCCTGCATTTGAGCGATTATTAAAACTGAAATCAGTTCACTTTAAAAGACAGGTCGCTTAGGGAACACTACACGTAGATAAAACAACCTGTGCGGACAAGGGATTAGTTACCTAATCCCAAATATAATACAGCAAGACCCACTGTGTAGAAGTTTATTTTTTACTTTTATACAAATACACGAAGGACAAAGGTCCTCCTCTTCCAGTAGCAGTTACCTGGCTTTTTTCCAAGCTCCATCCTCATGCCTATCTGGCAGGGTCTGACGCACGGTCTGCTGCCAGCCATGTGTGTGCACATATGTGTGTATGAGTGTGCCTCTGTGTGTGTGCGTTTATTGTCGGTTACGCTTCGGTGGAAACAGAAACTGTCACGATGAGAGGGTTAGAATCCTAGGGGTTAGGCCGCTAGGTCAGAGTGCATGTCACAGAAGAAACAAGAGGCTGGGCCGGGCATCAGACACTGTCCTTTTTCTGAGTGAAATCTTGCATGCAGGTGGAAACTGTGAACAGATGGGAGCAGAGCTGTCCTGTGGAAGCCAGGGAAGGGGGCCCACATGCTGGCCCCTCGGTGCCCCCAGCCCAGTGCAGGAGCCTCCCGTGCCAGCGTCTCACATCTGAGCACACGAGTTGAGTGGGGGGTGGAAAATCCACCTGCCACGCAGCCCTGTGGAGTGACCCTGGGGTGTGACCGTGGCTCTTTGCAAATAAGTCCGTACTTTTCCCCATGGATGAGACCCCTGGATTAGCAGGAAATGTCGCTGAGTCCATTACTGGTCAGGGATCACTGAAGAATGTCATTGCTCTTCAACCGAAGGTGCATCCTGCTTCTCCAGCTGCGCCCTGCATTGGGAACAAGCTGCGTGTGGCTCCGGCTGTTGCCACGGCAGTTAATTAAACCCCGGATCCAGTAAATATCACTGCAGCCAAACAGAAAAGTCAGCCTCCTTCGCCCTGACCTCAGTGTCCTCAACAAGGTCTGTATTGCAGGCACTTAAAGGCCCCTGGTCTGGGTCTGCCACCCAGTGCCTCGCTGGTCCCAGGCGGCTGAGACCTTGTTGAGGCTCTTCCTTTCTGCAGAGACTGCCTTAGTGTAGGAGAGGCTGGCAGGCTGGTGTCAGGGGTCTGGGAGGCCTGGCCCAGGGGGTTGCCGCTGGGTGGAATATACCCCTTTCCTCTTGCGCTTGTCCCCATGTGGGAGCCACAGCAGGTCCCTGGCTGTCACTTACCTGTGGTGCCTCCAGCAGCTTGCCCCTGCATCTTCTCAGCTGCTGAAAGACTGACATCTGTCCTGCCTCCAAGGACTATTGTGAGACTCAGACAAGAAAAGATCTCACAGTCAATTTACAACTGGTTTCAGGGGCAGCAGTGGGGGTGGGTCTGGAAGATGGTCCACAGTGTAAGGCCGGGACCTGGGACCCGAGGGCGGCAAGTGCCCGCAGTGGGCCGGGAGGTGGGGGCGGGCGTCCTGCACGTGAGGGCAGGGGAAGGTGTTCAGTCTCCTTAGCTGCACAGGAGGTTGCCGTTCCTGGGGGGCAGACTCAAGACTCCAGGAGAAAAACCCAGCTTTCGTGGAGTTGACTCTTGAAAATCCTCCTGAATTCAGGGATTAGAGAGCAAAGCAAAGAGAATCTTGATTTCCAAGCTGCGGGGTGACCTTTAGGTAATGGAGCTTGAGCTTAAAAAGGCAGAAACGTGGTGAGGCAGAGACTGATGGGCCTGCGGGGACAGTGGGAACCTGGCACGGTGGGAACCAGACACCTGAGCAGCTTCCTGAAATCCTGAGGGCTTCCGACGGAGCCCTGGACACATGTGCTGGCCTGGCCGTTGCTGGCCAGTTTGCCGGGGGCCTCAAGGGGGCAGCAGGCTCCCTATTTGCACCTGGGTTCCAAGCCAGGCCAGGCCTCAGAATGCAAGAAATCCCCACAGCAAGCTTGGAGATGCCTTTGCTGGTCCCTTCTCCAGTCCTGGGATTGGGAGGCTCAGCCGGGAGGGTCACGGGGAACAGGCCACTGCTAAGCTTGGTCCCTGAAGCCATGGGCTCCGTGGGCCCCTGGTTTTAGGTAACAGATTCCTTGTGCTTTAGTCTGGCCGCTTGTAGGGGAGGTCGCCATAGTAACCAAACAACATTCCTGGGCTAATGATGGGAGCTTTCCAATAACCAGCCTGTCAGTCACTGCTCCCACCCCAGACCTGGCAGCCTGCCAGACGGGTTTTGCAAGCCCAGGCTCTTGGGCTGACAGAAAAGGAGCAAACTGGTTTGCCCTTCCCTTCCCCTCCCACCCCTCTTGGGTTTCTGGCCAGCCCAGCCCAGGTCCTGGGGGCCTTGGAAGGTCCTGGGGGGAGGGGTGTCGGAGCGCTAGGGAGCTCTCCGCAGAGCAGGAGCTGTATGGCCCTCTTGACAAGCCAGAGCTCACCACTTGTAAGCAAATGGAACCGGTCACAGCATCTCCCCCAGGAAACCTGGGCTGTTTTGGAAAATGTTTGAGCTGAGAACTAGGCATTAGCTGGGGCCAGACGGTGACTGAATCCAGCCAAGGCCAAGTTGGCCTCGAGGGTACCCCTCTGATCTCTCCCTGGCCTGCCTCACCTTTTTCTCAGGTTGCATGTGATAAATTTCTAGTGGTGCATTCCACTGAGCAGAAGGGATCAGAGTCCTGGGGCTTCTGTTAATGTCTCTGACTTAAACCCAGCGTGTTTATTGGATGGTTCTTATTAGGGACTTGGAGTAGATCAAAGGGACGCTTAAAATACCAGCACTCCAGTGAGGGGGCTGGAATCAAAGGTATTAGCACAAACATAGTTTATCACTTTGCCAGGTTCGTGAAACATTTTTGGCTGCCACATCCCCTGATGAGGACAGGAGCCATGGGGTAAGCTTGCAGGCCATGTGGCGGAGGGAAGTGTTAAACCAGGCATAATCACTGGCACCGCCACACTCTTCCCCAAAGGTCAGTTCCTCATCGGCGAAGCTGGTCTGACATTCAGCATTTCCCTTCGCTGGTGGTTCTTTGGAGCCCTCCTGAAACCTCACTCCACGTGACACTGCGGTCAGAGCGTCTTCAGTCTCCCTGTAGCCTTCTGCTGACACTCCAGCTAGGAGGGTAGATGATCTAGGTTATTTTGTTTGGGGAAGAAGAAGGAAAGGAAGGAAGACAGATATTTGCAGGTTTCTCCAGAAGGAATTCTTTGTTTTAAAGCCGTTTCCGCGCTTTGCTCCCTGATCCTCACGCCTATGAACATTTTCTGGTGGCAGGCACTGTGGCCTGGGGCCCTTGGCTTTCAAGCAAGAGTGGCCCAGCCTTTCTGCCCCTGGGAGAGGGCTCAGGAGGCGAATTTGTGCCCATGAAGTAGGGCTGGCCTCCCCTCTGCAGTGGGTGGTCTTCAGGTCCCCAGGTCTGCTCACTGGGCAGAGATTATAGACCAAGACCAAGGTATTTGCATCTTGGTGTCTTATACCTGGCTGGGAGCCAACTTTTGTTCCATCTAAGGACGTGCTTTCCGGAAGTTCTTCCAAAATGGTTATGGAATGGCTCTGTGTGGTTTGTGTTCATATCTTTCAAGGTCAAGAATTGTGTTTGGAGAGTCACCTGGAGGTAACCGGAGGTGACCTGCAGCTGAGGGAAGCTGGGCCAGCCATCGGTCAGCACAGATAAGGCCGGGGGTGCCATGGGCACAGGCGGCTGTTCTGCGGGTGGGCCAGAGCTTTTGAAGCAACAAGGCGCTAACTCCTGGATGTGGAAGCTTATGGGCTGTCGATTTTAAACGTCGGATCACATTGAATGAATTCGTTAAGAGGTGGAGGATCAGTGTGAACCTTAAAAGGCTGGGGGACACGAGTCAGTGTAATCCTTCAGAGCCAAGGAAAAATTACTGGTTTTTTAGGGCTAAGAGAAGCTGCCATAGGTGTCCCTTGCAAGTTAGGGATTAGTCTATGGGAAGGTAATAACGATGGGCCTGACTGCGGCCCCCTCCCTTTTAGGGGGGTCCCTCCTGTTAGAGCTTTAAAATAATATCCTCAACGAGCAGGTGTGTGAGCTTCGTCAGGTAATTGCCCTGGTGGAGTCTCTCCCAGAGGCATGGCATTTAGAGGAGCCTGAGACCTGTGTCCTTCAACACTTCCCTGGCCAGGGTGAGAGCCAGATGATGACAGCTCTTGGAGGCGAGGGAGTGGCTGGTTCCTACTCATATACGGGCTGCCCCTCCCCTTCTCGCTGAGCCCCACCTCCAGGCCTTCAGACCTGTCCCTGCCAGTCCAGCCCCAAGGAGTACCTTACCTCGCCTTGCTTCCTTACCTCACCTAGCTTACCTCGCCTTGCTTCCAAATCCTGCCCATCCTCAGAGACTCCCCTTGGGCTCCACTTCGCCTTGAAGCTCCTGTACTCAGAGCTGAACCACTCCACTGAGTGTCTGATTCTCCTCTTCTGTTTCGTTTCCTAATGGCCTTGGATGTGTTTCTTGAGCTTCCCCGAGAGTGTGGAAGCACCTTTGGGGCAGAGATTATGGCCTGTCCTCTGCCTCCGCTTCCTCCCTGTAGGGAACCCACAGCTGGACACCCAGCACACCACTAGACCCCCCGATGGGTAGACCGTAGGAGTTGTTTTGTTCGTTGTTCTGGAAGGAGGGAAGGGAACACCTGGGGATGTTGTGGCTCTTACAGCCCTCAGAGCACTCTCATACCCCTTAACCCTGTTTGGTCGTTGCTTTGGTTTGATTTGTTTACTTTTTGGTCTTTACAACCCTCCTACTCTAAAGGTAAAGGAACTAACGGGAGAGTTAGAGGGTCTCTCAAGGTCAGAAAGCTGATGAGTGGCAAAGCAGGGACTAGAACCTGAGGCAGCTGATTGACTGAACAGCCCTGGTACGCTTGAACCCCAAGTGCTTCAATAATAACAGAATAACAACACACCCGGTGCTTGCTCTGTGCCAGGCACTGCTCTAAGCATTAACTCATCTAATCCCCTCAGCAACTGTGGGAGGTGTAGGAACTATCGTTACTCCCACTTTCCAGATGAGGAAACAGAGGCACAGAGGGCTTAAGTAAGCAACTGTACATGATAGGGGCTAGGTAAGTAGTAATGACAGGTCATGCGTGGACTGAACCTTTTATGAAGTGCTAGGCCTTTTATGTGCGTTGTTTCCTCATAACAGCCCCCAGGGTGTAGTGATACTGTCATTCCCATTTTACAGATAAGAAACTGAAGCTCTGAGAAGTTGAAATGACTGGCCAGAGGGTACATGGCTACAAGAAGGGAAGCTGGGATTTGGACTTGGGTCATCAGACTTGGGCCCCGTTTATCGGGACAAGACCCACTTCCTGTAGAAGCCCACGCTGCATGCAGGCTCTGGCCTCCTGGCTGAGGAGTTAGACTTTCCAGAGGCGTGGCCGCCTGACTCAGAGAATAGCCTGCTTTTTCCACTCAATTATGTGTTTTCTATAAAAATAGAACTCTTCATTAAAACAATGCAAAACAGCCATCAGCTGGAATTACTAATTACCGTCCTTTAAAGAGATAATACCCGTTTTGTGCATTCGCCATACTTGCCGCCACCCTCTCCCCCGCTACAGAGGGCCAGGAGCCAGAAACCAGGGCCCCGGAACGCACACACGGGGCAGTGGGACCAGAGGAGAGAGTTTCTGCAGGAGGCTCTGCAGCTCTGTTTCCTTGGTTCCTGGTCACGGGGACCCCACAGCTTTCCAGGCCTCCGTGGGTCCTTGTGACTCAACTTTCTTCTTCAGTTATCCAACAAAGATTTGTTGAGTGACATTAGGTGAGGCACTGGGGAGACGGAGATGAGAAAGACGTGGTTCTGCCCCGAGCATAGGGTCTGGTAGGAAAGACCGGTAATGATGGAGCGGTCTCAGGATGAGGGCTGACCTTTCTTGAGGGGTGGCTGTGCACCGGGGCTGGCTGCCTTGACAGTTTCTGTTGCCCTTAGTCCTCCCGACAGCCCTGCTTGGTGGCGCCGTTACCGTCCCTATTTGACCAACATCCGGTAGAGCTCAGAGAGCTGAAGGCACCTGCTAGGAAGCAGCGGGACCTGGGTGTACCTGCATTGCCTGATGCCAAGGGCCGTGTTTCAGCACGACCTCCTCCTGTTTGCTGGGGAGTGAGTCAGGGGCCGGAGGTGCTTCCCTCAGGTACACAGCAGGTGTCGTGTCCAAGCGTTTATTGCACACGCTGAATAAATTTTATAGGGAACTTCTTTCAAGGAATGTGGAAGTAAAAACGTGGGCCCGTTGTGCATGCCTCGCACACAGCCCATGTCCCTCCCTGCAGCCAGCTCTGCTCTGCCAGCATCCCCCTGCCACCGAGAGTGGGGTGCTGGGGTGAGCAGCAGGGAGGGAACACCGGGGAAGATGGTTGGAGGCCCTGGGTGAGGGGGATGGACGAGATAACCTCTGACCCCAGGACAGTGCTGGCTTAGCCAGAGCTGCTGTCACAAAAATATCCCCCGTTTACAAAATAATTCTTTTTTTTAAAAAAAAGGTTTTGGAAAGGCTCATGCTCACCCAGTTCTGAGGAGGCCCACCCTGAGACGGTTCCTCTTCACAGCAGTGGAAAGAAATGATTTGTCTTAGCCTCAGATGGGAATAGCTCCAAGTCTTAATCCTTTTGACAAATAATTAGCAGGCTGATCCTGGCCCAGGGGTTCAAGCCAGGCAGGGCCTGGGAGGAGAGAAAGGAGGCGGGTGCTAGGCCCACCCAAGCTTTCCCCTGGGAACCTCCATCATCAGCCCTTGGCCAGAGCTATCACGAAGATTGGCAAAGCCAGTGACGTGTGGCGACACCCAGAGAGGCTGACCTCGCTGGTGTCTCTCTTCCCCCACTGGAGGAGGGCTGGCCCAGATGCAGACAGACTGACTGACTGACTGCAGGGCTGAGATCGTTCACGGTTCAGCAGAGGCTGGCTCTGTTCAGGTCTGATGGGCACCTGTCTTTGGCCCCAGGTGCTGACCCATATAGGCGACTCGGAAGGTGGCCGGCGTGGGCTGCCAAGGCTCCAGCGGCCGTGAGGGAGGGCGTGCGCTCTTAGAGGGTGGGCCCGCGGCTACACTGGGCCTCCTTGCCAGGAACAGGCTGCACATGCCTCAGCCTTTGGAGTGCGCAGAGTGCCAGGACCCGGGACTCTCCTCCCCGCAGCCCAGCAGCCTCACCCCTGCAGCGGGGACAGAGGGCATGGCGTTTACACTGACGCTTGTTCCTACGCCTCCCCCACAGAGAACTCTCATCTTTCACATCTGCCTTCAGATGCAATGGCGGCGCTGCAAAGGCGTTCGGCCTTAAAAGACCTCAGTGTTTATTCTACATCTTAAAAAACAGGAAGGTGCTTGCAAGACAAGGCCACGGCCGAGGTTCGTTCACCCCGACCGGGTTGGCTGTGGCTCTGTCCCTCCCCTCTGATCCTCTTCCTTTCTCATGCCCATCTTTGGTCCCAGGAGCCACCTGGAGCCAAAGGTGCCACCTGCCTCGCTGAACAGGCCATGAAGCTCTGGGGTTTTCTGAGAGCCTTCAGAGACACCTGGCCTGGACACTGCTTTTGGGGGTCTGCTAGGCCTGCATTTTTAAAGAAATCCCTTCCCTGAGCCTTGGGCAGGCCTGTGCTTAAGGACTTAGTACAGCTGTAGGTTTCTCAGCTGCTGCTTCTGGGTCATCACAGTTCATCCTGCAGGAGTCCCTGGGGCAGACAGGGCAAGAGACTCCACTCCTGTTTCACAGGTTTGGAACCTGTGACATGCCCAGCTGGGTAGCAGCAAAGCTGGGGCTTTGGCTCGGGTTTCTCACTCCTGGGCCAGTGTCTGTCTACCGAGTGACGCTACAGTGCAGGGTTAGGACAGCAACGTGGCCATTCCTCTTCCGGAATGGCTTTTGTCAGGTCGTTGGAGGGCTGCAAGATTCCAATACCCCAGCCTTCCTGTCTCAGAGACTCTCCTCAGTTGTGCTGTTGGCTCTGCCTGGGTGACTGTCCTCTGGGACGAAGACCCCCAGTCACATGGAGCCAGACGCTTTCATGTCACGTCCAGAACTCCCTGTTCCTCCCCAGGCCCTGGGAAACTTTGCTTCTGGACAGCTTAAAGTGGAATCAGCCAGCACTTTGCTTGTGGGCTGCGTGAGTCCAGCCCTCTCTGCAGTTCTGAGACATCAGTGAGCAGATTCCTCGCCTGCCTCCTAGCCAGGAGCCAGCAGCGGGACGTGCGGCTGTCACAAGCCGGCTCTGATTCAACATGGATTGCGAGACGCAGAGCGTGGCTGGAGGGTTGTAACAACACGCATTTTCATAGTGTTAAGCTAAGCGGACACCATGTGCTCAGCTCTGTGCCAGGCACTGGGGAGGCGAGGAGGGCACTGACATAGAGGGAGGCAGGGTCCTGTCCTGCAGGCAGTCGTCATCCAGGTGGGGACATGCGGCAGGACACAGGACGAGATAAATGGTAGATTTGTCATCTATAGGCAGGACTGGCTGCAGGCTGTTTCTAGAGTATTTGAATTTCTCAGTGCTTGATATGAGTTTATCTTCATTGTTAAAAGCATAAGCCTGTGTGGCCAAAAAGAAAAAGGTGTGTGTACACACACACACACACACACACACACACACACACACACACACACACACATATATATGAGAGAGAGTAATTAAGTGCTAACTGAAGCGTTCAGAGAAGGGCAGGGGTGGCCACGCTTCTTGGAGAAGGACTGGAACCGTTGGGTTAAAATTGTGGGTTTTTTTTTAAGTCTCAGAATCCTTTCTTCCGATGACATTTTAGACTCGTTCAGCATATAAAGCAGGTATGCCAGGGGCTGGGCTGTTTGAAGGGAGGGGGGAGCCCAGGCTCGCCCCCTCTGTTCCCCAGCCCTCACTGCAGCGGCCTCCACACGGCCCCATCCACGAAGCACGGTGCTCTGATGAGGCTTTGGCCTGTTGGTGTGGACCCCAGCAGCCACAGTGGCACCCTAGGGCACTGCCAGCCTCCTCGTACCATTGTGTGAAGAACTGGGCCACCCATCCCGGCAGATGGGATAGAGAGGGAGACCTGTGCTCCAGCAAGACCAGTGGTTTGGTTGTCTCAGAAGAGTGGCAAGGAGTGGGGTTGTTTGCTGATCCCCGTTGCCAGGCGGAAAGAGTTCAGTGGTGACTTAGAGGCGTGGCCGCTGTGTGTGGATGACTAAGTCCCCACGATGTAGTAAAGGCCGTGGGGGTTGGGGCAGGGTGCAGCCCCCATGGGGACGCACAGAAGGTCAGAGGGTGACATCTGGTTAGAAGTTAGCCAGATGTCAGAGAGGAAGGGTGAGCCCCAGCAGGGGCGACAGTGTGAAACAAAGCCTGTCCTGCACGGCAGGGAGCCGCTTATACCCTGTGAGCAGCCCACAGGTACCCAAGGTCATGGGGAGAGGTGGCAGGAATGGAAGGTGGCACGGCCAGTCGGGGCAGGGCCCCTTGTTGAGGAGGACGGTTCTGGCAGCGCTGAACTGCGAGACCAAGGAAATCTCAGGAGCTAATCTGGAGCCTCCCAGGATCTGGGAGTGAGGGATCCAACCGGAGTGTGACTGTTGGAGTGCTTGCCCCAGCCCAGAAAGGATGTGGTTGGGTTGAGAAATTCCGCTCTGGGTCACTCATGCTAATGGAATGTCAGGGTCTGCATTGGTAGAAGTCACTGTAATGCCAGCTCAGCATTCTGTTCCGGGCACACAGTGTGGCCAGGTCTGCCACGGACCCCTGCTGGCTCTCAGGGGCGCAGGCAGCAGTAGGGGGAAGGGACGGGGCGGAGAGGGGCGAGCTGCAGAGGAGGCCTGTCTGGGGGGATTTGGGAGCAGGGGAATGCTGCAGGGCTGGTCTGCCCAGGGATGGCTCCCAGTGGCCCTGCCCAGGGGAGGTGCAGCCTTGGAGTGGACTAAGCCTGGGTGACCCGACCCTCCAGGGGGAGGAGCTTTCACTCGCACCAACACCTGTTCCAGCCGTAGGCCCTCCCCTCCCCCATGCTTCTCTTCCCTCCCCCAGCTCCCGACTGTATCCCACCCCACCCTCCTCTTCATCAAACACCAGCCCTGGCAAGACCCCTCATCTGTTCTTTCCTTGCACTGAGTCTGATCCAAAAATACAGCCCTGGATTCTCTGGGCGATTTGTCATTTTTAGCACTGATTGTCACCTTGAAGGCAGAAATTGTGTCTTCTATTTCACGTTCCTAAAGCAGAGGCTCCTAATACTTGTGGAGTGTTGGACCTTTTGAGAGTCCGGGAGAGGGGAGTGGGGATGGCAAGACCAGGGTCCCCAGCAGCTCCCACAGGGGTGCTGAGACCATGTTCCTCACCAGGCCCATGCAGTCTGCACTGCGGGGAACACACTTCCTGCCCTCTGGACCTCGTAGGCCTGCCGGGCGATTCGTTAGTGAATGTTCTAAGGAGGGTGCAGGGCATCCTGAGAGTCTGGGAAGGCTTCCTGGGGGAGGTGGGATTTACAGTTGAGCATGGGGGAAGGGATGAAAAAGGAGAGGAGAGGCCATGTGGTGGTGGGGACGACCCTGTGAGCAGGGGCAGAGAGGGACATGGATTTTTCAGGGAAAGTGAGGAAGAAAAATAATACTTGCCCAGAACCCAAACCCTCTCCACCGAAAAGGGGCAAACTCCACCCTTTTAATTCTCTTCCAACAAGTCACAATCTGAGAAAAACAAGGTGTGAGAAGAAAGGAATGGGGTGAAGCTATCCAAGTCCTTTGTGAGGCTGGAGGCCCAGGACTCAGTGCAAGCAGGGGAGGCCAGGGCCCTGACTGAGGGGGAAGGTCAGAGGGAGAAGCCCCCAGATGGAGGCCTGGCTTCCCAGTGTGGGGCCTGCTCTCTGCTGCAGCCTCGGTCATGGGGGTGCACCATGTCTCCAACGCAGGACTCGGCTTCTGTGATCCGCGAGGGCCTGTGTGCCACCCTCAGGTGGGCCGGCAGCACCACCAGGCAGCAGTCAGATTCAGGGCTTGATACTCGGGTTTGCCCAAAAGCAGTGCCGTGAACGGAAGGGCGTCACTGCTCACCACCCACAGAGAACCAGGAGTCGCAGCCTTGTTTGAGCCTCAGTGGCTCAGCCAGGTTCTCCGCAGGCTGGTGTGCATCAGCGTGGTTGGCAGTACCCGTGGTAAAAAGATGGCAGTACTTCCATATGTGTGGGTAAACAGCCACTGCCTTGACCCTCCCCAGGACCCAGACTCCCCAGCAGTGAAAGATCTATCATTTGGCACCACAGGGCATCCAGACCCCATCCTGGTCATGCTGAGCCAGTGTTCTGCCGGTCTGTCTGTGTCCTGGGCAGAGGGAGGCAGCCAGCCAGCCCTGCGTCCTGCCTCCCGGTGGGCCAGCACTTTCTCTCTCTTCCCAGGCCTTCTCAGGGCCACATCCCCACTGCTTTTACCCCAGAGGACTTCAGGGTTGGGGGTTGAGAGAGATTCTAAGCGGTGACGGAATAAGACTTCATGTCACTTTCATCCTATTGAACGTATAAGGAGGGCTGGCAATTTTGGGCTATCCAGGGAAGAATCCTTCGACAGAGTAAAACCTGACCCTCCTCAGGTATACAGAGTCAGGATACAGTTTGCATTCAATTAGGAGATGTTAACTGAGCACCTGTTGCCTGCTGGCGAGGCGGAAAGCAGAACCCTGTGCCCTTCTGTGACCTTTTTTCACCAGCCCCTTGCTTAGCCTCATTCCTTGAGTCAAAGTTTGCTTCTAGGTCTGTCTCTTATATAAAGCCCCGTCGTGGGCCTGGTGGGCCATATAAGTAAAAAGATAGGCACGTGTTCAGTGAGGATGCTGCAGAGCCGAGGGTGTGGAGGGAGAGGAGGGGCAAAGAAAGCAAGACCGTAACCACCCTGGACAGTGCTTCAGAGGCTGGCCGGGATAGTACACCATCAGGGGACAAGCGTGAGCGACAGGGACACTGGTGAATGCAGAAGAGCGCTCTGCGCTTTGGCAGAGAGGATGGAGAAACTGAGGCACAGAGAGAACACGTGGTCCAGGGATACAGCTGAGGCCACTGTGCTTGTGGGCCCTCTACCTTCTAAGGGCTGGGGAGGTGGGCAGAATCCCTTGGGGTTCCACCCTGGGAGGAAAGCCAGGGGAAGGGGGCCCCCTCAGGCATTCTCACTGCCGTGCTCTCTCCCCACAGCCTGATGTTCACCAAGGTGAAGCTGGAGCAGATACTGAAAGGCCCAGAGGAAGCCCTTGTGACCTGCAGACAGATGCTGCGGCTGTGGCAGACCCTGTACAGCTTCTCCCAGCTGGGGTGAGTGGCGGGTCCCTCCAGATGGAGTTAGGAGGCGGTGGTTGCCAAGGCAACAGCACACAGCTGAGTGGCCATGATGCCTGGTGGATGGAGGTGGTGAGGATGTTTGAATGAGGGAATGGGACTTACTGCTTCTGGGGTCTTTTACATCCCTGCTCTATTTTTAACCTTTTGACACTCCTCTATGAAGGACAGAAAGAGGCTGTTTAGGAAACTGAAGTTCAGAGGGGTAAGAGGGAAGAGAAATCATTATTAAGCATCTCCCCCATCAGCTGCTTTTATCTTATCCACTGTCAGATTTTACCTCACCCCAGGGGGTAAACTGGGACTCAGAGACCTTATATAACATGCCAGAGCCACTCCTGTAAATGGTAGCGGTGGAGCTAGAACCTGGCTCTCCGGAGCCCCAGCCTGTGGAGCCTGTCACTTCTTTCCTGGTTCCATTTGGAAGCTGGGAGAGGAGGGGAGGAGGAAGCTGAGTTCTAAAAGGGCCCCCCATTCCTCCCCACTCACCCACTGTCCCCACACATCCCATCTCCTTCTCCAATTCCCAGCCCAAGCTCTGGGATTCTCCTGGGCCAGAGCAGGGCACTCTTGTCCAGGCTGAATCTGCAGAAAGTCTTTGCTCAGACCTACTGGGACACCTGGGCTCAGCCTATACAGCCCAAAGCAGAAATGGGCCTCATTTCCAAGTGGGGCGGTGCACTGCCCCTTCCCGGTCCCTTGGTACCACCTCCTCCCCTTGTCTGGCTGTGTCACCTCCTCAAGGGACCCCACTCTGGTAGGTATATGTATTTTCACAGGGACCCTGGCAGCCCAGCAGCCTCTTAGAATCCCCAGAGGAACATCTCTAAAGGTGCAGTTTACAGAGGAGGCCTCAGGATAATCTGATGGGATAAAATCCTTGGGCAGGGTAGGGTCGGCCCTCTCTTTGCAGGCCTTTGGGCTTGGGAGATTCCAGGGCCCAACAGGACCGGTGGGTGGAAGCTGTCAGCAGGCGGCTCTGGGGTGAGGGACTTTCCAGAAAGGAAATGGGGACCCACCCGGCAACTGGGTGCTGTGAGGGTGAGGGCCAGACTCTGGTGTGAGGGAGGCCCACATTTGGATGCCCCTCGCCCTGCCACTCACTGGCTGTGACAGGTCCCGCAGGTGCACAGCCTGGCTCCCCTTGCAGAGAGGAGCTGTCGCCAGAGCTGGCAGAGAGCGCCTCTTAGCCGGGTGGCCAGTTGCCTGCTCATCCAGGCGATCATGATGGGGCCCCTCTGAGCTGCAGCCTCATCTCCAGCGTGTAGGGCTTAGCCTGTGCCACCCCTGCGGGAGCAGCAGAGCTGTGGAGCTGTCAGGTGCTCTCCAGGATGGGGCGGTCGGGTTTGCCTTGGGGTCTTTTCAGGTCACCACCCGCAGCCTCATCTCTGGGGAACTCCCCAGCTAACGGCCCCTGGCCCCACCAACCCAGGGTGGAGCAGAGCTCAGCCCGGCCAGCTACCTGCAGGCAAATTGTTGAGACCAAAGGGTTGGATCCAGTCCCCTCCTGGCTTGCCCAAGAAGAGGAAGCATTCTTTCTGAACCTGGAGCCACAGAGCAGAAACTAGGGCTTGTAAAATCTGGGCTGGGGCAATCAAGGATCAAGGCCAGAACCCACAGCCTGAAGGTCTGGCCTGCCCCGCCCCACCCTGCCGGCTCCACCTCCGCTCTGTTCCCTGGCCGCCTTCCTCTGCTCTGCCTGGCGCCAGCCCACACGGCCCCTCCAGGAGGCTCCAGTGCCCGGCCTCTGATGGCCCAGCACAGCCCTTTCTCCGTCTGGGTCTTTGTTAAACGCTCAACTTGGACTGTCTCCTTCCATCTGGCTGTCAGGTTCTTCAGGGTAGGGGCCTAAGACCAGGAGGCAAGAGGTCCCCAAGATGAGCTGTTTCTGGAGCCCTAGGAGAGCCCGCTTCAGGACGAGAAGCTGTGTCAGTGCATCCGCTCCAGGCCAGCACAGGCTGGGCACCTGCCCACGTCCTCATTTAGTCCTCACACCGACCTCGTGTGCTTATTAACTGCACAAAATAACTGTGATCATCTCAAGAAGAGAGGGCTTTGCCGAGGCTCACATAGCTAAGCAGGGCAGCCCTGTGGCTTTCCCCCAGTGTCCCTGGCTATTTTGCCCTGCACTCAGGTGCCTCCCGGGAATGAGAAGGGGGTGTGAGAGGTGGGAACCAGCCCGACCAACTGTGTTTCTGTGGATGGTTTCCTCTAATGCCCACAAAGATGGCTGTGCACCCAAAGAACCAAGTTCAACGTGAACCGGAGTTAGGATGGCAAGGATACCCCGGCTCTGGCGTTATTTGTGGGACCATCGTCTTGGTGCCCCTCTGAAGGGAGGAGGCCTCTGGCCCCCAGCTGGGCCTGCCTTCTCTTCTCTCCTGCCCTTTCCACCTCAGTCCTCTAAGCTTCCCCAACCAGCAGGTTCAAGGCCACAGACCGCCCCCGCCCCCAGCAGGGGGCAGGGGCTGCCTGGGGGCTGTGTGTGCTCCAGGATGGGCACAGCCAGTTGTGCTGCCTTTCTGAGCTGGTGTTCCCCCGCATCCCCACTCTTGAGAAAAGAGGAGCCTCCCTAGCCCTGTGAGAGCTGCAGGGACCTGGGGAATTGGCGGGGCTTGTTTATCTCCCACCCTCGGGCCCCCTCTGGCTCTTCTGGGGCCACCCTGGCAGCCCCGGGGAGGGGGAACCTGAGGCCGGGAGCGGCATCTGGGCCTTCCTTCCCTGGAAGGTAGGGGGCTGCAAAACCAGGCTTCCCTTGGAAACCAGTCCACAGTGCCTGTGGCTCTCTGCTAGACGTTGAGAGGGTAACGAAAAGTAGAAGAGGGAATAGATGGATGGGAGAGGCTCTCATCCTCGGCGTACGTGGTGCTGGGATCCACGCTGATGGAGAGCAGAGAGGGAAGGCAGCGTGAGGGCAGGGGAGCCACAGGAGGCCTCTAGATGGATGTTGGGTTCTAAACAATGCGGGGTTTGGGTGGACCGAGAAGAATGGTGAGAACATGCTTGGTGGCAGCGGCATGAGCTTTGGAAACAAGATGTGGCAGCATTAGGGAATAGTGAGGAGGCTGACAGCCCCACAGGCACACAGCGGGTACCCTGTGCGTGTGTGTGATCAGGACTAACATGTCGGTTTAGCATCTGGGGTGAGCCAGATTCTAGAATCCCAAGCCTGAGCTCCGATCTGGCCTGCTGCTCTGGTTGTCTCCATCCTTCCTAGTGGTCTTCGGCTCTGTTCTCGGGCCTGAACTCTTCAGCCCCAGAGCCTGCCTGGCATAAGGCTCCCCTCATTCTCCATGCCAGCCCCCTCCTCCTCACCGGGGCCTGGCCCTCCCTTACCTTCCAGAGGCCTGGAGAAGGATGGCAGCCTCGCCGAGGGCCTCACACTGAAGAAGCAGAGTGGCATGCACTTGACTCTGCCCGATGCCCACGATGCAGACTCCGGTAAGAATGTGCCCTGTGGGCAGCCGTCCACGTGAGCCCACAGCTCCCTCTCCCAGCCTGAGCATCTACCCGCCTGGTCAAACCCACCCCACCTCCTGCCAGCTGCTGTGCTAAGGGGCCTGTGCTACCTCGGGCCTCTTTAGGGCCCATCTTGGCCGGATGGCTGCTGGCCCTGGGGCGGGAAGTAGGCAGCTGGCGTAGGCGAGCGAAGGACCCCACCCTCTGTGTGGGGAGTGAAGAGAGTGGGGGAGACTGGGGTGGAGAGGGCGCTGTGGAGCACGGAAACCGTTTCCCCTTAGGAAAGCTCCAGGCCAAGGTCTGCCGTGATAATGTCCACCGTAGATCCATCGAGTAGAAAGGAAGGGCTGAGCTTCTGTTTACAACTGCAGACCCAAAGCTGACTGTTGTTTCCTGGAAAAACTCATCCTGACATCCACGACTTGTGAAATTCAAACAAGTTTGGGATCTGCAAACTTACATGTTTTAACCCAGGACCTGATTAAAGCAAATACCTTCCTTAAAAACACAAGCAGAATTAGTCACGGGAATGGAAGCATCAGGGAGCTGTGTTTGGTGGCATTGCTCATCTTTTCCACTCCTGTGGCGGTGAACCAAGTTGTGCCTTCGTTGTCAAGTGATGGAGCTGATTTCCGAAGCCACGCCCAGCACCTGACTTGAGAGGCAGGTCTGAGGATTGCTGGGCTGGACTTGGAGCTGCGGACTCCAAGGAAGCAGTGGTGACGGAGAGTGTAGCTCCCTTGCAGTTAGAGAGGGAAGGACCCTGGACAAGGTTATTAGGACTCTATACACCCGCCTTATAAACTGAAATCATCTGTGGTTTGCCCTGAGGTCTGAGTTTATTGGAGCCTTTACTGCCTCTGAGAGAGAGGAAAAAAAATGCTCGTATTTCACCTGCACGTGAATTGTAAATGTCAACGGCTTATATATCCTGGACAGGGACCCATGTCACTCTGAACTGCCACATGGAGAAGTTCTCCAGAGGGCGCAGGGTCTGGCCTGATCTGCTACCCAAGGATCCTTCACAGCCCAACCACCAATGGGACCTTTCTATCAAGAAATAATAGGCACTTGTGAAAACAGAAAGTAAAAACGTAAAAGGAAGAAAGGAAAAGTCATCCGTCAGTTCATCACTCAGACCTTAATACATGGCCTTTCAGACTTGCGGAAACATGGCCATATTTTCTTGTTTGTAAAAATGTGATCATACTCTTTTGCAATCTGCTTCTTTGTACCAAACCGTATAATGTCAGCCTCTTTCTGCATCGATACCCATATTTATGCATCGTTATTTTAATGGCTGCATAGTCTTGTATGATTATACTCTCACTTATTTTTAATCAATCCCAGTTGGCAGACAGTCAGGCCATTTCTGTCCTCGGTATCCCAGGCAGTGGTAGAATGCCCACAGTTGCCGACATTCATGGTGTTCTTCCCTAGTGATTAACTCCTAGAAGTGGGCTCACCGCCTGATTGCCCCTCAGAAAGCTCCTCTCTCCGGCCTGGGTGAGGGTAGGAGGTGGGCCCCTCCTAGTGGGTCTGTGCGCTCTTTAGCGGCTGCTGGGCCAGGCTGCCCTGTCGGTCCCGAGGGGCTGCGCAGCCTCTGTCCTGGGGCCTGTGGTGGGGCACTTGGACTCTGTGGCTCAGCCCCTCCCACCTTGCTCTGCAGGTTCTCGGCGGGCGTCGTCCATCGCAGCCTCCCGGTTGGAGGAGGCCATGTCGGAGCTGACTGTGCCCAGCTCGGTTCTGAAGCAGGGCCCCATGCAGCTGTGGACCACGCTGGAACAGATCTGGCTCCAGGCTGGTGAGTGTCCCCAGCCCCAGTGACACCCAGCCCCCTGCCTGCGGGCCACCAGGGCCCCCTCTGGCTCCTCCGGGTCTGCCCTGGCAGCCCAAGTTCGGGGAGCTGTGTCCTGAGGAAAACTAGTTAGGACTCAAATCCCCGAGAACTCATGGGAGAGCTAGAGCAGAGGTGAGATGTGCTGGCCCCAAGAAAGCGAGGCCTGGTGGTCAAGTTCGTTGAAGGCAGAGGGCTGGTAACCCTAGGGTTGCCATTCGGGTGACAGTCTCTCTTGACAGCTAGTGGGCACCGTTGCCACCATGGAGTTTGATGGTCTGTTAGTACTGGGGAGGCCGGCAGCTTCAGAGTTGCATGGCTCACTTACTGCCTGTCCTGATCTAAAATGAGCTAGTGTGTGTCAAGCAGTTAGCACATAGTAGGTGCTCGGTAAATGGTTCTGGGCTTCTGTCCTGTCCACTATAATGACGGTAGAGGCAGAGGCAGTGTGGTACCCCCAGCGGTGAGGTTCCTTGATGTTTGGCTAAGGGATGCTGAGGAGTGACTCGCTGAAGTGATAGAAAATTTAATCCCACGTGGTGTGAGAGGTGGATTAGAGTGAAAAAAAGAGAGAATCAAGGCCGGAGATGTACCTGAATGAGATAGAGTGGCAGCAGCAAAAGAAAGAAGAAGGCGGTAGGATAAGTGGAATCCTAAAAATGCACCAGGCCAACACGCTCCCTTGACCCAGGAGTGAAGCTCCTCACCTTTTACTGATTACCCTCCTGTCTGCCCCGTGTCCAGCAAGGGGATGGTGCCGATAGCCCCGAGGGCAGATGGAGAGGAGGCAAAGTAGATATTCCGTTCCTGGGACCTGCAGATTTTGCAAGTCAGAGTTAGAATGTGCTTGTTGATTGAGGATCTAAGGTTCCCCGCTGCATGGATTTCACATATGGACACATTAGTATGCAGGACGCCCCCGCTCTCCCCTCCACAGTCTCTAAATCTGGGGGGAAAAGTTGGACCAGGATTCACAGAAAGACTAGACTGGGAAGCATGTTAATAATGCAAATATTGCCCCAGTTAGCACATCAGGCTCCCTTAGGACACTAGGGATATGGGGCTGTGCTCCACCGTCAGCTTGTTACATCTGAAGTAGGAAGAGGAACTTTGAAAAATCCAGAGGGATAACAATCAAGGCCTTAGTCTGGTTCAAGATAAATTGCATCCCAGTCTGTTTTGGCAGTAAGTTCTGTCATTAACCCAGTCTTAGGCTGGTTAACGTTATATCCTTCATCTCCCAACTGTCATTCTCCTCCCCTCCCTCTGCAAGCCTCTTTCCCATTCCAGTCTGATGTGAGAAGCCTCACGGAGGGTTTCCGCCCGAGAGATGAGTTTCAAAAATGTTGCCTCTTTGCCAGTGGGTTCGTGTGAAAATGGGAGAGGCACCCGGCCCCATAGATGCTCCAGGATCCTGAGTGTCAAGAGATGCCTTCCAGAAGGGCAGGATGGCGCACCTTTCTCTCTCACTGAAGCTCATGTCCCTGGGAGCTAACAACGTGCTAGAGAGAGGGAAATAGGTGTAGGGAGAGTTCCCCTGCCCTGGAGGTCCAGGGGCTCACAGGCGGCTGTGGGCTTTCCCTGGGTCAGGGGAAGTTAGCCCGAGTCCCAGCTCCCAAATGGCAGATCCACACTGTCTGGGCTGCCCTGGCTCTTTAGGTGGCCCCGAAGGTGGAAGCTACCCCTGCTGTCGGCTGGGCAGACTGGGGACCTGGGGTAGGGCAGTCAGGGCTGTGTCTAAAGAGTGTACTTATTATAAAGATACAGTTGAGACGGAAGCTACGTCTGACCCTTGGTCCGACAGGCTCCTCTAATTCTTGTTTCCTTCTTTCCTCCTCATTCTTCCCTTATCTTCCTCCACTCTCCATTCTTTCCCAGCTCCCTGCCCTTCTCCCTCCGGCCTTCTGTGCCCGCTTCCCATGGCCTCTTTTCCTTTGCTCCTGCCTGCCCTTCTTTCCTCCTCTCTGCCCATCAGCCCCTCCTCCTGAGTCCATGAGGAGAGCGCTCCCGGGGCAGGAAGCCGGGAGCCCAGGCCCGTACAGCCCTGACATCTGTGTGGCCTGAGGAAGACGGTGCCCCTCGCCGCATCCCAGGGGTGGAGGGTCTCAGACCAACCCGAAAAATCCCTTCAGACTTTTGCATTCTCTGTGCTACTCTCCCGGCCTTTCTCCCTTCCGGCCCCCTGCTCTTCTCTCTCATTCCTCCTCCCCCACCCTTCCTTCTCCTTTTTTCTGGGCATCCATATGTCTTGAGGGTTTGCTCCATGGGGAACTGCTTAGTTCCTTTAGGGGACAGTTTTGGGGACCCCCCCTGGGGCTCAAGGTGTATCCTTTTTAGGGTCTAACCTTCTCTCCTGCCCTGGGGGCCCCTGCCCTTTTAGCTCGGGTGGTCCCCCTTCCTTTCTGGGGCCTCACAGAGGGCCTCTAGGAAGCGCATCTCCCCTGGCGAGGCCCCTATAGGCCTTAAGCGGGGCCCTGGGCCCTCCCTCACCCTGCTTCTCGGCTCAGCAGCAGCGAGCAAGGCCTTCCTTCCTGCAAAGAGGGCTCGGCACTGGCAAGACGGGCAGGAAGACTGCAGCCAGCTCTGGGTGCAGGGTTAGATCAGGATGCCTCAGAAAAACGTAATAAAAGGGACTGTTGCAAAGCTCCAGGGAACAGATGTTTTCCATTTGGAGCCTGCTGAGAGAAAGCACAGAGGAGGGTGGGTGGAGAGAGATGGAAGGAAGAAGAAAAGCCCAGACAGACAGGAGAGGAGGTCAGGAGCAGGCAGAGAGGGAGACGAGAGAAGTGAAAATCGGAAGGGAGGGGGAGAAAGAAGGAACCAAGAGGATCAGAGAGGGGCCTCTGACGCGGAGCGGGCAGCAAGGCCCCTGTTTGCTGGAGTGGTGACCTCGACTATGAGAATTCAAGGAAAACCCAGTAACAGTGGTTGCTCATCCAGCCCTGGCCAGGGGAGGCCGGGATGGGTGTGGGCACATCGGGGCCCTGGCAGCCAGGACTGGGACGTAGAGGATCGGGCAGTGGGTGGGCACCGTGCCATGCGGCTCCTGCTACAGCCGAGGCCGGCTGTCTGGGGAGCACCATGTTGGGTAAAACAACTGCCCAGGGATGCTGAGGCTAGGAAAAAGGGGTGCATTGCAGCCCCCAGAGCTGTGGGTCTGTGTGTGGGTCAGGGACCCCGCCCTGGAGGCTGGGCCTGCCAGGGGCTATCCGTAAAGCGGCCAGGAGCCCTCACTTCTCTGGCTCTGTTCTGTGTCATCTGGTTTCCTGCCTAACTGGTAATGTTCATCGGAGCGAAGCAGTCCTACCTATTTTTCAGGGTATGTTCTCTGGTGTGGACCCAGGACAAGGCCCAGGGCCCCGAGGAAGAAAGAAGGTGGAGGTCCCTATAATTGAAATCTGTTGATGTGAAGGCACTGTGAAGAGTTCCCAAGGGAGGGACCAGGGCCAGCCTCCAGAGATGGGGCTCAGGAGACAGGGCAGCAAGTTGTAAACAGCTTAATGAGGTGGCCCAGGACCTGATGGGCAGGTGGGCCAGGCCTGGGGAGGGTCAGCTGGGACAAGGTCCAGGGGAGTGGCGAGCTGGCCTCTGAGCTCAGCTCCTGGGGATGGAGGAAGCAGCTCCAGGGGCTGGTGCAGGACAGGCCTCCCCACGCCCAGCACTCACACCACACACTTCCTTCTGCTTCTCCCTTCTCCTCTGTGACCCTGAGAAGTCCTGCCGCAGTGGGTCCCAGCCCTCCACGTCAGCACAGCCTCCCTTCTCCTCTCTGCCAGTCCAAGTGTCCCTGTGCCTTCAGGCCCTGGCTCAGATGCCGCCTCCACCAGGAAGACTTCCCTGACCACACCAGCACAGCTAGCCTGACCCCGTCCGAGTGCCCAGAACACTCAGCGATGGCACTTGTCACTCCGCTGCCCTCGGTCACTCCAGTGGCTTGGTGGCTCAGCTGTTCTGCTTTCCCCTCCTCTCCTCTTTCTCCTTCTCATGGGAGGGCCAGGCACACGGTCAGTCCTCAGCAGCTGGACATCGGACCCAAGTATGCAGGCAGCCGGCGGAGAGCCCCAGGCGGCAGCTCCGGAAGGGAACACAACAGCAGAGCAGAGGAGAGCAAGGCTGAGATAGCCAGCCCTCCCTGCCGGGCCCCAGGTTCAAAGCCCACCCCTCCTGGCCTGGCCTTCCAAGCTTTTCACCTTGGGAATCTCCAGTTCAGGCCATCTCTGAGGACAAGAGCCTGTGCTTCTCTCGCACCTTATCATGGGAACCTGGCTCCTCTGAGTTTAATTCTCTGATTCTCCCAAATTCGCAACTCCAGAAAAGAAAAAGAATACCCTGCTCAGAACGCCTTCTGCAGCATTCAAGCTACTTTGATTACAGTGGACCTTGGGCCACATTCGTGCTGAGTGCGCCCTGTGCTGTGTGCTACAGTCAAGGCCTTGGGCCTCCTTCCTGCTTCTTGTTGGAACCAGAAGACGGGCTGCCTGGGCCCAGGTCTTCCACCTTTTCTGGGAGCTTTCTTTGGGGAGTCTGTTATCCACCCCCAGCCCCCGGACCTAATCTGAACTCGTGTAACCTCAGCTCTCGGCCTGTGCTGGGAACAGCTCTTGGCAAAGCCCCCAGGCCGGCTCTGCTTGCCCTTCTGTGCTCCCTCCCATCTGTGCGGGGCAGCCGGGCCCGCGCTGCCACGAGACGAAGGCTGAGTGGGCTGCAAGGCACCTCCGATGCTCCGTGCTTCTGAGGGTGCCTCCAGTGGGTGTGTACCTGTGCAGCGTGGGTTTGAAATGCGCGTCTGTGTGGGTGGGCCCGCAATTGGAGAAACTGCCCTATTTTCTACTGATCTGGGGGAAGAAGGCAAACTGGTTGTGGGGCGGATCTTCCCCACCTGTTGGTTGAAAGGCGTGTGCATCCGACAGAAAGTCCCAAGTTTGGAGGGAGGCCAGGAGCTGCCCCTTGCAACCGAGGGACTGGGGTGAGCCCCCCCCCACCTCAGCCTGGTGTGTCAGCCTGGGGCACGGGAGAGTCTCCCTCCCAGACTCCTGAGAATTAAATGAGCAAATGCTTGCTTGGCCCACGGTCAGCTCTCAGTAAGTGCAGGCGGGTTTGTAGGTCCTCAGCGTGAGCCCCACCCCTGCCCTCCACGGGCGCTCCCTGGGCCTCCTTCCTCCCACCCCTCCGTGGTAGCATCACTTGGCTGTCCTCGTCCTGATCACGCAGGTGGATTAGCTCTTTAGTCAGCAGCCCTCCTTGGAAAGCGACCTCATCTGCCTCCCGCTCCCTGTTCCCAGATACGTGATGAATAGGTGAAGTGACGGGACAGAAGAGTCCCCGAGCAGACGCTTAGCTGCAGGAGATCCCACTCATGCCCCCACTGCCAAGCTCTGAAGTCAGACAGCCCCCTGCAAACCCTGGCTCCATTGCTTACCCTCCCCGTGGCCTTACGCGAGTTCCTTACCTTCTCTGTGCCCGTATCCTCCTCCCTGAAGTGGGTAATAGAAGTGCGTTGTCCACATAGGGTTTTGTGAGTGTTGGTGGAGTTGGACTGCGTGTAGCACAGAGTACGAACTTGACACGGAGTGAGCGCTCAGAAACCACGGCCTGGTGCTACCGCCGCACCCCGGAGCAAGCCGGCCCCATGCTGTGTCTCGGTGGGACGGTTTCCGTCACCCAAGACCAGCTCCTAAACTCCGGGGGCTGATGGTCGGATGCGGGAGGGGGCCGCTGCCTCTGACTTCTCCCACTGCCTCACCTGCCCTTCTCGTTTCACAGCCGAGCTGTTCATGGAGCAGCAGCACCTCAAGGAAGCAGGCTTCTGCATCCAGGAGGCCGCGGGCCTCTTCCCCACGTCACACTCGGTACTCTACATGCGGGGCCGGCTGGCCGAGATGAAGGGCAGCTTGGAGGAGGCCAAGCAGCTGTACAAGGAGGCGCTCACAGTGAACCCCGACGGCGTGCGCATCATGCATAGCCTGGTGAGTCAGCCCCACACCCGCTCCGAAGGCCTCAGGGCCCCCCTCCCTACCCCGCAGCCCCCACTGCCTACAGTGCCTTGCCGCCACTGTTCCCTGCCGTCCAGGGAGAGGTGGCTTCCTTCCTGCTCTGTTGGGAGAACAGAGACTGTTCTCTGTTCTTGTAGAGACAGGCCATCCCCCTTCAATCGGAGCCTGCCTAAGGGGATGAGGAGAATTGGTTGAGTCTTGGTGACTCCCTTTTGCTGTGTTTCTGTAAGACGATCTAGCCCCAGAGGTTTTCACTGTTACTCATCAGGTCCCTGCCCTGGAGACTCTAGGCAGATACCAAAATGCGTTTTTCCGGGGGTCCCCAGGCCCTCCCTGATCACGGGGCTGCCTTGCCCTTTTTGAGAGGCGCTCCATGCCTCCTTGTGGGATTCAGGCGATGTTTTGGGGTGGGCTGTCATGTCAGGCCTGACTCAAGCACACATTGAGAATGGCCTCGGGGTGCTAAGAGGGGCCGGCAACCCCTAATCCTAGGACATGGAGCCCAGGACTTGGGTGCCCAGGGCTCGGTGACTCTCCTGTGGGAAGGTTCAGAGGCTGGGAGCAGGATGTGTCCTGGCCTTGCCGTTCTCTTCCTGGGTGATCACGGGCAAGTCAGCCCCTTCTTGGAACCTCAGTTTTACTCACCTGTGCAATGGGGGTTCTCTGGTCCAGGAAACATGTAACAGGTGGTATAGCATACCCTAGGGAAGACTGTTTTTCCTCGCCTTCCTTATCTGCTTTCAGAGAGCAGGTATCAGGATAAATGGAGTGATTTAAAGTGTACAGGCCTGCATATGCACAGTGATTTCTGAAGTATAACTTAGGAGCCCACGGCAACACAGTCTTTCCCAGTCTCAGGGTCTGGGTTCCACCTCAGATGTCTCACTTTGAGAGCTCTCTGAGGAGAATGGCCGTGAGGGTATCACTGATGTCTGCCCCATGGAGAACACAGAGGCATCAGGAGCACGGCTCCAGGTGGCTGAAGGATTATCATTGACAAAAGGGGTCTGCTTTGTTCGTGAGTAGAAGCTACGAGGAGTTAGATGTCAGCTGAGTGTCAGGAACAACGACTTAACTCTTAGCGTAGTCCAAGCACGGACTCATGAATCAACTGGTGAGGATGTTGCCCAGAGAATGTGAATATCGCGTGTGGGAGGGGCTGGACCAGGTCATCTTTATAAGGTCCTTGCTAACCCTGAGAGTCCTTGAAAACAGACCAGTACAGAGATTCCCATCTCAGCCTGATCTCTTAAAGGATTTCTAGCTCAGGCCCATGTAGCAACATCTCGGCCTGGTCTAGGTTCCCTCCGCATGGCGCCATGTTGCCCTCCTGTCGGCTCAGCAAATGTTTGTTTTTTGCAAGGCACATCCTCCTTCCTCCCACAATTCAGACGTTAGCTCCTCTGATAAATGCCTCCCGGGAGGTCACATCCAGAAACTTGATTAGGGATCTGGGAGGGGGGATGTGGGCTCTGTCGTTAGGCCTGCAGGCCGGCAGACGGCTGCCTTTCCCTGTGCTCGTGGATATGAGCCTGCCGTCTCGGTCTCGAAAACCCGACCAAATCCAATAACAAGTACAATTTTGAAGCAACATGTACCATTTTTCATTTATGCTTATTATTGTTTGTAGCTATTTTCCTAAAACTGAAGCAGTTTGCAAGGGTGGGTTTCCACGGTAACTGAATAAGTTGTCCGGAGTGGCTCCCTACAGATGTTTCTGAAAAGGTCCCTTTTCTCTTCCTGGGGTGCCTTGCTGATTTGATATAATCGGAGAAGGGACTGCCCACTGTTAAGTTACAAGCAACCAGAGGGGCAGTCGGCTCCAGCGTGGGCAGCCCATCCCCTTTCCACACTCTGTGTTCCTGCCAGCATCCCACACATATGCATAAATTTCAAGCCTGGGGAAGATTTACTAAGCGCTGTTTTCCCAAAGACATGCGAACACTTTGGCTTGTTGGACTCCAGGGTTCCCTGAGCTAAGTGTCTTCCCTGTACAGTCCTCAGACTCAGGACATCTGGAATCTAATCCCGGCTCTGGCCCTGATTCACTTGGGTGATTTAGGAAAAGACACACTTAACTTCCATGCTCCTGATGTCTCCTTTTATAAATGGATAACGAGCTTCAACATTACTAGACCAGCGTCGTTCTAACCAAACGAGGCGACGCATGTGAGAGTGCTTCTGAAAGTCTGCAGCGCTGTAGCAGAAAAGACAGAACACGCCACACGCCACACTGTCCAGGCCCTCGCCCGGGACAGACGTCGCTTATCGGTCACAGCATTTTTTCCCACGGGGCACAGATGGGATCTTGGGATCTTTTTCACCATGGTGTACTGCGTGATGGGAGTCACTCCCCATCGGTCTAAGTCAGCTTGGCACTTACGTAAGGGATTCACAGATCCCTTAGATTTGATGTGAATCCCTTAGATTCACAAATCTAAAAATAGGAGCAAATAAGAGAGACACAGCAGTTGTCTCAGCGTGAGGTTGGCGCATCCTTGGAGAATTATCCAGAAAGAGGAATATGGAGGGGAACTGGTAACACACCCCCACTGGAGTCGTTGCCAAGGCAGGTTCCCAGGGAGGACATCCTGGCCTTGCCACTGCCACTGTGGCTCTTTGAGGACATCGGCCTCTGCTAGGTACAAGGGGAAGGAGACACAGCCCTCCCCTGAGAGCATGGCCACCCATAGCCTGGTCTGGAAGAGCTCTGGGCTCCTCAGTGAGCCCTCTGATATAGTGGCTGAGTCCCACGCTCCGAGTTCCGGAGAGAGGAGGGCAGAGATGCACTCAGTGAGCTGTGTGGGTGCCCGGTTCTGCCCTGCAGTTCTTGGGCAGGATGGTCCAACACTAGGAGGCCGGCCTTGTGGCCTCTCCCGGGCTCTGTACATGGGACAGGAGATTTGGAGACAGGCTGGAGAAAGCGTCTGGGAGGGGAGAGTTGTTGTTTTCAGGAGCCAGGGTTCAGGCTTCCAAGAACATGAACTTCGGCCCAGAAGCATATTCTCTGCTCTTCCTGTCCTTCTGCCCTCCCGGCCCTGGATGTGATGGGGACGTTTCCATGGCTCCAGCTCCACCCTGGGCTCAGCTCAGGCTTTTCCACCCAGATCAGGCAGGAAAGAGACACCTCTTTGGCAGTGCTGTGTCAGCAGAGAGTTCCCGCCGCGCGCACAGCAGTGTCCCTGAGGAGTCTGTGCTGTCAAGCCCCGATCCTGCAGGCTGCCGCCTCCACCAGGCTCAGGGATGGCCAGGTGGCTTTGGGAGACTGCCAGGTGTGGAAAGAGAAAGACATGCTCTCTGCCAATGGAAATTCCCAGTGAAATCCCAGGAGCAGGTCCTGACAGTCTCTGCCAGCTCTGTCTCAGCCTCCCCTCCAGGTAGCCGGAAACCCCACTCACTCAGCCTGGCTGCTCAGAACTTAATTTACTGGCAGAGAATCTAGTTAAGAAGGGGAAACCTGAACTTTACCTGCCTGTCCCTGAGGAAACCTGAGAAAGGAAGCAGGGTCCTTCTTCTGGTCCAACTCCAGCAGAGGAGTTGTCCCTCGGGTGACGCTGTTTTTCAGAGAAGGCTCCGTGGGCTTGGCCGAGAGGGGACCTCCAAAGGAGCAGAGATGCTTAGGGAAGGCAAGGAGCCCAGGAGTGACTGATGGAGTCCTCAACTCCCTGAGAACCCTCCCAAGAGGGGGCTCCTTTGAGGTAGGTCACCTGACCTTAATGGCAGGAGGGTCACTAGCCCTGGCCACAGACTGCGTCACTCTCTCTACCCTCCACTTGGCTGAGCCGGGACTATGGATGCTTTGGTGCAGACTGTCTCACTGCAAGTGATAGCTTGAAAGCCTCAGCCAGGAGTGGGCAGGTGTGGCTGCGTCCCTGCCATCTGTGTTTGTGGTGGTTGGCGTCCCGCCCTCCTCTCCCAGGGACAGATCCTGGGGGGGAGTGGTTTCCTGGCCCCTCTCTGGGCAGGCTTCGCTGCTCTTCACTGGCCTCTGCCCCTGGTCATGCTTTCTTCTTGGGACAGAGCTTTAGCTCCTGCTGCCCCCTCTCCCCAGAACCCTTTCCACGTCGGACACCCCAGCAGTAGGGGGAGACAGCCCTGCATAAGCTTTGGCCCCTGTCATGTACCCCAGAGATGTGATTTCTGAAGCAATCCTGGCTGCATGACCCGACCTATCCTCTCTCCAGATGCCCCTGGAAAGACAGGAAGACAGTGTTTCTGTCATCTGTTGCCCTCTGATGAGAGCTGGTGATGAATTATTCCCCTGCATTCGTTCCCTCTGGCTCCCAGCATGGTTGTCTTTAAGTGGACTTGGGGCACGGCCATGGCATGCGGCCAACCCTCTGGCCCCAGAGCTTCTTGCCTCCCTCTCTCCAAGCTGGGGTGTGCCACTTCATGACTTAAGTCCCGCAGAAGCTCCCTCCCACCATCGCTCTCCCTCCCCAGGGCCGGGCCTGAGTCAGCGAGGACCAGGGCTCTGCCCCACCCAAACCTGAGGTTCTGGGTTGGGCCTTTTGCAGGTGCTCTAGGAATCTAACCTGGAAGGCTCTGCTCTCTAAGGTCAAAGAGGTGAACTCCACCCACCCTCCCCTGACTGGTCCTGTCCCCAGTCCTGGAGGGTAGGACCAGACAGGAGAGGTCTGAGACACGCAATCAGCCCTGCCAGCCTTCAAGTTATGGGGGCACTTGGAGATTACTTCCTCTTGCCGGTTCAGTTTCTCTTCTATCAAATGGGGATAATAATTCAGGCCCTTGTGACCTGAAGGGGTAGTTTTAGGGGACGAGCGGAGAGCTGTGAAAAGATAAGTCAACACTGGGTATTGTTGCCACCATTCACGTGGAAGACCAGGTGGCCTGAGCTTGAGCCCCACCTTTGACAGGGCTGCTTGACCTCACTGCCATGGGACAAGGGTCATTGGCCCAAATTTCCTTGTGCTGTTGGGTGGCCCGTGGTGCCAGCAGAGCTGCCTTTGGGGTTGCCTCTGGGGCTCGTCGACTGGGATGGTTTTTAAGCCCCCAGTATCACGTCTGGAGGTTGGAGCACAGCATTCGAGTATGACTGAGCTGGACTTGAGTTCCACTTTGCCTGTACTCACCATTTAACCTTGGCCAAGTCCTTCAACCTCCCAGAACCTCAGTGTCCTCCTCTGTAAAATGGGACACGTGATGCCAGGCACCTAGGGCTCTCGTTAGGATTAGGTTAAGGAATTCTGTAAGTTAATGGCCCGGTAGACAGGGTTACTTTGACCTTTTTCTTTTTTGATTTTTTAATTTATTTTTTATATTGGAGTATGTTTGATTTACAATGTTGGGTTAGTTTCAGGTGTACAGCAAAGTGCTTCAGTTATACATGTACACATATCCACTCTTTTTCAGATTCTTTTCCCATTTAGGTTATTACAGCATATTGAGTAGACTTCCCTGCGGTTTTTTAAGTCTGTTTTGTAAATAAATTCATCTGTATCATTTTTTAAGATTGCACGTATAAGTGGTATCGTATGGTATTTGTCTTTCTCTGCCTGACTTATACTTCACTTGGTATGATCATCCCTAAGTCCATCCATGTTGCTGCAAATGGCATTATTTCATTCTTTCTCACGGCCGAGTAAATAGTCCGGTGCATATATGCTTTATTCATTTTTCTGTTGGTGGACACTTAGGTTGCTTCCATCTCTTGGCTATTGTAAATAGTGCTGCAGTGAACATTGGGGTGCATGTATCTTTTCAAATTAGAGTTTTCATGTTTTCCAGGTATGTGCTCAGAGATGAGGTTGCTGGATGGTATGGTAACTCTATTTTTAGTTTTTTAAGGAACCTCCATACTGTTCTCCATAGTGGCTGCACCAATTTACATTCCCACCAGCAGTGCAGGAGGGTTCCCTTTTCCCCACATCCTCTCCAGCATTTACTGTTTGTAGATTTTTTGATGATGGCCTTCCGACCGGTGTGAGGTGATACCTCATTGTAGTTTTGATTTGCGTTTCTCTAATGATTAGCGATGTTGAGCATCTTGTCAGGTGCTTCTTGGCCATCTGTGTGTCTTCTCTGGAGAAATGTCTGTTTAGATCTTCTGCCCATTTCTTGATTGGGTGGTTTTTTGCAATTGAGCTGCATGAGCTATATGTATATTCTGGAGATTAATCCCCGTCGGTCTCATCATTTGCAAATGTTTTCTCCCATTCTGTGAGTTGTCTTTTCATTTTGCTCATGGTTTCCTTTGCTGTGCAAAAGCTTTTACTTTTACCTTTTTCATTTCAAAGTGTGGCTCCCAGGCCAGGTTCAGATGCTCTTGGTTTGCAGAGGGAAGGGGATGCCCAGAGCCGAGCCCCAGACACTCATTGTAGCGAAGCCTCTCCATCCTCTGAGTCCACCAAGCGACTCTGACCAAGGCACAGAGGTCTGGGACATCAGCCCCAGCTGCCCTGCGGATGGGACAAGACTGTGCACAGTGCGAGGCCAGGCTGACCCTGGCTGAGAGCGAGAGCAGCCGGCCCAGTGAGCTGGAGTCTGCGTTGAGGGACGAGGGGGATTTGAGACCCCCCTCTTGCCGTCGCATGTGTCAGGTGAGACTCTGCAGCTAAAGGGGCGTGCTGGGCCCTGAGGCTGCTAGAGAGGAAGAGCAGGGAAGGCCAGGCTCGGGGAGGCCCTACGCTCGGGCCCATAGTCTTGTTAGGCTGGTTCGGCCGCTGCTTCCTGACTTGAAGGAGGAAAGGTGTTCTGAGCAGCTGAGAAGTGAAACTCAGCACCCGGCCTTCTGGAGGTTCTCTGACGCTGGATGAGGCGGGCAGTAAGGTCTCTGGTTCCAGGGCCCCATGCCTCCGCGTGCAGGACAGCACGCCTGCTCTAGGCTTCTTCCTTGTTGGCTTCCTGAGCCGTGGCAGAGGGCTGAGGGGCCAGGCAGCCTGAGGCACGGGGAGGACCTGGAAGTCTCGTGAGCGGAGTCTGCCCAGCTCCAGGGGGGCAGGAATGCAGCTGCTGTGTGGCAGGAAAACTCAATAGGAATGTCTTCTTGGCCATGGGACCCCCTAGGTTTTATTGGGAGCTCTCTTCCTGGTCCCTCCGCAGTGCTGCCTGCGGTCTGCATGCCCTGATGGGGCAGTGGAGAAGGGAGGAGGGTTGGGGGGTGCCAGGGCGTGTCCCCTCAGCCTGGGCCTCCTGTGTCCAGCGGCCGCCCCCAGCCCGCCTCATGCCCATGATGGCACAGCCGCAGCACTGCCCCTGAGCCCGCGCCCCGGGCTCGTGGAGGCGGGTCCCCCTGCCTCTGACCCAGGACTTTAGGCAAACCGTAGGCCGGTGTGTGGACTCCTGAAGTCCACACCAACCCTGATTAGAAAGTGGGCAGGAAGCTTTCTGGCAGTAGCACAGACTCAGCTCAGAGCCACGGTTAAGCACTGTTGGCTTAATTTAACCCCAGAATCGATGGTCGGAAAGACATGTCTGGAGGGTGTAGCAGGGTTCAGGCCTTTCCCCTTGTGCAGAAGGCCAGCACACCCCTCTGGCTCCTGCTTAGAGAGGAGCATCTGCCATGGGGTCCCTCTCGCTGCCCATCACAGGGTGTTCACTTCTAGAATCCAAGGTCCAGAGGCCTCGCTGCAGCCTCCTGACCTGGCCCTGTGGGCCTGGCCGTGCTCCGGGGGGGGGGGGCAGAGCCCCCAGCCAGCCCAGAGCCTGAAACCAACCCGAAAAGGCCCAGCCCCTGCCTAGAAGTGGGACTGGCAAGACCCCCTCCCCCGCAGGCTATGCCCGCCCTCTGACCAAGCCGTGCTTGTCCTTGAGCCTGGCTGCGGCCCTCTGAAGACAGACACCACCCCCAGCCAAGGGGCCCGCTGGTGTTCACAACATCTCACCTGTGGAGGCCCTAGGAGGAAGGGACAGGCGTGAGTTCTGGTATGTGAAGAGCACAGCCACCTCTGCTGCCCCAGAAGCCCCCTAGCTAGGCTGGGCTCTGAGTGAGTCTGGGGGCTCTCTGGGCCGAGGCCTCTTCCTGTGAGAGAGCCAAGGGGAGCTCTGTGTGGGAGCTCATCAGCCAGGCCTCGGGTGGGTCTAGGAGTCATACCCTTCCCCACAACAAGGAGGTAGGACCAGCCTGTGGGCCTGGAGCTGCCCCAGCTCCAGGAGGGATGTGGTGATGTGTGGGCTAGGTTCTCAGCCGGGACAGATTCCTCATTCCCAGTGTGGTTGGACAGGTAGGGGCTGACACACCTGGGAGGATCCTGGAGTGCACGGAGAGAGCTGTGAGCTCGGCTGGAATGTGGGCCTCCCTGAAGGGTGTGTCAGCCCCCCTCCCCTCCCATCCCCGCCCCTGGGGTGGGTGAAGGGAGGGAGCCTTGGAGCAGCCTCAGAGGTTGTCCCGCCCTGGGCTCCTTCCTGCAGCCCCATGGTCCCCAAGCAGGGGGCTCCAGGGACCGGGAGACTCCAGCAGCCTCCAGCTGATTCCCGGCTTCCCAGCTGGAAAGGCTGTTATAGAATCCCAGGAATGTGCCTTGAGCTCAGAAAGAAAATTCCCAAAATAACTTCTATAAATACTTGAGGGTAGGGGTGGGGAGGGAGCCCTCAGCCTGGCCTGCAGCTGGCCTAGCAGTCAGGGCTGCTTCCCAGGGCCGCCCTCCCCGCAAAGAAGAAAAAGGCTCACACAGCGGGACCTTCCTGCCGCCCCTCCCCTCTGGGGTACAGTGTCAGGCACTGAATCAACCGGATGAGATGGTGTGCAGTGGTAATTCTCCACAAGGCAGGTAGGAGCCCCGCTCCCCTTCATCCCCATCCCAGGCTGTGGCTCCTGACCCCAACCTGTACTTCCCCAGAGAACCTGGGTTCCTAACAGGGAGAGTCCCTTCAGAGTCTCCATACAAACCAGAGACCAGACCCTAGCCAGGGAGGCGGCCCTCAGGCTGCCTGCCTTTGTGGCCCTAAGCAGGTCACTAAGTATGCATAAAGGCCTCCGGTGTGCCTGGCTTTGCATCCGGGACCACCACCATCCCCCCAAACTCTTTTGAGCTGCTGTCCTGTGGGAAATCACGGAGCAGGCAGGAGCTGGGGACCCTGTCTCTCTCAGCCTGCGGGGGTGGGGGCAGAGATGGCATTGGAGAACTACAGGGAGGGCATACCCTCCAGGCAGTGGTGTGACAGCACGTGCTGCCCTTAGGCAAGAAAGACACACTTCCTAGAGGAGCAGGGTCCCGGCGGATGAGATGAGGCCAGATGCTCCCTCCCTTCCTGGATGTCAGGAAGGGAATGGACGACCTCAGGAATTCCTGGGGACTCCCCCATAGCCCTGCCCCTCCCTGAGCTCCGGTTATAGGCGCTGTGCTCCACCACCGTCAGTGACTCGCACTTCTTTCTAATCCCTGTGTGGGCAGCACGGCGATGGCATCTCCCAGGTCAAGTGTCAGAAGCTGAGAGTCACTTAGCAGGTCTGGTCTCCTCTCTCGACACGGAGGGAAGGAGTCAGCCGGGATATTGGGATGGAATTGAGACCAGTTCTGTGTTCCCACCATCTCCCTGGAGACCTGTTCTGGGGCAGCTGGGGGTGGGGTGACGGACGCAGGCCCTCGGCTCAGCGCCGGCCTTTGGGAGAGCAGGTGAGGCCTCACACCCTCCTAGGGCAGGGCCCTGCCCAGTTGTCAGGCAGCAACAGCTCCGAGTTGCTACCAAACATGAACCCAACGGGCTGGTGTCTCGGGCAGGTGGCAGCAGATCCTGTTACAGGCCCTGGGCCTCCAGACCCCAGCCTGACCCCGGTGTCTCCTTTCAGGCTCTGAGGTCAGCACCCCAGGGTGGGGGGAATGTGATCCAACGCCACGCCAGCCCACACAGTCTTCCCTCACAGGGAGCCTTGCCCTCCAAATCTTCTTCGCCCTCCCTGCCCCTCCACCCAGGACCCTCTGTTCATCCTGGGGACACTTCTAGCTGTCAGCCCACCATGCACCCTGCTATATAATTTCAAATTCATCCTTGCAGAATCCTCACAATAGCCTACGAGGTAGGACTGTTCTATCCCCTGGTTTACAGATGAGGGAACAGCAGCTCAGAGAAAATGGGCCACTTCCCCATGGTCTTGGCACTTGTCAGTGGCACAGCTGGGATTCCAACCTGGCCAGGTCTTCTGGCTGTGTAGCCCTGGGCTTTTTTCCTCTACATAGAACATACAGAGGAGCCTTCCACAAACCTCCTAAACCAACACACACACACCCTGTTCAGCCTGCAGACACATCTGGCCCCTTCCCAAACACCTACACACTTCTTGAGATCAGGGGTTTTCAGGCTTGTTTTTAGCTATAAAGCCCTCTTTTCAAACAAAAATCTCACATGGAAGCTCAATATAGAAAACTTGGTGTGTAAAAGCCACTGCGGCCCCGCCCCCACCCTGGGTGGCCCTGCTGGCCTTCCCCATCTGTCCTCTGTTGCTCCCCCATGGGCAGCACTCACAGGGCTCAAACCTTCCATTTTTGGTGCGTAATTTTGGTGTCTGGCGGCCTGTTGTCTCGCCTTCCTGCCCTCCTCCTCGTGGGCCCTGTTCCATCATGAGCTGCTCAGGGTCCAGCTCCCAGGCCATGTGGACAGAGCAGCTTGGCCTGGAGCCCTGCTGGCCAGACTGGACACTGCCCACTGGTCCTGGACAGCCCTGAGTCAGCACTGCACCCATCTGGCCAGATCCAGGAGCCCTGCCTGAGGCTCTACCCTGCCCCTGGTTCCCCTGCCCTCCCCCCATCCCTGTGGTCCCCTGGGGACAGCTTCACCCTCGGTTGAAGAGCTCCCCTCCCTTTCCCTCCCCCTGGCCACCAGACCGCCAGCCAGTGCCTTCAGAGAAGGAGGCTTTTCCTAGGGCTTCCTGAGCACCATCTTTCACTCTTGCCTAATTGGTCGTATTCCAAGCCCTCAGAAGACTTTATGAAATCAGCCATGTGCATCTTCCCCAGTGGGTCTCCATAGCAACGGAGGGCCTAACTCTGGGGCGTGCGGCGAGGAGGAAAATGTTCCAGCTAAAAATGTACATGGCCGTCAGTGGGCGGGCACCCGAGAGGGGGCTCCAGGCACACAGAAGGCAGCTCCCCACCCCCATTCCCTGTCCAGGAAGTCGCTGTTGTTTGGGCTTTACCTCATGTCTGAATGAGAGTAAGGCCCCCCGTGCTGCGATCCTATGGCACCTTTGAGGGCTGGGACACAGATTAGCGGGAGGGTGCAAAGCAGTCTTTCTGGGACTGGAGGTCGAAAGAGGACCCTGGCCCTTCCCCCTGCTCAGCACCCTGTCCACCCCACCTCCCCACACCCCTCCCAGTGTGGGTGGACATAGAGGGGGACAAGGTGCCAGTTTCACTTCCCAACTCGGTGACAGTTCCTGTCACTTCCTCTCTCTCCCCAAACAACAGGGCCAAGCTTCCCAGGCCCCTCCCAGAGGCCCTCCTTTCACCCAGCATCTGTCCCTGGTTCCCCGGCCATCTGACTCCCCTCCTGCGACCCTCACCTGCCTGGCCAGGCTGGGATGGGCTTTAGGTCCCAGGAAGACAGGCTACCGATGCGGGCACAGGAGCTGTCCATTCACCCACGGGCTTGAGGTCCTCCCCAGGCCTGTAGCGCACACTCCTTGGTCTCACAGGTCCCTGGGGAGAAGGGCAGCGCCACAGTGCACGGGGCCTTGGGGTAACAGATCCGTTGACCGAGAGCTCACACACATCAGGCACGCTTCAAGTGCTTTGCCTCTACTGTCGTGTAAACTTCACAACAACCCTAGAGGTGGACACAGTGGTCTTTCCCATTTACAGATGAGAAAACTGAGGGCCAGAGAGGGGTGACTTGCCCGGGATCCCTCAGCTGTAATGGGGAGACCCGAAACCAGGTCTGCTGACCTTAAAGCCCAACTCCTGGGGCAAGGAGGATCAGAGCCGCCACACTGGGTGACCCGGGAGGCCAGGCTGGAACGGACACAGGGAGGGTTTGCATGGGTCAAGGGCACGGTCACTTGACAGTACCCGAGCCTGAGACGCAGGGCCCTCTCTGCCTCGTGGCCGCGCTGCTTCCACTCCTTACCCCGATGGCCAGGATGCCCCTGCCCCGGGACAGCCTCACTCACCCACCCTGTGCTTCCTCCCCAGGGTGTGATGCTGAGTCAGCTGGGCCATAAGAGCCTGGCCCAGAAGGTGCTACGGGACGCCGTGGAGAGGCAGAGCACCTGCCACGAGGCATGGCAGGGCCTGGGCGAGGTGCTGCAGGCCCAGGGCCAGAGCGAGGCCGCCGTCGACTGCTTTCTCACCGCCCTCGAACTGGAGGCCAGCAGCCCAGTGCTGCCCTTCTCCATCATCCCCAGAGAGCTCTGACGAGGCCTCGCAGCTTTGGGGAGGGAAGGAGCTGCCCAGCCGGCAGCAGGGAGCGTGGGTCAGGGGAGGTACGGGGCCTCGGGGCGATACATCTCTCTCTAGGGAATGTGTCTGCAGGCTGCAGCCCTAATTCTCCTCGCCTCCCCCCCCCCCCACCCCCGCTTTCCCTCCAGGGCCAGCTGGGACTGGGAGCTGCTCATCTGGAGCAGGGTGGACCAGGTCTGCATCAAAAACAAATCCCTTGTTCCTTGGGACTCAGACTACATGGAGTTTATGAGCAAGGAAGTAGCTGGGAGGCCACATCAACACGGGGGACGCTCCCCAGTGTGTCTGTGCATCATCTAAAGGTCAAATCCAGGGTCTAAAGGCAGTGAGGGTCTGTGAGGCTTGGGTACCCCCCTCCCGCCCCGTCTAAAAGCCCCTGTACCGTACCTGCCATCCCCCTTCAATATCTCTGACCCTGGATTTCCCGGCTTTGCACAAGCTTTAGTCTCGACCCTCAGCGCTCTGCTCCCCACGCCGAAGATGAGCTGCCCTTTGGCTGGGCCAAGAGGGTTCTCCTGGGTTCCTTCCTCGGCCCCTCGGGAGGCAGTCTGCTTGAACCCTCAGTGACTTAGAGTCATGGTGACTGGACTTGTTCCCCAAGAGCGCTAGTGGGGGAACCTCACAGCTGTACTCACCACCTGCCCTCAGCAGGCCTCGGTGCCTGGGGGAGCCCCCTGGCCCTGGCCTCACACCCCACTCTCAGGTCGTGCCCAGGGCAGTCATGGCTGGAAGAATCCGCTGGCAGGCGGGAAGAGGATGGACCTCTGGGTCCTCTCCCAGGTTTAAGTTAGTGGACAGTGCCTGGCCGTGCCCCTCTTTGTTTGGGCCCGCCTTTAATCTTCCCCTCTGTTGCCAAGTGCCTCTGGGGCCTCTGGTGTCTGGCCAGGGGCACTCAGTTCTGGGCCTAACTCAACTTCCATTTCTGGCCACCTCCACCTCTCTAGAAACGGGCCTCAGCCACCTCCTCAGGCCCTGGGCTGTAGCCCCTAGGATACAAACATGGCCGCTGGACCCAGCCCTTCCTGGCATCAACACCTCATTCCTTCAAGCCTTACCTTTCTGGGCAATGGGTACAGTGTAGATCCCTCTAGGGGTTATAATGTGGAGATTGGCAATCTCTAGGACTGCCCTTAACACCATCCACAGCCCATTTTCACCTCAGGCTCTCTTGGGTGACCCAAGCCCCGCCCTAGCCATTTGGTTTCCCCTGCCTGGGGCCAAACAGGGCCTGTAATTAGAGACCCAAGGAAGGGCCGGAGCCTAGCCCCTCCCTGGTTGTTCAGGCCTCTGTGTATGTGACACCCGTCTCTACCGGGGTCCTGGGGGTGCTGGTGGGCGGTGTCTTCCCTGCTGGCTCCCCTAGCCCTGCTGCGTGATGCTCTTGGAACTCTCCCGAGGAAGACAGCCCCCACAGGCCTATCAGGGAACTCCTTTCTTATCTGCACTTTGGGTGTCAGTTTTAAAGCCCCGTGTGGCACACCTCTCACTTGAAGGTGTGTGGAAAGGTCAGATGAGGGCGGCCCTGGCTCCTCAGAGCCCGGGCTGTTCCTCAGAGGCGAGGCGAGAGGCTGTTGGAGACCCACACTCCTCCCAGCCCTCGCTCAGCACTCCACACCCCCAGGTGCCACCAGGGAGAGCCTGTGCCTCTAGCCTTCCCATGCCAGGCCAAGGGACACTGTAAGGACACCAGATCCTTCATCCCGCCTGGCTGAAGGATCTCTATATGTGTATGTATGTGTATAAATATATATATATATGATAGAGATCTATTTTTATTCTGGAATTCTGTTAGAAAAAAAATAAACAAGAAAAAGCAAATGCTGTTGGTTTACATTGGGATGCCCAAAGATGTTGGTAGTGAGTCCTTGGTAATAGGAAAGGCAAAGGCAACAAATGCATTTTGACTTGAAGCATTCCTTTTAGGAAGCCTCATTGGGGCTGGGCAAGTTGCTTGACAATTCAAAATAAAGGTCTTGAATAAAGAGGCCCATGAAGGGAAAGCAGGTTTGTGTGAAGCAGTGTGTTCATTTATCTACCAGGTACCCATGGGACAGGCCTTGAGGGAGCCCTGGAGAAGAGGCAGAGGCCTGAGAGATCATGAAGGCCGGGGCGGAGACGCACAGGTGGGGAGGGCAGTGGGAGGGAGGGGCCCACTGAGGAGATTGTGTTGAGGGCTTGGGGAGGGGACTAAAGACCTAAATGTAAGGCCAGATGCTATCAAACTCTTAGAGGAAAACATAGGCAGAACACGCTATGACATAAATCACAGCAAGATCCTTTTTGACCCACCTCCTAGAGAAATGGAAATAAAAACAAAAATAAACAAATGGGACCTAATGAAACTTCAAAGCTTTTGCACAGCAAAGGAAACCATCAACAAGACCAAAAGACAGCCCTCAGAATGGGAGAAAATATTTGCAAATGAAACAACTGACAAAGGATTAATCTCCAAGATTTACAAGCAGCTCATGCAGCTCAATAACAAAAAAACAACCCAATCCAAAAATGGGCAGAAGACCTAAATAGACATTTCTCTAAAGAAGATGTACAGACTGCCAGCAAACACATGAAAGAATGCTCAACATCACTAATCATTAGAGAAATGCAAATCAAAACTACAATGAGGTATCACCTCACACCAGTCAGAATGGCCATCATCAAAAAATCTAGAAATGATAAATGCTGGAGAGGGTGTGGAGAAAAGGGAACCCTCTTGCACTGCTGGTGGGAATGTAAATTGATACAGCCACTGTGGAGAACAGTATGGAGGTTCCTTAAAAAACTACAAATAGAACTACCATATGACCCAGCAATCCCACTACTGGGCATATACCCTGAGAAAACCAAATTCAAAAAGAGTCATGTACCAAAATGTTCATTGCAGCTCTACTTACAATAGCCCGGAGATGGAAACAATCTAAGTGTCCATCATAGGAGGAATGGATAAAGAAGATGTGGCACATACATACAATGGAATATTACTCAGCCATAAAAAGAAACGAAATTGAGCTATTTGTAATGAGGTGGATAGACCTAGAGTCTGTCATACAGAGTGAAGTAAGTCAGAAAGAGAGAGACAAATACCGTATGCTAACACATATATATGGAATTTAAGGGAAAAAAATGTCATGAAGAACCTAGAGGTAAGACAGGAATAAAGACACAGACCTACTAGAGAATGGACTTGAGGATGTGGGGAGGGGGAAGGGTAAGCCGTGACAAAGCGAGAGAGAGGCATGGACATATATACACTACCAAATGTAAAATAGATAGCTAGTGGGAAGCAGCCGCATAGCACAGGGAGATCAGCTCGGTGCTTTGTGACCGCCTGGAGGGGTGGGATAGGGAGGGTGGGAGGGAGGGAGACGCAAGAGGGAAGAGATATGGGAACATATGTATATGTATAACTGATTCACTTTGTTATAAAGCAGAAACTAACACACCATTGTAAAGTAATTATACTCCAATAAAGATGTAAAAAAAAAAAAAAAAAAAGCCTTGCCGAGGCGTGGCCAAAGCCTGGAGGGGGTGGGAGGCAGCAGGGGCGTCCAGACAGGGCCAGAGACCCCTGCTGCCTCCAGAGCCTGGCTGGGAGAAGCCAGGGCCAGAGGTGCCACCTGAACAGGAGAGACTGCCCCAAAGGCACTGCCAGTGGAGCAGCTTCAGCACCTGGGGGAAAGCACCAGGGGAGGGGTGTGTGGTGAGAATCCAGGCCACATCAGATCAGCCACCTGCTCTGAGAAGTCCATATAAATATTCTCCTAATAGAAGTTATGCCACATACAAATACACTACATGAAATGTGTATCAAATGATGACATCAGTGCACACAGAAGCCCTGTTTTCTTCGTGCACCCCAAGGGATTATCTGATGGACCCCCAAGGCTGCACCCACACGGTCTGAAGACAGCTGCCCTTAAGGCTTCCCCTCGAACTCAGGGCCTGGTTTGGACAGAGCTGCCCTCTCAGCGCCCTGGCCACCTCCACCCTGATCCTCAGCCCTATTACTGCGGTTACGGTTTGGCTGTTAGTGAGGAAGGGCCCTTCTTGGAGCTCCTGGGTGCCCAGCTTTGATTTCCCTGTGATACTTTTTTAGAAAACACGTTCAGTCTTTAGTGGTTTAACAATTAGTATCAGATTACTTGTCACACACCCTCCTCTGCCAGCTCACGGCCCCCTGGGGTGAGAATTAAAGGCTGCTTTAGGCTATAGATGGTGTCACTTGTCTGCCAGCCTGGGAGAAAGGCCTAGAAAAGCTCATCCTACAAGGGCAAGACCGAGGGAATCTGGAGGGAGGGAGGGGCGGCCTTCCTGTCCCTGAGGAGGGCTTTGCTGAGCTGACCTCAGGGTGGTCAGATGTTGGAAAGTCAGGCAGTGGTGGAGACCCAGGCGCTTCCTGACCTCCAGCTCCCCATCTGCAGATCCCTCATTCACACTCGAGCCCTTCCTGGAGAGGGAGGGGGCCAGCCCCGTGTCCGACCCATTGTACCAAAGCAAGGGCTGGAGTTTGGGGCTGAGACTCGGTTGCACTGTCACCCCCATGGACCTCCAGCCCACAGCCGTGCAGTATTAATAGTGTTTATCTGCAGGCACAGGTATGAATGGAATCTCTGCCACCACCCCGACTCCTACCAAAGTACTCACTGTTGCATTCACACCCCCGACCCGAGCGCTCAGATGTCACTGTGCAAATATTTCTTGGCCTGGTTTTCAGGAAGCATCCAGCTAAACAAATATCCCCCAGCCCGTGCTGCCAGCTCTTGATGACAACCCACCGTCAGCGAGCCTCACACATAAGCGACCTGTGGGACCACCCCCACGTGGTGCTGACTTGGATTCTGGAAGCTAGGGAGGTCCTACTGGGAAAGTATCCCATGCCAGAAACTCCTTCGAATTTTCATCAAGCTCTCTCAGTTGCGAAAAGCAGAGACCCACTGAAGGTAGTGCCAGGAAAGAGACAAGGGGGCTTCCCTGGAGCCCTAGGGCAGGGACCGCAGTGCACAGATATGGGGCCGAAGCAGCCATGCATCCGTCTTTGGTGATGGAGTCAGCACCCAGACTGAGCTCGAAGGCCACTCTACCACTGGCTGGCCCTGTGCCCTTGAGCAAGTGACCTACCCTCTCTGTGCCTGTCTCCTCATCTGTAAAGTAAGGATAATCCTGGAATAGTGCCTGCTTTGTGGACTGTCATGATGATTAAGTGAGAAAAAACATGGAAAGAGCCTAGAACAGTGCCGGGCCCGTAATAACCACTGGATACCTGTGTGATGATTTTCTCTGCCCCGCCTCTTCCCTCCTCCTCTCCCTGCTGGCTGACCTCGCTCACTCAGAGATGCTGCCATGGGACTACGTTCAATCTACATACCCTGGCTGGCCTTCCACCTCCAGTGCTGCAGCGACACCCCTCTGTGCATCTGAGCTTAGATTCTTGGATGAGACGATCCCACTGGTCCCGCTCATTTTTCCATGGGTCCCTAAGAACAACCAGCTGTGACCAGGGGATGGGCCTCAGGACACAAAATATGGCTGCCTGAGCAGCTGGAGTTCCGGGTGAGCAGTAACGGGCCCCTTCTGAGACCCCGCATCAGCCCATCATTCCCTCAAGCCTTGCCCTCCTGGGCACTCAGTACGATGCAGGTCCCCCCGGAGGAGGAAGACAACAGAACTCACACCCCCTTGAACACCCACCCCACACCTTCCCTATCATTGTCACTTATGGTACATCATGGGGGCTCCTGTCCTGTCTCTTCTCTTGATAACAATGACAATCCTAACATTCTCCCTCTACTATACTAGGCATAAGGCACTTTGCTTATCGGTGGACTCTCTCCGACACTGCTCCTTTGGTAGTCAACAACCTAGGGAAGTGGGTTTTGTCCCCATGAAAGGTGACGAGATCATGGTGCCTCCACGCACAGCTAGGAATATGGCAAAGCTGAGAGTAAGGTCCTCACCCACAGAGCCAGCACCAGCTCACCAGACGATGGGAGAGAGGCAGGCAGTGCCTGTCACTGAAGCAGCAGAATGACCCCTCTGGGATCCATGGAAACGTGCATCACCAGGAATCCTCCAGCAGGGGAGAACGGCCGATGCTCGGTGCTGCCTGCCACCCTAGCCCCTTCTGCAGCCAGAGAGGAGGTTCCTTAAACAGAGACCACTCAACAAGCTGGAAAGTCCCCCAAAGAGCAAGAGGGTTCTCAAGATGCCAGGCAACCCGGAAACAAGAAAAGGTCACCATGGGAGCTGTGCGCCGGGCCATGTGACCCCACTGTCCTGCCCACCAGAACCAAAGTTCCTCCTCTGTGCACTGGCCCACAGCCTATGAGGTGGCCTGGGCATCCCACACAGAGACCCCCAGACTGGTGGTGACCGTCCCTGCTCTCTCACACTCTCACTCATTCTCTTCCCCCCTTAACTGTCTCTTTGGAATTTGGCAAGAAGTAAGTCATTGTGGGCCTCTTTTAAAAACATATTTTTTTCCGAACCATCTGAGAATAGGTTGCATAAATCATGCCCCTTTACCCCTTAGTAATTCAGTGTGTTTTCGCTAAGAACAAAGGTCCTTGTCTTACATAACCACAGCACAGTTCACAAATGAGGGAATTTAACCCCGACACAGTATTTTTCTCTCCTCTCCCATCCATATGCCAGTTTGTCACCACTGCTCCTGGTAGCACTGTCTTCCCCTGGCCGGGGTCGCATATTTCACTTAGTTGTCACATCTCTTTAGTCTCCTTTAATGTGGAATGGTCCCTCCACCTCTCCTTGCCTTGCATGACATTGACAGTGCTGAAGGGTGCAGAGGGTCTGGCCTCTGCGGTGAGAGTTGGGACAGAGACAGAAGCAGTTGGTGGTGGGAGCAGAGGCTGAAAAGCGGCAGAAGCCAAGGGCCAGAGGCAAGAAGGAAGAACAGCTGGGCAAGAAGATAGAAAAATGCAGAGCAGGTGAATCTCCATAAAGATGGAGCTCTCCAATCAAGAGAAATGCCCATTTTCAAGGGGGCAAAAGACGATGGACTCAAGAGAGCTCCATTCTATCCCAGACGGCCTCTCCAGCTCCTGCAGCCCGAAGTCAAGACTCCCATCTGAGTCCTTTCCTCGGTCCTTGCAATGACCCCCTGATGACGTAAGGGACCTCGAGTGTGTTTGTTCCTGGTGGCCCCGCCCATCCCCAGAGAGGCACACTCTCCTTCCCCAGGTCTCCTCTCAGTGTGCACCTGGAGACCAGCCTTTGGGGGTGGAGGGGCGCATGCCAGGGCACCCGCCTATGGGGGGAGGGGCTCCGAGCCGAAGCAAAGGGGCACCGGTGGGCATGGCGAATGCCCATCTCACAGGGGAGGGAAGGCAGTGCAGGAAGGTGAGGTGACCGGCCCGAGGCCTCCAGCCACCAGGGCAGTGAGTGAGTGACACTAGGGCGGTCTGCATGCAAGAACCTCGGTCTATGGCATTCTTCCTGGGACACCCGCCAACCAGAGGAGGTGCGTGTATGCTGAAACGGGGATCAGAGCAGGCATAGGGACACTGTCACAAAGACTAACTGGCCTCAGGTGTCAGCTCTGACACCTGAGATGAGTCCCTTCTCTGTGCAGAGGTCAGAGCATAGGTGGCTTCCCCAGCTCCCCATCCCCAGGTCTCAGCAGCTGGGGCAGTCTCTGTAACTGACTGTGACCTCCATGGCCTCAGCTTGGGCCCAGGAGGAGGCCGCTGCAAGCTCCCCCTCACCTGTCTCGTGCCCAGGAGCCCACAGCTCACTACCCGACCCCCAACAAGGCCCCCAGCTCACTGGCTGTGAGTGGGACCCCCTACACCGCTCACACCTGCACCCCTGAGAGCACCCCGCCAAGGGTGCAGGGGCTTTGACGGCTTGGCCCAGTGCAGGCTAGTGTGAGCTCACAGAGGGCCCCGGCAGTTGCTAGCCTGGGGCCAGGCACTCTCCTCCATCCAGACAGTGTCTCCTCTGAGCTGGGAACACCCCGTCCTGGGCCCTCGCCCTACCTGTGAGGGTGTCTCCTGTGCCCTCAATGACCCACACTCTCCCACGTCCACGCCACTCCTACTGGGCCTCTCTTCCCAGAATTCACCTTGTGCCCCTTCTTCTTCAAGACCCAGTTCCCACACCTCCCAGAAGTTTCTCTCCCTCCCTCCCTCCCCCTCTGCACCTCTCACCACTCACCTCATAGGACCCTTATGCTTTGTCAGAACACCCAGGCTGGCACACAGGCCTGGGGGTTCTGCTTCCCAGGTGTGGCCCCCACATCCCACACGCCTGGGCTCAGCCACGCCTACATGTGCCCTCATGAGCGGGACACCAGCTGGCCTTTAGGGAGGCTCTCCTGCCAGTGGGAGGCTTGGGGTACAAATGTGGAGTAAAGCCACCTTGGCCCCACCCACCGGCTGACCTTAGCCTTCCCTCTTGCCCAGCACACACACCATCCCAGTGCTTCACCCTGGGGGTGCCTGGGACAGGGCTCTGAAGAGAGACCTTAGCCCTCCTGAGTCTGTTATGGCTGTTCAAGGACCTACAGTTGGTCTCAATCCATTATATTTTCTTAATAGAGTTACATGTATGTTTCATCCCATTGGAGAAGTTATTTTAGAAATACTCATGCATCTTCGCCATTAGGATCTTCATCTGCACTACAGACATGTGGGTCATTAAACACAACTTTCCAGAAGCTTCATTTTCATTTCCATACAAGATAGGGCACATTTAAATTTTTGGAATAATGTGGCTACTGGAGATTTTAACTGGAGCCATAAGTACCATATGTAAAACATTAGGAGCGTTCTCCCCCCGCCCAACCCCATTCCCCAGAACGTGACTTTTAATGTGACTGCTTTTTTATTTTTTACTTTTTTAACTTTTGGCTGCTCCTCACAGCTTGCGGGATCTTAGTTCCCCAACCAGGGATTGAACCTGGACCCACGGCAGTGAAAGTGCTGAGTGCTAACCACCGGACCACCAGGGAACTCCCAACGTGGCTGCTTTTTAAGTGGTCTTAGAGAGCTTGTTTATAACATCTAACACCTGCAATCCTAAGGTCAAACCTCCAGGAATGATTTCTAAAATCAGTACTAAGTTTCTTTACCTCCTCTTTTTAGAAACTTATTTCATCAGGTGACCTTTGTCAGCAAACACCAAAAATGGCTGATGATATTCAGGCTAACAGCCCTTCCCTAGACAATTCTTTGTGGTTCAAAATAATCAAAGGAACTTCCATAATATAAAAGATTTTATGAAACACAAAAGACCCCAAGTAGCCAAAACAATCTTGAGAAAGAAGAACAAAACTGGAGGTATCATACTCCCTGACTTTCGGACTATACTACAAAGCTACAGTAATTGAAACAGTATGGTACTGGCACAGAGACAGTCACATAAATCAATGGAACAAAACAGACAGCCCATAAATAAATCCACAAACTTATGGTCAATTAATCTATGACAAAGGAGCCAAGAATATACAATGGGGAAAAGACCATCTCTTCAGTAAGTGGTGCAGGGAAAACTAGACAGCTACATGTAAAAGAATGAAATTAGAACACTTTTCCCACATCATATAGAAAAATAAACTCCAAATGGATTAAAGACCTAAAGGTAACACCAGAAACCATAAAACTCCCAGAAGAAAACATAAGCAGAACCCTCTTTGACATAAATCATACCAATATTTTTTTGGATCTGTCTCCTAAGCCAAAAGAAATAAAAGCAAAAATAAACAAATGGGACCTAATTAAACGTAAAAGCTTTTGCACAGCAAAGGAAACCTATGACAAAACGAAAAGACAACCTACTGAATGGGAGAAAATATTTGCAAATGATATGACCAATAAGGGGTTAATATCCAAACTATATAAACAGCTCATACAACTCAACATCAAAAAAACAAACAACTTGATTAAGAAACGGGGGGAAAACCTTAATAGACATTTCTCCAAAGAAGACACACAAATGGCCAACAGGCACATGAAAAGATGCTCAACATCGTCAATCATCAGAGAAATGCAAATTAAAACCACAATGAAATATCACATCTGTGAGAATGGCTACCATCAAAAAGAACACAAATAACAAATGTTGGCAAGAATGTAGAGAAATGGGAACGCTCCTACACTGTTGGTGGGAATGTAAACTGGTGCAGCCACTGTGGAAAACAGTATGGAGGCTTCTCAAAAAGCTAAAAATAGAACTACCACATGACTCAGCAATTCTCCTTCTGCATATATATCCAAAAAGAAAAATGAAAAACAAAAACACTAATTCAAAAAGAAAAATGCACTCCAATGTTCATAGCAGCATTATTTACAAGTGCCAAGATATGGAAGCAACCTAAGTGTCCATCAACAGATGAAAGGATAAAGAAGATGTGGCACATATACACACAATAGAATACTACTCGGCCATAAAAAAGTGAAATTTTGCCATTTGCAACAACATGGATGGACCTGGAGGGTATTATGCTCAGTGAAATATGTCAGACAGAGAAAGACAAATACTGTATGATATCACTTATATGTGGAATCCAAAAACTAATACAAACTAGTGCATATAACAAAAAAATAAACAGATTTACAGATATAGAGAATGAGCTAGTGGTTACCAATGGGGAGAGGAAAGGGGCAAGATAGGCATAGAGGACTAAGAGGTACAAACTACCATGTATAAAATAAATAAGCTACAAGCATATATAGTACAACACAGGGAATATAGCCAATATTTTATAATAGCTATAAAAGGAGTGTAACCTTTAAAATTGTAAATCATTATGTTTTACACCTGAAACTTACATAATGTTGTATCAACTATACCTCAGTAAAATATAGTACTCAGTGAGTATCTACTATATGCTAACACTGTACTAGGCACCGGGAAATTCACCAATGCCCCAGTAGATCCCAACTCTATGATCTCAGAGCCTACAATCCAACGCTGGCCTCAGGCAAGGATCTGGGGACTACTGGAGCCCTTAGGAGAAGCACCAACCAGCTTGGGGAAGACTGGGGAAGGCGAAGATAGCACAAGAAGGGCCACGGGAGAGTAGCATTTCAGGCAAAAGGATGCCTCACATCCCCCCAGCTACAAGTTAGATAGACGGTGTGGAATACTGAATAATGCCCTCCCGAAGGTGTCCCTTAGAATCCCCAGAACCTTAGAATATGTTCTTTCACATGGTAAAGGGACTTTGCAAACGTGATTCAGTTAAGGGTCTTGAGATGGGGAGAGTATCCAGGTGGGCCCAATATAATCGTAAGGATCCTTACAAGAGGAGAGGAAACCAGGTGGGTCAGAGTCAGGAGTGGATGTGATTGTGGGAGCAGGAGTTTGCAGTGATTTGAGGAAGCGGCCGTGAACAACAGAATGCAGGTGGTCTCTAGAAGCTAAAGAAGAGAAGAAAATATTCTCCTCTCAGAGCTCCCAGAAAGAGACTCCTTCTGGAACCAGCCTGCCAGCACCTTGACTTTAGCCCAGTGAGACTGATTTGGGGACCCCTGACCTCTCGAACTGTAAGAGAATAAATCTGTGTTGTTTTAAGCACCAAAGTCTATGGAAATTTGTTACAGCGGCCATGGGAAACTAACAGATGGTCAGTTTCCACAGTGAGCTACCAGGGGCACACAGGTTCTCTGCAGTCCAGCTCCCATGCCCAGCCCAGGACGGGTTGGGGATTAGAAGCCTCAACAGCTGTGACCCTGCCTGGCATGTTTCCAAGCGTCCCCTCTGGTCCTGATGAATAAGAGAAGCTCCAGCAACTTCCTTTCTCTGTGATGGCCCTCAGTTACCATGCAGGACCTCTGAGCTCTGGGACTTCAGAAAGGGGGTGAGGGGACAAAGGCCAGCCCTCATCAAGCCCAGAGCTCTGTTTGTGACCTGCACAGCTCCAGTGCACTGCTTTGCCATCCAACCCTGCCCCCTCCCAGGTCGCTCAGTTCCCTGGCTCCCCACCCCCATCCCCCGGAGCCCACTCTGGTGACCAGAGATGCAGTGTCACTGGGCCTGAGCTCCCTTCCTGCCTACACTTCTCAGGGACTAAGCCACACTCCGACCCAAAGCAGCCACATTGCCACCTCCCTCCCCTGATGGGCCTCTCTGAGCCCCTATCTCTCTTCAAAAGGGTGACACACTTTTCTGGGCTCTAATAGAGCTAAGGGTGCTGTCAACAAGGCAATGCGAAGCACCTGCTGAGAGACATCCTCCACGCGTCCACCCCTCGGGCCTCCCCTTCCTCTGGCTCCTCCTCCTTGTGTCCGCCCCCCCGCCCCCCCCACCCGCCTACTCGCCACCCCCAATCTCCAGGCCTCCGTCAGCCTTGGCTCTTCCTGCCATCCAGAGTCGCCCCTTCTCTGGGGAGACGGTTGGCAAGCCGGACCAGCGTCTGGGTCTCTGGCACTGGCGCCCACAAGCCCACCCGGTCCCTGCGGCCTTGAAACCGGAACCCAAACCCCTCCCTTTGGGCCTGTTAGGCTCTGTATGCCTGCAGCCCCACCCTTGGCCAAAGCCAAAGATCTGTGAGAAGCCCAGCCAAGAGTCAGGCTGGCGAGAGGTGCCTGAGTTCAAGGGCCCTGCTGACCTCTCCACGCAGAATGACCTCCACCGGCAACGTTCCAGGAACTTACTTCGCTCAGACCATCCGGCCCGGCGCCATCCTCTTTCCTTAGGACTCAGCCAGATGGTAACACGGACCAACCTCTTCTTAGCTGGAGCGTGACTTCCTAGGGACGCGGCGAAGTCTTCTTAAACCTTCAGGGGTGGGGGGAACTACCTGTGGCCCCGCCCAGAGTTATTGGTGATTGGTGCCTTCACACCATCTCAGCAGCTGTTCTCAGCCTTGGCTGATCATTGCAATCACCTGGGGAGGGTGGGACGCGGAGGCACACTAGAAAAATCCTGGGCCTGAGTCCTACCCAAGAGAGTTTGACGTGATCTGTTTGGGCGCTGCCAGGCCCTGAGCTTTGTAAAGTCTCCCCCGGGGATTCTAAAATGCAGCTTAGAACAACTGATTCTGAACTTGTAGAAAGTGTTTTCAAGATAATAAGTCTTTCAAAGTAATCCTAGCCGCAGGGACCGGAGTCCAGGCAGCTGTGTGCTGCTTCGAGGCGGGTGGCACCGAGCAGGTGAGAGGTGATGCTGGAGGCCAGGCCGATCACCTGAGCAACCTATGGCCCTAGGTCTCCAGGTCTGCAAGGTGTCCCCTGTGGGTCCAGAAAGCAATGTGGGGGGGGGGGGCGGGGTTTTGCCAGTGGGGGTGAGGAAGGAGGGAAAGAGATGCGGGGCGGAGGACAAGCTGGCGGAGGACAAGCTGTCCCCACGAGTGCTGCGACTTTTGACATGCTCTGACTTAACGCAGAGGGAATTTCACATGGCAACAGCAGAAGGTATTTTGCAGCCAAGGAAACCATTCGCTTTGGTTGAAGCCAAATTCAGAGGGCAGTTGGCGTGTGGGTGGGGGAGGGGAGAGGGACACCAGAATGCTCAGGGAAGCCAGGGCCAGACCTCGAGAAGCCAGTGTCACAGCGGTCCATGGGGGATGGAGGAGGGACCCTGCAAGGAAGGCCCCTCGGGACGTAGGATAAACACCACATTCCCTTCCATCTGCAGGCTCTTGGCTTTTCTAAGTCAGTTTGGACCTGTCACTGGATGCATACAACAGCAGTAGCTGCTAGGTGTTTATATCCTAATCTCAAAGCTCAAGCTCAAAGTCAACCCCAGTCTGTCCATGTTGGAAAGGACAGAAGGAGGCCTTGCACTTCCAACATTGTCCCAGTTTTTAGGCTTGTGGCGGGAAAAAGCCATCCAGAATCCCTCTGGTTTATTTGGAAAAGCCTCTCCCTACCTGTATGAGCTACTATAAAAAATGCTGGAATATGTCAAAGAAGAGAAGCAAAACACTGCTCTCCTCACCACCTGGTGCCTGCCAGCCCCTCTGCTAGCACCTAGAGAAAAGCCTCCGTCACATCACCACAGAGGAGACACAGAGGAGGGGGAGGCTGCATTATGGGCAGGTGGCAAGACTGGAAAGGAGGACAGGGCTGGGGTACCCCCAGCTACAGAAAGAAGACAGAAGTCACAGGAGAAGGGCAAAGTTAGTGCATGGACTGGAGACTCAAGGGTGGCCCTGCAGAGTGTTCTCCAGCGGTTCCACCTCCAGGTGACGTCTCTGCAGGCCTCCCAAGCCCCCTTCTTGCAGGCCAGGCAGGAGACGCCCTCTCCTTATTCTGAAAGGGTCTTCATTCTCTTCTAGAACACAGTGGAGCTGCCCTCCATCCGGCACAGCTGGCCCCTGCAGCTATGTCTGCACCAAGGGTCTAGGCCCTCCTGGCCACATCTGGAGGGCCCAAGGGTGGACCCCTGACCCAAGCTGGCCAACTGGATTCTCTCTTCTGGGAACCTGATACTGGAACCAGGAGGGGTTGTTTACGTTCTTTAGGGCATGGGCTCAGAAAATGATGCAAGGAGAAGGCTGCGTTAGACCCTAAGCATAGGAAGAGGCTGGCCTGAGGGAGAAGCAGAGGGGAGACAGAGGGAGAGAGAGGCGGTCCCTGCCCGCCCCTGGTTCACACTGCTGTCGGGGAGATATCCCACATAGCTGCAACACAAGCTCCCTCCTGCCCTTGCCAGTGTGAGGGCTTCCCCTAACCTTCCACCCACGAGCCCCAAGACATGTGACCGCCTCTCACCTCCCTCTCTCTAGAACTGCTGCCCTGAGCGCCAGGCACAACCCGACATGCTGCTTCCTAGAGAAAGCCGCTCTGTCAGAACTGCCGGCGTTACCTTCTGATCCCGCAGGGGCCTTTGACCCACCCATCTGCCCTGCAGCCATGTGCGGATCAGAGTGGGACAGGAGCTGCCACCCCTGAGGCATCTGCCTCACCTTCCAAGGGGCCGTTTTCTGCTCTGAAGGAACACAGTGCAGGGAGTTTCTTCCACGAATGTGAGATGTGGATAAACCCAGGGAGATGATGACCTCTTCCTTGCGCCCAACGCCTGCTATATAATGGTGTTTATATGACTAGAGAAGAGAGCTGGGGTTTTCTTTTAATATAATAAAACATAGGGATTTATGTTAGGTTTTCTTCTTCTTTCTTTTAGTTAAAAAGATTCCTTCCTATTATTGATTAATGACTCTAGTCTGCCCATTCTTCATGAGACCCTGGCTGTCCAGCGTAGGGTCTGTCTGGCTGGAGCTCCCAGAGCAGGACTGACTACTTGGCCTGTGGTCTGGGTGTTGCCCAAGCCCCCTCCCGCTCCCATCTGCACCCTCCACTCTAGTTGGGCCAGGCTCCCTCTGTTCCCCTCCAGCAAATGTTTCTTCCTGCTTTTCGCCCAAATGGGGTTCTTTGCCCTCCATCTTCCTCCCTCTCCTCTCTGCCTATCTCGGCCTCCTGGTCCCTTGGGTACCAGCCAAGCTGCCTCCTGCACCCAGCCGTCCTTCCCCGCTCGGGCCGTGCTGCCCTGTCCCTGCTCTGAGCGCCTGTTATGGCCTTTGTTGTCAGAATTTGCTCCTCCACACGCCGGGCGTGGTGATCTCGCAGTTTCCCGAGACTAGGGCCTGTCTTGCTGGTGGAGCTGCCATCCACATGACGGCCACCCCTGAGCTGCACACACAAGGTGACCGGAAGGAGGCTCTTGGCATGGGTTCCAAAGCCTCCCTCAAGCCAGGAACTATTCCAAACTACCTTTCTGGCCTCGTCTCCCCTCCAACCCTCCCTAAACTCGGTCACATGCCTTGTTCATCTTTGTTTCAACCTCCACTCCCTAACCCCAGCACAGCACCTGACACAGAGCAGATCCTCAAAATATTTCTGTTGACCTGAAACCACAAATGCTCCTCGGGTTGAATCAATATTGTTCTCTTCAGGGAGTTGAGAAAGAGAAAGAACCATCTGTTGGGATCCCGTCAAGCTCGGGTTGGCCTTGGCTGAATGCTGACCCCCCGAGAAAGTCTCCATGAGTCTGTGAGGCGTGTTAACCCCAGTGCAGTGGAGACCCAGCTAGAGAGCCCAAGGTCACACAGAGCCCACCTGACATATCAGGGCCCGTCCAGGTGCTGTGAGAGCAGCCCAGGGGCACAGCCTCTGGGGATACACCCTCTGACAACACACAGAGGGAACATATAACTGATTGTTCAAACCAGGAAACTTCTGCACGTGAACTGGACATTTTGCTGGGACTCTTCCAGATAAGCGGGCTGGGTGGTCCCCACAGGCCATCGATTATGGTCTGTGGTCAAACCCTCCTAAAGAAGAGACAAAATAGAGTCTTCTAAACATAAGAACTTACTAAAACTCAAAGTCGCTTAGGGCCAAGATGGGTTTATTTTAAAAGCCAATTGTGTTGTTGAAGAAAAGGCTGTGTTCTCGGCCCATTTTGGCTATGGTCCGGGGCTGCTTGGGGAATTGTGCTGAAGATGTGTACGCTCCTGGGCCTGGCGTTTTCTGAAAACACAACAGAAAACAGGGAGTGATGAGATAGTGACACCAGAACCTGAAGCCTCCTGAGCCTGGCTGTGCGCTCAGACGTGGCTGGCAACTCCCCACGGAGGGAGGTGAGGGCCACAGTGGCCGGGGCTGGGGCCTGTGCACCCTGGAATTAGAGCCTGTCCTAGGGGCTGAGACCTGATCCTGTCCACGGCTCTCCCCAAGGCTGCAGAGGTGCTGAGAGAAGAGAGGACAAGCAAGTGACAGCCCAGGGGAGGCGGGCTCACATCCCACCCTCGCCTCAAGGCACGCTTTCTCCAGGGCACCCCCTGTCCCTGGGGATGCCAGCGTCTCCCCCCCCACCCGCCCTCTGCCCTCAATGACCTCAGTCTAGTGGTAATGGGTTGAAGAGGATGGATTCTGAACCTGGGTGGTTGACCTCAAAAGCCCAAACTCGTGTGTTTCCATCGTTTTCCCCAGTGTAATAAGAGTAAGGTGCTTCACTACCAGGGGCTGTGGACCTCGGGCTCAGAGGGATGTATTCTCAAGGGACTGACGAGTTCTAATTTTGAAAAGCCATGTTTTCATTTTGATTAAATTCTTGAAAAATTATTTAAAGAAAGCTTCTCTTCTATAGTGATAAGACATAAATGAATGTCATTCTCATAGACGAAGACTTTGATTTCTGAAGTCAGTGTTGCCCATGCTGAGGTGCACCCACATATTCTTGAACGCCCCAATATTTTATCTTGGAGACACACTGGTGTCTCTGGGTATCGTTAAGGGAAGGGTTTTAATGTCAGACGGGGCTGGGTTTGAGTCCTAGTCCCACCACCAATGGCTCAATATGACCCTGGGCCACGTGCTTCCCACGCCTCACCCAGCAAGTGAGGTTTTGAGGTTCACTGAGGGGCCCCGAAAGACAGACAGCACCACCAGGCTGGCAGCAATACTGCTCCACACGCTAGCCACCACCGCTATTATTATCCCCTATCATCACCTACTTGTCATTGCCATCCTTCCTTGCAGTTTGTTATCTCTTCAGGAAACAGTGAGAGTGGAAACAGGATTACTAGAGCGTCAGCCCAGAGTGGATGAGATCAGCTGCCTGCAGACGCTGCTTTAGACAGGATGTTTTCCTTGCCAAAAGCAGGGGAGCAGCCTGGAAATCTAATCAACTCCTGGCCAGACGTCAAAGGAAGCCGAAGCCTTTATTAGTGCTCTTAATGAGGAAGCAGCATGCGTGTGGAGTCCTGGAAGGCCAGTCCCCAAACAGGAGGTTCGTGGGCCTGGGCCTCGCAAGGCCACCCCTCAGGAGGCTACTGGGTGTGGTTCTCAGACCTTGAGAACATCCGGCTCCGGCCCCCAGCCCTGATTCCACTGTCACCAAGCAAATTTCTGATTGTCGTTGGCTTCCTTCCGAGTTTCCTACAAGGGGAGACGCTCCACAGAGCAGCGGCCCCAGACACCAGCCCCCTTGCCGGACACTTGTAAATGAATACCACACCTTGCGGCTTCTCCATCAGTCTCCCTGGAGTTTGGTTAGCATGGCTCCAACTTCCTGAGGAGCTGTGAGCTCTGACAAAAATCTGTGTTTCGGTCATGATAATGCCGCTAGGGTGTGAGGACCCGCTGAAGGGGATCCACTAGCCTCCTGCTGTTGGTGTGTTTTTAATACTATTGGTGGGGCCTCCCCAGTATTCCTCCAGAGAAAGACCACACCGCTGCCACACTGTAGCACCGCAGCTGGCAGCTCTGCAGCGAGATGGCCTGGGACAACCCAGGGGGTGCTGGGGGAGGTGACCTGCAGGCAGCTGTCTCCTGCCCACCGCCCCAGCTCCTCCCACCCTCCTTGTTCGCCCCCTACCCCGGGGTGGTGCCGTTTTCTTATGAGCAGAATTCGTGTTTCTGTCTTCCTAACCGTGTCCAATAAGGCTACAAACCACCGAGTTTGGGGGACTTTCAGACTGAGGTGCTGGTTAGGAACAACAAGGCCAGGGGAATTCAAACTTTTAGCATCAAATGAACAACAGCCCTAGCCACTTTCATAAGCTCCATGTTATGCTTTTGCCATCTTTCTTAGTCTTCTCTAGGCCTCAGAGGCTCTCGCACACTCCCAGAATCCACCTTCTTTGTGTATCTCCATGAACTTGAGCCTCTTCCCTGTCTGTCCCGAGTCCTTGGGGGCAGGATGATGGCTCAGGCCTTAATGGTCCCCTTTGGTTCAATCATAATGTTTCTGCTGTGACTTTTTGTTCCCAGAAGACACATACACAAAGAATGGCAGTTCTGGATGGGCAGGGGCAGCCTGTGCCCACTGCTGGCTTCAATTTGCTAAAGGAGTTTCCCCCCAGAGCATCCAGGACATAACACCGATGGCTAATTACTGCGCTGGCTGTTCGCAACTGGACCCATAATTCAGCCACGGCCTTCAGGTCTGGAGTCACTCTGAGCCTGAAGCTGGCCGAGGGCTTGCCGAGGAAGCTCTATGCCCTTTGCTGCCTTGATAAGCAATTTTAGTGTATATATACTAGAATTGTATATAACTCTGCTACCCCCATCCAACACCCAATGCCCACTCCCCACCCACCCACCAGCCACAAAACCTACAATCACATCTGTCTTTTAAGATACTTACTGAACAGGCAGGCAAGAATCGAGGTACTTTGGATTGAAAACAGGAAGTAACAGAACTTACTGAAGGTATTTTCAAGTTATAATGACCTGGTCCTGGGCCTTGATGCTGTAGAAAAGAAAAATTTTTTAAGTGTTTCATAAATAGTGATATCAGATATATTTTGATGCTATATTTGCCTTTTATGAATAAGCATATGAATCAGTGTGACAGGGTAGAAAAATCCCTGGATTGGGGCTCGGAAGATCTTATTAAGGTGTGCCCTGGCACGAGCCACTGTGAATGGGAACAATACCTGCTTTACCTGCCTCATGGATGACTGTGAAGACTGGAGTTAGGTGACTTGTGAAAGTCTCCCCTGCCCCTGCCTGGATGCCCTCTTCTCTCCCAGGCCCCCTGCCCACCCCTGCGGGCCTCACTCCATTCTTGTCCCTCTGTTGACGGTGACTTGCTGCTCTGAGCTGTTAGCTTTATAAAACCTGCTTATTCTTTCATATAAATGCAGTATATGTTCTCTTAGTCCAAAAAAAAAAAAAGTATTCACAGCAATTCACTGACCTAAGTATTGATACAATGCTATGAGGTTAACAGAAATGCATGAACACAATTTTAAAAAGACAAACACATCAAAAGAAAAGTTAGCAAAAGGCAATTCACAAAGAGGAAATGCAGTGAGGAAACTGGGGGCTGGGGCGGGCTTTAAGGTCATTAATAGCCAAATAAGGTGTAATTAAAACAAAGAGATACTTTTGTGGGGGCCAGGAAAGATAGAGAGGGAGGGAGGGAGGAAGAAAGGGAGGGAGGGAGGAAGGAAGAGAGGGAAGGAGGAAGGGAGGGAGGGAGGGAGGAAAGGAGGGAGGAAAACTTTATCCACAGCGTGGACATTCCTATATGACTTTGGTGGAAGTATTAATTTGATTAGCCTTTCTGAAGCACACAATTTGGCAAGCTATGAAACAGCTTAAAAACAGATATACCTATCCAAAGGGAGAGAAAGAAGAAAGGAGTCTGGTTACAAGATTGCTGCAGGAACCCAGAAGACAGATGATGAGTCCTGAGCCCAGGTATGGCAGGAAAATGAACACAGCCCAAACAGCACCGTAGATAACACAGACAAAATGTTAACCTTTCTTTATTTTCTAGCAATTCACTTCTTTTCCTCTCCCATTTTCAAATACCTGTGCTATTTGACAGAGAAGAGTCTTTCTGGAATGATGTCTTGGATCTGTTTCTAAACAACACAGGAACTAGGGGAAGTGGGTGGGGTATGGACTGGCCAGGAGCTGGTCACTTTCAAATGGGTACATGGGGGTTCTGTCTCTGTGGTATATATTTTTAAACTTTCTACAGTACAAAGTTAAAGACAATATATATTTATCATTTTGACCCATCAATTCCATTTTTAGGAATTCTTCCTAAGAAAACAATTGAGAATGTGTGCAAATATTTGGCCACAGAGACATTCACTATAACATTGTTTCTAAAAGACGTGTGCCTGGTTAAATAAATTGTGATTCTTCCATCCAGCCATCCAGGTTGATGAATTTTTAGGGACATAAACACTATTCCCAAATATTGTTAACAATGCAAGCTTTAAACAGTGTGCCTAAAAAAACTGGAAATGGAATGGTCACTGACAGTAGTTTTCTCCAGGTGGTGCCATGTTGAGTAAAAAGAAACTTTTTTTTTTTTTTTGCTTATTGGCAATTTCTAATTTTTCTATGATGGACTTAAGTACTCTTGAAATATGAAAAAAATTATACCTAATGTATAGATAAATGAGTATGGAAATTGGGTAAGTGAAAAAGGGGGTAGGGAAAGAAAGAAAATGAGCAGTAAGGTTAGAACAGAAATGTTCCTGTAAGATCCTGTAACATATGAGGCTGAGCCACAAGGTAGCTCAATGGCTTTGGCTGAACAAGCACCAACTGCAGCCCCTTCTCAGGATTTAAGAGCAAGGCTTTCAAAACCCTGCTCTCCTTTGGGTGGTACAGCAGCATATAATTAGGGCTGCCATTCTCAATTATCCACCACGCATGAAGTCTGTTATTATCAGCCAAGCACAAATCTGATAATCAAGGGATGCGCCTCATCATTTTACAATTCGTGGCAGAGAGATGAAAATAGCAGTGTTTTCAACCTGACGCATCCATGGGACAAAGATCGCTGTCAGGGCAAGGCTCTCCGTACGACGTGACCAACCTCTGCACTCCCACTGGAGAAGTCCAAGCCACGATAAGAACAGAGGCATAGAAAGGCGGGGAAATCTGGACAGGAACGGTTTGCACAAAGTCCCTTTGGTTTGGCCGTAAGAAATGTAAGCTCTCAAGCCAAAGTGGTAGCTGGGGCCAAAGATGCTGCTGAGGGTGCTACCACTGACTCTACGCCTACGACAGCCTAGCTGTCTGCGGGATGGCTAAGAAATGCTGTGACCTGCACCCTTTCCCCCCAGGCCTCATGTGGCTTTCACTTCTAAGCTTCCAAGTCATGAGCTGCTTGGGAGGCCAGGTGCCAGGCCTGGCGAAGCCCTGATGTGTGCCTATGCCATCCAGCAGCCTCCCTGCATGTGCCTGGTCATATGAATCAAAGCGCCTGAGACTTAGGGCAGAAAGAAATTACTAAATGCTATTTGCCCCCCATGCGTTACATGGGATCTTTTAAGTGGGGAACATTAAGGAAGTGGATATGGGCCCAAGTTCATATTCCAGAAGCCACAGGAATCCTGCTCTAAGTGAGAAGTAATGGTCAGGCCAGGGCCCTGCAATGGGCGGGAAGCAGCTCCAGCAGAGTCCCCGATTCTGCCCTAACCGAGGATGGCAAGTGGGCAGAGCTGAAAGGAGGGAAGGGGACTTGGTCCAGGATGCCTCTGAATGTGTGTTGAGAAATGGACCTGGTTCAACGAGAGGGGTGTTTAAAACAAGGAGAACAGGGAGGGGTAACATAGGGATAGGAGATTAAGAGGTACAAACTATTATGTATAAAATAAGCTACAAGGATATATTGTACCACACAGGGAATATGACCAATATTTTATAATAACTACCCTTTAAAAATTGTAAATCACTATATTGTACATCTGTAACTTATATAATATTGTACATCAACTATATATCGATTTAAAAAAAAAAAAGAAGGACATTTAACTGTGTCCTACTCCTCCCTGAAGTTGGGGATTCTGCTCTCTGGTTTGCTGGCGATCTCTGAGCATGATCCAGAACTGTGGACCACATTACGTACGATGTGTGGGTGAAGGGTGGCACCCAGGTTCATCAAGCAGTACTAAGCACCTCTTGCACAAATTGGATGGACCATTTCTTAAACCTTCCTATCATCAGGGCCATGCTTTGGCAACTCTGGGTTTCCCAAACTAAACTTTTCAAAGACCATTGACATCTGGTGCCAAGGGAGAACAGAATTATCACCTTCCTAGAATCCCAGAAACTGCTGCCAAAAGAAACGACAGGAACCTTTTATAGCTCCCATTCCTCGATTCGGGGCATGATTACATCTCAACCCTCCTGGTAAGATGATCATATCTTTCTCTTGCCTTTGAAAAAGTCTTATCTAATTGAGTTTCTACTTGAGGACAATCTTAACCTTAAGGGATTACACAGTATTTTATGTATGACAGTACTTGATGATGAATAAAATACTATCATGGACCTAGAGGAGTTTATGGTCCAGTGAGGGACACAGGCAAACAGAAACACCAAAAAAGAAGAAATGAAGATGTGAGGAGCTAGCATGGTGCTGAGTGAGGGCAGAGCTAGCTGCATGGCTTCAAGATTCCAAACCAGGCCCTTGGTGTACCTGGCCTGTGCTACGTCAGTTTGATTTCAGTGGGATGTTACAAAGAGCTGGAGTTTTCCACTTACTGCAAAGGACTCGGAATGCATGGGTCTCACTCATTTTTCTGGAGTGCTCCCGGGACCGTGTCGTACCATGAAGACATACCATAGCCTCCACCTTGGTCTTCTTGACCAATTTGGTTCCAACCCCTAATGTGCAATAATGCTTAGTACCGTTGTAGGCCTTTGGTAAAAGCCTTGCCACCCCCTCACCTGCCACTGAACACACTCCTCCTCCAGGGCTGAGAGGATGGGATTGGCTTATCTACACAACACCGCTCAGGAACTGAGAGGTGCCAGGTGCCTCTGAAAGACTGTGTGAGAGTAGATGAAATTACCCCACGATTTTGTGTATTGAATTATGTTCTCCCAAATCCATAAATCCTATGAGTTTTTGGTGTGTTGAATTATGTTGAGTGTTGAATGGTGTTCCCCCCAAATTCTTAAGACCTGTGGATTTGGAATTCCCAGTACCTCACAATGTGACCTTACTTGGAAATGAGGTCACTCCAGATGTAGTAAGTTAAGATGAGGTCATTAGGATAGGCCCTAATCCAATATGAATGGTATCCTTTAAAAGGGGGGAATTTTGGGCACAGAGACACACAGACGGGGAAAACATCATGTGAAAATGAAGGCAGAGATCTACAAACCAAGGAATGCCAAAGATGGCCAGGAGACCACAGGAAGCTATGAGAGCAGCATGGAACTGACTTTCCCTCACTCGAAAGGAACCGAAACTGCTGGCACCTTGATCTTGAACTTCTAGCCTCTAGAACAGAGACAATACATTTCTGTTGTTTAAGCCACCTCAGTCTATAGTCCTTTATTATGGCAGCCCTAGCAAATGAATACATAAGTGTTCAGTTCATTCAAACAATATACAATGTTCCAGACACTGTGCTGGGAGTTGGGAATACAGTGGTATATGATTGTCTCCCAATCTCTGTTCTCCTAATTCCTTAGTATTAGGACAATTTAAAACTGGGCACATGTCCACCCAGAATAAAGACTGAATTTCCCAGCCTCCCTTGCAGCTAGGTGTGGCCACATAGCTAATTTCTGGCCAATAGGATGGAGGTAGAACAGGTGTATGCAAATTCTAAGGAGCATCCTAAAGGAGGGGGCAGCTCATCCATCGTCCCTGCCCTCCTGCCTGCTCGCTGGTCCCATGTTCTCAGCTCTCTGGGACCATGGGTTTGGAAGCAATGCTTAGCAGAGCAGCACACAGAAATCTGATGCTGCAGAATTACCACACCAGCCCTAAACTGCCTACTGCAGGTACTTTATATAAGAGAGAAATAAGTTCCTATCTTGTTTCTAATATTGTTACCTGTGGGCTCTGTTAGTGGCAGCAGAACTCAGTCTTAATCGACAAGGTAGGCATGTTTCCGACTCTCATGGGGTTTACATTCCAGTACGGAATGTCTACCTTACAAAAATATGATGAATGTGTGGAGTATCACACAGAGGACATATATGGTGCCATGAGAGCATGTAAGAGGGTACACTGACCTGGCCTGAGGGGCCTGAGAAGCTCTTTAAAGAAGTACATTTGAGCTAAGACCAAAAGAACAAGGAGGAGGAGGAGTTTGCAGGGCAAAAAGGCTGGAGGAAGGGTCTGTGTAATAAGAAGTAATGGGGGGCTTCCGTGGTGGCGCAGTGGTTGAGAGTCCGCCTGCCGATAAAGGGGACACGGGTTCGTGCCCCAGTCTGGGAAGATCCCACATGCCGCGGAGCGGCTGGGCCCGTGAGCCATGGCCGCTGAGCCTGCGTGTCCGGAGCCTGTGCTCCGCAACGGGAGAGGCCACAACAGTGAGAGGCCCGCTTACCGCAAAAAAAAAAAAAAAAAAAAAAAAAAAAGGATTAGGGAACATCAAAAGGGGCAGGGCCTCAGGGCAAGCCTGAAAGGAGGATATTGTTTATTCTAACCCTGTTGGGACAAATTCACAGCATCAGAGGAATAAAATAAAAAGTGCATAGGCTCCTGTCAAAACATAGGGTTAGGGACCTGAAATTCAACTTGCTTGTGACAGTTACCACTTTGTTGTTTTTTCACATGCGTATTAACACTAAGAATGGTTTTACGATTTAACTGCAGATGTAAACTGTCAAATATCACCTGTGTATGTCCAATCTACGAGTCCTCAGTTTCCTGAAGTCTTCTCGTTTGCAGGCAGGTGTGCCGGTCATCCAGGGCACCTCTCCAGCCTGGTCTGAAGCAGACTCAGTCTCCACCACTGCCCACGCGAGCTCCCAAGGACCTTCTGCACGGCCAGAGGGCTACCCCATCCCTGCCACCATCTCTAGCTCCCAGCCTTCATTCACATACCCTCTCATTTGATGCTCACAACAGCCCCGTGGAGGAAATGCTATTACCTCCACTTAACAGACAAATAAGCGAGGCTCAGTAGGGTTAGAAACAAATGACTTAGCAGCTGCAGAAGCCAGAACCAGTGACTGACCTTGCTTCTCAGCGCTGGGAGGTATCAGTACTTAGTTCTACGCTATTTTCCTTTAAAATCATAAAGCTAAAGGGAACCTAGAAAGAGCACACAGTCCGTCCCTACTGATCCTAGGCACAAACAACTTTCAACGAATCATACTTGAAAAGAGAAAAGGTCAGAGATAAAATGTATGGCCCCAAATGTCTATATATACACATGTAAAACATAAGAAATATGCAACATAAACTGAAATTACTAGACGTGGTGGTAAAAATTATCTCCCCCAAATTTGGTGTGGTGGATGGGTGTGATAGCTGGACCACACTGCCCAAAATAAAACAGATGCCCCAGCAAGGAGGGTGGAACCCTGTGCGGTGGTGGGCAAAGAGAGGAGCTAGAGCTACCTCTGTGGGAATTCAGGAGGAGGCATGTGGCAGGGCGCATCCAACTTGGGAAATTCTAGAATTCTGTAACTATCGGTCTACAGGTTCAGAGAAAGGAGACATGCCTGCTGGTGGGTGGGGTAGCAACAAACCTGGCAGGGGCCAAAAGTTATTCACATTTGAAATTAAGAATCGATGATACCTCTGAAGCTCCGTACATCTTAAAAACCCTAGTACATCTGTAGTTATATTTGAAAGGTTATATCTTTCCAAAAACGTTACCTAAAAGCGAATTCATCTTTGAGGAGACTGACACTGGGACCTGTTTTACTCATCTAAACTTTCAGATTCCTTTCAGTCAGACGTCCATTTGGCTTTTTTTCAATGTGACCATGTTTACTAATTACTTTCTGCTCCTCACAGAATTTTAAACTAGCAGCTTAGTTTTTAATTGAAGTAATTCCTTAAATGCAGAAATAACTGAAATGATTCAGCGTTCTTTCATAACGCTAGTTTTAATGCAGGGAGTATGCCATGGATCTGCTATCCCCTTTTCAAACTTCTATCAAATGTGACTAAAACAGATAAATCACATAACGCTCATTTGTGTCTGTATGGACTATTCCCTGTTTATCTGATCATTTCCTTTTTTTTTTTTTTTTTTTTTGCAGTACACGGGCCTCTCACTGTTGTGGCCTCTCCCGTTGAGGAGCACAGGCTCCGGACACTCAGGCTCAGCATCCATGGTTCACGGGCCCAGACGCTCCACGGCATGTGGGATCTTCCTGGACCGGGGCACGAATCCGTGTCCCCTGCATCGGCAGGTGGACTCTCAACCGCTGCACCGCCAGGGAAGCCCCTTTCCTTATTTTTTATAGGCTTGTCTGGTTTTAAGAAATACAGAAACATCTTGAAACACTTCTAATATCAAATAAAAGAAACCCATTTTTTCATTTGACATTGTAAGGTTTTATTCCTACTGTCGGAAAAAATGTGTGTGTCTCATTTTTTCACTTTATGTACAACTGTGAGAAGTAATCACTGAAAAGAACCTGCTCAGCGAATCATTGTTGGAAGCTCCAAATCATATGAATGACTGAGTCCTAATTAAATAGTAGTAATGGCACTATTTTTATTAGAGTAACAAATATTTTTATGTTGACCATTTCCATGGCTCTTTTCTTCAAACTATCATTTTTCTGACTCTTAAAAATTATATTTTGAAAAATTATAAAAGCAATGCAAAAGAGAGAAAGGAAGCAAACAACCACCCTTAATCATAACACCTCAGCATAGAAACTAAAAGCATTTTGGTGCATTTCCTGTTTTTTCATACACATAATTTTTTTACATTATTTTAATCATGAGAGACATACCAATATGTATCTTGCATTTTTTCACTATGCATTAGATCATAAATATTTTTGGTACTATTTTATAAATTTTAACAATAATTGTTTTAATAGCTGTAAAATATTCCTTTGTGTAGATATGTAATATTCTTTTTTTTTTTTTTTTTAACGGTACGCGGGCCTCTCACTGTTGTGGCCTCTCCCGTTGTGGAGCACAGGCTCCGGACACGCAGGCTCAGCGGCCATGGCTCACGGGCCCAGCCACTCCGCGGCATGTGGGATCTTCCCGGACCGGGGCACGAACCCGTGTCCCCTACAACGGCAGGCGGACTCTCAACCACTGCGCCACCAGGGAAGCCCATGTAATATTCTTTTTAAATTATATCCTTCTCCTGAATACAAGATTGTTGCTATTGTTATCTTGCTATTATAAATAATCCCTTGATGATATTCTTTGTATAGATTAATATTACTGTATATAAATTATTACTTTATGAGGGTTTTCACACAATGGAATTAGTGGGCTAACAGAAACAGTTTTAATAGCTCAATACATACTCCCACCAGCAAGAGACAAGAAAAGCACTGATGTTATGGTCCAAGTAGATATTGGGGAAAAAAGATTTAGAAAGACAAAAATCTTCCTCACTCCTCCTTACTTTAATGGGAGTATTAAATAAAGTTATCAGTGTCCCCTATATGTTCAAAGAAGTTGTGCAGAATATCTGCTATCCTTAATGCCTGAATTTTGAAATGCATTCAGGAGGGAACAAAATTCATGCAATTTTTTTGTAGGTCAAGAGATTAATTTGAGTCATTTATAAAAGCTAAAATTAAAGGGAGGAATGAGGGGAGGAGAAACCAAAAATGACAAGTTTTACTTTGTCCACTTTGCTTGGATAAGAATGACTGGGGGGCTTCCCTGGTGGCGCAGTGGTTGAGAGTCCGCCTGCCAATGCAGGGGACACGGGTTCGTGCCCCGGTCCGGGAGGATCCCACATGCCACAGAGTGGCTGCGCCCATGAGCCATGGCCGCTGAGCCTGCGCGTCCGGAGCCTGTGCTCCGCAACGGGAGAGGCCACAACAGTGAGAGGGCTGTGTACCACAAAGATAAAAAAAAAAAAAGAATGACTGGGATTTGTTGCAGTTTGTTTTTCTACTCTTTAAAAAAAATCCTGCTATGAGGGAACTGTGCCTTTGGGTCTGGGGATTTGAGGGCCTTGGTCATTATTATCAAAGTGCTAAAAGGGAATGGTGGCTGGTAGAATTTTCCAATACAATTCTTTTCTGTGGGTAAAAAAGGGCCCTTTTTACTTTTGGTAGAACATATCTTCTGGTGTCTATCCCAAAATGCTCACATAAACACTCTTCACAGTCTTTCCTATGGACAAAACAATTATGCCGATCTATAATCAATTATTATTATTTCAACAATAACTGAAATAGCCAATAAGTATGCAACCTTACATTGGTAATCTGAAGATCAGAAACCATCTTTCAACCAGACAAATCCCTTCCCAACTGCTGCTCCTGAGAGCCACCGACACGTTGGGACAAAGTGTAATTCATCAATGGAATCCTTGACATAAACAAGAAGGCTGCATTTTTTTAACAAGTGATAATGGCTCATCCAAATGGAGGGGCCTTCAGGCACATAAGACCCTAGAGGATTTTCAAATTCCAAGTTACTGTACTTTTTACAACTAAAAAATGGTGTAGTAATCTGCCATGCCTTCACATGGTCATCCACTCATTTTTTTGATAGGCTGCTCCTGGAGATTCTAGGCATAAATGATTAACACATTTCAATGAGCTAATTTTCACAGATGATGGAAAGAAAGAAGGAAGAGATACACACCTGTATGTATCCATCTTTTATAACCTGCCTCATTCCCTAAAGGGTTTAAAGTGACTTGGTGAATGTCTATAGGTTGTCGTACTCTATTGCACCTGATCTACAGGTCAGATTTCTGGTGATCGTAGGTTTCGTGTATACCAACGGTGAGGCAACCTGTCCTAAATCAACAGGGCTCAAGTGACACTGTGACCTTACACAAAATGCATTTCAGAAGAATTAAAGAGTGACAAGTTGGTTAAAAAAACCCAAAATGCCAAAAAAAAACCCCAAAAAAATTAAAGCGACATCATGTCTGTGGAGGGAATTTTTTAAGTGGTGGAAACGATACATAGAAAAGGAATGGAAAATTGGAAATTTGGAAAAGGAAAGGATACATAGGTTTCATTCATTCATTCAACACAGTTTTGGAGCACTGTCCTAGGTGCTGGGGGCATTGAATAAGACAGCCCCTTCTTTCATGGATCTTGCATTCCAGAAGGTGATTACAAACTCTCTAATTTGATGACATAAACATTTTACATTTTAGGGACTTCCCTGGCAGTCCACTAGTTAAGACTTCGCCTTCCAATGCAGGAGGTGTGGGTTCCATCCCTGGTCAGGGAGCTAAGATGCCACATGCCTCGCAGCCAAAAAACCAAAACAAAGAACAGAAGAAATGTTGTAACAAATTCAATGAAGACTTTAAAAATGGTCCATATCAAAAAAACTTTAAAAAAAAAATTTTACATTTTAAACTTCTGTACATAAAAAAACAAAAAGTAAAAGGCAAAAATCCCTGAAAAACTTCCACAAATGGAACTGCTAATGTCTCTTCACTATAGAGTTTATACAAATCAACAAAAAATAATGTTAAAGCTCCACCCAATAGATAGCTGGGTAAAGAATGTGGCCAGAAAGTATGCAAGAAGGGCCACAAGGAACTGGCTAACAAATAATTAGAATGTGTAGCCTCTGATCCTACAGATTAAAATAATAAGATATCATTCTTTTACCATCAAATTAACAACGATAAACAAGATTTATAAAAATTTTGTGAAATAGGCACTCTTTTTTTTTTTTTGGCCGAGCTCTATGGCACACGAGATCTTAGTTCCCCTGCATTGGGAGCACAGCGTCTCAACCACTGGACCACCAGGGAAGTCCCGGTACTCTCTTTTGTTAATCTATCTATCTATCTATCTATCTATTTATTTTTGGCTGCATTGGGTCTTCATTGCTGTAAGCGGGCTTTTCTCTAGTTGTGGAGAGCAGGGGCTACTCTGTTGCAGTGCACAGGCTTCTCATTGTGGTGGCTTCTCTTGTTGAGAAGCACGGGCTCTAGGCACGCGGGCTTCAGTAGTTGTGGCATGCAGGCTCAGTAGTTGTGGCTCGCGGGCTCTAGAGTACAGGCTCAGTAGTTGTGACACACGGGCTTAGCTGCTCCACAGCATGTGGAAGCTTCCCGGACCAGGGTTTGAACCCACATCCCCTGCACTGGCATGCAGATTCTTAACCACTGTGCCACCTGGGAAGTCCCCCAGTACTCTCTTGATTGCCGGTGGAGATATATAAATTAATATACTACTTTTTTAAACAGATCAAGAACGTGTATATAATCTCTACTCTAGTAAATCCTATTTGTGATGATCTATAAAAAATGATTCCCAAGTTTAGAAAAGACTTTATGCGTTGTCTAATCATAGCATTAGTCTTTTTTTTTTTTTTTTTTTTTTTTTTTTTTTTTTTTTTTTTTTTTTTTGTGGTACGTGGGCCTCTCACTTTTGTGGCCTCTCCCCTTGCGGAGCCCAGGCTCAGTGGCCATGGCTCACGGGCCCAGCCGCTCCGCGGCACGCGGGATCTTCCCGGACCGGGGCACGAACCCGCATCCCCTGCATCGGCAGGCGGACTCTCAACCACTGCGCCACCAGGGAAGCCCTAGCATTAGTCTTTTGATCTATGTATTCAGCACCATTGTCCTTGCATAACAAAGCTGTGAATGTAGACAGAATTTGTCATAGCACAAAAGAATTCTCCAAAGAGCTGACCACTGATAAAATTATATCCTATTCAAATATCCCTCCCTAGCATCCACCACTGCAGACAGGTGAGGTTCTTTGTGAGTCAGTTTCTCTCCCTCATTAAATATTCAACAACACACTGCAAATAAAATGCAAATCCACTTCACATGAAAATGGAAATTTTACCAAAAAATGCAAGATTTTGTGAAGTTGATGTAAGTAATGAAGTGCCTAAATCACAGGAACAGTTTTTGATTGACCAGTGAGGGTCCAGCAAAGTTAGATCAGTTAAAAAGAAAGAAAAGCTGGACAAGGATTGTGACATTATTGGCACTTCAGTAAAGAATGATTTACAATATCAAAGAAGACACCCTTGGGAAAACTGATGAACCTTCAACTATTTTTTTCTAAAATTTGTACTTTATGATTTCATTAGAATGTCAAATATGAAATGAAGGATGTCACTATACTATCATAAAATATTGTCAGAAAAAATTAAAATCAACACAATTTCCTTTTTTAATATGATTTAGTACATAGTTGCAGTTATATTTTCATGATTTTTAGTTTAACTTTTTTAAATTGAAGTATGATTTATTTACAATGTTGTGTTAATTTCTGCTGTACAGCAAAGTGATTCAGTTATATATACATATATACATTCTTTTAAAAATTCTTTTCCATTATGGTTTATCACAGGATATTGAATATAGTTCCCTGTGCTCTACAGTAGGACCTTGTTGTTTATCCATTTTATATATATAATAGTTTGCATCTGCTAACCCCAAACTCTCAATCCATCCTGCCCCCACCGCCCCCCTCCTTGGCAACCACAAGCCTGTTCTCTATGTCTGTGAGTCTGTTTCTGTTTCATAGATAGGTTCATTTAGTTTAACTCTTTTTCAGTAAAGTTCAATAACTTTATTGATTACTCTGATATTTTGATTCCATTTAAAGTAGGTTCACCTTAATAGGTCTTTTTTGTGGGTTAAGTTATACTTAGATAATGAAGACTCCTGTATAAGGAATAATTGAAAACGAGGTTAATCATCAACAGGAGAATGGGTGAATAAATTGAGATGTGGGGCTTCCCTGGTGGCGCAGTGGTTAAGAATCTGCCTGCCAATGCAGGGGACACGGGTTCGAGCCCTGGTCCAGGAAGATCCCACATGCCTCGGAGCAACTAAGCCCGTGCACCACAACTACTGAGCCTGCGCTCTGGAACCCGTGAGCCACAACTACTGAAGCCCATGCACCTAAAGCCCATGCTCCCCAACAAGAGAAGCCACTGCAATGAGAAACCCGTGCACTGCAACGAAGAGTAACTAACCCCCGCTCACTGCAACCAGAGAAAGGATGTGCGCAGCAACGAAGACGCAACGCAGCCAGAAATAAATAAATAAATTTTTAAAATAAATAAATTGAGATGTGATAACTTGATTATTTACCCAGTAAAAAGAAAGTTTAACAGGATTTCTACTAACATGAAAGTGGAACATACACTAATTGAAAAAAAGGATATAAAATTGTAGTGTAGCATAACCACAAGTATGTTTTTAAAACTGCACAGAAAAAACGGGAGAAAATTACTTAACATTATTGGTTGCTTATGAGTAATAGGAAATTTTAAAAATATAATTTTCTGTATTTTCCAAATTTTATTCACTCATTTTTATTCTAACTTAAATTTTTAAATATATTTTTACTTAAATTTTAAGATATTTTATTCAATTTATAGATAAAAATCGTTTTAAAAATCAACTGGAACCAAAAGCCTTATAATGAAAAACAGAAGTCTTTGGTCCCATCCCTCTCCAATTTCATTCCCTAATGGGTTTTGTTTTTAAGAGTGTATAACATGCAGCACCGGATGGTGAACACAGTTCGTTCACAGAAATGATACCATTCTGATTCTTGTAGGCAACTAGCACTCTTAGAAACATCTTTTCCACATATGTCTTAGGCACACATGTCTGAGCAGGCTCTAGAGAGCCTAAGACAACTATTTTTAACTCTTAGTTGTTCTTCTGGAAGTTATTTCCTTATCACTAAACAACATGTTCATATTGTTATTCTTTAACTTATATTTTAGAAATTATCTCTTGGTGACATCCTGGAATAAATGAAGATATGGCTGTCTTGCTCTATCCACTATTTCTCTCTCCCCATCCACTCAAAATAGCATTTTAAATCACTAACCAATGTTTACTAAATAAATATTATTCCTTGCAGAGTCAAGTTATATAATATGATTTCTTGTCTTGCACCGTTTTTTGTTTTACCTGGAGTGAATTAGTGCCTTGTTTTTTCACTTGCACACTTTGCTATACATACTTTCTTAAATTTTCCCATCACATCAGCTGTTCTTTTTTTTTTTTTTTGGGTACAGGGGCCTCTCACTGTTGTGGCCTCTCCCGTTGCGGAGCACAGGCTCCGGACGCGCAGGCTCAGCAGCCATGGCTCACGGGCCTAGCCGCTCTGCGGCATGTGGGATCTTCCCAGACCGGGGCACGAACCCGTGTCCCCTGTATCGGCAGGCGGACTCTCAACCACTGCGCCACCAGGGAAGCCCCAACATCAGCTGTTCTTGAGTCCCTTTTTCCTTAGAAACATTCCTTCTGGAGTTCTTTTGTTTCTTTCTCAAATGTGGATTGGTTTCTCTCTCAGCCTGCTGTACAGTGGTCCAACTGGGACATCTTTTAACTACTTTCCCAAATTGGATCCACTTTCTCCTGGATCCCATCCCTTACTCTTTCTGGATTACTCCTTTGTTTTGCTGTATTTTATCACCAATGGCATCTTTAAAAAGGGTATCTTGGAGGTAATTCTTATGAAGTTTTACATGTTGAAAATGTCCTTTAGGAATTTAGGATTAAAATATATACACTACAAAATAGATATATAAAATAGATAACCAATAAGAACCTACTGTATATCACAGAAAACTATACTCAGTATCTTGTAATAACCTACAGTGGAAAAGAATCTGAAAAAGAATATATATATGTATATATATGTGTGTAGGTATAACTAAATCACTTTGCTGTACACCTGAAACTAATACAACATAGTAAATAAACTATACTTCAATAAAAAATTTTTTAGGGCTTCCCTGGTGGCGCAGTGGTTAAGAATCCGCCTGCCAATGCAGGGGACACGGGTTTGAGCCCTGGTCCAGGAAGATCCCACGTGTGGCGGAGCAACTAAACCCATGCGCCACAACTACTGAGCCTGCGCTCTAGAGCCCGCGAGCCACAACTACTGAAGCCCACGTGCCTAGATCCTGTGCTCCGCAACAAGAGAAGCCACCTCATTGAGAAGCCCGCGCACCACAACGAAGAGTAGCCCCCATTCCCTGCAACTAGAGAAAGCCCACGAGCAGCAACGGAGACCCAACGCATCCAAAAAATTAAATAAATAAATAAAGTTATTAAAATAAAAAGTTAAAAAAAGAAAAGAAAAGCCAGTGTAGCAAGGCTCCCAGCAGGAGCCTAAGCTGCAGCCCTCCATCGTAAGGATCTTCGATGATCAAGGCCCAGTAGGCGGGCTGGCATGTGGGCCTCGCAGGAGAGAGAACTCATCCCACTGCAAATGGGGTCAAGCAGGCCAACCCGGCCCCATGAATAAGCCTCAGTCATCAGTGGGGAGTCGTGACTCCAGAGACGGTACAATGTCTGCCACTTGGATTTGACCCCAGATCAGCTCTACACATCTAAAGACATTAAGCAAGTCACTTGGTCAAGCTCACTCACGGGGCTGCTCAGGTTCTGAGTCACCATAGACTGGGTCTAAGTCCTGGCTCTACCTTGGGCCACTGACTTCCATTTCCTAACCTATCAAAGAGAGATGATAAATAGCACCCTCCCCACATTGCAGTAAGGATGAAATGATATGGGGTATGTCAGTCACTGAGCACTGTGCCTGGCACCAGAAAACCAATGAATGATGGTCACCACCATCATCAAAACTGACCCCAACAGAATCGTTAAGTTTCTTCTAGTTCTAAGAGTCCTTGACAGCTCTATGACTATGACGTTACTATCTAGAACAAGGAAACTGAATGATAAAAGTGATCAAATCAGTTTCCAGATAAAGGCCTAAGGATTAATGCATTTATCTCCGGAAGGTCTGGGGTGATGTTCTCCTAGCAAGCATCATTTCTTCACCACACTCACACTGCGTGCCACCATCTCCCACCGTTGGGATCAAAGCCATTTGCTCTGTGCGGTTTACAAGTTTGTGGATCTAACAAACCCGCAAGTCTGCTCCGGGAGTGTGTGTTTAGGACAGAAATGAATCACATCCCCGAGCTATTTCTTTGTCTTGGAACATTTTCCATGAAAGTATTCTTTTCATTTGGTTGAAGGACAGGATGCTCCAAATTGTGAATCACTTTTATTTATAAAATGGGATGAATGAGGTGACATCAATGAAAACGGCAGAATAAGGATATCCGAAAAACTTCTCCTCCGTAAAGCAACGAGAACAAAGGCAAAAGCTGTCAGAATCAACTGCTTTGTGCTATTTCACAAACCAGGCTGCTCATCCTTCAGGATGCCTAACCTGAACTAAAACCAAATTAATTTTAACTGAGTCTGTTTACTAGCAGTAAATAAATCATTACTAACTCATGGCATTCATTTAACGCATGCATTTCAAAGGAAATACAGTATCAGCCAGTGGCGGGGGGGGGGGGGGGGGAAGAAAACTTATGTCTTGAGTACTTGCTGCCAAAGCGAACTGAACACGTGCATTTATCTCCATTCCTCTCCGATCAAATAAAAAAGGCACAACTATCTCCCCCCAGACATATATACCTGTACACACACACACACACACACACACAACCAAGCGAAGAGACAACAGCCAACAGAGATCATGTGTTTGGGGAAGATGTGAAACGGTGTGGAGGAGTGGTCCCTGAGGTAGCAGGGTGGAGAATGCTAAAGCCCAGTGTGTGGAGAGGGCCTGCTGATGAGAAGCAGGCTGATGTGCTCCACAGAATCCAAGAAAAGCTCAGAAATTTCAGGCTTTAGACACCTGTGAGGTGGAGGTGAGGGTAAGGCTGAAAGCAGGAAGACTGCCTGAGTGTCTTTTCCCCAGGTCCCTACCTACCTACTCCCAGCAGTCAGGTAGCTACCCTTCCCTCATCCCTGTAGGAGATGGAGGTTTTCGTTTCCAGGGAGACTGAGCCAGAGATCTGGACCCAGGAGCCCCAGGCACTGTTAGGACAGGGGCTTTTACTGAAAACAGGAATTAAGAGAACTTCTAGACATACAGATGGCCAACAGGCATATGAAAAGATGTTCAGCATAGCTGCAAATCAAAACTACAATGAGGTATCACCTCACACTGGTAGGAATGACCATGATCAAAAAGTCTACAAATAGGGCTTCCCTGGTGGCACAGTGGTTGGGAGTCTGCCTGCTAATGCAGGGGACATGGGTTAGAGCCTGGTCTGGGAGGATCCCACATGCCGCGGAGCAACTGGGCCCACGAGCCACAATTACTGAGCCTACGCGTCTGGAGCCTGTGCTCTGCAACAGGAGAGGCCACGACAGTGAGAGGCCCACGCACCACGATGAAGAGTGGCCCCCGCTTGCCACAACGAGAGAAAGCCCTCGCACAGAAACGAAGACCAACACAGCCATAAATAAATAAATAAATAAATTTTTTTTAAAGTCTGCAAATAATAAATGCTGGAGAGGATGTGGAGAAAAGGGAATCCTCCTACACCGTTGGTAGGAATGTAAATTGGTGCAGCCACTATGGAGAACAGTATGGAGGTTCCTTAAAAAACTAAAAATAGAGTTACCATACCATCCAGCAACCTCATCTCTGAGCACATACCTGGAAAACATGAAAACTAATTTGAAAAGATACATGCACCCCAATTTTCATAGCAGCACTATTTACAACAGGCAAACATGGAGACAACTCAAATGCCCATCAACAGATGAACGGACAAAGTAGATGTGGTATGTATATATACAATGGAATATTACTCAGCCATAAAAAAGAATGAAATATTGCCATGTGCAGCAACATGGATGGACCTAGAGATTATCATACTAAGTGAAGTCAGAAAGAGAAAGACAAATACCATACGATATCACTCACATGTAGAATCTAAACAATAATGCAAGGGAATCTATATACAAAACAGGAATAGACACAGAAAACAAACTCATGGTTACCAAAGGTGGAGGGGAGGATAAAGTAGGAGTATGGGATTAATAGATATAAACTACTACACATAAAACATATAAGCAACAAGTATTTACTGTATAGCGCAGGGACTATATGCAATATCTTGTAATAGCCTGTAACTGAAAATAATCTGATATATATATATATATATATATATATATATAAAACAGAACCACTTTGCTGTATACCTGAAACTAACAAAATATTGTAAATCAATTTAAAAAGAGAGAGAGAACTTCTGCACAACGAATGGTGAGACACCACCACCCCAACACAGCCCGTTCCCCCACTCAATAACCAGAACACGGGCAACCAGCTTATAGTCTAGGCAGGAGGCTGAGGAGTCATTCTGAAGCAACTGACAAGTTCAAAAGAGAAAGCCTAACAGATACAAACATTTATGAGCTACAGAGAGGAAAAGCCAGTCCTCATCTTATCAGTCTACTGTGAAATCCACCTGGAAATAATCCCCACCTGTATTAGTTTCCTGTGGCTGCTATAACAAATTACCAGAAATTTGGTGGCTCAAAACAACTGAATTTTACTCTCTCATAGTCCTAGAGGCCAGAAGTCCCAAATCAATTTCACTGAGCTAAAATCAAGGTGTTGAGAGGTCTGTGGTCCCTCTGAAGGCTATTAGAATCCATTCCCTTCCTCTTCCAGCTTCTGGTGGTGCCGTCTTCCTTGGCTTTTGGCCGCATCACTCAAATCTCCACCTCCCTGGTCACATTGCTTTCTCCTCCTTTCTTAAATTTCCCTCTGCCTCCGTTTTATAAGGACATTTGTGATTGCATTTAGGGCCCACTGGATAATCCGGGATAATTTTTCCATCTTAAGATCCCTAACATACTCACATCTGCAAAGTTTTTGCCAACTGGTAACATTTATAGGTTCTGGGCACTAGGACATGGGCACATCTTTGTGGTCTATTATTTAGCCCACCACACCACCCACATACAGAAGGTTTTCAATTAGCTTTTTAGTCTCTCACACTTAAGTATTAGTGAAATAAAAATTTTTTCACCTTTATTGGATATCTGAATTTCTTATTTTATGAATTGTCTATTCACTGCCTTCATCCGTTTTACTTTTCTATTGGTGTTTTTCCTATAAATCATCAAGAGAATTTCAGATAAGGCCATTAACCATTTATCTGCCATGTATGTTGAAAATACTTTTCCTAAATCACATTTGCCTATTAATAACTTTGTTTACAGTTTGTTCCCTGATGTACAAAAAATTCAAAATGCTATGTAATCAAATCTAAGACTTCTTTTCCTTTGCAATTCATCCACTGCTGTTATCTCAGAAATCAGCCTTATCCTAAAATTAGATATATGCTAATATATTTTCTCCTGGTTTTATAGTCTCAAAAGTATTTAATTCGGGCTTCCCTGGTGGCGCAGTGGTTGAGAGTCCGCCTGCCGATGCAGGGGACACGGGTTCGTGCCCTGGTCTGGGAAGATCCCACATGCCGCGGAGCAGCTGGGCCCATGAGCCATGGCCGCTGAGCCTGCGCGTCCGGAGCCTGGGCTCCGCAACAGGAGAGGCCACAACAGTGAGAGGCCCGCGTACCGCAAAAAAAAAAGTATTTAATTCTTTAATCAATATGGAATTTATTATAATATGTGGTTTGAAGAGTCTAATATTTACAAGTTAATTAATCAATTGTCTGGCACAAAATAGCTCTTCCTTTCCCTACTGATTTGTCATACCATCTTTATCAAACATAAAAATTTTACATATTCTAGAGTCTGTTTTTGAGCTCTGTTCAGTTGTTTCAACTCCTCTTTCATATGCTTGCTGTATCTTTTCCCCCTCAAGTTTCTAGTTACAAATAAATAATCATAGTCCATCAAAACACCCCAAAATAACTTCATATTTTCTCATTCTTTCTTTTTTTATATTTTGGCATCCTACTGATTAGTTACTTATCTAAAAGAGTTCATTTTTATCAAATACATGTACATGTATTTGAAAATTTTTAGAAACAGGAAAGCATTTTCACCTTTTTTAAAGGAAAGAAACCAGGACAACTTTTCTTTCTTGCTGTTCATACAGTGATATATTGAATATCTTTGATGATTTAAATAATTAATTAATTCAACAAACACTATGTGCCAGCCATTTTCCTAGGCACTAGGTACACAGGACAAAAACAGACAAAACTCCCCACCTTCATGAAGCTTACATTCTGGTGGGAGAGACAGATAAAAACAGGATACGTAAATTTTTAAATGTAATGTATCAGACAGTGATGAGTGCTATGGAGAAAAATAAACCAAGAAAGAGGGACAGGAAATTCTGAACAGGTGACTAGAGATGACCTTAATAAGAAGGTCATATGACTCAAGACCTAAAGAAAGTAAAGGAGCCTTTACTTTTCTTCTATAACTTGACACAAATGGGTTACTTACGTTGAAATACCCAGCGTATCTTTAGATATATTTTAAGTATATCTTTTGTAAAAAATTTATTTATTTTTGGCTGTGTTGGGTCTTCGTTGCTGCACGCAGGCTTCTCATTTTAGCGGCTTCTCTTGTTGCGGAGCAAGGGCTCTAGGTGCATGGGCTTCGGTAGTTGTGGCTCACGGGCTTAGTTGTTCCATGGCATGTGGGATCTTCCCAGACCAGGGCTTGAACCCGTGTCCCCTGCATTGGCAGGTGGATTCTTAACCACTGCACCACCAGGGAAGCTCTTAAGTATATCTTAAATCAACTACATTAATCATTCATTGCTTTTCTACTACGATGAGTGAAATGTTAATCTTGATATATCAAAAAGGAATCATGGGGCTTCCTTGGTGGCGCAGTGGTTGAGAGTCCGCCTGCCGATGCAGGGGACACGGGTTCGTGCCCCGGTTTGGGAAGATCCCACATGCTGCGGAGCGACTAGGCCCGTGAGCCATGGCCGCTGAGCCTGCGCGTCCGGAGCCTGTGCTCCACAATGGGAGAGGCCACAACAGTGAGAGGCCCACGTACCGCAAAAAAAAAGGAATCATGGCATATTTTAAACATCAAATTCATCATGAGTTAATTGTCCACCAACATACTTACAGGAGTGAAGCAGCCTGTTGGAAACCTTTGAACTGTAGAACGAAATACAAAGCTCCTATATTAAAAAAACAAAAAAAGATATGATCTTCTAAATCTATTTTTTTTTAATGTGAGGATCTTTAACATATTCCCTGTCTCTCATTAAATATTTAAAAATGCTAATCTGGGGATTTCCCTGGTGGCACAGTGGATAGGACTCTGTGCTCCCAGTGCAGGGGGCCCAGGTTCGATCCCTGGTCAAGGAACTAGATCCCACCTGCATGCCACAACTAAGAGTTCACATACCACAACAAGGAGCTCACGTGTTACAACTAACGAGCCCACCAGTCACAACTAAGGAGGCTACCTGCCACAACTAAGGAGCCCACGTGCTGCAACTGAGGAGCCGGCAAGCCGCAACTAAGACCCAGCGCAACCAAATAAATAAATAATAAATATTTTTTAAAATGCTAATCTAATATGATGGGCATAAATGAGGTTTAAAAGTCATTAGTGTTGGGACTTCCCTGGTGGTGCAGTGGTTAAGAATCCATCTGCTAGTGCAGGGGACACAGGTTATATCCTTGGTCCTGGAATATCACACATGCCGCAGAGCAACTAAGCCTGAGCACCACAACTATTGAAGCCCGTGTGCCCTAGAGCCCACGCACCACAACTACTGAGCCCACGCGCCTAGAGCCCGAGCTCCACAAGAGAAGCCACAGCAATGAGAAGTCCATGCACAGCAACGAAGACCCAACGCAGCCAAAAAAAAAAAAAGTCATTAGTGTTGGTGGTTAAGCATGTAAATAGAAAGGCATGAGTGAAATTAGTAAAAGCAATTTAATAAGTATATAATTACCTGGAAGCATGCTTGGGAACTGGTGCAGGAAGTAGCTCGTATTGTCCTGGCGAAAGCTGAACCGACTACACAGAATGGACAAGGACACCAATAATAGATTAATACAGGTCTCAAACTCACTTTATTATCTATCATTCATAATCCTTTATTTTATTACCATACAACATTATATAATTTATTTTCTATTTTAAGAGTGGAAAAGGTACACTTTCAAAGGTAGAGCTTCAAAACACTCAACAGCTATTCACTTTTCGTGGTGAATATTATGACAGTATGCCTACAGTGGTATGGAGAAAAATGCTGTACAATTAATCATATTTTAAATGTACTAGATTCAACAAATCCAATTGATCACCAATTAGTGAGCCTGCTCTGTTGGTAAAGAACTGTGCTAGGTATGGTGGAGAATACAGGAGTGTTCTCATAATACATAAACAATGCTAATATAAAACACTATAATCGACACTAAAAGAAAGATTGGAGATGTCGGAGATAGGGAGAGATTAACCCAACTGGGTGACCAACAGCTAACATCACATACTCAATGGTGAAAAGCTAAAAGCTTTTCCTCTAAGGTCAGGAACAGGACAAGGGTGCCTATGTCTCCATTCCTATTCAACATAGTACTGGAAGTCCTAGCCAGAGTAATTAGGCAAGAAGAAGAAATAAAAGGCAACCAAATTGGAAAGGAAGAAGTAAAACTGTCCCTGTTTGCAAATGACATAATCTTATATATAAAAAACTCTAAAAGACTCCACTAAAAAACTGTTTGAACTAATAAGGAAATTCAGTAAAGTTGCAGGATACAAAAACAACATACAAAAATCAGTTGAAAAAAAAAATCAGTTGACTTCCTATACACTAACAATGAAGTATCTGAAAAAGAAATTAAGAAAACAATCTCATTTACAATAAATAGCATCAAAACATAAAATACTTAGGAATAAATTTAAGGAGATGGAAGATCTGTACACTGAAAACTATAAGACACTGATGAAAGAAACTGAAGAAGACACAAATAAATGGAAAGATATCCCATGTTTATGGATTAGAAGAATTAATATTGTTAAAATACCATATTATCGAAAGCAATCTACAGATTCAGTGCAATCCCTATCAAAATCCCAGTAGCATTTTTTCAAAGATATAGAAGAAACAATCCTAAATTCAGTATGGAACCACAAACGGCCCCAGATAGCCAAAGCAATCTTGAGGAAGAAGAACAAAGCTGGAGGGATCACACGTCCTGATTTCAAACTATATTGCAGAGCTACAGTAATCAAAACAGTATGATACCAGAATAAAAACAGACACATAGACTAATGGAACAAAATAGAGAGCCCAGAAATAAATCCACACAGAAACAGTCAACTAATCTTTGACAAGGGCACCAAGAATACACAATAGGGAAAGGATAGTCCCTTCAATAAATGGTATTGGGGAGACTGGATATCCACATGCAAAAGAACAAAACTAAACCCTATCTTATGCACAAATACTAACTCAAAATGATTGAATACTTAAACATAACATATGAAATGATAAAACACCTAAAAGAAAACATATAGAAAAATCTCCTTGACATTGGTCTCGGCAATGATTTTTTTAGATATGACACCAAAAGTACAGGCAACAAAAGCAAAAACAAACAAGTGGGACTACATCAAAGTATAGCCAAGGAAACAATCAATAAAATGCAAAGGCAACCTAAGGAATGGGAGAAAATATTTTCAAACCATATATCTGATAAGGTGTTAATATCCAAAATATATAAGGAACTCATACAACTCAATAGCAAAAAGACAAGTAATCAAATTTAAAAATGGGCAAAAGACCTGAAGAGACATTTTTCCATAGAAGACATACAAATGACCAACAAGTACATGGAAAGGTGCTCAACATCACTAATCATCAGGAAAATGAAAATCAAAACCACAATGCGGTATCACCTCACACCAGTTAGAATGGCTATTATCAAAAAGACAAGAAATAACTAGTGTTGGTGAGGATGTGGAGAAAAGGGAACCCTTGTGCACTTTGGTGGGAATATAAAATTGTATAGCCATTATGGAAAACAGTATGGAGGTTCCTCAAAAAATAAAAATAGAACTACCATATGATCTAGCAATCCCACTTCTGGGTATATATCTGAAGGAAACAGAATCAATATTTGGAAGAGACACCTGCAATCCCATGTTCACTGCAGCATTATTCACAATAACCGAGCTATGGAAATAACCTAGGCGCCCATACATGGATGAATGGATAATGAAAATGTGATATATATTCCCTTAATGCATATACTATATTGGAATGTTGTTCAGCCATAAAAAAGAAGGAAAGCCTACCATTTGCAACAACATGGATGAACCCAGAGAACATTATGCCAAGTTGAATAAGCCAGAGAAAGACAAATACCATTTTGTAACACTTATATGTGCAATCTAAAAGGGTTGTACTCATAGAAACAGAGAGTAAAATGGTGGTTCCCAGATTGGCAGGTGGTAGAAATGGGGAGATGTTGGTCAAAAGGTACAAACTTTATTATAAGATGAATAAGTTCTGGAGATAGAATGTACAGCATGGTGACTACAGCTAATAATACTGTATTGTATACTTGAAAATTGCTAAGAGAGATCTTATGTGCTTTATGGTTTTGTTTTCTTGTTTTTCTTTTAATTATTTGGCTGTGTCGCACGGCATGTGGGATGTTAGTTCCACAACCAGGGATCGAACCCGCACAGTAGAAGTGTGAAGTCTTAATCACTGGACTGCCAGGGAAGTCCCCATTCTTATGTGCTCTTATCACACACACACACAAAATGGTAACGTGTGAGGTGATGGATGTGCTAATTAACTTGATTGTGGTAACCATTTCACAATATGTGTGTGTGTGTGTGTGTGTGTGTGTGTGTATACATATATATAAAACAAATCATCATGTTGTACACCTTAAATATATTCGGTTTTATTTTTCAATTACACCTCAATAAAGCTGGGGGAAATAAATAAATAAATCCAACTGGGGGATCTAAAGATGGTAAAGACAGACAGATTTGAGTGGGGCTTTAAGGAAGGTAAGACTTCCTGAGGAATGCAAGAGAGGGATTCTAAGAAGGAGGAACACCATAGAGTCCTTCCATTTTGGGAGGGACTCTACCCAGGATTCGGTAATATAACTCCTCCCTGCCAGCTCCTTGAACATAGGAAATTCTGGAGGTCTGGTCAGTCTTCCCCTGGCTTCTCATTCTCTTTCCTTCCCTCCCTCCCTTCCTTCACACATCCCACTCTCTGTGCTTACCAGTTCCTGATACTCCCTTATTTCCCTTACCTCAGGGCTAATATCCACAGACCCAAGGATAGTGGAGCCACCCAGGTAGTTTGCAATGTTTCACAACGGGCAGAGAGACAGTCTCTTCTACGGTGGATTTTTCAGTCCATTAGAAATCCTATCAGGATACTCATAAGATGAATGCAGCCAAAAGACTGTCAGGTACAATATTTTTAGGTATTACTGGTGGAAATTTCATCCAGTGTGTCTTCTTCTTTGAGAAATGGTCTCTTGCTTCACGTGGAAGTATCAGTGACTCACCACCCAGACATCTTTATGGTCTGAGAAATAGACAGCATTGGACTTTCTCAAAAAGATGCCTGCCTAATGGTACCAATGATGTTGTTCTTACCAGCACCCTGTAATTTTCATCAGCTCCAGAAACTATGTGAGTCCCAGTCCCTGAGATGTCTTCTGTATCCGTCTTTCAGATTCACTTTCATTTACCATTCTCTTCACAAATTTACTTGTGACAATCACTGCTCTGCCTTGCAGTTTCTCTATGAGAGTTCATCCTCAAATAATACCTGCTAAATGAGCCAACTTTGAGCACCATTTTTTTTTTCTTTTTTTTTGAGATACGGGGGCCTCTCACTGCTGTGGCCTCTCCCGTTGCGAAGCACAGGCTCTGGACGCGCAGGCTCAGCGGCCACAGCTCACGGGCCCAGCCGCTCTGCGGCATGTGGAATCCTCCCGGACCAGGGCACGAACCCATGTACCCTGCATCGGCAGGCGGACTCTCAACCACTGCGCCACCAGGCAAGCCCATGAGCACAATTTTTTTTTTCATTTAACTGCATGATGAATTGTTCCATCTTATCTATGCTTTGCTCTTCATCATTCTAACATTTAAGTCTTCGGTTCCCTGAAGTATTACCGGCCAGCCCCCTCCTAGGCACAAAATTTCTCTCTGTTGACACCTTGCTCAATGAAAAACCATCCTGTTGAAAATGCATTCTTTCAGCCATTATTTTACCATGGAGCACTTTGCAAATAAACATGTCTTCAGAGATACTTGATCACAGTTATGAACACAGCTAAGAAAAACCAATTAACCGGTTAGATTTTCTCAACCGTCATCTCCCAATCAGCTGTTCAAGGATGTCTTTTGAACACATTCAAATGGATCGTTGGATTCATTCTCTGAGTTAATAGAGGTGCCATTCCATCCTGCCTACCTCTTTTTGACCTAAAACAGATAGTGGGAGGTGGGGAGGGGTGGGCAGAATCACCACATTTGTTTCTTTTCACATAAGTTTCATCTTCTAAGACAATGCTGAAGCTAACCTAGACAGAAGTTTGAGGCAATTTTAAATTTTGTTTAATTGTGCTTTTCATTGAAATAGCCTAGGAAGTGAATAAGTTTTAAAATGGAAAATGAAAAGAAATAATAGCAAAAATATTAGTTGGAAAAATTTTTGATTTCTACAAATGAACATGAATGAAAAGACTATTACTTGCACACTGAAAACAAGTCAAATCTATAGAAAGAAAAAAAAATTAAAGGTAAGTCTCTTTGCCCCCTACCTAACCTCTGCTTCCTAAATGGAAACACTGTTAATGATTGCTTAAGTATCACCCAAGAAAATAAGTATGCATTTAACATCGTATATATATTTGTTTTTATTTTTACAAATGGGATTATGCTATAAATATTGGTCTGTTCCTTGAGTTTTTCCATTTAATAATATATCTTGGAGGTGCTTCCATATCAACACAGATAGATATACCTCATTCTTTTTAATGGTAGCACAGCATTGTATGGTTGTGGCATTATATAACTAGCCCTCTAGTTAGATAAATTTATGAACAATGCTGCAGTATTTTATATAAATATCTCACTGTACTTTCATAAGACTATTTGTAGGAACTACTGAGCTTGCGTGCCTCAAGGAGAGAGCCTGTGTGCCACAAACTATAGAGCCCAGGTGTGCCTGGAGCCGGTGCGCCACAACTAGAGAGAGAAAAAAAAAACCCACGCCACAACTAGAGAGAAGATGGCACACCACAACTAGAGAAGCCCGCACGCAGCAACGAAAGATCCCGCATGCTGCAACTAAGACCTGATGAAGCCAAAAAAATAAAGAAATTAAATAAATAAAATTAATATATTTTTTAAAAGACCATTTTTAGGGTAAAGTCCTGACAGTGGAATGGTCCCTATGTGCATTTAAAATATGAACAAGAATCTTCAAACCACCCTCCAAAATACTTGCAACAATTTGTATGCACACAGAATATCTCTTTCTGTACTCCCTTTGCCAATATAATGGGTATCATCCAACTTAAATTGTTGATCATCTGACAGGCAAAAAATTGTGTCTACCTGCTTTTGTTCTTTTGTAATTATTTAATAATTAGTGGAAGTCAAGCATCACTTTATGTTTTTTAGCAACTGGTATATCTCTTTGTGAACTGCTAGCTCATATCATTTGTTCATTTTTATTTGCATTTCTCTGATCATTAGCAATGTTGAACACCTTTTCATGTGTCTGCTGGCCATCTGTATGTCTTCTTTGGAAAAATGTATATTCAGGTCTTCTACCATTTTTTTTTTTTTTTTTTTTATGCGTTACGCGGGCCTCTCACTGTTGTGGCCTCTCCCGTTGCAGAGGACAGGCTCCGGACGCGCAGGCTCAGCGGCCATGGCTCACGGGCCCAGCCGCTCCGCGGCATGCGGGATCCTCCCAGACCGGGGCACGAACCCGTGTCCCCTGCATCGGCAGGCGGACTCTCAACCACTGCGCCACCAGGGAAGCCCTACCATTTTTAATTGTCTTGGTTTTGGGTTTTATTTTTTTTTATATATTGAGTTATGTGAACTGTTTATTTTGTATACTAACACCTTCCTTATTGGTTATATCATTTGCAAATATTTTCTCCCATTTAGTAGGTTGCCTTTTCATTTTGTTGATGGTTTCCTTTGCTGTGCAAAAGCTTTTAAATTTAATTAGGTCCCACTTGTTTATTTTTGCTTTAGTTTCCTTTGCCTCAGGAGACATATCCCAAAAAATATTGCAGCAATTTATGTCAGAGAGTGTTCTGCCTATGTTTTGTTCTAGAAGTTTTATGGTTTCTGGTCTTACATTTAGGTCTTTAATCCGTTGAGCTTATTTTTGTATATGATGTGGGAAAATGTTCTAATTTCATTCTTTCAGATGTAGCTGCCCAGTTTTCCCAGCAACACTTACTGACGAGACAGTCTTTTCCCCATTGTATATTCTTGCCTCCTTTGTCATAGCTTAACTGACCGTAAGTGCGTGGGTTTGCTTCTGGGCTCTCTATTCTGTTTCATTAATCTATGTGTCTGTTTTTGTGCCAGTACCATGCTGTTTTGCTCACTATAGCTTTGTAGTATAGTCTGAAGTCAGGGAGAGTCATAATTCCGGTTTTGTTATTTTATCTCAAGATTGCTTTGGCTATTCAGGGTCTTCTGTGGTTCTATAGATATTTGAGGATTATTTGTTCTAGTTATATGAAAAATGTCATGGATATTTTCATAGGGATTACATTAAATCTGTAGATTTCTTTCGGAAGTATGGACGTTTTAACCATACTAACTCTTCCAAGCCATGAACATGAAATATCTTTCCATCTCTTTGTATCACTTTCAATTTCCTTCATCAGTATTTTATAGTTTTCAGAGTATAGGCCTTTCACCTCCTTGGTTAAGTTTATTCCTAGGTATTTTATTATTTTTGCTGTGATTTTAACTGAGATTGTCTTCTTGCTTTCTCTTTCTGACAGTTATTAGAGTATAGAAAAGCAACAGATTTCTGTATATTAATCTTGTACCCTGCAACTTCACCAAATTCAGTTTTTAGTTCTAATAGTTTTTTTTTGGTGCCTTTGCTCATTTTTAAACCAGAATGTCCATTTCAATTGCATTATAAGAGAGCATGACTCATTTTTACCCTTTGATGCAAGAGTGTTGAAGCCATGCAGTTAGTGGTCAGTGTTTCTTGAAACTCCCTTGCAGCTTCACTACCTGATAGCACTCTACTCTTCTGCATTGGCTGACCTTGGCCAGTACTGACTCATTGCCTACAGACTGGGGCAGAGTCACCATCTTCTCCTCGCCCCTTTCATTGTAAGGAAACTCTGGCACTGACTTATTTAACTTTGGGTTGCTCTGAAACTCCCCTACCATGTTGATTTCAAGCTTAGGCTTTAAACTTCCCCATTTAAATCACTGGATCCAGGTTTCCAGTTGAAAACATGAACAGTGCATTTTAAATGGTCGTGGACTTATACTCTGCAAGGTGGAGTGGCACTGGGGCACAATTTTTCTGTGGGGCATTTTGGCAATGCATCTCAAAAGACTTAGACATCTACATGCCCTTTCCTCAACAACTCCACTCTCTGACTAAAAGCAGGAAATGACTGAACATGAAGTATTAGTATTAGGTTATGTCCTTACAGTAGAATACTATGCAGCTATTTAAAATGGTGTAGAGAATACATGATGGTGTGGAAAAGATTCACAATATACTTCCAAGGGAAAAAAAGAGTTCTGCTTTCTGCTAATGGCAGGCTAGGTTATCTGGATGAAGAAACTTCCCACTGCAGACAACTACTAGAAATGAGAGTTGAAATACTAAAAATAGACAAGAGCTTTTAAAAAGATATGAAATTGATGACATTAAGGAATATAACCCCCCGCAAACGAAGAGATAGCAAGAAACCAGACAGGCAAATGGCCCAGTTTTGCTCAGAGGATGTATGCTGGTCCAGACTCAACTCAGCAGAGGAACAGAGCTAGGTTTGAGTGAACTTCAGAGCCCTAGAAGGATCCAGAGGCCAAAGCCTGGACCATCAATGTCGTTGATTTAATGGAAGTCTTACCAACAGGAGTTGGAGGCCGTAAAAGGGGACTTCCTGAAAGCAAACCTACCACCTCACCCCAATGCTAGGGACTGCAAAAAGAGTTGTCTTGGCGCTAAGGAGAATTGGGAGAGGGGGAAGAAACACATCCTTGAGAGACTGTAACCGTGGGCTGGTTCCTTTCATGGATTCAGTCCAAATGCCCATCACTAGAGTGATCCAAGAATACATAAGCAGCGTATTTCAAGTGGCACCAAACTGGTAGCTCCCCTAAGTATTAGCAGAACCAAAAGCAAATTTCTCTGAAGGAAAAAGGCTTTCATCTTAGGGAATTCATGAAAACAACCTTTCGGTGGGAACGAGCAACACACAGTCAAAGATAATCACACATCCAAGGGACCAAGATGAGTAAGGCCGAGTCAGATTTCAGAAATGTAAGCAATCACTAATTCATGCATGCATTCAACAAATATCAACCATCAGACACTGTTCTAGAGGCAAAGATGTAGCAGTGAACAAAGCGGGTAAGTATTCATGTCCTCATGAAGCTTCACTCTCACGGAAGGAGGCAGACAACAAATAATAAATGCAAAGTGCAAATAAATTATATAGTATACTGAGGGCTCTAGGTGCTATGGAAACCATGAAGGAGCAGGGTAGGAAGGTCAGGAGTGTCAGGTGGCCAATTTAAATGAGGCTCATTGAGAAGGTGACACTTGAACAAAGACTTGAAGGAGAGGGGATAAGCCGTGCAGATGTCTGGGATAAGAGCATATGAAGGAACATCCAGTGCAAAGACCCTGAGGTAAGAGTGAGAGTAGCAAATTCAAGAAGCAGCCAGGATGAGGCCAGTGGGGCAGGATGAGAGTGAGGGGTGAGGTCACAAATGAAGCCTATCCACCATCAACCTGTTGGCCCTGAAAACAGCCACTCAGAGATCACACCGACTATCACAAAGCCTGAACCCGGAGGTTCTCAATCAGGAGTGTTTTTTTGATTTTTGGTTCCCCCCTTCCTCAGGGGACACTTGGACAATGTCTGGAGACAGTTTCAGTTGTTACAATGGGGAGGGGGGGACTGCTAATTGGCATCTAATTATCCTGAAATGCTGCTAAACATCCTACAAAGCACAGAACCGCCTCCTACCACAGAGAATTATCCTGACCCAAGAGTCAGTAGTGCCAAGGGTGAGAAACCCTAAATTTTGACATAAAATGGAGAAGTCAAAAAGGCAGTTGGATATACAAGTCTGGAGTTCAACAGAGAAGGCTGGGCAGGAGATATACATTCGGAAATTATAAACAAATAACTGGTGTTCAAAGCCTTGAGACTGAATCAGATCAGCGGGGAGTGAGTGTAGATGGGGAAGAGGTGTTGTGTGCCTGGCGTTCCAACAGGAAGAGGGCAGGGAAGAGGGGCTGGACCGGCCAAAAGGCTGAGAAGAGGAAAACAAGAATGAGGATTGAGGAGGAGGTGTCAGGGGTTTGGAAAGAGGGGAAATGTGAGAGAAAGCTACCCTGGAGAATGGGAGAGTAAACAGACTAGGGAAGTCCATTCTGGGCCCACAGGAGGTGAAGAATTTAAAATGAGACTAGTCATTTGGTTACACAGATGCAGGTTCAAAGTTCGAAGAGAGATTTGACCAGGGTTGTGGCTTTGCCAAACAAGTAAGATGAGCCATCAGGGGTCAGGGAATTGAGGGCGTGTGCAGGGAATAACTCTAATGATTAACTTAAGCTTTGAAAGGAAGGAAAGCACTGAAAGTTGAGAGGCAATGAAAGGTGGTAGTATAAGCAGATAGGGTAGAGAGTCCCCAGAGAAAGAGAACGAGGCATGGCTTTCCTGACATAAGAGAAGCCATTTTTGGCCTAAGCCATTTTGTGATCTAAGCCTGGCCTCGGTAATTAATGATCTTAAGGGAAGTGAGGAAATGAAGGAACAAGGAAAAACAGTCAAGGAACAATAGGTCAGCAATAAAACAGAGTCCCAGTTCCTCCTCAAGGGATATACGTAACAATTGGATACGTGTCTTTGAGTTCTGCAGGAACTAAGGCCTCCACCCAGGTGGAGGATAGAAGGATGATGCTGACCCTCCTGACTTCAATCAACTAAAGCTTGGACTCTGTCGACCTTTGCCCTGATCCTACACTGAATTCTCCTCTGCTCAAGCCCCCTCATGAATATGCATGTACCTTTAGCTTCAGACTTCCCCAATTTTGCTGTTAGGGAGACACTGCTTTGGGAAAGATACCTGTTTTCTCCTAACTCGCTGCAAGTAATAAATCCTTCCTCCTCCCTCTCTTTGGCTTAGTTGTATCTTTTGGTTCGACACCCACCAGGAGGCAAACTCATTTTTCGGGCAACAGTGAGATCAATGGATTGTAGACTGGGTGGGAACAGAAAAAGTGTTGAGGTTGGGATACTAGAGTGGGCAAGGGGGAAGATCAGGGGACAGTGATCAGAGTGGGATGCATGCAACTGAAATTAAGGAGGGTAGAAATGATTGGTGTTGAAAAAAATTTAAGGAGTGAGGGCTGAAGTGCAGGAGAGTTCAAGGAACTGAGAAGCCAGATTGTTGGAAAATCATCATCTACGTGTGTACTGAAATTATGACAGGAGTAGTGGAAAAGAGTGACAGGGTGCAAAGGGAGCTAAAATCATCCAGAAATAAGGTGGAGTAACACAGGGGTTACTGGGATGACTGCAACACTGGGAAAAAGCAGGTCATAAAATTATATAATGGAGAGAAAAGCCCCACTTCTGTACATATATTCTAAAATAAAAACATTATTTCTCTAATAAGAAAAAAATTACTGTAAAAGTTGTAGGTCTATATCAAATACTCTTTGGAAAGAGCCAGATATAGATGAGTATATACACATGCACATTCAAATGTGAATATAAATATATCTATGCACATATGATTCTTTGATATAGATTCTCCTCTTGAGTTACATGCTTCAGAATAAAGGTGTTAAAAATAGTAAAAACTTTCTTACAAATGAAGGACAGCACTAACAAGGTATAATGTGAATATTCTATTAAAAATTATGATGCTTGAGAATGCTGTTCTATCTTAATAAATAACAATAATGTATACTGTATCTACCTCGAATTCCAATTATTATTTTACTGAGTTCTATTAAAAAAACAGAATTATGAATTTTTTTCTCCTCCTTCACTTCATACATTTTAATGCAAGCAGGATCATATGCCTAGATGCAAAAGATAGAACTATAAAGTTTCTAGAAGAAAGCATAGGAGAATATGTGTACAGCCTTAGAGTAGGCAGGGATTTCTTTTACTTTTTTAATTAATTTTTATTGGAGTATAGTTGCTTTACCAGAATTATGAATTTTATTGGTCACTAAACAGGGTTACATCTGAATAGCTCTCCTCTCGTGAATATATTATTATATGCCTTTGAAACAGAAAATTAGGAAAACATTTAATTCTTCCAGTTTCTGGAGCTCAAGCCTTTGTGGGAGGTAGGGAGAGAGAGGAGAAAGAAAGGAAAGAAACAGGAAAAGTATGTTTTCAGAAGGTTTTTACCCATCCCTCTGGGTAAGCCACACTCTTTTGGTCTTTTAAAGCTTTAAATTTTGCCTAATACCAAGCATCTATGTTTTCTCCTTTCAGCAGTGGGCCTGGGCCTACCCTTAGAAACCTCTAAAAGCCAGAAGAGAGGAAGCAGAAGAGAAGTAAATGGCGAGGGAGGCTAACGAAGAATGATTTTGTATTGGAGGTGGCCAGAACAATTTCACACGTTGCCTGGTTACCTGACACCAAGTCATAAAAGTCTAATTTAGTGTTTGTATTCAGCCACTGAACTGAACGGGATAAGATTTATCCCATGAACGTTTATCATCCTGTCCTGTTTCAAAGCTATAATTTGCAAGCTGCAGGAAGGGTTCACGGTTGGATACAACAGGTGCTCATCCTGCTGAAGATTCCTTGTCCACCCTACTAACCACACCCCTTCCATTTAATTCAACCTCCTGTGGCAATGCATCTTCTCAGGTTATCACCATATTATTCTGATAAGGTGGTGAAGACTGATACTATTATTAGCTCCTTTATAAATGGGAGATATTAAGGCCCAAAGTCCCAAATAACAAAGTCCAAGTCCCAACTCTGGCCCTTGGGCAGGCCCCAGACAGTGCTCTGCCCCTCCCGTGAAACGCCTCCCTTGAATTCCACCCCCTGAAACCCTGCCCCTCATTCAAGGCCAGAGGCGCAAGGTAGACTGGGAAAAGCACCAAACTGGGGCTCAGAAGCTCTCCATTAAAAGTACTGCCTCCGCTCTTTATTAGCTATGTGCCTCAGAACCAGTTACTTCGTCTCTATTCACCTCAGTTTTCTCATCTGCAAAATGGGGATTAACATCCGTTTTGCCTATCTCAGAATGCCTGTGACAAACTACTAGGAGAATATATGTGGAAGCTCACAGCAAACCGTTAAGAGTCACACGAATGTCATGTTATCCAAGGTCCAGCTTGAGTCCTACTCAAACCAGGGAGCCTTCCAGACTTTCAATCCCACCCCCTGGCATTTCCTCTTACACTATTTATCTCAGTACTTGATCTACGGGCTCTTGTGTTGTTATTTAAATATTTCCAAGTCAGGAACATCTTCCCTCAGAAGAGTCTAGCCCGGGGCTATAAGCAAGCAGTTCTCTGTATTCTCAATGTGATGCATGGACTGGTGAGCTTGGTGAGCTGGGAGTACACCCTGACCCTCCTGGTACCAGGGTGCTCATTTCTACAAGAAATTCTTGCTAAAGCTTCCCTATGGTGTATAGTTATACTCACGCTCTAATAAGAGGACTACTGACTGAAAGGCAAAGTTTTCTCTTTAAAAGAAGAGGGCACACCATATCAACTGCTTGAAGAGACCAGAAGCATGGGCCCATCACAGATAAGACCCCAAGTCAGGGGAATCCTGCCAACAGTTCCCAGCGAGGGAAAAAAAATTTCCCCATGCACTCACTCTAGGTTGAGGAGGTCTCACGGGGATACACCTTGCTGGATATATTTGCAAATGAGACAGCCCTTTGTTTGATTTCTGGATGAAATAAGGCATTCTACAGGTTTTCAGTTTCTCCTGGGGAAGATACACTCTAAGTATAGAGAATATTTTCCTCAGGGCCTCTTGGTAGCTTGCCCATACAAAGCCACTAGTAGTGCTTTACCTGATCTCTGTAAACCAGCGTGCTGGGGTTTGACCGTGGTTTGTCTTTAAACGAGTAGGTGGCCACTTGCTTCTTTAACAAGTCCAAGAAATCAGGAGGCATGTACTGGGGAAGGTCATTTAGTACCAGATCGTTTCTTTGCAGAAGAGGAGGTTTTTTCCTTCCTTCATTTTTAAAACTGTATGTTGCTATCACTGGATTTAATAGAGATTCTTCAATAAAAGTTTTCAAGTGGTAAGTGCCAGGATTAGGAGTGTTCTGTGGAGAGTTGACATCATTTTTAAAGTCAGTGTGTAAACTGGTTAACATCTCTTAAAGCATCATTCTTGCAAAGGTCACTCCTAAGTAGCATTTCTCTTTGTTTTACAGTTTAATAAGATTCTATCAAATAGAGTCAACACTCCCGCCAGAACAATATTTCAAGACAATCACGATGATTTCCTTTCTGAGACAATTGCTAAATTATAGCAAATGGGTTACGGCCATAGCTGAAATTTTAACTTTTCAAAAAGCAGCTTCAGAGATACTTAAACTTGAGATTCAATTTGACTGTAAATGTCAGGCCTCTCATGAGACCCCTCAGGATAAGCTTCGTGACTAAACAGAAGTTATCCTACTTCTGCTTAGTAGATACCACGTGTTTCTTTCTAGCCCTCAAGTGGGAAGCTAAAGGATAATAACACGAGACTGAGGATGAATTGGCAGAACACATGGCCTAATTAGTCCCATAAGAAGTTTGGTACTTTCAAATCACAACCACAGTATGGATGAATGTCCAGACCTGACAGTTTCGTTGCTGCTGCTTTTGTGGCCATCTTCCCACTGAGCACTCAGCTCAGTTCTACCATTAAAATTAGTTCAATTCCAAGGAGGCTTTAGCTCCTGAGGCCCCTCTGTTATAGAAAGGTGTGAACAGAAAATATTTCTGCCATATAGAAACAATGTATCTTGAGAAGCAGGTCTTCCAGTCATCTTTCTTTTGTATATTACCATCTTGTTTTCATACATTGATCATGTTAACAAAAGTTATCATAGACTCTTACTTTTTATCTCAGTAAGATAACAACCAAAATCAAACACATTTCCAGAATGCATGCTTTTTCTTCCTTGTGTAATCTCACCAAGGTCATAAACTAGGTTGACTTTATCAAGATATCCTGTAAAACACCTAGATTCCTAGAGTTGTTTTACTTCCAAGCTTTAACTGCATTCAAAATTTAAAGTTAGTTTCTCAGTCATCTGCTGATACTAAAATTATAAATATGAAATAAGGCCCATGTAGATTTTTTTTAAGGCCCATGTAGATTTGAACCACCATTGTTTTCTTAAAATTAAGGATTAGTGACTTAATCAGGTTAGATTATACTACTAATAAGAATGAGAATACTTTGAATAGGAAAGGAAGAAAATATACATACTGTTAATGCTATTCTCCACCATCCTTCTCTTTCAAAAGATGACTTCCAGCTTGGTTTCTATTAATAAACATAAAATGTGCTTATTCATTTTAGAAGTGATCCCTGGAAGTTAAATATCACTTATAAAACATGTACTTGAAGAAATGGATACCAGTACCAAACTGGTCAGCCTGAATTAAAATAAAAGCTACATAATGATAAATTTTGCCTGTAATATTTCCTTAAATTACTATTTTATGATCTTAAGTGCTTTTTAAACATCTAAATTCCCTTTGGGTAAATTAGAGTAATAAACATCCCCATCTCACAGAGATGTCATGAGAATAATTAGAGGTGACAAAAATTGGTGCTCTTAGGAAGAAAAGAGTTATATGAACCCAAAATTGTGTTGGTATAATTGTTATTAAGATTTATGGCTCAGGGAGCTCAAGGTAAAAATGTATAGTCATCAAATTAATGGGATATTGGGATACAAATTACTGGCGATATGGCAAATGTTGAACACTGCCATTTCCTGGATTTACATATGCTATGACTTGGGCTTGAACTCCAGCTCGGCCACTGGCTAGGAGCACTAGGCAAGTTAACCCTCATGAACCTCAGCTTCCTCTTAGGAATACAAAAAAAGGCACCAGGCCTGGCATGAAAATAAGGCATTGTAAAACCTGTACCCACAACCAGGGCTCAGTAAGTGGCAGCTTTTATTTTTAACATCTCATCTGTCAAGTTAAGAAGCAGATTATTTTGATATTCTTCAGTTTCCAAGGACGCTCTCGTCTTCCATAGTTACACCCACTCATTATCCCATATTTGTTTCAGCTTCACTGTCAACAGAACACGGTTGTTTAGTTTTTTCCTTTTGTGCTATTTCCAGTAGGTAAAAATCATTAAAATATTGAGTTCTACTTTCATTTAGAATACTTTTGTTATTACTATGAAATATAGATTATCTCAAGCAACAAGGCATTAAAAATAATAAACAATCTAATCAGTCAACAGATATAATTAATTATTCCTGTCTAGCAACTTATGGCCACTTACAAGTACCCTTGGGCTTTAGTTTTACTATGAAATATAGGCATTTCTCTAAAAAAGCATTGTTTCATACGCACTGCTAAGTCTGAATTTCTTCCTATACATTCCCTTTATTAGATTTATGTTGAATCTTCTCTGTTGCACATATATAGTCACAGAAATCAAACTTTTTCAGGCAGGTCGAGACAGGTCTCCACCTCTACCTAGGACCAAGGAAATGAGGTGGGAAGAAGGGAGAAGTAAACATGATACATCTAAAGGAAGGTAATTGGCAGCTGCTGTTTTGTTTTGCCCAAGACAGGTGATCTCAACTTCACCTATCTCCCACTTCCAATTCACTTCGGGGTCAATCACTTTACACAAGACGGGCTAGACATCCCTTGCCCAAATTTATTTAAAAACTAAACAAAGATACTTCCAAATATTTTATGAATACTAAAGTAGGAAGCAGGGCAAAAACGTGTCCAATAGACTAAGGAAGGACAAACGCATTCTCTCGGCAGAGGGGAAAATGAAAGAAATCTAATTACCCTATTAAAATAGTTGTCCAGTGCAATTAGCAGCAGGTAAGGGGGTGGGGGGAACAACACAGAAAACAAAGGGCGAATGTGAAGGATAAGGGAAAGCGAGGGAAGAGGAGAGCAAACGAAGTGGCACTCAAATACCGATCGGGAAGAAAGGACCGCAGGCGCCGACGTGAAGGCAGGGAGAAGCGGAGGGGCGCCAGAGCCCGGGATTAGAGAGAGGTGGGACTTGGGGCGGAGCTCGGTGAGGGGAACTTTGTTGTGGAGGTGGGAGGGCAGGGAAGGAAGGCGGTACCGAGGCCGCCCCGCCTCCCTTCTTCCCTTACTGCGACAGAGGCGATGGCCATGATTGGCTGGTCCATTGCTGCCGCCTCGCTCCCTAGGCCGAGGCTGGCGTCCGGTTGCCAGGAGGCGCCTCAGTCCGTCGGTTCCTGAGCGTGCGCAGGGCACCCGTCAGGTTCGTCTCCGGATGCGGGGGAAGGGAGGCGGGCACACGCTTGGAGGGCCCGCAGCAAGCCTCACTCAGAGGAAATGGGTCGAGACCGTCAGGCACGTGCGTGGTAAGAAAACCTAAAGAGCGCGGGAGTCGCCAGAGAGCCCTCGGCAACAAGTTTCTGCGCCAAGGGAGGCCTGCAAAGGCTAAAGCGCCCCAGGATCTCCATCAGCCCTTTCCCAAATCACCTCATGCTTGATACGCATAGATTTAAGGCAAAAATCAACCTCAGCACCCACTTTATTTTTTGAATTTTATTTTTTTTTTATACAGCAGGTTCTTATTACTTATTTTATACATATTAGTGTATACATGTCAATCCCAATCTCCCAATTCATCCCACAACCACCACCACCCCTCCGCCACTTTCCCCCCCTTGGATAGCACCCACTTCCTAAGATTGCTTCTAAACTCCTCCAGATGGAAATTCTGGGGGTGTCACTTTTGAGAAGTGGAGTGAGTACTAGACACAACAGGCTGTAAAACCACGGATTACCTTTTACCATCCGTATAGACCCTCTTCATTTTCAACCTCTCCTGGCTGTAGCTTCTCAACCTATAAACATTACCATTTTTAAAAACAAACGTCCCCTTAAGCTTAACAGTTCCATTTTATGGAGTATCTGCTGTGTTCCAGATATTTCACACATATTTAATCCTCAAAACGACCCTGTGAAGTAGGTGTTAATCCCATTTATGAACAAGGAAACAAGCTTCCTTGGACAGTTTAGCATAGCTTACTCTGCATCACACAGAAGTGGCAGAGCCAGAGTTCAAATCCAGATCTGACTCCAGTGCCCCACTGTCCACTACACCACGAAGTTTCTGCTTCCGTTCACAAACTTTCAAGAGTAATGTAGATTCAATACTTTCCTAAAACCATCTTAATCTGACACGTGCAGGCACCTTTCAGTTAAAATTGCATTTAGTAACTAAGCTAGCCAGTTATCTAGTTGCCAAATCCAATGGGGATTTTTCAGGCTTTTAGCAAACTTGACCTCTATTTGTCTTCATTGCATTGATTATTCCTCTCCCTGGCTGCATTTGCTGATTTATTGTGATTCTTTGTCTATAAGGAGGTGATAATATATTGGTACCTACATGGGGTGATTAACTTGAGTGAAATGTCTGGAACCACATCTGGCACAATGCATTCAAAACATATAATCACTGCCTTTAGGACAAAAGCAAAATTTACAAACTTACAATCCAGTCTCACCTCATTAGAACCTCATGATCTGATGTATACTTGCAAATCCCAAACATGCCATCTTCACACTTCTATTGTCTCCCCATATGCTAGCCCTTCTGCTTGAAATGCTATTCTCTTCTTCAATGGCCTGGCAAACCTCAAGGGTCAGCTCCTCTGAGAAGTCCTCCTAGGCCTAATCCCTCGTACCCCAAAGGACCCTGTTCCTCTCTTTACTGCACTCACTGTGACAAATCATGTCTCCCCCCTAATTTTAAACATATCCAGAACACAGGTTTTTGTCTTAATTCTCAGCCCTTTGAACACAGGAGGAATTAAGTATTTGTTAAGTTTTCCTTTTATAAATAAAACCAGAGGATGGACTACAGTAGTGGTTTTCAAAAACTAACGTGCATACAGATACCAGGAAATAATGTTAAAATAAAGATTCAGATTGAGATTCTAGGGCAGGGCCTAACCCTCCGCATCGCTAACAAGCTCTCACAGGTGATTCTGCAGGTGACTTTCTGAGTAGCAAGAGACAGGAGGACGCCATTAAATTTCTCTTGAAATACTGGGATTCTGAATTCAACACAGACTTAAAAATAGCAGGAAAAACGGGGAGGGGAGGAGCCAGGCACCAGGTTTGAAATCAAAAACTGAAAAAGTAAGACCAAGAGACAAGTAAAAAACAGAACTGTCACAAAACTGATTAAGCCAGTCCATCACTGTACCTCATTTCATTTTCTTATTTTGGCTCAGCCTGTAAAACTGGCTCAGCAGACTAGGGACTGGTACCCTAGAGACTGAATATGATGAAAGGTACAGAGAAGTCCAGAAACCCATGCACGGTGTGAAATATAAGGAAACACCTAGATGAGAAAATAGTTTTGGGTATCGCAAAAATAGAAACAGCATGGGTAAATGATTTCAAGGACTTCACCAATAAAGCAGACTAAGTATGCAGAATAAACAAAATGTCCCCTTAAGAAAACACTGTCTTGCATAATATCACTGAGAAATTTAAGATTTATTTTCAGGTTATCATTACAGCAGTTTTAAAGGGAGGAACCATTTCTCTTTGCAAATACGAGACTACGTAGAGATCAACAGTGCCTCTGCTACGCATCAGATTTTTAATAAAAATTCTAGGTAAAATACTTCATATTCTACATATTCCAGGATCACTTTTAACTGCAACAGTGATAGTTTAGGTTACAATCATCTGAAAGCAAACATACTACAGACAGTATTTGGAAAAAAAATCATCAATTACCATGATGCTAATATAAAACAGGTAATACGGGTAAGATTTGAAGATATGGTTTTAAAATTATAGTCCTGATTTAAGATTATGTAATGCTTACTGTGTGATTTTCATGAAGATTACAAGAATATAAAATCAGTAACATGATATACACAAAGTACCCCAAAGATGTGTTTTCCCCTTCCACCTTGTTATCAACAACTTGACTTCAAACTATTGGAACTGCAAAAGCACCAATATTAACTTTGCCCAATTCCCTCATTTTACAAGGATCATAACTGATTTAACAGCATAGATTGAACACTTAATGCAAATACCAGGAACTATGCTAAGTGCTTTACCTAACATTATTATAAAAACAAAGTTAGAAACCAGCTGGGTAAATCACACCCATTTTACAGGTAAGATAACCGAGGCTCAGGTAATACTGACCTCTTCAAAGTTATACAGAGCAATGATCTGAATACTGTTGCAATGAAACTCCAAAGCCCATGTTTAATATTCTGGAGATTACTGTGCCTCAACAGCTAGACACATGAATCTTCTCCCACCTTTGACTAAACTCTTATCTAATGAAGCTCTTCCTAATTAGTACTGCCTGCCTATCAATTCCTGTTAACTTCCCTCATCCTACCTAAAACATACTTAACTCTTTTCCTTCACTGACCATCCAGTTTTCCATTTTCCTGTAGAACTAATAACAGTGATATTAAAATAGTCAAAGATGCACAGTAAACAAATTGCGCCCCTGGGAAATTAAAAACCTTGTGGCTGTAATAATCAAGTAACAATTATACTTAAATGTTTTAATCTTGGCTCTGCTTTGCTATGCAATCTTTCCGTAAGTATTTAAAAGGTAGTTAGAAAAACAGAAACCCTGATAACCACCTTTTGAGTAGTTTACAGAGAAAGCAATAGTTTAGAAGCAAGCAAATACTAAAACAAGGTTTAGTTACTGTCAACCCACTACTAAAGATACCTTATTTGTAAAAGTATGTTGCAGACAGGCAGGCACAACTGAAAATTCTCCTTTGTTTTCTGGTAGTAGAATTAAAAAGCACTGAGTAAAACATTAAAAAATAGAGGCAAAACATAATGACCCACCCCCCATTTGGATTTTTTGTGTTTTTAAACACAAACTTTTTTTTTTTTAAACACAAACATTTAAAAAAATCACTGCATGGCTGAAGTCTATATGGATAAACAAATGCCAAAGTTGAAAAATACATTAAAAAGGTAGGCAGCAACACTGAACACCTACCTTATGCCAGTCCCCATGCTAGGTACACTTACAAAACGTTTCTTAATCTTTCACTTAAACCTTTTGAAGGAAGTATAATTTAAAAACCAAACAGTCTTAAGTAGTCAAAAAAATTACTTATCTAAACTTAAATTATACCAAGTAGAAACCACCTCCCCACTTGATTCTCAAAATTATTTAACCTCAAGTTAAGTAAATGACTCAGATTCAGAGCAACAGTTGGGTAAATTGTAATTTTTTTATTGGAAAACAAATATACAACTTGGAATGGATTTGAGGCAAATTGTGCCATAAGCAGATTTTCTTTAAGTGGCTAAAACAAAGTTTAAAAAGCAAGTAACAATAAAAGAAAATGTTTCTGGTACAGGACCAGCAGTACAAAAAAATAGTGTACGAGTACCTGGATAAAACACCCGTTTTGCAATAGTGCAACTTTTAAGTACATATTGTTGACTGTCCATAGTCCACGCAGAGTTACAACTCCACACTTCAACAACAACATGCTGACAGTTCCTAAAGAAAACTACTTAAAAAAAAAAAAAGGCATAACCCAGATGTTCCCTCATTTGACCAACTCCATCTAAGTTTAGATGTGCAGAAGGGCTTATTAGATATATCCAGAGTAAGCCACATGCAACATGTTACTTGATCAATTTTTCTAAAATAAGGTTTCAGGACAATGACAGTAAGATAAGGGAAGAAAACATGGAGGAATGAAGTCCTAATTACTATACATGCAGATTTTTTTTGACAATAGGGGGGAAACCTTTTACAGATAAGTTACAAACAAAGAAAAGGCAAATAAACAATTTTGTACAAGAAATTTAACACATTCTGTACAATGTCTTCACTTTGCTGTCATCATTTGTACAAACTCTGAAAAAGAAGTACACAAAAATGTTGAGTCAGAAGTACACAAAAATGTTGAGTCAATGACAAAACCAATCACATTTACTCAATCACTGAGCAGTCTCCATTCCCCTTTCTTTCCTCAAATTTATCATGAAGTACAGAAGAAAGCTAGTTTACTGCCAAGGCTGGACCTTCATAAACCAAAATTATTTATGATTATTAATGAATAAACCAAATTAATGCTTTAGATAAGCTATTACAAATAAAAAGCATTCTTGCTCTTAGTTCAATATCACAAATGATACTTCTGAACTGAAGCATGTATAATTTTAGACTTAAAGCTAATTAGAGGGAAGGAAAATCCAATGAAAGAAAGTCACCTTAACTCTGAGGATCGTGAAATAAGTTTGAAGAAGCTTTTCACACTGTTCCACAATTGTTAACAAAAATTGTTTTATCATAATTTGGAGTGTAGTGCTTCTCAAACTTTAATGTGCATTATGAAATCACCCAGGAATCTTATTAAAATGTAGATTCTAAGTAAAGGCACAGGATCTGATAATAAATAGTTCTAAAAAGCTCTCAGGTGACAATGCTGTTGCCTAATCTGTGCACAACACTCTGAATAGCAAAAGGTTGGTAAATATCAGTAACTGTTTTAGCATCTCCAATTCTGGTGGTGGGGGGAATGTCACTAATTTTGACCTATCAGATACCTAACAAGAACCTCTACCTTAAAGTCAAAACACAGAATACGGCAGTGACAGTGAAAGACTTACCTTCATAGTTTACTTGACCATCACCATCGATATCTGCTTCCCTGATCATTTCATCAACCTCTTCATCTGTTAACTTCTCTCCAAGGTTTGTCATCACATGGCGGAGCTCTGCTGCACTAATATAGCCATTACCATCCTACAAAAAAATGTAGTAAAATGTCTAAGCAAAATTATAGACGTAACGAGTTGGAATAGAAGTTTATTAAACTTCACATTAGGGAGCAAAATATGCGTTAGTAATCTATACAAACTAAAGAGAGTTTACAAATAGCTGACCTATATATTAAATGTCACTGAGAGTCAAGCAGGATATTCTGTATTGAAATCACAATTTCTTGGTTCCATAGTCAAGTGATGCCTCTTTCGCTACAAAACTAATGCAATATATATGTTATTTGGAAACCTCCATCTACACTGAATTCTTAAAAAGCTTTTGCTTGATATTAAAATATGTTGGTAAATCATCAGAAAAACAAGTCTTCACAGATTAAGAGGTCCTGGTATCTTTTTATCCTCAAATTAAAATTGAACAAATCCAGTCTTTGGATACTTACCTTATCAAACACACGGAATGCTTCTCTAATTTCTTCTTCACTGTCTGTGTCTTTCATTTTTCTTGCCATCATTGTCAGAAATTCCGGGAAGTCAATTGTGCCATTACCTGAAATGGTTTGTTTAGTTGAAATATTACAACAGAACTTAAATGCCACTTCTTCAACTCCCCCTTCCCAAACCCTGAAACTAAAAAGACTTACCATCAGCATCCACCTCATTAATCATGTCCTGTAACTCTGCTTCTGTGGGATTCTGCCCAAGAGACCTCATTACAGTTCCCAACTCCTTTGTTGTTATAGTTCCATCACCATCCTTGTCAAATAGTGAAAAAGCTTCTTTGAATTCTGTTTGAAAGAGAGACCACAATCCAAATGTACAGGTTAACAATAAAAAAGTAACCTCCTAAATGAAATGTATTCATCAACCGTCAAAGCAAACATATATAGAGAGATAGGACCTGAAATGGGATTTTGATTCCTGAAGGATTAGGTGGGGAAACCTTGTGGTATTTCAAACATTTTTAGCTAATCATATGCTCATGTATTGATCTGAGAGTTTTTTCATCTAAAATCTTACAGGGAACTTCAAAATCTAGTCCAGATAAGAGTCAAATTATTGTTGAAAGAGGAAAACACTCAAAGCCCCAGATGACTGGCTTCTCTATTTTCTGTTGAAGCTGCTCTGTGGAACACAATTCAAAATTACAGATCTAACCTACACTCAGAATAGAAAAGGAAAACTACTGTTACTAAATACATACTTCTATATAGCAACTGTACTACTTACAGTAATCCCCAAAGTTTAAATTAAGTCTATTTAATCACCTACTAAATTAAAAAGAAAAAAATTTAAATTTCAGAACAACCTGCAATAGGCCAGCTTCCTTTTCTGGAAGATAGAAGGGACCAAATAATCTATAATGATGTTAACAATGGGATGATCAAGATATGAATGGCCAGTTTTAACTAAGTACTGTATCACTGAAAACAAAATTTAGACCTTTCTTCAGAATATAAAATCCCAAGCTTATAATAGAGTGAGATATATTATTGCCTAAAATCTTTTAGATCTTCTTGTGAAATTACATTGCTTTCAATTCACCACTAGATTACATGGAAAGCTACTGGAGCAACAGTCCAGAATACCTGAATATAGAGAAACTAAAGAAGAGATTTAATTTGGTAGTGCAAGGGCATATAAGTGAGCTAGATAAACAAAGCTAGCAAAGATATTAGGCCCAGTCAGCAAGCAAACACAAAAGCACACAGCACAGAAGCTAAAAACGGACTTTGGGACTCAACTGCCTGGGCTAAAAAATTCCAGCTCTGCTACTTACTAGTAATATAAATAACCTTGGGCAAATTTTCTGCCTCAGCTTTCTCATGTGTGTTAAGTGGGGATAATTGTACCTACTTCCTAAATTTAAGAATTAGGATAGGTAAAGCACTTAGAACTATGCCTGGCAAATAAGTACTTAATAAATGTCGAGAAAAAGATGGTCTCATTTTCCTGCAGCATCCACAGCTACACTGGAAAACTCTCAAACTTCTCTTGGCTTTCATAACAGTAATTTACCTTCTACCTCCTACTGCCAAAGGGTCTTGCTCCTATTTGTCTCTTACATATAGACGTGACCAATTTTCTTATCCTTTTTTTTCTCCTTGGCCATTTCATCTATGCCCACTAATAATGAAGACTTCACATCTTTAGTCCACTCATCACTCTCAACGTAATATTTTTATTTCTCACTCCTACAGGACATCTTCCCTGGCTGACCTCAAGGAAGACTTAATGAAAATCAATTCTATACTCCTCAGCAACCCTAGGAATGCAAACAAAAGCCACCTTACCTTAATTCTTTTTCCCTGAAACCTGTCAAGGCCTGCTGAATTCTGCTATTTAAATACTGCCTGATTCTTTGCTCATCTCTACATCCAACATTTTGGCTAATGACCCTATCATCTTTTATCTGGACTATCACAATAGCCTCCAAATGGATTCTTTATTTAAAATTACCCACACAACTACCTGAGTCCTATTACCTTTTTGGATTATCACATTATTTTCTTCTGCTTTGATTCTTTTAATTGCTTAGCTTTAGACCAGGTATCACTGACTAGTTACAGTTTGCTACACTCAGTAAGTAGTAAGTGCCACTTACTACTACTGAGTGCTAAACATTCCACTTCATTTAAATATTACTTGTCTTCAGAGGAACTCACCTGATATCAGAAGCTTAGTACCAAACTACTGATTGATCTTATGAAAATATGCAGTACTAACCTAGACCAACCCAATGACAAAAATAAATCAGAGTCCTACAAATAGCAGAATTTGATGAAAACATTTCCATTTTACACTCAGGTTTTTTAAAAAGACAGGATGTACAAATACTGTCTAGAAATATATAAACTATTAGGTTCGGAACACAGTAGCATCCATCACCTAATAACTTAGGCTCCAAGAAAATTAAAGTACTTAGAGATTTGTATTTATTTACATTACATTCTGTACTATAATACAGTTATCGTGTAACACCACCATCATGTACAAAAATTCCCAGTATAACTAGCCATAATCATTTTACTACGTGATTTAACTTAAAGGACAAATTCTGAAAGATGCATGCTATAAGTTTATGTATGTGTGTTCTAAATTTCAAGAAGTTTAAACATCTAATAACTCAAAATATTTGCTGGAATAAGTGAAAAGCAGAAAATAAAACCATTTCTATGCTGTAACTAGTGTTTACTTCATGCATACAAAAAGGAACGAATAAAAATACTTTGAAGGTCAAGGTTTATTCCAAATCTCTATTTGTATTTTTACACTAAAGAGGCAGAAACACCTGCAAAAACTTAAAATAATAAACTGAAAAGTACAATTTTATTTCACCTGCTTTTATAGCTCTCCACCTGTGCTTCAGAACAGTTTAATCTTAATGTATAGAAGCATATCATTCTAAACAGTTATTTCCCAGGAATGAGTTGAATATAAACCTAGGAGTCAAAACCTCAATTCACGATAAGAAAACAGGTCCTGAATGTCACAGAACAGCTATCTTCAACATAATTGATGGAACCTCCCCAAATCCATTCTAGTTATGCCCAACTTGAAACTTTCAGAAATCATACTATTACTTGTTTTATTTGTTCATTAGCAACCCCAGGATACCTTTCTAAATATTTTTTACATAAACTTATAATTCTATTAAAACAGGTCATCATGAAACAATCACAAGAAAAATCAAATGCCTGTTTATCAATTTCTATTTATAAAAATTCCGAACTTATTAATCCTTTAAAGGCCATGTACCAAACCTTTATTGTTGAGTAAGATTAGTTTTTTTATCAAATAAGTTTTATCCCTACACTGAACTTTAAAAGTTTAATGGTTTAGGCATAAATTTCTTTAAAGAAAAAAATTATTTTTCCTTTAAATATTAAATACCAACAACTAATGACATCATGGCAGAGTCATCAACAAAACTAACTTGTTAGTGATGTCACACTAGACTGTTCTGGATTGCTCTTTAAGACCAAGGTAACGTAAACAACTCTAGAAACTTCACCTAAACAATAAGCATACTTTTTTCTAGACTTATTTGTTAGAGGAATTTCAAATCTGAAGTAGTAATGATTATCAGATGAAGATAAAGCCAACTGAAAAAGTACCTTAGTATATTCAACCTTGCATTATATGTATGAAGCTTGTTAGCATAAGTAGAGCTAAGACTCTAAGATATTAACTGGTTACCAGCAATTACAATTTACCAGATTAAAAATATTTTTTGCCTTCACCTCAAAGGTAGATATTGAGAGGGGACTTTGGGAGGAGGCAGAATAATTCTTAGGAATAGGGTAGGTACTGTTCTAGAACATATATGTGTGACACACCTCTTTGAAAATTTATCTATTCAAAGATATTTATTCAAAGTTTAAAGAAATTTAATAAAACTGTAAATGGCAAAAAAAAAAAAAGAGAAATATTTATTCAGTCCTTACTGTGTGGGAGGTACTGGGATACAAGAGAAAATAAAAAGGTCCCCAATTTCACAGGACTTTTATTTTAATAGCATAAAAGCTTTGGCTCCTCTACCTTAAAGGTTCACTAAACCTAGGATCCAAGAACAGCTTTATTAAAAGCCTAGGAAAAGGCAGGGTATGGAAAGAACCTAAAATAGATTTTCCTACCACTCTCACTAGAAATTTAATTGTATGATAGGAACCAATGAAAAGACAGAATTTATCTTAAAGACAATGTTCCATGAACTACAAGTATTCTTCACAAAAATGCAATCAGCCAGAGGATTGAGCCTCTTATATTAACAGACACAAACTAGTTGCATGTGTGTTTGGGAGAGGAGTAATGAGCATCAACTATGTGACTGGCACCTTGAGGAATACATTTTCTATCCTGAAGTGAACATGCTGTGCCATGCAGAACTACCTGACTCGGACAACTGAGAAATGAAAGGCAAAGACAGGTGTATTAGAGAAGGTAAGAACTTAAGAGTGGAGATAATACCCCAAGTCATTTCCTCAAGACATTATATAGAAAACTATTCCAGAATAATCTACATTTCATCAATACACTTATATATGAAGAAAGAAATTATTTCCAAAGCTGTGCTTGACTACTTCAACACACCCTATACGTGCAAGTTTACCAACCCTAAAAAGCAAATTCCCAGTTTAAGTCAAATGCACACAGTAAGAAATAAAAACAAAACCTGCTTAAATTGGTCCTTCATGCTAATAGCTTTCTACTTTACACAGTCCTAGCAAATACTATTTTGTGATGCGTACTTGAGGAGACTAATGATTTCTGGCTCCACCAAATTTGTGTATGAGGGGTGGAGCTTACTTTAAATGGGCTACATAGCTCAGTTCCAACTGGGTCTCTGTTTATTCTAGCATTTAAAAAAAAAAAGCTTTAGTGATTTTGAGCTCTTGAAATTCCTTGCCTACCAGGAAAACTATGGCAGTCAAAACTGCTTGATGCTTTTGTTAATAAGTCTATAAATCAAAGTCAAGGAGTAGAGTTTGAAAAGCATTTCAACACTGCAATCAAAAAAACAAAACACCATTTATTAAGTTTCCCCAACATTTTGATGTTAACTAACCATCTCAAAGTAGTAGAATAAAATCAAAAGTACTAATGGTTCAGCATATTAACAACATCTCATCAAGTTTTACGTAGCAATTTCACATACTTCCATAGCAAATCAAAGGATACAAAACTTAAAACTGATTTCAACAGCTGTCACTGCTTTTTAAGATAAAATTCAAATGACTACATCTGTAAAGTAGAATGCTAACATTTGGATCTAAGTTTTTCACTAGAGAAATGGTTATTCCCTGAATGACCATATATGCAATTCTAAAGTTAAAATATTAGCTACTTTAAACCAGGGTAAATTCAACATTCATTTTCTGATTTTACATTTCGAGTTACCTATTAACTATTATTTGGCCTCTTTTCCTATGGAGACTGATATGAAGCTGAAGTGTTAAAAACTGCCCAGAATTCATGTTTTACAGCAAGATAATCTCTAAGAAAAACAAAGACCACCCCTACCAGGCTCAAAAGTATATCCACATAACCTAAAAACATGTCTTTAATTACAGTTAGCCCCACACATCTTTCATAGTCAAGTTTACTTTCTCACTTGCCAGAGTAGGTTCAATTACTGTATTACACTCATTTGTTACCATCTACTACGTAGATCAAAGTTAATTCTGTCATACAAGTACCTTATTTTGAGAACAGCGAATCAATTTATAATAAAATCCGATGGGTATAATCTAGTAAGTAATTTCTCACCTGCAATCTGCTCTTCAGTCAGCTGGTCAGCCTACAAAGAGATCAAAGAAATAGTTAAGTGGCTTGAGAGTATGTAGTTTAACACTTACAGAAACAAGTTTAAAAACATTCAAGGTGGGACCTCCCTGGCAGTGCAGTGGTTAAGAATCCACCTGCCAATGCAGGGGACAAGGGTTCGACCACTGGTCCAGGAAGATCCCACATGCTGCGGAGCAACTAAGCCCGTGTGCCACAACTATTGACCCCATGTGCTGCAACTACTGAAGCCCGTGTGCCTACAGCCCGTGCTCCACAAGCAGCTGCCACAATGAGAAGCACGTGCACCACAATAAGTAGCCTGTGTGCGCCACAACTAGAGAATGCCCGCATGCAGCAACGAAGACCCAACCCAGCCATAAATAAATAAATAAATATTAAGAACAAAAAAAACATTCAAGGTTCACCCTGTTCCATAAACTTTAGTTCAACACTCCTTAGTACCAAACACAGGTGGGCAGAAAATGCACACATCTTATCTTCAAAGCTAAGCTAACTCGCCCCCAAGTTTAAGATATGAAAATATTTCAGAAAACGTTTTTAAGTCTAATTTTACACAAATTTTTAAAAAGCAAATCTAGCACACTAGAAAGTTTAATTGGAATTGGTATTCTTCTAAAGCAAGGATAGATCCAATAGAAATGTTTCCTTTTTCAAAATTAAGATATCTAAACTTAAGCTCACCTCCTCAGGTAAATACAAACCATTAATACCAGAAATCTCCATTGAATCAAAAATAATGAACAAGGACTACATTTAAAATCCCCCTGTAAGTGGCTAAATACTTCACTTGGACATTTTCCAAACCTCAACAATAACAACAAAATTACTAAGCAAAACTACCAAAAAGACAAAAATCCAAGCTGTCCTGGTTGGAGCAACATGAAAAGTACCAGTTTTTACTCCTCCTCACCTGCCATGCAACTGCAGAGAATCCAGGATTCTGAATATTTGAAGTACATTACTTACAAAATGTTAAGTCCAGCTACTTATTTTCTCTTGATGTTTGAAATTCCAAAGTGAGCATAAGATTTGTGATGTTTTTAGCAAATGGAGAAACGTTACTTGTTTTTACTTTAAAAAAAAAACATTCAGGCACTTGCTAAAACCCATTATATGTGTTGTTTTTATTCAATCTTAACAACCCTTAATGGTATTAATAATATCATTAATACCCTATCTTACAGATGGGGAGAAAGGCTCAGGTTAAATTTCAGTGAGCGGGAGTACAAAACTACTAACTAGTAGAGTCAGAATTAAACACTAAGGTGTCAGACATATTCAATACCTTCAATTTTAAATTCAGAGCACACCATAATATAATAAAAATATTTGCAAAATAACATGCCTCCTTGTTCTTCATGTGGCCTTCATCCTTGGACATTTCATTGCTTATTGGTACATATATCCAGAGACACTGACAAGAAATAGCCTCCTATCTAATATTCCTACCGACAAAAGTCAAGTGTACTATGATTAATCCATTCACTTATTGGTATGAGAAGAGTAATAAGCACTGCCTGGTTTCCTTCATTTTAAGTGAACACACCCCTGGAAAGGATAAAACCTTAATACAGGATAGCATCACATTTTTTTCTCTAGGAGACAGCATGAGAACATTTGAGAAGAAACCCAGAAAAGAAGAAGTTTCTTTCCCTGATAAACAATTTTGACTTGACCTTGATGCAAACTCAACTCGTTGCTTTAGAAAAAAAGCCAATAGTCTAGTAACTTAAAACTGAAGAGCCAATAATTAAGCTCAAATGCAGACGTTTATAAAATAAAAATTATCTACTTTTTTCCTTACAAATCCCAATCCTCCAAGTATTTGGTATAAAATCAGTCGATTGTTTTCTCTAGGAATAAGATTTAAAACCCAGGAAAATCCACTGAGTTAATTTTTACTTTGTTAGAGGCTATAGATGATTTACTTCTAGTCTCATTCCATTCTGCTGGACGTCTATCATTTTTGAAAGAAGGGCAACATGGCATGGTGGAAGAAAAAAGCATGGTGCTTTGAGTCATCACCGGGCTAGTATCCCAGCTCTGCCACTCAATAGCTGTGACCTTGGACATGTTACTCAACCTCTCATTGTCAACTCCACCTGTGACACAGAATATTAATACCTACCTTGAAGGGTTATTGTGCACAGTGAGAAGCTATGTAAAGGGCTAGCCCAAAGAGTTCAGTGATAACTACTTTATATAAATTAATTAACCAAAGAACCTACAATGTAATGTTAAACACCAACCTGACTAGGTCAACTTCCACACAGAAGGTAGACACGTGGGGCATTATCAAGCCCTTTACAGCAACCTCACCACATTCCATGTTAACTTTAAGATGAGAAAATCTACTTCCACAAACTGAAACCATAAGGTGCAAGCCCACGGACAGATGTGGCAAGACACATCAGTTTAGGACTAGTTAAACCAAATGTGTGGAAGACACTGCAGCACATGTGAAAGCTGAAGGAATGACTGCTACGCGCAGAAACAGCAGGGATTTTTCTCTCGACAAGTTGTGCGGGAAGAGATTTTGAGAAGACTCATTTGTATGAAAGCTGAGAAGGCCTCAAAATTATCCAATTTTGCTCGAAAAGTCAAAATTTTAATGGCCCCACACCATCCTGTCTGCGATCTCAGTAAAGATCACAAATGAGCTTCAAGGAATAAACAGGAGACTAAGTTACATAGCCTGAAAGTGCTGGATATTGCTTGTAATGTTTCAGGAAACTTAAAGACAATTTTTTTGTATTTACTACTAACCCAGAGTTCAAGGTTTTAAAATAACCTTTATCAGCAACATTCAGATTAAAGCCTACTAAAAGCAAGAACACAAAGCTCCCTAGCACTGTAATTTGTAAGCCTTTTCCAAGAAATACAAAAAAATTTGGTTCTTATTTCTGTCTACGGAGAGAATCATTTTCTTGGTAGAAGAACTAGAAGAATTATACTTTTGGGAAAACTCAAGCTCATCAAAATTTATGTTTGTCTCAGTAAATAACTCACTAGAGAGATGACTAGTTCTTACTCCTTTGTTTCTACAAATACAAATATTGATGTAATTCTTCCTGTTGCTCTTGTCAACTCTAGACAAAGCTCCTAGGCATCAGTACACTCTCAGGTTCCACCTCAGACCTACTAGACTAAAAGCTGCATTTTGGAGAAATGCAGGTGATTTGTCAACACTGAGAAGAAAAACACTACTAATCTAGACTACATGTGTGACCTTAAGGAAATTACATACCTATTAAACATTTCCCAAATGGCATTCAAAAGTAAGTATGGATACCCTTGGAGTATATCTAGTGAAAGGTGGTTTAAAAATAATCCAAAATTTATATCAGTCCATAGGCTTGAAATGAAACGAACTTCCACCCTTCATTGATTCCTGTTTACTCCAAGTGCTACTTAGATACAACAAAGGCTTCATAAGTAAAAATTTTTCTACAATTTCAGAAATCAGGGTATTTGTTTTATCTATATCAAAAGCAATCTCAGTAAGAGTTTAAGATACCTTTCATTCTGATAGAACAGCACTTATACGGCATCTTGGCCCCAAAGAGAAAACGCTGTAAGATATTACTTCTTAAAAATTACCTTTACTAAAGGCCTAATTTGATCAGTCTAGCCGAATCTAGAACTTTCTATATTTTAATAGAGCCTTGGTGAATTTCTTCAGTCTAGTAGAAACAGATCTTCTTGCTGTTCGATGGGATATTTAATTAGACTGAAGTGACCGAATTTTCTACCTCTTCACATCTTTTACTTATCACCCCAGCCTCAAGTCTTCTTAATGCACTCAATCTCCCTTCAATGAGCATGCCATCAACTATATGTAAACCCAAGAGCCATGTGAGCAAACTTATTCCACTTCCACATCAAATACATGTTCATTCTTTGACTTTACAGAGTCCTAAGTTTAAATCGTCAGGTCTTATAATTATAAAATTACCTGAGGACAATTCCCAAATTAGTTAACGACTGTCAATTTAACTAACTGAAACCCCCCCCAAACATCAATGATGTGAGCAGTAACTACAAAAGCCTACCCTTGGCAAAGGACCCCGAAGGGTAGATACAAACTCTATGCCTCACCAAGACACTCCATTTGAGCTCTTGACTCAATTATCAGACTAATCAGGAAGAAACCTTACCTTCATATGAGAAATAAAAAAAAAAAAATTTACCCCACAATTTTGAATCTTAATTACATGCCTATAGTGTACACCTTGTTTCACCTAAAAGTAAACTCAACCAGCACATTCAAATTTACAATAATTTAGAATATCAAGATAGAAGAGTACATCAAACAAATGCGAACTCCTCTCCCCACACCCATACATGGTGGAGGTTTCAGTTGGCAAGGATTCCCAACTGTTTAAGATGTCACCTTGCCTCCTGGACACACCCATCTCCCGTAACCACTTGGCAGAAGAAACGACAAAATAAGTATTGCAAATTACCGCCCTCATTAGTTGTTTTTTTTTTAAAAAAAAAAAAAAAAGGAAAGAACTGGAGTTCCGGTCTCTAGTGACAGAAAAATGCTTTTTAAAATTCCCTGTTCCCATTCTTTCACGACGGTCTTTGACAGCCATTACTGTACAAATGAAGTGAACTGCACGTTAAGATATCTGGCACTTTCTCTACGGAAATACCAGTTATTTTCAAGGGGGTTGGAGCGGGCCAACACTGTGTGTGGTAGTGGTTCTTTAACATTTCAGCGTGCACGTGAGCACTCAAGAAGAGGACTGTGGCCCTTCTCAAAGGCATCCTTCCAATTGTTACAGGAGAGTAAGACCGACTTTCACAACAGAACGACAGTCACCCCGGAGCTGGCGTTCGGTAGGTGAACAGGAAACGCCTTTCAGACCCTAGCTGGAGCCACTGGCTTTCTCTAACGAGATGAATAGTGAGAGGCTGCGCCTGACTTCAGATATACAGCCATTTCCTTCAACGACAAAACCACTTTAAAAAAATTTTTTTATTTTAAATGTCCAGCCTGGGAGGTGGAATTAGGTATCAAGGCGCAGAGGGAGCAAAAGGATCAGGATTCACCGCTTCCTTCGCGCCGCCAGAGGGGAATGGGAACCTGCCGAGGCTGCCCTCCCCAACCTATGCCAGAACGGACGGCCTCGCACCGCCGCGGGCCGCCCAGACCTCCGCAGTCCTGCAGGTGCCAGCGCAGCAGCTGGGGCGCGAGCCTAGCCGGGCGGGCGGCGGCCCCAGCCCCACGCCCGCCCCGCCCCGCCCCCGGCCGCTCCCCGCGCCGCGCGGGCTCGGCCCACAGAGCGCGCCCGCCCCTCGCCCCCTCCCGGCCTGACCCGCGGGGCTGCGGGCTGACGGCCTCGCGCGTTCCCGCCCGCCCCCTCGGCGCAAGGCGGCCGCGCGCGAACAAAAGCGCTTCCTGGCGTCCGCACCAACCGTCCGTTGGGCTTTTGAATCCGGCCCCGGGCTGACCTTTCGAGATGCCCGACCCAAAGCTTTGCGCTCCGGCTCACCCCCGCCCTTCCACTCTCGCCTCCCCCGGAGGCCGACCTGCCCCCCGCCCGGGCTCCATCCTCATCCAGCCGCTGAGGAGCTCCAGAGAGCCGGGGGCGGTGCGCCCGGCCCCCAGTACACTAGGGGACACCTCCCTGAGGAGAATGGGGGGTGGGGAAGCACCTGCGACACAACGGCCGCGGGCGCCCCCAGCCTCATGTGCGCCATCCCCCTGGCGAAAACCACTCCTGGAGGGTGTGAGGGTGGCAAGTTCCCTTTCTTTCGTCAATTCGCTTCAGCCTCTTCCCCCCACAGGCCGAGCGCCGGCAGCTTAGCGACGCACTCACCATGCTGCAAGCGCTACCGGTCTCCGGGACTCGACTACACAACCACTCAGCTCGCTCGCTCCACTCGGACTAATTCTCCTCCTCCGCCCCCAGCGCCTCATAAACACCTCCCTCCGCCAGATCCCTCCGCCGCACGCCAGATAACGGAACATCACAAACGAGTCCCGGCCAACCCCCTCCACTCCAACTCCTCTCGAGACCGCTTTATCCACAGTTGTGTGGTCGACGATACAAGAAATAAAGGGAGGGGGGCGAACGGATGGCCTAAGTGGGTTTCGCTTCCCAGAGAGCCGTTGAAGGGCCGGTGGAGTCTCGCCTGAGAGGCGCTACTTTGCGGCGCGGAAGAGCATCGTGGTAGCGACGCGTAACGCGACGATCGTTGAACCGGCCTCTGATTGGCTGGTTCGTACCTGCAATGCGTCACTGGGGCTCGCAGCCACCGCCGCCGGGACGCGGTGTGGTTTCTGCCGTTTGTGCCGTTGCTGCCCTGGCCGCACTGTCTTGGCAACTGCGCCAGGCGGCGGAGTCGCTTGCTTTGCGCTTGGCTGGAGAGTCTTCCTCCTCCACCCATCCTTTCTCTCCACAGTCGTACGCGCACTTTCCCGCCCCTGGTATAGGGGTCTACGAAAACGCCGATTAAGAATGAAGCTGAAAGACCCAGTGAAACCCCTACCCCGCGCTCTTTTTCTCAGCTTCGGTTATTGGCCTCGTGGCGGCCACACGCTTACCATTTTACTCCCTCACAAAACCCGAGAATATCTCAGTAAGGGCGAACGCACCTGCTCAGCTGACTAATCTGAAAGGGTCTTCCGTTTATACTTCCCTTTCGCCGCGTTTGTCTGGGGTAATTTACTGGGAGGAAAAAAAAATCACTGAAAAAGCGCAGTATCCCGGATTCTGTGGGATTAGTCACTCCCAATAGCCACTTGATGTTGTGGAATAATAGGGGTCTGGCTTGGAGTGAGACCTGGTTATGAGTATCGTGGGCCACTTTCTTAGATGTATGACCTTGGATGAGCCATTTAATCTTTAGCCTCATTTGTGAAATGGAGGTTTTATAATACCTGTATTGAAAGATTATTGTAAGAATTAAAATCATATAGAGACTGGCGTTCGGGTAAAATGTTGAAGTACCTGGCACAGGGTAGGCACCCAACAAGTGGTTATTATAATAAAACCATAATACATATGGTCACAATGAATTTCATAATGAATTTGCCCCTTTGGGTCGCTAACCTCTCAGATTTAATAGAACATTTCTAAAGCCACATGAAAGTTAGCTCTTTGGAACTGGCACCCTTGTGCACTGTTGGCGAGAATGTAAAATGGTACAGCCACTGTGGAAAACAGTATGGTAGTTCCTTAAAAAATTAAAAATAGAATTACCATATGATCCAGCAAGTCAGCTTCTTGGTATATACCCGAAAGAACTGAAAGCAGGATCTTGAAGAGATATTGGTACACCCATGTTCATGGCACTCTTCACGATAGCTAAAATGTGGAAGCAACCCAAATGTCCATCAGTGGATGAATGGATAAGCAAAATGTGGTATATGCTTGTTGTTACATACAATGGAATATTATTCAGCCTTAAAAATTCTGTAATATGCCACAACATGGATGAAGCTTGTGGACATTATGCTAAGTGAAATAAGTCACACAAAAAAACAAATACTGTATGATTCCATTTATATGAGGTATTTAGAATAGTCAAAATCACAGAAACAGAAAGTAGAATGATGGTTGTCAGGGAAACGGGGAATGGGGAGTTACTGTTTAATGGGTATAGATAAGAGTTTCAGTTTGACGAGATGAAAAGAGTTGGGATGAATGAAAATGAAAAGAGCTGGTGATGGCTGAATAACATTATGTATTCAGTACCACTGAACCCTACACTTTAAAATGGTTAAGATGGTAACTTTTATGTGCATTTTATCACACATGAAATTTTTTTTTAATTTTTGAACTTTTTTTATTTGGAAAACTTTAGACATAAGCTATATACAAGTGGAGAGAAAAGTATAACCATCACTTAACCAAGTAGCCATCACTCAGCTTTACCAGTTAACAGCATTCTGTCATTCTTGTTTCGTATATTTCCCCCCATTTAAAAAAAATTAACTCCTTGGTCCCACCCAAAATAAACAAGGGTGTGCATAACCTGGAATATTTAACAAACGAATAGCAATAGTTTACCTACTGTGTAAACTCATTCGAATATAATGTCATTGTTACCCTAGAGGGGGCTTAGAAGGCACAGAGGAGAGGACCTTTGCTCACCACAGAGGTTCCAAAGAGGGTTCCCAAAGAACATGACTCCTAAATTGAGTCTGACATGATAATGGGCTAGGAAAAAGTGAAAAGCCAGTGAGGAAGAGAGAAGCAAGTTTAGATGAAAGAAAGAACAGAGCAAAAGGCCCAGAGGCATGCGATTGCATGGCACAATGGAGGAGTGTCAGTGGTTTGGCATTACCAGGGCCAGCCGATCTCCGGAGAGGGTGCTGGGAAGTTAGAAAGGAACTAAGGGTCATGCTCAAACTGCAGTTCCTCAAGAAGGTTGGTAGAACCACTGTCCAGAAAGAATCCTTTTAGGCCACATCAAGGCTTTAGAATTTTCCAGTAAAAAGCACAGCCAGGTGGACGCTTGAAACCTAGTGAACAGCATTTTCAGCAAGCCAAGGTAAAATCTGCCTACTGAGAAGGATCCTTCCAGAACACCTTCCTGCCCAGCAAGACCAAGATATTCTCTAACAGCTTATCTGCACCCACTTGGAAAGACTCAGTGGAATTTAACCTGCTTTAAACAATTTAGGCATTTTCTCAAGCCATCTAAAGTATTTCCTTTACTAGGCCGGAGATGGATTCTCTTTGTTTCAGTCATACAAATCAGACACAAAGTAAGTGCTCTTTCAGTTAGTACTGGCAACCCTGTGACCTTCCTTTCAGATAAATGACTGTTCAGTAAAAACTCAGGACCCCCATGCTTCTATTGTCCTTGCTAATGTGATATAATGATTCCACAGGCGGAGTGGGTGGGCTTAATTAAGTTACCCCACAAATGAAATACACTGTACCATTGAGAATGTTACTTAAAAGTGGGTACCTCTGCTTCAGAATTGAGCTGAAAACAGAGCCCTAAGGCCACCATTCCATCACTCTCCGTTGTGGTAGCACCCAAGTCTTTCCAAGATTTTCCTCAGAAATTTGTCCCTGATTCTTCCTCAGATGGAAGGGCTATAACAGTTTTTTACCCCATCAGTATGCAGTGCTTTTACATATGAAATTTTTAATGATGGGAAATTGAATGACAAAACGAATAATCACTTCTTCTAGAAAATGAATTTTTAAAAGGATTGATGCATAACGTATAACAAGCTTGAGTATAATATACAGGTGCATGCTTAGAGACGTATGTATTGAATCAAGGAGCTTTTAAACAAATATTTGGTAATGAAATATGTCTGTTAAAGAGAACACAGAAGAGTTCTTCCTGGTTTTTTAGGTTGAATTTCAGCAAGGCCTCTCTTGCAGAAACTTCCTTGCTGAACTCTCCAATAAGAGAAAGAAAATGAGAAAAAAAGTCAAGACGTACATTTAAAGCCATTGTGGTTTTTGTGTTTTTGAGACTGTTCCAAATCAATTTATTTATAGAGAATTTATCTTCCACAAGATGACATACAGTACAGCCTGACTTTGGCAACTTCCAGCTGAGAAGCAAAGCTGGTGACCACCATTACATCAAGGCCTAAGAGGTGGTTGGTTGTTTATTTTCCTCTCCTGTCTGGTGAGACATTACAGCTTTCTACCTTTGTCCATCCTGGGAAAATGAGAATGCACTTCCTAACCAGGCCTCAGTTCCTCAATTTGCAGAATAGAGATGACACAAGCCCCATCCTTTGACACTTCCTTCCCATAGTTTCTCTCCTCCAGCCAGCTGTGCTATGAACAAGGGCAGAGGACAGTCACAGTGGCATTCTTGATTGTAGGCCCTATGTGATTCTTGACAGGTGAAAGAATTAAGCCCTAAATGCCCTAAGGCACCAACAGTATGCATCAACTTCTCTCCTATGCATGAAGAATGGAACTTGTTAACGTGCCAACCTGGAGGGAATTCAGAAAATAGTACTCAAACGATCTTCTTGTTCTGCGGTTCAGATAAGGAGCCCTGGTTGAAAAGTTAAGCTATCCCCTTCCAGGACTATGGGGGAAACCAGCTGGGACAGGAATCCAACCAGGTCATGAGAATGTCTCGCCCACAGCAACCTCAGTGTGATGAGGAGTGAAGAGTATAGGGAAAGCACTGAATCCTCCAGACTTACTGAATGGGCTTATGCCCATATACGTGTGGGAAAAGTTGAGGGTCATTAACTTTGATATTGACATTCTGCCATTCATTCATTTATTCATTCAAAAAAATTGAGATGTCAATTTAGGGTGACTAACCATATAGGTTTGCCTAGGATTAAGGGGTGTCCTGGGACACAGGACTTGCGGTGCTAAAACTACACAGTCCCAGGCAAACCAGGATGGTTGGTCACCCTAGAAACCATGACCACTCATTCAATAAATACCAGCAGTCTATTATGTGCTGTAAATGTGCAATGAGAAGAATGAGCTATGATAAGAATGACTCTGGGAGCACATAGGAGGACAACATAATAGACAAGAGGAAGACTTCCTAGAGAATGTGATCCGTAGGAATTTGGGTTAAGGGGGAGAAAGAGGAAAAGGTGTTTGAAGCAGAGAGAAGAAGCACAAACGAACAGAGACATCGTCATTACCATCATCACCTCTATCATCATCGTGACATTCACAGCCACTGGTGATTTGATGCTCCCCACGGGCCAGGCCCTGTGCTAATCACTTTATGTACACGGTCCACATTATTGACCATTCCATTCCTCTTGAAACACTCTTCTTGCTTGGCTTCTGGAATATTACCCTAGTATTTCTCCTACCTCTGTGGTAGTTTCTCTGCAGCCTCCTTGGCTGGCTCCTTCACCTATTGCCGAAAAGATGGCACGCCTCCAGGTTTAGGCCATGGCTCTCTTCTCCTGTGAATTTTGACACCCTCTCTGGCACCCTCCCCACTCCCACAGCAGTGGCTCTGTGCTGATCCCCCCCAAATATGGATGGCCCGAGGTAAAATCTCTTCTCAAATCCTAATCAGTATTTCCAGCTGCTCAGGCCCACCCTAACATTTGTGGACTCAGCCAAGAGTACGAATGGAGGCTTATACAGCATATGTTAAATGTGTTAAAGTTATAAATCAAGCTAACAAATAAAATATGTTCTATCCTCCTACCCTGACAAATAAACTTTCATAATACCCCAAAGGCTGAGGTTAATTGTAGAACTTCAGATTTCCACACCAGATCATGAAGTGTGAGGAAGTCATCTTCTAACCCACAGCCCACCGTTTCTCCTCTCACCGTCAGCCCCAGCATACACTACAAGGGGGCTGGCATCCATATGCGCACTCACTCTGGTCCTTGTAACCATGTCCATCAACAGCCCCCAAAATAGCTGCTTCTCGACCATCCCTCAGGGTCTAGGGGCGTGCACCCTATAGAGACACTCTGCTCCCTGGAGAGTAGACCTGAGAAGGAAGCCAGAACAGGCACTGGAAGCAGGCTCTGTGCTATCTGAGCAAGGAATTCTGTGATCCTGGGGACCTGGAGGAGTCTTGAGTAGGAGGGAGTATGGGCTCTGGGTAGGGAGGTCCCCTTGGCCCTGTATGAAGGTGTGCATCTGGAAGAGGACCAGAGCAGGGCCCTGTAAAGTGAGGCTAGGACACGGTTCTCTCTTGCAGTCCTGAAAATGTCTACTAGCAACTCCTCCTGGAGGACCACAGGCCCTAAAACATCACATCAAACACTGAACCCATCATCCTTTCACCCAGATCTGCTTTCCTCTACTCTGGCCTCATTGAAAAGTGCCTCCCTCCACCCTGTCACCTAAGCCACACTACTTGCAGGTACCTGTGGCCTTGCTCATGCCACTCCCTCTGCCTGGAACGTCCTTCTTCCCTTTCCCACTGCTTGCTGCACATTCCCTTATACTTGGCCCAAGCGTCGTATCCCCTGTAATGTCTTCCTAACCCCACCAGCCCTCTCTTCTTGGTCCAAAGAGAAAGAACCATTCTCTCTCAAAAATATCCTTGTAACACTTCATGGTACTATTTCCTTACAGGTTAGTTGCCCCAACTGGACTGAGTTCCTTCAGGGACTTTAACTATCTTTGTACCCTCACCACCTTGCGTGGTACTGGGACATAGCTGATGCTCAGTAAATTTGTTGAATGACTAGGTGGATGACAGACAAAGACATTATTGTTTTGTACATGCTTTTTTCACATGGCTTTAATAACACTCAGAAGATTTTTACAAAGTGTGAGTTGTCTTATGAATACCGAAATCTTTTTTATCAGAGAAAGTAGCCAGAGGATAATTCTGACCTTCTTATGTAAGTTAAATCAAATTGAAAGTGCTAAATATGTTCTTAGTCAAATGTAATTTTCATCTTCCTTGGAATTTTTTGGATGTCATTATACAATAGTTGTTTATACAATTTTTGGTGTTTGTTTTTTTTGTGTGTGTGGTACACGGGCCTCTCACTGTTGTGGCCTCTCCCGTTGCGGAGCACAGGCTCCGGACGTGCAGCCTCAGTGGCCATGGCTCACGGGCCCAGCCGCTCCGCGGCATGTGGGATCTTCCCGGACCGGGGCACGAACCCGTGTCCCCTGCATCGGCAGGCGGACTCTCAACCACTGCGCTACCAGGGAAGCCCTGGATTGTATTTTTTTCTCATCTTATTTAGAAAATTTATGGTTTAGACTATATTAGCTTGATGAAATTAAGAATTAAAGCGATTAATCACCACGTAGTTAAGCTAAAAAAAAATTGTACTTTCAACTTCGAATGGTTTCACAGAAAAGAAGTAATTGATGTTGTGGTTCACGTTGTGTTGGCAATGTGGGAGCCTCCATGGATGTTTGAATTCTCTACAATGGTACCTCAAATTTTAATTTCATTTTCTTCATGCTAGCTTGGTTTTTTATTATCCTTTGTCTGGTTTACCAGGTAAAAATCAAGATTCCCATTCTCAAGACTGGAAAGTTGGCATTGTTGGGGATCCTGTCTTCCTTTCTCATTGTTTTCCATTCCCCATCTGACTAGCCGATATTTCTAGGTTCTGCTCATGGAACTTGGAGCAAACCTTTGTCTGCTTTGAAAAAAGATTTTTTCAATATTCTAAACTAAACTTGGTGAGATGTTTTCCCTAAGTGACTCCCTTCTGCCTGAGAAAAAGGGAGTCACACGGGGAAAACATCTCCTTTATCTTACTGCCACATTCTCACGTTCACTGGGTCCAAAGCAAAGTAAGTCACAGCCCCTGCCATTCATGTGGAGGCTGGGGAAGACATAGATGTACCCCTATTACAATAAAAGGATTGATCAGGAATAAAAGAGCTTCTGTTTTTCCAGATGTAAGCTTTTTTGCTAACTGCCAAATATTTCCTCAGAAATTTGCTTCTCAATTTATTTTTTAAACTTTGGACAGAAAAGTTGAAAGAATAATACAGTAAACCATTCATATACGGTATACCCACTTAGATTCAACAATGGCTAACATTTGCCATATTTGCTTTCTCCTTCTCAGTCTCTGTCTCTCCACACACGCATGCATGCACGCGTGTGTGTGTGCATACACACACACACACGTGCAATTTTTTGGATGAACCATTTGAAAGTAAGTTACAGATGTTATACTTCAGCTCTAACTTTCAGCATATTTCTCCTAAGGATACTCTCCTACAAAACCACAACACCATTACCACATTTTTTTAAAATTCCTTAATTTTATCTTTGATCCAGTCTATGCTTGAATTTCCCTAATTGTCCCTAAAATGTTTTTTATAGCTGTTTTATTTTTCCTAACTGGATCTGACAAAGATTGCACTTTGCAAGCTCATGTCTCTTTAGTCTCTTTTAATTCTTTTAATCTAGATCAGTTTCCCCACCTTTGTTTGTTCATGACATTGATATTTTGAAGAATCACTTATGGTTTTCTTTCACAATGTCCACACTCTAGATTAGTCTGATTGTTTCCTTCTAGCGTCATTTAACTTGTTCCTCTAAAGGCTTCACAGTTTCAGGATGAAGACTTCTGGCAAAAATACTTCACAGGTAATGTTGTGTATTTCATACTGCACCATCTCAAGAGCACATAATAGCCATTGTTCCACTCTCAGTGATTACAAATTTGATCACTTAGCTAAGATGTCATCTAAAGAAGATGTGGTACACATATAAAATAGAATATTACTCAGCCATAAAAAGGAACGAAATTGGGTCATTTGTTGAGATGTGGATGGATCTAGAGAGTGTCATACAGAGTGAAGTAAGTCAGAAAGAGAAAAACAAATATCATATATTAAGGCATATATGTGGAACCTAGAAAAATGGTACAGATGTACTGGTTTGCAGGGCAGAAATTGAGACACAGATGTAGAGAACAAACGTATGGACACCAAGCGGGGGGAGCAGCGGGGGTGGGGTGGGGATGGTGGTGTGATGAATTGGGAGATTGGGATTGACATGTATACACACATGTATAAAATTGATGACTAGTAAGAACCTGCTGTATAAAAAAATAAATAAAATTAAATTAAAAAAAGATATCTACCAGACCTCATTGTTGTAAGGGGACATTTTCCATTTTTAATCAATAAGTAATCTGTGGGACAATACTCTGTCACCATGTAAATATCCTGTTTCCCAACAGCTCTTCACCTAGTGATTTTATCACCCATTGATGGTCCTTGCTTAATGTTTTACAACATTGCAGGTTGTAAAACGGCTTTTCTAATTCTTTGACCCCTTTGATATGTATTAGCTGGCATTCTTTTTGTAAAGAAGTACTTTCCTCTCCCCTTCTTTCCTTTTCTGAGTATTCCTATTAACTGGTGTATTTTTTAAAAATTGAGTGTAAATGTTATCAATTGCATGCATTTTACTTTTTTGTCCTCAACTTGTCCCAAATTTGGCCAGCATGCACTGTTCATGCCAGCTCCTGTGTCCTTTTGACACATCTCCATCAGTTTTTGAGTAGTTTCTTGCTTTCTGGCACAAAATGTTCCAGGTTTATCTTGTACTTTCTCTGCTCAGAACTGGAATCAGCCATTTTATTCAAGGATCCTCAGAGATTCTAAACGCATCCTTTTTTGTTTTTCATTCCAAACTTTCTAAAAGTCATCATTCTGTACTTGTTGCACTCAGCCAATCAATAAACACTTCAATGGCTCTCCCTAGGTCCTCAGAAGTTTTCCTTCTCAGTTCAGCCCTTATCCTGGACCCTTGCTCTCAGTGCTGTCTCTGTACAGCTTTTAGCGTCTCCTTCAGTCCTCTCCCGAGGTGTCTTATCGGTGGGTGTAAAAAGTGAGCATTGAGTCAAACTGGAAAATGGATAATCTCACAAATGCCATCGGGAAGCTGCAGATGAAAGCTTAAACAAGCAGGGCATGGGCAAGAGAAAAGCACAGACCCTCAACCAGCAGGATGCAGCTGCCCTTGACAGAGAGGCCACATCTTCCAGCAGCCCCTGCTCTCATCCTCACACCTGTTTGCTTCCAAGAAGACCGAGAGGACTGGGGGAGAGCAGAAGCTCTGCTTTAATCTCAGAGTTCAATGCTTGGGGTAGGGTGACCTCAAGATCAGGAGAGAAAAAGGAAGGCAGCTACTGCCCTGGGTCCCCAAAGGTCACTCCAATATTCATATGAACCCGTAAGACTATCATTTTGGCTATTTGTATAGAAAACTCCTTTGTTTATTCTTCTCTTGTGTTCATGTTTAAGTTTCTGTATTTGAAAATATTCTATCTGAACTTCCTATATTTTTAGGATCAATAGTAAGTAAAACTAGAGTACTCGTTTGTACCAGTGATTCCTAGTTATCTTCATCTTATTAAAACTCTTAGCTGTGGATCAAAGGTCTCCTTCAGCTGTGCCTTTCTGTGGCATTATCTTCCAGCAAGCCCTGCATTATGCTCTCCTTGCCCCAGCAAGTGCCTCCTGGCTATTCCCTCTTCTGCCTCTGAGTCGTTTGACATCATACAGAGAGCTCATCACTGCACAGGGACTCTGGAGGTAGGGATTTATATCGAAGTCACCACAAACCAGCTCTGTGATCTCGGGGTAAGTTCATAACCTCTCTGGACCTCAGATTGCAAACGGTCATGTAATCTTTTGATTCTAAGGTTCCTTTTAGTAAGGGCAGGGGGGCCAAAGGAGAGGGAAAGAGACATCCTAGAAATCTTTTTTCTCAAATTATACATTACACATTTTTTCTCAACTTATACATTGTTTGAGTGAGAAGTGATTTCAGAGGTCATTTAATGTAACTTTCTAATGAGGAAATTAAAGCCCTAAAAATGAGGTGATTTGCCCAAGGTCCTGCTTCTAGTTGAAGGAAGAGCCAGGTCTAAAACCCAGTTTCCCTGATTCCCAATCTAGTCCCTTATATACTATACACGGCTGGCTCCCATCTCCATCCTCTTTAAAATTCTGCTAACCCTCTAATCCAGCCATAGTAACTCCTATCTCCTACCCTCCTCACCTTTCTGTCTGTGTTTTTGTCCCTTCTGATTATAATAGTAGCTAATATTTTTCAAACACTATATTCTAGGTTCTGTGCTAAGCATTTTACAGTGTATCACTTTTTTTTTTTTTTTTTTTTCCTGCGGTACGCGGGCCTCTCACTGTTGTGGCCTCTCCTGTTGCGGAGCACAGGCTTTGGACGCGCAGGCTCAACGGCCATGGCTCACAGGCCCAGCTGCTCCGCGGCATGTGGGATCGTCCCAGACCGGGGCGCGAACCCGTGTCCCCTGCAATGGCAGGCGGACTCTCAAACACTGCGCCACCAGGGAAGCCCTACAGTGTATCACTTTTAATCCTCATGGCAAACTTGCAGGGTCAGTTCTACAATCATCCAAGTTTATAGATGGAATAGCTGAAGCTTAAAGGATTTACATAATTTTCCCAGTCACACAAGCTGGTAGATCTCAGAATTAGATTTCTAACTCATCTCTATCTGGCCTCCAGATCTATTCACAGCACTTTTCTGTCTGTGAATACAGTGTTCAGTCATTCATCCATTCATTATCTGGGTTCTTACTAAATACCTACTAGTGCCCAGCACTGTTCTGGGCACTATGTGAAATAAGAAATGGAAGACCCTGTTCTAACTGGAGATACAAAATCTATAAACATAAACAACTAGAATACAATTCAAGGCAACGCACATTTTATAGGAATTCCAAGTAGTTCCTTTTTATGTCAATATCCTAAATAAAAGCTTTCTGAAGGCAGGATTTCAGTCTATGGTTTCTAGAATACAGTGGGCTCCAAATGGATAAAAGGAATAATCTCTTGTCGGACAGAAAATAGAGGCTGGGGCTGAAAAAGCAGGTTTACTGCTAAGAGTCAAACCTAAGTCCTGCGTTCATATAGAATTTGCAGATCCTCTAAAATTGTGTCAAGAAACTATCAGCAACAAGAAAAGCTGAGTATCTACTATATGCTACGTACAATCATGGGCACCTGTAAGACAAAAAGACAAGGAAGACAATGGGAACGCTCAGACCAATCAGAGGTAAAGCCAGACTGGGGTGCACGCAGTGCCTTATCGCTGATGTGATCAGAAGGGGCTTTAGGATTATCTAAAGCATCTTGGAGAAAGAGAGTTATCTTCCAGGGAGAAGTGGAAAATGACAAACTTAGTATTTGGGGGGTTTAAGAAGAGGAGAGGAAGTTTGGGGTTTGAAGTGAGGACTTAGTAAGCCAGGAAGTCCTCCAGCCTTCTCACCACCCTCTACATCCAGGGGCAGGCTCCCTTAAGATGGGAATTTGATTGGCTTTCATGGCACTCATCTGTACTGACTCACTCCTAGGTCGCCACGCATTTATGTATGAATAGTTTAACTATCTGTATTCCTTTGCTAGACTTTGGAATTATTGAGTCAACTTAAAATCTTAAAGTCAATACATTTAAAATCAGTTTGGCCTGTGGCCCGATTTAGTTTGATCTGAGACACCCAAGTCTCTTCACTGGAGACTGCGTTAAAGTTGTTGAATTATGGAATGAACATGCTACTGTCACTAACAATGGAATCATTTCTTCCAAAACTGATGTTGGGTGATGACTTCCTCTCCACTGGAACTTTGTATCCTTCAATCTGGAGTTTTATGATGTACTAAAATAGCAACAACAGCAACAAATGGAGTTTCCTGGAGAGAGGTAGAACCTTCCCTCTTTAGGCAATTAGCTTTTCTAGCCCTTTAGACAATATCTTTAATACATTAAAATATGCCAACTGGCCTCCAGAAAAAGAAAATGAATGGCCTCCCAAGGTCCTCCCCAGACTCAGCATTCTGAGATACTGTACTTCATGTAGATACTAATTCCCTTTTCAGTGTTTTCATTAGTCTAGTAGGGCTGTGAAAGTTACAATCCCTTTGTGAAAAGACTGAAATTGAACAGGTTTTTACAATATGGCTCTCTTCTGGAGGGCCATCTTCCCAGAGGCTCCAGCTCTCCTGACAGGCTGCCTCTCTCTACAAGGGTCCACTCTATGTAACTTTCTGAAGTGCACATGCAAACATTTCCCCTGACTTTGAGGTCAGTGTGTTGGTAATTCTGTGGTATGCAATGATCTAATACCCAGGGAGTCTGTTACCATGCGACCAAAGCTGAGGTCAATTATGATTCCCCATCAGTGACCCAGAGCAGCTCTCATGCCTTTCACTGCAGTCTATTTCAAAGAGCAGACACTTTAACATTTTTAAAGGGAACCAGAATTATCATTCAGATGATTAACTGCCACACAGACAGACATTCTCTTATGACTCACTGAAGTGCAGGTCTTAAGAGGTTATGCATTCCATCCCAGTGTATTAAAGAGAGTGAAGACAAATAGATCAGAGCAAATCAAACGTTGCACATCAGAGATGCCAAGCTCAACAGAATAATCTTCTAATGTTAATATATGGGCTATATAACCCCACTGGGCAAAAACATGTTTTATTCAGGAAAACAACAAATCAAGTAATCTCTCTATAAAAAGCCATTTACAGGTCATTTGGAAATTGAATCCATAATCTTTCATAAAGCCTGTTTAGACCAACGATGATGGAGTCTCAAATAAATAAAACTGAAAGCAATGATAAATTAGCTTCCTAGCGTTTATATGTTTATTACATTGTAATCATTCAAACCCACTGAAGTCAAATTTGTTTTGCCCATTTCCTAAATTGAATCCAGTGAGCTCCTTGTCCTTACACAAAACCAATTCATATTGTCAAGTAAGTGACAGCAAGAAAAATTAATATCATGCTGGTTTTTACCATCCAAAGGGATTTTACTAAGTGTAGGTAATAATACAAGCTTTTACCATCCAGAAATCTATGATTTAGATGTAAATTCTAGCCACATGTTCTGATACCCTTAAAATGGCAATGAAATAAAAGTTGACCTGGGGGAATATGTCATACCCAACATGTGAAAAAGATCCCTAGGGCCTTATTCAGGAAATAAAGAGCTGTGCTAGAATTTTATTGAAAAATCGTGATGACAAAGCCCTTTCCATTTCAAAATCACAGTTCATCAACATCATTGAATCAATGGCTGGAAATGAATGGAGAGGGTCTCATTTTGCTCTCTGCTTGGTGCCCAGCTTTGGGTAATGCATTCATATCACCAGCTACAAATCAGGTCAGGAGACTGCTCAGAAAATTCCCTAGGATGACAGGGTTCCTGCTCGTCAGAGGCCCAAGCCGGGCTGAAGCTTCCCTGCTGCTGCTGGCTGTAGACCTACTTCTCACTGATCCACTGTCAGTCTCTGGAATGCCGGCTTCCCCCAGAAAATCCAAAATGCCTTCCTTCCTAGGAGCTCAAACACAGGCAGTCTTCCTTGGCATTGAGGCTGCGAAGGCCTCAAAACATTGATTCCTCCTAAGTCAGCCTTATTAAGGTATTTCTCTTAACTAGGATTTTTGGATAGAGGTTGCTATCTGAAATTAGACAAAGGAGACCTGGGGCTGCATAAGGCAGGTCTGAGACAGGCTCTCTAGAAGCCAGGCACCTTACTCGGTCCACTCCGCCTGGTTTGCAGTTGAGGGAAGGGAGGGATGATGATTCCTTGAAGGGGGGGGGGGGGGGGAACGTGGGAGGAAAGGTAATCAGTGCACGTGAACTGCCGAGAGCTGCCTAGAGCCTAGAAAGGAGCATTCTCCCCTTCCCAATCACAGGGCAAATATTTACCGAGCTGGACTCCGTGCGCGTGTAGCACTGCAGGCAGCTGGGGAAGGGCCTCGCAGGCCTCAGGTTAGGGCTTCGGAGGTCTCCTGTTTCACCTAGCTAGCCCGGCTGGGGAACGGAAGAAAGGATCTCAGAGGCAGGAAGACCTGGTTTGAATGCTCTGGCACCACATAACTGTGGTTGCCTTTGCTTGAATCACTGACTCTCTGAGCTTCCGTTTCCTCAACGCACAGCGAAGGCTAAGAGCGTCTATGCTGCGGGGTGACTGTGAGACTGAGTCAGTGGCTGTCAGTTGCCTGGCACCGCAGAAACCTGTTTTCCATCATCCTGCCCTCACTGTCCCCACGCTTCCCGGACTCTGTATTGGACAGGACAGAGTTCTGCATCCCGCAATGTAGCCCTTTGTCACTTTCCTTCCTGGGGCTTATCTCATTTCCATGGCAAAGTTGCAAGTTCCTTGAGAGCAGGAGTTGCATGGTGCCCAGCTCTGCATGTCCCCCAGGACCAGCCCCAGCTTCACTGTGGGTTTCTGAATCACACGCAGACTGTCTGCTCAGAAACAGAGGAGAATGAAGCCATCCATCTCTCCCCCCTCTCTCTCTCTCCTCTGCTGCAGTCAGGCCTGCCGCCAGAAAAAGCCCAGTATCTCCCTTCATCGTTTCCCGCAGCCTCCACGAGCTTGAACAGTGGCGGAGGGGTTGAGACAAGGAGCCGCTTCAGACCATGGCTGCTACTCGAGATCCCCCTCCAGCCTCCTGAGCTGCACCCCTCCTAGGTTCCCTTGTGGGAGATGAGGGAAGGGAGAGGCGCCACATGTGGAGGGGTTCAGAGAGAGAGAGAGAGAGAGAGTTTCCTGCCCCTCCTCCGTCTGTGCCCTCCCCCACCATCAAATCAAGACGGTGTCCCCAAATTCACAGCACCCTTCTTCCTTATGGGTAAAATCAGGGGAACGAACTCCCTTTCCTGAGCGCTAGAGGCCCAGGTCCTATGGATGACGATTTACAGAGGTTAGTTTAGTTCATCCTCAGAACATGAGGAAACAGGGTAAATCTGACCGGCCCCATTTTACAAATGAGGAAACTGAGGCTAAGAGAGGCTAAGTGCCTCCCCCAAGTCACAGCCAGAAAGTGACTGAGCTGGGATTTGAGGGCCCCAGGCTGCCTGACCCCCTCAGCTGCAGCAGACTGCCTGCTAGCAGGTGGCAGGAGGGAGCTGACTCATGGCTTTGGATTCATCCAGTTCTCTTTTCTGCATTAGCGTTGTTACTTCAGCCTGATGAACAGATATTGCAGTATGCACCTCTCACTTTGCAAAACAGCTACATGAGGCTGCTTGCCTGCAAGCCCAAAGAGTCACGGCATTTCCAGCTAACAGCCTGACAAGAGTGCTTGTCGGTAAGTTAAAAGAGACTGAGTGCTTAGAGATCATCTAAATCAGGGATCTTCAGCTGGAGTTCAAGGGTGGACCTCAGGGGAACCTGTAAAGCCCTGAATTTGTGTATACAAACATTCTTCTAGGGCAAGGGTGCAAAACTTTCATCAGATTCTCAAAGAGGTTTTAAGCCCCAAAGGGTTAAGAACTGTGCACGGTCTGGCCAACCAGACCTCACATTCCCAGGCTCCTGTCTTTGATCCATGAGGCAGGACAACTTGTGACGGAGAAAACCCAGAGCTGAACACCAGAAGCAGAATCTGAGCTCTGCATCTTCTGGCAAACATTTTAAAGACTCATGAATTATTAAAATGGTTAATTAAGTCAACCTTCACCAGAGAATATTTGCTGTTCCCTCTCATCATTGAGCTCCCTGTGAAGTTCGAGTTCGCTGCATCTGAAGCACAAGGTCAGTTCCCTTTGTTCCTTCCTCGCTGGTCTAGGAAGAACTTGGAGTGGCCTGCTGCGCTGAATAGTCGCAGCCTGCCGTAAGCACCTCAGTGCACACAGCTGGGAGGCTCTGAACCCATTTTCTCTCCTTTGCCTGACACGATTCAGGGTTGGTGCAGCCAACCTCCCACCTTAACCCCACACCTTCCGTTCTGTCAGGCCTCTCACTCAGTGATCCACATCAGCCGTGCCTGTTCCCATATCTTCCCCTCTTACCAGGATGGTCCTGCCCTTGGAATGCCGTGAGTGAGTGGCCTTGAACCAAAATATGCAACAGTCATCGAGTCAGCATAAGTCCTGAGGTTGCGCTGGCTTCCCTACATTTTGTTTTGTTTTTTATAAATTTATTTATTTTTGGCTGTGTTGGATCTTCGTTGCCGCGCGCAGGCTTTCTCTAGTTGTGGCGAGCGGGGGCTACTCTTCGTTGTGGTACACGGGCTTCTCATTGCAGTGCCTTCTCTTGTTGTGGAGCACGGGCTCTAGGCACGTGGGCTTCAGTAGTTGTGGTTCGTGGGCTCTAGAGAACAGGCTCAGTAGTTGTGGCGCACGGGCTTAGCTGCTCCGTGGCGTGTGGGATCTTCCCAGTGGCTTCCCTACATTTTGGAACACATTGACCAGGTATCTTCCTTCCTCTCCTCCATACGTAAATCCTACTTTCAGGACCACTCTCTAATTCCACATCCTTGATGAAACCTTCTTGCTATTTCATCTATTTCCAACTAGATTGGAAATCCCTTGAGAGCAGGAACATATTTTCTTCTACTAACGTTTTTACCAACAGGTTTTATACCAAGCTAGATGCCGTATAAAAATTCTATTCATCAAGAAATTGGCTTCTTCCCATCTCCACCGTCTTTGAAGTTGACCACTTGCCAGCCAGGTCCATTGCAAAATGAAAATACAGGGCCCTGGCCAGGGGTGAGGAAATCAATCTCCCCCTTCCCATAGGCCCACTGCCCCAACCCACAGTCAACAGGTGACTCCCTGAGAGATTGCAGCCTCCATGCTGGCTGCACTCAGTACATAGATCAGAGGCTGCCCACTGCGGCATTGCCAGCCCAGGGCAGAGATTGCTGCCACCTCACCCTGCCATGAGATGCCATGAGCACACACCCCACCTGGACCCTCCCCACACCTGTACCCAGACCCCTGCCAGGAACAGAAGGCAATAGTGGCACACAGGCCTCCCCCCCACCGATGCAACCTGGTCATCACTCCAGGTGGAGGGTGGCAGTGATCACAAGGCAGGGACGGGGAAGGGGAGGCCAGGTGAGGCTCAGGTTGCCAGGGGATAGGGAGCAGATAGTCAAAAATCTATCCCAGGGAGGCAGGAAGGCTAGGAAGACAGGACTGCAGGAGGGTAAAGGCTACCAGTCCCTGGGTACATGCTCCATTGTCCCATTCACTTACAGAAACAAAATCAAAGATAAAATTGCTAACAATTTCAAGACGGTGAACGGTGAGCCTTAACCACCAAGTGTGGGGTCCCTTTTGAGTGTGCAGCCCTGTGTAACTGCACTGGAGGCACACCTATGAAGCCAGCCTGCGGTTTCCTGAAATCTCTGCCATAACTCTACCTGTAAAAGTACAGAGGAACAATGGGTAATTCACTTAGGGACACAAAAAGTTACCCTAACAGCTATGGATACCCCCAGTTACTACCTCTCCTGTCGTGTATGGATAGGAGGATTCATGACTTGGAAAGATATCTGTAGGGGGATGAGTAAAATTGGCCAATAAGGCACTCACTTAATATTCAGCAAACAGATAAACAGCTTTGGTGGAAAATTCTGGGGTATTTTTAATAAAAAAAAAAAAAAGAAGTTGATTTAGCCGTGACTTGCCTCCCCTTTCCCCACTGAAGTCATTTCCCTTCTTATCTTCCACAAAATTCCATGATTTTTAATGCTTATCAATCAGAACAGAAATGGTTAAAACAAATTTCACTCAATTCCTATTAGGCCTCAACAAGATTAATGCAGTGTCACTGGTTTTAAACCCAGTGTTAACCACCGCAAGCTGTACACTATTTTTCTCTCCCTCACATCTTTAATTCATGACTGTAGCTGAATCTTTACCCTAAGAAGATTTTTAAAAGGTTGATTGATCCAACTGGCACTGGCCTGGATTGGATCCCATGATGGATAATGCATTTTTTTTTAAAGCAAATAGTCCCTTTTCTCAATAACTGAAGTCTTTTTTTTTTTAATTTATTTCTTTATTATTTATTTGGCCGCGTTGGGTCTTTGTTGCGTGGGCTTTCTCTAGTTGTGGCGAGCAGGGGCTACTCTTTGTTGCAGTGGGCAGGCTTCTCGTTGCAGCACGCAGGCTTCTCATCACAATGGCTTCTCTCGTTGCAGGGCATGGGTTCTAGGGTGCGCGGGCTTCAGTAGTTGTGGCGCGCAGGCTCAGTAGTTGTGGCGCACGGGCTTAGTTGCTCTGTGGCATGTGGGATCTTCCCGGACCAGGGCTCGAACTCCTGTCCTCTGCATTGACAGGAGGATTCTTAACCACTGCACCACCAGGGAAGTCCCAATAACTGAAGTCTTGATAGAGTGAGGCTGCCATCAAGAAATGAATTTCTGAGCTGGGCTGGGACAGGGCCTGCTGCCTGTTTGCACCAATGACATCTGAATTTCTCTTTTTCCTTTCAAGCATCCTGAGATTTTGGCTGGCTGTGTGTGCCTCATCCAGCACCCAGCTGCTGGGTTAACATCTGTGAGCTGCTAATTAGCTGGGGAGTTTTGTAGCGCACAAAGTGAACTGTGATGCCCAACAATTGTAACAGAACAAGGTCTCAGAATGGAAATGAGCTGCTGGGATGCCGGACAGTTTTGCATAGTGGTGTCTGAAATCTGGGAAAAATTTCCTCTGTAGTTGCTAGTTCCTACTCATCTGCAAGTGTTTCCAGGGACAGAGAGGTTTTATTTATCTCTTGGTGTCTACTACATAGTTAGCATCCAGTAAGTGCTTATTGAATTGACACAGCCCAGCCCTCTTTCTTTTCTCCATTTCGCCTCCAAATTCTTCCCCTGGGAACTAGTATTAGTACCATTGGTCACATCCTTGCTAGAGATTTTCTCACTAAGAAAATCTTATCAATTGCTTCAAGGGTCAGGTGAAGAAGCACCGGCATTTTTTTTTTTTTTTTTTTTTTGCAGTACGCGGACCTCTCACTGTTGTGGCCTCTCCCGTTGCGGAGCACAGGCTCCGGACGCGCAGGCTCAGCACCCATGGCTCACGGGCCCAGCCGCTCCGTGGCATGTGGGATCCTCCCGGACCGGGGCACGAACCCGTGTCCCCTGCATCGGCAGGCGGACTCTCAACCACTGCGCCACCAGGGAAGCCCGTACTGGCACTTTTAACACACTTTCCAGGCCAGTAAGAGTCTGCTGGATTTCTTCCTTTCTAGGTTTCCATACCACAGAGGTGATTTCTGATCCTAGGGGTCCCTGGAGAAATGGCAGGTGATCCCTTTCCTCACTGGCTCAGGAGATCACTACTAGGATCCACTGACCTTTTGTCTGTGGGTTGTTTCTCTAAGCTGAGGCAAAGAATCAAATTATAGACCCAAATCCCCATTAAGCCAATATTCATTTTCCCTGTGCTTTTACGGAAAGTAGTAATAAATCTTGCTTTGTAAGGCCTTTGCCTCCTTATTCAGTCCCTTAGCTAATAAGATCAAGACTATTCCTGGAATTAGATTAATTTGACTCTCCTCTTTCTAGAAGTTTCGGAGCTCTCACTGACCTTTCTTGCAGAAGCACAAGCTGTCTTGTTTTTTTTCTTCCCAGTGGCCTATGAATACCTTGTCATTTAAAGAGCAAAAGTACAAAGGAGAAAGATAAAGGCAGGAAAACTGGGAGTCAGCTTCCACTAACTAGTTATATGGTCCCAAACTCTCTCAGAGCCTCAGTTTCCTTTCTGTAAAATTCAGGACTCAGATGAAAAAGCTATCTTTAAAGGTTCCTTTTGACACTCAAAATCTAGATATCTCAGAGGGTTGAAGCCTTCATAAATAGACTATAATTCTCTAGGCCTAAGGAGATTGTCTTCTTTGTAATGAGAACAATTTTTTTCTCTTCTTTTCTTTCTTTATTTAAGTTCAGATGATTTCTTTCTAAACCACAGGATTCATTTTCTGAAATTGCTGTTTCTTCCTTCAAAAGCGTCAGTAGTCCTCAGACTTGTCAGCCAGCTCCATCGCTTTTATGTGAGGTCTGTGAAATAAGGGAGCGTTTTAGAGCAGAATGTGAATGAGCAGTGACAGGGCACAGGTGTGGCTGAAGAACCCCCAAGGAGGCCAAGTCAGTCCCCCTTCCATCATCTCCTAACATCCAGAACCCTGTCCAGAGTCTGAGTGAATAAAAGGCTGTTTGTCAATGATGATGCCAATGATGTCAATAATGATTCTTCCAGTGACTAATATGTGCATTAAAATATTGATCCCTCACATTTAGAACCCCAACAATCATGCTGGCCTTAGTTTTTATTTTTTTAACATCTTTATTGGAGTATAATTGCTTTACAAAGGTGTGTTAGTTTCTGCTGTATAACAAAGTGAATCAGCTATACATATGCATATATCCCCATATCTCCTCCCTCCTGCGTATCCCTCCCACCCTCCCTATCCCACCCCTCTAGGTGGTCACGAAGCACCGAGCTGACCTCCCTGTGCTATGCTGGCCTTAGTTTTTACAATCAGAGCAAGCTGTCTTACTGAGATTTAAGGAAAACATTTCCATGGAAGGAGATCATGTCAGAAGACTCCAGAGATTAAGAACACGGACTCTGCAGTGGTCAGGATAAGTTCAAGTTCTGATCCCACCATTTACTAGCTGTGTAAGTTTTAAATTCCCTAAGTTTCTACATCCTCATATGTAAAATGGAGATAATTAATAATACCTACTTCACAGGGTAGGACAAGAAGCAATTGAAATAAATTGTGGAAAGAGCCTAGGAAAGTGTCTGGCACATAGTAAATGCTCAATAGATTCGGTTATTATTAATAGTGATACTGCATTAATAATACATAAGTACAATGTCCCTTGTTTGCCCTAATCTAGAGAAGCAACTGTGGCCTTGGGCATCACATACCTTTCTGGACTTATCTTGGGTCCCTGAAGCAAAGATAAGGTGGGAGAAAATGCTTTTATATTTCAATCATTGAAAGTAATGGTAAATTTCTTTAAAATACCTAAGATTATGGTTTAATGTAAAAATAGCTTTCTTCAAAGAGACAGAGAATAAAGAATTTAAACTAAAAAAATTAAGAAGTTCTTAAAAGAGAAAGAATGATTTGGGCCCTCCATTGATGACATGGGTGAGTTTCAACTCTCACCTTTGGTTGGGGTTGATGCTCTGGTTCTAGCCAATTAGAGAGGTAGTGAACCAGAGAAGAAGGGAGAGAATAAGGACTCTCATGGGCTGTGGCACCATATGGCCTAAAATAGTCCAGAACTCAGTAATGCTTGTTTGACTGAAAGCATCTATTCTTCTGTCATCCACACTCCCTGGAAATCAGATGCTGTTATAAACCTGGAGGGCCAAGGCCGATGAAACACAGTGACTCATGCTAAATGGGGATGATGCCCTGACGAAACAGCAGTCCTAGTTTTTACTTTAGAATACAGATTCATGTTTGAGATGATGTTCACATATTCCCTTGGGTCAGGGGGTGGCCCAAAAAGTGCCAAAGAATTTGTGTTCAGGTTTGTATCTGCCCTAGCTCCTAATGAAAGCCAATATAGTATTGGCTATAACCACCAGAGGGTCCCTAATGGGATTTGCTTATATTACAGAATCAACAGTACATTCAGTCTGTCCCCAGTCAGGGAGGAATAGACAAACACAGAAGTGTGGAATTGCTTCACCAAGTCTGGCTCCAAGGTGTGAAATGTCTCAGTCTGAGGTGTAGCTCAAGCAACCCTTGGAACAAGCTTGACGAGCTCGCTGGCTAGATCCAGAAGATGGAGATAACATAAGTGGAGAGGGAAATTGTGTCCACTCAGAAGTGAAGACAGTAGGTAGACAGACCCAGCCAGCCACTCAAGTATAGTGAGAGGCCATTTGAATTGGAAAAAAAAAAAAAGGTATCATGCAAATCATAACTAAATTATTGCAGGGAAGACATAGCAGAACAGGAAAGTGTGTGCAGGTAAGTGAAGCCTCCATTAATGCTTTCCCTGCACTTACCAGAAGGGGTTTCAATTAACCTGATGAAGACGAAGGCAATCACAGTAGGGAGAAGGGATGGATTTAGGATTAATCTCCTGTTGTTTCCTACACTAATTTATAAGGGAAATGCTTCTAATGAGAGCCTAGTTGGGAATTAACCCCAAGATGATTAGATTTTTTTTAAAAAGAAGAAGAACCTTAAAGACAGTGATTCCCAAACCTGGCTACACACTGGAATCATTTAGAGATCTTTATAAATTTCCAAAGCCCAAAACACACTGCAGCTCAGTGACATCATAATCTCTAGGGATGGGACACAGGCATTAGTTGTTTTTTTTGTTTGTTTGTTTGTTTGGCATTAGTATATTTTGAAGCTCCCCTTGAGTCTAAGGTGCAGACAAGTTTGGGAACCACTGTCTAATGGACCATGTATGTACACTGTGGAGATTTGTTAGGAAATGGCGTGTTAGGTTAAAGGAAAATTAAATACAGTCATTAAGAAATAGCAAGAAGTTAGCCTGCCTTAGAACAGGATGCATGTCTCTCATTTCCTTTATTTGTAATTTTAAAAGTGTGTGTCAGTGTCCAAAAGAAAGGGATGAAGAGACAGAGCCACATTCAAAAAAGAAAAAAAGGGGTCCAACATGGCAGTGTAAGAGAGTCCTGAACTCACCTCCTCCCACAAACACACCGAATGTACAGTTACCCGTGGAACAACTTCCTCTGAATAAAAAAGCCTCAGAACTGACTGAGTGACTCCCACGCAGCTGGCAGAGGAGAGGAGACCCACATTGAAGCTGGTGCCACTGCAGCAGGAAAAATGCCTGGAGTGTTTCACCTCTAAAGATGAGCGGGAATTGCCCTGGTCACTGTGGACCAGGAAAGAGAGCTGTGTGGATCCAACACAGTCACTATCTTGTCTAGATGTAATCTCTCCCCGTTCAACATCATCCAGCTCTTAGAAAGGGGAAATGAACCTGTTTGGTCCATTTTAATCTTGTCAGTGGCATCACGTGGTTAAGAGCACAAACTCTGGAGCTAGAATGATGGATGTGATCTTGAGTAAGGAACATTCCATGTATTACAGACATTCTCTCCATCCCCAAACCACAAATGAGGATAAGATGTCACAGAATCAACCTAAGTATAATGATCCCTGCAGAAGCAGGGCAAGTTTTTCGAATTGATAAATGCTCTCTCTTTCTGATGTTCAAGCTGTAAAAACCATATAATCTTGGCACTTCTAAAAAACATGTTTTCTACTATGTGTAGAGGGCATGGCAGCAAATCAAGTCAAAGAAAGGCATGGAGATTACATCCTTAATTTCACTGTTTTCCCCATAACACATAATCCATGAGACATTGAATTTCAGCAAAAAATTATACCTAGAGGCAGAAACTGTTGCCTGGTCAAACAAATTAAGATAAAGATGTCTTTTTTAGTGTGGATTCATCTTATCTTTGCTCCTTTTTACATATATTATCATTCCTCAATGTATCACTCTTCCTCAAGATAAAGTAAAAAAATCTCATGGACATATACACACTAACAAACGTAAGGTAGCTAGCTAGTGGGAAGCAGCCACATGGCACAGGGAGATCAGCTCGGTGCTTTGTGACCGCCTGGAGGGGTGGGATAGGGAGGGTGGGAGGGAGGGAGATGCAAGAGGGAAGAGATATGGGGATATATGTATAACTGATTCACTTTGTTATAAAGCAGAAACTAACACACCATTGTAAAGCAATTATACTCCAATAAAGATGTTAAAAAAAAAATCTATGCCTAACACACAGAAGAAGTGGCTAACAATCTTAAGCCAAGTTGGGAAGCAGACGGTGCAGTTTCTTTTTTGTTGTTTTGGGGTTTTTTTTTTGTTTGTTTGAGGTTTTTTTTTTTTTTTAGTTGGTTGCTCTGGGTCTTAGTTGTGGCAGACAGGCTACTTAGTTGCGGCTCGTGGGCTCCTTAGTTGCAGCAGGCGGCTCCTTAGTTGCAGCTCCCCAGCTCCTTAGTTGTAACATGTGAACTCTTAGTTGCAGCATACGTGTGGGATCTAGTTCCCTGACCAGGGATCGAACCCCGGACCCCTGCATTGGGGGTGTGGAGTCTTATCCACTGCACCACCAGGAAAGTCCTGACAGTGCAGTTTTTCAGAGTGCTAGTCTCACCTCCTGTGCTCAGCCAGTCGTGAGGATCAAAACATTCCCCTTCTTGTCAACGCTGGATATATTGAGAGTAGGTGATGAATCAGTGGATGTTAAATGTGGTAATCTGGGAAGTGTTCAACCCCTCGGGACAGTATGTAAGGTGGGAGGTTCACGTCATCTTGAAGGCTTTTTTACCTAGTATTCCACCATTGCTCACAGGGAAGATGGCAGTGGATTCTGAGGAAGCTTCCCTCATGGAGCTGGTGTGGGGATAGGCAATGCAGCTGCTGTGGTTGGGACACAGCACACTCCTGGGCCTTTCTCCCCATCTCCTAGATGGAAACAAAGTCTTAATCTGAGAGGGTAGGGTAATAGAGACTATCACCCTTAAGGTCCTGAGGAAGGGGAGGTGAAACACACACACACACACACACACACACACACACACACACACACAACACACACATGCTTCTATTCCCAGGTAAGAGGCAGAAGCATGTACAGAAGGAACTACGACAGGCAAGGCTGGAGCACTGAACAGGCCACACCATGATACTAGCAACACAGGGCCTTCCCAGGACTGAAGATTAACCAGATCCTCAGGAAACACTCTCCCCTTCTCCCCACCACTAGGCCACGGAGCATCAAGAACAAGCAGCAGTGGGATGCTGCTAGCAGAGTTGGAAGAAAGACTCTTAAACTGAAGCACAGCATGAAGCCAAGAGCTAAAATTGAAATTCAAAAACACACGAATTAAAACCCTCTGGAAAACCAGCCTCTACCCTAAACATAAGACATCTCTCCATGATGTGAGGTCTGTGGTACGCTGAGGGCAACAACAGCAATAACGACCCTCCAAGGCAGCCTAACTCCTGATGAAGAATTAATGAAAAACCAACACTAAAGGCCTAGCAGAAGAAAAGGCATAACACTTTCCAATTGTAAAATTGACTTTCCTCAGTCTCCACTTACTGACACCACCTGTCTAACCTACGACCAAAAAACTACAAGGCAGAGAGCCCCAGGCTTGCCATCCCTGTCATGCACGCATGGGGGGCCCGCTGCTCACCATGCCCAGAAGAGCCCAGCCCGACCCCTTTTCCTGCATTTTCATCCAGGATTTCACATTACATTTAGTTGTCATGTCTCCCTACAGAGTTGGAACTGGTGAATTTTCAAAGGCATCAGTCCCACCCCAGCATGCCTTCGGAGACACTCCAGGCCGAAGGGGAGTCTGCAGAGTTCCCCTACCTCTCAGGGGCTCTCTAGGTTTTTAATATAGTCATTATGTATCTTAAAAGGAAAGAAAAGGGGCTTCCCTGGTGGCGCAGTGGTTAAGAATCCACCTGCCAATGCAGGAGACACAGGTTCGAGCCCTGGTCCAGGAAGATCCCACATGCCACAGAGCAACTAAGCCCGTGTGCTACAACTACTGAAGCCCGCGCACCTAAAGCCCGTGCTCCACAACAAGAGAAGCCACCGCAATGCGAAGCCCGCGCACCGCAACGAAGAGTAGCCCCCGCTCTCCGCAACTAGAGAAAAGCCCATGGGCAGCAACGAAGACCCAACGCAGCCAAAAATAAATAGACAAAATAAAATAAATTTATTAAAAAGAAAAGAAAAAACAACTAGAGTTAAATCCAAGTAATTTTTAAACGAGGACCTCGAACTTGGTGTCTGAGAGTGGGATAGAAATCAAGGGAGTTCATTGCCATTTTAGATACAGCAGTTTATATATCTTTGCCTCATAGCATGTTCACATCCATGACCTAATTTTAGCTTGCATCTCTGTGAAGTAGGCAGAGAAAGTATTATTTTTCTCTCCCACTTCCACAGATGGGAAAACAGATCAAGAGCATTTCATGATTTACTCAGCATTACAGAGCAAAGCGAGTGCAGGATAGGACTGGAATTTGGTTTTGCAAAACTCCCTGCTGAGTGTCCTTTCCTCCATGCTGTGTTACCTTGCTGCCCTTGAAAAGCTCTATAAGAGTGGGAAAAGTTACAGTAACCACCAAATCAAGAAAACATGACATTTGGAGAGCTGAACAAAAGAGTTCTGCTATCAGGGGAAAAAATTCTAGAACAGATGCCAAAAGACACATCAAGGTGGTAGCAAAGTGCTGGACACCCTGCCCTTCAGGATGCTTCATGAATATTAGGTGAGGTTAATACACTGGATTGCCTCCAAATTTACACTGGGTTGGTGGGCAAAGGTAATGTCAGTGAGAGCACAAGAAATGACAACAAAGATGGAAGTAACCTTACAGATATTTTCTTTTGGCCTACAGTTTGAAGGCCCCTCTTCAGTCAAGTAGGTTGTGAGAGTGCCAATGAGTTGTTGCTGCCCTGGATTCTATTACTTGCAAGAAAAAGAAATTCACCAGAGTTGACTTAACCACAATAGGATGGAAAGGTGATTTATTGGCCCTAAGGACAAGAATGTGTCAGGCCCAAGGAAAATCCAGAACTGGGAACTTGTAGGCTGTCAGAAACTCAGGGGATATGTGCTCTCCCCAGCTTTCATTTCTGTTTCTCTCTATTTGTGTCCATTTTTTTTTTTTCTGGGGAGTTCCCCCTGTTGTTCTGTCTACATGTGGGATCAAAGACAGACTGCCACAGCTCCTAAAGTCCGTATTTCAGCCATATGAACCCAGGCTCTCTCCTCTCATCCCTCTCTCTCAAACAAAGCCCCCATGGAAGGTACTCTTTTGGCCCAAATTGGCTCAGGAATCCCTGATCCAATCAACTATGACCAGGTGTCAGGGTCCCATTAGGCATAAACAGCTGTTGGGAGCCACTCTCTACAGATGACAATAAAGCATTTATAGATAGGAATCATTTAAGCTCAGCATGTACTTTGAAATATATCTACCATACATGCCCACTAGCATGGCTACGCTAAAAAAAAAAAAAAAAAGGAAAATGTTAGCAAGAATGTGGAGAAATTGGAACCCTCATATAATGTAAATGGTATATGAATATACATGTAAAATGGTGCAGTTGCTATGGAAAACAGTTCGGTGGTTCCTGAATAGATTAAACATAGAATTACCAAATGACTCAACAATTCAACTCCTGTGTATACCTCCCAAAGAACTGAAAACAGGTGTTGAAACAAAAACTCATTCGCAGATCTTTGTAGCAGCACAATTCACAGCAGCCAAAAGGTAGAAACAATCCAAATGTCCATTAGCTGCTGAGTAGCTAAACAATGTGGTATCGCTATTTGGCCATACAATGGGATACTATTTGCCCATAAAAAAATAAATGAAGTAATACATGTTACACCAGGGGTGAACCTGAAAGACATTATGCTAAGTGAAAAAAAAAAAACAACAGATATAAAAGACCACATATCATATGATTACATTTATATGAAATATCCAGACCAGGCAAATCCACAGAGACAATGCAGATCCCTGATTGCCAGGAGCTGGGGGAAATAGGAATGAAGAATGACTGCTTAACAGGTATAGCGTCTCCTTTTTGGGGTGATAAAAATGTTCTGAAACTAGAAAGTGAGTATGGTTGCCCAACATGGTGAAGGTACTAAATGTCACTGAGTTGTACACTTTAAACTTTCATGTTATATGTATTTTACTGCAATTAAAGTCCATTAGATATATAGGGACTTCCCTGGTGGTCCAGTGATAAAGAATCCGCCTTACAATGCAGGGGACTCGGGTTCGATCCCTGGTCAGGGAACTAAGATCCCACATGCCACAGGGCAACTAAGCCCGAGTGCCACAATTACGGAGCTCGTGTGCCTCAACTAGAGAGCCCGCGTGCCGCAAACTACAGACAGCCCACACACCGTGGAGCCTGCGTGACACAACTAGAGAAGAGAAAACCCACCCGCCACAACTAGAGAGAAGCCCACATGCCACAATGAAAGATCCCACATGCCTCAATGAAGATACCGAGTGCCACAACTAAGACCCGATACAGCCAAAAATAAATAAATAAATCTTTTTAAAAAAAGTATATTAGATATATAAAATCACCTAAAAATGCTCTGAGAAGACTGATCACATCTACTACCCTGGAGCAGCCTAGTTGGGAATAATAACTAATACATGAACTCATTCACTCACTCAGCAAACATGAATGAATTGAGCATGTATCATGTGTATCAGGCTGTGCCAGGCATATGGGAGCTAAGAGGCTCAGTCCCGAGCATCAAGGGGCTGCCAGATTGGCGGAGCAGACACAGATAATTTCAATATAATGTGATAAGTGCTAAGACTAAGACATGCTCATGGTGTTTTGGGAATTCACATAGGGCATGATCATGAAAGACTGACTTAGGGATGAGGCAACACTTGAGCTGATCCCTAAGAGATGAATAGGACCTGTCCCGGTGAGGTGGCAAGGAGGGAGAAGGGCATCCCAGACAGAGGAAAGAAATGCACTAAGGCCCACGACGAGACAGAAGGTCTCCAGCGGAAGAGGGGGTGAGCCAGGAGCAAGACAGCACCAGGGGGAGAAGCAGAGTGTAAGAAGGTTGGAATGTGAGGGGGTGGGAAGCAGGAGAACCAAGTGTTCACAGAGGGTGACAGTGGAGAGGAGGGAGAGAAGCCAGAAGAGAAAGGGGTCAATGGTATCATGACTTCAGCAAAGTCAGGTAGACAGGCTGAAAGTGACCATGGACCTGACAACGTGTCCTCTGCACACTTCCGGTCATGGCAGGCTACGGTCTCACCAGGTATACCTTGAAGTTTGGCTGGGAAGGAAGTCTCAGTGTGATGGAAAGGGAACGTATTTATGTGCTCAGGGAAAAGACAAGATGAGCCAGAGAAAAAGGCGGTAGAGAAGAGAGAGAACCGATGACGCCAAGGAGGGGCCACAGCTGTGGAGCTCTCAGGAGGGGTTAACTTTGGCCAAGTCAGGGAGTCCCACAGCCTCTCAGATGAGGAGAGGCAGGAAAGATGAAAGAGGGCAGAAGGGGGGATACATCAGGGTGAGGGAATTCCTACCTGATGGCTTCTATTTTCTCAGCAAAACTCAAGGAGGGGGAAATGCTTAGAAGAATCACTGTGGGGAAGGACGAGTTTGCTGACAGGGACCCTGAAAGGGTTTCCAGGCTGCTCAGCACCACGGAGGCTGGTAGATGACGGCTCTGTAGTAGCGCCAATCTGCGTGGGCTGTGATTTCTCCAGCAGAGCTCAGGAGCCCAGATGTCAGAGAGAAGGAAGGGCCGACCTGAGCAGGCTGGGGTACAGCCAGACAGGAGCAGCAGCAGGACCTGCAGAGGGCAGGGAGGGTTTAGGCCAAGGAGGGTGATGACGTGGCTCCTGAAGCTTAGGCTAAATAGGGACGGAAATGAAGAAGAGGACGGGAGGGTTCTGCGGCAAGGACAGAACATGGCAAGGGAAAGAGACTGTAGGTTTTGAGGAAGTTGAAAACCCAGCATACTGGGAGGTAGGAGTGGGTGGGCTGCAGGTGGGAGGCTCTGATGGGAGTGGGCTGGAGAACAATTTGAGGCAATATGTAATCAAGTGCTAAATAGGATAATATGAAATGTAAGTGGGCATAAGTGCTGGGGAGGAGGGGGTGTGTTCCAAACCCAGAGCTCAGTGCGATGGAGGAGAAACCCAGTGCCATTTGCTGCGTTAACATTACAGCTGGTGCGGCACCTCCAGTGGGGAATTCAAGGTGACAATGTAGCAAATGGAATCTTGAAGCCTAGAAAGCACTGGGTGGATCAAACCTTTCTGAGGACACAGTTTCTTTAGTCTCAATAGAGGTGGAAAATGAACAGTAAGAGAGACAATTAAAATACTCTTAATCCTGCCTATGAAATGCTGCTGTAAATTTCAGGAAATCCTGAAATTTACTTGGCCTGTTTCATTCGCTTCCTGCTTCAAGCCGCCTTTAATACAATGTCCACACTCCCCCTCCTCAGCTAGTCTGGAAATTTCAAGAAGCCTAAAGCATGCTGTACATTTCTATAAGATAAGGCCATGAATTAATGTGGGGGGGGTGTGGCGGTTTGGGGGGGTGGGGGTGGTGGTGGGGGGGGGGGCGTGGCTGTTTGGGAGGGGGCATGAGAAAAATCATCGAGGTGGTCTTTGATGAAGACAAGGTTTAGGTTTACAGCAATTGCTCTAGTCCATAGGAGCCTGGAGCCAGAGAGGTTAAGCCATGGCTTGAAGTAGCACAGCCAGGGAGCAGCAGAGCCCAGACCAGGCCAGCACTCTTTCCTTAAATCAACTCAGAGGGACCCAGCTGATTTCCTTCCCTGTCCACTTCCTGGTCAGTCAAAACCAGAGCCTCTATTTCATTTACCTCTTAAACTCTATGCTGGAATTGAGTGTAAGTAACTGTTTTTTTTGCCCAGTACCTTTTTTTTTTTTTTTTTTTTTTTTTTTTTTTTTGGGGTACGTGGGCCTCTCACTGTTGTGGCCTCTCCCGTTGCGGAGCACAGGCTCCGGACGCACAGGCCCAGCCGCTCCGCAGCATGTGGGATCCTCCCGGACCGGGGCACGAACCCGCGTCCCCTGCATCGGCAGGCGGACTCTCAACCACTGCGCCACCAGGGAAGCCCTCCCCTTCTTTCTTTTGATCTCAGCCCCTAATTTGACTCATGTGAAGTACCTTTCCCTACCCACTCCCCACCCATCCATACATCTGGTGGCTCTGCCCAGGGTAGCCTTACTAGCTCTCCGGCTGAAATTTGAATCCTGAATTGAGACTGCTAGAGCTATTCGTCCATGAATGGGGCCTTACCTGAAGGATAACTCCCGGTACTAAGATCCCAGACTCATCCTTTCAGAACCCATTTCTAAAGCTTTTCCTTCTGGTCTGCATATTCTTCCAGAAAAATCCTCATTTGTAATTTCATGTAAGTGGGATTTGATGTTTGCTGAAGACCCTGCAGATCCAATATTTGTCATTAAATGAAAACAGTTTAGACCAAGTTAGGACCAGGTAATGCCACACAGTCCCATCTGTCAGCAAACCCTACCAGCACTACCTTCAAAGAACATCTGGGGCCTTCCCTGGTGGTCCAGTGGTTAAGACTCCGTGCTCCCAATGCAGGGGGCCTGGGTTCAATCCCTGGTTGGGGAACTAGATCCTGCATGCTGCAACGAAGACTCCGCACGTAGCAACAAAAATCTCACGTGCTGCAACTAAGACCTGACACAGCTAGATGAATAAGTAAATATTTTTTAAAAATTTTTAAAGCACGTCCATAACTGGAACAATGCTTTTCACCAACCCGATGCCACCACTCTGGTCCAGCCATCAAGGTCTTTGGCCCAGACTATTGCAGCAGCCTCCTCACTGGAGGCACTGCTTCCACTTCCGACCCTGAAGTCTATTCTCCACACAGCAGCCAGGGGGATGCTGTGATAGTGTAGGTTGGACCATGTCATTCCTCTGCTCATGTCCTCCCAGTGGCTCCCATACCACCACTCAGAGTAAATCCAAAGCCCTAACTACACTTCACAGTACACATGGTCTGGCCCCATCCCTAACCCACCTCCCCTTCTCCTCCCCCTGTCTGACGCCCCTGCCCCAGCCACACAGACATCTTCACTGTTGCTCCAACACCCAAGGCACGCTCCCACTTCAAGGCCTCTGCCTGTGCCATCTCCCCCACTAGAAAGTAAGCACCGGGGGCTTCCCTGGTGGCGCAGTGGTTGAGAGTCCGCCTGCCGATGCAGGGGGACACGGGTTCGTGCCCCGGTCCAGGAAGATCCCACATGCCGCGGAGCGGCTGGGCCCGTGAGCCATGGCCGCTGAGCCTGCGCGTCTGGAGCCTGTGCTCCGCAACGGGAGAGGCCGCAACAGTGAGAGGCCCGCATACCGCAAAAAAAAAAACAAAAAGAAAAGAAAGTAAGCACTGCGACTTTCCTGGTGGCACAGTGGTTAAGAATCCACCTGCCAATGCAGGGGACTTGGGTTCGATCCCTGATCCGGGAAGATCCCACATGCCACAGAGTAACTAAGCCCGCGCGCCACAACTACTGAAGCCTGCGCGCCTAGAGCCCAAGCACCACAACAAGAGAAGCCTACGCAATGCCAAGCCCTTGCACCTAGAGCCCATGCTCCGCAACAAGAGAAGCCACCGCAATGAGAAGCACGCACACCACAATGAAGAGTAGCCCCTGCTCGCTGCAACTAGAGAAAGCCCACGCGCATCAACAAAGACCCAACGCAGCCAAAAAAAAAATAAAAGAAAGAAAGAAGGAAGGGAGGAAGAAAGGAAGGAGGGAAGGGAAGGAAGAAAGAGAGGAAGGAAGGAAGGAAGAAAGGAAGGAAAGAAAGAGAAAGAAAGAAAGCTCCAATGAGGGCAGGGATTTTTGTCAGTTTTATTCACTGCTGTATCCTCAGCACCTGGCAAAGTGTATGACACAAAATAGGTGCTCCGTTAGGATTTGATGAATGAATGAATGAGTGATCAAATATGAACTGGGCAGGCTGGTGCTTCATCCTTCTTTCTCTTCATGGCTACCCCCAACCTACAGATCTTCTGACAAACAGTGGAACTTTGGGTGGGTGATTTTAACACTGGAGGAGTCTGCCTTGTGTTACTTTTTGACTGCAGCTATAAGAACCAGAATCACTTTTTTTTTTTAAGACTATTTTTTAGAGCAGTTTTAGTTTCACAGCAAAATTGAGAGGCTATGTCTCGACTAGGAGGACATATCTCATATATTCCCTACCCCAACACATGCATAGCCTCTCCCGTCATCAGCACCCTCCACCACAGTGGTGCGTTTGTCACAGTTGATGGATGTACACTGATACATCATTATCACCTGAACTCCATAGCTTTAGAGTTCATTCTTGGTGTTGTACATTCTACGTGTTTGGACAAATGTACAATGACATGTATCTACCATGTATCATACAGAGTTAGTTTCATTGCCCTAAAAATTCACTGTGTTCCACCTGTTCATCCCTCCCTCCCTCATCCCTGGCAACTATTGATCTCTTTACTGTCTCCATAGTTTTGCCTTTTCCAGAATGCCATATAGTTGGAATCATAGAGTATGTGGCCTTTTCAGATGGGCTTCTTTCACTTAGTAATATGCATTTAAGGTTCCCCCATATCTCTTCATGGCCTGGTAGTCCATTTCTTTTTAGCATCCTACACTGTATGATGTACTAGTTTATCCGTTCACCTACTGAAGGACATCTTGATTGCTTCCAAGTTTTGGCAATTATGAATAAAGTTGATGTAAACATCATGTACAGGTTTTTGTGTAAACATAAGCTTTCAACTCCTTTGAGTAAATAGCAAGGAGTGCAATTGTCGGACCATATGGTAACAGCATGTTTAGTTTTGTAAGAAATTGTCAAACTGTCTTCCAAAGTGGCTGTACCATTTTGCATTCCCATCAGCAATGAATGAGAGTTCCTGTTGCCTCATATCCTCACCAGCATTTGGTGTTAGCAGTGTTTTGGATTTTGGCCGTTTAGTAGATATGTAAACAATCACTTTTTATATTTGTTTCTAGAGGTGAAACTCAAAGCCTACTGAAATATATACAAAAAATAATTTTAAAATCAAAGAGAAGAAAACAAACCTAAATAAAAGTGCATAAACATATAAATATGCCTTTCTAAACCGAAAAAGCCCAAAGGTATGGACTTTGTGGGACCTGGCTTCTTAGGAGAGCAGAGCTGGTAGGGAGAAGTTTATATATACATGTGTAAAATATATAAATATGATATTTGGAAATTACGTTACATAAATTCCCCAGAACCCTTTCTCGGAAATGTTTCATTTTGCTTAAATACTGCCTTGCGCTGGAGAAATCTACAAGCTTTCTAATTGCCCTTGAAGCTGTCTGCTTCCTGGAGGCACATTATAAGTTATAAAAACAGACAACTAGGATATTTTCATCCTATCCCGTGGCAAGCACCTGAGAGACAGCTGCCCCAGCTGCAAACCCACTGGAAGACCTTCAGGTCTCTACTATTAGATAATTCTGACAGTTTTCAGGGTCCCTTAGCTTTAAAAAGTGACAGTGTACATCCTTAGCTTGTCCAACTTGTGGTCCACTCTGGCCCCAGGTTAGTAGCTGTGCTTGGCCAGTACTTGCCAGACTTGCCCACATAGTTTAACACGGTCTCCAAGAGTGGTGTCAGCATTCGTCTCAAATCAAACCCACAAGGCTTCCATGTACCATTTTCTTACATGGCCAACACTAGTTTGATTTCTATTACTTACCACAAAACAGGTTTTTGCATGTAGAGTCAAAGCAGTAATCATGAACGAAAAGAAGTATTATCAATTCTATTAAATATGACCGTATACAATACGATAACGTACAGTTTTAATATATTTATACACTGGAGTCCCCAAGGTGGATGGATGTGAGCCTGGACTGAAATGGCCAGAGACCTCTCTGAGATAGGTTTTGCTCTGGCCCAAGCAACACCCCCAGAGGTTCCGCTAGACTCAGGGACTACTTTCTCCCTCATCCCAGGTGCTTCTCAAAAACAAAGATGCAAAAACAGAATTCTCTGGAGCTCTTTATGACATTCCCTTTCATTTCCACTCAAACAGGCTTTTTTTAAAAAAGTACAGGAAGTTCCCTATTGGCCCATGAAAACTCGCTTCGAAACTCCTTAACTCTATTGCGGGTGGGTGATTCAGGCAGGGCCCGCAACACTTTATCTTCAGTGTGGATCGTATTTACCCATGCACCCCTCTTCATCCTTCCCCCATCAAAACCTACTCTCAGGAAAGGTTCTGAGATGTATCAGTCATTTACACTTTGGGATTAATTTCAATGCCAGTGTTTTCTCTTTTCCAGAGATGATTATGTTTTCAGCCACATTTCTCAGATCAAGCATCAACAGTCTGGGGAGGAGGGAAGCCAGAGGAGCAAGAGGCCTTCCTTGTACCTCTGAAATAATACAACAGCAGCAAATACTGAAATAGAGTTTATACATACCAGGTACTTTTCAAATATTATACCATTTAAGTAATGGGCTCTGATTACATGATTTAATATATGTAAAGTGTTTAGCACAGTACCTGGTGCACATAATAAATAATCAATTAAAAGTGGCTATTATTAAAAAAATAATAATCCTCGTAACAACTCAATGAGTTGTGTATTACTCCATTTAAAAGATGAAGAAACAAAGGTAAATGACTTTCCAAACACACTCAGATGATAGATGTGGGGCTAGGATTTAAATCCAGATTTATCTGACTCCAAAGATGTGCTCTTCTTATAACATCATTTGGATTTCAAATCACAAAAGCCTCAGCTGAATCTGCCTACCGGTGAGTCTGGTCGGAAATTTGGGCACACAGGGAAGTGTCGTAAAATGCTTTTTCTTCAACTTCCCTGTTGGCAATAGTTAGGAATCTGCCTGCCAATGCAGGGGACGTGGGTTCGAGCCCTGGTCCGGGAAGATCCCACATGCTGCGGAGCAACTAAGCCCGTGTGCCACAGCTACTGAGCCTGCACTCTAGAGCCCGCAAGCCACAATCACTGAGCCCACGTGCCACAACTACTGAAGCCAATGCACCCTAGAGCCTGTGCTTCTCAACAAGAAAAGCCACTGCATTGAGAAGCCCGCACACCACAACAAAGAGTAGCCCCCACTCGCCACAACTAGAGAAAGCCCGCGCAGCAACGAAGACCCAAAGCAGCCAAAAATATATACATATATTTTTTAAATGTTTAATGCTTTTTTTCATATTTTTATTTTGTTTATTTTTATTGCAGTATAGTTGATTTACAATATCATATAAGTTTCAGGTGTACAGCACAGTATTCACAATTTTTAAAGATTATAATCCATTTATAATTTTAAAATATTGGCTATATTCCCTGTGCTGTGCAATATATCCTTGTAGCTTATTTATTTTATACATAGTAGTTTGTACCTCTTAATCCCCTACTCCTATCTTTCCCCTCTCTTTTTCCCTCTCCCCACTGGTAACCACTAGTTTGTTCTCTATATCTGTGAGTATGCTTCTTTTTTGTCGTCACTAGTTTTATTTTTTAGATTCCACATGTAAGTGATATTATATAGTATTTATCTTTCTCTGTCTGACTAAGCATAATACCCTCCAAGTCTATCCATGTTGTTGCAAATGGCAAATTTTCATTCTTTTTAATAGCTGAGTAGTATTCCATTGTGTATATACACCACATCTTCCTTACCCATTCATCTGTTGATGGACACTTAGGTTGCTTCTATATCCTGGCACTTGTAAATAATGCTGCTATGAGCATTGGGATGCATATATCTTTTGAATTAATGTTTGCATTTTCTTTGGATCTATACCTAGGACTGGAATTTCTGGATCATACAGTACTATTTTTAGTTTTTGGGGGAACCACCATACTGTTTTCCACTGTAGCTGTACCAATTTACATTCCCACCAGCTGTGTACAAGAGTTCCCTTTAATCCATATCTTCTCCAGCATTTGTTATTTGTGGTCTTTTTTTTAAAAATAAATTTATTTATTTATTTATTATTTTTGGCTGCGTTGGGTCTTCGTTGCTGCATACGGGCCTTCTCTAGCGAAGACCAGGGGCTACTCTTCCTTGTGGTGCGTGGGCTTCTCATTGCGCTGGCTTCTCTTGTTGCGGAGCATGGGCTCCAGGCACACGGGCTTCAGTAGTTGTGGTGCACAGGCTTAGTTGCTCTGCGGCATGCGAGATCTTCCCCAGCCAGGGCTCGAACCCATGTCCCCTGCATTGGCAGGCGGATTCTTAACTGCTGCACCACCAGGGAAGTCCTATTTGTGGTCTTTTTGATGATGGTCATTCTGATAGATGTGAAGTGATATCTCATTGTGGTTTTGATTTGCATTTTTCTAGTGATTACTGATGCTGAGCATCTTTTCATGTGCCTGTTGGCCATTGGTATGTCTTCTTTGGGGAAATGTCTATTCAGGTCTTCTACCCATTTTTTAATCAGACTGGTTTTTTGATGGTGAGTTGTATGAGCTGTTTATATATTTTGGATATTAACCCTTTAGTGGTCATATCATTTGTAAAATGCTTAATTTTTTATAAGACTTTACTTACCATGAAAAACTTTTCTATCAGTTTTCTCACCCTCACCACTTCCCAGAACAGGGGAGGTTATTTCCGCCCCACCCCTGGTACTCATAGCACTTGTTGTTGGGGAAGTGACAGCCTGAGAAAAGATGAAAGTCCCTAACATCCTGGCATGTCAGAGTCAAGCGCCAGCATAAGCCTCTATGATTTACTTCTGTTCCCAAGCAAGCCGGGAAAGAGACGAGGGTTGTTCTAATTTCTCTGAGACGAGACCCAGGGCCAAGTGGCAAGTGAGTATATGATGATGCTAATCCATGCCTCCTTCCTTCCTTCTGTTTCCCCAGTCACATCCACGTACTCTGTCCATTTGACAAGGCCCACAAGCGAAGCAGGCTGTGTGCATCTCCACTTCCTGCCAGGGGTGGTGGGGACTTGAGTTAGGACTTGGTGTTAATGGGGTCATCCCTGAATGAACCAGTAGGACAACACTAGCATAAAACTCTGTTTCAGGTCTGACCACCTCCCAGACTAGAGCTATTGGCTCACAAAGGCAAGAGCCTAAGGGCAGCTAGTGGCTGAAGAAACAACTCAGAGACCAGGGCCCACGCAATACATGTTCATTCATGGTGTCTTCCCTTCCAGCCTCTTGGATATGGAGGGATATTTATAGTAGGATATATATGGCCTTCCTCAAATGTTCCCCTGAACATATGCTAACTACAGGGATTCTTTATTCCTTGTGGAAAATGTTTTTGCCACATGATAAAGCCTTACCGTTGATTTGGATGTTCTGTGCCGTGTCCTCTTTTAACTGAATTCAAAACAAAACCCTTCCAGAAGTCCTTCTTGCAGACTGCTTTGAGGGTCCAACATGAACAGTCTGGGAGGTAAGCTGCACAGCCCCTGCTGAGATCAACATCCCCTGGGTCCACCCTGATGGATACAGAGTGATGTCTCTCAACAAACTTGACCCACTCTCCCAGTCTTCCAGATTGTCAGCGAAGTCTAAACAATGTAAAGAAGTCACCCCCAAGGCTTCTTCCAGGTTTTGTTAATCAGACATGATGGCTGATAGGCAGAAATCACCACTGTGGTTCTTCTGCCTCTAAATCATATAAGGATACATGGGCTCCAATAGTGCTGTCCTTGAAAACGTACGCTTAATAAGGTTTTCTTTCCTTATGGGAAAACACTGATCTGCAAGGCTCCGCATTTCCCTTGTTCAGGTTATCCATCAACATTTTGTCTGCAATATCTTATTTCTGGATTTAATGGGGCCTCAATGATCAGGGAGGTCTTGAGAAGGTCATTTGCTATGAGGGCTGGTTCTCTGGGCTCCCATATCAGGGTTTCCTGAGTAACGGGCTGGGAAAGTCCTCTGTGCTAGAGTTCCCTGGGCCCTGAGCTGGGCCCATCTGCAGCCCTTGCCCTCCAGGACTCTGACAGCACCAAGGCTGTGGGCAGCAGCGGGACCCAGGTGCTGGGCACAGAGCCCAGGCAAGGGAGTCTGCAGCAAGGTTGGCTGCAGTTTAGGGGACAGGCAAGAATTAGGTCATATCTGGAAAATGCCACTAAAAATCTATCAACGTGTGAGGAGGGAAGGTCAGAGCCAGATCAGTGCAGAGTGACAAGTAGGGGAGTCTATACAGGAAGACAGTATGTGAAGTCAGAAGGTAACCTGTCAAGAGTTAGGGTGAAAAACAAACCAGAAAAATAGTGAAAAAAAAAATTGATTTTTGACAAAAGTGTCAGTGTAACTCATTGAAAAAAGAATAATTTTTTCAACAAATGGTGCAGGAGTAAGTGTTTAACCCTATACAAAAATGAACCTTGACCATTTCATAGGCAAAATTTAACTTCAAATTGATCTATAAGGGCTAAAATTGTGAAACCTTTAACAGAAGACACAGGAGAAAGTCTCAGTGACCGTTAGCTTGCCAAAAATTCTTTAAAAGGACTGAAAAAATACAAACTATAACAGTGTGTTGTACTTAATGTCACTGAACCGTACACTTAAAAATAGTTAAAATGGGGCTTCCCTGGTGGTGTAGTGGTTGAGAGTCCGCCTGCCGATGCAAGGGACGCGGGTTCGTGCCCCGGTCCGGGAAGATCCCACATGCCGCGGAGCGGCTAGGTCCGTGAGCCATGGCCACTGAGCCTGCGTGTCTGGAGCCTGTGCTCCGCAACGGGAGAGGCCACAACAGTGAGAGGCCCGCGTACCGCAAAAAAAAGTTAAAATGGTAATAATTCAGCAGAAACTGCACCAAATGAACAGTTAGTTAAATCTCTTTAAGGTCTCAAGTATAGTAAACCATTAATGGGAACTATGTTGCTTTTATGTTATGTATATTTTACCACAATAATCGTAATAATAAAAGAGAATACCTTCTCTTCAGACAATTGCCAGGGGAAAAAAACTCACAAACTGTCAAAGAAAATTTAAAATTCAAAACTTTTGTTCTTTAAAAGGGAACCTTCCTACACTGTTGGTGGGAATGTAAATTGCTACAGCCACTATGAAGAACAGTATGGAGTTCCTTAAAAAACTAAAAATAGAACTACCATATGATCCAGCAATCCCACTCCTGGGCAGACACCTGGAGAAAACCATAATTCAAAGAGCTACATGCACCCCAATGTTCATTGCAGCACTATTTACAATAGCCAAGACATGGAAGCAACCTAAATGTCCATCCACAGATGAATGGATAAAGAAGATGTGGTATATAGATACGATGGAATATTACTCAGCCATAAAAAGAATGAAATAATGCCATTTGCAGCAACAGAGATGGACCTAGAGATTATCATACTAAATGAAGTAAGCCAGACAGAGAAAGACAAATATCATATGATATCATTTATAAGTAGAATCTAAAATATGATACAAATGAACTTATCTACAAAGCAGAAACAGACTCACAGACATAGAAAACAAATTTATGGTTACCAAGGGGAAAGGGGGTGGGAGAGGGATAAATTAGGAGTTTGGGATTAGCAGATACAAACTACTATATATAAAAGAGATAAACAACAAGGTCCTACTGTATAGCACAGGGAACTGTATTCAATATCTTGTAATAAACTATAATGGAAAAGAATAGATATATATGTGTATATATATGTCTATATATACATATATATGTATATATACATATATATGTATATATATGTGTGTGTATATATATATATATATATATATATAAAACTGAATCACTTTGCTATACACCAGAAACTAACACAACATAGTAAATCAACTATACTTCAATTAAAAAATAAAATAAAACTTCTGGTATTTAGAAGAGGCTGTTATAAAAATGAAAATGTTGCATATGAAAAGTTGCAAAACCTTATCTGACAAAGGACATGTTCCAAAATATGTAAAGAATAGTTACAACTCAGTAATAAGACAAACAATCCAATTATTTTTAAAATGAGCAAAAAATTTGAACAGACATTTCACCACAGTAGATAGATAGATGGCAAATAAGACCTGATAAGATGTCTGATATAATTAGTCATCAGGGAAATGCAAATTAAAATCACAATGAGAAACTGCTATATATCTACTAGAATGGCTAAAATTAAAACGACTAACTATACCAAATGTTGGCAAGGAAATAGAGCAACCAGAACTCCTCATAAACTGCTGAGAGGGAAGTAAAACGGTACAACCACTTTGGAAAATGGTTTGGCCGTTTCTTATCGTATTAAATATATACCTACTATATGATCCAGCTGTTCAACACCTAGGTATTTACCCTGGGGAAATGAAAGCATATGTCCACAAAAGGCTTGTCCTTGAGTTTTCTTAGTAGTTTTATTTGCAATCGTCAAAAACTGGAAACAATTCAAATATCCATCAAGAGGAGAATAAACAAATTTAGTATATATGTACAAGGGAGCACTACTCAGCAACAAAAAGGAATGAGCTATTGACACATATGCAATAACATGGACGAACCTCAAAATAATTATGCTGAAAGAAGCCAGACCAAAAAAAAGGACATGCTGTCTGCTTCCATATATAAAATTCTAGAAAATGCAAATTAATCTATAGAGATGGAAAGCAGACAAATGGTTGCCTAGGAACGGAGGAGGGGAGAGTGAGGGATGGATTACCAAGGAGCGCAAGGAAGCTTTGGGGAGTGATAGACATATTCATTATCTTGATTATAGCAATGGTCTCATGGCGTATACATATGTCAGGATTCATCCATTTGTATTGTTAAATATGTGCAGTTAATTGTATATCAATTATCATTCAATAAAGACTTCAAAAAAAAAAAGAAAGAAGGAAAAACCCACCCCCTGCCATCAATAGGCAATACAGAGTCATGGCTAGAATGTGGGCTCTGGAGGCTTCTCTAGGTTTGGATTCAGGATCTGTGTATGACTTACTAGCTGTGTGACCTGGGCCAAATTATGTGATCTCTTTAAACCTTGCTATCTTCACCTGTGAAATGGGATAATAATAGTGTTGTGAAGACAAAATTATCTAGAGTTTATAAAGTACTTGGAATAGCAGCTAAAGTATGGAAAATGTTGGCTATCGTCGTCGTCATCATCATCATCGTCATTTGTAAAGCTGATGATTGAAATGCAAGGCAGACAGATACTGGAGATCAGTGTCCAGGTGGGTGGGTGGAAGGGAGTAGGTGAGAAGTCAAGAATTCAGGTTTGACAGGGATACCCAGAAGTCCCACCACCCCAAGGAATGGTGTTATGGTGCAACCTTCCAAGCAGCCACGTTTAGCAGGTCTAGAAGCTGCAGGGGAAAGAGAGACACGTGGACACACCTGGGTGAAAGCGTGCAGATAGAAAATACAGTTTCACAGACTTCGTGGGGGCCCTTTCAAATGTTCCTGAGTTTCTAGCCAACACTTTGTTGGTGCCACATTAGACACGGTGGAAGAGAAACTCTTCTCCATCCCTCTTGCCCTGAAAGTGGTTTCCTGACATATCAGAGGGACCACCTTTCAGTATTCCAATGCTTTCCAGTCAACCACCCCTTGTGGCTCACACCAGATCTGGGGTGCCACCCAAGAGAGTCAGCACTGCCTCAGCTTCTGTCTGGCCTGGACAATCAGAACACTCACCTAGTCCCTGCCCAGAAGAACAGCGACCAGGGCAGCGGTAATGCCACCAGCAGCTGACCACTCACGGTAAGGGCAGCAAAATCGGTAGAGGAATGCAAGGCTTAGGCGGAAATACTGAGCTGGTACTGGTGGAAGGTGAGGAGGGGAAATGGCTGGTTAGAAGCTGGAGGAGATTTCTCCAGGATCCATCAGCGAGCCAAGTAAGCACAAATCCCAAAAACAAAAAAACCATGAAATCAGCAGTCAGGGCCATGGTGGGATCCAGCTGGCCAGAAGCCTGGGTCCAGGCAATTTCATTCTCTGGGAGAGGTTCCTACAGGAAGAAGGAGGAAGGGAAAAGTGGGAGAAGGATCATACTAATTAATAAATAGGTGAACCAGGCCAGTGCGTCTATCGGAGGCTGCGTGGTAAAAGGGCGTCTCAGCTTGAAAGAACTGCAGCAAAGGACAAGGACTCTTAAGAGCTCATGGCTCAAAATCTGGCTGCACTGCTATGCTGGTTGCACTCCGTTCGTGTACACACACACACACACGTCCCCTCCTCCACCCTCCTGCTCTGTGCCCCGATGACTGACCCCTTTAGGCTGCATCACCTGGATTCTGGATGTGTTTGGCCAATCGGAGCCACGGGAGGGATGGGAGAGCAGGAGAAATGAGAGTCGGGGTATTTCTTGCCTGTTCCCTCCTTGTTTTGGATCCTGGTACTGGCAGTGGCTGGGTCCCTCTGTGACTCTAGGCCGACCCCCATGGGTCCAGGTCTCACCCACCTCTGGTCCCACTCTTTCCCCTCCTTGATCCTTTAGGCTTGTGGGTGTTCAGAACATCTTGCGGTTGCTTGTCTCTGGGTAACTCAACAGTCTTGTTTGTCCCTTAACCCTGCCCTCACGTCTTGAATTGAAATCTCCTTGAACCATCTTTAGTGGATCCAGTTGTTAGCTGTGTAATAACCGGGGACAGTCGATCTCTGGGCTCCACTTTCTCGTCTGTGGGTGGGGATACTAGAGGCTGCGAGGACTTGGAGGTTAATGTACACGGTTAGCCACTGCTGTTATCCCAGGAGATGCGCCACTGGAGGACCCTCAGGACGTGACTCTTGGATTCTGTAGGTCTTCTAGTCCCTTCTCCTGCCCCCTCCCCACCACCAAGCCTTTTATCCCTTAGATAAACCCTGCTCACTCAGACTGAAGGGGAGAGGAACAACGTTCCTCTGGCTCCTTGTCACACAGACCCAGAAAGGCAGGAGGGGCAGTCTGCCAGCCCAGCCCATCAACCTCCCCATGACAAAGGTCAGCCTGCCTGGAATAAGGAAGTACCCACAGCCAGGAAAGGGAAATCCAAACCCGAAAATACAGGAACTGAGCATTTCAATCAACATGGGCCTGCAGCGTCCTTGAGGAGTGCTGTTTATGAGGCGATAAACCATTGAAATACTCTATTTTGGAACCCACAAGGTCTCCTTGAATGGCTTTTGAGAAGGTACTGCTAATAAGAGCCTCCAGGAGGACTGGAGGGTGAGATGGGGGGGCACCTTTGCCTTGAAGCTGCAGGTTTCCTGTGGGGGTGGAGGGAGGCTCTGTGGGAAGCACCAGAGCCTGGAGAGGATACCATGAGGGGGGTACCCCTGGGGATGACTCCAGGGTTCAGGCGGGCAGCTGGAATCACAGGTACTAAAGGCTAATTTTGTGTCCTCTGCAGAGTTGTGAGGAAGAGAGACATTACTTTTTGTAGCGGGCAGGGAGACAGAGGGCTATACTGCAGTGGTCAAATCATGGTACGGGTCCTGAGCTTAAATCCTGGCCCTGCCATTTGTTTGTTGTCTGACCTTGGCAAATATACTTACCCTCTCTATGACTCAGTTCGGTCACCTGTAAGATGGGGATGATAATACTAATAATATGCCTGTCCTATTGAGTTTTTGATGATTAAATGAGATAACATATATTCTGTTCTTAGCATGGGGCCAGCACAGTGTAAGTGCTCAAAAAATTAGTATTATCAAGAATGTTACCACCACTCCCATCTCTTCCCATCTCCCCTTTTCCCAGCTCCAGAGACAGCAGGGGTCCCTAGGGGGTTAACACATAATAACTTGACACCTGTTTTGGGGAAGGTGGTACAGCAAAACAAATTCCAGGTCCAGATCAACTCTCACAGCCCAGCAGAGTCCAGAGGCTGCTGGAGGGAAAGGGCAGAAACTGGGGAGAGTAAAGCAGCCAATGCCAAGTGAACTACATGCAAACGGCCTATAACAGTGCCAATGGCTAGTGGTCCCGTTGGGGCTGTGCCTTAGGAACTCTTTGACACAGGACTGGCAAAACTGGACATGACCACACACTCCTTTGTAGAAGGCAAAATAGTCAGGAGAGGGTCTCCGTTTTGAAGACCCATAATCACCCATAAGAAATACAATCTGCTGATGTTAGAAAGAAAATGTGTAGCAAGAGAGAGGGTGGTGCCAGGGGAAGAGGCCAGCTGGTTCCCAAGAGGGTTCCCAAGGCCATAGCATCCCTTAATGACTTTTCCAGAGTCTGAGGCTATCCCTCATCAAGCTCCAAAACTTGATGTTGTCAACAGGCTGAGGGTGGATTGTCTTTTAGGGATAGACTAACATCAACCAGAGTAATAAAATACTGATATATAGACCAGAATGCTAATTCTTTCCTCCTTTCTTTCTTTTCTTCCTTTCTTTCTTTTTCTTTCTTTCTTTCTTTCTCTCCTCTCTTTCTCTCTTTCTTTCTTCCCTCCTTTCTAATATTTAACAAATACCTACTATGTGCTGGGCAGCTATAAATAAAAGCCTCCAATCTCATAGAACATACATTTTAGTTGGGGAGAAAAAAATAAACATCTATCAAGAGAATCAGAAAATAAGCCACAGACTGGGAGAAAATATTTACAAAAGATATATCTGAAAAGGAATGTTAACCAAAATGTTAACAAAGAACTCTTAAAATTCAACAATAAGAAAACAAACAACTCGATTAAAAACTGGGGGAAAGATCTGAACAAATAGACACCTCACCACAGAAAATACAGTTGGCACATAAGCATGTGAAAAGATGCCCAACATCGTGTGTCATTGTGAGTTAAAACAGCAATGAGATACCTCTACACACCTATTAAGAATGGCCAAAATCTAAAACAATGACAACAGTACACACTGGTGAGGCTGCGAGGCAACAGGAACTCCCATTCATTGCTGGTGGGATTATGTAACGGTACAGACACTCTGGAAGACAGCGCGACAGTTTCTTACAAATCTAAACGTGCTCTTGGGCTTCCCTGGTGGTGCAGTGGTTGGGGGTCCGCCTGCCGATGCAGGGGGCGCGGGTTCGTGCCCCGGTCTGGGAGGATCCCACGTGCTGTGGAGCGGCTGGGCCCGTGGGCCGTGGCCGCTGGGCCTGCGCGTCCGGAGCCTGTGCTCCGCAATGGGAGAGGCCGCAGCGGTGAGAGGCCCGCGTGCAGCAAAAAAAAAAAAAAAAAAAAAAAAAAAAAGAGCTATGTTAAACGTGCTCTTACTGCACGATCCAGAAGTCACGCTTCTTGATATTTACCCAAAGGAGCTGAAAACTTATGTCCACACAAAAACCTGCACACAAATGTTTATAGAAGCTTTATTCATAATTGCCCAAACTTGCAAGCAACCAAGATGCAGAAGGTGAATGAATAAGTAAACTGTGGTACATCCAGACAATGGAATATTGTTCAGCCATAAAAAAGAAGTGAGCTGATAAACCACGCAAAGATGTGGAGGAAACTTAAACGCGTATTACTAAGTGAAAGAAGCCCATCTGAAAAGGCCACACACCGTAAGATTCTAACCACATGACATTCTGGAAAAGGTAAAACTATAGCTATGGTAAAAAAGATCAAAGGTTGCCAGGAGTTTGGGGGAAGCAGGGATGAACAGGCAGAGCACAGAGGATTTTTAGGGCAATAAAACTACTCTGTATGATACTATAATGTTGGATATATGCCATTACAAATTTGTCAAAACCCATAAAATGTACAACAAAAAGAGTGAAGCCTCAAGTAAACTATGGCCTTTGGTCAATAACGAGGAAACAAAGGTGTCACACTGGTGCATGGGGGAGGTGCGGAGGGGAGGGCTTACGTGGGAACGCTCCATACCTGCAGCTCCATTTTGCTATGAACCCAAAACTGCTGTAAAAAATAGTCTGGTAATATTTTTAATCTATAAATAATTAATAGAGCATGTTAAGCACCAGGGTTAGGTGTGGGGAATATGAGGAAGGGGGGCCACTTAGCTAAGGTAAGGCCACCTCCTCAGAGCCACGATCAGAGGCATTCCAGGCAAAGCGAACAGCAAGGGTGGGAGTCCTGAGTAAACTGCCCAGCAGACTGGGACCCCTGCCTCTACAGGCCTGCATCCCTTCTCTGCAGGCACCCAGTGCAGGGAGGTGAGTTATAGGCAGAAGGCCATGTGGTGAGCAAGGAGCCACAGCAAGGGAGGAAGGGACTCCAGGTGGTGACTGGCAAAGGCTGCGATGGCCTCTTGCCAGCCCGGGCCTCTCCCTGCCCGGGGCCAGGATGTCTGTGGATTGAGGCTGTTCCCACAGGCAGTGCTGGGGAGTCTGCCCCCTTGCCCCTGCTATCCACACGTGTCCCCAGGTTGGTTAATGCAACTTAGTTGGCTACTGTTAAATCTTGCTTGGGCAAATTATCCAAATTATTTCACCTCTCTGTGCCTGTTTCCTCATCTACAAAATAAGGAGAATAAGAGCTAACTTGCAGGGTTCTGAGGTGGAAATGAGGATTCAGTGAGGTAACCAAGCTATGTAAAGCCCCTTGTGCTTGATATTAGCCGTTCAAGAGATGGTTAGTTTAATTGCTCTTATTCATATTATTTTGACTATTCTGGCACAGCCTGTGAGCCTTGTTAGCTCTTTAAGGAACAGCAGTAGAGCACAGGAATGGCCCATAGGGCATGGGCTCTGGGCATACAATCTGTATCAGGCAAGTTATTGAAACTCTCTGCCTCAGTTTACCCATCTGCATAATGGGGCTACTGATGGACCCTACTTAACGGAGTTGTTGTGAAGATGGAATGAGTTAATGCACATAAAGCTGTTAAAACAGCACCTGGCACATGGTGGGGGTCCAGATGTCCACTGTTGTTATATGTTGTGTAGATCATTTCCAAAGATGGCTGCAACAATCCCACCCATCCCACATGGAGTCTGTTTCCCTTCCGCTTGAATCTGGGCTGGTCCTAGGGTAGAAATGACATTCTGGGACTTCTGGGCCTTAACAGTCCTTGCAGCTTCCATTTTTGACTTCTAGGAAACTAGTTTCCATGGAAAGAACTCTGGGCTAACCTGTTGGAGAGGCCACATGGAGAGAGTGTGGAAGATAAGAAGCCACATAGGAAAGAACCAAGACACCCCAGTAGACAGCCAGAACCCAGATATGTGAGTAAGGCCATCTTGATTCTTAAGACGCCACGGCTGACCCCAGGGGAAGCAAAGATGAGTGTCGCAGCCGAGCCATGCCTAAATTCCCGCCTCAGAATCCTGAACAGATGACTGTTCTTCTATGCCATTGGGTTTGGGGTGGTTTGCTACACAGCAATATGTATATATTTATATGTATATAAAATAACTAAATACATAAAACAGACCCACACACATGACTGCATCCATTATGTGTTGATTTTCTAGTTTCATTCTCACAGGCCAACCTTATTCCCCAGTTCTTAACATCTCCTTTATATCTCACCTATACAATCGATGAGGGAGCTGATACTTTCTGGTAATGAATCAAAAGAGTGAAATAATCCAGAAAAGGTGAGAAGGTGTGGTCTCTGCTCTTGAGAAACTTAAAGTTAAAATGGCTTAAAAAAAAAGAAAAGTACCATGGAATACAGAATAAAAAACCCAGTCCCTCACATTTGCATAATGTTTTGGCCTTTCTAGGAATCATCAGAAATCACATGATTTTGCTTCAAAGCATCTAAGAGCAAACAGTTAACACTGGCTGACCATTTCCTATCTGCCTGGCACTCATCCAAGCATTTACATGTTATCATAATGAAACAAGTTGTACTTTCCAGAAATGGCTGCCATGGGACTTCCCTGGCAGTCCAGTGGTTAAGACTCCACACTTTCACTGCAGGGGGCATGGGTTCAATCCCTGGTCAGGGAACTAAGATCCAACAGGCCGTGCAGCACGGCCAAAAAAAATCAAAACAACAACAACAACAAAAAAAATGGTTGCCACAATACATCCCATCCTACGTGCTCTTCTTATGACATGATGTCGCCATTCCTCTCATTGAGGTGGGATCTGCGTCCCTTCCCTTGAATCTAGACGAGCCTTTGTGACTGCCTTGACCAGGAGACCATGTCACAAGTGAAGCCAAATGACTTTCAAGTTTTTCATAAAAATGCCATGCCCTTCTGCCTTGCATTCTTGTTTGGGAACCAGTTGCCATGCTGTGAGGAAGCCCAGGCCACATGAAAAGACGACATGTAGGTGTTTCAGCCGACAAGTCCATCTGGGATCCCAGCCAACAGGGCAGGTATGAACAGCCACACATGTGAGCGAGGAAACCTTGGAGATGCTTCTAGCTCTAGCTAAGGCCAATGCCTGGCTGACACTTCATGAGAAACCCTGAGCAAGAACCACTAGCTGAGACAGGGAATAATAAAACGATGTTTTAAGCCACAGAATTTTGAGGTGATTTGTTACACAGCAATAGATAACAAAGACATGTGGTTGTTTCGATGATGATTTGATTCCCTATGTCCCCTACTGAAGCGTAAGCTAAAAGAAAGTGGGAACTGAGCTCCTCTTATCCACGGCTATATCCCTAGGATCTAGCAGAGAACACTCGCTCATTAAGAATTTGTTAAGTGAAGAAACATGTCATTGCTCTTGATTCTTACAAACCACTGGAAGAGGTCAGTAAGGTAGGCACTCTTATATTTGTAGATAAGGAAAACAGCCCAGAGACATCAGGTGACTTGCCTAAAGCTACACATCCAGCAACTGTAAGAGTAAGACTAGACCCCTAGGACTTCCCTGGTGGCACAGTGGTTAAGAATCTGCCTTCCAATGCAGGGGACACGGGTTTGAGCCCTGGTCCAGGAAGATCCCACATGCTGCAGAGCAACTAAGCCCGTGTGCCACAACTACTGAGCCTGCACTCTAGAGCCCACGAGCCACAACTACTGAGACTGTGTGCCACAACTACTGAAGCCTGCACGCCTAGAGTCTGTGCTCTGCAATAAGAGAAGCCACAGCAATGAGAAGCCTGTGCACCGCAACAAAGAGTAGCCCCCACTCTCCGCAACTAGAGAAAGCCCGTGCTCAGCAATGAACACCCGATGCAGCCAAAGATAAATTAATTAATTAATTAATTTTTTAAAGAGACTAGATCCCTAGTCTCCTGACTCCTCCAACTGCTGTGCTTTCCCCTGTGCCATGCTGATGTCAAGCAGATCCCATGTACCTAGCTCTGTGTAACTGTCCTAAAGTGGGTGGTACCCTGGAATGATGGCGACCAGATGAATCCAAGCCTGGCATCCTTCTAATGTAAAGAACAGGTAGTCTTTACTTTAGATGTTGAAGCAAGCATGGAATATGGCATGACTCTGAGAACTGAAGAGCGAATTCCAGGGGGAGAAGAAGCATTTTGAATGACTTAAGAGTCTAAGTGAACTGGGCACGTGTAGAGTTGGCAGTGGCTTTGCTAGTTAAAAGAGAATGGACATGAGAAGTCTGGCATGAGTAAAGATAGGGAATCAAGGGCTCTAGATTGGGGGGGGGCTCCTCTACTGAGCTTGACATCTGCAGAAACCCCGAGTTGTCCTCCTTCTGGCCCAAAGTAACTGGCTATCCGAAGGGGGATGCTGGCCCCAGGAAGGGATCTCTGTTCCTAGCGCACCACAACACAGATGAGGAAGATGACATGACTCCACCCGTCCTGAATACAGAGGTGAAAGACCAGGGGAGGGGAGAAATGCTCTGCGTTTTCTCCGCTATTCCTTCTCTTCTAGGCTTCCTGAATTTGACAGTCTCCATTTTATTACCAATGGAGGGAAAAATGACAACTAGGATTTCTTTTGAATCTTGGCAACAGAGCTCAGGCTTTTATTAGCATGCAATAAAAATGGCATTGACCACAGGAACAAACAAATTAAATCCTGGTTGGCTTGGAGTTTAACATCTTAGCCTTTGGAAGTTCACCTACCAAGTGATTTACTTCCTTAGCTCCTTTAACCCAATATACTCAGCAGCTGACCTTCCAGTGGTTGCCATTTATCTTACCTCAGTGATACAGATCACAGACAGACCTGAACACGGGTCTCAGAAATGATTCATAAAGATTAAACATGTTTTAGACATGCACACCATGGAGCAGTGAGAGGCAGCTTGGGGGATAAGAGTGCTGGGGTGGTCTCAGGAGTTTGGGAGGCCAGTCCTGACCGTGCCCTAAACTTCTTGAAGCCTCAGCTTTTCCATCTGTCAAAATGGGAATTGTGTCACATTAGCATGGAGGACTACTCCCTAAAAATAAAATTCCATACTAAAGTATTTAACTTGTCTCCATAAGAACGTACTGAGTACTTTCCATGAAGAGATTGAGATCCCCAGTGGATTATACAATGGAGTCCCTGTTCTCAAGACTCCCTGTCTACTAGGGGAGATAAGACACATATAGAACAGCAGCCAATAAAGGCAGGCAAGAGTAGCAGAATGAATTGTAGAGGCAATAAATGCTGTGATCAGTAAAGAAGGCTGCATGGAGGAGGTGAGACTTGATGTGGGCCTTGAAGGTTAGGCAAAACATAGGTGGACAGACAAGAGTCATATGGATTTAATGTACAGCAAAATCTGCAATACCTAGTTTATTATTACATAAACATTAGTATATTTACAGCCATAGCATATGCAAAATATGAAACTGCTATGTGGGTAGATTACTGTTTGTTTAAAAATATTTGCTACCGCCCCTACACTGCCCCTTCCTGGTTCTCTTCCCCATAGGAAGAGTATACCTCCTGCCCCACTGATGTCAGCGTTGAATGTGACTTCATTTCCCAATGGAAGTGATGTACATCATAAAGCTTTGAGAGCCACTGAGTGGTTCCTCATTGTTCTTTTCCTCTCCCAGAAGGTAAACATGCCCCAGAGAAGTTCTGCCTCTATAACCCGAGTCTAAGAATGAAGACATGGAACAGAGTTGAATAATGAGCAAGTAATATGAGCGAGAAATCACCCTTTGTGATTGGGATTGCCTGTTACACAGAATAATTTAGTCTAAGCTGACCAACGCAAGCTTCGTGCAGAAAAAGCTGACATCGTCAGTGTAAAATAAAACATGCGCTCCTCCTGCATGTCTCTTATACTCTCAATACTCCATTACAACACTTACACTTCTGACACCAGGTGTGTGGGTTTTCTGCACACCAAACTATCCGGATTTGCAGGGGAGGGATAAATTAGGAGTTTGGGATTAACATATACATACTACTATATATTAAATAGATAACCAACAATGACCTACTGCATAGTACAGGGAGCTATACTCCTATAAGGGAAAAGAATCTGAAAAAGAATATTATATATATATATATAATATATATATATATACACACACAGACATATATATAAAACGGAATCACTCCGCTGTATACCTGAAACTAACACAACATTGTAAATCAACTATGCTTCAAAAAATGTATACATATATATATATACATATACATATTTATATAAAAGATTTTACAAAACCAGTTCTGTGACACCAGCAGGGTATCCTTCAATTTAATTGAATTCTGACACTATTTACCTGGAGATAGTATCAGATCCCACAGGCTAAAGGCTCAGTCCCACAAGATTGTCCCCCATTCCTTTTTCAGATACCAGTTGCAAGTCCAGGTTGTCCCTGTGCTTCTGAGTGACCAGCTATATAGATCAGAGATTCCCACAACCCCCTCCTCAGGCTTGATTCATTTGCTAGAGAGGTTCACAGAACTCAGGCTCAGGAAAACATTTTACTTACTAGATCGCTGGTTTATTATAAAAGGATATAACTCAGGAAGAGACAGATGGAAGAGATACACAGGGTGAGATACATGGGAAAGGATACAGAGCCTCCTTGCTCTCTGGGGGGGCCACTCTCTCAAATCTCCACGTGTTCACCAACCTGAATGGTCTCTGGACCCTGTCCTTTTGGGTCTTAAGGAGTTTTCATTACAGAGGCACGATTGATTAAATTATTGATCATTGGTGATTGAATTCAGTCTCCCCCAGAGGCGGAGGGGGAGCTAAAAGTTGCAACCCTCTAATCACATTGGTTCCCCTGGCAACCAGCCCCCATCATTAGGTTACCTATGGGCTTTCTAAAAGTCACCACATTAACATAAACTCAAAAGTGTTTGAAAGAGGCTTGTTATGAATAACAAAATGCACCTTTATCATTCTAATCACTTAGGAAATTAAGGTTTTTAAGGAGTTCTTAGCCCAGAAAAGGAAAAAGAAAGATATATTTCTTATTATAAATTACAGTATCACGATTAGTTACTTATTGACCACCTACACTGTATGAAGCCCCTCAGGAGGAGCTGGAAATGATAATGATGATTTTTTTTTTTAAATCAGTAAAAGTATTCATAACTACCCTCAGTATTGAACTTCACAGTTCACAGAACACTAGTGTACATTATCTCAGCCAGACCCGAGGACAGCTGAAGTTCAAAGAGATTAAAGGCTCACCCCAGTTCACACAGCCCAAATGTAGACCAGCCCCAAGCCAAGCTGGATCTTTGGACTCCCAATCCTATGCTTTAAAAGCACCTATGATGGGACTTCCCTGGTGGCACCGTGGTTAAGGCTCTGCGCTCCCAATGCAGGGGCCCCAGGGTCCATCCCTGGTCAGAGAACTAGATCCCACATGCATGCCGCAACTAAGAGGTCTCATGCCACAACTAAGACCCAGTGAAACCAAATAAATATATATTTTTAAAAAAGTAACAAACCTAGTTTAAAATGAAGAAAATATTTGATTCTAAAAACAAAACATAAAAAAGCACTTATGATGTACACATTGCTACATTTAAAATAGATAACCAACAAGGACCTACAGTATAGCACAGGGAACTCTGCTCAATATTCTGTAATAACTTAAATGAGAAAAGAATTTGAAAAAGAATAGATACATGTATATGTATAACCAAATCACTCTGCTGTACACCTGAAACTAACACAACATTGTTAATCAACTATACCCCAATATAAAATAAAAATTAAAATGAAAGAAAAGAAAAGCACCTACGACCCAGTCCCTGGCCTGAGGGAGCTTAGAGCAAAGGTCGGAGTTGAGACCGCCTCACAGGTGCTCCAGCACCACCAGGAAGCTTGGGCTAAAAGCCAGCCTAGCTCTCAGGACAGAGTTGGATCTGTCTTCAGGGGCCCTAGAGCTCAGCCAACAGCTCTGGGGCTACAGGCTCCCCTGGAAGATCTCCTTCCTCTCCAGTCCACTTTACAAGCTAATTCTGAAGGACTTACTTACCTTGGTGAGGGGGTCAAACCACTTCCTTGAAATGGTCTCTGCAACTGCCCCCTCCCTTCAGTCTGATTTATTTTCTGTGATAAGCTCTGGGGTTGGGATGCAAGGAGTGAGGGACTTAACATCAGAGGAAGGCAGAAAATGAAGGAAAGGAGAGAAGGGGGAACAAAGAATAAAGGAAAAAATAAACAAAATGAGCTCCCTACATGTAACCTGGGAGGTTCCTACGGCTCTGAGGAAACGGAGGTCCTCTGCCCTCTTCCACTCCCATACTACACCTTTACCTTTCTGGGGTCCTACATCCTGAGTGAGGCTCCCCAGTTATGAAATGCAGAAGTTGCAGAACCAAACCTGGTAAGTGAGGCCAGCACCCAAGCTGGCTTGATATGAAGGTGTAAGTGCATCACCCACTGCTTTCGCTCTCCACTCCTGTACCCCACAGCCTCAGGGCTGGGCTTCACACTGTGGTTTGGTTTGACCAGAGCAGGTGACTGGGAACTATTAGGGTACTGCTGTTCCTTTCCTAGCTTCTGGGACCACTGACTGACGGATGAATGCTGGGGATCAGAGCGCCTTCCCCACTCAAATTTGCCTCTTACTGGATTGCAGCCTCCTCTGGGCACAGCCTTTCATACATAATGAAAATGAGCTGAGTTCACATACACCCTGTTCTGAGCACTTACTATGTGCCACACACTGTTCTGAGTTCTTTACGTGGAATTAACTCCATTAATAATCACCCCTCCTACTATTATCTCCGTATTACAGATAAGAAAACTGAAAAATTCTGGTACTATCTGTAGTGAAGTGATCAAAGGAGGTGTCCTTAAGACTCCTGAAGGAGCGTAGGAGATTGGAAGGACCAAACCTGATCAAGTGTTTGGCGATCTGGTAAATAAAGGGCAAGCTGGCTGGATGTCCTGAGCCAGCCCCTTTTTCTTCAGCGAAAAAGAAATTCACCTGAGGGGGACTTCCCTGATGGTCCAGCAGTTAAGACTCCACCTTTCAATGCAGGGGGTGTGGGTTTGATCCCTGGTCGGGGAGTTGAGATCTCACATGCCTTGTGGCCAAAAATCCAAAACAGAAGCAATATTGTAACAAATTCAATAAAGACTTAAAAAAAAAATGGTTCACATCAAAAAAATCTTAAAAAAAAAAAGAAATCGGGCTTCCCTGGTGGCGCAGTGGTTGAGGGTCCGCCTGCTGACGGGTTCGTGCCCCAGTCCGGGAGGATCCCACATGCCGCGGAGCGGCTGGGCCCGTGAGCCATGGCCGCTGAGCCTGCGCGTCTGGAGCCTGTGCTCCGCAACGGGAGAGGCCACGATAATGAGAGGCCCGTGTACCGCAAAAAAAAAAAAAAAAAAAAAAAAAAAAAAAAAAAAAAAAGAAAGAAACCCACCTGAGTGATGGGCTATCCAGAAAGAGAATTGAATTAGGAGTTGGGGGACCTAGGACCCAAGTCATGAACCTGTCCCGGATCAACAGAGTGACCTTGAACAAGTCATGTTACCTCTCTGAGCCCAGGTTCCCTACCAGTGAAGTGGGAGTTGGAGTTGGGGGGCCAGCTCACCTCCTTTGATCATTTCACTGCAGGTAGTAATGGCCCCAGAATTGGTCAATGTCCTCATCTGCAGTAGGGGTGGGAGTTATGACCTAAGGTTCAATGACGCCTCTAACTGCTGGCTCTGAGCTCCACAGAGCTGCTGGCAGTGGCGTTCCTGGGAAATGAGCTGGAGGCTGCTACAGTTTGGCAATTTCCCTGAACAGCTGGTGTGGAGAGCAGGGAGGGCAGGACAACCTCTGAGACTCTGGCCAACTGCAGTGTATATTAAGGGCACCCCAGATGGCCGCTAGCCAACAACCCGTGCTGTGTAATTTGCAAGCCGTACTTTCTCCTTCTGAAGGTCTCTCTCTCCAGGATATGGGGAAGGAAGTCTGTCCCTTTCCACTTCTGCACCTGCGCACCTGAGCAAGGCCTCCGCCAGAGCCTCTATGGTCCCCTGGATCCCATGAGTCTCCTCTTTCCCCAAGGCCAATCTGTGGCCCCTCACGTGGGCTCCAGGACCACCATGCCTCCTTGAACAGGCTTTAGAGTAGGGGGTCGAAAGGAAAATCACATCCTCCTGCCCCACCTTTGTTCCAAATGTGGATACGGGCTCTTATTTTTTTTTTTTTTTTTAAGGCTGTAAGGTTAAGAAAACCGCTGAAGGCTTGGGGTTGACAAAAGAGAGTTAAAATTACACAAGGAAAACAATTAAGTTAGAGATTGCCTACAGGCTCTCCTAGAGTCCACTGACCCATGGCCTGGGGTGCCCTGCGTGCCTCCCCCCAGCCCCACACTGCCTTCCGGCCACCATCAGACTGCAGAGCTAACCCAACTCTCACGGGCAGGCGGGCCACTGGCCAGATCTCTCCTGCCTGGAGTTCAGGCCCCAACTCTGTTTTCCCCAAGAGAGAAGAGGAAAGCCTCTCCTCCACCACGTGAAATTCTGCCATGAGTGGTGGTTCTGTCTGCCCACTAGAAAGAGAGCCTTCTGTATTGGTATGCATAACCATTGCTTTCCTCTTGTCTCAACCTGTCCATGCCGGAATAACGCCAACCTTCCCTCTGCATAATCAAAAAGCCCAGTGTTTTTCCCAAAATAAAAAGCAGTCTATTCCCTTAGGTGGATTTCCTCTTGTCCTCTTGCTAAACAGAAAACAGCTGAGGCTTTGAAATGACTGTGTCCCCTGCTTCAAGCCTTCTAGACTGCAGAGTCTGATATGAGAGCACCCCATCACACAAGTCATAATCAGACATGAAGAACCACATTTGGACCAGTCATGGTTGAAGGCAGAAGGTGCCCCGCAGCCTTCAGAAGCAGGTCCTTCTAAGAGTCAAGGTTTTAAACTAAGCATAGAATTAGAATGGCCTGCAAGTCTGTAGCACATGGCTTCACCAGCCAGCAGGACCAAATCACCCCTGTGTTTATCTTTTTTTTTAAAAAGGCATTGACCTATGAATAAACAGCACTTGACATTGAAAATTGCCACTTAAATACCCAGCTCCTCTGCCCGATTACAGCAGCCTTAGGAGCTCTTCCAAATTGTCACCTAGCATGAATATGACAGCAAACAATGCTTTAAAAGTAAGTAATCTGCTCTATAATTATTTTAGCTGCTGCAACTGCCAACCAGCAGGATCACTTATGAGAAAGACTGCAGTCGTCCCTTATTAAAGATGCATGAATATACAGTCTCTTGATTGTGGAAATAATCAGCAGACTATCTAATGCAACAAGACTTAGCCACAGAAGAATTAATTAGGGTGAAATTGATTAAGGAAAAGAGGGTAAAAATCTACCTGTGATGATTCAGGCTCCGATTAAACTTAAGCATTAATTCTCACATTCTTTTCAAATTAAGAGCCTCATCTAAATAGTCTGCATTAATATTCCAACACACTCCGCTCTCCCTTAACCAAAGAGAAACACAGGCGTTTCTAATGAAAGCTAAAGATCCTGCTCCTGTTACCCATCAAGCCACTGCATCAAGATTTCAGGAGTTTGGAGCTTTTATTATTTAAATAAAAGACAGCTGGGGACGGGTAGTGAACTCAAATTCTTTGTGGTCTTGAGCACTTAGGACTTTCGTTGGGAGATTCTCTTAAAAGCTAAAGGAAGCACACAACACAACTAATTATATGATAGCTGCCAGAATTCTCTTTGTCTTGCGGTAACCTGCTTTGGTACAGATAAGGGGGCCTTGAAGGGGTCATATATTCCATCCCTCTCCCTGAGACGGAGCTGTGTCAAACCAGAGACCCGTCCGTAATTATCTGCTATCTCGTGAGAGGCGGCCGGGCACTGGGGCTCCACAACTCCCTTGGTAACGCGATCAGGCAGCTAATACATTCCCAGATCCTGCGCGCCCTCCCCCTCTTCCCCCAGCAGCAGTTTGAAGGATGTGAGGAGAAGCTTCCCGCATCATTGATTTTTCTCTTTTCACCTTTCTTCCACTAGGAGCCCGCTCCGTGCTTCCTGGCTCTCCCTGTCTGAACCTCCAAACAGTGCTTCGGTTTCACAGGGTCACTGACCTTTCCGTGCTCCTCCAACGACTTCTATCTTTGCAGCTCTGCTTCCACCTGCCGCCTTGCCTTTGGTCCCATGGGCGTTATCGTTGAGTACATCCTTTGTCCGAGCGGGAACTCGAGGCTGAGAAGCAACCCAGACGGCTCGGAGCAGTCCCTCTGCCCGGAATGCATGCCCTCAGCACCATCCGGGGGACCCGCTGGTCCAGGTGCTCCGAGATGGAGGGCTCCGGGTTGCCAGCCTTATCGGAGACATGTGGGGAGACAGAAGTAAAGCAATTTCAAGCCCTTTGTTTGATCTGAATAAGATCTGGTTTTCGTTTTTCGCAGCCCTGGGAGATAGTCATGGTTCCCATTTCACTCAGGAGACAGAGCTGCTTACAGAGGCCTTCAAGCAGAGTCTTCCTCCACCATGGGGAATCTAGCCAGATCACCCTGGGGAGAGGGCGGTCCAGACAGGGAGCAGCCTAAGGGGACCTGGGAGCAGCGTGAATGTGGCAGGTTTCCCCTTCCTGGGCCTATAAGGGAGATCCCATTTACATTTACGATAAAATGTCTACAGTGACCCTCTCCCCACACAGCCCTACTTGCTGGTCTCAACTGCTTCTAGCATAGCTGGGCAGATGTCGGTGGAGGAATCCCGGGTAGGTCACCAAGGAGCTACAGGACTACTATTACTGAGAGCCTCAGGGAGAAGTCCAGTTACTCAGGGGAGCAGCCATACTATTCTGCAACCTGGCTCCACTGCCCACACCTCCAGGTCCAGGTTCACCACAGGTGACTTTGAACAACAAAGGAGGAAAATGGCAAGATGGCCAGGCCCTGCCTCCTCTCAGAAAGCTCCTTCACATCTATGTAAATTCCTGGATGCAAATTGTTACGGAGGGGAGGGGCAGAGACCCCCCCCAAAGCAGCCCAGCCCCAAATGCAAATAGTTATGGGGGAGGGGAGGGATGGTCACCCTAACAACATCCATCCACAGAGCCTGGAATCCCAGACTCAACGGAAGTGGCCATGCCCTGCATGAAAACTGCTACGGCCCGGAGCCCATCTTCTCCCTCCTCTTTTCTCCCCTACGGCGTCTCTTTCACACCGTTCTTCTCCCAAATTTCCTTCAATTCGATTATTAGCAACCTGGTTCTGAGGACCTACCTGAGACTTTAACCTTGTCCTAGGAACTGAGGAGGGATAAAGATGGGATCCCTGCCCTCGAGAATTGCACAGGGGCTTTCCCTGGTGGCGCAGTGGTTGAGAGTCCGCCTGCCGATGCAGGGGACACGCGTTCGTGCCCCGGTCCGGGAGGATCCTACATGCCGCGGAGTGGCTGGGCCCGTGAGCCATGGCCGCTGCGCCTGCGCTGTCCGGAGCCTGTGCTCCGCAACGGGAGAAGCCGCAACAGTGAGAGGCCCGCGTACCGCAAAAAAAAAAAAAAAAAAAAAAAGAATTTCACAGGTTGGCAGGAGGATGACGTTAACTCAACCAAAGCAAGTGAAAACTGTAGTAGATAGTGTATCATAAAGTGTTAAATCAGGTGCCACCAATTTCACATTGAATGAAATCAGAGAAAGGGAGCAACCCTTGGGACGTGGGCCGGGGTGATCATGGAAGCGGGAGTTGGCATCACATGGATTGAGGGGAGAGAGGAAGGATTCCAGGGAAGCGTGGGTCTGCACAAAGGCCCAGGCTGGAGGGCAGGTTAGGGAACACTTCGGCCTGGCTGGAGGGGAAAGTAATCCTGGGGAGTAAGAGAGCCAAGCTTTGCAGGCCTTGAATGCCAGCTTTAGAGGTTTGGATTTTAGCCTAGACTGTTAGATCTCAAACTTTGGTGCGCTGCAGTGTTGCCTGCGGTGCTGGTTAAAATAAGTTGCCCTGGCCCTGGCCCTTTATGTATGGGGCATTTTAAACAAGCATCCTAGGTGACTCTGATAGTGGCCCACAGTCGAGGTGGCTGCAGGTCCTCTCCTCGGCATTTTGTCCCTCCTGTGGGTAAAGATGGGCTTTGTTAGCACCATGGAAACCATGAGGCTACAGAGGATTCCCAGCTTCTGTTAGGATGTTGATCCTTGTCTCCTAGGAACCTGGAGGCTGGGGCAGTGGATGATTTTGACTACACAGTAGCCAAAGGGAAAGCAGTCCTGATGAAAAACAAAATAGAAGAGTTACACCTGTAGAATAGTGGAGACGCTACCTTAGATCCTGGGACCCTGTGGGCCCCCTCTTAAGCTATCCCACTGAGTAAAAAGTGGAGCCAACAAAGAAGTTTGGTGGAGATATTTTTTATATGATAAAGGTGTTCAGTTCTAGGTTTCTTTCAATAGCCATCGCCCCTTATCGTTGTAACATGCATCGGGTCCCAGATCTGCCCTTTAATTCATGGATTTTATGGCAAGTTACTGGCCCTCCCTATTAAACCTATCTGCTCAACTTCTCGATTTCTACTGGGAAATTTTCAAACCTAGAGAAAACTTGAAAAGATAATGCGGGAAAACCTATAAATCTTTCATCTAGACTTACCGAGTGTTAACATTGTCATTTGTTTTTTTTTCTGTCTTTATACAAGTATATAAATATTTATATAAATATGCACATATTTATATACTATATATATATATGCACATATTTATATACTATATACATACACTTTCTTTTTACAAAATCATTTAAAATTCACAGATATCCTGACACTTCATCCTAAACACTTAAGAACCATTCCTCCAATAATTCATCCTATAAGCACAATATCCTTATCACACCTAAGAAATTTAACGTTGATACAGTAATATTAGCTTATAGAACATATTTAAATTTCTTTGATTCTCCCAAAATATTCTTTATGGCTTTTTAAAAAACAAATCCAGGATACAATCAAGATTCACACAGTGCATTTAATTGTCATGTCTCTTTAGTTTCCTTTCATCTAGAATAGTCTCCCTGCCTTTGTTGTTTTTGTTTATGACATTGGCATCTTTAAAGAGTCTTATAAAATGTCCCCCAAACTGGATTTGTCTGATTGGATCCAGGCTAAATATTCCAAGGCAAGAATATACTACGAAAGTGAGGCAGTGTCCTTCCCGTGGCATGCCATGGTGTCAGGAGTCACGCCATGTCTGTTTGTCCCATTGGTGATGATGAGGAGTTGGATCACTTAGCGAAGGTGTGCACTGGACATTTTGACACCTGGTTTCATCTAAGTAAGCACCGCACAGATCTTATTGATCAGTTCTGCCGGATTATAAAGTGCTTGGGGGCAAGAACTGAGTCTTCTCCTTTGGAAAAGAATGCTTTCCAGTTTACCAGACTCTTTCATATAGATTATCCTATTTCCTCTTCAGACACACTGATGGAGAGATTTTTACTCCCATTTATAGGAGCGCAAAATTTCACAGTGCTTGGGAACCCTGATGTGGAATCCCAGACCTACCCTTTAGTTAATGGGTTTTATGGCAAGTTACTTAACCTCTCTTTTAATTCTCTGTTTGCTCAACTCTAAGATGGGGATAATAATACCTCCCTCCCAGAGTTGTTGTGGGGACTAAATGAGGGTACCAAAAAGAAAGTGTTCGACATAGGTCTTAGCACATAAAGAATGCTCAAAAAAATGAAAGTGTTGTATGGATAGAGCTAAACACATCACCCACACTCAACACTCAACATGCGTGTCTACACCAATACTCGGGGAGGTAAAGGTCTGCCGTGTGGTCACTCGGCTGAGAAAAGAGCAGAGCCTGGGTTCAAGCCTCAAACCCCTGACTCCAAATCCAAATTGTATCCCCATACCCCACACGCCATCCTGCGGCAATGTGCTAGCCGGCACGGCCACCTAGGAGCCATAGGATCAAAATCATACGAGTAGGGCTTCCCTGGTGGCGCAGTGGTTGAGAGTCCGCCTGCCGATGCAGGGGACACGGGTTCGTGCCCCGGTGCAGGAAGATCCCACATGCCACGGAGCAACCAAGCCCGTGAGCCATGGCCGTTGAGCCTGCTCGTCCGGAGCCTGTGCCCCGCAACGGGAGAGGCCACAACGGTGAGAGGCCCGTGTACCGCAAGAAAACAAAACAAAGCAAAACAAATCATACGAGTAGTGTGTGAAAACTAGACTTGATTTCAAACATCTTATTCACACCTAATTTCAAGATGCATGCAGCCAGGCACTATTGCTCTGATCATCCAGGGTTGGCCAAGGGGCCCCTCACTGATGCCCCTTCTTCTGCCATGTATGGCCTTCAGCTCATCACTGTGTCACTTGGCAATCTCATAACATCCCCGAACTCACCACATTGAACAGCAGTCACCGTGCTCCCGGATGCAGTGCATTGTGGCTGGAGATCACTGTGTGTTCAACCAAAAAGTTTCCCCTGCCCTGCCCCTGCAGAGCAATTGGTCTAGAGTAGGGGCAAGACTGGAGAATTGTCCTTGGTTAAAGTGGGGAGGCTTTAGGGTTCTAAGCCAGGCAGAGGTCCCTGAAAGTCCCCTACTGTTTTCACTGGAAATTCCCCTTCCTTCTTTCTACCCCAGCCCCAATCCCAGTCTACAGAGGGGAAAGCCACAGCAGCAGCAAACCATCATTTTGAGCCAAAGGTCTTTATCCCATATGAACTAGGATGTGTCCAGTTAAGAACTAATCCCACCTGGCTGGGATGGTGAAGTGTGTGTTTGTTGTTCAGATGTGTGTTTGGGGTCCAGGGGAGGGAAAGATCACTTCTAATGAAGATTTCACGGAGATGGTGGGCCTTGAGGAAGAGTGAGTTGGAGCTGGATAGGAAGGAGGAGAAGGAGGAAGGTCGTCCTTATTTTGGGGGGGGGGGGGGGTGACGCTTGGGGCACAGAGCATCAGTAAAGGCACAGAGGTAGGATAACAAAGGGCCTGGTCTGGGGATCAAGGGCAGGTGTGTGCTGGGCAAGAGTGGGAGACAGGCACTGCGCAGGCGTGAGCCGCTCCCTCTCAGGCGCAGAGCAGACCGTGGCTGTGGAGTGGCTGAATATTTCATTGATGGAAAATTGGATGTGGCTGTAGTACCTGGGAGGCAGATTCTGATTTCATGGCCAGTGTACCCAGATGGCTGACTAGGCCATCTCCTAATGGAGGGGGAGACACCGCCACCCTCCTCCCCCAAATTTCCCAGCCCAGGAGGGCACAGATACTGACCTTCCTTCCCAACACCTCCAGACCCACCTTGGCTCCAGTTACTCAACAGACATTATTTATTGGTCTCCTCTCCAAATCCTAAACACTGCTCCTCATATCAACAGATACTGACTGTACACCTCGACTGTGGGCCAGGCGCTGTGCTGGGTGCTGGGCATGTGGCAGTGAACAAGACAAGGCCTAATGGAAGAGGGGGCAGTAAAGGGAGACAGACAATAAGACAATACCTAGTAAACAAATACACAAATAAATAAAAGATCATGATAGGTGCTATGACAAAAATAAAACACATAAAGGGGACAGAGAGAGTCGGGGGCGGGGAGGGGAGGCTGCTTTTAGTTGTTTTCTCTCCTGTCCATGGACCTCCGGTTGTTTTGGGGAACAGGGGTCTTAGAACAGGGAACTGGGTGGGGGGTGGTCAATTTCCCCCATCGCAAATTCTCTTCTGAAAGGAAGTTAAGTTCTTAGAGAGCCATGGTCCATGCTTCCAACATTCCTGGGCCACTGATGCTGCCTCTCCCCAAGACCCAGGCAAAGAGCACCTAACTTTATAAACCAGTGAGAGGCATGGGCTGGGGCAGCCAGGGCGAGCAGTGCCTGAATCCCAGAGCTGGAAAGGAGGACCGCAGAGACCACACAGAACAGATGGTAGATGTTTGGAACCCATTTCCAGAGATGGGTTTCTTTCCCTTCACCCATGAGCTGCTACAGAATTTCATCTTCTTGGCAGCCAACAGGGTTCTTCTTTCTCTGAACCGACCCCTCTGCTTCAGGGCCCAGGCTTGGCCATTCCTCACAGGCAGGGAGAAGACAGACTTAAACCCAGGCCAGTGGTCCTCAGAGAAACCAAGTCTGCCTGAGTCATCTCTTCACAAGCTCACAAAATCCTGAGCCCTTTCAACATCTCTGATTACCCGCCCTTGGTGACCAGATCGATGTCTGTCCTGAGAGTGAGGGAGGAGTACGTGGGATACTGGCGGGGGGGTGGGAGGGGGAGCTTATCATGCCCCAGTTTCTGGAACATGGAGCTGGAAAAGCCAGGAGGGCTACGCTGTGGACCTAGAAAGCCCAAGGAGGGACCCTCAAAAATGAGCCGAGTGTCAGAACTGGAACAAACCTGATGGGACGGGGGTCTACATGCCTGAAGAGGATGGCGAGCAGGTCAGACTGGTGGGGCTGGATCCCAAGCAGGGCCATCCCGGAAGGAGACTGGGAAACCAGCAGATGCTAGGCGAGGCTTGGAACAAGAGCCTAGCTCATGACTGCATCAACCTGGAGGGAGGAGGGAACAGGTTGGGGAAGGGAAGGGTGAGGATGGGCCCTGGACAGCCTGCGGGCCCGAGGCTGTGTCGGGGTCTGGGCTGAAGTTAAGACGTGCTCCTAAATACAGAGAAGGAGGCAATCCATGTTGGCCGTCAGTGTCTTTCATCCCTCAGAATAATCCTGCTGGGTCTGGTCTTATCACAGCATTTTTGCCCTCCTGCAAACATGGAAACAATCTGGGGCCCTGGAAAATAATTTGGTAGCCCCCTCACGTGCTTAGAGGACCTCTTTCCACCTTCCCACTCTCCCTGGGGGATTTCCTAAAGCCCAGGCTTCTGAGAGCTGACAAGAAAGGAGAGCGTTTTCTTGATTTCACAGAGCAGAGCATCACGCCTACCTACCAAAGCTCAAGATGGTGCAGAATTTGAGGCCGTGTGTGTGAAAGAGTGCAAATCCATCCTCACAATTTTTCTGAGATTCCATCTCAAGCATCCTTAGGCTGAATAATGAGGAATTCAGCACTCTTCCCTACCCCCTGCTCTCTCTCTCCACACACACACACACACACACACACACACACACACACACACACACACCCTCCCCCGCACCCATCTCAGAATCTTCTCTTTTTTCTGCCGCAGTCTCTGCTTCCTTCTCCTCCTTCCCACCTCCCATCTCAGCAGGAACACACCAGGACCAGCAGCCTCCCAACCACAGGAACAGGTTTCTCAGAAGGAGTAGTTAATGCAGACCTGACCACAAAGTCAGTGCTGCCCTAAGCCCATGTCTCAGTCTCACCACGTCTAACGTAACCCAAGGAATGACACAATTGCATCTTGCAGCTTGTACCCAAACAGGGCCTGGGGTTGCCCTGGAGAGCTGGCTCTGCTGCTGTTTTAGGAGCCGACCTCACTTCTTGTGGCAGGAGCTGCTTGGTCCCTTCCCAGGCATCAGCTGCTCCCATGGGCTTGGGAAGGGCACTTATAAAATGGGGATTCATAAACAGGCTGCAGAGGGTCCCCAAACTGAATGCACACGTGTGCGTTCTGTCTGATTCTCAAAGGAATCAGAGACCCTCCGAATGGTTTTACTAGTCTGGGGCAATAGGTAAAACAAGGATTTGAAATTCGCCTCCTCTCATTTCGCTCCCCAGCACGTGTGAGTTTTATGCAATTCCTCATCTAAAAGGGAAGCCTGAGCCCATGGAAGTCGGGGGTTTAACATCCTGAATATACAGTTCTTTGGACAGTCACTAAAAGAAGATCTGAGCAGGAGACATGAGGTCACCTTCAGGGAGGAGACTCTTGAGCTGTCTGGAGTGAGGGGACGAGGAATGAGGAGGATCGGCGGCCTTGAACCCCACAAGGAGAGGCCAGAGAAACTTTCTGGGATGCAGTCCAGGCCCTGCCTCGAAAATGCAGCTCCAGAAGAGATGCTGTGCAGATTCCAAGCTGCCAAATCCCGGAGGCCCTATTGGACAACCTAACCTCCATCAACCCAGATGGTACTGGGCATCCTGGGCCCTACCCCCCCAAGATCAGGAGCCCAAAGTGCAGAGCCACTGCAGAGTCAGACCTGAGAAGCTCAACACCAAGCCCCAGCTTCCCTGACCTCCCACGGGAGGGGTAAGAGAGAATGGGAGCCTCCACCCACCCACTCACCAGCCTCTGAATCTCTTTAGTCCTAGGCATTGGTAATTAACAGCCGGGAAGTTATGCATCAACCTCAGCGAGCTAATGTGGCTGGAGCTCCCTCCTGACAGCAGAGCTAATAAGAAATTTGCTAATGCAATTGATCACCTTAAACAGCCATATGTCAGCGGGGATGAGTGCTTCTTTGCAGCAGCTAGTCTAATTGTCAGAGCAGAGCAGTGAGCTGCTCTCCAAAGGGGGTGAGGATGATGTCTTCACTGAATCAATGGTGCAATGCAGCAGGCAGGGCCTGGGAGGAGGGGGTGTGGTGCTGAGCACGAGGCCCCCAGCTCTTGCGGCTCCCAGGAAGCCAGTCTCTGCAGGCCTGTTCTAAGGACATATTAAGAGCCCAGAGCTGCAGCGCCTGCTGGAAGCTGCACTTGCAGTCTCTCAGTTTATGCCGCAGTATTAAAATAAGAAACAGCTCTGTCTGCAGTGACAGCTGATCTCAGCCTCAGCCAGTGAGTGTCAACACTCCAGACCCCACTCAGGCTTCTGCTGGGGGCAGGGCTGATACCTCCGGCGAATTTGCTTTTTCTCTCCCACACCCCGCAATGACTTCATCCACCAGTTCTGAGTCAGATGCAGGCAAAGAAGATTGAAAATCCACCTCAGGGGACTTCCCGGGTGGCGCAGTGGTTGAGAATCCGCCTGCCAATGCAGGGGACACAGGTTCGAGCCCTGGTCTGGGAAGATCCCACATGCCACAGAGCAACTAAGCCCGTGCACCACAACTACTGAGCTCGCGTGCCCCAACTACCGAAGCCCGCGCACCTAGAGCCCGTGCTCCACAACAAGAGAAGCCACCGCAATGAGAAGCCCACGCACCGCAATGAAGAGTAGCCCCCGCTCACTGCAGCTAGAGAAAGCCCGGTGCAGCAGCAAAGACCCAACGCAGGCAAAAATAAAAATAAAAAATAAATAAATTTATTAAAAAAAAAAGAAATCCACCTCAGGCCCACCAAAGTCTGCTCCCAGTTGAGACAAAAGGCAACTTGCTCCGAATGCCTGGTGTTTGACAAAAACAAAGTATGTTTTCCAGAAGGGGGAGAAACCTCTGCTGTGGGATTTTGCTTCCAACACTCACTCCAAACCATTTGCCCTCCAAGCAAATCCATAGAGAAGCAAGAGAATCAACTGACCTCTGTGGGAATGGAGCTCAGGGCCACCAGGAACACTGTTGGAGGGACTAAGGATGTCCACGTGTCTGAATCCCCACTGCTTTCTGGAATAGTTCTCACTCTCAGTTATCTGTGGGAATGAGGGGAGGGTGGGGAGAGGGATGAGGGAGGACAGGCCACCAACATGCAGAGAAACGTCACATCCAGCCTCGATCAGTTCAGCTTTCCTCTGAACCATATGTTGATCCTGATTGTTCCCCAACCTTTACACTAACGCTTTGAATTTTGGGTGGAGACAAAGACGACAAAACACAAGGACCCAGGTCATAACCAGTGTGTGTACCACACCCAATAACCCAGAGGAGCCTAGTTCCATGTGTCGGCAGTGCCTGACGCAGCAGGCTGCCTTCCTACTCAAGACCTTCCTTGGCCTGATGACTCCCCTAGCCTCTGGGGCGAGGGCGAGGCCAGGTACCAGGAACTGGTGCAGATTTCTTTATGAGTCTCATCTGTAGGAGAGGAGGTTTTGCAACAAGGCCCCCCAGTGAGTTGAAGCCACCTGTGTGTCTGTGAGCAACCTGAAGGCAGTGGGCAGTGGGCAACTCCTCTGGCTTCCCAGAATGCCCTGTCCAGCACCGGGGCAGAGCAGCCAGGGCGGCTTGGGGTCTGAGCAGCACAGCCTCCAAGCCCTGGTCCAGGGGCTTAGCGGCCAAGGATACAGGAACAGAGAGGACCATCCTCTGGACCTGCTCGAGCTAAGGGTCCCAGGGGCCCCTTTATGTGCCCTTGAAAATGTACTTTAATATCTAAAGTCCTATTCTCTTATTAAAAATATTATTTTTTAAATTTCTCCTGGTTCTCCTCCCAACTTTATTTTTCCCAAATCAATTTTAATACTATTTTGGCCAAATTTAAAACATTGATTAGAATGACACTGAATTAGATTTATTTAGGGAAAGATTTTCACTTTTACAAAATTGAGTCTTTCTATTCAAGAGTATGGGCATGTTTTGCCATTTAAATAAAGCCTTGCTATCCAAGGACTTTTAAAAACTCCACATTGGCTCTGTATTACCTCCCTTGAAGGCTCATTGCCAAAGGTCCTATAGACTGTTTCTCACCAAGGCGGTAATGTGTTACTTCATCCTTGGCACTGAGGTGAATCACACTCTAAAGAGAGCTTCCTGGGTGCCTTAACTGAAACCAAAGGCAATGGGACAAACGGCCACCTCAAGGTGTCTTGGCTCTGTGACCTCTAACAGAGACCCCCTCATTTTGGATCCACTCGACACACAATCTCTACTCCAAGGCCAACAAAACTAAAACACCCCTCACTTTCACCTGGTCAATGGTGAGCACCTCTGGGCCCCAGGAAGGAGACCTAAGGGGAAAAAGGCCCCTTCCTTTAAACCCAGGGTTGGTGGTTAACTTGTGAACAGGTGTTAGTACAGACGCTCCCCCCACTCACACTCTTCTCCAGTAACCCCTCTGTAGGGCCAGCTTCACGAGGGCGACCTTGTTGTTGCCCAGGGGCTGGTGCTTAGATGGACCCTGCACTTGGCTTAAGACTATCCTGTCACAATCTTGGAATTCTTAATCATTTTGAATAAGGGACCCCACATTTCCATGTTGCACTGGCCCCAGAAGTTACATAACTTGTCCTCCTCCTCTGCAACACTTGCAGGCTCCGAGACAGTCAGGACCAGCCCAGGTCACACTTGGAGGTGGCTGGCATTCGAGCACAGGCCAGTCCAGGTGCTAAGCTGGGCCCCCGGGGCAGGCTCTGTGTCCAGCCGCAGGCAAGTCCTCACTCCCACCTGCATATAGGCCTGGCTGATGGACTTTTTAAGAGACACATCACAGGGGACTCGATGCTTCCTTCCTGGGCTCCTCCTCCCTGCCCGCCTCCCAGGGTCCGGGCTCTAACAGCCCACTTGGATAATCCTAGGAAAACTTGCTGGCTGTCATCTGGACTGCTTCAGGCACGGGCCTGCTCAGTATTTCCAGAGTTTAGACCCCAGGAGCGAGGGAGCAGTCTGTGTTATCTCTCCAGACTTCTGCCTCTCTCAAGACCTCCTGGGAGTCTGGGTCAGCAGGAAAGAGCACTTCCAGACCATTAGCAGGAGCACATCCGGTCTCCTGGGCCAGAGGAAGCCACCGCAGTGGGAAAGAGAAGGGCCAGAGCTCCTGGGACACAATCCACGAGGGTTACTCAGCCACCAATCAGTGCAGTTGGGGAGGAGGATGAGGTGGGGCTCCAGCCTGGAAAGCTCGGGGTCACATGTGCCTGGGAACCCTAGGATCTCCCCTCCTTCAGATCCCTCAGCCAGGAGGGTGAAGCCTGCTTGGGCAATGAAGGAGTCAGGGTACCACCGAGAGGGACGAGGCTCAGGGAACTCCCCATGGACATTCACTTTTGAAGGAAGCCTTTCTTCCTGAGGCCCAACCACGAGGATTCTGGCAGCAAGAGAAGGATTCGTTTGTAACCTCCCAACTGGAGAGGTGGAAGGAAAATGTTTAAGTGTTTATTTAACTCCATCTATCCATTTACACATTCATCCCTTCATTAATTTAGCACTTATGTGAATGCTTATTTAGGGGTCAGTTGTGCCAAGTGCTATGAGGACTATTGACTCACACGGTGGAAAGAAGGCAAGAGTACTCTCTGGGGTCCCTTTTATAAGAGCACAAATTCCATTCATGAGGGCTCTATACTCATGACCTGCTTAATACGTCCCAAAGACCCCACCTCCTAATACCATCACATTGGGGGGTCAGGATGTCAACATATGAATTTGGGGGAGACACAAACATTTCATAACAGATTATAAGCTCTGTGGGGTGGGGACCATGTCTGTCTTGCTCACTGCTATATCCTCAGCCCTTGCCCAGAGGGTGGCACATAACTGGGGCTCAATAAATACTTCTGGAATGAATGGATGAGAGATTTGACTGCTACTTGGAAGCTCTGTAAGAATTCAGAGAACATCTGTGTGGGCTGGAAGAGCTGGTGTAGACTTCACAGATGAGACATAAACACAGAAAAAGTTAAATAACGACACAAGACAACAGCACAATAAAGACGACAAGGCAGTATGTGACACATGTCAGGCAAACAGTGCAAATACTGTGTGTTAAAGCAAGGAGAGTGTATCAGCTATGTTTTTGTCAGCAAGTAACAAAAAACCTCAACTCAGACTGTCCTCCACTGCAAGGGGATTTATTACCCTTCAAAGCGCAGGTTCAGAGGAAGGGCAGGCTCAGAGTGTTTACACCGCAGCTCAAGGAGTCCTTTCCCTCCTGCTCTGCCATCCTCGAGTGGGCTTCATCCTCATGTTGGGTGGCAGGATGTCCACAGCAATTCTAGACATGGAAACATCCTACTGAAGCAGGACAAACTGTCTCTTCCCATGTCTCTTTCCCCGGAGCTTTCCAGCAATTTCTCCCTTCATCTCACTGGCCAGAGCTGGGCCACGTGCCCAATCCCAGGTGGACTATTGGTGAGGGGAGTAGGATTCTGTGACGAGCACAGACCAGCCACAATCCACTCTTGGAGCTGGGATGGGATAACTGTCCACTGAGTTTAAATGGAGGAGTAAATATCCCGTAGAAATTAGAATCTGTTAGACATGAATAAATGGGAAGATGAATGTCGGCTAAAAATCAACAGTATCCACTGCAGCCCACCCCTTTGTATATCTAACGTCTACTCGCACCATACAAAGAGGTCCCCCTGGGCCGAAATTGTCTAAAAAAGGCTTGATGGAGGAAATAAGATTAAGTTACGTCTTTAAAACAACGGTAGGACTTGTACAGGTGGAGAACAGGCAACAAGAAATGCGAACCTGGAGGTGGGAATTAGCCAAGATTGCATCCAGAAAATGCGCCCACCACCCAAGACACCAAGAGCTCAAGAGCTACTTAAACCCAGGCAACTCTGTGTAATGGAAAGAGCTGGACTTTGGTGGCAGAAAGGCTTAGGTTCACATTTTGGCTCTGCTACTTGAGTTTCTTAACGTCTTGGAATCTCCGTTTCCTCCCCAGTGACGTAGGACCGGAGGGTCTGCCTCCCTGGAATGTGATCAGGATCACACCAGACTGTTCAGGACAGAACCTTGCACACAGAAAGTGCCCACCACATGTTTTTCTCCTACCTTCTCCTTCCTTGGAAAGGAATGCTGTTCTAGAGAACACTGAGTTGCCAACACAAACTTCAGTCCTACTGTGAAACAGAGGCACCAGCCTGTGCTCTGATGCCAAGAACTGAAGCATGAGTTTTCACTTCTCACTTTAGTCTTAGATGAATGTTGGGCCTCTTCTCGCCTTCTTTATTTCTAACCCTTGACCCCTGTGGTATAAACTTTGACTGCAAAAATCCGGATGAGAAGCAGAGGACCTTATCTAGAGCCACGGAGGCAGAGATGGAAAGAAGGGTCTATCTAAGTGACTCGGTTAACAAAGGATCTAGCTAAGGGCCTGACTGCCCAAGGAGGCAGTGCATCAGGACCATTGGGGCCATCACACACCCACGAGAGAATCAGAGAATGTTGTAGACGCTCTTATGAGAGAAATGTACATATGTAAAAAGATTATTGTACATATATTATTACATATTATTGCATATAATTTCCACAGGTTCTGGGACACTCTAACGTATCTCTTTAAACCCCAGAATGAGAAGTCCTGCATTAGTGAGTTTGTTTGGGATGGTCCAGGCCTGGTTTCTGCAAGCAAATGGGAGAAGAACTGGCTTTGCACCAGTATAACCCCGCAGAGTGACCTGCAGCTTCAGGATGGGGACGCCGCTGCCGGCTCCTTTGTTCCTGGCTCCACACTCACACTGGCCTGAGCACAGTCTGGGGGATGGACTGTGCACCCGCCGACCCTTAGGGACGGTTCGGGTGATGCTGACACTCTTGCTGACTTAAGAGAAAACAGCTCAATGTGTTTTGGATGACGGGTTCTTTGTCCTGAGAGTGACGATTACCTCCCTAAGAGCTCTTAAGAATACAGGGACAAAGAGGCAAAGCCGAAAAGACAAAGACGCAGATAGATCAAAAATGGCACGGTGATTTCAGAACAAAAGCAAAAAACCATCGGGAGAGCTGCCTCGGAACTTGCCATTGTGGCGGCGGGGGAGGGGTAGCTAATCAGAGCCGGGGTCCGGGAAGGGGCAGGTGTGGGATTTAGGGCTGCGGGTCTGGACACCGTGAGCAGCACTTACGTAAGACTGAGAAAACATCGGTTGTCCGGATCAGAGAATGGGGGAGGGGTGCCTTCCGGAGTTTAAGAGGAGGCTGAAGCCGTCCCCGGCCTCCCACCATTGGCGCCGCCTCTGCGGCTCCAGCTCTGCAGCCCCGCGGTCTACAGAGGCCCAAGGACGCCGGCCGCCCTGGCCGAGGGTTAGCTGCTGCGAAGATGGCAGCCGGGCTCCTAAATGGAGCTCCCCAGGAGCCCAACTCGATCGGCTGCCTGCATTATTAATGCATTATGTCATCCTTCCTTGCACTCGCTCTCAGCTGCGGAAATTTTATAGAGCAGTATTATTAATTGAAGCAATTAGTGCGGGGGATATCAGCACAGCTACGTCAGAGGGCTGCGGACATGCAAGGCCAGGATCTCTCCCTCCCTCTCTTTGTGCCCCACTCTCCCTCTCTCCCACCTCCTCCCTCTGCCTCCCCAGCCCCTCCTCCCTTGTTTCTACCCGCCCCCACTTCCTTCTCTCCTGCTTTTCCAGTTCTCTCTCAGTATCCCTCTGGGGAGACTCAGGGTACCCACCACCCTTCCCAGGCTGCAATCATTCCATCTCCAACCAGCACAGGCAGGCAGACAATGACAGCATCACCGTGGCTGACTCCTGGCCTAGGTGAATTAGGATGGAAGACCATCCCTCATGGTTCTTATCTTGGTTCAGAGCCCCTAGTGGGGGTGGTGGGTGGCAGGTAGAAAAAGGAGGGGCTCACTGCCTGTCAGACCCATTCATTCATTCATTCATTCATTTTTCCTCTGTGGGTACCCAGCCTTATAGTAGGTGCTCTGGGAAATAAAGAGGAGATAACAGAGCTTAGGCCCCGGAACTGAGGTTGTAACCAGAGACCAGACTGGCCACTGAAACAGAGGAAAATAGGGTGCAGCACAGGGTCTCAAGGGAGTGATCCCCGATGGGTTGATTGCCCAGCCCCGTGAAACACCCCCTGTGGCCCAGGAAGTGAGAAGTAAGGCCTAGGGAAGCAAAGGAGCCCTGAGAGGTGAGGAAAGCGAGCTACCAGCAGGCTGCAGGAGGGTGGGAGCAGATGCAACTGCAGAGGAAGGAAGGGAGGGAGGGAGGAAGGAAGGAAGGAAGGAAGGAGCAGGCTGAGCAGGTTCAGGGCAGAGCTTGGGAGGGACTCCAAGCTGTGCTCCCTGCGCACCCCCCCCCCCCCGCCCCACCCCATGAGACTGAAGCTCTCACCAGCGGAGGCCGAGACCTAGAAGCAACTGGAAAACCTGGCCAGGGGCCAGGATACCAGGGCCCACACCCCAGATCCTTTCATCAGGAATCAGAGACACCTGAGAGGCCGCAGGCTCAGGTTCCCTGTAAAATAAACAGATACCAGGATGGAAACATACAGGATGAACATTCACCCTCTGCCCCTCCCCACTCTCTCTGCTCCCCTCCAGGCTCATGGGAACAGGTGCACCTTGTATTACAGAGAGAGACCTCCTTGGAAATCTGGGGGCAAGTGGTCTGCTTGGATATATTAAGTTTTAGTGGGAGAACGCTCTTAGCTTTTAAACTTGTTTTCTTATGAAAAATTTCAAGCATACACAGTGAGAGAAGAGACTAATGAACCTTCATATTAATATAGCTCAGCTTCAAAAATGATCACCTCATGGTCGGTCTTCTATCCACCTTCCCCCAACTTTTGCGGGGCGGGAGCACATGCTTTAAGGTGACATGCTCTTGTAAAAAATGGTCTGCTCATTTTTCTTTTTTTTTCTTTATTAAAAACAAATGCACGCACACCCCCTCTGACAGACAGGTTTTCATATACAGTGCTTATTTAAATGTGAGAAAAGGATCTATCATGGGTTAAACTCTCCCAATGTGCCTGGGCAGGGGTAGGGTGTTAATTGTTTACTCCTCCCAACAGCTGGCGAAGTAGAGATAATTAAACGGTGAGAGGAAGTTCACACACAGTAAATTACAGAGGCCCACAGGGTCCAAGACCCCTGCTGCTACCCTCTACTGCCCCCTATCTCCTTACTCTCCAAGGGCACCCCTGGACCCGGGCATGAACCCGTGTCCCCTGCACCGGCAGGCGGACTCTCGACCACTGCACCACCATGGGCCCGTGAGCCATGGCCGCTGAGCCTGCGCGTCCGGGGCTACCCCTGTGATCTGACCTCAGTTCCCTGAGCTCTGTTTACTCCTTTTCCTGGCCTGGTGGTGCCCACGCCCCACCTTCCAGGACCCTCGTGCTGACCACTTTTACCCCATACCTCTCCTGAGACCTATTCCAAGGAAAGGGGCTCAGATTAGTGAGTGAACTATACAGTATCACCTACAGCAGGGCTGCCCAATAGACTTTCTATGACGATGGAAATGTTCTATTCTGTGCTGTCCAATATGGCAGCCACAAGCTATATGCGGTTGTTAAGCACTCGAAATGTGGCCCTACATGGAAGGTCTTGAAGAAGGCAGGATTTTGTCCTCGGGGTGGTAGGGAATTTTAGGAGGTATCTGAGCAAAGGAATGTTTTACGGGAGCAGGAGGGCTTTATGGTTTTGTTTGCTTACTGGTTTGATTGCTACCGTTGACCGATCACGGCCTTGCAGGTGATGGACCCTGGTCCAAGCTCATGCACAATCTCATTTAATTCTCAAATACAGCCCTCTGAGGTTGATGTGTTACAGATGGAGAAACTGAAGCTCAGTTATGGTAAGTGTCATGCAATTACGGAGTGGCAGAAGAACTGAACCCAAGTCTGTCTTATTCTGAAGCCTCAGAGCACTATGCAGCGCTGACTTTAAGAAAATTCAGCTGCTATCAGGACGTGAAAATGGACTGGAGTAGAAGGAGAGAGATGAAGAGCTCAGGAACAGCACCGGCACTCAGAGCGGCTAAGTAAATCCTTGCTCACTTAAATTGAATTGAGTGAAGGTTCTGGAAAGTCTTTAATCCCAACCAGGCTGCCAGGAACTAAATATGGCCCAGGCCTCTAAGAAACCAGTTTTCACCTGGCAAGCTGGGGATCCACAGCCCTTATAGGCTCTCACACAATTACTGTCCATTAGAGAGGCTAACAAGAGAAGCCACTTGGCAGGCCTGTTCCTGGGGGCTGTGGCCAAGCCTAGGACCGCCTGAAGGGGACAGGTGTGAAGACTTGCTGTGTGAAGGTGGCATTTCCGCTGGCCCTATACTAGGGTCCTGCCAGTCCCCAGGTCCTCTCCAGGGATATCTGAGCTAACCTCCCCAGCTGGGAAGAGGGGCCTGGACCAGGGGCCTGTAGGGCCCAAAGACAAGGCCAAACGCAGAGATTCAGAGTTCAGGGAAGCAGGATCAAGAGGCTCTGATCTCCAGAAAATCACTTTAAGTGAAATTTGTCTTCACACCCTGGTTCAGCCCTGAGTCCTCTCCTAACCTACCCCCAACCAGAACTTCAGTTTCTCATACCCCCCGAGGTCCTCTTGTCAGAAAACTTTCTGCAAAACGCATTTATCCTAAGATGTTAGGACATTATAATCATCTATTCCCCTTACAGGAAAGTTGTTCCATGGTGGAATTCCAGGTCCTCAGTTTGGGAGGATGGAATTTGGGTTAAGGTCTAACCTGTTTGTAGACAAGACCAGTCTGGCTGATATGGAAGCAACTGGGAGAGAGTTTCTGAGAAAACAAGTAGGCATAACTAGGCACATCAAATTAGATGAGGTAACTCCTTCAGTCTGCAAGTATTTCCTGAATGCCCCATCATATTCCAGGAGCTGAGAGGCAAACGGAACAGTGGAGACAGCAGGTGAAAGAGCTTTGGACTTGGTGACAGGAGACATACCTGAGTTTTGAATTCGAGCTCTACCACTGATGAGCTGTGTGATCTTAAACAAATTATTGGCTTCTCTGAGTCTCATTTCCAGTTTTCTTTGATTTGGTAGACAGAGCCGAGAGGTCAAGAGCTTAAGCTTTGGCAATAGACAGACCTAGGTTTGAATCCTAGTGTTGTCACTCACTGGTGGTGGGCCTTGGGAAAATTCCTTGATCTCTCTATGCCTCAGTTTCCTCATCTGGAAAATGGGGACAGCAGTTCTACATTTCCTGGTTGTTGTAAGAATTAAATATAATAATAAATGTACAGTGCTTTACATACTGTCTCAGATAGAATCTCAATATGTTAATTATTATTATATTCATTGCTTGTTGCCCCAGGATTAGGTGTCAGAAGAGGAGGAACAGGAAATGCTGGGAAACTGGGGGATGGATATCAGAAGTGAAGCTGGGTCAGTGGGAGGATGAAGCCAAACAGAGATGGCCCAGGCTCAGGACCCAGGCAAGCTCACTCAGAGTTGTGCGATCACGCACAGAGGTGATGGCTGAAGGTGGGGGTGGGGGCTGAAATCCCACCTAAACCCCACTCCCCAAACAAGCTTTGCCTGTGCTGACAGCATCCTGCACAGGGCCAGGCAGACAATAGGACAAGCCCTGCTCTAAGGGGTGGGAGCAGGCCAGCCTCTGGGAAAGGCAGAGGCAGAAGGAAGGCAGTCTCACAGCTGAAGGAGTCTGGTGGCAGCAGCTGGTGTTCCAGGGACAGGACTCAGCTGCAAAGACCTTGCATGAGAGGGAAGGGCACAACTCAGTTCCCAGAGCCTTTCAGGGCTGGTAGGAAACCAAGGCAGGTATTCACGCAAGGGGCTACACAAACATGATGGTCAGCAGGCACAAAGCAAATGGCCCTGATGAAGGAACAGACCGCAAGGTCAGGCCGGGCCCGGGCACAAGGTTGACTCTCTCCTGGGTCACAGAGGATGAGCAACTGGGGCCTGAGTTTACTGCTACTGATGATGCAAAGGGCAGCTGTTGATGCTGGAGCGGGCAGGCTGTGGGGACAGGGAGCTGGGCAGATCTATACACATTTTTTCCCAAACCCTTTGGCAATCGAATGCTCTTCACGATCTGTGAGGCTGTGTGGTAGGATTTACCTCTTTCAGGAAGGGTGGCCTCCCTAATGAAATGGTGTTAGGAGCAGGGGGATATTCCTCTGCTCAGGAATATTGCCATTATGGTTCTCTGTGCCAGTGTAATCTCTTTGGATAAAGTCAAAGGTCAGAAGCTCAGATGCTACAGGAGCCAGGCAGTGGCATAAATGGGAGAAGGAGATCAGACATAACGATAGGGAGCAGTAGGGAGTGGTAGGGACTGTGGCAAACCAGCAAGCGGATGTTTTAGTGAAGGTTTAAGGAAAGTAGCAGATGCTCAGCACAACCAGCTCTTGCGCAGTGGGAATATATGACCAGCACTTTCAGTCCTTCCAATTTTCCAAAAGAAGCCAGAAACCTAAATTTTTATATAAAAAAATTCTTTTAAATACCTGTTTTTAAATACCAGCAATGAACTATTATTTACTTTTTTTTTTTACAAAACTCTTGATGTTATCATGATCTGACCAAACCCACAAGCATTTGTGGGTCACACGTGGCGTCTGGTTTGGGAATTCCTCTCTCCAGGATCCCCTGGAGATGCAGCCCCCTCTGAGAGAGGTCTCACATTGGGTCCCTAATCTCTCCAGGAGGGAGTGCTACTCCAATATACTCTTTCTTTCTCGCCCCTAGGGTGCTCCTTCTTCCTTTCCCCCTGTCAGAGATCACGGGGTAGTAAAGGAAGCGGGACTCGCCCCCTGAGCTTTGGCATTTGTTTTATTATACATTATGGTCAGGGTTACAGGCTCTGTCTCCCAGAGGTCCTTCCCCCAATTTCTACCCCCTCCCCCAACTTCCAATTAGGAAGAGGGTTTGAGACCAGACTGCAGGCCTGTGCTGGGAGCTCTCCGGAGAATGCAAGAGAAATGCAAGATGAAGTCTTTCGGTCTGGCTGCTAAGAGGAGACACACGTGGAACACCACAGGAAGTCTCCATTGTTCCTTCCTTCCTTCCTTCCACGGGCATTGACTGGGCCGCAATTGTGTGGCCTGTAACCCACTGGGGAGAAAAGACTTTGACTCCACCATGCTAAAGCTGTAAGCATCTTTTTGGATCATCTACTTATGGTTAATCTGGAGTTTTCGATCTCTCTCCCTCTCTCTTTCTCTTTCAGCAGCATTTTAGAAGCCTGGTCCATTAATCAGATTAAGGTGGGTTCTCTGATCAAAGCGGGTAGGGGAAATCCTGAAGTTCCTGTCCACTTGGTTTTCCTCCCCACCACCCAACCTCCCACCCCCAACCCCCAACGTCCAGCCTTCTGTGAAGTCTCTGAAGAACCCTCCTGAGAAAAACAGTTTGAAAAATCATTAATCCAGTCCAACCCCTGAAAATCCCAGTTTTGGAAACTGAGACTCTGAGAGGTTAAATTACTTGCCCAAGGTCATACAACTGCACCTCCTGATTGCAGGCAGGTCTCTTTCTTTGGCCACCGTCCCATAGTAGTGTAAACTCAAAGTCTCCAGAAAGGGAAGGTAATTGGTGGGAAAGCTGGAAGGCAGACAGCTCAGCATGGGCCCGCTCCCCTGTCAGGGAGGCAGGAAACTTGAGTGGAGGCCCTGCTGGGTGGTTGAGGGGGCAGAGGGTCAAGCAGGTGTTAAATTCCAGAAGCCTAGAGATAAGCAGTGTGAGGCCAGTGGAAAACTGGGATGGGGCTAGGATCAGGTTTGATGTGGAGGAAAGGCCTAGGGGGCAGGCTTTGGGTGGAGGTAGAGTTGGAAGATTGGTTTTTTTTCCCTCTCAGTTCACCCAGTTGAATCTGCTGATGGACCCCAAGCGTTTTCAACTTTGAAAGCACAACAGAAGGCTGCAAAGCCCAGGCAGACAGGCAGGCACACAGTCTAGTGAAAGTGGTGTATTAAGTAAGCCTTAGGACAGCAGCTGGGTTGCATTAAAAATGAATCAAGAGGGCTTTCCCTGGTGGCGCAGTGGTTGAGAGTCCGCCTGCCGATGTAGGGGACACGGGTTCGTGCCCCGGTCCGGGAAGATCCCACATGCCGTGGAGTGGCTGGGCCCGTGAGCCATGGCGGTTGAGCCTAAGCGTCCGGGGCCTGTGCTCCGTGGCGGGAGGGGCCACGGCAGTGAGAGGCCCTCGAAACGCCAAAAAAAAAAAAAGAATCAAGATAATGTTTGAATGAAAACAAGAATGGAGTGCTGGGGAAAAGGTGTTCTGAGGGCTCCCTATGGCCAGGGCTGGGCAAGGTTCCAAAGCAGGGCCAGGTCAGCCCTAGAAGCCAACTGGTGGCTCCCAGTGTCTATGCAAATGAGACAGGAAAGGTGGAGGTAGGCTTGGAGAATGCCCCTTCCTGGGAGCTTCTGGGGACTTTCATTCTCTTACCCACAAAATGGACACAACCATCTCAACTCAGCCTTCATATTGGAGGCTGTTGTGAGAAGCAAATGACATCAAGTTGAGACCCACTGAAGGCTTTTACCAAGGCTAGGGTCGCAACTATACATGCCATCAGAGGTGGCGAAATGTGTGCAGTGACCCTGGAGTAAAATTAGTGGGGATAGAGAATGGAGAGTGCTTGCCCTGCCCGAAGGCTTTCAGATTAAAGATTCTAAAGCCACATTCTGGCCAAATGAAATGCATCTGCCCCACACCCTGTCCCCGGCATGCACTCCCTGAACTAAGGTTTTAACAGATGATTGCTTAAGGTCTGAGCCTCCCAGTGGGACATATATTCTAGAGAGTCCTCAAGAACTGCCCTGTCCCTGATAATAGCCACTAGCCCCATGTGGCAATTTACATTTAGATTCCAATTAATTAACATAAAAAATTTAGTCAGTCACGCTAGCCAAATTTCAAGTGCTCCATAGCTACATGGAGCTAGTGGCTACCGAACTGGACAGCGCAGATATAGAACATTTTCATCAGCACAGCAAGTTCTGTGGGTCAGGGCTGCTCTAGGACTATAATCGGTGGAATGATAGGTATTGCAGAGGGAGGTTTCTTCCCTGGGGCTTCTCAATATAATACATCACATACTGGCTTCTTACTCAGCCTAAATTCAAGGTTAATCCTGGAGCCCTTCACTGCTTTCCCACTTCCTTTAAGCCCCAGGCTTTGTTAACTCACTAACTCCTAAGAGTGAAATCTTCATGCTCATTTTGCATCTGCTTAGGACGCAAGGTCTACTGGGAGAGGGCAAGGGTGACAACTGCTGTTTTCCTCTTCTAGCCAGAGATCTTCTGAGGTTACCATGTCTTCCACTACATTAATGATTAAGAGCAGGAATTTCTGAACCCTAAGGGAGATGGCAAGAATGACAGAACTGAGGGAGACATTCTGGGCCAGTTAGGACTGAATGGTACCCAAACAGCCTGGTTGGAGGTGGCCATCTGCTCTCCTACCAGGGAGGTAGGATAGCAAAGTTGTGACGAGCACATCCCAGCTCCTCCACTTACTAGCTGTGTGACTCGGCCTTTATATATGCTCTGAGTCTGTTTTTTCATGGATAAAATAGAAATGGTACTTACCTCAGAGGGCATTTTAAGGATTAAATGAGTTAATGGAAGGAAGGCACTTAGAACAGTATCTGGCCTGGAGTAAGCATTAGTAGTAGTAGTATTTGATTATTTGTATCATGACCTTGACTGAGGTTGTGAATAAGGCAAGTTCACATACTCAGTGCACTGGTATCCTCCCAACCCTCCCCACACACCGGCTAGATTTTTCCATCATGGCGCCTGTTGAATGCTTAATTATTTGTTTCTTCAATTTTAAGAGCCACTGCTGGGCCCCATCACCAAGGACTTACCCTGCCTTTGCCCCACCGTAGAGCTCCCTTGGTTTTTCCAGCACTGCCTCTCCAGCACTCTGACTACTGCCCAGGCCAAGCAGTAGGCTGCCTCCCAGGCCCCAGGGCTCCTTCGGGAGAGCAGCACAGGCTTGTCCTTATGCATGGCAGTCGAGGGTTGGTCCTGAAGGTCCACGTGATCCAAAACCAATGCATCCAGACACGGGTACCTCAAAAGGAGAGCAAGTGAAGCCAAAGACAGGTTGAGTCAATCAGATTCCTTCTCTCCAGAATTTGAATAAAGGAAGACCCAAAGACTGCACAGCTTGTTAGCAAGAAAGGCTGATGTTGGGGACTTCCCTGGTGGCACAGTGGTTAGAATCCGCCTGCCAATGCAGGGGACACGGGTTCGAGTCCTGGTCCGGGAAGATCCCACATGCCGTGGAGCAACTAAGCCCGTGAGCCACAACTACTGAGCCAGTGTGCCGCAACTACTGAAACCTGTGCGCCTAGAGCCCGTGCTCCACAACAAGAGAAGCCATCGCGATGAGGAGCCTGCGCACCACAACGAAGAGTAGCCCCCCACTCAACGCAACCAGAGAAAGCCCACGCACAGCAAAGAAGACCCAACGTGACCAAAATAAATAAATAAATAAATAAATAATTTTTTAAAAAGGCTGAAAAATGAGGGGACCACAGAAGTCCACGATGGTCAAATGAGAGCTGAGGGGAAGCGGCAACAAAAATTACGTATGCAGGAAGAGAACCACACGGGACTCTGGGCTGGGAAAAGAAGATCTCTGGCTAGAAGAGGAAAACAGCAGTTGTCACCCTGTGTGCCACATGTGCTTCCTTGGCACTTGTCCAGAAATGTTGCTTCTTTTGCCTTCTTCTTCACTAGAAGCCTGGAAGGGACATGGAGTAACTATTAGCACAAAGGCTCCGTAAGCACCTTTAGGATGTGCTAGAACCACTAATAGAAAAAAGCAGCCACCATCAAAATAAACAATTTCTGGGTCAAAAATTTCAGCGTAAACACAGCACAGAGCACCCTCAACTGCCCAGCAGCTCCTTTCTGGTGGGCAGATGAGTGTCTGGACCCGGGGCCCATCAGAGTGATGGCTGCTTTCTCCTCCTGGCTCGAGGGTGTCCCTCCATCCAAGAGAACTGGCTTCCTAGGTAAAGAGGCCACGCTTCAGTCAAGGGTCTGCCTATGTGATTTTTTTTTGTAATATCCTCTGTATCTTTATTTTTTTATTGTTTTTTTTTTTGCCAATGTGATTTGATGAACTCATAGTAGAGCAGTTCTCACCCAAAAAGACTCTTTGGATGAAAAGAGATGAGTCAGGGCTTCCCTGGTGGCGCAGTGGTTGAGAGTCCGCCTGCCGATGCAAGGGACAGGGGTTCGTGCCCCTGTCCAGGAAGATCCCACATGCCGCAGAGCGGCTGGGCCCGTGAGCCATGGCCGCTGAGCCTGTGCGTCTGGAGCCTGTGCTCCGCAACGGGAGAGGCCACAGCAGTGAGAGGCCCGTGTACCACAAAAAAAGAAAAAAAGAAAAGAGAGATGAGTCAACCCAGGTGGCAATGTTAACTCCTTGAGCAAGTCCATTTACCTTTCCGGTACGCAGGGAACTTGTCCGCAGAAGAGGGGGAGAGAATATGGAGTAGATGCATATCTGGGGCTCCTTGCATTTTATTCATTGATCCCAGGGACCCTCAAAAGACACATCTCCTACTTTAGCCTATCAGCCCTTGGCCTTCCTAGCAAGCTAATCACCTATTAAACAAACCACAGAAATCCTGCTCTTTCTTGTTTGTCTCCCCCTTTCCTTCCTCTGTCATAACAAAGGTCTGTGTTGGGGATCCTCAGCTGGGCTGTAGGGTAAGAACAGTTAATGGGTAGAAGCGGTGACAGGGTCCCACTAAGCAGTGAGGACTGGCGTCAGCCTTAGTTGTTATGTTGACACCCCACTTACATGGAAAACTGGGTGAGGCAGCCTGGCATGTTGTAGGTACCTCTGGGAAAACTGCGAAAGGAAAATTTTAAACACACACCCATAACAACCACCACTTCCTAGGCAGTCAGCGCCTCCTCTGCTTGTGAAAAGGAGCCTGGCCCTGTTTTGGGGGTGGAGGGGTGTGGGGAGAGTGTTAGGCCCTACCTACCTGGGCCCTGAGGCTCTGGGAACGCAGAGGCCATTTTCATCCAGCCTTCAGAAGTTTCCTTTTGTGGCATCGCGGGGATAAAAATATTCCTCCCTGAAGGTGCAACCGCGGCACAGCAGATGTCCCTGACTGAGCACTTGGGAAGGAGCTATTAAAAGGAATGTAATTAGGTTGTCATCCTGGGGCCTCCGAGCCAGGCTTCCGAACGCCATCTTTGTTGAAAGTTTTCCAGACGTCAAATATTTGCGGAACCCGATTTACCAAGAAGGTTGTCCTACACAATAGGACTGAGTGCAGCAAAAGCAAAATGACACGTCTGGTCAACGTTGGCCTCAGGCCCTAAGACTCCTTTGTCTGTGTCTTTTGCCCATTTTGGGTCCTGACCTCTCTCCCTAATTTCCTCTCCCTTCCTCCACACACATAGCCTCCCATCACAATTTGCTCTTAGGAAAGGCTCTCTCAGTCATTTACCCCTTAGCATGAATGAGGGTAACCCTCTGAGCACTTCTTCCCTCTCCAGGAACATGGGATTCATGCCTGAGCTCTGTACACTTCAGGGAACAGAAGGCTTTGTCTCCGTTTGTAAAAGGGATGTGAGGCACTGGAGCCACGGTGGGGGGAGGGCCTTCCTAGTGACCCTGCAACTGTGTCACAGGCAGCTACCTACTAGTCTGTGTCTGGAGCCAGTCCTGATTCCAAGCTCCTTTCTTCCTTGGAGTCTGTTGTAATCACTCCCCTCCGTTCTGCTTTTTTATCCTGCAGGTTCATCTCCCCATCCGTCTTCTCGGCCATTCATCTATCTACGCATCCGACAGTTATTGAGAGGAGCTGTGCTGGGTGGGAAAGAGAGGGGTGAGCACAGTACCCACGAGCCTTGTCATCATGGAGGGAGACAGCATAGAATCAGAAAGACATTCATCAGATAATTCCAGAAATAAGTGGAAACAAAGGAGAAGGAAGTCCATGGTGCTGTGAGGATGTGATAGATAGGAAACTGACCTGTCAGGGACAGCATATGTGTGTGTGTGTGTGTGTGTGTGTGTGTGTGTGTGTGTGTGTGTGTGTTTTGAGGGGGATATGTGTTATGTGCTTGGTAATTGGTTCCTTCAATTGGAACAGCTTGTGCAAAGGCCCTGGCCGAGTCTGAGAGGAAATAACACAATTTTCATGAGATCTTTCTCCTACTGGACTTCAGGAAACATCAAGGATTGTGGTTATAAAATTTTAAAAGCAGGGAGAAGGAAGGAGAATCTGAAACCGGTTTCTGAAATCCTCTGCCATAACAAATTTCTTACAGGCAGTTGAGAGATGGCTCTACAAACAAACAGATTTTCTTTGGTGGCAAAGAGAGCTGGCCCTGGCCTCCTCCTCCTCCCAGAGGCCTTCCCTGATATTTCAGCCAGCTTTTTACCCTTTAGCAATATATCACGGTATTTCCCAGGTCAAGAAATATTATTTTACAATAGAATTGTTAATGGCCACCTAATACTCCAGAGCAGAGAAAGCCACAGTTTGACTCGATGAAGCCCCTGTTGTTGGACATTTAGCTTGTTTCTAATGCTTTGCAACCCTAAGTAACTCTTCCATGAATGAACATGCTTGTATATCAACTTTGCCCATTCCTTGGACTTTTGCTCAGGATAAATTTTGCTACATAGTAACAAATAAGGGCCAGTTTTACTAAACACAAGTTTTCTTAACTGCTGAGCCTGTATACCTGATATACAGGTATACATATACGTAGTGCTCTTCCCACTCTGCAGGGATCCTGCTGGGTCCTCATCCATCCACTGAATTTGCAAGAAGGGATGGGAGGAGTCACAGCAGGAAAGAACCTAAGTGGACAGTGGCTAAGGGCTGCGTGTGGGTGGGGATGATCAGGGGCTCAATCACCACTTACCTCTTTCTCCACCTGTTCTTCCCCAACGTAATGGACCCAGTCTGTCTATGCTGGTGGAGGGTTCTGCCCTGATGCTCAGCACTCCACCTGCGTAGACAGAGCCTGAGAGTGGGAGGGGCTAGGACCTCTAGCAGGGAGCTCTCTGCAGGAACTTTCTCCAGAAAGCTCACAGCCCCGAGAAGAATTGTGGGGCTACATGGAACATATGCCAAAAGAGAGAGTCCCTGGCGGAGACAAGGCTGAGAAACAGGATACCAATCTGTGGTTTAGAGTTTGTTACAGATGTGTTGTGTAAATCACCTAATCTCTCTAGGCCTCTGTTTCTCCATCCATCACATGGAAGTAATCCTCTTTTATCCCTACTTGACCAGGATGATGCAAAGATGAAGTAAATGAATATATATCTACTTAAAATGAGCTACTGATCATGAAAGTATATGGGAATACACAGGCAGAAAAGAAACCAAGATTGAATAAAGCCATAGAGTATAAGTGGGCTTCGTGTTTTATCCCCAGGGCCTAGAACTGTGCCTGGCATATAATAGGCACTCAGTACATATTTGTAAAATGAACGAAGAAACACATAAACATCTACTCCATCCTAGACACATGCTAAGTGCTTCATAGGCATTATCCCACTTAGCCCTCACAAACAGCTCTTTACCATGGAGGTATAAAATCCTCCCATTTTGCAGATATAAAAGCTGAGGCTCAGACTGGTTAAGTAACTGCCAAGCATCATACAGCTAGTGTTTGACAGGATTTAAATTTAAATGTAAGTTCTTCTGATGCCATTCTCCCAGCTCTTCCCACCTCTGTTATATGTTGCAGGAGAAAACTTGCTGTGATGTGTGCTCACGTCACTGTGCATTAAATGAGATAGTACTTGTTGAAAGCTGCAGCACCTGGCATGCAGTTAGTGCTCTACGAATATGTTATAATACTCTACTCATTAATTTCTATTTTTTATCACTGCATTGTAAGCACCTCAAAGGCAGGGGTTATTCCTCTCCACAAGCAGGACAGAGTAGTTGCCTAACATACCAATTAACTAAAGCATTATTTTTGAATATCATAACGTGGAAGCAGGATTGTTTCCGTTAAGGCAGGGCTTTGTGCTTTGTGGACAAAGCTAATCTGACCATGACTTTAATGGGAAGCCAGAGCAGGCCATGACTGTCCAGTGGCTTGGAAACCTGGTGGTCAATAAGGAAATGGGTAGAATCAGACACCAAGGAAAAGAACAGTAACCGTCAAACGGAACTCCCCCTCTGCCCCTCCACGGACACCAGACGACCATTCTAACAGCCTCTGGCCCCACCCCCAGGGCCTGCAATCTGATAGGCTCAGCAAAGCAGAGGTGGGTGGGGCCTTGGAGAGACTCTGACCCAATCATCTGGCTCCACACTTGCTGCCTGGGACTAGGTGGTACAGGAGGTGACTGGACCCGCAAGAGAAGTCAGGGCTCCTGGAAAACTTCCCTCCCCCCACCCACAGAGACAATGCAGGAAAAGAGGCTTAGTCTTTCAGTCTTTGGCTTTGCACTTTACTAGCACTGAGCCTCAGTGTCTTCATCTACAAAATGGAATAGTAATTCCTTTTCCATAGGGTTGTAACAATTAAATAAAATATAACATGGAAAATTGCTTAACATAGGTACCTAATTCATTTCAAATGCTCAAAAAAATCAGTTGCCTCTGGATACCAATGTGCCTGAGGGCAGGAACTATATCTGAATCACGGCTTGCCTGGGTGCCCTAGTACTTTTAATTGTTGATACAATGTTGAAGAATGAATGCCTGAATGGCTGGAATCCTTCATTCATGCTTCATCCCTTCTGGTTAGCTTTGCCTGTTTTTAGTCTCTCAAAAAATCTCTAGACGATTTAACACGCTAATCTTTTCCCCCACTCCCAGGAGGGCCTGGGTACAACATGAAGGCTTGGGTACCTGGGGAGGAAAAGGGGCACTTTCATAACAAAGACAACTTCATGGTGTGACTAGCCCCTCCCTGGCTGCTTGCACCCTCATTTTGGACCTTCTTGCTCCAGGATGCTAGGACAGTGGCTTTGACCCACTGCGGGCTATATGAAGGATATTAAAGATACATCAGGCTGACAGTGAGGATTTCAGAGGGGCTGAGTTGCCCTTAGGGGTGGAGTGCTGTGTTCCAGTTAGAATTAAGGAATGAACAATTCAGATGAGTAGTTAGAATTGGGGCATTAAGATTCGAGTCTGGAAGTCAACTGGAGTTAGGGTTTGGTTATTAGTTACCATTGAATTTCTGAATGAGAAATGGAGAGTTGCTAGTAGCCAGATATGGTGGGGGCCATCTCTTTGATCTAAAATTTAAAATGTTCTATTCCAAGGACCTCCTTCATTATGGGGAGCCAGAAATTTCTCTCTTCTGACTGGCTCCTCAACAGGCCTGAGTGTACCTGCAGACCAAGCAGGTTAAGCATCTACTACATCTCAGGTGTGTCGTCTAGCATATATGGTCCCCAGAGTGTCCAGGACACAGACCCCTATAATGAAGCTGAGGAGACCAGGATGTGAATGATCTGGTCTAGACCCACCCCTGCCATAGCCCAGTGACTCTGGAGGAAACGTAAATCTCCTAGCCTCAGTTTTTCCATCTGGCAAATGGATGTAACCTCAGAGGTCTGTGTGGAAAACCTCAAGTGATCGTGGAGGAAGAACTTTGAAGTGAACATGCTCTCTGGCAGAGTAAGCTGTTCCAAAATGAACTATAAAGCAAAGTCTGGGTAACTTACCCTCAGGAAAGGCTGAAGATCCTCCTTCCCTCTATGAAATTCCAGGTTTTCCAGCCCTTGCCACACTCAACCAGTCTTTCCCAAGACCATTTCCGGCAGGGACTTATGCCTCTGAACAGGAACTGACAAAAAAGCAACTCACACCAAAAACTTTCCAGGCTCCTAGTCCTCCCCAACACACACACACACACATGCACGCACACACGCACACCAGCCAGCTCTGGGGCTGCAGTATGTATGACGAATCCTATGAGACACATGGATAAAGTGAGGACTCGGCAAATATTTATCACATGAATGAATGAATGAATGAATGAGGGTGTGGGTGAGTAAGTGGCTGCATGAATGAGCAGACACACCCTTAGAGAATGAGACGGCTTCCTAATCCAGGATACTGAGTGCCTCAAAGAATGTCATTTGGGGCTTTCCTAGTGAGCGCTCCATGACAGAGCCATACCCTCTTCTTTTCCTCAAGCCCCATATGTCTTATTTTCTCCCCAACTTCATTGTGGGGGACTATGTCCTAGACTCCTTTGGGACCAAATATACTAGACTCAATACATGGTATATAGTAGTTGCCCAATAAATGTGTGATGAACTGAAGTGGAAGATAAATAAGACTTGGACCCTTACACTTACACCCTCTCTCACTTACAATTTAGTGAGAGATAAAACATAGGCATATAAGTACTATATGACAAAGCATCACAGGTAACTGGTACCGAAAAAGAGCCAAGGAGTATATGCTATAGGTCAGAGCTGAGAAAACTTACTATGGGTTGAAAAAGCAAGGGAATGCTTCATGAAGGAAGGGAATGAGGTTTAAAGGCTACACCCTGAAGGAAGAGAAAGATTCGGAGGCAAGGGAGAAGGTGATGCTGATAGGGGCAAAGGGCTGTGCCCAGGAGGAAGGCCAGTTCAGAAAACCTGAGTAGATTTAGTGTAGCCGGACAGCAAATTCAAGCAGAAGAGTGCGGCATGTGCCACAAGTAGGTGGTGGCGACTGTAGGAGAAGGGACTTGGATCCGGAAGCTAGTGAGGGCGTTTGAGCAGTGGAAGGAAGTGCAAGGAATGCTGTGAGGCGTGGAAAGATGATCTGCAGGAGACAGACAGGTAAGGAGCAAGGTGAGCGACAAACCCTGCTGGGAGGTAACGTGCCAGCACAGGGCTGGCCAGAGCCGAGTCTTGGGCAGAGAGACCACTTTCCATTTCTTTCTTTCTCTCTCTTTCTTTCATTCATTCAGATATTGATTGCCCCCAAGCAGGCCCCGCACAGGTAAACAGAGCAGATGCCTTCCCGCCTTTGCCGGGCCTGAGTCTCTACTCTCGGCCCCCACCCGTGTGCCCAGCCCCAAGGCTTGGGGCCATACGGGCCAAGGGCGAGGGCTGGGTGTGGAGGTGCAATTGGCTCTGACCTCTCACCTGCAGCTTCTTTCCACGAAACCTCTAATCCCCACGGTCCGGGGTCCCAGGCCCACGTCCTCCTGATCATGCCCCACCCTGACCACCGCCCTCCCCCACCGGCCACACCTGGAAGGGAAGGAATTGCGGGAACGGGGGGGTTGGCTTGTGGACGGGGCGGCGCCACCAGAATACGGGCTGAGGCCGCGGGCCGGGGCAGGGGTCTGAGGGACGGCCTAGGAAGGCGCTTCCCGAAAACGGCCACACACGCCCAGAGGCTGGGTGGGGCCGTGGGGCGGCGGGGCGCGCAGCCGGCCGGGCGGGAGGAGGGGCGGGGGACGAGGAGCGGGGCTCCGGACGCGCCGAGCGGGTCCTCTGCGCCCCCTGCCGAGCGCCGGCCTCCACTGCACGTGCCGCCGCCGCCGCCGCTGCCCCTGCGCGCCAGGAGCGGGACCCGGCGGCGGGCACGCCCCCGGAACCCCGCCGCCGACTCCTGACCCCTCCTACCGGTCCGCGGTCTCCGCGTTCCTCCCTGGGAGAAGGGAGGTGGGAATTGGAGGCTTTTTTGTAATGGAAATAAAGCCGCTCGCGGAAGTCCCCTGCCGTAAAGCACTTTAGGAGCCGGCCTTACCAGGTGCTTGAAATTCCACCATTAGAGATACCATTCTTTGGAGGGGTGGAGTGGTGACGTCTTCAACTTTTATTGGATATTTTAACAGTGAGGACTTACCAGATATGCCTGGGAAGGGGCTTGGAAGGAGTAGGTAGGCAAAGTCGTTCATTCCTTCTCTCAGCCAAGCTTTTATTAGAGACCATTTGCCAGGGCCATCCTGAAGGTGACTCAGAGCCAACGGTCATACTGTGGCAGTGCTGGGTTGTGAAAGACTAGTTTCTCCTGTCACGTTTTGCCTTTTATTAATCACTGGATAATTGAGCCCCCCTACTCCAGGAAGTCTGCCTTGACTTTTTGGGTGTATGGTTACAGGCAAAGTCAGTATCTGTCAGTTTAGCAGGCCAGGTTCTCTGTTTATTTCCCACGAGTTCTGTCTGGTCTCTCCAGGCTCATTCGGTGACCAGGGACAGAAAATCCTCGTCAGCTGGGGCACTTCTCTAAGGGACAAGAATCAGAATATAGAGTACAAGGAGCCAACGCTCCCATTTCCTGTCCAATCAAGGATAAGCCCATGCTCTCCTCAAGAGCCATTTGCATCTGGTCCCACATTCCATATGACCTTCGTGAGCACCCAGCCTGGACCGTCTGTTCTCCAAAGAGAGACAGGAAGTCACATAAGATCGTGAATGCTCCTAAATTTAAGTTAGATCGTCTCTCTTCTCAAATCCCTGCCATGGCTACCCGGCTCACTTGGAGTAAAAACTGAAGCTTCTACCTTGGCATGAAGGGTCAAAGTGCTCTGGCCCCTCTCCTACCGCTCTCCTATCACTCACTCCTGTGACCGTATCAGTCCCCTAACTGCTGTCCCTTGAATTCAACAGAGACACTTCCACCTCGGACTCTGGCACTTGCTGTTCCCTCTGCCTGGAATGCTGTTTCCCCAGGTGCCCACGTGACCCACTCCCTCCCCTCCTTCAGGTCTATATTTAAATGCCACCTTATGGAGAGGGGCTTTCCCTGACCATCCTGTCTGAAATAACACCATCATCCTCTGTGCCCTTAGCCCCTTCGATTTTTCTTCTAGCACTTATCACAACCTGACATGTTACTTATTTCTGCTTATTTGTATGTTGTCTGCCTTCCCAACAAGAATGTAAGCTCCAACGAGAACAGAGAACTTTATCCGTTTGTTCCTCGTCCAGCACCTAGAAAACAGCCTGGCACATAGTCAGTGCTCAATAAATTTGTGAAATGACTGAATGAGTGTGTCAGGCACTAAGCCAAGTACGGGTACAGGCCATGAATAAGCCTGGGCTCTTGCCCTTGAAGAACAGATGGGCAGACAGGCAAATAATTACAAACCAGAGTGATGAGTATTCTATCCAAGTACAGATGTATGTAAAGTACACTCGAAGGCTCAAGGAAGGAAATAATTCACTCTGCCTGGAAATCTGAGGAAAGCACAAGGATGACATCATCGGGTGGAGGAGAAAGGGAAAAGGCATTCCAAGCCGAGAGAAGAGCGAGAGCAAAGGCAGAGGTGTGAAAATATGAGCTAGAGCAAAGGCAGAGGTGTGAAAATATTTGACTAGTTTGCGGGGGAGTAGCAAGTAGGCTGGCCTGGCTGGAATGCAGGATGCAAGGCAGGTGTGGCAGGGGATAAGTTTGGAAAGACAGATTGAGGATGTATTATTAAGGGCTTGTTAGAATGATGATGATTGACTCTCTAAATTTCAGAACCGTGCCAGGCCTGTGGGGACATTTCAGGGCAAAGAGCTTACTTCTAACCTCAGACAGGGCACCACAGGAACAGCCATGTCCTGCTGCTGGGAAAGGCCTGGGAACACAGTGGGGGGTCTCCCCGGGGCCTCAGGCTAGGCTCTGAGGATCCGTGGGAGCAATCTGGCAGCACTGCTTGCCTTCCTGTTTCTGATCTAAACAGGACCCTCAATAAGGACTGTGCCCAGCTCCATGGAGCCCAAGAGTCCTGGGCTACATCACCAAGAGTCCAAGTTTCAAAATGTCCTTATTTTCCAATCTGACTCAAGAGGGTGGGGAATGGAAAAATTATAGACAGCAGCCATCAAGGGACCTTGGCTTAATATAACTGGTGACCTGGGAAACGAGAGAGGCAGAAAATAATTTCCCTCTCAGACTGAGGAACAGAGAGGGCCTCTTACAGCTGACTCAAAATAAAGACTTTTCCATCAAGCAGAGGGAGAGCATTTGTGTGTTTGCAGGACAAGAAGATTCTTTTCTTTGGCTTCTTCCTTGGTTATGTTGTTCCTCCCCCCCACCCATCCCCTTCTTCTGCCATCTCCACCCTCAATCCTTCTCTCCTGACTTTTCCTTTCTTTTTCTCTTTTCCCATGTCCTTCCACCCTGCCCACTTCCCTGCTCTCCTCTCCTCCCCTCCCTCTCTATTCCTTTAAGTTAAGCACGAGACAGCTATTTAAAACTGTTGAGGGATAATTATTTTAAATGGAAAACCATGACTCTTATGCAAATATAAAATGAACACGTGGATTCTACTTCATTTAACTAATTAATTAATGAGGGAACCAGTAAGATGTTACAGTCAGTTCACAGAATCCAAAACACAGACCCATTTATATAGGCAATCAAGGATGGGGGAGGGAATTTGCTATTGATGCGGAGCTGGCATCTTCGTTTGCATTCCTATGAACAGGATCTTGTGCCTCTGCTGCAGCCCTCCATAAGTTAACATCTATCTCTACAGGGATGCAACATCATCAATGACAATAAAAGGCGCAGATCCCCATAGAATCAGACAACTCAGGAAGGGTCCTCTAGTCTAGACAACAGTCTAGACAACCCCTGACATTCCATTGAAAGGATGCCCAAGGACCTTTGCCCATTTCAAAGTCTTTCACAATTTTTCTTGACAAGACCTCAGAAGAGTACAGGAAAGAGAGGTGGGGAGCTGGTTAATTTTCACAAGCCTCCAAACTGGTCTCTGTTTAAGGGTGGAAATTGATTCTGGCCCCGAGGCTCAGGCCCCGGGCAGAGGGGGGATGAGAAGAATGGTTGCCTGGCCCTGAGAAAAGCTGTGGGTGATGGGGCAGGGGACTGTTGGCCAACACTCCATAAACCTTCATTCCCTTCCTCCTGCCATCAACCTCAAACCTTGGAGACACAGGGAAGGTCAGGGCAAGGGTGGGGCAAATCCACCCCACATGAGGCCAGACCAGTGGAAGTAGTACTGGGCATGAAGGTGGCCATGGGCCTCCTCCGAGTCAGTCCCACTAATGTCCCTGCCATTTGGCTCTTCTCCTAGATGACAGCTTTCAGGACCACCTCACCAGGCTTTCGGGTGCATCTCCTGGGGTCTGTAGCAGCTGCTACACTGCTCAGACCTCGCACTGATCCTGTTGCCCACTCCCAGACTTCACCCAAGTTCCCCCTGTCTCTTCCCAGATGTGGCCTTCCTGGACCTCTCTGTCATCATGCAGAGAACGACCAGGGACATGTCCAAGATGCACCTTCTAATGAGAAATGTGAGCTTGGGAGCATGAAGCCACCAGTGAAAGTTCCCTGGAGGCCACTGGGTGAGATGCTTGGCAGATGCTGGGGTGACGGTTGAGGAGGGGATGAGGGAGGGTGGTATTTGCGAAGAAGATGTGATCCCTGCTCTCAGAGAATTTCTAATCTAGCTTGGGAGGCCAAGTACCAAAGAAGCCCCAACATCTGGTAGCCAGGGGCAGTGTGTGTGGAGAGAGGGATGTTGGGGGCAGGGAGGGAGGCTAGGGAAGCTCTGACCACAGAACCATCCCTAGAGCAGGACAAGGAGACCATCCATCACCAGCAAAGTTCCTACAGAATCCCTCATCCGCATGAAAGAAAGGCAGCTACCTTGCTTACCTGTACCCCGAATGGGTGTCTTCACAGCCATATACATAGGGCCTCATCCCCATCCCCCATTTCTTCTTTCCCACCCTTCCAGAAGAGAGAACTGTTTGGCCTCAAGGTAGAAACACCAGGTGGGTAATCAAATGATTAAAAGCGTTTCTAGGATGCAGAGGTAGGGCAGGTGATGAAACCTGTTCCACCAAACTCAGGGCCTTGAGGCAGGGCTTTGAACCAGGTGGAAGATACCCAGGTTTAGTTCTTCTGGCTACTCAGGTAGCAGTGTGATTCAGAGCCAATAATTTCTCAGCTCATCTATCACCAAGGGGGTTGGACCCCCTAATTGATTGATTGATAATTAAATATTTTTATTGTGGCAAAATATTCATACTATAAAAACTTCCATTTTAACCTTTTTTTTTTTTTTTTTTTGCGGTACGCGGGCCTCTCACTGTTGTGGTCTCTCCTGTTGCGGAGCACAGGCTCTGGACGCGCAGGCTCAGCGGCCATGGCTCACGGGCCCAGTCGCTCCGCGGCATGTGGGATCTTCCCGGACTGGGGCACGAACCCGTGTCGCCTGCATCGGCAGGCGGACTCTCAACCACTGCGCCACCAGGGAAGCCCAATTTTAACCATTTTTAAGTGTACAGTTCAGTAGCATTAAGTACTTCTACATTGCTGTGCAACCATCACCACAATCCATCTCTAGAATATTTTCATCATCCCAAACTGAAATTCCATAACCATTTAAACAGTAACTCCCTGTTACTCCCCTCCCCCAACTCCCTAATAACCACTTCTCTACTCTGTCACTACATATTTGACTACTCTGGGGACTTCAGCTAAGTGAAATCATACAATATTTGTCCTTTTGTGTCTGGCTTATTTCACACAACATAATGTTTTCAAGGTTCATCCATGTTGTAGCATGTGTCAGCATTTCATTCCTTTATAAGGCTGAATACAATTCCATTGTACGTATATATCACATCTTCTTTATCCATTCATCTATAAGTGGACACTTGGGTTGCTTCCAAATTCTGGCTATTGTGAATAATGCTACTATGAACATGGGTGTACAAATATCTCTTCCAGTTCCTGCTCTCGATTTTTATATATATATGTATATATATATATATGTATACCCCAAAGTGGAATTGCTGGTTGATAATTCTATGTTTGATTTTTTTGAGGACCCACTGTAGTGTTTTCCATAGTGGCTGCTCCATTGCTACATTCCCAAAGGTTCCAATTTTTCCACATCTGCACCAAAACTTGTTTTCTGTTTTTTTCTGACAATAGCCATCCTAAAGGGTGTGAAGTAGTATCTCATTGTAGTTTTGATTTGCATTTCCCTAATGATTAGTGATGTTAAATATCTTTTCATGTGCTTATTGGCCATTTGTATATCTTCTTTGGAGAAATATCTATTCTGGTCCTTTGCCCATTTTTGCATTGGGTTGTTTTGGTTTTGGTTATTACGGTTTAGGAGTTCTTTCTATATTCTGGATATTAATAACTTATTAAATATATGATGTGCAAATATTTTCTCCCATTCTGTGGGTTGCTTTTTAGTACTCTGTTGATGGTTTCCTTTGGTCCACAAAAGTTTTTAATTTTGATGAAGTCCAAATTGTCTATTTTTTATTTTGTTGCCTATGTCTTTGCTGTCCTATTCAAGAAATCATTGCCAAATCCAGTCTTAAAGCTTTTCACTTATGTTTTCTTCTAAGAGTTTTATAGTTCTAGCTCTTATGTTTACATTTAATCCATTTTGAGTTAATTTCATTTATGGTCTTAGATAAAGGCCCAACTTCATTCTTTTGCATGTGGAATCCAGTTTCCCCAGCACCATTTGCTCAACCCCTGATGTCTAAGATCCTGTATCAGTTAGGAATTTTGTTTAGCTTCAAGAAATAGAAACTGCAGTAGCTCAAACACAGACATTTTTATTATTTCACATAGAAGAAGTCCATGGGTAGGCTGTGCTCAGCTACTAAGAAAGTTCCATGGGGATCTAGGCTTCTTCTATCTTTCTCTTCCACCATGCATGACTCCCATTCTAGGTCCACTATGGCTGCTGGAACTCCAGCCAATATCTGTGAGTTCCAGGCAGCAGGAAGGAGGAAGAGGGAGGGATAAAAGAGTACCACTTCCTTTAAGGAGCCTAAGTCCTGAACAATTCCTTAAAATCTCATTGGCCAGGTCTTTTTTTTTCCCCCCCAAAAGAGCAAAGTTTGTTTCTCTGGTCACATTCCTTACAATGATGTACATTGCTACAAACTTCATTTCTTTGTTCTTTCTGTCTGTGTTCATTATAACAATGTGCCTATATTACTTATTATGTGTCAGGCATTCATCTTGACATTTATAAATATTCTGCTTAATCGTCATAATAATTCTATAAGGGTAGGTACTATTATTTTTCTCACTGTGTCATTGGCCAGATCTTAATCACGCAGCTGCAAAGGAGTCTGGGAAATACAGACTTTTCTCTGGGTACAGTGCCATCTCAAATAAAATCAGGACACTCTTACCAAGGAAAAAAGGGAGAAGGAATGCTGGCTTAAATATTTAGAAGCCTCTGCTTTGGGCACCTCATCCATCTGTAATTCTGTGGCAATCTGTCTCTTAGAGAAGAAAATGAGAAAATGGTTGCAAAGTGCTCAACAAAATGCTTTGCTCAGGCTGTGTACTCAAAACATGCTAGCTGGGGCTTCCCTGATGGTGCAGCGGTTAAGAATCCACCTGCCAATGCAGGGGACACAGGTTCGATCCCTGGTCGGGGGAGATCCCACATGCTGCAGAGCAACTAAGCCCGTGCTCCACAACCACTGAGCCTGTGCTCTAGAGCCCACAAGCCACAACTACTGAGCCCGCGAGCCACAACCACTGAAGCCCGTGTGCCTAGAGCCCATGCTCTGCACCAAGAGAAGCCACCGCAATGAGAAGCCCGCGCACCGCAACGAAGAGTAGCCCCCGCTCGCCGCAACTAGAGAAAGCCCGCGTGCAGCAACAAAGACCCAACGCAGACAAAAATAAATAAGTAAATTTATTTTTTTTAAATGCTAACTATTATTTTCTTTTATTATTCTCTGATCTCAGGTCTTTCCAATATCTGTGCAGGACAGTTCTCTGCTTTGGAGGTGAAAACTGCCCCCCAGGTATCTTCCACACCAATGCCTTGAATATACCATTAGTGCTCTAAGTCTCTGTTTCTCTATTTAGGCCTTACTTTCAATCGAAAGGGGGTGAAGTAGGAGGGGCACAGGTAGCCTAAGGAATGACACGACACACTCAGCCACTCTCAGCCTCTGTCTGTCTGATGCTTTTTTGCCAGGCTGCTGTCTGGGATCTGGGCTCCAGGGGAATTTGAGTCAGGAGGGGAGGGTCGTACACAGCCCAGAGGATACCAGATGAGGGTGACACTGTGGTGAGGATGAAAAGTGTAGGAAAGGGGCTGGATGGCTGCCTTATGTATGTGCAGAGGTGAGGGCATTTAAAGGTGGTGGAGGACGTGCTTTGCCCCTCTCTGCTGCTCCTGGGCTTATGTGGACACACTGTCAGGCACAGCCTGGTTAATCCCAGTGAAACAGGGCAGGATGGGAAGACCTGGAATCTGAACCAAAACCACCCTTCAGGTGTGTGGAGGTGCTGCAGAACCCAGAGAGAGTGCCAGAAGATGTAGCCAAGCCCAGACAGGGGTCGGCAGTATGGTTACAGAGACCTGAGTTCATTCAGGCCGTCTCCAGAGTGATTGGTCAGAGAGAGGAGGCCGCAGACTGCGCCATGCTGGGCTGCAAAAGTCCTTCCTGGGAAGACTGTTCGGACCCCTATCCTTGGGGCAAGGTGTCAGCAGGTACACGCCGCCAGGGAGAGGAGTGCAGCTGGAGCTGGCCACGTCAGAAACCGGGCCACACGGGGCCCATTTAGAAGCAGAAGAGGAGACCAAAGTCAACTCCAGGAGCTGTGATATTCAGAACACTGAATCACAGTATGGCCAGACTCCCACCAGTCAGGGCAGACACGGGCCTCAGAACTGTGGCAGGGTCCTGGAAGGCTCCTACTGGGCCAAGGGCCAACCCTTTATCTTGTGGATCATGGGAAGGTCCCGGGGGCTGTGGCACAGGGGCTGGGGGGCTGGGTTGGCAGAGGGCACTCAGGGGATGTGTGGCTGCAGTTCGTTACTCGTTGATATTAACATATTTCAGTAGTTTAACCACTGGTACAACTGAAACCATTTATTAATCAGCCTTGACCCCAAGGGGACAATAAGTCTTGACTTTCCTACAGTCTAGGGTCAGCGGGATGGAGTTGTTCAGAGCTGAAAGGACAGTGGGCTCCTTACACACACGCAGGCACGCACTCACCCCATTTTATTGGACCCCTCAGTGTAGGGGTCCTGGGTGGACCTTTGGATTTCTGTCTTGGCTGAATCAGCGCTTGACTGGGGCCCAGGGACAGGTGTGCAGGTACCTGGGGCTGGTATTTGCTGGAGATACGTGAACCAGAGGTAAGCAAAGGTCAGATTCTGAGGTAAGGTCAGCCTGCCGGGTCAGCTTCCGGGGAGAAGATAGAGAACACGAACAGGAACTGGGACAGAGCCAACAGCAGGGGACAGGCACCAGGGCCTGGGGACCTCCTGGTGGTGTGCAGGGGGCGACGCCTATGGCCACGTCTGGGGTGAGGGAGCTGTTTAGGCCTGACCTCTTGCTGGTGCTGCCAGACCCCAGGGGAGAGCTAGGAAGAGGCCACAAGAGTCCGTGCTGGCCAAGTCAAAGGCAACCTGTTCCGCTCAGTGGTGAGCGAACACGGCACTCCCCAGTTAGAAGCATAAATAACTGTCAGACAGGGTCAATGGCAGCATGTTCTAGATGGATGATTGGGTGACCGTCAGGAATAACTTCAGGAAGACTTAGATTCAAGGGGACATGGTGGAAAGAGAATCTACATGGGACACAGGGGCTCCAGTTTCCTCTCTAAGCTCTGCCATTAACAGGCTGTGTGACCTCAGGTGAGTCACTGCCCAGCTCAGGGCCACATTTCCTCTACCCGCAAAATGAGGGCTCTGGCTTTGACCTCGCAAGGATCTCAGGGGGAGACAGAGGGAGAGCCAACCCTGAGTGAGTTGAGGACCAGCCAGGGACTGCTCAGAGTATATCACAGTGGGATTTAGCTTCAACATCTGGGAAGACTCCTGAAATTCCCAATCCAGAAAATGCAGGGGGGCAAATGTTGTTTGAAACTTGGCCTGCTTCCAGTGATGCTCAGATCTCAGACACACATCAAGTCCAGAAGCAAGAGGCGGGGCTTTCCTGGTGGCGCAGTGGTTGAGAGTCCGCCTGCCGATGCAGGGGACGCAGGTTCGTGCCCCGGTCCGGGAAGATCCCACATGCTGCAGAGCGGCTGGGCCCGTGAGCCATGGCCGCTGAGCCTGCGCGTTCGGAGCCTGTGCTCCGCAGCGGGAGAGGCCACAACAGTGAGAGGCCCGCGTAGAGCAAAAAAAAAAAAAAACAAAAAACTAAAACAGAAGCAAGAGGCAGAATTATCTTGAAACTAAAGAAGCTTCAGCCTCCTCCACTTGCAAGGGCCCCTTTCAAGATCTTGGAGAGGCCTAGGCCATATGTTCACATTTTTTCCCTTACGGAGCGTATCCCCAAATTGTATAAGGTTTAAGCCCCACAAAACCTGGCCCCAGACCTGTCAGTTGCCCTGGGATTTGGAACCATTATTATAGCAGGTGGAGCACACTGACAAGCACCCATCCTAATCAGATGGGCAAGGCTCAGCAGCAGACAGCAGGCAGCCACACCCGTGGTGGCTTGACATGACTTATTCACCTGTGTCTGACAAAAAGAAAACAAACCATACACACCTACCCCACTTTCACCTTCATTATCACATTCAATCTTCCCCACAAGCCTGACCAGTCTTATCACCTGTGATTTAGATGATGAAACTGAGGCTCAGAGAAGCTAAGTTTGCAAGGCTGGCTGGAGACAGAAGCAGGATGCAAACCCAGGACTTTCTTAGGACCAGTCCAGGGCTCTTCAGTTGTCTGATTCAGGATCAGACACAGTCATCCTAAAGCATAGCATAAAGACATTCACCCCAAATCTGCCTGGAGAGGCTGCCAGTGGCACAAACATCTCCACCTTAGTTCTGGGGACAAAGGAGGCACACGTGGGGATAAAGCACATAACATGACTTAGAATCATAGGACCATAACCATTCAAGAACTTTGGGAAGGAGAGGGTTTTTCGATTTTCCCCTTATTTTCTTCCTGAACTTTGCATTCCTACTCAAAACACAAGTCATTTGGATCAGCTATATATATATTTTTTTTTTTTTTTAATTTTTATTTATTTATTTTATTTTTGGCTGTGTTGGGTCTTCGTTTCTGTGCGAGGGCTTTCACTAGTTGTGGCAAGCGGGGACCACTCTTCATCGCGGCGCGCAGGCCTCTCACTATCACGGCCTCTCCCGTCGCGGAGCACAGGCTTCAGACGCGCAGGCTCAGTAGTTGTGGCTCACAGGCCTAGTCGCTCCACGGCATGTGGGATCTTCCCAGACCAGGGCTCGAACCCGTGTCCCCTACATTAGCAGGCAGATTCTCAACCACTGCGCCACCAGGGAAGCCCTGGATCAGCTATATTTATACTAAATATAAACACAAATGTTCAACCATGGCAGTAATTCAGTTGGCAATAATTTCTCTACAATATCAAGCCTGCAAACAACTAGAGTTTTAGGGGCCCAACATAAACACACACACACACAAGCACACACATGCCTCCCTGTGACAACTCTAGTCTCTCGAAGCCACACACCACATCAATAAAAGACAAAAACCACATGATCATCTCAATAGATGCAGAAAAAGCATTTGATAAAAGTCAACATCCATCATGATAAAAACCCTTACAAACGTGGATATAAAGGGAACATATCTCAACATAATGAAAGCTATTTATGACAAACCCACAGTCAATATAATACTCAACAGTGAAAAGCTGAAAGCCTTCCCACTAAAGTCTGGAACAAGATAAGGATGCCCACTCTCACCACTTATATTCAACATAGTATTGGAAGACATAGCCACAGCAATCAGACAAGAAAAAGAAATAAAAGATATTCAAGTTGGTACAGAAGAGGTAAAATTGTCATTATACGCAGATGACATGATACTATATATAGAAAACCCTAAAGACTCCACACCAAAACTACTAGAACTGATAGATGAATTCAGCAAGGGAGCAGGACAAGATTAACATACAGAACTCAGTTGCATTTCTTTACACTAACAATGAAATATCAGAAAGGGAATGTAAACGAACAATCCCTTTTAAAATCACATTAAAAAAAAGGAAAATACTTATGAATAAATCTCACCAAGAAGGCGAAAGACTTTTATCCTGAGAACTACAAAACGTTAGTAAAGGAAACTGAAGATGATTCAAAGAAATGGAAAGATATCTCCTCCTCAAACCATGACTTTGTGGGAGAGGGAGGTCCAGCCTCCACCCCACATGTGAGCCAGATCTTTAGACTTGGTTTGGTCTAGTGCAACATCCCCACCCAGGAAACCTCACGACAAAACCCACCAACCAAAACAGCTGGCAAGGAAAACAGCTGCAGAGTGAGCTGCCCAGATCCCTCCAGTTGCTTTATTCTAATGAGGCCACCTGGGACCCCAGCCTAAATCGGGCCCAGTCTCAGGGGCACTTGAGAAACTATGCATGTGACCCCTCTAGGGCAGGATTCCAAACCTAGGGAGCTTGCCGAGGAGCAGTACGTAGGAACCGTGCTGACCTTTTTGACCTCACCTCAGAAGGTGGTGTCTACATTCTCAACCCAGAGCACCCCAGCAGACTGGGATTCACTGGAAGACAGCTTTGAATGTTCCTACAACTTTCTGGCTTTAAAAAGGGAACCCCTCTCCATTCTCCTGTAATTTGGCAAAATGGGATCTCTTCCAGCCCCTTTATGTATTCCAATCCAGTTCTTTCCTTTTTTCTGATGGGTAAGTCTAAACCCTTCCTACACTGTCCTCAGTGGATTTTCCTCCCTCTTTCTAATCCCTGCTCATTCCTCTGGCTCTTCTGCCAACAGGTGCAATCTGCTCTTTTGAGGTGTCACAGTCAGGATTTAGGGTTTGTGTTGAGAGCCATAGAGGGAAATTCCCAGCTAATTCCATTGAAATGGCCCTTTATCTTATGGCTTATGTAGCAGTCAGCCTCCAAGGTGGCCATACAATGGCTCTGCCCCTGACATTCACACCCTTGTATAGTCCCTTCCCACCATGGGCTGACCTGTGTGATCAATAGGGCATTGTGGACATGATGGAATGTAACTTCAGAAGCGAGGTCATAAAAGACGTTGCAGCCTTCACCTAGAATAACTACTAGAATAATTTGGCAGAGTTCCAAACAGTTCTCTGTCCTCTGGGATCGCTTGCTCTGGCAGAAGCCAGCTGCTGCGTTGTGAGGACACTCAAGCTGCCCTATGGAGAAGTCCATGTGGTAATGAACTGAGGATTTCTGCTAACAGCCAGCATGAACTTGCCACCCATGTGAGAGAGCCAACGTGGAAGTGGATCCTCTAGCCCCCATCATGGCTTCAGATGACTGCAGCCCTGACTGACATCTTGATCCTGCAACCTTATGAGAGACCCAGAGACAGAACTACCCAGCTACGCTACTCCCAAATTCCTGGCCAACAGAAAATGTGAGATAATAAGTGTTTACTGTTTTATTATTATTATTATTAGCGTTTACTGTGTTAAATCAGTAAGTTTGGGGGTAATCTGTTACACAACATTAGATAACTAATACAGTTGATAATATTATACACCAAAGCAAAAGGGGACAGAGTACAGAGGACTGCTTGGAACTCTGCCAAATTATGCTCGTTCTGGTGGGACGCCCAGGCCTCCATGGTCCCAGTGATGGGCACGTGATCCCTGCTTGGCACATCGTACTCTGTCCCCTTGGCTCCTTTCTAACTGAAGCTTCTGGAAGTCTGCGTTGAACTTCTTCTTTCTCTTGCAAATGAAAGAGTCCTGAGATAAGAGGATCTCACATGGAGAAAAGCGGCACAAAAGTAGAAAGATGAGGAGAACTTCAAGGGCTCTGTACTTCAGCTCAATCAAAGAGTAACAAGGAAAAAGTTCCTAGTAACTGGAATGTGCATTTCCTTAACTATTTTTGGTATGAATTCCTATGCCTTACTCTTTTGAAGGGAGAGGGTGACACTATTTGCTTCCACCTATTTAATTAAATGGATCAAACTCAGTATTGGATTTTATGGAGCTGCATATTTTTCTCCTACAATTAAGGAAAAGAGGAAAAAGTTTGTCTCCATGTTCTGCGTATGGAAATAGATAGCTAAGGGGGGCGGGGGCGCAAGAGTTGGAGAAAGTATGGTCCCTCTTTTAATAACTTACATCTAAATAGACAATCACCTCTACTGGGAAGATATGCTACAATTGCTAGGGCACAAGGCACATGCCGTCACAGCTTCTGAAGTCAGCTGGCCAGACCTTCCAATCTGAGTCTGAAATAAACTCTGGCTGTAAACTTCTAGGGGAGGAACGCTGCAAAACCCACGCTTGCCAGCAACTTCTTAAATCAGTTGCCATTGCCCTGTTATTGAACGTTGAAAACCATGGTAGCATTCGAATATTTAGAAAACTGCAGCAGGAAACTCATGGTACTAGTGAATGGTTTTGATTTTTGTTTTTTACAGTATTTCTTTTTCCTTTTTGAAAAAATTGAGATATAATTTACATACTATAAAACTCACCATTTAAAGTATACAATTCAGTGGTTTTTAGTACAACGTTGTGCAACCATCACCACTATCTAATTCCAGAACATTTTCATCACCCCCCAAAAAGCCCAGTAGCTCAAACTATTAGGTATAAAATAAGCTAGGATATATTGTACAACACAGGGAATATAGCCAATATTTTATAATAACTATAAATGAAGTATAACCTTTTAAAAATTGTGTATCACTATATTGTACACCTGTAACTTATATAATATTGTAATCAACTATACTTCAATTAAAAAAGAAGACAAATATAGTTATCTTACCTTTAACGTCGCATTTGTCCTAAATATTGGACTAAACCCAAAGAAGAGGTAGAAAACATCAAACAGCGTTACTGATGCGATATCCAACTGTTGGAAGAACGGATTCACAATTATGTGTGTTTCCATGCTTTTATGGATGTGAATTAATTTATACCAATGTACGTATGTAAAAGCTGACCAGTCACCATAAATTATTTGTTGTTTAGTACAACAAATATGCACGGTGTCACTGAGGGTTGTATTAGCACCATGAAAACAAGTATACTATTTCGTAGCCTACTTCCAATGAATTTCATTTCCAACTTCATGCGTCTGGTTTCTCCTTAGGCACTGCATTTTCTGGGATTTTTGTTGAGCTGTCACATATATTTCAGAGATGGCATGGTTGCTAATGTTAAAATACATTTTAAACTTGGGGCTCTTGGACTGAAAATCAAATCCATTTTTTATTTTATTTGAAACCATTGGACATTCATTGCAGTGATATATTTTTATGTTTCAGCCAATTCTCCAGTGTTCAGGGCTGATTATATTGTTGGAGGTTCATCTAAGACACCTCAGTTCTTTCTACTGCTGTCTACTTTGGACCATATTGCTAACGATAAACTGCTGTGAACGTGTCTGTCAGAGACTGTGCAGGCTAAGAGAGAGAAGAGGAAAGAAATCAGTCCCATTTACAATTAATCAGCAGCTCCAATGGGAGAAGGTATTAAAAGTACTATTATAGGGCTTCCCTGGTGGTGCAATGGTTGAGAGTCCGCCTGCCGATGCAGGGGACATGGGTTCGTGCCCCGGTCTGGGAAGATCCCACATGCCGCGGAGCGGCTGGGCCCGTGGGCCATGGCCGCAGAGCCTGCGCTCCACAAGGGGAGAGGCCACAACAGTGAGAGGCCCGCGTACCGCAAAAAAAAAAAAAAAGTACTATAATTTGTCATGTATTTAAATTATTCTGGCCTTCTATTACCCTGGTAATTGTGAAATGACAACGACACACTTGCATACTTTCCCAACGGCAATGATAACAATAAAACATTGTTTTATGTAAAGAAAACAAAACCAAAAACCTGTACCTGCTAGAAGTCACTTCCATCCCTCCCTCCCTCCCCTCAGCCCCTGGCAACTGTTAATCTACCCTCTGTCTCTACAGATTTTTCTATTCTGGACATTTCATATAAATGGAATCATACAATATGTGGTGTTTTCTGACTGGCTCCTTTCATATAACATGTTTTCAAGGTCCATCCATGTTGTAGGAGGGATTAGTACTTCATTTCTTTTTGTTGCTGAACAAGATTTCCGTTACATGGATATACTACATTGTGTTATCCATTCATCAGCTGATGGACACTTGGGTTGTTTGCAGTGAACAGTTGAGGGAAGCCTGATCTACATTGAGTTCAAAATGATTATAAATGCTATTTCCTGTCCCCTCTCTCCTTGCCATAGAACTCCCCGAGGAAGTGGTATACTCTGTTGTTGCAGTGCAGTGTTCAACACGTATATTGTGTTCTGTAAGCATGAAATCAGCTACATAGCTCTGCATTGATCACAGGAAGCCCCACGTCATGAAATTCCCCCACTGGGCATTTTTCTTGGTGTTCAGCCAGTGTAGCTATTATTGCAAGCCTACCCCAGTGAGCTTGTGAGAATTCCCTCCTAGCCCTGGGTCCTGCAGAGAAAGCCCTTGGCAACCTCCCGTTTCCAAACTTATTGATAGCAGATGTTTTGAACCCAGTTTTGAAAGCAGATGTTTTGAAAGCAAATGATTGCCCTGCCCCAGCATAGAGATGAAGTAGATGACCATCCTTGATTGGCTACATGTGGAGAGGAAGCAGAGCTGTGCGTGAGAAGGAGAGCAAAGATGATGACCAGGAAGGAGTTCTTTTAAGAAGCCACATTACTCATTCAGGCTGTAAGTATTCAGCCCTTCTGTGGTCCTGTCCCTGCACGAGGCACTGTTGGGGAGAGCACGTATCACTTCCTTTGAAAGACTTTATGACCTGGATAGGGAGGCTATGAAATATCGCAGTAAAAGATGACCAAGGTCTTCCCTGGTGGCGCAGTGGTTGAGAGTCTGCCTGCTAATGCAGGGGCCACGGGTTCGAGCCCTGGTCTGGGAGGATCTCACATGCCGCGGAGCAACTAGGCCCGTGAGCCACGGCTGCTGAGCCTGCGCGTCTGGAGCCTGTGCTCCGCAACAACAGAGGCCGCGATAGTGAGAGGCCCGCGCACCGCGATGAGTGGCCGCCACTTGCCACAACTAGAGAAAGCCCTCGCACAGAAACGAAGACCCAACACAGCCATAAATAAATTAATTAATTAATTTTAAAAAAAAAGATGACCAAAAAGCCCCAGCTTCTATAATATAGACAGGAAAACTGCTTTGCACACACACAGAAGTGACTATTATGCCAGCGAACCAAAAGTCTGAACCTTTGAAAGGGAAGATAACTGCTAATAAGAGAAGTATAAAGAAACTACACCTCTGCTTCATTTACTAGGTGATTATTAAGAAACTAGAAAAAGCTGGGTATGCCATTTATTAAGCTACTACCTCTCAGCTCCCCACCCAGCCTTTATACTCCACCTGTGATGGTGGCTGGGCTGTATACAAGCACTCTTCTTCTTAGCCATCTGCTCCTGATCGCCTCTACTAGTAGCGGGTAATTGCAGGCACCTGCAAGGCTGGAGCAGGGACATGGGATTTGCTCCTTGATGTTTGCTACCTGTTCCTGACAGCGTCACCCCAGCAATGCATCTTCACCTGGCAGTGGCAGTTCCTTCCAAGGAGCAGCAGAGTCACCTTCATTGCACTCCCCTCAGAGGCCCTGGCAGGGTTCGGACTGCAGCCCCTCCTCAGAGGCTAAGTTCCAGCTCTATAGAACCCCTCCTCCATGTTCTACGTTTTAGTAATCCCAACCTCTTTGCTCTGTCCCCTCAGCCCAGCGGTGGCAGGAGCTCCCCACAGTTCTTACATCTGTGATTAGTTGGTATTTTCTTTTTGCCTTGTCAGTTACCTTTTTACAACTAGTCAACAATGATTTATTCTGAACTCTGTTGAAATAAATGGGATGGTTTCCATCTCCCAATGACCTCTGAACCCTGACTGACAGAGTGGAACCAGAGAAGCTGAGACAGATGCTTTTGACCAGGGATGATAATTTGTCTAATCCATATAACCAGTATCAAAAAATTAGAAAGTCCAAATTAATTCGGCTTTCCAAAGAAAACAAAAAAAATAACCCCAAATCTTACCTAAAATGAGATGTACATTTACATTACGCTCCACATTGCGATAAAATCAGGATGAAGCATACAGCTGTTTTTAAACCAAATCAGTCTATCTGTTCAAGGATTCACCTCTATTAAGAGTATTGGTGGGCTTCCCTGGTGGCGCAGTGGTTGAGAGTCCGCCTGCCGATGCAGGGGACATGGGTTCGTGCCCGGGTCCGGGAGGATCCCACTATGCCGCGGAGCGGCTGGCCCCGTGAGCCATGGCCGCTGAGCCTGCGCATCCGGAGCCTGTGCTCCTCCCACAGCAGTGGGAGGCCCATGTACCGCAAAAAAAAAAAAAAAAGAGTATTGGTGAATGAGGATCCAGATATAATTCTGCATTCGTGCATCAAATATTTAAAATACTTCATAGAAGTTTTCCTTAGTACTTTTTAAATGACTGTGTATTGACTATATTTTCTAATTTTCTGTATTAATATTCAAAATGCTTTGGCACTTGAGGCCTTGATCCTAGACAGACTGCCTCTCCCAGGACTAGCTAATTCCTAGAGAGCAAACACCCCCTCCTGCATTCACACCTTTGATATACAAATCAACCAGTCCAGAGCCCACACCCCCAACCATCTCTTTTATTCAATTGTCACACACCTAGTCAATATTCCCCTGGCACTAAGTCACCTCAGGGTTAGATACCAGGCAACTAGGGACCACCTCTACAACCCAGAGCCCACCAAAGTTGTTTATCTAATACTAAGCTTACTCAACATACCTACCCTGTTTCGCCCATTCCTTCCCATGAAAACCCCAATGAAGGCTCTGGGTCATGCTTCCTCCCTTCTGTCTCCTAATGGAGCCTGGGGCTTCCCCACATGGCCCCGCATGTCATGCCCTGCCTCTAGCTTCTGTGAGTATAAACTTCTACCCATGACAATCATTGCCATGTTTGCCCGTCTTACCATACTTGATTGAAACAAAACCTCAGTGCAGTTTTAGAACAGACTGCTAATTATTAGCTTGATACCTATTTGCATTTCTTTTCCTTCTCTTGAGATCCCTATAATGAGTACAAATGACAGATTCCTATCATCTGTTATCCCAGCTTCCCCTAATGAAGCCAGCTACAGAGATACAGGGCTACAATTACAAACAGATGGTCATAAATGGTCAATTCCTTTTCCTCTGTGGGGAGGGGCAAAGGTTTTTCTCATTTACAGATACACAAACAAGAACCACAAATGTCAGTACTACAACTTCAGCCATGGGTCAAACACAAATACCGACAGACACATATGTATTCAGAAAAAAACAAACAAAAATAAACTGCAGGTAAACAACCCTGAAAGTGCAGAGCTGGACAAAAAGAAAGCTGTAGGCTACTATCTTCTCCCCATCCACTCTGGGGATCTTTCATGATGCCATCCCACAAAATTCCTTAAACAAAGAAATGTTGACAGAAGCCTGCAAGCCCAGGTCTCTACTTCACCTTTGGAAGCTTCCACAGACTTTCCAGCACAAGCCATGGTACCACAGACCCTAACCCAGGCTTCTGTTAAGGAACCATTGGCTGAAGCCGCCTGCCTTGGCCAGGCACGATGGTAACCACTTGCCTGAGTTGTCTCACACAGGAGGTCCTGATAAAGACCACGATGCTGCCACAGAAAACTAACCAGGAGAATTCCGGAGGGGCCAAAAGGAGGGAGGACACGTCAGCCCATAGTATGTCTTGTAAAACTAACCTGGAAGCATTCGGGAGAGGCCAAAAGGAGGAGGGAGAAGACCATATGTCCTGCCAACCTCCCAGAAACCCTCAGGAATCCAACTTGGCTGAGAGATGAACATGCCACCAGGAAGAACCCTGAGTCAGATGGCCAGAGACAACCCAGAAACTTACCCCATTACCATAAAGTCTGAGACTGCGAGCCACGTGGCAGAGCAGGTCTCCTGGGTTCCCTTACCCTGCTGCTCTCCGCCCGGGACCCCTTCCCGATAAAGTCTTTTGCTTTGTCAGTACGTGTGTCTCCTTGGACAATTCATTTCTGAGTGTTAGACAAGAGCCCATTTTTGGGCCCTGGAAGGGGTCCCCCTTCCTGCAACACTTCCAGTCTCTAAGCTGGAAGATAGGCGTTCAACCTCCAAACTCGTCTACCAAGCCTTTTCTCTGGTCAGCACTTCTGGGGCCCAGACCTTTCAAATTCTCCTCTGAGAGCCAATAACTAGGTCCTACAAGTTTCCAGTGGGCAGATACACATGACTTTGAAAACCACATTTTCTGTTTCTAATTTTTGAAAGACAGACATCTTAACCACAACAGACAGATAGGTACGATCATCAGACTTGGATGCATAAGAGCTATGAAAATGAGTCAAATACACCTTATCCTGGCAAAAATTCGCGGGTTGGTTAAAGCAACTCTGACACAAGAATGCTGGGGAGGAACAAAGGATCTCAAAATTATATTTTCTGTGGGTTCTTCATCTAGGGGCTGCTCTCTACTTTAGGGAGTTCTTGGGAGGCAATAGGACCTCCCAAAACTGTGAAATTGTTAAAATAACAATGACAATCAGTTGTTTGTCAAATGCAGTTGTATTTCTTCAGAGAATCTGCTGACCCTCAGCTGGGCCTATTAGGGCATATTCTCATATGATATTAAAGGTCACACAAATATCTCTCTGCTTTATTTCCAAGTTTTGTATTATTTTTTCCTGAACAAAACTTCCTTTCTGGAGAGTAGAAGCAGCAACCACAAGGAAAAGCAAGTTCAAGTGCTGGATTTTCTGGTTCCTCAGAAATGAGAAAATATTAGCAGAAACATTAATAACATAGATGCTAAAAGTGTTCACAGGCTTTGAGTTCAAAATTCCACCTCTAAGAGCTTATTCTATGGAAGTATTCGGAGCTACTTGTGCCTGAAGCTTCATGCCCAAAGATGTTTATCTCAGTGCCTTTGACCATAAAGAAAAACTGGGGACAGCCTAAAGGGTTCACTGATGATGTGTAGTAGAAGGCTTCGACTCCTTCAACAGGTTCAATTTTATCCTGACCCCACTCCTTACCGACTGACTACGTGCCCTCAACTCCTAGCATTTACTTCCTGGTCTATAAAGTCAGGACTAACAATGGTCAGGCTTGGATTACCCAATATACAGATATGTTCAGGCACTGGTAAAGCAGGGGCACCAGAGACAATGCTTTCGAAAAAATTTCATGTTTGATAGAAAGGGAAAAAAAACACTCAAATACTCAGACTAGGAAATGTACACTTTCGTACACTGATTTTGTGTTTTGTTTTTTGGTTTATGAATGACCTTTAGTTAGGTTATCTTAGGCTCAAATTTTGGGGATCTGCGAATTAAACTGACAAAAGATAGATTAGCAAGAGAAAAGGTGGACTTTAATCACGTTTGAATGGGAGTTCACAAAGAAGTGTGGTTCAAAGAAGCAATTAGAATTTGGGGCTTATATACCATCTGTCAACGAAAAAATCAATCAGTCGATCTAAGAAAGAAATGGAAAATTTTATTTGAGCCAAACTGAGAATTATAACCCAGGTACAGCCTCTCAGAAAGCTCTGAGAACTGCTCCACCCATTAGAGGTCGAAGCACAGTTACATACTTTTTTGAGATAGAGGACCGTGCCCTAAATGACATATTATTGACAGTTTATACAATCCAGATCTACATGTCCAAGAGTAGTGGGTCATGGGTCATGTGGCCCCTTACAAGATTAAGAAGGTTATCGCCTAAAAAATATTAACTCTTGATGAGATTAAGAAGGAATGTTATATATACACTACCAAATGTAAAATAGATAGCTAGCAGGAAGCAGCCGCATAGCACAGGGAGATCAGCTCGGTGGTTTGTGACCACCTAGAGGGGTGGGATAGGGAGGGTGGGAGGGAGGGAGATGCAAGAGGGAGGGGATGTGGGGATATATATATACATATAGCTGATTCACTTTGTTATACAGCAGAAACTAACACAACAATGTAAAGCAATTATACTCCAATAAAGATGTTAAAAAAAAAACACTTGGGCTTCCCTGGTGGCGCAGTGGTTGAGCGTCTGCCTGCCGATGCGGGGGACACGGGTTCGTGCCCCGGTCCGGGAGGATCCCACATGCCGCGGAATGGCTGGGCCCGTGGGCCATGGCCGCTGGGCCTGCGCGTCCGGAGCCTGTGCGCCGCAACGGTGAGAGGCCCACATACCGCAAAAAAAAAAACAAACAAAAAAAACACTTTTAGGGCTTCCCTGGTGGCGCAGTGGTTGAGAATCTGCCTGCCAATGCAGGGGACACGGGTTCGAGCCCTGGTCTGGGAAGATCCCACATGCCGCGGAGCAACTGGGCCCGTGAGCCATGGCCGCTGAGCCTGTGCGTCCGGAGCCTGTGCTCCGCAACAAGAGAGGCCGCGATAGTGAGAGGCCGGCGCACCGCGATGAAGAGTGGCCCCTGCTTGCCGCAACTAGAGAAAGCCCTCGCACAGAAACGAAGACCCAACACAGCCAAAAATTTTTAAAAATTAAAAAATTAAAAAAAACACACTTTTATACAGTAAAATTTTTTAAAAATAAGAAGGAATACTATTTCCTAAGGAGGTCTGGTTAATGTAGATGCACAGATATACTACAGGGGAGGGAGGAGGCCCAAACGGGCAAAGAAAAATTGTACATTAAAATTTTTCTCGTCTTTATGAATTTTATTTCATCGCATCTTAAGAAATGAAGGGGAGAGGAAGAAGGGCACCATATAAGAAAGATAAGTGGGCCCTTAAGGGTGGATGGGAGATACAATAGTTTTGTGACCATGTCTGTTTGGGCGTGGTGCTGACTTCTCTCAGATTAGAGTTGCTCCTAGAAAGGGGATTTATGACAATTGAGTTCTTTACAGTTCTTCTGGGAGGCTCTGCTTTTAGGCAGATAAGGGATTCAAGAACTCAAAATATTCCCCTTCTAACTCCAAAAAATTTTTTATAACTTAGTTACAGAGGTTTAAAAGAGGACCCCATCCATCTTCTCATAGGCAGGCCTCCAGAGTCAGTGATTGGGTGTTACAGGGAAAATCTACTTCAGAATTTGGGAATGAGGAAACAAAGACTGTTCCAGATGTCGAACTGAAAACGCTGTGACTAATGGATCAGAGAACAGATGTCACCGAAAAGAGGCTCAGCTGGCCGGCAGGACTTGACTGCAACCTGATTAAGTACATTAACATATGGAAAGAAAGAGTCACTTGGAAGGAGGGCTGAGCTACTCCCCTACTGTTTGCCTTTAAAGCAGACTGCCCACAAATGTTTATGAGTTTGAATTGGAACGGAAATACAATTTACCTCCATGTATTATCCATCAGATGCCAGACATCAGTGCTAAAAGTCTTTAGTACATTATCTTATCTGAGTCTCATGATAGCTGAAGCCAAGATTATTAACCCATTTAACAACTGTAGAGAGATGCGAGTGTTGCCCAAGTGATACCTCCAAGCTGTCAGGTGGCAGAGCTAAGACCAGACCTCAGAATCCAAGCTCATGTCTTCCACGCTGCCCTCGTCCAGTCTCTATCCCAGGTATCCTTCGCCTGGACCTCGAGTGGTTCGCTTGGATCCTCCCACCCAAACTTCTGCTCATTTTGACAGTGAACCAAAGAAGTGGGAAGTAAATTCAGCTTTCCTGTCTCCCATCTGGGTGACCCACAAGAACATAAATCTTGTAGGGTTTTTAACATCCAAGCTGCCTAAAACCTCAGACATGTCAAACCCGAGCATCGCTGTGGAAGAGAACCAGAAGGTCCCTGTCTGAGCCCTGATTCTGCAAGCAATTACCTGGGTGATATGAGACAAGTCACTAAGCCTCTCTGGTCCTAATTTTCTCATTTTAAAATGAGAGCAGTAGACGAGCTCACGTCTGACCAGATCAGTATTATCATCCTGGGATTCTGTAGTTTGATAAAAGGGGTAAAAGTCTCCATAGAGGTAGAGGTTGCAAGGTGAGAGTCAGAATCCTCACTAAAGTGTTTCCAGTTCCAGTGATGGAGCTATTTTTAGATTTGATCTGGTTCTCTCATGCATGATACATGTCGTAGGATGGTTTTCTGGGTCAACCTTTCTCAAATAAACTGTCATGTAATCCATGACCGGGACAGTTGCCACGATACAGTAACAACTTTTCCCCACATTAGCACTGGCTGTTTTAAAATTGCTTTATCCCACTTACAGACCAGACTTCATAGAACTGTGATGTAGGGGATCCAGTGTCTTGGTTTTGAAAGGGGTATCCTGGAGGGAGTGGTTCTAGGCTGTCGTATGTGGAGTTTCTCCTCCAACATTTATTCATGCATTCATTCAAGAGTTTGTTTTTCTTGTGTGCCTACTTTGTGCCAGGAACTTAGAAAAGGATAGTGAGCAGAAATAGACAGAACCCCTACCACCAAGAATATTACACTGGGGGAGAAGACATTAATCAGATAATCATACAAATTTTAATTGTGACTGTAACATGTGCTACAAAGGAAAAGCACGGGATTCCCCGAGGGCCTAAAACTGGGAGGTCAGAGAAGGCTTCCTCTGGGAGGTGCTGTTTGAACTGAGTTCTAAGGATGAGGAGTAGTTAATAGGTTCCAAGAGAAGGGAAAAGCATTCCTGGAAAAGGAAAGAGGTCTTTAGAAAGAGGAATTATGAGACTAAAAGGAAGCCTGTATAGTGGAGTACAGAGAACAAGAGTGTCAGGGAGGAAAGACTCTTTGTCTACCCTCTTAGGATCTGTCATGGGGGGCTTGTGAATTAAACTAACAAACAGACAAAGAACAAGTTAGCAGGAGAAAAGAAACCACTCATATGCATGATGGAGATTACAAAAGAAATAGGTCAATAAATGGTTAAAGTTAGAGGCTTATGTTCCTAACTTAGTAGGGAAAAGGGAAGGGGAGAAAAGACCTCTATGGGAAGAACAAATGGGTTTCTTTAGAAAAGACACTTGGGTTTCTAGAAGAACAAATGGGCTATAAAAATGTTGTGATACCATACACAAAAATAAACTCAAAATGGATTAAAGACCTAAATGTAAGGCCAGAAACTATCAAACTCTTAGAGGAAAACATAGGCAGGACACTCTATGACATAAATCACAGCAAGATCCTTTTTGACCCACCTCCTAGAGAAATGGAAATAAAAACAAAAATAAACAAATGGGACCTAATGAAACTTCAAAGCTTTTGCACAGCCAAGAAAACCATAAACAAGACGAAAAGACAATCCTCAGAATGGGAGAAAATATTTGCAAATGAAGCAACTGACAAAGGATTAATCTCCAAAATTTACAAGCAGCTCATGCAGCTCAATAACAAAAAAACAAACCACCCAATCCAAAAATGGGCAGAAGACCTAAATAGACATTTCTCCAAAGAAGATATACAGATTGCCAAGAAACACATGAAAGGATGCTCAACATCATTAATCATTAGAGAAATGCAAATCAAAACTACAATGAGATACCATCTCACACCAGTCAGAATGGCCATCATCAAAAAATCTAGAAACAACAAATGCTGGAGAGGGTGTGGAGAAAAGGGAACACTCTTGCACTGCTGGTGGGAATGTGAATTGGTGCAGCCACTATGGAGAACAGTATGGAGGTTCCTTAAATAGAACTACCATATGACCCAGCAATCCCACTACTGGGCATATACCCTGAGAAAACCATAATTCAAAAAGAGTCATGTACCAAAATGTTCATTGCAGCTCTATTTACAATAGCCAGGAGATGGAAGCAACCCAAGTGTCCATCATCGGATGAATGGATAAAGAAGATGTGGCACATATATACAATGGAATATTACTCAACCATAAAAAGAAACGAAATTGAGTTATTTGTAGTGAGGTGGATGGACCTAGAGTCTGTCATACAGAGTGAAGTAAGTCAGAAAGAGAAAGACAAATACCATATGCTAACACATATATATGGAATCTAAGAAAATTTTTAAAAAATGTCATGAAGAACCTAGGGGTAAGATGGGAATAAAGACACAGACCTACTAAAGAATGGACTTGAGGACATGGGGAGGGGGAAGGGTAAGCTGTGACAGAGTGAGAGAGTGGCATGGACATATATACACTACCAAACGTAAAATAGATAGCTAGTGGGAAGCAGCCGCATAGCACAGGGAGATCAGCTCGGTGGTTTGTGACCACCTAGAGGGGTGGGATAGGGAGGGTGGGAGGGAGGGAGATGCAAGAGGGAAGAGATATGGGAACATATGTATATGTATAACTGATTCACTTTGTTATAAAGCAGAAACTAACACACCATTGTAAGGCAATTATACTCCAATAAAGATGTTAAAAAAAAAAAAGAGGTTGTGATAATGGTTGTTCATTCAGGTACAAGTGGTCTAACTTCTTCATGGTCATAAAACTCCCCCAGAGAGGGGATTATGGTAGGTTTACTCTTGGTCTCCTTGGGTAAGTAAAGCCACCCTGAAGAAGGAATATGAGGCAGACTTATTTCCCAGAAGTTTCTGCTTTTAGTCAGAAAAGGGAAGCTCCGAGAAAGCTTCTTTCTACATCTGTTGAATCCCTAATGTCTTCACCTTAAAATAATCTTCATACCAACTCTGGGGTCCAAGCTGGGTCCCCACAGGAGACTGCTGCAAAGTTATGCCAGAGAGGTAGCAGGGGCTAGATAACACACAACAGGGTAGGCTATGTTAATTTCATCCTTTTCCTTAGAGCAGTGGGAAGAATTGAAGGATTATAAGCAGAGAAAACTACAGGATTAGATTTGCATTTGTTGAACTTGGGGTGCATTTAGGAACTCCAAGAATTGATGATGAATAGGCAGCTAGCTGTATGTACCAATTTGGAGCTCAGAGGAGAGCTCTAAAGACCTTTGTATGAGTCATCTACGTATAGATGGTAATTACAGACCAGTGTGTGGAGGAGATCACCTAAGGACAGAATGTATAGGAACATAATGTTCCTTCCCACCCACCTGTAAATGAAAGAAAGAAAAAAGGTTGGGGGCGGGGGAAGGAGAGTAAGAGGAAGGAAGGAAGGGAAGAAGGAAGGAAGGAAGGAAGGAAAGAAAGAAAGAAAAGAAAGGGAAAGGAAAGGGAAGAAAAGAAAAAGGAAAAGTTGTAGGGAAAGAAGGCTAGGATGCAGGAAAGCAACCCATTTCTAGGTTTGCAGATAAGACCTCTGTGAAATTGTAACTAAATTATTACTATTACTTCATTGCAGCTTGGACCTTGGAGTTGTCTCTTTATCTGACAAATGGAATTAAAAATCTTTACTTCAGCTACTTTTAAAGGGGCTGCTGGAACTCAGATGAATATGAAAATTCTTCAAAGATACAAAGTATTATAATATTGCTATTGTTGCTATTTTTCCTAATATTATTATCATATCATTGTTGGCTGAGAAGGGAAAGAAAGTGAAGCAGAGGAAAGCAATTTATTGTAAGTTTACTTATATACTACACTGGGCCAGCCAATCTGCATTTTTTTAAATTTATTTATTTTATTTATTTATTATTTTTGGCTGTGCACAGGCTTTCTCTAGTTGCAGCGAGCGGGGGCTACTCTTCGTTGAGGCGTGTGGAATTCTCATCGCGGTGGCTTCTCTTGTTGCGGAGCACCGGCTCTAGGCACACGGGCTTCAGTAGTTGTGGCTCGCGGGCTCTAGAGCACAGGCTCAGTAGTTGTGGCGCACGGGCTTAGTTGCCCCGCGGCATGCAGGATCTTCCTGGACCAGGGCTCGAATCCGTGTTCCCTGCATTGGCAGATGGATTCTTAACCACTGCGTCACCAGGGAAGCCCTCAATCTGCATTATTAATCCTCACTACAACCATAGCAAGGTAAGTACAATACCCCATTTTACGGATGAGAAACTAAACTGAGGCTCAGCAAGGTAAAGAGATTGCCTAAAATTTCATAGCTAGGACATAATAGAACTAAGATTCACACTCATATCTGACACCATTACCCATGCTTTTCCTTTTTAAAAAATTTTTCTCCCCTAGTTTGCAAACCATCCCCTCACTCCCAAACACCCCCACCACCACCACCCGGGACACACACACACAGATTTTTCAGCTCAAACAGTGTAATACAATCAAAGTAAATATCGAATGTCATAGGGTCATAAGGTCCGGCCTGGGCCACTCCCCCAGCCTCCTCCAGAGGGTAAAGCTGTTATTCTGACACTGAGGAAATGAAGAACAAGGTCACCCTGGGCGCCAGCTGCCTGCCATACAGTTTGACAAACAGTGTTACATTGTTTATTAACATATATATCATCACAGACTTTTTATATGAAGGATTGGCAGTTGTTTATCTAATCTAAAAGAGCTAGAAATTTCTAAAATTCCCATCTCAGTGCCATGCTGATCAAATCCTATTACATCAAAGGTATTCCCAAGCCTCAGCCAACCGTTTTTCCTTTAGTATAAGAACAACTCTCAATGGAACAGCAAGGAAAAATTTTGGACCGTATAGGTGGATAGTTATTCAACAAATATGTACTGAAAACCTTAAACACTATGGAGGATATATATACATATATATATATATATCTCCTGCCCTCGAAGAGCTTACACTCTATATATCATATAGCAGCCATCCTACTGGTCATTGCAAGTGAGAAATAGCTGCTCTCGCTTTAGTGACTAGGGAGGCTGAGGACAAATTCACAGGAGCAGAGCTGCTTGAGTTTTGAAGAAAAGGCAGGGTCCAGATGGGTGCATAGGGGAGCATTCCAGGCGGGGGGAACCACACCAACAAGGTACAAGGTTGGAACTAAGAAAGGGAGGGTTAGGGGGACTTCCCTCATGGTCCAGTAGTTAAGAATCTACCTTCCAATGCAGGGGACGCAGGTTTGATCCCTGGTCGGGGAACCAAGATCCCACATTCCGCAGGGTAACTAAGCCCGCACGCAGCAACTACTGAGCCCTCACACTCTGAGCCCACGGCCCACAACTAGAGAGAAGCCAGTGTGCTGCAATGAAGATTCCACGTGCCGCAACTAAGACCCAACACAGCCACATAAATAAATAGATAAATAAATAAATAAATAAATAAATATTTTTTAAAAAAGAAAAGGCAGTTAGGAATGGGGACAGGACCACCTGAGGGGAGCAGGAGTGCATGGTGGGAGCCATGTCTGGACACGGGGCTGAGGGGCACACCACCACAGATGCATTGACTACTGAGTCAGCTTAACCCAGGGTTCCTCAGCCTTGGCACTGTTGATATCTTGGACCAGGTTTTTCTTTCTGTGTAGGAGGTGAAGTTGGGGAGGATGGGAGCCTCCTGTGTATTGTAGGACGGTTAGCAGCACCTCTGGTTTCTCCCCATTAGATGCCAGTAGTACCCTCACCCCCAGTTGTCCCCTCCACTCACTTGTGACACACAAAAAATGTCTTCAGACATTGCCCTATGTCCCTGGGGAACAAATCATTCACTAGGTTGAGAACTACTGAGTTAAGGCATTGTGATGGTGCATGTGAGCTGTGTGTGGTGTTTCTCAGAGTCAACACATTCCTCCATTCATCATCAGGGCTCCTGTCCTCAAGGCCGTGTGACGGCAACCTGCAGCCCATAGAGAATCTATCCCCCTGTTGGACTCCGGGATCCAGTTGTGGATGGTATCCTTGTTCACCAGCCCCTACTTCAACATGCCTAGAGAATGCCTCTAGGGGAGAAAGGATGGGTAAAAGGCAGAAAGCCAAGGTTAATGAGGGTGGCCTGGTATCCCAATGGAAAAGAAACACCTGAAACAAAGATACTAGACAAAAACACATGAAAAGCTCTGAAGCAATTTAATATTAACATCAAACCTCACACTCATCAGGGTGACTACTATCAAAAAAAAAAAGAAAGAAAAGAAAACAAGTGTTGGCAAGGATGTGAAGAAATTGGAACCCTTGTGCTGTTGGTAGGAATGCATAATGGTACAGCCACTGTGGAAAACAGTATGGAGGCTCCTCAGAAAATTTAAACTAGAGCTACCATATAATCCAGCAATTCCACTAATGGGTATACACCCAAAAGAATTGAAAGCAGGGTCCTAAAGAGATATTTGTACTCACATGCTCATAACAGCATTATTCACATTAGCTAAAACATGGAAGCAGGGCTTCCCTGGTGGCGCAGTGGTTGAGAGTCCGCCTGCCGATGCAGGGGACACGGGTTCGTGCCCTGGTCCAGGAAGATCCCACATGCCGCGGAGCAGCTGGGCCCGTGAGCCATGGCCACTGAGCCTGCGCGTCCGGAGCCTGTGCTCTGCAACAGGAGAGGCCACAACAGTGAGAGGCCCGTGTACCGCAAAAAAAACCAAAACCAAAACAAACAAACAAACAAAAAAAAAACCATGGAAGCAAACCAAGTGTTGATTGACCAATGAATGGATAAGGAAAATATGGTATATACCTACAATGGAATATTATTCAGCCTTAAAAAGAAGGAAATTCTGCAGTATGCTACAACCTGGATGAACCTTGAGGACATTATGCTAAGTGAAATAAGACAGCCACAAAAAGATAGGTACTGTATGATTCCACTTACATGAGGTATTTAGCATAGTCAAAATCATAGAGACAGAAAGTAGAATGGTGACTGCCAGGGGCTGGGGGGAGAGGGAAATGGGAAGTTATTTTTCAATGAGTATAGAATTTCAGTTCTGTAAGATAGAAGAGTTATGGTGATGGATGGTGGTGATGGTTGCAAAACAATGTGAATAAATTTAATACCACTTAACTGTACACTTAAACATGGTAAAGATGGTACATAAAATAGATAAGCAACAAGGATTTACTGTATAGTGCAAGGAACTATATTCAATATCAATTTCCTATAATGGAAAATAATCTGAAATATATATATACTGCACACCTGAAACTAACCCAATATTGTAAATCAACTATACTTCAATTTCTAAAAGATGGTGGAGATGATCAATTTTATGCTATGTGTATTTTACCACAATAAAAAAAAGTGGAAAAAACTAACATCAAGAATGATGGGAAAAGGTTCAATTTCCTTCTGAACACTGAGTCCTTTAGCAATAAAAGGACACGTTGTGATTGTCCCAGAGTTGGGCAGTGAAATGCCATCCAATTAGACCTGGCATCAAGCCAACTAGAGCCCCTGATTAATGCCAGCTGGATGCTTAGAGGTGGGTGTATTGTTTTCTTGCCCTCTGTGACAGGCAGGTTGTTGATAGGAGAACTCTGTGAAAATGTTTACCATTATTCTGCCTTTTCCAAATCAGAGTTTCTAGAACTCAGACTTTCCTCAAGGACTCTGACATGGGAAATGGAATGTCAAGGGCAGTGTAGAAACAGAGCTCGAGTGCTGCTGAGTGACCTCAGGGGGCCGAGCTCTCCATCTCCCACAGCCTTTCTACAACTTGTTCCCTTCTGGTTTTGTTGGGAAAGAAAAGCTTGTAAAACAACTGTGGTGGAGCCCAGGGAAAATTTAACAGTTTCATTCTAGTACTGTTAGAATGAATATTTGAGAAACTAACTCTCCATTAAAATGATAGCTAGTATTTACTGAGTACAGGCACATCTCGCTTTTTGGAGCTTTGCAGATAATACATTTTTTACAGATTGAAGGTTTGTGGCAACCCTGAGTCGAGCAAGTCTATCAGTGCCATTTTTCCAACAGCATTTGCTCACCTCATGTCTATGTGTCACATTTTGGTAGTTCTCACAATATTTCAAACTTTCTCGTTATTCTTATATTTGTCATGGTGATCTGTGATCAGTGATCTTTTTATTTTTGGCTGTGTTGGGTCTTCGTTTCTGTGTGAGGGCTTTCTCTAGCTGCGGCAAGCCACTCTTCATCACGGTGCGCAGGCCTCTCACTATCGCGGCCTCTCTTGTTGCGGAGCACAGGCTCCAGACGCGCAGGCTCAGTAGTTGTGGCTCACGGGCCTAGTTGCTCCGCGGCATGTGGGATCTTCCCAGACCAGGGCTCGAACCTGTGTCCCCTGCATCGGCAGGCAGATTCTCAACCACTGCGCCACCAGGGAAGCCCAATCAGTGATCTTTGATGTTACTAGTGGAAAACGATTATGACTCACTGAAGTCTCAAATGATGGTTAGTATTTTTTTTCCCCTTGGGCATGAAATTTTTTAAAAATTTATTTTATTGAAGTATAGTTGATTTACAATGTTGTGTTAATTTCTGCCGTATGGCAAAATGACTCACTTATACGTATATACATTCTTTTTCATACCCTTTTCTATTATGGTTTATCACAGGATATTGAATATAGTTCCCTGTGCTATACAGTAGTACCTTGTTGTTTATCCATTCTATATACAATAGCTTGCATCTATTAATCCCAGACTCCCAATCCATCCCTCCCCACCCCACCCCCATTGGCAAGATGGTTAGCATTTTTTACCAATTAGGGATCTTTTTAATTGACGTACAGTTGATATACAATATTATATTAGTTTCAGGTGTACAGCATAGGGATTCGACATTTTTATCGATTATACTACACTTAAAGTTATCACAATAAAATGGCTATATTTTCCTGTACTGTACAATATATCCTTATTGCTTATCTATTTTATATATAGTAGTTTGTACCTCTTGATCCCATACCCCTAAGTATTTTTAAACTAAGGTATGTATGTTGCCTTTTTAGACATAATACTATTGCACACAATGTACTACAGTATAGTGTACACATAATTTTTATATGCACTGTGAAATCAAAAAAAAAATTCATGTGACTCACTTTATTGTAATATTCGCTTTATTGTGGTGGTCTGGAACCAAACCCACAGTATCTCCGAGGTACGCTTGTATTTACCATCCGTAAAGGTGGTACCAGCCCAGCATGAGGAAGTTGAGGTTTGGAGATGATAAATGACCTACAAGGACACACAGATGGTAACTTGTACAGTGAGAATCTGAACCCAGTTCAAGTTCTGTGTCTCCTGGAACCCCCTGAAATTTCAAAAGACATTGATCTCCAGCAGTCAGGCCTGTCTGCGTAGGAAGCTGACGTGTGTCTCCGACCGTCACAGAAAAACCTGTCTCCATTGATATGTGCTTTACATTAGGCCTGGGAAATGGCAACATCTTGTCTGAGTCCCCTACCTGACCGCTTTCACCTCGTAGCAGCTGAGAACCCACCACTGTTCCCTTCCTGCTCTTAAAAAAAAAAAAAAAAAAAAGTTTCTTTTGGTTATTTATTCACTGTAGAAAATTAGAAAAATCCTGAAAAGCACAGGAGGCAAACTTTTAAAAAAATCATCCATAATGACAAAACCTCGAGAAAATCCTCTTAAACAGCTTGACGTACTTCCTACATACAATGCATCTTTCAGAGGCCTGTTGATCCAGCCTCTGCATGCGCTCTTGACTCCTGAGCTTTGGTAGGGTTCACAGGCAGGCCCAACCCGAGGAGCTGCTGACAGAAGGTCCAAGAAACGATAACCTAGCACACCCTACCTCATAGAAGTTTCTCCCTTTACTCTCAGGGGTGAGGTGTTTTCCAAAGTGGCCCCCACAAAACTGAGTCTTGCTGACCTCAACTGACAGTCAGAATTCTGGAGACAACTTTTGGAGAAACTTGGAGAACTGATACTCAAAATGGATACATCCTTTTCCCCCTGAACTTCTTATTCTGAGCGTAACGCTAATTTGGTTCAAATCTGAGCCTGGTACCTTTAGAAGGCAGGCACCCCACCCAGGCTAATGTGGGGTATATAGTCACAGCCTTAGTAATTATCCAGGTCATAAATCACCCGGTCCTTATCCCTCTATACTGTCCAATAGAAATATAATGCAAGCTGCATGCACAATTTAAAATTTTATAATGGTCACATAAAAAAGTAAAAAGGGAGACTTCCTTGGTCGTCCAATGGTTATGACTCCGCACTCCCAATGCAGGGGGCCTGGGTTCGATCCCTGGTCGGGGCACTAGATCCTGCACGCTCGCTGCAACTAAGACCCCGCGTACCACCACTAAGACCTGGTGCAGCCAAATAAATAAATAAATATTTTTTTTAAAAGGGAAAAAGGGGGCTTCCCTGGTGGCGCAGTGGTTGAGAGTCCGCCTGCCGATGCAGGGGACGTGGGTTCGTGCCCCGGTCCAGGAGGATCCCACATGCCACGGAGCGGCTAGGCCCGTGAGCCATGGCCGCTGAGCCTGCGCGTCCAGAGCCTGTGCTCTGCAACGGGAGAAGCCACAAAAGTGAGAGGCCCGCGTACCGCAAAAAAAAAAAAAAAAAAAAAAAAAAAAAAAAATATATATATATATATATAATTAATAAGCTATTTTATATTCTTTTTTTTTGTGCTCAGCCTTTGACATCTGGTGTGTATTTTACCCTTAAATCACTTCTCAGTTTGCAGCAGTCACATTTCAAGGGCTCAGGAGCCTCAAGGGGCCAGTGGCTGCCATATTGGACAGCGTAGTTCCAGACCAACTTTAGCTCCATTCAGTGACCCGCAGCGGCCTCCCAGACCACATCCTCATTCTTGGGTCATTTCCCAGCTAGTCCTGAATGCTCCAAGGGTGAGAGAAATGAAGAAAGGGCCTTTTTGCACCCTGGAGAGGCCCTGCCCTCCACAGTAGAGGGCAAGAGACAAACTGATGAGAGTTTCTGCAGATCGGATGACAGTGGGTTCAGCATCAGCTTCATATGTGAGCCCATATTGCCCTCAGGGAAGAAAGGAGAAGCAGAACCCACTCCTTTCTCAAAGCCCTCCCCAAGGCTTCCTACTGCAAACACAATAAAGTTTAAACTCTGTAGTCTCCCACCTGGCACTGATTTACCTACTCTCCAACTTTATTTCTCATGACTGCCCTATGGGACCTTAGCTCAAGCCAAGTCAAAGCAACCTGACACCCCACCCACATGCCCGGCATTTTCCTACCTCCACACCCTTGTGTATGCCGTATTTTCCCAGCTAGAATGTCCGTTTCTGCGGGATGAGGACCCAATTCTGAAGGCCCTATTCTCCATCTCTTCCCTGAAGCCTTCTTTAAGGCTTCTTTGTCCTCCTCTGATATCTACAGTACACTTATCAGCGATAACCAGGTCAGTGGTTCTATTTTCGGACGTGCCTTACTTACTTTTCACTTAAGGCTGTAAATACCTGAAGAGTTAGGGAGTCTTGGGTAATGATAATAATAAATGATGGTTAATGTCTACCGAGCATTTACTTTGTTTCAGTCCCTGTACTAAGTATTTTACATTGAATCCTCACAACAATCCTGGAAAATTAGTCCCATTTTACAGGTGAGAAAACGGAGACAAAGAGAGAGACCTTATCCAGTCACAGAGCCAAGTGTGGCTTCAAAGCCAGGCAGTTTGAATGCAGAGCCTAATCACTTCCCAGCCAACCAATGCACTCGCCCGCCTCTCCTGCTGTGGTTGTTCCTTCCCTAACACGATGCTGTGAACTTGGTAGATAGTAAACACTCATTTAATTATACATCAACTACTTGGGGTTTTTCCAGAGCATCTAACAAAGTATTAGGCACATAATAGCGATTTAACAGAGACTTAAAAATTAATGCTCTGAACCTATTCGGCCACCAGGGGACCGGACATTGCTTGCACAGCCAGAGGGGCCCATTCCTCCGTCTCCTACCCCCTCCACAGCACCTACGGCCTCAGGCTGTGCCCTCAAAGGCTGTCCTATAACTAGATGTCAGCTTTCTTAGTCTGGGCGGCCTTGTGCAGCCGAAGATGCGGATCCGGAGAGTGGAGAGCAAAGACCATCCCCACGGGACACAAGGAAATCTTCCCCATTTTTATCAACCTTATCTGCTTACTTGGGGCTCTCATCTCTAAGAGATTTAATCCTCCCTCCTGGATCCAAAAGTCACATACCCATTCCCCAGGGAGCTGAGGTAATAAGAAAGCCCAACGTTTAGGATTACTCTTCGATAAGAGTCTTGTTTAAACAAGATCGCATATAAAAGCTGGGCTGATCTACACACCCCTCTCTCCTTTCTTGCTCTCTTGCTTGGAAGATGGCAAGGTTGTGCAATCCGTTCCCCAGACCCACCGGGGCTCTGACAGACCTACTGCAAATTGCTTTCAAACACAACCTGTTTCCCAGCCCAGGGTGTCGTCCTCCGCTCCCCACGGCGCACCGGGCCGCAGCGCTCCGCCTCCCCCCTCCCTCCCTGAGAGTACCGTCTTGGGGCTCCCCTGGGGGCTGATTGCTTAGACCTTCTTTCTGGGCCCTTACTACTGGCACTTGCTAATTTACATTTTGAAACTAGAGCAAAGTTCATGGGTGCTTGTCTTCCGCACCCTAGGAGTTGCCTAATCCCGTTTAGAAAAACACAGACAATAGCAACCTTGGGGAACTGCCCTCCGAAAATAGCACAGCACCACAGTATTTTGGCAACACGTTTCTTTGTAGTGAGTCTCTGGCTTTGCCACGGTGGAAACACCCAGGGATTTAAATAGTAATGAGAAAAGGCCACTTGCGCCACTATTCTGTTTTGTGGTGGCAGGTTCTTTTTATTACCCCCCCCCCCGACAAAGGGTCGGTGGTCTTTTTACTTTGTTTTGTTTAAACTGGAGGTGAAAGTGTCCACATCACGCGTTGAGGCCCTGGGGCCCTGCCCTTGAGCTGTGAGAGTCCCTTCCTTCCCCCCACTTTCAGTGCCCTAGCCCCTCTGTCTCAGCATTGTCCTCCCCCAGGTTCCCTTCTGAAGACCAGTCACACCAGCTGCAAAGTGGGGCTAATGCCACTGCAGCCTCAGGAGCTGGGAGCGTTGAACGAGGCGGCAAAGCTCCCGGCCTGGTGCCGAGCCTGCCTTGAGAGGTCCACAGAATCTCGGCCACGCCCGCCTAGGCTGGGGTTGTGGCAGGAGGGCGTGGTGGCACGGTGGCAGGACGGGGGGACCCTCTTGGCCCTCCCCTCCATGCAGGTACACGGCAGGCTGGCCCAGCAGCTGGGTGGGGCCCTGGGGGCCTCAGGTGGAAGCAGCCCCCCTCTGATCCCTGTTTTCAGGATTCCAGGCCAGGCCTGGCAGCCCTTCGGCACAGAACTTTTTGTACATTCCATGGCAACTGAAAGGGCTTTTGTTCCCACCCGGGAAGAACAAACGACAAAGGCAATTATGTGTCTCCTCGCAGGCCGGCACAGCTTGGAAAGAGAAACTTCCTTCTCCAAGAAGCCGGCTCTACCTAAACGGCTGCAGCCTGCAGATGTGGTCACACAGCCTCGCAACTGGGGAGCTGGGTGGTCTGAGTTGCCATGGGTGTGGCAGGGGGTACATCACACGCACAGCACACACACTCACACACACACACAAACCCAGAAACAGCTCCTGGCCAGACTAGCAGGGTCGTGAGTCACAGATGGCCCAGCTGCAAGGGGCCTCGGGAGGGCATGCATAAACCAGGGGGTCCTTTGACTTGTCACAGGTCACACTGTTCTTTCAGGCCTCACAGCCCATTCTCGGGAAGAACATTGGGCAGCATCAGAGAAAGATCTATAAAGTCTATCCTGGGGTCCCTTCAAACACATAGTTATTTATGGCCTATTTGAGAGGGTTGAAACTCCAGATAGCCCATGTGAGATCCATTACATGGAAGAACTAATTCTGACTGAGTGGGGGTGGATCTCTCCTTTTGCCATTTTCTCCCTTTTTATTTTCCCCTTTCTCCTGTAACAGCCATAACAGGGGAGTGAAGGTTTGGGGGGTTTTCAATTTTGTTTGTTAAAGGAAAAAGCTTTTCTTATCAAATAAAATTATTATGCCTCATTTTATTGCCCCCTTGAATGGAATCACCCAACTTGTTTTCCCTGCAGACGTGGCTGCCGGAATGTTCAGTGCTGAGTTTGGGGATCAGTTATGGTAATTAATTCATCCCAGGTGCATGTGGTACTCCTAACAGGTGTCTGCCCTGGTGTTTGCTTTTATGTTTTGTGTCTTGTTGTATCCCGAGTTTAAACATCATAAGCAATCGTCGTACTGTGCAAAAAACTTTCATCAGCCTAGAGGGGTTGGGAAATTTCAGTGTTGTTTCTGGCTCTATCTGAGTGACTGACCAGTTCCAACTTGAGCAGGATGTCCCCTCTCTCTAGGCCTGATTTCCTCATTTCTGAAACACGAGGACTGACCTCTCTGTGTCTCTCAAGCTTGCCTGTTACAGAATCACCTGGGACTCTCATGCAGTTTCCCAGGCCCCTTCCCTGGATTAGACATGGGGGGAGGCTGGAATCTGTATCTTTAAATTAAGAACTCTAGTGGAGGGACTTCCCTGGAGGTCCAGTTAAGACTCTGCGCTTCCCATGCAGGGGCCATGGGTTCCATCCGTGGCTGGGGAGATCCTGCATGCCAAAAATTAAAAAAAAAAAAAAAAAGGCACCCCAGTGGATTCTCATCTTCTGGCAAGTTTGGAAAACAGTGACACCAGATGATTGCTAAGGTTCAGCTGTAAGCTATGATCTATAAATTTAGATAAATAATTCTTTAGAAAGGTGAGGTATGATAATGATTTTGAAATATATCATATTTACTGAATGTCATGTATTATGATCCTCAATCTTCATGTATATACACATGAGGGGCACACCTTGTATTTCCCTTTGCAAATAAAAACCCCACCCAGAGGCTGTTCCTCATGCAGCTTTCCTTTCCCTTGGATTTTTACAGGGGTCAGACCTCCCCATTCTTGCCCGAGGGGGCTGCTCTTCTTTTTAAATAATGAGCAGACTAATGTAAATGTGGTAGCTATATTATTTTTCTAGTTGCTGTAGCAAATTATGTAGCAAAGACTCTTGCAGTCTTTGCAGGTACATTTTTTCTTTTCTTTTCTAAAGCTTGTATCTGTTTTCCTTTGATAAACTACCATGTAGGTTGGCTCCATTATCACCTGTGTTCTAGAGATGAGAAGACTGAGACACAGAGATGTTAAATGACATGTGACTGACATGAATTCACACAGGCAGTCTGCTCCAAACGCACCCTCCCCCATAACTTAACCACTCAAGAGATAACCAACATTAACCCTTCAACGCTTAAACTTCTGGTCTTTTTCCCTTACATGTGTATTTATTTTTACAGAATACGAGTCAGCCTGCTTCCATTTCACTACATCTTCTTCAGCCCCATTTTTAGTGGCTGTGATCATCCATCACCTGGAGGTCCATCACTCAGTGTTATCAGTCTTACATCTTTCAATTCTGCACACCTGTGTGTAGCCTTTCTCTGCAAAGCGCTGCTGTGTGAAGGACGAGAGATGAAAAAGCCAGGGTATCTCTCCTCCAGGAGCTCACCGGCTAGCGTGTGATGCTCAACCCCGGCTGCGTACTAGAATCATTCGAAGAGCTTTGAAAATACACCCAGCCACTCCGCCCCCTCTGACCAGCTACCTGACTCCCTGGAACAGAGGCCTGGGCATCAGCGTTTTTAAAGCTCCCAGGTGATTTCAGCGTCCAGTCAGGGCTGAGATCTCAGGGCCTGGGGACAGGGCTGCTCCCACCAGATAGGCTAACAGCTGCTCTCTCGGAAGCCCCCTTCCTGCCTCCTGGGCCTAGACTCCAGTGCTTCCCTTGGTCTGCAGAATTAACCCTTTAGTTTCTGCACTTAGGCCTGGCTGACTTCAGCAGCAATAGACACAGCCTCGGGGGTCTCCTGCCCACCGGGATCACCCTCTTCTTCCAGCTCTTCTCTCTGTGCCTTTAGGTGGAGAAAAGGGGCAGGATATTAGTAAGTGGTTCAGGAGAGACATCATAGGTCTGGGAATCAGAAGGCCTGGGCTTTAGTCCTCTCTTGGAGCCCATATGACTCTGGCCCAGTCACCTGACCTCTCTAGAAGATGGCAAAACTGTGAACTTGCTTCATTCAATACCTATAATCAGATGGGTCAGTTCCGCGTTTCAGGGAAATCCATAAGCTTGGGACGTGATCACGGATGCTGCCGGTCCATACTGTGCCCTTGTACAAATCCAGGTGAATTCTGGACGTCAGCAGTCCCTCAGCTGTACACTCTTAAGCAAAGAACACCTTGAACAATTAAACCTGACCTGAAAGGAACTTACTTTAAATGAAATTTATCTGACAAAGAAAACACTGGACCTGGACCTTCGCTTGAGCTGAAATGAAGGGACTGCACATGGGAAAGGCTGGGGGAGACAGAGGAGGTTCCAGGAGCCTCTGCAGAAGCTCATGCAGCTCAAATGACTTGTGAGCAAGGATGGGCCGGTCATGGGTCACGTGGTTAAGAATCTGCCTTTAGTGCAGGGGACGCAGGTTCCATCCCTGGTCGGGGAACTAAGATCCCACATGCCGCAGGGCAACTGAGCCCGCTTACCTCAACTAGAGAGCCTGTATGCCGCAAACTACAGAGCCCACGCACTTTGGAGCCTGCGTGCCACAACTAGAGAAAAGCCCACGGGCTGCAACCAAGACCCAACGCAGCCAAAAATAAATAAATAAAATATATTTTTAAAAAGATATTGGAAAGACGACAGACTTTGCAATCATACAGATCCAGATTCAGTTCCCAGTGAACTGTGTGCACTTGGGTCAGATACAAAATCCACGCAAGCCTCAGCTTTCTCATCTATAAGATGGGGATAATGACACTTAGCTGATATAATAACACTTGGCTGATTAGGGTTGCTGTGATCATTATTTAAATTAAACAAAAATATACACAGAGTATCAGGCATGTGGTAGGTGCTCAATAAATGCAGATTCTACCATTTTTCTCTCTGGAAAGGCTCTGCCCTCATTTATTTAAGTCCTAGTATAAATTTGAATCATATCTTCCTTTTCCTATGTGTCTGGATATTTACACTTTTTATTATTAAAAAACATCTTTTTGTTTTTACTACAACAGCAGTGCATGTTAATTTGCTAAAACCCCAGAGAAGCAAAAAGAAAACATAAAAAACACCACACCACCACCATCTGTACATTTACAATAGCAGTCACCTGAGCAATATAAGCGAGGCAGCTGCTAAGCCCATTTGAAAATTTAATCCTCACGACCCTATAAAATAGATGCTATCTAAATCTCCATTTAACAGATGATTAAACAGTCTCAGAGAGACCAGGTGTGCTGTCCAAGTTCACACAGCCAATAAAGAGCAGAGCTGGGACTTGCAAGGCTTTGTTCCTTATTAAGAAACTTTCAGGTGGCAGAGAAGGTATTTGGGATCTGGGGAGCTTTTCAGGGACTCAGAAATCTCAGTTCTTCAGCAGCCTCCCACTCCAGAGTTCCTTGCCTGGTTCCGCTGTCCCTGGCCACACCCACCTGCCCACATGTGCGAGTTCCCATGGATGCTTCTTCTTTGCCAGCTGCAGCAGCCATGTCTTTGCATGTAACCCTTTGGGGGGTACTACAGAGCGTGGACAGAACTCTCGCTGGGAGGGCTGCTGACACAGAGCCAGAGGTCCTGCCCATCACTACCTTTCAGGGTAAACTTGGACAAGTCTCTTGAGAGTCCCCATCTCTTACAGTCAGTTTCTCCTGTGGCTCTAACGGAGGTAAAGTAGATAAGACCACCCAGATAGTTCAAATGCCATATAAAAGACAGTTTCTGAGATAACTGAAAGCAAAAATAATCTACATATAACGTCTTTACAATGTTCAAAGGGCATTTGATGAGTTGAGATTGGGAGAAGCAGACCAACCAATATCAAAGTTGCCTTAGACATGGTATAGGAGTAGGCAAATGCATATTGATCAGAAAATTTACCTGACATGCAAACCCAGAACAGATAGGTTCGATGTGGCAGTGGATGGGAGGAGGCTGGAACCCTGAGGATGAGACTGAGATTGGGTGGAATCAGGCGAGTCTGGGCTGAGGAATCCCCACTTCTCATCTGATCCGGTGGGACCCTTCCTGGAAGAGGCTGAGTTCCATGATCCTGAGTTCCATGACCCTTCCTGGAAGAGGCTGAGTTCCATGATCCAGGTCAGCCTGGTTTAGAGAGTTTCTGGAACCCAGGCTTTGTCTAAGGGTCATTTACATCTCTTTGAACCTCGGAATAAGATTAAACTGAGAAATAGGAGGAGAGGGTGGGCTGAGGCTACCCTCGGACGCTCAGAACCCCAGGGGTGGGTCCTGCCGATGTCCGCGTCCGAGTATGGGCAGCCCAGCCAGTCCAATGTGCTCAAATCCAGTGACTTGTTGGTCAGACTCATGGCTTTCTTGGTCTAAAGCCCTGTGACTTTAGATGGCCAAAAAGGACATGAAAAGATGCTCAATATCACTAATTATTAGAGAAATGCAAATCAAAACTACAATGAGGTATCACCTTACACAGGTCAGAATGGCCGTCATCAAAAAATGTACAAACGATAAATGCTGGAGAGGGTGTGGAGAAAAGGGAACCCTCCTACACTGATGGGAATGTAAGTTGGTGCAGCTACTATGGAGGTTCGTTTAAAAACTAAAAATAGAGCTACCATATAAGCCAGCAATCCCACTCCTGGACATATATATGGGGAAAACCATAATCTGAAAAGATACATGCACCTCAGTGTTCATTGCAGCACTATTTACAATAGCCAGGGCATGGAAGCAATCCAAATGTCCATCGACTGATGAATGGATAAAGAAGATGTGGTACATATATACAATGGAATATTATTCAGCCACAAAAAAAGAATGAAATAATGCCATTTGCAGCAATATGGATGGACCTAGAGATGGTCATACTGAGTGAAGTAAGTCAGAGAAAGACAAATATAATATGATATCACTTATATATGAAATCTAAAAAACTGGTACAGGGAATTCCCTTGTGGTCCAGTGGTTAGGACTCCTGGCTGTCACTGCTGAGGGCCAGGGTTCAATCCCTGGTCAGGGAACTAAGATCCCTCAAGCCATGTGGCGTGACCAAAAAAAAAAAGAAAAAAGGTACAAATGAACATATTTACAAAACAGAAATAGAGTCACAGATGTAGAAAACAAACTTATGGTTACCAAGGGGGAAAGGCGGGGGGAGGGATAAACTGGGAGATTGGGATTGACATATACACGCTACTGTACATAAAATAGGTAACCAATAAGGACGTACTGTATCGCACAGGGAACTCTACTCAGTACTCTGTATTGACCTATATGGGGAAAGAATCTAAAAAAGAGTGGATACATGTATATGTATAACTGATTCACTTTGCTGTACAGTAGAAACTAACACAACATTGTCAATCAACTATACTCCAATAAAAATTAATTAAAAAGAAACAAAGCCTTGTGGATTTTAAACCGTCAGCTTCTGCAACAGGAAGAAGAAAGTACTGTATTTCTTCTGGGCTTCAACAGGCTCTTAAAACAATGGTGTTTCTGTTTCAGACAATGATGCCCCGAAATAACCTGCCTGACCCTCCAGCTTTGCACACACCCAGTCAAAAATTAATCGGCCAACTAGCATTCTTGGAGATGCCAGTAAAGACCTGGTGCTGTGTTGGGCCTGAGAAGATACTCAGAGGTTCACAACCCTACTCCTGCCCTCAAGGAGTTTAGCATCCAGATGGTGTTTGAATCACCTAGGAGCTCACCTTGGGCACAGGAGAAAAAACTGTACAGGAAATGCCTTCCTTAGCATCGGCTTGAGCAAAATACCACCCCTGGTGACATTCGCCTGGGTCTGGAAATGTTTACCCAGGGATGGCCCTGTATGGAGCATTCATTATACATCTAAATTTGTCTTTGCAGGCTGCATTGTCCTTGCACGTTTCCCAGGGCTGAGAAAGGGAAGGCGGGGAATATTAATGAGTTGCTAGGCGAGTCAGCACTGTGGCAGCAGGTTTACAGGTGTCATTTCATCCCCACAACCACCTGGTGGGAAGTCTCATTGTTCCTGCTTGCATTGGGGAGACTGCAGCTCTGAGGGGCACCGAGGTGCTTGGGCTCAGGGGCTGGAGCTGAGGGTCCATGCTTGTGAGCGAGTCGGGGTGAGGGGGATTAAGGAAGGTTCCAGCTCATGAAGGAAAAACCCTGGGTTCTGGCTAAGGAATGGGCCTTTCTCCTGGAAGCTACAGGGGCCACTGAAGGACAGCAGTGAGAGAGGCATCTGATCAAATCTGCAGGAAAACTCTCTGGCAGCTGTGTGAGTGCTGGTGGGGCTAGAGGAAGAGGGATTGCAGAATGAGACCAGAAGAGAGGGCTCTGGAAGGGCAAATCTGTTTTCTCCCCCTCCCCAAGACACACACAGAATAATGGTCTCTGGATTCAAATAAATCATTTTAATAACCCAATTTAAAATTTTACACCCCAGTCAGTGGTCCCTATGTTAATCCGGAGAATCAAAATTGGCTAAATGGGATCAGCTGAGTGAGAGAAGTTTGTGCTGTGGGCAGCAGCCCTGGTAGGTGGCTGCTATGAGAACAAGCTTGACTGAGATTTGGCATCGTGACCGAGGGAGTTCAGGTGGGTGTGAGGGGAGGGATGGGAAGGCCCTGGATTTTTGATTTAGGCAGGCTTGAGTTTGAATGCTGACTCGGCCATTGAAAAAGTCATTCAATCTCTCTGATCCTGTTCACCTCTTTACCTTGTCTGTAAAATAGATTTCATCATCCCTCTCTTTCATGACTATGGAGTTAGAGCGTTCACAGTGCCTAGCACATCAGTGGTGCTCAGGAAATGCCAGCTAATGTCATCACTTTCACCTGGTTACTCCACTGGGGTCAGCTCCCGCCAACTTGGCTCTTCCCTGTGGAGCAACAGTGTCCCTTAGTGGCTAAATGGGGGAATTACAGGTCTGCCCGGTGCCAGGGCCCTGATCCTTCCCCACGCCATGTCCCACAGGTTAGAAGTCTCCTTAGTCCTACAGTAACAGAGCTGACAGCTCAAGCCCACCCAGCACATGCCTCTCACGAGAGTCACCTTCTCATCCTGGCCGGCAAGTGACAGGCCCAGTTGTCCCCAGTACTGGAGGACCTCAAACCCAATGGGAACCGTGGGCTAGGAAGAAAACACAACATTGAGTAGCCTGGGAACAGTTTTCTAGACATGACCATGACCTCCAAGCCCTCCCACCCCACCCCCAAGAATTATGTGAGTTTTAAAGCAACATGCCAGCTTCACAGACAGGCAGCCCTCAGCAAAACAAGGAAGGAAGGAATTTATTCAACATGTAGCGTAGAGAGCACCATCCAGGCCCCTGGCTCCAGACTGGGCTGTACATACAATGGCCAACAAAAAGCAAAATAAAAAGAAAGCCCTGGCGTCAAGCAGCTGACTATTAAGTGAAGAAAGGACATTAACCAGACAATCACCCGGATACGTAATTATAGACCGTAACAAAGATATGAAGGAAAGGTTCAGGGTGCTGACTCCACCCAGGACAAGATATGTGTGTTCCTTGGTGCTGCCATGGCCCTCACAAGCACCCTGCTGGCTGAGGTGCTGCCCCTAGGCTCTGTGCACATAGCACACATTTAAATGTTCACAGCTTTTGAAGGTGGGCCCGTGTGGCTCTGGGCTGTCTACCCCTCCACCTGGTAGACAAGAGTCAGGGAAGTCACCAAAGAATGAATAGGCATTAATAAGTACTGTTGTTTGTTTGTTTGTTTTTTAAAAAAGGGCATTCCCAGAAGCAGGAACAGCGTGTTCAAAGTCCTAAGCTGGGATCTCATGGAGCATCTTTGGTGCACAGAAATCAAGAGTGATGGTGGTAACACTAGAGCAGTAGGCAGGAGCCAGGCCATTAAGCACTGGGAGCCATAATCAGTAGTGTGGCCTTGATCAGAAGAACAGTGGAAAACCACATTCATTGCTCCTGCCTCCCTGCCACCCACCCACATACCCTGCCTGCCCCCCGGGGACAAGTACCCTCTTGCTGCCCCCCTCCCCCATCACTGCCCAAGGTACCTCCATCAAGTCTTTTCTGGACTCTATCCCTTTTCGCCTTCTCCCAGTAGCATCCTATCAAGCTGTGTCTGAGATCTGTTTCCCTTTCCTCCCCTCCTCCCTACTTTCCACAGTAAAATCCTGTTAAATAAAAACTGACATTCAAAACCATACCCCCACTTCTAACTAAGCTGCAAGGATTTCTTGCCAGCCGGTGTGCCCAGCCCTATGGTAGCCTGGGCCTGGGGATGAAAGAGAATATATCCTCCTTCTTTACCCCAAAGGGACTTTGCGTCTTTTCCTGAAGCCAGAGACTGCCTCTCAGCCAGAGGCACTCATATTCTGAGCCCTGTCAATGGAAACAACACTTATCAATCCTCTCTCTCTTTCTGAGTGTTCAGGTCCTCACACAGGAGTACCTCTGCTGGTCAGTCAGTTCATCTGGTTAATGGTTTGAGGTACACAAGCAAAGAACACTGGACCTGGAGTATAAAAACCTGGGTTTGGGGACTTCCCTGGTGGCGCAGTGGTTAAGAATCCGCCTGCCAATGCAGGCCACACGGGTTCGAGCCCTGGTCCAGGAAGATCCCACATGCCATGGAGCAACTAAGCCCGTGCACACAACAGCTGAGCCCACGCGCCTAGAGCCTGTGCTCCACAACAAGAGAAGCCACTGCCACGAGAAGCCTGTGCACTGCAACAAAGACCCAATACAGCCAAACATCAATCAGTAAATTAATTAATTAAAAAAATAAATAAAACGTGGGTTTGTAACCTGGACCTGCCATTTTTTAACTGTGTGTCCTTAGACAAATTTCTTAACTTCTCTGGGCTTTGGTTTCTTCATTAATAAAGTAGGGGTTAATACGACTTTCTCTGCCTACTTTGCCTACTTTATAAGGATCAAACGAGGCCCCACAGTGGTCCCAGATGAGGGTCCTGAGACACTTACCACTCATGGGGACGTTTTCACCAAACCACAGTGAGATGAGAAAAATAAGGAAAATGGAGGGAGGCTTTTACAAATGGAGATTTATTCAACATACAGGGTAGCCTGTATTCTGAGACTGTGTCCTTTACACTGAAATTACATTTACTTTATTTTACTATTTTATGAAATGACTTTAGAAGATTTTTTAAATGTTTTTACATGACAAAATAAAAAGATAACTACTCAATGTGAGGGGGAGCTTACTGGTCTGTGAAACCCCAGATCCTCCTGAGTAAGGGAACCAGAAGGCCCTCTGTAACCCCAGGGACTGTCTTCCTTCACAACCCCACCACCTGGACTTCTGGCCACAGCCTGGATCCTTGGCTTCTCATCTTGGCATTAAAAGCACAGATTCTGGAGTCAGACTCTTAAGGTTTAACCACTGGCTATGCTGTCATTAAGCTGTGTATATCTTGGACATGCTGCCCGTGGTCTCTGTGCTATAATGTGTGTCTTAACAGTGAAGATTAAACCTGACTCATGTAGAACAGCGTGTAGCACCAAGAGTATTCAGTGAATGCCAGCTGTGGTTATTATATCATTTTCCTCCCAGCCCAGCTCACCAGCTCCCAGCTGCCTGTGTCGTCTTAAGCCCTTATGCCCCCTGCTTCTCTTTCTCCATCTTCAAGGCCTTTTCAGATCTGCCTTTCGGGGCTAAGAAGCCATTGGCTTCTCTTGGAAAGTTCTTGGAAGGGAAACATACAGAAATGATCCTAATAAGCAGAAAGAAGAAGAGGGGCTTTACCCGCGCTTTTCTTTTTCACTTAAAAAATCTGCCCACTGACTCGCAAATGAGGAATTGCTTTCAGGTTCTCAGCAATTATTGGCCACAGCTAAGCCAGGGAGACAACTTGAAAGCCAAGAACCCGGGAGAATCACCTGTTGGTGAGGGCCAGGTTTTTTGGTTTGCTTGTTGTTTTTTTCTTTAGTTTATTTATTTTTTATTTTTGGCTGCGTTGGGTCTTCGTTGCTGCACGCAGGCTTTCTCTAGTTGCAGCGAGTGGTGGCTACTCTTCCTTGTGGTGTGCGGACTTTTCATGGCGATGGCTTCTCTTGTTGCAAAGCACGGGCTCTAGGCGCGTAGGCTTCAATAGTTGTGGTTCACGGGTTCTAGAGCGCAGGCTCAGTAGCTGTGGTGCACAGGCTTAGTTGCTCTGTGGCACATGGGATCTTCCCGGACCAGGGCTGAAACCCATGTCCCCTGCATCTGGCAGGCAGATTCTTAACCCCTGCGCCACCAGGGAAGCCCTGCTTGCTTTTTTTTTTTTTTTTTTGAAAGGGGAACTTTTTCTACTTTAATATCCCTTCTTCGGGACCCAGACTCACAACCCCTCCCACTTGTGCCAGATACGTGCGCTCCCTGCCGTTTGCTAAGAAGATAGTGCTGTGCTGGTCTCTCTCGTGATTACAGAGCACAGGGAGCTGGACCGTGCACGTGTCCCGAAGGCTCTCCTTCCAGCTCGCACTCGCCCCTGGGTTAGCACAAGAAGACAATATGCTTAGCCCTGGGCTTCTAGAACAAGCTGAGAATGCCAGCTAGTTCCCACCTCCACTCTCCTGGGAGTCAGTGACTGACACCATCTGTAGAGACGGGCAGAGGTAACGTGCTTTTTCTCTTTCTTTCCAATTTTTAAAAATTGAGGTACAGTTGACTTACAGTATCGTGTTTGTTTCAGGTGTACAGCATAGTGATTCAGTATTTTTGCAGATTATATTCCATTATAGGTTACTATAGGCTAATGGGTATACTTCCCTGTGCTACACAGTAAGATCCTTGTTGCTTATCTATCTTACGTATAGTCGTTTGTATCTGATAATACCATACCGCTAATCTGTCTTTCCCCACCTCCCAATCCCCTTTGTGAACCACAAGTCTGTTTTCTATGTCTTTGAGTCTATTTCTGTTTTGTATATACATGTTTGTATTATTTTTTTTAGATCCTACACATAAGTGGTATCATATAGTATTTGTCTTTCTCTGACTTATTTTACTAAGCATAATATTCTCTAGGTCATCCATGTTGCTGCATATGGCAGTATTTTATTCTTTTTTTTATGGCTGAGTAATATTCCATTGTGTGTGTGTGTGTGTATGACATCTTTATAATCCAATTGTCTGTCGATGGGCACTTGGGTTACTTCCATGTCTTGGCTACTACAGTAAATAGTGCTGCTATGAACACTGGGGCACATGTATCTTTTTGAATTAGTGTTTTCCTTTTTTTCCGGATATATGCCCAGGAGTGGGATTGCAGGATCGTATGGTAACTCTATTTTCAGTTTTTTAAGGAACCTCCATACTGTTTTCCATAGTGGCTGTGCTAATTTACATTCTCACCAGTAGCGTAGGAGGGTTGCCTTTTCTCATGTGCTTTTGCTCTTGCTTATAGCTTGTGGTATCTGCATGATTGGAAGGTGGAAGTTTCTAAGCAAAGGAGTTTCCATATTTCTTTTACACTTTGAATGACACAAATAATGGACTCCTAAGTGTTTTTGTTAGACTCCACTCTTTTCACCCCTAGGCATCCTAAAAAGCATACAGAAGGCTTTGCCTTTCAGGGTTGCTTTAATCCAGGTCTGGCTCCCTTCATCTGTGGTTCCCTAGGTTCTACCCTCTTCCTGGGAGGAAATACCTGCACATTATGAGTCTCTGTTGATTTGTCTCCAAAAATCTCAAGCTATAATAATTCCAAGTTGCTCAGGGCACAGCGAATGTGGCTGACATTTAGTCAGAATGCCCCACGGCATGCACGTAGTCCACACCCCACCGACTGCCCACTGACTTGCAAATGAGGAATTGCTTTCAGGTTCTCAGCAATTATTGGCCACATCAAGGCTCCCCTCATCACAGGGTCTTAATTGCTGTACGGTATGAACGTCTTCTAGACATCAGCATGAAAGCAGTGTGTAGGCAATTGTAGCAGACTGACCAGTCAAGGATCTGGACTGCCCAGAGCAGCCTCTGCAGTGAGATTCAGGAGCCGCCCTCCCCCCAGAGCCCTCAGGAGCTCTCTAGGCCGCAGATTTTTCCTGCTTAGCCTTTGCTTTCTGTTCTAAGGCCAACAACCTTACGGGGATTATAATTTGAGCCCATCACACATTTATGCCTTGTGGTTTTCCTTTGCTTGTTGTTTTATCGTTCCTTTGTTTATCCAGCAATTTATTCAGAAAATATTTCTTCTCATTCATTATTCTCAGGTTGTCAGTGGCTACCTGTGTGACCCTCACCCCTAGAGAAGTTGATAAATCATCTTTAATAAGGACACAGGAACTTCAGATGCCATATAGACAGAAACAGAAGGATGGTCCCTACCCTCTGCCACAGCCAGAGCCAGCTCCCTAACTGATAAATCCCACTGCAAAGTGAAAATACAGGGTCCCTTGTTCAAAAAGCAGAGGAAAAGTGCCATTAAAGTCACTAAATATGAAACTTTTTTCTTTCTTCCACGGTCTCTCTCACCTTCTCATGGTGTTTCTTGTTTGCTCTATAATGTTCTGCTTCTTCCTCGGACACAGGGATATTTGTAAAATGAGTGTAGACCCTCACAGGCACTGGGGTGGGGTGGGAGTGGCTGCCCCCTGATTGCTCCAGCTCTGGGATTCCTCCTCCAGCCACCAGACTGACATGCCATGCTGTGGGTGGGAAAGCCCCAGAGGATTAAATCTCTGTGCCAGGACATGCTTGGTACCTGGATCGGGGGTGGGTGAGAGGCTCACGTCTGCTGCTGCCTGTCAAATGCACTGTGGCCCTGACAGCCCAGGGTAGGGAAAGCTGCCACTAAGCTCTCCCCAAGGTACTGCAGGGCACACGTGCTCAACCGCAATTCTCCCTGTGCCTGTACCCAGGAGGAGGCGGCAGAGAGGAGGAAGCCAGGCAGGGCCCAGGGAGCCAGAGAGCAGGGAACAGACAGCCAAGGACCCATCGCAGGGAGGCAGAGAGGCAGCAAGAAGCAGACCTTGCATATGAGGCTCCAAGCCCGAGTAGACACTTCATTGGCCCATCAGGCTTCACATACAAAACATAAAATTCAAAGATAATGTCATTAAGAATGGTGAAAGTATTCTTAAAATTATCTTCTTTAATAATTCTTAAAGTGATTAAAGGTGAAAGCTTCAAGACAGTGGCCACAGAGCATTAACCCCAAGTGTGGGACCCCTTTGAGCCTGGAGCCCTCCTGAGCATGTGTTACTGTGACTGCAATGGTTACACACCCATGGCTACGACTTTCAAGGCACACATCTTTCAGTTTGTGTTCTCAGCAAAGTCTCTTGCCCCACTTGCTCCTATCAGAGCTGAGATGGGTTCTGAGACTGGCATTAGGAGAGGCATGAAGCTCCCCGCTCTAACAATTAAACTTCAGCGACGGCCTGACGAGCTGTGGTCGAGCATCTCCACACTCGGATCACTGCCACTTCCTCAGCTTCTTCCAGAGGCTAAACAGCACCTCAGGGTCTTGGGAGTTTGGGCTGTTTGTGTCACAAGTAATAACTTGCATTTTATTTGCTTTTAGAAATTGGATATGCTTCCATTTGCCATCCTCTGAAATCAGACCCCTGTTTCATGTTTCCCAGTGTGCTTTGAGAAAGCTCTATAAACCATACATACTTTTTCTCTCCCCAAGGTGAAATTTTTTTTTTTTTTTTTTTGCGGTATGCGGGCCTCTCACTGTTGTGGTCTCTCCCGTTGCAGAGCACAGGCTCCGGACGCGCAGGCTCAGTGGTCATGGCTCACAGGCCCAGCCGCTCTGCGGCATGTGGGATCTTCCCGGACCGGGGCACGAACCCATGTCCCCTGCATCGGCAGGCGGACTCTCAACCACTGCGCCACCAGGGAAGCCCCCCAAGGTGAAATTTAACCCTAGTACTTAACACCACTGATTACTGGAGAGTCGTGCTTAGAACATCTTTTCTTTTAGGCTCCATTTCTCAACCTAAGGGATTTGATGTATAGCATCCGCTCTTCATTATGGAAAGTTCTGAAGGCCTCTGAAGAAAAGAAAAGCAGATTTTGAGTTAAACATTACAAAGAAATAGAGAGAAAATACTAGGGAAGTTTTCACTGTGATTTCAGAATTGATTTGTGGGAAATTCCCAAGAATGAAAGAAAGCCCCTAAGCATGGAAGCTTAATACCCAAACATAACACCAGGCAAATGAGAGCATTTAAGTTGAGTTATTTAGTCATACAAGTATATCTGAATAAATCCCAAATCTCTGCTGGGCCCCTTCTTCCTATGTCTGCACAGAAACCGGCACCAGCCGGAATGGCAGCTGTGGCAGAGCGGAGAATCAGCAGTGCCTGGGCCCCAGTCAGCAGTGTAGCAGGAAAGTCCCTTCAAAGGGCTTAACTGGCCAAGAGCCTTTGTAGAGGCAGGAGCCAGCGAGAAGGGCACGGCGGACTCTCCCTGGTGCCCACAGCCCCAGACCATGTGTCTCTAGCTCCTGAGAGCACTGCCGAGGCTCTGAGGGAGGCTTTGGGAGGTGGCCAAGAACCTGCAATCAGGTGGGTGGGGTTTGGAGCCACTGTTGTTTGAACATTTATACCAATGTGACCTATTTTGCTAAGCACAGGCTGGAGAAGCTAGATATACCTGTTTAAATGCAAACCCAAAAAACACTAAGGGGTGATTTCTGAGGGGGCGTGGTGATGGGAAAATCATTCCACATTTGATTTCTCTCCCACCTCATGTGGAGGGTCAATGCATCAGTCTTCCCTAGATTGTGGGAAAAAGACTTGGGAGTCATCTTTGGGGTTTTTTTTTGTTTTGCGGTATGCGGGCCTCTCACTGTTGTGGCCTCTCCCGCTGCGGAACACAGGCTTCGGACGCGCAGGCTCAGCGGCCATGGCTCACGGGCCCAGCCGCTCCGCGGCATGTGGGATCTTCCCGGATCGGGGCACGAACCCATGTTCCCTGCATCGGCAGGCGGACTCTCAACCACTGCGCCACCAGGGAAGCCCTCATCGTCGGTTTTGAGGAGCTATACCCACTGTAGCCAGCAGAGGGGAGTACTACGTTTCAAAGGGGCAGTCTGAGAACTATTAAAGAATTTAGACAAAGAATTTGAGTCCCCTCCTCACTCCCCACCCCCCTCACATTCTTAATTACTTGTGTAAAAGAAAAGGCCTTATTTTCTTCTGTTTCCCAGTTCTCGGAAACCTTAAAGAAATTCTGGAATGATTCTGTGGCTGTCACGAGGGAAAAAAATTTTCTTCGTTGGATGGCCTTGAGCAAAATCATACCATCCTACACACCTCCATCACCAACCCCCTGCCCTGCCAGGCCAGGGCGAACTGGACTTTCTTTGTCTCCTTCAATGTCATGTATACCCTCTCTTCTTTCTCCTCTCACAGTCATTTTCAGCTTGCTCTTTAGTTCTGTAATGAAAGTCGTAGCTCCCTGTTAAAAGGAATGTCAGGAGTCGGCGAGTAGGTGGAGAAAACATTTCAGGGGACAGAGAGCTTTCCCAGCACACCTGACATCAATCATACCTTGAAGGCAGGTCAAGCTGAAGTAGAGTCTGAATCTGAATCTCTGGTCCCTGAAGCACCTGCTGCTCTAACCTGAGGTCCTGCCTCCTAGCTCCGGACCCAGCGCTCCACGGTGGTGACAGTCATGGCTTCCAAACTCTTCCTTAATCATGCCTGTAACTAAACGTAATGTGTTCACATTGTAACAAGGGGAAAATACACAAAGGAATTAAAGTCTAAAAGTGGGAATCCTAGCTATGGGCAGAGACATATTTAAGTGGAGGAGACCACCACATAGGTAGCTGCCTCTTCACCCCTCACTGAAGCCGACCTTGAATCTAACCAGATAATACAGGGCCAGACACACCCAGCCAGGTTTGGAAAGCCACCACCTCTGCCAAATACTGTCTCTTTCACGGAACCCCAGGTGATCTCATCACGGAGGCTGCATTCCCTGTTGTCTGTTCTGAGCACAGAATCACCTCTGATAACCTTTGCAAGTGATCCTGAGCTCATTCTATCCAGAGCAGCTCCTGTATATCCACACTGGGCTAAACTCTGAAGAGGGGACAAAGAACCCATGATCCCTCATGAAGCTTTCCACCCCCTCCTCCCAGGAGCTACCTTCCCTCACCATGTTTTTCTCATGAACTTTTTTTTTTTTTTTTTTTTTGCGGTACACAGGCCTCTCACTGTTGTGGCCTCTCCTGTTGCGGAGCACAGGCTCCAGACGTGCAGGCTCAGCGGCCATGGCTCATGGGCCCAGCTGCTCCGCGGCATGTTGGATCCTCCCGGACCGGGGCACGAACCCGTGTCCCCTGCATCAGCAGGCGGACTCTCAACCAGTGCGCCACCAGGGAAGCCCTCTCATGAACTTTTAATGGGCCACTTCAATAGTCCCAGTCCATTGAGCAACACTGCATGCTTGAAAGGGTGATGCCAGACTTTATGACACACTCCCATTCAAACTTCAGCTGTAATATTTACATCTGCACTGGCTCTCACCAAGGAGGTCAAAGCCATTTATGGACCCTCTCTCATTAAGTCCCACAGCAGCCCTGAAGGCAGAAGAGCAGATTCATTCTATCTGGGAACAGGCTGGAAGAAACTTCCAGGCCTTCTCTGGTATAAGAAAAGAGTTAATCTGGGCTTCCCTGGTGGCGCAGTGGTTGGGAGTCCGCCTGCCGATGCAGGGGGCGCGGGTTCGTGCCCCGGTCTGGGAAGATCCCACATGCTGCGGAGCGGCTGGGCCCGTGAGCCATGGCCGCTGAGCCTGCGCTCCGCAACGGGAGAGGCCACAACAGCTTAGAGGCCTGCGTACCACAAAAAAAAAACCCCAGAAATTAGAACAACGTAGACGTTTTTATTAGAATGGCAATTTGTTCTACAGACACACGGGGAAAGGTAAGAACCCAGATGTGTGATGGCATATTTAGGGAAATGACAACAGGACAGTGTGTGGCTGGGAGACTGAGGGCAAGTGCAGTGTGAGAAGTGGCTGGAGAACCAGGTGGAGGCCAAACCATACATACCCTGTGACTTTCAGATTTTCTAATGGTTCTCTAAAGAGTTTAAATAGGAAAGAGACCTAATTAGGTTTGCGTTTTGAAAGAATCTCTTGGCCTATGAGGAGAAGAATAAGTTAGAGAGACCAGAGTAGGTGCAGGGAAACCAGACAGAGGACAGTCCCCTGTACCAGAAGGGTGGCACGGGAGGCAAAGAAAGTCGATGGATTTGGCAGCTCTGTAAGAGAGAATATCCTGAGGGAGATGCGGAGAGAAAGGACTCAATACTAGAAATTGGATTTCCCGGTATAAACTTTGGCATCTATTACAGTTCTACAGCCCTTGAGCGTCCAGGTATCAGGGAGGATAATAAAGGGGGAATCTAACACCTGAATTCTCAGATTCCTACTATGTGCCAGGCACTGCCTCAAGCTCTTATGACCCATAGGTTAATATGACTTTGAAATAAGAAGGGTTCCAGTTCTGCCTTTATCACGTATTTGACTGTGGACAATTTACTTAAACTGTCTCATCTATATAATGGGGTTAATAATGTCTTTCATTCAGAGTTGTTGTGAAGTTCAAATATATGTGAGATACATAATATGAGTTACTTAGAGTGAGGCCTGGCGAATACTAAACACTCTGCAAACAGCAGCTACTACTCTAAGCATGTATTATCTCATTTAATCTTCATATTATCTCTGGGATATACAAATCATTGGCTCTGTTCTATAGAAGAAGAAACTTGGGCTCAGAGAGGTTAAGTAATTTACCCAGAATTTTCACTTCTGGCCCACGGTGGAGTTACAGGAATCAGAATTACCCTCTCACTGTAAACAACCAGAAAACTAGACAAAAATATATAAGACAAATGTTGTTAGACATTGGACAACAGGCAGCACAAGTCTGTGATCCCTAAGAGAAGGAAACAAAGGAAGTGAGACCCACCATTGCCCTGGTTCTGCCTGGAGGCACATTCTAGACCATGGCACAGGGAGAGCCCAGTGGTCTTGCTGAGTTGAGGAGAGAATCAGAGTTCAGGGGCCAGGGATTGAGAGTAGCTGGAATTAGTGGGCCTGAATTCCAGGGAGGGTGGGGTTACAAAGGAGAAAGGGTTTGGGGGTCCCCTTGAATCTTTGCTGAACAGTAGGATATACATGAGTGAAACTCCATGAAAACATGAACACACAGAAGAGAAATGGAAGATACTTTTAAAAAACCCAAATGGGGGACTTCCCTGGTGGTCCAGTGGTTAAGATTTTGCCTTCCAATTGCAGGGGGTGTGGGTTTGATCCCTGGTCAGGGAGCTAAGATCCCACATGCCTCGGGGGCCAAAAAAATCAAAACATAAAACAGAACAATATTGTAACAAATTCAAGACTTTAAAAGTGGTCCACATCAAAAAAATTAAAAAAAAAAAAACCCAAATGGAACTTCTAGAGATGGAACTAACAGTAGACTATATACTGCAAAAGAAAAAACAAAAAAAAACCCCACAAGATTACTGAACTTGAGACACAGAAAGAGAAACCAGTGAAAGTGGAACAGAGGAAAAAAAAACACTTTAAAAACTGAACAGAGCCTCAGTGATCTGTGGGACAATATCAAGTGATCTAACATAATTGGAGCCTCCCCAAAACAAGGGAAGGCACAAAAAAAAATTTGAAGAAGGGAATCGCCATTGTAAATCAACTATACTCTAATATAAAATAAAATTTAAAAAACACTACTATATATAAAACAGATAATCAACAAGGACCCACTGTATAGCACAGGGAACTCTACTCAATATTCTGTAATAACCTATGTGGGAAAAGAATCTGAAAAAGAATGGATATATGTATGTGTATAACTGATTCACTTTGCTGTACACCTGAAACTAATACATTGTAAATCAACTATACTCTAATATAAAATAAAATTAAAAAAAAAGAATCGCCAAAATTTTCCCAAGTTTGATACTATTTGAAGTAAAAAATAATAACAATGTCTTATGGGGTTTATAACATACGTCGAAGTAAAATGTGTGATCACACTAGCTTAAAGGATGGGAGAGAAGAAATGGAAATACTTTGTTGTGAGGTACTTAAATTTTACATGGAGGTGTATAGTAACATTTGAAAGCATTCTAGGATACGTGGTTTAGCCAAGGTTGCACATATGGAGCTGGGATTCAAATCATGGGTTCTAGCTGGCAAAGCCTCACATGGAGAGAGAAGATGGAAGAACAAACTCACATAAACTTAGGGCCATACATGCTCTAAGACAGAGTTTTACCAAAGGCTGTGGGAATTAAGCTCTTTTATCCCTGTAATGGGTAGAATTATGTCCCCTAAAAAGATACGTTCAAGTCCTAACCCCCCTCTACCTATGAATGTGACCTTATTTGGAAATAGGGTTTTTGCAGGTGTAAACAAGTTAAGATGAGGTCAGACTAGATTAGGGTGGGCCCTAAATCCAGTGACGGGTGTCCTTATAAAAAGAGGGAAATTTGGACACGCAGGGAAAATGCCATGTGACAGTGGAGGCAGAGAATGGAGTGTTTACATCTATAAGCCAAGGAACATCAAGGGTTGCCAGCACTACAGAAGCTGGAGGAGGTTGGGAGGGACCCTCCCTTATGATCCTCAGAGGGAGCATGGCCCTGCCCACACCTTGATTTTGGACTTCTAGCCTCCAGAACCATGAGAGAATACATTTCTATTTTTTTTTCTTATTTTTGAGTTGAAGTATAGTTGATTCGCAGTGTTTCAGGTGTATTATAAGCTAGCGAATATAGTTCCCTGGGCTATACTGTAGGTCCTTGTTGATTACCTATTTTATATATAGTAGTGTATATCTGCTAATCCCAAATTCCCAGTTTTTCCTTACCCCTCCCCTTCCCCTTGGTAACCACAAGTTTGTTTTCTGTCTGTGAGTCTATTTCTGTTTTGTAAATACATATCATTTTTTTTAGATTCCACATATGTGATGTCATATGATATTTGTCTTTCTCTGTGTTTCTATTATTTTAAGTCTCCAAGTTTGTGATACTTTGTACAGCAGCCCTAGGAAACTAATATAATCTCTAAAACTTTCTTTTCCCTGACGTCCCCAGTCTTTTTTTTTTTTAACATTAAAATTTTTTTTTAAATACTTTTTTTTTTTTTTTTTTGTGGTATGTGGGCCTCTCACTGTTGTGGCCTCTCCTATGGCAGAGCACAGGCTCCAGACGTGCAGGCCCAGCGGCCATGGCTCACGGGCCCAGCCGCTGCGCGGCATGTGGGATCCTCCCAGACCGGGGCACGAACCTGGGTCCCCTGCATTGGCAGGCGGACTCTCAACCACTGTGCCACCAGGGAAGCCCCATTTTCTTTTTTTTTTAAATTAATTAATTTATTTATTTTTGGCTGTGTTGGGTCTTTGTTGCTGTGCATGGTCTTTGTTGAGGCGAGCGGGAGCCATTCTTTGTTGCGGTGTGCGGGCTTCTCATTGTAGTGGCTTCTCTTGTTGTGGAGCACAGGCTCTAGGCGTGCAGGCTTCAGTAGTTGCAGCATGTGGGCTCAGTAGTTGTGGCTCGCAGGCTCTACAGCACAGGCTCAGTAGTTGTGGCGCATGGGCTAAGTTGCTCCGTGGCATGTGGGATCTTCCCAGACCAGGGCTCGAACCCGTGTCCCCTGCATTGGCAGGCAGATTCTAACCACTGGGCCAGCAGGGAAGTCCAGTCCCCAGTCTTTATAAGCTTAAAAAGCTCTGGGGGCCCAGGTGTGAAGAGAATGTTGAAAGCAGGGCTCTAAGCTGACAAAATAAACCAGCCTTAGGATATAAGAGCCATGAAGGAGGGAACTGGTTGGACTGGTTTTCCCGTAAAACTCAGTGACTTTAATCCCAACCAGGTCGAATTTTAAAGTTAACTGATTCAGTGAGTGGGCCTGAGCAGCTGTGTGTGAGGCCCTGTGCTAGGCCCACTGGGGAAAAGCCGGAGGAGTCACATGCCCTCTGTCTGTGAGGAGCTCTTTCTAACAGGACTGGTCTGAGTGCAAGGTGTAATGGAATCCATGAGTGATTAATCAAAGTGTGACTAACAGGCTGTAGAGGCTCCAAATCAAGAGAGTGATTCATTCCACCTGGAAGACAATCAGCCAGCCCCTCCTCAGAGGGGGAGGAGGGGGTGGAAGAGATGTCACCAAATAATGCCTGACTGTGGAGTCCACAGCCCAGAGGAGATACCAGTCTTATGAGGTGATCAGAGACCAACAGGGGAAAGCAAATCTGCCAGGAATGCTGGTGTTTTTCCGGGGAGTGTTTCACCACCAATTAGGTAGTGTTCTCTGCTCTGTGGAGAGGAATAAAGCTGTCCAGCCCCTGCTTGATCGGGGGCAATTCTTTGGGCTCTTAGAATCTTCTCTTCTTTTTCTACCTGGTTTTCCACTCAAAGTCAGTGTTCCTCACCACCTTCTGCAGAGGATGAGGAAGGTGGCGAAGTGGAGGAGGTATGGGGGGATGTGCAACTGCTAATGAATGATCCCTTAACAACTACGTTTTCTTCGAGAGCTGGTGGTGTAAGAAGGAGGGGACAGGCCCTTGTCTGACATTTGCAGTTTCCAGGGTAAAAATACAGCCTGCTTGTCCAAGCTCTATCCACACTGTCAATAAGTGACACTCCTTGGCCCCAGGTGGGCCTCTTCAGTGGCATGGCCCACAGGTCTGGAAAAGGGACCCAGAGAAGAGACCATGTCAGCCTTGAAAGCAGACTTGACCGTTTTGAGAAAGGAATTTTGACGTGCCAGAATGTGGTCCGGAAGCGAGGCGAAGGCTCCAGTGGGCATATTCCCTTGGCCCTGTTGGTCCCTTGTCCCATGGGAAGGGACATGGCTGGGATAGGCCTAAAGCAGGACCCTCTAAAGCCTAGGACCCCAAGCTGACTGACCCTTAGATTTATCTAAGGTAGAACTGGGCAGGAACACTCTTAAACTCAGCATGTACTGACATTAAGTTTCTTGGTTTTGTTCTGGTAGCTGGATGAACTAATACCCATCATCACAATAGACTCTATGAAGAATTTCACTGAAGGTTACTTGTCTGAGGCAGTGGCTCTCAACTGGGGGCAATTTTGCCATCGAGGGGCATTTGGCAATGTCAAGAGACATTTGGATTGTCACATTTGGGGGATGCTACTGGCATCTAGTGGCTAGAGGCCAGGATGTTGCAAAATCTCCCACTACCCTACAATCCTACAGAACAGCCCCCCTGCAACACACAACGATCCAGCTCCAAATATCAATAATGCTGAGTGTTTGATGAGTGAATGTTAATATCTTGAGCCTGTGCATTCGGACCTGCCTGCTGCAGGACGCTGCGCCTGGAAAGTGTAAGATCACAGGCAGTCAGGGCTCCTAAAGAAGGACCCGGAGTGACTGCTTCCAGAAAAAAAAATGGGTCAGTATCAGCAGAAAAGCAACTTGATGGCGAACTTGGAACTGTACTATCAGCCTCAACAAGTGCACTTGAGGCCCAGCAATTGACCATGCCAAGCTCCCATGAGACCAACCAGTCCTGAACCATGGATCCCTCTTCCTTGTGCAACTTTGCCACCATTGCCCCCAACCCCCAGTCCTCTTGTCTTTGGTCTTCACAGCTCTCATTCAACTAAATCTCCAAGGTTGAAACGAATTGGCTGAGTTTTCTTTACAGCTTAACACCATGCCCCACAGTGTCTACTTTTCTTTTATCAGACTCTACACTTCAGGACACAGACAGAACTTGGACTTAGGTCTGTGTGGTCGACAGAGCAACCAGTACTATCTCCCCAGAGCAGCCAGGAGTCTGGGAGAGATGCTTTGGGCAACATTTTACCAAATGTTTCTGTCTTCCCTCTTGCCCAGAGCAGAAAGTGGTGGTCAGGACTGGTTGGGTTCTAAACACCAAGCCCCCTTTACCCCTTCCCCAGGTTGATGGCAACTGTTTAAGGTGAGAATACGGCAGCCACTTAATTCTTCTAGACATAAAATAATCGGTAGCTGTGTCCACTCTGAGCCTGTGAGCAGGATGGACCAAGGTCAATACCACTGCCTTGTCTGCGCTGTAAGGCCTGGGATCCCAGCAGTTCTGGGGTCTAAAGGCTTTTCAGTTTCCTAAAGCTTCCTCTATGTCCAATAATAAATTTCCCCAGTAATTAGCTAAGCGAAAAGGAAAAGGTGTACCTTTATTGACACTCAATTCTTTTTTTTTTTTTTGCGGTATGCAGGCCTCTTACTGCTGTGGCCTCTCCCATTGTAGCCCGACACTCAATTCTTGATTAGTCTAGGAGAAATCCTCCCATTTTAGATATCACCAGCTTCCTCTTTTGTTCCACTGTTCTTCATTCATTCATAAATATTTATCTGACATCTCCCAGGTCCCTTAGCACAGGGGTGTACAGTGGTGAAGGGCCATTTTCCTGTATAAAATTACCCAGGCTGACTCTAAGATTTGACATCTCAGTCATGAAAAGGGGAAAAAGTTTTAATGAAATACGTGTCACGCAACTTCACCAGTGTAAAAACATCCCAGGGAGATAATTCTTTATACGTCAGTTATTTGGGTGATATATGAAGGAGACTTAAAAATAGTGATATCATCCTAGAAAGGCAAGGGAAGGATCCTGAGTGACTGGTTGTTTTTAAAAAGCACCTTGATCTCATGCATTTCCTACAATAGGCGCCCATCTTTCAAGATCTGAGAACTACTAGTGAGTGGCAGTTTTATTCAGAAGTAGAACAAAGCTTGCTTTCTGCAGTAAGGATATATTAGCTTGATGTTGCTTTTTAAAAAAAAGTTTCCACTGACCTTAAAAACACTGAAATCTACGAAATTGGATACTGGAGGGTGAGGGAATCCCAGGGTTGTGGACACAGAGCCACATCGACGAAAAAACAAAAGGAAAATGACAAAAGGGGGCTGCTGCCTGAAAGACTAGGAATCCTGGTCTCTGCAAGGATCCCAGGGGACTGCGAGGCACACGGCCTCATTCGTGCCACGTGACCCTTCTCTCAGCCTCCCCGGGGCCTGGAGACAAAGGAGACGGGAGGAGACTTGAGGACAAAGAGCTGTAGAAACCAGCCCTCGGGTGAGAATTTCTGCCTTTGTTTTTGATCTCACCCCAAGGAAGTTAAAAAGTAACCCAAGCTGGTAAGAGGACTCGAGTCTGTAAAGGCTGTGAGGATCCTTAAGGGTCCCTGCTCCTCCAGTCTGTTCGCCGTTCTGAGACCAGAGAGCGGACGAGAAAGACTTTCGTGACAAGCTCGAGCCCCGCCCCTCCCTTCAGGTCTCTCCTACCCTCAGGGTCTCCCCTCCCACCCGCCCGGGAGCTCTGGGCAAACCTCCTCTCCCTGCCACCATCTGAGCGTTTGTGCCTTAAGTTCCCTGTGCCCCGGCCGACTGGTTACAGAAGAGAAACTGTGCAAATGAGTGTCACCGAAAAGCCAAGTGGTGGGAAAGGAGATCTTTTATTTGTTATTTGATGTTGTTCAGAAAAATGCAAACATCATGATAATGAGGGCAGACTAGAACAGGTCGGGAAAGCGGGACTGAGATTCAGGTCCCTGCATGGCCGTGGAATCCATTTCCTCTGGGTATGGCGAAACTATTTCCTCTAGCTTCAAATTTATGATGATATTCATTATTTGGAGTGTTTGTGAGTTTCTCCTCACTCTCTTCTCCCCCTGCCCCCTCCCGGCCGCCCCCCCACCCCACGCATACTGAGAGCTAGATGCAGTTTAGAAATCATATCTCTGTTGAACAGACTATGAAATTAAATTTTGGAGAAAAGGAATGAAAATCCCAGTTCTACAGCTCGATGTTGAGTTTATCTGCCTAGTCTTTTTATTAGTGGTTTTGTCTTGGTGTCCCATCTGCTCTCTTCCCCTCTGATTTATCTTCTGGCCGATGGAGAGGAATCTTGGAGTTGCAAGCTCTTCTAATCCTTTTCCAATCTTAGAGTGAGGATGTCCATTGATGAGGTCAGTTTCTCGAAAGCGGCCAGGTAGGCAGATGTAAGGAAATGGAATGTCATATGTTTTCTTTGGTTGCTTATTAGTCTGTCATTAGCTCTAAGGACACCATTTTCCTTTACTTTTCACTTTTTTGAAATTGAGATACAATTTACAAACAATAAAATGCACAGATCTTAGGGGTAAGGTTCAGGGAGTTTTTTTTGTTTTGTTTTGTTTAAGCATCTTTATTGTGGTATAATCTACACACCATAAATTAACTTAAGCATACATTTCAATGAGTTTTAGTAAGTTTATGGAGTTACAACCATCACCACAATCTAATTTTAGGACATTTCTCTCATCCCAAATCTGTCAACATTTTTTTTAAAAAATTAATTAATTAATTATTTTGGCTGCATTGGTCTTCATTGCTGTGTGCAGGCTTTCTCTAGTTGCAGAGAGTGGGGGCTACTCTTCTTTGCATTGCGCGGGCTTTTTTTGTTGTGGAGCACGGGCTCCAGGTGCGTGGGCTTCAGTAGTTGTGGCACGTGGTCTCAATAGTTGTGGCTCGTGGGCTCTAGAGTGCAGGCTCAGTAGTTGTGGCGCATGGGCTTAGTTGCTCTGCGGCATGCGGGATCTTCCCGGACCAGGGCTCGAACCCGTGTCCCCTGCATTGGCAGGCGGATTCTTAACCGCTGCGTCACCAGGGAAGTCCCAGTTCAGGGAGTTTTGACAAATGCATACAGTAGTGTAACTCACACCTCTATCAAAATAAAGAACATTTCCATTACCCCCCCACCCACCCAAATTTCCTTGTGCCCTTTCTGAGTCACTCCCCTCCCAATCGCACCCCTGTCCAAGATAACTTTGTTCTGATTTCTATCACTTTAGATCGATCTGGCCTGTACTAGAATTCCATGTAAAGGGAATCATACAGTATGTCCTGTTTTTATCTGGCTTTTACTGCTTAGTATAGTATAATATTCTTGAGGTGCATCCATGTTGTTGCAGTTATCTGTAGTTTGTTTTAAAGGTACTTTGATAACAAAAGCCCACAATTTACTGGGCACCCTCTGTGTGGAGGCTGATCTTAGGCACTGTGCTTGGTGTTGAGAGCACGTATGGCTTTGTTTTGTGTCAACTTAGCTGAGCTGGAACTATGGTTCCCAGAATTCCCTTCCCTGTATATTCTAGGTACGTGTTGGCTACAAGAGAAATTTGTGTGGTATGTGGAAGATGTATATGGAGCAGCAGCCATGTTTTTCATTCTCTGAAGGCAGGTGTGGGGCACCAGGCACTGAGGCAGTTCACATGCTCTGCTAGTAGTTCATGGGCATGAGGCAACATCCAGTCCGCAGCTTTGCCAGCTCCCGCCAGATCTCCCTTAGCTTCTCCACGGTCTGGGTCAAGTGCGTGTGGCTCCAGGTGAAGGTGACAACATCTCTGGCAGGGCACCCGTAGCATCAAGATTGGAAGTGGTGAACATCAGGCCTGGGTTTTAGTTTGTCCTCATGAGTTCCCGTTGTCCTTGCTCTCATTCAAGTCCAGCTCTCTTTTCTGACTGTCAGTATGGTGACCCATAGAGCCTGAAGGCTAAACACTAGATACACTGGCAACAGCCTTGCTGTCTTCCACCAGTTTCCACAATTGTGTAATTCTATATAATCCCTATAATACATTGCCTATTCTGTATCATTCATAAAGTTTCTGCTTCTCTGTTCAAATCTTGACTGATTCAGGAAGAACTAGAAGTCAGTATTCCTTGTAGGCAGTGCATCCAACATAAAACCTAGCCTCCTAGCTCCTTAGATTTAAAACCCAGCAGTCCTGGACTCTGAAAACCCCTGGAACTGCTCCACCTCTACATCTCCCAGCACAAATGCTCTTACTTACCTTCCCCTCACTACATCTGCTCCTGGACCCGATCTAGACTGTCTGCCCTTGACTGCTCCTTTTTTTCTCAGTCCATAGCCTTCTTCTGGCTTCCCTTTATCTCTTCTCCAGTCTGCATCTCATAGAAGACCGCCCGAATGACTTTCTTGCCAGCAGCTTCAATGCCGTTAAAAAACAATTTCCAAACTTGGAAACTAGGCAAGAGGATGACTACACGTCCTTTCCATGTTAAGCATGGTTTAACAGGCTTACCCATGATTATTTAGTTATCTAGAAGAAAAAATCCAAGACTGACTTTGCTATTTACTATTGATTACATCCCAGGCACTGTGAAGTTACACGTTAACTTACAGATTGTTGTCCAATAGAGATGCAAATGATTTCTGTCCAGTGGGAAAGATAAACTATGGGTTTGTTGCCCTGTTGGCCATCAACCACTTTTGTATCTAACTTAGCAAACATATTCTAGCATTTTGTTTGTTCGTTTGTTTATAAATACCCAGTTTCTCAGTGTTCTTAGAAAAATCTTTACCATCTCACTGGTTCATTCATTAATTGATGAACCTTTGACACGTGTTTGTTTCATATTTGTGTCAGAATCATGTTTTTAAATTTTGAAAATTTTACTTTAAAAAAAAATTATTTATTTGGCTGCACCAGGTCTCAGTTGCGGCACACGGAATCTTTGTTGCAGTGTGTGGGATCTTCAGTTGTGGCATGTGAACTCTTAATTGAGGCATGTGGGATCTAGTTCCCGGACCAGGGATCAAAACTGGGCCCCCTGCATTGGGAGCGTGGAGTCTTAGCCACTGGACCACCAGGGAAGTCCCAAAAATTTTACTTTGACAATATCTTCACTCCTGTCCATTTGGAACATTAGGTCTATAAACCACCAACCCTGTGTGCATCCAGCCATTTGCACCAAACTGTTCTGGGATGTGTTTTTCCTCCAGCAGTGTCCAGCAAGGCCAGATGTGGATAAGGCAGTTATGGTTACTCTGCAGTAGCTGCATGAACCACCTCTCTTTCCTATATCTTCCCCTTCTTCCTCCACTCCTCACCCTCAGCCACCAAATATGCTCAAATTTCGCCTATCTTGAAAACATATCACTCTTGACCTGAGAGCAAACACCATGGTTGCAGGGGCAAACACCATGGTTGTTGCTGGGGTTATCACACTCTTGAATCACTGACCTTTCCTCTCTTAGAGTGGGATGAGCCAAGATTTAGGTAAGAAATTAGCAGGGAAGGAGGAAAGACAGGCCTGTTTTGATTCTTGACTTGAGGTTACCCTGACCCCAAGCAAAAGTAGTTCTCCATATTTTCTGTCTTTGCTTACTGGATCCTCCTAAAACCTGAATTTTGAGGCCAAAGTCTCACTTATAACATTGGATTCCTTTGCTAGCCACATACCTTTCCGTGTGTATTTCTTTTTATTTTCTTTTTTTTTTTTTTTTGCGATATGAGGGCCTCTCACTGTTGTGGCCTCTCCCGTTGTGGAGCACAGGCTCCGGACGCGCAGGCTCAGCGGCCATGGCTCACGGGCCCAGCCGCTCTGCGGCATGTGGGATCTTCCCGGACCGGGGCACGAACCCGTGTCCCCTGCATCGGCAGGCGGACTCTCAACCACTACGCCACCAGGGAAGCCCCCGTGTGTATTTCTTATGAGGACCCTCATTCATTCATCACATATTTATTGTCTACATAAATAATGCACTGCACTAATTGCTGGTCCTTGCATCACAGAACCCATGGTCTGCTGTGAGAGATGGACGTTATTCAAATAATCCCCCAGTACAGAACTACATCTGTAAAAAGTACAATAAAGGAGAGCTACTTAGGACTCTAGGAGGATCTGACCTATTTGGTAGGATCAGTAAGGGTTCCTTTGGGGAAACCATGATTATGCTGATGTCTGAAGGATGAGTAGGTATTAATTAGACAAAACTGAGGAGCCAGGACGTTTTGGACGGGGAACAGAGCACTGGCAAAGCCCTGCAGAATTGAGGAGAGCCAAGGGAGAGCACAGTGTGCAAGGGAGGAGCAGAAAGAAGACTAGAATGACAGGGGCTCCACGAGGCTGGACAGGCAGGCAGGACCAAACCACGAGGCACTTAGGAATTAGGATTTCATTCTTAGAGCAACGGAAGGCCAATGGAATGGAGGTGGGGCAATCAGATTTGTGTTTTGGAAGATTACTCTGGTTGTTGTGTACAGAAAGAGTCTAAGGGGTACATGAGTGGATATAGGAAGGGGTGGCTAGGTGAGACCAGGATACAGCTTGATGCCAGGTCCCTTGACTAAGGGACCTTCGTCTCACACCAAGCACTCCCACACACCTTCAACCTCTTCTCTGTTCCTCCTTGGAGGTCTCCATTACCCTGTTTCTCCCTCTACCCCAGCCTTTATAAAAGTGTATAATTATTGTCTCTTTCACTAGCATGGGCACTTTTCAATGGCAACAACTGTGCCCGTCACTCTCTCCCTTCCTCACCCTCCTGGTGTTTGTAGCCTGATGATAGATGCATAGTAGGCTCTCAAATAAACGTCTGTAGACCTGAAGTGTATCTTCCTCCAGTCTTCACTCCAAGGTCAGGGAAAGGCTGTACTCGCTGCCACCACCCTTCCTCTCCCATTCATTTCCACCTCCTCTACATTCTGCCTCCAACACTCCAGTGAAACTTCTCTTGCTAAGATCACCGCAACCTCTGGGTGGCCAAACACGATGGACAATTTTAGTTCTTGTTTTAGCTTGAACTCTGCCCATTAGTTTCTTTCAACTGTTCCTCCCTTTCGAAAACTTCTCTGCCCAAGTTTCTACAACACCACTCTCTTCTGGTACTTTATTTATTTATTTATTTTTAATGTTTTTTGCCATGCCTGACGAGGATTGAACCCACACACTCGGCAGTGAAAGCACAGAGTCCCAACCACTAGACTGCCAGGGAACTCCCTGTTCTGGTAATTTAATCCTCTGATTGTTTCTTCTCAATAATGTTTTTTTTTTTATAGAGTTTCTTTCTTTTTTTTTTTTTGGCTCCGTTCCGTCTTCATTACTGCACACAGACTTTCTCTAGTTGCAGCGAGCGGGGGTTACTCTTCGTTGTGGTGTGCAGGCTTTTCTCATTGCTGTGGATTCTCTTGTTGCAGAGCATGGGGTCTAGGCACACAGGCTTCAGTAGTTGTGGCTCACAGGCTCTAGAGCGCAGGCTCAGTAGTTGTGGCACACGGGCTTAGTTGCTCCACGGCATGTGGGATCTTTCCGGACCAGGGCTTGAACCTGTGTCCCCTGCATGGCAGGCAGATTCTTAACCACTACGCCACCAAGGAAGCCCTCAGTAATCTTTTAAGAACTCTGGTTCTTCCATCTGTCCCTCAAATGGATGTTCCTAGAGATCCAGTCTCAGCTTTCTTTTCTTCTCTTCCTGGCTGATTAATTCATACAAACTTACAATTTCAATTATGACCTTAGGTATTGATGACTCTAATATCTATCCATATATCCATCCAAAAACTTTCTTCTTAGCTCCAGACGTGTATTTAGAACAGTGCTCTAAATAGCTGTACCTCGATGTACAACAAACAACTCAGACTCAAATATGAACTCATCCTCTTCTTAGAACCCACCTCCAAACCTGCTCCCTCCTCTTCACTCCTTGATTCTGTAAATGACACAGCCATTTCCCTTGTCACCAAGTCTAGAAAACTAGACTCATCCTAAACTGCTGTCTTTTTCTTATCTCCTACATCCTGTTGACTCTACCTCCCAGGCACCTCATAGGTCTGCACCCTCTTCTCTGGGACTTTCTCCCCGTCACTATCAGTTCAAGCCCTTGTTTGCTCTATCCTTTTTTATGGTCTCCCTGCCTTAGTCCTCTGCCCCTCCAGTCGATCCTCTGTAGCACTACCAAAGGAATTTTTCCACGCATCTGACCTCACCACTCTCAGGATTAGTCATCACTTAGATAAAATCAAACTCCCTTAACGTCTGGCCTTTACTTCATCCATCTCTCATCATCTCCCTGTATGCACCTTTTACTCAGTTTGGGAAGCTAAACTACTATTAGCTTCCCAAATTTGTCACACAGTTTCCCCATCTTTAGACCTTTGTAAAGCTGTTCCGAATGCCCTTTCCCCACTTGCTGACCTGACAAATTCCTGTTCATCTTCAGGACAATTTGAGCACCCTCTCCTTTGTAAAGCCTTCACTGTGCTCTCATAGCACCTTCACATTTGTAAACCACACTACTTACCTTCTACTGTAGTCATCTTGACCTGCCTTCATCCTATGAAGTCTTTGAGCAGGTTGACCATGTCTTGTCCATCTTAAGATCCCCAGTGCCCAGCACTGTGGTGAATCCAGTAAACGTTGATTGGAAAGACAGATGATTATGTGAAAAGAAAGCCTCTTTAGTCAAGAATTTTACTATTGGATAAAAATAGCTAGTATATAAATAAAAATGCAAAAGGAATGTAGAGTTATATTCAAGTGAATGGAAATTAGTAAAATGCCATTAGACTAAGACCAGAACTTACTAATAAGACAAGCATCGTGAGTCTCTTGGAATGAAATGGGTAATTCATTGAATGATATTGGAAATATATGTTATTTTAAAAATATATTAATTTAAAGTCTTGACCTCATGCCATGCCCCAAGATTAAGTTCATATGAATTAAAGAATTACTGCAAATAATAAAATCACTTTTTATTATTATTATATTTTTAATAAAATCATTTTTAAAAACTAGGAGAAAAATTCATCAAATAGTTATTTGTTTTCTGAATAGGAAGGCTCTTTCTAAGCATAACAGTAATAGAAGAAAAAAAACCTGAAATGGCTGATAGGTGTGATCACATGAAAATATAAATCTTCTGTAAATAAAAAAATCATAAATTACAAGGCAAACAATAAACTGGGGAGAACACTTGTCTATAAATATGACAAAGAGTTTTCACCTAAGTGCTTACAAATTTTTTTCTTCCAGGTTTATTGAGATGTCATTGACATACAGCACTGTATAAGTTTAAGGTATAAGCATGATTTGACTTACATATATCATTAAATGATTACCACAATAAGTTTAGTGACCATCCATCACCTTATATCATACAAAAGAAAAGAAAAAATACTTTCCTTGTGATGAGAAATCTTAGGATTTACTCTCTTAACTTTCATATATAACATAGAGCAGTATTAATTATATTAATCATGTTGTAATTATATACCTAGTACTTATTTATCTTATAACTGTTACCCAGCTTGGGTCTGCTCACCTGATGCACAGTAGAGCCAATCTACTGACACCAGGTTGTGGTGAAGGAAAGTACAGCATTTATTGCAGGGTGCCAAGCAAGAAGAACAGGTAGCTTATGCTCAGGAGATCCAAACTTCCCAGTGGCTTTTAGGGAAGGGTTTTTAAAGACAGTATGAGAGGACTTCCCTGGTGGTGCACTGGTTAAGGATCACCCGCCAATGCAGGGGACACGGGTTCAAGCCCTGGTTCAGGAAGATCCCATATGCCATGGAGCAACTAAACCCATGTGCCACAACTACTGAAGCCCGCGCACCTAGAAACCGTGCTCCGCAACAAGAAAAGCCACCACAATGAGAAGCCCGCGCAACTCAATGAAGAGTAGCCCCCACTCTCTGCAACTAGAGAAAGCCCGTGCATAGCAGCGAAGACCCAATGCAGCCATAAATAAATAAATTTATAAAAAAAGAAAAATAAAGACAGTATGAGGGAGAGGGTTGAGGTGTATGTGATCAGCTTGTGCACAGTTCTCTGACTGGTTGATGGTGAAGTAACAGGGTTATGTTTCAGTAATCTCAATCATCAACCTTCTGGCTCCAATTTGTCTAGGGTCTACGTGCTGGTGGTTAGCATGCAGTTAATTTCTTCCACCTGGTGGGGGTTTTAGTATCTGCAAAACAACTCAAGGATATGTCTCAGAAAATTATCTGTAGCTCTTGAGGAGGAACTAAAGGTCCCTGACTTTGTTTTATGGCTACACTATTACTATTTTGTCTCACTTAACTGTTTTCCTTTGTTTCTGCATTTTCTCATGTCTCTGATTAAATCTGCTGTTTCGAATTTGGGGAAAGCCTAGGAGGCTAAAGCTTTTCTACAAACAAGAGGTAGGGGATACGGGGGGTGGTCCCTCCCCAGGAAGACCCTACAGGGTACTGCTCAGTTTCATAACTGGAATTTTGTACCTTTTGACCACCTGCATCTAATTCCCCCTCCTTCACCCAGTGCTTATAAAAATTTATTTTAAAAACCACTAAGATTTCAACAGAAAATATACAAAGTACACCTACACATAGTATAAAAAAAAGAGTGTAATAGTTAATAAATTAACATCATTTGTTATCAAAAAATACAAATTAAAACAGTGATTAGGTACTATTTTTTTGCCTATCAAATTGGCAAAGATTTAAAAAATGGTAATAGTCAGACTTCCCTGGTGGCACAGTGGTTAAGAATCCGCCTGCCAATGCAGGCGACATTGGTTCGAGCCCTGGTCCAGGAAGATACCACATGCCGCAGAACAACTAAGCCCGTGTGCCACAACTACTGAGCCTGCACTCTAGAGCCCACGAGCCACAACTACTGAGCCTGTGTGCCACAACTACTGAAGCCCGCACACCTAGAGCCCGTGCTCCACAATAAGCCACCGCAATGAGATGCCCGCGCACCACAACGAAGAGTAGCCCCCGCTCACCGCTACTAGAGAAAGCCCGCACGCAGCAACGAAGACCCAGCACAGCCAAAAATAAACAAATTTATTTTAAAAAATAGTATATACATTAAAAAAAAGAGATGGTAATAGTCAATGAAAATGAGGGTCCAATGAACCACACACTCATGCCCAGCAGGAGGAAGCTTAAATAGAATAACTTTCAGAAAAGCAATTTGTAGATAAGTATCAAGGCGCTAAAAATGCTCTCACCCTCTTACTCACTAATTCCATTTCAAGAATCCATCCTATGAAGAAAAGAGAAATATATGTAAAGGTTTATATGCAAATATATTTGTCTTGCCATCTCATACTGAAAAAAAAATAGAAGCAACCTAAATGTCTAAGAATAAGGAAGTTATTGCTTAATTATAGCATATTCATACAATGGAAGATTATGCAATAATTTTAAAAAATCATGTTTTTGAAGAATAATTAATGGCATGGAAAATATTTATGATATAATGTTAAATATTCAGTGTGTAAAACTATATACCAGGGCTTTCCTGGTGTTGCAGTGGTTAAGAATCTGCCTCCCAATGCAGGGGACACAGGTTTGAGCCCTTGTCCGGGAAGATACCACATGCCACGGAGCAACTAAATCCGTGCACCACAACTACTGAGCCTGTGTGCCACAACTACTGAAGCCCACGCACCTAGAGCCTGTGCTCCACCAACAAGAGAAGCCACTGCAATGAGAAGCCTGCACACCACCACGAAGACTAAATAAAAAAAAACAACAACACTATATACCATGTGATCTAATTTTTTAAATTAAATGTTCTATAGCATTCTAAATATGAATACAAGCAAATATTCTAGAAAAAAGTAAGTATATGTGGATTTATGAGTGATTATGGTTTTCTTCTTTTTTAATGATTTTCTTCTTTATGCTTTTATATATTCCTCCAAGCATGTGTTATTTTCATAATTATAAATCAGTTTGGAGTTTTTTTTAACATCTGATTATCAATATATTAAAAAGGTTGGTTTAAGCATCTGCAATGGTGACTTCAGCCTCGACTCCTGGCTCAATACTGATGGAAGTGATCTGCTTGTCAATCTCAGAAGGACTGTGCAAGTTAATGAGTCGCTTGTGGATCCTCAACTGAAAACGATCCCAAGTCTTAGAACCTTTACCACAAGGAGTTTTCCTTGTAGTTATTCTCAGAGTCTTGGTAGGCATCCGAACGGGTCCTTTCACTTTGAGATTGTTTTTCTTTGCACCTCTGATCAGGTTAGCACAGACCTTCTCCAAAGACTTCACGTTGCAGCTGGTTAGAATAATTTTAATTCGGTGAATTCTCCACCTCTGGCTCCACCGGAGTCTTTCTGGTATCTTTAAAAGCCAAGGCTGTGGCGAGGCTTCCTAACCAACTCCTTCCGCGCGAGCGAACGGCGGTGAGTCAGAGAAGCGGGCAGTCCGGGGCTCCGTTGCAGCAGCGACGGGCGATCGTGTCTTCCTCAAAGAGCCAGTTTTGTTTTTTGTTTTTTTGGGTTTTTTTGACCCACATAGGTTTGAGGGGAAGCTGAAGTCCATGTGGAGGTGAGATCCATCAAGTAAAGCTGACTGCCCAGCAGGCAGCTGATGCCACCTTCACCTCTAGTCTTCCCATCTACTGGAGATGCATAAGTTAGCAGCATCAGTTAGGAAACTGTGCTTCTACCAGCCAGTCATCTATCTTGGGCAGAGCTAGCTCATGGGGAAGTGGTGTAGTTCCCTGGGTTCCAGCCTGGCTCTGCTATGCTCTACCACTCTCTCTACTCTTGGGAAGCTACCTGACTGCCCTGCATGCATTTATAAAATGGAGGCAGTAATGGTAACACTTAACACCCATTTCAAAGAAGGAAGGTCCCCTGTAAAGATGAGCATTCAATTACAAGCTTCTTTTGGAATCAGCTGGAAGTTAGTAAGTGCCAAAGTTTATCTGATACACAAATAAACATTTCTTTTTTAAAAATATTTATTTGGTTGTGCTGGGTCTTAGTTGCAGCAGGCGTGCTCCTTAGTTGCAGCACGTGTGCTCCTTGGTTGTGGTTGGTGGGCTCCTTAGTTGTAGCATGCAAAATCTGAGCTGTGGCATGCAAACTCTTAGTGGCAGCACGCATGTGGGATCTAGTTCCCTGACCGGGGATCGAACCTGGGCCCTCTGCACTGGGAGCACAGAGTCTTAACCACTGCGCCACCAGGGAATTCCCACAAATAAAGATTTCTGTTAGTCTTCATGACTTAGACATAAACTTTAGGGTTGACATCTGCATTCAGTGGGTTAATGCATATATCCAATCAATGATTTCACAAATTATTGAAATATTGTAGCTTAAGGTCTAAATTGTTACAATTTCTTAAAACTGGACTGGCATGACAAATTAAAATATAATAATATGGTACTTAATTATTAACCAAAATGCTCTCTCAGCTGAAATGCTTACCCATTGGTCTGCCATGAATGTGTTCAAATAAGAATCATTCTCTTTGCTGTTAAGGAGAAGGTCAGTATCCAGACTGAACTTTGGAGCCCTGAAAGAAAAGCAATTAAGTTCTCCTGAAAGATTCTTCTGGGAATTAGTTCATGAACTCCCCAGACCTCAGTCTCATGATGGATTTGGGTACCGCAATGTATCTTTCTTCTGGAACGCTTAATGTTGTATGCTAGTATTATTGTCTGGTGTTAATATGCAGCTCTTTAGTTTTTAACTTCACGTGTGTCTGATCTCTCCCAGCTGGGCTGGAGGTTCTTGAGAACAGGCTCTTTTTCTTTTTCTTCCTAGACGCCATTAATTACTCCCTGGATGCCATTAAAGCTTAGTACAGTGTTGTATAACTTAAATAATTTAAGTACTTAGTATATATGTATTAAGTAAACAAGTTACAATTTAATGCCAAGCCAGCCCTGTGTTTCAGGGCGGTGATTATGACAGGTACGGAAAAACCATGCTACCTCAAACACCTCCCTCAAAGACATGCTTCTATGCCTAAGATTCCTATCATCACTTGCCCCTTTTGGATAACAATTGTCTCCAGAAGGCCTGAATTAAAATGTAAATATCTAACCTTGGAGATGTCACTCACTAGCACATTGTCTTTAATAGTTTCCTAGCAGGGAGCTTGGGCCTAGGATTGTGTCCAGGGAAAGAGTCAGAGAACCTAACATCCAACTTTGGGGTGCAGATTACATGGACTACCCCAACCACGTCTGTGACAGAGGAGGGGTGGAGCATAGAGCAGGAGTCCACTGGGCTGGGCACCTGTGGGGTGGGGCCGGAAATGCCTAACTGGGCCAAAGTGCATCTCCCGAATGGAGCTATAGCATAGAGCCTTGGCAAACTAACACAGCGCTGCTGGGTATGAACCAAGTATTAGAGTGAATTCCCATTTGACCAAGAGGCACAAATGACTGGTCCAAGGGTACACTCAGAGCGTTGTCTGAGTGGTGACTAGAAGCTGGGTCAGTGCTCTTTGCAGGCTGTTCTACTTTCAGAAATAAGTGCTGATTTCATTGCAATTGCAAAGAGAACCAAAGCAGGAGAGCAGAGGAGAAACAATTTAGGAGGGAAACAGGGGGCTTTATTAACTCAAGCCCTCAAGAGTCATGGGGAGATGGGTCGATGTGGTGTGGCCCTTGACCCACAACCAATATAGCTTCTGAATTCTCAGCCATGTGTACATAAACATACATGCCCATGTGCAACATACCTATGCTCAAGTGCCTCCACATATATAATTCCAATTTTTTTTTTTCTGTAAGTTTCCTGCTAGGGTGGGGTAGGAGTCAGAAGTCGGCAGCCTCCCAAACTCAGTGGAAAGATCATGGCTAACAGTGTCCTCTCTCCTCTACCAACCCCCAGCAGGAAGCAGACAGGGAGGGTTCCAATGGTTGTAAGGGCTCAGCTGCTTTATTATGTTCATTCTTATGGGCGTTTTTACAAGAAATAAGCGAAGTACAAAATATTGTATAGCCTCTCAGTTAGAAAGTATAACATCCTATTTTAAAGAATGAAGGCCCCCTGTAAAGATGAACACCTAACTACAAGCTCCTTTGGGAATTAATCCAAAGTTATTAAGTGCCCGAGCTTATCTGATACACAAATGTTTATTTCTCTAAGTTTTGACAACCAAGACATAAGCTTTGGGGTTGATAGCACTGAAGCTACGTGACGTGGGGAAAGAGTATAGGTTTTGGTGTCACAGACCTAGGGTCAAGCAGTAGCATCACCATTCACTTAGGAGATTTTGGGCATTACTTAACTTTGTTTAACCAGTTCTCTCACTTGTAAAATGGAAATCAGTGATACAGTCTCTGTGAAGATTAAATAAGATAATGTGAAGAACACAACTTTTGAGTGTGTACCGAATGTTCATTTTCTCTTCTCTTCCTTTCTAAATGGTCAGCTGAATTAACAAACCACTAAGGAAGATTTCTGACCAGGAGCCAAATAAGGCTCTGAAAACTTTTGAGGGTAAGAAGAATCCAAAAAAATAAGCTGAAAAAGAGAAAACAGCCTGTTTTATTAACATTTACAATGATCTAGAACTGGGTAGTAGCCAGACCAATCCAGATCCTATTAATTCTACACACTGGAGTTATCGGTGTGGGTATATGTCTCGCCACTGAAGCTGGAAACTCATCGACTGAGAACCCTAAGAATTCTGTCTTACTGAAACAGGATCTCCACAGAAGCAGAATGGAGACCCACAGTTTGATTGTTGATTAAAACAGAATCATTTTAATCTCCCCTCCAATTGGTTCTGAATCATTTTAATCTCCCCTCCCCTCCCCTCCAATTGGTTCTGAAATATCATTAGGTAATTTTGGATCCCCTTAAGGCTTACTCATTGGCCAACTTTCGCATTTTTGCCCCCACTTTATGCCTCCAAATGAATTTACCTATGCTTTCAGATGGACCTATTTCTACGGGGTGAACTAGCTTGGATGGCATATAAGCTGAGCTACAGCTGTGTCCTTATCTATACTTGTGAAATTCCACTGGTTAGCGATCTCCATTCAACACACGTGCAGCTTTCTCCTACAAAGCCCTTTGGACCTAAGGATAGAGGCAGAGTGTGATGTCCTCCATGTTCACATGGCTTACTAACCCTTCATCAGTCTGAGATATTCTTTGAACTATTTGCAGCATTTAGACCCGCATGTTATTTTTTCTGGGCTGTCTTTTTGACCAAAGAGGAGATAAAAACTGGTCCCTAACAGTACTCCAACTGTGTGACTCAACTCACCATGCATTAGCTCCTAGCAGTATTCCAGCAAGTTCTGTAAGCAACTGACCACAGGGGAAAATGCTAACTGTAGATTTGTTCTCTACAGGACTTTGTATCATCACCATCATCACAGCACTCCTATTATAACCTGCTGCTTGTTCACCTAACAAGTCTTTTGTGGGAATGATAATGTGGTCATTACTTTATCACAAGACTTCCCTACAAACTCCTGGAAGTTCCCCTTCTTTTTTTTTTTACAAACAGGGAACCAACAAAGAGATGACATGCCCTCCCTCCCCCCTCCTTTATCCATATTATTTATTTCCTCTTCTCACTTCCTTCTACCACTTCAAGGCAATCATTCTCCCTCTTACTCGGTCCTCAGTGACTGCTGATCCTTAGCACTAGGACAGGGGACAGCCCAGACTCCCTGGAACATTATCAAACCGAGTACATTCTGAGTCAGTATTATATGCAGTGATGTGTGTTGTACGTGGTTCAGCTGGACTGTGACACTTGGTAATTCACTCATCCTGAGTAGGAGTACCGATGAAATCAAGTTTGTGACATTTAGTTCATTCTTACCATACGTCTTGATTTTCTAGGGACATCTCAGGAGTCCCTATTGGGACACACAGATAATTCCAGAAAGGAAAGCAATCTAAGTGTGCATTTTTATCCTTTGTTGTTTCCTTATCATGCTTTGTAAACTGCCAATGCATTCATTCTCAACCAGCAACATGAGAACCCGGGGCCACCATCTTGTTGGGCCCTGTCTAGTTACCAGGAGAGGGAACTTCCTCACAATTGCGTATGTATACTTGGTTGCTTCAAAGATGTCATTAAACATGAACACTGAAAAAAGCTCTCAGGTTTCATCAAGGCTGTTGCCAACACCATAAATGACCCATCATAAAGACCCCACCCCTCTCTGATACTGATAAGGCAAAGGTTAAGGTCCATCTCTGTTTGTTACACTCTTATTTCCCTCTGTCTAGGCCAGAATACAATATCTGGAACCAATTGATTCCTCTCTCAGCTGTCTTTAAGAACACTGTATTCTTTTTACACTGTTGAATTTACTCATACACAAAGTAAATGCCCAATATTTGTTAATGATCATGACTCAATCATTCAGGTGGTTATGAGCTAAGACTGGTCACTCCATAGCCCTTATGTTACCATACTCTCCAAGAGACCACAGCCACCCCTCTCCATAAGACTGTCACCACCACTACACTCTGTGGGCGTGGGCAGTCATCCCGAAGCTCCTGGACCTTCCTACTAAGTATCCAAAATCCACACATCTCGGGCTGATTTCCCATCTCCCTCCAAGAGCCTGTCAGGTTAATCCTGTCATGCTTTATATCTCATTTGCCTCAGTCACTGCCAGGAAAACAAGCCCTCCAAGAGACCCAGCATCAACACCGGACACTCATCCCAGAATCCCTGAGTTCATCACTTAATCTAATCCAACCCTTCCCTGCCCTCCCTGAACTCTTCCACTGTTCCCTTTGCAACTCCAGATCCGTCCCCATCAAACATCCTGGTAACCTCCTCTTCTTTGAACATTCCCTCCATCTCCTGGCAGTAAGTGAAACTGGTGGTCCCTGATTATCCCATCTCCCGAGCAGCCCTCTCAGGTAGGAGGTACTCATGTCCCAGGCACCTAAGGGCCAGCGGGTAGAGTAGGTGTGCTGCTCGTCATTTCCAAATTCTTTCTTTCCTCTCCTCCTTCTAAACATCCAGCTCCTTTGAAGTCCCTCCTATCACCTCCTGTCCTTCCAGATCACTTACTCAAGAGCTCCCATTGTCACAGCCCTTCAACCTTGTCTGGCAGCTGCTTTTCTCTCCTCTCGTCTTCACTTCCAAACCCTGCTTAGGTCCCATGGCCCAGCATCTTCATCCCACTTCTGCAAACATCTTCCCTAACAATCTTGTCCTTCTCTCTTCTGTCATATTGGCCTGAAATATCCCATTCTCTTTGAACCCAACTTCCTACCTTCTCAGAGCCTGCACCCAAGCAGCTGGTCATTGCTGGAGGAAATCACACAAAGTAGTTGATAGATTTCACTTTGAGTTGGTGATCATGAACCTCAAATGCACACTGCATACTGCCTGGCAAATACTATCAAGTTTTCTGGGAAAGTTCACTTTCCTACTCTAAAATGACTTTCTCCATCTTTCCTCAAAATCTCCCACATTGCAAAGTTTTAAGGAAAAATAGAATGTTTACATAACCACAAAGTATCTTCCCCAGAATATCTATTAAAATTCTGATGGTTTCAGGGAACTCCCTGGTGGTCCTGTGGTTAGGACCAGGCGCTTTCACTGCTGGTTTGGGCCCTTGTCAGGGAACTAAGATCCCGAAAGCCACGTGGCATGGCCACCCCCGACCAAAAAAAAAAAAAAAAAAAAAGCAAACAAAACACCGTAACTCTGATGGTTTTTAAAATTTAATTTAATTTAATTTATTTATTTTTTGGCTGTATTGGGTCCTCGTTGCTGCACGGGCTTTCTCTAGTTGCCGCGAGCAGGGCTACTCTTTGTTGCAGTGCACAGGCTTCTCATTGCAGTGGCTTCTCTTGTTGCAGAGCACGGGCTCTAGGCACGCAGGCTTCAGTAGTTGTGGCACACGGGCCAGTAGCTGTGGCTCACGGGCTCTAGAGCGCAGTCCCAGTAGTCGTGGTGCACGGGCTTAGTTGCTCCGTGGCATGTGGGATCTTCCCGGACCAGGGCTCGAACCCTTGTTCCCTGCATTGGCAGGCGGATTCTTAACCACTGTGCCACCAGGGAAGCCCTGATGGCTTTAACATCTGTCCACAGTTTCTTTTATACTTCATCATTCAGGAGGTGATGGGCTGGATAGAGTGACTCAAATGAATAGAGTATGAAAATGGAAATGTAGCAACTTCACAGTGGGAAAACCTGGCAGACACCACCTTATACAAATGATCCAAGTAATAAATCATGTTGATATCTTGTACCCCCGATATGATTCAATGTGTAACACCTCTGTGGCATTCTTCCCCCAAACACATAACCTCTGACTACTCATGAGAAAACCTCAGACAAACCCCAGCTGAGGGACATTCCACGAAACTGTACTATACAAAATACTCTTCACAAGTGTCAAGGCCATGAGAGAAAAGGAAAGACTGAGAAGTTGTCACAGATTGGTAGACACTAAGGAGATATGATGCCTTAATGAAATATGGGATCTTAGATTGGCTCCTGGAACAGTAAAAGATCATCAGTGGAAAAACTGGGAAATTCCCAATAAAGTCAACAGTTTAGTCAATAATGTTGTACCAATGTTAACTTCTTATGGTTACGTGAGATGCTAACACTAGGGGATACTGGGTAAAGGACATACGGGAACTCTATACCATATTTTCATCTCTTTCATAAAATCTAAAATTATTTCAAAATAAAATTTAAAATAACTCATATCTCCTCATCCTCATACCCTTCTTGCAGCTGGTGACCTCACCTCATACATCCTTGATAAAATAAAATGGTCAGAACAGTTTCATTCTCCACCACCACATTAGTTAGTACACCTGCATCTGCCTCCATCCTTCTGTTATGGTAGGAAACCTGTCCCTGCTCTTCTCAAGGGCTCTCACCCCTCCACTCTGGGTCCCATCCTCTCTCCTCTCTCCCTTTCTCTATGTTGTCCCTCCTCTGGTTATTCCACATCTCCCCTATTTCGTCAATCTCCCCTCTCTCCTGGACCACTTCCATCACCATAGAAACATGTTATATTATCCCTCGGATTAATAAGACCCTTCCTTGAGCCCTCATGTCTCTCAGGTTACTACCTTATTTCTCTCATTGCCTTGGCTACATAATTTCCAGGGCCCAGTACAAAATGAAAATATGGGTTCCTTATTAAAATGTTAAGAATTTCAATATTGTTACAGTAGAGCATTATACCAAGTATGGGGCCCTTCTAAGCGTGGGGTCCTATGTGACCGTGCAGGTTGTATACCCATGAAGCTGGCCTTAAGTGCTAGACTAGGCAAACTAATTCATGGTGGAAAAAATCAGAATTAGGATTGCATCTGAAAGGAGCAGGGATTGATTTGAAAGAGAAAAATAGAACTTTCTGAAAATGATGGTTATATTTATCTTGATAAGAGTCCATATCACAGGTGCATGAATTTGTCAAACTCATTTAATGTTACACTTACATTTTTTTTCTCCTTATTCTTTCACCACACCAAAAAACCCTCTAAGCAAACACTGATCTCTACATAATGATATACGTACTGAAGTAGTTAGAGAAAAATGTGTAATGAAGCCTGCAGTTGACTTGGAAATGCATCAAAATAATAAGACAGATGAGTAGATAAATGGACAGCTATGTGATAAAGCAAGTACAGTAACACATTAATGGTATAATCTAAGGCTGTATCTCTTCTCTCAACAACTGATAGAAGTAGACACAAAATCAAAAGGAATTTACAAGACCTGAAAAATACCATCAACCAACCTGAACACTCCACCTCACAAAATTGTTATTCTTTTCAAGTGCACATGGAACATTCACCAAGACAGACCATATGCTGGGGATGAAAGACACCTTAAGAAAGTGGTTGCCTCTGGAGGAACAAGAACCAGGACAGGAAGGAAGCTCTTATTTTTTATTTTAAACTTTATAGTACTACTTGACTTTTATACTATGTACATGCACTTCTTTGATAAAAGTAAAACTTTATTATTTTAATTATAATAGATATCACTTAATAAGCATGTACATATTGATATTAATGTACTAAATAGTATACTAAGTGCTTATTATGTGGTGCTTTGTATTTTATAAAATAATTTCAGGGGTAGAAAGATATGAAAAGGGTTTTTTCATGGTAGGGGTTAGGCATTTTGCTTTGGAGACAAAGTTTACTTTAATGACAAACATAATGACACTTGATAAAAAATTATGCACACATATGCATACGTATTAAGGTGGACTCTGAATATACAGACTATTTTTATAAACCTAAACCAAACTAAATAATATCTCCCACTCTGCACAGAGTACATCCTATGTAACCAGGTTCTTTAGGATATGTGAGAAGTAATGAACAAGTAGTATGAGTACCAAACTGTTAACAAGGATTATCTAGGAGAGAGGGGTTTGCTGAATAGTGGTCAAAAAGAGCTTTCATTCTTCATTCTATATAATGTACTTTTGTTTTCTACTAATGTATTATTCATGAAATAACTAAAATTTTAAGAACTAGTAGCCCTTTATAGCAAATGTTTACACATTACACTCTCCTCTAGCCATCTGCAAGAATAACATTCAACCCATTTAAGGTTTCATTAAATTTTACATATCACACACATATACACACACACATACTCTAAAATCTATGTGAAGAAACTATACTATAGAATATTAAATAAGTAATTTTCTTAAATAGTACCCCTAATTGTTTCTTTTTAAGGAACATGATACTTAACTTTTCTCCAATACTATTTATATTTAACATGTTATCTTTTTGATTTAGAAGTATCTCTTAACATTCAAGAGAAAGTCACAACCAAAATACCTAACCTAGCAATACTTTGCACTACCCATTATATCTTTTCTTAACTAGTTTCTCTCCTTTTCTATCCATTCTTTAGCTTTGATGTTGGTTTTTTAATTGGGTTCTTAACTGACGGACTGCAAGAGTTTGGTCAGAAAAGTTTAAATACAATTTTCAGTAGTGTCATATTTTTTCTTAGTCAAATATATATCAAACTGACTACTGTGAAAATTAAAAAGCAACACCTGTAAATTTTAAGAACAATTTAAAGAATATACTTAGGTAGGAAATCTTACCAAGATTTTATGAAATGTTCTTAAATATGGCACTGGAACTAAAAAAGATTCACAAAGCATAAAATGAGCAATTTTGAGCAGTGACAAATTGAGAAGGTGTTAAAGAGCTATAAAAATAAATAATATCTTGGATGTATACTCAGATACTATGAGTCAGATTAGTGTGGCGTTTTGTCATTTATTTAATAATCATGTTTTTTCAATTCACATTATTGAAATGAACCATTTAATAAACAGCTGTCAAGTTATAAAAAGATGAGGTTTTTCTTGATTAGGTAGGTAACAGATTTAGACCTGGCAAAGGAACATTTTGCAAATAAAGTCACAATAACCAGTTTTATTCTTGGGAAAAGTGTGTGCAGTTTGGGGGCTGGCAGTGTGTAACTTCTTGAAAACATCCAAAATGCAGAAGATAACAAAAATCTGGTTGATAGTTGTTCCTGACTTGATAGTACTATTCTTTTCATTTAAAGAAATTTTTGAACAGATCACCAAGTTCCAGAACTAGGTCTAGCTCAGATTTACAGATTTAAAATATTGATAGGATTTCCTTAATATGTCAATAATCAAATAGTTAAATAACTTATTTAACGTCCAACTAAAATTCACATTATACTGGTATTTACTGCAACAAAGTTATTATTTACATTAATCAACTGGCAATAGGCGGATACAACACACTTAAATTATTGCTCAATAAAAGCATAATCCATGACTTGATATATATTTGTAGAAATTAATCAAATTTAGTTGAATCTTTAGATTGCCTGTTCACTTTTCCTCTTTTGAACTCTTCGATGATTTAAACTGAAAAAAAAAAAAAAAGACTTTTAAAAACAGGTCATAATAATATTACAGCTAACAAAAATACCATTAAAAACAAAACTTTTAATAATTATTAAAAGCTTCAAGTCACTACACTTAAGAGTGTAACAACAGCGTGTTGTAATTTGAATTCATTTGCACTGAAATAAATTATCGTCCTTCGTTTCTATTTTCGAAGTACTCATCAACATTGTTCTCTAATAATAATCGACCCTGGTAATCTCAGTTTCCAGCATTTCGCTCTATGGGAACACCTTCAAGCGCTAAAAAGGCTTATAAAAAAAAAGAAAAGAATTATTGAGAATAATTATAAAGATCACATGAGTTTGTCATCCCGAGAGCTAGGGAGATTCTCCTTTCTTTCTAGTTTCAAAGGAGTACAATTAAAACGTACAGGTAAAGCTCGAAGGTCTTTTTTTTTTATCGTGCGTGGGACGGTCTTCCGCTTCTCTTTGTATTCCATTTTACCTTCCGCCTTCATCCTCCCGGCCCCCTCACTCTTTCCTCCAGGTCCATTTTCCTCGAGGTTTCAGAGTCGTGCTCCCTCCGGTAAAAAGGAAGTGTCGGTATTTTCAAACTTTCTCCGTGGCCACCCAGGCTCCCACCCTCCCCGCCCCCACCGGCCGCAGGAGCAAGCACCTGGCGAACCCGGCGCGCACCTGGGGAGGGGATGGTATTCCCAAAGGCCTCGTTCCGAGTGGGGGAGGGGAGGGAGTCTGTTCCCTCCCCCCGCCTCCCGGCGGTGACTCATAGCCGAGAACTGGCCGGCAGAGGTGAGCAGCCGCGGGCAGGGGCCGGGGGCGGGGCCGCCAGGTCTGGAAGGTCTGCTCCGCCCCGCCGAGCGTCCAAAGCGCGCAGCCCGTCGGCCAGCTCGCACCGTGCTCCTGGCCCCGGGGCACCTCGCTGTCGTCCTCCCGACGCGGACCCGCGCGTCCCAGGTCTCGCGCCTTCCCGCCGGCCAGCGGGCTCCCGGCGGCCTACTCTGTCCGCGCGTCCTCCCGCGAGCCCCCGGCCCGCCTCGAGCCCCTCGCGCCCCTGTCCTCGGCGCGCACAACATGGCGCCCCCCCACGTCCTTGCGTTCGGGCTCCTGCTCGCCGCTGCGACGGCGGCGGTGGCCGCGGCCCAGGAAGGTGAGGAGCGGAGTTGCGGGGTTAGGAGGACCAAGGGGTGGCGGCCCTCGCGCCCTAGACGTAACCTGCGGGGACTGGGCGGGCGGCCGCGCTTCTCCGCCCGGAGACGGACGGCGCGGGGCTGCCTAGGCTCTGTGCGGGTGGGAGGCAGCGGGAAGGCGCCCACTCGCGCGAGCCGGAGGGAGCAGCCTCGCCTGGCGCTCTGCGCGCCTCTCTCGGATATGGACCGGAGCAGGGGCGGAGGGGAAGGCGGGGAGCAGAGTGGCTGCGGCTGCGGCCGCCTCGACGCGCCCACCTTCTTCGGCCCCTGCGCACTTGGGGTTTTGGTGAAGTGGAAACCTGCCCGGGTCGGGAGGGGACTCTGCGACTGCGACCTGCGGCCCCGCCCCTCCCCGGGCACCTGCGGTGGGCCCCGGATGTGGGTCTCGGGCGGGGACTAGCGGCTGCGTTGAGACCTCTTGGGCCGCTACGCACCTGTGCGCGGGGAGGAGGGCCTTAACTACGAGGTGTGTGGATGTTTTCTCTTCAAGGATCATATAAATAATGCCAAGTTTTTTGTAGGGAACCCAGATATATCGATAATCGTAAAGAGTAAAAAAAAAAAGTCATATTGGGGCTTCCCTGGTGGAGCAGTGGTTAAGAGTTCGTCTGCCGATGCAGGGGACACGGGTTCGTGCCCCGGTCCGCGAAGATCCCACATGCCGCGGAGCGGCTGGGCCCGTGAGCCGTGGCCGCTGAGCCTGCGCGTCCGGAGCCTGTGCTCTGTAACGGGAGAGGCCACAACAGTGAGAGGGCCACGTATCGCAAAAAAAAAAAAAAAAAAAAAAAAAAAGTCATATTGGAACCACGTTAAGAGAATCCCGTAATTAATAATATAATTGGGGGGCTTCCCTGGTGGCGCAGTGGTTGAGAGTCCGCCTGCCGATGCAGGCGACACGGGTTCGTGCCCCGGTCTGCGAAGATTCCCACATGCCGCGGAGTGGCTGGGCCCGTGAGCCATGGCCGCTGAGCCTGCGCATCCAGAGCCTGTGCTCTGCAAAGGGAGAGGCCAGAACAGTGAGAGGCCCGCGTACGACCAAAAAAAAAATAATAATAATAATAATTGGGTATTTTTTTTCTTTTAGACATTGCTCTAAACATTACCCTAAACCTAAACACGTTGTTTTATGTCTTGATTTTTTTTCCCCCTACATAATATCCAGAGTTTTCCATTTCCTTTAGTCTTGAAAAGCATGATTTAAATGGTACAAAACAATCTATAGCCTGGAAGGTCGCACCATTATCCTAATGTTGGACATGTAGTTTGATTCCAGTTTTTCTTACTCTGGAATAAACATCTTGGCTGCCATCTCTTGATTTATTTGTAAGGTCGTGGCTAGCAGTGAAGTGTCAGTTAGCCACAGTTTTGTGGAAAGGCTTTTGTAGTCTCACCAGCAGGGCTCAGCCTAATTCACTACACTTTCAAAATAATGCAGTTTAATCAACTCACGTTTTTTCAACTTCAATCTGAGGCCAAATAATTTTAAATTGCTTTAAAGTGATGATAGCTGCTGTAGGAGTATGTTCAGAAAGTCTGATTGGTCTCTTTTAAATTTCACATTGTTTAGGCATAAATATGTGCTCTGAGCAGGTATAGTGTAGTGCTGCATTAGATTTTAACTCCTTGAGGACCGCTCTGTACTTTCTCCTTTTATGACCCCGATACTGAGTTTAGTGCTGGACAGATTATATAGGTGGCTCGTATTGATTATAATTTAAACAGGGAAAAACTAAAGCCAACTTGAGATACGAAGGAGCAATATATAAATTCTTTGGTCTGTTGTAATTAGTTTTTGTTTTTAAAGATTGCACTCTCTTAGCTAGACGAAGAAATTAGATGTGCTTGCCATTTGAAGTTAAAATGAACTTTTGAGATAGTCGAAGATATAACTGTTAAATTGACATCAGTATCCAGGATGGGCTGCTTAATAGCACTTTCAAAATCAGGTTCTAGAATTTAATTTAGTTAGGAAGCGCACATCCGGAGGTACCTCCAAATTCAATTGAAAGTATAATTTTTCTAAGATACGAAATTGTCCAAGGGTTGAATATGTTCCTATTAAGTCTCAAGAAGCATCTCTTATTAAGAAAATGAGGTGAGAAGAGGGAGGTAATGTGAGTTATTCACTGATCATAGAATTGGTACTTCTTTAAAGTTAATTTTTATTATATATTGAGATCTAGTTGATTTTACAATGTGTTTCAGGTGTACAGCAAAATGGTTCAGTTATACATATATCCATGCTTTTTAAGATTCTTTTCCCATATAGGTTATTATAGAATATTGAGTGGAGTTCCCTGTGCTATACAGCAGGTCTGTGTTATCTATTTTATTTTATTTTACTTAAAAGAATTTTTGGCCACGCCGCGTGGCATGTGGAATCTTAGTTCCCCGACCAGGGATCAAACCCACGGCCCCTGTACTGGAAGTGTGGAGTCTTAACCACTGGACCGCCAGGGAAGACCCTTGGTTATCTATTTTATGTATACTAGTGTGTTGTTGATTTTGGGGAAAAGACTCCATGACCTACAGACAAATGTTTATCTAGCAGGACAGGAGGAGGGAAGAAGCTGAGTCTGGGAGTATCACGAAGGCAAAGCTGAATCTGGTGTTTGGAGGGTTTATTCTTGGTTTAAAAAACAAAAATTGGAATGCATGCAAATTAGACTGTCTATATAATATGTACAAACTATTTAGCATAGTGTCAGCCACTCCAGTTATAGCTGAAAAATGACACATTCAGGACCACTTTTTAAGGCTGTATGTTCCTGTAACTTGGGCATTATTGTCAGAACGTAATTTAGCTGATCCACCATCAGAGTTGACAGTTGGATCCTCATTTTTTTTTTTTGCGGTATGCGGGCCTCTCACTGTTGTGGCCTCTTCCGTTGCGGAGCACAGGCTCCGGATGCGCAGGCTCATTGGCCATGGCTCACGGGCCCAGCCGCTCCGTGGCATGTGGGATCTTCCCAGACCGGGGCGTGAACCCGCGTCCCCTGCATCGACAAGCGGACTCTCAACCACTGCGCCACCAGGGAAGCCCTGGATCCTCATTTTTAAAGTGGATTTTTTTCCCCTGCAGGATGTGTGTGTGAAAACTACAAACTGACCACAAACTGCTCTGTGAATGCACATGGTCAGTGCCAGTGTACTTCAATCGGTACACAACATTCCGTCATTTGCACAAAACGTGAGTAGAATATCCTCATTACCTTTAAGTTTTATTTTGACTTACACTTCTTTAATTGATTTGTCTTGAGTCGGGAAGCGTTTAATTGGCTTAAATCTGAATCATGTTATTTTGTCAACATTATCTCATCTCTAAAGTTTCTTATGATTTAGAAAGTAAACCTGGGAACTTGTAAGTCTACGGTAATCTTTGGCCCTGGAAGTTTGGAGTAAATTAAATTTTTTCCTTAAGCATACAACAGCAGTTATTTTTCACTTTGACGTGACTTTTTCACTTTTCAGTGGCTTCCAAATGTTTGGTGATGAAGGCAGAAATGAGTGGCTCCAAGGCTGGGAGAAGAGTGAAACCAGAGGGCGCTATCCAGAATAATGACGGGCTCTATGATCCCGAGTGTGACGACAAGGGGCTCTTTAAAGCCAAGCAGTGCAATGGCACCTCCACGTGCTGGTGTGTGAACACTGCTGGGGTCAGAAGAACCGATAAGGACAGTGAAATATCCTGCTCCGAGCCAGTGAGGACCTTGTGAGTTGGGCTACCTATAAATTACTTGTTTTCATGCTTTTTGGATTTGTTTAACTAAATTTAGTTTTGAACATGTAATGTGATTTTGTGATTTAGAATTCAAAAGATAGAAGAGAGTGGACAGTGACAAGCCCCCATCCCATCTCAGTCCCCCATTTACTCAGTTTACTTCCATAGAACAGATGTCACCAGTTTATGCCATAACCTTCCAGAGATCTTCTGTGAATTTACTAGCAATGTAGTTTTTCTTATTTTTAAATTTTTTTCTTATGGTAGCATACTAAACATAATTTTCCTTAATTTATTTTTACTTAACACTCTTCAGTATTTTAAAGTACAGTTAGTGTTAAATGTATATGAATGATTTAAGTTATGTATATATTTGCTCATTTATTGTGTCTTACAGCGAGGTATGATTGTTTCAGGGATTAGGTAATGGAAAGGAATGGAAACACACTGCAGCTAGCTTAAGCCAAAAAGATTTTATTGGAAAGGACTAGAAAGACCAAGGCAGACACTCTCTCCACTTCTGTCTTCTGGAGCCTTGTGGCCACTTTTCTGTTTCTCTCAGTGCCTTTTTGTCTCTTCCCATGAGCGGGACCCAACATGACCAACTAAGCCTTAGCTGCCTATATGTTATTTGTTTTCATGCTTTTTGGATTCATTTAATTAAATTTAGTTTTGAATATGTAATATGTGATCTTGAGTGTGGTGACCAGAGGCCAGAGGGTCCATGTTAGAAAGCCTGAGTTCTTTATGAATGATGTGTGTGAGGGCCAAGGAAGAAATGAAGGGCATATCTTTTGTATAGATCCTTTTTCTGTTAATTCTCCTGTAATTCCACTTGGGAATTTGGGTATTAGCATATTAAAAAAATAATATAAAAGGCTGAGTTGTTATGGTCAATCAATAGTATTGTCTTTTTACTTTATAGCTGGATCATCATTGAACTAAAACACAAGACAAGAGAAAAACCTTATGATGTTCAAAGTTTGCAGGCGTAAGTGCTATTAAATGCATTATGTTTGCACAGTTGGTACTCAGAACTTCCATCCTACACCATTAGATAAACTAAAACAAGTCTCAGTGCGTTTTCATATTTCTGAAAAATAAAATACTGTAAATAATATTTTTAACTTTTTAAAAAAATAGAGGTACAGGAATTGTATATTGTAGTACAATTGTATCCTGTAGTACCCTTCGCTCAGATTTACCAGTAAACATTTTGCCACATTTTCTTTTTATATGTGTATGCATATGTGTGTGTACTTTCTATATCTGAGCATGTATAAATATTATTTCCCCAGAACCATTTGAGAGCAAGTTCTAGATGTCATGCACCTTGACCCCTAAATACTGTGGTGTATCTTTTCCTAGGAACAAAAGGCATTCTCTTACATAACCACTATACAGTTATCAAATTCAGGAAATTTAATGTTAAACCACATCGTGCCAGTTTTCCCGATGTCCTTTGTGGCAATTTTTTCCCCTCTGACCCAGGACCCAGTCTAAGATCATGCATTTAGTTGTTATGACTGTTCAGTCTCTTTAAATATGGAACATTGCTTTGGCATTTCTTTGTCTTGTTTTTCCAATAAAATTTAAATTTTTAATTAATATTTGAATTATAAACCATGACATTGATATTTTTGAAGAGTATGGGCAAATTGTTTTATAGAATGTCCCTCAATTTTGGATTTGTCTCATGTTTCCTCATAATTAAATACAGGTAATTCATTTTTGACAGGAAAGCTACTTAAAGTGATCTTGTGTCCGTCTCAGTACTTCACATTGGGAGGCACACAACATCAGCTTGTCCCTTTACTAGTAATGTTAACTGGTCAGGGTGGTGTCCACCAGGTTTCTCTGCTATGGAGTTACCACTTTGCTTTTTGTAATTAATAAGTATAACCTGTGGGTAGATACTTGGATACTGTGTAAATATCCTGTTTCTAGTCAAACTAGAACTCAGCAGTTTTTGTATCAATTATTATGATGATAGTTGCAAAATGGCACAAAATTTTTTTACAGTGCACTCAAGGAGGTAATCACAAGTCGTTATCAACTGGATCCAAAATATATCACAAATATTCTGGTAAGTTTTTTTTTTTTTTTGCAAGTGAGCTTTAACAGAAAATTGGTCAGATAGTTTGGTTTGGGTATGATTTTTGATAGTGGTTAAACTGCATTTGAATAACAGTTTAAGCCCTGGGCACTTAATCCTGCAAATCCCCTGTTATTGTTTTCCTTCCGTAGTCTTTGAAAACCTCAGTTTACCCTTAAAGAAAATGTATCTCTTACTATTCCTAACACATGCCAGTCTTCACACCTTGGAAAACCTCTCTCTGTGGTTGTTTCTGGCAATACTTAGGATGCTACGTAGTCCTGTTTTCTCTGGTTTCAGGAGCTAGTCTTTAATCGGTTAGCCCTTCCTTAACTCTTTCAACTTTGGTTGAAAAATGCTTGAATAGTGTGATGGAACTCTTTCAAGGCAGAAGATTGCTGTCATTTTTTAAAAGACTTTTTGGTAGGGACAGACTTTTTTCCTTCCTAAAAACAGAACATGGTAAATGCCACTGCATTTTGGATTGCATTTCTTTAGCATTTTAGCATTAAAGTAGTTCTAACCAAATAAGGTACTTTAATATCTTGTTTAAAATCTTTTGAAAATTCTCTTTTGAAAAGAAATTTATAACTATCTTTGGTTGCATTGCTATTTTAATTCCTTTGGATAGATTTTTAAAACCTCCCAAAGATTTTGAAATTATTGGTGATAAACCCAATTATCCACTAATGGCAAGAAACACTGACACATGCAGATTACAGAAAATCCAACACTGAATATTCTGATTATTGAACAATGATATTTTCATACAGTTTTGGTTATAGTAATATTAATTTGTATTTTTCAATTTTTCCCCCAGTATGAGAATGATGTTATCGTTATTGATCTGGTACAGAATTCTTCTCAGAAAACTCAGAATGATGTGGACATAGCTGATGTGGCTTATTATTTTGAAAAAGATGTGAGTATAATCTTCCTCATTTTATTCCTGTGTTTAGAAATGTAATGTTGTCTATCATGCCTCAGTGGACTCAAGATCTTTCACCTGTTTATCTACTTTTAGATCAACTGTATGAATAACTGTTCTCCAACTGGTTCTCACGCTGCAATTAATTTTGTCCTCCTTGTCGTTCACACTCACCTTTCTTATACCCCTTTCTTACTTGCTTGTATATTTATGCCTTTTTATCACATTGTTCTGCCTAGAATATCTTCTCTCCTATGATTTTTACTACCTCCTTGGCAGTTATTTAGTTTGTGAGTGTAGCCTTCCCCTACTATAATTTCCATTAACAAGAGACTATGTAAAAAATGCTGTGTGGGGCTTCCCTGGTGGCGCAGTGGTGGAGAATCCGCCTGCTGATGCAGGGGACACAGGTTCATGCCCCGGTCCGGGAGGATCCCACATGCCGCGGAGCGGCTGGGCCCTTGAGCCATGGCCGCGGAGCCTGTGCGTCCGGAGCCTGTGCTCCTCGGCGGGAGAGGCCACAACAGTGAGAGGCTCGCGTACCAAAAAAAAAAAAAAAAAAAAAAAAAAAAATGCTGTGTAACTGGTGTGATTAAAATGTTTGTTTAAACTTTAATATGCTGAAGTGAGCTATTTTCTTCTTTTTTTTTTTTTTTCCTGAGCCCATCTCCTGGAATTTCAGTTACGTGTATGTTAGACCACTTGATAGTAACCACAGGGGCACTGAGGCTTTGTTCTTTTTTAAAAAGTTTTTTTGGCTGTGCTGTACAGCATGGGAGATCTTAGTTCCCTGACCAGGGATCGAACCCGTGCCCCCTGAAATGGAAGCATGGAGTGTTAACCACTGGACCACCAGGGAAGTCCCTTAAGTGAATTATTTCCTGATGAAATCTGGGATTCACTTCAAAATAACAAGACCAAGGAATTCCCTGGCGGTCCAGTGGTTAGGACTCCGCGATTTCACTGCCAAGGGCTTGAGTTCGATCCCTGGTCAGGGAACTAAGATCCCAGAAGCCAAGCGATGCAGCAAAACAAAACAAAATAAAACCCCACAAAACAAAGAAAGAAAACAAAAAACCAGACTGGGAGAGGCTGGGGGGGTGGGGATAGAAGGAAGAGTAGATAAAATAAGGTTGGCTATGTGTTTATGTTATTGAATCTGAGTTAACAGGTACATGGGATCTCATTATTCTTTCTACTTTTGTATATGTTTGAAATTTTCCTGTCATTAAAGTGGTGGGTATTTTTTGTTTTTTTTCTTCCTTATGTTTCAATGGATGAGATTGTTATCACCAAAACCGTAAAGATTCTTGGCAGCAGTTCTTTTGGTACATAATTGGCACATAATTCTATGTGGCCATGGTAGGTTTTCTTAACTATTTTAAATTGCTTTTCTCCTTCTCAATGTAGGTTAAAGATGAATCCTTGTTCCAGTCCAACAGAATGGACCTGAGAGTAAATGGGGAACTACTGGATCTGGATCCTAGTCGAACTTCAATTTACTATGTTGATGAAAAACCACCTGAATTTTCAATGCAGGGTCTACAAGCTGGTATAATTGCTGTCATTGTGGTTGTGGCAGTAGCAATTACTGCTGGGATTGCTGTGCTGGTGAGTATAGGACAAGTAAAATTTCATTTCAGGGTCTCTTCTTTGAAGAAAAGGTGATAATATGAAAAAGCCACAACCGTGTGCCAAAACAAGTTAATGAAACCAAGTCTTCATTTTTTGTAATCCTTTATGCTGAATGAATCTATTGCGTTTCCGGTCCCTTTTTATAAAATAGTCAACCTTATGAAGCAAGAAAGGATACTGATCTGAGAAAAGCTTGTAGCTGAGCACCTCACAGGTTGGTTACATTGCTGTCAAATAGCAAACGTCCTTCAGCTGTCCTCACTGCACACAGGAGTGCAGTTCAACACTGTTGCCAGGGTTAATGCAAAGTAACCTGAATTCCCAAACCATTCAGTGAGATGAAACTACAGAACACAAATTAATGTTAGCATAAAAAAGAATTAAAAGGGATAAGTGTGAAGCAGCAGTTCAAAATAAAAGATTTAATGTAAACTGAACTTAGCAGTGCTTCAGAAGAAGACTGTATCACCTGAACAAGCAGCGTTCGTTCTAGCTATGTAAGGGTACTTCAGCATCAGGAGATTTTACCAACGCAACAAATTCAGAAATAGATTTGATGGTATATGAGAAGTTATATTTTCAGTTCAGCAGCATTATCACACTTGGCTATCCATCTGGAAGAAAACAGAAGTTGGATTCCTGTTTCACCCCACCAGGGCTGGCCGTATTGCTCAGCTGTGTGTGAATAGCACGTTTTGGAGCACAGCAGCGTGAAAGGAGTTGGGCAGTATACCCATGTTCAAACACAAATTCTAGACGGGTTACAGTTCAAAATGTTAAAGAATAAAGTCTCAAAATTAATTTAGGAGATGTTGTACAACCTTGTGATAAAAGAAACCAAGTAAGGTGGGAAATCTGGAATCCATGAAGGAAGAAGTATATATTTGACTTCATTGAAATTAAATATTTTGTATGGCAGAGATACTGTAAAGTGAAAAAAATGTCAATGATAGGCTCGGGGAAAATACTATGCATAAAACAAAAGATTATTATGCATACTATATAAAGGGTTCTTAGAAAATGATGAGGAAACTAAAGAAAGAGTGGTAACAGGTGTGAATAGACAATTTACAGAAAAGGAATTCCAGATGGCAGATAAACACATGAAAGGTTCATCATAGAAATCTAATTGTCCTACAGAAATGAAAGCACAAGTACATAAGGAAGCATGGTCAAGGTCATGTATTCCAGCGTTGCTAGTAAGGTGAATCTGGAAACAGCCTGAGTGTACATCCAGAGGAGGATGGATGAGTAAACTGTGGGGTATCCATGCCATGGAATAAAGTGGCTATTAAAAAGGAGTTCAAAAAAAAAAAAGGAGTTCAATCTATAGCTTTTGATCTGGAAGGATTCCTGTGATGTGGATACAGGGTGTGCAAAGAGGGAAATGATACTCTGCATGATCCCATTTGTTTTTTGAGACCCCCTAAAACTTACATGCACGTGTTCATACATTTGTGTCAGGATGTGGAAGAATCACACATTTCACCAAAGATTATTCATTGTTTTCTCTGCATTTGAGAAACAATGTCTACGGATAGATTTTAAAATTAAATTGGTTCATATCAGAATTGTGTTCATTAAAAGCATATGTGTCAATTTAGACTAACTTTTTGTTTGGGTAGCAGTCCTCAAATAGTAATCATTTTTCTTCCATATAGGTTGTTTCCAGAAAGAAAAGAATGGCAAAATATGAGAAAGCTGAGGTAAGTGGATTATTTAATTTAAAAGGCCCTTGTTTTAATCTCTTACTCCTAATAATCCCTATACCTTCCAGACACTGACAGGTCTCAATTACACTTGAGTCCCTTTATAGTATAGTCCTTAGGGTCTTAGGGAGAGTCTCACAATGCTAAATTTTCTTGCACGAGTTCCATAGCAGACCAGATTATGTTGACTTCTGACCACTTACTGGCTAGGCAAGTTATTTAACTTCCCTTAAGCCTCCGTGTTTCCTTTATCTGCAAAACGGGGATAATAGTACAGACCCATTGTAAGGATTTAATAAAGTAATCTGTGTAAAGTGCCGATCCCATGCTTGCCGCACAGCAAGATGTTTGCCATCCGTAGTAGTTTGTCATCTTGTCTCGGTTCTGCCTATAATTAATTGTGTGATCTCAGACAAATCATTTAATTCTAAACTTCAGTTTCCTCACCCATAAAGTAAAAGATTCAAAATAGAAAATGAATTGGTTCTTCCTATATTTAAAAATGGTATACATTTAACAAAAATATTACCCATTCTTAAAGATTTAGCTTACCTGCTACTTCCCTCTGTCACTTTGGCCATCTTACCTCTAAAAAGCAATTTGGATCATGTACTTAATGTGTGTTTCCTTGTAATATACCTTTTTTAAAAAAAATTTAAATAAGTCATAAATGTGGAAGAGAATTTTCTTGCATTCCTTTTTGATTTTTAAGCTATTTTCAGAATAAACAAAAGACTGGGTCCAAAATTATTTTAATTTTTTCTTTTTCCCTCTATTTCAGATAAAGGAGATGGGTGAAATGCATAGGGAACTCAATGCATAACACTAATTTGAAGAGTAACTATAAGAAGGGAAATTAGCAAACAGAGTCAGATTACAAACGTATGAACATGGGGCAAAGAGAAGATCTTTGAAGACCACTATTGTGTTAGTTAACATCATATATTTGTAACAGTTAAACCTGTACTCAAAATATAAGCAGTTTGAAATTGACTTAAAGTTTGACCACAAGTATCATATATATATGCAGATCTGATATAAAACCCAGAATTTGAACTGCATAGTTTGACTTATTTATGCCTAACATTGAAGGGTATGCATTAAATATGCTTCCACAGTAGAGTCTGAGTGACTACTGTCTCGTCTGTTTGTGATTAAAATAGCTGCCTTTCTGTCTACTTTGAGTCTTGTACATATAAATGTTTTTTATGAACTATGAAATAAAAGATTTAAAAAATGACTTTCCTATCTTCATTTCAATCATATTGAATCAAATTTCATAGTATACAAATAATAGGTTAAGAAATGCTCTGAATGCTAGCTACAAATTAGAACTTGCGTGAGTCCTTATAATCATGTATATTCAATATAAAATTTATAACCTGTAGTGTGTAACTTTTTTAATAACATTTTTTTTAAAAAATATTTATTTATCTATTTTGGCTGCGCCAGGTCTTCGTTGCGGCACGCAGGCTCTTTAGCTGTGGCATGTGGACTTCTTAGCGGCATGCAGGATCTAGTTCCCCCACCAGGGGTTGAACCTGGGCCCCCTGCATTGGGAGCACGGAGTCTTACCCACTGGAGCACCAGGGAAGTCCCTGTAGTGTGTAACATCTACACAGAAAAACCAAACAATTTTATTCTGCATGCATCTCAGATTCTATTTTAGTCAAAGTGACATTTTGACAGACACTTAATACCTTGAGGCAGAATTGATGGAGAATGTTGTGAACCATGAATTCCATGGTTGGTTGAATTAGAAGCACCGTTTTTTTCAACTGAATAATTATGGTACAAACACATTTTATATGAAGTTAAAGTATCCTGAAATGTTTTGCTTTTCTTAGGAAATTTTTAAAAACACTATGAAAAGAACATTAAAGAAAATATAAAAACTAGACTTAAACATTGGGATATATTTTTTAACATATGTTTAACATTTTTTAACATTATGTTTTAAACAAGGGGTATGATTTTTATCCCTTCCGTAGCAGGCAAATCCTAGGATGGCCCCTAAGATTTCTTACCCATGATGTATATGCTCTATGTAATTTCTTCCCTTAGAGTGTGGGCAAGATCTGTGAATATGATAGGCTATCACCCCTGAGATTGTTATATGGCAAAGGTGAAGGGATTCTGTAGATGCAGTTACGATCCCTCATCACTTGACTCAATTAAAAGGGAGATTACAAAAGACTGCCTAAAAGTAAGAGACAAAAAGCAGAAATAGACGTGCTCTCCTGTTAACCTTAAAGCAAACTGCCGTGTTTTGGAGAGAGTCACCTATCAGGAAATGGCAGGCCGACCCTAGTGGCTGAGGGCATCAGTCCCTCAACCATGGAAGTGAATTCTGTCAACAACCAGTGAGCTCAGAAGAGGACCTCAGCTCCTGATGAGAGCAACCCTGGTGACATTTTCACTGCAGTCTCGAGACCCTGAGGAAAAGACCCAGTCACGCTTTGCTTGGGACTCCAGACCTATAGAAAGTGAGGTGATAAATGTTTATTGTCTTAAGATGCTAAATTTGTGGTAATTTGTTACACAGCAACAAAAACTAGTAGTAGAAAGTAATGAGAACTTTAAAGACAGAATAGCGGATACAAGGAACAGCCACCAACCCAGGGCTGAGACAGCACCCAGAGAAGAGACCCGCTACTTCCGCCAAGCCCCACACCCTGGGCTGGAATCCAGACCTTGTGGGAGAGGGCATTATGGTTTGATAAAGAGCAGAGAAGTTGCTGTGGTGCTGCACTGGCAGAACTTTTTGAAAATCTTTTGTGGAGCTTACTGGAAAAATTTGCTCTCAAGGGCAGGAGTCATCAAACTATAACCTGCAGCCTGGTCTGCCACCTGTTTTTAAACAGTCTGGGAGTTACGGATGGTGTTTGCATTTTAAATGGTTGAAAAAATTTAAAGAACATTTCATGATATGTGAAAATTACATGGAATAAAAATCTGTGTCCATAAAGTTTTATTGGAGCACAGCTACACTTATTTGTTTACGTGTTGTGTGTGGCTGATTTGCACTACAAGGGCAGTTGAGTAATTGTAACAGACCGGGCCAGTGGAATGCAAAGCCTAACTATTACTCTGGTCCTTTACAGAAAAAGTTTGCTGACGCCTGCTCTAGGGTGCTGAGGGATAGCTCCTCATAGGGAGGTGTCCTGCCCGACACCTACGGCACTGTATAAAGCTGCCTTTTATACCTGGGGTGTAGCAGTTGGTGCTCCGGGAAGCTGCCATCTGCTGTCCAGGGCTGTAGAAGCCCTGGGTGCTGCAGGAGCTGGGCACTGGGGAAGCAGCAGGTGCCACAGGGGAAACAATACCCTTTCTTCTTGCAGTGTCTCTCCAGCGCCCTCTACCGACAAAGCTTCAGAGCATGCACAAAGGGTGAATTTGGAGCTAAGAGGTAATAAATCAGTTAACTCTTCAACCCAGTGCCCTCTAGTTTCTGTTCTACCTCTTCTGAAGCTACTCCTGCCAAAAATCAACACTGACCAGCTAATTGACAGTTTCCCCGGTATTGAATCATTTGATCTCTCCACAGCTTATCACCACAATGACTGCCCCATATCCTACCCCAGTATGTTGCCTTCTTTGGCTTCACTGGCATCACTCCTCTGTTTTGTTTTCTCTTCTGCTGACTCTGAAATACTGATGTTCCCAGGATTTATCCTTTCTTCTATTTTTTCCTCTCTTTTTCTTCCGGGAGGATTTCATCATTCCCTTGCTTTAGTTACCATCCAAGTCCTGATGATAACAGAAATACCATCTCCATTCTTTTTTTAAAGAAATTAATTAATTAATTTATTTTTGGCTGTGTTGGGTCTTCGTTTCTGTGCGAGGGCTTTCTCTAGTTGCAGCGAGCGGGGGCCACTCTTCATCGCGGTGCGCGGGCCTCTCACTGTCGTGGCCTCTCTTGTTGCGGAGCACAAGCTCCAGACGTGCAGGCTCAGTAGTTGTGGCTCACAGGCCTAGTTGCTCTGCGGCATGTGGGATCTTCCCAGACCAGGGCTCGAACCCGTGTCCCCTGCACTGGCAGGCAGATTCTCAACCACTGCGCCACCAGGGAAGCCCCAATCTCCATTCTTGTAATTCACCCTGAGTTCTACACTAAACTACGTTTCACTTAACTAGCCTTTAATGACTTCATCATCTTCCTCCAAGAACCTAGTGAACTCTTATATTCTCAGAATCAGTTAATGGCATTGTCACCAGGTACCAAGTCCCAAGTTCTTTTTTCGCTCTTAACTTCTCCATTCTTTTAGTCATCAGGCCCTGAGATTCTCCCTCAGGAATAAATCTGCCTCTAATTTGCCTCTCTTACACATTTTCACTGATCTCTTCACCACCAATCTATTCCTTTTCTAAACCAAATCCCACGTTGCTCCCAGAATTATTTGCCTAAAGTTGATCATAGCACTTTTCTGCCCCTTCCCCCTGCCAGTCTGGCCCTGCACTGGGTGCTGTTTCCCCTTTTGGCTGCCCACCTTCCCGTCTCCTCTTGCATTTGGGGAGAGTCCTCCTGTGTGTGGTATTGGCAGCCAGTTCTCCAACTCCCTCTGCAGAAATTTAAGGGTGGTTATCCTCCCTCTGCTCTGAGCATCAGGGTACAGGCACCTCCACCTAGGACTTGGAATCTTGTGATGAAAACAAAGAACAGTTGAGAAAACTCTCAAGGGCAGCGATGGGGTGAGACCAATGGCAGCCGCAGGAGTGTTCCGCGAGTGGGATCCCAGCCCTCTAGCTATGGTCACTCTGCCTGGCCTCTCTTGGTTCCTCTTTTGTCTCCAGTGCCAATACCCTGCTCCAAAACTTTACCACTTGCCTAGATGTAATTTCTGGCTTCCTTCCTCTTCGCTCTCAATCCTTCCTGTGTATTATTCCCAGAACAACGAAAATGGTCACAATCTACCTTATTTCCCATTATACTTCAATATATCCAACTTTGCTGCATTCAAGATTTTCCTTCCCATTCCTCAAATTTTCCTGTTCCCCAGTCCTTTTATAATTTGCTTGGGCTTGACCATGCCTTTGCTTATGTTCTTTCTTTTTTTTTTTTTTTTTTTTGCGGTACGTGGGCCTCTCACTGTTGTGGCCTCTCCCATTGAGGAGCACAGGCTCCGGACACGCAGGCCCAGCGGCCATGGCTCATGGGCCCAGCCGCTCCGCGGCATGTGGGATCTTCCCGGACCAGGGCACGAACCCGTGTCCCCTGCATCGGCAGGCGGACTCTCAACCACTGCGCCACCAGGGAAGCCCTTTTTTCTTAAAATTGAGGTATGGTTGATGCACAATGTTATATAAGTTTCAGGTGTACAACATAGTGATTCACAATTTTTAAAGTTTATATATTTTTTAACATCTTTATTGGAGTATAATTGCTTTACAATGGTGTGTGAAAGGTTATATTCTTATGTTCTTTCTTACATCTGGAATATCCTCTACTTAGTCAAGGCCCAGCTTAAGATTCCCTTTCATGAAGCCTTTCTTAACACTTTAGTCTCAGCTCTTTCTACTTCTTTCAACATGAAGGGGATCAGGATATGCCCCAAATATGCCACTTTGGCATAAGGATTTTTTTGAGCTAAAGGCAATTGAGAATCAACAGATGCAGAAAGAGTTCTCTGCCCTCCCCTTATCTGCCTAAAATCAGGGCATAAATTCCCTTTGTGAAGGTGTTTCCCCCGACCCATCACCAGAGAGAGAGAGTTGACACTGAGATGAGTTTGCGTAACTAGACCTTACTACAACAGCCCTTATCTTCCATTAGTTCTCCCATATATTTCCTGGTTACTTCCCCACAATTGTCATCTCTGGAAGCCCAAAGCCTCTTTCCTTTGTTAAGAGGATATATGAGACCCTGAGTCTAACCGATTCTTTGATATTTACTTTTCTGTGAACTCCTGTGCATGTATATATTAATAAAAATTGTGCCTTTCCCCCCATTAATCTGTCTTTTATTAGTTTAATTCACATACTACCAGTAACTGAATTTAAGAGAGTAGAGAAAAAGTTTTCCCTCCTCAATAAACACAACGGTTTCTGTAGATACAACATAATTTCAGTTATTTCCCATCATCCTAAAACATGGCGCCCCAACCCCTCTAAAAATTCCCACTGACCTTGCTTCCCTAACAAGCTGCCATTTCTATCTCTTTTCCTTTCTTAACAAACCTCTTAAATAGAACTAACACATTTTGTTTTCAGAATGAAAATTTCAATCCGTAGAGCTTCTGTTGCCCACATCAACCAACCAAAGAGCTTTCTCAAAAACCAATGACTTCTTCAGATCATTTGCCCACTTTTAAATTGGGTTATTTATCTTTCTATTATTGAGATGTAAGATGTCTTTATATATTCTGAATACGAGTCTTTTGTCAGATATATAATTTGCAAATATTTTCTCGGAAGAACATACAGAGCACATGAAGAGATACTCAATATCATTAGTCATTAGGGAAATGAAAATCAAAACCACAATAAGATACCATTCATACCCACTAAGATGGCTAGAATCAAAAAGACAGACAGGGGCTTCCCTGGTGGCGCAGTGGTTGAGAGTCCGCCTGCCGATGCAGGGGACACGCGTTCGTGCTCCGGTCCAGGAAGATCCCACATGCCGCGGAGCGGCTGGGCCCGTGAGCCATGGCCGCTGAGCCTGCGCGTCCGGAGTCTGTGCTCCGCAATGGGAGAGGCCACAACAGTGAGAGACCCGCGTACCGCAAAAAAAAAAAAAAAAAAAAAAAGACAGCAAGTGTGGGTGAGGATGTGGAAAAGCTGGAACACTTATACATTGCTAAAGAGAATGTAAAATGTTGTAGGCATTTTGGAAAAGTTTTACAATTCCTCAAAATGTTAAACATAGCATGTTAAACATATGGGTTATAGTTTAACATGAGGACTACAGCTAAACATGTATTAAAAGTATGATACAGTAGTCCCACTTCTAGGTATATATCGAAGAGAAATAAAAACATTTGTCCATATAAGAACTTGTAAATGAACGTTCATAGCAGCATTGTTCGTGATGGCCAAAAGTGGAAACAATCCAAATGTCCACCAACTGATGAATGAATAGATAAAATGTGGTATAGCCATTCAATAATACATTATTTGGTAATAAAAAGGAGTGAAGTATTGACACATATTATGACGTGAATGAAATTTAAAAACATTACGCTTAGTGAAAGAATCCAGTCACTAAACACCCTATATTGTATGATTCCATTTATATGAAATGCCCAGAAAAGGCAAATTTTTAGAGACAGAAAGTTGATCTGTGGCTGCCAGAAATAGGGGGAGTAGGAAATAGGGAGTGACTGCTAATTTGTATGGAGTTTCTTTTTGGAGTGACAAAATGTTCTAAAATTAGATTGTTGTGAGGGTTATACAACCCTGTTAATATACCAAAAATCATTGAGTTATATACTTTAAATGGATGAATTATGCAGTATGTAAATTATATCTCCATAAAGCTGTTTAAAAAAGAAAAAGATGTCTTAATACTCAGCTCCAGGGGCCATTTTTAGTCATCCTTTCTCTGAAACTGCAGCTTCTGACATTGTTGACAGCACTTTACTTATTGTCATTTTTAAATAATGGAATAATACAACCAAATTACAAAAATTTTAGAAACTAGAGAGTGGTGGCAAAATTAGTGTTGAATATGAATTTCTCATGGGCATATTATCATAGAAAACTGAGCTAACAATAATTTATTTATTTTTATAAATTTATTTTATTTTTGGCTGCATTGGGTCTTCGTTACTGGGCCCGGGCTTACTATAGTTGTGGCGGGCGGGGGCTGCTCTTTGTTGTGGTGCATGGGCTTCTCATTGCGGTGGCTTCTCTTGTTGCCAAGCATAGAATCTAGGTGCGTGGGCTTCAGTAGTTGTGGCACGTGGGGTCAGTAGTTGTGGCTCGCAGGCTCTAGAGTGCAGGCTCAGTAGTTGTGGCACACGGACTTAGTTGCTCCGCGGCTTGTGGGATCTTCCCAGACCAGGGCTTGAACCCGTGTCCCCTGCATTGGCAGGTGGATTCTTAACCACTGCACCACCAAGGAAGTCCCTGAGCTAGCAATAATTTATTTTTAAGATTAAGTTAAGATGCAAGAGGGAGGAGATATGGGAATATATGTATATGTATAGCTGATTCACTTTGTTATAAAGCAGAAACTAGCACACCGTTGTAAAGCAATTATACTCCAATAAAGATGTTACAGAAAGAACGATTAAGTTAAACACTTTAAAATTTACTAAACACTTCTAGTTTTGGTTGTTTAAAAATCTTAATTATTACTTCTTTGAAGAGTCTCTTTGTTAGGTACATGTGCCTTTTTGCCCAATACTTACTCTGATTATAAATAGGTAACAGTCATTATGAATTTGGAAAATATGAGAAAATTAAAACCCATTTGGTGGTAATGATTTTATTGCACCCTATCAATAATATTGTCCCATGTCTTCCAGTTATATTTTTGCAAAATCCCTCTTTTCTGTTATTTTTAGAAATTCATAGTTTCCTCTGTAGGACTAGAAAATATAAAAAATTTCTATAAGACAACTATTTGACATAACTTTCGAAATTGTCATAAACATTTAATATGTGCACATGGCTTTAAAGAAAAGATATATATATATATTTTAAATGAATTTATTTATTTATTTTTGGCTGTGTTGGGTCTTCGTTTCTGTGCGAGGGCTTTCTCTAGTTGCGGTGAGTGGGGGCCACTCTTCATCGCGGTGCGCGGGCCTCTCACTGTCTCGGCCTTCTCTTGTTGCGGAGCACAGGCTCCAGACGCGCAGGCTCAGTAGTTGTGGTGCGTGGGCTTAGTTGCTCCGCAGCATGTAGGATTTTCCCAGACCAGGACTCAAACCCGTGTCCCCTGCATTGGCAGGCAGATTCTTAACCACTGCGCCACCAGGGAAGTCCCTGAACATATATTTCTAAAACAATGCAGCAAATATAATAGAGGTATGAACAAAATCATACTCCAGAAGATAATTCAACTAATTACACCTGGGGGAACTGGGCATACTTCTGGCCTGAGGACTGAAGAGTGACCAGTAGTTTGCTACACAAAGGGCAGGGCAAGCCCATTCCAGAGCACAGGGACAAGTTTGCGTTAGAGTCACAGGTATTAAAAGGTAAGGGGAAGTTTATTGCTCCAGATCACAGAGCTGGGGTGAGAGGAGGGAGCATTACAGGAAGTGGGAGATGTAGTCAGCAGTCAGATGGTTCAAACTTTCTGCTCCTGAAACTATTTGAATTAAGTGGTTTCTAAACTGAGCTGATTGTCAGGAATGTCCAGGGAGCTTTCTTACAGATACCAAGATCCCACCTTCAGAAATTCCAACCCATTATGTGTGGGTGGGGCCCAGGAACACCTTTGAAAAGCCCCCGGGGTAATTCCGCTGCTGAATCAGGGTTTGGGGCTGCTTTTATGGGGGAAGGGTGAGCAAACAGGAGAGTGCAATACCTTTTGTAAGGCAGGTAAAGGCAGGTAACTGTGCAGGACGTAACCTGACCTCCTTCAAGTCTTTGCTCAACATTAAAAAAAAAAAAAAATCACCCCCCGTATCTTTTTTACCTAAACACTTATCTTCTAGCAGTTTACTTACTATAAGTTTACTAAGGATATTATCTGAATCCATTCATTAGAATGTAAGTTCAACAAAGGCAGTGGTTTTTCTCTTCTTTACTAGTGATCCTCAGATCCTAGAAGTCTGGCGCATAGCAGGCCTTCTGTTTTTGAATGTATGAATCAATCAAGGAGTGGACGATACGAGAATTTGGCCAGGACGGAGGCTGTGGAGAAGAAACGTGTAAGCTTGATGCAGGCAATTTGCTTAAAAACGAAAACTGAGGCAGTTGGAGAGAGAGGGGCACAGGTTAAAAAAATACTGTGATAGGGAGGAAGGCTAGTTTTTCCTTGTTTTCAAGTTTCTTTCTGATTTCACTCTCTTGCTTCCGGGTACATAATAAGCTCAAAACCTGCCAGAACTTTCCACCTGGTCTCCTAAACTAGCTAACCATACACCTGGGACCCACACCAGTGCAGCCGAGAAAACCCGGATAGCTGTATTCTTTCAAGGACGGGTGTCTGCCGCGGCGGCCTGCGACCTAGGCTCAAGCATGCGCAATAGACAGAGTCACCAGCGTGCGCGGGAAGCTCGGCCGCGTCCGATTATGATTGGCTGTCGCGGCGCACTCCCACCCACCGAAACACAGCGCTGGATGCTGATTGGGTGTCTCCTCAGAGGCCGGACGCCTCACGGGGAGCGAGGGAGGGGAGGCGGGAAACAGCTTAGTGGGTGCGGGGTCGCTCAGTTCCATCAGGCAGGCGGCGGAGAGGTTCCGAAATGGCGGTGCAGCCGAAAGAGACGCTGCAGCTGGAGAGCGCGGCCGAGGTCGGCTTCGTGCGCTTCTTCCAGGGCATGCCGGAGAAGCCGACCACCACGGTGCGCCTCTTCGACCGGGGCGACTTCTATACGGCGCACCGGGAGGACGCGCTGCTGGCCGCCCGGGAGGTGTTCAAGACCCAGGGGGTGGTCAAGTACATGGGACCAGCAGGTGAGGGCGGGGACGGCACGGGCTCAGGGGAGGACCCCGCGGAGTTGGCTCCTCTCAGGAAGTGGGAGGGTGTCGGGCAGGGAGACACGGGGGCGGGGACGCTGGTGCCTCGTGGGGCCACTGCGCGTGCTCCGGCCCCTGCCTGGCCGAATGGGGCGCCACCCGCCCCCTGCCCTGCCTCCATCCTGAGTCTGTTCCTCCGGAGCTGCCCCGGATCAGACCTAATAGCGATCGCTACGTGCCAGGCTTCGTGCGAGGCGTTTTAACACATTGTTCTATTTAATTTTGCTGCAGTCCGCGTGGGTGTCTGCTTCTCGCTCCAGCTTTGGCGCTGTGGATATCGTCACAAACGCCGCCAAACCTCTTTATCACAAACGCCAGTCCAGGATTGAGATTTAGAATAGAAGGGGGTTAGGGAGACCGATTTACGTCGCCAGCGTGATTTTGCCTGTTTAGCGAACGTCATTTATATCGCTGTTCAGCGCAGGGACCTATAGTGTCTACTGTTAATAGGCAGTATTGCCAAGTGGTCAAGACCTCGAACTGGAGCCAGATTGCCTGGCTTCAAGTCGCAGCCCCTCCACTTACCAGCTGTGTGGCCTTGAGCTAGTCATGTATGTCTGCCTCAGCTAGGCATTCAGTGCCCTCGGTAACCCATCGCCACCTCTCTAGCATCATCTCTCCCTGGCAAGCTACAAACTTCTCACCCTCTTGTAGTTAGATGTTCTGAACGTCGAGTTTTATGTTAATCTCTTTTATCCCTGGCTCCTAGGAATGAACATAATAGGAGGAGTAAGGAGTTGTGGGTTTTAGTCCTGCCTCTGCCATATGCAGATGGAAGGTTACTGACAAAAGCTGTTTCATTCATTAGATAGACATTTATTGAGTGCTGCCTTGTCGGGCAGGGTTATGGACACTGGGAGTACATAGATCAAAAGGCAGTATCCCCACCTTCACAGAGCTCCCCCTAGTGGAGAGCAAGGCATAAGTAATTCCAATTCCAGGTGAAAACCTATGGAGGATGCTCCATAACAAGTTGCCAAAGAGGCAGAGGCAGGATTGCCAAAGACTGGAGCCGTCAGAAGAGGCATTACAAGAGAGGTTAAAGTTCACTTGAGTCTTGAGAAACCCTGTACCCATTAGCAGGAACTTTCCGTTTCCCCTGAGTCCTCCCAAACCCAGGCAACTGCTAATCTGCTTTCTCTCTCTAGATTTGCTTCTAACATTGGTCTTTTGTGACTGATTTCTTTCACTTAACATTTTCAAGGTTCATCTGTGTTATCAGTACTTCATTTCTTTTTATTGCCAAATATTCCATTGTATGGATATACAATATTTTGTTTAATCCATTCGTTAGTTGATGGACATTTGGGCTGTTTCTTTTTTTTTTTTTTTTTTTTTGGGCTGTTTCTTGAACCAATACTTTTAATGTCGTCTGTACCCATTCTCTCCTTCCCTGTTGTGCCAGTGAAGAGATGAGCCTTTTGCTGTGGTCTGGATCCCCTCTCCTCGTCTCACAGATGGCTTTTCTGTTGATCATTTCTTCTCTCTTTGGTTCATTCTTTTGGCATTTAGACTTATTCATATCCTTTTAGCTACTTTTCAACAACTATCAAAACATTATTATAGGGGCTTCCCTGGTGGCGCAGTGGTTGAGAGTTCGCCTGCCGATGCAGGGGACACGGGTTCGTGCCCCGGTCCAGGAAGATCCCACATGCCGCGGAGCGGCTGGGCCCGTGAGCCATGGCCGCTGAGCCTGCACGTCCGGAGGCTGTGCTCCGCAACGGGAGAGGCCACAACAGCAAGAGGCCCGCGTACCGCAAAAAAAAAAAAAAATTATTATAATAAAGTCCTGTGAGGTGGGTTAGTACCTAGCTTCAATTTATAGATAGGAATCTGAGTCCCTAAAAGGAAGTTCCTTATCTTTTGCCTCTTTTGCTGTCAGAACTCAGTTTAGAAGCATCTCCTCTTGGAAGCCTTTCTTAACTCCCATCTTAAGGCTGCCTGGTTAGCTGCCCCTCTCATGTGTTCCTTGCCCTAGGACCTTCTCCTTACCTTAGACACAGCATTTATTTTACTCTATGCCGATATACTGAAAGCTCCCAGAGGGCAGGAACTCTGTCTTAACCAGTCTCTGCCTTAGAATCCCAGCACCTGGCACAGTGCCCACATGTAAGCACATTATCAGCTGAATGAAGATGGGGGCTCCAAATTATTCTTGAAGAGGAGAATCTTGTATCAACCTGAGGTTTTTTTTCTGCACCACGTGGAGGCTGGGTAGCTTTCTCTTCCAGTTCCCCTTCAGTCTTACTTCCCAGCTTTCAGACTTAAAGCATACAGCCAAGCTCTTCACCAGGAACATCCAGTGTGTCACAAACAGTCCTTTGAGAGAAATAGTATCTTCGGAGGATAACCTTTTTTTTTTAATATAAATTTATTTATTTTATTTATTTATTTATTTATTTGTTTTATTTATTTTTATTTTTGGCTGCATTGGGTCTTTGTTGCTGTGCATGGACTTTCTCTGGTTGCGGCGAGTGGGGCCTACTCTTTGTTGCGGTGCGTGGGCTTCTCATTGTGGTGGCTTATCTTGTGGAGCACGGGCTCTAGGCGTGCAGGCTTCAGTAGTTGCAGCACATGGGCTCAGTAGTTGCAGCACGTGGGCTCTAGAGTGCAGGCTCAGTAGTTGTGGCACACAGGCAGCAGGGATTCTTGTCCACTACTTATAACTAGTGAACTGATATTGAAAGTATCAGCTGTGTTTTGCTGTACAAAACAATTGTATTATGTCATTTAATTAATCTTTATGCTTATTTGTATTTGATATTTGTACTTGATATGATCTATTGTTAAATTTAGGTTAAATCTTTCATAAGATCCAGAATTGTCAGAATAATCTACAAGTATAATCTGAATTACCTTTAAGTGAATAATTTTTATTACCTATATTATATGAAAATTGAACTTTAATTCCATTTGATGATGTGGGTGATTTTATTTATTTTGTAAAGAAATTGTTATTTACAAATCAGAACTAAGGTGAGACGCTATATTCCATCTAAGACAATTTTTTAGCCTTGGCACTATTGATATTTTGGACCGAAGAATTAATTTGTTACTGTGAGGGGCTATCCTGTGCACATTTAACAACATCCCTGCCTCTTCCTACTAGATTCTGTTATTATTCCCTTTCCCCAGTTGTAACAACCTAAATGCCCCCCAGGCATTGACAATTGTCCGCTAAGGGAGCAAGATCTTCCCCGTTGAGAACCAGTGATGTAAGATGAAGGCCAGGAAGTTCGAAAACTCAGTTGACTGGATAGGGGAAATAGATGCACTCATACTTTACGGGTGGTAGTGTTAATTGGTACAGCCAACCAAGGGGGATAGTCTGCAATATTTATAAAAATCACACATATCATCCTTTGATAAAATCTAGTTTTAGGACTTTGTCTCACAGATACACTCAGATATTTGGAGAGTGAAGCACATACAAGGTTATTCATGCAACACTGTTTTAATAACAAAGATTGGAAACAACCCATAGGGAAGAGGCTAAATTATAGAAATTCCTTAGGTTCATTGGAACGTTTGCAGCTGTAAACAGAAAGAAGCTGATTATGTACTGATGGAACAATCTCCAAAATACTATATCAAAGTTAAAAAAAAAGATACAGTACAGTGTGTATAGTGTGCAATTATTTATGTAAAAGAGGAAAAAAGCAATGCCTTATATTTGCTTGTGTGTGCCTAGACTATGTTTGGAAATATATTCTATAAAGTGATAACACTTGGGTGGTGAACTAGATGTGTACGGGACAGTGGTGAAATGCAAGTCTCCTTTTTGATGTACCTTTTTGAGCCTTTGTTTTTTTTTCTTTTTTTTTGATGTGGACGATTTTTTTTTTTTTTTTTTTTTGCGGTACTTGGGCCTCTCACTGTTGTGGCCTCTCCCGTTGCGGAGCACAGGCTCCGGACGCGCAGGCTCAGCGGCCATGGCTCATGGGCCCAGCCGCTCCGCGGCATGTGGGATCTTCCCAGACCGGGGCACGAGCCCATGTCCCCTGCATCGGCAGGCGGACTCTCAACCACTGCGCCACCAGGGAAGCCCTAAAGTCTTTATTGAATTTGTTACAATATTGTTTCTGTTCCGTATTTTGGCTTTTTGGCCGCAAGCCATGTGGGATCCCACCTCCCTGACCAGGGATCAAACCCACACCCCCTGCATTGGAAGGCCAAGTCCCAACCACTGGGGCGCCAGGGAAGTCCCTGAACCTTCAAGTTTTGACCTATGTTACCTAGAACACTTTATAATGAATAATAACTAATTTATTTTTATGGACCTTTTGAAAAAAATCCTATACAAATACTATTGTAGTTATTACATAAGAGTTTTATTCAAACTTGTGAAAAACAAATGATAAAAAAGGACAAGTAGGATTAGCTGTATGTATATTGACTCATTCTTTTGTCTTTGTGTCTTCTCAATTTTTTATTTTGATGTGTAGGCTCCAGAGGTGCAGGGGGTTATGTCTATCCACCATTTTATACCCTTCATCTGCTAAAGTCTCTAGGACATGTAATAGGTGCTTGATAAATAGTTTATTGAGTGAATGAATTACTGGGAAAACAACATAGCTTGGGGGGAGGCATTGTGTTAGGTCTTCAACACTTATGACTTCAAATCCTCAAATCTGTAACATGTATTTTTAATATTTTTCTTTAGGAGCAAAGACTGTGGAGAGTGTTGTACTTAGTAAAATGAATTTTGAGTCTTTTGTAAAAGATCTTCTTCTAGTTCGTCAGTACAGAGTTGAAGTTTATAAGAACAGAGCTGGAAATAAGGCCTCCAAGGAGAATGATTGGTATTTGGCATTTAAGGTAATTATCTTCCATTTAAATTTAGTTGTGTTTAAGAGTAGACAAAATAAAAACATGAGAGAATTCTGTGTTGGTTTAATATTTTAGCCAGGTTGTGATAGTAAAATGCTGTGAGAAACTTTAATATTCTTTAGCATGTGGTTTTTAACATCACAGTTTAATAGCAATTCAGAAATTCAGTAAATCCTTATTATGAGTATGAATACTCTGAGCTTTGTCACTGTCCCTAAAACCTAAATAATAAATAGCCTTTACATAAAGTTGAATACCAGCATTAAAGAAGACTTGATTTTACTGTTTCTGAAGTAATATCACGCAAATTTACATATCCCAAATATCTATTTATACACGTTTGTAATGTGTTTGGATATTTGTATGTTCCTTTCTCTTTCATTAGACTGTAATGTTTTTAGAAGTGTGGAACTTTGTTTAATGCTGATCATATTCCTAGGTGTGCCTAGAAGGGCGTATTGACGTGCTTCTAATGCCTTCATGGAGATGGGGGTACTATTTTTTTTATTTAAGAACTATCTTTATTTTTAGCCTGTAAAATCATGTTTCTGTTTGTTCACACACAATAGCTTCACATAAATATTGGATAATGGTTAAAATGTTGGGGAGGTGAGATTTATCCTTGAAAGGGAATAAATGTGTGGTAAGGCGGGACGGTGTTCTGGGCTTGTATTTGGCTGATCTCATTTCTCCTCTGTCCCTCTGCATGACCTTGGCAAATTTCCCAGCCTTCTCCTATATCTGTTTCCTTATAAACAGTAAAATTAGAAGGTTTTTAAGATGTTTTCTGACCTGAAAGGCCTGTGAAAGTTTTTTTGTGAGGTTTAATACAACATTTGATGTTGGTGTTGCCCCAAATAGAATATTCTTCAGTATTCCTTCCATATTGCCTGCTGTCACCACCCCCCGCCTTTGTAAATGTTGACGTTTACTGAAGATTATATCTGAGAGCATTTATTCTTTATTATGGAATTTCCTCGGAATTTTCATTGCTACTTTACTGAGAAAAATGGGACTTATAGTTTTATCCTACATTTTGAAAGATTTTAATAGAAAATTGAGGGTACTACAAAGTGATGTTTTTCCATCTCATTCTTCACAGAGCTCAGTTAGTAACAACACCAAAATGTGGGATAATGAGTTCAGCTGGTTAACTGGATTATCAGCCCATCACACCTCACTCCTTTGTGTCATCAGAATCCTTTGAGATGCATTGTTTTTAACCCCTACCTTTAAGGTCAGGGGGGAAAAAAATCTTCAAATATGTATCTTTATCAAGTTAAAAGATAGTATCTTCATCCTGATATTTATTTTAAGAAGTTCAGATCTAAAACTGCTAAAACTGATTTATCTTTTCATTTTTAGCTTATTGATTATATTGTAAAGTATTAGTAATATTTAGGAGAGTTGACCTCTATAATTGACTTTTTTGTTTGTTTAATTTTTGGCCTTGCTGTGCGGCTTGTGGGATCTTACTTGATAAGCTAGCTACTAGTTCGCTTTTGAGAGTTTTTTTAAGGTGTGCATAACCTGTGCGTGTAAATCCAAAGCCTGTATGTGAAAATATGATGTTCATATTTGTGATTGAATCAGTGCTTTTTAAATTTGAGTATCAGGTAATACTAGCTTTCCTTTTTTTTTTTTTTTTTTGGTCGCAGGGATTGTACCCAAGCCCCCTGCAGTGGAAGTGCAAAGTCTTGACTGCTAGACCGCCAGGGAACTTCCTCCATTTCATTTTTGATCCAGATTTTAATCAATAATCCATACATAGTTGCAGGATATTCAGAACCATATTGAGAAAACATAAATGATTATCATGATTATGATGCTAAAGACATTTGAGAACTATTGATGGCTACTGGTTGCTTAAATTTGACTTGTCACTGTGCTCATTTGGACTATTTCTGACTATCTCATGTTTCATACTGTGGTCCATCAGTTGCCCCAGAAATGCCTCACGTTAACAGCAACCTGTTAGCTTCTGATCATGTTGAAGTACTGTTACCCACCAGCTTGACACAGGTGGAGCCAAAAGCAAAGAAACTTGACCCTTTACTTACCTTGCACAGTCTTAAAGAGATTTCTAATCTTTTTGAAATTTTGAAAATAGGTCAGGAACTTCTCTGGTGGTCCAGTGGTTAAGACGCCGCACTCTCAATGCAGGGGGCCCGGGTTCGATCCCTGGTCAGGTAATTAGATCCCACCTGCCACAACTAAGGATCCCGCATGCCGCAACTAAAAGATCCCGCATGCCTCAACTAAAGATCCTGTATGCCTCAACAAAGATCCTGCATGTGGCAACAAAGATCCCGTGTGCTGCAACTAAGACCCGGCACAGCCCCCCCAAAAAAAAAATTGGGCAAAGACCCTTTATTTGGAAGTCATTGATCTAGAAGAATCTTTGCATTTTACAAATAAATACATTGATATAGAGAGATGTCTATCCAAGGTTAATATTTAAGCTAATAATACTGTTTTTCTATGTGGTATAACTACTCAGTGAAAATTCTGATATGTGCAACCAGTAGGTAGTTTGGCAGAGTGTAGAAATTTAGGCATATCATTGAGAGGGTTATCACTTTGGGTACCTCAATGATTGTGTGAGTGAGTGTAAACTTAGATGCCAAATTTCAAACTGAAAATCGCTTTTGATACTGTTATTTTTAGATGTGCCCAAGTGTTCTGAAATTAATTGGAAAAGTAAAGAGGATACTTTATAGAAAATGTGGTAATATTAATTGGACTATATGGTTATAAGTAATGTTTTTTGGTAAGAAAACGTTTCATTAATAAAATTCATCTAGGTTGGGTAATTTCTGTTGGTTAGTAAAGTTTTAAAGTACATTCAACAGTTTCTTAAAATTTTTCTTTATTTTTGCTTAGGCTTCTCCAGGTAATCTTGCTCAGTTTGAAGACATTCTCTTTGGTAACAATGATATGTCAGCTTCCATTGGTGTTGTGGGTGTTAAAATGTCTACAGTTGATGGCCAAAGACAGATTGGAGTTGGGTATGTTGACTCCATACAGAGGAAGCTAGGACTGTGTGAGTTTCCTGATAATGATCAATTCTCCAATCTGGAGGCTCTCCTGATTCAGATTGGACCAAAGGAATGTGTTTTACCAGGAGGAGAGACTGCTGGAGACATGGGAAAACTGAGGCAGGTAAGGAAATGGAGTGTAGAGATAGAGGAGAATCCAAGGCTAGGAATGGCTCTAAATTAACATAATACTGTTTTACTGAAGGAAAAAAAATTTAAAAGGCAAAACCTTTTAAATCTAATCACAACAGGGTTTTGAGGAATGTCTTGATGTTTATCTTTGATAGAAACTTTGTATCTTTAATAGGACTTTAGAAGGAGCTGTTTCTTGTTTAAGACTTGTTCTACTTCAGATCATCCCCCAACCCCCCCCCCCCCCCCCCCCCCCCCCGCCTCCCGAAAGAGTAACTCAGTGCCATTTTAAAGAGATCACAATTGATAAAAGGAGTGCTTTCACAGTTGGGGGGTGCAGGGTGGGGAAGAGGTGATTTAGGGCCATTAAAGAAAAAAAACTATGACTGTATTTAGCCTGGATATATCAAATAAGTTGCAGTTCTTCAGGATTAATTTTTAATAGTTCAAGTGGAACTTTAGCCTATTATTATTATTATTTTGATTAATTTTTGACTGCGTTGGGTCTTCGTTGCGGTGCGCTGGCTTCTCGTTGCGGTGGCTTCTCTTGCTGTGAAGCACGGGCTCTAGGCACACAGGCTTTGGTAGTTGTGGTATGCAGCCTCAGTAGTTGTGGCTCGCAGGCTCCAGAGCGCAAGCGCAGCAGTTGTGGCTCACGGGCTTATTGCTTCGCGGCATGTGGGATCCTCCCGGACCAGGGCTTGAACCCATGTCCCCTGCATTGGCAGGTAGATTCTTAACCATTGTGCCACTAGGGAAGCCCTAGCCTCTTATTATTTTACTGATTCTTTTATTTTAACAAAGTTCGATTTTGCTATTTGTATAGATATATGGTTTATTATTTAGATGTTTAAGGGATGTTGTATTTCCCCCAAGGATTCTTTTCTTCTCATGAGCCTCAAATACAATAAGAACTACTTGAGAGTTAGCATATCTGTGCTGGGCATTTTTAGCATAAATAGTATTTAGGCAACTTTCCACAAGTATTATTCTGTTAAGAGTTTTTACTATTGAGACTATTTTTTGAAAGCTTTATGTGAGCCTAATTTTAAATTTCCATGAAAATTTCATTTACACATTTTAAAAATACATGTTAATACATATATTACCAGTGTCTTCTTGCATGTTGCATAAAAATTTAATGTGGGTTAATAATTTGTTAAGCTGTTATCACTTTATATTTGTCAGTGATACAGCATTCCTTATTGCTTTTCTTGTTCCTTTTCTCCTAGTAATTTAAAATATTTCTTGTAAAATAGGTTATTCAGAGAGGAGGAATTCTGATCACAGAAAGGAAAAGAGCTGACTTTTCCACAAAAGATATTTATCAGGACCTCAACCGGTTGTTGAAAGGCAAAAAGGGAGAACAGGTGAATAGTGCTGTGTTGCCAGAAATGGAGAATCAGGTATGTGGATTACAAATGTGAATTTACCATTAAATAGTGACTTTTTAGAAGGTTGCTCTGTCATCTATATCTCAAAGCCCTAAACTAGATCACTGATATTTAAGCTTATTTTAATCTATGAAGAAGCTTGTGAAAAACTCAAGGACTGACTAGAAAAATTTAAACATAACCTTAAATATAATTTCATTATATTTACACAATATGTATCCTTGGGGTAAGGAAGAGTTTATTGTTTTATTGGTTTCACCTGAAGGAGCCTGATTACTGTCACCTAAGTAGGTGAGGTAGCTTAGTTGTTTAGGGGGAAAAAGACCTATCAAAGTTTTACAATGTACGAGCTGTGGGGTTTTTAATAAATTACTTCAGTTTCATTATCTGTCTTACAGGATCGTTGTGGAGATTAGGAAGTAATAAGGGTGAAAGTATATACAGTGCATAATAATTGCATAATGTTACATTTAAACAATTCAAAAATTGGCACTGGTTATGTATGTTCAGTGTAGAAATGAATATGCAAACAATGTAACTTTTTAAGGGATTTTTCAGTGGTTGAAGTTTATCTTCAGTTTTTCAAATCTTTGAGGCAAGTATGATTTGAGGGATGTATTTTTATGGTAAAATATTAGAAACTCTTGACAGGTTATTTGTGGATCACTGATAAGTAAAATGAAGAATTGTATATTTAAATAAGAGCAAGCTCTAGCTTATTTTGAAAATTGATTTCAAACTACAATAAACAGACTATTATTACTATCATGATTTTGCAGTGATTGCTTATCACATGGTAGTTTGATCCTTATAAGCTAAGTTTACCTGTTTTACTTTTCTTGTGTGACAGAATCAGAAGCGTTGTGTATGAGCAATAATCCCAATATAGACGTTCCCTGACGTATGATGGTTGAACTTACAATTTTTTTTTACTTTACAATGGTGCGAAAGTGATACACGTTCAGAAGAATCTATACTTCGCATTTTGACCTTTTCCTGGGCTAACAATACTGAGTGCAATTCTCTCGTGATGCTGGGCAGGGCAGCGTGCAGCAGCTCCCAATCAGCACGCAATCACAAGGGTTAAATGACTGATACACTTACAACCATGCTGTCCCCATAGAACCATTCTGTTTTTCACTTTCAGCACAATATTCAATAACTTTTGAGTTATTCAACTTTATTATAAAATAGGCTTTGTGTTAGATGATTTTGCCCAACTATAGGCTAATGTAATTCTCTGAGCACATTTAAGTTAGGTGAGGCTAAGCTACAATGTTCAGTAGGTTAGGTGTATTAAATGCATTTTACATTTATGATGCGTTTATTGGGATGTAACCCCATCATAAGTCAAGGCAGATCTGTATTAGAGAAACTTACTTCAGCGTTGAAAATGGGAAGAAGCTTTTAGGGCTACCAAAAGGTGTTATCATCTGTGTTTTGTGGTGACGTAGCAGGAGATTCTTGTGACAACCTTATATATTTGTTAGAGTTTGGCAGAGGCAGATAGATGACTGTGTTATCAATTAGCAAATATATGCACATTCACAATGAATCTGGTATCGAGTATAAGTAGAACTTGTCATTGGGCTATCAGTTTGATGTCCTTAGCTTCTTTATTTTATGTAGTAGTAATATAGGCAGTTTATTTAAACATTTTATTTAAATACACATAGGAAAGTGCATATATCATAAGTGTATAACTAAATTTTCATAAATTATAAGTACCTACATGACCAGCACCCATGAAACAGAATAGTATCAGGATTGTAAAGACCCTTTTTGTTTTCTTCCAGTTGTTACCTCCACCAGGGGTAACCCTGCTTCTTACCTCTGACAGTATGAATTAGTTTGGTCTATTTTTGTAGTTTATATAAATGGACTCATACAGTTCATGCTTTTGTGTTTGATTTCTTTTGTTCAGTATCGTGTTTGTGAGATTTATCTATATTGTCGCATGTTGTTGTGGATTGTTTGTGCTTATATCTGTTGTTGTATGTAGTATTCCACAATGTGAACATGCCAGGCTGTATCCATTTTACTCTTGGTGGACATTTGCATAATTTCTACTTTTGGCTATTATAAATAATGTTGCTGTTACAGTAAATTTTCACTTTCTGAAAATCATTTTTTAGTCTTAGGTTTATTTAAACTTTGATTTTCTTGCTTTGGATTGGGAAAGAACAGGGAAAATGATAGTGTTTGAAATTTATTTTCATCTTGCCATTTGTTTTTTGAAAAAATCTCTGGAATTCTGGTGATAGTCATCTTTTATTTTAAATTCTTAATCTTAGGTTGCAGTTTCTTCATTGTGTGCAGTAATCAAGTTTCTAGAACTCTTATCAGATGATTCAAACTTTGGACAGTTTGAACTGACTACTTTTGACTTCAGCCAGTACATGAAATTGGATATTGCAGCAGTCAGAGCCCTTAACCTTTTCCAGGTAAGAAAAAAATACATGGGTTAAAAATATTGAGTGGTTAAAAATGTTTCTCTCTCTCTCTCTCTCTCTCTATATATATATATATAAGACTCTTACTAAGGAGCTTAAATATTTAAAAATATTATACTTAAAAGAGATAGTTTTGAATTACTGTATTTTTCTAATTGTAAGCTATATAAATAGTATTTGTCCTGGTTTTATGAATAATTTTGTGTATTAATAGCAGTTTTTAAAAATTACATTCTAAGAAGTTTTATGTCTAGAACTGCAATAATTTTGTGGTTTTGGTTTGGGGAAAAATATACAGCAGAAAATCAGATTAACAGGTTGAAAGTTTGATTTTCGGATGAGGAACCTTTGTGTACATTTCTATTTAATATTTGAAGAATGTTAAGTGTTTTTTGTTTGTTTTTACAAGTTTGGGGAGTGTAGGGGTTGGTTATTTTTAAATTTTTTTTGGCTGTGTGGCTTGTGGGATTTTAGTTCTCCGACCAAGGATCAAACCCAGGCCCTCGGCAGTGTGGGCACAGAGTCCTAACCACTGGACTGCCAGGGAATTCCCAGTGTCAAGTGTTCTTGTTCCGCAAATTACTTAATCATTTTTCATGCCATAGTAAGGTTTTCACTAATAAGCGTGCCATTTTTCTATTTTATTTTTTGTTCACTAGGGTTCCGTTGAAGATGCTACTGGCTCTCAGTCTCTGGCTGCATTGCTGAATAAATGCAAAACCCCTCAAGGACAAAGACTGGTTAACCAATGGATTAAGCAGCCTCTCATGGACAAGAACAGAATAGAAGAGAGGTATATTACTAGTATATTCTTTTGTAAGCTCTGAGTAACTTCCAGTCACTCCATATGATTATACCACTTATTGTAACATGCAATTTTGCACCTATATTTTAGCATCTAACTGCACAGAAAGCTAATAAAGTAATAGAGTAGTAATGATTTAGATTGATTAAATAACTTATTTTCTTAATTATTTTTTTTTTCCTCCACTATGAAAAAGTAAAATTTTATTAGGGAGGTGCTGTGGATAATGTCTCAGCATGAGCTTGGGAGCCGGATGACCTTGGTTCATGTTAAGGCTCTACCACTTAGGAGCTGTGTTATATTGGGTGTTATTCAACCTCTGTGTGGCAGTTTCTTCCCTTTTGAAATGCCAGTAATAACACACCTACTTCTTAGGGTTGTTATGAGGATTTGATGATTTTCTGAGGATTAGATGATCTGATGTGTATAAAGTACTTTGAACAAGGTCTGGCACATAGGAAGCACTTATGCTTTATTATTCTAGAAAGGATTTAAGGCAGCCTAAATGTATTTCAGAAAATCTTCAAAATTGAGGAAATAAAAGTTATATAATGCTGCTGTCCTAATATAATTAGCATTGGAGTAGGTTTTATTTTGATCTTTTGTTTTAGATACAAGTTTTAAAGCTTAAATGAAGTATACTGTGCATAAGAGCACAACTCCTAAATGTACAGTTTGATGGATTTTCACAAAGTGAACACATTGGTAATAACACACAAGTCAAGAAACAACATAGCTAGCATCCCAGAAACTCCCCTCAATTATCCTGATAGTTACTACCTCTCCTCATTTCAAGAGTAATTACTATCCTTCTAACATCATAGATTAGTTTTGCCTGTTTTTGAACTGCATATAAATAAAATAATTTTCTATAGTGCAATCTTATGTTTGATAATCTTTTTAAAAACATAATTGTAATCCTAATATAGTTTTGTGCCCTTGTTTTTTCCCACTTGTGCTTACATTATCATAAGCATTTTTTAGTGTTGTTTTATGTTCATATTCAGCATTTTTAATAAGTACATAATTTATTGACTGGATATACTTTACCTTTTTCAGTAATTAGGTTATTTCATGTGACCTTATTGTATACCTAATTTTTTTTTTTTTTTTATAACTTTTTTTTTTTTAAATTAATTAATTTATATTTCTTTTTGGCTACTTTGGATCTTTGTTGCTGCGTGCGGGCTTTCTCTAGTTGTGGTGAGCAGGGGCTACTCTTCCTTGCGGTGCGCGGGTTTCTCATTGCGGTGGCTTCTCTTGTTGCAGAGCACGGGCTCTAGGCGCGCAGGCTTCAGTAGTTGTGGCGCACAGGCTTAGTTGCTCCGCGGCATGTGGGATCTTCCCGGACCAGGACTCGAACCTGTGTGCCCTGCATTGGCAGGCGGATTCTTAACCCCTGTGCCACTGGGGAAGTCCCTATACCTAATGTTTTCGATTTGGTAAATTAAGATATATTGCCAGGATAGGTAAAAGAGAGTCAGTATTTTTATGGATTTGATGTTGTCAAATTGTTCAAGAATTTGTTGAATATCTACTGAATTCTGATGGTATAAAGCATGGTGATCACTTGACTATTTGGGACTCTGTGTATGCCAGGCAAACGTAAAATAGTTGATCAGTATCATAAGACACTCTGCAGATAACTACCAAGCTAAGTGTTGATCCTGTGGATTCTCAAGGGTCTTACAATAAAAATAACTTATGAAGTCAGTGATTCGTGGGTATGTTGATATATCATTGAAAATGCAAAAATGGAAATGCTAAGGCAACTTTCTGAAGGTAGTTTTGTTGGGGAAGAAAAGTGGAATTTAGTAACTTAAAATAAGAAATAGGAAGGATTGGATATTTGCAAGTAATTAAGGCAGTTTACAATTTTTTATTTTAATTATTTGTGAGTAAGTAACTACATTAACGTGTGTCAAAAGTCCAACAGAACAGAAGGATATACAGTGATGAGTCTCTTACTCTTGTCTTCCAGTTTCTCAGTACTCTTTTCTCAGGGCCTCTTGCACAGCTCCAGGGACACATTTCTTATTGTACTCTTTGTGAATTGCCAACACCTGCCCTGGGAGTAACTGGTCTTAATCAGTTTCTTGAGTATCCTACCATGGAAAGCCTGTGCCTAAACAAGTAAAAATTTATGTCTGTTCTCCCTCATCTTTTAGTTGTTTCTTAAAAGAAATATTAGGTAATTTAAATAATTCCCAAGATCTAGGTCATTGGTTTTATTTTTAACTTTGGGCTTGTGGGAACAGGGCACCTGTTAGTGGTCCTCTTCCGGCTTAACAACTAGAGCCTGCATGTATTTAAACCCTTCAAAAACCTTACATACTGTTACCAGAATAACAAATTATTTAGAAGACAAGATATCAAAATTAATTTTTTTGACTGTAAGTAAAGGTTATTTTCATAGGACATAGCAATAATTTCCAAAATCTGGTGGCCTTATAAGACTTATTACTTAGAAATAACGTTTGCGAGAAAGGCTTTATTAGTCAAAATATGATCTACTAAGATAAGAGGAAATATTTTCCCCTTTTTATCTTGGGGAGAATTTTTTTTTTTTAACCAGCAATTACTAAGGCCTGTGGTTTTCAAAGCCAAATGCTGAAATTCCACAGACCAGGAAGAAAAAGTTATACTCCTTAAGGCAGACTTTCATTGGAACAGTTTCCTTTTGTTTTTTTTTTTGCGGTACGTGGGCCTCTCACTGCTGTGGCCTCTCCCGTTGCGGAGCACAGGCTCCAGACACACAGGCCCAGCAGCCATGGCTCACGGGCCCAGCCCTCCGCGGCATGTGGGATCTTCCCGGACCAGGGCACGAACCTGTGTCCCCTGCATCAGCAGGCAGACTCTCAACCACTGTGCCACCAGGGAAGCCCCAGCCTCTCTTTCTTTTTTATCACCGTTTCTCAATTCCACCTGCTGTGATACCCCATGCTTTCTAGTTAATGCTTTCCTGGGGTTCTCAAGGCAAGTCTATTAACTCCCTCTCTAAGCATTTAAGATTGATCTTCAGGATTACACACTGAATCAAGTTTTTTCTTTTTTAATATTTATTTATTTTTTGGCTGCGTCGGGTCTTAGTTGTGGCATGTGGGCTTAGTTGCCCTGCGGCATGTGGGATCTTAGTTCCCTGACCAGGGATCGAACCGGCGTTCCCTGCATTGCAGGATGGCTTCTTAACTACTGGACCACCAGGGGAGTCCCCAGGTTTTTCTGTTTTTTACTGTCATTGTTTTGGGATGATTTTCTAACAGAGAAAGTGGTGGAAAGCTCTACTCCACCCTCTTAAACAGTAAGTGAGGAGTTAAAGTGTGTGGCTGTGCGGTGAATTCTGTTAAGGAAAGGAAAGATTTCTCTTTTTCTTCTATTTTTATTAGAGCAGACATAGGGACAATTATGACTAGATGTTTGAGTTTAATGCATACATCTTGTCCAGGACTATAGCCCAGTGCTAGGTTCAGGAACAATGATGAAAATAGGATTATTTTAAGTTACTGTCAGGCTCTTAGGAGGAAGAGAAGACAGGTTGCCTGGCACTGTACTAAGCATCTCATGTTCATTAGCTGTGTGGTGATGGAGGCTGGCTTTAAAGCCAGGCTGGCCTGACTCATGGGCCTGACTTTAAGGCCCATGCCCTTAAATGCTGTACTATATATTTTTTTAATATAAATTTATTTTATTTATTTACTTTTGGCTGCGTTGGGTCTTCGTTGCTGCATGCAGACTTTCTCTAGTTGCGGCGAGCAGGGGCTGCTCTTTGTTGCGGTGCTCAGGCTTCTCATTGTGGTGGCTTCTTGTTGCAGAGCACAGGCTCTAGGTGTGCGGGCTTCAGTAGTTGCAGTGCGTGGGCTTTAGAGCTCAGGCTCAGTAGTTGTGGCGCATGGGCTTAGTTGCTCCATGGCATGTGGGATCTTCCCAGACCATTAGCAGGTGGATTCTTAACCACTGGGCCACCAGGGAAGTCCCTGTACTGTATTTCTTGTTTCTGTCAATTGTATTTAATGTGATCCAAGTTGGATTAACATCAGAAGTGAAATGTACTATTTTGGCTTTTATTTAAGTTATATCCATGGAATTGCATTATGTGTTGTAATGCTCATTTTTCCATTCATTAAAACCTATTTGCACTGAGACTACAAATACTTTTTAGCTAATGGCTTAAATACTTTAATCTCCAAAGAGAATTGATGTGTTATTACCTTTTAGGAGTGAGTTTCTGGGTATTTCTTCCTTTTGTGCTTTATCTAACAATCAAATTAGGAATTATAAGAACACTGTCCATATTACTATTTTTGCACTTATTTTCTGATAGGTCCAAAGAGTCCTCATGTTTGCACATACACTAGGACTGTTACTAGTACTTTTAATCTTGTGGGATTTTTTTTTTGTTTTTTAGTCTTTCCATAGATTCATCTGAAGCCTTGGTAATTTTCCCATGTTTTTTCAAAGTTACAATTCTTTAAAGAACATTGAATATATGTTAGCATATGAAATAGTTCACTCGTGAAATTGCTGATGATATCATTTGCATATGTTGAATTTGGTATTCTTACTACCTTCTAGTTTAAAACTGAGTATTTCTTTTTCTATGACATTTAATATGATTAATGCAGCAATCTTATTAGAAATATATATCTCCAAATAAAAGTGGTTCCGGGCTTCCCTGGTGGCACAGTGGTTGAGAATCTGCCTGCCAATGCAGGGGACACGGGTTCGAGCCCTGGTCCAGGAAGATCCCACATGCCGTGGAGCAGCTAAGCCTGTGCACCACAACTACTGAGCCTGTGCTCTAGAGCCTGCAAGCCACAACTACTGAGCCCACGTGCTGCAACTACTGAAGACCACATGCCTAGAGCCTGTGCTCCACAACAAGAGAAGCCACCACAATGAGAAGCCCGCGCACGGCAACGAAGAGTAGCCCCCCCTCGCCGCAACTAGAGAAAGCCCGTGTGCAGCAATGAAGACCCAACGCAGCCAAAAATAATAAATAAAATAAATTTATTAAAAAAAAGTGGTTCCTATAAATGTAGAAATGGTGGTGGTGCTTATGTGATAATATATCATGCTTCTTGAGGCAGTGTACTTCCAGGGTTATATTAAGACTTAGACCTAGACTTCTTTCCAGGTTATATTAAGTGTCCTTTTGTGCAAGGATGTCTTTAGTTAGTAGTCTGTATTCTGTAGAAACAGAGAGGTCTGGAGGTCATACAGTGAGTGCAGTTTCTTTAAAACAGCAAAGCATTGCTCTGGCCTCAGAGGAAGAACAGGAGGGCTATCACTCTATTGCTTTTCTACCACTTTTTTCTGCTTCCAAATCGAGTTTAGTGGAAACCCCTTTTTTCTGGTCTCTGGGCTGATCTGCTAGTCCCTTTGAATTTTATTTGCCTTCCTGTCCAGTCTGCACCACAAAGGCAACCCTCTTTCCAGTGCTTTCATGGGGGCCATAGAATTTCTTGCCCCATTGGTTCTTTGTCATACTGGCCCCTCTCTCCTTAGCTTTGTTTCTCAATTAAAAGTTTCTGGGGCTTCCCTGATGGCGCAGTGGTTGAGAGTCTGCCTGCCGATGCAGGGGACAAGGGTTCGTGCCCCGGTCCGGGAAGATCCCGCTGGACCCGTGAGCCATGGCCACTGAGCCTGCGCGTCCGGAGCCTGTGCTCCGCAACGGGAGAGGCCACAACAGTGAGAGGCCCGTGTACCGCCAAAAAAAAAAAAGTTTCTCGATAAGGTCACACAATGCTGATTGGACCCACTGTACTTTCAAGCTATCTAGTTTTCACTGCTGCCTGGTATTACTTTTGTTACATGACTCATTTCAGTGACCAATCTAACATTTTTTATTTTCCCTTCAGCTGCCTCCTACGTGTAAGCAGATGATCTCCTCCCTGATTCTTACAATCTCAAAATGTACCTGTATTTTCAGTCTTTTACTCCCTGGCTCTTTCTCAGAAGAGGAAATAATGCTCTTTCCTTTCCAAAGGCAACCTTTCCATTTTGCCTTGGTTATAGTTTTTTTCCCTATTCCTTCTCTGCTTCAGTTTTCTTCCAGTGCATCCTGTACTGTTCTCTCTTCAAGTCTCTGCTCTTGCTGCTCTACCCTCCCCTCCCAAGCATTTTCCTCAAGATCCTATCTCTTTAAATCCCAACTATTTAGAATATAGGCAAATGAAATACCCCAAAACGAGGTTCCCCAGCTTCCATAGGAATTCTCTGCTTTCTTACTTGTATCACATTTCATTGCATTTTGTATCTTGGTTGTTACTCAGCACTAACTGTAGGATGCAACATGTCCTTCTCCACTAGATTGAAAATTCCTTGAAAGCATGTTCCTTTCTCTTATATTTTGCCATACTCTTTTCTCTTTTTTAATTTTCTCAAGCCTATGTAGCAGATTATCTGCTATTTAATGTATCAAATGAGTGGTTCTGTCTGCGTTAAACCATGTGAAGAACAGATAAAGAAGAGGCTCAAAAACTTGTATTTAGGTACCAGATTTGTTCTCAGCCATATAAATAAGCTGTCATGAAATTCCAGTCAACTGTTTTTACAGTGAGAGATCAGAAGTGCTGGTTTTAAAGAACAGAATGGTGATTTTAAAATATCAAAAATTTCATGACTAATTTTATAACTTATTCTTTTGGAATTTTAGAGATTAACTGACCCTAAAAATTATCTTGTATTCCAGTCAACTTGTGCATTAATGTATCAAATTGTGACAGCTGAGTAATTTTGAGTAGAATTGACAGGTATACTCTGTTTTGCCAACACTAACTTTGGTACTTCTGAAATTGTGATTTGAAAGTGGGATTGTCATGGAAACAGTAGAGCAGTCTTTTTTAAAAAAAACCTCTGTTAACCAGAACACAAACTAATACTGTAATTATTTCTGAAATGGCATGTTGAATAGACTCGTGAAACTAGCAATTTATTAGACTTTTTTAAAAAAATAAATTTATTTATTTTTGGCTGCATTGAGTCTTCGTTGCTGCTCACGGGCTTTCTCTAGTTGCGGTGAGCAGGGGCTACTCTTCACTGCGGTGCACGGGCTTCTTATTGCAGTGGCTTCTCATTGCAAAGGACGGGCTCTACCTGCGCGGGCTTCAGTAGTTGTGGCACATGGGCTCAGTAGTTGTGGCGCACGGGGGCTTAGTTGCTTTGTGGCATGTGGAATCTTCCCAGACCAGGGCTCGAACCCGTGTTGCCTGCATTATCAGGTGGATTCCTAACCACTGCGCCACCGGGGAAGTCCATTATTAGACTTTTAATGATATCCAGACCAAAGACTGAGGGGGCTGTGTATCTTGCCTTGTGCTATGTGTTTTAGAAGCTTTTTCATTCCCTTGCTGTTTTACTTAATACTCTTTCTGGAACTTTATGCTCTTTTTTTAAAAAAATTAAAGTATAGTTGATTTACAATGTGTTAATTTCTGCTGTACAGCAAGGTGATTCAGTTATATGTATATACATTCTTTTTTTATATTCTTTTCCATTATGGTTTCTCATAGGATATCGAATACAGTTCCATTTGCTATACAGTAGGACCTTGTTGTTTATCCGTTCTATTTATAATAGCTTACATCTGCTAACTCCAACCTCCCACTCAATCCCTCTTGCCCTTGGCAACCACAAGTCTGTTCTGTATGTCCATGAGTCTGTTGCTGTTTTGTAGATAGATTCATTTGTGTCATATTTTAGATTCCACATATAAGTGATATCATACGGTATTTGTCTTTCTCTTTCTAACTGACTTAGTACGGTAATCTCTAGTTGCATCCATGTTGCTGCAAATGGCTTTATTTCATTCTTTTTCATGCCTGAGTATTATTCCATTATATATATGTACTACATCTTCTTTATCCATTCATCCATCAGTGGACATTAGGTTGCTTCCATGTCTTGGCTCTTGTGAATAGTGCTGCTGTGAACATAGGGGGTGCATGTATCTTTTTGAATTATAGTTTTGTCTGGGTATATGCCCAGGAATGGGATTGCTGGATCATATGGTAATTCTATTTTTAGTTTTCTGGGGAACCTCCATACTGTTTTCCAAGTGGCTGCACCAACTTTCATTCCCACCTTTTCTCCACACCCTCTCCAACATTTGTTACTTATAGACTTTTTTAGTGATGGCCATTCTGACTGGTGTGAGGTGATACCTCATTGTCGTTTTGATTTGCATTTCTCTAATGATTAGTGATGTTGAGCATCTTTGCATGTGCTTATTGGGCATCTGTATGTCTTCTTTGGAGAAATGTCTATTTAGGTATTCTGCCCATTTTTTGATTGGGTTGTTTGTTTTTTTGTTGAGTTGTATGAGCTGTTTGTATATTTTGGAAATTAAGCCCTTGTCAGTCGCATTGTTTGCAAATATTTTCTCCCAGTCTGTAGGTTGTCTTTTCGTTTTGTTTGTGGCTTCCTTTGCTGTGCAAAAGCTTCTAAGTTTGATTAGGTCCCATTTGTTATTTTTGTTTTTATTTCTATTGTCTTGGGAGACTGAGCTAAGAAAACATTGGTAGGATTTATGTCAGAGAATGTTTTACAAAATTATCTCTTCTAGGAGTTTTATGGCATCATGTCTTATGTTTAAGACATGAAGCTTTTTTTTTTTTTTTTCTTTTTGTGGTACGCGGGCCTCTCACTGCCGTGGCCTCTCCCGTTGCGGAGCACAGGCTCCGGACGCGCAGGGTCAGTGGCCATGGCTCACGGGCCCAGCCGCTCCGCAGCATGTGGGATCCTCCGGATCGGGGCACGAACCCGTGTCCCCTGCATCAGCAGGCGGACTCTCAACCACTGCGCCACCAGGGAAGCGTTTTTAAGCTATTTTGAGTTTATTTTTGTGTGTGGGGTGTGAGGCTGTTTTAGCTTCATTGATGTACATGTGGCTGTCCCAACTTTCCCAACACCACTTGCTGAAGAGACCGTCTTTCTCTCATTGTATATTCTTGCCTCCTTGGTTGAAGATTAATTGACCGTAGGTGTGTGGGTTTATTTCTGGGCTCTCTATTGTGTGGAACTTTATGCTCTTTAACAATGTTGGTTACTTATGATTCTGTGGTCAGCTTGAGAGGAAACAGTGATAATATACTTGGTGGAACAGGAAAGAAGCATAGGGAGATTCTAGATCAGAGATGTCTTCTCTGTGGATACTTACCATTTATGGAGAGTGGCCTAAGGAGTTTTAGGAAAAGAAGAGGAAAAGAAAGATGAGGTAGGTGAAGCCAACATCAGGTTTCTTTCATCCTTTTCCTGACCCTATTAAACTTCTCTTCCTGCTTTATCATGAGAACTCAGAAATTTCTTGTGATTGTTAGAACTCACGTTTTTAAACTGTTCTGGGCCGAAGAATCACTTGAGAAGCTCATTGCAATTTCACAGGTGGGCCCCAACCTTGGGGATTCTGTATTCCACCTCCAAGTGATTTTAATATGGGTAATCTTGGATCAAACTTTTAGAAGCCCAGTTAGAGCCAGAGGATTAGCTAGGAAGGCCCAAATTTGCTGTGATTTGGCTGCATCCCTGACTCAGTTTTGTTTGCTTTGTTTTTAAAATCTAGAGTACAAGCCATAGAAATCTTTTCTGGAGCAGTGAGTGCCTGAATAATTGCTTGTTTATATAGCCTGTGACTGGTTTGTAATACAAGCTTGGTAGCAGATTATTTCCCCTCTAATTTGGCATTTGCTACAACAAATATATCTACTACCAACTCCCTGAATATTATCTTGACATTCTATAGAATTTGTTATTTTTCTCTTTATTTTCATCTTTTAAAGTGATTCAAGGTCCTTTAAACCAGTGGCCTAGCCTGGGGCTGTCCTCCCCTCCCCTGCCGCCTCTGGGACATTTGGCAGTGTCTGGAGACATTTTGGGTTGTTACTCTGGAAAGAGTATAGTGGGTGGAATTCAGGGATGCTGTTAAACAGCACAGAACAACCCCTCACGGCAAAGAATTATCTAGCCTAAATGTCAGTATTGCCACGATTGCAAAGTCTTTTTTTTTTTAACTTTTTACTCTATATCGGAGTATAGCTGATTAACAATATTGTGATAGTTTCAGGTGCACAGCAAAGCGACTCAGCCATACATAAACACGTATCCATTCTCCCCCAGGCTCCCCTCCCATCCAGGCTGCCACATACCAAGGTTGCAAAATCTTGCTTTAATATTTGTAGTCATTATATGATAACTACAGGGGCAGCATATTTTTCCCTTCATATGACATGCTAGATGAACATTATGATGATGCAGGAATTGTAAATGCTGATGGAGAGATCAGTAAATAGTTAAGAAATTTAGAAAGCTGATTTGGTTCCTTTTCCTGTTCCTGTGCAATTTGAGGATTAATTTACTACTCATATAATTTACAAATGTAAGGAAAATGGTTGTTCATCTGATAGCGTTCTAAACCTAGGATCGTCTCCTGTGCCCTCGCCATTTCCCCTACCTTTGAATGTTAAAGTTTACCTTTCAGCTATTACTTCAATACCATCTACTACATAGTTTTTCATACTGCATGTTGTGACCCAGTGGTGGGTTGTGAAGTTAGTGTAGCAGGTGATAACTAGCATTTTTGAGAAGTTAAATACAATAGAAAAATAAAAGAGTGTACCACATATAGTAAGAGTTAAGTTTTGTCTTGCAAAACCTATTTTAATTATTTGTTGTCAGGGAGGAAAGTTTCTTTTTCCTGCTACTCTCCTAGTTCTTTGGCTGTGGCCCTATGAATTGGACTGACAAAAGACAGATTAACAAGAGAAAAAACAAACAGATGTTTATGCTTACATGTGGGAGCACTCAGAGATGAGTAACTCTAGGGTTAGTTGGAACTTGGGCTTATATAGCATCTTAGCAAAAGAACAGTAAATCTTCAGAGAAGTGACAAGACAAAGGAAAAGGACTTTGAGTTCCTAGGGCTACAAATTGTGGGAAGGGAAATGTATGGAAGCTAAAGGTAGAGAAAGGCTAGCTGGTAGGGTTATGTACGTTCCTCTGTTGCCATCTCCAGGCTGTTAAGGGTCTAAAGTTGAGATTAATTGTTGTCCTTCCTGGTAAAGAAGGAAGGGGGAGCACCTTGGTAAATTTATGTCCTGCTTTTGGGCAAATAGGGAGAAGGCAAAGAGCTTTCCTTCTTTCTGCTCCTTCTCAATTGTCCTCAACTAAAAATACTCCTTAAGGACCAAAGTAGTCCTTATGGACACTAGAGTGGCATGTTTTGAGGTGGCTTATTTTGGGTCATGATGTAAAACTATATTTCTTGCTGTGGATTACAGGGAAAAAAATGGAAAGCCACTGATTCCAATAAATTACAAAAGCAATATAAGCTGTGTGTTTTATAGTTCTTGAAACAAGCTAAGATTTTATTTATTGATTTTGTGAAGCAATAAACTTATTTCAGTTTTTTAATTAGAAAATTTTGGCTTTTACTATCATGAGGTAATTTTAGAATGCATTTTGAATTTATAAGACTTTCTGATAGAATAAGTACTGAATTTGGCAACATTCTTGAATTGTAATTCTGTTTCGTTAAAGATGTTTCATTAAAGATCATTTTGGCTTTGTACTATCATTAGGTAATTTTAGAATACATTTTGAATTTATAAGACTTTCTGATAGAATAAGTATTGAATTTGGCAACATTCTTGAATTGTAATTCTGTTTCATTAAAGATCATTGTTTCCATGTGCAATAATGTGTCAATATCAACAGTCCCAATAATGAGATTCCTCTATTTAAGAAATGTCAATTTGATGAAAGGCAAACAAAATTGGGTATATTTCAGTATCATGATACTACTTAACTAAACATTAATTTGGTTATTAACTAATCACAAACTGCTTACATCACAGTGTTATGGAGCTTTCCATCCTCTACAAAAAACTAACATTTCAGAATAGATTCAAGCTTCTTACATGGAGTTTTTGAGTTGAGACATGCACCTAGTTGCCAAATTTTAGTTTCACACTAAAATATTTAAGATTAATTCTAGTATAATTTATTTCAGATTAAATTTAGTCGAAGCTTTTGTAGAAGATGCAGAATTGAGGCAGAGTTTACAAGAAGATTTACTTCGTCGATTTCCAGATCTTAACAGACTTGCCAAGAAATTTCAAAGACAAGCAGCAAACTTACAAGATTGTTATCGACTCTATCAGGGTATAAATCAACTCCCTAATGTTATTCAGGCTCTGGAAAAATATGAAGGTAATAAAATGATTTTGTTTTTGTTTTTTTTCACTCTCAATATACTTAGCAAATGTTCTGTCCTTTTAAAGTTGGTTCTGGTGACTCATCTTTACGTTTTCCTAATAGGTTTGTATTGCCCTCTGGCTGTGCTGTATCACAGAAGCCAGAAGTTATGAGACAATTTAGAATTTTTGTTTTTTAGAAATGAACATTAGGATTACGAGGTTTATTAATAGGTGTCTTGCACTAACAGTGGCAGTTGAACAGGGTTTGATTGCTAAAGACTCACAGGACCCGAAATGACAGTGCTTACAAACACATGGTTTATTACGGGAAAAGGATACAGTCTAGCAGCCGCACTAAAGTAAGGATAATGCATCACAGCGAAAGGCTGTCACAGCAAGGGGGCCAGGGAGGTCAGGTGCAGGTACCTATAAAAAGGTCCTTGGTGAGGTGCACCTTCTCTGATCAGGGACCATTATTGTATGCAGAACACCTTGGAACCAGGGAGCCTAAAACAATCTTGCTGGGCTTCTTAATATTTTGCTGGTCTTGTGGGCGTATTCCTGTTCTGTAACTAGTTTCTGCAGCAGAGCCCTCTTGGGGCCTCAGTGAGACCAGGTGCAAATCATCGATCACATGGTACTAAGCTGAATGAACCACCTTGAATCTCCTGGGACCCAGAGATTACAAAACAACACAATTAGTATGTTTCATGCCTTGACCAGGGGTCATTGCCATGCAGGAACTTGAAAACACCAGAGGCTAATTCCAGGCCTGCTGGAATTAACCTTTCCAGTACACCTATGAAAGTTAAGGCAGAAGGTCTTGGTGGTAACAGTTGAAGTCAGAGGGAAGTTACTACAATAAAGTAAGCAAAGTCATATATTAGATAATCAATATAGTATTGGTGGATAAAATCAACTTGCTCTTACAAGCATAGTTTTTAACTTTAAGTGAACGTTAGTTTCTACAACAAATATTTTAGTAAGTACAGAGTTATATGTCTAATACATAAAGCATTTTAAGTTTCAGAGTTAAAAATCAACATCTCTTAGAGCTATGGAAAACAAACCTTTCAATATTATGAGAAAGCTTTATGAATTTTTTTATAGGCAGACTTAAAAAACTATGATGACTGGTACAAAATAAGTATAGATTTAATTTAAATTTTATGGTACCCTTCCCTCTTATTTATCTAACAGAGTGTAAAAGAAGAGCTAACTGCTTATCATTTCAGAGTACCACTGTATGAGAAGTACTGCTATTCTAGTCAAGGCTCCTCATTAGACTGATGAGGCTTAAATGCCCTAGAATTTAATTCAGTCCCACCAAAGTGGAATTAAAGAAAATGGGTCTTTAATCTTTTCTGTTTCACATTTCTTTAGTGTGGCTTAATTTCCCTCCTTTGTGCCTCAATTTCCTCATCCTGTAAATGAATATCTTCTACTGCTACCATTTTCTGATTGTCTCCTCTGGCTTCATTCCAACAGGATCAGTTGGAAGCACAAGGGGATTGACGGGTGTTAGGGATGTAATCATGGAGATAGGCTCTCTAAACAATTTACTCTTACCACTTAACATCAGCTGTTTTAAACATTTCTCTCACATCTCTTCCCTCATGAGGTAAAAAAGCCATCCTTGTCCCTGTGTCCTCCTCTTGTACCTGTACTCGGTGAAGTTTCTGAAAGCCTACATTTCCATATTCCATTCACTCCACTGGCTTCAGCCCTGACCCCTGTACTGAAATGGCATTTGCTAAGTGACTTACTTGTTGCTAAATTCAGTGAACATGGTCCAGTCCTTATCTTACTAGGTTTCACTGGTGAGTGTGACAGGCTTTTTTTCCTCCCAGTTTTACTGAGATATAATTGACATATAACATTGTATAAATTTAGGTGTACAACACAATTTGATATGTATATATTATACTATATAACTGATCACCACAATAAGTTAACATAGTCACCTCACTTAGTTTTTTTTCTTATGATGAGACCTTTTAAAGTCTAATCTCTTAGCAGCTTTTCGAATATACAATACAGTTTTTGTTTTTTGTTTTTATTTTTTTTTGCGGTACGCAGGCCTCTCACTGTCGTGGCCTCTCCTGTTGCGGGGCACAGGCTCCGGATGCGCAGGCTCAGTGGCCATGGCTCACGGGGCCCAGCCGCTCCGCGGCATGTGGGATCTTCCCAGACCGGGGCACGAACCCGTGTCCCCTGCATTGGCAGGCGGACTCTCAACCACTGCACCACCAGGGAAGCCCTTATTTTTGTTTTTTAATTACAGTCACCATGTTGTACATTACCTTGCCAGGACTTAAATCTTATAACTTGAAATTTATACCTTTTGACCACCTTCACCCATTTCCTCCACCCTCTGCCTCTCGCAACCACCAGTCTGTTCTGTGTTTATGAGTTTGGTTTTATTAGATTCCACATATAAGTGAGATCACAAAGTATTTGCCTTTCCCTGTCTCACTCTTTTCACTTGACATAATGCCCTCAAGGTCCATTCATGTTGTTGCAGATGGCAGGATTTCTTTCTTTATGGTTGAAGGGTACTCCGTTGTACATATGTATCACAGTTTCTTTATCCATTCCTTCGCTGGTGGACACTTAGGTTGTTTCCGTGTCTTGGCTGTTGTAAATGATGCTGCAGTGAATGTGGGGGGTGCAGATATTTCTTCGAGATAACGATTTTGTTTCCTTTAGATATATACCCAGAACTAGAATTGCTAGATCCTTCTATTTTTTGCCATCCTCTTCAGTGTAGTCACCCCACGCCCACCCCACAATCCCCAGTTGTATTTTTGGGCCCCTTTTCACTCAGTACCTGAAACTTTAAACCTGGGATTTTTGAATGAGTTCTTGAAAGTATCCTGAAATTTTATGCAAAATTTTGTGTATATGTATTTTTGGAGGGGTAAAGGATCTGCAAGTTTCAGCAGATATTCAAAAGTATATGTAAACCACCCCCCCCGAAAAAAGTAAGAAATATTGCTCTGCATATTCTCTGGGGAATCTTTCTTATTCCCTGAGATAAGTATGGAAGTTAGGAATTGGATTTGAAAGGCTTGGCTCTCTTCATGAACCTCTCTGCATATGTGTAGATTAATGTACTTGAGAGTTTTCAACAAGTCAGTAATTCCCTACTTTTTCGGTGTTACACTTAATATAAGACCTGTGAGATATCATACCATTAGACATCATCACATATAGACCTGTGAGATATCATAACATTATGTAAATCACATGCTTTACATTGTCAGTTTGATAACTGATGTCCAGTTAAGGTATTTGAAATCACCCAGCCTAGGAAATATTAAAGAAGGAAGACTGTTCCAAGTTTCCTGGTGCTTAGAGCTGTGTATTTTCTTTCAATAACATGGAACATTGGAGAATCTAGGTATATCCTAGTCACTGGGAACCTAACTAATCTCTCTTGAGTTGATTTACAATATTAGTTTCAGGTGTACAACATAGTGATTCAGTATTTTTATAGATTATACTCCATTTAAAGTTATTATAAAATATTGGCTATATTCCCTATGCTGTACAATATATCCTTGTAACTTATTTTACCCATGGTAGTTTGTACTCTTAATCCCCTACCCCTGTGTTGCCCCTCCTCCCTTCTCTCTCCCCACTGGTAACCACTAGCTTGTCCTCTATATCTGTGCATCTGTTTGTTTTATTATATTCATTTGTTTGTTTTATTTTTTAGATTCCGCATATAGATGATAACATACAGTACTTGGCTTTCTCTGTCTGACTTCATTAAGCATCATACCCTCCAGGTCATTCCATGTTGTTGGAAATGGCAAATTTTCATCCTTTTTTATGGCTGAGTAATATTCCACATATATATATATTTATATATATGTATGTATATGCACACACACACACACACACACACACATCTTCTCTGCCCGTTAATCTGTTGATGGACACAGGTCCCTTCCATATCTTGGCAATTGTAAATAATGCTGATAGGAATATTGGGATTTGTGTATCTTTTTGAATTAGGGTTTTCATTTTCTTCGGATATATACCCAGGAGTGGAATTGCTGGATCATATGGTAGTTCTGTGTTTAGTTATTTTTTTTCCATACTGTTTTTCATAGTGGCTGCACCAGTTTACACTCCCACCAACAGTTTATGAGGGTTCCCTTTTTTCTACATCCTCGCCAACAATTTCTTATTTGTGGTCTTTTTAATGATAGCCATTCTGACAGGTGTGAGGTGATGTCTCATTGTGGTTTTGATTTGCATTTTTCTGATGATTAGCGATGTTGAGCATCTTTTCATGTGCCTCTCTTGAGTTTAAAATGGCATTTTGCAGAGTTCAGCATAGCTCCTTAGCCTACTGACTTCATGGAGAAAGTCAAAACTGAGGCTAATTTATGAGGAAAAACCAGATGCACTCTCCTTAAAAGTAAAATCATTAAAAGTTTTAAAAAATATATTTGTATATTACTAGAAATTGAGTGTATTCTGCCATCTTGTGATGTTTTGGTTTTGATTAACTCTAGGTTTAATGTTATTTTAATGTTATTCCTGGGAAAAAAATGAAAAAAAGTAAATTCAGTGACAGCAGAGGGCAGCAACAGTTTAGAAAGTAGATTTGCATTGAGTGATAAAAGCTCTACTCTAAATTATCTTTCTCCTGTTAAAAAAAAAAAAGGCTATGTGAAAAATGTACTTGGCCTCCCTTATTCCTTATCTTTTAAAATTGAAAAGTTGAGACACACATTTGCAGCAACATGGATGGATCCAGAGTTTATCAAACTAAGGGAAGTAAGTCAGAAAGAGAAAGACAAATACCATATAATATCATTTATATATGGAATCTAAAATACGACATAAATTAACCTATCTACAAAACAGAAACAGATTCATAGACATAGAGAACAGACTTGTGGTTGCCAAGGGGGAAGGGAAGGATTGGGAGTTTGGGGTTAGCAGATGCAATCTATTATATATAGAATGGATAAAAAATGAGGTCCTGGGCTTCCCTGGTGGCGCAGTGGTTGAGAGTCCGCCTGCCGATGCAGGGGACACGGGTTCGTGCCCCGGTCTGGGAAGATCCCACATGCCGCGGAGCGGCTGGGCCCGTGAGCCATGGCCGCTGAGCCTGCGCGTCCGGAGCCTGTCCTCCGCAACGGGAGAGGCCACAACAGTGAGAGGCCCGCGTAACGCATAAAAAAAAAAAAAAAAAAAAAAAAAAAAATGAGGTCCTACTATATAGCAAAGGGAACTATATTCAATATCCTGTGATAAACCATAATGCAAAAGAATATGAAAAAGAATCTATACATGTAACTGAGTCATTTTGCTGTATAACAGAAATTAATACAACATTGTAAATTAACTATAGTTCAATAAAATTTTTTTTAAAAAATGGAGGCACAACCTAAAACAATGGTATTCTGCATTTGGAGCAAATTTCTGATAGTGCTTAAAACAACTCTAAGTATCTAGATTTTGTTGATGAATTTTATTGTAACAGCTATCACACTGAGGTATGTAACCCTTCCTTCTGCCCACATCCAAGTAATCATCCTTTTCTGTCTGTTTCAGTATATTTAAAAACTTTACATGTGCTATTTTCCCTCCCCTGGTCATTGCATCTTCCTCAGTGAACCCATAGTAATCTTTCTTAGCGCGTCTGATCATATCATTTCTTCCCTTTTGGTTATGAACACATTAATTTGCTTCCCATAACCTACCAGAAGAAGCCCCATTCCTGTGCCTGCTGGCTGCTACTTCTCAGTCAGCCTCCCTTATACTCCCTCACCTACTCTTCTCACTGTACTGGTTCTCCAGACTGCTCTGATTTTTTATGCTTTTCCCCATGTTTTTCCTTTGTCTTAAATGCCCTTCACTACCTTGTCCACGTAATGGAACCCTACTAATATTTAAGATTGAGCTCAAATATCACCCTTTCTGTGAAGCTTTCTCTGCCCTCCTCATGCAGTTTTCTGGTTTCCATAGCACCTTCTGCTTATCTCCATTGCTTTTTTACCCTAAATAACATAGTAAGTTAGTCTAATAATAATCCCCCCTTTTATCCTGATTGCTCAGTTTCCTTCTAAATAGAAGATAAGAATATGAAAGCAATTTGGCATTTCTGAAAAGGAATCTGCTTTACTAATGTAGCACTTTTTAAACTTTAGCCTGTAGAGCTGCAATTTAAGATCTGGTTGGATTTTGTATTTTGGAGATATTTTCTTTAAATTTCGTCTTTATCAGTTTATAAAAGCAAGATAAACTCTTTGTAGTAATTATTCTACCATCTAGAGGTAATCATTATTAATATTTTGCTTTATGTTGTTTCATTCTTTAAGCAAAATTATAGGTCAGTTATGCTTAACACTTCCTTTGACCAGGAAGACTTGTTGTAATGTAGTTCATATATTAGGAAACAATTTGAGCATAATGTGAATTTTTTGTTGCTTATGCACATTTTGCCCATGGGAAACACTGGGTGAATGCAGAAAATTGCACCCAGCTGAACTGAGCAGTGTAGACATACGCAAAATGTACACAGACACACACCTCCAACATCCACCATGTGTTCATGACCCACACTCATTTGCATGTGGTGTTACAGCTTTGCACTCACTGCACTTCAGAGGACTCACCATTTCACAGTAACTTACAAGCTGCAGCCTTTTGGAAGTCCACCTCCACAAGCAAACTTCATGTCTTTTGTGAGGTAAAATGCATTGTTTAATGTAGTATTTTTGTATTTCCTATACATTTAACGTGTAAAACTGCCCTTTAAAATTTTTTTGTTTTTTATCTCTTTTCTTAATTTTATTTATTTTTTCATGGAAGTATAATTGACTTACCCAGTTAGTGTCAAGTCATAGAGGTTAATTATGGCAGCTAACAATTAGTACTATTTTTACTATTGTAAAATCAGTACTATTTATTTATTAAATTAGAACACTTTTATCCCACCAATATATTCTGTTACACTTTTGCGTACAGCCAGTTCTGTTATAATGCAACGTATGCATCCCTGTGCAAAACTGTGCAATAAAAACTAGTTTACGAGATAAAAGAGGTCAAGGCACAACACTCAGAAACTTCATCAGTTACATTTCTGGTCAGCAAATGTGTGGAGGTTTTGCCCCACACCAAGTGATTTCCTGTGACACTAACTGGGTGTTCTGCAGTTTAACTCAGTTGTGACACTGTCTCCCTGGGGATAGCATCAGATCCCATAGGTTAAGGGTTCAATCCCACAAGCCTGGTACCCTGCAGCCTCTCTACCCAGTCTCAAGCCCAGGGTATTACCTGTACTTCTGACCAACCGGTTACAGATGAGGTCCCAATGACCCCCTTCTTGGGTTTAATCAATTTGCTAAAACAGCTCACTGAACTCAGGGAAACACTTACTTACACTTAACAGTTTATTGATAAGGGATGCAGATGAACAGCCAGATGAAGAGATACAAGTCTGGGGGGGGGTGGTCCTGAGCACAGGAGCTTCTGTCCTGTAGAGTTGAGTTGCGTCACCCTGCTGGTGGATGTGTTTGCCCTCCTGAAAGCTCTCTGGACCGAACATGCCCCCCGCCACCACTACTGGGGTTTTAGGAAGCTTCCTCACGTAGGCGTGATCAATTATGAACTCCATTTCCAGCCCCTTTCCCCTCTCTGGATGATGGGGGAGTGGGGGGCAGAGCTAAAAATTCCAAGCTCCTAATCATGGCTTGGTCTTTCTGGTGACCAGCCCCCATTCAAGAGCTCATCTCGGGTCACCTTATTAGAACAAGAGATGCTCCTAGTGCTCTTGTCACTTAGGAAATTACAAGCATTTTAGGAACTGTGTCAGGAACCAGGAGCAGAGACCAGTACATTTTCTCTTATCTCACAGAGACTAGCATGGTGTAAAATGATACTCATAACTAATCAGTGGAATCAGAAGAGAAAGTCAGCATAGGAAAGAAAATTACTGTTTTGTCAAAATGACAATAGTAAGAAAGGAAAATGAGGTGTATTGTCAGGGAAAGTATTACCTGCAAATGAAGGAATGGAAACAGGTGGCTGTGCTCAACAAAAGGGGTGACGTGACCCGAGAATCTGAAAAGGAAGAGAGGGCAGGGGCCATGAGGGAGGATAAGAGGCCAAAACTGTAGGGCGGCTTGTTGGTGGTGGAGGAATAACGGAGATGCCCTTGTGCTAAAGGTTGTTATTCAGAGCGATTGAATTATTTTGATCTTTTACCATGATTGACTGCATTTCAACTGTTGGCTTCTTTGCTAATTTGGTAATGTTTTGGCTCCAGCCTCATACTTGTGTGAATACTGTAAACTTTCATTAACAGCATCTTGCTAGCCTTTTTTCCACTTACATGAATTTTTAAATCCATTTCACAAATATATTTAAAGGGTCAGATAAAATTTAATCGTACTTCATAAAACTTCTAGGTTGGAGTTAAGGAAATTACGTTATATTAGTCAAGGGAACATAGGCATAGAATAAATTTTTAAATCTTTGTTAATTGAAACTCATGTCTTTTTATTATCATTTACCAAAATATTTACTAGAACAAGGATGTTAATACTAACTTGATAATTAATTTAGACTTTAGGTTGGTTTTTCCGGTCATATTCTATTTGGAAAGTCTGATTCAGCAGATTTGTGACTAGTGGTAGGCCTTGGACCTGAGTTAGTGTCGGGAGGACACATGTAGGAAGGCACCTCATATCTGTTACCCAGAACTCTCCTATAGTTCATTTTGATTTTAGTGTTACTTGCTCATTTAACTTGATTAGAAAATCTTAGTGTCTTTTTCTTAATTATTTTGCCAGCCGTTTCCAGTTACTTCTCAGTTACATTAAATAAAATGTAAATGATTTGAGAGAGAAGACGTTTACCAGTGAGTATCAATAATTTAGGTGCAATTACAGCCAATTTACCCAGCAACCTCAATTTTGCCAGACACAGATCTGGGAAAGTCTTCTCGTGGTGGGAAGTTGGGGGCCTGTGGTGTGGTTGGTGTCTGCCTGTGGTGAATAAGACCAGGCATTGCAAGCTCGTGCCTGAAGGGGCCCGTCAGTTTACAGATAATGAGGCAGAATGGTGGGCTGATATTCTGATGAGCTGGGGAAGTCATGGTCTGACTAAAGTGGACTGCTGCTGGTTGGACTACCTGATTATCACTGAATGGGAATTCTGACTGAGGATTTCTCATATGGACACATGTTTCAAAGTCTACTCTGAATTCCTCCCTCTAAACTCTGCTTTTGGTGTTCTCTCTCTCAGTAAATGGCCCCATTATCTACCCAGTGGTCTAAGCCTTGGGAATCAGCCTTAACTGTTGCCTCTCCCATTTTGCATTCACTCAGTCACCAAATCCTGTTGGTATCGCATCATATATATTCTTCACCTCGGACACCTTTCCATCCCACTGCCAGTACCCTAGTCCAGGCTATAACATTTCTTACCTGAATTAACTGTCAGCCTCCTAATGCTTTTACTGTCTCTTGTCTTGGCTCTTTCTAATCGTCTTTGCTTCAGCCAACTGTCTTTCTCAATATGTAAATATATTTATAAATAAAAATATAAATGTCTTGTTAACCCTTCAGGGGTTTTTCACTGCCTTTATATATTTACTGCCCTTATATTTCACTGCCTTATATTTTTGTGCGATTACTTGTCTAATGTCTGTTTCCCTCACGTGCTATAAGGGCAGAGACAGGGCTGTTTTGGGGTTTGACAGGCCCCTCATAAATTGTTGCCTCTGCCTATCTGTCTGTCTATCCTTTCCCTCCTAGGACTCATTGTCAATGTTTCTCAGACTTTTTTGACGATGTCTCACAGTAAGATACACATTTTCATTTGACTTAGTGCATACCCATGGGTGTGTCTATGCAGTGTTAAAAAACAGAATTCAACTGAGTGAATTTTAAAGATCTTATTGGCTTTATTGAACAGTTCATGAATTGGGCAGCATCCCATCCAGGAGATAGAAAGGAGCTCTCTAGAGCTGTACAAAATGAAAGACTTTCATAGGCAGAAGGGAGCTGAAACAAGGAGGTTATAAAAAGCAGGTTGGTTATTGTAAGGTTACTTTCCTTTAGGGTATTGTAGGGGTCTGTCAGGTGTATTACCTAACTGGTGCTGATCAGGTGATTCCTGATTGGCTGGTTTAAGATTCCATTTCTGGGAGAGCCGAAACTGTAATTAAGGTAAGCCTCGATTTGGGGACATGAGGCCTAGCATAAGCGACTCCATTTGGGGCCTGTTGTCTGTTTTAACAACATGTATACATGGTATATATAAAAACTGAAATAATTATATAATAAATTGTATAAGCTGAAATAATATGTAAAACTGAAACAACAATACAGTGTACTTTGACATTTTTCAATTTTTTCAATGAAAAATGCTAAGATTTATTAAATTTATGACGGAGAAAAGTCTGCAATTTGAAAAAACAAACTGCATTTGTTTTTTGCATCTGTTCAAGTGAACTTGAACATCCTCTGGATCTCAAATATACTGCACACTCTTTGGCCTTTGTATGTGCTGTTCCTTTAGAATCAGACATTTATCCCTTCCTGTCTCACCTGGCTTTGTTGTCTTCATCTTTAGATTTTCACCTTCAAAGTAATTTCTTTGGGTAGACCTACCTTTTTCCTACATTTGAGTACACTCCTGTCCTAGTTATGCGTTTCCAAAGCACCCTGTATTTCCCTGTCATTATACTTGCCATCCTTCTTAGTAATTAGTTTAATGACTGTGTCATCTCTCCCCGACACCTGAGTGTACGGTATGTCCCCAGGGAACAAGTATTCCAGCCCAACTTCTGACATGTAATAGGCCTTCAGAAACTTCTTTTGGGAGAATGAGAAAATACCACTTAGTGTAGGAGAGAGAATGTGTCAGAAGGGAACTGAAAAGCAGTAAAAGAATGGGAAAGTACTTAGTGATGAATGGTTGTGCTAGGGGTTCAAGATGCTTTGTCTTACCATTGTTATTTAAGAGGTCCTGAAAGCTTACGGTGTTCTTTATTTTACTTTAGTGTCTATACTAATAAAGGTATGTTAGCAAAAATTGATTAATTCATTGCTTACATCATAACAAAGGACTGGTACCCAGAGTTTGTTGGGGCAGATAAGGGAGAAGCAGAAACAGCGAGAAGGTTTAGCAAACACTTGGAGTACTCACTGTGTTCCTGACACTGCTAGCTGCTGAGGCTGTGATAGGACCCCAAAACAGTCTCTGCCCTTATAGCATGTGAGGGAAACAGACATTAGACAATGACTGTCACACAAAAATATAATTTTGATAGATGTCATAAAAGGAGAATTCTAAAGTGGTATATCAAGAAAGTGCAACATTTTATTTTGGGGCAGTGCACATGCCAAAGTGGTTTTCATTGGTGTTTTTGCCACTTGACAAGTAGCCGTGCGGTTTGCGGGCTCCTAGTTCCCTGACCGGGGATTGAACCCGGGCCCCAGGAGTGAAAGCGCTGAGTCCTAACCACTGGACCGCCAGGGAATTCCCCTGAAAATTAGCCTTTCTAAATTCACTAAGGATAGTTTCCATAGTATTTCTCTCAATTGATGATTAAGTAGCATGAACATAGGCAAGATGGAGAAAACAAGTCCCCAAACTGGTGTTAATACACCAGTTAAGGCTTAGATTTAAAGCTGGCCAGGATATCATTCCAGGAGTATATTTAATGAACCACTTACCTTTTTTTTCTTTTTTTAGTATTTAAGTATTTATTTATTTTTGGCTGCATCGGGTCTTAGTTGCTGCACGCAGATTCTTCGTTGAGGCATGCGGGATATTTCCTTGCGGTGCGTGGGCTTCTCTCTAGTTGTGGCGTGCGGGCTCAGTAGTTGCAGCGCATGAGCTCAGTAGTTGTGGCTCATGTGCTCAGTTACCCTACAGCATGTGGGATCCTAGTTCCCTGACCAGGCATCAAACCTGCATCCCCTGCATTGGAAGGTGGATTCTTAACCACTGGACCACCAGGGAAGTCCCTGAACCACTTACTCTTTTTTTTTTGCGGTGCGCGGGCCTCTCACTGTTGTGGCCTCTCCTGTTGCGGAGCACAGGCTCCGGACGCGCAGGCTCAGCGGCCACGGCTCACGGGCCCGGCCGCTCCGCGGCATGTGGGATCCTCCCCCGACCGGGGCACGAACCCGTGCCCCCTGCTTCGGCAGGCGGACTCTCAACCACTGCGCCACCAGGGAAGCCCACCACTTACTCTTGATAGACTTATGGGCTTTCAGTTTATCCTAAAATTTGTTATAATTTTTATCATAGTAAATGATGATGAAATGTTTGATAGTGTTTAAATTATGCTTTGGGTTGTTACAGAATTGTAAGTACTTATGCTTATTGACCTAAACATTGCAGCAGTTTCTGAGGCACATAACAGCATTCTTTTAAAATTTTTCCTTGTGATGAGAATTCTAAGGATTTACTTACTCTCTTAACAGTTTTCATATGTATCATACAGCAGTGTTAACTGTAGTCGTCATGCTGTACATTATATCCTCAGTGCTTATTCATCTTGTAACTAGAAGTTTGTAGCTTTTGACCACCTTCCTCCAATCCCCCTCCCCTCCCAGCCACAAATCTGATCCCTTTAACTATGAGTTGTTTTTGTTGTTGTTGTTGTTTTAAGATTTCATGTATAAGTGAGATCATAAAGTATTTGTCTTTCTGGAGTTCCCTGGTGGTGCAGTGGTTAAGAATCCGCCTGCCAGTGCAGGGGACACGGGTTTGAGCCCTGGTCCAGGAAGATCCCACATGCTGTGGAGCAACTAAGCCCAAGCACCACAACTACTGAGCCTGCGCCCTAGAGCCCGCAAGCCACAACTACTGAGCCCGGGGCCACAACCACTGAAGCCCACATGCCTAGAGCCCGTGCTCTGCAACAAGAGAAGCCACTGCAATGAGAAGCCCGCACACCACAACAAAGAGTAGCCCCTCCTCACCGCAACTAGAGAAAGCCCGCGTGCAGCAATGAAGGCCCAATGTAGCCCAAATTAAATAAATAAATTAATTAATTAAAAAATATAAAGTGTTTGTATTTCTCTGACTTATTTCACTTAGCATAATGCCCTCCAGGTCCATTCATGTTGTTGTAAAGGGCAGTATTTCCTTTTTTTTTTTAATGGCTGAATAATATTCCATTTTGTGTGTGTGTGTGTCTGTGTGTGTGCACACACGCCACATTTTCTTTATCCTTTTATCCATCGATGGATACTTAGGTTGTTTCCATATCTTGGCTATTGTAAAGAATGCTGCTATGAGGATGGGAGGTGCAGATACCTTTTCCGATTAGTGTTTTGGGTTTCTTTGGTTATATTCCCAGGAGTGGAATTTCTGGATCATATGGCAGTTCTATTTTTGATTTTTTGAGGATCCTCCATACACAGTTTTCCATAGTGGCTGTACCAGTTTACAGTCCCACCAAGAGTGCTCAAGTGTTCCCTTTTCTCTACATCCTCACCAGCATTTGTTCTCTTGTCTTTTTGATGATGACCATTCTAACAGGCATGAAGTGTTATCTCATTGTGGTTTTGATTTGCATTTCCCTAATGTTGAGCATCTCTTCATGTACCTGTTGGCCATTCATATATCTTCTTTAGAAAAATGTCTATTCATGTCTTTTGTCCATTTTTAAATTGGATTAATTGGGGGTTTTTTGCTATTGAGTTGTGTTGTTAGTTTTTTATCTATTTTGGATATTAGTGCCTTATCAGATAAATGTTTTGCAAATATTTTCTCCCCTTCCATAGGTTGGCTTTTCACTTTGTTAATTGTTTCTTTTGCTGTGCAGAAGCTTTTTGGTTTGATGTAGTCCCACTCGTTTATTTTTAATTTTATTACTTGTGCTTTGGGTATTATATCCAGAAAATTATTGCCAAGACCCATGTCAAGGAGCTTCTCCCCCATGTTTTCTTTTTTCTAAAAAAATATATATATTTATTTATTTATTGGCTGTGTTGGGTCTTAGTTGTGTCATGCAGCACCTTCACTGTGGCATGTGGGATCTTTCATTGCCGTGCGTGGGTTCTTTGTTGTGGCACGTGGGCTCTAGAGTGCACAGGCTTTAGTTGCCCTGTGGCATGTGGGATCTTAGTTCCCCCACCAGGGATCGAACCCACGTCGCCTGCATTGGAAGGTGGATTCTTAACTACTGGACCACCAGGGAAGTCTCTCCCCCATGTTTTCTTCAAGGAGTTTCATGTTTTCAGGTCTTAACAAATTTAAGTATTTAATCCATTTCAAGTTAATTTTTTGTAAGTGGTGCAAGATAAAGGTCTAGTTTCATTCTTTTACATGTGAATATCCAATCTTCCCAGCACTGTTTATTGAAGAAGAATGTCTTTTCTCCATTGAATATTCAGCAGCATTCTCAAAAATGAAATCTTCAGCGAGTTATAAATGAATCTTTAGGGGCTGACAATGAATCTGGAGTTCTTAGTGAAATTATTGAATTTGATTGCTTAGATATTCCCCATTTTGATGCATTTAAGGAGTTAACAGGGACTTCCTTAGCAGTCCAGTGGTTAAGACTCTGTGCTTCCACTGCAGGTTCAATCCGTGGTCAGGGAGCTAAGATCCTGCATGCCAGGGCCAAAAAATAAAAATTATTAAAAAAAAAAAAAAAAAAAAAGAAGCAGCAGCTAACAGTTATTTCCCAGTGTGATCTTTTGTATTTTTCCTAGGTGACTGTTGCATGTATCAGAACTAATGACCAGTGATTGGTTGCTTCATAAGCCCCTTGCTCCCTTCATAATGTCATTCATTCAGCATAGAGTTATCCATTGCCTACTTTGTGCCAGGCATTGTTCTGGGAACTACAATGGTAGATATGACAGATAAGGTCCCTCTTCTTATGGAGGTTCAGTAACAGTGGAAGGGTAGAGAGAGATAAATAAATGAGCAAGAATTTCAAAGAGTAGTAAGTACAACAAAGAAAGCATAATATTTTGATGTGACAGAGTGGCTTGACTGGGCCAGGAAGATGCTGGACATGGTGGTCAAGGATGGCCTCTCTATGGAATTGCTGTCTCAGGTGAATCTCAAATGATGACAGAGAGCTCACTGTTAAGATCTAGGGGAGGCTAGTGGGGCCAGCTAGTATAAGTACCTATAGCTTGACTTGTTGAAGGAGTGAAGGGAAGCTAGGTTGTCAAGCATAGTGATAGAGAATAAGGGCGCGCTTGTTAGGAGGTGAGGCCAGAGAGGTGAGGCCTATCCAAGGTTCTTAACATTTTTCATGCTGTGGACCCTTTTGGCTTCTAATAAAGTCTATGAACCACTTGTCAGAATAGTATTTTTAAATGCGTAAAATAAAGCACATAGAGTTAGATAGGAAGCCAATTATATTGAAATACACTTATCAAAATATAAAAGAAATTCTTGAGAAATAAGTCATTTTTATTAATGCATCAAATAACATGATCTGAGTGAAGTTCGAACTTCTTTAATTTTGAACTAATGAGTTTAAATGTTAAAGGTATCTCCAAAAAACTATAATATGATATGAAAATATATCTGGAATTTTAATTGATGACAAAGACACAAGTACTGATGATACTACAGTGGTTTATTACTTACATTAACAATGGAAAAAAATGCTTGATTCCAGTTAGAGGTTAGAGAAAATGAAGATGGGATTTACTTCTCTTCTTTGTTTATGTACTACCTTGAATTCAAGGATCTATGGACCTTTGTTTAAGACCCTGGGATAGATCATGTAAGGCTTTTTAGGTTGTGGTAACTAGTGGAAGATGGAGTTTATCAAAACCCAATGGTGGTGCTCACTTTGGCAGCACATACACTAAAATTGGAACGATACAGAGAAGATTAGCATGGTCCCTGCGCAAGGATGACACGCAAATTCGTGAAGCGTTCCATATTTTTAGGTAATAGTGTTATTAAGATTTTATTTTAGTTTCTGTACTTCTGTAATTAAAAACAATCGTACTGAAAAGTATGTTATTTTGTTACTAGAAATAAACCAAAAATGATTTTTAAAAAAACAACAACCCAATGGTGCCCATCAATCGATGAATGAATAAATAAAATGTGGCATATCCATACAATGGCATATTGTTCCTCAGTCAAAAGTAATGAAGGGCTTCCCTGGTGGCGCAGTGGTTGAGAGTCTGCCTGCTGATGCAGGGGACACGGGTTCGTGCCCCGGTCCGGGAAGATCCCACATGCTGCAGAGCGGCTGTGCCTGTGAGCCATGGCCGCTGAGCCTGCGCATCCGGAGGCTGTGCTCCGCAATGGGAGAGGCCACAACAGTGAGAGGCCTGCGTATCGCAAAAAAAAAAAAAAAAGTAATGAAGTACTGATGCATGATACAACATGGATGAACCTTGAAAACATTATGCTGAGTGAAAAAAAGCCGTCACAGTATAATGTGATCCATTTATATGAAAAGACCAGAATAGGCAAATTTATAGATTCAGAAGGTGGATTAGTGATTGCCTAGGCTTGGAGGAATGGCAGGAGGTTGGAAGGAAATTGTAAGTTACTGCTAATGGGTACAGGGTTCCTTGTTTCTTTTGAGGGCAGTGACAGAGTTTGAAAATTGATTGTGGCGATGGTTGCACAAATCTGTGAATATACTAAAAACCATTGAATCATACAATTTAAAATGGAGAATTGTTTGGTATATGATTTACATCTCAATAGAGCTGTTATTTTTAATTAAAACCATAACCAATTTGGGGAAAAAAAACCCAGTTGGAAATTGCCAACTGGGGCTCAGTACAAATTACAAGTAGGGGAAGGAATTCAAGATGCTAGTGAAGGCTTTGCAGGATATGGAACAAATGAGCAGAGGAAGGGACTTTAACTCTGAGAAGAGCTGCAGCAAGGTGTGAGGGGCTAGAGGACATGTTCTGAAGTTTATACAGGTACTTCTGTAATAATACTACTTGTGTTTTCTTGGAAAACCTTACCTTCTTCAAAGTCATGTGCTAGAAAACAGAACTTACAGAAAAAAATAGATAAGGTAGACCTCAAAATATGAAAAATTTTAAGTGATTAATAACAAAAGCATTAACCTTTAATAAAAACAATAGCCTGTGTAAATCTCCATTGCATTTGTAGCCAGCATCAAGTGATACTGCAGCTTTAAAGTCTGGGGCTCATTTCCTCCTTCGAGATGCCCTTTGAGGGCATTTGCTTCAAATGTCAGTTTCAACAAAGTTAAAAATCTGAACCGGGTATATAGAATTCAGTTGAATAAAAAATTTCTTTTTAAACGGTGGCAAATGTTTTTGTACTCTTCATCTATACTCAGCCTTTCCACATACCTTAACATACTGGAAAGTATAATGGTCATTAAGCCAGCTACTCTGAGGTCTTTGTATGTTGCTAAGCTTAGTCTTAATTGTGTGAAAGCTTTCCCTTGATCTCTTCAAAACATTAATGGGCTGGGGGAAAAATCATTCGTGAACCAGTGCCACCACCATGTTTTGCTGCCATCATTCCCCTCTTTACCAATAGCATATGAGCTAATTCAGAATAAAGAACCAGGCATTGTAGCACAACAGACATTATGTGGGCAAAGTTGTTTATAGACTGTCTAATGTTTCACACATATGTACTATTTTCTAAATATGTCTAGATGCTGTTGTGATTAATAATAAAATATGAATTCTCACAATAGTTTTACTGACTGCCATCATAACGTTTTCATCATTTTCTCAATCAAGAGCTACCAATACGTCTGGAAAATGTTGGGAATTGTTGCTTTGGAGTGAAATGCAGTATGGTAGAGATTACTTGCAGCGTTCTCCTAAGGGAGTTTGTTGGAGATCAGAAGAAAATCCTTGTGTTATAACCAATAATAATGCGTGGTAACTATTGCTGAGCTTCTGTTGTGTCAACTACTGTATATATACTAAGCATAGTTGTCTTATTTATTCATCTTCTAGGTAGCTGTTGTTATTACTCCCATTGTAATAGACGAGGAAAAGGAGGCTCCAGATCACAGAGCCATAGATACCAGAGCAGGGATTGGCTTCCAGGTCTCTCTACTCATGCCTTTCACACTATAGACTCTGTTGCTTCACTTACTTCTCTTCACATAATTCCCCAGCATGTGCTCTTGAACAGCATCAGGCGAAGTTCCATTTACTTGTGGTTTGATTTAACCTCTGTTAATTGGAGTACTGTATTATTAATGGAAATTAGGGATTTATAAGGTAAGTTAGATATTTTATGACTTCAACTTTGGGTTATTAAATCTAAAAAGAAACGCTATTCATTTGGTTGTAATTAATGTCACGTTTCTGCATCTATAGTACCTCTTCTGAAGGAGGTTTAACAGACATGCAGGGCAGGCAGTGTTTTATTGGTAGGAAACTTTGAGTGCCAGATCATCTCCCTTACTATATAAGTACTAAACACATTTGAATTAAGATACCTGAGTGAGTAGTAACTTCAGAGATCTGCTACACAGTTTGTGCTTTTGGGATCAAAGGCTGCTCATTATTGCAAATTTTCATGATTTGTAGTTTTGTATTTTTAATATAGGACCTATTTATTTATTTACCTTTTGCTTTCTTTTAGGAAAACATCAGGCATTGTTGTTGGCAGTTTTTGTGACTCCTCTTATTGATCTTCGTTCTGATTTCTCCAAGTTTCAGGAAATGATAGAAACAACTTTAGATATGGATCAGGTATGCAATATACTCTTTAAAACAAGTGGCAGAATAGTTTTGAAAAGCAAAGGCACATCAGAAAACTTTCCAGATTTCTCTTTTTAATATTTAATTTCGGCACTTTTGTAAGGCACGTTTGAGACAGTGGATGTAAGATTAAGTGATGGGAAAAGGTTTTTAAACTTTTTTTTAATAACAGTCATTTCAGTGGACGAAAATTAAGAAAGATTAACAGAGGAAGTGAATGTTGGGCATAAGTGGCCTGGTTAAAGGAAATTTTATAAATAAAAGATTTCACATGTGCAAGCTGAGTTTTGTTTTAATTCCAAGAAAGAAGGAAAGTTATAGTCACTGGAAAAGGGAAAGGTATAGAGGTAAACATAGAACGTAAGAGAAGTCAGCTTCTCTTGTTTTATTTTCCATGTAGAGAAGGTCTGTGGGGGAGGAGGTTAGAGTATGGGTGTATCTCCTGAGTAGTTGTGTACTAAAAAGTTAACCATGACTCTAAATACTAATACTTTGAAATTTTCTACACTAACTTTCCTGTTAACTGTAATCATGCAGGAAATATGTGCTTACATTATTCTTATTAAGAATAGTTAGATTCTTTGCATTCTTCTTAATAACTGGATTAAGTGGAGTTAACATTTGCCATATATGATGTTGATTTATTTTGTTTTTACTGGATCATTAACTGAGATTTAAAGAAATTAAACCTCGTTTACTCTGTGCTCTTTGGATTTTAGAAGCACGTGTGTATGTGTGTGTGTGTGTGTGTGTGTGTGTGTGTGTGTGTGTGTATGTGTGTGTATAAATGCTCTTTTCTGGTAATTTGTCAGTGATAGGGCAATCTTTTCCATTTACTTGTAGGTTAAACAGTCAGAAAACTTGCATCATTCATCCTTTGTTTAGGAAAACTTGTGTTTTAGCTCTTGTTTCCTCTGTAATGTTGCTGTTAGTGGAATGATTTTAGGTGCCCAACTTTTAGATCATTGGGAGCCCAGCAATCTGTTTTAACAAGCCCACCAGGTGATTCTGATACATGATTAAGTTTGAGACCCACAATATTAAGGCATGGAGATAGCAACTTAGAAGTTTCTAATAAAGCTGGCCACAAAGGGCAAAATCAACTGTAGCATTTCATCAGAGCTTTGCCTGGCCTCGGGGTTCCTTCAAGTGTGTAAATAGGTGTAATGACATGGAAAAGTTCAATTCTTGCTTTCCCACCTCGATCTTAATCAGAGTTTTTGTTAACCATCAAGAGCTACACATTTACTTGCTTTCATTTAAAGGAATGTTTACAAATATCCAACTCTGCCTAGTCACAGGTAAGGCCACATCCTCACCTGTTGGGAAGAAGGGGGCAGCAGTATCCAGATGTTTAAAAATCTTTGGATTTTAGAAGCACATGAATGTGTGTGAGTGCGTGTGTTTGTGTGTGTGTGTCATCTGTGTGTGTATAGGTATAAATGCTTCTTTTCTGGTAATATTTTGTCAGTGATAGGGCAGTCTTTTTCATTTACTTGTAGGTTAGTGTGCTTGTGGGTAGTTTTCCAGAAAGATTTAAAATACCAGGATATAAATTTTTAAACTGTTTTTCTTTATTTGGTGCGTTTCTACTTATAAATGGAACATATAGTATTAGAACAAGTGAAACAAAATGATGGAAAGAAATACAGAGTCAAAAATGACCGTCCTTGATTTTTCTCCTTCCCTCTTTTCAGATGAACAATGTTAACAGCCTGGTGTGCTTTCTTCAACTCCATTGTATTATCCTTATTGTGGGTTAAGGATTTTTACTTTGCTCTGAAATACTTGACACATATCTGTTAAACTAGAATTTGCTGTGACTGTAAAATAGTAGTCAGTGTTCACTCTTGAATGACGCTATGGGATTAGAGCGTTATAAGATTTTATAAATGTCTGGGAAGAGTGGATTGCGAAGGTAAGCAGTGCAATAATTGGTTGGATATAGACTGCAAAAGAAGAGGTCATTTGTCCTAATTTCATTGCTGTCACTTTAGATACGACAAGCCCCAGTTTTTAAATCTGAAAGTAGAATATTAAGTAGTTAACTTTGTAGGGGAAGAAGACTTTTCTTCTCCTTTTCTTAGGTTCATTGTTTGGGGGACTGGTAATTAAACTGACCAAAAAAAAAAAAAATTTAACAAGAGAACAGACTTGGAGTTCACAGAAAAATGTGACTCAAGGAAGCTGTTAGAATTTGTGAATATTAGGGGAAGGGGAGTGGGAGAAAAGGCACTTATTGTAAAACAAATGGCTTTTAGGAAAGATAAATGAGCTCTTTGGAGAACAGATGGAAGATATGATAGTTTTGACTTCCCTGGTTGTGAAACTCCCCGGGAAAGGACTTAACGATAATTGAGTTCTTTGGGGAGGCTCTGCTTTTAGGGAGATAAGAGAGTTCAGAAACAAAGTCTACTCTCATGCTTTCATCTCAATATAATTTTTATGCCACAGTGACATGTTGTGGACCCCTTCAATATTAAGTACTGTGCCAGTAAGATGTGAGTTATGGGTTTGCTTTTTTAAAATTTTCTGAGTAGATTATTTGTGGTTAAACTTAATATCAGTTAGGACTCTTTATTTTTGCAGGTAATCTAAACTCTCAATATACCTTGGCTCATGAAATTTTAAGTCTAGAGATACGGTAGGCTTTATTTAGAGTCGCTTTATTCAGCAGCTCTGTGAGGCCATCCAAAGGACCTAATTTCTTGATCTCTTCTATTTTTTTATGATTTAAATCTTGACCTAAGGCTGGTTCCTCTTTTGGCTCTAGGATGGCTACCTACCAGTAGCAGTTCATGCCATATTCCAAGAAAGAGTCCTGAAGTTTGCCTTGATGGGACTATTTAAGCAATGATTGTGGCCAGAGAAATAGAATGGGATGTTTGGCCTAAGATACAAGGGGCAGGTTATTTCTCTAGTTGGAGATACACACAGTAAGAGCACTACTGGGAAGGGAGAAGGAGGGAAATAACTGTTATAAGACCACCAGGAGTGTCTCCTAAGATTCTGTCTTTATTCTCAGTTACAAACTTAAACTTAGCTCAGGTTATGAGGTGAATTCAAACCTTTACTGTCATTGTAGATATTTGTAGTGAATTTAGGCATTTCAGTTACGTGACTCAGAACCACTTTGAGAAAACCTCAAGAGGATATCAATCATTTCATGTATGATTTCATATTTTCTACCTGTGCACTTAGGAATTCATGTGATGAGAGGAGCAGTCATTTATATGAGTGGTTGGGTTAGTTTTTATTTTTCCTAGGCTTAGCTTTTTATATAAATGCGTTGGGTGTTTTTTGTGGCTGCCTTTCCATAAATCTTATAGAAAGGTTTTTTTTTTTTTGTGGTACGTGGGCCTCTCACTGCTGTGGCCTCTCCCATTGTGGAGCGCAGGCTCCGGACACGCAGGCTCAGCGGCCATGGCTCACGGGCCTAGCCGCTCCGCGGCATGTGGGATCTTCCCAGACCAGGGCATGAACCCGTGTCCCCTGCATCGGCAGGCAGACTCTCAACCACTGCGCCACCAGGGGAGCCCCGGGTTTTCCATTTTTGAAGTAAATGTAGAGCAAAACTATCCCAAGACAGGGTTCAAAAAAAACAATGATTTTTCACAAAAATGTAAGCAATATTTATTGGGTGATTCCGTGAGATGTATTAAATTTTTAAACCTTTCTATATGTATTTGGACCATTTTATCTTTGAATCTTAGTTTTTACATACACTTATTACTGATAATTCATCTACTATTGGAAAAGTAATGACTAGATAAATTTTTATTGAAAATACTGACACAGAAGAAATTGAAATAGTTTTTAAAAAACCACAATTAAATAATCGTCATACAACTATATCATTATTGTATAAGTATATGTAAGTTATAAAGATACTTTATAACTTTAAATTAACTTTAAATATAAATACTTTAAAGTTTTTGTACTCAGAAACGAAAAAGAAATACAAAAAACGGAAGTATTTATATTCTTCCATCTAGAATTAACTGTCAGAATGTTGACATTTTTTCTTATAGTTGTCCTATAAAAAACAAAACACTGTTTTTGTAAAACTGATACCTATATAAATTAGCATTCACACAATGCAGAAAGGTAGAGAGATGGTAGTTAAAAATATCCTCCACATCTACCACCCAGAAATAACTGTTACTAACATTTAGTCTTTTCTCAAGTATGGGCAGTATTGAAGGTTTAGAGGACAGATGTTGAAATTTTGTGTTTTAGTCCCTTACAATATTGTCCCACTCAAAATCCTAGTAGTGCCTCCATTGAGACACAGCTAAATGGTACAGCTAATGGTCTTTTTATGGTTATGTACAGACAGATGCATAGATAGAGAAATGAGCTTATACTATAGACGTAACTTCTAATTTTAAAAGGGTCCAACCTAATGGTTTTCAGTGTAACAGAAAAAAAAAATTATGGGAGGGAATTGTTGAACTTCAGATGAATAATTTTTTACCATAAGAGAGGGAAAATAATCTAAAACATAGGTTAAAGAAACTTACATTAGGAAGAATATGAGGAGATTGGAGATTTCTTTGAAGGACATATTTCAATTTTGGAGTATTAATTACCTGCTCTGAAAGTTGAGCAGTTAACCACTCTTGTATGTGCTTCTGTAGAACTCCCTTCATACCTCTTGGTATTTATTAATAGTTATATTTTTACACTGGCCAGGGCTAAAATATGCACAACATGTCTGTAGCCTTAATTCCAATTTCCAGGCTGTTTAATGTTCATGTTTATATATAAATGGATTCAGTGCTTACCATGTCCTTTTACCATGGCTTCTTCATTCTGGGCCTTAAAATGCTTGATTCCACTTTTATTTGGCTAGATCTGTTTTTCAGGTGTTTTGGGTTTTTTAAAAAGAAAGGTTGATGGATATTATAGTCCTTGAATTATTTCATGCTTGATAAGCATATCTGTCTTTTAGCTTTATTCTCGAGCAAATCTTTATTATTATAGTTACAGCTTTCCTAAACTTTAATGGTGATGCACCACTATCTTCTGACATTCAGTGTCAATGAAATGTCTGTTATCACTTTGATTTACTACCGCCCTGTCCTCCCACCCGCCTCCCCATCCTGCATTCCAGGTAATCTGCTCTGCCTGGATGCCTGAAGAATTCTTCGTTCCTGTTCCCTTTCCTTCACCCCTTTATCTTTACCCACTTTCACCTTCCCCCTTTCCTCTGTCTGGCCCCCTCTGGGCCTTGACCTCTTTTTCTTTCCTTCTTTCTTCCCACCCCTTTTCCTTCCTTTCTCCTTCTTTCTATCCACATTCTTTCTCCTGTTAATTTCTCCATCCACTTTCCTCCTTTTTGAGGTATTTAAAAGTTTAAAATTTTGATTATAAAATACTTGTCATACGAATATAATCAACATTTGTATGCACACTATAAAGTCCTGTTTGCATACATCCCTCCACAGAATTACATGCTTTCCTGAAATTGGCGTTTATTATAATTTTCATGCATTTCATTAACGTTAATATTTTCATCATATTTCATTAATATGTGCTATTGGTTATTTCTAAACTTTATAAATAATATTGTCTTAAGTATTTTGATTAAAATTGCATTTAATTTAATGATTAACTTAAGGGAGAATCAACATCATTACAACATTGAGTGTTTTTAAATTAATTAGTTAATTAATTAATTTAACATCTTTATTGGAGTATAATTGCTTTACAATGGTGTGTTAGTTTCTGCTTTATAACAAAGTGGATCAGCTGTACGTATACATATATCCCCATATCTCCTCCCTCTCAGCATTGAGTCTTTCTATCCATAAATATATTTTTCCTTTTTTTTCTTTCCAATGATTACATTTTTGGGAGGGGAAGTTACATAAAATTAACCAATTTAAAGCGTGTTATTCATTGGTATTTAGTACATTTACACTGTTGTGCAACCACTACCAGTTAGTTCTAAAATATTTTCATTACCACCGAAAGAAAACCCATACCCATTAGCAGTTACTTACTTTTCCCAATTTCCCTAGATGCTGGCAACCACTAATTACTTTTCATCTCTATGGACTTGATAATTCTTGACATTTTTTATAAATGGAATCATACAATATGTGACCTTTTGTGACTGGCTTCTTTTATGACTCAATAATATTCCATTATATGTATATACTGCATTTTGTTTATCTAGTCACTTGTTGATGAACTTAAAGGTTGTTTGTACTTTTTGGCTATTATGAATAGTACTGCTTTGAACAGTCATGTACAAGTATTTGTTCAGTTCTTTTAGGTATATACCTAGGAGTGAAATTGCTGAGTCATATGGTAATTTTATGTTTAACTTTTTGAGGAATCACTAAACTGTTTTCCATAGTCCCTGCACCATTTATCATTCCCACCAGCAATATATGAGGATTCCAGTTTCTCCACATTCTTGCTAATACTTGTTATTTTCTGTGGTTTTTGTTTGTCTTGTTTTGTTGTTTTAATAACCATCCTAGTTGGTATGAAGTTGTATTTGATTGTGGTTTTGAATTGCATTTCCCTAGTGTCTAATGATAAGTATCTTTTCATGTATTTGTTGATCATTTTATTTTATTTTTAAATTTTATTGATTGATTTTTGGCTGCGTTGGGTTTTCGTTGCTGTGCACGGGTTTTCTCTAGTTGCGGTGAGGGGGGGCTACTCTTCGTTGTGGTGCATGGGCTTCTTATTCCTGTGGCTTCTCTTGTTGTGGAGCATGGGCTCTAGGTGCGTGGTGGGCTTCAGTAGTTGCAGCACGCGGGCTCAGTAGTTGTGGCTCGCAGGCTCTACAGCGCAGGCTCATTAGTTGTGGCGCATGGGCTAAGTTGCTCCGTGGCATGTGGGATCTTCCCAGACCAGGGCTCGACCCCGTGTCCCCTGCATTGGCAGGCGGATTCTTAACCACTGCGCAACCAGGGAAGTCCCTGTTGATCATTTTATATCTTTGGAGAAATGTCTCTTCAGATCCTTTGCTCATTTTTATTTTTTTATTTTTATTTATTTATTTTTTTGTGGTACGCGGGCCTCTCACTGCTGTGGCCCCTCCTGTTGCGGAGCACAGGCTCCGGACGCGCAGGCTCAGCGGCCATGGCTCACGGGCCCAGCCGCTCCGAGGCACGTGGAATCTTCCCGGACCGGGGCACGAACCCGTGTCCCCTACATCGGCAGGCGGACTCTCAACCACTGCACCACCAGCGAAGCCCTGCTCATTTTTAAATTGTGTTATCTTTATGTTGTTGAGTTGTAAGTGTTCTATTTATATTCTGAATATATTTCTAGTAGATATATATTTCTGAGTTTTCCAACTGCTAAAAGTTGTTCATAGTGATTGCTTATTATTTTTAAAAGGACTGCTGTATTTGCAGATAGATTTCCTGTTTATTTTTAATATAATTTGTTTGTGCCTCCCTTGACACTTCTTCCTTTCCATAGTTTGTTTTTTAGAGAATCAACTTGTCTAAATCGACCTTTAAAATCCTCTTTTGTATCTTCGGGTTTTTTTTTTTTTCCATTAATTTCCATTCTTACATATATATTTCATCTAATTTTGGTCTCTTTTCAGCCTCTTTAGTTGAGCGTTCACTATTTTTCCAGCCTTTTCTTTTTTAGTAAGCACTTAAGATTATACTTTCCTTTCATTGTGTTGTTTTAGCTGACTGAATCCTATACGTTTTGAGAGGTACAATTTCTTACTTAGTTTTAAGTCCTTTATTCCATTATCATTTATTTGTTCTTTGGTTTGTCATTTGTTTAGAAGTAAGTTTTTGTTTAGAAGTAAGTTTTTAAATTTCCAAGCTTGGTATGTGTCAGTTTCATAAAACTTCTCCATGTGTGTGTGGATTATGAGTGCTCCCTAATTTTGGTTGCAGAGTTCTCTATATGTCCATTAGATAAAGCTTTAGTTGTTTTGTTCACATTGTCTGGATACTTGCTAATTTTAATCTGCTGAGTTACTGAGAGAAATGTGGATGTCTTCATAAATTCAGTACATTTTTGCTTCATATGTTTTCAAGGCACAGAGCTGTCATTTTTTGTGTGTGTGGGGGCAATTGAACCTTTAATCATTCTTAGGGATATTTAAATAATGGTATTGCTATTATTATGTAATGCTTTTTGCCTCAGATTTATTTTGTCTGATTATAAGAAAGCAGTGCCAGAGTCCTTCTTGTTTTTTACATGGTATATCTTTTTCCATCCTTTGTGAGTTTTTTTGGTTTAGGTAAAACTTATAGCTGGATTTTATTTATTTTAAAATTTAATTTGAGGGCTTCCCTGGTGGCACAGTGGTTGAGAATCTGCCTGCCAGTGCGGGGGACATGGGTTCGAGCCCTGGTCTGGGAGGATCCCACGTGCCGTGGAGCAACTAAGCCCGTGTGCCATGACTGCTGAGCCTGCACTCTAGAGCCCACGAGCCACAACTACTGAGCCCGTGTGCCACAACTACTGAAGCCCGCACGCCGCAACAAGAGGGGCCACCGTGGTGAGATGCCTGTGCACCTCAGCAAGGAGTAGCCCCCGCTCGCCGCAACTGGAGGGGGCCCATGGCAGCAACAAAGACCCAACGTAGCCAAAAATAAATAAATAAAATAAATAAATTTTTAAAAAATTTAATTTGATAGGGACTTCTCTGGTGGTGCATTGGTTAAGAATTTGCCTGGCGGTGAGTTTAATCCCTGGTGTGGGAAGATCCCACAAGCCGTGGAGCAACTAGGCCCATGAGCTACAACTGCTGAAGCCCGTGTGCCTGGAGCCTGTGCTCTGCAACAAGAGAAGCCAGCGCAGTGAGAAGCCTGTGCACTGCATCAAAGAGTGGCTCAGCTCGCCGCAACTAGAGAAAGCCTGCACGCAGCAATGAAGAACCATAGCAGCCAAAAAAAAAAAAAAGTTTAATTTGATAATCTCTTTTTTTAAAATGGCAATTTGGATTTATTTCTACCGAATTATTTTGTGATTCTTATCGTTCCTGGTTCCCCTTACCTGTTCTTTCTTAATTTTATGTTGATTGGGTTTTAAAAATTCCCATTTTCCCTCTTATGCTCCTCCTCTATCCTATCACACATGCACTGGTTTGAAGTTCTTCACAAATTTTTTTAAAAAATGTGTATACATAACTCATCAAAGTCAAAAACGTTATCAGCATCTTCTTCTCCCCCAGAATACTAGGACCTTAGAATACCTTAGATCAGATTATATTTCTTCATTACTGGTTGATATTTTAGTTCTATCTTTTTTACCCCTTAGATTTCTCTATAGTCAGTGTTAAGATTTGCCCGTCTGCTTACCATTTTCTTTGCTGTTCATTTCTTCTTCCTGGATATTCTTTAGGAGTTCCTTTATTGGTGGGGGGAAGTCTGTTAGTCAGATTTTGTTTGTTGGAAAATGTCTGTATTTCACCCTTGTTCTTTTTTTTATTGGGGTATAGTTGTTTTTACAATGTTGTGTTAGTTTCTGCTGTACAGTGGAGTGAAGTAGAATTCCCTGTGCTATACAGCAGGTTCTTATTAGCTATCTATTTTATACGTATTAGTATATATATGTCAATCCCAATCTCCCAATTCATCCCACCCCCGAACCCCTGCTTGGTGTCACCCTTGTTCTTGAAGGATATTTTATCTGAGTGTACAATTCCACATTGACAGCTACTTTTCCTTAGTACCTGTAAGATTGTGTTGCATTGTCTGCTGGCTTGCACTATTATTGTTTACAAGTTTTGATCCCAGATATTGGTTCCTTTTACTACACTGGGCCCAAAAGTGGATTTCTTTTTTATTTTTCCTATTTGGATTTGCTGTGTTTTCTTAATCAGAGAATTCATGTCTTTTATTAGTTCTGGAAAATTATTAGTCATTATCTCTTTGACTATTGTGTTTACTCTTTTTTTCTAAAGCTATGATTAGACATGTGTCAGACTTTTGCATTCTTTTTCTGCCACGTCTGTGCTTCTCTCTTTGTGATTATTTCAGATGGTCTCATTCTTCAGCTCTAATATGTTGTTTAACAATCCCATTGGGTTTTTAAAAATAAATTTATTTTATTTATATTTATTTTTGGCTATGTTGGGTCTTCGTTGCTGCGCGTGGACTTTCTCTAGTTGTGGCGAGCAGGGGCTACTCTTCGTGCGCTGCACAGGCTTCTCGTTGTGGTGGCTTCTCTTGTTGCAGAGCACGGGCTCTAGGCGGGTGGGCTTCAGTAGTTGCAGCACGTGGGCTCAGTAGTTGTGGTGCAGGCTCTAGAGCACAGGCTCAGTAGTTGTGGCCCATGGGCTTAGTTGCTCCGCGGCATGTTCCTGGGCCAGGGCTCGAACCTATATCCCCTACATTGGCAGGCAGATTCTTAACCACTGCCCCACCAGGGAAGCCCGGGAACATTTTTTTAATGATTATATTTTTCATTTATAGAAGTTGTTTGGTTCATTTCTAAGTCTGCCTAGTCTTTTTTTTTTTTTTTTTTAGTAGTAGCTTGTTCTTTGCTCAGGTGTTCCATTCCCATTCTTAATATTCCATCTCGAAAATTTCTTGCATTTAAATCTGTTCCTTCTTTCTGCTGAGTCTTACCATTTTTTGTGTTTTTTTTTTGACTCTCTTACTTGTGGTGGCTTGTTTCCTTGTCTGTTATGTATATTTAGATTATGAATTCTCATTTATCTGGGTTCCTTCTGTGCAAATCATACAGGCAAATCATATATCCTCTCAGATAAAATTTGCTTTTGCTTATACCCTACAAATGTAATTAACCCAATAACACATTTATTTCTCAGCCTGTAGCTTTCTATATTTGTTAGGGCAAAGATTTAGCTGTTGAAAAAGAAACCTCAAATAAATCGATAACAGTGGCTTAAACAGGAATAGGGGTTTCATTTTCTATCACGACAGTGTGGGCATAGCAGCACAGGGCTGGCAGGGCAGCCCCACTGTCTCTGCACCCTGTCTCCCCTTTACTTCTCTAGCATCCTTAGGGTGTTGCCTGCATCTTCAAGGTCCAGGATGGCTTACTACCTTATCTTTATTCCAGCCAATGGAAGAGGACTAAAGGGGAAGAGGAGGACACATTCTGGAAATGGTACACATCATTCCTGCTCACACTCTGTTGGTCAGAATTTAGTTACATGCCCACACCAGCTGCAAGCAAAGCTGGAAAATGTAGTCTTTGTTCTTAGTAGCTACGTGTCTCATGAAAAATTGTCAGTTCTGTCACTGTAGAAAGAGGGGATAATAGAAATGGCCATACCCAGCAGCCTTTTTCACTGCTAAGACATACAGCAGACATTTGAAATCCCAACTCCAGTGAAGGCAGGCTTTTATTTATTTAAAATTAATTTTTATTGGAGTATAGTTGATTTCCAGTGTCATGTTAGTTTCTGCTGTACAGCAAAGTGAATCAATTATACATATACATATATCCACTCTTTGTTAGATTCTTTTCCCATATAGGTCATTACAGAGTACTGAGTAGAGTTTCCTGTGCTAGACAGTAGGTTCTTATTATCTATTTTATATATAGTAAAGGCTGGCTTTTAGTCACACATTGTCAGAGAGGAGATTCTGCCCCCGCCTTCCCTTTTCCAGGGGCCCAGGCTGATAGGGGCACATTTCCCTAATTGTTACCGTATCTCATGAGGTAGGTTTTTAACATGGTCCCCCAGCCTTGCTCTATGCTGGGGACTCTCCACTTTGCAGGAGCTCAGACATAGTTTTCCCTAACTCAACTATACACTTACTTGAAAAAGTGCTTATAATATTTTATCTAGTATTTCTAGGATAGTGGAGTTTTTGCTTTTGTTTTTGAAGATTTCTAGTATCTTCCATACTTACTTTCTCCTCTCTAATTACTTTAATCTCTTTCATGTGAATTCTCTCTGATTATATCAAGTCTTTTCTACTATGTCAGTACAGGTAATTTGATTCAACAGTATCTCTCCTCTTCTTTGTTATGTTGTATTTATTTGTATTTTAATGATATTGCTAGGATCTAACTTCCCTTCCTTATTCTTTTTATCTTGCTTCTTGATTTCATTATCCCATTTTGGAGTTCTAAGCCTGGGTTTATTTTGTTCCATTTCCTTTGTGTAGTCTGGTGTAATGGGTGTGTGTGTTTCTGGAGCTAGGTGGGTGATAATCTGAAAGACAACTCGTAGAGGTCATTATGTTGTGTTTGTTAGAATACCTCAGTTCTAGGTTAGAACACTTAGTTGGGTGGTATGTTTTCTTATCCATTGTTTGGGAGGAGTAAGGCATTAGTGAAGGATACTCCATTTGGTGTGTGACCTAAGAGTGTTTACTAAGTTAGAGCTCAGTCATCACTTTCCCTTGCTTCACTGGGGTCTCCCAGCAGCATTTTCAGAATAGTATTCCCCCATCTGCGGAAGGAAAATGTAAGGGCACCCCTCAACTTTCTACTCTCCAGGTTGGGATTATTAGTGAGATTTCTCTGGGTTTTGTTGACTCACCAGAGGATTTCTGGAAGGTGGGAGTGAGGATGGGAACTAAGCCTGGCTCAGCCTCACTTCTCTTTAAGTTTCATTGGAAGAAGGCAGTTCTGTAACACTGTCAATCCACCATTGTAGCACTATTTTTTTCCTTGGATTATCATAAGTCTTGGTCCTTGTTTCTAGATCATCTTCATTGTTTGTTTAAATAACTGTATAATATTCTAGTGATGTACGATTGTGCAAATATTGTGATGTTCTGTTATTTCCAGGTCTTGTTGTAACAGATAAATCTGTAGATATTTTATTCATCCCTGTGTTGTTTGCTTCTGTTGCATTATTTCCTTAGATTGAATTCCCAGGAGTAGAATTGCTATGTCAGAGTATAACAAATATCTCTGAGTCTTGTCTCATATTGCTTTTTCTTTTTTTTTTGCGGTATGCGGGCCTCTCACTGTTGTGGCCTCTCCCGTTGCGGGGCACAGGCTCCGGACGCGCAGGCCCAGCGGCCATGGCTCACGGGCCCAGCCGCTCCGCGGCATGTGGGATCTTCCCGGTCCGGGGCACGAACCCGCGTCCCCTGCATCGGCAGGCGGACTCTCAACCACTGCGCCACCAGGGAAGCCCTGCTTTTTCTTTTTTAAAGGTTATAACAACTTAGATTCTCACCAGAAATGAATGAGTATACTAATTTCACTATAGCCTCATTAGTATTTGGTGATAGGGTTTTTCTTTTTCCTTAAAAAAAAATAGCTATAGGCTTCTCTGGTGGCACAGTGGTTGAGAGTCCGCCTGCCGATGCAGGGGACATGGGTTCGTGCCCCGGTCTGGGAAGATCCCACATGCCGCGGAGTGGCTGGGCCCGTGAGCCGTGGCCTCTGAGCCTGCGCGTCCGGAGCCTGTGCTCCACAACGGGAGAGGCCACAACAGTGAGAGGCCCGCGTACCGCAAAAAAAACAAAAAAAAGAAAAAAAAAGCTATAGAATAATATCTTAAGGTTGCTTAAATATTCATGTGTTTTATTATTATGGAGCTTTAGCAGTTTTCTGTGGCTTTAGTTTACTACTTATTTTCTCATCTGTGAGTTGTGTGTTTTTATGTCTGCCCATTTAATGACTTGATGTTTTTCTCATACATGCAAACAAGTGCCGTTTTATAAAAGAAAATGTCAACCTTTACATTTTTATATTTTGCAAAGCTATTTTTACAAATCTTTTGCCTTTTAAAAAATTAGGTTTATTTGAAATTTTAGTGTATTATATAATTAAATCTTTTGTTGGTTTAAATTGAGAAAGTTATTTGATTAACGTTTTATTCTCTTATTTTGCTAGCTTTCTGTATTGTGATTTTATTTCCCTATTGTGGTGTTCAATTTTGGTATGTGAAGAAGGTGTGCTCTGATTAAGTGAATAGTAATTGGGAGGAATTTATATCAATCTCACTTACTGAAGTTTTAAAAATCTTGTTTTAGAAAACTGACTCTTATATTTTTACATAAAATTAGGTCTTTTCAATAGTTCTTAATGTCTATAAGGATAGGATTCATTCTTTTTAAAAAATATTCTTTCATAATTTGTCTGTTCAAGTTTTAGTCATTTTGTTTCAAAAAGGGATTTCAAGAGCTAACTTCTCGATATTCCTAAGATGGATCCTTGATTTGGGCAAAAACTACACATTCTGTTACAGTCTTTAAATATTGCTTAGGGAAAAATATAAATAAAAATAATGAATACTGTTAGGGACAAAATTATCATCAGCACTATGTTTCGTATGAATAATTTTTCTATATCCAGAGATCTAAGCTCCTAATAAACAGAACTCTTTATATCTGTTAATATATAGAAACTCCTTATAGTGTGACTGAGTAACTATGGATAGTGAATCATTTAACTCAAAACATTAGTGAATTTTAAATTAAGCGAAATACTTCCATGACTTCCATCTTTACCCATCATTGATAAAATTTAGCTACTCTTTGTTCTGTCTCTAGGTGGAAAACCATGAATTCCTTGTAAAACCTTCATTTGATCCTAACTTGAGTGAATTAAGAGAAATAATGGATGACTTAGAAAAGAAGATGCAGTCAACATTAATAAGTGCAGCTAGAGAACTAGGTAAGAATGGGTTCTTGGAGATTTGAATAATTCTTTTGTCTACATAGTATCCATACTGGAGCCAGAATTGCTTTCCTAGAAGACACAATTGATCATGCCACTTCCTTGTTTAAAGTGCCAGCCCCCTTTTCTACTGAATAAAATTACAGTCACATAAAGTCTACATACATCTTTACATCTGGAGCCTGGTTCTTTACATCTGGAGCCTGGCCTCCCCTTCAGATTCTTCTCTTACTAATTTCCCTAATCCCACGTTCCTGCCAGATAAATCACCCTACATGCCCTTGCATCGTGTCTTTTAAATAAGACCTGTTTTAAATGTTACCTCCTCTATAAGCCTAATTCTACTAGGAATAGTTCATTGATTTGGCTTTGGGGTTCCCAAGCACTTCATTAATATCAACTTAAAAAAATTATTAGATTTAAATTCCCTGGATTATCAGTTCCCTAATTAGTCTCACACTGTTTTGTTCTCTTTTGCTCTGAATTTATAAACCTCTTTGTTCTGAGCATCTCTCACATGTATGTTGAACAAATAAATCTTAGCATAGTAGAAGACCCCTCAGAGCAGCAATACTCTTGTATATGTCCATACCAACATATATAAAAATTTTTACAAATAGTTTCCTTGGAGAGTCCTTATATGAACTAGATCCTAGATTTAAGAATCTTTGCCTTGAAGGATATTGAAATTTACCCTCCTCATTTCATAGATCTCTCCATGTTCTCTCTATGTCTCTTTCCTCTCTGGTCAAGTGAGGTCTGTCTTTAGTTGTTTGCTGCTTCTAACATTCCATAGTCATGCTTTAGCAAATAAATTTGTAGATAGTATCTCTCTCCTCTGGTTTGGGGTCTAAAGATCACAATGATGAATGAGATTATGAGGACAGGACAAACATAAAAACTCAAATCTTAGGTGCATAAAGTCTAGCTGATTGGTCATTGCTTGTTTTGTGAAGCTTGTATAAGCATGAAGTATATGTCCTAGTTTTTCTAGGGCTTCATTGTCAGAGTCTCAAGTTTTTGTTTGGAAAGTATATTTGTTTTCTTTAATTATACTCTATATTAGTTCCAGAGAAATGCTTTGGTTAACTAAAGAACCCTCAGCAGAACTCCTCAAGGACAGTGACCATTTCTTATCTACCCTCATGCCCACAGCATCTTAGAACAGTGTGTGTTACCCACTGCTGGTGCTCTGCAGCCTTGGTTGGGTTTACCTAGAAAGGCCTCCGCATCAGAAGCTAACATTAATAAGGGGGTTTAAGTATTTTCATGTAGTTTTTTGAGTGAAGTAAGTGAAGTAGGATGTGCATCTTTCCCAGTTGGATAATATTAATAATTTCCAGTATGCTGTCATGTAATAAAAGTATATTTTTCACTATTTAGATTTAAGTGTTTTAAACACTTACATTGAAAATGGCTGTAGATATCTATGACATACTTTTTCTTTTTTTTCCTGATCATGAAGGCTTGGATCCTGGCAAACAGATTAAACTGGATTCCAACACACAATTTGGATATTATTTTCGCGTAACATGCAAGGAAGAAAAAGTCCTTCGTAATAATAAAAATTTCAGTACAGTAGATATCCAGAAGAACGGTGTTAAATTTACGAACAGGTTTGTAAGCCTATGTTAAATTAAGTCTTTACTAGTCCCATGAAACTATTCTCTGATGAAATGTGAATGTTCTATGGTAAGGAAGTTTTACCGTATTTATTGTTAATATAAGGCATAAGATAAGATTGAAGCTTTTTTTCCCTTACAAGAGGTTGGTCAGATATCCCAACACCACTTGTTAAATAATTCATTTTTTCCTCATTGACTGAAATGGCACTTTGGGTCTATTTTTAAGATTATTTTTTCATGTATGTCTCTTACCATCCTTTTATCAGTATGAAATACATTGTATTACATTTATTTTATGTTTCCATATCTATTACAGTTAGTTCCCCTTCATATCTCTGTTAGTTATTTTCACATTTATTTTTTCTAAGAAAACTTTGTTATCCTTGACATTAAATTCTTCTGGTATATCAGTTGGTTGTATCATTTAGTTTAGGGAGATGTCTACCAGCCTTAATAAGGCCATTCATTAGACTACAGCTTTTTAAAAAAAAAAAAAAAGTGTTCCATGTTGTAAAAAATCTTACCAGTTTTTTCCTGCGTTTTCTCTTGCTGATGTTAGGAAGTTCCTGAGGCAGATTATTCATGGGTGAACAAAGAATTATTTAAAAATAAATCTTCTGTGACTGGTAGAGTGAGGGCATTTGTCCTTTCTCTTCTGTAATGTTCTAGAACTTATGGCCAGCCTTACTCCCACCCTCCTGAATATTCTTAGTATTTACAGCTAACTTTTGTATATATGATCCTCTTTCCATTTATTTAGTAAGTGTTTTGAGTGTCTGTTACATGTAGACATTATTCTAGGTGTTCAGACAACCTAGTAATGAAAATAGTCAGTCTGTTTAGTTTGCTTCTCATAACAGCTCTCTGAGATAAACAGGACAGGTTAAAGTTCTCTCACTTTTTAGATGGAGAAACTGAAACTCCAGTTCCCCAGGATTGGACAGCTAGTAACAATAGATACTCTAACCTGGATCTTCTGTTGCCAAATTTATTAGTTGCTGTTTCTCAATCACACTATATCCCTGATTCAAGAAATTTATATATGTTATAATTAACCAATGGGTGACTGGAAGATGATTATAACACCTCAAAAGTTCAGTCTTACCTAAGCCAAAATATATATAGAGGTTGAACTGACCACAGTGGTTCCAAAAGTTGTGAAAAATTCATTCGTTCATTCATTCATTGCTTGTTGTCAACAGATTGCTTGCTGTGGATCTGACTCTGAGATCATATAATTGTCCTTCTTAAAAACCTCCAGTGTCTGTCATCCAGAAAAATTTTAAATCTTTACTATAACCCGTACAATCTGATTCCTGCCCACCTTTTCTTTTCTGTCTGTCAGCTCTCCCCGTCACATAGCAGTCTAACTTTTATAATGTCTTTGCTTCTTTCTTTTCTTCCTTTAATTCTTTCCAGTTGCCTGTTTCATAGTCTTTTTGTGCCAATGTACTGTTCTCAAGCTGCATATGCATGTTATAGCATTCGCTGGTTCCATCATGTTCACAATTATTGCCTTGATTGACTAATACCGCCCTCCTTCTGATAAGTACTTCCCCCTTTCTTGTATCCTCTGTGACCCCCTCATCTTGTCTTTTTGTTTTTAATTTCATTCCCTTCCTTTGATACCAGTGAATATTTTTTCTCTATTCTCATCTTCAGCAATTTTTATTTCAACCTTTAATTTTCATTTACTCTTCAAATTGCTCAGTAAGATTGTTTTCAAAATATTTACCTTACTTCGACAACTTTCAGTATCAAAGACCGTTTCCTACAGTAATGAGAGAAACTGTGTGTGGGGGTGTGTGTTATTTATTTTTTAATCAAAGTATAGCTGATTTACAATATTAGTTTCAGGAATACAGCATAGTGATTCAGTATTTTTATAGTTTATACGCCATTAAAAGTTATTATGAGATAATGGCTATAATTCCTTGTGCTGTACAATATATCCTTGTTGCCTTATCTATTTTATACATAGTTTCTATCACTTAATCCTATATCCCTAATTTCCCCCTCTCCCCACTGGTAACCACTAGTTTGTTTTCTATATCTGTATCTGTTTCTGTTTTGCTGTATACATTCATTTGTTTTATTTTTTAGGTTCCATTTAAATATTTTAGAAAAGGTCACAGACCAGAATTTTACTCAAGGGAATAATTGTTATGGCAAGAATACTATTGGTGCCATTGGGCCATTCCAAACAGCATAAATGTTAATACACTGAATTCCAGCCATATCCGCCCCTAATGAGTTGCCCATTTTCTACTGATATTTCGATTTTAATTGTTTTGATGCTTTATAGGATAATACTCTGGATATATTTTATATAGTGCACATTATCTCCAGTAGATGTTTTAATATTTTTAATAATACCATTATCTTGATTTGCAGTAAATTGACTTCTCTCAATGAAGAGTATACCAAAAATAAAACCGAATATGAGGAAGCCCAGGATGCCATAGTTAAGGAAATTGTCAATATTTCTTCAGGTAAATTTAATAGAACCAATACATTAAATGTTGAAGGTTTGTGGCAACCCTACCTTGTCAAATGATGGTTAGCATTTTTTAGCAATAAAGTATTTTTTAATTTAAGGTATATACTTTTTTTGTTATTGCACACTTATAGACTACAGTATAGTGTAAATGTAACTTTTTTTTTTTTTTTTTTAAATGTAACTTTTATGTGCACTGTGAAACCAGAACATTTGTGTGTTGCTTTATTGTGATATTCCCTTTATTGCGGTGGTCTGGAACTGAACCTGCAATATCTCCAAGGTATACCTGTAGTAGTCTTGAAAAAAATGTTTAACCTGGGGCTTCCCCGGTGGTGCAGTGGTTGAGAGTCCGCCTGCCGATGCAGGGGACACGGGTTCGTGCCCTGGTCCGGGAAGATCCCACATGCCGTGGAGCCTGCGCGTCCAGAGCCTGTGCTCCACAACAGGAGAGGCCACAACAGTGAGAGGCCCGCGTACCGCAAAAAAAAAGAAAAAAGAAAAAAAATGTTTAACCTGAATAGTAACAAGAAGAAAAAGAATTGGATAAATTTAGATTGTGGGACATACTTTTTAGGGCCTGCACTCTTTAAAAATGTCAGTGTCATGGAAGCAAAGAAGGAACGGGCAGGTTCTGTTCCAGATTAAAGGATACTTAAAGTGACAGAACAGTCAAAGGCAGAGGATGATCCTTGATTGGATCCAGTACTAGGGTTTGGAATTGGGGACTAGCTATAAAGGACACTATTGGGACAAATTGGCAAAGTTTAATATGAGATAATATGATTTTGGTGTCACATTTCTTGGGTGTGCATAGTGATTAAGTAGGAAGATGTCCTTGTTCTCAGGTTATGTGTGCTGGATTATTTAGGGGTAGTAAGTTATTTAAAAAGTATAAGCATGTATAATTCTGTAAATTGTTTTACTATTATGAATTTTTATAGTAAATCAGAAAGAAACAAAACTTTTAAAGGGTTTTAGTATACTTTATATATTTGTGTTGAGATGAATGAGATTTGTAAAGATTACATTTTTGCTTGGTGGTATCAGATTGCTGTAGCATGGTAATCTTCTAGTTGAATTATGTTCCTAGCCTAGATTGCATTTGTAAGGACCCTAAAAAACACTACATATATTCAAACTGGGAGTCTTCCCCCAAAATAATATTTACTAATATTCATTAATTACCTAGTAGGTTAAAGCTGCTAGATTTTAACATTTAAATTGAAGGTTTTGTATTTGGATTCACCTTGAATTTAAATGAAACCTCTTCTTGGTCTAATACACACATTATAAACTATGTTTATTAAAAATGTAATAGATCATTTTTGTAATTTATCTTGCTCTTAAACCAGAAAAGGTGATGCTGTGAAGAGCCAGGTGTTGTGAGATACCAAATATAGACTCTTGATTAAGAGGCTTTTGGTTTTCTTTTATTATAAACCTATTCTTGTTGGTATGTTAGAAATTTTATGAGTTAAAGTAATTATGAAAGTACTCCACTAATATTTAAGTAATTCTCACAGGTTCCTATTGCTATATGGTAGGGTAGTATGATGAACTTTCCCCCTCCCCCCCTTTTTAATATGTTAGGTAAAACAGGAATAAATTTAAAAGTGGTTTAAATTCATAAGTTAATTTTTATTTTCAAAAAATATTTTATCACTTTTATGGGGAACAAGGGAATCAGAGATTAGTCAGATTTTCTGCCATTTGATTAAACTCATAATGTTGTATTTTTCTAAAACTAAACAGTGTTCTCTTGATTGTCTTTTGAAGCTTTTGACACATTGATGTCCATGTGATAGTTCCGTGTGAGCCATGTGTCTGTTATACCAGACCCTCCAACCTATTAAAATTTTAGAATCTATCCTGAAAATTTTGACCATTTTTATTGCCTAATCATGCTTTGCCTAGCATGTGTCAGGGACTGTTTAATGTATGTAATAGCTTTTAGTTTTACTGCTCTAGCAGAGTGGAATCTTGTTGAAAGTGTTTTAAGAGACAATTATGGAACTGAATTTATGCTAAAATTTAACTGCATGGGAGAAAAACCTCAAGTAACAATCTTGACAGTCACATTATATCTTATTACCTAGTGTTTGCACGTTTCTTAGGATAATTGTGAAATGCCATCCTGGTTTCAGACTCTTAAAATTTAGAATTGTGCCTCACATATCACTGCACCCTGCTTTTCTTACCTTATCAATATATCATGAAAGCTTTTCCATAGAAGCCTTTTCTTGTTAGTTTTTTTTTTAACCTCTACCTCATTTCCTTACATAAGCAGCTATGCACATTTTTTTTTTTTTTTTTTTTTTGAGAACAGGCCATTTATTTTGTAGAACATTTCTCAGTTTGTCTGATGTTTCCTATGATTGTTTTCAGGTGATACAGTTTTGTCTGGAATACGCAGACGTTACTGTTGTCTGTGGATTCATATTAAGGGGCACATGATGTCTTTTGCCGTATCATTGGTGATGTTAACTTTTGCTGCGTGTGGGTTTCTCTAGTTGCCGTGAGCTGGGGGCTACTCTTCGTTGCAGTGTGCAGCCTTCTCGTTGTGGTGGCTTCTTTTGTTGCGGAGCACGGGCTCTAGGCACGCCGCCTTTAGTAGTTGTGGAACATGGGCTTAGTTGCTCTGCAGCATGTGGGATCTTCCTGGACCAGGGACTGAATGGTGTCCCGGCATTGGCAGGCCGTTTCTTAACCACTGCACCACCAGGGAAGTCCAAGCATCTATGCACTTTTATATTTTAATGGATCTTGGTAAGGGAGGGCATCATACTCTATTTTTGAAATCTGTTCATAGTAAGGGAAAATGTGACAACACATTTTAACCTCATGTTAAGTTTTAGGTGTTCCTTTCATGTTTAGTTATGGCAAACCTCGGTTAGTTTTTAAAAATTATATAAGTTAGGAAATGGTTTTTGAATTCCCAAATGGAGGAGGGTTGAATTTATTCTTACAGCTGCTTATATGTATTTTTTCTTATCCAATATTCCTGTGTACCTTTTCTGTTTTTATATAGGCTATGTAGAACCGATGCAGACACTAAATGATGTGTTAGCTCAGCTAGATGCTGTTGTTAGCTTTGCTCACGTGTCCAATGGAGCACCTGTTCCATATGTACGGCCGGTCATTTTGGAGAAAGGACAAGGGAGAATTATACTGAAAGCATCCAGACATGCTTGTGTTGAAGTTCAAGATGAAGTTGCATTTATTCCTAATGATGTTCACTTTGAAAAAGATAAACAGGTGTTCCACATCATTACTGGTAAAAAAACCTAGTTTATGGGCTTTTTGCGGGTAATGTTTAATATATTTTAAGTTGATGAAGAAAATCCTAGTCCTTGATGTTAGAAAAAGAACGTTGTTCATTCTAGTTAGTAGTTTATTAATAATATATGAATGAATGAATGAATGAATGAATGAATGAATATATGTGAACAGAATGAAACCCCTGTTCCAGGGGTTCAGTGCATTTAAAAATGAACACCTCTTCATCCTCCAAGCTTACCTTTGGGCCAAACCTTTCAATAGTGAGGTCATTGAAAGTCAGGCAGAATTAGATGCTGGAATGACCTCAGCTTAGGGTAGCAATTCTTTAAAAGACATGATACTATATTCATGTGAAACTCGAAAAAAGTAGACTTGTATATAGACTAAGGTAGCTTGTCTCAAACTAAAGGGTTTTGAGAGATCTTAACGAGATTCTAGAAAATAAAAGTGTTAGGGTGCAGGGGTGATAGGAGTCTTTGGGCAAATGTGTTTGGGAAACAGTCAGTGATTGTATTTTATTTCCCCAAAAGGATTTTCAAGTTGTTCATATAATCTAACACCATTAGCTGGTAAATTGCACATTTTCCAAAAGTAGGGTCATGTCTTTGGGTTTTAGTGTGGAATGTACTTGATTTGAAGGATTTGATCATACTGATTCATTCTCTGATAGATGCGTTTATTAATGAATTATAGTGTTTAGTTAATTAATCAGTTAGGCCTGTACTGTTTTCTGAATGTCATAAAATTATCCTGCAGGCAGCTTTGTGAGCTGTGGGGAAGTGGTCTGTATGTTCTTTCTAGATCATAGTCAAATTATAGGTAAGATATATTTTTCATGGGTCCTCTTGAAGAAGGGCATAGCATAGGCTTGTCTGAAGAGAAAATAGCATTGTTTCAGGGACTAGTATAAGGCAGGAACTCTGTTCATGCCTTTGGGCAGCCCGTGGTCTGCTTCTTGTATGTCATAGCACATGACCTAGGTAATTAGTCACCAATGTGCAATTTAGGAGTAATGTTCAATTTATTAGTAGCAAAAATAAGTTAATAATCTTGCTTGTTGATACCATGTTTTGTAGGTCCCAACATGGGAGGTAAATCAACATATATTCGCCAGACTGGGGTGGTAGTTCTCATGGCCCAGATTGGGTGTTTTGTGCCATGTGAGTCAGCAGAAGTGTCCATCGTGGACTGCATCTTGGCCCGGGTAGGGGCTGGTGACAGTCAGTTGAAAGGAGTCTCCACATTCATGGCTGAAATGTTAGAAACTGCTTCTATTCTCAGGTGAGTTCATTTCCCAGTCTCCTGAAAATAGAAATGGATGTCTCTGTCCTTTGAAAAGTAAATTTGCAGGTTCATCTATAAAACATCTGTGATCTTTTATCTAGTTTAATAGTTTTCCTGTGAGCTTTATGCACTTTATATTATCTTAAAAGGGTGACTGGCGATAGTTGTGGAAAGCTTCTTTGATTTTTAATGTTGTCTTCTTAAGGTTTCTGGTAGTTGTTCACCTTATGAATCTCCCCACTGCCATGCTTTTGCTTATGCTGTTCACACTACCTGGAATGGTCCTTCCCTGCTGTTTACCCAAGTCCTTTCTAATCTTTACAGGCCCATAATGACAGAAATTCTACTTCTCTGATGACTTTCCTTGTCACATGTGCCTAAGGTCATGGGTGTTTCTTCGAACTCTTTGACATGCCTGTAATTTATTAGCTTTTAATTTTAGAGTTTATGAAATCTCTTGTCCTTATTTCATTTTTAGGAGCTTCTTTGAAGACAGGGAGGCTATGCCTTCTATTTCTTGGAGTCTTCTAAAGTACTTTGCATATAGTAGATCCTTAATAAATTATGCTTTGATTATTGTTTGTGGGGAATTATAGAAGCGATACAAATGTTCAGTAATTAGTCAATAAGTTAATATGCGTAACTTTAAAAATTAAATAAGCAAAAGGTGTCAGTGGCATTTCATGGAGAAAGAAAGAAATGACCAATAAGCACATGAAGAACTGTCAAATTCTCTAATTAAAAAAAAGTTCCCCTCCTTTCATTTGGTTAAAGAGAAAATAAAATGCTAATATCTGGTGCTAGTAGGGCTGTGGCAGGCACACAGATTCACGTGACCACCAGCCGTGTATGCGAGTGTTCGTGTCACCACACCCTTGTCCCATCTTCTTGTGGTATTATTTTTTTTAATCTTGACTGATTTGATTGTTAAGAAATGAATGATAGCTGCTTTATTTGGAAATTCTTAGATTACAGCTAATGAGATTGGTAATTTAAAAAATATTTATTCACCATTTGTTTCCTCTTATGTCAGTTGTTTGTTCATGTCCATGCCCATTTTCTTACTGAAGTTTTAGTGCTTTTCATTGACCTTATTGAATTTTTGTATATATCAAGATAATTAATCTGTTACATTTGTGGCACATCTTTCCCATTGTATTGCCTTAATTTTGTTGTTTGCATTACCACATGCTATATCATGGGAAATTTTCATATAATTATGTGTTTCAGGTCTGCAACCAAAGATTCTTTAATAATCATAGATGAATTGGGAAGAGGAACCTCTACCTATGACGGATTTGGGTTAGCGTGGGCTATATCAGAGTACATTGCAACAAGGATCTGTGCTTTTTGCATGTTTGCAACCCATTTTCATGAACTTACTGCCTTGGCCAGTCAGATACCAACTGTTAATAATCTACATGTCACAGCACTAACTACTGAAGAGACCTTAACTATGCTTTATCAGGTGAAGAAAGGTGAGTGCATACCACTGGTGTACTGTAAATTCCGTGTTCCTATCCTTGGAATCATTAGTAATTGCCTTATTCTGCATTAGGATGAATTATTGATGTTTTTACAGAACACATTTACCTCTTAATTTACAGACTGGGGACAGGGACGTGGTATGTTATCTATATTTCTATGTGTCATGGTAGAACCACTCATTTTAAAAAGGTCACAGAAAGACTGATCTGCACTTTTGAACATCGTCACAGGGGTTTTGTTCTACCTCCCATGGCAGCATGTTTTCTTGTCAAATTAGCTACTTGATAGTAACAATAAGCTTTGAAGTTCTGAGGCTCTAGCTGTTACTGTTTAATAAACTGTCATAATCATCTGATTATATTTTTAAGAATGTGTTATATAACAGGTTCATTTAAAGCTGGGGTCTCCAGAAACCTTGAAATTGTTAGTAGTTATCAGGTAAGGAATGACTTATTTGTTGGCATTCATCCTTTGAGAAAAGTTTGTCATTAGTGGACCTGGCAGCTAATCAGATGACTGCGTTGATGAGATTAACATACTGTAAAGTTTTTATTGCTTTAACATTTCACCAGTCATCGGAATAGCTTTTTCAGATGGCTCTCTGATTTTCCATGAATGCATTTTTCTGCATCAGTTGGTTGCACATAAATGAGATTATTTTTGATTCTTTGTTGCTTATGCTTCTTAGGAATCCTACTGAGTTACTGTTTGCATTGTTGTTGATAGAGAATATAGATACTCTTGGTTGGACATGGCATTTAGCATGAAGTTGAGGTTTTGCTTTTAAAAGGTGTTTTGTGTGAGAAAGAAATGGGTTCAGGGCTTCCCTGGTGGCGCAGTGGTTGGGAGTCCGCCTGCCGATGCAGGGGACACGGGTTTGTGCCCTGGTCCGGGAGGATCCCACATGCCGCGGAGCGGCTAGGCCTTTGAGTCATGGCCGCTGAGCCTGCGCGTCTGGAGCCTCTGCTCCGCGGCGGGAGAGGCCACAGCAGTGAGAGGCCCGCGTACCGCAAAAAAAAAAAAAGAAAGACAAAAGAAATGGATTCAAAGTATTAAAAAAGACCAGGTGAAATTTGGAGACGATAGGAACAGGTTCCTCCTTTACTAAACATCCTCCTTGGATGTTTATCAAACACTTGCTTCTATTTTATTTTTGTTTCTCTAAGCTGTGCAGAATATCCAGCTCCAGAATTTATGGGATATATAACTAGGCTAAAGGAAAATTTACGGTTGAGGCAAAAATGGGAGCTCCATGATGACACTGTGAACATCACTGGTATTTAACATTTGGAAGGAGTGTCTTAAGTCAGTTTATTTTCTGCAAATGTGGGTGAAGTTAACATACCTAGTCTAAAAATTTACTAGACTAGATTTGGGTCAAAAATTTCATTGTCATTTGAAATACATTTTGAATTAAATACTCCTCCTAATTGTGACACTTTACATTCTTTTTTTTTCCACAGTTCTTTAGTTCCTCCCTTATGAAATGAGAAAACCTCAGAGATATTGTGTTGATTAATTTTTCTTCCGATTCAAATATTTGTCTAGGCTTTTGAGGACTATCTGTCAAGGCTTTTCTCTGCTATTTTTATTTTTCCTACTACATTTGTCGAGGATAAAATATAGCACTGTGTGCCAAGTCATAACCACTTTTCACTGGAGGCTTAGTTAAAATTTCCTTAAGTTACTCTGAAACATTTGGCTTATGTATTTGAAATAATACAAAGTTAAGTTTCCTAATGACAAAGTGAGAAAGTAAGTTCTATTTGCATAAATTGCTGTCTCTTCCTACCCTGCCCCTCACACGCCTCAAATTTCTTACAGGTGTCTGTGATCAGAGTTTTGGGATTCACGTTGCTGAGCTTGCTAATTTCCCCAGGCATGTAATAGAGTGTGCCAAACAAAAAGCCCTGGAACTAGAGGAGTTTCAGAATATTGGGAAGCCACAGGAATGTGATGAAATGGAACCAGCAGCAAAGAGGTGCTATCTGGAAAGAGAGGTTTGTCAAATTATTTTTGTAGTTATTTTTTTCCTGTATGATTCTAATGTTTACTTATTGAACATTCATTATTGGTTTCCACTTACATTTCTTTGCACGGTAAAGAATCCATCTGTATCATTTTGGTTTCACCACGGCACACATCTGCACAATTGAAAGATAGCATTTCAAGTACCAGATTTCAAAAGTAGGAAGATAGGAATATTAGTGTAGGTTAAAATACATAATTCAAAGGAGTTATAGAGGTCCATGCACATCTTTGATTACTTGTAAAGAAATAGATCGAGTTCAGTTAAATTACATATTTACTCGGTGCTTAGCTAAGATGATGAAGAAATGAACACAGTTCCTTCCCTCCAGTTGTTTAGAAACTAGTTGGGCAGGTAGTAATAGTGAGCATGTCATAGAGAATTATGACAAATGTTTACTCAGGAAAGCTCTCTGTGGGCAGGATGTTTCAGTTCTTGTGGGAGCAGTGGATCTTAAGTTAGGCCTTCTGAGTGGTGGGTGAAATTTAGATGTTCACACAGAAAGGTATAAGCATATGCCCAGTGGATTTTTTAAAAATCAAAGGATTATTAGTTTTCTGTAATAACGAAAATAAAAGAATCTTAATTTACATCTAGGTCCTGGCAGCACTTACTGTGATTATGCATTGTGACAACCTCTTGTCACATTGTTAGCTTTTTAAAAATTTTTTTATTTTTTTTAATTTTTTTTGTGGTACGCGGGCCTCTCACTGTTGTGGCCTCTCCCGTTGCGGAGCACAGGCTCCGGATGCGCAGGCTCAGCGGCCACGGCTCGTGGGCCTAGCCGCTCCGCGGCATGTGGGATCTTCCCGGACCGGGGCACCAACCCGTGTCCCCTGCATCGGCAGGCGGACTCTCAACCACTGTGCCACCAGGGAAGCCCACATTTTTAGCTTTTACCTGGTGAATTTTTTGTTGTTCTTGCTTGAAGGATAGATGATGTTACAATAATAGATGATGTGTATGGTTTGGGGGCTTAAAAGATAAGGTTTTATCTGTTGTACCTATACAAGCAGGAGATATGTATTATAACTTGTTAATAGTTTTAAGTAGGGAAGGTTGCCATCCTAGATATGAAACGGTCTTGGTATCAGCCCCACAGCTATCCATGATCCAGGATTAGGTAGGCTCCTTTGTGTAAATAATTCCTAATTAGAATAGAAGTCATATACTATTGATATTATTAATTACAATGAATTTTTTAAAAATTTTAAGCTAAGGGAGACATAAAACAGAATTATCGATGTTACTCAATCTAGATTTTATTTTTTGGGAAAAAGAGGCACTTGTTATTTAATAGAGATGTGTTTCTTTTCTATCTTATCATTTGGATTATCTACCTTTCACCTCTAAGGTACATATTACTAACTGGCTCCCTGGTAAAAAGCAGACTTTTCAGTTCAGCTTCACATGCAGTAATAAACATTATATCCTTTGTCAGGCACTGTTCTTAGCACTTTGTACTCTTTAACTCTTTAATTCTCACAACAGCCCTGTGTGGTTGGTAATATTATTGTCCCCATTTTACGGATGAGGAATGTGTGTTAAGGAATTAGCCCACGGGTCACATAGCAAGTAATAACCATGTTCTTTAGAATGGCAATAACTAGGCAGTAAAATAAACAAAGAAGAAACATCCCATGTATGTATGAGTATTAAATTTTCAGTGACTGTTTATGCCTTATAGTGTTTGTAAACCTTGAGTTCTTTTTCCCCCAGAAGGTTAAGTTTATGTATCAGTTATAAAAGCTGAGGGATTTGGGAACTACTAAAATATTCAGTTTCTTTGGCATTAGCAGCTGAAAATATATTTATAAATATCCTTTTAATGACTTGCTATGAAGAAATACAGTCAACTAAGGCCTTTGCTATAAATTCTAGATGATGCACACTTAAAACTTAAAGAATGTTGTTTGAATATTGGGTGGAGTGTTTAGATTGAAATTATAATGGGGCAATTCATTACTATTTAATGTGACTTTTAGAAAAGTCATTTTAAAGACTAATGAAATGTTCACATGTTTTTCAGCAAGGTGAAAAAATTATTCAAGAGTTTTTATCCAAGGTGAAGCAAGTGCCCTTTACTGAAATGTCAGAAGAAAACATCGTAATGAAGTTAAAACAGCTGAAAGCTGAGGTGATAGCAAAGAATAATCGTTTTGTAAATGAAATAATTTCAAGAATAAAGGTAACTACATGAGTAAATTCCACTAATGGAATGAAGATAGTATTGATAAGCTGTTGTCTGTAATGCTTTTGTACTATTTTATATTAACCCTTTTTCCATAGTGTTAGCAATTGATGTCCATGGGATATCAAGTTAATAAAATATTTAGTATACCTTGCTCTACCTGAGTATATTTTCAAAGATCTTTATTTTGAAAAATGAGAGCTGTAACTGAGGAATACTTAAATGGACATGGGCAATAGTAGGCAATATGTTGAATTTTATAAATAAAGTCATGTAGTTTTTAGAATTTGATATGTGTTGTATTTCTTTGTGATAAGACTTTTACACATATTCCCGAATGGTACGGAAGAAACAAGTAGCCCAGAGACTTTGTAAAAAAGTAAGGGATCTTAAAGCTAGAAGGAAGCATGGAACCCATTTCCAGTGATTTCCCCACAATGTCCATCTGTTGGCATGAGCCAGGTTGGCTGCATATGTGTTAGCCAAGGAACTTACAGTAAATCCAGGGTCCTAGTGTGATCCTCCAGCCCATCTGCCATTCTCCCACCCCAAGTTTGTGATGAGATTTAGAAATCTGGGCTTTAACAAAATCTTTCAGATTGAGAATGCTGATTTAGTCTACCTTTTTTTTTTTTTTTTTTTTTTTTTTTTTTTGCGGTACGCGGGCCTCTCACTGTTGTGGCCTCTCCCGTTGCAGAGCACAGGCTCCGGACGCTCAGGCTCAGCAGCCATGGCTCACGGGCCCAGCCGCTCCGCGGCATGTGGGATCTTCCCAGACCGGGGCACGAACCCGTGTCCCCTGCATCGGCAGGCGGACTCTCAACTACTACGCCACCAGGGAAGCCCTGATTTAGTCTACTTTTATTTTACAGGGAGATGGAGAGGTTAAGAGTGTAGTGGCTGGTCCTGCTGAACATGGGAGGAAAAGGATAGCCTTTTTAATAAATGGTGATGGGATGATAGGGTATTCATATAGGAACAAAACGAGATTGGATCCCTATTCCATATCGTGTAGAAAAATCAACTCCAGTGAATTTTTTACCTAAATGTACAAAGCAGCACTACCACGGTTTTAGTGTTTGTAGTTCTGTAGAAAATAAAATAGAGAAATATTTTTATGACTATAAAAATATAGGAAATATGAAGTTGGTTTTGGGAAAGATAGTTCTTAAGTCACAAACACCATTCATAAAGTTTGACACACTTAGCAATATTGAAATTAGGAACTTATTTTCATAAAAAGGCATCACAAAGTTCTAAGAGTACAGTTGACCCTTGAACAGCGAGTGGTCTGGGGCACTGACCCCCTGCGTAGTCGAAAATCCACATATAACTTTACAGTCCCTTCATATACACAGTTCTGCATCTATAGATTCAAAACAAATGTGGATCATGTAGTATTGCAGTATGTATTGAAAAAAATCCAAGTATAAATGGACCCACAGAGTTCAGACCGGTGTTGGTCAAGGGTCAACTGTAGATCCATAATGGGAGAACATATTGGTACCACATAAAATATCAAAGAATTTATATCCATGATATAGAAAGAACTATAAAAATCACTAAACAGACACGATTCTTAATACAACTCATTAACAAAAAGACAACCCAGTTAAAAGGCAAAGGATCTGAATAGATAATTTTCCAAGGAAGATACGCAAATAGCCAATAGGCAAATGAAAAGTTGCAAGATGTTGTCAGGGAAATGCACATAAAAACCACAGTGAGCTACTACTTCACACCCATTAGGATACTAAAATCAAATCAGATAAACCAGTATTGAGGATATGGAGGAATTGGAACTCTCCTACACTGCTATGAAAACGTAAAATGGTGCAGTCACTTTTGGAAAAGTCTGGCATTTCCTCAGTTAAACATATGAGTTACCAGATGACCCAGTATTTCCATTCCTAGATATATATCCAAGAGAAACATGTTTACACAGAAACGTATGCACAAATGTTTATAGCAGAATTATTATTTTTTAAATTAATTTTTACTTTGGCTGTGTTGGGTCTTCGTTGCTGTGCACGGGCTTTCTCTAGTTGCGGCAAGCGGGGGCTACTCTGTTGTGGTGGGCGGGCTTCTCATTGCAGTGGCTTCTCTTGTTGCGGAGCACGGGCTCTTAGGCACGAGGACCCCTTAGTTGTGGCACCCGGGCTTAGTTGCTCTGTGACATGTCGGATCTTCCCAGACCAGGGCTTGAACCCGTGTCCCCTGCATTGGCAGGTGGATTCTTAACCCCTGTGCCACCAGGGAAGCCACATACAATGAACTATTAATTGGCCATAAAAGGAATGAAGGACTGATACATGCTAAAGCTAGGATGAGCCTTGGAAACATTAGTGAAGAAGCCAGGCACAAGAGCCGACGTAATATATAATTCCGTTCTTGTGAAAGTCCAGAATAGGAAAAGGTATAGAAACAAGGTAGATTAGCATAGGGCTGGCAGGCAGGGCATGGATGGCTAGGGAGGTGATAGCTAAAGGATATGGGGTTTCTTTTTCAGATGAAAATGTTCTAAAATTGGTGATGGTTGCACATATCTGTGAATATACCTAAAAACCATTGAAGTATACACTTTAAATGGGTGCACTGTACAATGTAAATTATATTTCAAACTTTTTTTAATTTTAAAATTTTTATTGAAGTATAGTTGATTTATAATGTTGTGTTAGTTTCTAGTATACAGCAAAGTGATTGAGTTTTTTATATATATATATATATATATATCTCCACTCAAACAGAATATTTATATATTCTGTTTCATATTCTTTTCCATTATGGTTTATTACAGGATATTGAATTTAGTTCCCTGTGCTATACAGTAGGGGCCTTGTTGTTTGTGTATTTTATATACAGTAGTTTGTATCTGCTAATCCCAAACTCCTAATTTACCCCTCCCCCATGCCCTTTCCCCTCTGGTAACCATAAGTTTGTTTTCTGTGTCTGTGAGTCTGTTTCTGTTTTGTAAATAATTTCATTTTGTATCATATTTCAGATTTTACATGTAAGTGATATGTGATATTTGTCTTTCTCTGACTTCACTTAGTATGATAATCTCTAGGTCCATCCATATTGCTGCAAATGACATTATTTCATTCTTTTTTATGGTTAGGTAGTATTCCATTGTATATACAACACCTTTATCCATTCATCTGTCGTTGGACATTTAGGTTGTTTCCATGTCTTGGCACTTGTAAGTAGTGCTGCTATGAACATTGGAGTGCATGTATCTTTTTGAATTATAGTTTTGTCTGGATATATGCCCAGGAGTGGGATTGCTGGATCATATGGCAACTCTATTTTTAGCTTTTTAAGGAATCTCCATACTGTTTTCCTTAATGGTTGCACCAATTTACAATCCTACCAACAGTGTAGGGAAGAGTTCCCTTTTCTCCCAACAAAACTTGTTTTAAAAGAAGTTCAGGCACTTTACCCAAGAGGAAATATAAATGATCCATACACATGAAAAGGTCTTCAATCACCAGTCAGAAAAATGAAAACGAAAACTATTCTGGGTTACACCCTCCTGACTCTGCCCTCCCCATCAGATTGACAGTCCTTTAAAATGTGACAATACCAACTATTGGTGGTATTTGTTGATGTGGCACAACACTGCTGGTGAGAATAATTAGCTCGTAAAGTTGAAAACAGACATATGACCCAGCAATTTTGCTCCTAGGTGCATACTGTGGAGATACGTATACACACTGTACAATGACGGTATACAAGAATATTTGTGATAGACCCAAACTGGAAACAACCCAGCTATGAAAACAAACTATAGCTACACAAAATAACATAGATGGAATCTTAAAAACAGTAAGCAAAAGAAATGACAGATAACAAATAATACCATTTTTCTCCCAATCATATGAAGTTGAATAATAGGTAAAATACTGTTTAATGGTGCATTCATGGGGGTGAGATGATAAAGAAAAGCAAGAACTTGACTATGTAAGTCGGGAGAGTGATTGGCGGTGCTAATGGGGAGGGGCTTCTAGAGGGCTTCTGGGGTGCTACGGCATTCTGGTTATTGACCTGAGTGGTGGTTATGCAGGTGCTTGCTTTATGATTATTGCTAAACTCTGTAATTATGTGTTAAGCGCTTAATTTGGTATGAGAACAAATGAAAATTTAATGCCAGTAAACCCTTTAAAATGCTCATCTTGATTTACCACACCCTTTTTCATCATTGATAATTTAGAGTAAGATACATCAGCTTTTCTTTTCTGGCTATCAAATGCTTGGGTAGAAGGCAGACTTAACAGAGAAAAAATTTAAATGTGGACATTCTTATTGGTTTAACAAAATCATGTAGCTGCTTATAAGCAGAAGACTTTTTTATATAATTAAAAAGGCAATTTTAAAATTCTAGTGAAATATTTTATCCCCTGGTTAACTATGAGCGCGTCTTTTTAGATTTCTGTACAAAAGCATGTATAAAATGGAGATCAGCCCATGGTTTTAGTTGTTAGGGCTACGAGAAATGGAGGCGGGGGAGCTGTTGATTCTAAGAAAACATGTAGTCTCTCAAGCTCTGATAAATCAGGCTGCTTTCATTTCTCTAAAAGAGACTTAATGTTTAGTTCTAAGATGTTTTTGAAAGTGAAAAAAACATAATAGACCCGTTGTTTAAGATGTTTCAGACTTAAACTGTGCTTATTACATGAATATGCTAATGAAGCAACCGGCCTCCTTCCTTTTGGAATGGTAGATGTAAAGCAAAAGATAAACTAATTTCTGACCTGTCAAAAGACAGTTGCATTTTAAAATTCTAATTGCAATGTGGCTTGGTTTTCCTTCTCCACTCAAACACGAACTTGGATAATACCAGAATAAAGCCGAATCTATAAATATTATCCAAGATTTAGAACTCAGCCATACTGTTACCATGAAATCTGTTGGCCACATAACCACGTTTCTGAGAAAATACATGGCGTTTTTGCATTTTTAAAAAGTTAGCACTAAGAATCCATCCAAGATGCAATTGTTTTTGTAGTTAGATTTTTTTCCTTAAAATACTCTTGAGGGTAAAAATTAGAACAGAAGGAAGATGTTTTAGGATATATTTAAAGAATAACTTTTTCCCTGTAAAATCTCAGTGTTCCACATACTAAGCACATCCTGTTAGACTTCATGAGTATTAAATGCATCTTCTATCCTTAGTCTTTCTGCATTTAGCTTTTTTTGGGAAGTATGTTTTTACCCACAGCATATGGTATGAGCTGCTGATTCAGTGCTGAGCGGTTCTTTAAGCTTGTTAGTTATATTCTGTTGATTAAGATGGTGTGCAGAATAGTCAGAAGGAAAACCAGTGCCTGGTCTGAAATAAATTAAACCATGTTAATCAGCTTATGGGGAAGAACAAATGAGTAAAGAGAATTTTCATATACAAAGGAAATCTCTATTATTGCCTTCCTAGGGTCAGTCAGTGTGTTTGGGATAAGGAGATAGGGTGTGGCCGGGAGAGATGACGAAAGTGCCCAGAATGCTGCACATATTTTCCGACTAAAACTGGAAGTGGAGCCCAACTTAAAATAATAGTTTCCTGCCTGATGTTCTCCCCACTCCGCTTCCCTTGTAGACAGAGCCACTGCTTTCTCTTATTATTCTGCTCCAGAATTTACCTATTTGGCCAGCTTTCAGGTGTCTGTGAACATTGTGGTACAGAGCCAGGGTATCCAGAGGAAGTAGTCCCTTGCAGACACTGTCTCATTGCAGGTAGCAATGCCTCCTGTTCTTTGAGGAGGAAAATGGGGAGCCCTCGCCTTGCCTTTGACACAGCAGCTTTCCCACGGTCCTGGAAGCAACAGTGTTTCCTGTGTCAGACCACATTCAGAACATGATCCAAATTCAATGTATGTTAGCATATTTTTGCTTTGGCGTGTGGTTTGTCCAAACAAGTGCCCACACACATCTTTCATCCAGCTATGTGGGGAACTCAGCAGTGGCATGAATGATACTGGATGCTGGGTGGCCTTCACTGGACCATTCCCATCCTATTTCTAGACTTGGTAAATAGAAAACCAGACTGCTGCTGCCTTTGCTTCACCTCAAAGAGAGAAAATTATAAACTCCCTAAACTTGTTAAATTTAGAAGAAAGGATAATTCTGTCAGTGGACAATTTCTTATTCTAGCAAAAGAACAATGGCAGTGAATTCCTCAGTGTTCAGAATCAACCAGTAAATGAGACCATAGGGATTAACCTGTGTTATCACAATATTACTATTGCATTCATTTCCTAGAATTTTGTTGACACTTATCTGTTATAATTAGCAGTCAGTTTAATTTTATGAATAATCTTAATATGTTTTAAAAACCAGGTTAAGTATAGTTAAATCTAATTAAGGCGGTGCGACTATTTTCAGTTCAGCCACTAATCTGAAATTTTATGGTGCGTTGCCCATCTAGCAAGATGTGTTTTATCAATTTTTTCCTCTCATAGTGATCAGGACTTCATGTTTATTATCAATTCTAATGGGATGTTTTATTGCTAAACATTGTTTGGCTCAGCCAAATCCATCATGAAAATGACTTTCCGCATTGAATCCTTAATATTACAAAGTAGATGCACGATTTGGCAACATTAAATACTTTGTGAATATCTGAAAATGGCAAGGTGCTGTGCTGGGCTCCTCAAAAGACTCGTCCTCTTCAGCAATACTGAAAGGTGGGTACTTCTATTACCTGCGCTTCACAGATGAGAACGTCGAGGCTCAGAGGTTGAGTAACTTGCCCCGGGCACCCAGCCAGTAGTAAGTGGCAGAGCTGGGGTCTGAACCCCAAGCAGTGTGTCTCCAAAATCCGTACCTTTTTTCTTTGCATTTAAAGGCTTAAAATATTGTTAGGAATCTGAGATGCACATGTGACAAATTTAATCTTTCTAAATATTATTTAGTGTCAAAATGAGTGACGTCGGCAGTGCAACAGGAGTTAAGGAAGACGGGAGCTGTGGTGCAGACATTAAGAAGTACTATTTCTGTTCTCTTGTGGAAGCTGGTTCTCCCGTGGAAGGCTTCTCTCTCGGGGCTGTGGACACAGCAAGAAGCATCCACCGGGGGCCCTGCCACCCATCTGGTTCATGGCAACTACATGGCTGCTCTCTGGGGCTTGATACCCCAAAGGAAACAGGAGCTAAGCAGCTGCATTCTTTCAGAAGTTCACCAGTCACCAAATGCCAACATCTGTCTGGCCAAGGGATTACACCGAACCGTTTGGACAAAGGATTATGTTTAAATGAGAATAGAGACAGTCAGCCAGAAGCTTGCAAAATGAGGAGATGGAATTAAATGTCAACAGTGTTTGGAGCAGGACACCGAATCTGGCACACTCAGATATTCGGATCACTTAACTTGGAGGTTATGTATGTTCTGTCTTGAGCCAGGAAAGTTTTATCCAGCCTGTGGGGAATAACCCTGGAGGTTTTCTCCACCGCTGTGCTCTGAATTCGTGCCTAGTGAGTAAAGTGCTGAGTAAGCCTGCACAGGTCAAGATATGGGTGAGTTAAAGTGAGCAGCAATGTGGCGCATCAGGAAGGCTGCTTGAGTTGGATTAGCCCTTGCTTGGCCACTTAGCTGTGTGACTAGAAACTGCCCCTCCTTGGATTTCCCCTCTTTTGTAATTTAAGGGGGTTGGGTTTTTAGAGTTCTCAAATGCCACACCTTCAGGGCCAGGCAGGTGCAGAGTACAGAGAATAGTAGGGTTAAGGTGAATGCCCCAACGTAAAAACAAATGATTTTTTTCATAGGTACTATAAAAGGGCTTAAGCCTTGGTTGCAGTTAGTCTAAGCCAGCATCCAAAGAGCCACCCTGAGGTGATACCCGCTCTCCTCAAAGTGCCATGTCAGTCATCTAGCTCGTAATTCTCTAATCAACAACAGAGCACTTTGCTGCTTTATTTTTTATTATTTTTAGCTGTGATCTTAGCATACAAGTACGTTGAGGCCTAGAAATATTCATTGATAATGCTTTTCCCTGAAACCCTTTTGGTGGCCCTTTCACTAGAATCAGACATGGAGAAAAAAGGTCCAATGAATTCCAAGCAAATAGAATAGGGGAGTCTGGTTACCTGAGAAGGGAAAGAAAGGCAAGGTGGTCAGACCAAAGTGGCACTTCCAAGCCTCTTTCAGCTCTGTGAGCTTAAGTCAAGGTTTTGGGGGCAATGGGGATGAGATAAAGCGGGCTGTTGCCTTCAGAATTGGCTATGACTGAAGTAACTTTCAAGATTGAAAAATAGTAGCTTGAAGTAAGTCCATAAAGCAACCAGGTCGAGGACGGGAATCCCCAGAAGGATGGACTCGAGGAAGAAATGCGACGAGTGGACCTGCCGTGTTTGAGTGCAGTGAGGGGAGCGTGGGGGTGAGTTAATAATAGCTGCAAAGGAAGAGCGATTGAGAAGAAAGAGGGCGGGATTATTAACTCCAGGAATATCAAAACCGTATCATGATAGTACACTGCCTATCCTAACTACGAATTTTACTCATTTAGTGATAAACACCGACAAGTGATTTAAGAAAAATAGTAAAACAAACAAACAAACTATATTTGGGATGAAGGGTGTAAGAGAATAAAGCTGCCACTCTTTCTGTAAGATAATGTCTAAAATTGGAAAATAAAGAAATAGCAGTATAAGTGTGTTAAAAATATGGAGATGAATGCTAGAGGATTCTAAGAGAGCTGAAAGTGAGCAGGGCAGCTTTGAGAGGGGGGACTGGTATTTTTTATTATAAACTTCACGATGCTCCAATTTGATCTTTTAAAACTATATTGCTTTGATAAAATCAATATTAAATTGAAAATGACTGTCTTATCTTAAATCAAGGGCTATCTATATTACAACATATCTTCAAGCACCCTTAAAATTGTGACTAAAGAGAATTTACTATTAAAAACAAAACATACCTAGGTCTGGGTAGGCAGAGGCAGAAATGGGGAGTGACTGATAATGGTACAAGCTTTCTCTAGGGGATGATAAAAATGTTCTAAAATGAGATCATGGTGATAATTGAAGAACTCTATATAAGTATGCTGAGTTGAATACACAGGCAAACTGGTATGTAAGTTTATATATCAATAAAGCTGTTAAAAATGGTAGCTTCAATAAGATGTAATAATAGCTATGTGTCTGGCACCCAGTTTATTCTCAACCTGTTAGGTAAATACTATTCATTTTAGAAATGAGGAAGCTGGGGTGTAGAGAAGATAAGCGACTCGCCAAAGATCATCAGACATGAGTAGATTAGGGTGGAAGTTATTTTTCTTTCATGTGAAAGAAATCTGGAGGGAGGAAGACTAGGTAAGGTGGCTCTATGAGCATCAGGGACCCTGATTCTTCAAGCTTGTGTCTCTACTGTGCTTGGCTTCTCTTCCCAAGGTCCCCTCATGGCCCAAGGTGACTGCTGGGGCTCCATCCAGTGCACCCACATTTCAGGCAGCAGGAAGGAGGAGTGTGTAAGGATGCTGTTCCTAGCCTTAAGAAATCGTGGACATTGTACACATTGCTTCCACTTACATCTTCTTGGCCAGAATCAAGTCATGTGTCCACACAGAGAAAGCCAGGAAATGGAGTCTTGGCCGTCCTCCCTACCTCATAGTGGGAAGTTGGACCAAACTCATTTTGAAAAGTGTGTTTTGGGAATGGCAAGGATTTGGTGCTTTGGGATGCTGATGTTTCTTTCCTCTTCAGCCTACCATCTTCAAAGCCCCACCCTGTCTAAATGTTAATTTATTACTATTATTTAATTTGTTTTTTCTCAAAGCATGTCTTGGCTTCTGTTCTTTCCTTCTCTTTCCCAAATAATAGCTTCTTTGGACTCCACTCTGTTCTGTAATCCTGTTTCCACTGAACCCAACTAAACTAAAAACTCAGGACCTCAGCACAGCAGGCATGGAGTAGTTTCTTAGGAAAGACTTGTGCACAGAGCACAAGCTCCCTGGGGACTTGGGTCACTGACACCATGGAGCAGGGACCCTAATGTGGCCCCATGCAGACACTTCTCCCTCTGCGCTGTCGTGAAGGGTAGCGGAGCACTTGAACATTGGCACAGATGAACAAGATCACCCTCCACAGGATGCAGAGGGTGGGTGATGTGCCGATGACCTCATGGCTGGTTGGTGGCAGAGCTGTCCTGGAGGGTGAGCCTCCTGGCCCTCCAGCATCTCTGACCACAGAGCTTCTCAATCAGACACTGAGTTCCAGGTGGAGCCACTTCACACAGGGTCATTAAGTAAAAGAGAAATGGATGATAAATTTTTATGTATTCAGAAATTGTTTCTCTCCTCCCCTCCTCTTGGGATTGATTAACTTAGTTGGAAATAATGAACCTGAACTGATTTTTGAGCACCAGGTCTAAGTGGAAATTACTATACTTGTACCTTGTTTGCAGACTTTCCAGAGACCGTAATACTTGCTAAGATGATCCTTTTCTCTCCCCTACTCTCCCAGTTTCCCCCTTGGTGTGAGAACTGATGAGCCAGAAAATAAATGAGCTGGAAAAAAGAATAGTTTCATTTTTCTAGGAGTTGTGTCCTTTTTCTAAAGGGCAGCGCTGGAAGTGCCATCTTCCCTTTGGGGAAGCCATCATGCTTCAAGGACACTCACTGGCGGGCAGGCTCCAGGGCAGAGTGGCCAGTTCAGGACCTACAGTCATTGGCCAGACTCCTTCCTTCCCACAGTCTTGCTGACGGAGGCCGCAGGGTCACCTCCAAGGGTGTTTTGAGGCCATTTCTGCTTTCTTCTGACTTTTCTCAGTAGATTTTTGTGGCTCTCTTAATGATACTGTCTCTCAGACCACTTGGAATCAACCCACATCTGTCTCTTGGTTCCTCCTTAGGTGAAGTCGACTCCTATTCTCAACTGGCTTCACAGGTTTTAAAGGCAGCCCTTTCTCCGAGGCTCAGGGGTTGGTGGGCAATTCTGTCTACCTAGCGAGGGACATGGAGGCATCACAATCTCCCCTGGAGCTAGTCCGATGGTGACTCCTGCCCAGATTCTGTGGTCACCAGAGGTCCCAGGTGACAACTCAGAGAGGTCCCCATCCCCTGGGAGCCCTGGGGACTCGGCCTCTCATTAGCTTGAAGATGTTCTCTGTACTTCCCACCTGGGCCCTGGCAGCACAACAGCCAAGTAAGAAGAGGCCCAGCCTCCTTGGCCTGAAGCTGAGTTGCTTCCTCTATACATGTAGCTTTTACCCTCTCTGGTTCCTTCCTGGAGCTTCCAGATCCCTGCCATCCCGGCCCCACATTCTCCCCAATAGTCCAGGCAGACTGAGGACCGAGTTCCTGGAGCACCTTCACCACTTCCAACAGACTGACGCCAGTTCTTCCTCACCCACAAGCAATTTGATCTTCCAGTGATGCCAAGCCCAGCTGCTTCCTGATCTTTGCTCTGCGAGGGCTGGCCTCCGGTCCTGGCTTTGGCCCTTTCCCCTGCCTTTGGCCAGCCCCCCGCTTTAGCTACTTTAGCACCAGCTCCTGCACAGTTTGGGGCTCAGGCTGTGGCAGGGATCCCTTTCCCAGGAGGGCTTCATGTCTTGTCGCTGTGACAGTCCTTGGATGATCAGCGCTGGGAGGGTCTTCAGACAACTCTGCCAAGTTCAAACGCTGGATTTAGATATGAGGAAACCAAGGAACCGAGGCCACACAGGTGGTATGAAGTGGAATTGCTAGGAATGGAGATGGTAAGCAGCTGTGTGCCCCCATCCCAGGGTGTTGTTGCGGGGAGGCTGGACTGGACGTCCGCCACTGAGCCTTCCACAAACTCTAATCCACTTTGACAGTGAGGCGATGTCTGATGTTTTGTCTGTTCACCATCCCCTCCCTCCCCACCTTTCTTGGTGAAGCCCCTCTATGTAGTTCAAAAGGGGCTGCCAGTCACAGGACCCATTTTCTTGGCCACAGAGGTGGGCTAACGAGCCAAGCTTCCTACTAGAGTTTATACACAGATTTGGGGAATGAGAAGCTCTCCTTCCTCCAAGATGGTTTGGGATGTTGCTTACCCAGAACTGTCTATGGGCATGCCCCTCCCCTCCCTTCATCTTCCCTCACCCACCCAGCCACCATCACATGGAACCCAGCAGCAGCAGGAAAAATTGAGTCAACATCCAGAGAGAGGAGATCTCTTAGATGCCGGTGGGGGAAAGGTGCAAAAGCAGGCTGACCATGTTGCTGTGGTCCCTGGGGTTTCTGAGGGCAGCTCCACCCCTGGGCTCCGAGTCACCAAGCCAACCAATTCCCTTTTGGCTAAGTTACTTTGAGTGCAGTTTCTGTTGCTGGTGACCAAAGGGTCCCTGGATGATTCATGCACAGATTTCGTTCTGAGCCAGAGTGAAAACCCATGACAGCCAACTCCTAATGGGCCTCAAAAGAGACATAAGAGACTCATGCTTCTGTGAATTATCCAGGCATCCACTGTTTAGGGCAACTCTGCTGTGAGTTGTTTTGCAGCGTCATGCAGACCGTAAATATGGCTTTGCATACGTGGATTTGAATAAAGTGGGGTTATACCAGTAACCTGTGACTGCACCTCTTCCCTAGGCTGTTACTTCTAAGAGAAGAACAACCCTTTCTCCACTGTTGTATTTGCACAGCATCCAGTGTATGGCCACATTGGGCACTCATTTAGAATGAAACATTCATGCAAAAATCTTTGCTCTGCCTCTGGACCTCAGAACCTTAACCTCATCTTCCACATGTAAATTGAGGATAATAATAGAATTTATCTAATATACCTATCTATGAATAATCAGAACTTCTTTGCTTTCAGGTGAGAGAAAGCCAATCTATACCAATTTATACAAAAAGAGACATCTGGGGTTGGAGCTGCTGGAAACTGGAGCAGTGCAGGCTGGCCTCCCTCCCTCCCTCATCCCTGCCTGTCTGGGTGTTGGCCTCGTCCTCAGGTTCCTTCATGTGACGGGGAGGACATGGCCACCAGCAAACAGCAACAGGGTCATACCCTTACAGCTCTCAATCCAGAGAAAAGAGGGCCTCTCTCTTTAGGGTCCACATGTGAAGTCCCAGGAAGGATTTCAATCACCTTGACATGAGGCAAAGGCTACCAGGGCAGCCCCTCAGAACCATGCAGCATGGGGGAGGGGCTTCTTAGAGGAAATGGGGGGCAGTACCATGATGCAAGGAAGTGAAGAAGGGGTGCTGGGCTGAAGAAAAGGGCACATGTCCACACACTTCTCTTTGGAGGCTTGCGAGGATCAGAAGAGACATGACTCGGGAAAAGCGGAGCACAGCGTGTCTGGCTCCTGGCGAGCCCTCAATAAGTGTCAGCTGCCGCTAACATGGCCGCTGGAGGGAGGGAGGGAGGGGAGGGGAAGGGGAGAAAGCCGAAGGAACAGGAACAGTGATGTGGCAGCTCTGCGCCTTGCATGGGGGTGGCCAGCTCGTGGCTGAGGGGGCGACACTGCAGCCTCACTCCACCGGTCGCCCTGGTATGGCCTTTATCTGCTCAGAGGGGCGTCTGGTTCTCATTACCACAAAGGCCTCTGAGGAGAAGGGGATCTCTTTGTGCTGAGGCACAAAGAATGAAAGTGATTCTCAAGTCTGGTAAAGGATGCTGAACTGGGGCATGAATTGGTGGCTGGTGGTGCAGTGAAAGGAGAAAGGGTTTCAGAAAATCATTTTCTAGGAGCCGTAAGCTACTGAGCCTGGCTTGGTTTCCAAGTGGAAGTCATCCTAAGGCCTCAGAGGAGGGGGGGCACCAGAGAGTGTTTGGTTGGCCTCAGCATTCTGGATCCAGGGGAACCCTGTGCCTCCTGTTCTAGGCTGAGGGGACTCCGCTAAGTGTAGGCAGCAAAGACGGGGGTGGGGGAAGGGGGCGGGGGAAGGGAACAAAAACCCATGAGCACCTGGCGTGCGCCACGCGTCTCATTTAATCCGCACGCAAACCTGTAATCTACACAAACACGGAAGCAGAGGCTCAGGAAAGGGATGCTACTTGCCCAAGGTCACTGAGCTCACGAGAGATGGGAGGACCGTCCCCACCATGCCTCCCGCCCCGGTGAGCTGGCGCCCGGAGAGAGCTCCGTCGCAAGAAAGCCGGCCGGCTGATGTAGGCGAGGTGAGTGCTTTTCCTACTTACCCGCTAGTAAATGGAGATTCAGAGAGGTGAAGGGCCTTGCCCAAACACACACGGCTGGTAAGCGGCAGAACTGGGTCTTCTGTCTCTAAATCTGCAACCCTAAACAACCCCATTAGCCGCATTTGGCAGCATTTTCTCAGCAATGTCTTTGCAGAAATCTTGCGATCAAATTCCTGGTGGGTAGTAGCCTGCAGAGCTGATGGGGTGTTTCGTTCATCATGTTGATGGGTCCTTGTTTCTCACTGTGGCAACAAAATTTGTAAGATTTTCCTCTTTTATCAGCTGAGAAATGCTGCCCCACGCTGTTTATCAGGCACTTTTGTAGGGAGATACTTTTCCCCTAATTCTTCCAGGGGTTAACTTAAGTTTGGGCAGAACTCAGGTGGCGAGGAGAAGTTTGTTTGTTTGTTTGTTTTTAACATCTTTATTGGAGTAGAATTGCTTTACAGTGGTGTGATAGTTTCTGCTTTACAACAAAGTGAATCAGTTATACATACATATATGTTCCCATATTTCTTCCCTCTTGCGTCTCCCTCCTTCCCACCCTCCCCATCCCACCCCTCTAGGTGGTCACAAACCACCGAGTTGATCTCCCTGTGCTATGCGGCTGCTTCCCACTAGCTATCTATTTTACATTTGGTAGAGTGTATATGTCCATGCCACTCTCTCACTTTGTCCCAGCTTACCCTTCCCCCTCCCCATATCCTCAAGTCCATTCTCTAGCAGATCTGCCTTCTTATTCCCATCTTACCCCTAGGTTCTTCATGACCTTTTTTTTTTCTTAGATTCCATATATATGTGTTAGCATACGGTATTTGTTTTTCTCTTTCTGACTTACTTCACTCTGTATGACAGACTCTAGGTCCATCCACCTCACTATAAATAACTCAATTTCGTTTCTTTTTATGGCTGAGTAATATTCCATTGTATATATGTGCCACATCTTCTTTATCCATTCATCTGTTGATGGACACTTAGGTTGCTTCCATGTCCTGGCTATTGTAAATAGAGCTGCAATGAACATTTTGGTACATGACTCTTTGAATTATGGTTTTCTCAGGGTATATGCCCAGTAGTGGGATTGCTGGGTCATATGGTAGTTCTATTTGTAGTTGTTTAAGGAACCTCCATGCTGTTCTCCATAGTGGCTGTATCAATTTACATTCCCACCAACAGTGCAAGAGGGTTCCCTTTTCTCCACACTCTCTCCAGCATTTGTTTGTAGATGTTTTGATGATGGCCATTCTGACTGGTGTGAGGTGATACCTCATTGTAGTTTTGATTTGCATTTCTCTAATGATTAGTGATGTTGGGCATCCTTTCATGTGTTTGTTGGTAGTCTGTATATCTTCTTTGGAGAAATGTCTAGCGGGGAGAAGTTTTTAAGGAGGTGGAGGCTGGCTGCTGGTGCTGCAAAGCCTTCACTTAATGGACTCTCTGGCAGGCTGTTGTGTAGGGAATGCCTAGCCTGAGGCAGCTGTCTTTAATGTATCCATCATCTCCTCATTTAGCTCGTGGTAGTTTCAAATTCCCTCATGGACGGTCCAATTAAAATCTTGGAGGGAATCTGGACTCTGTACACTGTCCTCAGTGGAGCAACTGAGAGCTGAACACAGTAAACTGAAAGCCGAGACAAAGCCAGGGCCCAGGTTAGGAAAATGAGACTCTGAGGCTTCTTCCTCGTGCAGGAGGAGAAAAATGTCCTAGTGGTGTCCATTAGAGAAGGAATTGTTTTATGAAATCAGATGTAATCCTGGCAATTGCCTTCTATTGGAGCTTGAAGAGAGATCTGGGAATGTTTAATCTCCCAGCAGTTTCTCTGTACCTCCCTTAAGACACTTTTCATTTTCTGCCAAGTCATTTGTATCTTGGTCTTAATATTTAATTTTCGCTTCTAGATTGTATATTACTATATCTACTTCTGTGGACAACTTGCAGTGGCTTGTATGTAGAAGGTGCTCAAAAAATGATGTAATATAGATACATGGATGGATGGGTAGATGGGTGAATGGCTGGATGAGTAGATGGATGAATAGATCGATAGGTAGATGGATGGGTAGATGGGTGGAACAGTGAATGGCTGGATGAATGGTTGGTTGGGTAGCCCCGTATAGTCAGGTTGGCACAGGAAAAGTAGAATTTGTGGATTGATAAAGGAAGATAAGAAGGGAACTGTGTCTGTGCTGAACACTGTGTCTGGTACTTTATAATATCATTTCACACCAAAGCGGTAAGGTAGGTTTGTTTTTCCATTTCAAGATGTTGAAACTGATGCTAAGAGAGGTTAAGGAGTTTGCTTAATGGGACCCTCATCCAGGTCAGTCTGAATAGAAAATCACACCACACTCTAGAAGTCAACCCAGCACCAAGTAGACACCAAAAGTTGATTTTTATGATGTTGTTTACTCAGAGCATTGACTCAGAGAGCATGTGGGTGCTGGATTAAAGTGGAGTAGGCTCGGGCTTGACTGAGGGTCTGCCGTAGGGGCTGAGGGAAGAGCTGCCCTCCCCCTCCCTCCTCCCCACCTCAAGAGCTGCCTTGAGGTGACTCAAGTGTCAGCCTCAGACGATTATACTCCTCCTTGGTTTGAGAGGAGTCTGAGGACAGGTGTGGCCTCAACAGACCTGTCCTGCAATGCTGTGTGCTGGAACAGGTGGGGCCCAGGCCAAGGCCAGCTGACCCTGCCTATCTTGGTCCTTCTCCCCTCCCATGTCCCCCAGCCCTGCCTTCCCCCAGGCAGACAGCAGGTCACCCCCTTCTCAGTGCTTATTCCAGAGTGTAAAAGCTTAGAGCAGGTGTCACCTGAATGGACAGGCCTCAGAGGAGGACTGAGATGAGGTCTCATTGCGGGAGCTGGGGACTGCCCAGGAACAATGTTTGCCAGGCCTGGTGTCACTCTCAGAGGAGATGGGGCCGGCTGGGAGCCAGTGGGCAGAGCGGTTTGGGAGCCCAGCCTGTGGATTCGGTTCTGGAGACTGAATCCTTGGTGTGACAGCCCAGCATGATTGTGGTTTGACCCCAAAGCCTACTGCCACCCTGGCTGTGGGCCCGTCCCTCCCAGAAGCCCAGTCTAGGTGACTTGTGGGGTGAGGCTCCATCAGCAGGCCCACCCTTGATGGAACCGTCGCCATGACTGTCCTGTCTCTTTGAGGCTGGGCTTCTGAGCTTCTGACAAACCAACCACAAAGCTGCTGGACCTTTGTGCCCTCTCACCCCCTCCCCACCCCCAGCCCCTCGTGGTACCAGTGAGGCCTGCTGTTTCTGCCTTTAGCTCTGCCATAAACAGCCCCACGCAAGGGCTCTATTGTCAGTCATCTATTTGTTTGGTAGTATAAGTGGAGATCACAGTATCTCCTTTCTCCCTGGTTATTTACACTTCAAGTCATATTGTGGAGAAAAAGTTTCTGTCAGCAAAAGAATAGTAATCCTCCTCATTTCTATTCATAAGGCCTCCAATGGTAGACATAATTTTTCTCATATGTCATCTTTTGGGCATGGGGTATTATAACCCTGTTTTACTTGCATCCCTGTGGAGGGCTCATTTGCTTATGTGGCATATTGGCATATCTTTGTACAGGGATTGGGGGTCCCTGTGGCCTTTGGAGTTGGCAGGGGGGAAAACAGCCCCAAGATGGAGGAAAGAGATCGCCCCCTCCATCCACCAGGATGTTGACAAGGTAGAGAAGAAACTCCTCGTGAGGCTGCAAAGACTTAAGGCACTTGCACTGGACCTTGGAATTCTGTGGGGAGAGGTACTTTGGGGTATGACACTGTGTAGTGCCATGTGAGTACCCTTTGATATGGATTGTCCATGGTTCCTTGAGCGAGAGAGCTAGAGACAGCCGGGCCTGCTCTTGGGGACATTACTAGGGGCTGTAACGCTGGTAGAGAACTTCTACCTTCCAGAAGAGCTGAAAACGGGACGTGAGTGAAAGTGATACAGCGGAGCGATGTCACCAGTGGGCGTGCGAGAGGAGCGTGTCAGGGTCCTTCCCACTCACGTGGAGAGTCAGGAGGTAGAAGGGATAAGGGTCACCTCTGATGGACGCAGCAGGACAATTTTTATGGCCACCAAAGAGAACACGTCAGCCCCTCAGGTCCCTGTTCGGGGAAGAGAGGGTCTTTGGGGCTGGGATCTGGTGCTGATTCTGCTGGGAGGGGCCGTGGAGCTGAGCCCAGCTGTGCTTCCAGTGCTCTTTTTGCCCATTTTGGCCACTGGCCTCTGCTGGCATGACCCAGGGAGGCAGAGTCCACCTTCCAATGAAGAACTGGGCCCAGGTGCAGGTGTGTGCAGGAAAGGGTCTACTCTGCAGGTTGGGGGTGCTCACATCTGCAGGTTCTCAAGGCCTGGCCCTTAGCTGCTCTGGGGAGGTAACCTCTGAGCCCTTGGAAGATCTTGCCTGATAGCAGTGTCTTTGCACACCTGGAAACTCGAGCCACGCTACATAGTTTACACTAACAGTGTGATTCATGGTGACCACCTGGGCCCTGGACAGTGCTGTGTTGGTTTGCTTTCTGGAGGGGCTGAAGGCTGAGTAGCTAAGGTCAGTCCGTGGGTGCTCCCTGCCTGCGTGACTGACCCTCATGAAAACCCTGGACCCCAAGTCTCAGGTGAGCAGCCCTTGTTGGCAAATACTTCGTACATGTTGTCACACATCATTACTGGGAGAATTAAGTGCTGTTCATGTGGTTCTGCTGGGAGAGGATGCCTGAGTACTTGCACCTGGTTTCTCCTGGATTCTTGTTGATTTTAATCTGTATCCTTTTACTGTAATAACCCACAGCTGTGAGTAGAGTAGCTTGTCTGAGTTCTGTGAGTCCTTCTAGTGAATCATTGGACCTGAGGGTGGTCTTGGGGACCCCTGACCAAAGGAGCCGGGGTCTGAGCCTCATGTTTGTTTCCAAAGTCCTACAGCAGGTGGTCTTGCCAATTTTCAGCACCAAGATGCTGGTGGGGGAGCATTGTTTTTTCTTCAAATGGTACCGTTGGTGAAACTGGGGAAGAGATGCCTGAAATCTCAACCCAGAGGCAGCTGCTGACTTGCCTGGGGGTTGCACCTTTTCTTGAATGTCTCAGGTGGTGTGCTGGTCACTTTATTTTCAGTGAGCAGCAAGTAAGCACTGGTGGGGACTGGGCTCTGACATGGGCACTGGGGCAGATGGGGTCGGGAGTTGATTATGGAGAAATGGGGAGTAAAGAGATTTTATACTTAACAGTTGTGCTGTTTTCAAGCTATGTCTCTTTTTATTTTCACAAAATCCCTAAGAGATGTGGGCTAACATTTTAAACTCTACTTTATGGTTGAGAAAAGCAATCCCCAACAAGGCTGTGACTTGTCCAAGTAAACAGTAAAAGGGGGGACAATTTGGCCTTGTTCTTGGGGGAGATCATGAGCTCCTGGAGCAGGTGGGGACATACACTCAACCATGATGAGAACAACTATAGATGAACAAGTGTGTACCAGTCAGGATAAGCAATGCGAAGCTGCAGTAACAAACAATCCCCACATTTCAGTGGCTTGACATTTCAGAGGTGTATTTCTTGTTCATACAAAGTCTTCTGTGGATCTGGATGACTCTCCGGGCAACTGTCTGGGGGACTCTCCAGGTGGGCTGGGGTCACCTGGGGTTAGACCTTGAAGGCCTTGAAGTGAGAAATGTTAGAAGAGAGGGAACCTGTAAGCAGCAGAGGAGAGCATCTCCTTGGGGGTATGGGTCAAGGCCATGTTCTCCCATGTTCTCCCTGGCTATGGCTTGACATCATGGAAAAAGCAGAGGCTCTGTGCCAGAGGTGCCAACAGATGTGCTTCTGGTCCAGGCTTTTCCCACATACAACCAAGAGACTCTGCCAAGTCACTTCTCTCCACCTAGGCTCCTCATCTGTAACACAGGAGGGTCAGACTAAAGCATGGTGGGCTATGCAGGCATCCGTAGTTTGGGAGGATTTCTTGGATCTCCCTTCCAGAAGAGAGGTGGCCAGCCCAGGCTGGAATCTGGCCTCGTCCACAACCTGTGTGGCTCTGAGCAGTTTCCCCAGTGTGCAGTGGGTGAGCTGGAGCGGCAATAAGATGGCAGTGATGCTTGTCTTGCTCGTTCTGTGGTCAGATGGCTGATTTCACCACTGCCTCTAAGGGGGCACTGAAATTGGTGGCAAATCTCTCTGGAGTTTCTGCAGCAGGAGTGAAGCTCCTCCACTGCATCAATGATGGAGCAGTGGGTGTAAGACCAGCCTGGAGTCCACGTGCGGTCCCCCCAGTCACGGTGCAGAGAGGATGGGGCACTCACTGCGTGAGGCTGTGGGAGGAGGGAGGGGGTCTTGCTGCCTTCAGGAAAAGGGGTTGAGGGGGACTGTAACATCCAGGAGAAGGCTGCACCCTAGGACATCTCCGGGCCAGAAAGCTTGACTCTGCCTCCAGCATTTTGCATCATTTTCATGAACTTGTTTAGGATGAATAAAATTGTAATAATTTTTCCCCTTTCTATTATTTCAATTTTTAACCAATGAAAAAGAAAATTCCTTGTTAGGGAGAGTGGGGTGAGAATTGGAGGGCTGGGGAGAGGCAGACCTTCCAAGTTTCTGGAACAGAGATGCTCCTGGCTTTCTAGCCAGAAGGAATCTCCCTCCTGCCGCCCTCTTGCCCCAAGCTCTGGATGCTCAGAAGAGAATCTGGGGAAGTTGGAACATGGAAGAGAGAGACAGATTGAGAGATTCCTGCAAATGTTGGGGTGTTTGGTTAATAGAATTAGAAGCCGGGCTGGCAGAGACCCTGTCACATAAACATTAAGTCAACACAGGAGACTGAGCATTTGTTAGAAATGTAACAGGATGGCTGGAAATTTTTTTTGTGTGTGTGGTGCACGGGTCTCTCACTGTTGTGGCCTCTCCTGTTGCGGAGCACAGGCTCCAGATGGGCAGGCTCAGCGGCCATGGCTCACGCTCCGCGGCATGTGGGATCTTCCCGGACCGGGGCACGAACCCGTGTGCCCTGCATCGGCAGGCAGACTCGTAACCACCGCGCCACCAGGGAAGCCCTGGAAATTTGTTTTTTAAGGGAAGGAGTGTTAGGGCTTCCATTCAGTTTCAGTTCTCTGAAGCCTGAGTCAGCGAGGTTGATCCATGATGCCTTCAAATGGCCTTTTCTGTGGCCTTTATTGGATCAGTAGAGCTCCCATCTCCATATGCCAGGAGCCAGGGCTTTTCCCTCCCTCTGCTCCATCAGAACCTGGTCTCAGGAGAGGCTCCACTGTCAGTCATTTACACTTTAGTGTGAAGTGATATTGTACTCACTCTCCCAGAGCGAGTCTGCATTCCAAGACTAAACTTTCCTATGAAAGTGGCTATCTCTGTAAAAGGCATTTCAGCCCTCAGAACACAGGGAAGGAGTTAATCTGGGGTAAAGAGACAGTGTTAGCCCCAATTTTTTTGGTTGCAGGGTAACCTAACTCAGCCCACAGGCAAAGGGGGAAGTTACAGGTTTACACTGGTAAAGAAAGGCTGAGGAGGCTCCCAGATTTGAAGGAAGAACTGCAGGCACTAGGCCTCAGGGAGCACAGCTGGGCTCAGGCAGGCGGCTAGGCCAGCCTCTGCTTCCTCTGCACGGTGGCTTCCCTCTCCTCCTGTAGGCAGACCCTCCACGTGGCAGAGGAGGGGGTTGAGCGCTGGCTGACAGCTCCTGCAGGCAGGATGTGGCAGACAGGCATTCAGCATCTATTCCACCCTCCTGGAAGCAGGCTGCCCTGTACTGCAGAGGCTAGAAGGCTGAACACTACACTTCCCAGACTCTCTTGCAGCTACCATTCTGGATGAGATTCCAAATGTTAGATGTGCTTGCACAAGATTGGAGGTAGAGCCCATGCTTCTGCTGTCTTCTGCTGGCAAGCGGGTGTATCTGGTTTTTGGGGAGTAGCTTCTTGTTCATGGTGGGCTTCATGAAAAGGGCTGCTTCCTGGTCATAAGAGAGATGGCACCACCCTGTGGATGTGTCTCTCCTGAGAGTTGGTCCTGAGAGCCCAACCTAGAGTCTTTTCAGCTTTCCCAGTGATGGGCCATTTAACAACCCAGGTTAAATTAAAAAATGAAGCCCATCAGAGACCAAAAGTAGAGTGCTGAGTGAAAAAGTTGTCTGCCAAGCAGGAAACCTGACCCAGGACAGGGTCTAGGAAGGCCGTTAAGGCCGTTTTGATGAGGATCTTTTTTTTTTTTCCTGGCCGCACCCTGCGGCTTGTGGGATCTTAGTTCCCCAACCAGGGATTGAACCTGGTCCCACAGCAGTGAAAGCACCGAGTCTTAACCACTGGACCACCGGGGAATTCCCTGGATGAGGTTCTTGAGAGGAGAATTGGTGTAGGTCTTTTAAAACCAGAAGACTGCTGTAATGCACAGCATGGTGACTACAGTTAATAATACTATATTTCATAGTGGAAAGTTGCTAAGAGAGTAGATCTTAAAAGTTCTCATCACAAGAAAAAAAATCTTGTAACTTTGTATGGTGACAGCTGGTAACGAGAATTATCGTGGTGATCATTTTGCAGTGTATACAAATATCAAATTATTATGTTATACATCTGAAATTAATATAATGTTATATGTCAATTATACCTCAGTTTAAAAAAAAAGGCTGAAAATTCCCTCACTGTCCCATAGTAGGAAAGCAAAATCTCTGAGTGATATTGGCTAGATTTGTTGGCTCTGTAAGCATTTGGGGAATGGTGGTGGCCTGTTGTGTACGAGTGGTGCCTGTCTCAGGATTATGGTGTCCAGATGTCTTTCCTAAGCACATAAGACCCTGCCCGGGGACTATGGCATCAGTGCCCTGTGACATGCCTGAGTCGTAGTATGTAACTGTCAGGTTGTCAGTGTCAGTGGGCTGAGTGGCCAGGTCAGAGTTTATCACCTACAATAAATTTTTTCTGCTTAAACCAGCTGAACTGAATTCTGTTGTATTAACTTTACCCTGACTGGTGTACTAGGCCTAACTTGTATTCCAAGAGAAGAAAGGGCAACTCTATCACCTCCAGTCCTTGTAAGGCCAGGGAGCTGCTTGCCTGGCCGGGGGCATGTGCCCTTCCTTAGACCAATGATTGTGTCTTTAAGGCTGTGGGACCAAGATTGATCCAGCCTAGAGGGGAGGGTGGCAGGGACCGTTGGTGGTCTTACTCCACACCATCCCAGTCCCCTTGCCCTTGCTGTCCTCCTGTATAGAGGATTGAAAGCAAAATGCACCATCTCCTGGCCTCCCCTGTAGGTAGTGGTGACCATGGGACATTCTTCTGATTAATAAGATGCCGGCAGAAAGGGAAGCCTGGGAAAAGGCTCGCTAGGAATTCTCCCTTCCTACTTCTTGCTGCTGGTAACATGGATGTGAGACTTGGAGGTGTAGCTACTGAAGTCACAAGCATGAGGACCAAAGCCAGCATGCTAAGGCCCCCAGGGCAGAAGAGAGGAGGAGCTAGCTGTACGGCGGGCATCACCGAGACACGCATCACCCCACACCACCTGCCTCCAGACTTCTGGTTATCGTCATCAAATAAACCGCTGTTGGGCTTCCCTGGTGGCACAGTGGTTAAGAATCCGCCTGCCAATGCAGGGGACACGGGTTCGAGCCCTGGTCCGGGAAGATCCCACATGCCGTGGAGCAACTAAGCCCGTGGGCCACGACCACTGAGCCTGCACTGTAGAGCCCTCATGCCACAACTACTGCAGCCCATGTGCCTAGAGCCCGTGCTCTGCAACAAGAGAAGCCACTGCAATGAGAAGCCCGTGCACCGCAACAAAGAGTAGCCCCCGCTTGCCGCAACTAGAGAAAGCCCGCACACAGCAATGAAGACCCAACACAGCCAAAAAAAAAAAAAAGCCCTGTTTCTGCTTCTTTTATCTACTCTCTGTTGGGCTGTCTGTTAATTGCAGCTGAATACATTGGTAACTAACACAGGAGGGCACCCTGTGATCCACAGGCCCGCTAGATCACAGGGAGATGGGCTGGTGTTTTTCACAAATGATAGAGCAACAGGGATACTGTTCCCATAAGAAGCAAACAGGAGAGCATCCTGGGCAGACAAAGACAAAGGCTGTAGGATCTACTTTGACAGGCCTTCTCAACACACCTGAAGTCTTACCTGCAGACAGCTATGATTCCAACTACGAACATGCCCCACAATCATGGTTTGTGCCTACTGAGTGCAACTGAGTAGTACTGCGACCTGGGTGTGAGAGGGTCTTTAAGAACCTGGAGCAATTTTAGGTGGAGGAGCAGAAAGGATGGGGTGTGGGTAGAAGAGGTCTCTAAACTCTGGTGTTAACTGGCTGCTGAAATTTTGATAAATGAAGAATGTATCTTATTCTTTGCCAGGTGGAAAGTAGATGAGGAACGGGGAGCCACAGGACTAGAGCTGGGGTGAAGTACAGAGCCACCCAGTGCTGGGCGTGGGGCTCAATCCCAAGCCCTGGCTGTACCTCCTTCTGTGGTCACCCACCACCATGCCATAGCTCCTCGACCACAGTGGGCGGGATTCATGTCTTATTGACTATAACTGCTCTAGGGCTTAGCACAAAGCATACACGCAATAGGCGCTCATATGTGTTTGTTGAATGAATGAACTCAAGACCAGGCAAATGGGCTGGACAGAGCTGTGGGCCAAGCAGAAAGGCCATCTGGCTTCTGCTGGAGATTGGCTAGTGAATTGCTGTGTGAGCTTCTCCTTGCTGGGCCTCGTTTTCCTCCATCTGCAGAATCGAGCAAGCACTCCTTTTTTGTTCCCTCTCTGCCAGAACATTCCTCAGTGAATGTTCAGATCAAAGGGAACAGCTCTGTGAAGTTTGGCTTCATGTCTTGCAGCAATTCCTGGAACTAGGCTTTTAATAGAAAAGTTTGTGTGCCCGTGCATACACATATGTATTTGGACCAAGGGCTCTCATGTGTGAGGACACGCATCCCGAAGAAATCTACCCATAGCCCCAACATGTATGGGGGCTGTGATGGGAGAGGCTCCCATTTTACCAATGTGGATGTCACCCACAGTGGTATAAAGTCCTAAAGGAGGCCTCAAGGGGTAACCCAGGGGTGGGGGAGGGGTGGGCGCCCCACGGTGAACAGCAGCAGGAGGGCTTTCCCTAGGGACAACGGAGAAGAGGCCACTTGGAGGCGGAGGAGACCACAATGGGGCCTGGTGGTTGGGGAAGAGCTTCCACTTCCACTTCCGCCAGCCCCGGCCGCAGAGCCCCCATGGGGTTCAAGCTTTCTGATTGCAGAGCTCCCCTAGAGCAGCACCGCAGCACAGACCTCGCTGCAGTGAAAGAACTATTCTGCGTCTGTGCGGTGGCCAGTATGGTAGCCATGAGCCACATGTGGTTCCTGAGCACTTGAAGTGTGGTTGATGTAGCTGCAGAGGTGAATTTTTAATTCCACTTAATTTAAATTCATTTAAAATTAAAGAACTGTGCGTGGCTGGCAGCCACCGCATCGGACAGCACAGCTGTAGAGAACGGTACAAATGAGAACCAGGACCCGGCGCTGGCGGAGGTTCTTACAGGGTTGTGGGTGTGCTGGAGCCGCAGCTTTCAGCAGGAAGCTGGCCAGCCCTCAGGGGGCACAGTTCCTTCCCTCCTGCATCCAGAGGGTCGGTCCTGCTCAGCCCAGTCCACAGGCAAAGAAGAACAGGGACAAATTGTTGAAGCTGGGTTGGGCACATGGCTGAGGTTAGCTAACGGTGGTTCTTGATGAGAATCCCTGTGGCACTCTCACATGTCTCCTCCCAGACCTCAGAGTTACAGAGCTGAGAGGCCAGCCCCTCAGGTTGCTGACATGGAAAAGGAACCCTAGGGAGGGGAGGAGATCTGCTCACAATTGGCCAGATAGGCAGAAGCCAGAGAGGCAGAGGTGAGCTCTCATCACCGGGCGTTCGTTGCCTTATGGTTAAACCTTTCTTCAGCGATTCCACCAACATCCCTTCTGGGAACATTTCTCTCAGAATGGAGTAGGAAGGGGCCTTGAAAGTAGTTTTCTTTGCCGGGACTCCACTTCTTCCAGTCAAGGAAGCACTGTGCAGGCTCCAGGCCCACAGGAGTGCACACAGTTCCCCTCTCTGTCTTCTCACATAGGGCTCCTTCTGCCGGGGACACCTGTGCCCCGCTGCAGCTGGCTCACCGTGGCCCGTCTCGGGCTCAGCTTGGACAGCCTGCCTCTGAGAGCCTCCCCTGACTGCCGGGTGGGCTGGCTGCCTCTCTGTGGGTGCCCCTGGCGGCCCAGACTGCCTGCGGATGTGGAGTACTCATCCTGCAGAACTGAGGGGCCCTGTCCACTGTCAGCTTCCCACAAGCCTGGAGTAAGGGCCGTACTGTCCTTCTCACTTTGTCTCTCCAGCCCCTAACATGGCAGGGGCGTCCTGGCCCCAAACTAAACAAATTACTTATCCCCTCTGACCCAGGACAAAATGAAGGGGAAGTACCAAATTCCTAAGGTTGGTAGGAGATTAAGTGAGAAAAAATATGCAAATCTCTTGTCCAAGTAAATGTAAGGGTTTTTTTTCTTATCTTCTCATCAGGAGAACAGAAAGGTAACTGAGCAACTGACCATAAAAGGGAGAGGGTTGGCAATCCATCCAGGATGGCTGGCTGGGGATCTAAAATGTCATAGGAATCATAGGCCTTAGAGCTTGAAAGGAAGGTAAGGACCACTTCATGCAGCTAAAACACCCACCTGAACTGATTACACAGCTGGGGCATGAGACCCAAAGAGAGAGGAAGACTGATGGGTGAGCAGAGCCCAGGCCTGTCCACTGGCACGGCTAGCTTGTGGGTCTCAGCTGGAAGCAGGGTAAGAGAAAGGCCTCTTTCCAGAAACACCACAGGCTAGAGTTTTTCAAACTGCTGGGTATAATTCCTAGGCAGATCAGGAAATCAATTTGATAGCTTTGACCAGCACTGAAACAAAACCAAACCAAAAGACCAGAATGCAAAATAGTACACTGTGTATCACTGCAGCTGTATGAAATCTTTGGGGCTGGGGGGAGCCAGAGGGTGATTTTGCAGATTGAGGCGGGCAGGGCCTGCACTTGAGTGACCTGTCAATTACTTCTCATCTCTAGGGCAAACTGAAGGAAAAAGATGACCTGGGGAGGGGGCTGTGGAGGAGAGAGGAAGTCTCAGTGGAGTTTGGCGATAGTGATTAAAGAGGTGCCAAAAAGGAGAGGGTTGCAAAGGCATCGTAGGCAGAAGCGATCATCTGGCTGCAGCCTTCTCCCGCAGCTGGCACCACAGAAAGGACCCCTTGCAGAAGCAATAGGGGCTGCCTGGTCTCTTATCATGAAACGCCTCTATAACAGTGATACTGTATTTGTGGAGCATTTATGCTTTTTGGAGTTCCCAGCCTCCTGCGAGGTGATGGTGAGGTGCGGGGGGGGGGGGGGATGAGATCATTCTCCCCTTTTAGAGGTGGGGAAACTGAGGATCTGATTAAGCCGACTGCCAGATGCGGAGCTAGAATCCAGACCTCCTAGCTTCTGGATGCGTGCCCTTTCCATACCACAATGTGAGTGCTCTGTGTTTAGAGTATACGTTTCAGAACCTGGTTGCCCTTTAATTAATTAATTTATTATTATTTTGGCTGTGCCGCAAGGCATGCGGGATCTTAGTTCCCCGACCAGGGATCAAACCCATGTCCCCTGCAGTGTAAATGCAGAGTCTTAACCACTGGACCGCCAGGGAAGTCCCCCTGGTTGCCCTTTAGAATCACCTGGGCAGCTGCCAAAAATTTCCGTTGCCTGCCTGCTCCCCTCATTGAAATTGAAATCAGAATTGGGGAGTGGGAGCGGGGCCAGGCCATCAATATCTTTCAAAGCTCCCTTCAGAGAACCTAGTTCACAGCCAGGCTTGGAAACCACAGCCACAGTTGGGGTCATTTCCCCCAGTGCTGGGTTCCTCATGCCCCTACCTTCTTTCCAGCCCTGGCCATCAGAATCTGCCTTGGTCCAGTCTGGCCAGGCTGCCTGCAAGGTCCATTGGTGCCCTTAGCTCAGATGGATTTCACTGTTGTTTTGTAAAGTAACTCCCCTGGGACGCTGCCACCCTGGCCCCATCCTCATCCTCTGAGCTGACGTCTCTTGGGCCCACCCCCCGCCCTCAGAGGAGGTGTGATTAGGGAGATGGGGAGGCAGGCGGCTTTGACAGACGAAAAGCAAACAGCTCAAAGGGGTGGCAGGCTGCATTTTATTCATCGTTAATTTAAACACCCCTCAAGCCCTCTCTTGGAGTGCTGCTCGGAAAAATAAATGTATTGTCTAAGAAACCCTGCAGGCTTGCCCCGCATGCTCTAACCCCCTCCTGAGAGAATGGGTAGCATAGAAAATGATTTATAAAGCAAGGGAGGAAGCTTCCCTAGGGAGGAGGTGGGGGGAGGCTGACAGAAAGGGGAAGGGGGTCTTGGGCCAGGTCGGTGCAGAAACATCACCGCTTCAGCAATGAGACCGGCTGGGTTTGGTACCTGCAGGTGTCAGAGCTGCTCCAGGGACGAGAGTCCGGGCCCTGAGTCCATGCCGATGAGCCCGTCCTGGGGGTCAGGGGTGGTGTCAGCAACCATCCCCCGCCCCAGAGTGGAGCCTTCGGTGGCACCAACCAGCACATTTTATAACAACTGTTCCAACAAAAAAACGGGCCCCAGCCAGCGCGTCTTCTGGACTCAGAAGTGCCTCAAGCCGTCTGTCTGAATGTGCTTTCCAGACAGTGTGCGTGTGGAATTGTGCTTTTTGTTTGTGAAGAATGTAAAAAGTTACAGTAAGGTGGAGCCACCTGGCCCACGGCTCCTGTGGTCTCCGCCTCTGTGGGCTGCCGTGGCCAGGAGGGCTCAGGCGCCCCTCACCCAGGGCGCAGGAAGAGGGATCTGCTAGGAGGCCTGTCCGAGAGGCGGAGGAGCCTGTGTACATTCAGCAGCTGTTTTCCAGGGTTTGGCTTGGGTTTGGTCGCTGGCGTCTGTGTAAAACACAGATACATGCAAAGTGTCCATGAAACTCCCCCAAGACAGGGAGGAATTTTCCAGGCCCCTGCAGATCTCCAGGGAGTTAAAAATGCAAAAGCTTTCTCCTTAAAGTGGCCCAGACCAGGACTTCTTTTCCGTGGGGAAAGGGGCTAGTAGCTCTTTATAAGGCTGACGTGTGTGTGTGTACACGCATGTGTGTGCATGATGTGTGACACTCCTGGCAAAGCCCAGGACTTCGTGGCATCTTCCACAAGCTGAAGGCCTGCGGCTGCCTGAGGCTTCCGACTCCTTCGCCAGGCCCGGAGGTGCTGGCTTCAGTCAGAGGACACAGGGCCCTGACCACCTGGCCTTCTTAGAGAGCAAGGGCACCAAGGGCGGCTCCTTCCCTGCCTGCTCAGCTCTGAGAAGGCCTGGCTGCAGTCTAAGATCCTGGCCTCTGTGTGGCCACAGCCAAGCGACAAGAGCCCATGCTGCCTTTACGGGAGCCCCAGAGCCCCAGCACAAGAGGGGTGAGTGTGGGCCTCAGGTTAGGAAGCAACTCGTGGAGCCTGGGGACGTTGTGATTACAGCGAGCTACCAGCTGTGAGTCGGACTGGAGACCCCTGCGTGGTGGGAGAGGCCACAGCATCTAAGAGGAAGGAGCCCTTTCTTAGCCTGAGGTTCAGAAGAATCTGCACCAAAGAAAGGGGTCCGTATCGTTGTCTATAATCCTGAAACGATGGGAGGACCCCATCCCAGCTTGTCAAGCAGGTCTGGTTCTCTATGCTCGCCCACAAGCAGGATGTCAAACAAGCCCTTTAGGCATGGGTCTAGGCTCCAACAAACCCCCTGACCTTGGGAGCCCGGCTTTTCCCAGCAGCCCCTGGCATCTGGGGGACTGAGCCCTTTGGCCTGAGGTAAAGGACAATGATGATTGAAAAGGGCGGCAGTAGTGGGTAACCAGGGGAACACGGACAAAAATACGTGCATACCACTGAGTCCTGGGCTACCATTGTACACTAGAGGACTGGCGTTTCTCTGGGAGGTTGCTGAGCAGGAAGGGTCCCTTTCCTAGCTCCCCTGAACCATGTTTTCGATTCCTTCAGCAGCGTGCTCAAGCTGCCTGCAGTTGCCTCCTTCCAAAGCCAAAGCATAGGAAAAGGAGTGAAAACAGCTAAGGCGGCGGCGTGAGCAACGCAGAATAGACTTCAGGAAGCAGTGGTGACAGAAGACTGCCAGAGAAGGTTATGAGCCTGCCTTCTCCGGAGGCACGTCCTGTTCCCGCCTGTGGGGATGGGATTCTTTGCAGTCCTGTGTGCTGGTCAGCAGATTGCCCGGATGCCTTTTTGGCCTGTCTAGCTCAAGGAGCCATGGTGACTGTGTCTTAAGCCTCCCGTTCTCTTCCTGGGGCTCACTTTCTCTGAGTTGCCTGCTATTAAGTCCTCATGGTCTAGACGTCTCTGTCATGGGGATGTCTCCTTTCCCCTCTGGATAGCTCAGATCCCCAAATTATTTCCTGTTGCCTAGGTGACACCTCTAACTGGATGCCTTTTCATCTTTCCTTCTTTTAAAGGGATAAACCTGATACTTTATTTCTAGGTCCTGTTAGAGGACTCTGCCCTAAACAATGCGTGCCTCTCTGAGCACAGTGTGACCACAGCCATTGCTCAGATGGGGGAAGGGTGGCAGTGTTGGGGAGGCTCGTGGAGCTGGCCTGGCTGACGTCACAGTGCATCCTGGAATCGTGGCTCTCTGGAAGCCTACCCTTCAGGAATTGGCAAGACTGACTTCTGTCCTGGCCAGCTCCTCCTCACTGGCTTCACCCCCAGCCTACAGTCTGTGTTTAAAAACCAATCCCAATCCAAATGAGAAATTATCCCTCACCCCCCGAAAAAAGAAATTACCCAAAGTAGCTGGAGAGTTACTCAGATCTTAACTTGTTTTTTCCTTCCTGCCATGAACTGGAAGGGGTGAGGGGAGGCTGACATTCAAGTGTGACTCTTAATGCTGTGTGTGTATGTGTGTGTGTGTGTGTGTGTGTGTGTGTGTGTTTGTGTTTGAGTGTTCTAGGCACATATGTTTCCTTCACTGCCAGGGAGGGAGATTTTACGGATTTTTGATGCCTCTCAGGCAGACGGTGTGAGATGTCCTGGTGCTTTCCTAAGACTTCCTGTCAGAAGCTGTATATATATTGGTGGGTCATACTGTGTCTGACTAAACTCTGGTATTTGTCCTTGGGATCGTCATCTTTTTGGATGAGAAAAAATGGGCCAAAAGAGTACTGTTCCTTTACAGTCCAAGACCCCCATCTCTTCAATGAAGGCTGGGTATCTGGCCTTCCTCCAGGTCAGTGACCTCCTAGGAGGTAGAGGGTGAGTCTGGGAGAAACTGTCCTTCACCTTGAGGATCATCCAGGGCAAAACTTTAATCCTAAAATTGCTTCCGTCCACCAGCTCTCTCCCTCCTGCCTTCCTCCACCTCCAGTACAGACTGTGTGTGTGGAAAAAACACATTCCCTTGAATATTAGTGGGGGCCAACCAGGGTGCAGAATGGGATGTGTCCCGAACACATGGCTCTGGAGTCAAATTCTCTGACACTTGCAGGATGACTGCTTTGGTTCCTGGTGCTGCAGGCCCTGGTGCCCACCAGTGTGGCTGGCAGAGCCCTGATGCAGAGGAGGGGCAGCTGGAGGGGGTACTGCGCTCTGCACCCTCGGGCTCTCTAAAAGGGAAAAAAAGATAAGAAGAAATCCACACCAACAAAGAAAAATCTTGTCTGAGAAGACTCAGACATTCCTGGTTAATAACGAAAAGCATTCCTGTGGATGATGCTGGTGAAAGGAAGGAGCGTTGAGGGGATTCAGAGATGTGCCCTGAGCCTCAGAGATCAGCCAGCTGAAGCAGAGCTGGGCTCCTGCAGCCTGAGTGCTCCCGGCCCTGCAGGCCACTCCAGGCTTTCCCTCTTTAAAAGGAGTTGCCCTGTGCGCTGTGCTAAGTGGACTAACTCCAGGCTGAGAAAGGCCTGCTAAGCCCCTTACCACTGCAATTCCCAGATCTCTGGGAAATGCCACAGTCCGCAAGTTGGTGCTATGTTTCATCGCATTGCATAATGCTACGCCATTCTCTGTGTGTAGCGGCTGTACTATATATATACATCAGGAGGCAACATATGGCGCTCCCCATCCCCACCTGTCATAACTGTGACTATATCACTTCTGACGACCAGAAGGAAGCTGCTGGGCTGGGCCAGGATTCTAAATGCTGCGGAGGTAATTCAGAGCCATGAAAAGTTGCACCATATGCTTTGGGGTTGCCAGCTGCTTACGTGCATCGAGATGGGGTTTAGTGCCAGTCTGCAAAACCCAGGGGTGGCACTCTTCTCACTGCCGTGTGCACCGGGCGAGGGTCTGGGGTGCCACTTTTTCTCTCCCTGGAGGAGAATCTGCTGGGGACCACAGTTCTCCAAGAGGGAGCCCATAAGGAAAACAGGCTCCCCCAAAACCTGCCCTTGGTAACATCAGGCCTGGCCAAATAGTATTTCTTTAAAAAAAAAAATTTTTTTTTTTTTTGGTTTCATTTTATTGGATAAAGGTTAAGAAAGCGCCAGCGTCTGAGAGAAGGAAAGCAAACGCCGCCCGGCTGCACCCCGGCCTGGTGAGGGTCCGTGGCGCGGCGAGGCACGCGTCTACCTGGAGGCGCTGGTCTCGGCCAGGCGGTTGTTCATGATGCCCAGCGCGCCCACGCCGCCCGAGAAGCCGTTCTGGCGCGTGTTGACGCACACGCTGCGCGGGTAGCCGTTGGCCGTTTCGGACAGCTGCTTCTGCAGCAGCGCCAGCGACACCTTGTTGGAGGCCGTGAGGTCGCGCATGGAGATGAGCTCGCCCGACAGGCGGCGGCCCTCTGCGTCGCTGTCGCGGGCCGCGGGGTCGGCGCCGAGCGCGGCCAGGCGGCGGCGCAGCCGGGAGCCCGGGGTGATGGCGTTGCGCCGGGCCAGGGGCGCGCCGGGCGCCGGGCAGCAGCGCGTGCAGCAGCGGCAGCTCAGCTTGCGCAGCATCCAGTTGAGCACCTGCTTGATGAGGATGGAGATGACGTTGAAGAGCGAGTAGATGCAGCACACGCCGAGCAGGATGAAGAGGAAGTTGCCCAGGCGGTAGAGCCCCTGGTTCCGGTAGGCGGCGTGCTGGCTGCTCACCAGGTCCCCGAAGCCGATGGTGCTGAAGGTGACGAAGCAGAAGTAGAGCGAGTCCACGTAGTCCCAGCCCTCCACGCTGGTGTACATGGCCGAGGCGCAGCAAGACAGCAGCACGGCGAACAGACCCAGGATCAGCAGCACGTGGTACACCGAGGGCTTCCAGCCCGCCAGGCAGTCGGCTTCCGAGAGCGCCGAGCCGCGGCGGAAGGTGGCGGGCAGCAGGCCGCTGCGGCGCAGCTGGCGCTCCCGGCAGGCGCGCATGATGAAGGCCAGCAGCGAGATGATGCGCTCCAGGAAGAGGTTGAAGAACAGGATGGTGCCGGCACAGCCGAACAGCCCGTAGGCGATAAGGAAGGCCTTCCCGCCCACCGTTGCGGGGGTGGTCATGCCGAAACCTGTGGAGACCAGAGCGGGGATCAGCGAGGTCCTGGCTGAGCGGCTGGTCCCCACCCTGTGCGGGGCAGGCACTTGCAGGTGCTGACATGGCTCCTATGCTGAGTGGCATCGCTCAGGTGGTATTTAGACATTTCTCTCCCTTGGTGGCACTAGATATGGTTCCTAATCTGGGCAACCCCTAAACTGATGGAGGAGACATGGCCCCTCGTCTGGGGTGGGGGATCTATAAATCAATACGGGTGAGGCAAGATGGTCACTAGGAGGGACCCATCAGGAAACACAAAACAGAAGCCACTGCACAGATGCAAACTACTGTGATGCCCACAAACTGAACAAGTGTCACCTGTTCTCCCATCCCTCAAATTGTTTTTTTAATGTACCAGTGGCACACCAGGGCCTTGTTAGGACAGACTTCCATAAAGGCTTCATTTTATGGGATTGCTGGGGACCGGGTAGGGTGTGTTCAGTCCAGGTAGCTATATTTGATGGCCTCTGAAAAGGGGTTTATGAAACTGACAAATGGATTGTTTGAGAATGAGTCCACAACCTTCAGAGAGTAAGCGTGGCTCTGCCATTGGACATCAGCTCCTTCTCACCCAAGGACCACCATCACCCTTGCTCACACTTGTAGCCAAGGGAAAGGTTTTGGGCCCGCTGGGTCCTGTGCTGCTGGGTGTCTGGAGTGGCTTTTATCCTGAGAGGTCTGCTCTGTGCCAGGGCAGCTGCTCAGTGCTCTGACTCTTGTAGTTAAGTCTTAATTTACCCATTCGTTCAAAGCACAGTCTTTAAGGGAGCTTCTTTATCAACTGATCTCTGCAGAAGGCTTGGCTTCCCGCCAGGATGCTCGGCCCCCGTCATCCAGGGCAGTGCAGCTCTGCCCCTCCAGCCTGAGCTCTCAGCCAGCTGCCGGTTGTGATGTCCTTCTGGGACCCATGGTGCCTGCCTCTGGTTATGGGAGGGGATGTAATCCCTTAGCATGCAGGCCCACTGCTGCCTGGAGTCTGAGCAGAAAATGCATCATCTGTCTGAGTGGCACAATAGCTCCTGTCAACACCTCTGTAGCAGAAGTTCAGGGGCATCCCTGTTTAATGCATGCCCGACGTCAGGAGGTCTACCTGTGCACTGTTAAGTGGGGTGGCGCCAGCTCTGGGAAAGGTGTGGCTTACCATTTCCCTAAAAAGGCCAGAGAAAGTTTTTTTCAGAATGATCCCTTAAACTTGTATGCTAATCATTTTCTAGATTCCTTGGAGGAAATGCCCAATTGCCTGACCTTGTCTTCATCTTATGCTTAATGACTCAAGTGAGGAGAAAACCTTATCATGATACCTCTGTTGAGGAAGATGGATTATGTCCTTAGATTCAGAATTTGGCCGTAAGAGTGTGAAAAATGCCAAACTAGCAGTGTAACCAGGGACTCAATAGAGGCATTTTGCTGCACTTTAAAGCCAAACTCAAGTTCTTGAATTCATGAAGAAATCAGCTCTGAATCGATATGACTATACGTGGAGTGGGAGTGTTTGTATTTGTGTGTGTGTGTTTACAGAAAGTCCTAGGTTGATGACCCAAGTGTCCAACAGCCTAATTCATGGTCTGTTCATACAAGGAAATACTATACAGCAAGGAAAAAGCACAAACCACTGCTACTTGCAACACCATGAATGAATCTCACAAAAAGAATGTTAAACAAAAGAAACTGGACACAAAAGAAGTATTCCATTTGCATAAAATTCAAAACCAGGCAAAACCAAGCTACAGTGTCTTTTTAGGGATGCATACTTGGCTGGCAAAATTATAAGGGAAATCGAGGAAGTAATTTTGATAAAAGTCAGAATTGGGGTTTCCTCTGGGGATGGCAGGGTGTGGTGACTGGAAGGGGACGCAGGGGGACTCTGGGGTGCTGGAAATCTTCTGTTGATCTGGGTGGTGGTTACATGGGTGTTTGTCGTATAATAACTTTCAAATTGTACGTTTTATGATTTTTTTGTACTGTCATGATAAAAACTTCAAAATGCCTAGACTGTTAGAACTGTGAACTTAATTCTGGTCTGCCCCTTGCTGCATAGGTGAGGGAGAAGGGGCAGAGGGGACATGACCTACAGCTTGTGGGGGACAGATGCCATACATGTGTCCTGGCTTCTAGCCTGGTGCTTAGACCATCATACACAGCACTGCTGCTACTCACGAAGGGAAAACAACACCTCTCGTAGGGGGATCGCTTGGCTAAATTCCTAAAGAAATGAAAAATCCTGAGCCTGGAATATTAATACTATGCCTAAGAGGATACTGAATGGGATTTTCCTATTTTTGAGAATTTTCAGCTAAAGTCTTAAAGCTAAGAGTGACGTGTAATATGTCAGCCCTCATTCTAAAGAGAAGTTTTAGATACATCTATGTCATATCGATTAAAATAGCAAAATGGGTCTGGTGACTACTAACCCCTACTACCCAATTCCAGGCTGTACAGAAAGGTTAGAAATTATCCAGGGATAATGGGAGACGGTCCTGAAGTAGGAGGGGTGCTGTGGCACCCGCAGGTCTAGAGATGGTGGTGGTGGTGATGGTGAAGAGAACGTCAGGCTGCAGCAAGGGCAGCCTGGCAGCTCATTTCCCAGTGGATGCCGGCTGAGCTGCAGACACTTGAAAGCTTACCCAGGAGCACTGGAGTGGAGCATGGTGAGGGTTTCGGGAGAACCAGAGGTGTCTCCTGGAGTCTGACGCTGTACTGGATAGTTCTCTGGGTCAGAGGCTGACCGGAGCAGCCCACACAGGCAGGGACAGGAAGAGGGCATCAGTGGGAGCAGTCTGTACTCCCAGGGCACCTTGCACCAAGGATGGGGGAGAGTGACACGGGTCAAGCAGACCCTGCAGACGGCAGCCACATCTGAAGAGACGCTGCCCGGGAGGGCTGCCTGCTGGATCAAGGGTGCCTGAGGGGCGGAGGGCAGGGGACAGCATGTGATGTAGTCACAGGAAGCACCACCCACTCAGGGAAAGGTGCAGGGCAGCGGTCCCTGTACTAGGGGGGAATCTCCAAAGACCCATATGGGCTCCACGGAAGGGTATGTCTGTCCTAGCCGTGGGCATTGTGATGCCACCAGCAAAAGCTAAGAAAGGATGATAGTGGCACCAGTGATGTAAGACCAAGAGGAAACAAACAGATGACCCCTCCCACACTGCAGGTCCCTGAGCCGGGGGCCAGGCCAGAGCTGGAGGGAGAGGCTGAGCTTTGATTAGAAGTGAATTTGAAGATGGGATTTAGATGGGGTTGGACATCTGAGAATGGGTCTCAATTTTAAAACTGGTAATACTTAAAAAAATATTATTTGGAAAACTCTAGCATCTATCCAAGACATTGTTAAGGAATCCAAAGGAGAATTCTTCAAAACCATAGATGAAGACAAAGCCATTTCCCGTGCCAGCCCATTCAATAAACTGGTTCCAAAGGCCCGCCACTCACAGTGCCAGCCCTGCAGGTCTCGTTTCGCTCCATCTCTACAACCTGTGAGGGAGGCACACCCCTGTTTAGCAGATGAGGAGACCTCGGGTCAAGGGGCTAAGTAGTTGCCATGGCCGCACAGCCCAGAAATGGTGGGGCTGAGCCTGAAACCCAGGTTGGCTGGTGTCTAACATCCACCTTCTCTCTGCCACCCTAGACTGTCTTCTGAGGGCACTGCAGGGCCTCCATGCCTCTTAGAAAAACAAGAGGGCTGGCAGCTGGGAGAGCACTTTCACGTGGGCAGGGTGGCTGACCCTCAGTCACAACTCCTGTCCCCAAGAGTCCACTCTCCACTGACTGTTGCTGGGGAGGGGGGGCACTGCTCCCCCCTTAATGTCTTCACCAAGGTGGACTCATCCCCCTTCCCGTGGCACAGTTAAGACAGCGGGGCAATTCAAACCAGACTCAACCCTGAGGCACAGAAGGGACCGCTGCTTCTGGCCCACAGTCCAGCCGGTTGCCCCCAGGCAGGGCACTCATCTGCCCGCTGGGCTCCTGACAGGACTGCCCCTGCCTGACCTACCCCCGAGTCAAAAGCCATCTCCACTCTCAAGGAGCATCTTCAGATTCCTCCAAACCCCTCCATGATTGGACTCCTGGCTTCTACCCCAGCACCCCCTTTAGAGTCTGGGTTTCTTGCTGAGGATCTGCCTCTCCCCTGGATGACAGAACCCAGAATGAGACTTATTTTTCCACCCACGCTTCTCCTTCCCCACAGGGCTGTGGCCTTTGCCAGGGCCTCTACACAACAGCACCACCAGATACGCACCTGGCGCACCGTCATCCACCCGCTCATTCCTTTTTCCAGCAAACACTTACTGAAGACCTGGTTTGGCAGGCCTCGGGCTGCGCTCAGGGCTGTGGTGGAAAACCAGGCAGACACCCGCACAGAGGATCCGGGCTGCCTTCTTAGAGGTTTTGCACGGCTCCCCACCCCTCTGCTGCCAGTGGCTCAGCCCTGGGCCAGGGCACAGCTTTACCCTGCTGCCCCCATGCAGGGGCTGGGCCAGACCTGTCCTGAGGTGTCCTCATGGCTGTGACTCCAGGCCCAAAATGATGCCAAGTGCTTGGCTGGCTGTGGCACTCTCTGCCCAGAATGAAGGGGACAGGCAGGTCAGGAGGTTCTCTGTCCAGCACAGAGGGCACCCAACACAAGTGTCCCTCTCACTGCCCAGATTCCTGAGGTCTGGCTCCTGTGCCCACTTCACTTCCCTTTGCTTTCCTACAGACCCATGTCGGCTCAGCTCCAGAGGCAGGGCGGAGGGGGCACAGTCTACCCTCCTGCCCCATCAACGCCGAGGCCGGACCTCTTGCTGGGGACAGTAGGGTCCGTGCCCGGTGCTGCTGCCTAGCCAGATGCTTCCCAGGGTGGAAGAACAGTCCCCTAAGCTCTGGGGAGCCAGGCTGGCTCTGGAGAGGGGCCTTGAAGCTTCAGCCAGAGAAAAGGCAAACCCTGCCACCCCGAAAATCCCCCTTTCCCCCACTCACACCCTGCGGAGGCGGGCGTCATCTGTCCCCGGGTTCGCACCAAGCCTCAATTTTGTTTATGCCACAATTGATCTGCCATCCCAGTTTGCAAAGAGCAGACACTTGGGGGCTTTATTATGCCACTTTGACAAAAGCTGTGAAGCTCATTCCCACAGCCTGTCTGGTGCCGCCTTCGCAAATGAGGCCCCGGTGACAGGGCCTCCGGAGTTCAGCTCCGAGAGCCTGGAAGTGAGATGGAGAGACCAGCACTGGTCTGAATCGGGCCCTGGGTGGCAGCCTCTGTGCTGGACACTGGACGCATGTCCCCTCATCCAGTCCCTCCAACCACCCTGAGAGGGACGCATCATCAACCCCAACAATGCAGGCAAGGACGTGGGCCAAAGGAACTGAAGATACTCGGCTGAGTTACCATTTGTGAGTGGCTGAGCTGACCCTGAAGCCCTTTCCACGGCGCCAGATGGGAAGCCTGAGCTCATCACCTTGGGGACTTTTTCCCACTGGCTCCGCAGTATCAACTTGGTGGAGGGGAAATATAATTTATAATCCAATCTGGGATACTTTTGAGAGCAAATAATTACCCCAGGACAGCAGGTGTAAACCAGAGTTGATCCAAGCAACTGGGATGCATGATTAAAATGCAGATTCCAAGGCAGGTCCCACTCCAGAGGCTTATTTAGAGGGACCCAGGAATCTACATTTTAACAAATGTCCCCTGATGATTCTAATGTGAATGGGCTAAAGCCCTTCCTTTAAGAAACAATATTATGCTGTATCCCTGATGGCACTACTGGCTGGAATCTGCCCAATTTCAAATATTTTGATTTAATTTCTTTAAAAAAAATTTTTCAGCTTTATTGAGTTACAGTTGACATATAAAACTGTAAGATATTTAAAATATACATCATGATGATTTGTTGGTTTAAATTTCAAGTGACCTAACACCCTTGTTGTGGACATTGCAGCTGTCTCCTTAACAACAATCACCCCACCCCCCAACCTAAAGTGTAGCGGCCAGGCCCCTTGGAGAACTGACCCAACTGCCAGGGGTGGGCTCCATTAGTCTAGGCCAATCAGGAAAATCCAGTCCCTTACCACGATTGGCTCAAGGATGGATAGGCCTAAGCCAATCAGTGCAGGGCATTTTCACGGCTACAGAGACTTCCTCAGGAATGGCCATGTGACCCCATTCAGGCCAATCAGATGGGAGGAGAGTTTCTCTGATAGTTTCTGGGTAAAATGCATCTCACTTTTCAAAAAAATACTTATTTATTTTATTTATTTTTGGCTGCATTGGGTCTTAGTTGCAGCACGTGGGATGTTCATTGAGGCACGAGGGATCTTTCGTTGCAGGGCACGGGCTTCTCCCTCTCTAGTTGTGGCATGCAGGTTTTTTTCTCTCTGTCTCTCTAGTTCAGGCCCACGGGCTTAGTTGCCCTGTGGTGTGTGGGATCTTAGTTCCCCGACCAGGGATCGAACCCATGTCCCCTGCACTGGAAGGCAGATTCTTTACCACTGGACCACCAGGGAAGTCCCTAAATGCTTCTCACCTTTAAGAGCTGCCCTGGGTGTGGAGGGAGCAGGAGGTGGCCCCAGGAGTGGTTGGCGGCCACCTGTGGCCATGAGGAGCGAGCCTTAGACGAAGCTGACACTGCAGAAGGCTGTCCGAGTATCCTGAAAACCCTAATGAGCTGTCCAAACTGCAGGCTGCCTGACCTACCCTTGGACTTCCAGTTACATGAGCCCATAAATTTCTTTTCCTGCCTAAGCCTTCTGTGACAGGCAACCAAACACACTCTGGCTGGTGCCGATGGTTAAGGGCCTGGTTAGACATCCCAGGGTCAAGGAAATGGTATCAGACTTGAACTCAAAGCTTTGACTGCTGTTGTAGCCTCTATGAGCCAAGTGATCGAAGCAAGTCACTCTAACTCCTCTGAGCCTCTATTTCTTCATCTGTAGAACGTCGACCTCCTGATGCGAGCCCTCTCTGTGAACTCTAATACAACCTGCCAGTGGGTGTTCCTCAAGATGAGACAGTAGACTTAATGCGAGGTGGAGAGAATGCCCATGATGAAGAAAAAGAAATTTTAAGTAAAGTGAAACACGTTTGTTTACTGCGGGACTTTTTAGAGCTCTCACCGTGTTAATGTGATTTATGAAACCACCAGGGCTATGCTAACACTATCCAGTGTTCCCCAAACGAATTTGACCGTCGAATGTATTTAGTCACCTCAGGTGACTCGAGTATTTCAAAGAGTAATATTTGGGAAATGCCATACTCTATCCTCATGAAGAATTAAGGATGAGGCATTTAGAAATATTCTCGAGGATTTCCCACATTTGAAAAAGTCACTGCAACACTGCAATGCCTTTTCAGTGCCTGGCATGTAGAAGGTGTTGGGCCACGTCAGCTGAGTGAATGAACAGACTGTCACTCTACTTGTCTGGAGCAGTGATTCTCAAACTCGATTATCTAGGACCCAGCTGGGGATCTTGCTAGCTTCTGGGGTGGGGCTCACAATTCAAAATTTCTAACCTGGTCCCAGGTGAGGCCCCGGCAGCTGGTCAGTGAACCTTATTTTGAGTACCAAGCACAGATGACTTATAGTATTAATTACCCTCAGGCGCCTGTCTCCTGAAGAGAGATTGGGAACCCCTTGGGAGTAGGGACCAAATTATATTGGCTATTTGGAACTATAGGTTAGATGGGCTGCTCAGGTTTGAATCTTAGCTCCACTACTCCCTAGCTGCGTGTCTTTGAGCAAATTACTTGACCTTTCTGTGCCTCATTTTTCTTATCTGTAAAGTGGAGATGATAATATTTGTATTTTTGTACTCAACTGGGTCGATATGTGCAAACCACTTAGAATAGTGCCTAGCGCATTAATAAGCCCTTAATAAAGTCTTCTTTCTATTCTCCACAGTGAGCAAGGGAATCATGTGTAAATTAGGCACTGATAGTTATTTGTTGACTGAAAAGAAAAGTTTCAAGAACATCTCAAGGGTGAGAGTTAAATGTCAGGGAGAGTGAGAAAGCTGAGGTGTGGGGTTGGTGGGCAGAGGAGGGGAAAGGACCCATTAGGACTCATCAGATAAAATACAGGACTCCCAAATAAATACGAATTTCAGATAAACAAATCACTTTTTAATGTAAGTACATCCCAAACATTGCACGGGCCATATTTACACTAAAAAATGCTTCGTTGTTTTTCTGAAATTCATATTTGACTGAGAGTCCTGTATTTTTATCTGCTAAATCTGGCAGCCCTACCCATGGCCCTACTTGTCTGCTGGGCACACTACTTTGGGGGGCGTCTCCTAACATCCCCTTCTCCCGGCATCCTTCCTGACTGGCTGGAGGAGGGATAACAGGCTCACTTTAACAGTCAAGGAGCCTAAAGGTCACACAGAACTGGGCCTTGCCCACCCGAGGCCAGACCAGCAGCCTGGTCTTCCAGCGCCTCTCCCTCTCCAAACAGGGAACAGTGGGAGATGTGGAGTGGGCTGTGGTCAGAGGGTGGGGCTGCCATCAGGCTGCTCTGTGGTTGGAGCTGAGACACGGACTCTTGGGGAGAAGGAGGGAAGCTCCTGGCCACGTTCCGTGGAGGAGGGCTGGACGCTTGAGAGGAGACACTTCCCTGGGACTGGAGCCCCAGGCCTGGAACCTCAAGGCTGCCCGTGTCATCCTTCTCCAAGTCCCTCGCCTAAGGAGGACAACTGAGTAGGCTGGCCAAACCTTTTGGGAGGGCTGGGAATGAAAGGAAGACTGGAAGAACTTTAGTGACGAATGGAAACGCGGAAGGGATAATAATAGCTGAAACGTGTTGGGCCCTCACTATTTCCGGGCACTGTGCCAAAGCTTCATGTGTATCAATGCATATTCCGTCCTCACAGCTCTGTGAGGCACTGGGTAGCATTCATTCTAAGTCATGGCCTTTTTCCTGAAATTTTAACAGCCCTGAAATCAGGATGCATCTTACGGTCAATGACTTGACATAGTTTATTTGGCAGCATCCTAAATTCTCAATGGTACACGTTATTGGTACATTTATAATTGATGGTGTCTTAGATTTGATGAACTACAATGGGAACTATTATCATTCCCATTTGTGAGATTAGTAAACTGAGTCACACTTAATAAAGACACTTAGGTTAAATAACTTGCCCAGATCACAGAGCAAGCAAGTGGCAGAGCCCAGGTGTGAAACTAGAGGAGGGAGCTTGCGACGTGATAAGGGAGAAAGTTAAATGCACAAGAGTTCGGAGGAAAGAGACATAGGTTGCTTTTGGTTGGAGCAGCAGTTCTTAACTCTGGCTCCATAATGGAATCGCCTGGGAAATTTAAAAATTAGTCCCCAGACCAGCTTAGGTCAGAAGCAGGGCTGATGCTCTCCTGGTGCAGTGGCTGGGAGAGTCTTATGGAGGAAGAGGTATCTGTGTTCAGTCTTGTAGGGTGGATGGGATTTCGAGAGGGAGGAAGTAGAGGCCTGGGCTTGAGAAAGGTGTGCCCTGCTGGGAGAGCGCCGTGCACAGGGCCAGGGTAAGGGGCTGGGTTCAGCCTGGCTGGTTCCCACGTGCAGTTTGGCGTCTAGCCCACAGACGTTTAGTAACTCTTGCCGATGGAGTGGATGAACCTGTGGCAGAAGGAGAAGGACAAGGCTGGGAGACCCTCCTATCCACGTTGTACTCAGGCTGAACTTGCAGGAGCACTGTGGCTGTGAGAGTGTCACCTGACACTGCAGGAAGCTTCTCCATCATCTGGGCCTAGCATCCAGCAACATGTCTGGCCTTGCAGAGACTTACAAACCCTGGAAACATCAAGCTGCAGAAGATACACTCAGGGAGTCTCCCCTCCTGCAGGCTTGGGAAGGGCCAGCATCAGCTTTCTTGGAGAGTTGAGAGCAGAGACTGTGGCGTCAGGCTCTGGCGCCTCCACTTGCTGATGGGCCAATGGGGACACGTTATTTCTCCCCCTAAAAGTGGCCTGATGACCGCCTACTTTGTAAGGTTGCTGTGAGGAGTAAACGAGGAAGTGGCTCCCTGGTGCTCTCAAGAAGCAGCAAGTGTAGCTGGGAAACGCCCCGGCGAGGCCCCAGCCCTCACAGTGCAGCTGAAGAGCCGAAGGTGGAGCAAGGAACGGGCGAACCACGGACTAGGAGTTTCGGCGGAAAGGACAACCCCCCTGTACACACACCTAAGACGACTCTACCGCTAACTTGCTGTCCCTGCGTCTCGCCGGGCCTCTGTATCCTCGGCGGTCCCCGGTGAGTGGCAGCGTCCCCTCTGGGATGGCGAGGCCCCACCTTTTCCAATCCTGAAATCAAGGGTGGCAATGGGGGAGGGGGACGCCGGAGAGTGGGCCTGTGGTGGGAAAGCTGAGACTGTGGACTGCGACGTTTGCTGCCGCTGGAGGGTTTGTCTAAATTCTAACCGAGATGGGCAGCTCCCTGAGGGCGCAGCGCTGGGTTCCTTCCCACCACAGCCAGGTGGGGGCTGGGCTCGTGCTGGATGCTCCCTGACTCAGGACAAAGGCAAGAGAAAAACACACGTCACGTGGAGGAAACGGACCCTTCCATTCTCCTGTTCAATTTTGCTTGTTCTCTGGGGGCCTTTGGGATGATCTTTGTTTGCTGAGAGCAGGGGGTGTGTGGGGATGGCTGAGAGGGCAGAGGGGCTAGGAAAAGAAGGCTGAACCCCGCAGGCAGCAGGTCGGGGATTTTTAACATTAGGAAAGTTTTGGTAATTTAGGAGTGATGGGTATGTGACCCCAAGAATCAACTTCGAACCTCGACACTGTTTTCCTCGCCAGTGGGGCCGATTGAACCTGCCCTGCCGTGTGCTTCATCTGTGGGATTAAGGTTTTCTCTCCTCACCAGAAATCATTCAGCAAAATGAGTTTTTAAAAGCCAGCTAACTACTCCTGCCTCCAGGAAGCTCCCGCTTACCAATCTCTCCCGGGGCCCGAGCTGGAGCAGCTGTCAAGCTCGGGCCCTCGGAGCTGGAGGGAAGATGACTCATTTACATAGAGCCCGTCCTCCGTCCTGCCCCCCAGATCTGTCCCTCTGATGACTAATCCTTTCCAGGGATGAGCTCACCGCCCCTCCTGCCCACCACGAAAGGAGCAGAGCCTTAACCTCAGCCCAGAATTTGGGGAGAAGACTGGCTCCAAGGCCAGGGGATGCAGGGACGGTCCCTGATGGGACAAAAGTCTGGCCATCAAGAGCCCGCCACTGGGGCAGTGAGATGAGGAAAGCCCTGAAGCCCGCCCAGCCCTGGCCTTTGCTCCCTCCACCTTAGGGTCCCACACGCACACAGGGCTGTGGTGAGGCACAGGCCACCTCTCAGAAGGGCAGACACACCTGCTGTGGGGAGAAAGCAGGTCCACCAACCCGGAAGTGTCAATATGATGTCAACTGAATCACATTTCATCTCAAATCCTAGATCAGAGAGGAGCAGATTTTGAAGAGGGAATCTGCGGTGGTTCCCGTCAAGCAAAGGCCCCTGCTCTTACGTGCTCAGTTCCAATTCCTCTCAGTTAATTCAGTTTTTATCCACCTGGCGAAGCACGGGCGCATCGCTGCCCACGCAGCTGTGAACCACATTTGAAGGAGGGCCTCTGCGCCCAGGCTGAGGGGAGACGCGACGAAAGGGGCCAGTGCCCTGGAGGCTCGTGCCTCTGGGCCGCTCCTCAGGGCTCCGAGTCCCTCCCGCTGACTCGGCCTTGGCGCCCGGCCACCTCGCCATATCTCTTCTCACAGAGGCGGTCTGGCTGGCTGCTCAGAGGGGCAAGCAAGCCGAGAAGGCACGATGAAAACAAACCGCGCTTTAAGCTGCAGCCAGGGGAGCGCTGTGGGGGGTCCCGGGGAACCCTGGGCGTGGCCTGCTGACGGGGTCTCTAGCCCAAGAGACTGGTAAGCCAGCACGAAGGGCTCCGTTAGGGCCTGGCTGGGTCAGCACGGCCTAGACTTGTGCCCCTGGACTGAGGCTAAGGGCTGAGGGCGCCTCCTTCTGCAAAGGGGGCAGCGGCTCTTCCTACCACACGGTCTGCTCCCAGCCCCCCTGCGGGGAAGGGAGGTTGGTCACTGGCTTACAGGGAGGGAGGGGCGGAGGGGCTGGACGGCTAGAGCCTTAGGCTATGCGCCGCACTCTGCTGGTGCGTTCACAGAGGGATCCCCAGAGCTGCTCCCGGAGGCTGCGGCAGTATGTGGCTTCTGGTCACTATTGAGGAATGGAAACCGAGGCTCAGAGAAGTAAAATGACCGGTGAGAGAACACCACCAGCATTCAGGTCCCAAGCCCCACATTCACGGCTCTTTCCATTCCACGTCTTAAGGCCTGACTCAGCCTGTGGTTCAGAGATCGTGGCTGTGACTTTCTGGGTTTTGTTGTTTTTCTAAATTAATTAATTAATTTATTTATGGCGGCGTTGGGTCTTTGTTGCTGCGCGCGGGCTTTCTCTAGTTGTGGCCAGCGGGGGCTACGCTTTTTTGCGGTGTGCGGGCTTCTCATTGCAGTGGCTTCTCTTGTTGCGGAGCACAGGCTCTAGGCACGTGGGCTTCAGTAGTTGTGGCACACAGGCTCAGTAGTTGTGTCTCGCGGGCTCTAGAGCACAGGCTCAGCAGTTGTGGTGCACGGGCTTAGTTGCTCCACAGCATGTGGGATCTTCCCAGACTAGGGCTTGAAGCCGTGTCCCCTGCATTGGCGGGTGGATTCTCAACCACTGTGCCACCAGGGAAGACCGTGTGATTTTGTTTTGAAACATGCGAACAACTGTACCTTGCAGGAGGACTTGCTGTGGCCAAAATGCCTGCCCTGGGCCTATGGCATGAGTCCGTACCAGATCCCAAGCAACAGGAGATGGAGGCTAGGGCTCAGAGGTGTTAAGGACCTTGTCCAAGGTCCCAGAAATTCCAACTCAGGTCTGCCGACTCCAAATCCCACATTCCTTCCACCTCATGGTGATGACCTTGCCTTTAATCCCCTCCCCACATTTGCATAGAGGCCCTGATGACTTGGGACCCAGATGCCTGGTTTTCTGAAAACATTTTCTCCTGCTGGTCCATTCTGCACATTGTCCCAGATCGATTGCACTGAAGCACGGCTCTGCCCAGATCTCTCTCCTGTTCCCTCCACAATGAGCTCCCAAGTGACAGGAAGATCCAGAATTTCTTAGACTGGGATTCAAGGCCCCAACTTTTCTAGCATCATCTCCTCTCTTTGAACCTTCTTCTTCAGGGCCACGAGTCCCCTCACCGATCCATACACACACATATTCATCCACCAGGTAGTTACTGAAAGCCTGCTCTGTGTCAGGCACTGTGGGGATATGAGGTGAGCAGGATGGGCAGAATCCCAGCCTGAAAGAACCTAGTGCCCTGCAAGCATACCATGAATATTCCCTCCTCCGTGCCTTTGCACCCGCCATTCCCCATCTCTCAAAGTCTGCGACAACTTCTTTCCTTTTCTGTTCACCTACCTGAATTGCATTTGTCACCTGACAGCACTTAGAGTTCATCAGGCATTTAATTATGTGCTGCTCACAACGGCCCCTGTACTACTGACTGTGGTCCCACAGGATTATTTAACCTTGTGTGTTTCTGTGTGCCTTGCCAATGAGGACATGACTCGTGTCTTAGGTTTCCTGTCACACTTTATAATGCAGGAGTTCAAGGAACAGCTGCTAACTTCCTGGCAGAACCAGCGGTTTGTCTAGTGACCACCAGCACGTTCTGTACCAGAAATGTGGTTTCCATCTTAGTTTTAGTTAATTTATCTAACATGTTTTTGAGAACTGCTGTGTGCCAGGCATGGGAGAGCGGGGGTGAATACTCAGATGTACAATATTGTCCATACCCTGCTGCCAGAGGCCACCAGGTACACACCTGCAGGTGAACAAAATTGAGTCTACTGACTCACTTTAACAAGGGTGACTGTCCACCATGGGGGGCATTGCCGTCAGCAGGTATCAGAAAGGACTCATTCAGGATTTGGGCTTGAGTTAGGTGACTTGGGGGAGGGCTCAAGAAAGCAGAGCTTTGCTCTGGATTGGATGCTACCAAAGCAGGGAGCAGGGGTAATTCTAGGATTGGGTGTTTTAATAACTCTTACCTAGAAGGGGGAATGATGGGGCAAGGCCAAAGCTGGGATTGATAAAGAAGCAGCAGTCGCTCATGTTAACCACATGGGGGTGTTTGGTCATTTTTGTGGTTTGGATGATGTTATTATTTGGTCTCCGTTCAGACATGATTACCGGTGAGTGGTTTGGTTTTTACTCTCACTCCACCCTGGTCCCAAGGTGGCCTCATGTGATGTAGATGTCCTGGGAAATTGCTTATGTTCAAGGTCAGAACCCCACCCCCACACTTCCTGTTGCCTAGCTGTGAGTGCTGGGCCAGCTCCTGGCTCTCAGAGGTTGCTTTTGTCTTTCTGAAGACGGTTCTGCACTTAGCGTTCCATAAGATGCTATTCACTATTTCTTTTTAAAGAAATTCCCTCCAAGTCTTCCAGTTTATTTGGCTATATATATAGGAGACATCATGGAATGCCAGGAAACAAGAGAAGAGGTCTGGGTGGGCTTCCTAGAGGAGGTGCCACTGGCTGAATAGTAAAGATACCTTGCCCAAGCAGGTGGAGGCAGTGGGAGAGAGTCTTGGAGGTCTGGGCTGGAACTTGGGTTCAAGGGTCTTGTGGATAAGACATCCCAGGAAGCATGTACAGTATGAGAATGGGGGCCCCTGGGGAACCCCAGCATTTAAAGAGCAGAAGAGGAGCCTGTGAAGGAGGCTTTCATTCACTCAACAAATAGTTACTGAGGGCCCACTATCTACCAGGCCCTTGGGAGTCATGAGTGATCAAGACAAAGTTCTCTCACGAGGCTTACATTTCAGCATGGGAGACGGATAATAAACTACAAACATAATGTGCAAGTAAACTACATGGCATATTGGAAAGTGGCAAGTGTTATGGAAGAAGAAGAAGGAAAAGAAGGGTAAGAAGGAGAGGAAGAGGAAGGAGAAGGAGAACAAGAAGAGGAAGAGGAAGAAGGAGAAGGAAGAGGAAGGGGGGGGGGGGGAGGAGGAGGAGGAGGAGGCTTCCCTGGTGGCGCAGTGGTTAAGAATCCGCCTGCCAATGCAGGGGACACAGGTTTGAGCCCTGGTCCAGGAAGATCCCACATGCCGCGGAGCAGCTAAGCCCTTGTGCCACAACTACTGAGCTTGCACTCTAGAACCCACGAGCCACAACTACTGAGCCTGTGAGCCACAACTTCTGAAGCCCAGGCGCCTAGAGCTCATGCTTCGCAACAGGAGAAGCCACTGCAATGAGAAGCCCGTGCACAGCAACAAAGAGTAGCCCCTGCTCGCCGCAACTAGAGAAAGCCCGCGCACAACAAAAAAGACCCAATGCAGTCAAAAATAAATAAACAAATAAAAATTTTTAAAGAAGAAGAAGAAGTAAAAAGAGTTGGCTGAGGGGGTGGGGAGAGCCTGGGGAAGGGAGGGGGCAAGTTGCAGTATTAAATGGGTGGGTCAGGGCAGGCCTTGTTGAGGAAGTAACATCTGATGAAGGACTGGAAGGAGGTGACATCTAGGGGAAGGGTATTCCAGGCCAATCAACAGCCAGAGCAAAGGCCCTGAGGCAGGGAGATGGAGGTGTGGGAGAAGAGGACAGGGAAATATAAAGGAAACACTGGACAAAGAGTTGGTCAGCAGATCTCTTATGGACACTCTCAGGGCAAAGTTTAAGTTACACAAATGCCCCAGAACATGAATAAAACCGAGGAAACTTCCACAGGCCTCTTAGATAGCCTCATCACGAGAGGGCAGACAGCAGAAGCAAAAAGAACTACAGTCCTGCAGCCTGTGGAACAAAAACCACATTCACAGAAAGATAGACAAGATGAAAAGGCAGAGGGCTATGTACCAGATGAAGGAACAAGATAAAACCCCAGAAAAACAACTAAATGAAATGGAGACAGGCAATTTTCCAGAAAAAGAATTCAGAATAATGATAGTGAACATGATCCAGGACCTCGGAAAAAGAATGGAGGAGGCAAAGATCAAGAAGATGCAAGAAATGTTTAACAAAGATCTAGAAGAATTAAAGAACAAACAAACAGAGATGAACAATACAATAACTGAGATGACAAATACACAAGAAGGAATCAATAGCAGAATAACTGAGGCAGAAGAACGGATAAGTGACCTGGAAGACAGAATGGTGGAATTCACTGCTGCGGAACAGAATAAAGAAAAAAGAATGAAAAGAAATGAAGACAGCCTAAGAGACCTCTGGGACAACATTAAACGCAACAACATTCGCATTAGAGGGGTCCCAGAAGGAGAAGAGAGAGAGAAAGGACCCAAGAAAATATTTGAAGAGATTATAGTCAAAAACTTCCCTAACATGGACAAGGAAATAGCCACCCAAGTCCAGGAAGGCAGAGAGTCCCTTACAGGATAAACCCAAGGAGAAACACGCCAAGACACATAGTAATCAAGTTGGCAAAAATTAAAGAAAAACTATTGAAAGTAGCAAGAAAAACAACAAATAACATACAAAGGAACTCCCATAAGGTTAACAGCTGATTTCTCAGCAGAAACTCTACAAGCCAGAAGGGGGTGGCATGATATACTTAAAGTGATGAAAGGGAAGAAGCTACAACCAAGATTACTCTACCTGGCAAGAATCTCATTCAGATTCTATGGAGAAATCAAAAGCTTTACAGACAAGCAAAAGCGAAGAGAATTCAGCACCACCAAACCAGCTCTACAACAAATGCTAAAGGAACTTCTCTAAGTGGGAAACACAAGAGAAGAAAAGGACCTACAAAAACAAATCCATAACAATTAAGGAAATTGTAATAGGAACACCCATATAGATAATTACCTTAAATGTGAATGGATTAAATGCTCCAACCAAAAGACACAGGCTTGCTGAATGGATACAAAAACAAGACCCATATATATGCTGTCTACAAGAGACTTCAGACCTAGGGACACATACAGACTGAAAGTGAGGGGATGGAAAAAGATATTCCATGCAAATGGAAATCAAAAGAAAGCTGGAGTAGCAATACTTATATCAGATAAACTAGACTTTAAAATAAAGAATGTTACAAGAGACAAGGAAGGACACTACATAATGATCAAGGGATCAATTCAAGAAGAAGATATAACAATTATAAATATATATGGACCCAACATAGGAGCACCTCAATACATAAGGCAACTGCTAACAGCTCTAAAAGAGGAAATCGACAGTAACACAATAATAGTGGGGGACTTTAACACCTCACTTACACCAATGGACAGATCATCCAAACAGAAAATTAATAAGGAAACACAAGCTTTAAATGAAACAACAGACCAGATAGATTTAATTGACATTTATAGGACATTCCATCCAAAAACAGCAGATTACAGTTTCTTCTCAAGTGCGCATGGGACATTCTCCAGGATAGATCACATCTTGGGTCACAAATCAAGCCTCAGTAAATTTAAGAAAATTGAAATCATATCAAGCATCTTTTCGGACCACAATGCTATGAGATTAGAAATCAATTACAGGGAAAAAAACGTAAAAAATACAAACACATGGAGGCTAAACAATACGTTACTAAATAACCAAGAGATCACTGAAGAAATCAAAGAGGAAATCAAAAAATACCTAGAGACAAGACAATGAAAACATGATGATCCAAAACCTATGGGATGCAGCAAAAGCAGAGATCTCAGAGGGAAGTTTATAGCCATACAAGCCTACCTCAAGAAACAAGAAAAATCTCAAATAAACAATCTAATGTTACACCTAAAGGAACTAGAGAAAGAAGAACAAACAAAACCCAAAATTAGCAGAAAGAAAGAAATCATGAAGATCAGAGCAGAAATAAATGAACTAGAAACAAAGAAAACAATAGCAAAGATCAATAAAACTAAAAGCTGGTTCTTTGAGAAGATAAACAAAATTGATAAACCATTAGCCAGACTCAACAAGAAAAAGAGGGCTAGGACTCAAATCAATAAAATTAGAAATGAAAAAGGAGAAGTTACAGCAGACACCACAGAAATACAAAGCATCCTAAGAGACTATGACAAGCAACTCTATGCCAATAAAATGGACAACCTGGAAGAAATGGACAAATTCTTAGAAAGGTATAACCTTCCAAGACTGAACCAGGAAGAAATAGAAAGTATGAACTCATCAATCGCAAGTAAAGAAATTGAAACTGAGATTAAAAATCTTCCAACAAACAAAAGTCCAGGACCAGATGGCTTCACAGGTGAATTCTATCAAACATTTAGAGAAGAGCTAACACCCATCCTTCTCAAACTCTTCCAAAAAATTGCAGAGGAAGGAACACCCCCAAACTCATTCTATGAGGCCACCATCACCCTGATACCAAAACCAGACAAAGATACTACAAAAAAAGAAAATTACAGACCAATATCACTGATGAATATAGATGCAAAAATCCTCAACAAAATACTAGCAAACAGAATCCAACGACACATTAAAAGGATCATACCCCATGATCAAGTGGGATTTATCCCAGATGCAAGGATTCTTCAGTATATACAAATCAATCAGTGTGATACACCATATTAACAAGTTGAAGAATAAAAACCATATGATCATCTCAATAGATGCAGAAAAAGCTTTTGACAAAATTCAACACCCATTTATGATAAACACTCTCCAGAAAGTGGGCATAGAGGGAACCTACTTCAACATAATAAAAGCCATATATGACCAACCCACAGCAAACATCATTCTCAATGGTGAAAAACTGAAAGCATTTCCTCTAAGATCAGGAACAAGACAAGGGTGTCCACTCTTGCCACTATTATTCAACATAGTGTTGGAAGTCCTAGCCATGGCAATCAGAGAAGAAAAAGAAATAAAGGGAATACAAATTGGAAAAGAAGAAGTAAAACTGTCACTGTTTGCAGATGACATGATACTATACATAGAGAATCTTAAAGATGCCACCAGAAAACTACTAGACCTAATCAGTGAATGTGGTAAAGTAGCAGGATACAAAATTAATTCACAGAAATCTCTTGCATTCGTATACACTAGTGATGAAAAATCTGAAAGAGAAATTAAGGAAACATTCCATTTACCACTGCAACAAAAAGAATAAAATACCTAGGAATAAACCTACCTAGGGAGACAAAAGACCTGTATGCAGAAAACTATAAGACACTGATGAAAGAAATTAAAGATGATACCAACAGATGGAGAGCCATACCATGTTCTTGGATTGGAAGAATCAATATTGTGAGAATGACTATACTACCCAAAGCAATCTACAGATTCAATACAATCCCTATCAAATTACCAATGGCATTTTTTACAGAACTAGAACAAAAAATCTTAAAATTTGTATGGAGACAAAAAAGACCCTGAATAGCCAAAGCAGTCTTGAGGGGAAAAAACGGAGCTGGAGGAATCAGACTCCCTGACTTCAGACTATACTACAAAGCTACAGTAATCAAGACAATATGGTACTGGCACAAAAACAGAAATATAGATCAACGGAACAGGATAGAAAACCCAGAGATAAACCCACGCACCTATGGTCAACTAATCTATGACAAAGGAGGCAAGGATATACAATGGAGAAAAGACAGTCTCTTCAATAAGTGGTGCTGGGAAAACTGGACAGCTACATGTAAAAGAATGAAATTAGAACAGTCCCTAACACCGTACACAAAAATAAACTCAAAATGTATTAGAGACCTAAATGTAAGACCAGACACTACAAAACTCTTAGAGGAAAACATAGGAAGAAAACTCTTTGACATAAATCACAGCAAGATCTTTTTTGATCCACCTCCTAGAGTAATGGAAATAAAAACAAAAATAAACAAATGGACCTAATGAAACTTAAAAGCTTTTGCACAGCAAAGGAAACCATGAACAAGATGAAAAGACAACCCTCAGAATGAGAGAAAACATTTGCAAATGAATCATCAGACAAAGGATTAATCTCCAAAATATATAAACAGCTCATGCAGCTCAATACTAAAAAAACAAACAACCCAATCCAAAAATGGGCAGAAGACCTAAATAGACATTTCTCCACAGAAGTCATACAGATGGCTAAGAAGCACATGAAAAGCTTCTCAACATCACTAATTATTAGAGAAATGCAAATCAAAACTACAATGAGAGGGCTTCCCTGGTGGCGCAGTGGTTGGGAGTCCGCCTGCCGATGCAGGGGACGTGGGTTCGTGCCCCGGTCCGGGAAGATCCCACATGCCGTGGTGCGGCTGGGTCCGTGAGCCATGGCCGCTGAGCCTGCGCGTCCGGAGCCTGTGCTCCGCGGCGGGAGAGGCCACAACAGTGAGAGGCCCGCGTACCGCCAAAAAAAAAAAAAAAAAAAAAAAAAAATTACAAAAAAAAAAAAAAAAAAAAACAACAATTTGGTATAACCTCACACCAGTTAGAATGGGCATCATCAGAAAATCTACAAACAACAAATGCTGGAGAGGGTGTGGAGAAAAGGGAACCCTCTTGCCCTGTTGGCAGGAATGTAAATTGCTACAGCCACTATGGAGAACAGTATGGAGGTTCCTTAAAGAACTAAAAGTAGAATTACCATATGACCCAGCAATCCCGCTACTGGGCATATACCCAGAGGAAACTGTAATTCAAAAAGACACATGCACCCCAATGTTCACTGCAGCACTGTTTACAATAGCCAGGTCATGGACGCAACCTAAATGCCCATCAACCGACAAATGGGTAAAGATGTGGTACATATATACAATGGAATATTACTCAGCCATAAAAAGGAACGAAATTGGGTCATTTGTAGAGATGTGGATGCGTCTAGAGACTGCCATATAGAGTGAAGTCAGAAAGAGAAAAACAAATATTGTATATTAACGCATATATGTGGAACCTAGAAAATGGTACAGATGAACCGGTTTGCAGAGCAGAAATTGAGACACAGAAGTAGAGAAAAAAAGTATGAACACCAAGGGGGGAAAGTGGCAGGGGGTGGTGGTGGTGGTGGGATGAATTGGGAGATTGGGATTGATATGTGTACACTGATGTGTATAAAATGGATGACTAATAAGAAAAAAAAATTAAAAATAATAATTAGAAAAAAAAAGAAAAGAAGAAAACCTAACACTCTCTTTTGATTTTAACACGAGGGACAAACAGATAAACAAGTGGTTTTATAAAAAGAGGAAGAAATATAATAAATATTCAAGTGGATTTCAAAGGACAGCTGAGATGCTGAATATAACTGTTTTTTTCCTCTATGAGCAGAATCTCCTGCCAGTTTAGAAGGTATTAAGATGATAAGAATAACCATCAACAGTTTTTAATATCTCTGGACAATGAATAGAGCAAACTTTTACGTCTTATCTCATTTGATCATCACCATAACCCAGGAAGAAGAATGTCATCATTGTCCCATTTTATAGATGAAAATATTGAATCCATGGGAGATAATGTGACATAAGTGGCATCTGACTTCCTCGAGTCTGAGCCCCTCTCCTCTCTCTCAACCTCATCTCTCAAGCCTATAATCTTTTTTTTTTTTGCGGTACGTGGGCCTCTCACCGTTGTGGCCTCTCCCGTTGTGGAGCACAGGCTCAGGACGCGCAGGCTCAGCGGCCATGGCTCACGGGCCCAGCCGCTCCGCGGCATGTGGGATCTTCCCGGACCGGGGCACAAACCCGTGTCCCCTGAATCGGCAGGCGGACTCTCAAGCCCAAGCCTATAATATTTCAGTGATAACAAGGGAAATGTTTGAGGGCATATCAGTTTGTATTTTGTATACAGTGTTAATATACACTCAATCAATGTGTATCTACTAAAAATTTTACATGACAGTAATAAAAAAAAAAAAGGCCAGTTTCTCTGGTTGCTGTGCTGAGGACACCTGAAGGGGTGGGTCAGGGAGTCTAATTCAGAGGCTGCGGCATCGAAGAGGTGGGGTTGCCCAGAGCAGGGCGTTAGCTGGAAGGGGACTGAGGAAGGGACACCAAAGGGAGGGCACAGACACAGGAGAGAATGAAGTCACTGACGCTAGAGGAGGAAGCAGGAACGAGGGGGGCGATCAGAAACTTCTAGAAGGGTCTAGTAAGTTGGGACCCTAACTGTTCCCCTGGGATTTGGGGAGGAAGCTGGTTGTAGACGTAAGGGGAGGGAGCACAGCCTCATGGATGCCAGACTGCAGGGGGCTGCAGAGGTGCCGAAAGGGGAAGAAATGAATGGGTGTGGGGGACTGCCTTTGAAGCAGCTTATGGGGAAAGCTGGGACACCCCCACCTGGGAAGGCCAGAGCCAAGACAGGCACTTCACTTACTTTACCTCAGGGAGTATTATGGACTGAATGTGTCCCCCCAAAATTCAGAGCTCAAAATTCTAACCTCCAATGTGATGGTACTAGGAGGTACTAGTGAGAGGTGATTAGATGAGGGTGGAGCCCTCATGCATGGGATTAGTGCCCTCGTAAAAGCGGCCCAGAGAGCTCCCTTTCTCTCTTTCCACTGTGTGAGGACACAGTGAGAAGGTGGCCATCTGGAAACCAGGAAGCGGGCCCTTACCAGACACCAGATCTGCTAGCACCTTTATCTTGGACTTTCCAGCTTCCAGAACTGTGAGAAAGAAATAATGTTTAAACCACTTAGTCTGTGGCATATTTGTCATAGCAGCCTGAACAGACTAACACAGGAAGGTTGAGTCAATTGCTGGAGTATCAGAGTACAGTGGTTAAAATCCCTGGCCCTGGAGTCAGAGGTTTGGGTTGCATTCAGCCCCCAGCACTTACTCAGAGCTACTGGCAAGGCTTCATGTCCTCATCTATCAAATGGAGACGGTATTACCTCCCAGGATGGCTGCAAGGGTTACATGGGGCGGCTCCTGTGCTCAGCACAGAGTGGACACTCAGTAAACATGCTCCTCACTCAGGTTACACACCTTGCAGAGGTCAGAGAAGGGAGAATGCCTAGCTGGGCAGACCTCTGTCTTGGAGAAAATACCTAACGTTTCGTAACTGCATGTCAAGTGTCAGATCTTGCTTTGAAGGCATTCACTTCCTGTCTTAGTCCATTTGGGCTGCTATAACACAATTCCACAGACTAGATAGCTTATAAACACAGAAATTTATATCTGACAGTTCTGGAGGCTGAATCCTGGAGGAAGGGGTAAGGGAGCTCTCTCAGGTTTCTCTTTTTTTCAATTTTTTTATTTGAATTTTTGAATTGTATTTTATTTATTTTTTATACAGCAGGTTCTTATTAGTTATCTATTTTATACATATTGGTGTATATATGTCAATCCCAATCTCCCAATTCATCCCACCACCACCTCCACCCACCGCCACTTTCCCCCTTGGTGTCCATATGTTTGTTCTCTACATCTGTGTCTCTATTTCTGCCCTGCAAACTGGTTCATCTGTACCATTTTTCTAGGTGCCACATATATGCGCTAATATACAATATTTGTTTTTCTCTTTCTGACTTACTTCACTCTGTGACAGTCTCTAGGTCCATCCACGTTTCTAAAAATGACCCAATTTCATTCCTTTTTATGGCTGAGTAATATTCCATTGTATATATGTACCAACTTGGGTTTCTTTTATAAAGGCACTAATCCGAGTCATAAGGGCCCTGCCCTCATGACCTACTCACTTACCAAAGTCCCCACCTCCTAATAACAACACCGTGGGGGTTAGGTTTCAACATATAAATTTTGGGGGGGACACAAATATTTAGACCATAGCATTCCCTCACATGTGCACTCACCTGTTCACTCACTTCTGTAGCATCATGAAGTGCCTACTGTGTGCCAGCCATGAGGTGTGTCTGCTGTACCAAGGGGCTTATTGTCTGGCCTGGGAAGTGGGAGGGCACAGGCTCACCCCATAAGGGGCTTGAACGAGCCCAGAGACCCTAAGCAGTAAGTCCCCTCTTGTGGGAACTCCAAATGCCATCTCTGCATTAGGTCAGGTCATCAGAAAATAGCAACCGTGGACCATATTACCTGCTCCCCACAGAAATGCCTTCGCTGTGATTTAATGTTTTACCTCATGTCTTTAGGAAGGAGTGGTAGAAACATCCATCTGAGGGCCACGTCTGTATCTTTTGCAAAACCAGAGAAAAAAATATCATTGCCCAGGCCCCTTATTTAAGACTTGTGAGATGTGTTTCTCCTTGAATTCAGGATCCAAAGTGCTGGTCTCCTAGGGGCACTCGTTCACTAGCTCCCTTTTAGTGAATGCTGAGCACCCATCTGCCGGCTCAGTAGAAGCTCAGAGCCAGTGCAGTGAGCAGTTGCTGTAGGATGGTGTCTAGCACGTGGCACATCTCTCATCAATTCTTAATTATTTTCAGCTCCCTTCCCCCCTCCCTCGTCCTCTTCCTCCTGTCCACAAGATCTGTTGAGCGCCTGCTAGGGGCAAGTACCGTGCTAGGATACAGTCCTGCCCTCTTAGAACATGCAGTTCAGCTTATTTCTGTTTTATCACCTCAATTTGTTCAAATCCTTTGTGGAAGTAAGCTGGCTTTTAGTCGTGTATAATAAGCAACAGAAATCTCCAAGTCATAATAGTCCCACCAAATACATGGACCCTCTAAGGTGGTCTTTAAAATGCAGACCGACTCTCTGTCACCCAGGGGAGTCCTGACATGTTTCAGTTTGAAGGCAGGGGAATGGCCTCAGTGACCTCTTGTCTCCCCAAAATTCATATATTGAAGCCTCTAGTATCTCGGGATGTGACTGTATTTGTAGATAGGGTCTTCAGAGAGGTAATTAAGGTAAAATGAGGTCATATAAGTAGGCCCTAATCCAATATGCCTGATGTCCTTATAAGAGATTAGGACCCAGACACACACCAAGGGAAGACCATGTGAGGACACAGTGAAAAGGCAGCCATCTACATGCCAAGGAGAGAGGTCTCAAAAGAAACCAACCCTTCTGATGACCTTGATCTTGGACCTCTGGCCTCCAGAATTGTGAGAAAAGTAATTTCTTGTGGTTAAGACACCCAGCCTGTGATACTTTGTTTCCGCACCCCAAGCCCCTGTTTGCTGGGCTGCAGAAGCCCTGCATTGCTGCACCCTTGCTCGTTCTGTTTCTGCAGCAGCCGAGGCTGCAGGGAGCTCAGATGCAAAGCTCAGTTTCTAAGCCCAGACCGGGAAGGAGGCTGTGTTTATATTTATCCTGCTAACTGCAGGGGACTGTTTCTACCCAGAGCAATAACCTCCCCGGGGAGATGGGGGCATCCAAGGAGACAGCTGCCTCTGTCGACCGGCTGGGTTCCTCTAGCAGGGCCCACACTCTCAGGCCCCACGCTTCCCAGCTTCCTCCTCCCTTCAAGCTCTCTTTGATGCCTGGCTCTCCTAACCCCTACATGGGGCTTGGGGTCCCAGGCCAGAGTCTAGTCTACCTGGCACACACGGATTGTGAGGAGGATGACTGCTCTCACAGCCTCTCCAGAACGTGCCCAGACCGAGGACTGGTGCTTTTGCAAACAAGTCCTGATGCTAATCTCACTTAACCCATTTGACTACAGATCAGAAGGTTCTATCCGTTGCACCACTGGCCCCTCCGAAGATGCTAATCTCACTTAGATTCAGCACAATACCAGGTACTTAGTAGGTGCTCAAAAACCAGAATAGAAAGTGGGGTTTTGTTTAAAAAATTTAGTCTAGATTCATACCTTCATAAGCTGTAAAGCGCTTCTGCCACCTGTCCTCCTGGGAGCTCTGAGGGGATGGTCTCCTGGGAGTGGGTCCCAGCAACCCTGGGCTGTTTTGGGCTCCTGCGGCCAGCCAGGAGCCTACGGGAGGTTTCAGCTGGACCCTGGCCACATTGCATAGGTTCTTGTTTTATCAGAGAAATCGCTGCTGCACTGGGACCCTTGAGGTCCTCGGGGATAGCGTGAGGTGAGAGTACCAAAGCCAGGGGAAGGCGCCCAGGCTGCTGCTGCTGCGGAGAGCCCGAGCCTTCAGGAAGCCAGGACGCCGCAGGGACAGGCAAGAAAAGGCAGGGAGAAGCTTATGGGTTTTCAGTGCTGGCTGTGGAAACACTTTCTACTCCTGGTGGATAAATACATGGGTCAGTCTATGTGCCGACATGTGAATGCGTGCTCTTTAAAGGAATTATTTGAGGTGGGAACTTTAATTTACTTGAGCAAGGGTGTCCATGGAACTATGAAAGAAAGATCCGCCAGGGCCTTACGCAGCAGACCCCGTCACCACCACAAATAGCTACAACCCCACTACAACAGCATGCATGACAACCGCTTTTTTTTTTTAGCTCTTATCACTGCACTGCATCACTTTCCTTACGAGGCTTCTGCGGGGTTTATGGTTTTAGAGGTCATTTTCCCACAGTTTATGTACCTTTCCCTCAAGCATCTATGATGTGGCATATACATCTATACATGGCATATACAAGCATCTGTAACTCTTCTGTTTTCAGACACACAATCTGAGGCTCAGAAAGGCATGGTCTAAGGCAAGGAAGTGGTGGAGGTGGTGTCACAAATCGGGTCAGTGACCCCACGGTGGCTGGCCCTCCCCTTGTGGGTCTGTGACAACACTGTCTGAGGCTTTCAGAGCAGAAACCCGTGGGAAGCTCAGCTGTTCTGCTGGGTATTCCTGCCCCCTGGCTGGACAGATACCCCAGAAGGCAATAGGGTGCATTCCCCCAGGCGTGTGCCCTGTTGGCTCTTTGGCAGAAAGGATGGTCAGGAGGTCCTGGACGCTGCTCCCGGACTGGTCTTCTGGGAGCTGGGCCAGCAAGCTGGGGTGGGGAATGGCTCATCCCTCCTCTCCCCTTGCCGCTGTGATTCTGTTGATCTACAGAAGGATGTTCCACATTTTTAAAGTCTCTATTTCCCATCCCTCTGCCAAGGAGTGAGGCATGGTACACCGGCTTCAGTTCTCATAGCTATTCTGCCACTGATGGGAGGAGGGCAGAGATTCTTTCCACCAGGGAGCCAGGAGGATGCCCCATCACTGCTCCTGGGAGCAGGCTCCCCCAGATGTGGTGCTGAGTCCCCATGGCCTGCCCTCCCTCAGCTCTTGGTGGCAGCAAAAGGCCAAGTAACATTCTTGAAACCCCCAATTTCACCTCTTCTTTTCAGACTGACTCCATTATCTCAGAGGAAACCAACCTTGACCCTGACGCTGGAGGCACAGACATGCCCGAACCCCCCACTTTGCTGCCCCATCCCCTGCCTCCCCCTTGACATACACATGGTGTCTCAGGGATAAAACAGACCAAAGGAGTTCTCATCGTATCAGTTCTTAGTGCAATCTCAGCCTGTCTCTCAAGGCCTCATAGCTCAGGGGAGCCCCGCATCTCTCAGTGTGGAGTGCTCGCCACGTCCGCTCCAAAGGACAGGGCTTGCTTACGGACAGCAGCACCTAGGAAAGCCTCTCTCTTTCAAACCCTACCTTCCCAGGCCTTCAGGATGGCTAGCACCATTGTTCTCCATGTTCTTACTAAAATGCATCACCCCTGTGTGCTTTCCTGTCTGAGTAACTCATAGGTTGCAAAAACTGTAATTTCCTGGGATCTGTTTTAAATGCCCTTTGCTGGCAGATGTGGGCTCAGCAGGAGTTCTCTGTAATTTTCCAGCCTCCTAAATGGCCCCCCTGTAGCTAACATGTACCACGCACCGAACATAACTCACCCGCTTTCCACCCCGCCCCAGACGACCCAATTACTCACTCACAGAGTCTTCAGCAGGGCCCTCCTGGGGGTCCCTGGCTAGGTCCTGGGCGGGGGTGGGTGGATGCAGTCATGCTTCTGACAAACTACAGCACATCCTCTCCAAGCAACACTACGTATCCAACAACAGGGATGCTTGAAAAGTTTATTTCTACATCCTATATCAGTATATAAAAAGCAGGACCCCAAATTTTTGTCTAGAAAAAGGCTTGTAGTGATTCTATTTTAGTGGTGAAAATGTGGGGATTTTTTTTCCCCTTTCACTTCTTTTTCAAGAACTCTAATGAACATGTATTATCTTAATGAATTACAGACAGCTCATTTTGGGGGGTGTGTGTGTGTGTGTGTGTGTGTGTGTGTGTGTACATGCAGAGGTGGCTTTTATTTCCTTCAATGAGTTCATTGTTTTCAAAAATTTGCTCAATGAACATATATATATATATATATATTACATCTTTATTGGAGTATAATTGCTTTACGTGTCATTATTTTTTAAAGTCAGGGTTGGACAGCATGGTGGGGCGGGAAGTCACACACCTGTGAGAGGATAAGGCAGTGAGGGGTCGGGCGGGTGGTCAGATGATCATAGGCAGAAGTGAAGTGAAGAAAGAGGGTTGGTGAAGCCTGCATTACCAGGGTGGGCTCTGCAGAGGAGGTGGCCCTCGGATAGCATGTGGACTTGGGGGAAGTACAGGGGGATGGATGGGAGAGGGTATTCTGGGCAGAGGTAACGTTGTAATGAGGACCCGGAGGTATGCGGTACCTGGTCTAGCTTGGCTACAGCTAGTGCAGCAAGGGGTATATTAACTCCCTTGGGCTTGGAGGGGTTGGGCCAGTTTGTAGAACCCTGAACTGTCAGGGAGGTTTCCCTGGAGGAAACCAGGGAGGCTGCTGCCAGAGGATGGACCCTTTGGGAGGTCTGGATACAGGCCAATGTCTTTCCCCAGTTCAGTCCTTAGTTCCCCCACCAGAGATTGAACCCGGGTTCCGGTAGTGAAAGTGCCAAGTCCTAACCACTGGACCATCAGGGAAGTCCCTCAGTCATTTATTAAGTACCTTTCATGTCTCTTAATTCCTCATCATTCAAGCAGCACCAACTTTGCCGCGCAGGGCAGGGTGGGATGGCAGAGGCGGTAGGGCCACCTGGGTTAGGATCTCAGTTTGGTCACTTGCTAGCTCTTTGATCTGAGAAAGCCATTTGACTTCTCTTGGCCTCGGTTTCTTCTGTAAAGTGTGGGCATGAATGGTACCTACTTCCACAGGAGGTGATGAGGATTGCAGGAGATAAAGTGTGAAAAGCACTTAGCATGGGCCTTAGAAATGTTGACCATTTGCGCTGTTAGAGAACAAGGAACAGAGTTTCTAAAGACAGGGTGTCAGGAAGAATAGAGAAGAGGAAGGTGGGGAAATGAGTACAACCCCAGACTGAATTTCACTAAGCTCCTTTTGTTCTCTTTGGGGAATTAATTTGTTCAGGAGGCCAGCTGGCATTACCTATGTGCTCTTTTGGGGAAGAATCCACCCCCACGTTAATCTCCCAGAGAAAGAGACAACTACAGACCAGACCAGATGGGGAAGAGCTGTAAAGCAAGTAGCACTTAAGGGCCCTCGGAACAGCCCCTCCCCCATTCAAAAACTTCCAGTGGCTTCCCAGGGCCTAGAGCCATGGGTCCCAGCCATCTGACTTGGATGCCTGTGACTCTGCAATTATGGCAAAGGCATCTGGATTGATTTGTTCAAGTGAGTCTTGTTCTCAGCTGTCATAACTTTCTACATCCTTGTGCTGTCCAAACATATGTAAATGGTTTTACGATGACGAAAAGATGCATTTAAAAGTGGTATTGAGGGGCTTCCCTGGTGGCGCAGTGGTTGAGAGTCTGCCTGCCGATGCAGGGGACATGGGTTCGTGCCCCGGTCTGGGAAGATCCCACATGCCGCAGAGCGGCTAGGCCCGTGAGCCATGGCCGCTGAGCCTGCGTGTCCGGAGCCTGCGCGTCCAGAGTCTGTGCTCCGCAATGGGAGAGGCCACAACAGTGAGAGGCCCGTGTACAGCAAATAAATAAATAAAATAAAATAAAATATAAAAAAAAAAAAGTGGTATTGAATTAGTTCAGAGGAACTTGTGTGTCAATATATATTTTCCCTATTAATGAATGGATACTGGAAGTATATGTGACTCCTGTCAGACATGTTCTGTAAAAATATCTCTAGCTTTCAAAGTGATCCTCACACTTCAAAAGGCTGGGAGACTTCGGATTTAAAATGATCATCTAATCACCTGATCGTATCTACTCTCCCTCCCAAGAATCTATGAAAATGATGGTAAAGGGATGTGAAGGCTCAAACACTGCGAAGGGGGAGGGAGATTTCCAGTGGATGAGGAATTTAAACAGGCTTTGTTCGGGAAGGTGCACGGCAGGTGAGAGTGGTGACTGGTGAAGGTGACTGCAGCTCAGAGAGGACGACGGCCAAGGAGGGGAGGGAGATGAACTGTCCCAAAGAGCCCTGGGGAGACTTGGGTCTGGGCAACACCACACAGATAATGGCTGGCTGCTCACCCTCTGACCTATAGAGAGGCTGGAGTCCACAAGCCCCACCTGTGCACACTGAGTGTCCAGTCAGAGTTTCGATTCTAATTCTTAAATGTGGGTGGACAGCCAGAGTTCCGACATCTGAGGAAAGCCTGGGACCTCTCCCTCTAGCTCAGTCCTTCCTTCACCTTCAAGACCAGTAAGCCTCCATCTTCTCTTCTGGGTCCCACGAGCATGCCCTAGGACTCCGTGGTTCCAACCCTGGCTGTATATTGGAGTTACCTGAGGAGTTTAACAAACTATGAATTCCTAAGCCCCACCCCTGGAGAGTAGGATGCAGTTGAATTGGCGGGGTGTGTGTGGCGCGTGATCAAGCCTTTTAAAAGCTCCCCGGGTAATTTTAATATGCAGCCAGGGTTGCGAACACTGTCCTAGTTGATATTTGGTAGGGCTTTAAATAACACTTAGAAGAGTGGTTCTCATCCCCGCCTGTACATTAGAATCACTTGAAGAACTTTTAAAAATATCAATTCCCAGGCCTGACCCCAGAGATTCTGATTGAATTGGCCTAAGGTCAGGTCTGAACATTGATTTTTTTCTTTTTTAAAGTTTCTTAAGTGACTTTAATATTGCTGCAGCCAGCGTTAAGAACCGGTGGTCCATAGACTCACAAATCCTAAATCTGCATCTCAGTCCCAACTGCCTAACTGACATCCAATTTGAAGTCTGAGAGACATCTCAAAATAAATATTTTTAAAACTGAGCTCTTCTCATCTCCCTCCCAACCACCCCCTCCTTAGTTCTATTAAAGCTTCCCTTATCTCAGTAAATGACAAGTCCATCCTTCCAGTTGTTAAGGTCAAAAATCTTAGAGTCCTTTTTGATTCTTTTCTTTATCTCATACTCTACATCTGATCCATTAGCAAATCCTACTGCTCTACCTTCAAAATATATCCAGAATCTAATCACTGGTTTTTGCTTCAGGCCATGAGGGAATAACTGGATCCAGATTTCTTTCCCAACATAAACAACTAGGAAACTGGACAAAATTTATGACATAATTATTTTCAGACACTGGAAAAGAGGTAGTACAAGGTTATGGTTCCTGAGAGAGGGAAACAAACAAGGTGAGACCTTCGATTGCCCTGGTTTTCTGCCTGGAGGCAATTTTCAGACAACAGTAGAGGGAGGGGAGATCCAGAACCCAGCAGTCTCAGGCAATTGAGGAAACAGAGATTTGAGTTCAAGGAGGACGAGGCAGCTTCAAAAAAAGGCAGACTTGCAGGGTAGCATACGGGAGCGGAAGGAACTACCAAGAGAAAGAGCTCCAGAAATCTGTGCAGGGGTTCCCCTGAGTATTTGGCTGAATAACAGTCTGTGCACGTATAGGGTGAAACCAAGGGAGAAAAAAAAAAAAAAAAAAAAACAACTTCCAGGAAAGAACAATTGCCAAAGAGCTGTAAGCCAGATAATTCCCAGAATTCTCATAGAGCCAGGAATCACCTGAGTTCCCATCAGCCAGGGTGGAGAGGTTTCAGTGAATACACAAAGCATTCCAGAGAGCCCCAGAAAGGTCATGCTGTGGCTACATTAGTCCCAGAGAAAAGGCTCTTTTAGACCTGACTTTAAAAAGCTTAAAAACAAGTCTGGAAAAGATCATACTTATCTATAAGAAGCTTAATTGTCTGCCGTAACAGAGTCCATCCCTGTTTAAAGGAAGACAACATAATCAAGCCTCAAAAACTCACAATGTTCTGGTCTCTAATAAAAAAGTATCAGACATGCAAAAAAGAAGGAACATGCAATCCACAAACGAGAAAAATCTGTCAACAGAACCAGGAATGGCAGAGATTAGGGAATGAGCAAAGATATTTAAACAGCTGTTATAAATATATTAACTGTGTTCAAGGATTTGAAGAAAAAGATGAACGTAGCGAGGAGAGAAATGGAAAAAAAAAGTTTAAAAGAACTAAGTGCAACTTCTAGAGATAAAGAATATAATATGTGAAATAAAAATTTCACTGGATAGGATTTACAGTAGATTAGACATTGCAGAAAAAAAAGATTGAACTTGAAGACCTAGCAATAAAAACTATTCAAAATGAAGCACAAAACACACACACACACACACAAAATATGAAGCACAGTGAGGGGAAAAAAGACTGAAAAACAGAAAAGAAATCAAAGATAAGAGCCTCAGTTACCTGTGAAACAATATCAGGGATCTAACATATGTGTAACTGGAGTCCGAACAAGAGATGGTGAGGGGTAAAAAAAAAAAAAAAAAAGACTATTTGAAGAAATAATGGTCAAAATTTTTTCAAAGTTAATAAAATTTATAAACACACAGCTCCAAGAAGTTCAATAAGCCCCAAGTAGGATAAACACACACACAAAAACTGTACTGAGGCACGTCAAAATCAAATTGCCGAGGGAACTACCTGGAGGTCCAGTGGTTAGGACTCCACTCTTCTACCGCTAGGGGGTGCAGGTTTGATCCCTGGTTGGGGAACTAAGATCCCACAAGCCATGCTGCATGGCTAAATAAATAAATAAATATTTTAAAAAGAATAAACAAAACAAAACCAAATTGCTGAAAATCAGGGAATGAAGAGAAAATCTTAAAAGCAGCCAGAGGAAAAAAGGCATGTTACTTAACATAAACAAAGATAAAAATCACAGGCTTCTTGTCAGAAACTGTGCAAGCCAGGAAACAACCTTCTAAATGCTGAAATTAAAACAAAAAAACAAGGGACATCCCTGGCAGTCCAGTGGTTAAGACTCCGTGCTTTCACTGCAGGGGGCATGGTTTGATCCCTGGTCGGGGAACTAAGATCCGGCATGCCATGAGCACGGCCAAAAAAAACCCCCAAAACAAAACAGCCATTCAACCTAGATTTCTATACCCAGTGAACATATGTTTTCTGAAAGATATTCTGAAAGATCTAATCACTTTTCTCTGACACTGCTCATCACACTCTTGTCCAAGTCACCATGATGTCTCACCTGAAATATTTCAAAAGCCTCCTAACTTGTTTGCATGCTTCTACACTTGCTCCCCTACACATATAAGGTCATCTCACTCCTCTTCTCACAACCTTCTAATGGCTCCCATTTTACTCAGAGTTAAATCTGAAGGCCTAGCCATGGACCACAGACCCTACGTGATGTAGTCCTTGACTATTGTTCTGACTTCACATTCTAACACTCTCCCATTTGACCTTCCTTCAAACACTACTCCAGCCACACTGGACTCCTTGCTGCTCCTCCAGTAAACCATGCAAGCTCCTACTTAAGGACCTTGCACTTGCTGGAATACTCTTCCTCCAAGTAGCCACATGGCTTGCTCCCTTGCTTCACTCCATGTCTTTGCTCAAGAGTCATGTCATCAGAGACCCTTTTAGATTACCCTATCAAAAAAAGCACCCCGTCTTCCATCACTCTTCATTCTGTTACCTTTTTCTTTCAGTAGCATTTATCACTGTCTGACACTTATTTGTTGACTGACTGCCTTCCCCAACTAGAATGTTAGCTCCATATAGCAGGGACTTTGTCTACTTATTCACTTTTGTACACAAAATGTGAAATCAGTGACACACACATATACAAACACGCACTGCATCCATACCTCAAGTTTGTTCTAGACTCCTTGATGCATAAAAACATTTTGCTGCCAGTTCAGGGGAAGGCAAGCCATGGGTTGAAAGTTCAACTCTAACCACAGGCTGCCCTGCATATAGCTCAAAGGGGCTGGGAGGAGCTCTAAATGACATGTGTGTCACTTCAGTAGCACCACTCTGTGGCTGGAAACCCTGGAAAAATTACAAGGGAGAATAGCCAGGGCCTTGCAGATGCTGGCTCGTTCATTCACACAGAGAATTGGGCCTCTCTCTGCTGGGTCTGCATCAGCTCTTTCCTCTCTGCCCAGCCCTGGGGAGAGGGGAGGGTCAGGAGCTGGGATAGATTTAATCAGAGTACTCAGCACCAAGTTGAAGCTAGAGTGCCCTTCAGCCATAAACAGCTATAAAAGAAGAAAAAATTTTATGGAAAACATTTAAAAAAGATATAAACCAGGGATTTAGAAGAAGGTGAAGGTGATTTCTAGGGACAAAGATGACATGAATTAAGGTCATCACTACACCCCAACCTCCATTGCATTCAGGCCATCCTCCCCCAGTGTCTTTCTCACCTGCGGAGCACAGGGGGCTGCCCTCAGCAACCTCTGAGCAGGGAGGGGAGGGCTTCCCTGCTGAACCCAGCTTTGGAGGAGGGGCTTTCTCCTCAGCCTCAGCCTGACTTCACTTCCCACCTCCTGTACACCTGCAGCATCCTCATCCCCCTTCCTCCCATTATTAGACGTGCACACAGATCTCTGGATGCATCGTGGAGATGCCCAGGCCCATGGTCAGCCCCTTTCCCTGGATCTTCTTGTGTGATCTTGATGTCAAGAAATGGGGGAGGAACAGAGAGTGAGAACCAAGATTAGTGGGGGCCATATTGAGTCATGTTGAGTGCTGGTCACTAGATCCTGCCGTTTGGCTCCTGAGAACATCTCTCGCACCTTCTCTTCTCCTTTCCAAAGGCCACAGGATCCCCGGCCCCTATCCCTATCCCTCTCCACCCAAATCACTCTGCACACACATATTCAGCATAAACACACATAAACAAACATTCACTGACCCTTGGCCTATTATGTGGGGTCCTCCCCACAGCCCCATGAGGCAGACATCATTGCGAGAAAGATTTGTACACGGCTGCTAAGTCAAATGTGCCAAATTCTGCTCTTTGTTCAAAGTGTGTACACCACTGGCTATAAAATGAGAACTATCAAATATCACGAGCCACTCATCTCATGAAGAAACAGTATGCATTGGCAATCTTTTGAATGAGTTTGGAATCACACAGCAGTTCAGAGATGCTATTACAAACTCAAGGATTTGCCACCTATAGAGATACATAAGCTCCCCATAAAATGAAGGGGGACAGCTCGTAGTGGGCCGATTTAAATGTTCAAAGTGAACGGCCAAAACAGGGGACTTCAAATTAGCTGGTGGTTTCCAGGCAGTCTAGAGGCCGGCAATTTACACTAACTAGATTGCCTGGTTTAATGGCATAACTATATATCAGCCAGAATCCTCTTCTCAGACACTTATCATCATCAAGAACATGTAATGGCTCCTTATTGCTCCCCATGCCAAGTCTAAGACGTTTCTGCCCAGCTTTCAAGACCCTCTGATATGACCTGAACCTATTAAAGCAGTTTTACCTGTTGTTGGTCCTAAGGCAGGCTGGTCCTGACCTCACTCACACTGCTCCCCCAGGCCTACCCTGCAACCTGAGAGGTGGCCTCAGACACGCTGGAATGAGCAAAGGATTTGGGGTCCAGCTTTACCACTCACTGTGTGACCTCAGCCAAATTATTAATAAAAACACTAGCTTATATTAGAGTGCTAATTAAATGCCATGGCCAGATGAAGCACCTACATTCATGGTCTCATACAATTCTCCCAACAACTGTGTGAGATAGGCACTGTTTTATTCCCATTTTATAGATGTTAAAACAGAAGCTTTGGAAGTTTGTTCATTTGTTCAACAAACACCAAGTGCTGTGCTGTGCGCTGGGAACATAACAGTGGGTGAGGAGACGAGACCCCTGTTCTCGTGGAGCAGGGAGTGGCTAGAGGTCAGGCAACAAACAAGTAAATACAGGAACTGGATGATTTAGGAATGTGGTACATGCTCTAATACCGTAGTGTGGTGGACAGTGGCTGGGGGTGAGTGGGGGACACTATTACAGTCAGGTAGTTAAAGAAGGCTCCTCAAGGGGTGACATTTTAGTTTTAGATATTGAGGCTTGAATGTGGTTGAGAAGTCAGCCATGCCAAGACCCAGGGAGCTGGACTCCCAGGAGCAGGAACAGCAAACGCAAATGCCCTGAGGTCTAATAAGTCCAGTCTGGACACCATAATGAGTTGAGCAAAGGGGAGAAGCAGTACCAGTGAGGCTGAGAGGAGGCAGGGCCAGGTCACACAGGGCCTTGCATGTCATGGTGAGGAGTCAGATTTCCTGCAATGGGGAATCACTGGTGGGTTTCAAATAAGGGAAGAGCTTGACTGATGTATACTTTTTTTTTTTTTTTTGATGTATACTTTTAAAGACCTCTTTGGCTGCTGTGTGGAGAAGAGGTTGTCAAGAAACAGAAAGGAAGCTGGAGGATTGGTTAGGAGACTGATTTGGTTGCCCCAGCAACATACAGTGGTTGTGATCAGAGTAGACCAGTAGTGATGGGCACAGAGACAGGGGATGAAATTGGAATGTATTTTACAGATTGAGCTGACAGGATTTGATGATGAATATGGATAATTAGAGAGAAAGAGGCATCAGGACAGCTCTTCATGATGGTGCCATTTATTGAGATGAGGAAGACTGGAACAAAGCAGAAATCAACAGTTCTATTTTGGTCTTTTTAAGTTTTAATACATATTAGACTTCCACGTGGAAATGTCAGGCTGGCCCTTGGACCTATGGTCTTGAAGCATAGTGTGGAAGATTGGGGTTATTCTTCTGGAAGTCATCAGCAGATAGGTGGGTTTTAAAGCCATGGGGTGTGAAAGGGATCAGAGGATGTGACCCCAAAATATGCAACTTTGGCATAAGGATTATTTTGAGCTGGAGGCAATAGAGAAACAGCAGACTCAGGAAAAGCTCTCTAACCTTCCCCTATATGCCCAAAGGTAGGGTATAAATTTTCCTTTGTGAAGGTGTCTGCCCCCCCCCTCCTCAACTATACCAGGAAAGAAGAACAACTCTTAATAACCAGAGACACTTCTCACCCCAAGACTGCACAAATTGGAGTCTGCACAACAAACCTTACTAAAATAACCCTTACCTTCCTTTCCCCCATATATTTACCTTCTCACAAGTTACCACTCCTAGAAGCCCAGACCCTTTTGCCTTTGCCTTATCACTTCTCCACAATTTACTGCTCTTTGTTAAAATGGTATATAAGCCTCAGGCTTAACTGCTTCTTTGGATGTCAGTTCTTTTCTATGAAGCCCTCCATATGCATACATAATAAGACTTTTCTCATGTTAATCTGTCTTTTGTCAGTTTAATTTGCAGTACTCCAGGTATAAAACCTAAGGGCTTAGAGGAAAAAAGGTTTCTTCCCCTACAGGTTAAGTGACATTGTCTGGAGAGAGAATCCAGGGAGAAAGGTCTAAGGACTGAATGTGGGGTCCTCTAACAATGAGAGATCACACAAAGGAGGGGATTCAGTGAAGGAGACAGGATAGCAGCCAGTGAGGGTCAAGGAGAGCACCATGTCTCAGAAGCCGAGAGAAAAGAGGATTTCAAGGAGGAATGGCCAGTGGTATCAAATATTGTTGCTGAGTAAGATGAAGACAGGGAAGTCATCACTGGATTAGCAGAAAGGCCATGGGGGATCTTATAAGAGCAGACTCAGTGGAAATATGGGGGTAGATTCTGGATCGATGTGGATCCAGGGGAGGAAGGGAGATGTTGACTACTCTTTGGAGAAGTTTTCCCGTAAAGAGGAGCAGAGAAATGGGGAGGTAGCTGGAAGGTGATGCAGGGGTCAAGGGAGGGGTCTATTAAGAAGGAAGAAAAGACAGCATTTTTGCATGCCAATGGAGGACACACTGACAATGTACGGGGCGGGTCATGGCAGAAACAAGTCTTTGAGAAAGTTGGAGGGGATGAGACCCAGTGAAGCAGGCATTTGAAAGTGGACAATCTGTCTGCTATCATAAGGAAGAAGCAGCTCCACATGGTGAATGGATTAGCGGTTGTAAAGATGAGAGTCCCTGTCTGATGACTTGTATTTTCTCAGTGAAATGTGAGCAGACAGTGAGGGCTATGGGAGGCTGGAGGTGGGAAGAAGAGGGATAAGCGGTGAACTGACACAACAGGAAGGTAGTAGGAGGGTCTGCCAGCATGGAGTGTCCGGCTGGTCCCCAGGGTCACTAATTTAAAGTTGGACCAGTCAGCATGTTTGCATGGTTTTCTCCAGCCGTGTGTAGCGGCTTGGGTACAGGTAAGGAATAGGTGGAAAGCTGGCATTTTGATGGTACCAAGTTGGGGACAGGGACACAATGCAGGGAGAGAGAGAGAGGCAAGGAAGTTAAGGGTGCTTGCAGAGGGAAGCACCTCTGAATCTAAGTTGGATTAGAAAAGAAATGAGGGCCCAGAAAAGATGATGGAAACATAGTAGGAGACTGCCCGTTTGGGGTCCAAGGAATACTATATTGGGGCAACAGTGGATGAGAGCTGGAAGGATGGGAGGTGGTGATCAGAAGGTGACCTTTGAAGGCAGTGCAGTTCACTGGTCATAGCAAGGACATGGGTAGAACAGAGTACCTGCCAGAGTGGGACAGAGAAAAACATTGCTGTAGGTGAGATGGTCAAGGAATGTGAGGCCCAGGTCTTGGATGGATCATGCCTGGGAGACTGGAGAGGAAGGCAGTGAGCCAGACTTGTTCAGTGAATGAGCAGGAGATGTTCCCTGGCAACCCCACCAGTGAATGATGGAGCTGAAATTCTAACCCAGGCCAGGGCCCTCAGCACCCGCGCCTAGCCACTACACTGCACTGCAAACTGTCTCTTGGTGTTGCAGATTTCTTCATTCTCAAAATGGAGACACATACAATGCCCACCTGCCTGACTGAACAATGCACATCGAGGAGCTTTATAAGGCACTTTGCGTACGTTGGGCATATGCTCCGTCGGCTGGACGGCTCCAGTGGACCTGGGCAGCTCGTCAGTACAAGACACACCACCCGCATTAGCTCTTGAAACACACACTTCTGAATTGCCCACTGGGTCACGTGTATTGCTCACTAATTCGACCAGAAGCCCTTGACTTCAGGCACTGGGCTGCCTCAGGGATTTGGGGTTTGTGTGAAGGTGGCAATGGCAGTAAAGGGGACTTGGTGTGGCTCTGGGTTCCTGACATACTGGCTGCACGTTGCATCTCACTGTAAATGCACTGGTGTGCCTGGAGAAGCCCCGGAGTGAATACCTTTGCAAATTGAAGCTTTCTTTTACAAAGTGAATCATCGTCTGATTTGTAAGTGGAGATTTTCGTATTTTACTTTTCCTTAAACTGGTGCCTAGGTAGAGGTGAGAATCTTGGAAACGGCCAATTATTCAAATTTATGTTCTTTCCACAAATATTCGTGGAGCCCCTCCCATGTGCCAAGCCTGGTGCTAGGCACTGGGTGATGGAGCAGAAAACAGGAGAGACAGGCAGGCTCCTGGGTGCTGGGGGGATCAGGCCCCGCAGTTTCACTCAACGTGGGCAGAGTTTTGTGTTTTCCTTTCCCTCTCCGGCCTGGGCTGTCCCTGAAGCTTTTCTGGCAGGTCCTGGTGTGAGCAGCTCACCACGAGGTGCTCAGAATTCCGAACACTTGGCAGCAAGGGAATGAGGTCGTGGCCATTTGGAAAGCATTAGGGAAAAGTCACGCGGAGTGCGATTTGGGGCTTGTGTTTATCTCAACTGTAACTTTCCAGAAAGCTGGGACACCCCATTCCAATAAAAGCTTCCCCAAGTATTTTTAGAGGCATTGTGATGGTGCTGGGCTGTGTGGATAGGGGTGGTTTTCTGGATTTGTGGAATTGCATTTAGTTACTGATAAAACTTCTGTCCAATTTGTGAGCCAACATCTGGTTTCTAAGGGGTGTGCCATGGGCTGGTGATGGAAAAGCTAGAACTATTGAGCCGAGAGGCAGAACTCAGCAGGGCTTCCTTGTGGCTGGAAGCTGCGGCCAAGGCCAGGGCCAGATGGGGCATCTGGGTTGGTGGGAGAGCTGGGGCCAAGAAGCCTGGCCTCATTGTTCAGAATTGAACTTTTCCCACCACTCCTGGGGCTCTGGGGGCTGAGGCTCAGAATTGTCTGGTTTGGTATCAATCTAGTGATTCTGCCGGGCCCCAGGCAGGGTAGGACAAGGACCCAGCTGACTCAGAAAGCCACGGAGACAGCACTGTCCGCCAGGGGAGCCCCGGCCAGAATGAGCTAGCTGTCTCCTGCACACCTGCCAGGCGGGGAGGGAGACGGGGGTGCTGGGAGGTTCCTGGAGCCCAGCCTGGGCCCAGGTTTTTCTACTCTCTTTTTATTATTTCCAGCAGTCCAAGGTTTTCAGTTACTCACACTCATTTATTCATTCCATCCATTCAACATTGATTAATCACCTACTTTGTGCCAAGCACTCTGCTCCATGATTTGCAGAAACTACCTCTTTGCTTTTCAATTATCCCCATCTCCAGACACGGTGCCCACTTTACAGTAGTCATTCAATGCATGGCTGCTGCCATATGGCTATTACCGTCATTAACTGTAGCAGTGACAAGCACTACTAAGACAGAGCTCCTGACCTGGAGGAAGGAGAAAGGATACCTACGATGTTCTGGGTCCGGTGCCAGCCTTTACCATACCTTACCCCACCGAACAGAGCCTGGTATTATTGCCAGGGAAACTGGCATAGAAAGAGGTAATGACCACGTGTCTGGGGGCAGTAAGAGGGGCTCCAAGAAGGTCTCGCTCTAGTGGCCTCGTTTGAGCTGCGCCTTGAAGTCCAAGTTCGCTTGGTGGAAAATGGAGAGAAAGGGAAAAATATTCCAGGTGGAGAAAACAGCCTGAGCGATGGCCTGGAGGCTGAATGTGCCTGGGGTTCAGGGGTGGGGTGCAGGAGGATGGCCAGAAGTTAAGAGTGGCTAGAGCTGGGGGTGCACCAGCAGGTGCTTGGTTTCATGCCTTCCCTCAGTGTCTGGGTGGGTTTGCCTCCAGGACATGACCTTGGACAGTCCTGAGCTGGCCGTGTGCCCAGACGTTCCTGGCTGATGTGCTCAAGTGCGGACCTTCTGGTTATTTGCTTTTCTGGTCCCGTCGCTCTGTGGCCACTGCTGCTATCCCAGGTGCAAGGCTGAGGGCCCTCAGCTCATGAGGTCCTTTCTCTGGGCAAGAGCTTGGTGTAGTTGGCCCCCAAAGTTCCCATCAACGGCTCCCAGAGTTGTAGTGAGCTCTGCGTGAAGCACCATGCTTTGCCTGCCCGCAGCCTCCCTCAAAAAGGGCGCAGGGTTGTGTAGGTGGAAAGCTCAGTGTAGCCATGGGGGCTACAAGGAGCACAGCACAGCCAAATGCAAACCCCTAAACTGTGCTTGAGCCCTTGCTGACACCACCTCATATTCACCTCTTCTGCCCCCACCCGCCAGCAGACCCCAGACTGGGCTGTGACTCTTCTCCCTCTGTGGTCGTGCATGGCTCAGGGGCAACAGAAAGGATGCTATACAGTCAGGGGCCCTGAATCCTCTATCCTGCCATTGACTCCCTGCTGTGTGAAGCCAGGCAAATCGCTTAACCTCTCTGAGCCTGTCTCTTCGTCTGTGAAATGGGATAATAGCACCCTCTTTGCTGTCCTAGGCTTTGGGGGAGGTTCCTGAATAAACATGGGTAAAAACACAGTAAACGGGCAAGCACGACATGTGTGCGTGTGTGTGTGCGTGTGTGTGTGCATGTGTGTGTGTGTGTGGGGGGGGTGACAATCAGTGAGACCAGCGATGTTGCGGTTACCCTCTTTCTCCCCGGAACAAAGGCCCTGGCTGCTGGCATGGTGGAGTCTGGAGAGGGAAAATGCTGGCAGGCCCTGCAGCCTCCCCTGTCCTGCCCTAGGACAGGGAATGCTTTTTCTACCCAGCAGGGGAGCTGAGTCACCCCAGGGTGAAGGGTACAGAGTAAGGTTTGGGCCTGGGGACCTGAAGCAGCACCCTGGCTCCCACCCAAAGTGGGGCTGTTCACCTCAGTGCCATCCTGCAGCCTCCTCCACCCGCAGTCCCAACACCAGAGTCGCCTCAGAGAAGCGTAGCGAGGCCTGGCCTCAGCCCCATCTGGCCTCTCTGCTGGTCTCAGCTCCACAACCTCCCCCTAAGCCCAAGCACTGCCAAGAGGCCTCAGCCCACTAAACCAGGATGGTAGGCAGGGGTGTGGCTCCCCAGGGCTCTGCTCTGGGGGTGAGAAGCAGAGACGTACCAGGGGGATAATGGTCTAAACCACCGCTCAGTCACTTGTTCAGTTATTCACCAAACAGCTTCTTTAAAAAGATCAAAGAGCACACACATGAGGAATTATTAAGACATTCTTCTAGTTGAGGAACCAAAGAAAATGCATTTTTAAAAGCGCCCTCCCAGGCCAGTTATGTAACAGCGCAGGACAGCAACATGCCCCAGAGACAGCGGCCGATGAGAGGGTGGCAGATGCCACAGTGCAGGGGCGGCTGAGACCCAGAGGGCTGTACGCAGAGTGGTGGGTCGGCGATGAACTGGGCCTCGGTTTCCCCCCGTGCAGGGTGGCAGCCCAGGGCTCACCCAGGAGGCTTGCCCAGTTCTGAGGAGCTGATGCTTTCCAAGGGTTTGCCAGGCACTGCACACGTGGATTAGCTCGTTCAACCCTTGTAGGTGCCCGTGGGGTAGGGAGCACTTTACAGAGGAGGGAACTGAGGTAAGAAGAGGCACATCCTCTCACTGGGAGCACATGGCTTGTCAGTGGCAGAACTGGGACTGGGACCCAGTCTGCAGAGTTGGTGCATTTAGTCTGCATTAAACTGCACCAGAGGATGTGAGCGAATAGCCTTCCCGGATATGAGAACATCAGAGCTGGAAGGGACCCACGTGACCCCGGCACTCCCTGCTTTTAGGAATGAAGCCACTGAGGCCCTGCGTGGTGTCGTGTCCTGCCCACAGCCGTGCAGCCAGTGAGGGGCAGAGTGGGTCCAAGCTGCCCGTTCCTGACTCACTGCTGCTTCTCTCTTCCCATGCTATGCCCAGTGCAGTCTGGGAACCGAGAATACGGGCGTCACTGGGAGCTAATGAGGAACGCAGTCTGAGGTCCCACCCAGACCTACTGAACAGAAAGTGCTCTCGCGCTTTGACGAGAGCCTGGTGATTTGCGTGCCCTTTACTGATTGAGAGGCACTGCTCTGTGCTACCCTGCCTTCCTGGTCGGCAATATCTGTTACTGTGAGAGTAATGACATTGTATCCAGACACTGTAAAACTTCAAATTGCAAGATACCGGAAGCTCCATCCTGGAGTCACCTGGGATCTGGGGGAAGTGACAGAGTGGGTCCCCCAGAGCTTAATCCTTCACAGGGCCCTGCACACCCATCCTGCTAGTGAGCTTGGGAGCTTAGTCCTGAGCTGGCCTTGCCCAAGCCCAGGGAGGAGGTGACACTCACAGATGGTCCAGAGCATCCTCACCAGAGCCACTGGCTGCTACGGTCCCCCAAGAATTAGAGCTGGCGGTTGGCTAGGGAATGGCCTGGTTTAGGACAGAACTTCCTGGGGCCAGAGCCTGACAGCTGTGGTGGCAGCTGCCAAGAGCTGGTTTGGGGTGAGCCAGGGGGCTTCGGTTCTCTCTCACTCTCTACCAGCACCTCTCCTGTACCGTCTCAGTCCCATGGAAAGTCCTTTGTCCTCAGAGCCTCAAGACCCTATGCCTCCCCAAACTTCACCTCGTAGAAACCCTGCCACTGACCCCAGGTGAGATCAGAGCCTGAGACTGCCCAGCGCGCCCACCTCAGCCCCACATTCTGGTTGGCTGGCTGGCAGCCCCTGGCCAAGCCCTGGATCCTGGGAAGGTCAGTGGAGCTGGGCAGAAGCAAGGGGAGGGCTAGGAGACTAGGGAAGACCCTGGGCTGGGGCTGTGCACAGGGACACAGTGGCTTTTTGCTCCGTCTCACCTCCTCTGAATCTGAGGCCACCACGCAAGGGCACGGAGAGCCCCACTGTAGCTGACGGGGGTGGGAGCCCTGAGCTCCACCTTCGAACACAGACCTGAGGCTCCCCCACAGCCTTCAGATGCAGCAGGAGCTTCTCCCTGGAGGACCCTCCAGGCACTCGACTTACTTTGCTGCTCCTCAGATGCGCTACCCGCCTCCCTCCAAGCTCTTCCCCTTTGTCTTTGATGTACTGTTTAACTTTCACCCCTTCTGGGAAGACTGGTATCTGCTCAGAAAAGCCATGGCGGGATCTGGTTCTGTACTTGTCCCATCAGTTGCAGTGTGTGTGTGTGTGTGTGTGTGTGTGTGTGTGTGTGTGTGTGTGTGTGTGTGAGAGAGAGAGAGAGAGACAGACAGACAGACAGACAGACAGACAGAGAGATCTTCAGCAGTATTCAGGAAACGTTTCCAAAGCGGCATGAGAGCTCAAGGACCTCAGAGTCCACATAGGCAGGTCCTGGGTCAGCACCAGCTCTCAGCAAATGCCCCTCTGACTTGCTGTGCAACCTTGAACAACCTCTCTCCTTCTCTGAACCTATGTAAAATGAGGAACAAGGCTAACTTAACCCTCTTCAGGTTGGTCTTGGAGGAGCACCAGGGCTCCTCAGAGAAGCTTTCAGGGAGTACATGGCATCTAAGGGGAGGCCTGATGGGTGGGGCTCCAGCTCCCCTGTTTTCTGTAATAGGCTGCTTGTTGGCTTTTGTTGACAAAATGGTATAAATGCCTGGGGAAAGTTCTGGAGGATTTCTATGGTGCTTTCCAGCTGGAATACTCTAGAGGTAGGTGTCTGCTCCATGTGGCACAATTCTGGGCTAGTCCAGGCTGGGGTCCTTGGGCACAGTCAGGACCAAAGGGAAGAACCCTCTCCCTCAACTGGCTTGGCCCAGGAGTGGTGGCAGACATCCCGGCAATGCAGGGGACAGGAAGGAAGAAGGTCCAGGTACCCCGTCTCTGTCTTTGATGGCCGGGCAGCTGCTCCTGTTCTCCTTCCTGCCCTTCTCCACCCACCCAGAATTTCCCAGAGGAAGTGGCTCTCATTAAAGCAAGGGAGGCTGAAGATGCTTTAGTCACTGACTTGTTCAGGGGTCAGCTCAGCCCCTGGGAGTGAGTGCAATCCTGGAGTAAACCAAGTGAATCTGTGGCCTGTTTCCATGGGGCAATTTGCTGGGTAACTGTCCAGTCTCGTCTAGGCTTTGTAGAGGTTGTAGGCTCAGCTCAGGAGAGATGAGACAGTCCTTCACTCCAGAGGGACTGGCCCCAAGAACCATGAAGATGGTAGTGTGCCCTGACTGTCAATTTCACTGCTGGGAATTCAACTGAAGGAGATACTGTGTAAAGAAAAGGCCATCTTCATAAAGATGATCACTGTGGCATTACAACGGCGCCCAAATTGGGAACCACACCCAGCTACACAGCAATAGGGGTAGTAAATTACAGAACATCAGTTACATAGAATATTACGCACCCATTAAAATTAGTATGTAGAAACATGGAAACAACACTGATAAAAAAATGTTACCAAAGGCAGCTCAGCACTTGTCAAGTAGTCCCCTTTCTTCTTCCTACAAAAGGTGACAAAGAACTGCAGGGGAACTTGCAAAAATGAAAACAGTTATGTTAGGGAGAGTATTACGAGTTATTATAATTATTGACTATTTACAATGTGCTGGGTTCAGTGCTGGGTGCTGAGGACGGAGCCGTGAATTAGAATGTATTTCCTTGCTCTCCATCTACAGCTTCAAATCTAATGATGGATTTTTTCCCCTAAATGTCCTTCAGAGTTGTCATAGCATCATCTTCCAATAAAACATAGCTGATGAGAGAAATAAGCGAGGAAAGGTACTCCTCTCCTTCTGGGTAATGTATTTCATTCCCAGCATCAGAGCCGCCTCCAGCTGGATTACATACATGTCAGAAGAAAACCGAATGTAAATGTGGTAGTGACATTTCGGACTCATAATGTCTTAGTTTCCTTTGAAGCAAAAACATTTTAAAAACTCCATGTTAAAAAAGAAGTAAAAAGTTAGGACTTGTTACTAATCTTGCAGTTGAATAATTAAGTATGCCTAATTCTGAAAGTAGCAAGCTAAATTATGCAGTGACAAAAGTGACATCTCTTATACCTACACCATCCCGGCTACAGCGGCATGGTTTTAGCTTTATAGCTAAAATATGCTGCCAGAAAACCTAATAAAAGGAAGCAAAAATATTTCTGTTTATATCAAGCTGCCATTTGAGAGAGACTTTTAAATATGTTCTTCTCTATGTGTAAATCTGACAGCAGTTGCATAATTAAAACCCCAGTGGAGAGTTTCCTTTTAATCTTTTCAAAGTAAACCAATAAAACATCCTTTAGGATGTGAAATGATGGATTAATACTCTTTGGATTGCTTGAATATCTTTGAGCTAGGGCCTGACTCCAAGAATACTATTTAGCACTAAAAGAACACCAGCCAGTGTCTTTCTCTTTAGGAGTTCACGTAATCACGGGAGATGCAGATGACATGCCAAAGGCGACACATGCATGGTTATGAGTTCTGCTTGTCTTGGATTTTGTTAAGTGGAGGGATGAATAAATGGATGTATTTACATGAAAACAAACTGGATTTCGATCCCCTGGGAATATGTCATATAGCAGAAATGGCAGAAATAATAATTGCCCAGGATTTCAGTTCAGTGTAAGCCATCGATATGAATAATTTAGACTACAAAGTGGATTTTCATTTTGTTTAAGCTATTCAGACCGACTTTCTATTCAGCCTCAACTACCACTGAACAGCCACTGGCAGATCTTCCCACTGGGTCTATGGTGTATGGACAGTTGCAGATTACCTAGCTCCAGATATGGGCCTTGTTCAAGCCAAATGTCAGGACAAGTATTCTACCTCATCACGGTGTTTCATCTAACATGAGTACACACAACCACACCTGAGTTTTTCTTCTGTGTCTCCCTCTAGCTGAAGGCCCATTCCTGCCCCTTCTTCCCCTCCCCTACACACACACACACACACACACGTGCAAAAGAAGGCAGAGAGAAAGTGGCTGCTGTCCTTGGACCAGAATTTACCCGAATGTCTCCCACTTGCTAGCATTTCTGTCTCTAACCTTCTTGGTACTGGCTCTTGCCTTCCCAACTGTCTAAGACTTACCAGATGCTTCTAGTCTATCTGACCTCTAAGATGTGTCTGATCCTTCAAGTTTTCTCTGGACTTAATCAACTGTTGGCCTGACCAACAGACCAGTCCTTTTGCTCAGCCCTGCTGTAGTGTCTGTCAGACACACACACAGATACACACACACACACACACACACACACACACACACACACACTCGTTATTAAATACTTCAGCCTCAAACAGGAATGTGCCCACCAATTATATCAATGAAACTGGTAGAATAAACACTGCATAACTTGGATTCTGGACCCAGCTGAATACATAATTAACTGTGACCGGAGACACGTCCCTTAACACTCTGAGCCACATGGGATTGGAGCAAAGGACACCTCCTTGTTCCAATCATCATTAGTGAGGCTAGCCAAGATGTGGCACCCATGAACACTGCAGTCCAACTGCCCATGTTGGAATATGCTTCAACCTTTGTCTTGTAGAATAAGCTTTAACCTTTCAACATATTAGCACTTGGGGCCTGATACACACAATATATCATATTTATGGGATGAATGAAGAAAGGGTTTTCTACACTAAAGTCTAGATGAATCATTTAGTTGGGTCTATACAATACAAGAAAATGTCCACACTGCTGCACGGACCATACACACTGTGATATTCAAATAAAACCGAGTGCATGCTAATTTTCCTCTTCGCTGGATGAGGTGGCAGATAGAGAATACTGACTGCCCATTTTGGATTCAGCTTTGGCTCCCTGAGCTGCAGAATCCATAAAAGCACCAGTAATAATAATTGTCTCTGAAGACTCAGGGCATTTAAGGGAAAGGAACTACATAAACAGAAGTTAAACTGATGTATGTAGGTCTTCACTTAAATCTCATCCAAGTACATTTTGCAAGAGAAGCCTGAAATAAAAATCATGCTACTTCAGGATTCAGCAGAACTTATGTGACAGAAGTGACCAATTTGAACCACTGCCCCAGACCACATCAGCAGGTGGATAACTGACAGAGACCCTGCTACTTGTGTGGCTCTCTTGGCACCTCTGCAAAGGGGCTAGTTCAATGCCGAGCTGTCCACTGGCTGGTTCTGGTCCTGAGTGCAGCTCTTCTCAGAGATAAATATCTCCCTGCAGCAGATTTTGGAAACAATGTGCTGGGTCATTTGTAACATAGCCACCAGCTTCAGCATAGCCTCCTACAATGCTTGCCTACATCCCCAAACACAAATCAAGAAAGAGAACATAGTTTCTTTCTGCTTGACTAAAGAACAGCCGATCCTGCTCGTAGATTAAGGGCTTGGGCTTGGAACAATTTACCAACACGCTGACTTGATTTTGTGCGAAGAACTGACAGAAGCTGTAGAAGCCATGGCTGGGCGGTGAATGAAGGCATTGATGGGAGCTCATCAGAAAGGCACAGAGACCACAGGTCACTGGAATGAGGCCCCATTTGGATAGACTCATGGCCTGTAGGGGAAGGGGACACTGCTCCCACCTTTCCCTTAACCTGTGGGCTCCATTAGGAAGCCAAGGTCAGAGCACACCGCTGGGAAAGAAAGGCTGTGGCTGCCCAACCTGTGCACAGGTTGCCTCTAGGTGAAAGCAAAAGGGTGTGTTTACAAGAGGAAGAGCATAAATCAATAATGAGCTATGAACACATGATGTCATCTTCCAGGACTAAGCATCTTTAGTACTTTTAAAGCACTTAAAAAAAAAAAGAAAAAAAAAAAACCCTCTAGTTGCTATAGCAACTTGATGCAGCTCTTAAAAGGGGATTTTTTTTTAAGGGGGTCATTTTATATCTTCAATCACCATAACAACAAGATATAGCTTTTAAATGGTATTTTTATCCAGTTTGTGTGTACTTTGGACTTGGGCCACATTTGCCTTTTCTATTTAAAGTCATCAGATCAAACATGACACATGAAAATTCATTGAAAGGAAGCCCTTTCGTAGACTATACATATACACTCAGAGAGCCATCTCTAGCTGCTCATATCCTGCACATAGATGCAGTCTTTCTCTCTGCCTGCCAGCAGCCACCTACAACGGCTTACACTGGTCAGTTAGTCCATTCCCCCGTCTCTGAGCTGGCATACCAATCCAGCCCAGAAGGCGGGCCGGTGCAATCCCTCACCTCTCAGCCCAATGAATCCCATTCCCTCCTCCAAAACTACCACCGGGGGATAGTGCTTTGGGGTGACTACAGGCATGACCAGCCAACGGCCTTCTTCCACCCTGGGACTGGAAGCAGGAGGAGATGAGACACAAAGTCTTGCCAAAGTGAAAATCTTGTATTTATTCTGCACTCTATACAGTAACGGGAAGAGGTCTGTTTCACGTGACACCCAGGGCCCAGGGAAAGGGGGGGGATGGGGAAAGTGGGTGAGAGGAGAATAAAGAGAGGGACAGGGTGGAGTGGGGAGCAGTGATGGCTCCACAATCTCTACAAGAGAGGCTCAGAGGAGGGGCGAAAGAAATAGGGGGGCTTCGAGGAATAGTTACACAGCATTTTTTGTACAGTTGCAAAATCATGAACTATTTTACCAAAAATAAGAGGACGGGATGATGGAAAGTATAGAGAAACTACCCCCTGCACCCAAGCTACCCCCTTGGTGTCACTATTGGTTGGAAAAGATAGCAAGGTAACAAAGAAGAGAGGTCAAGAAATTGGAGGGGAAGCTGGAAGAGGGGAGGGGGGAAGTAAGAGGAGAAAACCAGAACCAGAGAGGCTGCAGTCCTATTCTCCAAGTCTAATGGGGTGGTGTAGACCGTAAAAAAAAAAAAAGCGAAGGAGATCTAGGGATTCGTCTGGGGAAATGGTCGCCTTCCCCAGGGTAAAAGGGCTGGAGGACTCTGAGGGAAAACGCGTGTAAAAGAAGAAAGGAGAAGAGAAGGGAGGTAACAACGCTGTGAGTGGAGAGAGGAAGGGTTTTCCAAATCACATGGATGAGGAAACCGAGGACTAGGGGGCGTGAGAAATAAGAAGGAAGCAGCAGGCCCCTGATACATGTTCTCCCAAGTCCTTTTTTAGAAGCCAAAACTGAGGCACAAGCGGTTAGGTCACGCAGTTGGCAAGTGCTGGAGCGCGGGCGGCCCCCCGTCTGCCCAGCGCCCGGGTGAGGGTTCTCCCCATTTGGCCTCTTTGCCAGGCAGTCACCGCTGGGTGCGCGCCAGAGATGGGCCTCTCAGGCCACCTCCCGCGCCGAAAGCCAGTAAAGAGGGAGACCGAGCAGGAGGAGGGGGACGAGTGGGGAGGAGAGGGCGAAATGAAAGTAGGCAGCGGGGCCTCAGAAGGGAAGAGGGAGCCGAGGGACGCGGCTCGAGCCCCGAGCAGTGGAAAGGGCGGCAGGTGAAAGACGCGGAGAGGAAAGTCGCCCGCTGGGCGCGCCGCTCACCTATGGTCGACACCACGGTGCCCACGAAGTAGAAGGCGCCGGGGAAGTCCCAGCGCGGGCGCAGCGCGTCGGCTCGGACGCCGGCTGCCAGCGCGGCCTCGTAGTGCCGGAGGAAGGCGCGCAGCTCCGGCTCAGCCACTCCGTGCGCCGCGCTGAAGTTGCGCAGCGTGGCGCCCCAGCGCGCCCGCGCCTCCGCCTCGCCCGGGCTCTCGAGCGCCGAGAAGACTGTGGCGCCAGCCACCAGGTAGAGGCCGATGAGCGCCGCCAGCAGCACGAAGCGGCCCGTGTCCTCGTTGAGGTGCGAGCGGCGGCAGCAGCAGCAGCAGCAGGAGGGGCGCGGCAGGCGGCGGCGGCAGCGGCGGGGCGGGGGCCGGGGGCTGCGGGAGGACATGGTCCGGAGCTCAGCCCCGGGGCCGGGGCGGCGCTCGGGGCCCGGGCCGCGACATCCCCCCCGCGGGAGCAGAAACGTGAGGATGGTGACCAGGGATCGGGGGCCGCCGCGGAGCCCCTCGCCGCCTCCTCCAGAGCCCGGACGGCGGGGCGCCTCCGCCTCCTCCTCGGCGCTCAGGCCGCACACGGGTCCCGCGGCCCTTCGGGCGCCGGAGCTGGGGCGCTCCTCTCTGCGCCCCGACGCCTGGCCGGCTGCCGCGGCTCCTCACCCACCGCCCTCGGGCGCGGGGGTCTCAAGGTAGGCCCCTGCCGCCTTGTGGCCGGCGTCCACGGGGCCCCGGGCCTCATACTCCTCTCCAGACAGGCCGCGGGCTGCGGGCGGGGCGGGCTGTAGAGCCCGGGCGCCTAGGACAGGGACGGGAGAGCAGGGCACGAAGAGAGACCCCGGGCGCGTCCCATGAGACGTTCCCGGCTCAGCGGCTCCCCAGCGCAGGCTCCGTGGGCAGTCCAGCTCCCGCCCCCGGGCTTGAGCTGGCGGCGTCGGCTTCGGAGCCTCGGAACCGAGCTGAGTCCGGGGAAGCGCTCCCTTTCCAGCTCCAGCCGGAGAGCCGCCCGGCACGGAGAGGCGGAGTCACCGGCGCCCGGGGCGGGGTGTTGGGGGGTGGGGAGTAAGGAAGGGAAAGAAGGGGTGGGGAGTTGGGCTGCTGCGACGCCTCCCTGTCGTTCTGGCTGCACTAATGCGGGGCACCGAAGCAGGTGTCCGGACTGCGGTGCTGGCTACCACGCCGCCAGGGAATACCGTCCAGCCCCTCCCTGCGCTTCGGCTCCGGAATCCCTCCCTTGTGTCCAAGCTGCCGTCAAACTTTGCTCAACTTGATGTTGTCCTGCGGTCTCAGGTGCTGGAGGCCGAAAGACGCTAATGCCCTGACACCGGACTCCAGTCCGGTGTTTAAGTTCCCTGTCGTTCGCGTCTTCTTCCTGCATCCATCCACAGCGCCAGGTCTCGGAGTGTTCCTTTGGGGAAATGATTCCGCTTAGGAGCGGGGAAAGGGCCACTCGACTCGGGGCGGCCGGAGAATGAGGGCGTCTCCTCCCCCTCCCGACCGAGCGGGCGGCCGGCGTCAGCACCGCGGACAGCTCATCGGTGCCGCAGCCGCCGGGCGGGCGGCTCTGGGGCTGTGGGGACCCGCGGCGCGGGACTAGCCGGTCACCCTGCTGCGCTGTGCTTCCCCAAACCCCCGGTTTCCCTTTCTACCTCCCTTGTGTCCCCTCAACCCCTAAGGCAGGTGCGGTCGCGGAAGCGGAGAGCTGACAGGGAGGGGACACTGCGGAATAGAGACGGGGGAGGAGTCAAGAGCGAGTAGAGGACCAAGGTGCCACGGGAGGAGGAGGCCTTCGGGCCCACCGGCTGCTGGATCTCCCTTCGTCACCCCAACCCTCTGACCCTCCGGTCCAGGGCGGGGAACGCTGGATAAGAACCTGGCTGCGGCAGGGTGGGTAGAGGAGGTGCAGGGAGAGCCCACTAGCCGGCTCCCCGAGGCCGGCGGCGGGAAGGCTGGGTTCTTGAGCTCTGAGGAGGGTGTGTGTGGGGGGGGTACATCGTCGCCCCCTCCGCCGCGTGGCAACAGGGAAACACGGCGTGGGGCTCGGCCCCAGCGCGGGAGCTTCTCCGCCCTCCGCGGGCCGCCTTTGCCGGGATCTCTAAGTTCTGTGTCGAGGAACGTCCTTGGTACAGATAGAAAACCGTCCTCTTCTGGCATCCAGCCCCTTCTCCGTCCGTCCCGCTTCCACAGGAGAGGGGGACCCTGATGATGATGAGACGATACAGACAACAGAAAATGAAGATAATTATGGAGGCTGTGCTTAGCTACCCTAGGTGGGTGAACCGTGACTAAATACAGAACTAGCCCCCCACCCCAAGTCTCAGGCGGTCTGGTCTCCACAGCAGAAAACACTCAAGCTAAGGCCGACCCAAAGTAGTGGCATTGTCAGTCCCCTAAGCGTCAAGGGACTCAAAGTCGTCCGCAGGCAGGGGATAGGGGTGGGGTTTGGGCAAGAGAGCTGTCCAGAAGCAGAAAGGCATCTGACTTCAGATCTTGCTTTACCCAAACCAGGGCACATCGGAGGCTTGGATCTTCCTAGAAGTTCTCCTCCAGTTTATGGACGGAGCCAACTATACTCTCCTTTGTGTTAGGGGAGGGACCAATGGGAGAGGATCCACCACTGGCATAGTCAGAACCAGCCTTACTGGTACTGGATGGCACGTGGTTAACTTCACGGCGGTCTTCTGAGAAAGGGGCAAGGGGAACCTTTGTGTGAGGGGGAGAACATCTCATCCACTGAGAATATAGAGCCCTCTCCTCCTTTTTCTGGAGCACAGTGGGAGCCTTATGTAAACACACATTTTTGCCACTGCAGACTATTGTTACTATTGGCAAAATGTACTTCAACTACTCTCCTCAAGCCTTTGCCTCCCCTGGGCTCACCACTGGTGTCACCCCAGCCTGTTCCCCCATCCCTACCATACCCCCATCTCTACAAGCTTCTGCAGGCAGGGAGGACAGCCTAGCTGTGGGCCTCCAGGGCTGGATTCCACTTGACTGGTCAGCTCTGACAGAAGTGTCCCTCCTGGAGTTGGCCCTGGAGTCTCCAGATGCAGCTGAAGGGCATTGCCAGATCTCTCAGTGGTTTCCTTTGCCCAGACTCCCAGGTCAGGGACAGAGTGCTTTGCTGCAGTGTTCCGTGCCTCTGGACCTGCTCCTTGCCCAGCTGGCAAAGGGCCTGCCTTGTCCTCCAGCTTGTTATTCTAGCTTGATTAGTAGCAAACCCCTGGCATCAATCTCAACTGTGAATGACCTAATCAATTTATATAATAGAGAAATGATCAGTTCCCTGAACATAGGCTCGGGTCCTTTGGGGAACCGGTGCCATGATGAATGCTGTTTTTTTGCCCACTGAATCCATATAAGTCACTGGCTTCCAGCTGGCTATGCTCAAAGCTTTTACCTCAGCCCTGAATTGCTGCAACAGCCTCCAAAGAATGGGGGCTTGCTATCACAGATGCGTCCGTGCTCCGGTCTATCCTGCCTGCACCTGCCCATCATTGCCCTGATCATGTCCATTTGACCTGATCGTGTGACTGATGTCCCTAGACGACAGTCTCCAATGGTTCCTTCAAAACTATAAAAATTTAGTCTCAAACACTTGTGGCTGCTATTCAAAGTCCTTGATGATGTGATTCCCAACAAATCATTCTAACCTCACCTTCTACTACTTGCTACTTATCCCCCAAGTACTCCGTACTCAGCCCAGTCACCAGCACTTTGCTTATGCTATGACCCTGCTGGAGTGTCTTCTTCCTTCTGTTCTTCTCCAGCTCTTCGTACGTGCAGCTCAACTCAGGTTAGACCTTTTTTCTTCCAGAAAACTTTTTCTTTGTAGGATATTTTGACCCAGTCACTTTGACTGTCATCATTTCAGCTGTAGATCGTTTGATTCTGAATGTCCTCAAGAACTTCAGACAAGACACCAGAGCAGGTACAGCCTCTCTGTGTCTCTGCCTGTCTCTGTCTCTCTCTGTCTTTCTGTATTTTGTAAAAGAAAACACAATGGCAGGAGTGTTAATCAGGAAAATTAGGTAAGGTCAAGTGCGATCAATTGACGATTCCACTCCTAGGTATATGTCCAAGATAAATGAAAACATACATTCATGCAAAAGCTTGTGTGTGTACGTTCATAGCAGCATTAATCATAAAAGCCAAAAAGTGGAAACAACCCCTATGTCCATCAACTGATGAACAGTTCAGTACAATGTGGTATAACCATACAATGAAATATTCAGCAATAAAAAGGAATGAAGTACTGATTCATGCTACAACATGAATGAATCTTGAAAGCATTATCCAAAGTGAAAGAGGCCAGTCACAAAAGATGACGTAGTGTATGACTTCATTTGTATGAAATGTCCAGCATAGGAATATCCATAAAGACATAGTAACTTGGCGGTTGCTTAGGGCTGGGGGATTAAAGAGGAATGGGAGTGACTGCTAATGAGTATGAGATTTCTTTTGAGAGTGATAAAAAATATTCTAAAATTGATTGTGATGATCGCACAGCTCTGTGAATATAGTAAGAAGCTTCAAGTTGTGCATTTTAAATGTGTGAATTGTAAAAAACAAATACAAACGCAACTAATCAAGCAAATCTTTATTGAAAAAAAATGGAAACAGAACTTATCCCAAGAAAAATAATTTCTTTAAAATAACAAAATAGGAAAAATGGGAAACAGTTTAGCAATATGTAATGTCTTTTTTTTTTTTTTGTCTCTTGTACCGACTTCTTATTTAAAGTCTATTTTATCTGATATTAGAATAGCCACTCCATCTTTCGTTTGGTTACTGTTTGCATGGAATATCTTTTCCCATCCCTTCACTTTCAATGTATTTGTGTCTTTGGATGTTAAGTGAGTCTTTGGTAGACAAAACATAGTCAGATCATGAGACTCTCTGTCTTGCAAATGAATGCCTATGATTGTACGTCTGCCTCTTGATATATCTCCAAATAATCAATGAATAGATATATTTATTGAGGACCTACCAGCTACAAAACAGTGTGCTATGAACTCTGTGTGTGTGTGTGTGTGTGTGTGTGTGATGAGCTCTGCTGTTCCTGCAAGAGCTTAAAGCCTGGCTGGGAGGACAAGATATGCATATGGGAAGCAGTAAGGACTGTGCTACTGCAGATAGAGTTAGGAGCTGACTGTGTGGTACTGATCATGGGAGGTCAGAGAAAGGGGTCTGTGATGAGGGCTGCAAGAGTCCAAAGTTTTGGGTAGTGGACAGTATGTGGGCAGGTTCTGAGGATGGGTAAGGTTCACATGTACTGGAAGAAAGGGAACATCCCAGCCAGGAGAGCTGAGCTGGGTGCAAGAAAGTGAAGCAGGAAAGAGCATATTTTGTTCAAGGAACTGTGGCAAGCAGAGAGTAGATGTGGGTGAGAAGAAAGGCAAGAGTCTCTGTCTTTTATATTCCATGACCTCATTCTCTGGCCTCTCAGCCTCCCAATATGACGTTAATGCATGTAATAACTGATACTGTGAAACTCAAAGATGAATGCTTTCCTTCCAGAGTGAGAATCAGGTATCTAATATAGATGGACTTGGGCTTAATGAAGACAATTTTATGGCAAACTTTTAGTTTCCCCATATATACCACCACATGGGGTTAGCTGTGGCTGCAGAGGAAAAGAGGGACAGATGTGGAACATATTGAGTATACAGTCAAGGGCTCTAGTGTTAAAACCTCCCTGGGCTCCAGTTTCCACAACTGTCTTTGCAAAGAATGCACTGTGTCATCTTTATATCAACATGATTCTTGAGGATTAATGAAGTCGCTGACGCCTGTCTGTTTATGAGGAGCTTGGAATTGAAGCCCAGAATCCTAGGGTGAGGAGTTGTTATGAGGCCACTGGAGACCACGCCTTGCCTCCTAACTTTCTTGTCCAGAAAGCTGTAGGTTTCTTATCTAAATGTCTCCATGAGTTCTCTCTCACAATGCCAAATCACTTTTTATTAAGAAGTGATTTTTAAATGTCTATTTCATTTCTTTCTTATTTTAACATCTGATTTTTTTGTTCTGTAGGTAAGGCCATACATGTATTGATTTTGTCCCAAATAGACTTTGATATAGTTTTTTAAAGACTATGTAAGTAATGTATAAATAGCTTAGAATAACTGGAAGATTCAAAAAAGGAAAAAACAAAAATTACTCCAAATTCCATTCCATTATCCAGAGAGAATTACTATTATCAGTCATTTTAATGACTCTCCTGCCTGCTTTTAATGACTCTCCAGCCTCCTGGCTGGCTCTATCTATCTATCTACACATACATATTTAATTTTATTAAAATTATAGGATATGTTACATACCACTTTAAACTTACTCTTTAATTTAACATTATAGGTCATTCAAAAAATATTTCAAATATTTCAATTCAAACATATCTGTGGAGCACCTACTATTACAGGTACCTGGATTGATTAATGATCATGGAGCTTACATTGCTTTCATGTTTTTAAAAGATGTATATATATATATATATATATGTAGAGAGAGAGAGAGAGAGAGAGTCAATTGTTGGCATAGTGCCCTTCCAAATGAAGATGTAGCTAAATTTCACATTGGCAGGTATTCCTGGATTTTTAAGGTTCCCCCCTCATCCCTTTCCCCTATCTCTTTGCATCATTCTTTAGTTTCCTGTTAAAATATCAATAGATGTTTGGGTTTGGCTTCTCAGTGAGACTGCTAGTTCCCACTCAAGTCCATTCTCCACCTCTTTTTCTGCAACAGAACACCCATTTTATTTGTGGTGTCAATGTGCCCACTTAAAAGACTATATTTTCAAGCCTCCTCTGTAGTTAGGGGAGACTGTGTTTCTAAGTTCTAGCAAAATATTATATGGGACTTTCAGGAAGGCTGAATAAATGAAGATAATGCCATAGGAAAGGGTGCCCTTTTATCCTCCCACTATTTCTCCTTCCTCAGTCATGCATCCTACAATGTGGATGTGATAGCTGGGACTCCAGCTGCTATCTTGTATCACGAGGTGACCTTGAGGAAGGAAGATACATTGTTGTAGAGCAAGATGATGAAATGAGCTTGCATAACAGAGAAATGCCTGTCTCTAGTCTTACATGGGAGAGAATTAGCCTTTATGTATTTAACCCACTTCACTAATCAAATATGCTGAATATTCAAAAGTTCCTGACTGAAATCAGTCTGAGATGAGACTTTAGACCTTCAAATACCGTGAGACAATCAACAGTCCTGACTCCTTCTTCTGCTTCACATTTTCCCTCTCATCCCCCAATTTCCCCTCTCTCGGGTATCTTATACCTTATGGTCTTATGATGATCGACTTACCTCTATGTGTGTGTGTGTGTGTGTGTGTGTGTGTGTGTGTGTGTGTGTGTTTCCACTTTATTCCTACATATTCTTGCAATTGGGGGAGCTGAAATATCAGCAACTTTTCTAATTCAAAAACTCTAGGTTACCAAACCCAAAAGCAAAGACAAAGCAGAGGAAGAGGGAACAAGGAGAAAGATGCTTTGGAGTTACCATAGCTAATATCCCATTGTTTGAATGAGTCATAGGTCTAAGAATATTGAACTGATCTTTAGAGATTCGAGCATTTGTTTTAGCTGGGCAACTCTTAAAAAAGAGTGTCGAGGGCTTCCCTGGTGGCGCAGTGGTTGAGAGTCCGCCTGCCGATGCAGGGGACACGGGTTCGTGCCCCGGTCCGGGAAGATCCCACATGCCGCAGAGCAGCTAGGCCAGTGAGCCATGGCCACTGAGCCTGCGCATCCAGATCCTGTGCTCTGCAACGGGAGAGGCCACACCAGTGAGAGGCCGGCGTACCAAAAAAAAAAAAAAAAAAAAAAAAAGAGTGTCGAGCCCAAGAAGAGAGAGGAATGGAAGGCAGCATTGGAGAGTGGGCAGTTTTTGGAAGCAGTTGTTCTTGTAACAAAACCATCGTTCAGATTGTCAACTGGGCTGTGGTTGTGAAACATGTCCAAAGACGAGATTTGTTCATTAGACATCAGTTAAAACCCTTGTGCTGAAGATGGGTCAAAGCACAGAGCATCACGCTCACCTTAAACAGTTGAGAGGGAAATATGCTCTTTCCCTTGCTAATAGCTCAGTAATGAGCCTTGGTGGGTAGAGATATTGGAGGACGGTGTGGGAGTGGGGGTGATGTCTGGAGGATTGATGGAGTTAGCTGTGTGGATGGGGTGGGAAGAAGAATCTTGGGAACCCCTTTCCAGTATTACATAAGTCAATAGGGCTTCTAGGGGCAGCAGTGCTCCTTGTGGATAGAAGATCTTCTCTACAGATAAACATATGAGTGTGATCAGCCTGCCTTCATTCCTCCCTACCCCCTCTTTCCCTCCCTTCTTTCCTTCATTCCTTCCACCTATACAACAAATATTTCTGAACCTCTACTCTGTGCCAGGCACTGTGCTACTAAGGATTCTGACTCATTACAGATTATTTTAGGGTGGAGTAGGAAGGAGGGTGGGGTGCCACTGAGGGTAGTTGGAATCATAGATAAGAAAGCTAAGGCCCAGAGGGACAGTCAGAGGCATTCACATCCCACAGTGCGTCTGCAATCTCTGTCCACCCAAAACCCCACTGGACTGGCTGGGTGTGAAGTGGAGTGTATTCTATCTCTGTGTGGTCCCGGAGCCTCCAGCATCGAAGTTCCCTGGAGCACTTACTGTGTATGCAGTGCCCAGGGTCCAACCCAGACCTGCAGAATCCCAATATCTAGGGATTGGGCCTGGGAACTTGTGTGGGCCACAGACTTCCCAGGTGAGCCTCCTGGACCTTGGAGTTTGTGGAAGTTGGGCTTAGGCCATTGGATCAACTGAAATGGGCCTTACAGGGTCAGAGTCTGGAAATATACTTGGCCATAGTTCCTGTGTCATGAGGAAAGGTAAAAGAAATGCAAAGCCTGCTCTAGGGCCAGCTTTGCCACTCACTGTCTAGGTGACCTTGGCTAGTCGCCCTCAGCCTACGGGTAATTATTTGAGCCAGACCCAGCAACAAACAACCCATTCCTTGATGCAGAATCATGACTGTGTCCAGGTATCCTGGATGCTCAGCTCAGGCACAAAGAGGTGATGTCATTAAAAACCTTTCTTATGAGCAATTCTTGAGAGATACCTCTTCAGAGTTGGAAGACATTCCATTTCTATCCCAGACTTTCCTGCCTTGTTGTCAGGGAGGTTTCTGGAAGCCTAGGAACCCAGAGTCAGTCTTTCCCAGGAGCAGGGTCATGAAAATGTGTCTGTATCATCTCCAGGGCCCCCGAGGATGTCGGCCTGAAGCCCCAGGTTTGCAGACCCTTCTGTTGAGCCTATTCAGCAGCTCACGCCCTTGTAGCAGCACAGTTGAGAATTGTCAGGAAGAGAGATGAGGGAGTATGAAAAGGGAGACAAAAGGGACAAGCTCCGGAAAAGTTTGCCAGAAAAGTTCCAGTCTCCCCAGTTTGCTGAGCAGGGAGGAGAGCGCTGAGTAAAAGCACTGTTGTAGATGGATTACAATCTGGGAAGTGCTTTCTCATTATACGAGCCCTCATTATGTGACATGTAAAAAGCATAATATACTGTAACCTGGGGTAAAAAGCCAGCGAAGCACTGGCTGGATTCACTCTGGGAGCTATGGCTGCCCTCAGCATTCCTCATAAGCAGATTTTATGAGGAGAAAAGCCCAGGTTGGGGTGCGGGAAGGCCTACGTGAAAATGCTGGAATTCCAGTGACTCTCTCCTCTCTTCCCAATTCCCCAAAGCAAAACTACATCTCAAAGGGCCTCAGGTTCATGGGAAGGATCCCAGGCTCATTTGCTCGTTTCTTTTCCATTTTCCAATAAGTATCATGGGGCATCAACTACACGTCAGGTGTGCTGCCAAGTGCTGGCTACAAGAGCCAAAACTGACGTTGTTCCGGCCTTCGCACAGCTTCAGGCCACCGGGGAGTCACAAATCACAGAAGTAAATGAGAAATTAACAACGTAACAATACTGTGAGTAAAAGCTGCATGGTTCTGCGAAAATGCGCACAGGGAGATTTGACCAAACACGGCAGAGATGTGCAGGCCTTGACCAAGAGGAGGGTGTGCGAGTGCCAGGGAGCAGCCACTCAGAGGGAACAGCATGTGCAGAGGCCTCTGGGCAGCTGGGAGGAACTGAGGAAGGGTGCTGCGGGGGTGGGGTGGGGGGGTGGGCCGGCAGGGGCCCCGCCCCTGCAGGGCTCTGGAAGCCCTAGGAGAATGCCTCAGAGGAAGGGGAAGCCGATGTCCCGTTCTAAGCAGAGGGTGCTGGATTCTTAGTTGGCCTCTGATTCTCCCAGGGTCTCATTGTGGGTCAGGGGAGCCTGGTCTGGAGCCCTTCCTCCCTCCCACTCACCTGCCACATCTAGGTAGACACCCAACTCCTGTCCATTCCACCTTAGAAATTGCTCCCAAGTGGACCATCCTTCCTGAGTCCACTGCCACTGCTGTGGTGGGAGTTCTAGCGTTCCTTCACATGAACGGTTGCTGTCCTCCCAAGTCCTCCACTTGAGAGTCATCCCTCTGCAATCCACTCTCCCCAGCGGCTTCCTTCCTAAAACACACACTCAGCCTCTCCCTGGCTTGTGTGATTCCCAGAGCCTAGAGGAGCAATCCCAGTCTCTTCAGAGCAGCCCTCAAGTCTCTGCTCTTTCTGACCTTACCGACCTGCTTACCTTGTCTCCTTACTCTCCAGTGTCCCCCTCCCCTCCCTGTACCTCTGATGCTAGAGCTGCAGTTCAAGGAACTTCTCAGCCTTCCGCAAGCACCCACGTACCATCTCTACACTGTTGCCTCTTCCTGGAATGCCCTTCCTTCTTTACTGGAAACTCCATTTCCTTTGTCAACACAGCAGTAGACATGTCACCTCCTCTGCCAGGACACCATCAACCACCACCCCCAACCCCAGCAGGAAAATTCTACTGCTACAGGTCTTCCTCCCTGGCTAGGGAGGGCAAACACTCATACAGTACTGGCCCAAAATGGATGCTCAAGAAATGATGAAAGGAAAGACCATATATTATATGATTCCATTTATATGAAATGTCCAGAACAGACAAACCATAGGAGATGGAGAATAGATTACTGATTGCCAGCGGATGGGGGGGAGGAGGGAATTGGGAGATATGAGGTTTCTTTTTGGGGTAATGGAAATGTTCTGGAATTAGATAATGGTGATGGTTGTACAATATTGTGAATATACTAAAAAAAACCACTGAATTATGCACTTTAAAATGGTTTAAATGGTGAATTTTATGGTCTCTGAATTTTCTCTCAACAAAAAAGTTTGGAAAGGAAGTGAAAAGATAAATGAGTAATGAAACACTTTTTCTTATTTTCTAATTTCCTTTTATCTCGTATCCTTTCCCTATTCCCTATTCACTTCCCCAATGGCCAATATTTTAATTGACATGAAGAATTTATCCAATCACCAATCATATCTGAATTATAATAAAATACCAATTGGCAGTGTTGGATCAGTGGGGTTTGACTCTTTTGCGATGTGTCTTTTTCTTGTTCATGTAGAAACTTTAAAGGGGGAGAAGCTACCTGGTCTGTGTCATCTTCAATACATCCATTGCCCACTTTGCTAAAGACCAAACTTGGACTGGTATCAGTGAAACAAGTTATCATTAGGACTGTTTGTAGTTAGACTGTAACCAAAATAACTTTTCAAAGCCCTTCATGCCCATGAGCTCATTGGTTCATCATGAAAATCTTCTGGGGAGGAGTGTCCTTTTGATGGAGAGAGAAATCATGTATCCTTCCTAGCTCGGGAGTGGCCAGAGGTGCTGAGCTGAGCTCTTCTGACCTGTTGTTCATTTCTGCTGCTGAGAGAGTGAGAATGTTTTTCTGAACATTTTTCTATGTGTGGGTTGTACTTGTTACTCTCGTACTTGTTATTTAAATTGTACTTGTTACTGTTGAGTAATAGCAGCCTCCCTGGGAACATCAGAAAACACAAGAAGGTATAAGATCAAAGACATCACTGCAGTCACTCCAGCTGAGAAAGACAGCAACAAACCCCAGTTAACGAAGTTGCTTATGTTGACTCCACTGCAAACAATTGAGTCAAATTCCCATCTCCAGCCCCAAGAGACCTGAGACGCACCATTAAGTGGAAATTACAGCAAACCTCCTTCACCCCAAGATGTCCCAAACACTCTTGTGACTACAGAATTCTCAGCTGAGAAACTTAAGACCTTACTTAAGATTTACAAAAATGGATTGGGGACCAAGTTAATCTATGAAAACCTTTGTAAATATTTTCCCATGGATTAATAAGGAAATCCTCACTTATATTACAAAAGAGAATTTCAACCATATTGCAGACAAAATATGTGAGTAATTTGTTACAAGCTAACATTTCCTTGGCACATACTATATGCCAAAAGCACTATTCTAAATGGTTTAGATGTATTAATGCATTTAGTCCTCACAACGACCCTGTAAGATAGGTGTTCCTGTTGTCCCTGTTTTATAGATGGGGAAATTGAGGCGCAGAGAAGTCGGGGAATTTGCCCACGGTTACACAACTAGCAGATGGCAGAGCTGGAATTTGAACCCAGGCAGCCTGGCTCCAAAGTCTATCCAACAAGGGGAGTCCACAGGGCTGTGTGGTTAGTGGGACGGGCAATAAAAAAACATTTTGGCTGAAACATTCTCAGTGGAGGACACAACACACAGGAGTAAATTTGCATTTAATAGGATCTCACTGGAGATTAATTTGTGATCATAAATGCTTTCTGTTGTGCAGTTTGCTTTTTTCCACAAAGAGGGAACAATCCGCCTAGACTATTTTCATGTTTATGAACTGACAGGTGGGCCAGGTTAAGGGCTTAGGAGCTGATGGGGAACAGAGTGAAGCTAAGTGGGCTGGGCAGTGAACGTGGTGAGTTCAGCCTCCTTATCCAGCTCCTAGCCCCTCCATCCTACTGGGTACTCTCCTTACTGTATTCTTCATGTGTCTCCTGTCCTTGCCTCCAGGACACTGGATTCCCTCCCATTTCAGAAAGACTGAAAATCACCTCCCTTGTCCTCTAGAGAGAAATGCCCTGTTTCTTAGGCAGAGATGGTTAATTAAATTTTCAAGTAAGTAGGGCTTCCCTGGTGGCGCAGTGGTTGAGAGTCCGCCTGCCGATGCCGGGGACACAAGTTTGTGCCCCGGTCCGGGAAGATCCCACATGCCGCGAAACGGCTGGGCCTGTGAGCCATGGCTGCTGAGCCTGCGCTTCCGGAGCGTGTGCTCCGCAATGGGAGAGGCCACAACAGTGAGAGGCCCGCGTACCGCAAAAAAAAAAAAAAAAAAAAATTTCAAGTAAGTAGACAGTCGCTTCCTTAGTTCCCTGATGTGGGGTCAGCACTAATTTTTAAAAAAGAACACTGTAGAAACTCAGCAAATTCTGAATATAAGTTGGATGCTTGCCTGACTTGGGCCCAGACAAAGGGCCTGGTACCCACCTTCTCCTCGCCCCCTCCTTACTTCCTGAGAAGCTCAACAGCTACAGCGTTCCTTCATCCAAGCACAGGACCTGAGGGCGGACGGGAAGTGGGGTCCCTGAGGTGGGTTATTCCCTGCTTCAGAGGATGGAAGCTTTCTAGAGTGAATACCTGCGACTGGGTATATTCCTTGGTCAATCGTCACCAAGTCTACGATGGGAAGTTCTAACAGTGTTTGCTAAACGAGCGCTGGAAAGGAAGATCCTGGCACGGGCCACAGTGGTTGCAGAAGTAGGTCCGTGAAAGGAGGACTTGGATCCTGTGTGAGAGAAATGGCAGCCCCCAGGGAGGGAAGGGGCAGGAAGAAGATAGAGAACTCCTATTAGCTTGTTCTGGTGTAGCTAAGATTGTTAGGTGGTTGAAGAGATGATTCTGGAAAGGTCCACAGGGTCAGTGTGGCTGGGAGAGATACCGGCCATGTTTTCTAATCTGGAATCAGGACACATGGTCTGATCTAAATGTGGCATCGGGACAGATGACTGAAAATCAGGGCTGTGCCAGGGCACCTGAGGCCCGTAGTCAGGTCCACTTACACAGGAATTATTCCTCTTGTGCCGTGTCCTCCAAAAATGTCTCAGCAAGAGGAGAGAGGGATCAGGAATGAGAGAGACAGGAGAAGCCATGCTCTCTGTGGTCCTAGAGTAGACATCAGTGGTTTCACCACCCAGACTACACCCAGACTGCCTTTGGAGAACACCTCCTCCCCCTTCACAGTTCTCTGGTCTGGGGGGTGGTGCGTAGGCAGGTCCTGTGAAGCTCACCCCCACCCCTGCCACAGGGACGGGCTGAGACCCAGCCTGGCCAAGCAGCGCACTCCATCCACCTGCTACAACAAATGAACAGGCAGATGAGACTTAGACCTGGGACTTTTGGTGGATCCTTCGGGGAAAGCAAAGCTCGCATTCAGTGGGGAACCTTAGCTCTATGGATCACGTCTGAGTGGAGGGTCCGGAAGCCAACACGTGGCCAAGCCTGCCAAGGGGGAAGCCGACTGAGAGATGGAGAGAAAGAGAGACTAAGTCCTGATGAGGTTCTATGAGTGCCTGCCTGGATTTTCTGATTACTCAAGCCCACAAATTGCTTTTTTAAACTTTTTTATGTAACCACTTTAAAATGAACAAATCGGTGGTGTTGAGGATGCTCACAATGTTGTGTGACCACCACCTCTGTCTAGTTTCACTTCCAACACCCCAAAATAAAACCCCATACTCATTAAGCAGTTACGCCTCATTCCTCCTCCCCTCAGCCCTAGCAAACACCAATCTACTTTCTGTTTCTGTGGATTTACCTACTCATCTAAATGGAATCGTACTGGGAGTTCCCTGGCAGTCCAGTGGTTAGGACACGGCGCTTTCACTGCCATGGCCCCGGGTTCAGTCCCTGGTCAGGGAACTAAGATCCCACGAGCCGCAATCTGTGCAGCATGACAAAAAAAAAAAAAAAAAAAGGAATCACACTATGTGTGGCCTTCTGTGACTGGCTTCTTTCATTTGCAATAGTGTGTTTGAGGTTCATCCACATTATAGCTTGATTCAGTGCTTCATTCCTTTGTAAGGCTGAACAGTGTTCTGTGGTTTGGATGGACCACGTTTTGTTTATCCATTCACCTGTTGAGGGACAGTTGGGTTGTTTCCACCTTTTGGCTGCTGTGAGTAGCTCCACTACAAACATTCAGGTACAAGTATTTGTTTGAACACCTGTTTTTAATTCTTTTGGGTATATGCCTAGGAGTGGAATTGCTGGGTCATATGGTATTCTATGTCTGACTTTTTGAGGAACGGCCAGACTCTGTCTCCATAGCAGCTGAACACAAATTCCTTTTTTATTGTCCTGCGTGACTCAAGGAGACCAGCTGGATGCCAAGGCTGTGCCCTCACTGTCCCCAGGGCCTCCAGCAGGATGGTCCTCACTGGTTTAGAATTGTTCCTGGGCTGGTGACTGCAATGGTGCAATCCAACACCCAGGAATGATCACAGCTAAGGAGCCCCATCCCATTGCCCCTAAGGCCCCTAAGGAGCCGTGTCTCAGAACAGCCTTCCTCTTCCGCTGCTGGGAGAAGCACATCTGGGCAATGTCCCTCAGTCCATCTGTCCATGCTTTCTGCCTGGGCAGCCTCCCCCAGAGCAGTGCTGAGAGGTGGCAAGCTGGTTTGGGCTGAATTTCAGGTTGGGTCAAGGCTATAGGATGGTCTGTCACTTCACAGACCCAGACCTTTGGGGCTGAGTTGGGCGAGGTAACAGCTGCCCACCCATCATCATGGTGGGAATGCTGGCCTGGGTGACCGTGGAGAGAGCTGAACCCAGGGTGTCAGAGGAGGTCATTGAGAGGACATGACTGCTAGCTGGACCTGGGCAGTCAGAGTCTCCTCACTCCCTCCTCTGTCCTTGGAATGTACATTCTGCCCACCGTTCCCACAGTGGGAACTTTTCCAAGGATGCAGCCTTGAGAGGACAATGTGCTATTGAGACTAACTGAACCCAGTTAAAGTCTCTATATAAACTTTTAAGATTTTGGTGGGCAAGTGCAGAGATCTACTCGTCTTGTGTCTATTGTAAGACAAGCGTCGTGTGTAAGTTCCCTTGCTTATTAAACCTGCCACCCACCAATCTGGAGTGGTCCGCCTTTTTCTTTGGTTTCTCCTTGCCCCCAGTTTCAATGTCACCCAGGAAGCTCCCAAGTTCGTGAACCAACACAGAGCCTGGACACTGAGCTTTATCTGCTGCCCGCCCACTATGTGACCTTAACCAAGTCCTTTTCTCTCTCTGGGTCTCAGCCTCTCAAGTGTCAAATGCGCGGGGTCAATTGAATGATCACACTGACTGTCTTGGGTCTGGGTGACTCCCACCCCACCTTGCTCCCAAGTTTTCTCTTTCTCTCTGAATCTTCATAGAAGTCTAGGATTATTGCTAGGCAGCTGGCCGAAGTCACAGTAATAATCCAGACCTGCTGTTCTGGTGCCTTGTCCCTGCCCTCCACGTGTGCGTATTGGTTTCCTGGAGGACATTTGTTCTTAGCGCCGGTGTTTTCCTGCGGCTGTTACTCTGCAAGCAGCAGTCCCCCTGCAGATGGTTGGTGAGCTGTGCTTCCCATAACTAGCCCCTGGTGAGGTCGGAACTCCCTGGGGCTGCGTGAGAAGGCGGCTCCCTTCTTAAATGCTGAGCCCAGAGTAGCCAAGTCCAACCTCATCAACAGCGGCTTCTTAAGTGCCCCTTCCCATTCTCTGAGCAGTGTCTAGGGTGTCTCTCTGTCTGTCTCACTTTCACACATAGACCAACAGCTGTCACGGACCCTGCCCTGCACATACCAAGTCTCCACTTGAGAATGCCTCTCTCTAATATTATTCTAGTTAAATGTTCACTCTGTTTTACAACATGGATAAGTGTACTTGGCACACCAAAGAAACCCAAAAAGCTATAATAGACTTAACTGTTTGTTTCTATTGCTATCATAATAGTAATATTATTATTATTGCCTAAATCTTATAAATCCAATAGATACGAATGACAGCTTCCTAATTGCAGTTGCAAGACTATTTTCAACGCCTAAATATTTTTGAGTTTCCATATAGGAAATCTAATGCTCTTAAACTGGTCTTTTAAATACGATAAGATAGACGCCGATGCTTGGGCACCCTCTCTCTCTATGGGACGGAGGCCAGAGTGTGGTCTGAGGAATGTTCTGTTCATATCATGAACCCCTGATTTTTCAAGAGCCAATAAGTTGTTTTCTTGAAGGATGGGTTTCGTGTGATTCCCGAGGCTTCATTGCCCCATCCCTTGATGTCCTCTCAAGGAGTAGAGGTTACAGAGGCTGTAGATGGGATGCGGGTCCTTGACCACAGACAGCAGCAAGGGGCCTTGGTAATGAAGGGAGGGGGAAGGTGGGCAAGGCCTTGGTAGAGGTGGCCAGCACTGGGGCTTCTGCTCAGTGCTACTGATGCTGGCAATGGGATGCAGGTGATGGGTGAGGGCTGGGGTTGGCCGGGGGGTGGGGGGTGGTGGTGACTGAGGGCCCCTTAGGCTGTTCCCCACCCTGAGATCCCAGGCTCTGTGAGAAAAGCTCTCTAGAACTGCAGCCCTTGAGGATTTGGTGCCACGTGGCTTCCTCCTGCTCTGGGAGGTGCTCTCAGGCTCCTGTCTCTCAAGCCATCTGCATCTCCCCAGGCAGGGCAGGCGATGTACTCTTCCCCACAGCAGGCAGCCCAGGACAGGCACACTGTTTAAAAATGGACTCGCTCTTGATTGATTCATTGATTGTGGGTAGCAGTGCCAGGAGTGGACACGTGAGCTGGAGACCCCTTATCCTTTTCCCTCTGGTCCATGGCCCTCTGCCACACATCAGAGCAGGATAGAGGCACAGAGAGGGCGAGGCTGTGTGTGTGTGGTGATGGTGGGGGGATGTTTGGGGACATCGGTCCATCCATCAATCCAATCAGATCGGTGCAGGCTCCTCCCTGGGCCCCTCCCTGCTCTCTGTCCCTCAGGCCATGTATAATACGGACTGGCAGGGCCAGTTGGATCTGTACTAAGGCGAAAGGGCTGGCAGAGCCCATCAGCCCCTTTCTTCTCATTTCTCCAGCGAGCCAGGGGTCTCTGCCCAGTGGAGAGCCCTCCGATCATGCCAACCAGGGGTCTGTGTCGCCACTTTGCCTGGGTGATATAGACAGCTTCCTGTGTGGTATGAATTAAGACGTGGAAAAGCCTCCAGTGCCACCTGAAATACATTTCTCTTTTGTGCCTGATCTCCTATCATTAGCAGTTCTCACCTTTGAGTTTTAATGGTTTAACTATTTATGGAAAGGGGAGGAGAATGTTACACTTGAAGACCCCTCTCTTCTGCATTGTATTTCTCCTGTGAGAGAAGGGCCCTGGGGTGACACAAATCCCACTCCCCCACCAGGTCTGGAGCAGGCTGGGGGTGGAGGACCCTCAAGTCGGGTGGGTGTGTAGAAGACCAATGGTCTTAACTTCCCTATTTTACTGTGAGCGTCACAGCAGTGTCCGAAGGAGCGGACAGGCAGGGGCAAGGGGGAGGTTGATATGAGTGGCTGCTGTGAATTTCAGTTCAACTCAGTCTGGCTGGCTTACTGAATCAATGTTGGGAAAACACAGCGCTCTCCTGGGAGGAGAGGTGTTTGGTATAAATAGAAGGTAGTATCATTGTGAGGCAACTGGGGGATGTCATGTCGCTCAGTGCAGCTCAAGGCAGCTGTGAGAACCCCAGCTGTGGGCTGCAGGGCTGCCAGCCATCTGCTCTCATTTGCTTGTCCATAGAGAGAGGGCCCTTCCTCCATTCGGAGCTCACCCTCAGGGTGACCTCAGCAAATCCAGAGTCCTCTCTGAGCCCTTTGCCCCTTCTCTGCTGGGCACATTGAGCCACCTCCATTCTCAGGGGGCATTTGATGGGGTCCTAACCATGCCCATGAACGGACTATAACGAGGGATTACCACTCTCCACTCAAACTCTGAGCAAGCATTGTGCCCTTCCCCACACACCACCGTGCTCTTTATTTTTCTTAATCCTCAGGATTCTCTTTAATTTATTTAATTTAAAAATTTTTATATTTTTGGCCGCACCGCGCAGCACGTGGGATCTTATTTCCCCAACCAGTGCCCACTGCAGCGGAAGCGCGGAGTCCTAACCATTGGACAGCTAGGGAATTCCCGTGCTCTTTTTTTTTTTTTTTTAATTAATTTTATTTTTGGCTGCATTGGGTCTTCATTGCTGCACGTGGGCTTTCTCTAGCTGCGGCGAGCGGGGGCTACTGTTCATTGCGGAGCACAGGTTCTAGGTGCACAGGCTTCAGTAGTTGTGGCGCACGGGCTTCGTTGCTCCGCGGCATGTGGGGTGTTCCTGGGCCAAGGCTTGAACCCGTGTCCCCTGCTTTGGCAGGCGGATTCTTAACCACTGCTCCACCACGGAAGCCCCCATGCTCTTTATTTTTAAGCAGTTTTATTGAGATATAATCTACACACCATACAACTCACCCATTTAAGTGTATAATTCAGTGATTTTAGTTTATTCACAGATATATACAGCCATCACCACAATTTTAGAACATTTTCATCACCCCAAAAAGAAACCCTGTATCCCTTAACTATCGCCCCCCCATCACCCTGTCAACACCCCAAGCAGCAACTCTCCTTCCTATCTCTATAGATTTGCCTAATCTGGACATTTCATATAAATGGAGTCGTATAATATGTGGTCTTTTGTGACTGGCTTCTTTTACCTAGCATAACGTTTTCAGGGTTCATCCATGTTGTGATATGTGGTTCCTTTTTATGGCCAAATAATATTTCATTGTATGGATATATTATCTTTTGTTTATTAATTCATCAGTTGTTGGACATTTGGGTTGTTTCTACCTTTTGGTTACTAAGTACATTTTTTGTGTGTGGACATATGTTTTCATTTCTCTTGAGAATATACCTAGAAGTGGAATCGTTAGATCATGTGGTACCTCTGTGTTTAATCGTCTGAGGAAACCCACCTTGTTCTTAACAACAACTGTAAAGCAATTAATTGATTAGTTGGGGCCCTAGGCAGTCATTCAACAAATACTTATTTAGCTCTTTCCGTATTCCAAGCACTCTTCTGAAAGTTGGGGAAACAGCAGTATGAATAGAGGTCAGCCAGCTATGTAGCTTTACTGCTGTAAGGACTTCGGCTTTTATTTTAAATAGAATGCAAAGAACTTAAAGGTTTGTTTTTCTCCCCCAAAAGTTTATTGAAGTATAATTTACAAACACTAAGCTGCACACATATGAAGTGTACAATTTCATGTCTAACATGTGTATATGTCCATGAAACTATCAACACAAGACTGAACATTATCGCCCAAAGTTTCCTTGTGCCTCTTTATAATTTCTCCCTCCTGCCCCTCTCTCCCCACCTACTCCCAGGCTACCACTGATCAAACTACAAATTAGCTGCATTTTCTGGAATGAAACAGCTTGTGCTTTTTTAGTGTGGCTTCTTTCACTTGGCATAATTATTTTGAGGTTTATCTATATCATTGCTTCTATTAGTAGTTCATTCATTTTTACTGCTGAGTCCATTATATGAGTACAAAACAATTTGTTTCTCCATTCCCCAGTTAATGGACATTTGGGGTGTTTCCAGTTTGGAGCTATTACAAGTAAGCTGCTATGAACATTTGTGTACAAATCTTTGAATGGGCATATGCTTTGGTTTCTCCAGAGTAAATACCTACGAGTGGAATATTTAACTTATAAGAAACTGACAAACCATTTTCTAAGTTGATTATAGCATTTTACATTCCCACCAGCAGTGTATGAGAGTTCCAGTTGCTCCACATCTTTTCAAACATTTGGTAGGGTCAGTCTTTTTTTTTTTTTTTTTTTGCAGTACGCGGGCCTCTCACTGCCGTGGCCTCTCCCGTTGCGGAGCACAGGCTCCGGACGCGCAGGCTCAGCGGCCATGGCCCACGGGCCCAGCTGCTTCACGGCATGTGGAATCTTCCCGGACTGGGGCACGAACCCCTGTCCCCTCCTGCATCGGCAGGCGACCTCTCAACCACTGCGCCACCAGGGAAGCCCGGGTCAGTCTTTTTAATTTTAGCCATTCCAATAGGTGTGTACTGGTATCTCATTGTGATTTTGACTTGCATTTCAAAATGACTAGTGTTGTTTGGGCATCTTTTCATGTATTTGCCATCTGTATCCTCTTTGGAGAAGTGTCTGTTCAAATTTTTTGCCAAATTTTAAAAAATGGGTTGCTTATACTCTTATTATTGAATTTTGAGAGTTCATTATATATACTGGATACAAGTCCTTTATCAGATACACGATTTGCGAATATTTTCTCCCAACCTGTAGCTTATCTTTTCATCCTCTTAACAGTATCTTTCAAATAGCAGAAATTCTTAATTTATTTTTTTAAATAAATTTATTTATTTATTTATTTTTGGCTGCTTTGGGTCTTCATTGCTGCGTGTAGGCTTTCTCTAGTTGTGGCGAGCGGGGGCTACTCTTTGTTGCGGTGCGCGGGCTTCTCATTATGGTAGCTTCTCTTTTGCAGAGAACGGGCTCTAGGCCCATGGGCTTCAGTAGTTGTGGCACATGCGCTCAGTAGTTGTGGCTCGCGGGGTATAGAGCACAGGCTCAGTGTTGTGGCACACGGGCTTAGTTGCTCCGTGGCACGTGGGATCTTCCCGGACCAGGGCTCGAACCCGTGTCCCCTGCATTGGCAGGCAGATTTTTAACCACTGCGCCACCAGGGAAGCCCAGAAATTCTTAATTTTGATGCATCAGTTTCTTTCTTTTTTGGTTCATACTTTTAGTGTTACATCAAGAAAACTTTGCCTAACCCAAGGCCACAAAGATTTTCTCCAATTTTCTTTTACAAGTTTTATAATTGGAGGCTTTACCTTTAAGTCTATGATTCACTTTGAATTAGTTTCTGTATATGGTGAGAGGTATGAAGTTCATTCCTTTGCATTTGGCTCTCCAGTTGTTCCAGCACCATTTGTTGAAAAGACTTTTCTTTCTCCTCTGTATTACCTTTGCACCTTTGCTGAAAAAACACTTGTCCTTTATACCTGGGTCTATTTCTGGAAATTTCTATTCTGTGCCATGGATCTATTTGTCTATCTTTATGTTCCTCCAGCTCTATTCTTCTTTTTCAAAGTGGTTTTGGTTATTCCATGTAAATTTTAGAATCAGGTTGTTGATTCTACAAAAGAGCCTTTTAGGATTTTGATTGGGATTTCATTGACTTTAGGGAACAATTTGGGGAGAATTGACATCTTAGCAATACTAAGTCGTAGGAGCTGTGACCACATTTGTTCATATCTTTGCTTTCAACAATGTTTTGTAGTATTCAGTGTCCAGGTTTCTGCAGGGTAACTGTTTAACTGTGTCCCCACATATCTTAACATGGATTGGTCACCTACTAGGTGAGCTCCAGGTCTGTAGCAATAGACCTGGGGCCACTTGCTGGGAATATGGAGGTGGTTATGAACATATGGTATCGGCAACTGCCCACTTTCCCTGCCAAGGAGTGCCATATGGCTGCTACTTGGGGATTGACAAGCCTTTCTGGCTACCATCCTGCAGACCTGCAAGACCAACCCAAGTGCCTTGGAGCTTCATGCCCAACCCAAGCCTGGCAGTCAAACCCACAGAAGCAGGCTTGAGCCTCTCTTGAAGAAAGCCAGCCCCTTCCTCACCCTCAGCTTTGTGCATATCCTTCCTGACCTGGGCTCATCATCTCGGATCTGCATATGTCCCTTGAATCATTTTCTTGGACACTACTACTCTCTAAGTTTTTCAAGGAAAACACTCACAGATGAGAAATAGGCAGGTTGGTGCTATTGATGCCAGAAGCCAAGAAGTGGTGGTGTCAGGTGAGTCTGGAGCCCAGAAGAACTTCTGTGGCTTCTTCTACTGGGCGTTTCCAAGATTGGTCAGTTCCCTCGCTCATGCCCCATCCATTTAACCTCGTACTGAGTTAAAGCCAGGCTGGTCTCCTTGCTCATCTCCAAGTTATTTCTGCATGGGGTGGGATAGACGTATCCTCTTATGTCACCATAGTCATCATACTGCTCAGATGTTCTAGAACTATCCATGACTCCTCAGTGCCTTCAGAATAAGGTCCAAACTTCCTGGCCTAGTATTCAAGGAAGCCCAACATCTGGTCTTTCTCCACATGCCCCAAATACTCTGTTCCAGTCACACCAGTCTTCTCACTGCCCTCAGATGCTCCCATCTATAAGTCTTTGCTTATTTATGCCCTGTCCTTCCCCTCCCCACTTACCCGTCCAAATCTCACCTCTCAAATCTCAGGTGGATTGATTCAAATCCCACTTTTCTATGAAATGCTACTAACAATTCCAGGTTTAACTAGGGGTTTAATTTTACAACTTGCTTTCACTTTGAGTAGTTTTATTTAAAATACTTAATTATTAACTAATAATAATTAATAAGAGCTTCCATTTAATGAGAGCCCTGGTATCTATGCCAGATACACGCACGTGTCACACACACTTTTTTACATTTTTTGCTTGGTTTATAAATGTTTGTTTTCTTATAAAAAATTTTTCTGGCTTCCCTGGTGGCACAGTGGTTAAGAATCCGCCTGCTAATGCAGGGGACACAGGTTCGAGCCCTGGTCTGGCAAGATCCCACGTGCTGCAGAGCAACAAAGCTCGTGCGCCACAGCTACTGAGCCTGTGCTCTAGAGCCCGCGTGCCACAACTACTGAAGCCCCCGCGCCTAGAGCCCATGCCCTGCAACAAGAGAAGCCACCGCATTGAGAAGCCTGCGCACCACAACGAAGGGTAGCCCCCGCTCGCTGCAGCTAGAGAAAGCCCGAGCATAGCAGCAAAGACCCAACGCAGCCAAAAATAAATAAATAGATTAAAAAAAAATTTTTCTTTTTTCAAACTCACACATCAGAAGTCTGGACTCCCAACAACTCTAGTTACAGATGGTGACATGGAGATTGAGAGAGCCTAAGTAATTTGCCCAAGTTCCATAGCAAATGAGGGTTGTAGGAGAGGTTAGAGCCCTGGCCTGTGTCCTTTCCACTCTTGTGCACAGACTCCTATAGCCCTGGAGGACAGGCAGGCCTGAGAGCCTCATGTTACAGAGGAATGGGATTGAAGGCCAAGAGTTTTTTCCCCTCAAGCCATGCAGGAAATCAGTGGGGCCTTCCATATTTAAAAAAATTGTGATGAAGTACACATAACATAAAATTTACTATTTTAACCATTTGACGGTGGGCGATTCAGTGGCATTGAGTACACTTCCAAAGTTGTGCAACCCACATCACCCCTTAGTTCCAACACATTTCATCACCCCGAAGGAAATCCCGTACCTGTTGAGCAGTCACTCTCTCTTACCTCCTGCCCCCAGCCCCTCGTAACTGCTAATCTGCTTTCTGTCTATTTGCCTATTCCGAACATTATATAAAAGTGGAATCATATGATTTGCAGCCTTTCACATCTAGTTTCCTGTTGCTGGGCCCTTTCCTTTAAATGCTGCCATTTGAGACATATTATCTGTGTTGTAGTTTAAAATCATGTGTCGAACGGTTGTATCAAAATGGTATGAGCCCTGACTGGTGGTACACAGCCTGGAGCCCAGGTTTTCTGATCCCGAGTGGCCAGGAAGATGCACACCCCTGCCTGCCCTAGTGCTTTGAGTCTGGCCCACAACCTTTCACTTCCTCTAATTCAGGAAGCCCCGCCTTCTTGCTTTTCTCCCAGACCCCACTCCCACCCCAAACACACAGCACCTGCCACAGAACTGGGCTGCCTGAGCACACCCAGTGCTAGCTGGGCTGCCTGCAGCTGGCAGAGCGTCTGACCTCCTCTGGCACAAAGGGCCCAGCAGGTGCGGCCAGGGACTACCTCCGCGACCCCAGTCATGGTCTCTGCTCAGTCTTCTGAGGTCAAGCCATCAGCATTAAGCGTAAGTACCTTTCCCCACGCCCTGTCCTTGTACCCTCTCCGAGGTTGTCAGCCGTGGACTGGGGTGTGCCCTGTGTGCAGCTGAAAGCAGCCCTCGCCAGCAGCTTGGATTTTCCTCCTCCTCGCTTGTGATTCCTCAACATGCACACGACAGGCACCGACGACAGAGGCGAAGACTGATTAATTCCAAGTCTGGGGCTGGCGCTGGTACAGGCATGGCTAGATACCCAAGTAAATGACCGCCGAGGTCTTCTGCTGACTCAGTCCTTGGAGGAGCAGGTGATAAACCCTGGGGCCTTCTGGAGAGCTCTGCCTGCCCAGGCGTGATCTCCTCTTTCAGCTTTCCTACCTGGAAAGCAACTCCCAGCCACTCTTACCAATCTATCTGCTCACTAAGCCAGATGACATTTTATTACAAGGGATTTTCTGCTCTCAAGGGACCTCCCTCATCAAGTCCAATTTCCTGTCCCTACCTCTGGCGCCTGAATCCCACAGTAGAGGGTCTTTGGGATGGAGTAAAGTCTCTAACAGAGACTCGGTCTTTACTGCTGCTGGTCTCTGATAGAGGCGGTGCCTGCCAAGGGCTGGCTGCGACAGTGGTGAGATGTAATCTCCATTTACAAATAAAAACATCGTACTTAATAGGCTGACACAGCTTCCACCCAAGTTTGCCAGCTTCCTCTTCAACCAGATTGCCCTCCCTAAACCCTTCCTACATAGACATTCCGGAGCCACCTCCAACCCTTGGTATGAATGCGTTTATTCGGCCTTTCCCTGGGAGGGAGACAGAGATTGCAGTCCTCTTCTAGTTGCTGGGTTTCTGCATCTCAGGCTCTGGGTGCGGGTATGAGGTAAGTTCTTCGCCTGTGTCCCACGTGCCTCCGTGTACCTGGAAGCAGGTATGCAGTGAACAGACACACTGTTTTCCCCTCTCTTGGGGAGCTGCAAGAGTTTGCTTCATGCAGTCAGCACTGGTTTTGGTTTAAGGTGGTGTGTGGGTTATGGATCCCAAGTGCTGTATGTGGCTGAGGTCTCCCGTGCCCCAGTCTGTTCTAAAGGTTTTCCTAGGCCTGGATGGATGGGCTGCTAGTGTATCTCCCCTCTTGCTGTCTTACCCCGAGTGTGACCTAACTGAGATTCAACAGTTTCTTTACCGGGCATTGCGTTTGTTTCCAATCGTTAGGCTGTCATAAATGATGCTCCAGGGATCATCTTTGTGTCTGTTGTTGAAATGGCCTCAAAGGGAGCCCGACAAAGACAGGAGGGATGCTCGGAATCCAACTGGACTTAAATACATTCAAGAGGCGTGGCCCTGCCAGACTGGAAGAGCATGAAAAGAATTCAGAATAGCGTTAGGCAGTCTTGTTCCAATGGAGTTGCAGAAGGAATGGGGGTGGGAGGGAGGCGAGGTGAGGTTTGCAAACTCAGACCAACCTTGATAATTAGGGAAGGTGTCATCCAGGGTGCAGGCTGTGAGACCACCCCATTTGGAGGGAGTGGACTGGGAATCGCAAAGTTTAAGCAGAGCTACAATATAATTGGGCTCAAATTATCCCTGTGGTCATGAGAAAAATGTCCTTATGTGTCTATTGCTCCAGATCTCACGCCCCAAGCAAAAATGTGGTGCACGGGTAACTCTGGCCTAGCAAGAAAGTCACCGCAGTTTGCTTAGAATGGTAACCCTGATTCCCTTGAAATGATAAAATTATTGTTCCCTTAGTAAGTTAGAGTTTTTCACCCAGAGAAGGCTTAGAATTAAGTATGAACATGAAAAAGTAAATAAAAATCCTGGTATTGCTAGTTTTTTTATTATTAAATTTAGGAATAATCTATGTATATTTGGTTTTTAAAGTGTTTGTCTAGAGTAACTGATAGATTAGCCCCTTGAGTCCATCTTTCCCTGCCCCTCCCACACAGTGGATTAAAACAATGACAGTCATAATTTTGCTCTCTTCAGTCAGGCAGAATTGGGGACTGCCCAATTTCAAAGGGAAGAGAGATAAAGCGCCACTTCTTCGTGGGGAGTGGCATGATTCTGGAAGGGCCTGTGGGACCGGAAATATTGCTGTGGACCTCCACAGCTACCCAGCTTGTCCGGACAGTCCCTTTGAAGCCCTTTAGGTTTACAGTGGTCGTTTCCTCAAGGTCCCTTTAGCCTCCACCTGGCACCCAGTCCCAGTGGCCCATTTGGGGACTTTATTATGGTAGCATCCTACTTCCAGGTCCTTCAGTCTGTATCAGGTATCTATTGCTGCACAGGAAACCATCCCCAAATGTGGTGCCTTAAAATAACGACAACACTCATTTTTCTCATGACTCTTCAGTTTAGGGCAGGACTTGGTGGGAATAGCTCATCTCTTTTTCATTCCGTTCAGCTGAAGCAGCTGGAAGGCTGGGGCCTGGCATCTTCTGGAGGCTTACTCACCCAAATGTCTGGCGATTCTTTCCCAGCTGCAGTTAGGCTGAGACCAACAAATCCATCCATACCTTCCCCACGTGGCCTGGGCTCCTCACAACATGGTGGCTGAGTTCCAAGGCCACGTGTCTAGAGAGGGAGAGGCAGATGGAAGCAATATTGCCTTTCATAGCCTAGCCTCATGAATCATACAGCGTCACTTTCACCACATTCTGTGTTGAGGTAGTCACAAAGGCCCACCCGATTTCAAAGGGAGGGGGAGTAGACTCCAGCTCTTGGTGGGGCAGCAATAAGGTTCTGGAAGAACATGTAGGACCAGAGATGTTGCTGTGGCCGTTCTCGGAAACTACAATCCGCCCTATTTCTACAGAAGTCTGTCCTTGGCTACGGGCTATTCCAGGGCATACAAGCTCCCAGGTGCTTTCAGCTGGGAATAGTAGTGACCAAGGGGCTGTCTTCTAAGGTAGCCACTGGTGTAGGCCCATGGAAGTTGGGGAAGAGGTGCACAGAAATGATCAAGGGGAGGTCTAGGAGCTCTGAGAAGCATATCAACAGTGTCTGTTCCAGGAAAATAAAATACTGATAACTCAGAAGTCAAGGTGAATTATATTCCTATTCCTTGTCTCATGCGGTCACAGGCATCTCAGTTTTTCAGGAAACATTAAGTGACCAAAAAAAAAAAAAAAATGTGAAGCCAAGGTCAGCTAGAGGCGCATTTACAACCAAGAGTTGGCCTGACCTGGCATGTCCATGTCTCAAATCCTTTTGATCTCTGACCACTCAAGGAATGGACCAGTGGCCCTTCTTTAAATCACACTTATTCATCCATGACTTGTTTCGATCCAACGGAGACTGGAAATTAACCGTTTTGCTTTTACACGTGGTCCTGTGTGTATGCAAAATGAAGAAGCCCTTATCCACTGAACATGTTCTTAAATAAGGTTTTGATAACAGCTACCAAAATATATTTATGTTTGCTTGTTTTTTATTTTATTGAAGTATAGTTGTTTTACAATGTTGTGTTAGTGTCTGGTGTACAGCAGTGATTCAGTTTTATATATATATGTACATATTCTTTTCCATTATGGTTTATTACAGGATATTGAATATAGTTCCCTATGCTATACAGCAGGACCTTGTTTTATCTATTTTATACATAGTAATTTGTATTTGCTAATCTCAATCTCCTAATTTATCCCGGCCCCACCCCCTTTCCCATTTGGTAACCATAAGTTTGTTTTCTATGTCTGTCTGTTTCTTTTCATAAATAAGTTCATCTGTGTCATATTTTAGATTCCACATGCAAGTGATATCATATGGTATTTGTCTTTCTCTTTCTGACTTACTTCACTTGGTATGATAATCCCTAGGTCCATCCATGTTGCTGCAAATGGCATTATTTCAATCTTTTTGATGGCTGAGTAATATTCCATTGTGTATGTATACCACATCTTCTTTATCCATTCATCTGTCAATGGACGTTTAGGTTGTTTCAATGTCTTGGCTATTGTGAATAGTGCTGCTGTGGACATAGGGGTGTATGTGTCTTTTCGAATTATAGTTTTGTCCGGATATATGCCCAGGAGTGGGATTGCTGGATCATATGGTAGTTTCTATTTTTAGTTTTTCAGGGAACCTCCATACTGTTCTCCATAGTGGCTGCACCAATTTACATTCCCACCAACAGTGTAGGAGGGCTCCCTTTTCTCCACACCCTCTCTAGCGTTTGTTATTTGTAGACTTTTTGGTGATGGCCATTCTGACCAGAGTGAGGTGGTACCTCACTGTAGTTTTGATTTGCGTTTCTCTAATGGTTAGCGATGTTGAGCATCTTTTCATTACCAAAATATATTTAAAGATCTTTATCAGGCTGCTAAGACTGTAGTGTTTTGGGTATGGTGAAGTAGCTTCTCTGAGAAAACAACAAGAAAGATCTTTGCTCTAAGGATGAGCAAACACGTTCATGGAAAGTGGGCATGAAATAGCTACAGAACATACTTGTCATCTGCTAACGCCAGGAAAAGCGTTTAATGTATTTGTTAGGACGGTGTCATGGAGTAGCCTTTTCCTCTCTAAGATAAGGAGGGGTTTTTTGTGTGTTACATCAAACCTAGAAGTTTTTCTCTCTTACTGTCAAAACATCACAGGCACTTAGACCCCTCTCACCACCACAGTGTAGCTCTGAGAATGCTCAGAGTAAAGGAGGAAGGTTCACTGAGGGTCCCAGGGGTCCCAGGGAAGCATGGGGCATGTGAGATGCCATTTCCAGACAGAGCAGACATCCTTTGCTCCGTAAAGCAGTCTCTGAAGGAGTCAACCTGGCTCCAGTTCTGACATTGCGGGGAGAAGAGCCTGCCAAGCTACCTCAGTTGCCTCAAGGCGACTGACTAGACTGGTCTGAAGAGACACCAATTTTGGCAGGAACATTTAGGGCTCAGCTGCACCGCTTGCGCTGGGCAGTCCACCAGGCGAGCCATGCCCGCACTCCCTTCCACAAGGACTGTAGCAGGACAGTGGCACTCACATGACCTCATGTAAACATTCAGTCGTATCTCTAGAGACCATGAATTCCCAGCTCTCTAAGGCCCCAGGCCTGTGGCTGTGACCTCCGAGGCTAGATTCTGTCTACTTTGCTCTTCTAAATCAAGACTCTCTCATTCTGATCCATCTTGGAGTCTTTAATGGAGAAAAGTGGGTTTTTTTGTTTTGTTTTGCGGTACACGGGCTACTCACTGTTGTGGCCTCTCCCGTTGCGGAGCACAGGCTCCGGACGCGCAGGGTCAGCGGCCATGGCTCACGGGCCCAGCCGCTCTGTGGCATGTGGGATCTTCCCGGACCGGGGCACGAACCCGTGTTCCCTGCATCAGCAGGTGGACTCTCAACCACTGCGCCACCAGGGAAGCCCCCGAGAAAAGTGTCTTCACGCATCTAATCCCAGGCCTCTGTCTCCTTGGAAAAGTAAGGTGCTATCCCCAAGAGAAAGCCATTGTAAGATCTCAAAACACATGTCTGGGCAGCACTGAAGGAGAAGGATAATTATCAGCTCTGGGGAAATAAATACAGCAGGCTCTTCCCACGGATTCCGGGGTGGTGTTCTGCCCAGACCTCCCTCTTTCCTCTTGCTCTTTGGTGGATGGCATGGGAATGAGCAGAGCTGCTCTAGGCTTTGCTGCTGGGACTTTTCCTTCAGCAATGGGAAATGCGCCAGATTTGGAGATGGGAGACTTGGAAACTAGCCCCAACTCACCCTTCACTAGCTGTGTACCTGGGGCAAATCCCTTAGCCTCTCTGAGCCTGCTTCCTGACTAAGCCTGCCTTCCCTTCCTCACAGGGGTGAGGTGGAGGACAGGTGAGATGTGTGGGGAAGAGCTTGGGGAGTTCCAGAACTCTCTGTCCTAATATCAACGGTCGTAACTGGTACTGACTCGGCACAAGGTTCCCTGTTTCGGGACGTGGCACAAGATCTCTGCAGGACCTGGAAGACACAACAGAGTTGAGTGATCCCTCCTGACCACTGGGGTGCCCCGGAGACAGACATTGCAAGGCCTGACTCCCCCGATGCATCCTTTGAACCTCTCAAACATGCAGCCTCTCAGAGCAGGGCTGTGGAAGGGGACGGATGGTGGATACAGTGACAGGAATGGATTCCTCCTGTAACTGGCCACTGACACAGAACGCAGAAAGTTAGCTTGCAGAATTAATGAAGACCTCAAGGAAAAGCAAGAGTTGGGATGAAATGCCAGCCTCATGCTGAGTTGAGTGTGACCAGTGAACTGGAGTCTGTGGCTGGTTTGAACTGACCACTCTCCCTCTTCAGCTGCCCAGAGCTTCCACCTACCCTGACGAGCTCTCCGGAGAGGCTTGCTGTCAGTCGCTTCCTCTTTGATGCAAATGGCAGCTGCTTGGCCCTTCTTCAGGTGTCTGCTCTCCTACTGCAGAGTGGGCAGTTTTGGCCCCGGGTTAAGGGCTATCAGCTCCTGACTCGCAGGTTGGAGAGGGTTTTTTAGGGGCAGGAGATCTCCCTGATGTCCCTGAAATTCCTTACTTTCTCCATCTTGGGGTCAGGCTGACCTTGGAGAACCCTGAGATCTGGACCACGAGATGTCCTAGGGATGATTTTCAACTTTCAAATGAAAGAAGCAGGTCTGGAGAGGATTTGCAGTCTGATCCAGATGGGACGCTTGGGGCTCCTTTGACAGCTCCAAGCATCACCGCCCAGCTGGTTTGCTCAGCTGTAAAAACAGGCACTTTTATTAGAATGGAGCCTCCTCAAGGTCAAAGGCCTTTGGGGAAGGGATACCAGGAGTCCAGACATACCAGGGATGAGTCCAGGGATACCAGGAGAGCCACGAGGGAGCGTGATTTCAGGAGCTGGGAAGGAAGCCTCTCCTCCTCACCACCCATTATTAAAAAAAAAAAAAAAAGTTGTAATTTGATCCTTGGTCTGCCGCTAAAATGCAAAATCCCCTGGGAGGGTCACAGTACTTTAGTTACTGGTAATTTATCTTCCCCTGTGAATGAGCTCTAGCCCTACTCTTGGAAATCTTTATTGGAGCAAAGCAGGTGGGCCCTGGAGGCTACTGAAGGCGCGGAGCTAACAGCTATGGAATGAGTGCCAGAAGCCAGGCACTGTTAGACACTGAGGTTGTTCTCTCTTGTTTGTCTCAGAATAATTAGGCAGGATGGGTCTTATCCCCATTGTATAGATGAGGAAATTGAGGCCCAGCAAGCCATTTGTCTAAGGTCAGTCAGCTGGGACTGGAAACTAGATCAGTCTGGCCCCAAAGCTGTGAGGGTCTCTCTGCTCCCCACTCCTTCCCCAGCTCAGAGCGGAAGGGTGGGGACCCAGACACCTTAATGCACAACCCCAGGACTTCAAGGAATTGAAGTTCTATTCCAGGCCACCGTGTGCTCTACATGGTGGTTAGTGCTCTGAGTCTAAAGGAAGAAATCCTAGAGCAGTGGTTCTCAAATCTGCACTGTGCGTTAGAGAGCTTGTTGAAACACAGATGGCCGGGCCCCATCCCCGGGGTTCCTGACTCAGTAGGTCTGGAATGAAACCTGAGATCTGCAGCTAAAACGATTTCTGGATGCTGGTGATGATGCTGGTCTGGGAACCACGCCTTGCAAACCACTGACCTAGTGTGTGTCTCAGGGAGTTCGTCTCTGGCTGAGGGCAGAATGTGCACTTGTAAACAAGCACAGAGCTTTATTAGATGGGGGTGAGGAGAGACTGCTGTAATAGAGACCCAACAATAAAGCTATGGCTTAAAGAACATAGAAGTTTCTCCCTTAGTGACAATCTGCAGTGGATATTGTAGGGCAGCACCCAGATCCCGCCTTCAAGACTGAGCTACCACCTCCCCAGTGCTTGGGGGCTGGGGTGCGGAGTTGTTGAGGGCTCATAGCTGAGTCCATCTCTGAGAATTGCCCTTGGCGAAAGGAGCTGCCTCACCCAAGTTACGGCCCTTGCGCAGGCAGCCTGCATCCCCAAAAGACTGGTAGATATGGAGAACGAAGGTCCCACCCTTTTGTCTCCATCTGCGACGACTCTGAAGGGCCATCCTAGATCCAGAGCTCCCCGCTGGATCAGCTGAGGACCCTCGTCCAACTTCACTGCAATTCATCTTCTCCTCTTGCACCTGGCTGGTGCCGTTCCTGAGTGGTGTAGCCTAGTACACCTCTGGGACCGTCTGTTCCAAGTGAGCTGACCTAAGACACAGTCTGAAGAGAGCTTTCCTGGTTGGTGGGTAGCTTGGCCGTGCTCAGAGGCCCAGGTTCTCTTCATCTCATTTCTTTGCCATCCCTTTGGCTTTGCCCTTGGCTGAAGCCAGGCTGCAGGTTCCTCTGTGCTCCAATTTGTGGAAATTGGAAACAGAATGTAGAGGAGGCCCAGTTTGCCAATGACACTGGCATGGATGTGGCACACATCACGCACACAAGTTTCTCAAACTCAGTCACATGGCTGTGCACTCCCGCAGGGAGGCTGGCAAGCAGTGTGAGCTGGCCAACCACTCCAGGCTATAACTCCTACTCTGGAAGAAGAGGAAAAGAGATGATGGTGGACGTCCAGGGGTCTCCATGGCAACCTCTGAATATGAATTTGTGTGGCCCCAACTCCATGTGCCACAAAGGTCTGCAGCTGGAATAGCAAACGTGAGCCGTTTACTGGGCACAGAGATCCGTAAAGCATTGCCATTCACAAGGAGGAAAGCCCCCGTGGCTACCTGAGATGCTGCTCACCACGGGTCAGCATAAAGAGCTACACTGTTGATTTTGCCCACTATCTACAGTGCAGGTGTAACTCTAGGCATTTCTCTGAAAAAGTTTAGCGGGTGTAAGTGAGATACAGTGACCTGATAGAGATAACTTTCAATAGGCTCGATAAAAAGACAATCATTCCCAAGCTTCACTTTGTCATTATTAGCCACAGATAACTTGTAAAATACCTTCCTTTTGATCATGACACACGTGATTGCCTGCTTTTACCTGTCCCCTCCTCGTCCCAGGGTGGGGGACACGGAGGACGGGCTTGGCTGTGCTCAGATGAGGAACTGGTTTATTGCACCTGGATGGGGCACGCTGTCCTCAGTGGTCCCAAGAAGTCTTGTCAATAGACCTGGAGCCCAGGGTGGCAGGTCATGCTGACCCTGCCATTCCCCCCACCCTCCCTTACCCAGCTTAGAGTCCCTGGTCCATCTTATCAAGCCTTTGTTGCAATTACCCTTAACTTCCTTGCCTCCCCCCCCCACCCCGCCCTCTGTTAAACCCCAGTTCCTCCCCGCTGTGCTGGAGAAGCTGAGAGCTGCTGTAGAAGAGCTTGTATCTGGGCTGCGTGGCCTCTTTCTCTTTATGACCCCAAACCTCACGTGTGCACTGGACACCAGCAGCCCATCGTCACACGGCTTCCTAGGGGAGCCCTGTCCTGCCTGCCCTCACACCCATGTTCCCTCTCTACCTCATCCTTCATGGAGACAACAAAGCATTAGGGGGAAACTCCTTCACTGACCTGTCCCCAGTCCCCCCACTGCCCACCTGCCCCTCCCTCCTGTCGCAACGGAAGACCCGTCCCTGTTCCTATCTGAGGCCAAACCTTAGATAGGAACTTCTTGGTCTGTAAGTCCTACCCCCCCAAACTCTGGTGTTTCTATCTTCAGCCCTGCCTTCTCCCCGAGCTGCAGGGTCCATGTCAAGCGTCTCCACTTGGTGTCCAGTGGGCAGACCAGGGTCTGAAGCGGGAGACACAAAGCCAGACCAGTCTGACCGCTGCTGGGGTCAGTCACAGAGGACGGTGCCCTCAGAGAAAGAAGACTCACCCTCCCCGCAAGCCTGTTAGAGAAGACATTGCTGAGTTGGGAAGATCAGTGAGGGGAAGAAGCCTTGAGAGGTCGATGCCACCAGGAGGGAGATTCCGACCTGACCCTCCGGTGTCAGTCGCCGCAGGGTAGACTGTAGCCTGGAGAGGTTTGGCAAGGGCCTCCTCCAGCTCTGCTCCCAACAGGCTGTGCCAGCAGCTGCCCTGTGGCCTCTGAGATGAGCCACCTCACTGGGGGGATTTCAGGGCCGGCCTCTTCCTGGGCAGGTGAGGTGGGAGGCCAGGCTTGAGTCCTTGTACTGCTCCGTCTCAGGGGGTGTCGGGGGGATTTGCCGATAGCCTTTGTCCCGGTGCTGCTTCTGGAGAAGGGGACCAGAGTGGTGAGGCGGGAGGCCCCCCGCTACCTGCCTGGGGGATCTGGGAGCTCTGGGTTCCCAGACTGTCCACAGACGCACCTCCTTAGGAAGCTGCCTGGCGTTGGGTGCGGGGACAGGCTGTTTGTTTACCCTGTTCACTGACCCAGCCCCTCTCCAACTCCCCACTCTTTCCAAGCAGCCTGTTCCTTGGCCAGCATCTGGGAGCCAATTTATTCAGACCCTGAGGTTTGTTTTGTTAAGGATTTTTCAACGTATTAAGAAATGTGCCAAGAGCTTTGTCATCACTTTCCCCTTTCAAATTTGTCTCAGCGACTGGATCGGGAAGTCCCTGCCTGCCTCTTGCCCCAGTAGGCCCCCAGGGGTAGCTGGGTGTCCCAGGGGCAGGAAGTGGGGTCTTAGACCCCTTCAAGCCATTCCTGTGGCCACATATCCTGCCTGGGCTGTAGTGAGCTGAGCCAGCAGGAGGGGACGGGGGGCGGGGGGACACTTCTCTCTGTTCTGTTTCATCACTCCCTGTTCTACAGGGGCTGTTCAGTGTCCAGAAAGCAGAGCCCAGGATTTTGCGGCCCCCTGGCACCCTGGGTGCACTACAGGACACAAGGAGGACTTGAGTCGCGACGATCACTGAAAAGGGAAGGCGACGCGTCCGTCTACGCCATCTCAGTGTGTCTGTTTTCCACCCCCCGCCTCCGATGTGCCTCTGACACAGGTGCAGGGCACGAGCCAGAGTTCACTAGGGCCTGTCCTGAGCACTCTTCTCCTGGCTGTGGACAGGATGTTTGACGTTGCTCTGAGCTGGGCTCAGGCACTGAAGAGAGACGCTCATCTCAAGATGGGTTTACAGGTTATGATGGGTTCACTTGTGTCCCCCCAAAATGATACGTTGAAGGCCTAACTCCCAGGACCTCAAAACGTGACCTTATTTGGAAACAGGGTTGTTGCTGATGTGATGAGTTCAGATGAGGTCAGACTGGAGTAGGGTGGACCCCTGACCCGATATGACCTGTGTCCTTATAAGAAGAGGACAGAGCCACTCGGGCAGAAGACCCTCGCGTGACAACGGAGGCAGAGACTGGAGTGATGCATCTGCAAGCCAAGGAATGCCGAGGGCTGCCCGCAAACCCCAGGAGCTAGAAGAGGAAGGAAGGATTCTCCCGACAGGTTTCTGAGAGAGCAGGACCCAGTCAATACCCTGGTTTCAGACTTCCGGCCTCCACAGCTGTGAGACAGTGCATCTTGGTTGTTTTCTGCCACCCAGTTTGTGGTGCTTTGTTACAGCAGCCCTAGGAAACAAAGACAGAGGTGAAAGCCACCTCAGTCCAGAGCACACATTTAAAGAGCAGTGACATCGTCTGTGCCCTGCCAGTCTATCGTGCCAGTATGACCCATCCATCAGTCATCCTCCCCAAATCTGTCCCACTCATTGCTCCACTCCCAGAGGCCCTAGATGTGGTGCGATCACAATCAGGGTGAGTGGGTCCTGCGTGACAAGCCCCACTGGGATCTCGGGCAGAGGTCAGGGCTGGGGTCAGGGGCTGGGGTCATGTCTGCTGCAAAGCCTCCTGAGGGGCCACTCCTGGGAAATCTACAAGACACGTTTGCTCCCTGAGTCCAGTGTGGTCCAAATGAATGCCTCAGCCAAACAGAAATGATCACAGGTCACGAATCTTCAGAATCAACTGGAGGATACTCGATGTCCTGAATGTTAAATTTGTGAGTGCTGTAGGTGTGGCAAAGAGTGAGGGGTTCCCGTGCCATTCCAGCATGCGTCCAGCCTGCTTGAAGGGTGCCCAGTGGCCCTGGGTGTGCAGCCCTGTCTCCTGGGCCGTGTATCATGCGTGGGGACTCTGCTGCGCTTCTCTCACGCTCACCACCAACTCTGAGAAAACTCAGCTCTCCTAAAATGGCACCTGGCCAATCTGAGAAAAAATTCAAGTCTTCGGTAATAACAATAAGCTGCATTTGTTTGCCTCCTAAACTCTGTTCCAGGTACCATCCCATTCTACCTTCACAACGGGCAGATGTGGCCTTTTATCCCCTTGTTGTAGATGAGGACACAGAGACTCAGAGAGGTTGAGGACTTGACCCAAGGTCACACAGCTGGTGATGGGCCAAACTGGAACTTGAGCCCCACTCTGTTTGACTCCAAAGCCCTGACTTTCTCCACTGGGTCCTGATGGGGACTCACTCCACCCTCCTCACAGAACAGCTGCCTACTTTCCAACAGGAGCCTTTTAGAAAACCATAACCCTTAGGAATTTCAGGCACCATGACACGCAGCAGTTGGAAAATCTTGGTGCAGCAAGTCCTTCTGGGGCAGCCTTTATGCCTATGAATTCAGAAAAGTCTCGACGCTTAGTTCTGGGTCTATTTTTAGCTCCTTTCACCCTTGCCAGGCATGGCCTGAAGTTCTATTGGCCGCCCTGAGCAGAGCTGCCAGGAAGATTGAACTCTACTTATTAAAATGTTCGTGGCGTTTGAGACGAGGAGCTTTTCCCAGTTAATTCTAATCTGTCAGTATTCATTTTTTCCTTTGAAGCCCAAATAGCAACGTATCACCTCCCTAAACAAAGGGCCAGCATTGACTTTGAGCCCTTCTTTGGGTTAGAGTCATGGGAGGTGTCAGAATCAGGAATCTGGGGCTTGTGCTCATGTGTGTAGGGGAAAGATCATGGGGTTACATAAATTCTGTGGCACCTATTCCGTGGAAAGCAGTGCAGCTATTAAAATGCCAATGTATTTATCAATATGAAAAGTCATTTGTAATATATTGCAGAGTAAAAAGAAGGAGTTACAAAACTGTGTGTAGCATAACCCATTTTGTATCTAAAAATATATCTACACCCAAAAATTACCAGGAAGGCATATTCTGAAATAGTTATAATTGTTATTTCTGGGTGCTGAGATTATGGATAATTTTCTTTTCTTTTGTCCACTTAGCTGTTTTTTCTTCTAATCTCCCCCCACCCCAGTTAAACATGTATATGTTTAAATGTAAACACAACAAATGTACTGATATATGTGGAACTTTAACAGCAAACCTTGTGCCTGAATCTCAGTGGATAATGGTCCCTCTCAAATCAGGTCACAGTAAACTTAGGTTTGAATGAATTTCTATTCAGGCCCGTATTCCATTCATTTTTTAACCTAGTTTTCTATTTTGAAAAACTTAAAGCCCACAGAAAAGTTGCAAGAATGGTACAGTCAGCACCCCAAGTCCTTCACCTAGATGGATTGATTGATTGCATTTTCGCCACATTTGCTTTATCTCTGTATGTTGTTATATGCATTTCTAATGCCCCAACATCTGACACTGTTTTCTGTGAATGAATGAATGGCTGCAGTAGCAGGAAGGTCAGTCCTCTATGAGCAAGGTGGCTTGTGCAGTAGGTGCTACCTGAAGTGCAGCTGGTGGCAGAGGAGAACCAGAGGCAGAGTGGCCCCCCAGGCAGAGAGCAGCATGAACAAAAGCTTGGAGGGCGGCAGCGTGGAGCTTCTACAGAGCTGACCGACAGGGAGTGGGATGGCAAGTGGAGGTGAAGCTGAACACATGAGCACTGGTGGGGGAGGACCCAAAAGGTCTCAGCTACCACCCAAAAGTATCAAAGTGTAAGGGGAGGGCTTCCCTGGTGGCGCAGTGGTTGAGAGTCCGCCTGCCGATGCAGGGGACGCGGGTTCGTGCCCCGGTCCGGGAGGATCCCACATGCCGCGGAGCGGCTGGGCCCGTGAGCCATGGCCGCTGAGCCTGCACGTCCGGAGCCTGTGCTCCGCAACGGGAGAGGCCCCAACAGTGAAAGGCCCGCGTACCGCAAAAAAAAAAAAAAAAAAAATAGTGTAAGGGGAGCCACTGAGGTTTTGTGTATTTTAAAGATCTCTCTGGGAACTTCTCTGGTGGTCCAGTGGTTAAGACTCTGTGCTTCCACCGCAGGTGCACAGGTTCAATCCCTGGTCAGGAAATTAAGATCCCGCATGCTGTGCAGTGTGGCCAAATATTAAAAAAAAAGAAAGAAAAGATCTCTCTGCTGCCGTGATGAACATGGACTTGAGAGGTACAGGCAGAGGGAGAACCAATAGCTCTTGAGGTGACTGCCTGGGTTTGGTGAGGCAGGGAGCAATCCAGGACAACTCCAGGGTCTGGTTTGGAACATGTGAGTAGAGACCAGTACTGTCTCTCTAGGTGGGGAGCGCAGAAGGGGGAAAAGCCAGTGGTAAGGGGTAGGGGAGGAGGGGAACTGCTGACTTCAGTTTGGGTACATTGTGGTTGAGTAGCCTGTGGGATATCCAGCTGGAATTGCCCAGCAGGCAACTGACTATAGGTCTTGAGCTCAGGACCAAGGACAGGTCTGGAGATGGAAATTTTGGAATCCTAAGAATCGAATGGGTAGGATGACCACCGTCATGGTTGGCCTGGGATGGTCCCTGCTCATGTCTATGTTGTAGCATATTTATTAATAGCTCCCCCTTTTACTTGCCTGGTCTGGACAGTAATTTATAAGGTCTCCCTGAAATGTTGAGACTGGTTGCTTCCTGTCTTCACCTGATACTCACCACTCCCTGGCTTGGCCTGACTCTGTGGGTGCTCTCTCCTGTATGTGATTAATTACTAGAGGTCTGTGTCCTCTATCCTTGGTTATTTCCCACCATGTTTCACATGCTACGTTTCGAGTAGACGGTGCCCAAGAAATATCTTAGCTCCACGCTGCCGCCCTCCAAGCCTTTGTTCGTGCTGCGCTCTGCCTGGGGGGCCACTCTGCCTCTGGGTCTCCTCTGCTACCAGCTGTGTCTTGTGGTTGAGAGATCCACAGGTCCCCATCTACTGAGGAGAGAGAGGGTGGGAGAGGTTCTGTGGGTTACCTTGCTGGAGGCTGGTGGATTGAGATGCCCCTTTGGTCCAAGCTCCTACTGGGTATGGAATTTAGGAAACATTGGAGAGGTGAGGAAACTCTTGAAACATTCCCACCTTGCTCCTTTCCCTCGCCCCCTGCTTGGGCTACGACAGCTGGAGTGCTGATAATACCCGTCCCCCAGATGCCTCCTCAGAAGCCCCGAGGGCAGCCAGCCCTGAATGAGTCCTTCTGGAGCCCACGTGATGGGCTGATGAGAGCCATGCCCTGGACAAGCCCTGTTCCCTCCATGTGGCCTTTGCTTTAGCCAGACAGCCCCCGAATGTATCCTGAATACTTTTGCCTTTGGGACCAGGAATGCCCTTTTCCCAGGCCCTCATGCCCCCCAGCCCATGTCTAACTGTTAAACTCTACCTACCCGGGACTTCCCTGGTTGTCCAGTAGGTAAGACTTCGTGCTCCCAGTGCAGGGGTCCCGGGTTTGATCCCTAGTCAGGGAACTAGATCCTGCATGCATGCCGACAACTAAGAGTCTGCATGCCGCAACTAAGAGTCTGCATGCCGCAACTAAGACCCGGTGTGACAAAAATAAATAAATGTTTTAAAAATAAAATCAAATCTACCTACCCTTTGGGGCTGACTCACATGTGTCCTGATGCCCCAGGAGACCGTCTTGGATCCGTCTCTGCTGGATGCAATGCTCACTTCGTCTGGAATGTCCCAGTGGCATCCGCTGCCTTCCTCATTGTTTCATCTGGGCTCTTGTCTTACTCCTTGGAAGTCAGGGTGGAGACACTTTTGCATTTTTGTATTTCTCTACAATGCCAAACATGGGAGTAATTACTTCATGATGTGTATGGAAAGTGTGTGAGTTCAATCGCTAGGAATTTAGTCTCCAGATAAGAGGGCACCGTTGAAGGTCATGAAGCAGGGAACAGAAGGATGAAAGCAGAATTTACATTTGTTCATTCATTCAACAAGTATTTCTTGACAACCTCTATGTACTAGACATTGTGGTACATAGTGGATTTAAAGAAATAACCCCTAGCTTCAAGGACCTCATTATTTAGATGTGAGAGGGAACAAGACAGATGTAAATAGTTACCAAACAATGCAATAAGTACCATAATAGTGACAAGACGGTGCATAGTGGAGTCGGGAAGTGCTTCACCAAAGAAGTAACATTTAAGCTGGGTCTTGAGGCATGCATAGGAGTTTGCCAGACATCAGGGGAAAGGGTACTGCTGATAGAGGGAATAATAAGGACAAAGTCACTGAGCCCCAGAAATGATTGTATAGGGGACTGAAAGAAATTCAGTGCAAGGGGTGAGGGGGAAACAAGCATGTCAGGGGAGGCAGGGAGATGGAGCAGGGGAGAAGGAAAGGGGCCTGCACTGAGGCAAAGGGCAGGGTTTTAAAGAGAGGTAAGTTGTGCTGACTGTAGCAGTGAGGAGAGTGGAAGACAGGTAGTTGTGAACACGCAGCTGCTCCCCATTGTCCACCTGGGGCTGCCCTGAACTCCTGGTCATGGCTGCTTTACTTTGGATTGTAGGTCCCTACAGGGAGCTGCCTGTCCCATACCCGAGTTGCCAGCAGCTGCTACAGATCCCGGTCACCTACTCTTCTGGTGAGAGAGACCTCGGCAGGACTGGTGGGCTGAACCCTCCACCAGCAAGGAGGTACGTGTGCCTCTAGGGAGTGGGCAGATGGCAAGGACTGCCCTCCCAGCTGGGCAGCCTCGCTGGGCTGGCAGTGCCCTTTCTAGTGTGCAGGAGATGGCAGGGGCCGGCAGGCCAATGTCCGCCCTCCCGGTGTCCACACTTGGCAACCCCACCTGTCTCCAGCCAACCGTGTCCTTACAGATGAAACTGGCAGAAGGAAGAAGCTGGGCTCCGAAACTGGATCCCTGAGTTTTTTTTTAAATCACAGCTTTGATGTTTCCTGTTCTGTTGGCTGACACCAGTAGTCCTTTTTTACTACCTCTTATATGCTTCCTACATACTCTTGGTCATCCCGGGTGCAGGACGGTCCCCTCCCCTGACCCCCAGCACTTACCCAGTCCCTGTTCCTCTCTGGTCTGTTTGGAGAGCAGGCTGGCCTTTCTGTCTTGTTGTGAATGTTTACACAAATGGAAAATGTCAGTTTAATCTGTAAAGAAGCTCAGGTGGGAAAGTTCCCAAAGCAAACATCCGAAGGTGCAGTGTGTTTTCCCTGAGGGTGGTCCACGGGGAGAAGCTGTTGCAGTGTCAACTCACAGCCTCACATTTATTCAGCACCCTCTGTGGGCAAGAGCCCCTGCCCTCCTGGAGATTCCAAAATAAATAGACAGATCACAGCCTGTTAAATCCCGAAGTCAATGTCACAGTGCTGTGCGAGCTCTCGGGCAGGCGCGACCGGCCCTGGGCGCAGGAAGAGAAGGTTTTGTGGAGGAAGGGCTCACTGTAAACTAGGCTGGGAACCGGGGTGGGAAATGGAGATGCTTCCAAGAGGAGGAGACGTGAGGAGTGGTGAGGGCATGTCAGGCTGGAGTAATGGTCTGACCAAAAAGCTGAAAGGAGAGCTCAGGGACATAGGTGGCAGGTCTGGAGGGTGTTGGACAGACTCAGAGAGCCTTGAATGTCTGTCCAGAGAGTTAGGCCCTTCTGTGTGCAGGAGAGGAAGTGAGGCATGTGAGTGGGCACTTACATCTAGTACTAGTCTTCCCGGTGGATATCTCTGCGGCCTGGACCCGTCTGAGTTTTAAAAGATGTTGATGCTTCTTACGTGTATCACTGGATGAACTCATTTCTAAAATCCCATTAGCTGTAAAATAACCATGTTTCTGAGGTAGGAGAGGATGTTGATGTAGTGAAGGAAAAACTTTTCCTCTACCCTTATAGGTTCAGTTTCCAGAGCCTGTTAATTAAAATGACAACAGACATTAACAGGAAGAAAATGTTTTATTTATGTGCATCTTGCATACATGTGGAAGTGCTCAGTGTTGAGTAACTCAAAAGGGTGGTTAGAATTGGGGGTTTATATACCTAATTTAGCAGAAGAATGGAAGGGAGAGAAAAGGCTCTCATGGGGAGAACAAATGGGTTTCTTTAAGAAAGACAAATGGGCTTTTTAGGAGAATAAATGGGAGATGAGAGAATCTGTGATAATGTTTGTCTGTACAGGTACGAGTGGACTTTACCTCTTCTTCAGGGCCGGAACTCCCCCAGAGAGAGTTAATAGATTGGCAAATTTTGGTATATTTCCTCTTGGTCTCTCTCTTAGAAGCAGACCCATCCCAAAGGGAGAATTCATGGCGGTCCTGATTTCTCAAAATTTCTGCTTTTAGTCAGATAGGGGAAGCTCTGAGAAGGCTTCTTTCTGCATCTGTCGAATCTCAACTGTCTACAGCTGAAAATAATCGTTATACCAATTCTGGGGTTCTGAGTTACTCCCCACGGTGAAATGGGTAACTTGCAGGAATTCCTGGCCAGTCGGAGCTAACTTTCACAACCAGAGGAAACCAGTGACTGAAGATTCATTCTCACTGTGTAGACCACTCATCTGAATCACTGGGGTTCAAAACAATCACAGTTTCAAAACAAAACTGATGCTGGGGAGTGGGGAGACTTTTTGGGGATTGAATGATCCAGATAATTGCAGCGGTGGTGATGCCCTCCCAGCATGCCCTGGGGCGGTGGGAGCACATTAGTCACGGGTTGGGGTGAGGAGAGGCGGTTGAGGAACAGGGAATAAATAAAAGCGGTGAGCAGTCTTGTCTCCAACAGGCCTGCAAGGGCGGGCTGTCGGTTGAGGGTGGCTGCCAGCCTCCCAGGCAGGGAGACATGAGTCACACCCTGAGGCACTGACCTGCCAGCACCCGGCCTCTCTAGGAGGAGGAGGGGGGAGGCAGGTGCTGGTGATTCCAGATGCCAGGCTTGGCCTCTTGCCGTAGCCTTGGGCTTGAGATCTTTGTCATCCCTCATCAGCAGCCTTTGCAAAGCTACGTGACTCACTGGCCTCTGTTCACAGTTCTTCTGCCGCTCTTTATCCTTAAACCATCAGAAGCTCTACTTCTGACCGTAAGAGCTAGAGCCACCCAGTCATTGTTCTGGTCATAAACACAGCATTCGTACCTTTGGAGCTGCCCCTTGGGACTATTCTCTCTTTGCGACGGTGGGGGCTGGTTTGTGAAGATGGGAGGGAGGAATGACTTGTGTTACTGTCTTCACAGCAGCCTGCTCTTCCCCAAGGTTTCAGTCTGCTCTCATTCCCTTCCCCTGTGTGACCCTTAGCCCATACAGGAGGTCTTCTGGCCAGAGAGGTGGTCTTTTCTAATGTTCTGAGAAGAACATCCAGGCCCTCACCCTGGAAAGGTAGCACCTGAAAAGCTGCTCGTTGCTGGCTGGCATTTCCAGACACCATGTCCTGCAAGAAGGGCCAGGACCGCTCCAGCTGAGGACAGACACGTCCCTCTGGGACCCACTTTCAAGGAGCCGGAGGCCAGAATCAGAGTCTCCTCCTGCCCTTCCCCATCTTCCTGGTACTGAGTACTAGAGTTAGTGCCCTTTTTTATCTCCACTCTTGTGTTCTGCGGCCTCCTGGGTCACAACCTCACCCCCGCCCAGCCCAGCCCCTTCTCCCTCACTTAGGTCTGTGCCTACCCCCTGCTCTATGCCTGGCCTCAGGTGGATCTAGAGCTTAGGACCAGTGTCACAGGCTTTAGCCTTGCTGGGGGCAGCCCGGGTGGGAGCTGAAGTTGGGAGTCTTCTGGCAACCTCGGCAGAGAAGGGCTGAAACTGAAGTAGCTGAAGGTCGATATTCTGCCCGTGTGAGGGATTTTTATTCCCAGGGATCCTGCTGGACCACTAGGGCGGCCTTGTTAGGCGAGCTGAAAGTTCATCTTTTTTTTCACAACTGGGTGTTTACAGTGTCTGTGTACTTGCCTTTTAAAAATGTCATCATCTAGACGAGTTTTATTTTATTTTATGTCCGGTCTTCCCTTTTATCTTTTTTTTTTTTTTTTTTTTTTTGTGGTACGCGGGCCTCTCACTGTTGTGGCCTCTCCCGTTGCGGAGCACAGGCTCCGGACGCGCAGGCCCAGCGGCCATGGGTCACGGGCCCAGCCGCTCCGCGGCATGTGGGATCCTCCCGGACCGGGGCACGAACCCGCGTCCCCTGCATCGGCAGGCGGACTCTCAACCACTGCGCCACCAGGGAAGCCCCCCTTTTATCTTTTAAGTGGGAAATGGAGAGCATGTGAGGGAGCAACTGAGAGGCTTGCTCCAAACAAGGGACACGAGATCCCTTCCCCCAGTTTGCCCCTGCACGTTCCTTCCACAGCTCCAGAGCAGAGCTCGTATTCCAGCCACAGATGGACCCCTTGACCTTGAACCAGGCAAGGCTGACAGCCCTGTGACAGGTGCGGCTACTGTGAACTAACACGGAGACATCTCAGAGCAGAGACCACCCTCCTTCTCAGAGCAGAGGAGAGCTGGAGGGAGACAGGATGCTTCACATCCACAGCTTCTGGTGTACTAAACACCCACATCTCCCCTGGGATAGGAAAAAGCCACCGTTTCACTGAGGGTGGACCCCTTGGTGAGCTGCCTCCATCCCAGCCTTGAGAGGATAATTGATAATTTGAGATTTTCGCTAGGGTTGATTGGAGATTCTCGCTATGCAATATGGCAGTCATAGCCATGTGAAGTTATTTAAACCTACATTTACATAAATCAAAGTTTAAAAATAAGTTCCTGTTGCACTAGCCACATTTCAAGTTCTCCATAGCCACATGTAGCCAGTGGCTACCTCATTGCACAGCACAGATACAGAACATTTCCGTCATCACGGAACGCTGTCTTGGAGAGTACTGCAGGCGTCTGGGAGAGATGCTTGACAAAATTGATCAAATCCCCTTTACATGGACCTGTCCATTCCATCGATGTTGCATACATGCTTCTTTGACCTTTTGGTGGACCCTCAGAGGCTTCATTGCCACTGTTGACTCCCCCAAGCTTCTTTCTCAACCCAGAGACCTGGCTGCCCTGGCCTTGTGAGGCCTCCGTTCTAGAAAGAGCAGGTAGCATGCCTCTGATACAGGCTGGCAAGGCAACCCCCAGGCATTCCCAGGATCAACTAACGACCTGACATGTACTGCCCAAATGAATACCACTCTGTGTCTGGCAGTGACAGTTCTCACTAGGCTGTCCTTCTGTCTCACTGCTAGTTAGTAACTGAATGGATGACGAAACCCGTCAGACACGCCCACGTCCGGGGATATTATTCCTGGTTCCTCAATGTCACCCCTCCCTTCCCCTAAGCATTACCATCTCCCCCAGTAAAAATGTCTGTTACTATCCTAGGTGCAGCCTGCCAAACTCCCGTATTAGAATTACTTGGTGGGAGGGGCTTGTTTAAAATGCAGATTTCTTGGCCCTGCACCAAGCCAATGGAATCAGGATCTCTGCAGGGAGGGGGCGTGGGTACTGAAACTGGGAACCACTGCCAGTGAGGAAGTAGCTCAGGAACCATCCTTGGAGTCCCTGGAAACTAGAAATCAACCCCCTTTGTATTCTGGGGTCTCTGGTACATTGCAGACCACACCACCCCAGGGGCTGAAAGCTGGATGGTGGGAGCTGCTGGTGGTAGTGGGATGACCGATGTTTCCCACGCCCTCTTGTTTCTCCCCCTGCCCGTCCCCCATGCACACACACAGGTGCACACACACAGGTGAGTATACACACGCATACTACTCGCGCATAAGGTCTGCTGGGTAACTAACAGACCTTAGGAAAATCCTGTTCCAGGCCCTGCCTGTGAGGCAGGAAGGAGTTCTGGGCCTTCTCTCACAGGCCCTACTGCGTTGGACCCCCAGGAACTGAGCCTTCAGGGCCTGCCTTGGAGAGACCTTCTTTCTTTTCTCTAAATCAGGGTTTCATGACCTTAGCCCTGCCCCACTTTGGTGAACATAAAACTACCTCTGGGATTCTAATGTGCCATTGTGTCCCCTCTTCTTGTCCCTCCAAAATATCCTGTAGTTTGTGTTATAAAAATAAGGTTTCCCCGTTGCTTCCCAAACATAAAATTATATGTACATAACACCTAACAGAGCATGAAGATACAGCTCATTACTGGTAAGAAAGTCACACCGCTAGAGCAGTTTCTCTAGCTTGAGTATGCTCCAGAATCCCTGTGGGGCTTGTTAAACCCATCGCCAGGCCCCGCCCCCAGAGGCTCGGATTCAGGAGGTCTGGGGTGGTGCCCAAGCATTTGCATTGCTAACAAGCTTCCAGGTGATCCGGCTGCTGGGTGGTGGAACCACACTTTGAGAAGCGCCGCTCTAGAAAGACTGTCCTCATACTCCCTCCCTTGAGACCAAGGAAAGGCCAAGCCTTTCTTTAAAACACTAGGATCATCATATGGTCTGGTCTTTCTCTGGTCTCCCTCCGTCTTCAGATTGGAGTGTCTAAAAGACGGATCAACCCTGGTCTCAATAACACTGATGGCCTTTCCGGGGGAGTCTTTGCAGTGTTATTAGACCAAGTCTCTGTCCCTGCACAGACTCCATCCGCATGGGGTAGCTGTGAAGAAAGGAAAGGAAGTGAGGAATGAAGAACACTTTCTTGCCAAAGTTATGCTGAGCACAGGTTTCCAAACACCACATCCAGGAGTCTGGGGTGTGTGTGGTATGGTGTGTGTGTGTGTGTGTGTGTGTGTGTGTGTGTGTGCGCGCGTGCGTGCACGCATGCGTGTGTGTACACACGTGTGCACACACATGTTTATTGTTCCTTATCTATAAGTTGTCATAACCACAGCAGAAAACTCACATGGTGAATCTGAACGGCACTGGTGGAGAATACAGGCCCCCTGTTCGAGCCAGGGCTTGGAACAATTGCTCTGCTTGTGTGTTTACTTGGGCCTTGGCATCTCAGCAGTGAAAAAGTTTGTGGAGTAAATGAGGAAAAGATGGAGAACTTTTCTGCTCTGTGTTTATAGGTTTTGGCTTTTCCCAAACAATGCATCTTGAGGTCTCGCTGTCAAGCAGGCAAGCAGCCCGCTGATGGTCTTGTTAGAAGTTTTCCACTATTTATTTTTTGCCCAGGGAAACAAGCTAGTTCTCTGCCACTGAGTCTGTCAGGCAGTAACAGAGTGCCTGAGCTCACTCCGTTGTTTACGGGGCTTTCTCTGAATCTCCAGCCCTTTCCCACAGATGGGAAAATCAATGGAAAATCCCTCGGCAGCAGCCCTGAGTGACCCACCTGTCCTCAGCTGTCCCCTAGTCCCTCTTTGTTTAGTGTCTCTCACATTGATCGACTAGTCTCTTTCCCCTCTGGGCTGCTCAGTCTCACCTTGGACATTTACACCCAGTTGAAGGAACTTTGAGAGGAGGACTTACATGCATGCCTTCCCAGGAAGGACACAGGGAACTCGGAGGATGTCATCTATAGGAGGGTCCTCGGGGGACACCACCTTGTCTTCAAATATCCAAGCAGCTACAAGGCAGAAACATCCTGATCTTGCTTCCTGCACTCCAAAGGGAAGTCCCAAGTTGTCAGTCAGGCTCTTTGCTGGGGTTTCCTGTCCCTTGGAGCTTTTCTCTCTCTCCCCCTCCCTCTCTAGGAAATCTCACTTCTTCTTAGAGCTTTAAATGTCGTCTGTAGGCTGATGACTCCCCAAAGTATATCCCTGGCCCAGATCACTTTTCAAAAATGTAAACTTATATATTCAACAGCTGACACACATCTCCACTTGATATCTCCCTGACATTTCCAACGTAAAGTGTGCAAAAGCGAACTCTTGATCGGCACCCCTAACCCAAATCTCGTCCTCCCACAGTTTTCCCCATCTCGGTAAATGGCACCAGCCTCCGCCTAGCTGTCAAGTCAGGGATCTGGGAGTCATTTTTGGCACTCCCTTCTCATTCATACGCCACATCCAATCCATCACCGAGTTCTGTTTATTCTCCCTCCAAAATGTGCACTGAGCTCCTCTACTTCTCCCACCTTCATCCCTACCACCCTCAGTCAGGCCTCCACTGCCTCTCATAGGGACTGCTACAGGCGTTCCAACTGGTCTTTCCTGCTTTCCCATCGCCTGCCTCTAATCAATCCACCCTCCCACACAACACCCAGGGAGACATCTGAAAACTCCACATCAGATCATGTCGTCCCCCAGCTTAAAACACTTCTGTGACATCCGAGGCAGTTAGAATAAAGCCCAGGCTCCTTCTAAGACCTGCAGGGCCCTGCGTGATCAGGCCCCACCTCCCCGTTCACCTCATCTGGTACTACCCTCTCCATCCCCAGGCACTTGAACCACGCTGACCTCTTATAGCTCCTCAAATGCACCAGGCTCTTTCCTGATCCCTCTGCTTTGGCTGGCCTTCCCCCAGGGTCTCCCGCTCCACTCCCCTCAATCTTTCAGTTCTCATCTTACACGCCACCTTTCCAAAGAAGCCATCTATTTTAGTTATCCATTGCTGCGTAACAAATCATCCTCAAACCTAGTAGCTTGAAATAACCGTCTTCTTATTTCTCACTGTGTGGTGAGGTGTCTCAGGTGTCTCAGGCTTAGTGGGGCGATCCCTGTGCTGGTCTTGCTTGGGGCTCTCTCTCTCTTTTTTTTTTTTTGCATGATGCAATCTCGTTTTTTTTTTGTTTGTTTTTTTGGTAAAGTCATAACACATTTATGTGCCAATGTGTATGCATATATACATATATATGCATTTATATATGCTTGTATATGATTACGTGTAAGTGGAGAAAAATACAGATGACACACTCTAGGTTGTTCACATATGTTAATTCAGAATAAGACTAAGTGGGAAAAGACTGTTTTTTTGTTTTAAAGAGGCCACGGTCACACAGCAGCTGGGGCTGAAACATTCAACATGGTTTCATTCACATGTCTGGCGCCTTGGCAGGAACATCTCAGCGGGCACACTGGGATGTCTGGGCCTCTCTATATCATCCCAGGGGTTTGCGCTCTCCATATGGTCTTTCCGGGGGAATGGCCAGGGTAATTTGGGCCTGGAATGATCCCCCTAAAAGCCTTTGTAGAATAGAGAGTGGTGGATATGTATATTTGTTAGTGTGACTAAATGGTTCCCAGGAATCATGGTGTCATATCGTAGAAAAGAGCAGGACTTTGGAGGCTAAAATTCAAATCCCACCTCTGATTCTTGCTTATTAATTAAGGCTCTTTTTGTTGCAGCAATAGAAATGGATTGTGGCTAGCTTAAGCCAAAAGGGGAATTTGTTGGAAGGATCACATGGCAGGGCTGACAACCACAACTCAGCTGTGTAGAAGTCAGTGGCCTATCTCCAGAGTGCAGCTACTAACCTGTCTCGACCTCAGTGATTCCTTATCTTTGTGTCTCTCATTCTTTAATTTCAAGTCTCATGTCTCTCAAGATTCTGCTTGACCCACTTTGGTTTCAGTATCACATTCCTGGTCAATCAATCATCTAGGGCCAGAGGACAGTCACATGGTACAGACAAGGCTGCTGGGGCCCCCTGAGAATGGGGTGCATGGCCAGAAAAGGAAATCAGTGGGAGGCAGTTGGGGACCCTAAGAGGGGTCAATGATGCTCGGTCAAGTTTCTGGTAAGCCTCGGTTTTCCTCACAAACAAGGTAGGATAATCTACTTCTCAAAACAATGTCCAGGAACTTCCTTGGCAGTCCAGTTTATTAAGACTCTGGGCTCCCAATGCAGGGGTTACGGGTTCAACCTCTGGTCAGGGAACTATGATCCCACATTCTGGGGATCATAAAAAAAAAAAAAAAGAAAAGAAAAAGAAAAAAATTAAAACAGGGACTTCCCTGGTGGTCCAGTGGTTAAGAATCCCCCTTCCAATGCAGGGGATGCAGGTCCAATCCCTGGTTGGGGAACTAAGATCCCACATACCGCGGGACAACTAAGCCCACACCACAAGTACTGAGCCCGTGCACTCGAAAGCCAGTGCGCCACAACTGGAGAGAAGTCCACACGCCATAACGAAGAGTACCACCGTGAAAGATCCTGCATGCCGCAATGAAGATCCCACGTGCCACAACTAAGACCCTATGCAGACAAAAAAAAGAAAGAAAGAAAGAAAAGAAATAATAAAATAAAATAAAGTAAATATTTTTTTAAAAAGAGCCTATGCATTCCTAATTGTAATGAATATCGCCTGTATCCTGCTCCACGTTGGCCTTACCGATTATAGACACTCCCACCACAGGGAATGGTGTCCCTAAGTCAGTGTTTTATCAAACTTTGTTTTTTTTTTTTTAATAATTCATTTGATGAAAACTGTTCTCTTAGGTAGTTTTGTTTTTTTTTTTAAATACATTTATTTATTTATTTTTGGCTACATTGGGTCCTCATTGCTGCGAACAGGCTTTCTCTAGTTGCAGCGAACAGGGGCTACTCTTCATTGCGGCGCGTGGGCTTCTCATTGGGGTGGCTTCTCTTGTTGCGGAGCATGGGCTCTAGGCGTGCAGGCTTCAGTAGTTGTGGCATGTGGGCTCAGTAGTTGTGGCTCATGAGCTTTAGAGCGCAGGCTCAGTAGTTGTGGCACACAGGCTTAGTTGCTCCACGGCATGTGGGATCTTTCCAGACCAGGGCTCTACCCTGTGTCCCCTGCATCGGTAGGCAGATTCTTAACCATTGCGCCACCAGGGAAGTCCCTCTTATGTAGTTTTTTTGTTTGTTTGTTTGTTTGTTTTGTGGTACGCGGGCCTCTCACTGCTGTGGCCTCTCCCGTTGCGGAGCACAGGCTCCGGACGCGCAGGCTTAGCGGCCATGGCTCACGGGCCCAGCCGCTCTACAGCATGTGGGATCCTCCCGGACTGGGGCACGAACCCGTGTCCCCTGCATCGGCAGGCAGACTTCCAACCACTGCGCCACCAGGGAAACCCCCTCTTATGTAGTTTTAATTTGCATTTCTGTTATCGTGAGTGAGTCTGAACATCTTTCAGAGAGACTCAGAAGCCAGCTGTATTGTCCTTTCCTTGGGTGGTTGGTGCACAATCTTTACGCATGTTTTTATTGGTTACTGTTCTTTTATTATTGTTATTAATTTTTATTTAGGACCTCTACAATGATGGAAATTAGCCCTAAATGAGTAGTAAATATTTTTTCCAACTTGTCACTTGACTTTTTAAAGATGGTTTTCGTATAGTTTTTATTATTATGTAGGCACATTTATGAGTCGTTTTTAGAGCTTTTTTGGTTTTGTCTTACACCAACAAAGGATTATTCAAAAATCTTTCCCTGTGGTTTCTTCTAGTATGTTTTTAACTTTTAGTTATTTGTACATTTCTATATTAGACACATTTGAAACTTATCCTGATCCAACTTCATTTTTTTCCCCAACTTCATTTATTGAATAATTCCTTTTCCCCCACTGGTTTGAAATGCTGCCTTTACTGTACACTGAATTTCTCCAAGTACTGGTGTCTATGTGTGGGGTTTCTGTTCTGGCCCATGGGTCTGCTGCAAGCACTCTCTGGAGACACAGCTGGAGAGAGCCCTCTCTTGTTTCTCACCTGTGTCTCTGGCCCCTCCTTCTCTGCCTGCTTTTCTGGCTCTTCCTTCTCTCCCCTCCTCTGTTTCATGGCACCCATCCTGTGCTATCCTAGTACATTTTCCCTTCTCTCTGCCAAACAGATCTCATCTAGCTTCACAGCTTTAAGTATCAGCTGTGCATTGATGGTATATGGCGTTATTTCTCTGGCCCAGATCTCTCCTCTAAACTCCAGACCCATGTAGCCAGCTGTCTCCTCAGTCTCCACTTGGAGGCTTCATCTGAATTTCAAACTTAACATTTCTGAATTCAAGGTCCTTATCTTTCCCAGAACCTTCTTCTCCCACAACGTTTCCCACTCAAGAAACAGCAGCTCCATTTTTTCTATAACTCAAGTCAAAAATCTTCAAGTCTTGACTTCTCTCTTCTCTACATCCACTCTATCAAGACCTGTCAGCTCCAGAATCCAATCAGCTCCCACCACCTCCAGCACTGCCCATCATCCCTCACCTGAGTTATGGCAATGGCTTCCTCACCAATCTTTCTATGACAGCCCTGATTCCACCCTGCTCTCCAAGACTATTCTCCCTTCAGCAGCCAGAGTGATCCTTTTAAAATGTAGTCATATCCTGTTCTCTGCTCATAACTTTCCAGTGGCTCCCAAAGTCCCACAGAAGTCTCCGAGATCCACCTAATCTGGCCTCCAGCTACCTCTCAGAATTTTATTCTCTTCTGTGCACCCACCTGCTTGCTGAACTCAAGCCACACTGGTCCCCCTTCTGTTCCTTGGCTAAACCAAGAGGACTCCTGCCTCAGGGCCTTACCACATGCTGTTTCCTCTACTTACAATGCTCTTTCTCCAGCTATACCTGAGGCTCTCTCCTTCACCTCCTCCATGTCTGTACTCAAATGCCACCTTCTTGGAAGGTCTTCCCTGACATCTTTATATAAAACAGAAATCCTACCCTGTACCCTGACTTTCTATTCTCTTACCCTGTACTTACCAACCTTGAAATATTATATACTTGTTTGTGCGTCCATTTATTGTCTATCTACTCTTGCCAGCACGAAAGCCCCTGCGAGGGCAGAAACTTATTTTCTTTTCTGACACTCTTTTGCATCTAGAAGGGGCATATACTAAGTACTCCATAGATACTTGTTGACTAAAATAATGAATGAATGAATCTGTTATGCTCTAGTAGAACATTTTATTTATTGTTGCTTTATAATACCTATTTTTCATTTAATCCAAGATGCCATTGATTGTAAAGTCCACCACTAATTTACGTACTGCTGTCAAACCATAACACAATGCTTTCTTACCACTTAAAACTTTAATTTATACTTATGGAAAGAGCACTTTTAGACTTACGTGGACACAGAAGTTTATCATATATCACACTTGGACATGTATAAGAAAGAAAATTTGTATGAGCGAAATAAACTGACTAAAAGTGGTTCTAAAAGGTCTTCACATTCATATTTTGATTCTGACCATTGATGTCCTTGTTTTTCCAACCAATATTGTCCTCTGTGCCTCCAAGAGTCCCACTTTGATGATGCGGCATTTCTTAAAAGAATACCCCACTACTGTCTCCAGGATTTTCTTCCAAGTCGCTGACAATCTTGGCCAGTGTTTTTGTGTATGGACAGGTGATAACAGTTACCTCCTGACTGTACCTCAATGAGACACCTCAATTTCAGAGATGTTAAATTGTAAAAACAACAACAAACAGAGAGCAGAATCAATGAATTATGGTACTTATCTAGTAGGACTAATTCCCCCACTTCCTCTTCTTGTCCAACTTTTTTTCTAAGTATTCTCATTTTTTCTTTATGAGTAAAGTTAGGAAATCTTATTTATACAAATAAATGACAATATGACAAATAAATGATAATAGCACAAACAGAACCAGATCTAATAACTTGGTTAATTATTTTATGCATTGGTTGTAAGGACCGTTTGTATTAGAGTGGAATCAACACATACTGGGTAGTCACTCCCACCCCATGTTCTTGGCAGACACTGCCAATTCATCAAGGTTCTATTTTTCATGGATCCCAGAGGAGGCCTTAAAGTCCTTTTCAACAAAGCATTCCAGGCAGCCGTTAGCAGTTGATTAGAGTCTGTACATAGATTAAGTTCCTGTCAAGCCAACAGTCACCCAGGGCATGTGGAGGTGAAAGGGCAAAAAAGTCTAAATCTGTTATCATTTCTTCAACAAGACAAGATATGCATTCTAAATACCACTACCTCTCCTTTGGGAAAAATTGTGTCCCTGGATGAGTTGAAGGCTATTTAAAGACTTCCGCGTTGCACCTCCAGGCTAGCTGAGTTCAGAGCCCCAGATCGGACCACCCATGAATGGAGTTTTATAAGACTGCCTTGGGCAAATCTGACAGGCCAGCAGCTACGTTTAGTTTTGAAGGGTTCTCTTTTCCCACCCTAAGGTATTGGGCAGTTTCCACCTAGGATCCCTAATTCATACTCAGGAGTAAATCACTGCTAGCCCCGGGGGACCAACACCTTGGTCTAAGTTGTGTTTTTGAATCACCTGGGCATCCTGCTACAATACAGGCTCTGGCTGGGTGGGCCTGGGGTTGGGCTGGGAGATGCTGGTTAGCTCAGGCTGCCGTAACAGAACACCACAGACTGAGCGGCTCAAACAACAGAAATTTATTTCTTACGGTTCTGGGGGCTAAGGAGTCCAAGTTCAAGGTGCCAGCAAGGTAGGTTTCATTCTGAGGCCCCTTCTCTGTGCTTGTATGCTGCCACCATCTCGCCGTGGTGTGCTCACATGACCCCTTCCTGTGAGCGCAGAGAGGGAGCGCTCTGGTGTCCCTTCTGATAAGGACAATAATCCTACTGAATCAGGCTCCACCCTTATGTCCTCATTTAACCTTTTTTTTTTTTTGGCCTCACTGCGCTTGGTATGCTAGATCTTCGTTCCCCGACCAGGATTCGAACCCACGCCCCCTGCAGTGGAAGTGCAGAGTCTTAACCACTGGACCACCAGGGAAGTCCCTGTCCTCATTTAACCTTAATCACTTCCTTAGAGGTCCCACCTTCAAAGAAAGCCTGAGGATTAGGGCTTCAGCATATGAATTTTAGGGGGACACACTCACTGGGTCCATAGCACTAAGGATCAGAACACTCAGGGGGAAACGTCCTACTTTGTCGGGTCACCATGGAAAGCAAGTATGCCCCTGACACCTACACAGGCCTGACCTCAACACCTGAGATCATCAAGCTGAAGGATTTATTAGTGACTAAATCCAGCAATACTGTGTTGCTGGCAGGAAAAAATCCATTGTCTAATTATGAACCTCCACATCCCAGAATTGTGGGGCGAAGACCTTTTTTCAACTCCTTTTAACAGAGCTTCTCTCTGTGGCAATTCCAGCCAATTAAGCCTACTCTGCAGGTCCCAGGCAGAGAGGGCTCTGTGTATGGGCTATATTTAGTGCCCAGGTGGCAGATGGACATCTGCCACGCTGAGCCCAGCAGCGTCAGGATGGCTCCCGGGGCTTGTGTGGCAACACAGAGGCTCCCCATGCCTGTGTTAACCCAGGCCTCCCGCCCAGCCCCGAATGGCTTCAGAAAAGCTGACTTAGGTGGCACAGTACCTCTTTATGGGCACCATGCCCTGGACCTGCTGGCTTTTTTTTTTTTTTTTTTTGGCTGCATTGGGTCTTTGTTGCTGCACACGGGCTTTCTCTAGTTGCAGCGAGCGGGGGCTACTCTTTGTTGCGGTGCGTGGGCTTCTCGTTGCAGTGGCTTGTCTTGTTGTGGAGCACGGGCTTAGTTGCTCCACGGCATGTGGGATCTTCGAGGACCAGGACTCGAACCCGTGTCCCCTGCATTGGCAGGTGGATTCTTAGCCACTGAGCCACCAGGGAAGTCCCAGGCCTGCTGGCTTTTTAAGGGCCCCTAGAAAATATTTGAAACCTGAGTTTAAAGTGCATTAGTTCCAAGACACAGAAGTTTCTAATTTGAAATCAGTAAATGTTAATTAAACGCCCAGAAAATGTCAATGGTTACCTACAGTTCAACACTACTGTCATATAAATGGCTAATAAATAAGTAGCTATATTATTGTATAATGTATTTATATTTGATAATAAGAACAATAAGGATAATTGATTTTAAAAAGCTGAAAAGTATTAAAGTCCTTTCAAATTTTCTAGAGCAAAGAGATATTTAGAATGGGGTATGGGTGCCTTTTAATGTTTGCTATGATGTGGGAGGTCCCCTAAGGTCAGCGGGCCCAGGGCCTGGCCCAGGTGTGTCCTCTAATGACCAAGAGGACCCTGACATTTGGGCAAAGCTGGATTCCGAGCCCACCTGTTGCCATGTTTCTGAGGTTGCTTAGCTTGGCCCAGTTTGATCTGGGCATCACCCAGGCCCCAACACTCTACAGTGAGTTTCTCATGGTGTCATCCAGGAACCACCTGCAACATTTGGGGCACTTGTTAAAATTGCAGTTTCCTGGGCCTCAGGACCTATTGGATCAGATTATCTGAGCAAGGGCCCCAGGAAGCTGTACTTTGAACCAGCTCCCAGGTGATTCTGATATATGGTAAACTATAAGAACCAGAGCTCGATAAGGCCGGCTTCCTGTTTGACAAAGAGCTGAGCAGAGCTGGTGAGAAGCAGGTCTCAGGATATGCGCCAGGACTCTCTGAGGTTCATGGCAGACAACTGGGGCCAGAGCCAGGACCCAGGGAAGAGGTCTAGGACTGGAAGGGACTTCAGGTAAGACCAATAGACTGGGACTTGTGCCCCTTCTGGCTCCCGAATTCTCCCACTTGCCCCAAGCCAGCCTGCAAAGCTCAGGGCTCAGAGCTCAGGCCCTAGCAGGAGCTCTTTGGGGCTGGATCAAAGGGAAAGGTGGGAGGAGGACCGACATGTACTCATTTATTCAGTGTACATTCATTCATCCAATATTAATTGAGCACCTGTTCTGTACCAGACACTGGACTAGGCCCTGGCCATACAACAATGAACAAAACTGGATATTGTTATCTGCCTTGTGGGGCACACAGATCTGGCACAGCTGCTGGGCATATCTAACAGGGCTACTTGGGCCTGGCAAGAGCTGCTGGGAAGTGAAAATGAGATCATGTGCCAGAGGAAGGTGTCCCATTTTATTCCAGGTAGGAAAGGGCTCCAGCCAAGGCAGCCTCTGTGGAATGTCAGCTGAGGGATATTAACCACTCAACCTGTAAGTCTTAACACCTGCCTTTCCCCTTCTTCCATCCACCTCCAGTTCCTATCCGTTCTACCTTCAAAATATCTCTTGCAACTGTCCACTTGTCTTCATTCCCTCTGCCACTGTCCCACCCCAAGCCACTGTCCTCTCCCTCCAGGGTGATGGCAGGAGCCACTGATCATTGTCATTATTCTTTTTTTTTTTTAATTTTATTTTTTGATTGATTGATTTTTGGCTGCATTGGGTCTTCGTTGCTGTGTGCGGGCTTTCTCTAGTCGCGGAGAGCGGGGGCTACACTTCATTGCAGTGCATGGGCTTCTTATTGCTGTAGCTTCTCTTGTTGCAGAGCACGGGTGCACGGGCTTCATTAGTTGCAGCACGCAGGCTCAGTAGCTGTGGCTCGCGGGCTCTAGAGTGCAGGTTCAGTAGTTGTGACTCACGGGGTTAGTTTCTCTGCAGCATGTGGGCTCTTCCCTGACCAGGGATCGAAGCTGTGTCCCCTGCATTGGCAGGCGGATTCTTAACCACTGCGCCACCAGGGAAGTCCCGTCATTACACAACTCTTAACCATCTCCAAAACATTATCCTCATAACTTCCTCCCAATGATGTGGATCCCCTGCTTGTAGGCCCTCCGGTGACTGCCCAGTGCACTTAGAATAAAATCCAAGCTACCTAACATGATTCATAGAACTCCCGATGGGTGGCCCCAGGCTTCCTCATCAGCCTTGTCGCATGCCGATGTTCCCCTGGCTGTCTCTGCTTCCCACCAAAGTCTTTCGGCTCCGAGGACACTCATACACCTGGAATGCCTTTCCCTGCTTCCTTTCCTGTGGCCTGAGTGATTGCTATTCATCCTTTAGGCTTCTACTTAAACATCACTTCCACAGAGAAGCCTTCCTTGACTACTCCCCACCCTCAGTGTAAATGTGGTCCCCCTGTCCATTTTACCTTTCCTTTGTATTCATAGCATGTTCGTAGTAATTGCATATTTTCTTGTGATTATTTAATGACTGAGTCATAAGCTCCTCTAGGTGGAAAGCTGATCTATTTTGCCCCTTTTGGTACACACAGTACCTAGCACATTGGTACTCAATAAATATTTGTTGAGTGAGTGAATGAATGAACAAGTACATCCTCATGCTGTGCTTGTTCCAAAGTGTCCATCTTTGTGGCAAGAGTCATGGGAAATGCAAGGAGGAGGAACAAGTCACAGTCCCTGCATTTTGATAGATTTGAGAAGATATTTCACGAACAAGACATTTCTATTCATTATCAGTTACTGAATAACAAATTACCCCAAAACTTAGCGACTTAAAACAATAAACATTTATAATCTCACACTGTTTCAGTAGGTCAGGTATTTGGAAGCAGTTCACTTGGGTGGTTCTGGCTCTGGGTCTCTCATGAGGTTTCAGTCAACATGTCGGCCAAGGCCACAGTCATCTGAAGGCTTGACTGGGACAGGAAGATCCACTTCCAAGGTGGCTCACTCACATGCCTGCCATTAGTACTGGTTGTTGCCTAGTAACCTCAGCTCATCACCACATGAACCTTTTCACAGGGCTGCTTAAGCATCCTCCTGACCCTGACATGGTGGTTGAATTCCTCCAGAGTAGGTGATCTAAGAGAGCACAAGCCAGAACACTGTCATTTCTGCCACATCCTATTGGCTACACAGGTCAGCTCTACTCATGGAAGGAGAAGACTGCACAGGAGTTGAGGATCACTGGGGGCCATTGGAGAGGCCAGCTACCAAGTCCTGAAGTGTGGTCCCCTGCATTTAAGTGTGAATTCAGAGAAGGGAACAATCTCTGTGATAACTAGATTTGGTTTGATGAAAGAGGTTGATTCACTCTGTATCGTGAAGGATGACTAGCCACTGGAGAGCCCTCCATGAATGGAGGGAAGGCAGGCCAGGTGGGAGCACAGCACGAGCAAAGGCACTGAGGCAGGGAACGGGCATCATTGTTAGAGAGTGGTCTGGCTGGAGCAGAGTGTGTGTGTAGTGAAGTAGAGGTAATAAGACAAAGTAGCTGGGTGACATTGAATTAAAGAGCCTTTGGATGGTTGTAAATAGGGAACACTGTGGAGTGCTGTGATCACTGACTATGCTGACCCAGAGCTTTAGGAAGCATCACTGAAGGTCAGCTTGGTCTGGGGAGAGACTAAAGCAGACACAGCCTTGGCCCGGTGAGAACCTGAATTAAGTTATTGGCATTAGGAGAAAAAAAGGAGGCAGAATTTTAAGTATTATTACAAAGAAAGAATCAACGCTACCCAGAAAGCCCGGGAAATGGAGGATGAGGTAAGGAGATGGGTCTGGACCTCAATTTCTCCTTGTACACAATGGGGCTGGGGGTGTGTGTTAGCACTTGCTCCACCCATCTGCCAGGGCTGAGGTGAGTATCATGTGATATGATGGATATGAAACTACTTTGATAGGAGAGAGGTTGTAGACACTGAAGGGATTACGATTGTAGGAACAGTTCGCATGGTGAGCAGTGTTTATTTTCGGTCAGAGGGAGGTAAGGTTGGGAAAAGAATAGGGACTATTTGGGGCCATGTCTGTCCAGCAAGCCATCCCTCTATCCTTTCCAGCCTGATGGATCTAAGACCCAACACATCTCTCTTCTCCTCTCTTTGTGCCCCACTGTTCTCCCAGTTACCCATCTGTAGTCTGAGCACTTGACTCCATGGGTCCCGGGGAACCTGCAATCTTACCCTTTTCCTCTGCCGCCCTACAAGCACACAGTAGTGAGAAGACTGTGCCAGGGGAGCATAGCCACTGCTAGTGGCTGAGCAACGTGAGAGACTGGGTCTTCTGGAGCCAGAAGCTGTAACCAAAGTGGTCAGATCAGAGGAGACGCTGACCCAGCCAGCAGACTCTGACCTGCAGTGGCTTAACCTCCATGTCTAATCTCTCCCGGTCCACTTAGTTCCTTGCCCCCAAAGCAATTTGTGGAGAAAACAAAGCTGTTTCCTCTTTGCTGTGCTTCTTGTACACACAGCCCAGTAGTTACTGATCCTCGTTGTATCAGTAATAATGAGTTTCTAGATTTGTATTGCAATTTCCAAGTACATTCACAAACATCATCACTAAGGGGCATATAACGAAAGATAGAGCTGTTGTGTATTAAGTATCCAGCCTCACAAATTACCACCTGGTTACTTTCATTCCGTAGGCCTCAGTCTTCTCATCTGTTAAATGGGATAGCAATAGAACCTATCTCCTCCAGTGACTGGGAGGATTGAATGAGGCTCAGTGCGGTGGCTGGCAGGTCGTGGTGATAGGGCAGAAACCTCACAGGGTGCCTGCAGGCTGGTTGGAGAGACATGTGGGGAAAAAGAAGTCTGCTTTTTTTGGGCTGCCTGGGCTTTTGTTAATAAATTTCCAGCGGGACGTTTCCGCCACTTGCCTTTTTTTAGAGACATGAAGAGAGGAGAATTGAAAACATTTCCTATGTTGAAATGAAAGGCACTATTTAATCTTGTCACCATCTGCCTGCGCTCCAGGCTGGGAGCCCACAGGCCCCGCTCCCTGTTTCCTAGCGACAGGCAGGCACACCTTCGCCATTAGAGAAAAACGCCCACTGCAAGGAATGCTTCTGCCCCAGGGAACTGGGAAAGAGGTGCCCCAGACCAGAAGGGGGCCCAGCCTTCCCTGGACGTTTGTCTTCAAACAGGCCACCCTGTTCTTCCTTCCCAGGGTCACAGAGCAGCAGGGCCAGCCCTTAATTTGCAAAGTCCTTGAGGGACCCTTGGTGCCCTGAGCCCCCTCGTCGTCCTCAGCAAAGCTCTAAGGCTGTCTTCATTTCCAAAATACCACAAATTGGGTGGCTTACAACAACAGAAATTTACTTCCTCACGGTACTGGAGGTCAGAAGTCCAAAATGAAGGTGTGGTTAGGGTTGGTCCCTTCCAGAGGCTTCCATGCCTGCCTCTAAGTTCCAGTGGCTCCCGCAAGCCGTGACATTTCTTGGCTTGTAGATGCGTCGCTCTCCTCACGTGGCTTTCCCCCTCTGTCTCTCTGTGTCCTCTCTCTGTCTCTTATAAGGACACTTATCATTGGGTTTAGGGCCCATCCTAATCCAGGATGACCACATCTTTCTATTTTTACCTTGATTACATCTGCAGAGACCCTCTTCTGAAATACGATCACCTCAGAAGATCTGAGGCTCCAGGTGGGCATATCTTTTGGGGGGAACCACTATTCAACCCACTGCAGAAACTGTCAAGTCTCCGGGGCTCCTCCTGTCCAGGTGAAAAAGTTTGATAAACTACCGTTAGAACAGTGTGTCGGATGCCCCTTGAGCCCACAGCGAAGGGGTGTATATTTTGAAAGTGGAGCTTGGGACAAGGCAACACCTAAACCAAAGAGGATGTAGCCCTCTTGGTGACATAACAGGTGTAGTGATTCCCCCAGGGAAATGCTTTCCGAGAAGGTGTCTTCCTGGTGACCCTGCTCAGCACAGGGCAGCAGCCATGCCTGTTCAGCTGTGCAAACGGGAGAGGCACACCTGCCCTGTCCTCCAGTTCCCCAGATATCCCCCTCTGATATTGAAACTGATGGCTGAAAACTGTCCATCTGAAATCCATCCTTTTAGTTCTTTTCCTTTTTAAAAAAACACACACAACAACAAAAAACTATCACGTGCACTTTTTTTTTTAATAGGTAATGCATTCTCCTAGTTTTAGCTTCCAAAGGAACAAAAGGATATTCTGTGAAGATTCTCCCTCCCACTCCTGTCTCCCAACCACCCGGTTCACCTCTCCAGAAACCACTGATATTTCAGTCTCATGTATTCTCCAGAGATGCATAAATAGAGATTTTCTTTTTCCCTTTACTGCATAAGTGGTAGCTACTAACACCCACTTTTGTAACTTGCTCTTTTCACCTTGCAATACATTCTGGGGATCTCTCCATAGCAGTCATATTTTTTTAAGTGGCAGAAGTAGCCACTGTGTGGAAATACTGCAGGGCACTACCCAGTGCCCTACTGATGGACACAGGGGCTGTTGCCTATGTTTCCTGCTGCTACAAACAGCTGCTGTGAATAACTTTGCATGTGCTTCGTGTCCTACACGGGTGAGAATAAATCTCTAGGGTAAAGTGCTAGGAGTTGCCAGGCTCCCCCTCCCTCCATCACAAACCTTCTGGACTCGCAGGCCCTCGGCTGAATGGCACAGCCTCCCGAGGGCCTGGCTGGTTTATTTTAAGATGGCAAGTGCTCTGCAGGTGGAAATGTGCCATGAGCTGAAGCTTCGCCTCCAGGCACAGTCTGTGTCGAGGTCCATGGACCCAGGGTGGGCTGGAGACTGCAGGCCTGGTCCCGGCTCCAGTTCTGCTCTGTGTGACTTTGGCAAATCATTCACCCTCTCTGGGACAGTGGGTACCTTAATCCCTGTCACTCCTTCTTTCCCAGTTTTGAGGATGAGATAGGCAAATGTGTTCCAGGGCTCACAGCGAGCTGCTCCAACAGCAATCACATCCTATTTATTACTAATAACAGTGGCTGTGAAATAGAGCGAACCCCATTTCACCCCTCCTGCTCGTATATTTCTTTCCAATCTTACGTCCTTGGCTCTCTGGAAAGAAGGATAAAGTTCAGGGAACGTCTTCCATTTTTGAATTACCTGGCCTGCCGGGGCAGTGTGGACCACAGACAGGCGGATCTGGGGGGTCTGGCCCCGCAGACCCCAAGGGTAGAGGAGTGTCCTGTGGGAGTTGCTATGGCCAGGTGAGGGGTGGGTGTCTGGGAGGACTTTCTGCCTGGAGGCCTTGAATACTGACAGCTAACATTTTCCTGGTACTTTACACTTTACAAAGTGCTTTCTCATATGCTTTCTCAGTTAATGTGTGATTCAGCCAAATTCTTAGTAACAGCGGATTTAAGCAGAAAAAGAATCTGGTGAATATTTAGGGTGGGAGCTCACAGAATTGCCTTCAATTTGAAGTATGCAGCTCAGAAGTCAGGTGGGAACCAGGAAAGAGGAGGTAAGGCCCCCATGGCCTCAGACACTAGATGTCACCCAGGCTGGACACAGGCCACCAGAGGCTGAGGTGACCTGTTAGCACAAATTGTCACCCCTGTTGCCCAGCTCAGACACTGTCTTGGGCCCACTGGGAGTGACCTCTGTGCTGCCCTTTCAAGTCACTCCAGGATGAGCGCCCCCTTCTGCCCTGGATGCCTGATGAGTGAACCCCAGGGCAGAGCCTGCACCCCGACTACCCTGGAGGTGGAAGTGGGTGGCGTTTTCAACTTCTCCAGTGGAAAGCCAGACGCTCCCATAAAGAGTTACAGAGGGGGATCCTCAGTCCTAAGAGGGGTGGGTCAGATGTAGGGCAGCAGAAGGGCAAGTGTTTATGACTATTTGCACAACAGTCTTAGGGTTTGGGTTACTCTATGCATATCTTATTTATAGAGGGATGCTGGGGGCGGGGTCTTTACCTGAATCGGGGCTACTGGGATCTTTATATCAAAATCTCTGCAGATCTGTCCTGACATCGTAGCTTACTGCTCACAATCAACATCCCGTTAGGGATGCAGTCCAGAGAGCCCTTCTAGAGCCTTCCTCCCCTAGAGAATTCAGAGGGATCATGGCCCAACCATCACCTTGAGTTTGGGCTTCCAGCTTTCAGAACTGTGAGGCATATTTCTGTTGTTTTAAGCTGTGTTTGTAGTGATTTGTTGACAGCCTTAGGAATCTAGATGACGGTGATTTGGTCACCCTAAAAGGTTTCCTGGCCACCGCCTATCTGGGCTCCAGCCTCATAGAGTCCCTCCCATCCCCCCCCAACTTATGATACCTCTGCCCTCAAGGGCCTGGATCTTGCAGCCCTCTCAGGGGTCCCCTCCTGGCTGGGAGGCCCACACTTCCCCTCTCCCAGCAGAGTCTCCTCACTAAGCTGCCACGTCAGGTAGGGGGCCAGCAGCTGGTCCAGGCGAGACCACCTGGGTCCCTTCCTTTCCTTCCGGGCCCCTGGGTCCCTAGCGCCCATGCTAAGAGCGATGTCTGTGGCTGGCACTGCTGGTGGAAGACATAGATCTTGGAAAAAAGGGCCCTTTGTGACTCTTGGGGCATTGCTGTGGCTTCCACGAGCTGTGGAAAAAATCGAAGAACCTGCAAGCCTAGCCTAGAAATGGTCTTCACAGGCTATGGGGCAGGGATTTCCTCCATCCGCTGGCTACTGGAGTTCTGCAGGCTGCGGTGCCCCAGGGGGTCTGCCTGGATGTGGTCCCTGGGGGTTGGTTAGGGAAGGAGGCTCTGAATGAATCCTGGGGCTCCAGGAGCCAGGACACCTGTGTGACCACTAGCGCATCGCTGAACTTTTCTATGCCTCAGCTGAGCCCTGCAAAATGAGAGCTTTGCCTTTGGTCACCCCTAAGTTCTCTTCTGGCACCAAAGGTCTGTAAGACCAAACCAGGTGCTGGGCTTTGGGGGTGGGGATGGTGTTTGTAGGGGAACAAAATTTGTCACCCCAAAATGTTTCTCTTTGGCATGAGGATCGATTTAGGCTGATTACTTCAAGGCCCAAAAGACCCAGGAAGAACCTTCGACCTTCCCCCTAACTGTCTAAAGAATGCACCTGTTGCAGGAAGGGAGCTGGCCCCATGGATGACTAGGGTATGAACTAGGTGTGTAGACAGGGAGGCACCCAGCAAATCTGTCTGTTAGAATTCCTCTCTGTGTCCTGCTGTCTCTGCAGGGCCCAGCAAACATTTGTTTACCAAACACTTGCTTTTCCTCTTTATGTCAGTTGCCTTCCTCCCCTTTGAGGTTTCAGATCACTACCCCCAACATCCTCTTTTGTCTTTAGCTGAAGATGGTATTTGAGGTGAGGGTTTCAGCAAGTTACTTAGTTTTCCTGGGTCTCTCCCATGTATACGTGTTATTAAACTTTTGTTTGATTTTTCTCCTGTTAATCTGTCTCGTATCAAGTTAATTGTTAGACTAGCCAGAACTTCTAAGGGTAGAGGAAACTGTCTTCCTCCCCAACAGTTTCAAAGGTAAATGAAAATCAAACCTGCCTGGAAGTACGTGCAGTCTAGTAAGGAAAGACAGACAGACAGACACTCAGCAGCAAAAGACATCCTCACAAGATGACAGGGAGAATAGGGACCCTCTCCAGCATCGGCTGTGCAGCCTAGACCCCAGCCTAGATGAGCAGCCTAGACCCCAGACAAATCACTAGGGACCCTGGAGTAGAACCCGGGGGGGTCCCAGCGTGCAGCCAGGGTGGAGTACCTCTCCTGGGGAGCAGGGCACTGGAGGACAGGGGACAGACCTCCCAGAGGGTGGGGAAATGGTACCTAAGGGAAGACAGACTTAGCTCCACCTCCTACCTAGGTGTCTGGGCTTTTATGGTATAAATTGGAATAAAGAAGAAGTGGACACTTGAAGAGTGGCTGGATGTGGTTTATATTGGAAAGGGCAGGAAGTAAGCTGGTTGAGAGCGTGAAGGAGCAGGGCTGAGCCACGGTGGACGGTGTCATCAAGCCGTCCTCTCTGCTATTATTATAATCTGCCTTTGGTATTTTATCAGATGACTGCAGTAAAGATTTATACTGTCTTTCAGTTACATTGGATGCCAGACTGAGGATTCCTTCAGTGTTGAGACTGATGTCAAGGTGAGCAGAAGCCAGCTGATCCCGGAGGTTGCAGGTGGGTGGAGCCTGCGTACACGGCAATGTGGCGGGGGCGGGGGAGGGGGGGTGCCCAGGTGGGGAACTGTGGAGTAAAGGCAAAGCGGTGGGCAAGCACTTTGTGTTCAGGGCTGAGAAAGAGCAATGTGGCCCAAGGTGCCAGTTTGTGGTGGTGAGGAGGGGGAGGGGAGGGTGGAGGTTACCTTCTGGAGCTGTTTCAGTGCCAGGCTAAGGGGTGTCTACTTGGCTTTTAAGCATGAGGAGACACTGCACGTGGAGGCACATGAGGTCATCAGTGTGGCAGAAGGTTCTTCAGGTCTGTGTGCCTCCTTCCCTCCCTCCTTTCATTGCTTCTTTCCACCGAGAACGAAACCGCCCTTCTCCTCAGATGAAACTCAAGCCCAGCCACATCTCAGACTGGGACTTGAACCCAGGGGATGGGACCCAAACCCACTGTCTTTTTAATTAAAACCGCTCACCTGGTCGGAAACTGCAGAACTCATCTCAGGACTTAATAAAGCTCAGGTTCTTTTGTCTCAGCACAGAAAGTATTCAGCGAGAAGCAAAGCCACAGGCAAGACGTGATTTATTAGTACAGGATGCTTGTGAGAGATACAAGTGGGCAGGCAAGGGAGTGCCACCCTGAGAACTTAGTGGGCTACAGTTTCATAATCAAAGGAACGTGGGGAGGGGGAGATGACCACCTTCTTCCTTTTTCTTTTACTCTTCCATCATTAACTCCTCCTACACATCGGGAGGGGGAGTTTTTGACCCTCTATGGCCCTGTCATGGTACTATGGAAATGAACAAAAAGGTGGTAACATATATTAAAATATGGTAAATCATCTCAGGTTTCAGTATAATGTTATCTTTTCCTTATATATTTGTTTGTAGTGCATGCAGAGAAGCATGTCCTAGGAATCATTAACTTACTGACCTCATTGGGCAGGATGTGGGTCTCATTCCACCATTGTTTTGTTTGGGGGCATGTCTCATGCTTCTATTGGCGGTTTTGTTGCTAAGCAAGGCCGCTTGGTTTAGCTGTTGAGCAAGCCCGCTTTCTTGAGTGATCGTTAACTTCCAGGGGACTCCCATACTTTTCTCTCTACTTACAGTCCCTTAGTGGGATTAACCATTTAATCACCTACTTTGTCTCTTTACCCTGTCCCTGTCAAGAACACCTATGGGAAATCAGTCTTGATGGAGGTTGCAGGAATCACAGTGAGATCCAGCCCCACCTTCTAGGAGCTCGCCTCTGGCTGGGGAGACCAATAGACAAGAAACATCCTCTAATGTGGTCTAGTGGGTGCACAGAACAAGTTGCCTGGGAGCACAGAGGAGGGATCCCCAAACTCAGCCTGACTTCTCAGAGCTGGGGTCAATTGAACTGAGTCTCAAAGAATGAGTCATTATTCCAGGCAAAGAAAGGAACAGAAAACACATCTGATGTGGGGAATGGTCATTGTTTGGGGTTGGGACTCTGGGGTATGTGTGTGTATGTGGGGAAGAGGAGGGGGGAGGTGAGCCTAGAAATACAGAGCATGACCAGATGGTAAAGGGCCTTGAATGCCCCACAAAGGACTCTACCCTTACCTCAGAGCCCTGGTAAAGGTCAAACACAGACAGACCTTTTCCCTTTTGCCCCTCACCAACTTCCAAGCTCTTTATCTCAGAATAATCAGCTAAGATTAGAACTGTTTGTCCCCCTGAAACTAGCTAGACACAGATGAGCGTTACCTGTTCAGCTAATCGATACTTCTACTGATTACAAACACAAATCTAACTGTAAATCACCCCACCTTTAACTCATAGTTACAACTTGTAATCACCTCACTTGTAACGCCTCCCTATCAAAGTCTAAGGCAAACCACTGAGACACTCTGATCTTCGCATCCGGGAGGTGCTAACTTATTGCAATATCCTGGATAAGCTAATCTCCTTACAGGTCCAGTTTTTGTCTTTGACACCATGATACGCTTGCTTTTTCCAACTTCCTATCCCCTAGAAGTGTCTTCTAGGGGATAGGTGAGAAAAATATTCTTTATTCCTATTTTATGCTTGGGGGAAAAAATGACACTCTAGGATGTTAAAAGCAACTTTCACAAGATCACAAAACAGGAGTGGACCCGAGTCTAGAGTCTGGGTTTCCTGATTCCTGCGACTTCTAAGGCTGATGTCTGCTTCCAGCTCTGAAATCAGAGCCAGCCCAAGCCAGACTGGTAGCTTCTGCTCTTGAGATCAGGGTCTGTCACACTGTGGCAGGGTCCTCTCCTCATCTGCCATAATCCCAGGACTGGACCATGTGTGATGATCCTAAAGCCCTGGAGCTAAAAGGGCTCTTGAGAGGTGATGTGGTCCAGGCTCCATTTTTCAGAATTGACAACAGACTCGTGAGGTTTAGTGACTTGTCCAAGGTCACACAGCAAAACAGGTCCTCCATAGAGCAGGGGTTAGTGGTGAGAGTGGGGAAGACACTTCAGGAGGAGATGTGACCTCTGACCTTGCAAGTTACCTCCTGGCACCTGGATCAGCAGCTGGGATACACCCTTCTCTGGGCCATGCCTCAACCCATTCCTCCCAACCAGTTCTCAGGGTTTGGAGGGAAGCTTTCCCTCCAGTTTGATAGTTCAGCCCATTCAAATAAGCTGCCTAGCATCTCCCAGCCCCACAACTGCAAAGTGGAGTCTGTACGTACACTGACCCCTAAACTAGTTGTTGAGGTTTTGAAGGGCCAGAAATGGGTTGTTTCTAGGAAGGGGATCTGTGGTCAGCTGATAAATGGCCCCCAAAGATATCCAAAGATGTCCTCATTCCTGAAATCTGTGAATGTATTACTTTAAATGGCAGAGGGACTTTGCAGGTGTGATTTAAAGATTTTGAGATGGGGAGATTATCCTGGATTATCTGAGTGTGCCCTGAATACAATCACAAGTGTCCATGTAAGAGGAAGGCAGAGGGGGATATGATGATGGAAGAGGTGGAAGAGATGTGATGACAGAACCAAGAGGTCAGAGTAATGCAAGGAAGGGGTCATGAGCCAAGGAGTACAAGTAGCTTCCAGAAGCTGGAAGATGCCAGGAAACAGATTCTCCCCTTGAGCCTCCGGAAGGAACCAAACCTGCTGACATCTTCATTTTAGCCCTAAAAGGATCATCTTGGACTTTCAGCCTCCAGGACCGTAAGAGGCTAACCCACCTCCGCCACTGCCTCGCGATTGTAAACTCTGCCCCTCCCCCAAGAATGCAGAGAAAGCCTGGGCAGGGTGACCCCAATTCACGCTTGGGCTCACACTGTCCTTTCTCTGTCCTGAGACCTCTCCCCAACCAGGCTGCGACTCCTGGAGTGTGGCGTGGCACAATATATGGCTTTGCTAAATAATACTATACCCCACATTTGTAGACTCTACCTTCTCTGTGTCCTTTCCCAGGTACAATCTAATTTTTTTTTTTTTTTTTGGTTGCATTGGGTCTTGATGGCCGCGCCTGGGCTTTCTCTAGTTGTGGCGAGCGGGGGCTACTCTTCGTTGCGGTGCGCGGGCTTCTCATTGCAGTGGCTTCTCTTGTTGCAGGGCACGGGCTCTAGGCACGCGGGATTCGGTAGTTGTGGCTCGCAGGCTCTAGAGTGCAGGCTCGGTAGTTATGGCGCACGGGCTTAGCTGCTCTGTGGCATGTGAGATCTTCCCGGACCAGGGCTCGAACCCGTGTCCCCTGCATTGGTAGGTGGATCCTAAACCACTGTGCCACCAGGGAAGTCTCCAGTCTAATTTGATTGACACCATTGTCCCAGAAGGTAGGCAGAAATCATTGCCACCATTTAGAGACAAGGAAATTGAGATTCACAGAAGCCACGTGGCTTGCGTGGGTCACACAACCCATAAGGGGCAGGATTCTGCACTGGAACATGAGATTTTTTCTTTCTATCCCACTGTGCTCCCTCATCGGGTTAACAACTTTTAAAAACAGTATCACCACCCCTTCCAAAAAGAGCCCACTCTCTAATTTTCTTTCCATTTTGAAAGCGCAGGCCCCATTTGCAGACAACCTTGAGCTGGAAATAGCACAGTATCAGAATGATGTATTGGGATGATTTCCTCAGGCTTCAGGGTGGGTTCCTGGGATTCAGGATTCGCATTAACCACTAATCTTGAGCTCGTTCTTCCTGAAAAGGACTCTGGTAAGGATAATTGGTGCACATTCATCACCAAGGCCACTTTTCTATAAATGCAGAGCCTGAAGGCCCAGCTCTCACTATTCTGATTAACACTGCTCCTTGCAAAGAAAGAAAAACGGCCTTTGATTAGCTTCTGCCCCAACTCGGAGAGAGGCCAGTCCAATCAAAAACCACTTCAGCTAAGGGAGAAATGGATGTCACAGAGCAGTGGTCTCCCGATCCCAATTGACTTTTCCTTTTCAATTTCTCTTTCATTTAATAACCTCTTCTTCTGAAATGACTGATGTCACTGTCCTGCATCCAGGGGCTCTCTCAGCTAAAGTATCCGAGGCGTAGAGCGAAGAGCAACTGTCCATCTATCACAAGGCGTGCCGTACCTTCCCACAAAACCTGAATTGAGCACTTCCTGGGTACCCACGGCATGCTTCAAGCCTATCTTGATGCCCAGGGAAGCCAAGACAAGGTCCCTGCCCTCGAGGAACTCACAGGCCTGGGGAAGAAGGGGGAGCGAACACACAAGAAGAAATACAAGAAAAACAAATGTCTGGGCCTCCAGTGCGCTCCATGTGTCAGGCCCCAGGGAAATAGCAGTAAATGGACAGATAAAAATTCCTGCATCCTGGACGGAAGAGAGACATAAGTAAACTATAGAGTCAGTTAGAAGACAGTGAGCGTCATTGTGGGGGGCTAGGGGGCAGATCAAGCAGTGGGCAGGGTAAGGAAGGGTTGTAATTTTAAAGGGGGTGCTTGAGTCAAGGTCAAAGGGAGGTGAGGGAGCAAGCCCTGAAGATACCTGGGGAAGATGTTCTGGGAAAAGGGAACGGAGGAATGGAAGGATCTGAGCCAAGGGCAGGTGTGGAATTTCTGAGAAACAGTAAGTTTAGAAAGTAGGCACTTTCTTGGCCAGGGGTTGTGAGACGGGAAGGGCCCTTTTTAAAAGGAGTTACTCTAGGCAGCAGTATAGGTAATCCTCTCTGAGCCTCCATTTCAGTTCTCTGTTCGGTTCCAGTGAGGCTGGAAGTTTGCTGGGGGAGGAGCGTGGGAGGTGGTAGGTCACAGAGGTGAGGAGGAGGGGCAAATCACCTGGGGGTCTTAGCAGCCGTTTTGCTCTTCAACGGACACCAGTGAAAGGTTAGGCGCAGGGGAGAAATGTGATCACATGTTGGTTCTAAAGGGATTACTCTGTATTAGGAATAGTCTGGACTATTCTAAGGGTAGAAGAAGGGGGAGAAGTTAGTATTGATACAATAGGGTTGATAAGTATATGCGTAATGTTTCTAGTTTCCAAAGTGGCTGTGCATTTTGCATTCCCACCAGCAATGTATGAGAGTTCACTTGTCAACACTTGGTGTTATCAGTCTTTAGTTTTAGCCATTTGAGTGTGTGTATAGTAGTATCTCGTGATTTTAATTATTTTTCCTGGATGACTAATGACGTTGAGCATCTTTTCATGTGTTTGCAGTAGAGAGCTGCTGGGGGTTTGGAGCAGGGTGGTGGCTGCAGAGATGACGAGAAGGGTCTGAGTCTGGATATAAGAGATCTGGAAAGAGGAGTGGGGTGATGTACTTCAGATGGGAGAGCCAAGGGGCTCTAGAGCTGGCATCCTTCCTGAGTCCTGTAGGAGAAGGAACCACATCCAGACAAATTATATCTCTGCTAGAATTTTTGTCCCCAATATCCCTCTTCCCCTTCTTCTGAGGTGACAGAGCCCTGATTTGGGCTGGGCACATGGCTATCCAGAATGTACTTCCCAGCCTCCCTTGCAGCTAGGAGAGGCCAGGTGACTAAGTTTTGGTCAATAAGATGTGAACAAAGGAGTTGAGGGCAGCTTCCAGAGCCTTCTTTAAAGGACAGCTGGCATGTACTCTTCCCTTAATGTCCTCTCCCTCCGGCCTTTTGCCTTGAACATGAAAACCACTATAGGCTCTACCTTCAAGATGGTAGATTCCAGAACTAAAAGGATGCTGAGCCCCGGGCACCATGGAGTGCTCTGTCAGCCCTAGACCACCACCTACTGACTTCTTGAATGAGAGAGAGGGGAAAATACATTTCTAGTTGGTTTCAACCATCTTTATTTTATTGTTGGTGATGCTCTCAGAGAACCTAATCTAAACTGATATGTCAACCAACAGTGCCTGTTGTCAAGAGCTTCTTGGAGGAAGGGGTACATACACTTAGCCTCCAGGTGGGTAGGATTTAGAGAATCAGTGGCCAAGGTGGTGGGCACTCTAGCCTGAGGCAGGATGAGAAGTGGGCCTGGCTTGGGGGTGAGACTACAGAGGAGAATCTGCGCTGTGTTAAATGGCCCCTGCAGAAAGGCTACCCCCGTGTTTAACTTAAATGTATCACATTGCAGTTTAAACCCCCTTCCCTTATTCACAGGGAATAAGCCTGGCTTCACTGTTGGAAAGCTGAGCCTCTGTGTACCCTTAGACGTGATTAAATGCCACCATACCTCTCCACACAGCCAGCCAGCCAGGCCGAGCTCAGTCCTAACCTTCCTCAGTCCTAACCATCTGGTTCTCTAAATACGTTATTTTCATCCCCAAAGTCCAGCTCCCAGACCAGACAGAGTGAGCTGGCCAGGGCAGGAAGCCCATCTCCTCCCTCAGCATCCTCCCGGGCCTGACCTGCTGGGCTCTCGCTGGTAGAATAGCTCTGTCCTTCTCCAGGCCACCTCCCAGACTCTCCCTGTTACTCTGCACCAGAGAAGCCGGGCACCAAGCACGGGACCCTCTGGCAGCTGAGCCAGGCTGAGTATATGGCAGAGCTGCCCGGCAGGGGCCTCCTGTCTTCTCGTTCCTGCCTCCCAGAAGCCTCCCTGATGTCAATTATCTGAGATGCAGGACCACCCACCACCAGAACGCCCAATCCCAGAGCCCAGAGAACATCTTTGTTTCTCAGACACCCATCCAGATGCTGAGGATTTTCTGCACCCAGACATGCAAAACAAAAAAGTGTTCTTATTTGCATGTGGACTCCATCAGAGCGCTGTGCCGGCATTGCACCGGGAAGAGCGGGACAGCTTTTCTCTCGAGGTCGATCGAGGTGCCTTGGACCCTGGTCAAGGATGCCTGGGTGCTGGTTCTGTTCACTGTGGAGACAGTGGGAGGCAGACAGGGAGGAAGGAAGGAGGCGGAAACGAGAGGCACTGCCCTCCGCCCAGGATCCGTGGGTTCCTGTGGTGAGTGTGGTTCCTTTCTTCCACCAAGGGTGCCTCTAGAAGGCAAATTGGATTCTTTTCTAATAATCAAATTTTGATTACTCAGAAGTCAGTCTAGCCTCCTCTCCAAGCTTCTGGTGAGTATGAGATGAGCAAGAGAGTTACACAGATGATATGAGTCCAGCTGAAAATGAAGAAACTGGGGCTTTAGGTAGCAGTACAGCCTCGTCTCAGAGACTTTGAAGCTTTTGCTTGGGCTTTTTGAAATACTGTCAGTAACCCATAACACCCCCTACCCCCATTCCCTCCCTGACTCGTGCTCAGGGCCCAGCTTGAGAACCGTCGCCAAGTCCAAGAAATGCCTCTGGGACAGCAGCTCTTCGAGCAGGTGTTTCAGGGCCTCACTTGGGGGTATCCTAGGGTCCCCCAACCATCTGCAGTGCATCAGGGTGAGTCCTGATCTGGGGCTTCCCATTCCTAGAAATTCCAGCAAAGTTCTTCGAACGCCCAGAGATGCTGATTGTGGGAAAAGTATGTGTATGTGCAGTGGAGGGTGGGGGGAGGAGCTTGGGTTTCTTGAGGAAGCTAATTTTATGACTAATTAAATCTGAGACGATGTGGAGAATCCTAGCACTGATTTGCAGCACTCCTCACGATGCTCTTCACACCTTCAGTTTACCCAAAGGGCAGGTTTTTTTTTTTTTTGCGGTACGCGGGCCTCTCACTGTTGTGGCCTCTCCCATTGCAGAGCACAGGCTCCGGACGCGCAGGGTCAGCGGCCATGGCTCACGGGCCCAGCCGCTCCGCGGCATGTGGGATCCTCCCGGACCCAGCACGAACCCGCGTCCCCTTCATCGGCAGGTGGACTCTTAAACACTGCGCCACCAGGGAAGCCCCCAGGTGATTCTTATAAGGCTCAGGGAAGTCTAAGGACCTCAGCTGCAGGGACACACTTGCAGGAAACATGCAGCCAGTGATTGCTTTTGCAGTTCACTCTTTACACAGCCCTTCCGACCTGTGGATTCCTTCTTTTGATGCGTTAATGGGCATTTGGGGGAAACAGGGAGCTACTTGATCTCAATAACACTTTGTATAACTCTGTTCTGATAAATATTTTATAGTTTAGCTTCAGAGGTCAATTTGATTTAGCTATATCTGGTGAAGACATTCAATTTTTTTTTATCCTTTTAGCTAGAAAGGCTGCCATTGTAAAGTTGCCCTGTGCTCCTCTGTCGGTCACCCCCTGCAGACCCCCAGTGCGCCCTGTGCTCAAGCAGATGTAGTGTGGTTTGTGCCCTTTGTTCTGGGTGAAAGGTGTATGCCGGGGTGTTTTGGTTTTTGTCTTTTTAGTTTTGCAAGACAAGAGTTTGTGCCGCCCTGTGCTTAGAGCTCTAAATCCGACTGCTGGTGGGGATGGAGCGAGGGCATATTTGCATAGAGAGTCTGGGGAGGGTAGCTGTGTGTCTGGGTTTGGGTTGGACCATTCCGTGTGTGCCCAGTATGCTGATGATACATTACAGCGCCCCCTTCCAACTCATTTGCCACTTTGGACAACAAATTATAAGGACACCATTGCAGGAGCCTCTTGGGAAGCAAAGGATCAATATTCTGACCCCTTTCTTTTTGAGGATAAGTTTTCCTTAAAAAGTTCTGTGGCCTGGGGTACCCTGACTGAGATCATAAGATGACACGGGAGGTGGGGTGGGGGGGCTTCCCTGGTGGCGCAGTGGTTAAGAATCCGCCTGCCAATGCAGGGGACACAGGTTCAAGCCCTAGTCCGGGAAGATCCCACATGCCGCGGAGCAACTAAGCCCGTGCGCCACAACTACAGAGGCTGTGCCCTAGAGCCTGAGAGCCACAACTACTGAGCCCATGTGCCACAACTGCTGAAGCCCACGCACCTAGAGCCTGTGCTCCACAACAAGAGAAGCCACTGAAATGAGAAGCCTGCACGCCTCAACGAAGAGTAGCCCCCGCTCGCCACAACTAGAGGAAACCCAGGCACAGCAATGAAGACCCAATGCAGCCAAAAATAAATAAATAAATAGATAGATAGATAAATAAATAAATAAATATTTTAAAAAAGGAAGATGACACAGGGGACCCCAGGGAGCTCCTTGGAAGGGAATGGGAAGGCTGCATGCAGGTCCAACGCCGGCGTGGAGCGGACCACTTCTGGGTATTACGTGGCCCTGGGGCTGCAAACCTCTCCCAGCACCCCAGCCCCACTGGCTCTGTGTGCCTGTGTGTCCACCCTACGTGCTTCCACTCATTCATTCATTCGTTCAGGCATGTTTACTGCACCTGTCCTGTGCCAGGCTCTGATCCCGCTGAGGGACACAGCAATGAAAAATAAATACCTTACCTTACTGGAGATTGTTTTCTAGTGAGAGTCGTAGGACATTTTTTAAAGGAGCAAGTAAAATACTGTGTCATACGGTATTAAGTGTGATCGAGGAAAACGAGTCAGAGTAAAGGGGGGCGGGCAGTTATTTTACATTAAGTGGTAAGGGGAGGCCTAAGGGAAGGGAAGCTGCTGGGAGAGTTCCAGGCAGAAGGCGCAGCAGTGCAGGGGCAGGACAGGCTTCTCCGGTCACAGTGTAGCTGGAGACGGGGGCGGGGGTGGGGTGGGGGATGCGGGCGGGGCGGGCCTTGTAAGCAGTCGGAGAGGAAGGCAGGAAGGTAATGAAATGTTCCTTTTTATACTGTCAGGGAGGAAAAATATGTTTTTCCTCTATCCTTTGAAGTTTTTGGCTGGAGCCCCTGTAATAAAAGACAGATTGAGAAAAGCATACACATTTATCTAATGTAAGTTCTGCATGACTCAGGAGCCTTCTTAAGGAAATGAGAAACTGAAGAAGCAGTTAAGCCTGAGTGTTTTAATGCTGGGTTTGGTGAAGAGTACAAAGTCGTGAGGAAACATCATGGGACTGATGGGGTTTAGGACACACTCCCCCAAAATGCAGCACCTTGGCATACTACATATCTTAACCTCAAAGAGTTTGAGAAATAGCAGAAGCAAGAAGGTCACTCTGACACCCACCCCTTCGCCCTTCTTCCCTGAGAACAGCAGAAGGTACATGTGAAAGGTACCCTCCCCGTACCAGCAGGAAGGGAGGCATCCTTATCACCAGAGTCAGGGAATTTAGGGCTTAGAAGGCTATATAAACGAACCTTGTTTCTCCTTCACCATTAACTGCCTCCAATCCAAGCCCTTTGGTCAATTCTTTACAAATGTATTGTTTCCTGTCTAAAAGGTATAAACGCTGTCTGCTCTGGTCACTTCTTTGAGTCTCATATCTTTGTGGGGCTCTCCTACGTACACACCTAATTAACTTTGTCTTTCTCCTGTTAATCTTTTTGTTATAAGAGGGTCTCAGCCGAGAGCTTAGAAAGGTAGAGGGAAAATTACTGCTCCTCCCTCACAGGACAAAGCAGGTATAAGCTCAGGGTAGTAACTGGGGGAAACTCAACAGGGCTTGTTCGTTAGGATTCTTCTGGGTGTCCGTCTGTCTTGGAGATGAAGCTGCTCTTTCCTCTGGGTACAGGGAGGGTACCTCGCAGGAGGGTCTTATGACCTGCTTCAGGAGAGAAGAGTGGGGCAAGGTCAGAGTGAACTTCCTGCATCTGCGATTTTCTCAAATTCCTTCAGCTTAAAATCTTCAATACATATACCAACGTGCTGTATTTTGGGGTAGCATGTTCTAAACCCTGTCAGTACTTAGCAGAACTTTGAATACAGAAATAACATAATCTAACAGGAAACCCCTGTACAAACTTTTATAGCAGCTTTATTTGTAGTAGCCAAAAGCTATAAGCAACTCAGATAACCTTTAAAATGTGAATGTTTAGGGCTTCCCTGGTGGCGCAGTGGTTGAGAGTCTGCCTGCCGATGCAGGGGACACGGGTTCGTGCCCCGGTCTGGGAAGATCCCACATGCCGCGGAGCGGCTGGGCCCGTGAGCCATGGCCGCTGAGCCTGCGCGTCCGGAGCCTGTGCTCCGCAACGGGAGAGGCCACAACAGTGAGAGGCCCGCGTACCGAAAAAAAAAAAAAAAAAAAAAGTGAATGTTTAAACAAACTGATATATCCACAACAATGGACTAATACTTTGTGATAAAAAGGAACAGACTGGGGCTTCCCTGGTGGCGCAGTGGTTGAGAGTCCGCCTGACGATGCGTGGGGACGCGGGTTTGTGCCCCGGTTCGGGAGAATCCCACATGCCGCGGAGCGACTGGGCCCGTGAGCCATGGCCGCTGGGCCTGCACGGCCGGAGCCTGTGCTCCGCAGCAGTGGGAGGCCTGTGTACCGCAAAAAAAAAAAAAGGAACAGACTGTTAATACACATAACAGCTTGGACGAATCTCCAGGAAATGATGCTGGTTGAAAAAAGCCAATCCCTAAGAGCTATATACTATAATTTAGATAACATTCAAAACGACAAAGTTATATAGACAGAGAAGAGATTATTGGCTGCCAGAAGACCAGGGTGTGGATGAGTGTGGGCGTGGCTATAGAAGGGCAACAGGTGAGATCCTTGTGGTGATGGATAGAACTATTCTGCCTCTTGACTGTACCAGTATCAGTATCCTGGGTGTGATATTGTATCAGAGCTTGGCAAGGTGTTACCATTGGTGGAAACTGGATAAAGTACACGTGGATATCTAATGGGATCTCTCCATATTACTTATGACTATACATAAAACGATCTCAAGGGCTTCCCTGGTGGCACAGTGGTTAAGAATCTGCCTGCCAATGCAGGGAACATGGGTTCGAGGCCTGGTCGGGAAGATCCCACATGCTACGGAACCCCTTGCGCCTAGAGCGTGTGCTCTGCAACAAGAGAAGCCACTGCAGTGAGAAGCCCGCGCACCACAACAAAGAGTAGCCTCCGCTCCCCGCAACTAGAGAAAGCCTGTGTGCAGCAACGAAGACCCAATGCAGCCAAAAATAAATAAATTTATTTAAAAAAATTTTTTAATGATTTTACCAAAATTATTTTTTAAAAATTACAACCTCTTCTCTGTGTAGGATCATCAAAACCACCTTGGAACTGTTCTGTGAAGCCACTCCATCGACTCCCTTTGTTATATAAATGTGAAACTTCTGGGCCTCTCAGGCACTCTTGATTGGCTCCTCTCACCTTTTGTATGCAGAGAAATAGGAGATAATTTGCATAAGGAGCCCCAGGGCATTCTGGTAGGGAAGGTAGTAGTACCCTAACTCCTACTGTCTGATGTGGCCATAGACCAAAGTCTACAGACTGCAAGGAACCCCAAGGTCTCCATGAGGGTCAACAGGACCCACAGAGACTGAGGCTGGAAGGCCCTCTGGACCCAGCCACACCAGTGCAGTGATGCACTGCAGGAACCATGAAGAGATCCGTTAGGGAGATTCTGTAATGGAGAGAGCCTGACCCGGGAGGCCAGGTGTGGGCCCCTGCAAAGGCCAGCAGAGGTGCGGGCCTGAGTCAGTGGACAAGTTTAGTTCTCTGTTGGTATGGGCAGGCCTGCCTTCAACAGCAAACCCCAAGTAGCATTTGTAATAATTTGAGAGAGAGAAGCCTCTAGAGGAAGACAATGGACTTTCCACTGATAAGGGCCAGTGAGAGCTGGGAAGACTAATTCGAAAATCAAAGAGGTATCATTGTATTTGCACCTCATGCTCATAGAACACATCATGTTTGTTTCAAAAGAGACTGAAATTGGCCCTATGAGGGACAGTCTCTGTTTACCACAGCCCTGAGTTCAGTATTTCTTGACAATTGCTATTAATTTTAAACAATCCCAACACAGCAGCCTCTCTTTCCCTCCCTGACCTTCTTCAGGGTGTTGCCTCTGTCCATTATTCTCTCTCCAACTTGCTCAGAACTCCAGGTGGAGTCGATTCAGGAGCAGTCAAGGTTGCAAGCAGGCACGGAACGATCATTCTGGACCAGAATCTGCCATGCCCACCACCCCAAACCATCTAGTTACCTTAGGTCTGTGAGTTTGGGACAGTTAGGGAAGCTCTCATAGACACCAGACAGCTGTGTTCTAGATGAGCAAGGCATATCAGACATGTTTACTCTTTAGGAGACAGAAGCCTACTCCGAATGGTAAGTGCATGGTGGTTCCCTATAAGGAGAGAGCTGTCAATCTCACAGGCATCATGGGACTAGAAAGCATGCAGCCAGGAAATCCTCATGGGGCCCGGACCAGGGAAGGTCGGAACCGTCAGGGAGGGGGAAATATCCCCCTCTGCCCCTCATGAGTTCCTGTGGCTGGACTAATAATAAAATCAACACAAAGATTAACAGGAGAAAAAGAAACACATTTTAATTCATGTGCACAGAGGTCTCATAGAAATAGGACCTAAGAAGTGGCCGGAGCAGGCAGCTTTTATAGTTTTTAGACAAAAAAGACAATAACTTTGTAAGGAGTTGACAGGACAAAGAAACGTAGGTTTTGGTGCTTAATTGGTGAAGAATCTAAACAGTTGGGGCTTGGGGTAGTAAATTAAAGTTACAAGGTTTGTTTATCCACGTTGTTGGAAGACAGAGGAAATGAAAGGTGCCCACCGAAATAAGAAGGCATCTTGAGACCGAAAAAACGAGGCAGGCAGCTCCATATCCTCAGTGGATCAATTTATTATAGGGTAACTTAGAGGGTGGGGTCGGGTGGATGACAGTACAGAAGCATTCGCAGCACTCCGCACTGCCGAGGGGCCATGGGGACAATTTTATAGTTAAGTTAGGGTATGGGGGTACAGGCTTGGAAACGGGACGTGCATTCCTAAGTCAAGATTTATGAATAGGTAACCAACCTCATGGGTACCGGCAATACATCAACAAAGGTCTTCATTATTGTTTGGGGACAAAAAGAGCATAGAGGCCACATGGTCCTAATGATCGTTAAACAATATCTGTTAACTACAAAGCCCTTGGCACAGATAAGTGATTTACTGTACAGTCCTGAGCAGAGTCAGCAAAAGGACAGGACGAGCCATCCAGGCCCCAGATAGCGTCAGTTATGCTAACAGACACACAAGAGCTTCTTGGCCCAATATGTCCTTCTACCTGCAGGTGCAGGGACTGCACCTTTCATATGAGAGAGGTATTTCCTACTTCCAGGGAGACAGAGAGGAGGGTTAGTGGTTTTTGTTTTTCCCTCTTTTTTTGGCTGTGTTGGGTCTTCATTGCTGTGTATGGGCTTTCCCTAGTTGTGGCGAGCAGGGGCTACTCCTCATTGCGGTGCGCAGGCTTCTCATTGCAGTGGCTTCTCTTTGTTGCGGAGCACAGGCTCTAGGTGCACGGGCTTCAGTAGTTGTGGCACGTGGGCTCAGTAGTTGTGGCTCGTGGGCTCTAGAGCACAGGCTCAGTAGTTGTAGCGCACGGACTTAGTTGCTCTGCGGCATGTGGGATCTTCCCGGACCAGGGCTCGAACCCGGGTTCCCTGCATTGGCAGGCGGATTCTTAACCACTGCGCCACCAGGGAAGTCCCTGTTCTTCTTGTATCGGCTGTTTCTTAAACAACTTTAATGCAGAATAATCAATATGCCACTGAGGCATGTTTTGGGGTGGCCTGCCCTGGGCCCCAACAGAACCAAAGCTTTCCCTGACATCTCCCAGGGAGCCACGGGGACTGGAAGAGCCCGCACCATCCTCCTGCTCTCAGCTTCCCCATGGTTTCTCGGCCCCTCGGTGACCTCACATTGTACGTGACTTTGACATAACCGTAGACTGTGAAGGGGAAAATTCCAAGGAAGAGGCATGTGCTGGGTGATCACCTTGAACCCTTCCTTCTGCAGTGGGAGCCCTTTATCCACAGGCAGATTCTCTCTCTAGGGCAGGTAATCTGGATCAGGTCCTGTGCCTGCTCCAGGCTGGCCATCTCTGATGTGTATTTTGAGGGCATTGGGAAACTCACAGTTTTTCCACCTCCCTGCTCCAGAAATACCGCTATCAGAGCCTCTTTGGTGTTAAGCCGTCTCCAGGCAAGGCCTCAGTGCTGGGGAGGAGCAGGGATAGAAGACAGGACTCGGGCCCAGCTCCCTAGGTACCTATTCCCTGAAGAACTGTAATAAAAGGCAGTTTGTGATGAGTCACAGAAGAGAATCTCACGCTACAAACGTGTTTGTGTAGGGAGGTGCGTTGGCAGATGTTCAGGCTGGGGTGAGCGCCATCTGAACTGCAGTCTAAGAGCTGTAACCACTAGGGCTGGGAAGGTCAGAGAAGTCGAGTTCCTGGAAGAAGTTGAACTAGAGCTCGCAGGTCCACGATGGGGCAGACTTGAGGATGCTTAGGAAGAAAGGGGGCCATTGAAGAGGGGAAATAATCCCAAAGGTGTTTGTTTTTGTTTTTGCGGTACACGGGCCTCCCACTGCTGTGGCCTCTCCCGTTGCGGAACACAGGCTTCGGACGCGCAGGCTCAGAGGCCATGGCTCACGGGCCCAGCCGCTCCGCGGCATGTGGGATCTTCCCAGACCGGGGCACAAACCCGTGTCCTCTGCATTGGCAGGCGGACTCTCAACCACTGCGCCACCAGGGAAGCCCCCCAAAGGTGTTTAAGACCCAGCTTCAAAACTTCGAGTCTTCCCAGTGACTCAAAATAAGATTTAAAGAATTAAAAACAAGATACATTCAAATATAAAATGGACATGTACCAAAGATTTTATTCAACTCTTTAATTAATGAGGGAAGAAGTAAGATGGTAAGGCTGATTAAAAGAACATTGTAGGGGTCTGGGTGAGTGAGTTAGAGAGAGGAGAGGGAAATAGGTGTAAAAGGGCAAGATGAGGGATTCTTATGGTGATGGAATTGTTCTGCATCTTGACCATGTCAGCATCAGTATCCTGATTTGTGACAGGGTACTATAGTTTTGCAAGAAGAAGAGAGAAAATTTTTCCTCTCTCCCTCTTAGGTTCAATCCTTAGGGGCCTGTGAGTTAAACTAACAAACGACAGATTAGGAAGAAAAAAGACATGTTTATTCATGTATGTATGTGGGAGTTCACAGAAAAATGTGACTCAAAGTGGCAGTTAGAATTTGGGGCTTATGTACCATCTTAATAGGCAAGAGTATGGGGAGAAAGGGTACTGATGGGAAAATAAATGACTTTTAGGAAAGATAAATAGGCCCTCAAGAGAATAGATGGGAGATATGATAGTTTTGTGACAATGTGTGTTTAGGTGATTTCTTCTCCCAGTGATATCTGGTGATAGGAACCAATCTTCCCTGGTCATAAACCTTACAGAGGAGGGGATTTATGACAATTGAATTCTTTTGAGGGACTCTGCTTTTAGGCAAGTAAGGGGAGTTCAGAGGGAAAAAAAACCTCTTCACAGTGATATATTCTGGATCCCTTCACAGACATCCTCTTGAACCTGTTTACGGTTAAATATAGTCAGCCCTCTGTATCTGAGTGTTCCACATCCACAGATTCAACAAACCACAGACCAAAATATTTGGAAAAAAAATTCCAGAAAGTTTCAAAAGGCAAAACTCGCATTTGCCACTCACTGGCAGCTATTTCCATAGCATTTACATTGTACTCGGTATTATAAGTAATCTGGAGGTGATTTAAAGAATATGGGAGGATATGCGTAAGTTATATGCAAATACTACACCATTCTATATAAAGAACTTGAGCATCTGAGGATTTTGGTATCCTTGGGGGTCCTGGAACCAGTCTGCCACCAGTACAGAGGGACGACTGTATCTACACCCAGTATATATACACACACACTTGGATTCCCTGTAATTCCAGCCTCCAGGACTGCCTGCCTCCTCTCTTTGCCTAGTTATTATACAGCTACCCCTGGCCCCCAAGATGTCCAACACTCCCCTCCCACCTCCATTCACCCAACCCCTGGGTTCTCACCCTATTATCTTCACTCACAGGTAACCCTCCTCATCTGAGGTTTATCTGGAGCGGGGGCTGGAGACCAGTAGTCCTTCTCACCAAAGACACCTTGGGTGCTCAAGAAAGAGAAACAGGGCTTCCCTGGTGGCGCAGTGGTTGGGGGTCCGCCTGCCGATGCGGGGGACGCGGGTTCGTGCCCCGGTGCGGGAGGATCCCGCGTGCCGCGGAGCGGCTGGGCCCGTGGGCCGTGGCCGCTGAGCCTGCGCGTCCGGAGCCTGTGCTTCGCAGCGGGAGAGGCCACAGCAGTGAGAAGGCCCGCGTACCGCAAAAAAAAAAAAAAAAAAAAAAAGAAAGAGAAACAAACATTTTCCTCTTCACTTTGTCTCTCAAAAAGAAGGTAACACCAAGCCAGCAAGATATCATGCACTGCTCAGCTTCCACAGGGAAGATTATCTACACAAAAATCATTCCCTCATTCTGCCCCCTCCCTCCCACCCTCCCCCCGCAACGTTGTTTTCAGGAAAACCCAATGAGCTCTCTGTCTTGCCCCACAGGACCCTGGCATCCTCTTCCCTTCTTCCCAGACTTGCCCATGCACGGTTGACTCTACCAAACATCCATGTCCATGCCGGCACCTTAGCCTCTGGGGCAGAGCAACAGAGGGCTAGTCTTGAAATCGAAGAGAATCTGTTAGAGATACAATGTGTGCAGTAACCACTGCCTCTATTTTCATTAGAACACTCTTAATCAGGAGTGAGGACGCTGTCCCCGTGGACAGCTTTTCTGAATAAGCATACCGTCTCCATCTTGTTTCTGAGATTAAAACTGCCTTTTTATTGGAAAAAGGGTGATTCCAGGAGAGGCTTTCTTCCTCCAGCACCACTGATACCCAAAAGGTCCCAGTTACCCCACATCTGACTCCCTTAGACTTTGGAAGGAGGAGAGGGCTCAAGGGCTGGCCTCCTGCTGGTGAGTCCTGAGCCATGGGACTGGGTTTTGCATACGCTGGGGTACAGCATCCTCCCTAGATTTTGCTCAGGGCCTGGTAAACAGTAGGTACTCACTAAAGAATGAATATTTACATTTAACTGACTTGTGCCCAATCCATTTCTGGATTCTCTTCCCCACTCAAGTCTCTCAGCATCTACCTTCTATGTGGTTCCCCCCAGAATAAATGACCACTGTCTTGTGGAGGGTCTATTACTGGTACAGGGAAACAAGACTATGTTCATTATCTTGATTATGAGGATGGCGAAGGAGAGGAAGAGTTTTCCTCAACCGTTTTAGGGTCCCGGGCAGGGTCTAAACTTTTAACTGACAAAGACAGGAGAAAAGCATACAAATTTATTTAATGTAAGTTTTATGTCACATGCGAGCCTTCCTAAGGAAATGAAGACCTGAAGAAACAGTTCCATCCAAGTGTTTTTATGCTGTCCACTCTTCACCCCTTAGACTTTGGAAGGAGGAGAGGGCTCAAGGGAAGGAAAAGTGGACAGTTGTGGGGGGAATATGATAGGTCACATAGTATGAACTAAGTATAGTAACTGCGGGAAACTTAGCGAGGCCTGCGTGTTAGGACTCTTCTCAGCAACGCTTTGTCTTCGGGCATAAGGATGCTCCTTTACTGCAGTATAGGGAGTGCACCCTCACCTGAGTGTTTATAATCTGTTTCAGGGCAGAAGGGTGCTTGCGCTATTTTCTTCAACTCCTTCAGCTTAAAATATCCAATGTGCCCGGGTGTCATATTTTAGGATAGCATGTCCTGTTCTGTTTTTGTTTTTGTTTTCTCATTAAACTTTGTTTTGATGGGCCTCAAAATTCTGTGACAGATTTTTGGTCAAGTTATTTCCATTAAAAAGTACTGATATTAAAACTAATAACTTAAAACTGCAACACACACACCCCAGAGAAATGACCCACAAAACATTCTCCTTTCCTTCTGAAGTTTCTAGAAAACACTGTTATCATAACCAGTCTTTTACTATTAAACTTTAATGGCAATTGAGACAAACACTTTTGAGACCTTTCTTCCACCACTGATTAAGCCTGGGACAGCAGGTTTGGGATAATATTAATTTAGCCTTCTGAGCTTTCTGGGCAGGCTTGGTGATAGGTTCAGAGGGGGATACATATGAAACTTATCAATTTGAACACTTTAAACAGATGCAGATTATTGTATGTCAAAAAGGGAGTTTTGTTTGTTTTTTTTTAAAAAAACAAGGATGTTTGTGAGGGAATTCCCTGGCAGTCCAGTCGTTAGGACTCTGTGCTTCCAGGGGAGCTAAGATCCTGCATGCTGCGTGGGCACAGCCAAAACAAAAGGGCGGGCAGGTTGCGTTCATTAGCCACCCTCACAGAAGCCAACCACTTTGATTATACCCTTTTAAATATTGTTCCTCAACCCCCATTGTAGCTTTCTTACCTTTTGGTATTAAATATTTTTACTTTTATGAATATAGTAGACAGTATACATTTTCTCTTTCCATTTCTATTTGACATAATAAAATTTGCCAAATTTACTGAGAAAGTATAATTTTCTTTTTTAAAAAAATAAATTTATTTATATATTTTTGGCTGCATTGGGTCTTTGTTGCTGCACGGGGGCTTGTTGCGGTGCGCAGGCTTCTCATTGCGGTGGCTTCTCTTGTTGCGGAGCACAGGCTCTAGGTGCGTGGGCTTCAGTAGTTGTGACGCTCGGGCTTAGTAGTTGTGGCTTATGGGCTCTAGAGCACAGGCTCAGTAGTTGTGGCGCACGGGCTTAGTTGCTCCACAGCATGTGGGATCTTCCCAGACCAGGGATCGAACCCGTGTCCCCTGCATTGGCAGGCAGATTCTTTTATTATTATTATTTTTTTTTTTTGCGATACGCGGGCCTCTCACTGTTGTGGTCTCTCCCGTTGCGGAGCACAGGCTCCGGACACGCAGGCTCAGCGGCCATGGCTCACGGGCCCAGCCGCTCCACGGCATGTGGGATCTTCCCGGACCGGAGCACGAACCCGCGCCCCCTGCATCGGCAGGCGGACTCTCAACCACTGCGCCACCAGGAAAGCCCCAGCTGAGTGTTTTCAAGAAGCTGCTTTCTAGTCTTCATCTTGAGCTGAAATCTCCAGCCCGACTTTATCCTTCTCAGCTCATACTGGCTTGGACCCCAGTTTAAGGGATTTACTGGCAAAATTCTAGAGAAATGGGATCCCAGAGGCTGGGGATGGGATAAGATTTGGGGAGTCAGTGGGGAAAAGGGTCCAGAAAGGAAGGTGGGATTTGGGGCATTGTAATTCTGTAGAGGTCCAGGCTAAAAGTCCAAGACTGCTTAATCAAGGTCCTTAAGAGGTCAGGGGAGGGCTTCCCTGGTGGCGCAGTGGTTGAGAGTCCGCCTGCCGATGCAGGGGGCACGGGTTCGTGCCCTGGTCCGGGAAGATCCCACATGCCGCAGAGCCGCTGGGCCCGTGAGCCATGGCCACTGAGCCTGCGCGTCCGGAGCCTGTGCTCCGCAACGGGAGAGGCCACAACAGTGAGAGGCCCAAGTACCGCAAAAAAAAAAAAAAAGAGGTCAGGGGAAATGTTTTACTGAAGCAGAAGCATGGAGCTTTCAAAGCAACCAGTTGGGCTTAGGGAATTTAAAAGTAAAGCATTTCATTTGTCCTTCCTAGATAACTGAGGCTAGGGAATAAAAAGTCATAGCAGCCCTTCCTCTGCCTTCAAGATTTTATGGATCCAGGTGGGTGGTACTAATGGTGTAGTTTCCTGGATCAATATTTTATCCCTCTCAGATGGCACAGCTGCAGGTACCTGGGGCCTTCTGAAGCTAATGCTTCCATCCATAAGAGTGGCTCACAGTGGGATTTCAGACACTACATCAGGCCAGTGGTACTGATATTACTGGATAGGACAGCGAATAGCCTACCACTATTTTTACGCTGTCCAATATTTCAGCCGCTCACCACGTGTCTACTGAGCACGGCTAGTGCTAGCGGCTAGTCCAAAATGGGTTGTGCCCTACATGTAAAATACACATCAGATTTTAAAGACTTACTGAGAAAAAAAAGCATGTTAAATAGCTCATCAGTTTTTTTATATTGATCACATGTTGAAATGATATTTTAGATATATTGAGTTTAAAATGTTATTAAGAATAAACTCCCTTGTTTCTTTTTACTTTTTAAAAAGTGTCTACCAGAAAATTTAAAAATATACCTGTGGCTTGTGTCACATGTCTACTGGACAGTGCTGACCTACTCTGTCATTCGCCTTCCCACACAATTCCAGAGAGGCGACAACTCCCTAGGCTGTCATCACTCCCACCTCTCTTGACAGGAGTTTGCTTTTGAATGGCAACTACTTTCTTCTGGTGCTCATTCATGGGATAGATGTCTATCGTCCCCAGGTAGTAGTTACTCTATTCACGCTCCCTGAAATCAATGAAGCGGGGCCACCGTACAGGACTGGGGAATTAGGAGACTTGCAATTTAGTCCCAGTGTTGCCACTGATGGGTAGCAGAGTGTGCCACCCCAAAATATGCTACTTCGGCATAAAGATTGTTTGAGCTCAAGGCAATTGAGAAGAAGCAGATACAAGAAAAACTCTGCCCTCCCACTGTTTGCCTAAAACCAGGACATAAATCTGTAGAGATGTCCTCCTCCCTTCTCTACTAGGAAGAATGGAAGTTAATCACGGGGGATGACTCTAGACCTTTATCATCCCAGAGATGGCACCAGAGGAACTGACATGATAAATTTCACTAACTAGCCCTTATCTTCTATTAGTTCCCACATATATTTACCTTCCCCAAATTTGCCATGCCTAGAAATTCAAAAAGTCTTTTTTTCTCTGTCTTGTCACGCCTCTGTAAATTTATTATTCTTTGGTTAAGATGCAACATAAGCCCAGTTCTAGCCACCCCTTTGAGTTACTCATCACTGAGGTTTCTCTCGAGTGATGTGTTAATAAGCTGCTCATTTCCTCTTGTGAATCTATCTTTTGTCAGTCTAATTTACAAGGCCACAGCCAATGAACCTACTAAGATGGGTAGAGGAAGAGGAGAATATTTCCTCCCTGACATCACTGACTTGTGGGACCAGGGCAACTCCCTTAACCTCCCTGGACCCTCCCTTCCTCACTTTCTGAATGACACAGCCTGAGTGAGATCAACACAAAAATCCCTTCCAGGGCTTCCCTGGTGGTGCAGTGGTTGAGAGTCTGCCTGCCTGCCGATGCATGGGACGCAGGCTCATGCCCCGGTCCGGGAAGATCCCACGCCATGCCCCGGTCCGGGAAGATCCCACGTGCCGCAGAGCGGCTGGGCCTGTGAGCCATGGCCGCTGAGCCTGCGCGTCCGGAGCCTGTGCTCCGCAACGGGAGAGGCCACAGCAGTGAGAGGCCCGTGTACCGCAAAAATAGAAAAAAAAAAAAAAAAAAAAAAAAATCCCTTCCAGCTCTATCTGCTTGAGGATGTAGGAGGATAAAGGGGCTTTTATTATATTGTTATTGTTATTTGGTGACCTTGTAGCTTTTGTTTAGAAAAGCAACCACAGCAGGTGCCCTAGGCCTGACCCTCTCGCCCTGGTCCAGAATTGTGACTTCTAACCTTGCTGCATTTCATCCAGGAGAAGTATTGATAGTTCCTGCCACCATGTCTTTGTCTACATTATTCCTTCTCTATCAACATTAATTCACCCAGCTTATATTGAGTGCCTAATATGTGCCAGGTACTGGGATACAAAGAGGAGGACACTCGGGTCTGCTTGAGCACTCATCTTTCTGTGGGATGTGACCCATCCATCCACAGACAACTGTAATCCAAAGTGGATAATTTAGTGAGTGATCTGCGCTTGGGTAATAGGGCAGAGAAACAAAGCATGGGCTCGGGGGTGGGAAAGTTTCCTGGAGGAAGGACCGCCTGTGCTGGGTCTTGTGGGGTAGGTGGGAATCCGCCAGCTAAGAGATGTGGGAGAAAGAAGGCATTCCAGGCGGTGGCAACAGCTTGAGCAAACACAGAGAAGCAAGGCGCAGCTTGGCGTGGGATGGAATTACAAATCGGCTAGTCGTTGGAGCTTAAAACTCAGTAGTGGGAGAGGAAGCTGGAGAGGTGGGTGGGAGGCTGCACCCCAGGGCCGCACTAAGAATTCCTTGGGGCATCTAGGTCCCTTTCCTCTTCATTTTCTTGGCTTCCTCCCTTCCGTTTTCCTGGTTTAGTAAAGGTGCTAATTCCTCTTTGGAGCCTCTTTTGGACTCCAGCTTCTGTCCTCCTGCCAAATCCCACCCATACCCCCCTAATGTCATCAGGGGTGATTCACCTGTAGGTTCTGGAATGCTGGCCGCTTCCAAAATGAACCAGGAAATGAGTTCTGAGTGGCTGGGAACAGTCCCCTGCTTTGAGATTTGGAGCAGGGAGCATCCATGCTGTTCCGGTAGCTCCATTCACTGTTGCTTCCTTCGGACTTGTAAGTTATTCTAGCAAACCCCAGCTGCTCTGCAGTGAAATGTTCCAAATAATTAGTATTTTTGCAGGAATTACCTTTTTAAAATATATGTGCCTTAAAAGATTGGTTACCGTGCAAGTGTTTTTGACTGCCTTTTGTAGCCCACTTTCTCCCCCGGTAGGACCCATGTATAATTTTAGGTAAAAGTAGAAAGGAAATTATGATTCTATAATCATAGTCTAGTTTTAGCAATACAGCTCCTTCAGAGAATCTCAACCTCTCTGAAGCCCTCCTGGGCGCAAAGAGCTCAGACATTGAATTCCGGCAGGATTTGGGCAGGATCCTCACAGAATCTGGCAGGTGACTGTCTCAGGCCTGAGGCGTGTTCCACTGCTCGGAAAAGTGGAGCTGTGGACAGATCTGCTGATGTTGAAAGTGTAAGACAAGTGGGGTGCAACTACCATAATCACTCAGACATTATTAGTCCATGATTATTCCATTTTCTGTAGCAATTCACCTCCCTTCTGTTTCCTCTCACCTGAGATACTGCTGTGCAGGCTGCCAAGGCCTCAATATGTCCAGAAACCACAAAACCATCAATATTCACAGAAACAGGTTGGTGGTCCCCACCCGCCTTGGTGGTTTCCCATGATGGCAAAGGAAATGACCTGACAGTCATTCTTAGTGACCATAGATTGACCTTCAGTTTCCTTGTTATATTATCATTATTATTTCCTTTGCTTAAGAGAAGGGGAAAGGACCTATTACGTACGTACAGTGGGTCCTCAGTATTTGTGGATTCCACATCCATGGAGTCAACCAACTGGGGACCAAAAATATTCAAGGAAAAAAAATTCCAGAAAGCTCCAGAAAGCAAAACTTGAATTTGCTGTGTGCCAGCAGCTATTCACTTAACATTTATATTGTATTAGGTATTATAAGTAATCAAGAGATGATTTAAAGTATAAGGGAGGATCTGGGTTAAGTCCTGTAGGGGAGGAAAATAACTTTTTCTCTACCCTCCTAGGTTCTGTAGCTAAAGCCCTGGAAATCAAACTGACAAAAGACAATTTAACAAGAGAAAAACGGAGTTTAGTTATTCATGCAGCATGAATATACATGGGAGAAACTCAGTGATGAGTAACTCAAAGGGATGGTTAGAACTTGGTTAGAACTTTGAATTCCCTGGCGGTCCAGTGGTTAGGATCAGTGCTTTCACTGCTAGGGCCTGGGTTCAATCCCTGGTTAGGGAACTAAGATCCTATAAGCTACATGGCAGGACCAAAAAGAAAGGAAAAAACAAAAAAGAACTTGGAGCTTATTTGGCATCTTAACAAAGAACAACAAATCTGTAGAGAAGGGATAAGACAAAAGAAAAGGCGTTTATGCTTTTCGGGGTGGCAAACTGTGGGAAGGTAAATATATCAGAGGAAACTAACGGAAGATGAGTGTATTTTATTTAGTAAGGTTTGGTTTCGTAGATTCCTCTTGATGCCATGTCTGGCCTGAGTCTAGAGTTGTCTCTGGTGATTGAGTCCAATATGTGTCCTCCTCTTCCTGGCATGGAAGAGGGAGACAACTTTACAAATGAAAATTAATATCCTGCTTTTAGCCCGGTGGGGGAAGGCAGATGGCTTTTTTTTCTGCATCTGCTGCTTTGTAATTGCCTCCAGCACAAAATGATCCTTATGCCAAAGTGGCATGTTTTGGGTGGCGTATTCTGGTCCCCTTCATTGCTGACTCCACCAGTTAAGTGACCTTCATCAGTTTACCCAGCTTCTTGAAGCCTCGGAGAGGCTTATGTGTTCAATAAGAGAGTATTTTCTTCTTCACAGAGCTGTGATGAGGATTAAATGGAATATAGCACATAAACGCTTTTTTTAATGTGCAAGTATTTATTTTAAGTAGTCCTAATTGAAGGTTCTTATTTTGGGAGAACAGCAAGGCATTTTATTCACTTTTTCCATTCTTTTCTTTTTTTATGAAGTATACAGCAAAGTATTCAGTTGTGTGTGTGTGTGTGTGTGTGTGTATATATATATTCTTTTTCAGATTCTTTTCCATTACAGCTTATCACAAGAACACTCTTTCCATTCTTTAAAGGCTTCCACTGGTTTTGGCAAATTCACGGTTTTTTTTTGGCTGCATTGCTCGGCTTGGAGGATCTTAGTTCCCTGACGAGGGACTGAACCCTGGGCCCTCAGCTGTGGAGTCCTAACCGCTGGACCGCCAGGGAATTCCCAGCAAATTCCCATTATCCTCATGACTAAGTTTCAGAGTAATTCCTGGTGTGTCAGCAGATTCATCATCAATCCACTTTGTATCTTTCTGTATTATTGAAGCAAATAGCACTCTGCAACTTGCATAAACAGGGCAAAGGTTGAGGAGGCTCTGGCCAGCTTCTTCCAAGTGGTTGGAGCCTTGCATTAGGCAGGTCAAAGTCCAGATATGTGTCCAGTCTCATGGGTTAAAGTCTTATAGGACTGAAGCAACAAAATGCCACTTCAGAAGTGTAATAGTTATCAAAAACCGAAAAGCCACTTGGAAGATATTTTCTGTAGCGCTTCTTCACTTTGCCTTCACAGAGTGAGATATAAAATCACTGCCATACCTGGCAAAGCTGAATATCCCCACACCATCTGTCAAAGAGGCCTGTCCAGGGGCTTCCCTGGTGGCACAGTGGTTAAGAATCTGCCTGCCAAGGCAGGAGACACGAGTTCGAGCCCTGGTCTGGAAAGATCCCACATGCTGCGAAGCAGCTAGGCCTGCGAGCCACAACTACTGAGCCCACGCACCACAACTACTGAAGCCCGTGTGCCTAGAGCCCATGCTTCACAACAAGAGAAGCCACCGCAATGAGAAACCCGCGCACCGCAATGAAGAGTAGCCCCCGCTGGCCACAACTAGAGAAAGCCCATGCACAGCAACAAAGACCCAGCACAGCCAAAAATAAAATAAAATAAATACATTTAAAAGAAAAAAAAGCAGCCTGTCCAAAGACAAAATTCCAGGAGTCTCTTGGGTAAAAATCAACCAATCGTTACCTCCACAGCACAGAAGGCATCTTCAGGTCCCTTCTCTTTTAAGAACTTCAGGATGTGTCCTGCATGACTTGTAGGTTTTGTGTGTTCTTATTGACTCTAAAGGAACACCTCATTTCAGAGATAGGAACTGGTTCTAGGAGCTTTACTGTCAAGCCGTAGAAAAATGCTTTACTGGGCTTCCCTGGTGGCACAGTGGTTGAAAGTCCACCTGCCGATGCAGGGGCCACGGGTTTGTGCCCCGGTCCGGGGCGGCTGGGACCGTGAGCCATGGCCGCTGAGCCTGTGCGTCCGGAGCCTGTGCTCCTCAACGGGAGAGGCCACAACAGTGAGAGGCCCAAGTACCGCAAAAAAAAAAAAAAAAAAAGGAAAAAGAAAGAAAAATGTTTTACAGTAGCCCTTGAGCTATTTAATATATTCTTCACTGAAAACTCTGGTGTTTCCTAGAGATCCAATGCAGTGTAAATAAATGCTGCATTTCTCAGGAGATGGTATCTTTCTGTAAGGGTCATTGGAAAAACTCTTGAAAGTCTTGGGGAGCCTCAGGATGGGAAGTGATCCAATCTGATTTCAAATGCAAAGTAATGGGTCCAAAGAGATCACTGTCTGGCTAGAAGTCTTCTTGCATCAAATGCTGTTACACCAGCATCTAACTTCTACTACTGTGACACAAGTGCTGGGTTCTTTGAGATGAGAGCTGTTTTTAGTGTCTGTTCAGAGTGCTGTACTGTTTGCATCTTTAGGGAGGAAGGCTCACACTGAAGTTTTTACCTTTCAAGGACAGGCATGTCTGGGCCTGGTTGGAAAACAATTGTGTGGGGTGTCTTCACCTCTCACCCTCGGCATCAACCACAGCCTGTCTCCCGTGGCAGCCCCCGAGCCTGTGCACATAAACTCTTAGAACAGAGCCTAACATAGTTTGTTATTCTGAGGGGAAGGATGGTGCAGAAGGTAAGAGCATGGACTTTGGAGCCATGTTGCCTGGCCTTGAATCTCAGCTCTGTCACTGTGTGATCTTGGGTATATTACTTAACCTCTCTGGTCCTCAGTTTCTTCACCTATAAAGTAGAAAGTATACTTCATAGGGTGTTAAGTTATTTTTAAAAATGAATGTATGTAAAGCACTTCAAACGGGACCAGGAGTACAGGACACTTTGTGTAAGTTTTAGCCACTTGCGTTATCCTGGGCTCAGGGAAGGGAAAGTAAGCCAGCAGCAGTGACAGGTTGACAGATCTTCTCTGGCTGAAATCAGTGGTTAGGATGAAGCCCCCTGCTGTGAGTCAGGATCCCTAAATGTATTCCCACCCACTGTGCAGGATGACCTTGAGCCGTCCCTCTATCTCCCTGGTCTCGTTTCCCCTTCTGTAAAGTGTGACGGCTGGATGTGGAGGTCTCAGAGGTGCGCCCCTCTCATTCAACGAGTGGGACAGTAGCAGAGGCATGGACTAACATGACAAAGCAGACATCCAGGGTGATCTTTTGGAGCACCTGAAGGTGGACCAGTGAGCAGGAATACTGCTGACCTGGGGGCAGCCACCTATTCACACTGCAGGGGAAGGTTGGGTGCTCAGGTGAGGGACCTAATTTCTGCTTGGATTGGAAGAAATGAGAAACCCCATCCTCTCGCATCACCTGCCCACCCCAAACTCCTTGCCAGCATGCAGCAGTGTGGCACCGACCACTTCTTCTTGATCTAACACTCTAGTTTACTGCAGAAGTATAAAATATTCATGCTGAGAAAGGCCTGGGAAGCTTCAGGAAATGCTTCCCAAGGTTTATCTGCGCCAGGGGCTGGAATTCAGGGAGAAAATGAACTGCCTCTCCCTCCTGGGAGCAATGTTGGGAGGAGCAGGAAACGGCTCTCGAGAGGACATGATGCCTCGAGAGGGCAGTGGGTGGTGGTTCTCCAAAGGAGGGGCTTGGGGAAACCCGACAGAGGGTCACAGAGAGGGGCTGTGGCCCCTGGGAGAGGGGTCTTCTGAGCCCACATATCCATGCTGACCCCGAGGATCCAGGAGATGAGAGGGAGGTCTCGGCTGCCTCTGAAGGGATTAACCTGCCAGCTGAACGAGGAGGAGGCGAGGATTAAGGGTCGGGGGTCACCAGCTTTCTTTGCTGGTGACCCCTTTGGGGACGGGTCTTGGGCCAGGCCTTCCTAGGAGCAACCCTGTGGAATGGAATCTAGTTCATGACTTTTACAACATGCCAAGGACAGGGCCAGGTGCTGGATATAAAACGCAAACTAAAATGCAGCCCCTGCCCTTTCCTCCGTTGAAAACATGGACCCAGACTATTGAAATACAGATTAGCTCAGTGGTGAAAGACAACAAACCACACCAAACTAAAACATCCAGCTAGGGAGGAACATCCATATGGAGGAACACCAAGCAACTGTTGGAAAATGAGGCACTGCCTCATTTACTCATCTGCAGAGATGTACAAGGACCATGAAGTGGAAAAAGCATTGGACACAACAGTTTGTAGAGCAGAGTCCCATCATGTAAAACCAAAAAAATATGCATGTGGTGTGTGTGTGTGTGTGTGTGTGTGTGTGTGTGTGTGTGTGTGCGCGTACATGCACATACTTGCCTATGCATACATATTTCTTGGAAAAATACTCAAGAAAATTAAAATGTCTATCTCTGGGATGGCATTTGGCTGGTGAGGGAAGAGGAGTAGTATTACTTTTCACTTGTACCCTTTTTCATTGCTTGGATATTTTAATTATATACATATTATCTTAGTCTGAGCTGCTATAAGAGAACACCCTAGACTGGATGGCTTATAAACAACAGAAATTTATTTCTCACCATTCTGGAGGCTGGGAAGTCCAAGATGAAGGCACCAGCAGATTTGGTGTCTGGTGAAAGCCTGCTTCCCGGTTCATAAATGACTGTCTTCTCGGTGTGCCTTCACATGGCAGAAGGGGGAAGTCAGCCCCCTGTGATCTCTTTTATTAAGGGCACTAATCCCATTCATGAAGGCTCCACCCTCATGACATAATTACCTCCTAAAGACCCCACCTCCTAATGCCATCACACTGGAGGTTAAGATTTCTACATGGGAATTTTGAGGGGACACATTCAGTCTATAACACATGTATTACTTTAATAATTTAAAAATAGTTTAAAAAGTTAAAGGAATGTAAATACAATCACAGAAATATACAGAGAGCACATTTTGGGGGTGCAGAAGTGGGATGTAGAGAAAGTACGAAGCTTTAGAAGAATTTTTCTATGAAATTGAAGGGGTTGGGTGAGAGCTTAAGGTGAAGAAGTTTTGTGGGGGTTTTCTATGATGTTGAAGAGGTCGGGCAGGCAATGAAGTTTTAAGAAGTCAGGGGAGGGGAGATGGAATAGGTAACCAACCCCATCAAGTAAAAGAATTCTTGAAGGCCCCTAAAGCCACAACTGAATGAGGGCAGCAGGTATTTGTAGAAGCATCAGTATGCTGGGTTACAGTTAGAGTCATAGGTGAGGACCTGGAATGCTAGGGCTTTTCCCTTTAATCCTTACAACAGCCCTTAGAGATAGGTAGCACTTTTTTTTTTTTTTAACAGATGAGAAAACTGAGGCACAGATAAGTAATTTGCCGGTGGACGGTAAAACTGAGTACCCCACTCAAATATGACTTCAAAACACGTGCTTTTCCCAAAAAGCTCTACAGAAATGCATTGGAACCCTTCCTCTGACCATATATATGCACAAATCCCCAATAAACAGTGACCTAGCCTCTGCTTCACCACCAGCACTACATGTTCAGGCAGAAGTTCTGATGCACAGAGAATTCTTCCTAATGTCTCTTCTGACACCTGTGCCGCTGTCCTTTCCTTTCTTGCCTTAGTTCTACCTTCTGAAGCAGCTGCCCTTCAGTATGAAACATACCCATTGTAACCTGCCTGTATCTTCTCCAGAAAAATATCTCTACTTCTTTAAAATTTTGATATGACATCATTTTCAAATGCTTCATCACCCTGGTCTCTCGTACACAGTGTTCAACACACAACAAAATATTATTAGACATTCAAAGAAGGAAAATGTGAACCATAATTCAGAGAAAAATCAGTCAATAGAAATAAACCTCGAGGTGACAGAGATGATGGAATTATTAAATGGACAAACCAAGGGTCCAATCAGGAGACAGAAAGCACAGAGTCATTTGAACAGAAAATGTTTCATGTAAAGAATTATTAACTATAACAGGAGAGTAACTATAAAGGAAAAAACGTTGGGTAGCACTCTAAAGAATACCCTAAGGCCGAGGGAGAAGGACCAAGGAAGAAACAACTTAGGAGGGAGATCTCTTCCCAAGATAGAGATCCAGGCCTAATTTCAACCCACTCAACAGTAGAAGAGTTCTCTGGGTTGCCCAGGTCAGAGCTGGTCTACAGTTGGTGGGAAAGTAGAAAACACTTGCTTCCAGGGTAGAAGTGGGCCAAAGTTTGATGGGTGGGGATGCAGAGGGAGTCAAGGCATCAGGAGCCAACTTAGCAGCAGGGCAGTGTGAGGCCTGGGTTGTATGGTGTCCATGTCAAGAGGGCAACCACCTGGGGTACAGGGCTGAGGCCAGTAGGTGGGTGCACAAGGGAGTTGGGGTGCTGGGAGCCAGTTGCTGGTAGGGTGGCCTCAGGCCTGGGATTCATGTTGTCCACATCAGGAAGACTATTGTGAAGAGTTACTTGGCTGGGGCCAGTCCTGCAAGCTTGCCGAGGAACTGTGTGCTTTGGACATGAGGTTGGCAGACATGCAACAAGAGCAAACAAACAAAAACAGAAGCACTGGAACCAGGAGAAAACTCCCTCCTCCTGCAAAGTCCCTCCAGCTTCCTCTACTGGAGGAATTGATTTTTGACAAAGGATCCAAAGAAATTCAATAAGGAAAGGAAACTTTTTCAACATATTGTACTGAAACAACTGGATAAATATATGGGGGAGAATAAATTTACCACCACACACAAAAATTAATTTGAGCTGGTTTATGGTCCTAAAAAGAAAAGGTTAAAATACAAAGCTTCAAGAAGAAAGTATAGGAGGACTTCCCTGGTGGAGCAGTGGTTAAGAATCCACCTGCCAATGCAGGGAACACAGCTTCGAGCCCTGGTCTGGGGAGATCCCACATGCCGCGGAGCAACTAAGCCTGTGTGCCACAACTACTGAGCCCACATGCCACAACTACTGAAGCCCACGCCCTAGAGCCCATGCTCTGCAACAAGAGAAGCCACTGCAATGAGAAGCCTGCGCACTGCAGCGAAGAGTAACCCCCGCTCGCCCCAACTAGAGAAAGTCCGCGCGCAGCAACAAAGACCCAATGCAGCCAATAAATAAATAAATAAATAAACAAATAAATTTATAAAAGAAAGAAGAAAGCACAGGAGAAACTCTTCATGATCTTGAGCTAGGCAAAGATTTTTTAGACTGGACTCAGAAAGCAATAACCATAAAGATTGATAAATTGGACTTCATCAAAATTTAAAACACCTGTTTATCAGAAGACACCATTAAGAAAATGAAAAGGCGGAACTTCCCTGGTGGTCCAGTGGTTAGTACTCTGAGCTCCCAATGCTGGGAGTGTGGGTTCAATTAATGGTCGAGGAATTAGGACTCCGCGTGCCACACAGCACAGCCAGAAAACAAAAAAAGAAAAGAAAATGAAAAGGCAAGCCATGGGCTAGGATATGTCTAGATCCTACTCTATGTTTGTAACTCATATTCCACAAAGGATTTGTATCCAGATTATATAAAAATGTACACATCAATTAAAAAACAATAAATAGTGAAAGAACTTGAACTAACACTTCACAAAGAGAGATATACAAATGGCCATAAGCACATGAAAAGCTACGTTGCGTCATTAATCATCAGAGAAATGCAAATTAAAACCAAATGATGTCTATCATTTCACCACTAGAATGACTAAAACTTAAAAGACTGACAGTAACACTTGTTAGCAAAGATGTAGAGCAACTGGAATTCTCATAACTGCTCATGGGAATGTAAAATGGTATAACCACTTTGGAAAACATCTTGGAAGTTTCTCATACAGTTAAACATATACCTACTCTATGATCCAACAATTCCACTCCTAGGGATTTACCCAAGATAAATGAAATTTATTTATTTGTTTATTTATTTATTTAGCTGTGCCAGGTCTTAGTTGCAGCACGTGGGATCTTCATTGCCGCATGTGGGATCTTCATTGTGACATGCAGGATCTTCAGTTGCAGCATGTGGGCTCTTAGTTGCAGCATACAGGATCTAATTCCCTGACCAGGGATTGAACCCAGGCTCCCTGCTTTGGGAGCACGGAGTCTTAACTACTGAACCACCAGGGAAGTCCTTATTTATCCAGACTTGTGACCAAATGTTCATAGCTACTTTATTCCTATGAGCTAAAATCTGGAAACAACCAGCTGTCCTCCAACAGATAAACATTAAAAAAAAAAAAAACTGTGGCATGTCCATAAAATGGAATATTATTTAACATTAAAAAGGAACAAAATGTTAATTCAAGCGACAACATGGATAAATCTCAGAAACATTATGTTGAGTAAAAGAAGTTAGAGACAAAAGAGGACATATTGCACGATTCCATTTCTATGAAAGTCTAAAAGAGGCAAAACTAAGCCAGATGATTGAAATCATATCAGTAATTACCTGGAGGGAGTGGTCATAGATTGACCACAAAGAGGCAGGGAATAACTTTCCAGGGTGATAAAGTTCTCTACCTTGATTGGGGTAGTGATGACATGGGACTATGCATTTATCAAAATTCAATGAGTTATATACTTTAAATGCCCATTTCATTTGTAAATTACACCAGAATAAATTTGATTTTATAAAGAGATTTATTGAGCATCTACTAGATGCCAGGTTTGTGAACTGTGAAGAAAGAGTGAACATAAAATAAGTTTTATAGAAAAAAAAAAGAATGAACAAAGGGGAAGTAGTTGAAGATATACAAGAAAAGGAATAACAGAGAGGGTCCTTAAGGAGAAAGAGGGAAACTTAGAGCCCAGCTGGCTGTGGTCAGCATGGTGGACACTGAGACACAAGAAGGAGGACAATGGAAGGAAGAACTGGTGAGAAACAAGTGGAAGGACTGTGAGGCCATGCCATTGTCCCAGCTGAGCCTGGGAATCTCAAATCTCTGATCTCCCCAAGGGTAGGATTTCTCCAGCATTGCTGGTTAACCTAGTGGAAGGGGCAGGGAGACGGTACAAATTTGGGGGTGTTTAAGAGCACGTGACATGGAAGGGGAAAATGATAAGAGTTGGAGGCATTAAGTAGTTGAAATGATACCCAGGGGCTAAGCTGGGAGGGGAAGGAAGTGAAGCCAGGAGGGGAGCAGTTGGAGAAAATTGAAGACTTGAGGGGCAGGTGGAACAGGTTAAGAGGGCTAGAGGCAGTAGGTCAGGGTCAGGCTGGGACTGGAGCTGACGATTTCTGGTCTGCTCCTTTCCTACAGAAAAAACACTTAGGATTTCTTTGGCACTCATCATTTCAGTGAATTCCGCACTTTTATTGAAAACCTATTGTATAGTAGTCCAAACTGTCATGAAAAGGAAGGTGTGTGTAGGTTGTCTCCACCTAGGAGAAGACACATTCTCCTGAGGCTGTGTTCCTACAGAGCTCTGTCTGCCCACCTCGGCAGCATACCGCACACTGTATTTTTAAATGGAGAGCGTAAATATCTATCCAACATTAAATTTCTCATACCCTTTAGCCAGCAATTTCACTTCTAAGAATTTATTCTTACTGGTGTGCCTGGACACGCAAAGCCTATTTGTTTTAATGCCATTTGTAACGCCATTTGCAACTGTAGGAGGAATAAGGTCACCAGGAGGCTGGTTAGATGAACAAGAGTACTTCCGTGTAATGAAATACCATTGCATCCATTACAAGAAAAAGAAAGTTCTTTCAGTATCAATATGAACTGGTTTCAAATATGTATTGTTTAAAGTGAAAATGAAAATAAGGTACTGAACAGTGCGTATGATGTTTTATCATGTGTGTAAAAATAAAAGCACACGTACATCTAGAAACTGGACACAAGTCACTCCTGGAACAATTCTGCAGCTTAAGGATGGGAGGAGGACTTACTTTTTACTGTACACCCTTTGTTCCTTTATGATTTTGTGGTATTTTACCTTTAGAATTTTGAGCATAAGAGAGAAAGAGAGATTGAGAAATGGAGAGAGAAAGAGAGGGAGAGAGAGGGGGGACAGGGAGAGAAATGAGAATATGAATGAATTACTTGTTAGTGTCTGGAGGACAGAGGGAAAGCTCAACATAAAAATGAAGCCCTAATGATGGACTTTTAGGACTTGACGGCCCAGGGCCCCTCAGTAGTCACTGTGCTGCCGACCTTTCAAGCACCGCCCCCAGCTCCAAACAACTGCACTTCAGAGGGCTGGCCTCCGGAAATGGGATCCACCGCTTACCTCTGTACAGACACCTCTCCATTACTAAGCTACCTGGCAACCTCACCTGCCCAGAGCACAGCTAAGAAACAGAACATTTTTTTAAATGTCTCTGAAGTGTCACCATAGATGTCACTAAAGCTCATACATTTTGTTGATCCTCACTTAGAGCCCATTTCCCTTTGTAGGGACCCACTCAGCCCCCCAGAGTTGGCTGAGGGGAAGGCAGAAACATCTGTATATATATATATATATATATATATATCTCCTCAAAGAAGTGCAGGTCATTTGCCACTTCACGTGACTTGATGTCATGAGGGCATCTGGAGTTATCCCACAGCTCAGCCACTGGTGTCTGTAATCAAGGCCCTTGTTTTAGCACAAAGAGATAAATTCTTGTTGGGGTTCTCCGATGGAGAAGACAGACAAGAGCAGTGCATGTCAGGAAGATTTCTATATAAACCTTTTAAAACTCTCTGAGGGTTAAAGGGATAGACTCCATCACCTAGACATCTTGGCTTTTACAGAATGACTCATTCCCCCAAGGTTTCACTTCAGAGCAATGGGAGGGGGCAGGGGGAAGGTACGTTCAATGTTTAGAAGATTATAAAACCACAGAATTCAAATAGACGAAGGAAAAGCAACAGCAGCTTGCCTCCGTGGGGCTCTTGAATGAGCCCATTAGGGGAGGAGTCTGTCCTGCCCAAGAGGCAGAGGGGCTCAAAAACAGGATCCAAATTCTCGCTCTGCAAAAACCTCTAGATAAACACAGTCACTTAACTCTCTGAGCCTCTGTTTTATCTTCTGTACAATGGGAATAACAATCTCTAAGCTCCCAGTATTACCAAATCATTGTGATGATTTAATTCAACTCAACTCATTTCAACAAGCATCTGTTGAGAATCTACTACACGCTCCGGCTGGTGCTAGGTAAGCCCTGTAGGGAACAGAAAAATGAATAAAACATAGTCTTTAACTTCAAAGAGCTTGTGATCTGGCAGGTCCAAATTAACTAACATATGGTGTGAGATAACAGAAAATATATGCTGGTCTCTGTTCCCCATTTTTGACACAGAGCTCCTGAAACTCTTGTAATTTCCTGAGTGATAGCAGTGAACTGTGTTCTAATGAGGAGACCCTGCTGGGTGGACTCCTACATGGCTCCTGGATGGAAGGACCAAACCATTATTAGAAGCTTGGAATTTTCAGCCCTGCCTCCCATTCTCTTAAGGGAGAAGGGCTGAAAATGGAGTTATTGGTGGATCATTCAGATGTGATGAAACCTCCATAAAAATCCCAGCTGTATGGTATTTGGATCACTTCCGGGTTGGTGAACCCATGCAGATTGGGGAAGAGAGAAGAACCTGGAGAGGGCATGGAAGCTCCACATCTTTTCCCTGTATCTTGCATTATTCATCTCTTCCATGTGTCTGTTCCTGAGTTATATTCTTTCATAATAAACCAGTAATCTAGTAAGTAAAATGCTTCTCTGAGTTCTGTAAGCCTCTCTAGCAAATTATTAAACCCAAGGAGAGGGTCGTGGAACCTCTGATTTATAGCCAGTCAGTCAGATGTACAGGTAACAACTGATGTCCGAAGTCCAAGGAGGTGGTCATTGGAACCTCCAATCTATAGCCAGTCGGTCAGTAACACTGGTGATAATCTGGGCATGCGGGTGGGGAGTGAGGGGGGGCAGTCTTGTGGGCCTGTGGGATCTGATGCCATCTCTAGGTAGATAGTGTCAGAATTGAAGTTGAATTGTAGGACATGCAGGTGGTGTCTCAAGAACTGCTTGTTGGTGTGGAAAGACACCCCTCTCCACACATCGAAAATTGGGTCCCGGAACATAATTTACATAGGAAAGTGCTTCAGAAAGGAAACCCTCGTTCACAAAAGACAAGTGTCAATACTTTTTCTGGAAGCTTGGAGTTTGTGGTGACACTCTTAGTAAAGGAGCAGCATAGCATAAAACCAAGTTTAGCAAACAGAGGCCTGGGGGCAGCACCCTGTCCAAGCTCCACCACCCAAGAATCCATCTTTCTTGTAAACCTTTCCAAGGAAGAGATGCAAGTCCACCCTCCAAACCAAGAGACCACTTGGTCCTGCTGATCTATCCTCTTAAAGCCTCCGGAATCAGCCCCCTGGCAAAACTGGTGTCCTGCTCACAAGTTGTTCCTATGGATAAGGTCTTAGTGGAACACAGCTATGCCCATTCATATTGTCTGTGGCTGCTTCACACTTTTAACAGCAGGACTGAGTAGTTGGTAAGAGACTGTATGGCGCAAAGAGCCAAAACCATTTTCTCTCTGGCCCTTTACAGTGTGGAAATAAACAAGAGTTAGCCGCTATCACCTGTGGTTGGCAGAGACATAAAGGCAGGATGGGAAAAGTTTATGGCGGAAAAGGTACAGGCTTCAGGTGTGTCCTGACTGGAGGCTGCTGGCCTGGGGAAGCTGAAGATGAGAGGCTAGCAGCCGGGGGACCTATGTGACTACTTAGAGGCCCATATTGGCTTCCTCTGCTTGGTCCTAAGTTGGAAGCAGGGACAAAAATTAGGGAAACTGTCAGTTATTAATCAAACCCTAGTTGTTTGGGGCCAGTTGTTGCCAGGGTTATTTTTTGGCTCCCTGAGCTGGTGGCTATGACAGATGATGGTCTGACGTCCTGCAAGGCTTAAAGATAGCAAGCTGGCTTCCAGGGCTGGTTACTGTAGATAATGGATTGGTTTCCTGGAGTGAATGCTGTAGATTATGTGTCTGGGTCCTATTTTTATACAGGGTCTGTCCATTTGCCATTTGTATATTCAGTCTCTCAACAGAAGTTTGCTTATTCCAGTGGTGATCATTTCGTAATGTATAAAGATATCAAATCACTATGTTGTATACCTGAAACTAATATAAATTTGTAAGTCAATTATGCTTCAATAAAAATAAATATGTATTTATATATCTTAAAGTTTGCCTATTCTACTATTTAAGGTGAAGTGTTTTATTTTATTTTTTCATTTTAACATCTTTATTGGAGTATAATTGCTTTACAATAGTGTGTTAATTTCAGCTTCACAACAAAGTGAATCAGTTATACATAAACATATGTTCCCATATCTCTTCCTGCTTGCGTCTCCCTCCCTCCCACCCTCCCTATCCCACCCCTCCAGGCGGTCACAAAGCACCGAGCTGATCTCCCTGTGCTATGCGGCTGCTTCCCACTAGCTATCTACCTTACGTTTGGTAGTGTATATACGTCCATGCCTCTCTCTCGCTTTGTCACAGTTTACCCTTCCCCCTCCCCATATCCTCAAGTCCATTCTCTAGTAAGTCTGTGTCTTAATTCCTGTTTCACCCCTAGGTTTTTCATGACTTTTTTTTTTCTTAAATTCCATATATATGTGTTAGCATACGGTATTTGTCTCTCTCTTTCTGACTTACTTCACTCTGTATGACAGACTCTAGGTCTATCCACCTCATTACGAATAGCTCAATTTCGTTTCTTTTTATGGCTGAGTAATATTCCATTGTGTATATGTGCCACATCTTCTTTATCCATTCATCCGATGATGGACACTTAGGTTGTTTCCATCTCTGGGCTATTGTAAATAGAGCTGCAATGAACATTTTGGTACATGACTCTTTTTGAATTATGGTTTTCTCAGGGTATATGCCCAGTAGTGGGATTGCTGGGTCATATGGTAGTTCTATTTGTAGTTTTTTAAGGAACCTCCATACTGTTCTCCACAGTGGCTGTATCAATTTACATTCCCACCAACAGTGCAAGAGTGTTCCTTTTTCTCCACACCCTCTCCAGCATTTATTGTTTCTAGATTTTTTGATGATGGCCATTCTGACTGGTGTGAGATGATATCTCATTGAAGTTTTGATTTGCATTTCTCTAATGATTAGTGATGTTGAGCATTCTTCCATGTGTTTGTGGGCAGTCTGTATATCTTCTTTAGAGAAATGTCTATTTAGGTCTTCTGCCCATTTTTGGATTGGGTGGTTTGTTTTTTTGTTATTAAGCTGCATGAGCTGCTTATAAATTTTGGAGATTAATCCTTTGTCAGTTGCTTCATTTGCAAATATTTTCTCCCATTCTGAGGGTTGTCTTTTGGTCTTGTTTATGGTTTCCTTTGCTGCGAAAAAGCTTTTAAGTTTCATTAGGTCCCATTTGTTTATTTTTGTTTTTATTTCCATTTCTCTAGGAGGTGGGTCAAAAAGGACCTTGCTGTGATTTATGTCATAGAGTGCCCTGCCTATGTTTTCCTCTAAGAGTTTGATAGTGTCTGGTCTTACATTTAGGTCTTTAATCCATTTTGAGCTTATTTTTGTGTATGGTGTTAGGGAGTGATCTAATCTCATACTTTTACATGTAGCTGTCCAGTTTTCCCAGCACCACTTATTGAAGAGGCTGTCCTTTCTCCACTGTACATTCCTGCCTCCTTTATCAAAGATAAGGTGACCATATGTGCGTGGGTTTATCTCTGGGCTTTCCATCCTGTTCCATTGATCTATATTTCTGTTTTTGTGCCAGTACCATACTGTCTTGATTACTGTAGCTTTGTAGTATAGTCTGAAGTCAGGAAGCCTGATTCCTCCAGCTCCGTTTTTCATTCTCAAGATTGCTTTGGCTATTCGGGGTCTTTTGTATTTCCATACAAATTGTGAAATTTTTTGTTCTATTTCTGTGAAAAACGCCAGTGGTAGTTTGATAGGGATTGCATTGAATCTGTAGATTGCTTTGGGTAGTAGAGTCATTTTCACAATGTTGATTCTTCCAATCCAAGAACATGGTATATCTCTCCATCTATTTGTATCATTTTTAATTTCTTTCATCAGTGTCTTATAATTTTCTGCATACAGGTCTTTTGTCTCCTTAGGTAGGTTTATTCCTAGATATTTTATTCTTTTTGTTGCAATGGTAAATGGGAGTGTTTTCTTGATTTCACTCTCAGATTTTTCCTCTGTAGTGTATAGGAATGCTAGAGATTTCTGTGCATTAATTTTGTATCCTGCTACTTTACCAAATTCATTGATTAGCTCTAGTAGTTTTCTGGTAGCATCTTTAGGATTCTCTATGTATAGTATCATGTCATCTGCAAAGAGTGACAACTTTACTTCTTCTTTTCCGATTTGGATTCCTTTTCTTCTCTGATTGCTGTGGCTAAAACTTCCAAAATTATGTTGAATAAGAGTGGTGAGAGTGGGCAACCTTGTCTTGTTCCTGATCTTAGTGGAAATGCTTTCAGTTTTTCACCATTTAGGATGATGTTGGCTGTGGGTTTGTCATATATGGCCTTTATTATGTTGAGGAAAGTTCCCTCTATGCCTACTTTCTGCAGGGTTTTTATCATAAATGGGTGTTGAATTTTGTCAAAAGCTTTCTCTGCATCTATTGAGATGATCATATGGTTTTTCTCCTTCAATTTGTTAACATGGTGTATCACGTTGATTGATTTGCGTATATTGAAGAATCTTTGCATTCCTGGAATAAACCCCACTTGATCATGGTGTATGATGCTTTTAATGTGCTGTTGGATTCTGTGTGCTAGTATTTTGTTGAGGATTTTTGCATCTATGTTCATCAGTGATATTGGCCTGTAGTTTTCTTTCTTTGTGACATCCTTGTCTGGTTTTGGTATCAGGGTGATGGTGGCCTCGTAGAATGAGTTTGGGAGTGTTCCTCCCTCTGCTATATTTTGGAAGAGTTTGAGAAGGATAGGTGATAGCTCTTCTCTAAATGTTTGATAGAATTCGCCTGTGAAGCCATCTGGTCCTGGGCTTTTGCTTGTTGGAAGATTTTTAATCACAGTTTCAATTTCAGTGCTTGTGATTGGTCTGTTCATATTTTCTATTTCTTCCTGATTCAGTCTTGGCAGGTTGTGCCTTTCTAAGAATTTGTCCATTTCTTCCAGGTTGTCCATTTTATTGGCATAGAGTTGCTTGTAGTAATCTCTCATGATCTTTTGTATTTCTGCAGTGTCAGTTGTTACTTCTCCTTTTTCATTTCTAATTCTATTGATTTCAGTCTTCTCCCTTTTTTTCTTGATGAGTCTGGCTAATGGTTTATCCATTTTGTTTATCCTTTCGAAGAACCAGCTTTTAGTTTTATTGATCTTTGCTATCATTTCCTTCGTTTCTTTTTCATTTATTTCTGATCTGATTTTTATGATTTCTTTCCTTCTGCTAACTTTGGGGGTTTTTTGTTCTTCTTTCTCTAATTGCTTTAGGTACAAGTTTAGGTTGTTTATTCGACATGTTTCCTGTTTCTTAAGGTAGGATTGTATTGCTATAAACTTCCCTCTTAGAACTGCTTTTTCTGCATCCCATAGATTTTGAGTCGTCGTGTCTCCATTGTCATTTGCTTCTAGGTATTTTTTGATTTCCTCTTTGATTTCTTCAGTGATCACTTCGTTATTAAGTAGTGTATTGTTTAGCCTCCATGTGTTTGTATTTTTTACAGACTTTTCCTGTAATTGATATCTAGTCTCATAGCGTTGTGGTCGGAAAAGATACTTGATACAATTTCAGTTTTCTTAAATTTACCAAGGCTTGATTTGTGACCCAAGATATGATCTATCCTGGAGAATGTTCCATGAGCACTTGAGAAAAATGTGTATTCTGTTGTTTTTGGATGGAATGTCCTATAAATATCAATTAAGTCCATCTTGTTTAATGTATCATTTAAAGCTTGTGTTTCCTTATTTATTTTCATTTTGGATGATCTGCCCATTGGTGAAAGTGGGGTATTAAAGTTCCCTACTATGAATGTGTTACTGTCGATTTCCCCTTTTATGGCTGTTAGCATTTGCCTTATGTATTGAGGTGCTCCTATGTTGGGTGCATAAATATTTACAATTGTTATATCTTCTTCTTGGATCAATTCCTTGATCATTATGTAGTGTCCTTGTCTCTTGTAATAGTCTTTATTTTAAAGTCTATTTTGTCTGATATGAGAATTGCTACTCCAGCTTTCCTTTGATTTCCATTTCCATGGAATATCTCTTTCCATCCCCTCACTTTCAGTCTGTATGTGTCCCTAGGTCTGAAGTGGATCTCTTGTAGACAGCATATATATGGGTCTTGTTTTTGTATCCATTCAGCCAATCTGTGTCTTTTGGTGGGAGCATTTAATCCATTTACATTTAAGGTAATTATTGATATGTATGTTCCTATTCTCATTTTCTTAATTGTTTTGGGTTTGTTATTGTAGGTCTTTTCCTTCTCTTGTGTTTCTTGCCTAGAGAAGTTCCTTTAGCATTTGTTGTAAAGCTGGTTTGGTGGTGCTGAATTCTCTCAGCTTATCCTTGTCTGTAAAGGTCTTAATTTCTCCATCAAATCTGAATGAGATCCTTGCTGGGGAGAGTAATCTTGATTGTAGGTTTTTCTCCTTCATCACTTTAAATATGTCCTGCCAGTCCCTTCTGGCTTGTAGGGTTTCTGCTGAGAGATCAGCTGTTAACCTTATGGGGATTCCCTTGTGTGTTATTTGTTGTGTTTCCCTTGCTGCTTTTAATATGCTTTCTTTGTATTTAATTTTTGACAGTTTGATTAATATGTGTCTTGGCGTATTTCTCCTTGGATTTATCCTGTATGGGACTCTCTGTACTTCCTGGACTTGATTAACTATTTCCTTTCCCATATTAGGGAAGTTTTCAACTATAATCTCTTTAAATATTTTCTCAGTCCCTTTCTTTTTCTCTTCTTCTTCTGGAACCCCTATAATTCGAATGTTGGTGAATTTAATGTTGTCCCAGAGGTCTCTGAGACTGTCCTCAGTTCTTTTCATTCTGTTTTCTTTATTCTGCTCTGCATTAGTTATTTCCACTATTTTATCTTCCAGATCACTTATCCATTCTTCTGCCTCAGTTATTCTGCTATTGATCCCATCTAGAGTATTTTTCATTTCATTTATTGTGTTGTTCATCATTGTTTGTTTCATCTTTAGTTCTTCTAGGTCCTTGTTAAATGTTTCTTGCATTTTGTCTATTCTATTTCCAAGATTTTGGATCATCTTTACTATCATTATTCTGAATTCTTTTTCAGGTAGACTGCCTATTTCCTCTTCATTTGTTAGGTCTGGTGGGTTTTTATCTTGCTCCTTCATCTGCTGTGTGTTTTTCTGTCTTTTCATTTTGCTTATCCTACTGTGTTTGGGGTCTCCTTTTTGCAGGCTGAAGGTTCGTAGTTCCTGTTGTTTTTAGTGTCTGTCCCCAGTGGCTAAGGTTGGTTCAGTGGGTTGTGTAGGCTTCCTGGTGGAGGGTACTAGTGCCTGTGTTCTGGTGGATGAGGCTGGATCTTGTCTTTCTGGTGGGCAGGTCCATGTCTGGTGGTGTGTTTGGGGGTGTCTGTAGACTTATTATGATTTTGGGCAGCCTCTCTGCTAATGGGTGGGGTTGTGTTCCTGTCTTGCTAGTTGTTTGGCATAGGATGTCCAGCACTGTAGCTTGCTGGTCGTTGAGTGAAGCTGGGTGCTGGCATTGAGATGGAGATCTCTGGGAGATTTTTGCCGTTTGATATTATGTGCAGCTGGGAGGCCTCTTGTGGACCAGTGTCCTGAAGTTGGCTCTCCCACCTCAGAGGCACAGCACTAACTCCTGGCTGCAGCACCAAGAGCCTTTCATCCACACGGCTCCTTAATTTGGGATGATTCGTTGTCTATTCATGTATTCCACAGATGCAGGGTACATCAAGTTGATTGTGGAGCTTTAATCCGCTGCTTCTGAGGATGCTGGGAGAGATTTCCCTTTCTCTTCTTTGTTCTCACAGCTCCCAGGGGCTCAGCTTTGGATTTGGCCCCGCCTGTGCATGTAGTCGCCGGAGGGCGTCTGTTCTTTGCTCAGACAGGACGGGGTTAAAGGAGCCGCTGATTCGGAAGCTCTGGCTCACTCAGGCCGGGGAGGGGGCGGGGCGGAGTAGGGAGGGTCACGGAGTGCGGGGCGGGCCTGCAGAGGCCAGCGTGACGTTGCCAGCCTGAGGCGCGCCGTGCGTTCTCCCGGGGGAGTTGTCCCTGGATCCCACGACCCTGGCAGTGGCGGGCTGCACAGGCTCCCTGGAAGAGGGGTGTGGATAGTGACCTGTGCTCGCACACAGGCTTCTTGGTGGCGGCAGCAGCAGCCTTAGCGGCTCACGCCCGTCTCTGGAGCTTCTTTAAGCAGTGTTCTTAATCCCCTCTCCTCGCGCACCAGGAAACAAAGAGGGAAGAAAAAGTCTCTTGCCTCTTCGGCAGGTCCAGACTTTTCCCCGGACTCCCTCCCGGCCAGCCGTGGCGCACTAGCCCCCTGCAGGCTGTGTTCACGCCACCAACCCCAGTCCTCTCCCGGCGCTCCGACTGAAGCCAGAGCCTCAGCTCCCAGCCCCGCCCGCCCCGGCGGGTGAGCAGACAAGCCTCTCGGGCTGGTGAGTGCCGGTCGGCCCTGATCCTCTGTGCGGGAATCTCTCCGCTTTGCCCTCCACACCCCTGTTGCTGTGCTCTCCTCCGCGGCTCCGAAGCTCCCCGCCTCCGCCACCCGCAGTCTCCGCCGCGAAGGGGCTTCCTAGTGTGTGGACACTTTTCCTCCTTCACAGCTCCCTCCCGCTGGTGCTGGACCCGTCCCTATCCTTTTGTCTGTGTTTATTTTTTTCTTTTGCCCTAACCAGGTACTTGGGGGGTTTCTTGCCTTTTGGGAGGTCTGAGGTCTTCTGCCAGCGTTCAGTAGGTGTTCTGTAGGAGTTGTTCCACGTGTAGATGTATTTCTGGTGTATCTGTGGGGAAGAAGGTGATCCCCGCGTCTTACTCTTCCGCCATCTTCCTGGAAGTCCCCTAAGGTGAAGTGTTTTAAATGAGTGGGTCCTAGATACTTGGGTAAGTTACTTTAGGTCTCTGTGCCTCAGTTTCCTCATCTATAAATTGGGGATCATGACAGTTCCTGCCTCATAGGGTTTTGGAAAAATTAAGTCCACATAAAATACATCCAGCAGAGTGCCGGATACACAATGCATCTCAATGAATATTATTCACTGTATTATAATCATCCCACGAAACTCCTTTAAGGCAAGGTCTGTGCCTTTTGTCCCAATAGTCCCAGCTTCTGTCAGAGGGTTTGACACATAGTAGTTATTCGATAGATATATGATAAGTAAATGAATGAATCATAAGAAACCAGGGATGGAGGGAATCTTGGCCGCCTGTCTCAGAGAGAGGATAATCTCTTTGATTACTTTATATTTAAAAAGGCCTAAGCTTGGGGACCCCCATTCCCACCCTGAAGCTAAGGGAAACCTGCCCTCTACCCACTCTACCCAGGGAGGCCCAGTGAGGGGGTAGTCTCTAACTCCCGATGATACTTTGACTTTACTAAATAATTCAGGTGTTTTCTGAATTACCAAAGGCTTTAAACTGCCTCTCTGTCTTTTGGGGAGCCTTCCCACTCCTGCAGTTGATACTGTGGAAGTGGTATCAGTATTTACAGTCTGACTCAGTAGTTTTCAAGGCTGCCCTGATCCTTCAATTTACTAAGAAACAACAGCCAAGCAAGGTATCTCTTCCCCCTACATCTCTAACCTTGACAGAGCCTGCCTTGCAAGGAAGTGGGGCCTTGGAATCCAGCAGCTGCTGCAGGGCCCTCTCCCAACCTCCAGTCCCTCTGCCTGGGAGGAGCACCCTGTCCGAGCTCCACCACCCAAGAATTCATCTTTCTTGTAAACGTTTCCAAGAAAGAGATGCAACTCCACCCTCTAAAACCAAGAGACCACTTGGTCCTGCTGATCTATCCTCCTAAAGCCTCTGGAATCAGTCCCCTCCCCACCAGCCCTTCTGTATTTGCCATGCTTCAGACTCTCATAACTCCTCCCTTGAGCTACAGCAATGTCCTTCTGACTCCAGTCTTCCTGCTCCATCCCAGCCCCTCATCTAGTGAGATGACCCATGTCACTTTTCAGTTTGCAGCCCTCCAAAGACTTCCCATCACCTACAGGTTAAAGTCAATACCCTTCAAATGGCATCCATGGCTCTTCCCTGTGCTCTCCTGGCCTGCCTTGTCTCCTACCACTTCTGCCTTGCGCTTAACTGCCTAGAGCCGCCGAGCTGTCCAAGGTGGTAGTCACCAGCTTCATGCAGCTCTTTAAATTTTAATTAAAATGGAATCAAATGAAAAATTGAGCTTCTTAGTTGCACTAGCCACATTTCAAGCGTTTAATCACTGGAGGCTGCGAAATGGACAACATAGAGATAGAACATTTCCATCAACACAGAAAGTTTTACTGGATTCCTCTAGAAAAAGGATCTGTGTTCCTCTGCACACATCATGAGGTCTCACCCTGCCAGGTCTTTGCTCACGCCTCTGCCCAAACACCCACCCTCCCCCCTTTCCACCTGGGTGATTCTTCAAGACTCCGTTCAGGGGTCATTTCCAAGAAGCCTTATTTGAAGCCCTAAGCTAGGGTGAGTGCTGGGCTTCCGAGTTCTTCACGTTAGCTAATGCTTATCTGACCACTTACCATTTGCTGACACATCTGTCTCCTCCACGAAACTGTGAGTTCCTCCAGGGCAAAAACCGTGTCTTCATGGGCCCAGTGTCCCCAGTGCCCGGCATGAAGCAGGTGTCCGTTACTTTTGGCTGAACTCGTATGAACGAAACTCTCAGCAGTGCGTGACCACAGGACAGGATTCAGCTGTGTGTCAGTGAAGACCCTCAGGTAGAAGGAAATTAGTCAAGAGGAAAGGGGACTTAATGGTTCAGTAATTGGGAAGTTTAGGGGCAGTTCTTACTCCCCACATGACCGGATCTAGGGGCTCAGAGCATGTTATCAGAGCCCTGGCCCCCTTCCCAGCTCTCAGCTCTATTGATTACCCTCTCTAGGCAAGATGACCACCTTGGTTCTAAATATTCCCAATTTTGTAATCTCCAGGAAGAAAGAAATTCTGTCTCCCAACATCTATCTAGTGGTCTCCAGTAAGATGCTCTTTGGCCTTGCTTGGGTCGTGTGTCTTCCCTGAATGAATCACAGTGGCCTGGAGTAGTTGCCTGACTATATCACCCTGACTCATGTGTTTGTCCTAGGGTAGGGGTGGGATGGGATACAAGGTCATCATGATTGACAGCTCCCCAGGCCACTTGGAAAAGGAGGAAGTCACCCAAAGGAGCCAGAAGAGCGGGGTTGAGAAATGCTGGGAGACAGGAGGGTCAGATGGCTGGGCCGCTCACTCTGGGAGCTGGACTCCCACTTGCTTTCTGCTTCCTTTTGCATTTCCCCATGTAGACCAGAGCCTTAGGGGAGTCCAGCCACGCTCAGGTTTCAAGTCACCTATTAGCAGCCAGCAAAGGGTCTTGAGTTTAGGTTTCTCTGGCCTGGAAATACATAGTGGATGGAGCTTCTAAGGGCACTGGCCATATTCTGGGAAGATCCCTTTGTAGAATTCACCACCTCTGGTCAGTGCCCCACAAGCTGCTGAAACCTTCCTTTTTTTCCCCCATGAAAAATATTAAGGGATAATTTACATACAGTAAAATTCAGCCTTTTTAGTGTATAGTATTGTGGGTTTTGACTACAGTCATCTATCACAATCAAGATATGGAATAGTTCCATCAGCCACAAAAAAGTCCCTGGGTCCACTTTGTAGTCAACCTTTCCCCCATCCCAGTCCCTGGCAATCACTGATCTGTTTTTCTGTCCCTATAGTTTTGCCTTTTCCCAAACGTCATATAAATGAAAGCATGTAGTATGTAGCCTTGAATCTGGCTTCTTTCACTTAGCATAAGGCAATTGATATTCATCCGTGCTGTTCTGTACATCAATAGTTCATTCCTTTTTATTGCTGAATTTCATTGTATGAATGCACCACATTTTATTTACCTACGCTCTACTTGAGGGCCATTTGGGTTGTTTCCAGTTTGGGGCAATTATGAATAAAGCTGCTATAAACAGATTTTCATTTCTCTTGGGTAAACACCTAGGAGTGGGTTTTCTGGGTTGAATGGTAAATGTTTAATTTTGTACAAAACTGCCAAATTGTATTCCAAAGAGACTGTATCATTTTGCATTCCTGCTAGCAATATATGAGCACTCCAGTTGCTTTGCATTTTCACCGGAACTTGAGTTGGTTGGGTTTTTAATTTTAGCCATTCTAATAGGTGTATTCTGTATCTCATTGTGGTTTAAGTATGCATTTCCCTGATCACTAATTAATTTGAACATTTTTGTATGTGCTTTTTTGCAATCTATGTATCATCTTGGGGAAAGTGTCTGTTCAAATATTTCACCCATTTAGTTGAGTTGGCTATTTTTATTATTATTGAGTTTTGTGAGTTCTTTATATATTGTAGATTCAGGTCCTTTATGAGATATACGTTTTGCAAACATTCTCTCCCAGTTTGTGGCTTGTCTTTTCATTTTTTCAAGTGTCTTTTGAATAGCAGTTCTTAATTTTGAAGAAACGCGAGTTATTACTTTTTTCTTTTATAGGTTATGCTTTTAGCGTCATATCTAAGAAATCTCAGCCTAACCGAAAGCCATAATGTTTTCTCCTAGAAGTTTTACGATTTAAGTTTTACATGTATGTCTACGATCCATTTGGAGTTCATTTTTTATAAGGTATGGAGTATGGATTGAGGTTCTTTTTTTGCATATGAATATTTAATTATTCCAACACCATTCCTTGAAAAGCCCTTCTCCATTGACTTATCTCTGCATCTTTGCCAAAAATCAACTGACCAAATGTGTGAGGATCTATCTCTGGACTCTATTTTTTTCCACTGAAGTCTCTCCTTCCTTCTCCACCACACTGTCTTGACTACTGCAGCTTATGGTAAATCTGGAAATCAGGTAGTGTGAGTTCTCCAACACTGTTCTTTTTCAGAATTGTTTTGGCTAGTCTAGCGCTTTTGCCTGTCCATAAAATTTTAGAATCAGCTTGCTGGCTCCACGTTTCTCTGAGGGATCCATAGGTTCACAGGGGCTGCCTGGTCAGAATCTATGCCACTGTTCATGATTTATCATGAGATGGTTCTAGGACAGGATGATGGTTAGTGGGACCAGGCTGCTTGGACACAAATCCTAGCTCCAATTCTTACTAGAACTTGGGGAAGTTACTTGATATTCCTGTGGTTCAATCTCCTCTTCTGTAGAATGAAGAAAATGGCCATACTTTATTTTATGGGATTTTTGTGAGGATGGCAATAACAGGTGGAAAACAAAACAGTACCTGGCACTTAGTAAACCCCTGATAAGTGTTAGCTATTATTTATCTTATCTGTACTCCTCTCAGTCTTTCCCCTTCTCTCCACACTCCCGCTAACTTCCCACAGCTGCTGAACTACTGATTTTTCTTTCAAAGACGTTTCTCAGGCTTTTAAACCACTTAATGGTCACCTTATCACATTGCCATGGCCCTCCGAGAAGTTCAATATATCAATATTTGCCGTTTCACCTTAGCTGTTCCTTCTCATTATGGCATTTATAGAAAATCCGCTTTGTGGACCACATGATTTGGCTGGTAGTGAAAGGCCAGGCTGAGCTCTGCCTACTGTGTCCCTAAGGCTGAAGGCCAAGCACAGTTATGACTCCCACACCTGCCAGCAAGCAAGGCCTGTGCCTCTCCTACTGAACTGGTCCATTCTTCCTCCATCAGCCTGGCATATCCCAGGGGCAGGGACTTGATCTCTCTGGTTCTAGCAGACTCTCCTCAACAGTGGAATCTAATTCCCCTGTAGGACCGGGAGCTGTGCAAGAGTAAATCCCCAGGGTCTCTGATCTGCCAGGGATCCCCAGAAGTATGCTTACCTTTCCCAGTGGAAAGGCTGGGGGCTATATCTACTCCAGTGCTGAATAACTTTTTTCTACATATTTTAATAATTTTTACAGTTATAGTTCTAAAATGGATTGCTTTTTCACTGTCTCTTTAAAGGAAGTCACTGAGTATCATTTAACTTTTCCTTGATAATTCAAAGCCATAATCACACACATCAATGGCTACACTGGAACTGTAGCCAAAGTTCGGCCTCTGTACGCCGGTACGGAATTGAATTTCAGAGACAGAGTTTTGGGTGAAGTGGAAAAGAATAGCTTTATTGCTTTGCCAGCCAAAGGGGTCACAGCAGGCTAATGCCCTCAAAACTCACCTGGAGGGGGTAGTGAGAAGTTTTATAGTAATGATTCAAACAGGAGGGTGTGATCAGCTCGTGGACATTCTTTTGATTGGTTGGTGGTGAGGTAATTGGGAGTCAGCATCATCAACCTTCTGGTTCAACCGTCTGGGGTCTAGTGCTTGTGAGAAGCGTGCAGTTAACTTCTTCCACCTGGTGGGGGTTTCAGTATCTGCAAAACAGCTCAAAGATACAGTTGTGTGTATCCCTTGAGGGGGAACCAGCACCCTGCCCCGAGGCTGCACTGTTGTTTCTTGACCGCTCCTCCCTTGTCTCTGCATCACCTCCCTTCCCTGATTAGCAAACTGTTCGAACCTGCCCTTTGGAACTCAGAAGGTCATAGAGGCTGAATGCAGCACATTTCCTACACACAAGAAAGGGGAGGGAGGGGACACAGAAAGGTTCTGTGGGCTTCCCCGGTGGCGCAGTGGTTAAGAATCCACCTGCCAATGCAGGGGATGTGGGTTCAAGCCCTGGTCCAGGAAGATCCCACAGGATGCAGAGCGACTAAGCCCGTGCGCCACAACTACTGAAGCCCGTGCTCCACAACAAAAGAAGCCACTGCAATGAGAAACCCGCGCACCGCAACGAAGAGTAGGCCCCTCTCACCATAACTAGAAAAAGCCCGTGCACAGCAACGAAGACCCAATGCAGCCAAAAGTGAAGGAAGGAAGGAAGGAAAGGCTTTTGTGCCCAGGAGCCCCACAGGGTCTGCTCAGTTTCAGGATGTCATGACTTAGGCCATTTGAGGCGCATAGGCTGTTTCCACCCTGTTCTAATGTCTCTCAGACCTTCCCACAGATTAAGTGCATGGGCTTCCACCTCGGATGGTGCTTGCCTGTTTCAGGGCCCATCCCTTTGGTTGTCTAAACTGAGAAATGAACCTGAACACTAGCAATGTTCCATTAGTGATGACAAAAACAATGAGAAAGAGAAAAGCGGGAGCTGGGAGCTAGCGGGGCACCTGGAGCTGGGCTGTAGTGTCCTGCTGTTGAATGTGACGGCCCCCACGTGGCATCCACACCCAACAAGACCACTGTGGGAGCCGAGTCAGAACGAGACAATGTTGGGGCCCAGGGCAGGCTGCCCCCAAATGTGCCTCAATGGCATAGTGATTATTTTGAATTAAAGTTACCTAAGAAACAGCTAATGCAACAGAGACACCCTGACCCTCCTCTCTGTCTCCCTGGAAGCAGGACATAAACCTTTCATGTGAAAGGTGCACTCCCTGCATCTGGAGGTAGGAGGACACCCTTATCGCCAGAAACGGGGATTATGAGAAGCCTTATGTAAACACCTTGTTACTTCTTCAGCTCACTACCCCAAGTCCAAATTCTGTTTAGTTCTTCACTAATGAAGCACCCAAAACTCAAGTTTCTTTGTCCTGTCAATTCCTCACAAATTTATTTTTTGTCTAAAAAGTATAAAAGCTGCCTTCTTCTGCCACTTCTTAGGTCTCATTTCTTTTTTTTTTTTTAATACATTTATTTATTTAATTAATTTATTTTTGGCTGCACTGGGTCTTCGTTGCTGTGAGCAGGCTTTCTCTAGTTGCGGCGAGCGGGCTTCTCATTGCAGTGGCTTCTCGTTGCGGAGCATGGGCTCTAGGCGCCCGGGCTTCAGTAGTTGTGGCACACAGGCTCAGTAGTTGTAGCTTGCAGGCTCTAGAGCACAGGCTCTGTAGTTGTGGCACACGGGCTTTGTTGCTCTGCAGCATGTGGGCTCTTCCCGGACTAGGACTCGAACCTGTGTCCTCTGCATTGGCAAGCAGATTCTTAACCACTGTGCCACCAGGGAAGCCCTTAGGTCTCATTTCTATGAGACCTCCATGCATGTGAATTAAAATTTGTTTCTTTTCCTCCTGTTAATCTGTCTTGCATCGGTTTTATTATTAGTCCAGAACTCAAGATGGGGAGAAGGGGGAAATTTCCCCCTCCCTGACAACATCGTGGACTACCACCCGTCATCATGCCTGAACACAGAACAAATGAGAACATTGTCCAAACCACAAAAGCGACCAAACATCCCCCTTATTTATTTGTGTAATAGGAGTGACGGCTGCTTTCCTACCAATTACAGCTTTAGCCTCACTTCATTCCCCTGTCTTCTAGAGAAGAAATATTAAGATTCCCAGCGATAGAATCACCTCCACTTTGTGATACTCCTCAATTCAGAGCAACGCCCTCCTTCTTTGAACTCTCCTCAAAATCACCTGTCACAAGCCCAAATCCTTAATAAGTCCTTAATTCAAAGAGGAGGCTCTCAGTTGAATTAAGGAAGGGCAGTAGGGCTGTTGGGAAGTTTTGTGTGTCCCTCAGATCCTAAACCTTTGTAGAAACCTGGTAATGCTTAAAATGTGGATGAAGAGTTATTCATGAATCTGTTATACATTTTGGACCAACACAAAAATCCAATTAGGAAAGTGATGCCCCCCTCTTGCCCACCCACCCCTGCCCCACTCCTGACTATCCTGAGAGGGACGTGCTCAGTTCTATTGAATTAAAGAGAAGAAAAAAATTTAACCGCTCAAAAAATTATTGGTAGAACGATGTTTGCCAACAGAGATTGCTTCAATAATGGAGCCCAAAATAGAGTGAACAAATAAAGCTGTCGAGACGTCTGTGGGTTTAGTTTCAGTGAGCGTTCCCCACTATTTAGAAGATATAAAAATGATCTTTGCAATGAGCAAGTAGCTTTTTATTTCCGTAGGGAAAGTATTTCTCATCTAAACCATTTCATTTCCTTTATGAAACGGGAAGCAAACGTCTCAGTCTTTTGGAAGGTGGTAGCATATTAAAATGCATCTGAGTAGTAACGTGAGGCTATTCGGTCCATCGCAGTTAAAAGTTTGAAATCTGGGCTAATGTTTTAAATGTGAGAAAAGAGAATACATAGTCCAGATAATGTGCTTCATTTCAGTCTTCTGCTCCCAGGGTTAAGGAAGAACTTAGGGCCCTACTTTAATCAGAAGGGAAGCTGGCGTTTCATCTCAAGTTGGAGACGGGAGCGAGTCAGGACCCACGGCAGGGGGCACTGCCCCCCTTCTCCTTCTCTTACGTTCTAAGGAACTCAGTGGATCAGGAAGAAGCCCCAGACCAGAAGCGAAGGGTAATTTTCCATTCTCCTGCAGACTGTATTCCTAGCCGCTGTGCCTCCAGAGTGCCCGGTATCTGCCTACGAGCAGGAGGAAATAATTGTTTTCTCCAACATGACGGTGTTTTCTTTTTCATTCCTTATTGAGCCGTCATTAAGTTGTGGAATTCTCTGGGGAAATCACTTTAATCTCTTTGGGGGTGGCTTACAAGACCCTGAAGGTGATTCAAGTACATCCAGGCAATATTTCATGACTGAATCAGGGAATGAGCTGTTAGAAAAACTCATTTGGTATTTCACGCAGATGGCCCTCTCTCCAGAGGTGGCCCTCCGCTGAACGGCCTCCTGCCACAGGCTGTTCCCCTCTGGCTGCGTTCTCAACAGCTGCATTCCCCACTTTTGCTCTCCACTAGCTGACCCCTAGCCCCCGCTACTGTCTCAACTGCTGACTGCCTAAGGCTCTGAAAGACCACAGTGGGAGCAGGAGACCCCTTTCAGGAGGTTCTGCAATTAAAGACACAAGAAAAACCTTCAAGAATCAAAGTTACTGGGGCTTCCTTGGTGGCGCAGTGGTTAAGAACCTGCCCGCCAATGTAGGGGACGTGGGTTCGAGCCCTCGTCCGGGAAGATCCCACGTGCTGCGGAGCAACTAAGCCCGTGCGCCACAACTACTGAGCCTGCGATCTAGAGCCCATGTGCCACAACTACTGAGCCCACGTGCCCCAACTACTGAAATCCGCGCACCTAGAGCCCGTGCTCCCAACAAGAGAAGCCACCACAATGAGAAGCCTGTGCACCACAACGAAGAGTAGCCCCCGCTCGCCACAACTAGAGAAAGCCCACGTGCAGCAATGAAGACCCAACGCAGCCAAAAATAAAATAAAATAAAATACACAAGTTTATTTAAAAAAAGAAAAAAGAATCAAAGTTACAGTGTTGGGATCGTAGGGGGAAAAAATATCTTTTACTTTCTACCCTTCTTGGCTCTCTGCTGGAGCTCTTGTAACAAAAGACAGATTAACAGGAGAAAGGCATACACATTTATTTAATGTCAGTTTTACACGATGCGGGAGCCCTGGGGCCCTCATAAGGAAATGACCCAAAAAAGCAGAGAGCATTTTGTTGCTAGGTTTCATGAGGAGTGGGAAATCGTGGAAATATGTGACAGGGTATGAGCTAATGTGTTAAGCTGGGGGAAACTTAGCAAGGCCTGTTCAGATTCCTCCCAGTCATCCCCCCATCTCTGGATAAGGATGCTCCTTTCCTCCCAGTACAGGGAGGGCACCTCTCACATGAGGGTTTTATGACCTGCTTCAGGGGAAGGTCAGAGAGTCCTTCCCACAATTGCTCTTTCTCAAATTCCTTCAGCTTAAAATAGTCAATAGGCCAACGCGCCACATTTTGGAGTAGCTTGACCTGAACCCCGTCAGGATTACTGGCAGTGGGGCTGACATTCTGCAGCAGGGGACACTGCTCCAGACATTGGGGCAGTCTTTCTCTCTCTGTCTCTCTCTCTTTGGTTTCTTTTCTCTGCTTCCAATCCTGATGAGCTCACCGTTAACTTCCTGGATACACAAGGCTACCAAACACTTCTTTTAAACTTGCAGGTTTCCCACCCATCTCCACCTTCCAGAAATTTCTTCTACACAGAAGACATTTACTGAACAGAATTGTTAAAAACGCTAGGCTCCCTGCTACAGATTCTGCCAACAGCAACACTTGACTGTCTTCAGGACTTTTCCTCCTCTCATCTGTGAAATGGGATAATCATGGACTAGCCTGTAGTCCTTTTAGGACCATTAATTGGAGGGGGTAATGGGAGCCAGGATATTTCCAGAAGGCGGAGAAAACCTCTTTATAATTTTTTTTCTTTGAGGTCCGAGAGTTTCACTGTATACTCCTGGAAATAATTATTATATACTCTGTTTTCTCAAAGCAATATAATGGCGTCTCTACCTCATTAACTTGACCCAATCAAGGCTCACAGATCATGAGAACTGAAAGGGACCTCAAGGACTGTTTAATTCAGGGGTTCTCAACTGTGGCTGCTCTTATAATCACTGAACTTTTTAAAAAGTACTGAGCCTGGGCCTCACCCCCAGCTCTATTATATCAGACTCCCCGGAGGCTGGGCCAGCACCACCTTCTCTTAAAACTCCCAAGGTGACTTCAGTGTCCAGCCAGAATCGAGCATCAGTGATTTGGTCCAACAGTCTGTACACAAGGAAAAGACAACGTGGGGAGGTGATGTGAGTCAAACCAAAGTCTCACAGGAATGGGATCATATGGCTTGTGGGTGCTACATGGAGGCAAAGGTCACCCAAGGACAAGGAGGATAGAGAATTGCAGGAGAGCCTTGTCACCATCAGCCATTCAGTCACCCAGTTTTGAACCTGCTGTGTGCCAAACCCTGGACCAAGTACTGGGGTAAAAGGGTATAAAAATGAATTACTCACAGTGCTCTCAAGGAGCAATCTATTTTCTGATGGATTTCCTCCGAAAACTGAAGGAAGGGGAGAGTGGGCATTGTGCTCAAAGATATTCATTGCACTATTATTTACAATAGTAAAAACAGGTGTCCAGTCATAGGAGAATTCTTAAGTAAACACTAGGTTATATCTACCTGGTGCAATATTTTGATGCCTTTAAGCTCAGTTTTCCAAGGAGACTTTAAGATCACAAGGAAGTGTCCTCATTATAAGTGGAAAAAATAAGATATAACCTCATATGTAGGCTATATGCCTATGATTATAGGTTATATGCATAAGTGAAAGGCTAAGAGGAAACGCACCAAAAGTTAACAGGTGCTGGTAACAGGGTGCTTCCTCTTTTTCACTTCTTCCTTCCTTTTCTCTATTTTTTCAATTATTATTATTTTTAAATTTATTTATTTTGGGCTGCGTTGGGTCTTCGTTGCTGCATGCGGGCTTTCTCTAGCTGCGGCAAGCGGGGGGGCTACTCTTCGTTGCGGTGCGCGGCTTCTCATTGCATTGGCTTTTCTTGTTGCGGAGCATGAGCTCTAGGCATGCGGGCTTTGGTAGTTGCGGCTCATGGGCTCTAGAGCACAGGCTCAGTAGTTGTGGCGCACGGGCTTAGTTGCTCCGCGGCATGTGGGATCTTCCCGGACCAGGGATCGAACCTGTGTCCCCTGCACTGGCAGGCAGATTCTTACCCACTGAGCCACCAGGGAAGCCCTATTTTTCAATTATTTTTAAATGAGCTGGACCAGGGAGTTGGAACTCACTGGGTGAATGGTAGGGGCCATTCCTTGCCTCTGTAATCTTCAGAGTGCCCTGCAGTTTGTATCTCATCCAAGCAGGGATCCTCATCTGTGGGCATGGGCTCAGAGAGACCTGCCAGGGATCTCCCAGTGGGCTAACTGGAAAGTCAGAGATAGAACCCAAGTCTCCTGCTTTGTAGTCTGGATCCTGGTGGAGCTGCACAATCTGAACACGTGGGCAGGCCTGAGGGGTAGAAGAGAGGCTGTGATGAAGGGAGTGCCCATTCTGAGGGGATGGGCCTGTTCCCGGAGTTTCCTGGGGCTCGCTCCCCATTCCCCTCACTCTCCCACACAGGAACGAAGGCCTGTGGGCAGCAGACCCTACAACCAGATCATGCAGGAAAGGCACCTGTGGGACACTGGCTCCTTGGAATGATCACCAAAACGATCCTTCAGACCAGTTGTTCTCATCATGGTGAGGCAAACCAGTCCTAGGAGCATCTTGGAGGAGGAGCAGCAAAGGCTGGTTGAAGGTGGGTATTTTAATGCCGAGACTTGATTAGAATTGAGTGAGGGGACTTCCCTGGTGGCCCAGTGGTTAAGGATCCGCCTGCCAGTGCAGGGGACACGGGTTCGAGCCCTGGTCTGGGGAGATCCCACATGCCGCAGAGCAACTAAGCCCGTGCGCCGCAACTACTGAGCCTGCGCTCTAGAGCCCGCGAGCCACAACTACTGAAGCCCATGTGCCACAACTACTGAAGCCCACCCGCCTAGAGCCTGTGCTCCGCAACAATAGAAGCCACTGCAATGAGAAGCCCGTGCACCGCAATGAAGAGCAGCCCCCGCTCGCCACAACTAGAGAAAGCCCGCGCGCAGCAACGAAAACCCAACACAGCCAAAAATAAATAAATTTAATAAATTAAAAAAAAAAGAATTGAGTGAGGATCGTACTATAATAGTCTAGGATTGACGGATGTATGACCAGGCCACCCAAGATGGCTGTTCTCTTGCTCTCTGCACATCCCTTGTTCGACCAGTGCCTGCTTCAACTACATCCTACTCACCTGACAGACCTTCCCTCTTAATCACAGAGCCTAATCAGTAAATGCCTATGTACTGGTCCCTGGCCCCAGATAGTGATTGCTCTAATCTTTAGCTCAGAACTCTCTCCACTATGATAGTGTATCAAAGGAGCCTTGAGGGGCAGGGCCCTCTGCTGGTTTCCCTGGCAACCGATGAGCTAACCTGATGTCATCAATTCCCCCTATAACTGGTAACCTCCCTCTCCCCCGGGAGCAGAGACTGCCACCATGTCCTGCCCGCCTACATGGTGGGGTGTGGCTCTAGGACCTTGCTTCGGACGTGTAAGCTCCCCCATCCATGAAACCACTGAATCGGGGTCACTGACTCCAGGCTCCTTCTTCAGTCTCCAGGCTGCGCAAGTACAGAGCTTGCAGGCCTGCGGGGTGCAGCCCAACAATGGACGCAGCAAGGCAAAGGTTTGGAGACAAAGATTTTTAAGACTCTTGGAGAGTATAAACTGTCTTTTGACGTTTTTGAACTGTTAAAAGATAAAATAAGGCCTAGTAACAATTTGAGAACTTATTTGAGCAAAATTGATTCCAGTTATGCAGCACCAAGCCAGAGTGGTTAGAAGCAAGCACTCCGCGGATGGGAGCTGGAGGTGAACTCTTGTTTTTTAATTTTTAACATCTTTATTGGAGTATAATTGCTTTACAATGGTGTGTTAGTTTCTGCTTCACAACAAAATGAATCAGTTATACATATACATATGTTCCCATACCTCTTCCCTCTGGCATCTCCTTCCCTCCCACCCTCCCTATCCTACCCCTCCAGGCAATCACAAAGCACCGAGCTGATCTCCCTGTGCTATGCGGCTGCTTCCCACTAGCTATCTACCTTACGTTTGGTAGTGTATATACGTCCATGCCTCTCTCTCGCTTTGTCACAGCTTACCCTTCCCCCTCCCCATATCCTCAAGTCCATTCTCTAGTAGGTCTGTGTCTTTATTCCTGTCTTACCCCTAGGTTCTTCATGACATTTTTTTTTCTTAAATTCCATATATATGTGTTAGCATACGGTATTTGTCTCTCTCTTTCTGACTTACTTCACTCTGTATGACAGACTCTAGGTCTATCCACCTCATTACAAATAGCTCAATTTCGTTTCTGTTTATGGCTAATATTCCACTGTATGTATGTGCCACATCTTCTTTATCCATTCATCCGATGACGGACACTTAGGTTGTTTCCATCTCTGGGCTATTGTAAATAGAGCTGCAATGAACATTTTGGTACATGACTCTTTTTGAATTATGGTTTTCTCAGGGTATATGCCCAGTAGTGGGATTGCTGGGTCATATGGTAGTTCTATTTGTAGTTTTTTAAGGAACCTCCATACTGTTCTCCATAGTGGCTAAACCAATTCACATTCCCACCAGCAGTGCAAGAGTGTTCCTTTTTCTCCACACCCTCTCCAGCATTTATTGTTTCTAGATTTTTTGATGATGGCCATTCTGACTGGTGTGAGATGATACCTCACTGTAGTTTTGATTTGCATTTCTCTAATATTAATGATGTTGAGCATTCTTTCATGTGTTTGTTAGCAATCTGTATATCTTCTTTGGAGAAATGTCTATTTAGGTCTTCTGCCCATTTTTGGATTGGGTGGTTTGTTTTTTTGTTATTGAGCTGCATGAGCTGCTTGTAAATTTTGGAGATTAATCCTTTGTCAGTTGCTTCATTTGCAAATATTTTCTCCCATTCTGAGGGTTGTCTTTTGGTCTTGTTTATGGTTTCTTTTGCTGTGCAAAAACTTTGAAGTTCCATTAGGTCCCATTTGTTTATTTTTGTTTTTATTTCCATTTCTCTAGGAGGTGGGTCAGAAAGGATCTTGCTGTGATTTATGTCATAGAGTGTCCTGCCTATGTTTTCCTCTAAGAGTTTGATAGTTTCTGGCCTTACATTTAGGTCTTTAATCCATTTTGAGCTTATTTTTGTGTATGGTGTTAGGGAGTGATCTGATCTCATACTTTTACATGTACCTGTCCAGGAGGTGAACTTTTACAGAGAAAAAAAAAAAGAAGCAAAGTAAGGAGTTTACTTATTGGCTTAAAGCCTAGTTAGCTGTGATTGGTTGTCCTTAGGTTTCGGTTTGTAACCGTGAGGCATTTGCAGGCTTAGATTTTGGTTTGCTTGTGTAGAACACCCCCAGCGTTAGAGCCGCTTCAGCCTAGTGTCTCCTTGTCTAATTAATTTAACAGTATTGAAGAACTGAACAGTTTGATGTTCATTTAAGTCAAAGATTCTCAACCTCGGCACTTTGGACATTTGGGGCTGAATCATTCTTTGTGGTTGTCCTGCGCGTTGCAGGATATTTAACAGTATCCCTGCCTCTACCCACTAGATGCCAGTAGCCTTCCCTACACAGTTGTGAAAAACAAAAATGTCTCCATGCATTGCCAAATGTATCCAGGGGGCATTTAAAAGTAAACAAGTCTTTCAGGAAGTTCCTGGAATGAACAACAGAGTTATTTGTAACTTGTATATCTTTGGCAAGTTTCCTATAGTGGTGTTATAGGGTTGATAAAGACAGTGGAAGAGCTCATGGAGTTAATGTAGTAAACTGTAAGGGGTGGGAGGGTAGATGGTCTCCATTCTCACCCTTCGCCTCCAGCCTCACCTCTCCTGCCTCTTGCAGTCTCCTGTTTATAGTCAACTTTTAGCTAGAAGATATGACATCTCTGAAGTAAAAAATCAGTAGCTTCTCAGGAATGAAAAGAAAACCTGCTAAGGTTTATTGGGCTCTTACCTGAACACGATAGACTTCATGTAACCCCTTGAAGTATCATTACCCATTTTATAGATAAGGAAATCGAGGCTCAGAAAAACAGAGAATTGCTCCTATCACTCAGTGAACGATGAGGTTGGAATCTGAATGCAAGGGTCTGTCTCCATGCTAGGATGCCAAATCTAGCAATACTATTGTGTGGGACATATTTTTACTCAAAAAGTATTCGTTGTTTATCTGAAATTCAAATTTAATTGCGCATCCTGTATTTTATCGGTAACTCTACTTCAATAACGCTTCTCTGACCCCACGGGACCAATGCAAGGGGTGTTGGGTGCTGACTACTAAACTGTCGCAGGGGGGACAGACCCAGGAACCCTGGCAGCACTGGCGAGAGAGGAGGTGGGGTGTAAAGCCCGGCCCACCGGTCTCTGCTTTGAGAGCCTAGTGAGGAGTGACCCCTGGTGGCCACGCGGCGCCCTGCAGACACAGGCAGTCCGGCCCCTGCGCGGAGTATAGGGCTTCAGGGGCAGACATCTGTTCTTAGTTCTGACCTCCCCCGAGAGCTGACATCCACCCAGGGACTGTGGGGAAGGAAGCCAGGCCCAGAGCCACCTAGGAGCTTTTTCAAACCATTCAGCTGGATTGGAAGTTCATTCCCACGCTGGGTCAATCGCTCTGTCGCCCCCAGGTGGCTGATCTGCAAAAAGCAGGTCCTTAAGCACCTGAAACTTCAAGGACCAAAGGAACTGGTACCGAACCAAAGTTGGGTCTGCTTCCCGACGCGCAGCAAAGCCAATCTCCTGACAGCGGGCTGCGGGGAAGAAAAGTGCAGCACTTATTGTAAAGCTATACGATAGTGCGGGACAGCTAGCGCTCAAAAAGCCTGAACTCCCCGAAGGGGTTCAGGAAAGCATTTTTAAAGGCCAGGTGAGGGAGGCGGGGCTCTCAGGGTGTGTGATCAGCTCCTGCACGATTCTCTGATTGGTTGATGGTGAGGTGACTGGGCAGTGTCGTAGGGGTTAATACTGTGTTATCAACCCTTAGGCTCCAGTAGGCCTGGGAACTATGTGCTCATGGTCATCAGGTTGTTACCTTCTTCCATTTGATGAGGGTTTTCACATTATAAAACAACTCAGGAAATGTGCATCAATTAGGCACTTCTGAGAGGAACTAAAGCAGAGAATAGGGGGGAGGGGTCTGTCCCGGGAAGGCCCCCTAGGGTCCTGCTCAGCTTCCGGACTGCTGAGATTTGTGTCCCCCTACCCACTGCTGCCCACAGGGCCTCCTGGGCCCTCTGCCCACGCCAACGTCTGGGGGGTCACATGCAAACTGAGGGCGGCACTGGAAGGGAGGTCATTATTTAAACTAACTTCAGGAGTCCATTTCTAGTGTGGAGTCCCACAAATTACCTTTGTGAAAATCTGCTCGTGAGTAGAAGCCTTTGTTGTTTAAAGGCTCCACATGGCCGCCTGGGGACTCTTTCCTTCCCCACATGTTTGCTGTGCTCTAACCTGTGCCAGGATATATCAAGTGCCCACGTGGGGCCCTGCTTTCTCCGGCTGTTGAGACAACAGGCCTGGACTCAGTCACATAGCTCAGAGAGTGCCACCTGCCCGAGGCCCTAAGGAAATCCCCCTGCTGCCCTTTCCCCTGAGAATCCTTGGGGAGGTGGAGGGGATGTCTCCCCAGGGCCCCTCCTCCGTATGGACCCAACTGACCTTTCACACTCTTTTTCTGTGTATTTGGCCCCTAGTGTTACCCAATGAATAGGGTGATTCGGTCCCGCTGCTCGCCACTTACAAAATCAATTACAAACTCACAAATGGTAGAAGAAAAGGTGCCTTTAATCAGAATGCCGGCAACCTGGGGAGACAGTGGACTCAGCGTCCCCTAAAAACCACCTCCAAAGATTCTGCTCGGCCGTGAAAGTTTTAAAAGGAAGCATAGAAGTCATCTCAGTCGATCGCTGAGCAGAGGGTCAGAGTCGGCGGCATCCACCACTGTGTGCAGGCTTGTCGACTCCTCGTGAGCACCCTCCGGATGTAATCTTGTTCATAGTTCGGTCACACAGTTTGTTCGGAAGATTACTGAACAAGAAGCTAGGGAAGAGATCTGGTCATCTGTTAATTACTTATTCTTCATTTCTACTTCTGTGATCGATGGAAAGAACTGACAAATTAGGCAAGGTATTGTGTGATTAAAAGATCTGAAAGACGTGGTTGCGCCAGAGATGAGTAGAGCATGGGGATGCCTGGGTTAAAAGTTAGTTACAATATAGCTTTGCTAAAGTGACAGGAAAAGGGGCTTCTTGCTGAGGGCGGTTTCCTGTAAAGAGTTGCTTACACTGAGGCCTCACTGAGTTTGGAAGAGGACTCAGAAGGGCACAGGTGAGATTGCAGCCCTAGTTGACAACTCGACTTCCGACGGGTGAGATCCTGCCCAGGGGACATAGCTATCCTGTACCCAGACTCCTCACAAAAGCCGTGAGATAATACATTGGTATTATTTTGACCTGCCAAGGGTGCGGTAATGTTACGTAGCAACAGGAAACTAATATACGCAGTATCTACAGGCTTCATCCTAGCCCTGGGTGCCTCCATTCTGGAACATTCCCACTAACCCCCGGCTTCCTTCATAACCAGGAAGCACAGCTAACTGAACCCACAGAAAGGCCCCCACATGGGATGTGCTGAAAGGGAGGTCCCTTTGAAACTGTACTTCTCCTCGGATGGAACTTGAACCCAGCCACACCGCAGATAGGGACTTGAACCCACGGGATGGGATGTGAACCCATTGTCTTTTTTTTTTTAATCAATTTATTTATTATTTTATTTTTGGCTGCGTTAGGTCTTCGTTGCTGTGCGCAGGCTTTCTCTAGTTGCGGCGAGCGGGTGCTACTCTTCGTTGTGGTGCGCAGGCTTCTCATTGCAGTGGCTTCTCGTTGCGGAGCACGGGCTCTAGGCGCGTAGGCTTCAGTAGTTGTGGCTCGCGGGCTCTAGGGTGCAGGCTCAGTAGTTGTGGAGCCCAGGCTTAGTTGCTCTGTGGCATGTGGGATCTTCCCGGACCAGGGCCCGAACCCGTGTCCCCTGCATTGGCAGGCGGAGTCTTAACCACTGCGCCCCCAGGGAAGCCCCCATTGTCTTGTTAATTAAAATCACTCACCTGGTCTGAAACCATAGAACTCATCTCAGAACTTAGTGAAGCTCGGGTTCTTTTGTCTTGGTGCAGAAAGAACTCAGTGAGAGGCAAAGCGTCGGGCAAGAAGTGATTTATTAGCATAGGACGCTTGTGAGAGATACAGGTGGGCAGGCAAGGGAGTGCTGCCCTGAAAGCTAGGTAGGCCACATTTTTATAGTCAAAGGAAAAGTGGGGAGGGGAGAAGACCACCTTCTTCCTCATTCTTGAGTAGACTTCAAACTTCCATCATGGGCTTCCCTGGTGGTGGCAGACATCAAACTTCCATCATCAGTTCCTCCTCCACATCAGGAGGGAGAGGTTTTTTGTCCCTACGTGGTCAAACTGGGACTTTCATAGCGCCATGGAAATGGGCAAAAAGCAGTAACATATACTAACGTATGGTAAATCATTTCAGGTTTCAGTATAACTTCACCTTTCCCTACATTTTAATTTTTACTGGCACAGAGGAGCATGTCCTAGGAATCATTAACTTACAGACCTCACTGGGCAGGATGCAGGTCTCATTCCACCAACATTTTATTGTTTGGGGGCGTGTCTCATGCTTCTGCCGCACAGTTTTGTTGCTAAGCAAGCCAACTTGGTTTTGTTGTTAAGCAAGCCTGCTTTCTTGAGTGATCGTTAACTTACAGGGGTCTCCCATACCTTTTTTACTATTATGATCCCCTAGTAGGATTACCTATTTAATCACCGACTTTGTTCCTTCACTCTGTCCCTATCACCTTAAGTCCAAAGAAATCTGCCATATCTCCTGCCCTGCTCTAGTGTCTAAAATTCACTAATACTCATCTAGCCAACAAATATTTGAGTGCTATATGTTACATTGTCACAATAATGCTGTATTACACAAAAACGTAGTGAGCTAAAATAATCATTGTTGCTCATGAGTCTATAGGTTGGCTTTTTGGTTTTTGTGGTCTCAGGTGGCTTGATTAAGATCTACAGTCAGCTGTGGGTCAGGTAGGTGGCTCTACCGATCTTAGCTGGCTCCGTGGCACATCTGAGGCTCAGCTGGCTATGAATGGCCTCAGCTAGGCTGACGCAGATCTTCTCTACTTCTTCTCACATCCCTTCAGCAGAATAGCAGGGAATATTCTCTTGGCAATGGCAGGACCCAAAAAAGAACAAGCCCAATTGTGCAGGAGGGCAAGTGGAACTGCACGTGTGCTTTTCAAGCCTCTGCTTACAGTCACGTTTGCTAACATCTCATTGGCCAAAGCCACACAGTGAGCCCAGAGACAAAGTGGGAGGGGCCTACAAAAAAAATACAGGAAGAAAGAAGGGCATTAATGCAATCAGCTTGCCACAAGGGCCAAATATAAACACGCATTGTTCTGGGTGTTCACTGTACAGTGGTGAACAAGCTTTTAGAGCTTGGGGTACAGTGGAGAAGAAAAGCAATAAATAAATAGAAAGTGTAATCTGTGCTTTGGATGAGAATAGTCAGTAGGACCTACTTTATATTACTGAAGATCTGAAGGGTGAGAAGGAGCCAGCGATGGAAAGACCAGCCAATGTAGAAGCTCCGAGATGGGTGGCTGAAGTATAGTGAGCAAGGAAAGTGATGGCATAGAATAAGATCGGAGGGAGTTCCCTGGTGGCACAGTGGTTAAGAATCCACCTGCCAATGCAGGGGACACGGGTTCGAGCCCTGGTCTGGGAAGATCCCACATGCTGTGGAGCAACTAAGCCCGTGCGCCACAACTACTGAGCCTGCACTCTGGAGCCTGCAAGCCACAACTAATGAGCCCGTGTGCCACAACTACTGAAGCCCTAGAGCTTAGAGCCTAGAGCCCATGCTCCGCAATAAGAGAAGCCATCACAATAAGAAGCCCGCGCACCACAACGAAGAGTAGCCCCTGCTCGCAGCCACTAGAAAAAGCCCGCGTGCGGCAATGAGGACCCAACACAGCCATAAATTAATTAATTAATTTTAAAAAAGATTGGAGAAGTGACAGGACCAGGGATATGGAGTTTGGACTGTAATCTAAGGGTGATGGGAACTCACTGGAAAGTTCTAATGGGGGAAGGTGACATGATGTGATTTGTGCTTTTTTTTTTTTCTGGCCACACCGCGCAGCATGCGGAATCTTTTTTTTTTTTCACTATTTATTTATTTGTTTATTTGGCTGCGGCGGATCTCAGCTGTGGCATGCAGGATCTTTAGTTGCAGCATGTAAACTCTTACTTGAGGCATGTGGAATCTAGCTCCTTGACCGGGGATCGAACCTGGGCCCCCTGCATTGGGAGCGTGGAGTCTTAGCCACTGGGCCACCAGGGAAGTCCCAGCATGCGGAATCTTAGTTTCCCAACCAGGGATCGAACCCTCACCCGCTGCGGTGGAAGTGCAGAGTCTTAACCACTGGACCACCAGGGAAGTCCTGACTTGTGTTTTTAAAAGGTCACTCTGGCTATTGCATGGAGAATGAACGCATGTTAGGGAGATAAGAGCAAAAGCAGGGAGACAAGTTAGCAGGAGGTGTAGGGGTTCAGAATGAACCCCGCCACCCCCAACATGTATCAGTTTTGCATGAGGATTATTTTGAGCTAAAGGCAATTGAGACCCTGCGGGTTCAAGAGAAAATACTGCCCCTCCCTTAACTACCTAGAAGCATTTAAATTTGGGATTTTTCCCAGAAAATGAGTTATTCCCAGAGATAAATTTTATCTAAGTGGCCCCATCTATATGGCAAGACAAACGTCTAATTACCAAACACTACTCTGTTTATCATCCTGTGAGTGACCCTTCTGTCCTTGGAAGCCCGTATCCCATTCCTTAGCTCAGGATGGAACACAGACCTCATTTTACGTTTCTTGTATGTGGGGTTCCCGTACATACACAATTAAGTCTGATTTTTTCCTTTTAATCTGTCTCATGTCAATTTAATTCTTAGACGAGCCAGAAGAACCTAGAAGGGTAGGGGAAAGTTTTCTTCGTTCTTGACAGAGGATACTAAGAGTAGTAGAGAGATGCGGGGGGACAGTTTGTGCTGTGTTTGGAGTAGAGCTGGCAGAAGTTGCTGAGGCTTTTGGATGTGGAGAGGAGGAGGTACCAGGGTTTCTTTTTTAAAAATTAATTAATTAATTTTTGGCTGCATTGGGTCTTTGTTGCTGCACGCGGGCTTTCTCTAGTTGTGGCGAGTGGGGGCTACTCTTTGTTGAGGTGTGCGGACTTCTCATTGCGGTAGCTTCTCTTGTTGCGGAGCATGGGCTCTAGGAGCTCAGGCTTCAGTAGTTGAGGCACGCGGGCTCAGTAGTTGTGGCTCGTGGGCTCTAGAGCGCAGGCTCAGTAGTCGTGGCACACCGGCTTAGTTGCTCCGTGGCATGTGGGATCTTCCTGGACCAGGGCTCGAGCCCGTGTCCCCTGCATTGGCAGGCGGATTCTTAACCACTGTGCTACCAGGGAAGCCCCTATCAGGGTTTCCGACTTGAGCAACTGAGTGAACAGAGAGGCACCACTTGCTAAGATGGAGAAGAGGCAGAGAACAGGTTGGAAAGAGGGATCAGGAGTTCAGCTTTCAATATGTTAATTATGAGATGCCCGTGAGACAACCAGGCGGTTGGATATATAGGGCTAGATCTCCAGAAGGAAGTCTTTTGAGGTTGGGTCCTACAAAGGAGGAAACTGATTGGTTGGGCAGAATTTATGACTTAATGGATTGGTGGGTCCTAGACACAGGGGTGCTGAAAGAGACTTAATGAGCCAGCTGTTAGTCTTGATAAGTCATCTACTTTTTTTACAATCTTATCTTTCAGGAGCAGATATTTCCTGGAACAAGCAGCGAAATTATTTTTGCTTGGTCCTAGTATTGTTTAACACAGGGACAGGAAAATACGTTCATTTCAGTTCTAATCAGAAAATTGTCCTCAGGCAAGTGCCTTAAAATAAAAAACAAATAAAATAAATAACTACTGGGACTTCCCTGGTGGCACAGTGGTTAAGAATCCGCCTGCCAATGCAGGGGACACGGGTTTGAGCCCTGGTTTGGGAAGATCCCACATGCCACGGAGCAACTAAGCCCGTGCACCACAACTACTGAGCCTGCGCTCTAGAGCCCATGCGACACAACTACTGAGCCCGCGTGCCACAACTACTGAAGCCCCCATGCCTAGAGCCCGTGCTCCACAACAAGAGAAGCCACCGCAATGAGAAGACCGCGCGCCGCAATGAAGAGTAGCCCCCCGCTCGCCGCAGCTAGAGAAAGCCCGCGTGTAGCAACGAAGACCCAACACAGCCAAAAATAAAAATTAATTAATTAAAATAATAATAATAACTGCTATACAGTGCTTACTCTGCTAGCGAGTTCTGAGCACTTTATGGATATTAATTCATTTAATTCTCACAACAACACAGTAAGAGTACTGTTATTTGCCCCATGTTATAGATGTGCCTATTTTAAACAAAGGTTTATTAACCTGTCTGCTGTCACATGGCCGATAAGTGGTAAATCTGGATCCCAGGGTCCAAACTCTTAATCCCTCCCTGGTTTGGCTGATTAACTTCAGTTTCTCCGTATAAATAGTGAGAGGTCAGCCTAGATAAGAGCTCTCGGTGGGGAGGGGTGGGGAGATGTTAAAAGAAGAATCATTCACGACACTTGTTAAAGATGATAAGGCAGGGACTTCCCTGGTGGTCCAGTGGGTAAGACTCCGTGCTCCCAATGCAGGCGGCCTGGGTTAGATCCCTGGTTGGGGCACTAGATTCCACATGCATGCTGCAACTAAGAAGTCAGCATGCCTCAACTGAAAGATCCCACATGCCACAATGGAAGATCCTGCGTGCCGCAACTAAGACCCAGTGCAGACAAAATAATTAAAAAAAGAAAAGAGGATAAGGCAGACTTCACTCAAGAGGGACCTTTACAATGGGGTTTTGTAGTAGGGAAGAGAGATAGTGTTCAGCTCAGAGTATAATAAGGAAAAGTGACAATTTATAGCCAAGGAGCAAGACAGCAGGTCAGGTGATAGAAAAATACTAAGAGGTAGGGTAATTCTTTGCTAAACTGACCTAACAGCATTTTTACTGAAGGCAGGCCAGGGTGAAAAGATATCAAAGGTCAGACCAACAGTGAGGGATTTTCAGTAAACTGACTCAGCAGGAATCTTGCTAAAACTGGACAATGCAGAGATGAACGGGAAGCCCAAAAATCAGGGCCTAGTTGAGAAGAGAGTTCAGAGGAACCTGACTTCAGGGTTTGGTCAAGCAGAGAATCTTTGTTAGGAGGAAAAACTTGTCCTCTACCGTCTTACATTAAGTAAATGGGGCCTGAAAATTAAACTGCCTGAAGACTGAGTAGCAAGAGAAAAAGGGTGTATTTACGCATGCACCATGTATACGCATGGGAGTGTTCAAGTGAGTAAAAGGGGTGGTTAGGATTTGAGGCTTATATATGGTTGAAAAACAAAATTCAACTGAATAAATTGAAAGATCTTATTGGCTTTACTCAATGATTCATGAATCGGGTAGCACCCCATCGTGGGGACTCAGAGCACGCTGCCCTCAAATATGCCAAAGTGATTATTTTGAATTACAGTTACTTTAAAAATAGCCTGTACAAGAAGGACACTCTGACTTTCCCCACTGTCTCCCTGAAAACAGGAAATAAATCTCCCATGTAGAAGGTACCCTCCCTGTACCAGGAGGTAGAGAGACAGCCTGATCACCAGAGATAGGGAATTTAGGGCCAAGAAGACTGTGTATGTCTGTTAGCATAATTGATGCTATTTTGGGCCCATAAAACAAAGACAGTTGCTTTTAATTATCCAAATAACTGGTCTGCCACCTAAGAGATATCAAATTTTGATTTACCCAACTACATTTTCTTTAATTTTCTTTTTTATATCAGTGAGAAGATTTCCAAATAAACTGGAAATCAAGCTGTATGTTCTAGAACTTTAGAGTTCAATTTATCATGCCTTCAAAATTTGTGCAAGGCATTCAACAAAAGTCTTCTTTCCGAGTGCGCAAGTCAAACCTAGACCACCCTAGGGGCAGAAAAACCCCTCCATTATTGCTTTTATTGGCCCCTGAGTATTAGCCCCCAGTTTTTTTTTTTTTTTTTTTTTTTTTTGCGGTACGCAGGCCTCTCACTGTTGTGGCCTCTCTCGTTACGGAGCACAGGCTCCGGATGTGCAGGCTCAGCAGCCATGGCTCACGGGCCTAGCCTCTCCACGGCATGCGGGATCTTCCCGGACCGAGGCACGAACCCGTGTCCCCTGCATCGGCAGGCGGACTCTCAACCACTGCGCCACCAGGGAAGCCCAGCCCCCAGTTTTTATTTCATATTGTGTAGAGGCTCAGGTAAACTTACTGGTTTCCTTTAATATTAATTTAATTAATATTGCCTTAGGGGCAGATTTATATGCCCTGTCTTATAATACCAGGCAGGGGAAGCATTCCCTAGTGAGACATAATGTCTGTCTCACAATATAATCAAGCAAAAGAGATGTAACCGTCTTACATAAAGCCCATTCAAATACACTAATTTTTTTTAATAAACTTTTATCTCAATTCTATCAACTATGATACCTTTAAATTTAGCTTCCATTAGGATCCCATCAACAAATCTTGGTCTTACAAAGAGTCCCAGAAACTTTCCTTTTATCCCCTGACCATTTTATCTGTTTTTGTATTAAAGGCTTTGGGGTCCCCAATGAGGGGTAGAACCAAGGGACTCGGGTCCTTTTCTCAATCTTTAACTTGATTAATTAACCTAACTGTAGCCCCAAGCACTTGCCTGTCAGGTATCTCACTGTAATTTTCTTTCAGCCTTTAACTTATTTTTCCAAACTGGGGTAAATAGAGCAGACTCATTTGGGACCCTTTAATGCTGGGGGGAGAGTAGAGGGTCCCTTTGGCCCTACCAACCTTAGGTAGTTTTGTATCAAAATTTTTAAAAATCCTATCAACATCCATTTTATTTATCCCATTTTTCTTTTGAATTTTATTTTATTTTTTTTTACAGCAGGTTCTCATTAGTTATCCATTTTATACATATTAGTGTACATATGTCAATCCCAATCTCCCAGTTCGTCCCACCACCACCTCCACCCCTCCACCACTTTTCCCCCTTGGTGTCCATACGTTTGTTCTCTACATCTGTGTCTCTATTTCTGCCCTGCAAACCGGGTTCTTCTGTACCGTTTTTTTGTTTTTTAATTCTAGTTTTATTGTATTGTGAGGTGTTTGTTTGTTTTTGGCTGTGTTGGGTCTTTGTTGCTGCATGCGGGCTTTCTCTAGTTGCGGCGAGTGGGGGCTACTCTTCGTTGCGGTGTGTGGGCTTCTCATTGGAGTGGCTTCTCTTGTTGCGGAGCACAGGCTCTGGGCATGCGGGCTTCAGTAGTTGTGGCTCGTGAGTTCTAGAGCCCAGGCTCAGTTGTGGCACACGGGCTTAGTTGCTCCGCGGCATGTGGGATTTTCCTGGACCAAGGCTTGAACCCGTGTCCCCTGCATTGGAGGCGGATTCTTATCCACTGCACCACCAGGGAAGCCCCGCAAGTTTTAAATTAATGAGTGGGTTTCCCAATGGGACTGCTGCACCGCGTGCAGAATCTGTCTCCACCACTCCCGTAAGTTTCTGAGCTGCTTAAGAAAGCCATAACCAGCTAAGAGGAGTCTTGTCTCTTTTCTTCACAACAAAGCTCTCATGTGGTAGCTTCACTTTATCCTGACAAATTCTGTGAAGGTAGCTGAATTAAGGAAAGACATCAGGTCAGCCTCCTACCTAATCAGCCAGTCCAAGCCTCCTCAGTATCTTTCAGCTGAGCAAAATCATTCCAGTGTTTTACAGCTGGGGGTAACTGCAGTGTCTTTCAACTAAGCAAATAATAGGTAACTCTTCTATTTAAAAAAATTTTTTTAAACATTTTTAATTGAAGTATAGTTGATTTACAATCTTGTGTTAATTTCAGCTATACAGCAAAGTGATTCAGATTATATATGTATATATATTCTCTTTCATTATGGTTTCTCATAGGATACTAAATATAGTTCTCTGTGTTATACAGTAGGACCTTGTTGTTTATCCATTCCATATATAATATATAATAACTTACAACTGCTAACCCCAAACTCCCATTCCATCCCTCCCCCAATCCCCCCAACTCTGGCAACCACAAGTCTACTGTCTTTGTTTCTGAGTCTGTTTCTGTTCCGTAGGTAGGTTCATTTGTGTCATATTTTAGATTCCACATATAAGTGATATCATATGGTATTTGTCTTTCTCTTTCTGACTTACTTCATTTGGTATGATAATCTCTAGTTGCATCCATGTTGCTGCAAGTGGCATTATTCCATCCTTTTTATGACTGAGTAGTATTCCACTGTATATATGTACCACATCTTCTTTATCCATTCATCTGTTGATGGACAGTTAGGTTGTTTCCATGTCTTGGTTATGGTGAATAGTGCTGCTATGAACACAGGGGTACATATATCTTTTCAGATTAGAGTTTTGTCTGGAGTGGGATTGCTGGATCATATGGTAATTCTATTTTTAGTTTTCTAGGGAACCTCCATACTGTTTTCCATAGTGGCTGCACCAACTTACATTCCCACCAACAGTGTAGGAGGGCTCCCTTTTCTCCACATCCTCTCCAGCCTTTGTTATTTGTAGACTTTTTAATGATGGCCATTCTGACTGGTGTGAGGTGATACCTCATTGTAGTTTTGATTTGCATTTCTCTAATAATTAGTGATGTTGAGCATCTTTTCATGTGCCTAATGGCCATTTGTATTTCTTCTTTGGAGTAATGTCTATTTAGGTCTTCTGCCCATTTTTCGATTGGGTTGTTTGATTTTTGTTGTTGAGTTGTATGAGCTGTTTGTATATTTTGGAAATGAAGCCTTTGTGGGTTGCCTCGTTTGCAAACACTTTCTCCCATTCTGTAGGTTGTCTTTTAGTTTTGTTTATGGTTTCCTTTGCTGTGCAAAAGCTTATAAGTTTGATTAGGTCCCATTTGTTTATTTTTGTTTTCATTTCTATCGCCTTGGGAGACTGACCTAAGAAAACATTGGTACAATGTATGTATAGGTACCTCTTCGTGAACCTAAGTTCAAGAATGACCTACTCCTCATAGTGAGGAGTTTAACAACCTCTGAATAAACTCAGGATCTTCAGCCAGGAGTGGGAGATCAGGTATCAGGGGAGATTCACCCAAATTAATCTGGACTCACTGAGGAGGTGAGCAGGCACAAGGGGTCCTGCTGGTACCAAGGCTCCAAAGTTGAGGCAAAGGAGAGAAGTCTGCTCTGGGTCCCTGAATTGTTGCCAACACTGTCAACTTGAAGAAAGCATACAACATTAAGGGCTCTGAGTTGAGTTTATTCAGCATCTTACTAAGGACTATAGCCCAGGAGAAAGCCTCTCAGATAGCTCTGAGAAACTGTTCTGAAGAGGTAAGGGTGGAGCCAGGACATATATAAACCTTTTTTTCTTTTTTGGGGGCTGGGAAAAAGTGTAGTCAAGCATAAAAAGATTACTGCTAATCACAAAGAACAGACATCTCAAGTTAATGGTTTTAGTGCTTTCCTATGTATGGGAAGATGTAAGAATCTGGGGTAACTGACATTTTTCCTTAGATATGTATATTAACTATCTAGGGGCTTGTATATCTAAAGCACAGAATGCTTCTTGTTTTCTCCATCCTGGATTCCCTCAGGCACATGGTTGGTGGGCAAGGCGGTGGCTAATGGCTTCATCCTTGTAGAACTGGAATGGCAGGAAACATCTTTTTCTTTACAGTATTAAGTCTTGGTTTGCTGACGTCAGGGAGGAAGAATTTTTCCTTCTAGGTTCTCTGGCTATCTAAGAACTCAACTGCCATGAGACAGATTAACAGGAGAAAATCAAACAAGTTTAATAACATGTATGCATGGGACAGACCCAGGAAAACTGAGTCACTTACAATGGCTGAAACCACCATCTTCAGCTAATGCCAAGAGGATGTTGGGGTAGTGGTTTGGGACTTCAAAGGGGAGGAAGGCAATTCACATGGAGATGGAAAGGCAAATGTTTGGTAAATAAACATTTGCTGGGCCCTGCAGAGAAAACAGGACACAGAGTGGACTCTAATCTCTAGGCCCTGCGGATTTTTCCCAACCAAACCTAAGCCCATATTCTTTGCAGATATCTCTGGTGGCAGCTCTATTCCAGGGACAGGCCCTCTATCTAAAAAATTTTTAGGCAGTTAGGGGGAAGGTCAAATTTTCTTCCTGAGTCTTTTGGACCTTGATTGTTCTCAGCTTGAAATAATCCACATGCCAAAGAGACATTTGGGGGTGGTAAGTTTTGTCCCCTACACTGATGTGGGGCTTAGCACAAGTGACTCCATTTTTTTTTTTTTTTTTTTGGCCACACCTCATGGCTTGTGGGATCCTAGTTCCCCAACCAGGGATTGAACACGGACCTGCGGCAGTGAAAGCGATGAGTCCCAACCACTGAAGTGCCAGTGAATTCCTGTGACTCCATTTTGAGCTGGTTGTTTCTTTTTTAACAATATCTAACTTAGTAGATGAAGGGAAGAAAAGTATACCACCCTAAAATGTATCTCTCTGGCATATTGATTATTTTAGGCTGATTATTTATAAGAAACAGCAGACAGAGGAAAAGCTCCGAAAACTGAGTAGAAGTTATCCTTTTGTAAGGAACATTTACATTTATAAGGGAAATCTACATTTGTGATAGTGTCTCCCTCCCTCTACCAGGAAGAGGAGGATGACCAAACCTCTAGAAACTGTTAATAATGAAGAAGGCATATACTTAAACCTGCATAACCTTACCCTTGTTTACTGTGCTTTACCTAATAACCTTCCATAATCGATCTCCCTGCCCGCCACCATCTTCTTTTGTATTTAGCCGAAGATGTATTTAAGGTGATGGCTTTGTCCATTTCAGAGACTTAGTTTTCCTGTTTTTTTCCCACGTATAAAGGAAGTATACATGTTATTAAACTTTTGTTTTTCTCTTCTTAATCTGTTTTATATCAATTTAGTTACTAGACCAGCCAAAGAACGTAGAAGAGTAGAAGGGAAACCCACCCCTACATAGGGAAAAGGGAGGGATAGGAAAGGCTCCTATGAGAAAACCAGATTTCTTTTGGAAAGACAAATGGGTTTTTAGGAGAGCAAAAGAGAGATAAGAAAGTCTGTGATAATGTTTGTTTATGTAGGTACCCCTGGTCTGTCTTCAGGGCCATAAAATTTCCCAGGAGAGGGGATTTATGGTACATTTCCTCTTGGCTTTTCTCCTGGGAGAAGACTCACCCCAAAGGGGGAATTTATGGTAGTCCATGTTTCTCAGAAGTTCCTGCTTTTAGTAGATGAGGGACACTCTGAGATGGCTTTTGTCTGCATCTATTGAATCTCAAATGTCTTCAGCTTAAAATAATCTTTATACCACGTTTTGGGGTCTGGGTGGGTCCCAACAGGGCTTAGCCAGTTCAATCATTGTTTGGCTCACCATGCAATGGCAAATGACAACCTGAGATGTGTCACAGGACCAAATACATGCCACAGCTGTTGGGGCCAAGACCGTGTATCTCAGATTGGGACTTGAACCCAGGTGGCCGGGACTGAAACCCAGCCAAAACCCGCAGTCTTCCAACTGAGATCACACACCTGGTTTCAGGACTCAATGAAGCTCAGGTTCTTGATGTCTCATCGCAGAAAGAATTCAGTGAGAGACAAAGTGATAGGTAAGAAGTGGATTTATTTAGCGAGAAACACACTCCACAGACTGAGTGTAGGGCCATCTCAGAAGGTGAGAAAGGCACCAGGGTCTGGGGTTGTCAGTTTTTATAGTGGTGGGTAATTTCATAGGCTAATGAGAGGGAGGGGTGTTCCAGCTATTTCGAAAGAAGGGGCGGGGATCTCCAGGAATTGGGCCACTACCCACTTTTTGATCCTTACTCGCCTTAGAATTGTCATGGAGCCTGTGGGTGTGTCAGTTAGCTTGCTGATGTGATACAATTAGTGTATACTGAGGCTCTAAGTTCTAGTGGAAGTCGACTTGTCCACCATTTTGGACCTATTTGGTTCTAATCCATTTATGTCATGACCTCGGGCTATGTAATCCTTTCAAAGGTTGTGCCCTGCCCCCTTCCCTCCTGTTTCAGGGCCACAGCTCTCAAATCACAGCTTTATATCTGGGAACTTAAGAGGCCATTCTCTGAAACTAAAGCTACCTGATTAGGGGATGGTGTGTTCAGAGGAGGGACTTGGCTGGGCAGGTACTTCAACTGAGCTGGCAAAGGCTTTTTGTGTTACCGAACTCAGGTCCACCTGCTCACCACCTGAAAATCAGCACTCAAGAGGCAAGTATTGGTAGAAACTGAAAGTGTTGCTTTTGATCAGAAAGCTGACATTCTGGAGAAAAGGTGGACTTGCATCCCAAATCCAGCTCCAAAGATTCTGCTCAGCCCTGAAAGTTTTTAGAGGGAAAAGGGGAAGTAACCTCAGTTAATCAGGGAAATAGGGGCTCAGACTCATTTCCATCTTCCACTGCAAGCAGGCTTGTCGACTCCTAGTCATCTTTCTTTAGATGCTATCTCGTTTACACTGTTTGTGAGATTACTGAAGGGGAACTTAAGGAAGAGATCTGGTCATTGGTTAATTACTTATTCTTCATTTCTATTTCTTCGATCTATGTAAAGAACCAAGAGTTTAGGCAAGGTATTGTGTGATCAAAAGATTTGAAAGGTGTGCTTGGGCCAGAGGTGAGTAGAGCATGGGGAGGCCTGGTTTAAGGTTAGTTATAATACAGCTCTGCTAAAGTGACAGGACAAGAGAGGCCTCCTGCAGAGAGCTCTTTCTTGTAAAGAGCTCTCTCCTGCCAAGAGCTGCTTACAAATCCCCACTTGTCAGAACATCATTCCACTTCTATGGGATTAGGGGTGAAGATCCATCTTCCATAATTTCTTCATGCTGACGTAGGGTACTGTATTCTCAGGATGGAAGATGTCAACTTGGGATTGTAGCGTCTCTTTGCTGACAATTTCAGTTGCCCGCTTACATATACGGGCAGAGCAAGCTATAATTATTTTGATGTCCACCACAAAGCTATAGATTATTATGAGCAATAGTGTTAATTCCATTCTCTTAAGGCCAGTTCTTGGAATTGTGCGTGCCATAGATTCAGTACTGCTCAAGACGTAGCAGCTTATGTCATGGCTATAGTCTGGTCATCATGCAGTTAGCTTTTCCCTCTGGTGGCAGTTACAGTATTTGTAAAACAACTCAGAAATGTGCATCAGACACTGAAAGATGCTGTGACTTTAATGTCCTAATCATTAGCTGCTTGAGCCTGCTCCTTGGTGACTCAGGGAGGCCTGGGAGACTTCAGCTTCTCTACGAACAAGAGGCAGGGGACATGGAGGGGCTTTGTATGTGGCGGGGCAGGGGGCGCAGGGCTCCGCTCAGTTCCGTTTGTGTTGGGATTAGCGAAGGAAAAGTGAGCAAGAGCTTTGCAAGGGGCAGAGACAGCATGTGAAAAGGAAGGGACTTATATTTATAGGGTACAGATTACATTCTTGGTAACTGTCTTCATCTCATTCCATTCTCCCAATACCCCTGTGAGGTAGATATGAGTCCACCCCATTTATCCGATTGGGAGATCAAGGCTCCAGTGCAAATAATTTACCCAGGCTGCCACCATTTGTATGTGAGGTCTCTGGGATTGAAAGCAGGTCTGTATGGCTTCAGGGGAGAAGATGATGCCAGAAGAGAGAAGGCAGAGGGTAGGAACGGCAGTCAGCTGGGAAGGGAGACTGGGGCCGGACTTGAGAGATCAGAAGCTGAAACCACATTCAGTGCAAAAGGGTTGCTCTAGTCATTAGAAAAGTATCTGGCAATTCTACCTAGGACGGCTCTGGGAATCAGAGAAATGCCTGGGCTAGTCCTCCCCCTTGGTGGTCTGAGATAACAGGGAAGCTTCCAAGAAAGAGGAATGGTGGGATGGGGGCGGGGAGAGTGCTCCAGGCTGTGTGCAAGGCCTCTGGCCTGTCTCCCCCTCTCTCCAGGTGGTCTAGGCCCCATCCTCCCCAAACCAGTCACTCAGCCTCCACCATACCTCAGGGCCGTAGGCAATGCAGACACCTTTGATTTCAGTCCCCTCGCTGCCCGAAAGGCAGGATGCAGCTATTGTCTCCTTCTACCTGGCCACCACCAAGTTCCCCTCCTCCTCATTTCCAAGACTGAGAAAGCAAAAATTAGCAATGAGAAGGAATGAGAAGTTAAAAATATGCCCTGCCATTCATCCGGCTGGGATAACAAAGATAAAGCCAGTTGCAAAGTTGAACAGGAAACACTGTTTCTCTCAAGGACAAGCTGCGGTGGCAAAAGGACTCCTGCTTTCTTACTCACTGAGAAGTCTTGTCCTCTAAAAATCAGAGACCATCAGAAACTTTGCTGTTTGAAATTTTGGCAGCAGGAATGAAACACCCCATCCTTGCCTGCACGTCCGAATTCACTCTGACACAGAAAAGCAGCTTCTATTTACAACCCAGGGGCACCGCATTAGATAAGGGATTTTTTTGGACACACCACGCCACAACTGTCTTAACTTTGTAGTTTCCACCTTTTAGTCTAGGTTTGACTTTACACCCTGCTTTGCTTTGAGCCTATCCAAACATGGCTTCAGGTAAATTTCTCCTGAACTCCACCCTCCCCCAAAGCACATAATTGTAGGTTTTCTTTTGTTTCCTTTGTTTGGTCCCTCCTATGCTGTGGAGTCTCCTTCTGTGCAACTGGCCGAAAAAACCTGACTTTGTCAGACTCTAGGCTTGTCCCTGGTGATCGAGGGCTGATTGGGCTAGGACAGGACCCCACAAAACACTCCCTTCCTTTTCCAGATTTGACTTTATCTCCTGAGGCCTAAGACAAAGGCAAGGGCTGTTTGGTCAGCCTGATCCTGAGGTGGGCGGAGCGGGAACACAGAGCACTGCATTCTTCTGGAAAATGTTCAGAGCTTTCTTTATGTAACTGTGTCCCATTAATTGGTGTGCAGGCACTGGACTGAAGGCTTTACAAAGCCATTCCACTCAATCCTCACCACAACCCGATGAAGTAGGTCCTGTTATCATCATTCCCAATTTACAGGTGAAGAAACTGAAGCAAGGAGAGAAGTTAAGTAAATTGCCCAACAAAGTCATACAGTCAGTAAGCAGTTCAGCTGGGATTTGAACACAGGAAGTTTGAATGCAGAACCCTTAACCACTAGGCTGGAGGTTCATAAAACTAAACCCTGGTGCTTTTAATATCTCATTACCTTCTGAACCAAGCCTCCTAGGCCAAAAGAAATACTTAACAGTTCCATGTATTAAGTTTTATGCCCATACAACTTTTTTTCTTTATAAATTTATTTATTTTTGGCTGCATTGGGTCTTCGTTGCTGCGCGCAGCTTTCTCTAGTTGCGGCGAGCGGGGGCTGCTCTTCGTTGTGGTGTGCGGGTTCCTCAATGCAGTGTATGCCTATACAAATTAATAAGCATTTACGTCCTAATAATTTAGTAGCTGTTTGGGGAAAAAATACAGATAAATTAAAAGGAAAATTTATATATATATATATATATATATTTTTTTTTTTTTTTTTTTTTTTTTGCGGTGCGCGAGCCTCTCACTGTTGTGGCCTCTCCCGTTGCGGAGCACAGGCTCCGGATGTGCAGGCTCAGCGGCCATGGCTCACGGGCGCAGCGGCTCCAGGACATGTGGGATCTTCCCGGACCGGGCACGAACCCATGTCCCCTGCATCGGCAGGCGGACTCTCAACCACTGTGCCACCAGGGAAGCCCCCTATTTCATTCTTAAATAACCTGTACATAGTATTGAAATGTGCGTGCTGGTTGCGCACTGTACAACTTCTCAAAGTTTAAAATCAGATTTGGATACCACCACACTCATTCTACACGGTACTCGCTTTTTACCACAGAAAACACCAAAAACTCGGTGTCACGAAGATATGTTGTTGTGGGGACCTACTCAGAATACCAGAGTTTGTATAAAGATTATTTTAAGCTGAAGACATTTGAGATTCACCAGATGCAGAAAGAAGACTTCTTGGAGTTTACTTTGACTAAAAGAAGCAACTTTTGAGAAATGAGTCTGCCATTAATCCTCTCTCCAGGGGGAATTCCCTGGTGGTACAGTGGTTAGGACTCTTTGCTTCCACTGCAGGGGGCATAGGTTTGATTCCTGGTCGATCCCACATGCTGTGGGGTGGGGTGGGGTGGGGTGGGGTGGGGCGGGGCGGGGCGGGGCGGGGGTGGGACGGGAGAGAAAATCCTCTCTCCAGGGGAGTTTCATGGCCATGAAGATAGAAAAAGAACTGGTACCTGCATAATCTATTATCACAAACTTTCTTGTCTTCTATTCTAAAAACCCATTTGTCTTTCCTAAATAAACCGATTTGTCCTCACTATAGAAGTCTTTTCTTCCCCCACTCTTTCCCCCAGTAAGTTAGATATATAAGCTCCCAGTTCTAACCCACCCCTTTGAGTTACTCATCATGGAGCATGTCTGCATGTATTCGCATTGCATGCAAAAGTAAACTCTTTCTTTCGCTAATCTCTTTTGTCAATTTGCAGACACCCAAAACTGAACCTAAGAGGGTAGAGGAAATGCTGCTTTTTTTCTTCCCCAACGATATCATTAAAAGAAATGTAGCATGAGTTCGTGTTGAAACTGCGAACTAACTGCAGTTAGTAGTACAATGCCTGACAGGTGTTGTTGAATTTCCCTTGAAACTTAAAAATACCCCATGGTGCCCCTGTGAATTTGCTCTCGTTCCCTGGGGTGCCTTGGTGTCCAGTTTGGGAACCATGGTACTAGCCTAAATTCCTATCAAAGTCATCTAACATAATCTATGAGCCCACTGGGACTGGCATATTGTAACTGCTTGTGTTTTCAGCAGTGTCAGGGAGGAAGATATTTTCCTCTACCCTTCTAAATTCTGGCTGGTCTAAGAATTAAGTTGATGTGAGTAAGATTAACAGGAGATAATCCAATAAAAGTTAAGTAACATGTATACATGGAAGAGGCCCAGGAAAACTGAGTAACTCATCAAAGTGGCAGAAATTCTCACCTTAAATACCGTGTTCAGCTAAAGACAAAAGAGGATGTTGGGGGTAGTGTTTTGGGACCTCAAAGGGGAGGAAGGCAATGCAAGTGGAGATGGAAAAGCAAATGTTTGGTAAATAAATGTTTGCTAGTCCATGCAGAGGGTGGGACAGAGTGGACTCTGATCTCTAGGCCCTGCTGAGTTTCCCCTACTACACCTAGCCTATATTCTTTGCAGACATCTATGGTAATAGCTCTATTCCAGGAATAGGCCCTTTATCTAAATTCTTTTAGGCAGTTAAGGGGGAGGTAACAAGGAAAATTTTCCAAGTCTTCTGTTTCTTAAAAGTAATCAGGCTAAATTAATCCTCATGTCAAAGAGACACATTTTGGGGTGGAAATTTTGCTCCCCTACAGCAATCTCCATACATCTCTGGATGTATCGGTCTGGTCCACAGCTATATCTATTGTACCAACATCAGTGCCTGGCACAAAGTAAGAATGCAGTTGAAGGAGGTGTCACATAAGTGGGGAGCACAGGTGCAGAGCACACATGGTTAACTCTTGCGGGGTATTTCACCCTCCCCTATTCATGAGTCATCGCAGGGTGAATGTGTCCAGAATTTTGGATATAAATACCACGGATTCCTGCTCTTCTGGTTCTTTTCCCCCCTAGACTTTATGCTTCCTATTTCCACACTCTTGCTTCTGTAGAGAACAATATAGCTCAATTAGGTTGCCGTTTATTAAATACAGTTTATTCTCAATCTAGCAGTCTGTGTCAGAGCAGGTCATTCATCTACCCAAGACCTGCAGTGGCTCCCCAGCTCACTCAGAGTCAAAGCCAAAAGTCCCATAAGGCCTTGGATCATCTGCCCTTGCCTTTCTTCCCTGACCACACGTCCTACCGCTCCCCCACCCCACCCCAGTTCATCCTCCTCCAACCATTCGGGCCACCTTGCTATTCCCAAACTCAAGGTGTTTGCTTTTCACTTAGAGGCTGTTGACCTCTGCCTGGAAGGCTCTGCTCTCAGACATGTGGAAATAGTTAAGACCACCCAAATGAGAACAAGCAAAGGCTGTTTACTCAGAGCTTGCTACAGCAAGGGAATCAGCCATCATTATTTGCATTTGGCAGTGAGTTGACAGGCATTGCTACAGGGGCTGTTGTTTGGCTCCCTGGACTGGCTGCTGCAGCTACAGTTGACTTCCTGAGCTCGTTGCTGCAGATTGAAGCCAAATCACAACTTCTGCAGCAACCAGTCCAGAAGACAAAGACCTCTGCAGCAACTGCCCCAGAACTGTCAGGACTTGGTTGATAGCTAGTCAGCTTCTCTCTCTTTTTTTAAAAAATTTTTTGTCAAAAAAAAAAAAAAAAAAAATTTTTTTGTCTGTGTTGGTCTTCGTTGCTGTGTGCGGGCTTTCGCTAGTTGTGGCGAGCGGGGGCTACTCTTTGTTGTGGTGCACAGGCTCTAGGCGTGCGGGCTTCAGTAGTTGTGGCATATGGACTCAGTAGTTGTGGCACCCGGGCTTAGTTGCTCCGTGGCATGTGGGATCTTCCTGGACAAGGGCTCGAACCCGTGTCCCCTGCATTGGCAGGCAGATTCTTAACCACTGTGCCATCAGGGAAGTCCCCAACTTCTCTCTTTTTTTAATCCCCACTTCCAACTCAGGACCAATCAGAGGAAGCTAAGTATGCTTCTCGAAACCAATCACAGAGGATGCTCTACTTCTAGTTAGCCCACCTCCAGCTACCCCACGGCCAATCACAGCACACCTGATGCCTCTGCTTTTTCACTTTGAAGGTTTCCTACTCCTCTGTCTGCCTTTAAGTCTCTGCCAGACACAAGTGGTGGTAGCAAACTCTGAACAAGTATCTTGTTCTGTTTGTTCTGAGTTGGGTGTTCTTCACACACAGTATGTGCCTTCTGCATGGAGAAGGCTGGGTGACTACCTACCGAGGGATTGTGTGTTTGATGATTCTCAGATTTGTGACTTCTTACTCGTTTTACCTGTTTGTGGGAAGCATCTAACGGGCCTCCAAAATTTGGCCCAAAGTTATTATTGTTCTCATTAATGATGAGGAAACAAGTTGAGAGAAGTAAAATTGCTGTTACCTGCCTGGTGAGTTAGGTCAGAGGCCAGGTCTCGAGTTACCCCAAGCACTGGCTCTTAACCTCTGTCTTATAACTGGCTCATTCCCCCTGAGCCTACATTTCCTCTCTGTAAAACAAGAATAATAACATCATATTAAGTTGAATCAAATGAAACAGAATTTTTGTACTTTGAAAAAGTTTGGATACGGAATTCCCTGGTGGTCCAGCGGTTAGGACTCCACGCTCTTACTGTTGAGGGCCCTGGTTCAATCCCTGGTGGGGGAACTAAGATCCCACAAGCCGTGTGGCATGACCAAAAAAAAAAAAAAAAAAAAGAGGTTGAATATTGGCAATTTTATACAGTTCAACCTAATATAATGTTGTGAGGATGAAATAAAACGATGTTAAACTGAAGGCAATATAACATTTCTATTAGTAACACAGGACTCCAGAAACACTTCCCAGGATTTAAATTCCTACTCCACCCTTTTCTGGCTGTTCGGTCATGGGCCATCTGATCCATCTGTGCCTCAGTTTCTTCAGCCATAAAAAGGAGATATAAGACAGGTCAACAATGCCTTACTTGCAATTCTGAAATCCGAAAAGCTTTGCAAAACAAGTTTTGTGCAAACTCATTTGGTAGCAAATTTTGACCTGAGCTGACCCAAGGCTATTTATAGTCTATATTTATCCCACTTGGTGTGAAAAAGCATATGTTCTGCTGAAGGAATACTACGTTTGATTTTAGGGTGTTGCCCCAGACTCTCTGAGGGTGTCATGTATTATACTCATGTAGGGAAGAGTATTATTTCAAATACTGCTTCTGAAACAAAGCTGATTTTATTACATGCCTAGCGCAGGAGGACGGTGTGGCAGAACACAGCCTCCTGAACAAAGCAAAGAGCTGATCTTTATATGTTCGCACCAAAGCACAGCTGTTGCTGATTGGGGCTGGTTTCTGGGATTCTGGATTCCATACTTACTTATTCACAGTTTGGGATTAGGGCCAAAGAACTGTCAGTCTTCCAACGTCTTTCTTCAATTTGGAGAATAGGAACTTTTTATTCACACCTTGTGACTTTTCTAAAATATAAAATATCCTGCATTCTGAGACACACCTGGCCCAAGAAGTTCAGATAAGGAACAGTGGACCTGAAGTATTGATACTTACCTCACAGGTTATTGCGAGGATTTAATGAGTTAATCTATGTGAAATGACTGGATTGCTTCCCGGCAGAGGAAAGCTGTGTGGCTGGCAATTTTTAAAAAAATCATGAACTCATACTGGGCCAAAAACTTAGCGTTCAGTTGTAAAGTATTTATCAAGTGCCTACTATGTGCAACGCTTTGAGAATACAAAGCGAACAGAAGACTTGATCTCCTGCTGATTTAAGTCTGGATCCTTTTTTTCTTTGCCGGTTCCTTGGGGTAAGCGTTCTAACAGAGCAGGATTGTTCATGCAGGCTCTGGAAGGCGTTTCTCCGCCAGGGCTTCTTTCTGTGTCCGTTCGGTTTACCCCTTGCACCGCGGTCACTCATGCTTACGCGGTGCACGCACTCGGCACACACCTGCCCCTGCGTGATCGCACCCCCGCGACCGCCAGATTCCCTTCTAAAGAGGAACGCCTTCCCGAGGGGGTCAGCCCCGCAGCGGCGCCCAGCTTCGCTCGGGCCGAGGTGTTCCAGTCCTAACCAGCCCCGGGCCATTCGTGCCGCGGGGGAGGAGGCTGGAGGCGCCACGGGCAGCTACCCCGCGCGGCGTGCTGGCCCCTCCCCTCCCCACGTCTCCTGGCGCCCGAGGGGGCGGGGCCGGACGCGCGCCGCCCGGGACTCCGCCCGCGAACGGCCTGCCGATTGGCCGATGGGGCCAGCGTTCCTCCGGCAGAGCGCGCCTCCCCCCCGATTTCCCGCCAGCAGGCCCCTCGCGGTACTTGCCGTGCCTCTAGTGGCTCGGTCCGACACAGCGGCTGGGCCTCGGCGACCGTGGCCATGTCGCGACAAAGCACGCTGTACAGCTTCTTCCCCAAGTCTCCAGCCCTGAATAATGCCAGCAAAGACCCGGTCAGGGCCTCAAGTGAAAGCGCCGCCGCCGCTGCCACCGGGGCCTCTCCCCCTTCCCCAGGCGGGGATGCGGCCTGGAGCGAGGCCGGGCCTGGGCCGGGGCCCCTGGCGGGCTCCACTTCGCGGGCCGAGGCGAGGAACCTCAACGGAGGGCTGCGGAAGTCGGCAGCCCCTGCGGTCCCCGCCAGGTAGCGGGGTTTCGGGGCGCAGCGAAGTCGCCTCAGGGGCCTGGGGGTGCGCGGCCAGGCCCTGGGCTCGGAGGAGGTGGTGTAGTGGGGGGAGGCGCAGGGAGCCCAGGGAAGGGAGGCTGGCCTCGAGGTGGGGGCGCTGGGGTGCTCGGCCAGCGCCTGGGCTCGGAGGAGGTGGGGTTGCATATTTGGCTTCAAAGAGCGCAGGGAGCCTTGGGGGTGTTGCTTGTAAACAGGGTAGGAGGAAATCGGCTCTGTACGAAGGGTTGGAGGGGAAGGGAGGACGCACTTAGTTCGGGGGTAGAGGAGGACACGCGGTCCGTCAGGTGGGGGAGGAGGAGTGGAAGGTGCTCGGGGCAGGGAGGAGAAATGAGAGACTGGAGCGCTAAGGGTGCGGCGGGAAGAGAAAAGAGCTTGCCTGCTCGGCGTGGGGTGCGCCCCCAGGGCGAGGGAGGGGCTGGTGCCTACCCGGGGCGGGGGAGGGGTGGCGGGAAGGAGGAATGCCCGCCGGGGGGGATGCCCGCCCGCCACCTGCAGGTTGTGGGGCGCGGCGTACTGCGAGTGGGATTCCCGGAGGACGTTTCTCCTTCACAGCTGGGACGGTGAATTACCGGTCCAGTAGTCGTTGGAGGAATACGCTCGATGTTTGGCTGAGCGCCTCGGACTCGAAGCCTCTGGCGGGGTGGGTGGGCGGGCCCTCGGCCTGGGTATGGGGGTTGGGGGTGGACGACGAGATTAGAGCGCGAGGGGTGTGTCCAGTCGTAGACGGAGGGGCCTGATTGGTGATAGTAAGGATTGCAGGGGCGGGGGAGCAGCAAGTGCAGGGATCCAGTTGGCTCATCCTGTAGGTAGACAGCATATGCCCCCAAACAGATCAAAGTTTAGGAACAGTGTTGATTTTGACACCTGGAAGTATTGTGCCAGTTGAAAATAATGTTAGTTTAAGGAACAGTGCATCCTTTTTTTTTTTTTTTTTTGGTCGCCCCCCTCCCCCAGGCTTTTGGGATCTCAGTCCCCGACCAGGGATTGAACCCCGGCCCCAGCAGTGACAGCCAGGAATCCTAACCACTAGACCACCAGGGAACTCCCTGATATAGTGCATCTTTTGCTGGCGATTTCAGGGCAGGTTGGGGCTGTGTAATTTTTCCGGAATTGAGAGTGAGCCTCCAAAGGCCTTGCTCTGACTCTGGGCGGGGACGTAGGGACACGATTATAGGGAAGCCTGCCCAGAGGTGTCTTCCTCGCCTTCTCGGCAGTTCAGCGCGGTTCCAGGGCTTGGCTGGCCTTTGTTGGAGCAGCGGGCGACATTTTGAAAAGCTCACATTTACTGTATCCCAGGTATTGTATTAGGCATAGTGTGTAATGGTAGCCATTTGAAAGGATGAAGAAGTAGTGGTACAGAAAAATAAACGCATTCAGGATAAGAAACTTGAGTAGTTGATTTACAATGTCCTGCGTTTTAGGTGTTATACAGATTTTTCAAAGTCTGCGTGGAATTACAGTGTTACTCTCCTTTAAGCGACCCTCTCAAGCAGTTCATGTAGTTGTGTGAAGAGTAGCAGGATATGCCACCCCAGAATGTGCCTCTGGCATAGAGGTTATTTTGAACTGATAATTTTTGAGAAACTGGGGGACACTGGAGAAGCTCTGAGAGCTATAGAAGTTACTCTTCTGTAAGGGAAATTTACATTTAAAAAGGAAATCTCCATTTGTAAGGATGTCTCCCTCTCTGAACTAGGAAGAGAAGAGTGACTCTAAATCATCCGAAACTTATTAAATGGAGAAGGCACTGACTGAAATCTGCATAACAACCATACCCTTGTTTTTTGTTCTTTTCCTGGTAACCTCCCTTATCTGTCCCCGCCACCCCACCTTTCTTTTGTCTTTATAAAGCTGCAGATGATGTTTTAAGATGGTGACTCGGGCCATCTCTAGGAGTTAATCAGTTTTCCTTAGTATCTCCCACGTTTATGGGGAGGTATACATGTTAATAAACTTTTGTCTGTCTTTTTCTTGTTAATCTTTTTTTTTTTTTTTTGCGGTATGCGGGCCTCTCACCGCCGCGGCCTCTCCCGTTGCGGAGCACAGGCTCCGGACGCGCAGGCTCAGCGGCCATGGCTCACGGGCCCAGCTGCTCCGCGGCATGTGGGATCCTCCCGGACCCGGGCAGGAACCCGCGTCCCCTGCATCGGTAGGCGGACTCTTAACCAGTGCGCCACCAGGGAAGCCTCTTGTTAATCTTTTATTACAGGGGCTCTTAGCCAAGAACTCAGAAGGGTAAAGGGGAAAATATTTTTCCTTCCCTACATGTGCATCCTCTGTAACAGACTATTTTTCATGGTGAGAGATGCACACAATGTGTTAATAATGTTTACTTAAACATGAATTTGATTCTTCCTGCATCCATTCTAAACGGATGGAAGTATTTATTGTATGGTTGTGCTTTATGTGTTGTATAGCATATGCTCTTTGTTTTTTTGAGGTCCGAACTTAGGAGACTTGTAAAAGCATAACATTGTTTACACTTGACGACCTACTATGGGGACTACTTCCAAAGTATTCAGGAAAGATGGGCATTTGATACTAGGCTTCTAAAGAAACTCTCCATTCAGTATATATAGATTTGGCTTTCTTTTTTTTCTTAATTTTTGAATTTTACCTTATTTTTGTATACATAGATTTGGCTTTTATTCAACAAATGTTAACGTATCTACTCTGGCAGGCACAGTATTGGGCATTGTAGATCCTGGATATAACAGTGAATGGGACAAGCAAAAAGGCAATTCTAGAGCAGGAGCAGAGTTGGTGAGCTCCGTGTGCTTTGGGGGGAGGATGGGGTATGTGTGGGTCCGGGTAGGCTTTCAGCTTTCTAGGCTGAGACTAGAGGACGAGAAGAAGTTAGCCAGGCTACTGTGGAGGTGAGGGAGTTTTAGAAGCTGGTGCAGGAAGAGGAAGGTCCTGCAAATTGAGAATGAAGAGGAGGCAGGAGCCTTAGGTATGCAGAGATCCAGTCACCAACAGGCTAATGGGCTACAAAGACATTTGGACTTTTTATGAGCGTCGTTGAACTCTTTAAAAGAAGTTGAGCATCTTTAAATGGTCATTTGTCATTTAGTTTTCTCTTGTGCTCCAGTGTTAAAGTGTTTTGCCTGTTTTTTTTTTTCCCCTTAGTTACTTTGTCAGTCAGGTGTGATGCAAAAGTATTTTTCCACTTTTGTTGATGAGAGAAATGAAGGAGTCCAGGTGACATCAGTTTCAATAAATGGCTACAGGATGTATGTTTATGCACTCTAGGCCTGCTTCTCAATACTTTATTTCTTCTGTAGTTTATTAAGACCATAATTGAAAGAGCTGTGAGCAAGGCTTCTGACAACTAAATCTGGGTTTTTTAAGCAAGTCTTAGCTAGTTTATTTTTCACAGTCTCATTTCAGTGATAATTATCTGTTGATTATGAGAAATGAGGGCAGTAAAAAATTTTAAGTGTATGCCTTGTACTCATTTATAGGAGTGGTATGTCAGACATTGACAAGTTTTTTTTTTTCCCTAAGAGCCTTTAGTTAAAGGTAACTATCTGCCCTAGTTGTAGGTGCCTTTCCTGAGAATTTTCATACAATTAAATCTATAGTAATACATTTTCCAAATAATATCACACCTAATATAATATTGTAAGAAAAGTATTCAAGCTTTTAAAAAAGTATCATTGTGGACTCAGTTTCACAGACCTAATTTGATTTAATCGATATAATTAAAATTGGTATTTAAAAAGATGCTGAACTTATAATTTGGTCAGTGGGAGCCTCTTTTAAGCTGGCTTTTATGATTTTTTAAATTATTATTATTTTTTTTGTGGTACGCGGGCCTCTCACTGTTGTGGCCTCTCCCGTTGCGGAGCACAGGCTCCGGACGCGCAGGCTCAGCGGCCATGGCTCACGGTCCCAGCCGCTCCGCGGCATGTGGGATCTTCCCGGACCGGGACACGAACCCGTGTCCCCTGCATCGGCAGGCGGACTCTCAACCACTGTGCCACCAGGGAAGCCCTTTTATGACTTTTTAACATTGCCCTCAGAAGTTTTTAAAAATTTTTGGTTGTGTTGGGGCTTGTTGCTGTACGCGGGCTTTCTCTAGTTGCGGAGAGCAGGGGCTACTCTTTGTTGTGGTGCGCGGGCTTCTTATTGCGGTGGCTTCTCTTGTTGCAGAGCACGGGCTGTAGGCGGGTGGGCTTCAGTAGTTGTGGCGCACGGGCTCAGTAGTTGTGGCTCGCAGGCTCTAGAGCGCAGGCTCAGTAGTTGCGGCACATGGGCTTAGGTGCTCCGTGGCATGTGGGATTCCTCCCGGACCAGGGCTCAAACCCGTGTCTCCGGCATCGGCAGGCGGATTCTTAACCACTGCGCCACCAGGGAAGTCCCTGCCCTCAGAACTTTTGAAAACATCTTTTCATTCTGATGAGGATGGTCAATGTCCCTGCTTCTTAAGCTGCTCTCCGAAGAACTCTGGTTTCTTTTAGTATTTTATGTAGACTTCCTTTCTAATAATATTTAGGAAACAGTTTCCGAGGCCAGTTTGGATGATAATTTATTTAGGAAATAGTTTTAGAGGCCAGTTTGGATAATTTATACGGTCACTGTAGACCTAATGCGTAAGTGATGGGTGCCATAGTTATGCAAGCTGAAAGAAAGCAAGCCAGGTATGTGGGCAGAGGTACAGGTGGGCAGGTATGATGGGAGCCTTTGTTATTAATTGCTCTGATTACTTCTCTTTTCTCATTAGCTGTTTGAGGGTAGGGGAATTCTGCTCTAATGGTCCACCTTAAGAGGTAGATACAGACACTGATAGTTTGATTTCTAAAGTTGGCTTGAGAGCATGTTTCATGTTTGTGAAACTTGTATTTACATACACAAGTTTTTGTTAAGACATACCCAGTCTATCTTTTATTGTTTATAGGAGCAAATTCTAGCAGTACATTGCTATCTACTGATTCTTTTTTAAAAAGTAGATAGCCAAAAATTTTGCCTACAAATTTGGGGCACAACTAGTAATCAACACCAAGGTAATGGGCTGAAGAGGGAGCAAAAATAATGTGATTTTTAAAGCAAAAGCTTAAAGATCTGTTCACTGTATATTTAGCTTAAGTCATTTCTTATTTTTAATTGTATGAAGGCTTTTACACTTGTTTTTCTGAGCTGTCACCTTTTCCTCTTACTTTTTTTTTGTTTTTTTTTTTCGGTATGCAGACCTCTCACTGCTGTGGCCTTTCCCGTTGCGGGGCACAGGCTCCGGACGCGCAGGCCCAGCGGCCATGGCTTACGGGCCCAGCCGCTCCGCGGCGTGTGGGATCTTCCCAGACCGGGGCACGAACCCACATCCCCTGCATCTGCAGGCGGACTCTCAACCACTGTGCCACCAGGGAAGTCCCAGCTTGTGGTTTTCTGATACCAGTGTGTGATAGACTTTGTGGTTAAGTGGCTACCTGCCTAAGTTAAGGGAAAGCCTGCTTGACAGTTCCGCATGGAGATAAGGGTCTTTGTCTCCTGTTAATTAATGGATATGTTAGGAAGGATGAAGCACTTAAGGTAAGAAGTCTGAATGGTGCAGACACAGCTCCCTGTTTGAAGATGAGCCTTGTGGTGTTTGACAGCAAAAATTATAAAGTTGTGCTGGTTGCTATAGATTTCTAAGTTGAAAGAAGAATGTGCCTTAAAGGCCCTTGATATAAGCACCAGCTGAAGCCATGCTCCTGTTCTGGTTTCTTTTCTAACTGTTCAGCATAGGGATCTCCATATTCACATTTTTTTGAAGAAAGAAATACTTTAATTTTATGATTGGGCCTGATTTTATAAGGTGGCCTCAATTGATGATTCAAAAATGTCTAAAATATTCTTTTTGTAATGTGCTTATTTTACATTTGTAGTTATTCAGCGAAAACCTGTAAGCGGGCTTAGAAAATCTTGGTATATAGTACTTGAGCAGGGTTTATCAGTTGTTGTCCCTCTCCATCACTGAGGGACTCTTGTAGTCTGTTACTGGACACTGCTACCCTTCTCCCTCTCCTTTCCCCTCCTCTCCTTTTCTCAGGAAACCTTTAGGGCTAAATCAGCTTTTGTGAAGATTGAATCTCCTGTTGATTCTGTAGGTATTATGTACTCAACTATTTTGGGTACATCAGGCACTTATCTCTTGACCTAAGTTTTTCCATAAAGCTAGATTTTTAGGGTGAGGGTGGGGGTAGTAGTGTGCTATAGGTAGCTTTTGGAGTATTTGGAATACATTGGAGCAAAGTCGATAATACTGAATATAAGCAGCAAATTTACACAGTCGGTATTTTTGGTATTAATACTCTGGGTCAGATCCTGTTCCTGTGTATACCATATGTGTAGTACAGGTGTTACTCATTATAATTTGGATCACAAGTACAATGAGTTTGTCTTTTTCCTGCTATCAGTAGTCTCAGAATTCTGCCACAGTTTTTAAACCTTGAATAATTCTGAGAGTCTCTAACCTTAATACCATTATATTTGTGTTTGTCTTAATAAACATTGTGATATTTGTTTATGTTTTTAAAAATAACTTGAAAATGTTTTTTAAAAATCATTAATTCTAGAATTTCTGTTCCTGTATATTAATGCCAGAAAATTTCAAAGGATTCTTAAAGATACCTTCCTTAAAATTGCTTCTTTGTAGGTAATTGCCTTTAATGTAGCTTAACAAAATATTAACCAAATTATGTATTTTCTTTTGGCAACAGTTCTTGTGACTTCTCACCAGGTGATTTGGTTTGGGCCAAGATGGAGGGTTACCCTTGGTGGCCTTGCCTGGTTTACAACCACCCTTTTGATGGAACATTCATCCGTGAGAAAGGAAAGTCTGCCCGAGTTCATGTACAGTTTTTTGATGACAGCCCAACAAGGGGCTGGGTTAGCAGAAGGCTATTAAAGCCATATACAGGTAAAAGATTCACTCTGCAGATTGTGTGTGTTTGTGAGAGAAAGAGCACGCACGCACACATGAGTCTGAGTGTTAGCGTCTCCCATACAGTGGAATGAAGCATATTTTACTCGAATAAATTGCAGGAGTGGTGTGGTGAAAGCTTCTAGCATGGGAAAAGGATAAGATGCAGCTGGTCTTAAGCTGCATTTCCGTCCTTCTGAGTGACTTACAGCAATATCATATCATTAAAGGAAAAATGATTTCATGATTGGATCTCGTGATTTGGACCAAAATGCCATACTCAGACATGAAAAGAGTAAATTAAAGTGTTCCCATCTTAAAGGTTCCAAAAGAAAATGCAGCCAAGATGCATAGAATATAGATCAGTGACATTCTTTAGGACAGATGGAGATGCATGCTACCTGGCCTTCAAAATCCTCACCTTATGAGCACATCTGCATTGAGGTTCACATCAGAAATCAGATTTCTGGAACCTTAACTTTCTCTTCCCAGGCCCGGCCTTATTTATCACAGACGTCAGCAGTCCTGCATTTATAGCTTCACTTGGGCTGGGTGCACCCTGTCAGTCTCCTGGATTGTACGGTGCATGTACAGTATGACTGCAGCATGCAGTGCCTGAACAGTCCAGCATGTACAGGTTTTTCTCCACTATCTTCAAGCTCTCCTGGCTAGGACATTGTTGAACTCAGTGTTTTGGAATCAGAACAATGTTCATTTTCCCAGAAACCTCTGGGAATCATGCCTTTTGGTCATAGTACTCTTCATCATCCTGCAGGGCAGGGACGGCACACTGAAGAAAGTTAAGTCCACACAGAAATCTGACATGCAGGATGGAAAGAAAATAAGGGAATTTGGTTCAGTATTCTCCACTAATTTGCTGTATAATCTTATTTTCTGATTCTGTTTGCATATATATATAATGAGAGAGAGAGAGTTGGACCAGATGATAAATGAGGTCTTTTTCCAGGACTAATTTTGAGATTCTAAACAAAGCTTTGGCAAAAAAGGACTTTAAAAAGAGATCAAAAAAGTTTACATTTATGTTGTAATTATTTTATAAAACAACCCATGTGCATACTGCTCTCTGCCCTTTAAATATCCATATCGTTGCAATACATGTATGTGAATAAATCAGCAAAAAGGCATGCATGAAAAAAAGTAGGCCTTCTTTGGGGGGCATGGTCTTAGAGCTGTAGTTTGCATCAGAGGTTTCGGGGAATGACGATGACACCAGATAGGTGGTGGGGGAGGTAAGTACAGCTGCAGCAGGTACTTTGGGAAAAGTTCAGAGCTACTCTTAATGATTTTGATTGTTGCAGTTTGTAGTTTTGGTGCAGCTCTTTAGAGAATTGAGAAATTGCAGCTTTGTTTTAGTCAGCTTATGAACGTTGCTAATTCCATGGAAATTTAGGATGTCCCATCAGTTTTAGTATATAGAAAGAAGGGTGTAATATAACATTTGGATCTGTTAGACAAATTCAGGTTCATTTTCCAACTATAGGTATATTCAGGTAGAAGAAGAGAAAAAGACATTCCTAGTTATGCCTCTTGGAAAAGAACTAAAACAATTCTGTATCATTGGTCTTGTGGATAGAAATTTTGCTCAGTGGATGGAAATGTCATTTGATACTATAGCTCTTTGAAATGAAATGAATAAAGGAAAAGTTTTACTTTAAAGCAGAGCAAGACATTTTGATGCTACTGTTTTGAAAAAATTTAACATTACAAGTCTGAACTGTCCCAAAATGTAGGATTTTTTTTTTTAACATCTTATCTAACTGCCTTGGGAACAAACTTATTTTTAATATCATTGCTTCATTTAAGTGATAGTGTAGTTTTTGCCTTCCTTAAGTAATGTTTTTTTAAAAAGGGTCTCAAACCCCCTTTACATCTCATGCCTCACCTGAAGAGGAGGTGTGCCTAGGTGTTTCGGGTCACAGTCCCAGGTCATTATAGAAGAGAGACTAAGTGGTCCTGGATGACCAACAGTTAAGGCAGCTTAAATGAGGTAAAATAGGTAATTTCAGTTTCACTGGTGGTTTTCCCCTGAAAATTCCTTCCTTGTAGGCTTTAATCTATTTGTATCAATCAGAAGTAATGGGAGATTAAAAATTTTACTTGATTGTTGTCACTCTTGTTCCTTAGGGCAAGTGTTATACATTGAGCCAAATATCCAGCCAACAGTTCCTATTTGTAAATAAATATATTGATGTTTTTTAGGTTCGAAGTCAAAGGAAGCCCAGAAAGGAGGTCATTTCTACAGTTCAAAGCCTGAAATACTCAGAGCAATGCAACGTGCAGATGAAGCCTTGAATAAAGACAAGATTAAGAGGCTTGAATTGGCAGTGTGTGATGAGCCCTCAGAACCAGAGGAGGAAGAAGAGACGGAGGTGGGACAGTGCTAACAGGCGGTTGTTACTTCTGTTAGGAGAGTGATGAAAAAGGGTCAGGGGCATATTAGAGTGGTATTTTCCATATATCTGTTTAGTACTCAAACATGCATACGTCTATACATTCCTGGACTCTAGGTCATGTTATATTATTTAGAATCTCAGCAGCCTAGCACCTCTCTTTACTTAAGTTCTCAAGCCTGCTAGAAAGACACATGCTGTAAAAGGCAGGACCATTTTGGTAACCAGTATAGAGAGCTAGGGACAGTAAGGACATGGTGATAAAATTGGTCCTGGTGTCTGGTAATAAGCTGCTGTATGAGGGTGTGGAAATTAATATCCAGTTTTATGCTCTAATACTTTTTGTTGTATTTTGGATTGGTAAGAATAGAGGTTGAGTAACCTTGAAATACAACCTTGGTTTCAAATATTAATGGTCACTATTTGAGTGAATTAAATCTTGTTAAGGAATTGAACAAATAATTGGTATATTTGAAACAAACATAGTCATCATTCTCTAATTTAGTAAATTAATGCCGTGTGCTTAAAAAGATTCATCTGTAAGTTTGATTTTGTTCTATTCTAGATAAGATAGGCAATAAGTTAGTATAATGAGTATTTTAAGAGAAATGAAAGAAGAGTTTCTAATCTTATTTTTGAGGTTGAAACCAGAGATCTTAATGTTACTCAGATGTTTAGACCTGGATGGTAACTACAGAAATCATTTAGCCTCATACTACTTTACGTATGAGGGAGGCCCATGATAATAAGTGAATGTGCCTTGCCCAAGAAGGTACAGCTGGTTTGTGGAAAGCAAGGACTAGAACTAGGTTGATTTACTGCTTTTTTATACTAAAGAATTTATAAAATGGTAAACTTCATAACACGTCCAAATATAAGAGGAGAGGTGACCCTGGAAGAAAGATAACAGAAGACTGAAAGTTTTTTCCACAGCTATGACTGTTAATGAGGACATCGTCTATGGGTATTTGTGCTGTGTGGTCATCCTAAGGACTTCATCAGTATTGAATAGGATAGAACTCTTATGACAGAATCACTTAATCCTGTATTGTGGTACTTGTTTTAATGTTAGGTGAAACTGAAATTGATATCCCTTGAGAAAGAAAACTATTTCTGGAGGTGGGTTCTTCTCTTGATAGATGAAGTTGCAGCATATTGAGAGATTCCACAGCAATATTGTCATTTTCCAAATTTTACTTTGTTTTAAAATACTCTTTGCCTTCCAGGCAGGTGCCACTTACACATCAGATAAGAGTGAAGAAGAAAATGAAATTGAGAGTGAAGAGGAAGTGAGGCCAAAGGTGCAAGGATCTAGGCGAAGTAGCCGCCAGATAAAAAAGCGAAGGGTCATATCAGACTCTGAGAGTGACATTGGTGGCTCTGATGTGGAATTTAAGCCAGATGCTAAGGAGGAAGGAAGCAGTGATGAAATAAGCAGTGGAGTAGGGGATAGTGACAGTGAAGGCCTGGACAACCCTGTTAAAGTTGCTCCGAAGAGGAAGAGAATGATAACTGGTAATGGCTCCCTCAAAAGGAAAAGTTCAAGGAAGGAAATGCCCTCGGCCACCAAACGAGCAACTGGCATTTCATCAGAAACCAAGAATACTTTGAGTGCTTTCTCTGCCCCTCAAAATTCTGAATCCCAAGCCCACGTTAGTGGAGGATGTGATGACAGTAGTCGCCCTACCATCTGGTATCATGAAACTTTAGAGTGGCTTAAGGAGGAGAAGAGAAGAGATAAGCACAGGAGGCGACCTGATCACCCTGATTTTGATGCATCCACACTCTATGTGCCTGAGGATTTCCTTAATTCCTGTACTCCTGGGATGAGAAAGTGGTGGCAGATTAAGTCTCAGAACTTTGATCTTGTCATATTTTATAAGGTGGGGAAGTTTTATGAGCTCTACCACATGGATGCTCTTACTGGAGTCAGTGAACTAGGGCTGGTATTCATGAAAGGCAACTGGGCCCATTCTGGTTTCCCTGAAATTGCATTTGGCCGATATTCAGATTCCCTGGTCCAGAAGGGCTATAAAGTAGCACGGGTGGAACAGACCGAGACCCCGGAAATGATGGAGGCACGATGCCGAAAGATGGCACATATATCTAAGTATGATAGAGTGGTGAGGAGGGAGATCTGTAGGGTCATTACCAAGGGTACACAGACCTACAGTGTGCTGGAAGGTGACCCCTCGGAGAACTACAGTAAATACCTTCTTAGCCTCAAAGAAAAAGAAGATGATTCTTCTGGCCACGCTCGAGTGTACGGAGTATGTTTTGTTGATACCTCGCTAGGGAAGTTCTTCATAGGTCAGTTTTCAGATGATCGCCATTGTTCCAGGTTTAGGACGTTAGTGGCACACTATCCTCCAGTACAAGTCTTGTTTGAGAAAGGAAATCTCTCAGTGGAAACTAAGATGATTCTCAAGGGTTCATTGTCCTCTTCTCTTCAGGAAGGTCTGATACCAGGTTCCCAGTTTTGGGATGCAGCCAAAACTTTGAGAACTCTCCTTGAAGAAGGGTATTTTACAGACAAGTTAAATGAGGACAGTGGGGTGATGTTACCCCAGGTGCTTAAAGGTATGACCTCAGAGTCTGATTCTGTTGGGTTGACACCGGGAGAGAAGAGTGAATTGGCCCTCTCTGCTCTTGGTGGTTGTGTCTTCTACCTCAAAAAATGCCTTATTGATCAGGAGCTTTTATCAATGGCTAATTTTGAAGAATATATTCCCTTGGATTCTGACACGGTCCGTGCTACAGGACCTGGTGCTGTATTTGCTAAAGCCAGTCAACGAATGGTGCTAGATGCTGTGACATTAAACAACTTGGAGATTTTTCTGAATGGAACAAATGGTTCTACTGAAGGGACCCTGTTAGACAAGATTGATACTTGCTATACTCCCTTCGGTAAGCGGCTCCTAAAGCAATGGCTTTGTGCCCCACTCTGTAACCCTTATGTTATCAGTGATCGTCTAGATGCCATAGAAGACCTAATGGTTGTGCCTGACAAAATCTCTGAGGTTGTAGACCTTCTAAAGAAGCTTCCAGACCTTGAGAGGCTACTGAGTAAAATTCATAATGTTGGCTCTCCCCTGAAGAGCCAGAACCACCCAGATAGCAGGGCTATAATGTATGAAGAAACCACATACAGCAAAAAAAAGATTATTGATTTTCTTTCTGCTCTGGAAGGATTCAAAGTACTATGTAAAATTATAGGGGTTATGGAGGAAGTCGTTGATGACTTTAAGTCTAAAATCCTTAAGCAGGTCCTTACTCTGCAGGCAAAAAATCCTGAAGGCCGCTTTCCTGATTTGACTTTAGAACTAAACCGATGGGATACAGCCTTTGACCATGAAAAGGCTCGAAAGACTGGACTGATTACTCCCAAGGCAGGATTTGACTCTGATTATGATCAAGCTCTTGCTGACATAAGAGAAAATGAACAGAGCCTCCTGGAATACTTGGAGAAACAGCGTAGTAGAATTGGCTGTAGGACCATAGTCTACTGGGGAATTGGTAGGAATCGCTACCAGTTGGAAATTCCCGAGAATTTCATCACCCGTAATTTGCCAGAAGAATATGAGTTGAAATCTACCAAGAAGGGCTGTAAACGATACTGGACCAAAACAATTGAGAAAAAGTTGGCTAATCTGATAAATGCTGAAGAACGGAGAGATGTATCATTAAAGGACTGCATGCGGCGACTGTTCTATAACTTTGATAAAAATTACAAGGACTGGCAGGCTGCTGTGGAGTGCATCGCAGTGTTGGGTAAGGTTTTCAAGAGGCTTGTTCCTAAAGTTTTGGTTAGTAACGTCCTGTGTTCCAATTGTATATTAAGATTGGAAAGTCCATTGGAAAGTCCTCATTGACTCGTATCCCTAAACTCAAGGGACACGTATATATTTTAATCAAATTTCAGTTGAATTTGTAGTATTCGATAAATGCTGTTTTTTAGGCTATTTTTTGTCACACTAATTTAAAGCTGTCCCTTGACCTATCACTCAGTTTTTGTTTTTATACACACACACACACACCCTTGCATTCTTTTTTGTATTTCAGTGAATCTCTTTACGTGAATGTTTCAAAAGATTTTAATCCTCCCTTTTTCTTTTAGCCCAAGTTGTCACACTTTCTTTTCTACAGTTGATTTCTAAGAGCCCTGATTTACATATTTGTAATTTGGTAACCTTTTCAGCTTCATAAGTAATTTCCTTTTTCTTTAAATTTCATGGCCAAGTCATTTGGAGCCTTTGCTTGTTTTAGTTTTGGGTTTTTTTCTGTTGTAAAAATGCAGCAACCATAGTTTACCCAAATTTGTAACAAAACTATTTTAGTCTGAACACAACTGTCCAGAAAAAAATGGCATCCTGTTCTGTTTTTGAGTGTGTGTATCTATCATGGTTTTTGAGTGTGCCACATTTATTACTTAAGCCAATACAGTTTTAAACAATTTGGTAGGTAATGTAAAATCATCCCTCAGCTCAAGTGTTCAAAATTGGTCAATATATTTTCCTTTTAAGATTTTGCTTATTGTCAGAATATTCTGCTTCTAAGAAGTGTCAGCTCCATGGTTATATCAAGGAGAGACCACAACAGCATCTCTCTGTTGTATCTTAGCTTTCCTTTGGCATACCTCTGGTTTAGATATTAGAGGACTTAAAATCTACTTTGAGGGGATATTTTCTTGGGCTTGAAATTGGAAGTTAATTCTCATTTCAGTACAAGTGCTATAAGACATGTAAAACATTTAGGCTGATGACTTATTTTTGTGCAGTTAAAACAATGTCACTAGAGTGCTTACTTTTAGAAAAAAAGCTGCCATGTCTAAAGGGCAAGTAGAGCATGCCCCCTTCACTAAAAAAACATTTCTGGAAGACTTATAGAAGTTGGGCCTTTGTGCTTATCAAGAAACCTCAAAAATGATGAAGCTTCACTTTTGACCTCTCTTTAACAGATGTCTTACTGTGCCTGGCCAACTACAGTCGAGGGGGTGATGGTCCTATGTGTCGTCCAGTAATTCTGTTGCCAGAAGAAGATACTCCTCCCTTTCTAGACCTTAAAGGATCACGCCACCCCTGCATTACGAAGACTTTTTTTGGTGATGACTTTATTCCAAATGACATTCTAATAGGCTGTGAGGAAGAGGAAGAAAATGGCAAAGCTTACTGTGTGCTTGTTACTGGACCGAATATGGGGGGCAAGTCTACGCTCATGAGACAGGTAAACTTGAAGTTTTGTTACACCAAATTATTTGTAACACTTAAAGAGTGAATATGGTACATATTTAGGCCACCGCTTCCCAAGGAGCATATGATAGAATTCAGTCATTGACTTATTAGGAAGCAAAGGGAAACTCCTTGAGTCATGAAACTAAGAACTGTATTCTTATTGGTCAAATATTTGCCTGATGTTAAGGGAAGTATATCAAGAAGGTGAAGGGGGTTTCAGGCCATGAATTTTTTTATGAACTCTGACTTTGATTGAATCCATTTCCTGTGAAGGCAGAGGTATTCATAATGAATGAAAATTATACACGTTTTATGTTTGTTCTTAAATTAGGTTCATTTCTAGGAACCCTTATACAAGAACCATTGCACTTGTTCATACAGGAAAGTGATTCATGACCTCTAGTTAACTGTTGGGAACTGCTTTTAGGGAAGACAATAAATATATTTTTCTGACCACCTGCCAGGGGTTAGCTAGCTACTGAGCTAAATATGATTTAGATTTTAAAGGGTTGTAGAAAAAAAACGTGTAGCAGACATTGGGCCCTTGACAGAAGATGTTTGCTGACCCCCTAACTCTACTGCACTGTATTATATTTCTGTATAAATTTGCTAACTAGAGAGGAGCAATAGTGTAGTAAGGTGGTTTTCAACCTCCTTTTCATTTTTAAATCAAAAATCATCTAGAGAGCACAACAAAAAAGTACCTGGGAGTTGGGGTGTGTTCATCCTCTGAAAGTGTTTGGTCTGGAATTGGTTCTGGGCATCAGTAGTTTTAGGTTGAGAATCACTAGTGTAGTTGGTTAGCATATAGGTGCTGAGGTTTCAAATAAAGCCAGTTAGACCCTAAGCCTCATGCCTTCCTTCCTAAGCCTCACTTTTCCTACTTAGGTTTGTGAAGAATTTTTTTAGAGTGCCTGACTACTCCTAGTTAATAAAGATTTATTAGGGCTTATTATCTCTGTCTTCTGGATATACATAGATATCTCTCTCTGTTCTCTAACACCAGTCATAAAAGACCTTTTTGTCCCTTTTTCTCCTTCACAGGCCGGCCTACTGGTTGTAATGGCCCAGATGGGTTGCTATGTACCAGCTGAAGTGTGTAGGCTCACACCAATCGACAGAGTGTTTACTAGACTTGGTGCCTCAGACAGAATAATGTCAGGTGAGTTTTTTTCCCTACCTAAGGCTCTGTTATTTGACAGTTCATTTCTATATTTTAGGTGTTAAACACATCTACCTTTAAATAGGATGTTTTATTTATTTTTTTCTGGTGTTACGCAAGGCAGAATGCTTTCAGACATTTGAAAGCATTATGCAATTTTAAACATACTAGAAGTAATCTCTTAGTATCATGGTAGTTCATAATAGATTCAAAGGATATGAATCTAAAAGATGAATCTACTGTTAAAATAGGATTCTTAAAATGATCACCTATTTGTGATTTTTTTTTTTTGTAGGCGAAAGTACATTTTTTGTTGAATTGAGTGAAACTGCCAGTATACTTAAACATGCAACAGCACATTCTCTGGTGCTTGTGGATGAATTAGGTAAGATACTAAAATTTCCAAAACATTAGTACAAAGAATTATTTTTCTGGAAAATGGTCTGAAGGACACATCTCTTAAAGACTATGAATACACTCACATTCGTCCATAGACCCCACAGTTGGCCCTAAGGTGGCAATTTTACAGGGATAATGAGAATATTTATTGGATAATGAGGCTATTTAAAGAGAACTAAAAGGAAGTTTCTGAAGTGCAGTGGTACTCGAGTAGTAGTCCTGAACTCCAAGCAGACCTGCTTAGCTAGAGAGGGCCTGTTTACAGAATGCTTTTGGATATACTGAACTGATCTTTAGTACATTTTTTTCCATTCCTTTGTGAGGTATGTCCTTCTTCGTACATAATATGGCAGATTGTGTAATACATAGTTCATGTATATTTTATTTTCATAGGAAGAGGCACTGCAACATTTGATGGGACAGCAATAGCAAATGCAGTTGTTAAAGAACTTGCTGAGAATATAAAGTGTCGTACATTGTTTTCTACCCACTACCATTCATTAGTTGAAGACTATTCTCAAAATGTTGCAGTGCGCCTAGGACACATGGTATGTACAAGTTGTTTATTCAAAAGTTATGTTTTTGAATGGGTACTTCCATTGCCAGCATGTAATTTTTCTTTTTTAGGCATGCATGGTAGAAAATGAATGTGAAGATCCCAGCCAGGAGACTATTACCTTCCTGTATAAATTCATTAAAGGAGCCTGTCCTAAAAGCTATGGCTTTAACGCAGCAAGGCTTGCTAATCTTCCAGAGGAGGTTATTCAAAAGGGACATAGAAAAGCAAGAGAATTTGAGAAGATGACTCAGTCACTGCGATTATTTCGGTAATTATAACTGGATATAATTTTACCATGTAGTTGATTAACAAAACAGTAAAAGGAATGGATGATGCACTGTGCAAAATGTAAACTAAAACAACTTTTTTTTAAATTTATTTTAAGGGAAGTTTGTCTGGCTAGTGAAAGGTCGACTGTAGATGCTGAAGCTGTCCGTAAGTTGCTGACTTTGATTGAGGAATTATAGACTACATTGGAAGCTTTGAGTTCACTTTTGACAAAGGTGGTAAATTCAGACAACATTATGATCTAATAAACTTTATTTTTTAAAAATGACCATTTTTCCATTTTCTTTCTAGGAAATTAAACCCTTTTAATTCTTACCTACCTTCTACATAATGGTTATTGAATACTCCACAATATATTAAGTCTAGATGTTATGGTACATGCATACACTTTCAGGCTGTTTATACCCACTGTCACCAATACACATAAATGGGGTAGGGGGGAGCTATGAAACTGTATAGGGCTGTATATATACTTGTCTCAGCTTAATGCGGGAAATTCTTTTAATTTCCAGCAATTTGTCTGTCTGTCTAAACTGTTCAAAAAAAAACTATGAACAGAGTTCAAATACAGGACTGTTTTGAAGAGACTTTCTAAAGTGTACTTTTAAAACATAGTAGTTTTTACCTTTCACAAAACTGAGTTACAAGAATACTTTTGTTTTACAGTGCATCCCTTCCTAGGAAGTCTCATTAAAACACTCACTTTGTCTAGGGGTGATCTTGAATGCTGCACAGGGAAGGGAAGAAATATAGTCTTAACTTTTCTCAAAGGATACCAGAAACATTGCTGGATATAATTTAAGAGTAGTGTTTTCTCTTTCATAGAAAGAACGTACATACTGGGACATGAGTACAGTTACAGCAAGTCTAGGTGTGCTAACAAAACAGGGCACATTCAAGTACAATAAGATTTTGCTTGAAATTAAAAACAAACTACATGAGATTAAAGCATTAAAATCATATTTCTCAATCTGAATACATGTTAAAAAAAAAATCAAAAGAAATGCAGAAGTGCTAGCTCACATTTTTACCATATTACAAAAGCACTTGGTACCCACGTCCATAAAGGCAGCAACAAAGCTGCTTGTCTGTTGAAGAGTACTACTGCAAATTGGACTGCATTCAATGCTAGTTGTAAAAACACCAGCTTTTTTCAGAAGTTGGTATCTGTACAAAATTGCAGCTTATTTTCTTCACTTCTGTCCCTTCAAAAGTCTTTACACAGTAATGCTAAAACACCCAGCTTTGAGATCCTGAGTCAATATATTGCCACTTTCTTTTTGGTAGCTTGAGCTTCATAGTGTCAACTGACCTTGTGTATCCATTTTTAATACAGTCTCTTCCTGTAGCATGGGCAAATATTTTAAATCTTCTTCCAAAAAAAAATGTTTTAAGTTATGATGTTAGAATGGCAGGACTTTTTCTTTAGGGAAGGAATTCAGTTGTGCTGCAATGTATTAGATTCTATAGGTGGAGCAGAGTCATATAGTGTATCTGTATCATGTGTAGGCTCACCAGCTAATGTACAAGGATTAGACAGTGTTCCAGCACCACAGTCACAGAAAAACCTAAAGCAAAATGAAAACCCAAAGATTAGGAAAGTGAGGGGAGGAAAATAATCGGGTAATACAGCAAGCAAGTGTGCTACATACATACCTATCATGTCTAATAAATTCTACATCATGTCCCTGATGGCACTTCTTAATGCAGTTCACACATATGGCATTTCGATCTGTGGTGTTACAAGTGTGACATCTAAAAAGCAAAAGCTTACATTATTTTCCTTGATCATGTTATTTATTCAAAATACTGCAATTTGTTTACCTATATTACCCTATGGCCTTTGGCTTATAAAAGAGGCCCCCAATTTTTGTGGCTCTTATCTAGGGACTTTAATGGAATAAGTGAATTTCCTATTTTGTGTCTTCTGAGGAAAACAATTAAGTTCCTATCAAGTCTTCACTGAATCAGTATGGGGGAGGGGAAGTCAAAACCCACTCATGGTGGCTGGGATATAAGGAACACTTAATGACAGCTTTACCTTGAAACTCCTAGGAAAGCAGTATGTTTCACATTTTCAGTGGTATCAGTAGTTAACTGCAGTATTACATTTTCCCATATTTTACGGTCTCAAACAGGATCCTCAAAGTAGATTGATCACATAACTCAATGTGGACAATTAATAAAATTTTCAGATATTTTTCCAGTAGCAAAAACCCAATTTACTTTCTTAGCTCATACATTTAAGGGAAAGCTAAATATGTGAGTTCTTGTCAGTTTAGAAAAGTAAATCTTACTCTCCCATTTCAAGACTCAAATAATTTAGAAATATACCTGTAGAAATCATGCATGGGGTAGCTGGTGTAACTTGATATTTTATATAAACATTGGCCTCTACTAACAGCCTTTTCTATGGCGTCTTGATTGTTCATTATTTTGTTATCTGTAATAAAAAAAATAAATTCTAGAGTATAAAGGCTTAAGATAACAAATTACAGGATTATTTTAATAGTTTTTAAGAACTTTAAAAGAGGCTAACCAATGAAGTAAAAAAGTCGGCTAAGAATAGAAATGAGTTTTCCTTGTACAAGATACTCCAACTATTTAGGACAAGGTGAAACAAAACTCTTTCAAAATAGTTCTCTTGAATTGTTGGTTAACTACTATACAGTGACAGAAGGTATTAAGTTACTGAATAACAATGGCTTCTATCATCTTTTCATGGCATATTTAGTGCATTATAGGCAGAACACAGACTCCAACATACCTTTCATTGTCACATTAACACCAGATGCTAAAAATAAGCCTCCAAACCGGTTGTTAAAAATCTGATTGCCTTCTAGTGTTGCAGTTGCATGATTTGTAATTTCAATACCTGAAGCAAAATTTACAAACAGCAGATGCATCACTTTATATATAGTTTCTTAAAAGAAACCTGAAATATAGCAAATATAGTGAACTACTTCTTTTACATAAAAAGTATAACTGTTAACATCGAAAGAAATAAATGCAGATGTTTATTTGAATTGTTTATAGTAACATTCAATTCACTTTCCACTGTTGATAATCCTCTGTCCCTGCTAAAGGAATGATAGAGATGGTTTGTAATTTACTTTTCTTAATAATGACACTTTAAAATTTCTTTGCAAACTAAGAAGAAGATAGGGCCCAGAAATATGTGTAGGTAGGAGCTACATGGTTATTTGGAGTTATTAAGAGAAATCCTCTTCAGTGGCAAAAAGTTGAAATATATGCATGATACTTGGACTTCACTTACCAAGATCTTTAAAAAAAACATTCTGTTTGGCCATTTGTGAGGCCAGAGGGCTTGCATTTATCTGAATTTATTTCTAATGGTAGTACTAGCCTGTTATTTACTCTATGCAATTGATGATTCATAACTACTACTGAACTACAAGAGCAATATTACAAAGTTGGCTTAGAGTGGAAGAATCCAAAACTTGGATTAGGTGCTCTTATATAAGCAATTGTTAACAGGCATTCAGCCAACTTCTGCAGCATACTTTTGCACACCATAGTTATTAAGCAAAAGAGATAATATACCAAGAATCAATTTTATGTACAGAAAACAAGCTACAGGTAACAAAGGAAAATACAAACCTGCAGCAAATCCATCAAATATTCTGTTTTTCCTCAAGACTGGATGACTGTTAGTGCTGATGAGAACACCTGCTTGAGCATTCCTGAAAATATCATTTTCTTCAAGGAGACCTATAATAAAATATTTCCCCAGATTAAGGCTAATGTATATAGCAAATTCTACTAGCCTTTTTGGTGGTATTTAGGTTTTCTTTTAGTTTCTTATTAACTGGACTGTGAAATTCATAGGACTAATTTTTCAACTGAAAAGAAATTTTATTAGTAATTCATAGATATTTAAAGTAGAATTTAACCAAAAATTGCTAAAATTGGCTGGTAACCATTCTAACCAAGAAACTGAAGATCCATGGTTGCAAGGACCATTTCTAGCTTATGAATCAATCCCTAGTGCCCTGGCACAAAGCTGATTCTTACTGAACACTGCTGAATTAAAATTAATTCCTTTGAAATATTTTTAGAACCTTTGCACTCTCCACGTTTTAGTTCAAGCCCTGATTCTTTCTGGCCCCTATCAGCATTCCTCGATCCATTTCTTTCACTCCAACCTCTCTTCTGCTGTTGTGTTTCCCACCACTCTATCATATCCCTTATCTGTATAAACTATCAGAATAAAGTTTAAAATTAATTTGCTATTTACAAAAAACTCGGGGACTTCCCTGGTGGCACAGTGGTTAAGAATCTGCCTGCCAACGCAGGGGACACAGGTTCCATCCCTGGTCCAGGAAGATCCCACATGCCACAGAGCAACTAAGCCAGTGCGCCACAACTACAGAGCCTGTGCTCTAGAGCCTGCGCGCCACAACTACTGAGCCCGCGTGCTGCAACTACTGAAGCCCGCACGCCTAAAGCCGGCGCTCCACAACGAGAGAAGCCACTGCGATAAGAAGCCCATGCACCGCAACGAAGAGTAGCCCCCGCTTGCCGCAACCAGAGAAAGCCCACGCGCAGCAATGGAAGACCCAACACAGCCTGCATGCATGCATGCATAAATTTATAAAAAAGAGAAAAAAAAATATTCCCCCAACCTACTCCTCTGTCTCACTATGTTACCTACACTCTGAATATGCTATACATTTTTATCCCTAATGCCTTTGGTTTATATTATTTCCTCTTTCTGCAATGTCCTGTACTCTTTCTTCTTAACGACACTTCCTCTGGGAGGTTTTCAGTTTTCCTCCATCAAATTAATTATTAATTCTCTGCTGGCAGGATAATGATTAAGAGGGCTGAGGAATGAGACTTCATGCCTTCAAATACTGACTTCACCACTTCCAAACTCTGAATGGGAAAATTACTTACCTTCTCTTTGTCTCAATTTCCTTATCTGTAAAATGGGCATAATAGCACCTACCACATAGGGATGTTGAGGGTTAAATTAGTTAACACATGTAAAAGTACACAGTACTAAGTAAGTATTAGTTAATATTACTCCTATAAAATCTACTTATGTGTAGTGAATCATATTTAGTTGTGTTCTAGTGTTTCTCTGCTCCCTGAAGACATGAAATATGTTTTTATTTCTGTACATATTTGATCCATCTGTAGTAGTTCACAGTATTGACCTCTAAATTCCCTTTCCCCTAGAAAACACTATTCCAAGACCCTGCCTCTTTTTTTTTTTTTTTTAATATTTATTTACTTATTTATTTGGCTGCACCAGGTCTTGGTTGCGGCAGGCAGGGTCCTTAGTTATGGCATGCGAACTCTTAGTTGCGGCATGCATGTGGGCTCTAGTTCCCTGAGCAGGGAGCGAACCCGGGCCCCCTGCGTTGGGAGCACAGAGTCTTAACCACTGCGCCACCAGGGAAGTCCCCCTGCCTCTAATCTTGCATATGTCCACTATAACCTCCTCAAATGCTATTGCTAAGATGTAGTCCAAACTGTACCCCATATATACAAAGCCTTTTCATTATACTGTATATATAAACAAAGCCTTTTACGATTTGGGCGCTGCCCCCTCTTCCGGCCTCGACTTTCAGTATCTCTTGCCTTACTAAACCACTTTGTTTCCTTTAGACTTTTGCTTACAATGTGCCACTCTATTAGACTATAAACTTTCTGGATGTAGTACTGTTTTATTCATCATTTTATTTTTAGCATCTGTATCACAGTGTTTGCTACAGTGATGTTCAATTAGTAAGTATGTACATAACAAATGAAAGAATGAAATAACTATACTTTTCTACATTTGGAATGGCCTTCAACCCCCAACCCCCCAACTTACTAGTAAATACTCATTTTTCAAGACACAGCTCAAGATTTTACTCCAGAACCCTTCCCAACACCTTACAAATAAAACCAACCATTCTGTACTGTGTTTCCTCATTATATCTTACAAAGAATCCTATTAGAGATAATGTCACTTACTGAATGGCTAGATTATAAACTCCTTGAGAGTCTATGTCATTAATGGAATCATCATTGTTTGGTGGTAGTAGTAAATTCTGTTGATTAAATCTTGGTATATTAGAGTAATGACTAGCTAACTTTCTATACATGATATGTATAATGCTGGGTTACTGATGTTTCAGGAATGGTGATAATTTGCATTTGACAGTCTCTCCCAGTCTCTCTTTATGAACAAATTATGCCTTTGCAAGGGGCAGGGACTGTGAACTTTTGCCTCAATGTAAAGTGATTTGACCTTTATGGATACCAAACTGAGCACATATTGGCTTAATTCCATTCTCCAACGAAGACAGTTGTGAACAGGTACAAAGCAATCCTTATTTACTACAGACATTTATATATATTCGCAGACCAATTAATTTTCCACACCTAGTTCTATAACTTGACTTTGAAGTTTATTATAATCATATCACTATTCTGAATAATAAAAGGTCCAGAGAGAGGGTGTAAACAAATTCTGCTACCTTAAAAAAGCCTCGCTAACAAGTGGCACACTCAAGGTGGCTTGAAGGAAAAGGAAAATTCTGTAAACATTTGTCTCCTTTAGCTCTAGGCACTAACCCCCTAAACCATCTTGAGACTTGATAAGGAAAAAGACTGTGATTCCCTCATTTATAACACATTAAATGGCAATGTCATTGATCATTAAAGATATGGAAGAATAATGGAAAACTGGGTTTTTTACTAATGCAAAATTAACAACAATACCTCGACCCCCATTAAATATACAGATGCCACCATCTCTTCCATCATGGATTTTATTTCTTCTTAGTGTAGGATTACTATCTGTCTTAATCCAGACTCCAGCCATTGCATTGTCAAATATTTCATTGTCTTCTATACAACCTAGACCTATAAATGCAAAAATTTAGGTTTTGTTATTTAGAAAGTATATTTCTAAAGACTAATAGCACCAAGAAAAAAACATTAAAAGATTAAACATACCAGAATTATAAACTAGAATTCCACCGTTTTGTCCTCCCCAGATTTTGTTGCGTCTAATTTTGGGGTTGCTTCCAGTCCTATGGATAGAATAGAAAATAATGCCATTTCAATTGCTTCTACTCCCACATACCATGTTAGATAACGGTAGGAAAACCCACATTAAACATAGTAAGAATTAGCTAAATAATTAAGCATCACCTTCAAGATGCTCTGAGAAGTCTGTCAGTAAAGAAACTGGTTTAATTTTGCTTAATTCTGTTTACCACAGAACACACTTAGCTATAGATTATGTTATTACTACAGAGTCTCCTAATATGTAAACTAAACTGAGGAGGTTAGATTAAGTAACTTTTATTATTATATGCTCCCCTCATATATAAAATAAAGGACTGAATTATATGATCAGGAGTACGACAGTTCCAAACCAAAAACTGTTAATATACAAGAAAGAGGGGTGTAAGAACTATTACTTTTGCGGAAATAGCATAAAAACAGAAGCTCCCATTTAATAAGCCAGGTACAGCATGTCAGGTGCCATTGGCTGCTGTCTCAGCCAGTCTAAGAAAAGTTATATTCTGACAATTTAAGCCATGCTTAATTGCTTAGCTTTAACTCTTACTGTTTTTCCTAGACACCTGACTACTATACTGGGGTATGCCATGCCTACCTCACATACAACTCCCTCCCCAAAGAAAGCCAAATATGAAAACATTTACCTTATCTGAACCCCTGAATACATATGATTATAGATATCATTGTCCTCTAGTACTCCATGTCCATTGTCATAAAAATAAACACCAACCTAAAATTTAAAAAATAATTTTTCAAATTAAAAAAAGTGTTTACAAAACAATATATTTCCCGAGAGTCTAACATAATCTTACCTGCTTGCCACTGTGTATCCTGTTTCTTCTCAGTACTGGAGTGCTGCCAGTTGTCACCCAGACCCCAGCCAGAGTATTACTGTAGACTTCATTCTCTTCTATTACGCCTTGTCCTTTCTCATGCTAAATAAAAGTTACATTGATTTACAATATGTATCTTGTGTAAACCAAGTAGTTTATAGTGTATTCCCTCTTTTAAGACGGTTGTGACCAAAAAAATCTCAATTTTTGTTTTTTAATCTGAATAAGGAGATAAATGGATAACATTCTTTCACATAGCCTCTACCTAGGTTTAAGCTCAGAGTTTTTACACTGTTCTTTATGTGGTTTTGTACTTTTAAATCTTATAGTAAGAGTAGTAGCATTCAATTTTGTTTAACAAAAAAACTTATTTTATTCTAAGATAATATAACAAACTGAAGATCCCTCACTAGGAAGTTAATAGTTATTTTAACTTATCATTGGTGAAATCACTTCAAAACAAGGTTCAAGTTACTAAAATTTTTTTTAGAAGATTTAAGACATGAGTATTTCTAGAACTGTGAATAAAAATTAGTCACACCTGGCATTACACAAGGACCTTTCTGAAACTCCCTTACGTTTTCTTACTTGAGTAACAGTTTCAGATACCATGATGACAGGAGACATAGGACTAACACATAGGTTTTTAAACTTTGCAAGATGCTTAAATTATGTTTCAATATAAATTCAAATGTTTGGCTTTTTCAGAGGATAAAAATATTCAAGTCTAGTATTATTAATACTCAGTGATATTATGATTTTACTTAATACTTCTGGAAAATTTCAGAGACTCTTATGGTAGTCACATTGGCAAAATCCCAGTGTAACAAATATAACTCAGACTGCCAAGCAGTTGTTGTTACGAGTTCAGCCCATATTGCCAATTATAATTAGAAGCTTTTAAGTCATTCACACACTGGCAGAGAGAAAAAGTTGAATATGGCCTACCTAAAGGCAGACATAATTCTGCCCTCACCCCCTTTTCTACCCTGATTTTGATGAATGAGATTCTAGAACTGTATTCATTAACTTACCACATAAATTCCACCATGCTGGCCATCATGAATTTTGTTATGTCGAACAATTGGACAACTGTTTGTCCTAATCTGAATTCCTGCTAATGCATTGCCTATTTAAAAATAAAAGTTACAATATCAACATACGGAGCCTAATGGAACACAGTAAGAGCACAATTCTGTGAAACATGTCATATTCAGAAAGATACTTATGATCCATGAGCATTCCAAGACAAAACTAAGGGAACTAGGAGTGTAAAGAAGATGCAGAAGGACTGTAGGCAGTATAGGTATAGTGGTTAAGACCAAAGACTCTAGAGCCAGGCTGTTAAGTAACTTTGAATAAGCTGCTTAACCTCTTGGTGCCTTTGTTTTCCTGATCAGTAAGTGGGGATATTTAATAGTGTCTACTTCACAGGGTTGGTGTAAATATTACATGACTGAATTCAGGAAAGGTGCTCAAAAAAGTGCCTGGCACTGAGTAAGCTTTATGTAAGTATTATCCAGTAAGTGTCAGCAAAAGAGGAAGCCCAGGAACATTTCGGTATCTAGCACATAGATACCTAATAATTGTTTCCTGAATTAATACCTCAGAAGTTTTAATGAGGAATAAGGGTTTTCCCTTTCTAATTAGTACCGAAGTGTATAAAACTGTCACAGAAATAATTTATTAACTGTTAAACAATGGAGTGAATATAAGAGAATTATAGATACCCTGTGAGACTAGGGTCTTAAGTTTTATTTTTATCCCTGTTATGTAGAATACTGCTTAGTACTTAGAAGGTACTCAGTAAATGTCTGTTAAGTGAATAAATGTCACAGAATAATCTTTATTGAGAATTTAAAGAAACTGGATCAGTTCTCCTACTCAGAACGTTTCCAAGTGGTCCTTTTGCTAATGTCAGGAACACAGGCCAAGCTCTAAAATTTTATAGAAAACGACATGCTTACCATAAATGTCATTTCCTTCAATAAGGCCTCGTCCATCACCAAAGATGTAAACTCCACCTTGATTTCCATTAAATATAGAATTGCCCCTATAATTATGTGGAAAAAAACCCAAAACACAAAAAAGCATCTATTCAGAAAACTTGCTTGTTTTATACAATAATCGTAAGGCCACTCATGTTTATGTGACCTTAGAAAATTATTTAACTTCTATGGGCCTCAGTTTCTTAATCTATGAAATGAGGGAGTAGGTGATTTCCCTTCCAGTTCTTTCTAAGACTTAAATCTTTGGAAAAGCCACCTAGTATTTGAGACGAAATAGCATTCTTAAAAATTCACCTCGGGCTTCCCTGATGGTGCAGTGGTTGAGAATCTGCCTGCCAATGCAGGGGACACAGGTTCGAGCCCTGGTCTGGGAAGATCCCACATGCCACGGAGCAACTAGGCCTGTGAGCCACAACTACTGAGCCTGCACGTCTGGAGCCTGTGCTCCGCAACAAGAGAGGCCGCGATAGAGGCCCGCACACCGCGATGAAGAATGGCCCCCGCTTGCTGCAACTAGAGAAAGCCCTCGCACAGAAACGAAGACCCAGCACAGCCAAAAATAAAAATAAATTTAAAAAAAGATTCCACATCTTCCCCCAACGTTGGCAAAAAAAAAAAAAAAAATCACCTCAAAAGAGCTAATCCAGGGAGTTCCCTGGTGGTCCAGTGGTTAGGACTCCGTGCTTCCACTGCAGGGGGTCTGGATCCAATCCCTGGTCAGGGAACTAGGATCCCACAAGCTGCGCGGTCAAAAAAACAAAACAAAAACAACAACAAAAAAACCCAAAACCTATTAAGATTAAAAAAAAAAAAAAGCTAATCCATTTGAAAGAACTTTTCTTAGCTCATCTATAAACATTTGCTGAATAGTAATTAAGATGGCAATCACATAATCAACTTTTATAAAGCTAGTAGAAAAAAATGTGACAAAAATAATTCATGGTCTTTGATTAAATTATAATAGCTCTGTTCTACAGTCTTAGCCAATGCCTTCAAGACTGGATCTGTTTGTTTCCTTACTGTGGCCAGAGGAAGTGGTAGGAACTATTAAAGAAAGGTGACAGCTTGAAGTTTTGACTCTCTGTTATTCTTGGTCTAAGTATCTTTGAGATAATTAATTTCCTGGGATATTCTATCTGCTGACTCTCAGGGGGGGAAAAAAAAAGGTCATTCAGATTTCAAGGGAAGATCACAGCCCTATTTACTCATCTATAATGCAGTCTGATGAATTTAAAATAAAAATCACAGCATTTTCAATTTTTCATAAGAAGTATCTTACATGGCTTACATCATGAATAAAAAACAAACAGAACACCCCAAAATAAATGCAATAGCTATGCTCATTCAGATGCACAGACTTTTACTAGGAAAATCTATTTTAGAGTAGTCAGGTGTCTAGGAAAAACAGAGTTAAAGCTAAGTACCTTAACTTTTCTTATAGCATGAAACATAAAGTGAAAACATAATTTCCATCCATAATTATATATAAATACCTTATTGTTGGGTCACTATTTGAGGTAATCCATACACCTGCAAAGTTGTTTGCATAGATTTTATTTTCAATGAACTGTCCTCTTCCTTTTTCATGAACATATATTCCTCCAGTCTGCCCATGATGAATTTCACATCGAACCACTGTGGGGTTAGCATAAGCTTTTACTTCAAAGCCTGCTATCCTGTTTCTGTGTATGTTGCAACTTTCAAAGTAACCCTGGAAAATACAGAAATTAAACGTGTAGGTAAAGCTACTTTCCAAAAAGAAATGACATTAAAAAGTCTTTTTAATGTATACCTCAAAATTATCAGAAATGTTCAAGAGTTAAGAATGAAACAGACAGATATATACTAAATTTCAAATGATACATTTTTTAAATGTTTTAGTAAAACAGAGAACTATAAATTCTCTAATTAATGTGAGTATATTCAAACCCAGGAAAGAAAAATAGGGAAAGATTTATTCGATAAATGTACATAAATACCATTACCAGTAAGAATATATATCCTTCAACAAAAAGTTTATTTAAGTACTAAAGAAAATAAACTCTCATAGCCTTAAAAATGCCCCAAGAAATCAACTTCTAAAAAGTTGACCCAAGGACATAATCAGAGACTACAGAAAAAGACACACAAAATAATGTTCATCTTAGCCCAATAGGGAACTAGCTCAATAAAATGTTGTGAAGGCTTATGTTCATGTTACACGTACTATCATGTTAAATGAAAAGAACAGTATATACTTCAAGATAGACTACATTCAGTATGATGTCAATTGTATTTGAAGAAAAACAACTTGAAGGATGAAACAAGAATATGAGCGTGATTAAATGAGTAGCGGTATTATGGATGCTTACTGTATCCTTTATACTTCTCTAAACTTCTTAAATTTTCTATAACAGATAAATTTACTTATTTTCTAGTGAGGATAAACGTTACTGTAATACTGATATCCTAAATTCTAAGACTCAATCAGACTGAAGGTTAGAGGAAAAAATGAGATAGTTATAAGATGGCACTTCTAAAAGCCATTTCATCCTCCTTGTCTATCTCCCCTCAAAAAGTGAATGTGTTCTCTCTTTAAATTCCCTTTAGCAGTATTTTCTTATGCTACTTCCAGGTACTGCCTTATACTGTATTTGCCATACCCATTTTTACCTGATCATAAGCTCCTGAAGAGAAAGGACTACACTAACTTCTGGAGCATCTATATAAAACTTTACACATTGTAAGCACTCAAAGTAGGGCTTTTTGCCAAATTCAGTAGAGGTTAAAACAGGATGTAATTCTGAGTATTCTAATACACGACATAATTAACTCTTTAAGAAAATGGTCCTCTGAGAATAACATTTAGAAGTAGTTTTCAGGTTTCATTTTCCACAAATAAAGTACAAATCACTTATAACTCACCTGTTAACATATAGGTTATAATCTTATTCTTTTAAAAAAAATTGGGGGATTGCATCAAAAATGGCTTCTTAAAATATAAAAAAAGTTTTTTCTTCTTTGATTTTATACCACATAAAAATGGATGGACACCACGTGTATGTATATAGACTACTATGGCAAAACTGAGCATCAAAGAAAGAAAAACAAATTCTAAAAGAGGCTAGATTGAAAGAGCTTAATGTCAGACTGGAACAATTCAACATTTCTGGTATTTTCATCATTGAGAAGAGAGTGCAACTTGTCTCTCTCTGCCAGGAGTTGCATGACATGTCTGAATGGTAAACTTGGGAAAGAATAAACTGAGTATGCTCAGTTCAGCTTCACCCTTTTCCTCATGGAAATGAGCTGACCTTAGGGAACATGCCTTCTGTTACTACCCCATGAATACTGCCTGTGAAATAAGCCTATTTCATTTTGGGATTCAGTTAAACACAGGCTTATTTGGTTCTCATTCTATGTTGTATCTTCTGATTTAACCTCTAAGAGTAATGAAGTTGATATTTCAGCCTCTTCATGCTACTTCATGGCTTTGATTTTTTTTTTTAAGAAATCCAGTTGGGATTTTTAAAAAAATTAATTTATTTTATTAATTTATTTTTGGCTGTGTTCGATCTTCACTGCTACACGCGGGCTTTCTCTATTTGCGGCGAGCAGGGGCTACTCTTCATTGCGGTGCACGGGCTTCTCACTGTCATGGCTTCTCTTGTTGCAGAGGACAGGCTCTAGGCTCACGGGCTTCAGCAGTTGCGGTACACAGGCTCAGCAGTTGTGGCTCGTGGGCTCTAGAGCACAAGCTCAGTAGTTGTGGCACACAGGCTTAGTTGCTCCACGGCGTGTGGGATCTTCCTGGCCCAGGGCTCGAACCCATGTCCCCTGCATTGGCAGGCCAATTCTTAACCACTGTGCCACAGGGAAGTCCCTTTGATTTCTTAATTTGTTCAGAATGCGGCAGGAAAAGGTATGCTATTTACTGGGCTTCCATGAAGACTGCAGTAACAGGTAGTGTCACGTCCTGGCTATACTAGTTCAACATATAGTACTGCAAGTATACTTTGCTACAGTATACCTACTAAAAAATTTTCAAATGCATGGATGCTCTTTCTGTTTTCTTTCTTTTTTTTCTTTTTTGGCCACACTGCACGGCTTGCAGGATCTTAGTTCCCTGACCAGGGACTGAACCCTCGCCCTCAGCAGTGAAAGCGCAGAGTCCTTACCACTGGACCACCAGGGAATGCCCTCTCTGTTTTCTTTAGGTTTCAATTTTGCACACCTAGGAGAGTCAAATAGATCCACAAGTTTACTAAGGCAAACAGCAGTCCCCCTCTCTTCATTTTCCCTTGTCCAGAGGCCCCCATTATAAAATCTGCTCTAATCTGAACTGGTTGCTATGGTCATAGTCACATGGTCATTTTACCATACTGTAATTTAGATTAGAGGTTAAAACTGTCCCCTAGTTCCATCAGAGATGGGAGTTTTAATCTGTAGTTTTTGTTTTAAGGTAATTTTCAAGAAAAGAAAGTAGCCAAATTTTCTCAAAAAGAAAAAAAATTTTTTCCTTCATGCTCTTAAAACCAGAAGCCTCTTACATTGCTACAATGGTGATTTTATTACATTCAGAAAGGGAACCACTGATTGACTTATAGTTTTATAATATCAGAAGAAAACCTATCTATTATGGATTAAAGGATTCAGTTAATGTAATTTTGCTTTAAAGCACATTTAATGAAGTGCACCTGTTTTGTTAAGAAATGCCTTTAGTGCAAAATGGTCTAATAATACAGGACTGTTAAGTAGAAAACAGAACTCTACTTTGCCTTTTAAGATGCAAACCACAAAAGCTCCAACACAAATATAGAACTCCAAAGGCACAGACATTCTACCGGACTACCCCATATTATAAAATGATTTATTTCCCTACCAGAAGATACCAGATTGCTAAGAGCTTCTTCTGTATTTTAAAATAAGAGGTTGTTAACTTTTCAGCACAAGCATTTCTAAATCTCTGCCATATACATTACAATAAGTCCTTGAAAATTATCATTCTCTCAAGTTACAAACTTAACACTGATATAAAAATAAAAGGTGAGATTAAGTATTTTTTCATTAAAATTTTTTGAAGTGAAATAATCTTTATTAAATATTAAAAATATCTATTAAATATAAATAGGGTGAAAGGCATTCAAGAGTTTCTCTTAAAACTCTCCAAATAAAACAAAAAAAAAAGAATGAAAAGTAAAGAGAAAAAAATATGCTACCTTCATCGAAATAAATGTCTACAACCCCAAACTATAATCAATCAAACACTTGCCAAATACTGTGATATCTGGATAAGGAAGAATAAGGTGCTGAGAGCAAATGTTACCATACACCTTTAAGCAAGGTGTTTCCCCAAGTAACTGTTCTTTTTTCTTTTTAAAATAAATTTATTTTATTTATTTATTTTTGGCTGTGTTGGATCTTCGTTGCTACGCATGGGCTTTTCTCTAGCTGTGGAGAGCAGGGGCTACTCTTCGTTGCGGTGCACAAGCTCTAGGCGCACGCGCTTCAGTAGTTGTGGCTCGCGGGCTCTAGAGCGCAGGCTCAGTAGTTGTGGCACACGGGCTTAGTTGCTCTGCGGCATGTGGGATCTTCCTAGACCAGGACTCGAACCCGTGTCCCTTGCATTGGCAGGCAGATTCCTTTTTTTTTTTTTAACATCTTTATTGGAGTATAATTGCTTTACAATGGTGTGTTAGTTTCTGCCTTATAACAAAGTGAATCAGTTATACATATACATATGTCCCCATATCTCTTCCCTCTTACGTCTCCCTCCCTCCCTGGCAGGCAGATTCTTAACGACTGCGCCACGAGGGAAGCCCGCAAGTAACTGTTCTAATAAGCAAGCCTAGCCAATGATCTTTTACTAAAGTAGTGAGATCTAGTGTTCCGAACAGAACACAGGAGAGGAAGGAAATACTCCCATAGTAATATTTTCATAAAAATAATTTAGGCACACGAAGTAAATCTGAAGAAGAAACACACTAATGTGCAATTTCTGTCATCTAAAACTTGTATTTCCTATCTAAGGGGGACTATCCGAAGTAAAGTGAAATGAAAGGAGAGGAAAACCATATTTCTACAGAGTCTGTCAACTGTCAATCTATCATGAGTTAAACTCATAAACTTAGAATAAATGTCTCAAAAATTTCATAGCAATTTGGCACTGCTATGATATTTTAATTTTACTTTATGAAAATAACACTGTAATAGATTGAACATTAAACAAAAAACAAAGAATTGGGGAACTGTAAACACTGATAGAAAAATTACTTTTAGCAGTGAGACTGGCATTGTTATGTAAAAAAAAAGAAGGAATCCCATCTTTTAAAGAAAGACATATATGCTGAAATATTTACAGATGAGATGATGATGTCTGGGATTTGCTTCAAGATAATTCAGAGTAAAGAAGAAAATAAGCAATGTATGAGGAGGCACAGATGAAACAAAACTGACCATGAGCTGAAACTTTTTGAACGTGGAGGATGGATATACATGGGAATTCATTATACTGTTGTCTCTAATTTTATATATGCTAGAAGGAGTCCATAAAACAAAAATACATTAAAGAAATCAGAGATGAAAACCACATTGGAAACAAAACAGAAAAGAGACAAAACTATGTAGACATAGTAAGAGACACAGATTTGAGGAAATCACACAAAATTTAAAGGAAAAGAACAAAGCAATACAGAGCAATGTAAGTAATAGAGAAAATAGCCAAGTCTGTAAAGAAAGGAACATATGGACAGAAAAACAGTCAAAATTAAAACAACACAACATTAACAACAACATATGGATACTGAAGTAGAAAAGCAAATCCAGAAAGAAAAAAAACCCAGAACGATCTCAGACTTCTGTCACACTCAATCCTAGAAATATAAAAATGACTACACAATTCTGAGGGCAAGAAAGTATAATAAAAAACTGTATACTCAGCCAAGTTAAAAGGTAAACGGTAGGCATTCTCAAGTGGCAAGAATTCAAGCTACAATACCCATAAGCCTTTCTTTTAAAAATAAAATCAAAACAGCTAGATGACAAAATAGCCATACCAAGAATGAACCAAAATTTTAAAATTCAGGAATGGAAAAACTGTGATAAAAGGACTGAAGGTAAATAAATATAAATATAGACCAATAACTGTAGGAATGTATATGTTATAAAGCTTTACAAAAGAAAAATAAGAATACAAATGATGGAGTAGAAATGGGTTGAAATATAAAGTATTTTCATCAGTTTTCAAAGGGGGAGTTCATACTGTATTCAAAGTTTAAACATGCAGTTAACAATGACAAACTCTAGTCATACCCTTTAAAATTCTAGGTATGTCTTTTATACTGGGCATGTAATATTTTAACAAAAACATTAATTTCTTTAAAATAAAAAAAGTAAAAATTCTTTCATGATTCATTCTTGCCAATACAGGAGTTTAAATTCTAAGTAGGTCATAGACAAGGAAAAGGAAAGACAATTTCAGAGAACAAACAATAAGTATAAATATATATAAAGATAGAGAACAGTACAGAAATTAGTTTAAATGTTTATTCTGATGTCCTCTGAAATTCTATAAAAAACAAAGTCAAACTTTAAAAGGTTAACCTTAGTGATGTCATCCTACCAATCATGGGCAGCTGACACAAAGAATACTTGGAATGAAAGAACATTCTACCAAAGGATTTTAAAGGATTGTATCACAATACTAAAACAGATGAGAGAGGCCCAAGATACACTTTTTTTCCATCCTTCCTTTATAAATCTATAATACCTTACAAATCTCTTCATCAATCCTTAATATCTATCTATCTATCTACAGGACTGGCTAAGATTTGCTTTTTAAAAAAGTTATAAAATTTATAAACCTAAATCTATAAAAAGTAAACTGTATTGGGGGGGTGAAGAGTAAATTACTATAATGAATTTTAGTAACTGACCATCAGCATTAGGTCTTTTAAAAATGTGGAAATTTACTCAGGTTAAAGTTATTTTGGTACCTCAAATCATTTGTGAATGAGACCAGAGGCATGCATAAATATGATACTTGAATTGTAGGTAACTCTGGGGCAAAGTCTAAAGGCAACACAGGCCAAGAAATATTAGCATAGTATAGTTCCATTACAAAAATACGAGCTCCATTTAGAATTCCACTTAATTATTATTATTATTTTTAATAAATTTATTTATTTATTATTTTTGGCTGCGTTGGGTCTTCATTGATGTGCGCGGGCTTTCTCTAGTTGTGGTGAGCAGGGGCTACTCTTCTTTGCGGTGCGCGGGCTTCTCATTGCAGTGGCTTCTCTTGTTGCAGAGCATGGGCTCTAGGCGCGTGCGCTTCAGTAATTGTGGCGCACAGGCTCTAGAGTGCAGGCTCAGTAGTTGTGGCGCACAGGCTTAGTTGCTTTGCAGCATGTGGGATCTTCCCGACCAGGGCTCGAACCTGTGTCCCCTTCATTAGCAGGTGGATTCTTAACCACTGTGCCACCAGGGAAGCCCCCACTTAAGAATTATTGCCAGAACTTCTCTGGTGGTCCAGTGGTTAAGACTCTGTGCTCCCAACACAGGGGGCACAGGTTCAATTCCTGGTTGGGGAAATAAGATCCTGCATGCCGCACAATGTGACCAAAAAATAAATTAATTAAAAATTAAAAAAAATTTTTAAAAAGAATTACTGCCAATGCGGGCGGCCCTCAAAGGGGTGGGGAGGCAAATTCTCAAGACTCCTATGTTTTGATAACCTCCATACCTTTGCCCAGACTCCCCAATTCCCAAACTCCCCTCTTCCCCACTCCTTGGAAAAAAGAGCTACAATTTGCAAAAAAAATGTCAATTTTTAAATTCTAACTGGAGAAGGGCAAGTGGTCATCTCCATTGTGCTTTCTTATCTACAGGCCCAAACTATAGCCTGAGTTTTAAGTGAACTGTTTTTCTCAGGTTACGGTTACCCCAGGAATATAATAAGCTGGACGGTCTGAAATTATTTAAAACTAATCAGAACTTGATAAAAGGGTACTCCTCATGGTCTAGCTCAGTTTTAAAAAAAAGAGCTCTGCATTAGGGTTTTAAACGCAAAAAATGGAAATACAAAATTTCTTTTGCTGACAATTTGTATATGTCAATTCAATGTTCCAAAGTTGCGTGATTAATATCATATAATAGCAATAAAACTTCACCATACCCTTGTTTGTCACCACGTCAAACCTCCTCTCCTAGCTCTGACTTCTTAATAAAAAATGTTGCCAATGCTATACTAGGACTTGAAAATTACTTCAACAAAAATTAGACATTAGGGAATTCCCTGGCGGTCCAGTGGTTAGGACACTATGCTCTCACTGCCGAGGGCTCGGGTTCAGTCCTTAGTGGGGTAACTGAGATCCCACAAGCTGTGCAGAGCGGCAAAAAAATAAAAATTATACATTAAATGAAAAGAATACCTGAATAGGCACCCAAGAACATTACTTTTGGCCTAAGAGAGCTCAAAAAAAGTCGTCTCTACAAAATTGTGTAAAATGACATAGTAGTAACTAAAACACAATATTATCCATATAAAGATGCCTAACTGCATAAGAATTTTAGAACTGATGTATTATCATCACTGTATTTCTTATTAAAGTTCTACCAGTTAAAAAAAAATTTAAGAGGAATGAAATGAAGTCAAACTAATGATGAAACTATTGTCTCTCCAAGTGTAGTCTACAACCTGCATTAAACTCACTTATGGTGCTTATTAAAAAACGCATATCCTGGGCCCCGTCCTTAAAAATTCTGATTTATTGTATCTGGGTGGTTTTTATGCACAGTTACATTTGAGAACTACTGGATTAGACCTTACTCCCCTCAAAGACCACATCAATTCCCTAAGGACTCCATCTTCCGTACATGTATATAATGTTAGATTCAAGAATTTATAGAATTCATACTGCATACTGACTTTAGAATATAATGCTGAAATCCTCTTTTAAGCCTACACTTTTCAATTCAGCATTTTGGTGATGATAAAATGCTGACACCTATTTGAAATTTTAACTGACGTGACGTCAATTTTTCTATTAAGAATAAATGTTCTTACCATGCCATGATCAAATGTGAACACACCAACGTCACGTCCATGATGAATATGATTCCGTCTAATAATTGGGTTTCCATGATTTTTAACCCAAATCCCAGCTAAAGCATTATTGGAAATTTCATTATCTTCGTATATTCCCTACAACAATTAACCAGAAATAAACATTAGTAGAGCTAAAAAAAGAAAAAAGAAAAAACCCCACAAAGTTAAAAAATACCTGTGCATGATCTGTTATATAAAGTCCAACATTTTCACAGTCACTGATGTTACAGTGCTTGATAGTGGGACATGCTCCTTGACCACTAACACATACTGCAGAGCCAACTGTAAGACAAATAATTTATTTAAAAACCTACTGGGCAACACAGTGACTCATTTTATAATAAGACGTAACGGGAACACTAACCTGTACATGTACTTCGGATGATACAGTGATCAATAATAGGGCTACAATTTACTGTAATCTCTAAGCAGTGGTGTGCATTGTGGTGTTGAGCAGATTTGTCATCAGGGTTAAACTGAAAAGTAGAAATTTTGTTTGAAATAAACAACCACTGCCTTAATGATTTCCACATACATACTTAAAAATTTTTAAATGCCTTACCCTTATTGTCATATATCCAACATAAGCATCCTCGGAACCTTCCATAAAAACGAAGGTTGAATCTCTAGTGTTTTCAATTATAACTTTGTCTGCTACTTTTCCAGGTGCTACGAAGAAAATATTTTAAAGCATATTACCTTTATCAGACAGATAGAATGGACATTTAAAAATTACTTTTTTAATCAGTAAAAATACTCTGCCTTAAAACTAATAATTCAGTACTGCCCTTTTTACGGCTTTTAAATTGGGTACATTTTTTGGAGAGGGAACTTTTAAAGGACATTAGTATTGAGTAGATAGGACTAATATTCATTTTATCAGATAGATAACTATGTTTCATTGGCCTTCATACAGGCAGTCATACTTAACATGGACATTATCTGAGTACCATTATACACAAATCCATGTATAGCAATACTTCTATTAAGATTCAACTACAAATAGTATTTAATATCAAATGCAATGGCATATTAAAAAGTGGGTTTCTTGTGGAAACCAAATCACAACCAGCAGCACCAGAAAACAAGGCTCAGGGAGAAGAAAGAAAGGGATGATGAGCAGGGAGAGAAAGAGAGAAACTTCTTTATTTAAACTTATTTCCAATACTGGCCTTGATTTGGAAAGTAATGGAAATCAGTAGGCAAAATTTTTCTAGACTTTCTCCTACTTTTCTTTGAGGTGGAAATGGGGGAGGGAAGAAAGAGCAGTAAATGCAAATTTCATTAACTAGTAACAATTAACTAGCTATCTTAAAATGGTCTCGTACTACAGTATCCTTAAGAAAATCAGATATACCATAAATCTTCAAATAACTGATCAGTGCTCAACAACTACTACATTTATTCTTAGAAACCTGACCATAAAAACAGCTTTGAAACAGTACAGAAAGTATTTTAAAAGTACATTTGTTTCATTACAAATACAGCAATAAAAACATTATCCTCTGTATTTTCAAATAAAAGATAAAATTAACCAATATTTTTCTCTCCTTAATGATCAACTAAAGCAGCTGGACAAAGTACTGACATCAAGAAATATACACATCCCCCCAAAAAGAAATAGGTACGTTTATAATTTCTGAACTCTAAAGCTTTCATTTCCATCATATAAAATATACGTATTTCCTATTTTTTTCTACAATTAAGATATTATCATGGTTCATCTGGATTTTAAGTAACTAGCATTTTTAAAACCCATCATGTAAATAAAATATTAAAATTCTAATGACAATGCATTTACACGTACCTGCACCAATCATAGTGATTGGAGATTCAATATATATCCATTCATCAGTATATATTCCAGAATGAACAAAGATAAGTCCATCAAAATGAGCTTCTTGTACTCCACCAAGAGCATCTTCAATTGTATCGTAATACAAAAAAAAAAAAAAAAAAAAAAAAGTCAGTATAGAACTGTAAGATCATCATTTTAAATATTAGAAAAAGACAAATCAAACATACCAACATATTTTCTCTTCCTTTGTATCTTGCAGGGTTACTGTAGAAATGTTCAGCAAATCCTGGCTTTACATGCGCACCTTTATACTAAAACATCAAAAAAAACAAAAACAAAAAAACAAATACTGACTACTAACATAAACACTACAGTCTAAATTAATTTAGTACTATATGAATTTTTCATTAATTATCAATAACAATTATCAGTCCAACAAATTTTCTGTTGCATACTGCAATGTAAAATCTAGAACAGTTTATGACTCAGTAATATCCAGTAAATAGGACATGGTTTTTCAACCTCAGCACTACTGATATTTTGGAACAGATAATTCTTTGTTGTGAGGGCTATCCTGTGTAGGATGTTTAATAGCATCCCTGGACTCTAACCACCATGTATCAGTAGCAGTCTCTTCTCCAGCTGTGACAACCAAAAATGTCTCCAGACAATGCCAAACATCCCCTGTGGAGCAAAATCACCCTTAGCTGGGAACCATTCGTAAAGGACCATGTGAAAATTAAGCTAAATGTGAAACTTTAACTACTCAACGGTAATAATTTAAATATAAGTTCAAACAGATCCAGAGAAAGTATAACTGCTCTCAGGCTACTGATACTTACTGCTACTGTTTAAATGATTAATAAATATGTCAGTAGTGAAAAGAATTGTTGACTTTTTTGTTGGTTGATAAATGTCCACTGACTTGAAACCTATTTTTTTTTTTTTTTTGGCGGTGCCATGAGTCTTCTGGGATCTTAGTTCCCTGACCAGGGACTGAACCAAGGCCCTCAGCAGTGAAAGTGTGGAGTCCTAACCAGTGGACTGCCACGGAATTCCCTTGAAACTTATTCTTGAGTTTAAATTTTTAAAAAGGAACTTTTATTTAAAATATATAATATAAATCAGTGTTTTCCATTTATACTTCATACCAACTGCTGGAAACTCTCTTTCCAAGGATTTGGATGTTCATATTCTTCTGGATTAATCTGGTAGAATTTGCCAGGTTCAGGATGCATCATAGGGCGGGTATATTCAAATACTTCCATGTATAATCGTTTCCTGAAGGGGGAAAGTAATGAAGATTTCTTCATAAAATGTCCTTTAAACAACTATAAAAATTATTTGAGGCCTCAAAAACTTCTAGGAATATGAAAAAGCAGAATTTTAAATGTAAAAATAAAATTTTTGTCTAAAACAATGTAACTGCATATAAAACATAGTCCACCCAAAAGAATAAGTGTCAATTCTTTAAAATCTGACTGTTTAGTCAGGGGAAAATAAAAGCCACCCTTACTGTAAAAGCCACATACAGTTTCAATTTTTTTTTTCTTTTTTCTTTTTTTTTGCAGTACGCGGGCCTCTCACTGTTGTGGCCTCTCCTGTTGTGGAGCACAGGCTCCGGACGCGCAGGCTCAGCGGCCATGGCTCACGGGCCCAGCTGCTCCGCAGCATGTGCGATCCTCCCGGACCGGGGCACAAACCCGTGTCCCCTGCATTAGCAGGCGGACTCTCAACCACTGCGCCACCAGGGAAGCCCCAGTTTCAATTTAAAAGGATTATTTTAAATAATGATGAAAAATAATGATGATGCTTCATTTATGTCCTATCAAGAACCATCAAATCTTAGAAATGGAGTGATAATACCTATTATAACTTCTTGTACAAAGCAAAATGTTTCTTCTTCTGCTCTTCGTTCTTTTTCCTTTCTAACACAAACATAATTTTTTCTTAAATTTAAGGTGTACCTTATTTTTAGCATCATAGAATACATATAAGCTGTTGTAAAATACAGAAAAGTATAGAGATAACCTAAACAGTTTACTGTATTTCCTTACAGTCTTTTCCACTTATAACAGTTGTGACTGTAACACATAAAATTTTGTATTCTGCTTTTTACTTTTTATAACATAGCATATTCCTATGTTATTAAAAACTGTAAAAATCACTGTTAATGACTATATCACAACCCTCTAAGTAGACATTACATTGTTTACTTTTAGTCCCATCCCTTATTGCTAGACTTTTCCATTATTTCTAATTTCCCCCCACTGTTAACTATGAAAAATTTGTAAATAGGGTAAACAAATTTTCAGAAGTGGAATTGCTGGGTCAAAGGGCATGCATTTTTTTTTTTTTTGGCTGCATTGGGTCTTTGTTGCTGTGTGCGAGCTTTCTCTAGTTGCAGTGAGTGGGGGCTGCTCTTTGTTGCGGTGCACGGGTTTCTCATTGCAGTGGCTTCTCTTGCTGCAGAGCACCAGCTCTAGGCACGTGGGCTTCAGTAGTTGTGGCTCGTGGCTCTAGAGCACAGGCTCAGTAGTGTGGCACACGGGCTTGGCTGCTCCGCGGCATGTGGGATCTTGCTGGACCAGGGATCGAACCTGTGTCCTCTGAATTGGCAGGCGGATTCTTAACCACTGCGCCACTAGGGAAGTACCAGAGTATGCCTATTTTATGGTTCAAAAATACAAATGTCCAAACTATTTTCCAAAAGTGATATACAAAATCTACAGTCTTACCTAACTATCAGATTTAATTAATTAGCTGTTTTAAATCAGACTTCATATTCTTTCTAAAAAGCAATGGAATGAAAAACATTTCCCATAATCACTGTTGCTTTTAACTGACAAGTAGCAGAAAAAGTACTTCTTTTATTGTTTTAAAAACACTGCTGGGCTTCCCTGGTGGCGCAGTGGTTAAGAATCCGCCTGCCAATGCAGGGGACACGGGTTTGAGCCCTGGTCTGGGGAGATCCCACATGCTGCGGAGCAACTAAGCCCGTGTGCCACAACTACTGGGCCTGCGCTCTAGAGCCCGCGAGCCACAACTACTGAAGCCTGTGCACCTAGAGCCCGTGTTACGCAACAAGAGAAGCCACCTCAATGAGAAGCCTGCACATCACAACAAAGAGCAGCCCCCGCTCGCTGCAACTAGAGAAAGCCTGCACGCAGCAACGAAGACCCAACGCAGCCAAAATAAATAAATAAATTTATAAAAAATATATTAAAAAAAAACAAAACAAAAAACACTGCCTGGACTGACAGCCAACATTTGTGATAAACAGTTAACTTGGAATTTATAAGCATTCTAATTTTCTTCTATTTAATTGTAACCATCAACTCACACTCCAAATTTCCTACCATCTACAGCATTTTGGGCAACAAGTAATATATCTCAAGATAATAAGAAATAAATTTTCACTTACCACAAAATTGGATCATTAGCAAGCTCACTGAAGCGTTTACACACACAAGCTGCTCTACAAAGATCCTGTTCCAGCAAGTAAGAGAAGATTTTTAGAACCACTTCATCTGGCAGTTTCTCCTGAAGATACTGTTCAGCAGGTGCTGCTATAAAGAGATTAACAAACAGAATATAAACAATCTATCATGCTAGCAAAGACTTTCTCATTATTTAAAGAGCACAATTTCCATTTTGTCTAATGAACAGCTTTTATTTTTTGACAATCATTTTATAAGCATTTGCTTTCATAGACGACACACATTTATTTCCTTTTATCTTGACAGTATTCTTTCTTTTAGCTAGCTAGTATGCACCATTTCAAAAACTGGCTACACTAAATATACAAAAAGGATTTTTATACAATTACAATCAGAGATGGAGACGGTGACGGTTCTCATGTTTATTCTGTAATAATCACTTTCTCAATCTCAAATGTACAAATAAACTACATTTAAGTTGATATTAATTTTTTGGTATCAAAAAATAAAAATTATTTGACCCTATTTCTTAGCTTTCCCATAGGAAATACCTGATAGATCTTGAGATTTTCCAGAGACTCTGGCACGTTTTGCACGATGACCAAAGAAGTTTTCTGTGGTTGAAGTTGAAGCACCCTTTAAAAACAAAATGAAAACTAAGCAAATATTTTTACCATAATCATTACTTCTAAAAAATGACTGACGGTCCCCTTTCTGTTTGTTTCCTAACAATTCCTTCATTACACACACAAAAAAAGCAGTCACACTGAATTTACCTCCATACTGCTCTTTGTAGGACACGCTGTTCTTTTTGGCAAAAGAGTTTTCCTACGAAGTTGGTATGGACTATTTTGTGCACCAGGACCCGATTCTTCTGCAACCATATCTGCAGGTACATCATCATCTGTTATAAACAAAAACAATATGAAAAATGATACCCATTTTTAAGAAAAAGCTCCATGAATTCAGTAACTTTTTAAAAACTTTATACATTTTTTTGGGGGGAGATACAGTTTTTATACAAAATTCCAGGCAACTGGATAACCATCTGAGAAGTGCTGGATTTCTACTTTGTTTCTTACTTCAAAATAAATTCCACAATAGACCATATGCTTAAATACAATATAAATAAATAAAAATCACTAGAAGAAAACAAAATTATTTTTTTATAATGTTAAAGTGGAGAAGCTCTTTCAAGGTATGACACAAAATTGGAAGGCATTTAAAAAAAAGGTGAGGAGGATGTTCACTTGATGAGTGAGTACAAGTGAGTACTGCATGGTTAGAGTCCAAGTGGGGTGAGAAAGGTGTCAAAAGAGAGGGATAGTTCAGTATAGGGTATCAGATACCAAGTAGGATAAAAAGGGCATCCATGCAGAGAGTGGTCTGGCATACAGTGTTGGAGCTCAAGAGGGGTTAAGAAGGAGGTCCATGGGAAGGTGGCCTGGAATGGAGAGTCAGAGCCAGAGAAGGGAGAGAAGGGCATTGCACAGGAGAGGGGATGGTGGAATCGGAAGCTTGGTAACAAACAACAGAGGGACTGATCAAATGGAAGCCAGGCTTCTGAAAGAGAAGAGAGTTAAAATATTAAAGAAGAGAAAGCTAGAGTAAATCTTACAGTGTTAGACTGGAATTATCAATGTGAACTCATTGTTTTTAAAAGATAGATATAGAAATAGGTATAGTTACAGATGTTTGAAAATGTGTGGATTATATACGCGTATATTCCCTAGCTCTGTTCACTGACAAAGCCTGGAAGGCAATGCCACTCCAACAGCAATGAGCATGACTAGCATTTGGATCTTTGCTTCTGAATACTTCTCTATAAAAGGAGTAAGGGCTCCTTGGAGAATGGCTGATTCTAGGCTGAGGGAAATACAGAATGAGCCTGGAGTATCTTGTGGCAGAAACAAGAAAGTGCTCAGTAATGAGGACATGTCAAAAGAACACTGAAGTCAGCCTGAATGGCCACCCACTAGCAAAATTATGCTGAAGTACCAAAACTCATGATAGTAAAGGGATTATAACCCACTGAATGGACAGCAACCTATAAATTCATCCTATGGTAAATGAATAAATGGAAAGTTTGATAAGGAGATGTTTAAAGTACCTCCCCCACAAAATACTGATAAATAGAAAGGGAAAAACCATTACAGTAGAGATGCCAATCAGATGCTGTCTTAATTAAGGGATCAAAGTGAACATCATCATTCATAGGACAAACTGAAACCGTGTGTCACCTGATAGCATACAAGATCACAGAATCACTTCTATGATATTCCTGACAAAGATGCATAACCTAAATCTAATTATGAGGAAACATTAGAACAAATTCTTGTTCTAATTTGTTTTGAATAATCTTCAAACTGTCAGTTATGAAAGTCAAGGAAAGCCTGAGGAACTGTTCCAGATTGAAGGATACTGAAAAGAAATGTCAACTCAACGCAACATGTGGCTCTGAACTGGATCCTTTTGCTAAAAAGGTTATTAAGACAATAGTGAAATAATTCATTCAATTAGTGAAACTTGAATGGGGGTCTAAAGACAGTAACGTCTCAATGTTAACTCTCTGATTTTAATAGGTGTAGTATGGTCATTTAAGGGAATATCTTTGTTTGTAGGAAATACACACTAAAGTATTAGGAGGTAACAGGACAAAGGCTGGGAACTTATTCTTGAAGGGTTCAGGGAGAAAAAAAACCCACACACTTCTTTGTACTGTACTTCTCAACTCTTTCTTAAGTTTGGATTGTTAAAAATGAACTAATAAATTTGAGTAGTATTTTAACATTTAAAAATTCTGCTTGGAAAATGAAAACCATAAACGTAGTCAAAAGAAGCAACACAATTAGGAAAAAATATTTGCAACACATGTCACGAAAGGGTAATTTCCTTATTATATATGAGTGCTACAAATCAATATGGAAAAGGCTAACCATTCAATAGAAAATTGGACCAAGGACACGAACAGACAATTCATAATTTAGGAAATACAAATGAAATACTAATAAAAACTATAATGAGATTTTTTTTATCAAAGCAGATTATCAAAGATCAAATAGTCTGATCACAGGACTTCCCTGGTGGCGCAGTGGTTAAGAATCTGCCTGCCAATGCAGGGTACATGGGTTCGAGCCCTGGTCCGGAAAGATCCCACATGCCTTGGAGCAACTAAGCCCGTGCGCCACAACTACTGAGCCTGCGTGCCACAACTACTGAAGCCCGCGCACCTAGAGCCCATGATCCCACAACAAGAGAAGCCACTGCAATGAGAAGCCCACACACCATAACAAAGAGCAGCCCCCGCTCGCCGCAACTAGAGAGAGCCCGCATGTAGCAACAAAGACCCAATGCAGCCAAAAATAAACAAATTTATATACATAAAAAAGTTTGATCACATACTAGTATTATATATCAAAGGATAGTATGAGGCAAAAAAACAGTTCTTAATTGCTTTAAGGAGAGCAATTTGACAATAGCTATTATTACTTAACAATTCCATTTCTAGGAATTGATTCTGCAGCTATATTCACACACATGGGCAAAGTAGTAAGTACCAGGATATTCACCGCAGTACTGTTTATAATACTGCTGGGTAACAATCAAAATGTTCATCAGTAAGTGTTCGTTAAAAAAACTATGGTACAGCTTTACTATCGATGTGGCCATTACAAAATATAAAGCAGTTCTATACAGAACAGATAAGGAACTATTTCCAATATACAGGAAGTATAAAACCCAAAATATACAGAACAATGTGTTTAGTATATGTGTGTGTTTCAAGGCAATACATATACATATGCTTATACATGCATATATTTACTAAAATATAAACTCCATGATGGAAGAGAACCAACTTAAAGAAGCTCCCACTAGCCAAAGATGGGACAATTTGAGCATCAGTAAGGATAACTGAAAAGAACCAAAACCAATATATTTAAATCTGTGAGTTTATGACACTTAAAAAAAGGGGGGAAAAGGTTACTTTGAAAGATGCTAGTGAAAAGCAACTCATCATTTTGAAAACTGCTATACAACAGGAAATAACAAAACATTTACTCTTCCTCTCTTATATAAACGAAACTACCAGGTAACTATTAGATGAGGGGAAGCTTCTTTACAGAAACATTCCAGCAATAAATGAAGAACAAATAGTAAAATTAGAAAAAATTAAAATCTGCAATCTCTAAAGAGTCAATGGATTTAACCACTGAGTATCAATAGTTCTAATATCACAAAAAGAAAAACCACCAGATATTATATATCTCCTGATGAAAGAACACACCACCACCTACAAAATTTTGCCAAGACCATCAAATCTCAAATTGATCAAACCTGTTAAAAATTCTAGAAGATTAAACTATACCAGTTTCTTCGACAAATTATGTGGGAAAAAATGGGGGAAAAATAAGCAACACTAAAGCATACTGTTTAAAAATGTACACTACAGTATTAAAATTACAAAGAAAAAAGCCAGAAAATGATTATCATAAAAATGCTTTTTGTGGGGAAGGAATGGGGCACATAAAAGGCTTCTGCAGTGGCTGGTAAAGTTCTACTTCTTGATCTATTGGTATTACAATACCAACCTTAACAATAATTCAATAAACTATATATTTATGTGAGCTTCTCTATCTGGCTATATTTTCTGATAATAAAGGTGTTTTTAAAAGATGGGGGGTTTTAACAGTGTATTTAAAAACAGAAGTTTTGTCCCAACCGCAGACCTTGGACAGATAAACTTTTAAAAATCAATCAATAAATCAATTTTTTGGCCATACCCTGCATCATGCCGGATCTTAGTTCCCAACCAGGGATAGAACCCACGCCCCCTGCAGTGGAAGCTTGGAGTCTTAACCACTGGACTGCCAGGGAAGTCCTAGGCAGATAAACATTTTTACACCTAAATACTCTCACTAGTAAAGATGGTAATGCTATCTTATAATTCACTGGGATGCTGAAAGTGTTTAAATAGAATAACATGTGCAAAACACTCAGCAGTATGCCTGGCTCACACTGTGTTCAATAAATGTTTTAACTATTATTATTCCATTTAAACATTATTCAAATGAAACCTGGAAAACCTAGTAAGTTTTTTATGTACTATGCTGTAGTCAGAAAATATAGCCGGTGTTACATGCTTGGGTATTTGTGAGTCATCCCACTGTAGTTTAATATGTGGTTAATTTCTACGTTTCATGTGTGATTGAAAGGAACATCTACATTCTATTTTTTGAGAGTAGAGTTTAAACACATCTAAAATATCAAGTTTGTTAACTGTACTGATCAAATATTCTATGCCTTTACTTTTGTTGGAGGGTGGTGGTAGCAGTGGTCTGATTTATCTGTCAGCTTCTGAAGGAAATGTGCTAAAATTTCCCACTACCTGTAAGTAGTCCATTTTTAGTATGTAAAATTTTGCTTTATATACTTTGACATAATATTACTTGGACATAAAGGTTCAAGATTATTATTTCTTCCTAGTGAATTATTCCTTTCCATCATTATGCAATGGCTCTCTCTATCCTTAATAATACTTTTGCCTTTAAAATCTGTTTTTGCCTGATAATATTTTTCTAAGAGCTTTTTGTTTTGTTTTGTATCAGCCTAGCATTTTGCCAATCTTGTATTTTCAACTTTTAAATTTTGGGTCATTATACTTTAGATTTAGTTCTTCTTAACCATTTATTGCTATATCTCTTTCCTTTTCAGCCAAGCAAGAATATCTAATATGCTATTTAATCCATCTAAAGCCAAATTCCAAGATTATATTTTTAATTTCTGAATGTGATTTTCTTTTTCGAGTCTGTTTCTTTTTCATATTGGCCTGTTACTTCATCATGCTTCATTTCCTTTTTTTTATCCTTTTAATCATTTCATACACACTTATTTTATATTCTCATTCAGATTGTTCTATCATTGGTCACTTTAAAAAAATCTATGTACAATTAGGAAAGCTCTTTCAGGTTCTAGGCTGCATGACTGGGTCTCAGAGCTAGCTCTATTTTGAAAAGGCCCTATCTCCATTCTCCACTAAAATTCCACCCCAGACTTCTTAGGACATATATCCAGGACCAAAAGGGGCCTGTACTATTTTATACAGCAGCACCAGTTCCCACTTAAGGTTTTGATTTGATTTCTTTCATACCTGGCACCTGGGAATTTCCTTCTCTTCTTTTCTTCCTCAGAGTTTAGCTATGCATTTACAGTTTTGCGTTACATTTCTATATGTTTGCAGTGTGTATGCACGTGCGGGTGATACTTCTATCATCTTGGTTTATCATGCAGCTAGTAGTCAGTTTCTACAACACTCAAAAGAACATGCTCAAACTTTTCATCCTATACAGCCCTCTCTCTAATCCCACTCCTGTTTAAAACCTATACATCTTACTATTACAGATACCCACCCAGACACCACCATCTTTCCTTTTCACCATCTTTTCCTTTTCACCATCAACACAGCAAATAGTAAGGACTGAAAAGTAAGGAATGCAGAGGTAATAACAGGAAAGAGAAGGTGCTTGTTAATTCAGGTGCAAGCTGAAGTTCACACCAAATAAATACATGAAGCTACATGATTTGAATCATGTAATGCCACAGTAACCTCAACTTCTTATTCAGAACACTGTCTTGTTCTAAAGCACTCAAAGCTCAGTTCTAAAGTAACTGTATTAAACTCTTGTGCTGAGATAAAGAATCTGTGCTAAATTCTATACAGCTCTCATAATAAATTACCACTGACTGTTCTGAAAATTACATACAGTACCAGAAGGTTATTTTTACAAAGGGGTCATACTGAAAAGATCATTTGGCTACTATTTTAAATAAGGAGCAAAAGGAGAAAGCTTAGAAGAAACAAAAACCCAAAACACACACACAAAAAAAAATCTCTAGGCACCAGTGTTCTCTTCATCTTTTTTTTTTTTTTTTTGCGGTACGTGGGCCTCTCACTGTTGTGGCCTCTCCCGTTGCGGAGCACAGGATCCGGACGCGCAGGCTCAGCGGCCATGGCTCACGGGCCTAGCCACTCTGTGGCATGTGGGATCTTCCCAGACCGGGGCACAAACCCGTGTCCCCTGCATCGGCAGGCGGACTCTCAACCACTGCGCCACCAGGGAAGCCCTCTCTTCACCTTTTGAACTCCTATAGTACTGTATATACACCATATATTCTTTACCTTATTACAGATGCCTTATCTGTTTTTTACTTTTTTGGCATACACCGTTATTTTCCTAACAAAATTTAAGCTCTGAGGGCAAGGTCCCCATTTTATATTTTTCCTCCATGTTCAGCTTAGTGCCCAATAACGGCTGAATAGATGTTGACTCTTATCCATCAAGAACTCTTTAATTTTACTCAATTCAAGGAGTTTTCCCCAGAAACCACCACTAGTGGTAGACTAAGATGACCTTACATACTACTTTACAGAAAATAAAAAGCCAGACAGGAACTGCTCACTTCTTCCTACCTCCAACTCTGCAAACTCATTTACATGCATATCCATTATTTTTTGTTCCCTCCTGAAATTATGATAGATTTGGCACATATGAAGCAAACAAAAAAATGTTAAATAAATTATACAATAACTAAAGTAAAGATCTATGATAGCTGCCAAACTGTGTCCAATCGGGAACCAAGAAATCATGAAGGACTGGTTATGGTATTGTTCTAACAACAAAGTCTAAAAACAAGACCTCAAAATAATATTTTGTTAAAAATTTTTAAACTTTATAGCCTTTACTTTTACATCTAACATTGGAATACCAGTATTCAAATGTCAAACTGTAATCTAAGACTAATAAAAAATAACTCTCAATACCAAAAATGTTCAATTTCAACCATAACTTACAGAAAATGTAGTTTTCAATTAGAAAAACAATTAGAAAAAAAGTTCTTGACCAGAGATGCCCAATAGAAACAGCATGTGATCCAATTTTCTAGTAGCTATATTAAAAAAAAAAATCAGTGAAATTAATTTTAATATAAATTTAACCCACTTATCTAAAATTTATTATCTCAACATGTAATCAATATAAAATTATGAGATATTTTACATTCTCTTTTTTCATACTAAAGCTCTGTATTTTTAATACTTACAGTATGCCTCAAATTCAGATAAGCCATACTTCAAGTGCTCAATAGCCCCATGTGGCTAGTGGGTACCCTAATTGGATAGTACACACACATACATACACAGTTTTATTAAATTCTTATCAGTTCTCTTAAAGGATAAATAGTAACATGCAGTTTAAAGGGATGTTATACCCACATATATACATAATGTCAAAATTTATTTTATAATTTTTAGATTTTACTACAAATCCTATATAAATATACTAGAGTCTTCACTATCAATAGGAACCACAGGGATAAAGGCTTCTGGAGAATAAGCATGCTTATTTAACTAAAAAATAATCTTTGAAATCTTTGATATTAAATAGTACTGAAAATTTATATTAAGATGCACTTCAACAAAAGATGAGACTTAAGTCTATACACCTTAAGCAGAATACCTTAATCTTTACATAGCTTTTTAACTATCTCAAAGACGTACAAAAAATTATACTATTGATTGGCTGGGGTTTAAAGTCTATACACTTCAGGTTTAAAGACTAACCTAAAGATAAAGGGTAGTTTATGGAATTTAATGTCTAGAAGGTTTTCCCCCCACAAATCTATATGAGTTCCACATTACTTACCCATAGCCACAGATCAGATTGGAAACTTAGGCAAATCTGTGCTAGTAACTGTGTGTTTAGAAACAGCTCCCAGTCTCACAGTGTAAAGAACCACACTTGACAACTGTTTCTAACACAGTTGGGAACTACCACAGCTTTTTTCCAACTACTAAAAAAATCCATGAATAAACTGAAATCAAGACAAAAATTTATCTTAAATGCATTTTAATTTAAATATTTTACTTAAAACTTAAATATTTTACTTTAAAAACTTAAATATTTTAAGGGAGGGAGCCCAGAAGTAAAGCTATTATAAAAAACTGCTTTTTAAAAGTCTGACTTGAGATAATCAGATATTTATAATTGTATTTTATATACTGTTACAAACTCTAAAAAATTTAACTATTCAGGATACTGCTCTATACTTCCATTAACATATTCAGTTATTATTTATACACATACATACACACACACGCACATAATCCTACTGAATTTTCACCACAACATGAACTATAGGGGTTATCTAAGACTGGTCAGAGAAAATATATTTGACCACTGAATAATAGTCTTTAGAAGCCACATCTTTGATATTATAAAGAATTACTGAAAACTCAAACAAGGCTTCATTTCAACAGAAAAAATTTAGACCACTCTTCATTCCAAGCTGACATAAAGGATGTTCAACAAATATCTGCTGGTGGCACAGTGGTTAAGAATCTGGCTGCCAATGCAGGGAACACGGGTTCAATCCCTGATCTGGGAAGATCCACATGCCACAGAGCAACTAAGCAACTGAGCCCACATGCCGCAACTACTGAAGCCCATGCTCTGCAACAGAGCAGCCCCTGTTCTCCACAAGTAGAGAAAGCCTGCATGCAACGAAGACCCAACGCAGCCAAAAAAAAAAAAAAAAAAAAAAAGAATAAATGAATGAATGTGCCGTGCACTACGTGAGGTACTGGTAAAACAGAGCAACCAAACAGAATATTGTACTTACCCTCCAAGAGCTTAGACGAGACATAAATAACTAAGCAGGCAATAATAATACAGTATGTCATACGCTGTAAAAAGGATAAGCAGAAGGTACTATGGGAACACACAAGAATATCTAATCCAATCTTTGTTAGGGTATGATGCTGGGATATTAGTGAAGGTTTCTTGAAGAAGGTCCAAGGTGAGATGATAACTACTGGGAGTTAGTTAAGCAGAAGGAATAGTGAAGACCTGAAGGTGCTCACCTCCAGAAGTCTCAAAGAACTGCACGTTGGTCCATACAGCTGTATCACATAGCAGGGTCCAGATCACGAAGGGTGCTACTAACACTTTGAAGAATTTAGATTTTATCTTGAAGGCCAAGGATAGCCACTAAAGGGCTTTAAATATAGAACAGTGACATGTTCTGATTTGTGTTTTAGGGAGATTACCGGAACAATGTATAGATAGATAATTGGATGGCATTGGTGGCAAGAGGCCAATTAGGAAACTATGGAGTAATACAATGGAGAGATGAACATAGCTTGAACTATGGTAATAAAAATGAAAGAACTGAATAGATCTGTGATATATTCACAAGGTAAATTTGTAAAACTTGGTGAATGAATGGATATGGGTGGGGTGGAGGAGAGGATGGTGCCAAGAATAATATTGATGTGGGCAATCCAATGGATGGTGGTGCCATGTACTAATAAAGAAGGAACCTTTGTAGGTAAGACAGGGATGTGGAGGGGAAAAAAAAGGTTTGGATTTTTCTTTTTAATGAGAAAGTTTTGTTTTGTTTTGTTTTGCTGCGTTGGGTCTTTGTTGCTGCGCGCAGGCTTTCTCTAGTTGTGGCAAGCACGGGCTATTCTTCGTTCCTGTGTGTGGGTTTCTCTTTGCAGCAGCTTCTCTTGTTGCAGAGCAGGGGCTCTAGGTGTGTGGGCTTCAGTAGTTGCAGCACGTGGGCTCAGCAGTTGTGGCTCACGGGCTCTAGAGCGCAGGCTCAGTAGTTGTGGTGCATGGGCTTAGTTGCTCTGCGGCATGCGGGATCTTCCCGGACCAGGGCTTGAACCCGTGTTCCCTGCATTGGCAGGCAGATTCTTAACCACTGTGCCACCACGGAAGTCCCCAGGTTTGGACTTTGAGTTTTGAGGAAGCTGTGGGACATTCACGTGGAGACTCTCAACAAAACTAAATATATTGATCTCAGGCTCCAGTGAGTGATTTGGGTTGGAGATAAAAAATTAGAGAATTTTGCCACTCTGAAAATATACTCTGGTAGAAGTGAGACTCAGAAAGTGTAGATTAGCTGTCGTTACTTATATATGGTACAATACTGGTGTTTCATGGCAGATGTGTCATCCAACTCTTGAGAATTAGCCATATGATGTAAGTGGATAGTTAGCAATGTCAAAATTATCATTACTGTATATAAAAAATGTATCTGTGGGTCCTGAATTGACAAGAATTCATACTCTAGCTTGATAAAAAATAAAAGAATATCAACTGACAACTACTAATTCAAGGATTAATATCCTTTGGGAGTAGCTCAGCTTTATTTTCATTCTTTCCTGTTACATATCACATTTTGTTCTCCTAAGACATTTTCTCCCACTGCTTTCAGGGAAAGGAGTATTGAATAGCCTCCCCCGCAAATGGAACATTTTAAAACTCTTTCTTCTATTCTCGTGTCTTACCTCCAGTTTTGCATTTTCAGTATTTCCTAAAGTGACAAAATTCATAAAACACAATCATTCTTTTCTATTTTATCAAACAAGAAAAACTATTTTAAAGTAACTTTCATAAATTTTAAGTATTTTTAAAGTTCAATGGAAAATTGAAAATCTGCCATTGAGGGACTTGATCTAGTAGGGAAGCTAGACATGTAAACAAATAACTGAAGCAACGTAATTCAAAAGTATCATTACATCCAAAGTAGAAGCTGATATGACAAGAATATCAAGTGCATCATTAATTCAAGATCAGAATGACCATGGTCCCAAATCAATAATTAAGACAAACCTAATTAAGGCTAACATAAGATTTATATGTCATTAATTAAAAGCTATTAATTTTCATCTGTTTGCTAGTCACTATGAATATAAAAATCTGCCATTGAGGGACTTGATCTAGTAGGGAAGCTAGACATGTAAACAAATAACTGAAGCAATATAATAAGTGCCATACTAAAAGCACTCGAAGTGTTAGTAAAGTATAAAATAGGACACACAAATCACCATATGCATGCACATAGCTTAAAAGGAAACAATTTAGCCTGTCCCTAGTTTTATTTTCACATGAAATTTAGACAATTTTAGAAATGCCTTGTATTAGTTTTATAGAAAAGTAGTAGTGAAAGCCAGGAGAGTAAAGTATGAAGGTCAAAATGAGAATAAGGCTATTATATTCTTACAAGCATTAAATGCTTAACCTTTGTTGTAAATTCACACAACTACTTAAATGAAAGAAGGAAAATGGACCGAGAGACTAAGCATCATCAGTTCTCTTTCTTTCACAGTTCCATAGTTAGACACCATAATTCTGAGACTGCATGATTTCTAGCAGTATTTTACAGATCAAAAGATCAGATGACAGGGAAGATATTATTAGTGGTCATCTGAGGCCCACAAGGTTCAGTGAAATGCTGAAGGTTAGAAAGCTAGTAAGTGGTAGCAAAATAATTTTTAGCTCAGTGGACTCCAAGTACAATGTTTTTACTTGTTTTCACAAAATGTAACTTGGATGTCTCAAAAAAGCTTATTATATAATCAATACAGATGATGATGATAATGATAGTAAATGGAATAATAATAGTACTATTACAAACTAGCGTACCCAACACTGAAAACTTCCATGTGCAGGCACTATTATTTCAAGTTTTCTATATGAATTAACTCACTGAATCCTTATATCAACTCTTTGAGGAACATATTATTATTCCTATTTTACAGATGAAAAATCTAGGCACAGAGAGGTTAAACATCTTGCCCAAGGCCACAAAATATTAAGAAGCAGAGGCAGAATGTGAACTCAGCCTAGCTCCAGAGCCCCATACTCTTTACCACTGTGCTATCTAAACACACATTAGTCATGAGAAATACTATTGGATATACTTATCACTAGGAGTGCATTAGCATATAAAAGAATACCATAAATGGAACATATACTTTTGGAAATGTTAAAGAATTTTAAAAAATGAAATCATAATTTTTCATGTCTTATTTTATTCGAAGTGTTAATGAGTTAAGACTTTATATAAAAATACCACAACATATACATCAGACCCTTTATTTTCATAATGAGTATCTCCTTAGATCTTTTTGTATTGTAAATATCAATAACATTTTGATATTTTATTTTACATATTAGACGGCATAGCACAATGTTTACGAATACAGGCTCTGGAAAGACTGTTTAGCTCTTTGTTAGAATACTGGCTTAGTGGTTGTGCAATCTTGGACAAGTTTCTTAACCTGTTTGATTTTCAGTGCATCTATAAAATGGAGATGATGGTGCGTACCTCATAAAATTTTTGTGAAGATTAATACTTAACACAGTCCCTGGCAGAGAGAACATTCCAATGTTAGCTATTATAATAATTGAGATGGGATGCTGAAAGTTAGCAAGATGCACTCCAAATATATTTCAGGGCTCCCCTGGTGGCGCAGTGGTTGAGAATCCGCCTGCCGATGCAGGGGACACGGGTTCGTGCCCCGGTCCGGGAAGATCCCACATGCCGCGGAGGGGCTGGGCCCATGAGACATGGCCGCTGAGGTTGTGCGTCTGGAGCCTGTGCTCCGCAACAGGAGAGGCTACAGCAGTGAGAAGCCCGCGTACCGCAAAAAAAAAAAAAAATATATATATATATATTTCAAATTCTAGCTAGAGGCCTTTATTATATTATCCAACTCAATCTTCAAAAAAACCTTTAAAATGTAGAAATAATGATTCTTATCACAAAATATTTCTCACGATGAGTGATTAGAATAGTTCTTGACTAGCTGAAAACACAAGGTGAAATCCACAAATGCCAAGGCTGACCACTGATAAAAATGAATACTGATCATTTCATTTTAGGAGGCTATAATATTATTCCAATGATTCTGCCACAAATTTAAAGTGTCACAATTTTTCCCCTAATTATAAAAATGTTCACAATTGCCAAGATATGGAAGCAACCTAAGTGTCTGACAGATAAATGGATAAAGATGATATTGTACACACACACACACACACACACACACACACACACACACACACACACATGGAATACTACTCAGCCATAAAAAAGAATGAAATCTTGCCATTTGTAACAACATGGATGGACTTTGAGGGTATTATGCTAAGTGAAATGAGACAGAGGAAGAAAAATACTGTATGATATCACTTATATGTGGAATCTAAAAAATAAAACAAACTAGTGAATATAATAAAAAAGAAACAGACTTAGATACAGAGAAGTAATGGTTACCAGTGGGGAGAGGGAAGGGGGGAGGGGCAAGATAAGGGTGAGGGTTTAAGAGGTATAAACTACTATGTATAAAATAAGCTACAAGGATATACAGTACAACACAGGGAATATAGCCAATATTTTATAATAACTATAAATGGAATATAACCTTTAAAAATTGTGAATCACTATGTTGTACACCTGAAACTTATGTAACATTGTACATCAACTATATCCTAATTTTTAAAAAGTTCACTTAGAAAATGTGAATAAAGAAAAACACAAAAGGAAAAAGTTACTAAAATCTCATCACCCAGAGTTTATTACCATTAATATTTCAGAATATTCAAGTTATTTTTCTCTATACAAATTACATAACTGAAACACTGTATGCACTGTCTGTATTTTGCTTTTTTATTTTCATTATATCATGAGCATATATCATGAACATATAGTTCATGATACAGGTCACAAAATTTCTTTCTGAAACATGTTTTCCAACGGCTACGGAATAAAAATGTTCCATAATTTACGTAATCAGCCCCTTGTTAAATTTATTTAACCAGTCCCCTCTTATTTAAAGTTTCCTTTTTTTTTCTTGGTCATATTTGTGAACTGCTTTAATCATGACAACAACTTACCCTTTCAGGACTGATGATTTTTGACAAAGCTTTATGTCATTCAGAGTCAAACAAGATGACTTACCAAGCTAGGAAGTAATAATAGCTATTAGTTAAATAATAAATAAATAGACTTTTATTAAAGTACCTATTATGAAGCAGGCACGTCATCAACAAACATTATTTCATCATTACTACTATCCTATAAGATTGATACTACTATTCCCATTTTAGAAATGTGGAAACTGAGGTTTAGAGAGAATAACTTTCTAGCAGTCAAAAAGTCAGTGTTAGGGCTGGGATTTGATTCAGGAACCCAGTCTTAACTTCTGTTCCATACTACCTTCCTAACAACAACAACAAAATCAATAATACAACCAACAATACCAGCCCAACAACAACAAAGTGCAGCTAACATTTTATCAACATGCCAGGCACTGTGATCACTGTTTTACATACATTATTCTCTATATTCCTATAAAAGAGACCTACTGATTATGAGTCCAACTTGTCTATTTTGTTCTCAGAATATGTTTGTATACCCAGTTGACCCTGGAACACATAGAGTTAGGGGCACTGATCCTCCTTGCAAGGTTGAAAATCTACCTGTAACTTACAGTCGGCCCTCCACATTGGCAGTTCCTGATCTGTGGATTCAACCAACCACAAATCATGTAGTACTGTAGTATTTACTATTAAAAAAAAACCACGTATAAATGTACACATGCAGTTAAAACCTGTTTAAGGGTCAACTGCATGTTTTTATCTTCATGCCTTTATTCACGTGGTCTTCTTGCTTACAATATCCATCTCTTTTGTTTCTACTTACGTAAGGTTATAGTTCAGTGTTCTATCAAGTCCCTCATTCTCTATAAAGCCTTTCCAACTTTCCCATCTCAGACTGCTTTCTGATTGCAACTCATAAAAAGTCAAGTATAGAGTATTAGAAAGAAAACTCTACCTAGTTGTATGAGTTTGGACAAGCCAATTAACCTCTCTTTATATACCTCAATTCTTTGCCTGCAAAATGAAAAGGGATGGACTAGACCAGCAGTCCTCAAACTTCAGCATCAGAATCATGTGGTGGTCTTGTTAAAACACCTTGTTGAGCTGTACCCCCAGTGTTTCTGAATCAGACAGAGGGGAGGGGGATTTAGAATTTACATTGCTAACAAGTTCCCAGGGATGCTACTGCTGGGAAGGGGATGACACTTTGAGAACTACTGGGACCAAACAAAGAAAAGTCCTTGAATGCCAAGGTAAAGGGTTCGGTCTTTATTCTGTTAAGAAAACATGGTAAATTTTAAATGTGTTGTAGCATTTATAAAAACTTTTGTTAAGAGGTGGCTAAAGCAGCAATAGGGCACAATAAAGACTCCTTCAATAATGGAAACAAATCAGAAAGCCCCAGATTAGGGTGGTGGTGGTAAGAATAGGAAAAAAGAAAACCCAAAAAAGCCTCAAAACATATGGCTCAGTCACTCTTCCCTGCTAACGTTTTTGCCATTATCCACTGGAAAGCTACATGTATACATACTACTATTATCTATAAAACACAACATGAAATCAGGAATCACTTTCTGGCATAGCAAAGTCACTATAATGTAATTGTTAGGGATCTAATGTTCAAGTTACTTTCTAAATATATTTCAATTCCAAATTTTAAAAAATAAAAACCTAGGGGAAAATGACAGTATAGGTAGACTCATTTTATCTCCAAGACTCCTTAACATTATGAGTAGGGAAATAAAAAGATATAAACCCTTACAACAAAGAGAACAGGATAAAGCCATCAATACACGAGATTTCAATGGATTTCTAGAAGACACAAAAATAAAGGAATGTTGACTAGTGAAGCAAAGTAGAGGAAGCTACTGCCTAGTAAAGCATGTCAGAGGCTACAAGGAGGGAACTGTCAAGTTCTCTCAAAACCTCAGAGGAGCTTTGAACTCTGAAAATTCAAGTACAAAACAAAGGACAACAGTGATATGTGGATCTGAAAAACAATGGCATTCACTGCAGATCAGTAAAAGTCAAAGTCTCATAATACTACCAAATAAGAGTGAAGGTAGAATAAAGAAATTTCCAGACATGCAGAGACTTACAAAGTTTTTCTCCTGTACAGGAACTTACTTGAGGACATATTTCAACTGAAGCAGGGAGTAAACCCAGGAAGGGGAAGACTTGGGATGCAGTAATTAATGAGGTCATCACAGAAAAGCAGCAAAGGGAAGATAGTCTAAGGTAAAGGGTGTGAAGGAGGCCCAAAGAAACTTATAGATTGGACCAGGGCTCAAAACAGCTATAGGAATGAAATTTCCTGGAAAAGGGGGAAATTAATAGGTTAGATAGTAGGGAGCTTAGAAAAAATTGAGGACGTGATAAAGGCAATAGGTGAAATATAAAAAAGAATCCATCAGAACAGTTAGGCATGATTTCTTTTGGTGGCCCAAGAATATATCAGGTAGTAGAGAAAGAAACAGAATCTAGCATATGCTTGGCTCGATAGAGAAAATATTCCCGTAAGTATAATAAGATGAACACTTATTATTTTTCAACTTCTAGAATCAACCTACATACAAATCAATAATATTCCATTCACAATATGATGTTATCAACCTTGATAATGAAAATGTAGAGCCATTAATATTCTCATCTTACAAAGGAGAGAGTCTACAGATACTGTCCATAGTTAAGGAAAAATAAAATTAAACTTTAAGTATGTTGTTTAAAGTTATATTGGGATGAGGTGGGTGGAGGGAATGCTGTAAGTAAACCATCATAGCAGAAAATCAACAAGCAATGTTTAAATTTGATAGAGACAAAGCAGGATAAGCTTTGAGCAGCCAAAATAAACCTCATGTTATTTATGCACAGAAATTCATCCAATTACTCAAAGTTCACTGCTCAGGATCCATCTATTTTTACTCTACACACAATTCTCTTAATTAAGCCATCAGATTTCCAAGTCTTCATACCTAATTGTGCAGGCAGAACTGTTATTTAAAGACTACAAAATCAGTATATAAATTGTCCCAGTCAACAATGAACATGCCACTTGTTTGGAGAGAAAAGACATACAAGGCAATTAATGAGCAAAACAGTGTGTGTGTGTGTGTGTGTGTGTGTGTGTGTGTGTGTGTGTGTGTGTCGCTGTACCAGAGCACCACCATATCACACGAGACAATTAGAGACTATGAATATAAAATAAGATGTTATCTCTGGGGAATTCCCTGGCAGTTCAGTGGTTAGGACTCTGCTTCCACTGCCAGGGGTCCAGGGTACAAGCCCTGGTTGGGGAACGAAGATCCCGCAAGCCGCGCAGCGGGGGGTAAAAAAAATGTTACCTCTGTAGAGCAAATAATTTATATAAAAGAAAAGCAATAAAAATAAAAATAAATGTAGTTCAAAATCATAGGGGAAGATTTCACAGAATGAACAGAGGTTAGGCTTGAGGATAAGATACAGGCAGGCAATGAAACATAAAAAAAAAGGTGTTCAGAAAGGAAAAAGGATACTAAAAACACAAGCAAAGATAGGAGTCCAGTGAACCTGTGTTACTCAGGAGCTTTCATGGCAAGACAGGAGCTGAGAGAAGGAAATCTTGAGGAATGCAGAGGCATTGAATAAAAATGCAAGTGGCAGAGGTAAGAGGATGGAAATGTTTTTAAGACAAGACTACTTCTTACCACCAAAATTACGAGCTGGAAATATAGGAATCATAAGGCAGCTCCAGCAGATTAAAAAAAAACCACTCCATTATTTTTGTGCTTTATATGGATAAATATAGAAAAAACATATTCGAATCCACCTACAAGTTTTACTGAAGTAGGTGAAATATCACACTAATGAACAGCAGATGGCGCCAAAATATTATTTTTTCCACAACTGCTTTCCCTGGGTCACATAAACGATTAACTGAAATTAAAAACTCTTCATACCAGAACTGAAGAGTTACCAAAAAAAATGACAAATTATCCAGGTTTTCATGTGGTATACTAACAGATTGATAATAACAATATCTTGGAGTGTGAATACATACAGAAAAACAAGGTTGCACCAAATGCAAAAAACTTTATCAGTTGTAAACACTTGCTTTTACTTAAAATTTAACTATACTTCTTACAAAGGAGTTACTAGTCCAGAAAAAGTACTGATATCTACAAAACCAAAGGGATTCAGAGCAACATTTTCATAATAAACCTTTAATTAATGGCACTAACGGAACTGATCAGCAATATGGGTAATTTAAAGCTACCCTTCACAGAAATGTATTTCCTTTCTGATTCTAAGATGTGTAAGGGGAAACATTACCACAATAAAATATACCCACCGATCTCAAGATCACCCGGAGTTCAAGGTATTAAAATGTAGACAAAAAAAATAAATGGGTGGGGGGGACTCCCCTGGTGGCATAGTGATGAAGAATCCACCTGCCAATGCAGGGAACATGGGTTTGATCCCTGGTCCAGGAAGATCCCACATGCCTCGGAGCAGCTAAGCCTGTGTGCCACAACTACTGAGTCTGCGCTCTAGAGCCCGCGAGCCACAACTACTGAGCCCATGTGCCACAACTACTGAAGCCCCCGCGCCTAGAGCCCGTGCTCTGCAACAAGAGAAGCCACTGCAATGAGAAGACCGCGCACTGCAATGAAAAGTAGCCCCCCCTTGCTGCAACTAGAGAAAGCCTACACGCAGCAACGAAGACCCGATGCAACCAAAAAATAAATATAAATAAATAAATGGGGGATTTGGGGGAACAATTGTGTCAACATCAGTGGTTCACTTTTATGATGCATGGGTTATGTTAAGATAAAACTAGTTTGCCCTGATTGGGGTGGGGGGAGAGGGAGGAAAACTTGGCAAAACTTTAATAGGTGCTGGATGACTTACACAGAGAAAAACAGTACATTTTCACAAGCTATATGAATATAGCTTTCAACCCTTATCCTTAACAATTCTTTTACCCTGGAGCCTTAACCAAGGCTAACCAAAACTTTAGGCTCTTCAGCAGAAATCAAGAAGATAAGTTAAACCAAACTGTCCTTTTGTTCCACTGGAAAAAGGAAAAGTATCTTTTTTCCTCCCCCCGCCTTTTTTTTCTTTGCGGTACGCGGGCCACCCTCTGTTGTGGCCTCTCCCGTTGCAGAGCACAGGCTCTGGACGCGCAGGCTCGGCGGCCATGGCTCACAGGCCCAGACGCTCCGGCGCGCGGCCTGTGGTATCCCGGATCGGGGCACGAACCCATGTCCCCTGCATCGGCAGGCGGACTCTCAACCACTGCGCCACCAGGGAAGCCCTCCCTATTATTTTTTGAACTGGGAAGTACAGCAGTGCTCAAACTTAGCTGTGCACTGAATCATCCGCAAACCTTGTAAAAACATACATGTTTTTACTTCTTATGAAGTGGACATTGTAACTGACTTTATAATATCCACTCCACCACATATGAACATGGCTATTTATGGTAATTCCATACTCCTCAAGGGTGAGCAGGCCTGAGCTAATATGGCCTAGTGAGACATAAGAAGCAGCTTGCTTTTTTTTTTTTTAATTAATTAATTTTTGGCTGTGCTGGGTCTTGGTTGCTGCTCATGGGCTTTCTCTAGTAGCAGCGAGCAGGGGCTACTCTTTGTTGTGGTGCGTGGGTTTCTCACTGCGGTGGCTGCTCTTGTTGCGGAGCACGGGCTCTAGGTGCAGGGGCTTCAGTAGTTGTGGCTCGCGGGCTCTACAGTGCAGGCTCAGTAGTTGTGGCGCACGGGCTTAGTTGCTCCGTGGCATGTGGGATCTTCCCGGACCAGGGATCGAACCCATGTCCCCTGCATCGGCAGGCGGATTCTTAACCACTGCACCACCAGGGAAGTCCCGCAGCTTGCTGTTTTGACTTCTGGGTAAGAGAGGTCCTTCTCTCTTTTCTCCTAGTAGATACTAAGAAGGATAAATGTTGCATTATTATTGTAGGCAGCCATCCTACGTCCTTGAGGGGAACTAACTTGAGACAAAACATCTTGTCATGTAGGATAAGTTTTCTTGTAAGTTTTCATGTAAGCCAGTTTGAGTCAGATTTAAGTTACTCACATCTAAAAGCATCTTGAATTTTGAATAAGCTCCACTGTTCATGATAAACAACCAGGGTTGAAAGTCACTGGACTAGAAAAGTAATAATCTGAAATTCAAAAGGAATTTAACAAACCAGACTGATTTGAAGAACTGGGAAGAAAAGGGGAAAATGAGAATCAAAACCCAATATATGGGGCAACTTCTTCATAGTAAAAATGTATGTGCAAATCTCAAAATATGCACATATGTATGATTTTTTCTTTGGATCATCCTTTAACAGTGATTATCATAGCACCAAGCATACCAATGCTGTTCAATAACTGTAACAAATATAAAATATTTAGTTCAACATTTACATTAGCTTTACAAAGTTATCCCCTTTGCCTTCAAACATGTTTCAGTATAGAAAATAAAACCAAAACACCACTGTTAAATTAGCTCAATATGAAACTTGAGCAATATGAAACATTTAAAATGTCTCAAGTTTAAAATGCTGTAGATCTGTTGACACCATAGGAAAGCCAATGAGCTAATTATTAAATGATAATTTTATTCACACATTTTTGTCAAGAACAATCACTACATAGTTGATTTTATAGACAGTATTCTGCTCTAGGGCTAATAGAGAACAAAATTAAAGAAAATATACTTTAATTTCCACAAATGTTCTTAAATAGCTCATTTGCATGGCTCTGAAATAATCCAGTTACAGAAAACTTAAGTGAAGCCTATAATCAAATCTTATGGGTATTAGTTTAATAAAATTGTTCAAAACTAAGGGTCTATTAACAGCTCCTACTTTATGAAGTACCTAAGTAAAAGTTATAACTTTATTTCCAAAGTTTCACACAATTTTCTTTATACCTAGTATTTTGGGATTGTGGTACAAAAATGTTCAAAGGTATTGGCTGACTTTGAAGAAATACAGCATCTTCTACGAGAACATAAAGATAAACCTAAAGCTGGATTTATGATTTTGCTTGCTGTTTTGAACAAATGGTAACCAATTTATACACTAGCATATTTGTTGGAATTTTTCATTTATTTAAATTTAGAAGTTGGTAATTTGGTCGTGTTTACAAAGGCATGTGACTGTGCTGATCTTCAGTTTATAAGACCACTACCACAACTAAGATGGCTAAACAAAATCCTCTTAAATAAATGTTCCTATTCACTAAGTTTAAAAAAATTTCTTACGTACTAGTACTACCTCGTGAGAAACGACATAAAGATAGTGAGACGGAGATAGAAAGTACCTTTGAACTCCTCATAATTAAAGACAGTGACAGCATATATATTAAATAAGTACCTGGATTTTAATAAATCATTTATGTAATATATAAGCAATAGGGTCTTCTGTCAAGATGAATAAAAGTTCTTATAAAAGGTTAGATGAATCACTCATATTCACTAGGGAAATGACATGCATATCAATTAGGTGTTTTGACCCACAAGTAGTGAAAGTGAAAAGTAAAAGAGGCAAAGCCTCAAAATTTAATTCTACTTTTTAGATCCCCCAATGAATCTACATATATTATTAATCATACCCTATTTGCTACATGAGACAAGAATGCTCTTTACTCACTTATTTTGTCAACATTTTAAAGTAAAATATTAAGCTAACACTTTCAGACTTTTCTTCTTTATGTACAAACAAAACACTGGGTACTGTTTATTTTAACCTATTCAGAGTACAATTTTTCTAACCTGTAAATGAACACAAGAATTAACACAGTTTTCTATTGTATAAATTAATAAACCACAGTGTGCGGTACATAATAAATGTTCAGTAAATACCTATGAGTAAACAATGACACAAAACTGATTACAATTGTGACAGAAATTTCTGTTACTCCAAATCTGTTCACCTCTTCTGTGACAGACCCTAGATTTTTAGCTGAGCAGATGACCATCTAGAATACAGCCCACATTTCTCAGCCACCCTTACTGTTGAGCTGACCATCTGACTAGGTTTTGGCCAATGGGATATAAGCATAAGTAGCTTGTAGGACTTCTGGGATAGATTCTAAAGGAAAGAAAGAGGGCCCTTCTTTACCCTTTCTGCTTCCTGCTAGGCAGACTGTTGGAACATGAGCAGATATTTTGAACTATAAAGTAATATGTTTATGGATAATGGAATAATAAAATAGGAGCCTAATGTCATGGTGGAGCCTTCATACCGACCTTAGATGCTTATCTAGACTTTTACCACATAAGAGAAGAACAAACTTCTATCTTTTTAAACAACTATTGCTTTGGGCTTCCTGTCATTCTGACAAATCTAATTTTAATTAATAACCACACAAAGTAAAAACATCCTCTACCTTTGTACAAGAATTTTAAATACATTTAAGACATAGGTGGAAACAACATGGTCTATTAGAGTCAAAAGAACTTGTTCAAATCCCAGCTCTGCAATTTAGCAATACGATCTTGGGCAGATTACTTCGCTCCACTAAGCCTGTCTCCACAACTGTAAAATGACAGAAAAATATCTACTTCTTAGAATTATTGTGAGGATTAAATATAATGAAGAAGGGGGAAAATGAGGAAGCAAGAGGAAAACAAATGTCAGCAAAGAGAGCTAAGAAAAATATAAGCTGGGAAAGGGAACTCAAAAGGGTATTTTAAAACCTAAAAATAATGTACCAAGTGGGTTATTCAAACATGTTCTTTATTCCATCTTTTATAACATACATCTATAAAATAAGGGTGTTGTATTACATTATATCTAAGGGTTCTTCCAGCTCTAAAATTATATCACAAAATTATGTGTTATGTCACAAATATCTGTAATTATCTAGCAAGGTTGTTTAAAAACTTTCAGCTCCATGCTACTCTTTTTTTTTTTTTTTTTGCGGTACGCGGGCCTCTCACTGTTGTGGCCTCTCCCGTTGTGGAGCACAGGCTCCGGACGCGCAGGCTCAGCGGCCATGGCTCACAGGCCTAGCATGTGGGATCTTCCTGGACCGGGGCACAAACACGTGTCCCCTGCATCAGCAGGCAGACTCTCAACCACTGCGCCACCAGGGAAGCCCCTCCATGCTACTGTTGAGATAACACACACACACACACAAACACACACCCATTGATGGCAAGCAGGATTCTCTATGATAAACCTTGATGATCATCTTCTGATTATTTTTATGTACATAACACTGTGCTGACTCTGCAAAATGTTCCATGATCTCTGACATATCTCTTGTGTGTACTCTGAGTTGCAATTTCTAAGAATTCAAGCCTTTGATGACACAACTTACAAAAAAAAATCACCCTAGAGACTAAAAACAATCTTCTAATAGTTGCAGCTTACAGATTTTGTTTAACATAGCTGCCTTTAATTAACTGCTTTAACTGATTAATTACATCATTCTTTCTTCACTTTATTGGTACAGTGTTGTATCAGACAGGCTTGCTTAAAAGCTGCAGAAATGAACTCCAAAAATCTCTAGCTTAAAACAACAAAGATTTATTTCTCACTCACTTTACATGTCTATCACTGGTTGGTGAAGAACTCTGCTCTGTATAATTGTTCTCCTCTAGACTTATGGAGCACCCACTCCCTGAAACATTGCTAGTAGCAGGAGCAGCAGCAGAAGGAAAGAGCTCTGGAAGGTCTCATACTGGCAATTAAATGATTGGCCTGGAAGTGACACACTCATTTCCATTCACAACTCTTTGGCTAGAACTGTTCACACGGCCCAACGACAGAGGGGTCAGAAAGTGCCAGATGGCGCAGAGCCAAAAATATTTATTAAGGAGTATAAATGACTACCCCAAATGCCCAGGCTAATGACACAGAAAGAGGTTAAACAAATGTTTTCTAGTGATACAGATCTGAAAAATTATTAATTTTAATAGTCATGTAATCACTTAACAAAACTAAAACCTTAATGAACCCCAGAGAATTCACCAACATTCTTCCTATAGAAACTACCAGACTCCAGGGGAATCAACATCAAATGCTTTGAGTAAGTCAATAAAGAATGGAGGTACATTACGCATCTATACATCTGTACCTATATAGGCAGTTATAGATATATACAAACACATATTCTCCTGAAGACAGTACAGTTCAGGGAAAGAGAAACGTCAATGCTTGCCCGAATTCAAGGCTTTTAAAAAGGCCATTCAATTTATCCCAATTAGTGTTAGTTTCCCATGCCACTTAGAAAAATCAAAAATTTTAAAAAGACTGCCCATGTGAGTCAATAAGTTACCAACGGTTATATATTTAATTTTTTATATACAGCAGGTTCTTATTAGTTATCCATTTTACACATATTAGTGTATATATGTCAATCCCAATCTCTCAATTCATCACACCACTACCCGCTCCCCGCCACTTTACCCCCTGGGTGTCCATACGTTTGTTCTCTACATCTGTGTCTCCATTTCTGCCCTGCAAACTGGTTCATCTGTGCCATTTTTCTAGGCTCCACATATATACGTTAACACACAATATTTGTTTTTCTCTTTCTGACTTACTTCACACCGTATGACAGTCTCTAGATCCATCAACATCTCTACAAATGACCCAATTTCGTTCCTTTTTATGGCTGAGTAGTATTCCATTGTATATATGTACCACATCTTCTTTACCCATTTGTCTGTCGATGGGCATTTAGGTTGCTTCCATAACCTGGCTATTATAAATAGTGCTGCAATGAACATTGGCGTGCATGTGTCTTTCTGAATTATGGTTTTCTCTGGGAATATGCCCAGTAGTGGGACTGCTGGGTCGTATGGTAATTCTATTTTTTAGTTTTTTAAGGAACCTCATACTGTTCTCCATAGTGGCTGTATCAATTTACGTTCCCACCAACAGTGCAAGAGGGTTCCCTTTTCTCCACACCCTCTCCAGCATTCCTTGTTTGTAGATTTTCTGATGATGCCCATTCTAACTGGTGTGAGGTGATACTTCCTTCTACTTTTGATTTGCATTTCTCTAATAATTAGTGATGTTGAGCAGCTTTCCATGTACCTCGTGGCCATCTGTATGTCTTCTTTGGAGAAATGTCTATTTAGGTCTTCTGCCCGTTTTTTTTTTTTTTTTTTTTCCGTTTGTTTTTTTAATATTGAGCTGCATGAGTTGTTTTGGAGATTAATCCTTTGTCCATTGATTCGTTTGCAAATATCTTCTCCCATTCTGAGGGATGTCTTTTCGTCTTATTGTTTCCTTTGCTGTGCAAAAGCTTTTAAGTTTCATTAGGTCCCATTTGTTTAGTTTTGTTTTTACTTCCATTACTCTAAGAGGTGAATCAAAAGAGATCTTGCTGTGATTTATGTCAGAGTGTTCTTCCTATGTTTTCCTCTAAGAGTTTTATAGTGTCCAGTCTTACATTTAGGTCTCTAATCCATTTTGAGTTTATTTTTGTGTATGGTGTTAGAGAGTGTTCTAATTTCATTCTTTTACATGCTGGGTCCAGTTTTCCCAGCACCACTTATTGAAGAGAATGTTTTTTCTCCATTGCTTCCTTTACCTCCTTCTCCTTGCCTCCTTTGTCATAGATTAGTTGACCATAGGTGTGTGGGTTTATCTCTGGGCTTTCTAACCTGTCACATTGATCTATATTTCTGGTTTTGTGCCAGTACCATATTGTCTTGATTACTGTAGCTTTGTAGTATAGTCTGAAGTCAGGGAGTCTGATTCCTCCAGCTCTGTTTCTTTACCTCAAGACTGCTTTGGCTATTCGGGGTCTTTTGTGTCTCCATACAAATTTTAAGATTTTTGTTCTAGTTCTGTAAAAAAATGCCATTGGTAATTTGATAGGGATTGCACTGAATCTGTAGATTGCTTTGGGTAGTATAGTCATTTTCACAATATTGATTCTTCCGATCCAAGAACATGGTATATCTCTCCATCTGTTGGTATCATCTTTAATTTCTTTCATCAGTGTCTTATAGTTTTCTGCATACAGGTCTTTTGTCTCCTTAGGTAGGTTTATTCCTAGGTATCTTATTCTTTTTGTTGCAATGGTATGTGGGAGTGTTTCCGTAATTTCTCTTTCAGATTTTTCATCATTAGTGTATAGGAATGCAAGAGATTTCTGTGCATTAATTTTGTATCCTGCAACTTTACCAAATTCATTGATTAGCTCTAGTAGTTTTCTGATGGCATCTTTAGGATTCTCGATGTATAGTATCATGTCATCTGCAAACAGTGACAGTTTTACTTCTTCTTTTCCAATCTGGATTCCTTTTATTTCTTTTTCTTCTCTGATTGCCGTGGCTAGGAATTCCAAAACTATGTTGAATAACATTGGCGAGAGAACATCCTTGTCTTGTTCCTGATCTTAGAGGAAATGCTTTCAGTTTTTCACCACTGAGAATGATGTTTGCTGTGGGTTTGTCATATATGGCCTTTATTACGTTGAGGTAGTTTCCCTCTATGCCCACTTTCTGGAGAGTTTTTATCATAAATGGGTGTTGAATTTTGTCAAAAGCTTTTTCTGTATCTATTGAGATGATCATATGGTTTTTCTTCTTCAATTTGTTATTATGGTGTATCACATTGATTGATCTGTGTATATTGAAGAATCCTTGCATCCCTGGGATAAATCCCACTTGATCATGGTATATGATCCTTTTAATGTGTTGTTGGATTCTGATTGCTAGTATTTTGTTGAGGATTTCTGCATCTATATTCATCAGTGATACTGGTCTGTAATGTTCTTTTTTTGTAGTATCTTTTGTCTGGTTTTGGTATCAGGGTGATGGTGGCCTCATAGATTGAGTTTGGGAGTATTCCTTCCTCTGCAATTTATTGCAAGAGTTTGAGGAGGATAGGTGTTAGCTCTTCTCTAAATGTTTGATACAATTCACCTGTGAAACCATCTGGTCCTGGAGTTCTGTTTGCTGGAAGATTTTTCATCAGAGTTTCAATTTCACTACTTTTGATTGGTCTGTTCATATTTTCTATTCTTCCTGGTTCAGTCTTGGAAAGTTATATCTTTCTAAGAATTTGTCCATTTCTTCCAGGTTGTCAATTTTATTGGCATAGAGTTGCTTGTAGTTGTCTCTTAGGATGCTCTGTATTTCTGCGGTGTCTGTTGTAACTTCTTTTCCATTTCTAATTTTATTGAGTACTCTCCCTCTTTTTCTTGATGAGTCTGGCTAATGGTTTATCAATTTTGTTTATCTTCTCAGAGAACTAGCTTTTAGTTTTACTGATCTTTGCTATTGTTTTCTTTGTTTCAATTTCATTTATTTCTGCTCTCATCTTTATGATTTCTTTCCTTCTACTAATTTTGGGTTTTGTTTGTTCTTCTTTATCTAGTTCCTTTAGGTTTAAGGTTAGATTGTTTCTTTGAGATTTTTCTTGTTTCTTGAGGTAGCCTTGTATTGCTATAAACTTCCCTCTTAGAACGGTTTTTGCTGCATTCCATAGGTTTTGGATCATGTTGTTTTCATTGTAATTTGTGTCTAGGTATTTTCTGATGTTCTCTTTGATTTCTTCAGTGATCTCTTGGTTATTCAGTAATGTATTGTTTACCCTCCATGTGTTTGCATTTTTTAGGTTTTTTTCCCTGTAATTGATTTCTAATCTCATAGCATTGTGACCAGAAAAGATGCGTGATATGATTTCAGTTTTCTTAAATTTACTGAGGCTTGATTTGTGACTCAAGATGTGATCTATCCTGGAGAATGTTCCATGTGCACTTGAGAAGAAAGTGTAATCTGCTGTTGTTGTACGGGATATCCTATAAATAACAAGTCTATCTCGTCACTGTGTCATTTAGAGCTTGTGTGTCCATATTAATTTACTGTTTGGATGATCTGTCCATTGGTGTAAGTGAGGTGTTAAAGTCCCCCACTATTATTGTGTTACTGTCGATTTCCTCTTTTATAGCTGTTAGCAGTTGCCTTATGTATTGAGGTGCTCCTATGTTGGGTGCATATGTATTTATAATTGTTATATCTTCTTCTTGGATCGATCCCTTGATCGTTATGTAGTGTCCTTCCTTGTCTCTTGTAACATTCTTTATTTTAAAGTCTATTTTATCTGATATGAGTGTTGCTACTCCAGCTTTCTTTTGATTTCCATTTGCATGGAATATCTTTTTCCATCCCCTCACTTTCAGTCTGTTTGTGTCCGTAGGTCTGAAGTGGATCTCTTGTAGACAGCATATATATGGGTCTTGTTTTTGTATCCATTCAGCGAGCCTGTGTCTTTTGGTTGGAGCATTTAATCCATTCACGTTTAAGGTAATTATCGATATACATGTTCCTATTATCATTTTCTTAATTGTTATGGGTTTGTTTTTGTAGGTCCTTTTCTTCTCTTGTGTTTCCCACTTAGAGAAGTTCCTTTAGCATTTGGTGTAGAGCTGGTATGGTGGTGCTGAATTCTCTTCGCTTTTGCTTGTCTGTAAAGCTTTTGATTTCTCTGTCGAATCTGAACGAGATCCTTGCTGGGTAGAGTAGTCTTGGGGATAGGTTCTTCCCTTTCATCACTTTAGATATATTGTGTCACTCCCTTCTGGCTTGTAGAGTCTCTGCTGAGAAATCAGCTGTTAACCTTCTGGGCGTTCCCTTGTATGTTATTTGATGTCTTTCCCTTGTTGCTTTCAGTAATTTTTCTTTGTCTTTAATTTTTGTCAATTTGATTACTATGTGTCTCGGTGTGTTTCTCCTTGGGTTTATCCTGTATGGGACTCTCTGCGCTTCGTGGACTTGGGAGGCTATTTCCTTTCCCATGTTAGGGAAGTTTTCTACTATAATCTCTTCAAATATTTTCTTGGGTCCTTTTTCTCTCTCTTCTCTTTCTGGGACCCCTGTAATGCGAATATAGTTGCATTTAATGTTGTCCCATAGGTCTCTTAGGCTGTCTTCATTTCTTTTCATTCTTTTTTTCTTTATTGTTCCGAGGCAGTGAATCCCACCATTCTGTCTTCCAGGTCCCTTATCCGTTCTTCTGTCTCAGTTATTCTGCTATTGATTTCTTCTAGTGTATTTTTCATTTCAGTTATTGTATTGTTCATCTCTGTTTGTTTCTTCTTTAATTACTCTAGGTGTTTGTTCTTTAATTCTTCTAGGTCTTTGTGAAACATTTCTTGCATCTTCTCGATCTTTGCCTTCCAAGGTCCTGGATCATCTTCACTATCATCATTCTGAATTCTTTTTCTGGAAATTTGCCTATCTCCACTTCATTTAGCTGTTTTTCTGGGGTTTTATCTTGTTCCTTCATCTGGTACATAGCCCTCTGCCTTTTCATCTTATCTTTCTCTGTATGTGGTTTTTGTTCCACAGACTGCAGGACTGTAGTTCTTCTTGCTTCTGCTGTCTGTCCTCTGCATGGTTATATATTTAAATGCCTTTAAAGGTTGGAAGTAAAGAAGGGAATGAAACGAAACACTAAGAAATGGTGGGGCATACAGAGAACTGTGGAGAGTTTATGGCTCATGCAATCCTTACCGAGTGTTAAAACCCTGGCCAACTGTTGCCATACTGGAATTCAAGCCAGTGATATCAGGTGATCTGAAACGTTGAAGGAACCAGAGAATCAAGATTATGTGGAATTTCACATTTAAAATGTTGGAAACCAACTGAATTTATTTTTTAGGAACACTGTTTAGAACAAATAAGACATTCCATTGACCAGATAAGTCTGCTGGCTGCAAATCTGAAACCTCTAGGGTAGGGTGAAGTGAAAAATTTTTTGTGCACACATCTTTCTGGAAGCTGCCCAATTCCTGAGTGTTGTCTTAGGCATCTTAAAAAAAAACAACACCACCCTTATTTTATGGGGGTGAGGAAAGAATCTTCAGGTAAACTAGGAGTCTGACAGAACAGGCCTAAAACACATTTTACAATTCTGCTTTTTAAGCTATTTAAAATATATAAATATAAAAATTACCTTAGGAAGCACTTTTAGCAGAATTTCCTAGTTAAATCAGTATTTTAATGAAGTCAAGGCAGGAGAGTTTAGTCCTTTTTTAGGGATTAAACAAAGGGATCCAAAAGGCATATCCAAGATCTCCCAAAATCCAATTAAATAGTTCAGATTTTTCTGAAATAACTGTTGTCCTTCATATACAGTGTTATCCATAAACAAGATGAAAAGACAACCCTCAGAATGGGAGAAAACATTTGCAAATGAAGCAACTGACAAAGGATTAATCTCCAAAATATACAAGCATCTCATGCAGTTCAATATCAAAAAAACAAAGAACCCAATCCCAAAATGGGCAGAAAACCTAAATAGACACTTCTCTGGAGAAGATATACAGATTGCCAACAAACACATGAAGGAATGCTCAACATCACTAATCAAAAGAGAAATGCAAATTAAAGCTACAATGAGGTATCACCTCACACTGGTCAGAATGGCCATCACCAAAAGATCTACAAACAATAAATGCTGGAGAGGGTGTGGAGAATGGGAACCCTCTTGCACTGTTGGTGGGCATGTAAATTGATACAGCCACTATGGAGAACAATATGGAGGTTCCTCAAAAAACTAAAAATAGAACTACTATATAATCCAGCAATCCCACTACTGGGCATATACCCTGAGAAAACCATAATTCAGAAAGAGTCATGCACCACAAATGTTCACTGCAGCTCTATTTACAATATCCAGGACATAGAAGCAACCTAAGTGTCCACTGATAGATGAATGGATAAAGAAGATGTGGCACATATATACAATGGAATATTACTCAGCCATAAAAAGAAACAAAATTGAGTTATTTGTAGTGAGGTGGATGGACCTAGAGACTGTCATACAGAGTGAAGTAAGTCAAAAAGAGAAAAACAAATACCGTATGCTAACACATATATATGGAATCTAAAAAAAAAAAAACATAAAATGTTTCTGAAGAATCTAGGGGAAGGACAGGAATAAAGACACAGACACAGAGAATGGACTTGGGGACACGGGGAGGGGGAAGGGTAAGCTGGGACAAACAAGAGAGTGGCATGGACATATATACACTACCAAATGTAAAATAGATAGCTAGTGGGAAGCAGCAGCATAGCACAGGAAGATCAGCTTGGTGCTTTGTGTCCACCTAAAAGGGTGGGATAGGGAGGGTGGGAGGGAGACTCAAGAGGGAGGGGATATGGGGATATATGTATATGTACAGCTGATTCACTTTGTTATAAAGCAGAAACCAACACACCATTGTAAAGCAATTATACTCCAATAAAGATGTTTTTTAAAACAACCCCAAAAACAAAGTGCTATACTATGGAACCCTAATATGCCTTACGGTTGTTTTGGGAGTATATAAAAAATTTTAATAAAGCTACAGATATTCACCTAATGACTTATAGGGATGCATCTGTGAGATTATCTGGGACTAAAAATAGGTCTTTTTGTGAAATTAATTTATATGGCTTTTGCTTTATTTAGCACTGTGTTCAAATTAAACTTAACTCCCAGGTGTATGCTTATGACAACTTTAAAACTATGCTGAAAACACTGTGCTACAGTATTTAATTAATAAACTAGGGAAACAGCTTCTTTTCCCCTTTAATCCTTCCATGAGAAATAAGTAAAATTGTTCTATGCAGAAAAGAAATTACATATATGGGCAGTCTTTGAATGCCAAGTTTTTAACTAAGAAACACAGCTCCCATGTCTTTATATCATTCCCTAGACAGGAATTTCAAACTCTGAAACTTCAACTGATAAAGACAGAGTTACCTGCTTTATCTGCTGGCCAATAAGTCATTTTCAGCAGTTGTCACAATATCTTCTGTACAGGAGTATTTACTTATCTGATTATTTTATTTTTACTATTTTTTTTGATTATTTTAGAGTAGAGGTCTTCAAATTGTGCTGAGGGAAATGTATTAAAGCAGAACAGAGATGAAAAGAAAGAGACTGAGGGTTTATATTTAATGTGTGGATGAATATTATTAAAAATTATCACTCTCTGCCCCCTCTACCTGATATCTTGTTTCTTCATAGCATTTACCATATCATCTAATATCATTTGTCTTACACTAGACTTTAAGTTCCACTGAAACAGGACTCTTGGTTTGTACATTGCTACAAACCATTGACAATGCGCCTAGTTTCTGGCAGATGCTCAATATCTGCTCAATGAATATATTAAATATTTTTTCTCCTTTAATTTGTTAGAAGTGACTGGTTACACTAAGAGGTTTTCTGTAAATAAAGTTTGCATTTCTGGGATTAACCCCACTTGACTGTGATGTATTCTTTTGTTAATGTAAATTGAGTTTAACTTGCTAATGTCTTAAGATTTTTGCATCCCTGCTCATAAGATTAAGTTACATCTTTCCTTGTACTGTCATAAGTTGCTTTAGGTATTGAATAGTTTTATATTATTTAACTAATGTACATAGTACAGATAGATGCTCATGAAATGATCACCCTAATAAGTTTAGTGAACACCCATCATCTCATGTAGGTACAAAAATAAAATTAAAAAAATGTTTTCCTTGTGATGAAAACTCTCAGGATTTACTCTCTTAACAACTTACATATATAAGGTACAGCAATATTCATCAAATTAATCATGTTATACGTTGCATCCCTAATACTTATTTGCCTTGTAACTGGAAGTTTGTACCTTCTGACCACATTCATACAATTCCCCATTCCCCCAATCCCTGCCTCTTATAACCATAAATCTCATCTCTTTTTCTTGAAGTTTGCTTGTTTTAAGTATCACTAACCTACAACACTATGTTAGCTTCTGGTACACAGCATAGTGATTTGATATTTCTGTACATAACAAAATGATCACAACGATTACTCTAGTTACCATCTGTCACCATAGAAAGATATTATTATTGACTAAGGATCCTTAAAATTCTTATCCTATCTGTGATTATATTCCTGTCTTAATATTGCTTATTTGTACCTTTTTCCCTTAATTCCTCTTGTTAGAAATTTGTTTATTGGTCCATATACTGATCTCATTATTTGTCTTTTCATTAATTTCTACTTTATATTCAGTCTTTAAAAAATCAGTATTTTTAAGCTAATGAACATCCATTCACCACATTAGCTGCAACCTACAAGTTCTGATGTGTTTCTGTGTCAAAGAGTTTCAAATATTTTGTAATTTCATATGTGATATTCTCTTATCTCATAAGCTATCTATATTGTTTTCAAATGTAATTTTTAAAACTCACTGCTGCTGTTCAAAAGTTGTTTAAATATAATTTTTAAACTCATTATTCTTGTTAATTTCTCAATTAAACTGAGGTCCAAGAATATGCCCTATAACACTGACTTCATGAAATCTGATGAAATTTCCATTGTGACTTACACAAATTTTACTTTTGTAACTTGAAATTTGTGTACTGAAAAATAATTCATATGCTCTACTAGTGTGTCTATGTTTATCTATGTATACAGGGTTCTGTAACTTTTAAATCAAGCTTGTCAATTGTATTGTTTAATCTTCTATATCCTAAGTTTGTGAGGTATGGTTATAACTGTAGACTTATCCATTTTTCTTTACTTTTAGGCTTTATATTTTTCTTCATACATTTCAAGGGTATTACTTTATTCTACTCCGTATCTGATTGACAGTGTGCCTAAGTAATGAATTCTAAGGTAGAAATCATTTTTCCTCATAAATGTGAAGACATGATGCTCAGATGTCTTTCAGGTTTGTTTTTGAGAAGTTCAGTGATATTCTGACTGAAGATCAGTGGTATGTGAGTCTCTCCTCCCCTCTCCAGAAGCTTTTAGGTTTTTCTCTTTATCTTTGGTTGTCCTGTAATTTCATCATGATATTCTACAATGTGGGCCTTTTATCACTCACTGTCATGAATGCTTGATGAACCCTTCCAACCTGCAAATTCATGTTCTTTATTTTCGAGAAAATTTCTTGAAATATTTGTTTGAATTACCTCCTCTCAATTTTATGTTTCTGAAACTTCTAGTATTTGAGAGTTGAGCCTCCCAGACTGATAATTCTCTTCTTTTCTTACCCATCTTCCATATTATTGACCTTTTGATTCTAGTTTCTGGGAGACTTCAACTTTAACAATTTTATTTGTATATCTTAAGTTCTATTTGTATTTATTTTACCCTCATTTTCCATTTTCATTCCCCTCCTTATACTAACGCAACTATTCTAAAACGTTTAATATGACTATTGCCAAACACGGATTACATGGTGTGATAAGAGACCATTTTTTCCTCTTTTTAATTTTTTATTTTTTTTTAATTTCTGAATTGAAGTATAGTTGACTTACAATGCTGTGTTAATTTCTGGTGTATAGAAAAGTGATTCAGTTATACATACATATATACATACATACGTACATGTTCTTTTCCATTATGGTTTATTACAGGATATTGAATATAGTTCCCTGTGCTATACAGTAGGACCTTGTTGTTTACCTACTTTATATATAGTAGTTTGTATCTGTTAATCCCAAACTCCTAATTTATCCACCCCCATCGCCTTTCCCCTTTGGGAAACCATAAATTTGTTTTTTATGTCTGTGAGTCTGTTTCAGTTTTGTCAATATTAAGTTCATTTGTGTCATAGATTTCACATATAAGTGATAACATATAGTATTTGTCCTTCTCTGACTTACTTCACTTAGTATGATAACCTCTAGGTGTATCCATGTTGTTGCAAATGACATTATTTCATTCCTTTTTTATGGCTGAGTAGTATTCCACTGTGTATATATGCCACATCTTCTTTATCCATTCATCCGTTGATGGACGTGCAGGTTGTTTCCAAGTCTTGGTTACTGTAAACAGTGCTTCTATGAACACTGGGGCACATATATCTTTTAGAATTGGACTGTTCTCCAGATACAGGTCCAGGAGTAGGATTGCTGGATCATATGGTAACTCTATTTTTAGTTTTTTAAGGAACCTCCATACTGTTTTCCATCGTGGCTGCACCAATTTACATTCCCACCAATAGTGCAGGAGGGTTCCCTTTTCTCCACACCCTCTCCAGCTTTTGTTATTTGTAGACTTTTTAATGATGGCCATTTTCACTGGTGTGAGATAATACCTCATTGTAGTTTTGATTTGCATTTCTCTAATAATTAGCGATGTTGAGCATCTTTTCACGTGCCTGTTGGCCATCTGTACATCTTCTTTGGAGAAATGTCTGTTTAGGTCTTCTGCCCACTTTTTGATTGGGTTGTTTGTTTTTTTGTTATTGAATTGTATGAGCTGTTTGTATATTTTGGAAATTAAGCCCTTGCTGGCTGCAATGTTTGCAAGCATTTTCTCCCAGTCTGTAGGATGTCTTTTCATTTCGTTTATGGTTTCCTCTGCTCTGCAAAAGCTTCTAAGTTTGATTAGGTCCCGTTTGTTTATTTTTGCTTTTATTTTTATTGTCTTGGGAGACTGACCTAAGAAAACATTGGTACAATTTATGTTGGAGAATGTTTTGCCTATGATCTCTTCTAGGAGTTTTATGGTGTCATGTCTTTTTTTAAAATAAATTAATTAATTTATGGCTGCATTGGGTCTTCACTGCTGCACACAGGCATTTCTCTAGTTGTGGCGAGCATGGGCTACTCTTCGTCGCGGTGCTCAGGCTTCTCATTGCAGTGGCTTCTCTTGTTGTGGAGTACAGGCTCTAGGCATGTGGGCTTCAGCAGCTGTGGCACGCGGGCTCAGTAGTTATGGCTTGCGGGCTCTAGAGTGCAGGCTCAGTAGTTGTGGCGCACAGGCTTAGTTGCTCCGCGGCATGCGGGATCCTCCCGGACCAGGGATCAAACCCGTGTTCCCTGCACTGGCAGATGGATTCTTAACCACTGTGCCACCTGGGAAGTCCCTATGGTGTCATGTCTTATATTTAAGTCTTTAAGCCATTTTGAGTTTATTTTCATGTATGATGTGAGGGAGTGTTCTAACTTCACTGACTTACATGCAGCTGTCCAGCTTTCCCTACACCACTTGCTGAAGGTGACAAGGGATCCTGACCACTTTTCTCTTTCACAAGATATCACACTGGCCCATTACAATGGTGATATTACACTGATTGCACCTGGTGAGTAAGAAGTAGCATCTACTCTAGACTTACTGATAAGACATTTACGTACCAGGAAGTGGGATCTAATCCAACAAAAATTCAGGGAACTTTTTCAGTGAAATCTCTATAGGTCCAGTGATGTGGGGTATGTTGAGATATGCCCAAGGTGAAAGATAAGTTGTTGCATCTGGCCCATCCCACAATTAAAAAAAAAGAAAAACAAAAAAGCCCAATGCCTAGTAACACAACACCTTTGGATTCTGGCAGTAACATATTCCTCATTTGGGTGTGTTACTCTGGTCCATTTACTGAGTGACCCCCAAACCTGCTAATTTTGAGTGGGGTACAGAAAATAGATGGCTCTGCAATAGATCCAAGATGCCGTGTAAGCTGCTCTGATGCAAACCATATGAACCAGCAGATGCAATGGTGCTTGAAATGCCAGTGGCAGACAAGGATGCTGTTTGGAACTTTTGGCAGGCCCCTATTTAAGAACTGCAGCACAGGCCCTTAGGCATTTGGAGTGAAGCCCCACCATCCTCTGCACCTAAGTATTCTCCTTTAAGAAACAGCTCTTGGCCCACTACTGGGCCTCAGTAGAGACTAAATGCTTAACCATGGGCCATCAGGTTACCATGCGACCTGAGGAGCTGCTCATCATGAACTGGGCATTATCTGACCCACAAAGCCATAAAGTTGGGCATGCATGGCAGCACTCCATCATCAAATGGAAGCTGTACATAGGAGATGGTGCCAAACAGGTCCTGAAGGCATAAGTAAGCATCCAATATATGGTGCAATTTCTTCTGTAACCAGGACTCAACAGATCTAGGAATCACGGGGTGGAAATGGAAGCAGCGTCACTATTACCCCCAGTGACCCACTAGGAAAATTTTTGCTTCCTGTCCCCATGACCTTATTATGCTCCTTACTGACCTAGAGGTCTTAGTTCCAAAGGAAGGAATGCTTCCCCAGGGAGACATAACAATGATTCCACTGAACTGGAAGTTAAAACTGCCACCTAGACATTTTGTACTCTTCACACTTCTGAACCAACAAGCCAAGAAGGGAGTGACTATGCTGCTGAAATGATTAGACCAAGGAGAAACTGGACTGCTACTCCACAATGGAGGTAAAGAAGAATATGTCTGGAATACTAGAGATCCCCAGGAGCATCACTTAGTATTACTATGCCCTGTCATTAAAATCAATAGAAAACAACAATAACCCAATTCAGGCAGGATTACAAATAGCCCAGACCCTTCAGGAATGCAGGTTTTGGGTTACCACACCAGGTAAAGAACGACGACCAGCTGAGTTTCTTGCTGAGGGCAAATGTAATACCAGCTGAATTTCTTGCTGAAGGCAAATGTAATACGAAATGGGTAATGCACTTTTTTTTTTGCAGTTTTGTTTTTTTTTTTTTTTTGCGGTACGCGGGCCTCTCACTGTTATGGCCTCTCCCATTGTAGAGCACAGGCTCTGGACGCGCAGGCTCAGCGGCCATGGCTCACGGGCCCAGCCGCTCCGCAGCATGTGGGATCTTCCCCGACCGGGGCACGAACCCGTGTCCCCTGCATTGGCAGGCAGACTCTCAACCACTGTGCCACCAGGGAAGCCCAAAAGTAGTGCACTTTTGACCATGTGACCAGTTACAGAAATGAGGACTCTTAACTGTCCTGAGTATTTCTTCCTTATTTTGTTATGAATATGTTTGTGTGTGTATAAAGTAAACACCTTTGTTTTTCTTCCCTCTCTTATCCCTTCATCATTCAACAAAAAATATACTGACTTTATGTTACAGTATATAAAGTATACATACAAATAACATCACAGTATTTAAATTATGAGAAATCAGGGAGAAGAGTAAACGTCATCCAAAGAATTTGTATACTCCTCTGGGGAAAGGATTAGTGTGTTTTTCGTTGCACGCAGGATAGTTGTATCATGTCAGGTAGTAGTATGACCTCGTAATTGTCTTTATTTGGAGACTCAGTATGGTTTAAGGAGATGTCTACAGGTATCAGTTTGACAAGAGGGGAACTTGCGATGGTTAATTCTAAGTATTAACTTGGAGGGTGTTTTGGACAAGATCAACATTAAATCAGCTAACTGTGTAAGCAGAATGCCCTCCACAATGTTGGTGGGACTCTTCCAATCAATTGAACATTTGATTAGAACAAAAAGAACAGCCTCACCAAGCAAGAGGGAATTCTCCAGCATACTATCTTTGGACTTCATCTACACCATCTGGTCCCCTGAGTCTGGCTGCTGGCCTTCATACTGAAACTGTACTGTCAGCTCTCCTTGATCTCCACCCTGCCAGACAACACTGCAGACTTTGACTTCCCAGACTCCATAATCATGTAGGCCAAGCCTCTAAAATCTCTGAATCTCTCTTCCAGTGTGTGTGTGTGTGTGTGTGTGTGTGTGTGTGTGTGTATCTCCACTGGTTTTCTCTGCAGAACCCTCATGAATACACACAGATTTTTCATTTACATAAATGTTTTTGTTACTACCTCCTCGTTCTGTTTCTTACATTTTCCACTGCTTATTTTTTTTAATTTAATTTATTTATTTTTGGCTGTGTTGGGTCTTCGTTGCTGCACATGGGCTTTTTCTAGTTGTGGCAAGTGGGGGATACTCTTCATTATGGTGCACGGGCTTCAGCAGTTGTGGCTCATGGGCTCTAGGGCGCAGGCTCAGTAGTTGTGGCACAAGGGCTTAGTTGCTCCATAGCATGCAGGATCTTCCTGGACCAGGGATAGAACCCATGTCCCCTGCATTGGCAGGCATATTCTTAACCACTGCACCACCAGGGAAGTCCCTGTACTTTTTTTTAAAGAAAAAACTGTTTTTTTTCCTCCTTTAAACTTACTTACCTATCTATCTATTTTGCTGCGTTGGGTCTCAGTTGAGGCACATGAGATCTTTGTTGCGGCATGGGGGATCTTTAATTGATCCATGCAGGATCTTTAGTTGTGGCATGCAGGATTTTTAGTTGCGGCATACAAACTCTTAGTTGCAGTATGTGGAATCTAGTTCCCTGACCAGGGATGGAACCAGGGCCCGCTCCACTGGGAGTGCAGTGTTTTAGCCACTGGAGCAGCAGGGAAGTTCCTCCAACTATGTATTATGTGCATGTGTACAACTAATCAATTGCTTCTGATTACTGTATAAAATGTGTGTAGGGGTTGACCTGTGTCCCTTAAAGATATGCTAAAGTTCAAACCTCTGGTACCTGTAAATGTGACCTGATTTGGAAAGAGAGTCTTTGTAGATGTAATCAAGTCAAGATGAGGTCAACAGGGTGGGCCCAACTCCAATATGACCGATGTCCTTATAAGAAGAGGAAAACACCATGTAAAAACATATAGGGAGATACTCAAAAACTCAAAATGGATCAAAGACCTAAATGTAAGGCCAGACACTACAAAACTCTTAGAGGAAAACACAGGAAGAACACTCTTTGACATAAATCACATCTTTTTGGATCCATCTCCTATAGTAATGAAAATAAAAACAAAAATAAACAAATGGGATCTATTAAACTTAAAAGCTTCTGCACAGCAAAGGAAACCATAAACAAAAGGAAAAGACAACCCACAGAATGGGAGAAAATATTTGCAAACGAAGCAACTGAGAAGGGATTAATTCTCTAAAATATACAAACAGCTCATGAAGCTCTATGCCAAAAAAATAACCCCATCAAAAAGTGGGCAGAAGATATAAATAGACATGGTCTAAAAGCACATGAAAAGATGCTCAACATCACTAATTATCAGAGAAATGCAAAGCAAAACTACCATGAGGTATCACCTCACACTGGTCAGAACGGCTATCATCAAAAAGTCTACAAACAATAAATGCTGGAGAGGGTGTGGAGAAAAGGGAACCCTCCTACACTGTTTGTGAGAATGTAAATTGGTATAACCACTATGGAGAACAGTATGGAAGTTCCTTAAAAAACTAAAAATAGAACTACCATATGGTCCAGCAATCCCACTCCTGGGCAAATATCCAGAGAAAACCATAACCCGAAAAGATACATGCACCCCCAATGTTCACTGCAGCACTATTTATGATAGCCAAGACATGGAAGCAACCTAAGTGTCCAACGACAGAGAAATGGATAAAGATGTGGTACATACAATGGAATATTACTCAGACATAAAAAATAATGAAATAATGCCATTTGCAGCAACATGGATAGACCTAGAGATTATCATACTAAGTGAAGTAAGTCAGAGAAAGACAAATATCATATGATATTACTCTCATGTGGATTCTAACTTTAAAAAGATACAAATGAACTTATTTACAAAACAGAAACAGACTTAGTCACTTTCAAACAGATCAAACAGATATTGAAAACAAACTTAAGGTTACCAAAGGGAAACATGGGGGTGGAGTGAGAGATAAATCAGAAGCTTGGGACGAACACACACACAGACACACACACACACACACAGACACACACACACACTACTATATGTAAGACAGATAACCAACAAGGACCTACTGTATAGCACAAGGAATTCTACTCAATATTTTGTGATAACCTATATTAGAAAAGAATCTAAAAAGAAAGAATATGCGTATAACTGAATCACTTTGCTATACACCTGGAACTAACACAACATTGTAAATTAACTATACTCCAATACCCACACAAAAACCGACATACAGGGAGAATGCCATGTGACAATGGAGGCAAAGATTGGAGTGACATACCTGTAAGACAAAGGGTGCCAAGGATAAACAGCCACCACCATAATCTAGCAATGGGTAAGGAGGATTCTACCCAGAGTCATGGAGAGAGCATAATCCTGCTCACATCTTGATTTGGGAATTCTAACCTCCAGAACTGTAAGAAAATTAATTTATTTTAAGCCACCTGGTTTGTAGTACTTGGTACTTGGTTATGGCAGTCCTAGGAAACGAATACAATGTGCATTCACAAATTTCATCTATCTACATTCAGATGGTAAATGGGATACCTAGATTGCCTCCAACTTCCTGCTGCTACAAATAATACTGCAACGAACATCCGTGTACATATCCCCTACGAAACTCTTACAAAAGTCTACACTCCTATTAACACACTTGGCATTATCCAGTGTAGTAATTTTAGAAAGTCCACAAATGTCTCCCTTCATAAGTGGAGTCTTATTGCTCTCCCCCTAAGTATTGGCTGGACTTAGTGACTTGCCTCTAATGAATAGAAAAGTGATAGTATGCAATTTGGGAGAAGAGATCATAAAAGGTATAGTGGCTTCCTGTCTGCTCCCTCTTAGATCACTTGCTCTGGGGGAAGCCAGATGCCATATATCTTAGCTCAGGCTTATATAACAAAATACTATAAACTGAGTGGCTTATCAACAAAAGAAATTTATTTCTTACAGTTCTGTAGGCTGAAAGTCCAAGATCATAATGTCAGCATAGTTGTGTTCCAGTGAGGACCTTCTTCTGGGTTGCAGATGGCTGACTTCTCTTTGTATTCTTACATGGTGGAAAAATGAGTGAGCAAACTCTCTGGCCTCTTCTTCTAATCCCAATCATGAGGGCTCCACTCTTGTAAGCTAATCATCTCCCAAAGGCCCCACGGCCAAATACCATCACATTGGGGATTAGATTTCAACATATAAGCTTCCAACATATAAACTGCGGGACGGGGGGCAGGAACACAACATTCAGTCCATAACACCATGTCATTAGGAGCAAGCAGTCTTACGTATCCACTCAAGCAGCCCTGTGGATAGGCCCATGCAGTAGAGAACTAAGACCTTCTGCCAACAACCAGCAAGAAACTGAGTCTTTCTGCCAACAGCTGTGTGAATGAACCATCCTGGAAGCAAATATTCCAGCCCCAGTCAAGCCTTCAAATGACTGTGCCCTGGGCTGACAGCTTGACTGCAACCTCATGAGAGATGCTGAGCTAGAACCATCCAGCTACAATGCTACCAGATTCCTGATCCTTGGCATCTATGAGATAATGTATATTGTTTTAAGATGCTAAATTTGGGGGATAAACTGTTATGAGGAAATAGATAACTAATGCATTCAGTTTTCTAGTTTTGTCCAAATTAATAGGTATAAAGTGACAGTTCATTTGTTTTAATTTACACTTTCTGACAAGTAACTTTGAGCACCTCTTTATAGTCTTATTAGCTTTGGGGTTCCTCCTATAAATTGCCTCTTTAGAAACTGTATGTATTTTTATATTAGGGTGGTTGTCTTTTTCCTTTTGATTTTTAGGAGTTCCTTGCATTTTCTAGATGTTAGATCCCTTATTAGTTTTACATTTTACAAATATCTTCTCTCATCCTATCATGATGTCCCTTCAATACACAGAACTCTTTAATCCTGATGTAAACAAATTCATTCCACCTTTTGACTTATAAACTGGGGGGCGGGGGGTGGGAATGTGCTTTTAAGTTTTGTATACAAAGTCCTTCCCCATTCCTATGTTACAAACAAAACCTGTCATCATTTCCTTCTATTACTTTAGAGTTATATCTTTCACGTTTCATATCTGCTCATATTTTAAATTTAGAGCTCATTTTTGCTCTATGATGTTCCTTATTTATAACCTCTAGTTCTGGTTCCACAAAAAGAATAGCTTCTTTTAGCCTTCTGAAGCTATAACTGTCTTTCAAGTTTTCTTCCTCCCAGTACCACTGCTGCTTCTTCCAAGTCACCTGTTTCCATCTTTCTGCTTTGGCTTCCATCTTTCATGTTACAGGTTCTCCTCAACTGTCTGGTAAATCTCCAGCTGTCCATTCATATATTAGAGCTAAGGCATTAAATGCTGTTTAGAAATTCTGTGTGGGGTTATGACTGGTGAGTTTAGTGTAGAGCAGTTGTTCTCAGAGTGTGGTCTAGGAATTCTTGGGAGTCATCAAACAATGACTTTCAAGGAGTCTTAAGGTCAAAACTATCTTCATTATTAATACTGAGACATTATATGCCTTTTCCACTCTTATTTTCTCACAAGTACACAGTGTTTTGCAGAGGCTACATACATGACATGGAATATCACATCTGGTCAAATGCAGAAGCCGATATTAAAATCCAGCTGATTTTTTATTAAGCTGGACATCAGACTTGCAAAAAAGTGAAACAATGCTACACTATGATTTTTGTTTTGGAAAATAGTTATTTTTCATATACGTATATGATGTTAACATATAATGGGTTTATCATTTTTTAAAGGAATATCTAAAAATTTTGTTTTAATTTATAATATAGTAAATAGCTATAAACCACATTTTAAAAAGTTCTTAGGGAGCCCTCAAACCAAAATATTTGAGAACCACTGCTTCAGAGTAATAAAGTAGGAACATAAGTTTCAGTGTCAGTACTGGTCAAGTCTATAATTTTAGACAGGATAGTTTTCCAAGAGAGTACCCTTCTAATCTCTTCCCTGAAGGGCATAAATCTACAAATCAAGGAGTCAAAGAGCGTTACAGCACTGAGATTTTCAACTTTGCATACGCAGACTTACCACTTAATCACCATTTTAGGTTTGATGGCTTCACTTTCACCTGTATCTGGTACATTTTCTCCCATTAACAGCTTTTTGCCTTGATGATAAAGAGGCAAATATCTAATTGTACAGGATGCAAGAAGGGAGGTGAAGTCTAACTGCACTTTTTAAGACCTTAAAACCAGCACTGAGTACTCTGGGTTTCAGCCTTGTCCTACACTCAGCCTTCACAGATACCATTGCTGCTAATTCCTGAGTCTTTGGGAAAGGGTGGGTGTTGGCATGATTTGGCTTGTCTCTTATAGCTTCCATTCCTGCAGACTTACTTTCAACTTCAGTGGGTATGCTAGGTTGGTTACACACCCATTCATTTATTTTTCAGTTTCCAAAATGTTAATTTCTTTTGTCTCTTTTCCCCTTTTCTGTTTTTGAAGGTTTATGTCTTTTAAAAATTATTTTGCTGTAACATCACAGTGTTCTGAGAGGAAACAAAGATAATCCATGGGTTCAATTCACCACATTTCCACCCCTTTACCTGTAATCTATGTTCCTTGGCTTTGAATCTATCTCTTGTATGTAGCAGTTTACTTGATTGGTTTTTAAACACATATTAACACTTAAACACATACATTCCATCCATTAACTGTAATTAACTATATTTCTATTTTTTCTGGTTATCATATTTATTCTTTTTCTTTACTGCGCACCTTCCCCTTTCCTGCCTTTTCTCACACTTTAACCTTCAGTATACCATTTCAACCTGGGTACAATGGACTCCTTTAAAAAAATTTTTTTAAGGCCATTTCACAACTAATTTACAGGAGAATTAATGGATAATGAAAAGTAGCTTTATTAGAAATTTTAATAAGAATTTAAACATCACAAGACTCTTTGTTCTAAGTAATTTTTTACATACAAACATAAGAGATGAAAGAACACTACCACAGGACCTTTTTTTTTAGCAAAAGGGAATGGTTCATGTTTGTGCTGCAAAATATTCCTATTGAGTGACTAACTGGAAGAGAATACCCTATTTCGTTTTTTCCTTAGACATATACCGTGCATTCATCAGAAATATATATTGTGTGTCGGGTTCCCTGGTGGCCTCGTGCTTAGGATTATGGGCTTTCACTGCCGTGGCCCAGGTTCAATCCCTGGTCAGGGAACTGAGATCCTGCAAGCTGCATGGCGTGGCCAAAAAAAAAAAAGAACTATATTGTGTTTTCATCAATTCTTGAGTTTGAAATAATTTGAAATATATTTTCATATAGGATATGATCATCTCAAGTCTCATAATCTGAGATTTCACGTACATGATCAATTTCACTAACACATATGATCAACTTCACTATTGTAGTAGAGTTCAGAGAAGTGATATCCAACAGAACTTTCTGCAATGATGAAAACGTTTTATATCTCTGCAGTCCAATATGGTAGCCATAGTGAAATGAGGCTAACAGTTACATTCTCTCTACATAACCAGTTCATGATTGGTGTGACTGAGAAACTAAATTTTAAATTCTATTAATTTTAGTATAAATATGGTAGCCATGTGGCAAGTGGCTACCATATTGGACAACTCAGGTCTGGAGTGCTATTTCTCTTTCTGCACTGATCTTTTTTTTGGGGGAGGGGGGTGGGGGAAACATGCTTGTGCGATCTTAGTTCCCAGACCAGGGATTGAACCTGGGCCCTTAGCATTGAGAGCACGGAGTCCTAACCACTGGACTGCCAGGAAATTCCCTGCACTTATCTTTTGATCTGTATGTCTCCCATCTTCTTTTATACCTTTCTGAAGGAGGATGCAATTCTTGAGCAATGTAATTTAAAAAACCCTGAAAAGTGACTATTTCACTATTGCATCTTCTATTCAGGACATTCCACCATCCTTGCTTTATTATTGTTTTAGTCTATTTTAGCACAGTAGGAAATAATTAATGGTAATGATGAAATCCTAGAATTAAGTAGCAAAATATTTCAAGATACAGGAACAGTAAGATAACCTGACATCCCATAATGTACCTTAGATTTATACAAAGGGTCTGATGTACCCATATGGTAACTGCAAGACAGAATGATATTTTAAAAAACAAGTAAAACTTCTCTGTTCTTTGGAAGATCTTGAAGAAAGAATAAAAGTCATAAAATACCAACCCTGATAAGTAGTTAGAACTGCTCAAAAAAGAAAATAAAAAACTAAAATTAGGCCACCTAATCCTGATGGTATACTTATTTTTTAGTTCCACTGGCCTGGAAGCCATGGATTTTATTTCTTTTCTTTTCATGGGTACTCCTAAGTTAAAAAAGAAATAAAAGCAGCAGCAGCAGCAGCAAACATGTATTAAGTGCTTATATGTACTAAGTAGTGTTCTAATGGCTTTATATGTATTTCACTTAACCCTCCCTGCAACATTATGAGGAAGTTTAACTGTCATTTTCACTTACAGATGAGAAAATTCAGGCACAGGAACGTGAAGTAACCTTAATATCATACAGCCAGTGAAGGATAAGCTAGAATTTCATCCGGGTAGTCTGGCTGCAGAGCCACAAAAATAGCTATTCATTTTTGTAAGATGCCCTAAAGTTTGTCGGTATCTCTGTACTCACTTCTTGTGAACAAGATAAGAATAGTAGCATTCTTGACTCAATGTAATCCCCTTTCTTCCAACTTTCTTGTTATTGTCTAGTATTTTGGTCCTACTTTTTAAAATATTATAAATATTTACAATCAATACTCAACTTGATTAACATAGTTTACCAATTCTTTGCTCACAACATATTCTTTTATTCAATTCCTCCCTCTAGTGTACTATTCTTCCTGCTCAACTACATCCTTCAGTTCTTGCATCAAGTTTTTATAAGTGATGAACTCTTAGGGGTCTCATTCTTGCTGATACTTTAGATGGGTACAGAAGTCAAGATTAACAGTTATATTCCCTGTACATTTTGAGGAAAAAGTATCCCAAAAGTATCATTTTCTTCTGGAAATTATTGTTCTGATAAATATACCATTAATATGACTGATATTTTGGTACAGGTACTCTGGCTTTTTTCATCATTTTAAAGAACTCCTTATTTTTTATGTTCTGCAATTTCACTATTGAGCATTTAGAAGTAAATTTTTTAGAGTATTTATCCTGCTAAGCCATTGTTAATTAATGTACAATTTCAATATAGAAACTTAGGTTTTACTTCAATTCTAAAAACTGTCTCATTAAATATTGTTTCTCTACTACTTTATCTAATCTCTCCTAAAATTTCTTTTGGACAGATGTTTAAATATTTCTATCAATCCTCTTAATTTTTTTTTTGCGGTACGCGGGCCTCTCACTGTTGTGGCCTCTCCCGTTGCGGAGCACAGGCTCTGGATGCGCAGGCTCAGCGGCCATGGCTCACGGGCCCAGCTGCTCTGCTGCACGTGGGATCCTCCCGGACCAGGGCACGAACCCGCGTCCCCTGCATTGGCAGGCGGACTCAACCACTGCACCACCAGGGAAGCCCAATCCTCTTAATTTAAAAAAATTTTTCATTTTGCTACCTTCTGGGTGAATTCTTACGTTCCAAGATTATGTGATTATGTTCCAAAGCACTAATTATTTTATTGATTGTATTCAGTATAATACATCTACTGAGTTTAGTTAAATGATTTCTATAGCGTTCTCTTTTTATATCTATTTGTTAATTGGTATGTATTTAATTTTGGTTTTCTTTTATGGGTATTACTCATTCCTTTATCTCCCTGATGACCTTAAATATATTTAGTTATTTTAAGACTGTTCTTCACAGACTAAGGATTTACTTGAAAGACAATATCAACTATTTCCCTACTCCAGCACAAAAGGAAACATACTATAAACACTGTACTATGATTTTCTTTTTTCCCACTAAGCAAACAAATCTTGAAGATAATTCTTTAACAGTATACAAAGAGTATTTTCTTTTCTTTTTAGTAAAGATGTTGACCTGTTTTGTTTTTTTTAGGGTTAGCTTTTCTTGTGTGTTTTTGAATTTTTGTTTGCAGGTTTATCACAAGTCAAAGTTGCACGTGTGAGTAGTAGTGGTGGGGGGGTGTGGGATATGTTTATGTGCTTACCTCACCTTAACAGCTTTTCATTTGCCGCCACCTCTCACTCAAGCCTCCCACTCCAGAATGAGGTTTGTAACTGCTACAGATGGCTCTTCCTGGAGATGCAGTCACTACATCATGGGCAGGCTAGCTCAGACCTTATCTAGGAGGTTTCATTGTTTCCTTCTACCACTGTGGATGTGCAATTTACATAAGCCCTATCCCTCAGCAGTGTTCACACAGCCCTTTTCAACTCCTTCTTGACTCAGCCCCCTAGTTCCTTGAGTAGTGAACAAACAAGTACTGTACCTCCCTTATCCAATCTGTCCACCAGTATAGTTTTGGTCTCTATCCTGAAAAAAATGAACTTTCAGAGCATCAGCCTGCTTCTAAATCAGATTCAGGAAGACCCACATATTTAGTCCCTACTTAACACATTTTTTAAATGTGTTAAGGTTAATTTTTATTTTGTTATTAAGCACCAATGTATTTTCATTCTGAGAGGCAGTGCCTAACTGAATTCCACAGGGGGTATCTCAATTGTATCCTCAATAGCCATGTATGAGAAAGCACCATGAGTATATTATCCAACTTTTAGGTTTTTGCCTAATAGGTGAACAATATCATTTTCCTTTGATTTGGATTTCTCTTACTTTGAGGTTAACAACTTCTCATATGCTTACAAGCTATTTGCATTTAATTTTCTGTCAATTATCTATTCACATCTTTGCCCACTTTTTATGAGGTTGCAGGAGCTTTTAAAATTGAGTTTGCAGGCTTCCCTGGTGGTCCAGTGGTTAAGAATCCGCCTGCCAATGCAGGGGACACGGGTTTGAGCCCTTGTCCAGGAAGATCCCACATGCCGCGGAGCAACTAAGCCCGTGCGCCACAACTACTGAAGCCCGTGTGCCTACAGCCTGTTCTCAGCAACAAGGGAAGCCACCGCAATGAGAAGCCCGCACACCGCAATGAAGAGTAGCCCCCGCTCGACACAACTAGAGAAAGCCCACGCAGCAACTAAGACCCAACACAGCCAAAAATAAATAAATTAATTAAAAAAAATTGAGTTTGCAGGGTTTATATATAAGGAAGACCACCCTTTGTGATATGAATTGCAGATAAGTTTTGCTAGTTATTAATCTGTATTCTGATTGTCGTATTATGATGTTTTTTGGCATTCAGTGTTTTTAAAATTGTGGTAAAGAAGACACACAACTTAAAACTTAACATCTTAATCATTTTTTAAGTGTACAGTATAATTGTGTTAACTATATGGATCTTGTTGTGCAACAGATCTTTAGAACTTTTTCATCTTGCAATACTGAAACTCTATAACCACTGAACAACTCCTCCTTTCCCGCTCCCCTTAGCCCCCATTCTGGCAACCACCATTCTGAGTTTGACTTGTTTAAGATACCTCATATAAGTAGACTTATGCAGTATTTGTGACTGGTTTATTTCATCTAGCATAATCTCCTCAAGGTTTATCCATGTTGTAGCATATGACAGGATTTCCTTTTTTTTTTTTTTTTTTTTTAAGGCTGAACAGTATTTCATTGTATGTATATATCACATTTTTCTTTATCCATTCAGAGACTGTTTTAATGCAGTAAAAATTATCCATTATTTTATGAATTCTGGATTCAATTTAAAGTCTTCCCCACACCAAAATTATAAAAAGACTTCTTTAATCTTTTCTTCTATTACTTTCATGGCTTTATTTTTCATTGATCCATTTGGTATATGTGTGAAATACAGATCCAAGTTCTTTCATATGACTATCCAGCTGTCCCCAGTTAACTGAACAGTTTATCTTTCCCACAGATTTGAGATGTCACCTTTATGATATTCTTACCTGGACTTCCTATTCTGTTCCACTGATCCATGTGTGTTTGTTGGCTGGTACTGTGCCTGTTTTGTGTATTTTACCTTTATATCTTAATTTCTGGAAAGGCGAGTTCTCCCTCAGTTCTCTTTATTTTTTCAGCTCTCCTGGCTATTCTTGCTTATTTTTCCTTGCTAACTTTGGAATCAGCACGTCTAGTTTAAAAAATTAATTTATAAATTACCTCAGTGGGAATTGTTACTATATTATTCTTCCTATCCAGAAAACATGTCTTTTTATTTGTTCAAGGTTTGTGTCTTTCAATTAAATATTTCCTACTACTGACATGTTTCCACTTTTCCTCATATTTTCTATAATTTCTGCTTAACCTAGGTTGCTATTTTAGTTGATATACAGATATTTACAACTATTAAACTTTCACTGCACTGTTTAAGAATTCATACTCTTTACTTATTGCTTTTTAGTATGAACTCCACCTTGTATATTAAGATCATGACGCCCCTAAATTCCTTTCACTTTGCCATCTTTTATTTTTTAAATTAATTTTTATCGGAGTATAGTTGCTTTACAATGTTGTGTTAGTTTCTACTGTACAGCAAAATGAATCAGCCATACATATATGTATATCCCCTCCCTTTTGGACTTCCTTCCCATTCAGGTCACGACAGTGCATTAGGTAGAATTTCCTGTGCTATACAGCATGTTCTCATTAGTTATCCATTTTATACTCAATAGTGTATCTGTGTCAATCCCAATCTCCCAATTCCTCCCACACCCCATCCCCCTTGGTATCCATACATTTCTTCTCTACGTCTGTGTCTCTATTTCTGCTTAACAAATAGGATCATCTATACCATTTTTCTAGATTTCACATACATGCGTTAATACACAATATTTGTTTTTCTCTTTCTGACTTACTTCACTCTGTATGATAGTCTCTAGGTCCATCCACACCCCTACAAATGACCCAATTTCATTCCTTTTTATGGCCAAGTAATATGCCATTGTATATATGTACCACATCTTCTTTACCCATTCCTCTGTTGATGGACATTTATGTTGCGCTTCCACATCCTGTCTATTGTAAATAGTACTGCTATGAACACTGGGGTGCATGTAACTTTTTTTTTTTTAAATAAAGGGAATTTTAAAAAATTAACTAATGAATTTTATTTTTGGCTGCACTGGGTCTTTGTTACTGCACAGGCTTTCTCTAGTTGCAGCGAGCGGGGGCTACTCTTTGTTGCAGTGCTTGGGCTTCTCACTGTGGTGGCTTCTCTTGTTGCGGAGCACGGGCTCTAGGTGTGTGGGCTTCAGTAGTTGTGGTACATGGGCTCAGTAGTTGAAGTTTGTGGGCTTTACAGCACAGGCTCAGTAGTTGTGGCACATGGGCTTAGTTGCCCTGCGGCATGTGAGATCTTCCTGGACCAGGGCTCAAACCCGTGTCCCCTGCATTGGCAGGCGGATTCTTAACCACTGCGCCACCAGGGAAGTCCCTGCATGTATCTTTTTTTCTTTTAATTTTGTTTATTTATTTATTTTTGGCTGTGTTGGGTCTTCGTTTCTGTGTGAGGGCTTTCTCTAGTTGCGGCAAGTGGGGGCCACTCTTCATGGCGGTGCGCAGGCCTCTCACTATCGTGGCCTCTCTTGTTGTGGAGCACAGGCTCCAGACGCGCAAGGCTCAGTAGTTGTGGCTCACTGGCCTAGTTGCTCCGCGGCATGTGGGATCTTCCCAGACCAGGGCTCGAACCCGTGTCCCCTGCACTGGCAGGCAGATTCTCAACCACTGCGCCACCAGGGAAGTCCCTGCATGTATCTTTTTGAATTATGGCTTTCTCTGGGTATATGCCCAGTAGTGGGATTGCTGGGTCATACAGTAGTTCTAGTTTTAGTCTTTTAAGGAACCTCCATCTTTTAAAATGTTAACCTTCACAATCATTTTCTTGTTAAGTATATACTTTGTATAAGCTACAGAATTCGTTTTGCCTCAAATCCAATCGGAAAATCTTCTTTTTAAGGTGAGTTAAGCCTATTTATATTTTTTTTATATAAAAGATATGCTTGGTCTTAGTACTGCCATGTTTTGTTACATGTGTGGCTGTATATGAATATCCTTTCAACAGATGATGTTTTATTTTTGATAGGTTTGTAGTTCTTTCAATATTTAGTAAGGTTTTATTTTTGTTCTAAGGGTTAACTTTCATATTATGACTTAGAATTCCACTAGATTTTTATATTTTTAAGGTAATACCTATTAGTCCCTTAATAAGAACAATGTTAAACATGTTTCCTCTTCCTCTCCTTACCTAATTCAATCAATAGTATTATCTTTAGCATTTCCTTTGAAGTGTTAAACATGTTTATACTTCTACTTGATTTATGATCTTTAAATACTGTTTTGACTACCAGTAATTACAATGAGGTAGTCTATAAACTTCCTTCTCTCAAATTGTATTAGTTTTTATCATTTCTACATCATCAAGGTATATAACATTATGATTTGTCATCATAATCTCCACATTTGTTTTAGGCTTTAGGGTTATTTTATATATATATATATATATATTTTTTTATTTTTTCCCAATGGTTACAACCAATCCTTTCCTCAGATGTCTCTCGGCTGGCTGAAGTTTATACTTTAACAGTTTCCTCAAGAAGGGCTCATGTATATACAGTATTCCCTAAGTTCTGTTTATACCTTTCACACTTGATGAATGGCATAACTGGATATGTAATCTTTGGCTCTCACTCTGCTTCCTTATCTTGTAAACGTTGCTCTACCATTTTCTGGTATTGAATGTTGTACAGAAATCTGAGGCCAGCCTAACATCAAACCCTTGTAAAGAACTTTGTAGGGGGGATGAGGAGGGTAGTTGGCTGTCCAAAGGAATCTTTATCTTTATGACCATTCTGGTCAGTTTTCCCTGGCACAGGTGCCCTTTCAATAGGTACATTTCAGTTCAGCTAGGTTTTAACTGTACGTATAAAAATTTGTTCTATTGCACTGTTTTGGTTTTCTTATATATGAGTTTTAATTTTAAGGGTGCTGGATCTATTGTCTTTTCTGTCATTTTCTGAAAATTTATCTCACATTTAATCACCTCCTGCTGCCTTCCTTGTCTTTTTTCCCCTGAGTTCCTGCATTTCTTGTGTTCTTTTTTTTGTAGAAGAATTTTTAAACATTTTTCCAACTCTAGAAAAGTATGGTTAAATGGTGGGCCACAATTTTCATGTGCTCTGTAGCAATATTTTTCTAATCAGGGTCCTTTGTTCTTTGGAAGTTCTACTGCCATGTCAGCCTCTTTTGTATTTGTCATCAAAAAATAAATTGGATTTTTCCTTAACCAGCTGTTTACATAGCTTCCAGGAATAAGGATGGGGAGAGGGGGTGTGAAGGACCGACGTCACAGTCCAAAGACTCTCCTCCTTTGATGCTAGAGAGAATAGGAAGAAAAGTTGGTTCCTGTACATACTGCTCTGTGTAAATGTAGCTCTACCTTTTCTTCTTTTCTGAATCAAACCAGGTATTTCTGTCACCAACCCTGTCATCACAAACAAGAGATTTAGCTTTTGAACTTCAAGGTGAACCCTTAACTTCAATAAATATATTTAAGCTCGCACCTTCTGCTCCTTCTCAAGATACTTTTGATAGCCTTTAAACATAATTTGGAGTCTACATTTTATATCTTTCAGTTCACTGAAAATGAAAGTCGAAGTATTTTTCTTATTTTCTCCTTCTTATTCTTTTTTTTTTTGCAGTACGCCAGCCTCTCACTGTTGTGGCCTCTCCCGTTGTGGAGCACAGGCTCCGGACGCACAGACTCCGCGGCACGTGGAATCTTCCCGGACCGGGGCACGAACCCACGTCCCCTGAATCTGCAGGTGGACTCTCAACCACTGCGCCATCAGGGAAGCCCTCTCCTTCTTATTCTTAATTTTTATGACTTCTAGAGGGGAAAGATGTAGAATTATGCAGCTATAATCATGCCAGAAGTCTGACTATTAATTATGTGTGCATGTTTAATCTATCACTGTTGTCTTTGGAAAGGTGGGGAATCTCAATGCTGGAACTCATAGGGCCGATCCTGATGATTTCTCCTTACAGTGTAACTTATAATAGAAAAAAATTAGAAGGAACCTGCCTAACAGTAGAGGAATGACCAAATAAATTCAAGTATACATAAAATACAGCATGCAGCCATTAAAGAATATATACATACATGCATACATATTTATAGTGGGAAAATAATGATATGTTGAATAATAAGGGAAAATACAAAATTATATACAGTATTATTCCAATGAAAATATATAATGCTACATGTATTTCTATGTATTATATTTATAGCAAATGAAATGTGTAAGTTTTTTCTCTAGTCTGTTTCATTGTTGCTAATTTTCAATTTCTCATTATGCTTGTCTGAATTTTCAAAGTTTTCTTGGGAAATGCATAATTGATTAGTCATTACTCCCTGCTTTCTAAAAGCAGGTAACTGCAGTTCAAGTGATCATTTTCATGTAACAAATATTTCCTAGAAATATGTGTTTTTAAAAAGTGATACATGGGAGGGGCTTCCCTGGTGGCACAGTAGTTAAGAATCCGCCTGCCGATTCAGGGGACACGGGTTCGAGCCCGGTCTGGGAAGATCCCACATGCTGTGGAGCAACTAAACCTGTGCGCTACAACTACTGAGCCTGCGCTCTAGAGCCTGCGAGCCACAACTACTGAAGCCTGCACACCTAGAGCCCGTGCTCTGCAACAAGAGAAGCCACCGCAGTGAGAAGCCTGCTCTCTGCAATTGGAGAAAGCCTGCTTGCAGCAAGGAAGACCCAATACAGCCAAAAATAAAATAAGTAAATTTATATATTAAAAAAAAGTGATACATGGGAGATAATGATTACTGATAATAGCATAATATAGTAATTCAAACTTTATTCAGGCTGTTTAATCAGAAAGTCATGGATTCTACTTGGAATAAAGTGATCAATAACTGATGGCTATTAATATTATAACTACTAAATAGTAATTATAATGATTATTATTATAAAAATTCCTTATGTTGTTTTCCCATGGATATCAAGATAGCTAATTGCTACTTAAGTGCTTTCAAAAACATTTTCTTCTTGTTATGCTTAATATATAAATTCTACATAATTTCTATTGTGTATTACAAGTCCTTTCACTGATATTAGATATCTAGTAATAAGGAAAATACATTCTGGTGAGTTTTCAGAAACTCTGTTGCCAAACAGTATTATAAACAAAACATTCAGGGCATGGAACGAGATAAAATGAGCTTACCACATAAAATATTATCAAATCTTTACCAATAATCCTTCACACATTAAGCATAAATGGCCCTACCAACAACTGTAAATGACAGTAAGCACCTGACATTGGGATATAAGTAACTACCAAGAAGGCATGGGGGTAAAAAGGAAGTGATCAAATACATAAGTCAAACAACCACTGAGTTCAAAATTTTCTAACAGTGTGTGTGTATGTGTATGTATACATACAGATTAGCAATGTGTATGGTTCATTCAAGAACAGTATGTAGATGAGTCTGTCAAGAGAAGATCATAGAAAAATAGGCAGCCAAAGTGTTAAAGACTGAATTCTGGGCTATAGGATTTAGATTAACCCACAGGTGGTAGAGTAAAGCCTTGAAGACAGTAGAGTGACTACCTCCACTTTAATTTCCTTATTGGAAAAGAAACACCAACATAAAGTAAACTGAGAGATGAACAGAGTATGAGGACAGAGTAAAAAGTCTCTGTCCCGGTAACTCTTCCAAGCCCTTTGTCCAGCCCATTTCCTCTTACTAAGAATGTTATTTTGTCCCTTTCCTCTGTGACATACTTGTTCTTCATGATCTAGTTAAAGTATCCACTTTCTCTGAGAAGTCTTTCCAAACCATTTTAACCCTCAGACTAGTTTCCTTAACGGTGGGATTACTTTTTTTAAACAAATTCGGTACCAGGAACTAGCAAAGTGTTGCAGGTCTATTATATTTCAACAAACAAACAAACTCATAGAAAAAGAGATCAGATTTGTGGTTATTAGAGGTGGGGGGGTGTCGGGAAGGGGGAACTGGATGAAGGTGGTCAAAAGATACAAACTTATAGGTACCAGGGATGTAACATTCAACATGATAAATATAATTAACACTGCTGTATGTTATATATCAAAGTTAACAAAGTAAATCCTAAGGGTTCTCATCACAAGGAAAAACCTTTTTTTCTATTTCTTTAATTTTGTAACTGTATGAGATGACAGATGTTCACTAAACTTACCGTGGTAATCATTCCATGGTGTATATAAGTCAAATCATTATGCTATACACCTTAAATGTATAGAGTGCTGCATGTCAATTATATCTCAATAAAACTGGAAGAAAAAATGCAAATATTCTTTTGACTCAGTAACTCACTTTTATGAAACTACTGAAATTGTGACATAAACATATAAAGACATTTGTACAACACTGAAATCCTATAATAGCAAAAAAAGTACCTAAATGTTAATCAATAGAGGTACATTTAATATAAATTGTGGTACATTCACATAATGGACTATTCAACTAAAAAAGAATGAGGTAACTTTTTATATTGTTATTAAAAAAAATAAAAGCTCAAGATATATTTAAGTAAAAAGAAAAATTTACAAATTAACACATACAGTGTGGTTTCTTTTTAATGAAAAAAGTATGTGGGGCTCCCCTGGTGGCACAGTGGTTGAGAATCTGCCTGCCAGTGCAGGGGTTCCGGGTTCGAGCCCTGGTCCGGGAAGATCCCACATGCCGTGGAGCAAGTAAGCCTGTGCGCCACAACTACTGAGCCTGTGCTCTAGAGCTCGTGAACCACAACTACTGAGCCCACGTGCCACAACTACTGAAGCCCGCGCCTACAGCCCATGCTCCGCAACAAGAGAAACCAGTGCAATGAGAAGCCCGCGTAACGCAACAAAGAGTAGCCCCCGATTGCCGCAGAGAAAACCTGCACACAGTAACAAAGACCCAATGCAGCCAAATAACTCTATTTTTTAAAAGAAGTATGTGTATTTATATATACATGCATTAAACAAACTCAAAAGTAAACACAATTAACAGTTACCTCTGGTGAGTAGGATAGAGGAAAAGAACTGACTTCTTTAAGTTTCATATACTTCTGTATTCATTAATTCATTTAGCAACCATTTAAAAATTTCTAGAGTGCCAGGCACTCATGATTTATACCACCCACTTGGCACACATTAAATGTCTTTTGAGAGAATATTTCATATTTCCGTTTATCCACTGAGCCATAAACATCTTGAAGGCAAGCTCTTACTTTCCCACAGCAACAACCATAACCATGAATGTTTAGAGATGCACACATACATGTAAAAATATTTTTAAAAAGGAATGAACAGGTTATCAAATTCATGACTGGTTATTTCTGAGAAGGGTCAAAGTGCAGAGGGGAATGGGACGGCAGATAGTTTTTAAAAGAGGATTCAGCTTAATAAGTTCTATTTTATCTCTAAATTTTTTTCATAAAGACTCATATATATTAATTGTTTGTATGTTGGATAGGTGTAAATTTTTTTCTTCCAGTCTTTCGTTTGCCTTAACTTTGTTTTTTCACCTTTCTTGCATAGATCTTTCAATTTATTTTACACAGTCAATTTCCTGATGTTTCTTTAATGACTTTTGGATTTTTTTGGCCTTGCTTAGGAAAAAAGTACTTTCTTCTCAGATTTTTAAAAAACACTGAGCTCTTACTAGGAGAACATTATCCTAAGTGAAATAAGCCTGTTACAGAAGAACAAATACTATATGATTCCACTTATATGAAGTACCTAAAATAGTCAAACTCACAGAAGCAGAGAGTAGAATCGTGGCTGCCAAGGGCTGGGGGAAGGGGAAATGAAGAGTTGCTATTCAATGCGTATAGAATTTCAGTTATGAAAGATAAATAAGCTCTTGAGATCTGATGTACAACATCTTGCCTATAGTTAACAATACTGTATCGTATGCTTAAAAATTTGTTAGAAGAGTAGATCTCACGCTACATGTTTTTACTACAAAAAAATTTTTTTAATCAAAAATTTTCAGCTCCTTAATCATTTGGAATGTATTTCTTGTTATTGTACAAAGTAGGAAATTAACTGAATGTTTTTCCAAATGAATAATCAATGGTCTCAATACTATTTAGTGAATAGTAAATCACTTCCTTATTGACTGAAATACCACCAGTATCATAAATGGACACTTGAATTTGTAGTGAAAAAAAAAAAAAAAGCTTTACCTCTTCAAAAGCATTAACCAGTTTTTACACATCTGAAATCAGTTACACTGGGAATCAACATATTAATCTATTGTCAAATATGGTTTACCTTACACTGAATAATATCAATATTTATTCCAACCAGTCACAGCCAAAACAAAACAACAACAAAAAAATTAAGTCAACCAATAAAAAACAAACTAAAATCTTACTTGCATATTCTTTTTAAGTTACTAAGAGAAGTATTCTAGAAAAAATTAATTTTGTTTAGTTCAACTAAGGAATTACAGAGAAGTTTATCAGATCAACAGGTTTAACAAATCACTAGACTGAAAAATGAACAAAATGATAATGAAACTCCAGAAAGAGAACAGATAACACCGGGACTTCCCTGGTGGTGCAGCAGTTAAGAATCCACCTGCCAATGCAGTGGACTCAGGTTCGAGCCCTGGTATTGGAAGGTCCCACATGCCGCAGAGCAACTAAGCCCGTGCGCCACAACTACTGAGCCCGTGTGCCACAATTACTGAGCCCGTGTGCCACAACTACTGAGCCCATGTGCCACAACTACTGAGCCCATGTGCCACAACTGCTGAAGCCTGCACCCTAGAGCCTGTGCTCCACAAGAAAAGCCACCACAATGAGAAGCCTGCCCACCACAAAAAAAGAGTAGCCCCTGCTCACCACAACTAGAGAAAGCCCACACACAGCATCAAAGACCCAACGCAGCCAAAACATATATAAATAATAAATCTATATTAAAAAAAACAGGTAACACCATCATCATTGATTGGGAGTAAGGAAACCTGTGTTCTAATTCTAACCTGAGCAAGTGAATAAACCTCAAGAATTGGCACTATGGTTCTATTTCCAACATTCTATAATTTCTAATTTATTATCTCTAAGATAATTTAAATATCTAATAATAGTAGCTACCACCAAAGAAAAGTACATAGTCTTTAGTGAGATGTTATTTCCACCAGTATAGATCATCAATCTAATTTAAATTCATTTTCTCTAGCCATCTTCTGAAAATATAGAAAAATAACTGAGCAACATATTTCTTTTAAGACTTATTTTCAACCATGTGAAAGTAATTCTTTTTTTTTTTTAACTGAAGTATAGTTGATTTACAATGTTGTGCTAGTTTCTGGTGTACAGCAAAGTGATTCAGTTATACATATATATTTTTTCATATTCTTTTCTATTATGGTTTATAACAGGATATTGAATATAGTTCCCTGTGCTCTACAGTAGGACCTTGTTGTTTGTGTATTTTATATATAGTAGTTTGTATCTGCTAAACCTAAACTCCTTATTTATCCCTCCCCACCGTCTTTCCCCCTTGGTACCCATAAAGTTGTTTTCTATGTCTGTGAGTCTGTTTCTGTTTTGTAAATAAGCTCATTTGTGTCATACTTCAGATTCCACATATAAGTGATAACATAGGATATTTATCTTTCTCTCTTACTTCACTTAGTATGATAATCTCTAGGTCCATCCATGTTGCTGCAAATGACATTATTTCATTCTTTTTTGTCTGAATAGTATTCCATTGTGTATACATGCCACATCTTCTTTATTTGTTCATCTGCTGATGGGCATTTAGGTGGCTTCCAAGTCTTAGCTATTGAGAATAGTGCTGCTATGAACATTGGGGTGCATGTATCTTTTCCAATTAGAGTTTTCTCTGGATATATGCCCATAAGTGGGATTACTGAATCATATGGCAACTCTATTTTTAGTTTTTTAAGGAACTTCCGTACTGTTTTCCATAGTGGCTGCACCAATTTACATTCCCACCAACAGTGTAGGAGGGTTCCCTTTTCTCCACATCCTCTCCAGCTTTTGTTATTTGTAGACTTTTAAATGATGGCCAAAAAAAAAAAAAAAAAATGATGGCCATTCTGACCGGTGTGAGGTGGTACTTCATTGTAGTTCTGATTTGTATTTCTCTAATAATTAGTGATGTTGAGCACCTTTTCAAGTGCCTGTTGGCCATCTGTATGTCTTCTTTGGAGAGATGCCTATTTAGGTCTTCTCCCCATTTTCTGACTGGCTTGTTTTTTTTTTTTGTTATTGAGTTTTATGAGCTGTGTATTTCGGAAATTAAGCCCTGTGGATCATTTGCAAATATTTTCTCCCAGTCTGTAGGCTGTCTTTTCGTTTTATGGTTTCTTTGGCTGTGCAAAAGCTTCTAAGTTTGATTAGGTCCCATTTATTTATTTTTGCTTTTATTTCTATCACCTTGGGAGACTGACCTAAGAAAACACTGGTACAATTTATGTCAGAGAATGTTTGCCTATGTCCTCTTCTAGGAGTTTTATGGCATCATGCCTTATATTTAAGTCTTTAAGCCATTTTGAGTTTATTTTTGTATATGATATGAGGGAGTGTTCTAACTTCACTGATTTACATGCAGCTGTCCAGTTTTTCCAACATCACTTTCTGAACAGACTGTCTTTTCTCCATTGTATATTCTTGCCCCCTTTGTTGAAGATTGACTGTAGGTATGTGGGTTTATTTCTGGGCTCTCTATTCTGTTCCACTGATCCATATGCCCGTTTTTGTGCCAATACCACTCTGTTTTGATTACTGTAGCTTTGCAGTATCGTCTGATGTCTGGGAGAGTTATGCCTCCAGCTTTGTTCTTTTTCCTCAGGATTGCGTTGGCAATTCTGGGTCCCTTTACAGTTCCCTATAAATTTTAGGATTATTTGTTCTAGTTCTGTGAAAAAGGTCATGGGTTATTTGATAAGGATCACATTAAATCTGTAGACTGCTTTGGGAAGTAGGGCCATTTTAACAAAATTGATTCTTCCAATTGGAGAGTATGAGATATCTTTCCATTTCTTTGAATCATTTTCAATTCCTTTATCAATGTTACATAGTTCTCAGCATAGTTTTTCACCTCCTTGATCAGGTTTATTCCTAATTTTTTTTTGATGCAATTTTAAAAGTGACTGTTTTTTTACTTTCCCTGAAAGTTCTTAATTTGCCCTTTAGCTTATTACTCTTTAGAATAACACTTAAGTTTTTCTAATAGACATATCTTTTTTTCAACCATTCCAACATCACTACGATACAACTTCCTGTGTTTACATGCACACACACACTTTAGGATGATTCATTCAACTACAGACCAAATCACTTTCTGCTATAGCTACTTCTGGCTCAACATTTCTAAGCTACTGCTCATTTTTTGGTTATTTCTACAAAGATTAAAGCACATTTGTTTGTTCATTTTTTCTTAACAGACTATTCAAAGTAATTTGATTTCTATTTTTGGTTTTTCAAGTACTCAACCTCATCACATTTAAAACAATTATCAATGAAGTTAATATGCTTGGTCATTTAAATCAGTGATTATGTGAACAAATTTGAGTCCAGGAAAGGAAGGTGAAGGGAAAAAGAAACAACCATTTAGTAAATATCTATTTGCAAATGTCTAGCACTATTTTTACAAGTTGTAGCTTCCATATAATACAACTTCAAGTTCCCCCAACTGTCACAACATCAGTATGACTGCTTCATAAAAGAATAAAGTGTTTTATTTAAACCTGGCTCTGTTGTTCCTGTTCCCTCTTCAGCTACCAAGTCACTACTTCAGAAAAACACTTTAAATATATCTGTAATCAGGTCTTCATAAAACTATGTTGATCACTATCTAGAATCTACATTTAATGACTGATTTGCCCTAAACCACATTAATAGCCCCTACTTAAAAATAAATAAATAAATAAATAAAGCCAAACAGTTCACCTCATTCAATGAAAGTTTTAGTGTATTTTGTAAGAGGTAAATGCTTGTTTTCTCCTGGTTTGGGTTTATAGAGATAATCAGAAGACTAGTCAGGTGAGTGTGAGATAAGTTAATCCCCAATCTAATTACTAAAGTTAACTTCAAAGGCCCGTATTTTTTGAACGACATTGTCAGGTTCTTATTTATTCCCAAACACATTAGATTCCACAGTCCAAAACTTCTTAGAATATAGTATCTTAGAAGGGGAGGAATGTGGCTTTTTAAAAAACTGATAACGATGAAACAATTTCCCTTAGCAATCCCTGTTTGAACTTAATAAACTGATAGCCATTAATTTCTTCAGAGCTAACACCAGTTTTATGAAAAAAAATAGTCCCCCTGTATAAAATTATCAAATAGACATGAATCCACACCACCAGGGTACAGAGGAAGTAGCCATCTGTTGTGAACAATAATAAATCTTTTTTCCCCTAACTATCCAGTTCATTTGCACACTTAATTTCCATCTTCCATCATTCAGCCAGGCATGTAATTAAAATATTATTTGTATGTATTTACTACCATAATCTACAGTCAGAAACTTATCCTGGGAAGACAGTATCACTGGCTCAAAGTTCCAAATATCAAATTTTGTTTTTAATTCTGAATTCCTGATCATCAGTTATCCTCATTTCCTATATATGATATTAGCCAATTACTATCCTAAAGTTATAATAAATACAAAACCCCAAAATGTCCATAAATTAGTAAGTACTTAAAACACACTTACAGCATTGAAAAATGTAGAGTTTTAAGCTTTTATTCATATTTAAAATGACCCACGTGGGGACTATGTCATCAAACCAAGCAGAATGAGTTCACATCACAATCAGAACTATTAAATTCTTTAAAATAAATACAAACCTCCCTCCTTCCAGATTCCATATACAGTCTTCGAAAAACGAAGAATTATAGAAAGAATTAAAAAAATCATCTCACCTCCACCATCCTAAGACACTACTGTTAACATTTTACCAAAAAATTTTAGACACTTCACAATATCAAGAGTGCCTATTCCCAGTTTCACTGTGTGTATGTGTGTGTTATCAAAGTATGTCTATGATTGGTATGTAAACTTTACAGACCCTGGACAAGTTCACTACATCCAGATCTCCCAGCTCAGTTTTTCAGTTTTAAAGACTTCAGCTAAGAGGTTCTCAAACCAAGTAATTCAGAAATAGAGAACAGGTTCCCCATGAGATGTGGCAACAGAGATACTAAGACAGAATCAGAAAAATCTATGAAGGCACCCTGAGAGTTACGACTACTAGGTATGTGGGATTACAGATGCTATGAAGAACCCGAAAGTGTTGTTTTATTTCTGCAGTTGAGCTTAAATTCTAGCAACATAATCTAACTTTAACCTACTCTCAGTTTCTGCATATACGGGCGAAACAATGAATGTAATGAAGAAGGGCAAATACTATGAAAACAAGATGAATGACCCCAACTCTGGGTAATTTCCTTCACTAGGCACGTGTTTCTTTCTCAGTTACGTAGAAACACTATAACTTGGCTTAATGTTTGAGCTGCAACAACTTTCTAAGTGTGGCACAAAGGTAATTCAACGAATGATTAAAGGGTAAAACATAAACCGAAGAATAGGGAGTCATAACAAAACTTCATCTTAATAGCATTTACTGAAAACTCTCTAAGAGAGTATGGTCTCGGCAAACAGTCTAAAGATAAGGTTATAAATGAAACTCCAGATACATACACCTACACACACACACACACATATTCATTCTTAAAAAATATGTACCAGAAGACAATGAAAATAATACCAACATGCTTATTTCAAGTCATCTTGATCTCAGATGTTATTTATATTCAGTCTCTAGCTCAACTTTAAGTTCCATCAAGGCAAGAAATATATCTGTATAGCAATACCCAAATTCAGACCTCACTTATTTATACTGGTAACTCAAATGATACAGAAAGAGTTTCAGACCACCTCAAAAGTCAGCTTATTTAAAATCTCCTAATTTAGAAATGAGATTAAGAAACAACTGCAGAAAAAAGAATAAGCCACTTTGAAAAAGCTCAGGCTCCTTATCCCTCCCAAACTTAACAAGCATGGCTATGGTTAAAAATAATGATTAAAAAAAAAGTAAAGGAAGGTGACAGTCTTCTCCACACTGCTTGTTGTAGACAAGAAAGAACAACTGTTAGTACTAACACTGGACTGTTAAGTGCTGAAAGAGCAGACATGAAATAATGAAATCTTACTCCTTTGGTATCTGAGGCTACTGTATCATCAGTTTCAAGCAAGTAGTTCTTTAAGAACAGCGCCCATCTGTCAATCTCAGGGAATACTTGTATCATAGGGTATACAAGCTTATAAATCACTAGCACTTCAGCACAATCTTTCACTTCAGGAAGAACTTATCGATGATGCTGGCAAAGGCACTTTTACACCTTCCCATATGAAAGGAACGAAGAGATGTAGACAAGGACTAAAAAAACAACTCTGAGAGCAAAATGTGCCCCAATTTTTCTGTGAAAGTTTTATAATTTATAAATAAGCTGAATGTAAGATAACAAAGGATAATCAATATATGCAGAAAAACAAGAAATAAAATGAAACTGACCAAACAATAGCAAAATATTTTCACAGGAGTTAAAAGGATAAGTTTAAAAAAGTAGTAAGAAACAGGGTTCCAAACAAAAAAGGACAAACAAAATTATGGCAGTAGCAAAAAGAAACAACAGTTTTTGGACTTAAGACTCAGAATTACATATTAAGGTCCACAGTAGTTTTAAAAATCCCTGAATATTAAAAAAAAAAAAAATCCCTGAATATAAAAAAGATTTCCCCTCTCCTCAAAATAACCCAACCTATGATCTCTGGGGAAAATTAAAGCATATTAAGTTGATGGGTAAACTGCCTAATACCAGACTGTTAAAGGATACATAAGTGGAATCATCAAAAAATTTAAGAAAAACACTAAAATTTGAAATAAAATAGTTTCAACAACATAATTATAAGAGGCCATATTCATATCTGTCTTAAAGCTGTTTTATCTTCCATTTCTTGTGAAGTAAATGGAAGTTTTGCCCTTGGAAAAGATAAAGATGGCATATGTTGAGGTATAAAACTTAAAGGGAATGTGTATATGTGCTCATGAAGATAAATATAAAATGCTCATAGCAGCACTATTCCTGACAGCCAAATACAGAAACAACTCTATATCCATCAGTTATAGAATGGATAAATTGTAGTTTATTCATACAATGTAATCTTATTCAGCAACAAGAATGAACTATTGCTACAAGCAACAACATGGACGAAACTGACATACAAATATTAAGCAAAATAAGTCAAACAATCAGGAATACATACTAGATGATTATATTTATTTTTTTTGTATTTTATTTTTTTATTATTATTATTATTTTTTTGCGGTACACGGGCCTCTCACTGTTGTGGCCTCTCCCGTTGTGGAGCACAGGCTCCGGACACGCAGGCCCAGCGGCCATGGCTCACAGGCCCAGCCGCTCCGTGGCATGTGGGATCTTCCCAGACCAGGGCACGAACCTGTGTTCCCTGCATCAGCAGGCGGACTCTCAACCACTGTGCCACCAGGGAAGCCCTTATTATTATTTTTTTAAACATCTTCATTGGAGTATAACTGCTTTACAGTGGTGTGTTAGTTTCTGCTTTATAACAAAATGAATCAGCTATACATATACATATATTAGATGATTACATTTAAAGTTCAAAAACAGGTAAAACTAACTCAAGCAGTTAGAAAGATAGGGTTGGGGGTAGTGACTGGGAAGGCACTGGTGGGGGTGGGAGATACTTCTGGGATGCTGGTAGTTTATTTCTTGATCTAGGTATTACTGATTACACAGATATGTTCACTTTGTGAAAAGTCATCAAGCTGTACATCAGTGATTTGTGTGCACTTGTATACTTTCACCAAAACCTTAAGTTGGAAAAAACCAATAGGGTCTTCCCTGGTGGTCCAGTGGTAAAGAATCCGCCATACAATGCAGGGGATGTGGGTTCGATCCCTGGTCAGGGAACTAAGAGCCCACGTGCCCTGGGGCAACTAAGCCTGCGCACCACAACTACTGAGCTCACACGCCTCAACTAGAGAGCCTGCATGCCGAAAACTACAGAGCCCGTGCACCCTGAAGCCCAGGCGCAACAACTAGAGAGAGAAAACCCACATGCCACAACTAGAGAGAGAAGCCCGCGTTCTGCAACTAAAGGTCCCATGCGCCTCAAAGAAGATCCCCCATGCCGCAACTAAGACCCAATGTAGCCAAAAATAAATAAATAAATAAATCTTAAAATAAACTAATAAAAGTTATTTCTACAATTTAAATAACTATATGTAGTTATATATATAGTACATACACATATAGATATATAAAGTTACATATAGACAGTTTCTAATCAAATGACCATTGTTAATGTAAATGACCCATACATACTGTCACTTGTACCTGCTCAAATTCTTTCTCTTTTCTCCAAACCATCAACTCAAAATTACTCTTTTGGGGGGAAGAAAAAGTGAAACTATAGACAAAATTTTAGGTTCAGAAGTAGTCGATTAGGAAAAATAAATATGTAAGGTAAGTGATTCTTGCAAAAATCTTCCACTCTCCCCCTCCTCTGATGTGCTCATTTTGCCTCTGAGGGAGCACTCCTACCCAAAATGTCTTTCTCCAAATTGCTTATTTCTCCTACTTTTACTGAGCTTAAAATATGAAAATTTGACCAAATAATCAGTTTCTTAAAATGCAAATATATTTCAAAGGATTACAAAGATATCAGTCATTCGCACACAACTGTGAATAGCTGTGTCTACGTTTTTAAATTGAGGCATAGTTGATGTACAGTATTATATAAGTTTCAGGTGTACAACACAGTGATTCAAAGTTCTGTGTCTACTTTTAACAAATAACTGTAAATAAGAAATTTCTTCTATATAAAGAAGGAAAATGAGCAATTCCACAATTTCTTTTATAATACAATTGGTTTGCCAAAAATACTCGATTTCAAAATATAGTGTCTTCACCCATCTCCATTTATTTTAAACAAGTCTTGTTTGATCTTCTCTGACATGATACAAACTTGAGTGACTCCTACTTACCATTGTTGAATTCTACTCACTTCTAATTTTCCTTAAAGCCTGTTATTTTTTTCTTTTTTCAAAAAAGTAGATCAATTACTAATGACATATATATACACACCAACCCTCAAAACTATAACAGGTGACTATGCCTTCCCTTTTCCCCACTCCCTTTCTCCTAAGTGTTAGAAGTCTCATAAAGCCATGTGTTCTTACGCATACATATGTATGTATGTATACACATATATACACACATTATATATATATTTATATACTATGGATGCAAGATACAAAATCAATACTTGAGTGCAAAAAGAATTCTCATATCTAAACCCAAGTAGAGTCAGCAAACCAGTAAAGGCTAAACTCATGCAAGTCAGTTATCAACACATGGTACTAAAGAAACCAATGCCAAAGGGTGAATCCACATAGTAGCCAGTTAATTCCACACAAACTTGCAGCAATCAAAGATTCTGACACAACCCAACTCAACCATATGAGTGCTGAGTGTACACTACGGGAAAACTGTGAAACTAAGATTATCACTGTTACCAGAAAAATAATTTTAAAGCACAGTTTCTTACTCCATTTCTATCAGTAGAAATATTTCTAAGCTTTGAGAAAAGAGAAAAGTAGGCTCTCTTCACAAAAAAGATGAATGGCACCTCATCTCTAATGATATGTGAAAGTACACATTAATGTTTTTTGGATTTTTTGGGGGTTTTTTTGGCCACACCACGCAGTATGCGGAACTTCCCGGACCAGGGATCGAACCCGTGCCCCCTGCCCTGGAAGCACAGAGTCTTAACCACTGGACCACCAGGGAAGTCCCATTAATGCTTTTTAAGGTTTAGCCACCAGTTGAGAGAATGTTTTCTCCTTTTTTGAACACAGTCATACAATTTTCCATCTGTTAGAAGGGCAGAACACTTGACAACTAGATTTTTAAAAATTGGGAGAATAAACAACTAACTTAAATGATTTGCATTTGCTTTTAACTATGCTATCTTATTTGGGGTGTTTTAAAATAAAAAAATACACAGCGCATTCATTTTCAAAGTAAAGTAAATATTTTCAATATTTGCCTTCAATTACAATAAATTATGTAAAGGAAGTCACTTAGTTTCATTTTTCTATTTTCTAAGGATTAAGTTTAGGCACATTTTTTGTGTTAACCAAACTTATATAAAAACCCAAAGCTATGCATGTAAAGACACCAAGCTACGGTAAGAAAAGGATATTTAGTCTACAAACCTGTCAAAATTCCTACTGAAGTCTAATTTAACTCACATTTTTTTCCTTCCTGAAATAGTCCAGTCTATAACTATGAACTAAAAAATGACTTAACACCCTTTATTCATAACTTATGAGTAATTCAAGGGAAATCTACCCTTCTCTGCACAATGAGTGCTTAGTGATCTCATCAACAAACTGGAAAAACATGTGAGCCAATCAGTGCAATCTCATCTGGAGACAAATCTACATGAGGTAAAATTATGATCAGAAAGCTACTCAGAAGACATGAAACCAAATGATTTAACAAGCATTGGCATCAGACTACTGTATCTGCCTCCGACAGAAAAGATGGGATAAGACAGGGGACTGATGTGCTGCAAGGGCTAGGTTATTCCTTTCTGTAAAAGTGATGGAGATATTCTGCCAAATGTATTTCAGTATCTTCCCCTGTTTATGGAAAGACCAGGTGATATAAATCAATTTCGAAATTCTTCTCTGCTACTTACCAAGCGTATTCACTGCTACGTTAACAGCCATCGTAGAGAATTGCTAAGAGGGACAGTATATAAGAAAAGTGTCTGGCACAGACTCTAGTACATAAGAAGAAACAGAGTCACTGTTTATTATTATTCCAAATACCCATTTCTTCCATTTCTTATTCTTTTTTCAAAGAATATTTCAATTCATTAGATATAAGATTAGTGATTTATAACTGCAAATCAGTTTCTCTGAGATTATACCACATCACCCAGACTGCATTTTGGGATATGACGGAAACTCTTTAGCGACTCATACACATTTTATCTCTTAGGTTTAGTTTTATAAATGGCTGCTTCAATTCCTTACTATTATTTTTAATATTTAAAAGAGCTGCCATTTATTGAGCATCTACCATATGCTAGGTACTTTACTATCTCTTATCTTTACAATTACTGCTAAGACAAGTGTTACCGTCCCTATTTTAAAGATAATAAAGCAAGGCTCAGAGAGGTTACATTGTTTGCCCCATGTCAAATAGCTCACTACTGGTATAGCTAGGATTAGAACCCACATCTAGCTAGCTCTAACTCTGAGCTCTAGCCATCATACTACCCCCAACTGTCTCATCCCTTATATTTTGCTTCTTTATAATTTTATTTTCAGAGGGTAACAACTGCAATTTGGGGGTACCTTGCTTACAACCTCACATATTAAACAGAGTTCTCTGGAAGACAAGAATGTAATTTAAATGACTGATAAATTTGAGAAATGGAAGGTCTAAAACAGAGTACCCTTCAGAGACCAATGGGACAAAATAGATACAAAATAAGGGTAACTTGTTAGGAATAAAAGAGGGAACAATAAGAGACCTCAAGTTGAAATAACTCATTACTATAGACTGTTTATTTTCAAAATTAAAACAAATAGAAAAAAAAAAACTGAGAAAATACTCACTAGCCTTGAATTCTGCCAAACTTAAGTTCAAGGGTCCTCACTAACTGGGTCTTTGTTGCCTTACCTGGTAGGTCTCCAAGCTGGTTGGCCTTTCCTCGGGTTTGCCAGCATTTCCAGTAATGAAAGAGACAAACACTATAGGGACAACCCTTAGGCCTTATCAGCAGAACTCTAACAACAGTATTGTCACTATCCCATTTCTATTCCTCAAATAATTTCTAAGTGTTGAGAAACAGGCCACACACACACATGCACACACGCATACAGACACAGTTGAGTGGCATCTCTCTTCTAAGGCCATGTAAATATTTTGAAGGTTTAGCCACAAGATGGGAAAGCAGTGACCCACAGTACATAATTCCTAAAAGAGGAAAAATCAGGTTCCTTGTCCAGAACTCTTCTATCTATAAAGGTTGCAGAAGTTCCTTATTCTGTATGCAGTAGGAAGAACCCGAAGGTAAAATAATGGGCTAAAACCCCACAGAAAAGTATAATTAGCACGCATGAATAGAACACTAAGGACACTGTTGCATATAATAAATATGTAGCTACATCAGAAATATTTTATGTAATACTATACATACTGAACTACTTGAAAAGTTCACTTAAAAAAAAAAAAAGACTATAATTCCAGGATAACAGGTGAGATTTTAATCCCACAAATATGGGATTAAAGAGACTGATTACATTTTTACTCTATATAATTATTTCAGACTAGAAGTTAATAGCAAAATCCATTAATATACTGTATTCATTGCATTTCTTGAACTATAAATGATCACAGTTAAAATTTCAGTACTTCAATCTTATGAATTTCCCAATAACTAGAAAATTACACTTATTTTCCAAAACTTCCATATCAAGATTTTCAGAAGTCAAATTCCATCTTTTATTAAAACATAATAAATGAGAAATTAATAGCAGACATAATAATCAATCAATAGACTGATGCCAGGTCGGAGAATTTGGTAGCTGAAGGCAGGTTTAGGAAAGGGACTTTTTAATTTTAAATCACGTGCATTTAATACCTATTCAAAGTAATCAATTTTAACAACTAGAAACTGAAAATGCTCAGAATACATAGCACTTCTGCAGACTTGTAAGCTTTCCTCATACATAGTTCTAAAAAAAGACTACCAAATAGATTTCAAGATAAATTCAGCAGAACAAGTTACAAAAACTAAATCCTTTTAGGATTTTAAAAGAAAACGAATATGTAAAATCCAACCCCACACTACTTTCAGTTTCACTGAATCTGCAATATATTATCAAAGGGTCCCTATGTGGAACACAAATTATTTTCTACCAGCTTAAAGTGGTATGTGAAATCCTAAACTCAGGATTTTAAATTAACAGCCTAAAAATGCTCATGATTTGTATTCCTTCTTTAGACAGTGGACCATTTCAGGTAAAATGAATGAAGAAAGCATTCCATGAAACACGGAGGCTGATTATTTCTCAATGTGGGGTGTAAGAAAATCTCCCCCAAGAAAGGCTTTGAAAAGTCCTCATAAGATTTCACTCCATAAGGCTGTTTCTTTCTTCTTTAAACATTGGCCATTACAAACATTCAAATACAAAGGAGGTGTCAAGGAAGTTTTTAGACTAATTAACATGAGGGCAAAGAAGCAACTAAAAACCAGTTCTGACAGAATTTTTGCTTGAAAAAATACACTATCCTATAACTTTTATTACTATAAAAGCCTTAAGTCCACCCTTTACATGAAATAAGTGATTCTTTTATATAGATTGAATTAACTTAAGATGCCTTGAAACAGTCTCACTTCAATTCCCTACTTGGAAAGCTGTCTTGATGCACTATTATGTAACTCTATCTAAGACTCTAATGCAAGAGTTACATATCCATTAAAAGTTAGTAAAAAGTAAAACATGCACACGCACAACATTAGCTGTAGTTCCTTCATTACCTTGTCAAAATTATGAAACCCAGCATATTTTCAAACAAACAAAAAACCTTTCCTATTTAAACCAGAAATAGTGACACTTTGCATACTCCATAAAACTGTTAAAATGAAAAGCATTCTTCTTGGCTACTAGCTTCTGATCATTATGAGAACTGTACATTTAAAATATAATCAAAATGCCAATTTTCAAAGAATGACATATGTTTTACATAAAACTAGCAAAATCTTTTTTATTTTAGTCTTTTAATTCATCTTAACGTTTCATTCATTTTGAGGCCATTTATTTGCCCTCCAAAAGACCCACAGCATTTTCCCTGAAGGCTAATCAGCAAGTTCTTTCCCCCTCTGTGCCAACATAGAATCTCCAGAACAGTTCCTACCAGCAGCAGCAAAGTAACAACCCTACAGTGAATATGATTTACCATTTGGTTGGGCACATACTGAAATTCTGATTCATGAACATCTTAGTCAGTTTATGGATATCAATGAAAAGAAAAATGACACTCCGGCATGTGACTGCCAACTACCAAGTCACTTTACTTCAAAAGGAAATAGACTTTAGAAGCTAATAATTTCAAACAAATGAAGAAAAGTGACCAAGATATAAGGACCTCAACTAAGTCTGAAAATACACACAAATCGTGAAAAGGAGATTCAGAATTAACATTTAAAACTACACAATGAGACTAAGTTTGGCTGAAAGGATCTGATCCACTGTTAACGTAAATTAACAAATCAGTACATCTTGGAAAAGCTTACTTCTAGCAACAGAATCCGTATTATGATTTCAATCCAGGGTCACTGTTTTCTCAAAAAATAGTCAACTCTATTACATATAGTACCAATTCTGGAAGAAGACTTGAATATTATTTGAATGGAACACAGGAGAACCCTGATATGCAAATGTAAAAGGAAATGTTGAAACTACAAATATTTTTAATTTACAAAAAAATTATAAATGTATCCAAGAATCATTAAAACACATTACCAATAATGCTGCACAAGACCTCTAACTGGCTTGAAACATCACATTCTTTCAAGCAACATATAGAAAACTGCTTTCACAAGGACTATCTGTAGCAGTGACTAGTGAAAACCCTTTAAACTATTTTTCAGATTATCATCTCCCTCTTTCATTTGTTAAGTATTTTGATCAAGAACAATAAAACAATTTTTAAGGAAAGAATGTATAATTTTAAAAAAGCATTTAATCTTAATTCCCTTAATCAAAGGAGGTGTGACAACCAACGCACATAAAATTAACCTTAATCCGCCAACGAAAACACGCAAAATGTCTCCTAACAATTCTCCTCCTCCTTAAAACAACCGTATACATAAATATGGTACTGACCTCCACCCCCACTGAGAGCAGCTAATAAAGAGAATAGTTGCATTTGGAGACCAAGGTGCAACACCCCACATCCTGAACCTCCCCAAATAACCACATCTTCAAAGTAGAACTGAACATTATTTTTGCTAAAGCAAGAATCCAACCCTCCGGAGCCTCAGCCCTTAGACAATGGTGGTTACCAGACAGAGCTGCACAGTTGAGTCCAAATGACACATTTCACTAGGCCTTGGACACAACACACACACACACACACACACACACACACACACACACACACACACACACAGATATGCACACACACTCTCTCTCCCGAGGGGCCAGTTCTAAGGAAGGGGCGTTCAAATCCCACTGGGAGATGGAGGAGTAGCACAGTGGCCTGGGGGTACGCCGGGGCGGGGGGACAGGCGAGAGGGGTGTAGATAGAGCGGAAGGGTAACTGCACTGCACACGAGGGAGGGGGCTGGAAATGGCCGATGGATTCTACATTTACTTAAAGGTCTTGCTTTAACGGGTCCTTCCCCGGGGTTCTGTAACTAAAGCCAAACTGCGCAGCAAACATCGTGGGGTTGGGAGAAGAGAAGCTGCTCCCCCTACCCCGTGACTTAGGGAGGGGGGCGGGGGAAACAAGTTCCCCGGCCAACACCACCGACCACTCCGACTCCCCCTCTCCCCTCCTCCACAGGAAGGGGGAGGCTAACAGAGAAAAGGGGGAAAAACAAGTTCCCCAGCCAGCCCCAACCACCCGATCACTCCCAGCCGCTCCCCCCACCTCCTATTAGAAACGGGAGACCAAACCGTGGAAGACTGCCGAGAAGGGGGAAATCCCACCCTTCGCTCTTCCCCCACCCACCAACAGACTCCTGCGGGGTCCGTGAGCGAGCCGAGAAGCCAGAAGGATGGGTGGGGGGAGAGGGTGCTAAGCCCCCGAAACCAAACAAAGCGCGGCCTGAGCTAGAGCCCGGGCGAGTCGGGAAGCCGCGGCTTTTCCTGCCGGCCGGGGCCCAAGCCGGGCTGACACTGCGGCACCGGGGGACCCGCCTCCGCTCAACCTCCGTCTCCCACCCCTGGGCGCACAGGCCGCCCCCGCCCCGGCTTCCCTTCCCGCGGGTCCCGGTCAGCCGGGCGTCCGACCCGGCGGGCGGCGGGGAGGGAGCGCGGCCTTACCCCGCTCGCCGGCGTTGTTCCGCTCCTGGGGCAGCGGCGGAGGCGGCGGTGGCGGCGGCGGAGGCTGCTGCTGCTGCTGCTGCTGCGGCGGCGGCGGAGGCTGCTGCTGCGGTGGCTGCTGCTGGGGCGGCTGCGGCGGCGGCTGCTGCGGGGGTTGCTGCTGCTGCTGCTGTTGCTGCACCGGGCGCGGCCGCGACACTCGCCTGGGTCTCCGGTTGGCGGCTCGGACGGAGTTCATTTGCCGGGCTGAGGTGGCGGCGTCGGCGGAGGGACACACACACGCACACGCACCGCGAGCTCCGGGGCAGGAGAAGGGGGTGGGGAGAGGGGGGAGGAAGGAAAAGGGGTGAGAGGAAGGGGAGATGGTAAGGGCGGAGGAGCGAGCGAGACCCCGAGTCAAGAGAAAGGCCCGACGGAGACAGAGACCGAGCGAGGCCCGGCGGGCGGGCCTGACGCACGGGGAAGGCCGAGGCCGCCGGGCGGGGCGGCGGCGAGGGACGGAGACAGAAAGACGGGCAGAGCGAGAGAAAGAAAGAAAGGGCGTCCGCCCGCCTGGGGATCCCGAGGCGAAGCGCGGCGTCGGCGGCTGAGGAGACAGACCCCGGTCCCGCCGACTCCCGAGCGGCGTCTCCGGCGGCGGGGGGAGTGGGCGGGCGGGTGAGGAAGGGAGAAGGAGGAGAAGAGAGGGAGAGAAGGGAGGGAGGGAGCAGGGGGCGCCCGGCTCTTTTTTTTTTTTTCCTCTTCCTCCCCCCCACACCCCCTGAAAGAGATTTCTGAGAGGAATTTTTTCTCTCTTTCTTCGGCCTCTTCTCTCTCCTCCCCCCCTTCTCTCCTCGGCGAAGGGGAAATGAGTGTGAAGGGAGGAGATAGGGGGAAAAAGAGGCGTCGTCGTAACTCCTCCTTAAAGGAGCCTTTCCTTCTCCTCCTCAGCCCCGTCGCCGCTGCTTCTGCTGCTGCTCCGTGGCAGGAGGAGCCATTGACACCGCCGGAGCCGCCACTCGCCCAGTCGGTCCCTCCCCGCCGCGGGGCTGGCTAGGGGCGCGGGGGAGGGCCGCGGGGCGTCGGGGGAGGGGCGAATGGGCGGGGAAGTCGAGGGGCGGGGATTCCGGCAAAGAAGCCAATGGAAGGCGCTCATACAACCTTCGGGCCAATGGGGCCTCTGCTCTTATCGCCAAGTCCCTTCCTTCAACGCCCTGTTTCCTCTCTCGGGTTTCCTCCCTCCCCAGCCAAGGAGGGGGGAAGGAGGAGAGGGGGAGTGTGGTGGGGCGGGTGATAATGGGGAGGTATCAGGGCATATAATAGAGCGGGGGTTGGGTGAAGAGAGCGCTAGTGCGTAGCGACGATTCTGGGAGAGGAGGGGCTCGGAGGAAAGGGCGGGGGCTGCTGATGTAATGGGGAGAAGTGATTAATCCTTCGGTTCGCCGTTTCAACCTCGGCCCCCCCCCCCGCCCCCCGCTCGATTTTTTAAAGCGGAAAAAAGTAGAGCGAGGTAGCCAATCTTTGTAACTTGGGTTTTTTGTGGTAGGTAGGTCCAAAGTCTGAGCTGTAGGGAGCGCTAGAGATTCTGTGCCCTTTAGTCAAGCTGAGGGTATTTGCAAACCTTGGAGATCCACTTTACCGAGCTTGGAGCTTGGTAACCGAAGTTTGGAGTCGGTTCCTAATCGTAGTCTAAGAGGAGTCACCTAAATCTTGAAAACGTTTTGGTCAATAGGCAATAGACCTTTGGTCAATTTACTTTGGAGACGTGGTCTATATAATGTTTGGGGAAATAATATGTGAGAAAAGGAGAGAAGTAAATGTGTTGAGGTTGTGTTTAGTTTTTTTGTTTTTTGTTTTTTTTAAGATCTCACAAACTCAGAAAAAGAAGAAACCCCAAGGGGAATTACCTTTTGTATCTGTATCTGGTCCCCTCAGCAATCTCTCCCCAAGGAAAACGCGTTTTTATTCCCTAGCTGCTGTTGTGATGACTGAAAAAGTATCCTTTCTTAATTCTCTCCGCTCTCTTTTGTTTATCACTTTATGGAAATGATAAAACCGGCAGTTTAATGATTCTCTGATTTTCGACCTTTGGGTGATTTCTTTCTCGTTTGAGTTTGATCAGTTGCTGTCTTAGGTTTGAGATGGATGGCTAAGTGGTTACAAAGTACAATAAGGGAAGTAAGGGTGAGGGGGGAAAGTGTGTATTTTGGGAGTGGGGAGAGGGGCAGGGAGAGCCAGTATTATTGTGTAGGGTATTTGAGTTCCAGGTTTGATATGTGCCTCTAGGCAAAATACTTTACCTTTCTAGGTATCAGGGTCCCCTCACCTTTTAATAAGAATTTACTTTGGATTAAACAATCCTGTTTTCAATTTTTTTTAATTCTGTAATTTTGAGATGAGCTCTCTTTGGTCCTGAAAATGGAGAAACTTAGACCTAAGTTTCCTTCTCAAGAAAAAATTTGAGGAGGGAGACTTAGAAAACAACTGAAGAACTGCAGATTTTTATGGTTGTTAGCAAGGTGCAAATGGGTAAAATTTTAGATTTGTTTCAAATAACTGTAGGGGAAGAAAGGAAAATTACATGCTATCATACATATAAGTGGATCCATAATTCTGATTTTTTTTTTTATTTACTTTTTTTTTCAGAAAGAATTTAGTAGTTCCTTATGTATATCCATTACTATGTAAGGTGCTATGGGAGATAGCAAAAAGTAAAATAAAATGCAAAATTTGGGGCTTGTTTGTATTTTGGTATGGCAGAGTTGATTTAGTTAATTCAGGTGTACAAAGAAAACATAGCTTATTTTCTGTAATTTTTATCCGTCTTGAGTCCCCACATTATCTGTTTTCTTTTATAGGTAGATGCTGAATCTTACAGATTTTATTTCCCCACCTCCCACCCATTCCAAGATATATATGGGAGTTGAGGGATGCTGTATAAGGTATACATAGATGGAGTGTCTTTCACGTCTTCGGCATCCTAGATTTCTAAGTTTATTACGACAGTTCTCAGGCATGTGGCAGTAGGATGCCTTATTTTAACAAAACCAGTATATTATGATAATTTTCTGATAGGTGGAAGTGAAGTGTCAGGATAAAGGGAGTGCCTTTTTCTAATTCACACAGTAACTAGTGGGCTTGTAGAAGCCTGAGCTATGGGAAAGCTGACATGACCTCAGGGAAAGACCCTGCGCCATGCATGCCAGTCTTTGTGTTTTCCTTTGGTATGGAGTGTCTGGTATACTCTGAAAGCAGAACTGTTAGCCTCAGAGATAAAACTGCTCATTTTGTCCTGTTGAGAAGTTGTGCTGCTTTCTTTACTGAAGTCCACACCGAACCATTTGCCTTATACACTGCAACCTCTATACTGACCCCAGGCCTCTGCAGGTCCATTGATCCTCATGATAGTATTCCATATTCTCACTGAGACATATGGGAACTTCTGGATTCCCAGAATATCCCACGTAGGCCTTGATGAGCCAGGAGCTTTGCTTCAGGCTTATCTGTTGAGCCACCTCCCTCCACCAATGTTGCATTATTCTCCCTATGTCATTTTGAACATCCCATAAGCTGAAAGCAGAGTTCCTGGAAGACTCAGCCTCTCACAGGCATGCCCAGAGAAGCAAACCACTATCCCCATTTTTCTTGAATTACCCTATGTCTATAATATGTGAATACTTCAACTATATACCTCCAATTCTAGTTTTCATGCTGAGAAGGGACAGGAAGTAAGCACACCGGATCTGATTACCTTTTTCTGTCCTTTTTTCCATCATTTTTTAGGGCTGCAAGAGATGGATTTTTCTAACCCAACATTGTAAATCAACTATATTTCAATAAAAACGTTTTAAAAAAGAGGTGGATTTTTATTCTTCTTGTATGACAAGAGCTTTCCTTATGTACCATATCCTCTTCATTCTTGTGATGGCATCTGCTCTGCTCCCTTTTTCAGAGCCGTGATAGCTGATGGAGTGCAACAGAGAAGGTAGTTTAACAATAGTGGAGTATCTATTGGGAGATATTAAATATCCTATCCCCATATCACTGGTTCCTACATATTTTTAGTTTATCTTACAGGATTAAATGTTAGAGACTTCTTTGTGAAGAAGTGTTCAAAGCCATCTTAAAATTGTGGAACTTGGGAGTTGTTAGAACGGGCCTTGGAGATCATTTAATTCTCATTTTTGTATTTGATAGATTGGGAAACAAATTCAAAGAAATGAGGTGACAGAACCAAATCCCAAAACTACTTGGTGGCAAAGTTAATATCTGCACTAGACTTAGTGCCCTTTCCATTCACAGATATTATACACTCTTAATTCTTCCCGTGAAAACCTAAAATATTTCGGATGGTTTTAGCCATTGCCAGGTCCACCTGTGTTAGCAGATAATCCTGTCAGTTAGCTGCCACAGAAGTTATGTGTGAGAGAGAAAAAGGGGATTTTTATTTGGGGTAGGAGTCTTCCAGAATGATTTCAATATACACTTAGCATAATTTCAGAGGACTAAACTCCCTCAGGGTTTGCTCTCTCTTCAAGAATATTTGTGTTTGTTTTTTCTCAACTAATTACTGGTGCTTAACAGGTTAGTGTACTTAAAATTATTTGTTTATAAAACCTATCACAATAGGAGTGTGGAAAAAATAAGCCCTTTCATCATTTTAATACCTGGCAGGTGATATTTACTGTGATTTTTAAATGATAATTTTTACCATTTCAAAGATTCAGCTTCCCCTTTCTCTGTCATTCCGTCATCTAGTCCTAAGCCATCAGCACTCAGTTACATAAGACACCTGAAAACTGCTCACTCCTTTTATGTCATTTAGGAAATTAGTCTGATCTGAATACCGTTTTCCTGGAGGAATAACCAGCTGTTTAAAATATCCTTGTTAGAGTATGAATGACTTATCTCACTAAGCTGCAAAAATTCATTCTTTAGTACATGCTCAGATAATATTTTATCAGGAAGTGAAAATTAACTTGGAACTAAGGATTTAAATGTAATGTATATGTGGGAAAACCTGGTAAGCATGCAATCAAATGATCCTCATAATGGAGGTTATCTTTAAAAAAAATTATAGAATCTAACTTTAATACCTTTCCCTATGGAATAATAGAGACATAGCCCTATTAAAAGAAATTAATTATGTTCAGGATTTAGGATGGGCTGTGATAGACTGTTGTAAATCTTTATTTTTGCCTTTTAAAAGGAGAACCCAATTTCGAAGCATTGAGAGATGACTAGGCCAAACAATAAAAGGGTGTTGTATTATGAAAGGACTGGTAAGTGACTGAAGGGTGGGCAGATATGAGTGAAAGACCGTGACGGGGCTCTGCCACTTACTGGCTGTCTGATCTTGGGCAAATTACTTAACCTCTCTGTGCTTCAGTTTCTACATCTGTAAAATGGGTGTGATAATAGTCCTCATTTCATGGAATTGTGAGGATTATAAGATGCTTAGAACAGTGCTTGGTGTGTGGTAGGAGCTCAGTAAACTATTAGTTGTTATTGTCATTGCTGTTGGTATTGATGTTATTTCAGGCCCTACTTGATGATTTTCAAGATTACACAGACATTATATGTAGGGAAGTAAGTATGGCTCTTGTTATAAGAAAGTATGTCTAGAAAATGAATGATATTAGAAAAATATTTCAAAGGTACAGGGAAGATAACACCAAAAAGAAAGAGGCAGAGCAACAATAGGTAGAGATCAGGCATGGGTGGAAACTGATGGGAGAAGACCTATGCAGGATTGTCTCCACTCAAGCAATATTTGAACTGAGGATCTTGTGGCAGATGCAGAATATTCTGACATTTTTTCACTACGGGAGCCTCTCAAGAGAGAGTCTATGGAGTATGTCAGGAAACAAATGCATGGGCCTAGAAAGAGAAAGAAAGGAAGGAAGGGAGGGAGGGAGGGAGGAGGGAAGGAAGCGAAGATAAAAGAATGCAGCTGGAGGTTTATCTGTGTTATTGAAAGAACGGGGCCCATTTAAGTAGTATGTTAAAATTTAAAAACTCAGGCCTCAGGACTTACCTAGTGGTGCAGTGGTTAAGAATCCATCTTCCAATGCAGGGGACACGGGTTTGATCCCTGGAGCCTACACGCCACAACTAGAGAGAAGCCTGCACGAGGCAATGAAAGATCCCGCGTGCTGCAATGAAGATCCCGCGTGCCGCAACTAAGACCCAACACAGCCAAATAAACAGATAAATATTAAAAAAAAAAAGAACAAACCCAGCAACTCAGGCCTCCATGAAAGGAGTAGGAATTATAGAAAGAAATGGAACAGAAGTGGAAAAAGAAATGGCAGAAAGTAATACATGAAGTGGCACAAGTCACTCAAGGACTAGAGAATTTGAAAGGTAAAGGAAGAGGGCTTTAGAGGAGCACATGTCAGAGGATATATTAGACCCTCTATGATCCTGAGATTATGGCCTATGCAGGCATCAATAGAAGCTTCGGATTCGGGAATTTGTTGAATGATAATCCAGCTAAGATACATTTCAGGAAAGAGGATCTTGGAAGCAAGGTTAATACACCTAAGGGGTTCTAGAACAGGATACAGTGGCAGCAGCTGTGTCATAAAGTTTAAAAAGACTTGGGGTCCTACTGGAGATGGACAAATACCCTAAGAAGATCAGATAAGCATGGACTGCAGGGATGCCTATTACCAAATGTGCCATGCTGCATTCACTATGGAAAAGGAAGCAGTGTCACTCAACAGAGACCAGGCTCAATTTAACACTGGGCTTCCAGGCCAGAAACACCAGATTCAAAAGGGAAATGGAAACAGAAGTGTTCAAAACATGGGAAGGATATCAAGAGAAAGAAAGAAGATTTGGGTGTGATCTAGTAGACACTGAAGATGCTACCACTGTAAACCTCCCCATGTCTCTGTACCCAGTTGGGCCCTTATGCCCATTCTTGAGTTAATCTCTGGCAAGCATGAGGGGATTACTCTTAGGCCAATAAGAATTGCCCCTGAAGCTTTAGATGTGGTCAGCTGGACAGAGGAGATGTGGGTCCCTTTTTGGGAGAAGGAGGAAGATGTTATGTAGAAAGTCAACCCTGTCCTTATTAAAAGCAGCTATGTCCTATGTCACGGTTAACCTCTTGATGGGAAATTTATCCCATCTGAATTTAAATTCACATATAGTAGTTGGAAAACTGACGTGTTCTAATAGGCATCTTGGCATGGCGAAAACCAAAATGATGTTCTCCATTTTTTGTTCCCTGTGTGTTACTCCCCTTCTCCCAGATAACACTAAGTCTGCTGCAATCTCTAACAAGCAACAGCAACGAGGGTCCATACACTGGGTTCTAGGAATATCATTTTGTTTGCAAAATGCTGTTACTGCAGGAGTCACATTTGCGTTTACATTTATGGGACACAAGATATTCGGGTGGATTACTTCAATTTTGATGGTACTGAAGGTGCTACACCCATGGTAATGGCAGAAGGCTCAGAGCGCAGTGGCTGCTGAGGGAGTCCAAACCCCAAGGCATTTGAGGGAGAATCTTCTGACAGAGACTGAAAAGATCAGGAAACTAGGGAGAAGAGTAATTGCACTTTACTGTCTTTGGAGTTTAATTTACACTAGGAAGAAGAATTCATTTTGGGCTTGACTTTCTGTGGTAATTTAATAATAGGGAGGGCTTAACATTATTCCATTTTCAACCATACTTTGTTGTTTTATTTGGACGTTTAAAAGTATCTTCTCTGTTGAGCAGTTTTGGACAATATTATTAGGCATAATTTCAGATGGGAAATAAACTAGGGAGTGAATTTTTTTTTGATAGGTAAGAAGTGGATTTATTTAGAGAGAAACACACTCTACAGAGAGTGTGGGCCATCTCAGAAGGTGAGAAAGGCTGGGAGTGAATATTTAGCCTAGGGTATAGGACAGCCCTGAAGCTAAATTGATTAATGACCTGTTATGACCCATTACAGAAACTCTTTGGAGAACTAACTTAGCTGTGCATCTCATTGGTCCCAGGAAGTTACAGTGAGGAGCAGTGGTAGTAAATGAAGGAGCTGCTAATCTCTCCTAGTTGGACAATCCTGGCTGAACTGAGGTTTGATTATTAAGGCCCTTTGTTAAGGAGAGAATAAATAATGGGTTATGCGGGGTGTTGTGTAGCATCTCTCATTGCATTTCTGCCAGAGCTCATGAAGGAGGAAACTTCCATCTAAGCTTCTGCCTCTATCTACCCTCTTATTAGATGTTCCATATGGAAGAAGTGACTAGTCTGGTCAGAGACTCTGGGGACATTTCCCTAGAGGGAGGGATCGTGACACTGAAAGACACTTTCCTTTCGTATGGATCCTAATGCCTGCTATTTCATTTCCTACTCCAGGAGCAGCAGGCTGTTTTGCATATACTTTCTCCATGTAGTAAGCAAATCAAGAGGCGGGGTGGGGGTAAAGGAGTGAGGGTGGACTACTCTGCTAAGGAGGCTTAAACTTCCTCCTTTTCCCTCTTGATTCCTAAGTTCATGGGTCTGGCAGTCCAATCTCATCCTGGCACCTGGTCGGGTAGGTGGACTTAAGCTCAGCTATTAATACCTAAGAACCTGAGTCTTATTCTTATCCTTACTCTTACTCTTCTGGCACACTTGAGGAAGTCACAGGACTTAGATTTGGGATTGGAAAAGCAAGAGGCCTCACTTAGATGCCTTGGCCTCCACCCAGCCTTGACTCAAGCTTCACTTTAAGTTGTATACTTCCTGCTTACTAATAAAATGGTTCTGGGGTTCTCATTGGGACATAGTACAGGTGTGCATACTCCCTCAGGTAAGCCAGCCAGAGGAAGAGGTGGGGGTAGGATTTGAGTTTGGTATTCTACTCCAAATTTCTAACACAATTTTTGGGGACAGATGGTTATTTTCTACATTTTAAAGCCATGGACGTGTCTTACAAGAGGTTGTCTAGCTCAGAAATTCCCAAAAGAAAAATGAAGAAAGAATAAGAACTTCAGAAAAGTTAGAACTGTTTTTGTGATATATAAACTAGAAAAAACAAAAACAAAAGAACTTGTAATATTCAGTATATTTTGAGTAAGACTTTGTGGCTATACTTTACCTGTATGCTTGATGAGTAGTAATATTGCTATTCAAGTTCCAGGTGATGTAAAATGAAAGACAATTCCAAATAAGTGGAAATATTGTTATATTCAATGCATGTAATAAATTCTTTATATTAACCATAACGAGCTATACATTTTATATTAATAGAAAATGAATTTTTTTCTGCCCTTAGCTATTTAAAGAATATTAGCTTGAGGGGGTGCCAGCTTGTTCCTTTTCCGAGGTCTCCCACATGACTTGAGCCAGTCCTTTCTCAGTCTTTCCCTCTATCATGTGTCTAGTGTTGCTTAGTTTGTGCCACCTACAGCCCAGCTCTCAAACTCCATGGCTCTTTCTGAAAAAGATAAGCTATTGTAAGGAATGATGAGGGTGGAGAGGTGGACAAGGGTAAAAACTGCAAAGATAAGTAGACCCACTACATACCTATGAGAACGGCCAAAATGCAGAACACTGTCAGCACCAAATGCTGGTGAGGATGTGGAGCAAAAGGAATTCTTATTCATTGCTGGTGGGAACGCAAAATGGTACAGCTTCTTTGAAAGACAGTTTCCCAGTTTTTTACAAAACTAACTATACTCTTACCATATATATGATCCAGCAATCACACTCCTTGGTATTTACCCAAGGGAATTGAAAACTTATGTCCACACAAAAACCTGCACACAGATGTTTATAGCAGCTTTACCCATAATTGACAAAACTTGGAAGCAATCAAGATATCCTTCAGTAGGTGAATGCATAAATATGTGGTATATCCAGGTAATGGAATATTATTCAGCACTAAAAAGAAATGATCTATCAAGCTGTGAAAAGACATAGAAGAACTTTAAATGTACATTAGTAAGTGAAAGAAGCCAATATGGGGACTTCCCTGGTGGTCCAGTGGTTAAGACTCTGTGCTTCCAATGCAGGGGGCATGGGTTCAATCCCTCGTCAGAGAACTAAGATCCCACATGCTGCACGGTGCAGCCAAAAAGAAAAAAAAAAGCCAATATGAAAAGACTACACACTGTGTGATTCCAACTTTATGACATTCTGAAAAAGTTAAAACTATGGAGATGGCAAGAAGATTAATGGTTGCCAGGAGTTAGGGTGGAGGGAGGGATGAATGGGCAGAGCACATATGACTTTTAGGGCAGTGAAACTACTCTGTATGATACTATGATACTATGATGGTGGATTCATGTCATTATATATTTGTCCAAACACATAGAATGTGCAATACCAAGAGTGAACCCTAATGTAAACTATGGACTTTGGGTGATAATGATGTGTCAATGTAGGTTCATCACTTGTAATAAATGTATCACTCTGATGGGGAATGTTAATAATGGGGGAGGCTATGCACGTGTGGTGACAGGGGGTAATGGGAACTATCTATACTTTTTGTTCAATATTGCTGTGAATCCAAAACTGCTCTAAAGAAGTAAAGTACTAGAAAAAAATGCAAAAAGCAAACTTTTCTTCTAAAAGAGAAAAAAAAATTCAGTTTTCTGTTTTATTTTCCAAAAAAGCTATATTGCCAAACAGATTATCCACACATATGATGGACATTCACTCTCCAAATGCTGCTCTAGAGAGAAAAGGGTGATAAGCCTCATACATGTGTCAACAATGTCAAATGACATTGGCTCTATGGGGCTCCTGCCACTGTCATTTCTATTTAGTGAATAATTAAGGTCAGCACTTAGATTTATTTATAAAACAACTGTTGAGAAAATGTTAGTGTTTTTGTTTACTACACAGCTGGAGAAGGGGCGTTGGTGTGGAGGTCAAGGTTTGGGGATATGAACACATTGGGGAGTCTTACCCAATCCATTCTCATGACTTCCCCTCCCCCATCTCAAGACAGCCTCTGACACTAGAAATTTACACTTACGGAAATTGAAAATTAGTGAACTGATCTTTCTGTATAAGTAAAACCCTCCAAGCTACTACTTACCTAGGATCACAAATGAAAGGAGTCAGACTTTTGAAAACAAACAGATCAACAGATTAAACACCCTCTAGAGTTCTAATAGTCCTAGTTAAAAACCCTTAGTTAAAAAGTAAACAATTAAGAGATACTCATCAAAGGTGGATAGCTTTTAGCATAGAAGCTTGTAATTTGGGGGTGTGGGGGGCTGGGGAACACTACTTGCAATACATCTTGTCCTAACAAGAAGGTAATAGAGCTCTCCAGTCATTTCAGAACTCATTTAAAGGGCCAGGCTTGTGACACAGATCATCTTTATTATGTGACTTATTTTAACGAATGCTTAACATAATATTGAGGGTATTTCTGTTTTAAAATATAGTTCGTTATATTCATTAAAGGTCAGAATCCTTTTGGGAAGTAGGCAGGGCAACGATTGCTCACCTACAAACCAGGTTAGGGTGAACAAATACAACCAGATATTCTTGAAGTCTCCACTGATGAGCCCCTTTTCAAACGCTACTTCTTGAACCTAAATGTTTTCCCCTATTCCCGTTGACTCCAACCTCTAGCGTCGTACCTTTGATGACTTGGATTCTGATCTCTTTTTGTTCCTTACCTTGTTTCCTGTTTGCTGGATCTGCTTCTCCCAAGGTCCTAATCTCTATGTTGTGGACCCTGGGCCGGAAATTTGACCAAGATTTCCTGTTTCCTTGCTTGATAATTTATTTTGGCACTGTAATGAAGTAGAAAAAAACATGAACTTTGCAGTCCAGCAGACGTGGGTTTAAATCCTGACTATACCAGTAACTGGTGGTCTGCTTTGGGTACTGTACCTCTCTGAGGATCAGTTTCCTTTTTGGTAAAATGAGGATATCAATGCCCACCTTAAACTATGGTTGTGGTTGGAAGTAGATAGTGGAGATGGTTGCACAACATTATGTCACTGAATTGCGCAGCTAAAAATGGTTAAAATGTGATATTTCATGTTATGTATATTTTACCACAATTTTTAAAAAAGAAAAAAACATGGTTGTGAGTATTAGTCTCTGTGGAACCTCCATTACAATGCCTGGCACATAGTGGGCTCTCAACCAGTAACAGCTGTACAGCATAGGATATTTTACATTGCAAGTAACAAAAAAGCACAACTCAAACTGTTTTAAACAGTAAAGGAATGTACTGATTCATGAAATTGAAAGTCCAGAGGTAAGGCAGGCTTTTGGGTTAGTTTGTCATTCAGGACCATTTCTCTAGGTCTTCAGTCACTACAGGCTCAGCTGTATCACTAAGGGCTCAGATTCTTTCCATCTTCCCATCTTTCTCTGTCTTCCATAGTGACAGCTTTATCCTAAAGCCAGCAACTCTCATGATCACAAGATGGCTGGAAACAGACCCCCAACGTACATGTTCCCGCATCCACATCTAGAGAGAATGATTTCCATCAGTCCAGCAAGTATCCTGATATTCACTTGTTTAAATCTGAAAGATGTGTGTGGGAAGATAGAATGTGGTGGTTGGCTTGAACTAACCAGGGAGTAGGTCAGCTTCTCTGGAAGCACCTGGGCTGCATGGGGAGGGGTGGATTCCTCAAATGAAGATCAAGGTACTGTGGAGGAAAAAAAGCAGGGGTAAGACACTGAGCAGGCAACCAACAAAAGTCCACTTTCGTAGCTATTATTATTATTATTGGCTTTCTTGGCTCATAGCCCTCGGCTCTTGGCTATTTCTTTAAAAATCATTACAAAAACAAAAACTGAGAGAGCTCTTATTTTGAGTAAGTGTATTCTTTCTAGCAAAGGAAAATCAATACATATAAAACTAAGTTTAATTTAACTGGGTGTTAGGCATCTGGAACACTAGCAAACAAGCAGCAAAATGCACTGAATGAAAGGGTTTAAAAAAAAAAAAAAAGGGTTTAACAGGAATGAACGTCAGGGAAAGAAAGCAGGAGGGAGCTAAAAAGATGGTGACTTGCCAAAGCGTCAAACCCAGAAGGGCGAGGTTAATTATTGGAGCCAGGTTAGAAGCCATGACCTGGGTCAGGACAAAGGGGACCAATTAACAAGGGGAGGGGGCATTACCCAAAGCAGAGTTGACAGAAGAAAAATCTGATGGAAACTTGATTTTGACTGCTCTGCCTACACCTTTGTGGCTTCTACCTGCCCATCTATGAGATTCTTCTTTCTCTTTTTGATCCAGTCCCCACCTAATGACTTGCCAATTTCTGCCAATTTTATTTCTGTGCCTTCTGCCAAGAAGGTTCTTCCGTATTCCTTTGCTGCACTTCATCTGGCTAATTCCTGCTCTTTGGTCAAGACTTTACATTCTAGTACACCACTGCTGTCCTACCTCCCACCCCCAAGACACACACCACAGGTTGATTTAAATAATCCTGTTTGGTATCCAACAATACCCATAATCAATACCAAGTAGCCTACTGATTTGTTTCCTTGTCTGGTCTCAATCCCTAATTGCTGTCCTCCCATCACATGAAAGCTTCTGAAGAGCAGGAACTTTACCTTAGTTACCTTTGGTTCCATGACACCCAGAACAGTGCCTGACACATAGTAGGAGCTCAATGAATGAAGGGGGCAATTCCTTTGTTTACCATCTGACATCCTCCTACCCAGGGCTTAAGAAATAGAACAACACATAAAAACCAAAATGTTCTCTACCTAGAAAGGAGGTGGGAATGAGGAAGACAGACGTTAAAGATGTTTTGTAGCAGTCTGTCCCTCTTAGATTTTGGAAGTGCTGAAGACAGATTCAAAACTGCCAAGAAGGTCCAGAATGCCTCTTTTCCTTTTCTAGTCTCCATTTTCAAACACTGTTCCTATTCCCAAACTGTTAAAGAATATTTATTTTCGCTATTTAGTCACAGAGCATTCATGATTCTTATGTTGGTTTTTCCAGTTAGAGAATCAGGATGCGATTATTACATGAAAGTGACCATTATAATAGTTCAGACTTACAAACACTAGTTATTGGCATTTACAGAGTGAAGCAATCCACCTGGACTAAATACCAGGTGCTCAGTAAATGTACTGTAATACCTCATTCCTGGTTACAAAGAGCTCATATGACCTTTATGTAGGGAATTTGTTTTCTGTTTATTTTTTCATTCTGAAACAGAGATTCATCTATTATAGGAAAGGAGCCAATTACTGGGTAAATGCAATAACACCTAATGACTATACCCGCTGGTATTTAGTCTCAAAACATTTTGCATTTCTTAGCACATAGAATTAACAATATTTTAATATTCCACTAAAATGAGATTAAATATAATTTTAAATGTTCTAGGAGATAGAATACTCAGTACTGTTTCTCAAGAAGGCTAATTGAAAGGCCCTGCATTGCCTGGTGGTTATGTTTTGATAATAAGCTAAGGGAAGGAAGTTACAGAAGTGAGGGCTCACCTTAATCACTTTCTGTAGTTTTCTGTTTTTTTATGATTATTTGGAAGCAGAGCCAGCCGTAAATTTCCTGATGTAATGTGTCTTTAAGGCCAACCCCTGCCTGACCCTTGATGACTGCTCTCAAGCCCCTTTCTCCCCACTCTTGGTGTCCTTCCTGTTAGGTCCTCATCCTCTCATGCTACGCCTTTATGACCGGAGCTGGGGCCACCATGCTGTTTCTACATAATGACCCACATGTACACCTTTCTCTGGCTCCTGTCACCCCCCACAGCCTCCCATGAGAATTGTAATAACTTTCTTAATTCTAAAGTGCTCTTTCAGAAAATCCTAGTTAAGTGTTTTCTCAGTTCCAAGACATACTCCTCACCAACCCCCCCCCACACACACATTTCAATGTTTCTGAAATTTGAATTAATTTTACAGTCTTTTTTCTTTTTCTCCTAAAAAAGTGCTTACTACATTTTTGGTCAATCCTAAATCAAAAGTGTCTTAGAATTGGAGAGATGTAGTATGAATGTTCCTTACTGGAAAGAAGTTTTTTCAAGAGCCTGAAAATATTGCTACATGTGGAGATTTGAGCTATCACACAGTTAATTCAAACAGACGAAGGGCTTTGGGGTAGGAATATATGAATAGTTTAGACAAAACAAACTAATTGTTAGTTGGTTATATGGACTAACTCTCGACCAGATAGTTATCCCCTCACCTTTTTATATTTTCTAGTTTGGGGATTGGATGTAAAGGAAATAGGAAGCTAAATGTCTCCATCATATAAAAGATAGAGGATCTTAAACTTTCTTTCTACATAAGTTGTCCTAAAGCCTAATATTTGTATTGAACAAATAACTAGGATTATAAACAGAACTCTATACAGAATAAACTTGATATGGATGACCAATTATCTCCAACCACCCCTAAGGTTTTCTCTGAAAAGATTGTAACTTGATCTCATCTATTCTTGCTAAAGAGATGATGGCTGTTTTGGTCACTGGTCTGTGGAGAGGGGAAGAGTGTCAATACAATCATGAATGCACATGGTTCCTGATTTGGGTAAAATGTTCTGAGATATTTGAGCTCCATTTGTGATGTCCAGCATAATTATACAATGTTTTTCTAAAATATATGGGGAAAGACAATTACAAGTTGAATCAAAGCAGTATTCCAGTTATCCCCATCTAAACACTTAGTTGTTAAAATTAAGAATAAAATGGAAATTTTGAGAACATTCTTGTCCCTAACATTTCTAGTACCCAAGAGTACAAGTAGAGGGCTACATACAATAGGTCTAAATCATTAAAAATTATAAATCAAGCTAAAAATAAATTAAATAATTTAATAAATGTGTTCTATCCACTTTCCTTAACAAAATTTTTTTTTAATGTATAAAGCAATGTTTTTTATATGACTGAAAGTTAAACAGCAAAAATGACTGGACTTAATATTGTGTATTTGCATGTTCTATTGATGGACTGGTGACGTTTGGATGAGGTATGAGATAAAGATGTACATAAGTATAAATTATCATACACTTATTCTATATATTTTATTTTTTTTCAGGAAAATCATTAATTATAATGTTATAATATATTTAATTTGTATTCTGTTGACACTAATAGCAAAATAGACAACTTCTCTTGAATCAATGTATTTAGTTTTTTGTTTAAATTTTTATCATGGAAAAACCCAAATGTTTACAAATGCAAATATAAAGAATTCCATGTACCTATCATCCAGCTTCAACAAGTATTAACTCTTGGTCACTGTTGGTCTATCTATACTCCCCAACTCTATCCAATTATATTGAAGCAAATCCTAGACATATCACTTTATTCATGAATGCATCAATATGTATCTTTAGAAAAGAAGACATCTTGGGCTTGCCTGGTGGCGCAGTGGTTGGGAGTCCGCCTGCCGATGCAGGGCACACGGGTTCGTGCCCCGGTCCGGGAGGGTCCCACATGCCGCGGAGCGGCTGGGCCTGTGAGCCATGGCTGCTGGGCCTGCGCATCCGGAGCTCCGCAACGGGAGAAGCCACAGCAGTGAAAGGCCCGCGTACCGCAAAAAAGAAAAGAGGACATCTTAACAATTAACCTTAATACTATTTTCATGTGAAAAATAGTTCCTTAATAGTAGATGTTTTTAAAATTTGGTTCAGTAGAATTGGAGAAATTTTATTCTGCTGAGGCAGTAGAACTGAAGTTGTCAATAAAATTTCTAAATCAATATTTATATTTGGAAATGAACCATGAATTTTACATATTACGTTCAAACATTTCAATGCGGTTGCAATGATAATCATTATTACAGAAGATAATAGAAAATTTTAACATATAAATCCTATCACATGATTTTTTTCACCAGCCTTTAAGCAATATCTATATCCATAAAGTGCTAAGTTCCTCTTCCAAATTTTTAAATGTTGGGATATAATTAAAAAAACAAAAAGAAAAATATGTGGTTCAATTTGTTCAAATCTCTCTTCATAGGAGACTATACCTCACTTAGAATGTTTAGGAAGTAGTATATATATGCGTGTATATACACACACATATAAATTTATATATATTTATATATTTATACATGTGATTATTATATAGATATGTATTTGAATTTGAATGTCTTCATAATCATGCAAACATTTTTATTTCCGTGTTGCAATTTTCTTTTATTTTACTGGATTATCACTTTTGTTGTATGTGTCACATTTAGTATCTTTCTATTTAGGAAAATCATTTTCCCTAAAAAGTTTTTAAGTATTTTAAATTATTCAAAAAGTGAAGTAGGCAAACTTAGATCTGTTTGTATCTTTTGTAAATGTTTGCTAACATCATTAATAGCAAGCAACAGTCAATACCAAATAACTGTGGTTAGCACAAAATAAAAAATATTTTCCACCATAGACCATAATTCCTTATTTATCTGAGAGGATCTTCTGTTGTTTCACTTAGCTATCCTAGTACAGCTCACTCTCTTGTCTAAATTAAATCTAACTGCTCTAACAGTATTTAAATGGCATCTCCATTTTTAACTCAGAGCGGCTGTGAGGTCAAATTTGATGTGTTTAATCAGGATGATCCATTTTGGCTCAGATCCAGAAAATATTGTATATAATCTCTGAATCACTCCAAAGAATGTTGTTGCTATTGTCAGAGATGAGGCCATATCTTCTAGGAACATGTTGATAGAGATTTAATAAACTTGTATGCGTTTGTGTTTATGATATGCAGGGCCCTCTGAAGCAACGGCTCCTCTTGCTTGAGTCTAATATTGGCATTGCAGACTAATAATAAATGTATGTATTAATACGTTATAATATGAATGTGCTAGATTTTTTGAAGTGCTTTCACATTTATGATGTCTTTTGACCTGCACAATAACCTGTGGACTAGATAGAGCAATTAGAGATGAGAAACAGAAGTCTAGAGAGGTTAAGTGATTTACCTAAAATTACACATCTAATTAGTGGTAGAGCTAAGAGTAGCACCTAGGTCTCCATGCACAGGTCTTTCTGTTGCACTATGTTATACCATGTTGCCTCCTTAATGTTTCTAAAACAAAGAGACCTGGCAGTTGGACAAGTTACATTGCAACACTTTTCATTCCTTAAAACCCTTTGGATTTTAGAAGAGAAAACAAATATAGGACGATAAATGAAAAAAAGCCATGTGCTCTTTCATATCTGATAAGTCCATGTGGGATCAATATATATTTATTGACCAATGTTTCAGAAACTAGAGATTTCTCTCCTTCCAGGCAAAGGTTCACTTGAGTAATACAGACTAAATCTTTGGAAGGGTGAGGATCATATTCCTTAACCTACACATAAGGTACTAAGGACAGCTCTGAGAACATAAACTTTGGGAACATCTTCTAAGAGCCAGGGATTTTTGGAATGCTACTACTTAATGCAATATACAGCACCTAGAGGTACAAAACATTAGTACAAAAGTGAATGTAATCCTCTTTTAATCATGCAAGCCAGATTTCCTACTGATTTTCCTGTATAGTTTGCTCAGGACTGCCTTGGTGCCTCTGCCCTCTGCTCATATAGACCCAAGACTTCAAGTGCTTGATGAAATACTTTTTAAAAAAAAAAAAATTTATTTATTTATTTAATTTTGGCTGCTTTGGGTCTTCATTGCTGTGTGTGGGCTTTCTCTAGTTGTGGCAGGCGGGGGCTATTCTTTGTGGTGGTGCCTGGGCTTCTCATTTTGGTGACTTCTCTTGTTGCGGAGCATGGGCTCTAGGCGTGTAGGCTTCAGTAGTTGCAGCACGTGGGCTCAGTAGTTGTGGCTCGCAGACACTAGAGCACAGACTCAGTAGTTGTGGCGCACTGGCTTAGTTGTTCCGTAGCATGTGGGATCTTCCCAGACCAGGGCTCAAACCTGTGTTCCCTGCATTGGCAGGCAAATTCTTAACCACTGTGCCACCAGAGAAGTCCTTGAAATCCTTTTTTTCTCTCCAATTCTTAGCACTTTTGAATTTAGGATGCATCTTACGGTCAACAGCATCTTTGATGAAACAGAACATAGCGAGCTGTTAATGATGGTTACCTCTGGTGAGTTCTGTATTGCTTGCACTCTCTACAATAAGAATGTATAATTGTTATAATGAAAACAAATTTAAAAAAATTTTAGACCCCCAAATCCTATGTGGTTTATACACCCTATCTCTAATACTTGAAGAATACCAAGGATGTAATAACAGTAATTAACATTTCTAAGGTTTTATATTCATAATGGATTTTGTAAGCCCTTACATGTGAGCAGTAGGCTTGATACTTCTGAGATATTCCTCACAGCAGTCAACTGTGAATTATCCACGATGGAAATACTCCTTAGAGCTCCCTGGTACTCACCATATTGTATTGTTTTTTGTTTTTTTTTATGGTACGCGGGCCTCTCACTGTTGTGGCCTCTCCCGTTGCGGAGCACAGGCTCCGGACGTGCAGGCTCAGCGGCCATGGCTCACGGGCCCAGCCGCTCCGCGGCATGTGGGATCCTCCCGGACCGGGGCACGAACCCACGTCCCCTACATCGGCAGGCAGACTCTCAACCACTGCGCCACCAGGGAAGCCCACCATATTGTATTGTAATTGTCTGTTTCTTGGTCATTTTTTCCACCCGGGTGAGAGCTCCTTGAGGGCAAGAACAGTGTCCATTCATTTTTGTGTCTCCAGCGCCTAACACAGAGCCGAGACTATCAAGTTAGTAAAACAAATGATTGAATGAAAGACCTGTACTTACTCAATATTTTTTTTGAATGTTATTTCCACCTACACAATTTAACAGTTTACCTCTGGAGATGGTAATGATTCTCTGCTAGGATATGGCTTGTTCTTTTTTCCTTTGTGGCTGGTGAATGCAAGGCACAAGCAGGAAGTGTTGTTTTTTAAAAGTGTCTCTGTATTCTCTCCTCAGGCATATACAGCTTTAGCTTTCTGTTATCAAATTTGTTAATCTACCTAATTCTTGTGTAAGCAGGTAAAGAAAGTTACTTTCCAACTTGATACTAAATTAAATATCTTACTGAGACAGGTTGTGAGTAGGGGAAGTTTAAAATATTTTTTCTTATTACTTAAATCAGAAGAAAAAAATTTACCAATGAAAATTTCTCATCTGGTTTCTAAATTATGGTATCATGTTTATATGGAGGAAGTCTATTTGGGAGAATGTTCTCAGTTCCTAAAGCTCAGTAATGAAGGACTGAGCTTTTTTTTTTTTAATAAAATTTGGTACATGAATAAAAATAAAAATATTTGGCAACTCATGCAGTGGGAGAAAACATGCAAATCATATCTTTGACAAAGGATTTACTTCCAGAATATATAAAGAATACATACAGCTCAATACTATCAAAAACTCAGACAACCCAATTAAAAAATGGGCAAAGAACTTGAATAGACATTTTTCTAAAGAGGATAAAACAGATGGCCAATAGGTACATAAAAAATGCTCAGTATCACTAATAGCAGGAAAATACGAATCAAAACCACAACGAGATACCACTTTACAAGCATTAGAATGGTTCTTATATACGTATAGTATATAAGAAAATAACAAGTGTTGGTGAGGATGTAAGAGAAATTAGAACGTTTTTGCACTGTTGGTAGGAATGTAAAATGGCGCAGCCTCTGTGGAAAAAAGTATGGAAATCCCTTAAAAAATTAAACATGGAATTACCATATGATCCAAGAATTCCACTACTTGGTGTATACACAGAAGAATTGAAAGGGGGGGACTTGAACAGATTTTTGTACACCAGTGTTCATAGCAGCATTATTTACAATAGCCAAAACGGGGAAACAACCCAAATGTCCACTAACAGATGAATGGATAAACAAAATATGGTTTATATATACAATGAAATATTATTCAGTCTTAAAAAGGAAGGAGATTCCAATACATGCTACAACATGGATGAACCTTGAAAATGTCATGCTAAGTAAGATAAGCCAGACACAAAAGGACAAATATTGTGTGACTCACTTGTATCACTATTTAGAGTAGACAAATTCATAGAGACAGAAAATAGACTGGTGGTTGCCAGGGGTGGAGAAGAGGGAGGTATGGGGAGTTATTGTTTAATGGGTAGAGTTTAAATTTTGAGAAGATGAAAAAATTCTGGAGAAGGATTATGTTGATGGCTGCACAACATTGTAAATGTACGTAATGCCACGGAACTGTACACCTAAATTGGTTAAAATGGTAAATTATTATATATTTTTATGCATAATATATATTTATACATATAAAAACACACACACAAACTTGACATTTACTTAGCATTTTTTAAAAAGCACTTTCACTTGCAGTAACCTCACGACAACCTTGAGAGATAGGCAGGGCAGTTATTATTCTCATTTTACAGATAAGGAAATAAACCTTATTTGGTTTAAGTAAATAGCTAAGGGACACAAAACTCATAGGTGTCAGAGTCAGAATTAGGACCCGGAACCCCAGTCCCTTGCTCTTTCTTCTATACCAAACTGCCTTTCACAGAAGTGTTCTTGAACCCTGATAATTGACACTGACATTGAATTCGCTGGCAAAGGCCCAACTTTCACTTGGAATGCACATATAAAGCCTGATTCCAAAGAACAGTCTTGAAAGGGCTTTCTGGAGAATGTGGACAAAACAACAGGCACAGAAATCATTAACAACATGTACCTTTCCCCCATCACAACAATAATATTGTGAAGGGAAAGACAGAAATATGAGAACTGAAGCAACAGTCAGGAAATGCTCAATTGTTAATTTATTATCACAGCTCTGGTTCCTTTCTAAACAATTCTTTTTTTTTTTTTTTTGCGGTACGCGAGCCTCTCACTGTTGTGGCCTCTCCCGTTGCGGAGCACATGCCCCGGACGCGCAGGCTCAGCAGCCATAGCTCACGGGCCCAGCCGCTCCGCGTCATGTGGGATCTTCCCGGACTGGGGCACGAACCCGTGTCCCCTACATCGGCAGGTGGACTCTCAACCACTGCGCCACCAGGGAAGCCCCCTAAACAATTCTTAAGGGGCAATGCCTTGTTAGACTGGGATTTTTATTTTGTCAAATATTCTTTAAAGTTCATTTGTAGGCTGTAAGATAATGCTTGAGAATGTTTTTAGTGTGGTTAAAAGGAGTTTTATAGTTGCCACGTAATATAATTTGACCTGTATCTGATAGCCTCTTTGAAAAATAGTAATGATTAAAAAAATACAGACGTGAAGAGTAACAGACTTTTATTATACAACTGTGTGTTTGCATTGTTAATTCAGTCCCATTCAATCTTTCCAGTAAATTAATTACTGCTAAGAATCAGAAGGGACCGAAAAAGCAAAAACTGCAGAGGAGTCACAGCCAGCTGTTCTTTAAAAATGGAATGCTGACTTTTATTTTTAAGTATTCAACAAACAGTCCTGAAGCACATCCTCAAGAATCTTAATCATAGGGACTTTCCTGGTGGTGCAATGGTTAAGAAGCCACCTGCCAATGCAGGGGACAAGGGTTCAAGCCCTGGTCTGGGTAGATCCCACATGCCGCGGAGCAACTAAGCCCATGAGCCACAACTACCAAGCCTGCACTTTAGAGCCTGCGAGCCACAACTACTGAGCCCGTGTGCCACAACTACTGAAGCCCAGGCACCTAGAGCCCGTGCTCCGCAAGAAGAGAAGCCACCACAATGAGAAGCTCGTGCAACGCAATGAAGAGTAGCCCCCGCTCGCTGCAACTAGAGAAAGCCTGCGCACAGCAATGAAGACCCAACTGCAGCCAAAAATTAAATTAATTAAAATAAATAAATTAAAACAAAACAAAACAATGTGAATGTTCTTAATGCCACTGAACTGTACACTTAAAAATTATTTAAAGAAAAAAAGAATCTTAATCATATATTGTTGGTGGACTATGAAGTTTTGTTTTGTGTACTGGAGAAGAAAAATGTCTCATAATATTAATATATTCTAGTGTTTTCAGGTTGTTTTTATGGCAGGATGAGAGCTGAAATTTTGTGGTGGCAAAAAAGTTTGGAAATTTAAAATATAATAATAATTATAGAAAGACACCCCCCAAAAAATTCAAAATTTTAATAGTGATTTCCATGGAATATAGGGGTGATTCTCCACTCCCATGTGACCATACTACTCCTTTTCAGTATTTTCCATATTGTCTACTATGAACATGTCTTATATCTATAGTGGAGTAAAATAAAATTTATTTTAAAATAATGGTAATCTTGCAGGCCAGGTCACTGGGCAGTTGTCTTTTTGATTAAAATTAACTGAAAAGAATCAAAAGTTAAACAATGTGTTCCCTGGCTTTCAAAGGGAAAAATATAATATTAGAAGAGAAGAGTGAGGCCCAATAGAGTTAAGGGCTTGGGTTTCAGTTCACCCAACTGGCCGGGAACAGAACAACAAGTAAACCTGAACTGCCCTGCTAGTAGGGAGGTGGTTTAGTGGAGAGGATCGGTAGTTCTACACAGCCTACATTCTGCCTGGTGATTCTGATATACTGGTACACCATATTTATCTATGGTTTGATAAGCTTGCTTGTAATTAAAGAAACTCCAATATCACAGAAATACAGTTCATTGACTCTGAAGCATCTTTTGGATTAATGATTTAAGGTCTTAATTCATGGACTGCAAATGAATCATGGCTGCAACCACAATGAGTTCCCACACGCATTTTGTAAAATTAAAGTATCATTACATCTTATCACCCATGTGTGTGTGTTCACAGTACCTATCACCAAGGATGTCTTACTGGTACATTTGGGACCCCTCCACTCATCTCCAATCGCATTTCAGTTATGGTCTCATTTAGCCTCTTCCTTCTCTTGGTTTAGTTATTGCTAAATCCTGTGACTGTAGGTCTTAGTTTTGATTGTAACTCTCACTTCCTTAAAGTTGGCTGCTAGTTCCCTTTACATGACACATCAGATCAATAACGATATCTACCATTTATTGAGTTCATACCATGTACCAGTCACTTTATACCTAATATTTCTCATCCATGACGTAAATTCTGACTACTTCTGCAATTTCATTGTCAACTGTTCCCTGATTGCACCCTATATTGTAACTCAGAAGTCGATAAACTATAGTCCGAGGACTAAATCTGGCCTGCTACCTGTTTTTGTATGGCCTGTGAGCTAAGAATGTTTTTTTACGTATTTAAATGGGTGAAAAGAATCAAAAGATGAGTAATACTTTGTGACGCATGAAAATTCTGTTAAATTCAACTTCTAGTGTCCACAAATAAATTTTCATTTGAACCCAGCCACTCTCATTCATTTAGGTGTTGTCTATGGCTGCTTTTGTGCTATGATGGCAGAGTTGAGTAGCTGTGACAGAGACCATACGACCCACAAAATATTTATCTAAATATATGTCTAAATGTTTAAAATATTTATCTGGCTCTTTACAGAAAAGTTTGTCAACTCCTGTCTAACTTAACCAAACTACTTTCTGTCCTTACCTTCTTGTCCTCATGTATGTTTTTCCCTCCATCTGGAATGTTTTCTTTTATTTCTTTATTCCTCTTTAGTCCCTTTTATATCCTCATTCTCTCTGGGTGATTTTATCCAAACCCATGGTGTTAAATTTGATCTATATGTTGACAGTGCCCAAATTTATGTCTCCATACCCAACCTCTGTCCTGAACTCCAGACCCAAATATACAACTCTTTGATATCTCTAGTTAGATAGCATAAACGTCTCAAACAAAACATGTTCAAAGTTGAATTCTAGATCTATTCTGCTAAACCAACTCCTTCTAGTCTGCTCCATTTCAGTTGATGGCAACTCCATCTTTGGAGTTGGTCAGGCCAAAAACTTGGGTGCTTTTCTGATTTCTTTGTTTGTCTCGCATTTCACATCCAATGTATCAACAAATCATGTTGGCTTTACCTTCAAAATATATCCAGAATTTGACTATTTCTCGCCTCCCCACTTGTCACCATGCTGGTCCAAACTACCATCTTTCATCTGGACTACTGCAATGACCTCCAATCGATCTTGTCTGCTCTTGCCCCTGTGATCATTGTCATGCAGTGTCACCTTCTCAGTTCCTTGTTCAGAACTTTCCAATCACTTCCTGTTCAAAGTTGGCCCTCTTTCTCACCGGTTGTCTCTCAAATCTCATTTCCCACTGCTCTTCCTCTCACTCACTCTACTCTAGAGACACTGGCCTCGCTCTTCCTCAAATGATCCAGAGACTTGGCTACTTCAGGGCATTTGTGCTTACTGTTCCCTCTGCCTTATCAACCCATGGTATCCCTAGGGCTTGTTCTTACACTTTTTTTAGATAGGAAGAGTTGCCTTCTCAGTGAGACCTTCCATGGCGCTCTCATCTACAATTTCAAATTTGCATTTGTGGTTTAATTTTTCTTCCTTAGCACTTTTCACTAGTTAGATAAAGGAGTCATGTATTTACTTGTCTTCATTATTGTCTACACAAGAATGTAAGTTCATGAGGGTAGGGATTTTCATCTGTTTTGTTCAGTACTGTATTCCCAGTACCTAGAACAATGCCTGACACATAGAGAGTGCAGTAAGTATCTGTAGCATGAGTGCATGAATGAAAACTTCCAGCTCAAGGGCCGCTTTCATGAAATCTTACCTGCAGCACCCATCTTGAATGCTCTAGGTCCTCCTTCCCATTGGCCAGTGAGGATCTATGATTTACTTACTTACAGTGTAGAACAATTGTTTGACACATCTGTTTCCCCTACTAAACTGAGCTTGATTCATTTTTGTATCCCAGGACCTAGCACAGCTCCTGGCACATAACAAATACTCATTAATGTTTCCTAACTGAAAGGATAATTGTTCAACATTTAAAAATATTCCTTACTTTTCAAGAAGATACTTCTCAGAGATCTGTTTAAATAGTGAATGGTACTTAAATTGGAATTTGATTTAAAAAAACAACAACAAAGAATTATTCAGGATCATGCTTGCTTTAGATTCTAAAACCACTGGAGGCAGGCGAAGCTGGGGGTTTCTTGAGGATCCAGAACCATATACCACATAACACAGGGCATGACACCAGAGGCCTCCTGGTCAGGAATCAAGGTGCAGTGCCTTGCCTGGTGAAGTCCTGGCTACACAGCCTACTTAGGCTATTAGTTAAGACTATTGGTGGGCTTCCCTGATGGTGCAGTGTTTAAGAATCTGCCTGCCAATGCAGGGGACATGGGTTCGAGCCCTGGTCCGGGAAGATCCCACATGCCGCGGAGCAACAAAACCTGTGTGCTACAACTACTGAGCCTGTGCTCTAGAGCCCACAAGCCACAACTACTGAGCCTGCATGCTGCAACTACTGAAGCCCACATGCCTAGAGCCTGTGCTCTGCAACAAGAGAAGCCACCTCAATGAGAAGCCTGCGTACCACAATGAAGAGTAGCCCCCGCTCGCCACAACTAAAGAAAGCCACAGCAACGAAGATCCAACGCAGCCAAAAATAAATAAAATAAAATAAATTTAGAAAAAGAAAATGCATGGTATTAAAAGAAAAAGAGACTATTGGTGTGTGGAGAAAATCCTTACTCTTATTTGTTTGTTTTCAATCAAGACCTGTAAGACCTGCTAATTGGTGAAGTGGAAAGGATTAATGATCTTTAATCACTGTTAGAATAAAAAATGCCCTTATCACTTTCCTGTCTCTAAATAACTTTTTCCATCTGTGTCCAGGAAACACTCACAAGTCAGCTAAGTAAAAATCTTTCAGTTGTTCTTTAAAAACAGGTATTTACCAGGAGATCATTGACTCCAGTCTGGCTCCTGCAGTCAGAGAACATCCATGGGGGTGGGGTGGGGGGCGGGGAGGGGGGAACGCCACCGCAGTAATGGGTTTGGAGGCAGGTAGTGGGAGGAGAGAAGCCAGCAAAGAAAGCCTTATCTCAGGCACTTTGGTATTCTAGTCCGTGGTCACTAGTAAAATTAGACTTGGATTAAACATTGTATTTTATCATTTTGCATTCTCTTCCTAGAGGTTAAGTGTACATTTCTTTATTTGAGTCTCATACATGCATGTAAAGTAGTGAAGGCATTATCTCCCATTTAGGGTTTAAAGGTGGAGAAAATGAGGGCAAGAAGTAAAGTGACTTGCCTAGTCAGTGACTGATCAGGACAGGATCTCAGATAGTCGTTCAATGCTCTTCCTACTGGCCCTTTCTTCTAAACTATCTCTTGCTTCAAGAGTTTTTTTTTTTAATTGCATGCCTGTAGGGACAGAACTAGAAGTGTTTTAGGTTGGCAGTGACATGGAGTGTCTGCTTTGTGCTCAGCACTGAGGTAGATACAAAGAAATAAAAAACAACATTCTGTCCTCAAGCTATTTATAGCCACCTGGGGGAAAGAAAATGTAATAAACAACAAAAAACCCTAATATTGTAAAGTGAAAAACATCAGGTTACAAAAGCATGTATGCTAAACATACTTATAGACTTTTATTCATTTTCAATCATTCCATTTTGCCTAACATATTTATAAGATCTAGAGTGGGAACACTGCTCTACTCAGAGGCATGTGGCTTCTTTACTTAACAAATCTAATCTCACACACTCCCACCCTTCCAATTAAAGTTATCTCAGCCTCCTCCAGATTAAATAGTCTCTTGTGGTTTAACAGTCTATTTTGATGTAAAATGCTTTCTATCAGGTAAATATTCATTAATTCAAAGTTCAATTCCCTAACAAGCCTGGTTGTTTCTCTCCTACCCTCCGCCTGGCCAAGATGGCATCTATGCATGGGGATACTCACCCATCCTTATGGCATTGGATGGGGTTTGGTTTCCACTGCAGGACAGCTGGTCTGGTCGTTGTACACTAGCTGCTCCTCAACTAATGTCCTGCTAATTTTTGGATTCCCCCTGGGGGAGGTCCCTTCCGCATCACAGTGGAGCCAAGATCATTTGAGTTTGCCATTCTGCAGCTAGTCACTGTTGTTCTGCTATTGCTTACCCCCTGACCAATACTAGTGTGGGATATCCCTGAGCTGCAATCTCCTCCTAGGTTTTTTTGCTGGGGGCAGGGCAAAGTCTCCTTTGCCTTTCACTTACCACTTAATCTGTCCAACATGCTTTCCCCTCCAGGGATTCAGTCCAGAATGTAGCAGTCAGAATACACCTGTTTCACTGCCTACTTCCCCTTCCCCTAGTTTCTTTTTTCCTCTGTAATCCTCTGAGCTAAAGTTCCCCTCCCACTTCCCTCCCCCTGCCCCCATAGGTACACTTCCCTCATTCTGAGATTTCTCTATTCCTGGCTTTTAGTAAAACTCTATGATTTAGTTGATTGGCTCTGTCTCTTCTTGTGTTAATGAGAAATAAAATCATTTAAAAAATATTTTTCTCTGTTGTCAAAGTTCAGCTTTCAAAACTCTTAATGTTGGGGCTTCCCTGGTGGTGCAGTGGTTAAGAATCCACCTGCCGATGCAGGGGACACGGGTTCCAGCCCTGGTCTGGGAAGATCCCACATGCCGCAGAGCAGCTAAGCCCATGCACCACAACTACTGAGCCTGCGCTCTAGAACCCGCGAGCCAAAACTACTGAGCCCGCGAGCCACAGCTACTGAAGCCCACGTGCCACAACTACTGAAGCCCGCGCACCTACAGCCCATGCTCGACAACAAGAGAAGGCACCGCAGTGAGAAGCCTGCGCACCGCAACAAAGAGTAGCCTTCTCTTGCCGCAACTAGAGAAAGCCCGCGTGCAGCAAAGAAGACCCAATACAGCCATAAATACATAAATAAATTTATTAATAAAAAAAAGAAAAAGTAGCCCAAGTATATGTTAATGATTGCAAACAGATTTGACTCTATGTTTTACTGGGAATAATAAACTTTCTCAGGTGGACATTAACAACATGGGATAAAGAAAGTGTGTATATGTGTGTGTGTGTGTGTGTGTGTGTGTGTGTGTGTGTGTGTGTGTGTGTATTCCCTTGAGCTTTCTCATTTTACCATATTTGTTAGAACTCCTGAGTACTGGTCATGCCTTCAAGTTGGAATGAAGGCCAAGACTGAGAACCCAATCCTGAAGTTTCCTATAATTGTAAAGGATCAAAACAAGGGACACTCTAAGTCAGTAGACTTTAATCTTTTGGGGCTCACAGATTTAGTCCTTTGAATCTCTGGTAAAAGGTAGACCTTTTTCTTTCTTTTTTTTTTTTTAATTTTCTTTTATTTATTTTTTATACAGCAGGTTATTAGTTATCTATTTTATACATATTAGTGTATATATGTCAATCCCAATCTCCCAATTCATCCCACCACCACCTCCACCCACCCCCCACCACTATCCCCCCTTGGTGTCCATACGTTTGTTTCTCTACAACTGTGTCTCTATTTCTGCCCTGCAAACCGGTTCATCTGTACCATTTTTCTAGGCTCCACATATATGCGTGGATATACGATATTTGTTTTTCTCTTTCTGACTTACTTCTGACTTACTTCACTCTGTATGACAGTCTCTAGATCCATCCAAGTCTCAACAAATGACCCAATTTTGTTCCTTTTATGGCTGAGTAATATTCCATCGTATATATGTACCACATCTTCTTTATCCATTCGTCTGTCGATGGGCATTTAGGTTGCTTCCATGTCCCAGCTATTGTAAATAGTGCTGCAGTGAACATTTGGGTGCCTGTGTCTTTTTTTTTTTTTTTTTTTTGCGGTACGCGGGCCTCTCACTGTTGTGGCCTCTCACGTTGCGGAGCACAGGCTCCGGACACGCAGGCTCATTGGCCATGGCTCACGGGCCTAGCTGCTCCGCGGCATGTGGGATCTTTCCAGACCGGGGCATGAACCTGTGTCCCCTGCATCGGCAGGCGGACTCTCAACCACTGCGCCACCAGGGAAGCCCGCCTGTGTCTTTTTGAATTATGTTTTTCTCTGGGTATATGCCCAGTAGTGGGATTGCTGGGTCGTATGGTAATTCTATTTTTAGTTTTTTAAGGAACCTCCATACTGTTCTCCATAGAGGCTGTATCAATTTACATTCACACCAACAGTGCAAGAGGGTTCCCTTTTCTCCACACCCTCTCCAGCATTTGTTGTTTGTAGATTTTCTGATGATGCCCATTCTAACTGGTGTGAGGGGATACCTCATTGTAGTTTTGATTTGCATTTCTCTAACAATTAGTGATGTTAAGCAGCTTTTCATGTGCTTCTTGGCCATCTGTATGTCTTCTTTGGAGAAATGGGGTAGACCCTTTTCTGACAACTGTTACTTATAATTTCTAAAGGTGTGTGAGTCCCTTGAACCATCCAAGGTATTCAGTGTCTTGGTCAGCTCAGGATACTATCACAAAATACCTCAGACTGGGTGGCTTAAACAACAAATATTTATTTCTCATTGTTCTGGAGGCTGGAAAGTCCAAGGTCAAGGTGCGGCAGACTTGGTGTCTGATAAAGGCCTTCTTCCTATTTTGCAGGTGGCCACCATCTTTCTATGTCTGCATATTGGGAGGAGAAAGCTCTCTTGTGTCTCTTCTTATAAGGTCACTAATCCAATCATGAGGGCTCCACTACCATGACCTAATCTAATTCTAACTACTGTACCTCCCAAAGTCTCCATCTCCAAATACCATCCCACTAGGGATTAAAGCTGCAACATATGAATTTTGGAAGGACACAAACATTTAGTCCATACCACAGAGATAGTCCCCAGATTGAGAATATCTGCTCTAGGAAAATCCCCCTCTTTATTACCCACTAGGGTTTCAGCCCCAGGTCCAAATCTTTTTTATTTTTATTTATTGTATTTATTTATTTTTGGTTGCATTGGGTATTCGTTGCTGTGCATGAACTTTCTCTAGTTGCGTCAAGCAGGGGCTACTCTTCGTTGTGGTGCGCGGGCTTCTTATTGCAGTTGCTTCTCTTGCTGCGGAGCATGGGCTCTAGGTGCGCGGGCTTCAGTATTTGTGGCACATGGGCTCAGTAGTTGTGGCTCGCAGACTCTAGAGTGCAGGCTCAGTAGTTGTAGTGCACAGGCTTAGTTGCTCCGTGGCACGTGGGATCTTCCTGGACCAGGGATCGAACCCATGTCCGCTGCATTGGCAGGCAGATTCTTAACACTGCACCACCAGGGAAGTCGCCCAGGTCCCAATCTTATCTCCTGTTCTGATGAACTGGGTGGGACAGAATCACTGTTGAAGACTCTTGGCCCTATAGAGAAGTCTGTATGTCTCCTGAATCCTATTCCAGAAGCAGGAAGCACCCCTAGGTGCCTGTTTGATATACAGCATGCAGATGAGGTAAAGAGGAAGAAGTGAGTGAATAACACAGAGGATAAGAATTTTGACATCACCTCCTTCTATGGTCCCCACATTATGTTTTACATGTATCCTTGATTTCATCCCTGTTCCTCATCAGAGCTTCTGTCCCTTGGGAATGGAAGTAAGGTGGGAAAAAGCATTAGCTCCTTAGCATGGGTTGGAGAAAGGCTCTTGATAATTGGCGGATGCCTCCAACCAGATTCATCAATAAATTGAGGGCAGATTCAGGGTCAGCAAGAAGGAAGTGACTCTGGAGGACAGGAGGAAACATCTGGAAGACGTGGATTTGAGCTTGAGCAGCAGATATTTCTCAATGGACAGCTCAAGTCTTTGAATTCTTTTTGTTTGAGAGTTTGGCATAGCTCAAATTAGTTAACTTTTAAAGCATTATGTAAGTTAAGCATTTGTTTGGTGTTGTTGAGAGAAGAGATGAGGGAATTTTCTCAAATAAAAAAAGAGGAAGTGCTCTGTTTTCTTAGTGGCTGTTTTGGTTTGTCCTATTTATATTTAGTCCCCTTTTGCCTTATTTTGGCTTGGCTCCTAGGAGTGGCTGGGTGAGTTTATTATCCCGTCTCTTTGGTAATCAAGTTGAAGGATTCTCTTTTCATTCTAGCTCGGAGAAGAATATGCTGGTCCATATCATCTGCAGGAGACTCAGACTGGGACCAAATTACCAACTGACCTGTCCTGACTATTAAGTCATGGGTGAAGCATGAGCAAGACATATCAGGGTTGAAAACTGCTAATGGGCTTTGATGTCAAAAGGTGCTATTTTCAACTACCAGACATTATTTTTAATATAAATAAATATGATATGATGGTGCCTATCAATATAAAATCTGTCTTTAACTCACCCCAAGAGGAGTTGTCAAGGAAAATGGTTATCTACATTTTGCTAAGTTTAAAGATTTTTCTTCAGTCCTCATATTATTTGACCTATCAGTAGTGCCTGGCACAGTTTATCATTACCATCTTCTTCTTTTTAAAAAAAATCAATTAATTAGTTAATTTTTGGCTGCGTTGGATCTTCGTTGCTGTGCGCGGGCTTTCTCTAGTTGCGGTGAGAGGGGTCTACTCTTCGTTGCAGTGTGTGGGCTTCTCATTGCGGTGGCTTTTCTTGTTGTGGAGCACGAGCTCTATAGGCGTGTAGGCTTCAGTAGTTGTGGCATGTGGGCTCAGTAGTTGTGGCTTGTGGGCTCTAGAGCGCAGCCTCAGTAGTTGTGGTGCACGGGCTTAGTTGCTCCATGGCACGTGGGATCTTCCTAGACTAGGGCTAGAACCCGTGTCTCCTGCATTGGCAGGCGGATTCTTAACCACTGCGCAACCAGGGAAGTTCCTCATTACCATCTTCTTGAAATACTTTTTGTACTTGACTTTGAGGACATATCCACTTGCCTGGTTTCCTCCTATTTCATAGGTTGTTCCTTTTCTATTTCCTTTATGGTTTCTTCTTATTTTCCCAAGTCTAAACACTTGGTATACTTGTTAAAAATGTGGTATCCAGCCCTTTCCCCAAGAAATTCTCATTCCATTGATCTGGGTTGGAGTCTAGGTATTTTTTTTTAAAGATGGTTAATATGATGAATTTTATGTTACATGCATTTTACCACAATTAAAACAATTTAAAAAAAAGGCTCCTTGGGTGATTTTTTTTTAACATCTTTATTGGAGTATAATTGCTTTACAATGTTGTGTTAGTTTCTGCTGTATAACAAAGTGAATCAGCTATACATATACATATATCCCTATATCACCTCCCTTTTGCATCTCCCTCCCACCCTCCCTATCCCACCCCTCTAGGTGGTCATAAAGCACCGAGCTGATCTCCCTGCGCTATGTGGCTGCTTCCCACTAGCTATCCTTGGGTGATTCTTATTAGCAGCCTGGACAGAAATTTCTGACTTATCTGTTGACAATACTCAAATTTATATCTCTAGCCTGTACCTCTCCCATGAATGCTAGAATTGTCTATCCCACTTACAGCTTGACATCTCTCCTTGGATGTCAAATAGGCTTCTCAAATTTAACTGGACCAAAAGCAAATTTGTGATTCCAGCATCCTATACCTGCTCCTCCCACAGTCCTCCTCCCAATCCTTGGAGTCATCATTGACTCTTCTCTTCCCCTCACATTCCCCACCCAAACATCAGCAAATCTTGTTGGCTATGTCTTCAAAACATATTCAGAATCTGACAATCTTTTACCACCTCCGTTACTACTAATCTGGTCTAAGCCACCATCATCTCCCACCTAGATTACTTCAGTAGCCTCCTAACTGGTCTTTCTGCCTCTGTCTTTGCCCTTAAGCAGTCTTTGTAAAACTTAAAACAGATGTTATTCCTTTATATCATACCCTCTGATTGACTTCTCATTCAGAACAAAACTCAGTCCTTAAAATATCTCACCAAGCCTACACAATCTGCCCGTCAACTTTTATCTGTCTCATTCCTTACCATGTTCTGCCTTCTCTCTGTGCTGCACTACCCTGGCCACCCTGCCTTGACTAGCATGCTCCAATCTCAGGACCTTTGCTCTTCCTGCAGCCCCTGAGTCTTCAAGTGGTTAGCTTGTCCAAGGTCACACAGCTAGTAAGTGGCTGAGCTGGGATTCCAACCCACCTCTGGCTCTAAATCTAATGCTCTTACTATTGTACCATGTGGCCTTTCTACTGCCAACAGTATTCATTCAGCCATTCAATAAGTGTTTTTCTAGGTGCTGAGGATAGAATAGCGAACACAACAAAGCACCTAACTTTGTGGCACTTACATTCTAACTGGGGGAGATAAAAAATAAATACATTCAACATACAGTATGTAAGATGGTGTTAAATGCAGTGGAGAAAAATAAAGCAAGGCAAGAGACATAGGAAATGCTGGGCAGGTATTGCTATTTCATTAATCTATTGGTGGTCAGGAAGGCTTCACAATAAAGCAACAATTGTGCAGAGACCTGAAGGGAGAAGGAAGTGTGGGAATAAGCCATAGGGATAGAAAAAGGGAAAGTTTCAAGTTACAGGGAAGCCAAAGGAATTCACATTTCCTTTTAAGTTATTTTCAATGTAACAATTAACGTACTGAAATATTTCTAAAGAACTATGCTCACCTGTGTTTTGAATATTTTTGGAAACGGTATGAATGGATTGCCCTTGCCAGACATGCTGTGACTAAGAAATTGGAACAAGATTGCAACTTTCAGTTTCACTGAAAGTCCCTCTGGCCTCTAGAAGCATATATCAAGTGTGGCTTCTGGAGTCAGATCACATGTAAGAAAACCCTAGCTCTACTATGTGTACTGTTTGTATAATCTAGGACAATTTACTACCCTATTCTAAGCCCCAGTTCCCAAATCTCTAAAGTAAGGGTGATCATAGCAGGTGGGTTTTCATCTACTATACACCAATGCTCTGTCTGTTCTGATTGGTTGGCCATATCAGTTGTTAATTATTTTCAATATCATCCTTAGATAAAATTATTTACCTTATGAGAGTCATTGTGATAAGGAAATTAGGTAAGCACTCATCCTTATTATATTTATCATTATTATTATAGCCTAAATCAAGGGTCAGCAAAATATGACCTGTAGGCCAAACCTAGGCCTTCCATCTTTATGATCTTTGTAAATAAAAGTTTTACTGGGACATGGCCATACCCACTTATTTATGTATTGTCTATGGCTGTTTTCACACTACAAAGGCAGAGTTTATTAGTGGAGATGGACTGGTCCTTTCCAGAACAAGTTTGGTGACTCCTGGCCTAAATGGGGATGGAATCCTACTTTACCTTTATCAAAACTTGGTTTAAACAGCTCTGCTTTGTACCAAGATATTAACATTTACAACCAGTTCTTTATAGTCAAGAAAGGAGTTGTGCTTTGCCAAACTTATCAGGACAAGTTGCTAGGGATCTACTTGGAAGTGAAGCAACTTCCCTCCCAATCCTGAGATGAGGGTGTTGAGGATAGGGGTCCCCAGTGAGTTCTGAGATCAAATTCCCAGAAATAGAAAGTTACATATGGCCCCATGATGTTCAGGTATGCAATGTTATGTACTAGTCCATCCACTTTCTCTTTTCTTTTTTCCCTCTAGTCTCTTATCCTGGTGTCAGCCTTTTCCTTGCAATACTGGATCAAGGCAGGGGACAGAGCTGTGTTTCCAGGGAAGGCAGTGGGAGAAGACATTTTCTTTGTTAACTTGAGTGGGGCTCAGTGACAGATTTACTCTTCAAAGCATCTTGATTCTTCAAAAAGTTATTTGAGGGGCTTCCCTGGTGGCGCAGTGGTTGAGAGTCCGCCTGCCGGTGCAGGGGACGCGGGTTCGTGCCCCGGTCCGGGAGGATCCCACATGCCGCGGAGTGGCTGGGCCCGTGAGCCATGGCTGCTGAGCCTGTGCGTCCGGAGCCTGTGCTCCGCAACGGGAGAGGCCACAACAATGGGAGGCCCGCATACCGCAAAAAAAAAAAAAAAAAAAAAAAAAAAAAAGTTATTTGAAACTTAGTTTTGTCTTTAGAACCAGTAAGTGCTTCAGGAATTTTAGTCTTTTTAGAAAGAGTTAATTGATTTCATTTCATCCCCATTTCTTTAAAAAGTGGACATAGTTCTGAGTCCTTGAATAAATCAGACTTGGTCACAAAGGAAGTCAGGCAGGGGTCAGAATAGAGATTAAAAACCAAAAATACTAGAGGTTTACATACCCTTTTCTGTTCTTCTTTAGTTTGAGTTGATTCTTGTGGGGACTGTGTCTCTGGGAAAGCTGAGGCTGTAACAGTTCTTGGTAATGGTCGCATTTGACTTCATAAACACACAGCAGAATAAGAGGGAATGGAGCAATAGATGTGTTTAATTGATTAATGCTGAGTGAATACCTACTACGCACAAAGCATTGTGTTCATCTAGGTATTTTATATGGGCTCAAAGAGTTTCTGAACCTACATGCAAAACTGTATTGACTCTGTGTCCATAATTCAACTTTTAAAAAATCATGACTTTAGTGTTTTGAAGAGAGAATCTTGAAACATTTCTTAGTTCATTCATATTTATTTGGTTTCAGGAGAAGAACAGATGTATTTTCCTCTTATTTAGGATATAATTAACTAAACACCTTTAACCTAGTTTATAAATATTCTTGTAATCTGGGTTTTCTAGGAAAGATCCGATTAGAAATCAGTTGTTTCTCACAGAAGATCAATTGTTTCATAGAAGTTGAGAGTGAGTCAGATGTATGAAAACTTCTATCATATCGGTAGAAGTGATATGACTTTTGCCTTTGCCTAGATCCAAAGACAAACTAGGTCCAAACACTTGAAAAGCTGACTGGCTGAGCAGCTGGGTCAGGGTGAGGTCTTAACACAATCTCTGAAAGCCTTTGGCTCCCTCTGTAGAGCCAGAGCAAGATGACTTCTCAGTCTTGAGGGACCCTGAGTGTGTGACTCCTCCCAGGAGATGCCTCCTTGTCTCCCATTTTCCTAGTCTTTCCCTTTCCAAAACATGGTTTTCAATCCTTACCCCAACTTTATCCTTACCGAGAAAAAGTTCACTTATCTTGTTAGAAAAAGAAAGGAAGGGCTTCCCTGGTGGTGCAGTGGTTGAGAGTCTGCCTGCCGATGCAGGGGACACGGGTTCGTGCCCCGGTCCGGGAAGATTCCCACATGCCGTGGAGTGGCTGGGCCCGTGAGCCATGGCCGCTGAGCCTGCGCGTCCGGAGCCTGTGCTCCGCAACGGGAGAGGCAACAACAGTGAGAGGTCCGCGTACCGCAAATAAACAAATAAATAAATAAAAAAGAAAAGAAGCATAAAACAAAGGTGTGTTTTTGAAGGGGTGTACGATAGGCTGCATTGTGCCTGTTTTCTGGTTGCGTGAAAGTTCTTTCTGTACCTTTTCCCCGCCCCTTCCATCTCCCTCCTCAGCCCACCTCAGTTGAGACTGGCTCCCGCCAGAGCGTTTAACTTCTTCCTGTCAAAGCTAGCTCTGGAGAGAAGGTAAAGTCATTCGTGCTGAGGTAATAATTAGTATCAACCTTTACGAGTAATCGCATTTTATCCCAGGAAAATCTCATTAAAAGGTGAAACTACAGTATGAACTTTGAGGCTTTAGACAGTAGATGGGGAACTCACCCAAGGGCAGTAGAGCTCCCTCTGTACAGTGAAAACAACAGTCTATAGAGGCTGCAGTTTATTGCAGTTAATCTCAAATATGAGATTGTAGGTGAATACAGGATTATAATTTAATATCATTTTAAGAAGAAGGAAAAAACTGTCACCATCTAAACTGGTTTATTCTAGCTTTTTCGAAAGCTAGAGATTTAAAGTCAAACAGGAGAGCCAAAGAAGATAATCATCTTTTAGTGTTTCAGAAGATTTTAATCCCTTTTGGCTTTCCTCCAAGGATATCTGAACAGAACATTAAGTAGCTGAAAAGCAAAAGTTTTCAATGTTTCATAACTGCAATCAGTCCTATGCATTAATTTTGAGGAAGGACAAATTATAAAAAATTAATCATAGTAAGGCAAACAGCTCTATGGCTCTGCGGGTTTTTCATTTTCTTTTCTCCTTCTTCTTCTCCTTCTCCTTCTCCTTCTTCTTCTTCTTCCCCTTCTATTTCTTCTTCTTCTATTTCTTCTTCTTCTATTTCTTCTTCTTCTTCCTCTTCTTCTTCTTCTTCTTCTCCTCCCCCTCCCCCTCCCCCTCCTCCTCCTCCTTCTCCTCCTTCTTCTTCTTTTTGTGGGAGGAGATGAGAGATTTTGTTTTAGTTAATGTTTTTGTTTTTGTTTTTAAAATGATGAAACAGAAAATGCTTCACTGGCCCACAGCAAACTTTCCCATAAAACTCTCTTTGGGGCTTCCCTGGTGGCACAGTGGTTGAGAATCTGCCTGCCAATGCAGGGGACACGGGTTCGAGCCCTGGTCTGGGAAGATCCCGCATGCCGCGGAGCGGCTGGGCCTGTGAGCCACAACGACTAAGCCTGCACATCTGGAGCCTGTGCTCCGCAACAAGAGAGGCCACAATAGTGAGAGGCCTGCGCACCGTGATGAAGAGTGGCCCCCGCTTGCTACAACTAGAGAAAGCCCTTGCACAGAAACGAAGACCCAACACAGCCCAAAGTACATAAAAAACAACAACAACAACAACAAAAAAACTCTCTTTGGCCACAGACTAAGTACAACACACATAGTGCCAAGAGGGGTTTCATGGCTTCCCCTTTTTTCCCCTGCAGACAAAAAAATGGCACAGGATCAAAATAAATCTAGAATGAAAACCATATTTCCCCCTCATTAGTTGAGCTTCTACTCTCTCTTAATAATCACTACAATCGTTTGGTTTTGTCAAAAACAAATCAAATAACCAAACTACCTTCTTTCTCTTTGTGCTTCCAGAAGAGACAGTAAACACAGGGAATTCTGTGAGCTGATCTGCCATTGCTGTTTTGGTCAGGCATATTTACAAACCTCACTGATTTGGCCAGTAGCTCCCAGGCAGCCTCCTGTCAGCCACAGGGTTGAGACCGTCCTTCTGAAGGCAAGGATAGTGCCCTGTCCAGCAGGCTCTTGATTATGAGTGCTGATCACTTCTGGAGCAGGGTGATCCTGGCTAGCTGTCAGCTTCAGCTCCAGCCCTTGGAACCCAGACCCATCAGCTCCTCATAACACTAACATAGCAATCCTCTCTGCCGATTGGGTCAGTAACCTGCCCAGAGAAATCAGATGAAATAGGGGCAACAGTTTTTTTCTACCAAGGGTAACTGACCCATGCAGATGCAATTCAGGGAAGCAAGCCAATGCTTTCTTGGAATTCTCATTTTCTAATTTTAAGCAGTACTGACTCCCCTCTTTCCCTCCTTGAACCTCATCTTCCTACTCTAGAAAGTAAAGAGGACAACTGATTATTTTAAGCAGAAGATATTTGTTTCTGTGTAGTCACACATGCTCCATATTTTGGATATAAATGTTACATTTAAATTTCATGGGGATTGGGGAAAAATTTTGTAAGTGTAAAAATAGTTGGGGGGTGAAAACCACAAAATATCAATAGACTTTAGTTTGTAAGAATTTAATACTACACTATGGCAAGAGAAACTATAAATAAAATCTAAAGTCAAATGACAAATGGGAAGATATTTATATTACATATAACAGGCAAGGATGAACATACTTTATAAGTAAGAAATTTTTACATAGCAATAAGAAAAAATTCCCTAGTATCCCATTATAAAAGTGGGCAAACAAGGCAATCTCGAAAACAAGCTGAAGAACTTAAACTGCCAGATATTCTAGTAATTAAGACATTGTTATATTGGTTCAAGAATACACAAACCAATCAACCACTGGAACAGAATGGAGAAAGAGAACCACATATGCATGGTCACCTGATTTATAACAAAGGCAATAAATAATGTAAGGCAGAGGGTAAAAGATGGTTTTTCAATTAAATGGTGCTAAGTGAATTGACAATTTGGATGGAATAAAATGTATCTGAACCCTTACCTCACACCATACACATTAAACAACTCCAGATGGATTCCAAATCTAAATATGAAGGAGAAAAAAAAAACCTTTCAGAACATCTTCATGGTCTTGGAATGGGTAAAGATTATTTAAACAGTCACGAAAAGCACTAACCATTAAAGAAAAAATTGATAAATTAACCATATTAAAATCAAAAACTTCTGTTCATGCAAAGATACCATTGAGAAAGTAAAAAGAGAACCCATAGGGTAGGAAAAGATATTCGCATGCATGTATCCAACTTACTGGATAGAAAAAAAAAAAGAGCAAAAATTTGAACAGATACTTCACAAAAGAGTATATCTAAATGGCTAATAAACATATGAAAAGGCACTCAATATTAGTCATCAGGAAAACTCAAATTAAAACCACAATGAGATAGTGTTACATACCCACCAGAATGAGGTATCACTTCACACTGGTCAGAATGGCCATCATCAAAAATTCTACAAACAATAAATGCTGGAGAGGGTGTGGAGAAAAGGGAACCCTCTTGCACTGTTGGTGGGAATGTAAATTGCTACAGCCACTATGGAGAACAGTATGGAGGTTCCTTAAAAAACTACAAATAGAACTACCATATGATCCAGCAATCCCACTACTGGGCATATACCCTGAGAAAACCATAATTCAAGAAGAGTCATGTACCACAATGATCACTGCAGCTCTATTTACAATAGCCAGGACGTGGAAGCAACCTAAGTGTCCATTGACAGATGAATGGATAAAGAAGATGTGGCACATATATACAATGGAATATTAGCCATAAAAAGAAACGAAACTGAGTTATTTGTAGTGAGATGGATGGACCTAGAGTCTGTCATACAGAGTGAAGTAAGTAAGAAAGAGAAAAACAAATACTGTATGCTAACACATATATATGGAATCTAAACAAACAAAAAAAGGTTCTGATGAACCTAGGGGCAGGACAGGAATAAAGTAGAGAATGGACTTGAGGATACGGGGAGGGGGAAGCATAAGCTGGGACGAAGTGAGAGAGTAGCATTGACATATATACACTACCAAATGTAAAATAGATAGCTAATGGGAAGCAGCACAGGGAGATCAGCTCGGTGCTTTGTGACCACCTAGAGGTGTAGGATAGGGAGGGTGGGAGTGAGATGCAAGAGGGAGGGGATATATGTATACATATAGCTGATTTTCTTTGTTATACAGAAGAAGCTAACACAACATTGTAAAGCAATTATACTCCAATAAAGATGTCAAAAAAAAAAAAACCCACCAACAATACTAAACATTGGTAAGGATGTGAAGCAACTGTAACTCTTGCACCTTGCTGATGGGATGTAAATTGGTTATGACCACTTCAGAAACAATTTTGACATTATCTATTAAAGTTAAATATGTGTATACTCAGCAATTCTACTTCTAGGTAACTAACCATAGAAAAGTGGACTTGTATTCTCCAAAAGACACGTCAGAGCAGCACTATTCATAATAATGCCGAATAGGAAAATGCCCAAATGCTCATCAATGGATAAATAAATTGTGGTACAGTCACACAATGAACTCTAACAGCAATAAGAAGAAACAATCTGCGACTGTATGCAACAATATGAATGAATCTCACAAACATGTATTGCGGAAAAGAAATCAGACTCAAAAGAGAACACAACTTGTGATTTCATTTATATAAACTACGAAAACAGGTGAAAATAATCTTTCTGTTGTTGTGCTAGTGACAGTGTAAATCACGCACTTTGAAAGGTGTTTTGGCAAAATGGCAGAATAGATCAAGAGTCAAAAAGTTTCATGCCCTTTGACTGGCTAAACTCGACCCTAAGGAAAGAATTATAGACGCCCATGTAGATTTACATTAAAAGATATTCATGCTAGAGTTCTTGTAATAATAAAAAGTTGGAAAGTGATAAATATCTATAATAGAGATGTAATGAAATAACTTTGGTATATCTGTATTCATGAACTATTACACAGGCACTAAATATCATGTTTTTGAATAATATTTAATGATATTCAATAATCATGATTTAATGTAAGGTAAAAACTGTAGAACAGAAAACTATTTATACAATGCAGTCCCAATTTTATTGCATATGTATACTCACAAACATATATATACATACATATGCAAAAGAAGGTAAGAAACATACCACAAGGTCAATAAAGGTCATTGTTGTAAAGTGGAATTAGAGTGTTTACATTTTCTTCTTTTAAGATTTTTCTGTGTTAGTCCCTATGGCTAATATGGTTCTGTCATAGCCTGCAACCGATTGCCAAATAGGACTCAATATCTCTTTTTTTCCCCAGGAGAATTCCATTAAGACCAAGTGTTGATTTGAATTCAATATTTTATAAGAAGACAGAGGAGAGTTTTACACTGTACAGTTCACAACCCTTCCTATATTTCCTTCAGGTGTGCCTTGTGATGGCTAATTTTATGTGTCAACTTGACTGGGCCATGGGATGTCCAGATATCCAGTTAACATTATTTCTAGGTGTGTCTGTGAAGGTGTTTCCGTAAGAGATTAGCATTTGAATCCCTAGACTGAATAAAGCAGATTCCCTTTCCAATTATGTAATCTGTTGAGGGTCTGAATAGAACAAAAAGGTGAAGGAAGGGAGAATTTGCTCTCTCTGCCTGACTACTTGAGCTGGACATAGGTAGTCTCCTGCCCTGGCACTGGAACTTACTCCATTGGCTCTCTGGTTCAGGCCTTTGAACTGTACTAAAAGGTATACCATCAGTTCTCCTGGTTCTCAGGCCTTTTGACTTGGACTTGAATTACATCACCAGCTTTCCTGGGTCTCCAGCTTACAGATGGCAAATAGGACTTCTCAGCCTCCATAACTGTGTGAGGCAATTCCTCCTAATAAGTCTATTTTTATATCTCCCATTGGTTCTGATTTTCTGGAGAACCCTGACTAATATATGCTTCATCTCTCGTTTCTCTCCAGCTACAAGCCAAACAAGGTTTCCTTTTTGTTGTCCTTTCCTGGGTAGCACTTAGACAAGCTGGTACCTAGATAGGCCGATTTCTGGCTTCCTCAATTCCAGATCTTCCCCATCTCAGGCCTCAGAATCTCTCTCCTTTTTTATACAGAAAAAATTGCTTCTCCAAATATGCATACATCCACCACCAACTCAGCAAAACAAACAAAAGTTCTTGTCAATTTTCAAATTTTCTACAGTAAGTTCATATTACTTTCAGAATCAAAAAATTTTGAATTACTCATGGCAACTCATAGCAAATTTCCCAATAGAGGGAAATTTTTCTCTAGGCAGCAACAGTGTTAATGAAAATATGTAATGTGTAAGACCAAGTCTGACTGCTTAAAATTAACCTTAAGGCCAGAAATTCCTCAACTTAAAAACATATGCACATCAGGTACACATTTATCTGATCATTTGAATTATATGTGTAGCAGTTCCCCTTGGTGAGGGCAGAGATTGAAGAATTATTTGTATTAGCATTAGCTTTTTGTAACATTGATCAATAACTAGATGAAACAGTTAATTCTGGACTCAGAGAAAATAGTGGCATGAGCAAACAAAACAATTAGGTGGTTTGAAACTCATTTCTGCTTAGTTTTTTATTAGCAGCACAATTTTCTTCCTAAATTTAGTCACACTGAACAATGCAGGATGCAGTTGTACCCCATTCATTCACCCACCCACCCAGGAAACTGGTATGCCCTTCTTTTATTTATTTATTTATTTATTTTTGCGGTACGCGGGCCTCTCACTGTTGTGGTCTCTCCTGTAGCGGAGCACAGGCTCCGGACGCGCAGGCTCAGCGGCCATGGCTCACGGGGCCAGCCGCTCCGCGGTACGTGGGATCTTTCCGGACCGGGGCACGAACCCACGTCACCTACATCGGCAGGTGGACTCTCAACCACTGCGCCACCATGGAAGCCCGTATGCCCTTCTTATATGCCATGCACTATTGTAGGAGGTCGGGTGCAGAAGTTAAAAAGGTGTACAAGGTCTTTCTTTTATGGAGCGTATGGGGAAGAGAGAGTATAACACAGGGGAAATATATATATATATATATATATATATATATATATAGAGAGAGAGAGAGAGAGAGAGAGAGAGAGAGAGAGAGAGATTGTCATATATATTTCTATATTCTCTAAATCTTGCTCTCATGGGACTTGCCATCCACTGTAGCAATAGGTTTCAGAGCTTCAGGAGAAGGATGGATACCTGCTTTAAAAAATCATTACTCAGCTCTTTTTCCAGTAAAAAAAAAAATTGTGGTGAAAACCTGGTGTCATGAAAAGATGAAAGATTTTCTAAATTACTTTACACATCAATGACTAAGCTGAAGGACTCAGACCGTACTACTTCTTTCTTTCTTTTATTATTATTATTTATTTTATATATTTATTTTTGGCTGCATTGGGTCTTTGTTGCTGCGCCCGGGCTTTCTCTACTTGTGGCAAGTGGGGGCTACTCTTCGTTGTGGTGCCTGGGCTTCTCATTGCGGTGGCTTCTCCTGCTGTGGAACACGGGCTCTAGGCATGCAGGCTCCAGTAGTTATGGCATGAGGGCTCAGTAATTGTGGCTCACAGGTTCTACAGCGCAGGCTCAGCAGATCTGGCGCACAGGCTTAGTTACTCCGCTGCATGTGGAATCTTCCCGGGCCAGGGATTGAATCCGTGTCCCCTGTAGTGGCAGGCAGATTCTTAACCACTGCGCCACCAGGGAAGTCCAGACTATACTATTTCTTCCATAATGTGAAGTATACTTCTACCCAAAACTTGCTGCCCTAGGCGAAGAAGCCCAGGGACCATCAGTGCCACCATGTTGGGAGGTAAAGGAGAGGGCTAGGGCTAGGAGCTTCAGCGGACTGGGGAAGAATGGGGGATAGAATAAAGAGAAATTCAGAGGTGGGGAACATTAGCACCAAGAACACATAGTTGTGGTGATGGGGATCCAGTTATGGTCACCAGCATATCAACCACAATAGTCAGACAGGACTAGCTTTTCTTCAGTTGCCTCCAGTTCAGAAAACTGTCTGATTGAATCACTTTACAACCAAGGCCAGTAAGAAGCCAGAAGACATCACACGGGTCCCAGTGCCTCCACTGCCATGTGGTCATGTAAGTGATACTCCTCCTCTGTAAGCCAGTTCACCATCTCAGAAGAGAACAGAGGGAGAAAAAAAATATGAAATATTGGACATTTTATCCCCTAAAGAGTGAACACTTACCAAAAGAACCCTGGCTAGGAGAGATTTCGCCCTAACAATTTTTCCCCTTCTTGATCTGACCCTGGAAAAGTGGGCCTGGTTGTGTCCATTGTGCTCCTGATGTCCCCTCTATCACCTTTCCCATGATATGCCCTCTACTCCCAAATTTCCTCTCTTTTCCATCTGACCTCCATTCTTAAGCAAAATTCTCATTTTCTTTTTGCCCTGATGTCAATTAACAGTCAAAAGGAAAAATAGCCAACAAGTTAATCCAAAAGTTTATGAATTCTACTAACATAAAAATTATACATATACCTAAAGGCTGGATCATAGTCAAAACTTAATTGGAGTAAAACTAAAAAATCATAAGTGGAAAGAAGTAACAGAAATTAAAAATTATTAAGAATCCCATGATAGGGCTTCCCTGGTGGTGCAGTGGTTAAGAATCCGCCTGCCAATGGAGGGGACATGGGTTCGAGCCCTGGTCCGGGAAGATCCCACATGCTGCGGAGCAACTAAGCCTGTGTGCCACAACTACTTAGCCTGCACTCTAGAGCCCACGAGCCACAACTACTGAGCCTGCATGCCACAACTACAGAAGCCCGCATGCCTAGAGCCTGTGCTCTGCAACAAGGGAAGCCAACGCAATGGGAAGCCCGTGAACCACAACGAAGAGTAGCCCCGCTCGCCACAACTAGAGAAAGCCGGCGTGTAGCAACGAAGACCCAATGCAGCCAAATTAATTAATTAATTACAAAAAAGAAGAAGAATCCCATGATGGAAGTGTTCTAAATCTGGATTGTGGTGATGGTTGTACAACTGAATTAACTAAAACTCATCTAATTTTGTGCTCTCCAATATGGTTGTCACTAGGCACATGTGGTTATTTAAGTTTATTAAAATTGTATTATTCAGAGGAATAGAATTGAGTGTCCAGAAATAAATCCATAAACCTATGGTCAATTAAATGGTTCCAAGACCTTTCAATAAGGAAAGAATAATCTCTTCAATAAATCACTCTGGGGCAACTGAATAGCCACATGCAAAAGAGTGAAGTTGGATCCCTACCTTACACCATATATGAATATTAACTCAAAATAAACCAAAGACCTAAATGTAAGGGCTAAAACTATAAAACTCTTAGAAGAAAATATATGAGTAAATCTTTATAACCTTTGCTTTGGCAATAGAGTTTGAGATATGACATCAAAAGTACAAGTAACAAAAGAAAAAATAGATAAATTTGGCATAAAAATTAAAAATGTTTGTGAACAAAAGGACACCATCAAAAGTGAAAAAACAACAAACATAATGGGAGAAAATATTTGCAAATCATATATTTGATAAGGAATATCCGGAACACATATAGAATTCTTGCAACTGAATAACAAAAAGACAAACAACACAATTCCAAAATGGGCAAAGAACCAAATAGACATTTCTCCAAAGATGACATACAACTGGCCAATAAGCACATGAAAGGTGCTCAGCATAATTAGTCACCAGAGAAATGCACATCAGAACCACAATGAGATGCTACTTCACACGCACTAGGATAGCTATAATTTAAAAAAAGAAAAGAAAAGAAAAGAACAAGTGTTGATGAGGATTCAGAGAAACTGGAATCATTGTACATTGCTCCTGGGAATGTAAAGTAATAGAGCTGCTGAGGGAAACATACTGGCAGTTTCTTAAAAAAGTTAAACAGAATTATCACATGTCCAAACAATTCCACTCCTAGATATATACCCAAAAGAACTGAAAACAGATATTCAAACAAAAGTTGGTATGAATTTTCATACCAGCACTATTTACAATAACCAAAAGGTGGAAACAACCCAAATGTCCATCAACGGACGAATGGATAAACGAACTGTGGTACATCTATAAAAAAGAATGGAATACTGGCACACGCTGCAACATGGATGAACCTTGAAAACATTATGCTAAGTGAAAGAAGTCAGATACAAAGAGTCACATATTGTATGACTCCATTTATATGAAATATCCAGAATAGGCAAATCTAAAGAGACAGAAAGCAGATTACAGGTTGCTAAAGGGTGGGGGAAGGGGATAGGAGGAGTTACTGCTTGATGGATGTGGAGTTTTCTTTTGGGGTGATGAAATATTTTGGAACTAGATAGAGATGGTTATGTAACACTGTGAAAATAATAAATGCCAGTGAATTGTACACTTTAAAATGGTTAAAATGGCAAATTTTATACAGCATGAATTTTACCTCAATAAAAAATATTTTAAAATATATTTTCTAGGTTACACTAGCCACATTTTGGGTGGCTAGTGCTGCTGATTAGACTTTGCTTATCACAGAACATTTCTACCATGTACAAATTCTATTGGAAGTACTGATATAACTGTAAACTTACAATGGGTAAGTTTATGGTATATAAATTGTCCTTCAGTAAACAGACAGGACCATTTAAAAAAGAAACATTCCCAAGGCAAATATAATTTTAAACCATTTAAAAAAATTGAAGTATAGTTAATTTACAATGTTGTATTAGTTTTAGGTGTACAGCAAAGTGATTCAGTTATATATATAATTGAATATATTCAGATTCTTTTCCATTATAAGTTATTGCAAAATATTGAATATAGTTCCCTGTGCCTTGCAGTAGGTCCTTGTTGTTTATCTATATTATATGTAGTAGTGTGTATACGTTAATCCCAAACTCCTAATTTATCTCTACCTTGCCCCCGCCAACCCCCCACAACCATATGGTTATGGTTTTGTAACCGTAAGTTTGTTTCCTATGTCTGTGAGTCTGTTTCTGTTTTGTAAATTAGTTCATTTATATCATTTTTTTAGATTCCACTTGTAAGTGATATTGTATGATTGTCTTTGTCTGACTTACTTCACTTAATATGATAATCTCTAGGTCCCTCCATGTTGCTACAAATGGCAAGATTTCATTCTTTTTTATGGCTGAGTAATATTCCAGTGTGTGTGTGTTTATCTATATATATATATTTTTTTAATTAATTTATTTTTGGCTGTGTTGGATCTTCATTGCTGCACGCGGGCTTTCCTCTATTTGTGGCGAGTGGGGGCCTCTCTTGTTGCCAGTGCACGGGCTTCTCATTGTGGTGGCTTCTCTTGTTGTGGAGCGTGTGCTCTAGGCACACAGGTTTCAGTAGTTGTGGGACGAGGGCTCAGTAGTTGTGGCTTGTGGGCTCTGGAGCGCAGGTTCAGTAGTTGTGACACATAGACTTAGTTGGTCTGTGGCATGTGGGATCTTTCCAAACCAGGGCTCGAACCCGTGTCCCCTGCATTGGCAGGTGGATTCTTAACCACTGTGCCATCAGGGAAGTCCAATATTTTTTTATTTTATTTATTTGGTTACTCCAGGTCTTGGTTGTGGCAGGCGTGCTCTGTAGTAGTGGCATTTGTGCTCCTTAGTTGTGGCTCACAGGCTCTTTAGTTGTGGCAGGAGGCTCCTTAGTTGTGACATGCAAACTTTTAGTTGCGGGATGCATGTGGGATCTAGTTCCTTGAGCAGGGATTGAACCTGGGACCCCTGCATTGAGAGCGTGGAGTTTTAACCACTGCGCCACCAAGGAAGTCCATATGTGTGTGTGTGTGTGTGTGTGTGTGTGTGTGTATACTACATCTTCTTTATCCATTTATCTGTTGATGAACACTTAGGTTGCTTCCATGTCTTGGCCATTGTAAATAGTGCTGCTATGACTATTGGGGTACGTGTATCTTTTGAGTTAGCATGTTCTCCAGATATAGGCCTAGGAGTGCAGGATCATATAGTAACTCTATTTTTAGTTTTTTAAGGAACCTCCATACTGTTTTCCAGAGTGGTTGCACCAATTTACATTCCCACCAACAGTGTAGAAAGGCTCCCTTTCCTCCACACCCTCTCCAGCATTTATTATTTGTAGACTTTTCAATGATGGCAATTCTGACTGGTGTGAAGTGATACCTCATTGTAGTTTTTTATTTTATTTTATTTTAATTTTGTTTTTTGCGGTACGCGGGTCTCTTGCTGTTGTGGCCTCTCCCGTTGCGGAGCACAGGCTCCGGATGCGCAGGCTCAGTGGCCATGGCTCACGGGCCCAGCCGCTCTGTGGCATGTGGGATCCTCCTGGACCGGGGCACAAACCCATGTCCCCTGCATCGGTAGGTGGACTCTCAACCACTGTGCCACCAGGGAAGCCCCATCAGTCTCTGTCTTTTAATTGGTGTATTTAGATCACTCATATTTAAAATGATTATTGATATAATTGGATTAATATCTACCATATTTGCAACTTGTTTTCTAGTCATTGCACTTGTCCCTTGTTTCTTGTCTTCCCCTCTTTTTCTGCCTTCTCTGTTGTTTTTTTTTCTAGTTAAACAATGATTTTATTGCTTGAGTACATGGACAAATTTATGCAACCAGGGCAGAGGCTGTGGATAACTAGTATCTCCAAATTGGGGGGTGGGGCGTGAGGGGAGGACTGGTTTGGTTTTACAGTATTGAGCCAACCTGTGAATGCAGCTATTAATCAGAATCAGAAGGAATTTAGCATCTTTACCCTTTCTGTTTCTCTGAAGATGCTTCCGAACAGCAACAACTTTCTTAATTAAATGCTAGAGGTACTCAGGACGATCAGGAGAAAGTCCTTTGGACTTAAGAATTCTCAAGATTTTATTGCCTGTCGTAAAACAACACCATGTGAGACTCTCAGGATCACCCTGAGGCAGGCCCTTCTTGGCCAGTTTGTAGATCTGCTCCTTCCTGTTGTCAGAAGTTAACTTCAACCAGGTGGGATTGCTGCGGTGGTAGGCCAGAGCTGACTGGGACAGGCCCTTCCCAGGGGCCTGCATGCAACCACGAGGGCAGCCAAAAAGAGAGCAAGGGTGGGAGGCAGGAAGCCACCCTGCACACAGGAAGTGACCTCATACAGTCCTGCTTCCTCCCATCCTGCCTTCTCTGTTTTTAATTGAGCATTTTATATTATTCCATTTTCTCTTAGCACATTAATTATACTTCTTTAAAATTTTTAAAAACGCTTGCCCTAGGGTTTGCAATACACATTTACAACCAATTTAAGTCTACTTTATTTTTTAAATTTTTAAAAAGGATTTTATTTATTTATTTGGCTGCGTTGGGTCTTGGCTGCTGTGTGCGGGCTTTCTCTAGTTGCGGCAAGAGGGGGCTACTCTTCATTGCGGTGCACGGGCTTCTCATTGCAGTGGCTTCTCTTATTGTGGAGCACAGGTTCTAGGCGTGCGGACTTCAGTAGTTGTGGCTTGCGGGCTCTAGAGAGTAGGCTCAGTAGTTCAGGTGCATGGGCTTAGTTGCTCCACGGCATGTGGGATCTTCCCAGACCGAGGCTCAAACCCGTGTTCCCTGCACTGGCAGGTGGATTCTTAACCACTGTGCCACCGGGGAAGTCCTTAAGTCTATTTTAAAATAACATTGTACTGCTTCATAGGTAGGACAGGTACCTTATAACAGAGTATTCCCAATTATTCCCTCTTGTCCCTTATAATATTGCTGTCATTCATTTCACTTATTCATAAGCTATAATCAACCAATACATTATTGCTATTGTTATTTTTGAACAATATCTATTACATCAATATCTATTAGATCTAATAGATCTATTAGATCTAATAGCAGTTATCTATTAGATCAATTAAGAATAACAAAAATATAAGATTTTATTTTACTTTCATTGGTTTCTTCTCTAATATTCTTCTTTCTTCAAATGTAGATCTGAGTTCCTGATCTATATATTCTATAGTTCTGTATATATGATCTATATATTCTTCTCTCTGAAGAGCTTCTTCTAACACTCCTTGCAAGGGCAGGATGACTGGTGATAAATTCCCTTGCTTTTCTTTGTCTGAAAAAGTCTTTATTTCTCCTTCAGTTTTTAAAAACATTAATTATTATTATTTTTTTTTCTGTACACGGGCCTCTCACTGTTGTGGCCTCTCCCGTTGCAGAGCACAGGCTCCAGACGCGCAGGCTCAGTGGCCATGGCTCACGGGCCCAGCCACTCCGCGGCATGTGGGATTTTCCCGGACCGGGGCACGAACCTGTGTCCCCTGCATCGGCAGGCAGACTCTCAACCACTGCGCCACCAGGGAAGCCCCCTATTAATTAATTTTTTAATTTTTATTTTATTATTTTTTTATTGGGGTATAGTTGTTTTACAATGTTGTGTTAGTTTCTACTTCTTCACTTTTGAAAGATAATTTCACTGGATACAGTATTCTAGTTTGGTGGCTTTTGTTTTTGGTTCAACACTTTAAATATTTCACTCTATTCTCTTCTCGCTTACATGGTTTTTAAGGAGAAGTCTGATGTAATTCTTATCTTTGTTTCCTATAATTAAGGTGATTTTTTCCTCTGGCTTCCTTCAGGATTTTTTCTTCTAAAGGCAAGTATCAGATTTGTCTAAACAAAACTAAAAAAGTTTTATGATCAAGAAAGACAAAGCAAAGTGAATGCCACAATGATAAAGACAAAGAACAGGGGTCTGGCAGAATGGAAGGCCACAGGGTAGGGAAGGTGCCAGGAAGCTTCTGGGACACTGGGCATTGCTGTGTTGGGGCTGGGTGGGACCACAAAGCGCTATGGCCTAGCCTGCTCTGGTGATCATGACATTTGATGATGTGGCCTCATATTTTTTGGAGCAAGAGTGGGAGATCCTGGAGATGTAGCAGAAGGAAATATATCAGCAAGTAATGAAGATCCATTACGAGACTCTTGATTCTCTGGGTTATGTTTTTCCCAACCCAGATTTGATCACTTGGTTGGAATATGGGAGAATGTTATTAATCAGAGACCAGGGGGGAGAAAGAAAGACAAAGGAAAAACTGGAAAAATACTTTCAATGGTGGACAAAGGGTTAATAGTCTTAATATATAAAGAGCTCTTGCTAATAAATAAGATAAAGCTAAATGTTGTGAAAGAAAAATAAGCATAGAACAGGAAAAGGAAACTCATAAAAAGAAGAAATTAAAATGGCAAATAAACATAAGTAACAAAAAAATCTTTGGTAACTGAAAATGAAATTAATTCAAAAAGGAGACATATTTTTAACCTTTCAGGATTAGCAAAGATTTGAAAATGTTTGTTGCATATGGAGAAAGGGTACTGTCATAATTGATTGATGGCATGTATATTGTTACATTTCTGGCTTGTAATTTAGCAAATTCCTCCAAAACATCAACTTCTTTTGATTCAGCAATTTTACTTCCAGGAATTTTTCCTCAGGAAATAATTGAACAAATATACAAAGATGTATGTATAAAGCTGTTTATCATGGTAGTGTTTATAATAGTAAAAAATTGGCAACAGCCTGACTGTTCAAAAAGTGTTTTTTAAAGTTGATTTTAAAAATAAAAGAATGAGAAATCAGAGACAAGAGGGAAAAAAAATAGTTTGAAATAAGCAAACAATCCTTATAATAAAGACTTGTCTTCCTAAGTAGCAGCTCCCTTCACAGATAAAGAATTGAAGGGGCAGAGTACAATGTGACATCCTGTACATATGACACCGTTACCTCTCTGAAGACCCAGAAGTTTGCACTCCTGACAAAATGGGGCCTAGCTCCTTGGTTCCACAAACACACATTACCCTCTCCCTTTCTTTACGTAACATTACCTATTGTTCCCTTTGATGACTGGAAATGTAGCTTCTCCATTCAATAACATCTAGTTGAGACAGTGGGAGAATGTCTCCAGGTGCATCAGTCTGACTCTGGGAAAACTGGTAACAGCAGAATGTTGCTTGTCTGGGGAAGGGAGTTGGGCAAGGGAAATCAGAGAGTAGAGTAGGTACTCAATAAATCCTTGGATGCAGCCAAGGCAGCCAGGATTAGACCTCAGCATGCCGAGTTCTGTCCTGGCCCCCTTTAGTGGAACTGACTACCTACAGAAACAGGGAATAGAAATTCAGGGCAAAGCCTATCTACCTGGAGTTTTCTCATATCACTTCTCATTTTGTACTGACTCCATTACTCATGGCTGTCACATTCCCAAATCCTCTGACCTTCATTTATCTGCAGACTTTGGCTCCTAGGCCTCACATCAGGTGCCTGTGGCTATGAAGAACCTTTTCAGGTAAGCCACTCCAGCCTGGCTGGACCACTTGGCCTCCTGGCCTTCCCTCCCCAGCATTAACCAGGGAAACTACAATGTGCCACTCCTATGCTTCTCCCCAGTGTTTGTGGGCCCACATACCCCATCTCAACCTCTCCTCCGCCTCAGGATAGAGGGATCAGAAACAAAGGGATACATTTACTAGGTCAAAGAATGTTAGACTTAGAAGGGATAGTGTTCATCATTTAGCAAAATCAACCTTATTTAAAGTGAAATGACTTGCTTACAGTCACACAGCTAATTCCAATGTAATATGGTACCTGGGTGTCAGGGTGGTCCTTTTAATTTTAATTTATTAAAAAATTTAAAGCAATTCCTAAGATTCCATAGGAAAGATGACATTCTATTTGATCTATAAGTACACCCAGGTATGATTCACCCTAAATGGAAATGGACCACAGGACTAGTTCAGGTCTTTGTTCCTCTTATAAGGAGGATGGAAATGTCCCATTTCTTTTTCAAAGCTGTTACATGCTTTTTTGACCCTCCTTTTGGGGAGAATGAAGCAAGTGTAGTGGGGTCCCAGCCTGGAAGCTGATGTCCAGGGTGGCCAGGAGCAGAGAGAGGCAGAATGACAGTACAAAAACATTTCTCAGAGGACGCTCAGGGTCCAGCCAGCAAAAGCTCCATCTCTTTGTGAAAGGGAAGCAGAACCCAAAGGGCAAGGGCCAAGTAGACATAGGAGCAGACTGTGGTTATTGGGGTTGGGAGTTGTGGAGAAGAGGGCTGTGACAGATGTAAAAGGGGATTTGAGGTGAGAAGAGCTAGGGTATAGCTGGATGAATGGGTGAATATGGCTGGAGTACAAACTCCTTCATGGATGCTGACGGAAGGTGTTGGGGGAGCTGACCTAATTAAAAGATACAAATGGGGAGATGTAGAAAACCACCTAGTTGTGAACCTCCCACCTGCAGTCAGAGAACACAGCAAGACCTGATGACCCAACTGAATGTCTCACAGAGCCCAATATTGTAGACAGTTATATAAAGACTTCAAACAGTGAAAACATTCTCCAGACTTCTTCCCGGTACTGTCCTAGCCACAATGTCCTAGAGCGGTGTAGGCACAACTTCCCCCATAATCCCTAAAGCATTGAACATCTCACCATTCTTTCTGACTCAATCATGGAAAATCCGTCCCATTATTTTTCCTGAAACCAGATTCCCTAAATGTCTGTACGACCAGTGTTAAGTTACCCTACTCAGACCCCTGGAGTCAGCTTTGCCTTTCTCTTTTTCATTCATTCATTCAGTTAATATTATTTAGCCCTTACTACATCAGGTACACTGTGCAAGGTTCTGGGATACATAGTAGTCAGTAAAACAGGCTGATATTTGCCTCATGGGATGTACAGTACAGTCAAGCACTCACCAAACTGTATTGATTCCACCTTCATAATGATGGTCATGTTGATTCTTTTCTTTCTACCACCATTCCAGTTCAGTGCTGCAGCACCCTGTACCAGAACTTTTCCGGAAACCTTCTGTCTTTCTCCCTGTTTACATTATTTCCTGCACTCTAATCTATCCTATATTCCACCCATTCCTAAATATGATAGACCATCAGAAACACATGAGGTTTATAAGTGTAGATTCCTGGACCTTAGCCCAAACCTACTGAATAAGAAAGGTGGTAGGTCCCAGAATCTCTCTATTTTTTAAAGCTAACTCTATGATTTTGATGCACAGCCAGGTTTGGGAACCATATCACTACCAAACACAATTCCACTTGGTCAGAATTCTTCAGGAAATCCTCATTGTCTGCAGAATAAACTAAAATATTAGCCTGGCATTCAACATTATCTATCTATTCCAGTTTTCTTTTACTAAAATTCTCATCTACCTTTAATTATGTGACCTTGAGAAAATCACTGAAATAGGCAAGTACAAAATCAAGGGCACAGTCTTTATTTGTTATCCTGTGCTACAAAAACTTTTCTGCACTAATTTTTTAAAAAATTGAAGTAATAATGTATTTACTTCCCTTTCCAAATGCCATTTTGGTGGTGAGTTTTGTACCCCCATCCTTTGCTCCTTTTCTCTCCTGTTTCCCCTTCATTCTGCGAGGTGGTTCTCTTCCTGATCTTTTTCTCATTTAAATAGTCATGCTCACATTTGCTAAAGCAAACTAGTTGATTCTTATGTTGTTAATCACAAAGTATTTACATGTATTTACAATGAACAAACACATGTTCCTTGAAAAAAAATTTTAATAACAAGGAAGAAAAATACAATAAAAAGTGAAAGTGCCCTCTCTCCTTCCACTCTGAGCTTCTCCGCAGAGGTAACCTCTATTAATAGTTCAGTGATGCAAAGCTCTCAAACATTTCTTATATTCCCATTTTCTGTAGGGATTTTGTACCTCCTCTCTGCCTTGGTCCTACCCTCCCAAACTCATCTGTCTCTGTGTTGGCTCAGATCAGGTTTTCTCCCTGGCTTTGGCATTCATCCATGTCTTGCAACCCACCTGAGGACATCCAGGACAATTACTCCTCTCCCTTTACCTTCTTTCTGACTACAAGAAAGAGGCTGACTAGTCACGCACTATTATTTTCCCAACTTCCTCTCAAAAAGTATTTTAATTGCTGTTAAAACTGTTCCTTCTGCTATCACCTATTTTAGGGTCCCCTGTTGTTTTGGGGAACATGCCTTTCTGCAGTGCACTTTACCAACAGGCAGAGAAGGTAGCTGACTGCTGAGATGATTTTCTGAGTCCTAGAAAGATTCTCCATCACTCTTGTTCCCAAATATTTCCTCTGCCAGAGGCCAAGCTTTGAAATCCTTCCAAAAAATTTTTTTTATAACAGCCTTACTGGGATACAATTCCCATAGCATATCTTTAAATTGTACAGTTCAATGGTTTTTAGTATATTCACAAACTTGTGCAACTATGACTACAATACATTTTAGAACACCTTTGTCATCCCAAAAAGAAACCCCATACCCATTAGCAGCCACACTTCATTTTCTCTCAAACCTCTCCACCCTAGAAAACCACTGATCAACTTTCTCTCTTTATAGACTTGTGTATTCTGGATATGTGTTTTTTTGGAGACTGGCTTCTTTCAGTTACCATAATGTTTTCAAGGCTTATCCATGCTGTAGCGTGTATTAGTACTTCGTTCATTTTTATTGTTGAATAATATTCTCTTGTATGAACAAATCACTTTGTATTTATCCACTCATCAGTTGATGGACATTTGGGTTTTTTCCACTTTTTGGCTACTATGAATGATGCTGCTATGACCATTCACGTACAAGTTTTTATATGGACATATGTTTTCATTTCTCGTGGATATGTACTTAGGAGTGGAATTGCCCGGTCATATGGTAACACTATGTTTAACATTTTAAGGAACTGTACCACAGTCCCACCAGTAGTGTTTAAGAGTTCCAATTTCTCCACATTTTTACCAACACTTGTTATTTTCCTTTTTTTTTTTTTTTTTCTTGTGGTACACAGGCCTCTCACTGTTGTGGCCTCTCCCATTGAGGAGCACAGGCTCCGGACGCGCAGGCTCAGCGGCCATGGCTCACGGGCCCAGCCACTCCACGGCATGTGGGATCTTCCCGGACTGGGGCACGAACCCGTGTCCCCTGCATTGGCAGGCAGACTCTCAACCACTGTGCCACCAGGGAAGCCCTATTTTCCATTTTTTAAGTAGTCATCCCAGTGGGTAGGAAGTGGTATCTCATTGTGATTTTGGTTTCTCTAATGACTAATGATGTTAAATATCTTTTTATGTGCTATTGGCCATTTTTACATATTGTTTGGAGAAATGTCTATTCAGATCCTTTACCCATTTTTAATTAGGTTTTCTTTTTTATTATTGAGTTGCAGGATTTCTTTTTGTTTGTTTTGTTTTGTTTTTGTTTGTTTTTCTTTAAGAGTATGTATCTAGATACAACTTACTTATCAGATATCTGATTTGCAAAATTTTCTTACATCCTGTCAGTTGTCTTTTTACTTCCTTGATGATGTCCTTTATTAAGGCACACAGGTTTTAAATTTTGATGATGTCCCATTGATCTCTTTTTTTCTCTTGCTGTTTTTGCTTTTGGTGTCATATGAAAGAAATCAATGACAAATACAAGGTAATGAAGATTTACATCTATTTTAGAGGGCCAAGAAATAAACCCATACACCTATGGTCAATTAATCCTTAACAAAAGTGGCAAGAATATACAATGGAGAAAAGACAGTCTCTTCAGCAAGTGGTGTTGAGAAAGCTGGACAGACTCACATAAACTAGTGAAGTTAGAATACTCCCTTATACCATACACAAAAGTAAACTCAAAATCGTTTAAAGACCTAAATATAAGATATGACACCATAGGGCTTCCCTGGTGGCGCAGTGGTTGAGAGTCCCCCTGCCGATGCAGGGGACACGGGTTCGTGCCCCGGTCTGGGAAGATCCCACATGCCGCGGAGCAGCTGGGCCCGTGAGCCATGGCCGCTGAGCCTGCACGTCCGGAGCCTGTGCTCCGCGACAGGAGAGGCCACAAAAGTGAGAGGCCCGCGTAACGCAAAAAAAAAAAAAAAAAAAAAAAAGATATGACACCATAAAACTCCTAGAAGAGAACATAGGCAAAACATTCTCTAACATAAATTGTAGCAATGTTTTCTTAGATCAGTCTCCCAAGGCAAAAGAAATAAAAGCAAAAATAAACAAATGGGACCTAATCAAACTTAAAAGTTTTTGCACAGCAAAGGAAACTATCAAGAAAACAAAAAGACAACCTACAGAATGGGAGAAAATATTAATGTGAAAGACAAGGGGTTAATTTCCAAAATATACAAACAGCTCATACAACTCAGTATCAAAAAACCAAACAACCCAATCAGAAAATGGGCAGAAGACCTAAACAGACACTTCTCCAAAGAAGACATACAGCTGGACAATAGGAACACGAAAAGATGCTCAACGTCACTAATTATTAGAGAAATACAAATCAAAACCACAAGGAGGTATCACCTCACACTGGTCAGAATGGTTATCATCAAAATGTCTACAAATAATAAATGCTGGAGAGGGTGTGGAGGAAAGGGAACCATTCTACACTGTTGGTGGGAACATAAATTGGTACAGCCACCATGGAAGTTTATGGAGGTTCATTTAAAAAAAAAAATAGAGCTACCACATGATTCAGCAATGCCACTTCTAGGCATATATCTGAAAAAGACAAAAATTCTAATTTGAAAAGATACATGTACCCCAATATTCATAGCAGCACTATTTACAATAGCTAAGAAATGGAAACAACCTAAGGGTCCATCAACAGAGGAATGGATAAAGAAGATGTGTCATATATATATATAATAGAATATTACTCAGGCATAAAAAAGGGTAAAATGTTGCCATTTGCAGCAACATGGATGGACTTAGAGAATATCATACTAAGTGAAGTAAGTCAGACAGAGAAAGACAAATATTATATATACCACTTATAAAGACAAATATTATATATGGAATCTAAAAAATGATACAAATGACGTTATCTACAAAACAGAAATACACTTGCAGACATAGAAAACAAACTTATGGTTACCAAAGGGGAAAGGGAGGCGGGGAGGGATAAATTAGGAGTATGGGATTAACAGGTACACACTACTATATATAAAATTGGTAAGCAGCAAAGATTTACTGTAATACAGGGAACAATATTCAATATCTTGTAATAACCTATAATCGAAAATAATCTGAAAAAAATATATAACTGAATCACTTTGCTGTACATGTGAAACTAACATAATATTGTAAATCAACTATACTTCAATTAAAAAATGATTTACATCTATTTTTTCTTCTAAGAGTTTTAGACTCTTAGTTCTTACCTTTAGGTCTTTGATCCACTTTGGGTTAATTTTTATATATGGTGTGAGGTAGGGTTCCACCTTCATTTTTTTGCATGTGGCTATTCAGTTGTCTCAGCATCATTTGTTGAAGAGATTATTTTTCTCCATTGAATTGTCTTGGTACCCTTCCAACAAGTTATAAAGGCAGAACACCATAAAATTCTATATTTTCAGAATTGGAAAGGATATTAGGAATCTGTACTGGTCAGCCTTCTTAGTTGTAGACCATAGAATGCATTTTAGCTATTTTAATTGGGAAGGCATTTATTAAATCTTTGCTGGAAGGAAAAGAGGCAGGAGCTCAAGGTCAGAGGTTCTCAAACTTGGTTGCACATTTAATCACCTGGGAGCTAATGCCCATATTATACCCTCTACCATATATCAGACTGCCTGGAGTAGAACCCAGGCATCAATTAAAAAAAAATCTCCTCATGTGATTCCAATGCATGGTCAAGATTGAGAATCAGTATTCTAGACTGAGCTCCTAGAAATAACATCTAGAACCACATTGCTGAATTTGCCTGGTGAGGGAGCTGCTGCCATTACAGACCTCAGAACAACACAGCTTCTTCCATAATCTGCAAGCTGCGGCACCACTGACAATCTCAGGTAGTCACCTGTACTAGTACTAGCAAAAATGGCCTCTCAGTGCCCAGGCTGTTTCTTTAGGTAGCTCTTTCTGAATCAAAGTCTCACACAAGTGCATTTGAATGTTAGAACCTGTCACACGGTCACATCTAGCAGCAAAGAAATCTAGGAAAATTGTTTATTTAGACTTTTCAGTGTGAAGATGGGATTCATAATGTGTAGAACTATTCAAATATGACGTGAATGTTAAAAAAAGGTTTGGAGTGACCAAGAAAGACAAATGTCTACTACAGGGTCAATTGATTGGTTACAAATTTGGACATGAGTCAGAGACACCTGGCGGAACTTTGCAATAATAAAGATTCTCAGGCCACAACCCTGGAGAAGCTGATTCAATAGGCTTGTGTGGTTTCTGGATTCTGCCAGGTTTGGGACTTTTGAGAGTCCAACCTCCCTCTTCGAATGTTTGCTTGCCAATCAGAAGCATTTCACTTCCAATTTGAGATAAGGCTTAATCTGCGCATGTCTCCAGAGAAGCAACAGAGTGACGCAGACTCACAATAAAGTGTCAAAGACCAAATAGAGCCTTTGGCTAGGATCTTAATCATAGGAATGGTGTGAGGAAAGGGTTCTAGACTGGTGAGTATGAGGGATATGGTATTTCTTGATTCTGCAGGATGACCATTATCCGCCCTTGGGAGAACCGTATAGTTTGAAAAGTCATTTTCAATATTTGAAGGCAAATAAAAACAATCCCTTATTATTTTCATAATGAAAACAACTGCAAGTAAAGCTAGGTAAAATTTCCCAGGCTGGTGGGGTTATGTAGAAGGTAATAATTTCTCAGTGGGAGTATGTGTATGGGATTTTTATATTTATCTGAATAAGGCATGTGTTCAAAAAAGTTGGGTAACACTACCCTAAACCATCTGGCCCTTCCTTTTTGGGGAAGAGGTGTGAGTGAATTCAAAGCAAAGTGGGAGGAGAGCCCTCTGATGGCCATGCACTCCAACAGCTGCCCCTTGCACCCAGCAAATGAAGTGCTTCTTCTAAAAGATTATAATTTTAAACTACTCTCTAGAGTCTTCAATGTACATCTTTTAAAAAATACTAGAGCCACCCAGCTCTAGTAGCCCAGGTGACCATCATATCTTATTTAATGTGCTGTATATTCACCATGTCCTGGGTCAGGGCCACTACAAATCACACCTTCCTAGAAAGCACATTGCTTTTTATCAACAGCTTGATTTACAACCAGCAAAAATCCATAGCCTGCTGTGTCCTTCTAAAAAGCCTGCCTTTCACACCTTGTCTTCTTCAGAGGGAATAAAACACCCTCATTTCTTCTATCAGTGCATTGGCTAGAAACACTACCTGGACCGTTTATTTGAGAGAGGCTTGTGTGTAGGGGAAAAGGCCCTGAAGATAGAGAGCTGATCTCACGGTGCAGCTGAGACCAATATGTAGCAGCCTATTCTCTGCAGTGAAAACGGGAATAGGGATTTGTACGCATTCATAAAGGCAGCTTAGGCTGGCAGACAGCATATTCTGAACCTTACTCCTTCTTCTAACCTCTCCCCATATGTTTTCATGACCTCATGGCTGTTATGTCATGAGGGTGGGGGTACAGGGAGGGAAGATTGGCCAGAAGAATAAATCAGTTACATATTAAATTTTCTGGAAAAAAGAATCCCTAGCAATTTGATAGGTCCTTGACAACACCTATTAAACGGAATCTTTTAAGAAAAACGGAGTTACCTATGGTGTGTTGTTTCCTCTGTGTTTGGCTAGCTGTGAGTCTGGCAGCTAGCAGAAAATCATAGTTGAAAGGAATCCAAATCAAACTAGATCTCCTCTATCACTCATGGCTGCTTCAGTAAAGCTCACATTATACCCAAAAATCAAGTGTTCACTGCAGAATCAGGGTGCAGGACGGCTTTTCTTTATACAGTCTAAACAGGAGCTGTGATGAATTAACTTTTAGTTGCTTGGGATTAAATAGGGAGTCTGGATGAATACTTCCTGGAGCTGGAAGCATGGTGTTGAAGTGGAAAGCAGTTTACTATAGCAGTAGGACAAAGAAAAGGAGAAGCTGTGGCAGCCTGCACACTCCCGACTGTTGCTCTGAGAGCTAGGAGGTTCAGGTGACTTGTGATAGATTCCCGTTCCCTCAGAAGCGGAGGAAAGAAGCTGACACCTCTGGATAAACTTACAACAGCATTATAGCACGTCTCAGGTATAGAAACGCAAACACAGCATTATAGGAGACCCTGTAAAATGTCAGGAAGTTTTTTTTTTTTTTTTTGGTACGCGGGCTTCTCACTGCCGTGGCCTCTCCCGTTGCGGAGCACAGGCTCCGGACGCGCAGGCTCAGCAGCCATGGCTCACGGGCCCAGCCGCTCCGCGGCATGTGGGATCCTCCCGGACCGGGGCACGAACCCATGTCCCCTGCATCGGCAGGCGGACTCCCAACCACTGCGCCACCAGGGAAGCCCATGTCAGGAAGTATTGATTGGCAAAGACTGAAATGAATGCTAACACTCACATTGGGTAGGATGTAGTGACACAGACATATTCATATAATGCTAGTGGGAATATAAATTGCTACAGTCTTTCTGGAGGGCATTTAAGCAGTTTTGTAAAAACTTTAAATGTGCATTTCCTTTGACCCAGAAATTTCATTCTAGGATTTTCTTGAACAACTAAACAAAGATGTATATACAAGGATGTTCCTCCCAGTGTTTTTATAATAGGAAACTACCTAAGTAGAGAATTGTTAAGTACACCATAATGCATCCACACAGAAGCACACTATGTAACCATTACAAATAATGCCTGAAAAGACATCCAGAAAAATGTTAAGAGGGTTCTCTGCTTGGTAAAATTTCAGATTTTTTTTTTAAATGAAAGGAAAGGAAACAAATTCAAGAACTACCTGCCCTTCAATAATTGCAAAATAAAGCTGTTTCCTTCTTCAATATTAGGACCCCACCTATGAGGTACCTATGATTATGGATAAAGAAAGATATTTGCTGCATTTTTCCTATTTAAAAGAGAAGCCTTGTGTAATTAGCTCTCAACCCATGAAGTTTAGAGGACAACAGAGAGGTTTTTTTATATAAATTTATTTATTTTTGGCTGCGTTGGGTCTTCGTTGCTGTGCGCAGGCTTTCTCTAGTTGTGGCGAGCGGGGGCTATTCTTCGTTGCAGTGCGTGGGCTTCTTATTGCGGTGGCTTCTTGTCGCATCTCGGCCTCTAGGCACGCGAGCTTCAGTAGTTGGGGCACGCGGGCTCAGTAGTTGTGGCTCGCGGGCTCTAGAGCGCAGGCTCAGCAGTTGTGGCGCATGGGCTTAGTTGCTCTGTGGCATGTGGGATCTTCCCGAACCTGGGCTCAAACCCGTGTCCCCTGCATTGGCAGGTGGATTCCTAACCACTGTGCCACCAGGGAACTCCCAATAGAGAGTTTTGTTAAGGGAAAACTTTCTAGAGATTTTGTGTTTATTCATAGAATAAATGTTCATTCAACAAATGAATGAATGAAGTGAATGCTTTGTAGAGATAAAAGAGACAAGAGAAACCATCCAAATTCTCATTCTGCAAATGGGGTGCTTGAAGTCGGCAACTAGAGACTTACATAGCTAGAGGTAGATGTACACACCTGGCAATTGGTAGTGCACCAGTGCACCTAAAAATGCCAAGGTCCATTGTGACTTCACAAGATCAAGAGAGATCTGTGATTTCTCAGGTCCCTTCCACCTCTGGGTCGCCAAGTTCTGTAAGGGCTACTTGGATGTGATGACTAACTATTGGCAAGATGCTGTTTAAGGCTGTGGTTTAACACGGAGCTACTGATAACCATAGTACTTTATGCATGGGTGGTGCCAATAAATTCTTGGCCACTGGTAATCAGGATGAGGATGTTGTTTCTTCTGCCCTGGGAAGGGACACACTGAGTGTCCTTTACCCCATGTCCAGGCCCCCTGTGACTGTAGTCACTGAAAGTACAGTCAGGGTGAGGTTGTAGTTTGTAGCTTAGAAAGCACAGTTTTCTCTCTCCTGCTAAGGGACCTAGCCCTGGCAAAGTTGTGGGATATGTGGTTTTAGACTCCATTAGTGTTTTTTTCAGTGTTCCTCTTCTCCACCTGTTGCTTTTCCTACATCCTTCTCTTCCTATGTTTGCCAAAAACCTCCCAGGCACCTATCCTATGTCCATCTCAAAGGACCATAAATGGCATTAAATAAATCTATGGTTTCTATACCACATTAAAAAGTGTTTCATTATAGAGCATCTCAAATATACACAAAACTAGCAATAATGCCTATGTCCCCATTACTTGGTCTCATCAATTGTCAAAATTTTGCCAGCCTTATTTCAACTATTCCCTCTCTCAACATTTTTTCGGGGGAGTATTTTAAAGTACACCCCAGACATCATATTATTTCCCCTTTAGAATGAATCTCTAGCTGAGAAGGAATTTCTAAAAACACAATCACTATGCTATTAGTTCACAAACGAATTAATAATAATTCCTTAATGTCATCTAATACAAATTCGTGTTCAAGGTTCGCCAATTGTCTCAAAAATGTATTTTTATAGTCAATTTGATTGACTCAGGATCGAAACAAGGTCTGTACATTGCATTTGGTTGGTATATTTCCCAAGTGTTTTAAAAATCTATCTATCTATCTATCTACCTATCTATCTATCTATCTATCTTTGAGGTGAAACTCACCTAACATAAAATTAATCATTTTTTTCTAACAGGGTCTTGGGGTCATGAGACCAAGGACATGTAAGTTTATTTTATTTTTTTAATTTTTGGCTGTGAAGCATGTGGTATCTTAGTTCCCCCACCAGGGATCGAACCCGCGCCCTCTGCATTGGCAGTGTGGTGTCTTAACCACTGGACCACCAGGGAAGTCCCTAAAAATTAATCATTTTAAAACAAACAAATCAGTGGTATTTAGTGCAGCCACAATTTTTTGTAACCACCATCTCTATCTAGTTCTAAAACATTTTCATCATCCCAAAAGGAAACCCAGAACCCCCTGAAGCAGTTGCTCTCTTTTTCCGCCTCCTATCAGCACCTGGCAGCCATCAATCTGCATTCTATTGCTATGAATCTCCTTGTCCTGAATATTTCATAAGATGGAATCATACAACATGTGACCCTTTGTGTCTGACTTTTTTCCCCCTGAGCATAATGTTTTCCAGGTTCATCCATGTTATGGCATGTGTAAGTACTTCATTCCTTTTTACGGTCGAATAATATTTCATTGTGTGAATATACCACAATTTGTTTATCCATTCATTTGTTGATGGGCATTTGGGCTGTTTTCATCTTTGGCTATTTTGAACAATGCTGCTGTGAACATGCTTGTGCATGTATTTGTTTGAGTATCAGTTTTCAATTCTTTTGAATATATACCCAGAAGTGTAATTGCTGGGTCGTATAACAAATTTATGCTTAACTTTTTGAGGGACTGCCAAACTGGTTTCACAGGGACTGCACCATTTTACATTCTCACCAGCAATGTATGAGAGTACCAATTTCTCCACATCTTGCCAACACTTTCTATTTTTTACCTTTTTTATTATAGCCTTCCTAGTGGGTGTGAAGTGGTATCTCATCATGGGTTTGATTTGCTTTTCCCTAATGACTAGTGACTTTGAGCTTCACTTCATGTGCTTCTAGGCCATTTGTACATCTTACTTGGAAAAATGTCTATTCAAGTCTTTTGTCCATTTTTAAATTGGCTTGTCTTTTTGTTATTATTGTAAATTTTAAAAAATCTAGTATTTTCCCTGCCCCCGACCTCCTTTCCATGCTATGTATTTGTTGAACAAACCAGGTCATTTGTCCTGTAGAATTTCCCTCATTCTGTATTTGGCTGACTATCTTCACATGGTGTAATTTAACTGTTTCTCTATCCCCTTATTTCCCGTAAACAGATACTTTGGAACTAGAGGCTTGATTAGATTCATTTTGTTGTGGTTGTTGTTGTTTTGTGGAGATACTTCATATGTGGTCTTATGTCCTTCCTACTGCATTACATGGAGGAGCACATAATGCCTCATTGTCCAGTTTTTAGTTATCCAAACTGTATATTGAGGAACTCTAAGGTTCTGCAGTGTTACTTATGGGGCCTTACACATGTTTAATTCAAATTTCATTAAAAATATACAATTGACTATTTTTTTTCTGGGTTTCTTCAGATTGAAGAGGAAGCCAAGTAGGTAAGCCCCAGTCCTCCACACAGCTTCAGCCAGAGTCACTTTAGTTTTATATATTGGAGTTCTAGGTAAGATTTAATTAGAAAAACACATTAATTTTTAAAAATATGGAATAAAATGAACATGGTAATAAAATGAATCCCTTCTAAAATGTTAGCTGATTGTGTGACCCTTTCCAGAGGTATTTATGTCATAACTGGGGACTTTGGAAGCCAGAAAAGCCTTAAGACTCAATGGAAAAATAAAAAGTTCTTTAATGCAAGTAATGGGTGCATCTGGAGGGAGACAGAGCAGAGTCTTCCTGGTGACCCTTGAATTATACATCATTATAATTATACATTACTGTTGTAATGTCCCCAAATCTAAGGGTGCCTCCCATTCATCTATGTTTTTTGCCTCATTAAATGAAAATGGATTTGAATAGAACCTCACATTAAAAAAAAATTTATTTATTTATTTATTTATATTTATTTTTGGCAATGTTGGGTCTTTGTTGCTGCGTGCGGGCTTTCTCTAGTTGCGGCGAGAGGGGCTACTCTTTACTGTGGTGTGCGGGCTTCTCATTGTGGTGGCTTCTCTCATTGCGGGGCACAGGCTCTAGGTGTGGGACTTCAGTAGTTGTGGTTCGCGGGCTTTAGAGTGCAGGCTCAGTAGTTGTGGCACACGGGCTTAGCTGCTCCGCGGCATGTGGGATCTTCACGGACCAGGGCTCGAACCTGTGTCCCCTGCATTGGCAGGCGGGTTCTTAACCACTGCGCCACCAAAGAAGTCCCTAGAAACTCACCTTTTAAAGTCGAGCTTAAAGCTTTATGAAAGGACTATGGTTCAAAATGGAAGGTGTGTGAGGTGGGAATGGCTGAGAATCTGGCAATTGCCCCTGGTGTGGTATATAGATGTCCTTTGGGTGTCTTTTGCCGAAAAGATCTCTAACTCTGGTCACAAGAAAAAAATCCTCCATTTTTCTGACACAGAACATACACATTCTCTGCGATACCTTAAATCAATACCTGATCATCCACCAGATGCTTTTCCTAGCATTCCATTAAAATCGAGCTCCTCTCTATAACTGGATGTTGAACACATCAAGATGATGGATAGCCCTTATCCCTTATCCCCAGGATTTTGGAGGCAAAGTCTTCAGTCTTCTTGTGATTAAAAGGAGATTTATGAAACTTTGCCTCAATTCTAGTTTAATCCCCAAGTGTCTTGCTTTTTAATCATCAAAGAATTGTAAAGTCTGCCCTTCACAGAACTAGGAACAGCAGGACGAACACACAGCTGGATCCCATTGCAGGCAGATGGGGAGAGCACTGAGACCACATATTTCCTCTGAGATGAGAAGACTCCAGTTCCGATTATCCTGTTCCTCTGCTCTGTACTATTGTTTCTGGAATAGAAGATCTTGCCAGTAGAACAAATGCTTTAGCTAGAGTCTACTTATGTTATCATTACTATCATCATTATCATCATCATCATCATGCCTATATTCCAACATAATGTTGGAAAAGAGGGGCAATAACTTCCCCTCTTTACCTTCTGAAGCTGATTTTAAAAGGGCTACAGAAACAAGGGAAGAAAAGCAGCCAATCCAAGGCTTGAATCAGCTGCTGTCCCTGCAAACTCCAAATTTACTGTAGAAACTCAGTGACCTTTCTGATTGCCCTGACAGAATTCTCATGAATTGTCCATGAAGATTTGGATTAAATTTTACCAGCTTTTATCCAAACTGATAAAAAGAATATATATAATAACAGTGACATCTTAGACACAAATGTCAATGTTTATCAACTCTGAAGCCCCTTCCCCAACTAATAGGTTTCAGGGTGATGATTGCAAGCCAAGGACAGAAGTACTGTTGGAAGGAAGGTTGAACTCAATCACACACAGAAAATGAAGCTGCACAAGAGGCCTTCTAGAGGGCCTCCTCCCTGTTCATCAGGCCACATCCTTTTTGGTATAGAAACCATACCTGTATGTATGGGTTTAGATATAAAATGTTCATTATGGTGAACAACTGGAGAGAACCTAAATGCTCAACAGTGGGAAGACAGGGAAGTATAACTGCAGTTTGAAACATTATAAAAGATGCTGCATAAAATTGATTGATGTGGGAAGATGCTCATGATAAATTAGTTGAAAAATAAGACGGGAAATTTTACATATTTATAATTTTTCTTTTTAGTTTTGGATATTTTTAGTCTTGAAGGAATTATGTGTGCTTTATTTGGGAGGAGAAGGGAGGTTCTATTCTAAGTCTTTTTGTATATTTGCATGGATTGGCTTAGCGGATTAGCTCCCTGTGGAAGGCACAGACATCTTGGACCAATGGGAATAGACAGAGAGTGAAAATGTTTCAACTTGGGAAGAAGAGAGGAAGGACAAGCCTAGATGACCTTGGAGTGGCCTGAGTACTGCCTGAGAAAAGGGGTAGGTGGCAGATGGACCAGTGAATAGAATAAATGAAGGCTTGATTTGATGTACCAGACTCCAAGCTTTGAGCTATTCACAGTTTGGTTACATACCACCAACATGAATGTGAGTGGAATAATGTCAGGGCCCAGCCCTGACATAAGGTGGGATAGGAGTGATGTTGTAATGTTTCTGGTTTTGTTGTTATTATTTTAGCCTTTTAATCTTCTTTCTTTACCTGCACGGTTCTGAGTGAGGAGACTTGACAGTCCTCTGCATATCCCAGGAGTGAGATTTTAAACATCAGTTTGACAGAAAAAAATGGGTTCATGTAGACAGAGGATGATGATGGGGACACCAAACATATGTATCTTCTTTTCAAGCGGCAGCTCACCGCCCTAAATGCACTGCCCCAGGTAGAAACACAGGTTAAGATTCAGAGGCTAACCTCAAAGATAGGGTGCTTTTTTTCTACAGGTTAAAAAGCAACTTGCGGTGTTACTGCAAATATATCTGAAAGGTGTTGGCAACTTCAAAGGAATTCATTAGGAGATTTCCCCACTAAAGCTCCTGGAAGTTTACTAAATGCATAAAGGTGCTTTTATAAAAGTAGGACCAGGAGGCATTTTAGTACAGACCTCCGATTAGGTAACTGGAGGAGAGTTGTGTTAAAGGTCAGGAATGGAGAGCAGTTTCTTGTGATGTATCTACTGGGGCAAAGTTCCTAACCCTTTTCATCTGTTTCTTCTTCTTTAAAATGGTAATAATAATACCCAAGCTTACAGAGGCATTGAGAGGATTAAATAATATTGTTTGTGTACAATATTATTGTTCAATATTATTGAACAATATTATTGTTCCAATATTATTGGAATTAAATAATGTTAATTCTTTTATAGGTAAAACAAAATGCTCAAAATTAACATCTGAATCAAAATCTGCAATATTTGCTTTGGAAGGATTCTAGGTTCTTCCCAAGTGAATCATACCTAAAAGACAAGCCATGGGAGAGGAAGGTAAACTCAACCCACTCCTTGAGGTTCAGAAAGAACATAATGGTGGGATGTTGAAGGAAGGAGGTTGTTGGAAGGTCAGAATTTGAGTAAGAATTGAAAGAAATAGTCTCTTATCCCCCTAGTGTTCAAATGATCTTACTCGGTCTTAAGAAGTGAAACATATAGGGCCTGGTAAAATTTTGAAGCTTTCTGAAAAGTTGCTCAAAAAAGGTAAGAGAAAAGGGAACAGTCATTTTTGGACAGATGAAGTGATGTATACACACTCACTATTGAATCCTGGACAGAAGATCCACCACGATTACAATCTAGCTTCCAGTCCAGAGGCCAGTTCAGCCAAATATTTTGTTCATGCTTTTTAAAACTCAGTGGCAAGTACATAAAAATGTCTACAACTCAGATGAGGTTGTTAAATTCTTTCTTAAGAACAGACAGAAAGGAGAAGTGATTTACTGGAGCATGTTGCTGGGTTTGTTTTTATTTTTGTTTTTGCTCTTCTAATCCCCAAGCCCATAGCAGCCTGTCTAGTTGAATCTTGATTTGTTTTGTCTCATATGAATGTGAACATCCATCCTCCCAGCAGAAATGGTAAATAGCTGTACACGTCTATGTCATGAAGTGGTCATAAATAACAATCATTTATAGGGCTGGTGGGAGGGCAAACTTTGGGCTTAGAGAACTGCCTGCAGCTACACTGTTCTATGAAGTTTTCTGTAACTAAAGGAGCAAAAATATTGTTCTTTGTTACTGTTGTTTAAAATTATTATTTTAAAATAATACATACATACACATAGAAAAAAAAAAGAAATTGATATGTTAAAGAATGGTATTAAAGGAAAAAGCTCTATGTCTGCCACAGTGGTAACCACTTAAATGTGATCAGTTTTAGGCTACACAAATCATGCACAAACATGTTCTTGTAAAAATTTTAAACCACACAGATAAAGCTGGAGTCCTTCTTGACTATCACCCCAATTACATTGCCCTCCTCAGAAGTCACCACCATTGTTAACAGTGGTGGGTTTCCTCTCAGATCTTTATAATCTTTATTGGTATGCTTATTTTGAACAAATGGTATACTGCATTTATTACCCAACCACTTGTTATTTTGACTTAATAATATATCTTGACATTCTTCCATGTCCGTGCATATATGTCTATTTCACTTCTTTAAACTGTAGTGTAATATCACTCTGCCATAATTTATTTATGCACAGTGGACACTTAGATATTTCACTATTGCAACACAGGGCTGCACTGAGCTTCATTGTCCCTACTACCTGGTACACGTATGGAAGTGTTTCACTAGAATACATGGGAAGTATCCATTTTTAGCCATTTCCATTTTAAGTTCTTCTGTTTTTCACCATGATAATTCAAAATTATATGCTAATCACTTATTTTTTGATTTACCAAGTTTAGATTTTATCAATTGACTCCTTACTATGAAAGAAAGATGGAGAATTTAGCTCACTTTTATAATCTTTCACTTCCTTTCTACTCCCAAGTTTTGTTAGTTATATTTTTATCATCGGCTCTTCTATTGATTACTTTTACAACTTTATATAACACGCTTCAATGTCTAGTTCTTTTTTAAATAACTTTAGACTATATCTTTCGATTCTCTATCGGGAACATACTAGCACTTCTTCATCCTCCTCTCCTCTCCTCCCAACTTCTGTCAGCTACAGCATTACTTTTATCTTGTCCAGGTTTATAGTCTTTACATTCTATTCTGCAACTGTACAATCCTCCATGGTTTCTGTGTCAACTGATCCTAAAAACTGGAGACCTTTTGACAGTGTCTTAATATTATGACTCTTTAAATAATATTCTTGATATACCCAAATGTCGTTGAACCATTGGAGAAGGAGCAGAACTGTTCAAAGAAAACTGCTCGGGGGAGAGGGGGAAGATGGCGAAGAGTAAGACGCAGAGATCACCTTCCTCCCCACAGATACATCAGAAATACATCTACATGTGGAACAACTCCTACAGAACACCTACTGAACGCTGGCAGAAGACCTCAGACCTCCCCAAAGGCAAGAAACTCCCCACGTACCTGGGTAGGGCAAAAGAACAAAGAATAAACAGAGACAAAAGAATAGGGATGGGACCTGCACCAGTGGGAGGGAGTCGTGAAGGAGACATGGTTTCCACACACTAGGAAGCCCCTTCGCTGGCGGAGACTGCGGGTGGCGGAGGGGGAAGCTTCGGAGCCGCGGAGGAGAGCGCAGCAACAGGGGTGCGGAGGGCAAAGCGGAAAGATTCCCGCACGATGGATCGGTGCCAACCAGCACTCACCAGCCCAAGAGGCTTGTCTGCTCACCCGACGGCGTGGGCGGGGCTGGGAGCTGAGGTTCGGGCTTCGGTCAGAGCGCAGGGAGAGGACTGGGGTTGGCGCCGTGAACACATCCTGAAGGGGGTTAGTGCGCCACGGCTGGCCGGAAGGGAGTCCGGGAAAAAGTCTGTACCTGCCGAAGAGGCAAGAGACTTTTTCTTCCCTCTTTGTTTCCTGGTGCGCGAGGAGAGGGGATTAAGAGCACTGCTTAAAGGAGCTCCAGAGACGGGCGCGAGCTGCGGCTAAAGAGCGCGGATCCCCGAGACTGGCATGAGACACTGAGGCTGCTGCCGCCGCCGCCACCAAGAAGTCTGTGTGCGAGCACAGGTCACTCTCCACACCTCCCTTCCAGAGAGCCTGTGCAGCCCGCCACTGCCAGGGTCCCGGGATCCAGGGACAACTTCGCCGGGAGAACACACTGCGCCTCAGGCTGGTGCAACATCATGTTGGCCTCTGCCGCCGCAGGCTCGCCCCGCACTCCGTACCCCTCCCTTCCCCCGGCCTGAGTGAGCCAGAGCCCCCGAATCAGCTGCTCCTTTAACCCCTTCCTGTCTGAGAGAAGAACAGACGCCCTCTGGCGATCTACACGCAGAGGCGAGGCCAAATCCAAAGCTGAACCCCGGGAGCTGTGAGAACAAAGAAGAGAAAGGGAAATCTCTCCCAGCAGCCTCAGGAGCAGTGGATTAAATCTCCACAATCAACTTGATGTACCCTGCATCTGTGGAATACCTGAATAGACAACGAATCATCCCAAATTGAGGAGGTGGACTTTGAGAGCAAGATTTATTCTTTTTTCCCCTTTTCCATTTTTTGTGAGTGTGTATGTGTATGCTTCTGTGTGACATTTTGTCTGTATAGCTTTGCTTTTACCATTTGTCCTAGGGTTCTATCTGTCCATTTTTTTTGTTGTTGTTTTTACACTAAAAAATTTTTTTTCTTAATAATTATTTTTTAATTTTAATAACTTTATTTTATTTTACCTTACTTTTATTTTCTTTTATCCCCTTCCTTCCTCCCTTCCTTCCTTTCTTTCTTTCTTTCTTTTTCTCCCTGTTATTCTGAGCCGTGTGGACGAAAGGCTCTTAGTGCTGCAGCCAGGAGTCAGTGCTGTGCCTCTGAGGTGGGAGAGCCAACATCAGAACATTGGTCCACAAGAGACCTCCCAGCTCCATGTAATATCAAACGGCGAGAATCTCCCAGAGATCTCCATCTCAACACCAACACCCAGCTTCACTCAATGACCAGCAAGCTACAGTGCTGGACACCCTATGCCAAACAACTAGCAAGACAGGAACACAACCCCACCCATTAGCAGAGAGGCTGCCTAAAATCATAATAAGTCCACAGACACCCAAAAACACACCACCAGACGTGGACCTGCCCACCAGAAAGACAAGATCCAGCCTCATCCACCAGAACGCAGGCACTAGTCCCCTCCACCAGGAAGCCTACACAACCCACTGAACCAACTTTAGCCACTGGGGACAGACACCAAAAACAATGGGAACTACGAACCTGCAGCCTGCAAAAAGGAGACCCCAAACACAGTAAGATAAGCAAAATGAGAAGACAGAAAAACACACAGCAGATGAAGGAGCAAGATAAAAACCCACCAGACCTAACAAATGAAGAGGAAATAGGCAGTCTATCTGAAAAATAATTCAGAATAATGAAAGTAAAGATGATCCAAAATCTTGGAAATAGAATAGACAAAATGCAAGAAACATTTAACAAGGACCTAGAAGAACTAAGAAACAGGCAATGATGAACAACACAATAAATGAAATTAAAAATACTCTAGAAGGGATCAATAGCACAATAACTGAGGCAGAACAACGGATAAGTGACCTGGAAGATAAAATAGTGGAAATAACTACTGCAGAGCAGAATAAAGAAAAAAGAATGAAAAGAACTGAGGACGGTCTCAGAGACCTCTGGGACAACATTAAACGCACCAACATTCGAAGTACAGGGGTTCCAGAAGAAGAAGAGAAAAAGAAAGGGACTGAGAAAATATTTGAAGAGATTATAGTTGAAAACTTCCCTAATATGGGAAAGGAAATACTTAATAAAGCCCAGGAAGCACAGAGAGTCCCATACAGGATAAATCCAAGGAGAAACATGCCAAAACACATATTAATCATACTGTCAAAAATTAAATACAAAGAAAACATATTAAAAGCAGCAAGGGAAAAACAACAAATAACACACAAGGGAATCCCCATAAGGTTACCAGCTGATCTTTCAGCAGAAACTCTGCAAGCCAGAAGGGACTGGCAGGACATAGTTAAAGTGATGAAGGAGAAAAACCTACAACCAAGATTACTCTACAGCAAGGATCTCATTCAGATTTGATGGAGAAATTAAAACCTTTACAGACAAGCAAAAGCTGAGAGAGTTCAGCACCACCAAACCAGACCTACAACAAAGGCTAAAGGATCTTCTCTAGGCAAGAAACACAAGAGAAGGAAAAGACCTACAATAACAAACCCAAAACAATTAAGAAAATGGGAATAGGAACATACATATCAATAATTACCTTAAATGTAAATGGATTAAATGCTCCCACTAAAAGACACAGACTGGCTGATGGATACAAAAACAAGACCCATATATATGCTGTCTACAAGAGACCCACTTCAGACCTAGAAACACATACAGACTGAAAGTGAGGGGATGGAAAAAGATATTCCATGGAAATGGAAACCAAAAGAAAGCTGGAGTAGCAATTCTCATATCAGACAAAATAGACTTTAAAATAAAGACTATTACAAGAGACAAAGAAGGACACTACATAATGATCAAGGGATCAATCCAAGAAGCAGATATAACAATTGTAAATATTTATGCACCCAACATACGAGCACCTCAATACATAAGGCAAATGCTAACAGCCATAAAAGGGGAAATCGACAGTAACACAATCATAGTAGGGGACTTTAACATCCCACTTTCACCAATGGACAGATCATCCAAAATGACAATAAATAAGGAAACACAAGCTTTAAATGATACATTAAACAAGATGGACTTAATTGATATTTATAGGACATTCCATCCAAAAACAACAGAATACACATTTTTCTCAAGTGCTCATGGAACATTCTGCAGGATAGATCATATCTTGGGTCACAAATCAAGCTTTGGTAAATTTAAGAAAATTGAAATTGTATCAAGTATCTTTTCCAACCACAACACTATGAGACTAGATATCAAATACAGGAAAATATCTGTAAAAAATACAAACACATGGAGGCTAAACAACACACTACTTAATAACGAAGTGATCACTGAAGAAATAAAAAAATACCTAGAAACAAATGACAATGGAGACACGACAACCCAAAACCTATGGGATGCAGCAAAAGCAGTTCTAAGAGGGAAGTTTATAGCAATACAATCCTACCTTAAGAAACAGGAAACATCTCGAATAAACAACCTAACCTTGCACCTAAAGCAATTAGAGAAAGAAGAACAAAAAAACCCCAAAGTTAGCAGAAGGAAAGAAATCATAAAGATCAGATCAGAAATAAATGAAAAAGAAATGAAGGAAACGATAGCAAAGATCAACAAAACTAAAAGCTGGTTCTTAGAGAAGATAAAAAAGATTGATAAACCATTAGCCAGACTCATCAAGAAAAAAAGGGAGAAGACTCAAATCAATAGAATTAGAAATGAAAAAGGAGAAGTAACAACTGACACTGCAGAAATACAAAAGATCATGAGAGATTACTACAAGCAACTCTATGCCAATAAAATGGACAATCTGGAAGAAATGGACAAATTCTTAGAAATGCAGAACCTGCCAAGACTGAATCAGGAAGAAATAGAAAATATGAACAGACCAATCACAAGCACTGAAATTGAAACTGTGATTAAAAATCTTCCAACAAACAAAAGCCCAGGACCAGATGGCTTCACAGGCGAATTCTATCAAACATTTAGAGAAGAGCTAACACCTACCCTTCTCAAACTCTTCCAAAATATAGCAGAAGGAGGAACACTCCCAAACTCATTCTATGAGGCCACCATCACCCTGATACCAAAACCAGACAAAGATGTCACAAAGAAAGAAAACCACAGGCCAATATCACTGATGAACATACATGCAAAAATCCTCTACAAAATACTAGCAAACAGAATCCAACAGCACATTAAAAGGATCATACACCATGATCAAGTGGGGTTTATTCCAGGAATGCAAGGATTCTTCAATATACGCAAGTCAATCAATGTGATACACCATATTAACAAATTGAAGGCGAAAAACCATATGGTCATCTCAATAGATGCAGAGAAAGCTTATGACAAAATTCAACACCCATTTATGATAAAAAACCCTCCAGAAAGTAGGCATAGAGGGAACTTTCCTCAGCATAATAAAGGACATATATGACAAACCCACAGCCAACATCGTCCTCAATGGTGAAAAACTGAAAGCATTTCCACTAAGATCAGGAACAAGACAAGGTTGCCCAGTCTCACCACTCTTATTCAACATAATTTTGGAAGTTTTAGCCACAGCAATCAGAGAAGAAAAGGAAATACAAGGAATCCAAATCGGAAGAGAATAGGTAAAGCTGTCACTGTTGGCAGATGACATGATACTATACATAGAGAATCCTAAAGGTGCTACCAGAAGACTACTAGAGCTAATGAATGAATTCAGTAAAGTAGCAGGATACAAAATTAATGCACAGAAATCTCTGGCATTCCTATACACTAATGATGAAAAATCTGAAAGTGAAATTAAGAAAACACTCCCATTTACCACTGCAACAAAAAGAATAAAATATCTAGGAATAAACCTAACTAAGGAGACAAAAGACCTGTATGCAGAAAATTATAAGACACTGATGAAAGAAATTAAAGATGATACAAATAGATGGAGAAATATACCATGTTCTTGGATTGGAAGAATCAACATTGTGAAAATGACTCTACTACCCAAAGCAATCAACAGATTCAATGCAATTCCTATCAAACTACCGCTGGCATTTTTCACAGAACTAGAACAAAAAATTTCACAATTTGTATGGAAACACAAAAGACCCCGAATAGCCAAATCAATCTTGAGAATGAAAAACAGAGCTGGAGGAATCAGGCTCCCTGACTTCAGACTATACTACAAAGCTACAGTAATCAAGACACTATGGTACTGGCACAAAAACAGAAAGATCAATGTGCCAGTATGGTACTGGCACAAAAATAGAAAGATCAACTGGATAGAAAGCCCAGAGATAAACCCACGCACATATGGTCACCTTATCTTTGATAAAGGAGGCAGGGATGTACAGTGGAGAAAGGACAGCCTCTTCAATAAGTGGTGCTGGGAAAACTGGACAGCTACATGTAAAAGTATAAGATTAGATCACTCCCTAACACCATACACAAAAATAAGCTCAAAATGGATTAAATACCTAAATGTAAGTCCAGAAACTATCAAACTCTTAGAGGAAAACATAGGCAGGACACTCTATGACATAAATCACAGCAAGATCCTTTTTGACCCACTTCCTAGAGAAATGGAAATAAAAACAAAAATAAACAAATGGGACCTAATGAAACTTCAAAGCTTTTGCACAGCAAAGGAAACCATAAACAAGACCAAAAGACAACCCTCAGAATGGGAGAAAATATTTGCAAATGAAGCAACTGACAAAGGAGTAATCTCCAAAATTTACAAGCAGCTCAATAACAAAAAAACAAACAACCCAATCCAAAAATGGGCAGAAGACCTAAATAGACATTTCTCCAAAGAAGATATACAGATTGCCAACAAACACATGAAAGAATGCTCAACGGGCTTCCCTGGTGGCGCAGTGGTTGAGAATCTGCCTGCCAATGCAGGGGACACGGGTTCGAGCCCTGGTCTGGGAAGATCCCACATGCCGCAGAGCAACTGGACCTGTGAGCCACAATTACTGAGCCTGCGCGTCTGGAGCCTGTGCTCCGCAGCAAGAGAGGCCGCGACAGTGAGAGGCCAGCGCACCGCGATGAAGAGTGGCCCCCGCTTGCCACAACTAGAGAAAGCCCTCACACAGAAACGAAGACCCAACACAGCCATAAATAAATAAATAAAAAAATATATATAAAAAAAAGAATGCTCAACATCATTAATATTAGAGAAATGCAAATCAAAACTACAGTGAGGTATCATCTCACACCAGTCAGAATGGCCATCATCAAAAAATCTAGAAACAATAAATGCTGGAGAGGGTGTGGAGAAAAGGGAACACTCTTGCACTGCTGGTGGGAATGTGAATTGGTACAGCCACTATGGAGAACAGTATGGAGGTTCCTTAAAAAACTACAAATAGAACAACCATATGACCCAGCAATCCCACTAGTGGGCATATACCCTGAGAAAACCATAATTCAAAAAGAGTCATGTACCAAAATGTTCATTGCAGCTCTATTTACAATAGCCAGGAGATTGAAACAACCTAAGTGTCCATCATCAGATGAATGGATAAGGAAGATGTGGCACATATATACAATGGAATATTACTCAGCCATAAAAAGAAACGAAATTGAGCTATTTGTAATGAGGTGGATGGACCTAGAGTCTGTCATACACAGTGAAGTAAGTCAGAAAGAGAAAGACAAATACCGTATGATAACACATATATATGGAATTTAAGAAAAAATAATGTCATGAAGAACCTAGGGGTAAGACAGGAATAAAGACACAGACCTACTAGAGAATGGACTTGAGGATATGGGGAGGGGGAAGGGTAAGCTGTGACAAAGTGAGAGAATGGCATGGACATATATACACTACAAAACCTAAAATAGATAGCTAGTGGGAAGCAGCCACATAGCCCAGGGACATCAGTTCAGTGGTTTGTGACCGCCTGGAGGGGTGGGATAGGGAGGGTGGGAGAGAGGGAGACGCAAGAGGGAAGAGATATGGGAGCATATGTATATGTATAACTGATTCACTTTGTTATAAAGCAGAAACTAACACACCATTGTAAAGCAATTATACTCCAATAAAGATGTAAAAAAGAAAAGAAAAGAAAACTGCTCATGCGTCAAGGTGAAGTTTTTTTTTTTTTACTTAATTAATTAATCTTATTTTTGGCTCTGTTGGGTCTTCGTTGCTGCACGCGGGCTTCCTCTAGTTGCGGCGAACGGGGGCTACTCTTCGTTGTGTTGCACGGGCTTCTCATTGCAGTAGCTTCTCTTGTTGTGGAGCACGGTCTGTAGGCGTGCAGGCTTCAGTAGTTGTAGCACGTGGGCCCAGTAGTTGTGGCTCATGGTCTCTAGAGCGCAGGCTCAGTAGTTGTGGCGCACGGGCTTAGTTGCTCGTTGGCATATGGGATCGTCCCGAATCAGGGCTTGAACCCATGTCCCCTGACTTGGCAGGCGGATTCTTAACCACTGCCCCACCAGGGAAGTCCCTCAAGGTCAAGTTTATTACATTTTCTTACCCTCCATCATATGCTGGAAATCATGTTTAGTTTGCTTTGTAGATGGAGCATAACTTTCTAAGAAAGTTCTTCTACTTCTGACATTTCTAATTTTCCTTTCTTCCTTCCTTTTTCTCCTCCATTATTTCTTATCCATCTCTGCCTTCATCCTTTATGTACATTTGGGGCTCTATTTTACCTGTAAATAAGGTCTTATCCACTTTTCATTTTCCAGAAAGTCACCCAATTCTCTGGTCCCTCTCTCCTATTCTCTTCTGTAGATCTTTACTCTTGTTTTAGTGAGAGTTTGGAGGAAGGGAATTGAAATATATCAGTTCAGACATCTATCTCAAACCAGACAAAGCAGGAATTGTTTAAAAATTTCCTTCAAACTCCACTCTTTCTTTGAAGGCATTTTCAACATATGGATGCCAGTTTCAACAAACTAGGCAACTCTTAGTTTTCTAATTAGCCAGAGATAGGTGAGAGTAGTTTATTACCCAAATCATAAACCAAACCCTAACATTTGTCAGAAATGGTGTTCATCACTGACTCTGTTAAAAGCTTGACCTCTGCATCGTGTCTGTCAGTCTTGGCTAAGAAGGGGAGGGACTGAAGACTCAGTGTCCTTGGCAGTGCTACAGGGCTAGGCTTTTTAATGGCTCATCCTTTTTCAGTGCTGTCCCAGAGAATTGGCACTGCCAGTAGCCCAGGGAAAAGCAGGATAACAAAGCGGGTAAAAATTTGGGATCCAGGGATTCTGACACTTTATAGCTATGTGATTCTTTTAGTACTTCATTTCTTAAGCTTCAACTTCCTTATCTACAAGGCAGGGGTGATAATAGAGACCCCCTCATAGGATTGTTATTGGAGTTAAACGAGGTAATACATATAAAGCACTTGGTGCCAACGCACAGTAAGCATCCAATAAATGTTAGCTATTTTTATAATGAACCTTGCATTCTGTATATATACTGTCCTCTGTGGGAAATTTCAGAGGAAAGAGGGAATGTGGTTCCCACATTTGTGGAGTTCCTGGACTAAGGAAAGGCCAATATTTTCACTCTGTAGTGCTTCATATATGGCAAGAGTTTAATGGATATCTTTTGGATAAACAACTGAATAACCTTTGGTCCTGATGGAAGACATGGCTCCTCCTCTCAGGGAATACTCAGATAAAGAGAAATAAGATACATATTATATAAACAAGTACTGAGTATCCACTCACACGGTAATTCATTCAACCAATATTTGATACTCATTGGCTATATGAAGAAATTATATTAAGACATTTAACAAGATACAGCTCCTTCTTCAAGAGGTTTAAAGCTTAGTAGATAAGATTTGTACACAGAGCTAAATACATTAGAGTGAGGGTATTACTGACCAACTGGGACAAGGCAATTTTCAAGTTGCCTCATTCCCATGTCCAAGTCCTCTCTCCCCTCCCTGGTTACCATCCATCTCTCATGTGTCTGTGGCAATGTTTATTTCCAAGGTAATAATAAAAAAAATCATGTGGACTGTGTCTGAAAAAAAAAAAATGGAGATAGGTACATAGCTCCCTAACTGCCCGAATAAACCCATAGATTTAATCTCCCTGAAGTCAAATGAGCTTTCCAGAGCAACACATTGTTCCCACCGACTTTCTAACCCTAGCCATTCACGGACTTCTCTCTGTGATCAAAACCCTTCACCACATTAGTCATCTTATAAGTACATACCTACAGGGAAGTTGGAAAAATCTTTTACTTGCAAATTCCATATTACCTCACACTCAGTGTGTTATATTTCTGGAGGCAGAGAGTGAAGTGGAGGAAAAAATATTGAAACTAGACAAACATGAGGTCAAATCTCATCTTCTTAGATGAGTGACTCTTGGACAAGTTAATTTAAGCTCTCTGAGTCTCAATATCCTCTTATAAAATGAAAATAATAGTGCCGTGTCAAAGACTGTTAGTTTTTTCTCCCAAATCCAGCCTATCCTTTACCATAGTGATAGAATTTTTAGCTGGTCATGAGGTTGCCTAGATAGAACAAGTCTTCTGCGGCCATGTGAATAAATTCTGGTTAAAGGGATGCTGGTGGAAACAATGGGTAGGTAAGTGTTTAACTAGCTCTACACCAAGCCCCCCACACACACTCACTCACAAAGTGTTACATATAAGCACATACGTTTATTATTAATTTTAATAATATTAAAGACATAATTTGCAAATAATAATAGAGCATTCAGTACTGTATCATAAGCTCTTTATAGCCAATTGAATATTACAGGGTGCTTTGGTTGATTGTTGCTGAACTCTTATATCTGTATGCAACCTATGATTGCAGTTCAACCATGATTTGACAAATGGAGTTCCATTCCAATTCACTCTTTTCCCAATAAATTTATTGTCATTAAACCTGAAATGTGATCTACTATTAAACTATTTTTATCCTTATATAAACTATACTCATTAAATTGAAATATCTTTCAATTGTAGCATTACATATTTCAGAACCTCATCATCTGTCAATGAAGTAAGTGACTATTGTGCTGAATTGCATAATAGTTTTCAAATACTGGAAGAATATTTCCTTAATGTTCTGTGCTATTCATAATGTGATGGCCACAGACACACCACACTTTTAGTTTATTCTGCATTTTTTGCATTTTTCTTAATTACTTTCTTAAGTTTAGACAAGTAACAAAATAATAAATCAAACTCTGACTTGTAGCATCTCCATGATGTAAATATTCTCATCATGGCTGAGTTCAAACTCCAGCATGAGGTCACTGAACACAGAGTTGGGAAGAAATATGCAGTGTTTTCACTATGTAAATGTGATAGATAAAATTTCATATGTTATGGTTATTTGGAATTCTTTGAATTGTCTCTTTATATTTTCTTACCACTCTTACCATTGGGTTTTCTCTCTCTCTCTTTCTTACTTGTAAGATCTCTTTGTATGTTATCTGTCATATCTATCATCTCTCACTAGAACGTAAGTTCCATGAATACAGGAATATCGTATACACAAATAACAAAATAATAAATCAAACCCTGGCTTGTAGCATTTGCTAAATGTTTTATTCTGCACGGCATCGGGTAGTACCTATTGCATAAAAGGTGTTCAAATGAATGTTTATTAAGTGAATGAATGTGTTGCAAATATTTCCCCAGACTACAATTTTTCTTTTTATTTTATTTATGCTTATTATTTTCTGCCTTTTCATTTACTGAGTCTGAGTTTTCTGTCCTATTTAAGAATGCCTCTCTCATCCCAAGGTTGATTATTCTCCTAAGTTTTTCTAAAAGTTTTATTTTTTTGGTTACATTTAAATCTGGAATCCATCTGGAATTTATTTTTGTATATGACATGCATTTCTTCCAGATGGCCAGCCTACTGTGCCTCTTCTGTAAATAAATTATTTTTCTTTACTAAACTGAAATTCTACCTTTGTGGTACATTAAGTTCCTATGTATTCTGGACTCAATTTCCGATATTCTAATTTGTTTCATTATGCATATTTCTGGACATTTATCATACTCTTTGATACAATGACTTTATAGTAATTATAATAACAGAGCACAGTTGTAGTATTCACTATATACTGTTCTAAGCAATTTAGATTTAATCCTCACAAAACCCCTTTCAGGTAGGTACTGTTAACATCCTTATTTCAAACATGCTCTGCGTCTCATCACCAGTAAGTAGCAGAGCCTGGGTTTGAAACCAGGAAGTATAGCTCCAGAGCCCATGTTCTTAAACATTAGGTCAAACTGCCCATTACTGCAACTTTTCTTTTTAAAAATAAACTTTTTAGCTATTTTCGGTACTTATTCTTCTATAGTCTTCTTTAAAATAACTTTATTCAGTTCCCAAACAAAATCAAAACCCCCTTTTGGGATTCTAATTAGAATTGCATTAACTTTATATAATAATTCTGGAACGTATATGTTTTTATGACTTGTCTTCCCATTTAGGAACATGATAAATTTCTCTGTTCAGGTCTTATTTCATGTATCCTTCATTAAGATTTTATAGTTTCCCTTAAATAGGTTCTGTACCTTGTAAAATTTATCCCAAGTATTTTATAAGTTTTGTCATTGTTGTGAATGAAATGTTTTCTCCCACTGTTGAAAGTAAAGAGACAAACCTTTTGATTTTTAAAAAATTTTATTTTATTTATTTTTTTATATAGCAGGTTCTTACTAGTTATCTGTTTTATATATATTAGTGTATGTATGTCAATCCCAATCTCCCAATTCATCCCACCCCCACACCCACCACCCCACCGCTTTCCCCCTGTGGTGCCCATACGTTTGTTCTCTACATCTGTGTCTCTATTTCTGCCCTACAAACCAGTTCATCTGTACCATTTTTCTAGGTTCCACATATATGCGTTAATATACAATATTTGTTTTTCTCTTTCTGACTTACTTCATTTGTAGAGGTCCATTCATGTCTCTACAAATGACCCAGTTTCATTCCTTTTTATGGCTGAGTAATATTCCATTGTATATATGTACCACATCTTCTTTATCCATTCATCTGGGCATTTAGGTTGCTTCCATAACCTGGCTATTGTAAATAGTGCTGCAATGAATATTGGAGTGCATGTGTCTTTTTGAATTATGGTTTTCTCTGGGTATACGCCCAGTAGTGGGATTGCTGGGTCATATGGCAACTCTAATTTTAGTTTTTTAAGGAACCTCCATACTGTTTTCCATAGTGGCTGTATCAATTTACATTCCCACCAACAGTGTAAGAGGGTTCCCTTTTCTCCACACCCTCTCCAGCATTTGTTGTTTGTAGATTTTCTGATGATGCCCATTCTAACTGGTGTGAGGTGATACCTCATTGTAGTATTGATTTGTATTTCACTAATAATTAGTAACGTTGAGCAGTCTTTCATGTGCTTCTTGGCCATCTGTATGTCTTCTGTGGAGAAATGTCTATTTAGGTCTTCTGCCCATTTTTTGATTGGGTTGTTTGTTTTTTTAATACTGAGCTGCATGAGCTGTTTATATATTTTGGAGATTAATCCTTTGTCCATCAATTCATTTGCAAAAATTTTCTCCCATTTTGAGGGTTGCCTTTTCATCTTGTTTGTAGTTTCCTTTGCTTTGCAAAAGCTTTTAAGTTTCATTAGGTCTCATTTGTTTATTTTTGCTTTTATTCCCATTACTCTAGGAGGTGGATCAAAAAAGAGCTTACTGTGATTTATGTCAAAGAGTGTTCTTCCTATGTTTTCCTCTAAGAGTTTCATAGCGTCCGGTCTTACATTTAGGTCTCTAATCCATTTTGAGTTTATTTTTGTGTATGGTGTTAGGGAGTTTTCTAATTTCATTTTACATGTAGCTGTCCAGTTTTCCCAGCACCACTTACTAAAGAGACTGTCTTTTCTCCTTGATGCCTTTGTCATAGATTAGTTGGCCATAGGTGCGTGGGTTTATCTCTGGGCTTTCTATCTTTTTCCATTGATCTATATTTCTGGTTTTGTGCCAGTACCATACTGTCTTGATTACTGTAGCTTTGTAGTATAGTCTGAAGTCAGGGAGTCTGATTCCTCTAGCTCCGTTTTTTTCCCTCAAGATAGCTTTAGCTATTCAGAGTCTTTTGTGTTTCCATACAAATTTTAAGATTTTTTGTTCTAGTTCTGTAAAAACTGCCATGGGTGATTTGATAGGGATTGCATTGAATCTGTAGATTGCTTTGGGTATTATAGTCATTTTCACAATATTGATTCTTCCAATCCAAGAACATGGTATATCTCTCCATCTGTGTGTGTCATCTTTGATTTCTTTCATCAGTGTCTTATAGTTTTCTGAGTACAGGTCTTTTACCTCCTTAGGTAGGTTTATTCCTAGGTATTTTATTCTTTTTGTTGCAATGGTAAATGGGAGTGTTTCCTTAATTTCTCTTTCTGATCTTTCATTGTTAGTGTATAGGAATGCAAGAGATTTCTGTGCACTAATTTTGTATCCTGTAGCTTTACCAAATTCATTGATTAACTCTAGTAGTTTTCTTGTAGCATCTTTAGGATTCTTGACATATAGTATCATGTCATCTGCTAACAGTGACAGTTTTACTTCTTTTTTCAATTTGTATTCCTCTTTTTCTTTTTCTTCTCTGACTGCCATGGCTAGGACTTCCAAAACTATGTTGAATAGGGGTGAGAGTGGACAACCTTGTCTTGTTCCTGATGTTAGAGGAAATGCTTTCAGTTTTTCACCATTGAGAATGATGTTTGCTGTGTGTTTGTCATATATGGCCTTTATTAGTTTCAGGTAGTTTCCCTCTATGCCCACTTTCTGGAGAGTTTTTATCATAAATGCATGTTGAATTTTGTCAAAAGTTTTTCTGCATCTATTGAGATGATCATATGGTTTTTATTCTTCAATTTGTTAATATGGTGTATCACATTGATTGATTTGTGTATATTGAAGAATCCTTGCATCCCTGGGATAAATCCCACTTGATCATGGTATATGATCCTTTTAATGTATTGTTGGATTCTGATTGCTAGTATTTTGTTGAGGATTTTTGCATCTATATTCATCAGTGATACTGGTCTGTAATGTTCTTTTTTTGTAGTATCTTTGTCTGGTTTTGGTATCAGGGTGATGGTGGCCTCATAGAGTGAGTTTGGGAGTGTTCCTTCCTCTGCAATTTTTTTTTTTTTTTTTTGTGGCACGTGGGCTTCTCACTGTTGTGGCATCTCCCATTGCGGAGCACAGGCTCCGGAGGTGCAGGCCCAGCGGCCGTGGCTCACGGGCCCAGCTGCTCCGCAGGATATGGGATCTTCCCAGACCGGGGCACGAACCTGTGTCCCCTGCATCGGCAGGCGGACTCTCAACCACTGTGCCACCAGGGAAGCCCTCCTCTGCAATTATTTGCAAGAGTTTGAGGAGGATAGGTGTTAGCTCTTCTCTAAATGTTTGATAGAATTCACCTGTGAAGCCATCTGGTCCTGGAGTTCTGTTTGTTGGAAGATTTTTCATCACAGTTTCAATTTCATTACTTTTGATTGGTCTGTTCATATTTTCTCTTTCTTCCTGGTTCAGTCTTGGAAGGTTATAACTTTCTAAGAATTTGTCCATTTCTTCCAGGTTGTGCATTTTACTGGCATAGAGTTGTTCATAGTAGTCTCTTAGGATGCTTTGTATTTCTGCAGTGTCTGTTGTAACTTCTCCTTTTTCATTTCTAATTTTATTGATTTGAGTCCTCTTGCTCTTTTTCTTGATGAGTCTGGCTAATGGTTTATCAATTTTATTTATCTTCTCAGAGAACCAGCTTTTAGTTTTATTGATCTTTGCTTTGTTTTCTTTGTTTCTATTTCATTTATTTCTGCTCTGATCTTTATGATTTCTCTCCTTCTATTAACTTTGTGTTTTGTTTGTTCTTTATCTAGTTCCTTTAGGTGTAAGGTTAGATTGTTCATTTGAGATATTTCTTCTTTCTTGAGGTAGGCTTGTATTGCTATAAACTTCCCTCTTAGAACTGATTTTCTGCATCCCATAGGTTTTGGATCATCGTGTTTTCGTTGTAATTTGTCTGTAGGTATTTTTTGATTTCCTCTTTGATTTCTTCAGTGATCTCCTGGTTATTTATTAGTATATTGTTTAGCCTCCATGTGTTTGTGCTTTTTACTTTTTTTTCCCTTTTAATTGATTTCTAATCTCATACATTGTGGTCAGAAAAGGTGCTTGATATGATTTCAGCTTTCTTAAATTTACCAAGGCTTGATTTGTGACCCAAGATGTGATCTATCCCGGAGAATGTTCCCTGTGCACTTGAGAAGAAAGTGTAATCTGCTGTTTTGGGATGAAATGTCCTATAAATATCAATTAAATCAATCTTGTCTGTTGTGTCATTTAAAGCTTGTGTTTCCTTATTAATTTTCTGCCTGGATGATATGTCCATTGGTGTAAGTGAGGTGTTAAAGTCCCCCACTATTATTGTGTTACTGTCGATTTCCTCCTTTATGGCTGTTAGCAGTGGCCTTATGTATTGAGGTGTTCCTATGTTGGGTGCATATATATTTATAATTGTTATGTCTTCTTCTTGGATTGATCCCTTGATCATTATGTAGTATCCTTCCTTGTCTCTTGTAACATTCTTTTTTTTTTGGGTTCCCGGGCCTCTCACTGCTGTGGCCTCTCGCGTTGCGGAGCACAGGCTCCGGATGCGCAGGCTCAGCGGCCATGGCTCACGGGCCCAGCCGCTCTGCGGCATGTGGGATCTTCCCGGACCGGGGCACGAACCCGTGTCCCTTGCATCGGCGGGCAGACTCTCAACCACTGCGCCACCAGGGAAGCCCTAACATTCTTTATTTTAAAGTCTATTATATCTGATATGAGTATTGCTACTCCAGCTTTCTTTTGGTTTCCATTTGCATGGAATATCTTTTTCCATCTCCTCACTTTCAGTCTGTATGTGTCCCTAGGTCTGAAGTGGGTCTCTTATAGACAGCATATATATGGGTCTTGTTTTTGTATCCATTCAGCAAGCCTGTGTCTTTTGGTTGGAGCATTTAATCCATTCACATTTAAGGTAATTATCTATAAGGATGTTCCTATTACAATTTCCTTAATTGTTATGGGTTTGTTTTCGTAGGTCCTTTTCTTCTCTTGTGTTTCCCACTTAGAGAAGTTCCTTTAGCATTTGGTGTAGAGCTGGTTTTGGTGGTGCTGAATTCTCTTCACTTTTGCTTGTCTGTAAAGCTTTTGATTTCTCCATCGAATCTGAATGAGATTCTCACTGGGTAGAGTAATCTTTGTTGTAGGTTCTTCCCTTTCATCACTTTAAATGTATCGTGCCATTCCCTTCTGGCTTGTAGAGTTTTTGCTGAGAAATCAGCTGTTAACCTTACGGGAGTTCCTTTGTATGTTATTTGGCATTTTTCCCTTGTTGCTTTCAATAATTTTTCTTTGTCTTTAATTTTTGTCAGTTTGATTACAATGTGTCTCAGTGTGTCTCTCCTTGGTTTATCTCGCCTGGGACTCTTTGCACTTCCTGGACTTGGGTGGCTATTTCCTTTCCCATGTTAAGGAAGTTTTTGACTATAATCTCTTCAAATATTTTCTCGGGTCCTTTCTCTCTCTCTTTTCCTTCTGGGACCCCTGTAATGCGAATGTTGTTGCATTTAATGTTGTCCCAGAGGTCTCTTAGGCTGTCTTCATTTCTGTTTTTTTGTTTTTTTTTTGGTACGCGGGCCTCTCACTGTTGTGGCCTCTCCCGTTGCAGAGCACAGGCTCCGGACGCGCAGGCTTAGCGGCCATGGCTCACGGGCCCAGCCGCTCTGCGGCATGTGGGATCTTCCCGGACTGGGGCACGAACCCATGTCCCCTGCATCGGCAGGCAGACTCTGAACCACTGCGCCACCAGGGAAGCCCTGTCTTCATTTCTTTTCATTCTTTTTTCTTTATTCTGTTCCACGTCAGTGAATTCCACCATTCTGTCTTCCAGGTCACTTATCCGTCATTCTGCCTCAGTTATTCTGCTATTGAATCTTTCTAGTGTACTTTTCATTTCAGTTATTGTTCAAGCAGAATATTGTTCAACTCTGCTTATTTGTTCTTTAGTTCCTCTAGGTGTTTTTTCTTTAATTCTCCTAGGTCTTTGTGAAACATTTCTTGCATCTTCTCGATCTTTGCCTCCATTCTGTTTCTGAGGTCCTGAATCATCTTCAGTATCATTATTCTGAATTGTTTTTCTAGAAGGTTGCCTATCTCCACTTCATTTAGTTGTTTTTCTGGGGTTTTATCATGTTCCTTCATCTGGTACAAAGTCCTCTGCCTTTTCATTTTGTCTATCTTTCTGTGAATGTGGTTTTCCTTCCACAGGCTGCAGAATTGTAGTTCTTCTTGCTTCTGCTGTCTGCTCTCTTATGGATGAGGCTATCTAAGAGGTTTGTGCAAGCTTCCTGATGGGAGGGCCTGGTTGTGGGTAGAGCTGGGTGTTGGCTCTGGTGTGCAGAGCTCAGTAAAACTTTAATCTGCTTGTCTGCTGATGGGTGGGGCTGGGTTCCCTCCCTGTTGCTTGTTTGGCCTGAGGCGACCTAGCACTGGAGCTTACCTGGCTCTTTGGTGGGGCTAATGGCAGACTCTGGGAGGGCTCACACCAAGGAGTACTTCTCAGAACTTCTGCTTCCAGTGTCCTTGTCCCCATGGTGAGCCACAGCCAACCCCTGACTCTGCAGGCGACCCTCCAACACTAGCAGGTAGGTCTGGTTCAGTCTCCTATGGGGTCACTGCTCCTCCCCCAGGTCCCGATGCACACACTACTTTGTGTGTGCCTTCCAAGAGTGGAGTCTCTGTTTCCCCCAGTCCTGTCGAAGTCCTGCAATCAAATCCCGCTAGCTATCAAAGTCTGATTCTCTAGGAATTCCTCCTCCCATTGCCAGACCCACAGGTTGGGAAGCCTGATGTGGGGCTGAGAACCTTCACTCCAGTGGGTGGACTTCTGTGGTATAAGTGTTCTCCAGTTTGTGAGTCACCCACCTAGCAGTTATGGGATTTGATTTTATTGTGATTGCACCCCTTCTACTCTCTCATCTCGGCTTCTCCTTGGTCTTTGGATGTGGGGTATCTTTTTTGGTGAGTTCCAGTGTCTTCCTCTTGATGACTGTTCAGCAGTTATTTGTGATTTTGGTGCTGTCACAAGAGGGAGAGAGCGCATGTCCTTCTACTCTGCCATCTTGAACCAATCTGCCTATTGAGTTTTTGATGAGTGTGTGTGTGTGCGTGTGTGTATATATGTATATATGTATATTTCAGTCACTGGATCAAATTCTTTCATTAATTCTAGGGGTTTTTTTGATCATGAGTTTTCTAGGAACACAATTATATCACTTGCGATCTGAGATAATATTGCTCTTTCATACGATAGTCAGCCCTGTGTATCCACAGGTTCCACATTTGTGGATTCAACCAACTTCAGATCAAAAATATTCAGGAAAAGATATTCCAGAAAGTTCCAAAAAGCAAAACTTGAATTTGCCACACACTGGCAACTATTTAGATAGCATTTGCATTGTATTTACAACTATTTACATAGCGTTTAGAATGTATTAGATATTATAAGTAATTGAGAGACGAGTTAAAGTATACGGGAAGAGGGAGGATGTGCGTTGGTTATATGAAAATACTACACCATTTTATATAAAGGACTTGAGCATCCTTGGATTTTGGTATCCGAAGGGGGTCCTGGAGCCAGTCTCCTGAGGCTACCCAGGGATGATTTTATTCCTTCCTTAGTATTACAGGATAGTCTAGGCTTTTCTTGTACGTTTCTTACTGCAGACCTGGAATCATCCATTTCTCTAAGAAACACAGGTTTCTTTTAGTGAGAAATGGTATTTCAAGACCACATTTTTGAGTACTAAATTAGTACATTGCTGTTGGGTTGGTTATTGTTTCTAGGCCTTTTCAGTGGACAACACTGAGTAGTATATATGTCTAAATCTATATTTGTATTTTCTAAGGTAAAATACCTTATGAGTTTACAGTGATATTTTCAATTCAAATTCAGGCCTACAGGTTTTTATTTAGCTTCTTCTATATTACAATTGTATCTCCTTTCTTCCATACTATGAATCTTCGTTCTCAAGGGAACAGGGGATGATAGAAGTAGGACATCTTTTGACTCCTCATTTGTTTTATCATATGTATCACACACACCATAGTCTCAGTTAAACAATACTATGTACTGAGAATAACTATAATTTTTTTTGCATTATGCTCTCCCTATTCTCCCTCATCTTTTTTTTATCATTGTGCTATATCTATATTGCCTAAGAGTGTAAGCATTATACACTAGACTCTCTTCCTTTTAACCTTCATTTAGCCTTAGTTCTATTAAAATTACATATTCTATGTATTTTTTGATTATTTATTTATTTATTTGTTTGTTTATTTATTTTGGCTGCACCAGGTCTTAGTTGTAGCACACAGGATCTTTGTTGTGGCATTCATAATCTTTAGTTGTGGCATGTGGACTTCTTAGTTGAAGCAGGTATGCAAGATCTAGCTCCCTGACCAGGGATTTAATCTGGGTCCCTGCATTGGGAGTGCAGAGTCTTACCCACTGGACCACCAGGGAAGTCCCTTTAATGTTCACTAATAGTCCTTATGTCAATGTCTTTCTAGTTCTTTCAATTGTTTGAAGTTCATTCTCTAGTAGATTCCTTAGGAAGGGCTCACGGGTACAATATTCCCTGAATTATTGCATATTGATAATCATATATCTGTTATACTTGAAAGTCAATTTTTTAGAATATAAAATCCTTGGCCTATATTTTGTCTTTTTCAGTATCTTAAATATCTTACTTCCCTTTCTTCTGTTATATGGTGGTGGTTTTGAAAAGTTTGATGCTAATTTAATTTTCTTAACCTTACATATCACTTACTGTTTTGGCTTAGATGACCAGAGTGTGTTTCTTTCTTCCTGTTTATACAATTCTAGAAGAAGTTTTCGTTTTGTTTGTTTTGAGTTGATATTCTCAGAAACAGATATGTTCCATAGTTTCAAATCTTTTTTTTTTTTTTTCATTTCAGGAAAGTTTTCTTCAATTAGTTTTTAAATATTTCTTCTGTTTTCTTGCTATGGTTTTCTTCCCTAGAATCTATATTGTCTATATGTTGGATCTTCATTGTCTGTCTTTAATATATGTCACATTCTCTCAAATCCTTTTTATCTCTCCATTTATCTTTTATTTTAAAAAAATTTAAAAATATTTTCCTCTTCTTCACCTTCTGTTCCTCTCAAGTCATAATCTACTGTGTTTATCGGTTTGTTGGCTCTAGGTTAGTCTTCAATTTTGAAGTTATTTTTTCTTTCTCTTTTTTCTTCTTTTGTTTTGCCATGTCACACGGCGTTTGGGATATTAGTTCCCAGACCAGGGATCGAACCCATGCCCCCTGCAGTGGAAGAGTGGAGTTCTTAACCACTGGACTGCCAGTGAATTTTCTTTTCTTTCTTTTCTGAGCTCTGTCACCTCATTTCTGATTTTTTCTAAGTTTGATTTATATTATTTTTTCAGATATTATATTATTTTCTTGATGTCCCTTAGCTCATTTTTCAAATAGTTTTGACAGTTTTGATATGCTCTGTGAGCATATCTGATTGCTTTCATTGTCTATAAAATGGACTTCAATGTGTGGTTCAAGACCCTTTTAGACACACTGAAAGGTAAAAGCTATTTCTATTTTCATGATATTATGAAGATGTTATTTCTCTCTTTCACTGTGTTGACATTAGCACTGATAGTTCAAAGCAAGGATAGGTAAAATTGCTAGCATTTTATCATGAATCAAAGCAGTGGCACCAAAATGTACTAGTAGTCATTTTAAATACATTTTTAAAAAGCCAGTTTCACTTAAGAATGTTCTTGATGAAACAGGAAAAGTATTAATTTTATTAAATCTTGTCCCTTGAGTACACATTTTTTTTTAATGTTCTGTGTGTGTCAAAATGGGAAGTACACAGAAAACACTAGCTGCACACTAAAGTGTGATGGTTGTTTCCAGAAAAAGTATTATAATTGTTTGAATTGCTAACTGAACTAATAAATTTCTTTTTAAAATTGGAACACCATCTTTACTTGAAAGAATGACTCACAGGTAAACTGTAATTATTCAGAATTGGGTGTCTTGTAGACATATTTTGAATATGAACTAAATAAGGCTGGAACGTCAAGGAAAATAACCAACAGTATTTGTTGCCAATGATAAAATTTGAGTTTTCAAGTGAAAACTTTAATTTTGGAAAACTTATATTTGCCACTGGCTTTACAGTTTCCTAATGCTTAAATACTTTTCAGGTGAGATTGGTGGTGAGATTTACAAGTATGACTTTTTGCTATTGTTTAGTGAGTGTGTCAACCTTTGGAGGATCCACATAATTCAATGAACTGATGGTAATCAAATGATCAATGTATTGTTACAAAGTTACATGTGGGTAAAAGAGTCATTCAAAAATCAATCATGCCAAAGAAATCTTGAGAAAAAAGAACAAAGCTGGAGGTAACACAACAACTTCATCTTATACTACAAAGCTACAGTAATCAAAACAGCATGGTACTGGCACAAAAACAGACACATAAATTAATAGAGCAGAATACAGAGTCCAGAAATAAACCCACCCATTTATGATCAATTAATCTAAAACAAAGGAGGCAAGAATATACAGTAGAGAAAAGACAGCTTCTTCAATAACTGGTGTAGGAAAACTGGATAGCTATATGTAAAAGAATAAAATAGAATTTTTTTCACACCATATACAAAAAACACCCCTCAAAATTTAGGATTAAAGACCCGAATTTAAGATCTGAAAACACAGAACTCCTAGAAGAGAACATAGGCAGAACACTCTTTGACACAGCAATATTTTTTTGTCTCTGTGTCCTAAGGAAAAAGAAACAAAAGCAAAAATAAACAAATGGGACCTAATTAAACTTAAAAGCTTTTGCACAGCAAAGGAAACCACTGACAAAATGAAGAGACAACCTACTGAATGGGAGAAAATATTTGTAAATAATATGACCAATAAGGGGTTAATATCCAAAATATATATACAGCTCATACAACTCAATATAGAAAAAACAAACAACCTGATTAAAAAAATAGGGAGAAGACCTGAATAGAGATTTCTCCCAAGAAGATATACAGAGGCCCAACAGGCACATGAAAAAATGCTCAACATCACTAATCAGAGAAATGTAAATCAAAACCACAATTAGATATCGCCTCACATCTGTCAAAATGACTATCATCAAAAAGTCTGCAAATAACAAATGCTGGCAAGGATGTGGAGAAAAGGGAACCTTCCTACACTGTTGGTGGGAATGTAAATTGGTGCAGCCACTATGGAAAACAGTATGAAATTTCCTCAAAAAACTAAAAATAGAACTACCATATGATTCATCAATCCACTCCTGGGTATGTATCCAAAGAAAATGAAAACATTTAATTTGAAAAGATTCATAAACTCCAATGTTCATAGCAGCATTATTTATAATAGCAAAGATATGGAAGTGATCTAAGTGTCCATCAACAGATGAATGGATAAAGAAGATGTGGCATATACACACACACACACACACACACACACACACAATGGAATACTACTCAACCATAAAAAAGAATGAAATAATGCCATTTGCAACAACATGGATGGACCTATAGGGTGTTATGCTTACTGAAATAAGTCAAACAGAGAAATACAAATATTCTATATTATCACTTGTATGTGTGACCTAAAAAATAAAACAAATGAATGTATGTAATAAAGCAGAAACAAAACAGACTCACAGATATAGAGAACAAACTAGTGGTTACCAGTGGGGAGGGGCAAGATAGGGGTATGAGATTAAGAGATATAAACTATTATGTATAAAATAAATAAGCAACAAGGATATATTGTACAGTGTAGGGAAATATCACCATTATTTTGTAATAACTTTTAATGGAGTATAATCTATAAAAATATTGAATCAAAAAAAAAATATTGAATCACTATGTTGTACACCTGAAACCAACCAATATAATATTGTAAATCAACCCTACTTTAATAAAAAATTAAAAAACAAAGATAAATCAATAGATTTAATAGAACAGAATTTGAAAAGTTAACTGACAAGGTTTCATATTCCGTGTTGCAACTAACCTTCCAGCAATTATCACTTGTGAAGGTTTGGTGTAATATCAAAGAAGAATATCCACAATTATCTGAAAAAAGTTATTAATATACTTCTTTCTTTTCCAACTACATATCTGTTTAAGACCAGGGTTTTTTTTTTTCATATATTTCAACTAAAATAGCACATCACATCAGATGGAATGTGGAAGCAGATATGAGAATCTGGCTGTCTTTTGTGAAGCCCAGCAGTAAAGAGATCTGTACATATGTAAAACAATGCTATTCTTCTCATTAAATTAATTTTTTTTTTTGTTTGGAAAAATGTAGTGATTTTTCATAAATATGTTATTAATGTTAACATATAATGGGTGCATTATTATTTTTAAATGAATTAATAAATATTTTAAATATTGCTTAGTTTTAATTTTGAATAGGATAAATATCAAATGATATAACCCACATAAGCAAAAGCTTTTGGGGAGTCCTCACCATTTTTTAAGAGTATAGAGGGATGCTGAGAACAAATGTTTGAGAAGCAATGGACCAAGGAGTTGTTATTCTGCATCTTATTCTTTTTTATCGTATAATAACTTGGTGTGGGATTTGACATCAACCTTTTGTATTGTTCATTTTTAAAAGTGAAACCAGTTTTCCTGAACTTTTGGAAGGAGGCATGGTTCTGGGTAACTTCACAGAGTTCTCTCTTGTGTTTCATGTGGCTTTAAAAAATGTGGTAGCTTGTTCTCTGAGATTTCCTGGCTCTGTAGCCTTACCTGCACTTGTTCTGGACCTTCTCTTTCCTTTCTCCTCTGTTGACCCCATCTTGGTCAATTTTGATTCTAGTTTCAGCAGTTTTTCCTCAGTGTGAGGATTGTCCTGGAAGGAGCCCTAATATGTTCATAGGGGTCAGATTGTTCCAGCTTCTAAAGTTCCTTCCATGAGCCCATGGCACTCTCCTGCTTTTTGATTAGGCAAAACTCCTCTTAGTTTGACCTGCTCCTCTTTAACTGTCCTTCTATACTTTCCAGTAAATATCTGTTGGCCGTTTTGAGGTCATCTGTTTTCATATCTATCAGATGCTCCATTGCTTCCCTCTGCTTTCTCCTATGCAAGGTCTATAATATCGTGCAGGTTATATGCTTCTTAATGGTTTGTCCTCACCTGCTTGTATTTTGGGACTTGTGTGGATACCCTGTCAACAAGTTTCATTGTATTGATACTATGTTTTATCCATGCGTGGGTTTCTAATTTTGCTATCTATTGCACTGTTTTTAAGTTGGGGTTCAGAGAGATTAAAGAATTACACTGCAACCACTATCAACACATAGGAGAAATATTTTCTCTCTTTTATTTACCTCCACACAATTATTAGTTGCTATTTCCAATCCCTTTGGAGCTGGAGTGTGCCCAAAGGATGGAGAGAAAAGATGAGTTGAAAGTTCAGTTTTGACAGATACTGTTATAAGCTGGCTTCACATTCCCTAGGCCTGTTTTATTTCGTTTTTCCTCTCATGGTCACTTGTGTAATTTTTTAAGTTTTCCAGCTGAGTCCTTCTGACAGCAAATCTAGTGATATGGACAATGAAGTCTATGCAGCCTCTGTATCCTTTGTCTCTAGTTTTCTGTTACACTCTCTCTGTTTGTTTCTGGTAACCCTCTCAAACTGTGCTCTTGGCAATAATCAAAAAAGCTGATTCTCTCTCCCTCAAGGCTTATGTCTGGTCCAGGAGAAGAGATTCTCACCCTCTGTCCCATCAAACACTGGAGGGCAGCTCAATCTCAATAGAGCTGCCTATGTTATGCCACTGGAGCAGCTAATCACTTGCCCATGAGATTTCTTAGATGGGACTAAGACCCCAGACAGTTGTGCCCTTCTCCCTCATTCCCAACCCCTCCCAACAATAGCAGGGAACACAAGTCAAGCTCTTTGGGTCATCTGAGTGAAATCTCTAGGACTAGATTTGGGATTAGGAGGTAACATTCCTCTCTTCTTTGGTGGAGAAGGAGGGTAGGAATCACAGTTCAGCTATTTCCAAAAAGCCTCCTGACAAATTTCTCTCTTTAGTTTTCCAAATTTTGTGCCCTCAAAGTGGGTGAAAGCTTAAAAAGTTAATAATTTATTGCTTTTTGCCTTGTAAATTCTGCACATACTTTAGTCCTTCTTTTGAAATACAGAATGTAGAGTCTGATCATCTTGCAGCTTGAGGTGAAACTTCAATCTTAACGTAGTGTTACATTTTAATAGGAAAACATTCATTTCCTCTATATTCTCAAGTTATAGCTATAGAGTTCAATTTAATATTTGCTTACAATATTTTCCTATAATATCTCCTTTCTTATTCCCAATCTTGTGGTTCTCTTTTCTATATTTTTCCCTTCATTAGGTTTGACAGAGATTTACCCATTTTATTGGTTCTTTTCAAATATTAAACTTTGAGGGTTTATTTATATTTCTGTAACTTTTTTTACATTTCAATAATCTCAGTCTTTTCTTTATTAATTATGTTTTATTATTTTCTTTTGGTTTCCTTGTTGTTCTTCTACTACTTTCTTAAACGTAAATTCATTTATTTTTGGTACTCAGGCTATATATTTTCCTCAGAGTACAGTTTTAGCTGTGACTCATTGGTTTTCTTATAAAGTAATCTCTTTTTTAAATTTTCTATATAATTTGTAATTTCAGATTTAATTTTCTCTTTGATCAGTAAAATTTCATATAAAAATTAATGGAATATGAAATAAAAGCAATGGAGATAAGCAAAGACAACAAGAAGTGAATTTGAGCCCCCAAATTTCAGATCATACACAAAGCAATAATTCACTAAATGGAAGAGGTAAATTTTGAAGACAAGTAATGAACACACTTTTGGATTATTTGACAATCCAACTAATGAAAATGATAAAATCATACAAACATACTGGAAAAGGATTTATATTACTTTGTGATTTGGCAGAAAATACTGGACAAAAAATAATTATATAAATTCATGGAAGCTTTACAATGAGAGCATTGATGACAAACTGGTTAATGATTATCATCAATTCAAAGAGGATTTAAGGTTAATCACTGAACAAGAAAAATTGAAATGACCTGAAATCTCTATAGAGATTCGACAACAATCCTACAAAGTTATGTGACACCACCACTATCACATTTAATACTGAAGGAAATTTTCTAAACCATCATTAATAAAAACAAATTTTGATCAACCATGCTAGGGGAATAACTGAATTATCTTTCTATTTTCTTTATGGAAAATAATATTATAAAATTATTGTCATATGAAGAGGAAATCAAAGAATATACAGCCAAAATATTATAGAGGAGTGTCAGGCAGTTAATAAACATACTATTATGTTATTTTTCTATATTTTCTAACATTTGCAGAATGTATTCGCTTTTAAACATTTCTCCTTTTATTCTAAATATTTATGTTATATTTATTTTATAATTTTATATATATATATATATATATATAGTTAATGCCCTTTCCCCTCCCCTCCCTAAATTTATATGCTTTAGGCCTCGCAAAACTTGTTTGCCCAGAATTAGACTAATTTTAGTTGTTCTGCTTCTCATTCAGCTACATTCTACTTATGCCAGATTACTTCTTAAGGGCGGTAGTGATTGTGCTGTCCACGTACTATGTGGGACGGGTTTTCCAAGGGATCTAAGACTGAAGGTAACACCAATTTCCAGGTTTCTTAGTGTGCTCCCAAGCATTATATAGAAAAGATGAAATGCAAAATGGTTTCAGGGACACTTGGCAGCCATTTGGAATGCTGAAATCAAACTGAATCACTACCTTGCTCCTTGCATGCAGTATGTTCCAGAACTTGGATTTGGATAGTTCAATCAAAGATTGAAACATGAAAAATGAAGTCATAAAATACATAGGAGAATTCCTATACAATATCAAAAAATTGATATCAATATCAATTTTTAAGTTTGATACAAATCCCAGAGGCTATAGAAGAAAGAATTGCTACGTTTTAATGAATAAAAATGAAAAAAAATTCTGCTTGCAAAGAAATAATAAAGTCAAAAGACAAGCGACAAATTGAGAAAAAAGCTGTTTATAACACATATCCCACAGAGTTTATTTCCTTAATATAAAAAGAGTTCCTACACATTAATAAGAAAAAGGATCAATAGCCTAATAGAAAAATAGGCAAAGGGTATTAACAGATAATTTATAGAAAAAGAAATACAGACGACTTGTGAACATATGAAAAGTTGTTCAATCACCTTTAAAATAAGAGAAACACAAATTAAAACGGACAATCAGATTGGCAAAGATCCAAAAGTTTTTTAACACCTTGTGTAGGTGAAGATATTAGGAAGCAGGAAATTGATGGTGCAAGTGTAAATTGGTACAACTTCTAGAAAGGGCAGATTAAATTAGACACAGCAACTTCATTTCTAGAAGTTAATCATATAGATATGTCAAATTTGTAAATTGTTACAAGTAGAAAGACATTCACTGTAGTATTTTTTCTAATAGCAAAATGTTGGAAGCAACCTGTCTATCAAAATGGACTGGTTAAGTACTGTGCAGCCGTAAAAACAAGAAAGCAGCTCTATGCAGATATGAAACCATCTTAAAGACACATCATTAAAAATGTAATGTTCAGGGCTTCCCTGGTGGCGCAGTGGTTGGGAGTCCACCTGCCAATGCAGGGGATGCGGGTTTGTGTCCCGGTCCGGGAAGATCCCACATGCCGCAGAGTGGCTGGGCCCATGCCTGCGAGCCATGGTCACTGAGCCTGCGCGTCCGGAGCCTGTGCTCCGCAATGGGAGAGGCCACAACAGTGAGAGGCGCGCGTACCAAAAAAAAAAAAAAAAAAAAAAAAAAAAGTAATGTTCAAGGCTTCTCTGGTGGCACAGTGGTTAAGATTCCACCTGCCAATGCAGGGGACACAGGTTCGGGCCCTGGTCCAGGAAGATCCCACATGCTGCAGAGCAACTAAGCCCGTGCACCACAACTACTGAGCCTGCACTCTAGAGCCCGTGTGCCACAACTACTGAAGCCCGTGCACCTAGAGCTTGTGCTCCTCAACAAGAGAAGCCACTGCAGTGAGAAACCTGTGCACCGCAATGAAGAGTAGCCTCCGCTCGCCACAACTAGAGAAAGCCTGCTCACAGCAACAAAGACTCAATACAGCCAAAAATAAATAAATTAAATAAATAAATTTATTTTAAAAAATGTAATTTGCAGGGCGGGATACTGATATTTAAATGGATATATTCAATGCTTATGTTTTCATGGAATATGTCTTAAAGATAGTGGTTGGTTGGGTTGCCTCTAAGTAGAGAAGTAGGATGTGCATGGGTAGGTGGGTGGAAGACTTACTTTCATTACAAATTCTTTTGCCCTTTTTGAATGTTCTTCCATCTACATATCTTATCTATTAAAATGCTGCAATTATTTATTAAAAATAAGAGCTGTCCTATAACTAGGCTAGTGAATATCTGAGCATTGGTAGTTCTTTCCCGAAAAGGACATTATTGGGTACATGGAGAAAAAGCAAGGTAGTCCAAGGCTTAAATATAAGGTTATCCTCTGGGAATAAGATTATCACTCTAACAGTGATCTATGAATGGTTGCCGAAAAGTTTCTGAACTATCCAAATCCAAGTCAGGGTCTAACCTCAGGAGAACCCAAAAATCTAAAGTCGAAGCCTATTTAGCTGTATTGCAGTTATCTGTTCAAAGGAAGACTGACCGGATAGATGGGACCTGGTCAGCATGAGGTCTAGAAAAGGGAGGCCAAAGAGTAGAATTTGACAATATTCATCTAGTGCTTACTAAGGGAGAAGATGTTCTCTGGAGTGTATGGTTGTATCTTTTAGTTTTCCTATAAAACTAGTAACTGTCATTTAAATGATCTTTGAGTAGTGGCTAAGAACATGGCCTTTGAAGATAAACAGACCTGGGCTCAAATATGGTTCTTTTTTATCATCTGGGTGATTTTAGGAAAATGCCAATTCTCTGAGCCTCAGTTCATGTACAGGTAAAATGGAGATAATAATTGTTACCTGAATGCTGCTGTGGATTAAAGAAAATAACAGAAAAAGTCCAGTACAGTGGCCAGTATGTAGTTGGTGCTCACTGAATAGTAACTATTATTTTCATTTACCTGCCTTTATAATCTCTAAAACTTAAGGTCCTGAAGATCGATTAACAATTGAAACAAATAAAGTGGAGTCAAATGTATAGGATATTGTCGTTAACAAGATAAACATAGCCTTCTAGGCAGGGTCTCTCAGAAGCTTAGAGAGGCTCCAGGACATTTCTCTCTCCCTTTTGTTCGTTTATTTATTTATTTTTTGAGGCTCTTGGTATATATAAAATAAATGAAAAATTCCAAAACTGGGTTTCAAAAATTGTTTTAAGTGCTGTTTATGTTAAATGTAGTGAAATGTATTATTCACATAATAATAATATTTGAAACATTAATGTACAGTGCACCACAGGCAGGACATGTGGTAGATGAAAGTTTTACGATGAACGTCTTCCTCTTCTGGTCACTGTGCATCTCTGGGACTGGATGGATGACCTCCTTTGATGAGAACATCAAACATCTGTAGTTGGAGCTCTTCATGAATGTGAGAACCAGCCAAATGGCTGTCCTGAATCCCCAGCCCCAGTGAAAGGCCCTGTTCTAAGGAGTAGGCAGAATAGGCAGGCAAACCCCTCTAATGGGCTGCAAAAGACAGACACATTTCTCTCTTCCAGTTGCTCAGTGTTTCTAACTTGCCAATGACAAAAGCCAGCGTTTGTGTCTTGTGTCTTCATCTCAGCTGGAGTGACAGTCTTTAACACTAATCTGGGCAGGCTGCCATATTTGGAGACCTGGATAATACCCTTGTAACGCAGGGAAAACTCACTTCACTCACATTTCCCTGTATCATGGGGAGCCGCTTCAGGCCAGTTTAAATCAAGAAATGATACAGTTAAAAGACTTTTTAAGAATCAGGAAATAGCTCCTAAGTGGGGTCTTCAGTTGGATACCAAAGAGAAATGGCCCATTTTCTCCCTGGTTGAGTGAGCTTTTGCTGCTGACCTATAAATTCTACACTATTTCAAAGTTACTGGCTGGGAAATTAATGGAAACTGAGCTGGGAATTTTTTCCTTCTTACTCTTATGTGTGATGCCTTATTTAAAATAATTCAGACTCAAAGTGAATTTCTAGCAAATGGTGCTCTGGCTGCTATTGAATTTACTGATGATGAATCCATGATCCCCGCTTTTTATGTATGATATCGCTGATGTGGTGATTTTTTTTTTTTTAAAGCTCCACGGTGAGACTTTCTTAAAATTCACCTCTTCCATTTGCTCCATAGTGCTATCAGGGATTTCAGGCTAAGATACTATTCAGCAAGTTAATTTACCATGTTGAGATTTTACAACAAAGTTTTGCAAAACCATTAAGTAAACCATACTCATTTCTTATATATTGGGATTTTTTGATGTGCTAAGATTTTATATAAATTTTTGTTTATCTTGATGAAAGTCAGATAAATAAATGCTCCTATTGTGCCTAATAACTCAACTCCTTGCTTTCACAAGGCCAGAGCAAGGCTGAAAGGAAATTCATCTCAAAGCTATTAAGAAAAGCCAGACAGAAAGGAAGCGTAAAAATAAAATGAACTATGCTGAAAGGGCCAGACCCTCTTCCAGACTGCTCTATATCATCTCAGCTACCCAGATGCAACAAAGATTTAGAGTTCTAAACAGAACTCAAAAATAGAAAGAAATGATGTGGGATGGTCTGAGAAAGGGATCAATCTATCCTGTGTTCACAGGAGACACAGGGAGAAAAAGAAATTATTTGGCAAAAAAGTCTCAACAGATTAAACCAGAAATAACATGTCCCACCCCCAAACTGCCACCATGGTCCCCATTTGAATACACCTCAAAAGCAGCCCTTGTTTCCACTGCTCAGTTTCCTGCCCAGGCTTGCAAGGGGACAAAACAATTGAAGTGAAGAAACCACCTGGGTGCCTCCTCCCTGGTTCTCAGGGGATTGGTTGGTTCTAACTTTTAAGTTGTCACTGAAGCCCCTGGTGGCCAGACTATGAAAAAATTCTGACCAGTGATTTGGACCTTGAGGGTTTCCTCTAATAACCCACCTTCAGTGACTTTTAAAGTTCCTACAACTGCACAGCTCAGAGCTTGATGTCAGTCTGCTTCCTGTATCATTTTTTAGATGCCTGCATGCCTTACCTTTCCAACCAGTAGGAAGACCTTGTGAACTCCTGAAAAACCTAGGTTTTTATTCCTACATACCTAATGCAATTTCCTTCACTGCAATGTTTTTCTCATTTTAGTGGGTCCAAATCCTGTCCATCCCTCAAAGACCAGCTAAAGCTATTTCCAATTTGAGAAACTTTCTGTAGCAGCCTTAGTCATTCTTTGTGGCCACCTTCTTCCTATGTTTGGAGAATCACCCTTATAAGGCACTGTCCACTGTCCACTACAACCCTGACAATGCCAGGTGCACACTTTCCCAGCCTCCTTTGTAGATGAGGTGCGGCCATGTGACCTAGGCTCTCCCAGTGAAATGCCCCCAACCCAAACTAGCCATGAGAAGAGCAGGGACCATTCAGAATACATTCTGGTGGCCACTGGGGGCTGCAGCAGTGGCAGATACTGGCTTCCAGAGACAGTAATGTCTGTGCTCCTTGTAGCTGAATTCTGTGTTGGTCATGTCCTCTGGGCAAGCAACATAGTCTGTCCCCAGTAGCAATGGTCGTGATGTATTTGCCATTACAGTTACCTGAATAATTTGGAGCATTTTTTTTCCTGCCTCCACAACCTCTAAACCTAGTTCTGCAGTCTCCCAGAGATTCTGTAAGCTACCCACTAATTTCTTTTTTTTTTTTTTTTAGCCACTTTACGTGGCTTGCAGGATCTCAGTTCCCCGACCAGGGATTGAACCTGGGCCACGGCAGTGAAAGCCCAGAATCCTAACCACTAGGCCACTAGGAAACTCCTCCAACTAGTTTTTGTTTTACAGTTTTATTGAGATATAATTCACATACCATACAATTCACCCATTTAAAATGTACAATTAAATGTTTTAAAGTAAATTCACAGGACTGTGCAATGATCACCACAATCTAATTTTAGAACATTTTTCTCCTCTAAAAAAACCCTCATATCCATTATCAGTCACTTTCCATTCCTCCCCTACTTTGAGATGTAGGCAACTACTAATCTATTTTATATGTTTATAGATTTCCCTATTCTGGGCATTTCATATAAATGGAATCATACAACATGTGATTTTGAGGACTGGCTTTTTTCACTTGGTATTACATTTTCAAGATTCATCCATGTTGTAATGGATGAATCCACGTATAGGTAGTTCATTCCTTTTTATTGTTGAATAATACTCCATTGTATGTATATCCCACGTTTTATTTATTCACTCGTCTGTTGATGGATATTTGAATTGTTTCTACTTTTTGGCTATTATAAATAATGCTTTTATGAACATTCATGTGCAAGTTTTTGTGTAGATGTTATATCTTCATTTCTCTTGGGTATATTCCTAGGAGTGGAATTGCTGGTATGGTAACTATGGTAACTACGATTAACCTTTTGAGGAACTGCTAAACTGTTTTCTAGAGTGGCTGCACCATTTTGCAATGTGTGAAAGTTCCAATTTCTCCACATCTTTGCCAAATAATCTTTGTTATTATCTGTCATTTTGATCATATCCATTCCGGTGAGTATAAAATGATATGTCACTGCGTTTTTGCCCACTAGATGTTAACTAAATTCTTTTGCTTAAATCTAGTTTCTTGCAAGTAGAATCCTGACTGATCCATTCCTTATTCAGCCTACGCTGGCCTGTCCTATCTCTGAGCTGTACTACACAGTTGAGCATTTGTCCATTTTCTGGATACAAGATCCTTTTCTCCTCTCCTAGGTTGTAATCTACTGGAGGTCAGAAAGCCCATCATCTACTTCTGTGTCTCTCCTGTAGTGACTAGCCTGAAGCTCAGCACTTATGAAGCTTTAAGCAAATACTTGTTATTTGGAAGATTGTTGATTGGTTCATTACAAGTTCCTTGCTTACCATACAATTCCAGAAACGTGTCTTTCATTCTCTCATCAAGGAGACTCAGTTAAGGAGACGTGTAGCAGGTGCTGGGGACATGGATTTTGGAGATTGGTCAGATTTGTGTTCTAATTCTATTTTTGCTGAATACTAGCTGTGGGACCCAAGGGCCAGTTAATTAACCTCTCTGAGCTTTGGCTTTCCTATTTACAAAGAGAGATAATAACAGATATCAGATAAGTGTTATGAGGGTTAAGCTACATCCTGTATGTAAAACAATAGAACAGTGGTGCATGGAAATTGTTCAATAAATATTAGTTTCGTCTGTACCCACGCATTACCTTCCAAATCCCTCCCCCAGTAATCTGGCTTAGAGATGCATCTAGTTATGTTTGCTGTTTTATAATTTTACCAGGAAGATGGAGCAAGCCTGCTGCTTACATGTCTTAAGTCATGTTCTTACAAATGAGTATTATGTTGCTAGGCTAAGGCAATGGAAATCAGGAAAGAAGCGAAAGATGTTGCCCAAACTCCATTTTGAGAGTAGAGAGCTGTTGATTTTAGAGAGGTCAATTATGAAGTTGCCACTGAGAAGGCAGGAACAGGATGCAAGAGATGCCTGGGCTCTGCTGTTTACATGTCCTGTTTCCCCAAAGGACTCTTTTTTTGGGTTATGACCACATAGGCATAGAATCTTTTTGAAGTGAAGTTGATGTTTATTTCAGATGACCTATTTCTAGGGGCATTCTCGGCTCTGACTGGAAGAAGCCATGTGTACACCACAGGCTGAAGGATTAATCATGGGGGAGGCTGGCATGAATGTTGGTGTGTTATGGGAAGATCGTTGTCTGTGGCAGCTGTCTTTATCCTTAGTACATTCAAAGAAAGCTTCCATCCTGGAGGGCTTAAAATAAAGCACCTAACTGAGTGAAACACTTTGTAACATGGTTGTGAGGGGTTGCGCTGACATCTGTATGATAAACTAACAGGAGGTGAATCTGTTTTTTGCATGAACCTTACCTGGAGAATATAACTTGGCATTTATTCAGCTAGTTATTCAGAATATAACTTGCCATTTATTAATTTTTGAATCTTTTACTAGGTGATTTAAATTACTTTAGCAGAGGTCAAAGTCTTGCTACAGATTCCCTAGTGAGAGCTCAGATGCCAAATAAATCTGGAAGGGTTAAAAAGACTGATATTTTCTATAAATGTGTAAATTGTTGAGTGCATGGCCTTTGTGAGAGTGAGTTTTAGTAGTGATCAGAGGGAGGTGATCACAAGGGAACCAGATTCCTAAACAAGACACATTATAGAGGAGAAAATGACATGTATAAAGGGGAGGCTATAGACACAGAAATTAACTTCTTGGTTTTCCCAAAGTGAACCTTATCTGGCTTCATTCAGTCATTCAACAAACACTTAGTGAGCATTTACTATAGATTAGGTTCTGTGCTGGGAACTTGGATGATAAGGCAGGGCCTTTATTGGAAGATCCTTTATGCTGTATATAGTTCTGAGCCTAATATACCTCCTTCAGCTTGGATCTTGGAGCTGAGAAGCCTGAATTCTAACCTAGTTCAGCTTAGTTGCAGCCAAATGATAGACTCGTGAGCATGAGAATAGGGAATGTTATTGTAAGCATCTGATTTGGGGGATAGTTTGTTACATGGTATCATTGTGACAATAGCTAACTAATATATCATGACAAGTTTGGGCTGTCTTCTAAGAGCATTAGGGAGCCACTGAAGAATTTTAATCAAGGGAGAGGTTGATAACCTTTGGATTTTAGAATGATCTCTCTGGCTACAGCAGATTCAAAGATGGCCATTACTCCTTTAGCTTGGGCAGCAGAATGAGACAATTGGAGCAGTAGTCAAGCCTTAAGCAGCTGCTGGTCTAAAGATAATGAGAGCCAACTAGAGCATATCTGAACCAACCTATAGCTTCCAGCCTAAAGAATGGATTAAAGGTAGCAAGACTAGACTCAGGGAGACCAACAAGAAGACTGTTGCAATCATGTAGGCTTGAACTTGGGAAGTGACAGTAAAGGAGAGAGAGTGAGCTAAGTGGTAGAATTGATTGGTCTTGGTGACTGTTTGATAGCACATGAGAACTTCAGGAGACTAACGTTAAGGGTGATTTGGTTGGTCAACAGGGTAGATGAGACTATCCTTCACTCAGAAGAAAATACAGTTTTTCAGGGGAAGATGGCAGCAGAGGCAGATGGGCAGGTTCATTTAAAATATACTGAATTTGTGTGTTCAAGTTATGTCCAAGATACAAATAGAACTCCAAGAATGGGTGGTGTAAGAAGCCTTCAATTAATGAAAAACAAAAACAAACAAAACCCTTAAACCAGCCTTTCCACTGAAAATGGAAGTAAAGAAAAGTTTCAAAAAAGATGAGTACAATGAGATGTTGAAAATTTTATTTTCCAGAATCCCAAAGAGCTGGAGACTGGGCAGACTGGCCAGAGTCACCTCAAGAAAGAAGCATTAGGAAGTGAGTTACATTTCACTGGCCCATGGTGTTGAAGGTCATAGGTCAAGAGCAGGGGCTTTGGATGGCTCTGAGATAGGAAATTGGGTATAAGATCACTGTACTGGTAAAAAGCAGTATGTGATACCTCCCCATAACTCCTTAGGCCTTCAGTGAAGTTATGAAATTCACAAAACCACAACTATAATAGGATTTCCTGTGGAAAACAGTGAAGGGGCCAAGGTGAGCATCCTGGCTGTCAAAGACTCCTTAGAGACAAAACACAGAGTGCAAAAGGAATAGATAAGGCAAAAGCAATTAAGTGTTGCATTTGCATAATCCTTAAGGATGGTCCCTAGGCTCATACAGGTAGAGAAATTGAGGGTTTAGCGTTTAGGTCAAGTTACTTAAGTCTCTGATGGCCAAAGGGACACCCAAAGTCACATCTTAATTACATAAGTTTCTTGGGGAGGGGATTTGGGTGGGGTTGAACAGAGCAATTTTGTTGAGGTTGTTATCATCTTATGACACACACACATATTTGTATATATATACGCATGTGTGTGTATATATGTGTATGTATGTATATATATATATTTCTTTTTTTTCCAGCTAAGTGGGAGGCAAAGTCATTTACTATGAGTTCTGGGGGTGGTGGAAGGGCTGGGGGTTTGAGGAGATTGGTGATGGTGAAATCTACAGGGCTGTGTGATTAATTATCCTCAGAGGAGCTCCATATTTAAGGTACAGGGGCCCTGGAGGCAGAAGGTTGGCTTACTGAATTTGGAGTTTCACCAGGTGGGTTTAACAGAGAATAAACAAGAATGGGGATTGTGCAAATCAGAAAAAGAGGGATTCGATCGATGGATCACTTATGGACCTTCTCCATGTTGGGGGAGAGTGCAAGGGAAATTCTAGATTTATAAATATATAAATTAGGACAGGGTCTTTATTTCAAGTCAAGTTTATCTGACCAAGAGTTCTTTTTTTTTTTTTCTTAAGTCCCTACTGGATATTTAATTTCACAACCTACAAACTCATATCAAACTTTAAATGTGAAGTCAGACAATAAGTCAGTAAAATCTCATTTTTCTCTAATTTTTGTAACTATGTGATTTGTGCAAAGTGAGGCACACCTGTGCCGAGACTTTACAGAAAGCTTATAAAGACATTATGTCAGGGACCTTCCTGGTGGCGCAGTGGTTAAGAATCCGCCTGCCAATGCAGGGGACACGGGTTCAATCCCTGGTCTGGGAAGACCCCACATGCCGCAGAGCAACTAAGTCCGTGCGCCACAACTACAGAGCTGGAGCTCTAGAGCCTGTGAGCCACAACTACTGAGCCCACGTGCCACAACTACTGAAGCCCATGCACCTAGAGCTTGTCCTCCATAAGAGAAGCCACCACAATGAGAAGTCCACGCACTGCAAGGAAGAGTAGCCCCCGCTCACCACAGCTAGAGAAAGCCCGCGCATGACAACGAAGACCCAATGCAGCCAAAAAAATTAAATAAATAAATAAATTTAAAAAAATACATTATGTTACATAATTTAAAAAAATAATAATAACAACAACCTTCTCATCTACCAGCAAAGCAGAGAGCAGCAAGTATTATCATCTCCATATTGCTGGTGGGAAACTGAAGCATGGTGAGACTGCACAACTTCTTCAAGGGTTCTTCGTATTCCAGAGCATCCCGGTTTCTGAATATGTGGTATATCATATAAACTTCCAAACAGGAGCAGTGAATAAATAAGCTATCATTTATTAATATATATAGAGCCCTTGTGTCATGCTCAGCCTATGGTGAATGCTATAAATTATTAAAATGAAGATGTGTAATCTACACTCCTGGACTTAAAACTCCTATAATCTGGTTAGAGAGATCAAAACTCAACATACTAAAAGTTTGCAAAGAATATTAGAGATAAATAACAACTTGAGACAATGACAGGAAAAATACTGAGGCCTGTGTGAGGTGACCAGTGAATGAAATAGACAGTAAATTGGAGGGAAGAGAAAAGGAGAAGTTAGAATGGGCTGGAGTTGACAGAGAATACTTCGTGTAGGGGTGGGAATTTAACTGGACCTTGAGGAATGGGTAGTGGTTGGAGAGCCATCATTATCATCTTGCTTATATAAGAGCAGTTGTATAAATATGAACCCTCACGAATCTCCTTTTGAAAGGGCACTTTCAGACAGAAATCTGAAAAGAATTCCTTTTTTTAAAAAATATAAATTTATTTATTTATTTTTGTCTGGGCTGGGCCTTCGTTGCTGGGTGCAGCCTTTCTCTAGTTGCAGCGAGTGGGGACTACTCTTCGTTGGCATGTGCGGGCTGCTCATTGCAGTGGCTTCTCTTGTTGTGGAGCACAGGCTCTAGGCGTGGGCTTCAAATTGTGGCGCACGGGCTTAGTTGCTCCGTGGCATGTGGGATCTTCCCAGACCAGGGCTCGAACCAGTGTCCTCTACAATGGCAGGTAGATTCTTAATCACTGCACCACCAGGGAAGTCCTAAAGAGGATTCCTTTTCAGTAAGTGGCAAGAGGAGGAGGAGAGGGGAGAAAATAAACTGAAGACTAACTTTATTAAAATCCCATTTCCCCCACCTCCCTGGGAAGAGGCTCTGCTAGATTAGATTGAGTTTCCTTAGGATTCTTACTACCTCATACCTCACATGTGCCTAAAATCTCTGCACTTGAGACATTCATGGGTGAACCCTCCATCTGCCTTTGTTTTTGATGCTCTATTATGCTTTGTTCCTCCATGAAGAAAAAGTAAGAGAACGCTTTTCCAAAGCTTAGTGGTTTTCCAGAATGTTCACTTCAGTTTTCTGAAGCATTCTCCTTGGGCTGGCAAACACTGTGGCCTGGATAGAATCACAGCAGGGCAAGGTGCTGCTACTCCTCACTTCTCAGTTAGAAAGCTGGTGGTCAAGGGTTCTGAGAATACAGAACCCTCCATCTGAAGACTGGATGGTCAATTGATGGGGATAAAAAGGTCATTGAATAGTGACTATCACTAGAATCCTGTGAACTCTTACTGGGTACTTTCCAGGCAGCAGACTCACGTTGGAACAACTCTTCAAGAATGTGTCCTTATAGCACAGGGAATTATATTCAGTATCATGTAATAACCTATAATGGAAAAGAACCTGAAAAAGAATCTATCCATATCTATCTATCTATCTATCTATCTATCTATCTATCTATATCTGAATCACTTTGTAGTATACCTGAAACTAGTAAGAATATTGTAAATCCACTATACTTCAATAAAATTTTTAAATAGATAAATAAATAAATAGAATGGGTCCTTAACATCTGTGACCTGAATCTAGCAAGCTCTGAACTTGTCCATTCCCTTATAGGTTTCCCTCAAATACACACCCACACCTTTATTCCTTTGCACAAAAACCCCATTCTCTTATTTTCTCCTACAATGAAGTTAGGGGAACCATAAAGAAGAGCTTATTTGTTCATTAAATGCAAGCATTCAGCAATCTAAAGCTCTATACTTAGAAACACAGTTGACTTTTGGTCAAGAAGAGGACCAAGAAAACATGGGAAATCCTCTTTCCACTCCTAACACATAAAATTTCTAGATATGAAAAACATTTTTTTTGAGTCCATAGCTGAACTTGTAAGAAATAGAAATTTCCAGGTGTCAGAAATTAAGGGAGAATCCACAGAGGTCAGTGCTACTTATGTTTTATGAGCAATCCCAGCACCTTAGAGTATGGATTTTAACAGGTGGAAAGGGTGGCGGTCCAGTCTTTAGGTCTCCTGTGCATTGCGTAAGTTGTAGCTGGGCTCCTCACAGAGAATGGGCCTGGCTCCCTTTTTAATTTTTTTATAAATTTATTTATTTTTATTTTTGGCTGCGTTGGGTCTTTGTTGTTGTGCGTGGGCTTTCTGTAGTTGCAGCGAGTGAGGGCTACTCTTCGATATGGTGCACGGGCTTCTCATTGTGGTGGCTTCTCTTGTTGTGGAGCATGGGCTCTGGACACGTGGCTTCAGTAGTTGTGGCTCATGGGCTTAGTTGCTCCACGGCACGTGGGATCTTTCGGGACCAGGGATTGAACCTGTGTCCTCTGCATTGGCAGGCAGATTCTTAACCACTGAGCCACCAGGGAAGTCCCGAGGCTCCCACTTTTGACCATGAATGTCAAAAGAGTCAGCTAAGAGAAATAAAGATCCTTATCCTGTGCTGCCTATGGAGGCTCAAATTCTCACAATAACCTCATCATAGAGAAGCCCTGTGCCAAGAATTTAAATTAAATATTTATGTGAAATCAGTGAATCCCATAGAACCCCCAGCAGATGCAGCCATGGAAAAGCTTGATGGGGTCTTATCCACAATCCAGGACACAATGCAAAAGAGACTTTAAGTATGCTTTCAAATGTTCAAAAAAAGAGAGGAAGGAATAGAATTTGTAAGGTAAGAACAGGACATATTTTTTTTAAAAAGAAGGATTTGAAAGAAAACCATGTAGTATAGTAGCTTGTATTTTCCAAAATCATTGCCCATAGATGCCTCAACAATATTTCCCATCCCACATGCTTTTCTCTTACAATGTGTCTTTTATACTCCTTCCATCGAGAGATGGGGTCTATGTCCCTTTCCTTGAGGGACATGATTGTGACTCACTTGTAACTAATAGAATGTGGTATAGGTGGTGCTGTGTGACTTCTTGAGGCTACATCAGAAATGTGAGGCAGTTTTTGCTGTGTTGACAGGATCATTTGTGCTTAGTCCTGAGCTGCCATGTAAGGAGTTCAACTGCCCAGGAATTGTCAGGCCTATACAAAATGACTATATGCAGAGGTCCTGAGACAACATAAAGAAAGAGAGCTATCTGGCTATCCACAACTTCTCCAGCCCTCTGCTCTTCTAGCTCTAACCACTGTCTGAATGCAATTTCCTAAGAGACCCTAAGCCAGAACCTCTAACTGATCCCTATCTGAATTCCTAATCCACAAAATCATGAGCAAAATAAAAGGTTGTTTTAAGATGCTAAGTTTTGAGATAATTTGTTATGTAGCAATAAATAATTGGAACATACAGATATTCTAGGAGTCGAAATATCGAGAAAACATTGAGAAAACCAGATTAAATAGCAGTTTAGATTAGCTGAAGAGAAACTTACAGAATTAGAAGATAAATGTAAAGAAATCATACAGAATGCATGACACAGAGAGGAAAAACAGAAAAATCAAAAGGGAAATTAGAAGACATGGAGGTTGAAATAAGAGGTTGTACCATATATCTAGTAGGGATTGCAGAGACAGAAAATAGAAAAAAGAGAGGTGCAAATATGTGAAGTGATAATGGTTGAAAAATTTCCAGAATTGAAGATAGACATGAGTCCTCAGGTAGAGAGAGACAGAGAGACAGAGAGAGAGAAGGATTATCTTTAAAAAGCTGGCTTACATGGTAAGTCTAAAATCTGCAGAATAGGCTGGCAGGCTGGAGACCCAGGGGAGTTGCAGTTTGATCCATCTACTGGCAGAATTCCTTCTTGCTCAGGGGAGGTCAGTCTTTGTTCCATTAAGACCTTCAACTTATTTGGGTAAGGCTCACTTACATTATGGAAATTAATCTGCTTAACTCAAAGTCCTTCAATTTAAATGTCAATCTCATCCACAAACACCTTCACAGGAATATCCAGAATAACGTTCAGCCAAAAATCTGGACACTATGGTCCAGCCAAGTTGACACATAAAATTAACAATCACACTATCCTTTTATGTGCAATTCATTTGTGTCTTGGAATCTAAACTGTTTCTTTTAGACTACATATTGTTGCTTTTTCTCTGAGTCTGACACTCTCTGCTTTTGGACTGGAGCATTTAGTCTATTCACATTTAACATACTATTTGACATGGTTGGATTTACATATCTGCCTTCAATATAGCTCATGGCTTTTTTGTTCCTGTGTACCTTTATTGTATTTTTTGTGTCAAACAAACATTTTGGTATACCACTTTCATTTCTCTTTTGATTTTTTTAACACTATTTTTAAAGCTTTTTGTTGTTGCTGTTGTTGTTGCTCTAGGGATTATAGTGTACATCTTAATCATCACAATCTACTTCAGGTTAATACTAACTTAATTCCAGGAAATTATATCAACTTTCCTCCAATATAACTCCATTTCCATCTCCTTCCTATATCATTGTCATATATATTTTTTCTGCATCCTTTGCACTATTTATAGAACAAAATAAAGGACACATACTAATTATTTGTGTATTCCTCATTGTCATATATTTTAATGTATGTGTTATAAACCCAATAATATAGAGTTATAATTACTATTTTATACAATCATGTTTTAAAACAAATTAAGAGAAGAAAAGAGAAAATATATTCATGAGCTATATTTTATATATTTATAAATATATATTTCTTAAATATTATACTTATTTATCTGTTTTATTTACCCACATATTTATCATTTCTGTGCTCATTTCTCCCTATGGACTTGATTTATTATCTGGTATTATTTCCTTTCAGCCTGAAGGACTTCCTTTAGTATTTCTTGTATGACAGTTTGACTAGTAACACATTCTCTGAATTGTTGATCATTGGAAATGTCCTTATTTTTAGTTTTCATTGATATAGACGTAGAGAATGGACTTGAGGACATGGGGAGGGGGAAGGGTAAGCTCAGAGGAAGTGATAGAGTGGCATTGACATATACACTACCAAATGTAAAATAGATAGCTAGTGGGAAGCAGCCGCATAGCACAGGGAGATCAGCTCGGTGCTTTGTGACCACCTAGAGGGTGGGATAGGGAGGGTGGTAGGGAGATGCAAGGGGATACATGTATACGTATAGCTAATTCACTTTGTTATACAGCAGCAACTAACACAACAATGTAAAGCAATTATACCTCAATAAAGATGTTAAAAAAATAGAATTCTTGATTAAAAGGTTTTTCTTGCAGCATTTTGAATATGTCACTCTGCTGCTTTCTGGCCTCTATTATTTCTGATGCAAAATCAGCTATTATTCACATTTTTGTTCCCTTGTATGAGTCATTTTTCTCTTACTGATTTCAAGAATTTCCTTTTTTTTGGCTTTCAACTTTTTGACTGTGATGTGTCTAGGAGTGGATTTCTTTAAGTTTCTCACACTTGGGGTTTGTTGAATTTCTTGGATTTGAAGATTAATGTTTGCATTCAAATTTGGAGAATATTTAGCTATTATTTCTTCAAGTGTTTTTTCTAACTCTTTGTCTTCTCACCTTCTGGTGCTCCTATATTATGGCTAGTGGGTATGCTTGATGCTGTCCCACAGGTCTTTGAAGCTCTCTATATTTTTATTTTTCTTCATTCTTTTTTTCTCTATTATTCAGATTGGAACATTTCTAATAATCTATCATCCAGTTCACTGATTTGCTCTTTTGCCAACTCGTATCTGATGCTGAGCCCATTAAGGCCGCACATTTCATTTTAGTTTTCATACTTTTCAACTCCAGAATTTCCATTTGGGTCTTTTATATGGTTTCCATTTCTTTATTGAAATTCCTTGTTTATTAGCTATGTTAATATTTTCTTTTAATTCTTTGACCATAGTTTCTTTAATTATTTGAATATATTTATAATAACTGCTTTGAAGTCTTGTCTGCTCAATCCAACATCTGGGCTCATTGAGAGTTTCTATTACTGACTTTTTCCTGAATATAAATCACACTTCACTGTTTCTTGGCATTTCTCATAACTTTTGGTTGACAGTCAGGCATTTTCAGTAATACATGGTAGCAAGTCTGTAGTCCAGTTTTTTTCCCCTGATTTTTAAAAAATTTGTCTGAACTTAAATGGTGGAATCTTTCACCCCCAGGGGTTGCAGGCTACTGCTAATGTTGCTGCCCAGATTCTTATTCTTGTTTTTATTTTTTATCCTAGCTTAACTAGAGGTCATCCCTGTGTCAGCATAGCCTAGTCATCAGCCAATAATTTGAGCAGAGATTTTGCTTTAACACCTTGGGCTTTAACCCGCCCCTCTGCTGGACTATCTATGTGTAGATTGAGGAGTGAGTTCATTCAAAGTTTAGCTAGTTCTCCTACACTGTTGGTGGGAATGTAAATTGGTACAGCCACTGTGGAGAATAGTATGGATGTTCCTTAAAAAACTAAAAATAGAGCTACCACATAACCCAGCAATCCCACTCCTAGGCATATATCCATGGAAAACCATAATTTGAAAGGATGCATGCACCCTGATGTTCGTTGCAGCACTATTTACAATAGCCAGGACATGGAAACAACCTAAATATCCATTGACAGAGGAATGGATAAAGAAGATGTGGTACATACATACAATGGAATATTATTCAGTCATAAAAAGGAATGAAATAGTGCCATTTGCAGAGATGTGGATGGACCTAGGGACTGTCATACAGAGTGAAGTAAGTCAGAAAGAGAAAAATAAATATTGTATAATATTGCTTATATGTGGAATCTAGAAAAATGGTAGAGATGAACTTATTTGCAAAGCAGAAATAGAGTCACAGGTGTAGAGAACAACCTTATGGTTACCAAGTGGGGAAAGGCAGGTGGGATGAACTGGGAGATTGGGATTGACATAAATACACTACTGTGTATAAAATAGGTAACTAATAAGAACCCACTGTAGAGCACAGGGAACTCTACTCAATGCTCTGTGGTGACCTAAATGGGAAGGAAATCTCAAAAAGAGTGGATATATGTATATGTATGACTGATTCAGTTTGCCGTACAGCAAGAAAATAATACAACATTGTAAATCAACTATACTCCAATAAAAATTAATTTAAAAAATACACACCAAAACAAAACAAAACAAAGTTTAGCTAGTTCTCAACTATGCCTATGATTTTACTTTCCACTGAGCTCTCTTGAGTTTCCCCTGGCACACATGTAGTTTTCCAGTCAGCCAGGGACAGATGAAGAGCTAATCTAGCTCTTCTATGGCTCTGTTATTTTCAAGATCTCCTTGTTAAATTTCTACCTGGTCTGGCTGCTTGCCCCAGCTGTGATCACAAACTCAGACTAGCAAAGTTGTGAGTTTTACCTGTTTATTTTCTACCAATTTTTCTTTTTTAACTGACAAGGTTGTCATGGCTTTTTGCTTCCTGCCCCAAGTCTAGTCTTGCCCCTTGGCAGCAAAGCTGCTTGTTTTTACAACTAGCTTAACCTTTTAAAAACTATCAATCTCAAAAAAAAAAAAAAAAACACTATCAATCTCAGTAACTAACCTGGGGGCAGGACAAGGTGAATGGACCCACGCAATAAGGCCACAGACTCTTGCTGTTCTTACCTGAAGTTTCAATTTAAAAAAAATTAATAATTGCTTCTCAATGTGGTGTGTGCTTTTGGTCATTCTCCAGGGCCCTGAAATGGTTATTTTTGACAATTTTATCCAGTTTATAATTTTTTGAAGAGAGGATTCACATACCTCTTCATTCTGTCATAACTAGAGGTCCTATCTGCACACTTGGTAATTTTTTATTGGATGCCAGACATTGTAAATTTTATATTGTTTTGCTGGATTTTGTTCTATTTCTTTAACTAATAATGGATTTTGTTCTGAGGTACAGTTAAGTTACCTGGGATCATTTGGCTTATTTTGGGGCTTGCTTTTAAGCTTTATTAGAGCAGGTCCAGAGTAGCCTTTAATCTAGAGCTAATTCAGCGCTACTATTAAGACTTAAAAAAGGGAATCTACCTAATGCCCCATGAATTATGATATGAGGTCTTTCTACTCTGGCTAGTAGGAACAGAAACTATCCGCAGATCTGTGAATCGTTTTGCCTATTCCATTCAGGTGGCTCCTTCCCTGGCCTAGGGTAGATTCCTGTTACACATGTACAGATCAGTACTCAGCCAGCGACTTGATGGGATCCCTCTAGACTTTCGAATCTCTCCCTCTCCCTCTCTCTCTTTCTCTGCCCCCCATCTCCATCTCCCTTGCCATGTCCATCTCTATCTCTATCTTTGTAATTTTCACTCTTCTCCAGTACTCTGCTCCACAGATTCTAGCCACCCTAACCTCCTCTATCTAGATCTCTGTCTCTGCAACTCATGAGATCGGTCTGGTTAACCCTTCCCAGTGATGTGGACTAGAAACTACCTCTAGGCAGTAAGTTCATGCAAGTAGCAAAGCTGCTGGTTTTTACAACTAGCCTTACATTTTTAAAGCTAACATTCTCAGTAACTAACCTGGGGGTGGTAGGATGGGAATGGACCCAAGCAAGAAAGCCACAGACTCTAGCTGTGCTTACCTGTCTGAAAAATAGTTTTATGTATATATATATAGATAAATAAATTTGTCCATTTTTCTAATTGCTTAGGGAAGGAGGACAGATCTAGTCTCTGTTTTTCCGTCTTGGCTGAAAATGAAAGCTGAAGGATTTTAACCAGAAGAAATGATTTTATTCATAATTTAAGATTATTGTACTTGCTTTGTATTAAATGAGAATAAGATTGGAAAAAGAGAGCTCAATTAAGAGGTTTTAGCAGTTGTGTAGGACAGAGATGATGGTTTTCTGGTCTGAAGAAGTAGTGGTTATTGAAATTTGAAAGAATATATCTGAGATATATTTTGGACATAAAATGGATAAAATCTGCTGATTACTTGGATGTGGGAGATAGGGGAAAGTGAAGAGACAAGCAAGCCCAACCAGTTTTCATTTCCTTAGTCCTTTTCTAAGTCCACAATTTGGGTTTTCATTCTGCCTTACCACACTGCCCTTTGAGACCAATGTCCTTCCCCATTTCTTACTTCCTTCCCTGAAAACAGAAAAATGTGTAATGGTCAATCCTGTGACTATGGAAAAGAGAATTTATTTGTTATATAACTGGTGGGTATTGAAGCCCCAATAGAGACACCTAATTTAGTGGCCCATGTCAAAGAGGTCCTAAGAGTAGAGGAGGACTTGGCAGAATCAAATCAGGCAGGCTGTGTAGGATCCACTGTTATTATCCAATCAGCAAGATTTCAGGCAAAGAAATGAAGATTCAAAACAGGTCTAATAAGACAGAATTCTCCTGTTGGTTGAGGCTCTGGTTGGGGGAAGCTCAGAGCCACATTGTTGGTTCCATCCTGGAGCTGACAGTCATAGCAAGCATAACTTTCCTAGATGTGAGGACTTGTCCTGTTTATCTTTGGAGCCTATGGCATTTGTGTTCAAAAGAAGAGTCTCTTCCTCCAGGAAGACTGACCTTTAGCTGGAGGCTTTCTCTTGTGATATCTTGAAGCATGGGACGGAAAAGGCCAATGAGAGGTAAACCTCTTTGTGTTAACGTTGTGAATGAATTAACCCGGTGGCCCCTGAGGACTCCTTTTGCAAATCTCCTTAGTGCCACACAGTTTAACACTGCATTATTCTATAACTGCTTTGTGATATCTGAGTTTTTGAAACTTTAATTGACTACTGTACTCATTTCCCAGGGCTGCTGTTACAAAGTACGACAAACTGGGTGATTTAACAATGGACATTTATTTTCTCATAATTCTGGAGGCTAGATTCAAAATCAAGGTGCTTGACAGGGCTATGCTCCATGTTGTTTCATCAAATGAGGAAAGGCTATTCAGGGACTGGCATATTTACCTTACAGAAGCAATTATGAGACATCCTCAAATATAAGGTCATATTTTCTTATGAAATCTGTAGAGGAGATCCCTTCTTGCCTCTTTTAGCTTCTGGTGTTTGCTGGCAATCCTGGCTATTTCTTGGCTTATAGATGCATCACTCCAATATCTGTCTTTGTTGTCACGTGCTAATTTTCTTCCATGTGTCTCGCTCTCTGTATCTCTTCTCTTCTTATAAGGACACCAGTATGACCTATTCTTTTCTTATTTTTAATTATTTTTGTCTGCGTTGGGTCTTTGTTGCTGCACGTGGGCTTTCTTTAGCTACGGTGAGCAGGGGCTACTTTGTTACAGTGCACGGACTTCTCATTGCAGTGGTTTCTCTTGCTGCAGAGCACAGGCTCTAGGTGCGCAGGCTTCAGTAGTTGTGGCACGCAGGCTCAGTAGTTGTGGCGCACTGGCTTAGTTGCCCTGTGGCATGTGGGATCTTCTGGGACCAGGGCTTGAATCCATGTCCCCTGCATTGGCAGGCGGATTCTTAACCACTGAGCCACCAGGGAAGTCCCAGTACAAACTATTCTTAACTAATTGCTTTTGCGATAATCCTGTTTCCAAATAAAGTCACATTCTGAAGTGCTAGGAGTTAGGATTTCAACATATCTTCTTGGGGGACACAATTCAACCCATAACAACCACTCTTTTTTTTTTTGTTTTTTGCGGTACGCGGGCCTCTCACTGTTGTGGCCTCTCCCGTTGCGGAGCACAGGCTCCGGACGCGCAGGCTCAATGGCCATGGCTCACGGGCCTAGCAGCTCCGCGGCACGTGGGATCTTCCCGGACCGGGGCACGAACCTGTGTCTCCTGCATCTGCAGGCGACCTCTCAACCACTGCACCACAAGGGAAGCCCCCATAACAACCACTCTTAAGGAAAGGGACTGTGTCTCATACTTTTTTTAAGTGTCCAAGGACACTTAGGACATTCAGTAGAGTTTCCTGCTTCGGGTGGATGTGAAAGAAAATAAAGGACTATGGAATCTGCCTGCCAATGCAGGGGACACGGGTTCGAGTCCTGGTCCGGGAAGATCCCACATGCTGCGGAGCAACTAAGCCTGTGCACCACTACTGAGCCTGCGCTCTAGAGCCCATAAGCCACAACTACTGAGTCCGTGTGCCACAACTACTGAAGCCCCACACCTAGAGCCTGTGCTCCGCAATGAGCGAAGCCACTGCAATGAGAAGCCCGCGTGCCGCAAGGGAAAGTAGCCCCTGCTCGCTGCAACTAGAGAAAAGCCCGTACGCAGCAACAAAGACCCAAATGCAGCAAAAAAAAAAAAAAAGCTTCCCTGGTGGCGCAGTGGTTGAGAGTCCACCTACTGATGCAGGGGCCACGGGTTCGTGACCCAGTCCAGGAAGATCCCACATGCCGTGGAGCGGCTGGGCCCATGAGCCATGGCCACTGAGCTTGCGCGTCCGGAGCCTGTGCTCCGCAACGGGAGAGGCTACAACAGTGAGAGGCCCATGTACTGCAAAAAACAAACAAACAAAAAAACGACTTATGTCGAGGAAGAAGACAAAAGGACTTAGAATAATATTTGGTTACTCAAAGCCAGTTTGTCCCCCTCACCTCCTTTCTACCTGGGTTAGTCTACAGAACTGGAGGAGGAAGAAGAAGTTGTGTCTGAGAGGAAGCGAGACATTATTTGTCCCTGAGCAGGGGTTCTGTGGCTTGCCTCCCAACCCCAGGGCCAATTTTGGGGGGCAGTGAAGGAAGTGGAACCTTCATCAGACAGGTATAGGGATTTAGAAGAAGAGGAAGGCTGTATCTTTCTTCCAAGGAGGTCACAAGACTTGTAGGATTCTCCTTACCAGATGGGATAGAAGTACAGCTGAATGTTTCTGTACCTCGGAGAGGAGCACAGAGGTACCTGAGATAGAGCCAGCCTGGAGGAGCCTGCAGTCAGACACAAGGGACTGGGAATGGCTTTAAGATTAGAGACCAACTGAATGATAGACATCTCAATAGATACAGGTATAGACAGATGACAACTAAAGGCCAGAGTCCCCATCCCCTGTCTTCCCCACTCATCCTCCCCCCACCCACCCTGCACCTCAAGTCAACTCTAAAGATGGATTCCTGAATTGATGTACTAGGTTTCTACTTCTATGTGGAATGAGGCTCATAAAATAAATTGTTTGGCTATTAAACAATAAAGTTTATTTCTTTCAACCTTTAATTTGTGGTCTGAGATTTATTTCAGCTACATACAGAAAATGATCATTCTAAACATGCAAGTTGTTTCTTATTTGTAGGTAAGCAGTGGGAAATGAAACTGTCCTCTGGGCAGCCCGGTACTCCCTAGTGTGACCTTGGCATTTTCCCGAACTACAGAAATTATTGCTGAAATCTCCCTGGTTGGGCCTCCAGGAAGGAGGGAAAGGGAAGTGGGAGGAGTGGGAGGGGATGGGAGTGTATGCTTATACCACTCAAGTTATATTTTAAACTCTGGATTCATTGTTCTGAGATTGACTCTGGCCCTTTTAGAGGGGAAGTTCTGAGCAGCTCTGAAATTTGAGGTACCTGCAAAGACAACTCAGCTGTTGTTGCTAAGGAACAAGTGTGCTGAAATTGTGGTATCAAAATCACCAGCTCCTGCTCAGAAGTCAAAATGTACAGGAACGATGTAAAATCATCAGAGGGAAAGAGACAGTTCAGTGTGATAGGCCATGGACTATTGTTTAAAGTGGTCACTTCTCTGTAAAAAATATGACCTCACATTTGAGGTTGTCTTAGTAGGTCCAATAAGGTAAATATGCCATTCCCTGAATAATCTTTTTCTTTGATGGAAGAGAAGTAGAGAAAAAAGTAGGGAGAAAGAGACGAGAAGGAACAGAAGAACAGAGCTATCTGGAATAAATGAGCTCATTAAAGGACTTTAGGTAGGAGACGTTAGAGTCAGAATGAGCCTTTGGAATTAGACTGAGATTTGAGTGTCAGTTTTGTCACTAACTAAATTATCTTGGGCACATATTTTTAACCATTCTATGCCTTGAATTTCCAATCTGTAAAATGGGATGTGTTGTGTGAAGACCTGAGGAATTTTGCTATTTGATCTTTTAATGTTTATTTCTAAATCAATTGTCATTTTTGGTTTTTTGTCTTTTTAAAATTATTTTTATTTATTTATTTAAAATTTTTTTATTTATTATTTTGGCTGCATTGGGTCTTCATTGCTGTGCATGGGCTTTCTCTAGTGAGCAGGGGCTACTCTTTGTTGCGGTGCTAGGGCTTCTCATTGTGGTGGTTTCTCTTGTTGCAGAGCATGGACTCTAGGTGCGTGGGCTTCAGTAGTTGCAGTGCGTGGGCTCAGTAGTTGTGGCTCAAGGGCTTAGTTGCTCTGTGACATTTATTTTCATTTTTATTTCAATAATCTAATGTGGTTGGCAGCCTCTAACGTGGTCCCCAATGATCCCCGTTTCCTGGTATTCACACCCTTGTGTAATCCCTCCCACTTGCGTATGGGTTGGACCTAGTGACTTGTTTCTAATGAATAGAATATGGAAGAAATAATGGGATAACATTTCCTACATTAGGGTATAAAATGACTACGGCTTTTGTCTTTGGTTCATTCTCTTTCTGTCTTTCCCTCTCTTTCTCTCAGATCACTTGCACTGTGGGAAGCATTCTGCCATATTGTAAGCAACTCTATGGACATGCCCATGTAGCATGGTGAGGAACTGAGGCCCTCAGTGCAACAACACAGAGAAACTGAAGCCTGCTAACAATCAGGCGAGTGATCTTGGGAATGGGTCCTTCATGCCCAATCAAGTCTTGAGATGACTGCAGCCCCAGGCAACAGCTTGGCTGCAGTCTCATGAGAGACCTTGCACTAGAGGCATCCAGCTAAGCCGCACCCAGATTCCTGACCAGTAGGAACTGTGAGATAATAAGTGTTTGTTGTTTTCAGCTTCTAAGTTTTGAAATGATTTGTTAGGCAGCAATGTATATCTAATACATGGCTCAGGCCCATCTTACAGTGGGCCTAGTGTGTACCCAAACCCACTTTGTGGTTATTTTTCCAGTTCTAGAATGTATAATTAGAATAGACACATCCAGAAACTGGCAGAGTCAGAGCAAAAAGTAGCAACTATTCTAGACATATTGAAAAGGCATTTGTGTGCCAGAGGGTGGGAGATAAATCCCACAGAAATTCAAGCACCTGCCACTTTAGTGAAAAATTCTAGGCGTCCAATTATCTGAGATATGAAGACATTTCTCTTCTAAGGTGAAGGGCAAGTTGCTGCATCTGTCTCCTCCTACCATTAAGAAAGCGGCACAATGCCTACTGGGCCTCTTTGGATTTCAGAGGCAACATATATCTCATTTGGGCATGCTACTCTGACCCATTTACTGAGTGACCTGAAAAGCTTCCTGTTTTAAGTGAATCCCAGAATAAGAGTAGGCTCTGCAACAGGTTAAGCTGCTATGCAAGCTGTTCTGCTAATTGGGCCATATGACTCAGAAGATATGATAGTACTTGAAGTATCAGTGGTACATAGGGAAGCTGTTTGGAGCCTTTGGTAGGCCCCATCCTATAGGTGAATCACAGTACAAACACTTACAAGTTTTTAGCAAAGCCATACTTTCCCCTTTTGAGAAACAACTTTCGGCTTGTTACTGGGCCTTAGTAGAGACCAAATGCTTGACCATGAGCTACCAAATTACCATACGACCTGAGATGTGCATCATGGACTGGGCATGTCTGACCCACAAAACCATAAAGTTGGGCACGCACAGCAACACTCCCTCATCAAAAGGAAGAGATATCTATGATATTGGACTTAAGCAGGCCCTGAAGGCACAAATAAGTTGCACAATGAAGTAGCCCAGATGTCCATGACCCCTTTCTAGGTACAGTTCCTTCTTTCTTTCAACAACATCTATGGCTTCCCTATGATTAGTTGACTGAGGATAAAAATACTTGAAGTTTGTTTACAGGTAATTCTTCATGATGTGCAGAAACCACCTAAAAGTGGATAGGTAGAACACTGCAACCCTACTTTGGGACTGCTCTGAAAGACAGTGGTGAAGGGAAATTCCTCCTGTGGGCAGGACTTTGAACAGAGCATATAGTTACCCATTTTGCCTAGAATGATAGATGGCCATACAAGTGATTCTACAGCAATTCATGGGCTGGGGCTAATGATTCGGCTAGATGGTCGGGGATTTGGAAGGAACACAACCGGAAAATCAGTGAGATGGAAGCCTGGGGAAGAGGTATGTGGATAAGCTTCTCCAGATGGGCACAAAATATAAAGATATTTGTGTCCCATGTGAACACTCACTAAGGAGGACTTTAATAATCAGGCGAACAGAATGACCTGTTCTGTGGATGTCAGTCAGCTTTCCCCTCTAGTCCCTTCTGTTGCTGCCCAGAGGGTTCATGAACCAGTGGCCATGGAATCAGGATGGAGGTTATGCTGGGATCAGCAACAGGAACTTTATTTAGGGCCTATTTGGATATAGCCGTTGTTGAATGCCCAATCTGCCAATAGTAGAGACTAACACTGAATCCACAACATGGCACTATTACCTGGTGGAATCAGCCAGTTACCTCATGGCAGGTTGATTACATTGGTCAGCTTCCATCATGGAAGGGATAGCACTTTGTCTTTATTGGATATGGATGTGTCTTTTTTGCTTGTCTGCTTGCAATGCTTCTACCAAAACTTCTATTTGTGAACTGGCCAAATACTTTATCCAAAAACATGGTATTCTATACAGCATCACTTTTGACCAAGGAACTCACTTCATAACAAATGAAGTGAGGCAATGGGCTCATCCTCATGGAATTCACTGGTCTTACCTGCAATTCTGATGCAACATATATGATAGAATGATGTAATCACCTTGTGAAGGCTCAGTTATGGGACCAGGTAGGTGGCAACACCTTGGGGGTCTGAAACAACGTCCTCCAGATTGTGGTAAATGCTCTAAATCGATATTCATTATATTGCTATTTTTCCCATAGCAGGATTTACAAGTCTAGAAATCAAGGGGGTTAAAATGGAAATAGTTGCTTTCATTATTATTCCTGGTGATCCACTAGTACAATTTTTGTTTCCCAGCCCCGCAATTTCAGGCACTGTTGCTCTAGAAGTCTTAGTTCCATGCTGTTGAATTGGATATAGAGTCTGCTACCTGGCCACTTTGGGCTCCTAAGGCTATTGAATCAACAGGCAAAGAAAGGATTTAATATACTGGCTGTGGTGATTGTGCTTGAATATTAAGCGGAAATTGAGTTGCTATTACACAATGAGTATTTCTGATACTCAGGAGGTCCTCTAGGACAACTTTTAGTACACCTGTGTTTTGTGATTACTAAGTCAGTGGAAAACTACAACTACCTCTAATTCAGGTAGAACTGCTAATGGCCTGAACCCTTTAGGAAGAAGATTTGTAACCAGACAAGAAACCTCAATCAGTTGCAGAAAAGAGTTCTGTAATAGTTAGATTATTTTTCCTTATTTTGATATGGATATGTTTCATATATAGTAACCAAACATTTTTGTTTTCTTCCTTCTCTCTTATCTCTTTATCTAATATAAGATGTGCTAAGTGTAATTAACATTATATCTCAATGTTTAAGCTATAGGGTATCAAAAGGTGATGCGTGAATTAAATAGGAGGAAAATAAAGATCACTTAAATCCAAAAAAGGATTTTTTATTCTCCCTTGGTGAAAGGATTAACACAGGGGTTGGCAAACTATAGCCCAAGGGCTGGCCATCTGTTTTTGTAAATAATGTTTTATTGGAACACAGCCACATTCGTTTGGTTACATATTTGTGGCTGCTTTCATGCTATAATGCTAACATTGAATAGTTACAACAAAAGCCATGTGGCCTGCAAAACCTAAAATATTTACTATCTGGCTTTAAAAAAAAAGTTTTCTGACCCCTGGGTTAGCATGTTTCTCATTGTCTGGGGATAGTTGTATTATGTCAGGCAGAAGCATGACTTTGTTATTATCTTTATTTGGAAATTAAGTATGGAGATATGCATGGGTGCCAAGTTGGCAAGGGATAGATTGTGGTGGCTTTGTAAAGTATCAGCTTTGCTAGGCTGAACTACATTTCCCAGAATTCCCCTTCTTGTGTATTTCCAGTTAGGTTGGACCACAAGAGAGATTCTCACAGGCAATTTGGAGAGTATAAATGAGGTAATAGTCATTGTATAGTTCACATACATTGTCTGCTGGCTCTTCCTGTTGGTGTGGGACAGTACTCAAGACTGGAACTGCTCCATCTTCTCCTGGATCCTCCTTCAGCTTCTCTGACTCCTCATTCGGAGGTGTCATTAGATGTCCTCATTCCTGTTGTGATGTTCACTATTGATTGCTAACATGTACTCAGTGTGTGTGTGTGTGTGTGTAAGTGTGTGTGCATGTGCATGTATGTATGTGTGTGTGTGTGTGTGTGTGTGTGTGTTTAGCTCCATGACAAAGGGCCCAGACTTCTGCGTGACTAAGGTCAGAGCCAGGAACTGTCCTTATGCGCTCCAGCTTGTGCTTGTGGGTTCCAGCCTGTTCTTGCTCCTCCCTCTGTACACTCTGCCTGCCTGCCCTAAGGACTTCAAGCTCCAGTATTAGATACAATGACAGCAGCGTTACAGAGACTGTTTAACCAGCCCCCACAACTGCATAAAGTCAAACCAAGATATTTCTCAGGGGACCAGTCTTTCTGATTAAACCTTGACTGACACACCCAATAATCTATTATAAAGGTGTTTAAATTTTTCAAGTAGGTAGGTTTTTATTTTTGCTATCCTTTTGCTCTTAATTTCTAAGTCTACTGCATTTTGATCAATGAATATGCTTGGGTGAATACTGCTTCTTAAGAGTTTGTGAAGATTTTTTTTAGGATCTAATACATGTTCAATTATTGTAACTGTTTCCACATATGTTTCAGAACAATGTGCAATCTCTGTTGAGTGCAAAGTTCTATATAATTTGTTACTATGCTTTATACTATGCCATATAAATTCTTCACGTACTTAATTTTGTCTATTTGATCTATTTCAGAGGGAAGTGTATATTAACAACTTATATATAATGGTTCTGTCAATTCTTATATTCTAGCATTTTTGCTTTATACATTTTTGGAACTATATTGTTAGGTGTGTAAAAGTTCATGGCTGGTATAGCTTCTTGGTGGACTGTTTTTATTTCATTTTTATCAATATGAAATACTCATTTTATCCCTTTTAATGTTTTTATACTATAGTAATATTTGCCATCCCTACCTGATTAGTTATTGAGATAATATATAAAGTTCTTAGTCTCATACCTGAGCAATAGTAAGCTGGCAAAAACGGTAGTTCCTGCTATTATTATTATCATTATAATTATTATTATTCTGTGTTCTTCTATGTGCAGGTTGTCTGGACTCTTTGGGGGACAAAGGAGGAAAGAAAGGACTGAAAGAAAAGAAAGAGAGCAACTGCCTCTTAGGCACTGCATGGTGATGCTTAGAGCTTCTTCTCCCCTGAACAAGGTGATGGAAACGCCACGGAAGAGAGGTCCCAGGCTTGGACAAAGCACCAGAAAGCCTGCCAAGAGAGGTCTCCTAAGCATCCAAGAGAATATAACAGAAACAGATTTTCTAGTTGGATCTTGGCCTTTCTGCTTTTGAGGCCTGGCTGAAATAGGAAGGGAAAAAGGCAAAACAAGGTCAGACCTAGTAGTAGATGTGCTCCTATGTTTGGAAGGTCAGAATGATCCCTTCAGAGATCCCCTTGAATTTTGGCTCATCTAGGCCTATAAAAGCAATGTCCACAGCAGTGATGATTTTTCCACCCTCAGTGGAATTCTTAGCTCTGCCAAATTGGATGTGTTTAAGGATGTGGTCTCATTGCCTCAACTCCCTACACCTGCATCCTTCAGGTGTGCTTTGTAGTTGAGTCCATCTCTGTTTTATTAGATGTCCTCATTCCTGTTGTAATGTTCACTATTGATTGCTAACAGGTACTCTGTGTGTGTGTGTGTGCACGCTTGTGCATGTCCGTGTGTGCACACGTGAGTGTTTGTGTCTGTCTGTCTTTGGAACTTCCAAATCAAAGTAGCCTTGCTAACTGGCTACTTGTTGCTTAAAATCTCTTGACCCCAAATCCCTTCCTCCACCTGCCTGAAATTCTTCACTTCTCTTTGCCTCACTGCCTGAAATTCATAGAATCATAAAAGTTAAATCTTGAAGGTGCCTTAGAGATTAATTAGTCCAAGCATCTCACTTCACTGAAGAAGGAAGTGGTCCAGAGAGGTGAAGTGTTTTGCTCCAAATCACAAAATTAGTGAAAGGCAAAGTGAGACTAGAGCCCAGTTCACAGCAACTAGGAAATGAGATTTGATGGTGGAATGGTTGCAAGGCGGGAAGTTATATGGGAATCCAAGATGTTAGGTGTCAGGATGAGCCTGGGTAGAATACTCAGGAAGAGGTTACTTTGGGCAGCATGGGGTGGGAGAGAGTGAGTTCTAGGATATGGGAATGAATGAAATGGAGGTTGGCAGGCACCAAAGACACATGGTCTCTGTTCTTCTGACCCTGCTACTAACAGTACAACATAGTTTGAAGAGTAAATCTCAAACTACAACAGCAGCACAGCAACAATATCTACAACTTTTATTTGTATACTGTTAAAAATTCTTCCATATCCATCACCATGTAAGCTCACTCCATGAGAAGCAGCTATTAGTATTATCCCTAGTGTAGGGAAGATAAAATCAGGGCCCAGAAAAACAGGAAAATACTTGGAAATAGGTAATGTACCCTTGGGTGTGTAGTGGATATGTTGGTTGTCCATCACTATTCCCCTCCTTCCTTCTTCCTAGCAGAACCTCGATTTTGTTCAGGTTTCCCTATTCCCCTCACATCCATGTGCCTTGGGGCAGATGACCACATCCCCAAGTTCTAGGGGTGGGCTTGACTGGCTTAAGGGTAATTCCACCTCCATTTCCAGTGACTGGTTTGGGAATGGGCGTGGGATGCCACGTGGGCCACTGAGATGTGAGGAGAATCTATGTGGGGGGTGTAGTGTTCAGGAAAGCCTTTCTTCACGCTTATGGGTGAGCACTGGAAACTCTTTCCCTGCCCACTACATAGGAATGAGGAATCATGCAGTTCCAATTGCTACAGGACCACAAGGCAAGCAGGCTTCAGGATGGAGCCGACAGAAGACAACACACCAGAAAAGTAGGAATAATCTGAGTCTTTTAGGATCTCATTGAGTTGCTGGAGCAACCAACTTGACAGCTTGCCTTACTTTTGGTCTGGTGGTTAAGTGAGCCATTATGCTCCTTTAGAGACCAGCTTGGGGGAATATCCTATTACCTGTAGCTGAAAACTTCCTCCAGCAGGGACAAGGAGGGGTTGAACCTCATGGCTGAGAATAAATTGAGCTTACTTCTGTAGAGAGTGACTCTTCTGGTTTTTTTGGTTCATTTAAACACCTCATTCTTCAATAAATATAAAGTACAATATGAAGAATCTATGGATCCTTAAATACACTGTTAGAGCCAGCATTCCTATATGGCCTCTAAAGGGTGCCAGTTTTGAGCCAGACTGTATTCGAACCCTGGATCCATTAATTTCCAGTATGTGACCTTAGGTAAGTTAAAAGCCGCTTTGTGCCTCAGTGTCCTCAACTGCAATATTGGGTTAGTAATAGTACCTACCTTATGGAGTTGTTGAGAGGATTAAATAAATTAGAGAGTTTAGAAATGTGTCTATATAGTAAAGATTCAAAACATTTTAACATTTTTATTATGAAGAGTAGAAAAGTAATTCAAAGAGCCTTAATTATTATTAATAATATATACTAATGTGGTTCTGGTATATTTATTAATATATTACATGTCATGTGCCAAGCATATGAGTAAGTTCTTTGCATATATTTTCTTTAATTCTGATAATGACCCTCTGAAGTAGGATTCATTCACTTCATTTCCAGATGAGGAAACTGGTGTTCACAGAGGCTAGGTGATGTGGCCAAAGTTATACAGCCAGTAACTGCAGAGCTGGGATTTAAACCCAGGTGTAACCCCAGAACCCACCATCATTCCATTCTACCATGCAGTTTCCAAGAGCATCTCTTAGTGAATCGTCTTGGTGGGGGGCAGTGAATTTAGGGTCAGAAGCAACCTTAAATAAGAGCAGGGAGAAAGGGGTTTAAAACAGAAAGTGTGTCACAAAAGCAATAGAAGTGTTTGGAAATGTTGGAGAAAGGCTCAGACCCATATCGAAGCTATCCCCTGAACTCCATGCTCTTTTCTGAATGGATAGAATTATAATAGGAGACTGAGTGGTGTTTCCTCTGAGTATTGTTTCACAGGTCTGAGAAGATGAATTGCACAAGGGATTCTTTCAGCCCTGCCATCTGAGAATGGAGAAGCCGGGAAGAAGAGAAGAGGTGGAATTAGAAATTCAAATGGCATCTGATGAAATCACTTTTGACTCCATAGTTATTAACCCCAACTTGTCTCATTCCTTTAAATCTTGAGTTCCCTCTCGAGTGTACTATACATTAAGTGCCAGAAATTATTGATTTCTTCTTTCATACAGCAAGTACCTCTCCCACCACTGAAATGGGAAGAAGCAGTAAATGCTGAGTAAGATGTTTCTCAGGAAAGACCAATACTGAACACATTGTAAAGATGAGGCAGAGTGATGAATATCTTTCCAAAAACTGGACACCTGCTGTAGGAAGGTCTGCTCTGGAGGATCTGCTAGGGACTTTTTTTACTAGAGGAGTTTGCCCCGGCACATTGACTCAAATAATAAAATGAGAATGGTGTTTGCAGAAACTTAAAAAGGTCTCGAAACTCCTTTATAGTCAAAATAGAGTGTTGCAAAATGTTCCAGACAGCTCTTTAGAGCTTCATTTGAAGATGTTGACATAAGTCCAAAGCAAATCTCTGCCTTAAAAGTTGTATTGGTAGAATGATTAAGAGTTATGTGGTGTTCCTCATTTGATGAGGAACTGGGGAAAAGGTTTTTCATAACAGTATTATGGCAGCTTTTTGCAAGGACTTTAGTAAATTTTGCCTTCTGTCCTGGGTCAGGTTAACCACCTCTAGTTAAGATAATTAGTATTATATAAGATAAAGTTTGAGGCTTAAATCAACAAATTAAGTAGTGCTAGCAAGAAAAATTAAGTTAAACAACATATAAGTCATTTGGGATTTCCACAAGGGAGGTTACATGTCCCAGACATTCTATGATGGTGGTTCAGAGCCAAATATACATTGGCTCCCTTTGAAATGATTATCCCTGCCCTAGATTGCCTTAGTTCAGCAGACAAAGATTCCTCACTCCAACTCTACTACCACCATCTTAGTATACCTACTATTCTCTCTTGCCTAAACAACTACAATATCCTACCAATTGGTCCCCTACTTCCACTCTTAACCTCCCTACGACTCATTTTCACATTGCAACCATTCCAGTGTAATGAAATTGAAAATCTAACTGTGTCATTCTCCTAAATGAAAATCCTCCATTGTCTCTCCATTACCAATGTCTCAATGTTTTTTCAATGATCCCTTTCATTCTGTAAATTTCTCTTCAGATGACTGTGCTAAGTGAGTAGCATACTCTAAGTACTGAACATAGCTTTAGAGAGTGTATTGTTGCTAGTGAGAAACAACATTGACAAAATTGATCTGACACCCATTTAATGAAAATATATACTACTTACTGTGCAGTATGGCAATTAAATATAATCAGTGTATGAGTGTATCAGGGTATCAGGGCTCAATCAGGAAAGGAGACCATCTCGAGTATTATGGAATAAAGAATGTATTCTAAGAATAAGAACTTTCACAATTATGGGAAAATTTGGGGAGGTAGAATTCAAGATGGGGAGTTGGAGGATGAGAGGAAATCACTAATCAACTCTCCTGACACATTGGTATGACTGGACAAATTACAGCATGCTAGGGAACTTGGGAAGCCAGCCATATCCAGCTGCTGGAGTGGGACTGGAGAGAGCTGATGGAGAAATCTATGGTAAGTTATGGACTTGGCATCTAATTGTGAGCCTGGGATTGTTAGTCAGCGGGGCCAACAGCTAGTAGGAAGAGCTAGAGGTCGGAAGAGCCAGACTAATCTAGAACGCATCAGCACTTGTATATTTCTCATTGCATCCAACCACAACAACTTTCAGAGAGTACCGCTGCTTCATTTCTGCCTTGTAAATCTTGTTTAAAATTTTCTTTTGGGAAACTTTAATGTGGAACCATCAGGGGAAGAAACTGTGGAAAAAGTTGTTCTAGCTTTGCTTGGTCAATACAGTACAAACTCATTACACTTAATAAACATTTAGATTAATTACTAAGTTATATTTCTTTTAAATCATTTAACCAAATGACTAGGTTTTGTCTTCTCACTGTTGGTTCATGGACACTTTAAGCAGGAACATTTTTATAGTTTTCCCTTATTTTATATATTCTTTCATCATCACCACAATCACACTCACACACACTTAGCTCAAGCTGCTGTAACAAAATACCATAGACTAGGTGGCTTAAATGACAAACATTTACTTCACACAGTCTGGAGGCTGGGAAGTTCAAGATCAAGGTGCTGGCAGATTTGGTGTCTGATGAGAGTTCTCTTCCTGGTTTGCAGATGTCCACCTTTTTGCTCTATCCTACACGGTAGAGAGAGAGGGGACCCTGGTCTTTCTCTTTTTATAAGGATACTATTCCTATCATGGGGGGCCCTACCCTCATGACCTCATTGAACCTAATTACCTGTCAAAGGCTCCAATTCCAAATACTTTCACATTGGGGATCAGGGTTTCAATATGAATTTTAGGGGTATACACACACACACATCAGAAACTACTAAATGCCTTTAAGGTGTGTTATAGATTGGGTTCCCTAGAAGCAAATCCTGCTTCTTATTCAAGTGATTTATTGTAGGAGTATTCTCAGGAAAGAGGAGTGAAGGAAGCAGGATAGGGTAGGGAATAATGTGGTCTCAACTGGATGCTAGGTTACGCCTGATCTCATGGAGGAGTCTGGAGCATAAATTGCACCAGAGTTAGTCTCATTTCAAAGCAAGGGCGCTGGCTTTTTGAACCCTATGACAGTTAGTCATTGGTTGAGGGCTGGGGTGGGGGGGATGTGTGGGTACAAAGCATTTGGCTGAGGGCAATTTTCCGGAGACCAGACAGCTGTGAGTGTTATCAGCCAACACTTAGTTGGCAAAGCGCGTGGGGTGGGGCCCAACAGCATCCACTTCAAGGTACTTTAGGAGCAGAAACATCTATATATGGAGTGTGTGGGGACTCAGAAGCTGGAGTAGAAGGAAGATGGCAGATTTCTCTGTTTCCACACCCTGTCTGTCTCTGTTGTGACCTCAGGTGTGTCACTAATTCTAAGCAGTTTGGTGTCCTGGCTCCCACTTCTAGATATCCCTCTGTGGTTCAGTGCTTGGTTGTAGATGCTACATTTGCCACCATTTTGCCTCTCCTTTCCTGTGTTACTGGCCTCAGGTTGTCTGGGGCTCATGTTTGGATGCCCACTTCTATTTTGCTGCCCAGCACGGTTCTCAGACTCCCTTCTCCTCTAGTACCTCACCTCCTACCTCAGCATTGTAAGGTGCAACATAACATAATTATATCCACTCAAGACAAAGGGTTTCTACACAGTAGCTGTTCTTCTCTTTCATTCCCAAAAACTGCCTCTATGGTTTGCTTATTTGCTCTTATCCCACCATATTTCTCTTTTAAAATCTGTGTTAGTTATTTATTGCTGCATAACAAGTGATCCCCAAGTGAGACAGATGAAAATAACAAACACTATCTTACAGTTTCTGTGGGTTGGGAATTTGGGAGCAGCTTAGCTTGGTGGTTGTGGTTCAGAGGGTCTCATAAGGTTGTAGTCAAGATATTAGCCATGACTGAAGTCAACTAAAGGCTTGACTGAGCTAGAAGATCTAATTCCAAGATGACTCAGTCACACAGTTCAGTTGGCAGAAGGATTCAGTTCCTTGCTGGCTGTTGGTGGGAGGACTTAATTTCTCACCATATGGACTTCTCCATAGGGCTACCTGAGTGACCTCATGATGTGGCAGCTGACTTCCCCAGGTGAGTGATCCAAAAGAATGCAAAGTAGAAGGTGCAGTGTCTTTTATGATCTAGTCTCAGAGGTTATAGATGATCACTTTTGCCAAAATTATTTGTTTGAAGTGAGTCACTAAATCTAGTCCATAGTCAAGGGGGAGGGAATTATGTTTCATTTCTTGAAAGGGAGAGTGTTAAAGAATTTGTGGACATATTTTAAAACCAACACATGTCTCACCACACTATTGGGTTCCCTGAGCAGCTGCTCCCTGGTCCTCACCTACCTGGGATACTTGCAGGACTGGGATAGCAAATTCTGAACCAAGGGACTGAAATTTACCTCCACTAAGGGATGGTCACATGACCACCATTCCCGGGCCTCTAATAACTGGTGGGAGGAGAGGGATACATAGTAAAGGAAGAAGGTAAGAGAAAATGGGCTCTGGGATCAGAAAGATTGGGGTTCATGCTTTCACTTTGACATTCTAACCTGGCTTAGGCAAGTCACTTAATTCAAGCCAATAAACGTTTTTTTGAGTATTAATTGTGTGTTAAACACTGTGCTAGATATTGGGGACAGGGTGCTGAAAAAAATTCACTCTTGTGGTACTGAGAGTCTAGCTAAGCAGACAGACATTGAATAAGTCATTTCAATTGTGATGAGGGTTATGTGCTATCAGAGCATATCCCAAGGGGATTTAGACTTTTCTAAACGGGAAGACCTCCTTGGGGAAGTAACATTTTAAGTTGAGATTTGAAAGATGATTAAAAGTTAACCAAGTGAGAGAACAGATGTCCAAAGGTCCTGAGGTACCAAGACCCCTGAAATTCCAAGGAGACAAAAGGAAGCTAGAGGGGCAGGAATGTTGATGGTGAGGGGACAGTGGGATGAGACAAGTCTGGAGACCTGGGTAGAGACCATACTGCCCTGAGTTTCAGAGGCCACGTTAAGGTTGGGGACCCATATCTTTAAGTTCCCAACAAAAGTCAAGCCAACTACTACTGTTGCCAGTGGAGGTATGCCTTGGTGAAATTTGTATTTTACAAAAACTTCTCAGCTTGCACTATGGAGAATGAGGTAAAGAGGGACAAAGTGGATGTGAGGGCCTATTTGCAGGAGCACTGTAGGAGTCTAAGTGGAGAGGTGATGATGGTAATGGAGGTGAGAGAACATTAGGAGAGTAACAGGACTTGGCTAAGGACTGTGGGCTGGAGGCAGAGGAATCAGTGAACACTGTCCAAGGAGTGGATTTTTCAGTGGTGATGGTGGGTGCTGGGTGGGTGTTTGGTAGATTAGGCATTCTGTTTTAGACACATGGAGTTTTAGGGACTTGTGAGATATTTGAGCAGAAGTGTTGAAAGGCCTGGAGCTCAGAGAGCGGGCTGCGCTCTGACAGTAGCTGTGAGAATCTAGACATACATGCTGTAATTTAAGTTCCTGAATGACTGCGACGGCCAGGGTTAGAGGGGAGCAAAAGTCCAGGGAACCCCAACATTTAAGGGCCAGGGAGAAATGGAGCCAGCAAAGGTCCCTGAGGAGAAATAGTGGGGGAGGGAGAAGGAAGAAAACCTGGAGAGTGTAGCATCACTGAGCCAAAGAAACAGTGTTTCTAGAAGAAGCATTAAGTGGAATTACTGTTTTAATTAGGATAATTATAATCCATATCTCATAGGACTCTTGTGAGGATTGAATGAGATAACATATGCAAAAAATATTTTAGGAATTCATAGAGGCTTGTAAATGTTGGGTATTCTCTTTAGCAGAGGAATGGGAGTGTAAGGGGGGAAGGACTGGGAGAAAAGGGCCAGGATGTTCCTTCTGAAGTAACTTCCCAGCACCTAATGCATCTAAAGCAAACTTAACAGTCAATTATTGACATTCAGGGCCAGCCAGCCTTTGATATAGTGCAGTGTAATTTTGGAAACCAAGAAAAACTCCCTTGCTCTTAAAAAAAAATCTTTCTACCTGCTTAATATTGCTTAAAAATCCCTTCCAGGGAAGACCTAGAAACCATTTCATTCTATAATAAAAGGTTTTAAAATGCAAATACCTGAGGCAGTTACCAGAGTAATGTAAAAGAGACAGTTAAGTATAATTATGTTCAAATCCTTTTTTTTTTTTGGAGCTTCAGGAAGGCACCCAGAACCAGGAAGGAGCAGTGTGGGAAGGAGGACTTGGACACTGATGGGAAGGTGGGAGACACCCAAGGCAAATTTCACTGACTTCTCAGTCTCAACGATTTTGCTTCAGGAAGGATCTGTTTATCTTCATATCTGTCCAGAAATAATACAACTTTTGTGCAAATGTCTATTTTGTTCATCTGGGTGGCTGGTACCAGCCCTTAACTTAGGCATCAACTATGCATCTCTCCTGTATTCTTCTCTGGCAGGTGTAGGTAACCTAATAATGTCTAGAATCTAAAATAGAACACATGCCCAACCCCGCCTAATTTAGGGTGCTGGTGGTGTGGACTGGACCCAGGGGTTACTGTGTTGAAGCATTGCAGGAATCACTAGAGTTGGTCCTCTAGGAATTGTGGACCTGGGAACTGATTCTGGGAAACTGACTTCCTCTTCTCATTCCCAGTGAGCACTCAGGAATGTGCTGGGTTTTTAGGTTACTTGTACCTGGTGGGCAGGCAGGTCCTAAGCTAGAGTCTCCATAACAGAACAGAGAACTAAGAAAGTAATGAAAAAAAAAAGAAAGTAATGAGCCCTGTTCCCCCCTACGAGAATGGAAAGGGAGATACTGAAGATCCTGATGGGCTCTCAGACAACTGGTGGTATCACTGCATGGGCAACAGACCACTGAAGGTCAGGGAAGCCCCTCTGAAGTCTGGAAAGGTGCTGAGTTTGCATCTGTGTAATCTGTGTAATCAGCAGTGTCCTGTGTCGGGGCCGATGAGGACATATCTGTCAATCACCATCATCTGCACAATCAGGCTTTTATTATATGCAAATGTTCCTATTCTGGGGACCATCTATGTCCTTGGAGTACATTAAATCCATGAAGCTATTTGTTACAGTGGGGAGCTGAATAATTAACTGAAGCTGGCCCTTTAATTCAACTCAACTGTATTTGCAGCTATTAAGCACCCAGGATGTGCACTCTGATTGGAGGCCAGAGAAGCAGAATGGTCCTTGCCCTCAAGGGGGCTTGTCACAGTCCAGTTGGGAGATGTCAGGCTCAACTGATGACCCCTCCCCAATGGCACAGTTCTCCCTCCCCCGTCACGCTTCTCTTTCACACTGCCCACACTACCCCAGCTCCTGGACTTGAGGCAGATCTGCTGAAGAAGCTCCAGGGGGCCTCAGGCTCACGTTGGCTGCTGGTCTGCTTCCTGCCTGAGCCCAGCTCTGGTAACCAGATGCTGCTGCCGTTTCCTCCATGCCTCAGTACTGCCTTGGACTCTGCACAGTACCTGTAAGGCAACCCTCTGATTTCTCCTTGTCAGGAGCAATGCCATCATCTCCCCATACTACTCTGGTATGAACTGCCCCCAACACACGTTACATTCTATGGTGCCAATGTCAACCTGGCCCACCCTATTTGTCACACCCTTGCTTTGCCTGCAGACTGAAATTCCCACATCTGTAGCTGGGTCTAGACCCCCCACTATATGTACCTGCCCTCCTGTCCCCAATTCCAGTGAATAGACATAATTCCAGAATTTTCTCCCTTAATAATCAGTCCTACACCATTTCAGTTAATCACAGATGTGCAGCTGTATCTTGAGCTATGTCAGGAGGAAAGGGGTAAGAAAAAAGCAAACAAATGTAAGACAATGTGCATGTGAATGTGCAATGGAGGAACACAGGAAACTGAATGATTCCAAATGAGAATACAGTGGGTATTCAGCTGGACCAGACCTGCATATTCCTATAGAAGAGTTCGTCATTCAGTCACAAAGCCATATTATTTCCCAAGATGCAGCAGTAAGGTAAGAAGAAAGGGAGGAAGATCAGCAAAAAGCTGAGGGATTCAACTAAAGATCCCCAAACAAAGTGTTTGGCGAACTGTGCACCAAATTCCATAGGAGTGAAGGAGAAAACTTCACCCACTGGTTGGAAGAATTCTGGTCTCATAAACACTTGAAATGCAAGGTCAAAATCAGAATTCATGAGACTTTCTCCAAGTTTCTTCATGTGATTGGCTGTACCATCCAGTCATCCAGACTAGAAATCTGGTGTTAAAACAATAATGAACAAAAAGACTTCAAAAATTGAGCGTAGAGTGGAAGGCATTATTGCCATTTCCTTCATGTCATTTATATATCTGAATAAATAGAGTGTGTCTTTAACTGAGATCTCCCCCAATTCAGTGATCTCGTGTTTGACTCAGCCCATCATTGATCCTGGACAGTGATGGTGGAAACATTCTGTCATAGAGTGAATAAAGATTTTCTTTCCTCTTTAGCCCTATTTCAGTTTGTCCTCTTTATCAAATACTTGGGCATTCGATTCTTGTAACTCATGAGTTTATTATCTTCTGGGAAAATTCATAGATCATATTTACAAATGGAAACTAATTTGCCGGTATTTTTTTCCCCTTTTTGGCATGCAAATAAACTGAATGTTCTGACAAACTCAGTATCTCTTGCTTTGCTGACTGCCTTGCCCAATATTTGTCTTCAGCAATTTCACCGCAGTTATTTTTTTCTCACAAAGAAATACGTCTCTTCACATTTAAGAGGCACAAATTGTTGCTCCCACTTTTCAAAGGAGCTGTGGTGTTTCCAGATTTAGAAAGACACTTCCAGCTGCCAAGCTCTGTCAGGCCCTGCCTTGGCTCCATGAGGAATGTTTCTGTTTTCCTTAGGCAAAGAAAAAAAAGTAAAGCCCCCAAGTTATTTAAGCATTTTTAAGTTTCATTTAGAGGCCGAGAAAGGCATTTCTGTGAAAATCTGGAGGAATGAGCTTGGGTTGAGGATTTGGACTCAAATATCAAGTGTGGTACCTGGCTTTGCACAGTCTGGTTAAGCCTCTGAGCCTCTGTTTCCTTGTTGGTAATGGGGAGGTTGAACTATGACCATTTTTGGAGTCTGTTCTAATCCTATAGTTCTATGATTTGATGTATTATTCTCCTTTATTGTTACCTGTGTATACCCTCTCCATTTTGTATGTGTATACCCTCTGCAAAGGAGGGAGAAATATTTTATTGTAATGAAGTGGCCAGGGACAATAGGAATGTACTATTAGATAATGCTTGTCTCTCTGTTGAGGCCATGGGGAATGACAAGTGGTTAATACTGGGACAGGAAAAGAAGCAGACTTGGACTGGAGAGGGAAGGACTTCCTCTCCTCTTTGGAAACCTGATCTGATTCTTCATGGAAGAGGTCTGATTCTGGATATATCTGTGGTTACTTTGGAACCTCTACTGACACGGTCACTCAGGTTCCACAGCATTCCTTAGCAGGGGAGGATTTTTGGTATGTGGATGTTTCCCTACAGATCTGTAACACTGGTGCCTCATGCACCCGAAGTGGACGAGGTACTGGGAGAGAGGAATGTTCTCATCCACTCCGTACTCTGAGAAACTGCTGCCAAGTTGGTAGTAAACCTCGGATTCAATGGTGAGTCCTCAAGACACGGGGCTAGAATTGAACCACTGGCTTTGATGGCAAGGTGGCCACACTAACTTCAACTTTTTCTGCCATGGACCTCAGCTTCTGTAGCACTTCTTTTGGTGAAAGAATTTGATGGACTCCCTGTTTTCAGCAGCTCTACAGTGAAGCCATGGCTAGAGCAACAGTGGTGGAGAACGGTTTCTTCTGGCAGTCGAATGGATTTTCTTTGATGTGATCTAGGCAAGCACCTGTGGGTTTCTTGAATGTATCAGAGACAGGAAACCCTAGGAGAGGAGAATGGATTTCCTGCCATTCTGGGAGTGCAGAATTGTATTGATTTGAAAAGAGATACCATCTTATTTTGAGCTGCAAATGGGTGAAGTAGGACATTTCAATTATACCATATTTTTTAGTTTCTCCTACAGATAGCAATTACTCAATAAATGTGGACTGACTGAATGAATAAATGAAACTGATGTCAAATAGAAACTGAAGATAAAGAAATTCTGCTTGGAACTTCCCTGGTGGTCCAGTGGTTAAGACTCTGTTCTTCCACTGCATGGGGCGCAGGTTCGATCCCTGGTCAGGGAACTAAGATCCCACATGCCGCATGGCATGACCAAAAAAATAAAAATAAACAAATAAAGTAAAACGAATTTTTTTAAAAAAGTGAATTAAAAAAAAAAAGTTCTGCTTGGCCATTAGCTGTTTGTCTTGATTGATCCTCTAGGTATGGTTGGTGTTGAACAATGAATGGGTGGAGTGAGAATTGGCCCATTTCTTCCCTCAGAGGTTTTGAATTTACTCCTTCATTTCTGAGCAGATGTCAGTCAATCTGAGAATTCCTCTTCCTTTTCTTTCCATTTTCTCCCATTTCTATCTCCATTCTTTCACTTTCTCTTCTCTACCATCTTAGTCTTCCACTTTTAAAAACAATGGTCAAGAGGACAGAAGGTTAGGGTTGAAGGAAATGAATCAATTTCTAGACTGAGCCTGGGAGAATTCCTTTGCGTATCCCCCCTACATACACCTTCAGCCCCGAGATGGTGAGCAGACAACAAATTCGAAGATGCTTGAAATCTCAGTCTGGTATGTTCAGGGCGCCGAGTCATTTCAACCCCTTAGGGCTGTGCCGTACTAAGGGAGTTCCAAATGCAGACTGTTTCTTCAGGGTTATCTACTTTTGTATAACAAACTACTGAAAAATTTCATGGCTTGAAACAACAACCATTTCATTAGATTTCACTATTTTGTTGGTTGGAAATTTGGCAGTTCTCAGTCAGGCGATTCTTCTGCTCCACCTGGGGTTGCCTGGGATTGCTCAGGGTATTTAGCTGCAGCTGGTCTGATCTGGAGGGTCCAATGTGGCTTTCCTCACATTCCTGGCCCCTTAGTGGGAATGGCTCTGGCTGGAAAGCTTGCTTGGCTGTCCCCTCCCTGCATAACCTCAGGGCCTTTCCACATGGTCTCTCTAGCAGGGCAGCCAGACTTCTTATGTGGCTACTCAGGGCTCCAAAAGAGCAAGAAGGAAGCTGCCTGTTTTCTTAAAATCCAGCCCCAGAACTAGCATAGCTTCCCTTTTGCTGTTCTCAGATGGTTAATTTTATGTATCTGCTCGACTGGGTCATGGTATGGCCAAATATTTGGTGGAACAGTATTTTGGGGTGCGTCTGTGAAGGTGTCTCTGGATGAGATTAGCATTTGTATTAGTAGACTGTGTATCAAGCAGTTCACCATTCCCAGTGTGGGCACCATCCAATCTGTTGAAGGCCTGAATAGGTCAAAAGGGCAGAAGAAGGGAGAAGTCACTCTCTCTGCCTAACTGCTTGTGCTGGGACATTGGTCTTCCCCTGCTCTTGGCTTGGGACTTATACCATTAGTGCTCCTGGTCCTCAGGTCTTTGGATTCAGACTGGAACTTACACCACTGGCTTTCCTGGGTCACCAGCTTACAGATGTTGACACTTCTCAGGCTCCATAATCATGTGAGCCAGTTCCTTATAATAAATCGCTCTCTCTCTCTCTCCCCATATATATATATATATATATATATATATATATATCTGGTTCTGTTTGTCTGAGAACCCTGACTAATACAACTGTGCCAACCGAGCATCAAGGAGAAAGGAAATGGAGCCCACCTCTCTATGGAAGGAATGCCAAAGAATTTGCAACCATCTTTAACCCACCATGCACAGCTGGAATTGCCCTCTGCTGGGAATCAGAAGAATGAATCTACGATTCTATGTGCCAAGAGATACCTGGCATGGAAACATCTAGGTCCACTGAATCAACACTGTGGCTACCCTAATGGAATGAAGCAGTGACTTGTGTGCCATTAGATACTACACATGTATCTACAAAAGGTTCTGGCTCTAAAAGCCAAAATTAAGAATTTTAAAAGGGCAATCCCTAATATTAGGCTGTTGGATGATTTTCATTTTGACCTCTGAGCTGTGTTTCCTCTTGTTGGCAGTGATAGAGAGAAACATCGATCCATAGCCTGAAACATTCTGCAGTGTGACCTCGACCCTTCATTCCATTCTATACTGCTAAACTCAACCCCACTTTTTGATAAAACCAGCAGACAAAAGAACTCCCAATTATAGAGTGCCTGGCATGCTCGACTTTTTCTCCAGTCCTCCAAGTAACTGTGCATGTTCCATGTGCTAGCCCCATTTTGCAGATGAGGGAACAGCAGCTCAGAAAGGTTATGGAACCAGTTTGAGGTTATGTAGAAAGTGGTACATTTGCTGTTTAAACCAAGGCCTGCTTGTCTCCAAAGCCTCTTTCCTCTACCCTGTGTGATTTTTGGAAAATCAGAGCACCTTATAAAACATCCATCATGTACTGCCCTAGAAAGCAGAGCCAACGAGGCCTGACTGAGCAGCCAGCAAAAATTCCACAGCTCAGTATTGTGCTCACGTGCCATCCCACTGAGCCTATTGCTGGGCTACCAACATGTTTTCATTCCAGCTGTACCCCTCTTGAAGAAATCTCGATATACACAAAAGCATGTGCAGAGTGATTTGTCCTTTTTCAGAAATGTTTTCTTTTTATAAAGTATCTCTCTGCTAAATGCCTTTGAACAGAGAGACCTCCTAGGGTTATTTAAGGATGCAAAGAATTCAGTATGCAAAGAACTGTGAAAAAGACTTCACCTGGATATTATTCCCCCTCACAATACCTATCTGGGTTAGTCTGATCTTGGAAAAGTTGGTATGAAAGGAAATGGGAAGGTTGCTGGTAAGGCTGGGAGAGTCACCAGGCTCCAATGTTACCAGACCCTAAGTGAAGGCACGTGAAGGGAGGGTAGGTGGAAGGGTCCTAGATGATCCTGTCATCTTAGGAAGGTTTGCCATATGGCTGCTGGGGAGTCCTCAAGCCAAAACTGGCCATCAGATGAGTATGTATCTTCTAGAAATGGGCTTCTATCAGAATCCCTGAGATTCAGTCCCTGGCTGGGAGCGGCCTGGGGAATGTGTGGCCTCCATGCCGAGGCAGTGATGGATTTCAGCGTGTGGCAGTTGGGCCCTTGGTCAGTTGAGCTCCCCATAACTGGACGCCTATCAGGTTCATTCTCATGGCTGCCACACTAACACTGTACTGAGCATACATAAGATAATTCATAAATGCATGTGGGAACACGGTCTCCAAAGCAGTCTTCTAATACTCTGTGCATTTCCTACTTCTGGGCTTTTGCTCAAATTTTCCTCTGCTTTGCTTGCTTTTCTCTTCATATCTATATTCAGGAGCCAGCTCAGATCTCACCTCCAAAAAGCCTTCTCCAATCCCCACTTCCAGAATCAGTCTTATGAATTCTTCTAGGCACACATGGCACTATCTCTATATGTTTATCATTGGATCTAACATAGACTAATGTACACTAGAATTACTCATTTGCATATATGAGGTTCTGAGGGCCTAGGGTAACGTCTCACTTTTTGTGCTGCCCCCCAGCATAAGGTTTTGCACATAGTAGGTACTTAATAATTAATTGTTGAATTTGTTGAGATTCTTGCAACAGGATGTACCTGAATATATCTTTAGGAAGAAGTGGTGGTATAGTTTTCCCCAGAATCTCTTACGAGAACCTCATATAGTATGTCACAAACTAAACCCCTTAGCGGCTCCACAAATCTACCTCGTATCTGCTGTGTTGGTGCCCAGCACTCATGCTCTAATCCCTAAGCCAGACAACCTCAGCACACTCCTGGGCTGCTGCCCCGGGTCACGCCCAGTCTTATGGGGGCTACTTTGGAAGAGTCTCTCTGATCTTCTCTCCATCCCTGAGGCCTCCATCCTCTCTCACCTAGACTGCTGTCCTGGCTTCCTACTGGTCTGTTCTGCTATCTGTCCTCCCTCCCAGAAGCCTCTGCATTGTCCCTTGAGTCAGGGCTGGGATTAGGGTGCAGTGGGTGAGGTGCCAAAGGCATGAAATTTAAGGAGACACTACTCTCAGGATTCTGCAAGGGCTGAGAGTGAAGGCTTCCTTAAATTTTGCTTCATAGGTGACTCATTCCCCTCACTCTAGTCTCAGGCCTGCCCAGAGTCCAACTATAGTAATGACTGCCTTTACTGAAAGTCCTTCTAGCAATCCTCACTGCAGTGTGTCCCAGACATGGCTGTGCATTACTTGCAGACCCTGGTGAAGATACAGAGTCTTTGACCCTACCCCAGATTGAATCAGATTGGTAGTAGATAGGACTCAGGAATCTGCACAGCCAGATGTGGGAATCACTGGCTTATAGTACCAAGTCCAGACTCTTGGACTAACATTTACAGTTCTTCCCATTCTGGCACCTGCCTGCTTCTGGCTTCATTTTCAGTCTGTTTCCTCTAGGCAGGCACCCCATGAGCAGATCACACCAAACCACTCACTGGACCCAAGTGTGCCCTGCATCTTTTGTCTTTGCACCTTTCCTGGGGCTCCCTCTGCCTAGCATGCTCCTCTCACCCTTGCCTGTTCCCCTAGGCAAAATTCTACTCATTCTTCAGGATCCACTTCAAATGCCATCTTATCTCTGAAAACTTTTTGGATCTTCACTTCTTTAATAGAATTCAGCCCTTTAATAGAATTATTTCTCATCTCTGCTGTTGTGTAGATGTACATCAGCAGCACATCTCATGCTATGTCACATTGGTTCCGTGAGGGCCCCTGTCCCTGCCCTGGTTCTGAGCTCAGGATCTGCTTATTTATGTTGGATCTGCAGCACCTCATACCTTGCCTGGAGCACAGTGAGCATCTATTAGTTGTTTGTTGAATTGAATGGAGATAGGTACTAACTAGTTAAATTTAACTTTCCACAGCACCTAACATAATGCCTTGAACATAAGTATTTAAAAATATTTTTTGAGTGAATAAATGGACAAAGGAATGAACATGGGCCAGAGTTTACTATCACCATTTAGCCACTTCCAGGGAACTTGTGTGTGTTTCAGTAACACACAGTAGAGCTCAAATGTCAGTGTGCATAAATAAGAGTCATGTGGGATATTATTAAAAATACAAACTCCTGGCCACACTCCTAGAGATGCTCATTCAGTAGGTCTGGGTTGGGTCTAGGAATTTACATTTGTAACAAGCATCTTGGGTAATTCTGAGACAGGTGCTTGGTCCACAGGCCACATTTTGAGAAACACTGCAGGAGGCATTTGGTGTTCAGCAGGTGGTGTTCACTCTCTGGAGGGATTCTCAGATAATCTATCTTGAAGTTGAACCCCTAACATTAGAGATTGTGAAGTCTTGTCAGGAGGGCATGGTAAAAGCAGCAAGTCTGATCTGGCATCTGATGGGCATACAGACTCTGAGAAGGCCATTTTTGGGACACTCTTTGGATCCTGCAATAGCAAGAAGAATAGCAGGCCCTGTGAGGTTGGTTGCAGAGACCCTGGTTTTGGTCTTGTGGCTGCTGTCCCCTGCTCTGATGCACGTCTCTGTTCGGAAGCTCTCATTCTCAACACTGGCTGGGTCTGGCTGATTCCCTGGCTTGCTCCTATTCTGTAGGCACAGCTTCTGTGGTGGTTCCCACAGGGCTATTGCCTTTTTCACCATAATACTTCCTCCAGTCTCACCTCCAAAGGGTGAATCAGGTAGGTCTGGTGGAAGGAGGTCAGGAAGCCGTGCCTATAGCTCTAAGTCCTGGTCTGAACTCTGCCACTAATGACCTACCAGACTTACCACAGGTCACTTAACCAAAGTGAGCAGGCACTTAATGAGCACCTGCTATTCACAAAGCAGCATCTGCAGAACCTCTAGGGCTCCAAATTTCAGGTGTGACATCCCTTGCAATTCTAGCTGCTCCAAATTGAGTGTAAAGCCAAGCAACCCAATGAAGTCTTTTTCAGTTTAAACTTTGCTTGAGGACCAGGGACAGAAATGTCCTCTCGGAACAAAATAGTAAACAGAATGTTGTTGTTGGGAATGGGAAGTCTATGTCCCCTCTGCAAGATCCCTTGAGAGAGTTAATGATTAGCCCTCATCCTCTCTTCTTAAGCTTAATCATATTATTAACAAATAGAATCCAATAGTCCATTAAAAAAATACACTGTGACAAAGTGGAGCTCATTTCAGGGTGATTCAATTTTAGAAAATCTATTAATGTAACTCACCCTATTAATAGTCAAAGGAGAAAAGTTACAATTACCTTCGAAAATACAGAAAAAGAATGTAATAAAATTGAACATACATTTAGAGTAAAACAATAACAATAATAAAAGCTAACATTTATTTTGCACTTGTTACATCCTGAGCACTGTCTGACATGCTCTGTATGTGTTTTGTCATTGAGTCCTCACCATCACTCAGTGATGAAGGTACTATCTATCAGGCTCCTTTTATAGATCAGGGAAACTAAATCTTAGCAAGTTTAAGGATCTTGTCTCAGGTCACATAGCTAGGAAGTGGGCTGTATAGAGCTAGGAAGTGGCATCCTTAACCACTGTGTCAAAATAGGAAAATAGGTATACTTCCATAATACAATAGATATATGGTTCCAAATCATAATTCAACATCATGATTAACAGGAAAACAATGGAAACATTTCCACTAAAATCAGGAACAAGACAAGTGTGTCCACTGCCATTGCTATTACCTAACATTTTTCTAGAAGAGCTAGCTAATGCAATTACATAAGAGAACCAATTAAAGGTATAAATACTGTAAGAAAGGAGGCAAAATTCTACTTACTGCAGATGATATGACAATATACCTGAAACCCTAAGAGAAACAACAAAAAGCACTAGATGTGAGACAATGTGAGAAACAATGTGAGAATTCAGGGAGGTAGCTACTCACATATTTAATATTAAAAAAAAATTAGTAACGTTCCTGCATGCAAAAGGTAACCAGGTAGAAAATTTAATGGAAGAAAAAAATCTTATTCACAAAAGCAGTGAAAAACTGACATACTTAAGAATAAGTTGACAGGGACTTGCCTGGTGGCGCAGTGGTTAGGAATCCGCCTGCCAGTGCAGGGGACACAGGTTCGATCCCTGGTCCAGGAAGATCCCACATGCTGCAGAGCCACTAAGCCCGTGTGCCACAACTACTGAGCCTGTGCTCTAGAGCCCGTGAGCTGCAACTACTGAAGCCCGCACGCCTAGAGCCCGGGCTCCACAGCAAGAAAAGCCACCGCAATGAGAAGCCCGTGTACTACAACGAAGAGTAGCCCCCGCTCACCACAACTAGAGAAAGCCCATGCGCAGCAGTGAAGACCCAACACAGCCATAAATAAATACATAAATAAGAATAAGCTGACAAAATTGTATCTACTATATTATATGAAGAAAAAGCATAATACTGAGTGGCTTGAAAGAAACCTTGAATTCATCAAGAAACAGCTCCATTTTTGAGTGGCTAAACAAAAGAATACACAGTGCCAATTCCATCTTCATTATGAACTCAATGCCATTCCATCAAAGTACTAACCGAATTTATAAAAGAACGTGATGAAATTTAAACTTTATCTAGAGGAATAAACTTGTAAGAATAATCAGGAAAATTATGAAAAGTAAAGGAGGGAAATAAGCCCTTTGAGATATTAGGATATATTATAAAGTATAGTAACTATAATAGAGTGGGTCCGATTTAACAAGAGACTGGCAAGACAATGAAACCAAACAGGATGGCCCAGAAATAGATCCCCAAACATGCAGCAATTTACACATAATGCAGTAAGTGATATAGGTATCATTTCCCATCTATGGGGAAAATAGAGCAACAGATAGTCTTGATAGCCATTTGGAAAAATAATAATATTAGATGCTCACCTCACTCCGTGTACTAAAGTGTATGTCAAAGGGATCAAAAATATAAATGTACAAATGAAGCCATAACTGTATTAGAAGAAAATATGGGTATGTATTTTTATAACCTTGGGATGGATAAGGCCTTTTCAAGCATGAAATTTCCTAGATTATAGAAAGGGAAAAGTAACTATATGAAATAATAAGCTTCTGTGGTTAAAAGCTACCAACTTCCAGTTATAAGGTAAGTAAGTCCTGGGGATGTGATGTATAGCATGGTGACTATAGTTAGCCACTGTATTATATATTGAAAGTTGCTAGGAGAGTAGATCTTAAAAGTTTTCATCACAAGAAAAAAAGTTGTAACTATGCGTGGTGATGGATGTTAACTAAACATATTGTGGTAATGGTTTCACAATATATACATATAACATATCATTAGGTTACACCTAAAGCAAATACAATGTATATGTCAATTATATCTCAATAAAAAAGCTACCATGCAAAGATGGAAGTATAGGACAAGTTGGAGGGAAAATACAACATGTATAACAAGCAAAGAATTTATTGATTTCTCTAGTAAGCAAAAAACACTTAAGAAAAAGGTGAACAATGAAATAGAAAAACGGACAAAAGATAATAGAGGCAAATCACAGAAAAGATGCAAATAATCAGTAAAGCAAGGGGAAATTTGCTCATTTCACTAGTAATTAGAGAAATGCAAAATAAAATAATGAGTTGCAGATTTTTATTTATCACATTAGGAAATAATTAAAAATTGATAATATCCACTGTGGGTGAGGAGATGAGAAACTGACACTCTCATAAATTATTGATGAGAATCTAAACTGTCATAATATTTCTGGAAGAAAATTTGGCAGCATCTACTAAAATTTTGAAAGCCTTTAGGATGTTATGGGTTAAATTTTGTCATTCTCCACCCAACTCCCCCCAAAAGAGATATGTTAAAGTCCTAACCCCAGCACCTCAGAATGTGATCTTATTTGCAAATAAAGTGGTTGCCGATGTAATTAGCCAAGATTAGGTTATACTGGGGTGGGGTTGGCCCCTAATCCGATATAACTGGAGTCTTGTAAGATGGTAGCCATGTGAAGACAGATACAGAGGGAGAACGTTATGTGATGCTGAAGGCACAGATTGGAGTTATGTAGCTGCAAGGCAAGGAACACCAAAGATTGCCAGCAAACTACCAGAGGCTAGTATGAGGCAAGGAAGGGCTCCCCTACACGTTTTAGAGGGAGCATGGCCCTGACATCTTGATTTTGGATTTCTATCCTTCAGAGCTATGAGACAATACATTTCTGTTGTTTTAAGTCACCCAATTTGTGGTACTTTGTTACAGCAGCCTTAACAAACTAATACAAAAGTCACATTCCACACCTAAGAATTTATTCTACCCCAATACTCAATTATACCTATGCAAGATGTACATTTCATTGTTGACTGTAATGTTGAAAAACTGGATACTATCCAAATATCCATCAGTAGAGAACTGTTTAAATAAATTATGATGCTTCCTTAATGGAATACTAAACTGTGGTTAAAAGCAATAAAGTAACTAAATATGTATGCATTCAGAAGACATTTAAAATTAATTGGTAAGTTGAAAGATCAAGTTGTAAGGCACTTGAGTAGTGTATGATACTAAATTTATCTTTTAAAAAGTCTTAATAACAGGGTAGTATGTGGATAGAAAAAACATTTATGTACTTTTCATAAATAGTTATTTCACGGCGAAGGTGGAGATAAAAGGAGGGGCTCTCATTTTCCACATTGCATGTATCTATAAGATTTAAATATTTAAAAATTGGCATGTATTGCTTTTGTCTTCAGAAAAATCATGTTATTATAAATACCGTGTGGGAAATTCGTATCTCACCTTAGCATTCTTCTGAATTTTCAAATCAACTTCCTTGGAGTAGTTACAATAATTTCTCACCTTTCCAAAATTCAGTTGACAATCTCCCAACATAGAAAGTAATACAGAAAGTTGGCCTGAATGAAGAAATTTGGTAGGACTCAATAAAGTCCTATTTGCTGTCCCTTATGTCCTCCGTCAGAGCCTTTTTACCTTTACTTTACATCCTAGTTATTCTAATTTCCAGAATGTAGCAGTTTAAAAGAGAGAGAAGGGACTGCTAGTGTTAAGTACACTGACAATAGAGAGGGAGGTTTTCAGAAAAACTATAAAAAGCCATTACAAGGACTTACATGTATATAAATCTGGGTCATTTAATATAGGAATCAACCATCTTACTTGTCTCAGCAACCTCTGAGGTCATCTTTCTATTGAATTTCTATTACAAGTCAATGTAATAGATTATAATATTGTGACTCAGTCAAGAAAATGTTAACTTGTGTCCATTTTTTAAGAACCCAAGGAATAGTACAAAATATTTGGTGTAGATTTCCATTTGAACTGGTTAAAATAAAAAGTTTGGGGCTTAAAGAAGTAAATTCTCAGTTATCTGGTAAGTGTCCACCACCAAGAAAGACTCATTATCCAAGCTTTCTGGAAAATCAAAATTTTCCTCTTTTCTTCCTAGAGCATTTAATCAAGGCCACCCACAGCTTAGCGGCTTTAGAAGTCTCCAGCTGGGCCATTTTCTCACCAGCAGAATAAACAGGGAAGAGAACCACTGGGAGGATGGGGTGCTAGGTGCGGCTTCACTTGGGGTCCTCCCCTGAGATAATGGGCAGTGAGGGGGCTGCAGGGGTTGGGGCTTGCACTGGGAATTCTCCACCCCACTCTTAGACTCCCCTCCCCTAGCTAAGCCCAGAAATGATTGGTTAGGCTCTAAAATAAATAATGCTTATTAAGCCTAACTTGCATGTAGTACAAAAACAATTATGCAAATCATTAAAACAGATCAACTTTGCTATAAGTGCTTCTTAATTTCAGAAATGACTCTTCATTCCTCTCAACTTTCACAATTCCTTGTTTTCTAGTCATCTAGGCTGCTTTAACCACCTCCCTCAAGGGCAGCATGGTTGCAGTTGCTGTAATTAGGCCAAAGTGTATGTGCTACATTCCCCATAACCTCCATGTTCTAGAATTGGAGCTAAGATTTGTCAGGCTGAAATTCAGTGTATAATTCACTTTTTGTTTCTTCTCTTTCTCTCATCTTTTTTTTAAAAAGCTGGTAACCAGCATTAAAGACAATGTGGTTGGTATCCTTACAACTAAAATATAGCTTCATTTCTGCTCATGGAAATATGTAGTCAATTAGCCATAATGTGGTCCAGACTCCCTTTGATATTCTAAAATAAAAACATTCCAAGTTATTTACTTAAGAAGAGCTGTTTCTAAGCACGCCCAGTAGCTGCTGTTTTTAATAATGCTGCTTTTAATGGGTGTGGGCACTCTGGGTGGAGGGAGGATGTGTGGCTCAAAGTTCTGAACTATTATCACTGGATTTTTTGGAGCAATAAACATGAGCGCTTACACCTAGATAGAACTATTACCGAATAGTATTCATTCACACATATTTAACAATTTTTGTACTCCTTTCTCTTTTCAGGCCAGGGTAGAGAAGCAGGTGGAGGTGATCCATTGTAAAGATGCCTTGACCTGGAAATTCTCCCCACAGGAGCAGAGAAGAGAGCTGTCTTTTACATAGCATTGTCTGAGGAGTAGTTCCCAAATGCTTATTCTTGGACATGGCAGGGCCAGATGCTGAATAATCTCCTGGAGAATATTAATTATAAAAACCAAGCAAAACAAAACCCCTGGTTCTACTCTAATTTGGAGGGAGTAATGCTGAGATGTAAGAGAGATACAGGTGGTAACCACTGATTTGGAAAGCAAGGTCTCCCATTTGTACTTAGATGTTTGGGCTCTTTAGCATTTCCTCAATATGTGATTTCTAGAAAATCAACTTTTCTGAGCCTCATATTGACCATTTATAAGGTGACAATGATATCAGTAAGTCCTACGTCAAAGGATTGTCTTGAGAATCAAGTGAGACTAGGGAAGCAAAAGCACCTGCCAAGTATTAATCTGTCAAGTACTTTGCAATTTTGGCCAAACTCAGATATTTAAATCCTAGTAGAATTTGTGTTAAGTGATTTGGGAGATAAAAAAGAACAACCATATGGTTTGGGAGGAATTTTAAATCTAACTGGAGAGACAAGGTACAAATAAAATGGCATAAAAACTACATCTAATAGCATATTAAGTCACTAAAAAGCATTCTTAGTATGTACTGTGGGCTCTGTGCTAGGCTAGATGGTATGGGTGACTGAGAAGTATAATATACAACACGGGTATTTTTCTGAAAGGGCTCCAAGTTTTGATGGAGAGAAGAATTTCCTCTATAACAGCAAATAATAGGAAGACAATAGAATCAAAGTAACTTCTAAATTTTAGAAATTAACTATTTTCTGCCTGTAAATAATTACCATAAAAAGTTCTGAAGAAAGAGCAGTAGGAACTACTGTAGTCCAGGAAGAGATGGAATGTAGCTGGGCTGGGAGTTAGAACAGATAAGGGAAAAGAGAGAGGGTCATCGGCTAGAGGAACAGCAAATTTCAAGCATAGAGGCAGGAATGAACATGGAGTAACGAGCACCAACAAGGAGATCAGCCTGATTGCAATGGTGGGGCACATTACAGAGGGCCTTAAAAGCTCAGCTGAGAAGTTTGTACTTGATACATCTGTGCATATTTTGTATACGTGACAGGGGCCTGTTTACAAACCTATACTTGAAACTCTAGGACTGTGCTGTCCAATATGACAGCGACTAGTCACCTATGGCTATGGAGCACTTGTAATATGGCTTGTCTGAATTGAGATGTGCTGTAAGTGTAAAGTGCATGCTAGATTTCAAAGATTTAGTACCAAAACTCATCTCATTTAAATGTTTTATATTGATCATTTGTTGAAATAATAGTATTTTTAATATAGAGTTAAGTATTATTAGAATTAATTTCATTTGTTTAGTTTTTTTTTTTTTTTAAAATGTGGCTGCTAGTTTCTATTAGATGGCACTGTTCTAGAATGTCAGAATTCTTTGAAGAATCTTATTTGCATGAAGAGCCAACAGACACAGAAATCCTGGGAGAAACAGAGAGGTTTTGAGGTGGATGGCTGGGGAGATGCCCAGGAAGCCAGAATTAACAGTATTGTATCCCCATCACCCCGCACACATCAGAAAGAGGCATGGATGCACACTGAAGTAGGAGAGAGGCAAGGCTGTGGGACTTGGCCCTGAAATAGTGCATAAAGGTTGGTATTAAGGGATTTTTTTTGTATGCAACACTAAGGGGTATCCTTCAAAGAGAAGAACCACTTAGAAATTGAGATCAAGTAACATAGAAGAGTTGTAACAGGAGGACTTGTTTAAGGACCAGAGCAGTAAAAGTCATAAGGCTGAATGAGTGATGGAGACCTCCCCCACCTTAGGAAAACATCACTGGTGGCTACATGGGACACATGTTCTACCACTGGGCAGGGCCTGGGGAGTAGGATAGCCCCTGGTGAGAAGAAACAGGGGTAGCAGTGGCTCCAGTTACCAGGAGGCAGAGTGATGAGCAACAGCTCTGCCCCAAAACATCAATTTTCTCCAAAGAGAACAAGCAAGATCCCAAGAGGAAAGAGAGTTTGTTTCCAAAACAGTTTTCCAAACAGTTTGTTTCCAAACAGTTTTCCAAACAGTTTGTTTCCAAACAGTTTTCCAAACTGTTTTGACTCTGGGCCCAGTTTGTTTAGGCCCAGAGTCAAAGGTGATTTCTATTGTTACATAGATAGGTAGATAGATAGATAGATAGATAGACTGATAGATATAAATGTATGGGTATCTGTCTATCTATCTATCTACCTACCTACCTATAAATGTCTGGGTAACAATAGAAATCTATATCTATATCACATCTATACATCTGATATAAGGGAAAAGGTTTTTGCGGTACACGGGCCTCTCACTGTTGTGGCCTCTCCCGTTGCGGAGCACAGGCTCCGGACGCACAGGCTCAGCGGCCATGGCTCACGGGCCCAGCCGCTCCATGACATGTGTGATCTTCCCGGACCGGGGCACGAACCCGTGTCCCCTGCATCGATTGGCAGGTGGACTCTCAACCACTGCGCCACCAGGGAAGCCCCAGGGAAAAGATTTTGCTATCTGTAATATGACTGTGCCCCAAAGAAAGTGGATTATGTTAATGAAGAGGCTTTTGTTTTCCTGAACATTTTGATGAATATGCTAATGCAAAGTTAGGGTAGAATCTAAGCCCTACTTCCTACTTCCCCAACCACTCTACCCCCACGTAGGGTCTGGATATCAGCGTTACAGTTTCAGAGAGAGGGAAACTACTATGCCCAATCAAGTGAGAAATTTAGAGGGGTGGGGGTGCTGGGCAGAGAGGAGGGAGAGCAGCAGGGAGGAGAACTGGAGAGAGGGGAAAAGATTCTTCATTTTGTGGTGAGATCCTCTTCTTGTAATTTCACCAAAGCTTAAGTAAATTTGACTAAAGTCACCAAAATTTGGCATGAGTGGATTTCCTGGAAAAACTAGCAAAGAGACTGAGTTTTGCCTCTACGGAAATGTGGGGAGAAACATACAGTATATTCAAAGGCCCAGCCAGATCTCAAAGTATAAGTCCTTCTGTTCATTTCATATTAGGGAGCAAGACAGAGAAAATATTTTTTTAAAAAGAACAAATTAAAAATTTGGAGTTTAGAGACATAAAAATTGTGCCCAGGGTTAACATGTGGCCCTATTGACCTACACTCTTTTACTGACCACTGAACCAAACCAGAAGGGCTCAAAGGGAGGCCCTGGCTTTGTAGGTTGTGCCATTTTAAGGCACTGCTGTCCTCCTGGAAGGAGTACTGAACTTTTCCAAAGATCTTTTATCTCATCGTTAAAAAAAAGAGAAAAGCCTTTCAGTTTTAGTATAGCCTTAGTTGGCTCAAGGACTGTAATATTGACTATAACAAGAAGTGAAAGATGTTGGGTCTTCAGACAAGTGTTAGAGTTGTTTCGGATGCAGGAATTGGGGGAAGAGTGGGAGGCTAGAATGGTCAGAAGAGGGAGCCAGGGAAAATGGGAGGGGTGGGATCATGACACTTGCTTTCCTATTCTGTTACTCATCTGTTAGTATTGGAATGAGTAGGCTTCTGGGATTCAGCTGAGCTTTGAGATTTTTTTCCTGTTTCTTTTTGGGCTCCATGTGTTAACTGAGGATTCCCACATAGAGCTCTTCAGACCTTGAGCCAGCTATGTAGCTGGCAGTGTGCATTTCTGCCTGGTGTTGGTGAGGGAATGGGCAGGAAGAAAGACCTCAGGAAAGGGGAGGGTTCCTCAATGGAGGACTTAAAATGTCCTAAATGAAGCTCTCTCTGTCTGAGTCAACCAGCAAAATTGTGTTTACTCCTGTAAAAGTGACCTTGGCAACCAGCAGAGCCAAAGGAGTCTTAAGTTTTTAGGAGTGTGTTATGAAAGGGCAACTTAGAGATAGGAGTATAAATATGAATTCTGTATGTGTATGTGTGTATACAGAGATAATGCTGTGTGTACATTTTGTTCATGTGGTTGGCTCTACTAATTTTCACACTAAAGAAGAAGCCATCAGTCTGACATAAAGAGAGTTTCTCAGATTATTTCATGATTATTTCATGTATTGTAACCATGCTGCCTATCCTTTGACGTTATATTGTATGAATGCAGTTTCAGAATTTGGTACTGTAGTCAATGTGGTAGAGGGAGAGGGAGAGAGTTGTCTGCTGGATAGATGAATTTTCCTAAAGCAGCAGAACTTCACGGGGTCATCATGGACCTAGGATCTGGGCTTCAGTTCATCAGGTCAACCAGATACAGCTCTCAGAGAGTAATTAGGTTCTAAGGTTCCCAATCACCAGACTTACTGGCTATTTTTCAAGGACAGTTGCCAACGATACAACCCAGGCTCTTCCCAGAAAGAAGGAAAGTGAGAACTAACAGTCATTCCAGGAAATTCTTTGATAAGCACAGGATAAAAGGATATGAGTTACCCAAGAAATACTGATATTTTGCTATAACAACCATCTCGCTGTTAAAAGACACCAGCCAAATGGCCAGGAGCATTCCTATCGGGACATTTTTGCTCTTGGTCAGCACTGAGAAACAAAGGCAAGTGCTCACTTTGAGATTTCCCGCCCCCTTTAATTACAGTCTCTTTTTTTGAGTGATCAAGGAGGAGGGCCAGATATAAAGTAGTATTTGTGGGTATGTATGCAGGAGATATTTAGAATATAACAATCAATTTAGACTAGATGAGCAACTGGATGAGAATTTAGAGGAATTTAGAGTGACATACTGATTTCTGGCAGGTGAAAAGACGGGAAATAATGGAGATGGAAATTATATAAGGACTCAAAGACAAGGAGGAGAGGAGACATCAGCACACAACAGATTCCAACAATTTTTTGCAGGTTAGAAAGCTAGTGGGGGAGAGACAATTGACTACAGAGTGGAGAAAGTTATGAACCACAGAGTGCAACAGTGAGAGGTGGACAAAAACTTGGAAATCCACAAGGACCATGAAGGGCAGGGACGAGGTGTGACAATGAAAAAAAAGGACAGATTGAAAGAGTATCTGAATCCTCAGTTCCACTCCTTCTTTCCACTTTCAAAACTCTGAGAGTTGGCATAATGCCACCTCAGTGGGAGACTGGAGAATTCTTTTCTGGAGAAGCTGACTACAGACAATGCTCCACGTACAGATCTTCCTTGATTTACAATGGGGTTATGTCCTGCTAAACCATCACAAGTTGAAAATGTTGTTGGTCAAAAATGCATTTAATTAACCTAACATACCCAACATCATAGCTTAGCCTAACCTACCTTAAACATGCTCAAAACACTTACATTAGCCTACAGTTGGGCAAAATCACCTAACAAAGCCTATTTTAAAATGTTGAATGTCTCTGGTAATTTATTTAATACTGTACTGAAAGTGAAAAACAGAATGACTGTATGGGTACAGAATGGTCATAAGTGTATTGGTTGTTACCCTTGTGATTGCATGGCTGACTGGGAGCTTCCACTCACTGCCCTGTCCAGCGGGATGTGAGAGTATGGTACTGCATAACACTAGCCCTGGAAAAGATCAAAATTCAAAATTCGAGGTATGGTTTCTACTGAGTGTGTATTGTTTTCACATCATCATAATGTTGAAAAATTGTAGGTTGAACCATCATAAGCTGGGGATTTTCTGTATTGATATGTGGAAGATTCTCCATGAAACAGCTGGCTTCCCACATGATCCATGTACAGTGAAACCTACGAATTCATTAAGTGTTATATGTGCAAAATACACTTTATGTTTTAGAATAGTTTTAGACTCACAGCAAAACTGAACAGAAGGTACATAGACTTCCCATTTACTCCCTGCCCCCAAATATGCATAGCCTCCCCCGTTACCAACATCCCACAACAGAATGGCACATTTGTTGCAGTTGATTAACCTACATGGACACATCATAATCACCCAAAGTCCATAGTTTACATTACGGTTCACTCTTGGTGTTGTACATTCTATAGGCTTGGACAAATGTATAATGACACATATCTACCATTATAGTATCACACAGAGTAGTACCACTGCCCTAAGATTTTTCTATGCTCCACCTATTCATCCCTCCTTCTCCCCAAACTCCTGGAAATCACTGATCTTTTAGTATCTCCATAGATTTGCCTTTCCCAGGATGTATTATAGTTGGAATCATACAGCATATAGCCTTTTCAGGTTGGCTTCTTTCACTTAGTAATATACATTTAAGCTTCCTCCTTGTCTTTTCATGGCTTGGTAGTTCATTTCTTTCTAGCCTGAATAATATTGCATTGTCTGGATGTACCACAGTTACTTATCCATTCACCTACTAAGGGACATTTTGGTTGCTTCCAAGTTTTGGCAATAATGAATAAATCTGCTATGAACATCCATGTGCAGGTTTTTGTGTGGACATAAGTTTTTAACTCCTCTGGGTTACTACCAATAAGCATGATTGCTGGATTATATGGTAAGAGGATGTTTAATTTTGTAGGAAACCACAAAACTAAACTGTCTTCCAAAGTGGCTGTACAATTTTCCATTTCCATCAGTAATGAATGAGAATTCCTACTATTCCAAATCCTTGCCAGCATTTAGTTTCAGTGTTCTATTGGCCATTCTTTTTTTTTTTTTTTTCCACTCATTTCACCCATCATCCCACTCTTTGCCTCTGGTAACCACCAAACTGTTCTCTGTATCTCTGAGTTCAGTTACTTTTTTTTAAGAGTCCATATATATATATATATATATATTTTTTTTTTTTTTGCGCTACGCGGGCCTCTCACTGTTGTGGCCTCTCCCGTTGCAGAGCACAGGCTCCAGATGCGCAGGCTCAGCGGCCATGGCTCACGGGCCCAGCTGCTCCGCGGCATGTGGGATCTTCCCGGACCAGGGCACGAATCCGTGTGCCCTGTATCAGCAGGCGGTAAGAGTCCATATTTAAGTGAGATCGTATGGTATTCATCTTTCTCTGTCTGACTTATTTCACTTAGCATAATGCCCTCAAGGTCCATCCATGTTGTTGCAAATGACAAGATTTCATTCTTTCTTATGGCTAAGTATTAATATTCCATTATATATGTTTATATATCTATCACATTTTCTTTATTCATTTACCATAGGTGGACACTTAGTTTGCTTCAATATATGGCTACTGTAAATAATGCTGCAATGAACATAGAGGTGCATATATCATTTTGAGATAGTGATTTCATTTCCTTTGGATAAATACCCGGAAGTGGAATTGTTGGATCATATGATAGTTCTATTCTTAATTTTTTGAGGAAACTCCATACTGTTTTCCATAGTGGCTGCACCAATTTACATCCTCATCAACACTCGTTATTTGCTGTCTTCTTGATAACGTTCATTCTGACAGGTGTAAGGTGATATCTCATTGTGGCTTTGATTCACATTTCCCTGAAAATCAGTGATGTTAAGCAACTTGTCATGTATCTGTTGGCTATCTGTATGCCTTCTTCGGAAAAAATGTCTATTCAGGTCCCCAGCCCATTCTTAGTTGAGTTGTTTATTTTTTTGATGTTGAGATTATGAGTTTTTTCTATATTTTGGATATTAATCTCTTAACAAATGTATTGTTTGCCAATATCTTCTTCCACTCAGTAGGCTGCCTTGTCATTTTGTTGATAGTTTCCTTTGCCGTGCAAAAGCTTTTTAGTTTGATGTAGTCTCACTTGTTTATTTCTGCTTTTGTTTTCCTTGCCTGAGGAGACATATACAAAAAAATATTGCTAAGACCAATGTCAAAGAGCATACTGCTTATGCTTTCTTCTATGAGTTTTATGGTTTCAGGTCTTATATTTAAGTCTTTAATTCATTTGGAGTTGGTTTTTGTGTATGGTGTGAGAATGTAGTACAGTTTCTATTGCACACATCTGTCTAATTTTCCCGACACAATTTACTGAAGAGGCTGTCTTTTCCCCTTTCCATATTCTTGTTTCCTTTGTTGTTGAATAAATGACCATGTAAGTGTAGGTTTATTTCTGAGATTTCTCTTCTATTCCATTGATCTATGTGTGTGTATTTATACCAGTAACATACTGTTTTGATCACTAAACTTTGTAGTGTAGTTTGAAATGAGGATTGTGATACCTCCAGCTTTGTTTTTCTTTCTCAAGATTGTTTTGATTATTCAAAACAATTTCCATACAAAGTTTATAAACTTCCATACAAATGTCCATACAAAGTTTAGAATTATTTGTTCTAGTTCTGTGAAAAATGCCACTGATATTTTGATAGGAATTGCACTGAATCTGTAGATTGCCTTGGGGAGTATGGTCATTGTAACATATTAATTCTTCCAATACATGAGCATGGTATATCTTTCCATTTGTTTATGTCATCTTCAATTTCTTTCATCAATGTCTTATAGTTTTCTGAGTACAGGTATTTTACCTCTTAGTTAGATTTATTCCTAGGTATTTTGTTATTTTTGATGCAATTGTAAATGGGATTGCTTTTGTAATTTCTCTTTCTGATAGTCTGTTGTTAGTGTAGAGAAACACAACAGATTTCTGTATATTAATTTTGCATCCAGCTCTTAGTTTCTTTGATCTTTTCTGTTGTTTTTTGCTTCTATTTCTGCCATGATCTTTGTTATTTCTTTTCTCCTACTAATTTGTGTTTTGTCCATTCTTCTTTTTCCAGTTCCTTTATGTATAAGGTTAGATTGTTTATTTGAGATTGTTCTTGTTTCCTTAGGTAGGTTTATATTGCTATAAATGTTCCTCTTAGAACTGCTTTTGCAAATTCTCATAGATTTTGGATCACTATCTTTCCATTTTCATTTGTCTCCAGGTATTTTTTTTTGATGTCCTCTTTGATTTCTTGGAAGGCAGCTATGCTCACCACTAAACCACCAATGCCTCTTTGATTTCTTTAGTGACCCATTGGTTGTTTAGTAACAAATTTTTTAGCTTCCACATGTTTGTGTATTTTGCAGTTTTTTTCTTGTAGTTGATTTCTAGTCTTGTACTGTTGTGATCAGAAAAGAAGCTTGATATGATTTTGATACTCTGAAATTAATTAGACTTGTTTTGTGGCCTACCATGTGATCCATCCTAGCGAATATTCCACGTGCACTTAAAAACAATGTGCTTGGGCTTCCCTGGTGGCACAGTGGTTGAGAGTCCGCCTGCCAATGCAGGGGACACGGGTTCGTGCCCCGGTCCGGGAAGATCCCACATGCCACAGAGTGGCTGGGCCCATGAGCCATGGCCGCTTGGGCTGTGCGTTCGGGAGAGGCCACAGCAGTGAGAGGCCTGCGTACCGCAAAAAAAAAAAAAAAAAAAAAGTGCTTTTTAAAATATATATATTTATTTATTTATTTAATTTTTGGCTGCATCAGGTCTTAGTTGCGGTGCATGGGCTTCTCTCCAGTTGTGGCACACAGGCTCAGTAGTTGTGACACATGGGCTCCAGGGCACGTGGGCTCTGTAGTTGTGGCATGCGGGCTCAGTAGTTGTGGTTTGTGGGCTCAGTAGTTGCAGCATGCCAACTTAGTTGCCCTGTCGCATGTGGGATCCTAGCTCCCTGACCAGGGATCAAACCCATGTCCTCTACATTGGAAGGTGGATTCTTAACCACTGGACAACCAGGGAAGTCCCAAAAACAATGTGATTTTGGATGGAATGTTGTATATATATCAGTTAGTTCCACCTGGCCTAATGTGTCATTTAAAGTCAGTTTTTCTTCATGATTTTCTGTCTGGATGATTTGTCCATTGATATAAACGAGATGTTAAATTTCCCTTATATCAATTTTGTTACATCAGTTTCTCCCTTTGTGTTTGCCTCATGTATTTAGGTGCTCTTATGTTGGGTGCATAGATATATACTTATAATTGTTATAACTTCTTGTTGGGTTAATTCCTTGGTCATTATGTAATGTCCTTCTTTCTCTTGTTACAGTCTTTGTTTTAAAGTCAGTTTTGTCTGATATAATTATTGCTATCCCAGCTTTCTTTTCATTTCCACTTGCATGGAATACCTTTTTCCATTCCCCTCACTTTCAGTCTGTGTGTCTTTAGATCTGATGTGAGTCTCTTGCAGATAGCATATATACAGGTCTTGTTTTCATATCCTTTCAGCCACTCTATGTCTTTTGACTAGAGCATTTAGTTCATTTACATTTAAAGTAATTATTGACAGATATGTACTTACTCCCATTTTGTCAGTTGTTTTCTGGTTGTTTTTATCATTCTTTTTTGTTCCTTTCTTCTTTTGCTCTCTTTCTTTGTGATTTGATGATGACATTTAGTGTTATGTTTGGAATTCTTTCTCTTTTTTGTGTGTCTTCATTTTTGGTTTGTAGTTACCATGAAATTCATATATATATATGGAATTATTTTAAGTTGATGACCTCTTAAGTTTGAACACATTCTAACAACCCCTTCATTTTTATACCCACTTCCACACACACACGTTTTATGTTTTTGACATCACATTTTACATCTATTTGTTTTGTGTGTCCCTTAACTACTTGTTGTGGAGATAGGTGATTTTACTACTTTTTTTTTTTTTTTTTTGCGGTACATGGGCCTCTCACTGTTGTGGCCTCTCCCGTTGTGGAGCACAAGCTCCAGAAACACAGGCTCAGTGGCCATGGCTCATGGGCCTAGCCGCTCCGTGGCATGTGGGATCTTCCCGGACCAGGGCACGAGCCCGTGTCCCCTGCATCAGCAGGCGGACTCTCAACCACTGCACCACCAGGGAAGCCTGATTTTACTACTTTTGTCCTTTAACCTTCCTACCAGCTTTATAAGTCATGGATCTACTACCTTTATGGTATGTTTGTCTTTACCAATGAGATTTTTTCCTCCTGTAATTTTCATATTTCTAATTGTGGTCTTCTCTTTTTTGCTTAGAGAAATCCCTTTAACATTTTTTGTAAAGTTGATTTAGTAGTGCTATACTCTTTCAGCTTTTGATTATCTGTACAATTCTCTACCCCTCCTTCAAATCTGAAGGATAGTTTTGCTGGGTAGAGGATTCTTGGTTGTGGGTTTTCCCCTCACATAACTTTGAATATATCATGCCACTCCCTTTGGGTCTGTAGAGTTTCTTTTGAAAAGTCAGCTAATGGTCTTATGGGATTTCCCTTGTATGTAGCTAATTGCTTTTTCTTGCTGCTTTTAAGACTCTCTCTTTATTTTTAATTGTTGCCATTTTAATTATAATGTTTCTTCATGTGGACCTCTTTGAGTTCATCTTCTTTGTGATTCTCTGTGCTTCTTGGACCTGGATGTCTGTTTCCTTTCCCAAGTTAGGAAAATTTTCAGCTATTATTTCTTCAAATAAGTTCTCTGCCTCTTTCTCTTTCTTTTCTCTTTCTGGGACCCCTATAATGCAAATGTTAGTATGCTTATGTTGTCCCAGAAGACTCTTAAACTAGCCTCATTTTTTAAAAATTCTTTTTTTCTGTTTAGATTGGGTGATTTTCACTATTCTGTCTTCCAGTTTGCTGATCTGTTCCTCTGTATTTTCTAATATACATGAAATATACATTCATTTCTTCTAGTGTTTTTTTTTTTCAGTTTTGTAGTCTTCAGCTCTGTTTGATTCTTCTTTATATTTTCTAACTTTTTGTTAAACTTCTCACTGTGTTCACCCATTCTTCTCCTGAGTTCATTGAGCATCTTTATGATCATTACCTCAAACTCTATCAGGTAGATTACTTATCTCCACTTGGCTTAGTTCTTTTGGGGTTTTATTTTAATCCTTTGCTAGGAATTTATTCCTCTGTCTCCTCATTTTACCTAATTCTATGTGTTTATTTCTATGCATTAAGTAGGTCAGTTACACTTCCAAATCTTGTAGAAGTGGCCTTATGTAGCAGATGTCTTATGGGGTCCAGCAGCACATTCTCCTCTGGTCACCAGAGCTCTATGCTCTATGGGTGTGCCCATATGAGCATATGCTCTATGTGGGCTGCATGGGCCCTTCTATTATGGCAGGATCAACTACTGTGGACAATCTGGTAAGTGGGGCTGGTCCCCAGCCCAGTTGGCTGCCAGGCCCTGCCTTGTGTGGTGGCTGCCAGCTGACTGGTGAGTTGGGGCTGGGTCCCAGGCAGATGACTCTGGGTCTGGTAGGCCCTGGGGCTGATGTCAGCCTCTTGGTGGGTAGTAAGCCTCCAGTACTAATAGGCTAGAGAGAGGGCTCCAAAATGGCTCTTTCCAGTACAAGTAGAACAAGCTCCCCAAAATGGTTGCTGCCAGCATCTATGTCCCCAGGGAAGTTTCAGTTGTCTCCTGCCTCTCTGGGATGCTTTCCAAGATCAGCAAGTGGGTCTAACCCAGGGTCCTTTCAAATTACTGCCTCTGCACTAGGACTTGGAGTGTGTGAGATTTTGCACATGCCATTTAAGAGCAGAGTTTCTGTTTTCTGCAACCTTATAGCTCTCCATGGATGCCAGCCCCCTCTGGCCTTCAAAGCCAGCCATTCTGGGGGCTCATCTTCCCAGTGCACGAACCCTGGGCTGGGGTTTTGACCCCTTGCTTCTTGGGGAGAACCTCTGAAGTTTTGATTATTCTCTCATTTGTGAATCGCCTACCCAGAGGTGTGGGTCTTGACTACACCCTATCTCTACCCCTCCTATCCATCTTGGTGTGGTTCCTTCATTATATCTTTAGTTGTGGAAAATCTTTTCTGCTAGTTTTCAAGCTGTTCTCATAGATAGTTGCTCTGTAAGTAGTTGTAATTTTGATGTGCTTGTGGGAGGAAGTGCGCTCAGGGTCTTCCTACTCCATCATGGCCACCAATTGATAAAATCTATCAATTCTTTCTTTCATAGAGTACATTTTTGGAGTTGTATTCAAAAAGTCATTGCCAAACCCTAGGTCCTATGCTATTTTCCAGGAGTTTTATAGTTTTGTGTTTTATATTTAGGTCTGTGATTCATATTGAGTTAATTTTTATGAATGGTGTAAAATCTGCATCTAGATTCATTTTTTGTGCGTGTGCGGATTTCCAGTTTTTCCTACACCATTTATTGAGGGCACTACCTTTGCTCCATTGTATTGCCTTTGTCAAAGATCAATTGACTATGTTTGTGTGGGTCTATTTCTGGGCTCTCTGTTTTGTTCCATTGAGAAACTTGTCTATTCTTTCACCGATACCATACTGTCTTGATTACTGTAGCTTTATATTTAGTCTTGAAGTTGGGCCATGGAAGTCTTCCAACTTTGTTTTTCTTTTTTTTTTTGCGGTACATGGGCCTCTCACTGTTGTGGTCTCTCCCGTTGCGGAGCACAGGCTCTGGACGCACAGGCTCAGTGGCCATGGCTCATGGGCCCAGCCGCTCCGTGGCATGTGGGATCTTCCCGGACCGAGGCACGAACCTGTGTCCCCTGCATTGGCAGGCTGACTCTCAACCACTGCGCCACCAGGGAAGCCCCAACTTTGTTTTTCTACTTCAATGTTGTGTTGGCCACTCTGGGTCTTTTGTATTTAAATATAAACTTTAGAATGTGTTTGTCAATATCCACAAAATAACTTGGGGGGTTTTGATTGGGCTTGCATTGAATCTATAGATCAAGTCGGGAAGAAATGATGACTTGACAATATTGAATCTTCTAACCCACAGATATGTAATATCTCTCTATTTATTGAGTTCTTCTTTGATTTCTTTCACCAGAGTTCTATAGTTTTCCTCATATAGATCTTATACATATTTTGTTAGATTTTGCATAACGAAATATATTTCATTTTCACGTGTGTTAATATAAATGGCATCACATTTTTAATTTCAAATTTCACTTGTTCATTGCTGGTATATAGGAAAGCTATTGACTTTTGTAAGTTAATCTTATATCCTAAAATCTTGCTATAATTGCTTATTAGTTCCAGATGTTTTTGCAGATTCTTTCAGATTTTCTACATAGGTGATCATGTCATCTACAAACAAAGACAGTTTTATTTCTTCCTTCCCGATCTATAGACCTTTTCTTTTCTTGCCTTGCTGCATTCGTCAGGACTTGTAGTGTGATGCTGGAAATGAGTGGGTGAGAGGGGATGCCCCTGCTTTGTTCCTGATATTTGCAAGAAAGTTTCTTTTCAGTTTCTTGCCAGTAAGTATGATCTTATCTGTAGATTTTTTGTCTATATTTTTCAAGTTGAGGGAGTAGCTTGAGTCATTCTTCTGTTATAGTTTTTTGTATCTGGCATTTCTTTTTCGTTCTTTCTTAGGATTCCCATCTCTCTGCTAACACTGCCCATTTGTTCTTGCATGCTGTCTATTTTATCCATTAGTCTCTTAGCATATTAATCATAGTTGTTTTAAATTTCCAGTTCAATAATCCCAACATCCTGCCATGTCTGAGTCTTGCTCTGATGCTTTGTCTCTTCAAACTATGTGTTTTGCATTTTAGTATGTCTTGTAATTTTTTTTTGATAGCTGGAAATAATGTGCTGAGTAAAAGAAACTGTTGTAAATAAGGCTTTAATAATGAGGTGGTAAGGTATGGGGGGAAGGAAAGTGTTCTTTAGTCTCTTACTTAGGTCTCAGTAATTTGTTGAGCCTGTATCTGGGTTGTGGAACTTCACCTGTGCTTTTCAGTGCCTCCCACCCCTTAGGTGGGATGAGGTTGCATATTTCCCTCTCCCCAGGTCAGTTAGTCTCTAATAAAACCCAATATGTTAGTCTCTGGTTAATTAGTTTCTCCTTAGAGTAGAACTTGTTAAGAAAAACAGAATGCTCTGGTATATTTCAAAATGGTTCATTTTTCCCCTTCCTGTCGGAAGCATGAGGGAATTTTTCCTCCAATATTCACTTTGAGGACCTGGAGGTAAAACAGGTACGGGGGGTCCACTATGACTGGCTCCCTCTAGAGTTTTTATTTCTCAGACTTGTCCACACTGAGCCTCCAACAATTTGTCAATTACAGCTCAGGTTTCTCTACCTCAGAACTGATTCCTGTGGAGACTGCTGCTCATGGGTTTCTGCTCCAGTAAGTTGTAATTCTCAATATTCATCTGTTGATCTCTCCAATTTGGGGGGCAGCAGTTTGCCCTGTGACCTCACTTCTTTTATGGATTTAAGAAGAGTTGTTAATTTTTTAGTTTGTTCAGGTTTTTACTTGTTATTAGGATGGAGTGGTGTCTCCCAAGCTTCTTACATGCTGAACTGGAAAACCATAGTCATTAAGTTTTCTACATACAGTTGCTGTCATAATTTCATTACTTTTTAATCCTAAGTATGAACAAGTAATCAATGATAATCTGACATTTGAAGAAAACCTTTTGTTACTCTTTTTTTAAATTAAAGTATAGTTAATTTACAATATCATGTTGGTTTCAGGTGTATAGCACAGTGATTCAGTTATATATATATTATATATATGTGTATATATATTATATATATATATTCCATTTCAGATTCTTTTCCCTTATAGGCTATTACAAAATATTGAGTATAGTTCCCTGTGCTATACAGTTGGTCCTTGTTGGTTATCTATTTCATATATAGTAGTGTGTATATGTTAATCCCAACCTCTTAATTTATCACTCCCCCCACCCCCTTTCTCCTTTGGTAATCATAAGTTTGTTTTCTATACCTGTGACTTTCTTTCTGTTTTATAAATAAGTTCACTTGTATCACATTTTTAGATTCCACATATAAGTGATATCATATGATATTTGTCTTCACCTGGCTTACTACCCTTAGTATGATAATCTCTAGGTCCATCCCTGTTGTTGCACAAAAGGTCTTGAAATTAACTGAAAAAATTTAGGAAACATAAATTTTTAAAAAGATAAACTTGAATTAATGTGCTTAGAGAGATAAGAAAATCTCATACTTTTAAAAAAGGTTGTGAAGGTGGGTCTTTCCTAGTGGCACAGTGGTTAAGAATCCACCTGCCAATGCAGGGGACACGAGTTCGATCGCTGGTCCAGGAAGATCCCACATGCCACAGAGCAACTAAGCCAGTGTGCCATAACTACTGAGCGTGTGCTCTAGAGCTTGTGAGCTACAACTACTAGAGCCCACGCTCCACAACAAGAGAAGCCACCACAATGAGAAGCCTGCGCACCGCGACAAAGAATAGCCCCCGCTCGCCACAGCTAGAGAAAGCCCACGCATAGCAACAAAGACCAGAAGCAGCCAAAAATAAATAAATTAGTTAATTTTTTTTTAAGTAATGCTTTTAAAAAAATTAAAATAAAAAAGGTTGTGATGGCATGTTACAAAATAGAAATAAGCAGAGAACAGGTAAAGTTTTAGGAAGCTGAGATCATTGATATCTCCCCCCAAAATAGAGTAGGCTATAAAAAAAAAGTAGTAAATAAGATGAAAGAAACTTGGAGGATCAATCTGGAATGTCCAAGTTGTGAATAAGAGTTCAAAACCAAGTACCCTTTAAATGGAAGAAGATACATCATTTTGAAATTTCAGCATCATAGATAAAGAGAAGACAGAAAAGCTCTGAGAGAAAATTAGGTGACATAAAAGAAACAAGATATAGAATAAAAATAGATTTCTTAATAGCTTCATTGGATAGCATCACAAAAATCAATGGTGACTCAAACTCATTATTGATGGTAGAAATTTACATTAAAACAAGATACCTCTTGTTGGTCAGAATGGCAAAAAATAGAAAGGTAGATAATAGCAAATGTTGAAGACAGTGTGGGGAGACAAGAACTCTCTTGCACTGATGGTATGATTGAAATGAGTAGAGTTATTCTGATAAGCAATCTGTCAGCACTTTCTGAAATTAGGAAACCACATATTCAACCCTTAACACAGACCATACACAAAAATGAACTCTAGTTGAATCACAGACCTACCACAAGGTGAAACAAAAGCATCAACCATGTAAGAAAAGACTGAAATATTTGACTACATTAAAATTAGAAACTTTCTGTTTACTGAAAGATACTAAAAAGAAAGAGAAACCGTAAGTCATAGAAAAGGAGAAGATATTCCCAACATGTTCTACTGACAAGGGACCTGGATCCAGAATATATAAGGAACTTATTCAAAAGATCAATAAGAAATGGACTATAGGGAGTTCCCTGGTGGTCCAGTGGTTAGGACTTGGCGCTTTCACTGCCAGGCCCCAGGTTCAAACCCTGGTCGAGGAACTAAGATCCCATAAGCTGTGTGGTGAAGCAAAAAAAAAAAAAAGGATAATAAAAAGAGGAAAGGACTTTGGCATCTCTCAAAAGTGGAAGTACAAATAGTTAATAAATATATTAAAAAGAAGTCATTCCATCAATAAACAAGGAGATAAAAATTAGAATCACAACGGAAATCTACCACAGAAGCATCAGCTTGGCAAAAATTAAGAGGTCTGACAATATAAAGTATTTGCAAGGATTTGAAGTAATGGGGACTTTTGTATATTGCTTATGGGAGTGTAAATTGGTATGACTTTAAAAGCACTTTGGTAGAGTATAGTAAAGTTGAAGATATGCATATATTATGAACCAGCCATTTCACTTCTAAATGTATATGCTAGAGAAATGTTTAAACATGTATATCAGGAAATGTGTATGGGAATGGCTGTACTGGCAACATTATTCAAAATCAGCCTAAACTGGAATCAACCTAAAATATCCAACAGCAATTGAATAAATAAATAAATTGTGACATATTTGCAGATTGAAATACTATACGGCAATGAAAATGAATGAACTATAGCTACATGAAATAGCATGGTTTGATCACAAAACAATACTGAGTGAAAAAAACAAGACAGAAGAGAATACTGGTATTTATATAAAATTCAAAACAGTCAGAACTAAACTATATATATTTTTAAAAGATGCGTATTTGACAGAACTATAAAGACAAGGAAAAAATTACTATAAAAGTCAGGATAATAATTATCTCTGGAGGGAAAGAGGGAGGGAGTTGTGATCAGGAAGAGACACATGGCATAAGGGCTTTGGAGATGCCAGTGATGTTTCCTCTCTGGATCTGCATAGTGATTACATAATTGTTCACTAATTATTCACTATATTGCATCTATGTGTTTCTTTATTTCATGATCTCAAAAGTTAATGAAAAGCATATATACATATAGTTTTTTAAAATCCGGCATATATGTATTGCAAGACCATGACTGGATTAATTTTTTTTCAGGGACTGCATGTGACCAAATCAGAGCCAATGAAACACAAGTGAGACTTTTGCCAAGACTTACAGAAAAGAGACTTGCTCTTTTTCAGGGCCCTTTCCCACTCCAGAATAATTCGGAGCTCCTATCGTGGCAATTCTTCCTCCACTGGCTGCTCTAGTCTAATCTATTCTAGTGTGGGCCAACCTAATGGGTTTAATATGAAAATAATCAGTTGAATATCCATCCATTTTGTCCCAACCTCTGGTCAGCTCTGTGGGAGGTATAAGACAAGGGAAAGATATAGTCCTTTTTGTCCAATGATCTGAAAATCTAATTTTTGAAACAGGATTAAAACACATGAAATGGGCTATGATAGTTTGTGCAGGACTGAAATGCAGCTACACACCTGTTAAAGGAAGTACATTTAGGAGCTAGTGAAATTCTCTCAGCCCCAGTCTTCTCAAATTCCTTCATAGCCAGACTACCAGGAAAGGATGTGCTTGTCACCAAAATCCAGATGCTTTAACCTGTGCAAATTCAAATTTACTTGAACGTGGCACAGGGCTTCCCTGGTGGCACAGTGGTTGAGAGTCTGCCTGCCGATGCAGGGGACACAGGGTCGTGCCCCGGTCCGGAAAGATCCCACATGCCGCGGAGAGGCTAGGCCCGTAAGCCATGGCCGCTGAGCCTGTGCGTCCAGAGCCTGTGCTCTGCAACGGGAGAGGCCACAGCAGTGAGAGGCCCGCGTACCGCAAAAAAAAAAAAAAAAAAAGTAAGAAAGTGGCACAAAAAGGGAAATATTAGAAATTAGAGGGAATTCCCTGGTGGTCTAGTGGTTAGGGCTCCGTGCTTCCACTGCAGGGGGCATGGGTTCGATCCCTGGTCGGGGAACTAAGATCCCACATGCCACAAGGCACAGCCAAAAAGAAAAAAAAAAGAAGTTACAGTCTTGTGTCAAACAGAAATGAGTATAAATGTTCACCAAAAGATATATAGTAGACCACTTATATGAGGTACTTAGAGTAATCAAAATCACAGAGACAGAAAATAGAATGGTGGTTGCCAGGGGCTGGGAGGAGGGGGAATGGGGAATTTGTATTTACTGAGTACAGAATTTCAGTTTTATAAGATGGAAAAAGTTATAGAGATGGATGGTGGTGATGGTTGCACAAAATTATGTGTTTAATACTACTGAAATACATGCTAAAAAATGGTCAAGATGATGGATGTTAACTAGACTTATTGTGGTGATCATTTTGCAATAAATACAAATATTGAATCATGTTGTACATCTGAAACTAGTATAATGTTTATACGTCAATTATATCTTAATTTTGAAAAATGGTTAAGATAGTAATATTTATGTTATACGTATTTTATCACAATAAAAAATATTAGGAAAAAGATACTAGGAAGTTCAGAGAAACACTATTCATAATGCCTCACCACTTTGCCCCCCGCCACCAACAATGACCCAAATGACCAACAAATATAGAATGGATAAATTGTTGTATAGTCACACAGTGGAATTCGTTACAGCATATAGAATAAACAAACCATTATTGCTGCATGTAAAAACATGATGTTTAATGAGAGAAGCCAGAGATGAAAGAGTACATATTGTATGATTCCATTTATATTAAGTATAAAATTAGGCAAAAACAAATTTGTGCTCTTACAAGTTGGGCTGATATGCAACCTGATGGGAGTAAGGGAGGTTACTGACTCGTGGAGGGCATTAGAGTCTCTGTGATACTGGCAGTATTTGGTTCTCAGTCTCAGTATTTGGATGTTTGGCCTGAAAATTCAATGGACTGTGCACTGACATGCACCTTGCAGGATGTCAATTACACCTCAGTAAAAAGTTACTACAATAAGAAATTTTAAAATAAAAAATTGGTTTCTATATAGCTTCTACTTCATTTTACAGATGTGAAAATTGAGGCTCAGAAAGGTTAAATGACATCACACTGTCACATGGCTGTCAAGAAAGGGAATTGAAAATGACCAAGGTGTGAGGGCTGCAAGTTCTGTGCACTTTCGCCTAGCTTCAGAGTAATTGCTGAGAGTTCACAAGGTTTCAGTTTGTTTGTGTTGTTTTTCAAGGGCAGAGTGGGAGTGGGGAGTGGGAACCAGGGCAGAGGAAGTAGACTCCGGAGCAATACATGCAAAGCACCTAGCCCAGAGTTGGGCACATAGGAGAGCCTTCATACATGCTACGTTGCCTTCCACACACCCCCTTTTGCAGGGAAATGAAATGGAGAGAATGTTGAAGAGTGCTGGTAGCTCTGGAGTGGACACTGCTCACCTCAGGACAAAGTGACCGGATTGGAGCCTCTCCCTCTCCATGGGAGAACGAAGCTCTCCTGTAGGTGGGCATGTGGAGGGAGGGCTTCTGACTCAGGCTCAAATTCCCTGCTATTTGTAGGGCAAGTGAGAATCAGGACAAGAAAGTGGGGGTAGAGACCTAGTGTGGGAAGGGGGGTTCCCTACACCTCGATGGCTAAAAAGGGGTGTGTGTGTAAGAAGGTGGGCTCTTTTGTGTGCTCTCTGCTGACATTCTTGCTGGTCGCTTCCTTCATGTCAGCTGAGCAGGGAGGAATGTATGCACTGAACTGATTCCTGCTTAGACACAAGATGACCCTGTGCTCTGAGTTCCTCAGCATCTTAGAAACCCGTGTGTCTAAGGTCTGGAAGCCAGTATTGTCCCTTTAGCCAGAGGGGCAGCAAAGGTTTTCCCTTGAAGCGTCGCTGCCAGCCATAGATTTCACATCAGGACAGCGCCACCTAGTGGCTACGTATGGAAGTCCAGCCCGGGCTCCCTCCCCTCAGCCCACTATTGGCTCTGGGAGCGAGTTTAGCTGGGGAGGAGGAGTTTAGGGAGGTTCCAGACACTGCCCTTTACACACCGCTTCCAGGAGTCCTTGATCCCTAGGCTGCCAGTTCCGCACAAGTTGGCCCTTAATCACATCCTGTCCTGGGTTGCCCTCTGTTTCATGTGTAATCATTTAAAATCATTTTGTCTATTCAATTAGACTAAGGTTTTGAGGCTAGGGCTACTAGAATCACATCTCTTTAGATTTGGATGGGAATTTAGTATTCTCTAATCTGACCCACACGTTTTTCAGACGGGAAAGGAAGATGTTGAGGGGTGAGGGGAATTGCCCAGCTACTTAAAAATGTATTTTGGACCAGAGCCCAGATCTCCTGATGACTCCCAGATCAGTGCTTTCCAACATACCATGCTATCTCTTTGTGTCATCCACAGTGCTTGCACACAAGTAGGCACCTGATACAAATAGGTGCTCCATAGATACGGCCCGACTGATTGTTGCCCTCACAACCCTGCCTGCTACCAAAGTGAGTTTTCAGTTGTCATCTGGGCCACCTCCCAGTTCTGTGCATCTTGCGAGTTATGATCAATTAAAGTGGCCACTCTCACCATAGTAAGCCACTGTCTTCTCTATTTATAAGGCACACAGTGTGGGTTCAAGGGAAGAGGAAACAAAGAGGAGACACACACTTTAAAGCAGATGCCCCAATCCCAGCATCCATACAGACCAAGTGGCTACTGTGGGCTTCATGGGCTCTACCTCAGTGCTTCCCAAACTGTGATGTGCATCTAAACCTCCCGAGAATCTTGTTAAAACAATATTCTGATTCAGTAGGTCTTGAGTGGGACCTGAGATTCTGCATTTCTAACAGGACCCTGGATGTTCCTGATGCCACCCTTTGAGGAGCAAGGAGCAAGGGTGCTCTGGACCCCTACCTGGTCCAGGGTGTCGTAGAGTGCCAGAAGCCCACCCTGAGCCTCTCCCTCCACCTCAGCCCTGCTGCAGTCCCTCAGACCTCGACTTCAAGGAAAAAGGAAAGGGGCTGAAGCAATGGTGAGCATGGTGACCCCTGGGTGAGTCATTCCAAGTCACTTTCCTCACCCCATCCCCTGCTCCTCCCAAAGATCCTGCCTCCAAGTCTGAAGAGGAAGGCAGGGTTGAACCCCACCAAAACACTGCACAGAAAGAGGGGGATAGGCTTGCTGTTGACATGCCCCACAGTTTTCCCAAGGAACAGGCCTGCTTGGCTGCCATTTTATGTCTGGGTGCTATGACATCCCTACAGCCACAGAGTTCTCTTTATTTTTTTAAGCTTTATTTATTTATTGGCTGCTTTGGGTTTTAGTTGGGGCACGTGGGATCCTTCATTGCAGCGCGAGGGCTTCTCTCTAGCTGTGGTGATCGGGCTTCCCGTGGGGTCCAGAGTGCGTGGGCTCAGTAGTTGTGGCCCGCGGGCTCAGTTGTCCCGTGGCACGTGGGATCTTAGTTCCCCAACCAGGGATGGAACCAGCATCCCCTGCATTGCAAGATGGATTCTCAACCACTGGACCACCAGGGAAGTCCCCAGAGTTCTCTTTTTAACATAAAAGATACCTTAATTTATATAGTTTAATTATGAGATATATTTATAGTTTACATATATTTTCATTTTTACTATTATTTTGCTACCACTAAACACACCCCAAAAAGTTCATTAATATTAAATTAAAGAAAGGAAGGAAAGGGGAATTTATTGAGCTACTACTATGTGACCAATACTGTGGTATTTTCATGCATGTTATCTCACTCCTTACAATGCCCCTGCCTACATAGGTGTTATTACCCTATTTTATAGATGAGAACACTGAAGCTCAATGAGGTTGGGTAACTTATCCAGGACTACCTAGCAGGGATAGAAGCCCAGATAAGTTTGACTGAAAAGTTTCTCTCCACCATAATGATAATAAATACGAATATTTGCATTGTATTTACCATGGACCAGACACTGCTCTAAGCACATATATTAACTCATATAATCTTCACATCAACCTTATGAGGCAGGTACTAAAATCACTCCTATTTTACAGATGAAGAAACTGAGGCACAGATAGGCCAAATTACTGGCCCAAGGTCATACAGCTAATAAGTGATGGAGCTGGGATTTCAATACAGTCAGTCTGGTTCCAGAGAAGTGCTCTCAAACACTGTTCCACAATGCCTGTCAATTTCCTATCAATTTCTTAAATCTCACAATTAAGTGGAAATCACCGCCCCCATTGTTATGTTACCCTTTCCTTATTCAGTGTATACTGTACTGCCTGGAAAAATGCCCATTTGCCACATTAGTAAACACCTACATATTTGTTTTCTAACTAGGACTGCCTAGGGCTTTGGACCTTCTTCATACCCGGTGAAGGCTGGGGGGATTTCCTTGGAGAACCCTCTTCCCCATTGGCTGGAAGTTGAAGGAGTCTGAAAAAGTTTGGAGAGTCATGTGCTTCTCCATCAACCCATCACCCTATTCCACCGTGTGCAGCTGGCCTAAGACAGAGACAAAAGGGTGAGGCTGGCGGGGAATGTTTTGTCACTCTATTATTTTTCAATTCATTTCCTCTTTACCTATCACACTCCTGAGTCTTGTTTTCCTACCTGAAGGAATCCAGAGGGTGAAGGGAGCTTCATATTTCTGAGTGCACAGAAGTTGCAACCTTATGTTCCTATCCCAGCTGTCTCTCTAGCTGTGTGACTATAAGCAGGTGTTTTGAGATTTTTCTTTTAAACTTCAGTTTTCTCACCTGTAAAGTGGGGATAATGAGAATCTCCTTTAAAGGACTGCTGCATAAGAATAATGAATTTGAAGCTCAAAATGGATTAAAGACCTAAATGTAAGGCCAGAAACTATCAAACTCTTAGAAGAAAACATAGGAAGAACACTCTATGACATAAATCACAGCAAGATCCTTTCTGACCCACCTCCTAGAGTAATGGAAATAAAAACAAAAATAAACAAATGGGACCTAATGAAACTTCAAAGCTTTTGCACAGCAAAGGAAACCATAACCAAGACCAAAAGACAACCCTCAGAATGGGAGAAAACATTTGCAAATGAAGCAACTGACAAAGGATTAATCTCCAAAATTTACAAGCAGCTCATGCAGCTCAATAACAAAAAAACAAACAACCCCATCCAAAAATGGGCAGAAGACCTAAATAGACATTTCTCCAAAGAAGATATACAGAATGCCAACAAACACATGAAAGAATGCTCAACATCATTAATCATTAGAGAAATGCAAATCAAAACTACAATGAGATATCATCTCACACCAGTCAGAATGGCCATCATCAAAAAATCTAGAAACAATAAATGCTGGAGAGGGTGTGGAGAAAAGGGGACACTCTTGCACTGCTGGTGGGAATGTGAATTGGTTCAGCCACTGTGGAGAACAGTATGGAGGTTCCTTAAAAAACTACAAATAGAATTACCATATGACCCAGCAATCCCACTACTTGGCATATACCCTGAGAAAACCAAAATTCAAAAAGAGTCATGTACCAAAATGTTCATTGCAGCTCTATTTACAATAGCCAGGACATGGAAACAACCTAAGCGCCCATCATCGGATGAATGGATAAAGAAGATGTGGCACATATACACAATGGAATATTACTCAGCCTTAAAAAGAAATGAAATTGAGCTATTTGTAATGAGATGGATAGACCTAGAGTCTGTCATACAGAGTGAAGTAAGTCAGAAAGAAAAAGACAAATACCGTATGCTAACACATATATATGGAATTTAAGGGAAAAAAATGTCATGAAGAACCTAGGGGTAAGATAGGAATAAAGACGCAGACCTACTGGAGAACGGACTTGAGGATATGGGGAGGGGGAAGGGTGAGTTTTGACAGGGCGAGAGAGAGTCATGGACATATACACACTAACAAACGTAGTAAGGTAGATAGCTGGGGGGAAGCAGCCGCAAGGCACAGGGATATTAGCTCGGTGCTTTGTGACAGCCTGGAAGTGTGGGATGGGGAGAGTGGGAGGGAGGGAGATGCAAGAGGGAAGACATATGGGAACATATGTATATGTATAGCTGATTCACTTTGTTATAAAGCAGAAACTAACACACCATTGTAAAGCAATTATACCCCAATAAAGATGTTTAAAAAAAAAAAAAAAGAATTCATGAATGATCTTCATGAAGCATAATGAGACAGGACTATACACGAAAATATGCTTCTCAACTAGTTCAGATAATCCCAAAAATAAAGGGGAAGTTCGAAAAACGAAAAAAAATAATGAATTTGAGTGCCTTGCTTATCATAGGCCCATCAAGAGTAGCTATTTATTAATGCAATTTATAAATACATCCCTTCTGAGTGAATGAATGAGTTGAATGAATATAAGAGAAGGTTAAGAAGTCTAGCCTGACTCCCCCCCAAACCAGAAAACAACTCCTTTAACTTCTTTAAACATGTACATTTAGAAATTTATTATTTTGGGTGAGAACTGTGTAAAAACAGAACACTAAAGGTTGGATGAGAAACCTCCAAGGACAAACTTCCTCAACTTTATAGCTTTGCTGGGGGCTAAGCTAACTCAGCAACTGGGGATAGGACAAGCCTCTCAAACCCTCCTTTGCTTCATCCCTGACCCAGCTTCAAATTCAAGCCCAAGGCTTTCCACTGGAGACTTCCAGAATGACCGGATATATTTCTTTTGTAGGGGAGGAGGGATGAAGAGGGAGAAGGGGAGTGCATTATATGACTGCTTTCTATGAGCAGAGCAAAGCAATTAATTTTGTTGTTGCTTTTGGAAAGAAAAAAGTTATTGAAGAAACTTAAGGCCCTCTGGTAATATGAGTGCACCTACTCATAAGACTGAAAACTTTTTTGAAAAGAAGGAAGTCTGAAAGCAGAAAAGAGTTTTTCTTGTCTCTAAGAAGATAATAGACTTTAAAATAAGATGGTCGGTTTTTTATTGCTCTTTTTTATGCTTGTTATGTCTAATGAATGGGGTATTTTCATAATGAATGAATGGATTGAAAACCAATTTATCCTCCAGATCAAGGTACATCTGGTCTACTGATTGTAACATCCTTGCTTTTTTACTTTAATGGGTTGTGTTTGACTTGTAAAAATATAATAAAATGCAATTAACATCACCCATATGTTCAATGCAATGAACACATGACTCATCAGTTTTAAAACTTCTGGGACTGGGTTTCTAATGTATTTACAATGGGTCATAAAAGTGGGTGAGAGAAACTAGTCTCCCAAGTTGGGGTGTCTATTTATCATCTACTGGCATCTATGACACTTCAGAGTTAAGACAGAAATCATCCAGGAGGAAATGACTACTGTTGACTCATCAATCTATGAACTTGTTACTAATTACAGTGTCCCAGTTTCCCTATTATATAAAATGAAGTTGTCACCTGCCTGCCTCTCTGAAGTGTTTGGAAAGCCCAAGGAGATAAGAGCTGGAGTGTTTTGAAACTACAGAATACATTTTACGTGCTAAATAATAATAATAACAATAATAACAGGGAGTCTTTAATAACAGGGGTCCTTTAATAATACTCATTAAGCAGAATAACATTACTAAGCAGTAGGAACAGGACTCTGCCTTCTTAATCATTAGTTTGTATCGTGGGAAATTGGGAGGGGTGGGCACCTCGTTCAGGTGGGTTCTTGTGCCTGAGGAGGCAGAGCCCCTCAGTAAGGCTGGATCCAGCTAACGCTTGGCTGCCTTTAGGAAGACACCGTTCGTGCAGTTGAGCGAGGAGGGGACAGATGCCTCATAGTTCAACTCCTGTGCCCAGGGAACATGATTTAAATTCTTCTATTCCTAGCTGGTTGGGGGAAAGAAGGAAGGGTACTTCTGGGACCTTAAAAAGTCGTAGACAGGATGGTCTGGCCGATGCGCCAGTGTGGCCACCCAATCCTGCCACAAGATGGCGACAATCCAGCTGGAAACACCTGCCCGGGCTGGCCCTGTGGGTTTCCGGGCGGGGAAGGCTTTCCTCTCTCAGACACAAAGAAGGGATCTTTCGAGCCGGGAAGGGTGTCCAAGCGTTTGGGTGCTTGAAGAGCGGGGATTGGCAGCCTTTGCTGCGACAAAGTCGGCCCCGAGAAGAAGCAGGCGACTTCCTTCTCACATTCGTGGGCTTCAACTTCACGGGGCTGAAAAGCCTGAGGGGAATTTGTGCAAAAGCACCCGAGAAATTCCAGGTTTGACCCCTCCCTCTGCCTAGAGGCCGTCCAGATGCTTCCCGTACCGGCGACATTCCCGGGATTCCGGCAGGGGGAGCGGGTGCTTCCCGGGGCAGGGCTCGTTCAGCCCGGCTGTGCTCCCGCCCTTCGCGGCCCGGGACCCGGTTGGGAGAGCGGCTCGGACCGGCGTTGAGCGGGACAAGCCTCACCCGCCCCGCCTTTGGGGCCGCGGTGCCTTTGAGGCGCGGGACCCCGTAGTTGAGTCCCCGAGAGGGCTGCGCTCCTAGGCTTTAAATCCGGGCAGCAGCCACAAAGGCGCTCCCTCCTCTTTTCGCTGCACATTTTGCCTGGGAAAAGGTCTGCAGGCCTTCCGGAGCTTGGGGGCGGGGGTTCTCTTTGTTTTCTTCTGTTTCGTTTTGAATGCAAGGAACCGCCACACCCGCGTTTGTCTCTGTCAGGAGTAAACTTGCTTTGAAACATAGAGCTGTTAGGAAACACACAGATTCCCATCTCCAAGTCGCAGTGAGGTTCCCAGTGCCGTGTATGGGAGCCTCCGGGGCTGCCGAGCCTGGGTCTGGCCAGCCTGGCCTCCATCTTGCAACCCTTGGCCTGACTGTAGCAGCCCTGGGCAGATCCCTGCTCCTCCAGCCCGGGTCTTGGCCAGCACTGGGGAGCAGGGACGGGAAGCCCAGAACAACGACGGGATCACTGGCCCCAGCCTGGCCTCAGTTGGCCATTTATCTGATCACCCTTCTGGGGTGTAGGGTGGGAGTAACAGTGAGCGCTGATTGAACATGTGCCACAAACAATTGTTACCTTGTTTAAGCCTTACACGCTATTATTCTCTCCATTTTATAGAGGATGAAACCAAGGCTTAGAGATGTTGAGTAATTTGCCCAAAGCCACACAACTCTTAAATAGTTGGTCTGGGATTTGAAGCCATATCATTTCTCCAAAGCACCAGGCTGTAATACCTCCTTAGGCAGCTCCCACAGCAGCACTGGGAGACAACCGGGTCAAGTGTAAAGACATACTCCATGCTGTGATTGTGCTTACACTGGGGGTGGGGGAGTGGAGACCAAGGATATTTTGGACTCTTCTCGCCTTGGTGTGCTGGGCCATTCTGGCCTGCCTTCTTTCCTTCCTTCCACAATTGTTTACTGAGTGCATATTATATACCAGGGACTTGCCTAGGCCCTGAAATATCAAGGGAACAAGGCAGATGACACTTACTATGTCACCTTTGGCAAGTCCCTTAATGTGCTAGTTTTTAAGCTATTGTCTCTCACCCCCACCCATCTTCTGTATGTGGCTTTAAACACTGCGGCTGGGGATTCTGCAAACCACATTTCTCCTTTGCCGCTGCTCTCTGTTAAGCTCTGCCAATAGGGGCACTTGAGGGAGACTCAAGGCAGGAGGAGGAGGAAGGACACACTCCTTTCTGCTGGCTTGCTATCCCTATCAGATTCACCCCAGCATCAGTGGTAGGTTGTGGCCTCCATGCTCCTTCAGCACCCCTATGCAGTATCATTGTGCCCCTCAGGTGTATCAGCATCAGGGGGGCAGCCACCCCTCTGCAGTCTGAGCCCAGGCTCTGGGGGGCCCTCCTCTGACCTCCTAGGTTTTCGTAACCCAACCTCTTTCCTTCGTTTTCTGGTCCTGGGATGGTAACTGTTTTCTCCAGTTACTATCTCTGTTACATCAATGTTCCTTTTTTCCCCAGTCCTCCAATACCTATAACCAGTGATGTGCTGGTAAATATTTAATAACCAGCTCTCCAGGAAAACAAAAACAAAAAGAAACCTGATTTGTAATATATACGATTTTTGTAATATAGATCATTCGCCATGTATAATTTTCAACTATCAAGATGGCATCGCTGAATTTCACAAGCTGGTGTGAACAGTTTGAGTACACAAATGCCTGCAACCAATCCCCTATAATGAATTCTCTCTCTTGAAGGACCTAATATGCTTTCTGTTTTCATGACTGGGCCCTGACTGATAACACTTAAGCTTCTGGGAATTGATTTTTTTACTGTAAAATGGAACTACTACCATTTCTTCCATCTGACTCACAAGAGTTGTTGGGACAATATGACATAACACAAATAAAACACTCTGAAAACTACTTTTTAAAATTGGGGACTATAACACAATTCTTGGGCATTTCTTCTAGAAGGATATAAAGCTGGGATGATGAAAGTAGGCAAAATATTTTAATGATAGCTCACAGAGGTGTTCCAGGTGCCTTTAGAACCCAGGGTGACCTCAGACAAGGTGTGGAGTCTGGTGACTCAGAATCAGGGCTGTGGTCACGGCAGTAACTGGGCTATGATGTTACTACGTGTGTGGAGATTGTTTTTCAAGGACTCTAGGACTAAATATTGTGCAAATCAAGAAGGCACGCAAAACCAAGGGGTAGACAATTGATATCATCTAACTAACAGCACATATGTGGAGCAGCACTGGAGTTTTTACACATTGCACTACTCAGTTGTACAAAGGAAATAAAACTTCTTTATCTTTCCATAACTGATCTAATTTCCCCCTCAAATTCCCAACCCATGAGTAGTGAGAGATGGAAAAGTTTCAAATCATCCGTATCTCCATTTGTTCCATTTAAATAATCTCTTTTGAATGATCCAGAGTTTGCAAAAATGCTCAGTTCTCTCCATTTCCTCTCCCACTCCTTTTTAAAAGACATTTGGGGTAAGTGGGAGATTATATGACCTCACAGCACCAGGAGAGAGGAGGACTCAGATCCACATGTTTCCTGCTTCCTAGCCTGGCCTCTGGACTGGCCTCATCCAATCTTTTGTTTCTCACTGGCACACATACCTGGAGCCTGAGTTCTCAGACACATTCCTTCTGATTTAAAAAAGCATCTACATACTGGCGTTTTTTTCATCCTTACTCCAGATTGGCTATTCCATCAGGCCTAAGCCCCTTTGTGTTACCTTACTAAGGCAGTTGGGAATTCCTAGATACTCTGTATGCCACACACAGGCTATAGAGAACTGCCTCTGCTCTCCTGCCTTCTCTGAGACCACACCATCATTGTTTCCAGGTTGGATATAGAGAAGCTAAAGTCTGGGCTCCTAGAGGCCTGCAGCCTCTCCAGATCATGCCCTGAGAATGGAGTCACCAAATCCAATTAACCTGGGCTCCCCGATGGCCAGCCAGATGTCTCTACAGTCTCCTCACCTTGAGGTTCAGCCAGGAAGGAGGGCCTAGAACCCCGGCATTGGCATTTGACCATCTCTATCTCCCTCTGGATCTACTGTCGCCTTTTCCACACATGTCCATCTTCAGAATGAACAATCCTCACCATAGCCTCCTATCCTGTGGGACACCAGGCCTCATGGATAACAGCTAAAGGAGTATCTTCTCTATTCTGGTCTGGGTTGATATGGGAGCCTCAGTAACTCTAGGATCTATGAGTTACAGAGGATGAAAATAACATTGGTTTAGTACTCTCAAAATATCGTCCCTATTATATATGTATACTTCAAAACAACAATCAACAAAAACAGAATACAGTAACAATTCTGACCAATGTTCTACCAATAATAAAGTATTTTTATAGTTAAATAAAAATCCTTGGTTCCTCTGCTTACTAAAGTCATGCATACTTATTATAAAACCAACAAAACAACCTAAAATACAGTTCTAAATGTTCAATGAAGAGAGGAGAGTTCCTCAGTTCTGGTTTGGCCAAGGCCCACTGCTCATGGAACAGCACAGCTTACAAGAGATTTCTCCTTTAGAAGGTGCCGGGGTCTGTTCAGGGGCTAGCAGCATTGTCCTTTCTAAGCCACTGGCAATCTCTCTTCCTTTTGAGAGCCAGAGCCCAGCAAGGATATTTTCCCTTGAGTTTGGGGATTATGAGCTAGAGAAAAAGAATATAGCCCAGGGACTGAGCTGAAAGGTGGGATGTGTATGAGGAGTAGGGGAATCACAGATGCAAAATTTGGTATAAAATGTGTGTTTCTGGAACCAACCTGGATTGGATTTCCAACTGAGCTTCTGCCATATCTTTCTTTATGAACACAAATGCATTCTGGTTTATTTGGGTATGTTCTACCGTGTTTGATGATGTTTATAGAATGGGGTGAAGATACAAGTACTGTGGTGCCCCTTCTCAGTTACAATATTCTGGAAGGACAGTGGGCTCCTGGGCCCCAATATAAAATATATACTTTGATAAGCACCATGTGCTTTCACTTCCAATCTCCCATTTGATCCTCCAAACACGCCCATGCCGTAGCTAACTCTATTTAACAAATGAGAGAACAAGAAGGCCCATAAAGGTGAAATGACTGCCCCAAATCTCATAGAAGGTGGAAAGTAGAACTGGGACCACACCATCAAGCCATCAGCCACTGTAGCTGCCCCTGATGGTGCACCTGAGGGGAATTCAGGATGGAGAAAAACAGGATACTAGCCCTAGATAGTTAAGATGCCTTTCAAAGGAATAATTTCAATGAGCCCAGACTCTTGCACCTTTCCATACATAGAAAAGCACTGAAGTCATTAACTTGAGAAGTCTGTTTTTTTATGACTAGAAGCAATCTTTTGATATTTGACTACATGTTTTCAGCAAAACTCCTACATAAGCTGGCTCCTTTCTTACCTTTTTGGAACAGTCCTCAGAGCTATCTGAGAAGCTGTCTCCCAGGCTATAGTCCTCTGTAAGGTCCCAGAATAAAACACTCAACTTTTAGGTTGTGCGTTTTTTTTTGTTTGTTGGTTTGTTTTCAGGTGATACCTAGGACGCCTAATTCTCAGTCCAGGTCTCTTTTCTCTACACCGGGTTGACCCCATAAGGCAAATAAGGAAGAGCCAACTCACTTCCCTTCAGTCTCTTTCCGAGGCTGGGTATTCCAGAGCGAAGCTGAGGCTTGCCAGCCTTTGTGCTACTCTGCCCCAAAGCTAGGGAATTAGTGTAGAAATCACAGTGACCAAATATCCAAGTTGGCCTCTTTGTGTTGTTCCCTCATCCTCCTTTCCCCACTTGACAGATGACACCGCTGAAACCCAGAGAGGCAAAAAGTGTTGATCAAAGAGGAACTTGAACAGGAGAACAGAAGAGGTTGCAGTACTTAGTCAGTCTGGGAGGTTAGGGTATGATTCGTGCTGGGGTGGGGACAAGTGGAGATAAGGAACAGAACAGCCAGGGACTGAAGACAGGATTCCTGGGCTGTCAGGAATCAAAACCCTGAGGGTCAAAACCCAGGCAGTTCCCGGTGGGTATTAAGTCAGTACTTTTGCATGTCCCCATCCTAGTCTGCCTTCAGTATCTTCTTTCTCCCCGCTGAGCCCAGGGTTCTATTTCCTCCAAGGAGGAAATCTGCATTATATGTAATATTTGTGATAAAGGCCTTGATAAGCTTTTAATAGCCAAAAAAATGAATTAGTAATTACCAGAGAACTTTTTCGATTTCTCTTCAAATCATACTACCACTGCAAATTCTTTTGGGGGAAGTATAAGGGTATATATTAAAATATTTAAAATATCTAGTAAGAGTACACTACTCATAAGTCCATCCCTGGGACCAATTATGAAGTTAATAAGAGAAAGGAAGAGTGGGTTGTTCACAGCTGAATGAGATCTCTCTCTCTAGTCTATTCTATTCTGGGCCAGCAACATCAGCATCACCTGGGAGCTGGTTAAAAATGCAAATTCCTGGGCCCCAAACCTACTGAATCAGACACTCCGGGGGTGAAGCCCAGCAATCTGTGTTTTAACAAGCCCTCCAAGTGATTCTTATGCTCCCTCGAGTGGTTCTTAGTCTGGACTGTATATTGGAAAGCAGGTTTCCCCTGCTTTCGGGAAGTAGAATGTTCCTATGAAACCACTTGAAGCCAAGATGGTGTAAATCAAAAAAGCAATTACCTTAGGGTGCATCTTGCTTGCGGATGCACTAAATAAATCAAGATAACGCACAGATACTCACAGACACAGTTCAGAGCTCTGGCAGCTTGATGCTGAGATGCTGAGTACGGTTCCCGGAGAAGGGGCTTGATGGTGCCACTCTCACTGCTTGGGGTGAAACTCTGCCTCTTTAACTGCTCCCTGCAAAACAAATGCTTGATGTTATTTTAGCTTTTCACCATTTTCTGTAAAAGCGAAAATCCTCCCTGGATTTTTTTTGTTGTTTTTAGCAAAAACAGGTACTAACATAGTCTTTTGTAAAAGTGATGTGGTGGAAAGGGAACTTTCAAAAATTGGGGGATACCTGTATTACCGTCACCTGGCAGTATTTAAAAAATCCTCATGTCCAGGCCTTACCCAAGAACATCCAAATTAGAAATTCTGAGAGTGAGACCTAGGCTTCTGCATTTTCCTGTGGTTTCCCTAGTGGTTCCAATGTGCAGACAAGGTTAAGAATCACTGCCACAGAGATTTCTCCAGAAACTGGTAATATCACTTGGGGCTGTTTTACTTATTTATTCCACAAATAGTGAGCACCTACTCTCTGCCAGACCCTATACTTCTTACTATACAAAGATGAATAAGTAGATTGGCCTCAAGAGAGACATAGAAACACATATTTCAGTGCAGCAGTGGGAGCTCCAGAGGAAGGGGTGGGTATAATCTTGTCTACTATCTACTCCCTCTTCTATTCTTTGACATCAAACACTGACAAGAATGTAGAGCCACAAGAACTCTCATTCATTGCTGGTAGGAATGCAAAATGGTACAGGCACTTTGGAAGATAGGGTAAAACTAAACATACTCTCACCATATGATTCAGCAGTCTTGCTCCTTGAAATTTACCAAAATGAGTTGAAAACTTATGTCCATGCAAAACTTGCACACAATTGTTATGGAGGCATTATTCATAATAGCCAAAACTTGAAAGCAAGATGTGCTTTAATATATGAATGGATAAATAAACTGTATGTAGTACATCAATACAATGGAATATTATCCAGTGATAAAAAGAATTGAGCTATTGACATTTCTCTAAGGAAGATATACAAATGGACAGCAAGCATGAAAAGATATTCGACATCATTAATTATTAAGGAAATGCAAATCAAAACCGTAATGAGATATCACCTCACACCCACTAGGATGGTTACTATTTAAAAAAAAAAAAAGAACACAGAAAATAACAAGTGTTGGTGAGGTTGTAAAGAAATTGGAACCCTTGTGCACTGTTGGTGAGCATGTAAAATAGTGCAACTGCTATGGAAAGCAGTATGGAAGTTCCTCAAGAAATTAAAAATAAAATTACCATATGATCCAACAGTTACACTTCTAGGTATATACCCCCCAAAATTGAAAGCAAGGTCTCAAAGAAATATTTGTACACCCATGTTCATAGCAGCATTATTCACAATAGCAAAAAGGTGGAAGCAACTCAATTGTCCATTGATGGATGAATAGATAAACAAAATGTTGTATATATATGCAATGGAGTATTATTCAGTATTCAGTATTATTATTAAAAAGGAAGGAAATTCGAACACATGCTACAACATGCATAAACTTTAAGGACATTATACTAAGTGAAATAAATCAGTCACAGGAAGACAAATACTCTAGGATTCCACTTATATGAGGTACTTAGAGTTGTCAAATTCAAAGAGACAGAAAGAATGATCATTGCTAGAGGCTAGAAAGAGGGGCAAGTGAGTTGTTTAATGGGTACAGAGTTTCAATTTTGCAAGATGAAAAGAGTTCTGGATATTGATTGCATACCACTGTAAATGTACTTAACGCTACTGAACTGTACACCCAAAAATAGTGAGGATAGTAAATTTTGTGTTTGTGTATTTAACACGGTTTTTAAAACTTAGAAGCAATGTCAGGGCGGTGGATACACTAGGGATCATAAGCCTCTAGGCTTTGTTTAAGAAATAAAAAAGGAAACTGAGATCAGGCTGACAGAAATGTAATTTATTAACCACACCATTTGTTATTTAGGTTTTTTATACCCATAGACCATTTTTGCTGGCTTCTGGGTTTGCCTAGGGTGACAAGAATAAGATCATCCATATCACATTGTCAGCGTTAAAGGAGAAAGCCTTTAGAAAGACCTAAAACACAGAAGCTGATATGGGCCATATAACAAGAAAGGACTTGGACAGATGTCATGGAAGTGGTGAAATGCCAGAGGACCAAAATTTGAGAGAAAAAATGGATTCTAAACTCTACAGTTAAGGAGTATATCATGATAAGAGAAAGTAGCAAGAACATCCACCTTGGGAAGGGAGAAGTTATTAGCCAGCTCTGGGATACTTTCCCAGGATTTACTCATTCCTTTGTATTACTTTTGAACAACTTATGAATCAGCCATAATACTTAGTTGAAGTAAAATATAACCAACAACAGCAAAAACAAAAAGACCTGTAAACTTGAGAGCCAGAGGGGAAAATGATGAAAATAGAAGGAGTGGTTATAAAATAATATGACTAGTCTTCCCCCCACTCCCTGCAACCCCCATAAAGACATTAAAATGTTACACACCCAAGTGAACATTTGTCCTTTTTTAAAGAAGTCAATCTGAACTTCTTGGAAGCATTTGCCACTCATTCCAAAGATTCTGCCCTTGTGTCTAGCACTTTGGCGAACTCATATACTGGCATTTGCTTTTGACTGCTTTCAGTGGTGGCAAACCATCCCTTGGGGGGGTCAAGCTTGAGTTTTATAACTGTGCTGGTATTGTGCGTCAGCAACGTAGTCAGATGAACTACATTTCCCAGAACACCCTTCCATGTACACAGCTGGCTTAGGGTTGGTCGTGAGAGAATTTGCAGGTTGGTATAGGGTATAAGGTGTCACTGCAGCTTGCACACACTGTTGTTGATCCAGGGGCCTCCCCTTGTGGGCCTGGTGCTGCAGCAAGGCTCAGAGGAGCTGCCACTGCATTGCCTGCTCCAGCTTCTCTGACTCCAGGGTCAGATACCAGACACAGGTGCAGCTCTGGGGCAAAGCTTCTTCTGTGGGTCATGCTCATAATCAGTGATGGTGGTAGTGACAGACCCATGTGGAGTCCTGTTTGTTTTCCTTCTCCCACTCTTCATGTTATATTTTATTCCCAGCTGATGATATAAAGAGACCTCAGACCCATTCCAGATGCAGTGTCAACATGCATCTTCACCAGCTCCCACAACTGTGTAAAGTCTAATCCATAAAATAAATCCCTTGTTCTGTATCACTCATAGTGCCTCTGCTTTTCTGATTGAACATTTACAGTTACATATAAAAGTCATTTGGAGTCAAGTCTGAAAAATAAGGTAGATGAACAAGCTAAGTAAATATTATTTGGGGCCAAAAATTCAGGGTCACAATAAAGAACAATTCTATTTCTTTTACAGTGCATAAAATGGATTTGACGCCCATTCCCAAAGATGAGTTCCAAAATGATTTCACATGAGGATTATTTGGAGGGATAATATTCATTTGGACACACTTTGCAATGTTTATTTTAATCTCCTCTTTTATTTGCTTATAGTCACTCTCCCCTATATCCTGTTTTTCAGAGGACAACGTGACACACAGTAAATGATGGCAGGCGGAACGCAACCAAGTAACAGATTGTGTAGTGCTGGCTTGGAATGTTGTAGAATCTTAGGGAGAAAAGAAGAGTCTGGAGACAGCGAAAGTTTCAGAGACCAGGTGAGATGTGATTGAAACAAGGAATGGACTTTTAGACAGGAGATCAGCAGAAGCCAAAGTACAGAGGTGATGTGGAACAGGGAGATGGAGTGACAGTCCATCTTGAGGAATGTGAATTCAGGGAGTAAAATTTGTCAGTCTTCTTCTCACTGACACAACCAAAATCAAACTTTTTCCTGAAATATGATCTCCTCCATATCTGGGCTCTGCTCATTCTTCAGTCTCATTTCCTCCCCCCCATCCCTAACTTGCCTTCTATATTAAGGAACTTGAAGTGCTCCAATATTCATTTGTTCATTCAGCAAACAACAAAATCCCTACTGTGTGCCAGGCACTGTGCTAGAAGGTAAGGGTACAGGCCTTCATAAAGCTTATTATCTAATGGGAGAGGTTAAGTAGGTAAATAGGCAATTATAACGCAGCATGACAGCGTTATGGAGCAAATAGGGGGTGAGGGTCTAGGAAGGCTTCCACAGAAGAGACTTCAAACCTGACACCTGAATGATGAGTTAGAGTTAACCACACTAAGAAGCGGGTAGGGAGGTCTTACGAAGAATGATGGGACAATGGGAGCAGCCCGTGCAAAGGCACCAAAGACTGAGAGAGTGTGTACTTTGGAGGAACTGAAAGTAGTTTCCTGTGATTGGAGGCTGAGAATGGAGAGAGCCGAGGCTGCAGAGCAAGCAGGGGGCAAGTCACGCAGGGCCTTGTAAACGGTGTTAGAGTCTAGGATTTAACCCTAGGAAAATGGGGACATGGGAAGCAAGGAATAGTGCATCCCATTTTTGTTTTAGAGATATCATTCTGGCTGTAAAGCAGAGAGTGGTTTGAGGTTGGTGGGGAGAATGAAAGCAACGCTGGAATTAGATGACCAAGATGCAGAGGGAGAATGACCTCAACTAACCTAGAGGCAGTGGAAGCAGGATTCCAGCCCCTACCCTGAAGATGTGGATTCAGCAGGCTGAGGGTGGGGTCCAGGCTCATAATTTGCGGGGCCCAGTGCAAAATGAAAATACAGGCCCCTTTGTTTAAAAAGCAGGAAACGTGTTTTTTCTTGTTTCTATGGTCTCTCTTTCCATCTGTCATTGTGTTTTCTTAGTTGTTATTTAATGTTTCAGTCCCTTAGGCATGGGGATACTTTCTGGGCAGGTACAGATCTCATAATGCTCCAAGTGCCAGGCCCAACACCTGAAAAGTGCTTAATATCGTTAGTCACCAGGATTATGCAAATAGGCTAAAATTTAAAAGAAGACACACAGATGGCCAACAAGCACATGAAAAGCACAACAAGCACATGCTCAACATTGCTAATTATTAGAGAAATGCAGCTCAGAACTACGATGAGGTATCACCTCACACCCGTCAGAATGGCCATCATCAAAAAGTCTACAATTAATAAATGCTGGAGAGGGTGTGGAGAGAAAGGAACCCTCCTATACTGTTGGTGGGAATGTCAGTTGGTGCAGCTACTATGAGAATAGTATGGAGGTTTCTTACAAAACTAAAAATAGAGGAAGAAGATGTGAGGATGCAAGTGGAGGCTGGAGCGATGCAAGGTCAGGAACCAAGGAATGTGGTAAACCTCTAGAAGCTGGAAAAGGCTCTGAAATGGACTCTCCCCTAGAACCTCCAAAAGAACAAGCCTTCGACTTTCATTGTGCAAGACCCATTTTGGACTCTGACCTCCAGAACTCTGCTGTAGACTCCTTACCCTGCATGTGTGATGAAATGCTGTGAGGTCAGCCATAAACCTTCAAGAACTAAGGCTCCCACCCAGGTGGAGGACAGAATGATGATGTTGACCCTCCTGACTTCAATCAACTAAGGCTTGGACTCTGTCGACCTTTGCCCCAATTCTATGCTGAATTCTCCTCTGCTCAAGCACCCTCATGAATATGCATGTACTGTTAGCTTAAAACGTCCCCAATTTTGCTTTTCAGGGAGACACCGCTTTGGGAAAATCCCTAGTGTTCTCCTTACTTGCTGCAAGTAATAATAAATCCTTCCTTCTCCTCCCCTCCCTGCAAAAAAAAAAAGAAACTAAACTAAACTAAAAATAGAGCTATCATATGATCCAACAATGCCACTCTTGGGTATATATCCAGAACAGATAAAACTCTAATTTGAAAAGATACATGCACCTCAATGTTCACTGCAGCACTATGTACAATAGCCAAGACATGGAAGCAAGCTAAGTGTCCATCAACAGATGAATGGATAAAGAAGATATGGTGTATATATATACAATGGAATATTAATCAGCCAACAAAAGGAATGAAATAATGCCATTTGCAGCAACATGGATGGAACTAGAGATTATCATACTAAGTGAAGTACGTCAGACAGAGAAAGATAAATATCATATGATATCACTTATATGTGGAATCTTAAAAATGATACAAATGAAATTTTCTACAAAACAGAAATAGAATCACAGACATAGAAAACAAACTTATGGTTACAAAAGGGAAAAGTGAGGGTAAATTAAGAGTTTGGGGGCGTTCCCTGGTGGTGAAGTGGTTAAAAATATGCCTGCCAATGCAGGGGACACGAGTTCGAGCCCTGGTCCAGGAAGATCCCACATGCCGTGGAGCAACTAAGCCAATGAGCCACAACTACTAAGCCTGTGCTCTGGAGCCCGTGAGCCACAACTACTGGGCCTGCCTGCCACAACTACTGGGCCCGTGCACCACAACTACTGAAGCTCATGCACCTAGAGCCCATGCTCCTCAGCAAGAGAAGCCACCGCAATGAGAAGCCCGCGCACCACAACCAAGAATAGCTCCCACTAGCTGCAACTAGAGAAAACCCGTGTGCAGCAATGAAGATCTAACACAGCCATAAATAAATAAATAAACAAACAAATAAATAAATAAGTTATTACTGTTTAAAAAGAAAAAAGAGTTTGGGATTAACAGATACACACTACTATACATAAAATAGATGAACAACAAGGACCTACTATATAGCACAGGGAACTATGTTCAATAACTTATAATAGCCTGTAATTAAAAATAATCTGAAAAAGAATATATATCTATATCTATATAAATCACTTTTCTGTACACCTTAAGCTAACACAACATTGTAAATTAACTATACTTCAATTAAAAACAAAAGACTAACCATACCAAGTGTTGCCAAGGATGTATTTAGAGTGTAAATGGGCTCAGTCATTTTGGGAACATTGACAGTAACTACTAAACTTAAACCTCCCTTATGACTCAGCAATTCAACTCTATTCAACTGTGTGTGTTCATCAACAGAGATGTATACGAATATTCATAGATCTTCATTCACAATAACTGAAACCCAGATGTTTTCTATGGCCTGGAGATGACCATCAGTCCATCTTTGATCTAAAAACTCTAAATTCTATACCTTCAAGAAAAAGTGGACAATGGGGAAAATTATGGGGACCCTTCATAAAATGTCTATTCCATACAGGGTACTTCAGGCAAGGATGGGGCTGCTTACTGGCTGGTAAGATTTTTTAAGGTTCCACGTTGTCCTCCACAGGCCGACAGGCTCACAGACTTGGCCTTGACTTCCTCCCTGGACTGGACTTTTCTTCTGAATTTTTCAGATCAAGTGAAATAACAAATTGTCACCAGACCTAGAATGCTCACTCCTTTTAGGAGTGGGGAGTTGGTTCCAGCCAGTTATGAAGTCTGGGTAGAGAATGTGAATGTTTCCTTTGAGAAGCAATATTAGCCTTAGGTTTGCTTCCAGCATGTGTTTTGGGTTTTCTCCCAGAGGTTTCAGTGAGGAATCACATGTCTCAGAGGTGAAAGTAAAAAAAACATTTGAGTCTTAAAAATCACACTGGGTTGGAAACTATGTAGTTAGCTTTTTGTGCTAAAAACAATTTTTAAAAAAAATTTCAAGTGTTTTTGTTTTTTCTCTCATTAAAAAAGTATGTGGCTTTATATACACATACACACTGAGGGGCGGTGTGGGGAGGTGTTCAGAACAAGATGTTTCTCATTCCATTTGTTTCAAGCAATAACTCAAAAGGCTCTGGAGAAAATAAACCATACATAAATAGTAGAAAACAGACTGCATCTTGTTGCTATGGCAATGCCCTACTTATATCACATTAAGCTGATTCATGTCTTTTCTCACCTCACTGTTAATAAATTATAGTAGCTGATGAGAATTAAGCTGGCTGGAAGAGTTGGCATGGGCAAGTTGCATATTAATTTGTCATCCAATCCTGGATATCCCTTAATCTTTTTTTTTTTGAGGAGAAAGCTACCTTTTATCTAACAATATATTTTTTAAAAATATTTTTATTGTCTTTTTTTTCTCTAAAAACTATGTCAACAGGAGTTTCAGGTTTAGATAATGGTTGCTTCCTGGCTGTTCCAGTAAGGCTTATGACTCTTGTGGAAGGAGAAAATGCACATGCGCAACAGAGCTGGGAAAGTTCCCTTGTTTCTTTTCCTGCTCCTTAACCCTTTTCACTTCTCTGTGCTTTTAGGGGCTTTAAACAAGCCTCTTCTCTTTTCAGCTGCCTTAATTCATACACATCTACACACACCCCAAGAGTAACAAAGTTAAAAGACAAAAAACTAGGTTGATAGATAACAAAACAGGGAAAATATTGGCAACACACATAACAGGTAATGGACTAATTTCATTAATATGCCAAAAAATAAAACAACAAACAAACCATAAATTAAATTAAACAGAAAACCAAACCATAACAACAAATGAATGGACAACCCACTAGAAAATGAGCAAAGGATATGAAAATCAGTTCATTGCAAAAGAGAGGCCAACAAATATCTAAAAATCTGCTCAATTTCAATCATTATTAGAGAAATTAAAATAGCAAAGATGTGCAAATTTTCCTCCATGTTAGATAAGGGAATATTGAAAAGCTCCATGATTTGGCAATGGATATGATGGGGGGGAAACAGACCCTTTTAGACACTGTTCATAGTAGTATAATTTGGCATAACTTTCATGGAAATAAATGCAGCTGTACTTATCACAATTTTAAACGCATGTACTCTTTAACCCAGAAGTCCCACTTCAATGAATTTATTTATAAATATATTTGCATAAGTGATTAAAATGTTTTTACAACATTCATTGCAACACTGATTGTACTAGCAAACAAAAACAACAAAAAATCCCAACCTAGACAGGACTTAAATGCCCATCAATAGATGACTGGTTAATAAAACTGATTCATTCATCCTATCAGCTGTTTAAAAAGGGAAGAATTTGCAGCTACAAATTGCCAAGTTTTTGAACTGTGTTTATAATATGATCCCATTTATGTTAAAATATATAGATGTATATATATATATATATGCTCCTATATACACAAATTGAGAAAATATAACTTTCATTTTCCACTCTTTTGCACTGTTTCAATTATTTTTAAACATGAAGACATATTACCTTTATGATAAAAAGCCTTTAAGCAGCATGTACACACACACACACTTGTGTGTGCATATACATTTTCATATATATGTCATCTTTTTGTCACCATGAAGAGTTAGAAGATATATAAGATAGTTTTGCCCACAGTATAGCTGGGAAGACATAAAATTAATAAAAAATACAAAGAATACCACACAATGGAATTGGTCATGTCCCAGTGGTATTCTAGGAAGTAAGAGAAGGAAAGTTACTATGACTGCAGTTAAGCATAGAAGATAGAGGCATGAGCATTTGGCAGCATCTGGGTACAAGACACTCCAAGATGTCACTAAGAGGAGTGCTCGCTACAGAGAAGAGTGGTGCTGGGTCAGCCTTACAGATGAATCACCCTCTGCAAGTCTCCTCTTTGGCTATAAGTGGTATAAGACTGTGATGAAAATTATACCTGTCCTGCCTTTGGAAACTCCCTGCCTGCTGGCTGTAAAAAAGCACTGCTGGCTGGTTTCTGTTAGGAAATGTCCAAGGTCCGGTAGACAGAGAGAAACTGTTTCATAATTAGTGTTGACCTGTGCATCAGTCGGTCAGGAGATCAAACTTTGTGTGGTGTTGATCCCTACTATTTGGACCTACTGCTTGAAACTCTGCATTAGTGGGAAATCCCTTTGGTTACTTTTACCTTTCTGGAGAAGCTAAGAATAATGATTAGGAGCATGGACTGCAGAACTGAACTGGATATAAATCCTGGGTGCATCAACTACTAGCTGTGTGTCCTTGGGAAAATCACCTAAACTCTCTGTGTCATGGGTTTCTATTTTGTCAAATGGGACTAATTATAGTTATCAATAATCTCATAGAGTTGTTTGAGGATCAAATGGCTGAATCACATACAAAGCAGGAAGAATAGTCTCTGGACACACAGTAGTTATTCACAATATTACTCACTCTCACTAGAGACAACAAGAATATCCTAACAACAAGTTTCCAGAGAGAAAAAAAAATCTCACACAACACATAGTGAATAAGAAAATAATGACAGTGATAAGAGAATAATGTATAAGTAGTAACATTGGAAGCCAGAAGAAAAGGAATGATACCCACAAAATTAATTTCCACTTAGAATGTCATGCCCTGGCAAATCAAGCCTGAGGACATGATAAAGATAGTTTCAGACATGCAAAGTCCCAAACTTTTTACTCTCAAGTGGTCTTTCTCAGGAAGCTGCTGGTATATATGTTTCATCAAAAAGAGGGACTAAATCAAAAAGGAAGTTGTGGAAACCTGAAGCAGAGGACCCAGGGCAGGAAAGCAGTAAAGGAATTCCCAGGTTGAGAGCTGTGCTGCAGGCCAGGAGGACACCAGCATAGACCGCAGGAGAGACATGGAAAGGAGATTATCTAACAGGTTTGACTGTGTGCGAAATTGTACGGAAAGGCCCTCTTCAGAGGTATTGGGGGATATTGGAAGACCTAGCAGTAGGTTCAGGGAAAAGGAAGCAAATGAAAAGATAGGCAATGAATAAAGACAAGAAAATCAAAGTATCTTGCAAGAAAGGAAATATAATAAGAGTATGCCACTCAGCTCAGCAGTGTGCAAGATTTATTTAACACAAAAATGAGTATGGATTTTTTTTAAAAAAGATATATTAGAGAATGGGGAAAAGAGTAGAAAGTGTTTGAAAGTTAAAATATTCAGCTACCATAATAGGAAAACAGTGGATTATACATAAATCGACAAAACAAGAGAGAGTAGTATATGTTCATTATTTGGAAACATGGTGACAAACGACAGAAGATATATCAAGTGGATGCCTTTAGGGTTGGGACAGGAGGGGCAGTCAAGACAGTGACTGGTGTTTTCTTTATTATATCACTGTGAGTACCATTTGAGTTTATAAGTTTACATAAATTTTTAAGTATTCTGCAAATCTAAGGTTTTGACACTTCCAAAATGACAATGTTTCAACTTTAGTTCAGTGTCTATGAGGCCGTAAGAAACTGATGTCTTAAAATCAGTGGATATGTTTAAAGATTCTGTTCTAACAAAAAGAGACAAGTAGAGGAAATGTAAGCCTTTTATTATCATTACTTTTCATCTAACTTTCTAGATTTAGCCTTCAAGAGGTTCATTAATGTCTCAAAACTTTATCATCTTATATTCTTATTTTATTAAAATCTGTTTAAGGGCACAGTAAAAGATGGGAAGTTTACATAACTGTGACACTAAAACCAGGATATTGGGGGAAAAAAGAAGCCATAGCTCAAACTCACATAAGATATAGATATAAAAATCCTAACTCATTACAACAAATTAAATGTAATAAGAGTACGTTAAAAAGATAAATATGTTTTGAGCAATTAGCATTATTCCCAGAATGTAAAGTTGGCTAAAAATTAGGAAATTTATAACTCAACATCAAAAAAACACACAACCCGATTAAAAAATGGACAGAAGACCTTAAGAAACATTTTTCCAAAGAAGATGTACAGATGGTCAATGAAACAGTGTTCATGAAAAAGAGGCACATGAAAATATGCTCAACGTTGTTAAGCATCAGAGAAATGCAAATTAAAACTGCAATGAGATATCACCTCACACCTGTCAGAATGGCTATCATCAAAAAAACACAAATAACAAGTGTTGGCAGGAATGGGAGAAAAGGGAACCCTCATACATTGTTGGTGGGAATGTAAATTGGTGCAGCTACTGAGGAAAACAGTATGGAGGTTTCTCAAAAAACTAAAAATAGGGCTTCCCTGGTGGTGCAGTGGTTGAGAGTCCACCTGTCGACTTAGGGGACACGGGTTCGTGCCCCAGTCCGGGAAGATCCCACATGCCGCGGAGCGGCTAGGCCCGTGAGCCATGGCCGCTGAGCCTGCACTCCGCAATGGGAGAGGCCACAACAGTGAGAGGCCCGCGTACCAAAAAAAAAAAACCTAAAAATAGAACTACCATATGACCCAGCAATTCTACTCCTGCGTATACATCCTCAAAAAACAAAAACACTAATTCAAAAAGATACATGCACTCCAATGTTCACAGCAGCATTATTTACAGTTGCCAAGATATGGAAGCAACCTAAATGTCCATCAACAGATGAATGGATAAAGAAGATGTGGCATATATACACAATGGATTACTACTCAGCCATAAAAAAAAGAATTAATTTTGCCATTTGCAACAACATGGATGGATCTGAGGGTATTATGCTTAGTGAAATAAGTCAGACAGAGAAAGACAAATACTGTATGATATCACTTATACGTGGAACCTAAAAAATAAAACAAACTAGTGAATATAACAAAAAAGAAACAGACTCATAGATAAAGAAAACAAACTTGTGGTTACCAGTAGGGAGAGGGAAGTAGGGAGGGGCAAGAAAGGGGTAGGGGATTAAGAGGTACAAACTACTATACTATGTATAAAATAAATAAACTACAAGGACATATAGTACAACACAGGAAATACAGCCAATATTTTATAGTAACTATAAATGGAGCATAACCTTTAAAAATTGTGAATCCCTATGTTGTACACCTGTACACTTGAAACTTATATAATACTGTACACCAAGTATACCTCAATTTTAAAAAATTAAGAAATTCACTATATTAATAGACTACATGAGAAAAACGATGTGATCCTTATAAGTACAGAAAAGAAGTTTGATAAAATTTAACATCTATTATTAATCAAAACTCAAACTAGAACTGCATGGAACTTAACTTGAGAAGGGACATTTTTCAAAAACTAATAGCAAATATCTTGCTTTTTGGTGAACTACAAGTGGCATTCCCCAACTTCTTGGGAAAGCCCATTAAGATCAGGAACAAGACCAGGAAGATAAGAGATGTTATTTAACATTATTCTGAAGGCCCATGTCAAAATAATAACATAAGAAGAGGAAGCAGGAGGTTCAATTATAGAAAAGACAGATATAAAATTGTCATTACTTGCTGCTGATATGATCATCTATTGAGAAAATATGAAAGAATTAACTGAAAAACCTAGGATTAATAGGAAAGTTTAATAAAAAGTCAGATTACTAGATAGCTATCCCCCCATCAACTTTCACATATGCCAAACATGACCAATTAGAAAATGTAATGAAAAAAATTGCATTCATAATAGCATCAAATACTATAAACTACCTATGAATAAATGGAAATTCAAAATATGATTCCCCATTAAAAAGTTTTGCAGAAAATGGGGCAAAATGTAAACAATTGGTAAAGGTATATCTTATACCATTCTTGCAAATTTTCTGTACTTTAGAAACCATATCAAAATAAAAAGTTACCCCCAAATTCAAGAGAGGTGAAAAAGAAAATGGACAATGTTGAAAGGGAAATGAGTAATCTGAACATATAAATAGAGACACTATCTCACAGCCTTAAGGAAAATTATCAAAAAAAAAAAGAGGAGGGGGAAGTTAGGAGTAAAAAGGTGATCCATGGAAGGCATATCTGAAAGTCCCAAAATGGGAATCATAGAAGTTCCAGATTTAAGAAAAAGAATAGATGGAAAAGATGTAGCTATGAAAGAAGAAATAGAAACAAAAAATTTCCTGGACTACAGCAAGTTTTCAGATTGAAAAGGCTCACAAAGTAATAGGCAGAATTCAGGAAAAAAGAAACAAACCTGACCACATCCTAGTGAAATGTCTAAACCCCAGGGATTAAAAGGAAATCTCAACAAGCTTTCAGGCAGGGATGTGGTGCCTAAATGAAAAGATAATCAGGCCAGGTTCAGATTCTCATCTGCATTACTTGACTCTATATATAGTGAAACAACATATACAGACATTTGAAAGAAAGGACCACAAGTCAAGATTCCTATTCTGAGCCTATTCCTATTCCTATTATCATTATATATGAAAGTAACAACAGATATTTTTCAGACAAACAATGGCACAGAAAATATACAGACATATGCTCTTTCTAAAGAAATTGCTTGGGAAGGACTCCAACCAAATAAAAGTTAAATTCAGAACAAAGATCTCAAAATGGGGAAGGGGGAGGGAGAGAATAAAAGAAATGAAAAATTAAAAGTGTTCAAGTAATCTCATCTTAGTGGTGGGAAGCATAGTTACCAACTGATCAATCCAGCAAAATTAAGGAAAGGGAAAAAGAGAAATCATAATAAAGTATCTTAGTAGGTGTAAAATAAGATGAAACTATTAAAACTCGTATAAATCAGTTAAATTCCCTATAAAGACTCAAGTATTTTCTGTCTAAAATAAATGTGCCAGGAACAAAATGATCAAGGTTGAAAATAAAGAGTCAAATAGATCATGCAAACACAAATGAAGTGTTATGGGTTGTATCATGACTCCCCAAAAAGGTACGTTGAAGTCCTAACCCTCAGCACGTACCTCATTAGGTACTTCAGAATGTGACCTTATTTGGAAATAAGGCATTTATTTATTGATAGATTGATTGATTTTAGAGGCAATCAAATTAAAATGAGGTCATTAGGGTAGGCCCTAATCCGATGTGACTGGTGTCCTTATAAAAAGGTAAAATTTGGACACAAATGCAGACCTACACAGAGGGAAGACAGTGTGAAGATGCACAGGGAGCATATGGCCATGTGATTAGAGTGAGGAGGCATCTACAAGCCAAGGAATGCCAAGGACTGCCAACAAACACTAGAAGCTGGAAGAGGTAAGGAAGGATTCCTCCCTAGAGACATCAGAAGGAACATGGCCTGCTGACACCTTGATTTCAGGCTTCTAGCTTCTAGAACTGTGAGACAATAAATTTCTGTAGTCTTAAGTCATCAAGTTTTTGGGTTTTTTTGGCTGCCTTAGGAAACTAATACACAAAGTAGCAGAAATGCCTAAGTTATCATCAGATAATGTAGATTTCAAAGTCAAAAACATTAACTGTGACAGAATAAACAATTTATGAGGATAAACAATAGAACTCATCAAAGAAGATGTAACATTTTTTAACCAAACATCAACACAACAAAACATTTATGGCAAAATTGCTCAGAAAGTAAAGAACTTGATAAAGTACTAACAAATGGGAAGGGTATAATATTCCTCTTTAAGAATTCGGCAGCGCCCCCCCCCAAAAAAAAAAAAGAATTTGGCACCCCAAGTTGACAAGAAGTGGATAAGGGATGAACAGGACTTGAATAAGACAAGCAACAAATTTGATGTGACACAGACAGACAGACAGGTTGCTAAGGAAGTCACACATTTATACCCACAGCTATTTGGATATGTAAAAAACCCTGTAGCTTCTTAATTTCTTATAATGATCTAATCATCTTCACGAGCTCTTCCTGACTGGGCACTAAAAGGAGTAGTACTTACCTTGGCTAATTAATGGTATCTCAGTCTCTCTGGGATCTTTTGTCTCTTGGGTATATACCCAAGTTTCAGACTTCTTTTTCCACTCCCAATCACTCTTAAAGAAGGTATCTATTATGTAGCAGAGGAGGGCTTGGATCTGTGTGGGCAGGATCTGGTGCTGTCTTCAGAGCCATCAGGTTTCTGTAACAATGTCTCTGGCTAGGTGGAACCATTGCTTATGTCTGTAGCTGGTGGCTTCATTATCCTTCCCTGGGCCCAGGAAGGCCCTAGTGGCCCTGCTTGGGATTTAGCAGTCACCTGTGTGTTCACTCCTCTGATCAAGCTGGCATCAGACCACTAGCTTTGGCTTTGGCTGTCCACTGGCAGCCTCTGTGGAGGGGTCAGCTCAACCCTCATTCTAGAAGCCAGCCACCCACCCTGGGGGGGCACAGGGAAATTTCTGATTCCCTCCCAGACCATACAGATGGTGAGGGAGGCCAAGGATCCAACTTGTGCCCTTTCTCTGCCTAACTTCACCATGCAATCATGCTTATATTGTCATGGTCAGGCTTTTCCCCACATGATGGTGAGGAGGCCAGTCTGTGCGGCAGACACTCCGAAGAGTTCTAAATGGAGGGAGTGGCACAAGTCCACTCTGAATTCAGATTTTCTGACTTCCTATTACTTGGAGCCACTCTATTCCAACACCAATACCAGCATCACCCTCTAAACCACTCCATCTGAGATTTCAGCCTGGAGAAAGGTGGTCGAGACATGGATCTTTCCCCCTTTCCAATATAGAGAACAAGACCAAGAAAGGAAAAAAAAGTGATCTCCTAGCAAGGATTTCACAAACTAAGCTCTATCTACCCATGGTTTACTTTAAACTCAGCATGCAAATCCTTGAAGTCTGGGTTTGGATGTGCTAATGAAGCATAAGAAATTTAGAAAATCCTTTTCTCTCCAGGAAAAGCATGATTTCTAAAGAATATTTTTTATTTTAGATTTTTTAAAACCCTATTTTGGTGATCAGAAAGATGAACATAGACTACCACTTTCTCTTTTTATCCCTGCTGTAACTGTCCAAATTCCTACCTAAGATAAAAGATTACTCTGGGGAATGGGAGAAAAACACACAAATGGAAATATAAAAGAGAAAAGCACATTCATTTAAAGCATAAATGTTATCCTTAGTTACATATGGGTTTCTATAAACAGAGAAAACACATTCTTTTAAATTGCTTATGGAATATCTATAAAAATTGATCATGTACTTGGCCCAATGAAAACCTTAATAGGTTCCAGAACACAAAGATTTTACAGGCCAAATTCTCTGCCCACAGTTCAATTAAGCTAGAAATCAAAAGAAGAATATAGAAACATAACAAAATAGAAACACTTAACCACTTCAAAATTAAAGAATGTTTTCCAAAATAGCCTCTGAATCATAGAAGAAATAAAACCTGAGATTGCAATTTATTTAGGCATTAACAAAAGGATAAAAATTTATAATAAAGCCTACGGGAAATGGCTAAGGATGTATTCCAAAGAAATTTTATAACCGTAAATGTCTTTATTATTTTATAAAAGGAAGAATGAAAACAAAGATAATTGATATAGTTAAATATCCATTTATGATTAAAAGAAAAAAACACCTCTCAGCAAAATAGGACAAGAAAGTAATTTTCTTAATCTGACTGTTCTGTTAATCTATATGCTGCATAACAAATCTTGTGCACCATCTGTGGTAAAGTATTCAGGTGTGGTTCAGGGCCTCATAATGGCTCAGGGTCTCATAATGGCTCAGGGTCTCATGATGGTGCAGTCAGTTGGTAGCTGAGGCTGTGTTCATCTCAAAGCCTTCTTCTCTCACATATTTGGTGGATGCCTGCCTGGGCTGGGAAGATTCAGACATTGGGTGTTGGAACAGCTGGGGTACTTCAAGCATCTCTATTTATATGGGGTCTCTCCATATGGTTTGTACGTTTTGATTATTGATTATTGTGTAACATCACCCCAAAATTTACTGGCTTAAAACATCAAAACTTATTTATTATTTCTCATGGACTCTGTAGGTCAAGGAATTCATGGACATCTCAGCTGAGTGATTCTGGGGTCTCATAACGTTGCAAACAGATGGTTAGGGCCGGGGTCGTCTTTAAGTGTTCTTCACTCACATGTTTGGTGCCTGTCTGGGAAAGTCTGAACATCTGGAGTCTGAAACAGCTCCTTGGGCATCTCTAACTCTGTTTGTTCTCTCTACATGATCTTTCCAGCATGGTGGCTTCAATGTATCTGGACTTCTTACATGGCGTGTCAGGTCACCAATGGCACATGTCCCAGGAAAGAGAATTAGGCAGAAGTTGTACCATCTTTTATGATCTAGGCTTAGAAGTCTATAGAGCTATAGAGCTTCAAATTCATTGTACTCTATCAGTTAATTCAGTCACAAAGCCCTCTCCGTCCCCATTCAAGGAGAGGGTATATAGACTTCACCTCCTCATGGGGGAGTGGCAAAGTTCTAGAAGAACATGTGGAACTGGAAATACTATTGCAGTCATGTTTGGAAAATGCTATCTGCCATAGTGACAAAGATACCCCCCCAAAAAATCCCTCCAACAACCAGGATGCTTAATTTTGAGACACTGAAACTATTTGCTTTATGATTGGGAATTATATAAAGATACACCTTATCATTACTTTTATTCAGCATTGTACTAGAGGTCCTAGCCTATAGAGTAAGAAGACAAAGAAATAAAGAGTATGAGTTGAAAAAAAAACACTGAAATTATTTGGAGACAATATTGTTGTATAGCAGAGAATCCAAAAGAACATCCTAATAAATTATTAGAATTAATAAAAGAATTTAGCAAGATTGCTAAATATACCAATATACAAAAACCAATTACATGTCTATGCATCAGCAATAAGAGTCAAAATATAGAGAAGCTGGGAAAAAATAAAGAAGGGTAAGAAAGAAGAAAACCTATATACCAGCAAAGAAATAGAGCCTAGAAAATAACATATAACTAAAAATCATTGATGGATGAGCCAAATACATGAAACTAAATAGGGAAAAAAAACTCAGGCATTTATGGAAATTTAGTATATGATAAAGGTAGCATTCAAAGAGGAGATGTACTCAATAAGTAGTCTTGACACAAATGGCTTAATATTTCAAAAAATGTAAAGTTAAAATGACTATTCATTTTTTTACACCAAAATAAAATCCAGAGGATCTAAAACATAGATTAAAAACTAATAAATAAAGCCATAAAAGCACTAATGAAAGCAAAATTAAAGGAAATATATCATTTACAAAAGCATCAAAAGTTTAAAACATTTAGGAATAAATCTAAGAAGACATGAAGACCTCTACCCAGAAAAATATAAAACATTACTATTAAAGAGGATTGAAATGGTCATGTTAATGAACTGGTAGATTCAATATTGTAAAGATGTAAATTCTTTCTAACTTGTTCTATAGATGTACTGTAAACCAATTTAAGATCCCAACAGGTTTTTACAGAAATCAACAAATGTTTATGGAAGGGCAAAGGACCAAAATTAGCCAAGACATTCCTGAACAAAGACGGTAGACTTGATTTACCAGCTATGAAGACTTACCATAGTAATAAGATAATCTGGTTTGGAAACAGGGAGAAAGGTGAAGAAAATGAGAGTACACAGAAACAGACCCACAGATATGCAGAATCCTTGTTTTTAAACAAAGCTGGCATTGCAATCCTTGAGGAAAGAAGGACTTTTCTGCACATCACAGTAAGACACTTGGACATAATATATGGGGAAAAAATTGAATGAAGAACTTTGTAAATTATATTTGAATGTTTTCCTGTTAGAGGATTATATACTCCTACCCTTTGCCATATGATTTATAGTGCCTTCCATTGGGAGGAGTATAATTCCCCATCTCATTGAGTCCGGCTTATACACTTGCATATGCCACATCTACACAGATTAAGTGTAGTGGGGTCTTGCTCTTTCCTTCTGCTACAAGAATGGTATGTCCCATAAAGGGGCTATTCTTTCAGTCTGGGTCTCAGAATGAGAAGACACATGAGACTTGGAATGAGAAGACACCTGAGGTAGAGGTGAAGCAGCAGATCTGCAGTTGCTGACATTAATATGAGCAAAAAATAAGTACGTTGCTACTAAAATTTTGAGGGGTGGGTTTTTTGTTACTGCAGCAAAGCTGACTAATACAGACATCTATGTCAGTCCTTACACAAAAATAAATTCCAGGGGGATTAAACCTGTAAATATGAAGGGAAAAACAATAAGCATTTAAGAAGATGATACAGGGAGCATGTCTTTATGAACCTAGGAGAGGGAAGATACCTTGTTTTTGTTCATGTGTAGTCCTCTTGTCTTGAATCTTATAATGTTATTTTACTGTTTTATGCAGTCAATGCTTTTTTATATTTACCTACATATTTATCACTTCCATTGATTTCATTGGTGATTAAGCTACAGCTTTTTTGACTTTTGGGCAAATATTTATTAGATTTCCAGTTACTTCTTCCTTTTGACTTGGGAAACTGTCTTTTAACCCAACTTCTTCAGAACTTCAATGATGTGTATTTTCTTTACAAGATTAACTCTCAAACAGTGACTTAATTTCTAAGTCCCTCATGTTCTGTTAGGCTTAGGGGCACACAGCAACAGAGCTGAGTTACACTTGATTTATATTGATTTTTTCTCTCCTTGCATCTTTGTAAATCTTTTTGTTACTTGAAAATTACACATTATATAAACTGAGAATGGTTTTTAAAATACACAGAGTGAAGCAAAGTACCTATGTATAAATGGTTAATTGTATAAACAGAAAACACAGGCCCTTGATATCTGTCCAGACACCTAAAGTCATGACTGCTGTAAGTAACCAAATTTCCAAATACCACCACAAGATACAATTTCCCTCATGAGTTGTAGTAAATTATTACTGCAGTAAAATAAGTTCTTTCAAACTTTTGAAGAGTTTCTAAATATAGCATGAGTCTTTTATAAACCTATTAAAATAAATAAAGTAAACCTATCCTACCTTATATAATGACTGAAGTAACAGTAACTATAAACATGGCCTGAAACTGCAAAACTCAGTCTTTGCTGATGTAATTGTGGTTGCTCAAAAGTGTTGTGAACAAAGAATAAGTCACAGATCAGAAGGGTCCTCCTGTCCTTCTGAGTGATTAGGCAGCATCGGGGTTGGGAGAAGTGTGGGAAGGGGGTGATAGAGGAAGATACAATACGAAAGCAGAAGCCCAAGGACCCACCTCAGAAGGCATTCTTTTTTTTTTTAATTATTATTTATTTCATTTATTTTTGGCTGCATTGCGGCATGCAGGATCTTTGTTGAGGCATGCGGGATCTTTTGTTGCGGCATGCAGGCTTCTCTCTAGTTGTTGTATGTGGGTTTTTTCTCTCTACCTGTGGCGCTCGGGCTTAGCTGCCCTACAGCATGTGGGAATCTTAGTTCCCTGCCCAGGATCGAACCCACGTCTCCTGCATTGGAAGGAGGATTCTTTACCACTAGACCACGAGGGAAGTCCCTCAGAAGGCATTCTTAATGGTGTAAGTGCTTCCTTTAAGAACACTATGACTGGGCTTCCCTGGTGGTGCAGTGGTTGAGAGGCCGCTTGCTGATGCAGGAGACACGAGTTCGTGCCCCACTCCGGAAAGATCCCACATGCCGCGGAGCGGCTGGGCGCGTGAGCCATGGCCGCTGAGCCTGCGCGTCCGGAGCCTGTGCTCCGCAACGGGAGAGGCCCCAACAGTGAGAGGCCCGCGTACCGAAAAATGAACAATATGACTGAGAACTACGTTTTGTCTCCTTTGCAACTCTATCCATTTCTTGGCATAAAGATAACACTAAATGTATTGCTGAAACAAAGTAATTGTCTTTGAAGATAGGCAGACTCCCTGTGAGTTGAACACTTCCGTGCTAGGACATGTTTCCTGTATGATTTTTTTTTTGGGGGGGGGGTGTGCCACGTGGCATGCGGATCTTAGTTCCCCAACCAGGGATCAAGCCTGTGCCCCCTGCATTGGGAGCATGGAGTCTTAACCACTGGACTGCCGGGGAAGTCCCCTGTATGCATTTCTTTAGCTTGAGAGGAGAGTCAGCTGAAGCCACCTTCCCTATTATCATCACATTATGCAGATTGTTGAACAAACTTTTACTTTTGGTGCTTCGATTGCAGCAGTAGAAACTATACCACTATTGCTTCATAGAGATGCCTCTACAGACCTCCAAATCTTCTCCTGAGTCCCATTTTTGTGAAAGGAAATTATTTTCCATTCATTTCCTCAGCTACTAGTTAAAGGCTTTTCATATGTCACTGAAGTTTTATTGTTTTGTTTCTCACTTGAAAAGTTGCTAAACAGTTTCATAAACCAAATTTATTCCCTCTCTCTCTCTCTCTGTCGAGTATATGGGAGACTCATCACATCATTTATCAACCTCAAACAATAGAGATATTGACAAGGGGTTATAATTACCCCCAAATTATTTTCTGCCTAAGAACAGTCACTTCCCTAGATTTGTCACCTTTTCTTCAACAACATTAGGACTAAAGACTATTTTTCCTTGCAGGGCTCTTTTCACAGGCACAAAAAGAGAATTTTTATACCTCTTGGGATTTACTGCATATGCAGCTGATACAGAGCAGCAAGATTGCACTGAGGTGAGGCTGCTGGGCAGCAGGCTGGGCACACCTCCTGGATTAGTACAGTGACTTTGGATACTCCAAACTTGTGGCAATCTATTCACATTTGTGCTCTCACAAAATTGCGAGTTTCTGCCCGTAATGAAACTTCAGGATCACCCAAAGATAGCCAAGCCAGAAAACATTAAGTCTAAAAATGCTAACGACCAGGTATTTCCAAAAATATTGAGTTTACTTGGAATTCTCTGAGCCTTCAAATAACTGAATCTCAGAGTTAGCATTTTACATAGTGCAGTATATTTCTTTTCCCCCTCTTAAAGTCAAGAGAGAGCAGATTTCATATCTGCTCTAAGAAGGAAATTGGAGACTTAGTTCATTGAAATTTATCTGACATCAAATACCAAGACCGACATGAGAATTATTAATTTGCTGCTCAGACTTTTGAACTCATTGGCTTTTCCTCTCCTCAGAGCATTAATTCTGAATACAAAAGAATCCATTAGATATCTCTGATGCCAGTTTTTATAGTTGCTTTAAAACAAGTTTTCCATGTTCTATCCTTCTTATAAATAGCTCTCTCCAGTGATGGAGTATGTTAACTTCCAGAGATCAGAGAAAGAAGAGGAGTTTAATATGAATTATAAAATCACCATATATGCTATATCTTTGGGAAAATTTCAGGTATATAGAGTTACTTGGGTCCTGGTTGTCCAGGTTTTTGTTTATCTTTGCATCCTTTTTGAGGAAAATACCTCTCCTGATCATGCCACTACTGGAGGTAAGGCAAGGGAAAAGATTCAGTAGAGTTATTATCTTTTCTATTCATCAAAGTTTGCTAAAAAGAAAAGGCTTTGCCCAGTGGCATGAATTATGGACTTTGAGATATTACAGTGACTCTGGGCTATCAGTGGAGATCCCAGGATACAAAGGAAAATTATGTTCTACCTTTAGAATTTTACCTTTGTGTTTTGCCTTTTAAACAATGCACATATAAAAATTAATGATGATTAAATTGGAAGGGTACCAAGGGTAATTTCTAGTATTTCAAGAAAAAAATTCAGTTACCTTTTTATTTTATTTTACTTAAAAAAATTTTTTTTGGCCATGCCGCACCTATGCGGGGATCTTAGTTCTCCGACCATGGATCAAACCCGTGCCCCTGGCAGTGGAAGTGAGGAGTCTTAACCACTGGACTGCCAGGGAAGTCCCCTGAGTTACCTTGTGAAAAAGCTATAGATTTTGTTTTTTTAATATACATTTTATGGTTATTCCAAAGATAATTTTAAGTTATGGTATAGCAATGAATGCTGTATTCCAGAAGTGGAAGAAAAAGAACGAGTAATGATACTATCAGTCTGGGCAATAGCAAGCAGCCCCTCAATCTTTATGATAAATGTTTATTTCTTGCTCTTGCTATATGTCCACTCTGGGTTGGTGGGAGGGACGTGGGTGGGTAGGGGTTCTGCTTCACATTGTTCTCACTCAGAGACCCAGGCTGGTGGAGATTCCACCATCTGGATAGTATTGGCCACTGTAGTGGAGGAAAGTGAGATAAATAATTAATTACACACCAGCTCTTACATGCTTACGCCCAGAAGAGGCATATGCCACTTTACACATACCTTATTAACCAGAGTTTCATGGACATCCTTCAAGATGGATTGAGTCTAGGAGGAGAGAACTGGATATTGGTGAACAGTAGTAATGCCTACTGTAACTGTTTCCACTAACGCATCCAAAGAAGAGAGTACTTGCCTATCAAAATGTTCACGCTCCACTCCCACCCACAGGATCAGATTCTGGGTGTGCAACTTGTGAATTTGTACAGAGTCCCTGCTCAGAAGGGCCCCACACTTGGGCTTTAATGCTTTACTGTTGCTCTTTTGAAATTCTTAATAATTTTATCCTTGAATTTTTATTCTTAATTGTAGTCCAATAGGATAATGGATCATGTGTTTGAACAGAGGAGATACATACAGTATGCACGTCCACTGCTGTTCCTCACCACCTCTGCATATAGCATTCACAATGCTTCATGAGCACAGAATTTCAGTGGATCCACAATGCATGGGAGTTCAGTGACACTCAAAGCAAGTACAAGGTGTTATGTCTACGACTGAGTAAGCAGGGGTACTGACAGCCCCAAGACGCTATCAGAACTTGATCTGAACACAGAAAGAAAGTAATGCTGTTCTAAGAAACACCAGCCACTAAGGAATCCAATCATAATCTTTCTTACTCCTGTTACTTCCCTGTTTTAGCTAACCAATACTGATAAAAAATTATGACATAGAAGGAAAGGAAAAGATAGGGCAACCCACATCTTTTTTTTTTTTTCCAGTCCTTTCTTACTTATCAGTAGAAGGTAGAGAGTGTTGGTAGAATGTGTGCATATCAAGATGTGAAATAAAAACAGTTGATTTAGTTCTGGGCAGTGTTTCCATGTTCTGGTCAGAACAAAATACATATGCATGTGTATATGAGTTAGATGCTCTTATATTTGCATCTGAAACTGGCATTGCCCAATGTAAAGACGAATGGTAAATTTTATGCTAATAATTTAAAATTTTACTTTCTCTTTACTTAGAATGACATAAAATAGCAAATAAAAACACCGTAACAAGTCAAGAGAAAGACCACAGAAGACAGGAAGAAGTTTTACTGCCTTTAATGGCATTTGGCGGGGCAGGGGGTGGGGGGTTGCTGCTTTATGAACAAGACGCACTGCATTTTCATTTTGCTCCGGGCCCTGCAAATTACGTGGCTGACCCTGCCCACTCACAAGTCCCAGAAGTGCGATGTACAGGAAGTTAGAATGAATAAACGAGTGTTAGGTATAAAGAGTGAGCTCAGAGGGATCTTAGAGATAATCTAATCCAGTAATTTTCAGATTTCTTTTAGCAGCAGAACCCATTCTTCAGAGTGAAAATCCAAAATGGAAAACAGAAAAATGCAAACTGCTTTGGTTCGGAGGGGACGGATGGCAGGCTTTAGCCCTGTCCACTTGACCTCTCAATTCCTACCCTTAGGTGGCTTTTTGAGTGGGAATGAGGGGGTCTCTATGAAACCCCTAGAGTTCCTCAAGGCACAGTGGGGAAATCTCTGATCCAGAGGGGCTCATTAAGTGACATATCCAAGCTCCTAATTGCTAATTTAACCCTCTTTCTTCCGCTCCCTATCGCCACCCCAATCAGATAGCAACCCTAAAGTATGGGGAGACCATTTGATGGCCCTGGCACAATGTGAATACGCTTACCTTAAAATGGGGATGGTAATGCCTACCTCAGGGAGTTAAGTTAAGGACTGAATGAGATACTGTTACTAAGTAAATGCTCAATAATTAATAGCTGCAACTTAATCATTATTATAGTTATTATTCAAACCTAGAATCCTAACTTCCACAGAAATTAATGGAGGCTAGTAAAACATCTGTCTTGTTTTTCAACCTTTAAAAAATTTTTATTTTTAATTGTGGTAAATTACACATAACAAAAAATGTACCATCTTAACCATTTCTAAGTGTACAGTCCAGTAGTGTTAAGTGTATTCACATTGTTGTGCAACCAATCCCCAGAATTTTTTTCCTCTTGCAACACTGAAACTGAATATTCATTAAACAATAACTCCCCTTTCCCCTCACTCCCCAGCCCCTGGAAAACACCACTCCACTCTCTGTTTCTAGGAATTTGACCACTTTAGGACCCCATATAAGTGGAATTACCTATTCTAAGCAACAGATAAAAGGAATAAGAAACTGTGAAATGCATATATATATATATATATATATATATATATATATATATATATATATGAAGAAGGCATGTATTCCTTCTTTCCACAAAAAAGAAAGGCAATTCAGAGACTTCAGGAAAAAAAAAAAGAAATACAAATTTAAAAAAAGAACAAAACTGTACCAACAAAACAAAACAAAAAAATATGGTCTTAAAGTGAAGCAAAAGCGATAGGTGTGAGTGAAAGACTTTTCACCATATGACTGTTATATCATTTTCGTTTTTGAATCATATGAATATATTAGCTATACAAAAACAATCTGAAACAAACTAAGAGGTAGCATGGGTTTGAGAAAGAAGAATGCAAGTGGACTTCTCACTAGGAAACTTCTCCAAAGGATTATGACATTGAAACCATAGTGTGGTGTAGTGAAAAATATATTTGTTTTTCTATCTTCATGTGAATTGCCTTCCTCCCCTTTCTAGTCCCAAGCCCCTAACCACAACATTCTCTTTTGCCTTTAGCTGAAGATGGTATTTAAGTTGAAGGCTTTGGCCATTTCGGTGAATTACTCAGTTTTCCTGGGCCTCTCCCATTTATACATGTTATTAAACTTTTGTTTGATTTTCTCCTGTTAATCTCTCTCATGTCAATTTAATTCTAGACCAGCCAGAAGAACCGAGAAAGGTAGAGGAAAACTTCTTTCTCCCTGACAAATGTATTAATTCATGGCAGAGAAACTTAGAGAGAACCTCACCATACCCAGCAGTGACAGGTGGTGCTTACAGGGAGAGGAAAAGTTCCTGGAAGGCAAGCTGGTTCTAAGCTTAACAGACAATTACTTATTTCTTTAAATTTTAGGTCTTTTCATCAAAGGCCCCTTTGACCAAAAACTTTCTCTCGTGGGTTTACAGGATACTCATAATTACTATTTTTCAAGGTACAACCATAACTCATCCTGCTCCTCTTAATGTAGAGATTGTGGTCTTAACAAAAGACTCATGTGTTAAAGAAATGTCTATTTCTTTATTTTCTTCCAATACAATTATATCAGATTGTGGGCATGGCTCACAGCGGGTTTGCATGGCAATTGCAGTCAGCGTCGGAGACCTCTGTTCTGGCTGGAAAATGTGGTCCTATGAGGTTCAGTGGCTTTCTGCTTCTATGCCAGGAGTACAGGACTCTGCCCAGTGTGAGGACCCTGGTACTGAGGACCCAGTCGACCTAGGGGCACCACGCAGTAACCCTCTGCATTTCTGGCCTTGCTTCTTCCTCAAGGCCAGAGGGATTCTTTGTTCCCCATCCCTGCAGCATCTAACCTTTGATCTCTTGACCTCATCTTATTCTGGAAGAAACCATTTCCCACCCCCCTTGTTTTATTGCCATTAAAGGCACTTTGCAAAGTCTCTTCAATTCATTTAAGCCTTTACAAAAGACAGGAAAAGCCCCTGTCTTGGAGCAGCTCCTGCTTTCCACTCTCCTTTCTCCACAAGTTTCCTGTGTTGGTTCTCTTCTCCTCTTTCAGAAATCTCTTGAAAACTCTCATCTGTGGATGACTTGCCCCTCCCATTCTCTTTGCTCTTATGGTTTTTTTTTTTTTTCTTTTTGTAAGAGCTCATTTGACTTGGGTTTCCTGAGGAACAAGAAGCAAACTTGGTACTTATTCCACCAACAAGAATTTTCATTTGTTAAAATGATTCCTTTGCTCTACAAAAGATTTACAGGCAGGGTTCTTTGTAGGCAGTCCTCTCCATGTACAGAGAGCATGCCTAAAATCTGTATACACAAGTTGAATATTCGGAAGTTGAATCATCTTGTATGTTATAAGGGAAGATTTGTTTGCAGAAAGCCAGAAAAATGATAAAATATTTAATTGTATATTTTTCTTCAAATATAGTCTTCAAATTATTTCCAGCTTTCATGCATGTTGTTTAACTCTTTTTTAATAAATTTATTTATTTTATTTATTTATTTTTGGCTGTGTTGGGTCTTCGTTGCTGTGCGCCGGCTTTCTCTAGTTGCGTTGAGCAGGGGGCTACTCTTCATTGCAGTGTGTGGGCTTCTCATTGCGGTGGCTTCTCTTGTTGTGGAGCACAGGCTCTAGGCACGTGGGCTTCAGTAGTTGTGGCACGCGGGCTCAGCAGTTGTGGCTCACAGGCTCTAGAGCACAGGCTCAGTAGTTGTGGCGCGTGGGCTTAGTTGCTCTGCAGCATGTGGGATCTTCCCGGACCAGGGCTCGAACCCATCTTCCCTGCATTGGCAGGTGGATTCTTAACCACTGGGCCACCAGGGAAGTCCGCATGTTGTTTAATCTTGTTCTTCTTATTGAAACACACAAAATATTGGCTTAAGATCAATGGACATAAGATTGAAGCTAAAAATGTTTTGCTTTTAGCATTCCTAATAATTTCCATCTTTCTGCATTTGTTGTTTTTGAGCTCTACTTTTCACTCTTTTTTTTCCCACTTAGCACTTAATTTATAAAATAAGAGCAAAATGCAAAAGAAGAATTCAAATAATTGCAAAACAGCATTGGACAAGCAAAGACAGAGACTGTGCCAGAATTAAGCCACGGATAGGCCAGCAGTGCATGCAGAAATTTAAATGCTCGTGTTACTGAGTCCAAGCTCGCTCTGCTCGCTACACAACAGGCCAATAAATCGGGAGACAGGTGTTGAGGCAAGGAATAGAGACTTTATTTGGAAAGCCGGCAGGCTGAGAAGATGGCAGACTAGTGTCTCAAAAGAACCATCTTATCGGGGTCTGGATGCCAGTTTCTTTTATAGAACAGAGAGGGGGAGGAGGTGAGGAAGTAAAGTAAAAAGGCCCTAAATCTTGCAAATATCTCCTGGAATGGCCAGCCTCAGGGAGGGGGTGTTAATTTCTTCTTTCTTGCAGCCATTCACAGGTGGACAGTGTCAGGATGTTTCCCTGAACAAAGACACTTTGGCAGAGGGGCAGGGTTCTCCGAGGAAGACTATTATGTATAGACAGTATCCTTTTAGTGAACAAAAGCAATGGGAAGCAAAGGTTAAAGTAAAAGAAACAGATCCAACACATAGTCAGATTTTGTTCTTCCTTGTAACACTCATTCATCAGGTAATGAAGGAAGGGTTGAATTTAATGTATAATACAGGTGGTTTAGGGATATCAATGTAAACAAAATCAAAAGGTGGGTTATATAAAAGTTACATGTCCTGAAATCAAGGACAGCCCAAATATACTGAGTTGTAGAAGTGTTTAAGAATAATCACTTGACACATACAGCAAGGAGCTATATACAAAGCAGATTAATTTAAAGTATTAAGACATACCTTCCATTAAACATGTATGAAGAATGAGGAAAATACATCTCTGAAACTACAATATCATTTGTTTAGTATAGGACTTTGCACCCAGTAGGTGCTCAGTAAATATTTGCTTTAACTGATTTGCACCAAAGAAGGATTAGTCTACCCAGAACTTGGGAGGAGTTTACTGTCATGTCTACTGACAAAGTGCCTCTATACTGTTAGATCTGCTGAGACAGTGAGCCTTCTCTCTCACCAGGCTTTTGTTCCCTTCCTTCTGACGCATGAGAAAACATAAGTCAAGCCCTCCTGTTGACCATGATTGTTATTGTTGTATGTTGGCTTTTTCAAAACACTGACATGAAGGATTTTTGTCTTAGCAAACAAATGCTCCTCTAGCAATCCCAGCCTCTGCAGGATTAATCCCTTTGCAGAGAAGCTTTATACTGGCAAGAATTTACACTGTCAGCTACAGGCACTGGGCCTGCAGGAACCTGGCGCTGATATTTTTGGTGCAGCAGTTTGTGCTCCTCTAGTGTGTAAGCACTTATCCCCCTTTGGTTCAGAGTGGCACTGAACTGCATCTTCTCAAATAATGTAATATGCTGATGTAATAGAAATTGGGTTCAGGAAAAAAAGAATGATGGAGGCATTTAAAGTTTTTTAAGCGACACAATCTGTTGCTGTTGGGTGTTTGGCTGGAGGAGTGGGGGCATTGAAAGGGGATTGTCTTTTAACAAAAAGAAAGAAAGAAAAAAGGATTCACCCTCAGCTATCTGCAAAGCCAAAAACTTAACCTATGACTCTAGGAAATATGTGGAAAAGGCAAACTCTGGTAACTGAATTAATCTCATTCTTCTAAGGAATATGGATAAAAAGCACACCTGTCATCTGGAGTTAACTGTTTATTGGACAGGAAAGAATTTTCTCTTTAGGAAAATAAGATAATGAACACCAGGGATGGAGTTCTTCACTTTACAAAAGGATTTATCACTGGATCTTTATGTAATGGAGAGGTTTCTGTACAATAAGGGAGTTAAACCTAATGATCTCAGAAGTGGAAGCAGATATCAAACATCAGGCATTCAGTATTGAGTTGAATTATTTAAAGTTTTTAACTTTTCAGGAGCCCATCCATTATATAAAGTAAGATGCCTTTTAACCTTCACTTTGTGAGTTTGCTGTGAAAAATGGAAAGACAGTACAAAGTGTGCATCAGACACTCTGTCCTTTAGTTTTTCTGGAATCACAATGAGGACATAGCTCTCAAAATTCCCCTGGGCAGTTATTTGGGACTAGGCTTGTGCCTATAGTGTAGTGGGGTAATTTGACTTGCAGGTGTCTTGGATTTTCTGGATGAAGTTTTAACATGGTATCATCAGTCTTTCCTGGCCCACTAGGCTGGCATAGAGACAATAATCACGATGCTGATAATGATAACGATAGTTAAGGCTTATTGAAGATTTACTCTGTGCCAGGCACTATTCTAAGTACTTTACAAGCAATTTCTCCTTGGTCTTCATAACAACCCTGTGAAGCAAGTGTGATTTTTTTAATCCCATTTTACTGATGAGGAAATTGAGGCTTAGACATGTTGGTGACTTACTTGTGGTTACACAGCTAATAACAGAATTCAAACCCAGAGCATGCACTTGGGGAAAATTTTGTCTTCCTGTCCATCTTCCTTGAACTCATACTCCCTTTCTCCTTTAAAAGGAAAAGATAAGATGAAGTAAAATGAATCATCTCCAGTGTGGCAGGATCATATCTCTATATATTTCTGAATATTTCCCTTTTTGTTTTGCACTCTCACTGGTACCCAAAGGGCAGTTTTCCCTCCTTGAGTCACACAGAAGCAGAAACAAAGACTCAAAGATGCTATTGATCAAAGTGGAGAAATAAAGAGTTGGATGCCTGTTTAAGTCAGAGGGACGTTCCAATCCCACAGACTGGGAAGTGGGGGGATGCTGGAGGATGGAAGACAGGAGGTGGATGGAAGGCTCAGGAGATGGGAAGAAGCACCCCAAGAACCAGCATGTGGAGGAGTCTCAGGACCAGGCTCTTCTCTCATTACCAACCTCACCCACCCATCCCCTGGGGCTATATCACCTGCATCCAATAGCCTAGACCCGGGAGTGAGGGACTTGGACACCTTGTGTGGGATGGTTGTACCAAGAGAAGGCCAAAGTGAGAGAGAACAGAATCAGGTGAGAATTGCCCTGAGGTAGCACAGTAGTAAATATACATCATTTTATGGAAGCAAAGCTAAAACGGTAAAAGTAGGTGGCTCCTTTTAATAAACGTGTGTCTGAAAGAAAAATACTATAGAAGACCAGGCAAGGTCTGAGTTAGCTTTATCTCAATCAGAAATAACTAAAATTATAAAACATACTCCACTTGGCAAGCCAGAAGGCACTTAGGAAAGATGAAAGTAAAATATTTCCAAAGGCTGGATTCCTCTAATAATAAAGGCCCTAGTTGACCATGATCCTGATGGAGAAACCTATGGGCTCTTCACAGTTTGGCTCTTCTGTAGGTGAGGAGAGAGCAGTTTCTGCCTCTGCTGAGCCACAATGGACATGCAGGCAGGGGCTGCCAGCCATACCTGAAGCCTCCCACTGGCAGTAGCACCAACTGGTTATAAGCAAGGAGACCACTTCTGTAAATGTGGGGTTTCAGGGTCTCTAAGAACGGCTTTTGAGCACCAAAAAGGTTATACAAAAGTTACTTTATTTTTAAAAATTAATATTTAAGTTATTAAGTTTGCAAAGTTTAAAACCTAGTTATTAAACTTTAAGTTCAAATTACAGATTGTAATATTCTGTGTATTACTCTAACAAACTTCAATAATCACTCTGAAGTGGCCTTTAATTGTAATGTTTTATATTATTTACAAGCATAGTAAATTAAATCCCTTTAAATATTTCAAATGCATTGATACATTTAATTTATTCCACTTCCTTTAAAGAGCTACAATTCTCTGACTAACAAATAAAACTTAAGTCTTATAAATAAGACCTTAAGCCTTATAAGTCTAATAATAAATTAAACATAAATATGATGAATCTTATGTTCTTTTGACTATTCTAATATTGTTTACAAACTTAGTAAAATTTCAACCTAAAATCACATCTAAATTCATTTTGTATTAGACCTATAGAATTAATATGTGAGAGAGTTTAAAGCCCCCAATCCTCTTACACATGACTAATACTTAAAATACCAAAATTTAAAGATTATTTCTAATATTTTATTTGATATATTTCATACCTATACATATAAATCTCTATTTTCAAGCCAGTAAGGAAATATGTCATCCTAAACAATTTTGGCCTCCCTTCCCTGCAAATTTTGACAAGTTGTTCACAGACTGGAGATATTGGTGAGGTCTGAGGGCTGGAGCTGCAGGCTCCAGGGCAATTTTTGTCATGGCCTTAATTGCCAGTCTGAGTCTGTTTATTTAGTTCTGCCTATAGAATTTTAAAAAGGGTGTGGTCAAGTTACTATTACTTAATGCTCCAATCTACCTGGGAAAGTCTATTACATTTTGTTTTCCTTTGGCTCTTTAGATATGTAAATATCTTTCTAGCCAGTTTAAGGACCTTTGGACTTCTTGGAATTCTTCTCCTGTGTTTCCTATCTCATGGAGCCACACCTTATACAGATATTAAAATCCGTTTGAATTCTGGCTCTACCTCAAGCCTTGATCTGACTGCATGGTTACAATTTCTAAGGTCATTCTTGACCACCTTCATGAAAAGAAAACAAACAGCCCAAGTACAGTATTATAAAGACAACAGCAGGAAAGAGATGAGCCTAGAGACTGTAGAGAACAGTATGGGGTCTAAAATTTTTATTTAATTTTTGGCAAACATGATAACAAAATATAACATGTGACCCTGGATTAGATTCTGGATAGGGGTGGGATTTTGGGGAGAAGGGATAGGAGGGAGGAGAGATTGGCACCAAGAATATTATCAGGATACTTGGCAAAATTTTAATACACACTGTTTATTAAATAATAGTGAAACAGGAGGGAAGGGGGCAGGGCACAACCTTTAAAAGAATGATATAGCCATTGAGGACACAACAAAAACTGGTTAGAAACGATTAGGACCAAGATGGAGTAAGACTCGACTTCCAGTAGACTTTAAGTCTCATTATACACTCATTGTAATATATTAGCATATGCTAAATGCACACCCACAGGCGCCATGACAGCTCTGAGGCTAACCTTAAAAGGCCAAAAAGTGGGCAGTGCCCCAATTCCTGGAAATCTCTGCCCCTTTCCTGAAATAGTTGGAATAATCCTCCCACTCATTAGCCTATGAAATTATTCAACCCATAAAAACTAACCACCCCATATTTTGGGGCCTGTCACCTTCTGAGATGGCCCACACTCTGTGGCGTGTGTTCCTCCCAAAGCCATTCTTGCCTTGAGACAGATTACATTCTGTCTCTGGAGTGTGTATCTCTCTAAATAAAGACGAGGTGTGTGATCTCAAATAAGAGACAGTGGTTTCAAGCCCCAGTCTGAGTTGTGCGGTTCCAATAGTATTGTATCAATGTTACTGTGCTTATTTAAGGGAATGTCCTTGTTCTTAGGAAATGCACCCTGAAGCATTTGGAGGTAAGAGAGCATTATGTCTGTAATTGTCAAATAATTCAGGAAAATAAATGCATACAATAGAGAATAATGAAGCAAATGTGGCAAAATGTTTATAGTTGCCTAATTTTTGCAATTTGTAGAACTGACCTGGGGATGAGTTAATTTTTATTTGATTCTCCATTATTATCTTAAAGATAACTATCTTTAGAGTAAGACAGGCAGAAATATTTGGATGAAGCATTAATAATTCTGTTACCTGGACAATAAGATCAGCTAGATTATCTAGAGATTTTCAACTTTTTAAAAAACCATAACCCACGATACCAGGACTCAGCACTTATATATGCAGTGCTTTGTAGTAGAGATATAAAATAGGGTTTATTGGGGGAAAACTTACAGAGAGAGAAGGAGAAGAATGCTTATGATCCCCAGGCCCTCATCTATCCACTGAAAGCCTTGCTTAGGTGGAATTGCTGGACTAAGCTGAAGTCACTGGATTTTGAGCAGAAGTGATATTTGCCTCATGATATCGCTTGCCCTCGCTTTGCTTTTTACCCCTTCAAACAGACTGGAATGAAGATGTAGTGGCCATGATCCAGCTTCAACCAGGTGGATAAGGACAATATCAAGGAGACAGGAACAACCAGATAGAAGGGACCTGGGTGCCTGCATGGCTGTGTGGAACAGAGCTGCCTACTTACTGCTCTGGACAACCTACAAGCTCAGACTTAACATGAAAGTGAAACAAACCTTTTTTCTCTAAGCCTTCACTATTTGGTCTTTGTTAAAGCATCCAAATCAATATTCTAAATGATATGATACACGTACACATTACTGAAAGAAAAGGTTCACAAAACAATATCTATTCTTACAACGAGAAGCCCTCTGATATTTTCTAGTCTATATCATTTTTTTAAAATGTTGATCCCAGTCTATTAAATTGATTTCATTATCCATTAATGGGTGGCAACTTGCAGTATAAAAACCATGAAGATGAACCACATGAAATTGCTGGTTTTAAAGTTCAGAAATGCTCAAATATTGGCAATTTCGTACAGTTGAATCAAATAGCTATCTATGAATCAAACAGTTAATGCTTGCTTTGTTCATGTTTGTACTCTCAACTGGACAATAACAGCAAACTAGTAAATGTGTACACATAAGTGATTCTGCAATTCGCAGGCACAGACTTGTATATGTTGTGCATGTGTACACACACACACACACACACACACACACAGAGGGAAGGAGGGCCCTTGGTATCAGTGTTCATTATCCTGGTCCCTAAATTTACACGAATGCTTTGTGAAGCAAAAGTGATCAAAACATGAAAATATTCACTAATAAAGTGAGCATTTATAAAATTAGACTCTACTCCAAACATTATTCCTTTTTTACTGGTAATGTCTAACTACATACACTTTTTTGGTCAGTTTCTCATGCATTATTAGATATGTACTTGATAATACAATCCAAATACAATGGAAATTAATTGCAAAGTAAAGCTGCAAGTCTTACAGAAATACAGAACTTCATTAAATGAAAGTGAAAAAGAACTACTTGAACCACATACAAAGCCATTGTCAGAGTTAGAGCAAGTATCAGTTGAGAAAATCCACAAAGGCAATAACAGAATGAGCCTTTTGAAATATGAGAAGTCTTTGGAATACTACTAAGGAATAAAAAGAAATGAGCTGCAGATACATGCAACAACATACATGGACGTGAAAGGAGCCTGACATGAAAAAACTATATCCTGTATGAACCCATTTATTTGCAGTTCTATAATAGGGAAAGGTAACCTATGGTGATAGGAATCAGATCAGTGATTGCTTGGGGAGGGAGTGGAAAGGTGTATGAAGGAGCTTTCTGAGGTGAAGGAAATGTTCTGTCTTGATATGAATTCCTACAACTAATTGAATGGTACACTTAAGATTTGAGCATTTTGGGCTTCCCTGGTGGTGCAGTGGTTAAGAATCCACCTGCCAATGCAGGGGACACAGGTTCAAGCCCTGGTGTGGGAAGATCCCACATGCCACGGAACAACTAAGCACATGCGCCACAACTACTGAGCCTGAGCTCTAGAGCCTGCAAGCCACAACTACTGAGCCCGTGTGCCACAACTACTGAAGTCTGCATGCCTAGAGTCCGTGCTCCGCAACAAGGGAAGCCACCGCAGTGAGAAGCCCGCACACCGCAACGAAGAGTAGCCCCCGCTCGCCGCAAATAGAGAAAGCCCGCGCACAGCAATGAAGACCCAATGCAGCCAAAAATAAAATAAATAAAAAGAAAACATTTCAGCATTTCACTATACATAAATTATAACTCCATTAAAATTTTATTTATTTATTTATTATAAACTGAGAGAAGTATTTGGGAAAAATTGATAAAGCCTCAAATATCTTTGCAAAAGATAACCCTTTTTTAGGTCATACCGCAAAAGTCAAATAACAATTGGTCTAAGTTATATTATATAATCAAATAATTTTGTCAGAAAAAGTATACGCCCTCCCAAATATGAAATATTTGGTTCATTCTTTGCTCTACAAATTAAAATAGCTGTAATTATAAACCACATTTTGTGAAATATACATTAAAATACTCATATTTTTGTTTCTGTTTTTAAAGATAAGTTCGCCATCAAATTTTGGTTCTCATTTTTAGTGGACTCACTTTAAGATTCGTTTATTTAACAAATATTTATTGAAAGCTTATCATGTGCCTGGCATGGTTCTAAGTGCTTAAAATATATCAGTGAACAAGGATCCCCACCCCTGTGGAGTGTATGTTCTCACAGGGAAACAAGCAACACACAAGAAGTACATAAAATAAGAAAACAGAGAAGAATGAGGTGGAACAGCTAAGGAGCTGAGGCCCTGAGATGGGAGGGTGCTTGGCATATTCAAGAGACAGCAAGGAGGGCAGTGTGGCTGGAGCAGAGAGAGCTGCAAGGGTGGAATAGGAGAGAAGTCTGAAGGGGACCAGGGGCTGTAACATAGGAGGGTTTGTCGTGTTTCCCTGGTATGGGTTCCTAGTACTTCTTATCCAGTTTTTCTTAGTAGGGGTCCTGTGTATTCGTGTGTGTGTGTGTGTGTGTGTGTGTGTGTGTGTGTGTGTGTGTGTGTGTGTGTTTGGGAGTATAAATTCCTTTTACTCCACTCTAGACTAGAAGTATTTACCTGGCTGTCCTGCAGTCACCTCAAAGCAATATGTCCAAAACAGGACTCTCCAACCACTCAGAGCCACCTCTCCTCCTGAATTTTCTGTCTCTTTCAGGAGCATAAACTTCTACCTAACTAATCAAGCTAGAAACCCGAGTCATCTGTTTCTTCTTTCTCTCTTATGCTCCAAAGTCCTACCAATTCTACTCCCACAGGCTCCTGAATTCACTTTGCCTTCTTTTTTCCATCTTCACTGCCTCAGCCACCATCACCTCCTGCCTGGCTACCTGCAACAATCTTCTTCCAGCCCTTCTCTTCCAGACTGTCCCCTCTTGGCTGTCAGACTGACCACTCTCAAACTTAAGTTTGATTTCATAACTCCCCTGCTTAAAACCTTTGGTGGCTCCCCACTGGCCACAGGATAAAAGCCTCCTCATTCATGAGGGCTGCTCATTGGCCTGTCTCCATCAGACTCCCACCCTCATTTCTGGTGTCATCTCCAACACCCTAAGCTCCGGCCATCTCAGACATCTCACCATCACCAGGACACACCTTGCATTTTCATGCCTTTGTAGATGCCATTTCTAAATCTTGAAGTGCTTTCCCTCACGCCTGTGATCACTCGTGCATCCTTTAAGATCAGGTCGAGGGAACTCCACCATGACTCCCTCTCCCTGACCTTCCCAGTCAGTTAGGCTCCTCTCCCTCTGTGGCTCCAACAAACTCACACACACTCTGGCCTTGACCTTGTAACTGTGAGTGTAACCTTATTTGCCCCCATATGCCCTCATCTGCTAGCTCAGACCTCCAACCTTCTGCTACCTCCCTTCATGTTCCTACTACACCACACCCATAATTCTGGTTCTCCCCAGGAAAGTCAAGTCCAGCCAATGTCGATAAGGTCTGAGGATTGTTTTATTCCACTTTTCCTACTATTATGTGTACAACCTTCCCATGAGTACGACCATGGATGTGTGGGGTGGCAGAATTGAGTCTTAACTAATTCCCAAGTCCTGAGTTCTAGATGCTATCCCTCACCCCAGGCAGGTGTAGCTCCATATTTTTTTTTTTAACATCTCTATTGGGGTATAATTGCTTTACAATGGTGTGTTAGTTTCTGCTTTATAACAAAGTGAATCAGCTATACATATACATATATCCCCATATCTCCTCCCTCATGTGTCTCCCTCCCACCCTCCCTATCCCACCCCTCTAGGTGGTCACAAAGCACCAAGCTGATCTCCCTGTGCTATGTGGCTGCTTCCCACTTGTAGCTCCATATATATGTATACATTTTTGCATATGTAAAGTTCAAAAAACCCTCAAACTATACACACTGCCTAGGTGTGTATAAATACATACTTACGTATCCTAGAGCTATTTTACAGCTTATTCATGGACATACCCACATATATAAAATAAAAGTTTTATCCTTTGAAGGCTGTTTATACATGACAAGATTTCTGCCAACAGGTATTTATAGACCTTGATATCATTGCTTACATAGGTAACTGTGTATTTATTGCTATATGTGTATACCATAAATAATTTTAGGATCTCAGTTGCTACTACTAATCAGGGACTAATATACCTAGACTGATAAGTACAATTTTAGAGTTTCAGTAAGAACTGATAATCTAAAAATTGCCAGTCACATTACCTCTAGTCACCTAGTCTCCAAAGGAAAGTCACTTCTCAAGCAAATGGTGTGTCTGTCTCCCTATGGACACAGAGAGTGTCATTGTTTCCACAGACTCCTGTCCCCTGTCCAGCTCCTCTCTGAATGGGTGACAGCCGTGCATCAGTGGGGAGACCTCTAGCTCGTTTTCCCTGGGGTCCTGGGAGATGAGGGGCTGTGCTGAATGCTGGGCCAGTTCCCTTCAGGCATCAGTGTCCAGGAGAGGAGTGGGGAGGGGCCCAGCAGCCTGAGGCACCTCCTCGCACCTCCATTTCTGCTGTTTTCAGAGGGTTTCCTGGACTCCTTTTGTGATCCGGGGGTCCTGCAAAGCCTGCAGCAGATGGCTAATTACCATAATGCGCAGAGCTTTTGAGGGTCCTGGGTGCAAACCCAGGCGTGACCAAGCCAAGAGCAGCTGCATCTACTGCAGCATGTGGAGCCAACATTAAGCTCTACCCACACACCCATTCTGACCTTTCCAGTGGGAAGCCGATGGCACAGCTCGGAACAGATGGCCAAGAGAAACACGAGGGAAAAGCCCTCCCGGCAGCTGTAGTGTCACTTTTCCAGTCTCCTAGCCTAACAGCTCTGAACTGACATGAAGCTTATTATCCCCATTGTGTCCTTCTCTCATGGTGTTTATTCTCAGGGCAAGCACAAACCCTGATGGTTCCGTGCTTAGCAGTCGTAGCTATTGGGAAATGTGGTTTCTAAACCAAATGATGCTTGCAATGGTTTAGGTCTGTCAGTCCCTGCCTGGCTTCTACCCTTGGCAAGCATCTTTCCCCACAGGTAAGACTCAGGACCTTCTACCAGCTGATTTAGCCCTCCCTGGTCACTAGAACCAATCCTAAACTTGGAGGGATGGAAGAAGCTCTTGCCCAAACTCAGGATTTATCATCAAATCATACTAGCTACTAATCTGGTGTTGACCTTGAATGTTTAGAGCTGTAAAGGAAATATATTATTGCAGCAGAGTGAAAAAAATTTTTTTTAAATCAGGATTCTTCTTCAAGACAGAACAAAATTTTTGCTTAGGAAAACCACTTGACATGAATATGTGGGGGGGGGTGTTTGGGTAAAACGACAAAGGAGGCCCATATGCTATATGTCTAAAGATTTAAGGTTATAAATCAAGTTAACAAACTGTTAAATAAAATGTGTTCTGCTCTCCTAACTTGACAAATGGTCCTTCTTAATGAGCTGGAAGGCCAGGTTTGAATTTGGACATTATGGACTCTTCAGAGTTCTGAAACCGAATGTGGTAGCCTAGGGAGAGGCTGGGCTCCAGCCCCGGCTCCTGGCTCCTGAGCCACACCCACTCTTGGCCTTTCTTCCTAACCCTATTCCATCCCACACGGAGGGAGCCTCTGGCACACAAGTGAGAACACCCCAGCCTTCACAGCCAAGCTCTGAACACACTCCTGCCTATAGCTGACATAGAGACCATATGGCCATAAAGTCTAAAATATTTACTATCTCATCTAGAAGGAGGAAGGAGGGCAAAGTCTGGGTATATATGAAACCCTTGGCCAACTGTGTGCCTCAGACTATAGGTCAGGGCACAGGCTCCTCAAGCACAGTGCCCAGAGTTGGGGCCCCTCTTATCTGGACTTAAGAGCAGTACTGATTCTGGAAGTCCTCTTGTGGTGAAAAGTATCTCATCCTCTGAGAGCATGAAAAATGAATGGCACTTTGGGCGTCAGAGAGCAGAGAAGGGAAGGCATAGAGCACTGCTGCCTTCTCCAAACCAGTGGAGAACTTTTAAAAACAGGGATGATCCTTTTTTACCTTAAGTTTCGTGCACTGCTGTGGTATAACCCCCTTGCCACCCCAAATCTTTACTAAAGGTCTGCTATCCACACAGTGGCCTTGTTTGATTCAGTGGTGAGTGGTAGTAGGGGTGCAGGGGTGACGGGAATCAAGGAGAGGGGATGATTCCAAGTCTGGATCTATATAGTCATAGAGGCAGCATGCACAGGGAGGTAAAATGATCCCCAAGCAATTAATTCTGCAGAAGCAGGAGATGAGAACTAAAACTGACTAGGAACTTGCCCTTGGGACCTTTGCAGAAAATTTGAGGAAGACACTGAACTTTAAACAAATTGAGGAATAAGTCAATCTTCTGTAGCTCTAAAAAGCAGGGTGACCCTAGTATACATTTTTATAGCTTGATATTAAAAAGTATGTCTTTCTAAAATATATAATATGTATTTGACATATTAAAAAATACAAATCTTTTAAATAATATGTTGTCTTTGGTGACCCATCTAATATTCTGATCCTCTCTATCCAGGAAGTTCCCTTGCTCTTTCCAGACTAGGTCCTGCTACCAGATGAACTTTATATCTGTATGAGAGTCCTGGTTTTACTTTTTTCTAAAACTTATCTCTAACACTTGGGAAACTCACTTCTGAATGGGATTGAAGGTTGTTCTAACGGGGAAACTATATTATTGCACACAGAGTCTGCAGTTCAAATCCAAACAGCCTGTGTTCAACTCTTACCCACATCTTCAGCCTTATCATCCTTGAGGATCCTTCTCATTACTGTAGGCTCCTCCTTTACTTCTGGTCTTATAGAGACTTCCCTTTCTTGTTTTCAGAGTTGGCTACACAGTTGACTAGTATTTCTCATGTTTGGATTGGAGAAGAGGGACTTCTGGCATTAGCTCAGCCCACCATTTTTTATTAGACCTCTATTCAATTATATTTTTTAAATACTTAAAGAAAAAAATGTATGGAAAAAGCGACATGCATAAAGCAATAGCACTATTTATAGCAGTGCAAACTTGGAAACCACTCAAATGTCTAATAATGGGGTAATAGATAACTTGTGAAATTTACTCACGGGTATACTTTGCAGTCATTCCAAGTGGTAATTATAAAAGCCATTTAGTAACATGGGGAAATGGTTTAGTGGGAAAAAAAAGACCCAAATTATTTATATGTGATATTTACAATTATATAAAAGAAAGGTACACAAAAAAGACTAGAAGGAAATACCCCAAAACAATAATTTTAGGATTATGGGATTTCGAGTGACTTTTTTCTCAATTTTCCATTTAAAAAATTTACTATACTAATTTAATTAACAATTAAAATTCAATTGATTTAGTTTTAAAAACTGTTAAAAGTAAAGGTCGATAAGGATAATCAAATTTAAACTGGAGATATTAAGCAAACTTAGAAAAATAGGCTTCACTAAATTGCACCCCTATACATGTTTCTGTATAATTTTTAATCGTTAATGAGTTTTAATGAAAACATTGATGAATTTGCTTCCATTAAAGTAGAGAAAGTAAAATGATAATAAATTCTGGTTTTGGTATAGGTAAAATACTTAAAATTAAAATAATGGAGTTTTAATACACCTACTTTTTTTTTTGCGGTACGCGGGCCTCTCATTGTTGTGGCCTCTCCCGTTGCGGAGCACAGGCTCCAGACGCGCAGGCTCAGCGGCCATGGCTCACGGGCCCAGCCGCTCCGCCGCATGTGGGATCTTCCCGGACCGGGACACGAACCCATGTTCCCTGCATCGGCAGGCGGACTCTCAACCACTGCGCCACCAGGGAAGCCCTAATACACCTACTTTTTAATTTTCCAATATTTTTCCAACTCTTTTAGTGTTCTGGGGAAAAAAGTTAGCCCTTAAAATAAATACATAAGAACTACTATAGAGATTCACAATTTTCCTTCTGCCTCAGGTAATGTGAGTTGGCTCAGCACTATTGGATTCTGTCTTTTCAAACATTTTTATGTTTTGCTCATCAGAGATTTTTTGCATTAATTTTGATTTTTAAAAATATTACATTTAAATATTATTTATTTTGATTACTGAATTTTAGGAGCACCCTTAAATGTGCACTAGAAGTGAGTACCTTATTTTTCTCACTCTAGTTCTAGCCCTGAATCACAAAAGTCCAGGATCCACTCTGGTAAAAATGAACCCTTCAGAGTTGAACTGGGGACTTAAGTAGGAAAAAGTATGTTCAATCAGACTGGCAGTGAGGAGGGAAGAGAGTCTGGACACACATCAATAAAATTTTCTCTGTCACATGTTTACTAGGATTCCACGTAAGAATTCATTAGCAAAAAGAGTCCAAAAGTTAAAAAAAAAAAGTTTAAAAACTACTGATTCCATCTCAACTCCCTCATTTATAGGTAATAAAGTCAGACACATGGGTCACGTAGGAAATTAAAGGGAGAGCTGGAACTAGAACCCAGGTATCCTAATTGAGATGAGCAAAACCTATGAAAAATAATATTCCTTCACAGTAGTAACTACAACTAACAGTATCTCAGTTATCCCTCCCTCATCCCATGCCCCACCCTCACCACTGAAGTAAAAGACAATTCTGCAAACACTTTTAGTATCAGAGCTGTAACTCAGAAGCCAATGCCCAATTCAGAGAACACATAACACCTGGAAATCTTTTGACCCTAAGTAAAGGTATAAAAAAGCTGCCTTCTCTTTAACCCTAGCAAGGGGAAGCAGAGTAAAATGAAGTACAGCAGCCCCTTTATCCTCGGTTTTGCTTTCCTTGGTTTCAGTTACCCATGATCAACTTCGGTCTGAAAATATTAAATGGAAAATTCCAGAAGTAAACAATTTTTAAGTTTTAAATTGCATGCCATGATGAAGTCTCCCACTGTCCTGCTTGTCCTGCCTGGGATCCCCACCCATCAACACCACGTGCTCTGGACATCGAATCATCAGCATCATCATGGCTCCATGATCCAGGATCACCCAAAGCAGATGATCCCCCTTCTGACATATCATCAGATCAGTAGTAGCCTAATGGTACGACACAATGCCTACCTCATTCACCTTACTTCATCTCATCACATAGGCATTTTATCATCTCACATCATCACAAGAAAAAGGGTGAGTAGCGTACAATAAGACGTTTTGAGAGAGAGAGAGAGAGATACCACATTCACAAAACTTTCATTACAGTATTTTATTATAATTGTCCTATTTTATTATTAGTTATTGTTAATCTCTTACTGGGCCTCATTTGTAAATTAAACTTTACTATAGGTATATATATATATATATATACATATATACATATATGTATATATATATATATATATATGAAAAAACATAGAACATATAGGGTTTGGTCCTATCTGTGGTTCCAGATATCCACTGGGGGTCTTAAAACATATCCCTTGTGGCTAAGGGGGAGTACCTTAGTGATTTCAGCAGACACTGCTTCTGGAATCAATTTACCCCAATCCCAATTATAGCTCTTTGGGTATCAAAGTTTCCCCATTTTGATTCATGGACTTCAGGACCTCTCCTTAGCCCCTCCCAATGACCGGAATGGAACCAATAAGTGTATCATATACTTTACCTTGGATTATAGATTTAAGTGTGGTCACATGACCCAATCAGAGCCAATGAGAAAAAAAATAAGGCTTTTGCTGGGACTTTTGAGAAACAAAATCTGGCTCTCTCAGATGGGACTTGAATCTGAGAGAATGTGTGATCTGGAGTTTCTTCAGCCCTCAAATGACTGTAAAAAGAGACTGAAGCCAACCTGGAGGAGAGCCAACTCAAGGGATAGAGTAAGGGAGAAACCAAGTCTTGGTGACACACTGAGCCCCTGCACTGAGCCACCCCCAGTGCCAGCATTACAGTAGAATTCTTCAGTCACATGAACCAAAGATTCCCCTTTTTGCTTAAGTTACTTTGGGTTGGATCTTCTGTCATTTGTAATCCAAAGAGCTCTAACTCATATGATTGGCAAGATTTAAAGTTTCTTAAATAAAATATGATTGCTCCAGTTGTATATCTCTTTGAACTTTGTTCTATGTTTACTTTCTTTTGTTTTGTAAATGTTCAAAATTAAAGAACAGTTGATATTCATGCTGTTATTTTCATTACAAGTTCACAGTTTTAATAGAAAAATACATGATTAAATCATGTGCTAGATTATCAACTATTTGCATATTTAGCTATGTGCATCCAAGGGAAAGTCTAATCCATTGACCTATTATAAGCCAGAAATAATAAGCCAGAAAATACCTTCATTCCAAAAACAAATGGAATCGCATCCCGAACAGAATGTGTTTAATTGAAAAGTAGCTAGAGAAACAAAAATGGATTTAAAAAATCAAGTAATCTTAAAGAAGGTAGCAAAAAGGAAAGGAAATTTAAAAGGTGAAGCAAATAGCACAAAATAAAATGGTAGACATAATTCCAAGAAATCAGTAATTGTAAGTGAAGTAAACAGTCTAATTTAGTTCAAGTTAGTCTAGTAAAGTCAGAGGACAGAGATTATCTGACAATAAAAGTAAACTGACTCTATGCTTATTATAAGACACAAACCTAAATCATAGAGACACTAAGAGATTGAAAATGAAAGCTCAGAAAAGCTGAAACAAGACAAATATTTAGCTATATGCAGCTACACTGGTATCAGCCTAAAAGGGTTGTTACCTATAAAAAGGATGTTACAACTAGGAGGTGTCAGGCAGGGCTTCACATGGTGAATAGTGGACATTCCATGATTCAGGGTGTGGTTCTTACTTTTCTAATCACTCATTCAATTCATTCAACTTATTAAAAAATAATAATTCAAAAAGCTGACTATGTGGTAAGCTGTCAAAGTCAAACGTGGTCCTTGCTTTCAAATATGCAATCTGGTAGGTGGCCCAGATAAATAAGTACACCAACAATTAAAGTACAATGTGGTCAGTGCTGTGATAGAGGGATGCAAACGGAGCCTTGAGAACACACTGACAGGGAGGGAGGTGTGTATGACAGGGGTTTTGAAGGGTATTCCATTCATTCACCTATTGGATACATTTCCCTGATAATCCAGGCTGGCCTCCTGCTATTGATTCCTGACACTTAGCTCCAGGACTCCTGTAATACTGAGGGGGGAGGAAAAATTTTATTACAGGAGTAACTCATTTTATTGTGCTTTGCTTTACTGTGTTTCGCAGATATCACATTTTCTTACAAATTGAAGGTCTGTGGTGACCCTGCGTTGTCAGATGATGATTAGCATTTCTTAGCAATAAAGTATTTTTTAATTAAAATATGCACATTGCTTTTCTTAGACATAATGCTATTGCATACTTAATAAACTACGGTATAGTGTAAACATAACTTTTATATGTACTGGGTAACCAAAAAATTCGTGACTTTATTGTGGTATTTGCTTTATAGCAGTTGTTTGGAACCAAACCTGCAAAATATCTCCAAGGTATGCTTGCAGAGGGAAGTGAGGTGAGCCTAGGACCTAGAACCATCACTTTCATTGAATTGGGGCAGCACGAGGAAATCCAGTTGGATGGGTGGCAAGTCATAGACTAGGTTCAGGCCAGCCTCAGGGAAGTCCAGCAAGAGATAAAGGATAGGAGGAGAAGGAGAAGGGGAGTAAGGAATACTTGGAAATCCAGGAAGATGGCTAGAAAGCTCGTAGTTCGTGTAAGTGGTGGGAAGGGGAGGGTTAGAGAGAGTTTAGAGGCAGAACTGGCAACATCAAGGCATGGATTCATTTTTAGAAGGCCTGAGATCCTGGGTAGGCCAGGTATCAATGGCAAGGAAACTGGTTGCTCCTACATATTCAATATCCAGTCACTAAGGTAGGGCACTGAACAAAGCAGGACAGGTGATCGGGAAGGGTTGAGGGTCACCTGAGGGTCCAACTAGAGTTTCTTTAATTTCTCCAAACTGAGGCCAGGTTGGTCCTGCAGGGCCTGCAAGGAGAAACCATCTGGCCCAATTATGGGGAGAAGGGAGAATCTGAGCTGAGTCACCAGGCAGGCTCTGACACCACCATGAGCACTTCACCCCTCCAAGTTCCATGGTTCCCAATCCAAGCTCCTCTTCTGAACTGCAACTACTCTTGGAAGGGGTAACCCATTAAACAACTGTGTGAATGAGTTTATCAGATGTCTTTCTGCCTGCTGGAAAGAACCTAATAATTTGAGAGCACTGGGTACCTGGGAAAGAGTGAACATAAAGGATGGGTGGGGAAGGAAAGACAATGAAAGGGAAAAATCAGAGGCCCCAGAGATAAATTTAGTGACTTCCGTTTTGCTGATGACCAGCTCTGCCTGTGGTGTCTTGGCACCATTCAGGAGTTCAAAGACAGGGTCCACCCAGCTGAGAGCTGGTTATAGCTGTCCTGTATATATAATGCCATGTAATGACTGGTTGGGGTTAATCAAATATAATGCCCAACCCAGACCTATTAAATTTCACCACAAAAGAGGCTTTAATCAGTCTTTTATCAGCTTGGTGCTCTGGCCTAAGAAGACTGCTTTTGTTTGCCATATAAGAGACAATGGGAGAGCCAGGATCAGCCTGCTCTCTGGAGTACAACAAGCGAATTGTCCACAAACAACAGATCATTCAAGGCCATGGGAGAGGAAAGGCAGGAGAGGCTGCATGAATCTACAAAAGTGTTCACTGTTAATGGTCACGGCCTCGAGTGTTTAAATTCAGGCCACATTCCCACTGGAGCTTCCAAAATATGGGGAGGATGGGAACAAAAAGACTCCAGTGTGCTCCATGTAAGTCTATCTGGCCTTGGCCCTCTACAGGACATTCTTGCTTGCTGCTTGCTGAAAAGGGAAAGGAAAACTGACATTTGGTTCTCTCACTAAGCAAAGCCCAGATGTCCTGGTGGTTAGATGTGCTTCACAGGCTAGGGATTAAAGTGCTGCGTGTAGTTCTATGCCAAACTGCACCTGTCCCACTGCCCAAGCACCTCTTGGACTATGGAAGGGATGGGAGGAGAAGGGAGATAAAAGGCAGTGAAGAGGGGAGAGAAAAGAGGGGACCTTCCCTGACCCAAAAGAGAGGATGACATTTAAGCTACCCAATCAAATCTGTTACACAAATATTTGAATACTTCTAGGAGGCAGGCTGAGACACACCCAGGTACAGAAACAAGGACACAAATTAAAAATCTACCTTTTCTGCTTGGAATTGGAGGATGTTAGAGTTGGAAGGGTCTTAGATCATCTTTCTTTATATCGTTTTGGTCTTCAAAAGATGCCTTGGGTTAAAAAAAAAAAAGAAAAAAAAATCCATGCTGAGAAACACAGCCCCACGCATTGGAGTAACCTCAAACTCTGGGGCTGCTGTAGGAATGTGTCATGTGTCACTGGAGGGAGAAAGGTTGAGAATTATTGATCTAGTCTGCTGCAGAAATGGAAGTTCCAAGAAATAAACTGGATTGTCCAAGGCCACTTAGCTATTTAGTAACAGAGAGGGGATTAAAATCCATATCTTCCAATGCCCAATGCAGAACCCAATCCGTTGTATCACAAAGTCTCTCCACTCAGGCTTCCTGGAAGATGCAAGTCCTGAAAACCTTAAGCAAATTATTGAGTATCTTGGATCTAGTATCCTCACTTATATGTGGCCCATTAGCTACCAAAACTTTGTGCCATCACTTCTGGTCATCAGAGTTCAGACTTTGTTTGTGAACCAAGATTTTCCCTTCTGCTCTAGATGGAACTTTGGAACTGTGAATCTATAAAGAAATAGGAAGAAGAACAGAAGGAATTAGACTAACAGCAAAGAAAAATGAGTAAACCTTTGCTCATAGCACCAAACCTGTGGCCCCTCAGCTCCAGATTAGTGTGAAGGCAGGGGAGGCAGCTGCCTAACTTGGTCTTGATTCGAACTACATTCAGATATGTTTGGGGGTTGATAATGATAGGAGGAATTCCCATGACCAGGTGGGCGAGAGATCTGGGAGTGATTCTATTTATGGAAGGTTTACTGGATATATGCATCTGAAGATGAAATGAACAGCGCCCAGTCTAGATGGCCTTTAGGGAGTGGGATGAAAGAGAGATGAGAAAGGGACCAGGGGAAAATGAAAGTTGTTCTGTGAATTGTGAGGGGTGCCAGCGGTCAGAAGTCTTTGGCCATTTTCATTTGTCATCCAGTGTGGCTGACCCGTGCTTTGTGCTTTGAAATCATTCAGCTTCCCTAAAGACATTTTGAGCTGTAATTGCAGATTTCCATTTTAGGTTCTTGCTCTCTCCCATTCTGCTCTAGACCAATTCAAAATCCTTCCTCAGGCACTGTGCAAAATGCCTTTGCAGAGTCGATGAAGGATCGTGGTGAGGCCCGTGTGAATTTATCAATTTTTTTCTGCCTGTAATGGGAGTGGTAATGGCAAAGTTGTTATTAGCTAAATTAGATCAACAATTTGGGCTGGTGGGGCTTGGTGACATACCCCCTTTGATAATAACTTCTTTTTTAATTATATTAATTATGACTTTGCCTTGCACTGCAGTAATGGGACTGGAAGCTTTCTATTTTCTTCCAGGTTTCAAAAGTAATACTGCTTTAGTTTCTTTACTTATGTTCCTGGCAATTAAGTGCTATCCCAAAACATAAACACAATTTCCTCTTTTGAAATCATTATGCAAGGAGTGTCATGTGAAAGCTGCTGTTACTTAAAATACGATCTTGTAAAATAAAGGGAAGCTCTCTTATTTATCAGTCTAGCAAGGAGCTGTTATTAAAAATCTTAATAGAAAAAACTATGCTGTCCATTCTGTTTTCCTTTTTTTCCCCTCTTTCCAAAAAAAAAAAGGCCTTTGGGATATTTTTAACTAAAAAGGAAGAAAAACCAAACAAATATTTTTATTGTTTTGACTATGGTTGTTGAAATATGGCCTATAGGAAAAGTAGAAATAAAAAGAATTATCACACGCACTTCTCCTCACATGATGAGCTGTGAGCTGTCAGGGTTAACCCTGCAGCCACAGCTCTAAGCTGTCTCCTCTTTACCTCAACCAGCCATGATGGTTCTTCTCTACAGGAAAGATTGACCTTGGAGTCAGACTGACCTGGTTTAAATCTATTAGGTTGAACCACAGGAAATTGCTGTTTATATACACCAAAGATGGCCAAATAATGGCAATTTCATGGGGTCGACTTAATATCATCTTCTCATTGGTCAAGCTTCAGATTACTGTGAGGACTACAGATGATGTATTTTAAATGCTTTACTTATTCCATGGCACTCGGTATGCTCACAATACATCTGACTAATACGGATTGCAAGAAGCAGCAGGGACATTTCATTTCAAGTCAGTTCAACAAGCCCTATTTGAGACCTTCTTTTTCATCCCAGGCACTGCTTTTGTGCTGGGAATACGCAGATTCATAGCTGCCAGGTGGCATGATGCATGCAGGAATTTAGCAGTATACCCATGATAGAGGGTAGCATGGTGGTGGGGTATGAACATTTGTGGGGATGGGGAGATGAGGGCAGCTTTTCCTCAGGTGTGATGCCTCATCAGGGTGCTGCAGAACAGACAGCTTGGTGGGGAATGTTCCAGGCTGGGTGTTCAGAGAACCTCAGGCTGGAGAGAGAGAGAGAGAGAGAGATGCTATAAAATGAGGTTGGAGAGATGGGCACGAGCCACAGGGTAGAGTTAGGTTTTGTGAGGCCTGGTAATTTTACAACCTGGGGGGACCCACTTTACAAAACAGCCATGTAAACACACCTCTGGGGACTCCTAGGTCCTGAAGCTGGGAAGCCTTGACATTTCAGCTTTATTATCTTCCTCAAACATCTGCCCCTGGCAGGGCCGCAATGTGAGGAGCCTTGTTAAAGTGCAGGGGGCAGACAATGCTACTGAAGGATCTTAAGCAGGAAAGTGATATTATCAGATTTGACTTTGAGAAAAAGCACCCCAAGGGCTGTCTGGAAGATGGATCAGAGGAGTTTGTGTTAGACAGCTGAAAAACCAATTAAAAAGCTATTTTAATAATCCAGAGGGCCAAGAGTCTGAACATGGCAGAATTCATGAAGAAGGAATTAACTCAGCATCACCCAGCAAAAGTCATTGGAGGATAGTCACCCCAGGAGGCCTGGCCCTCCTGTCCCTGAACCCATCCTGAACGGGTAACAGATGCTTTTAAAATCAGATTCTCCACCTGGGAAGGTCTTGAATTAGTCACATGACCAGAGGCCTGTCATTCTACACACAAGTGGTCAGCCATGGCACTGTCATGCCCACTGAGGTCTAGCTATTCCTCGTTCCTGCACTGCCCTGTCACGTGGCTAGGTTCTGCCTCAGTTTTCACTTCAATATTTCAGTTCTCTGTCAGGTTCAGAGTCTGACTCTGAATGCTAGACTGCTTGGCCAGGGCTTCGTCACCTGCTAAATCTCTGCCATGCTCTTTCTGTCCCTCCAAACCTGAAACTGGGCCATGTACTCCACCCACTGCATCCTCCTAGGAAAACCCCTGTTCCTCTTGTTCATCCTTTGAAATGCTGTGAATGGGTCTGCTCTGCAGTGATCCTTCTCTGGCTACCTCCCACTGTTCCCCCTCGATTCAATGACTCACTCACCTCATCTATATCTTGCATGTACCTTTATTATTATATGTATTATGCTCTATAATATTTATTTGTATATCTTTGAGGTTGGGAATCATGTCTTATACTGTCATTTCCCCAGTAGCTCACACAGTCCTTAGTAGATAGTAGACACTTAATAAGTGTTGGGTCAACAGATTTGAACTGAATTCACTCCTCCCCTTTTTAAATAATACTACACAATAATAACCCAGCCAGGGTCTAGCTGTGCCTCCTTCTAAGGACCACAGTACCCCAGCCTACCTGGCTTTGCATATCTCATACTATCTGTGCCTCTTGCTTCAACGCCTCCATTCAATGGGTTGAACTGCTCTTCACCCAGAATCAAGCCTGAATTCGTCACACACCCCTCCCAATTTCGCATCTTTCCTGGGTACCCTCCTACAGCTGGGCCTGATTTCTTCTGGCCAGTCCTTTCTCAGTCCTCACTCCAGCCCATCTCTGAGGTGAACATGCCTTGTGATCTCTCTGGTTGTGCTGTCTGGACAAGAGGAGGGTACTTAGTCCAAAAGCAGCCAATTCATGGGCTAGACCATACCTGTAAGGTAGCCCAGTGGGAAAAGCTTTAACCAAAGGGACTGTCTTGGTCAGTTTGGGCTGCTATAATAAAGTACCATAGACTAAGTGGCTTATAAACAATAGAAGTTTATTTCTCACAGTTCTGGAGGCTGGAAGTCTGCGATCAGGGTGTGAGCATGGTGGAGCTCTGGTTAACAGTGGTCATTTTCTTACTGTGTCCTCACATGGTGGGAAGGGCAAGGGAGTGCTCTGAGGCCTCTTTTATAAGGGCACTAATCCCATTCATGAGAGTTCTACCCTCAGGACCTAATTACTTCCCAAAGGCCCTACTTCTTAATACCATCACATTGGGGTTTAGGATTTCAACATATGAATTTGAGGGGAACACAAACATTCAGTCTATAGCAGGGATTTTATGAGCCAATCAGACTGACAGATCATGTAGTGGAAAAAATCACTTTGAGGAGCCTTCCCTCAGCAGGAGAGCTGTGGATGGGGTAATTTCTCTTAGAAGGGGACTGTTGGTTGGGCAGTCATCATGAATGAGCTCTTGAGTACACTGCTCCAATCTCTATCTGCCTAAGTTTTTCTACTCTCAATATTGTCCACTCTTGACTAGAGTCACCTGAAACCCAGACCCTGTGTTCCTTCTATAAGAGCTCCTCATCTAACTTTCAAGAACTGTGAAGGGGTCTAAGATTTTACCAAACTTACAGGCTAACAAATTATCTTGACACAATTTCACTGATGCTAGCAGAAGGCAAGAGACTTTCGGGTCAGAGACAAAGGATTTTATCACTCACAGCACAGCAAGTAGAATGACCATTAGCATATTTACATCAGTTCCTCTTACTCCCTAGTCCCACGGGAACAATGTGGATGGGGACCAAATGGATGCTTGTGTAAGCTGTGGGTTGTGTTACAGTAGAGGAACTCTGAGCTTAGGGAACCTAAATCTTTTATAATGGGCAGTAAACACACCTGCTCTTTGTTCTGGAGAAAGACATTATGACACTGGACAGTAAGCATATCTGGCCTTTTCTCTAGATGGAGGCATTATCTCTATCTTCCATGGCTATTTGTTATACAAACACGTTCTTGAAAAGATATTTTGAATGAAGGGTAGTAAGTACCTCACTTACAAGATGTGCAGAAATGTGAGATACTCGCAGGGAGTTGTCTTGAAACACTAACTAGCAGCTCCCATCCATCCACATTCTGGTACTGGCATGTTTATTCCTCAGGTGACGGGAACTTTACTTTTCCAACCCTAATCCCTCACCTAAGCTCTAATCACAAATTTCCTGCTCCAAGTGAACATCCCATTCAGATAACTTCAATAATTAAATTTAAAATGTTTATATACATCTTCCTTTCCTAACCTTCCAGTTTTATTATCACCATTCTCCTTGTCTCACTAGCTCCAACCTTAGGAGTCATTTTTAAATTCCATCTTCCTCTTTGTCACTGATCACCAATCAATCACAAAGTTCTATCAGCTCTCCTTTGAAATATCTCATTCTCACCCTCTTCTCTTCCTGGCCATTTATACCGTCATTAATTTAATTCAGAATTTTATTTCATCCCTAGAATGCTCAAGAAATGTCCTCACTAGTTTTCTAGATTCCTATTCTCCTCGTCGATACCTCTTAATCCCCTTAAGGCACTGTTTTGATCATATTGTACTCTTATTTTTAAAGTTTCAGCAGTTTCCCATGGCCTTAGACTGTTCAATAGAACAGTCTAAGCTTCATCTCCCCCACCAGCCCACCCACTCTGACCTGAGCCTTATCTCCTGCCACTCTGTTCCGGCTGTGCAGGCATTGCCTCTTTTCTCTACCTGCCAAACCCATCCATGCCTGGTCTATTTCCCTACCCTTCCACATTCTTCAGAGTTCTGAACCCTGTACCTTTGCAAAACCACTTCATCTTTCAGCACCTAGAAGTTCTTCTTTTACTGGTCCAGTCTACACTAATTTCCTTTGTCCAATTATACTTACTTTAATATTTAGCCTCATTCTGTCCCATGTGGCTACTTAATTGTCTTATGTACCCACCTAAGTTTTAAGTTCCTGGAGGATAAGTACTATCATTTGTATACCTTTTATACCACTCAGTGTCTATTTAGCACTGACTTGGCCAAACTGTAGAAACCCAACTCTCCCACTTGCTAGCCATGTGACTGGAAAGGTAACATCTATGCCTCAGTTTCCTCATTTAAAAAATGAGATATAGGGAATTCCCTGGTGGTCCAGTGGTTAGGACTCCATGCTCTCACTGCTGAGGGCCCAAGGTTAGATCCTTGGTCAGGGGAATAAAATCCCACAAGCCACGTAGCATGGCCAAAAAATAAATAAATAAAATAATAATAATAAACTTTAAAAAATGAAATAAAAACTGAGATATAAATAGTACCTATATCACAGGGTTGTTGGGGTAATTAGATTAGATAATATGAGAAAACCTTAGCAGATTATCTGGTATATAGGAAGAGCTCAATCAATATTGACTGTTATTATTAATCTTATAGTGATGAATGAATGAATAAATAAATAAATGAATACATGAAATACACAGTCCTCTTTTTTGGAGGGGCTCCAGTCTTATGAAGATAACCTTGAAAAATATTTATAATCCCAAACCAGTGACGCATGGGAGAAGTTGGATGGAAGATGAGAAGTAGCATCTTCCAAAGGCCTGACAATCCTTGAAAAGATGGATTGTTCAGAGATAAGAGAGAACCTGATAATAGAAAAGAACCAATAAAGGAACAGTCCAGATAGTGTTTGCTTGTCTCCTTTCTGTTTCCATGTTTCTCTCTGCCTCTTAGGTAAGTCTAAGGCTCTTGAAACATAGGTGGGGGCACTGAAGAAGCAACAGTATGGCAACTGGTCAAAGAGATGGAGCCTATTCCCTGGCCGGGGGTTGGTAAAATTTTCCAGAGAGGACACATCATGTCTTTCTGCTAGGGCATCTCTGCCTCCTTAGATCTGCCTACAGGCAAGCTTGATATGAGCTAGTTCTATGGAAAGTTGTCAGTGGCTGTCAGAACCATAATGCTGCTTGAGAAGAAGCATTAACTATCTGGAGAAGAAGGCAAAGGAATTCTCTCTTAAAAAGTAGAGCAGCCTCAATCCTCTTCCATTAACAAATTACTATGATTGTCTTTTCAATGCCTTTCTATATGTCATGTACTGTGCTACCCAACAAATAGTCCTCAAAATAATCTGGTAAAGTAAGTATTACAATATCTACTTTAAAGAAAAGAAACTTAGGAGCACCAAGATTAAGTAAGCGTCTTTGGTCATACAGCTAATAAGTGATGGAGCAAGGATTTAAACTCAGGCATTCCTGCCTACAAAAGTCTGGGAGCATTTTCCCTCAATACCAGCATATAAAAGAATCCGAACAAGCCAGGCCTTGGATTCCTACTCACATGTGCTTTCAGCCACACGTCACTAATTTCCTTTTACCATTTATCAGCTATTAACACAACTATGCAAGTGAGACTATCAAATACTTTTTTGAGGGTGGGTTTTCACAGCCAATAAGGGGAAGGGGAGACACTGAGCCCTTCAGCAGGGGTGAGGGAAGAAACTAGCCATGGGCAGCTGAAGGCAAATGAAAACAAATTTGTTAGCTGAGGGCTAGCTCTCTGCGTAGCAACTAAAGTGTTTTTTACATCTCCTGCCAGATAGAACTTCTGTTACAGTGTTTCTTGTCACCAGTAGGAAAATATGGGCTCCTCCTAGAGCTCTTAATTCTGAATCTATTACTACACTTAAAAAAAATAATGTTAATAGAGATAATAAAATGGAATCCTAACCACAGTCACTTTGCCGTCTGCATGAAAATATTGGCTCTGGAAGAGGGACAGCCTGGTAGGAAACCAAAGACATAGAAATATGTTTTGAGAATCATATTCTTGGCCTGAAACAGATCTCACAGTAAGGAAGTTTGGCTGAGGCCAAGGTTCCTGAGGTCAGGAAGCGGGAGAAGCTGAGTAGCTTGTTTTTCTGCAGTCTCAGTGGAACAGGGCAGTCAAGGAGGGTGTATTTTGGTTTCTACTAGCTCTTCCAAGGGAAAAAGCAGCCCAGGTTTGTGTCTCCTCCACAGAAGTTGGGGTCGTTTGCCTTAACAAGGGCAGACCACAGACCCTCCATGAAATTGTGGAGACTTTTCTTGTTGGCCCCATTCCAGTTCCCCTTCCAAAGGGTCTCTCTCTCCTGGGTATCCCAAATCCCACTATTCCTGACAACCCAAGCCACCAGCTTGGTTAATGCAACTTCTGTATACAGTAAGATGATCTGGGTTAATGGGAGGTCCAATAAATGTGATGATTTCACTACTTCTTATTCCCATTGTCTTCATTCCTATTTGACTGAATGAAATAGTTAATCAGGCAATGATTTTAAATTTATGTTTTAAAACTAACTTGATCAATTAAGTGGGTCTGATTAATATAGATATTATTTCTGCTTTATATTTTGATAAGTGCTATTGTGTTCCCCAAAAGATGTTAAAGTCTTAACCCCTGATCATTGTGAATATGACCGTATTTGGAAATAGGGTTGTTGCAGATATAATTAAGTCAATATGAGATCATACTAGATTAGAGTGGGCCCTAGAACCAATTAGTGTCCTTAAAAGTAGGTTGTGAAGAGACATAGACACATACAGAGGGAAGGCAGTCATGTGAAGATGGAGGCAGAGACTGGAGTGATGCAGCTGTAAGCTAAGGAATGTCAAGGATTGCAGACAACCAAGGATTGCAGAAGCTCGGGAGAGGCAAGGAAGCATTTTTCCCTTGGAGCCTTCAGAGGGAGCATGGCCTTGCTGATACCTTGATTTTGGACTTCTAGCTTCCATAATTGCAAGAGAATAAATTTCTGGTTTTTAAAGTCGCCCAGTTCATGGTACATTGCTATAGCAGTCTTAGGAAACTAATACAAGTATTTTCGTTCGCATTAATTTTTTTCTTACCTATTGTACCCCAGCACTTATCAAACTACTTCGCAGTATAATGGGAGCTCAATTAACACATGTTGAAGGAACGAGTGAATTGAGTGTGTATGTGTACAATCTGTGTATGTAGAAGCATATTGATACACTTTCTGATCTACCTCACTCGTTTTCTATTGCAATGAGTCCATGAGTCTATAAATCCACACATGTGGACTGAATAAATAATGCCTATCATGTATATGTACTTCTTATTTTAACTTAAGAGCCATACAAATAAACAAAACTAACAACTGGCAAGAATTCCTACCAAAAAAGTCAAAGTGAAGTTACATTTGTTAATAAGAAAGTAGGAAAACATGAAAACAGATGGATTCAGCTTGAATTAAGAAATCTTCATTTTTTTCCCCCAAATGCCATTCTTGGTAGCCTTCCTCTCCTTGTTGCTGAAATCAACTCATAATCCTATGCTGCACAGGGCTTGTACTGCACCAGCCCCTAGGCCAGTGTTTTTTAAAGTGTACTCCATGGATCATCTGCATTAGAACTACCTTATAAAGCTAGAATAATTAAACAGTGTGGTATCGGTGCATGAAGAGACTGATATACAGTTGACCCTTGAACAACATGTGTATTAGGGGTGCTGACCCTCCATGCAGTTGAAAATCTCCATATAACTTATAGCTGGCCCTCCATATACACAGTTCCTTCATATCTACAGTTCCTCCCTGTTCACGGTTCCACATTTGAGGATTCAAACAAAACCGGTGCATAAGTAGACCTGCACAGTTCAAACCCATGTTATTCAAGGGTCAACTGTAGTAGTGTCGCAGAAGAGAAAGTTCAGAGTTAAACACAAATTCATATAGAAATCTAGAATATGATAAAATGGGCAATTCAAGTCATTGGCAGTGATGAATTAAGGAATAGATTATTCAATAAATGTTATTGGGGAAACTGCATAGCCATCTGGGAAAAATAAATAAGTTGCAACCAAATTCTACATGTTATTCTAGAATAAAGTCTATATGACTTAAAGATTTAAATTTTTAAAAAAAAATCTATAAAGGTACTAGATGAATTTGTGGAATAATTTTTCACAGTCTTAGAGTGGGAAAAGCCTTTCAAAGTATAACTTAAAACCCAGAAATCACTAAATAAAATATTAATTAATTCAGTAACAGTTACACTTTCATAAAAAGCTGTCCCGCAGAAGTCACCAAAAGGAATTCAAAAGATAAATGACAAACTGAGAAAAATATTTGCAACTCACATCACAGCCTAAGGATTTGTTTCCCTAATGTATAAAGAGTTTCTAAAAACCAATAAAATAAAGGTCAAAAGATACAGTAGAGGGCTTCCCTGGTGGTGCAGTGGTTGAGAGTCCGCCTGCTGATGCAGGGAACACGGGTTCGTGCCCCGGTCCGGGAAGATCCCACGTGCCGCGGAGCGGCTGGGCCCATGAGCCACGGCCGCTGAGCCTGCGCGTCCAGAGCCTGTGCTCCACAACGGGAGAGGCCACAACAGTGAGAGGCCCGCGTACCGCAAAAAAAAAAAAAGATACAGTAGAAAAATAGTGAAAGGAAATGCACAGACTTTACAAAAAGAAAATACAAATGACTCAAACATATTTAAATATTCTCATCCTCTTCTCTTATGGTAAAGGAACTGTAAACCTAAACACCAGTGAGGGACTTCCCTGGTGGTGCAGTGGTTAAGAATCTGCCTGCCAATGCAAGGGACACGGGTTTGATCCCTGGTCTTGAAAGATCCTACATGCCGCAGAGCAACTAATCCCATGTGCCACAACTACTGACCCTGTGCTCTAGAGCCCGCGAGCCACAACTACTGAGCTTGTGTGCCACAACTACTGAAGCCCATGCACCTAGAGCCCGTGCTCCACAACAAAAGAAACCACTGCAATGAGAAGCCAGAGCACCGCAATGAAGACTAGCCCCCAGCTCGCCACAACTAAAGAAAGCCCACATGCAGCAAGGAAGACCCAATGCAGCCAAAAATAAATTTTAAAAAAACAACAACACCAATGAGATACTATTTTGATGTACCATATTGGCAAAGTCAAAAAAATTTGATCATATACTTTGTTGGCTAGAGGTCATGAAGAAATGGTGTTCATGCTGGTAAGAGTGTAAACTGATATAACTTCTGTGAAGGGCGATTTGGCAGTATCTATCAAAATCACTTATTGTTTGGCCCAGTAATTCCACTTCTAAGAATTTATCCAGATATAATCACTTATGTGTGAAATGACATATGTACATGGTACTTGTTGCTACATTGTTTACAGTTGGGAGAGATTATAAACGACCTGCATGTCCATTGGCATAAGATTGTAAAACAAACTATGGTTACTCCCACACTGAAATACTATGTAGTCATCAAAAAGGATGAGGAAACTTTACATACAGGAATGGCAAGATCTCAAAGAAACATTGTTAAGTGAAAAACAAAATAAAACAAAAATAAACAAGTTTCAGAACAGTGTGTATGGCATGCTACCATGTGAATGAAAAGGAGAAAATTAATACATAGTTTTTGTTTAATATGCATGAAATATTTCTGGAAAATATACAAGGAAAATTACAGATTCCTAGAATGTAATCCCTACCCCAGACTTTTGGAGGCAAAATCTGCACAGGCATTAGTTCTAAAGCTTACTAAAGATTGATAAACACTGACCTTAGCGGGTAAAAATTTGAGAATCACTTTGAGATTTGCTGGCTCAGTTCCAACACGTAGCATTTTGCCCTTTTTCTCAAATCCAGTCTATTTACTCCCAGGACCTTAGTTCTACTAACTAGCTTCCTATCCCTATGACCTCATCACTGTCCCAGAAAACTACTTAGATCCATTATGTCAAACTTCTTCTTCCAGGTACATAGGAGTCCTGAGCCACTGACCAGGGTCAACATATCCAGAATCAGGATCAAACTAAACATGCACAAAGCTGACAATAGCTCCTTCTTGATAAGTACATTCTGGGAAGAGAGAAAAACTCAATGGAGTAAGCAGAGAGCAAAACCAGGGCCTTAGATTTGGGTTGATAGCAGAGGGCAGAGATGATAGAGGAACAGGCTGAGAGGAGGAAGGATTATACATGTCCCCAAAGGTGACAGGACTGAAGATGCCTTTTAAAGAGAGCCAATAACTATGCCTCTGGTTGGGAAAAATTTCAGACCCCTTGTTCTTCCTGAACCAAAGCTCTGCCTTCTCTTTCTAAGCACTACTGCCATCATCAACACTCACCCCTGAACTGAATCATGTGGCTGGGTCTCTGTTATCTAATTCCAGACTTCCCTGAGCTGCCTGCCCACCTGCCTAAATTTCTAAATACCTCCTGTTCCCACCAATCGTGAAGTATGTGTTTGTATATCCAATCTCTCCAGACACATTCTTAGGACTGAGCTTGCTCTTAGAACCTTCAGCTGTGCTTGTTCTCCAGTGACCCATCCCCCATTGGTCTGATCTGATTCCTAGATCCCAGCTCTCCAGGTCAGCACTGTATCCCAAAGAGAACCAAGCCACATGGGGTCTATATCCTAGCTGCTGGTTGAAATTCATATCACAAGTTAGATAGGAGCTCTGCCTTGAATGATGTGGTCTGTGAACACAACTACCTGCAACCACATGAAAAGTGAATAATCATATTGATACAGATTCAATTCTAGGTATGGACACCAAAGGAGCAAAGATTTGGCTAGTCTCATACTGGTACAAGTACAGGCCCTTAGCCATCAGATGTCAGAAAAATAGAAGGGCAGGTAGGTTAACGGATAATGGCTAGCAGAGGTTAGGACCAATTAAAGATATGTCAGGTCAGGCAATCAGAGTCCTGTGATATATAAATCTGATTCTGAGGCAACGCCTGCCTCAGACCACTCTTTGCCAAAGCAGGTTTGATATAGGAGTGTGCTCAAAACTTCTCACTTAGGTAAGCAATCATAGGTGGCCAAGGAGGGAGCAAGAGAGTGACAGAAGGTTCTAAACTGTATATAGGTAAATATGCAGCTTGGTGTGGTGGGGAGAGCACTGGACTAGGTACCAGTAGACCTGAGTACTGCTCCTGAGTCCTCTCCGTGCTCTTTGTTCCAGTGATCTCCACCCCGACCCCAAATCTTGCCCAGTTGGGCCTCCTTGCTTTCAATTCAGCATCCCTGGTTCCAGGAAACTGTTCTACATCCATCCTCCCCACCTGACTCTGATGGCCTAGAGCAGATACTTGGCTCTTTATGTCTGTTTGGTAATGGAGCATTCCCAGCAAGAGCTATCACCATCAGCAATCTTGGCAACACTTTGATCCCTGAGTGTGACAGCCTTGTATCCTTATCAGCTGAGGACCCTGTCTATGAAGTGTTTAATTTCCAAAGGAAATGTTGGGCCTACAGAAACTTCTAGCTAAGAACAGGGAACCAGTTCTCTTTACATCAAATGTCCTAATCCTACTAGTATAAAGAGAGATTTTTAACTATATATATATATATATATATATATATATATACACACATATATATTTTTTTAATGAAGCAGAAACATTTTAAAAGAGGAAGAAACATCACACTGGCCTTTGAGGGATTTATTTGTCTTCAATTCTGAAGGTCCTCCATCTTCCCACATTCAATCTGTGGACTGAGAACTGGTCAGGAAGTGGCCTCTGCCACAGTTGTACCCAAAATGTCAGCAATGCAGGTAAATGTTAGCAAAGTAACTGTCTTCTGCTCTAGATAAAATTCTGCCTGCTCAGGTATGGGAACATATGTATAACTGATTCACTTTGTTATAAAGCAGAAACTAACACACCATTGTAAAGCAATTATACTCCAATAAAGATGTTAAAAAAAAAAATTCTGGATCACTAACGCTTGAAGATGGCGGAAGAGTAAGACGCGGAGATCGCCTTCCTCCCCACGGATACACCAGAAATACATCCACACGTGGAACAACTCCTACAGAACTCCTACCGAAGGCTGGCAGAAGACCTCAGACCTCCCAAAAGGCAAGAAACTCCCCACGTAACTGGGTAGGGCAAAAGAAAAAACAGAGACAAAAGAATAAGGACGGCACCTGCACCAGTGGGAGGGAGCTGTGAAGGAGGAAAAGTTTCCACACACTAGGAAGCCCCTCCGCGGGCGGAGACTGCGGGAGGCAGAGGGGGGAGTTTCGGGACCGCGGAGTAGTGCACAGCGACGGGTGCGGAGGGCAAAGCGGGGAGATTCCTGCACAGACGATCGGTGCCGACCAGCACTCACCAACCCGAGAGGCTTGCTGCTCACCCACCGGGGCGGGCGGGGCTGCGAGCTGAGGCTCGGGTTTTGGTTTTGGACGGAGCTCAGGGAGAGGACTGGGGTTGGCGGCTTGAACATAGCCTGAAGGGGTTAGTGCACCACGACTAGCCGGGAGGGAGTTCGGGGAAAAGCCTGCACGGGCCGAAGAGGCAAGAGACTTTTTCTTCCCTCTTTGTCTCCTGGTGCGCGAGGAGAGGGGTTTAAGAGCGCTGCTTAAAGGAACTCCAGAGACGGGCGCGAGCCACGGCTAAAAGCGCGAACCCCAGAGACGGGCGCGAGCCGCGGCTGAGGGCGCGAGCCCCCGAGACGGGCGCGAGCCGCGGCTGAAAGCGCAAACCCCAGAGACGGGCGCGAACCGCGGCTGAGGGCGCGAGCCCCCAAGACGGGCGCGAGCCGCGGCTGAAAGCGCAAACCCCAGAGACGGGCGCGAGCCGCGGCTAAAACCGCGGACCCCAGAGACGGGCGGGAGACGCTAAGGCTGCTGCTGCCGCCACCAAGGGGCCTGTGTGCGAGCACAGGTCACTCTCCACACCCCTCTTCCGCGGAGCCTGTGCAGCCCGCCACTGCCAGGTTCCCGGGATCCAGGGACAACTTCCCCGGGACAGCGCACGGCGGGCCTCAGACTGGTGCAACGTCACGCCGGCCTCTGCCGCAACGTCACGCTGCCTCTGCCGCCGCAGGCCGGCCCCGCACGCAGTGCCCCTCCTTCCCCCATCCCCCAACCCCCGGCCTGAGTGAGCCGGAGGCCCCGAATCAGCAGCTCCTTTAACCCCGTCCTGTCTGAGCGAAAAAACAGACGCCCTCCAGCGACCTACACGCAGAGGCAGGGCCAAATCCAAAGCTGAGCTCCTGTGAGCTGTGAAAACAAAGAAGAGAAAGGGAAATCGCTCCCAGCAGCCACAGAAGCAGCGGATTAAAGCTCCACAATCAACTTGATATACCCTGCATCTGTGGAATACCTGAATAGACAAGGAATGATCCCAAATTGAAGAGGTGGAATTTAGGAGCGAAATCTATGATTTTTTTCCCTTTTCCTCTTTTTGTGAAGGTGTACGTGTATGCTCCTGTGTGACATCTAGTCTGTATACTCTAGCTTCCACCATTTGTCCTAGGGCTCTATCCGTCCATGACTTTTTTTTTTAAAAAATTCTTTTTCTTAATAATTAAGTTTAATTGTAATAACTTTATTATACTTTACCTTCGTTCTTTCTTTCTTTCCTTCCTTCCCTCCCTCCTTTAGACAACGAATCACCCCAAATTGAGGAGGTGGTCTCAGGGAGCAGGATTTATGATTTTTCCCCCTTTACCTCTTTTTGTGAAGGTGTATGTGTATGCTTCTGTGTAAGATTTTCTCTGTATAGCTTTGCTTCCAACATTTGTCCTAAGGTTCTATCCGTCCCCTTTTTTTTTTTCTAAATATTTTTTAATTCAATAACTATATTATACTTTATTTTATTTTTACTGTATCATCTTTCTTTCTGTCTTTTTTTCCTTCTTTCCCTCCTTCCTTCCTTCCTCCCTCCCTCCCTCCCTCCCTCCTTTCTTTCCTTCTTTGCTTCTTTCTTCCTTCCTTCCTTTCCTCCTTTCCTTCTTTCTTTCCTCATACTTCTACTAATTCTCTCTACTTTTTCTCCCTTTTATTCTGAGCCGTGTGGATGAAAGGCTCTTGGTGCTCCAGCCAGGAGTCAGGGCTCTGCCTCTGAGGTAGGAGAGCCAACTTCAGGTCACTGGTCAACAAGAGACCTCCCAGCTCCACATAATATTAAACAGCGGAAATCTCCCAGAGACCTCCATCTTAACACCAGCACCCAGCTTCACTCAACGGCCAGCAAGCCACAGTGCTGGACAACCTATGCCAAACAACTAGCAAAACAGGAACACAACCCCACCCATTAGCAGAGAGGCTGCCTAAAATCATAATAAGGCCACAGACACCCCAAAACACACCACCAGACGTGAACCTGCCCACTAGAGAGACAAGATCCAGCCTCATCCAGCACAACACAGGCACTAGTCCCCTCCACCAGGAAGCCTACACAACCCACTGAAACAACCTTAGCCACTGGAGACAGACATCAAAAACAACGGGAACTACGAACCTGCAGCCTGCAAAAAGGAGACCCCAAACACAGTAAGATAAGCAAAATGAGAAGACAGAAAAACACACAGCAGATGAAGGAGCAAGATAAAAACCCACCAGACCTAACAAATGAAGAGGAAATAGGCAATCTACCTGAAAAAGAATTCAGAATAATGATAGTAAGGATGATCCGAAATCTTGGAAGTAGAATGGACAAAATGCAAGAAACAGTTAACAAGGACCTACAAGAACTAAAGATGAAACAAGCAACGATGAACAATGCAATAAATGAAATTAAAATCACTCTAGATAGGATCAATAGCAGAATAACTGAGGCAGAAGAACGGATAAGTGACCTGGAAGATAAAGTAGTGGAAATAACTACTGCAGAGCAGAATAAAGAAAAAAGAATGAAAAGAACTGAGGACAGTCTCAGAGACCTCTGGGACAACATGAAACGCACCAACATTCGAATTATAGGGGTTCCAGAAGAAGAAGAAAGAAAGAAAGGGACTGAGAAAATATTTGAAGAGATTATAGTTGAAAACTTCCCTAATATGGGAAAGGAAATAGTTAATCAAGTCCAGGAAGCACAGAGGGTCCCATACAGGATAAATACAAGGAGAAACACGCCAAGACACATATTAATCAAACTGTCAAAAATTAAATACAAAGAAAGCATATTAAAAGCAGCAAGAGAAAAACAACAAATAACACACAAGGGAATCCCCATAAGGTTAACAGCGGATCTCTCAGCAGAAACCCTACAAGCCAGAAGGGAGTGGCAGGACATACTGAAAGTGATGAAGGAGAATAGCCTGAAACCAAGACTACTCTACCCAGCAAGGATCTCATTCACATTTGATGGAGAAATTAAAACCTTTACAGACAAGCAAAAGCTGAGAGAGTTCAGCACCACCAAACCAGCTTTACAACAAATGCTAAAGGAACTTCTCTAGACATGAAACACAAGAGAAGGAAATGACCTATAGTAGCGAACCCAAAACAATATATAAAATGGAAATAGGAACATACATATCAATAATTACCTTAAATGTAAATGGACTAAATGCTCCCACCAAAAGACACAGATTGGCTGAATGGATACAAAAACAAGACCCTTATATATGCTGTCTACAAGAGACCCACTTCAGAACTAGAGACACATACAGACTGAAAGTAAGGGGATGGAAAAAGATATTCCATGCAAATGGAAACCAAAAGAAAGCTGGAGTAGCAATTCTCATATCAGACAAAATAGACTTTAAAATAAGGACTATTAAAAGGGACAAAGAAGGACACTACATAATGATCAAGGGATCGATCCAAGAAGAAGATATAACAATTGTAAATATTTATGCACCCAACATAGGAGCACCTCAATACATAAGGCAAATACTAACAACCATAAAAGGGGAGATCAACAGTAACACATTCATAGTAGGGGACTTTAACACCCCACTTTCACCCATGGACAGATCATCCAAAATGAAAATAAATAAGGAAACACAAGCTTTAAATGATACATTAAACAAGATGGACTTAATTGATATTTATAGGACACTCCATCCAAAAACAACAGAATACACATTTTTCTCAAGTGCTCATGGAACATTCTCCAGGATAGATCATATCTTGGGTCACAAATCAAGCCTTGGTAAATTTAAGAAAACTGAAATTGTATCAAGTATCTTTTCCGACCACAACGCCATGAGACTAGATATCAATTACAGGAAAAGATCTGTAAAAAATACAAACACATGGAGGCTAAACAATACACTACTTAATAATGAAGTGATCACTGAAGAAATCAAAGAGGAAATAAAAAAATACCTAGAAACAAATGACAATGGAGACACAACGACCCAAAACCTATGGGATGCAGCAAAAGCAGTTCTAAGGGGGAAGTTTATAGCAATACAAGCCCACCTTAAGAAGCAGGAAACATCTCGAATAAACAACCTAACCTTGCACCTCAAGCAATTAGAGAAAGAAGAACAAAAAAACCCCAAAGCTAGCAGAAGGAAAGAAATCATAAAAATCAGATCAGAAATAAATGAAAAAGAAATGAAGGAAACAATAGCAAAGATCAATAAAACTAAAAGCTGGTTCTTTGAGAAGATAAACAAAATAGATAAACCACTAGCCAGACTCATCAAGAAAAAAAGGGAGAAGACTCAAATCAATAGAATTAGAAATGAAAAAGGAGAAGTAACAACTGACACTGCAGAAATAAAAAAAATCATGAGAGATTACTACAAGCAACTCTATGCCAATAAAATGGACAATCTGGAAGAAATGGACAAATTCTTAGAAATGCACAACCTGCCAAGACTGAATCAGGAAGAAATAGAAAATATGAACAGACCAATCACAAGCACTGAAATTGAAACTGTGATTAAAAACCTTCCAACAAACAAAAGCCCAGGACCAGATGGCTTCACAGGTGAATTCTATCAAACGTTTAGAGAAGAGCTAACACCTATCCTTCTCAAACTCTTCCAAAATATAGCAGAGGGAGGAACACTCCCAAATTCCTTCTACGAAGCCACCATCACCTTGATACCAAAACCAGACAAGGATGTCACAAAGAAAGAAAACTACAGGCCAATATCACTGATGAACATAGATGCAAAAATCCTCAACAAAATACTAGCAAACAGAATCCAACAGCACATTAAAAGGATCATACACCATGATCAAGTGGGGTTTATTCCAGGAATGCAAGGATTCTTCAATATACGCAAATCTATCAATGTGATAAACCATATTAACAAATTGAAGGAGAAAAACCATATGATCATCTCAATAGATGCAGAGAAAGCTTTCGACAAAATTCAACACCCATTTATGATAAAAACCCTCCAGAAAGTAGGCATAGAGGGAACTTTCCTAAACATAATAAAAGCCATATATGACAAGCCCACAGCAAACATCATCCTCAATGGTGAAAAACTGAAAGCATTTCCACTAAAATCAGGAACAAGACAAGGTTGCCCACTCTCACCACTCTTATTCAACATTGTTTTGGAAGTTTTAGCCACAGCAATCAGAGAAGAAAAGGAAATAAAAGGAATCCAAATCGGAAAAGAAGAAGTAAAGCTGTCACTGTTTGCAGATGACATGATACTATACATAGAGAATCCTAAAGATGCTACCAGAAAACTACTAAAGCTAATCAATGAATTTGGTAAAGTAGCAGGATACAAAATTAATGCACAGAAATCTCTGGCATTCCTATATACTAATGATGAAAAATCTGAAAGTGAAATCAAGAAAACACTCCCATTTACCATTGCAACAAAAAGAATAAAATATCTAGGAATAAACCTACCTAAGGATACGAAAGACCTGTATGCAGAAAATTATAAGACACTGATGAAAGAAATTAAAGATGATACAAATAGATGGAGAGATATACCATGTTCTTGGATGGGAAGAATCAACATTGTGAAAATGACTCTACTACCCAAAGCAATCTACAGATTCAATGCAATCCCTATCAAACTACCACTGGCATTTTTCACAGAACTAGAACAAAAAATTTCGCAATTTGTATGGAAACACAAAAGACCCCGAATAGCCAAAGCAATCTTGAGAACGAAAAAAGGAGCTGGAGGAATAAGGCTCCCTGACTTCAGACTATATTACAAAGCAACAGTAATCAAGACAGTATGGTACTGGCACAAAAACAGAAAGATAGATCAGTGGAACAGGATAGAAAGCCCAGAGATAAACCCACGCACATATGGACACCTTATCTTTGATAAAGGAGGCAGGAATGTACAGTGGAGAAAGGACAGCCTCTTCAATAAATGGTGCTGGGAAAACTGGACAGGTACATGTAAAAGTATGAGATTAGATCACTCCCTAACACCATACACAAAAATAAGCTCAAAATGGATTAAAGACCTAAATGTAAGGCCAGAAACTATCAAACTCTTAGAAGAAAACATAGGAAGAACACTCTATGACATAAATCACAGCAAGATCCTTTCTGACCCACCTCCTAGAGAAATGGAAATAAAAACAAAAATAAACAAATGGGACCTAATGAAACTTCAAAGCTTTTGCACAGCAAAGGAAACCATAACCAAGACCAAAAGACAACCCTCAGAATGGGAGAAAACATTTGCAAATGAAGCAACTGACAAAGGATTAATCTCCAAAATTTACAAGCAGCTCATGCAGCTCAATAACAAAAATACAAACAACCCAATCCAAAAATGGGCAGAAGACCTAAATAGACATTTCTCCAAAGAAGATATACAGAATGCCAACAAACACATGAAAGAATGCTCAACATCATTAATCATTAGAGAAATGCAAATCAAAACTACAATGAGATATCATCTCACACCAGTCAGAATGGCCATCATCAAAAAATCAAGAAACAATAAATGCTGGAGAGGGTGTGGAGAAAAGGGGACACTCTTGCACTGCTGGTGGGAATGTGAATTGGTTCAGCCACTGTGGAGAACAGTATGGAGGTTCCTTAAAAAACTACAAATAGAATTACCATATGACCCAGCAATCCCACTACTTGGCATATACCCTGAGAAAACCAAAATTCAAAGAGAGTCATGTACCAAAATGTTCATTGCAGCTCTATTTACAATAGCCAGGACATGGAAACAACCTAAGCGCCCATCATCGGATGAATGGATAAAGAAGATGTGGCACATATACACAATGGAATATTACTCAGCCTTAAAAAGAAATGAAATTGAGCTATTTGTAATGAGATGGATAGACCTAGAATCTGTCATACAGAGTGAAGTAAGTCAGAAAGAAAAAGACAAATACCGTATGCTAACACATATATATGGAATTTAAGGGAAAAAAATGTCATGAAGAACCTAGGGGTAAGATAGGAATAAAGACGCAGACCTACTGGAGAACGGACTTAAGGATATGGGGAGGGGGAAGGGTGAGTTTTGACAGGGCGAGAGAGAGTCATGGACATATACACACTAACAAACGTAGTAAGGTAGATAGCTGGGGGGAAGCAGCCGCAAGGCACAGGGATATTAGCTCGGTGCTTTGTGACAGCCTGGAAGGGTGGGAGGGGGAGAGTGGGAGGGAGGGAGACGCAAGAGGGAAGACATATGGGAACATATGTATATGTATAGCTGATTCACTTTGTTGTAAATCAGAAACTAACACACCATTGTAAAGCAATTATACCCCAATAAAGATGTTTAAAAAAAAAAAAAAAAAAAAAAAAAAAAATTCTGCCTGCTCTTTTCCCTCCTTTCTCCTGGACACAAGTCAGCAGTTAGCATAAGGAAAAAAAGAATTTCACATTTGCTAAACATTTGACACATTTAAAAATCTCCTGAAAACTCATTTACTGTTGAAACATTGAGGTTTTTCTACCACAATGTCTTAACCTATCTCCCTACTGACCAGCCATCCTAAAAAGTAACCTTCATTGTCCCACTGCCTGTCTCAAACATTTTTGAGAGTATCTCATATTCCACAGGGTGAAGTAAAGCTCCTCACCTTGGCATTCAAAGCCCTCCATCAGGCCTTACCTCCTATTAGTCCCTTAAAGAAACTCTTAATTCAAGCCAGAAAGGCCACTACTAAATATCTTACATATTCCTGGTGCCTCATTTCCACTCCTGACATTTCCCCTTCCTTTCCACTTATCCAACATTTATAGTTTTTTAAATATCTAGCTGAAGTCCTTCCTCCTTCACAGTGGAAGATCACCTAGCCCAGTGAGTTCTCTCTCCTTGTCACAACTACAGAACCTGTTTACTAACTGTTCCTTTCACTTGGGATGTTGCTTTGTGACAGGCCTTGTATTTTCAACTTGTTTTTCAGATCCACTTATGCACATATTTACCTTTTCATCTTTGATGTTTGACTTTGAGGGCAAGGATCATGTCTAGATTAGGTTAGCACACAGCAGACTCACAATAAATATTTACCAATTTTAACTGATTGACAGTTAAAAGATGACAACCCTTTGCTTTGATCTTTTCCCATAACCCTCCCTACTTGCTCTTTATCATGAACCATTCCAGTTCCAAAAGGCCAACATTTTCTTTCTGTCTAAAACCTGCCTAAAATTCTAGGTTTTAACACTGGAAGGGAATTCTCCAGAAGAGACAGGGCAGCTCTTCAGATAGTAGGAGGGCTATCTCCACGACTTTCACCTTTTTTTTTTTTTTGTCAACGAGGTCTCTTCCTCCATGAGCATGCTGCTGCCCCTTAAGCACTCTGATTCAAGGTGAACAAACTAAAAAGATCTTCTCTAGGGTCACCTAGCACAAAATGGACCTGCTTTATTAAGCAAAAGGAAAGGGAGGCCAAAAGGAAAACAAACACAAAGAAGAAAATGTAAAAGACTTACACATTATAAATTTTGAATCTTTCTAACATGAGCTCAATCCCGAGGTGCTCAAGACCTGTCCCATTCCACAAGGCATCTACAATGTCTACACTTTATCCCCAGATAAAGACAGCCAAATTTTAAGCATAAACAGTTGAATTCTTGTTTCTTAGTCCTCAAATTCTCTAAAGCTGAAGAGTGACATTTTATAACCTTCTACTCACTTGTTGGCTATATGTCCTAAATTCTTTCTTTGCTCAGTGTGCTCTTCTGTAAAATGAGGATTATAATAGTAAAGTAAAATAATCATAAAGTTGATGTGGGGATTGAATGAGATAATCTAGGTAAGGCAGCTAGCAAATGGAAAGCACTCAGTAAACACTATTATTATTTCACAAGCAAGACTGACAGATTAGGCGAGATAAAGGGGGGGTGGGTTGGAGAGAGGGAGAGAGAGAGGGAGAGAGATTTCAATTTCAACTCGACTACCTAAACCACCCATCTAGGGCCCCTCCATCTCCTCTTTCTGGTTTCTTCTGAGGAAGACATGCCTCTCAGGCACAATGACCATCTTCAAGAACACAGGTTCACTCTTTCAGTCCCAAACAACAATTATATCTTAATACAGTACAATAATTGTTACACTCAGCATGGTAACAGAAGAGTCTGTTCTTTATGTTCTTTTCTACCTGCCCAATAGTTTCAATGTTTTTCTTGGTATGATGTAAGCATGCTCATTCTCCCTACCTACAACTATTCCACTCCACTGTCCTTACCTCAAGATGAAAGATCACAGGCATCTCTTTGTCTTCCTCCTGAAGCACCTGTAATAACCACAAAATTGTTCAAACAGATCACACATGTGACCTTGATAAAACCCTTTTTCCTCTCTGGGCCTCTGTTCCCTTATTTGTAGGTAAGTGGGTCTGACCAGATGATCTCTAAGGTCCCTTCTCACTCTACCATTCTCCACTACCAAAATAGGGAGACATTAAACCAGAAAAGTTAGTCTGGAGCCTTACTGTGGAGAGCTTTGAATGCTGGATTATGGGTCCACTTAATCTCATAGACAGGGAAATTATGTGACTGGAATTTATTAACAATGATGTTTAGGAATAGGGAGTCCAGGGGAGAATTAATGAAGCTTGAACAGGAGAAATGGGTGTATCGTGGGAAGGCAGAAACTTTCCAGCTTGGTAAACAATTGGATATAGGGAGCAAGGGAGGACGTGTCAAAGGAGCTGGTGATTGGGATGTTACTAACAGAATTAGGAGGCTGGTTTTGCAGGTTACGTAAAGGAGAGGAGGCTGGTTTTGCAGGTTACATAAAGAATTCTGTTTAGACATACTCTACAACTCAGCAATTCCACTCCTAGGCATAAACTCCAAAGAAACTCTAGGACCTATATGAAAAGATACATGTGGAAGAATATTCATTGAAACATTGTTTGCATAACAATAACCTGGAAATAATTCAAATGCCCATGAACAGGAAAGTAGATAAATGAATTTTGGTATAGTCACACCCTGGAATATTATACAATAGCCAAAACAGATGGACTGCAATGACACACTGTAACATGGATGGATAACAGCAAGTTAAAAAGTAAGTCCCTTACATACAACATGGTATCCTATTTACACAGTTATAAACAATGAACATAAAGAATATTGTATTATATTATATGTATAATATATATGATTATAATACATATATAATCCTTTGAAGGAATACATATTGATACAATATACAAACAAATCAAAAAATGATGAATGTAGGATTCAGGACAATGCTTACTTTGGATGTGGAGAGGCATTTTGATGCAATAAGGGAGCCACATAGATATAGATTATTTTCAAGGAACTAATTTTCATGTTAGATTTTCAGGTGTTTATTACATTATTTAAAATAAACTAATCAAATAAACAAATACATAAGTAATCAGAAGGAAAAATGTATTAAACATAAATTATTGCTGTAAAAATAGGTCTCAAAGAATATTACAGGGGTTTAAAAAAATATAACAGAAGATAAAAGCACATTGGTAGAGAAAGAAATAAAAGAGAAAATAAAAACATCTCAGAAATGAATGCTACATTAGAAACAACCAAAAATAGGGGGAAAATGTGATAAAAGTATGTTAAGACATGAGGGACAGGCTAGAGTGAAAGACGTTAAAAGAGTAAAAATATAAAAATTTTATAGATAAGGTGTAAAAAGGAGAATCAACTTCTTGAAAAATAGAGATGTGATAGAAATACTATTTAAAGAAATAATGAAAGAAATGTTTCCTGAAATAAAGACTTTAATCTGCAGATCAAAAAGTTACACCATGTATTTGGAAAAAATGATATAGAAAGGTGAACCCAAGATACATTCTGCAGAAGCCATTCATCTTCAAAGATAAAGAACTAATCATATGAGAATCCAAGCAGAAAAGGCAGGTTACTTCCAAGGAAGAAAGACTTAGGTTGACTTCAGACATCTCCTCAGTGATATTCAAATGCTTGAAGATAATGGTCCAGGTCTACACAGTTTTGAGAGCATGAAAGTATAACCCCAAACTCTATATTCAAGTGTGGCAAGCAAAGGTTGCTGGTTATTTCTCCATATTCATTTTCTTCCTTCTTAACACTGAGAACACAGATTTTGAGCTAGACAATTGCCATCAGCTAAAAGACTATATATCCCATAGTCATGTAATTAAGTTTTATCTAGTAAAATACACGCAGAAATGTTGTGTGCCACTTCAGAGAAATCTCCTTAAAGGTGGGGGCCTATCCTTCTTGACTCCTTCCTTCATTCTGCTGCCTGAAATCTGAATATGATGGCTGGCACTCAAGCATTCTTAGACCATGAGGACAAGGACTATTCTCTAAGAAATGGTAGAGCAGTAAGCTGGAAAGACTACGGGTTCCTGACGAGTTTATGGTGCTCTGGACTTCTATTATGTGAGAAAGCAATAAACTTCCAACTTGTTAAAAACTCTTATGTGTATGTTTGTTGGAGGACAAACATATTTTTAGTCAGCCATACTTAACTCAGAATGATTACAACAGGCTCCTCAGATATAAAGAAAAAGGACAGGATGTATCAAGCTTGGAAATAAAATTAGGTGATGAAACTCAGCCAACAAAAATCAAATCAAAATAATATAGGAGAGGCTTCCCTGGTGGCGCAGTGGTTGAGAGTCCGCCTGCCGATGCAGGGGATGCGGGTTCGTGCCCCAGTCTGGGAGGATCCCACATACCGCGGAGCGGCTGGGCCTGTGAGCCATGGCCACTGGGCCTGTGCATCCGGAGCCTGTGCTCTGCAACGGGAGAGGCCACAACAGTGAGAGGCCCACATACCGCAAAAAAAAAAAAAAAAAAAAAAAAAAAAAAATATATAGGAATAGGGAATATGGAAACCATTGTAAAGGATTAATAAATAAATTTTAATTCATTTAAATATAAAACTGAGATTAAATAACTGGGAATTATGGTCACAGAACAGAATGTAAGTAATAACACAAAAATCAAGAGTATGATGGAAGAGTAAATGTGCTAATTTTCTCATCTTGCATCACATGGGATCCATAGATATAGTCTAGAAGAGAATTTTTAAAAAACTTTTACATAATGATTCCAACCTTTTATTGTTTTTCATAACTTCAAAAAAATTTAGGAACTAATAACTTTCATAGTGAAGAAACATTTGTCTAAAATTCAGCAATTCTTACAGTTTCACTTCAATTTCCTTTAACTTCGTTAAATAAAAGTAAAAAGTTATTTTTTGTTTTAAAATAATGTGTAGTGTATGATTCACATTTTTGTTCACCAATTAGTTTCATTTTCACCCTAATTTACCTATCTACCTACTTACTGTCTGTCTGTATCTTAGATGTATATTGAATATCTTAAAATGTCACTTGTTGTAAGTCTAGATGGGGGAATTTCTTTTTTTATTTCTGTATTTTAATAAGGATTATGCATTAATTTGATAAATTATCAACTCTAAAAACCAAGTTTTTTTTTTTAAATAAAGGAATTCTCCCACTTTCTTCTGGAAAAATCTTGTAACTACGCACAAATGAAAATGAATACTTACCCCAATAGAACTTATATTTCAAGCTTTTAATTTTATTATAATTATAATATAAACAGAGGTAGTAATGTACAGCAGTGACTTTGGCATAAAAAAATCTATATCCACACCTCTAGTCATATAACTTCCTGAAGGCAATACCTTACAATTGTACTCTAATTTTTGTCAAAGGGAAATTTTAACTTCACAAGAAAATGTATTTTAAAATAAAGTAGGTAGAGAACGTTTTATCCTCATTTTATAGATGGGCAACAGCATCCAAGGCAACAAACCTAAATAGTGGCAAAGCTGGGATTGGAACTAAAGTGCTCTAATTTCCAGACCAGATGTTCCCAGAAAAAGACAGTTACTGTTATTTTCCCCTTGTTGAATACAACTGGCTTTCATGGCAATAAGATAACCAACACATACTCAACAGAGCCATTAGTTCAAAGAATTTTCAACTTGCAAGGGACCTTAGAGGTCTTACGTGGGCATTCAGCAGAGGGCCTTAGCAATCCTCCTTTTTACACCCAAGCTAGAGCATAGCTGATGTGCCTCTGGGGTCCCATTTCAGAGATCACCATTTTGGTTTTTTTTAATCTTATCTGATTTACATACTAATGTTTCACATAAGATTCCATTTGAAAAAGAGGCTGGTTTCTAAAAATAGGTTTTAAACCACTGATAGCCTAATCTTACAGAAATAGAGAAGTGATTTAATATAATCATTGCAAAGTGAGGAAGTTTCAAGAAGTACCAACCAATTCACAGGAGAATAAGCAATCTTGGACCAAGCTTATTTTGAGACTGCCTGACATCATTCCATTTAGAAGCAGCTGCTTTTCTGAATTCACACTTCTCCTTTTTTCTAAGCCGCTAGTTAACTAACTCAAGTGTACAGACTGTACAAATCTTACGTGGTCAAGAAATTATAGATTTGATGCATGAACAAGAACTGGAGAAAAATTTCAAATGTCTTGCCTTGTAATGTTCCATGGTCTAACTTTGAAAATTGTCTAACCAGAAGCAGCTGTCTGCTGTTAAAAATGTGGATCCATTTTAAAGGTAGCAGGAATGTTCTTTATTAGATATAAATATCACTATGCTTCTGAGGTTGATGAAGTCAATTAAATGGAGGATGTAGGTAATTTAATAATTTACATTTATCAAGTGCTTTACAGATTATAATCAGTAAAATAGCATTTGGTACACTAGGAAGAGCACAGGCTTTGGAATGAGACATAACTAGCCTCACTGTTTAGTAGATGGGAAACCCCAGTCTAGACTATTTACCCAACTGATGTTTGATTTTATCATCTGTGAAATGGAACTAATATGAGGATTAAGTGTAATGACACATAATGAGTACCTAAGTATTCCTCAAGTAACTTTAATTTCCTTTCCTCCTTTTTCCTGGAATGTTGAATATAAGTGACATTTTTATTAATTGGACCCTATTTTAAATATACAGGAGTATAAGCTGTAATATACGGTAAATTATTTTTTAATGCAGAATAATTTTGCAATCTGAATCATAACCAGTAGTCAGTATATTGCAATGAAAAGAGTACTGGGTCAATAATCAGAAGACTTTCATTCTTATCTCCATTCTGCCACTTTTAGGTTGAACCCATATGAAATGACCATTTTTACCGGTCACAAATGGTTGAATAAATTTGTGGTGCTGGATAAACAATAATCTCTCTATTATTTCTTCATTAGATGAAGTTTAGATAACTACATTCATTCATTGATTAAATATTTATCATTTGCCTATTATCTGGCAGACATTGTTTTAGCTTTAGCTTATGACGATATAGTGAGGAATATAACAATATTCCTTTCCTTTTGGTACTCTATTCAATAAGGGAGACATAAGAAACAAGAAAATAAGTTTACAAATCATAAATTTTTCAGGCAGTGATAAAATATTCAGTAACTCGTGGATTGCTAAGGTTTGATTCAACTTGAAAATTGTAAAATACCAGGTCATTTTTGTAATAAATTATACTCTTTTCTTACTGAATTAGTTTAATAGAAGATGTATCTGCAGATAAATTTGTGCTTCTTAAAAATAGAAACAAGTACCAAAATTGTAGGAAATCTGAAAGGGAATCTTTAGAAAACCTCAAATAAAAGGATTTAGGAGATTATATTAGGAAATAGGTTTGGCTGCATGTAACAGTAAGAAATGCCAAATAATAGTGGCTTAAAGAATAAGGGTTTTTTTTCATGAATCAGGAAGTCCAAATCTAGTTGCTCCAAAGCTAGCATGGTACCACAGTGTTTATCGGGTGGCTGCTCTTAGCCACCTTTACCATAGACTTTCTTCCTCACCCTTGTTGCTTCATGGTTGCAAGATGGCAGATGGAAATTCCTCTGCAACACTATACCAATGTGACAGGCAGAAAGAACATAAGGGTCAAAGGGTAAAGCTTAACTGCCAGCTTAGTTTGCCTCCTTATAAAGAGTTTTCCCAGAAGCCTCACCTAGCAACTCCCACTTACAGCTCATTAGCAGGAACTGGACTACACTTAAATTTTCAGTTGAGCACTTGGCTACCCTAGACAAAATCAGAATTATGTTAATGAGGAGTGTTCAGATGAATACTGGCTAGAGAACTGGCAACATCTACCAGAGGGATGTACCAAACTTCACTAAGAAATATGATTCTGAACATCTGTGAAACAAACATATACCAAGAAAAATCATTACTAAAAGGAAATTTTGACATGTGTCTTCTTATATATCAAATACTGTTTGACATGCAAATAATTTCCAGTTGCCTTCTCCAAGTTCTACCTCCCATAGGTCTGTAAGTAAAAGTAAGTTTTACTTTTTATTATTTACTAAAGTAATGCCTATCTGTAATATTTACCCAAGGGCTTGGTTTGAATAAAGAACTCCATTTATCTTAAATGATTTTCTGTTTTCTTCCTTCCACATAAAATTTAAGAAGACATAAACAAATCCAAGTGATGAACTACTAAATAGCTAAGGGGTTTGAAAAAAAGATCAAGAAAACAAAATCCAAGAGGGTGACAGACATACAAGGATGCAGAGGTCCCTAGGATTATGGGAGGGTTCCACAAGTTGGGTGTCCCTTACCATCTGAATTCTAGCAATCTAAATATGTGTATAAAATCTGGTAAAAATGTTTACCAAAGTTCACTATCCAAATAAAAAATCAGCTAAAATGAACCCATGGGTGTATATTAACTAAAATGTTGTAGGTGAATGCTGAGTGGCTCCTTCAGGCATCCCTCACCCTGCTGTTCAGAGAAGCTCTGGATCAGAAAGTGAGAAGTACAGGTACAGCAAAGACAGTGGGATGTCACATTTGAGATTAGGGTACAGAGAGACTGTGACTTCTGTCCTGCTTGCCCACTCTAGCTCTCTCTTGTTTGCTTGCTCCGAGGGAAGCCTGCTGCCATGTTGTGAGCTGCGTGTAGAGAGGTTCATGGGGCAAGGAACTGAGGGAGGCCTCTGACCAACCTGAAGTGAGGAACTGAAATCCTCAGGCCAACAACCCACAAGGAACTGAATTCTGCCAACAACCCATGAGTGAGCGTGTTATCAGATGCGTCAGCAGCCCCGCTGGCACCTTGACTGGGGCCTTGTAAGAGACCTTGAGACTGAGGTGCTCTGCTAACTTGCACCCAGATTCCTGATCTACAGAAACTGTAAGATAGTAAGTGTTTGCTGTTTTAAGCCTCAAATTTTGGGGTAATTTGTTACCTAGCTAAGGATAATTAGTACAGGAATGCAAAAATCTTTACCAGTTTTTAATATTTTGGCACATAAAAGAACATGTCTTGGTCATATGGTATTCTCTTTTATATATATGGAACATCATACTCCTTGGTATTATCAATAAATAAAAAACTTACTGGGGGGACTTACCTGGTAGTGTAGTGGTTAAGAATTCGCCTGCCAATGCAGCAGACACGGGTTCAATCTCTGGTCTGGGAAGATCCCACATGCCGCGGAGCAACTAAGCCTGTGAGCCACAACTACTGAAGCCCACGCACCCTAGAGCCCGAGCACTGCAACTACTGAGCCCACGTGCTGCAAGTACTGAAGCCTGTGCCCCTAGAGCCTGTGCTTGGCAACAAGAGAAGCCACGGCAATAAGAAACCCACGCACCGCAACAAAGAGCAGCCCCCGCTCACCGTGACTAGAGAAAGCCCGCATGCAGCAACGAAGACCCAACGCATGGGCTTCCCTGGTGGCGCAGTGGTTAAGAATCCACCCGCCAATGCAAGGAATACGGGTTTAAGCCCTGGTGCGGGAAGATGCCACATGCCGTGGAGCAACAAAGCCCGTGTGCCACAACTACTGATCCTGTGCTCTAGAGCCTGTGAGCCACAACTACTGAGCCCACAAGCCACAACTACTGAAGCCCACGTGCCTAGAGCCCATGCTCCGCAACAAAAGAAGCCACCGCAATGAGAAGCCCGCGCACCGCAACGAAGACTCAACACAGCCAAAAAATAAATAAATAAAATAAATTAAAAGAAAACACACCAAAGACCCAATGCAGCCAAAAATAAATAAATAAATGAATAATAAATTTATTTAAAAAAAAACTTACTGGGCAATACAAAGTATGACAAATTAGGGCTCAAGCTAGCCAGAGAGCAAATGTAAATCCCCAACTCAGAATCTGTGTTTACTAAATACCAACAGAACTGAATCGATAGACCGGAGTAGATGACTGAATCTTGAAGATGGAAAGAGTTCCCACTTGATCCAATAGGCCAGTGGTTCTCAACCCTTAGCAGGAGTCAGAATCACCTGCGGGGCTTGTTAAGCCACAGATTGTGGGGCCCACCTTCAGAGTTTCTGATTCAGTATGCCTGAGGTTGGAACAAAGAATTTGCATTTTTAAGAAGTTCCCAGGTGATGTTGTTGCTGCTGTTTCAGGGGCCACACTCTGAAAACCACTGCAATAGGCAAGAGTTTCTGTTGTTTCCTGTTGGGAGGCAGTGACATGTGAATAGCCCTCCCAGACAACTCATAATGCATGAGAGAAAGAACAAGGCTGAAGGGCACCAACTTGGAGCAACTGTGAGGCTCTTGCTGAGATAATAAGGTGCTGGTATTGGGGAGCAAGGAGCTTCACAGCCAAGGGAAATTAGAAAGGAAATATTGAAAGTGCTTGCTGACTTCAGTTCTCCTCCAAATACTGCAGTTTAAACAGTCACTGTAGCTACAGAGGGAGAAAATCATATTGCTGTCATTACTAAAGAAAGTCACACAACCAGGTTCACCCAGCTTCCCATGAGAGACATGAAGTACCATTCAGCATGGCTCCTACGAATCAGGTGCTCTGAACTCTACTTACTGCTATAATTAACTCTGCCCATTCTATTTACCTGATAGAACTGTCTTTGGGCTTCCAGATGGCCCTAGCTTCCTCTAGGATCATCAGCTGGAGACACTGAAAGCCATTCAAACCCTTCAGATTTGTGCCTGATCTGATTTACTCAGTTTCAGAACACAGGGTGCAATTTTCCCTGTTGGCATCCGTTGTCTCTATTTCCAAGTTGAATAGGATTCAAACAGCCAAAAGAACACATGGTTGTATTTATTCATGGGCTGTTTTTGAAATGCATTTATTTCATTGATATTCTAGAGACAGTGGCGTAGCTAGAGTGTTTTCCAAAACACACAGCCCATGGGGGTGCCAGTTTCCAGGTCTGTGGCATCTGTTAGCGGATGTCATAAGCAGTGGTGGTGGGGTGGCAAAGAGGGCCTTCTTTGCATCTGTACCTTGGCATGTGCCCCTAAACACTTAGTTACCTTGCATTTTTCTTATAATTCCTTGCAAAGGGTTCAAGAGTTATAGAGTGATGAGAATAATGTCTAAGTGACAATTTCAGATGCTGTCTTATTTTTGCTCTTTGGGAAACTGTCTACCTTCCAGCAATTTCTAATACCAATGTCTCCAAAACTGGCAGCATCAAACACTGTCCAACGATATCCATATCCATGGTTGATTTACAAGGAAAGGAAAAAGCAAAGCATCTTGAGGGTTGAGAGGGTGGAAATTTATCCCCAAGGAGCTTCCAGTCTAGCAAGTACAAAGATATTTGTGAACAACTGAACAAGCCAGCTGGTATAAATAAAATATCAGGGCCAAAATAAAGCATCTCAAATGGAAAAATCACACATTTTAAATATTTTTTAAATGCAATGAACATAATTAATTTCCAGTATTATCAGTAGGCATTTCCAAACAGAAATGAGTAGAGGCCCCTAGACCTGAAAGGTGAGCAAAAACTGAAGGAATTCTTTTCTGCCTCCCCTTTCCATGATTTGTTTATTAAACTTATTTCTTGAGTAAACTTCTTAACAAGCAAGTGCCCTGGATTCTCTCAGTCTCTTCTCTGCCCCATCTCCTTGGCACAGGGCTTGGCGCTAAACTTACATGCACATGTACTATGAGCAAAACATCCACATAGATACATACAGCAATTACAATTGTCTTTGTTTTGTTTTGTTTTGATTTCACATCTTTTAATAAAACCTCTATTTAAAGGTGCTAACTTTTAAGTTGAACTAAAGAAAAGACTTTTTTTTAAAAATTGCAGTGATATCTCTTAGACCAAGATAACAGGGAATACTTACTGGTGGAATCACAATACAGTAAAACAGGGTTCCCATCTCACTATGCAGATAGGCTAATATTAATATGTCTCCATTCTAATGGCAAGTTTCAGAGTGAACCTTCTCTGTATTCAGTTTCTCTGAGGCCAACCTTCCCTGTAAGGTTTAAAGGTTACAAAACGACCAGCCCCTTTCAAAAGCATGGATTTCTCTGGTCTTTTAAATTCTTAAACTGTCCAATTTCTCACATTCGTCAGACATTCACCTCATGACAACCCAAACCCACAAGTACACTTATTCCTATCGGGTTGCTGACATCGCTTGGAAGGTCTTTTCAGTTAACCTTTTTCCTGACCACCCCACAATTTCCTCTGGTTTGTTATTTGACAGACCATCCAAATACTTTTTTTTTTAAATAAATTTATTTATTTATTTTTAGCTGTGTTGGGTCTTTGTTTCTGTGTGAGGGCTTTCTCTAGTTGTGGTGAGCGGGGGCCACTCTTCATTGCGGTGTGCGGGCCTCTCACTATCGCGGCCTCTCTTGTTGCGGAGCACAGGCTCCAGACGCGCAGGCTCAGTAGTTGTGGCTCACAGGCCCAGTTGCTCCGCGGCATGTGGGATCTTCCCAGACTGGGGCTTGAACCCATGTCCCCTGCATTGGCAGGCAGATCCTCAACCACTGCGCCACCAGGGAAGCCCCAAATACTTTTACCTAAGTCATTTGCTTCCTTCCTACTGAAAGCTTTTTACTGCTGCCACCAGGCCCTTTCTTCCTGAGCAAAGATCATGTTTTCTTCAGTCCAGGCTCTGTGGCACACAGTCTCATTTCATAAATTTGAGTAAAATTCCACTTTTTGAACTGCTTGTTGGGGGACAGGGGCAGGTATTAATTATAAACTCAGTCATAGAGGTGTAACAATTAATTGTGAGGGCCTAGAGTAACTACATTTAAAACTCATAAAACATTTCAAGGGAAAGGCCTTCTAGGTCCTTCCTATAATTAATTAACAGGTAAACAGCATTCGTTTTAATTAGCATATCAATTTTTTCTGCATGAAAAGAGTTCATTCTCTAACATGTTTTCAGTTTTTCCCTCTGAAAACTTTTCTTTCTAGTTAGTTGTTTAATAAATCTTATTCTCATAGATAGCACAAAGGCCGAGTCAAAAGAGCAAGAACTCTAAATTAGTGGTACTAAATCTCAGGGCTGGAGGCATCCTTTGACTTACTGGAGGCAGAGGTTGGTGTGTACATATTTTAGCTCTCCTGAGAAGTACCAAAGGCTTCCCCCATCTCCTTCTCCTAAAGCAAACCTTAAGTAATCCTTTTACACTTTACCACTCCCTTCTCTGGGCCCTGGAGTCTAAGACATTACTTAATATTTGCCTGTTTCTCCCCTGGAAAATCCCCAATTTAACGCAGGCTACTTCATGCCTAAAATACACTGGCTTCTCTACTCGACCTTGCTGAAGAGTTTCCCAGTGTAAAAACAGCACCAAGAAGTGTTTTTAGATTGCCAGATAAGTGGGACCTGGAAACATTACAATTGGTCCCAAGCTAATGCTCCTAGTGACCAGGTATGAATTTGGAAGATGGCTGGATAGTCTGAGCTATAACCAGTGTTGACAAACTAGAGCTCTATGGTCTAAACATCCAAGCTAATCACTACACACATACCCTGAACTTGAAAATAATAAAACTATAAATTAATAAAGCCACTTTTCAGCTCAATGACAATAGAGTTGGAATGTGGGCTACATATCAAGAGACATGGATATAACCCTGTCCTCAGCACTAATTATAAGCTATATTACAGATCAATTCAGTGAAATGGTTTTATAGGCTAGTGGAACCTTCTGCTCAAAATCAGGTGGGAGTAGCGCAGATTAATCCCATCTGTTTTTCTATCAGTAAGGTTCTACTCTTTAATTTCTAAACTTTTTGATTTTGATGAATACTCTATTGAAATGCAAATATCTTTTGAAGGGGTCATACCAATCTTTTATCAGAGGACTTATTATAAACAGTTAATATTTTAGCAGAGCTTGGGACAAGTGCAACACAGGCCAGGGAGAGAAGAAAAAGCTGAGGCTAATGAAGGAGGAAGGAGGGCACCAAAACAAATTTTATTACCCTCCAAAACCGCTCTTTGGGGACTACCTTAATTCTCCCCTGCTGACTATCTCTTCATTGAGGCTGGTGGTCTCCCTGAACACAAGGTCAGGCTTCACAACTGGATGATGAACAATGGTAACCTTGATACTTGCTAGCTTTCAATCTAAGTCATGTCCATCTTCCTTCTGTTGGTAAATGAATCCATTTTTCCTTAACTTTCTAAAACTAATCAGCTGTCAAACTGAGACTCTTATCTACACAGAAAGTGCAACACATGACCCTTGATTTTCTCTTTTCATAAGAATCAATAATATCAAACTATCCCTGCAATGCCAGAAGGCTGAAGATTTGTATTTTGAAAATAACAAACAATAAGGGAGGACCCATCTAAAATTTTCTTGTTGGCAGTCCAAAATATCTAGCCCTGCCACCAGTGGAATTAACAGACAAAATGAACCCAAATAACTGAACTGCTGGTAGAGGGGAAGGAGATTATAAATGTGCTTCGTGACCAGTTTCAGAAACAAGGACTGTAGCAACCTCCCCTATTTTCTTCCTAACAAATTATATTAATAGATAATAACTGGTACCCCTTCTTCCTTACTATTTCATATAGGTATGTTGGTGGTGGTTAATAACTTAGTTCTTAGGTGACAGATTGTTCCTAAACTAGAAGAATAAACATTACCCAGAGAGAGGTCCAAGGAAGGGGATTTAAACATTTCCCCTTCAGGGAGATACTAAGCATGTTTTCATTTGTAAAAAGGATCAAAGCATTTTGTTAGGTGAAAATATGTCCAGATTGTTACTGTTGCTTAGAAATTAAAGCACAGGAAGAAGGGTATGTATAGATGTTGAATGGTCAAAGGGTGAACTCTCACAGCTTTGGTGAGTCACTTTCAGCATCTATTCCAAATGCCTTATAGGAACCTTCCTCTACTGAAGAAGCTGGAGAATTAAAAAGCACATTTCTGATTTCCTGACTCCTGAGTTAAGACAGTTGATTGAATATACACATCTAACTTCGCTTCCTCTTAAAACCCTACAAAATGTACAATAAAGAGATTTATTTTTTTAAAAAAAGACATAAACCCTCTGGAGCTGGGAAAACAAGAGGCAAGAACAGTAATATTTTGGAAGCTGGATTGTGGCAGTGAGGAAGCAGAGAAACAAACCAATTTATACTGTAGGATTCTCAAAAGGTTCAAGAACTCACGGTACTGGGTAATACAGGAGCTGGGGTGAACAGGCATCATGCTGAAATAAGGAGGATTGGGTAAAAATGTCTGAGTAGCAGTTAGATCCTTAGAAACCCTTCCCTGTACCACAGTGCTGGGTAAGTGCCCTCCTTTATCCTAGCAGATCCCGGGGGGTTATTACCTTTGGAGGTAAAAGAGAGTGTTAGGACTGGGGAATGCTAGGCTCCTCTGAGGGCTGGATCCTGTACGCACAAATGGTCCACCCAGAGGTCCCAAAGGTAAACCTCTAGCTTGGTAAGTCCTACCCGTTTGCTCAGAGCTTCCAGTGTTTTCATTCCTCACTTGGTTTTAGTTTTTTCTTTTAAATAAGAATTTTGGGGGGGAGGTATAATTTATACATAGTATTGAAATGCACAGATCTTAAATGTACTTGAGCAGTTTTAGCAAATGCACACATCTGTGTAACTCACACCCCTAACACAATATGGAACATTTCCAACTCCCCAGAAAATGAGTCCCTCACTTTAAATCATGAACAACAACTAAGGATTACCAGACATCTGAGGAAAAGTCCCAAAATGGAAGATAAAGACCAAAGCAAACAAATAGAGAAAAAGGGACTTAGAGGAAAAAGCCCTTGTAGGAAAAAAAAACCAACTATATTAATATCCTTAGGGAGATGAGAAGAGTCTGCACACTGAATGCTATGAAAAAAATTCAGAGAACAAAAATAGAGCTCTTAGAAATTGAAAGCATGATAACAGTAATAAAAAAAAAACAACTCAGAAAAACTCAGTAGAAATTTTGGAAGATAAAGTTGGGAAAATTTCCCAGAAAATAGAGCAAAAAGACCAAAAGAAGGAAAATCAGAGAGAAATGATAAAAAAGTGGAACCCAGTCAGGATATCCAACATCTAAATAACCGGGGAAGAAAGTAGCAATGAATAATTCAAGAGAATACCTAGGGTTTTCAGACTGAACGGGCCTACTGGATGCCCAAGAGAATGGATGGAAATTAGACTCACACAGAGGCATGTCATTATGAAATTTAACTGGAAACAAAGAAAAAATACTAGTTAAAAAGTTGGCCACATAGCAGGAATCAGAAGAGCTTCAGATTTTTCAACAGCAGCATGTAAAACTAGAAGTCAACGGAGCAAAGCCTTCAAAACTGAAGAAAAAAAGATTCCTAATCTAGAATTCTATATCCAGTCAGTTTATCAGTCAAGTAGAAAGATAGAATAAAAACATTTTCAGACATCCAAGATCTCAAAAAAATTTACCCTCCACATACCCTTTTGCAGAAAACTGCTGGAAAATATGCTCCATTAAATGAAGGGAATAAAGTAAGAAAGAATACATGGACCACATGAAAAAGGAGATTCACAGGGGGGAGGCAAAGGGAATCTGTCAGATGATGGAGATAATGGACCCCACATGCCTGCACTACACAAAGCACAGATCTTGTTAGAAAATCTGCAGCCAAGGACTGTGGAGAGCCCAGATGCATAGCTGTACTTGCCTCCAGAGTAACTACACAGGCATAGTGAAGCCCATGTGCGGACAGTAAAGATGAAGAGACAGTAATGAAGGATGTTTCTAACACAATGGTACACTGAAGCCTGGGGTCTCTCTATGTCTTGGTAAAACTCTCCTGACCCCCATAGACTATAATGCAGAAAATAATAAAAATCTGCCCAGAGAAATTCTGCATATTAGTTTAAACTTTCAGGGACTTCCCTGGTGGCGCAGTAGTTAAGAATCTGTCTGCCAATGCAGGGGACACGGGTTCGATCCCTGGTCCGGGAAGATCCCACATGCCGTGGAGCAGCTAAGGCCATGTGCCACAACTACTAGGTGCCACGCACCTAGAGCCTGTGCTCTGCAACAGAGAAGCCACTGCAATGAGAAGCCCACGCACCGCAACAAAGAGTAGCCCCCTCTCACCACAACTAGAGAAAGCACGTGCACAGCAACGAAGACCCAACACAGCCAAAAATAAATAAATAAATAAATGTTCATATGTTGGGTGTGGGTGTATATATATATCTATGTGCTTGTATACACATAGACTATCTCTGGATGGGTTGTGAAGGAAATTTACTTTCCACTATCTACATTTTTGCTCCTTTTTAATTTATCTTTTTACCCTGTGCATGTATTGACTATTCATAAAATGAACTAATGAATAAAACAAAATTTTCTTTTAAAAATTACAAACAACATGTCCATTGACTGAGTAATTCTACACTTAGGAATTTATTCTGTGAATACACCTGTCCACATGTGAAGTTACATAAATACAAGGCCGTTTACTGCAGCATTATTTGTGATAGTAAAGGACTGGATATTGCCTACATGTCCATTGAGAGGGGAATGGTAAGATAAATTACATACACCTGTGTTGTAGAATGTTTTGCATTCATGAAAAAAGAATGTAAAAGCTCATTATGTGTTGATATAGAATAATATCCAGGATATTCTATTAAATGAAAAGGCAAGGTATAGAAGAAAGTGTATAATTTGTTATAAAAATACAGCAGAAAAATGTCTCTGACCCGCACAACTTAAGTCAGATCACCCTGTTATATGTTATCATTATATTCTGTGCTTTGCCTTTGTGATACTTGTTTTTTGAGCCTTTATTTTATTTTTTTAATGTAAATTTAGTTATTTATTTATCTATGTTTGACTGCATTGGGTCTTTGTTCCTGCATGCGGGCTTTCTCTAGCTGCGGCGCGTGGGCTTCTCATTGCGGTGGCTTCTCTTGTTGCGGAGCACGGGCTCTAGGGCGCAGGCTCAGTAGTTGTGGTGCATGGGCTTAGTTGCTCCGCGGCATGTGGGATCTTCCTGGACCAGGGATCAAACCAGTGTCCCCTGCACTGGCAGGCGGATTCTTAACCACTGCACCACCAAGGATGTTCACCTTTGTGATAATTATGACAATAGTAATTAATGATTATTTGTGCTAACAAAAAAATCTCACACTCCTACTCCTTGCAGCTGGTTCTGGGTGTGAAATTGATTGCATCAGTTCAGTGCATTAAACAATATTTGGAAAACAGAAAGGGCAGGCACCACCTTCTCATGTTCTGAGCTGTTGCTGCTGACAGTAATGGTCAATCCTAGTGTCCAGAGATTAGCTTCACAGATGTGAAGAGGCAATTGCAGTGGCAGCTTTCTGATCCCTGAGATCACAGTCTTGGTGGTGTGTTCTGTTCTTAAACTCAACACTTCCACAGGGAGCTCCTGAATCCCCACCTTCCTACTGTGGTATTCCTCTGGCAGGACAGTTCAGTGGTGATGTTCTGGGGGGTCACTGGAAAGGACCTAGCTTACTCCACTCTTATCAGCCTCCCCAACAATTCTGTAGGCACCCGATTCCCTGTATTAAATGCTCTTGTGGCAGTGGTTTGTTTCCTGCAGCTAAATTTTACTGATATAATTGATAATATGGACTTTTAACGTAGAGAAACTGCAAATCTTATTTTAGAATCATAAAAGTAATTTTACTTTATTTGATCTATCCTATATACTGTGTGCTACCAAAGTAAGTGTTAAAGGGTTTAAAAATTGAGGATCATCTATGAGCTTCTCTTCCACGTGTGCTAACAACTACTGGCACGTCAAAACATACACAGCAAACTAGGGGCAGCATGTTTAACTTTGTTTTTAAAGTTTATCCAGAACATAGAATGAGTGAATGAATAGGTATTGGGGATTATTTTCAATAACTAATATTGTTTTTTAACTAATGAAAGTGAACATGCCTGGCAGGTGGGTAGTGGCTTATTCTACTCTCTAAGAAATGCCTGGTGACATCAATTTCAAGGTCTGACAGAAACAACTGGGAGATTCCACGTTTCACTCTCCTCAACTCAGCAACCTGAAATGATTCTCAACAGGCTGGGAAACCCATTAAAACATCTCCTGGCACATAACAATAACAGGATCATTACCTTTCAATCATGGTGATACTGTGGGAGATGACAATTCTGGCTTTTGTCTCTTTTTACGTTGTTTGCAATGTGAATTTGACAGTGAGTGAGTAAAAGGGAACGCCACACGAGCAATTATAAATTATAGCCTTTGAGTACCACCGAGCACACACTTGATATAATGTTTGTTTCTGAGGCAGCATTTTATATTTATTTAATCCAGTGACATTTTTGTGTGTGCTTTTAGAAAAGAAACATTTGGAGGTGGTGGTGGGTAAGAGGGCAAATGACTGAGAAGTCACAGCTCTCTGCAAACACAGACACACAAATTTACAATTACATGGCAGACAACAAACAGCAACAAACATCTAATTCTGAGTTTTCAGAGATTTACTCAATATGAATGGGGTTGCCATTGAAGGCAGAATAAGGCAGAATTGCTTTGACTCTCAGGTCTATTAAAAACTAGTTGGAGCCTTCCAGTTCTTGACCATATGTGAATTATCCACTTGGTAGATTATTGTTTCCTTGAAATTTAGCCAGCATAGCCCCAAGTGACCTATTCTGCCTAAGTTATATTTAGGAAACACTAACTTATTTAAACATAGACTATGCAAAACCTTTACAGGGTGAATATACCCAAGATAATAAATAAATATATATATATATCTGTGTGTGTAACATTTTTTAAACAAAAGGAAATATATTTTGGATCATCAAAATTTTTGGAATTAAAAAATTTTTTGAGCTGCCAGGGCCCTTAAAGACTTCTTGTCCAAAAATTTCATTTCATAGCTGAGGAAACAGGCGTACTGACATGCCCAGAATAACAGTTAATTGTAGAATTAAAATGTTTACATCATATCTTCCCTTCCATTAGGCTGCACGTAAGTTTTTGGAAATATTTTTAGAATTCTCTGCAATATGGGGGAAATGATCCACACAGAAGCTCCCTAAGAACAGAGCTGGACTCCAGGGGTGATGGGTTAATGGAGTGTGTGGCTGGGGGAAAGGGCCTTCCAGGTGTTCCTTCACTTAGCTTTGTGGCCAGTACAACAACAAGTCTTCATAATCTGTCTTCACTCTCTTATTCTACAGATCGCTCAGATTGCTTATTACTTTTGTGCTATATCTTTCCTGCAAGTAAATCTTGTATAGCTCCCCTCAGTTGCCTTTTGTGAACTATGGAATCTTAGGGAGAAGCTGGACCTACAAGGAGTCTAGAGAGACAATGGCAGGCTAGCAGAGAGAATGCACTGCAGCTCCAGAAGGGGAGAGTAGAGTAAGGTTTGCAGTGTATATTTAATGCTGCTGAGCAGCTGGGTGCCAGGGATTGTGAGAATTTACACCACTAAAGCTGCTCAACACTGATTGGTGGGGCTCTCCTAGGAGTGAGCAGATGGAGAGAGAGGAATAACTGTCTATGCAGCTGGTGAATGAATTCCAGAAGCTCACCTCAGTACCGCTGGCTGCCTTTCAGACTAAAGACCCACAACTGGGGACTTCAATGTATGTGCAGATGTACTTAGATTTTAAAAGGAAGTCTGCAGCACCTCACATCCAGTAGGATGGCTACTATCCAAAAAAAGAAAAACAGAAAAAGAGAAAGGAAGGAAGAAAGAGAGAAAGAAAGAAAATAACAAGTATGTTGGCGAGGATGTGGAGAAGCTATAACCCTTGTGCACAGCTGTGGTAGTATAAAATGACACATCCACACTGAAAACAGTGTGGTAGTTCCCCCAAAATTTTTAAATAAAATTACCATATGACCCAGCAATTCCATTTCTGGGTATATACCCAAAAGAAGTGAAAGCAAGGACTTGAACCTATGTTCATAGCAACATTACTCACAATACCTAAAATGTGGAAACAATCCAAGTGTCCATAGACAGATGAATTGACAAACAGATGTGGTATATACATACAATGGAATATTATCCAGCCTTAAAAAGGAATTAAATTCTGACGCATGCTATAACATGGATGAACCTTGAGGACATTAGGATAAGTAAAATACACCAGTCATAAAAGGACAAATACTGTGTGATTCCACTTATACGAGGTACCTAGAATACTCAAATCTTTAGAGACAGAAAGTAGAATGGTGATGGCCCAAAGGGCTAGGGTAAAGGGGAAATAGGGAGTTAGTGTTTAATAGGTACAGAGATTCAGTTTTACAATATGAAAACAGTTCTGAAGATGGTTGCACAAAAATGTGAATGTACTTAATGCCACTGAACTGTTAAGATGGTAAGTTTTTGGTTCTATGTATTTTACAACAATATTTTTAAAAAGGAAGTCTGCAATATTCCTGCGTTGTGAAAACTGAATTTGTAAATAATTTTTTTTAATTAGAAATGAAAATTGCAGCTTATCTGTCATTCATTCTCTTCTTTATTCCTCCCTTCTTTCCCTTCTTTTTGATGTCTCCTTCCTTCCTTCCTGCAAACATCTGTAGGCTACTTAACATGTGCTAAACATTGTTTGAGGCCCTGGGGGGCTCAGACGAAAGATACTATGCCCTCATCACAGTGCAGCAGTGGGGAAGTGCCCCAGGTAAACAGACATTATCATGTGACCAAGGCTCGGATAGAGACATGCTCAGATTGCCATGGGAGCTCAGAGAAGGGACACCTAACACATCCTTGGAGATAAAGAGAAAACTTGCTAGAATTTGGAATTCCTAAGTAGCATCTTGAAGGGTAAATAGAAGTAGCCAGCTAAAGAAGGAAAAATCTGATCTATCATGACAATATTAGTGATAGCATATGCTACAGTGAAAAAGCTACAATTCATGTATTATTTATCCAATTGGTGTTTATTAAATACTAGGTGCCAAGCACAGTTCTATGTGCTGGAAATATGGAGGTGAACAAGATTAAAGTCCCTTTGTCACGAAGATTAGGGGAGATAGTCAATGAATATATAGACAAGTAAATACACAGTATATCAGAGTATGGTAAATGTTCTGGAGAACAATAGGGCAGGGGAAAAAGAAAGGGAGGTTTGGGATGACGGAAAGAATGTCACTAATTTTTATATGGTGGCTGGAGAAGCTGTCACTAATAGATTGGCATTTGAGCAGAGGACTAAAAGCAAGCGGGGGAAGGAGCCCTGTGGGAAGATGTGGAGGCCAAGGGAATAGCAAGTGCTAAGTTCTTGAGGTGAGAACAGGCCACATGTGTTAGGAGGACAGTGAGGCTGAAGTAGGAGGGGGGAGGGGAAGAGTACTGGGAGAGGAAAGGATGGGAGTTGGGAGGAGGACAGTGTTTCCATTATATAGGGCATTTGAGGCCATGATAAGGATGTTGGCATGTACAGTATGTAAGATGGAATCCATTAGAGGGCTCTGAATAGGGGAATGACATGACCTTACTCAGGTCTTAAAGGGATCATTTTGTCTGCTCTGTTGAGAAGACTGGAAGAGGCAAGGGTGGAAATGGTGTCACCAATTAGAAGACTATGGCAATAATCCAGGAGAAATTGATTGGCTTGGACTGGATAGCAGCAGGTGAAACTGTCATATTCTAGGTATATTTTCTAGATATATATATGTTGAAATGGCCATATTCTAGATATATTCTATTTTAGATAGATTGGATATCAGGTGTGAAAGAAAGCAAAATAGTCATGCATGACTCCCAAGTTGTTGGCCTGAATAACTAGAAGCATAGAGCCGCTATTTACTAAGGTTGGAAAACTGCTGGAGGAGCAGGTTTGGGGTGGGAGTAGGTGAGGAATCAGACATTTGGTTTTGGACACATCAAGTTCAAGTTTCTTGTAAGACATACGTGGAAATATCAACTAGCTGTTACATATAAAGATCCAGAGTTCAGGGGAGAAATACAGCTAAAGATGTAAACTGGAAGTTCTTGGCTTGTATAGGTTCAAAGCCATGATGCTGGATGACATTCCCCAGGGAGTTACTGTAGATGTAGAAGATGTCTAATAACTGAGCCATGGCGTACTTAGGGGTATTCCAATAGTCAAAGATCAGGGAAATGAGGCAGAACCAGCAGAGAAGACTGAAAAGAAACAGGCACAGAGATAAAAGGAGAACTGAGATACTCTTCGAAGACTAGTGAAAAGATTTGTTTTGAGGAGGAGGGAGTGAATAATTGTGCCATGCTGATGACAGGTCACGACTGATGAGGGTTGAGATTGGACAATTGGACTTAGCAGCATGGAGGTCAGTAGTGACCTTTTCAAGAGCTGCTTTGGTGTAGTGGTGGGGGTGAGTGCTTGGTTGGAGTGCAGCTGAGAGAAAACAGCTTTTAACTACTTGAATTTTCTATGCCTTGATTTCTTTATCTACAAAAACGGTATGTTAGTACTTTCCATATGGAGTTGTAAAAATTAAAGGAAATAACATATCTGAAGTACGTAGTAAAGGTCTAGCATATATAAGTACTTAATAAGTACAGTTGCCCCTTGGTTCCAGGACCCTCTTCAGCTTCCAAACTCCATGAATGTTGAGGTCCCTCATGTAAAATGGTGTAGTATTCACATATAACCTAGGCATATCCTCCCATATACTTTAAGTAATCTCTAGATTACTTATAATACCTAATACAATATAAATGCTATGTAAATGGTTGCCAGCATGCAGCAACTTCAAGTTTTGCTTTTTGGAACTTTCTGGAATTAAAAAAATTTTTTTTTGACCTATGGTTGGTTGAATCTGCAGATGCAGAACACACAGATATGGAGGGGTGACTATATTAGCTATTTTTATTATTTGTATTATTATTTATATTTATTTTATTTAATTTTTAAAAGATTTTTTGATGTGGACTATTTTTTTTTTAAGAATTTATTGAATTTGTTACAACATTGCTTCTGTTTTCTGTTTGGGTTTTTTGGCCACGAGGCATGTGGGATCTTAGTTCCCTGACCAGGGATCGAACCCACACCCCTGCATTGGAAGGTGAACTCTTAACCACTGGACCACCAGGGAAGTCCCTATATTATTATTTTTAGATTTCAGCTATTCCGGGGGGAAAATAGACATTTACTTATCATCATGTTAAGTTAATCACCTTTTTAAAAAAACTTAGATAAGAATTGACATAGTTAACTGACCATTTTTCTCTTTTTTATATTTCTTTTCTTTAAATACAGAGATAAAATGAGGGTATATAGGCAAATTCAAGAAAAGGGTGGGGGAGGAGAGGAATTGCAGAAAGATACAAATAAAGGAGAGAGAAACACCTGAATGCTATTGGTGGGTATTTTTGCTTTAGTTTGTTTTTTAAGATGAGAGAAATAACTATGGATGGCCGAGTAAATGATCCAGTCGAGAGGGAAAAATTAATGATACAAGAAGGGGAGGGGATGTCTTTCAGAGGAAAAGAGTAATGGGATCTGGCACCCAAGTACAGAACTTGGCCTTAGGAATGTAGCCAACTGATCCATAACCAAAGGAGAGGCAGGGTCTACAGGTATAGATGAAGGTGACTGAACAGATGTAGACACTATATGGAATTTTTCTTCTTATGGCTTCTTTCTGCTTTTCTAGTAAGACATGAAGCAAGATCCTCATCTGAGAGTGAGGAGGGGCAAAGGTATTGGAGGTTTGAGAAGAAATGCGAAACGTAAGATAGTCATCTAAAAGATGAAGAAAATGAATATAATAAGGAAGGGTTAAGAGGGGTAACTGGAAGTACTGAGGGCCTAATTAAGGTTGATGGTGAAAAATTTAAAGTGAAACCAGTCAGCACATTTCCCTGTTGTGTTTATGTGTGGATGGTGGTTCAGAGAAGGTGGGAAGTTGACATTATCAGGGTTAGGGTTTTGTCAGGTGAATCCAGTGGAAGGAGAGAGGAGTAAGAGACTAGATGGATATGCAAAGGGTGATTGTAGGGCGGAACTAGGTAACAAGGGTGGGAGAGCAGGGAAGTGAGGCCATGAGGAGGTGAGGGATCAGGAAATGGTGGTAGAATCCTGACAGAGTACTAGAGCGAGGGCATGGGGAAGTTGGCAGGTGGGCTCAGAGAGTAGGTTTCTTGAAATAGAGATGATAGAGAGGTTGTGGTTATTGGTAGCGACAAGACATGCTCGTGGAGGGGATGACTCGGGAAGTGTGGAGGACTAGACCATTGGAGGAAAAGAGAAGCAGAGATAAAAGGTTTGGAGAGGATCATCTGCATGTCTTCGAAATTACCCAGAATTAAGACAGGATTATCTTTGGAGAAAGTGTCAGTGAGACAGGAGCTAAACTTTTTTTTTTTTAACATCTTTATTGGAGTATAACTGCTTTACAATGGTGTGTTAGTTACTGCTGTATAACAAAGTAAATCAGTTATACATATACATACATCCCCATATCTCCTCCCTCTTGCGTCTCCCTCACACCCTCCCTATCCCACCCCTCTAGGTGGTCACAAAGCACCGAGCTGATCTCCCTGTGCTATGTGGCTGCTTCCCACTAGTTAGTTATTTTACATTTGGTAGTGTATATATGTCCATGCCATTCTCTCACTTCAACCCAGCTTACCCTTCCCACTCCCGTGTCCTCAAGTCCATTCTCTACGTCTGCAACTTTATTCCTGTACTGCCCCTAGGTTCTTCAGAACCAATTTTTTTTTTTAGATTCTATATATATGTGTTAGCATACGGTATTTGTTTTTCTCTTTCTGACTTACTTCACTCTGTATGACAGACTCGAGGTCCATCCACCTCACTACAAATAACTCAATTTTGTTTCTCTTTATAGCTGAGTAATATTCCATTGTATCTATGTGCCATGTCTTCTTTATCCATTCATCTGTTGATGGACACTTAGGTTGCTTCCATGTCCTGGCTATTGTAAATAGTGCTGCAATGAACATTGTGGTACATGACTCTTTTTGAATTATAGTTTTCTCAGGGTATATGCCCAGTAGTGGGATTGCCAGGTTGTATGGCAGTTCTATTTTTAGTTTTTTAAGGAATCTCCATACTGTTCTGACAGGAGCTAAACTTTTTGAAGAATTAGGGTGAGCGACCTATAAAGAGGTTCAAACTTTGGGAGGGGGAAGAGTTTAGGGAGAGAGAGGAACAATGGTCTTAAATCAGCAATAAAGAGCTTGAAGATTGCTGATCCTACCTCTAGGCCCAGCAGAACACTGGGATGTGGCAAAAAAAAAAAGCAGCCGTCACTAGAGAGAGCTATAAAGGAAGCGGTGCTTCTGGGAACAAACTAGTTTTCATTCAGGCCAAGAAGGTGAAGGGAATATAAAGAATTTTGCTGGTGATGGACCAGGAGTTCCAGGGGACACAATGAAAGTTTTTTGTGTTGTAGAGGGGGAGCAGACAGGATCATATTTTAAAATATACAGAGTAGGGCTTCCCTGGTGGCGCAGTGGTTGAGAGTCCACCTGCCGATGCAGGGGACACAGGTTCGTGCCCCAGTCCGGGAAGATCCCACATGCCGCGGAGCGGCTAGGCCCGTAAGCCATGGCCGCTGCGCCAGCACGTCCGGAGCCTGTGCTCCGCAACGAGAGAGGCCACGACAGTGAGAGGCCCGCATAACGCAAAAAAAAAAAAAAATATACAGAGTAGTATGGGCATGCAAGCTGGAAGATACAGTTCTGTCCTGTGGCGATCTGGATAAAGATGAGATTTGTGCTGATGGCCTTCCAGGTAGACTGTGGTAGTGAGGCTCTGACTCTGGTGTGGGAAGAGGAGATTATGGTCTTGACAGGAGCACAAAGGCTCTGAGCTCTGTTGTGGATGGTGAGTAAGAGGATGGGGAGGTGTAGTGCTACCAGAAGCATGGGGCTATTACAGGATCCCAGACAAGGGATGATCATGGCTTGGGTTGTGGTAGTGGTTGTGGTAGTTAAGAAGTAGCTAAAAAGAAACGTATTTTTGAGACAGAGTTCAGAGGAATAGCTAATGGATTGGATTGATGGGGTAGGGGTGGGGGAGGAAACTGAGAGAAAGAGAAACAAGGATGGTTCCTATGTTTTGATCTGAAAGAGGTGGTATCATCTACTAAAATGTGGAAGACTTGGAAGGAGGAATGACATTAGGTGAATAAAGAAATCACTTTTCGATATGTTAAGTTTGAGTTGCCTATTTGACATTTAGATAGAAATGGTGAGGAAGCTATTGCATATATGTCTGAAGATGTGGGCAGTGGAGCTTGGTGACCTTGAACAAGTTATTTAATTTCTCTAAGCCTGTTTCTCAACTGGAAAATAGAAGTATCTATTATTATTATCTATGTGATGTGAGGGTTAAATATGGTAATACCAAAAAGTGCTTAGGCTCGAGTTCAGCATTTGCAGCAATGCTCAGGAAATGTTTAATTATCCCCATTGAAAGAAAATGGAGGTCCTTTGAACTTAAAGTACGTTTTCCAAAGCTGCTGAGTAGTGAGCCTTAGAGCTGGGCCTTGAATACAAGTCCACGCTCTTCCTATTCCACCAGTGACTCAATTAGATGTAATACTCATTGTCAAGCCTCTGCAGCCAGGGGTTAGAAGATTTCAGCATAGTACTGAGGCAGGAGATAGATGGGCCCCAGGCTGAACAGTTTCTCCCCTGTGGACAGAAACTCCAAAATAGCAGAAATGCCATAAAAGCAGGATGATGGAGGAGGCTGGGCCCTGCCCAGATAAGAGAGAAAAGACCACATATTCCTCATTCTCAAAGTCAAGGAGACCTTCCCAACTACACATGCGCAGAAAGGCTCCTTGGAGGTCGAAAAGGGAGGGGGCGCCACCTCATAGTAAGTGATGTCAACTACCTATAGGCCTCTTCACTAGAATCCATCTTGGCTAAGAGATGCGCGTGCACGCAGGGGAGGACCCTGAGATAAACCAAATACAGACTCAGAACCAGGCAAAGCAACATGATTGGTCAAAGGAAACCTGGAAGAAATGCCCCATAAAAGTGATTCAAACTACCACAAGGGCGCAAATCTCTCTGAGCCTGCCGTGTGTCTATCCACAGGTACTCCTTTCCTCCTAATAAGCACTTTACTTGCTTCACTACTTTCCATCTCTATGTGGAAATTCATTTCTACACAGCTAACAAACAGGCCAGGGCCTTGTCACTGGCCTCTGGTGCCTGGTGGTCTGGTGGCTAGGATTCAGTGCTCTTACTGCCACGGCCTGACCACAATCTCTGGCAGGGAACCGAAATCTTGCTTCAAGCCGCTGCAGGCGGAGGCCACCCAAGATCAGTATCAAATCCAATAAAGGGATCTACCCCATTCTTACACTGCTTTCATATAAGGTGTCCCACTTTTTTCTCCATAGAGTTATGATATAGGGAGGGGAAAGCATAGACTGTGGAATCAGACAGACCTGGTTCAATCTCACATTATAAAATCAACTATACTCCAATAATTAAAAAAAAAACTCACATAATTTTGCTCTTAGATTATTCAACACAATGGCAGATTTGGGGGGATCATTTTTTTTAAAAAGAGGAAAATTATTAAGTGTTTATTCCTTAGCTTTCAGTAGCACCAAATTCCATCTGCATCAGTACATACAGATGTGTAAGTATAAACTACTCTTTTTTTAAATGTTCTTAAGTAAAAGCATCTACTTTTCCAGTTAGATAATTACCTCCCTGGTAATTACCATTTTCTAATACTAGTTCTAGACTATTCACCTTTATATGCCAACTTTAGACTTCCTAGAGTCTTGGTAATTTTCTCTACCAAAGATGAGAAGGAAAACAATCGTCTCAATGAGACTCACCACCACTACTCAACCAACCGTCAGAGAGAATCTGCCTCATTTTCCTGTGAAATAAGGCTTAGATCTCGGAAGACGACAGAGTTCACTCAGAACAGGAAATGGGCTCTTAGAGACCTTTGGGAATACTAATTGCAATAGATGAATAATTTATCTCTAACAGTCTTCAACAAATATTCATTGAGGGAAATCTTATCAAAATACTATAAATTCTTGCTTCTGGTTAATCCTGCCTACAGCTTGTTTAATAAATGGATTCAGCTTTAATAACTTCAGGAAAAGGAAGCTTATTTATTTAACCACTATCTCTTTGTCTCTAGGATGCAAAGATGCAGGGATCTTGCTCTCAAGGCATACTCTGTCTAGTGGGGGATACGGCCAAGAAAACAAAAAGATACAGTAGAGACTGATACATGGCATGACACGCTTAAGATGTAATAGGGGCAAGGCACAGAAGTGGAACCAGCCTCTGTGGGGATGAGGTTGCTGCCAGGGAATCAATGAAGGCTTTCGGAGAATGGCATACCTATGTTGTAAAGGAAAGGCCTTAAAAACCTAACCTGACAAAACTTCCATTTTTAAACTCTTTTATTTAATAGAAATGTCTTTTTTATAACTTTATTCACTACTCAACATTTACTGGGGACCTACTGTGTGCCAGGCAGTGGCCTAGGTCCTGAGAATACAGCAGTGAACTGGGCAGAACTTTGCTCAGTCTGGCAGAGACTGACACTAAGGAAATAACTGTAAGTGTGAAGAATGTTGTGAGAGAGAAAGAGCAAGATCTGTGGCAGAGGGGAACTGCCCCAACCCAGGTGACAGACATGAGTACACAGCTGAGTACCTGGGTGTTTGCCTAGCTGGTGTGAGTCCTGTCTTCGCTTCAAAAGTAGAGTCATTCTCATGGTTTTTCTGAATCCCCTGCAGGACCTAGCCCAGGGCCAGGGGGTTGTAGTTAGCAGCTCAAAACCCACTGCCTGACTAATTGGGTCTTTTTTATTCTTGGGAAGGCAATTCTGGATCTTCACCATTCTGAAAATAATCTATATTTTTGTATTTAAGTGCCAGAGAGAGTTCTGATTAAATTCTACCAAATAGTTTTTACTAAGTGTTTATTAAAGTCTTGTCTGGTTAAGAAGAACATGAGACTAGAGGTCCTGAGATGACTTAATTTCACACTGAGAAAAGTTCTGTGTTTGAAACTAACTCTAGCCAGCAGTCTTACAAATGCCCATCACTGGTCAGGACATGATAATTATTCAGTGGAATTTTTAAGGAAGGTGGGTAAGAGGTGCCATCACCAGATGTCAAGGATGGTATTGGTATATTACAGAAGCTCTTCAACTTATCAACTTCCACTTTACAAATCAGACAGATAATAATCAAAGCCTGAGCCAGAGTATAGGCTGGTTAACTCTGCCCCTAGAAGAGATGGCGTTAATAGTAGCTAATACACGGTGGGCCTTTCAGGGCCTGCTACATTGTACACTTAGTAAGTGCTTGTGAAATTCATTGAAAACAAAGTTAGCTTTCCAAACCCCAGAAACAAAGATATAACATCAGAGCTGGAAGAGATCTCAGAGGTCATTTCGTGTAGGCTTTGCCAACCAGTAGATCATAAAGCTTTGTCTGGTATCTTCAACCAAGATATTACCAAGATGAACTTTCACACTTTGTCAATGTCTCTGATTTTCCTGGAACTTCCATCAAGGAGGGGAGCTGTGTTGACGGCCCCACACCCACATCCCACTCTTACTCATCCCTACACTCATGATATGGCTTCATTGTTGGCCCCCAGTCCCGTCGGGACTTTAGGGTTACAAAGACACTAAAAAGTGGCAGAATAATGAGGGAACATTCTGGGGTGATGATAATATTCTATACACTGAAAAGAGTGTGGGTTTTACATTTGCATATGTAAAGGCATATGGTTTTGTCAAAACTCTGGAAAGGTACACTATAGATTTGTGAATTCCATTGTATGCCGATTTTATCCAAAAGAACTGTAAAAAAAAAAAAAACTCTAGTAAATGATATACATGCTGCTGAAGTGTTTTGAGATGAAGTATATGGATGTCTGTCAGTTTATCAAAAATATCAGATAGATTGATGGATGGACAGAGGGATAGGTAGATGGATAATTATGCAAGGAGGCAAATACGGTAAAAATGTTAATTGTAGAATCTAGGTAATTACATGGATGGTCAATATATAATTTGATTTTTCTGAAAATTTTTCATAGTAAATTTAAATAATTTATAATTATTTAATGATATGTAATAAATATTGGTAAAATAAATAAAAATTTTAAATTACTAACTAATAAAACATTTGAAATTTTTCATACTAAAATGTTGAGGGAGGAAAAAGTGGCAGAATAGTCCGTCCTAGGTCAACCCAGTCTAGGAAACTAATGCTCAGAGAGTATGTCTGATCTATTATTCCATTATTTAAGATCCCCGAGGGCTCTCCATTTCCTGTACAATAAAACTGGAGCTCTTTGGCTTTGCACAACAAGGTATTTCATAACCTGTCCACTGACCAGCTCTCTGACCACATTTTCAATCCTCCAAGCATAAGAGCAGAGCTGTAATGACACACGTAGGCAACTGAGCCAGCTAATAATTTGGTGCTCCTTCAGTATGATATTTTTAAGCTAATTTTTACTTATCCAAGCAATATAAGTGCATAATTTAAAAGGTCAAGTAGCACCAAAACGCTTATAAAAAACAACAACACAGCAGTATTTTCACACAGCTCTGTCCCCCCCCCACCATCCTATTATCCAGAGACAAATTTTTTCCAGCTTTTATATTGTTTCTATTTGCCTCCAAGTTTCTGGGTATGTGATTCTCTCTATTAATCAAGTTAGAGATTATCTATCGATTTCCTTTTTTCTTTCCATGTAATTTTTTTTCTTTTTTCTTTTTCTAATATTTATTTATTTGTCTGTGCCAGGTCTTAGTTGTGGCATGCAGGATCTAGTTCCCTGACCAGGGATCGAACCCAGGTCCCCTGCATCGGGAGTGCGAGTCTTAACCACTGGCCCACCAGGGAAGTCCCTTGATTTCCTTTCACTGTGCGATTAGCACTCTTACTCTTCCCCAGCCCCTTCCTCCATCCTCCCAACACAGTTGAATCATACTTTTTTGTTAAACTCATATTCGATGTTAATTAATATGACTGTAAGTATTGTTTTCTAATGAGTCAAGAAGTGTATGATGATTGAAGTTTCTTTCTTGTATACCTTTCAGTTTCTCTTGAAGTTGATAACTGCCTCTGTTTTTTTCATTTGCCTAGATTTCATTGAACCAATCGTAAGTGTTCCCATAGCAACCAACAGTTCTATAATATGCTTCTCACTAAAAATTTTCACATGACCAAAACTGTTAGATAATCTGGTAGTTCTGTTTTGTTTCCCCAACAGCATCCTTCCTGGAGCCCTCTACACCACTTAATTTACTCAGGTTACTTCTAGACCTAACACAACACTGAGGTCTTCTGGGATGTCCTTTTGCTATCATCCTGGAGATACCCTTTGCCTCACTCCTGTGTTGGATCCTCTGTTCCTTGGATCCACTATGTTCTTTCCTGGTTTATTTCCGCATTTGGTGGAACATATTATCCAGTAATTTCTTGAGAAAGGATACGGAAAGGAACATCTTTTTGAGAGTTCGCATGTATGAAAATGCATATATATTATCCTCGCACATAATCAATAGTTTGCTTGGGTGGCTGGATGTAGAATTCTAGGTTTGAAAATAACTTTTATTCAGACTTTTAATGGTATTACTCCATTAGCTTCTAGCTGTCAATGTTGTTGTTGAGAAGTCCAGTGTTATTCTTTTACCCAGTCCTTTGGAATGATTTTTTTTTTTCTCTCTCTGAAAAGATTTTTCCCCTTCTATTAATGTTCTGGTTTCTAACTTCCATATTGGAGGTTCTCCTCGGATCTCCAGTGATCTTTGTCTATCTATTTGTAACTTAAAATGAGATACTTTAAAGCTGTTTGGAACTGTTCATACAAGGGTAGGCTTATCCTCTGGTGAACTGTTAAATGAGAAGATGGCTAGCCAACTTTTTCATTTGGTATCCCTAAATTTTAGCATAGGTAGGTCTCTTTTTGGAATGGTGCTCAGTTTCTCCCATGGGAGGAGAGAAGAGTGGGAATGCTGGTAGAACCTGGTAGTAGGTCCTTCCCTCTTTTCAGATTCTAGCATCTCACTGCCAGCTCTCCTCTGTACCTGGTTTCCTGAGACTAGCTCAGCTTCTCGAGAGACCCTACTCTCATTTTTGAGGGTGGGTGAAATATAGGCCCTGTAGAGTGGGTGGGAACTTAGAGGTCTAGCCATTCCTCATACACTCTTTTTTTTTAATAGATATATATTTTTTGGTATGGACCGTTTTAAAAGTCTTTATTGAATTTGTTACAATATTGCTTCTGTTTTATGTTTTTTGGTTTTCAGCTGTGAGGCATGTGCTATCTTAGCTCCACAACCAGGGATCAAATCCACACCCCTGCGTCGGAAGGTGAAGTCTTAACCACCGGATCGCCAGGGCAGTCCCTCCTCACATACCCTTTTTTTGTGTGTGTGTGCGGTACGCAGGCCTCTCACTGTTGTGGCCTCTCCCGTTGCGGAGCACAGGCTCCGGACGAGCAGGCCCAGTGGCCATGGCTCACGGGCCCAGCCGCTCCGCGGCATGTGGGATCTTCCCGGATCAGGGCACGAACCCGTGTCCCCTGCATCGGCAGGCGGACTCCCAACCACTACGCCACCAGGGAAGCCCTCTTAAACAGTCCCTGCTCCACTCCTTTGCCTCATCTCTGCCTCACTGCACAGGAACTTCAGTTTGACCTGCTTCCTCTTTGGTTCAGAGTCACAGTTGTGTCCTAGTTTTACCAAAGATAAACTCTATGTTCCTTATTCTTGTTTTTCTTATTGTTTTAGGGGAATTTTTGAGAGAAAGGTGCAGGGGGCAGAACCATCTTTACTCTGTCATCTTAAAACTAGAAGTCTTCCAACTGGATATTTAGTGGGAAAAAAGCAAGTTTTTCCTTTACTCTCACACTGCTACCACACTCACACTTCTGATGCCAGGTGTGTGGGGTTCCCCTCACTCCACACACCAAGCAATTCTGTGATACTAGCTGGGTGTCCTACAATTTAACTCAATTCCGACGCTATCTACCTGGGATAGTACCAAATCCCACAGGTTAAGGGCTCAGTCCCACAGGACTGCCCCCCCTCCACTTCAGATGCTAATCACAAGTAGTGAGTACCCATGATACCCACAATTTCCGTCCAACTTGGCTACAAATTGGAGATTCCCATGACCTCCTCTCCCTTGGATTCCATTATTTGCTAGAGTGGCTTACAGAACTCAGAGAAACACTAACATATGTTTAGAGGATATGATAAAATGATACATATGAAGAGACATTCAATACATAGGGTCTGGGAGGGTCCCGAGAACAGGAGCTTCTGTCTCCGTGGACTTGGGGTGCGCCACCTTCGTGATACATGGATGTGTTCACTGACCTGGAAGTTCTCAGAACACCATACTTTTGGGGTTTTTATGGAGACTTCATCACATAGGTATGATCAGTCATTAACTCCATTTCTAGCCCCTCTCCTCTCTGGAGAATGGGAGGTAGGGCTGAAAATTCCAAGCTTCTAATCATGGCTTGGTCTTTCTGGTGACCAGTCCCTATCCAGGAGCCCATCAAGAGTTACCGTTATTACCCAGAAAATTCCAAGGGATATAGGAACTCTCTGTCAGGAACCAGGGTCAGAGACAAATATTAGAACAAAAGATGCTCCTAGTACAATTATCACATAAAAAATTACTAGGGTTTTATGAGCTCTGTGCCAGAAACTGGAGGCAGAGACTAATATACATATTTTCTATTACCTCACAGATATTCTTTATTATTTATTCAAGAAATTATTAGAGGAGAGGCTGGGGGGCTGCATGGGAAAAGAGGACCAACTGTGGAAGAGATGCTAAGCTCTGCCTCTGTTAGTAAGTCTTACACCTGGAACTAATTTAGGCCAATGGGGAATGTACTGACTTATATAACCAAACCACTGAAAGGACAATGATGGCTGGATCTTACTAGAACTAGGCACTTGATCCTTTCAGGACTTTCTCTAGAGATGGCTACATTCAACAAGTGGTGGTGAATGACTTGTGCTCATACCTTGATATTAGCAGCCTCAGAGAGGAAAGAACTACTATCTATCACTCAGCTATTGGAAGAAAATATCTAGAGAAATTCTTTGACTGTCCCTGCTTGCATCATGAACTTGCCCCACAGTGGCCTGGGAAGCTCCATTTGGGAGAAATGAGGAGAAAAGTGGCAAGGGTCTCAAAGAAGGGGAAGCAACACCAATGTTCCCTGGGGGCATCATTGGTGTCCTGTATATTCACTGAACTGTTGACCTACAGCTCACCACTGCCCCTAAATGGGCTTCTCCTTTGACAAGGTACCTAGAAAACACAAGATCCATTTATTATCTCACTTCCTTCCCAAACGTCTATGAGCACCTACTATATACCAGTGGATACTGGGAATAAAAAGATGAATAAGACCCAGTTGCTGACCTCAAGGAGCTCACAGTCTAATTGTCAAGAGAACTTATGTAAACAAACAATTGCAGGACAGTGCTGTGAGTGCAGCAATCCAGATTCTTAGAAGATGTAGAGAGAAAGGAGGCTGTAACTTCCTCTGCAGGAGCAGTATTTTGGAGTGGTGATACAAATTGGGTTTTGAAAAAACATAAATATGAGATCACCAGCAAAATAGGAAGAGGGAAGACATTCTAAGCAGAGAAAAAAGAATCATTTATTCATTTGTTCCAAAATATTTTTTGATTACCACTAGATATCTTGTACTAGGTAGGCATTGGGGATACATTTCTGAACAAAATGGTTCTTGAAGTTTGTCCCTGTTCTTGAAGTTTGCAGTATGATTAAGTCAGACAATCAAATTATCAAACGAATAAATATCTAATTACAAACTGTATTAATTGCCATGGAAGAAAAGTATAAGGTGCCATAAGAACCCAACAGGGTTAAGAGTGGGACAGGAATGTGGGAGGAGGGGTCACAGGATGGAGTATCAAGGACTCGTAACCACTTCCATGTGGCTGGATAGAAATGGAAGGTCTGGCTGTCTTGGACAAGGCAACAAGTCCATTGCTCCCATTTTGCCCTTAGGCTGTTCCATACTCATAAATAGTTCTTCAAAACTCATGGAAAGATAATTAGGAATTCTAGAGTTTTTCTCTTCTTTCACCAAATTTATCTTATCTGAGAATTTCAAACTTCCATTTGAAAATTATGGATATTCTAGTCAGACCTAAGCTGTCATATTGTTGCCTGCTGCCTCCATCAACATGTCTGAGTCCATCTGGAGTTTCTCAAAATCCTTCAGTGGGTTTTCTTTTGTAGTTTTTTTTTGTTTTATGTTCTTTACTTTCTCCAAACAACTGTGTCATCAGCTGCCTTCTCCAATATATGTTTTTTTTAAATTTAAGATTAATTTTTTTTTAAAATATACATATCATACAAAAGTTTTATCTCATAAAAAATATGCCCCCCAAAAAAATATGCCCCATATTAAATAACTTTAAAGATACATAATTATTTATACATAATACTTTCAATTTAGTTTATCCATTATTGTGAATCCTTTTGGTCCCTGAACTTAACTTTGGGTTTCTTTTTAGTTTTTTTGTTTTGTTTGTGGCTGCACAGCTTGTGGGATCTTAGTTCCCCAACCAAGGATTGAATCCAGGTCCTCAGCAGTGAAAGCAGTGTTCTAAGCACTGGACCACCAGGGAATTCCCCTGAAATTTACCTTTGTTTCCTCTCCTAAGGCTGGATGCAGCATATAACTGCCCCCATGGGGAGGAGCAAGAAATCAAAGGTACTAAGGAGACCAGTCTGAGTTACCACTGATGATGTCAAGAGGCACTCAGCAGAACTCATTTATGTTATTCAAACATAAATGAGAAAATAAGCAATATGAGCAAAGTTCAATAGGTTGTTCACATAAAGTATATTTCATATCACAAAAGATTTAAATACACCTAAGTTACTTAACTACTTCTGAGTCCTTTGAAGTAACGTCAATATTCCAATTTCCACATTTTGTTAAACTTTCTGTTGAATGTGTTAAGCACTCAACAATTGGAGATATTTTTAAAGAGTTAATTTTGGATGCATTCTCTCTTCTACTATAAAAAATAATTCGTATTTTTTATTTCCATTTAGCAAATCAAAGCTGCCCATTTTTGTCCTTGTATGTGATATTATCAAGTTGTGGTGAGTCACTGGTCTATTCTGCAGAGCACTGGCTTCCTGGTTACACCAGGCTGAATTCCTCTGATTCATACTCTTTAACATCTGCAGTGTCCAGACTCACATTTAAAAGAGAACACTCAGAACAGCCTGATGTCCTAGGAGCACCCAGACCAGCTACCAAGGGTCCTCAGCAAAGTTGCTATGGTATGTCTTTGGTGCCTTCCCAAAGCCTACAGCTTTGCCTCTCCCCATGTCCCTTCTCCTCAATTGCAGTTTTCATGCTCTTAGTTCTAGTGAAGAACTCCTGAGGTGGCATGAAGGAGTCATTGAGAGAAATGAAGAAAAGTATCTTGGAGTGACACTGACAGTAAATGATTCTTTGGCTATGGGAGTACTTGAAAGTCTGTATGTCCACATCCAACTGTACTGACACATCTTGAAAGACAGGCCCTCAGGGAAGGAGGGGTGGGTCTGTGGAAAAAGATAAGGGAGGGAAGAGGTCCAGAAAGGAGGACCTCAGATGAGAGCTCCACCCTCAGGAGCAGAAGGGGAGCCATCAAAACTTCTGAGTAGCAGATAAGGGTAAAGTTGGACAACGTGTAAGGTTTTTGGAGACTTCATAACTTCCTCATGTTGTTAGTTTTTTTCTCCTTCTGTTTCCCCATGGTGACCCCAAGAAAACCCTTAAAACCAAAAGGGTCTGTGTACTTATTTTGGTGCACAGCAACACAGGGATACATCCCACTCCACATCCACTCTTGGAGAAAAATGAGAACCAAGAAATAGAGTAGTTGCTAACAGCTCAGAAAGGAAAAGCAAGCAAGCTGAATTTCTCAGATCTATGGGAAGGAGAAAAGAGGTTCAAGGGGTTGGGTCATAGAGTCTAACTGGGAAGAGAGCCAGAGTCCCCAGTAACCCTCCTCTTCCCAGTGCCTGTCCCCCTCTAGTACTCTATGTTTTCAAATGTCCTTTCCTTCCTCATCCTTAATCCAAACTCCCATTTGGGCAAAAGAGGAAAAAGGAGTGCCTGGACCACCATGGCAAAATCGAGGAAGGCTTTGGAGAACAGGAAGCCACATATGAACTTCTTAATTTGGCAGCATCTCTAACAGAATTCTTGTATGATTGCACTCTTCTGGGTCAGCATCCATGGGGTATCCAGGGAAAATGTCATTTTTCAAAAGGAATAGCTACTTTCTATTTAGAGCTTAAAAGGAGAAGGTAGGGTAGAGCCAGTCCTAAGAGAAATATCCAGTGGAAGAATTCTTAGCATCTCCTAGCTGCACTTCAGAAACCATGATTTCCTTGAATGTATTCCTGAATGTGATTATATTAGCTAGACACAGATGGCAAACATTTCATGTTAATGACTAATTTGTGTTCCTTTTACCTTGCCACTTATATACGTTATTAGAAAATGAAGACCTCAATCAGCCCATTATAAGCAGGAGATCCTTTTCTTCAACCTCTAAATCCATCTCCAGACCTGGGTGTTCTTCTGATCTAACCACACATGTTCCTTCCAATCTTCTAGGATGCCCTGTCATATGCATACTCAAGGGAATCTTGAGTAGCACTCTGGCTGCCTGCCATTTCCTAGCTCCTCTTCTCCTTGAGTTTGGGCTCATGGCTAAAAGGCCTACCCTTTGAGGTAGGTCCTTATGGAGTTCTGGCTATGAAGGTGGCCTCTGCAGTCTGACAGCCTGCATTAGAACACTTGCCCCCTTGACTAATAGTATTACCTTGAGCAAGTGTCTCAATTCCCAAAACCTATAAAATGGGGATCACAAACTTGACGTGGCCAGTTGACAGTGGTACAGACTTGACTTCTTCTAAAATAACAACTGATACAATAATCCCTAGTTGGTATCTCATTTACACAGCAAAGACAACTGACAGTCCTCATCCTGAGTGGCCATTTCACCTAAGTGGGCAGAGAGCACTTCCATCCAGCCCAGCACTTATACAACACCTAATTGTTAAAACCAGATAGTGCCCACCAACCAGACACTTCAAGGCTTTGTTTTCTTAATATGGAAGAAAGGTGGTTTGTGATGTTTAGTTTTAAAAGATGTGGTAGTCAACCCCAAAACGGCCCCCCAATGATCCACACCTCCAGGTATTCATGCCCTTGTGTAATTCTTTCCTACTTTGCATCAGAGTTGGTCTGTGTGATGAATTGACAGCAGAAGTGATGGAATGTCACTCTTGAGGCTAGGTTATAAAAAAATGTGGCTTTTGCCTTGCTCTCTCTTGGATCAGTGGATGCCAGCCACCATGGCTTGAGGCAGCCATGTGAAGAGACTGATAAGGTAAGGAACTGAGGCTTCTTGCCAAGAGCCATGTATGTCAGCCATCTTGGAAGTGGATCCTCCAGTCCTGGTCAAGCCTTCAGATGACTGCAGCCCCAGCCAACATCTAGACGGCAACCTCATGAGAGACCCTAATCAGAACCATCCCTTGAAGCTGCCCAGATTCCTGACCCTCAGAAAGTATGAGATAATAAATGTTTATTGTTTTCAGCTGCTAAGTTTGAGGTAACTTGGGGGGTGTGGTATATAGCAATACATAACTAATACCATACGCTTTCTCTCTCTTGAACCTGAGCCCCCATAGTCAAAACTCTGTGCTATATTCCTGCCTAGCAGTAAAAAGAAACGTCCACTTAGAGCTTACTCTGTGGTATTAACAGTACCTATATGATCAGGTTGGGAGGACTGAGCAGGGTAATACATGTAAAGTGCTTAGTGTGAGCCTAGCATGTGGTAAGCACTCAACCAATCTAGTTATCACTATTCTGCAGAAACATAGGGTAGTTGCTGTAGATCTTGGTGTCTGGGACACTTAAGGCTTAACATAATGAATGAAGACTTAAAGTTAACGGTGCAGGGAAGGAACCCCTGAGGCACATTTTCCCACTCCTAGTAGCTCTTAGGGGTCAGTCGTTAAACTGCTGCAGCCAGGGTTCCTTCTGTGAGAGCAGGAGGGACAGATTAGAGAAGAGACATTCTTTTTGGCTGGCTCCTAAAGTGACTAAAGCAGTATGTTAAAAGATAGAAAAAGTTTACTAAGTGGAAAAAGGGAAAGAAAACAGGAGTGTAAGAGAGTGGATTCATCTTTTTCTGCTTCTTAATTTTGCCTGGGTACTACCTTGTTTGTTTTCAGTTTCCACTGGGTTAAGTAGAAGCTCTGCTCAGAAATATTCCTTACCGTGCACAACTATGCACTCTGTAACTTAGAACAAAACACAGGTCCACTGTCTAGCATCTGCTCATGGCCCAGGCCATCTCTGGTATGAGCTGTACACAAATGTGATGGGCTCTGGGAGTTGCACACCAGGAGGCTTATCACTGGGTCATTTGTTCTCAGGGGAGACACATCAGAAGGGAAAGACAGTTTTTGAAAGACTAAGAACAAAGCGAAGAATATGAAGGACAAAGTGGAAGTTTGTCAATCAATGTGCCAAACTAAAGTGATTAGGCAGAAAAGAAACTGAAGAAAAATTGAGAGCCAAGAGTGGTCAGAGACAGACTAAAATAAAACGGGTCAGTTGGAACAATCTTGGAATCAATTCTGTAAATGTGGCTCATACACTGAATCATTATCCTGAAACACCCTAGAGTATAAGCGTCACGGTTTTTATCTGTTTCAATTACTATGATGTTCCTAGTGCCTACATCAGAGCTCAGCACATAGAAGGAGCTTGATAAATATTTGTTAAATAAATGAATGAATATGACTAAACATAGCTCAACAAGTCGGGGTAAATATAGAGAAACCTATTATTTAAGTATACACACAGATTTATTTCTCAAGTTAAACACTTTTGGTTTACAGAGTTTTTCACTGATTTGCGTGATATTTCAGTCGTCAATGTGCATTATGCAGCTCACCAGGCTGCAAAATCTTGTCCCCAAACTTTGAGCTCCACTCACTTGTTAGACAAATTAGAAAGAATATTTTAGCTTTGTGGGCTATGGAAATAGGCAAGCTGGCTGTTTCAAATATGTTATATGAGAAAATTATAGCTTGAGTTCATAGGTCAGTAACAACATATTAACATAGAATTAATTGTCCTATACTTACTTCGAGGATTGTAAGCTATATCTTTCAGGGGTAGAAATACACTCCCCTGCTCCCCGTGACCTACTGTTAGAGAAACTGCTTTGATAAGACAAACTGCTTCACTCAGCCTAAGGCTCTACAGGGTCACTGTATTACTGTCATTCCATTTGTACAAATAAAGAGGAAACCTAAAGAATTTTGATATCTTTTCTGTCACTTCTGGTATGAAAAAGGGACACAAACTGTACTTATTTAACTAGAATCCTTTAGTCCTTCAGGACTTTGAATCATTTCAAAAGTCTCTTGAGAGGTAAACAAATCTCTCTACACAGAGATCCTGGCAGCATAAAGTTCAGGTCAGAGTACATGTAGGAAAGACTCTCCACAGTTACCCACAAGTTTCACTGATTGTCTGTCCACAGCCAAATTGGTCTGAGCTTCCTCATAGCTCAACTTGGGAACAGTACAGTCATCTAGAGCCATTCTGTGCCAATGACAACCATCTGCTTCCCACGTGCCCTTTCTACTTGGACAAATAAAAACAATCACCCCACATGAAAACCCATTAATTCGTATTTCTTCAAAGACACTTAGCCCCACCTCGGAACAGTAAGACATCTGACAACCTTGGAAGTATTTAGAATGTCTGTGCATTTTCACAAGAAAAATACTCCTGGTTCCTTTTTTGGAGACTTTCATCTTCCCATCTGTCTGTAATTGGATTACTCAAATGATGTACAAAGAGTGGGTAAACAATTATTTACATGAGCCCTGGCTTACAGCACTAAGTTTTGACCATAGAGGTACTGGTTTAAAAGGACACAGGATTTGTTATAATCCTATTATTATTTATATTCATAACACGTTTCCTTATCCTCATAGATAATCCACTCTTTAAGTATTAGGAATCTGAGAGTGGTAGATAAAAGAAGTGAACTGAATTCACTCATTCAACAAGTATTATTGTGCTCACTATATGTTGTTCTGGTAGCAGCACTGGGATACAGGGGTGATTTTATATTTATTGAAGTTAGACACTGTGACTTTTTCACTTTTTCCCTCCTTCAGAAAGTACTTGTATCTATCTATCAATTAATTAATTTTTACCACTATCTGCAGCATGGCACCAATTTGCACTATAATTATTTTTTAAGGGCAGAGTTTTATCATTTTTATGCTTTATGCATTATAAAGCTTGGACATTTGGCCTGAGGCAAATGTATTTAGTTCTCTTTTCAGTCCAAGATTATTTTATCAAAACAAATAAAGCCAGGAAAACACCTTCTTTGAGAATCAATGTTACTGTTGTCACAGTACTATAAAATTTGCCACTTTAACACTATTGATGAAATAAATAACAATGGTTAAGTAGTAGCCAAATTCCCAGAATTATAGAAGCCTGGGAATTGCTTAGACAAAAAGAGCAGGTGGTGAGAAAGCTCCAACATCAAAAAGAGAACCACAAAGGCAAGGCAAAGGTTTACAGCTTTGGCACTGCCCTGCCTTTGAGAAATCACTCTAGAGGGCAAAGGGCACTAGGGTGATTACTACTTTAAAATTAAAAGCATCTCTAGAGAAGGGGGGACGAGAGACAAACCTTATTATGCACATACACACACGTGTACATACATACACATACACATATGTGTATATGCCTACATATGTACATAAATATATAAAATAGTGTATATCTGAGGGAAAGTAATGGGGAAAAGTACAGGAGTCAAAGAGAAACTATGTAAAACCCCTCCCACCCCAGGATTTTGAAAGGTTCTACTTGGCTTTTGAAGAATCCACCTCAGTGAAGGGGAGAGCAATCAGAAAGAACTCACACATGCTGAACCTGCTTTGTTTTTTCCTTTCTTTTAGTTTGCCTACCACTAAGCAGCAGAATGGGCTGGGAATTCTTTTTAGACAAATGGCAGTTTAGCCCCTGCTACTGCTGGAAAGTTAGTCATTTTAGAGTCCAAAGTCTGGGAGGGAAAAAAGTACCTCGGGTTTTCCTTATGCCAACTATTAAAATGGAAGTTTCATAAGAGCACAAACTTGCTCATAGCTATAAACCTGGCAGAAAGGACAGCACATATTTGGCCCTGAAAAAATATTGTTAATTGAATAAATGGATGAATTAAAGGATTAGTGAATGAGATCAATGAGTATTGAGTGTTTTCTATATGCAGTGGAGAATACAGGAAATTATAAGACATAATTGCTGCCTTTAGGAAACCTTGTAACCAGATAGGGACACAAAATTAACAATCATAAAGTAGTTGGAGGACAATACGCGATAGTAGCAATAAAACCACTATTGTTTTGACAAAATAATCTTGAAAGTTAGGTTATGAGTGGTTCAGTCTATAATGCTCTTAAATGGCTTGGAAAACAGAGAGATGATGCTGAGCTGGGCCTCAAATAATTGATAGGATTTAAATAACTGCCTGCTTACTAACCTCCCCCCACAACTCCATTGGCATCTTGGGGGGTTTTGAGGCACATCCTTAGAACCTCTTGGGCTGGTTCGTTTATTTATTCATTTATTCATTCATTTATTTATTTGCCACGCTGCGCAGCTCGTGGGATCCTAGTTCTCCAACCAGGGATCGAACCCATGCCCCCTGCAGTGGAAGCATGGAGTCTTAACCACTGGACCTCCAGGGAACTCCCTTGGGCTGGTTAAAATAACTTAAATTTGTAAGAATGTGTTAAATTCATCTGTCAGGTCTACTTGCAAGTACAGCCCTGCTTTCATTAAGATTAGAGGAAAGAAGACAAAGGACGATTTTGTAAAATAAGTATGGTGACCATATATTTGGAGCTCCAACCCCGTATGTGAAACTGAGACTCCATAGGAAAACCTGTGCTCAATACATACTTGCACACTGTCTGATACGGATATCATGGCCCTCTTATCACTCGTCACAGGGAATGTGTTATTGGTTACACAATGGACTCTCGTTCTTTGCTTTAATTAGTACTTCAGGAAAGTTAGCTTTCAGAGATCTTTGCTGACAACTTAAAGACTGATTTGTCTTTAAGGCCTGTAAACTTGTCTCCTTTGTAGCTTAAAGTCAAAAGACCAATGGATCAAACGGATAAAAGCCATTTTGTTTGTCTAATTGAATGGAGTGAAGCTGTAAACTTGAACAATATGGGATTCTACAGCTTCTCGGGGACATTTTATGATACCACTCTACTAATGCTGCCATACTTATACCTACCTATGCTTTCCCAATTTTGCTTAACATTACTTTTTGCAGAAATATGGTTGGATGGTAAAACATGTTTGTTTTTTTTTTACTTTGCTGGCCTCTCACTGCTTTCTTTCTATGCTTTTATTAAATCAGGTTGTAGACGGAAATGTATGTTTGTCTATTAAGCCAAGAACAGGCTTTGCTAAATTTAATGGGAAAATGTGGTCACACTAGGTTTTTTGGAAGACACTGAGAAGTGTCCTGAAATGAAATCAACATACAGCACAAGTCTCTACTAAAGCTCTTTATGTTTTGCACTGCTCTTAAAACAAAACAAAACGAAAACAAAAAGAAGACAAACTTTTTACTGAAAAAATAAAACAGGTACAGAAAAACACACAAAACAAATATGTAGCTTAATGAGTTATTACAAAGCAAACACTTTTGTAATCACCATCCAAGCCAAGAAATAGAGCTCTGCCAACCCTCACCCCCACCCAAAAGCCCCTCCATATACTCATTCCAATGATAACCTCCTCTCTCCACAAAAGTAGCCACCATTCTGAGCATTATAGCAATCATGGCTTTCTTTACAGTATTATCACCCAAGTGTAATAAGACATCCAAGTGTACATTCCTGGACTATTATTTAGTCTTATCTGCTAAGCAATGTTTTCTTTTAAGTCTCTTTTAATCTATAGGTTCCTCCTCCAATACTTTTCTTTACACCCTGTTAAAGAACACAGATCACTTAACCTGTACACTCTCCTACACTCTAAATGCTGCTGACTGTACACCCATGGTTCAACAAGTTTCTCTGTCTTCATTTCCTTTATATTGTTTGCTGGGTCCAGAGGCATGATTAGATTCAAGTCTTCCTCTGGGAAGACTAGGTGCTGTGGTCTGAATGTTTGTGTCCCCCCTAAATTCATATGTTGAAATCCTAACCCTCCAAAATGATGGTATTAATAGGTGGGGCCTTAGGGAGGTGATTAGGTCATGAGGGAGGAGCCTTCATGAATGGGATTAGAACTCTTATCAAAGAGATCCCACAGAGCTCCCTAGGGCCTTCCATCACGTGAGGATACAATGATAAGTCTGCAACCCAGAAGAGGGTTCTCACCCGACCATGCTAGCAGCCTCCAGAATTGTAAGCACTAAATTTATGCTGTTTATAAGCCACCCAGTCTGTGGTATCTTGTTATATTAGCCCCAGGGGACTAAGACAATAGCTGATGACGTTTTCTTTCACTGGGAGGCACACATCTGGTTGTCTCTCCTTTTGTGATGTCAGCAGCATGTTGATGCTCAGTGACTATACCATTAATTTGTTGAGGGTTGAAAAATGGTGATACTCTAAATCTGTTATTTCTTTTAAAATTATTAGCCCGAATGCTTTTATAAAAAGATGCTTCCCCTCATTTACTATTAAGAGACACAATGGCACTGTTCATATAGGAAAAGTAGGATAAATAGTTGATTCTTTTGCACTGTCAGTTTTCAAGAGTGAATTAGCTCTCTACTGACCTCTACTTTAAGGAGGTTGACTACTTTAATAGATATTAAAACTTGTAATTTTATTGTAAATTTGTAATTGTCTTCAAATTGTAACTGTCCTGTCTTTTCTTTAGGTTGGCTCCTAGGCCTTTGGCTATGACCCCAGTAAATCTTAATAACTTCCTCACTATCTAATATAACAAGGCACTTGAAGTTTATCCTGTACATTTACTGCCTACTATAGGTTGAATTGTACTGCACCCCCTCCCCCATTTTTTATGTTGAAGTCCTAACCCCAGTACCTCAGAATGTGACTTTATTTGGAGATATGGTCTTTACGGAGGTGATTAAGCTAAAGTGAGGTCATTAGAGTGGGCCTTAATCTAATCTAATCTAACTAGTGTCCTTATGAAAAAAGGGGGAAATTTGGACAGAGAGACACATATAGAGGTAAGACAATGTGAAGAAACATAGGGAAAAGATGACAAGCCAAGAGGGGAGGCCTGGAATAGATCCTTCCCTCATGACCCTCAGAAGGAACCAACCCTGCCAATACCTTGATTTCGGATTTCTAGCCTCCAGAACTGTGAGACAATAAATTTCTCTTGTTTAAGTCACTCAATTGTGGTATTTTGTTACAGCAGCCCTAGCAAACTAATACATTACCCAAGAGCTGAAAGCACCCATTTCCCCGAGAAGCACAGGTTTCTTTTAGGGAGAAATGATATTTTCAAGATCACAATCTGGCTGCTAGGTATGCTCATGACTACAGGATTTGTCACTGTTTCTAGGCCTCTTCAGTGGATGGAGACATGAAAAACCTTTCTATTATAAAACAACACACAGCTACAGAAAAACATACATTTTAAACATAAAATACCTCTAAGTTAATATTGATATTTTCAATTCAAATTCAGGACAGTAGGTTTTTCTATGTAACCCCTCCTATATTTAGTCTTCCACACTGAAAATGCTGGTACTCAAGGGCAGAGGGTAAGATAGAATTCAAATATTCCATAACTGCTATTTATATTACCCTGCTTTATATACATCACAGGCTCAGAAAAATACAAATAGAATTACTGAGAACAGACAAAAATTTTTCCCATATTCCTCTCCCCATTCTCCTCCCAGTTTTAGTAGTTGTACTGTATCTACATTGTCAGAGAGCCATTACATACCATACTATCCCTTTTAATCCTTATTTAATCCTAGTCGTACACGTAATTATTTGTTTAATGCTCATTAGCAGGCCTAATAGCAATGTCTCTTTAGTCAGTTTGATTGTCCAAAGGTTGTTGTCTAATAGACTCCTCAGTGAGAAAATGAGAGTGATATTCTCAGAGTTCTTGCATGTTGATAAAGACTTGTCTGTGCTTTTTATACTTGATGGTCAGCTTTGCAGTTTATCCTTGATTCTCATTTGTTTTCTTTGAGTGCCTTAAATATGTTACTCCATTTCTGTCTGGCATAAAGTGTTGACAAGTCTGATGATAATCTCATTGTGTTTGTCATATAAATCCCATGTTCCTTTTGCCTATATATCTAAAGGATTTTTTCCTTTTTTCTTTAAAGTCCATTAATTTTACTAAATTATGTCTTGGGGTTGTCCTGGTGAATACTCTGATACATGGTGTACTCTTTCAACATGTAATTTAAGTTATTTTTTCTTTATTATTTCAGCAAAGTTTTCTTGAATTATGTTTTTTAGTATTTGACTTGTTCCTTCACTTTGATTTCTTTTTTGAGGACTTCCTTTTATCTATATGTTGGATCTTTGTTGCCTTTAATTTGTCACTTTCTCTTGACTTGTTTCCAAATCTTTTAACTTCTTTTTCATTTGAAAAATTCTTACTCTTTTCATCTTTTATTTCCCTTAAGATATTATTTATATGTTCTCTTGTGTTCTTTTTAGTTAAGCCTTCATTTCTAAAATGATTTTTTATTTTTAATTTTACATTTAAAATAAAATGTGATATGTTTTTTTCATGTCAATATCATTTAGATTGTTTTTCTTAATACCTTTTAGATTATTGTCAAATTAAAGCTTATGGTCTCGATGTATTCTGTGGACACATGTTTCTGATGTCCTTTCACTGTTGGAAGTGATGTCATTCTGCTCCTTATTTTCCCCTCCCCCTTTTTTTGGTATAGTAACTAATTTATTGTCGATTTTTATGTGAAAAGAGATTTCTGAATTTTTAGAAGGAGGCATGGTTCAGGGTAGCTTTGCTAACCTCACAGAGCTCCCTCTTTTGTTTCCATGAAGGGTTAAAAAGTGTTAACTGCTTGCTTCCTGAGATGTCCTGCCTGTGGTTCTTCTCTTTCCTTTGTCTATATTGCCTTTATCTTGATTAATTTTGATTCTACTCTCAGAAGGCTGGGTCAGGCTCTATTCTGGAAGGGAGCCCTAGCTGGTAATTTCATAAGCTTATTGAGACCAATTTGTTCTAGTCCCTTCCATCCTCCCTGTAGGCCTCTCACATTCATCTGCCATTGGAGTAGGGGAAACACCTCCCAATTTCAACTGCTATTCACAAATTGGTCTTTTGCCTTTCCAGTAAATATCTATTGGCTATTTTTTCTACTCTGTTTTCAGGTGCATCAGAGGCCCTATTGCTTTCCTATGCTTTCTCCCACACAAATGGAAGGTCTTGTGGATTTTAGTGGCTTGTTCTCATTTGCTTGTAGTTTGGGTTTTCTGGGGATACCTTATCATCTAATTTTATGACAAATGTTTTTGGTTTTGCTATCTAGTGGCTCTAGGTATTGTAATATGGGGATTTGGAAAGATTAAAAAACTATGTCACTGCTGCCATCATCCCAGAATCTTCTCACTCTTAAAACATTTTTTTTTTTTTTGTGGTACGCGGGCCTCTCACTGTTGTAGCCTCTCCCGTTGCGGAGCACAGGCTCCAGACGCGCAGGCTCAGCGGTCATGGCTCACGGGCCCAGCTGCTCCGTGGCATGTGGGATCTTCCCAGACCAGGGCATGAACCCGTGTCCCCTGCATTGGCAGGCGGACTCTCAACCACTGCGCCACCAGGGAAGCCCCTTAAAACATTTTTAAATGTATATTTAAAGCACAACAATATTGTCCAGCACACAGCCCATAATAAGGTGGTGTCCTGACCCAGCAGGTTGCATCAGAGATCTTACAGCTAGACAGAGCTTCAAGGAATCATCTGGTCCAACACCCTGTGGTCAGGCAAGAAAAGCATCATCCTAAATTCAGAATAGGTAGCAGTAGCACTCCGAAATTAAGCACAAAGTGGAACCTACTATTTAATAGTTTTAAATTTTGATGTTTTCTTATAGTGTTCGTATAAAAATCTAAATAAATATCTACCACAGAATATTATTCATTCAAACTAAAATAAACGTCAACATACAAACAATTCAACAGTGCAAACAGCAGGTTTATGTTACATTGGGTATGGATGAGTGTTAAAATGTCTCTATTGGTTATAGTCGTGAATTGGAAATATTAATTTAAAATAGCTATTTAAACCAAATCTGAAAATCAGCTAAGAGTAACATCCAATTCAATCAGTTCGTGAATAGCTTTTTGAGTGATCCAGAATATTTTAATGCAAATTCTTGTGAATTAACTGGGGAATAAAATCTCTGCTGATGGTAAAATATTGAATTAATGATAGAAGTTTCTTTTTTTAAAAAGAAAGACAGCTCTCCATAATAACAAAAAGAAGTAACTACAATACAAGATGAAAATAACCTAAAGCAAACAGAACATGTCATTAATAGAGTCCTTCATTATCTAGCATAGCCTGTAATGGAGAAAATGGCAAGTATAATTCTGTTATCTTACCATAGGCAGTACACACACACACTGTAAAATCCATCTCTTCATTTCCTGGTTGAAAAGATCATTGTAGAAAAGGAGTGCCAGGGAGTGGAGGTCATGCTGATTTATTGGCAATTAAACCTGCAGGATTTCTGCACTCCCTTCAAAACAAAGTATCTGAGCCTATTCAGCCAGGATGATTATATAGTGGGCTATCTACTAAAACCCAGGAGTCTTTCTGTTAGCGCACAACAAATACAATTGACTTGTCTGTACTTAGAAGATTACTGCTATTTTCTGTGCAGATTCATGTTGTATTTTCCTCAGATAGCCTAAGCCCAAAGAATTACCTTGTTCATCAGTTTAATAAGCAGACTCTTACCAAGTGGTATATAATTCTGCTTGGGTGTATAAGAACTTTGGTACAAATAAAAATATGGACTCATTTAAAGCAAGGGAATGTATTACTGAATCCATATAATCTCTCTATGGTGCCTCAGCCCCAGCTTAATGAAATATTTGAGATAATATTTTGAGGGTTTGATGCTTATTATGGACTGAATGTTTGTGTCCCCCCAAAATTCATGTTGAAATTCTAACTCCTAAAGTAACAACATTAGCCAGTGGGACCTTTGGGAGATAATTAGGTCATGAGGGTGGAGCTTTCATGAATGGGATCAGTGCCCTTATAAAAGGGACCCCAAAGAGCTCCCTTGCCCCTTCTGCTGTATGAAGATGCAATAAGAAGTCAGCAGTCTGCAACCCAGAAGAGGGCTCTCACCAGAACCTGTCCATGCTGGCACCCTGATCTTGGAGTTCCAGCCTCCAAAACTGTGAGAAATAAATTTCTGTTGTTTATAAGTCACCCAATCCTTGATACTTTGTTATAGCGGCCCAAACAGAGACAATACTAGTGCAAATTAACTGGCTTTTATCCATTCCATGTCTAGATACAACCCAGGTTACCTAGGCTAGCTGTTTAGACCATGGATGCCATTTATATACAAACATTCCCACTTGTCCTACAGATGGTGATAGGTAGGCTTAGGTGCTAGGAATGAATCTCAGCAACACAGGTAGGTGAGAAAGAGAAGGAAGGTAGGAATAGTTAGTTGAGAGTGGGGAAAAGTGATCAGGTTAACATTTCTGCCTCTGCCCAACCTCATTATACCTGAATTGCTTCTACTCCTTAGGAATAGGAATATGGCCACTGTACGTTGTACCATATAGGATCTGCCTCAGGCACTTGCCTGCCTCCACCATTCCTACTTTCTCTTCCTCCCTACCGGCCTGTATTGCTAAGGTCTCAATTATTCATCCATTCATTTCATTCATTCATTCATTCAGTAAATATTTATTGAGACTTTAATATACACCGGTCACTATTCTAGGCCCTTGCAAAATGGCATGGCTCTGTAATGCATCTGTTTTTAAAAGTTGTTTTCATCTATAAAACTTTAAATAAAAATGATATATTTATTTTAAAAAATATAGAAAATGAAGAAGAAAATTTAATCTGCATTATAATCTCAACAAATACTATTAAGCATTTCACTGTGTATCTTTTTGGTCTTCTTTTTACCTCTTCTAATGTTTTTAAGTTGAAACATTACAGGCATACAAAATGTTAGAGATCAACAAAATAAGCACCCATGGACCTATTACACCGTTTAAAAAATAAATTATTACACAAATTGGTGAAGGCCCTTTCCCAGTTGTATTAAACTTTGTCACTGTCAGGGGTTACCACTACCACGAAGGTTATTTTTATTTTTTACCACACTGACAGGTAGTAGTGTAGTATATTTTTACTACATATATGTGACATATAGGACTGTTTTGCATGTTTTTAAAACTTTATATGAATATCATTCTGAATATACTCTGCAATTTGCTTTTATCCCTTATCATTGTTTTTGAATTTTATTCATGTTTGTGTATATAGCTCCATTTCATTGATTTTAACTGTTGTATCATAGATATTCCAGTGGATGAATATGCTGCATTCTTTTTACTCATTTTCCTATAAATTGACGTGTAAGTTGGCTCTAATATCTTGTTGTTAAAAACATGCAATGACCATTCTATTCATATCCCCCTGAGCACGTAAGGGGGACTTTCTCTGGGATATATACCTAGGAATAAAATTGTTGGAACAAAGGCTGCAAATTATCTGGATATTATGGCTCTTCAGAGTGGTTGTATTAACTTATACCTATCACTAATATAAGTGTAATGTACTCTTAAAGTGTAAAGAAATATAGCCATACTCACACTCATGCACATATTGTATATATATCGGTGTGGATATCATATGTATGTATCAGGACTCAGAAGATCCAAGCCTGGATATTCCCACCTGGTTCTCTTTCCTTCTCTTCTTTGCCCTGACCAAATTTCTCTCACCTCCCTGGCCTTCAAGGCCCTGCTCCAGTCCCTCAGGAGGCCTTCCTTATCAACACCCCTCTCCAACCCCTGACTTCCCGAGGCAGCCCCTCACATATACTCAGCATCTATGATGGGTATTTAGTGTTTCAGAGGTCTATGCTCTAGCTCCACATCATATAATCAGCTCCTCAAAGGCAGGAGACATTCTGAAGATTTATCGGCACCTTCCAGAATCCAATGCCACATTCATAATGGGTTCTTGAAGAGATTGGTGAATTGTTGTTAGACTGAAGTCAGTTTCCTTTTGAAACCAAGCAGGACCCTGTGGGGCCCTACCTGGTACAAAAGACTTTCTGTGTCCAACATTTCTTGTTTGTGGGAAAAAGGCTTCCAGCCTCCTAGGCCTTCCCTGAGTTCCAAAGGGCAGATTCAAATGGTTACTAATTAGGAAAGTGAGGGAATGAAGAAACAAAAGAAAGGCAGTCAAGAAACAATAGTGCAACTATGGGGCAGGGTTCTGGTTCCTCCTTGGGGGATATGTATAGCAATCTGATATTTATCTCTGAGTTCCTATAGGAACTAAGGCCCCCAGGTGGAGGATGGTAACTTCAGGCTGAGCATAAGCACAGGGAATCCAGACTGGTTGGAATCAGAAGGCTGATGATTGAGATTCTTGGAACACCACCCTGTTAACTTACCACCAACCAATCAGAGGAAGGTCATACACCCTGTAGTCCTCCCCGCAAATTTTGCCTATAAAAACTCTCCCCCAAAGACCGTCATGGAGTTTGGGCTTTTTGAGCATAAGCAGCCTGTTCCCCTTGCAATAAACCTTTCTCTGCTCCAAACTTCGATGTTTTGGTTGGTTTGGCCTCACCATATGTTGGGCACATGAACTTGGGTTGAATAACACTTTTCCTCCCCTAGAGAGGTCAGAATATATTCTTGGAGTGACTTTCTAGGAAAAGCTATCCTCCCCAACTTTGGTAATAACCAGTTAAGATGCAGATCCACACACCTGTGGCTCCAATAATTTCATTCCCCTGTGTATATCTTAGAGAAATGCCCTCATTTTTCTTACATTCCTCCTCTTACTAAATTCTCAATGACAGCAACAAATACAGGCTAATCTTCTTGAATCCACTACAAGTGATAAACTATTCTTTGAAAACCATAGCTGCATAGAGGTAAGCATATACAGGTTCACAGTTCATCTTTGTTCAACTTAGAAGAAATCTATACTGAGAGTTTTTAGCCTAGTCAGTTACCCAAGCACATTCGATTCTTCGTCCTGGGTCCTTGAAAAGTCTTCACTCTCCTTCTGTTCTCTATTTCTAGCTATCTTCTAGTCTTCTCCTCCCATGTCCTGAGCAATATGCCTTTTTTGCCATATCTACTCCCAAAACTTGTTGTGTTTCCCTCCACAGGGTATCAAATTTTTAGATTTGTTTTTTTATCAGAATTTACTGAACCTTTGTTTTTTTTGTTTTTGTTTTGTTTTTACTTTTTTTGGCCACATCATGCAGGATGTGGGATCTTAGTTCCCCTACCAGGGGTAGAACCTGTGCCCCCTGTGGTGGAAGTGAAGAGTCTTAACTGCTGGACTGCCAGGAGAGTCCCTGAACCTTCTTTCACTCTGAAAGCAGCATGATGTAGTGAAAAGAAAGCAGACTTTGAAATGGATAGAACTCTTCAAATCCTTTGTACAAGTGAATCTCCACTCTATCACTTTATCATGTTCAGAAAGTTATTAAACCTCCACCATTTTTCAGGTGGGGAAGTTGGTACCTCTGTCTCACAGCTGCTGAGAGGATGAAATAGGACAACATAGGTTAAGTGTGTTTACCATAGTGTCCTGCATATAGTAGGTGCTTGGTAACTCTTAGTGTCATTCTTCTTATTCTCCTTCCTCCCTCTTGTCTGCATTCCAGAAATTCTATCACTACTAATTAATTATTTTAGACTCCTAACTGACAGATATTTTAAGTCCTTTGTCCACTGTAAAGGAGTGTATTAGGCATTTTGTCCCAGGAGAGAGAAATCTGATGCAAACCTGTTACCCAGGTATATAGTGGGGCACTGAAATGGACACTCTTTCATCTAACCAAAACAATCTTACCAGCTGGGCTCAGGGACCTAATGAATATTTGCTTGTCTCCTAAAAGGAAATAAATGTTTCTCTCCATGTATATTTTACACATATGTATTATATATATAATTTCCAGTAAATATATACAATTGTCCAATAAATATACCTATACATATTTATACCTACATCTATATATCTATATCTATCTCCTTACACTGGTTTTCTTGTACACATACTGTCTTAGTTCATTCAAGCAGCTATAACAGAATACCATAGACTGGGTAGCTTGAACAACAGAAATGTATTTCTCATGGTTCTGAAGGCTGGGAATTCCAAAATCTAGGTGCTAGCAGATTCAGTGTCTGGTAAGAACCCACTTCCTGTCTCATAGACCACCATATTATGATTGTTGTGTCCTCACATGGCCAAAGAGGGTAGGCAGCCCTCTGGAGGTCTCTTTTATAAGGGCACTAATCCCATTAATGAGGGCTTCACCCTCATGACCTAATTACCTCCCTGAGTCCCCACCTCCAAAATACCATCATACTGGAGATGAGCTTTCAGTGTATGAATTTTCAGGGGACACAAACATTCAGTCTTTACCACATACAAAAAGTAATGGCATCATTACACCAGAGATATCCTGCCTCTCTCTACAGTTAATGTGCTTTTTACTACAGGATTTCTAAAATATTTTTAGACTATTTTAGAATAACATGTTATTACTTAGAATATTTAATTACTTTTTTTAATAATAAAAATCTCGAGGGACTTCCCTGGTGGCGCAGTGGTTAAGAATCCACCTGCCAATACGAGGGACATGGGTTCGAGCCCTGGTCTGGAAAGATCCCACAGGCCATGGAGCAACTAAGCCCGTGCACCACAATGACTGAGCCTGCGCTCTAGAGCCCACGAGCCACAACTACCGAGCCCACATGCTGCAACTACTGAAGCCCGCGCTCCTAGAGCTCATGTTCCGCAACAAGAGAAGCCATCACAAGGAGAAGCCCATGCACCACAGTGAAGAGTAGCTCCCGCTCACCTCAACTAGAGAAAGCCCACGCACAGCAATGAAGACCCAATGAAGCCAAAAGTAAATAAATAAATAATAAATATATTAAAAAAAAAATCTTGATACCAGTAAGATTGCCTCAACACAGTGCAGTTAATTTCCTTCCTATGTGTATCCATAAAGTAAATTCTTTGAAGGGTAAGCAGCTAGAAAAGAGCTAGTTCATTCTGAATTAGTTACCTGAAAAAGCTATTGGAAAGTCTCAGCCACACTTTACTTATCAAAGTAAAAGAGCTATCCTAGATCGCCACAGGACTAGATAACTTGAGACTAAGAAAAAAAGAATCATTCATTAGGAAGTGTGAGAAATGTCTTAGGGTTGATTTTGTTTAAATGCCAATGTGAATTGATCATTAGCATTAGCGAGAGCTGTGCAAATAACACCACCTAAGAGGCTAAACCAACATGGAATTGTTTCAGAGCAATTAATTAACTTCCAAGCTTCTTGTATTAACACCACCTTATTTCCCTAGAGTAGATAGACAATTTGTTTTAAAAGTCAACCAAAAATTGTGGTATTCTGCCAACAAGATTACAAGAGTGAAAAAACAACCCCCTAGTCAAATGCAAATTGTAGTCATATTAGTATGCTAAAGAGCTAAGTGATAAACTGTGGGTCAAATTTCCTCCTCTTCAGCTTAAATAGCACTTGAAAAGGCTTATTTTCTAAATGTTTGGGAAACCTAGGAGAAGCAACAATTAAGGTTTATTACAAGAATATTATCTGTTCAGCGATATGAAAAATTAATAGATGGGACTAAATTAAAATGAGACATAATTCTTTCTAGTGATTTACAGGTTATTGAGAAGCATGGCTTAAAGGAAGCATATGTAACTATTCTAAATTTGGAGTGAAGTCTTTTCGAAATTTCTTATTTAACAATTAAAATAAAAAGGTCTGTTTTGTCTGTTTTGAAAGGAGATATGTTATCATGAGAAGGAATGTCTAGAGATGTAAATTTCTCTTTCTTGACCACTTATCAAAGAAGACTTTCTGGATTGAATTTACTCTCATCACCAGATTTCACCCTCTCACAAAGCAGTTATGTGCTTTTATACAATTTTTCTATAAATATTAACTACCTTTTATATATTTGTGTTCATTTTATAAGTTCCTTAAAATCCACAGCAAGTCTGATTGTATTTTGCAGCATCCAACTCAGCTCCTTGTCTGAAGACCACACTTGGGAAAGCCAGGTGAAGACCCAAGAGGGCCAGAAGGTGCGGTGGTAAGAACCTGAAAATGGGGTCACATGGATGCCGCTTCTTTTCTGTGTACCCATGTCCATCTACCCTCTCTTCCACTTTTGCAAGCTGGGCAAGTTACAAAATCTCCCTGGGCCTCAACTTTTACGATTCTAAGAGGGAGATGATAAAGCTTTATGTCCAAGACAGTGGTCTGAACCTTGGCTGCACAATGGAATCACCTGGAGAACTTTAAAAATACTGATGACGGGGTCCGATCCCCAGAGCTTCCGTTGCGGAGCACAGGCTCCGGACATGCAGGCTCAGCGGCCATGGCTCATGGGCCCAGCCGCTCCGCGGCATGTGGGATCCTCCCGGACGGGGCACGAACCGTGTCCCCTGCATCGGCAGGCGGACTCTCAACCACTGCACCACCAGGGAAGCCCCCCCAGAGCTTTTAACCTCATCGGTGTGGTTTTTGCCAGGGTACAGGGAGTTTTAAAATCCCTAGGTGATTGTAATGTACAGATGAGGCCAAGAACCACTGCTCCAAGTGCATTAGAAGAATTAAATAAAACAAAGAAAAATAGTACCTGATAAGTAATAGGTCAAAAATCATTTGTTTTCTTTTTTCTTCTGTTGATTTTTCTGTTTGTACTGGTAATTGTATTTGATCCTGGCTGGAAGCTAAGGGACAGAGGGAGAATTTCATTCAAAGATTTGTTTTATTTAACTTCTTATTTTGAAATAATTTTAAATTTACAAAAGAGTTGCAAAAGGAGTACAAAGAATTCTCATGTACCCTTCACCCAGATTCACCAATTGTTAACAATTAATTACATTTGCTCTCATTTTTTAAAAATATTTATTTATTTATTTTTGGCTGCATTGGGTGTTCGTTGCTGCCACGGGCTTTCTCTAGTTGCGGCAAGTGGGGGCTACTCTTTGTTGTGGCGCCCGGGCTTCTTATTGCAGTGGCTTCCCTTGTTGCGGAGCACGGGATCTTGGTGTGCAGGTTTCAGTAGCTGTGGCTCGTGGGCTCTAGAGTGCGGGTTCAGTCGTTGTGGTGCACGGGTTTAGTTGCCCCGCGGCATGTGGGATCTTCCCGGACCAGGGATCGAACCTGTGTCCCCTGCATTGGCAGGCAGATTCTTAACCACTGTGCCACCAGGGAAGCCCCTGCTCTCACTCTTCCACATTCTCTTTATACATACAATTTTTTTTCCTGAACCAGTTGAGTGGTAGTTGCAGAAAACATGCAACTTCACCCTAAAGAGCATGTATTTATTAAGAACAAGGGCATTCTCCTACATAACCACAGGACAATTATTTGGAACGTTTAATATTGATACAATACTCTTATCTAATCTACAGGCCATATGTAATTTCTCCAATTTTCCTTATGTCATTATGGCATCTCTCCCATGCCCTCCACTGCCACATTCAGGATCTAATCCAGGATCATGCATTACAGTTGGTTGTCATGACTTTTTAGTTTCTTCTAATCTAACATAATACCTTCTGCCTTTCATGATATTGACATTTTTGGAAACGTACAGGCTAGTTGTTTTGTATCCCATGCCATCTTTTTTGTAAGTATTTATTTAATGATTTTTAGTAAATATACAGAGTTTATATAATTTTCTGTTTCTATAATTTTGTGTTTTCAGAATGTCAAATAATAGAAACATACAGAATGTGGTCTTTTATGCCTGACTTCTTATACTTAGCCTAAAATGTTTGAGGTTCATCCATTTGTAGCATATCCCTGTAGTTTGTTCCTTTTTATTGCTGAATAGTACCATTGTATGGATGTATCACATTGGTTGCAGCTTCTAAGATGGCCCTCAATGATCCCTGCCTCCTGGTTTGCATGCCCCTGTGTAATTCTTTCCCATTGAGTATGGGCTGGACCTAGTAACTCACTCCTAATGAACAGAAAGTAGTGGGCTGTCACTCCTGAGATTAGGTTAAAATCTAATTAGGTTAGAATTTAAAATAAAAAGACTATGGTTTCCATCTTGGGGGCTCTCATTCTCTCTCTCTTTCTTGAATCCCTCATTCTGAGCTGCCATGTTGTGAGCAGCTCTATAGAGAGGTCCACATAGCAAGGAACTGATGTTTCTGGCCAATAGCCAATGAGAACCTGTGGCCTGCTAACACCACATGAGTGAGCATGGAAGCAGATACCCCTCCTCTGCAGCTGAGTCTTCAGATGAGACTGCAACCCTGGCCAGCACCTTGACTGCAACCTTAGGAGAGACTAAGCTAGAGTTACCAACAAAGCAAGATCCAGATTCCTGACCCTTTGATTTCTCACAAGAATGGTGAGAAAATAAACATTTGTTGTTTTTAGCCACTACGTTTTGGGGTGATTTGGTCATAGCAATAGATAACCAATATATCACATTTTGTTTATCCATTCACCAGTTGATGGACATTTGGATTGTTTCTAGGTTTTGGCTCTTATGAATAATATTGCCATGAACATTCACATGCATGTCTCAAAGGACTTTTCTTAGGGACTTCCCTGGCGGTCCAGTGGTGAAGACTTTGCACTTCCACTGCAGGGGGCAGGGGTTCAATCCCTGGTCAGGGAACTAAGATCCTGCATGCCATACGGAACAGCCCAAAATTTTTTTAAATAAAAATAATAAATAAAAAGGACTTTTCTTACGGCACCAAGTTCACCTGGCTTGTACTATTCCTACAGTTCCAAATACAACTTTGTTTTTTTAAAAATTTCCTTGCTTAAAGCAGTTTCTTATCTTATCAAATAAAATTGTGCACTTTATCACCTATGCCCTTCAGTAATATTTTAAGTCAGAACACAGTATGTTGGAGAAATGAATTGACTTAATTTTTAAAACCATTAGGGTCCAATCTATACTAACTACCTCTTGATAATCAGAGAATTAATGTTTCAGGAATTAAAATATAATTTAGGGATAGCAGTGACTATTTGTTTACTTTTATTTTATGCTAGTTATGTGTAGAGGGTAAAAGATAGTTTTGTGTCCTGGAAGAATCAGGGTCATTCTTTTGCCACTTAATTGCTCTCCAAAGCACACGACTCTTAAAAAAAATTTTTTTTAATCTACTACACCTGCACAGTGGTACCTGAACTCCTTTAATTCTTAACTAAAGATACAGTTACCATGACAATGTGTTCAGTATTTTCTTTGCATAGCCAAAATGTGGACCATTTTCTAATAGTTAGTACCTAATGAATCCTTACCATGTGCTGGCGCTGTTCTAAACCCTTCATATGCATTCCGCTTCTTTTAATCCTCACAATGATCTTAATCATCACAACTCCATGAGGTAAGTACTCCTAACAGGATGACCCCTTTGCACAATTCTAGGTGATGCTATTCATGTTGTAGTCTATATGAATGGGATTCCTGGAATTGTATAGTGCTAGGCTGTCTAATGGTATTATCTATTAGACTATCTACTTTACAGATGAAGAGGCAGAGAAAGGTTAAGTATCTTGCCCAAGTTTACCCACTTTGTAAGTGGCAGAGCCAGGATTTGCATCTAGGTTATCTGGCTTCATCCAGGGTATGAACTCATAACTATTGCACTCTTCTGAAGAATCTTAATTTTTGGTTTAAAAAAAAAAGTCTTGTTAGCTATGGTCATCTTAGATGATTATTTCTAGGGCACTGTTTCTCAAGGAGTGGTCCTTGGACCAGGAATATCAGCATCATCTGGGAGCTTGTTAGAAATGTGAATTATATGCCCCACCCCCATCCCAGATATATTGAATCAGAAATTCTGGGATGGGACCCAGCAATCTGTGCTTTAACAAGCCTCCAGCTGATTCTGATGCACGCTCAAATTTGAGAACTACTGTTTTAGGAAATAACTTAGTTTTTTTAAAAGGAAAAAGTATTTAAAATTTTTTTCTATTTGTTTTAGAACAAGTTTTATTTCAAGTAACCTACTCAAATTAGTTCAAGTGTTTATTATACTGTTGATCTGTGATTTAAGAAATACTGATCTTACAGAATTCAAGGAGAAAGCAAGGGTGGGAACAGGGCAGTCACCTTTTCCAGCTCCCCTATGAAAATGATGCAGCTAACCACTCCCTAGGTTTCTGTGTCTCCTTTCTCAAATGTTCAAAAAGGAGGATTTGATTGGTTTAGCTACAAAATAGGGTGCACCTCCTTGGGCCAGCCAAGTGTCTGCCCTTTGCTTACTTGCCTAAGTCCAGGGGAGGGGTGGGATCACATTGTACAAACAGGCCAGCAAGGGCTCTATTGTGATGGAGGCAAGAGTCAGAATCTTTTAGAAATAGAGGATGGGTAGAATCAATGATCTGCATCCTTAATACACAATTTATGTTTAAAATTATATGGTAAAAAGAAAAGATTGCATTTAATTCCATCACATTTGTTATTGAACAAGTGGCATTTGATATTCTTAATTGGTTTGGGAAAAGAAGAAGATATGGGCCTGGCTAGAGAGCACAAGCCCAGTGCAGAGCAGCACTGGGTGAGATTCAATGAATTTCTCCATTAAGGGGCAACACAGACACCCAAGAAACATCTAGTAATAATTAAATAAAATAATAAGAAGGAAAATTATTTCCTATGCCAAATTAACAGAATTAAGGTTAGCATTTTTTTCTCTTAGAGATCTGAAGATATTTTATAACAGAATGTGAAATACAGTATTTATTGATGAGAAAATAAAGCCAATGGTAGTTCAGACTTGTTTAAAGTGACATCGGGACTTCCCTGGTGGTACAGTGGTGAAGAATCTGCCTGCCAATGCAGGGGACACAAGTTCAATCCCCGGTCCAGGAAGACCCCATGTGCCGCGGAGCAATTAAGCCCATGTGCCACAGCTACTGAGCCTGCGCTCTAGAGCTCGCGAGCCACAACTACTGAAGCCCACACGCCCTAGAGCCCATGCACTGAGCCTGTATGCTGCGACTACTGACACCTGCGCGCCTAGAGCCTGTGCTCCGCAACAAGAGGAGCCACTGCAATGAGAAGCCCACGCACTGCAACGAAGAGTAGCCCCTGCTTGCTGCAACTAGAGAAAGCCCGCGCACAGCAATGAAGACCCAACACAGGCAAAAAATAAATAATAAATAAATAAATAAAGTGACATCATCATTGACTGAATTATTCATTGTATCTAGCTATTTCCTGAACAGTGTATATAACCTTTGAATAAATGACTGGGACTACTGTGGCTGCCCTTTTTCTACTATGTTGCCATCTCCCCAGCCTCAGCTGATTGGATCAGAGGTAGACATCTGAAAGGAGAAAAAGCCATTTCAGCTAATAAGATTTTCTATTTCAATACTTTAATAGCTGAGGCACATTAATTGGTAGAGAACTAGAACAAAGGTCTCTAAATCTTGATACTGAGAGTGCCAAAATGTATTGATTCCTGTCCTTCCTATGGCTTAGTTGTTCCTGGTTTCTTTGGGAACTGCAAAATGTTATTTTTATAATACAACTCTTTTAAAAATAACATATGATTTAACACCACCTATATAGATGGTAAAATCTGTAAAGAATAACAAGAGAATGATTTTCTCAAAAAAGCAGTATAACAGTTACCTCTGTAGGCGAGGGAGAGAGATGTGTTCAGAGAGGTGCAAACAAGGGGCTTCTAAGGTATGGCAGTTTTCTATTTCTTAGTCTGGGTGGTGGTTACTTTACAGTTATTTTTAATATGTATTCATACATGTATATTTTTTACATTCTTGTTCTACATGACACAACTTCTCAAAAAGAAAAAAGAATTTTTACTTGAGTAAATTCAGTACGTTTCTATTCATTTCATGCAAATATGCTCCAAGACCCATAGTTATTAAAAATAGTTTAGGGCTTCCCTGGTGGCACAGTGGTTGAGAGTCCGTCTGCCGATGCAGGGGACACGGGTTCGTGCCCCGGTCCAGGAGGATCCCACATGCCGCGGAGCGGCTGGGCCCATGAGCCATGGCCGCTGGGCCTGCGCGTCCGGAGCCTGTGCTCCGCAGCGGGAGGGGCCGCAACAGTGAGAGGCCCGCGAACCGGAAAAAAAAAAAAAATTGTTTAATAGTAGTAGTATTCATTCAAATAAATAAAGTGTGTGTGTGTGTTTGTATGTGTGTGTTTAAAGCATGCTATTCAAACTTCATTGGATTCCAGGGTTGGAAGAAACCTGAGAAATTTTCTAGTTACTTGAAGGTCTTTATTTAACAAACATAAAACTAGGAACCAGAAAAGTTAAATAACGTGTCCATTTTCTTCTTCTATCTCAGAATCCTGGGTTCTTTCTACTAAGCTATACCACTTCCCTAACAAAAGAAGAGACAGCAAATGCATATTTCAAAGATTCAATTTTTTTTTTTTTCCTCCGCGTTGGGTCTGTTGCTGCACGTGGACTTTCTCTAGTTGCAGCGAGCAGGGGATACTCTTCGTTCTGGTGCGTGGGCTTCTTATTGCAGTGGCTTCTGTTGTTGCAGAGCATGGGCTCTAGCGCACGGGCTTCAGTAGTTGTGGTGCACAGACTCAGTAGTTGTGGGCTTAGTTGCTCCGCATCATGTGGGATCCTCCCGGACCAGGGATCGAACCTGTGTCCCCTGAATTGGCAAGGAGACTCCTAACCACTGCTCCACCAGGGAAGTCCCCTCAATTATTTTTAATGCTTATTTTATTCTTAGAAGACTTGTATGCCTCAGAACTGAAAATAAATTCTCCTATGTCATATAATATCTATACAGAAGCAACATTTTATATCATGGTTGCTGGATAACAAGAACATCCAGAAAAGAAATTACTGCAATTTAAAATGAAATATTACTGACAACTACTAAATTTTCTTCCCTGCTTATTAATTTTAAATCATTCAATAAAGTGAATTTAACAATACGGTGATTCTTATGGCTATGGGAAAAACTGATTCCCCTTTGCTAAACCCATCAAAGGTAACTGAAGATTAATAATATGTGTTGTAAAAATTGGCTTATTTTCATGAATTAAAGACACATTACCATGTCTGATGTTATAACCTGTTACTTAGAAAGGAAAAGAAGTGGAATGCATACAGACAGGACTGGCCACATTATTTGCAGGGCCCAGTAAAAAATGAAAATATAGTGCCTTGTTCAAAAAGCAGAAAAATTGCCAAAGTACTGTAATATTAAAGATACCAAAATATAACACATTCTTCTTTCTTCTTCTCTCTCAACTCATCATGGTGTTTTGTATTTGCTACTTAATGTCCTGTTCCCTTGCCCGGGGATACTTTCAAGGTGCCTCTCAAAGGCACCCCGGGGCACCATTCCACAAATGTGTGCACCCACCATCCACCAGCTGCCAAGTTCACCTCTTTTTTTTTTTTAACAGCTTTATTGGAGTATAATTGCTTTACAATGGTGTGTTGGTTTCTGCTTTATAACAAAGTGAATCAGCTATACATATACATATATCCCCATATCTCTTCCCTCTTGCGTCTTCCTCACACCCTCCCTATCCCACCCCTCTAGGTGGTCACAAAGCACCGAGCTGATCTCCCTGTGCTATGCAGCTGCTTCCTACTAGCTATCTATTTTACATTCGGTAGTGTATATATGTCCATGCCACTCTCTCACTTTGTCCCAGCTTACCCGTCCCCCTCCCCGAGTCTTCAAGTCCATTCTCCAGTAGGTCTGCGTCTTTATTCCCATCTTGCCCCTAGGTTCTTCGTGACCTTTTTTTTTTTTTAGATTGCATACATATGTGTTAGCATACGGTATTTGTTTTTCTCTTTCTGACTTACTTCACTCTGTATGACAGACTCGAGGTCTATCCACCTCACTACAAATAACTCAATTTCGTTCCTCTTTATGGCTGAGTAATATCCCATTTTATCTATGTGCCACATCTTCTTTATCCATTCATCTGCCGATGGACACTTAGGTTGCTTCCATGTCCTGGCTATTGTAAATAGTGCTGCAATGAACATTGTGGTACATGACTCTTTTTGAATTATGGTTTTCTCAGGGTATATGTCCAGTAGTGGGATTGCTGGGTCATATGGTAGTTCTATTTGTAGTTTTTTAAGGAACCTCCATACTGTTCTCCACAGTGACTGTATCAATTTACATTCCTACCAACAGTGCAAGAGGGTTCCCTTTTCTCCACACCCTCTCCAGCATTTATTGTTTGTAGATTTTTTGATTATGGCCATTCTGACAGGTGTGAGGTAATATCTCATTGTAGTTTTGATTTGCATTTCTCTAATGATTAATGATGTTGACATTTTTTCATGTGTTTGTTGGCAATCTGTATTTCTTTGGAGAAATGTCTATTTAGGGATTGGGTTGTTTGTTTTTTTGATATTGAGCTGCATGAGCTGCTTGTAAATTTTGGAGATGAATCCTTTGTCAGTTGCTTCATTTGCAAATATTTTCTCCCATTCTGAGGGTTGTCTTTTTGTCTTATTTATGTTTTCCTTTGCTGTGCAAAAGATTTTAAGTTTCATTACATTCCATTTGTTTATTTTTGTTTTTATTTCCATTTCTGTAGGAGGTTGGTCAAAAAGGATCTTGCTGTGATTTATGTCATGGAGTGTTCTGCCTATGTTTTTCTCTAAGAGCAAGTTCACCTCTTGCCAGCTGCAGGACCTATGCACTGTGCCCTGGACAGGGACAAGAAGTCAACCTCCCTTCCCATGGCCCACCACCTTAACCCGTGGCAGACGGGCAATCCCCAAAGGATTGCAACCTCCACTCCAAGAGGCACTTGGTACCTTGATGGGGGTACTGAGAGCTTGCCCTTGCCAACACACCCACCAAATGCACTGTGGTGCTGCCAGCCTGGAGCAAGGGTGGCCACTGTCATGCCTGCCCCAAGATGTTGCAGGTGTGTGCTGGTAGAATGTAACTTCCATCATTTCCCCATGACCCAGCTGCCACTCTAGGTAAGGGCAAAGAGGAGGGCAGGTCATCATAACTATGAATATTTTCCTTTTGCCTTTTATTTCAAGGCTCTGTTCACTTTTTATCAAAGAAGCTAATTAATCTCAACAAGTGTGTTAATGAAAAATGGGATGGACCCTACCAAAATCTCCTTGCCTAGGCAACATTTAAACATTTAAAACAGATATTTTGGGGAGACAGACTCCTAAACCAAAAGGAGGGCTCTAATTGTATGAATTTTTGCCATTTTTGGTTCTTTTCCTAACACTTCTCTTAGTTACTTGAATAGGTCTTTATTAGTTCTGCTAATCCTACACCTAAAATTTTCCTTATGTAGGCCTGCCATGGAAGCCTCCATTTTGGCCCCATGTCAACCTTGAAGTAGGAATCAGAACATATTCAAGTCCCTTCCAAGGAAAACCCACACTTCAAATACTTATAAGCAATGTAGATTCTACTGAAAAATTTGTAAAGGTGCCAAGGGAGGGCTTTATATACCACGGTGTATAGCACACAATTTTATTAATGTCCCCATTCCAATTTGTCTTCTTTCCCTTGTCCCACGGGGAAAGGGGTAACAGAGAGTCAACCTTTTCACATGAAGGGCCAACCCCCAGATCTTCCTCTATGCACCACTGCTCCTATTCTCTCCGTTCTTTACAGCAATAATCCCAATCCAGACTACTGGCCTCAGGGTGAGTGTCACTCAGCCAATACATAAGACTAGGCAGCCCTAAAAATAATGAATTTTTGGACATATACGTTCTGTTCTGTGCATAGATAGGGTATGGCTGAGTACTAGAAATGAAATGGAAATGGCATAGATATATATTAAATGACATGAGGAACAGGGGCTCTTAGGTGAGGAAATATGAATGTCAGCTTAAAATAGAGTTGTATTGAGATATTTGGGGATTTTATAGTAGCATGAAGAAGAAATTGAAAACAAAGAGAAGTAAAAAGAAAACGGGAAACCTGCAACACATGCAATTAGATTTATTAAATTATTGTCAATTTAGTTTAGTCTTTGTCCAAATAAGACAGTGCAACAAACACACACAAAGCTAGTAACCACAAAACAAATTAATTCAACAAATATTTGTTGAGTGTGTACTATATGCCAAGCAGTGTTCTAGATGCTTAGAATACATCAGTGAACAAAACACAGACTGATGCCCCTCTGAAGCTTACATTCTGGTATGTGTGGGGGTGGGGGTGGGGGTGCAGACTTAAGCAAAATAAAATAAATAAGCTGTCTAGTGTGTTGTAAAATAAAGTATAAGGGAAAGAGGATTGGGATTCGTGGGATATGGTTGGGGGAATTTTCAGTATAAAATTAGGAGGTCAAGGCAAGCCTCACTGAGAAAGTAAAATTTAAGCAAAAACTTAAAGGAGGTGGGAGAGTTAGCTAAGCAGATATCTGGGAGAAGAACATTCCAGGCAAAGAGCAATGGTCATAGGGCAGGGATGTACCTGGCATTGTAAAGAAAGAGCAGGGAGGCCAATGGTGGTGGTAGTGGTAGGGTTAGATTACAAAAGACTTTGCGGGCTATAAGGACTTCAGCATTATTCTGAGTGAAATGGGGAAGCCAGTGATTAGTTTTGAGCTAAGGAGTAACATGAACTGATGGATTTTAAGAGGATCACTCTGACTGCTGTGGTAAGAAGATACTGCATGGGGGCAAGAGTAGATGCAGGGAGTTGGGAGGCTATTAAAGTCATTCAGTGAGGGATGACTGAGGTCTTGATCAAGGTGGTGGCAGTAGAGGTAGGGAGAAGGGGTCAGATTCTAGATATATTTTGAAGTTATGAGAGAAACAGAGGTGCCAAGGATGACTCCAAGGTTTGGGAGTTGCACAATCAGAAAGACAGAGTGAGGCAATGGACCATAGTTACTAAAAATGCCTGACTCCAAATGCAACACTGCTGTGGATCAAAAAGTTGCATTTGCTATAATATAATTTGGAATCTCCTCAATACTCTCTGCCTTCCCTAAACATTTGCCTCATTTATCAAGAACCATTTTCATAACTGCGGTATTTAATTTTGAAGAAACTATTTATTAGATAGCCTGTTGCTGCAGATAAATTTGTTTTACTCTTCCAGCAGTGGAAAAGAAAACAGTTTTCTCTAGCTTCACACATGCAATCCTTTTAGGCAATTTCTAAAATTGAAGTAGGTTGACTTTTCAGTTGTTTATTTAAAAATAATATTAGACATGAAGAGGTTTAGAAAATGTTGAACTATTTTGCGTGGGTTGGGAAGTAGCAGAGCCAGGATTCAAACCTGAGCCTGTCTAAATCTAGGGCTTTTAAAAACTGCACACACTGTCTCTCCACTTCACTGGTAAATAAAAAGGAAAATGGCATTTTAGCACTTTCTTGTTCCTGAGAATTACTGAAGCTTCAGATTTGCCTCTGTCTTAGTTCATTTCAGCTGCAACAACAAAATATGATAGACTGGGTGGCTTACAAAACAGCATTTACTTCTCACGGTTCTGGAGTTGGGGAAGTCACACAATTCGGTGTCTGGTGAGAATCCTGGTTCACAGACTACCATCTTCTCACTGTAATCTGACATGGCAGAAGGGGCAAGGGAGCTCTGAGGGGTCTTTTATAAGGGTACTTAATCCCATTCCTTAGGGTTCTACTCTCATGACCTAATCACATGTCAAATTTCTCACCTCCTAAAACCACCTCCTAAAACCATCACATTGGGCATTAGGGGTCAAAGAGATGAATTGGGGGGACACAGACATCAGCCCATAGCAGCCTCTTTCGTTAGCAATCAGTGTAGTTTTAAATGTGGCCATATTTTAATGGAGTTTCATTGGTCACATTCTGAACCTGAGTTTCCCCATCTTTAAGCTGAGAGAAGGGATCTAGATCAGTGATTTTCAAGTCTTTAAAAATTCCAGCTCTCTCAAGGCAGGACATATCCTATCACTAACAGGGATTCATTGTAGTAGACATTCTCAGTGAGGTAGAAGTGGAAGAGGGCCTGGAAGTTTGACAGAGTCTGGCCCTGAAGATTCTAATTTTACTTCCACTCGTTCTGTTAAATCAGTGGTTTTCAAATTGTGTTCTGGAGGAACATTGGATGGAAATGCCTGGGCTTTTCCAGTGCTTCTCTGCCTGTCAGTATCCACCCATCTTCAACCAGAGAAGGTCCACTTTGATTGATAGAGTTGAGCTACATATAAGATTTCACTAAAATAAAAGAAAACCACGACTGTTCTACTTAGAATGGTCTGAAAACTACTGTTCTAATTCAGTGCTTCTCATACTTTAATGTGTGGATGAATCATCTGTGCAATCTTTAAAAATGCAGATTCTTAATCAGTGGGTCTGGGGTGGGGCCTGAGAGTCTGAATTTCTAATAAACTCCCTGGTGATGCCAGTGCTACTGAGTGAGCTCAGCTCACACTTTGAGTAGCAAGGCCTAGAATGATCTGTAAGATTGTTTAAACTTTAATAGTTTTTCTACTCAACCCAAAAGACTGCTTATGAAAGGTCTTCCCCAGAGTGATCTATCTGTCTCATTTTCTCAGTGCCTCTTCTCTCTCTCTCTCTTTTTTTTTTTTTTTGGTACGCGGGCCTCCCACTGCCGTGGCCTCTCCAGCCGCGGAGCACAGGCTCCAGACGCGCAGGCCCAGCGGCCATGGCCCACAGGCCCAGCCGCTCAGCAGCACATGGGATCCTCCCGGACTGAGGCACAAACCCGCGCCCCCCGCATCGGCAGGAGGACTCCCAACCACTGCGCCATCAGGGAAGCCCTCTCTCCCTCTTTTGAAGGGTAAATGTTTAACCTTCTGGACACGCATTTAAAAATCTTTGTTTGTACAGTGAACATTGTGCCTCAGCCAGTTCATCTCAGCAAGAGCTAACTGTGGAGGGTCAGGGAAATTTGCCACAAGCGAGTTATTTATAGGTAGTTTCTGTGACATGCTCTCCTAAATTTAGCATCTTAATGAACTTCTCCAGATTAAGGAGTAACTGTCTTGCACTCTCCCACCCTTTGTGTAAAAAATTTAGCGCAGACATAGACTGATTATCTTCTTTCCTGTGTTAGAACATTCAAAGAGTTCTTTTCTCAAAATACTTCCTAGGCTGCCTTTGCTCCACATTATCCTTTTTCTGCAGCGGGGCGGGGCATGGTTATACCCTCTCGGAACTTTGTTACCAGAGCTGACCCTCCGCCCTGCCCTTCTCAAGCCTCTACACAGCCCTATGACTCCATATCCAACTGCCTGATGCAGGGGTCAGCAAACTTTTTCTTGAAAGATCTAGATAGTACATATTTTGGGATTTGCAGTCCATAGGTTCTCAGCTGCAACTACTCAACTCTGTCCTTGTAAATGCCAAAGCAGCCATAGACAATATGTAAATGAATGTATTTGGCTGTGTTCTGTTATAACTTTATTTATAGAAGTGGAAGTCAGGCCAGATTCCCCCCACACCACCCTGCTCCCAGGCTGTAGTTTGCTGACCCCTGATCTACATGCTTGTTGAAATAGTACCAGTCAGACTACAACCCCTGGGAATTTGGAATTGCGACCCTGAGGCTGAGTTAAGGAATAACTGTGGGTTGCTAAGCAGGAAAGTTGGGCAAACTGGGTGGGGGCCAGTGGTGGATAGCTGGGATCACTATTTGGGACACTCATAGGCCACATGCAAGCAAAAAACAAGCAGAAAAGCCAATCTGCAGAGAGAACGAAGCAGGCATATGAAGAAACACCAAGACTAGAGACCATAAGATGAGAGAGAGAAGTGGGGGAAGGGGAGTTCTTGTAAAGTTGGCTGTGCTTCCCACAGTTGTCTCATGTAATCCCTGCCTATTTTTACATTCGTTCCTCCTTCCCTTTAGCCAGCAGGCATGAATTCTGTTTCTTGCAACTAGATAACCCCAAACTCGATCAACCTTTTATACTCTAGGCATTCCAAATAACTGGCAATTTTCGGACTTGAACAGTCACCTCTCACACAACCAGGCTTTGCTAGGTGCAGGGCCACTGCCCACCCCCACACTGCCACTTCTATTCTATAGTCTTTTCTTTTGCCATATTTTGCTCAGGCATCATCTGTGGCTGAGTTAGGACTCGGTTCCCACTGCTCCTTATGTAAAGCTCTATCACTGTACTTACAAATACCACATTATATTTTCTGATTTGCTGGTCTGTAATATTTTTTTTTTTGGCCATCCTCACAAAATGTATTTATTCATTTTTTTTCTTATTAGTCATCCATTTTATACACATCAGTGTATACATGTCAATCCCAATCGCCCAATTCATCACACCACCACCTCCACCCCTCCACCACTTTCCCCCCTTGGTGTCCATACATTTGTTCTCTACTTCTATGTCTCAATTTCTGCTCTGCAAACCAGTTCATCTGTACCATTTTCTAGGTTCCACATATATTCATTAATGTACGATATTTGTTTTTCTCTTTCTGACTTACTTCACTCTGTATGACAGTCTCTAGATCCATCCACATCTCTACATATGACCCAATTTCATTCCTTTTTATATCTGAGTAATATTCCATTGTATATATGTACCACCAATTCTTTATCCATTCGTCTATCGATGGGCATTTAGGTTGCTTCCATGACCTGGCTATTGTAAATAGTGTTGCAATGAACATTGGAGTGCGTGTGTCTCTTTGAATTATGGTTTTCTCTGGGTATATGCCCAGTAGTGGGATTGCTAGGTCATATGGTAATTCTATTTTTAGTTTTCTAGGGAACCTCCATACTGTTCTCCATAGTGGCTGTATCAATTTACATTCCCACCAACAGTGCAAGAGGGTTCCCTTTTCTCCACACCCTCTCCAGCATTTGTTGTTTGTAGATTTTCTGATGATGCCCATTCTAAGTGGTGTGAGGTGATACCTCATTGTAGTTTTGATTGTAGTTTCTCTAATAATTAGTGATGTTGAGCAGCTTTTCATGTGCTTCTTGGCCATCTGTATGTCCTCTTTAGAGAAATGTCTATTTAGGTCTTCTGCCCATTTTTGATTGGGTTGTTTTTTTTGTTTGTTTTTCTAATTTATTTATTTATGTTTGGCTGCATTGGGTCTTTGTTGCTATGCACGGGCTTTTCTCTGGTTGTGTCGAGTGGGGCTACTCTTTGTTGCGGTAAATAGGCTTCTCATTGCGGTGGCTTCTCTTGTTGCGGAGCACGGGCTCTAGGCACGCAGGCTTCAGTAGTTGTGGCTCAGGGCTGTAGAGCGCAGGCTCAGTAGTTGTGGTGCACAGGCTTAGTTGCTCCACGGCATGTGGAATATTCCTGGACGAGGGCTCAAACCCATGTCCCCTGCATTGGCAAGCGGATTCTTAACCACCGCGCCACCAGAGAAGTCCTTAGGTTGTTTGTTTTTTAAATGTTGAGCTGCATGAGCTGTTTATATATTTTGGAGATTAATCCTTTGTCCATTGATTCATTTGCAAATATTTTTTCCCATTCTGATGGTTGTCTTTTCATCTCGTTTGTAGTTTACTTTGCTTTGCAAAAGCTTTTAAGTTTCATTAGGTCCCGTTTGTTTATTTTTGTTTTTATTTCCATTACTCTAGGAGGTGGATCAAAAAAGATCTTGCTGTGATTTATGTCAAAGAGTGTTCTTCCTATGTTTTCCTCTAAGAGTTTTCTGGTGTCTGGTCTTATATTTAGGTCTCTAATCAATTTTGAGTTAATTTTTGTGTATGCTGTTAGGGAGTGTTCTAATTTCATTCTTTTACATTTGCTGTCCAGTTTTCCCAGAACCACTTATTGAAGAGACTGTCTTTTTTCCATTGTACGTCCTTGCCTCCTTTGTCATAGATTAGTTAACCATATGTGTGTGGGTTTATTTCTGGGCTTTCTATCCTGTTCCATTGATGTATATTTCTGTTTTTGTGCCAGTACCATATTGTCTTGATTACTGTAGCTTCGTAGTATAGTCTGAAGTCAGGGAGCATGAATCCTCCAGCTCCGCTTTTCTCCCTCAAGACTGCTTTGGCTTTTTGGGGTCTTTTGTGTTTCCATACAATTTAAAAAATTTTTTGTTCTAGCTCTGTAAAAAATGCCATTGGTAATTTGATAGGGATTGCATTGAATCTGTAGATTTCTTTGGGTAGTATAGTCATTTTCACAATATTGATTCTTCCACTCCAAGAACATGGTATATCTCTCCATCTGTTGGTATCATCTTTAATTTCTTTCATCAGTGTCTTATAGTTTTCTGCATACAGGTCTTTTGTCTCCCTAGGTAGGTTTATTCCTAGGTATTTTATTCTTTGTGTTGCAATGGTAACTGGGAGTGTTTCCTTAATTTCTCTTTCAGATTTTTAATCATTAGTATATAGGAATGCAAGAGATTTCTGTGCATTAATTTTGTAGCCTGCAACTTTACCACATTCACTGATTAGCTCTAGTAGTTTTCTGGTGGCATCTCTAGCATTCTCTATGTATAGTATCATGTCATCTGCAAACAGTGACAGTTTTAATTCTTCTTTTCCAATTTGTACTCCTTTTATTTCTTTTTCTTCTCTGGTTGCCATGGCTAAGACTTCCAAAACTATGTTGAATAATAGTGGCGAGAGTGGACATCCTTGTCTTGTTCCTGATCCTAGAGGAAATGCTTTCAGTTTTTCACCATTGAGAATGATGTTTGCTGTGGGTTTGTTGTATATGGCCTTTATTATGTTGAAGTAGTTTCCCTCTATGCCCACTTTCCAGAGAGTTTTTATCATAAGTGGGTATTGAATTTTGTTAAAAGATTTTTCTGCATCTATGGAGATGATCATACGGTTTTTATTCTCCAGTTTGTTAATATGGTGTATCACATTGATTGATTTGCGTATATTGAAGAATTTTTGCATTCCTGGGATAAATCCCACTTGATCATGGTGTATGATCCTTTTAATGTGTTGTTGAATTTTGTTTGCTAGTATTTTGTTGAGGATTTTTGCATCTATATTCATCAGTGATATTGCTCTGTAATTTTCTTTTTTTGTAGTATCTTTGTCTGGTTTGGGTATCAGGGTGATGGTGGCCTCATAGAATGAGTTTGAGAGTGTCCTTCCTCTGTAATTTTTTGGAAGAGTTTGAGGAGGATGGGTGTTAGCTCTTCTCTAAATGTTTGCTTGAATTCACCTGTGAAGCCATCTGGTCCTGGACTTTTGTTTGTTGGAAGATTTTAAATCACAGTTTCAATTTCATTACCTGTGATTGGTCTGCTCATATTTTCAATTTCTTCCTGGTTCAGTCTTGGAAGGTTACACCTTTCTAAGAATTTGTCCATTTCTTCCAGGTTGTCCATTTTATTGGCATAGAGTTGCTTGTCGTAGTCTCTTAGTATGCTTTGTATTTCTGCCATGTCTGTTGTAACTTCTCCTTTTTCATTTCTAATTTTATTGATTTGAGTCCTCTCCCTCTTTTTCTTGATGAATCTGGCTAATGGTTTATCAATTTTGTTTATCTTCTCAATGAACCAGTTTTTAGTTTTATTGATCTTTGCTATTGTTTTCTTTATTTGTACTTCATTTATTTCTGCTCTAATGTTTATGATTTCTTTCCTTCTGCTAACTTTGGGTTTTGTTTGTTCCTCTTTCTCTAGTTCTTTTAGGTGTAAGGTTAGATTGTTTCTTTGAGATTTTTCTTGTTTCTTGAGGTAGGCTTTATAGCTATAAACTTCCCTCTTAGAACTGCTTTTCTGCATCTCATAGGTTTTGGATCGTCGTGTTTTCATTGTCATTTGTCTCTAGGTATTTTTTGATTTCCTCTTTGATTTCTTCAGTGATCTCTTGGTTATTTAGTAACGTATTTTTTAGCCTCCATGTGTTTGTGTCTTTTACGTTTTTTTCCCTGTAATTAATTTCTAATCTCATAGCGTTGTGGTCAGAAAAGACGCTTGATATGATTTCAATTTTCTTAAATTTACTGAGGCTTGATTTGTGACCCAAGATGTGATCTTTCCTGGAGAATGTTCCATGTGCACTTGAGAAGAAAGTGTAATCTGCTGTTTCTGGATGGAATGTCCTATAAATATCAATTAAGTCTATCTGGTCTATTGTATCATTTAAAGCTTCTGTTTCCTTATTAATTTTCTGTTTGGATGATCTGTCCATTGGTGTAAGTGAGGTGTTAAAGCCCCCCACTATGATTGTGTTACTGTCGATTTCCTCTTTCAGAGCTGTTAGCAGTGGCCTTATGTATTGAGGTGCTCCTATGTTGGGTGCATATATGTTTATAATTGTTCTTTCTTCTTCTTGGATTGATCCCTTGATTATTATGTAGTGTCCTTCCTTGTCTCTTGTAACATTCTTTATATTAAAGTCTATTTTATCTGATATGAGTATTGCTACTCCAGTTTTCTTTTGATTTTCATTTGCATGGAATATCTTTTTCCATCCCTTCATTTTCAGTCCGTATGTGTCCCTAGGTCTGAAGTGGGTCTCTTGTAGACAGCATATATATGGGTCTTGTTTTTGTATCCATTCAGCACGCCTGTGTCTTTTGGTTGGAGCATTTACTCCATTCACGTTTAAGGTAATTATTGATATGTATGTTCCTATGACCATTTTCTTAATTGTTTTGGGTTTGTTTTTGTAGGTTCTTTTCTTCTTTTGTGTTTCCCACTTAGAGAAGTTCCTTTAGCATTTGTTGTGGAGCTGGTTTGGTGGTGCTCAATTCTCTTAGCTCTTGCTTGTCTGTAAAGCTTTTGATTTCTCCATCGAATCTGAATGAGATCCTTGCTGGGTAGAGTAATCTTGGTTGTAGGTTCTTCCCTTTCATCACTTTAATTATATCATGCTACTCCCTTCTGGCTTGTAGAATTTCTGCTGAGAAATCACCTGTAAACCTTATGAGAGTTCCCTTGTATGTTATTTGTCGTTTTTCCCTTGCTGCTTTCAATAATTTTTATTTGTCTTTAATTTTTGCCAATTTGAATACTATATGTCTCGACATGTCTCTCCTTGGGTTTATCCTGTATGGGACTCTCTGCACTTCCTGGACTTGGGTGGCTATTTCTTTTCCCATGTTAGAGAAGTTTTCGACTATAATCTCTTCAAATATTTTCTCTGGTCCTTTCTCTCTTCTCCTTCTGGGACCCCTGTAATGCGAATGTTGTTGCATTTAATGTTGTCCCAGAGATCTCTTAGGCTGTCTTCATTTCTTTTCATTCTTTTTTCTTTATTCTGTTTTGCAGCAGTGAATTCCACCATTCTGTCTTCCAGGTCACTTATCCATTCTTCTGCCTCAGTTATTCTGCTATTGATTCCTTCTAGTGTAGTTTTCATTGCAGCTATTGTATTGTTCATCTCTGTTTGTTTGTTCTTTAATTCTTCTAGATCTGTGTTAAACATTTCTTGCATCTTCTCGATCTTTGCCTCCATTCTTTTTCCGAGGTCCTGGATCATCTTCATTATAATTATTGTGAATTCTTTTTCTGGAAGATTGCCTATCTCCATTTCATTTAGTTGTTTTTCTGGAGTTTTATCTTATTACTTCATCTGGTACATAGACCTTTGCCTTTTCATCTTGTCTATCTTTCTGTGAATGTGGTTTTTGTTCAACAGCCTGCTGGACTGTAGTTCTTCTTGCTTCTGCTGTCTGCCCTCTCTGGTCTGTAATGTTAACTATAACTTTCATCTCTGTGCTAAGTACAGTGCCTGGCACATAGTAGGAACTGACTATGCTTACTTAATGAATGAAGTAAAGGTACCCATTGGTAAACAGATCTGTAAAATACAGATGTGTTCCAAACAGGTGATATGTTCCAAAAGGGATCCTTGGATGTCTCTTCCAGCTTCATGAGCCCAAACAGAAATAAAATAAGTGATGAATTTATTCATATGTAAAGGATTATAGAAAAGGACTCAATATGCCGTTATATTCAACCTCATTAAAAGTGTTGTTCAAACCTATATTCTTACTGAAATTTTTCTCTGCCTATTTTATCAGTAACTGAATATAACATCTCCCACTAAAATTGTCATTTTTTTTCTTCCTTGTCATTCTGTAATTTTTGCTTTATGTACCATGAGGTTACGTTATTAGAACAATACAAATTTAGAATTTAAAAAATCTTCCTGGCCAATTAAATCTTTACCATTATGAAGAGTCTCCCTTTATCTCTAGCACTACTTTTTGTTTTAGAGTCTACTTAATCTATTCCAGCTTTCTTTTGGTAGTATTGCATGGTTTAGTTTTTTCCATCCCTTTTCTTTTGAACTTTCTGCATTTTTATAGTTTAGATATATCCCTTATAAACAGCATGTAGTTGGATTTTGAATTTTTGTCCAGTCTGACAGTCTGTGCTAGCTGGTTACATGCGCCAGTGGCCCCAGGTTCATCACACCTCCTAATATTTATGTCCTTAAATAGTTCCCTCCCCTTGACTCTGGGATGGACCTGTAATTTGCTTTCCAGTAGAATGTGGCAGAAGTGGCAATGTGCTATTTCCAAGCCTAACCCTTTTGGAAGCCCTGAGTTTGTATATAAGAAGTCTGCCTATCTCCCTGGAGAGACTACATGGAGAGGCATATGGAAAGGAAGAAGTCATGAAACTATTTGCACAAAAATCAAAGAATCCAATCAACGGTGAGAACCAATGCCCTATACATATGATCTCAGTCACGCTGGTCCAGCTAACACTCACCATTGGAGCCATGCTAACTGATGTGCCAGACATGAGAGTAAAGCTATCTGGGATGCTTTAGCCCCAGCAGAAAATCACCCAGAGATAAGCCATTCCCTTTGTGTCCTATCCAAGTTCCTGACCCATAGAATCATGAAATATTGGTAAAATGGTGGTAAAGTTACTAAATTTGGGGGCAGTTTGTTGCACAGTAATAGGTAACCAAGGGAGACCTTTAAGATGGTGGAGGAGTAATACGTGGAGATCACCTTCCTCCCCACAAATACATCAGAAAAACATCTACATGTGGAACAACTCCTACAAAACACCTATTGAATGCTGGCAGAAGACCTGAGACTTCCCAAAAGGCAAGAAACTCCCCACGTACCTGGGTAGGGCAAAAGAAAACAGAGACAAAGGAATAGGGATGGGACCTGAACCTCTGGGAGTGAGCTGTGAAGGAGGAAAAGTTTCCACACACTAGGAAGCCCCTTAACTTGTGGAGATGAGGGGTGGCGGCAGGGAAGCTTTGGAACTATGGAGGAGAGCACAGCAATAGAGGTGCAGAGGGCAAAGCAGAGAGATTCCTGCACAGAAGATCGGTGCCAACCAGCACTCACCAGACTGAGAGGCTTGTCTGCTCACCCGCCCAGATGGGTGGTGGCTGGGAGCTGAGGCTCTGGCTTCGGAGGTCAGATCCCAGGGAGAGGACTGGGGTTGGCTGCGTCAACACAGCCTGAAGGGGGCTGGTGCACCACAGCTAGCTGGGAGGGAGTCCGGAAAAACGTCTGGACCTGCCTAAGAGGCAAGAGACCATTGTTTCAGGATACACAAGGAGAGCAGATTCAGAGCATCACCTAAACGAGCTAGACGGGCATGAGCCACAGCTATCAGCATGGACCCCAGAGATGGGCATGAAACGCTAAGGCTGCTGGTGCAGCCACTAAGAAGCCTGTGTGCAAGCACAGGTCAGTCTCCACACCTCCACTCCCAGGAGCCTGTGTACCCACCACTGCCAGGGTCCTATCATCCAGGGACAACTTCCCTGGGAGAACACAAGCGCGCCTCAGGCTGTTGCAATGTCATGTCTGCCTCTGCTGCCGCAGGCTCACCCCACATTCTGTATCCCTCCCTCCCCCCAGATTGAGTGAGCCAGAGCCCCCTAATCAGCTGCTCCTTTAACCGTGTCCTGTCTGAGAGAAGAACAGACGCCCTCAGGAGACCTACATGCAGAGGCGGGGCCAAGTCCAAAGCTGAACCCCAGGAGCTGTGAGAACAAAGAAGAGAAAGGGAAATGTCTCCCAGCAGCCTCAGGAGCAGCAGATTAAATCCCCACAATCAACTTGATGTACCCTGCATCTCTGGAATACCTGAATAGACAAGGAATCATCCCAAAATTGAGGTGGTGGACTTTGGGAGCAGCTGTAGACGTGGGGTTTGCTTTCTGCAACTAATTTGTGTTTGGTTTTACGTTTATCTTACTTTAGTATTTAGAGTTTACTATCATTGGTAGATTTGTTTATTGATTTGGTCGCTCTCTTTTTTTCTTTATGTATAGATATATGTATATTTTCCTTTTTCTCTTTTTGTGAGTGTGTATGTGTATGCTTCTTTGTGTGATTTTATCTGTTATAGCTTTGCTTTTACCATTTCTCCTAGGGTTCTGTCTGTCTGTTTTTTGTTTGTTTGTTTTAGTATAGTTTTAGTGCTGTTTATCATTGGTGGATTTCTTTTTTGGTTTGGTTGCTCTCTTCTTTTTTTCTTCCTTGTTTTCTTTTTATTACTTTAAATTTTTTTTATTTAAAAAAATTTTTTTAAACAACTTTAATTTATTTTATTTTTTTCTTTCTCTCTTTCTTTTTTTCTCCCTTTACTTCTGAGCCATGTGGCTGACAGGGTCTTGGTGCTCCAGCTGGGTGTCAGCCCTGTGCCTCTGAGGTGGGAGAGTCGAATTCAGGACACTGGTCCACCAAAGACCACCGGGCCCCACCAGTTCAGGACACTGGTCCACCAAAGACCTCAAATGGCAAAAGCTCTCCCAGGGATCTCCATCTCAATGCTAAGACCCAGCTTCACTCAACAACCAGCAAGCTACTGTGCTGGACACCCTATGCCAAACAACTAGCAAGACAGGAACACACCACCAGCCATTAGCAGACAGTCTGCCTAAAATCATAATAAGGTCACAGATACCCCAAAACACACCACCAGATGCAGTCTTGCCCACCAGAAAGACAAGATCCAGCCTCATCACCCAGAACACAGGCACCAGTCCCCTCCACCAGGAAGCCTACATAACCCACTGAACCAACGTTAGCCACTGGGGCAGAGAGAAAAAACAATGGGAACTACGAACCTGCAGCCTGCGAAAAGGAGACCTCAAACACAGTAAGTTAAGCAAAATGAGAAGACAGAGAAGCACACAGCAGATGAAGGACCAAGGTAAAAACCCAGCAGATCAAACAAGTGAAGAGGAAATAGGCAGTCTACCTGAAAGAGAATTCAGAGTAATGATAGTAAAAATGATCCAAAATCTTAGAAACAGAATGAAGAAAATACAGGAAACATTTAACCAGGACCTAGAAGAACTAAAGAGCAAATAAACAATGATGAACAACACAATAAATGAAATTAAGAATTCTCTAGAAGGAATCAATAGCAGAATAACTGAGGCAGAAGAACGGCTGAGTGGCCTGGAAGATAACATAGTGGAAATAACTACTGCAGAGCAGAATAAAGAAAAAAGAATGAAAAGAATTGAGGACAGTCTCAGAGACCTCTGGGACAACAGTAAATGCACCAACAGTTGAATTATAGGGGTCCCAGAAGAAGAAGAGAAAAAGAAAGGGACTGAGAAAATATTTGAAGATATTATAGTTGAAAACGTCCCTAATATGGGAAAGGAAATAGTCAATCAAGTCCAGGAAGCGCAGAGAGTCCCATACAGGATAAATCCAAAGAGAAACACACCAAGACACGTATTAATCAAACTACCAAAAATTAAATACAAAGAAAAAATATCAAAAGCAGCAAGGGAAAAACAACAAATAACATACAAGGGAATCCCCATAAGGTTAACAGCTGATATTCAGCAGAAACTCTGCAAGTCAGAAGGGTGTGTGATGAAAGGGAAAAACCTACAGCCAAGATTACTCTACTCAGCAAGGACCTCATTCAGATTCGACAGAGATATTAAAAACTTCAGAGACAAGCAAAAGCTAAGAGAATTCAGCACCACCAAACCAGCTTTACAACAAATGCTATAGGAACTTCTCTAGGCAGGAAACACAAAAAAAGGAAAAGACTTACAATAACAAACCCAAAACAATTAAGAAAATGGTTATACGAATATACGTATCAATAACTATCTTAAATGTAAATGGATTAAATGTTCCAACCAAAAGACATAGACTGCCTGAATGGATACAAAAACAAGACCCAGATATATGCTGTCTACAAGAGACCCACTTCAGACCTAGGGACACATACAGATTGAAAGTGAGGGGATGGAAAAAATATTCCATGCAAATGGAAATCAAAAGAAAGCTGGAGTAGCAATTCTCATATCAGACAAAATAGACTTTAAAATAAAGACTATTATAAGACACAAAGAAGGACACTACATTATGAGCAAGGGATCAATCCAAGAAGAAGATATAACAATTATAAATATTTATGCACCCAACATAGGAGCACCTCAATACATAAGGCAAATGCTAACAGCCATAAAAGGGGAAATCGACAGTAACACAATCATAGTAGGGGACTTTAACACCCCACTTTCACCAGTGGACAGATCATCCAAAATGAAAATAAATAAGGAAACACAAGCTTTAAATGATACATTAAACAAGATGGACTTAATTGATATTTATAGGACATTCCATCCAAAAACCACAGAATACACTTTCTTTTCAAGTGCTCATGGAACATTTTCCAGGATAGATCATATCTTGGGTCACAAATCAAGCTTTGGTAAATTTACAATAATTGAGATTGTATCATGTATGTTTTCTGACCACTACGCTATGAGACTAGATATCAATTACAGGAAAAAATCTGTAAAAAACACAGACACATGGAGGCTAAACAATACATTACTAAATAACCAAGAGATCACTGAAGAAATCAAAGAGGAATCAAAAGTTACCTAGAAACAAATGACAATGAAAACACGATGACCCAAAACCTATGGGATGCAGCAAAAGCAGTTCTAAGAGGGAAGTTTATAGCAATACAATCCTACCTCAAGAAAAAAGAAACATTTCAAATAAACAACCTAACCTTACACCTACAGCAATTAGAGAAAGAAGAACAAAAAACCCCCAAAGTTAGAGGAAGGAAAGAAATCATAAAGATCAAATCAGAAATAAGGGAAAGAGAATTGAAGGAAACAATGGCAAAGATCAATAAAACGAAAAGCTGGTTCTTTGAGAAGATAAAAAAAATTGATAAACCATTAGCCAGACTCATCAAGAAGAAATGGGAGAAGACTCTAATCAATAGAATTAGAAATGAAAAAGGAGAAGTAACAACTGACACTGAAGAAATACAAAGGATCTTGAGAGATTACTACAAGCAACTATATGCCAATAAAATAGACAACCTGGAAGAAATGGACAAATTCTTAGAAAAGCACAAGCTTCCAAGACTGAACCAGGAAGAAATAGAAAATATAATCAGACCATTCACAAGAACTGAAATTGCGACTGTGATTAAAAATCTTCCAACAAACAAAAGCCCAGGACCAGATGGCTTCACAGGTGAATTCTATCAAACATTTAGAGAAGAGCTAACACCTACCCTTCTCAAACTCTTCCAAAATATAGCAGAGGGAGGAACAGTCCCAAACGCAGTCTACGAGGCCACCATCACCCTGATACCAAAACCAGACACAGATGTCACAAAGAAAATTACAGGCCAATATCACTGATAAACATGGATGCAAAAATCCTCAACAAAATACTAGCAAACAGAATCCAACAGCACATTAAAAGGATCATACACCATGATCAAGTGGGGTTTATCCCAGGAATGCAAGGATTCTTCAATATATGCAAATCAATCAATGTGATAAACCATATTAACAAACTGAAGGAGAAAAACCATATGATCATCCCAGTAGATGCAGAAAAAGCTTTCGACAAAATTCAACACCCTTTTATGATAAAAACCATTTAGAAAGTTGGCATAGATGGAACTTACCTCAAAATAATAAAGCCCATATATGACAAACCCACAGCCAACATCATTCTCAATGGTGGAAAAACTGAAACTATTTCCTCTAAGATCAGGAATAAGACAAGTTATTCCACTCTCACCACTATTATTCAACATAGTTTTGGAAGTTTTAGCCACAGCAATCAGAGAAGAAAAAGAAATATGGGGCTTCCCTGGTGGCGCAGTTGTTGGGAGTCCGCCTGCCGATGCAGGGGACGTGGGTTCGTGCCCCGGTCCGGGAGGATCCCACATGCTGCGGAGCGGTTGGGCCCGTGAGCCATGGCCGCTGGGCCTGCGCGTCCGGGGCCTGTGCTCCACAGCGGGAGAGGCCACAGCAGTGAGAGGCCCGCATACCAAAAAAAAAATAATAATAAAAAAAAAAAAAATAAAAAGAATGCAAATAGGAAAAGAAGAAAGCTGTCACTGTTTGCAGATGACATGATACTATACATAGAGATTCCTAAAGATGCCACCAGAAAACTACTAGAGCTAATCAATGAATTTGGTAAAGTAGCAGGATACAAAATTAATGCACAGAAATCTCTTGCCTTCCTATACACTAATGATGAAAAACCTGAAAGAGAAATTAAGGAAACACTCCCATTTACCAATGCAACAAAAAGAATAAAATACCTAGTAATAAACCTACCTAAGGAGACATGCAGGAAACTATAAGACACTGATGAAAGAAATTAAAGATGATACAAACAGATGGATAGATATACCACGTTCTTGGAGTGGAAGAATCAACATTGTGAAAATGACTATACTACTCAAAGCAATCTACAGATTCAATGCAATCCCTATCAAACTACCAATGGCATTTTCCACAGGAGTAGAACAAAAAATTTCACAATTTGTATGGAAACACAAAAGACCCCAAAGAACCAAAGCAATCTTGAGAAAGAAATACGTAGCTGGAGGAAACAGGCTCCCTGACTTCAGACTATATTACAAAGCTACAGTAATCAAGACAGTATGGTATTGGCACAAAAACAGAAATATAGATCAATGGAACAGGATAGAAAGCCCAGAGATAAACCCACACACATATGGTCACCTTATTTTTGATAAAGGAGGCAAGAGTATACAATGGAAAGAAGACAGCCTCTTCAATAAGTGGTGCTGGGAAAACTGGACAGCTACATGTAAAAGAATGAAATTAGAACACTCCCTAACAGCATACACAAAAATAAACTCAAAATGGATCAAAGACCTAAATGTAAGGCCAGACACTATAAAACTCTTAGAGGAAAACATAGGCAGAACACTCTATGACATAAATAACAGCAAGATCCTTTTTGACCCACCTCCTAGAGTAATGGAAATAAAAACAAAAATAAACAAATGTGACCTAATAAAACTTAAAAGCTTTTGCACAGCAAAGGAAAACATAAAGAAGACAAAAAGACAACCCTCAGAATGGGAGAGAATATTTGCAAATGAAGCAACTGACAAAGGATTAATCTCCAAAATTTACATGCAGCTCAATATCATAAAAACAAACAACCCAATCCAAAAATGGGCAGAAGACCTTAATAGCCATTTCTCCAAGAAGATATACAGATTGCCAACAAACACATAAAAGGATGCTCAACATCACTAATCATTAGAGAAATGCAAATCAAAACTACAATGACGTATCACCTTACACCAGTCAGAATGGCCATCATGAAAAACTCTACAAACAATTAATGTTGGAGAGGGTGTGGAGAAAAGGGAACCCTCTTGCACTGTTGATGGGAATGTAAAGTGATATAGCCACTATGGAAAACACTATGGAGTTTCCTTATAAACCTAAAAACAGAAGTACCATATGACCCAACAATCTCACTACTGGGCATATACCCTGAGAAAACCATAATTCAAAAAGAGTCATGTACCATAATGTTCATTGCAGCACTATTTACAATAGCCAGGACATGGAATCAACCTAAGTGTCCATCGACAGATGAATGGATAAAGAAGATGTGGCACATATATACAATAGAATATTACTCAGCCATAAAAAGAAATGAAATTGAGTTATTTGCAGTGAGGTTGATGGATAGAGTCTGCCCTGCAGAGTGAAGTAAGTCAGAAAGAGAAAAACAAATACCGTATGCTAACACATATATGGAGTCTAAAAAAAAAAAAAAGATTCTGAAGAACCTAGGGGCAGGACAGGAATAAAGATGCAGACATAGAGTGGACTTGAGGACATGGGGTGGGGGAAGGGTAAACTGGGACGAAGTGAGAGAGTGGCATGGACAAATATATACTACCAAATGTAAAATAGATAGCTAGTGGGAAGCAGCCACATAGCACAGGGAGATCAGCTCACTGCTTTGTGACCACCTAGAGGGGTGGGATAGGGAGGGTGGGAGGGCGACCAAGAGGGTGGAGATATGGGTATATATGTAGATGTATAGCTGATTCACTTTGTTATAAAGCAGAAACTAACACACCATTGTAAAGCAATTATACTGCAATAAAGATTTAATAGGCAACCAAGAAAATCTTTTTCATTAAATTAGCATCTGTTTTCACTTAATGTAATTAGCGATATATTTGGATTTAAATCTACCATCTTATTAAGTACTTCCTATTTGTCTTGCCTGTTGTATAGTGTTAGTTTTGTCCTATCTTATACTTAGATTGATTACCTTTTATTACTCCATTACTTCTCTCCTTTTAGATTGGAAATTGTATGATGTGATGGTTAATTTTATATGTCATTTGGCTGTGCTACAGTGCCCAAATATTTAGTCAAACATTATTCTAGATGTTTCTGTGAAAATGTTTATTGGATGAGATCAACATTAAAATTAGTGTACTTTGAGTGAAGCAGATTACCCTCCATTACATGGGTGAGCTTCATCCATTTAGTTGAAGGCCTTAATAAAACAAAGACTGATCTCCCCTGAGCAAGAAGGAATTCTGCCAGACAACTGATTTTGGACTCAAACTGCAATTCTTCCTTGGGCTTCCAGCTTGTCAGACTACCCTGTAGATTTTGGACTTCCAAGCCCCTCCATAATCACTTGAGCCAATTCCTTAAAATAAGTGTCTTTCTCTCTATCTCTCTCTCTCGCTCTAGCTCTTGCTCTCACTCTACACACACACACACACACATACACACACACGCTGTTAGTTCTTTTTCTCTGGAGAACCTTGACTAATACACATAGTCTTATATCATTCCTTTAGTGATTTTTGTAGAGATTACAAAATTGTATTCTTGACTTAGAGTCTATTATTAATTGTAACTTTTTCCGTTTTCCTAGACAATGCAGATTTTAGAACACTGGATTCCTTCCCCTCTCCTGACATATATACAGTTGTGTATTTTTAAATACAGAAGACATTACTACTATTGACTTAAATAGTTAATATCAATATTCATGTAGAATCATCCACATATTTATTATTTTGATTGATCTTTATTTCCTGTCTTTTTAAATAATAAATTTATTTATTTATTTATTTATGGCTGTGTTGGGTCTTCATTGCTGCGTGCGGGCTTTCTCTAGCTGCAGAGAGCATGGGCTGCTCATTGCGGTGGCTTCTCTTGTTGCGGAGCATGGGCTCTAGGCACGCAGGCTTCAGTAGCTGTGGCATGCGGGCTCAACAGTTGTGGCTCGTGGGCTCTAGAGTGCAGGCTCAGTAGTTGTGGCTCACGGGCTCTTGAGCACAGGCTCAGTAGTTGTGGTGCATGGGCTTAGTTACTCCACGACATATGGGATCTTCCCAGACTAGGGCTCGAATCTGTGTCCCCTGCATTGGCAGGCAGATTCTTAACCACTGCACAACCAGGGAAGCCCTCCTCATGTATCTCTGATTTAACAATTAGGATAATTTCCTTCTGCCTAAAGAATGCCACTATCAATCTGCTGGTGACAAATACTCTATTTTGAAATTTTTACCTTCATTTTTAAAATATTTTAGAAATATTTAGTCCTTTGAAGTTATCATTCTATCATTTTCTGGCTTAAGATAGTTCTGTTATAAAGTAAGTGTGGGACTTCCCTGGTGGTCCAGTGGTTAAGACTCCACACTCCCAAAGCAGGGGGCCCAAGTTCAATCTCTGGTCAGGGAACTAGAGCCTGCATGCTGCAACTAAAAGATCCTGCATGCCACAACAAAGATCCTGCATGCCGCACCAAAGATCCTGCATGCTGCAACGAGGATCCCACAACTAAGACTCAGCACAGCCAAATAAATAAATAAATATTTTTTAAAAATTAGTTGTCAGTCTAATTTTTGTTTCTTTAAAGATCAATTCTTATTTTCTCTAGCTGCTCTTAAGATTTTTCTTTGTCTTTGGATTTTAGCAGTTTTTTCATAATGTATTTATGTGTCAATTGTGTTGATTGAAAAATTGTTTTTATCCTGCTAGGGATTCATTCATTCAAATATTATTTCTGCCCAATACTGTCTTTTCTTTCCTTCTGGAATTCCATTCACGTGCATATTAAACTTTATCACTGTATCTTCTACATGCTTTCCCTGTGTTCTGTGTTTTCCATCCTTTTTATTCTTTGTGCTTCATTCTGAGTATTTTTTTCTGACTTATCTTCTAGTTCCCTAACTTTATATCCGTGTCTAATATGTTATTATACCCATCACTGAGTTACTTTCAGTTAGTGAACTTTTTGGTTCTAAAATTTTCATCTGATTCTCTTTTCAAGTTTCTAGTTATCTGCCTAAATTATTAATCTTGTGTTTTATTTATTTATATATAGTAAGCATTGTTATTTTAAAATCTATGTTTGATAATTTCACTCTCTGAACTCCATTTGGGTCTGTTTTTGTTTTCTGTTGTTTCTGCTGATTTTTTTTCCTTGTATGACTTACTTTTAATTGTACACTAGACTTCGTATTTGCAAAATTATTAGTAGAAATGACTTCAGGCCTAGCATGATATTACTTTACTCCAGGAAGGATTTTAGTTTGCCTCCACCAAAGTCTTGTGGGTATCAGCTCAAGGGAATTATCCTAATCCACTCTCAGGGTTGAGATGTTTTGAAAATGAGATGTCACCTATTTACTTCTAGGATGTAGCCATTTGGATTCCTAGTACAAAGCAAGGGAGTTTCAACAGAGCTCTCCTCCTGCCTCCTTAGCACACCCTGAATTCCAATCATTGTCCCTCATCCCTGCTCATCCTCTCAGCAACCTTCTATGGAATGCATAAATGGACGTCCCTGGGCCTCCATCATTCCTCAGATCCATGGCCTGGTAATTCCTATCTTATTAACTCTCTGATGTCTTTGAATTGATTTTTTAATATTTTGTTGAGTTTTTCTAGTCTCCTCAATAGGAGGATTGGTCCAAATTAATCCCAATACCAGGGCTTATACAAATGTAGCTATGATTAAACATAGGTGGTTGTTTTGAAGAAGGACTTTGAAAACAATCCTTAAAGGAAAAAAGAATTAACTTTCATTCACAATCTTTTGAGTCCAAGTGGCAGCTCAGTATTTAAGAATGTTGTATCCAAGTTCTGATATCATGTGAGGAAAGTTACTTCTTTTATTGACAAATACCATTGAACATCATCTTTGTTCTGAAAGCTATTCTAAGAAATTACATTATAAGGATGAAAAAGACATGATCACTGACCTCAAGGGGCTTGAAGTCTAGATTCCGTGTTGGTAAACTGGTTACTTTTGGACGCATCAATTCATGATCAAACAGTCTTTTGTTAAATACACATGATACAATGATAAATACATTTAAAATTTAAACATGTATATTTGAGTTCCTATCACTTTTCAACCTAAACATGAGGGCATTTTAAACAATATATTTTCTAATGCATTTGTCTTCTAGTAAAGTTTACTAATGAGTACGTTCTTTTTAAGTATTTTGGAGAAAGAAGAATACAAGCTTCGGGACTTCCCTGGTGGTGCAGTGGTTAAGAATCCACCTGCCAATGCAGGGCACACAGGTTCCAGCCCTGGTCCAGGAAGATCCCACATGCTGTGGAGCAACTAAGCCCGTGTGCCACAACTACTGAGCCTGTGCTCTAGAGCCCGCAAGCCACAACTACTGAGCCTTCATGCCTCAACTACTGAAGCCCACGTGCCTAGAGCCCGTGCTTGGCAAAAAGAGAAGCCTCCGCAATGAGAAGCCCACACACCACAACGAAGAGTAGCCCTCGCTCGCCACAACTAGAGAAAGCCCGTGCGCAGCAACGAAGACCCAATGCAGCCAAAAACAAATAATAAATAAATTTATTAAAAAAAAAAAAGAATACAAGCTTTGCAGGAGATCTTAAACGCCAGGATCCTTTTTTTCCTAAAGAGTTAGGCTCTGGTTTCCTAGACTTTTTACTCTTGTAAACTCCTGGGAAAAAGCTACTCACTCTGAAACATTATTATTTTTAATCAGAGCTTTTCCTTGGTAGGTATTCAAAGCCCTCTAAAATAGCCTCTAAGTATAAAAGTGTCCCTGGACTCTGAACTGTGTGACAGATTTCCTAAGAGACCTGAGCCTTACCCACAGAGATTATTTAAATGTGCCAGCCTCTCTGGGGTGAATCAGTCAGTAGAGAGGACCAGCAGAGAAAGCTTAGTGGATGCGGATGCAGTAGGTTCATTATTTGACCATGGACAAGTTACATCACTTTTCTGGGTTTGTTTTCCCATCCATGATAGATTGGGCTCCTAGATGATATATCTCTAAAGTATATATAACTTCCAGTTCTCAAATTCTGCAATTCTTCTGGAATTGAGGAGGATTGTTTTGTTACCTGAGTTTAAAATAGATTAGAAGGAAAAACAGAAACTAAAGTTCCATATATCAAGTAAGACACTAGTGCAATAATCTATAAGGAGATGAAGACCTATGTTAGTGGTCACCATGACAATGACCAGCAGAGATAAAACAAGACTGAGGTCTGAGGAGACTGTCGCTCTCCAGAAGCCACCTTCCCTCAAACTTTCTTCCTTCTTACCTCTTCTCCCTTTCTGCTACACTATTCCTCTAGAAACTTCCTTGACTTTGTCCACATGAGGGGGTAACAGTGATTGAGCTTAAGGGAGAAAGTGAAGCAACTCTTGCTTCAAATGAAGCAACTGTTGCTTCAACTGAAGCACATTGTACATTTGCCTTGTGGTCTCTTACTCTGAATGCAGCTACGAGGCCCTCCAGGACAGTGTAATGAAAAACAAATGGAACTAGTAGATGACTGGACAAATCGTATAAACAGTGTTTTCATCTGTGGAATGAGGGGATGAAACTTCCATTTTTGTTATTATATATTGTGATTCCTATAATTCTTCTGTATCTCTGTCACCCCCACAGCTTGACTTGTTTAGTTGTCAGTAGGCAGCTTGTTTCACATTCTGCCCACTTTATACTTACAGCCTGGCACATATACAGTTAACATTCATTTTTCAGGAAGGAAATGAACTTTTGTTAGCACCTACTATGCCTCAGTCACTGTCCAGGTCTCTTTCATATACCCTTTAAAAAAAAAATCCATTCAACACATTTGTGAGATAGATATCACTACTCTAGTTTTTGAAGATGTAGATATAGGAATTCAGAGATTTAATTATCAGGATCAAAATGATAGCAGTAAAATGGAGGCTTAGTTTTGTCACTTACCCTCTATTTGACACGTTATTTTTCTATGCCTCAGTTTCCTTATCTGTAAAGTTGGAATTAGTAAGAGTTAGGATAGGGTTGGCAGATTTAGCAAAAAACAAACAAACAAACAAAATAAACTAGGAATTATTTCCCAAATGGTACATTCTTATGCTGAAATTCAGATTTAGCTGGGCACACCTGTATTTTATCTGGCAATGCTATTTTAGCACTACGGTTACGACAATGCATGTAAAGAATTTAGCCCAACCCGTATCACTTAGTGAGCGCCCAGTAAATGCTTATTAAATTTTGGATCTGATTCCTGTCTTTTTTTTTTTCTTCTTTTTTACCTCAGACACGTTGAGCTTAGTTTCCACACAAAATTTCAGTCAAGCGAGGGTGATACTACTTTAAGTTTCTATTAGTTCTTTATCGTTCCTAAAGCTCTTTCAAAGCCTGGCCAATGCCGGAAAGCTCCTGAGGAAACCCACAAAAGCTCCGACTTTTGAGGGCCGTCGCTGCAGTCCCAGCACAGGCTCCGCAGACGGACCAGCCGGGCGGCCACCCGTCGCTCCGCCCAGCCGCGCCCCGCCTCCGCCCCATCTCGGCCACTCAGCGGCCGCGCCGCGCCCCGCCGCATTCCTATAGGTCCTTCGCGGGGCAAGCGAGGCCTTTCCATTTTCCCGCCTTCCCCAGCCCCTCCTCAGCCCGAAACCCGACTGGCCCACAACGTCTCCGCCCTGCTTCCGTGCGAGCCCCGCCCTTCCGGACACCGCATCCCCCTTCCTCCCACACCCGCCGCCTGGGCAGCCTGCCGGGTCCCAGTCCTGGCCCCCCGGTAGGAGGTGGGAGGGAACAGGGAGGGACGGGAGGAGCCCCCCTCCCAAGGGGTTGCTGGAGGCGGGGACCGGAGGGAGGGGCGGGGCTCATCTCCTTGGCGCCGCGTTGCCATGGCAGCGGGGGAGGGCGGAGGGAGGGGAGGAAGAGAGCCGGAGGGGGATGTGGTACTGCCGCGGCCGCCACCGCAGCTGCCGCTGCCTGCTCGTTGCCGCGTCTTCCCGGAGGCGGCTACTGGAAGCCGCCGGGAGCAGCTGCGGTGCTCTGCCATATTGTGTCTTCCCCTGCTCGTTCCTCACTCCTCCGCTGTGGCGGCCGAGCTGACGGTGAGTCCCGGGAGGAGCGGCGCCCTCCTCAGCAGGCGCCGCCCGGCGTCCGCGCTCCGGGCAGAGCGGGCGCCGGGCGTGGGGCGCGGAGGCGGCTGTCCCGTGACGGGCCCGGACATTTTTGTCCCGTGAGGGATTGGCGCTGGCGCGGGGGTCTCCCCTGCGCGCGCCTTGGGTGGCGTGTGGGCTCCCGGGGGGTTGGCGAACTGAGGATAGTGCGGCCCCGTGAGGAGTTAGGAGTTTTTCCTGAGGGGTGTAATGACCGCCCGGGAGCGGGTGTCGCGCGGCGGAAACCGCGGCGAGGGCTGCCGGCTCTTCAGAAAGGCTTGGAGGTGGCCCCGAGGACGCTTAGGGCTCGACTCGGGACGAATCTTCTGTTGGGGGAAGCGCCCCAAGCCCGTCGGGAGTCTTTGCAGCACAGACGCACCCCCTCCCCCCGCCCCCGGCATAAAGTGCAGCAAGACGTGCGGGGCGTGGAGCCTTCGCCCGGCCCCGGGCGGACTGGCTGGGCCCGGCCGAATAGTGCCCGGGAAGGCTCCGGGTGCGGCCAGCAGTGAACTTCTAGCAGCGGGGCGGCTGGGCGTTGGGGGTGGGCAGGGGCGGGTCCCGGATGTGGGGGTGGCCGACCCAGGCACCCTCTGGCCCCTCCTCCAGCGGGCGCCCGGGGGGCCTGCGAGGGTGGGCTGTCTTGGTGGGATGGGAGTCAGTGTTTCAGCGCTGCAATATGGACACTTCCTGTTCGCCGCTTCTCTTGGGCCCTTGGTTATCTCTGCCCTTACCGGGAAGGTGAGAGGTCGTGTGGGCGTGTGCGAGGCTCTTAAGCCTTCTGAGTTCGCCCCATCGCAACAGCAGCGAGGCTGGAACCCGGGAGGACGGTGGGAGTCAGGGGAAGGCGGCCCATGTGCGTAGTGCTCCGTCTTACTCAACTCCACCCTATTGCCCCTTTGCAGAGTGCCTCTTTTCCCATCGCAGCTCACGGGAGTTGGCGTGTCTTAATTCACTGGGGGCACACTCTCGGGATCTTCCTGGACCTGATTTCTGCTTTAAAGCCTCTTTAAAGCAGCCTCTGTACTTGGTTTTCTCCTTACAGGAAAAAAGTCTTAGCGTGCAAAGAAATGACACATACTTTATTTCTTCTACCCCAACTCCGAGGTTGTGGGAGGAGGTTATTATTTTCAGGTTAGTTTACGCTGTTAATCTTGTCTTCTGATTGTGACAGCCACGTGGCCGGTTGAGTGTAACTGAGCGCCCTAGCGCAGCCAGGGCTGAGGCTTCACTGGTAGCCAGGGGGCTTTGTAACCATGCGGTAGCTTTGCATCCACCTGTATTTTGGTGTTTTCTGAGATGGAAGTAGAAAAAGCTGAACCGTTCATGTCTATCTCTGTTCCAACCGAATGGAAGACTGTTTTCTAGCAGTCCTTGTAATGTATATATTGACATTTTTGCTTTCTGCTGTTTTGATGATTTATCTTTAAAATCTAAGCAGCAGTGTTAGGTACCATTAAGGAGTGATGGGGAATAGAAGAGTACATTACGGAGTTTCTCAACTTTGGAAAAAAACCGTTTGAATTTCAGAGTCGTTAATGAGAGTTTCTAATGTAATCAGAAATAATCACATTCTGCAGGATTTCTGCAGAATAGTTTCATAAAAATCTCAGTTTTTCTCTTTTTACATAAAAATTGTGATCTGAAAAGATATAAATATATTACCAGTGAAAACACTTGTTTAGGGATAAAATAAGTACTTGTTTGATTTGTGCATGGGCACTTTCTTAAGCTTTTTTAAGGAAAAGTATTAACAGTTTATATAAATGTTAACATCAACAGATATTAAGGGAATGAAATTAAAGTTTTAGAATATATAAAAGTAAAAGGTCAAGGGCTGAAGAGCAAAAAATTAATAAAAAGTAAAACAAATAAAATGAAATAATTTTAAATAAATTATTCTAAAGTAAGGTAAAAAACAGGTTGAAGATAAACTTTTGGAGAGTTTGGAATTTATAGAATTTAAGAATTACATACAATCCTTGGTTACTAGTGCATCATGTTTCATTTTGTAAATGTTTTGGTGAATTTGAATTATCTCTGTAACATGTTTTTATTTGAATCAGTTTTACTTGAAGAATGCTAAACCACAGAAAACACTTAGAATGTTTAAAAGAACTGTGTGGAGAAGTTAACAGTAGTACCATTAGAATTTTAATTCTAATTCTAATTCAGTGAAGCTAGTAGTTAAAAAGATTGGAGAGGCTTAGGTGCGGAAAAGATAATGAAATTGAGAAATGAATATGTGTGCTGACCGCTGAGAGCAGTGCATAGTTGAGAAAGAAAACTAAATGAGGTGAAGAAATACTTATATAAAGCAGGAAGCACTGAAAACATATGCTGGGAGATAGCTACATAATTAGTTATGGAATCCGGCTATCAAATAAAACTTTAAAAAGTGCCATCCAAACAAGGATTAATCTTGTTCTTATGGCAGCTTATATGTGTGTGCCTTGCTTTTAGATTGTTGTCATTTTAGTAAGTGGGTTTTGCATAAATGTAAAAAGGTCCTCCAAAAACAAAGTTTTGAGGGCCCAATTCTTTGCTGATTTTTTTTTTTTTTTAATTTTTAATTTTTGGCTGTGTGAGGTCTTCGTTGCAGCCCGCAGGCTTCTCTCTAGTTGTGGTGTTCGGGTTTTCTCTCTCTAGTTGTGGCACACTGGCTTAGTTACCCCACGGCATGTGAGATCTTAGTTCCCTGACCAGGGATCAAACCTGGGTCCCCTGCATTGGAAGGCAGATTCTTTACCACTGGACCACCAGGGAAGTCCCTTTGCTGATTTCTTAGGGAAGAAAAAGTGTTCTAATATTTGATCCCTATTCTTGGGTTGAAGAGACATGATTAATATATGTGAAAAAAAGTTTACAATGTGAGATGATATAGATAGGGGAGGCTTCTTGAAGAAAGTAAGGCTTTTGTTTTCAAAAGTCTAACCTTCATGTTACTCCCATTAGATTAATTTTCCTAAAGGTTATATCACTTTAACAACTAAAACACCTTATATCAAGCATAATACCAAATTTCTTCTCAAGATTTTTCAAACTTTGGTCCCAGTCTTCTCCCTTCTTATCTTCCACTGACGTACAGGAACTGTTCATTATTCACTACTTCAACATGGTATAACAATTTACTACTTTTTACGTTTGCTGATACAACATTTTTCTGTTGGAAATGCACCTGCACGCATCCTCTTAACTGATGAAGATCTTCTCAAACTCGAGGCTTGGTTAAAATCTTGATTGCCCTGCTAGCCTTAGAATCATAGAATTTTAGACCTGTCTTCCACCTCTCCAACTGAAATTCTTTTCTCTAATAGCATATTATTCTGTTGGGTTGTAGCATTCTATACTGCCTTGTTTTTATTTAAAAAATATTTTTTGAGCACCTACCATGTGCCAGGCACTGTTACAGTAACTGAGGCTACAGCCTTGAATAAGACAAATGCCCATATTCTTTGTTATCTTTTTAGGTTTTATCACCCCAAGAAAATTATAGTCTTTGACCACCCAGAGGAGTCTTTTTCCCCCCACCTCAGGTATATGTTATATGCTTAGTGAGTATTTGATTATTTTCTGAGTAAAGGAAAGGCAGCACTTATGAGGTAGAGAGATGGATGGAAAGGTCTTTCTTTTATAAGTGAAGGGTACAAAGGAATAACCAATTATGGATGGGCTTGAAAACATCACTTTTGAATTTAAGCATGGTTTAATGCCAAAAAAAAAAAGTGGCATTTAAGCTTGGCATGATAGGATAAAATCCTTATTTGAGGAAGGTTCATTTGACAGCAGCGTGCAGGACTAATTATTGACTATGGGAAGGAAAGAGATCTATTAAAGGACAAATTAGTAACTTTGAGAAGGAGGTTTGGAAGGGGAGCATAGTCAAGAAGATGGTGAGTTTAGTTGGAGTGTTAGGTGAGTGGGAGATATCAAGGTGAATATAACCTTTAATGACTAGAGATTAGAGCTGTGAGATAATCCATTCAATATAGAGGTGACAGCTATATTACAATTTTTTGTTATAGAGTTAGTAATTGAAGTGTTGAGGCCTAAGAATGATGCTTTGGGAAACAAGAATAAGGGGCATCTGCTTTGGTCATATGTGACTTCATAATTAATACTGTAGACTTGTTCAGTAACTTAATTTCCACTCTATGAGAGTGCTACCAAATATATAGGAACCAAAAGAATGTTTATCATCATTCACTTCCAAAGGATTTTGATTCATATATTTCTTATTCCCCTTACCCTAACTTTTTAAATTTAAATAAACATTTAATTTTAGAATAGTTTTACAGTTACAGAAAAATAGCAAGATAGTACAGTATACCTCACCCAGTTTACCGTATTGTTAACATCTTACATTACAGTGGTACAGTTGTCACAACTAAGGAAACAAAATTGCTACTTTACTATTAACTAAATTACATACTTTATTCAGATTTCATTAGTTTTCCCCTAGTGTCCTTTTTCTGTTCCAGAATTCTGGTTTCTCAAATTTTTCTTATTGCTGATGATTGTGACAGTTTTTAGGAGTACTAGTCAGAAATCTTATAGAATGTCCCTCAGTTGAGATTTATCTAACATTTTCCTCATGATTAGACTGGGGTTAGAGTTTTAGGGAGGAAGACAACAGAGGTGAAGTGCCATTTTCTTCACAGCTTATTAGGGTATATACTAAGAACATAAAATTGATACAACGTTGACAAATGTTGATCACCTGTTTGAGGTCTTTGTTGGGTTTCACTCCCCACCCAATCATACTCTTTGGAATCAAGTTTCCAAGCATAGCTCATGCTCAAGGCCTTGACCTAATTTTAATTTATGTATATTTTTATTTCCCTCAATCTAATTTTCTTGTCCATAAATAAACATTAAACTTAGACAAATATTCATTGAGCATCTTCTGTATTTAAGTGCTAAGGATATAGTGGTGAGCAAGAGACATCATTTCTACTCTTTTGGAGTCTGCCTGATGTGAACATAAAGTAAATAGAATTTATCCCCTCACCTACATAGGTCTTATTTCACTGACAGTTGTAAGCATAGTATTACTGTAAGCCTAAAAGGCTAAATAAAGTTCTTAAGTAGCCATTTAGAAAATATGCTGTTATCAAAAAGATTAAATATATATATCATTAAAATAACCATCTTTTTGCTACCAACATGGATAAGGGAAAATTACTTTGATTCTCTCCAAGTAGGTGTATTACTGTTTAATTAGCAGAATAGTTTAATTATTGTTAATTATCTTCGTATCTTATAAACTGCAGGTTGTATAAGAAAATTCTTGGCTTCTTGATTGTATTTCAGAGGCATTTGGTGCTTCTGCTACTTAGCGGTTTTTTCTAAGAAGTGGTTTGAAAGACGTGTTGAATAAGAATTGCAGTTAATTTTTTCTCCTTACCTGGGTTAACTAAAAGCACTGTTACTTTGGACTCTTATTGAAATTCTCCCTAAAATGTATTATTAATACATTTACACTTTTCACATTTTATAGTGTTCAGCCCACTGAGCATAATTTAATATTTAACTTAGAATTTTGGCACAGAGAACAGTTATTTTGAGTTTTTATATAACCTTGGAGGTAGAGAATTGAGGAAATTGATAAACTTACATCCTTGTGGTTTATCTTAAAAGAGGAAATACAGGAAAACAGGAAGAGATTTCTTGTAAATTGAGATTTTACTGTTCCTTCTGCCTGCCCTATGCCTCTGTCCAACTCCTCCATCCTTAAAAGTTCAATTTAAATTCTACCTCTATGCTGATTGAGCAACATTTATTAATAATCATGGCAACAATTACTACCTTTTATCAGGTGCCTACTATGTTCTGGTGTGGCATTATGCTAGACACATGAGTATATAATTTAATTCTCCAAAACAACTGTGCAGGACATATTTTATCATAAAGAAACAGAAGTTATGTAAATGCAGCCCTGGGTGTTTGAGCCCAGGTCTGTCAGATTTTAAAATTTCATATTCTTTGTACTGTGACCTGAAGTCTTTGAAAAAATGGATATTTGCCAGGATGAGATACTTCTTTCCCAGGAAAAAGTAAGGAAGAATACAGGGTAAAGAGAGCAAACTAATATTTATAGAATGCCTATTCTGTGACATGAGTGCCACTACTTTATTGTCATAGTGAATTAAGTAAGTGGTGTTATTCCTTGGATGTAAGGGGGTTAGGTCATTTGTCAGAGATAGCATAAGAAAGTTGGTAGGTGATGGGTCTGCTTGACTTCAAAACCTTATTATTAGTCTTTTACTTTTCTAGTACAGGATGCTGCTATTTTCATTCATTTAAACATTTGCTTACTAAATGTTATGGTCTGTGGTAGAGCATAAAAATGAATGTATTTTTGTTCTGCCTACAAGGATTTATATTCTAGTACAATATTTCTTAAATGGAGGATAGAGAATCAATATAGTAAATTGTGACCAACATATCTTAAATACAATCAAATAGAAAATTTCAGTGTGTTGTATGTGGTAAGGGTAAAAGTGCTATTTCATTTTGTTTCCGTTACATATGTAAGTATCATGGATCTCTTATAAAAATATACTTCTTATTGTGGGATAGCATTAAAAGTTTGAAAACTACTGGTCTAGTGGCTGAGTTGGAAAAATAAGCAAATAATTATGAATAATCAGAAATAGCAAGTAAGTTCTATAATAGGGCTCTAAATAGGATGCTAAGGAAGCATAATTGGAAAAAATTGTATAATTCAAGGAAGGCTCCTAGAGAGATGACTTTGAGTCTCTCTGAAACATGGGGTGGAGAGCCTAAAATACATCTAAAAGCATGAAGAAGTTAAAGAGCATTGTATATTCCGGAAGCTTGGGGTGGTGTGAAATAGGTGCAAACAGGAACCAGATTTTTTATGGAATTTGTAGGCCACCGTATTAAAGATTGTAGATTTTATTAGGCCCATGGTTTTTCTGGAGTCTCATGGCATTCTTTTGCTAAAGAACAGATACATTTGTATATTTGATTGTATCATACAATCTAGAAACAATTTTAGGAATAGAAAATTTGACCATATAACACTTTATGTAGTATAAAATGGTGGGTATGAGCACAACTTTTGATAAAAACAATCACAACCAAAAAAAGATTAAACCGTTTTGAGGCTACAATCAAATGTTCTTTTTCTACTTTTTCTTGCATTTTTGCTATTGCTAGCAGACTAATGGTAGCAGATGCTAAAGTTTGAAGAAAACTTTATAAGAGAAAATTGTTCATTTTTTCCCTTTGAATTGGAAGACAGCCATTATTCAATTTTGAGGACAGTAGGGACCCTCTATTGGAATATTAATATCAGACCCATTTCTGTAAGCCACGGTTTGCAACCTTTACCTACAGCTGTGTTTTGTTTGGCCAGGAATATTAAAAAAAAATTTTTTTTGCATATTTGTCAACACTTAAATATTGGTACATTTCACACAAAAATCTAGAGTTCTTTTGTCCCTTGGAAAATTGAACATCGTGGCAGCATTGGTTTCATGGGTTGGTTCGGTGAAGCTTATAAGCAGCTGCCCCCTTTTGGCGGTCTCCATAATTCTCTGTTGTCTTACAGAAGACCAGCTTCACTTGTTTGTTGCCTGCCTGGTTCTTGTAAGGCTTTTGAATTGCCTGCTGTGTACTGTTATTTTGTGAAGTGTTTTAAAAAGGGGACTTGGGGTCTTTGAAAGATCATTCTGCCAGTATTGTAGAAGATGGATTGGAGGAATATGAGATGTGTCTGGTTCGAATTGTAATGCAGGTGGGATGCCCTTTTCTTCTGAACCCATATTACTTTTACCTTTCTCAAAGCACTTACTATATATATAGCTTCCTCTTATATGTGTTACATATCTCTTCAACTAAATTGTAAACACCTCGTACATGTGCTCAATGAATGTTTGTTGAATTTAATTATACTTATTTTTAAGAAGACCGTGTTTGTCTCAAAGGTGAGTTTTCTTCACAGTTTTAGAGTACCTCTTAACTGAAAAAATCTTTTACAAATTTTAAGTATCAGTTGAAATTTATTCTAAGAATGAGTAAATGTCAAACACTTTTAAACTATGTGTTACATGTGAAAAACAGAACAGGTAGGTTCTGTATAATAAGATGGTGGAGTTTTAATTCATTGTCCTGTTTGCCAGGCATCATGATGAAACACTGTGGGAAACTTGTCTCTCGGTTTGCCGTGTAATTTTTTTAAGTCATTTTGAAGATTATTCCAAGAGCTTTTTGTTACTATGTTTTCTACTGATAGCTAGAAGTTTTAAATTAATACCATTTATGGTTTTTTATTTTCTAAATTTTTTAAATGCTTTTTACTGTAAAATAAAATGTAGATGCAGAAAACCACACAAGAAATGTGCAGCTTAGTGAATTATTCTAAGGCCAACCCTCATGTAACCATCTTCAAGGTTAAGGAATAGAATTTTGCCAGCCACCTTAGAAGCCCTTTCGAGTGCCTCTTCCAAAACATAACTCCCTTCCTTCAAAAACTAACCACTGGGCTTCCCTGGTGGCACAGTGGTTTAGAGTCCGCCTGCCGATGCAGGGGACACGGGTTCGTGCCCCGGTCTGGGAAGATCCCACATGCCACGGAGTGGCTGGGCCCGTGAGCCATGGCCGCTGAGCCTGCATGTCCAGAGCCTGTGCTCCGCAACGGGAGAGGCCACAACAATGAGAGGCCTGCGTACCGCAAGAAAAAAAAAAAAAAACTAACCACTATTCTAACTTTTTTGAAAATCCCTTAAGTTTCTTTTTGGCTTTATTACCCAAGTATGTGTCCTTAGACAGTGTGGTTAGCCTGCTTGCACCCCTCCTCTCTCCCTTCCTCTTTATTTCTTTCTGATTAAGTTTTCTTCCTTTTTACCCTTTGTTTCTCTTAAGGCTTTATCTTATATGTTTATTTTTCCTTGTATTCCTTTAAGTCTTCATTTCTGAAGTGGTTTTCTTTTTCCTTTTATTTCAGATTCTTTCTTGAGCTCTGTCACTTTATTTCTGAGCTTCTCTTTTTTTTTAATTTTAAAATTTTATTATACAGCAGGTTCTTATTAGTTATCTATTTTATATGTATTAGTGTATACATGTCAATCCCAATCTCCCAATTCATCACACCACCACCATCACACACACACACACACACACACCCCACTTTCCTGAGCTTTTCTAGTTCTGATTTTTTTTTCATGTCTTACGTAATTTTTTTAAGCTCTTTTTGAAATAGAAGCTCATTTTTGTCTCTCCTGTGAGCATATCTTTCTGGCATGCTTTCATTGTAGGATATAATTTTATTCCCTGTTTTTTCTTTTATATCTTTATTTTATTTACTTATTTATTTTTACTGTGGTAAGAACATTTAACACGAGATCTACCCTCTTAAAATTTTAAGTGTACAATACAGTATTGTTAACTATAGGAAATGTGTTGTACAGCAGATTTCTAAAACATATTCACCTCGTGAAATGGAAACTTTTACCCATGGAACAACTCCCATTTCCCCCTCTGCCCTGCTTCTCTGCATTTAACTATTTTTCTTTTTTTTCTTTTAATATTTATTTTATTTATTTATTTAGGCTGTACTGGGTCTTGGCTGTAGCACGCAGGATCCTTGTTGCAACACACAGGCTTCTTCAGTTGCGGCATGCAGACTTCTTAGTTGAGGCATGCGGGCTTCTTAGTTATAGCATGAGAACTCTTAGTTGCGGCATGCATGCGGGATCTAGTTCCCTGGCCAGGGATCGAACCCAGGCCCCCTGCATTGGGAGCGTGGGTTCTTATCCACTGGACCACTGGGGAAGTCCCAAGTTTAACTATTTTTGTTTCTCTTTCCTTATTGTAACTTTGTATGATATTCAACCCTCAACACTTTTCATCATTTCTTTTTATGAAACTAGTTTTCTTGAACTTGTAGGAGGAGGCTTGGTTCCGATAGCTCTTTTAACTTCACAGTCCTCTGTTTTTTGTTTTTTCCATTGTTTAAAAAATGGTGGATGGCTTTCAGAGATTTTCTGGCTCTTTCTACTCTGGCACTTATGTCCGGACCCTCTTTCCTTAATCTTGTTTTTCCCTGTCCTGCTCAATTTTGTTTCTATTCCCAGTACTTCCTCTTAAGTGTAGGGTCTGTCTTGGAAGAGAGCCCCAAAGGTCAAGTTTTGAGAGCTCAAAGGGACTAGATTGTTCCATGCCTGTAGGCCTTACTGTAGACCCCTTGCACTTACCCACTTTTGGAATAGCTTCAGCTTCTGTTCACAAACTGTCTCTCAGTACTTTCCAGGGAATACCTTTTGGCTGTTTTGTGCTTCTCTTCTCAAGTTCCTCAGACACCTCATTGCTTCCCTCTATTTTCTCTCACTTAGACACTGATAGAAAATAAGTCTGTGGGCTGTTTGGTGGTTTGTTTATGTCCTTGTATTTTGAGGTTTGCAGGGAGACTTTGTTAAATAGTTTTATTGTAGTTATTACCCATGGGTTTGGGGTTTGCTCTATAGCTGCTCTGCCTGTTTTTATGTGAAGATTTGCAAGGAATCAAAAATTTGCTGCCGGGCTTCCCTGGTGGCGCAGTGGTTGAGAGTCCGCCTGCTGATGCAGGGGCCATGGGCTCGTGCCCCAGTCCGGGAAGATCCCATGTGCCGCGGAGCGGCTGGTCCCGTGAGCCATGGCCGCTGAGCCTGCGCGTCCGGAGCCTGTGCTCCGCAACAGGAGAGGCCACAACAGTGAGAGGCCCGTGTACAGCAAAAAATAAAAATAAAAAAATTTAAAGAAATAAAAAAAAATTTGCTGCCACGACAGCTGCCATCTTCCCAAAATCATCTTCCTGGTAATTTAAATTCAGGGAGTGGTCATGTCTTTTTTTCCTAAAATCTTGACAAAAAACTTTCATTTCTTCTGAAATTATTGCCACTTAATGCCGTCCACTGATTGTATATAGATGTCACAAAATTCTGAACCTGTTGTTTTGCCCTGATTATTTCTTCATAGTTAAGAGAGCCTTTAAGAATCTATTAAAGATCCTTTGGGAAATTGTGAAAGGGTCATGGGATTGTCTTTCTGTTGCACATATACAAGTGTTAGTGCTTTGACTTTTAATGCTTTAGCTTTTTCCAATATTCAAAAGCTAACCTACATTGTGTACACCTAGGACCATTCTTAAATCATGGAGAAAAAATTGGGTTTAATAACAAGGATCCGATGCATGAAAGTAAATAATTGCAGTGTGAGACATACCCTTCTAGACATGGATTCTAGTACTGTGGGAACACAGAGTAGGAACTTTCCCCAATGAGTGGGATTGAGTGAGGTGGATTTTATAGTCATAATGGAGGCTTATTAATGGTGTGTCAGTACCTTTAACAACTCATTATCTCTGTTTTTTTCAAACTTTTCCTTTAGTAGTTCTTCATACACGTGGATTAGCATTAGGCTTTCTTTAATTGCAACTTCAAAAGAGCATGTTGTTCAGATGGAATTAAAATAATTGATGTTTAAAAGTTTCCTTTTAAAAAAAAAAAAGTTTCCTTTTGTGATAAAACTATTTTCCAAATATTTCTTAAGTAGAGAACTGAAATTTAGGAAGTGAAAAGATCACAGAGCAGAATGGAACATAGTATCTAACATAATATTCTTTACTTGAAAGTTAATGCTCAGTAAATTTGTTTTTAATGAATATCATATTTCACCCTTCAACTTTTTGTTCCATGTAGTTTGATTAAAATGTCTCCTTTGAAAAAAAAATGTCTCCTTTGTTTAATTGAAAAAACTTATCATGCAGTATAATTTGAGTATAATTTTACCTTTGTGTTTCTTGTCTAGTTGGCAGCAAGTTAGAGTCAGGTTGTACTTGCTTGAAGTATTCTGCTTAGGTGTGTTGAACCCATTGTTTCCTAGTCTCCTCTGGTTTTTTATTTAGTCTGGATTAAATACTTTATAATATAGAACTTTAGTGTTTATAAAGTGATTTCATGTCAATTGTTTCTTTTGAGCTGTTGACACAAATAACTACTGTAAAAAGAGGACATATAAATGTAATTGGAACATTGTGAGAGAGATTGAAAATCCCTAAGAGAAGTCCAGGTGGGAATTACATGGAGGAGTTGTCATTAAGTGAGGCCTTAAGTATTAGGGTTTTGACTGATTGGTGGTAGGGAGAGTAGACAACCCTGATGTTTAGAATAGCAGGAGGAAGCATATAAAGAAATGTACAGGAAGTATTTGAACAGGTTTGTCTAGTTTGGACTAACTTCATATGGAAGAGCATTAGGTTGAGGATGTATTGATAGATACTGAGTCAGATATATTGATGATAGTATGTAGCTTTTTTTGTTGTTATTCCTATGAAGCAATCTAGGTAGGATGACAACTAGTATACTAGTGAAGAGCATGAGCTCTGGAGTCATGTTATTCCCTGAGCTTATATCACAGTTGTGCCACTTCATGATTTGTGATGTGGGCACACTGTTTAATCTCTCTGCATCTGTTTCCTCATAAAATAGACATAATAGCAGTTGCCTGGTAGAGTTGTTACAAAGATTAAAAGAGTTAATACAAGTAAAACACCAGGTATCAATAAGCATTCAATGAATTTTTTTATGTAAGAAAGTACTAGCTCTCATTTACATAAATTATGTGTACATAATTTATACACACACTCACACATGTTGGAAATGTACATACAAGTAGGAAAGGTCTTACCATGTATATATCTACAGGAAAGCTAGTAATATTTGAATTTCAGTTTTGTTTTTGCGGTACGCCGGCCTCTCACTGTTGTGGCCTCTCCCGTTGCGGAGCACAGGCTCCGGACGCGCAGGCTTAGCGGCCATGGCTCACAGGCCCAGCCGCTCCGCGGCATGTGGGATCTTCCCGGACCGGGGCATGAACCCATGTCCCCTGCATCGGCAGGCGGACTCTCAACCACTGTGCCACCAGGGAAGCCCTGAATTTCAGTTTTTAATAGCACTTAGATTATTGTAGAACAAAAGTTCAACCATCTCAGTTTATAGATGTCACAGTTATGTAGTAGCAGAGCTGGAACCAAGATCTGTCAGACAATAAATATTTGAGCAGTAAACAAAACAGACAACTGTTTTGTCTGCCATTATGGAGCTTTCAGTCAGTTAGGAAAGATGTGTATTGAGCCATCTCAGGTGTGCCAAATGTTATTAAAAAGTATAGACAATTATGGAAGAAATGAACTTGGGGCCCTCTGTAGTCTGGGATGTTAGAGGAAGTCTCTCTTAAGATTTTTAAGCTGAAATACGAATGATAGCCGTTAGGGCTAGGTGAAATGTACATACAAGTAAGAATGAGAAGAAGAGTATTTTAGGCAAAGATAGTAGCATTTGTAAAGACCCTGAGGAAGGAGGAGAAAGCATGGCCTATTCAGACATCTCAAGTGGGGAGAACAAGGGAGAGTGACAAAAGATAAGGCCAGAGATGTTAGACAGGGGCTAAGTTATGCAGAGTCTCATACACCATGTTAAGGCCTTTGGACTTTGACCTAAGGGTCCCTTTGATGGGTTAAGCAAGAAAGGGACATTTTCAGTTTTGCATTTTATAAGATTATGCTGTATTATAGAAAACAAATTAGGAGCATCAGGCATAGATGCAGGGGGACTAATTTAGGAAGATATTATCAGAGCCACTGCGTATGTTTGTGCAGAACACAAACCGTAGGGGGTACCATTCATGTAGACTACCATTGTAGTGGTCTAGATGAGAGATGATGTTGACCTGGACTATAGTTGTGACTGTGAAAGTGGAGAAAGATGGGCAGATTTCAGGTTTAACGACTCCAAAATCTATCTCCAGACCAAACCTCTCTTCTGAACTTTAGATCTCATATATCCCAAATGCCCACTCTACTTAAGTATCTCACAGGTATCTGAAGCTCAACTGGTCAAAACAAAAAATACACACACACACACACACACACACACCACCACCACCACCACCAACACCAACATTGATCTACCTCCAAGAAGAAAAACAGCCATATTCTCTTTCAGTATTCTCTATATAGTATTATCAAATGGAACTAACATCCACTCAGTTGCTGATTCTATCTACTAGTAGTGACAACTAGCTGTAAATAGCTGCAGTTGATATGGCTACTTAGAATTCGGGTTTTATATTCCATATAAGTTTATTTAGAAACTTGAATGATTATTACAGTTAAGTATTACTACTTTCTAAAATGCTCTGGAGTTAGTCTATTTAGTAACATATACTTTCTAAAAAGTAAATTTATTTATTTATTTATTTTTGGCTGTGTTGGGTCTTCTTTGCTGCGGGTGGGCTTCCTCTGGTTACGGCAAGCGGGGACTTCTCTTGTTGCGGTGGCTTCTCGTTGCAGAGCATGGGCTGTAGGCGCACGGGCTTCAGTAGTTGTGGCACGTGGGCTCAGTAGTTGTGGCTTGCAGGCTGTAGAGCGCAGGCTCAGTAGTTGTGGCACACGGGCTTAGTTGCTCCGCGCCATGTGGGATCTTCCTGGACCAGGGCTCGAACCCATGTTCCCTGCATTGGCAGGCAGATTCTTAACCACTGTGCCACCAGGGAAATACCAATAATATATACCTTTAATAATTTTTAGCATAAATATATTTTACTTAAGTAAGGTTCATATAGGGTTAGTTTAGTCCTATTTTAAAGAGGGCTTAATTCTGTGTTAAGTTAATCATGCTTTTGTGTTGTTTTTAGAATTACATATAAAATCAGTATATTAAGTCAACCAGTATACAGTCTTAAGTTTTAATCTTGGTTTCCAAATTTGATATGGGGGTTATTAGTAAGGTAAGATATCATTGTCTGCCTTTATTAAATTTATTTTGATCATGAGTGTGCTTTTAAAAGATGCTTATTTTCAGTGGAACAATTCACTGTAGTTTTACTGCATGGCTGACTAATTATAGCTTATATTCAAGGCACTGAAAACCATATTACACATAAATAAATTTTGGTGATAAAAAATACCACCTGTTTGTATTCACATGCCAACCAAATTTATCTTTGTACTTTAGGACATTAGATCTGTTGATTTTCAGGTTTCTATAACTTTGTTCCTTTCAAAATAACTTTTCAAGTACAGTTACAAGGCTATCAAAAAACCAAAGTGCTGGGCTTCCCTGGTGGCGCAGTGGTTGAGAATCTGCTTGCTAATGCAGGGGACATGGGTTCGAGCCCTGGTCTGGGAGGATCCCACATGCTGCGGAGCAACTAGGCCCGTGAGCCACAACTATTGAGCCTGCGTGTCTGGAGCCTGTGCTCGGCAACAAGAGAGGCCGAGATAGTGAGAGGCCCGCGCACCGCGATGAAGAGTGGCCCCTGCTTGCCACAACTAGAGAAAGCCCTCGCACAGAAATGAAGACCCAACACAGCAAATAAATAAATAAATAAATAAATAAATAAACTTCTACCCCCCCCCCCCAACATCTAAAAAAAAAACCCAAAGTGTTTGTTGGCTAACTGGTCTCTATATGGTTTGTAGCACAGGTGACATTACTTCTAATTCTAGATGGTAAGGATATTTCTCTCCATTTGTGGTTTGTTTGTTTGTTTTTCTGTACTGTCAGTTTTTTTCAGCCTTTAACGCATTTTGGTTCAGATATGGCATTGATTGTAGTCCCAAAGATTGAGAAGATGGGTTTTCTCAGCTAGATTTACTCTGAAAGCTAGTAAGCGCTTTTTTTCTTTCACTATGTTTAGTAACATGTAAGGTAAACTAGTGCTATGTTTTAGATACTAATAGAAGTTTACAAATTATTTTGTCATGAACTTTTTAAAAACATTTATTAGAAATAGCTATTTTTCTCGACAGAGAAAACAATTTTCACTCAATTTAGATCTCTTATGGTACTATTTTTTTGAAACCAGTATTTCTCTGTGTGAAAGGCAGGGTTATGCGCTAGGGATTCATTGTTAAAATATATATATATATTTGGTCTTTATATGGAAAATATCATGTTTGTTTACTGGTTAGAAGCAGTTTTTTTTTTTAACTTATAAAGCTATTGCTTCATATTAACTTCTCCAAGAAACAAATGAACAACTGAGACTTTTTTGGCGCGTGGGGGGAGACAAGTGCTGTGACAATGTGTAGGGAACCTCTATATACTGTATACAAGTAGCACAAAATTGTTTAGGTAGACAGGGCATTTGAACCATGGTTACACGATGTATTTGGGCAAGTTAACGTAGGAGAAAAGTGGATTCAGTGGAAGATTACCACAACAGATCCCACTCCCCTCCCCAATTTTAGTGTTCTCTGCTTTTAGCAGGAGTTGGGGAAAGGTTTTTTCCCCCACTCAATTTTTTTTTTTTTTTTTTGCAGTTTGCGGGCCTCTCACTGTTGTGGCCTCTCCCATTGCGGAGCACAGGCTCCGGACGCGCAGGCTCAGCGGCCGTGGCTCATGGGCCTAGCCGCTCCGCGGGATCTTCCCGGACCGGGGCATGAACCCGTGTCCCCTGCATTGGCAGGCGGACTCTCAACCACTGCGCCACCAGGGAAGCACCCCCTCTCAATTTTATTTCTTTTTTTACCCCTATTTGAAAAACTGTTTCTCTATGAGACAAATCTTTGACCCTTTTGTATTCTGCGTCCTTCCCTCCCTTTCCCTTTCTTGACAGGAAAATGCAGCTGCACACATTTTTTGTTTAGAGACAATGAATGGATCACATGCTGTGTCACCTAAATCTATGACCAAGAGGCAGTTTTATCCCTAAGAGATCATAATGCTTCAGTTGTCCTGGATACATGACATCATGTAGCATTATAATCAAACATACGTCTTTTTGCAGTAGTACTTTTGGGATTTGAATCTACCCTCTAATCTCAATATTGGATTTTATGCGATGGACAGTATTTATGATAGAGAACCTTAAAACAAAGAATGTATTGTAGAAAAGGTTGTGAGTTCCTTTTATATGGCTTAATTTTCTTACCTCAGGGTTACCAAAGTTATCAGATAATTTGAGTTAATAGAATATCTTTATAAAGTTCTAGCATTAAACTTGTTACACAAAGCCTTGCAAATAGTATGTGCTCGATAAGTGTTACGCTATTATCACTACCAATGTGATAAATTAACAAGAAAATTGTTTTCCTTATTTAAAAATGAGGAACTCTTAAGATTTTGAAAATAATTAGTATCTGTAAACTGCTAAAATATTTTATGTTGAGCTTATTATAAGCTTATTATACTGCTGAATAAATCTAGGAAATATAGTACTGTGGCTTCCAGTCTTGAGTTATGGTATGTTTTATAATTAATTAATAAAAATGGTTTATTCCTAAGGAGGTGAAGGTGAGGAAAGGAGCGGGAAATTGAATGGAAATTCCTTTTATTATATCGTAAATCTTAATCAGAGACAAAGCTTAAATTACAGTAAAGAACTGAAGTAATTGCCAGGCAGTTCTGATAAAATTCACAAACATTTGCGATTTCTGTGTATGCCTTAACTCTGTAGTAGATTTTTTTTTTCCTATGGAAAACATTGTTTAGTCATGTGAGCTAAGTGAATGACAGCCTATTTCCCCTTGCTAGGGTTGTCTTAGACTGTCAAATGGTTTTTTATATTGGTTACTTTAAAGTGATTGGATGGGAAAGCCACAAATCTGAGAAGGGGCCTACTCTCTGGTTACTCTTTTCACACTTCTAAGATTATTTAATTTACTGATGACATTAAGTTCTTGGTGAGAGGTAAAATAGCAAGTCAATAGAAATAAAGTTTCCAGATGTCTTAAGACCATGTAAAAAAGCATAATTAGAAATTGTAAATATGTATAATTAAATACAACCAAATATCATACTCATTTGTCACATGCTTCAGGAATTTAGATGTTTAAAGTATTTATAATGAGACTGATTTTAAATAGGAAGCTAGACTAGTAGGGTGAAGACGGTGAGAAACAACTGTATCTGTAGGTCAGATGCTGCCGCATAGTTCCAGATTAATCATCCCGTGCTTTAAGTCTTCTTCGGGGCTTCTCAGTACAATTGCTCAAGAGCTGGTTTCAACTTCTTTCCAGTTCTAGTAGAACATAACAGATGGCATGCTTCCTTTTTAGTCCAGTGTAGTAAAATTTTTTTAGAAACAGCAAAATTGATTTTCCTCATTTATCCTTTCTGTGTAATGAGGACAGAAATATTCAATGATTGGCTCAAGGGTGCAGGGAAGAAATAAATTGGAATAAATTTCCTTTGGGATATCAAAAATTAACTATTATTTTATTTTGATGTCTTTTTTCAGTGCTATTTTTCATTTCCTAAAATGAATTCTTAAATAATATTATGGATTAAATCTAAATTTGTAACAATTAAAAAAGTATCTTGCAAACAATAACTTACGGATTTAGGGTTCTTAAGAACTATGATATAGGTAAGATAAAAACTTAATTAAAGTTGAAAAGTGTAACATGAAATTCAATAATATAATTTGAAAAGCACTTTTTAAAAGTATTAAACACAGTAGAACTGAATTAATTGCAATTATTTCTTATTTGCTATGGATTTATATTACTAAGGTATACATTAAAAAACTTTTATGTTCATGAGAATTGCTGGGCTGAGAGCCTGATTTTTTTGGGTTGTTAAATTTTATATACATGAGTCTATTTTTAAGGTACTATAGATGTTATCCTGAAATTTACAGTATAAATAATATAAGTAATATCTTAAAGAAATTATTTTGAATATTTTAACTTGGTAAGAATTCGGTAGATTCATGATAGATTCTGAACTAGTCAGATACAAATAAATATAACTATATATGTAGGTATTTATATTCCTGTGCTGTTTTGATTATAGCATTATATTTGCCACTGTATCTTTTTGTTATTGAGAATGTCATTACTAGTGAAAACTCAACATATTTTATTTCAGAGGTAATGTAGTTTTTTTTTTATATAAATTCTTTTGTTAGAATGTTAGCATTAGGCAGCTATTAATAAAGGAACTTAAAATCTTTTGGGGCCATTAATAACAAAAAACTAAAAAAAGTTCTGAAAGTTTATATGATTTAAATGCTTTTAGATTATTAAACTAGAAAGATTTGAAGAAAGGTTCTGTCATGTGGTATGATTGGTAAAAGACTGACATACATAAAGTTCATGGAAACAGAATAAGGAAGTGAAAGTCGCATCATAAAGAAAATGATGAAACTGTTATTGCAGCACTCTTCTGAGAAGTCCTAATTTCTGCCTCACCAGAGGGTGTCACTGGTCATAAAGGAGGCCCATCCTTAATACTAGAATTTTTTTTTAATTTCTTCAAAACACAAAGTATAGTTACTGATTTTATACCCTAATTTTTTTGTGTTCGAGAGATATAACATATATAAATCTACTACTTTAGGAAGAAAGCTAATAATAATTTAAAAATTAATAACAGTAATAATAATTACCATCTCTATAGCTAGTATTTATTGTGTACTTACTCTCTACCTTTGTTCTAAGTCCTTTATATTTATTCTCATTTAATTTGTACTAACAATCTTATGAAAGTAGGTACTGTTAGAATTCTTCGTTGATAGGTCTTATAGCCTGTTGAATGGCAGACCTGGAATTTGAACCCAGGCAATATCTCTTCACAGCTCATGCTCTTTAGCCCTCTGCTTCACTGCCACCAGATGTGATTCTAATGTTAATAATAATGATTTAGATTTCACTTTTATGACTTTATAATATGAAATTGCCTTATCTTTCACAATTTTAACTTCAAATGTACTGCCTCCCCAACTTTCTGTTTAGTACCTTCTAGTATTACATATATATATTCCTTTCTCAAGGAAGAAGCCTTTCATTTTATAGTTGTACACTGTTTTACCATAGAATCTAACACCTATGACAACGGAGCCATGAGTGTAGTAGGAGTAAAAGGTTTCTTCTTGAAGCATCTTAGAAAAGGACAAGGAGAGATTATTCTGAATAGTGTATCTCTTATACTTTGCTTTCTCTATCTTTTATCCACATTACCAGATGTAGAGATATTATAATCATAATCCAATATAGTTTATATGTTAGCTTTGGAATATATTTTAAATTCCTATATACATTTAGATATTTCTGACATTTTAGAATTTATAATATAATATTGTCAGGAAATTGCTTATTCTGTATCCTCAACTATTAAACTACAAGTAGACAAAAAGGGGTTCCTAAGTATTTGGGGGGAAAAATTACAAAGTTGATGCATTAAATTCATGTACCTTAAGGTGCATTATCATATCTTATATGAAATTCTAATGAAATTTATCTGGATTTCCAGTCTATAGCAGATAATGCTTCTATAATTGTATTTCCATGTTTTAGAAATCCAAAGTGCTCCGAAAGCCAAAAGTTTTCTCTTAACCCATGTAGTGTTAAAACATGATCTGAACTGATATAAGACTATTGATGGTCTTTATTTACTCCCTTCTTACTGTGAATATACATTTTTCTGCAGAAACATTAACATTTTTATTATGGGGTCCTGCCTCAGACCTCACTGACACACTGTATAACATATCACGTGTGCATTGTAGTCCCTTTCTAACATCCAGAATATTCTGAATTCTGAAATATATCTGCCCTCAAGGATTTTAAGTAAGGGATCATATACCTGTATAGTCAGGTACAGTGACTACAGTACAACTGAGGACTAGGATATAGAACTAGGAAGATTAATCCAGTAACTCAAGCATAACAAATGTGAGACCTTTGAGTGTGAAGCAGTATTTGTAACTGGAATAATATATGGATCCCTTTTAAAGAAAATAATTATATATCCCATTTTTAGAATCACTGACTTTAGTTTCTGAAGTAAGTTTATTTTTAAGTCTTTCGTTTTTCTCTTTATATTGTTATTGAAATGAAAACACAAAATGAAAATTTGCAAATTTGTGGCCCCCAGAGTTTATCCATGGCACACACTTATTGAGAAACACTGAGAAAGTGGCAAATAGTCCTATATACTTGAGCAATCCCTATAAGTATTATTCTTTACCAAATCTTTGTTTATAATAGCTTGAATCATAGTTAAGGGGTTAAAATACCTTTCCTTTATTTAAAGTATGATTTTTTAAAGGGATGAGAAGAAGTAACCTCTTGGGGAAAAAAATGTACACACAGTTTTTGATTACCACCTTTCACCTCCAAGGAAATGTCTTCTACCTACTGCCAGTTGGGAATCACTGTCATAACAAGCAACTCTTAGTGATAGGAGTAAGTGAAATTCCTCAAGTGTGTGGAGGCAGAAGAAACTTAAGAACCAGTGCTCTAAAATACGGGATAATGTAAGTTAGAGAAGAACCAGTGCTCTAAAATATGGGATAATGTTCTTTAGAGATATTGCCATCAGAAACTAATGTAAACATCCGTTTCCAGCGGCATGGGGAACTAAGTACCCGGACGAGTCTTTCTGCTGAAAACAACCTAAAATGCTGGACAAAATGCATCAGTGCTCTGGCACAAAAGTAAAGAATATTTAGACTGAACACTAATTGGAAACCCAGTGAGGTAAGCTGAGTACTGAAGCTGGCTATTTCCTTGAGGGTATTTACCAAATCAAGTGAGCTTCTGTTTTCCTGGCCTTTTGGGGGCTCAGGGATCAGGAGGCAAAGCCCAGAGCCACCAGAGTAAAACATTTAGCAGTCTTCTCCAGTAATAGCCCTTTTTCCATAGGGGTATATACCTTCTAGGTGTAAGAGTGATCTAGAAATTCTTTCCCAACAAAGAAAATTATCTTTCTATAATATTGCTGCTAACAGGAAAAATAAAAAATCTCTACTGAAAATTTGTTACCACAATCCAGCCCTCACGCTGGTTTGCAGCCTGAATTCACACTAGACCTCAAGCTAAGAGTTTTATTTTATTTTATTTTTTGTTTGTTTTGTTTTGTTTTAATATTTATTTATTTTTGGCTACTTTGGGTCTTCGTTGCAGCATGGGGGATCCTTCGTTGCGGCGAGCAGGCTTCTCTCTAATTGTGACACGTGGGTTCCAGAGCACGTGGACTCTGTAGTTGCAGCACACAGGCTCTCCAGTTGTGGCACACAGGCTTAGTTGCCCCGTGGTATATAGGATCTTAGTTCCCTGACCAGGGATTGAACCTGCATCCCCTGCATTGGAAGGTGGATTCTTAACCACTGGACCACCAGGGAAGTCCCCTCTGCCCTATTCTTTTCTCTCTTTGCTTTTCTTACCTTTTTCCACTTCCTCACTTTCTATACTTCGCATTTGAATTCTGTTATAAGAATTTTAAATGATCCTGGATTGTTACTACTCCCAGGGGCCTGACAGAAGCAGCACAAATCATCATTGTCAGAGAATTCCTGTTGGTAAAGTTACAATGAAAATGAGTTGCTTAAAATAAAAATTTACAAGCCATCTAAGGAAACAGGGCACAATGTAAGAGAATCAGTAGAATCAGACCTACAAATGGTTCACATCTTGGAATTATCAGGTGTAAAATAGAAAATAATTATATTTAATATGTTCAGTGAAAGCTTAAAAATGAGGAAAAGAGCAAACAAACATTTTGTAGAAGAATCAGAAGTTCTAGAAATGAAAATATACAGTAACTGAAATTAGAATTCAAGGAATAGGTAAAAGCAAATAGACCCCATTGAAGAAAAAATGATACGATAAACGTGGGACTTCCCTGGTGACGCAGTGGTTAAGAATCCACCTGCCAGTGCAGGGGACGTGGGTTTGAACCCTGGTTTGGGAAGATCCCACATGCTGTGGAGCAACTAAGCTCATGCACCACAACTGCTTAGCCTGTACTCTAGAGCCCATGAGCCACAACTACTGAAGCCTGCGTGCCTAGAGCCCGTGTTCCACAATAAGAGAAGCCACTGCAGTGAGAAGCCTGTGCACCGCAACTCAGAGTAGCCCCTGCTCGCCACAACAAGAGAAAGCCTGCGCAGCAATGAGGACCCAACGCAGCCAAAAATAAAATAAATAAGTAAATAAATTTAAATGAATTTAAATAAATAAACATTCCAATTACATCAGTTAAAAAAAAAAAGATAAACCTGAAGAGATTCAGAATGCAGTACAGAGAGACAATAAAGTGGAAAATATAAAAGAGGTTAATAAAGGGAAAATTTTTAAGAGAAAACACAGAACACTTTCAAAGGATTATTAGGTTTCAATAACATAATGGAAATAGAGATCATGAAATGATGTACTCAGTGAAAATAAATCTAGAAGCTGTGACCTACTCTAGTTCAACCCAGAATTCTACAGCTAGCAAAAAATAACTTTCAAGAACAAGGGCAAAATAAAGACATGCTCAGAGAAATCCGAAAGTTCACTAGCAGACCACTTTTTTTTTTAACTGAAGTATAGTTGATTTACAGTGTTGTGTTAATTTCTGCTTTTTAGCAAAGTGATTCAGTTACATGTATTCTTTTTCATATTCTTTTCCATTATGGTTTATCACAGGATATTGAATATAGTTCCCTGTGCTATATAGTAGGACCTTGTTGTTTATCCATTCTGTATATAATACTTTGCATCTGCTAACCCCAAACTCCCACTCCATTGCTCCCCCATCCCCCTAGCAGACCATTTTAAGTAGAAGGAAAATGGTCATTGAAAGTCTGAGATTCAAAAAGGAATGATGATCAAAGACAGTGGTAAGCGTATGTTAATAAAGTGTAAGTTAATTTTTTAAAAACTGTATAAACAATAATAATAGTGTCTTATGGGATTAAAAAAACTGAAATAGCAGTTGTTTTAGTTATTTACTAATTGTCAGTTTATTTTATAAACTGGGGAGAGGTGATTGGAACTAGTATCCAAAAGATCTTTTTGTTACTCAGGAGAAGATTAAAAGTAACTTTGGATTTTGATGAGTATGTGTGATAAAAATGTTATGGTAATGGGCTTCCCTGGTGGCGCAGTGGTTGAGAGTCCGCCTGCTGATGCAGGGGACACGGGTTTGTGCCCCGGTCCGGGAAGATCCTGCATGCTGCTGAGTGGCTAGGCCTGTGAGCCATGGCCGCTGAGCCTGCGCATCCGGAGCCTGTGCTCCACAAGGGGAGAGGCCACAACAGCGAGAGGCCCCGTGTACCGCAGGAAAAAAAAAATGTTATGGTAACACTTTAGTAATAGAAATAAATATATAACTTCCAAACTAGTAGATGATAAAAAATGGAACCAGAAAAAAATAATCCCAAAGGAGGCAAGAAAAGAGAGAAAGACACAGTGTGGAACAACAGATAAGATGATAGAAGTAAATCCAAATATATCTATACCTTATATTTTAAAATGTTCAGCTATATGGGGTTTAGTCCAGACTACAAAGAAACAAAAGGAAAACATGTTGTAAGTAAAATGATGGAAAAAGATATACCAGGCAAATGTTAATGGAATGAAAGCTGGGATATCATTTGAAATAGATTTTAAGACAAGTAGAATTACTAGAGATAAAAAAAAGAATTGAGGGCTTCCCTGGTGGCGCAGTGGTTGAGAGTCCACCTGCCGATGCAGGGGACACGGATTCGTGCCCCGGTCTGGGAAGATCCCATATGCCGCGGAGCAACTGGGCCCGTGAGCCATGGCCGTTGAGCGCGTCCGGAGCCTGTGCTCCGCAATGGGAGAGGAAGAATTGATATGTAATGGAAAATGTTTCATTTCGCCACGAATGTTTAGAAGTTTTAATTGTATGCAACTAATAACCAAAACCACAAATAAAGCAAAAATTAATACAACTACCAGGAAAAATTGATAAATTTCACCAGTATAGTGGGAGATTGTAATATATCTTCCTCATTAATTGGTAAAGAGAGCAGACCAAAAAAAAAAAAATCAGGAATATAGAAAACTTAATGTAATTAACAAGCATGATCCAACGGACATATATTGCACCCAGTCACTGTGGAAACATCAGCTGAATCATCATGAAAATCAACCACATACTGGACCATCTAGTAAGTTTCAACAGATTTCAAAGGATTCGTATCCTATAGATCAATTCATTTAAGTTAGAAATCAGTAAGAAGAAAAATCACATGGAAATTAAGATATTTTCGTCTAAATAACTCATGTATGAAAGAAGAAATGTTAATGGAGCTTGGACTGCCCTTTGTCTGGGAGATGTTAGGTCATCCCTCAATTTTGTTTGTGGCAAACACAACCCTGAGAAATGGCCCACATAAAGGCCTTTCAGTCTTGGCATACCTGGTGAGAATGTTAGAGATGCTAAGGGCCAATGATGAATTGGTTCTTCCAGCAGGAAAGAGAAAATTTTTAACAAATAATGCTGGAACAGATGTGTATCCATATGTAAAAAAATGAAATTGAGTAAAAAATATGTACATAACTTTTTTTATGAATTGAAGACCTACTGTGAAAGGTAAAAGCTATAATACATTTAGAAGACAGTATGGGATAAAAGCTCTATGAATTTGGTGTACAGAAGGAATTATTTTTTTAAAAATAAATTTTATTTATTTAATTTTGGCTGTGTTGGGTCTTCGTGCTGCGTGTGGGCTTTCTCTAGTTGCTGTGAGCGGGGGCTACTATTCGTTGCAGTGCGCGGGCTTCTCATTGCGGTGGCTTCTCTTGTTGCGGAACATGGGCTCTAGGCATGCAGGCTTCAGTAGTTGTGGCACGTGGGCTCAGTAGTTATGGCTCGTGGGCTCTAGAGCTCAGGCTCAGTAGTTGTGGTGCATGGGCTTAGTTGTTCCGCGGCATGTGGGATCTTCCCAGACCAGTGCTTGAACCCATGTCCCCTGCACTGGCAGGCGGATTCTTAACCACTACACCACCAGGGAAGTCCCCAGAAGGAATTCTTAAATGAGAAATAAACTATGGTAACCATAAAGAAAAGGGTTAATGCACCCTATTAAAGTTAAGAACTTTTTCATTAATAGGCAACTAATAAAAAGACAAGCCACCTAAATAGGGAAAGATATTTGCATCACATATAAGGATTGGTATCCAAACAATACAAATGACTTCAACAGACACTTAATAGAAGAGGGAATCTAAATAGCAAATATATATATATATGTTTGCCATATATATACACTTGACTTTTATGTTTCTTTTGTATATGAAGAGATATTCAACCCCATTACTTATATGGGAGATGCAAATTAAACCACAAGGAGTTACAATTTCATAGTCATCAGGTTGGCAAAAAATTTTTTTTTGATGAGTACATGGAGCAAACAAAATACACATACATTCCTGGTAGCAATTTGTCATTATCAGTTAAAATTGAAGAAAAGAATACTCTGTGACCCAATAAGTCCACTCCTTCACATATATTCTGCTTTTAGAATTTCAGAAAATTTATTTACAGTTGTGTTCCAAGGGATATGAACAAGGATGTCCATAACAATACTACTTGTAATAGCCCCAAACATAAACATAAATAAATATTCTTAAGAGTATAATAAATTGTGGTATGTTCATAAAGTAGAATATAAGTCATCTGTAAAAAGAATGAATTACTGCTGCAATAATGTTAATGAATTTGGTGGGGGGAAAAACGAGTTTTAGTACAACTCAATTTTACGAGATGTGTGAAAAACTTAGAGGCTAAATAATATAATATTTAAGGATTCTAACTATAAAGGAAAAATTTGTTTGCTTAATCTTTGATACAATCAATTAAAAATGTGGATAAATTAAGTCATAAAATCTATGTGGTTTTAACCAACATTTTGTGTTTAGGAGGTTCCTTAATTATTTCAGGTTAAAAAAAGCTATCACTGTGACACCTCTAATACCTTGTAATTTGGCACCTTGTACCTTAGATGACACTGAAAATTCTCTGCTGCCTTAGTTTCCCTTCTCTTACTTATTACTCTCTGTCAAGCATTTCCTCTCAGACCAGTGTTAATACAAACCTAAGCAAAAGTGCTCTCCTCTGACCTTTTGAGAAGTGATCTGAGAATTCCAATATGGAATCTTATTATGTTTTTCTTGCCCTGGAGTTGAGTGTCATTGTAGCATTGAACATAATATGCAGACATGCAGTTCTCTGTTGGACAGCTTTGGAGATGCATGAGCTGCATAGCTGTGGGAAAAAATGGTGCATTTTAATCCTGAGCTGTCTTCTCAAGATGCTGCCATGGCCGTCATACAGTGAAGCTCTAGACAGGGGCTCCAGAGTGATTGTACTGGGTTTATTTGAACTCTCCACTTTGAAAATTCTCCTTGTGAGAGGAAATTCTGTCCTTTCCTGAAATGTAGATTTGGAGTCTTAACACAAATGTGTACTTTGCTAAATCGTCTTGTACATTTACATGCCTTTTTTTTGTACCAATATCTTGGTTTTGGAAATCTGTTTGTAGTGGATGTATTCATTATTTGGGTTATGTTATTTATACACCTAAGAAATTAGGATACATTTTCATATCCCACATTTTATTTTCTAGGCCTTAAGTGCCTATTTTGAGTGACATTTATTATGTGTAACAGTTAAACTTGGTTTGTTGAAGTATTGTTCTTAAAAGATCACTAAAAGGAAGTGTTATCAATACATCAGTAGCCCAGATTTCCTTTTATTTCTTTACTTATTTTGCTTTATGAAGCAAACTTCCATGCACATTATTAATTATCTGCTATCGAATGCTTTCAGTTCATTTTAAGAAGTAGTTTCATAAAAATTTAAAACAAACTTTTCTTGATTTTGGTGTAAAATATACAGACCTTTCTGTTGTAATGTTACATATTATGTATTTCTGAGAACACTGAAATTGTGCAGAGCTGATGGTTCGCACCCAAAACATGCAAAGCTTTGTAATCAGAACACTAATAAAAATAAGTCTTAATAAGAACACTAGAATATTTAAAAAGATATATTAACTCTGTTACATATAAAGAAATACTACAGTCCACTTAAGGTTAAAAAACAAGAGATGAAGGTAGCCTGGTGGAAGGGTGTGCAAGGAAGGGTTGAAGCTACAGGGTTATGGAGGCCAGAGTGAAATGCATAAAGATTTGCAGAGAAGACTTCATTAAGTATTTTCAAGACAATGCGTGTGACCAGACTGTGCCAAGAGGAAGAACATGGGTTGAATGAGAATTGTGTACAGTACTGTATTTTCAGCAGCTTGCTGCTTTCCACTGTGTTAGCTTGTTTGGGGTTCAGCTCTTACTATTTAGTAGTGCAAAGACATAGGCTGGGAAAAATCATGTACAAACCAATGTGACTTTCACATTGTACTAAAATCTTTCCCCTACTTACCAGTGAACTAATTTGTGTTACAGAAAAGCTTAATAACAAAATAAACTGTACTAAGAATGAGAGGTGGCTTCTGTTTTTGACTAGAGGTCTTTGATCAGTCTGTGACCTTTTTGTGATTTTGTTTCTTGTGAAATGGAAATACTACAACTAAAAAATAGTCTAACACAGTCTTTTCCCCCTTGAGTATATTGTTTTAACTTTAAACTATAAAAATAATAAACACCTTAAAGAAAAACCGGAAAATATAACAGAGAAAAAAATTACCAAGTTACTAATATAAGGCACTGTTAGCTTTCTGTATATTTTCTACTTTTTCACCAGTTTTTAATAAGCTTTTTTGTTTACTTCACAATCTTCAAGACAGTCATTTTTAATGACTACTAAATATTAAATACATGTACTTTTACTTAGCTATTTCTCTATAATAAAATATGTAAGCTGGGGCTTCCCTGGTGGCGCAGTGGTTGAGAGTCCGTCTGCTGATGCAAGGGACACGGGTTCGTGCCCTGGTCTGGGAAGATCCCACATGCCGCGGAGCGGCTGGGCCTGTGAGCCATGGCCGCTGAGCCTGCGCATCCAGAGCCTGTGCTCCGCGACGGGAGAGGCCACAACAGTGAGAGGCCCGCGTACCGCAAAAAAAAAAAAATACTGGAATTTACAAATAAATAATAAATTTATAGTAAATATAATTTTGCTAGTAACGAATTTAGTTTGTTACTAAGGAATATTATCTTTTTAGTATGATATACTATAAAAATACTAGAAATTATTTATGGTAAGTATTTCAGATTTGAGGAAAGGGTTTATTTGGAATTATTATTTGAGCTTTATTTTAAATTTGGTTATTGTTTGTATTGAGCCATATGTATGACTGTTAATTACAGTGAAGTCATAGATCCATAAAATGAATAGATTATAGAGTTTTATAATTCAAAGAAATAATTGTTCATTTTTAATAACAGTAAACATTACTTATTAGGCAGTTACTAAAGCCTAGGGACTTTAATAAGTATTCAAAATACATTACTTAATTCTGTTAATATCACCTGTACATATTGTGCTATAGTGCTGCATTTTATTTGCCGTCATTTCAAATAACATGAAATAAGTTCTGTTCCTTGTATAGTAACCTTTAGCATCTTTGTTATACAGATATTGTGCTTAAATATTATGTGGGATATTGATTGCAAAATTTCTCTGATTTGGGGCTATTTAAATATGTATTTCTTTCTTCCATGAGTTTACGAATCTTAAGTATTACATTGACTGATAATTGTTTCTTTTGTTGCAGAACTGTAAGAGTAAATGGGTCCAATAATTGGAATGACTCCAGAAAAGAGAGCTGAAACTCCAGGAGCTGAAAAGGTTGCAGGATTAAGCCAGATTTACAAAATGGGAAGCTTGCCTGAAGCTGTTGATGCTGCCAGGCCAAAGGCCACTCTAGTGAACAGTGAGTCAGCAGATGATGAACTCACAAACTTGAACTGGCTTCACGAAAGTACTAATCTCCTAACAAACTTCAGCTTTGGAAGTGAGGGTCTTCCAATTGTTAGTCCATTGTATGACATAGAGGGAGATGATGTGCCATCCTTAGGACCGTCGTGCTATCAGAACCCAGAAAAAAAATCAGCAACTTCAAAACCCCCATACTCCTTTAGTCTTCTCATTTATATGGCTATTGAACAGTCTCCAAATAAATGTTTGCCTGTCAAAGAAATTTATAGCTGGATACTGAACCGCTTCCCATATTTTGCAACCGCACCAACAGGCTGGAAGAATTCTGTTCGACATAATCTATCCCTGAATAAATGTTTTCAGAAAGTGGAAAGAAGCCATGGCAAGGTCAGTGTTTATGAACATTGCTATATTTAGGGAGGTGGGGGAGAATTAACATGGAGATCGTAACATATGAGGAAATCAGAGGAAGACAAAAAATAGTCAGATTACTTCAGCTTGAGGTTAATTATATTCACCATTTGCTTTCATTTGAGAAGTTTAAAAATTTCTTCAGTATTGATATAAACCTAGCAGAATTATTTTCAATCTACTGTAGGTACATAAATTAGGGTTTATTTATTATTATTTTCTCTCTTTTTAAAAAATTTTTAATAATTGAAGTATAGTTAATTTACAGTGTTGTGTTCGTTTCAGGTGTACAGCAAAGTGATTCAGTTATAATTAGTTTTTTTTAATGTTCTAACTTTCTATTCTTAGTTTCTGTAATGTTCTTGTCACTATATTTATGTATTATTCTTATTTATTCAATGTGACCATCTCTGCCTTATAACTGGAGTGTGGATCATTTACATTAATGTAACTGATATGGTTGGATTTAAATCTGTCATTACATTATTTTTTTTCTATTTGCTGTATCTGTTCCCTTTTCTCCACTTTTCCTGCCTTTTTGTCAATTGAGTATTTTTTTTTTTTTTTTTTTTTTTTTTTTTTTTTTTTTTATGCGTTACGCGGGCCTCTCACTGTTGTGGCCTCTCCCGTTGCGGAGGACAGGCTCCGGACGCGCAGGCTCAGCGGCCATGGCTCACGGGCCCAGCCGCTCCGCGGCATGTGGGATCCTCCCAGACCGGGGCACGAACCCGCGTCCCCTGCATCGGCAGGCGGACTCCCAACCACTGCGCCACCAGGGAAGCCCTCAATTGAGTATTTTTTTATGATTCAATTTTATCTCTTCTATTGGCTTACTAGCTACTCTTTTTTTTAAAAACTCATTGCTATACAGTTTTCAGTATATATTTTTAATTTATCACAGTCTACCTTCAAATAATTTTAATTCACTTATTATCTGGCCTTTTACAGAAAAAGTTGACTAATCCTGATGCCCTATCTGGATCAATTCCTTTTTCCCAAGAAGTTGATTTAACATTTCTTATAGTTTGGGTCTACTAGCAATGAAATATTTTTTTTAACCTTTTTGTGGAGGATGGGTATGGAATTCTAGGTTGACAGGTTTTTTTTTAAGTACTTTAAAGACATTACTCTCTTCTGGCTTGCATAGTTTCTGAAGAGAGGTCTGTTACGATTCTTATCTTTGTTGTTCTGTTTGTAATTTTTTTTTCTTACTATCTGTCTTCAAGATTTTTCTCTTTATCACTACTTTTTAGCAGCAGACTATGATGTGCCTAGGTGTGTTTTTCTTTATTTTTATCCTGCATTGGTTTCTCAGAGGTTCTTGGATCTGTGGTTTGTTGTCATTCATTAAACTTAGAATTCTTTTTCCTCATTATCTCTTCAGATATTTCTTGTGGTTCACCATCTACTTCTGGGCTCCAAGTAAAAATATATTAGACCATTTGCTATTGTCTCACCTCTTGGTTGCTCTGTCCCTCTTCCTACTCTTTTCTTTCTTTGTTTCAGTTTGGATAATTTCTATTGATCCTTCTATAGTTTGTGGGGTTTTTTTTTTTGAATATTTGAATTTTGTTTTATTTATTTTTTATACAGCAGGTTCTTATTAGTTATCTATTTTATACATGTTAGTGTATATATGTCAGTCCCAATCTCCCAGTCTTTCTATAGTTTTATTCTTTCCTCTGTTGTGTTCATTCTGCTGATTAGCCTGATAAAGTCTTCATATTTTTTAAATATTTTCATTTGCCTTTTAAAAAGTAGTCACCATATTTTTGTTAAAATTTCCCGCTAGATCTTTAAGCATATTAATCATAGTTATAGTGTTTGTCTGATAACTTCAATATCTGGTCCATCTCTGGGTCTGGTTTTGTTGATTGTTTTATCTCCTGCTTTTGTGTGTTGCATAATTTTGGATTAAGTGGCAGCCATTGCTTGTTAAAGAATGGTAGAGACTGAGGTAAATAATATTTCTATCCAGAAATAGATATTCCTCTACTTCTGTCACATTGTTAGTATGAACAGGTATTGGTCAATCTAGTAAATAATTGAGCTGGGTTTGGGTTTTGTGGTTGTCATAGTTACCTTCAGTGTACCATAGTCTTCACATTCCTACAGAGATGGACTGTTGATGCTTTGTACTTAGTGTGCGGCCTGCAATGTCAGGTGATGTTTCTCAGCATTTCTGCTCCAACTCCATCTTTCAGTTTGTGACGCATTTAGAGGTGAGAGGAGTTGAGTATTTCTCTCTGTACTCTTGCCCCTTCCTTAGCAATAGATTGCTCTTGCTTGTTACTTGGTGCAAAGTTCTTAGTGTGAACAGGGTGGGTTTCTTGGTTCTTCTGCTCCAGTTTTAGTCTTAATCAGACTCTGTACACCTGTGCCTCAAGAGTGGGACTTTCCTTGTCTCCTGCATGAGCGGACAGTCTCTCCCATTTACTCAGAGTGGAGTCTAGAGCTGCACTCATCAATAGCCAACTACCTACATATGGCTAGTGGTTGGCATATTGGATAGCACAAAATAGGATATTTCTGTCATTGTATAAATTCCTACTGGACGGCACTGTTCCAGCACTCAGGCCAATTTCTTTCTCATTCCTATCATGGTGGGTAGATGTTGCCTAATATCAGTGGGAAGTTCTAGGTTCAAGTGAGTGACCATTTCCCAGCAGCAGCAGATCTCTGCTTTGTATCTTTGAAGGATTTGGGCATGAACAGATTTCCTGCCCTTCTAATGGCATGTAGTATTGAATACATTGCCTAGTGTCAGTAAAATGTGAAGATAGCTGGGTTTTGTACTTTTCTCCCAATAGCAGCCATCCTTTCCCGGGGACTGGGGTGAGGAGTATACTTTGCCTCTTTCTCAGCGGCAGACTGCTTTTGCTTGGTATGGAGCTTTGTCCAGGGTTTAGGCAGGTTTTGTGCCTCTGCCACAGTGACACCTGATCTCACCTTCTGCTCATTCAGGGCCTGGAGCATGAATGGGCTTTGCCTGATATCTTTGCTCCAGCCTCAGACCGTGGTAGGTTCTGCACATCTATCTCCGTCTCCAAGGGTGTCTTCCTTCGGTCTCCTGCCTGCCTACAGTTTTGAGTATTTTTTTTCTTGCCTTTTATTGTGACTGCCACTTCTTCCATGGTCTACCAAATGTGAAACTGTTCATATGTTTTGTCTCTCCTCACAGGACCTGTCATACTTCAAAATTCAATTATTTCTGTTGTCTTGCAGCCTTAGATCTCAGATAGGCTCATAAAAAATTACGGTTATGTAGGCTATTTTGTTTTTTAATTTTTTTTTTTTAATTAATTTTTTTATAATTTAGTTCTGGCTGTGTTGGGTCTTCATTGCTACACATGGTCTTTCTCTAGTTGTGGCAAGCGGGGGCTACTCTTCGTTGCAGTGTGCAGGCTTCTCAATGTGGTGGCTTCTCTTGTTGTGGAGCATGGGCTCTAGGCCTGCGGACTTCAGAAGTTGTGGCACACCGGCTCAGTAGCTGTGGCTCGCAGACTCTAGAACACAGGCTCAGTAGTTGTGGCGCACGGGCTTAGTTGCTCCGCGGCATGGGGATCTTCCTGGTCCAGGCTCGAACCCATATCCCCTGCATTGGCAGGTGGATTCTTAAGCACTGAGCCACCAGGGAAGTCCAGTTTTTTTCTTGTTAGGCTGGGAGTGATGTTCTTTTATGGCTTTCTATACCCCAAGTGGTAGCAGAAATCTCCTATTCTTATTTAGAATAAAAGTTAAAAGGACAAGTACTTATATTTTTTGGTAACTGAAGGATTTTATAGGACAGTGCTGTTCAAACTTGAATGTACCTACTGATCATCTGGGAATCTTGTTAAAATACTGATTCTGCTTCAGCAAATCTAGGATGGGGACTGAGGCTCTTTCATTTCTAACAGGCTCCCAGGTCATCCTGATGCCTCTAAATCCATGGACACACCCTGGGTAGCAAGACATTTGGACACATCATCGTCTTATAACTAACTTAAAGGAGCTTATTAGTTATCTATTGCTATGTAATAAATTGCTGTGTAACACATTCTGTACTACACATGGAACATTTATGGAGGGCAACTATGTGGTTAGGCCATTAAACAAAGCCTTAGCAATTTCAAAGGATCATTCTCTGTTATAGCCAGCCTCCAAGATGGCCCCCAAATGAGCCCCACCTTTTGGTATTTGTGCCCTTGTGAAGTCCCCTCCAATACTGCAGAGGGCTGACTCATGTAACCAAGAGGATATTGTGGAAATGATGAAGTGTGCCTTTTGAATCCAGGTTATAAAAGACATTATGGTTCCCATCTTGGATTCTTGGCTAATTAGCTCTATGGGAAGTCAGCTGCTATATCATACAGACACTTATTTCAATAGCCCTGTGGAGAGGCCCCTGTGGCATGGAAATGAGGCCTCCTTCCAATAGCCATATGAGTGAGCCATTTTGGAAGCAGATCCCCCTGCCCCAGTCAAACTTTCCTTTCAGACGACTGAAAGCATTGGAAATTTTGGATGTATCCTTTCCACCGTGCATTATTAGGTTTTATTTTTTGAACTGTATCCTTAATTCTTTTCTAGTTTTAGACCTATTGTGTTTATGCTTATGATGGGATGTAAAAGGGGAACTGTCTACTAGATATTTAGAAATATGATACAGGAATGGTAGTGATGTTATGGTATTAAAGCTCTAAGTTTAAAGACCTCAGCGTTGATTTTCAGTAGAAGAGTCTAGGAAAAGTATGGTATAATGGAAGCCAGGGAGAGTCAGTTTAAGTGTGAATGAGCGACAGTGTCAAATGCTGCAAAAAAAAAAAAAAAAAAAAAAACAACTTGAAAATGATGAACTAAGAAGTGATTGAGACAAGTAGCAGCCAAAAGATTAGAATTAAAAATATATGGGGCTTCCCTGGTGGCACAGTGGTTAAGAGTCCGCCTGCCGATGCAGGGGACATGGGTTCGTGCTCCGGTCTGGGAAGATCCCGCATGCCGCAGAGCGGCTAGGCCCGTGAGCCATGGCCGCTGAGCCTGTGTGTCCGGAGCCTGTGCTCCGCAACGGGAGAGACCACAACGGTGAGAGGCCCGCGTACCGAAAAAAAAAAAAAAAGTTTAAAAAAAATATATGAACAGTGGTTATTTCTATTGTGGCCACTTTCGAGCTACCAACATTATGTCATTAAATGCGAAGTGGATAGAGGATGTTTACAGTCAGCAGCACACCGCTGTATGTAAGGAACACATACAATCCAATAAGAAAAAGAAAACCTGATAGGAAAATTAACAAAAATATGAACAGGGGCTTCACAGAGGAGGAAATACACATGGCCATAAACATATGCAGAGATGTTCATCCTCTCTAGCAATCAGGGACATACAAATTAAAAGAACAAAACAGTTTTTACCCATTAGATTGCAAAATTTTTTAATGTTTTATTAGTTGAGGATATGGGGAAATAAATCAATATCAATAGTTTCTCACCGTTAATAGGAGTGTAAATTAGTATGACCATTCATGAGGGCAACTTGGCAGTAGTTATTAGAATTAGAAATGTGCGTATCCTTTGATCTAGTGGATCAGATTCTGATTTCTCCCCTTAAGTAAAACTCATACTTGCACACAGAGATGCATTCAATATATAAGAATATTCATTGTGGTAAAGTTCTAGAACAATATGTCTAGTGTGGTATAATTTGTGTTAGTAATCAAAAGGGATTTGTTCTTGTCCCTAATTTTTAATTGTATACATTATTTATATAATTAACCTGAGCATTTTTGAATCTTTAGAGAAAGAAAGGAATTAAGGAAGTGGAAGTTAGTGAATGGGAAAACGTACAGTCCAGATTTCAGGGAGAGTGTGATAAAGAGAAAGAAATTATCTTATGAGCTAATAAAGAATATGAGAATAAATACAGAAATTGTAATACATTGGTATAAAAATTAGCCAGCTATTGCCACAAGTTGGGGTGGGAGGGAAGGAACTGGTAGGTGATGGTCTTCACGAAAATCAATGGACCACTTTACTTAAATGTCTGAAGTTTGGACAGAAAGTGATACATTCAAGTGGGATTGGGAAGGCTTGTGAATTTCTTTTTTTTTTAATTTATAAAATACTTCTTGAATCAATGCCTCAAAAGGACAGTATTTCTCTTCCAGTCGGCAAAAGGCAAGCAAGTTACACTTACTTCCATTAGATGCTGGAACTGAATTTGGCAACCTTGAAAGCAGTTTTCTGATGAAAGCTGTTATCTAGAGATGGTAATCTCAAAAAAGAAGACAAGATTGACAAAGGTCCAGGTCAAACTACAAATTGATATTGATACCCAGCCAGCTGGTATAGCTGTTGATTAGTTTCCTACCCTCATCCATACCATAGTTACCACTCTCAAGAGATGGGTCTAAAAATCTTGGCTTGGCGTTTATCTGTCTCAGAATTTTAAAATTACAAAAACTAGGCATGGTGTTTTTTTTGTTTTGATTTGTTTTTATGTTTTAAATGTTAACACTGAAGTCTTAAATCTGCTTTTCAAACTTTTGTAAAAGCCAAACTAAAACAGTTAATGGAGATTTTAACTGGGAAACATGAAATTAGAAGTTTTGCCTGGTTTAGTACAATTTTAGTCTCTACGTTTTCGTAGTTGTGATTTGCTTCAATAGCTAAATCCCAAGAAAGGAAGTCACGCAAGCCACCATAAAAGTTCACACTATAAGCAAGAATTATGAATAATGCCCTTTTAAACTTAGTGGTTCTAAAAACCACTGAAAAAGGTAGTCAAGGGGGGAAACTATTAAAATGTACAGGGCAGGTACATAAAAACATTTCAGGAATAGGGAACATTGTTTCTTCTCCCAGTTTTCTTTACAACTTCCATTAAGATAAATCTTTTTAAAGTTCAATTCTTAATATATATTCCTCATTTCTTCAAAAGCTTCTGTGGTTCTTTACCAAATAAGTCCAGAAGCCTTAGAGTTCCAAAATGCAAAATAGTACATGAGAGAATGCACATTTCCTGTTTCCATTGCACAAAAATGTGTCTTGTAGTAGGCAAATTTAAAACAATACTTCTAAAACTCTTTATTACTTGTGTTCCATCATCTAAGCACAACTTAATAAAGAAGCAAAGTTTTTAAGTGAGACTTAGATTCCAAATAAGTTTTTTGCTCTAGACTCTGAAACATAGATTAGCAAATACATAATTTTATCTTGTTACTGATAGTTTGTGAACAGACCCAGTGAACGGAAGTGCTGCCATGGTAACATAAACCAGACTGTTATTTGGAGAACTTACTCAAGACACTTAACTGCCCTGAACTACAAGTTTTCAGTACCAGTTCTTCCAATTTGCTGTTTCAAAGAAATAGCAGTTCTTAAAAGATCAAAATTATTTGCAGTTCTCTCACAAGAGAATTTTAAAAGTAGATTTGAACTAAACAGCTTCTAGGAGTATAATCTCAGGAATACCAAGGTAGAACATGGTTAGAATTATTAAAATAATTGTCTTAGTCAATATATGAAAAATAATTCATGCATATCTTTTCTGTATGAAACTGAAGTGGTTTTGGGGCAAAGGATGTTGTGGGTGCTAACATTTTAAAGTTTTATTTCCCAATCTTCAAAACACATTTACCACTTAGGTCAAGCGACTGAAAATATATCTAATTTAAGATGTTCCATCACTTAATTCAAAACTACATTTGTAAAATTTGACTTCCTTTGGAAAAAAATTAAAATTTCAAACACTTGTTTAGTGTACTTCATGTGATATCTTGCTGCTGTAGGCCAGAAAAGGTTTCACCTGATAGTATGGTATGTTTCTTACTATATTACAGTGTGATTTGACACCCATGGTTTTTCTTTTCCAATATATTTAAGTTGCTAGGATGTTAAAAACTGCCTTATACTCAATTACCATACTTTTCCTCAGACAAGAATGTTTTTCCTTTATCAATTTAATCCATCTCTTTTTTTTCTAACTTTTGTCTCTTCGGAATTAATTGATTTTTGTTCTTATTGTTGATGTTTTTAAAAACTCCCTCATCTCTTAGGAGTAGGAATATATTGTTATTAAGCCATATACACTTACTATTGATATGTGCCAATTTCAGTATAATCTCTTAGTATTCACTTAGTTTGCAGCTCTATGTCGCTTGCATATACATTACCTTATTTGACTCTCATCACAACTCAATGAAGTGGCCTGTTTTTTTAATTCTACAGATAAAATATGAGAGGACAGACTCCTAGAGATTAAGTGATTTGTCCACTATCAAGTAGCCAATCAATAAGCAATGATTAGAACCTCAGTTTGAAAACGTGTGAAACAGTATTCTTTCATTATGCCATTCTGCTATAATAGTTACAACATGATATTTAGAGATAAAAAAGCCTCGGTAATAGGCTAATGTTACCTTGAAAAAGAGTTCAGGAAATGGAAGCACCCTGGAATTTATCACATTAAATCTTCAGCAATGATAATAGCGTACATCATATAGGATTTTATACAAGCAGAAAGGAGCAAGGGAATAGGACACAGGTCAGTTTTATTGTTGTCTATATAATTGTTAATGTTATGAAGTGTAATTCAAAGTTTAAGAAAGGGTTTTTGAAATAGAAAAGGTGTAACATAAAAACAAGGGGCTTCCCTGGTGGCGCAGTGGTTGAGAGTCCGCCTGCCGATGCAGGGGACACAGGTTCGTGCCCCGGTCCGGGAAGATCCCACATGCGGCGGAGCGGCTGGGCCCGTGAGCCATGGCCGCTGAGCCTGCGTGTCCGGAGCCTGTGCTCCACAACAATGAGAGGCCCTCATACCGTAAAAAAAAAAAAAAAAAAAAAAAATAGTAACAGTTTGAATCTCACTAATCTTGTGAGTTAGTTCTGAGGAAGTTTTGTACATCATGGTGGGAAGGGGTCAGGTTATACCTTATATTTAATTTTTGACATTTGTATCTTCAAAAGATTAAATATATTCAAAAATATTTATTAAAATTTAGTATCAGTAACTAGCGGAATAGAAACAGAAAAACAAATTTGCATGCTATTAGACTGGAAGAAACAAACAATTTTTAAAACTACAAAGAAAATGAACATAACATATAGCAATAGTAGTAGCCAATGTTTGAGTGCTTTTGTGTCTGGTAGGTACTGTTTTATATATATCTTGAGCATACTAGTACACAGAGAACATAGACATTTTTCTACAGGTTACACAGCTGTTAAGTGACAGAGCCAGGATTCCAAAATAGGTATTCTTCCTCCAAGGCTTGTACTCTTAACTTCTGTACAAGTAGTGTTTAGCTCTGGGGCAGTGTGGGATGAATTTGCAGTTGGACCTCCTCTTTGCATGGCTATAGGGTTTTGTATGTAAGCTGTAGGTAAATGTGGTATATTTGTAGGGATGTGCATCTAGTCAGACTGTTCAGGATGTGTAGGTAGGGATGGATGTTCAGCTAAAGAAGTAGGAAAGATACATCCTGAAGGAAGAGTTTGCAGGTGGTCTTAAGCTCCTGAAGTCCTTCAGTTATTTAGTTTGACTAGCTCAACTAGTGTGTGTGGCATTTGACCACACCCACTTAGTTTTTATATAACTGTTTCTTATACCTTTTATTTACTAGATAATCTATAATTGTAGTTTGGATATATTTTTAATACAAGAGTGTTTATAAATTTCCAAGTGGTCAGAGAATTTTGTTGTTGGGATATTTTTTTTTTCTTTTTACGCTACAGTGATCTTTAAAGGATAATTTATTTTTCTTCATGGTCTAATCAATGTTTGTAGTTTTTTCTGTTAATATTTGGAAAGTATACTCTCCAAGAATTCATTAATCACATCAGTGTTTTTCATAGGTGTTCCACAGAACACTAGCCTCCTCAGATGTTTCCTGGGAGAAAGAGGTTCTGTGTCAAATAACTTTGGGAAACTTCTTAAAACAGGTTTAATTAAAGCAGGACTGTTTAGGACCCTTAATCTGCTAGTATGTAATGTAACCTTCTAAGAAGGAAAGAGGTAAAATACTCAGCATTTTTCAAACCTGTTTGAAGGAATTATCTCATAGCCTGGCCTTTCCCCTTGCACATTAGATCATTTTCGTGAGATTCTTCAGGTATGTTGTCTACTTACCTTCCTGGTAAGCTGTTCCTTCATATTAGCGGAATTGTGGAGCAGGCAAGCCAGTCTTTCAGGCACCTCCCATTTGCAATTTAGCAGGCACTTCTGTTATATTTTCTCTAGTTTCCAGAAATCATACAAATTGTATTATTTTTAGATTCTAGTGACTATTTCCATGAAATCTGGGCTTGTGTGGCCATTACCATATTATCCAGAAGTTCCTCGAATGTTGTAACTTAACCATCTTGAGGGAAGAGTTGATACTTCTCCCTCTTTTTTATCTTTTACAGGAGTCTTTTCCATGCCTCAGTTTTTGACTTAACTACTCTTTGAGACTTTTGCCATCTTTTCATTAAATTGTTTGCCTTGAATTTAAACAGTTTAAATGGGAAACTAGGGCTTCCCTGGTGGCGCAGTGGTTGAGAGTCCACCTGCCGATGCAGGGGACCTGGGTTCGTGCCCCGGTCCGGGAGGATCCCACATGCTGCAGAGAGGCTAGGCCCGTGAGCCATGGCCGCTGAGTCTGCGCGTCTGGAGCCTGTGCTCCGCAACGGCAGAGGCCACAACAGTGAGAGGCCTGCGTACCGGAAAAAAAAACAAAAAAGAAAATAAATGGGAAACTAAACACTAGTGTTAATGCCATAAAAAATGAAGTTATTTTTATATGCATCACCTAATATATTGTTTAGCACTTTGGGGAGAATGACACTACCTAATCTTTTCTTTCTTTAACAGTAATGATAAGGGGTAACATTTGTTGACATCTTAGCATGTAGAGGACCACCTTGTACAGCCCTTCATGCTGTTCTCTGCACAGCTTGGTGTTGTATCATTCTCACAGAATGTGATGTGAATGCCATGTCCTAGAGTTGTGCAGTCCTGTGGCCCTAGTGCCATGCAATGTGCAGAGTACTTTATGCATAATGTAATACATAGAACAAACCTATGAGGTAGGTACTGTTATTATCCATACCTTACAAATAAGGGAATAATGGCCCAGAGAAATAGAGGTTAGTTAACCTTCCTAAAATTACACAGCGGGTCAATGGCAGGGCAGGGGATAGGAACCCAGGCAGTCTGCCTCTGGGGCTTTTAGTCACACAGTCCATTCCTAGCAAATTTACTTCAACTTTTGCCTTGTATTCAAAAGGTACTATTGGGTTTTTTTCCCCACACACATTTATTAAAAGCATTCAGACACTGATTTTGTGTGTCTTAAAGTTCCAGGTTACTAATTCTTGTATATTTTAATCTAGGTTAATGGAAAAGGCTCCTTATGGTGTGTTGATCCAGAATATAAACCCAACCTTATGCAAGCACTGAAGAAGCAACCTTTTCCCTCAAAATCAACATTTTACACCCCTCCTGCATCACCACAAAGGTACAGGATCTAACATGTAAATGTCAGTGGTGATAGATAAGATTTCATTATATGAGATGGAGAAACTTAGAGTTGTAGTGTTTTTTAATTATATAGAGATTTATGAATAAGACATTAGCATAAGGCATTTTTACTTATAGTCTAACTTATTAGGAAACAGGATGTTGGATAAGTGAGAACATAAATTCTGGAAAATGTAGTTAATAATATTCTAACTAAACTCTAAAGACAGTGATAATATGATTTCAGGTATCACCTGAAACCTTTTTGTAAAGGTTAAATCATTTAAATTGTCTGCAGTGCTAATGCTGACCTGAAGACATGGGAAAGTAAAAGTATATTTAAAAATTTTTAAATAAGGTGATTAAATTTGTCATTGCAGCATTTTTATATACATATTTATATTTCTTTTTCTATTTTAAGTTTTTTTCCTTCACAATATGTTTAATATTAGAAAATTATGTTCAAGTCTCAGATTTTTAAATGTTGTCAAGTAAAATAATGCTTTGGAGTTTTTTATTTGTTTTGTTTCTGCTGGTAAATATAATGATTTTCCTTGGCTTCTGTTTTCTAACTCAGTGATCAACAAATTGATCTTATAGCTTTCCAATTTTAAGTTAAATCTGAAAATGATACGATGTCCTTAAATCTGATTGTTTCCTTTTCTTAAAGAAACCTTCAGAATCTTTTTTTTAAATTCTATTACATATCTTAATTTGAGTTAAAAATGACAGATTTTGTCAAGATACCTTTAAGGGTAGTCTATAAAAAGTTTTTTAAGCTTTTTAATAAAATAATACAGGGCAATTTTGAAACATACACAAAAGTAGGGAGAATGTGAACTCCCATTTGCAACAGTTATCAACATTTCGTGTGTTTAATTTCTTTAAGTATTATTAGATGACTTTTAGAGGAGCGGTTATAGCTGAGATACAGTTAAAAAAATTAGTAAGACTAAAGTTGAAATGTCAGCAATATATATACATATATACTTATTGAGATTTAAGCTTATTTACCATATTAGTAGATTAGAAGGATCATTGTAACAAGAACTGGTTTATCCTTATGAAATGAAACCTAGAAAAGACGTTATCAGAGTTTCATATTCTCATTGTTTGGGAGTTGATACCTTCTTTAATGTTGGTGCTTATGAGATGTCCTAGTTAAAAAAAATAATAGTTTAGGGCTTCCCTGGTGGCGCAGTGGTTGAGATCCGCCTGCCAATGCAAGGGACACGGGTTTGTGCCCCAGTCCGGGAAGATCCCACGTGCCGCGGAGCGGCTAGGCCCATGAGCCATGGCCACTGAGCCTGCGCGTCTGGAGCCTGTGCTCCTCAACAGGAGAGGCCACCAACAGTGAGAGGCCCGCATACCGCAAAAAAAAAAAAGAAAAAAAATAGTTTAGAAGCGAATGGTAAGTTCTGCTGATGGTCCTTTCATGTTTTATTTAGCAATGTTATTTTTTATTAAAAATTAAATGGGAGAATTGGCACTCTACTTTGTATACCATCAAAAATACACTTTCCTGTGCCTTTGATATGATGCATTTTCATGTTTATATCTCTTAGCTTTATCATATATTTATATGTTAAATAAAGCTGATTTTGTGGTTTAAAAACAGGTAGATAAAACAACAGCATAAAGATTATAATCTTTGACTTTAAAACATTACCTTAATATTTTTAGAAACATTTTCTCTTTATCATTGTTTGGCAAAATAACAGTTCCATCTGACACAACTTTGTGTAGCCCTTTCATGTCATAATTGGTCAGTCTGAGGAAGAGAATGATCTATAGAGTACGTAAAACTGTGACTAAGAAATAGACTTTTTTTTTTTTGGCCGTATGTGGGCCTCTCAGTGTTGTGGTCTCTCCCGTTGCGGAGCACAGGGTCCGGACGCGCAGGCTCAGCGGCCATGGCTCACGGGCCCAGCTGCTCCGCGGCATCTGGGATCTTCCCGGACCAGGCCACGAACCCATGTCCCCTGCATCGGCAGGCAGACTCTCAACCACTACGCCACCAGGGAAGCCCTAGACTTTCAATTTGGTTAGCAAAAAGCAGATTTTTAAAAAATACTATCAAAAATTCCAAAGAAGAGAAATAGTTTGTCCCAAAAATGTCTTAATTTTTGGAACTAAAAAAACAAAAACAAGAAAAAAACTACTGGTCTTTTTTCATGAATATAGAAAGTTTAATTTGATACTGATATTTATTGATTAAATCAGGAGCTTATCTGTTTTTTGTCATCACCATACAGTCTTCCTTAAACATTGTTTTGGTAAACACTTTATTTGTATTTTAACACCTGTATTAATATCATATCAAACTTAGGCATCCAATACAAAATCAAACAGTAACTATTACGTATTGTCTATTGTTCCAGGCATTTTAAATTCATTATTCTTATTTAATTATCACAGCAACCCTACGTGGGAGGTTTAATTATTCCTGTTTTACAGATGAAGAAACTAAAAGATTAATTATTTTGCCTAAGAACACCCAAATAGTTGTGATTTAAACTTGGATCTTATGCTCTTTCTGCTTTGGCAGACTCTTCCTAAACTGAATAGTATTAGCAAAGAAAACAAGGTAAAAATAGTTTGTGTTTTTTATTGTACAAATTAGTTGTATTTGTAACTAAGTTCTATAAAATGTGAAATAAAGATCTTTTATAAGTACGCTTGTCTTATCTCTTTATTTTTCAGTGGTTCTTTATCACCTCACTACTTAAGCTCTGTACTCAAGCAGAACCAGGTGCGAACTCTCAAAGGTATGTGGAAGATCAGTATTTTAAATCATAAAAACTCAGATCAAAAATCAGAATTTTTGTTTAATTATTTTTAAATTATAAAAGTATTAAATGTTCATTGTAGAAGTTTTGGAAAATAAAAACATTTATAAAAAAGAAACTAAAACTTACCCTTTATTCTGCTGTTAACTTTTTAATTGAGGTATACTTGATATTATATGTTTCAGGTGTACAACATAGTGATTCACGATTTTTTAAGGTATACTCCGTAGATAGTTATTATAAAATATTGACTATTCCCTGTGTTGTACAATATATCCTTAAAGCTTATTTCTTTTATGCATAGTAGTTTGTACCTCTTAATCCCCTACCCTTATCTATCTTGCACCTCTGCTGTTCACATTTTAATATAATTGCTTTGGTCCTTTTTATGCCTTTCACATGAGTAGATATGTTTGCGTGCATGCACATACATGCACATACACCCACCACCTCCCACACACACTTTTTCTCCACTGGGATTATACTGTGTATACTGTTTTATATCCCTGTTTTCATTTCCTTTTATGTATACTTTTCCTTGAAAATAGGGAAATATTTCTTAGTAATGCCTGCAATAGAGAATTATCTTTTTAAGTCTGTCAGACTAGAATAGAGGTTGACAAACTATGTCCCATGGGCCAAATCTGGCCTGCCACCTGTTTTTGTACGGCCTTTGAGTTAGGGATGGTTTTACGTATTTCTTTTATAGGTTAAGTGTAAAGAACTATAATTTAGGAAGAAAGCAATGTTAACTTTTAGAATTTTGTAGACTTTTAAAAAGTAGGTCAAAATTCTGAAATTGCAGTTTTCCCCCCCTACTCATAGTTACTCTTACAGGTTAGTGATATATTAACATAAGTTTTCCTAGCATTGTTGCTTTGGAGCCTACAGATGTTTCTATGACCTTTAAAAATAGAAATTCTCAGACTAAAAGCCTTTCTCTGTATCAGAAATATTTAGGCTCTTTAGAACTACACTAAGCCAAGCCTAGGAAACAATATGATGGTGGTCTGTAAAAATAAGGGAGGGAAAGAGTGTGAAAAAGCTTAAGAGGACTCTGCAGAGAAGTTAAGCGGATTGGGAGTCTGCTTCAAATATGCTGTTACTTAACATAAGGCAAGTATCCATTTTCCTGTTACCTGCATGAGTAAATGTGCTCTCTTTACATTTAGGTATTGCTGAAACTTCCTTTATCTTTTTATTGCCTCAGTGAGTTCTGACCCTTAATCTTTTAAGCTTAGTTCATATACACATTTTGAGAACATTTTCTCTTTTGAATTCTGGGGTTTATTTAGAATTTCTTCTTGCTCTTGTTCTATTCCATCCAAATTCTTCTTCCTTTGGGGAGCAGCTTCCACAACTAGAGCCTAGGTACTTCTTCATCTAATGAGTTTACATCTCTCCATGACTGCTAACACCTTACTTCCCTCCATCTCTATCATTGTGAGTCTTAGGGCTATTCCCCTTCTAGTAATTCACTTGGGGAGGGTGGTTGGCATTCTGTCAACCAGTGCAAGTCTGTCCTGGAACAGAATACACAATTCTCTTGAGTTTTAACAGGAAAACGTACTACCACACAAAAACTTAAGAAAATTTATCATTAAGTCAGGTTGCTCTAGCACATATTCATAGACTTCTGAGGAAATTTGCTTTTTCATAACTCTTGATATTATTTCTAGGGTAAAGTTTGAAAATACAACGATAAATCGATTAAACATTCAACTGTTTATTCTACAAGTACTTGCTGAATTCCTCCATTGTGCCAAGCATTGAACTGGGTGCTTTGGGATATGCAGAGATGAAAGAGACCCAGGCCCTACTCTCAGAAAACAGAGTTTAATTGAAGAAGGTTGACTAGAATTATGCAGAGTACATTGGGAGAAAAGGAAGTGGGTGGCAAATTAAGCTTAGAGGTGGGTCAGGAAAGGCCTCTTAGAGAAGAAGCTGTGATGCTTGAACTCTGGGCCTCAGAAGTTGGGAGGATATTTTTGGGTAGAGGTTTGGTGGAGGACAGTTGCTGGGAACTGCAGGTCGGTAAGTGTGGCTGAAACCTAAGAGCATAGAAGAGGACCAGGTAGCCTCCGTCCAGTGGCTGTAGATGTGATCGTTTAGTGTGGGCAAGGCAAATGAAGAAGTTTAAGCAGGCATTAGCCAAATCAAGGAGAGCTTATTTAGCATAATGAGTTTGAACTTCTTCCTATAACTATAACATTAGTTCGCATTGAATTCCTGACTGTGGTGTTTCGTATGCATTACAGCAACTCTTTGAGGTATTGTTACCCTCTCTTACAAATAAGGAAGCTGAACTTCAGAGAGATTAAGTAACTTTCTCAAAGTCACACAACTAGTAAATGGTATAGAAGGAACTCTGATTTCAAAGCCTGCACTCCTACCAGATATGAGGCGTTGGAGGAACTGCTGAAGGTCTTTAAAGAATGAGATGACATTGTCAGTTTTGTGTTTTGTAAAGATCACAGAAGTTTCATTGTTGGCTCCAGTATTAGAATCCAATATAAGATTCATCTGTCACTTCACAGAATTATCTTTTTTAAAGTCTAATCTTTTTTGCTCATCTTGCCAATAACTATTTTACAGTATTGTATAGCGGGCAGCAGGAGGCACAGGAATCTCATACTGAGATAGCAAAACAGAAGCTGTTTTTGTCAATATTTGGTGTGGGTTTGGAGTAAATTCATCTGTTTAAAAATATTTATCGAGCGCACTTGTGTGCTGGGCACTGTTCTAGGCACCAAGGATATATCAGTGAACAAAGAAGACAAAAACGGAACTATATTCTAGTTAGTAAATTTTAGTATTTATACTTAAGCACTAGCATACTACAAGGAAATATGAAATTTAGACAGTTAATGATGAAGTTAGGGGCTAAGTGCATATCTAAGTTCAAATTTCAGGTTACAAATTAGCATAATTTTTATCTTAATTGAAATGAAAGTAAACTGGTGGTCCAAGCAGCTTAAAGTCTTAGTAATTTTTTGAAATCGCTCTCCTACTTCTTTAAAGAATCACAAGAAACAGGTTCTCTGTTTGGATGCTCTGTAAATGTGTATATTGGTTTGGTAAAGGCAGTAAGTCCTATTATATTTATCACTTAGCTTATAACCATTTAAATTCTGCCTCTGGTTCTCATATCATTCCTTAAGCAAATGGACTGAGAATCAGATGATAGAAACTTATTTGTCTTATTATAACCCTCACTTTCACATAGTTAAGACTGATGTCTTTTAAATTTTTTTCTCAATTATTGTTAATAATTTCTTAGCATCAAGGCTAAGAAAATATAAACCAGGAGGCATAAATTAACACTTTTTACAGAGATTTATTTGAACCAGTTATTAAATCAGTAGCATATTTTGAACCCCAGTCAGAACTATGAAGGATAAAAAGGGAAATAATATGACTTAACTAAGTTGTTGTTGTTGTTATTGTCTAATTCACTGTTTTGATGGCTCTCATGGCTCTAACGACAAATGACTGTAAACTGGAAGTGAATTATAGGATTAAACTAAATAGTGTCAGAGAAAATATATACAAAAGACTTTATAAATGAACCAAATTTTCATTCTTCATGAACTGAATATGTTAAATAATATAGCTAATAGTATGTTTGTTAAAACCACAGCACCATCTTTAAAACAGCATGAAGTACTTACTAATGAAAAAAAGCATTATGAAGTATGTTCAGTTGTGACAATAAACAAATAAGTCTTAAGTTTAATTTTAATACCAAAACTGATTTGGTACTATAAATAAAAATTGTTTGTAAAATCTACACAGACAGTTTTTGTTCCAAGAAGTTCAAGATTGTATTGATAACCAGGTGTTCTTGATTACCGAGTGTCTGCTATCATTTCTCTGGTGCTTATTTTAACACTGAAGTTAAACTTTTTTTTAGTTAATTGGCAAGGCATTGTGGGAAGCATACTTAGCAAATGTTCTGAACCAAACAAATCAGATGTAGATAAAATCCTTTTGCAAAGAAGTTTTTGCAAATAAGTAATTTCATGTGGGAAAATTCAAATTAATTTGCCTGTAACAAATTCCTACAAGAAATAAGGGTATTTAAGGAACACTTTTCCTATCATTCTACTGTTGTAGAAACAGTACCTAATTTTGTTATTATTTTAAGAAAGGAAATGGTATTCATGCAGCTTTCTTATTTTGTCAGGATAAGTCTCTTAATCAATTTTCTTTCGTTTTAGGTATTGTATTTCAGAAATTAAGAATGTTTTATAGGTGCTTCATTTATAAGATTAATAAATTTCCTGGAATTGTTTCCTCATTAGAATGCATTTCAGTATTAGATTCTCTCCCTCACTACCACTCCCTTTTTTTTTTAATAAAGTTGGCAACAAGGTATATATTTAATTATTTCATGGAGCAGGAGTCTCTCTGTTAGTATAATGCCATGCAAGTTGTGCCCTGCACAAGGACACCTGGCTGAGGCAGTGAATGGGCTTTGAAATCAGCCAGCACTCCAGTCCCCAAGCTGTGTGCCTGGGTATAGGGAAACATTCACCTGGAGGCAAGTTGTTTTTTTTTTTCCAGTTCACACAGAGATACAATATGAGCTATAGCTGTACCTTTTATTCTTCAAAGACATGTTAGAATACTGAACTCTCATCGTATTGTAGTCAGGTCTCATTCTGAAAGATAGGAATTGCAGAGGTCTTTGTTTTGCTAGCCTCTGTGGCTGTGGCATGTGGGAATCACTGATTCAAATTCTTTTTAACTTGCTGTTTTTTTCTGCCTGAAATGCTTTTCCTTTGGATGTCTTCATGGTTTCATTCTCTCACCTCCCTGAGGTTTTTGCTCAACTGTTTCCTCTCCTTGAGGCCTTCCCTAACCTCTACTTAAAATTGCAACCACCTTTCCCCTCATTCTCTGTCTCCCTTCCCCCTTAATTCTTCTCCCTAGTGTTTTTCACTCTGATATACTGTATTTCTTTGTGTTATGAGAGGTTAGGGATTTTCCTGTTTTGTTTTCTGCTATATTCTCACAGCCTGGAATGATGTCAGCCTTATAACAGGACACTCTATTAAATGAATAACAGAATAGAGAATTTCCAGTATACTCGGTAATTTTCTACAAAATTTCCTACTCTAATTATAGATGCTTAGTAAGTATTAAGGGATGATGATAGAGTACAAATTGAAGGCCTGGGTTCTGGAGGTAGACTGCACAGGTTTAAATCCCACCTCTATTGTTCTTAGAGGCCCATCTTTGTCCATTTTCTAAGTTGCTAATACTTAGAACATGCCAAAGACTCTGTAATTTGGTGATAATCAGCTTAATCTAAGGAAAGGAGGAAGGGCAAAGATGTAATATATTCTTTACACATTTATCAAGGAACCACTATTTGTTCCAGGCATTATGGAACATAAAAAGGATAAGTCATGATTCCTATCTTAAGGAAGCTGACAGTCTAATTGGAAAGACATTCATCTAGAGACTCTGATTCATAAGATCACATTTTATTCAAGGGAAAAGAGTATAGTATTATGTGCTCCTTCATAGCAACAATCTTCTGATAAGTTAAGCCTGTTTATTAAGGTCAAAAACATTTCCTGCCTTCACAGAGTTTATGGTCAAGATGAGGAGAAAGCAAGTCACTATCCTCATGAATTTATTATCAAAAATAACTTTATAATTAGATATTACAAGTAAAATGCAAAACTTTGGGGTAATAAAAATTTTCCAGCTTTGAGATATAGAAATGGGGGGTTTCATATCAGTCTTGTTTTAAACTTATTCTTTATAACCTAAAATTTATAAACATTTTCTAACTTTTCCTTCACATTTTAGATTATACCATTTTACTTTTATTCAGTCACGATTGTTCAGACTAACAGAGATGGCTAAGATGGAGAGGGGTGAACTTTTAGTACAGAAGTAGGTATGAGAGCATAATGACCTCTGGAATAGAACCTGCTGATTTTACCAGCCTTTCTTTTAAAACCCATTTTTCTTATGGAATATCCATAATTATGTTTGAGCTCTTGAGTATTATATAAATCTGTAGTACTTGTAGGCTTGTATATAATTATGACTAAAGACAGTATTAATATTTTTGTGTTTTCTTGGCTAATTTAATCTGTTTAAGGGCAATCCTTATTGAAATGCAGGTCAGGTTCTTATTTTCATTGTGAATAATTAAAGAAGAGAACTTTCTTTATCTCTAGTACCTCTTAATTCTCCTTTATAGTAGACTCTCTTTTATAAAGAACATGAATATTATCACTCTTTTCCTTTTTCAGAATCTGATATTGACGCTGCCACTGCAATGATGCTTTTAAATACTTCTATAGAACAAGGAATTTTGGAATGTAAGCAATCACACTTTTCTTTTTAAAATACATTTTTTGTGAGTGCCTTTCAAATGTTATTTTTTTTTTTTAATATTTATTTATTTGGCTGCTCCAGGTCTTAGTTGCGGCACACGGGATCTTTGCTGTTTCATGCAGGCTCTTTTAGTTGCAGCATGTGGGCTCTTTAGTTGTGGCATGCAGCGTCTTTCAGTTGCAGCATGTGGGATCTAGTTCCCTGACCAGAGATAGAACCCGGGCCCCCTGCATTGGGAGCACAGAGTCTTAACCAGGGAAGTCCCTCAAATGTCATTTAGGATGCAAAATATTACAGTGTTGCAGGCAGAATTACTTCTTTCTAACTAGATTGTGTTTTCATCTGAATAACTTAGTTTCTGTTTTATTATATTTCTTTTAATTTATGTGAGCAGTTGAGAGATCGAGGTTAATGCTGTGATAGATATTGTTACATTGACCAAGAAATGAAGAAATAAATAGCATACTTAGAAATTAAGCTTGAAGATTTAAAAGTAAAAATGAAAGCTATGAATAAGAAAACATAGAAAAGTATGTTTATAACCTTGAAATGGAAAAAGCCTTTTTTGAGGTGAGATACAAAATGCGAAATCCATAAAAGCTGTGTAAATTTAATTAAACATCAAAATTTTAGAGTTCTGACAACAACAGATATCTTTAAGCATAACACTGGGACAATATATTTCTTCACTTTATATACAGACAAAGAAATAATATTGAGTATACATGTGTATATAAAAAAGATTTTATAAGTAAGAAATAAGGAAACAGTTCAACAGAAAAGTCAGCAAAATATATGAATAGGTGGGCCTCAGAGGAGGAAATATATAGATGGACAACACACGTTTGAAAAGATGCGGCTTCTCTAGAAATCAGGGAGATACAAAATGAAACGATATTGAGATACTATCTTTTTGTCCATGAGATTATGAAAAATTAAAATGGTTGATAATATTAGGGGTTAAGTATAGGAAATGGGTATTGTCATACACTGTAGAATATAAATTGGTACAACCATTTTGGAAGGCAGTTTGGAAATACCAATTAAAACTTAAAATGTATATATTCTTTTTTTTTTTTTTTTTTTTTTTTTTTTTTATGCTGTACGCGGGCCTCTCACTGTTGTGGCTTCTCCCGTTGCGGAGCACAGGCTCCGGACGCGCAGGCTCAGCGGCCATGGCTCACGGGCCCAGCCGCTCCGCGGCATGTGGGATCCTCCCCGACCGGGGCACGAACCCGCGTCCCCTGCATCGGCAGGCGGACTCGCAACCACTGCGCCACCAGGGAAGGCCCATAAAATGTATATATTCTTTTACTTATTAATTGTATTTCTTGTTACCTCTCCTAGAAAAATATTGCGTATGTGTAAGAAAAGACTTGTGGATGGATTTTCATTGCAGTATTATTTGTAATAGTGGAAAACTGGCAACAACCTAAATATCAATAAGTAAATGGTTAGCTAACCAGTGGCACATTGATATTGAGGCATTCTGTGCAAGCAGCTCAAAGTAATTATATTGTCCATGGAAAGGTCAAGACATACCATTAAGTGGTTTAAAAATGTTTCACATTAATACCTACAGGATGATATGGTCTGCATAAAATTTAAAAATCCACAAAACATTACCAATCTAAAGCACTTATTCAGGAGTGATGTAGTAGTTTTAAATGGCCTGTTTCTGCAATCAAATGCATTTGATTTATTGATGGAAGCTTTATTTTCCACAGGTGAGAAGCCGCTTCCTCTTAAAACAGCAGTGCAAAAAAAAAGGAGTTATAGCAATGCATTTAATCATTCCAGTGCTATGCGATTACACGAGAGTGATTCTTTAGCCACCAGCATTGATCCAAAAGAAGACCACAATTACAGTGCAAGTAGCATGACAGCACAGCGTTGTGCATCCAGGTCTAGTGTGTCTTCCCTGTCTTCTGTGGATGAGGTATATGAATTTATCCCAAAGAGTAGCCATGTAGGAAGTGATGGCAGTGAAGGATTTCACAGTGAAGAAGATACAGACGTTGATTATGAAGATGATCCTCTTGGAGACAGTGGCTATGCATCACAGGCTTGTGCAGATACCTCTGAAAAAGGGCAACCAGACAAAAAGATGCGAAAACAGTCGTGTCAAGAAATTGATGAGGAGCTCAAAGAGGCAGCTGGATCTCTGCTCCACCTTGCTGGAATTCGTACATGTCTAGGTTCCCTAATAAGTACTGCAAAGACACAAAATCAAAAGCAGCGGAAAAAATAGAAATACTTATTAGTGTGAAATTATTTTTAAATGTGGCAATACTCTTCTACTTAATTCTTTACAAGGGATATCAAAGCCATAATGGACTTCTTTTGTTTCAGGGTGGGGGAGGGGTGCTAATTACCTGTTTATTTCTAAACATTTTTGTTTTTTAAATTTTTATTAAATAATTGCTGTTAGGATCATGCCCAATCATAAATATGATGTGAAGTCCTAAAAGCATAATTTCTGTGATAAGTGTGATAAGATTTGGAAATATTATGTAAAAAAAAATCCCCAGCCTCTGTCTTAAACTTGTAGGGAAAATCATTTATTCTATTAATGTGTCCAAATGTATGAATTGGCAACTCTGTAACATTTTTTTCGTTTTCTCTTCCAATCTGTAATTAATTATAGTTGCTGATCCAGCTAAAAATTTTGCTGCTTTCTTTCTCACATACTCCTCTCTTGACACAATGCAATCCAGTAGGATGAGATTTCAATTTTTTATTTTGTCTTAGTTTTTGTTTTTAATTATTTTTTGTTGACACATGAACAAAGTTGAATATAAATTGGAAAAGATCCTAGATGTCTAGAAAGTTCCTTTTGGGTACATAGGCAGTACAGCAAAAATTCTAAGATTTAGAAAAGGCAATTTTGTGATGTAATTTCATTTAAGAACCCTGTAATTCCTATTACCATATTATCTTTGAAATTTTTTAACTTCCCAGATATTGCATAGCATTTATTGGAGCCATTTCTTCTTTCCCAAAGTGCTTTGCAACCATTGTTTAAATTTTAGCCACTAACTGTCTTTGTTGAGGAGGAACTATCCAATGAGAGGATATAGCCATAGAGTGTATTAGGAAGTTAACACCCATTTTGGCACACTTCTGCAATAAGAGGATCTTTCATTTGCTTGTTAAATGTCCTGCATTCTGAGAATCTTGTAGTACGAATGGAGTGTAATCTAATATAAACATTTTGAATACGTATTACTTATGTTATCGTAAATAAAGGTAGATCATTTAGGAAAAAAATTCTGCCCAAACTTTGTATGAATTAAATTTGTATGTGCACCCAGTTAAGGTAAAGGATTTAACAAAACTATAGAGACAAAATGCCTTTGTGGATTTCAAAATTCATATAAAATTAAATCTCATATAATACATCCTTTTGAGGAGGCAGTATAATACCTATTATGTGCCATTAAATCCATGCTAAAAGATTTTGTTACTGTTCGAAATGTGTATTGACCAAGGCCTTTTTCAGTATTTGAACAAATCTGCTTGTATGATACATTTTTTCATATCATTTATATAATGTGACTATATCATTCAAAAGGAACAAGGGATACTAATAAAACTCAACTTATTCACTATATATTTTTTTACAACGGCAGAAGCAACTTTCCAAAAGTTCAGTCTTATCTCATGCTACATCCTGTTTCATGGATAATGACCTTGTTTTCATTTTCTGATAATTTCATATATACATATACATACAGACATATACGTACATACACACATAAGCTCACGATTTTGGTTTGTTACTTTCAGCTACTTCTATGACAATAAAGCATTTTCTTGGATTTTGTTTTAAACAAATATTTTTAACTTGTAGAGTTTATTTGGGCAAAACTGAAACGGGAAGCATAATGAAAACGTCTTTTTTCAGTTGGCAAGACTTTAAGCCAGGGATAACAACATTAATATTACCTGTCCTGTTCCCATGTTAATTGTAATTGAACCTGGATAGCCACATTTATAGAATCGGTGCTGTTGAAAAATAGTAATCTTTCAATTTGTTGATAATGAATAAGTGTGCAGGATGAGGTATTGGATTTTTTTGTTCTTTGTATATGTCACATCATCTGCTACAGAAAATGGCTAACCCAAGTTAACATCTTTTACTGTAGACAGTGCCTATAACACCAAAAATTGTTACCATGGTATAAGTAGTACCGAGATTTAAAAAATCATTTTAATAACAAAATGTTTTTAAGCTATTTACTGTGGCCCTCTGTATAGACCTTATTAACAGTGTTTTAATGATCTGGTTCCAATTTATCTTGTTCAGCTGAAATTCTGTACCGCAAATGTTCTGTCTGGTTCCAGTCCGTTAGATAATTAGTATTTGTGAAATAAAGGAAAATAAGATGAGGGGGAAAGTCCTTCCCAGTTCAAATAGAGATCTTCAAAGTTATTTTTGTCTTAATGTAAATAACAATAACTCTTTAAACTTGATTTTCTCTCCCTCTTCATTGTACTCTTCCCACAAATTTAAAAGTTAAAAGTTCTATTCATCACTAGCAAGGTCAATAAACTTTCACACTAAAACCTAACAGGAAGAAGTTATAGGATATTTTATATTGAATTCTTATGTAGAATTCAGTGCATCACTTTCCATGTGCTGATTTACCAAGGCAGTTATTTTTAGGGTGAAGAACCTTTTTAATTATGGTCCGCCATTAATACTTCCATAGACATCCCATTCCTCAGGTTTGTTGAGATAAAAACATAGCTAATAACCACCCAGTTAAGGAAAGTCATTTCAAGTCCTATGGACTGGAAATTGTATTTCTAAGAATATATTACTAGCAAATTTTACTATAATAAAAACAACTTGGCAATCCTGGAGAGATTTTATATTTTAAAACTGTGACTTAAACTAACATATAATTTGCCTTGCATCAATATAAATTGTTAAAACCAATTCCAGTTTATAATAGATCCCTAGTAGAAGTTTTAACAGTTAATCTTCATCTTTCACATCCCAAATAGAATCAGTGTTTCATGAATATGTATTTTTGAAATTTATTTGTGCAATATATTACTAAGTTAGTTCATGTTTTATTTTACTTTTCAAATTCAGAGAAAGAAAGTATTACATGGAGAAGCTAATATTGGTGGATCACCTCCTTTTTTCCACCTTTGAGCCTTTCATGTCCTCCTTGTAACCAGTGACTTCTCTTAATTCAGATTCCTTTGTATATAGTAAAGTTTAGAATATATATTTTTTTTCTTTTGCTACTTTCTGAGGCATTATGTAAAGTGTCATACTGGGTCGTCAGTTAAATATATGTTAGCATGAATTCAAAACTAGAGAAAGTTTTAAGGGGGGAATGTGTGTGTCTTGGTAGACCAGGAGGCCTTTCCCAGCAATTTAAGCAACAGGTGTGAATACTTCACAAAGCTGTGAAGACTATTGTCTTAAATACTACAGTAACTTAACAACCTTTTGTGAAGACCATAGCATTTAATTAAGAAACTTTGAGGCTTTCTAGTTTACATATATTTTATAGTTTTTTGTTAGTTTGAAATGTTATATAAGCTTTGATTTAAAGTTTGCTTTAGTATGTTAATGATGTAGTCAAAATATTTATTGAAAGACAAAGTAGAGTATTTTAATGTTATACCTGCCATTTTTTTAAAAGCACATTTTTTGCATCTAACTGCCAGTGCCATTGTCAAAACTTATTTTTAAAATTGTTGTACATTTCTTATTAAACTAAGTGCTTAATTTTAAAGTATTATGTTGCCATTATATAGTGTATAAAAATGTACAATTGCCAATTCATTGTAACTATTATTTATTTTTAAGTGAAAGAATGCTTTCTGATTCAAGAAATTTGAGTTATTAAACTGTCCTTATCCTCTTTTCTAATGTAGCATAAAAATTACCGAGTTTGAGTTATAATTGCCAGTAAGTAGATGACCAGTCCAAGTGAACCACTTCTCAGTTGCCAGTCTTTGCTCATATTAAAAACAACTTAACAAATGTTTAGTTTTTGTATCTAATCTCTGATTATTAAATTGTTTATAAAGTTTATTTTTACCAAAGAGATGCAATTCATTATGATAAAGTATTACAGAATAAACCTTGTTTTATAACATACTTGTACTTTCTCTCTCCTTTGGGGGTTGGTAGTATAGATGTAGGTGGTTCATACTCCTACACTGACACACTCTTTCTATTCCAGTGTTACAAAGTTGGAGTCATGCAGATGAAGAATAAAAGTTTTAATTTCAGAATTTTTTAAAGGCTATTTTTTGAAAGTATTCTTTTTCCTGGTTTTTATATGTCATCTTAATCATTGAAAGCTAAAATAGTGTGAATTACATTATTCTCTTCCTGAAGTTGAACTTTTCCTGTTCGTATATATAATGAGATATTTTGAAATATAACTAAGAAAAATTGAGTAGAATATGTAATTATTAAGGTTATTTCTGAGAATTCCCTGGTGGCCCAGTGGTTAGGACTGTGCACTCTCACTGCTGAGGGCCTGGGTTCAGTGCCTGGTCAGGGAACTAAGATCCCACAAGCCACACGGCACGGCCAAAAAAAAAGACTATTTCTAAATACAGTTGACCGTTGAACAACGTGGAGGTTAATTCACATATAACTTACAGTCAGCCCTCTATCTTCAGTTCCTCCGTAAAGGCAGATTCAACCAACCGTGGACTGTGTAGTATTGTAGTACTTACTATTGAAAAATATCCAAGTATGAGTAGACTCTCGAAGTTCAAACCCACCTTACTCAAGGGTCAACTGTACAGTAGTTTTACTTCAAAAATACCCATAATAACCACCTGTTAAAAATTGGGCATCCATTGTAAAATGGAATAATCTACAACCAATACTTTGATTTTAATTTCCCCTGTCACTTCTTTGAAGTTCTGTGCTGGTCATTTAAACGGTAGTATCTACCTAGAGTTGTGTATTCAAAATGAGTTGGTGAGACAGCCATATTGATTTTAAACTCCCTTTGAAATCCAGATTCATTTAAAAATAGCCATTTGGGATTCATGTATTTGTCCTTTTAAAGAGAATCTTATTCTCACTATTAGATTCACCACTTTCTCACTCATACAAGTTCTGAGCTAGTATAATTTTTATACACCATTTTTAGAAAAATATTAAAATATAGGTTAAAACATGTTTAGTCTTTTCCTCAAGGATTTCAGGACATGGATCTTTGTTTTTTGGGGTTTTTTTTTGGGAAATGAAGCTAGCAAAATACAAAAATTTAGATATAAAAGTGTTGAGAATCTTTAAGAATGAAAATAATTACTAATCTTAGAAATAGCCATATTAATATGCTCCATGAAATTTTAAGTAGAGGAATGTTTAGACGCTGTCATCCTCTAAATTAAAATAGCCATGTGCTACACAGAGAATATAACTTATATTTAAGGATAGTTTGTGTTCCAAAGATTGTTGGAAAACTAGAAATACTCTTCAGTGAACTTCAGGGCAAGTTATGTACCTCATAATATAGTGGATAAACAACAATCCCCTCTTAACTGAAAATTATTCTTACACAGAAATTTTGTTTAGGTGGATTTTCTTCCATTATAGATTTTCCTTAACCGTGAGGTTTTGGTTCAAGTAAATACTTAACAAATCCACCTTGTTGGGAAATTTTAATAATAGAGGAAACTAGGAGTTGTTCAGGAAAGAAAGATTGTAAAAATTATTAATTTAGGGGAGATTTAAGAACCTGAAGCAAAATTGCTATCTGCTGGTTGAGAATTTGAAATAGAGACTGCAGCCAGATTAAAGTACTCTGCAGTCGGGAATTCCCTTGTGGTCCAGTGGTTAGGACTTGGTGTTTTAAGCGAGGCTAAATAAAGTGCTCTGCCATGGAACTAAATTCATATGATAATCCTGTATATTGAGACGAATTGACAAGAAGTTGCACACCCTTTGTGAACTGAACATCTTTTCACTGAAGTATTTCAGTGCTTAATCCCAAGCACTGGGTTTTAAGTGTTGGACATACAATACACACTAAGAAGAAAAATAGACAATCCCTCTCAAAAATGTAAACACAATTGTGAATTGTGGTGATTGCCATGAAAGAAGAAAATAAGGAGCTCTCAAAATATATAACATTTAATCTGGGGTTTCAGGGGAGGTTACCCTGAGGAATGTAATTTAAGCTGAAATCTGAAAGAAGCAGGTAATTTGGGAATGAAAGCATGGCAAATTCTTCTGGGCAAGGTTAATAGCATTCACTAAGAGCCCTGTGATTGGAGGAAACATGAGATTTTCAGTGAAGTAACAGGCTAGTCTTACAAAGCAAAAGAGCTGGGGCCAAAATTTGCAAAGCCACGTGAGTCAAATTAAAGATTTGGGCTTTTATTTTAAGTACCTAGGGAAGCCGATGAAGGTGTATGTGGTTTAAGAAATCACCCTAACACTTTGTTTATGGGTTTTTTCCCCCAATTTTATTCCATGACTTGGTTTTCTCCCCCCCCCTTTTTTTTGTATTGGAATATAGTTGATTTACAATGTTTCAGGTGTATAGTAAAGAGATTCAATTATATGTATATAACTGAATATATATATATATATATATATACACACACTTTTCAGATTCTTTTCCATTATAGGTTATTACAATATTTTGAATACAGTTCCCTGTGCTATACAATAGGTCCTCGTTGTTTCACCCTGCCACTTTGACTTGCAGCCATAATGAAGTAACAGGGTCAGATTTAAGCTCCTCTGTAAACAACCAGAAAACTGGGCAAAATATATGAAATATTTTTGACGCGGTCAATAAGAGTGATACAATTCTAGCCAGATTAATTAATGGGGAAAAATAAAGAGGACACAAATTAGCAAAATCAGAAATGAAATGAGACATAAAGACAGATCCTACAGGTATTAAAAGGATAATAAAAGAGTACTATTAAGACCGTTAAGCCAATACATTCAACTTAGATGAAATGAACAAATTTTTCTGAAGTATAATTGACTTACTATATTATATTAGTTCAAGTGTACAGCGTAGCATGGTGATTCAATATTTTTATACATTACAAAATGATTACCACGATACGTCTAGTTACCATCTGTCACCATACAAAGTTATTACGATATTACTATATTCCCTATGCTGTACATTACATCCCTGTGACTTACTTATTTTACAACTAAAGTTTGTACCTCTTAATCTCCCTCACCTATTTCACTCATTTATTCCATCCCACCTCCCCTCTGGCAACAACCAGTTTGTTCTATATACGTATCTATGAATCTGTTTCTGTTTTGTTACATTTGTTTTGATTTTTAGATTCCACATGTAAGTGAAATCATACTGTATTTGTCTTTGTCTTATTTCATTTGGCATAATACACTTTAGGTCCACCCATATTGTTACAGGCTGCAAGATTTCATTTTTTATGGCATATATAGATAGGTAGATATTTATGTGTGTGTGTGTGTGTGTGTGTGTGTGTGTGTGTATGTATGTATATATTCCACATCTTTATTCATCTATCAGTGGACACTTAGGTTGCTTCCATATCTTGGCTATTTTAAATAATGCTGCAATGAAAATAGAGATTAATATATGTTTTTGAATTCGTGTTTTTGTTTTCTTCAGATACCCAGAAGTGGAAATGCTGGATCATGGTAGTTCTAGTTTTAATATTTTGAGGAATCTCCATACTGTTTTCCATATTGGCTGTACCAATTTACATGCCCACAAATAGCACAAGGGTTCCTTTCATCTACATCCTTCCCAACACCTGTCATTTATTGTCTTTTTGATAGTAGCTTTTCTGACAGATGTAAGGTGGTATCTCTCTGTGGTTTTGATTTGCATTTCCATTATGATATTGATGCTGAGCACCTTCTCATGTGTCTGTTGCCATCTGTATGTCTTCTTTGGGAAAATGTCTATTCAGGTCCTCTACCCATTTTTCAATCAGGTTGTTTGTTTTTTTGATGTTGACTTGTATGAGTCCTCTACATTTTGGATAGTAATCCCTTATCAGTTATATCATCTGCAAATATTTTCTTCTATTCAAAAGGCTGTTTTCTCATTTGTTAATAGTTTCTTCACTGTGCAAAAGCTTTTTAGTTTGATGTAGTCCCTTTTGTTTATTTTTGTGCTTATTTCCCTTGCCTGAGGGGAAGAATATTGCTAAGACAAATGTCAAAGAGCATATTACTAAGTTTTCTTCTAAGAATTTTATGGCTTCAGGTCTTACATTTAAGTCTTTAATCCATTTTGAGTTTATCTTTGTATATCGTGTGAGAAAGTAGTCCAGTTTGATTCTTTTGCATGTAGCTGCCCAGTTTTCCCAGCACCATTTATTGAAGAGGCTGTCTTTTCCCCATTGTGTGTTCTCGATTCTTTGTCATAGATTAATTGATATTATAAGCATGGGTTTATTTCTGGGCTCTCTGTTCTCTTCCACTGATGTATATGTCTGTTTTTGTGCCAGTACTATACTGTTTTATTTACTGTAACTTTGTAGTATACCTTGAAATCAAATAGCATAATACTTCCAGATTTGTTCTTCTTTCTCAAGATTATTTTGGTAATACAGGGTCTTTTGTGTTTCAGTTCAAAGTACTTGTTTTAGTTCTGAGAAAAATGCATTGGTATTTTGATAGAATTGCATAGAATCTGAAAAATTGCCTGGAGAATCCAGTCATTTTAGCAATATTAATTCTTCCAGTCCATGAGCATGGAATATTTGTTTGTGTTATGTTCAATTTCTTTCATCAATGTCTCATAGTTCTCCCAGTACAGGTCTTTTACCTCCTTAGTTAGATTTATTCCTAGGTACTTAATTCTTTTTGATGTAGTTGTAAGTGTTGGCTGTAGGTTTGTCATATATGACTTAATAAAAGTCATATGTTCAGTTATGTTCCTTCTGCACCCACTTCACTGAGAGTTTTTATCATAAATGATATTGAATTTTGTCAAAAGTTTTCTGCATCTATTGAGATGATCATATAATTTTTATTCTTCAATTTGTTAATATGGTGTATCACATTGATTGATTTGAGATATTGAACCATCCTTTCATTCCTGGGATAAATCCCACTTGATCATGGTGTAGGATCCTTTTAATGTATTGTTGAGTTCAGTTTGTTAATACTTTGTTGAGGATTTTTGAATTTATGTTCCTGTGTTGGCCTGTAATTTTCTTTTTTTGGAGTACCTTTGTCTGGTTTTGGTATCAGAGTGATGTTGGCCTCAAAGAATGAGTTTGGAAGCATTCCTTTCTCTTCAATTTTTTGGAACAGTTTGACAAGGATAGGTGTTAACTCCTTTAAATATTTGGTAGAATTCACCTGTGAAGCCATCTGAAACGTCCTGGATGTTTGCTTGTTGGGAGTGTTTAAATTATTGATTCACTTTCATTAGTGATAATCAGTCTGTTCATATTTTCTATTTCTTCCAGATTCAGTCTTGGGAGGTTACGCATTTCTAGGAATCTGTTCATTTCTTCTAGGTTGTCCATTTTATTGGTGTATAATTGTTCATAGTAATCGCTTATGATCCTTTTTATTTCTGTGGTGTCAGTTGTAAGTTCCCTTTCATTTCTGATTTTATTTATTTGAGACTGTTCTCTTTTTTTCTTGATAAGTCTGGCTAAAAGTTTATCTATTTTGTTTATCTTTTCAAAGAGCCAGATCTTAGTTTTCTTCATCTTTTCTATTGTCTTTTAGTCTCTATTTCACTTATTTGTGCTATGATCTTTATTACTTCTTTTCTTCTAACTTTAGGTTTTGTTTGTTCTTTTTCTAGTTCCTTTAGGTGTAAGTTTAGGTTATATGAGGTTTTTTGTTTGTTGAGGTAGGCTTGTATCACTATAAACTTACCATAAATAATATATAATATAATATACATACAATGTATATACATACCATAATGCATACCATATTTTGTTTACCTGTTCATCTGTTGATGAACATTTGAGTTGTTTCTACCTGTTGGGTCTTATGCATAATGCTGCTGTGAACATTGGTGCACAAGGATCTGTTTAAATACCTACTTTCAATTTTGATGGGTATATACCTAGAAGTAGAATTACCAGATGATATGATAATTCTGTGTTCAATTTTTTTGTGGAACCATGATACTGTTTTCTACAGCAGCTGTACCCTTTTACATTCCCACAGCAATGCTCAAATGGTCCGATTTTTCCATATCCCCTCCAACACTTGTTCTTTTCTTCCTTTCTCCCTCTCTCTCTCATAATAGTAATCCTAAATCATCCTAATGGAGGTGAAGTAGGGTGTCTCACACTTTCCCATGTCTTGCAAACAGAGGCACTGACAATCTTTTCTTCAAAACTATATTTTCAAGGATATTTTTATAGTGGATGACTGTGGAAGATGAATATAGTGTCTACCTTCAGAGTAGAGGACAAGTTTGTTAGCGGTCCAGCATAATAAAGAGAATGGCTCACTTTGGGGCAAAGGTCAGACACATTTGCTTGCAGCCTTTATAAAATATTAGGGTTTCCTAAGCAGCATCCACCTGGGCTGCTCTGCACAGCCCCATGGGAAAACTGAAATCCAAAGTGACTGAGAAGCTCATGTTGCTTGCTGTACTGTAAGTAATAAATTTCTTTGTCTCTGACCCAGGAGTCTCATGTTTTCTGCCAGCATCCATGAAACTGTAGCAGGTAAGCTTGTTAGCTTGAAAGTACTGTAAAGGCTCACATCCTTCACAGTTCTTGACATTCTTCTGCCTGATAAAAGGCATCTCTGAAAAATCTACAGCAAACATCGTATCGAATGGTGAGAGGCTGACCACTTCCCCTTTAATTATGAATAAGCCAAGGGTGTCCCCTCTCATTCCTTGTATATTTTACTGGGCCTCCTCACCACTTTGGTAAGGCCAAAAAATAAAATAGAGGGAGGAGGGGCGGGGTGGGATAACTAAAGGGCATAGAGCTTGGAAAGGTAGAAATAAAGTCACCTTTATTTACAGACAACATGATTGTGTATATAAAAAATCCTAAGAAATCTACAAAAGGCTACTAGAACTAATAAATTTAACAAGGCCACAGGATACTAGGTCGAATGATTTATAAAAATCTATTGTACTCCAATATAGTAGCAGCAAACTTCTGGAAGATGAAATATTTTAAAATACAATTTACATTAGTATGCAAGAAATGAAATACAAAGGAGAAAATTTAACAAAACATGTGCAAGACCTGTGCAATGAAAAGTATAAACCCTAGCTGAGAGAACTTAAGAACATCTAAATAAATGGACAGATACACTGTGTTCATGGATCCAAAGACTTAAATATTGTTAAGATGTCAATTCTCTCCAAATTTATTTACACATTCAATTCAGTCCCAATCAAAATCTAGCAGGTTCTTTTGAGGAAATTGGCATGCTGATTCTAAAATTTATATGGAAATGCAAATGACTTAGAATAACCAATAGCATTTTTAAACAAGAGTTGAATGGCTTATACTACCTGATTTCAAATTTCACTATAAAGTTAATAAACACAGTATGGTTTAATACATATATTTCAATGAAACAGAATAGTCCAGAAAGAAAATCCACACATATATGAGCAGTTGATTTTTGACAAAGGTGCCAAGTTAATTCAAAGAACTAGGGATAATTTTTTTTTTAATGGTGCTGGACAATCGTATATACATGTGGAAAATGATGAGTCTTGACTTATCTCTCACCATACATGAAAATTTATTTAAAATCAATGTCATTGACCTAAATGTTAAAACTAACAGTGTAAAACTTTTAGAAGAAAACACAGAGGAAAACCTTTTTGACTTCAGAGCAAGCAAAGATTTCTTAGATAAAACACACGGAACACAAACCATAAGAGAAAAAAATTTATAAACTGATCCTCATCAAAATTAAAAACTCTTGCTCTCTGAAAGACACCATTAAGAAAATGAAAGAGTGGGTTCGTGCCCCGGTCCGGGAAGATCCCACATACCACGGAGCGGCTGGGCCCATGAGCCATGGCCGCTGAGCCTGCGCGTCCGGAGCCTGAGGCCACAACAGTGAGAGCCCCACGTACCGAAAAAAAAAAAAAAAAAAAAAAATGAAAGAGCAAACAACATACTGGGAGAAAATATTCACAACATGTATATCTGACAAAGGATTGTATTCAGAATATTAAAAATACTCCTACAAGTCAATATTAAAGAGACATAAACCGAGTAAAAAACAGGTAAAGATTTGAACAGACTGTTAACCCAAAATATATATGAATAGCAGAAAAATAGCAAAATATATATGAATGGCAGATAGACCACAGAAAGTTGCTCAACATCATTAGTCATCAGAGAAACGCATACTAAAACCCCAATGAGATACTACTACACATCCAATAGACTGTCTAAAATTAGAAGGATTGACAATACAAGTGAATTTAAAAATGTGAAGCAATTATAAATCTCATGGTTGCTGGTGGGAATATAAAGTAACACAGACACTTTAAAAACAGTTTGGCAGTTTCTTATAAAGTTAAACATACACTTACTATATAGCCCAGTGTACTAGTCTATTAGGGCTGTTTGCTACAATAAACTGCCACTGACTGGATGGCTTAAGAAACATACATTTATTTTCTCACAGTTCTGGAGGTAAGAAGTCCAAGATAGAGGTGTGGGCAGGGTGGGTGGAGTGAGAGCTAAAACACACAGACATTGGGGAGAAAAGCTCCTTGACCTAACTCATTTTAGCAAACCAAAAATAAGTTGTCCTATTTGAACTGCAGAGTAAAGGAGTTAATAAAAATTCGTTAGTAAGGAACAGATGAGAAGCTGAAATACATTCAACAGATTCTATTACTTTCAGAGCTGAGAGTTGAATAAAGTCACCTCAAGTCAGACGGATGGCTCCCATACAAAGTATGAGATGGATCAGAGAGAAATAAATATTCTCTGAGGAGGGTTGGGTGGGTGTGGAAAATCAGTTGCTGGGAGTTCAATGGTTTTTTAATTTTAATTAAATTAAGAACTACCTGAATCTGATTTAGTCATCTATGAAGGGTATTATCTGGAATGCTATAACTACTACTTAATGAGTGTTTTCTACTTGACAGGCATGGCAAGTACTAAGCCAAGCATTTAGATATTGTTTGTTATTTCATTTAATCCTCACATCAACTCTTTGAGGTTAATGAGGTAAATGTGATTTATAGACAAAGAAATCCACACTCAAGGAGCTTAAATTGCCAATAGTTACACCATCTAGTAGATGGTTAAAAAAACCCAAGCCTGGTTCCTAAATTTGTGCTTTAACTACCCGGCTTTTCTGCCTCTAGTTTATAGGACCAACCAAGCACAAGAAGAATGATTGGCGTTTTATTCATTTATTCAACAAATTTTTGCCGAGGCCCTCGTGGATCTGCAGTGAGCAAAACAGATGAAAGTCTCTGCCCTCATGGAGCTTACGTTCTAGTGGGAGGAGACTAGCAAAATAAAAATTTGAAACAGAATACCGGAAATGGTAGTGCTATGAAGAAAAACGGGAGGAAGAGGAGAGGTGACAGCTACTGTGTGGTCAGGCCACCCAAGATGGCTGTTCTCTTGCTCTCTGCACATCCCCTGCTCAAGCAGTGTGTTCTTCACCTATATCCTAGTCACATGACTGGTCTTCCTACATACTCGCCCTGGGCCCAGCTAGTGATTGTTCTAACTTTAGATCAGACCGTCTCCACTGGGATAACTTATCAAAGGGGTGATGAAGGGCATCCCCCTCTGCTAGTTTCCCTAGTAACCAATGAGCAAACATGATGTCGTTTCCCCTATAACTGGTAACCTCCCCCTCCCACCAAGAGCGGAGACTGCCGCCATGTCCTGCCAACTGTCTGCTGCACACGGTGGGGCGTTGCTCCAGGACCTTGTTTCAGACGTGTAAGCTCCCCAATCCATTAAACCATAGATGTCTCTGTTGCTGACTCCAGGCTCTTTCTCCGATCTTGAAACTAGGCAAGTACAGGGCTTGCAGGCCTGCGGGGTGCAGCCTAACAGTTGCTGTTTTAGATGGGGAGGACCTCTTACCTAGGTGGCTCTGAGCAGGGATTAGAATGATGTGCGGGAGCAACATACACAAATACCCAGAGGAAGGGAACAGTGAAGGTTAAAGTAGAGGCTGCAGCTATTTAATGTTTTTACAGCATTAGCAAGAGGAATGGCTATTTGCCTGGAGCATCCAGAGCAAAGGAAAGACTGGTAGGAGCTGAGGCCTGTGAAGTATTCAGGTACCAGGGGCCATGTCTTGCAGAGTTCTGTGGCCACCACAGTAAGAGCTTAGAATCCCAGATCTGCGCCTAATGTAATCAAATTATTGATATTTTTCTAAGGGTCGCTACCACACCTTGAGATTTAGAGATTGTCCATAGCAAAGCTTAAATCCAAAATCTTAATTAAATACCTTCTGACAAAACAGGGCATCCTCTACATGATCACCTGTTACAGTTACCCTTCAAGCCAAAATAACTCCAAAACCAAGAAATGTATGTAAATCCAGGAAGTTAAGATAGTAGTGGTGAAAAAAAAAAAAAGATAGTAGTGGTGTTTCTCTAAACTGGCACATATATTACTGTATCTTATTAACAAGTTGTTTCATAGGGTAAAAATCTTACCTCTTCTCATTATTATAAGGCTACATTACTGCAAAGTCTATTAAAATACATCATTATTACTTTTAAATATAATTGGATCTAAGCCACCCAAGTTTTTTATGGCATTAAGGGAATAGAGAGGAATAATTTTATAATTAGCCTATCTGAGAGGTTTCATTAAGTAATTCAAGCATTCCCTTAAGATCTTGTTTACAGCATTAAATCTCTTAATAAGTAGAGTAAAAGTAAATATAAAACTGAATCTTGATCAAATTATAGCAATGTCAGTTCTACAAGAGCCTAATTCACTGTTACCAAGTAAACACTTTAAGAACCAAGATGTTTGGTATCTTTCTAGTCAAATGAGCAAGAACCATGTTGCAGCAGAATTTGCCCCTTACATCTATTAAGATTCCATTTAAAAGAACTCCCACCCACTTTCTGCTTTCACTTACACACCAATCTGAATTCTTAAAGGAAATTGTATTACAAATGAAATTGGTTTTTCCTGAAAATCAGTGTTTGATGATAATTCTGAGACTAAATATTTCCTTGTAACTTGATTCTGTGTAAATACTATCTCTCCCTTCTTTTAGATGAATTCTCCCCAGGAAATGTATGGTCAGCTTGAATTCACTTTAAGAAAAATGTTGATTATTCAAATGAGAAATTGTAACATTCAAACACTTGCAGCCAGCTCTTTGGAGAGGCAGTGGTGTATTTACACATTTCAGCTGACACACTACAGGTTCTTTACCAGTGCAGGTAAAAGCAGGACCATATATAATTTATTAGTACTCTCTCTCTCTAATTGCTTTCCAGTAGAATTGCAGAAAGGAATTCTCACTCTCTTCTGTTTCCCCTTGGGGGTTTCCTTTGTTACAGCTTAACTCTAAGCTTTATATGGAGTTGCAGCTTTCGAAATAGAGCGTTAATTGGAAGCAATTATCCAATTATACCAGCTGTGACTATGCTGTATACCCAATTTTTACCAAGAAAAGAGCACATTCAACAGATGATTTAATATAGCAGACTGGCATAATGAACCTGCAACGGACACTCCAATCACATAGCTAATGTCTTCAATGCCTGAAATATTCAAGAGTACATGTGTAGCTGAAGTCAGGGCAAAAAATAAACAAACAAAACAAAAAATAAAGACTATCAGGCTTGATTTTCAAAGCAGAGCAAACATGTGTGATGTAAATTTTAAAAGTAATCGAAGAGCTTATGTTTGTTTATTATCTAAAATGCGTGAGATTTTTCCAACTGCTTGATTTTAAAAATAGGTGTGCTTTCAACTTTAGTTTTTTAAAAACTTTTTTGATGCCTTATGTATGTGCGCTGAAGGCTTATTACAGTGCTGTCCTTGAAACTGATGCTTTGGAACCACTTTAGGTACTTCTCAGATAAGCACCCAGAAGAACCTGCCTTGTATGAAATTCCACTCTGCAACCAGTAGTGTGATAATGAGCTCTGGGGTAGTCATTTTCTGCCTGTAATCTATTCAGCTTCTCAAGTGCTGACCAAGTGCTTGAGCGGGGCGGGGGAAAGGCTTTGGCAAGGATAGTGTTGATTAAATGGGTGGGAAGATAATCCATATGCTGTCTAGGAATATTTTTATGGGCAAAAATTCACTACTACTAACACCTGCAAAATTGGCTCGGCAAGAAAAGAAGAAAATGTTTCAGCAAATTTGTTAGCTCTATATTAAAGAAACAAAAACAAAGGAACCAAAACACTTGGCCACCAACTCTTGAGTCATCTTATTGGTGCTGTCTTGACAAAGAGATGCCATTCCTCTCTGTGGTATGATGTCACCTTTGTCCAATCATAACCTTCCTTATGAGAGTGTGGGATAACTCTCTGGAGAAAAGGTGAGTGACAGCAGCAAGCGATGCATCAGTCACTAGGCAACAAGATCAGCCTTCAGTGGAAGAGAATTTTCAAACATTTAACCCTCACACTGTCAGGGTTTCTTGTTGCTGATATGGCAATAATCTCTAGACAAATGGCTTAGTATGAATAATGCAGCTTTTTTTTTTTTAAGCTATCTTTCTAAAGGCCATGAGAGGAAACTTTCCATTTAGACTAAGGACCTTACTTGGTTTGAAAAGACCGGTAAATTTGGAAATTTTTAAAACCTCTTTTTCACAAGGGTCATGATTTAACTCATGATTATCTCCTTGGTGTCTTTAGACCCATTATTTTCTTGCTCCCCATAAGCTGGGCTGTCACACAGGTGTATGGTCTGTGTCCAACACAGAGTTAGGGGGTGAGTGGAGCTGAAGTCAGCCTATGCTCCATACGTCCGCACACACCCTCGTTCAGGTATTCTCAAGAAATGTGTCTTTAACTGATTTGTCGCCCTGATGCCATTTTGTAATTTGTCTGCCTGGAGTAGTGCTTTTTCCTAATTTGCACAAAGTTGTTGTATGAGTTCTCAGGTAGGGGGCCTTGCAAGTATATCTTAGTTTTCCAAGCAGTCAGAAAGTTCTGCAAGATTGTCCCTCCTCTTTTGCACTTGACTCTGCTAGAGAATTTAGCACAGGGCTGGACAGACCCAGGTGTGGACTGGCGATATTGTTTCCAAACTGGATTTCCAGAATCATCTTGCTCAGACTGTTTGGTTTGTTTCCCAAAAAGCATATTCTTTTAGAATTTCTCTCATGAAACTGTTTTTTTGTTAATTTGAGAGCCCTAATTGTTTACCTTTTTTTTCTGCCCCCAGTTATACAGTATAACGATTTCCTTAAGAAGAGAAAGTTTTTTTTAATTGAAGTATAGTTGATTTACAATGTTGTGTGATTTACAATGTTATAGTTTCTGCTATATAGCAAAGTGATTCGTTTATACATATATATCAATATATTCTTTTCCATTATGGTTTATCACAGGATATTGAATATAGTTCCCTGTGCTGTGCAATAGGACCTTGTTGTTTATCCATCCTATATGTAATAGTTTGCATCTGCTAACCCCAAACTCCCACTCCAACTCTTCCCCACAACACACCCTTGGCAACCACAAGTCTGTTCTCTATGTCTGTGAGTCAGTTTTTGTTTCATAGATAAGTTCATTTGTGTTGTATTTTAGATTCCACATATAAGTGATATCATATGGTATTTGTCTTTCTCTTTTTATCTTACTTCACTTAGTGTGATAATCTCTAGGTCCATCCATGTAGCTTCAAATGGCATTATTCCATTCTTTTTTATGGCTGAGTAATATTCCATTGTATATATATACCTAATCTTCTTGATCTATCGATGGACATTTAGGTTGTTTCCATGTCTTGGTTATTGTAAATAGTGCTGCTATGAACATAGGGGTGCATACATCTTTTCGAATTATAGTTCTGTCCAGATATATGCCCAGGAGTGGGATTGCTGGATCATATGGCAACTCTCTTTTTATTTTTTTGAGAAACCTCCATACTGTTGTCCATAGTGGCTGCACCAATTTTCATTCCCACCAACAGTGTAGGAGGGTTCCCTTTTCTCCAAACCCTCTCCAGCATTTGTTTTTTGTAGACTTTTTTTTTTTTTTTTTTTTTTGCGGTACGTGGACCTCTCACTGTTGTGGCCTCTCCTGTTGCGGAGCACAGGCTCCACACGCACAGGCCCAGTGGCCACGGCTCACGGGCCCAGCCACTCCACGGCACGTGGGATCCTCCCAGACTGGGGCACAAACCCGTGTCCCCTGAATCAGCAGGCGGACTCTCAACCACTGCGCCACTAGGGAAGCCCTTTTGTAGACTTTTTAATGGTGGCCATTCTGACTGGTATGAGGTGGTACCTCATTGTAGTTTTGATTTGCATTTCTCTAATAATTAGTGATGTTGAGCATCTTTTCATGTGCCTATTGGCCATCTGTATGTCTTCTTTGGAGAAATGTCTATTTAGGTCTTCTGCCCATTTTTGGATTGGGTTGTTTGTGTTTATTGTTATTGAGTTGTATGAGCTGTTTGTGTATTTTGGAAATTAAGCCCTTGTCGGTCGCATCATTTGCAAGGATTTTCTCCCAGACCACATGTTGTCTTCGTTTTGTTTATGGTTTCCTCTGCTGTGCAAGAGCTTGTAAGTTTGATTAGGTCCCACTTGTTTATTTTTGCTTTTATGTCTATTGCCTTGGGAGACTGATCTAAGAAAACATTGGTATAATTTATGTCAGAGAATGTTTTGCCTATATTCTCTTCTAGGAATTTTATGGTGTCATGTCTTATATTTAAGTTTTTAAGCCATTTGGAATTTATTTTTGTGTATGCAGTGAGTGTATGTTCTAACTTCTTTGATTCATATGCAACTGTCTAACTTTCCCAACACCACTTGCTGAAGAGACTGTCTTTTCCCCATTGTATATTCTTGCCTCCTTTGTTGAAGATTAATTGACCGCAGGTGAGTGGGTCTAAAGAACAGAAATCTTTATTATTATTATTATTTTAGTCAGATAATAAATCAATTAGCAGACACTTATTAAGTGAGTTTCATGAGGACAGTCGGTACCATGTTTTCTCTCTCAGTGCCTGGCACATAGTAAATGCACATGTATCTTTGCATAATTAATTAATGGTATTCACTTGGGGGACTCCAATAGGAGAATTATATATAATCCATTAGAATTGTAAGACGCTTGCAAGTTAACTAGTACAAGACTCATTTTGCAGTTGAGGAAACTGAGACTCAAATAACTAACCAATTCATAATCTAGTTAAAAGTGTGACCAGATTTCCCTATAATTAAGTCAATGTGAAGTTAATTTAGCTCGCAAACACGTAGGGGGCAAAGATCATTTCCACTGACTTGTTACATGCCTTATCTAGTATTGTTAAATCTGTCCTCAAAAAAAAAAAATATGTCTTCAACATGTTGGTGCTCATATATTTGAGGACTATACTGAGGTTTAAAAAATAAAGTCAGATCTTGTTCGGAAGTAAACAGGTTCATCAGGGCCATAAACCCAAAACCGTCTTTTTATATATATATATAAATTTATTTATTTATTTATGTATTTATTTTTGGCTGTGTTGGGTCTTCATTGCTGTGCGCGGGCTTTCTCTAGTTGCGGTGAGCGGGGACTACTCTTTGTTGCAGTGCGCAGGCTTCTCATTGTCCTGGCTTCTCTTGTTGCAGAGCACGGGCTCTAGGCACAGGCTTCAGTAGTTATGGCACATGGGCTCATAGTTGTGGCTTGTGGGCTCTAGAGCTCAGGCTCAGTAGTTGTGGCACACGGGCTTAGTTGCTCCGTGACATGAGGGATCTTCCTGGACCAGGGCTCGAACCCATGTCCCTTGCATCGGCAGGCAGATTCTTAACCACTGCACCACCAGGGAAGCCCCCAAAACTGTCTTAAGACTTTTGTGTCTCTAGGGATTGGTTCAATATTTGGCTTATGACAGGTGCTCTATAAATTTTTGTTGAAAGAATAAAAGGGTAAAATAAAAGAATAAGTTTTTAAAGCTCTTGTTATAGGGGAGATTTGTCTGTATTTTAAGTTTTGAAGAAGTAGCTGGCTATAGCCATGTGAACCAGTGAACAGAAGGGCCTTTGAAGCCCTGAGAGCAATTTAAAGCAGCAAATGGATATGTAAAACAGCATTCACTGTTCAAACCAATCCCAAGGGGAGACTGAACAGCCAAAATATCATGACCGGGTAGAACACTGTCTAAAGGGCATTACAGGGTGGATTGAATATAGAATAGCCTCCAGCTTCATTAATTTGAGTCTGATCAACTAAACACTCTTAAAAGTGAAATTTATAAGAAAAGTAGGAAAATAAATACATAAAAAAAAATTCAATGTACCAAAACTTACAGGATGCAGCTACAGCAGTACTAAGAGAAAAATTTATAGCTAAATGCCTATTTTAGACATGAAGAAAGATGTCAAATCAATAACCTAATCTTCTCCCTTAAGAAACTAGAAAAAGAAGAGAAAACTAAATCCAAATGAAGCAGAAGAAAAGAAATAATGAAGATTAAAATGGAAATAAATAAAATAGAAAACCAATAAAGAAAAGTAATGAAATAAAAAGTTGGTTCTTTGAAAAGATCAAGAAAACAGACAAATTTTAGCTCGACTGACCAAGAAAAAAATATATATATAGAGAGAAGACACAAATTACTCATATAAGGAATAAAATAGGACATTGATACCAATCTTACAGAAATTAAAGGAATTATAAAGAAACACTTGAGCAACAGCATGTCTGTAAATTAGATAACTTAGATGAAATGGATGCATTCCTAGGAAGACCCAAAACCAAAGCTGATTCAAGAAGAAAATAGAAAATAAATGTGTGTACATATTTTTTTCAGGAAGAATATTTTCCCTTTTTTAAAAACGATGTTTTTAGAACAGTTTTAGGTTCACTGCAAAATTGAGAGGAAGTGACAGTGATTTCCCATACCTCCTGCCCTGGCATATGCATAGCCTCCCCCATTATCAACATCCTCCAGAGTGGTACATTTGTTACAGTTGATGAACGTACATTGACACATCATAATCACCCAAAGTCCATGGTTTACCTTGGGCTTTACTTCTGGTGTTGTACGTTCTATGGGTTTGGACAAATTTATAATGACATATCTCCATAATTATAGAATCATAGAGAGTTTCTTCACTGCCCTTAAAATCCTCTGCACTCTGCCTATCAATGCCCTTCTCCAACACCAAACCCTGCCAACCACCAATCTTTTTACTGTCTCCATAGTTTTGCCTTTTCCAGAATGTATTATGGTTGGAATCATAGGATACATAGCCTTTTCAGATTGGCTTCTTACACTTAGCAGTATGCATTTAAACTTCCTCCATGTCTTTTCATAGGTTGAGAGCTCCTTTCTTTTTAGCGCTGAATAATATTCCACTGTCTAGCTGTATCACAGTTGATTTACCCATTTACCTATTGAAGGACATCTTGGTTGCTTCTAAATTTTGGCAGTTATGAATAAAGCTGCTATAAACATCTGTGTGAAGTTTTTTGTGGACATAAGTTTTCGGCTCCTTTGGGTAAATATCAAGGAGCTCAACTGCTGGATTGTATGGCAAGAGTACATTTAGTTTTGTAAGAAGCTGCCAACTGTCTTCTGAAGTTGCTGTACCACTTTACATTTCCAGTAGCAATGACTGAGTGTTTCTGTAGCTCAATATCCTCACTAGCATTTGGTATTGTCAGTGTTCTGGATTTTGTCCATGCTAATAGGAGTGTAGTGGTACATCTTTGTTTTAATTTACATTTTCCTGATGATATATGATGTGGAGCATCTTTTCATATTCTTTTTTATCATCTGTATATCTTCTTTGGTGCAGTATCTGTTAAAGTCTTTGGCCCATTTTTAAATTGGGTTGTTTGTTTTCTTATTGTTGAGCTTTAAGAGTTCTTTACATATTTTGGATAACTGTCTTTTATCAGATGTGTCTTTTGCAAATATTTTCTCCCAATCTATGGCTTGTCTTCTCATTCTCTCACCCTTGTCTTTCGCAGGGCAGAAAGATTTAATTTTAACAAAGTCCAGTTTATCAATTATTTCATGGATCATGCCTTTGGTATTGTATCTAAAAAGTCATCACCACACCCAAGGTCATCTAGATTTTCTCCTGTTATTTTCTAGGAGTTAACAGTTTTGTGCTTTACATTTAGGTCTGTGACCCCTTTTGTGAAGTGTGTAAGGTCTGTGTCCAGATTCTGTTTTTTTTACATGTGGAAAAATATTTTCCTTTTAAGAATCATTTTTCTTCTAGATGTGGTATATATATACAATGGAATATTACTCAGCATCAAAAAGAATGAAATAATGCCATTTGCAGCAACATGGATGGACCTAGAGATTATCATAGTAAGTGAAGTCAGAGAAAGACAAATACCATATGATATCACTTATATGTGGAATCTAAAATACAATACAAATCAACATATCTACAAAATATAAAGAGACTCACAGACATAGAGACCAGACTTGTGGTTACCAAGGGAGAGAGGGGGTAGAGGAGGGAAGGAGTGGGAGTCTGGGGATAGCAGAGGCAAACTGTTACATATGGGATGGATAAACAACAAGGTCCTACTGTACAACACAGGGAACTATATTAAATATCCTGTGACAAGCCACAATAGAAAAAAATATGAAGGGCTTCCCTGGTGGCCAGTGGTTAAGAATCTGCCTGCCAATGCAGGGGACACGGGTTTGAGCCCTGGTCCGGGAAGATCCCACATGCTGCAGAGCAACTAAGCCCACGTGCCACAACTACTGAGCCTGCACTCTAGAGCCTGCGAGCCACAACTACTGAGCCCGTGCGCCACAACTACTGAAGCCCGTGCTCTGCAACAAAGAGAAGTCACCACAATGAGAAGTCTGCACACCGCAATGAAGAGTAGCCCCTGCTCGCCACAACTAGAGAATGCCTGAGCACAGCAACAAAGACCCAACGCAGCCAAAAATAAATTAAATAAATAAATAATTTTTAAAAAAAGAAAAAGAAAAAATATATATATGTAAAACTGAGTCACTTTGCCATACAGAAGAAATTAATACAACGTTGTAAATCAACTATACTCCAATAAAATTTTTGAAAAAAATCATTTTTCTTCCAATGTTCAAAGTAGGTATAGATAAAGTACAAATAAACAAAAAAGAGGAAAATAACTCCATGATCCGAAGAGAATTGATAGCATTTTGAAGTAAACATTCAAATATGTGCTATATATGTACATAACAGGATGTTAAAAAGGGACTCTTTCTGCTTACTTTTGGCTGAAGCCCAACAGATGGATAACAATACAATAGGTACCCAAGAATTCCACATCCTAAATATTCAAATTAAGGTGCTGTGATGCCTAGGCAAGGGTAGACTGAGAGATTATGAAACAGGTTCTGCCAGAATTGAGCAATCACCCCACCAGCCTAAAAAGTAGGGGTTGAAGAGTAGTGAGAGAAAATGTCATGGAGGGCCTTGCTGGTGGGCTGGGTCCCACCCCACCTCCCAGCGGGGAGAGAAGTACATCCCCTCATCCAAAACCAAGCGAGAGGGGCTTCCAAGACCCACTCAGAGAGCTAGACACGTCCTTCTGGAGCTTGGGAACTGGTGTCTGCCTTTTATCAAGAAAAGCCCGCAGGTGAGAGACTGTGGCTGGACCTAAACCTACACGACAGCAAGGAGAGAGAAGGGCTGCACTGCCACGGTGGCAGGCCAAGATGTGTGAGCTTTGCCAGGGCCATGTGGATCCGAGGAGGGATCTAGCCTGAGTTATTTAAAAAAGGGACCACAGGGACTTTCCTGGCGGTCCAGTGGTTAAGACTCCAAGCTTCCACTGCTGGGGACGCGGGTTCGATCCCTGGTGGGGGAAATAAGATCCCGCATGTTGTGGGTCACAGCCAAAATTGGAAAGAATAATAAAAAGGGGACCACTTAAGAGGATACCTGAGTGGGAGGGCAAAGGGCCCAAAGGATAGGGTTAGTGTAAGGGAGATGGCTGGAAACCCCGTGGGTGGAGGGGAGAACTGGAAGCTTCCACCTGGAAGAGAGACAGCATCCTTAACAGTGAATTTTGGGAGCAACCTGCAAAGGCATGTGCCAGAGAAAGAGGCTGCAAGGTGCATCTACCACACACGCAGGAGCCAATGAACGATCTGGATGAGCCTGCCAGGGAAGACTGCCCTTCCCCCACTGCCATCCCAAGGGCCCTGCCTTGGATGGGGTTGGAGCTGAAGGGAAGATGAGGCGCTATGAGAGGGAAGACAGCACTACTAAGCTTTCCAGGAGTCCAAGTTCGCAGCAGGTTGGCCTGGAGGAGAAGATTCCCTTTAAGTGGAAAAGTTCAGATTGGACTGAATTATCGAATTAAGACCGCCCAACTGACTGAAAGGGATCATAAAAGCTTTGAGACCTGCCTGAGACTTCATCCAGGCACAGGAAAAGGACAAATCCAAAAAGTAGGTTTGAAGTAAATGTGGGAGAAGGAAAACAGTTGCTTTGTTATCACACTTGTGCCCATCTTAATCAACAAAATAGTAACAAATATAAGAAATATTTTTAAACAAGTATTGGATCATACTGGGTTCTTATGTAAATTAAATGTTTGATGTTTGGCATATAATAGCATAATTCTTGGCACATAATAAATACCATATAAGTGTTAGCTATTATTTTTCTTAATAAGAATACTAACATTCTAACCTGCCTTTTTAATTTAGCAATATATGCTAAATATATTTTCATGTTAATAAGTACAATTATGGGGCTTCCCTGGTGGCGCAGTGGTTGAGAGTCCGCCTGCCGATGCAGGGGATGCGGGTTCGTGCCCCGGTCCGGGAAGATCCCACATGCCGCGGAGCGGCTAGGCCCGTGAGCCATGGCCACTGAGCCTGCGCGTCCGGAGCTTGTGCTCCGCAACGGGAGAGGCCACAGCAGTGAGAGGCCCGCGTAACACACACACAAAAAAAAAATAAGTACAATTATGGCACATAACCAGAATGAGATCCACAATGTCTGTTTTATTCACTAATGTATCCTATTTACAACAGTGCCTAGCACATAGCAGGTAATCAATTGCTAAATGAATCATTTCAAGTGGCTCTAATGTGTTGTTGTATGGAATGTACTATATTTATTCATTGATCTCCTGTTATTGGTTAGAAAACATAGGAAACAACCACACCTAGGTGGTTTCCAATCTTTCATGATGATAAACCAAACTCTAACAAATGTCCATATTTTTGGATCTTCGTGTACCTCCTTCATTTTTTTCTTGGTATAAGTTCTTAGAAGAGGAATTGCTGTTAAAGGGTATGAATGTTTTTTTTTTTTTTTTTTTTTTTTTTGCTGTACACAGGCCTCTCACCGCTGTGGCTTCGCCCGTTGCGGAGCACAGGCTCCGGACGCGCAGGCTCAGCGGCCATGGCTCACGGGCCCAGCCACTCCGCGGCATGTGGGATCTTCCCGTACCGGGGCACGAACCCGTGTCCCCTGCATCGGCAGGCGGACTCTCAACCACTGCGCCACCAGGGAAGCCCTGAATGTTTTATTAAAACTTTGAAAATTGCCAACTTGCCCTCTGGAGGGAGACTATGGAAGAATTAGGAATTTCCAAGTACAGAGATTATTTTTATTATCTTTGTATAGCTCTGATATTTCCCAGTTCCAAGAGTTTTGGCGTGGCTTCAACCAAGAAGGCTTTCTGCAAGGTTGAAAATTAAAACACATTTCGGGAACTTTTTCTAGGACATAGTTGACTGAATGAAATGGAATGGAAAACAAAGCAATTCAGCCACGATGAGTAACTCCACAGCCCAGGAAGCCTCAGCTTGGAAGAGAACAGATTCCTCTCTAGGCATCACAGAGAAGAATTATAAGTCAAGAATACAGCTAACTGTTTACTGAGCACCCACGAGGAATGGCACTGTTCTGGCTGTTGCGGGCACACGATGCCCAGTACGTGCTATTCCACAGCATTGACCACTTCAGCACGCGGTGGCCTCTCTCTGCTACCCCCTCCCTTTCCTTCTTTCCCTGCCTTCCAGCCCCCATGCCCAGAATGTAAGCTTTCCATGGAACGGCCTTTGTTTATTTCATCTTGCATCCCTGGCACACAACAGGAAACATGCAGTAGATGCAATGCATGTTTGTAAAACTGAACAGAACTCCCCCTAGGAAAATTCTAGAGGGGCTGGCACAAAGTCTGGAAAACATACACGTGTACACACATTTGAATGGCTAATGCCAAATGTGAGAAGCTCAACCGCTGTCATCTTGAGTTCTCACACTAGAAGCTCAGGCAGATATTGAGTTTTGAGCCCCTTCTCAGATGGGTCTTCTGACCCAGATTTGTTCAGTAACAGGATCTAGTTAGACTAGATGACTGTGATGAAGTTTCACTCTGCTCCCTTATGTGGAATAGCAGACAAATATTGAAGCCCACATTAAGCTTGAGACCCTGAGCCAAGCAACCCAAAAGATTGCATATCTCCCTTAGCACTTGTATGTTGAATCTGCATTCGGGGCTTCGGCACGTTCTCTGGACGTTGTCAGTGGGTGAAGCTATATGGTGGAGATGACTGGATGCCTACCCAGTGTCCATTCACTCCTGCTTCTTCACTATGGAACCCATTATTATTAGAGACAGCAAAGTACCTAATTAAAAAATTACATTTCTAGGCCTGCTTTGAGGACAGGGGTAGCCAATGAGATATAAAGGGAGTTGTTGGGTGAGACTTCCAGGAACACTCCTAAAGGAGCCCTATTCATCTACTATGTGGTTTTGTTCTTCATGACTTCCTCCCTTCTCTCTTCTTGTTACCTAGGTCACAGATACAGTAGCTGGAGCTCCAGCAGCCATCTTGTGACCATGAAATTAAGGATGGAAATCAGTACTAGGCATGTTAGAGCAGAAAGGATAGGAGATTTGGAAAAACCAGCCCAAGCCTGCCTGCTTCCAGATTTATTTTACCTGAGAGAAAAACAAACCCCTATCTTGTTTAACGACTGTCACTTGACTCTGTTAGTAGAGGCTAACTGTAATTGCTATGGGGATGACTTTCTATGGGATGAAGGGCACAGTAGGCATTTGGAAATTTTGAGGGGTGGGGCTGGTTGTACTTTTTTGCTGTCACAATAAATGACACTACTTGTATTTAGTAGATAAGAGCCTGGGATGTGCTGTCATAGATGTTCATGCAGAATTAAAATGACAACAACAATGTTTATAATTACCTGTGCCTCAAACATAACTATATTTTACGTATAGATAAAATGTATAATTTGCATGGTTTCAGACACACTTAATTTTCCAGGAATGCAACTGCCATGTGAAACAAAGAAATCTTGTACTTTGTTTTTTGGACCTTTACTAGGATTTGTTCACAGCACTAATTATATGCAACATGACACAATTGTATTGATCTACGTTTATAGCTGTCCCGTTCATGGTGAATGTATGAATAATTACATTTGTCTCCTTCACCTTATCTTCTAAGGTAGCTGGGCCCAAGCTTTTCCATATTGAAATACATATTACTTTATTACAAATGACCTCCCTTTTATTTCTCCTCTGAATCTTTCCAGTCAAGGCAGTATGCTGATCTTATTTTTGAGAAGGTATATATGGGTAGGTTATATTATCTATACATTGCATCTCAGTGTCATAACATTTGTTTCATAAGAGAAGGAGAAATGCATTGGTTTTGACATTGTGCCTGTTGTCCCAATTGATCAGACTATTACACATTCAGCCTTTGTCGGCCTTCTTCGCTTTCATGCTAAGAGGCAGAAAGGACTGGCAATAGAGAGCTGAGTGGGGTTTGTATGTCAGAGCAAAACAGGCATGATTTTTACATTCATCAGCAGCAAGCCTGGCTTTGGGCATAAATACAGAAGATGCCTCATATGCAATGTCATTTGAGAGTTAATTGTTTCTGAGAGTTAAGTATCAGTATTAATCTGTGACCTACCATGACAACTCTATACACATTAGTTTATCAGAGGACACAGAATTAGGACAGAACTATCTATTGATAGAGGGGGAGCCAGGGCAAGGCACAGTTCTGGAACTCCAGGGACTCGGAAAGGAAGGGATGGGGACTTGAAGAAACCACAGAGGTCATCTGGGCGTAGGGAGAGTGCCAGGGGAAGCAGCACGGCCAGGGGCATCGAGGGGACTTGCAGCCTGCACGGCCAGCTCACAGTTCGCCCTGGTCACCCCGCTGGAGTGACTGAATTAACCACATCTCACACGCCTTAATTGGAGCAGATAATTGGTGAGCTGGCTTTGTGCACAGGAAATGTGTTCGGATAAACTTGGCCGAGTGGAACAGGAAGAACGGGGACCACCTGATTTCATCTTGTGCCAAGGAGGGAGATACAAAGCGGCAGTGTCTCCTGTGGAGCCTGGCCCAGGCAAAGCAAGGGGACAGAGAACCTGTGCAAACTGCAGGCCAGTGGGATCTCCCTGGACCAGATGATGGTCAGGAACTCTGGGACTGGGCTCAGTAATTAAGCTGCTTTGTGACTTTGGGCAAGTAATTTAACCTTTCTGTGTCTGTTTCCTCGTCTGTAAAACAATTGAGGGGAAAGAAAATGTTATGACCTCCTTAAAAATCATGTCACTTCATTCAGTCCAATCACAGATGTGGCTTGATTGCCTCCTCTGTGGGTAGAACTATGCCAGGGGCTGTGCCTGCTTCCCTGAACGCCCATAGGAGTGAGAGGGTTGTAAAACAAACACATATAAACAATATTTGCAGGGCAGTGAAAAATCTTTACCCTTACCACAGATAAATCTCAACCAACTTGCACTTCAGGTTGGGCTATATCTCGATCAAATCTCCTGCTCCAGCGCTTTGGCCATCTTCTTTCAGAGGTGCCTGGGAGAAGGACTGTTCAGAGATGGCATGTTGCCAGGACAACAGAAACCAGACACTGGAGAAGGTGTCATCGTTTTTGAGGACGTGGTGAGTGATGTATTTGCCTGATGACCACCCCGTGACTGTCCGGGGCTCTTTTCCCACTACGTTTTAGAATCTTCATTCTTAGAAAACCCTTTGTTTTGAAATGTGTTCAGGTCCAGAAAGGAAGTGAGGATCAGTCAGTAATGTCCCCAATGTGAGCTCTGGAATAGCACCTTCTTTTGAAAGAGTCACCCTCTTTTGCTCTTGGCTTAGGGTTGGTTTATGATGACTGTTTCCTGGGGATTTCCAACCTGAACTGCAAGGATCCCAGGCCCCAGCTCGTGCCCACATGGAGAGCAGGGACGCCTGTATTTCTTGCATGACTTTCTCTGTCCAGCAAGAGGTAGATGAAGGGCGTTCAGAGACTGAGCTTGTGTGACCCTGAGCAAGTCTCTTTACTCCTCTGAGTATCAGTGTAGCAATTGAGGCACTTAGTAACTTGTGTTCTTAAGGAAACAATTAGAACAAGTTACCAAAGCACACCGAATACCCGTTTGTAACAGACATTATTATTATTTTGCTTTTTGCTCAAGATTTATTTTTCATGATCTAACAGTTACTTAAGTGAGTATTTTCTCTTAGTAAAATCATCTGACTTAGAACTGTTCACGAGTAATATTACCATTTGTTAAAAATGTTTAAATGCAGAAATGCATTTTTATTTTTCTTATTAAACTTGGTTATCATGCATAACAGTCTGAATTATAGACAGTGTAATCCCATAAAAGTGGTAAAGTGGAAAAAAATTGACCTAGCTGTAAAAATCATCAAACATCTCCAAAGAGAAAATAAATCAGAAAGTCTCATGTCATTCCCACGACTAGCTTGTAATGGATTTATTAATCACAGATTCCATAATAACATTTTCCTCACTGGGCTGTTGTGAGGATTCAATGAGAATATTAAGTTCTTGGTGCCCAGTGGGCATCTAATAAATGATAGTTATTAATATGTTTATACTCTCAAAAATGGACACACACCTACAATCAGGCACATGCATGCATGCACGCGTGTGTGTGCACACACACACACACACACACACACACACACAAAAACTCTTCTGGTCCTTTTAGAAAGAATCCAAATCTGGTGGATATGAATGGATACACCCCTCACAGTCTGAGCACGAAAGGTGGCCATCTATCGTTTCCTTTTTGGGGTGTGGGTCATTATCTGAGAACAGTAAATATCCTTGAGAGCCTGTGGGAGTCCAGCCCCGGCTAGGTCAGCCTCTGAACTCACACTTGCAGGCTAACTGAGAAAACAAACCCTATAAGAATGAAAAACAATCCACGACTGCACTTGAGGAAGTAACAACTGCTTCTGTGGAGCAGGTGGGGTTTGGGCTTCATAATCCGTCTGGAACAGTCTATGGGTCTGTGGCTGCACGTGCTGTGCAGAAAGGCCTTGTGGGAGAGATACATGTGCATCCTGGGCATGGAGGAGAAGAGAAGCTATTTGTGGGGTGGGAAGAGATTTGAAGGACGGAAAAAGTCAGCTTCCTCCCAGATAGATGGACCAGGGGCCTGATGATGGAGCTTTTACAGTGCTATAAAAAATGGTGTCTTGGGATGGTCCCACACAGCCTTGCTAAGGGGCAAATTTGGGCCCTGTGTGTCTTGTGTTGTTGTGTCAGCCACCAAGTACTGACCTGTCCTTTCTCTTCCCATCACATTACCTTAACTAAAGTGTGACATCAGGCGAAAGATGTGGATTTACAGATAAACCTGGCCACGTGAATTTTCAAGAGCAAACAAACAGGCAAATGTTATAGTCTCTTATGCTCTGTCTACACCTTCTTTCCCCCCTCTCTACCTTCTGTCCTTGCCCAATACTCCTGGCTTCTTTTCCTTCCTGGAAACGAGGGCTAGGTCTAAGGAAGGGCTCTGTGTTCTGTCATTTACGTGGTAGAGTGAATCATGGCCAAGCCAGTATGCATGTACACACATCCAGTGAGTGTGGATGCCTGCTTTGTACAGCCTGAGGAACCCCCATGCAGCCACCCCCTGGATTGACAGTGAGAACTTTCCAGCTCCCTCACAGGGGCATGTGCATTTAAACTATATTTCTAATATAATAAATTTATTTGTCCACTGGAAAAGACATTTTCATTTGGGAGATAAGTGCAGGGATGGGAGGAAGTTTATAAAGACAAGACTCACATCAATCAGCTGATTAGTTAATTTATTGAACAAACAGGTACGGAGTGCCCACTGTGCTCCGTGGTCCATGTGCAAGGTTGGCCTTGGAACCAGTGCCAGGCCATCAGACTCTTCCTTCTCTTTCTCTTCTCTCCAGCCTCATCACCACTGTCTGGGTGAGATTCCCGCTCCCTCTCCTGGAACGATCAATGCTGCAGTTTCCTAACTGGTCTCACTGCCTCCAGCTTCTCCAGTTATTCCTTCTTCTTATGAACTTAAGCACATATTTCTCTGCTAAAACCCTGTTAGTGGCTGTCCCCTGGCTACAGCCAGAGTCCTGGCTCTCTCTGGGGTGCACTCTCTTCTCTAGCCCCGTCTGCAGCCTCTGCCCATGTAACGGGCTCACTAGCCACACCCCCTCCTTGTTTCTTTTTCCCAAATACAATGTGTGCTTACAACATGGCTCTCACATGCTGTTCCCTGTGCCTGGAATGCCTTTCTGCTCATTCCCCTCCAAGCTTTCCATTAAACCGCAGGGCCATCCTGTATTGCTGTCTTTCTCTCACACCCCACATCCAGTCTGCCAAGAAACCAGGTGGATTTCAATATGCCTCCTTCAGAATACACCCAGAAGAATCTGTCTAGGACTCACTGTCTCCGCTGCTGCTGACCTCCGAGACAATCCTCTCTCACCTTGATCTCGGCACTAGCTTCCAAAGTGGCCCCTGCTTTGGCCCTTGCCCTCCCCCCCACCCATGGGTGCTCTCAACACAGCAGCCAGAGTGGCCTTCTTAAGACACCAGTCAGATCACGTCGCACCTCTGCTCAAAACCCTCCAAAGCAATGGTGGGCTGGAGGGGCTCGTCGCAGCTGGTGAGACACCACGCCCACACATCTCCCCTACTGTGTCAGTGGTGTCACGTTGGTAGCTTAGAATAAGCTGTGGTGGGAGTATTTACACCACAGAAATAGGCAGATGTTAAAAAAACAGGGCTTCTTTTTTTTGAGACTATTTACCAGCACACCACTGCTCCGAAGGTGACCCACTTCTCTCAGAGTAAAAGCCAGAGTTGTTACAACTACCTGCAAGGCCCCCTGTAAATGACTGCTTCTCCAATTCCCTCCCCTTTACTCCAGCCACATGGGCCTCCTGCCTTTCCTCGAATGCACCAGCACATTCTCACTTCGGGGACCAGCCCTGCCTGCTCCCTGTGCCCGGAACACTCCCTCCAGATACCTGCACCCAGGGGGTCTGCTTATCCCTGCTCTTCCTGGAAGTCCTTGCTCAAGTCTCACCTTCTCAGTGAGGCTCACCTGACCACCTGACCATAAACTCTACCCCCTCCCCAGCTGTCCTGAAAGTGTTCTAGCCTGTAGGTATTGGTTGTATTTATTATTCATGCTCTGTGTCCCCCACCACAGCACCACCTCCACAGAGGGTAGGGATTTGGGACTGTTTCTTTCCTAATGCGTCCCGGTGTCTGGAACTGTGCCCAATACACAGGGCACTCAGTAAGCGTTTATTGGCTGACGGGCCGACTGAATCTCCAAATGCCCACCTCCTCTGTAAATCCTCCCTAACCTCGGTACTTTCCTCCTTTCCATTCACAAAAGGTCCAGATTCTTTTCCTCTGTGTTAGCGCAGAGCCTCTTTGTACCTGTAGCTGCTGAAGTGCTTTTGCTGTATCAGTATGATGTTATGATCTGCCTCCCCCGACAGACGGCTGTTTGTGGGCTCTTGAACGTGCTTCCACCACCTATCCCAGGGCCTGGCACCGCCCTGCCCCCCAACTGATATCTGTTCAATGAACGCATGAAGGTGTAAATGAATGGTGGCCAGAATGTAGTTCTCTGGTGGAGTCCTATTCTCACCCGGGGCCCCCTCTAGTGATGGCTCTGCTGGGAAAGCCTGCAGCTGAGAGACAGCGAGTCCTCCTTTTCTCATCCTCTGCCTCAAGCCCCGTGTCTTCTGCAGCCCTGCTCACGGAGCAGGAATTTGGCCCGGAAGAGGGCCCAGGATGTGCTGGGGAATCCCCTCCCAGGGTTGGCAGAGCAGATGGCACGACCTCTTCGGCGTCTTCTCCAGCCCAGAGGCTTCCGAAGGCCGCCTCTCATGGCTCAGGAGGCTGCGAGCCAGAGGGACCCCTCATCTGTCCCAGGGAAGCCCTGTCCACCAAGGCCCGCTTCCTTCCTGCTCTGCCCGCCCAGCCTACCCAGGACAAAGGAAGGGCTGCGCCCTGAGGAGAGGCGTGACTTGTCTCCTTTCCCAGCCGCCAGGTGAAGAAGGGTCCACACCCTAACTCTAAGCCGCAAGGGAATACAGGACGTCCCATCACATCCTGTAAAATGACTAATTTTCCAGTTACTAATTTGCCTTGCCAGTTCTGTTCAAACAGGCTAATTGTTTCCCCAAAAAGACTCAGGTGTAGTGGGATGAGGTCACTAGGGACGTGCCTAAACAATTACAAACACTGTTCACAGGCGCACTGAAAGACTCATAATCAGCCAGTCGGACTGTCGTCTGATTTTTATCTTTCCTAAACAAATTCGGTGAGTGCGCGCCCCCTGCTGGCAACAAGAGATTGTACCAGGCAGAAAGAACCACTCTGCGGAGCCAGTGACGCCTTCTCTGGGGAGAGTAATCGGGCGTTAGGGGATGCTTTTGGAACATTCTCAGCGGGGCGTATTAATGGTTATTTCTCAATAACTGTTGATGGAAATATGAAATAAAAGTGATTATTATAATCCATTCGTAACTATGATCTTGGAATGTGTGAATTTTAATCAACAGTGAAAAATCCTGCCAAGGCAGAAAAAAGGGGAAAATTGATCCTTGGTCTGATAATGAAAGAAAACATAACTTTGAGAGTTTCCATATATTTTCTGCTTTTACACTGTGGGTATTATATTTGTTTACCTAGGACAGTTCAATTTTTTTATTACGAAAGTTTTCAAATATACACAAAAATAGGGAGAAGAGAACAATATTTCCATATACTCACCACACAGGTTCTGGAATTATCAAGATTTTGTCACTCTTGCTTTATGTATCCCATTCACTTTTCAGTTGCCTTTTTTTCCCCTTAAATATTATAATCCAGACATCATGTCACTTTATCCTGAATACTGAAGTATGCGTTTCTAAAAACTGGGCATTTTCTTACCTAACCATACACCATAATTACACCTAAAAATCCCTTGGAGTCATCTAAATGCCCATACAAGCAGTCTACATTCAAGTTTCCTTGAATATAAAACTTGTTTTGCAGTTGTTTGCTTTCTCTCTCTCTCCTCCTGCCTCCTTCCCTCTTAATTGACTTATCCTTATATATAGTGAAATGCACAGGTATTAAGCATACAGTTCGGTGAGTTTTGATAAATGTATACACCTGGTAACCCATATCCTTATCGAGATAGTTTTTTAAATTGAAGTATAGTTGATTTACAATGTTGTTTCAAGTGTACAGCAAAGTGATTCAGTTATACACATGTACACATATCTATTCTTTTTTGGATTCTTTTCCATTATAGGTTATTATAAGACATTGAATATAGTTCCCTGTGCTATACAGTAGGACCTTGTAAGAAAGAGAACAGTTCTATCACCTCAGAAAGTTTCCTCCTGTGCCTTCACAGTAAACTCTCCCCTCATCCCCAACCACTGCTCTGATTTCTTTCATTGTGAATAAGCCCTGCCTGTTCCAGAATTTCATATAAGATGGAAATGTACGGTATGTACTTTTTTTGTGTACAGCTTCTTGCACTCAGCATAATGTTTCTGAAGTTCATCCACGTTGTTGCATGTTCCCTTTATCGTAAGTTGTAGTCCATAACATGCGCGAACCACAATTTGCTTAGGCACACTCCTGTTACTAGACATCTAAATTGTTTCCAATTTGGGCTACTAAGAAAAAAGCTGCTGTGAATACTTTTGTATAACTCTTTTTGTGGACGTATGTTTTCACTTCTCTTGGGTAAATACCCTGGAGTGAAATAACTAGTCACAGCGAATGTGTATGTTTAACTTTGTAAGAAAACCCCAAGTCTCTTCTCAGAAGCACCCCTGCTCTTCCTTTTCTTATGTTCCAATAGTCCTACACTCTGCATATGTCCATCAGCTCCTCTGTAGTGTTGCTTAACTTCTCCCTCTAACTCCCGGGTTTCTTATAAACTAGAAGTTTGGTCTAAAATCCATATGATATTCAGTTTAAATACTTTGGCAAGTGGTGCTGTATAGGTCATCCTATACTGCATCGGAAAGTCCATAAGTGGCCTGGTTGCCCCACTCTTAATTAAGACACCATGCAGTAGCTCCAGGTGGTTGTGACCTGATCCCCTCAGTGTAAACTTCCCCATCAACTCTTCATCCAGTGGTTTCAAGTGATCTTTGCCTTGAGTCTTGTTAGGAATTGCAAAATGGTGATTTTTTTAAATTCTAGGGACTTCTCTGGTGGCACAGTGGTTGGGAATCCACCTGCCAACGCAGGGGACACAGGTTCGATCCCTGGTCCGGGAAGATCCCACATGCCTCGGAGCAACTAAGCCAGTGCACCAGAACTACTGAGCCTGTGCTCTAGAGCCCGCGAGCCACAGCTGCTGGAGCCCGTGTGCCACAAATACTGAAGCCCGTGCGCCTAGAGCCCGTGCTCTGCAACAACAGAAGCCACCTCAATGAGAAGCCCGCGCACTGCAATGAAGAGTAACCCCCGCTCGCCGCAACTAGAGAAAGCCCGTGCGCAGCAATGAAGACCCAACACAGCCAAAAATAAATAAAAATAAAGAAATAAATTTATTTTTAAAAATTCTATTATCCCTCCATATTTATTATATGAAATTGTTCTATAAAGAAGAAACTTCTTTTACCAACTTTCTCTCATTGTCATATAGGAAAGGCAAGAAAAATAATTGCCTTTAATTTGCTAGTGAAAAATTTTAATTGGGCTTATTGATTGTTAGAAACTTTTTTCATCGACATATAGTTGATTTACAATATTGTGTTAGTTTCAGGTGTACAGCATAGTAATTCAGTTTTTTGCCGATTATATTTTATTATAGGCTATTATAAGATATTGGGTATAATTCCCTGTGCTATATAGTAAATCCGTGTTACTTATCTATTTTACATATAGTAGTTTGTATCTGTTAATCCTATACCCCTAATTTGTCCCTCTCTCTTTCCCTCTCCCTTTTGGTAACCACAAATTTGTTTTCTATGTCTGTGACTCTGTTTCTACTTTGTATATGCATTTATTTGTATTAGTTTTTAGATTTCACATATGAGTGATATCATATAGTATTTGTCTTTCTCTGTCTGACTTAGCCCTAGGCATAATATTCTCTAGGTCCATCCACATTGCTGCAAATGGCAGTATTTCATGGCTGAGCAACAGTCTATCATGTATATATACACATATATATACTGACCTAAGAAAATATTGCTATGATTTATGTCAGAGTGTTTTGCTTATGTTTACTTCTGGGAGTTTTATGGTGTCATGTCTTACATTTAGGTCTTTAAACCGTTTTGAGTTTACTTTTGTATTTAGTAAATGAGAGAATGTTCTAATTTTATTTTACATGTAGCTGTCCAGTTTTCCCAGCTCTGATTGTTAGAAACTTTTTAAAAGGCTAAGACAAGAAAAGCTCTCATAATCAAGTATTATTCAAAAGGTAAATATAAGAATTTGCTCACCTGGTTTTAAGAAAAAAGATACCTAATATAGAAGAACATTGGTATGTTAATGGACTTGGATAAATTGTGGGCTAAAAGTAATAATTGTAATGATAGCAGCTACTAACATTTATGAAACATTTCCTATTGATTTAAATTAATTACGTAATAATGATAACTCATTAATTATAGAGAAAATAAGAGTGCTAGTCATTCTGTGATCGAAAGGGCCTTGTTCAAGTTAGGTGTCACTTTTCACCTTGAAGAAACTATGGATTCTTCTCTCTATTCAGTTGTCATTTCTTGAGCACTGACTGCATTAGGAAAATAAAGATGAATTAGACCCAGACTCTGTGAGACCTCAGGGGCCTAGCAGATGAATTTTGCCTCAGTAGTTCCTGGGTTTTGCCTTGCACAGATGTTCATGGCCTTTGTTATGGAAAATACAAAGAGCACCCTGAAGTTGTAGGTAACACTCCAAAGTCAGGTATCAAATGTCCTATACACAGGTGGCAAATGTGTGACTGGCTCTGGGGTGGAGGGAGCCCAGATTTGTAGCATTTGCCTATTTCCATGGTGTAAATCCTCCCATGATGGCCAGTTTCAAGCTACCAACATGATGTCACTGAACGCAGAGTTGCAAAGATATGCATAGCACACCGCTGTATAGTATCATATAGATACAATAAAAGTAATTTCAAGAGCTTAGAGTAGATCAGAGTTAAATATAGATCAGAGTTAGATCAGAGTTAAATATAGTAAATATAGTAAAATAAGGAAGTGATGAGGTTTGAATATATATCTTTGTAATAAAACTTATTTAACGTTCATATAATTTAATCTTTAATGATGGCTGCGTTTAATGACTAACTTGCACAACTCCTGAAAATTTAACAATTGGCTCTCTCAAGCCAGTATGAACCTGCTCCCATGCACCACTGTTTTACCTGTCACAATATTGCAGTGTAGCCATGGTAATATACAGTATGTGGCAGGGGACTGGGAATAATATGGCTGGGGTGACTCTGAGCCATGGATGATCAATGACCTCAGGTCACAGTAGAAGAAAGGAGCTGGGTGTAGCACTACGAGTTACCTCAGCTATAGGAGTTATTTACTTTCCCGTTACTGGTGTAGCAAATTACTCCAAACTTAGTGGTTTAAAATAATGCAAATTTGTCATCTCACAGTTTTGGAGGTTAGAAGTCAGAAAGGGGTCTCACTGAGCTAAAATCAGTCTCTTGGCAGGGCTGTGTTCCTTTTGGAGGTTCTAGGGGAGAATTCGTTTTCTTTCTTTCACCAGCTTCTAGAGGCCACCTGCATTCCTTGACTTGTGGCCTCCTTCCTCTATCCTCAAAGCCAGCAACGTTGGGCTGATTCCTTTTCACGCTGCCATCTCTTTGGTTCTCTCTTTGGAAAGCTGATTAGCAACCTTCATTCCATGTGCAACCTTAATTGTATGTACCTGAACATAGGTGCCATAGACTAGAACGTGGATATCTTTGAGAGGCCATTTTTCTGTCTAACCTAGAATGTTAGGTCTGCAGGTGGCTCTGCACAGGCAGGGCCCCCAGAGCCCTTCTGGAGAAGTTGCTTAGAGTCCTAGAAGATGAGATACACGGAGGGTTTCACAAAAGCTGCTGATTTGCCTCAGGTGATTTCAAGTGGCAACAAGTTTTATGGTGAAAATAAAACAATAGAGCACAGAGAGATGGGAAAGGGAAGTATTTAAGCAGATGCTCGGGGAATGTCTCTCTCAAGTGGTGATGGGTGGGCTAAGACCTGAATGATGAGGATGCAATCATACCCAGATCCAGGAAAGGCCAGGCCAAGTATAATGAGTAGTAGCACCAAGGAAAGGCTGGTGGTGTCTGGGGTTTAGCTCCCTCGAAACATCTTAAATAAGTTCAGTGAGTTCACTATTCAAACTCAGCTCTAAATGTCTCCTACCCAGTTCCCTCTTCCAACTAGATCTAACCTCCTAAATTCCTCCTGCAGAGAAATTCTGGAGCGCCACTGGAGAAAAACAGGTACAAAGTTTCTGAAGACTGAGGAACAGAAGGAAGGGTAGTGTAGGAGGTGAAGGGTGGTAGATTGTTCTAGTAATGTACCCCAGTGAGTCAGGCTTCTCTGTGTTCATAGCCTTTACAATTGATCTTCGTGCCCCTTGTATCAAGAGGCAGTGTGTATTTCTCTACTCCCATCAATCTGGTCTGGCTGTGTGATTTGCTTTGATCAGTATAATATGGCAGCAGTGATGTACAAATTCTAGAGCCTAGACCTCAAGAAGACTTGAGGCTTTGCTATCGCCCTTTTGGAACATGAAGTGGGGAGGTCACAGGGACCAGACTATGTAAAGGCTTATTAACATGGTAAGGAATATGGACTTTGTTCTAAGTGCTCTGTGGGTTCTAGAAGGTTTCAATTAATAAGTGTTATGCTTCAGAAGATCACACTGGGTGCTCTGTGGAGGAAAGATTGCAGTTGGGCAAGGATGGAAGCTGCGAGGCCAGTGGGAGGTTTTTTGAGGCATCCAGACAAGAGATGGTAGCAATGGAGGTGGAAAATAGTGGACAGATTCGGGTCCTGCTAATGGATTGGCTTGGGAAGAAAATAGTGAATAACAGTCTTCTTTCTAAAAATGAAAGGCTACATAAATACATGTAGAATACAGTTATAAACTTAAAAAAATCTAATAGATTAATTATATAAATCTGTATGTTGGATGTGACCATTTCCTCCTGTAAGACTGGGCAGCAGAGAAAACCAGAAGGGAAAAAACAACTATGAAGTGAAAACACAGAGGAGAGCAGGGGTCGGAAATGAGGCGTGAGCAGTAAAATGTTTCTGCTTCTCACCTGCACCCCACCCACCTCCTGGACCTTTCCCTTGGGTTATGAGAGAGACCCCTGTATACTTAGACCAGCCCCACCCCCTTCCCTTTAAACAGCTCTAAAGGTATCTATTTCATGAAGGTACAAGTCCAAATAAATACCAAGGAACGTAACATACCCTTTGGCATCCTTACCCCTAATCTAGGACTCATTCACCTTATTGTTTAAACTAAATAGTAAAGGATTTACCACATGTGGGCACTAAACCTAACAGAGAAAATACAGCCTGCAGCGGAGGCGAAGGAGCTGGGTTCTAGTTTTGCTTCTGCCAGTGTCTTTCATGTGATTTTGGATAAGGTATGTCAGGGCTCTGGGCTTATTCTGTCATTCATCTGTCTTGCTGTGACTGAGATAGGCAAAGCATTAAGGCATGGCCAGAGGAAAAAGTTACAAAATTTCAAGCCCAGAATTCCCATTTTTTGTAGAGCTCCTTAAAGTTGCAAGTCTTCAGATTTTGTCTCACTGAGTACTCGTTACAAAAATGTAAACTTTGGAGCTAACTGCTCAGGAAAAACTCATGCGGAGGGAAGTTCTTTTCTTTCTTTTATTCCTTCCCTACCTTCTTTTAATTTCATTGTAGAGTGACATATATTTTCCCACTGGATTAAAAAAATAAATAACAAAGACAATATGTCATAATAAAAGGCCTATAGGTTGCCTTCTTTAATCCTTTCCTTATATCCACCCATATAAGCACTCTTCGTTGTCCATTATCGCAATAATCAAGTGTGGTGACCAGCCATAGGGATGTGAAACCAGGCCAGAGAAAATCTTTACTTAGTTATCTTAATGACTGTATGGGGAGGTATTGGTGGGGCTAGTTGGTCTCCCAATGTCACTGTAATAGCTGCTGCACATAAAAGGTTATTATGAAGGAGAATGTATGATTTCAAAGGACAGAGCTTCGAAGCTTGAAAGAAGTGCTTGACTTTCAGTTGTACATAAAGATAGAGAACATATGACTCTACCGCACCAGGAAATGATGTTCACTCAGAGACTGACAATAACATCTAAGTAACGCAATGTCATAACTGGTCATTATCTGTACAACCATAGGAAGTTCCACACGGTTCTCAGTCTATAGATTCCTAACTTTAATATATTCAGATTTATTAGTTGAGATCTGGAAACAATGCATCTGACAGAACAACCAGATTAAGCAGTGGAAACATAAATTTCTCAGTTCAGTAAAATAAACTTACACAGGCTCTATAGCCAAAGTTGCACATTCTTTCTTTGGAATGTTAGTTCTGAAATGGCATTTTATTTTTAAATAATTGAAAATTCCATTACCTTACAAACCACAGAAATACACTTACAATATTTAATTCTGCCGCTTGGTGGTGCCATGGATAACTAATAATAATAATTTTTAAAAATTCCGCAAGTTTGCTGGACAGCAGGACTTGGCTATTAGCAAATTGAAAAATATAATTAACATTTTTAAAAGTCTGTAATCCTTTTACACATTATAATGGCTGAAAAGTGCATATGGGCTCAGGCTTTCACTATAAAATCCCAGGCTTACTCATAGTCAAACAAGAAACCAGAATAGTTTTTTTAATCATGGAAAATTTCAAGTATTCTAAAATGCCAAAATAACTAACATCCCTGTCCCTATTACCTGGATAATCAATGTTAACATCCTGTCACATTTACTTGAAAAAAATTAAATGAAAATGAAGTTTATGCTCCTTTGTTCTTTTTCATTCCCCCTTTTTCTTTCTCACTAGAGGCAATCACAACCCAGAATTTGATGTGTATCCTTCCAGTTCTTGTTTCTCTATTTTTAGTACCTGTTCATGTGTCCATGAGCAGTACAAATGTTGCTTCATATTTTTTAAATGTATCTTTTCATGCTGTAGTATATACTGCAATTTGCTTTTTACATTTAACAGAGTTTTGTCATGTTGATATATACAGACATATGCAGATATATACAGATCTAGGTTATGAGTTTTAAACTGCTGTGTTGTAATTTATGGCAAACATATATTCTGAATTTATTTATACATTCCTCTATGAACATTTCAATGTTGCAATAAATGCAATGCTTAGAATAGCTAACATATAATACGTCCTCAAAACATATTTAATGAATGAAGCGGCATGAAATGTTTCAGGCAGACTATTTTTTGCTTCAATCGTCCAGTTATTTGTCCTTAACGTCCACTCTCTCTGCCTGAGCGACAGGGGTCATTCCCTGAAATTTCCTAAAGGTTTGTTTCCCAGTCCACTGAGAAAAGGCTCTGATGTAGTCCCCGTATGGTGGCAGGGGTGGGCGAATGGAGTGGGTTGAGAATGGACACAAAGACATCTCAGTGTCAAAATATAAGACAATGGAGGTTTGTCTGGTCTGGAGCAGGGGAGGGTGGCAGCAGCGAGCGTTATAAATTTGGGGGAGGTCTGAGAGTTTACAATGCAGGTCATGTCCGGGGCTACCATATCCGGAAAACGAGGTAGCAGAATATAGAGGTCTTTCTCTCAGTGCACCTTCTGAAAGACGTAACATCAAACGCCAGACGGTTGCCATGGGAACCAGTGGGGGAGGGCGGTGTGTCCGGCCAGAATTCTTGATGCGCTTAGGATGTTTCTTCTTCCGGTCCTCGGTTCTTCACAACCACCGCCCCTCTCCACCGTCCCCCGCCCATTCTGCGGGCTCTCATCATTCTCTTCCCCTTTTCATTCTCTCCTTCCCTGTTCTAGTCCGCCATCTTGGACCATGCGTCAAGATGGCGCCCCCCAGTCCCAGAGGCAGAGCCCAGGAGCGCCGGGGAGCCTGCGCGCGCACGTGCTCGGGCGCGGAAGGGTGGGGGCCGTGATGTCAAGACGTTGCCCCGCCCCCGGTGGTCGCTCCGCCCCCGGCCCCACTCCGCCTTCCTCTCACCGGGCGAACCCGGAAGTGGAGGAGGAGGTGCGGCGGTGGTGGCAGAGCGGGCAGGCTCTGGCGGAACCGTACCAGGCAGCGTGTCTGGGGTTGGGGGCGAGGGGGCGGGGCTGAGCGGCCTGGGCATCCTGGCCTGGACGGGGCGGGGGAGGCCATGGCCTCGGCAGAGTTGCAGGGGAAATACCAGAAGCTGGCTCAGGAGTATTCGAAGGTACCCGTCGTATGCGGGGAGTAGGGGGTCCCCGGCCCTAAGGCCTCGGGTTGCCTTGGCAGCGACTTGTCGGGACACAGGGGGACGGCGGAGTGGGGAACGTGAGCGCGCCCCTTCTCTCTCCTCCGCCTCTTCTGTCCACCATTACCGTGCCTTCACCTGCAGCTCTCAGGAGATGGGGCCGGGCGGTGTCTGGGTCCGTGTTCGTTTCTGCGGGAAGGAGCAAGAGTTTGATTCTTCCTTCTCACTGAACTAGTGGGCTTGGACTGGGATGTCAGAAATCCTGGTTTCCGCCTCTGGTGCTGGTCGGGAGGGGACGGGGAAAGGTGAGGACCATCCCTCCACGGCTGCTTCCTCAATTTTCCCAGCCCAGCAATGGGAAGGATCAAGTTTTCTCCTTTCCCACAGGGATGATATGAGGATAAGGAGATTTATCAGCCCCCAGTCAAGTCAGGAGTGTAAATAGAGTCATGCGTGTAAACTGCTTCACCAGAGATGGGTGGTTATGAATGGGTTCAGTGCTTTGGCAAGATGTTGTCTGAAAACGAGTTTGAAAGCTTGAGTGCTAGGGCTGTGTCCTTTTATCTCTCTGTTTCTTGGATCACCTGGACTGGGGAAGAGCACCCAGCAGGTGCTCAATACATGTTGAATTAAGCAAAGTAGGGACCTGTCCCTTTGTTGTATTTATGGCATCAGTATTTTAAACGATGGAACCCTTTTCTCCGAGAAGGGTGGTGCTGCTTTAATGGGTAGGGTGGTTCTGCCTCAAGAATATTCTAATGAAGTACTGAAAGCAGAATCTTACATTTTTGGAAATTGATTCATTAGTCATTAAACTTCGTTTTCAGTGATCTTGGTATTCATGGGAGCAACTGGAAGACTTAGTCCCTTTTTTACAATTTGGAGAAACTGAGACACATTTTTAAATTTCATGTAACAAATATGCAGCAGGGCAAAATGAAATATTCTTTGAAAAATAAAACCTGTGCCTAAACATACACACGTAAGTCCTTTGACCGTCAAATGGGAGCCTTTTGGGATGCTACACTTATTCCATGAGTGCTACCATTGGCAAAACTTCTTGTGTTTCCATTTGAATTTGCCTCAAGGGCCTGTGGCATCGTGTTAGTGATGGCAAGTTTTTATCCTTTGAAGGAATATTTTTTTGTTTGAAAGGGCCAGAACTTATTTGGAACAAACCCATGTGATGAAGTGTGGTGGGTGGAGGATGACAGTACTCAAACTTGGCTCTACTATTTTTGGGTGAAAATGTTTCATGAGTATAAAGTAAGGGGACTGATTTTCTCTTCTGGAGAGTAAACAAGCTCACAAGGCAATTCCAAATGGCAGAAGAGTTTCCAGAAATATTTTGCACAGTGATTGCATTGCTGAAATAATTGTACAGCCTCCCAGAAGTAATAAAAACTTTGAAAGATTTTATTATTTTGGATTTGTAAGCTCTTTTGTTCAGCAGACAATTAGTGCCACCTGTGAACAATCTGCCGGGCCCTGTTGAGTGAGGCAGAGTTCCACCTTAAGGAGAACCCTTTAATAGAATGTTCAACTGTTGTACATAATTATGATACGGATGACAAGTGTTAGCTCAGTGGGAGCACAGAAGAAACGGTGGGTAAGGGTAGAAGTTACTTAGATTGGGGAGTAGGGAATAGGGAGGAAGGGATGGATAGTAGTACTCCAGGCAAAGGAGACAGTCTCTGTTTGCTGACATGAAGGCATGTTCAGATACACGACAGAGTGGTGAAATATGGTTGGAGGGATAATTTGGACCCGATCGTGAAGGGTTGTGGTTGTCAAAAAGTTTGAACTTTGAGTAATGGAGAGACGTTAAAGGTTTTCGAACAGGAGAGTGACATTGCTTTTAGAAAGAAAACTGGTAGCTGTGTGGAGGATGGACTGAAATGGGGAAAGATTGGTGAAAAGAAGACCAGACTAGAGGCTCTTTGAATAATTTTGGGGAGTGTAACGTAGGATTAAATAAAGTTTTGTGGCTGTTGAGATGGAGAGGGGGGCTTAGATTTAGGAATTACGGTTAAAAAATATGGTTTAGTTTACCTCTTTTTTGTGTGCCTGCTTTACGCATAGCAGCAACCTTATGAAGGATATAAAGGTGTCAAGGCAGTCATCCTTGTGTCTCATTCATTCTGTGGGACGTGATGAGTGAGGGAAGACTGAGAGTTGACCCTGAAGGTGACCCGTGGACTGCTCTGAGGGAACACCACTGCCACTGGCAGAGGAAGGTGGGCAGAAAGGTGAGCCAGTTTGGAGCGAAGTTTAGGTGCAATCATAGTATATATGGTTGGAAGGTACATTGAAGCTATCTTATTCACATAGTAGCTTGAGATGATGTTGGGGTAATTGCTGAAAATTTCTAGTGGAGAGGGACTGGCTGAAAGTCAGGACAAAGGCCAAAGCTTTTGTAATAATTCCCATAAAGACAGTAGTTCCTATAAAGACAATAGTTGAACTTTGAGAGTTAATCACTTTAGGTAGATTCTTTGGGGAACACCTGTGGGAGGGATGTGACAGTAGGAGGAAATGCTGAGGAGACTATAGGAGGTCTGCCAGACTTCAGGTTATCTCCCATATTGGGACAGACCATTTTTCATCCTTTTAATTGCAGTGTGATGGAAATTTCAGAATGTGAGAACACGGATTGGTCAAAAGATTTCATGTACTTTTTATTGCCTGTCAGTTCTAGTGCCAAGCAATTTCTAGATAAGATCTATGCTATGGATACCTTCAGCCCTGTGCCTATGGAAGGGGGTATTCTACCTTTTTGATAGCTTCCCTGGTGCAGAAATTGTGGACTGATGTTGAAATCCAGTTACATCTTTCTTTTTCCTTATTTAGGATACAAAGGAAAAAGATTTCCTTTTAATATGTAGAAGGAGGCCTGCAAATCAAGAGAGCAGCAAGCATGATCCCTAAATCAAGGACATTTGCAGAATCTTCTCATTCTTATTTAATGCAGATCTTGGCCTGTGTTCTGGGAAGGGGCCCATTTCTTCCTTTGTAACTTCTATCATCATCTTTTTTCCCCCTGAGAAGGAAAAAAGCAGTATGAGGAGCTCCCATTAAAGAGACTGAGAGTTTCCTTAGATAAAAGATGAACCATGGAGGCCGAAGCAGGTGAGAATTTCTGAGGTGGACATGTTGCTGAAACTGTGTAATGGAAAGGTCAGTAAAAGTGGAGATTAAGACCCTCTGGTTTGGGCAATTAGGCGATCACTGGAGGCTTTAAACATTTCTGGTTTAACAGAGTTTGGGGGAGGGGAATGGTATGTAGAAGCTGGTTTTCAGAGATTTAGGAAGTTAATAGGTAATAGACGGAGGCTGCCCCTTTGAGACGTGAGGGAAAGTTAATCAAGCCCTCATTTTTCAAAGACCATTTCTTACTTGGTGTTTCTTCCACGGCCTGCTCTGCTTCTGATGCTCTGGTATATCTCATTCTGGAGATGAGGCTGAGAGCATGCAGTCCTGGCTCGTTTGATTTCAGCCTGCTTTCTCTGAATGGGCTTCTGCACTCTTGCCTGGCACCATGTTAACGTGTAGGCAAGTTTGAAGTTCTAATCTTTCCAGTGTTGGTGTTACTCTTGGTTCTCAAAGTGTAGACCCTGGATCAGCATCATCAGTGGCTGGGAATGGGTTAGAAATACAAATTCTTAGGTCTACCCAGGACTTACTGAATCTGAAACTGGTGGTCAGACCCAGCAGTCTGTGTTGTAACAAACCTATCCAGTCATTTGGATGCATACCAGAATCATTGCTCAGGAAATGGTATCAGTATAGTAGCTTTTGCTCAGATGATCTTTTTAAAGCTCTTTTCAAGGCAATAAAAGCCAATGGGGGGACTTCCCTGATGGTCCAGTGAGTAAGACTCCACGCTCCCAATGCAGGCGGCCCGGGTTCGATCCCTGGCCAGGGAACTAGATCCCACATGCTGCAACTAAAGATCCCGAGTGCCGCAAGGAAGATCCTGCATGCGGCAACGAAGATCCCATGTGCCACAACTAAGACCTGGCACAGCCAAGTAAATAAATAAGTAGTAAAAAAAAAAAAAACCTACAGTAATCAAAACAACGTGATACTGGCAAAAAAAAAAAGCCAGTGGGAAAGGTAAACATCCATTATTTCTCTAACAGTTGACTTTGCAATTGATGCTTCTTTAATTGCAAAGGAGATTGCCTTTTGAAACTTTTTAGACTTATACTCTTAGAGATGCTCATTTTGGGAAAGGTTCAGTCTTGATTCGGTGTGTTTGCTTTCCAGATAGCAGGGCTTGGCTGAACCTGATTGATCACCCTCTCTTGTAAGAGAAATAGACTCTGGGGCTGGATTGGATTAAAGTGGAGTATCAGCTTTTTTCTACCCTGATGTAGGGTTCACTACTAAAGGTGGATTGGAAAACGGTCTGTGTTCAGTGCTATCCAGTGGAACTTTCCGGAGAATGAGAACGTTCTGCATATTTGCTGTCCAGTAGGGTGACCCCTAGCATGTGGGCTACTGAGTACTTGGGATGTGGCTAGCTGAGCTGAGGAAATGAATTTTGGATTTTATTTACGTAATTTAAGTTTAAATAGGCACATGTGGATATGGCTACCCTGTTGAGCTGTGCTAGCTTAGCCCCTAGATCATCACAAATGTGTCTATGTGACTCACCTGAAGACCTTGTTAAACTGCAGATCCTTTCTCAGGAGGTCTGGGGTGGGGCCTGAGATTCTGCTCCTAGGTGATGCTGCTGCAGCTGTCCGCAGACCGTACTTTGAATAGCAAGGCAAGGGGTGTCCTACTCTCCGTCTTCAATTCAGCTGAATTTCCAACCAGTCCCTGGTGAGGCAGCTAGATTACAGGATTGGGAGTGGGGGTTTCGTCCCAATGAATTTCCTTGCATGGGAGCAGGAGCTAGAGAAAGGGTCTTGTTTGAGGGCAGCTCTGTAAAAAGGTTTTCTTCGCACCTCAGTGACAAAATGACCCCAGCCATTAGTACATAGTATGTAGCCTTCAGTTACTTTATCCTTTTCCACTGCCAGGAGCAAGTTAGTAGGCAGAGAGAAAGACTAAGTGGTATTCCCAGCACTGTAGAATACCTAGAACTGGGAATGTTTTTAAGGATCATCCAGGCCAGAGATACTGAAGCTGTGGTTTGCAGATGACTCAGGTGTGCTGAAATCAGGGTTTTGGTGAGGCTTAGGAATGGGCTTTAGGTTATCTGCTGCATACATTACTTTGTAATGGGGAAAAGCTATACATCTAGAGATTTGTTTTATAGGGTCATAAAACGTGTATAAATGTCAGAATGTCCACTGTATGGAAACAGTTATCTAAGAGTGATTCTAACACAGAAGATTCTAGCTGTCTCTTATAGTTGTTTAATGTGTTGCATTTAAACACCTTTTATTTACACCACTTAATTTGATTAATTAACTAAAAATTTATTGAGTGCCTTCTCTATCCATAGCATTGATCTTTCATTGTATGCAGGAGATACAAGGAAGTATACTGTAGTCTCTATTGTGAAGGACAGTTTAATTGGCAGATGGGACTTGAGTATAGAAATCATACATAAATTAGTAAACATAAAATGTACTTTAAAAAGTAAAATTAAAACTGAACAGTTTAAATAAGAGATGTCTTATTACTAGCAAGTGCCCAGGGAACTGAGGGCAAGGTCACTGTGGACCATAGGGGCACTATAGAGAATGGTTAGGGAAAGTTTATGGAAGAAGTAGGACCAGAGTAGGAAGTAGGCTCTAGAAGAACAGTTGGGGTTTGGTTGGTCAAAATGAGAAAAGGCTGTGTTTTCAGAGTAAAGGTAAAGCTAATCAAAAGATTACAACACAATGAAAAATGAGGTTTGAAAAGGACTAAGGGTTTCTGAGTTGGGGTTCAGAGGACCATTTCTCTACTGAATGGAACAAAAGTGCATGGCACAGCTGCTGGAAATAGGCTATGTCACCTTCTGGAGAATTTTTCTGTCCTGGTGGAGACTTCAGGGCAATTGTTTCTCAGTTACATCCACATCCACTGGAGTCTCCACACTAGTCTCCTAGAGGCATTAGTGACCATCGGTAACTGTTTCTGAAACAAACACTGCATTTGCCTCCCACTGTGGTGAATGCTGGTGAGGAGAAAGATAAGATTCTAAAAGACCAGACTGGTCACAGCAGTATCCACGTTTGACAAGATGTTGGTCAGTAATGCAGAGATGTGGCAGTAGTGATGCTGAAATGCAGGAAGATGCCAAATGCCAAGTGCAGGTAACAAGGCAGTGGAGTAGGCCAAGCTTATCCTTTTCTACCTACCAAACAATAGAAAGGGATTTTCGATAAATACTTCTAAAAGCTGCATTTTCTGTTGAATGTTTCCATTGAAACTGTGTTTGAATTGTTACCAATTTAGCAAACAATATTTTCCAAAGGAAAATCGAAATCATTTTTCATTATAATCAGGTTAAGTTCCAAACAGCAGTAATTTGAAAACTTTAATTTTGCTTTTATGACACAGTAGGCTGTTCAGTTTGCTTTATGTAGCTTATAAGTGTGCCTTAAAAATTAAAGGTGAGGTTTTTTTTTTTTTTGTTTGAAAACTGATGTAGTTCTGGTCCTACAGAAAATTGTCAGTTTAGCAGATTTCAAGCTTCTTCCCTAAGTCCTTGAGGCAGTCATTAGGACCTTCTAAATACCACACAAAGAAGATCAGAGAGCAAAGTTAGAACAGGGGTATGAAATGAAACCTAAAGACTGAAGTAGTATCGCTGTCCTTTGGCTATATGGATTTGAAAGTATTTCTTGAATTCTCTTACCTAGGTAGCACATTATCCAAGAATATGTTGATATTGCTTAAAAGGTAAAATACTACACAATGGAAGTCAACATTAAAGTGGTACTTATTTCTCTCTTCTGAACTTCTAGAGCAGAGTGTAAAGAGCCTAATAGCAAATATTTTAGGCTTGGGGCCATATGGTTTCTGTTGCATCTACTCATCTCTAATGTCATTGTCACACAAAAACAATCATAGATAATTCATAAATATTCAAATATTCCTACTCTTCTGGCATAGAAAAAAGTCATTTCTGTTCTCAGGAGACAGATGTGAGCTATGCAGAACTAGAAGTAGATTTTTTTTTAAGCTCATAGATAAAATTCTCCCATTCATTTAGTTTCTCAGAGAAGAACCTGGTCTATCATGGTCTCTGTACTGAGTCCTCAGAAAATTAGTCTGTAACCCTTTTGCTTCAGCTACACTGGGCTGGTATATTTATACTCACTTGCTCTGTGTTGTGCTTTCTGATAACTACAGAAGGTTTATCTTTCAAAACCCTGCTGGTGGTGGTGATATAGATGTATACCTAAGTAGAAATTCATCAAGCTGTATAATTTCTGTTTTGTATATTTTATTTAAAATAAAGTTAGACCTCAATTAAAAAAAAAAAACAAACTGTGAAAGAAGCCCAAGTCCTACCTCTTCAAAGGCTTCTGTCACCTCTCCAGCCCACTACTTTTCTCATTTATATGTAGCTTTATAAAATAGTAGCCAATATTGTCTAATGACATTATGCCTGGAGTCAAAACTGCTGCTTTCTGAATCTCAGCATTGCCACTGAACTTCTCTGAACCTTGGTTTCATCTGTAAAATGGCGATAATTATAGCACCTATTTCATGGGGTTGTGAGGATTAATGAGGTAGTGTATGTAAAGTATTTAGGACAGTGCCTGGTATGTAACGGAGCATTCAAATGCTAGCTGCTATTATTATCAATTTCTAAATTGAGCTTGCTTCTTAGTTGCTTTTGTACACTGCTTCCACTGATGCCTGCTTAAAAGTCCTCCATCCCTGAGGCTATTGCGGGCGATGATATTTGCATGACTAATATTAGGCACAGTGTACTGTTGGGTATGTTGACGCCCTATACTTTGATTTTCTGTTGAATTCTTATTCCATAATCAGTCCAGTTGTATGTATTTTACAGATGAATGGTGTGTCAGAGTTTCAAGGAAAATGACATACTCAGTACCCTATTATCTATTGTATTAGTTTTTATTTAGGGAGGTGATTGGTTTCATAGAAAGAACCATGTACGGGAAGTCGAGAGACCTGGATTTTAGTCTCAATTTTGCATTGATTAGTTTTATGTCATTGGGCAGCTCAGCCTCTGTGTCCTTATTTGTAAAATGGCAGACTGATGATCTCTACTATTCTCTTCCGGGCTAATATTCTTGTTCTCATATATATGTGAGCAGATAGTTACTCAGCGTACTGATTCCTGTAAAGTTATGGTAAGTGATTTCCTTGCTATAAGTGATTGCTTTATATTAAAAATTAATTATTACCTCCTCTGTTTTCAGCTTCGGGCTCAGAATCAGGTCTTGAAAAAAGGTGTCGTGGATGAACAAGCAAATTCTGCTGCTTTAAAGGTAGGCTACAGGGTATTTTGTGTTGTGAGGGTTAGGTTAGTGTTTGGTGAAGCTCACAGCAGGGAATTCAGCTCAGTTTTCTGGGTTAAATTCCCAACTCTGACAGTGACTCACTAGGAATAGGGGAGGGTAATAGAGTTTTTTTGTGTTTAACTTTCCTACTTGCTTAGGTATGAATGTGATGTGCTTTGGCTTCCTTAGCTAGAAATTACAAAAATGTATTATTGGACTGTGTGTAATGCATTTCTCTCATACCTTGCTTCTCTCATAGCTAAATTCATCAAGATTAATGGGGCTTCTTATCTGGCTTCATCTGATAGCACTCTTTGGGGCTGTGTCATATTCATGTTTATATCCCCAGCATTCAGCCGATGGTTGTCCCCTACTAAATGGATTTGAAAGTGTGAATCATTTAGTCCATCAATCTTGCTTTGAGGTCGAGCTGTTTAATAGTAGTAACCTGTGTTAATGAGGACTGTTTGAGTGATACATCTTACCATCAGCACTTTTAACTGAGAGGAGAAATATGGTGGGAGTTGCAGGAATATGTTTCTACCTCATTTTAGTAGGCATATAAGAAGTACTGCTTAGTGATATTTTTAATTGGAAAAATTAATTCAAGAATATGGATTCCTTCTTGGCCAAGCTTCAGTTAATACTGCCTACTTCATTCTTTCGGCTCTCTCCCTTGCTTCCTCTTTAGAGAAAAGGGCTTAAGATTCCCTTTACTCTTCTCTCTTTCTGGAGTAGGCCCCAACCAGTGACATATCCTGAGAATTTCCACTCAAGTCTCCAAGACCCAGAGATACGTCCTTTCACGTGGCTGGTGTTGGATCCTCCACTAGAGAAATTTGTGTCTTGAGGGCGCTCCCTCCTCAGGTGCTGTTCCACAGACTCAGGGCTGAGATAGTTCAGAGCATCTTACCCATACTCCCAAAGCTCTCTGCGCCCAAGCTGAGACGATTAAAAATAAGCTTTAAAGTCAGGATATGTTAGCCAAGTTATTATTTTGCCTAAATCACTGAAGAAATGATTATTATCTCTCCTCATGATGTTTAAAACCTATTGCTGGGGAAGGTATTTCCTAGCTCGTCTTAGTAGCCCACTCTGGTGTTTGACACCCTCCTGTTGCTGGTTGTGTTCAATTAACCCTGTGATAGTGGCCGTGGTGGCAATAGCAGGCTCTATTTATTGAGCACCCACTGTGTGTCAGGCATTACGCTAGCACATTACATCCATTATCTCAGTTTTCACAACAACTCTGTGAGGGCAGACGCCACTATTATCGTCCTCATTGCAGAAACTAGGGTTTAGTTTTTAGTTTCTAGTTAGAGATTGGGATGGATGTCTTCTGAAATTACTGATTGGTTAATGGAGTTGGAACATTAGTCAACTAGTGATTAATTATAAGGATGTAAAGAAATTACTTTATGTTTTACTATTCATCACAGTGGTCATTAAAATTATAGTGAGAATGATAGTTTGCCAGTTTGCTCAATGGGAATGTTAGGATGTCTGTGTTAGAGTAGGCATTTGATTATATTGGGTTTGTCTCTTCAATGAGTTGTTAGATACAGTAAGCATTCATTGATTTGAATTTCTATAATTTGAAATATATAGTAATTTGGACATGGGCTGAGCCTAAGTTTACCATTGAACTTCAAGTAAAAATTAAGGACTTACTAAACAAACAACGGAAAAGGAAAATATTTTTCTCTTTAATGAACACATATTCTATCCCTCCAGCTGTGCCCTCAACATGCAAATAATGTCAATAGATTGCAGACACCAGCCTCTGGTTTTTAGGTTGCTGTTTCAATATCCTTAAATCCCCTATTCATTAAAACTTGACCTCTTAGCTTTGTAGTGGTTTTTCAATGAAAGTAATAAAAGCGCAGATCTTTCAATATATGGTAGTATATGGCCATCTGTGTTTGATTACCAGTGAACACAAAGTTGTCAGAACGTTGTAAGGAAAATATAGTTAGAATAATTTTTTTTTTTTTTTTGCCACGCCGCATGGCATATGGGATCTTAATTCCCCAACCAGGGATCGAACCCATGCCCCCTGCATTGGAAGCACAGAGTCTTAACCACTGGACTGCCAGGGAAGCCCCAGAATAATATTTTTTTAAAAAAATAGAGTGAAACTAAATATTTCTCTTGTTTCCCATTTTCTTACCCTTACCATGGTATAAACAGTGCAGAATGGTCAGTAGAAGATGTGTTGTTTAGATTTTGTTGCTATTTTCATTTTAAGACATCTGAAACTATTCTTGTGGTAGGATAATATTGATTTTTATCTTTGACAAATCAGAATAATTTAAAGTGTATTAAAAAGACTTCATTTCGACTGACTTAAATTCAAGGAGGATTTATAGGAAATAGTGAACACAAATATATTTCTTCCATTCTTGCTTACTAAAGGGCATCATCAGGAGTCTGGGGTTCTCTTTAAACTTTCAAGTTTATAAAATTGTAGCCTCAGACTTTGTGTCTCCTCACTGCCAGACACAAGTATAAGAACATTACATAACAACACATAGTTGTGGATATTTTACTCTAGGTCGATGACTGTTACTTCAGTATATATACTCCTTTAGTTTTATTTTTAAATATGCTTGGTTTGGCCAGAAAATGATTTTGCCACAAAACAGACCTAAAAACATAGGAACTGTAATGATAAACATACAACTTGAATTCCTTAAAGCAAGAGGTTTTGATTATATTTTGGTGAAAGAAAAAAAATTTTTTTTCCATTATTTTTAAATGTTAAGGCTAAATTACAAGGAATGGTCTCTTTTCACTTTGATGTAGGAACAACTGAAAATGAAGGATCAATCACTGAGAAAACTACAGCAGGAAATGGACAGTTTGACATTCCGAAATCTGCAGCTTGCCAAGAGAGTAGAGCTACTTCAAGATGAGCTGGCTCTAAGTGAACCCCGAGGCAAGAAAAACAAGGTAGGTCAGGTAAAAGCAAGTTAGTGTGACCTTGTCATTAGGTACAGACATCTCCAGGCCATCCTGGTTTTAACAGAAGACCTCACCTCCAAATACTCTAAAGTTCCATTATTTTTTTTTTTTTTTATCTTTTTTTTTATTTTTTATTTTTTATTTATTTTTTTTTAAAGTTCCATTATTACACCTGGATATTGGGTTAAGAAAGCAGACATTTATTATTAATATATACCAGTATTAGAGGCATTTTCATATGGAAGTGAGTTTTCAAGAATTTATTAGGAGCCAACATGCACATAGTTGATTTAGTGACTGAGAAAAGTGAAGGGAGTATCTCATATTGGTCAAAATTATGGATATTTTTTAGTTATACTGAGTTGCCATTAACCCAAGGTAGGGCAGATAGAATGAGAAACATTGTCAAAGGGTAGCTGCTGTCTGTGAAAGTAGCAGTTGAAGTACTCATACATTAGGCTTGTAAGTTTGTTGCAGATGTATTTTCTTCGGGTGTTTATTCTTAGGAGTTCAATTTGGTATTATTGTCCTGAGATGTAAATATGATTTTTTCTCTTCTGGTTTTATGTCGTGAGGTGAGATTCTGATTACTCTAAGATGGATGATCCAGTACTTTTGATCATTCTGTGATTTAGAAGTTGCTTCTTTTTTAAGGGCAGGAGCTAGTGATTGAGCCTTTAAAAGTCTTGCATGTTTGTAGAACAGCACCCCACAAATGTGTGGGTTGAGGCAATAATAATAGAATGGTTGGAGGGAAGAAGGCCCGCAGTAACTCTGAAGCAGCATGGTGTGGAGGGAAGAGTGCTGGCTTTGGAGTTGAGCCCAGGCTTGAATTCTTTGTCTGCCATTTATAGTTCTATGACTTTAGGCAAATTTTTTAGCCTTGCAACCTCAGTTGTGGGGAAGATACTCTCAGGTTTGTTGTCAGGATTAAATGGGATCATGTAAAAGTACCCAGGACTGTATTTGCCATACGATGGGCAGTTGACATAATTATGTGTTGGTACATTTCCATATGCATTTCCCCTACGTGGAAGAATTCTCTAGAGTGGTAATTTTCAAATAAATGGGGAAGAGAGAGGGCAAAACAGATGTGTATTATAATCACTTGGGAAACTGTCAAAATACACATGCTCTGGAAATTCTGAAAGACCCTTGTGGGGGGAATAGCCATCTGTATTTCAAACATGCTCCCCAGGTTAGTGAGATCCTCTCCCAGGGCTGTTTTAGCAGAGATTTGGGTATAATTACTTCTGAATTAATTTTAATAAGAGCTTTCCACATTTGGAAGCACTAAGGACCCAGAATATGTCATTCAACAGCGTTCCTTGTGTGCACATACCTCTTGTGTTCGCATTTAATGTTTATCTGTTTGTCTGTTTGTTACATAGCTGCTCCATTTTCAAAGGGCTTTCTAATCACTGGTTCACATTGGATCAGTAAATGACTTCATTTTAAGTGAGGAGTGAAGCACAAGAAAGGCAGAGGGGGGTGGTGACTGATGTCTGAACAGTTCATTGTTAGGCTGCCCCTTGAATAGTCTCACTTCTGTGTGTATTCCATGAAAACAGATGTTCATTATTGGCTCTTAAATAGTGCTGTTCTATGTAGAAAAAGTTAATATTGGTAAAAAGGCAAAAGGCAAGTATTTTTCATAATCTTTGAGCTTTTTCCTTCTGTTTATAATAGCTTTATCTTATGTTTTTTAAATTAGAAATTTATGTGAACTTCTGTATAAATGTGTTTTTGTGAATGCTGTTAATTTCTTAAAGGAGTTTTAACAACTCAGACTCATGGAATTGGTAAGACTGTCATTTCCCAAACCAAAAGATCAATTGAAATGATATTTATTAGCATATTTGTATTGCTAGCTTTCTGGGTCTGCTCTGTCTTCCAAAAGAACTACTCCTGAATTCATCTGCAAAGAATAGTGAGCCTTATCTGTTACTTTCTCTCTCTTTTTTAAGCTTTCCTGCTCATTGCAATATTTGCAGTTCCAACTTGTGTCACATAGGAAAAGTTAAATGATGGACTGTATACCTTTTGCAGGATTGTTTGAGAATGGTGAACACGTAGAAGAGACAAGCTACTAAGGTGATAGAGAATCTGTGTACCTTAGGATGTTTCTCTAAAGGATGAAAGTTATGTGGACATAACTTATTCTTTCCATCAGAAAAGTGGAGAATCTTCTTCTCAGTTGAGTCAAGAGCAGAAGAGTGTCTTTGATGAAGACCTGCAAAAGAAGATAGAAGAGAATGAACGGTTGCACATACAAGTGAGAAAATCTTTCTGTTTTTCCATATGAATTTAAAAATGGGTTGTATGATCTGCAATGTGGAAAAACCAGTGCAAGGCAGAGTGCTTTGTGTATGGGTGGGTGTTTTAATGTTTCCTGTGGTCCTTAGGTACATACGTCACTGTCATTCATTCATTTCTTAGATCTCATTCATGTTTTAATACGGATGTGTGCTTTGAATATACACTTGTTCAGAGTACAGCAGAATAACTTCATAAGTTAACAATAAAGAAGTATACTGGGCACTCTTCATTTTATATAGGAGGTGGTTGGATGGATCATTTAGATGGGGGCTTATCAATAAGTAGTGTTTGCTTTTTAATTTATGATAGCTTAGTTGGTTTTTATCTGTTTCCCTGTTAGTCTGTAAGGTCTCATTAGTGTATAGACCATGTCGGGTTTTGTCTGCCCAGCCTCAGGACAGGGCCTCACTCATGGCAGGCCCTCAAATATTTGTGGAATGTTGAGTAATCAGTGTCTGCTCCAAACCATTCAGCATATTTTAAGAGTCATAGGGTAGTGTATTCAACTATGCCTCCTGATTTTTTGTGTGAAATGGTGAGCATAGTCAAACAGTGGAAAATAAATATGCATTCTCAGTCTTCGAAAATGTTTACAAAATGAACTTTTGACTTCATGAATTTTCTGTTAAGTATTCATAATTCTTAATTACTACTGGCTTCTCATTAAGGAAAGGAGCCTTACCTGCTTCAGGAGTAACACCTGTTTGATTTTTGATTATTTAATTGCAGAAGTCAGCCTAACAGAAAAGTTATACCCTGGTCAGTTGAGTTTTCTGTGTGCCAGAAATGGTTTAAAATAGAAATCCATGAGCCTGGGAGGAAGGAGGTACAGGCTTTGGAGTCAGTCTGTGACTGTGAGACATTTGACAAGTTAGGTCATCCCTTGAAGCTTCTGTTTCCCCATCTGTAAAGGAGGGATTACAAGTACACCACCCTCTGACCTGCCGTGAGGCTCCACCGAGCTCATGCCTGCGTGGTTTTGCACAGTGAGCATATGGAACCTTATGGAAGTTGCTCAATGATTAGTCGCTGCAGTTGTTTTCTCTTCATTTGTATATATTGGGATGTTGTGAGAAGACACCATGATCTTTTCTTTTCAGTTTTTTGAAGCTGATGAGCAGCACAAGCACGTGGAAGCAGAGCTAAGGAGTCGGCTGGCCACTCTGGAGATGGAAGCGGCCCAGCACCAAGCTGTGGTCGATGGCCTGACCCGGAAGTACATGGAAACCATCGAGAAGCTGCAGAACGACAAGGCTAAACTAGAGGTAAGACCCGCCGTTGGTGAGAGCATGTGAAAAAATAGTCCAGGCTTTTGGAAATCATCCACCTGCTTTACAGAAGAAAAGTTAGCCGTTCAAGGCAGGACTGCTGCCTGCAGCGTCTCCGCAGCGAGCTCACATCTGTGGCCTGAGTCCTCTGCTCTTCTTTTTATTTTTTTGACAGACCAATATGCATATAATTTTGGTTAGTTATATTTGTCACACCACATTTCTAGCAAATTGAACACAATTTCAAGTAAATAGCTATATAAAATTTATAGGGGAAAACCAGAAAGTAAAAAAAAGGGTAGAAAAATTTTTTCTTTACCTGCAGGATTTCAAAATGGAAAGCCAAACAATATAGTTTGGCATAGTTTATTTTTAAAAATTTTTTAAATTTTATTGGAGTGTAGTTGATTTACAGTGTTGTGTTAGTTTCAGGTATACAGAAAACTGATTCAGTTACACATACACACATATTCATTCTTTTTCAGATTTTTTTCCCATATAGGTTTATTACAGAATATTGAGTAGAGTTCCCTGTGCTTTTTTTTCCTTCTAAAATTCAGGTAAAATCTCAGACTCTAGAAAAGGATGCCAAGGAATGTCGACTTCGGACAGAAGAATGGTATGTGGAAACGTGAATTCCAAGGGGCCCTGAAGTGAGAATCAGAAGACCCGAGTTTTGGTGCAGTAGCTCCTCTGTCTTAATTTTCCCACATTTGCAATGAGACAGGAGTAGATCGTCTCCACGGTCCTTTTCAGTTTTGTTATCTGTGGGACCTTATGAATTCTTTGTAGAGTGGCCTGTGCGTTAGTCCTCAGCCTGCAGATGTTTTGGACTGTGGCAGATGGCATTCTGGGGCTCCAGTACTGAGGACTGGGTTCTGTCTGTTTTAGACTACTCTAAAGAGAAGGCCTTCTCATTAGTCAGGAAAACTGACTAATGATCATGGTGTCAACCTTTAAATTTTAAATAATTTTAAATAAAATGAGGTTATGCAATCTATTGATAATTTGGAGATATTTACGTTTTAAAATATTACTTATCTCTAGGTAGTAAGAGCATGCACCAACACTTATTTGATAAATGACATATTTTAGGTTTTAATAAGATCAATCAAGTGCATTTTTTCAGTTTAGTTGCATTGAACATGCATGGTGTATCTATGGTCTTAATTGAATCAAAACCCAAAATGATCAGATTTTCAGCTCAAGAGAAAAAAAACGCTTTAATACTTTAAAAATGTTTACCATAATACTTGGACAAATATTTATGTGTTGTAAAGAGAAAATTTATGAGTTTGAAATGGCTCTAAGATTATTTTGAGCTTGGGGAGATAAACTTAAAATTGTATAAGATATTGGGACTGTGATAAATTCTTTGAAACCTCCAGTCATTCAACAGGAGTCTCAGGAGCTTTAGAATCAAGGCTTAGTATTTTTCTTATCTTCATTTTTTTTTTTTTTAACAACTCTCTACTACCAAGGGTATCCCAGATGTCAGGTACCATCCTCTGAAAGCCTGGTACCAGCTGTTGAGGTAACAAGCAAATCATGACCTACTGTCTATTGATAATGTGGTTTTGTATTTTTTCTTTCAGTCAGTTACAGTTAAAGAATCTTCATGAAGATTTGTCAAGTAGATTAGAGGAATCCTTATCAATCATCAATGAAAAAGTACCTTTTAATGATACAAGTAGGTATTATGTACAGTTTTCCATTATTTGCAACTCTGAACCTCTTTATGATAGCCAACTAATTAAAATAATTTGTAATCTATTTGGCAGAAAATCTCTTTGGCCTAACAGAGGGTTGCTTTCTTTTTGTCCTTTTGATCAGCTTTGGCCTTCATGTTTCATAGGGAGATTTTAATTTGTCACATAACTATTCTGAAGCTAGGCTTCTTGGAAAAAGCCCAAAGCCACATTTTTAAATTGCATGTATTTAACATATCCCAAGGTGAAAACCAACTTTCACATAAAGTACCTGAATATTTGTACAAGAAAATTTGATCATGGTGGGCGGCAAGGTGGGAGAGGAGTGGCGGGATGGATGGGAGGTGAATCTTCTTAGCCTGGTATCTCCTGCCCTTTGGACAATCCCCAGAGATAGTTAGGGAGTTGACTTGGGTAAGCCCTGCTTCCTGCTCATCCTGGGAATGGTCTGGTAATTTACACAGCCAAGAGCAACAAAAAGAAGTTAAAAAAGAAAAATCAACTTACATATATAACAGATGCCAAATTTGTAACCTTTAGACAGGTATTAAATCTAAACCTTGAAGACAAAGAAAACAATTGATTTGATCCGGAAACTTAAATTTAAATTAGTACACATTTCCTTTTTTACAATTATATCATTGAAATTAATTTTTGACTTCTTCTCAATTTTTCTTAGGGAAGACCTAAAAAAAGAGGGAAGAAAAGACACCAAAGAAAAATAGTAGTTTGCTCTAACACTGAAATCAGCATATGTCATTATTATATCAAAAACCTAAATTCATCTGAAAACAACACCTGTTACTGCTTTCTACATTAATGTAAATAGCACCAGCATACTTTGATCCACTAGGCTTAAAACCTTGGCATTTCATTTTCCCCTTATTCCTTAGTCATCAGGTTCTAATCATTTCCTTCTGAGTCTCTTTGGGTTTATCCTTTCTTTTCCAGTACTAGTTGTCACCCTATTTTAGGTTCTTACCATGTCACAAGTAGGTTACTACTTTTAGTTCCGAAATATTTAGAGATTATTTACTGAAAGTCTAAATGGGTGGGAAGCACAGGATATGCAAAAACGTATAAGACAAAAATCTCTACCTACCCTCAAGGAATGTATAGTCCAGTAGGGAAGAAATAAGGTAGAGAAATATCTAAAATATAAGCTAAGCTATTCCATGAAGAACCTCTTAGGGTTTCAGAGTAAGAATGATTACTACTGGTGGGGTTGTTTGGGGAAGCCTTTTGGAAGAAGTGTGCTTTGAGCTGGGCCAGGATGCAAAAGTAGGTTTTATTGGTAAGAGAGGTGAGGGAGAACGAGCCAGGGAATTGCATGGAGTGTGGTTACGTAGGATAAAGGTGCTGTCAGGGCCTGACAGCAGTAATTAGTTAAGTATGACTGGAGGCCAGAGTGGGTGGGATGTGGAGGCCAATGATGGGTAAGTTCTGAAAGGGAGGGTGGGGCTGGACCCTCAAGTTCTGGGCAAAGGGCTTGGGGGGACTTAATTTGCAAGTCAGTAGGTTGTTGCAGAAGCTTTTGGAAATGTCTTGGTGAAATTTGTGCACTCACAAAGTTCATCTGGCAGCAGAGTACAGACTACCCTGGAATGGGAGAAGGGGGCTGATGCTGTTGTGATGATAGTCCTGGTGTGCTGTGATGGGGGCTGGAGCCTGAGTTGTCAGGGAGATGCAGGGAGGCAAGGGAGCAACAGGAGGCAGTGTGTTGGAATGATGTGGTGCAGCTGACAGAAATCAAAGAGGCAGACGGGGAGCAGGTTTATGGGAAAGATGTTGACGGTAACTTTGTTGTGGCTTAATATTCTAACAGATTGGTGTGCATCTCTTTACCTACTGATGTGTACATTTGTGAATAAAAGCCTAGATCTGGGGAGAGAAACTGATGCACCAGCTGATTGGCCCAACTGGGATGGATGAGCCCCCCTGTTGGGAGTGGTGGGAATGAGGGGTGCATAGTACAAAGAGGCCTGTGCAGAGTGCACTGCAGTGATCAGGAAGGGAAGGGGCTGAGAAGCTGGGAAATGGGATGAGCATTTATTATTTCTCAGTTAAGCTCTTTTTTCGTAAATGTAAAATGACTTAATGAACAGCCATTTTTGTTTTGTAGAATATAGTCAGTATAATGCTCTGAACGTTCCAGTCCACAATAGGAGACATCAGGTAAAGATGAAGTTTTTATTTTCAGTGATGTGTGTGTCAAACTTTTCAGAAACACCAATTCGTTGTTTGGGCCTCTGTTTAGTGCACCAAACCATTGCGTTTAACTTTTACTTTCTTTCCTCATACATTCTTAAAAATTGTGAAACTTGCTGTTTTTTGAATTTGTAAATAATATAGATTTTTGCTGTCTCTTGTCTGATAACATTAGAACTGAATTGTGGGATGCACTGATTTTTGAGTCATACCTTTCTTTTAGGTTTTGCACTTAAACAGTCTAGGTTAAGTGGAGAGGTATATGTACCAAAGCTGGCGGCTTTCTATTGTAATTACTTAGATGGTAGTATTAAAATCTAAGTGGGAGCAAGTGAATTTAAATTAAGGAATAATTATACTTGAGTTCAAATGTTTCTCCAAAAGCAGACTTAATAAAGTTGTTTGGGAGTAATAACTTGATGGTTGACTTTAACTGTATCCTTTTCATTTTGAAGCTGAAGATGCGGGATATCGCTGGGCAGGCCCTGGCTTTTGTTCAAGATCTCGTCAAGGGTCTTCTGAACTTTCACACCTATACAGAACAGAGGATTCAGATTTTTCCTGTTGATTCTGCCATTGACACTATATCTCCATTGAATCAGAAGGTACATTTAACTCAGGATACTTTTTGTTTGCCCTGAACAAACGTGGAGACTTGTTACTAATTATCAGACCACTCGTGTGCCTCTGCCAAGTACTGTGGAGGACATGGGAAAAGCTACAAATCGTAGTCTTTACCCTTAAGGTAAAATATGGCAAACGTGGGGATTCTTAAGAAATGAAATAGTAAGGGAGTTGTTAAAGACCTTAGTGTGAGTGAGTGGTATGGGCAGTAAGTGATATGAGGTCATCAGGGAGGGGAGATTGCTGTCGGTGGTAGTGTCTGGAAAGGTTCTTTGGTGATTTAACTGGACTTTGAAAAATGAGCATGATTTGCATGGGAGGAGTGAAGCGGGGTGGGTATTTTTTCACCACAGGAGAGGGAAAGACATGAGCAAAACCATGGAGTAGGAAACCATAGGGAGTATGCATGTAGTCACATACCACCACTTTTGCCGTATTGTACTGGTAACACAGACTGGCCCTGACACAGTGTGTGAGGGTGGGTGTTACTCAGAGCCAAGAATAGCAGGAGGTGGGGATTATTGGGGCCATCTTGAAGGGAGGAAATTAGGGGGCTTGTAATAGATGAACTCTAAGTGCCCCATACTGTGGTGTCTGAAGTGAGTCATGCCACTCTCTACGTACCTGGTTTTTCTCATCAGCTTTTTTTTGGTGTCTGTGTGTGCATCATGCAGTATTTCCAGGGTTTGAATAGTATTTATGTCCACAGATCCTGTTAGTATAGCAAAGGCTTAGATTCTGGAGTCATACTTCTGGGGTGGTAGCCCAGTTCTGCCACTTTCTATGTCCCCTTGGTCAGTTTATTTAACCTCTCTGTGCATCTTGAAAATGGAGGATAAAGTACCTACCCCACAGGTATGTATGTTTGAGGATTTAATGAGATAATACGTGTACAGTGCTAAGAACAGTGCTTGGCACATAGTAAGTACTCAGTAAAGGCTAGCTCTTACCATTGTCGTCATGCTGCCGTACTCATAGGAAGCCCTCAGCAGATGCTTGCTTTTCATCAATTTTCATCTGACTCCACAAATCTTTTGAAGTTCATAAAAATTAAACTTTGGGCCTTAGAAATGGTCTTTAATATCACCGTGGGAAAAAGCTTTCAGATGACCTCGGTAAGGAAAATGGAACTGCAGCATTTTAATGTAGTTATATTTTCTTTTATACTTCCTATAATATAAAAACATTTTTTTCCACTGATTCTTTGTCCATTATTTTATTTTATTTACTTTTTATTTTATTTATTTATTTATCTGTTTGGTTGGTTTTGGGGGTTTTTTGGCCACACCGTCTGGCTTGCGGGATCTTAGTTCCTCAACTAGGGATTGAACCCGGACCCCAGCAGTGAAAGCGCTGAGTCTTAACTACTGGACCACTAGGGAATTCCCGCCATTACTTTATTTTAGCTTGTTGCCATATTATGCCCACACAGTGAGAATCAAATATGTTAATCTTAATAGAAACATTTCATTACTTTGAAGAATTCCTATTTTTCTCAATATTTTACCTTTGGTGCTTTGGCCTCTGAAAGGCCCTATGTGATTTTCTATTAAGTCTGTATTACTGAAGATTCAGAAACCATTTGTTAAAAGATGACCAAAGCGTTTAGACTTGTTCATAGAATCATAAAGTAGACATTTATACCTGAGCTTAGAGTTCAACTTATTTACAGCTCCAAAGATCGAAGCCCAGAGAGACTGAATTTCCCAGGGCCATATATCTGTGTAGTTTGCAGTAGGGCCAATTGAATCACCAACTGCAAAATGAGACCTTACATTTCCATACTGAGAGAAAGAAATTTGAGCCATTATACAGTATTTAGAAAACTGAGATATTTCACAAGTGAAAAATTAACTTCTTGCTTCTCAGTTGTCTAAATGCCTGGGGAATCTTTTTCTGAATCTATTCTTCATACTGAATTAGTCCTTTGTAAATATTACAGTATCCATGACAGTCATAAAAGTTTTTATATTCTCATTTTGATGATAATTACATTCCTGGAATTTGTTAACCTTGAACATTGTATACAGTGAAAATAAGAAACTGTACTTAAAAGTCTTTTGCTTCTAAAAAATGAGTTAAATTAAATGAGTTATATAACACAAAAATCTGTCATACAGCTTTGATTATCAAACCTTTTTTTTTTTTTTTAAGTGGGACCCCTATGAAGAAGCAGTTGTTTAGAGAAGAAGGCCTGCTGGTGCTGTGTTGTAAATAGTATCCCCTCCCCATTTGCTTCATGCCTGGTCATTAATTATGTCATCCCTCTTCTAGTTCCTCATTTTGCAATGGAATGGGGACTTGGGAATAATATCTAGGATTTTAGAGGGGAGCTCTGTGTAAAAGCCTGATTTCCCAAAAAAAATTTGCAAAAGAATTTAGGTTTAAAACTCAGCAAGTCCATTTGCAAATGTTTTGCTGTTCTTTATTTTCCAGTGATTTAACTCACAATTCTTTCCCTTCTATTTAGTTCTCACAGTATCTTCATGAAAATGCATCCTATGTCCGCCCTCTTGAGGAAGGAATGCTTCATTTATTTGAAAGTATTACTGAGGATACTGTGACTGTCCTGGTAATTTTCTTCTATGTTTTACTTCTGGAAATGGGAGCTCTTCTTTTTCAAATGACACTATTAACCTTGAAATTTTTTCTTTTCCAGGAGACAACTGTGAAATTGAAAACTTTTTCAGAGCATTTAACCTCTTACATATGTTTTCTTAGGAAGATTCTTCCTTATCAGTTAAAAAGGTACTTACCCTCTGGGCCAGGGAGCTTGGGGAATTGCGAGGTATCATCTGAGCTGTGCTGGAGTTACTAAAGTAATAACATGTGCTTCTTGTGATCTGCCTGACCTTTCTGCACCACAACCAATTTGGACTTTTGTGAAAAAGGAAAGTCATGGTTTGAGCAGCACAAACTTATATTTAAGAAAATTGAATTGTAGTTTGTCAGCTAGGGTTTTTTCAGTATTCTGTACTGAGATTACTACTATAACCACATAATGCAATATGAACCAGTATTTTTAATGATTGTGAATGACACATTTATTGAAGGAAATATTTCATTTTGGGGTATTTTTTATCCTTTTACTATAAACATCTAGGTGGGGGTTATAATAGTTAACCTCTACATTGCAATTTATAATCCTTAGGTTTCTTTGAAATAGTATATTGTTTTTATTATTGGTGACTTATTTAAGTTATAAAGTAAAAACTTTGTGTACATACTTCAGCCCTCATTGGATATGTCATTAAGTAGCCTTAAATGCTCCATCTTAAACATTTCTAGAAAGGCAAGAGAAAATAATTTATGTAATTGGAAATTTGAGAATACTCCTTGTACATTTTGATACTTTTGGTCTAAAACTACCAAGAGTCCTAATTCATCTAAATCTTTTCATCCTAAGATTTAGTCTTTAAAAAAAGTAATCAAAGAATAATACAATAATAATAATAATACATAGGAGAAATAAGAGCATATATGTAGTATAGTATATTGTAACATAAGGTTTAGGAAATACGTAGATGAATAACTTAAAGATATTGAAAATAAACAAGTAATTATAGTTTTTAAGTCCTTGTAAAACTAAAGTAGTAGGTTTTAGTTTTTCAATAATATGAAATTTTATTATTAAAAATTAATGTGTTAAGAGCCATCTTATTTCCATCTTATTTCCTAATTCTAACCTAACAAAGGCATTTCAGTAACTGAATTCTATGATTTGTGCACATGACAGAATTTTAGGAATCAGGGAATTATGACAAACTAATGAAACAAACGAACATTTTGAAACAAGTAAACTATTGAAACAAACAAACAGTTTCATTCAGATCCTTAAATGTTTTAGTTCAGTATATAATTAAAGTTTTTTTGAAAATTGACTCTGGAAGTTTAACACTAAATTGAATACACTTTATTGATTTGGCTTACGTTGAAAAGACTCTAAGAACCATTGCAAAACTTCTAATTGCCAAACATCTGCTCTTCTTATCATCCTGTGACTTCCCCTTCTCCAGGCTCCTATCCCATTCCTTACCTCAGGATGGCATATATAAGCCTCAGTTGCCCCACTTGCCCTTGAGTCTCATTGTCTTTGTGGACTCCCCTACATATGTAATTAAATTTTTTTTTCTCCTATTAAAAAAAAAAAAAGAACCATTGCAAAAGTGGTATTTACTACTTGAAACAGTTAAGCATTGTTATTTTATCTTAATTTATTTTTTCACTATTACATTTTTAGAAACACTGGATAAGTCCTTTCTTGATTTAAGATTCCTATTCTTGGAATGTTCTGTTCCATATGCCTTCAGCCCTATGTTATCAGGTATTTATGTTTTTAGGCAATTTTTTGGTCATTGGTTTAAATACCACTTTAGTTGACAAGATGACATGTTCATTAGTAGTAAATGGGCTTAGTACTGAATGAAGCTGTTTGCTATAAATAAATAGAAGAGGCAAGGTCAAGGGAATGGATATGATTATCATTCTGTGCTAATAACTTTCGTAGCTTTGTGTAAAAAGCATTTTACTTGATTACTGCACATTTTAAATAAACACTCTTAAGAGTCAATATAGTTTTTTTAACCTTATAATTAAGTTTTCCAAAGCACCATTTAAAATTGAAAATGGTAAAATGTATTTTATGAATGTTAAGCGTTTATTTTTGTATTGAGCCTATAGATTGTTTTTTCTAATCTGTTTGACTTTTGAACCTACATACACTGAAAAAGGTTTCTCAATGATTTTCTCTCCTAGTTCCTGTGTAATTAATTCTCTTTAGGAATTCAGTCTATGAAATATTTTTCTCCTGAAAATATATATATTTTTTTTTCCCTGAAAATATTTTTAAGGGAAGCATGTTTTTGCTGCTCTCAGGATGGAAAGATAATGGGCACCTCCCTTTATTTTTTCTTCCATTTAGTCGTCTTTTGCTGCATTGGCGTTTGCAGCAAGCAGGTGTATGTATTATGGTATAAAAAATGGAACCTTGTAAATGAGATCAAATTCCTTTTTTGGTAAATTCTCTCTTTGGGTATAGATGTTTGAGAATCTAGATAGTTTCTTATAGCTAGTTGAAAATCGTTCAGGATGCTCACTTTTATAAAATCTGCCCATTCTTAGTTTAGAAGAAGAATGTGAAGCTTCCCTTTGCACATCTGCATTACGAGCCAGGAATCTAGAGCTGTCCCAGGACATGAAAAAGATGACAGCTGTGTTTGAGAAGCTGCAGACTTACATTGGTCTTCTCGCCTTGCCAAGTAAGCATGTTTGTTACTCATGGTTCAACTTGAAGAAATTAGAGTACAAGAAGCTTGAGAAGGGAGGTGGTGTGGCGTGTTGAAGTGAGAAGAGGGTCAGAAAAACTTGAATTCAAACCCTCCAGCTCTTTATACATTTAGGGTCTTGGGCAAATCACTTCTCTGCTTCTGTTTTCCCACTTATAAAACGGAGGTAAATGTGATTAAGTTAAATTAAGAATGTACAATATCAGGCATCGAAGACATACATTAAATATTAAATCTCTTGGGCTTCCCTGGTGGCGCAGTGGTTGAGAGTCCGCCTGCCGATGCAGGGGACACGGGTTCGTGCCCCGGTCCGGGAAGATCCCACATGCCACGGAGCGGCTGGGCCCGTGAGCCATGGCCGCTGAGCCTGCGCGTCTGGAGCCTGTGCTCCGCAACGGGAGAGGCCACAACAGTGAGAGGCCCGCGTACCGAAAAAAAAAAAAATTAATTAAATCTCTTTCTCTCCTTCCTCTTTTTTAAATGGAGAGGGGCAAAGCATAAGAATTCGTAGCAACTTTCCAACAGGTAGCATAGGGGAAGGTTAATAGTAAAAATGCTATTTTTAGAGGAACTGTATCATAACAAAGCCCCAAAATGTAAAGGTTGAAAGTCTTGGGGAAAAAAATGCTGTTTTAATTTGAAAAAAGTATTTTCAGGCCATTGAATGGACCTCAGTTTAAATGATGTTTGTAAGAAAACCATGATTTTTATAGTAGTGATTTGATTATTTGTTTTTCGTAACAGCTTAAATGTGATATAATTTACATACCATACAATTTACCCATTTAAAGTGTACTGTTCAGTAGTTTTTACTATAGTCACAGACATGTGCATCAACACTACAGTCAGTTTTAGAATATTTTCATCACCTTAAGAAGAAACCCTGTATACTTTAGCTATCACCCTCTTATTCCCCTGTTCTGTCCCCGCCCAGTACCAAGCAACCATTAATCTACTTTCTGTCTATAGAATTGCCTGTTCTGAACATTTCATATAAATGGAATCATATAATCTGTGGTCTTTTGTGACTGCTTTCTTTCACTTGGCATAATATTTTCAAGATTCATCCAAGTTGTAGCATGTATAGGTATTTCATTCCTTTTTATTGCAGGAATATTCCATTGGATGGATATATCACATTTTATTTATCTACCTATCAGCTGATGGACATTTGGGTTGTTTCCACCTTTTGGCTATTGTGAATAATGATGCTATAGACATTTGTGAACAAGTTTTTTTTTTTTTTTTTTTTTGCGGTATGCGAGCCTCTCACTGTTGTGGCCTCTCCCGTTGCGGAGCACAGGCTCCGGACATGCAGGCTCAGCAGCCATGGCTCACAGGCCCAGCCGCTCCGTGGCATGTGGGGGTCTTCCTGGACCGGGGCACCAACCTGTGTCCCCTGCATCGGCAGGCAGACTCTCAACCACTGCACCACCAGGGAAGCCCTATTTGTAGACTTTTTGATGATGACCATTATGACCAGTGTGAGGTGATAGCTCATTGTAGGTTTGATTTTCATTTCTCTAACATCTTTTCATGTGCATGTTGGCCATCTGTGTGTCTTCTTTGGAGAAATGTCTGTTTTGGTCTTCTACCCATTTGTTTTTGGCCGTGCCATGCGGTTTGCGGGATCTTAGTTCCCCCATCAGTGGGTTGAATCCGCACCCTAGGCAGTGAAAGCACAGAGTCCTAACCACTGGGCTGCCGGGGAATTCCCTTTACCCATTTTTCTGATTGGATTGTTTGTGTTTTTGATATTGAGCTGTAGGAGCAGTTTGTATATTTTGGAAATTAAGCCCTTGTTGGTTGCATCGTTTGCAAATATTTTCTCCCAGTCTGTAGGTGTCTTCATTTTGTTTATGGTTTCCTTTCCTGTTCAAAAGCTTATAAATTTGATTAGGTCCCATTTGTTTATTTTTGCTTTTATTTCTTTTGCCTTGGGAGACTGATCTAAGAAAATATTGCTACTATGTATGTCAAAGAGTGTTTTACCTATGTTCTCCTTTAGGAGTTTTATGGTGTCATGTCTTATATTTAAGTCTTTAAGCCATTTTGAGTTTATTTTTGTGTATGGTGTAAGGCAGTGTTCTAACTTCATTGATTTACATGTGGCTGTCCAGCTTTCCCATACCACTTGCTGAAAAGACTGTCCTTTCCCCTTTGTATATTATTGCCTCCTTTGTTGAAGATTAATGCGCTGTAGGTGTGTGGGTTTATTTCTGGGCTCTCTATTCTGTTCCATTGATTCATATGTCTGTTTTTGTGCAGTACCATGCTGTTTTGATTATGGTAGCTTTGTAGTATTATCTGAAGTCTGGAAGGGTTATGCCTCTAGCTTTGTTCTTTTTCCTCGGGATTACTTTGGCAATTCTGGATATTTTGTGGTTCCATATAAACTTCAGAATTATTCTAGTTTTGTGAAAAGTGTCATGGGTAATTTGATAGGGATTGCATTAAATCTGTAGATTTCTTTGGCTAGTATGGGCATTTTAACAATATTATTTCTTCCAGTCCAAGAGCATGAGGTAACTTTCCGTTTTCTTGAATCATCTTTGATTTCCTTTATCAATGTTTAATAGTTCTCAGCATATAAGTCTTTCACCACCTTGGTTAGGCTTATTCCTAGGTTTTTTTTTTTGATATGATTTTAAACAAAATTGTTTTTTACTTTCTCTTTCTGGTGTTTCATTGTTAGTGTAAAGAAATGTAACAGATTTCTCTATATTAATCTTATATCCTGCTACCTTACTGAATTCATTTATGAGTTCTAATAGTTTTGTGTGGAGTCTTTAGGGTTTTCTGTATAGAGTATTATGTCATCTGCACATAATGACAATTTTACCTCTTCCCTTCCAATTTGGATATTTTTGTTTCTTTTTTTTGTCTGATTGCTGTGGCTAGGACTTGCAATACTATGTTGAATAGAAGTGATGAAAGTGGGCATCCTTGCCTTGTTCCAGAATTCAGCTTTTCATCACTTAATATTATGTTGGCTATGGGTTTGTCATAAATGACTTTTATTATGTTGAAATTTGTTACCTCTGTACACACTTTGGTGGGAGTTTTTATCATGAATGGATGTTGAATTTTGTCAAATGCGTTTTCTGCATCTGTTGATATGATCATGTGTTTCTTTTCTTTTGTTCATGTGGTGTATTGCATTGATTGATGTGCATATGTTGAACCATCCTTGTGACCCTGGAATGAATCCAGCTTGATTACGGTGTATGATCCTATTTATGTGTTCTTGGATTTGGTTTGCTAAGCTTTTTTGACAATCTTTGCTTCTATATTCATCAAAGATATTGGCCTGTAATTTTCTTTTTTGGTAGTGTCTTTTTCTGGTTTTGGTATCAGTGTGGTAGTGGCTTCATAGAATTACTTTGAGAGTGTTCTTTCCTCTTCAGTCTTTTGGAAGAGTTTGAGAAGGATAGGTGTAAGTTTTTCTTTGTATGTTTGGTAGAATTCCCCAATGAAGCTGTCGGGTCCAGGACTTTTGTTTGCAGGGAGGTTTTTTTTAATTACAGATTCTATTTTACTTCTAGTGATCAGTCTGTTCAGATTATCTGTTCCTTCTTGATTCCTTTTTGGCAGTCCGTATGTTTCTAGAAACTTGTCCATTTCTTCTAGGTTGTTAATTTTTTTTGGCATATAACTGTTCATAATAATTTCTTAAGATTTTTTTATATTTCTGCAGTATTAGTTGTTATTTCTCCTCTTTCATTTCTTATTTTGTTTATTTGGGCCCTCTCTATTTTCTTCTTGGTGAGCCTGGTCAGTGGTTTGTTGATTTTGTTTATCCTTTCAAAAAAACACCTCTTGGTTTTATTGATTTTTTTCTGTTGTTTTTAAAATCTCTATTTATTTACTCTCTGATCTTTATTATTTCCTTCCTTCTGCTGACTTTAGATTTTGTTTGTTCTTTTTCTGATTGTTTCAGATGGTAGTTTAGGTTTATTTGAGATAGGCCTGTATCACTATGAACTTCCCTCTTAGGATTGCTTTTGCTGCATCCCATAGGTTTTGTATGGTTGTGTTTTCATTGTCGTTTGTCTCAAGGTATTTTTTAATTTCCTCTTTGACTTCATTGTTGACCTGTTGGTTTTTTAGTAGCATGTTGTTTAGTCACTGTATAACTATTTTTTTCTCGTTTATCTTTCTGTGGTTGATTTCTTGTTTCATGCCCTTGTGGTCAGAAAAGGTGCTTGAAATAATTTTTGTCCTTTTAAGTTTGTTGAGGCTTGTTTTGGGTCTTAGTCTGTGGTCTATTCTAGAGAACGTCCCATGTGCCCTTGGAAAAAGAATGTGTATTCTATTTTTTTTTTTTATGTAGTGTCCTGTAGATATCAATTAAGTCTAACTGTTCTATTGTGTGTCTAGGTGTCAGTCTACCTTATATCTCCAGTGAATCCTCCGAATTACCTTCAGCACAAATGCCATTATTTTTGAGAGCATCCCTAGGCTTGAACTTCTTCTCCACAGTCTGTTGTGAATTAAGTCAATTCCTTTGGGAAGAGATTCAGAGCTTTCTGTTTTAAGAACTGTTTCTCCCTTGGGTTAAATCTCTGAGCCGTGGTTCTGTGCAGGGGATGATGACAGTGATGCACTTCTCTCAGAGTGACACACCTGCATTACTCCGTGGAGAGGGTAGGGCAGCAGCTGCTGGTCTCCTCAGCTTGCCTCTTTCAGCATGGAACTCCTGTTAATGAGCTGGGGCCAGGATGATCAGGGCCACAGATTCTCAGCTGCACCATGCCCACGTAGAGCCTCCATCCCACAAGTCAGGGCTGGGTAAAAGAAGAGAACCCCCCCACCTCTGAGTCATATTTACCTAGAACTTAGCCTCAGCAACAGGCAACTGAGAGCGAGATAAGAAATGCAGCCCTCCAGCTGAGTTAGGGGAGAGGGAGCCTTGTGTTCTTGGCTGCACCCTCTGGACTGGGATTTCTAGCTCACTGACTGGTAAGGGGACGGAGTGGGTTTTGGTTCACATAGCACAGATTCTTGCTATTGTTACTGAGTTAATATAGATTTTCTTGATTAAATGTTTCTTTACTTGCTGTATGCCCTTAGGATAATTTCCAGAGTTTAAAGTGGTTATTTTTAAATCATTTTCACCAGTTGTGCTGGTGAGTGGATATGTGGAGCTTGCTTATGCTGTCATGCCAGAATTTGAACTGTGATGTTTGAATAATAGTGTTTTTAGTGATGTTCAGCAAACAATAATATGTAGGGAAAGCACAAAATGAGAAATGTGTTCTGTAGTAACAAGGTGAAATTCACAAAGGCTCTCATTTCAAAAAGAATCATGAAAGACATAATCCTGCTTAGCAATTTAATTTTGATTCTTGTAACCATTAATATCTGTGGACATGGGGGATGCAAATCAGTTTAGATCCCTGTAATTATCACCATTCTATCTGAATGTGTCTACAATGATTTTAAGAGCCATTATTTTCAACATATCACAATCAGTATTCACTCTCTCTCTTCCCAAAAGCAGAGGGGAGATGGTGGGCTGTCAGTTTTTTAGGTGAATTCTTCTGGGAAAATGCTTAGGTTTGTGATCTTGGTTTCCTAGGTACGGAGCCAGATGGACTCCTTCGGACAAACTACAGTTCTGTCTTAACAAATGTTGGTGCTGCTCTGCATGGATTTCATGATGTCATGAAAGGTGAGGCTTGGAAAAGAACATAAATAAGCTTTGTCCCATTTTCCCAGATCTGCCTGAATGAGATTTAAACAAATACTGCCAAGGCTAATAGACCCCACATAAAGGTTTAGTAGCATTTGGCTTAACGTTGAAGTGCACAGCTTACTGCCTTCTGCTTTTCCCATCTGCTTCTTTCCTGAAGGTAAACAAAGTGCTGAAGAGAAACCCTTGTGCCCGGAACTTTAGCCAAAAATACATTACACTGACTTAAGGCAGGTGTATGAATTTTATCAAGCCAGACATGCTATTCAGAGGCATTTAGCAAAATACTGCACTTGTTAGAGCCCAAACATGAAGGAACTGAGGAAATGAAGGTTTAAAGATCCCAGAAAGAATGCACTGGTTTTCTACGTAGCCTCCTGTGTGTTTCTGTGTTTAGAGTACCCATTATAAGTCCTGTTTTGTTCAGGAGAGCCTTAAGGAATGAAGGTCTGTCTTCAAGCTTTGGTCAGTTTTTAGTTGCTATGTGCTTCTAAGAATATGCTTGTTGACGGTCATTTCATTTGCTTCCTAGCATGTGATTCTGAGTCCTGATTTTTTAATCTATATTTCTGCATGGCTTCTAGGTTTTTTTCCTCTGTTCTTTTCCGTTTGAAGACTGTTGGAGTAGGGGGAGGAGAGGAGGGCAGGAGCAATTATTAAGGACTATTGGAAATAGCCCAGGTGCCTGGATTTTTCACTGAGGTGTTTAGTGTGCAGTTAGTGACCAGTTGCTGGTTTCACAGAAAATACTTTTTAAAAACTTAAAACTTTGTTGGATGGCATGTATAAGATGGCTATATTTGGGGCCTTTCTATAGGTTGGCACATAACCACATAATAACCTATGTTACTGGGAATCATTCTTAGTTTCAGTGGAATTACCCAGTACTACCTTACCATTCAGTCTGGAAAATGGTCCTTCCTGTGGCTTGTCTTCAATTATAAGGAACTTTAAAAGTCACTGTACTTCTGGAGCTAACACTGGTTGCAGGAATCACAGCTTGCATAGACAGTCTTGGTGGCAGGTGACAAGAGGCAGCCTGAGCCCTGCAGAACCTAGTCTGGTCCATAGAAAACCCAAGGGACTGGTACCTTTTTCCTGTGCAGTTTTTGGTTTGGGGAGCTCAGACTTAACCATAGTCCTCTATTCCAGAACTTTACGTAACGTAGAACTAGGCCATTGAAACCACAAGTAGCTCTGTGGCTACACGTTTTTTGGTTTTGTTTCCTAAGTTTTCCTATGCTAATGTTACTATTTGTTCCTGCTAGTGTTTTCTCTAGAATTTTGATAAAAGAGAGGCTAGAGCAGTGGAGGGTAGCTGTCCATTGAGGATCTTAAAGCTCCATTTACATTTCAAAAAATCTTGATTTTATTTATATTTCTATAAATAATAATGTACTTCTGAGTTTTCTAAAAATGCTTTTGTTCATATATGACATAGGATGCCAAGTGGTCCAAATCAAAGAATGTTACTATTATTATTTGCTATGAGCTGGTGGAGATTATCAGAGGAGGATCAGAGGCTCCCTTAGCCCCTTTTGTGCCTCTGCTTGTTTCTGTCCTTGAAAGTGAACATAATATAAAGAGAGAAGACTGGGAAACATGAAGGATGGTTGGCAAGCAGATTATGGCCTCTTGTTGCTAGTTTTACAGTTCAAATCTGTCTTCTTATGCAGTTGGAAGACTGTTGTGTATCTCTCATGAAAACTCAGAGTGAGCATTAACTTGCATTACCAGAATATACTTTGTTTTTAAGAGAACTTTTATTTCAAATCTTTTCCCTTGATGCTTTGCCCTTAATTGCTTGGTCCAAGTTGGAAAGAAGGAAGGAAGGCAGGCAATCAAGAAGGCAGGCTGGGGTTTCCCTGGTGGCACAGTGGTTAAGAATCCGCCTGCCAATGCAGGAGACACAGGTTCGAGCCCTGGTGTGGGAAGATCCCACATGCCGTGGAGCAACTAAGCCTGTGCGCCACAACTACTGAGCTTGTGCTCTAGAGCCCGCGAGCCACAACTACTGAAGCCCGTGCGCCCTAGCGCCTGTGCTCTGCAACAAGAGAAGCCACCGCAAGGAGAAGCCCGCGCACTGCAACGAAGAGTAGGCCCCGCTCGCCGCAACTAGAAAAAGCCCGCGTGCAGCAACGAAGACCCAACGCAGCCAAAAATAAATTAAATAAACAAATAAATAAAGTTATAAAAAAAAAGAAGGCAGGCTGGTCTTAGTATAAAAAGAAAGATGTATAAAAATGTGTATCCTACAAGGAATTAAAATGGAAGTGAATTAATCTTTTAACAAGTGGCATTCTAAGTGAGAATTGTTTGATCTTTGGTCTCAAGTCTAAAGCAGGTAGACTCATAGGAAACATAAAAGAAAATAAAACTGTTGTCTAGGTCACATGATTTCCTTGTACCTTTTGGAGTTAAACTTTAATGTCGAGGAACACCCTAAATAATGAAAATATTTGGACTCGATAAAGAGTAAACAGTTGGATTGGGAGAATTATTATAGTCAAACTACAGTAGCTCTGATCCACTAGATGCCATGGGAGGATTCTTAGTATTGTACATCTTTTATAAGTATTTCAATCACCTACACCAATCAACCAAGATTGCCTACCAACCCAGTTGTATTATAGCATTGTATACAGACAGTAAAATATTGAATAAAACTTTCTGTGGTGTATAGAAAGAAAATGTCTACTCTAGGGGCTAGCAAGTTCAGTATACAAAAAAATGTTCAGTGTTCTAATTGAATTTTCATTCACTTGGATATCTTATGAATATATAGAGGATAATCATTTATTTTTAAGAAATATTAAACATAACAGTAATTACCAATTAGTTGGTTCCTTCACTGTGACAACTACCATAGTAGTGTAGGGTGTTAACAATAGTGAAAACTGGCTAAGCGTATCCAGAAACTCTCTGTAGTTTTTCTATAAATCTAAGACTATCTTAAATTAAAAGTTTATGTAAAAGTTTATATATATGTGTATATAACACAATATATATAAGTAATGCAATTTCCTAGTTTTAAATTTCAGTAAAAGTAATCTTATTCATAAAACAGTAATTTTGTTAAAAATCATTATCATACTAGGTTAAATCTCAGATACCCTTTCTTTTTGAATAGTCTTATTCCCTTTTAATTATCTATAGTCTAAAATCAACTAAATTTCTTGATTCTGAATAAATGAAATTCTTTGTATACACACCTGCTATAAAAGTTAGTTTCCATGTTTTGTGATTTATTTTTTGCTTTGTTGGTAATGATGATTAATGCTGTTGTAACTGAAGTACTGTAAAATATTCAAAGGAGGCTGTACCTTTTTATTTAAAAATATAATTGCCCTTCCTTGTAAATCAATGCTGTCTTGGTAATTCTCCCATTTTCCCTTATTTCCAGGATGAAATTACTTTATTTCTCAGAGACCCAGAAAACCCCAAGCTTAGCTGTTTGGCGAGTTTCACCTACTGCTGTTTCTGTCAACACATTTATATCTAAGCCTCCCTTCTATGCTTCCATAACCACAGGCCTTTGTTATAGCTTTCTTGTACTAGAGTCAATAGAATGGGAAGCCAGGTGCTAGAGTATCCAATCCTTATTTGGCCATGCAGACCTTTCTTATTGTTAAAGTATGTACTGGCAAACCAGCTAAGATCCAGTAAGGATTGTGGGACATTGTGCCTGTGTTGGCTGTTCTTTACCAGCCTCATGGTTTGTTTGTATAAGCACAATGTACACTCTCATTTGTGCCTGCTGGACTATCAAAACAAGGTTTTTAACTGGTAAATATTGCTCAGGGTCCTTTACCCGGCGCTAGAATGAGGGCTAACACTCAAATGAAGGAGAATGAGACCCACTTGCTAGGGGCCGTAATCGAGACACCAGGATGGTGTTAAGAGACCCTCACTACTCTCTATTCTTTCCATGTGAGCTTGAGACCTAATTGATATTCAGCACAATCCTCATATTTGGGACCATTTTTTGTCAGATTTGTCTTGTAAATTTGTAAGAGTAGATATAAGAAGTTAACAGGCTGGTTATCTGTATAAAACTTGTATATAGATAGTAATGAGTTTTCATTTGATTGGGTTTATAGATATTTCCAAACATTATAGTCAAAAGGCTACAATAGAGCATGAACTTCCAACAGCAACACAGAAGCTCATAACAACTAATGATTGCATCCTGTCATCAGTAGTGGCATTGACAAATGGAGCAGGAAAGGTAATTTTTCTCTGGTTTATATTGACATTAAATTAACTCTTAAATATGCTCCCTTTTTTTTTCTTTTGAGTGGCCTAGTAGGAAAATTGATCTGTGTAAAGATTTTTGATTACCAGGCTTTTTTGTAAAACAAAGTTGTCTCCCTTTTCCTCCTTCCTACCTAATATTTGAAACAATATGGTAGTTACTGTTAAACGTTTGTGATGAGGAAGTGGGTCAGGCACTTCTGACATTTTAATGAGATATTTGATGATTGAAAGATTCCAGGTGGTCTCACTATAGATCCTTGTGTGTATTAAAGGTCTGCTATACAGAAATTGGGATATAGAAAAAGAAAAAGAATTATAAGACCTTTGTTAATATTTTGTTTTTTCCCCTCCAAGTTTTTTGTTTGTTTTTTGGCAACACTTGTGATAATGCTACTTCTGTGGTTTTTGTACCCTAATAAGTGCTTTTAAGATGACTTCAACATGTGTCTTCTCATTGAATTCTTAATATTAGATAATGATCATTTGGATTAGGAAGTACTTAATTGTTATTATAAACTGACCAGAGCGCAGTTTCTTTAAAAATTGTTCTGTCTTGGATAGCTGGTTTCAGCAGGTCACATTCTAAGAGCACATGTTCATGTGGCTGTCATCAAAGCCTTTAGTGACTAAGATTTCTCTGAGAACTACCCATACATATAAAACCAAAAGTACTGTATTCAGGACTATCTTAGCCCATTTATTTCAGCAGACTCAACATAATTTCTCAAGAAAGTGCTAATCTCTATCTGTGTTATATACCTTTATTTTTCTGACAGGTTGACCTTAGTAGGAGCACACTTTTTTCAAGTGTTTTAAGTTAATCAGAAATGATCATAGGTTATGGTAGGTATTCAGTGTCACCTTTCCCAAAGTCAGGCCAGTCTTCCTGACAGTCTGCTAAGTTTGGGGCTGTAATTAAAAGGTGCTGCCTTTCGGATCTGTCAGCTCGCAGGTGAGTGCCTACAGGATTCCTTAGCCAGAAGACCATCCCCACTGCCTCCTCTTTAGTGCTTTCACCCACAGGCATTCTGGAAACTTTCTGAGGATGATTCTGACTTTGATTCAATTGTGAACAATTTCTGGAAAAAGAGAATGTTGACATTTTACAAGAGTCTCTGCATTTGTCACTTTTTAAGGAGAACTCTGGAATATTAAATACCTATATACTTCATAGCTTATTTTACATTTGCTTTGCCTGGAACCTTAAGAGTTGTCTCAAGGAAAGGTACTTGATCTTCACTCTGAAATTTTCATAAATGGTTTTTAGCTAAAGTAAGTATCTGAACTAAGTATTAGTTGGTGGCAGCTTAATACTTAGCTAATGTGATTTGATTAAACTAAATTTTATCATTTGTAATTTTTAAAAAACCCACTAGGACAGTATAACATATACATGTTAAAGAACATTTGGGAAATGTAGAAATATTAGAGAGAGGAAAGAAAGTTAAACTTCACCGTATACTACCACGACTAAAATGCAAACACTGTACTATCTGTGTCATACACGGGGAATATACAGCTCAAGATTTTTAGAGTTTTCATTTTCTTGAATACTATCTAACATTGAATTTCGTTTGACACAGTAAAATATTAATGAAAAAAATAATCTTTTAGACCATTAGTGAGTGATTGCTTACTTTTTGAACAGTTTTTGCCAAGGTAAAGTACTCTTGTTTCACAAGTTAGTTTTTCTTATTTATTGAAATAGAATACTCTTTAATGTATTGAAGACTTTAATTTTTCTGGCTAATAACTTTCTTAGACATTTTTATTTATATCACCATTTCATATAGCACTGTAGATTCAGAATCATGGCTCAGCAAAATTACAGTCATGGATCTTTGTTGTTGCTTACATAGATTAAGCAAATGTTAAATCTGTAAATGACAAGGGTCTGCTGAATTTTCAGTCTTTTTCTTTCCTGTTATATTTGTAATGCACAGATTGAGATTTACAGAATGAAATTTAAGTAGAGATCATATATTCAATATGCTCGTGTCATGTCTTGTGTTGGAATATGAAACATTCAAAGTTAAAATGCAAACGGAATGTATAAACCCAAACGTATATATTTTGAGAGCAGGGGCAGACTTAGTAAGGTAAACAGCTCATAAACATTGTCTACAGAATAAATCAGAATCAGCCTTGGTTTTTAGAAATAGAATTTGTCTAGATTAAGACATGTCACAAGTCTGGTCTCAAAATTTATACTGTATTGTGTTTGTTATAAATCATTCCCTATGTATTCTTTTCAAATAAATGTGGGCTTTTGAGCATGTGTTGAAATTCATTTCAATTCTGAGTATCCTTAACTTTGATCTGAAAACTATTAGATATATATTTTAGATATATTATTGGAAAAGAAAATTTATCTTCTTGTCACACTTGGTTTAGATTGCATCTTTCTTCAGCAACAACGTGGACTACTTCGTTGCTTCCCTGAGCTACGGGCCTAAGACAGCGAGTGGATTCATCAGTCCTCTCTCAGCTGAATGCATGCTGCAATACAAGAAAAAAGCTGCTGCCTATATGAAGGCTTTGAGAAAGGTTTGTGAGCTGCTGTTAACATTTAAATCAGAGGGAAAATCTGGAAAAATTCCAGAGAATGGCAGAAGTTTTCCCACAGTTCATATTGTTTAGGTTTTATACAATTTTGAGGGACAGGTGGTTGGTGGGTGTTGCGAGGTGGGCGGGGGTCTTTGGAGAGGAGGATGGGACAGAGACCTGAATCTCATTTCCTAGGCTGTATTAGACTTAACGTTTCCAGTGGCTGGTAGAGTGTTTAGGGTGAGACAGCCAGGCAGCCATTAAGTGTCAAACCTGAGAAAATCTTAAACTTGTAGAAATTTAAAAAATTGAAATACATTTATAATTTTCTTCTCAATATAATAAGAATACATGATCATTGCAAAAAGAAATCAGAAGAAACAGCAGTACATGAAGAAGAAAATCCCACAACCCAAAGGTAGCTCCTCTTAACCATAAAATTTTAATGTGTATACATGCATGCACGCACACACACATTATAAAAAGCAATGTATCTGGATACATAGACTTTTAGAATCTGTTTTTTTCCTCTTTAATGCATTGTGGATATCTTTATATAACAGAAATATATATCTATAAGTATAAATTGCTATCATTTTAATGCATCTAGTATTTCATCTATAGTATTTCGTTCTATAAATGTGTGATAATTTAATTAAGCCATCCATTGCTAGTGGATTTTTAGGTTGCTTCCTATTTTTCACTGTTATATGCAATACTACAGGGGATATTCTTGCACATGCAACTTTGTGTATTTACCTTTCTCTCTTTATTTCTTTCTAACTTTTAGTTACACAATGCATAAATACATTCTTATATTACATGAGAACATTATAGGTAAATTACAATCCCTAATTCCAGTTCCTCTCCAGAGGTAACTATAGTTATCAGTTTGGTGTGTAACCTTCCAGACTCTTTTGGAGCATTTGTACTCATCTCTGTAAACTTTGAACTATATGCAAAATATGAAGAATATAAAGACTTTTCTAATTTTTTTTAACTAAAATGCATGTTTCATTGTGTAGCTTCCTTTTTTCATTTAAAATGTGTTTTAGAGACCTGTCTGTATCAATAGATATGATGGCTACTTTATTCATTTTAAACACAGCATTGAAATCTATGATATAGGTATTCCGTGGTTCATTTAGGTAGTCTCTTTTTGGTGGGCATTTAGGTTAATTCCAGTTTTTCACTGTTAGAATTATACTGCAATGGATAGCGTTGTGAATGCCTCCTTGGGCATATGTGTGGATTACTGAGAGGTGGAATGTTCTGGATAATGTGGTTTTAAGTTTTAATATTTACTGCCAGATTACCCGTAAGAGTGGTTGTACACTCCTAGAAACGTATAAGGCTACCTAATTGTTTTAATTATATCTTTATGATTAATTCCTAAAAATGGAATTGCTCATTCAAAGTCTGTGAATGTTTCAAAGGTTACCTTTTTATAGTTTACCAGCAATAGAAGTATAAATTTAACCCGTAAATTTAATTTGTCAATCTTAGAAACAAGAAGTTCTGTGTTATTGTTCTAATTTTCATTTCTTTGCTTGTTATTGAAATAGAACATCCTTTATAAATTTACTGTTTATATTATTTCAATTTCCTGTTCAAGTTGTTTACCTGTTTTTAAATAAATGTTCCTAATTGGGGTTGAAGGAGCTCTATGTTAAGGATTTTAGTCCTTTGTTTATGTCGGAAATAATTTTCCTCAGTTTGCTGTAATAATTTTTCAAAATTTAGAAGTTTTAATTTTTATATCATCAAACCAGGCTTTTTCTTTATGGTGGTGATTCTCAGGTGACTCTTGGAAAGCCAGTTCACCTATATTTTCTTCCAGTATTTTTGTGGTCTAAACTTTTTAGATTGAAATCTTCAGCCCATCTTGAATTTATTTATTCTGATATAGGTATGAAATTGGGGTCTAAATAGTTATTTTTCTAAATTATTAACTGATTGTCCTTGCATGACTTATCCTTTCTGCATTGACTTAAAAATGCAACATTTGTCACATAATACATTTTTGTACGTGCTTTTGTCTGTTTCTAGATTTTCTGTGCCATTCCTTCATCTGTCTATTTTGGTGCAAGTCTTATGGTTTTAGATAGTGTCGCTTATAACCGGTATGACATGTTCCCCTTCATTCTTTTTCTTTTCTTTTTTTTTTAAAGTTCTTTTTTTATGTGTATTAAAGGAACTAGTCTATGTGGACATACATCTGAATTTTATTATCAAACCTCATTTAGCATTCTTATTTGTAAGATCAGGGAAATGATGCGACCTTTTTCTTTATTTCTTATGATGCTTTTTCCATAGCCCCTCTTGGAATCTGTGCCTTATGAAGAAGCACTGGCAAACCGCCGGGTCCTTCTCAGCTCTACTGAAAGTCGAGAAGGCCTTGCACAACAGGTATGGCATCGGGAAAATCATGGTACTTGTTAAAGAGCATGAATATAAAATCCCCTATAAAAGGTTTTCATACACATAGAGCAATTTAAAAGGCTATGTAAGTAAACATGTAAAATTAATTAACACATGCTAAAAAGCACCATAAGCGTAATTCATTGAAAACCATTTGTTGATACTCTAAATAAGTCATCCTGATTCAATTGGTGTTATGATTGCCAATAAAGTAATATCAGCACACTCTGGCCATGCTGATTAATTATTTAGGTACTAGATTTAAATGTCTGAAATAATAAGGCAAAAAAGGGGGGTGTGGCTAGAGACTCAGTGAGTTATTTTTATTTCCTAAATGGACAGGAATGAAAAATTTCCAGTGCTCAATTGATCAGTTGAATTTGGGTGGCAGGTGGAGGTAGGTGGTATTATTTTTTTCAGAAGTTGGTACAAACTGACCCCAGTTTAGCATTCGCCAGAGATTTATTTACTTTAACACCTGGCTTGCTTTAGTTTTGGAAAAATTTATTTTAAAGAGAGCACAAATTTATCTGAGACAGTATTTTGCCTATGCCGACCTTATTTTCATTGGACACATATCACTTATCTTTTCAACATTAATTCAATAGGATGTTGAAGCTAAAAATTTAATCCACATAATAATTCCTAAAAAACAAAATTCCTGAGACAAAGAGTGAAATGTGGAGTATCTTAAAAATTTATTTTAGATTTCCTTCTTATTTTATGTGAGGAAAGTAAGGCTCAAAGAAATTAAACAGCTTTTATCCATAGTAGCTAGTAAGTAGCAGAATGGTCTGACTTCAGAGCTATTGCTTTTCTCACTCTGCCATTGACCAGCTGCAGGCTAGTCTGATAAGCACTCCGGGTCTCACATCCTGCCTCTCTAAAGCGAGGATAATACCTACCTTTCAGGGTCCCATAAGGATTAATTGAGCCAATGAGAGGCAGTGTGATCGGGTGAAAAGAATCAGACTTGTGAGCCAGACACATGAGGTCCCACATCCTGGCTCTGTTTGTTAGCTTTGCAGGTGGTCGAGCTGCTGGGACTTCAAGTTCTCCTCTTTGAGACGTGAGAATTGTAGGACTGTTAGGAGGCTTCAGTAGGATACTGGCAGGAAAATATCATGAACAGTGGTACGTGGTAATTGTTCAACGATGATAGTTGGTAAAGCATTTGGAATTCACTCTAAGATTGTTTTTATTTTTATTTAATTCTCAAGCTTTCATTTGCCTTGAAAATTAGCTTTTTTAAAGCTTCTTATTGAAGCATAACATACTTAAAGAAAAGTATATAAATTATTAATATATTTCAGTGAATTTTCATAAGTAAACACATTAATGTAACTGGTAGCTAGATAAAATTTTTTAAAAAGAATATTTCTTTATGTAAGGTATATACCTGTAAAAAAAAGATTGCCAGGACCTCAGAAACTTTCCTCATGCCCCTTTCCAGTTACTACTCTCCTCTTTCCCCAGAGGTAACCATTATCCTGCATTCTTTGTTCTGTTGCCTGATACCGAACTTCATATTAAATGAGAATTATGTAGCATCTCTTTCAGATCTGGCTTCTTTTGTTCAACATTATATTTATAATAGTCATCCATGTTATGTGTAGTTGTAATTGGTCCATTTTCATTCCTGTTGAGTATTCTGTCGTGTGAAAATACATAATTTATTTATCCATTCTTACAGCTTATGACTATTTGGGTAGTTTTCAAGTGTTTGACCATGGTAGGGCTGCTATGGGCATTCTTATACTTGTCTTTTGATAAACATACATGTTTTTCTCTTGGGTGTATACTTAGAAGTAGAATTGCTAAGTCATAGGATACAAGTTCAATTTTCAAAGATCCTGCCAAACAGTTTTCAAAGTGTTTGTCCCAAATTCCACTCCCCCAAGCACTATATGATAGTTCCAGTTGCTCCATAAACATGTCCATCTTTGTATTTTCTGTCTTTCATTTTAGTCATTTGGGTGGTTTTTTTTGTGTGTTTTGTTTTTATTCATTTGGGTGGTTTTAAATTGCTTTTCCTTGGTTAATAGTGACATTGGATACCTTCTTTTTTATGTTTATAGTAATGTTCAGGTGCCTATTCAAGTCTTCTTTTCTCCTGTTTCTCTATTGGGTTGACTGTCTTTTTATCATTGATTTATAGAAGTTCTTTATATGTTATGGGTATTAGTCCACTGTTGGATACATGCATCTACCACTTTGTGGCTTTCCTGTTTACTCTCTCTATTATACCTTGTGATAAATAGAGATTTAAAAAATTTCATTCTAGTTCAATTTCTCAATTTATGGTTGTGCTTTTTGTATCCTGTTTAATAAAACGTTCCCTATTCCAGGATCAAGCTTTTTTGTTTTCACACCTGTGAAGTAGTTTTGGTCTACATTCCATAAAGTATTTTTTTTTGGCTGGTAAGTTTTGTCTGCATCATCCTCTAAGGTGCAGAACTCTCTGTTGCTTTCAAGGTTCAGCAGAGTTTGGAGAAGATTTCTAAACTGGAGCAGGAAAAAGAACATTGGATGTTGGAAGCACAGTTAGCTAAAATCAAGCTGGAGAAAGAAAACCAGCGAACTGCAGATAAACTGAAGAGCACAAGTAGTGGGCAGGCGGTTGGGGTAGCCCAGGAAGGGGTCGCCGTGGTGACCGCTGCGGGCCAGGAAGATGCGTCTGCCAAGGCTGTGCCGGTGCCCGTTCACAGCACTAGTTTGGTAAGTGTCTTCTTTTTTTAAATGGTAATTGGTGGGGATCCATCTTAGTGTTCAGTGTTAACCATCTAAAGTACATGTCACTTGATAACAGGAATAATCCATGTGCTCTAGAAAAAGCAGATTGGTAAGCAGGATGCCCCCTTCAAAAAAGCAACCTTATTAAATTCTCTTTGATTTTACATGTGAGACTTCCCCACGGTAAGGGCTGTGGTGCTGGAGAAGATATAGTAAGTCAGATTTAAGATGATTCTGTTTCTCCACTGCAACATTGGTGATATGGGGGTTATGTTTCTGACAAAGGACTAACTGCCTAACTTTTTATAGAAATGACGACAAATACCATTTTTAACCAATTACGTGGTGTATTCCTAGGTAGTATAAAGCTTTATGACATACGTATAATATAGAAACCCATCAGGTTAGCTAAACTTCATAAGACAGTATACTGACAAGTTATTTTGCAACTTTATATTTCTTGCTTATATTTAATTGCAGTGATTTAGAAGGTGAAGAAACATCTCTGTTGGAATTATAAAATTCAGTTACATTGAGAAAAGTTTTCTGATTATATTTTTCTGCCCACTGTTAAAAAAAATTAGAAAATCTAGAAAATGAGAAATCAGGAAGGGAAGGGAAAAAAACCCTCAAAATTAGAATGATCTCATTAAATATATTTTCGTTAGCATTTTTTGAGAAATTTAAGGAGAGCCATGGCACTTTTTGACAGCCCTGTCCTAAGGCTACCCCTGTAGCTCACTGATGCTTTTGAACAGCAAGTTATGGTCCTTCTCACATCTCCCTTGCATCTGATTCAGAGCATACCTGATAGTAATATATACAAATTAACTTCTGTTTTCAAGATGTATACAGACCTCACTGCACATCAACAGTGTGAGAAACGTGGATTATTATTAGTTTTCTTAGGTGTGATAATGATACTTTGATTATTTAGGAGAATACCTTTATTTTTTGGAGATAAATGCTAAAGTACTCAGGGTAAGGTATCATCATATCTGCAACTTACTCTCAGATTGTTCAGGAAATATATACACACACAGATAAATTAAGCAAATGAGCAAATTGTTAATTACTGAATGTAGATGGTGGCTACATATGATTATTATACTTTTTTCTCCAACTTTTCTATATGTTTGAAAATTTTCATAATAAAATGTAGGGGAGGAAAAAAGAATGAAAATGTTTTAGAAAAGTAAAAAACATAAAGCAGACTTCTCAGAGCAGTGATTTGAATGGCTGCTGTGCTCACTGGATGATCCTATGTGACCCCTGATGGCAAGGCTGAGTCTCAGCCACAGGTGTTGCACATTGCCTCTGATAGGGGAAGGTGACTGCCTAGAAGAACATTTAACAAACAGAGCAGAATTCTGACATCAGTTCGGGTACCATCTGGGGAAGTGCAACACTGCCAGCACTCATCTTTGGACTTCCCTTCAGAGTCTGTTTATTGATCAGGTCAGACTGTTCTCCATTGGGTCTGATTTCTTCTTTCTCCTGTCTTCTCTCCCTGCTTCCCTGCATCTGCTCCTTCCGTTTTCTCCCATTTGCACTAACAGTAATTGGTGCTGGCCGGGAGTAACTATGGGAGCAGACCAGGGAGGGCACTGATGACAGTGATAGTAATTGCAGTAATCATATGCCAGCCACGGTTCTAAGGACTTTTCAGTGTGTTAACTCAGTCAGTCCTCACACAGATCCTATGAGATTGCAGGTACTATCATATCTTCATTTTATAGATGAGGAAACTGGTGGACAGAGAGGTAGAGTAACTCATCTGAAGTCACACACTTGGTAAGTGATGGATCTAGGGTTCAAACCCAGAACATCTAGGTCCACACCCTGTCCTTTTAATCAACATGGCCTTTTGCTCTGATGGGTGTCAGAAAATAGATCAGCGGACAAACGTATTTGTTTATGGCTTGCCTTTCTGAAGTACTGGAAGTTGGCAACACTGGTGTATTTGAGTCATTAATGTCAGTTGCTGAAAGTTGAGGACTGTCTTTTTATTTGAACATTTTCAAAGGAGAGCACACTATTCTTACATATGCAAGTGAGAAAGATTTCCAGGGACATGGGAAACCTTTAGTACCAAACACTATTGGTCTGTGAGTGATGATGACTTTATTTGGGTTTGGTGAGTTTGGAAGTTGCTATAACTTTAAGTTGTCTGTCTGGTTAGCATGTGTGTGCTATTTCTGTCTGCATCTGTTAAGGATCTCTTTCCTCCCACCCACTTCATAAGGTGCTAGAAGAGTAATTTTCCTAGAGTATGTTACTGATTATGCACTCTATTGCTTCTAGACTTTTAGTGGCTCCCTATTATCTATAGGATATAGTCTACTCATTAGTTTGGCATTCAAGGTCTGTGAACACCTATTCCAAACTACGTTTCTTCAGCATTTCCCTGTACAAACTCAAACCGAGCTTTCTTTCCTGATAATGTTTTTTGTGTTTTTGCTTCCCTGTATTGTTCAAGCTGTTTCTTTTGCCTGGATGCCTATTTATTCATAACTCCTGTCACCTACATACTCAAATACTTTGCCTTCCAACTTCTCAACTTTCTTGAATTCAAAACTCTTCCCATCATTAAGGTACAGTTGAGTTGCCACATTTTCCATGAACCCCAGTTTTGGGCATTGTCTTTGACAGTCAGGATCAGAGAACCAAGACCTGGTTGGCCTCCTTGCATTTTTCACAGTCTAGTCTATATGGTGAATCTATTCCCGTCCCTTGGTTGCTTTCAGTCTAATGGAATGAGAGCCTGGATAGACATCTGTCCAGAGTGCTGGGAGATGACAGAGAAGTCGCCTGGAGGGCTTGGGGAGGGCATCCCAAAGGAGGTAACATGGGTGTGTTTCATAAATGAGCAGGAGACCAAGGCAGGAGAAGAGTATTTCAGGCTGAGAGAAGGGTCTCCCCACATAATTCACTTTCTCTCCTGCACGTGGCAGATTCCTGCCGAAAATAACCTGGAGACAATAGAGAGAAAAAGGGAGGCTTTTTTTTTTTTTGCCTTCCCTGATGTTTCCTTTTCAGCCTCTTTTTATCACCCCACCGCCCCCGCAACCTCCCATCCTGCCTTAAGTGAAGTTAAGTGAACTGAGTGTGTGTGTCTCCTTCTGTTGTCGTCCTCTTGGGTGTTGGAACAAAGTCTATGCCCGTTTTAAAGTTAATTGACTAACAAAGGAAACTCAAAAGTCCCCAGAAGGTTCCTTTGGTTCAAGCACTTTGGGGCTGAAAAAGTTACATCAGATAGAAACTTCTTATTTCTAACCCTATAGCATTGCAAAAGTTAACTGTTTATTATGTTTAATTAACATATCTAGGACTGTAATTTGAACATTCAGCCCCCTGTTAATTATTGTAATAAAAGATAGGGACTTCTCTGGTGGCGCAGTGGTTAAGAATCTGCCTGCCGGGCTTCCCTGGTGGCGCAGTGGTTGAGAGCCCGCCTGCCAATGCAGGGGACACGGGTTCGTGCCCCGGTCTGGGAAGATCCCACATGCTGCGGAGCGGCTGGGCCCGTGAGCTGTGGCCGCTGAGCCTGCGCATCCGGAGCCTGTGCTCCGCAGCGGGAGAGGCCACAACAGTGAGAGGCCCGTGTACCGCAAACAAACACACAAACACACACACACACACACACACACACACACAGAATCTGCCTGACAATGCAGGGGTCACAGGTTCGATCCCTGGTCCGGGAAGATCCCACACGCCATGGAGCAGCTAAGTCCGTGCACCACAACTACTGAGCCTGCGCTCTAGAGCCCTCGAGCCACAACTACTGAGGCCCGCGTACCTAGAGCCCGTGCTCTGCAACAAGAGAAGCCACCACAATGAAGAGTAGCTCCGCTCACCGCAACTAGAGAAAGCCCATGCACAGCAAAGAAGACACAATGCAGCCAATAAAAAAGATAACAGTAACCTCAAGAAAGAAAAAGCACAGAAAACTACAAGTTTTCATTTTTTTTTGCTGAAATTAAAATGCACTGCTTAGGGCTTCCCTGGTGGCACAGTGGTTGAGAGCCTGCCTGCTGATGCAGGCGACACGGGTTCGTGCCCCGGTCCGGAAAGATCCCGCATGCTGCGGAGCGGCTAGGCCTGTGAGCCATGGCCGCTGAAGCTGCGTGTCCGGAGCCTGTGCTCTGCAACGGGAGAGACCACAACAGTGAGAGGCCCGTGTACCGCAAAAAAAAAAAAAAAAATAGCACTGCTTAAATTCACAGAATTTTAAAATATATATATTTCAAGTATAAAAACAATAAACGTACGTTGTAGGTAATTTTAAAATACAGAAGAGTAAAAGAAGAAAAAAAGTTGACATTTTCCTGAATACCCAACAACCGCTGTTAACATTTTTTTCTACAAAATTTCATACTTGGTTGACATTATACTATATAAAATTTAAAATCTTTTAGCATAACATTAATAAACAAACATTTATCCTGTTATTAGAAACTCTATGTAAACTTAGTTATTGATTCCATAGTATTCTATATAGAATATACCTAAGTTTACCTATGACATTGGTTATAATTTTTATTATTTTAAATAACATCTCATTTTTATGCATAAGATTCTTTCTGCCTCCAGATGATTTCTTTGGGGTATATTCTCAGGGTTAGAGTTATTGGGTCAAAAGGCATGAATGTTTTTAAGTTCCTTGATCTCTACTGCCAAATTATTTTCTCAAAGGACTGTATTAGTTTAAACTCTCATCAGTGGCATATGAGAAAATGTTGAAATTATAAATTTTGCAACTTTTTCTTGAAGTTATACGATTCCATTCCTTTTCAGGACTGTTTGCTGTACCACATTCTCAAACCATAACCCAGGAGTAAAGGGGATAAGGGGTAGATCCCATGCTTGTGATTTATTTTGCCAAATGTACTCATGTTTGAATGTATAAAATTAAAATGATGAGTGTGTTACTGTAAACGGTTTTTCACTGAAAGACTAATTGCTATTCCTGCTTTAGTGTGTAGAAAGTTATGGCTCCTCTATTAATAAAGGTCTTATAAAAAAGTTCCTTTTACAGCTAGGTGGGCATAACATTCATATACTGCTCACAGTTCAGGTAGTACTCTTGAGGATATTATTTAGAATCCATGAAAACTGTTTGTTGGCTGTCATCTCTGATTAACAGAATCCATCAAAACTGAGTTTCCAATAGTTTCCTTAACTTACTGAGCCCAAGCACTTGCCCTTCCACTTTGAACAATAAAATGAATTCAAGAACCATGACTACTATCTGTTTTTGAACTCTGAATCCACAAAAGGAAGCTTTAAAAAACCTGGCGGCACTTCAGTATGTCTGTAATACATATACTTTTTCATTAGTTTAAATCTGAAGTTAATACTTATTAATGTCATAATGGTATTTCTTCTTTATCCTTTTGACCTTTCAGCCAGAGAGTTTGCTATTTGTGTTTTGCGTTTGGAATGTTTAGTTATTATGGTCACCATGAAACTGTCTTTAGGTCTCTTTGGCCGCTGCTTTGGAAATAAGCGTAGCAATGACAAGAGGAGTTAAAAACTGTTCTTCCTCTCTCTCTTCCCAGACAGTTTGTTGGGTTTCAGTGAAAATGGCTAACAGCATTCTGATAGAGGAAATAGTGATGGTCACTATCCATTCCTGCCTCATGACAGAAATGATGACTGTGGTTACTTATCTGTAGGTCCAGCTTCTTTGTGTTGAAAGATGATTGATTTGAGGGTAATCGTCTAGAACTCCACTGCTAGTGTGCTTGGTTTTTTGTTGCTGTTGTTGTTTTGTTTTATTTTTTTTTAATGTTGCTTATTTTATTTTTTTATTTTACTTTTTTGGCCATGCCATGTAGCCTGTGGGATCTTAGTTCCCCAACCAGGGATTGAACCCCAGGCCCACAGCAGTGAAAGCTCTGAGTCCTAATCACTGGACTGCCAGGGAATTCCCACAAGTGTGCTTTGAAACAGTGTGAACTGAGAAGAGAAAAACATTACAAGTGTTTAAGCTATTGCGTTTGAAGTGTAAGCAGTCTGTTCTAAAGCTTTTTTCCCTTATGTTCTAGATTGGGATTTTAACCAGGACGTCTGACAGTAAGGTAATGTGTGCTTAACATCATGTTGTTTGTTAGTAAACATCTTGCCACATGTTTGTTAACAAAATCCGCCAAAAGTCAGCTTCATCTAATTGCGTTACTGACAATTCTAGCAAATGTGGATCCATGTTGCTTTTCTCTCTGGGTCAGTTTTAACTGTCACCGATAAATTACAGCCTGTCTGTAATTGCCTCCTTGAATGACTTGACTTGGCAGTTTGACAAGCTCTCTGGCATGTGGCAGGAGGCTGCGAGCCGTTACCCTCCCAGTGGGCCAGCTGGCAAAGCAGGGCTTTTCAGGGCCTTGACCATCAGTGGGCTTGGTAGTTCTTTTCAGCCCTCAAGTGACTGAACCCAGGTCAGATTTGGCTTGTCAGATAGGTTTGCACATTTTAGTTTTGAAATATTACAAGATTTTGAAATATTACAGATATTACAGGCTCACAAATAACCATTAAAAGAACACTGAAGTCACTCAGCTTTCCAGTCAGTATGGTAAACTGGTAAATATAGTTCAAGTAAATTCTGTGATTTCCTTATTAGCCTTATACTTTAGGTAACCTTGAACTTCTGCATATATTTTTAAACTAAACTGAGTGGTGTGTTATTGCTAGAGTGACTAGTAGAAATCTAGTCTGGGACAAGGGCCATAAATTGTTCATTATAGAAATAGTTTAATTTGTTAGTATGTTTAAGAGTATAAGAGCTTTTTTAAGAGAATTTGGGGGAAAAAAGAATGTTCAGATTTTTAGGAGTTCCAATAAATGCTCCCCTTTCACCTGTTCTCTTCCAGTTAGAGGAGGACATAGAAGTCAGACAGATTGAGATTTGAAAATTAGGTGTGTGGCAGATAAAAACTGAGTGGAGAGACATGACCCCATGGGTGGTGGGCGTCCCAAGACTTTACTTCTGCTTTGTTCTCTTGAAGCCTCAGCTTCATTGTGAGATAGGCAGGGTGCCGAATAAAAGAAATTTGCAATATATATTTACCTGCCCTGTCTGAAGTTTCTCCGAGGGGTGGGAAAACTATGATTTCCCATCAAATTTCAAAGGAAAATGTAGGAAATGTCTTTTTTTTTTTTTGCTAAAGTGATATTAATTTTGTTTTTTTTCCTCTCTCTCTCTCTCTCTCTCAGAACTGCTTCATTCCACTGGCATTTATTTATTGAGTTATGTGTGCTCTGTTTAGGCTCCAGATGTGGAATCTCGGGAAGACTTAATTAGAAATCACTACATGGCAAGGATAGTGGAACTGACGTCTCAGCTGCAGCTGGCTGATAGCAAGTCAGTGCATTTTTATGCTGAGGTGAGTGGAGAGTTTATTGGATCAGGTGGATTTTTCTAACCCCTTCAGGAATTAGGTCACTGTCCTGGCCTCCTGCTGTTCACTAGAGGAGAGAGGTCAGAGTCTCTGTGTCTGCAATATGGATTTGGTTAGAGTTCGTATAGATTGGTCCACATACCAACCAAAAATCTTTATTGCAGTGAATATAACAGGTAGCCTTTCTTATGGTTATGTAGCATGTTTTGGAGCATTATAATTATAGATTATAATCTTGTTTTAGAAAGTTATAGGCAGGTAACATTCATAGATCAAGGAATTTTCGTTTAGGGAAATTCAAAGCAAAGTATGCCTGATTCTTTTTTTTTTTTTTTAAATACTCTCTAGTTTCTAATGACAACTTGTGGAAATCAGTTTTTGTAAATGATAAAATGCAAAATGTAACCTCTTTCAACCTTTAAAAAATACAAAATCTTTCTTTTTGTTACATTTTCTTCTTCCCTCACCAAATAATTCATTTTCTTAAGAGGATTAGAAAAACACTATGCAAGATAATAAAATTATACAAATTCATTGATAAGAAGGGGAGAAAATGAAGGAAGAAATTACAGATATCAAAGAGTGAGAAACAAATGATAAGATAGAATGGATGTCGCTCAATATATAAGAATACCTGTAAGGTCTCTGCTGGGAAACTTTTTATTAAAAGGTTAGTTATAGATGTTAGACGGAGAATTATAATGCTTTAAACTGTGAAGGAAATTGACAAAGGAAAGACAACACCCTTCATTGGGATGCGACTTTGTGATTTTCTCCTGTTTTACAGAGACGGAGAAGAGTTGATAGGAATCCAGTTGCTAGGAGTGGAGGGGGGCTTTGCTTCTTTCCTCCTGCTGAAATAAATGATGTGCCTAGCTTAGTGATGCATACCTGTTTGATAAGATGATCAGTAGTGATGGCTGTTGAGCTGTAGAAAACGGGGAGGACGGCAAGCTGAACTGCTGCAGTGCTTACCATCCCAGCCACTCAGTGCACACAGCACATCATGGTGGCCTGGTTTGGATCCCTAACTGCCTTCTGAATTACTCTCTTAGGCTTGATTGTCATCCTCATGAGGACCCGTGCTTTGCAAAACTCTTTCCCTCTTTTTCAGGTTCAGTGCTAAGCACACCGATAGATGCGCGGTTAAAGGAGGGTGGTTGATTTGGTTGGCTTAACTTTCCTGAAATTCTCTTGTGAGGAGTAAAATGAGTAACCGGGGGATTTCTGAGGCTGTCTTATTTCCAAGAGATTTGCTTATCTTAGTAAATTCTTTCAGCACAATTGTGACACAGAATTTTTAAATTGTTCTCGTTTTTCCTTGTCTGTAAACAGGAAGCGGTAACCCTCTGTACTACTTTACTGGAATGGTCGGTCTGAGCGTCTGATGTTGACATAACATTTGAACATGTCTTAACAGATCCTCCTTGTCAGTCTCATGGTTTATCAGAAAATTTAGTGATCCTTTTAATGGCACGCCCTCTTTGAACAGTAGTATGAAATAGAATTTTTCTTTTTTCTTCTTGATCTACTCTGTCTCTGGATAGCCTTGGTTAGAATCCCCAAAGACAGCAAGTGGGATCTTTGAAGTCCTGTACTCATTTTTTTTTTTTCATCTGTTGAGTGGGGCTGTAAAGCTTTTATTGTTTCTGTGATATGGTCTCCAATAAAGGACTTAAAACACAAGAAAAGTATCTTAGGATTCATATTGCATGATGCCATTGATCACTTTTGAAATAACCACTTCCCTTCTCATCCAATGTGGGTGTAAATGAATCCTGGGTAAATGTAGAAACTTCTGGTGGTTTTGTAGCCACTGGTCATCAGGCTAGAGCTAGGAAAAAACAGCGATGAGCTTGGGTTAGTAGACTTTTTTTCCCTTATTAAAATGATGAGAGTGAGGACCACATCTTTCTTTTGTGTGGTCCAGTGTGTGGTGCAAGGCCTGTAGATATTCAGTAGATATTTGTGGAAGGAAGGGAGGAAGTACTTTCGGTTTGGGGGATTGTTTTCTAGTAACCTTCCCTGAAGTAAATTTGGTTTGGGGAAATGGTCCCTGGGATAATTGAATGTTTTCTGATTTAACAGTGCCGAGCACTCTCTAAAAGACTGGCCTTGGCTGAAAAGTCTAAAGAGGCACTGGCAGAAGAGATGAAGGTAGCCAGTCAGAACAACAGCAGACTTCAGGTGAGTTCATGCTACCTAAGCAGTGTTAGTATGTTTTTCAATTGAAAGTTCTTGGGCCAAAAAAATCAGCATTTCCTTTCTCAAATGGTGGCATTTAACCTCTAGACATAACATTTTTCTAACCATTTTATCTCTAACTCATTTTAAAGTAACATCTCATTTATGTCAGGCAAGAAGTAGTTGTATTATTTATTGCTCTGACTTTATTTTAATTGTAAGTAGTTTTGCAGTCAGCATTTCTTTGAATAGTACTTATTTACCCGAAGTCCTTCCCTTTTCTCCTCCTTCCGGTTAATCCTTGTCATGGTGGGCGGGAGGCTTGTTCTGTTCATGTGACTCTGTTCCTTCTCTTTACTGTTTCATAAAACTGACATAAACTGGAAGGTAGGGCTGCAAAATATTCCTCCTTACTCACTGCTTTGTTTTAAAGCCTAGCTTCCAGAAAGCCCCTATTAAATATAGAAGTGATACAGGCAAAGAAATAATTCATGCACTTCCTCCTGGTTTCAGATTCGTTTATCAGATTAGCTAGGAGCACAGGATTAGATTTTAAAAGGTCCTTTAGAGCCCGAGAGCTGGAAAGAGAGAGGAAAGTGCTTCTTCCAGGGAGGGCCCTGCCTAGAGGACGGTGGGCCGTCAAGGTGTGGGGTAGTGGGGACGTGCCAGAGATCACCTTCCCCACCTCACCGAAGGTTCAGGAAAACCTAAGAGAAAGATCATATAGCCCGCTTCTTTTTTTTGTGACATCTTTATACCTGGCACAGAAGGAAACTTTTTTATTTTTGCAAAGAAATTCCGAACATATTTTGAAGGCTGAGAAAAACGTCTGCCCTGTTTCTTTTAACTTAGCTCTCTTGTTAGTCCTGTGGCTTAACCTTCATATTAATTGATCAGATAGGTCATCTTGATAGGTTACTTTTCAAACATTTTTTTCCTAAATTAAAAAAGCTTTAGAGTGGTATGACTAGTGGGGTTTTGCTTTCTCTTTTCTTTTTCCCTGGCCATTTAGGATGAGCTGACAACTACCAAGAGGAGTTATGAGGATCAGTTAAGTATGATGAGCGACCACCTGTGCAGCATGAACGAGACACTATCTAAACAGAGAGAAGAGATTGACACACTAAAGATGTCTAGTAAGGTAGGAGAGGAAGGGATCTCTCTGCAATGTAATATTTAATATTTAATGTATTTAATACAAGGTATTTCATTGCTGTGTGTTTCAGAAACAAAAGGTTAAGAGATCTGAAGTGTTTATAAATCATTTCACTTGTCTTCTTATCTGAAAGTAGAATGAAGATTCTTTGATTGAGTTGTAAGTTGAGAGGAGGTCTAATCTCTGAGGCCCTAACACTGTGACCGTTGCTTTTTGGCATTTTGGGCATTTTTGGCATTTCTGCTACTGTTCTGTTAGTTAGGAGGATTCTTGGGGGGTTTATGATGGGGATTACTCTTATCTATGTGAATCTAAAATGGTGCTGTTGAAGAGTAACCTTCTTTAGCAAATTTATTCTCATACATATTCATATAACCTAGGACTGTCTTGTCCTTTTAATTCCAAAAACTTCATAGATTTCATTTCCCATAAAGCCTCTGCTTGTCCAGGCTGGGGTCAGTAGATATTGGTAATGTTTTTGTGTTGAAGGGCATATCCACATATCATGTCTCTTTGTTGTATCATAATGTATATACCCTTACCATGAAAGGTAAGCTTCAAGAGGCCAGGGAGTTGGTTTCATGCATCATCTCAGATGCTTGGCATATTTTGGTAACCCAGACAATACTCTGCCACCAGCAGCTTGGATTTACTGTCTCCAGCCTGTGCTCTGAAATCCACTGCTGCCCCTTACCGATCTAGCAGGCATGTACTGAGTTCCTGCCGTGTGCTGGCTCTGGGGAAGACATAAAGATGAACAAACTATAGCTTCATTTTAGCATCTGCCAGTGGTGGTACAGAGCAGCATCCCGCTCAGTTGGTATCTCCTTGGAAAATGTATCATGTTAATGCACTAGAATCTGCGTTACGTAATTTTGCTTCTCAGTGGAGTTTTGTGTTAATGTTTGGCCTCTGGCTGCTTCAGAGAATGTCTGTAATGCTTTTCTGGGACATCTTGTGATGATTGTAACCACCCAGTGTGGTTCTGATTCGGGTTCTCCAGTTACTTGTGCTTCAGGAACTTTAGCTTGGAGGTAGAGGGTGGAGGTTGGGCCTCCTTTAACGCTTTTGGCCTCTTGATATTCCATCAGGGCAATAGCCGACTCATGTAGAAAGCACATGTGTTAGTGGGAGTAGTAGGAGAAAGCCTGCTTTAGCACCTAACATTTGAAAAAAAGTAGCAGCGATTATAGGGAAAGTTTTCAGGCCTCAGAGCTGCAGAAGGCATTCGGTTCTGAATTGAGAAGGGTTATTGTGGGGTATAGCAAAGCTCATTGTCCCAAAGGTAATTGTATTGCAGCCACTTTAGAAGTGAGGGAAGTTTTAAGCCCTCTTAGAACTTTTTAATCTAGTCCTTAGAATATCTGTCATTAATGAAACACTGAGTTAGAGATCCTTCTTCACTTTGTAGTTTCTGTTCTTAACCTTTCCTTGATCATTCTGTGGTTCCTATATTTTGCACACCTCCCCCATTTATTAGTCATTTCAATTGCTATGACATCGTCTTATGGCTGAGTTGACATGGCCTCCATTGGATACCAAATAAACGTCCTGAAACCATTTGTTTGCTATGATCTTGCTCTTAATGTTTGTGTTCTGCAATCATTTCCTACTTAATGAAAAAAAGTATTTATATGTAATAGTTAAATGTAGGAATTTGAACCTATCCAGAAAGAAGAAAAGTTACATAAAACTGGAAAGTCCAAATCTCCATATGTGAGGGAATTGGGAATAAGTTAAGACATCTTCTCTCTAACTTGTTCTCAACTGGTATCTGATCTTCCCCTTGACAGTAATCATTACCATTGGGGTGTTAGTTGGCACATGTTCAAAATTAGTACCTATTAAGACCCTTTAAAAGGTGTTTATTTCAACAGCAAAGGAACATGTTCAGGCTAAAAGTTTTTATCAGCTTTATGAAATCATAAACTACATTGTCTTTGGAACAAAATTAATATTTGAGGTTTGATAAATCCAAGATAGCTTTCTTTTCTTTCTTTATTGCCTGTCCTCAGACCCCAGGGGAATAAGGTTCATGGACGGAGAAAGTGGAGAGAGTTAAAAGTAACAAACCGCTCTGTGATTCCTGTTCAAAAGTTAGCGATGCAAGGTTATCAGCTGTTCTCCCTCTTGGAAACTAAAGTTTTCCACAGTGAAATATGGCTTCCAGACAGCTTGGTGTCTAAACTGCATGAATGATTTTTCTAGAGGTTGGCATTCTTATTATTGACATTTTTCTTTGCACAGGGGAATTCTAAAAAGAACAAGAGTCGATAGTTTACAGAGAGCTGGTTGGCGACTTCTTTTCAGAGCTGCTACTGCTGCGCGGAGCTGCGGGGCCGAGACTCCACGTCCAGGGCTGGCCGCCTTCAGGAAGCTGGAGTGTTGTTGGACTTAGTAAAGTAGTCAGTGTTGTAAATGGCCTTGAAGTATTTAAAATATATTTGTAACCAGTAAGGTAAATCCAGAATTTGATGTTGACAGTAAAACGGAAAACAGTACACACACCATGGATATTGTAGGTTTCCTTATGCTGTTTTTACTGTGCACTTTTTAAAATTAGGCTTTAATTTCAGTATGTAAGAACAACAAATATTTTGTATATTTTCAAACTCAGTGATATGGTAATCAATTTGGTATCTGTGGAATAGGTATGTGTTTCTGGATAAAAAGCTTAAATTGTCAAACTGTCATTAATTCTTACTGTAATTGAAAGCAGTTTCCAATTCTTTTTGAAGACTTGTTCATTGTCTCTCTCTCCCCCTCCCTCTCTCCTGCTCTCTCTGTCTGTTCTGGAGGGAGTGGGCCTTGAAAACTTCAGATCTTGTGGGTTTATTATCATTGTCTTCAGCTCTTCAGTACCCTCTCTGTGTTGGAATAATAGCTTAAGGAAATTGATGTCAATAAATTCGTACTTATATCAAACTTTCAGTCTCTCTATGAAAATCTGATGAAGGAAACTAAAACTTATTAAAGTAAGCTTCACAAAATTACCAAATCCCAACTGATTTTGATATAATCTTTCTAATCCCCCAAATTGGAATAATTGTACAGTTAATCCTTTATTAAGGCTTTGAGTACCTCCCAAGGTACTTGTAACCATGCTTCAAGCGAGGACCCTGAGCCCTTTCAGGCTCCTCTTGGTTTCTTTCATAAACATTGTGTCATTTCAGTGTATATTTCACGGGTGAAATTTTTCCCAGCACCTCCATCCCCAAGTCTCTAAATATGTTGCTCCTTTCTTCTGAGTTTCCTGCACATGCCCATTTCACTCCAGGTCCAAGTCCCCAGACTAGGTCCGCAGACCTGAAACGCCTTCTTCCTCACCTCCCTGTCTGCAGCTTCATCTCCTTTGAGCCTCTTCTCTAGGCAGTTGCTAGTCACCCTCCAAAAATGCTTTATTCTGTTTCACCTGAGAGCTCATCACCAGCTTCCCTCCGTGCTCAACATAAAGGCCAACTCCTTGGCCTCTGGGCCACTGTAGAGGCAGACTCTGGTGGTTGTGCCCAGTCCCCATAGTATGAAAGTGTTTGAATCCTGTCTCGGAGATCTCTGGGTCAGTCAGCTCAGTCCCATCCTCCCGGCCCTTTGAGTCCCTAGCCCCTTTGCCCTTTCCGTTTTCTGTGACCTGCTCATTTTAATTCTCCATCAACTGAACCAGCTGTTTTCACTGCAGCTGCACCTAAGTCCCCAAGCACCGTGCTGATTAGCTCCACCGTAAACCTAGAGTTTCCTGCTCCTGCTAGACCTTCAGTGTTCTGTGATGCTGCATTTGGAATTTCTGGTCCACTTCTATTCCTCCTTTGGAGAGTTTGGGATGAAGGAGTGACCTCATCTGGCTTATGTTTTAGTGGAATTGTGGGCTGCTATGCTGAGAATAGATTGTAGGGGAGCAACGGCGGAAGCAGACAGACAAGTTGGGAAGCAACTGCAGTAGCAGGAGGCTGTTGAGAGATGATGGTAGCCTGGACCGTGCTGGTGGTAGTGGAAGTTGTGTGAAGTCTGTTTCTGGATTTATTTTGAAGAGAGTGGATAGGAATTGCTGAAATTGCAACTCTTTCCCCCGTACACTTCTATTACTCTTCTCTGCCTTGTTTTACTCCTAATATTGGTTTGGCCAAAAAGTTCATTTGGGTCTTTCCATAACATCTTATGGAAAGGCCCGAACGAACTTTTTGGCCAACCCAATACTTATCAGACTCTAACATACCATATGCTTTTCTTATTTATCTTATTTATTGCCTGTTTCCAGGCAATTTATTGCCTGTTTCTTCTAGAAGATACAGTTCCACGAAGGCAGGGTTTTGGTCTAGTTTGTTCACTGCCGTCTTCCCCTGTACCTGGAACACTGCCTGGCATTCAGTGAGCATTTATTTGTTGAATGAACGTTGACTGGGCGGAGTGTGGAGTGTGAGAGAAAGAGGAGTCAAAGGTGAAGCCAAGGATTTTGACCTGAACAAACCTGGCTGAGAGGGAGGGTCGAGCTAGCTTCCACCTGGTTGTGACTTAGCTGAACACCTGGGAATCACCTTGGATTGCTCCTCGCCTGGCACATCTCATTTGCTTATCTTGTCCTACTGAATCTTCCTGTCTTTGCCTATCTCTCCATTCTAACCTCTCCTTATTCGATACCTTAAATCAAGTCCTGGCTCCCTACGGTCTGGATGACTCGTCTTCCTGTTCTCCAGACCTCCCGCCCCTTTTACCAGACTCTTTCTGAAACATATCTCTGCAGAGCTGTTTCCCTGTTGGAAAGAAGGCCTTCACAGTGGCCCCTCATTGCCCACTGGGCGCGATTTGGCTGTAGCGTGTACAAATGAGACATGTACGCTGACCATCGCTCGCCTTCTCCTCGTTCTCCTCCAAGCACTCAGTGTACTCTCCCTCTGCCTTTCTGAAACTCCTCAGACCTCTGGGTCAGGAAGAGTTTCACTTTTCCTGAGACGTGGGCCTGTTTTTCTAAGTTCACTTCTCCTGAGACGTGGACCTGTCCTGTTTTCACATTTACAGAGAAAATGTGAACCTTGGGTTGCGTCCCTCTTGCCTTTGGTGGCTGGGACTTGTATCTCCTACCAGCCGTGAGCTGCCAGAGCTCCCAGACCAGGCACCCTTATCACCCTGCTTGGTGGCTGGTCCCACAGACCTGCAGGCCGTACTTGTGGACTGCTCGGCCACTCTGTAAGGGTCAGTGCCTCTGGGAGGTTTCCTAGGGTTCCCTGAGGGACAGGGCAGGACTGCAGAGGGTGCAGTTCGTTTCCTGACAAAATTGTCCCCTTTTTTTTTTTTTTTTTTTTTTTTTATGCGTTACGCGGGCCTCTCACTGTTGTGGCCTCTCCCGTTGCGGAGGACAGGCTCCGGACGCGCAGGCTCAGCGGCCATGGCTCACGGGCCCAGCCGCTCCGCGGCATGTGGGATCTTCCCAGACCGGGGCACGAACCCGTGTCCCCCGCATCGGCAGGCGGACTCTCAACCACTGCGCCACCAGGGAAGCCCAAATTGTCCCCTTTTAACTTAACTGCTAAGATCTTCACTCTCTTGGCAGAATCCCTTGCCAAGGCATATAGTGACCACCATTTGTTAGCCATTTACTTAAGTCAGGCATGGGTAAGACTTGACAGGACTTACTTCATTGGAACCTCCAATAATTGTATCTCATTGATGCTATTACTGTCCCCATTGTATAGACAGAAAACTACGGCTTAGAGAGGCTCAGCAGTTTGCCCACAGTCACACAGCTAGTACGTGTAGGGCCGGGACTCAGATCCAGGCTAGTCTGATTCCAGAACATGGATTATTCACTGCTGTGGTGTGAGCCTTTTACGTCAGGGGCATTCAGTTCTATTCCTACAGGCACTGTTGGTATATATTTGGAGGATAAAATATTAAAGTGCTCAGTAACTCCTATACTTCATTCAACTTTCCCTTCCCATGTCTTCATTAAGTATCCCTACCCCTTCTTTCAGCATTTATTTAGCTTCTTGGGCTAATGGCCCGGGTACAAGGTTTGCTTTTGACATGATTTTTTTCTTCTCTGACACTTAACTTTTTTATTTTCTTGAATTTTATTTTAGTTATTTTTTTATACAGCAGGTTCTTATTAGTCATACATTTTATACACATCAGTGTATATGTGTCAATCCCAATCTCCCAATTCATACCACCACCACCCGCCCCCTGCAACTTTCCCCCCTTGGTGTCCATACGTTTGTTCTCTACATCTGTGTCTCTATTTCTGCCCTGCAAACCGGTTCATCTGTACCATTTTTCTAGGTTCCACATATATGCATTAATATACGATATTTGTTTTTCTGACTTACTCTGTATGACAGTTTCTAGATCCATCCATGTCTTGACAAATGACCCAATTTCATTCCTTTTTATGGCTGAGTAATATTCCATTGTATATATGTACCACAGCTTCTTTATCCATTCGTCTGTCGATGGGCATTTAGGTTGCTTCCATGACCTGGCTATTGTAAATAGTGCTGCAGTGAACTTGGGGTGCATGTGTCTTTTTGAATTATGGTTTTCTCTGTCTGACCCTTATTTTTATTTATGTGTTCCCTGTTACACAAACCTTCCCAACTACCAAATTCTGAATTTAATAAATTTATGCCATGATGCTGCCCCTTCCTTATAATCCTCTTTCTGTACAACCTTCATTGTTATTTCTCTTTTCTTAAGGGAATTTTCTATAGCCTACACAAAACTAGAGACTAGTATGAGCCCGTATGTCCTCATCAATTCTTATGAACATTTTGTTAGTCTTGTTTCATTTTTTTCCCCACAGTTCTTCTTTTCCTGGAGTATTTTAAAGCAGGTCCCAGACATTGGATCGTTTCCCCTGTAAACACTTCAGTTACGTATACTTTTGTAAAGATGGTGAGCGCTGACTTCTAAATCTGCCTCACCCATTTCATCATTCACTCAACAAGTATGTGTTGAGTGCCCGCTGAGTGCTCAGTGCTGATGAAACTGCGATAAGCAAAACAGACATGCTGGCTGCCCTTGAGAGCTTATAGTCTGCAACAAAGTGATCGTGAAAATGCATAATTACAAACTGCCATATGTCATCCATCCTGCCCTGGGCTCATCTCAGACAAGGCAGCAAGTGAGAAATAATACGTAGAGGCTGTAACATCTTTTATTAAATGTCTGTATTTTTACCAAAGTTACAAACTCAGTTTGAGTCAGGCTGTTCTAAAAATACTTATTACAGGGGTTCCCTGGTGGGGCAGTGGTTGGGAGTCCGCCTGCCGATGCAGGGGACACGGGTTCGTGCCCCGGTCCGGGAAGATCCCACATGCTGCGGAGCGGCTGCACCCGTGAGCCATGGCCGCTGAGCCTGCGCGTTCAGAACCTGTGCTCCGCAACGGGAGAGGCCACAACAGTGAGAGGCCCGTGTACTGCAAAAAACAAACAAAAAAAACTTATTACAAAGAAAAAACGAGGAAAAACAAAGTCTACTGCTCCTCCCCCTCATTTCATGCTCCCCAGAGAAAAGCACTTTCACTCACTGTTTTGGTATCTGTCTCCATATTTCCAAATGGCGTGCTACTTTTGCTTTTCCAGTTAGGCATTATGAATTGACTTCGCAGTTGGAAGATGAGGATTTGTCTCTGTTTCATCTTCCTCCCTCTCCCTGCTACTCACATACATGTACATGCTTTCTGTTTTCCTGTCTTCTCTTCAAACTAGTTACATCAACACTTTGATTAGACCGATATTGCATATATACTTTAGTATGATTATTTAAATGCTGTTGGTAGCTGGGTCATGTAATGTACTATGATGATTTTTCCTTTCTTGTACAACTCTTTGTTTTCCCTGGAGTAAATAATTGCCTGTCTGTCTGTCTGTCTATCTATCATCTATCTATCTATGTCTTCCATGGTGCTTATCACTAATTTATTCCTAAATTCTCTCCCTGGTGTATAACTCTTGTCTCAGTGTGGTCAGATTCAATTGGGTGTTTAGCTAAATTTATCTTCTTCAAGAAGTCTCTCCTAGGGAATTCCCTGGTGGCCCAGTGGTTAGGACTCAGTGCTCTCAATGCCGGGGCCCTGGGTTCAATCCCTGGTCGGGGAACTAAGATCCCACAAGCCGTGTGGTGTGGCCAAAGAGAAAAAAAAAAAGAAGTCTCTCCTAGAGTCCTTCGATCTGCTCCAGGCTATCCTGCTTGGTCTCTAGGCCAGCAGCACTGCTGCTGTCTTGGGATCTCCCTGCCTCACCATCCCAGGCATCAAGTGTGTCCTGCTCTTAAAATAACTGTCTCATTGCACGAGCCTTTCCAGTGGGTGTCCTTTGCCTCTACGTGCCATTGCAGTGCCCTCTCAAAGAATCATCTATTCTGTCTAGGCCTCTTAAAGCATGGAAAGTGAAAAATGAGAGATAATTCTCAGTCTAGGCACAGAGTAGGAATTCAATTGGCTGAAGTCCACATAGAAGCAAAGGAAAAAAAGAAAAAGAAAAGGACTTTTAATTAGTCATTCATTGCTTCCTGGAGAAGACAGAATTCTCAGAACTTACTGAAACGACATTTCCAACTTTTTCTTCATTACATACTGCATGCTTCTTGTTGAAAATTTGGAAAATGAGGAAAAGTGTGAAGAGCACACATCTTTTTTTGTAGAGATTCAGCTATTAATATTTTTGTTTATTCCTGTTCTTTTTCATGCATATATATGTTTTTAATCAAAATTAGGATTATGTTATAAGGAATTCCAAATAAAGAAAAAGGGCTCTTTAATGAGATGCGATGGGGTGGGGAGGTAGGTTTGCTGGCTGGACAACTCCAGGGGGCACTGTTCACGTTCTGTTCTGCAGCAGGCCTGGGTCAAGGGATAAGATGCTCCAGGCACAGCTTGAGAAACTATGATAAATAGCAAGTGTCTTGTTATGTCATTTTTAAACACCACCCCCCTTTATGCTGTTATAAGCAGAACTGCTCACTTCCAAATTGATAAAACTGGATTCTCCACTGCTTTTGGTAAGAAACTGTATCAGTTATACTAACAGATACTTTTTAACAACATGACAACTTTCCAAGTTCATTGTCCACTGAAAACAAAACAAAAACTTGGCTGCACTATTTCCAAACAAAAATGTGAGAAAAAAATAAGTAAAGTAAGGAACCAGTTAGCTAAGAAAGCCACCAAAAATTTGGAGCAAAAAGCTCTCTCCAAATGACCATGAATTAAAGCTTTCTTCGTAATAAAAATCCTCAGACAGAAAAATGTGCAGTTTTGTTCTATGCAGCATTGACCTTGGCAGTTGTTCCCAGCTCTTAAAAGGCTTCAAACTCCTCTATAACTTTCACATATGAAGATAGCACCTTGGTTGATGATGGCTAAGAAACCATCTGGCAGAGCCACACTGACAAGGAGTGGTCTGTTCTTGGAAAGAAGAGGAAGCTGTGTTCTTGGCTAAGGGCCAGTCCTCAGATACCATGATGATAAATGGAAAGCTTGTCAGTAAGCTTTGCCTGTGCCTTACATTTTTAAGCTGTTTGGTAAATTAGCTCCAAATCGGGAAATTAACTGGCAATCAGAGAATTAGAGCAGGAAAACCCATTACAGTTCTTCTACCTCTTTGAAAGAAAAGGTTATAGAGCAGGATTAGAATAACTGGTTTGGGAAAGGGAGGATCAGAAGAATTGACCCCTGGGTGGAAACATGCTATGCTAGAGACTATTGTCTGGCTTGTGGGTGTAGGAGCCTCAAAAGGCACCTACCCTACTTAGAACCTTTGTATTATTTGTAATGATCTCTGCTCCCTAAATAGCCCCACTGCTCCCTAAACACCAGTGGGATAGCTCAGTGGTGACACCCCATAGGTACAAGAATAGAAACAACACAGTTCAGTTAACTAAGAAAAAAAATGTCACTTACTATCTCGCTTAGTTGCTGAAGAATATTCTCCCTTTCTCCAGCTTTCCCGTATTTCCTTAGGGCATCTCTTCTGTTACGTTAAATTGTCAACACATCTCACAGTCATTTTCACAAATGCCGTCTCCCTGAACAACTTCCAGGTGCTGTGTGGCAGGAACCATGGCCTTGTATTTACTCCCCCACAGTGCCTAGCAGGTCGTCTTGTACATAGTAGGTGTTCACTTACTGCTAATTGGATACACTCTAGGAAGCAGGCCAAGGGACTACAACTGTAGCTTAAGCCACACCTAAGAGTGTCCCATCTCTAGGACAAAGGATAGCCAATCTCCGGCCATTGCTTTTTTTTTTTTTTTAATTGGAGTATAGTTGATTTACAATGTTGTGTTAGTTTCAGGTGTACAGCAAAGTAAATCAGTTATACATATATCCACTGTTTTTTTGGTTTGTTTTTTTCCGTACGCGGACCTCTCACTGTTGTGGCCTCTCCCGTTGCGGAGCACAGACTCCGGACGCGCAGGCTCAGCGGCCATGGCTCACGGGCCTAACCACTCCGCGGCATGTGGGATCTTCCTGGACTGGGGCACGAACCCGTGTCCCCTGCATCGGCAGGCGGACTCTCAACCACTGCTCCACCAGAGAAGCCCCACTCTTTTTTTTTTTAAGATTCTTTTCCCATATAGGCCATCATAGAGTATTGAGTAAAGTGCCCTGTGCTATACAGCAGGTTCTTATTAGTTATCTATTTTATATCTATATAGTAGTGTGTATATGTCAGTCCCAATCTCCCAATTTATCTCTCGCCCTGCTTATCACCTGGTAACCATAAGTTTGTTTTCTACATCCATGACTCTACTTCTGTTTTGTAAATAAGTTCATTATGTACCACCCCTTTTTTTTAAGATTCCACATATAAGCAATATCATATTTGTCTTTCTGTGTCTTTCTTCACTCAGTATGACAATCTCTAGGTCCAACCATGTTGCTGCAAATGGCATTATTTTGTTCTTTTTATGTCTGTGTAATATTCCATTGTGCATATGTACAACATCTTTATCCATTCCTCTGTTGATGGACATTTAGTTTGCTTCCATGTCCTGGCTATTGTAAATAGTGCTGCAATGAACACTGGGGTGCATTTATCTTTTTGAATTATTGTTTTCTTCGGGTATATGCCTAGGAGTGGGATTGCTGGGTCATATGGTAATTCTATTTTTAGTTTTTTAAGGAACCTCCATATTGTTCTCCATAGTCGCTGTACCAGTTTACACCCACCAACAGTGTGGGAGGGTTCCTTTTCTCCACACCTTCTCCAGCATTTATTGTTTGTAGATTTTTTGATGATGGCCCTTCTAACCGGTGTGAGGTGATACCTCATTGTAGTTTTGATTTTCATTTCTCTAATAATTAGTGATGTTGAGCATCTTTTTATGTGCTTTTTGGAATCCTGGGCCATTCTGAAATAAGTGGTCATCCTCCTAAGTATCATTGATTTCAGCTGGCATTTTCAGTGAAGATGTAGGTGTTTTATTTATCTCTGGAAATTTCCTTTGAAAGAATATTCAAGTTTCCTCATGGATAAAGTTGTTTAAAAACATCAGGCCAAGGACTTCCCTGGCGGTCCAGTGGTTAAGATTCCACCTTTCCAATGCAGGGAATGCGGGTTCAATCCCTGGAACTAAGATCCCACATGCCGTGCGGTAAGGCCAAAAAAGGAAAAAAAAAAAATCGGGCCAGAATGCATCATGTACTTAAAATGGTGATTTTTTTTTTCCTGTTTCATTTTCACTGTAGTTGAAGCTATCACTGATTAATGTTGTTTTGAATATGGTTTTCCACAAGTCTTTATTTTGAATGAATGTTGCAATATAAATAGAGACTTACTGTTGTAAAGTTTTTAGAGAGGAATGTTCTTATCAAGCGTTTAGGGCTAAGCTTATCCTAGATCTGAAATCCTCACTTTCCAACCAAGTCCCCTTTCAAATTGGGCGTTTCTGAAAGCCAGTTTGAATTTATATTAATTGATCCTGACAGCTTCAGCTGACTTTGAGTTTTGAGGTTCCAGGTTAATCTACTAGATCATATTTACAGACAACGTGGGGACCCCTTGTTAAACAGTGTGGAAATTCTAAATGGTTTCTGTGAAGAGGCTGTCCGAAAAGGGAAACTTGTTAATGAAAAGGAGAATGATATAGTCTGAGGGTCTCCTTACTGTAGAGCAAGGAAAGGGACAGGAACTGGAGTGAAATGAGGTCACAGCTGGCCATGAACAGATGTGGTGGCGTAGCTATTGAGGCCAGGCTGTCCACAGAGATTTACTGAGTGCCAACTGTATGCCAGGCTCTGGGAATACAAAAGTGAATAGGATAACTTGCATCAAAATATTCTTTTGCTTAAAAACTTTCATGGATTTCCCATTCCCTGCTTTATGTCTAGTTCCACCTTCTCACCCAAACATTTCCCACCTCTCCTAAGCCTTCCAGTCTTGCCAGCCTCCAAAGCTCTGTGTGCCAGGGCCTGGAATACCCTCTTTTCTCTCCTCTGAGTCTGTTCAGACTCTACTCAAGCCTCCCATCCTGGGGTTGGATATCCCTCCAGTGAATCTTCTCCTTTCATTCTGACTCCCAGTGAGGCAGCCCTGCTTGCGGAAGAGGCTCAGATGTCAAGCGACTTGCCCAGAGTTACCTGCTAGCAAGTGATGAATTAGGGACTAGATGTCACCCTCTAACCTCTCCTCAGATGACAGCTCCCCTTCTCTTCTACATTCTGCAGGCGGCCTCCTGCCCCATCCACACAGCCTGGCCCTTCACTAGGCTATCCCTTGTCCTCCTCCTCTTGAGTACTGATGGGCCCTGGAAGGTGGGGTTCCATCTTTACCTTTCATCTTACCCTGTGACCAGGGCTGGTCTCACCTTAGAGGAAAAGAGGAGGCACTCAACAGAGGCTTCAAAAATAATTCTTAGCCAAGATATAGAAGCAACCCAAGTGTCCATCAACAGACGAATGGATAAAGGAGATATGGGGTGTGTGTGTACGTATATACACACAATGGAATATTACTCATCCATAAAATAGAATGAAATTCTGCCATTTGCAGCAACGTGGATGGACCTACAGAATATTATGTTTAGTGAAATAAGGCAGAGAGAAAGACAAATACTGTATGATATCACGTATGTGTGGAATCTAAAAACTAATGCAAACGAATGTATGTAGCAAAACAGAAACAGACTCATGAAAACAAACTAGCGGTTACCAGAGGGGAGGGGAAAATTAAAGGTGTGGGATTAAGAGATACAAACTACTATGTAAAAATTAGATAAGCAACAAGGTTATACTGTATGGCACAGGGACTTATAGCCATTATCTTGTAATAACTTTTTTTTTTTTCCCGCGGCACGCGGGCCTCTCACTGTTGTGGCCTCTCCCGTTGCGGAGCACAGGCTCCGGATGTGCAGGCTCAGCGGCCATGGCTCACGGGCCCAGCCGCTCCGCGGCATGTGGGATCTTCCCATACCGGGCACGAACCCGTGTCCCCTGCATCGGCAGGCCGACTCTCAACCACTGCGCCACCACGGAAGCCCTTGTAATAACTTTTAATGGGGTATAATCTGTAAAAATACTGAATCACTATGCTCTACACCTGAAACTAATATAAGATTGTAAATCAGCTATACTGTACTTCAATTTTTTTAAAAGGCAAAAAATAATTCTTCAGTTCTAATCACAAGAGAAAGCCAAGCCCAAAAGCTCAATGAAGCAACGTGGCAACACGACCCCAAGTCGCCTCAACCTTCCGCCGCCCCCCCAGCGTCCCCCCCCATCACCCCACCACCCAGAAAAGACAAGGTCCTAGAGGGGGAGGGTGGTTTCAGACCTGCCAAAGGCCCCAGCCGTCTGCTTCCAGGGGCATCTAAACGTAACTCCCATACCTGCCCCCACCCCGCCCCACTTCTGCTGCAGGGAGCACCCTCTCCCCCCACTTGGGGGCTGGAGACTCCGAAGGAAGACGAGGAGAGAAGAGAATGGAGAATCAGACACCAGAAAAACTTTGGGGGATCCAGGGCGGGGAGGAGTGCGGAGAGAAGCCGGGACGAAGCAGGGGGTGGGGTGGGGCAGGGGCGGGAGAGCCTCTGCGGAGTGGCCACGCCCTCCCCGCCCCTCCAGTCTCGCGCTCTGGGTCCTCCCTCTCCTCCCCCTGTCCTCCCCCTCCTCGTCCTACAGCTTCTCCTCCCCGGGTGGATGGCGGCGGCCAGAGTCGGAGCCCCAGCCACGCTGCCCGTGAGTGACCGCCCCCAGGGGACAGACGGGGAGGCATGGGGAGCCCCTTCTCCGGGGTGGGTTACTCCGGGTTTGCTGGGAAAGTTTGAGAAGGGGGGCCGCAGCCGACGTCGCGGGACGCAGGCATCTCCCGGGCAGGCTGGGTGCCCCGCGCGGTGCCCCTTCTCCCCCTCGCTGCCCTCGCAGCCCCCAGAGGGCAGCGCCCGCACGGGGTGAGCCCCACCCGGCTTCCCGTCTACACCACAGCTCTGGGGCTGCTGCTGTGACCTGGGTCCCGCTCTCAAGAGAAAGAAAACTCAAGCAGGAAAGAAAAGAATCTAGACTCAGCTCCAAGGGGGGGTGGGGGGCGGGGACTCGTTCCAGCCTGTGCGGCCCTGGCCTCCCGACCCAGGGTCACCAGCCCTGGTCCTCCATCCCTCCCCCGGGAGGCTCAGCATCCCCCCACCCCCAGGACTCTCACTTTCCTTGTGTTTTCCTGGCTCCTGTTACTCATGCTGCTACCTTCTCCACCCCCTTCCCCCCGCGACCTTTCTCCGGGAGGCTCCTGTCCCACTGGCTGATATCTCCAGCCTGGTGCCCCCTCCAGCCCTAGAAGGTGATGACCCAGGCCAGGGAGCCATAGCCACAGGGGTCTTCACACTTGCCCAAAGATTTCCTGCAGGAAGGACTTTAAGTAGGAGTTGATGTTCGATCCCCTGGCCGCACAAATCATGCCTTGTGTGTCCAAGGGGAAATGAAAATATATTCCTCCTTGGGATTTTACTATTTCTGTTGGACATCTTTTTTTTATTTCAACCTCTCTGACTGTGCTTTCTTCCAATAATAATGATACGTCATTTAATTAGCTTTTCTAATTCTGAAAGAAACAGGAAAAAATAATAAAGAAAAAAATAGAGAAAAAGAGTGCTTGCTAAAAATACTGTGCAGAACCTGATCTTTGGAAAGTAAAGACTTCATTCCATACTTAACTGTTTTAGTGGGAGATGAGAGTTCACTGTATCTTATTTTCGGACTACCCCAAACAGATTATTGCAGCCTCCCCCAGGCTAGAAGTTTTCATTTGCCTGACAAAAACCGCAGTGTTTGTTGGCATTCCCCAGCCTGGCTACTCACCCTGCATTTCTCTTCCCTCCTACTAGCCCTCCTCTCCATCCCTCTCCCAACTCCCCGACTCCCACTTTCTCATAAACAGGAGTTGTGAAAGCAAGGCAATGGAAGAGGCAAAACTGAACAGGATCGCAAAGAAAAAAACAGCCTCACTTATTTTAATCCTGAGGCTGTTGCTTCAACTTGACTCCATTTGGGTAGAGGAATGTTTAGTTCACTTGTGTGGTTTTTATGTCTGTTCTCATTAGGGTTGAATCAGTGTTTCCATGACAGCCTTAGTTCTCTGGGTGCTGAGAAGGAGCTTGTTAATTCTCAGATGGGTCTGGTCAAGCCTGGAATCTGGAGGTTTTGGGATTTTTTCTTTTAAGGGGTTGATCTGGGTTGATATTACAAACGTCTGCCCACTCACTCAGAACTGGAGCAGCCGGGGGCAGCCTGAACTGGGGTTTGCTTCCACGTGACCAAGGAAGAAAAAGCTTTCCTAAGGAGTGAGCTGTATGAACAGGATTGTGGGGAGCGTTGAACTTTTATTGTTTTTAGGGAGAATGCCCTTCTCAAGAACGTAAGCCATTCCTGTTTCTATATAAACAATAAATGTGGTTGTAACATATGTCTTAGATCAGCTTCAGAACAACCCGTCAAAACAGGTCAAGGTGTTGAACTATTCAGAAATAAAGATTTTTTTAAAAAATGAATTTCATTGGAAAGAAACGTCTTTATTTTAAAAAGGATATAATTCATTTTTCTCTGCTGATTGAGTGTGGTAGTTCCCCATTACTATGAATTAGTAAGGTTTTACTGTGGTTTCAAAATGTCATTAGTAAGAAAGTGTTGTGACTTCCATTCAAAAAGAAAGCCCTTAAAAGTTTTGAACTTGTTTGGCCCTGGTGCTTAGAAAAACAATGCACTCAGATAAAAATCTTCAGTCTCTTCCTCTTCCTGAGAATTTTTAATAGTGTATTTAATGTCCCAGAAGTCAGCCTTATACTATTTGCAAAGAAATTGCCTTTCTGCCGTGTTCAGCTTTTGTACCACCTCATGGAATCTTGTTAAACTGGGTGGTTTGCCATCATGCAGAGGGTTTGCTGTGCAGCCCCAAATGGCTGCTCTGGATTCTGGGGATGTAATGAAGGCTGGCTGATGGAGCAGGTGGTCTGGATGGTGAGATGAAGGCTGCATCCCCAGTTAGCCAATAGAAAGCAGCCAGCTATCATCTGACGGGTCAGATGAGTTGGAAACAGACGAACAGTGGAACCTGCAGAGGAGAAAGGAGGGAAGGGGTTATTTTTACTTCTTATTTGTTTTAAGAAGTAAAATAACCTAAAGGAATATGATGTGGCCTTTTAAAATCATGTTGTACAAGGATACCAAATTATATATAGACATGCTTAGGGTATTTTGTTAATTTTTTTTTTTTGCGGTACATGGGCCTCTCACTGTTGTGGCCTCTCCCGTTGCGGAGCACAGGCTCCGGACGCCCAGGCTCAGCAGCCATGGCTCACGGTCCCAGCCGCTCCGCGGCACGTGGGATCTTCCCGGACCGGGGCACAGACCCGTGTCCCCTGCATCGGCAGCTGGACTCTCAACCACTGTGCCACCAGGGAAGCCCTATTTTGTTAAAATTTAAAAGCAGGTTATGAAATAGAAAGCATTGTATCTCACTCTTTGAAAATACACCCCCAAAATACTGGAATTGTATGCATGAAAATGGATGGTGGGATTACAGGTACTTTTGATTTTCTTTGTGCTTGCCTGTATTTCTCAACGTTTTTACAATAGTAATAGCTAACATTTATTGAGTATAAAGCACATACATATAGTATTTCATTTTAAAACTCTTTGAGGTGAGTACTAATATTATTCTCATGATATAAGATTCAGAAACTAGAATCAGAGGGTTGCATAGCTACTATGTGCTAGAATCAAATCTTGAAATCAGGTCAGTGGCCAAAGTCTATTCATATCAATCACTGCTGTCTACCATATCCATGCACATCTATTATTATTATTATTTTAAAAAATTAATTAATTAATTAATTTATTTATTTATGGCTGTGTTGGGTCTTGGTTGCTGTGCACGGGCTTTCTCTAGTGTGGCGAGCGGGGGCTACTCTTTGTTGCGGTGCGTGGGTTTCTCATTGCGGTGGCTTCTCTTGTTGGGAGCACGGGCTCTAGGCGCGTGGGCTTCAGTAGTTGTGGCATGTGGGCTCAGTAGTTGTGGCTCATGGGCTCTAGAGCGCAAGCTTAATAGTTGTGGCACGCGGGCTTGGTTGCTCCGCGGCATGTGGGATCTTGCCGGACCAGGGCTTGAACCCGTGGCCCCTGCATTCGCAGGCAGATTCTTAACCACTGTGCCACCAGGGAAGTCCAACATGTATTATTATTGTTATTTTAATTATAAGAAAAAATAGAAAAGGAAGGGAAAGTAATTTGTGGTTCAGTAAGAACTGATATTTTGATTAATTGTAAAATACCTCTATCTCCCATTTCTTCCATCTCCCAGTGTCACTTCTCTTTGGAAGTCCTTGGGAATTGCTCCAGACTTAGCCAGAGGTAGCTCACCTTCCCTTGGGAGCCAGCTATACCCATGAGAAATAATCCAGAATTCCTCAGACGCTTCCTGGACAGCCTGGAATTCCAGGAACCCCATGGGATTCTGGAACAGTCCTGGTAAAAGGCAGGATTTTTAAAGATCAGCAAATTACGTCTTCAGAGCCCTACCAGTATGGGTGTTCATTTTTCTTGGCATTGTCAGGGGAGTGAGATGGGTAGGAAGGCCCAGGGAAAGCTGCCAGGCTCCCATTTATCTTATCTACGTGTTATATGGAATGTCAGGATAGGTAGGTCAAGGATTTACCATGGAACAGGAACGGAAGAGAAAAGTGTATTGCTTTTCGATGTTTATTACTGTGAAAACACAATAATAAACTATTTTTTGGAAGCCTGGCTATGTGGGTGATCCCATGCATTGGCAAGATGAACCAGAGATGGAGATGTTCTGGGTATAGCTCTGGGGAAGAAGCCCACATCCTGTACCACCGTGTATCCTCACAGGCACCCAGGTCCCTAGACGTCACCTTATCCATCCTCTTCCTGGAATATACCTAAAGATGGGCTTTTCTAAAACACTTGGTCATTCAAATAACACACCTTAAGTAGGAGGCTTTATCTCTTTTATTCTTCAAGGAAAAGTTTTCTGAAAGGCTGATGCTTCTAAATCACCTTCTTGTTGAAAAAAAATTGTAAGAGTCAAGGATCTCTTTCCCACATTATCACACTTAGAACAAAATCCCAGATCTTGTATCTGTTTGACCATATGAGAAATGTCTTTGTGGTCTCAGTGCCAGGAATAGTTCTTGTGAACAACTTGTCTGTTTTGTCTTGTGGGTGCTGTGAATCCTTTAATTGACGTTTCCCATTTCCTATTTGGCCAAAAGGAAGACAGGGCCAACTTAGTGGCCTACTTCTAGCATATGCATAGGACTTTATGGCCTGTACTTTGAATAACTAATAACATTATATACCTTCTATTTCCCATGTATACTTGGTTCCACCTTTCTCACCTACTTTACCTTGTTTTGTTTTATTTATCCAATGCATTTTGGAGGCTGCTACTTCTGATACCCCACTCCTTCCTTCTGAGTTCATATCAATGGAAATTTAGAAGTTCTTTCATAGAAGGAAGGCCTTTGGTAAACTTTAAAATATTTATATTGCTGAAAATGTCTTTATTTTGCTCTTACAAATGAGAGTTTGACTGAGTGTGGAATTCTGGACTCATAATTATTTTCCTTCAGTATTTGGAACATATTACTTAATTGTCTTCTTTCGTCTGTTGCTACTCCTAAGAATACCAAGTAACCTTGGGCAAGTTTCCTAATTTCTCTCAGTCTCCTTGTCTATAAAATAGATAATAGTATCCACTTTAAGGATAATGTATGCAGAATGTCAGAATAGTGCCTGCCATATAAGGAAGCACACAATAATTGTTAGCTATTACAATTACTTTTATATTTTTTCAGAATTTCTTGGCTTTCTTGGATTTTACTGGTTCATATAAATGTTAGTTTGTCTAGTTGCACACAGGCAAAAAATCATGTTGGTATTTTTATTGATTTCATTCAATTTATATTCCAGAGAACTGACACCTTTACAATATCAGGTCTTCCCATCTTTTCCTTTTATTCAGGTGAAAGATGACTGGTGATTTCCCACAGAACTGTTTTACACAGCTCTTGCTATATTTATTTTGTATAGGTTTTGTTGATACTATAAATATCTTTTTTTCTTATTATAATTTCAAATTGGTTATTTGCTGGCCCAAAGAAACGTTCCTGATTTTTGAATTTTGATCTTGTATCAAGCATCCCAGCTGATTTCTCTTATTAGTTCTAAGAGTCTGTATGTAGATATTCTTGAATTCTCTAGGTAGGCAATCACAAAATAATATTTATCTTTTCTTTTTAATTCCTTATGACCATATCTTTTTCTTATCTTATTGCATTGGGTAGACCCTCAGTACAGTATTTAATAGTAACAGCGATGGCGAACATCCTTGTCTTCGTACTGTCTTTAACAAGTGCTCTTAAAATTTCTCCATTAATTGTGAAGTTTGCTTAAGGTTCCAGTAGATATTCTTTATTAAATTAAGAATGTTCCCTCTATTAATATTTTTTAATAACTTAAACATTTTATCATGACTGAGTATTGATTTTATGTAATGCCTTAATGTTTTTATGTAAATTATATGGGGTGATATAATTTTCTTTCTTAATATTATAAAGTGATAATATGAGTATATGTAATTACTTTGAGTCATACTCACATATATATATACACACATATACAGATATGTTCTTTTATTCCATGGGATATCATTTGCTAGTATTTTGTTTAGGATTTTTGCAAATGTTCGTAAGTGAAACAATTGGTCTGTAATTTTCTTTTTTTAAAAAATATTGTTCTTATATTGTTTGGTATCAAGTTTATATTAGTTCAGTGAAATAAGCTGGGAAACTTTTTCTCGTTCATATATATTTTTCTTAAGCAGTTTGTGAGAGATAAAGACTATTTCTTAGAAGTTTGGTAAAATTCATTGTAAAATCCTCTGAACTGCTTAGTCAGGGTATGTGTGTCAAGTTTTTGACAATTCAGTTTCATAAATGATTATTGATAGATTTGATCTATTTCTTTTTGATCCAGTTTTGATAATTTGTTTGTTTAGATGATCCATTTCATGTGTTCTCAAATTTATTAGCATAAATTTATTCATAATTTTCTTTTATGGTTTTTATAAATATTGACTATGTTTTAAGATATGTTCCCTTTTTAGTTCTTAATATTGTTTTTTTGTTGTTGTTTTAATTTATTTATTTTATTTTTGTCCGTGTTGGGTCTTCGTTGCTGTGCGCGGGCTTTCTCTAGTTGTGGCGAGTGGGGCGGGCTACTCTTTGTTGCGGTGCGTGGGTTTCTCATTGCAGTGGCTTCTCTTGTTGCTGAGCATGGGCTCTAGGTGCACAACCTTCAGTAGTTGCAGCACACGGGCTCAGTAGTGGTGGTGCACAGGCTTAGTTGCTCAGCGGCATGTGGGATCTTCCTGGACCAGGGCTCGAACCCGTGTCCCCTGCACTGGCAGGAGGATTCTTAACCATTGCGCCACCAGGGAAGCCCCTTAATATTGTTTATTTGTGCCATCTCTTTTTAAAAATTAATATAGAAGTCTACTTAATTAGTCTTCTGATAGAAGCAGCTTCTTTCTTATCTATACTTTTTGCTTTTCATTTCTTTTTTTTCCTCTTATTTTTATTATTTTTCCTTTCCATTTCTAGCTACTTGAGTTAACTTCTAGCTCATTTATTTTTTGTTTTTCAATAAATGCAGTTTAGAGAATTCACTGGTGGGCCAATGGTTAGGACTTGGCACTTTCACTGCCATGGCCTGGGTTCAATCCCTGGTCAGGGAGCTAAGATCCCACAAGATGTGTGGCACGGCCAAAAAAATAAATGCATTTCCAAGCTATAAAGTTAGCTCTACATATTGCTTTAGCCACATCATACAAGTTTTGATATGTGTACTTTCATTACCACTTGGCTCTAGACTTTTTTTTTCTATTATAACTTTTATTTTTAATTGGGGTATAGTTGTTTTGCAATGTTGTATTAGTTTCTACTGTACAGTGAAGTGGAATTCCCTGTGCTATACAGCAGGTTCTCATTAGTTATCTATTTTATACATATTAGCGTATATATGTCAATCCCATTTTCATATTTCTTTTATTTTCTTTTTAACCCATGGATTTAATTTTCTATTTTCAACTTTTAAGAAAACTTTTTCTTAACTTTGTTTAAATTATTGTTGATTTCTAATTTAGTTGCATTATGAAAAGACAGCATGGTTTGTATAATAGCAATCCTCTGTGTCCGATTACATAAACAATTTTTCCAAATATTGCACGTGTGGTTTAAAAGAAAAATATATTCCCTGCTTGGTGGCTGCAGCATTCTATATCGATCTAACAGGTCAAACTTATTAACTGTGTTTTTCAAATTTCTCATGTTCTTTCTGATTTTCTTTTGCCTGCTTTCCGAGTTCTCTTCAGTTTCTTGAGAAAGGAATGTTAAAATCTTCCACTCTGTGGATTTGTCAATTTCTCCTTGTAATCCATCAATGTTTGTGCAAGTTCATGATTGTTTTTTCTCTGGGGTGAATTTATTATGTTATGTACTGTCCTCTGTTATTTCTGTTGATGCTTTTGGCATAAATTCTATTTTGCCTGAAATTAATGTTGCTATACCTGCTTCCTCTTGGTTATTACTTTTTGTATGTCTTTTTATATCCTTTTATATTAACTTCTCTCTATAATTTTGCCTTAATTGTTAATCTTAGGAACAGTTTTTATGTGTAGCTTCATTTTCATTTTTATTATAACCTGAAAATGTGTCTTTTTAATAATTGAGTTTAAACTTTTACATTCTTTGTAATTTATATGCATTTGACCTCTTTCTGCCATCTTAAGTTTTTGTTTTTCCTATTTAGCATTTTTTGTTTGCTTCTTTTATACTTCTTTGCATAGTTTTCTTTGGATTGATCAAGTTTTATATATTCCTACTCTGTCAACTGTTTTGAAATACAAAATTCTATTTGTATTACCTTTTAGTATTCTTAAATTTTTAACATGTGCATCCATTTAATCTAAAGTTAATCAATTTCTCTATTTCCTGTCAACAATGCAGTGGCCTTAGATGGCTTTAAATCTAATCTGCCTCTCTTCAGATCTTCCTGGTTATTGTGGTCTAGTGGTTTAATCCCACATTGTGTATAGTCCTCTCCCCACCCCTGCAATTAGTCATCATTGTTATTTCCACTTTTTTTTTCTTTTTTACAGTCAAAATTTATTTAACTTTACCAATTTCTTATCTCAGCATTGCCTCTTGCATACCATTCTGTACTTCTGTGTTCATTTTCTTCATACTAGTAATTTTTTCACTGAAGGTCTAGAGTTGTAATACTCCAATCTTGTGGGTAGTTTTGGTTTTGTTTTGAAATTGTCTTTATTCATGTCCCACTTGAGAGATAATTTATCAAGGTATAGAATTCTAAGTCGATATTTTCCCCTCAGCGTTTTGTAAATTATTACTCCACTGTCTTTTCATCTCAGTTGTTCCTTATGGGAAATCTCTTTTCGGTCTGCCATTCTTTTGCAGGCAACTTATTTTCTCTCTTGGAGACTTTCAGTGTGATCTTTTTGTCTTTCATGTTGTGCCTTTTCATTATAATGTGTCCAGGGATAGTCTGTTTTTATGTATCCTACTTGGAATTCAGTGTGCTCGTTAATCTGAAGACTCATCTCTGTTTTCATATCTAAAGGTTTCTCAGTTGTTTTCTCCACAAATGTATTATAAAGTAATTATTGAGCACTTATTGTGTATCAGGAATGCTTCCAGGTGCTAGAGATATAGAAAAGAGCATAAGAGACAAAAGCCCCTAACCTGATGTTGAGTCCCTCATACTCTGTGTTCTCTCCTTTTGAAATACCCATTAGGCAAATGTTGAACCTTCTCATTTTATCTTCTATGTCTTCTTTGTCTAAGATTTCTCTTTCATACTACAATTGACGCTTGAACAACGCACGAGTTAGGAGCGATGACCCTCTGTGCAACTGAAAATCTGTTTATAACTTATAGTTGGCCCTTCGTATATGCAGTTCTTTTGTATCTGCAGTTCCTCCAAGTCCGTGGTTCCACATCTCCCAGATTCAACCAACTGAGGACTGTGTAGTACTGTAGTATTTACTGTTGAAAAAAATCTGCGTATAAGTGGACCCTCATGGTTCAAACCCATATTGTTCAAGGGTCAACTATATATATCTCTTTATCTCTCAGCTATATTCTGAGTGATTTTTTTAGTTCTATTTTCCAGTTTATTAATTTTTTTCAACTGCATTTGGTCTACTGTTCAACCCATCCATTGTTTTTTTTTTAATTTAATGTCTATATATTTTTATTTCTAGAATTTCTATTTGGTACTTGATATCTACCTGTTCTTTTTTTTTAATATTATCTCTTTGCCTTTTAATTTCTAGTCCTTTTTATGTCTTTCAGCATTTTAAACATTTGTAGTTCTAGATTTTTTGTTATTTCTGCTTTTGAATTTTTTAATTACGATTCATTTTCTCTTGTGTCTTGCGTCTTCATTAGGAGTTGTGTTCCGTAGAAATCCTATGTACCTCAGGATTGCTAGCATAGCACTATAAAGTGATTTCACATTTGCTCCTGCTGATCCTCTCTGGGTTTTACCCATTCCAAATTAGCCTTTTTGTTAATGTCTTGGCATACAGGCCCTGTATAACCTGAAAGTATGCATTTAAACCTTGTTCCTGCATTGTGCTGTAAGCCTGGATTTCAAATTTTTTTAGGTCACTCATTTACTACTCTTTGCCCAAGCAGATGACAAGCTTTCTTATGGTTTTCCTCAGATTGGCAAGTGATGTTCCTCTTGAACTCTTTCACTTATGAAGTAGGCCTTTATGACCTCCAGCTTTATGTAATTGCTTCACTGACAGCTCCTGGCATCAGGTGGCCATTACTGGACTCCCCCCACTGCATGCATGTCATTAAAGTCTCAGCCACCAGCCATTTAGGCCTCTAACTGGTCTGGATGATTCCATGAGGCCCTTAGCTTCAGCTTCCACTGACTGATCCTCTTTGACTTCCCTCCTTATTTCTGGTATCTGGAGATTTCTGTTTTATTTGTCTTTTATGTGGTAATATTTGCTGTTATAGTTTTGTTCAGTGTTTTGAAGTGTTTGGATGGGAAGGGGTAATTTCTTATGTCAACTCAACCTGTCATATTGACTGAAGTTTTTAACTACTGATTTTAAAGTTTGTATGTAAAGTAGAATACAAGTAAGTAACTGCATCTACGTTAGCCCCTGGATGTGAAATCCACTGCTACTGAATGAATGCAGTGGAGAAGAGCCTAACAGTACAGTGTGCTAACACCAGCATCACAGGGGGACTCTGCATTGTGGGATGGTGTCTCGCTCAACATCTGGCCACATGTTCTTAGTCCAGAAGAGATCTGAATTTCCTCAGCACCGTTCCAGTCCCCAAATGCTGTCCTTTAGATTCTTTATAGTAGATTAAAACCTTCTCACAATCAACCAGCATCCTAACTCATACCGATGTTGAGAAGAAAAGCCTTTATGGAGAGGTTCCTGTTCCCTTTGGTCGTGGAGATGATGTTCTCTCTCCCCTGACATGTGTGTTTACTTGTGTCTCTAACAGTGCAGAGAGGTTTACATTGAAAAATTGATTCTTGTGGCTGATAGCATCTCTGGGAATGTTGATCGAGATCAGCAGAGCTTGTTTATAATGTTTAAAGAAATCTATATAGACATATCTTTCCCATACCTCCCAACAAATTCTATTATTTTAAGGAAACCAAACCAACAGTCATCTTTGGCCTTCTTTTCTGGCCCTCACATTTATGTGATAATGGAAAAGAAATGGACTTAGGAGTCAAGCAGATCTGGGGTTGAATCCAAGCTTTGCCACTAACTTAGATGTGTGGCTCACTGTGTTCAGGCTGCTATAACAAAATACCACAGACCAGGTGGCTTATTAACAATAGAGATTTATTTCTCACAGTTCTAGAGACTAGAAGTCCAAGATCAGGGTGCTGGCATGGTTCTGGTGAGAACCCTCTTCCAGGTTGCAGATGGCCAACTTCTGTCTGTGTGATTGCATGGTAGAAGGGGTGAGCTAGCTCTCTGAGGCTTCATTTATAAGAATCCCCATCATGAGGGCTCCACTTTCATGACCTAATCACCTCCCAAAGGCCCCCACCTCCTAATACCATCACCTTGGAGGTTAGGATTTTGACATATGAATTTTGGGGAGACACAAACATTCAGACCATAGCAGTGGCTTTGGGCAAGTTACTTAACATCTCTGGGGCCAAGTTTCCTTTTCCATAAAACAGTGATAATAAAACCTACCTCAAAAGGTTGTTCTGAAGATTAAGTGAGATAACAGGGAATAACATGGGCCACGTGCTTGGCATATGTTAATGCTCACAAATGTTAGTTTCCTCCCATCATCTCCCTTCCCCTGCATTGGTTCTTCTGAACCAGGATTGTGCTTCAGAAGTTCTAATCAGAGAGACCTCTGGGGAAAGGCCATGGGTACGTCTCCCAATATATTATATTTTCTTGGTAATCAGTTTAGATTTCTCTTGGATGAATTTCCACCATTTTTATTTTGCATCTGTACCACTTCTTCATAGCCCTCCCAGCCTATGGATCAACCTTTCTATAGAATAACTATGTTATTACTTAAGAACCATGCCTCTCTTAACCAGGAATATCTCTTTGCTTTATTTGTTGGTGCTTCTGTTCTTTAAGGAGATAAAAACCTTTCATTTCATTTTAGAATATAACCTTTTAAATGCGAAGACCTCAGAGAGCGTACATAAATAACAGAACTACTTCTGGGACTAGGTTTTCCCAAGAGAGATCATGAAGGCCCTGAGTGATTGAGGGGTGGGTGGGGTTAGGGAATTGACAAAGAAGAGGCAGCCATAGTGGATAGAAGAACTGAAGGTATTTCTCAAGGATTTCACAAGATGTAAAATCTGCCTATTTTACAACAATCATTTATCCAGGCCTGTGGAATCTGTACTTGGCCCAGAGCTTTTTTTATGTCTTATCAGAAATAATAATAATGATAGTTACGACTGTTCTTAAGTAGAGGAAAAGGACATCATGAAAACAGAACATAATTGGAATTACGGATATGCTTCCATATAAATGTCTGTGGCTCAGAGCACAAAAATAACTTTTCTTGCAGAGCTAAGCCAAGAGTTTCATGGAAGCGGCATTGAGAATCTAATTTAAAACAGCCGTGGCCCAGAAATTCAGAGTTGGGGCTGACACATTGGCCTCTGTTCATCCCTTTGAATGTTTTTTGTTTTTTTTTCCCCCCTAGCTCATGATAACTCATATTCAGGCCAATTTGGAGGCCCTAGAAAATGGTAATTGATGCCATCAACCTTGCTTTTGTTGGCCTCAGTTTACCGTTAATACAAACGTAGAGAAATGTTTTAATCTCAGATCTTTACAGCTGAGAACCCCGCCCCCCTCCTCCCGCCGTGCAGCTCCAGGCCTGCTGCTAGTTTGTGGCTTGAAGCAGAACCTTGTAAACTTTGTGAAAGCCCCTGGTGTCGCTGCTAGTCGTGACTGCAGTGGAAGGTGCCTAGTTGGGGTCATTCTAGGTAGCACACGGGTGGTCAGGTGTTCCTGATTCTCAGAAAAATTATCGTGGGGGAGGGTGGGGAATAGCAGTCAGGCTTTCCTAGGAACTGGGTGATAATCTGAGAATCTTGCAATTCCAAGAAGGCTCAGACCTGCCCAGATGAACATTTTTCCCTCATAAGGAAGGAAATTATTTTAGGGTTTCCACCTCATCCTCCCTTCATTCGTCTTTGACTCTAAACTCCCAGTGAGGATGGCCCTGTACCGCACCTGATGGGGTACCTGGCTTGAGACAGCCCCCGGCTTGTCGAGATGTGCCTCATCCCCACCTACACGTTCCCCTCTCCAGACAGATGCTCCTACTTACCCACTCACACGTGCCCATCCGCATGCACACATAGGCTCTCACCGGCTCTGGATGGAACCCGGCTGCAAAGTCCCCCACTTGTGGCATGCTTGCTGTTGGTCTGGCCGGAGGGGACGCCTTTCCCAGATCCTCACAAGGGCGCAGTGTGGGCCCCCCAACTGCATCGTGCCTACAGAGACCCGCAGAATCTCACCACCTGAGACAGGCGCTGGCTCCTTCATTGGTTTCCTAGTCTGTCTGTGCTCTTCATCCTCTGTTCCTGTGGAGAACTGGATCCTTTAATCCCATCCCTCCTGGAACTTTTCTGTTTGTCCTATTTCTGACTTGTTGCCTTGCTCCGACCTGACTTATTCATGCTTCTGGGACCCGACCTTACTTTGTTTAGGGCTTGTCCATCCCCATCCCCTTTTGGTAGATGTGGCTCATGCAAGCAGCCATCACTTATGGAACAGCTGCTCTGTTTGAGGATCCTGCACACCACGACTTGTGGTGATGCTACGGCCAACATCACTTTTCTGGTGCCACCACGTCACTGTGGAGACTGATGAAGGTGATGTGGTTCTACACAGTTTTGCGGAAATTGCCCCAGGCCACGAGGGAGGTACGGGAAAACAAGCTCTTCTCTTTTCTAATATTTCAGCCTTTAAAACTACGTGTGTGTAGGCAGGAACCATCAGGTTCAACCCTGGTTTCTTTCTTGGATTCCTGCCAGAGCTTCCTGTCTGGTTTCCCTGCCTCTGGCCTCACCCCTTGCACTCCATCCTCCACTGTCAGAACTTTCTAAAATTCTTATCTGATCCTGTTTATTCTCTCTCTAAATTCTTTCACTGAATCCTGTTGCCTTTAGGATAAAATCAAACTACTCAGCATGCTACAGCAGGGCTTCTGCACCTTACTCACCTATCTGCCTCTTTTGCTGTGTCACCCGCACGAACTCCTGGCCTCAGCCACGCCCATCTACCTGCAGCAACAGCTTCTCTGCCGCCTCCCTGGGTTTACACACACACTCACCTCTCTCCACTCCGTTCTGCCTGATCAATGGATATCATCCTTCAAGATTCATCTCAGAACACGCTTCCTGAGGCCTCTTCAAACCACCAGAACCAGCAGCTTTATTCCTGTCAAAATTATGGACATTACCGCCATCTCTGGCACCAATCTTAATGAAGCATCTGGCTTAATTAAGTACTGCAATACCCTGCACTGGGCTTTATCACATTAACATGACATTTGAGAATTGTCCCTGCTGGACAGAGACTGCCCTGGGCTAACAGACTGTGACGTTTTCACTTGCACCAGTGCACAGCATAGTGTTAAGGGTGCTCAGTTATCATATTGTTGAGTGAATGTGAGCATGCATGAAAGAATTAACTAATTCACACACACACACACACACACACACACACACACACACACTGCGTGCGCGCACACACAGCAGGATGTAGATCTGTATGGAAACTTACTTCAACTCTTACTGGGATATTTACAAAGCACGTAGTAGGTGCTCAGTGAATATCTGTTGAGTCAAAGAAAGAATGAATGCACATACACACAGACTATGGAAAATGTACTCCAAAATGTACCCTGAGCTGCAGTGTAGCCTCGCTTCCTCTAACTGCAGTAGAGAGAATGTGGGACTGGAAAACCAGAGATTAGAGGTCACGTTCATCTTCCTGACTACGTTAGCTGTGTGCCTCACTTTACCTAGTTGGACCTCTGTTTCCTCATCTGTCAAATGCGTTGTTAGAAAAGATATTTAATGCTTATTGAACATTCTAGATTCAATATTTATCAGAAGGCTTAAAGTCAAATGACCAGCTGCTTTCCATTAAGTGGCATGAATTTGGGACTTATATTTTTTGGCCTCATCACGGAGCATGTTCACGACAAGCCCTGGGAACCGGGCAGAACAGCGAAACCGAGCCCATGAGATGGACCAGAGTTTGCCCAAACTATGGCAGAAGGCCAAGACCTAGTTATAAAGCAAACAAAGAGCTAAGGGGTGTGGCCGGGATGGGATGCCCCGAGCACGGCAGGGGCAGCCATCAGCGTCTGATGGCAGTCCGAGGTCAGAGGTGGCTGGAGATAACCAGGAAAGAAGCACTGACAGGGAATGGATAGCGTGCTTTACAGGGGTGTGCTGAAAATGTGCCCCTCGCTGGAGAGTCAGGAAAACCCAGTATAAGTCATCAAGACCAGCTGTCTTAAGTTGTCTGAAGAATAAGTAGGTGAAAAAGTGTTTAGGCTTAGACTGTGTCCCTGCCAGAGCATGGATGGAAGCCAGGAGGAGGTTAATTGGGGGTTAACAGGAGGGAGAAAAGTTTAATTCTGTCCAAGTGGTAATGAGATGAACTCACTTATAAAGTAATGAGGTCTCCATTACTGCAAGAGTTTCCACAGCAGCTGCATAATTCCTCAGCCGAGATGTGGTGTTAAAGATTCCCCATTTGTGAAGATCGGACTGGAGGATGTTTCAAGTTTTTCTTTTTCTGATTCTAAGAGAGGCTTTGCTTCTCATGTCTTCCCCAAATCTTGTTTAGGGAAACACTTCCGGATTTCATAGCCCTTCCTTTTGTGACGTGATCTCAGCACACCCCACTGTGATCAGCTTGTGACCAGCCTTTTTTGGGAACTCTTTGGTGTTTGAATGTCCCCCTTAAAGTGGAGCACCCTGGATGGGACCTCCTGTTTCAGGACGTGGCTTGGCCAGGGCCTCTCCAGGGACATTCCACAATTACGACAGGTAGTGGACCTCTTAATTTCTCATCTACCTCCTCGCTCTGTGCTGAGCTGTAAGAGTGAACAGCAGCGAGCCTCGGCTTCTGGTGTGTCCTGCGCCACCTCAGGTGATGCACAGACTTCATTTCCTTCCACCTCAGAGGTGGGTTTCAGATGTGTCTGTGGTAAATCTGCTCATCTGGACGCTGACTCTTAGGCTTGGGGGAAACTTTCTGTACTGGGATCTTCCATGGCCTTCCATTCCTACCTTCTCAAGAGCCTCACATCTCACCCCAAATGCTTTCTCTCTCTGGTGTTTGTTTCTTTTCCCCTTTCTTTTTTCTTCTGCATTTCTTCTTTCCTGCTGAGTACTATGACATTTCTACTTGCGCAATGTTTTTCTTTTCAAATTCTTTGCCCTCCTTGTATCCTGGTGAATACGAATGTGGGTGGCTTGTCAGCTCCATTATGCATATGAAGGAAAATGCCCAGACAAGTTAAGTGATGTGCTTAATTTACTGGCAGAGCCAAAGAGGCTTTCAGGAACCGGGTTTCCTGACTTCCCTCCCAGCCGCTGTCCTGTCCCAGAGGTCACACTGCATTTGCTAATAGCACTGTAGTCAAAAAGAGCATCAAGTATTTCTCTGTGTGTGTGCTCACTGTACCAAAAGAATTTACCCAGGGACCAGTCCCAGGCTTTAGAGACTCAGTCTGTGAGCACACTGAAATAAACTAACAAGAATGACAAGAGCTAAAGAACTTATGGACTGCTTCATATTTTTCAAAGAAACTTTCAGTTCTGTCACCTTATGTGATGCTCCCTAAAGCCCCTTGAGGTGGAAGATGCCAGGTGAGCCTCATTTTGCAGGCCAAGGTCACAGGTAGAGTCCAGGCATGAGCTGTTGGGGGGGAGCCCCTGAGCAGACACCCTGGCTCCTGGTCCACAAATCTTCCATGTGTTTGTGCTTCTGGAAAATCAGGGAAAGGGGAAGAGTTGTTTCCATCTGGTACCAAAGGCAGTGGAGACCCTGGGGGCAACCTAGGGTTCTGGGTTTGGCAGTTGGCCCAAGAAGTGGCCTCATGCTATGTTTGGAGGTGGGATCTGGGCCAGGGGGCTAGGGCAGGGGCAGGGGGTCAGGCTGTGGCCCTGGAGGTCAGGCCAACTCCATCCGAGTGGGTTGGGAGAATATAAGGCCAGGTGGGAGGAAGCGTGCAGGTTGGGGTGTCGGTAGTTAAGATGTGGGGAAAGGCGTGGCTTTCTAGGATCTGGTAGGTATGCTAGCTGGGGGTTCCAGAGTGTGAAGAGCAACCCGCTTGCACCAAATGTGAGTCTTGTTGCAATCTTGTGTTATTCGGCCATTTATTCAGCAGTATCAGCAAGCACCTTCTGAACGTAAGTAAACCTCTTACATAGTCACGGCTTTTCTTATGAAGACCTCATATATGTGTGCGTTTGTATCTGTATCTACCTATAGCTATCTAAATATCTCTCTAGATCTCACATATATTTATTCTTACTAATGCACGTAAACAAACCATGGGGATACATAGTATTTTCCTCCATTCATGGATTAGGAAACTAAGGCCCAGACAGGTTAATTGGTTTGTCCAAATTCCTATAGTTACTTAGAAACTGAGCCAAGTCCCAAATCCATGTTTTCTGAGTTCTTTTACTGGTACTTGTAACTGCTTTCCACATGGTAAGCAGTTCCTAACCTTCAAGGTGTAAGTATGCTTTGAAGAGAAATAGAGAAAAACACCTGCGTGGTTATTACTCAGGGTTTCACTTTATCTTTAGAGGCTGGAAAACCTAAATGCAGAGTTGAAATGCAATCTGAGCCCTTTTTATTAAACCCTCAAACGGGCATTTGTAGAGGTGGCATTCACTCTTTAAGTCAACCAGGTACAAGTCCTCTTCTTTGATTTGGAGTTAATGTCTGTGCTCTGGCACATCCTGACCTGTGTCGGGCTCCCTAGTTGAATGGCCAAATGGAGCAGTGCAGCAGGAAGAATGGACTGGTTTCCTTGGTGAAGTGGTTACGGGTGAGAGGGCTGGGGCCATCGTGCCACCAATCTGGGTCCTCCTGCAGTGAAGCAAGTTCCCTATCCCAAAGCTCCCAGGGCTGGAATATGCAACTCAGCTCACAGCTCAGGTCTCCTTCCCTACCCCCATGGCCTGCTCCATGACCATGGGCTGAGCCCCTCTAAGCCCTGCGCCTGCCCCTGTAAAGGGCACATGAAGTTCTACTGCCCTGAGCCCTGGGATTTGGGCCCAACAAACTGAGCAAGGCTGGCTCCTGGTGGTGAAGCCCCTGCGAAGGCTGCCTAGGTCAGATGGGTGCTTCGCTGGAGGCTGAGCTTCCTGGGAAGCCCGGGCCTGGCCATGAATTTTCTCTCGCCTGTCAGAATGTTCTTCTGCCCCACCTCCCCACCCCTTTTCCTTTCCAGCCAGAAGCAGCTGTTCTCCTGTGCTTTCATTGGCACAGTCCTTGCCCTACAGGTAGCCTATAAGAAACTCCGGGATGAGTCAGAGCCTGGCTTCAGCATCAGGTACATTCTTCACTCGTTCACCACACATTGGACCCATCAGTCTGTGCCGGGGCAAGGCACCCAGCCCTGAATAAGATCCTGCCAGTCCCTGCCCTGGGGTTGCTCCAGCCTAGAACGGAGACCCCAGGAGATACCCAGCCCCCTGTGACAAGTGCTGTTGCGAACTCCTGGCCAGTCACCTACTCTGGGGGGGTTAGTGTCCTGGTGCTCTTGTTTCTGTCACACTCTCCGGACCCCGACATCTACGTTGGGAGCCTTGCTCTGCTGCCCTAGAGCCGCATCGTCCTTGCTCCAGTTGTCTATAGCTGCAGAAAATCACTCCAAAGCGTAGAGGTTTTCATCGATGGATGAATGGATAAACAGAATTTGGTATACACATACAATGGAATATCTTTCAGCCCGAAAAAGGAAGGAAGTTCTGGCACGTGCTTCAACATGGATAAACCTTGAAGACATAATGCTAAGTGAAATAAGCCTTTTGTGACAAGAGGACAAATGTTGTATGATTCCACTTATATGAGGTACTTAGAGTCATCAGATCCATAGAAGCAGAAAGTAGAATGGTGGTTGCCGGGGGCTGGGGTGGGGGGCATGGGAAGTCAGTGTTTAATGGGTACAGAGTTTCAGTTTGGGAAGATGAAAACGTTCTGGACATGGATGGTGGTTGCTCAACAATGTCAGTGTACTTAGTGTCACAGAACTGTATACTTAGAAATGGTTAAAGGGGTAAATTTTATGTTTATGTGTATTTTACCACAAAAAATGTAGAGGCTTAAAACCACAATTTAGTATTCTCTCTCCTGGTTTGTGGGTTCCCTGGGCTCAGCTGGGTGGTTTTTGGTTAGGGTCTGTCATGTTGTTGTGGTCAGACGGTGATGGGGGCTGGAATCACTGAAAGCCCAAGGGGCTGGATGTCCAAGATGGCGCCTCACCGTGGCTCCTCCATGGCCTGGGCTGCTTATGTGGTCGCTCAGGGCTCCAACAAGCAGGAAATGGCAGCTGCTGGGTCAGCTCAGGCCCAGAGTTGTCACGATGTCACTTCTGCCACATTGTATTGGTCAGAGGAGCAAAAGGCCCACCAAGATTCAAGGGGAGGGGAAAGAGAGCCCCCTCTCGGTGGGGGAGGGACAAGGTGACCTTTCAGAAGGGCATTATGGGCGATATTGCTGTGGCCATCTTTGGAAAACTTGCAGCCTGGGCATGGTTGCAGGAGTCCTAAGGTATTTAGGTAGGAAAGGGTCTTCGGGGAGGCACATACTTCTCTGCAGACTCCTTTTTAGGAGAATTCATCTTCATAACTTGTTAGCGTTTGAAGGGCCCGTGAAACCACTTGCTAGCAGGGACTTGTTTTAAATTACAGAGCAGAGGGAAGCAGAGCTGGAACCAAACCTCCCAAACACTGGCCTCCTGGCTCCCAGGCTGGGCAAGCAGCTGTGGAGACTGTTAGCAGTAGTACAAAGATCTGGTGGAGAGATGGGTGTGGCGGGAGAGCAGAGCCCTGGGTGGTGTCCACTGGAGACCCAACATCTTAGAGGCTGGGTGAGCCCCTTGCTGTGCTGGCTGGTTCTCGCAGGAGCACACGGGCCTCGCTGGGCAGGGCTATGCAGAGGCACCTGGGGCGCTTTGTGAGGATGTTGGAAGTTACTCATTTACATGAAGACTCTGAGTCAGGATGAAGGATGTCACTCTGCTATAGGCTCAAGTGCCCAGGTTGACACTTAGAGACCCCTAAGGTTCAATGTAAGCCAACACCCATGGCTGAGAGTGTCATGACAATTCCATGCATTCATACATGTCCACTCACACATTTCTGATCAGACTTCGCTCTAAGTGCAAACTTTTTTGTAAAGCCTTTAATGGCCTTCGAAATGTGATAAAATTAACAAATATTTGGCACACGCTCCCTTTGGACTTAGAGACACAAGTATTAGTTTTGTGTGTGATATCTGCATTTGAGACTAAGAGCCCAATAAATGTTGATCTATACTTGGTTTGTAAATAGGACCTTACTAAAGGATTTTTAAAAATCTTTCCCTATTCTTGGAATTGCTCGAGTTTTGCATATTTGTACACACATACATTCATGGGTTTCCTGACAGTGGTGAGAATCGAAACAAACGTGCGGTGCCCTCTGTATGTTAGTGCTTCCTGCCTCTGCATTCCCACTGATGTGGACATCGCCAGGGGAGCTTGGTGGTCAGCAGTAGCCTCGGACTAGCCACGGATAAACCAAAATGCATTTGATTTGGAGAACGCAAACAGCCCTGATCACCTCTGAGGTCACCTCCGTGGCTCGTGGCCCGGTTTGGGCAGCCGGAGAGGAGACCTGCCACGGCGATGTTCAGGGTGTGTGTGACTGGATTTTGTGTCTGCGTAGTGGAGCGAATGCAGTCAGCTGGGAGAAATTCCCTTATGCTGGTGTCAGCTGGCATGTGATGCAAATGCACAGACAGGTGGGCAGAGGGTATGATCACGGTTGCCTGATCTGCTGCCCCTCGTCTCTGCCCAAGCAGATGCCCCGTCCCCAGGAAGCCTCTTGCCCTTGAGCCGGGACTTTCCTCTCCAAACCTCCTAGTGCACATTAGTGCAGGAGAGTGGGCACATTCTGCCTGCCATTTGTGGCTTTCTCTGGTCTTTGCTTCCAGGTTGTAAGTACCTTAGTGTTGTTGAACACAAGTTCATGTGCCCAACACACAGTGAAGCCAAACAAACTAAAACATTGGAGTTTGGAGGGGAGAAAGGTTTATTGCAAGGGCCATACAAGGAGGACGGGGCGTCTCATGCTCAGAAGACCTGAACTCCCCGACGGGTTTCAGGGAAACATTTTTAAAGGCGAGGTGAGGGAAGGGAGTCACAGGCTGTGTGATCAGCTCCTGCACAGTTCTCTCTTTGGTTGTTGGTGAAGTAACAGAACAGTGTCATAGGGGTTAACACTATCAATCCTCAAGATCTAGTAGGTCTGGGGACCATGTGCTCATGGTCATTAAGTAGTTAACTTCTTCCACTTGGTGGGGGTTTTAGCAACTGTAAAACAACTCAGGAAATGTGCATTAGATACAGTTATCTAGGAACTTCAGGGAGGAGCTAGAGATTCTGTGGCTGCCATATGACTGACTTACTGTTTAAATTGTTACCAGTTCTTCTGGCCCAACTGCTACTTCTGTCACTACCTGTTCACATCCTTTCAATCATTAATTCTTGAACCAGGCTTCTGTGACCCTGGGGAGGCCTGGGAGACTACAGCTTTTATACAAACAAGAGGCAGGCAGAGGACATGGCAGGAGGGGTCGGTTGCAGGAAGGCCCCATAGGTTACATTAGGAGCAGGAATCCATAGTAATAACAGCCTCTACTTATGATCTCCCCCACCACCTACCATTTTATAGATGCACGTACTTAGTTTGTTCTGGCTGCCCTAACAGGACACTACACTACACACTGGGTGGCTTCAACAACAGAAGTGTATTTCTTACAGTTCTGGAGGCTGGAAGTCCAAGTTCAAGGTGTCAGCAGGTTGGGTTTCCTCTGAGGCCTTTCTCCTTGGCTTGGGGACAGCTGCCTTCTCTCTGTGTCCTCATATGGCTTTTTCTTTGTGTGTTCGAATCCCTGATGTCTGTGTGTCCTGATCACTTCCTGTAAGGACACCATTCAGATTGCCTCAGGGCTTACCCCAATGGCCTCACTTTAACTTAATTACCTCTGTAAAAACCGTTTCTCTAAATACAGTCACATTGGGAGGTACTGGGGGTTAGGAATGACTTTGGTGGGGGGATATAGTTGAGCCCCAAACAAATCCTAAAAGTTAACAATTATCATCCCTGTTTCAAGCCTGGGGAAACTGAGGCTCAAGGAATTAAAGTAACTTGCCCCAGGTCACACAGGTAAGTGGCAGGACTGGGATTCACAGTCTAAACCCTTCTTTCCCCACCAGACGACCAGTGACTCAGGTCTTAATCTGTGGTCGGCAGTGTGCTCCACCCAGGATCCAACACTCAGAAGACACAGTAACTTATTCACTGGATGAATGAGCAGGGTGTGTGGGACAAGAATTTGTACCAGAATGTTTGGCAGATGTTCCGCAAAGTCCAGCATCCAAGGGTCGAGATCCTGCATCTCTTTTGGCATATGATGGTCCTTAACTTCTCGTACAGGCTATTCCAATCCGAACGCAGTGTGATTAGTGTGTCAGAAGGAATCACATTTTGAAGCGTTAATTAGCCTTTCTGGGCCATTTAGCTACTGCCTCCTCCCAAAACACTAAGAGCAATTACATGGTAATTAAGAAAAATGACCAAGTTTCATAGCAAAGTGGTTGACTTTGGTTTTCCCCCCACTAAATATTGAAGTCCAGAGAGAGACTCTCTTTATAGTTCTTTAAAATACCAGGACTTTCTGCTTATCTTCAGGAGGTCCCGTGGGCCTGGGGGGTGGGGGGGAAGAGAAAAAGGAGGAGATTTGCATATTTAAGATGTGTGATCTGAGCCAACGCCCCTGCAGCTACAGCTAACTATATCCCACATCTTTTTCATGGTTTCCTTTGAGAACTCAGAATCCAAATCCAGGAGCTGCCATCTAATAACCACAGGGCCCCCCCACCCTGCCCTGCCCTGGGGGCCCCTATGGAGATAATGCCCTCGCTCCTGAGCAGCCCACGGGATATAAATACCAACAGGCAGTCCTGAAAGCAGGCCTTATTTGCGCAGGCCCTTGTCCCTGGCCCGGGGTGGGCTGGAGTTTTCAGAGAGTGGGAGGCCCTGGGGCCCTTTCGTGCTCCAGAGACCAGGAGGTAGGTAAGGTATGAAGAGGCGGGCAGTTATAAGGCTGCCAGAAATCAGTCCACCCAGGAAACAACACAGCCCCAGAGCTGTAGAAACCCAGGTACTGGAGCGGCGGGGCAGGGGAGGTGGCCAAGATATAGCCCAGACTCTGCCCATGGACCCCCAGGACCCGTGCTCCCTTTGCTTCCAGACTGGCCTCACTCCCACCCCTGTCACCATTGACCTAATCACCAAACCTGAAGGTCGTCTGTCCGTCTCTATTTTCCTGCCCCTTGCAGCTCTTGAAGGTCCCATGAGGACCCGCTTTCTGCCTTTTGGGTCCCTGTACCTCCTGCTTTTACCTTGGCCTCTTGGGCGTGTCTTCCTTTCTCCTTTTCTTTTTCTCCTGTAAAGCCACCCAGTCCTCAGCTTTGGGCACCCTGTGGCCTCTCCCTTTCTCTCCTGCGTTCAACTCTCACTTACCCAAAAAAGACCCCCAATTCTACATGTACTGCCGCCTGTTTTCTCTCCAGGTACCATCCCGTGTTTTAGGCTCCTTGCTGGGTGTTTCCACTTGGATGTACTTCAGACTTGACCGACGTGTGTAAACGAGGCTCCTCTTCCTGCCTGTACTATGTCTCTACTTTTCCAAGTGCCAGACTTCCCCTTTCCCATGTTTTCTAGATCACATTTGGTGTCCGCGTCCTATCAAGTCTTCTTTGAAAATATTCCCCCCCCCAAAATATTCCCTTATTGCCCTCTCTCCTATTCTTTTTTTTTTTTGAGTTAGATCTATATTTATCAAACTGGAGGGATATTCGTAATATATTATTAAGCAGATATTTTAAAAAGCAAGCATCTGCCCCGGTCTGGGAAGATCCCACATGCCGCTGAGTGGCTAGGCCCGTGAGCCATGGCAGCTGAGCCTGCGCGTCCGGAACCTGTGCTCCGCAACGGGAGAGGCCACAACAGTGAGAGGCCCATGTACCGCAAAAAAAAAAAAAAAGCAAGCATCATGTATAGTATGATCCTAAAGCAAAACTTCCATATGTGTACATATATTTGTTTGTATTTATATGAACATGGAAACAGTGTGGAAAAACGCATACTGTGCTTTTAACAGAATTACCATAGTGGGATGAAAATAAATGGAAAAGGATTAACTTTTCTTTATGCATTTTTGGATTGTTTCATTTGTTGAAATGAAACAAATGTATAACTTCTGTTTATATTTTTTCTTTTCCATTATAGTTTATTACAAGGTATTGAATGCAGTTCCCTGTGCTATACAGTACAACCTTGTTGTTTATCTATTTTATAATAGTAGTTTGTATCTGCTAATCCCAAACTCCGAATTTATCCCTTTCCCTCTGCCCTTTCCCCTTTGGTAAACGTAAGTTTGTTTTCTATGTCTGTACATCTCTTTCTGTTTTGTAAATAAGTTCACTAGTATCATTTTTTTAGATTCCACATATAAGTGATAACATTGGATATTTGTCTGACTTACTTCACTTAGTATGATAATCTCTAGGTCCATCCATGTTGCTGCAAATGGCATTATTTCATTCTTTTTTATGGCTGAGTAGTATTCCATTGTGTATGTATACCACATCTTCTTTATCCATTCATCTGTTGATGGACACTTAGGTTGCTTCCATGTCTTGGCTATTGTGAATCCCTCTTTCTTTTTCTGATTCCTGCTCTGGTAGACCATGTGATGTAGTGGAAAGGGCAGGAGATTTGCGGATCGACACAGGGTTCAATTCTGACCATTTTCTGGTTGTGCAACTTCAGGCAAGTCGCCAAATTGAAGCTTCCTATTCACTGTCCACAAAGTAGACACATGCAGGGGGGTGGACACCCGCTCACCACACTCAGCTCACTGACCTCAATATAGGGCAGGATTTCTCAGCCTTGGCACTACTGATACATTGGGCTGGATAATTCTTTGCTGTGGGGCCATCCTGTGCGATATAGGATCCATTCAGTAGCATCTACTCACTAGATGACAGTAGCACCTGCCCACCGCTAGTTGTAATGACCAGAAATGTCTCCAGACTCTGCCACACGTACGCTGGGAAATTAAATCGCTCGAGAACCACTCGTATGGAGTGATGCTGAGTCTTGGGTTGTGGGTCCCAGGTTTTGAGGTTTTAAGTTTACAGCCACCAGCCACATGTAGGAAGGGAACCAGCAAGGATAATGTTGGAAGGCACGGATAGGTTTTGCTGTGGTTTAATATTTTACAAATAGTATTTCCTGTCACAGAGCTGAACTAAATGCCACATGTGTTTGTGATGAAATATTATGGGCTGCAGAGACGTATGTGTTAATAGTACATGCAGTACATGCAGTGGGCACCTCTCCTACGACTTAGGTCGACAGTGTGCTCTGCAAGGGTTTTCCCTCCACTTAGGGTTTTGTGTTGTTTGTTTCAAACTTTCAGTTTCCCCTTTAAAGGGAAAAATTCTAGAGGAATAGTTTAAACACTTTCGTAGCAAACCTTTAAGAAAATTCTTCATGGATGCATTTTGCACACTGGGCTATCCCTGACTTTGGCTTTGTTTCTGGGATATCTCAATATATCCCGGAATGCAAAGAGGGTATTACAGACTCCCAACCACACAAAATGAGAGGGAGGTTGTTTTTTTCAAATGCAGCTCCAGCCTGGTTCCACTATTGCAGTTGAGGAGTCAGGCATTGGGGAGAGTCAGAGAATTCCTTCTTTGGGGGGCAGTCAATGAAACCACACAGAAACTGACATGAAGACATTCTTTCTCTAGATTATGCAGCGTTGCTGTAGAGCAATAAAGTCACAGGCATAAAGGACTAAATTCAGCCCTCTGTAGAGGCGAGGGCGTTGCTCAGGGTCCAGATGTGTTCATGGAGCTTGAGTAGGAGTCAGCCGACAGTGACAGTTTGGGCGGGGCTGAGAGCAAGAAGCTGCTGCTAGGTATCGGTGGCGCTTCCCTGAGCTCTGCTGGATACCTCTTCAGCATCAGTCCTCCCCCAGCACCTGGCAGAGACAGAGAAGCAAGAGCCTAGAGATCATCCTAGAGGGTGGGGGTCTCCACAGATGACTCGCTGAAGTGGGGACAGAGTCTGCAGCTGCAGACCACCTGGAATGCTGATTTAACAACCAAATGCCTCTAATCTGATTTTGTTTGACGATCTACGGAAAAAGGTAGAACTTCATATCTACACTTTATTTGCATGGTTTCTCCAGAGAAGCAAAGGAAAACTGCCAAGAACAGCAGAAGTAGACCCTGGAGAATAGAGGCGGGAGGGGGATGGTAGGGGAGGAAGGACGGATGCAGGGAGTTACGCAGAGTTCGGGGACTTAGACAATGCACCAAGATGGTCCCGAGAAGAGAGGGTGGACCTAAATGTATGTGTTGGGCAGCAAGTCTGAATAATTGTTCATCACTAAGGGTGGGATGGCCAGTTGATGCAGTCGAAAAGGGATGGGAAGTAGGGCAGGCTGAGATGTGAAAGCTACTCTCAGAATTGACCCAAATTGCTCCTGAGTTGTTGTTCTTGAGAACAGCTGTCTCAGAGTTTGTCTTACCCACAGCCTGATGTCCCAAGGCAGACACTTGGTCTGGGCTTTGTGGAGAAACAGGCTCTTCTCAGGTGAGAACAGCATCCTTCAGTTTAGAGAGTTCCTGGCTCCAGGAAGTGGTGGTTCCTGCCCTGGAGCTTTCCCCTTAGTGAAAGGTGGCATGGTGACACCATCAAGTCCTTGGATCTGTCGGGACCTCTCGGGTGGTGGATGCTGTCAATCATAGACTTTGGGATCAGACAGACCAGGTCATAGTCCAGGTCTGCCTCTTACTGGCTGGGTGACTTTAGGCAAGTAGATAAACCTCTCTGAGCCTTATTTTCCTTTTCTAAAAAAATGATAATATATAATTTTATATTAGATCATATTATTATATCAACCCCTCATAGGGTTGTAAGGATTAAATGAGATTATGCACATACAGTCCTCAGCAGACCGTGAGCACCTAGTACTTGATACATGTTTGTTGTTGTGTTAGGTTAACACAACAATAAACTCTAAATTCAGTGATTTTTTGAACTGGGCAGGGCAGTATAGAGATTTACTTTATGGAAAACTGAAAAGACCGTTTACAATTATTCAATTAAAAATTTATTGAGGTGCATATTTATGTCAGACATTTGCAGGCAATGTGGAAAATGCCCTAATGGATGAGACGTGACCCCTCCTTCTGACTCTCAAGGAATATATGAATTTTTCCTACAATAACTTGAAAACTTGTATCCCAAAATCCTTTTTGGTGAGGTCATTTTTCCATACCAGTGCTCGTTATTCATAAGGCTTATTGTAAATAATTTGCAATATTATTAATAATATTTAAGGTATTTCTATTGGTGAAAGCTTTACTTTTTAAAATAATTTGAATAAATTTATGACAATCCCCATACTACTTTTATAAGAATTCCAGTATGATTTATTTTTATTTTTTTAATTGAAGTATAGTTGATTTACAATATTGTGGTAGTTTCAGGTATATAGCAAAGTAATTCGTTTATACATATATATGTATATATCTATATATATTTTGTTGACTCTTTTCCATTATGGTTTATTACAAACTATTGAATATAGTTCCCTGTGCTATTCAGTAAATCCTTGTTGTTTATCTGTTCTTATGTGTTAGTGTCCATCTGTTAATCCCATACTCCCAATTTATCCTTCCCCCACCCCTCCCCTTTGGTAACCATAAGTTTGTTTTCTTTGTCTGTGAGTCTGTTTCTGTTTTGCACATAAGTTCATTTGTACTACTTTTTTAGATACGTGGTATCATATAATATTTGTCTTTCTCCTGGTGTGATTTCTTCAGTGGAAGAAGGGGGTCAGGGTCAGGAATTGTGTGTAAGTACAGCCTTTCTCACGTTTGTTGTGACCTGGGGCCCTCCTTTGCTGACCCAACACTTAGAATGGTGGTTGTAATTAATTATCTTAGGGCTTCCCTAAATATTTTGAGAGGTTGTTAAATGCTTCTGAATGCCACTGTCACGGGTGTTGAGGTAAAAGGTTGAAAATCCACTGTCTACCTACAACCTTGTTATTCCCAGTGTAAGCATGTGCAGTGGCTTTTAATTTGTTCTTAAGTTTACTGGACCCTGATGCTGCTTTGAAAATAGGCAGCTGAAAAGAATGTCTAATAGTCTTAAGGGGAAACAAACACGCTCCCCTAGAAACCTTCAAACCTCAGAGATTGACTTCTAGAAATTTCCACCATAATACATTTTACATTTTTCTCTCTGTGCCTCATTTGGAGTCTTGGTGTCTTGCCCTGTCTGTGAAGTTTGTCTGGAATTGTCTTCTAGGAGTTTCAGGATAATCCAGATCGACTGAAAACAGACCTCTGAAAGGACTAGGGTATGTAAGATAGGATGGAATCCACAGCTGAGGAGAAAGCCAGGGAGTCGAACCGGGGGAATCTTTGCTTCAGAGGAAGGCAGCTGGGGACGTGGTCCCAGGAGTCCTGGGTTCCCAGCTCTCCACTAACTGGATCCTGACTTTGGAGACGGCATTCCAATGCTCTCGTCTGGAACAAACCTCTGGATTGTTGTAAAGTTTAAATGACATGTTGCCTTGAAAGGGCTCTGGAATGGTAGAATTCAGGGCCCTCTGGGAGGCATAGATTTAAATCCTATTCCATTTGCAATGCAGAAAAAAAAAAATACTGAGGTTAAATAGGTGTTACTGCTTGAATACTTTTGGATTCCAATGTCCTGAAGTAGATGGCGTGAAGCTGCAGATGATTAAAAGAAGACACGTTCTAGATCCCTTGACTCTGAGCTTTCTCATCCCTCCCTGAGACCCAGTGGGCCTTGGACAGACCAATGCTCTGGATAGGATGTGGCCCCCCCTTTCCCTGCTTGGGGTGGGGATGGGTCAGGAGGGAAGGAAAGTGCTGGTTGCAGTTGACTCTAGTTGTTGACTTCGGGAGAACTGCTTGGGGTTGGGGGTGCTTTGAGACTAAAATAGAAAGATGAGGTCATATAGAGAGGGAAGGGGCAAAAGAGGTAAGAGAGAAATGGAAATATGTGTATAAAGGATTGATAAGGGCACAAGAGGGGTACAGAGAGGAGAAAGAGGAGCACAGTGGGAAGCAAACCTGTCCCTGACCACAGAGCGCTGGAGTCTAGCCGCTCACCTCAGAGCAATATCTAAGTGCTGGCCTTTTCAACAAGGACAAAGGTTTGGGTTCCTATTGGGCACAATTCTGTTCGGTTGGATTAAACTTACATTATATTTGCTGAGTGCCTCCCTGTGGAAGAGTCTTACACAGGGCAAAGAGTGCGCTTTGCATAGATTTTGCCTTCAAGGTAGGAGATTTTTTTGCAAGGTGTGCTTTTAAATGGTCAAGGGTCACTTAAAAAGTAGTGAGATTGATTTCTTTATTTGGCTTATGGAAGTCACTTTTTTTCTCAAAATAAGCAAAAACTCCAAAGAAACCAGTATCGCTTCCAAATTTTGAAGCTCCCAATGGAAAATGGATGAAGTGAAATGTTTGGTGTAGATCAGAACAGAGTTCAGTCTGAAGCTGAATTATTTCTTCTCTTGTTCTTTCTTTTTTATAAACCCAACTAAAGCAAATATTTACACAATCTCTCACCCTATATGAAGAATTATTTTGGCTGGATTCCTTCTGAAGATGGTGGGATGGGATGGATCAAGAAATATTGTTGCAGATTTCCTGCCTCTGAGCCTCCTGGCTGTGTCCCCTGGAAACACTGCTCTTCCTGCTTCAAAGGGAAAGTGCTTTATGGCAACTCTAGCCCGAGGGCAGTGACAGTGAAATGCCCTCCAGAGAGAGCCAGCTGGCCTGGGCTGCTGCTCCACCGTGTGTTTTTGTGCCCTCAGGAATGTGTGGATTTAGCAAATGACAACACTGAGTGTGCCCGGTCCCCAGTGGAGCCCCAGGCCCTCTCTCTCTTTGTGTTGGCTCTTTTCCAAGCTTGAATGACTGCACTGGTTGAGCCTTCATTATCCACAAGGGGAGGTGAGCAAGCGGGTCAGAGGGAGAAAAACTTGCCTTTCTCATGAGCTTTATTCCAACAGAGTTTGAATTTTCACATCAGTAGATCTCATGGAGTTTTACTTTCTGTCAGTTTGGAAGTTTGGTTAAAAATCCCGGTGGTAACACAATTTTCTGCTTTGGAAAAAAAAATTCAGTTGGATGTCAACCACAATAGAATTATTTTAGAGTTGGAAATGACCTTAGAGATTATTCTACTCTAATCAGTGAATGTCCGGAGCGGCTTAGCACACAGCTTGTAAGTGGCAGAAAGAACAGTGACCAGCATTCGGGTATCCAGCCCCTAGGTCAGTGCTGGGGCCTGTACAGCTCATTGCCTCTGATATCATTAGAATACTTCCAATAATATACATTGTACTAGATCAGGATGAAGTGACCTGTGTTCAAAATCTGGTTCTTTCCTAGCCTAGGTATATACCCAAGAGAAATGATCACACTGAGACTTCTACACAAATGCTTATAGCAGGAGTATTCATAATGGCCAAAAATTAGAAGCAAACCAAATGTCCCTCAACCGATGAGTGGGTAAACAAAATGTGAGATACTCTCACGATGAAATATTACTCAGCCACAAAGAGGAATGAAGTTCTGATACATGCCACAACATGGATGAACTTTGAAAACATCATGCGAAGTGAAGGAAGCCAGGCACAAAAGGCCATATGTTGTAGATTCTATTTAAATGAAATGTCCAGACTAGGCAAATTCATAGGAAAAGAAGGGAGATTGTCACGGCCTGGGGGAGGAGGAAAACCAGAAGTGACTGCTATTAGGTACAAAGTTTATTTTTAAATTGATAAGAATGTTCTGGAATTAGATAGTGATGGTTGCACAACTCTGAATATCACTGAATGAAACATCGGTGAATTGTCATTTTATATATGTGAAATTTTCAAATTATTTATTTATTTAGGCTGCACTGGGTCTTAGTTGCAGCACTCGGGATCTTCATTGTGGCATGCAGGATCTTTAGTTGCGGCACGCGATCTCTTAGTTGCGGCATGCATGCAGGATCTAGTTCCCCGACCAGGGATTGAACCCGAGGCCCCTGCATTGGGAGCTTGGAGTCTTACCCATTGGACCACTAGGGAAGTCCCTATATATGTGAATTGTATATCAATAAACCTATTATAAAAAAAAATCCTAGTTCTGCCTCTTACCAGTTGGGTGACTTTAGGTAATGACTCTAAATCCAAGTCATCTCAGCCGTGAAATGGGAATAATGATATATACCTCCCAGGGTTGTTTTGATAAGTGTGATCATGAACTTGAAAATGCTTCTAAACTGTAAACTTTTGGGGCTGTCAGTGGGTTATAAGTTCATTATGAATTGGGTTTTTATCTTCTCCTGTATTTTCTATAGCACTAACAAGGTCTAACTACATAATAGTCATTCAAATAAAGACTTTTTGAATTGATTCAAAAGCACTGCAATTAAAAAAAAATTTATAAATTGGGGTATAGTTGTTTTACAATGTCATGTTACTTCCTACTGTAGAGCGAAGTGGAGTTCCCTGTGCCATACAGCAGGCTTTCATTAGTTATCTATTTTATACATATTAGTGTATATATATCAATCCCAATCTCCCAATTCATCCCACTCCTCCTTCCCTCCTTTGTGTCCCTACATTTGTTCTCTACATCTGTCTGTCTATTTCTGCCTTGCAAACCAGTTCATCTGTACCATTTTTCTAGATTCCACATATATGCGTTAATATAAGGTATTTGGTTTTCTCTTTCTGACTTATTTCACTCTGTATGACAGTCTCTAGGTCCGTCCATGTCTCTACAAATGACCCAATTTCGTTCCTTTTTATGTCTGAGTAATATTCCATTGTATATATGTACCACATCTTCTTTATCTATTCGTCTGTTGATGGGCATTTAGGTTGCTTCCATGACCTGGCTATTGTAAATAGTGCTGCAATGAACATTGGGGTGCATGTGTCTTTTTTGAATTATGGTTTTCTCTGGGTATATGCCCAGTAGTGGGATTGCTGGGTCATATGGTAATGCTATTTTTAGTTTTTTAAGGAACCTCCGTATTGTTCTCCATAGTGGCTGTATCAATTTACATAACCACCAACAGTGCAAGAGGGTTCCCTTTTCTCCACACCCTCTCCAGCATTTGTTGTTTGTAGATTTTCTGATGATGCCAATTCTAACCGGTGTGAGGTGATACTTCATTGTAGTTTTGATTTGCATTTCTCTAATGATTAGTGATGTTGAGCAGCTTTTCATGTGCTTCTTGGCCATCTGTATGTCTTTTTTTTTTTTTTTTTTTTTTTTGCGGTACGCGGGCCTCTCAACTGCTGTGGCCTCTCAGGCTCAGTGGCCATGGCTTACGGGCCCAGCCACTCCACAGCATGTGGGATCTTCCCAGACTGGGGCGTGAACCCGTGTCCCCTGCATCGGCAGGCCGACTCTCAACCACTGCGCCACCAGGGAAGCCCTGTCTGTATGTCTTCATTGGAGAAATGTCTATTTAGGTCTTCTGCCCATTTTTGGATTGCATTGTTTTTGTAATATTGAGTTGCATGAGCTGTTTATATATTTTGTAGAGTAATCCTTTGTCCATTGACTCGTTTGCAAATATTTTCTCCCATTCTGAGGGTTGTCTTTTTGTCTTGTTTATAGTTTCCTTTGATGTGCAAAAGATTTGAAGTTTCATTAGGTCCCATTTGTTTATTCTTGTTTTTATTTCCACTACTCTAGGAGGTGGGTCAAAAAAAGATCTTGCCGTGATTTATGTCAAAGAGTGTTCTTCCTGTGTTTCCCTCTAAGAGTTTTATAGTGTCCGGTCTTACATTTAGGTCTCTAATCCATTTTGAGTTTATTTTTTGTGTATGGTGTTCGGGAGTGTTCTAATTCCATTTTTTCTCATGTAGCTGTCCAGTTTTCCCAGCACCACTTATTGAAGAGACTGTCTTTTCTCCATTGTACATCCTTGCCTCCTTTGTCATAGATTAGTTGACCATAGGTGTGTAGATTGATCTCTGGGCTTTCTATCCTGTTCCATTGATCTCTATTTCTGTTTTTGTGCCAGTACCATATTGTCTTGATTACTGTAGCTTTGTAAGTATAGTGACGTATAGTATAGTGACGTAAGGCAGTCTGATTCTTCCAGCTCCGTTCTTTTCCTTCAAGATTGCATTGGCTCTTCAGGGTCTTTTGTGTTTCCATACAAACTGGGAAATTTTTTGTTCTAGTTCTGTAAAAAATGCCATTGGTAATTTGATAGGGATTGCATTGAATCTGTAGATTGCTTTGGGTAGTAGAGTCATTTTCACAATACTGATTCTTCCAATCCAAGAACATGGATTGTTGGTATCTCTCCATCTTTTGGTATCATCTTTAATTTCTTTCAACAGTGTCTTATAGTTTTCTGCATACAGGTCTTTTGTCTCTCTAGGTAGGTTTATTCCTAGGTATTTTATTCTTTTTGTTGCAGTGGTAAATGGGAGTGTTTCCTTACTTTCTCTTTCAGATTTTTCATCACTAGTGTATAGGAATGCAAGAGATTTCTGTGCATTAATTTTGTATCCTGCTACTTTACCAAATTCATTGATTAGCTCTAGTAGTTTTCTGGTAGCATCTTTAGGTTTCTCGATGTATCATGTCATCTGCAAACAGTGACAGCTTTACTTCTTCTTTTCCGATTTGGATTCTTTTTATTTCTTTTTCTTCTCTGATTGCTGTGGCTAAAACTTCGAAAACTATGTTGAATAATAGTGGTGAGAGTGGGCAACCTTGTCTTGTTCCTGATCTTCAAGGAAATGGTTTCAGTTTTTCACCATTGAGAATGATGTTGGCTGTGGGTTTGTCATATATGGGCTTTATTATGTTGAGGTAAGTTCCCTCTATGCCTACTTTCTGGAGGGTTTTTATCATAAATGGGTGTTGAACTTCCTCGAAAGCTTTTTCTGCATCTATTGAGATGATCATATGGTTTTTCTCCTTCAGTTTGTTAATATGGTGTATCACATTGATTGATTTCCGTATATTGAAGAATCCTTGCATTCCTGGGATAAACCCCACTTGATCATGGTGTATGATCCTTTTAATGTGCCGTTGGATTCTGTTTGCTAGTATTTTGTTGAGGATTTTTGCATCTATGTTCATCAGTGATATTGGCCTGTAGTTTTCTTTGTTTGTGACATCTGTGTCTGGTTTTGGTATCAGGGTGATGGTGGCCTTGTAGAATGACTTTGGGAGTGTTCCCCCATCTGCTATATTTTGGAAGTCTTTGAGAAGGATAGGTGTTAGCTCTTCTCTAAATGTTTGGTAGAATTTGCCTGTGAAGCCATTTGGTTCTGGGCTTTTGTTTGTTGGAAGATTTTCAATCGCAGTCTCAATTTCAGTTCTTGTGATTGGTCTTTTCATATTTTCTATTTCTTCCTGGTTCAGTCTTGGTTGGTTATACCTTTCTAAGAATTTGTCCATTTCTTCCAGGTTGTCATTTGATTGGCATAGAGTTGCTTGTAGTAGTCTCTAAGGATGCTTTGTATTTCTGCAGTGTCTGTTGTAACTTCTCCTTTTTCATTTCTAATTTTTTGATTTGAGTCCTCTCCCTCTTTTTCTTGATGAGGCTGGCTAAAGGTTTATCAACTTTGTTTATCTACTCAAAGAACCTGCTTTTAGTTTTATTGATCTTTGCTACTGTTTTCTTTGTTTCTATTTCATTTATTTCTGCTCTGATCTTGATGATTTCTTTCCTTCTACTAACTTTGGGTTTTGTTTGTTCTTCTTTCTCTAGTTCCTTTAGGTGTAAGGTTAGATTGTTTATTTGAGATTTTTCTAGTGTCTTGAGGTAGGATTTATTGCTATAAACTTCCCTCTTAGAATTGCTTTTGCTGCATCCCATAGGTTTTGGATCATTCTGTTTTCATTGCCCTTTGTCTCTAGGTATTTTTTGATTTCCTCTTTGAGTTCTTCAGTGATCTCTTGGTTATTTAGTAACGTATTGTTTAGCCTCCATGTGTTTGTGTTTTTTTACGTTTTTTTCCCTGTAATTGATTTCTAATCTCATAGCATTGTGGTCCGAAAAGATGCTTGATATGATTTCAATTTTCTTAAATTTACCGAGGCTTGATTTGTGACCCAAGATGTGATCTATCCTGGAGAATGTTCTTTGTGCACTTGAGAAGAAAGTGTAATCTACTGTTTTCGGATGGAATGTCCTGTAAATATCAATTAAATCTATCTGGTCTGTTGTATCTTTTAAATCAATTAAATATCAATTAAATCTATCTGGTCTATTGTGTTTCCTTATTAATTTTATGTCTGGATGATCTGTCCATTGGTGTAAGTGAGGTGTTAAAGTCCCCCACTATTATTATAAAAGATTTCCTCTTTTATAGCTGTTAGCATTTGCCTCATGTATTGAGGTGCTCCTATGTTTGGTACACATATATTTATAATTGTTATATCTTCTTCTTGGATTGATCCCTTGATCATTATATAGTGTCCTTCCTTGTCTCTTGTAACATTCTTTATTTTAAAGTCTATTTCATGTGACATGAATATTGCTATTCCATCTTTCGATTTTCATTTGCATGGAAAATCTTTTTACATCCCCTCACTTTCAGTCTGTATGTGTCTCTAGGTTTGAAGTGAGCCTCTTGTAGACAGCATATATATGGGTCTTGTTTTTGTATCCCTTCAGCAAGACTGTGTCTTTTGTTTGGAGCATTTAATGCATTCACATTTACTGTAATTATCAATATGTATGTTCCGATTACCGTTGTCTTAATTGTTTTGGATTTGTTTTTGTAGGTCCTTTTCTTCTCTTGTGTTTCCCACTTAGAGAAGTTTCTTTAGCATTTGTTGTAGAGCTGGTTTGGTGGTGCTGAATTCTCTTAGCTTTTGCTTGTCTGTAAAACTTTTGATTTCTCCATCAAGTCTGAATGAGATCCTTTCTGGGTAGAGTAATCTTATTGTAAGTTCTTCCCTTTCATCACTTTAAATATATCGTGCCACTCCATTCTGGCTTGTAGAGTTTCTGCTGAGAAATCAGCTGTTAACCTTTTGGGAGTTCCCTTTTATGTTATTTGTCATTTTTCCCTTGTTGCTTTTAATAAATTTTCTTTGTCTTTAATTTTTGTCACTTTGATTACTATGTGTCTCAGCATGTTTCTCCTTGGGTTTATCCTGCCTGGGATTGTCCGTGCTTCCGGGACTTGGGTGACTATTTCCTTTCTCATGTTAGGGAAGTTTTTGACTGTAATCTCTTCAAATATTTTCTTGGGCCCTTTCTCTCTCTCTTCTCCTTCTGGGACCCCTATAATGTGAATATTGGTGCATTTACTGTTGTCCCAGAAGTCTCTTAGGCTATCTTCATTTCTTTTCATTGTTTTTTCTTTATTCTGTTCCACATCAGTGGATTCCACCATTCTGTCTTCCAGGTCACTTATCCATTCTTCTGCCTCAGTTATTATGCTACTGATTGCTTCTAGTGTATTTTTCATTTCAGTTATTGTATTGTTCATCTCTGTTTGTTTGTTCTTTAATTCTTCTAGGTGCTTGTTCTTTAATTCTTGTAGGTCTTTGTTAAACATTTCTTGCATCTTCTTGATCTTTGCCTCCATTCTTTTTCTGAGGTCCTGGATCATCTTCACTGTCATTATTCTGAATTCTTTTTCTGGAAGGTTGCCTATCTCCACTTCATTTAATTGCTTTTCTCGGGTTTTATCTTGTTCCTTCATTTGGTACATAGTCCTCTGCCTTTTCATCTTGTCTATCTTTCTGTGAATGTGGTTTTTGTTCCACAGGCTGCAGTATTGTAGTTCTTCTTGCTTCTGCTGTCTGCCCTTTCTGTCTTAAGATATTTTCTAATTTCCTTTTCGATTTCTTCTTTGACCCATTGGTTATTGAAGAGTGTAGTGCTTAATCTCCACATGCTTGTAAATTTTTCAGTTTTTTTCTGCTGTTGATTTTCAGTTTCATTCTATTGTGGTTGGAAAAGATACTTGATATGATTTCAGTCTTCTTAAATTTTTGAAACATTTTTTGTAAACTAACATGTGATCCATCCTGAAGAATGTTATGCATGTGCTTGAGAAGAATGTATTCTGATGCTGTTGTGTGGAATATTTTGTATATGTCTGGTAGGTTCATTTGATCTATACTGTTGTTCAAGTCCTCTGTTTCCTTATTGATCTTCTATCTGGATGTCCTATCCATTACTGAAATTGCTGTGTTGAAATCTCCTACTACTACTGTGTTGGTATCTTTTTCTCCCTTCAGTTTTTTAATGTTTGCTTCATATATTTGGGTGCTCTGATTCTCCTAATTGTTATATCTTCCTGGTGAGTTGACCCTTTTTTCATTATATAATGCCCTTTTTTGTCTCTTTTGACAGTTTTTGACTTAAAGTCTATTTTGTTCTGTATTAGCATGGCTACCCCTCCTCTCTTTTGGTTTCTATTTGTATAGAACATTTTTTCCATCTTTTCACTTTCAGTCTATGTGCGTCCTTAAATCTAAAATGGGTCTCTTATAAACAGTGTATGGTTAGATCTTGTTTTTTTAATTCATTCAGCCATCAAAAGTGTTACAGTTGTTTTTTTTTTTGTCTTTTTTTTTTGCGGTACGCGGGCCTCTCACTGCTGCGGCCTCTCCTGCCGCTCTGGATGCGTAGGCCCAGCGGCCATGGCCCACGGGCCCAGCTGCCCCGCGGCACGCGGGATTCTCCTGGACCGGGGCACGAACCCACACCCCCTGCATCGGCAGGCAGACCCCCAACCACTGCACCACCAGGGAAGCCCTAAAAGTGTTACAGTTTTTAAGCATTTCTTTAAACTCAGTTAATTTATAAATCTGGATACTTTTAAATCCAAGTGTTTCTCAGAACAAATGACCTCTAGTAACTTGAATTTTCCCCCCTCATTTTATGTTCTTATTTTCTCTTTCTCCTTTAACAGAGACAACATATCTGATTCATTGGCAAGACCACAATCTGATCCCAAAGATGTGCTCCACAAACCCAGGCAGTTGGGTCACATTTGATGATGACCCTGCTTTTCAGTCTTCTCAAAAGTCAAAGAATTTCCCTCTGGAGAATCAAGGCATTTGTAGGCCAAATGGACTTAAACTGAACCTTTCTGGTACTAAGGAATTTCCCAGTGGATATTCCTCCACCAGCAGTACCCCTCTCTCCTCTCCCATCATAGACTTTTATTTCAGTCCAGGACCTCCAAGTAACTCTCCTCTTTCTACACCTACCAAAGACTTCCCAGGTTTTCCTGGCATCCCCAAAGCAGGGACTCATGTGCTTTATCCTATTCCAGAATCATCTTCAAACAGTCCACTTATACCTGGAGCAGGTTCTTCCATATTGCCTACTAAACCAACCTGTTTATCCCATGCTTCCTTACTCAGTGACCACTCATGTATACATCCAGCTCCCAAAGTGGGTCTTCCAGATGAAACGAGCCCTCACCAGGCTGAAAGCCTAGGGTTCCAAAGTGATACTCCCCGGTTTCAGTATTTTCAGGAGGACTGTGCCTTTTCAAGTCCATTTTGGAAAGATGAAGGCAGTGCTTCCCAGCTCACCTTTGACCCTCCAGGAAGCAGAAAGATGGTCCCATCAAGAGACAAAGAGTTGCCTATTGATCAAAAAGGCTTAAATCAATGTTCACTCAACTACATCTGTGAGAAGCTTGAACATCTCCAATCAGCTGAGAACCAAGACTCGTTTGGAAATTTGTCTACGCAGCGTCTGTGTGCTGAAGATGCTGCCTCTTCCTTTGTGCCCCACATGCTCTTCAGGAGTCAGCCAGAAGCCGGATGGTCTTTCATGTTGAGAATCCCTGAGAAGAAGAACGTGATGTCTTCCCGTCAGTGGGGGCCAATTTTTCTAAAAGTCCTACCTGGAGGAATTTTGCAAATGTATTATGAGAAGGGGTTAGAAAAACCATTTAAAGAGTTACAGCTCAATCCATACTGCAGGCTTTCTGAACCCAAAGTTGAGAACTTTAGTGTGACAGGAAAAATCCATACTGTGAAGATCGAACATGTGTCTTACACAGAAAAAAGGAAATACCATTCTAAGACAGAAGTAGTTCACGAGCCAGACATAGAACAAATGCTGAAGTTGGGATCCACAGAGTACCATGACTTCCTTGACTTTCTGACCAGTGTGGAGGAGGAGCTGACGAAGCTGCCAGCCGTTTCAAAACCAAAGAAGAACTATGAGGAACAAGAAGTTTTCCTTGAAATCGTGGACAACTTTTGGGGTAAAATCACTAAAGAAGAAGGAAAATTGGTTGAAAGTGCTGTGATAACTCAAATCTGGTGCCTCTGCTTTGTGAATGGGAACACGGAATGCTTTTTAACCTTGAATGACCTTGAGCTGCAGAAGCGAAATGAATGCTATTTTGAAAAAGACCCAGAAAAGAAGGGGATTGATATTCTTGACTATCATTTCCATAAGTGTGTGAACGCACAAGAATTTGAGCAATCAAGAATCATTAAGTTCGTACCTCTGGATGCCTGCCGGTTTGAACTGATGCGTTTCAAGACTTTGTATAGCGGCGAAGACCTTCCCTTTTCCCTGAAGTCTGTAGTGGTTGTCCAGGGGGCGTATGTGGAGCTTCAGGCCTTTGTCAACATGGCCCCGTTGGTCCAGAGACCATCCTTGAGGTCCTGTGACAACATAATGATACACTTTCCTGTGCCATCGCAGTGGATCAAGGCCCTCTGGACCATGAACCTCCAGAGGCAGAAGTCCCTGAAAGCCAAAATGAACCGCCGGGCGTGTCTGGGGAGTTTACATGAACCTGAATCTGAACCTGTCATACAGGTCACTGTGGGGTCAGCAAAATATGAGAGTGCCTACCGGGCCGTCGTATGGAAGATAGACCGGCTTCCTGATAAAAATTCAAGTAAATATTCAACACTTCAAGCTGATTTTCATGTGAAATCACTTAAATGTTTTCCCCCTCCTCCTTGGGTTGAAACCAGGCTGAGGCAGATGGGGTAACGTCATTCAGCTGAGGCCATGCTTACAGCGCTGGGTGGGAGATGGAACATTTAGTCAAACAGCTGGTTTATTTTGTCCCCGTATGCCTATTTCTACCAGATAAGTTTAGCCTAACATTTTTTTAAGGTATCATAAGAAATACCATCCGAGGCTAGGATTTTATTATGGATGGTGGTACCGAGGGAACATTTCTAGTTGGACTTCTTGACATCAACCGTCAGTCTCAGATATTAAAATGATTGTTCATATAGCTTAGATTCCCTAACTGACCTTTTAAGATCTGTCATCCTTGAACATACCTGAACTTTTTTGTATTCTCAGCCAGTACCGCTTCCTCCTTAGGTTTTGTTCCCTGCTTCTTGAAATAAGACTACCTTTCATGTTTACCCAAGTTAATTTCTTTTGCTGAATTGACCAATTTGACCATCTTGACAAGTTGTTTTAATTTTAATTAAGCATTAAAATTCAGTTACTTTTTTTTATTTTGTAAGGCAAACAATGAATCTAGAAGCTTAGAACTTTGAAGAGACAGCCCTAGTACTGCATTTATTTTAAAGTAGTAAGTTAGTAGTGGGTGTAACATAATAAAGCAAAAAAGCAAAATTTGAAATTAGGGCTGCTGCCTGTTTTAAGTTCAGTTACTTCTGGCAGAACGCTGGGCTATGGAGCTAAGTTGGGGGCAGATTTGGGGCATCTGAGTTGATGCATTCATCATTTAGGCAAACCTTTATTGAGCACTTACTGTATTCCAAGTGCCACATCAGGTGCTGGGGCTAAAAAGAAGTAAGATTGATCCCTGTTTCCAAATAGCTCACATCTGGTCTAATCCTTCAGGGGAATTTAATTACATCCTAGGGCCCTCCACGCTATGGACTGCAGAGGAAGCATTTTTGTTCAGGGTGGACCTACAGCAGTGTTTCTCAAAACTGGCTGTCAGAATATCCTGAGAGCTTTTAAGTAACCTTGATGTTTAAGCTCTACTCTATGCCAATTAAATCAGAACCTCTGGGGGAGGGCCCCAGGCACCCATATGTTTTGAGAGCTCCCCAGGTGAACCTAATGTATGACCCAGGTTGAGGGAAACTGCTCTGCAGGTCTCGTGTTGTTTTGGGGCCGGAAGAGCTAGCCCCAGACTACAGTGGACCTAAGGGGCAGCATGCCACCTTGTCTGTGCCCTGCAGTTTTCTGGCTTAACATCTGTCGACTGATTGTATCTTGAGCTACAGACAGGGCCCAGCAGGTGAGAGACACAGCTGGCAGCTGAGGAGCCCTAGGCCCCTGTGCTGAAGGAAAGCCCCCATTCAGTAGCCTTTCCTGACACTCCCTGCTTTTCTCCATTCATGCCAAATTCCCCTCCACAGTGTCCTCCTGACTCACAGTAGTTGGTGGTTACCTTCTAGTCCCAAGGAGCAGCCAGGAGAGCCCAGGCCCAGGGCGGGGAGAGGCAGTGATAGGATAGCGTGGTCACAGGCGTGGCCTCTAACGGTACCTCTTGGTCAACTCCAGCATGATGGGAATATCTTCCAGGATATCATCCACAGCGGTAATGCTTCCTGCCTTCTTGATAACGTTGCTGGAGGAGCAAGTTCAAAGCATTCTCAGATTATCTTCCCCCCAGGGAAACAGATTTTGAGGTTTTGAGTGTGTGGTTCCAGGGGATCTGTTCTCAAAGTTATTTGTGCTGCCTTTTAGGTGAGGGACGTTATAAAAATCAGAATATCGTTGCCTTTTATTTTGCTGAACACAAAGGGAAAGGGGGAGGTAGGCTGGAACGCGAACTGGAACCTCCTCGGTCCACAGATGTCCCCTGAGGTCTGGGTGATAACCTGACTCCTGTTCTCCTTTGGTCCTAGGGATGGTCACTGGGCCCAGAACAAAAGGTCAGGGGCACCTTTTGCATGGATTTGCAGCAATGCTCATGCCTCTGAGAGAGGAGCACAGAGGGCTCAGCCTGCTGGCTTGTCCAGCTGGGGTCAGAGGGCCAGGGGGACAGGTTCGCAATGAGCCCACTCCAGCTGCTCTACCTCGGAGCAGGCACTCCAGCTAGACCCTCCGGGGCAACCACGCTTTTTTTTTTTTTTTTTTTCAAACTGAGAACCTGTACCAATCATTCTTTTCTAATTTTGGAAGGAGAACAACGTACAAAGCTTCTTGTGAAAATGATCCTGTTCAGAACAGTGCGTTTTCTCAGAATTAATGGTGGAGTTAATTGATTCAGTCAACAAGAATTTAGTAAGAGGGCTCACTCATTCACACGTCCATTCCACAAACACCCACTGAATTTCCTCTAGGTACAGGCTCCGTGCTGGGTGCTTGGGGGATACAGATGCAAACATGATCCCTGCTGTCTGGAAACATAAGTCTAGTAGGCGAGGCAGACGCGGAAGCAGCTATCCAAATGAGCTGTGGAAATCTGCTCTCTTCTCTTCTGGAACATGTACAGACGTTATCTAATAGGGATCCCAGAGGAAGGAGTCATCAACTGCAGGGGGCAGTAGGGAAGGCTCTGCTGGGGAGGCGATGCTTCAGCTTGGCCTGTGAGAATCAGTGGGACTCCATCAAGGATAGAAACAGCAGAAACACAGGCGTGTCGGTGGGGGATCTTACCTGAGTTATGGGGCCGAGGGGATAGTTGGAGAAGAAACCAGCTTGCCAAGAGGGTCGTGAGCCAGGCTGTGGGGTGTGGAGTTTGTCAGCAGGGCCTCAGGAATGTTTTCAGGCATGACTGTGACAGAATCCTACCTTGTTTTAGAAAGTCAGGCGTACGTTGCAGAGGAAAGATTCAGGAGTAGATTATAGTGCAGGGAGGCTGGTAGGAGGGGAGAGAGGTTGACCAAGGTGGAGGGCAGTGGGAGCACTGAGACAGGTGAGCGAATTCAGAAGAGGTGACCTCGAGACAGTGACAACGGTCTGTGGGCCTGGGGGGAAGGGAGGGGCTGGGAAGAGGTCCGGGTGGGCGATGGTGCCATTAGCTGAGATAGCCTCTCCCCTTTTAAAATCTGTTTCCCAGCCCTGGCTGCATGTTAAGAGTCCTTAAAATCATTAGAGCTTTAATATTTAAAATACCCATATTTAGGCCTCATCCCTACCAATCAGACTCCCAGGGTGAGGCCCAGCTATTGGTGCTTGTAAGAGGCTCTCCCATGCAGCTGGCCTCGTACCTCTCCTGGGAGACCTGTCATGGCCTCCTAGGCATCACTCCTCCCTGCTGTGTATCCCTGTGTCTCCCTGTTATTGCCCTCCCATCCATATTTACCAGCAGTTGAGCTCACTGAGAACAATTCGAAGAGTGTGCATTCCCAGAGAGGCTGGCTGGACTTGGTCTTGGCCTTTGGGAATATTTGTGGAAGACTGTCATAGCACCAGGCTCACATAGAATGTGAGCATTCCAGACAATTACGTGGTGAGAATTCACTGACCAAATTCTTTGGGATAAAGCTGCTTTGTTCAAATCAGGTCTGTGCACCAAGAGGAGGCCCGGGAAAAGGCAGTGAGGCTGTGTCTGGTGGAGTCTGGGGGAGGGGGCAGGGGGCAGCTCTGAGCCAGGCTGGGGTCCAGACACTTCTGGGATCACGTGGCCCTGTCGCCGAGGCTTCTCCACGATAGGGGTTGGGGGAGGATAAGGCAAAGAGTAAGAGGCTGCCTGGCATTTTGCTTCTTGAGAAGAAGCATAGAAAGAGTAAGGTTGGGGCAGAGAGGAAATCTTTATCCGAAGGCAGTGCTTCTCAAACTTTTGTGTGCATATGAATCACCTTGTAAAAATGTGGACTCAGAATCAGCAGGTGGGGCTCCCCAATACTGTGTCACCCACACATGCTCCAGTGATGCCAGCGCGGCTGGCCACGGACCTCACGTAGAGGAGCAAGGACTTAGAGTATCTCGATGTTTCTATATGATTTTAAAATCACTTGGGCGTTTAGAGAACAGAGGATTTTAAAAGAGGGTCTTTAAAACGTTACCCTTTCAAGCTAGTTTCTGAAAAACCTGTTAGAAAAAATTTTTTTAGAAAGGAAACTAAAAAAATGTATGAAGTATATGTACTAATTAAAAAAAAAATTTATGCCCCTTTCCTGGGGATTTTTGAGATCGGAATTGAATTTTCCTATTGGTGAAATAACTTACATGTGATATCAGGGGAGGTGGGAAGGGATGCTGGCTCCTTAAATGTCTCTTCTACCAGCACATCAATGCTTAATATTCCTTTAACGGTGGGTGAGCCTTTCGTTTTACAAGAAAGGTTGGCCCCAGATAGTTCATTCAGGCTAAGGTGTGAATGGCAACAGAGGACAGTTTCTTGTGCACAGATTTTGCTGGGGGTGGGAAAGAGGAGGAGATGGGGGGAGAAGGAGGAAGAGAAGGTGGTGGAAAAAGAGGGGGAGGGAGAGAGAGGAAAAGGGAGGAAGGAGAGGGAGAAGAAAATGAGGACATTTGAAAACACCGATTAGTCATAGAGGGTACATATGGTAGCGTAGAATTAGAAAGAGAAGTGAGCATGGTGGAGGGTCAGTTAACAAATGTATCTGTCTCCACTTTCCCAGTTTTACCAATTTTTAAATATGACTCGCCTTTACTTTTTTCTTTGCTTTCTCTTCAGCACATTGGTTGTTCTCTCCTCCTCCACTACTTGTGTCATCCTTCTATCATTCATTCCCTCCAGCTCTCACCAATTCAGTTTCACGTGTGAAATATTTTGGTTCAAGAGGGACCCGGTATCTACTAGACCTAAATAGATTTCGTGATTTGCATTCCTGGTCCTTAGAAAGTGATGAGGGACTAATTACTGAAGCCCGAGAGTGCCCCCTGGTGGTCAGTACTGAGATAACATGATTTTCCTCTATCTTGTTCATTCACTTGTAAATTCCACAAATATCCTTTGAGCCCCTAATGTGCCAGGCTTGTGCTAAGGACGGACATGATACTTCTCTTAATGGATATCAAAGTCCAAAGGGAGTGTGAGTTATTAAACACTGTAGAGTATTTAGAGTTTTAAAAGCCAGGAAAAATATGCCAGAAAACTTGAAAGGAAAAACGTTCTCCTTTTACCAGTTTTTTAGAAAAGGGGGTAGAAAGGTTTTGTTTCTAAACCTATTTTTGGAGTACTAGGTCTTCAGCTTGGGTGATTTTCATTGCAAAAGTTCCAAAAGAGTTTCTCTTTAAAATGTGAATATCAATATTCACATCTAATATCAATTAGATCATCTCCAATATCATTTTCAGCTCTATGGGGGTAGAATTCATGGTGCTTTCATTAGCAAAATTATGGTAATTAAATAACAATACTGAATTTATAATAGAATAGCACTGTGCACTTCTAACTATACCACTATAGTATACCACGTCCTAGAGCTCTTATGTGTGCCAACTAGCTTGTTTAATCCTCACAGCAATCCCATAAGGTTTGTGTTGTTATCATCATCATCACCCCCATTTTCAGATGGGGAAACTGAGGCTCAGAGAGATCAAATAACTTGCCAAGGGTCCCCCACCTTTTAAGTAGCAGAGCTGGGATCTGACCCCGGGCCATCTGAGTCCAGTGTTTATGTGCTTAACCACTATGCCATAAAGGACTGAAGACTGCCTGAATTAAGTTTAAATAAACTTATGTATCCTGCAGACAGAAGGCCAGAAAGGCTAATGGACTGTGGACTCTCCCCTGGCTTTGTGTGTGTGTGAACAAAGTTATCACTTGCCTGCAGTGATCTGGGTAGCTTAGAGCACCTCTGAGGCCGCTGTTGTCCTCCCCTACAAGTGTGAGGAAATGCTAATGAGCATCTGTTGGTTAATTGATGGATGAGTTCTCGAGGCCTTTTACAGCCTTAGAATTCTATTAGTCTCTCTACAAGAAACAGGTTGTAAGGAATGAAAGGCAATTTATCTTTTAAGAATTAAGTGAAATCCTTTAAACTCTTGTTTTTGTGCCTAAAGCTATATTCTGATGGAAATGTTCTTTCTTGAGTCGTGTCAGTGGTATAGTAATTTAATCTGGCTTTTGAAATTATTGTCATCTCATACATTTAATTTAAGTAAAGATAGCTGCATGGGATATGTAGATGCTGTGGACTAAAGCAACAGAATCATGGAACATTTATAGAGTTACTATAGTGAAAATATTTTTTACTCCATTGTAACACACACACATAAACACACACACACAGTACCTGACCCATCTTAAAGCTTTTGTGTATATCTGATATCCCTAGGCTGGCACAGGGCCTGGCTTGGCATAGAGTAGATGCTCAATATATGGCAAAGTGAAGTGAAAAGAGATATTGCATTGAAACACTGAAAGTCAGTATGCCCATATTTACACGGTACATTTGTTCCAGTCAAAGCTTTAAGGAGGGTGAGTGGGAATTAGTGTACTGAAAAATAATCCATTCTACTAAAAAAAGAATTCTTGGCCTAGAATATTTTCTGAAATGTAAAAAACTTCATTAAGTTTAACTTTTTAAAAAAATCATAATTCTTTATAATGTGACCTAATTTAGGCTGAAATTTACCTTTGCATTATCTATCAATAAATAGAGTGGTAAGAAAATGAATAAATTAAGAATTACTGTAAGATCTTATTCAGTCTACTTAAGAGAAAGTTTTCTCTCTTTACAGATCTTATGCACATTATAGCCAAATAATGATGCTTAATATAAATATTACTCACCTTTTCATTTAAAAAACTTAGCATACTTTTATTATTCTGAATTAGAATCACCCAATATAAGGCACTCACATATGAACTTGATATAATTCTAAATTTTTCTGATCGCTGTATTGTTGGTCATTGTTTTATTTGAATAATTAAATGAAATATTAAACTTTCTTTTTAAAAAAAGAAACAGCATACTTCTCATTGAAAACATTTTGGGAGTTAACATATATAACTATATAATGATAAAGTTGTGCTTACTTCAAAGCTAGTACTTTAAAAATGCAGGTAGACTTCCCTCCAGTTAGTGCAAAATTGTGAATTTTGATTGTATGTCGTTTCGTGGAATTCACACAACCATAGTGCTAATGGAAATGCTTATTAAAGAGAGGGATACATGCCTCTTATGCTCAAGAGAAATGTTCAATGGCCGTTGAAATACTTTGGCTGACCATTTGATTTTTTTCTTCAAGGTCCTGATCATCCCCATTGTTTGTCATACAAACTAGAACTTGGATCAGACCAAGAAATTCCCTCTGATTGGTATCCATTTGCTACTGTTCAGTTTGGGATTCTTGACACCTGTGCCTCAAGGACAGAGGTCAGGTCTCTGGGGGTGGAGAGTGATGTCCAGCCACAGAAACATGTTCATCAGCGAGCCTGCTACAACATCCAGGTACATCCCGAAGCCCTTGAGTTCAAGTTGGGGCTTCCGAAGCTTTGACCTGATTTGGCTTTAGATATTTGCTTTGCCCTGTTAAGTGACTGTGTGTGTGTATGTGTGTATTTGACCTAGAAAAGAGGGATGGTCAGCAGTGAGCCTAGTTCTTCCCCTCAGTTCTAGAGAATATTGGAAGCCTGAGGACACAGTGCTGTGTACTTAGCTCTCAATGAAAAATGGGGCATTAAAAATAAGTTCACATTTCAGAAGCATATTTATAATAAAGATTTTGTTAGAACAGCATTTCCCAAGGTGTGTTCTATGGAACATATGTCCCATATAATGACCCAAGAAAAAAATAAGTTGGGGAACATCGTACACTAAATTAATGTTGAACAAAGGCTCTGAGAAGTTCTGCAATAAGGAAACTTGTTAAACTTAACTCAGTTTCTCCCAACTCATCAATTATGGAATCTTGTCTCCTGTAAAACACCTATCAATATCTTCTGGAATAGTATTCTGTGGAGCACTCTTTGGGAAATACTGAGTTACTCTATCACCACAATTTTAAATGTTCACCATCAGCTCATCTGCATTCTTGCGCCAGATGAGTTAAAGAGTGACATACACTTGTACAAGTTTGTTCCTAAACTTGCTTTTCCTTCTTATCTTCAGACTTACATATAGAGATAACCTCTGCCACACATTTCCAATAGTGTCTTTTTTTTTAATTAATTAATTTAATTTTGGCTGTGTTGGGTCTTCGTTGCTGTGCGCTGGCTTTCCCGAGTTGCGTCGAGCAGGGGCTACTCTTCGTTGCAGTGTGCAGGCTTCTCACTGTGGTGGCTTCTCTTGTTGCGGAGCACGGCCTCTAGGCCCGCGGGCTCTAGAGCGCAGCCTCAGTAGTTGTGGCGCACTGGCTTAGTTGCTCCGTGGCATGTGGGATCTTCCCGGACCAGGGCTCAAACCCATGTCCCCTGCATGGGCAGGCAGATTCTTAACGACTGCGCCCCAAGGGAAGTCCCCCATAGTATCTTGAAATGGTATGATTATATAAGACATCATTAGCACCAACTGGTGGTTCTATAATATAGTAACCAAGTCTGGATTTTTCTTTATTTTGGACTATCTGTTCAGAAGCCTGTATGTTTGGGTCCAGTGATTTTTATTCTGTTGGTAAAATGAATGATGAATGGGTGCTGTTCTGTGCAGCCCCTTCAGGACTGAAGGACTTATTCCCTCGGCAGCTGGGAATTGCCCTGGATGAAGAAGGATGCCATGCTCCAGGTCACGCCCCCTTCCTGGAGCAGCCTGTGTCCAGTAACTGGTGGATCAGGGGTCTAAAGACCCTTTTACCTCAAGTTGGAATAACCCTGCAGGGCCTTCGTAGTTTCAGCCCTCCCTGGGGATCGGCTGAAGCCTTTACTGTGACTGCTTTGCGGCCCGACTTCTGCCTCTTCCTGTTCTGCTCCCTTCCCTCCCCTCCTTGTCAGGTGTCCTCCCCGGCAGCCCTCCCCAGTAAACTTTCTGCACATCAGTCTCCATCTCAGCATCTGCTTCTTGGGGAACCTGACCTGTAACACTAGGCATCTAAGTATTACATGTGACTGAAATGTGTGTCAGGTGCTCATGGAGATGTCATTTATACTATGTGCTGTTCGTGGGATGTGCCAGTTTCACATAGTTGTAGAGGACCGCTCACAATTATATACCAAAGTCTCTCTAGCTTTAATAGTATTGGTGGCAGTCAGTTTCAAAATGTTATCTTCCATTTAATAAGTATTTATTGAGCAATTTCAAAGCGCCAGCTGCTGCCGTAGATGCTGGGAACACAAAGGTGAACAAAAGACAACCCCCTGTTCTCATAAAGCCTACCTTCTAGTGGCGGAACAAAAAATAATTAGTAAAAGAGCAAATAACATAATTTTAAGTAGTGACAAATTCTAAGAAGAGAGTAAAAGAGGGTCACAGGATAGAGAGGGATGGAGGGCTTCCTTATCTAGAGTGGTCCTGGAGGGCCTCTGTGAGGAAGTGCCGTTTGAGGTGAGATGAAAAAGAAGAGGGGCAGGCAGATGGTTTGGCCCAGCTGTTTACTGTTGTAAACTAGTTTCAGTTAGAGAGATGATTTTGGGTGTGCTCTAAATCTCAGGTGGGCCAGAGGCTGGATATATGATACTCGGGGGCATCTTTGATCGCATGTCTAGCCAGATTTGTAAATGTCTTATCAGTATATGTAGTCTGTATACATTTTATAAAACCTGTGTCTGACTTGGAAGAAAGTTTGTCCTCTTCCAGATCTGACCCTAGAAGGGAAGGATTTGGGAGACTCTGTTGTCCCAAAAGAGAGCAGTGTGCTTCACTTGGGAACGGGCACGACAGGGTAGAGGGGCTGTGTTTGTGTCCAAAGGATGAGGTGGCTAGAGTCCTTGCCTCATTTACAAATGAGGACTGAAGAGATGTTGTGCTCTGTTGCATTTGCTAATGCTGCCCCTGTTTTGCTTTTGCATGACAGGTTGAAATAGAAAAGAAGTGGATTAAAATCGATGGAGAAGACCCAGATAAAGCTGGTGACTGCGTAACTCAGTAGGAGTAGCAAGAGTCAGTGATGACGACCCACTTTCCAAATACGTAATTCACAGAAACCACACAAAGTTCTGCTACTGTAGAGTGGAAATGACAGGTCCAGTGGTTACGTTTAGAGAAGTTTAGACCTGCAACCGAACCGTCTGTACTTTATGCTTTTGATATGTTTGTGCCCTGGGGGTGTGATCTAAAATGTGTCTATAATTTTCATGATGTTTTTGTTTCCTAGTGTAACTCAAAGGCGCTATTATTGTGACCTGACAGCCACTTGGCCGAAGCATTTTTGATTTTTGATTACTTGGTGGCTGATTGTTTTGCCCTCTGGGTTACCTAGGGCCATAGTTATTATCCTCCAGCCCCTACCTCTTCTTATTGCGCTAGCACTAGTACTAGAGGACGAGGCAGTCAAAGGAGACGTAAACCGAAGTACTTAATTTTCCCTCTTGCTCTTGTCTGAAACGTGGTTAGTTGTAGGATGATGTTGAAACCACAGGCTAACATGGAGATGTGGGACTATCTCTGACTCTGAATTATTTATCTTCCTGTCCTATTACCACACTGGTGAGTAACCATCAGCTGTATTCGGTACCTATCTTTCACCCACGGTATCATTATTTTCAAAATACATTTGTATTCTGGTGTGTGCTGCAAAGAAGCTAGTTCTGTTGATATACATATTTCAGTACAAATCACTAAGACATATTGCCCTTTGCTTGGAGAGATTCCTTTCAAAATGGAATCCCAGTATTGGACACTAGTTAAAATATTTATGTATGTTAAAAATGAATTTTTAAAGTTCATGAATATTGTTTCCCAGAAGTGCAGACTCTAAGAATGTATTTTGATAAAGTATTTTTTTTTGTAATTAACACAAGCTTCTCTTGAGTAGAAGTCTAAATCATATTATGATTATTTTATGTTAGCTCTGCTATCGTGCTGTTTATGCTAATTCTGCTTAATTTAGGGTAATTTTCTTTAAAAGGTGAGCGAAGTGAAAGACACTAGATTATTTTATCTACGTTTCTAAGAAGTGATCTTTCTCTTCTTCAAAGCCAGGTAAATGTTTGTTTTTTAATGAAAAGCCAATGGCATTAGCAGTTATAATTCTGTTTATAATTTCCTTTCAGTGTTTATAGTGAAAGGTCAGACTTTTAAATTTAGGAAATCTATATTCTAGGTATTCTTTTCAGTCAGAAAAACATGTGGAAAAAACATGTGGTATTAATGTACCTTCAATTTATGTTGATCCTTAAATATGATTAGTGGGTATTTTTCTTTATTTACTAGATTTGTTTTGAGTCAAAACTGATATAATAGCGTTCTTCCAAACAACATTATTTGCTGGCCCACAGAGTTTGTCTCATACATTTTATTTAATGTTACATTACATTCATTATAATCTGTTAAAAAATGCAGATTTTATAAAACAAACATTTATGATCTGTATCAATCAGCAGATTTAATGCTTTTCATTATTTTACTGTAAAGGCAAAGAATGCAGAAGTTGACTGTTGAAATGAATTGGTATTGCTCTTTTTAACTTCAGCTGATGTATTGCTCATAATATCATATGCTTGAGACTCACTGTTGACGTATAGGAGGGCAAATCTATGTGCGCGTCATTTAAAAAAAATTCCACCATCCGGCCTCATCATCTGGTGTGGCACATTCTGGAGTGACTTCAATCTGCTCAGAACAAATATGGAGGCGGGCCGAACCTGATGCTGCTCCATGATACCAGGGGCGATAGCTGGGTTAATTGCTGCGGGTCCTGGCAGATCTGTTTTATGGCGTCCTGCCTATAAAGAACTCAGAGTCTGATTCAGATGAACTTGATGAATATTTACACCTCAAAGTAATTTCAGCACAGGGTTCAATTAATCACTCCTTAGGCTTCACAGGTTGCCAGTATGTGTGGGGACCTCACTGCTGGGGTCATTTATTCACCAGCCCTTCAGCCTTCAGGAACGTCTCAAGATTCAGTGCTGGAAAGGTAACAAAAGGCTGACTGAAGCCCAAGTGAGTTTCTGCAGCAATGCAAAGGTTGATGGCAGGAACAGCGGGGTGCTGCAGCTTAACTGTTCATTTGCACATCTATTAGGATCCTTAAATATTCATTACTTAACGTTAAATTAACATACCGTGTCTGGTGGAGAGGCTTCTTAATACAATTCTTCTGACCTCAGAAATGGCAGAAGGTCAAATGTGATCCCGATGCTCTAAGTGAAAAATCAGGTAGGGTCCGCTTAGACTTACCAATTAAGAAGTAGAATCTCCTTTGCCAGAAAGTAAATGATGATCTTCAAAACAACAACAATAAAAACTCCTGCTTTTAAGGTAGGGAATGGAGGAAGGAAGTGAATGAAGGAGGAACTACTCCTTTCTAGCATTTTAATTTAGGTAATTTAGATCAATGCTTTATAAGTTTGACCCCCTTGGGGTCATTTGTTTAACTGACACAATGGCAGACTTCCAAGGAGTTGGCCAGTTTGGGATGAATTGTTCTGCTCTAATTGGTTTGGCCTGGTTGCCTTACCAGTCAAAGGATCGTATTAGCTGCGTAAATGAATTCATGGCTTGATGGTTGGTTACCTGATCAGTTTACAGATCTGAATTTAAGGACATTTCCTTTTTTTATGGGGATAGAAATAGTTTATCCATTAAAAAAAGTATGGGAAAAAACCCTTCCTAGCATAAATAAAGGCTGGCATTTTTTTTTTTTTTTTTTTTTGCTGTGCGCGGGCCTCTCACTGTTGTGGCCTCTCCCGTTGTGGAGCACAGGCTCCGGACGCACAAGCCCAGCGGCCATGGCTCACGGGCCCAGCCGCTCCGCGGCATGTGGGATCCTCCCGGACCGGGGCACGAACCTGTGTCCCCTGCATCGGCAGGCGGACTCTCAACCACTGCGCCACCAGGGAAGCCCAAGGCTGGCATTTTTTGACCTGATTTATATATTAAACAGTTCTAGGGTTTTAGTTCCCTTCATTCAGGGTCTGTGCTTTCGATATAGCCCTTCTTCTCTTATAAATTATGTCAGAAGGCCTTCCTTAATAATGACTAAGTATTATTATATCTTATTCAAAATATGATTTTATGTCATCAATACAGATATAAAACAGATTGAGCCTTAATAATCATGTAACGAAGTATTTTGTAGATTGCATATAGATTTTTTAAAATTAAAGATGTATTTCAAATGATTCTTGCTGTGCAATGGACTTATATCTTCTTTTGCAAGGTCTGGGGCAATTTTTTTTAAGGTATGAAATCAATTTCAATAACCTTAACCAATTGACTCTGTCAGGCAAATGTATACCTGCTTCACTATTAAGGACTCAGTGTACATGGCGTCTTGGCACATCCTGGAAAAATAACACAATCAGACTACAATTGGTGATGTTAAAGGATGATTTTTAAAAGAGGATATAATCATTACTCTCATAAATGATATGAGTAGATGCCCAAGATCTTACTTAACTCATTAACTAACACGGGAACTGGTAAGATGTTACAAATGGTTCTAAGGAGAATTCAAAGAGCGGAGACATGTACAGGAAATAAGGAATTCTGAAAAGAATTTACAAATAGATGCAAAGTGGATCTATCCATAGGCCAATATCAATAATCAATTTCCCCTAATTAATTTGCATTTGTATGGACAAAGATCATGTATGTTATTATCAGTTTTCTAAAATTTACAGAGTTGTAAAATAACTCAAAGACAATGAAGGTGTTGATAACCTGGATAAATGAACTAGTTAGTCTTTCACAATTCTTCCCAACGGGGTGAACTTTATCACCAGGAAAATTCTAAGGAACTTTCAAACTTTGGCAACTGGAAATGATGTGCATGTAAAGAAATTTTTTTAAGTTTAGAAAATTATTTTTTTGCAATTTTACAGAATCTATTTAAGATAAAGTGTGTGTGTTTTGGGGGGGCATTAAAGATATGAAGATAAATCAGCTCTAATAAAAACCAACCTAACAACCTCTCCACCCGCCCTTTCATGAGGAAGCTGCCATGTGTTGGAATTCAATTCTTATCTAGCTATATAGTAAAGTTAAATTTCAAAACTGCATCAGGAAATGAAACTTCATAGAGGCCAGATCATTTGGAACTGTTTTAGCCACTACTGAAATTAACAGGGCTTGATTCTCATTGGGCAGGAACAACAAAAAGATTAAGTAACATAAACCAATCCTATTTATAACAAAATTTCTCAAATTCCATCAATCATTTCTTTCCTGTTTTGTCTCAACTTCACCTAGACTCGCCCCCCCCCCCCCTTTGTGTAGACACAAGGTGATTTCACTACATTTTGCTGGGTCTCTTCCAGCCCCTCCCCATTCTCAGCAGCTACTCTACTCCCAGGACCTTTTGTGCTCTTACCCAGGGTCCTAAGGGACAAGGCTATTAAATTGACAAGACGGACAAGGTATTTAATTGAACCATGTGAAACTGACAATATTTAACCATTCTTGATGGCAATTTCATGGCGCTCAACCTGATTGCCTGCATATTTCCCCAGTTTATACTGAAACAAAAGATTTTTGCTATAATTGTTAATAAGATCCTGCTTAGACCTGGCATCTAAACACGAATTTGTCAATTTTTAAAGCAAGACAGAATTGCTAGCCAGAAAGCAAATAGGTGAGTTACAAAAACTACCTTAGATAAAAGCTCCAGGTGATTTTATGCCTTAAAATCATGTCCTGTCTGTAGGAGAACAGATTAGACGAGTTGCCCCTTTTTTTTTTTTAAAGATTAAAGTTCATTTCTATGAGACTGCCTAGAGAAGAAATGCAAATCACCGCTATACTTCGGGGACTGCAACATTTCCCTCATCTTCGCCTCATCTATCTGCTCCAGAAAAGCCGTACAAACCTCAGGTGGGAGGATAGCATATTTAAATAATATGATTGTGTGTGTTGACATTTTCCTGAAAAGCCCATTTTTGTACTATCCAGAATTGCTGTGAATTCCCTGTAATACAATTTGCGGTATTATCTTGAAACAGAAGAGGGCGCTCGCAGGCAAGCTGCTGCTACCCAGAATGAGAAACAGCGTTTGAATTTGATGGTGCTTGTATTGCGATTAATAAAAGATCTTGGGGGCATTTTGTAAAGCATTTTCAAAGCATTGTGAATCCAGTGGAGTATAATTAAAATTAATGCAATAGGCAAACACTCTAAAGTATTCCTAATGCCTTGTCTAAAAAGGCTGTTAAATACAATTTTACACATCCCGAAGATTTAAATACCATACTTATCTCTAAACATTTGTAAGTACTAAAGAGATAGAAAAATAGTGCCTTTCTTCTGAACACATTTCAAACAAACTTTTTCTGATGAGAATTAATAAACTCTAAATCTGCTTACTTTGAAAGATGTATAACATATTACAATGAATCTATCACGTTCAGCTTCTGAGCTTCCAGGTACATATATCAAGATCGATGTGGTCTCTGAAGAGCTCCAGCCCAGGATTGTACTTTCAGGCTCTGAAGTAAGAACAAGCTATGTGCTTTCTGGAGAATATTCCATGCCACCTTGACTCGGGGATAAGACTTTACCCTGTTTAGTTCTCTGAAATCAATAATGAGCATTGTCTTTTCAAGATGGGCTCTGTCTTTCTCTCAGAAATCTTTCTGGGTAGATGATGTCATTCCCTTATAAAGCCTGTTAGAATGACGTGTTTCCAAAAACCTCAGAGCATGAGTAAGTCTATGAATGTGGCTAAACATTTGAGGCCTTCCTGAAGCTGTCTTCCACACTCTGAAGTACAGAAGGCTTGTTTAAGACATTGGGTGCCTTAAGTGGTGACTTTGAATCACCTCAAAATGTTATGTGACCATTGCTCCAATTAATTGTCTTGCTAATTCTAATGTTTACTGCATGTCTACTAAGTACCTGCATTTTTCTAGGCACTGGGGATAAACAATCACAGAAACAGTAAGTTCCTGTTCTTGTAAAGGATATGTAATAGTGGGGGAAGTGAGACAATAAACTAGTATCAGGCTGTGATCATTGCTATGTAGGGAAAAAAAAAAAAAGCAACAGAGTGGCAGAGAATGCCCTTTTAGATAGGTTGGTCAGGAAGGTCCTGTCTGATGAGATGACACTCTAGCAGAGACCTGAAAGAAATAAGAGTGTGTCCAGCAGAGGGAACTTCTAGTGCAAAGGCACTGCAGTCAAGGTGTGCTTAGCCTGTCAGAGGAACACCAAGGAGGCAGGTGGCTATAAGGTGGCCAGGGCAGAGTGAGCAAGGAGGATGGTTGGGGGAGGAATCAGAGAGGTTGTGGGTAGGTGAGGGAAGCAGGTCAGTAGGCCTCAATGGGCTATGGGAAGGACTTTGTGTGAGACGCAAACCACTGGAAGGGTTTGTGTGGAGGAGTGACATAAGCTGAATTACATGTTAAGATGGTTCCATGGACATAGAAGCGGGGCAATGAGAGAAGCAGAGAGAGCAGTTAGGAGGCTACTGCAATAACCCAGGTGAGAGGTGATGGTGACTAGGGTGGGAGATGAAAAATGGTTGGACTCAGAACATGTTTGAAATACAGAACTAACAGTGTGTGCTGATGGATTGGATTGGATTCCCAGAGTGAGGGAAAGAAGGAAACCAAAACTGACTCCCGGAGTTTTGGCTGAGCAGCTACAAAATGGAGCTGTCTTTTACGGAGAAGGGGAAGACTGTTAGGAGAAAGTTTGAGGAGAGAGATCAGAAATTCAGGTTTGGATGTGGTAACTCTGGGATGCCTATTAGATATCCAGTTGGAGACAGTAAGTAACCACTGGCTGTATAAGGAGGGACAGAGGTCTGGGCTAGGGATGTGACTTTTAGAGATATCAGTACTTAAAGCTGTGAGACTGGATGGGATCACCTAGGAGTGAATATAAAGAGTGGAAGTGGTCTGAGAACTGACCCTTCGCATTCTCTAAAGTTCAGAGGTCAGGAAAGTGAGGATGATCCCATAAAGGAGACTTGGGAAGAGTAGCTCACTTGAGTAAGTGTAATCAGCTCCTTCAAATTCTGCTTATAGGATAAGATGAGGACTAAGAATTGACCATTGAATTTAGCAACATGGAGAACATCGGTGAACTTGACAGACAGCTCAAGTGCATGTGGAGACCGTGAGTAGATGGCTTTTGGGGGGAGCTTTGCTGCAAATATGAACTTTGGGACAGTAGCTGGTGAGGATGAGATCTTTTTTAACATCCCTTCAACCCTTGAGACCTAAGTCTTGGCTTTGGTCTTTACTAGTGTCTCTCCATTATTATTATTTTTTAACCTTACTGATGTTGACTCTTGCTAAAAATTTCCTCCTCTTTCTCACTGTCAGCACTTATAGAAAATGATTCCTTGTCATCTTTCAATCCCATGTCATCTGAATCTTGTATCATTTATATCTTCAGATGTGCCTATTTCTTCAGTTTTCATTAACTGTATGTGTGGTGTTGAAGGTATTATATACTTCAATATAAATTCAGCCATTGCTTCAATTGTCTCTTGTTTTGCTTTTAAATATTTTCTTGATTGAACTCTACTGGTCAATGTCATTTCATGTTGATGTGGTGAACACCTGCAAATTCCTCCAAGTTCCTAGAGGACAAAATATACATAACTATTTTTTGTTTGTTTGTTTTTGGCTGCGTCAGGCCTTTGTTACGGCATGTGAGTTCTTAGGTTGCGACGTGCTGGCATCTCCCTAGTTGTGCTGCGTGGGCTCTGTAGTTTGCGGCATGCAGGCTCTCTAGTTGAGGAGCAGGGACTCAGTAGTTGTGGCGCACGGGCTTAGTTGCCCCGTGGCATGTGGGATCTTAGTTCCCCGACGAGCGATTGAATCTGCGTCCCCTGCGTTGGAAGGTGGTTTCTTTACCACTGGACCACCAGGGATGTCCCATACACAACTATTCATTTAGTAGTTTTTATATTTACCTAAGAGTTTGTACCTTGATTCTTTGTTATAGTCTGGTATAATAATACTCTATGTCAATGTAACGAATAAATGAACTTTAGTGAAATTAAAACATTTGGAAAAAGTACAATTTAAGTAGCTGCTGATGTAATGTTTTATTTTCTTGATTCCTTCTTTAGTTTTAAAACAATTAATGATTAAAATAGAAGAATAAATGTCCATTTAAAATATATTATTATTCAAATACAGTATTTCATGTGTAAAGTAACCAAACAAAACTACTACATCTTGCCACTCATACTCTGCTACACTCTTTTAAAGACACAAATAGCAACTCCAAGTGGTCACATAGAATGACAAAACTGAAGTGACTCAGGTTCTATTTCTTCATATTTATGATCATTGTTTATTTTGAATCTATGATTCAAACCCAGGAATACGTAGTACCAAAGGGGATGGAGACAAGAATTGTGCCTGAAGCAAGTTTGAACAATTCTGGACCATTATGTATTCCCATAACAAATATGTGTATCTAAGTCCACATGTGTCCTGGTCCAACTGTGTAACTGGGAGTTTTCCAAATTAACTTCTGTGTAGAACACAGTGTTTATTAAATGTTGAGTTTATTAAATGTTAAGAAATTAAAATGTGCCAATGAAAAAAAAATGTGCCAATTTGAAGCTTACATATGCATTATTAAAACAACAGTAATTATAGCAACTGTTTAGAACACTATGCCAATAAAAAAGTTGGGGAGGGGGGCATTTTAGCTCAGACGTTGCTTAGAACTGTCAGCACATGGTGATAATAGAAAGCAGATTTTTATGGGAATTCCCTGGCAGTCCAGTGGTTAGGGCTCTGCACTTCCACTGCAGGGAGCATGGGTTCAATCCCTTGTTGGGGAACTGAGATCCTGCAAGTGGCATGGTCAAAAAAAAAGAGAGAGAGACTTTTAGTCAATTTCCTCATGTATTTAAATTCTCTACAGACAGTGTGTACCATTATTGCCTGCATCCAGGACTGACTGCCCTCTCCCCACTCCTTGGTATGCATCAGGTGGTGGATATCTCTGCAGGCTAGCAGTGATCAGTTGTGAAAGGAAAACTGATATGGCAGAAGACAGAGAGGGAGAAAATTGCTAGGACCTTATCTCTGAGTAGATCAGAGGGGATGAGATCAGCCAGCAGAGGGCTGATTTAGATAAGGGCGTAAACAGTTCACACATTGCAGTTGGAGGCAAGGCAGAGTTTACGGGTACAGATGCAGGCAGGCCTGTATATCCAAGGTATTATTTCTTAGTTTCTTTTACAGAAATGGCATTGGATTCAGAGCCCTTCCACCCTCCCATAGAGGGTGGGTGTCTATGAATTTCCTTTAAGGACCCTTTATGACCAACTTTGATTTTATTTTCTTGAGTACTTTGGTCATGTCCTTCAATTTATTTGCTCTTTACTGGTATTAATGCTTGAATATCAGCTATGCTGACCCAACAGGCACATTTTTGTGATTTTTGGAACTGAGACTATGAATTCCCTCTAACAGAGAATAAATGTTCTGATTGGGGAAACCCAATTGTGATCAGTGTAGAATTTAGTCTCTTTCTGCTTCTCATCTCTGAGAAAGATGCTGCCGATCTGAGAGTGGCTGCATGGGGGTGGGACATGGCACCCAGTTGCAGCACTTGTCCTTTTCTGTAGGGTTTTGTTTTGATATTTTCACACTGCTCAGAGAGAATTCCACCCAAAGGTCCTCAAGTGCCATGAAAAGGACAAGGAAAGAGCATCTCTGAACGGTGGCGTTGTTAAATGCCAAGAGCCTGCCTCTCCAGTGGATTATTTTGAGACATTGAAATATTTTTCAAAGGCTTTGCTAAGTACTCATTGTGGAAAAGGACAAATTCTATATTAAACTTACACTGGAACCAGAAGTGGCCTTGGGTAAAATTGTGAACTAGATGATGTTTGTCACCTTTTATTACCTTTTCCCCCATCAGTGGGTGCTCCATCCCCTTCCCCTAAAGTCTCTTGGAGTCTTCCCCCTCTCTTCCTCTTTGCCTTATATGACTGACTGCCAGAAAAGGCTATACATTGGTAACTTAGATCTTGTTCTTCTCTGGGGAAATTGCTTCTGCTGCAAGCTTTTCCAACAGAGCTGCTCATTCTTCCTTACCCCACAGACTTCTAACTGCTTCTCTGCTTCCTGTGTGGTCATCCTCCAATCTACCTCCACACTGTAGTCAGTGGAGAACATGCACTCTGGCCCTTACTTACCAGCCAGCCTTAGCTTTGCCAAGATTTCCCTGTTCTCTATCCTCTTGGCCAAACCAAACTGCTGTCATTTCCTCAAACCCACCGCGTTCCCTAGAGGTGTAGACACCCCAAGCTTTGGCTTGTACAGTGCCCTCTCCCTGGAACACCCTTCCTTGCCCCCTTCCTTTGTCTCTTACTCATTCCACAGATCGAAGTTTAGGCATCCTACTCCAGGAAGCCTTCCCTGACTACCCCCATTCAGGTTAGTTGCTCCTCATAAATAATTTTTAGTACTGATCCCATTATATTGTAGATGCTTGTGTATTTCTCTTCCCCCTCCTCCCCAACTAGGATTTCAATTGGGGTGGATCTGTCCACAGTGATTTCCTGTTTTTGGGGAAGAGGCCCAAAATACAGGGGTGGTGGTATCAATGTCCCATTAATCATAAGCTTAGCTAGAGCTTATGATCGATATGTTGGATAAAAAATTTTGAATGAATGAATGATAGGATGAATTTAGATCTATGCACCACTTCTCCTAAACATAGTTGCAATTTAGTCCCTAGTTTTCACCAACAAACAGGCTAGAAATTCCACTTTACAATAGTTTAACAGTATATTCAAATGAATAACATTTTTTTAACATCTTTATTGGAGTATAATTGCTTTACAATGGTGTTAGTTTCTGCTTTATAACAAAGTGAATCAGCTATACATATACATATATCCCCATATCTCCTCCCTCTTGCGTCTCCCTCCCTCCCTCCCACCCTCCCTATCTCACCCCTCTAGGTGGTCACAATGCACCAAGCTGATCTCCCTGTGCTATGCAGCTGCTTCCCACTAGCTATCTCTTTTACATTTGGTAGTGTATATAAGTCCATGCCACTCTCTCTCTTCATCCCAGCTTTACCCTTCCAAATCAGTAACATTTAATGAATGCTTTCCATATTGGAGGTACTATGCTAGGAACTCAGGGGGCATATAATGATGAATAATAGCCTCAGTCCTCAAGAAATTTAAAATCTATCACACTTATAATTACGAATACACTTTTTCTTAATAAACACACACATACATCTTCAAGGGGTTGAAAAGATTAAAATGTCTATTTTAAAATTTGGTTTAAATTTGTTTGTGAAAGCTGCTCAAAGTGAAGAAGAACCTTTAGGCTTTTAGCTCCTACGGTGTGCTAGGGATCAAGTTTTTTCATTTAATACTCAAAATCCAATAAAGTGTTATTTCTGGTTGTGAAATGAGAGTATCTGTCTTTTGTTAAAAGTATTTTGGAACCATTCTGTAACTGCAGAAGGTTTCTTCCTGCACTTGAAATGAGACCAGATACTTAATTTCCTTGACCTGTCCACATAAGGATAAAATGTAACCTTAAATTAAAATGGGGAGTTACTGTTTTATGGGTACAGAGTTTCACTTTGGCAAGATGAAAACAGTTCTGGAGATGATGATGGTGATGGCTGCACAGCAATGTGAGTATACTTAATGCCACCGAACTGTACACTTAAAAATGTTAAGACGGCAAATTTTATGTTATGTGTGTTTTACCACAATTAAAAAGAAATTAGTTCCAACCTAAAGAAGAGAGCCTCCCCTGATACCTTTCAACAGCTTTGTTGAGGGTTAATTTATATATCATAAAATTCACCTGTTTTAAGTGTACAGTTTAATTGTTTTTGGTATAGTCACAGAATTGTACCACCGTCACCACGATCAATTTTAGAACATTTCCATCTCCCCCAAAAGCCTATCTTCAGTCACTCCTCGTTCTCACCCCAGCCCCAGGAAACCACTAATCTAATTTCTGTCTATGTATATTTGCCTTTTCTGGATATTTCATAAAAATAGAATTTTATAGTATAGGGCTTCCTTGGTGGCGCAGTGGTTGAGAATCTGCCTGCTAATGCAGGGGACACGGGTTCGAGCCCTGGTCTGGGAGGATCCCACATGCCGCAGAGCAGCTAGGCCCGTGAGCCACAACTACTGAGCCTGCGCGTCTGGAGCCTGTGCTCTGCAAAAAGAGAGGCCGTGACAGTGAGAGGCCCGTGCACCACGATGAAGAGTGGCCCCCACTTGCCGCAACTAGAGAAAGCCCTCGCACAGAGACAAAGACCCAACACAGCAAAAATAAATAAATTAATTAATAAACTCCTACCCCCAACATCTTCTTTATATATATATATATATATATATATATATATATAAAATATAGGCATTTTGTCTCTGGCTTCTTTCACTTAGTATGTTTTTGAGGTTCATCCATGTTGCTCATCCAGGTTCATGCATGTATCAATACTTCATTCCTTTTTATTGTCAAATAGTATTCCATTGTATGGCTATATCACATTTTTAAAAATATTTATTTATTTATTTTTGGCTGCATTGGGTCTTCGTTGCTGCGCGCGGGCTTTCTCTAGTTGTGGCGAGCCGGGGCTACTCTTCCTTGGGGTGCGCGGCTTCTCGTTGCGGTGGCTTCTCTTGTTGCGGAGCACGGGCTCTAGGTGCATGGGCTTCAGTAGCTGTGGCACACGGGCTTAGTTGCTCTGCGGCATGTGGGATCTTCCCAGACCAGGGCTCGAACCCGTGTCCCCTGCATTGGCAGGCAGATTCTTAACCACTGTGCCACCAGGGAAGTCCCTATACCTCATTTTATTTACCCATTCATCCCTTGGTGGACATTTGGGTTTTCCCCACCTTTTCACTATCATCAATAGCTCTGCTACAAACATTCATGTTCAGGTATTTGTGTCAACATATATTTTCATTTCTCTTGGGTATGAGTGGAATAGCTGGGTCATATGGTAAATTTATACTTACCTTTTCAAGAAACTGCAAAATTGTTTTCCAAAGTAGCTGCACCATTTTACACTTTCTTCACATTCTTGCCAACACTGGTTTGTGCCTTTTTGGTTTCTGTTTGTTCCCTCTGTTCTTTACTTCTCTTTTCTTTTTCTTTTTTTCTGCCTTCCTGTTGGTTACTTATACATTTTTTTAGAATGCCATTTTGATTTATCTATAGTATTTTTGAGTGTATTTCTTTGTGTAGCATTTTTTTTAGTGGTTGCTCTAGGTATTACATTATACATGCATAACTTATCATAGTCAACATTTTTACCAGTTCCAGTGAATTGAAGAAACCGTGTTTTCCTTTATCCTCCCCCACTGATAATAGAATTTGAGAACCACATGAGGCAGTATTACAATTTTTGCTTCAACTGTCATACACACTAGCAAACTCAAAAGAAGAAAAGTCTACTATATTTACATATATTTTTACTTTTCATTCTTCTTCCTGATATTCCTCCTTTTTATCATTTCCTTTCTATTTCAAAACTTCCTTTAGCCATCCTTTTAGGGTAGTTTTGCTGGTGATAAGTTATCTTAGTTTTCTTTCATCTGAGAATGTTTTGATTTTCCCTTTATTTCCTGAATAATATTACCACTGCGTATGGTATTCTGAGTTGATGGTTCTTTTCTTTTAGCACTTTTCTTTCAGGCCTCTTCCTTCTGGCCTCCATGGTTTCTGACAAGAAATCCACTTACATCTGAATTGACTGTTTTCTCTCTGTTGTTCAAATTGGGTTATTTCTATGGTTCTATCTTCAAGTTCACTGATTCTTTCCTTTCTCATTTCCATTCTACTGTTGAGCCCTGCACTAGTGTCCTAGGGCTGCCATAACAACCTACCATAAACTGGGTAGTTTAAAATAACAGAAATTTATTGTCCTAAGTTTGAAGTTTGGCTAGAAGTTTGAAATCAAGGTGTTGATAGAGCCATACTACCTCTGAAACTTGTAGGGGAGAATTCCTTCCTTGTCTCCTCTAGCTTCTGGTGTTTGCCAATAATCCTTGGTGTTCCTTGGCTTGTAGATGCGTCACTCCAATCTCTGCCTCTGTTCTCACATGGCTGTCTTTCTGTCTATCTTTGTCCTTTTCTTATAAGGACATCAGTCATATTGGATTAGGGGCCCATCCTACTACAGTATGATCTCATCTTAACTAATTATATCTGCAATGATTCTATTTCCAAATAAGGTCACATTCTGAAGTGCTGGGAGTTAGGACTTCAAAATACCTTTTTAGGGGGGACATAATTCAATCCATAACAAGCCTATCCATTGAACTTTTTATTTTGGTTATTGTATTTTCAGTTATAAAATATCCATCCGGTTCTTCTTTATATCTTCTGTTTCTTTGCTGAGACTTTCTATTTTTTCATTTGTTTAAAGCGCCCGTTAAATTGCTTGCTTAATTGCTCATTAAAGCAGTTTTATGAAGGCTAGATTCTTGTCAGATAATTCCAACCTCTTAGTCATCTCTGTGTTGGTGTCAATTGTCTTTTCTCATTCAAGTAGAGATTTTCCTGGTTCTTGGTGTAACAAATGATTTTCAATTGCATCCTGGACATTTTGGTTATTAGGAGACTCTGGATCTTGTTTAAATCTTCTATTTTAGTAGGTCTCCTCTGACACAGGTCCAGTAGGGGAAAGTGAAAGTACCCACTTGCTACTGCCAAGGTTTCCAGGCCTTATTTCTGGCTCAGCCTCTGTTGACAGCCCAAGGGAGGAGGGTCTCCTCGTGACAGTTGGGTAGGGTAGGGGTTCAGGCCCCCCACCTGGCTTCCACTGACATCGCGCTGGTTGACGCAGGGAAGGGGACCTTGTAACTCCTTCTCACATGGCCCCCACGGACACTGCAGGGGGAGGTCTCAATATCACCCAGCAGGAATGAAGGTCTTGGTCTTCTCTGACACAACCCTAGTGGCTGGTGGGGATGCCTCATCATAGCTGGGCTGGGGAGACGAGTCCAGGCATCCCAGGTGGCCTCCAGTGACATTGTGGGGATGGCTGCACCTCGTTACAGCTGGGCAAGCGTGGAAGTTTAAACTCCCTACTCTGCCTTTGCTGACGGCTCTGGGGTGGGGCTGCTTTTTTTCTGTGGCGTTTGAAGTAGAGCAGATATTGTCTAAAAGTTTCCTGTCTTGCTGCCCCTTTTCTGGTCCTTAGCTTGAGAAAAAAGGCTTTTGTTCTTTTTGGTCTGTGACCTTTGATGTTTCCGGGTTTGCAAGCTTCACCAGTACCCAGGCTGGTATAGGTGAGGCAAAAAGAAAACAAGGGGATTTACTGCTGTGTCTTTCTTTGGGTTGTGAGGTCCCTAACTGTCTATGCTCTTCTCTCCACCTTTCAGAGTCTTCTTATCTTTGTTTTATGTATAATATCCAGAGATTTTTTTAGCTGTGCTTAGCAAAAGGAATAGGAAGGAGCGTGTCTACTCCATGTTGTCCCTGCCTCTCCTGATATTTGAAGCATCTAGAATAATATAGAATATTCAAGATGCTACCTTTACATCTTACAAAATGAGACCAATTAGGAAAGAAGATAAGTACACTTACTGTGGGAACAAAGCTGGTTGGTTCTTTCCAGGTCATAGCCTTAAGTTCAATTTATTGGTCTTTACCTCCATCTTCTCTAAGTAGAAATTTAGGTTGGAAAATTCACTGGAGACAACAGACATTATTCTTGCTAATATTTCATGTTCACATTTGATTATACACATTGTGATTAAAGAAATGAAAATGGAATAATTTGTTAGCTTGGAAATTACTGAATTCTTATCAAGACCCCATGAGAATGTTGAAAAGTAGCCATAGGGAAAACTGTGTTTGAAGTCATCCTTCACACTTTCCTTGAGTTAATTATAGTCACTCATTTTCATATGCACACAATGTATACATCTCTTTAATATTAAAACATTTGAAAATAGGTAGTAATGTGAACATTAACAGTGTTCCACTGTGTGATAAGGTCACCAGTTGGCCATCGCACTGTGTCACATGGTCATTTTAACTGAAATCCTATTGGGGGAGCGGGGAGGGATTCATCGTGGTGGAATTGTATCTGATGTTCAAATAATGTAAGTTGATTTTAGAGTTGTATTAGAAAATGGAAAATGTTATAAAAGTGCAGAGTATAAACAAATCAGAACTACTAACATTGCAGCCATTTCAAAGTTACAAGGTGAGGTAGAGATTATGTGGATTTTCATTTCCTGAATGATGTGAAGGATGAAACAGAGGCAGAGAAACACAGTACTGCTGGGTTTAGTGCATTGGGTGAAAAACGTTCAGAAACTAATAGTGAATATTTGCTGCCTTAAGGCATATGCTCATAGCCTAACTTGTATTTTTCATTACTGATAAATATATTATTTAGAGTCTAGAGTTACTGAAATGCTCTGCATTTGACTGTAAAATTTAATACGTAAAAGATAATGGGCTGTCTCTAAAATACATTTTTAAAAACATTCTTATTCAGAGAAAGGACTTCATAGATATGGCCTTTTCTCACAATAAACAAAGAGAAGTTTTTTTCTTTACTTTTATAATATCACTGAAACCTCTAGGCAAAAGTAATATGAACTTACAGAATGCAGAGAAATTAATCTGATTATTAAGATTTGCTTAAATGTTACAAAACTAGTGTTGATTACAAATGATATGTTAAATAGATATTATAGCCTCTAAACAAAACAGGAGAAAATGAAAATCTGATGCTCTGAACTGTGATGGGCAATTGGGGAAGAGCTTTATATTTTGCCACAGGTGTAATTTCAAAAACTGTGTACTCAAAGACAGACCAAAGCTCAGCATTCCTTTCTTATTCTCTAATTACTAACGTAAAAAAAAAAAGTTACTGTAAAATTGCCTCACTGAGGCTTTGGGATCTTGAAATTTCAATTTTAGCATCAAAAGTCTTTTGTGTATGCAACACACTTCCCCTCTGAGTTTGAAAAACTGACAAAAGAAATGTGATCATTACATGACTACAACAGTCTGCTTGTTTGATGATAACCTGGGGTCAACACTATCAAATATCAGCCTATAAAGATTCCTTTACATACTTTTCAAATGCTCTTGTGACTGATGAGGGTACTCAGGAAAGCTTAAATGCTGAGATTACAATGAGGAAAAACCAAGCCTTCACTAGGCACAGTCCGATCAGAGAATGGGTCCTGTATTAGTTATCCCATTTTGTGTAACAAATTATCCCCAAACTTAACTGCTTAAAATGACAAATATTTATTATCTCACACAGTTTCCGGTTCAGAGTCTCTCAAAGGGATGCAGACCAGTCAGGGCTGCAATCATCTGACAGCCCAAATGGGGAGGCATCAATTTCCAACAGGGATCCCTGTTGGCTATGGGCTGGAGTCTTCGTTCCTTGCCACCTGGGCCTCTCCATAGGCGGAGTGCTTGACTGTCCTCACAACATGACAGCTGTCTTCTCCCAAGTGAGTGATCTGAAGGAATCCCAAGGAAGGAAGCCACAGTCATTTATAACCTAATCTTAGAAGTGATACATCATTACTTCTGCTTTTCTGTTGGTCACCCAGACAAACCGTGCTACAGTGTGGGAGGGGAGAACACAAGGTTGCGAATACTAGGAGGTAAGGATCTTTGGGGGCCATCTTGGAAGCTGGCTATCTCAGGTCGAGAGCAGATTTGCAATTTGGATTCACCTGGAATGTAGGTTAAAGTATACCTCCTCTAAAAGCCATTGTCTATTACTGGGAAGAAACTATATCTTAGTCTACTAGTGACCATGCAGACAGACCACCAGGGGCAAATGGAAAGTTACTGACATTTCTCTGCCAGTTACATAACCTCTTGGCAACCTGAGTCTACTAAGTATACTAAGAAACAACAGTTCAACTCAGTCACACTTTTTATGGTCCAAATTTAATTTGAAAAGTATGTATGATCTATAGTATAGCCCTGAGAAGGATAAAATCTATAATGAAGTAATATAAAACAGTATGCTGTCCCCAAAAGTTAGGTGATTACTAATCCTATGCATTTAGGAATAAAGTTTTAAAACTTGGCTATGAAAAAGATGAAAAATGAGATTTTTTGGCAATAAGCTGAATAATTGAATTTTTATGATATCAGTAGGAATCAATGACTGCTTTTAGCTTTCTGTTTTGGGTGTAAGTTAAGTCACTTTGAATACTTCTGGTAGTAAATTGCCAGGTAGAGATACAATCATTAAAAAGTACTATGTAACATTCTTGGCTTTTTGTAAAAGAAATTTCAGATAGTTTTCAATTTAGGAAAGTCTTCTAAAGGGCTTCATATAAATTAGCTTCTTGAAACTCACAAACTATAAGGTACCTGGCCCAGGCAAAGCAAATACAGAATGGTCAGATATAAATAGCTTTACTGAACTTACATGCACAAATAAATAAATAAACAGCCAATTTTAAACCTGATAGGATTTTTAATCATTCAGTAACTTAGCCATCTGGTTAGGTCAGGATCTATCTGCAGGCTAGAAAGGCTGTTTTAAAAGGCAGAGTAGTGGCAATAAATGACTTGTTCCCTTATCTAACCCTCCAGGTTATCTGTGCTTACATCTACCCTCAGCCCTAGGCAAGGTATGCCCCTAGATGCTCTACCCTTCAGGGGAAGGAGGGAATTATTACAGGTCAAGAGTGTCATTTCTGCCTGAGGAGGAAAAGGAGCCTGGGTGGTATTGGGGTGCTGACTTTATCAGTGGTTCTCCAACTTGGCTGCATAATAGAATCAGAGTCTCTGGGGTGAGACTCAGGTGCCAAACCTTTATTAAGCTCCCCAGGTGATTTCAGTGTGCAGCCAAAGCTGAAAATCTTTGCTTTGGGACAAAGAGTCTCATTGAAGTGCCCATCAGAATCACCTGGAGAGCATGTTAAAGTTACAGAAGGCTAGGTCCCAGCCTCAGAGTTTCTGATTCAGTAGGTCTGGGGAGGGACCCAATAATTTGCATTTTTAACAGGTTTCCAGATGAAGCTGATGTTGCTGTTGTACACTTTGAGAACCAATCTTAGAAGAGTTTGACTCTTATTATATACTGGAGTTCAGCTGTGACTGGGGCGTAAGGGGAGGAATGAAAATTGGCAGAAGGAGAGGACAGATACCACTAGCTCCCCTCTTCTCAAAGGTAAAGTGAACTGGGATCTACCGCTGCATTGCTCATCCCCTATTTTCTTAGCCTTTATTTTATAGATTGAGAAAATAAAGGCTCTTCAAGGGTCATGTGAACGGCCCAAAGTTGGTTACACCAGAGTTAACCACCCCGTTTTATCTGGTCTCTTTGCACTTTCAGGTCAACCTCTTAACTGCCTCTGCAGCGCGACTCCACTTAGCCCTCATCATTAACCTTTCTCTCCTCCCCTGCCCCGCCCCCAGCGTCCTGACGTCGTTGCGTGGACAACGTGCACCTACGTTCAAAGCACGCAAAGAATGGTCCTCGGAGGCGCATCGCGTGCTGCGCAGGCGCAAGCGTCAAGGCGCTGGAGCAGCGGTCATGGAGTCCGTCAACCCGGTGGTAAGGACCACCAGCCTGGCCTCTCGGCCTGTGCTCCGTGCAGAGGGAGCGCGGTCCTGGGCTTATGGCAGTGGAGCTCCGCACACCCTTTTTTTTTTCCCCTCCTGGCTCTTTACAGACTTTCAGGAGCCCTCTCCCTTAGGGGCTCCTCTGTTCTTCTCCTCCGTGTTAGAGGAAGTGGATGAGGGCCAGTAGCTCAGCCGGAAGTTGGACCTGGCCCCCCGCCAGAACAGCAAGTGCCCCTCTTCTTCTCCTTCTTACTCCTCATGGAGCTGAGGTCCTCTAGAGTGAGGATTTGAGAAGGTGGTTAGAGATGGAACGCACCTTAAGCCTTCCATTTTAGTGTGTTTAGAATTACTGAGTTCAGTTGTACTCTAATTGTAGTTTAATTTTAGTATGACCACTGTTGAGTCTAAGCTGTATTATTTACCCGAAATAACAGGTAATGTGATACTTTAGGTTACCCCACCACATATTTTTAGAGTTCTCCCGCACCCCTCCATTTCCCCATCCTTAAGCATCTTAATGTTTAAGTGTACAGTTGGAATTGATAAACCCAGACGTTGTTTTGTTACCGTTAAGGAGTACGTAAACCTCGCATGAGAACTGACAGGCTAAATGGTCTTGTGAGACCCTCTATCAATCCTAAAAATTGATTTAAAGAAAGAAAGTCAAGAAATCACGTTTATTTTCAGTTCATTTCAACAGACTTCACATTTGGTGAAAGGCAATGTGCTTGTCCAGATCTGTGTTGTTTTATGGGTTCCATCTGTACATAAGAAGGATAAAATGGTTCATTTCTGAAGACAAGTTATTCTTTTAATGTGTATCCTTTTTCTGATAATGTATTTTAATATATGTGAAATAATTATGCTTGAATGTAAGCTTACCGTGTATACCATTTTATTTGATGGTGAAACTCCAAGGAATGTGTGTGTGTTTTCTTTTACATAGGGAAGAGGTTAAGATGGATTTCCTGGGCTATGCATAGTGGACTATACATATACTAATGAAGATAACAGGGAAAGAATATAAAGTCTAGCTGTAGTCCTAGAAGAGAAAGTATGTTCAATTCCTACTTTGCTTTTGAAAAATTATGTTCTAATGGGTTATTTTTGATGGCTGCTGTTACATTCTGAGGGTAGATCTTAAAAGATGTTTTTATCCCTAGGAGTTTTTACCTCTAGCTTTAAGTGTGATCACACTAGCTGGGCCTGACACTGACACATCAGTTAAGCACAGCTTTATCAGGGTAGACTGTTTTAGAAGAAGGAACTAATTAATCTAGGGCACTTAATCTTATTGACTATGCTTGTGAATAACGTATTATTTAAATATTACTGATTGGCTTTTTCGTAGGCTCACTCTGGGTCTTTAGAAGGAATAAGTTTAATACCTAACTACTCTTCGCATGAATAGGAGTACTTAGAATATTTACTGAGTAGTATGAAAAAGTAGTCCTAGAATGACAGAATTTTCAATTTGGCCTGATTAAGCAATTTGAAATAAGCAATTCAACTAAATTCCTATTTTGTTATTTCTTATCAGTAGAACTTCCACTAGGTCAGTATTGTCAGTACACTTAGCATTGCCATTCTTTTTTTGCATTTTTTAATTTTATTTATTTTTATTTGATCTTTTTTGGTGGTGCCGCATGGCTTGTGGGATCATAGTCCCCACACCAGGGATTGAACCCAGGCAGTGAAAGCGCCGAGTCCTAACCACTGGACTGCCAGGGAATTTCCTAGCATTGCCATTTTGGACTAGGGTGGGAGTGGAGCACAGTTTACATAGATTTGAAGGACTGAGTTTATTTCACAGGGCTGTTTTTCTATTGATATTGACCAGTTTTTAATCTGGTAAAGATCTGCTTTTAGGATGTTACTTAGTCTCTGCAGTATGCAGATTGTGGAAGGGTAAGGTTTATGTCCTTAGTTTCTCTTAGGAAATCCTTTTCGGTGCAGTTGTACTTTTACTTGACCATGGTTCAGAATATCTTTTTGGACTTTGTATGTTGGAAGCGGGACAGACTGGTGACTCTATTGTAGTTGCTTGCCCCAAATTTATGGCTTGGAATTTATTTACATTTATGGAAGTAATATAGTAAACTCTAAAAAAGCTCCTGGGTCCCTCTGAGAAAAAGGTAAATTGAAAACAAAAGGTTCATTTCCACCTGTCTTAAATTAATTTCCTTTTTAAAAAGGAGTGTGGAGGTTAAATACTGACACAAAAGCCAAGGATCCTAAAAGTAACCATACATCTTGATGAGATTATTATCTCTTATTTTCTTGTAGTATTGTGATTCAGCCCTATAGATAAGCTGAGACTATGGGTCTGAAGTTAACCAATTTATGCAAAGCTAAGACTGTATTGGGAATAGGATGCACAGAGTGAAAATCCTTATGGTGGCTTTTCTTCAAATATAAGATTAGAAAGTGTATACTGCATGTTTTTTAAGGCTGGATACACTCAAACTTGAGAATGTAAAACTTTAACAATTGCTTTTATGTAGTCTAAACTCTACAGATCTGTAATTGAAGATGTAATTGAAGGAGTGCGGGATCTATTTGCTGAAGAAGGTATAGAGGAACAAGTCTTAAAAGACCTGAAGCAGGTTTGTAGACAGTAGAAGTTTCTCGTTTTTTCAGCTTAAAAAAAATGGATAAATTAAATTCAAACCCCTTAATTATAGTTTAATACTTACCCACTTATTGTGCCTTCAGCTGACAATTTAAAAGTAAAAAATATAGGAGGAAATACCCTAATTTTTTTTTTTTTAGAGCAAACATTTTGTTTTTCTCTGCAGCTCTGGGAAACAAAGGTTTTGCAGTCTAAAGCAACAGAAGACTTCTTCAGAAATGGTGTCCATTTGCCTTTGTTCACCCTTCAGTTGCCACACAGTTTGCACCAAACATTGCAGTCATCAACAGGTTGGATATAGTTAGTAAATTAATACTATATGCAGAACAAATTCTCATTTGGTGGTGGTTTGGAATTAGGGTAATGTTCTTAAGGGGAGAGGGCTTGGACTTCACAATCATTGCTATTAAAAGAACACAGGATAAGTCATCACTGCCATGTAATTATTGACAAAAAAATTAGGTTATTTAAACTATTTTTAAAACTATTATAGTCTACAAAGGTGACAAAGCCTTACTTCATAGGAGCAAATTATATAGTTTGTGGGCTATTGGAAATACCCTTTGTTTATCTCAGAGGATTTGATTGGCTCTAGTAAAGGAGTAATCCAGCCACTTGGTGAAGAAGCAGAGGGAAAGATGGGTGCTTGCAAGCTTGTGCATTCTTTCTCTTTCTCTTGCTATCTGTATGTATTGTAAATCTGTAATTGAAATGGAAGCAAAATGGAGTATAAACAGGAATATGGAGGTTATTCAGGCTACTTCACAGTTTTGGATATAAAATGATGGCTAGAAATGGACCATATGCGTATTGTCTTTCATCTTGGACTTAAATCTAGACCTCTGCTTTTAAGGGAAATATTTGTCCATATTATGTCTATCAATTTAAACTGGAAAAGACTAACTGCTAAAAGATAAAACAATACTATTATATCTTTCTAGACTTTATTTCTTTTTTTCTCCTCTGATTCTTATAATCCTTATGCTATCCTGATGTGTGTGTGTATATACATCTACATGTTGATGTACAGAGACGCAGGCACATAGGGATGCACTGACAGACACAGAGGCACACACCAACAGACATATCCAGACTCAGGGGACACACCCAGATATAGACGTGTGCGGATACAGACAGACACACACAAGTAGGTTTTATTGGATTTAGCCGAAATTCAATAGATGAATGTCTGCAAGAGGTAAGGGTAGATTTTGGATTAGATTGTCAGTAAAAACTTGTTCATGGCATACTTGGGAAAATTCACATGAAAATCTTGTGGGTCAAGGTGAGGGGAAAATATCGATAGTAAGGAGGCTACTACCTCGTCTATTACAAAATGAGAGAATTTAAGTGTGACAGCAATTATAACGTATAAAAATGAAAATAACAATGAGTGTTGAGTTACCAAACACAACTTACATAATGCTGTGCTTAAAATGTGTAACGTTGCTCTTTAAGAGTTAGCCATGGCTGTTTTAATTATTAAGTTGACACATTGAATTACATCAATTGTTCAGTTTTTGGCTATGCTTTCATTTTTAACTTTACTGTTTTATTAGGGCATCCCTTTTATTTCTCTATTTAAATAACATTCTTTTAAATTTTTTCTTCATTAAAGAACTTTAAAGATTTTTTCCTTAGGAGTGGCTTGGAGGGTGGTGAATGTGGAGTAGTAAAATATTTGATCGTCTTTTATGAAAAGCATGGTTCTTAAGAAAAGACTAGCTGGAACACTATTGTAATACTTGATTTTGCCTCAAGATGGTAATATTACCAGTGATTTAAATCACAAAATAGTCTTGCAACGTATCTAGCTGACTTTCGCTCAGCACTTCTTTCTTTCTAATTCTGTCTTAGAGGTTAGAATAATAGAAATAATTACATTTAAACAAGACAGTTTTTCTTCTTATTCTTTTCTACATCATTCATGATGAAGTGAAGAGGAAGCACATGTATCCTGTAAAACTGCATTATAGGCCTTTTTCCTATCCCTCTTCATTTCGAGGTACCCTGCAATAAGATTCTTGAAGTAAGCAGCCTCATAAAATTGAAGTACTTTTAAATTATATCATCTTGTTGTATGCTTCTAAAAGCCTGATTAAGATAGCCTAGGTGTCTAAAAAAAATAAATAAATAAAAAAAAAAAAAAAAAAAAAAAGATAGCCTAAACGTACGCTACAACCTTTTTATCTCTTGATAACAAGTTCAAATTAAATCTACAGTGGAATAAGTCCTTTGCCTTTGTCTTCTCCACTGTTAAAATTTGTTTGCCCTGTTGTATTTTCTTTGACTCTATTATCCATTTGTTTAGTCATTTGCCATATCTTCAGTTGTCAACTTTTTTATTTTTTGGTCTCAGGACCTCTTTACACTTAAAAATTGAGAACCTCAAAGTGCTTCCTTTTATGTGGGTTGTTAGTATCTATTTACCATATTAGAAATTAAAGCTGAGAAATTTTTAAAATGTTGATTTATTAATTAAAAAAATGATTGTATGTTAATATATATTTGTTAAAAATAACTCTTTTCCAGAACAAAAAAATATTTAGTGAGAAGACTGGTATTGTTTTACTTTTCTGCAATTCTTGTTAATGTCTGGCTTAATACAAGACAGCTGGATTCTCATATCTATTTCTAAATTTAATCTGTTGTGATATGTAGTTTTGGCAGGAGAAAATCTAATCTTCCACAGATAGATAATTGGAAAAGGAAGAGTGTTTTAATAGCTTTTTCAGGTAATTTGGTACTATGCTAAAACTCAACATGTGGTAGTTTCTGAGAGGTTAGCTGCAAAGTGTAATCTGAAACCATATCAATGGACTTTTTGTGATGTTAAAGTTCACTGGTATATCTTGCATTTTGAATGACTGTCTAACCCCTGTGTAATTTTGTAACATACGTGGGTGACGTGGAAAATATTGGTTCACTGAGTTATACATTTGACACATGGTTCATTGTACAGGATAAAAAATCATATTAATATCTCCACATATCTCACAGGAAAGTGTTTAAGTATTGGAAAGCGATGAAGCTTACTGTAGTGGATATAGTTTTCAAAATTCTAATTTTTGCTTGAAAGCTTGAATTTTATCATTGCCAAACAAATACTGTCAGTTTGTTTTCCTTGAGGTGATGGGCACACTTAGTTCATTTTCAAAAGATTGCCAAATACCCAAGTCTGATGAACCATAGTTTCTGTCAGTTTTTCTTTCAGGTAAAATAGTGTTTCTTGAAAAAAGAAATTAGCTAGGTCAGCTCCCAACTTAAACAATAGCACCATTGGATTTCCTCATACTTCCCTGTACTTCTGGATGCTACAGAAATGCTTTATATGTTCTTCCTATTTCCTCACACAGAATATTAAAAGCAAGTATACTTGAGGGTTGAAATTTAGTAAAAATAATTCTTTATGGTTACATTAAGGAATTTCTTAAGTGAGACAGTTTTGTTGTTGCTGGTTTTATTTGTTTATTTTTAAACTGTGAGTAGATAGCAATGGAGAGTAAATACAATGAGCACTAGTAAGGTTTGGTGCTTACAGACTTAATTCATGTGAAGGTGCCTTCAGTTTTATTTATCACGGCTTTGTGCTATCAGTGCAAATGTCAGCACCATCCCCCACCTTAAAATATTTAGTGAAAAATTAAAAAGGCATATATTGTTTTGATATTATAAAAATAGTTTTGACCTTATGAAACCCTGAAAGTATCTTACGGACCCCCAGGGGTTTGTACACTAAACTTTGAGAACTGCTGTTCTATTCTTATATTCTATTATATATAATTTATAATCCACTTTTAAAAAATACATGGGGCTTCCTTGGTGGCGCAGTGGTTAGGAATCCGCCTGCCAATGCAGGGGACACGGGTTCGAGCCCTGGTCTGGGAAGATCCCACATGCTGCAGAGCAACTGGGCCCATGTGCCACAGCCGCTGAGCCTGCGCTCTAGAGCCTGCACTCTAGAGCCCACATGCCACAACTACTGAGGCTGCGTGCCACAAATATTGAAGGCCACGTGCCTAGAACCCATGCTCCACAATGAGAAGCCTGTGCATTGCAATGAATAAGTAGCCCCTGCTGCCACAACTAGAGAAAAGTCCGCATGCAGCAACAAAGACCCAGTACAGCCAAAAATTAAATAAAATAAATAAATTTTAAAAAAACTTAATTTTTTAGAACATCTTTAGGTTCACAGCAAATTTGAGAGAGGGTACAGATATTTCCCATATACTCCTTGCTCCCACTCATGCATAGCCTCTCCAGTTATCAACATACCCCACCAGAGTGGTACATCCGTTACAGTTGATGAACCTGCATTGACACATCGTAAACACCCAACGTCCATCATAAACACCCAACGTGTTGTACATTCTGTGGGGTTGGGCAAGTTTATAATGACTTGACTCCATTGTAATAGTTTCATACAGAGTATTTCCATTGCCCCAAATATCTTCTGTTCTCCTCTGCATCCGTTCCCCTCACACCAATCCCTGGCAACCACTGATCTTTTTACTGTCTCCATAGTTTTGCCTTTTCTAGAATGTCATGTAGTTGTGACGCTATAGTATACAGCCTTTTCAGGTTGGCTTCTTTCAGTTAGTAATATGATTTTTTTTAAAAAAAATTTATTTATTTATATTTGGCTGCGTTGGATCTTCGTTGCTGCACCCGGGTTTTCTCTAGTTGCAGTGAGCGGGAGCTACTCTTTGTTGCGGTGCACGGGCTTCTCGTTGCGGTGGCTTCTCCTGCTTCAGAGCACAGGCTCTAGGCACACAGGCTTCAGCAGTTGTGGCATGGTGGGCTCAGCAATTGTGGCTTGTGGGCTCCAGAGCACAGACTCAGTAGTTCTGGCGCACGGGCCCAGTTGCTCCGTGGCATGTGGGATCCTCCCGGACCATGGCTTGAACTCGTGTCCCCTGCATTGGCAGATGGATTCTTAACCATTGTGCCACCAGGGAAGTTCAGTGATATGATTTTTAAGTTTCTTCCATGTCTTTTCATGGCTTGATGGCTCCTTTCTTTTCAGCACTGAATAATACTCCATTGTCCGGAGGTACCACAGTTTATATATCCATTCACCTACTGAGGGATGACATCTTGGTTGCTGCCAGGTTTTGACAATTATGAATAAAAGTGCTGTAAACATTTGTGTGCAGGTTTTTGTGAAGAAATAACTTTTCAGCTCCTTTGGGCAAATACCAAGAAGTGTGATTGCTGGATCATATGGTAAGAGTATGTTTAGCTTGGTAAGAAACTGTCAAACTGTCTTCCAAAGTGGCCGAACCATTTTACATTCCCCAGCAATGAATGAGAGTTTGTCGCTCCGCATACTTGCCAGCATATTGCTGTTACCAGTGTTCTGAATTTTGTCCATTCCATAGGGGTGTAGTGGTATCTCGTTGTTTTAATTTACATTTCCCCAATGACATATGATATGGAGCATCTTTTATATTTTTCATATGCTTATTTGCCATATATATATCTTCTTTGGTGAAGTGTCTATTTAGGTCTTTGGCCCATTTTTTAATTGGTTTGTTTGCTTATTGTTAAGTTTTGAGTGTTCTTTGTGTTTTTTTTTTTAGTAAATTTGCCTTTTATTTATCTTTTTTTTAACTTTTTTTTTCACATCTTTATTGGAGTATAATTGCTTTACAATGGTGTGTTAGTCTCTGCTGTAGAACAAAGTGAATCAGCTATTCGAACACATATATCCCCATATACCCTCCCTCTTGAGTCTCCCTATCCCACTCCTCTAGGTGGACACAAAGCACTGAGCTGATCCCCCTGTGCTATGTGGCTGCTTCCCACTAGCTATCTGTTTTATATCTGGTACTGTATATATGTCCATGCCACTCTCTCACTTCGTCCCAGCTTACCCTTCCCCCTCCCCGTGTCTTCAAGTCCATTCTCTACGTCTGCATCTTTATTCCTGTCCTGCCCCTAGGTTCTTCAGAACCATTTTTTTTTAGATTCCATATATATGTGTTAGCATATGGTATTTGTTTTTCTCTTTCTGACTTACTTCACTCTGTGTGACAGACTCTGTGTCCATCCACCTCACAACAAATAACTGTTTAATTTCTTTTGATGGCTGAGTAACATTCCATTGTATATATGTGCCACATCTTCTTCATCCATTCATCTGTCGATGGACACGTAGGTTGCTTTCATGTGCTGGACATTGTAAATAGTGCTGCAATGAACATTGTGGTACATGACTCTTTTTGAATTATGGTTCTCTCAGGGTATATGCCCAGTAGTGGGATTGCAGGGTCACATGGTAGTTCTATTTTTAGGTTTTAAGGAACCTCCATACTGTTCTCCATAGTGGCTGTATCAATTTACATTCCCACCAACAGTGCAAGAGGGTTCCCTTTTCTCCACACCTTCTCCAGCAATTCTTGTTTGTAGATTTTTTGATGATGGCCATTCGGACCAGTGTGAGGTGATACCTCATTGTAGTTTTGATTTGTATTTCTCTAATGATTAATGATGTTGAGCATCCTTTCATGTGTTTATTGGCAATCTGTATGTCTTTGTTGGAGAAATGTCGATTTAGGTCTTCTGCCCATTTTTGAATTGGGTTGTTTTTGATATTGAGCTGCATGAGCTGCTTGTATATTTTGGAGATTAATCCTTTGTCAGTTGCTTTGTTTGCAAATATTTTCTCCCATTCTGAGGCTTGTCTTTTCATCTTGTTTATGGTTTCCTTTGCTGTGCAAAAGCTTTTAAGTTTCATTAGGTCCCATTGCTTATTTTTGTTTTTATTTCCATTTCTCTAGCAGGTGGGTCAAAAAGGATCTTGCTGTGATTTATGTCATAGGGTGTTCTGCCTATGTTTTTCTTTAAGAGTTTTATAGTGTCTGGCTGTACATTTAGGTCTTTAATCCATTTTGAGTTTATTTTTGTGTATGGTGTTAGCAAGTGTTCTAATTTCATTCTTTTACATGTAGCTGTCCAGTTTTCCCAGCACCACTTATTGAAGAGGCTGTCTTTTCTCCATTGTATATTCTTGCCTCCTTTATCAAATACAAGGTGACCATATGTGCATGGGTTTATCTCTGGGCTTTCTATCCTGTTCCGTTGATCTATATTTCTCTTTTTGTGCCAGCACCATACTGTCTTGATTACTGTAGCTTTGTAGTATAGTCTGAAGTCCAGGAGCCTAATCCCTCCAGCTCCATTTTTCTTTCTCATGATTGCTTTGGCTATTCGGGGTCTTTTGTGTTTCCATACAAATTGTAAAATTTTTTGTTCTACCTCTGTGAAAAATGCCATTGGTAATTTGATAGGGATTGCATTGAATCTGCAGATTGCTTTGAGTAGTATAGTCATTTTCACAATGTTGATTCTTCCAGTTCAGGAGCATGGTATATGTCTCCATCTGCTTGTGTCATCTTTAATTTCTTTCATCAGTGTCTTATAGTTTTCTGCATACAGGTCTTTTGTCTTCTTAGGTAGGTTTATTCCTAGATATTTTATTCTTTTTGTTGCAGTGGTAAATGGGAGTGTTTCCTTAATTTCCCTTTCAGATTTTTCATCATTAGTGTATAGGAATGCAGGAGATTTCTGTGCATTAATTTTGTATCCTGCTACTTTACCAAATTCATTGATTAGCTCTAATAGTTTTTTCGTAGCATCTTCAGGATTCTCTATGTATAGTATCATGTCATCTGCAAACAGTGACAGTTTAACTTCTTCTTTTTTATTTGGATTCCTTTTACTTCTTTTTCTTCTCTGATTGCTGTGGCTGAAACTTCCAAAACTAAGTTGAATGATAGTGGTGAGAGTGGGCAACCTTGTCTTGTTTCTTATCTTAGTGGAAATGGTTTCAGTTTTTCCCCATTGAGAATGATGTTGGCTGCAAGTCTGTCATATATGGCCTTTATTATGTTGAGGTAAGTTCCCTCTATGCCTACTTTCTGGAGAGGTTTTATCATAAATTGGTGTTGAATTTTGTAAAACGCTTTTTCTCCATCTATTGAGATGATCATATGGGTTTTCTCCTTCAATTTGTTAATATGGTGTATCACATTGATTGATTTGCGTATATTGAAGAATCCTTGCATTCCTGGGATAAACCCCACCTAATCATGGTGTATGATCTGTTTAAAGTGCTGTTGGATACTGTTTGCTAGTATTTTGTTGAGGATTTTTGCATCTGTGTTCATCAGTGTTAGTGGCCTGTAGTTTTCTTTGTGACAGCTTTGTCTGGTTTTGGTATCAGGGTGATGGTGGCCTCATAGAATGAGTTTGGGAGTGTTCCTCCCTCTACTATATTTTGGAAGAGTTTGAGAAGGATAGGTGTTAGCCCCTCTCTAAATGTTTGATAGAATTCACCTGTGAAGCCATCTGGTCCTGGGCTTTTGTTTGTTGAAAGATTTTTAATCACAATTTTAATTTCATTACTTGTGATTGGTCTGTTTATATTTTCTGTTTCTTCCTGGTTCTGTCTCGGAAGGTTTTGCTTTTCTAAGAATTTGTCCATTTCTTCCAGGTTGTCCATTTTATTGGCATACAGTTGATTGTAGTAATCTCTCACGATCCTTTATATTTCTGCAGTGTCTGTTGTAATTTCTTGTTCATTTCTGATTTTATTGATTTGAGTACTCTCCCTCTTTTTCTTGATGAGTGTGGCTAATGGTTTATCAATTTTGTTTATCTTTTCAAAGAACCAGGTTTTAGTTTTATTGATCTTTGCTATTGTTTCCTTCATTTCTTTTTCATTTATTATCTGATCTGATCTTTATGATTTCTTTCCTTCTGCTAACTTTGGGGGTTTTTTTGGTTCCTTTTTCTCTATTTGCTTTAGGTGTAAGGTTAGGTTGTTTATTTGAGATTTTTCTTTTTTCTTGAGGTAAGAATATATTGCTATAAACTTCCCTCTTAGAACTGGTTTTGCAGCATCCCATAGGCTTTGGGTCGTCATGTTTTCATTGTCATTTGTTTCTAGATATTTTTTGATTTCCTCTTTGATTTCTTCAGTGATATCTTGGTTATTTAGTAGTGTATTGTTTAGCCTCCATGTGTTTGTATTTTTTACAGATTTTTTTCCCTGTAATTGATATCTAGTCTCATAGTGTTGTGGTTCGAAAAGATACTTGATATGATTTCGGTTTTCTTAAATTTACCAAGGCTTGATTTGTGACCCAAGATATGATCTATCCTGGAGAATGTTCCATGAGCACTTGAGAAGAAAGTGTGTTCTGTCGTTTTTGGATGGAATCTCCTATAATTATCAGTTAAGTCCATCTTGTTTAATATGTCATTTAAAGTTTCTCTTTCATTATTTATTTTCATTTTGGATGATCTGTCTATTGGTGTAAGTGAGATGTTAAAGTCCCCCACTATTATTGTGTTACTGTCGATTTCCTCTTTTAGAGCTGTTAGCAGTTGCCTTATGTATTGAGGTGCTCCTATGTTTGATGCCTGTATATTTATAATTGTTATATCTTCTTCTTGGATTGATCCCTTGATCATTATGTAGTGTCCTTCCTTGTCTTTTGTAACATTCTTTATTTTAAAGTCTATTTTATCTGAGTATTGCTACTCGAGCTTTCTTCTGATTTCCATTTGCATGGAATATCTTTTTCCATCCCCTCACTTTCAGCCTGTATGTGTCCCTAGGTCTGAAGTAGGTCTCTTGTAGAGAGCATATATACGGGTCTTGTTTTTGTATCCATTCAGCCAGTCTGTGTCTTTTGGTTGGAGCATTTAATCCATTTACATTTAAGGTAACTCCCGATATGTATGTTCCTATTACCATTTTCTTAGTTTTTTGGGGTTTGTTATTTTAAGTCTTTTCCTTCTCTTGTGTTTCCTGCCTAGAGAAGTTCCTTTAGCATTTGTTGTAAAGGTGGCTTGGTGGTGCTGGATTCTGTTAGCTTTTGCTTCTCTGTAAAGATTTTAATTTCTCCATCAAATTTGAATGAGATCCTTGCTGGGTAGAGTAATCTTGGTTGTAGGTTTTTCCCTTTCATCACTTAAATATGTCCTGCCACTCCCTACTGGCTTGCAGTTTCTGCTGAAAGATCAGCTGTTAACCTTATGGGGATTCCCTTGTATGTTATTTGTTGTTCTTCCCTTGCTGCTTTTAATATTTTTTCTTTGTATTTAACTTTTGATAGTTCGATTAATATGTGTCTTGGCGTGTTTCTCCTTGGATTTATCCTGCTTGGAACTCTCTGTGCTTCCTGGACTTGATTGACTATTTCCTTTCCCATATTAGGGAAGTTTTCAACTGTATTCTCTTGAAATATTTTCTCAGTCCCTTTCTTTTTCTCTTCTTCTTCTGGGACACCTATAATTTAAATGTTGATGTGTTTAATATTGTCCCAGAGGTCTCTGAGACTGTTCTCAATTCTGTTCATTCTTTTTTCTTTATTCTGCTCTGAGGTAATTATTTCCACTATTTGATCTTCCAGGTTGCTTGTCCATTCTTCTGCCTCAGTTATTCTGCTATTGATTCCTTCTAGAGAATTTTAAATTTCATTTATTGTGTTGTTCATCATTGTTTGTTTGCTCTTTAGTTCTTCTAGGTCCTTGTTAAATGTTTCTTATATTTTCTCCATTCTGTTTCCAAGATTTTGGATCATCTTTACTATCATTACTCTGAATTCTTTTTCAGGTAGACTGCCTATTTCCTCTTCATTTGTTTGGTCTGGTGGGTTTTTACCTTGCTCCTTCATCTGCTGTATATTTCTCTGTCTTCCTGTCTTGCCTAACTTAGTGTGTTTGGGGTCTCCAGCCTGCAGGTTCGTAGTTCCCATTGTTTTTGGTGTCTGCCTCCAGTGGGTAAGGTTGGTTCAGTGGGTTGTGTCGGCTTCCTGGTGGAGGGAACTGGTGCCTGTGTTCTGGTGGATGAGGCTGGATCTTGTCTTTCTTGTGGTCAGGACCACGTCTGGTGTGTGTTCTGGGGATGTTTGTGAACTCAATATGATTTTAGGCAGCCTCTATTCTAATGGGTGGGGTTGTGTTCCTGTCTTGCTAGTTGTTTGGCGTGGGATGTCTAGTACTGGAGCTTGCTGGTCGTTGAGTGGAGCTGGGTGTAAGCATTGAGACAGAGGTCTCTGGGAGAGCTCTTAACGATTGATATTATATTGATATCTTGCCGGGATATCTGTGGTGGTCCAGTGTCCTGAACTCGGCTCTCTCACTTCAGAGACTCAGGCCTGACCCCTGGCCAGAGCACCAAGACCCTGTGAGCCACATGGCTCTTTTGGGAAGTCTGAGGTCTTCTGCCAGCATTCAGTAGGTATTTTGTAGTATTTGTTCTACATGTAGATGTATTTTTCTGAGATCGAACGAGATCAGGCGTGTTCAGGATGGTATGGCGGTAGACTGTAGATGTATTTTTGATGTATTTGTGGGGAGGAAAGTGATCTCCATGTCTTAGTCCTCCACCACCTTGAAGGTCCTCCGTCTCTTTGTTTATTTTGGATAACAGTCCCTTATCAGGTACGTCTTTTGCAAATATTTTCTCCCAAACTGTGGCTTGTCTCCTCATTCTCCTCACATTGTCTTTTGCAAAGCAGTTTTTAATTTTAATGAAGTCCAGCTTATCAGTTATGTCTTTCATGGATTGTTCCTTCAGTGTTGTATTAAAAAAGTCATTGCTATACTCAAGTCATGTAGATTTTCTCATATGTTATTTTCCAGGAGTTTTATAGTTTTGCATTTTACATTTAGCTCTGTGATCCATTTTGAGTTAACTTTTGTGAAGCGTGTAAGGTCTGTATCTAGGTTCATTTTTTTTTTGCACTGGATGTTCAGTTGTTCCAGCACTATTTGTTGAAGAGACTATCTTTGCTCCATCGTATAGCTTATGCTCCTTTGTCAAAGATCAGTTGATTATATTTATGGGGATCTATTTCTGGGCTGTCTGTTCTGTTCCACTGATGTATTTGTCTATTTTTTTGCCATCTATTTGTGTACACTGTCTTGATTACTGTAGCTTTACAGTAAGTCTTGAAGTTGGATAGTGATAGTAGTTCATCATTTTCTCCTTGAATATCATATTGGCTGTTCTGGGTCTTTTGCTTATAATCATTTTTATTTATTTATTTATTTATTTTTTGTGGGACGCAGACCTCTCACCACTGTGGCCCCTCCTGCTGCGGAGCACAAGCTCCGGACGCGCAGGTCCAGCAGCCATGGCCCACAGGCCCAGCCGCCCCGTGGCATGTGGGATCCTCCCGGACCGGGGCACGAACCCGCGTCCCTTGCATCGGCAGGCGGACTCCCAACTGCTGCACCACCAGGGAAGCCCTATAATCCACTTTTGAGAGAGAAATGGGATTCTGTTAATAATAACCTTAGGATTTCCCTGGTGGTGCAGCGGTTGAGAATCTGTCTGCCAATGCATGGGACACGGGTTTGATCCTTGGTCTGAGAAGATCCCACGTGCAGTGGAGCAACTAAGCCCGTGCGCCACAACTACTGAGCCTGCACTCTAGAGCCCGCATGCCACAACTACCGAAGCCCATGTGCCTAGAGCCTGAGCTCCGCAACAAGAGAAGTCACCGCAGTGAGAAGCCCGCACACTGCAACGAAGAGTACCCCCCACTTGCCGCAACTAGAGGAAGCCCGCGCGCAACAATGAAGACCCAAGGCAGTCATAAATAAATAAATAAATAGTAATAATAATAATAACCTCAGAATAAGAGGTGTAAACTAGGACTGTCCTGAGCACACTGGGACAGGTAGTCACTTTGTCTATAATTGCCTTATTTCTAGGGCAATTCAAATCATCTTCTGCTATTTGGTCTTCATGTCACATAGTCTTTTTGATGAAGCCATCAGTCATTGTGGGAGGAAGACAGGGAAGAACCAGGAACATTGAGAGATTTGTTAGCTTTCATCTTTGAGCATTAAAACTCTTAAACTTCAGGTACAAACTATGTCCTGTTGTTCTTGAATTTGGATCTGTTAAAATTTTCAGCAGTGTTGTTGTTTCTTGAGGTGGTTTGAGTTAGAATATTCAGTTTGGTCATCAGGAGACAGTCATATACTAAAGAGTAGTCACAAAAAAGAAATTTACCAGTTTTTGCACCTCTTGAATAATGTGACTTGGATATTAAAATTTGGTATGGTTCAAAGAGGGACCAAATATTGTTAAATGATTAGCTGCCTTAATGTATCAAAGACTTTTTGGTGTGTAGGGGAAAATACACTTATAAATGTGAATGTTGTTGTGCTATACTATTTTTTTTTGCAAAACTCCTTAAATTATATTTGTCGGATTAAATTCTTCCTTTATTCTAAAGCTTATTGTTTGTGAAATTTACTATTTCTAGAATATATACTTGAAGACCAAAATTCTGACACTTTAAGTAAAAACATGTATTCAGTTAAAACTTAATTGGTTATTGACAGTATCTTGAGTATTTTAAAAAGTATGTTTCAGGCACATATAATGGTGTACATAATTAGTGAATGTATATGAATGATGAATATAACTTGTGAATTTAGTATCAAAGTTAAGTAGAAGCTACATGAAACTTTAAAATTTTGTTAGTTCAATTTTTTTGATGGCTCTAAAGAAACTCTTAAAACTCTTTTAGCTCTGTTTGATTTGTATGAGTAGAGAGAATTATCCTTTGGGATTTATTGCCGAGTATTTAACAGGGGAGAATTGTTGCTATTTTTCCTCAAGAAATTCATTTAATTGCTTCAGACAGTATGTTAACAGATTTTTGTTTCCTCTCAGGCTATGGCTTATGCTGTACCAGCCTAAGCTTTTCTCACTTCAGCTAATTAAGACTAATACCATTGTGTTCCTGCCACTCCAGTTCTAATTTAGCCTTTCCAAAAAGAATGCTGGTTAAGAAGTAAAGCTATAGATGACAGAGGATAAAAATAATTTTGTACTTCATTAACCATCAATCTTTGTAGCTTCACTTCTGTTGTCTTAATGTGAGAAGAATCGTTAGTTAAAGAAAATTTGCTCTTCTGAGCTGTTTGTGGTATATCATGGAGCCATTCTATTGTCAGAAATGGATCTTTAGGACAGTTTTTCTTAATACAGTATGTGGAAAAATACCATAAAAAACATTACATTCAGTATATACGTGCTGCATAAACATGCTAAAATGTTTTTGTTTCTATTAAAGAAAAGGCAAAATGGTCTTCTGTCAGGTTCAAGTAGGTAAAATGAACCTTGAGGTAAGGTTTAAGGTTACATTGGTCAACTGAGATCCTTCTAGTAACTATTTGTTCTTTAGACTTATTTAAAAAAAATGTTATTGGAGTATAGTTGATTTAAAATATTGTGTTAGTTTTAGCTGTACTGCAAAGTGAATCAGTTATACATATACATCTATCCACTCTTTTTTAGATTCTTTTCCCATATAGGTCATTACAGAGTGTTGAGAAGAGTTCCCTGTGCTATGCAGTAGGTCCCTATTAGTTACCTATTTTATATATAGTAGTGTGTATATATCAATCCCAATCTCTCAATTTATCCCTCCCCCTTTCCCCGCCTGGTAACCGTAAGTTTATTTTGTACATCTGTGACTCTGTTTCTGTTTTGTAAATAAGTTCATTTGTACCATTTTTTTGGATTCCACATATAAGTGATATCATATGATGTTTGTCTTTCTCTGTCTGACTTACTTCACTCAGTATGACAATCTCCAGGTTCATCCATGTTGCTGCAAATGACATTATTTTGTTCTTTTTTATGGCTGAGTAGTATTAAGACTTATTATTATTTTTTTTTTCCTGTACGTGGGCCTCTCACTGTTGTGGCCTCTCCCATTGCGGAGCACAGGTTCCGGACGCGCAGGCTCAGCGGCCATGGCTCACGGGCCCAGCCCCTCTGCGGCATGTGGGATCTTCCCGGACTGGGGCACGAACCCGTGTCCCCTGCATCAGCAGGCGGATTCTCAACCACTGCGCCACCAGGGAAGCCCTATTTTTTTTAATTTTTGAATTTTATTTTATTTATTTTGTTATATAGCAGGTTCTTATTAGTCATCAGTTTTATAAACATCAGTGTATACATGTCAATCCCAATCACCCAATTCAGCACACCACCATCCCCACCCCCCCACGGCTTTCCCCCCTTGGTGTCCATATGTTTGTTCTCTACATCTGTGTCTCAACTTCTGCCCTGCATACCAGTTCATCTGTACCATTTTTCTAGGTTACACATACATGCGTTCATATACGATATTTGTTTTTCTCTTTCTGACTTACTTCAGTCTGTATGACAGTCTCTAGATCCATCCCCGTCACTACAAATGACCCAATTTTGTTCCTTCTTAGGGCTGAGTAATATTCCATTGTTATATGTACCACATCTTCTTTATCCATGCATCTGTCGATGGGCATTTAGGTTGCTTCCATGACTTGGCTATTGTAAATAGTGCTGCAGTGAACATTGGGGTGCATGTGTCTTTTTGAATTACGGTTTTCTCTGGGTATATGCCCAGTCATGGGATTGCTGGATCATATGGTAATTCTATTTTTAGTTTTTTAAGGAACCTCCATACTGTTCTCCATAGTGGCTGTACCAATTTACATTCCCACCAACAGTGCAAGAGGGTTCCCTTTTCTCCACACCCTCTCCAGCATTTGTTATTTGTAGGTTTTCTGATGATGTCCATTCTAACTGGTGTGAGGGGATACCTCATTGTAGTTTTGATTTGCATTTCTCTAATAATTAGGGATGTTGAACAGCTTTTCATGTTCTTCTTGGCCATCTGTATGTCTTCTTTGGAGAAATGTCTATTTAGGTCTTCTGCCCATTGTTGGATTGGGTTGTTTGTTTAATATTGAGCTGCATGAGCTGTTTGTGTATTTTGGAGATTAATCCTTTGTCCGTGGATTTGTTTGCAAATATTTTCTCCCATTCTGAGGGTTGTCTTTTCATCTTGTTTATGGTTTCCTTTGCTGTGCAAAAGCTTTTAAGTTTCATTAGGTCCCATTTGTTTATTTTTGTTTTTATTTCCATTGCTCTAAGAGGTGGATCAAAAAAGATCTTGCTGTGATTTATGTCAAAGAGTGTTCTTCCTATGTTTTCCTCTAAGAGTTTTATAGTGTCCGGTCTTACATTTAGGTCTCGAATCCATTTTGAGTTTATTTTTGTGTATGGTGTTAGGGAGTGTTCTAATTTCATTCTTTTACATGTAGCCTTCCAGTTTTCCCAGCACCACTTATTGAAGAGACTGTCTTTTCTCCATTGTATATCCTTGTCTCCTTTGTCATAGATTAGTTGACCATAGGTGCGTGGGTTTATCTCTGGGCTTTCTATCTTGTTCCATTGATCTTTGTTTCTGTTTTTATGCCAGTACCATATTGTCTGGATTACTGTAGCTTTGTAGTATAGTGTGAAGTCAGGGAGTCTGATTCCTCCAGCTCCGTTTTTTTCCCCTCAAGACTGCTTTTGCTATTCGGGGTCTTTTGTGTCTCCATACAAATTTTAAGATTATTTGTTCTAATTCTGTAAAAAATGCCATTGCTAATTTGATAGAGATTGCATTGAATCTGTATATTGCTTTGGGTAGTGTAGTCATTTTCACAATATTGACTTTTCCAATCCAAGAACATGGTATATCTCTCCATCTGTTGGTATCATCTTTACTTTCTTTCATCAGTGTCTTATAGTTTTCTGCATACAGGTCTTTTGTGTCCCTAGGAGGGTTTATTGCTAGGTATTTTATTCTTTTTGTTGCAGTGGTAAATGGGAGTGTTCCCTTAATTTCTCTTTCAGATTTTTCATCATTAGTGTATAGGAATGCAAGGGATTTCTGTGCATTAATTTTGTGTCCTGCTACTTTATCAAATTCATTGATTAGCTCTAGTAGTTTTCTGGTGGCCTTTTTAGGATTCTTTATGTATAGTATCATGTCATCTGCAAACAGTGACAGTTTTACTTCTTCTCTTCAAATTTGTATTCCTTTTATTTCTTTTTCTTCTCTGATTGCCATGACTAGGACTTCCAAAACTATGTTGAATAATAGTGGTGAGAGTGGACATCCTTGTGTTGTTCCTGATCTTAGAGGAAATGCTTTCAGTTTTTCACCATTGAGAATGAGGTTTGCTGTGGGTTTGTCATATATGGCCTTTATTATGTTGAGGTAAGTTCCCTCTATGCCTACTTTCTGGATGGTTTTTATCATAAATGGGTGTTGAATTTTGTTAGAAGCATTTTCTGCATCTATTGAGATGATCATATGGTTTTTCTTCTTCAATTTGTTAATATCACATTGATTGATTAGCATATATTGAAGAATCCTTGCATCCCTGGGTAAATCCCACTTGATCATGGTGTATGATCCTTTTTATGTGTTGTTGGAGTCTGTTGGCTAGTTTTTTGTTGAGTATTTTTGCATGTATATTCATCAGTGATATTGGTCTGTAATTTTCTTTTTTTGTAGTGTCCTTGTCTGGTTTTGGTATCAGAGTGATGGTGGCATTACAGAATGAGTTTGGGAGTGTTCCTTCCTCTGCGATTTTTTGGAAGAGTTTGAGAAGGATGGGTGTTAGCTCTTCTCTAAATGTTTCATAGAATTCATGTCCTTTTGTTCTCTTGTGTTTCCCACTTAGAGAAGTTCCTTTAGCATTTGTTGTAGAGCTGGTTTGGTGGTGCTGAATTTTCTTAGCTTTTGCTTGTCTGTACAACTTTTGATATCTCCGTCAAATCTGAATGAGATCCTTGCTGGGTAGAGTAATCTTGGTTGTAGGTTCTCCCTTTCATCACTTTAAGTATATCATGCCACTCCCTTCTGGATTGTAGAGTTTGTACTAAGAAATCAGCTGTTAACCTTATGGGAGTGCCCTTGTATGTTATTTGTTGTTTTTCCCTTGCTGCTTTCAATAATTTTTCTTTGTCTTTAATTTTTGTCAATTTGATTACTATGTGTCTCGGCATGTTTCTCCTTGGGTTTATCCTGTATGAGACCCGCTGCGCTTCCTGGACTTGGGTGGCTATTTCCTTTCCCACGTTAGGGAAGTTTTTGACTGTAATCACTTCAGATATATTCTCAGGTCCTTTCTCTCTCTCTTCTCCTTCTGGGACCCCTATAATGCGAATGTTGTTGCGTTTAATGTTGCCTCTTAGGCTGTCTTCATTTCTTTTCATTCTTTTTTCTTTATTCTGTTCCAAGGCAGTGAATTCCACCGTTCTGTCTTCCAGGTCACTTATCTGTTCTTCTGCCCCAGATATTCTGCGGTTGATTCCTTCTTGTGTAGCTTTCATTTTAGTTACTGTATTGTTCATCTCTGTGTGTTTGTTCTTTAATTCTTCTAGGTCTTTGTTAAACATTTCTTGCATCTTCTCAATCTTTGCCTCCATTCTTTTTCTGAGGTCCTAGATCATCTTCACTATCGTTATTCTGAATTCTTTTTCTGGATGGTTGCCTGTCTCCACTTCATTTAGTTGTTTTTCTGGGGTTTTATCTTGTTCCTTCATCTGGTACATAGCCCTTTCCCTTTTCATCTTGTCTGTCTTTTTTTTTTTTTGCGCTACGCGGGCCTCTCACTGTTGTGGCTCCTCCCATTGTGGAGCACAGGCTCCAGACGCGCAGGCTCAGTGGCCATGGCTCATGGGCCCAGCCGCTCCATGGCACGTGGGATCTTCCCGGACCGGGATACGAACCTGTTTCCCCTGCATCGGCAGGCAGACTCTCAACCACTGTGCCACCAGGGAAGCCCTGTCTGTCTTTCTTTGAATGTGGTTTTTGTTCCATAGGCTGCAGGGTTGTAGTTCTTCTTGCTTCTGCTGTCTGCCCTCTGATGGATGAGGCTATCTAAGAGGCTTGTGTAAGTTTCTTGATGGGAGGGACTAGTTGTGGGGTAGAGCTGACTGTTTCTCTGGTGGGCAAAGCTCAGTAAAAGTTTAATCTTCTTGACTGTTGATGAGTGGGGCTGGGTTCCCTCCCTGTTGGTTGTTTGGCTTGAGGCAACCCAACAGTGGAGCCTACCTGGGCTCTTTGGTGGGGCTAATGACAGACTCTTGGAGAGCCCTCACCAAGGAGTACTTCCCAGAACGTCTGCTACCAGTGTCCTTGTCCCCACGGTGAGCCACAGCCACCCCCCTCCTCTGCAGCAGACCCTCCAACATTAGCAGGTAGGTCTGGTTCAGTCTTCCCTGGGGTCACTGCTCCTTCCTCTGGGTCCTGATGTGCACCCTACTTGGTGTGTGCCCTGCAAGAGTGGGGTCTCTGTTTCCCCCAGTCCTGTCGAAGTCCTGCAATCAATTCCCACTAGGCTTCAAAGTCTGATTCTCTAGGAATTCCACCTCTCATTGCCAGACCCCCAGGTTGGGAAGCCTGACGTGGGGCTCAGAACCTTCACTCCAGTGGGTGGACTTCTGTGCTATAGGTGTTCTGCAGTCTGTGAGTCACCCACCCAGCAGTTATGGGATTTGATTTTATTGTGATTGCGCCCCTCCTACCATCTCATGGTGGCTTCTTCTTTGTCTGTGGATATGGGGTGTCTTTTTTGGTGAGTTCCAGTCTCTTCTTGTCTATGATTGTCCAGCAGCTAGTTGTGATTCTGGTGTTCTCGCTAGAGGGAGTGAGGGCACATCCTTCTACTCCACCATCTTGGTTTCTCTCACGTCAGTCTTTTAGATGTATGATAAATGAAGGGATAGTTAGCATAGAAAATTGGTGATAATAAAGGAAAGATATATGAAATTGTAGGTTTATTGCAGGTTGAATTGATGAATTGAAATTTTTTTTGAACTTATACGATTTGGAATGGTTTATGTTGGGTTACATTTTTTTGCTCAAAGAATAGTTGGTTGGAAACATGCCACTTTAACAAATACTACTTTTTCTCCCGTCTAAAAAGTTGTAATGGAGGTTTAGTGGTACACTGGCTTCCTAAAGACAACCTTTTAGGTATTTTGTTATGGATTTCTATATTACAGTATACTTGATTACAATGAGATTTCATTTTGGAAATCTATACTATAATCTATAACCTCTACTTAAAGACTTACAACTAACCTATACTTTACCTAAAATTGTTGGGAAAAGATGTAATTAAATACTTTTACCTCACGTGGACTCAGAAAGTTTAGAATGCATCATGCTTGAATATGTTAGTGATGGAAAACATTTTTTAAAAATAAGGTATGCTTAGCAATTTTAGTCAGTTGGTAAACTCTAACGAATGTGTAATTTTTGTTTTGTTTCCTATACAGCATCGTTACTTATTCCTGCTGGTAAAACTCTTCCCACTTTTACCACAGCAGAACTGGTATGTATCTTATTTAAGAGATATATATATATTTTTTTCTTTTAATTTTTCTTTTCAGCTTTAAAACAGTTTGTCATTGTACAATGCAAAGCCTGAATAAGGACAAAATATAATCAGAGAGTATATAGTATTAAATAGCATTTTCAGTATGGTATGGCATTAATTGTGTTACGTCATTTCTGTCCCTACCAACTTTGTGATATTATGTGCATTTAAAAATCTATTCTTTTCTTTTTTTTGAATTTTATTTTATTTATTTTTTTTATACAGCACGTTCTTATTAGTCATCCATTTTATGCACATCAGTGTATACATGTCAATCCCAATCTCCCAATTCATCACACCCCCACACCCCCCACCGCTTTCCCCCTTGGTGTCCATACATTTGTTCTCTACATCTGTGTGTCAGTTTCTGCCCTGAAGACCAGTTCATCTGTACCATTTTTCTAGGTTACACATATATGCGTTAATATACGATATTTTTTTTTCTCTTTCTGACTTACTTCACTCTGTCTCACAGTCTCTAGATTCATCCACGTCTCTATAAATGACCCAATTTCGTTCCTTTTTATGGCTGAGTAATATTCCAGTGTATATATGTACCACATCTTCTTTATCCACTCGTCTGTCGATGGGCATTTAGGTTGCTTCCATGACCTGGCTATTGTAAATAGTGCTGCAGTGAACATTGGGGTGCATGTGTCTTTTTGAATTATGGTTTTCTCTGGGCATATGCCCAGTAGTGGGTTTGCTGGGTCATATGGTAATACTATTTTTAGTTTTTTAAGGAACCTCCATACTGTTCTCCATAGTGGCTGTATCAGTTTACATTCCCACCAACAGTGCAAGAGGGTTCCCTTTTCTCCACACCCTCTCCAGCATTTGTTGTTGGTAGGTTTTCTTTCTTTTTTTTTTTTTGCAGTACGTGGGTCTCTCACTGCTGTGGCCTCTCCCATTGTGGAGCACAGGCTCCGGACGTGCATACTCAGTGGCCATGGCTCATGGACCCAGCCGCTCCGTGGCACGTGGGATTCTCCCGGACCGGGGCATGAACCCGCATCCCCTGCATTGGCAGGCGGACTCTCAACCACCGCGCCACCAGGGAAGCCCGTTTGTAGGTTTTCTGATGATGCCAGTTCTAACTGGTGTGAGGTGTAGTTTTGATTTGCATTTCTCTAATAATTAATGACGTTAAGCGGCTTTTCATGTGCTTCGTGGGCATCTGTATGTCCTCTTTGGAGAAATGTCTATTTAGGACTTCTGCCCATTTTTTGATTGGGTTGTTTGTTTTTTTAATATTGAGCTGCATGAGCCGTTTATATATTTTGGAGATTAATCCTTTGTCCATTGATTCATTTGCAAATATTTTTTCCCATTCTGAGGGTTGTCTTTCTGTCTTGTTTGTAGTTTGCTTTGCAAAAGCTTTGATGTTTCACTAGGTTCCATTTGTTTGTTTTTATTTCCATTACTCTAGGAGGTGGATCATAAAGGATCTTGCTTTAATTTTTGTTAAAGAGTGTTCTTCCTATGTTCTACTCTAAGAGTTTTATACTGTCTGGTCTTACATTTTAGGTCTCGAATCCATTTTGAGTTTATTTTTGTGTATGGTGTTAGGGAGTGTTCTAATTTCATTCTTTTACAGGTAGCTGTCCAGTTTTCCCAGCACCACTTATTGAAGAGACTGTCTTTTCTCCATTGTATATCCTTGCCTCCTTTGTCATAGATTAGTTGACCATAGGTGTGTGGGTTTATCTCTGGGCTTTCTATCTTGTTCCATTGATCTTTGTTTCTGTTTTTATGCCAGTACCATATTGTCTGGATTACTGTAGCTTTGTAGTATAGTGTGAAGTCAGGGAGTCTGATTCCTCCAGCTCCGTTTTTTTCCCTCAATACTGCTTTGGCTATTTGGGGTCTTTCATGTGTCCATACAAATATTAAGATTTTTTATTCTAGTTCTGTAAAAAATGCCGTTGGTAATTTGACAAGGATTTCATTGATCTGTAGATTGTTTTGGGTAGTATAGTCATTTTCACAATGTTGATTCTTCCAATCCAAGAACATGGTATATCTCTCCATCTGCTTCATCTTAAATTTCTTTCATAACTGTCTTAAAGTATTCTGCATACAGGTCTTTTGTCTCCTTAGGTAGGTTTATTCCTAGGTATTTTATTCTTTTTGTTGCAGTGGTAAATTGGAGTGTTTCATTATTTCTCTTTCAGATTTTTCATCATTAGTGTCTAGGAATGCAAGAGATTTCTGTGCATTAATTTTGTATCCTGCTACTTTACCAAATTCATTGATTAACTCTAGTAGTTTTCTGGTAGCATCCTTAGGATTCTTTATGTTTACTATCATGTCATCTGCAAACAGTGACAGCTTTACTTCTTCTTTTCTGATTTGGATTCCTTTTATTTCTTTTTCTTCCCTGATTGCTGTGGCTAAAACTTCTAAAACTATGTTGAATAATAATGGTGAGAGTGGACAACCTTGTCTTGTTCCTGATCTTAAAGGAAATGGTTTCATTTTTTCACCATTGAGAACAATGTTGGCTGTGGGTTTGTCATATATGGCCTTTATTATGTTCAGGTAAGTTCCCTCTCTGCCTACTTTCTGGAGGGTTTTTATCATAAATGGGTGTTGAATTTTGTCAAAAGCCTTTTCTGCATCTATTGAGATGATCATATGGTTTTTATTCTTTGTTAATATGGTGTATTGCATTGATTGATTTGCATATATTGAAGAATCCTTGCATCCCTGGTATAAATCCCACTTGATCATTGTGTATGATCCTTTTAATATGTTGTTGTATTCTGTGCTAGTATTTTGTTGAGGATTTTTGCATCTATATTCATCAGTGATATTGGTCTATAGTTTTCTTTTATTGTAGTATCTTTGTCTGGTTTTGGTATCAGGGTGATGGCAGCCTCATAGAATGAGTTTGGGAGTGTTCCTTCCTCTGCAGTTTTTTGGGAGAGTTTGAGAAGAATGGATGTTAGCTCTTCTCTGAATGTTTGATAGAATTCATCTGTGAAGCCATCTGGTTCTGGACTTTTGTTTGTTGGAAGATTTTTAATCACAGTTTCATTACTTGTAATTGGTCTGTTCATGTTTTCTATTTCTACCTGGTTCAGTCTTGGAAGGTTATACCTTTCTAAGAATTTGTCCATTTTTTCCAGGTTGTTCATTTTATTGACATAGAGTTGCTTGTCGTCTCATAGGATGCTTTGTATTTCTGTGGTGTCTGTTGTATCTTCTCCTTGTTCATTTCTAATTTTAGTGATATGAGTCCTCTCCCTCTTTTTCCTTTTTTTTTTTTTTAGCAGTATGCGGGCCTCTCACTGTTGTGGCCTCTCCCATGGCGGAGCACAGGCTCCGGACGCGCAGGCTCAGCAGCCATGGCTCACGGGCCCAGCCGCCCCGTGGCATGTGGGATCTTCCCAGACCGAGGCACGAACCCGTGTCCCCTGCATTGGCAGGCGGACTCTCAACTGCTGCGCCACCAGGGAAACCCTCCCTCTTTTTCCTGATGAGTCTGGCCAGTGGTTTATCAATTTTGTTTATCTTCTCAAAGAACCAGCTTTTAGTTTTATTGATCTTTGCTATTGTTTTCTTTGTTTCTATTTCATTTATTTCTGCTCTGATCTTGATGATTTCTTTCCTTCTGCTAACTTTGGGTTTTGTTTGTTCTTCTCTCTCTAGTTCCTTTAGTTGTAAGGTTAGATTGTTTATTTGAGAGTTTTCTTTTTTTTGAGGTAGGCTTGTATAGCATAAACTTCCCTCTTAGAACTGCTTTTTCTGCATCCCATAGGTTTTGGATCGTCGTGTTTTCATTATCATTTGTATCTAGTTATTTTTTGATTTCCTCTTTGATTTCTTCAGTGATCTCTTGTTTATTTAGTAATGTATTGTTTAGCCTCCATGTGTTTGTGTTTTTATGTTTTTTTTCCCTGTAATTGATTTCTCATCTCATAGCGTTGTGGTCAGAAAAGATGCTTGATATGATTTCAGTTTTCTTAAATTTACTGAGGCTTGATTTGTGACCCAAGATGTGATCTGTCCTGGAGAATGTTCCGTCTGCACTTGAGAGGAAAGTGTAATCTGTCATTTTTGGATGGAATGTCCTATAAATATCAATTAAATCTATCAGGTCTATTGTGTCATTTAAAGCTTGTGTTTCCATATTAATTTTCTGTTTGGATGATCTGTCCATTGTTGTAAGTGAGGTGTTAAAGTCCCCACTATTATTGTGTTACTGTCGATTTCCTCTTTTAGAGCTGTTAGCAGTGGCCTTATGTATTGAGGTGCTCCTATGTTGGGTGCATATTGTAAGGCCAACTGGCCGGAGGCAGGGGAACACAATCAGATTCACAGGTTGCATCAGAACGAAATTCTCCGGACCACCCAGTTCCAGAAACTGCCCTGGAGACATTCCGGACCACCCAGTTCCAGGAACTGACCTGGGGACTTTGAACCCAGCCCAGCCTTCCTGCCTTTTGAGGGGCGGGACTAACGGTCCCCCAGGATACCCAAAAAGACCACCAAATACGGAATACCCTGTGCCCTCCCAGATTCACCACACCCCTTTCCCTTCTTCCCCTATAAAATCTTGCTCAACCCTCGCCCGGGTGCGACTTCTCTGGCCCCTTTCTCTCGGACCAGTGAACCTCACCCGGAAGCGCTCCCTAATAAAGCTCACTTGAAGCTTTCCTCTGTTTTGTGGTGCCGTTTGTTAAGATCTGACCTTACACATATATGTTTATAATTGTTATATCTTCTCCTTGGATTGATCCCTTGATCATTATGTAGTGTCCTTCCTTGTGTCTTATAACATTCTTTATTTTAAAGTCTATTTTATCTGCTGTGAGTGTAGCTACTCCAGCTTTCTTTTTATTTCCATTTGCGTGGAATATTTTTCCATCCCCTCACTTTCAGTCTGTTATGTGTCCCTAAGGTCTGAAGTGGGTCTCTTGTAGACAGCGTATATATGTGTCTCATTTTTGTATCCATTCAGCAAGGCTGTGTCTTTTGGGTGGAGCATTTAATCCATTCATGTTTAATTACCGATATGTATGTTCCTATTACTATTTTCTTAATTGTTTTGGGTTTGTTTTTGTAGGTCCTTTTCTTCTCTTGTGTTTCCCACTTAGAGAAGTTCCTTTAGCATTTGTTTTAGAGCTCGTTTGGTGGTGCTGAATTCTCTTAGCTTTTGCTTGTCTGTAAAGCTTTTGATTTCTCCGTCAAATCTGAATGAGATCCTTGCCAGGTAGAGTAATCTTGGTTGTAAGTTTTCCCTTTCATCACTTTAAGTATATCATGCCACTCCCTTCTGGGTTGTAGAGTTTGTACTGAGAAATCAGATGTTAACCTTGTGGGAGTTCCCTTGTATGTTGTTTGTTGTTTTTCCCTTGCTGCTTTCAGTAATTTTTCTTTGTCTTTAATTTTTGCCAATTTGATTACTGTGTGTCTCGGTGTGTTTCTCCTTGCGTTTCTCCTGTATGGGACTCTGCACTTACTGGACTTGGGTGGCTATTTCCTTTCCCATGTTAGGGAAGTTTTCGACTGTAGTCTCTTCAGATATTTTCTCGGGTCCTTTCTCTCTCTCTGTTCTCCTTCTTGGACCCCTGTTATGCGAATGTTGTTGCGTTTAATGTTGTCTCTTAGGCTCTCTTCATTTCTTTTCATTCTTTTTTCTTTATTCTGTTCTGAGGCAGTGAATTCCACCATTCTGTCTTCCAGGTCACTTACCCGTTCTTCTGCCTCAGTTTTTCTGCTATTGATTCCTTTTAGTGTATTTTTCATTTCAGTTATTGTGTTGTTCATCTCTGTTTGTTTACTCTTTAATTCTTCTAGATCTTTGTTAAACATTTCTTGCATCTTTTCGATCTTTGCCTCCATTCTTTTTCTGAGGTCCTGGATCATCTTCACTATCATTATTCTGAATTCTTTTTCTGGAAGGTTGCCTGTCTCCACTTCATTTAGTTGTTTTTCTGGGGTTTTATCTTGTTCCTTCATCTGGTACCTATCCCTCTGCCTTTTTATCTTGTCTGTCTTTCTGTGAATGTGGTTATTGTTCCATAGGCTGCAGGATTATAGTTCTTCTTGATTCTGCTGTCTGCCCTCTGGTGGATGAGGCTATCTAAGAGGCTTGTGCAAGCTTCCTGAAGGGAGGGACTGGTGGTGGGTAGAGCTGGGTGTTGCTCTGGTGTGCAGAGCTCAGTAAAACTTTAATCCACTTCTCTGCTGATGGGTGGGGTTGTGTTCCCTCCCTCTTGGTTGTTTGGCCTGAGGCAACCCAACTTTGGAGACTTCCTGGGCTCTTTGGTGGGGAGAATGGCGGACTCTGGGAGGGCTCACGCCAAGGAGTACTTCCCAGAACGTCTGCTACCAGTGTCCTTGTCCCCATGGTGAGCCACAGCCACCACCTGTCTCTGCAGGAGACCCTCCAACACTGACAGGTAGGTCTGGTTCAGTCTCATATGGGGTCACTGCTCCTTCCCCTGGGTCCCAACACGCACACTGCTTTGTGTTTGCCCTCCAAGTGTGGAGTCTCTGTTTCCCCCAGTCCTGTCAAAGTCCTGCAATCAATTCCTGCTAGCCTTCCAAGTGTGATTCTCCCATTGCCGGACCCCCAGATTGGGAAGCCTGATGTGGGGCTCAGAACCGTCACTCCAGTGGGTGGACTTCTGTGGTCTAAGTGTTCTCCAGTTTGTGAATCACCCAGCAAGCAGTTATGGGATTTGATTTTACTGTGATTGCGCCCCTCCTGCCGTCTCATTGTGGCTTCTCCTTTGTCTTTGGGTGTGCGGTATCTTTTTTGGTGAGTTCCAGTGTCTTCCTGTCGGTGATTGTTCAGCAGTTAGTTGTGTTTCTGGTGTTGTTGCAAGGGGGACTGAGAGCACGTCCTTCTATTCCGCCATCTTGAACCAATATCTAAGATATATTTTAACAGAGATGCCCCAGTTTTAGTGAATGGTGACAGAAGACTGGGCAGAGATGTAATTTGTGATCCTCCTGTTGAATGAGAAAAGATGTGGTAAGGGATGAGGAGATAGAAATAGCTCCTATAACATAGGTGTTGCAAAAATTCAGGAGTTCCAGAATTAATATTTTCTTACCAACTTTTCCTGTCTTCCAGAATAGTTTTTAGCATCTGGCAAGACTGTACCTACAAGGTTAGGAAATTTCTTAACTTACATTGTATGGAGTTTTAATACACTGTATAATGTTACATACTTGGTGGATCCTAAATAGATGATTTTGATACGAATGTTTTTCTGATTTTTTTTTCCCCTAGGGTTGAGGCACATCATAATTCTTCCTTTTATTTAAGTGGAATATTTTGGTTATTTTTTTACCATTGTATACTAGAGGTTAGATTTCCTCCCCCCAGCCCGGGATTTGGGGGCAGAAGATAAAATTAAAACTTATATATAGAAAATTGAGTACTTTTCAGGTGGGGCAAAATAGAACTTTTTCTCTGTTACCTTTCTTTGAAGGTAAAATGTGATATATAAGTTTTTCATTTTCTTTCAGCCCATGAGCTTCCTTTCTAGGGTACAGGATTTTAGTAGGCCATTTATTTCTATTTCTTCGTTAAGAACAAACAAAAAGCATAGCCCTTTCTAGGATTTTTGGGAAGAATGGTGCTGGTTTTGATATGAAACCAGTGAAGAAATATCTCTGCCTTTGAAATTCTTGGAAATACCTTTTCTCCTCATTAAAGAAATAATATACTTCTAAAGAGTAAAACCAAACAAATTTATAAAGTAAAAAGTGATAGAGCCCTGTAGTATTATAACCCAAAGATAACTGTTTTAACTGTATGTTGTATATCCATTTAGACTTCTTTCATTAAAGAAAGTTAACCTTAATTTTCAGGGTAAAAGCAGGATCATTCTCTGTACCGTTTCCGTAATTTTTTTTTTAAACTTAGTAATATAGATGGACTGTTTTCAGTGCCAGTTAAATACTGATTAGCCTTAGTGGATGTATCAAGTTTAATTAACCAGTCTTTTGTTTATGGACATTTAAATTCTTGCTAGTGTTTTTCTAATATAGCATTCCAGTGATTACACTTGTAGATATGTCTTGGTGTATTTGTGTGATAATCAGGTAATCAGGATAAATTCCTAGAAGTAGAATTTCTGGGTCAAAGATTATACATGTTTTCAGTTTTGGTATATGTTACAAAATTGGCCTCTGAAAGGATTGTACCATATACACTCATAAGCAGTGGTCTGAGAGAACTGATTTTTATCACATCCTTACCAACATTGGCTATTATTAATCAGTCTTTTAAATTTTTGCAGGTCTAGTAGGCAAAAACTTTTTTTGTCTTTTCATTTAGTATTAAAAATGTAAAACCCTACGGTTTAATTATTCCAAAATAAAAATTATACACTGTTGTGTTATCTGTTTTAAAATAACATTAGTGATCAACTTACAGACTAGAGGACTCCTATAAACAGCTGTGGTTCTTATATTTGATATCTGGGTATCAGTGGCCCACGCAAAGCTGTGTTGTGGGCAAGTTTTATGAGTCAGTGTTCATGTTATTTATGAAGCCTTACTGACTTCATTGCTAATAGCCATAGAACAGAATTCCTTTTATTTTATTTTATTTATTTTTTATTTTTTTGCGGTACACGGGCCTCTCACCGCCGCAGCCTCTCCCGTTGCGGAGCACAGGCTCTGGACGCACAGGCTCAGCGGCCATGGCTCACGGCCCCAGCCGCTCCGCAACATGTGGGATCCTCCCGGACCGGGGCATGAACCCATGTCCCCTGCATCGGCAGGCAGACTCTCAACCACTGCGCCACCAGGGAAGCCCAGAATTCCTTTTATTTTTAATGAGATGATCTAAATCAAATATTAAAAAGTTGTTTTATTCAGAGAACTCAGCCCTAATGTTAAGTGCTACTATTGTCCTGTTGACCTTAATCAGATTTTTTTTATCCTCCGTAAGATCAGGAAAAAAAGCTTCAAGTAAAACCTTTTTCTAACTTTCTAATATGAAATTTTCATATCTAGGGCACCTCAAACTCCAGTGCAAACTTTACTTTTCCTGGTTATCCTGTTCATGTACCAGCAGGTGTGACATTACAGATGGCATCTGGTAAGAGTATAGTTTAAAAATATTTTGTTTTTAGCTTTGGTACTAACTTCTGGGTCTTAACTTTCATGATTTTAAATAAACTGTATACCACAAGTTATTGAAGTTATAGGAACTTTTAATAAAACTTATTTAAAAATAATAAATGGTAGTTTTTATTGTTATGGAAGCAGTCTACCACGAAATACACTAAGCCTGTCTACTAAGGCAGGTACTAAGCTTGTCCTATATTTCACTTCCAGTTCTCATCCCAACATTGTGTAAGATGCTTTATATAGGTTTTCTCTAATTCAAGTCAGTTACCTGAATTTTGACACACATGTGTCCTGGCTAGCTTTAATCAAGAAAAGCTAAAGATTAGATTTATCAACCTTTGCCTCCTTTCTTATTGGAGATTGTATAAGAATATTTGAAAAATTTGGAGATTAACCTCTGCTTTTCAAAGAACTGTTTCTTGATTTGAAAGAGAATCATATCTATTTTTTGGGTTGTTACAGAGTTTAAGCAAGCACCTGACTCAATGCTCAAAAAATAAATTTCTTCTTTCTTCTGATTAGTATTATTTTAAAGGAAAGAGGGGGGAAATTTGATAACTTTGGAAATTATTAAACCCTTTTTGGATATCCTTGTCTTATAGTTGTTATATGGTATCTTACATCTTAACTATAGGAAATACATTCTCCATGGTTAGGTTTCTTAAAATCCCAATTTGGGTCGTTAAGACTGTAATTTATTAAACAATGGGAGAGGTTCATGGAATAAATATTGGTAGCCTGTATGTGTCTCAAAATGTGCCATATAAGCAATAGTGGGAAATGGCTAGAGTTAAAGCAAGATATATTTAATTTTAAAAAATAAGAGTAATATATATTTATTATAGAAAACACAAAAAATCTGAAAAATAAAAGGAAAACTCCTAGAGGTAACCACTATTAACATATTGACATATTTCCTCCTAGCCTCCTGTGCATGAGATTTTTTTTTTTAGGAAATTTAAAGGAAATTAGGATTCTGTTATACTTACAGTTTTGTTTTCTTCTTTTTAAGGTTACCTTTATAAAGTTAATGTACCAATTATGGTGACACAGACTTCTGGAAGAGCAAGTATTCTTCAGCATCCATTTCAGCAAGTATTTCAGCAGCTTGGGCAGCCTTCAATAATACAGACCAGTATTCCACAATTAAACCCATGGTGTCTTCAAGCAACTACTGAAAAATCACAGAGAATGGAAACTGTGCTCCAACAACCTGTAGTTCTTCGTTCTGGGACAGTGGATAGGAAACGTTTAGAAAATGCTACTGGTGATACTCTTTTACATCCTGGAAATCAGCATAAAATCATGTCTGAAGCTTTACTGAGTCAGACGGAAAACTCTCAGTATATCAGCCTTTCAGGTGTTGTATTTCCTCCACAGCTCTCTCAGATGGATTCTAATGTGGAGCCAGTGCTCAGTGTTTCAGCTAGCATGACTCAAAATCTGCATGGTGGGCCCCTGTCCACAGGCCCTCAGGGGGCTCAGCACCAGCACACGCCTGATGTTCAGCTTCGTGTTCTTAAAAATAGGATGTGTGGATGTGATTCTGTAAAGCAGCCAAGAAATACAGAGGAGCCCAGCAGCCTACCTCTCTCAAAGAAGGTAGTTCTATGTTCAATTTAATGGAATTAGGAGATAAACAGTAGCCAGTGATTAGATGTCGAGTGTTTTTTTTTAAACTGTAAGGTTACTCAAAAGCATGTTTTGTTTTTCCCTTTAGAAGATTCTTCCTTTATTATTTTTAGTATAACTAAATGCTCAGTATTTCTAAACTTTTAGTTTCAATTAATGAATTAGAATATTTCTTTAAAGAAAATGCATTTGTTTTAAGGTAATCCATTTACCTCTCCCTTACATTGTGTCTGCAGATAAAATTTAAGATTCAGAAATGCATTCTAGTAATTAAATGAGTGTTTTGAGGTAATTCATTGTCATACTTAATATACAAAAGAGGTTCAAAGTATTTTTTTTCTTGCTCTACCTAATTTTCTTAAACTCCCATATGAAAGTTTTCTCTACATGAGGAATTATCTTGCTAGTAAATACTTTGTTTCTCCGTTTGCTAAAATACTAGTTAACTTAATTTCTTTTGGAATTCAAACCACTAAAAAATAGCTCCTAATTAGCCTTCCATATTAAAAATAGGTTTACATTATTAATTTCCAAGGAATTCATAGTGATGGCAGAAAGATTCATGGAGAATTTCACATGGTAAAATTTAAAAATCTTGCATTATCTTTTTACAAATGTAAAATTATGTCTTACAGCTAACTCCATTTATACAATTTAGTGACATATGACAAATAAAGGTTTGTGTCTCTAGCTAATGGTTTAGTGGTCCTTTAGAACCGCTGTACAAATCTGTAGCAATGTAGTAGTTAAGTGTCACCTTAACATTTTTCTAGATAGAAGGGGAAGGTACAGGGTACAGTGAAGGATAATGAACAAAGAATATGTCTATCAGAAACCATTTGACTTGTTTTAGAATATTTCAGATGTTTGATGAAGCCTGTTCAAAATCTTTTAGCAAGTCTGTTTTTGGTTTAGTTTGGTATAATGTATTAAGTTTAAAATGTTTATTGAGTGTTCATTATATTTTTCACATAATATATAAAATCAAGAAATGGAGGATAAACTCATAATTATGAAACATTTGGTTTTGAGGGAAAATAACTGTAAAATAAGCGTTTGTTTTTATCACTTGGAATATAACTTTTAGAGGCATTTTTCTCCTGCACTCTGTATGAACTTCGAAGATTTCTGGTGTGATGATTCAAGGACTTATTCTACTTACGTATTAGATGTCACATTGTACTTTGTTCTGATATGGGGAAGTAGATTAGTTAAGGGAGATTAAGGATTGTTTAGGGGCTAGTGGTTAAGAGTTTAAGCTTTAAAGCCACAATAGGTTCAAATTCTAGATTTACCACTTACAAGCAAGCTAGGTAATGTTGCTCTCTGAAATTCAGTCATAAGTCTGTAAACTGGGCATAAAACCAAGCTCATAATGTTTAGAATTATCAGAGATGTATATAGAGATTTTAATAGCTCTGTCACCATAATAAGCTTTAGATTAGTGCTATTATGCTTTATGGGCATGTGATATATTAGATAACTTTTCATATAACTTGTTGCTTGGTTTTAAAATCTATGTTTAAAACACAAACATCCAAACAGTCAAAAGAATTTAATTTATAACATTTTAAAAAACTTACTGTAGGTTAACTTAAAATAGTAATCTGGTAAAGTTTATGCTGATTTAATTTTCAGAAAATTTTATAAATAGCTCTCTATAAGTAGCTTTTCAGAAATTCTTATTGCTTAAAGCAAGTTACAATTAGCCCTACTTATTTACTTTTCCTGTATAGACTGCCAGAGATCTTAAGTTTTTATGCAGGTTTAGCATTATTACTGTTTCATAAAATATATTCCTGACAATTTTTGACGTGTTCCTGTTTTAAAGTGCATATTACTATGTTAAGTTTTTCCTCAGTGTAGGAATTTTGTTTGCTAATCTTATAATGCTATAGAAAATTAGAAACTCAGGTCTTCATTGGAACTGCAAAAAGTAGGAGCAGAAGGAGAGAAATGGGTATGGTGGTGTACCTTCTCCAGCTCCTTTTTATTTCTTGCTGGCTCTCCCCGCCATCTTCATTGCCCTCTCTCCCAAATATTATCATTTCTGCTACCTTCTCTTTTAATTATTTACCTTTCTGACTGCTTCCTCTTATCTCCTTTGTGAGCTCCTCTTTATCTGACCTTGCTGTTTCCTAAGGTTCTATCCTCAGCCCATTTCTCTTCTTACTTTATGGTTTCCCTGGGCAATCTCATGCATTATCGTGGTTTTTAACTATGACCTGCTTGTTGATGACTGCATTTTCAGCCCAGTTATTTCCTTGAGCTTCATTCTCATGTCTGTTTCCTTTCTAGACAGCTCTCCCTGAATGTTATAATAAGTTGTTGTTTCCTCATCAGAGATACTGCATAGTACCACTGCCCACCTGGTCTCCCAAGCTAAGGACTACAATGACTTTTTGGCCCCCTTTCCCCCTCATCCTCCTTATGTCATGTGCTTTTGAGAATTATTATTATTATTTTAATTATTATTAGTTTTTTTGCGGTACGCGGGCCTCTCACTGTCGTGGCCTCTCCCGTTGTGGAGCACAGGCTCCAGGCGCGCAGGCTCAGAGGCCATGGCTCACGGGCCCAGGTGCTCCGCGGCATGTGGGACCTTCCCGGACCGGGGCACGAACCCGTGTCCCCTGCATCGGCAGGCGGACTCTCAACCACTGCGCCACTAGGGAAGCCCGAGAATTATTTTTATTTATTTATTTTAGGCCACGCCACGTGGCATGTGGGATCCCAGTTCCCCAACCAGGGATCGAACCTGTGCCCCCTACACTGGAGTGCAGAGTCTTAACCACTGGACTGCCAGGGAAGTCCTTTAAAAATTATTTTAAAAATTGAAAAAAAAATTTGTAAAGTATATACAGTGGACCCTTGAGCAGTGCAAGGGTTAGGGACACTGAGCTCCACGCAGTCAGAAATCTGCGTCTGACTTTATAGTTAACCCTCTGTATCCGTGACTCCGCATCCACGGATTCAACCAGTCACAGACCTTGTAGTATGTATTTATTGAAAACAATCCACGTATAAATGGACCTGCGCATTTCAAACCCATGTTGTTCAAGGGACCTCGGTATAACATAAAATTTACCATTTTAACCATTTTTAGGTGTACAGTTCAATGGCATTAAGCATGTTCACATTATTGTGCAACCATCACTACTATCCATCTCTAGAACTTTCTAATCATCCCAAACTGAAATTCTGTACCCATTAAACAATAACTCCCCATTATCCCCTCCATTCAGCTCCTGGTAACTTCTACTTTTTGTTTCTATAAATTTGACTACTTCTAGGTACCTCGTCAGTGGTATCATACAATATTTGTACTTTTGTGACTGGCTTAGTTTGCTTAGCACATTTTCAAGGGTCATTCATGTAGCATATATGGGAATTTCATTCCTTTTAAAGGCTGAATCATATAACTTTTGACAACTTTTAAAACCAAATATTTCTGGAATCTTTTTCCTCTTCTCCATCCCTACTGCCATTGCCCTAATTGTCTCTCAATTGGGACAATATAGTTTCTAACTAATTTATTAGCCTGTAGTCTCTGCTGGTTCTTACTCCACTCCTTCCAATCCATCCATCCTAGAGGTTAAAGGCTTCAGGGATCAGAAATGTTTTGAATTCCTTCTCTATCCCTTAATAACTGCATGACTTGGGCAAGCTACTATTTCCTCGTTTGTAAAATAAAGATAATAGTAGCTACCATAGAATTGTGGTGGTGGGAGGATTATGTGAGATAATCAGTGTGAAGTGCCCAGCAGTATACTGCCTAGCAGATGGTAAGAGCTCAGTATTAGCTATGACCTCTGCTCCTCATGGCTACCATAGATTTACTCAGCATGCAGCCTGCTTAACATGTCGCTGACTGCCTATCAGCTACAGGATAAAATTTAAGCTCCTTGAAAAAAAAATTAATAAACAGAAATCTCAATTAAATAGAGTTGGGAGACCTGAGGAGGGCACTCTCACGCCCTGTGACAATAGCAGAGCCCAACTAGAAGACTCTGCTTCTATCCTGACAACAACTTAACCAATGAAGAGCTGTGGACTCTGTTTACTGTAGCCCTCCCAACTTCCTCTTCTTCTCTATATAAGCTTTCTTCCTTCGAGGGGACTTGCATGTGGCTCGCCATGGTTGCACACCCCACATTTCTGCTGATCCTGAATAAACCTATCTTTGCCTGAGAAATATCTGGCAGTCTGTTTTTTTTTAGGTCAGTATTCTTAATGTGGCATATGAGGACCTCCATGTTCTTTTTTGGCCAGAGTTTCTTATTTGCTCTTTATTTCATGCCTACTACTTTATTGGTAACAACAAACTGTGAGCAATGATCTGTGTTAACCGCAAGAAAGGATGGCAGCAGAAAAAACAGGCACAAAGCAGAGGGGATAACAAAAGCAAAGAGAGGCAGGAAACAACAAAGTTAATTCCTACTTACCCATTTATTACTTCCTCCAGAAATCTTACTTAATACCTTTCTATCTGCCCTCTCCCCTTTCATTATTAGGTTGGATGTATCTCTTCTGTGTTATCATAGCACCTTATGTATGTATCTGTCATAATGTAGTTAAGAGATGCATTAAAATGTCCTGTGTGCATTGAGAGGTACATTTTATTAATCTTTGTGTACCCAACACCTAAGAATACACACACACATACACACACACACACACACACACACACACACATATATTCATATATATATTCTCTTTAAAAGAAGAGGATCTATGACTAGTTTACTTGGCTCAATAGTTCTCAACTCTGGCTAAATATTAGAATTATTGGGGCATTAAAAAAATGTTCAAGTCTGCCCCAAGGGATATGGATCTAATTGGTCTGGAGTGGGGTCCACTTACTATTGTTGGAGTTTTCTGAGGTGATTGTAATACATAGTTAAGATTAAGAATGACTGATCTAGCTAAATATCAATTTATGAATGAAAAATGGATGGAGTGAGGGGATTAGAGAATATATAACTTTAAGAGCTTTTATTTTCCAATCCATTCTGATACTATTCTAAAAGATAAAATATCATACCAATAGTTATTTGAATTCATGATTCTGTTAATTGAGCACATATTTTTTTGAGTCACTGTATGCTACTTCTAAATGAATATCTCTAAATCAGATTTTTAAACCAGGTATGTGACAGTTCTATTTCTTTAGAGGAAAAAAACCAATTTAACAAGATACATGACATTTTTATTTCTTTAGAGGAAAAAAGCCAATTTAACAAGATACTTTTTTTTTGTATTTGTCAGAATATGTTGAGGTATATTTCATCCCAAATAAGAGTAGAGTGGCATGGGATGCTACTGTACATGGTTAGGTAATATATAATCATTATTGCCATTATGTTGTGGGAGATAGCTGGATTAAGTTTCTGTTAAGAATTAAAGATGTACCCTTCCATTATGATTATAGGCAACTGAATTTCACATAGTTTAGTTTGAAAATGTGAAGAGAAAATATGTTATAGCTTAGGCTTCTCCTGTTTTATCTTTATTCCCACATATGCATATGAAGTTGTATCAGTCCTTACCAACCATTAGAAAAATATTGTCCTTTCATTAGGGGAAAGCTTAAGTTGAAAAGGTTGGAAGCTGTATTTGGCAAATAAAGCTTTATCTTGAAGCGTCCTATGCATTTGCTCATTGTACTGCCCAGCCACAGAAGCTGTATGCAATTGAAAAGACCTTGGGTGAAGCTGAGAATCTTGGAAGTCATTGAGCTGGTTTGTTTAGAGCAGAGAAAGAAAACTAAAGCAGTGCTTCTGTCAGATGACGTCATCTGCACTAGAACTGTTGACATTTCTTCACGTTCAGCCAGAACTCATAGAAGAATCAGCAGTGACTTTTCTTTAACATTCAGCAGGATAAAAATACCAGTACTTCTCAGGGCAGCCGACATCTGATTTTAATCATATTTGCACATTGGCACAGTAAAAAATTCCTGTGTTGTGAGACCTTTTTTTGAAACTGGAAACTGACATCTTTGTAATAATGAAGTTTTTATAGATTAACAGAGTTTGGTACTCTCTGTACTGATGGAGCCCCTGAGATGCTTGGCAACACATGGTTTTGCTGCTTCAGTGGAGAGAGCATTTCAATGTCTTTTTCAGCACATGGCATACCTTAGTGCTGAGACCCAGCCAATAATTCTAAAAGAAGTTTTGTCGGCTGCCGTGACACTCAAATGCATTAGAATTTAATTGAATTATTAAATTTTCCAATTTAATGATTTAAATTGATTTAATGATTTCCAATTTAATTTCCAGTCATTATCTTTTCCAAGACATTTGTCAAAAAGTGTGGGGAAAATGTTCTATTCTTTTTAATGCAAATTTTTTATGGCTTTTCAAGGGACAGTACTTGAAGCCCTTAATTGATCCTTGGGGAGACATTAACTATTGAGAGACAGTGGAGACCTCCTAATAACAATTTGACTTGGAGGAGTTCATTGATCTATGTAGTGGATGTTTGCCATATGAAAGGCTTAAATCTTTCTATTCATGGGCCTGCGGTATCAATTATGGATGTTGCTGCAAAACTGCCTGCTATTTTGGTTAAACTACCACCTTGGAAAAGGAGATTGGAGTCAGATAATCATATGAACTTTCTCATGCTTGGTGGAAGTGCTTCTGAAGAAAGAAGTTGAAAGTGACGAAACTCTTTTGCAGTTATTGATATTAAATTTGGATTTGTAATCTTACTCCTTTCCCAGAATAAAGAGGACCTCACTGATATAGGTAAAATAAGATGATGCTACGTGAATTCAATTACAAGAGTCCTGGAATCTTTAATATTCCTTAATAAGCTTATACTAATCTGGTAAAGTACCATGGGAGCGCTGATTCATTTTGTAACAAAAGATCTTGCGGTTTAAGGTTTTCAGTACTTGTTGCTATTAACATGAAAAGCCAATTCCAACATGTGATTTAGGCCCAGGACTAACCTTATCATAATTTACTTTTCACACAATCAGATTTATTGGGGTAGTATCTACATACAGTAAAGTTCACCTTTATTTAGGTATACAGTTTTTAGATGTACATATGAATTTTGACAAAACACTTGGAGTTATATAACCAGTATCACAGTTGAGATACAGAACATTTCCATCACCCCAAAGAGGTCCCTTAGGCCCCTGTGTAGCCAATACCCTCCCTTCACATCTGGTCCCTGGCACTCACTGATGTGTTTTCTTTTGGTATAGGCTTGCCTTTTTCAGAATGTCAAACAAATGGAATCATGCATTATGTAACTTTAATATGATATATTCACAATTCATTCATGTTTTTGCATATATTAGTATATTCCATTGTGCCACAATTTGTTTATCCATTCACCATTTGGACATTTGGATGTTTCCAGTTTGGGCATTTGTGAATGAATCCCCTAAAAACATTCATGTGTGGGTTTGTGGGTTTCCTCCCTTCCTTTCTCTCTCGCTCCCTCCCTTCCTTCCTTTTTGGTGTGGACTTAGGTTTTCTTTACTTTTGAGTAAATACCTAGGAGTGGGATTTCTAGGTCATATGATACCTGTATGCTTATAAGAAACTGCCAAACTCATTTCCAAAGTGGCTGTATTCCCAGCAGCAGTGTATGGTGGAATGCAAATTTCTGCTACCAATGGGTAAGAGTTGTAGTTGCTTCATGTCCTTGCTGCTTTAGGAGAGGAGAAGTTTGTGATTTTTTTTTTTTTTTTTTTTTTTTTTTTTTGCGATACGCAGGCCTCTCACTGTTGTGGCCTCTCCCATTGCGGAGCACAGGCTCCGGATGCGCAGGCTCAGCGGCCATGGCTCACGGGCCCAGCCGCTCCGCAGCATGTGGGATCTTCCCGGACCGGGGCACGAACCCGTGTCCCCTGCATCGGCAGGCAGACTCTCAACCACTGCGCCACCAGGGAAGCCCAAGTTTGTGATTTTGATGAAGTCTAATTTATTCTTTTTTCCTTTTGATTTCTGCTAATGTGTCTTATCTAACCAAAGGTTGTGAAAATCATTGAATGCTTCTAAAAACTTTATGGATTTTACATTTAGGACTGTGATCCGTTTTTGAGTTAATTTTTGTGTATGGTGCAAGGTTAGGGTTTAGGTTTTTTTTTTTTTTTTTTTTGCATATGGATATTCAGTTGTTTTAGCATTATTTGTTAAAAAGACTACCCTGTCTCCATTGAGTTGCCTAAATCGCATTGAGTGTTTAAAGCACGTTCACCTTTAATGAAAATCAGTTATCATAATGTATGTTGGTTTATATCTGGACTTCCACTCTGTTTCATTAATTCATGTGTCTATCTTTTCACTAGCACCACACTGTCTTGATTATGTCAGCTTTGTAGTAAGTCTGGACATCAGAGAGTATGAGTTTCTTGTTTGTTTGTTTTTTAAAGAAGATGTTGGGGGTAGGAGTTTATTAATTAATTAATTTTTGCTGTGTTGGGTCTTCGTTTCTGTGCGAGGGCTTTCTCTAGTTGTGGCAAGTGGGGGCCACTCTTCATCGTGGTGCGCGGGCCTCTCACTGTTGTGGCCTCTCTCGTCGCGGAGCACAGGCTCCAGTTGCGCAGGCTCAGTAGTTGTGGCTCACGGGCCTAGTTGCTCTGCGGCATGTGGGATCCTCCCAGACCAGAGCTCGAACCCGTGTCCCCTGCATTGGCGGGCAGATTCTCAACCACTGCGCCACCAGGGAAGCCCTGAGTTTCTTAACTTTATTCTTTTTCAAAGTTATTTTGGTTATTCTAATTCTTTGCTTTTCCATATAAATGTTAGAATGAGCTTGTCATTTTTTACAAAAAAAGCTGCTGGGATTCTGATATGGGTTTTGTTGGATCTATAGATCAACAAGGGGAGAATTAACATCTTCACAATGAGTTTTCCAATTTATTGCTACATTTTTTATTTAGGTCTTTGACTTTTAAAGTTTTATAGTTCTCAACATACATATATTGCACATATTCTATTTTTATCTAAGTGTCTCATGGTTTTGGGTGCTGTCATAAATAATAATACACACCATAAAGCACAACGTTATTTATATTTTAAGCTTCATTTGCATTAATTTTAAAAATATTATTTTCAAGGATAGGATTATTGAGGAAAAAAGCTAAAAATTTCCGTGGTTCTTCAAGTACATTGCCACAATAGTTTCAAGAGGTTGTGCAATTTTTCCTGCCACCAGCACTCTTTATCAGTTTTACCACATACTTGACAGTTTACACCATTGATTTTGTCTATTGTAAAAATTTACCTTTTAACCATTTTTTACTGTACAGTTCAGTGGCATTAGGTGCAGTCACATTCTTGTGCAACAGTCCTCACCATCCATCTCTGGAACATTTTTTATTTTCCCAAATTGAAATTCTGTACCCATTGAGCAATAACTCCCCATTTGTATCTTCCCCCAGCCCCTGGCAGCTACCATTCTACTTTCTGTCTCTATGAATTTGACTATAGGTATCTCAAAGCAGGAGGTCAAATAGTATTTGTCCTTTTGTGTCCCTTTTCACTTAGCATAATGTCTCGTGTTCATCCATGTTGTAGCATATATTAGAATTTTCTTCCTTTTTATGCTTAAATAACATTCCATTGTGTGTATATACCGTATTTTGTTAACTCATTCATCCATCCATGAACACTTGGATTGCTTATACCTTTTGACAGTTGTATCTAATGCTACTATAAACTTGGGTATACAAATGTCTCCTTGATTCCCTGCTTTCAAATATATAGCCAGATATGGTGCTGGGTCATATGACAATTCTGTTTATAATTTTTTAAGGAACTACTGTAGTGTTCCATAGCAGCTTCACCATTTTACATTCCCACCAGCAGTGCACAATTTCTCCACATTCTCACCAACACTTATTTTCTGTTTGTTTTTTTTCTTTGATAATAGCCATCCTAATGGGTATGAGGTGGTATCTTATTGTGGTTTGGATTTGCATTTCCCTAATGATTAGTGGTACTGAACATCTTTTCATGTGCTTATTGCCATTTGTATATTTTCTTTGGAGAAATGTCTAAGTTCTTTGCGCATTTTTAAATCAAGTTTTTTGTTTTGTTGTTGAGTGTAGGCGTTTTAAAATATATTCTGGATATTAACTCATCAGATATATGATTTGCAAATATTTTCTCCCATTTTGTGGGTTACCTTTTCACTTTGTTGATAGTGTCCTTTGATGCACAAAGGTTTTAATTTTGATGAAGTCCATTTTATCTTTTTTTTTTTTTGCCTATGCTTTTGGTATCATATCTAAGAAATTATTCCCAAATTCAGTGTCATGAAGATTCTCCTCTATGATTTTTTTCCTAAGAGTTTTGTAGTTTTAGCTCTTACGTTTAACTTTTTAATCCATTTTGAGTTAATTTTTGTATATGGTGTAAGGTAGGGGACCAACTTCATTCTTTTGCATGTGGATATATAGTTTTCTTAGCATTTGTTGAAAAGATTGTCCTTTCCCTGTTGAATGATCTTGTCACTTTTGTAGAAGATCATTTGACCATATATGTGAGAGTTTATTTCTGGTCTCTCTGTTCTATTGGTCTTTTGTCTGTCTTTATGCAAATACACTGTTTTGACTACTGTAGTTTTGTAGCAAGCTTTGAAATCAGGATGAATGGGACCTCCAACTTGTGTTTTCTTTTTCAAGATTGTTTTGGTTATTCAGGGTCCCTTGAGATTCCATCTGAAATTCAAGATGCTTTACTATTCCATTCGCACCAAAAATGTCATTTGGATTTTGGTAGGGATTGCAGTGAATCTTAGTTGTCTTTGGGTAGTATCAACATTTTAATAATATTAACTCTTCTAATCCATAAACATGGAATGTCTTCCCATTTATTTGTATCATTTTTAACTCCTTTGGCAATGTTTTGTAGTTTTTAGTGAACAAGTCTTTTTCCTCCTTGGTTATGTTTACTCCTAAGTATTCTATTTGGTGGTTTTGTAAATGGAATTGCTTTCTTAACTTTGTTTTCAGGTTGTTAATTGTTAGTGTATAGAAATGCAACTGATTTTTGTATGTTGTTTTGTATTTTGTACATTTAGCTGAATTCATTAGTTCTAACATTTTTGTGTGTGTGTGGAATTTTGGGGGTTTTGTACATAGAACATTATGTCATCTGCAAACAGAGCCAGTTTTACTACTTCCTTTTTAATTCGGATGCCTTTTATTTCTTTATCTTGCTTAATTGCCCTAGCTAGGACATCTAGTACTATGTTGAATAGAAGTGGCAAGAGTGGGCATCCATGCCTTGTTCCTGATTTTAGAGGAAAAGCTTTCAGTTTTCACCATTGAATATGCTGTTAGCTGAGAGTTTCTCATAGGTCAATTTTATTATGTTGAGGTAATTTCTTTCTATTCCTAGTTTGAGTGTTTGTTTTTATTTTTATATCATGAAAGGGTGTTGAATTTTGTCAAATGCTTTTTTTGCATTAGTTTAGGTGACTGTCGTTTTTTCCCCTCTTCAATGTGTTAATGTGTTGTATTACATTGATTTTTCATATGTTGAGCCACTTTTGCATTTCAGGAATAAATCTCATTTGGTCATGGTGTATGATCCTTTTAATGTGCTGTTGAATTCTGTTAGTATTTTGTTGAGGATTTTTTTTTTTTTTTTTTTGGCCATGTTGTGTGGCTTGTGGGATCTTAGTTCCCTGACCAGGGACTGAACCTGGGCCCTCACAGTGAGAGTGCAAAGTCTTAGCCACTGGACTGCCAGATAATTCCCTTGTTGAAGATTTTTGAGGATTGGTGTTAATTCTTCTTTGAGTGTTTGGTAGAATTCTTTAGTGAAGCCATCTGGTCCTGGGCATTTCTTTGTTGAGAGGTTTTTGATGACTAATTGATTCTCATTACTGGTTATAAGTCTATTAATATTTTCTCTTTCTTCATGATTCAGTCTTGGTAGGTTTTGTGTTTTTAGGAATTAGTTCATTTCATCTAGGTTATCCAATTTGTTGACATACAGTTAGTCTTATAATTCTTTTTATTCCTGTAAAATCACTAGTAAAGTTCCTTTATTTCTGATTTTAGTTATTTGAGTCTTCTCTCTTTTTTTCTTCATCAATCTAGCCAAAGGATTATAAATTTTATTGATCTCTTTTGGTTTTGTTTAATTTCTCTGCTGTTTTTCTATTCTTTACTTTATCTCTGCCCTAATTGCTATTATTTCCTTCCTTCTACTAGCTTTGGCTTTATTTGTTCTTCTTCTAGTTCCTTAAGGTTGTTAATTTGAGATCTTTCTCCTTTTTTAATATGAGCATTTACAGCTATAAATTTCTCTCTTAGCACTTCGTTTGCAGAATCCCATATGTTTTGGTATGCTGTGTTTTCATTTGTCTTGAGATTTTTTTTTATCTTTTGACAAAAGATTTTTTGTTGTTGTTTCTTCTTTGACCCATTGATTTTTTTTTTTTTTTGAGACTGTTGTTTAACTTCTACATCTTGTGGATTTTCCAGTTTTCCTTCTGCTGTTAATTTCTGGTTTCATTCCATTGTGATCAGAAAAGATACTTTGTATGATTTCAGTCCTTTTAAATACTAAGATTTGTTTTGTGGCCTAATTTATGGCCTATCCTGGAGAACGTTCTGTGTGTACTTGAGAAAAATGTGTATCCTGCTATTTTGCATGTTTTGTATATGTTTGTTAGGTACAGTTAGTCTGTCATGCTCAAGTTCTTTATTTCCTTATTGATATTGTGTCTGGTGGTTCTATTCATTATTGAAAGTGGAGTATTAAAGTTTCCTACTATTACTGCAGAGTTGTTTCTCCCTTTTTGTTGCATATATTTAGGAGCTGTGATGTTTGGTGCATATATTTGTAATTGTTATATCTTCTTGGTGAATTAATTCTTTTATCATTATGTAATTTTTTTTTTGTTTCTTGTAACAGTGTTTGAATTAAAGTCTATTTTGTCTGTTATTAGCATAGTTTCCCCAACTCTTGTGGTTACTATTTGCATGGAATATCTTTTTCCATCATTTTACTTTCAACCTTGTGTGTCCTTAGACCTAAGGTGAGTCTCTGGTAGACAGCATGTAACTGGATACTGTTTATCCATTTTGCCAGTCTGTTGCTTTTGGTTGGGGAGTTTAATCCATTTACGTTTAAAGTAATTACTAATAGGGGAGAGGTTACTCTTGCTATTTTGTTTTCTGTGTGTCTTTTAGCTTTCTTGTCCCTTATTTTCTCCCTTATTTCCTCCCTTATTACATTCTTTTGTGTGTAGTTTTTTTGTAATGACACATTTTGATTGTTTTCTCATTTCCTTTTGTGTGTTCTCTATAGGTATTTTCTTTGTGGTTATCATGGAGATTACTTATAGCATCTTACAGTTGTAATAATCTATTTTGAACTGATACCAACTCACCTTTAATTTCATATAAAAACTCTGCTTCTTTTCAGCTCTACCCTCCCCCACTTTATATTACTGATGTCCCAAATTATGTCTTTATATATTGTGTACTCGATATAGATTTATAATTATAGTTTCTTAATGCTCTTATCTCTTAAATCTCATAGGGGACTAAAAAGTACAGTTAACAAACCAAAATTATGATAATACTGGTTTTTATATTTGTCATTGTATTTATCTTTACCAGAGAACTTTATATTTTTGTGTGGCTTCAGATTACTGTCTAGCTTCCTTTCATGCCGATTTAAAGGACTCTCTTTAGTATTTATTGTAGGGTAGACCTAGTAGTAATAAACTCCTTCAGCTTTTATCTGGAAGTGCCTTATTTGCAGGACAGTTTCCCAGATATAGAATTCCTAGTTTAGTCTTTTCTTTCAGCACTTCATTATTTTTTCTTTTTCTTTGGCCACACCACATGGCACGTGAGATCCTAGTTCCCTGACCAGGGATCGAACCCATGCCCCCTGCATTGGAAGCGTGGAATCTTAACCACTGGACCACCAAGGAAGTCCCTCAGCACTTTAAATATATGTCATACCACTGCCTTTTTGTTTTCAAAGTTTCTGGTGAGAAATCTGCTTGTTATCTTACCGAGGATCCCTTGTATGTGATGAGTTGCTTTTCTCTTGCTGCTTTAAATAGTGCTGTTATTTAATTTCAGTTTCCAATTGTTTATTGCTACTATACAGCCATACAATTTTTGTAAATTGCCTTACATCAGTCTGAATGTTTATGTAACCCCCAAATTAATATGTTGAAATCCTAACCCCCAAAAGGTGATGGTAATTAGGAGGTGGGGCCTTTGGGAGGCGATTAAGTCATGAGGATGGAGTCTTCAATTAATGGGATTAGTTACCTTATAAGAGACCCCACAGGGCTCCCTAGCCCCTCTGCCATATGAGGACACAGTGAGAAGCCATCGTCTGTGAACCAGAAAGTGGGCTCTACCAGATACCATATCTGCTGGTGCCTTGATCTCAGGCTTCTCAGCCTCCAGAATTGTGAAAAATAAATTTCCATTGTTAATAAGATACCTAGTTTATGGTATTTTGTTATAGCAGCCCAATGATCTAAAACAGTTTCCTTATCCTTTTAATGTTTTGGGGATCTATGGTGACACCCTATCCTTAATTAGTAATATCGTTTCTTTTCTCTTTTTGTTAGTCTGGCTACATTTTTTCATTTTTATTCATCTTTTCAAGGAATGAACTTTTGGTCTAATTGACTTTTTCTGTTCTCAGTTTCATGTATTTTTCTTTTTATCTTTATTTCCTTATTTGCTATGAGCTTAATTTGGTCTTCTCTTTTTTAGTTTCTTAAGGTAGAATTTTAGGCCACTGATTGAGACTTGCTTCTTTTCTTATATAGTCATGCAATGCTATAAATTCCCTCTAGGCACTGCTTTAGCTACATCTCAGGTTTTGAAATGTAATGTTTTTGTTTGCATTCAATTAAAATTATGTTTTAATTTCCCTTGTGACTTCTTCTTTGACCCATGCGTATTTAAAAATGTGTTGTTTAATTTGTAAATATTTGAGGATTTTCCAGATTTTTCTGTTACTGATTTCTGGTTTAATTCCTTTGTGCTAAGAGAACATACTTTGTATGTGTGAAATTTGCCAAGATTTGTTTTATGATCCAGAATATGGTCCATCTTGGTAAACATTCTGTGTGCTCTTGAAAAGAATGTGCATTTGGCTATTTTGGGGTGGAGTATTCTATAAATGCCAATTAGATTATGCTGATTGATTGTGTTGTTCAGTTCTTCTACATTCTTACTGAATTTCAGTCTGCTTTTTTTATTGATTAGTAAGAAGAATGTTGAATTCTCCAACTATGTTTGTGAATTTGTCTGTTAATCTTTTCAGTTCTGTCAGTTTTGATTTATATTTGTCCTTTTGTATTTGGCTTATTCTAGTTAGTACAATCCTTTATATTTTTTATATAAATATATATAATGTCACTTGTCCTTTCTACTTCATTGAATTATTGTTTAAAATAAAATAGTTAAAACCTAAGAGGTATATAAATTTAAGATAGTATTTATAAAAACTGGTAAATATTATCTGAAAACAGTCAACTGATTTGCTGTCTATGTATGACTGTAAGTGGGTTTACTTTATTTACAACTTAAAAGTTATTCCCATCTTATATAGAAATGCTAGGGATGTTCTAAAATTCAAAATTAGGGAATATCATCTGACAGGGAAGAAATATGTTTTCAGAGGCCACTTGTGAACTGTTTAAGTAATTTTATATTTTGTGTGATCCAATGTTTTATATACCTTGTTTGACAGGAAAAAACTTTATTGCATTTATTTCTCTTTTTAGGATTCTAATTCTCAGATGGATTTAAGCCTTCAGGTAACTGATGATGATATTAATGAGATAATTCAAATAGATGGAACTGGAGATACAGCTTCCAATGATGAAATAGGAAGTACAAGAGATGTAGATGAGAACAAATTTCTAGGGATTACTGATGCAGGAGACCTGAAGGTACTTGAAGAAGCCAGCAGTATATCAAATGAAGATTCAATGGCCAACAGTAGTGATAATGAAGACCCTCAAGTAGACCTTGTGGAAGAGGTAAGGATTATTTTTGAGCTGAAACTTTTTAAAATTTATAGCATTTGTACTTTAATATACTTTGGAACCAAGAGGAATAACAATTAAGGTTAATCCTGTCTTTTGTCTTTAAAATGAGACTTATTTGTATCTAGTATTTAAACTTTCTTAAACTGTAATTTAACTCAGTATTAAGTATTTAGGAATCAGCTACTATATTTGTTGGTCTTAACTAGAGGTAGTGAGAGGTTTAAGGGATGGGAGTGGAGGTAAAGAGGGCAGCTAGGGTAAAAGCATATCATATCTGCTCTAATCCTAATAAATGCCGTGAAATGTTTGTGGAATGTGATAATTAAGAAGCATGTAAGTGGTATGTATTAACTATCATTTATGGTGCCGTACATATGTGCCAGGTACCATACTAAATCTTACTGCCTTTTGTTATTTAATATTACCACTGCCTTATGGGTTTTATGAGTCTTATTACTGTCCTCATTTTGCAGATGAGAAAACTGAGATACAAGGAGTTTTAGTAGCTTGCCAAAGGTCAGTCTTGTGGTTATTGAGTGACTAAGTTGGGATTCAAACTCAGGCTGTTTGACTTTTAAATACAGTACTATTCTGTGTCCTTGGAGGGAGAGAATATGTCCCTCTGTCTTTAAAAAATTCAAAGCGTCATGACATTCATTAATGTGAGTATCTTTCATCTTTAGGACCCTTTAAATTCTGGGGATGATGTTAGTGAGCAGGATGTGCCGGACCTGTTTGACACAGATAATGTAATTGTCTGTCAGTATGAAAAGGTACTGTATTCACCTTTTAGACTTTAGGTTTATTAATTGCATTTATAGTAGAAAATAAGCAAAATAATGGGAAATGTGATGATCAGTTACTGTTTAGTTAAATTAATCTCAAAATAGCTAAGTAATTCTATAAATTTGGGAGGGTATTTTGGGTCTAACACTGTGCTGTGTGGTCTTGGTGATACCAAAAAAGTGATAGGCCTTGTCTTATGGAGGTGATAGTCTTATTGAAGAAAGGTGTTTCTGTATGGAATAATAGAATGGCATACAATAAGATAGTAGGTAAATCAAAAGCTAAAATATGTGACAGGTAGATCAAATACTAAAATACATGGCATATAAATCAAATGTTAGATGAGTGGCATGTAAATCAAATGCTATGATAAGTGGCACAGACAGTTAGTCCTAAAAGGGGCTAGGAAATGCAAGAAATCGTTTGTAGTTGGAGTTCTCCACAAATCCTTCATGGGTGATGTGGGGCTTTGAAATAGATCTTGAATGATTTGTAGGATATAGATAAGTGTGGAGAGTAGGCATTCAGAGTAGAGTAGCCTGATAAAAGGCGGAGAAATGAATGCATGTAGAATTTATAAGGGACAGTGAAGAGACAGCTCTGCCTTGAATGAGGTGTTTTCCTTTTGAATGTGTTAGGAAATGAGGCTGGGTGGTGGATAGAGGTGGGAGCAGATTGGAAAATCCAGAATCCTGGTAGGGGAAGTTCAAACTTGATTTGATGGACATTAACCTTATGAGGATGATATTGAGAAAATTGTAATTGGGTTTAAAAACTGGCATTGTTTGCTAATTTGGAAGAGGCAAATAGTAAGAAGAACAGGGATAGTACATAAAGTAACAGAGCCCAGACTAAGGATGGCAGCATAGAACATGGAAGAGTTAGAGATTATGGTGGAAGAATCATTGGACTTCCAATACTATGTTGAAGAGAAGTGGTGAGAGTGGGCATTCTTGTCTTGTTCCAGATTTTAGTGGGAAGGCTTTTAGCTTTTCACCTTTGAGTATTATATTGGCTGTGGGTTTGTCATAAATTGCTTTTAGTATGTTCCCTCTATACCACTTTCCTAAGGGTTTTTTATCATGAATGGCTGTTGAATTTTACCAGATGCTTTTTCTGCATCTGTTGAGGTGATCATGTGGTTTTTGTCCTTTTTTGTTGTTGATGGGGTGTATCACATTGATTGATTTGTGAATGTTGAACCATCCTTGTGACCCTGGCATGAATCCAGCTTGGTCATGGTATGTGACCTTTTTTATGTGTTGTTGGATTCAGTTTGCTAATATTTTGTTGAGAATTTTTGCATCTATATTCATCAAAGATATTGGACTGTAATTTTCTTTTTTGGTAGTTGTCTTTGTCTGGTTTTGGTATCAGGGTGATGGTGGCTTCATGAAATATTTTTGGGAGAGTTCCTTCCTCTTTAATCTTTTGGAAGAGTTTGAGAAGGATTGGTATAAGTTCTTCTTTGTATGTTTGGTAGAATATACACTGAGGAAAAGACAGTCTCTTCAGCAGGTGGCGTTGGGAAAGTTGGACAGCCACATGTAAGTCAATGAAGTTAGAACACACCCTCACACCATACACAAAAAATAAACTCAAAATGGCTCAAAGGCCTAAATATAAGACAAGACACCATAAAACTCCTAGAAGAGAACATAGGCAAATCATTCTCTGACATAAATTGTACCAATGTTTTCTTAGGCCAGTCTCCCAAGGCAATAGACATAAAAGCAAAAATAAACAGGTAGGACCTAATCAAACTTACGAGCTTTTGCACAGCAAAGGAAACCATAAATAAAATGAAAAGATAAACAAAAAGGTCCTACTGTATAGCACAGCGAACTATATTCAATATCCTGTGATAAACCATAATGGAAAAGAATTTTTAAAAAAAAGAATGTCTATATGTGTATAACTGAGTCACTTTGCTGTACAGCAGAGATTGGCACAACATTGTAAGTCAACTATACTTCAATAAAAAAAAATAAAATTAAGTAAAAAAAATAAACGAAAAGACAACCTACAGACTGGGAGAAGATACTTGCAAATGATGTGACTGACGAGGGCTTAATTTCCAAAATATACAAACAGTTCATACAACTCAACAACAAAAAAACAAGCCAATCCAAAAGAAGACCTAAATAGACACTTCTCCAAAGAAGATATGCAGATGGCCAATAGACATGTGAAAAGATGCTCAACATTGCTAATTATTAGAGAAATGCAAATTAAAACTACAGTGAGGTACCACCTCACACCAATCAGAATAGCCATCATTAAAAAGTCTACAAATAACAAATGCTGGAGAAGGTGTGGAGAAAAGGGAACCCTCCTACACTGTTGGTGGGAATGTAAATTGGTGCAGCCACTATGGGAAACAGTATGGAAGTTCCTCAAAAAACTACAAATAAAGTTGCCATATGATCCAGTAATCCCGCTCCTGGGCATATACCCAAACAAAACTAATTCAAAAAGATACATGCACCCCTCCCCATGTTCATAGCAGCACTATTTACCATTGCCAAGACATGGAAACAACCTAAATGTCCATCGACAGATGAATGGAGATGTGGTATATATATACAGTGGAATATTACTGAGCCATAAAAAAAGAATGAAATAATGCCGTTTGCAGCAACATGGATGGACCTAGAGACTATCATACTAAGTGAAGTAAGTCAGAAAGAGAAAGAAATACCATATGATATCACTTATATATGGAATCTAAAATATGACACAAATCACTATATCTATGAAACGAAAATAGACTCATAGTTACAGAGAGCAGACTTGTGGTTGACAAGGGGGAGGGAGAGTAGGGGAGGGAAGGATTGGGAGTTTGCAGTTATATATATAATATAATATATATATTATAATAATATAATATTATACAACAGGATCCTATTGTATAGCACAGGGAACCATATTCAATATCCTGTGACAAACCATAATGGAAAAGAATATGAAAAAGAATGTGTGTGTGTGTGTGTGTGTGTGTGTATAACTGAGTCACTTTGCTGTACAGAAGAAATGAACACAACATTGTAAATCAACTGTACTTCAATAAAATTAAAAAAGTATCATTGGTACTTGGTGATTAGTTGGTCATGAGAGAATGATTGACAAGGGAGAGTTAAAGGTGTCTATCAGGTTTCAAGCCTAAAAATTAGGTTAGTAGCAATTGAACTTTAGCAACTAAAATATAATACAGCTTAAATTTGTTTTTAAACACTATAACTGTGATTATGTAGTCAGTTTTGTGTTCTTAACTTATTCATATTTACATTTTTTAGCAGCTTTGAGATATAATTCACATACTATACACTTCACCTATTTAAAGTGTACAATTCAGTGGTTTTAGTATATTTATGGATATGTGTAACCATTAACACAGTCAATTTTAGAAAATTTTTATCACCTCAGAAAGAAAGCCCATACCCTTTAGTTCTTACTCCCATATTGCCCCCTTTCTCCCATCCCCAGTAGTAAGGAACTACTAATGTACTTTCCATCATTGTAGATTTCCCTATTCTGGAGTTTCATATGAAAGGAATCATATAATATGTGGTCTTTTATGACTGGTTTCATTTATTTCACACCGTGTTTCAAGATTCATCTATATTATAGCTTGTAACAGTTCTTCATTCCTTTTTATTGATGAATACTAGTCCATTGAATGGATATACCGCATTTTGTTTATCCATTCATCTGTTGAGTGATATTTGAGTTGTTTCCACCTTTTGGCTATTATGAAGAATTCTGCTATAAATATTCATGTACAAGTTTTTTGTGAATATATATTTTCATTTCTCTTGGTAAATACCTAGGAGTGGAATTCCTGGGTCATATGGTAATAATTTGAGGCACTACCAGACTGTTTTCCAAGGTGGCTGTACCATTTTTCATTCCCATCAGCAGTGTATGATGGTTTAGATTGCTTTACATTCTCACTAACACTTGTTATCTGACTTTTTGATTCTAGCCATCCTAGTGGGTGTGAAGTGGTATCTTGTGGTTTTGATTTGCATTTCCCTGATGACTAATGCATATTTACATCTTTGACTTGTTTTCAGTAACAATTTCAATATACTCAGGGGAGATGGAGGATGGTACTTTGAATTGCTGTAAAAAATGAATCCTTTTCTCTAAAAATAAGATAATTTTCTCTCCTATAACATTTTTTATAGATAGAAAATGGCAATTTAGATGCTGGTAAACATAAGCATAAGAAGGAATAGGTAATAGAAAAGGGACTGGTCTTGGTTTGAAAGTTCTTTTAGATTCTTATAAACAGTGTATTGTGTTCTATAAACAGTGTATTGTGCTGTATAGACACTAGATTATATATGCATTTCTTAGAGTCACAAATAATTTTCTAGACTATTATGGATATAGTATTCTTTGTGGTACTGCATTGTGGGCAATAGCTTGTAATTAATTAACATTGAATTAATAGAATTTAGTATTTTAGTGATGTTAAGGAGAGGTAGGTTGCAGTTTTGGATGTGATGTCCAGGGGAGGCCTTACTGAGAATGTGATTGGGTAAAGATCAAAAGGAGGTAAGAGAGGGGACTTCCTTGGTGGCGCAGTGGTTAAGACTCCGTGCTCCCAGTGCAGGGGCCTGGGTTTGATCCCTGGTCAGGGAACTAGATCCCACATGCATGCCGCAACTAAGAGTTCACATGCCACAACTAAGGAGCTGGCAAGGTGCAACTAATGAGCCCGCCTGCCACAACTAAGACCTGGTGCAACCAAATAAATTAAAAAAATTTTTTTTAAAAATGGAGGTAAGAGAATGAACCATGAGGATATTTGGATGTAATCATTTCAGACAGAGGGAACAGTAAATAATACATAAGTCCTGAGGTAGACGAATACCTGTGTGTTCAGGGAACAATGAGGAGAGCAGAGCAGTAAGTGAGGGGAAGAGCAGGATCTTACAGTCCATTTTAAGGACTTTATTTTTTGGATGAGAAGTCATTGGAGAGTTTTTTTTTTTTTTGTGCTGTGCACGGGCCTCTCACTGTTGTGGCCTCTCCCGTTGCTGAGCACAGGCTCCGGACGCGCAGGCCCAGCGGCCATGGCTCACGGGCCCAGCCGCTCCGCGGCATGTGGGATCCTCCCGGACCGGGGCACGAACCCGTGTCCCCTGCATCGGCAGGCGGACTCTCAACCACTGCGCCACCAGGGAAGCCCCATTGGAGAGTTTTGAGCATAGAAATGATATCTGGTTTATGTTTTTAGTAGGGCCATAGTAAAAGTAGACTGGCTACCATGTTTAGAGTAGACTAAGAGGAAGACAAGGGTGAAAATAGGGAAACTAGTCATGAGACATACTAATCCAGGTGAGAGAGGATGGTGGCTTAGACAAGAGTAATAGTAGTGGAGGTGGTAGAAGTGGTTGGAATATGCTTTGTAGGTAGAACTAACATTTACTGATGGATCTGGATATGAGGTGTGAGTAGGAGGTGTAAGGATTGTGTCCAAGATTTCTGGCCTGAATGAGAAGAATGAGTGGCCATTCCTCACTGAGATGCGGAAGACTGTGAGGTTTGGGGGAGAGTATAATAGTGTCCTTGTTTTAAACTTGCTTGAGATGTTTATTGGACATTTATGAAGAGGTGCTGAAGCAGTTGAATGAGAATCTGGAGTTTAAGGGAGAGGTGTGAGCTAGAGATATAATTTTGGAGAGTCATCAGCATATAGATGATGTTTAAAGCCATGAGATTAGATAAGATCACCAAGAGAGTGAATATCAACAGAAAGAAGAGTCCTGGTACACTCTAAAATTGAGAGGTAAGAGAGAGAAGGAGGAATCAAAGGAGTGGCCAAAGGGTCATGCGGAAAGCCAGGAATGTTCTAGAAGCCAAGTAAGGAAAATATTTCAGAGGATATATTGAATGGTGCCAGTAGATCAAGTATTTAAAAAATTTTTTCCTTATTATGTTATCTCTTTTGTTGCTGTGGTAAACGGGCTCTTTATATCTTCTAACTGTTGCTTATATATCAGTATTTGAAGGCAATGAATTTCAGTTTATTAATTTTGTATCAATACTGAATTCTTATTTAGTCATTTTAAATTGATTATCTTAGGTTTTTCAGACATCCAGTCATTGCATCTGCAAATTTATTTCATCTCTTCCAATATTTATCTCTGTAGTTCTTTCTTCTCGTCTAATTGTATTGGCTAGTACCTCTAGAGTGAAAAGTTGGTTAAGAGTGGGTATTCTTGTCTATGTCCCGACTTGAGCGGGAGTACTTTTAGGGTTTCCGCACTAAGCAGTAAGTCATGGCTTTTGGGTTGAGGTAGGGGTATGTGTGTGTGTGTATGTTTGTAGGGCATAGTCTTTCTTATTTTAGTTTAAAAGAAAAAATCTGTAATGCATGAGTTTTATCAAAAGCTTTTCAACATCACTGAAGATGATTATATTATTTGTCTCCTTAGGTCTAGTAATATAGTGTTTGTACTAGTAAATTCCTAATTTTGAACCATTGTTGCATTTCTAGAATAATGTAGTCACTAGATAAAGCTACTGGGATGAGTTGTTGCCGCTGCTTCTACCATTGTTCTTTTCCTAATTCGGGCCAGATTTTATCATCTTTGTTAAGGATTCTGTTGTCACTGTTGTGTTCCCCGAGACTTAAGATAAGTGCAAGTGGAAATTTGGAAGTCAAACTCAGAAAAGAAATTTTCTGTCGCCAGGCCATTTCCCCCACACACAAATAGAGGGTTTATCCTTTGTATTTTCTTATGCTTCACAAAATGCATCCAAATACTAGTCACAGGCTTTTCTTCCTTGATTTGACTATTTGCAATCAACACCTAGGTTTAATTTTTGCCCTTAATTTCAGATCATATATTTCTACATTTTTAAAATAGTCACTTGTGGTCTACCCAGAAGTAACAATGATTGTATGATTTCTTACCTCTTAAGGTAGTAGGATTTTCTGGTTTTAATTTTGTTATCAGGCTGATTTACTGAATCCAAAGAATAGCTAATAGAATCTGATAGATTATAAGTTGTATTTTCAGACCTTGCTCAGTGCGTTATTGTGACTTTCTTCTTAGAAATGAAACACCACTATTTTTTCATTCCGGATAATATTAACTACATCCTCTCTTGTTTATTCCTTTGCAGACATAGTGAACTTTTTGCTTTTCTTGAGCAACCCAGGCATGCCCCTCCTTAGGACTTCTGTTCCCTTTGTCTGGAATGCTCTCTAGTCAATATCTTCTTTTTAAGTCTTTGCTCAAATGTTACTTCACAAGTCAGGCCCACCCTGACTCTTCTATTTAAAATTCTAACCCCACCTCTGTGTTTGTGATATTCCTTTTCCAGATCTATTTTTCATAACACTTAACCACCTTTTAATATTCTGTATAGTTTACGTGTTTATTAAGTTTGTTTCTCCCATCCTTACTAAAATGTAACCTCTTCAAAGACAGGAATTTTTTTTCCTGTTCTAAAAAATTATATCTATATTTTCCTTTTTAAAAAGCTAATATAGGGCTTCCCTGGTGGCGCAGTGGTTGAGAGTCCGCCTGACGATGCAGGGGACATGGGTTCGTGCCCCGGTCCGGGAGGATCCCACATGCCGCGGAGTGGCTGGGCCCGTGAGCCATGGCCGCTGAGCCTGCGCGTCCGGAGCCTGTGCTCCGCAACGGGAGAAGCCACAACAGTGAGAGGCCCACGTACCGCAAAAAAAAAAAAAAAAAAAGCTAATATAGATCTCCAGTGCCTAAAACAATACCTGACACATAGGAACTGAATGAATGAATGAACTATCTTGAGGAGGGTCTTATTTATAAAGAACTCCCATTTAGGGTCAGAATAATCCCATGGGATATGCAAAGAAATGTAAATGATCCTTTAACTTCTAAATTTAATTAATTTAGGCTGTTTTTCTCCCTCCAGATTCATCGAAGCAAGAACAAATGGAAATTCTATTTGAAAGATGGTATTATGTGTTTTGGAGGGAGAGACTATGTATTTGCAAAAGCCGTTGGTGATGCAGAGTGGTAAAACTGATGAGCTCAGTACATCATTAAGATCAGTGGGACTATATCACATGTTGTTCACTGCATGGAATTTAATAAAATTATAATTCAGATGCAAATACAAATATACAGTTTTACATTTCTTTCATTTTACATTTCAAACTGTTTTAACAGGTTTTTATTTTTTAACCCCCATTGTCTATACCATTACAAAGCGTAGATGTATCGGGTGTGATGTAGCATGAAAAAATGTCATATTTCTTTAATTTTGAAGTAAAATTTAAATCAGACTCCAGTTCCCCTTCATGGTGAAGTCAGTATCAATTATTAGATTGGGGCTGGTGTTCTTCCCACCTCTCACCAAACCGTGTTACAAAAGACCCTGGAGACTAACACAATATTGTAAAGCAGCTATACTCCAATTAAAAAATAATCATATTTGAAAAAAAAAAGGATCCTGGAGAGTCTTATAAGTAGCAGGATTTTAAGAAGGCTTCTCTGGATCTTCGGTCTACGCTTATCACCAGCAGTATGCTGATTGTGCAAGCCCAGGTGGTTCCTTGGAGGCAGATGCCTCGGTTGAGCTCATACTAAACATGAAAATAGTTGCCGAGGCCAGGATCCCTAGAGCCAAGGATGAGCCTTTCTGGGTCTATCATGTGGCCAGGCATTCTTCTTTGTACCTGCTATTTCCCTGGGGAACTGTAGGGAGTGGGTTAGGTTCCCATTCTAATTCTTGTTACTTTATACTTCTGTCCTCTTCCCTCTTTCCCTATTTTTTTTTTCTATTTTTCTTACCGTTGAAGACCCCTTTGCAGAGTCTTTACCCCTCAAAGATACTGTCTCTCTTCTTTCTTCCTAACAGGGAATTCCCTCATTGAGTTTAGGTTTTCTAAAACAAAAGTCAAGAAGAGACGTTCTGTTTAGAAACCTTCTGCTTAGGTGAGAATCTCATTTGAAAAGAGAAGACCTGGATAACTCTTAAGACCAGGGAGAGAAAACAAAATGTAAAATGCAAATAGCACCGTTTTCCTACACCAATGAAAATAAAGCATATTAGTAACCTATTCTGTAATACTCTTTTCCTTGGTAGACTCAAATTCCTCAAAGGAACGTTTTGTCCATCATTCTGCTTCTTTTAGTGGGTGGAGTACACATGGTATCCAAGTCTAGGATCCCTGTTTTGGCCCTGAATGGTGTTCGCCAGAGTAGTAATTCTCTCACAAAAAGCAGTTCTGGGATTGAGTGGGTTATGGTCTGTGAAAGCTCCTTGAGAGTTAGGTACCTGGATCTGGCTGGTCACAGGGTGAATTCCCCATTTGTTTTTCAGAGGCAACCCCACTTGGAGGGTTTAATTTATTCCAACACTTGTTTTGTTCTACCCAAGGGACTCAGCTACTGTTAGGTCTTCTCAAAATCTGGATAAATCTTATCTGGGTCATGGACAACATGAGTGGGACACTGTCTTTGGCCTAAAGTTGGCAACTGCATGAGGATTCAGTTAGTACTAGTGAGTGAGCTGGTCCCCTCTCCAGATTCTCCAGCTATGCCTTCTTCATCCTCAGAGTGACTGTCCACCACCACCACTGCTATTCCAAATCCTTTTCCGTCTCTTGAGAACTCCCAGGAACTATGGGTTCCCTCATGGATGTTGCCTACCATGAAATGTTCATCTTTTCTACATGGGAGGCAAATGAGGGCACTTATTCTTTGTGTCATTGCTGAAATGTACCCCCTCCAGTGTTGAGGAGGGGGTACACTTTCTATTCTTCTTCCTGCTTTTTTTTTCCCAGGCTCACCGGGTCACCCTGTGTTAACTGCTGAATTTGTTGACAAGGTGCATTCACTTGGAAATTGGGGTTTAATGTGCTGGTTTAAGTGTTTGGGAGAGGCAATAATAGTTTCTAAAATTCCTTTCCTCCTCTCCACTGTGAATTTTAAATTCTCACTTTGCTTTAGTGATTAAAAAAAAATTATATCACAAATACTACTATATTGCCATTTTTATTTATGTGGTACATTTTATCAGAGAAAAAAAGTCACTGTCCTATTTGTGTGTCCCTCCTATATTTGATTCTATTCTGTTACATTACAGAAAACTTTTTGATGGTATTGGCCCACTAAGTTGATTTCACTACCTACTGATGGGTCATGACTCACAGTTAAAAATATTTTTAGCCCATGTGCCAAAGATAAAGTGAGACAAATCTTAATCCATTTTGAAAGAGTAGATTGTACTTTAAGTCCTGCAGGTTGGTGGAGTTTACCTGAGACTTGGCTTTAATGTGATACTACTTTTACTTTCAGGAACCTCTTTATCATGTCCAAGCTTAACATTTCTTGTTGCATATTTTAACAAAATATCATATAGTAAGTTATATGTCCTTATAAATACAATAACTTGGCAAAGGTCATCCTACATCATGTTATAGGTGGTGAATGTCTCTGTGAAAGAAGTTAGTTTGTTGTGTTAAATGAAATTTATGTAAGTATCATGTATAGTAATTTCCTAACGCAAACTTTTTCTCATGCATGCATCCTGCAGTGCTTTTTTAACATACTTTCCACCTCTCCCTGTAGGCTAAGAAGATCTTGAGTTTGCACAGTCTCTTAGGGACTGACCAACTGACCTTGCCTGGATTACCTTCTTTACCTATTTTATTCAGTGTGCTATAATATGTGTAAAAGATTATCTGTTACAGCTCAGACTTCATAGGGCAATGAGATTCCAGTTCTGGCTGAGGCACTCAGTTGAAGTCATTTAAGTTGTGTAGCCAAACTAATAACTTAGAATGAATAGCAAAGGTTAATTGGGTGGCGAGCAGGGGAATTTAGTGGGGGAATTTCTTTTGACTCTTGTTAGTAGGTTAATGCCGTGCTGTTTTTCACGTAAATATACTCTGAGCTAGGTGGAAATTTTACTATTTGTAACTAGAAAGCTAAATTATAAATTGGTAGCTCGTGGTAATAACTCTTAGGAAGTGACTTGATATTAATAAAAATATTGCACATTTTGAAGAAAAGATTCTTTCCAATTGTGAACACATTTATTGAAATCTTAGTGACATAAAGATTCTTAATTTACACGTGGGCTTATTAATACATTTTTGAGGAAACTAAAACCAGGCCCTTTATAGCAAATGTTACAACATTTGGACAAAATGCCTTTCAAAAATATTTTGTAAGTTTAGATGAGCTACTCCAAATTAACTCTTTTTAGTCATTTTGCAACCTACAAGTGATAACGTCAAATGTGGTAAAAAAAAAAAAAAATGATAGAAATATAAATTTCTTGAGCATTTGATGTTTTTATGATTTATGTATGAGAGATTATACAGATTAGGAACATACACACTTTCTGTGAGACCATCTCATAAGGAAAATGCTTCTTAACAAGGATTGTTTTATATTTCAGTTATAAAAGTGAATCAGCTAAAAATATTAATCACCTCATGTGCAAGACTAGGATAGATATAGTAGGAGAAATGAAGAAGTAGGAGATGAGTATATCACTAAAGGAATTTATAAGGTAGGTGAAATAAGAGATATACATGTAAAGATAATACCAGCAGTGTAGAACAAAAAATATGTGATACAGATGACAGGTACTAAAGAAGTCTAAAGAGATAAACCATTGTGGGTTACATATTTATTATTTATGCCCTGCTTTATTTGAAGTAAAGGCAGTGTCTTGACTATAGTGGATTAGGGAGGGAGTGGATTAAGAAGAATTTGATAAGATAAACCTGTAGCTGGGGTCTTAAAGAATGCAGGAGGAGGACAGGTAAGGAAGAAGGTATGCCAGATGGTAAGAGTGGCACAGGCACCAGCATGGAGATGCATAGCTAGGGAAAAGTAATTGGAACAACTTGTTTCATGTAAAAAAACAGGAGATAAAGTGAGCAAACTTGAGGGTGGATTCTGGAGCTCTTTGAATGTTAGGCTAGGAGCTAAAATTTATAGGTAATGGTGAGCTGCTCAGAATTTTTGGCAGGTGTGTAATAAGATGAGATAGCACTTTAGGATGATTAATCAGTGGTGGTGGGGATGCGAGCATGGACATGGGAAAGGTTGGATATGAATAAAAATGAGGGAGGTGTAGTAATACTCCAGAGGTAAGGGGAAATGGCCTGAGATGTGGGCATGGTGGTAGGGAAGCAAAATAAAGAACTGATGTGGAAGACAATTGAAAGGAATAATTAGTGAATGTAAGGATGTGAGAATGAGGAAGACAGTACACTATGACTCTATATGTTAAAACTTAAATTATAATGTAGAAAATAAAGATCAGTATTTGTGGAAAAGGCTGTAAAAGTTGTTTTCAGAGTATGGGTACAAGTACCTTAGGCTCAAACAATAATTAAGAGTTCATAATTTAAAGTTTCTCCACAAGGTTATATTTTATTTCTTCTTTTGTTTTACGTTCTGTTTTCCTTGCTTAGTTGTTTTGGTTCTGTGATTGATTGTGAATCAAAAAGTTTATTGTGTGTGTATACAGCAACATGACTAATTAGCGTTCTCTCATATCATTGAGACAAATTCTAGAACGCTGGCTTACAAGAGAGAGGACTGCATTTGAGTAAAGACAAGTAACTAGTTGTGGAGTAGAAAAGTCAGAAATATAAAAAACACATTACAGAGAAGAGATTTTATAAAGTTTATACTTTTTTATCTATTTTGAATTATTTTACAAAATGGCATAATGATTGAAAGCAGACTCAATGTTTGGAGAGTCTAGTTATGCCTACACATTTATTTAATAAATGCCAAAGCAGAGCTAAAAACTGGAAATAGGCCAGATATCCACTGATAAGAAAATGGAAAACAGTGTTATATTCATACAGTGGGATACTATTCACCAATGAAAAAGGAATGAACTACTAATTCAAGCAGCAGCAGTGATGAATAGCAAAAACGTTGTATTGAGTCAAAGAGCCTTACACAGAAGAGTATAAACTGTATGATTCTATTTATATGAAGTTCTAGAGCAGACAAGAATTAATCTATGGGGGAAAAAATCATAACCATTATTACCCCTGTAGGGTAGGGGTGAGGGGTTAATTAAGAAGGGGCATGAGGAAACTTTCTGGGGTGAGTGTTCTATATCTTCATGGAGGTTTTGGGTGTCTATCTTTCTCAAAATGCATTAGATGGTATGCTTACGATTTGTCCATTTCACCATATGTAAATTTTACCTTAAAAATGTAGACAAATACTAAACTTTGGTTAATGATAAGCATGCTGAAGCGTTTAAAGGCTGACAGTTACTGAGGTCTGCAACTTAAAATGCATCAGGAATGGATGGATAAATACTGGTAGATAGTTATATAGGTATGTTATGAAACCAATATAGTAAAATGTTGAATCTAAGTGTACAGGTGTGCACACACAATTATTTCAACTTTTCTTGTGTTGGAAAATGTTGGGGGAAATTGAAAGAACTTTGAACACATATTAAACCTTTAGATGACTATGATTTACCAGTATGGGAGGCAGTAGAACACAGTGGTTAAGAGGCTGGGGTCCTGAATCAGAACTTTGAGTTTGAATCCCATTAGTTGAATCTTTTATTAGTTTTGAGAACTTGGGAAAATTGTAATAGGTTTTCCTCTATTATAAAATGTGAATAATATCTTCATCATAGAGTTTTATGAAGATTAAATGGGTTAAATTATATAAAATACTTATCAACATGTTTGGCATATAATAAACTTTCATTAAGTTACTTTAAAGTGTCAGAAGAACTTACAAAAAACACTGCAATTAAAACCATAATTTCGTTGTACTATAAGAGTCAATTCTGATAAATAAAAATACCTTTAGCAAATATTGGATGTATTTTTCTATACCCTCAAAGATAGAAATGATGAAAGTTAAGCATTTAAAAATATTTAAATACTTTCTTTTACTTCCATAAAAGATAGGGCCTTAGAAAGAAAAAAAAATTTTTTTTCCCTTATTGATTTTATAACTTCAGTGTAATTCAGCACATTTGTTGGATACTATTGCCGAGATCCTGAGCTAGGAGACGGAAACAAAATTGAGACAGGGTTCCTACCCACAAGGAGTTTACAGTATACTGTTTAATGCTTCATTGCTCTTTAGAGACCAAACACCAAACCAACAGGCTGAAATGTGCCTTCAGATGCTCACTTTACTTTAAATAGTAGAACCTAGATGGGATAGATAAACATCTTTAGGACAGCACTATCCAATAGAACTTTCTGTGATGATGAAACTGTTCTGTGTATGTGCTGTCTAATAGGGTAACCACTGATCATGTGTGGCTATTGAGCATTTGACATGGGGCTAGTGCAACTGAGAAACTACATTTTTAATTTCATTTTAATTTAGCTACATGTGTCTGGTGGGTACCAGATTGAACAGTGCATCTCTAGAGTGTATTTCTCAAGCTATCTGATGAAAAGAACAAGTTATTTTAAACTTCAAATGTTATGGACTAACATTTTTATAAAATGCAATAAAAACTATTGCAATGACAAAATGAGAAAAAATTAAAGACATGCAAAATATCACCTCATTTTAAAAATATTAGATTCAACCGACATAAAATTACTCTGCCAAAATTGCTGTAAAAGTTTCTAAACACTCTCAACTTCTGTATGGTTATGTGCCAGTGACGCATAGTTTTTAGACTGGCAATGGTCATAGACCACACTTTGAGCTAGGAAGAGGTCTTTTTTTGCCTAATGTGCCTAACATAATTTCCTGAAATCAGCTCTTTGTTAAAATTACTGGTACAGATAATTTTTTAACATATTTAAGTATAATTCAGTAATGTGGTTACTGATATAACAGTTAACACTCCTTACAGCAAGTCTTGTCCAGGACCGCTGAATATTGACATTGTAATGTGGTCACTTTCAGGGTAGACTGGGAAGGCTTATTTGATCCAGTGAAGCCATTTTTGCAGTTGGAGGTATAAGCTGAAAAATCCTTCCTCCTATAAAGTTCAGCTCGATATTTACAGCAGCCAAATTTGCTCAGCAACAGAAAGAAATCCCTTCGGAATGCCTTTGTGAAAATTGCGTACAGAAACGGATTGGCACACGAATTGACAGGATAAAAAAGAACCAGTAAAACCTTAGAGTTGGTTACTGTAATAAGGGGCACTTTGAAGGCAGCTGAGATGGCAAAGAAAGAGATTGGTGCCATGCAGGTGAAATCGGTGAAGATGAGGACTGCCATTTTCTTAGCAATCTTTGTATCTTTGTTAGTAGCCATCAGGTCCGGATTTTGAACTGCAAAATAAATTTTAATGTAGCAAGCACAGATGATGATGAAGGCCACCACATTGAACATCAGCATGGTTAATATGTAGACCTGTGAGAGAGTGGTTTCCACATCCATGGGGAGGCAAATGCTGACCTTCATGTAACTGCTGACACCCACAAGAGGCAACATGGCGATTAGAGTAGAAAAGAGCCATCCTCCAAGCATAATCGGAATAGCATGTTTTAATCGCAGCTTTTGGTCCAGCTGAATAGCATAGGTGATGGTGTGCCATCTTTCTAGTGTGATGACTGTGAGGGTGTAGACGGAAAGTTCACTCGCAAATACGGTGAAGAAGCCAGCAGCGCTACATCCACTCCCTGTCTGCCAATCTATGGCATGGTTATAATACTGGCCTTTGGTTTGGGCATCAACTGAGGCAATGAGTAGCAGGTAGAGCCCCATGCAGAAGTCTGCAAAGGAGAGGTTGCACATGAGAAAGCGGGGCACTGTCAGTTTATAACGACTGGTCAGGAGAACAAAGAGGACAGTCACATTTCCCGTGATGGCTAAAATATTAATCAGCCAAATCAGTACTCTAAGGAAGTCATAGCCCATAATATCTTCACAGGGATTAAAAGCATCTGGTTCAGGAGCACATTGGAGTGTCTTGGGTAAGCAGAAACCATAGTCATAATCCCAGCCACTCAGTTCGCTCTCAGCAAAGATGGCAGAATAACTGTAAGAAGAATAGTTTGGCTCAATGTAAACTTAGACTTTTTATGATTCTGGGTATTGAAAATATTCAGCAATCATCCGTAGTGTTTTTTTAAGGGAAATAAACAAAAAGCAAACAAAGTCACAACAGCCTTAGTCTTACATTTATTTATCTGAGAACTCGGAATTGATGTAGGATTTCCTTAAGAAGGGAATGAAAAGCCATTTAGACTTTTTTTTTAATATGTAGATTTTACACAATGATGCAAAGACTTAATGAAGCTGTTTGCAGAGGATGATTTTCTTTGGAAAACAAATCTAGAGACATAATCTTGTTTGCTCAATGTAAAAGAACCCTTTCTTGACATTTTATTAACTATTTATCTCCTTTAGTTGTCAACCAAACTGTTACCAAGCTGTCTGTCTGTAGTAGAACACAAATGGGATTGGAAGGCTCACATCGTTAAAGATCACCAGCTACTGAAGGACATGCTTGCACTTAAGTCCCTGGCTAGTCAGATAGGCCAGTTGAGAAATAGAAACCAAGGGTAGGTTGCTCGATAGAAATTTAGGAGCAGAGGAAGAATAGAGTCATGAACAATAGGAAGAAATAGTTTTAAATAGATATTTCTTACAGTATGAGTCAAATTCAGAGAGTGGATTGAAGAGGGGCTCTGTCCCTAGAGAAGGAATAGTCTCACCTCCGCCACTCCCTTACTCCCAACCACACTGACTACTGCTTGAGTTCAGATTTTCATTTTCTCTTAAGGGACAATTACATTAGTTTTCTTCCTGGCATCCTTCCTCTAGTTTTAGCCCTCTTCTAGTGCATCTGTATATTCCTTCTGTATGGCCTTTCTTACGCACAAATATATTAATTCAAACATTTCCTAGATTCTCATTGGCTAGGGGATAAACTCCAGACTCCTTGTGATGACCTCTAAGTCTCTCCTTGATCTTCGTCCTTTCTCCTTCTCCAGTCTCATTTCTAAGAAGCAGTCGTGCTGCACAGTGCAGGACATGGGCTCTAAAGCAAGACTGCCTGGGTTCCAGCTTTTACTGGCTGTGTAAACCTGGGAGAGTTATTTTAACATCTCTGTACCTCAGATTCTTCATTTGCCAAGTAGGGATAATAATCATACCTCCCTCATTAGGGTTGTGCTAAGGATTAAATGTATTAACACATGTAGATTGTTCAGGATAATGCCTGACACCTATCAAGTGCTCAGTGACTGTTAGAGATTCTCATAATTATCTCTTGCAAATCCCCTGTGCAACCAACCCTTTGGTCACATGAAACGACATGTGGCTCTCAGAATAAGTTCTACTGTTTCATCCCTTTGAGTGTGCTGTTTCTTCTTCCCTTTCTTTCCTCATTTCTCTGGAGAATTCCTCCTGATCTTCAAAGATAAGCATCTCTATGAAGCCTTTCCTCTACACCTCTAAGGAGTTTATCACCCCTTCTCTCAGCCATGACTGCACTTAAGTACTATTGTAATTCTCAAACTAGATTGCCATTATGTGATGATGCATGTCTTCTTTCATAGTCTGTGAGGCTATTCTTTAATAGCCTTGAAGTCAGGGGATTAGGTCTTATTTATGTCTAAAATCTCAGTGCCTCACATAGTTTTAGCTCAATAAATGTTGAGCTATCCATTCAATAAATGTTTGTGGAATGAATAAACCAGGGTGATGCTGGCTTGGAAAGGAATTGAGAGGATACAGAGACAATGAATGATACAGTATGATGCATGTAGGCTTAACAAATTTTCTCTTTGCCCACAGTCGGCTAATACAATCTTGGGAGGTGGAGAAAGGGGCATAATTTTTCTGTCAGGGCCATTACAAATATGTATTTCACCTTAGAGTTCCTCACACATTAAAAGAGCATTTTTCTCTAGTCTTAAAACTTAGCTTCTCATTTTCTGTAGAAGGAAGTGTGTACCTAATACAGTGAGTGGATAAAATGATATATTTGAGCAATACAATTACCTAAGGGAAGAAACACATTTAAAAAAAAAAAAATGGAAAAGAAATCTATGACTGGGGACTCCAAAAACGTGCTAGCATATCATAGAAACCACACTGGAACTGGAGAAGTACTGCTGCCACACACAGGAGACCGCATACGAACCTCACTTGTTTTATTATTAAATGTAAGTAGCACAGTTTGTCCTCATTCACATCAGCATAATTACCTAATTTTTAAATCTTTAAAGAGATATGGTGGTTATAAGAATGATGAGAGAAAATAGGTTTTTTTCTTACCATTGGCAAGGTCCTTAAAGACCAGCTCATTGAACCCTTCATTTTATTGGTAAGGAGACCAAGATTAAAGGAGGTAAGTGACTTGCCTCAGGTCCCTCAGCACTAGGCACTAGTGGCAATGCTAGGTCTTCCTATGCATAGTCCAGGGGCCTTTCTTCTACTTCACTATCTCTCAGTCAGTATTTTTCAAGGTGTGGTCCTTGGACCACCTGCATCAGAATCACCAGAGTCTTTGTTACAATGAAGATTCCTGGCTTTACTTCAGACCCTGAATCTAACTCTCCAGGGACAGGGCCCAGGAATCTGCATTTTAAGCAAGTTCCCCAGATGATTCCTACAAAATAATAGCCTTTATATTTAATCAGATGAAAACTTCCCAACTATTGCCGCTTTAATTTCCCTTACTACTTTCCCCTTGTTAGAACTACTTCAGCTGCTATTAGAAGCACTAATTCAAAGCCACTAAAAATTCTGCCATGATTTCTGAATAAACTTGTATCACTGAGAGGTCAAACATGTTCCCTTGGATTTCCCTGGTGGCGCAGTGGTTAAGAATCCGCCTGCCAATGCAGGGGACGCGGCTTTGAGCCCCGGTCTGGGAAGATCCCACATGCTGCAGAGCAACTAAGCCTGTGGGCCACAACTACCGAGCCTGCACTCTAGAGCCTGTGAGCCACAACTACTGAGCCCGCATGCCACAACTACTGACACCTGCGCGCCTAGAGCCCGCGCTCCGCGACAAGAGAAGCCACCACAATGAGAAGCCCGCGCACCGCAATGAAGAGTAGCCCCCGCTCGCTGCAACTAGAGAAAGCCTGTGCGCAGCAACGAAGACCCAACACAGCCAAAAATAGATAAATAAATTTTAAAAAAAAAGTTCCCTTTCCCATTCCCCTGGTCCCTTGCTCTTTCTTGTTTTGCCCTACTGGGCACACGTCTAGCAATTCTTCTCCTTGGTGATTTGTCTTCAGACCAAAAACCTACCTGCTGCTACTTAACGTGTCCTGGGATGGCTCCTGAGGGCAACAACATGACTGTTGACAAAACCCAGCATGGAGCTGTCTTTAGTACTGAAGGCTGTGCAGGGAGTGTGAATGGACTTGGATGGGCTTAGCAATATTGAATCAGAGGAAGGAGAAGCAGTAGCACCATTGCTCCAGTTACAATCAACAGGCAGGAGAAAAGACAGGGATTTTAGGAGGACAGTGGGGCCAACCATAGCAGTAAGGGCACCGTAATACCTTGGGAAGAGCAGATAAAATTTAGAGGCTGGCTCTAGAATTTCTAAACTCCAGGGACTCGGGAATAGCAATCTGGTGGGAAGGGAAGGAAGGGGACTTATCACACAAGATGCTTTCACAGGGAACACGCTCTTTTTACTTAGATTATGTGTTAATTTCAGGTAGTTTTGGGGATGCTGAAGATTAGAGGACTTGTTTTAAAACAGTGTTAGCATAGTAAACTCAAGGTTGGATGCTCAGTTTGAATGGCATGGAGTGGTAGGGGCTGATGGTTACTGAGACTGAAGTAAGTCTCCCCTTCCCCCATAACACCCCTTGATGGTACCATTGACTCTACCCAGAAGTGGTTTCCTATTAATGAGAAAAAAAAAAAAAGCCATATGGTTGCAAAAGAGTTATGTGGAAGGTGATGATGGAGAGTGTATTGAGAGAAGCGTAGGAATGGTGAGGAAAAGGAACGCTCGAGGATAGTTGGTGTCAGACCTAAATGAAGGAAAAAAGAAAAGAAGAATACAGGCTATAATATAAGGTACCCTCGATGCTGTCACAATCTTTAAAAGCTCCCTTCGCTCTCATGGTTCTGAAAGCCAAATGATATTTCTGCTGTCCCTTACAGTTAAGGAAAAAAGTCTCAAAAAAGGTAAGTACTGCCCAGGGATACCTAGTGTTATAGGAACATTAATGCCAACAATTCATATCCATGGGACTTCCCTGGTGGTCCAATGGTTAAGACTTTGCCTTCCAATGCAGGGGGTATGGGGTTGATCCCTGGTCGAGGAGCTAAGATCCCACATGCCTCGTGGCCAAAAATCAAAACATAAAACAGAAGCAATATTGAAACAAATTCAATAAAGACTTTAAAAATGGTCCACATCAAAAAAAAAAAAATCTTAAAAAAAAAAGAATTCATATCCAACTCTGAGGAGCTCCGAAGCCCAGGATCCTCCTATCATATTACCCTGCTGACTCTATATATCTTGCAGATTGATAGGAAAAAAGAGAAAAGAAAAGAAAAGAAAAAGATGTAGAGGAGGGAATAGAGATTGGCAAGGTATCTTAGAAGGGCATCTGGTTTTGTAGCCTGAAGGACATGGGGGAGGGGATGGGAATGGAAGGGAAATAATAAAACTTCTAAATTGCAGTAAATGTGGCATAGGGACACTGGGATTATCTTTTGAGGCATGCTCTTTTACATTTTAAGGTATGTGAAGTGCCAAAGCAGCTGAAAAATGTTGAAAAAAATCAGTTAGTAGAATAGAAGTGGAACTCCTGTCTAGTGTGTGTCAGTGATAGCGTTAAGTCTGAATAATTCTAAGCTCCAGAGCATAATGATCAAGGTGGCCCAAGTCTCCTTGAAGGGAAGCGGCTACTTGTAGAAGCTGTGCCTGCAATCAGTTAATCTTTGTGGAATGCTGACCACATGACTAGTGAAAATCCTTACAAATGAGGCTATCATTAAAAAAGCTCTTAGTGACATCAAAATACCTGCAAATAAAATTTTAATTCCTGAAGAGAATTTAATGTAACTGTAGCATGAATATGTTTTGGTTTTTTTGTTTTTTTTGCTGTACGCGGGCCTCTCACTGTTGTGGCCTCTCCCGTTGCGGAGCACAGGCTCCAGACGTGCAGGCTCAGCGGCCATGGCTCACGGGCCCAGCCGCTCCGCGGCCTGTGGGATCCTCCCGGACCAGGGCACGAACCCGTGTCCCCTGCACCGGCAGGCAGACTCTCAGCCACTGCGCCACCAGGGAAGCCCTAGGTATATTTTTTTAAAGTATTTATTTTTAACCAGTTGAAAGAGATAATTGATCAACTGGATGCCACTTGCAAAAAAACACACAAAAGAATCCCCATTTTAAAACTATAAAAAATGCTTTGCAAACATGCCCCCAACCAAGACTTTTATCAAAAGAAAATCCTTGGGGGGAGACCTTCAAGATGGCAGAGGGGTAAGACATGGAGATCACCTTCCTCCCCACAAATACGTCAGAAATACATCTACGTGTGGAAAAACTCCTACAGAACACCTATTGAATGCTGGCAGAAGACCTCAGGCTTCCCAAAAGGCAAGAAACTCCCCCACGTACCTGGGTAGGGCAAAAGAAAAAAGAAAAAACAGAGACAAAGAATAGGGATGGGACCTGCACCTCTGGGAGGGAGCTGTGAAGGAGGAAAAGTTTCCACACACTAGGAAGCCCCTTCGTGGGCGGAGACGGGGTGGTGGCGGAGGGGGGGAAGCTTCAGAGCCACGGAGGAATGCATAGCAACAGGGGTGCAGAGGGCAAAGCAGAGAGATTCCCACACAGAGGATCGGTGCCGACCAGCACTCACCAGCCTGAGAGACTTGTCTGCTCACCTGCTGGGGTGGGTGTGGGCTGGGAGCTGAGGCTCGGGCTTCCGAGGTCAGATCCCAGGGAGAGGACTGGGGTTGGCTGTGTGAACACAGCCTGAAGGGGACTAGCATGCCACAGCTAGCCGGGAGGGAGTCCAGGAAAAAGCCTGGAACTGCCTAAGAGACAAGAGACCATTGTTTCGGGGTGCGCAAGGAGAGCGGATTCGGAGTACCACCTAAAGGAGCTCCAGAGACGGGCACGAGCCGCGGCTATCAGCGTGGACATCAGAGACAGGCATGAGACGCTAAGGCTGCTTCTGCAGCCACCAAGAAGCCTGTGTGCAAACACAGGTCACTATCCACACCACCGCTTCTGGGAGCCTGTGCAGCCCACCACAGCCAGGGTCCCGTGATCCAGAAATGACTTCCCCGGGAGAACACACAGCGCACCTCAGGCTGTTGCAACATCACGTCGGCCTCTGCCACCACAGGCTCACCCCGCATTCCATACCCCTCCCTCCCCCTGGCCTGAGTGAGCCAGAGCCTCCTAGTCAGTGTTCCTTTAACCCCCTCCTGTCTGGACGAAGAACAGACACCAGAGGGTGACCTACATGCAGAGGCGGGGCAAAATCCAAAGCTGAACCCCAAGAGCTGTGCGAACAAAGAAGAGAAAGGGAAATTTCTCTGGGCAGCCTCAGGAGCAGTGGATTAAATCTCCACAATCAACTTGATGTACCCTGCATCTCTGGAATACCTGAATAGGCAATGAATCATCCCAAAATTGAGCCAGTGGACTTTGGGATCAACTGAAGACTTGGGGTTTGCTTTCTGCATCTAATTTGTTTCTGGTTTTATGTTTATCTCAGTCTGGTATTTAGAGCTTATTATCATTGAAGATTTGTTTATGGATTTGGTTGCTCTCTTCCTTTACTTTTTTATATGTATATATATATATTTTTTCCTCCTTTTTCTCTTTTTGTGAGTGTTTATATGTATGCTTCTTTGTGTGATTTTGTCTGTATAGGTTTGCTTTTACCATTTGTCCTAGTGTTCCATCTTTGTTTTTTGTTTTTTATTTTTGTGGTATGTGGGTCTGTCACTGTTGTGGCCTCTCCTGCTGCGGAGCACAGGCTCCGGACGCTCAGGCTTAGCAGCCATGGCTCATGGGCCTAGCCGCTCCATGGCATGTGGGATCCTCCTGGACCAGGGAACAAACCCGTGTCCCCTGCATCGGCAGGCGGACTCCCAGCCACTGTGCCACCAGGGAAGCCCCATCTGTCCTTTTTTTTAAGTATAGTTTTTAGTGCTTGTTATCATTGGTGGATTTGTTTACTGGTTAGGTTTCTCTCTTCTTTCTTTTCTTTCTTTTTATTACTTTTTTATTTTAATAATATTTTTTAATTTTAATAACTTTATTTTTTCTTTTTCTTTCTTTCTTTCTTTTTTTTCTCCCTTTTATCTGAGGCGTGTGGCTGACAGGATCTTGGGGCTCCGGCTGGGTGTCAGGCCTGAGCCTCTGAGGTGGGAGAGCCGAGTTCGGGACATTGGTCCACCAGAGACCTCCCGGCCCCACGTAATATCAATCCGGGAGAGCACTCCCAGAGATCTCTGTATCAATGCTAAGACCCAGCCCCACTTAACGACCAGCAAGCTCTAGTGCTGGACATCCTATGCCAAACAACTAGCAAGACAGGGACACAACCCCACCCATTAGCAGAGAGGCTGCCTACAATCATACTAAGTTCACAGAAGCCCCAAAACACACCACCGGACACTGTCTTGCCCACCAGAAAGACAAGATCCAGCCTTATCCACCAGAACACAGGCACCAGTCTCCTCCACCAGAAAGCCTACACAACCTACAGAACCAAACTAACCCACTGGGGGCAGACACCAAAAACAACGGGAACTGCAAACCTGCAGCCTGCGAAAAGGAGACCCCAAACACAGTAAGTTAAGCAAAATAGGAAGACAGAGAAATATACAGCAGATGAAGAAGCAAGGTAAAAACCCATCAGACCAAACGAAGAGGAAATAGGCAGTCCACCTGAAAAAGAATTCAGAGTAATGATAGTAAAGATGATGGGAAAATCTTGGAAATAGAATAGAGAAAATACAAGAAATGTTTAACAAGGACCTAGAAGAACTAAAGAGCAAACAAACAATGATGAACAATACAATAAATGAAATTTAAAATTCTCTAGAATGAGTCAATTGCAGAATAACTGAGGCAGAAAAATGGATAAGTGACCGGGAAGATAAAATAGTGGAAATAACTACCACAGAGCAGAATAAAGAAAAAAGAAAGAAAAGAATTGAGGACAGTCTTAGAGACCTCTGGGACAACATTAAATACACCAACATTCATATTATAGGGGTCCCAGAAGAAGAAGAGAAAAAGAAAGAGAGAAAATATTTGAAGAGATTATAATTGAAAACTTCTCTAATATGGGAAAGGAAACAGTCAAGTCCAGGTAGCAAGAGAGTCACAGGCAGGGTAAATCCAAGGAGAAACACACCAAGACACATATTAATCAAACTATCAAAAGTTAAATACAAAGAAACAATATTAAAAGCAGCAAGGGAAAAACAACAAATAATATACAAGGGAATCCCCATAAGGTTAACAGCTGATCTTTCAGCAGAAACACTGCAAGCCAGAAGGGTGTGGCAGGACATATTTAAAGTGATGAAAGGGAAAAACCTACATCCAAGATTACTCTACCCAGCAAGGATCTCATTCAGATTTGACAGAGAAATTAAAACCCTTACAGATAAGCAAAAGCTAAGAGAATTCAGCACCACCAAGCCAGCTTTACAACAAATGCTAAAGGAACTTCTCTAGGCAGGAAAAACAAGAGAAGGAAAAGACCTACAATAACAAACCCAAAACAATTAAGAAAATGGTCATAGGAACATACGTATTGATAACTACCTTAAATGTAAATGGATTAAATGTTCCTACCAAACGACATAGACTGGCTGAATGGATACAAAAACAAGACCTGTATTTATGCTGTCTACAAGAGACCCACTTCAGACCTAGGGACACATACAGACTGAAAGTGAGGGGATGGAAAAAGATAGTCATGCAAGTGGAAATCAAAAGAAAGCTGGAGGAGCAATTCTCATATCAGACAAAGTAGACTTTAAAACAAAGACTATTACGAGAGACAAAGAAGGACACTACATCATGATCAAGGGATCAATCCAAGAAGAATATATAACAATTGTAAAAATTTATGAACCCAACATAGGAGCACCTCAATACATAAGGCAAATGCTAACAGTCATAAAAGGGGAAATCGACAGTAACACCATCATAGTAGGGGACTTTAACACCCCACTTTCACCAGTGGACAGATCATCCAAAATGAAAATAAATAAGGAAACACAAGCTTTAAATGATACATTAAACAAGATGGATTTCATTGATATTTATAGGACATTCCATACAAAACCAACAGAATAGAGTCCCTTCTCAAGTGATCATGGAACATTCTCCAGAATAGATCATATCTTGGGTCACAGATCAAGCCTTGGTAAATTTAAGAATATTGAAATTGTATCAAGTATCTTTTCCGACCACAACGCTAGGAGACTGGATATCAATTACAGGAAAAAAAATCTGTAAAAAATACAAACACATGGAGACTAAACAATATGCTGCTAAATAACCAAGAGATCACTGAAGAAATCAAAGAGGAAATCAAAAAATACCTAGAAACAAATGACAATGAAAACACGATGACCCAAAACCTATGGGATGCAGCAAAAGCAGTTCTAAGAGGGAAGTTTATAGCAATACAATCCTACCTCAAGAAACATCTCAAATTAACCTAACCTTGCACCTAAAGCAATTAGAGAAAGAAGAACAAAAGCACCCCCAAAGTTAGCAGAAGGAAAGAAATCATAAAGATCAGATCAGAAATAAATGAAAAAGAAATGAAGGAAATGATAGCAAAGATCAATAAAAGTAAAATCTGGTTCCTTGAGAAGATAAACAAAATTGATAAACCATTAGCCAGACTCATGAAGAAAAAAAGGGAGAAGACTCAAATCAATAGAATTAGAAGTGAAAAGGAGAAGTAGCAACTGACACTGCAGAAATACAAAGGATTATGAGAGATTACTACAAGCAACTATATGCCAATAAAATGGACAGCCTGGAAGAAATGGACAAATTCTTAGGAAAGCACAACCTTCCGAGACTGAACCAAGAAGAAATAGAAAATATAAACAGACCAATCACAAGCAGTGGAATTGATACTGTGATTAATAATTTTCAAACAAACAAAAGCCCAGGACCAGATGGCTTCACAGGCAAATTCTATCAAACATTTAGAGAAGAGCTAACACTTATCCTTCTCAAACTCTTCCAAAATACAGCAGAGGGAGGAACACTCCTAAACTCATTCTACTAGGCTACCATCACCCTGATACCAAAACCAGACAAAGATGTCACAAAAAAAGAAAACTACAGGCCAATATCACTGATGAACATAGATGCAAAAATCCTCAACAAAATACTAGCACACAGAATCCAACAGCACATTAAAAGCATCATACACCATGATCCAGTGGGGTTTATCCCAGGAATGCAGGGATTCTTCAATATATGCAAATCAATCAATGTGATAAACCATATTAACATATTGAAGGAGAAAAACCATATGATCAAATTGAAGGAGCAAAACCATATGATCATCTCAATAGATACAGGAAAAGCTTTTTACAAAATTCAACACCCATTTATGATAAAAACTCTCCAGAAAGTAGGCATAGAGGGAACTTACCTCAACATAATAAAGCCCATATATGACAAACCCACAGCCAACATCGTTCTCAATGGTGAAAAACTGAAACCATTTCCACTAAGATCAGGAACAAAATAAGGTTGCCCACTCTCACCACTAGTATTCAACATAGTTTTGGAAGTTTTAGCCACAGCAATCAGAGAGGAAAAAGAAATAAAAGGAATCCAAATAGGAAAAGAAGAAGTAAAACTGTGCAAATAGGAAAAGAAGAAATAAAACTTTTCCAAATAGGAAAAGAAGTAAAACTGTCATTGCAGATGACATGATACTATACATAGAGAATCCTGAAGATGCTACCAGAAAACTACTAGAGCTAATCAATGAATTCGGTAACGTATCATGATACAAAATTAATGCACAGAAATCTCTTGCATTCCACTGCCAATTACCACTGCAACAAAAAGAATAAAATACCTAGCAATAAACCTATCAAACTATGAATGACATTTTTCACAGAAGTAGAACAAAAAATTTTACAATTTGTATGGAAACACAAAAGACCACGAATAGCCAAAGCAATCTTGAGAAAGAGAAATGGAGCTGGAGGAATCAGGCTCCCTGATTTCAGACTGTACTACAAAGCTATAGTAATCAAGACCATATGGTACTGGCACAGAAACAGAAATAGAGATCAATGGAACAGGATAGAAAGCCCAGAGATAAAATCATGCCCATATGGTCACCTTATCTTTGATAAAGGAGGCAAGAATATACAATGGAGAAAAGACAGCCTCTTCGATAAGTGGTGCTGGGAAAACTGGACAGGTACATGTAAAAGAATGAAATTGGAATACTTCCTAACACCATACACAAAAATAAACTCAAAGTTGATTAAAGACCTAAATGTATGGACAGACACTATAAAACTCTTAGAGGAAAACATAGGTACAGCACTCTATGTCATAAATCACAGCAAGATCCTTTTGACCCACCTCCTAGAGAAATGGAAATAAAAACAAAAATAAACAAATGGGACCTAATGAAACTTAAAAGCTTTTGTACAGCAAGGGAAACCATAAACAAGACGAAAAGGCAACCCTCAGAATGGGAGAAAATATTTGCAAACAAAGCAACTGACAAAGGATTAATCTCCAAGATATACAAGCAGCTCATGCAGCTCAATATCAAAAAAACAAACTACCCAATCCAAAAATGAGCCGGAGACCTAAATCGACATTTCTCCAACAAAGACATACAGATTGCCAACAAACACATGAAAGGATGCTCAACATCACTAATCATTAGAGAAATGAAAGTCAAAACTACAATGAGGTATCACCTCACACCAGTCAGAGTGGCCATTATCAAAAAGTCTACAAACGATAAATACTGGAGAGGGTGTGGAGAAAAGGGAACCCTCTTGCACTGTTGGTGGGAATGTAAATTGATACAGCCACTATGCAGAACAGTATGGAGGTTCCTTTAAAAACTAAAAATAGGACTATCATATGACCCCGCCATCCCACTACTGGGAATATACCCTGAGAAAATCATAGTTCAAAAAGAGTCATGTACCACAATGTTCATTGTAGCTCTATTTACAATAGCCAGGACATGGAAACACCCTAAGTGTCCATCGACAGATGAATGGATAAAGAAGATGTGGCACTTATGTACACTGGAATATTACTCCGCCATAAAGGGAAACGAAACTGAGTTATTTGTATTGAGGTGGATGGACCTAGAGACTGTCATACGGAGTGAAGTAAGTTGGAAAGAGAAAAACGAATACCGTATGCTAACATATATATATGGAATCTAAAAAAAAAATGTTTTGAAGAACATAGGGGCAGGACAGGAATAGAGACACAGAGGTAGAGAATGGACTTGAGGACACGGGGAGGGGGAAGGGTAAGCTGGGTCGAAGTGAGAGAGTGGCATGGACATATATACACTACCAAATGTAAAATAGATAGCTAGTGGGAAGCAGTCACATAGCACAGAGAGATCAGCTCGGTGTTTTGTGACCACTTAGAGGGGTGGGATAGGGAGGGTGGGAGGGAGATGTAAGAGGGAGAGGATATGGAGATATATGTATACGTATAGCTGATTCACTTTGTTATACAGCAGAAACTAACACTCCATTGTAAAGCAATTATACCCCAATAAAGATGTTATATATAAAAAAGAAATCTTTGGCACTGATAATAATAAGATGCACGCAGAATGAGACATGGCTTCCCGAGTTTCTTTGCATGCAAATACTTACAGTGTTTCATTATTTGGTCTCCTTGCTGTGCTTTCACATTGTTTGGAAAAGTTTTTAAAAATGGAAAATGAAAAATTCTGCCTGAAAGAGGTAAAAACAAACAACCACAGTTGAGCTTTTGGTTTTTAAACTAAACCTGATCATGTCTATTTATGCTTTGTTCATCCAAATTCTCTACTTATTACATCAGCCTCGTGTTCTGCACCATTGTCCTATCTGAAACGCTTCCTGGGAGAGAGTAAAGGCTTCTGAATTATCATTAGCGTGCTTCCAGCTTAGATAAGGTGCTTTTGAATGCTAAGTTTTTTGTGTGGGCTCTGGAGATGAAAAAAACTTAAATGTATCACATTGAATCATGGAGTTTTCAATGCTCATTTAAAGCTATCTTCGTGGTGTATTAAGGTTTGCTCCTCACTGCTCTCCTCACCGCACCGGCCTCGACGAACAAATAACCATTCAAAATTCATGGCTTTGAATTACAACTGGGAATCTCTTTTGTAAAGATTTGAAGATTCTGGACCTGACATTATGATGTGAATTTTCTGCTTTTTTGGATTATGTGCAGAAATATAATGTGGGTGCTCCCTATTCATTCATGTTTCCCTCTAAGAAATTTAGCCTATGGAAAGGGGCAAATGTCAAGAAATTAAAAGAAGGCTGTACTTCTATTATTCCTAAGATGAAACCAAAGGGAGGAACAAAGGAAAACTGGGTGAAGAAATAGCGGGAAGGAGAGCAGGCTGTGCGAACCTCAGCCTTTCCTGAGGAGGAAGGAGAAATGAGGCAATCCAGAATGCATATTTCTGTGTATTATTCTTCTCCAGGATGAACAAGACAGTTCCTTTGTGTAAAAGCAGGAAGGTGGAGAATATATAAGAACTATCTGAGCTTCTGGACTCACTTTCAAAAATTAATCAGCTTGTTACTTTGCATGAGAGATAGAGGGAGTGAGAGAGAGAGATTGTGTGTGTGTTCGATGCTGGCTCTGTATCTGATACTTAGAGACACTCTGTGTGAACCAATCTACAGTTAACAGGAAATGTGGTTGTTCTTGGCCTTCAGATAATAGCACTGGGTTCTGTCTACTGTATCTTTTTTGAAATATTAATCATAGATACCAAGGAGAGTTTGGGGGCCATCTGCCTAGGCAGCTGTGTGCGTTATCCACACAGCAGCTGCAGGGCAGAGGGGTGACCCAGAGTTTGCACAAACAGTCCACTGACCCAGCTTCAGGCTCTCCATCCTCACTAACATCCAAGGTTTCTAGCTTTAGAGATAGAGAGGGAGTCAGTTGAAGCTTGTAATTCCAATCAAGAGAACCTCTGTGTGACTGCATTCCCATCTCACTTTGATACTGGCCCACAATTGCATAATGCTGTTTGTTTGTTTTCTTAACCCGGAGGTTGTAGTCTCTTTCATCTACTGAAATAAAAAAACCCTGAACTAAAGTTTTAACATGTCAGTAATTTCAGAAGTGATGTGACCTCTTTGCCACAAAAGTGGAGGTGACCAGAATCAGCTTTATCATAAACCGGCATCTGTATCCTTTGTTTTAGTTGTTCTCTCACCAGCCTTGCTCACTTCCAGCCCATCCTCCACCTTGCTGCCAGAGTGATACTTTACAAAAGCAAATCTGAGTAATTCTGTTTTGAATTCTTCAGTGGTTCCCCGTCCTCTAAACAACTTGGCCTGGTACTCAGAGCCCATCATAGCCCGCTTCTCCCTGGTCTCCTCTCCTCACTCATCCTCCTCCATGTAACCATAAGTCTTCTTGTTTCAGTTTTTCTGAATGACTTTCATCCCACTGTCTCTTGCCTTTGTGCCTTCACACAAGCTATTCCATCTTCTTGGTATGCTTTTCCCCACACGTGTCTAGCTAACTCCTGTCTGTTCTTCAGGGCTCAGCAGAAGTCACTTCCTCAGGAAGCCTTCCATAAGCCCTGCTGCCATTTAGAAATTCTCCCTCTGTTCTCCCAGAGTACTCTGTTCTGTTCTCAGCTCTATCATAACATTTGTTTTCTTGGACTTAAATATTGGCTGTCATGTGTGTTGTCCCCAGACAGCTGCCTATGACTCTGATGGTTGGGATGAGCTCTTACTCATCTTTGTATCTTCAGACTTTTGCATAGCGTTTGGAACACGGCGAGTACTCAGTTAATATTCTTTGAAGCGCAGTTAATAGCGCATAGCTCTCTGAGCACAGTGAGTGGTCTGTCTTCTTGGTTACCTCAAAAGCTTCAGGTAGAACTGCACCTACCTATGCAAGGCACAAAGTAGGTGTATGATGATAACACGTGCTGGTTGATTAATTATAAATAGGTTGATTCTAAGACAGTGACATTCTAGTGTCCCTCTCTTAGTGCCTCATCTAATTAATTGATTGACAATATCTGCTTAGGCTGTATAATATCCTTTTAGGGTGACGTTTTTCCAACTGTGAGTTGTGACCCATTAGTGGGTCATGAAAACAATAAGTAAATCAAGACTAGCATCAAAAGCAGAAAACATGAAATAAAATAGACAAGAGAATATCAGTGGATCACATGTAAAACAGTTAAGTAGTGCTTTGTTTTGTTTCAGTTACATGTGTCGTGTTTACTGGGTTGCAATGTAAAAACAGTATTTCTTAGTATGCATTTCAGTGAGAAAGAAAAAAAGTCCGGAGAACAGTGCTTTAAGGAAAGAATGAAATCCTTCACACCCTGCCATTCCATTCTGGATTGAAATGAATTAGTTGAATCAGAAAGATGTCCCCCACTGATCGCAAACCAGCCAGGAGCTTGTGCCTTTTCTGTCCCCACACTAAGCTAATCCTTAGGGGGCTAGGAATCTGTTCTGTAATGGAAGATAGTCTTCTGTTGGGAGAGAAATAGCTTGAGAAAACAAGAAAAAAACCAAACACTGGAAACCTTCTATAGTGTTTTCTTTTCTTTTTTTTTTTAACTAAGGATTAAGTCATTAGGTAAAATTCACCCTACTGAGCCTACTTCCTCCACTTCTTTAGAAATGATGCTCTCTGATAAGGATTAGGGCTAGTTGATCTTTGAGATACCAGTTTTGTACTCCATTTTGCAACTGCAGTTATCGTCTGATTTAAGGCTAGAGTTTTGAATTAGCTAAGAATAAGCTATGAGGGTCTTCTAGCTGCAGGCTGAATCGACTATTTGGAGTCAGTTTTCAGGAGGAAATAGGACAGTTCATTTTCTTCTGGTCTGTCTGAAAGTGACCCCATGACTATGGAGCTGGTCTAGAAGGCAGGGAGTGAAGGGGCAGGGGGCCATCGACCCGCTGACTATTTTCGAATCTGAGTTTCTGCCACAGCTTGGCAGGCTTTACCATTTGTTTTTTACTCACTCTTTTGTTGGCATGTTTCTAAAAGCACAGCAGTGGCTGGGGTAGGTCAGCGTGGCGTCCAGGAGGTTGGTAAGTGTTTCTCTTGAGGGCAGTCTTTTCAGAGAATAGGATGATGTGGCAATTAGCGTCTGAATGGACTCCAGCCCATAGCTGGGCAGGGCCTGCAGTTTAGTGGAAGAAATATCCCTGAAAAGTAAAAGGGAGAAAGGTTTATTGATTTATTTACTTAACATGTATGATTCATAGAATGAAACTTCCTCTCAACAATAGTATCCTTCTAGGTTCTGAGGAATCTTTTCTCCATCTTGCTTTCTCCCTCATTCTCCATTTCAGTTAGTCTCATTAATATCTGAATTCAAAAAAGCTACGTGGTCTCTTTTTCTGAGAGGTACCCCATTATTCTTTTCAAGGCTGAGTCTGACTCCTCGTACCTGTCATACATTCATTAGCTTCTCTCTCTCCCCTCTGCTGCTTCCTTTCTCCCCCTCTCTCCCTCCCTCTACCTCTCTCCACTTAGCAGAAGTGAAATAACTACTTGCTTTAAGAGAGAGCAGGCACGTGCAGTGACATCAGCTTTTGTGCTCTACTCCAGGGGGAAACAGTTAGGGCTTCAGATGCCTCCGTCTTTGATTGATCAAGTTCTGCAGGGTAGGTTTTCGTGAAGCACAGGCTAGTTACGCTATTCAGAGCCACTGTGTGGCCTTAGCCACCCTCTACCTTCTCTAAAGGCAAGCTGGATTCATCAGTCCAAAGCAAGCAAACGCTCGGCCATGCAAGCAAAACTGTGTGGAAAGCTCGGGTTTTTCACACAAGGTCCTGAATGCCTCAGCTTTTCTAGACTCGAGGCAATGCCCAAGAAAACTCCAAACAAATTAAATGTGAGGAGGAAGAGTCAGTGGGAATTTTAAAATTCTGCCTATCTTCTAAGTGGCTGCTGCCGTGAATGTTTTCCAGGAGCATAGCCCCCTGCAGCAAACTGACCCAATACTTAGTGCCCATCTCATGGGAGGGGCTCAGTAGGGGATTGATGGACAGATGAACTTGACAACGTGGCATGATGACTAGTGTAGGCCCTTGGTGGAATAATCAAGGTGGCAGAATTTGCCTCGGGGGCTGCAGACTCATTGCTTTTGTGTCCTTACTGATTTACGTAACCAGTGTTCTCATTCTGCTTTACAGAGTTATTATCTTAGATGTATTAGGGATTGACCACATGATTCTTTGCAGGCCTGGTGATTTTTTTTTTTTTTTTTTGGTGGGGGTAAAATATTTTAAATTAAGATTCTAGAAATGGCAAGATCTCATTACAAAGGAGTGAATCTCTGATGGTTGATTTTCAGTTTCAGTGAGAGACTCATGGGGGAAATATTTTGGGGGTGTGGAAGGAAGGACCACTTCTAGATATCACTTAAGCCCTAAGGGTATAATGAGAATAGTTATTTGGAGAGTAAGAGACCTAGGTCTGGTCCCACTGTTCTGGAAAAGTCAGTGTAGATGCCTACCGGGCTCACAGTCATTTCTAAGCAGGCAGACCAAGCAGGTTTTCAAGCAAAAACTGTTGTGCAGGGTGTCTTATGATCATACTCACTCGTTCTTGTGCCTGACCAAAGGCAACTCTCCTTAGCTATTCAGTGCCCAAGTAGGTGACCAGTTTGCTGTAAGAACTCTGCCTATAGGGTGTGCTAGACTGGAGAGTATTCAAGCAATGTGTAAGATTCTGAGTCTGGTGTACTTTGAATATGAGACATAACAGACAGGGACCCCTAGGGTAGGATGGCAGAAGCTGAGAGACAGCAGAAAAAACAGTAGGCAGGAAGCACGAGGAGGTGGAAGCCATGAGTAAGTAGAAATCATGACGTCGCGTGGAGAAGAGAGAGGAGTTAGGATTGATGATGGCAGAAGTTAGGAAGTGGAGAAGGTCAGGAGTTTTACTGGTGGGAATTAGGATGTAGAGAGAATCAGGGGTTGACGGCTGCAGGAAATAAGTAGACAGGGTCAGAATGGGTAGTGACAGGAGTTGATAGTGGCAAGAGCTAGGAGCTAGACGAAGTCAGGAGTTGACAGTGGCAGAAGTAGGCAGTAGACAGAGTTGGGAGTTGATAGAGAGGAGGTAGGAAGTAGATGCTCAGGAGATGACAGTGGAGGGGGCTAAGAAGTAGAGTTCGGTGGGCTGTAGAAAGTAGACAGAATCATGACAGGATACTGGCAGGAGCTAGGGTATAAAGAATACCTGGGTCGGTTCATTCCTCCCCCTGATCAAAACCCTAAAGCCCCCTCACCTCACTCAGAGAACAGGCAAAGTCCTTATAATAGCCACAAGCCTCATAACCTGGCTTTCGCCATCTCTCGGTCCTTCTGTTCTAGGCCCCTCCGCCTGGCTCACTCTGCCACACTGGCCTCCTGCTTAGTTCCCTGCACCTGGAATGCTCTTCCTACCGATACCCACACAACTTGCTCCCTCACTTCTTTTATTTGCTTAAATAACACTTGTTCAGGACAGTCTTGCCTGACCATCCTCCTTAAGATGCTAGCTCCCTCCCTAGAACTCCTTTTGCCCAGCCACCTGAAGTTTTCTCCTCCACGGCCATCTGGAATACTACATATTTTCTTTACTCATTTGATCCTTGTCTGTCTTCCCCACTCTGTGAAGGCAGAGACGTTTGTCTTTTCTTCTTCTCTGCTGCTTCCCTGATGTCTAATCCAGTGCCCGGCACATAGTGTGGACTTACAGTTACTGGATAAATCAGTGAATGAATGAATAAACAAACAAATGAACTGGGTTACACTGCTCACTATCTTTCTAGTACTGTTCTCATTTTAAAGTCACGTGCCTGTTTATCACTTTGCCTGTTTATTGTTCTTTCCCCTCCATAGCTCTAATCTCCTTATGAGCAGAGCCCAGAGCTCGCCGCTCTCCCTGCAGCTTGGTGCCTGGTAAACAGGACGTGTTCCACCCACGCTTGTTGAAGGCATGAGTGATAGCGTGCCGGGGTAGGGACTAACGGGCCCGGCATCTCTGTGGCGAAGGTGACGAGGCCACTGCCGTTGCTGCTGCAGAGTTTCTGGAGCCCTGTTGCATCGCTCCCTGAAGCCTGACCGCAGCTGCAGTTGTTTCCTACAGGATGTTTCTGGCTTCCTAAGGCCTTGTCAGGAGACTAATGGTTCAATTTCCTGCTCCTCTTAATTCTCCCCTGTGTCCTTATGCTCAGCTCCCATTAACTGAGGGCACTTGCCTCTGCTCCTTGCATCCTGAGGGAGCCTGACGCATAGCAGCTCACACAGCCTTAATTCCCACGAGGGGATGCCAGGGGACACCACGCCCCCCCTGCCAGCACATTAGGAGGCCCTCCGTGTTTGATGTTGGTTGAACCGTGTCTCCACCAAATTCACATGTTGAAGTCCTAACCCCCAGCACTGCAGAATGTGACCTGAATTGGAAATAGGGTCTTTACAGAGGTGATGAAGTTAAAGTGAGATCGTTAGGATGGACCCTAATCCAGTATGACTGGTATCCTTACAAGAAGGGGGACATTTGGAGACAGACAGACAGACAGACACACAGAGCACCCTGTGAAGACTGGACTTATGCTGCCACCACCAGGAGGAACTACAGGCCTGGAACAGGTCCTGCCCTCGCAGCCCTCAGGAGGAGCCAGCCTTGCCCATACCCTCATTTCAGACTTCTGGCCTCTAGAACCGCAAGACAAGACATTCCTATTGTTTCAACCCCCCAGTTGGTGGTGCTTTGTTACGGTAACCCTTGCACGTGCAGAGCAGGCTGGGAACCATGTGGCTGGACACCCTGAGCGGGCCTGCTGGGCTGCAGCGGGTGGGGGTGGAGGGCAGTACTGTACTCACAAGACGCTAGGCCCGGCGGCCCCCCGGAGGGCGCCATTGTGTATCTTCTCCAGGTGCGCGTTTTCCTTCAGCTCCCTGTGGGGAAGGACAGTGTCCTCAGTGGAGTTTGCAGCTCATGTGTAAACAGTCATAGCTGTGCGCATGCACGGTGAGAGCCGCCTGTGGGCATGGTGCTCAGGGGTCGAGGGGACAAGGGGGGGCTGTAGGCAAAATGAGAAAAAGACGTTCTTGTCCTGGGAGAAATTGTGAAATCGCTGGTGTGCTTGGCTCCGCCTTTCCTCTGCGATTTTCCCCTCGCTCAGTGGAACGCTTTGTCCTACAACTTAAAGTACTCCCTACTTCTGTCCTGGAATTGTGCACATTTACTACCAGGCAGCTGGGCAGGGAAGAAAATGCTGCTCCAGTGTTCAAGGCTGAAGGGTGGAAGTGCAGCCCACTCTGCATCAGGCCGTCGTGACCTTGGAGGGCTCAATGTTTGTTCATAGTAATATACTGAAGTTTGCAAATTCTTTACTTAAAAGAAAAGTAGGGTCCATTCAAAACTAGCCCCTCTCATCATGTTAATTGGACTCTTTTTCTTTCAGCTGTGCATTTCTCAGTGGGTTAGAAAGGGGAGGAAGGACAGCCTGTATAGAAAATTCCCCCTACCCCGGGTGCCCCACGGGTCCGTGCCCTGTGCCTGATCGTTGCCAGGTGTGTGTGTTGTAGAAACAAAAGGGTTGAAGGCCACTGCTCTTCAGGAAGCCAAAAGCTGCAATGGGAGTAACTACCTGAGGGCTTCTGTTCCCTAAGCTCAGGACAGCTCAGGGTGAACTGCTCAGGACCGGCTGAGCCTAGCCCCGCTGAGCAGCTCCCGTCTGGGCCCTGACGCTGGTGTCTCCAAGGACAGGCCCCTCTCTGGGTGGACAAGGAAGCCAGGAGAGGAGTCCCTGGGCCCAGACTTGTCAGCTTACTTTTGATTGCTTTCTTCCTACAAGAGAAGGGTGGCATCTCAAAGAGCATTCTGGAAAACGCTGGACAGTGGGCACAGTGTACATCCATTGCTGGCGTGATGATTTTGGGCATAGGACATGATTCTTCTGCACCACTGTTACAGTGGCAAAACAAATACACCCACACCCATTGCCCCCTCCCTTGCAGGATCCTCAGTAATTACCTGGTTCATCTCATAGCTTTATATCTTCTTCATCGTCTTTCTGCAAGTCTCCACATCACCCCTGCCATTTAAAAACTGTAAAAGCCCCTGCATCTCACTCCCTCGGTGGCTGTCTTCCACATGCTTCTACTAAGCGTTTTCCTCGGAAAGCCTCGGCCCTTTCATCACAATGCACCCGTCAGTCTCACGTCGTCCCATCCCCTGGGTGTATTTCCACTTTCAAGGAGATGAGGTTGTCAGAGTCAATTGCTGTTTAAAATCTAAATCAAGAGAAAAATTCCTTCCCAAACCTCCATGGCTCTTCTTCCTGATTTGATTTGTTTTAATTATGTTCAGTTATGGTCATAAATCATTGAAACCGGGCTCTGTGAGCAAATAATCCTCATGTCAGCCAGGTCAAATTAATTGTTCAAATTTCAGGGCAGCGTTTCTCATGTTTTATTAAAACTCAGATCTTTTTGTATAATGATAACTCTGTATTATGTAACTTGGTCAAAAAGAAATCCAAAAGTTATCTACCACGGTTTCCTGGGAGTTGCTTTTGGGAACTCTCCCAAGTGGCAAGGCCTTCTAGGTGTGAGAAGGATAGGAAGGATGACCTTTTGAAGTACAGTGGGAGAACTCCCAAACTCCAGCCAAGGCTTCCCTGATGGGGGTGCTCCGGGAACGGTAGGGCTGGGCTCTCGGACCCCTGGAGGTGTCTGGGGGTAACCTTCTGAAGCTGCTCCTCTCCACCCTGTCTGTCTTAGTAAATAACGCATTTGAGAACTTTGTAGGGCTATGGTGTCATTGTTCTGAACAACTTTGGACAGGCCTTTATATGAGGAAGGTGTCAGAAATGGGGCTGGACACGCCCATAGTTTGAAACTTCTGCTTGACGGTTTTGAAAACTACTCCCTCTGCCCTGCTCAACCCTTCAATGAGTCTGCTCGCTCTTGGAAGAGAATTCAGACTCCTTCTCACGGCCCCTCAGTCCTGATGACTTGCTCCTGCTGCGTCTCCAGCTTAATCTCTTCCAGTGTTCCCTTTGCCGATGGCCCTTAAGTCGCATTGGCCTCCTCTCAATTCTTGGCGTTTATCAACTTCTTTTCTTGCCCACCTCAGGACCTTTGCACATGCTGCTCCCTCTTTCTGTAATGCGCTTTGTCTGATGATTGCCAGTGCGGACTCCTTGTCGTCCTTTAGGCTCAGCCTAAATATCATACCCTTGGTGAGGCTGTCCCTGAGCACCTAACCTAGAGTCAGTCTGCCCCTGGTACTCTCTCAGATCTCAGGAATAGGTTATTTCCTTCACAGTATGTGTCACTACCTGCAATAACTTCATTTATTTACTTGCCTTTTCCCTGTCTCTTCTGCTAGTATAGAAACTTCGTTAGGGCAGGGACTGTTTCCGCTGTACCATTGTAGACACAGCACTTCACGTAGTGCCTAATGTATTGGTGATGCTTAATAAGGGTGTGTTGAATGAATAAATGAATGGAATTAACTTGTGTTCTTGGCAAACTGATTTGTGTTCTCGGCTTCCTCTTTCTGGCGACAGTGAGGTATGGGGAATACCTACTAACGGGACTTTGGGACTTTTCTAAGCCACATCCATTCTGGCGCCTCTAAAGCCGTTGAGACACTGCTGACCAAGGACCTCCCACCTTACGCTCTGCTTTCCCTGACCTCCCAAAGATGTACTCTGCTGATTGGCCTCTCACCTCTGCTTTTGCTCTGGCTTCTGTTCCTTATCTCTTGTTTCCCCCCAATTTTCTATTCAGTCCTCTTATTTTTCCTCCTTGTGCAGGTGACCTCAGCCACAAAGAACTTCACCCATCCCCTCTCCTCAGGTAATTCTGACTTCTGTGTCCCTAGCCCTGGCCTGCCCCTTCCAGCCCTCTGTCCTCCCTGCTAACCCATGAGCCAACCTTCTTTAAGCACCCCTCTCACACTTCCTATCCCAGGACTTTCAACGGCTTATTCTCTACAGAAGAGAGTCCAAATTGTTTACCCTAGCATCTGAGGCCCTTCCTGCTTTGTCTCTAACCCACATCTAGGACTTTCTAAAAGGTACTGTTTTCTGGTCTTTGAGCACATCCCATGCATTCTCCTCTGGGCTGTTCTTCTTGTCCTCTGACTGGAGTGCATTTTCCTTCCATCTTTGCCTGTCCAAGTTAGGCTCAGCTCAAAATCTACATCTCTCATGAGGCTTTCTCTAATCTCCTTCTCTTCTGCCTTTGAAATCTCAGAGGACTTTACCTCTCTCGGGCCAGGCACCATATTTTGCCTTCTGTTTTAGTAACTACTTAGTGTACAGTTTATGTACCATTTGGAGATGTTTCTTCCTAGGCTGTAAGCTCCTGCAGGGCAAACACCAGGGCTTCTTCATCTTCATTTCCCCTCAAAATATAGCATGTTCCTTCAGACGCAGCTGATGCTTGGCAAACACTTGTTGAGGGAATAACGGAATGAGGCATCTGAGAGTGCTGTGCCGGGAGAGGATAAGCCTCTGATTTTAATTTGGCAGAAACAGATTCGATTGGCCAGAGTGAACCCTGCGTTGAATTCAAGCCAACAAGAAAATGAGGGAAAATCCACTCCATGGTAGGAAGGACAACTGTTTAAAAAGCTACCATTCCTTGAGCACTTAGTATGTGCCAGACCTGTGGTAACTGCATAAAAATACAATCTTATTTAATTATCATTCATTCATAATTAACTGTATAATGTAACAAATAATAAATGAGCACGTACTCTATGCCAGGCACCGTGCTAAGTACTGAGGATGCAAAGCAGACCTTTTCATTTTGGTGGCCGTATCCTCAAAACAAGCCTATCAGCAGCTCCATTTCATGGATGAAAACACTATGGCTTAGATTGGTTGAGTAACTTGCTCAGGGTCAAGGTGATTAAACAATGGGATTGGAGTTTGAGTCCCAGTTCGTGACTGTTAGATCCATTCTCTTCTCCACCAAGCTATATAACATGGTATCCATATAATAGGGTCTTTGATTAATATTTGTAGTTTAAAATAAATAGTATATTGTATAGACTTAGGCTACTTAACTTCAGACTGGAAGCATCAGCATCTCCTGGGAGTTTGTTAAAATTTCAAATTCTCGGGCCCTACCCTAGCCTAGACCCACTGAATTAAAATGTCTGGGGGTGGGGCTCAGGAACCTGTGTTTTAGCAGTCTCCATGTGGTTCTTATGTGTGTTATTTGAGAAGCACTGGTGTAGACCATGGTTTATACATATGGCTTATTTATTATTAAAAGCCTTTTCATTTGTTTGTTTTCCTTAACTTTGGCTTTAGTTGAGCCTTTCATGTGCTGTTAGGTTTTACTGTACACAAGTGTATGCTGATTGTCACCTTACCCGGTACCTGTCATGGTTCAAGCAGCCTCCACCCTGGCCCTGCGAGCTTTGTGAATGAGCCCCTTTTTTAGGAAAGGAGCCATAGAAAGAAAGGTTGAGAACAGTGAAGGGAGCAGTAGGGATGCTTCTCTAAAGCTGAAGGCTGTTAACACTGGGGACTGGGGTAGGATGTGGTGAAAACGCAGGGCTCCCTCACCTTGTGGAATGTGAACTCCTTACTCCCCGCTGCGTCCCCCGCGACCCAGCCCGCAGCAGTAAGGAGACGGGCTTCTGTGTGGGCCTGTTGTGGCTGAATCGGCTGGTAAATGGCATTATCCGATTTCTCTGCAGTGGGGCTGGGAGGAAGAATTTCTTCACTGAAATCACGCTGCCTCTAACACACCATCGACCAGAGCGAGGGGACTAGAGAGGGAGGCTGTGAGGTGGGGGAGCCTAAAGTAGGGTGTTGAATATTTCAGCAAACTGTCAACTTCAATGTATGCAGGCTGCATCTATCTTCGATATCAGGGTGCTCTGCGGTTTCCAGCCAGCCAGTTGCCTAGTAACATGCGTACCACACTGAGGACCAGCCACTTGAAAGTTTATTTTTGTTCTGAGTTAGTTGCTGAAGATTGAATGTGATCTGGTAGCCAGAGTAATATTTCATTTTTATTCATGAGCTGGGGAAATAAGCACATACTTACAGGGAAATCAGCGTTGTCCCATTGAATGCATGACTTTGTATTTCTTCAAATCCATTTCCATATAGTTTTCTAAGGAGGAAGGAGAGAGGTTTTAGGAGCGAAAGAAACACAGTTTGGAATCACACATTCTTCCTTCTGTGATATTTATTACTAAGATAATTACTGGCATTTACAATATCTAGCTCTGTTTCTCTAACATCTTAGATCCTCGGGGCCTGCTGAGATGAGACTGTGTTCTTGCTCTAGTTGGCTTCCACCTCTACCACCAGCACCACCACTAATTTGTTAAGTGTTTATTAAGTGCCAGATATTGATCAACCATTCTACGTATTTATGATTTAATCCTCATCGTCACTTCCATTGCTCTGGTCAGAAACCTAAGCCTTCATGTTGTGTAGCTTGCTTACGGTCAGAGAAAACAGTGGCAGAACTGGAATGTGAGGCTAGAGCTGTCTAACACTCAAGTCTTGTGTCTGGTTCTACAGGCCAATCTGGGCACATGGGCTTTCTGGGTCGCCGAAAGCTGAGGGCAGAAGAAGGCTCCAGTACTGAGTGAGTGTTTCTTTTTCTTGGATGAGTCTGTGGTTTTGCTGATGCCACATTTTGTTCCACAGCCAAGATTTCAATGTCTGTAAACAGTTCTTTAAGACCCATTAGTAGAGAGTGAAATCAATTTAGTTGGATACAATCAGCCTTAAAAAAAATGAAATAGAACAGAATGGAACAAAATGGAAAATGTTAGAGTATGTTGCATGTAATCGGGGTAGTACTCTTTCTGAAGTTTTGTTCCACCATTTTTGAACGTTATGTACATGTAAGTATATGTATACATATATACGTATAAGTCTGCCCAGAACAAGACATAGGAGACTCCTTAGAACACAGATGCTGGGAAACGTTAGAGGCAGAAAAGAGCTTGGAGAGGAGCAAGCAGCAACCCTTCATTTGACAGAGAAGGAAAGAGGCTCAGAGAAGAAAGTGACTTGTCTAAAGTTCACAATAGGTGGAAATGAGACCAGCACACACTGTGACTGGGGCTACTTCCAGCACATCAGTTTTGCTGGGTGATTCGACTCTTCTTCCCTGAGACAGCCACACGGCCCCTCTTCCTCCTCCTGTAGAGCTATGTTTGATGTCATGTTCTCAGCGTGGGCTTTCCTGGCCACCCTATTTAAACTGCCCCCCCAGCATTCCATCATTCTCTGTCTCCCTTCTCTGATTTGCTGTATTAGCATCTGACCCATGATTATATTACTGTCTGCCTCCCCGGCAGAATGTAACCTTTATGAGAGCAAGGATTCAAACTGTTCTGTTCATTGCAGAATCCCCCGCATGTAGGACAGTGCCTGGCGCCTGGGAGGATTACAGTAAATATATGTTAAATGAATTGGATGAACAAATGGTTATATATAAGATGAATTTCTCACTGTAAACCATGGCCAAGCAAGTTTGAAAGCCACAGTCTCAAATAGAAATATTTGTGTAAGTTCTTTATGAACAACGCTATGAGACTCAAGTGAGAAAGGGCTGTGGTATGATATAAAATTAAGCCGCCGCATCTGGCCAGGTGCTAGCTTCCCTTTACAGGGTTGCTGGCAGCTGTACGGCCATGTCAGGGACAGGTTGGGGGTGACATGAGAAACAGTTTAGACACAGTCTCCAGCTACTCCTCCAGGTGGCTGCTGTCCACAGGGTTTCTCTAGCCTTTGTTAAATAAAACAAGCGTGGGATTTAATTTCATTGTATGTGTATGTGTGTAGTGTGGATGTGCGTAATATGTATGTATATAGTGTGTGTTTGTGTGTGTGTGTGTGTGTGTGTGTGTTTGGGGGGCATCTCTTTCCATCAACACACCTGAGACAAACCAGCATATAAATAAGTATAGCTGGGACTCAGTGTTGAAGCTTGATAATTGAACACTGAGATTCAGAAAATATAGAGATCACAAAATAATTGAGTTCAAAGAGAGCAGGGGAGCATATTTAATTCGTTTTGTTAAACCCCCCAGATCTCTCATAGTTCTTGCTACCTAACATGAGTTCAGTCAACAGGCTGGGTGGAGCGGTGGCCTTGCCCTTCCACGGGAGGAAGAGCCTTGTCTGGCTCTCCCTGCTCCCATGGGTTTCCTTCTGGAATTCTTCTGAGTTTACAGCTTCACACACGAGCTCTTAACTATATTCTGTAATGGATTATTGGATGCCATTTTTCAATAGTTTTCTGTCCCCGTCTATATTGTAGAATCCGAGGGGATTGGTATTTGGTTTATCTCTGTTGTCTTGTGGCATTACACACAACTTACACACAATCCCACTAGAATTCTCTTTTTATTTTACACTTAGAATATTGTCCTTTGGCAGTCTCTTGTCATTTTGGGGATTGAATTCCTTTGCAGTAATCTCTTTTAGATGAAGAAATCATACCTGTCTTCCCTCTGGACTCCTTTGAAACTGGATTTCTTAGAGTCTAGGCCAGTGTCTGTCAAATCATTCTCCTCCATCCACTGAATAGGAATCATCTGGAGCTGCTGGCCACAAATGCAGATGCAGACCTACTGACCGGGTGCACTGCAGACCTACGGAATCAGAACCTGGCCGTGGTATCCAGGAAAGTGCACTTTTATAACAAGCTCTCCCAGTGAGCTTTGGGCATGCCACTTTGGGACCTTGCCCTAGGGTATATCACAGGATGGTACAGCTCTCATTATTTCCATAGCGCAAATCAGACGGTCTGCTGGAGAGAATTGAGTCCAGACTCTGGTCCCCTTACTGCTTTCTCTACCTCCTTAGTGGTGGAACTACATGTGTAGAAAAAGTAGCCCCTGCCGTGCTTTTTGCAAAGCAAAGCTGCCAGCACTTGTCTGGATGCCAGTTCCTCATCACTGGTATGTGATACCCTGATCCTACTTTTGATACATATTAGGATTTTATGCTTGGCTTTTTTGGTGGGGCTTACAATGCCATTGCTCTAAGTGCAGCCTCGCAGTTAAGTCTGCAAGCCCTGAACCCAACTGCCTGGGCTTGGATCCCAGCTCTACTACCTATGAACTGAGTTACTTTGGGCAGTTTACTTAACCTATCTGTGTCTCAATTTGGTAATCTGAAAACAGAGATGATAATAATAGTCTTGACCTCAAAAGGCTGTAGTGAGGATTAAAACAGTAAACATACACTGAGTACTTAGAAATAGGTTCTGGAACAAAGTAAATGCTTCATGTGTTGCTCCTATGATTCTTCTTCTTCTTATACTTAACAGTGGCTTCCAGCTGTCTGGCCAGAACAGAGAAAATGATCTCCCTTTCCATGCTTTGGACAGCATGTCATGAAATACAGTGACCTGTCTAATTGAACTGTCATTCTCCTCTATTGAGGTAGGGGCCTTTCTTCTCCCGGGTAGAGCAGGTCAGTTCAGTGGCCTGGGCTGCCCCAAATGTACTCATTCTCCGGGGGCCCTCAACCACCTTTGGTCTATGCTGGCACCATGGACATTTTTGTATTTGGACATTTTTTATGTCTTAAAAAAATTTTTTTTTTATAGCCTGGGTTCTGCTTCTTTCAACTTTCCAAAGAAAATGGCTCACCATTTCCTTTTCAGCTTCCTCTCTTTGGCTCTGTTCTTAACGTTTGCAGACAACAGAATGTCCTGCCTTGTTTTGATTAAAAGAGTGGCTTCCTTACTTCGGAGAAGTTACAGGCGTGAGTGGGAAACCTCATGCTGTCAGGGCTGCACAATGCTTTAAATGCCCTTTAAAACATCTGGGGAGTCACTTCACACAGCTTTTTTCTAAAACATCGTGGTGTCAGAATTAAATGAGGAGGGCTTCCTTTGCTTTGAGGATGCTGTCACAGGCATAGAAATGAATTTTCCTCTCTCCTCTATTATAATAGCTGCACCTTACTTTAAAGCAGTGTCTACATTCTCTGTTCAAATGTCAGAAATTTTGACTCAAACAGAGAGAATGGCACCTTTTTATTCAAAATAAGATTCGGGCTTTAAAACTTAATCACAGATGACGCTCTAATTCTGAATACTGCCTTATAGCAAACTCCAAATATTCCTGGGGCTTTAAAAGCATTTCTGGGGTTATATTAGCAGTCTTAGACATTCTGCCATAGTTCCCACTTGATCATGTAGCCACCTAGTTTTTGGATGATTTCAAAGAAGAAAGCCTAATTTAGGTTTACAGATCCTTGGGGTCTCAAAAAGTGACCCCATTGAATGGGGAGGTACCTCACGTCCTAGGATCTGGGGTCTTCCCATGTCTTTACTGAGGACACAGAAGACATATAAGATCCATGTCCTTGAGAGGCTCATAATCTCAATAGGTGAAAACATGAAGTAATGAAAGAATAATACAAGCCAGTAGACATTCCTTGTGAACACGTGTGGTACACAGAAATGAGAAGTCTTGGAGGAGTCCTCCTGGGTTGGAGAAGTCAGAGAGGCTGCATGGTGGAGCTGAGACTTGAGTCAGACCTTGCAGAATTAGGAATATTTGTTACTGAAGGGGAAAGCATACTAGTTTAGAAAATATGCCTCGTGGTAGTATATCTATAAGCAGATTTTTATCGAATGCCTATATAAACACCATCCTAAAGCAGAGGGATCCTATCCTATCCATCACCACTTTCTTCATGCAGTACTTTGCTGGAGTCCTTTTATATCTGAATGATTCCTCATGTATGAAGGCACTTCTTTAGTGGATACCCTGGCAGTCACTGTATGGGTAACTGTCTCTGGTCACTGCTATATGCTGCCATGACCCTACTTTTGGATGTTCATCAGAATTCCCCCATTTCTGTGGGGCTCACAGTCTCTATAGCAAGGGATTCCTCTCTCTGATATGAGCATGCCTCTTGCTTTTCAGCAGTACTGAGTTTTTTCTGTTTCCCTCCACCACAGCCAAGTTCATGTCAACTTACCACATGCAACAATAAAAAGGTGACAGGTATCTAAAATAATGATGACAGCAATGCAGTATAATATATTGAATAAAGTTTTAGAAAAATCCATGTTTCATAGTGATGCTTAAAAAGAGAGCAAGACACTATGGAGAACAGTATGGAGGTTCCTTAAAAAACTAAAAATAGAACTACCATACAACCCAGCAATCCCACTACTGGGCATATACCCTGAGAAAACCATAATTCAAGAAGAGTCATGTACCACAATGTTCACTGCAGCTCTATTTACAGTAGCCAGGACATGGAAGCAACCTAAGTGTCCATCGACAGATGAATGGATAAAGAAGATGTGGCACATATATACAATGGAATAATACTCAGCCATAGAAAGAAATGAAATTGAGTTATTTGCAGTGAGGTGGATGGACCTAGAGTCTGTCATACAGAGTGAAGCAAGTCAGAAAGAGAAAAACAAATACCGTATGCTAACACATATATATGGAGGCTTAAAAAAAAAAAAAAGGTTATGAAGAACCTAGGGGCAGGACAGGAGTAAAGACACTGACGTAGAGAATGGATTTGAGGACACGGGAAGGGGGAAGGGTAAGCTGGGACGAAGTGAGAGAGTGGCATGGACTTATATATACTACCAAATATTAAATAGATAGCTAGCGGGAAGCAGCCGCATAGCACAGGGAGATCAGCTCGGTGCTTTGTGATCATCCAGAGGGGTGGGATAGGGAGGGTGGGAGGGAGACACAAGAGGGAGGGGATATGGGGATATATGTATATGTATAGCTGACTTACTTTGTTATAAAGCAGAAACTAACACACCGTTGTAAAGCAATTATACTCCAATAAAGATTTTAGAAAAAAAGAGAGAGCAAGAGAGAAAGAGAGGAAAAGGAAAAAGAAGGAAACCTCTTTTATACAGAAGAGGGCTGGTTGGTAAACGTAGAGGAGTGATAAGTTTAAAACTATCATTTTGTAGCTCTCTATAGAATAACTCAATAATGAACAGATGCTGAAACCATTGGGTGAAAGGTTGTTGGCCAACTCGATAGTCACATGAACTCAGAGTATCCCACAATAGTTTACTTATTTATGACAAAGGGAAAAATGTGCCCTTACAATGAAGAGGTCTGGCAATCACCACCTTAACCAGATGGCCAAGGAGTGGCACAACATGACACAATGGGCCTCCTGGTTGGATGCAGTGGGAGACGTATAACCTCCCCTTTGCAGTATTCTTGCAGAAATGTTGACCTGAATCTAATCAGGACAATGCAGTCAGATGAGTCCAGACAACTGTTCTGGGCCCTCAAAGGAATTAGTGTCATACAGAACAGAGGAAGGCAGGGGGGCAGTTCTCAGGAGGAGGGGATGGGAGGTAAGGTTGGAAGGACAAAGGCGCATAACAGTAAAAATGCAATGTATAAACTTTGAATTCTGACTTTAAAAAAATCTATAAAAGACATTTTCATTTGAATATAGACTGTAGGTTGGATGATGTCATTAAATCCATGCTGATTTTCTTAGGCGTAACGGTGTTGTAATGTAGAATGTTTCTGTTTAAGGAGATACATGCTGAAGAATTTAGGTAGGAAGTGTCGTGATGCCTATAGACTTCTTTTGGATGGTTTGGCAAGAGGGAAATGCATCGTACGTACTTAGCTATCTAGAGATGGAGTCGGTGTGGTAAGCTGTTAATAGTAGGTGAAACTCGGTAAGGTGTACAGGGCTACTCATCGTGCAGTTCTTTCCACTTGTCAGTGGAAAGATAAATGGATTCCATTTGTCAGTTAAAATTTTCAAAATAAAAAATGTTTAAAAAGAGACGATGACACACGATGTTTTCATGACGGTCTGAAATAACTGGCTTGCTGAATATGAGCTTTTAAGTGGTGGTACAGTGTAGTTGACACAATGTAATTGAATTTGCACAAGGAGGTATTAATAATCCCCCTGGAGAGACAGAGGCAGAGGCATGTTGCCGTGGTGTGACTCGACTAAGGCTGGTGAGACTCAGAGCCAGGACTGGAAGCCAGGCTTTCTACTTCAGCGCCCAATAGCCTCTCCACTGCGGCTTGTCACAGGTGTAGCTTGGAGTCTTGTCTTCCTTTGCCAGGTCACCCTTCTCCGAAGGGTCTTAGAGAATTAATTGCTGTGATCTTTCCTTCTCTGTGTGGAGTTCAGACGTGAATCAAGGTTGACTCCTTTTTGAGACTGGTGTGATAAGTCATCTAGAATATTTGAAAGGTGGTGCAGCCAAACCCTGCGCATTCAGGGGGGAGCATTTCAAGGTAGCCTCCTGAGGGGATTTAATGAGAAGCCAAATCGGCTATGAAGGGACATAACAGCATAATGCATAGCTTTATCATTAGCCCCACTGAGCTTCTCGAGCATCAAGTGAAGTGTTTTGTTTTCATTAAATGAGCTCACAGTTGGTAAAGATCTGGGTGGAGGGAGGACAGGAAAGTTTCCATGAAAACCAAAATCTCAAATACTACTAATAATGAAAAGAGAAGGCTTGCTTTCATTATTTTCTAATTAGAGAGTTGAACTTTATAGCTCAGGAAATAAGGCTTTCCTCTTTGAATGTAATACCCTTTTCCAATGGGGTGCTCCACATGGTCCTTCACTTACAGAAGGGCCCATTCAGCTGAGAACAGGTGCCAAGCGAATGACTAATCACTTCCTTCCAGATGAAGGGCCGAGAGTGAGGAGGCGCTGGAAGCACAATGCCAGTGCGCGCTCCCAATGCACGCTCTCTGGGAGAGATGGAGCTGCAGTCATTAACTTCAGAGGTGGGGCAGTTATGCCCTGCCGGTAGGCACTGTTCTTCTTAAAATCATAACGAAAATAAGTTAATGGCCCCTAATAAAACCACTGTGCAGCTCTTGTGTACCAATGCTGAAATGTGATGTGTGGGAAGAAATCTTTAGTTGTCCCTTGGCGTCGGTGGGGTGGCCCCATCTTGTGAGCTCATAGGCCCCTATGGGTTATCTCAACATTCATTTTCTTATTGGTCCTCTTCCACATCTTCCGCTCTTTCATTCTTATTCCACTCCACCCCCATTGCTGTGCATGTATCTGGGAGGAGTACCTATTGGTTCCTGCTTATTTTTAGATTTAGGTGAAAATCGAAGGGAGTATTGGATATTTGTGATCTTTGAATTAAAGTCGACTCTACTGAGTGGTTTCTTCTTAATACTTTTTTCAGGGTTATTTCTAAGCCTTTAGCTCCTTATCCCTGCATTTAAAACCCTCTGCAATCCAGTGTCTCCTCCACCCCCGCCATTTATCTAAATGTATTTTCCGTTTCTTAAGCAGGATGTTTACTCACAATAAGTGTGCCTCATCCCATTTTCCTCCTTCCCACAGCCATGCTTTCACTCATGCCCACTTGGAATATTCGTTCCCCTTTCCTCGGTATATGGTATCACAAAATGGGTAAGACCATGACTCTGGAGCCAAGACTGTCTGAGTCTAAAGCTTAACCTTGGCCAAGTTACTTAAATTCTCAGTGCCTTGGTTTCCTCATCTAAAAGTGGGGCTGATAGTTCCTACCTCATAGGGTTGCTGCGGGACTAAAATGAGTTTAAAAAAGTACTTTAAAACAGTGTCAGTGCTATATAAATATTAGCTGCTTTTATCACTTTTACTCATACAAATGTTACTGATTCTACAAGGTCTAACTCAAGTCTGCAGCCTTTCCGATTCTCCAGCCCAAGAGGACTTCTCCAATACTTCTCATTTCTGTGTACCATACACTCACGGTGAATGTCTAGTGGCTTGTATTATTCTTTCCTTCTTTCATGTTTTCCCCCATTGAGATTATGAGCTTCTCAAAGCCATGGATCTTACATGTCTTTTGTGTCCTCAATAAAGACGTGGAAAGACCCCAAATCCTAAAGCGTGAGGTACCTCCCCACTCAGTGTTTGCTCTGTAAATGCCCTGTTTCTGACAGGGGGCATGATGAATGAGTAGTTCCAGATCCGTATACAATGGTGAGTCAGAAACACTTTCTAAACAGCTGGAAGAGCTACAGTACATGAGGGAAACAGAGGAGTAGAAAGACTGTAGAGAAGGTTTTCTAGGGTCTAGTCTCGTTTCTGGTGTTCAAGAGTTTTAAGTTAAGAATTTGAGTTATTTTGAAACTATTTTTGGTTGCTGCTCTGTATTCTTTTGACTGCAACACTCTGAGTCAATGCCGTATTGGCCACAGCTTTGTAACATGACACTTGCGTGTGTTGAACTACACCTACGTAAAGTAAAAGTACTATTCAAATGCAGTGTACCATCGATACCAATTTCTAGAATCCACTGTAGAGAGGAGAGTCCTCTGAGATGGTCACTTCTCTTGTTTCACAACTACCTCCTCATCTCAGGGTCACCCAATGCACGCTCCGTCTTTCTTTAAGGACATTTAAGCTCATTTATGGTCTCATCACAGATCCTGCCATGGGCTGTAACCAAAGCAGAACGAGTGAGAGGATGTGGATGTGGGGAGCAGGGTTGAACACTTGTCACTGGGCTTTGGACATTCATGAGACATGGTACCCAGGATGCTGCCTCTGAATGGTGGGGCAAAGGAAGGTGCCCCATGTAAAGACGGCAGGGATCCCAGGGGAAGGAAGCCAGGCAGGTGTACAGTGAAGAGAATGAGTTGGGTTATCTTAGGATGATGCCCCTTGAACTTTAACGTGCATGGGAATCGCTTGGAATCTTATGAAAATGCAGATTCTGAGTCAGTAGGTCTGGGATGGGCCTGAGCGTCTGCATTTCTAACCAGCTCTCAGAAGATGCTGTAGGTGCTTGTCCATGGACCATACTTTTAGTAGCAAGGCCTTAGGAAAGAGCATGAAAGGGATAGGCCTGTGAGCCTGATAACCTGATAAGTGACTGCCAGATAAAAAGACATTATTTTCAGGTATTAAAGGATTTAGGGAATGGGCATCGATGGTGTCCCTTCAGAAGCAAAGTGAGCAGGTTCTAAGGGGAGGGTGAAAAATGAGAGAGAGAGAGAGAGAGAGAGAGAGAGAGAGAGAGAGAGAGAGAGAGCAGAGTCCATTGATCAACTACTCTACCTACTTGGAGAATATCCTTTCAAACTCTTCTCAGTTGAAACTTGAAATTTCTATGCTCTCTTTTAACCAGGGCAGGGACTCCCCTCCAGGCTGTCTCTTCTTAGCTTCAAAGCAGTCCACTGATGTAGTGAATAATTTCATCAGTTGGAAATTTGGTCACTGTAAATCCTCAGGGCCCATTTGATTAATTTTGAACTTAATGGGTTGGTTGATTGTCATGTGAACATGTGACCTAGCTGCCATCCCACACAACTCCTCTCACCCTTGGCATTTTATGTCAAAAAGAATGTCACCAGAGAGTCAGGAACATGGTAAAAGATGAGAAAGAGCCCACCTCAAGCTAGAAGTGGGAATGGCAGGAACTGTATGGCAGAGCGTGAATCTGCCAGTTTACTCACAGTGTTATGGATTCGTTATTCATCCCTTGAAAAGCATTTCCTGGTACCGTGGTTATGTGTAAGTTATCACAAATTTCCCTTGAGGAATGAAATGAGAAATATTTACTTTGCAAATTTCAGATGCAAATAGGAAACTGTTATGCATAGCAATCAGCCTGGTACTTACAGAATGAAATTAAATTCAGAGGAGAAGATCTTCGTAACATCTGGAAGCTTTCGGATGCCTGTGTTACAGATGCTCCTGTGGTTTGGGGCAGGGTGGGAATGTGGGCGGAGTGAGTAAAAGTGATTGTTATTAAGGAATAGAGATAAAAGCGGTAGAAAGGCACTTTGTAATACTATTTTCACATTAAATTTAAAAACATGGAGTTTGGCTTTATCAGTAACACTTCTAGCTGCTGAAGGTAATCAGAATTTAAAAGCCCCTAACACTGTGGGAGTAGTTAGTCTAATGGTTCCGATTTAGAGATCTAGGAGATGGGACTAAACTTTTAAGTCTTTTTCATTTACGTCTGTAAATATTTCCAGCCTGTCTTTTTACTATTGCATCAATTGCATTTTCGTATTGTATTGCGTTCCACTTCCTTTTGCTAACTAGTTTATTCCGTGCTCTTGATGGTTCCAGAAAGCATCTCACTACTTTAGAACAGGTTTTAACTCAAACACTTCAGGAGGATTAATCTCCATGTGAGAAATCCATTTCCTCATTATTAACAATCTCTTTATTTAGCTACCTTGCGATTCAGGGAGTTCTTCCTTGTATCTCACTGAGATCATTAAACATTCTTTGGGTTATTGGAGCTACTCAGGACTCCCCTTCTTTTCCTCCCACCTTTTATTTAGCCTTCAAAGAGGAGAGAGGCTTCAGTGATAGGTTAAATTGAAGGATATTTTATTACACAAGAATGGGAGAGGAGTCCAGGCATCTGGATCTTCCCCCAATCGCGTTTTAAATTCACCAGTCATGGACACTGGACAACTGAAATGAACTGCCCGGCACTCTGGTGACAATGAAAGGAAGCCATCTTTCTCTTTGGGCTCGCTCTGGTTCTCTTCCTTACCTGTTACCCCAGATCACACAATCCTTGCCCTGTCTGTGGCTGGTGAAGGCAGTGTGGGCTTGGACTGCAGTGTGTACCGGGGTTGGGGGAATATTGCTTTTTAGGGGTGAAATGCTATTTAATAAAGACAATGATTCTTCGACAACGAGGGTGGTCAAGTTTGGTTCTGGGATTTTCTTATGTTTTTCCAAAGTAGTTGATGCTGCAGATACTTATGTGTCCCATAGACCCCTCGGAGGTCTGGAAAATCAGGACACTTGGGTTAGGAATCATCATCCAGTGTTAGAGCTGCCGAAGGAGCTACACTCGTGCCCATCCTCCAGGGCAGGACCGCTTGGATGTTGTGGAACACTAGAGAGGTGTCTGCCCCTCCTCCTCTTTTTTTTTTTCTTTCCAGCTGGTTGGGGTTGTGGACTTTGCATCCTCTAGAGATTTTATGAAATTTAATTCATCAGGAAGAAGAGAGAATGGACATCTGTGTTAGAGGGTTAAATGTTCATTTTTTTCTGTGTGAATAAGTGATTACTTGATATATGAGAAGATCCATGGTGATTAATTTATAGATTTGTATCAAGTTTCAGGAATTCTGGTTTTGCTGGCAAGGCAATGAATCTGCTGGGCTACAGTGGTACTTAACTTACAGTTCTAACTAATGGACTTAAATAAGTTTTCATGGGAAATAGAAAATAATGATTTCGCTTATATGGCACAGTGCCTGCCTCAAAGTAATGCTTTAAAAGTTTTCACTGAACGAATGAATGAACACATGAGAGAAAGGAGATCAGTAATTTTCAACCAGGGATGGGGATCAAATCAGAATTGCCTCTTCCACTTTCACCTATGTTCTCTCTACCTCACCACCTCACCTTAGAGATGCCGATTTACCCTTTTTAAAGTGTCCTGAGCTCCCTGTTCCCTGCCTACCATCACTTTGAAAATCATTGCAAAGGGGTGATACTCTTCTTGGATGTTTGGGACGGAGAAAATGTTGGGAACCACTTACGGGTATTTGAAAGCACCCCGCACGGTAGCTGATAAGAAATGCTGATTAAATTTTAATCAGAGGGCTGAGGACAGACATGCAGGTAATGCTAAATATGTGGTTTAAAAATTCTCTCCAACCTTTTAATTGTTTAGGTTTTCATCAGATGCCCATGTTCCCCTCCCCAGTTGCTTAAAAAAGGAAAATTCCTCACAGGTATTTTAAGCGGGGGAGATTTGTAAATGCTCCGGGCTCAATGTACACCAGATTTTTAGTGTTCTGGATCAGTCTGTAAAGAGAGATGGAGAAACAGGCAGCGTTTAATAGACGTGTTTCGTTTGCAGTGCCCAAGGTCATGGTCACCAGAGGATGCTGGCTGAAAGTGGCATCAACAAAGTCAAGTGACTTTCCTGTGCTTGGGGGGGGGCTCCAGGGACCCTGGGGATAGAAACGGAATGGGGAGAGCTGGTTGGCTATTGCCAAGAAGTTCTGCTGTCAACCTCTTGCTGAGATAGGTGTAAGCATCATAGCTGGCAGTCTGTTCCATTCTCCCTTGCAACCCCTGAGGAAGCACCAACATCCAGGGCTCCTGGCCAGCTAGGTCGTGCCCCACCACGGAGCCAGCACACTGGGGGTGATGGGAGAATCCATTCTCAGGAGAAATGAACAAATCGGCTACTTGTCCTTGCAGGCAAACTGGTCTTCTTTGTAGTGTGCTGGCAGTCACACTGACCAGTTATCCAGATGGGCGCTCAGTCTTTGTAAAAGCCCAGGGCAGAGGCCGGGGGCTTGGATTGGGGGGATTTTTTGTCCATTCTATAGATAATTGGTTGTGTGATGATGCCAAGCCTCCTAACTTCCCGGAGCTAATGCTCCCTTCTGTAAAATTAGAATAATAATAGTACTCTTCCTACCTCACAGGTTGGCAGGTAGTGAGTAACACGATAGGTAGAGATAAATGTACAAGGCAGGGCTTTGCAAAATACAAAAGTACAGCCATAATACCACAGTGGCGTTATTGCTCGTCTCCCTAGTTCCCCAGTGACTTTGGGAAGCAGCCACATTTACTGGGTTCTGTCTACTTTGGATTCAGTAAAAGGTAGTACATGCATTTGGCTTTTTTTAACCCATGCAGCAACCACCTAAGGAAATGATAATTACTCTTGTTCTGTAGAGAAAATCTAGTGTATTGGTTAGGTGGACAGACTCTGGAGCCAGCTTGGTTTTACATGCTGGTTTTACTAATTGTATGACCTTGGATACATCACTTAAAGCTTGGTTTCCTCGTAGTGTGGTTTCTGAGCAGTAAATGTGTGTGTCGCGATCACAGTAAGGCCTCCACCAGTGTTAACAGTGACTATTCCAGTTGATGAAATCAGGAAGTTGAATGATTTGTCTCTAGCCACAGAGCTGAGAAGTAGCTGAGAAGTAGCAGCACTTGGAGGTGAACTCGGTTTTTCTGACTCTGAGTCTAGCATGCATTCTACCTTCTAAAGTTACCCACTCTCGGTCCTTTCTGTCCCTTTGATTCTTAAGAGGTGAGTGACGTTTTGTTGTAATTATTTTTACAACAACTGAGTCAAGCAATCATGGGCCACATAAGACATTATGTGGGTAGGATGGAAAGGACTTTTATTTCTTAAGACTCTTTTGGGGTCTGACCACTCATCCATATATTCATTCAGTCAACAAACATTTATTGAGCACCTACATGTGCCAGGCATTGTTCTAGGTGCTGGAGATACAGCTGTGAACAAGACAAAGAGGGCTTGCGGGGAGCTAACATTCTAGTCTCAGGGCCTTCTTTGGGAAAAATCCATAAACTTTCCCTTAGAGCACTTACTTTTCTTTCTGTATTGATAAATTGATACTTTATCTATTAATAAATGTTGCTCTGTATCACGAACAGCTTTATTTATCTCAAGCTGTTCTGCTTCAACATTGCTTGGGAAGTCTGTTAAAACTGAAGAATTTCAGATTTCCAGGTCTGGGATAGGACTGTCACCTGTAATGGAAATGACCTTCCCCCGCTCCCCGCTCCCCTCTTGAAATTCTACTTCACAGTGAAGTCCAGACTATACCTTTTGCACTAAAACACCCATTACTTTGGATTTCCCCACAACTGTTTGGTGAGTTAGTCTTACCTCTCTGGTTACACCATCATTTCCTGGGGGATATTTATATTTTACCTCCTCTGTATTCCAGTAGCATTTGACCTTTGGTTGGACATGTGTACCCACATACTTATTAATTAATTATTCTCTTTAGATAATTGCTATTTGGACCATTCATAGGGAGGCCTTGTGGTATAGTGGAGAATACACAAGCTTTGAAGATAGGCTGGGGTTGAATTCCAGCCCCGCCATTGTCTAAGGTGCCACATTGGTCAAGTTACCGACCATTCTGAGCCCCCATTCCTTCCCTTGAACAAAAGAGATAATTACACCACTTTGCAGGGCAGCTGTGAGAATTAAATGACACAACCTAGAATAAATAAAGGCCAAGCACAAGTGCTCAAAATATGTTTGTTGCTAACATCTTTCTCGCTTCCGTAACTTTTGAAACTCTTCTGCAGATGTGGTTTGTAGAAGGTCAGGTTTGGGCCAAATAAGACAGCAGTAAGAAGTCTGGTTTAGGAGTCACATGACCTGATTTCTAGCACTAACTTGGCACTAACTTGCTGTGTGACAAGTCAGTTAACCTCTTTGGGCCACAGGTTTATCATCTGAAAACTGAATAGAGCCAGTCTTCTCCCATCCCCTCTTTTTCGTAAATTGGAGGAAAATGATAATTTGGAAAGGATTATTTTTAAGACTCAGTTCAAAGACATCACAATAATAACAACAAATCCAACATACACATGCCAAACACTTTTACATGGTAGGTTTCCAAGGACCATTTACTAAACAAACGAATATGCCCAAACAGTCCCCAGTGAACTAATTCATGATCTCTAAGCTCCTTTCCAAATTTTCCCACCACCCCAAGAACTCCATACACTCCCTTCCATAAGGTAAGAGCTACTTGACAGGACTCCACAGTGTCAATTTTAATTTCCAACTTCGTGTTGTGATGTTTCAGAGTTTATACAGCTCCCGGGGAGAAGCAGTTGTCACCATGGCAACCTTCAGGCCGCTGCAGTGAGAGAAATTAGTGCCTGCCCAGACCTAGTAATTGCTGTGGTCTTTTCCTCTTGGATTCCTAGCAGTGGATGCTTGAATACAAATACTGAGTGGGCTCCAGCAAGCGAGGGTAATAGTGTACAGCAATAAACTATCTGTTAGCTGATGCTTACATTTCAGACAAATTGAGGAGGCTGTCAAAGGCATTAGCTTCTATCTTTTCCAGGGAATCACTCTGAGAGATTTCACTAGGGGAGAGAGGAAAAAAAAAAAAAGAAGAAGAAGAAACATGAAAGAAATGACTGTGTCTGCATAATAATAAGCTGTGTGTACAACCCAACAACTGGGGGCTCCAGTGTGTCCTTTTAAAAAAGAACAGGGAAGCCTTAAGTTGTCCTCACATCATAAAGTGCTAACACGCCCATCCCCCCCGCCCCCCTCGTTTAGGAGCACCAGTGGGCACCTGCAACCCAGACGCAGTTGAAATGCAAGTTTCAGTATTCCCTGTTGACGCGACAGGTTCTTTTCCTTATTTATCTCTGACTCAGAGTCACAGATTGTTAGAAGTGGGCACGTCCTTTGGGAAAATCCAGTCAGATTCCCTTGTTTTACAGTTTTTGGAATTAAAGCTCTGAGAGGAGAGGCAAATAATGCTCATGGGAAGATTCAGGGCCAGGGTCAGAATGTCTGGGTTCTCAACTCCATCACTCTAGTGAGGGTTTTAATTTGGGTTAGGATTCATTGTTTCTCAACGCTTTACCCCTTTCCCCAAACCCTGTTCTGATGCAATTGCAAAGTGGTCAACTCCTACACGAAGTGTCCTTCTTGTGTTGTGACTGTCTGTTTATTTGACCATTTCCTTCACTTCATTAGCAAATTGAGGACAAGGTGTATTGTCCTATTCACTTCTAAATCCCTGGTGGCTTCATGTAGCCTGGCACATAGGGTATAAATGAATGAATAGATAAGTGAATGAACTGATTTTTTAAAAAAAAAAAAGACACAAAAGTAAAGGAACCAATTTTGCCATATATTTACCACCGCCAAGCATGTAGGTAATGTCAATGTTCCCCTAAAATCCCAGCAGAAGCTACCATTTGCTACCGTCTGAGAAAGAAGTCGCAAAATCTAATGTTTACATTCCCTGAAGGCTTCAGACTTGATGAGAGCTTTAGCCCACAGAAGGGCTGAGCCTAAGGCGGTTAAGGTCTTTTATGAACAGCACAGTGATGGATAGTTCCTAGGCTGATTCGTCTTATTCCTCCCTAATGGTTCACTTATTTAACTGTGGCTGCTTTCCTTACTAGGAGGTCTTAATATATTAAAAGCTATCAAAACCCAACATTTAAACTTGAGAGCAGAAGCGTAAGGGTCAGCCTCAAGCAAACTGACATTTACGTAACCTGCAGTGTATTTCCTATGATATTCACTAATTCTTAATGAATTATTTTTAATATCCTCATTGCTTGCTTATACCCTAAAGAGCCATCAGAGGTTCCTCAAGGAACTAGGACTGATGACACAGCATCGCCTTTAGAGATGCAGATCTGCTTCCAAAGCCCAGAGGATTGTTTAGATGCTCTCTGGGAGCTAAATGGCCTCGAGGTCCTTTGACTCAGACTAACATTAAGGAGGATGCTGGAATACTGGACTCCTTTGAAAGTTCTCTTTCCACGTATGGGATCTTGTGTCCTAGAAGCTGACGCAGGGATATAGGATTGAAGTTAACATGTAACACAAATATGAGATCACATTGCATTATCAGGCTGCTTTACAATTTTGATAAATGCCTTTTATCAGTATGGCTATAGATACTGTGTTTTTGTGATACACTTATATTTTAGATACAAAGATAATCTTCTGATGCACAATAAACTTTCAACACATTTTCTTCTATGTAGGTGTTATCTAAAAATGTGACAGGAGGGAATAGATGCTCTAGCAGAGGGAGAGTTTTTATGACTGAAATCTATCTTCTTTTCTACTTGAGTAATTTATCATCACTTATCAAAAGACATTCAGTTCACTGAAGCAAGGTTAGTTATCTGGATTTTAATAACTCTTGAAAATCATACCTTTTCTTCAGAGGTCCCTGGGTATTATTTGTACTTTAAAGATAAAAATACTAGGGTTTCCTAAACACAATTCCTCTCCTAGAAAAATTATCCCCTTTCAACTATGTGTTCTCTGAGGGAAAAATTTATTCCAATTATAAATGTCTTTTGATATGCAGTATCTTACTTACATTTTTATGACCTCATTAAGTCCTCTGAAAGCTTGAGATGGGATTACTTTGATAGGGAGATAGGTGAGTGATCTAGAAAAGAAAAAAGGAGAGCCAAGAGCTTAAGATTTAAGATTGGGTGCCTTTTAAATTCATGAATAAAATGTGTGTGTGTGACTACAGAGTTCCAAATAGCTAGATTCAGGTTGAAAGTTCTAACTTATATCAATAAAGAGAGGTGCCATGACTCATTCTTGGTCTTTATCAAAGAGTGTGTAATTTTGTTTTTAAGATAGTGAACTTTGGGATCAGACCCAACCAGGTTCAAATCCCCACTCTCCTACTACCGGGCTATAGGACCCTGAGCACATTATTTAAGTCCTCTGTTTCAATTTCTTCATCTATAAAATTGAAATAATAATTTCTACTTCACAGGGCTGTTATGATGATTAATCAAGATAACCTGTATAAAGGGTAGAGCTTGGCACCAAGTAAATAGTTAACACACGGTTTTAGAGTGGACTTATGGGCTTGTTGGGAGGATGGAAAAGAAGCTATCTTGGGTAGAGTGGAGAAATAGATGGTGAAAATACAATTGAAAACCAGGCAGGCGAGAGAAGGGAAGATTCACTAAGAACATGTTCCTATTTTGATCTTTACCACCTTCCCCAGGCAGCCTATTTTAATATTATCCCAACCAGACCACTTTGCTCCTATGGTTAAATCAAGTGGGCCTCTCATGCCATTATGCGGGGAGTATCTACAGAGATTCCTTCAGGCACTTACTTATATCCAGAAGAACAATCTGAGTGTTCTTGGACTGAGATAAAAGTTATGCGTTACATAAAAGTTGAGCAAAGAGTGACTACTCAGCAAGAGCAAAACCAGAATAGGATGATAAAGGAAACTGGGGTTAAGATAACTCAGGAGAAAGCATCTGCAAGGCGTAGATGAATGTTCAACCAGTATTTATCAAGCATGTACAGTGATTCAAGGATTTGGCTCAAGGACTGGAAGAGAAGAGGGGAGTGGACCAGGACATTTCAGGAGGGACGTGAATATCAAGAATATGGAGAATAGAAGTGGGAGATGCTGCCTTGTTTTTCGTGTGTCTATGCAGCAGACACTGGCTTAGCTGCCGGAGGAGAGCACCTCCATCATGATAAGCATATTCAAATCAGTGAGCTGTCTTACAGTCCCAGAAGGGACTTGTAACATGCTTGTAACGTGCTGTGGGAACTATGCACACCCACCTGTAACCTTATTTTACTCACTCAACAATGGTGTGAGGTGGCTATTTCCCTTCGATAGCAGAAGAAACTTGATCACAAGAGATTAAGTAACCTGGACAAGGTAACATGACCAAGAAGAGAGTCTCCAAATGTTCTTTACTGTGCAATACTGGCCTGAAGTGTATGATTCCTAACCCACTCTCTCTCTTTTTAAATTTTTACCCCAACTTTATTGAGGGATAATTGACAAATATAATTGTATATATTTAGAGTGTACAACGTGATGATTAGATGTATACCTACATTGTGGAATGATTGTCAATATCAAGATAATTGACACATCTGTCACCTCAAGTCGTTAACTTTTTTGTGTGTGTGGTAAGGATGCTTAAGATCTACTCAGCAACTTTCAAATATACAATGCCATATTCTTAACTATAGCCACCATGCTGTACATTAGATCCTCAGAACCTATTCTTCTTATAAGTGAAGGTTTGTACCCTTTGACCTGTATCTCCCCATTTTCCCTTACCCCCAGCCACTGGCAACCACCATTCTATTCTCTATTTCTGTGAAATTAGCTTTTTTTCGAGGTTCCACAGAGAAATGGTACCATATAGTATTTGTCTTTCTCTGGCTTATTTCACTTAGCATAATGCCCTCCACTTCCATCCAGGTTGTTGCAAATGGCAAATTTTCTTCTTTTTATGTCTGAAAAATATTCTGTCATGTGTGTGTGTGTGTGTGTATATATATGTATATATATACATATATATATATATATGTATATATATACCAAATTTTCTCCATCCATTCATCTGTCAAGTGACTTTAGGTTGTTTCCTTATTCTTGGCTATTATGAGTAATGCTGCAATGAACATGGGATGGAGATGTCTCTTAGAGATAGTGCTTTCGTTTCCTTTGGATGTATACCAGGTCACTCACTCTCTCTCAGTGAGCAAGGTGAAGGGACATGAATTGGAACCTTGTTTCTCTTGAGAAGAGGCATGTCACACCCTTGCTATTCCTCCTGCAAAGCAGCTTACCAGCAGTTCCTCTCTAGGGCTAATGCAAAGAAATTTCATTGCAGAAAAATGCTTTCACTCAACTCTCTCTTAGAGATGCTACAACCTAGAACAAGTAATCCAAACTTGCTCCTCTGATTTTATTCCTGAAGACAGTCCCACGAAGTACATCCTTCAGTACCCAAACTTATTTAACAGAGCATCCGAGAAGAACAGGGACTGTAGGGGGAGAAATCTTCCTATGATGGCATGTTTCCTTCCTATATTTCTTCTGCAATCATGTCTGCTTGGCTTACTGATTAAAAACACAGTTTTATTGCTGTCTGCACTGCCAAGTCAATAAATTTCCAGAAGAGAAAGCTGTATTCTACTGTACCCCATGCAACATCAATAAAACTGACAGCCAAATTCTGATTCCAGAATCTTTATTGCTGGGGATAATGCAGTGCAGAACACATTTTGGAGAGTGTTTACATAAAAGCTTCAACTGAACCTTTCAGAGCTGTTTATTCATGTAAATGGAGCCCAGAAGCTGGAGCCTCTCAGCAGGCACCCTCCTCCTCCAAAAAAGGAACACAGTGTGGCTGGGATTTGACCAGGGAGGGTGCCTGAGTTTTTGATGGATGTAGGGATGAGGGATAAGGAGCAAAGGTTGGACAGAAGGGAGAGAAGCTGTAGATCATGCACTGGCTGTCCCCGGTGACTACAGAACAGCCCTGGTGCAAGATGAAATTTTGTAGAGTTGATGTTGATGCTTCAGAGCAGGAAAGGCAGCAGTGATGAGAGTGAAAATAGAGTTCCTACCATAAAAGAGGCACTGAGCAAACAGGAGGTAGCTTTATGGGTGTGGCTGGGACGAGAAAGGGGCCTGGGGGTCAGGGAATGGGGAGAGAGGTGGGGTGAGACAGGTGCACCAAGCTTTTCACAACAGAAGGATTCTCATGAAGTGATGTGGAGAACGTGCTTCTATGAATCCCAAACTGTTTTCCCCACTGACTTATATTTTTATTTTAGACATGTTGTGTATTCCTTTCTGATTCATCGCAGTGGGCAGCAGTTACTAAGCATTCAAGCAGCTGTCTCCTGTATTTAAATGTTCACGTGGCCCATGATTTGTTAATAACCATTTGAAGGTGATCCCTTCTCTGATGGATGCTTCTGTGATTCTTTCCATGAAGCCAGAAGCTCTTAGCAATGCGAACAATTGTCTCAATAACCCTGCAGCTCTACTCCTGTATATATCCCAGAGAAATTTGCACACTGATACCCCAGGAAACTTGCACAAGGATTTTCTTCACAGCCTTGTGGCATCAAGGGGTATTGAAGGCAACCTGAGTGTCCACTGCTGAGGGAGGGGGGCTAAAGTGTACACCTGCGAATGGGTCGCCAGTTAGGAGCAAGAGTGTAAAGGTGCTCAGAGCAGCATGTGTGGGTCTTAGAATCATGGTGTTAAGAGAAACAACTAAGAAATTAATGATATGTATACACGACACTACTTGCAGAATTAAAATGCAGACACACCAAACATTAGCCATTAGAAAACATATAAACGTACATCAGCGTGGTTGCCTATGGTGAGTTGAGAGAAAGTGGGAGGAGGGGATAAGATGAATAACTAAAATGAGGGGACTTTGAATGACCCACTGATTATGTTATTTGAAGGCAAAAGTATGGTCAACTTAACCCTCTGTACCTGAGAGACCAATGGAGAAGACAAAATTTTCATTTTGATGTACTGAGATCCCCCCTCCTTCTCTTCCCTTCCTCTTTCCTTCTTTCTTTCTTTTTTTGTTTTGAAAGTTAGGTCTACATGAATTCTAAGAATTTTGTGAACGTCAGGAACTCTTATGGAAAGGTCTAGTTAATATCATTTGATACAGAGCAGAAGCCAAGGAGAACTGAGGAAAAACGGGCCAAAAGCAAGGACAGTCCAGCAGCTCTGTTGTCCAGTGTCAACAAAGGGAATGAAAGCTATGCATGGAGCAAAGAAACATAAGAGATTGACACTCCCACACTATGCACCTCAGGTGGGTGGTAGAGAGCCAAGGTTACTGGGCAAATGTGAAGTTGAACTTGCAGCGTGGAGCGTTCTCTCCGCCTCTTGAATCGTGCGTGAGGTGGCTGTGGAGGCATGTGGTGTGGAATCACGCAGTTACTTATATTTATTACAGTTCATAGTCCTTTTTATAGTTTTAAACTTTGATTTTTAAATTAATTGATGATATAACACAGGCGATACCCGAATTGTGGCCAAATTCTACCTCGGTCAAAGAGCCTTTACCAGAGATGTTGAAGCAGATACTTAGACTGGATGACAAAGGCTGCCTTAGGTTCATCAGTCCTGGAAACTCCGTCGACTCACGAATCCTACATACAAGTCCCCCAAACCTTCCAGTTACGTGTTAAAGTTGACGTAGAAGCAGTCTCTACTCCTTAGGATTGGAAGTAAGGACTCACCCTAGTTCTGGGATCTTGTGATTGGTCATGACCCTGGTGAAGTCCTGTGTCTTTCTGCATTGTCTACACTAAACCCAACACTACTTGGAGGGCAGGAGTGTGCCTGCAGTACCTTGAACTACACGGCCCCCGCCCCATATCGGTACTTGTTTTGGCCTAGATTACGTATCCTGTACCCTGCTCGGTCTCCCCAGAGTCCATCCAGGAGTGGAGCCTTTGCCTTCTCTTCTTGTCAATCACCAGATCCTGATCCCTGTATTTTTCCCTCTTAGAAGACACTGCTGACCCAGAACAGTTCCTAGTTGCTCTCTGGTTAGGATCAATGTAATATCTCTCACTACTTGGTTTTGACTTTTTAACTGGGCCCCCTGGAACAGATGGGGACCCTGTGCTGGGGCTACCCAGTGCAGCTGGGTTAGTTCCTCCAGTGGATGCTGGTGGGCTGCCAAAATCACCATTTAGGACCGAGGTACTCATTCCCCCAGCTGAAGCTCTCAGCGGAGTTGCTCTCCTGGAATTACCTTCAGCCTAAGATTGCCACCTCCCCCAGTATCAGGTCTGCTCTCCCCTGCAGCCTGCATCCAGTGACTGGTCAATGCATAGAATAAAGGCCCAGCCCTTTTGTTTTGCCTCATGGTGGGACTGTTCAGGAGGGCCATCCCACTTTCAGAGCTCTTTTCCATCAACTTTCTTCTGGGCCCTGACTCAGTCCCCTTCCTAGCCAGCCCCAGTTGTCAAGGCACCAGCTCACCTTCTGTCAGAGCCTAGCAACAGATAAACAAATAGCATTCAGATAAACCTAATCTCCTTGAAGAAGATGATGCCACATTATCAGGTCCTCCTTAATTGTCCCTAACGTCTCTTGAGTACTCAAGGGTGGGGCTTGGGCCTCTCTTATTTTTTTTCTTCTAAGTTTAATAACACAGATGACCTTGGACAAAGCCAGTTTGTCCTGTTCACTGGCTTGTTAATGAACCCTCAAAATAATGTTAGCTGGAGAGTTTCAGGGTCAGGAGTTTCTTTGTTCCCCTTCAAGGGAACCCAAGATTTAGAAATCCTTGCTTATAAAAACCTATCTACTGGGAGATATTTGCATTATCAAAGAGTTCTTTGCTGTACAGGAGGATTGATGAAAGGTTCCTTAAATAGCAAACTCCTTAGGTAAATGGAAAATATGGCTCAATCGACACTTTTAAACACAGGTGTTGCCTAAAGCCAATTACAACTGTAGGTTCCCCCACCTCACTTTGGTTTTTAAGAGCTTGGAATTCCAGGGCAGGACCACCTTCTGAAGCCCACAGGCTGAGCAGGGGCAGAGGAAGACAACAGCCAGGGAAGAAATCCGAGCACTCATCTGGAGTCCTCAAAGCCTGGCTGGGGTCTCTGCTCGCCTTGCAGGAGCCTTTACCTCTTCTGCCCAGAATGACAGAAATAAATTATTTTTTTCACTTCCCTCTAATGGTTTAGAAAAGCCATCTATATTATCGATTTAAGAAAGCTACAAACATCCATCCATCTTTCACAGATGATTAGTTTATTGCTAGAGCTATACACCCTGAATTTTAAAACACTACAAAATCAGGGGGAGACAAAAAGACAGAAACCAGGCATGGTCAAAGATTTTTTGCCTAATGAACTCATAGAAATGGGGAGAGGGAAACATTACCTTATTTAAATTCAAAAGAATGTTAATGTTTTTATATTTATCACATGAGACCTGGTTCTACATTGAACAGAGGCTTAAGAATTCCTGTGTTCTTATCAAAGTCACTCGGTGGTTATAATAAACTTGCTTTCATCTTGGAGTGAAATAAAAATGGCTTTCCCCTTTACAAACGATTTTAAATCTTTGCGCTTTCAAATGCATTGATCTATTTGGTAACTTCATTATTGGGTATGCCTTCATTTATTGGCCTCTTGTCTTCAGCATTTACCTAGAGGGAGCTCAGACATCAACGTTAACTGAAATATGAAGTCAGTATAGATGGACATCCAAGACGTTAAGTTTTACATCAGAAAATTTTAGAACACTCCTTTAAGCATTTACTGTATTAGACTCAGGGAATCAGACTAAAAGCGCTGCTTGCAATTGGTTTGGTCCAACCCCTCACTTTCGATGAAGAATCTTAAGTGAGGAAAAGTAAAATGACTTCCCTGAAACCACATGGCAATTCAGCAGCAGATCTGGATTTGAACATAGGTCACTTCATTCCTGGTCCAGTGCAGTGTCCTACATTAGTCACATCACATCAGTACTGTTCCTTTGGGGGTTTGTTGATACACCCCACTGTGCAATCCTCTGGTTCTTCTGCGAAAACCTCACCTTCTGATAGAGCCGCCAGCTTCTTGAGGGCATGTGCTCACGGTCTTTAACTTCAAAGGTGCAGCTCAAATTCCTGTTCTCCCATGAAGCTTCAGAGCCTACCAGAGTGTTTTTCTTCCTCTCCTGTCCTCCTCAGCACTAATGACTACCCAGTTTTCTTTTTCTTTTTCCTGCCCTAGTTTTTGAGAATTTATCAGGTGCCTTGTATGAATGTTTCCTCTGTTCTACCATTGAACTCCCAGTCTCTGGTAGATTCCGCCTTCTGACTGTCTCTTGCTTCCAGCCCCTTTATTCCTTTTCCACTGCCACTCTCCTTGGTCATTCTTTTCTTCACCTCGACTGCTCTATAGTCCCCAAACTGGTTTCCCTGTACTCCATCCCGGGTTTCCTCTGCCCAGTCTAGATTAGTCTCCCTGATAACTCCCACCATGTCACTCTTACACTCAGATTCTTCTGTGCCACCCCTTGGCCAGTCTACTTATCTACAAACGTCTCAGCTTTGCATTCAAGGCCCCCGAAATAAAGGCTTGAACTTTATTTGACAGTCCTGTCACCCACTCTTCCCCTCATATCACCAATACACTAAACTTGCACTGTCCAAAAAAGGCAGCCACTAGCCACATATGACCATTGAGCCCTTGAAGTATGTCCAGTCCAAATTGAAACGCACTCTAAGTTTAAAATACATTCCAGATGTCGAAGACTGAGCAAGAAAAGATAATGGAAATGATCTCATTAACAATTATTATATTGATTACATGTTGAGATGGGTGTGGCTAAACCACTCGACTATTTTTTCAGCTCTCTCTCAGGCCCACAGTCCTACTCCCTCCCCTTTCTGCAAGACTGAGCTTTAGCCTACTCCTGAGGAATGCACCCAAACCAGATGAGTTCCCTATCAACTTTTACCCTTGTCTTCATCTGAAATGAAAACTGGAAGAATGCCTTTTGCTGATGCAGATGGTTAATGGTCACGAGACCCCCAGAGGAAGGAAAAACCCCTGGTTTCCATCCAGTGTGGGTGTGCTTCTCTCTAGCAGTCAGGTTTTATTTTTAGCTCTGGCCCCTTTAAAGCCCCCTATCCCCTTTTCCATACCCTGTGGTATGGAGTACAACTTCGAATGTGGAATGTCGCGTCAGCCTGATCCCACCTGTGTGTAAGTTGCCCTCAATAAGCTTCATAATTGCACTTCACGGAGTGGCCTGCTTTGTTTTTCGGTCTCAAGTTTGGAGGATGTTATTCAATATTTCTGCCTTCCAACAAAATGATAATATTTTGTACAGTTGGATTACGTAAAATATTTTATTAAACTTAATTGCACCTTTTAAAACCTTTTAAAATGTGGCAATTGAAAATTAAAATTACACTTGCGACTAACATTATATTTCTACTGGACAGTGCCTCCCTAGACAAATCAGACTACTGTATCTCCTGAATTTACGTCACATTTTCCTGCCTTCACTCACACTGTTTCTACCATCTGGCACATCCACCCTTCTCTGCCGGTCAGATTCTATTCTACCCTTGGTTAAAGGTCTGTCTCAGGCGCTATATACTTTATGGGATGTGTCTTCATCACCGGTTGCATGTGCTTTCTCTCTGGAAGCAGCACAGTGGGGTAGTGAAGAGTAGAGACTCTGGAGCCAGGTTGCCTGGGTTCATTTCACATGTATGAAGTGATGATGATACTAACTACTGCAGAAATTTTTTAGATTAAATAAGAAAATGTTTATGTAATACTCATACAGCATCTAGTGCAAGGTTAGAGCTCAATAAGTACTTTAAATTCACAGCTGCTTACTATGAAGGAGTCAGGCTACCCCAGCTATGCCTGATGACAACTCTCCTTCCTTGTTGGGGATGGGATGGATTCAGCACTTTGGACTCTTCTGTTTGTCACACCCTTATGTCTACAAAATGCCTGTGGCTTGTCTCAAGCTCTCTATTGTCTGCTGATTATACACAGGACAACTGAGAGAGAGGGTAGACATTCCCCCTTGGTACCTTTCTGTTGGGCTCAAGTATCTCTTATAGACCTTGTCTGATAGCCTTGTAAAGAAATGATAAGGAAGTGATAAAGAACAACCTTCCATTAAATATTTCAACTCTAGGGAGCCACTCTGCAGAATTCTCATTTGCTCATTGATTTAAAAAAGTTGTCAGGACTTCCCCGGTGGCGCAGTGGTTGAGAGTCCACCTGCCGATGCAGGGAACACGGGTTCGTGCCCCGGTCCGGGAAGATCCCACATGCCGCGGAGCGGCTGGGCCCGTGAGCCATGGCCGCTGAGCCTGCGCGCGTCTGGAGCCTGTGCTTCGCAACTGGAGAGGCCACAACAGTGAGAGGTCCACGTACCACAAAAAAAAAAAAAAAAGTTCAGTCAGTTGGAACTCTCCCATTGGAAAGTTCAATTTGCACGACTCTTCTCCAAGACAGCCTTTCCAAAGCACCCAAGAAGCTTGGGGAGTTTACGAATTATTGACATAATGTAAACCAAGATTTTTCAAGAAGATTCCCTGGATGATGGATTTTCCAAGTCATTTGTGCAACAACTAAATTAAAAATATAAAGCCTCAGAGGAGAATGGTAACACATCTTAGCACTTACTCAAAACCCATTTAAAGTTTTCTAAAGACACAAAGCAAAGTAACCCAATCTTTACCCCCAAACTAGAATTCTTCTAGCAATAATATAACATGACAAGAATAACTCTGGTAAATAAAACTACATGTTGACTTCTCCCCAGGGAGGGTCTGCATTTTGTGTAATGATTTCTCAAAAATATTTTTTAGAAGCAGAGAATATTATGTTGTCAGGGCAGTGACATTGCAGATATGCTCCAGGAAACTCTTTCATTACAAGCTTCTGTTTGCAGACACATTTTTTTTGGTGAGCCTGTAAAAGCTGGTTGCAACTGATATACTACATACTTTTTTTTTTTTTTTTTTTTTTTTTTTTTGCGGTACGCAGGCCTCTCACTGTTGTGGCCTCTCCCGTTGCGGAGCAACAGGCTCCGGACGCACAGGCTCAGCGGCCATGGCTCACGGGCCCAGCCACTCCGCGGCATGTGGGATCTTCCCGGACCAGGGTGCGAACCCACGTCCCCTGCATCGGCAGGCGGACTCTCAACCACTGCGCCACCAGGGAAGCCCTACATACTTTTAATTAACTTGATGGAATGGGTCTGAATTGCCTGACATTACTGGCATGTGCGCCTTCACTTTTCACTAACTCCTCAGCTCTGGTAGACACTGATTTGTGTGGGTGCCTGGTTCAAAAATGCCCCTTCTCTGGAAGCATCTCACTGCTGGTTGCAATAGGGTGGAAGCATCTCATTGACTGTGCTTCTGTCTCAGGAGTAGGGTGTGGAGCCATCAGATTCTCTCTCTCAGGAATTTAAACTTGTAATAGATGGGAGGAATCTTTGGAGCTGATTCACTGTAAAGGTGGAATCTACAGAAAAGTGCCCTAACCTCTTGCCGCCATATTCTCTCTGGATCTTGCTCACATCCTTCTACCTCTTCATTCTTCTGTTAAGTTAATCTCTTATGATTAAATTTGTCAGAGATGATTTCTGGTGCTTGCAAATGAGAAAAGCCTTAATCAGAGACCCACCCAAGGTTTCCAGGGGGAAGTCATCCACTCTTCATTGATGATCTGTAACACAGACAGGGCACGTGCCTGGTGGTCAGTGAGAGAGCAGAAGGCTTTGAATAGTGCTTCCCTGGTGGCCTCTCTAAGCTGGTGTCAAAGGCCAGGATGGAGCTTATGGGATAAGCGTGTTAGCCCAGTTGCCCCTGTAGAGAGTGAGGCTTAAAGAACTACAGCTCAAATAATACCTCCACCAAGGTATCTTTGTTACTCTGGCTAGAAGGGATAGCTCCCTTCTCTAAACTCTCACCAGCCTTTGTTTATAGCCATCATCTGGCTTTTATCACCTTCTGCATTTCACTGCCGTCATCTGAGAACTAGTCCTCTCTCTCCTATGGCTGGAAGACTGTAAGCTCTTGGAGGGCACGGGCGGTGTCTATGGATCCTGCACATTATCCTGTACATTTCAGTATGTAGTTCCTGAGCGGTCAACACGTCTGACCTGAAGGTTTTCTATGTGTCCAGCTGGAGGTTTAGGGATGTGGAATGGGGAAAGGACCCAGAATAGGCTTGGACGCTCTAGCTGGACAGATAGGACTGACCCAATTGAATGACAGAAAACAGGGTATAATCAGGTGTTAGGTGGCATGTTTGAGGAGCAGCTCAGCCTGGGCTGAAAAAACTAGCATATCAGACTCCAGGCAGTAATGAGCTCTGCTATTTCGGGATTCTAACTTATTCACCTTCCAGGCTGAGAAGACCTAGTGGGTCATTTTCTCTAATTAACACCCCACAGGAACAAAACTATTCCATCAGGCTTCCCCCTTGGATGACAGATATTTACTGTTCAACCTCATATATGGGCTGCAGGTTTTTCAGGTCTTCTCTGCATCATCAGATTGTTAAAATAATACTTTGTAGTTATGGGAAACCTTTATTTCCGAGTATTTTGGGCCCTGCTGTCTTGTTTATCTTCACCACAGTCAGCCCCACTCAGGGGCAAGAATCATCACGCCCCTTTTACAGACAGCACAGAGGATTTAACACTGTCCTGAGCCCACAGTGCAAATTAGGGAAAGAGGGACCTGGTGCTAGAACTCACGTCTGCAGGTCTTTGTCCTGTTGAGCAATTCAGATAATCTGGGGACTGTGTTGGACCCTGCCCTGTCGTACCAGGGCATCTCCACCCCTGTGGCCTCAGAAATGCTGTCCGCTGTTGCTCGTGAGGTAGAATTATGAACCTAGGAGTCACCTCATTTTATCAGCGTCAAGGACAAATTTAACAGCAGCGAGGGATAAAGCCTTCATTCTGAAAGTTGAGTTTTACTTGTAAATTGGACTTTTCTGAATTCGGCCCAGGTGGCATTAAAGAGCTGTGGTTCAGGGCCACACAGAGAGCAGCTGTGAGTGGTTTGCTGGCTGGGACGGGGTGGCATCTCCCTGGGAGGCAGAAGCTGAGAGTAAATGAGGACCATGTGGAGAAGCTGCTAGAAGCTGCCCACGGAGTTAGAAAGCCCACCTGACTGGTGGGTGGGATTATTTTAATTGCCTTCTTAAAAAAAAGAGCTGGTGCAAAATTTGCTAAAATCTGCATTAAATGTGATTTTTCACACACCAAGGGGAGCTGCCAGAACAGAACTCATATGCTCCCGTGGAGCCAGCCCTCTTGGGTCTGGAAGTGAGCAGCAGGGCCTCTCTCCACCACCATGGCTCAACTGGCTTTAAAATTCCATGTGTAAGATCAAAATTACACAAGGCCAAGACACCGTCTGGTGCAGTCAACCTGGGAGATTGTATTTTGGAAAGAAAGCTTTTGTGCCTCATTTCAAGCCATGAAAAGAAGCCAAATTGAGGAGCCTGGGAAGAAGATAGAGGTGGGTAAAGGAACAGAACCGGAGCCCTGAATTAATCTGACATACTGCCTTTGTTTTTTGCTGTATTGGGTCTTCATTGCTGTGCGTGGACTTTCTCTAGTTGTGGCGAGCAGGGGCTACTCATCATTGCGGTGCACGTGCTTCTCATTGTGGTGGCCTCTCATTGTGGAGCACAGGCTGTAGACGTGTGGGCTTCAGCAGTTGTGGCGCATGGGCCCAGAAGTTGTGGCTCATGGCCTCTAGAGCACAGGCTCAGTAGTTGTGGCGCATGGGCTTAGCTGCTCCGCGGCATGTGGGATCTTGGCGGACCAGGGCTCGAACCCGTGTCCCCTGCACTGGCAGGTGGACTCTTAACCACTGCACCACCAGGGAAGTCCCTGACATACTGCTTTTGAAATTAAAAAAAAAAAGAATAATGTAGAAAAAAATCCAAAGAATTATTGCTCTCCAAAGGGAGAGCTGGGTCCAATGACAAAGGGATCCGTGTGTGAAGATTTTTGGCTCTACACTTTCATTGAGATTTTGGGAACTCTGTTGCTTGCTTTTCAGTGTCCTGCTAGGGGTCACCATTCACTTTCCCCAAAAGGATGATTTTTAAACTAATAAAATCTGGCCCTTGCAAAGCTTCCCCCGGGGAGTCTGTTTATAGGCACAGCCAGGTTTAAGAATTGTCTTGAAGGTAATAGCTGGGAGGGCTGAGTCAAAACTGAGGTTCAAGATCAACCTCTACCTTGGGTCTTTGTTTTTCTTTTTTGTCTGTTTTTTGCTGTTGTTGGTTATTTTTGGTTTGTTTTTGTGGGAGTAGGGTAGGAAGGTGGGACATGAGTTTTCAGAATTCCAAGGTTTTGTTTTTGTTTTGTCTGGTTCAGCTTCAGGGAAGCTGTAGGTAGGGCCAAGCTGTCCTACTTGTAAGAGTTTGGTAGGCTTCCCTCTATCCTGTGGACTCTTACCTGGTGTCCTGGACGGGAACCAATAGATCTCAATTCAGGCTGCCTTGGTGGTTGTTTTGTTTTGTTTTAATGGACCCTGGGCTGAGGATTGATTTTTCTCTAATAAGTAAGTTAAAACAAATTAACAACAAACAGTAGAACAATCTATGGAATTGTTGGGCTGTACTAATGTAGGTAAGCTTCCAGTCTTGCTTCTCTGGATGGCCCTTTCAAAGGAGAGATTGGGAGGTCTGCAAATCTGGGACCTGGATGTTGACTCCCTCTGCTACTCATAGCACCTCATCACCTCCCCATTTTCTAGGATGGAGATTTTTAAGTGACATTTAGGTGTGGTACATGCTAACTGACATACATACTTCCTTTTTGCATTGGTTCATTGTTCCTATTCAGCTCGCTACTCAGTTTGATCACCATGTAGTTCAATAGACACTTTAATCAAACCACCTGTGAAATTTGGGGAATCCTGAGTTGACTAAGACCTCTTCAGGTGCTTCTCACTTTGGCACAATGATCCAAAACCATGGTGGGGTGAGGTGGGGACTCCCCCACCCCTTGCCCCAACACACACACACGCCAGGGGCATTTGGCAAATGTCTGAAGACATTTTCGGTTGTCATCATTTGGGAGGGCAGTGCTACTGGCATATAGTGGGTGGAGGCCAGGGATGCTACTAAACACCCTACAGTATATGAAACAGCCCCCAACAGCAAATGATTATCTGGCCCCAAATGACAATTGCGTTGAGGCTGAGAAACCCTGCTGTTGCAGAGGAGGTACACATGGAATAAACAGTTACGTTATGTGGGGTGTATGCAAAAGTAGATGTAAGTACAAGGTATCAGAGCAAGTATGTGTGTGTGGGAGAGAGGGAACATTGGGGAAAGCTTGTTGGAAGTGACTCCAAATCATGATTTTTACTTAATGCCTTTGTAATCAACTGTCCAAGAATGACTTTGAAAGTTTATTAGTTAAGATCAGTTTATTAAGATTAGTTTATTAGTTCCTACATATTAGGAATTTTTTTTTCTTTTTGAACAACTCTCTGGGTAATTTAATCAAATATTTCTGATGACTTTATATCTTCCCTTACCAAAAAATTTCTCCAAAGAACCAGGGAGAGGTATAAAAAGGGAAGGATCCATGCAACCGTATTCTTTGCCTCTCAGTAAGGAAATGTCTAGCCTACTCTCACCTGTGTTTTTCCTCCACCTGGACTCTCCTTCCCTTCTCTCCTTCAAGGGTTAGCCTCATAACCCTGGTCCATGACACCTTCGCTTGGAGATTTCAGTCCATAGTGAGTGATCTATTTCCTGAATTCCTTAGAGCCTCGTTGCCTCTCTCTTCCTACCTACACGTCTCTTGGGTGTGGGCGTGTTTCCACCTAGATTGTGGGCTCCTCAAGGACAGGGACCATGCCCTCCATTGGTACATCCTTCTACAGCATAGAACATCATTCTGGATCCTGATTTATTCTCAAGGTAGGAGAAGGAGAAAGACATTCAGGAAAGATGTCAGAAAATTAACATCTTCCTGTGACACTGGACTGACGGATACAGCACGTTTTATCCTTCCAAAGTCTCTGGATTGTGTCTTATAATAAAGTCTAAAAGTTTAATCTCTGTTTAGTAGGCACAGCATGCAAAAAATAAATTGCTATTATTATTATTAGCATTTTCTTACTAACAGATTTTTCAGAAGCTGTTTCCATACCAAGCAGATCAACCTTTCTGTTGTCATAGAGACAAAGATCTTTATATAACCATGGGCAAGGTGAGATTTTTTTTTTCCCTCTCCCTCCTTCGACTTGTCTGGAACTAATAACAAAAGGAAAAGGACGTTTTTTAAATTAATTATTTTCTTTTACTTTTTTTTTTCTCCAATTAAAATGAGTGAATACATGGGAGGCTTTTTTTTTCTTTTTTGTATCACATTTTAGATTTTAAATATCTAAGGTTTTAATAAAATATTATTGGGCTGGAAAGATCTGAACAATTGAACAATGCCATTTGCAAGCAGTGGGCTTATCAATGATAAGCAATTATTATCCATTTTCCTTTTTTTTATTTTTTAACCAAATAGTGGACTTTAGATGGAAGTCTTACAAGGCAGGACTACCAAGGCCTGAAATGATTAAAACATGAACTAGCATCTACTGAGGGGCCAGTGATGAATTTTAAGGTGCTCTGTGGTACTCGCCTCCTCCAACCCCCAGAATTGAGAAATCTACCCTTCTCTCTACAGAATCAGACCCTGTGGATAACAGTGCAAGACCACATCCCTCTTATCCCTTATCTCATAATTTCAGCTCTCTTCTTTTTATGAACTCCCAATAACTTGTTATTCATGGCATTTTCTATCTTGTAATTACTGTTTACCACTTCATTCATTCATCGTCAAGAAAAGAGGATTTAAGCAGAACCCATTCACTTTTTCTTTCCTTTGCCTCAATGTTAAGTTATACCTTCATCCATCTGTCTTCTTCTGCCAGAGCTCAGAAGTATCCCTCTCTTTTGACGAACCCTTCCCCTCTGATCTGACACTCATGTCTTCCTCCCACTCCCATGGGCATCTTATACCATCATCCCTTGTGTCTTCAGTCTGTCCTTCTCCATGGACTCCTTCCTCTACTCCTTTTTTTGAAGACAAAACAAAACAAACAAAACAAAAAATTTTTTCTTAATCTTGTTTATTTTTCCATATCTCAGACTTTGAAGTTTTAATCTGATCACAGCTGCCTTTTGCAATAAATAGGTACTGTGTGTGTGTGTGTGTGTGTGTGTGTGTGTGTGTCAGGGGTGTTGGGAGGGGATGGAGAAGAGAAGTGTCTGGCACAAAGAAGTTTAAAACATGCTCCCTGCTTTCCAGAAGATTATATCCTCCATGGAGGAATACCTTGATTCTCAAACTTCAACATGCATCAGAATCACCTGGGGAGCTTGTTAAAATACAGATTGCTGGACTACACCTTCAGAGTTTCTGATGCAGAAACTGGGGCCCTGAGAGTATGCATTTCTAACATTTTCCAGGTGGTACTTATGCTGCTGGTATGAAGAACATGGCCTTAAAGAAACTACCCTCCTATTCGTTCTGTGCATCCTCTTGTCATACGGATGTTGAAGTCACCTTGTCATGCTGAAAAACTTATCCCCTTTTGGCTTTTATAGGCTCCACCTCCATAGGGTTCGCCCTTGAAGGATGAGGTCATCTCTCAATTATCTGATCCTTGGGAAGCCTGACTTTGTGTGGGTCAGAGCGCGTGCTGACCTAAGGGGTTTAAATGTCTAGGAGGAGGGCTTCCCTGGTGGCGCAGTGGTTGAGAGTCTGCCTGCCAATGCAGGGGACACGGGTTCGAGCCCTGGTCTGGGAAGATCCCACATGCCGCGGAGCGACTGGGCCCGTGAGCCACAACTACTGAGCCTGTGTGTCTGGAGCCTGTGCTCCGCAACAGGAGAGGCCACGACGGTGAGAGGCCCGTGCACGGCGATGAGGAGTGGCCCCCGCTCGCCGCAACTAGAGAAAGCCCTCGCACAGAAACGAAGACCCTACACAGCCAAAAAAAAAAATAAATAAATAAATGAATTAATTTAAAAAAAAAAAAAGAAAACACCATTAAAAAAAAAAAAAAAAAAATGTCTAGGAGGAGATGCTGCTGGTGTGCATGGCAAGATAATGCATGTGAAGGGAGGGAGTCAGGGATTCTCTAGAATCCCACAGGAATGTTCGGAGCCTGGACAACTGGCTTCTTTTGGGGAGTGGGACTAACCAGCCTCAGCATGCCAGCAGTACTTATTTTGTACCTGTTTCCCACTTCCATCCCCAAACCTAGTTAACCCTATAAAATCTTTCTGAGGTGTTCAAGGCTTCTTTAAACTGTGCCGTGGGGCAGTGAGAGAATTTGTTTCGTTTTAGTCTTTTCACTTCAGCCTACTCCAGGGAAGAGGTACTACTCTCCTAAGGCCAGTGTGGGTGTGGCAGAGAGACCTCAGTGAAAAGCCGAATCTGAAAGGGGCGGGCACTTGCCTCACCCATGCCTGCCTCACCCATGCCTGTCTCCTGGTAGAAACCAGGAGATTTTCTAACTCAGTGCCAATTTGGAGAAGCTGAGAATTTTTTTTCTTTTTTTAAAGGAAGGGGTAATTTTCTTACAAAAACTAGCAAATATAAAAAGATAGCAGGTGAAGCCCTGTCTTTGCGACTCAATAGCTGTGGGACCTTGGGTAGATTTTTCCAACTCTTTGGATCTCAGGTTCTTATAACCTGTATGATAAGTACCAGGTGAGTGAGAAAGGCACCGTGTTAGTGGCACAATCATCCTTAAGAGCAAGATGGGAGGCTTGTCAGGGAAGGACAAGGGCTGGGACTTGGAGGGCAGCTTCTATGGATTTATTTATTGATTGAAACAAATTCTATTAGCGTGGTCCTCACCTTCAGGGAATTGAGCTGACAAGATAATTAATGCAAACCAATTAATATAAGCCCCTCAACCTTTAAACTGTATCTTTCAACCACAAATATTCCCCAAAGGCCACTAACTGTCCCAGAGGAGAATCTCAGCCCTTCAGGAGGGTGGAGGAATTCCTTCCATGAAGCAAGCTCCTGACAGACTGCTGGGAGCCCAAAGGCATGGGGCGGGGGGGGGGGGGGGTGGTGGGGGGGACTCTTTCCTCCCCCAGCATGGAATTCCATCACGTCTAACAGTTAGAACATAACCAACACCTCTACCAGCCTGGTGCCTTTTGGACACTTTTATAGTCTTCTTCTTTTTTTCCTTTCCTTTTCTCTTTTAACAACTTTATCAAGATGTAATTTATATACTCTAAAATTCACCCATTTTAACTGTACATTGCGATGGTTTTTAGTATGTTCATGGAGTTGTGCAACCATAACCACCATCTAATTTTAGATAATTTTCATCACCACAGAAAGCAACAGCCATTAGCAGTCACTGGGCCTTCACTCCAACCTGATGGCTACTCATCTCCTTTCTGTCTATCTGGACATTCCATATAAATAGAACCATATACTATGTGGTACCTTTTCCCGAAAAAGTGTCTGGTGACACTCAAGACACGCTAGTATCGAAGACCCCCCCTCTCCTCTATACCCCATCACTACAACAGCCAGCTTCCTCCACCTGCCTGCCAATGTATACAGCTCCCTAAGGGGTGGTGGTGTGCCAGAGCTGGAACTCAAGGCCTCACATCGATTCGGCAACCGGATTGAAATGCAAGTACATCTGATCAGACAACCAGGCTGAAATGCAAGTACATCTGGGGCTGGGGTGGAGCAATGACTTGTATGCTCACTAAGGTGTAGGTGAGCACTGGTTGGGGGATGTGCCAGCCAGCAGTCCCCATTGAGTGACCAGGTCACGCCTGGACACTGGGCCCGAGCGCCCCATTCCTAGAGGAACATAGGGTAAACAGAGCGCACAGTAACCTTCGCCATCCTGGCTGGCCCAAGGCTCAAAGAACACGCAAGACTTCTCCGGGCAGAGATAGCTGCTGACTGAGGAGCATGACACCCCGTCTGCTTCCAGCAGCTGCAGGGAGCGAAGCCATCCCGTGTGGCCTCTGGGCAGTTCCACGCCCCTGGCCGTGGCCCCAAGCAGGGTGAAAGAGAGGGCCTGGGGCCATCTGGGGCTGGAGGGTGCTCGGGACCCCAACCCCAGGTGTGGCGGGGCGTGGCAAAGACGCCAAACTTGGGCTTATCACCCTGAGAGGTGGCGCAGCGTCTTTCTCCTAGTATCTAGGGGACCAAAGAGCAGGGAGGCAAGGCGGCCGGAGCGAACGAGGGTGCCGGGGCGGGGGCGCCGCGTACTCACAGTCGGCTGAGGCCGGCCCGCGGGCCGGGGCAGCGCAGGGCGCCGTCGGGCGGGCAGCTGCAGGGCTCGGGGCAGGGCTCCCCGCGCAGCGCCCGGGGCAGCGGCGGCGGCGGCAGCAGCAGGAGCAGCAGCAGCGGCCGCAGCGCGGGGGGCCACCGCCGCATGGTCGGGAGCCTGAGCGCGGGCTCCTGCGGCTGGGCCAGTGCCCCGGACAGCCCGGGAGCGCGGCCCGCGCCCCTCTCCCCGCCCACTGGCCTGCCCTCCGGCTCCTCCCGCGCCGGCCCGCCCCTGCCCCCCCCATCCCCGACGGCGCCCCCGCTGCTGAGTCTCCGCTCTGCCTCGACCCAGGACAGTGGCCTGAGGGACCCCATCACCTCCTCTCTGCTGCGTTCCCCAGCCTGGCCTCTGCATCTCCAAATGGCCCTAGTTACAGGAGGTAGCGTGTGGAAGTGGTGAATGCTTTGGATACGGGAAGAGGTGGGGAGTTCTGAATTCTTGTCCTGGCTCTGCTGTTAACTATGAGTGTGAAGTTGAGCGAGTTGTGTTCCTTTCCCGAATCTCTTATTTCATCTGTGAGAGGGACGGACTGATGATACTCGATACCAGCCCTGGCCGCTTCAGAAGGGGTGAAAGACGCTCCTCCTCCACTCTTCCATTCTCAGCCCCCAAATCCTTTCCCATTCTCTCCCAGCAACTCCTTCAGGCTATGGGTAATCTCTGTCCTCCCAACAACCCCGGTAATTTTTCTCTTGGTAGTAACCACTTTCCTCCTAACAGTAGTGATTTGAGCGTGTTCTCTACCTTCACTATAGACTGTGAGGTCCTAGAAAGCAAAGTTCAGTTCAGATTTATTTTTATATTTCTGGCTTCTACATGGTAAGTCCTCAATAAAGATGTGTTGATGAATGAAACTGCTATAATAATGTACAGTGGCCGCTGCAATGGGAGGCCCAGGATAGGCTAGACCCTGTGACAGGTTCTCTCCCTCACATCACGTCTAAGTTTCACCATAAACTAGAAGGGTGTTTGCAACGACAAAAATGATGTCCTGAGAGGTTGCGTGACTTCTGTGAAATCACAGAGCTCTTAAATCACTAGTGGAAACCTGTTTGAACTCATGTCTCTCACTCACTTTGTCTTACCTATGAAAAAAATTAATATATGATTTGCATACCAAGGACTTGAAAAGGAGACAAATTTTATGGTTAACCATGGGGATGCAAGATTTCCCCTATTTAATTTCATCATTAAAACACTTTTCCTTTCCTCCTTCCAAGGACTCTGTTTGGATTCTGGAAAGAGGTGGATTTTGAGAGCGGGGAAGGTGTCTAAGACTCTACAGACAGGAAATAAAAGAACAGAGTTCCTTCTTTTTCTTTTGAAGCTAACTCTCAAGGTCAGACCAGCTAAGTCACCAGTCTGTAGTGTCTTGTGAGTCTCTTGCCTGAGGAAGGTAGATTTTTTTTTTTTTTTTTGCGGTATGCGGGCCTCTCACTGTTGTGGCCTCTCCCGTTGCGGAGCACAGGCTCCGGATGCACAGGCCCAGCGGTCATGGCTCACGGGCTCAGCCACTCCGCGGCATGTGGGAATCTTCCTGGACTGGGGCACGAACCCGTGTCCACTGCATCAGCAGGCGGAACTCTCAACCACTGCGCCACCAGGGAAGCCCAGATTGTTTTTTTTTAATTAAAAAAAAATCATATGGCTTTGGCCACATTGTGCTAGATGGCATAAAAAAAAAACAACAAAGCTTTTGTCTACAATATTGTCTTTCTTCTCTGGATCCCTCTCTTCTACTGTTTACCTGATCTCCTCACCCTTTCATACCACTGTATATGCTATTCACTCACCTGGAATGATTTTCTCTTCCTTTCCCATATTCCATTAGGTAAACTCCTGGTTGTCCTTCAAAACTCAGCCCAAAGTCATTTCCACTGTAATGCCTTCCTGGACCCAACCTAGCTGAGTAATTGTGCCCACAGCACTTGATTTTATGGCCTGTAATATAACACTCTGTAATTATTGCTTTAGTTTTGCTCCCCCCGACTATTCATCTTAGTATTGCTAGGACATGTTTCTAGCTCCTAATAGGTGCTCAGTATATATCTGTTGAATAACAAGATGAATAAATGAAACCCAAGCACAGATCTATATATAGATGCTTGGTAAATCATCTGAGATGAGCTTAACAGACTTGCTTGATTAATTCTCAACCACTATGGATCTATCTGGATAAGTATCAAGTAATTACTCATGACTACTTTGAGGTCACATTTTCTTTCCCCTTTTAATTTGTCAGATTTTGGTAAGGGAGTTGGGATAGCACTGGCTTTTCAAACGTTTCCACCATGTAGCATGAAGTGCAGGAGGGAAGGAATGAATAACTCAAGGTGGCCGAGTGGCATTTATTCCAAGTCTTATGTTTTATGTGGCTTTTTCTTTTTACTTCATAGCATTTCTGTTATATGAAATGAACCATTGTTCTCACTCATCCCTGAAGAACCATTTGATTCTGTGCTTGGATATCCTTGGGGGCTACTTACACTCCAGTAGGAGAAGTTTTGGGCAGTCAGAATATCTTGACCATCATCAATAGTATGACTTTGGTCTTCAGTTTCCTTATCTGTAGGAGGAGGGGTTGGAGTCCACGATCCCTAAGGCTCTTCTAGCTCTAAAAATGCAAGGACTTTGTGGCCAGCACTTATTGTATTGGAAGTAGAAGGAGTTGAATTGTTTACATTGATTTCTTATTGCTTGTCTTGGAAATCAAATCCTGTTTATGAAGAGGTGAAGTTGTTTATTTGGAAGAAAACTCACAACTGTAATGAGTTTTCATAAAATTTTTCTATCTATGAGTAATTTCAGTTGGATCTTAATCGTCACGTCAGTTCTTGCAATGTACCTATTATAACAAAATCATATGGAATTGTTTGCTATAATCACAAAAGTTTGTTACAATGGAACTTACCTATCCTACTCATTAATATGTGACCTATTTAGTGTGAATATTTTTAAACCTGAAGGACTTCTGAGTCATATAACTATGCTTGTAGTTGCTTTTGTCACAGAACTGCAAAAGAGCATGACCCACAAGGATTGCTAATTATATTTTGCTGACAAACTAAAGTTCATGGAATTCATAAGAAGTTTATTCTACCTTAGAGATATAAAAATATCTGACACCACAACTCAGAAATCCTAATAGAGCTCTCCAGAATTCTAGAACAGAGCTTCTCATATTGTAGGGTACAGAAGTATCATTTGGGAAGCTTTAAAAACAAAGATTCCTGGGACACCCTCTCTAAAGAGATTCTGAATTAATTGGTATGGAGTGGGGTCCAGGAATCTGCATTTTAACAAGTACCCCATGGAATTTTGATGCACGGGGTTGCCAGAGCACAACTGGCGAAACACTAAAATGGAAATTCTAGAATTAATTTTGCTTTGGGAAGACAAAGTTCAAGAATCTTTTTGAAGGACTCTGAGTGAAGCCTAAGAATTGGGATGCACTGTCAAAGAAACCTGGTGTATACAAGCACATGCATACAAATAGCGTATGTGTGTGTGTGTGTGTGTGTGAGAGAGAGAGAGAGAGAGTATGTGTACAAAATTGCTCAATTGGTTGTAATGCTGAAGCTTTTCCTTTTAAGTAGCAATCAGTTTACTTATTTTAAGTTTTTTCTTTTTTGGCGGGAGTGAGCAATTTTACAAGATCATGGATCCTCTTTTTCTTCATGTCTTACTAGATCAAAACTCAACAGCACTTGATGTCACACTAAGACATTGGAGTTGGAAGAAGTCAGCAAGGTAATAAAAAAAAACCCTCAAGTACACTAGGCAAGATTCTGTGATTCTGAACACATGCCCTATGAGTACCATAACTGATACATCTTCCTCTTAAAAGCAGTGGTTTTACCTTTTCCTCAGAAGAAATGTGAATGTAAGTGCAGAGGAAGAAAAAATGTATAAGAAAACAAAAAAGAAATAGAGTTATGCCTGTCAGTTGTCTACTTTTGCCACTTGGAACAAAAAACAAAACAAAGAAAATAAAAAAAGATGATCCCTGAAAGTTACTTTCTGATATTTCATGGCACCTCTCTGTTGCCTGCTTGAAAATTTCATCCATGGTGTGGAAACAGAGATGTGGTCAGCTGTGTGCCACCTCCAACGTGGCCCTGGGGTTCCTGTGGGCCTTGAGAGGAACTCAACGCTACAGGCTGATGGGCACCTGGGCCCTGGTCCTAGGAGTGGGTCTGGAAATGGAGGGCAAAGGCTGGTCTGGGGCATGAGATTCCTTCTGCAACGCTGACAGAGAGAGAGAGAACTAGAGAAGGGGGCTTGCCTTTTTGGTTATGTTGCCGGAAGGCTGTGAATGAATTGGGGGCTGCTGTCCTCCTTCTCTCCTGGAAAAAGCCTGTCTGTTCTGGCAGTGACTAAAGCTACTGAGAGAAAAACAGAGATGAGAGACACATTGGGAGACAGACCAGAGGCTAGCACCTCCCTTGGACTTGCCAATGTAATGAGCCAATACATCACCTCTTTTGCTTAAAAGCAAATTGAAATTGAATCTCACTCATTTGCAACCAGAATTCCTAATCTCCACTATCAGCCTTGCCGTGACCTTTATTCTGTCTACTTCCTTCACCCCTTCTCAACTGGGAAAGAAATAGGACTTTTCTATTCTTATATCTGTCATAGGACTCATCACAAACACAGTGAATTTTTCCCCTTTGCACTGGCAGCGTTTATCACAGTGCTTCTGGGAATAAAGGAGTGGAGTCAGTGAATGAACAAATGAATGAATGATAAATGAGTGAACAAAGAGGTAGTGACGTAGAACCATATTATTCTTTCTAGAGAAGCTGCATTTTGCTAAAGAATTCACAAAACATTCTTTGCATTTGAGGCAAGGCCTCCTAGCAAACGGAGACCTTGGCTTAGAAATAAAATCTCAAGCTAAAATATTAGCTAGAGCCAATACAAGGAAAGAGAGAAAACTTTCTGAAATGGTGAAATAAATCCACAAGGAAACAGGATTTGATTTTTTTTAAAACATCTTTATTGGAGTATAATTGCTTTACAATGGTGTGTTAGTTTCTGCTTTATAACAAAGTGAATCAGCTATACATATACATATATCCCCATATCTCCTCCCTCTTGCAGGATTTGATTTTTTTTTTTTTTTTTTTTTTTTTTTTTTTTTTTTGCGGTACGCGGGCCTCTCACTGCTGTGGCCTCTCCCATTGCGGAGCACAGGCTCTGGACGCGCAGGCTCAGCGGCCATGGCTCACGGGTCTAGCCGCTCCGCGGCATGTGGGATCCTCCCAGACCCGGGCACGAACCCGTGTCCCCTGACATTGGCAGGCGGACTCTCAACCACTGCGCCACCAGGGAAGCCCAGGATTTGATTTTTAAAAGCAGATATAGCATTAATCAAAGTGTGTACCACAAGATACTGGTTGCCTGCCATGCTCATTGGCAATATTTAGGGAAAATGTGTCAAAGTTCAAGAAATTTGGGAAAAATTGGGTTAAAAAAGTTAAATAAGGTTCTTTACTAGACAATTTCTCAGAACTTTTAACATGCATTCTGAATCTCCAAGAGGGCCATAGCATATGGCCCTGTGACTTTGGGACATGTTTTGAGAATACGGATTTGGGAAAACAGGTTGAGAAAACTGAGTTATTCACAAATGTTCAGGCACTTGACTTTTATGGCAAAGAACTCTTTCACTGAACTAGAAGTCAGAGCTGACCTTAGCATGGATATAGCCCACTAATGTGTGGTTTTGGTGGTGAAAGGCAAGGTTGCCTGGATCCCTCTTCTCCCTCCATCCTCTGAGTATTTTTAGATACTCAAGATCTAGAAATCCCAATGTTATCAATATGTTATTTTAGGTTAAGCATTGCTTTCCCAGGTCGCTTTTAAAAATGAAAATACAGCACGGGGTGAGAGCACATTGACTCGATTGTATCTTCACCTGAATTATTAATTTTTAGAATACTTTTTGAAGTCCATGTGTATGTCAAGTTTAGGAGGTAGACGCACTTTGCCAGCACAGAGGGAAGAGCTCGCAGAAAGCTTCCTCCCGTGAGAGCTGTGTCAGGACCCCGGTCTGTGATCTGCCTTCAGATGCATTTAAAACACAGAGATCAGGGCCTGGAGAGTGAAGAGAACCTCTGTTTTCCTCCTGGCTGCTCTGTGTGGAGGCAGCGTCCCTCTCCCCTCAACCCTACTGCTCTCATCCTGTCCTGGGCGGGCATGGTGACGGGCTGTCAGGCCTGCTGAGAGAGCCACTTGCTGGGTGCGGCTCTATTAGAGATGCACGGAGAGCTGTACCATCTGTCTGCTTACTGCTGATCATATCTGTCACATTGAGTTATGCTTTCTGGACATGATGTGGCATGCAGACAAACAGAAAGGCCAGTCATTACCCTAGGGTCTGCAAGGTCTTTATCAAAAGGCGAATCTCCTTCAAAGATTAGTTTGGAAATAGCCGTCAGTACTGAACGGTGCACGTGGGGCCCATGGACTGGAAGAATGGTGGTCCTGTTTTCATCACAAGGGAATGTAGCAGGGGCTGACTTGCAGCAGTGCTGAGGGGGCCTGTGACAGAGGGGCCATGCTGGAAGATGAGGAGTGCTATTAGGATGTGTGGAGTTTGAGGTGACATCAGGCTGGAGAGACCCAGGAGGTGGCTGAACCTCACTGGTGCAGAGCAAGGGAAGCAGTGAAATGGGAGAGACAAACTTGGGTTTCCTACATCAGTGGTTGTCAAGTTCTTAGAATCACTTCTGGGAAGTTGCTTAAGAGGCAGATGCAGGGAGACTCTGCTTCTGTATATCGGCATCAGGATAGGAAATGTGCATTTTAAAAGTATCTCAAGTGACTTTTTTTGGAGAAGGGACCCCATTCTACCCTCTGAGAAACACTGCTCCAGAGTGATTAATGAAACCCTGGGAGAGATCACTGGAAGAGAAAAGCCGTGGGCTCAGGATGGCATGGCAGGCAGGATACCTACCAGGAAGGAGGAGGAATCAAAGGAGCTATCAGGGGCTTCCCTGGTGGCACAGAGGTTGAGAGTCCGCCTGCCAATGCAGGGGACACAGGTTCGTGCCCTGGTCCGGAAAGATCCCACATGCCGCGGAGCGGCTGGGCCCGTGAGTCATGGCCGCTGAGCCTGCACGTCCGGAGCCTGTGCTCCGCAACGGGAGAGGCCACAACAGTGAGAGGCCCGCATACCGCAAAAAAAAAAAAAAAAAAAAGGAGCTGTCAGAGCCGGCTGTGCAGCAGAGAATAGACTATCCATGCAGGAAACGAGACAAATGATAGACAAAGTAAATTTTTTTCTTCCTTGAATTTAAAGATACAAAAATTAAAGAAAATCCTGTGTATGACTTTACTTCTACTAACTAGCCAAGAGAAATGTCAGTTAAAGGAAACACCAAATGGTAGAGAAATAACTGTAAAACAAATACACTCATGTGTTGAAAATGGTTTAAGCCTTTTGGAAAGCAATATGGTAATTCCCATCCAGATCCAGGCATATGTGTATGCTCCTCAATCCAGTGACCCTAGAACTGAGGATTTTCCAAAGAAAATAATTGAACAGACTAAAAATGCCATGAGAATGAAGATGCTCATTATGGTCAATTCCACATGACATATTTGAAATAAACTGAATATTCAGCAGTATTACAGTGATTTAAAGAAATTGTGATTCATTTAATCAATGTAGTATGCAGTAACAAAATAATTTGAGAGACATAGGAAAGTTGAATGTGTTCAAAAAGTCAGAATACAAAGTAATATTTACACTGTAAATCCAATAAGGTAAACATATTTCTTTGAGGAGAAAAACAACAGAGAGTTATTTTCTGTCCTAATCCTACACGTCCAAGTCAGCTCAGTACATCATGTACTGTATACCCGGTAATCCATAAACCAAAACACAGATACCAGTTGGTGTTATATGTTTCTCACGTGGCCAAGATAGCTCTGCAAACATCCTACCCCTCCCCTCTCGCTAGCTTCATTATTGGTTTGGTTTCCAACTCTTCCTTCCCACTCTTGCCTCTTTATACAAGCTTAGGATGCCACGTCTGACCCTCCTCACTTTATATTAGCATGTGGCTTCCTCCACTCCTGACTTTCATCTTCCCCTCAGACCCTGCTGTGACTGGCTGTCCCAGTGTCAGACCACCTCAGGTACTAACACCCATTTCAACAGTCCTTTAATGTGTTTAAGTTTTTACTTTACAAAAATCACATCAAAGCAATGTTCTTGCTAAAACTATCCCAATGGCTTTAAACAGCTAATATGGAAACATATAATACTCTCTCATATTCCTGCCCATCCACAGCCCTGGCATTTGCTTCCTTTCTAATTAACTGCTGTGTATTTTATTCTATTTATTTTTGCTGTGTGATTTAATCGTCTATTGTGTAACAAATTACCACAAACTAAGCAGCCTAAAACGACACATATTTGTTCTTTCACAGTTGCTGTGGGTCAGAGGTTTGGGCACGGCTTAGTTTGTAGAGAGTGGGCAGGATCCGGGAGAGGAGATGCTGGCCTAATTTCTCTGGATACAGACTTTCAATGGATAGAGCTGGGGTTTTTTTTGTGGTTTTTTGAAATTTATTATTTATTTTTGCTGTGTTGGGTCTTCGTTTCTGTGCGGGGGCTTTCTCTAGTTGTGGCAAGCGGGCGGAGGCCACTCTTCATCGCGGTGCGCGGGCCTCTCACTGTCGCGGCCTCTCTTGTTGCAGAGCACAGGCTCCAGACGCGCAGGCTCAGTAGTTGTGGCTCACGGGCCCAGTTGCTCCGCGGCATGTGGGATCCTCCCACGACACTCGACACTAGGGCTCGAACCCGTGTCCCCTGCATTAGCAAGCAGATTCTCAACCACTGCGCCACCAGGGAAGCCCCTGGATAGAGCTGTTTTTAGCCCCACATTTTACCCCTTTCACCTTCTGCAATAAGCTGCAACTCCGAGTCCTGAGTCTTTCTGGATCTGCTGGTGGAATTGGCTCAATGCCTATCAGCTTTCCGTTCCACTGAGTTTTGGGTCACACTGCTTACAGTAGCTACTGCTCCTCTGTCTGCTTGTTATCTTCCAAATATTTGTTGAAATCTTTCACCTGCAGTTATGCATTAGTCTGGGTCCTCCAAGAGGCAGATTTCAAGATAATATTAAATGTGCAAAGATTTTATTAGAGAACTGCCTTTGTGAGAGAATATGGGGAGGGAGCCAGAAAAGGCTGAGAGAGCATGAGACTGAGATGAGAATGAAGGAGAGGAGGGAGGAAGGCTGGGTGGAGCGTCCCGGACCACAGTGTAGTGTAAGGCCGTTCAGCAAGGCTGGTAGGAGTCCTTGAGCCAAAGCTGGCTGTTGGAAGAGTCTTGAGTCTCCCGGGAATGGGCTTGCCTTAGTTCCTTGCCATGCTCAGTCACTGGTAGGGAGCAATCTCAGGGAAGCATGTCTTGGGCCCAAACTCAGCCTGTGGATTATAGGTGAGTTTCAGAGCACAGCAGCAGGGGGCCCTTCGTCAATTACACTCCAGTAGATGGAGGCCTGAGGAATCTCATGGCTGCCACAAATTATTTCTTCTCTCATTCCCTTTATCCTTTGGATGATTCCTTTTTTGGGGGGAGTAGCGTGGCTGTGTTTGAAAAAAAAATCCTTACTATATTTTAGTGGCATCTAAGGAAGGAAAGAAAATAGATGGTATAGTTCTATGTTCATTTTATCAATCGGTTGAACTAATTTTCTCCAAAACTTATTTAATATATTTGTACTTTAAAAAAAAGTTTAAAAGAAGGAGGAAAACGTGGTCAGAAGTGTCATAGGCATAAAGCTGGAGGAGGATGGAGACAGAGAAAAGGCTGTGTGATGTGTGCTAACTAGGAAGTTGCTCGTGGGTGAACTTACTGCTGGTTCCACAGCTGGAGGGTGGTGAAAGTCAGCTTGAAAGAGACTGAGGAGTGAGTAGGTGTAGACAAGTCTGTCAAGAAGTCTGGTGGTGAAGGGAAGGAGAAGAAGAGAGAGTTAACCTAGGGGTGAGCTGGGTAGAGGAAAGGGAGCTCCTAACAGGTTCATTAGTAGATATAAAGAGCCAGAATGCGGGGGAGAGATAGAGGATGCAAATAAGAAAGGACATTATGAACAGGGTCTAAGAGGAGGCAGGGGAGGGGATGGGATCAAGAATGCACGTGGATGGCTAGTTCAGAAAACAGGAGAGATGCTTCTCCCAGAGAGATAGGAGCAAAGGAGGGAGGGACGTGTAGACGTAAAGAAATGTTTCAGTGTTTTATCAGTTAGGATTGCTTTTAGTTGCAAGAAGCAGAAACTTGACTGCTGTGGTTATGTAAGTAGGGATTTATGTGATAGGCAGTTCAGAGCAAGTATGGCAGCAATAAGATGCTGCCAAGGACTCAAGATCCTTCCATCTTTCTGCTCCATCTTACTCTGTGAATGAATGAATGAATGAGCAAAATATTGGGAGATAACTATAATATTCCCATTAGGTCTTTTCTCATTTACTGTTTAACCCATTAACTGAATCATGGAAAACATTTTCCAAGGAATAAACATTACTTATACAGATCCCTAAGAAAAAAAACACTTCTCTCTTTCAGTGAAAACAATGTGAATGATCAAACTGTGATTTGTTTAGATAATCTGATATGTTAACAAACTGAATATCACATTACTTTTAAAAATATGTAAATGAGGTAGGGACATGAAAAAAATCTAGATTCTGTGATGTTAAGTATTGAAAATAAAACCTTAAAATAATATGGGTACATTGATAGCAATTATGAAAAATTGTATCTGTACAATATTAAAGCAAGGAGAGACCATTATATCTTGACACTAGTTTAGGTTTTATGGTAAAGAAGGCTGGAAATTTTCTTTTTTCTTTTTCTCCCCCCCAGTTTTGTTGACATACATCATTGTATAACGTTAAGGTGTACAGCTAAGTGGTTTCACTTACATACATAATGACATGATTACCACAGTAAGTTTGGTTAGCAGCCATCTTCTCATATAGATATAATAAAAAGAAAAAGAGACAAAAATTTTTTTATTATGATGAGAGCTCTTAGGATTTGCTCTCTTACCCACTTTCCTGTATGTCATGCAGCAGTGTTAGCTATAGTCGTCAGGCTGTATATTACATCCTTAGTACTTATTTATCTCATAACTGGAAGTTTGTACCTTTTGACCACCTTCCTCCAATCTGCCCTCTACCACCCCTACTGCCCCTCTGGTAACCATAAATCTGATCTATTTTTCTGAGTTTGGTTTTTTTTTTTTTTTAAGATTTCACATATAAATGAGATCATACAGTATTTGTCTTTCTCTGTCTGACTTATTTCACTTAGTATAATGCCCTCAAGTTTCATCCATGTTATGGAAATGGCAGGATTTCCTTGTTTTCCTATGGCTGAATAATTTTCTATTTTATACATACATATAATAAATATAAATATATAAATGTGATTATATATGATATTTTCTTTATCCATTCATCCATCAGTGGACACTTAGGTTACTTCCATGTCTTGGCTATTGTGAATAATGCCACTGTGAACATGGGGGTGCAGATATCTTTTTAGGTTAGTGTTTTCATTTCATTTGGCTATACTCCCAGAAGTGGGATTGCTTGGTCATATGGTAGTTCTATTTTTAATTTTTTGAGACTCCTCCGTACTCTTTTCCACAGTGGCTGTACCAGTTTACAGTCCCACCAAGAGTGCACAAGATTTCTCTTTTCTCTACATGTTTGCCAGCATTAGTTATCTCTTGTCTTTTTGATGATGCCAATTCCAGCAGGCATGAGGTGATACCTCATTATGGTTTTGATTTGCATTTCCTTAATTATGTGATGTTAAGTATCTTTTTATATACCAGTGGCCATTTGTATATCTTCTTTGGAAAAATATCTGTTTAAGTTGTTTGCCCATTTTAAATTGTGTTATCTGTTTTTTGCTTGAGCTGTATGAATTCTTCATATATGTTGAATATTAACCCCATATCAGATATATGGTTTACAAATATTTTTTTCCCCATTCTGTAAGTTGTCTTTTCCCTTTGTTGATTGTTTCTTTTGCCGTGTGGATTTTTCTTTTTTGATTATTCTGTTTATATTTCACTATTAAGTTGTTAATTTATAATTAAAAAGTTAAAGAGCCCATATGGAACATTCCTTGAGATCCCCTAGAAGAAAGGCACTCCAAAAATATAAACATGGTCATCAAATTATTATCACATCATAAATGCACATGCAAGGATGGTCATTAAATTCTGGTAACTAGCTAGGTTCTAGTTGGAATGTTGGTGTGATTGAGTCTCTGTGGATCTTCTTGCAATGGTCAGCCTGCAGTAAGGTTTCTTGGGGCTGGGGGAGGGTGAAAAAGGTGGTCTCACCTATGTGATGTCTGAAGGTCTCTTCCCCAAATATTTCTCTACCTCCCATACAGGTCTGCAGTTCTTTTTCTTGGTGGCAACGTGTGTGTGTGTGTGTGTGTGTGTGTGTGTGTGTGTGTGTGTGTGTGTATAAGTGTTTTCCTTTGTTGCAGTAGAGGCATTGAGACCTTTACAGTACATGTAAATGATTATGCTTTTCTAAAGGGAGCGTTTCAATATCTGTGAAGGGAGAAGTATGTGAAAGGAGAGACTGGGTTCTCTGAAATCTAGCCCATTCCTAAATATGCTGAGGATGAATCTAGATCCCAGTTCAAATGACTTTTGGTCTCTCACGCCTAAGTTCTCTCCCCTCCTCTAACTGCTTCATTGAACCACAGGGCTGGAAGCAGCTGGGCATAGCCCTCTAATTTATCCTCCTGCCCTGTATCAGCAACTTGAAATCATTCCAGTGAAGTAAGTTTCTCTATTTTTAAAAAAATTAATTAATTTTTTGGCTGTGTTGGGTCTTCGTTTCTGTGCGAGGGCTTTCTCTAGTTGCGGCGAGCGGGGGCCACTCTTCATCACGGTATGCGGGCCTCTCACTGTCACGGCCTCTCTTGTTACGGAGCACAGGCTCCAGACGCGCAGGCTCAGTAGTTGTGGTTCACGGGCCTAGTTGCTCCGCGGCATGTGGGATCTTCCCAGACGACGGCTCGAAACCGTGTCCCCTGCATTGGCAGGCAGATTCTCAACCACTGCGCCACCAGGGAGGTCCAGTTTCTCTATTTTTAAACACCAGAATAGGATGTTCTTCAACATCCGTCAATCATATATTCTTTGTCTGGCAAGACTCACCCCAGAAATGCTTCCTTAAGCTAAACTTCCTAAACTGAGCTCCTCACCTGCAACTTCACAGCCTGTTTCTTGTTGGACTGCCATGAGAGATTAAGAACCCTTAATCATAGCCCTTCAGAATTCTTACCTGGAAGTCCTAATTAGGTGAGGGGTTATCTAACCCTCCTTTACTAAGGCTGTGCTCGGAGACCTAGGAACTCAGAGGCTGATGGATACTCTTTCTAGGTCTTAGTTTCTGCCTCTGAAAAACAAAGAGAGCAATATTCGCCCTTTTCCTCCTTGCATGGACCTTGTAAGGACCCAGTAAGATGAATAAAAGTACTCTGGGAAACATGAACAAATTCAGGGTATTATTTAAATACTTCTCACTTTCCCCTTGAGTCTTACTTTGCCACAGTTTAAGCCTTCTCTGTTGCTATAGCACTGGCTTTGGCATTTCATGGCATTTCCGTCAGGAGGCTCACAGCCCTCCAGCCACCCTCCTGCTCCTGCCAATAGCTCGCAGCTCTGTTCAATCTGCAGCACTGATTATTGAGTCTGAATAGATTCCCTGGTCCACACAGACTCAGGTTAGTCTCTTCCTTTACTTCCTTTGTAACCTGCTAAATCCCTATAGACATGTGGTTCTCAATTGCGGGCGATTCTCTTCCCTTCCCCCCTTCCCATGAGGAGACATTTGGCAATGTCTGGAGTCATTTTTGGTTATCGTTATTGGTGGGATGGTTAGGGATGCTCATCACCAATTCCAGTGTGTGTGTTGTTTTCTCCCACATCAATCTATTCTCTGACACCAGCAGAGTATCCTATCATTCAACTCAATTCTGACGCTATCTACCCCAGAGGTGGTATCAGATTCCAAAGGTTAAGGGCACAGTCCCACAAGGCTCCCCTCCACTTCAGATGACAATTCCAGGCCTAGGCTGTTACTCATGCTTCTGACACACTGGCTATAAATCAGAGGTTCCCACAACCCCTTCTGTGGGTTTAATTTGCTAGAGTGGCTCACAGAACTCAGGAAACCTGTATAATCACTAGATTACCAGTTTATTACAAAGGATATTGAAGGATATGAATCAACAGTCAGATGAAGAGATATGTAGGGTGAGGTCCCGAACAAAGGAGCTTCTGTTCTCATGGAGTTTAGGGCCTGGCAAGGTGGTGGGTGGAAGTGTTTGGGTTCCCCAACACTCTTCAGCTTCTAATGAAAATATCAGTTGCATAAAGGGAGTTCCAAGTGTCTTCTTACTTTATTCCTTCTTCAGCCCTCCATCTGTATTCTCCTCTCCCCATGAAAATTATGAAGATGTCTATATACTTAACAGATGTTTAAGATTTGAGCTGAAAATTCCAAATTGATGGTGGACTCATCAGCAAAGAGAAACTGGGATTCATTTTCCAGTAATTTCTGGATTGGCAGTGGACAGACATGGGTTCTGGTCCAGGCTTTGCCTCTAAATAGCTGGGTTCCTTTTGACAAGTCTTAGAATTGTAGAGCCTTTGTGTTGGAATGGAATTAGGGGTCATTTAGTCCAACCTTCTTTTTTTTTTTTTTTTTACATCTTTATTGGAGTATAATTGCTTTACAATGGTGTGTTACTTTCTGCTTCATAACAAAGTGAATCAGTTATACATATACATATGTTCCCATATCTCTTCCCTCTTGCGTCTCCCTCCCTCCCACCCTCCCTATCCCACCCCTCCAGGCAGTCACAAAGCACCGAGCTGATCTCCCTGTGCTATGCGGCTGCTTCCCACCAGCTATCTACCTTAGGTTTGGTAGTGTATATATGTCCATGCCTCTCTCTCGCTTTGTCACAGCTTACCCTTCCCGCTCCCCATATCCTCAAGTCTGTTCTCTAGTAGGTCTGTGTCTTTATTCCTGTCTTACCTCTAGGTACTTCATGACATATGTTTTTTCTTAAATTCCATATATATGTGTTAGCATACGGTATTTGTCTTTCTCTTTCTGACTTATTTCACTCTGTATGACAGACCCTAGGTCTATCCACTTCATTACAAATAGCTCAATTTCATTTCTTTTTATGGCTGAGTAATATTCCATTGTATATATGTGCCACATCTTCTTTATCCATTCATCCGATGATGGACACTTAGGTTGTTTCCATCTCCTGGCTATTGTAAATCGAGCTGCAGTGAACATTTTGGTACATGACTCTTTTTGAATTATGGTTTTCTCAGGGTATATGCCCAGTAGTGGAATTGCTGGGTCATATGGTAGCTCTCTTTGTAGTTTTTAAAGGAACCTCCATACTGTTCTCCATAGTGGCTGAACCAATTCACATTCCCACCAGCAGTGCAAGAGGGTTCCCTTTTCTCCACACCCTCTCCAGCATTTATTGTTTCTAGACTTTTTGATGATGGCCATTCTGACTGGTGTGAGATGATATCTCATTGTAGTTTTGATTTGCATTTCTCTAATGATTAATGATGTTGAACATTCTTTCATGTGTTTGCTGGCAGTCTGTATATCTTCTTTGGAGAAATGTCTATTTAGGTCTTCTGCCCATTTTTGGATTGGGTTGTTTGTTTTTTTGTTATTGAGCTGCATGAGCTGCTTATAAATTTTGGAGATTAATCCTTTGTCAGTTGCTTCATTTGCAAATATTTTCTCCCATTCTGAGGGTTGTCTTTTGGTCTTGTTTATGGTTTCCTTTGCTGTGCAAAAGCTTTGCAGCTTCATTAGGTCCCATTTGTTTATTTTTGTTTTTATTTCCATTTCTCGAGGAAGTGGGTCAAAAAGTATCTTGCTGTGATTTATGTCACAGAGTGTTCTGCCTATGTTTTCCTCTAAGAGTTTGATAGTTTCTGGCCTTACATTTAGGTCTTTAATCCATTTTGAGCTTATTTTTATGTATGGTGTTAGGGAGTGATCTAATCTCATACTTTTACATGTACCTGTCCAGTTTTCCCAGCACCACTTATTGAAGAGGCTGTCCTTTCTCCACTGTACATTCCTGCCTCCTTTATCAAAGATAAGGTGACCATATGTGCATGGGTTTATCTCTGGGCTTTCTATCCTGTTCCATTGATCTATCTTTCTGTTTTTGTGCCAGCACCATACTGTCTTGATTACTGTAGCTTTGTAGTATAGTCTGAAGTCAGGGAGCCTGATTCTTCCAGCTCCGTTTTTCGTTCTTAAGATAGCTTTGGCTATTTGGGGTCTTTTGTGTTTCCATACAAATTGCAAAATGTTTTCTTCTAGTTCTGTGAGAAATGCCACTGGTAGTTTGATAGGGATTGCATTGAATCTGTAGATTGCTTTGGGTAGTAAGAGTCATTTTCACAATGTTGATTCTTCCAATCCACGAACATGGTATATCTCTCCATCTGTTGGTGTCATCTTTAATTTCTTTCATCAGTGTCATAGTTTTCTGCATACAGGTCTTTTGTCTCCTTAGGTAGGTTTATTCCTAGATATTTTATTCTTCTGGTTGCAGTGGTAAATGGGAGTGTTTTCTTGATTTCACTTTCAGATTTTTTATCATTAGTGTATAGGAATGCCAGAGATTTCTGTGCATTAATTTTGTATCCTGCTACTTTACCAAATTCATTGATTAGCTCTAGTAGTTTTCTGGTAGCATCTTTAGGATTCTCTATGTATACTATCATGTCATCTGCAAAGAGTGACAGCTTTACTTCTTCTTTTCTGATTTGGATTCCTTTTATTTCCTTTTCTTCTCTGATTGCTGTGGCTAAAAATTCCAAAACTATGTTGAATAAGAGTGGTGAGAGTGGGCAACCTTGTCTTGTTCCTGATCTTAGTGGAAATGCTTTCAGTTTTTCACCATTGAGCACGACGTTGGCTGTGGGTTTGTCATATATGGCCTTTATTATGTTGAGGAAAGTTCCCTCTATGCCTACTTTCTGCAGGGTATTTTTATCATAAATGGATGTTGAATTTTGTTGAAAGCTTTCTCTGCATCTATTGAGATGATCATATGGTTTTTCTCCTTCAATTTATTAATATGGTGTATCATGTTGATTGATTTGCGTATATTGAAGAATCCTTGCATTCCTGGAATAAACCCCACTTGATCATGGTGTATGATCCTTTTAATGTGCTGTTGGATTCTGTTTGCTAGTATTTTGTTGAGGATTTTTGCATCTATGTTCATCAGTGATATTGGCCTGTAGTTTTCTTTCTTTGTTACATCCTTGTCTGGTTTTGGTATCAAGGTGATGGTGGCCTGTGGAATGAGTTTGGGAGTGGTCCTCCCTCTGCTATATTTTGGAAGAGTTTGAGAAGGATAGGTGCTAGCTCTTCTCTAAATGTTTGATAGAATTCGCCTGTGAAGCCATCTGGTCCTGGGCCTTTGTTTGTTCGAAGATTTTTAATCACAGTTTCAATTTCAGTGCTTGTGATTGGTCTGTTCATATTTTCTATTTCTTCCTGATTCAGTCTTGGCAGGTTGTGCATTTCTAAGAATTTGTCCATTTGTTCCAGATTGTCCATTTTATTGGCATAGAGTTGCTTGTAGTAATCTCTCATGATCTTTTGTGTTCCTGCAGTGTCAGTTTGTTACTTCTCATTTTTCATTTCTAATTCTATTGATTTGAGTCTTCTCCCTTTTTTTCTTGATGAGTCTGGCTAATTGTTTATCTATTTTGTTTATCTTCTCAAAGAACCAGCTTTTAGTTTTATTGATCTTTGCTATTGTTTCCTTCATTTCTTTTTTATTTATTTCTGATATGAGTTTTATGATTTCTGCTAACTTTGGGTTTTTTTTTTTGTTCTTCTTTCTCTAATAGCTTTAGGTGCAAGGTTAGGTTGTTTATTCGAGATGTTTCCTGTTTCTTAAGGTAGGGTTGTATTGCTATAAACTTCCCTCTTAGAACTGCTTTTGCTGCATCCCATAAGTTTTGGGTCGTCGTGTCTCCATTGTCATTTGTTTCTAGGTATTTTTTTATTTCCTCTTTGATTTCTTCAGTGATCACTTCGTAATTAATTAGTGTATTGTTTACCCTCCATGTGTTTGTATTTTTTACAGATCTTTTCCTGTAATTGATATCTAGTCTCATAGCATTGTGGTCGGAAAAGATACTTGATACAATTTCAATTTTCTTAAATTTACCTGGGATTTATTTGTGACCCAAGATATGATCTATCCTGGAGAATGTTCCATGAGCACTTGAGAAAAATGTGTATTCTGTTGTTTTTGGATGGAATGTCCTATAAATATCAATTAAGTCCATCTTGTTTAATGTATCATTTAAAGCTTGTGTTTCCTTATTTATTTTCATTTTGGATTATCTGTCCATTGGTGAAAGTGGGGTGTTAAATTCCCCTACTATGAATGTGTTACTGTCGATTTCCCCTTTTATGGCTGTTAGTATTTGCCTTATGTATTGAGGTGCTCCTATGCTGGGTGCATAAATATTTACAATTGTTATATCTTCTTCTTGGATTGATCCCTTGATCATTATGTAGTGTCCTTCTTTGTCTCTTCTTATAGTCTTTATTTTAAAGTCTATTTTGTCTGATATGAGAATTGCTACTCCAGCTTTCTTTTGGTTTCCATGTGCATGGAATATCTTTTTCCATCCCCTTACTTTCAGTCTGTCTGTGTCTCTAGGTCTGAAGTGGGTCTCTTGTATACAGCATATATATAGGTCTTGTTTTGTATCCATTCAGCCAATCTGTGTCTTTTGGTGGGAGCATTTAGTCCATTTACATTTAAGGTAATTATTGATATGTATGTTCCTATCCCCATTTTCTTAATTGTTTTGGGTTCGTTATTGTAGGTCTTTTCCTTCTCTTGTGTTTCTTGCCTAGAGAAGTTCCTTTAGTATTTGTTGTAAAGCTGGTTTGGTGGTGCTGAACTCTCTCAGCTTTTGCTTGTCTGTAAAGGTTTTAATTTCTCCATCAAATGTGAATGAGATTCCTGCTGGGTATAGTAATCTTGGTTGCAGTTTTTTCTCCTTCATCACTTTAAATATGTCCTGCCATTCCCTTCTGGTTTGCAGTTTCTGCTGAAAGATCAGCGGTTAACCTTATGGGGATTCCCTTGTGTGTTATTTGTTGTTTTTCCCTTGCTGCTTTTAATATGTTTTCTTTGTATTTAATTTTTGACCATTTGATTAATATGTGTCTTGGCATCTTTCTCCTTGAGTTTATCCTGTATGGGACTCTCTGTGCTTCCTGGACTTGATTAACTATTTCCTTTTCCATATTAGGGGAGTTTTCAACTATAATCTCTTCAAGTATTTTCTCAGTCCCTTTCTTTTTTTCTTATTCTTCTGGAACCCCTATAATTCGAATGTTGGTGCATTTAATGTTGTCCCAGAGGTCTCTGAGACTGTCCTTAGTTCTTTTCATTCTTTTTTCTTTATTCTGCTCTGCAGTAGTTATTTCCACTATTTTATCTTCCAGGTCACTTATCTGTTGTTCTGCCTCAGTTATTCTGCTATTGATCCCATCTAGAGTATTTTTAATTTCATTTATTGTGTTGTTCATCGTTGCTTGTTTCATCTTTAGTTCTTCTATGTCCTTGTTAAATGTTTCTTGCATTTTCTCCAGTCTATTTCCAAGATTTTGGATCATCTTTACTATCATTATTCTGAATTCTTTTTCAGGTAGACTGCCTATTTCCTCTTCATTTGTTAGGTCTGGTGGGTTTTTATCTTGCTCCTTCAACTGCTGTGTGTTTTTCTGTCTTCTCATTTTGCTTATCTTACTGTGTTTGGGATCTCCTTTTTGCAGGCTGCAGGTTCGTAGGTCCCGTTGTTTTTGGTGTCTGTCCCCAGTGGCTAAGGTTGGTTCAGTGCGTTGTGTAGGCTTCCTGGTGGAGGGGACTAGTGCCTGTGTTCTGGTGGATGAGGCTGGATCTTGTCTTTCTGGTGGGCAAGTCCACATCTGTTGGTGTGTTTTGGGGTGTCTGTGGACTTATTATGATTTTAGGCAGCCTCTCTGCTAATAGGTGGGGTTGTGTTCCTGTCTTGCTAGTTGTTTGGCATAGGGTGTCCAGCACTGTAGCTTGCTGGTCGTTGAGTGAAGCTGGGTGCTGGTGTTGAGATGGAGATCTCTGGGAGATTTTCGCCATTTGATATTATGTGCAGTTGGGAGGTCTCTTGTGGATCAGTGTCCTGAAGTTGGCTCTCCCACCTCAGAGGCATAGCACTGACTCCTGGCTGCAGCACCAAGAGCCTTTCATCCACACGGCTCAGAATAAAAGGGATAAAAAGTAGAAAGAAAAAATTAGTGGAAGTAGAAAGAAAGAAGGAAAGAAAGGAGGGAGGGAGGGAGAGAGGGAGCGAGGAAGGAATGAAGGAAGGAGGGAAGGAAGGAAAAAAGGAAAGAAAGAAGATAAAGTAAAATAAAATAAAGTAAGATAAAATAAAATAATTGAAATAAAAAATAATTATTAAGAAAAAAATTAAAACAAAAAAAAAGAAAAACAAAAAAACCCAGATAGAACCCTAGGACAAATGGTGGAAGCAAAGCTATACAGACAAAATCTCACACAGAAGCATACACATACACACTCACAAAAAGGGGAAAAAAGAATAAATCTTGCTCTCTCAAAGTCCACCTCCTCAATTTGGGATGATTCGTTGTCTATTCATGTATTGCACAGATGCAGGGTCCATCAAGTTGATTGTGGAGCTTTAATCGGCTACTTCTGAGGCTGCTGGGAGAGATTTCCCTTTCTCTTTGTTCTCACAGCTCCCGGGGCTCAGCTTTGGATTTGGCCCCGCCTCTGCGTGTAGGTCGCAGGAGGGCGTCTGTTTTTCCGCTCAGACAGGACGGGGTTAAAGGAGCAGCTGCTTCGGCTCTGGCTCACTCAGGCCTGGAGGGGGGAGGGGCACGGAGTTCAGGGCGGGCCTGCGGCGGCAGAGGCCGGCAGGACATTGTACCAGCTTGAGGCGCGCCGTGCGTTCTGCCGGGTAAGTTGTCCCTGGATCCCGGGACCCTGGCAGTGGCGGGCTGCACAGGCTCCCCAGGAAGTGGGGTGTGGAGAGTGACCTGTGCTCGCACACAGGCTTCTTGGTGGCGGCTGCAATAGCCTTAGTGTCTCATGCCTGTCTCTGGGGTCCGCGCTTTTAGCCGCGGCTCGCGCCCGTCTCCGGAGCTCCTTTAAGCAGCGCTCTTAATCCCCTCTCCTCGCGCACCAGGAAACAAAGAAGGAAGAAAAAGTCTCTTGCCTCTTCGGGAGGTCCAGACTTTTCCCCGGACTCCCTCCCGGCTAGCCGTGGCGCACTAACCCCCTGCAGGCTGTGTTCATGCCGCCAACCCCAGTCCTCTCGCTCCGCTCCGACCGAAGCCCGAGCCTCAACTCCCAGCCCCGCCCGCCCTGGCGGGTGAGCAGACAAGCCTCTGGGGCTGGTGAGTGCCGGTCGGCACCGATCCTCTGTGCGAGAATCTCTCCGCTTTGCCCTCCGCACCCCTGTTGCTGTGCTCTCCGCCGCGGCTCCGCAGCTCCCCGCTCCGCTACCCACAGTCTCCGCCCGCGAAGGGTCTTCCTAGTGTGTGGAAATCTTTCCTCCTTCACAGCTCCCGTCCCTATCCTTTTGTCTCTGTTTATTCTTTTTTCTTTTGCCCTACTCACGTATGTGGGGAGTTTATCGCCTTTTGGGAGGTCTGAGGTCTTCTGCCAGCGTTCAGTAGGTGTTCTGTAGGAGTTGTTCCACGTGTAGATGTATTTGTGGTGTATCTGTGGGGAGGAAGGTGATCTCCGTGTCTTACTCTTCCGCCATCTTCCCGGAACTCCGAAGGTCTACTTCTGTAGTCCAACCTTCTTTTGACAAAGGCTTTTCATCTACAATAATCCTGCCTAATGAGTATCTAGTCTCTCTATTTTTAGGCCTCACTGTGTTCATCGTTATGATTAGGGGAGCTGATCTTCAGTTTGAATCAGGTCCCAGGGTGAGAATGGGAGGGTTGAGAGAGAAGAGGCCAGGACTCTGAAGTCTAAATGTACTAACATTACATCTAGCAGAGGCCAAGCTCTAGATATATGGTATGAATAAGAACCCTTGGGGGAATTAAACTCCATACATTCCCTCCTTCTTTACAGGTCTGGCCAATAGTGAGGGAAAGTTCTGAGACCTTGAGACACTTGGAGTTTGATCTGGAGCTGCGAGCAGGTACCTCAACGTTTTTAAAGGAAGATGAATTCAGCATGTCAAGTGAGTTCTCTTCATACTTGAGCTGAGTATTATTCCATGGTTGAGCAGCCTTCTTCCTTGCTTCAGGCTTTCTCTTCTTCCTATCCCTCCCTTCCCCTCCCCACTACCTTTTTTTTCTTTTTTTAATAGCATGCAAATTTCAAGGGTGTGCAGTTGGGTCTGGCTGAAATCAGCTGAGTGTTTACAGGGTTTATCCAAGGAAGAGCCCTTGGGTCATTGTCATGGCAATTTTGATAATCCTGGCTGTCCAGGGCAATCTAATTGTGCCTCCCACTCTCCAGCCTCAGTCACTTCTTGGGACAAATAGGGCTTGCCTACCCCTTTTGGGGTCATATATGTGGAAAAAAAAAAAGAAAAAAAAAGAGTTCTCAAAATCTCAGTTATTAAAAACCCTGGACAAAAAACTTCTATCAAAAAGTTCATCTGGAGTGAGAAAAGGACTGCAAACCCTGGGCGAGTCACTAATGTGACTAGACAAATAGGCCATTTCTGCACAGCTACATTGCTTCTTCATTCTCTGTCAACACGTCTATACACCCTCTCCAATCCATCCTCTCACTGCTGTACTCAGATCTGGAATATGAATTCCTTAAGGCCAGGGATCTTTTCTAATTCATCCTCATGTCTCCAGTGCCTAGCACTATGCCTAGGCACTTAATAGGAATTTAATAATGTTTGCTGGATGAATGAAGAAGTGAGCATAAGACGGCAGAGGGATGTGTAAGGCAACTCCTGCTAGACAGATATTGGATGAAGGTAGGAGTGAGTGGTATGAAGGGACAGGGGCTTTCAGTCCAGTTGCCAGGACAAAATATAGAAGGGTGTGAAGCTGGTAGGGTATAATGAGGATGCCACACCTGAGTGGCAAGGCCTTAGCCAAGGCTCTTGAGCATGGAATGGAAACCATGAAGATCAATGCCAAGAAAAGTAAACCTGGTGTCAAAATGTGTGGAGAACTGGAGTTGGAAAGAACTTGGAGGCAGAGAGACCAGCTAGGAGTGAGTGTGAGCCTGTCTCTTTGAAAAAGTACAGAGTGGAGAAAGCAGTGCTCGGGGAGCCTGGGAGACCTGTTATTCCAGGTCCATTCATCTGGCCAGGAGCACAGCCAGGAGAGAAACTCAAATGCCTGAAGAGTTGGGCACCAAGTTAAACATGAATGTTCATAGCAGCATTATTCATAATAGCTAAAAAGTGGAAACAACCCAAATATCCATCAACTGATGAGTAGATGAACAGCATCTGGTATATCTATATAATGGAATATCATTTGGCAGTAAAAAGGAATGAAGTACCAGAACATGCTACAGTGTGAACCTTGAACACATTGTGCTGAGTGAGAGAACCCAGTCACAAAAGGTCATTTATATAAAATGTTCAGAATAGGCAAATCGATAGAGACAGAAAATTGATTAGTAGTTGCCAGGGCCTGGGGGAGGGAGGAGTGGGGAGTGATTGCCAATGTATGCGAGGTTTCTTTTTGAAGTGATGAAAATGTTCTAAAATTAAATATTGGTGATGGTTGTATTTGTGAATATACTAAAGCACATCAAATTATATACTTTAAAAGGCTGAATTGTATGGTATGTGAATTATGTCTCAACAGAGCTGTTATTAAAAAACAGAAGAGTCAACCACCTGACCTAAAGCTTTAAGGGTCTCCTGGGCTCTGGAGGAGAGGATGCAGAGAATAAGAATTAGCAATAGACCCTTAAAGCAGGTTGTTCATGTTAGTAATTAATTGTGTGTGTGCAAACCAATTCACAAGTCTGCAAATGGCCATCTCCTTTTTCTTCCCATTTATTCCAAATGTGGGCTGGTACAGATGTAGCTTAGGTGGGGTTCACCTGTGCGGAGTGCTCAAGTCCCCCCAGCTCCTGCTAGCTGCCCCCAAGTGAAGGAGCCCCAGGGCTCCCCTGGGCTCTTGCCCCATGTGGCTCAGAGATCTTTGTAAAGCCTCTCCTTCAGGTTTCACCTGCACTCAGTTTCTGCTGGAGGACAATTTTAAGTGATAGAAACTGTTTTGTTTTCAAGATGGCCCCTTTGACCCATGGTTCTTAAATCAAATTGTGAGCCCTTATACCATTAGAATGAGAGGCTTCCCTGGAAGCTACTAGGACTGTGCCCATAAACCAGCTCTCCCAGGTGTTCCCTGGTGGTCTAGTGGTTAGGGTTCTGGGCTTTCTCTGCCGGGGCCCAGGTTCAATCCCTGGTTGGGGAACTGAGATCCTGCAAGCCATGCAGTGGGACAGATTGAGAGTTTGGGATTGACATATACATACTACTGTATTTAAAATAGATAAGCCACAAGGACTTGCCGTATAGCACAGGGAACTTTGCTCAATATTCTGTAATAACCTAAACTGGAAAAGAATTTGAAAAAAGAATAGATACATGTATATGTATAACTGAATCACTTTGCTGTACACCTGAAACTAACACAACATTGTTAATCAACTATGCTGCAACGTAAAATAAAAATTAAAAAAAAAAAAAAAAACCACAGCTCTCCAGAAAAGAGGTTAAGTAGCAAATGGCAGAGCCAGGGCTAGAGCCTCTGTCACTTGGATTCCAAAGCAGGTGCTTTTAATCACTGCACTGCCCCACTCACTCCTAAAACCCTCACAGGAACTCAAAAGACCCCCAGCTGTAAGATCTTCAGAAAGGAAATGGCCCAAGCAAAGAGGCATCTTGGACTAAGTAAGACAAGAAAATGGGTATCATTTTAACCTCCACTATGGTTGATTTCAAACTACCAATGTGATGTCATTGAACATAGAGTAGGGAAGGGAGGAAAAGAATTGGCTGGTTTTTTTTTTTTTTTTTTTTTTTTTTTTGCAGCCGCACAAGGTGGCATGCGGGATCTTGGTTCCCGAACCAGGGATCAAACCCACGCCCCCTGCATTGGGAGCATGGAGTCTTAACCACTGAACCGCCAGGGAAGTCCCCAGGATTGGCTCTCGAGAGGTGCAATGAGCCTGCTGCAGCACACCATCGCACTCAGGTCTTTTGGGCAAGTACACCCTGGTGGCTCTTTCACCAGCTCTTCAGACACATTTAGATGGGTTTATCCTAGGGTATTCAGAACACATGAAAGGTTTCCACATTTTTCCCCATATCCACTTGTTTGATACTTGTGCAGGCACACAGGACAGGGATGAAATATTAGTGAGGAAGGGATATACAGGTTTGATGTGAACAAATTCCATAGCAAACTACTGATAGAGGTGAGATTAAATTCCAGATTTCGGATGGAGCCAAGTTGGTTTGCTATCCTGTTGGTTTTGGAAAGCCTATGATTATGTAGGATGGATCCATATAAATTTATATGGGGCTTAAATGTAAAATGGTGGACTTCTTTTTGCATATTTTATCTAGTTCCCAGTCTTCAATCTGGAGGAGAAACCTAACCTTTAGCATGCTATCCTCAATCACTTTTCTTAGGTTTCCGTCCTCAGTTTTGCATTTTTCTTAAATTAAAACCATCATCACAATCTAATTTTAGAACATTTTCGACAAGCCCCCAGAAGAAACTCTGTACGCATTAATAGTCGCTCTTTATCCTTGCTCCCTCGCCACACTGTTCTGACCCATTTCCAGGCACTGATCTACTTTCTGTTTCTGTGGATTTGCTTATTCTGGACATTGCAGGTAAATGGAATCATATAATATGTGGTTTCAGTGTGTCTGGCTTCTTTCATTTAGCATAATGTTTTCAAGTTTCCTCTGGGTCATAGCATCTATCGGCACTTTATTCTCTTTAATTGCCAAATCATATTATGTTGTATGGGCATACCACATTTTGTTTATCTGTTTATAATCTGATGGACATTTGGCTTGTTTCCACTTTTTGACTACTATGAATAATGCTACTATGAACATTTGCGTACAAGTTTTTGTGTGGGCATCAGTATTTCTCTTGTGTACGTATCTTGTAGTGGATTTGCTGGGTTATACGGTAATTATATGCTTTAACCTTTTGAAGAATTGCTAACCATTTTTCCATCATGGTTGCACCATTTTACAGTCCCAATTTTACCAATACTGTATAAGGGCTCCAGTTTCTCCATATCTTCACCAACACCTGTTATTATCTCTCTTTTTGATCATAGCCATCCTAGTGCATGTGAAGTGGCATCTCATTGTGGTTTTAGTTTACGTTTCACTAACGATTGATGAAGTTGAGCTCCTTTTTATGTGATTATTGATATCTTTTTTGGAGAAGTATCTGTTCAAATTCTTTGCCCATTTACAATTTGGATTGTCTTTTTATTGGTGAGTTGTAAGCGTTCTGGATATATCATATATATATTGTCAGATATATTTCTTGCAAATATTTTCTCCCATTTTCTGGGATATCTTTTCACTTTCTTGATTGTATCATTTGATGCACAAATGTTTTTAATTTTGATGAAGTCCAACTTATTTGTATATTTTTCGTTGCTTCTGTTTTTGGTGCCTTATTTAAGATATTTAAGTATAACCCAAGGTCATGAAGATTTATTCCTATATTTTCTCCTGGGAGTTTTGCATTTTTAGCTCCTACATATAGGTTTATGATCCATTTTGAGTCAGTTTTTGTTGATGGTGTGAAGTAGTGATCCAAGTTGGATATCCAGTCATCCTAGCACTATTTCTTGAAGGACTGTTCTTTCTCCATTGAATTGTCTTGGCATGCTTGTCTAAAATCACTTGACCATAAATGTGATAGTTTATTTTTGGATTCTCAGTTCTGTTCCACTGATCTATATCTCTGTCCTTATGCCAGTACCACCCTGTCTTGATTACTTTGTAATAAGTTTTGTAATTATTTTATCATGAAAAGGCATTGGATTTTGTCAAATACTTTTCTGCATCTGTTGAAATGATCATGTGGTTTTTAATACTTTATTATATTAATAAGGAGGTTAAACCAACCCTGCAACTCCCTTTTGCTTTTAATTAAGACCATGAAAAAGTTGGAAAAGGCTGGCTGCTGTCTTCTGTTGCTGTGGGAGATTTTGCTTTTGAACTAGGCTCAGCCTAGTGACTATGTATATGACTAAAGGTGACTATGTATAATTATCTTGCTAAGCCTAGCCCTGGGATTCATTCCCAGGAGAAACTGGGAACTGTTAGCTATGTATCCTTTGGGGATGTTATGCAATGAATGTTTGTGTCCCCCCCGACATCCATATGTTGAAATCCTAACCCCAATGTGATGGTATTGGGTAGGTGGCCATGTCTTGAAGGTGGAGCTCTCATTATTGGAATTAGTGCCCTTATAAAAGAAACTCCAGAGAGCTCTCTTGCCTTTTTTTCATCATTTGAGGACAGAAACAGAAGATGGCCATGTGTAAACCAGGAAGTAGGCCCTCACCAAACGCTGAATCTGCAGAGTCTTGATCTTGAACTTCCCAGCTTTCAGAACTGTGAGAAATAAATGTTTGTTGTTTAAGCCATCCAGTCTATAGTATTTTTTGTTATAGCAGCCCAAAGGGACTAAGACAGGGGGCAATGAGATGGATAGTTGTCTTATCCAAAGGGTAAGAAATAGGGCTGACAGGGCCAGATCCAGGGCATGGTCAAAGGTGTTAGAACTGGGAAATCATAAATGGCCTGAGGCTCATGGTTGGACATGAGTGGGATTCACAGGCGGGTGCACAGACATATGTCTTGGGCAGGGACCAGAGTGGAAAGGAGAACAGGAAAACTGGAGTGGGGGACAGTTGATGAGGTAAGAAAAGATAGAATCTGAGGCAATGTTGTTTTACAGCTTCCATACCGTCTCACCTGGGACCGATCATCTCTCTAGGCCTTCAGCATGTTGTGGTCCCAGCCTCTCATCTAGAGTGGTCCTGGACTTCTCTCAATACCATGCTCCCAGCCACTGCGGCTTTCTCAGTCCCTGAACACTCCCTGCTGCTTTCTTCTGGCCTCTGGACTGGTTTGTGGCTCAGTCAAGGACTGGGCGGGTAGAGGCTACTTTTTCTAAGGCCTCAGGTTGTTGATGGTCAAAGCCCTCTGGGTCCCAGGAGCTGGTCCTGCTACCTGGTGCTCAGCATGACTGTGGATAGATTTAGGGTGGCATCCACTTTATTGTATTAATTTCGTCCAAGGTAGCTCTTGGTCTGGGACATTTCCTTTCTGAAGGTCTTATGCCAGGGATCTTGTGACCTAATGTGAATGTTTCATGAGAGAGTAAGGCAGTCCAGTGATTAAGAGCACTGTCTTTGGAGTCAGAGAGACAGACAAGAGCTCTGCCATCTGCTACTTACTTAATCTAAGTCTCAGTTTCCTTATCTGCCAAATTGCAATACTGTGAGTACCTACTTCTTAAGTTTTATCTGAGATGTATACGTAGTTTGTAAACATGAGTGTTCAACAGCAAATGTTGCTATAATTAATGATAATTATGATGGCACAAATGCTCTGGCTTCTTCACTCCCCCCTAATGATTATCTGACATAGGATCTAGTGCATTTTGGAGGGTATAGTTAGTGGCTTTTGAACCTAGAGATAAGAGTAGAAAAACAAAAAAAGAATAGAAAAAATTTTTGACAAGTTTGTGTGGACATGCATGGAAAAATGAGCTCCTGCATTTGCATTTGATTTAGTTTCTCCAGTGGAAAAAATGCTAATGAGTATCATTAAATGGCTGTGCTTAATCCTGTAATTGAAGAGAGAGAAGAAGTCATTAGCAAGTTGATTATTATTATTAATATTCAAGGTAATCAGGCTCATTTGTAGAGGCTGATTAAAAGTGAATATCCAAATGAACACACTGGGTTTAAATTAATGAAAGTTGGAGCCCCAAGTATTTAAGACCATAATCTGTGGTACCACAGTAAGATTAAAGCGACTAAGTTATTGGCAATATTTGCACAGGAACACGTGTATTTTTTCTTTGCCTCTCTAAATAAAAATGAGGAGTAGATATTTCCAGGTCTGATCCTTTAATTAAACCTTTTCATTTTTCTCATTCAGATATTAATAGTTTCATTCAACAACTTCTGTTCATTCTCTGACGGTCACATGGACTTTTACAAATTCTGACAAGACCTGATAGAAAGTGCCTCAGTGGAGACTTTTTTGAATCAGCTCACCATCAGTCATTCTTTATCGACTTACACATTTACATGAGATTAAACACTCAGCACCAACGTACACATTAGACGGCAGATCCTGGCAGGATACTGGGGCTCTTGACACGAGAATATTGCCTAATTTTTGGTCATGCTGCCCTTCAGTCACCTGCTAAGACATTGAACCATTTAGTGCTGGCATGTGTTGCTTTAGGAAAGATGTGTTTTCCAGAAAATGAAATGTTTGCAAGTTAAATTCTATTTTAAGTGTTATAAGGTAGCTCTCCTCTTAAATTATTTGGTGCATCTTTTAGAAAGAGCTGTCAGGTATCCCCTACTTCTTATGCCTTCAGTCGTTCCCTTTCTCCTACTTCTTTTCTGCCTAGGAAGGTGCTCAGATGACTCCAGTATCCCCAAATCCTTCCTCTCAGCCCCTGGCAACCACCAATCAACCCTCTGTTTCTATGAGTTCAGTTTTTCTTAAATTCCATATAAGTGCTATCATGTAGTATATATCTTTCTCTGTCTGACTTATTTCATTTAGCAGAAAGCCCTCAAGGTCCAACCATATTGTCACAATGGCAGAATTTCCTTCTTTTTATGGCTGAAACATATTCCATATATATATGCATAGATATATGTTTCCATATCTTGTTTCCATGTCTTGCCTGTTGTAAATGATGCTGCAGTGAACGTGGGGATGCAGATATCTCTTTGAGATAGTGATTTCATTTCCTTTGGATATATTCAGAAGTGGAATTGCCGGATCAAATGTAGTTCTCTTTTTAATATTTTGAGGAACCTCCATGCTGTTTTCCATAATGGCTGTATCAATTTACATTCCCACCAGTAGTGCACAAGGGTTCCCTTTTTTTCACATCCTTGCCAGCATTTGTTATCTCTTGTCTTTTTGATCATAGCCATTTTAACAGGTATGAAATGATATCTCATTTTGGTTTTGATTTGCATTTCCCTGATGATTAGTGATGTTGAGCACCTTTTCATGTGCCTGTTGGCCTTTTGTATGTCTTCTTGGGAAAAATGTCTACTCAGTTCCTCTGCCCATATTTTATTTGAATTATTTGGTTTTTTTGCTGTAAGTTATGTGAGTTCCTTGTATATTTTGGATATTAACCCCATATCAGATATATGATTTGCAAATGTTTTCTCCCATTCAGTAGGTTGCCTTTGCATTTTGTTGACTGTTCCTTTTGCTGTGCAGAAACTTTGTACTTTGATGTTGTCCCACTTGTTTATTTTTGCTTTGTTGCTTGTGCTTTTGGTGTCATATCCAAATATTGCCAAGACCAATATCAAGGAGCCTCTTCCCTATGTTATCTTCTAGGAGTTTTATGGTTTCAGCTCTTAGATTTAAGTTTTTACCTTATTTGGAGTTAATTTTTGTGAGTGCTGTAAGTAGGGCTCCAGGCCATAGTGTTTCCTTGCTATACTTTACTCCAAGCATCTAATACCCTCTTTCTTTTCTCATTTCTACCAGCTTTGTGACTCTAGGCAAGTCATGTAAACATTCTCAGCCTCATCTCAACTGTATAATGAACATTATATTAATGTTCTCCTGGATAATTGTGAGGATTAAATATATTAGTCCTACATAAATATATGTATAACATGTCTAGCATAGCACCAAACGTATAGTACACACTCAATAATTGTTATTTCCTTCCCATTTTTCTCCCTTCAAAAACTTGCTTTCAAAACAAGGCACTAAAGACTAATAAGACTGTTTAATGAGTTACCATTCTTTGCGGTATTTGCACTTTATTCTAGATAATTAGCTCAATCATTTACTCCTTTATTCCATATCAATGGATTTTTTTTGGGGGGGGGATGCTGTGTGTATTCCAGAAGCTATGTTAATGTTAGCAGTTAAAAATTAAGCAACAAAATATTAGGAGTCTGTTCTTGAAATTTTACCTAGTTGGTTTGAACCTAAACACACAGACCTGGTAAGATACTTGAGTCATCTTAGTAGTATGTTAAAGCTCACATTATCAGGGTCTCTTTCCTCTCTGAAAATGTCACTCTCAGTGGGACGCCTAGAAATGGTCACCAGAGTTGAGCACTTTATCACCTCTGAAGGCAAGGGCAGAAAGAGAGAGACACAGGAAAGGCAGCACACCAAACACCAGTCTTCCCAACTGTTGCTGTTTTGTCTTAAGAAGCCTCTGTTTTTGTAGCAGACCTGTCTGACAGAGGTGCATTTGGCATCATTCTCTAAGGATCCTAGACCTCATGATAAAATGATGTAGAATATCCTGTAGTGAGAGGCGCTGTGATGAGTCAGAGATTTCCTTGGGGCTACTTTAGCCATAACAGAGATAGGACCGTATGCAGAACCAGGGGAATTTGGGAGACAAGACATTGAAGGGCTGGGGCTGTATGAAGGGTATGGATGATTAGAGCAGGGACACTTCTGTGTTTCTTAGTACTTTTTTTTTTTTGCGGTACGCGGGCTTCTCACTGCTGTGGCCTCTCCCGTTGCGGAGCACAAGCTCTGGACGCGCAGGCTCAGAGGCCGTGGCTCACGGGCCCAGCCGCTCCGTGGCACGTGGGATCTTCCCGGACCGGGGCACGAACTCGTGTCCCCTGCATCGGCAGGCGGACTCTCAACCACTGCGCCACCAGGGAAGCCCTCTTAGTACTTTTTAATCCAGAGAGCTAAAGCAGCCTCTCAACTTGCCTGTGAAGAGAAGAACTGGCATAATTTCTACCCACTTTACAGGCGAGGAACTGAGAAGCACAGAGAGATTCAAGGCATCTCTTACCTGGCTCCAGCTTACCTATTCCTTTTTATCTTCAATACCTTAGTATCACCTTCTGCAGCCATCACACCACTTTTTAAAAAAATCATTCCCCAATTATACCAGGTTCCCCTCCCAACTCTGGTGTAGGGGAGAGCGGTGTACTGATCCCATTTTACAGGTGAGAAAACAGGAGCTCAGATAGCTTAAATGACTTGCCTGAGCTCACCTGCTTAGTCATGGCACAGTTGGGACAAATTTAGGCCTCCTGACTGACAGTCCATTTCCTTGGCCTCCCTGCCCTTCAAAATGTAGGCAAGCAGAGGTCCTAGGAAGTCTCCTCAGGGCATGCTGAATCTCTACTCCTGGGACCACAGAGCAGGTGGAAGAAGAAAGGAAGCATTACATGACCATCCGGCTCCATTTATTCCTTTTCCGTGGATTCTCCTGGCAACTTAATCACTTCCCAGAGTCAGCCTTTAGTGATGGTTGTAAAAACACAGTTTAGCACACAACACCCTGAACTGTAAACTCTGGTAAATAGGATCAGGGGGAGATTTAAGTGGAAGGGACAACTGCTATAAAGACTTAACAGGAATTCATTAGGCTCCGCAGATAAAACAGATAAAAGATCCATAACCGCACGCAGGAAGTGAAAGGAAAATTCCTAAATCATTAAGAGGCAGTGAGGTCTTGCCACAGGTCATTAATCAGATCATCCTCAGGGGCGCTGGCTCAAGTATCCAAAGGACCCCGGAGCAGGGAGGCTCCTTTGCCCACCACTTTAGATGGGAGCAGTGTCCTACTGGCAGGCATGGTTGTGTCAGACATCTAATGTCACCTGCGGGATGCCACCATTTCTCTTTGGACCATTTCTTTCTGTCTCTATATTCCTATTATCTGCTTCTTGCTCTTCCGTCCTTTGTTGCTTTGATTTCTCCTGCTTTCCCTCCAGCATCCCTGTTCGTTTTCTTCTTTCTCCACCCACCTCTGCCCTTACCAGCTCTTCTGCACCTTCTCTCCCTGTTTTTATATTTCCCACCCTCCTCAGACTCTGTCAGTGTACTTGCCTTTCTCTTCTTCTTCACCCTCATCTCCCACTGCATACTCTTCCTGGAGGATTCAGCAGTCTTCACCGTCTGCTGTGCGCAGGCTAGGGGCGGAGGTGGATCCACCAGATACTCTTCTCCGTCTTCCTCATTTACATTTCTTTCAGCACTTTTGTGTGACTGGGAGGTCCAGGGGGCTAGAGTATAACATAACCAGTTAATTTGGTCCTAAATTGTTTGCTTTTATCACCAGATCAGATGTCCTCGGATTTCTTTGTAAAAACCAAAGAAAAGTAGGCTGAACAATACCTCACCGTTTCTTTGGAAATTTAAAGGGACACAATTGAAAAGAATAGTAACTGTTATGAAATGTGCGGTGCCTCTTTCTTACCTCACGCTAAAGAGCCAGATTTTTCTGAAGAGGTTGGTATGGCTTTCCATCCTCCTGTTCTCCGACCTTCCCTCAGTAGAGATATAACAGATTCTCAGGAATTGAGCAGTATTTTATTGCAATTTTTTAACAGTTTTTGAAGTAATTGCTTGTAAGTGGAAATGCAGAACTAAAGAACTTTGGAGCAACACGGTGTCACTTTCCATCAATCAAAAAGGAGGGAGAGTAGGTGGTGTTACGTGACAGGGGGAACTGCTCAGAGAACAAACTCGTGTGTGTGTGTGTTTCTGCAGCATCTTGAAGATCCATTCCAGTCTCATAAGTTTTCTAAACTTGCTGGTGAGCTTGTGGGGTGACCAATATCTGTGCTCCCTTGCATACTAAGGCTGTGGATGTACCCTCACACATTCAGTCACAGTAAAAAGCAATTTTCCATACCACAGGGGGCTGTGATTTGAGTACTGTAATGATTAGTGATTTCATCCAGTTATACTTGACCCCCCTGCTCATTTTTATATATTAAATGTTAAAAAGGAAAGGGAGAAAACTTGAGAGTGCTCCTTGATTGAAATTCCAAGAACCTTCCTGTAGATAAAATATATTGAGAAAAGCCAGGGTGCTAGGAAATTCAGGGTAAGAAAAGAGAGAAATAGAGAAAGAAAAAGAAAATAATTATAATAGAAATGTTCCCCAAAGTCTTTCTGATTGTGAATAATGTTCATATTAAAGCTGTTTGGTGTGTTGGTTCTGTATTTAATGGGTTTTCACCTCCTCCCCAGCGCTACATGCCCTCTACTTGCCTCCCCTCCCCCTTACTTTCCCCACCTGCTTCTCTTTCTCCTTCTCTCTTCTTCTGTCCTTGCCCTCTTTTCTTTTCCTCCAGAAAGTAGTTGTAAAATGTCTTCCAAAGAGGTAGACTCCGTATGTTGGCTGTTTGTCATGGGAACACACAGACTCCAAGACCTTGAGTCCTGGCAGAGTGATCTGGGGTCAGACCCTGCTTGGGTCAGAGGCCAAGGCTGTCCTTGAGATTTCTGGATAAGGAAAACCAAGAGACACAAGGTCATTTGAGGTGTAGGTCAGTGTCCACAGAGAAAGGCATCTAAATAGTTATTTCTTCTGTTTCACACGATCCATAATCACATCAGCTGTTAACAATATAGGTGAATGTAGCTGTGAGTGTAAGAGGCTGAAAAAATAAAGAATAATTGCAGTATTTTTCTGATGATTCCTTATTTATAAAAGGATATGGTTCATGTCTCTGAGGACAGTTTGAAGAGATTTTTGCCTATTCTCTCATATCAAACCTGACACAAAGAGTTGCTATTTCAGTAGAATAAAAAAGTTTGGTTTTCTAGATGCCAAAGTTGTCTTTGTTTCCCCAAATCAATAACATCACATTTTACAAAGCATATCAAATTGTTTGAGATTGTTTCATTTTGATCCACTATTTTAACTTAGGTAACAGGGGTATCATCCCTGTCTCAGACCAGTTTCCAGAATGCTCAGTTTTCCTGTCTCCCCAATGTAAACACAAATATGGGGGCTTCCTGTCCACTGTCCTATACAGTGATGAGGGTCACACCTTTCTTGGAGGTTATGTACCATTCTAGTTGGGGGCAGAAGTAATGGGCTGATTAAATGGTGAAGAGTGAACGAAATTCACTAAATTGTGATCGCTGTTAGTTTGGGGAAAATCATCTTTCTTTCGATCTTTCTGAGAGACACTTCTCTTTCCTCTTCTTGTTCTACCTCCAAAACCTGCAAACCAGTTCTCCTGCCATTCATTCACAATAGACTCTGATGACCCTGGAAGCCCAGAGTCCAAATCATTCAAAACTGGTTGTTTTTCTGTGATGTCAAGAGAATTTGCTCTTCAAATCTTCAAATACTTCAAAATTTGCTCTTAGAAGATGGAGGTATTTATATTCCAGCCTTTAGAAAAACAGCAACAACAAATGCAGTCAAGTTTGCAATGAAAACAGATTACCAATATTTTGACTATATAGTCTACTTAAAAATACTCTTTCCTCCAACTCATTCACTAATTGATAAATGCATAAAGGCAAAGCGATTGGTGAACGCTCTTGTCAGTTGACATACATTACTTGGTAGGACTTTTTGAGGCAGGTATGATTTTGTAAGGAAAGGAGTCACCCATTCTAGTCTGTGTCATCTCCACAAGGGCTTACCCAACTGTCTTAAACACATCCTCAGATACCTCCCCCTTCAGCAGACTCGGCTCTCTGACAGTTATCCTCCTCTTAGCTTTGTCAAACCCCAAATCTACACAGATTCTTTTCATTCAGCTTATAAGTATGCTCAAATCTTCCCTAGTCTTAAAAAAAGGAAAGAAAAAAAGAAGTAAGGAAATCAACCAAACATCATCTTCCTTTATCAACCATTCAATATCTTTCCTTCCCTCCCTAGCCAAACTTTTTTCCAACAGTATTTATTTGTGGTAAAATATACTTAACATAAAATGTACCATTTTAGCCATTTTTAAGGGCACAGTTAGTGGCATTCAGTACATTTACATTGTTGTGCAACTATCACCATGATCCATCTCTAGAACTTTTTTGTCTTCCCAAACTGAAACTCTGTACTCATTAGACAGTAACTCACTATTCTCACCCCTACCCCAGCTCCTGGTAACTGTTATTCTACTTTTTGTCTCTAGGTACCTCCTAAGTAGAATCAAGTAATATTTTTCCTTTTATATCTAGCTATTTTACTTAGCATAATGTCTTCAAAGTTAACGCATGTTGTAGCATGTGTCAGAATTTCATTCCTTTTTAAGGTTGAGTAATATTCCATTGGATGCATGTATCATATTTTCTTTATCCACTCATCTGTTGATGGACATTTGAGTTGTTTCCACCTTCGGATATTGTGAATAATGCTGCTCTGAACATTGCCGTATCTGTTTGAGACCCTGTTCTCAATTCTTTTGGTATATATCTAGACGTGGAATTGCTGGTATAGCCAAACTTTTTACTTTTGTTTGCTTTTTAAGTAGTCACATATACACAGTTTTAAAAGTCAAACAGTATATCTTATAATAAGAAGAGCAGTTGCCTGTCCTGCCTTTCTCTATCCCTGATCCCTTCTTCAAAACCAACCCCTTTAAACTCTTCAGCTGTTTGTTCTGTTTACCATATTTCTAAATTACATGCTGATTTGCTGATTTTTCCACAGTAGACATTATATTGTTTTCCCACTACAGAAGATAAAGACTTAATTCTTATATGCCATTGTAGAAAAGTGTTTGAAAACACTGCTGCAACAAATTCTCTCATCTTGTATGCATACCTGCAGTGTGCCTTTGAAGCTCTTCCTATCAAGAGGTAGGATCTGTTTCCCAACCCTTTGAATCTGGGATGGCCATGTGAATTGTTTTGACCAATAGTTGTACTGGCAGTAATGCTGTGGGACTTTTAGACCTAGGCCTCAAGAGGAGGCACCTTTGCTCTCACCCTCTGAGAACACTGCCCTGAGGCTCTTAAGTACATGAGTCTGATCTGACCTACTGGAGGGTGATAGACCACAAGAAACACAGACAGATGTCCTAGCTGAGGCCCCTAGACCTACCATCAGAAGAGAGCCTGTACCAGTCCCCAGACATGATTGTGAGGCCATCCTAGACACTGTCTTAGTTGAGTCTCCAGATAACAGCAGTCATATGAGTGAGGAACTGACCTTTGGGCCTGGTCCAAATTGCTAATCTACAAACTCATAAGCAAATAAAATTGCAGGTTTTTTTTTTTTTTCTGTACGAGGGCCTCTCACTGTTGTGCCCTCTCCCGTTGTGGAGCGCAGGCTCCGGACACGCAGGCTCAGCGGCATGGCTCACGGGCCCAGCCGCACCACGGCATGTGGGATCTTCCCGGACCGGGGCACGAACCCGCGTCCCCTGCATCGGCAGGCGGACTCTCAACCACTGCGCCACCAGGGAAGCCCCTCCTCCAATAGTTTTTTAAGGTGACTCTCAATCCAGTTTTCCCTGCCATAAACCTGTCAGGAGATCTGTCAGTTTTATTTTCTCCTTGAAACCTCCCTCTCAGCAGCTTTTACCCTTCTGCTTTAATCTGGACTAGTTGCCTCTAAAATGGCTGCTCAGCTGCTGTGATGGGACTTTCCTATCATACTGGGGATTCTGTTTGCCTCTCTTGCCCTGAGACCCCAGTTACATGGCTCCCACATCTTCCTCTTTCTTGTTATGTAGTAACTTTTTTGGTTTTCAGGAACTTATCCTCTAGAAGTTTTTTGAGAAAGCAAGCTTAGGAGGTATATGTTTAAGACCTTGCATATAAGGGAACATCTCCTATCTTTATTTTCAATTCCTAGGTTGGCTGGATATAGAGCTGTAAGTTCAACATTATTTTTTTTTGCGGTACGCGGCCTCTCCCGTTGCGGAGCACAGGCTCCGGACGTGCAGGCTCAGCGGCCATGGCTCACGGACCCAGCCACTCCGCGGCATGTGGGATCTTCCCAGACCGCGGCACGAACCCATGTCCCCTGCATGGGCAGGCGGACTCGCAACCACCGCGCCACCAGGGAAGCCCTCAACATTATTTTTAATGATTATGTTGAAGACATACCTCACTATCTTCTAATTTACAACGTTGCTGTTGAGAAGTCTGATGCCATTCCCAGTTCTTCATGTCATTTGTTCTTTTCTTGTTAGAATCTTTTCTCTATCCTTTGGATTCTGAAGTTTCACAGTTATGTCCTTGACGTGAACCTTTTTCAGCATTATATTGGGCCTTTGTGCTTTTCAATCTGGAAACTCGTTTCCTTATATAACGCATATTATATATTCTTGTATTTTTTTCTTTGAGTATTTCCTCCCTTGTATTTTCTCTGTTTACTCTATTTGGAACTCCTTGTTTGGGATGTTGGACCTCTTAGATCTCTTAGTTTTCATTTATTTGTCTTTTTGATTTACTTTCTATGAGTTATACTATGGGCTGAATATTTTCTCCTAAATTCATATGTTTAAATCCTATGCCCCAATATGATGGCGTTTAGACGTGGGGATTTGGGGAGGTAATTAGGGTTAAATTAGGTCAGAAAGTGGGCCCTCGTGCTGGGATTAATGCCCTTTTAAAAGGAGGAAGAGACATGAGAACTCTCTCTCTTTACATGGTGCACCAAGGAAAGGCCATGTCAAGACATAACAAGAAGACAGCCATCTGTAAACCAGTAAGTGGGCCCTCATCAGACACTGAATCTGCTGGAACCTTGATCTTGGAAATCCAGAACTGTGAGAAATAAATATTTGTTGTTTAAACCACTTAGTCTATTAGAACAGCCCAAACTGACTAAGACAAGATATTCTCAACTTTCTTTTCCAGCTCTTTTCTTGATTTGAACTCTAGACCCACATATCTAGCTGCTTGCTTGATGTCTGAATGTGGTTTTTTATATCTAGTCTCAAATTCAGCCAGTTCAGGACTGAATTCATCTTCAGCAAAACTGCTTGCTCTCTATTCTCTGTCTTGGGGAATGCTGCTACCAAATTTCACGGAAATCCAGCTCTCATTGACACTCTTTTTCCTCATCCACCAGTCCAAGTCCTATTTATTCTACTTCTTTGATGAATATTAAATTTATCCACTACTCTTTTTCCCCATCACTTCTGCCCTAGCTCTGGCTGTTGCCATATCTTTCCTGCACTGTGGCAATGCCCTCTCCACTTGTATCTCTGATTTCTGGGTGATCACAATCTAAGATTTTCCATTCCTCAACCAAACCATGAGATTAAACTCAAATGTTGCTGCCCCTACTCTCCACTCCTCAGGCTTTCATCCTACATTTTTCTTATCTCTATCATACAACTTTTCACTCTGGGTATTGTAGTTGCCTATTCCCTTGCTTGGCTTCCACTCTAGATCTTGAATGACTTAAGGGTAGGGTAGTGGCTTTTATACAACAGGTTCACAATAAATTTTTAATACAAAAGTCTCTTCTTCCTGAGGTATTTAGAATATTTGGTCTTTGGATAACTCTTTCTGTTAAAATATCGGGGTTGGCCAAAAAGTTCGTTCGGGTTTTTCCGTAACATCTTTTCCCTTGTACTGAGCTAGAATTTATCATCCTACAATTTGGACTCCTTCACTGTAATTATATTATGTAATCACAAGCCCCAGATTTTCTAGAACACAATATCTGATTTCAAATATTTACTGCCTTTATAAAACATCTCAAGGTCCTGGAAATTTTTAGCTTTCGGTATTCAAACCACATGCCCTAGGTTGTTTCTCACACTTGAAAGTGACACAAAGACTCTCCATCATGGAATGTGTCCTGGTTTTTGGTTTGGAAAGTTTGGGAACTGCACAATCTAATGCCTTTGCTTGGTGCAACCCTTCAGATCTCTGAAGTCAACAATTACATCCCTCTTTTCCCTGGGCTGATACTTCTCAGGCTGAGTTTCATGGATTGTTCTTATACTCACCCCTGGATCTCTGTACCCCTATTTAAAGTGTGTGGTGATGCTGGGAAATGCTACCTGTGTAGACTGGATCGGACACTCCCCTCCCTGCCTCTAGACACTGACTTGCTGTTAACATAGCCTGAGCTTGCTTTTGATCTCTTTGGGGGTAGCTGCATTGTATTTGGGACTCCTAGTTTTTACCTTTAGTTATTAAGCCATATCTTCTACATCTTATACTTAAAATTTGGGTTTATTCCTACTGAAATATATATGGTTATGTTGAGGCCATCATATAATTTTATAGTTTACTATGGATTCCAGTCCTGCCACCTGTGTATTCTCTGGCCATCTCAGACTTGTGGCATCAAAACAATGTTAGTTTAAGTTGTTGGCCTGTACCCAGTGTGACCGGAACTTTGAAGGACATTTGTTAAATCAGAATTCTCCTTGTAAGTGGTTTTTCCTGTGATGTCATTTGTCTTGTGAATACCTGTTTATGTGTTGGAATTTAACCCAGTGTTGTATTTCACAGCAGGAACTTGGGGTCAGAAAAGTATCTTCTGAGCTAACACATAATTAAGGAACATAGTTTCTCTAAAAAGTAATTTTCCTTCATGATAGAATGACAGGATATAGTCCTATTCAAATCCCTATCAAATATTTGCTCATTCTTTTTCTGCCACATAAACACTTGCAGGTCCATTTAAGTCATAAGACAACTAGTTAGAAATCCTTTTTCTCTCTCTCTAATCTGAATATTAAAAAAAAAAAAGACTTTGATGTCTCCAAGGGCAGGGACAATGCTTTATACTTCTCTAACACCCCAAAAAACCTTCCCAAATAATCAAACAATTTCCTCTTTCCTATGTCTACACCCTTCCTTGTCCTAGCTGTCTTTCTAGACTGTCTCCCCACAACACACCCTGACGGGCTAAGATTCCTATCGTTTTTCAAAGCCTAACTTAAATCTCACATCCTTTCAGAGGCCTTTCTCTAGATTCAGTTGAGCACTAACGTTTCTGCATCTTGGATTCCTAAGCTATTCATTATGTCATCTACTTTTTTGATACAGGATTTATATATGTTAGTATTATTTCTTTGAACTGGATTAGAAACTCCTTGAGGGTGGGGACCATATTTTCTCTTCCTATGGGTTTCCCTATTCACCTTTGCAGAGTGCTAGGGACATCATATACCTCCAGTTGAATTGAAATTTTGCAAAATCCAAGGAAGGGAATTGTGTCTAGGAAGGCAGGGCTGGGGATCATTACTCTTCTTTAAAAACACACAAATAAGAAAGAATATGCTCTTTGAAATTGCTGGAGCAGTGCTCCTAAGTGCTGCTGTAGTTGCTCACAAAAGCGTTCTAAGTCTAATTTGAGCATCTGTCATGACAAGAATTTTCATAGCCTTCTGTGAGATCATCAGACAGGGAAAGGACAGTGGAGGAGAGGTTGTGATGGATGGCCCCCAGCACAGGGCAAGGCTGGGAACTTGCAGTTTCCAAGACCTGGCAGAGCACGTTTTGAATCTCTCCTTAGTATCAACTCAAGGGCACATGATTTGATTTTTTTATACTTCACTACTATTTTTTTTTTTTTTTTGCCAGAAGAAAGGAGAAAATCCTTGAATATTTTAGGAGAGATTTATCAGTTTTTAACTGAGACCAACTATGTGCTTTCAAGGTAATAGCACATACTTCTACCACTGTCATCGCTCCCGACCTATCTAGGAGGCCCATGCTGAATGATTAGGTTTGGCTGTCTTTCAAAAGAGATAGGCCAGTGTACAGTCAGCTAAAGCAGATCACTTCCCCTCCCAAAGCACTACTTAAGCAATCCAACCATCCGCTTGTCAATGGATGTTTGACATTTTTCAAAATCCTAAACTGTGCTATGTGTTCAACTGTGTTGAACTTCCCATCTGCTGTCAGTGACTTGTACATTTTTAACACGTGCCAGATACTTTTTTTTTTTTTTGTAATTATATAGTGAAGAATTAAACTTACCCAAAGAGAAGTCTGGTGTTTGTCCCTGCTCCTGAGAGGTAAAACCTCTAAACCCTTGGAATCTCCAGAATGATAGGGGAGTCTTTGCTATTCAAGGGGGCCCCTCAGAGCACACCTGACCATAGTTTACGCTAAGGAGGTGACTCATGATGGGCCACCAGGTAGTTTGTGCTAACAGGATGACTCAGGGTGGTCTTTTGGCCACACCAAAAGACCAAGCATGTGATTAGAGGGTTGGGGTTTGAGGCAGGTAGTTTCAGCTTGACCTCCAGGGAGGGGAGCGGGGCTGGAAATTGAGTTCAATCAAGAGGGCAATAATTCAATCAATTGTGTCTACATAATGAAACCTTAGTTAAAAACTCTGGATACTGAAGCTTGGGTGAGCTTCCCTGGTTGGCATTACTCTGTGTGAATTGCCACATATCAATGCTGGGAGGGAGGGTAACCCATCCGAGGATGACAGAAGCTTTGTGTTTGGAACCTTCCCAGACCTCACAATTCTCTTCCTTTAGCTTGTTCTAATTTACGTCCATTTAATATAATAAAACCATAATCATAAGTATAGCACCTTCCTGAGTTCTGTGAGTCATTCGAGCAGGTTATCAAACCTGAGAGTGGTTGTGGAAATCCTTGAACTCTTAGTCAGCTGGTGTGAAGTGAGAGTGGCCTTGGGGCTCCAAACTTGTGACTGGTGTCTGAAATGACAGCAGTCTTATAAGGAATGTATCCTCAGACCGTGCAGTTTGTCTCACTCATTGTAGTAGTCTATCGAGAAACAGAAAAATGAAGGGATAACCGGAAGAAGAAAAAGGAAGGCAAAAATATTTATGTCAAACAATGAAGTGCAAGTGACGGAAAAAAAAGTTTTTTTTATAAATCCTATTTATCCTAAAAGTTGGGGGGAAGACAGGAAGGTATTTTTCTTCTGTGTTTCTTCTGTTGCATCTTAAAGCTTAGAAGTTTTGAAAGAGTGCCCTTATTTTTCTAGGAGAGGGAAGTAGCCCACACCCTTTAGGTATTTAGGGTCAGAGATGTGGGCGTCCTGAGTGGGTGAAGGTGGGGGTGATTGTGAAATAATTTCTCCTTGGAGCTAATTGGGCTTCTCTTTTCTGCAAACGGAGCTGCCATGGGCACCACAGGATCAGCCTCTCAAGGTAACTGTGAACGACCAAGGAGAGAGGGCAAACTGCTCGTTAAAAGAGATATGGAGGGTGCTGAGGGATGAGTGGGGCAAGCTTCTTTCCTGGAGTTCCCTGCTTTGTCTTCTGCCCCGTCAGCTTTTGGAGAAACTCCTCCGCCCCTTTTATTCGTCTCATCCTTACCTTCCCCAAAACAGGCCTCTTAGCTCTTTGCTCTCCTTTCCCTCCCCACCACCCGTACACTCTGATTCTTCATTTGTTGACATCTTGATGGCACAGTTGACAGGGATATTTGCATTTTCACAGGGACAAAAGTCTTAAACCTCCAGATCAAACATGAAGGGTGGGATTTCATACCTCATTTGAGGTCAAGCTGTAGATTCAGAGACCTGAGAACTAGCTCTGTGGATGTCTCCTCCCCAGGCAGACTTCCACAACACTCATCCAAATGCTGCCTTTCAGTGATGACCTCATGTTGGAGAAGGAGCAGTTATTCCCCTTTGAGCTAACCTCTAAAAGGAGAACTAATTTTGCTAGTTGTGTAAGAGGATGTTACTTGAGAGCCCCTTAGCAACCTTGAATTAAGGAAGTTAGTGAGTGATTCACGAATCACCCTGGCCCTCTTCAGCAGAATTTTGAGGTGGTCCTGTAGAGTGTGACCTTGAGAAAGTTCTTCAGACAAGGTAGCTGGAGGACACAGCTAACTAAATTGAGGCTGAGTGAAATCAGGCTAAGGACAGATGGAAACCAGGCTTTAGGCAGCAGTTACTCTTGTAAGTTGACTACACAGAACTGGTCTGTGTTTTGCTGCAAACAGCTGTGGAATCTTGGACAAATCACTGCTCCTTTGTAGACTTGACTTTTTTATGTATAAAAAGAAGGGGCTTCCCTGGTGGCGCAGTGGTTGAGAGTCCGCCTGCCAATGCAGGGGACACGGGTTCGTGCCCCAGTCCGGGAAGATCCCACATGCCGCGGAGCGGCTGGGCCCGTGAGCCATGGCCGCTGAGCCCGCGCGTCCGGAGCCTGTGCTCCGCAACAGAAGAGGCCACAACAGTGAGAGGCCCGTGTACTGCAAAAAAGATGAAGGTGAGTTAGATGTTCTTTAAAGATCCTTTAAGCTCTAATGGTGCTATAATTTCTAGCCTAGGGATAAGGTTAGGATTAGGAGAGGTGGCCACCAAAGAATGAAAAATTTGTATGAGCTCAGGCTACTTTGGAAGCTCAAGTACACTGTTGTGTCCTGGGAATCTTATTTGGGGACTGTCTGTGTTGGGGACAAAAGGAGAAGAGCTCTCTGGGCATCTCAGATCTGGTGCCTTTTGATGGTAGGGCCAGCGGAGGAAGCAGAAAGTGGAAGTGCAATGTATTTGGTGAGGAAAAGCAGAGACCGTGAGCCAGTCTTTAATTTTCTTCCTGCTTGTATTGCTGCTGCAGAGGTAAACTCACCTGTTAAGAGGAGAGAAGACTAGCTGGAATATTAGACTTTTATTATTTTTAAGAATTCTTTAAAAAATTTTTTTTATTGAAGTATAGTTGATTTACAATGTGTTAGTTTCAGGTGTACAGCAAAGTGATTCAGTTATACATATATTGTATACATATGTACAATACATAGAATATTAGACTTTTTTTAAAGGGCAATAACATTCTTTTTTTAAATTATTTTTAAAATTTTTTATTTTTGGCTGCGTTGGGTCTTTGTTGCTGCATGGGCTTTCTCTAGTTGCGGCGAGTGGGGGCCACTCTTTGTTGCAGTGCGCGGGCTTCTCATTGCGGTGGCTTCTCTTGTTGCGGAGCATGAGCTCTAGGCACACGGGCTTCAGTAGTTGTGGCTCGTGGGCTCTAGAGCACAGGCTCAGTAGTTGTGGTGCCTGGGCTTAGCCACCCTGCGGCATGTGGGATCTTCCCGGACCAGGGCTCGAACCCATGTCCCATGCATTGGCAGGCGAACTCCCAACCACTGCGCCACCAGGAAAGCCCAGAATATTAGACTTCTATTATTTTTAAGAATTCTTGTTATGAGAGCACTTTCTAACCAGTAAGTCCATGTCCAGGCAGGTCCTCTGAAAATCTGGGAACAAGATGAACTTTATTTTCAAAGGTCTCTCTCTCCTCTTGTGACTTCTCTCATCAGGGATGGCCAGTGCTCCCCACAAGGAAATACTACCTTTCAATTACTAGCAAACAGACAAACTCCAGTTCTTCGGAGATTGGCTGTAAGTAGAGGAGAATCTCCTGGGGGAGGGAGGAAGCGACGAGAGTGTTGGCCTGTACATAAATTCATCTTCCTTTTGAGGTTTCTTAAATGAGACCGACACAACTGGCCCCAGGAGAATGCTGCCCCTTAGCCCTCTGTCCCAAGTGAGTTACAAGTATCCTTTCCCTTGTTTCTCAGTGGTCAAGCCAAGAGTAGACAGACATTCAAGTAGGTCTTCTCGTGAGTAGAGCTAGAGTAGACCTAACCCCACAAGAAGGATAGTAGCACTGTGCTCCTTTAATCTGATATCCTTTTGTGTTTGGGAAGCAGAAAGACTTCCGGTAGTAGAGCTTAGCCTTACACTGATGATCCCTGAATAATTTAACCACTAAGTCAAATTTTCATATCCCATCTAGCAAACCAGAAGCTTAACAATTGACTGGTTTCATCATGCATGGAAGACCTGACCTCAGGGATCTCTCCCCATCCTCCCAAGTGATTTGTTAATCAGTATGCTTTTTCCTTGAGAAGAGCTTTAGTAAATACAACCTCCTCTTTGCTGCATTTCCAGTGGCGATGTAGCCCCTTCTAGAGGGGCACTCCAGGCAGTTGCCCAACTGACTTGATCTCAACCACAAGTTGAGCGTCAAGCTGAGAGTCTTTCTACCATAGAGAGAGCACTGCCAATCTAGACAATATATTTCTCTTGAGTTCAGGCTGTTGCTATCCCATTCTTGGAGACCCAGCCTGATATCTTTTCTTCCCAGCCCCTGGTCTCCCCTCACAGGGGGGAAACCATCTTTATACACATTACCTAGTGATGCCGGTCCAGGCATCTGGACCTTGATGTCTAGACCTTTCAGCTCTTGGTTTTTCTTCTTCAAGGACTAGTCTGTACTCCTAGAATTGGACACTAACCCTTCACGAGACCCTATCTGGTTCTAGGAGTGGCCTTCATCTTTTCTGGTCTTCATAGAATAACCGTAATAGTACATATTGTCATAACCCCGGTAGTCATGTCACATTTGCAGTAAAGGGAGGTGTTTTTCTATTCCTTTCTCTCTCACTGGCCGCCTTGGGCTTTACATTCAAGATGCCTTCACTGCTGCTGTTCAGAATCTCTTTCTTCTTATTCTTTCCCTCACATATGAACCCAAACACTTTTTTCAGTAAGCTGCCTGTTAGAAAAGAACTGATAAGCTAAACTGTCAGAAGGTGCTCCTGGCTAAAAACAGGTCAATGGGTAATTCAACTTTGGAGTAACAACGCTTTCAACCCAATTCAGTCACTGCTGCAGAACCCTCAGAAGATACTTTGGGTCAATAAAGAGCTCCTCGGTTCCACTGAAATCATACACAGAAGCAACAAGCTCATTTCGGTTATGCCTGCATGATGCCTGTCTCATGGCTGGTTGCTTGGGCTGTTCTGTAACAGGGTGAGGAGGGAGTTAGGAAAAAGTCAGTTCCGACTAGAAAACATCACGTTGCCCCGTCACAGAGCTGCTTTATAGCGGGCTGTGTGTGGGTCACAGGGAGGGAGCAGTAGGTGATGGTTTGCTACAGTTTACTATAAGGTATTCAGATCCCTAGGGTAAGCATGGCAGTCTGTCTTGGGGTATGAATGTTTTCTTAAATATTTGGGGGAAAATCGTAGTGGAATTATTTATTGAAGCATTAATTTATATTTTGTTTTTGAGGCAATTGAAGCATTAGAAGGAACGAGAACTATTTGTATATTTTTCTGAACTTGGAGAAGGCCATTGTGTTTCCTTTTCGTAGTAGTTTCTAGAAGATAATCTATTTTCTGGGTTTTTTTTTTTAAAACCTGAAACTCTGAAATTATGCTAAGAGTATGTGTGTGTGTCTGTTTGGGCGTGGAGGGCCTGTGGAGAGGAGAGTGGAAGTGGCAAGAGAAGGGAGAATCCCAGAAGCCTGGGAAGTGATGAAGGTGTGTGAGAGCCCGACTGGGAGCTTACCAGACTGCAGAAGGGAAGCTGGGCCCAGGGTGCTGGATGTTGGGCTCCAGCCTCAGCAAACGTCCCAGTGAGGGCCAAGCTGAGGCTTAGCAGAGAAAGTGTGGAACTCCCTGACCACTAACTCCAAGGGCCAAGTGTAGTTGGGCAATGAGTCTATTAGTGGTGACCAGTACACACCAACAACCAGAAGCCTTTTCCCAAATATTCTGTCCTAAATGCCCTGGGACTTTGATAAGACCCTAGAGGAGTAGATGTGGGTAGAGATTTATAGGACTGAATAAGATAATTTCCTGCCAGTCTGGCAGGGGAAGGAGGAGGAGCAGACCCACATTAGATTTAACTTGTTTTCTTTGTTGTTGTTTGTTTTTGTTTTTTTTTTTTTTGCGGTACACGGACCTCTCACTGTTGTGGCCTCTCCCGTTGTGGAGCACAGGCTCCGGATGCGCCGGCTCAGCGGCCACGGCTCACGGGCCCAGCCGCTCCACGGCATGTGGGATCTTCCCGGACCGGGGCATGAACCCATGTCCCCTGCATCGGCAGGTGGACTCTCAACCACTGCGCCACCAGGGAAGCCCACAGATGCTCTTTATACCTCTTGGTAGACACAGAAGTGGGCAGAGCACAATGTTGGAAGGACCTACCTAGTATTGGGGAAAGACACTGAAGAAGAGGGGAGACCTCGCTGCACCTGAAATTGTCGGAGTGGAGGTGGGCAAACAATGCCGGTGGAGGCTCTGAGAGGGGAAGGGCAGTGCTGCATTTGGAATCTTACTTGGTTGAAGGGCGGGTGTCTGTGGAGCTTGGGCCCTGGTTTTTTCATCATTGTCTTGCTCCTCATCTTCAATGTGTTTTTTTGGGGGGTGTCTCCTGCCTGCATAGCTCTGTAATGGGTAGCGGTGGAGAAGCCAAGAGCCTGGAATGACCTTGAAGAACACAGGCCTCCTTCAGGGGGCTCCTGTAGGGCCCAGGATGCCTGGGGCACCCATTCAGCCTTCCTTACCCACTTTTGAACAAGGAAGCCCTTTTCCTGGAAGGGATCATCTCTGGGGGCAAACAGGCTAATTGTCTAGTTACAAAACAAATAGATTCTTCTCTGGAAAAATGATGTTTAATCAAGGATCTCAAGGAAATAGCCAGCTGTTTTAAACTAATTAAATGTAACTGGCTATCTGTTGTAAAGAGTTAATGCACCTCAAGGAACAATTATTTTTAGGGTCCCGAGGAAGCAGGAGTTTGAAGCTTCAGATTGAAGGTAGATCTCGGGTTCTCTGAGGTGATGGGCAGAGAGAGCAAATTAAAGGCTTTCTGAACTTTGAATTGGTGCCACTGGCGGGTGAGAGGGACTGTCTTATTTCATTCATTTTATTCCTAGGCTGGCTTGTCAGACCTTAGATGTCACAGTTTGGGGATTTAATGAGGTGGCATTTTCAGGCTAACTTTTAAATTAATCTTTGCTCTTACTTGGGATGGTGTGGGCTTGTCTTGTCCTTTCTTCCTGATCCAGAGCCAGGAGAGTGAGGTCTGAGTGCTGGTTGCCTAACCTTCCTGGGACCAGCCCTGGGCTTTGAAATGGGTGCCCATAGGCTGGAGCACCAAGGTAGTGATTGAGTGAGGGGTGAGTTTAGCAGAGCTAGGTTGGCCTCATCAAACTTAAGACGTTGTAATCTTGTGTCTTTGTTTGCCCAAACAAACCTTATAGTTACTTCATTCTTTTCTCGCCTCACAGTCAAAAGTTAGGGAATTATATATAAAAAAAGATGAAAATATACACTAATATTTACTTATTTATCTACTTATTTACTTACTTACTCACTCACTTACTTAAAATAGTTGTTCTTATTTTAACCTCAACTTTTAGGTGAGTACCAGTCTGTGGATGTAGGGCCAAGACTCCTCTTAGAGGACATGTTGCTGATTAGAATTCTGTGTTGCCTTTCTTGTATAAACCAGTCCCCCCAGTGCATCAGCTCTGATTTCTAATTTTAGGTTTTTTTAAAAAATGGAGTGAAAAGTTATATTCACTTACAAAGTAGAATCTTAAAATTTTACGATACCTACCCACCCCCAATCTTTTGTAGTTGTCTCACTGCCATCTAGCTCAGTAACAGTTTTTATTAGCATGTGATGATTGAGATTTTTTTTAAGCATCCCACTTTAGTTTTTATAGAAACAACTCTTCCTTTCGAGATTCATATTTTATCCGTATATACAATATTTCATTAAATTAGATACTTACAATTAACACATAAATGTTACATTTAAAAGTTACACGTTCAAAACTTACATTAACAAATGCCGAAACACATTTGGGAACAATTTACTCTTGGAAAGTATAAAACTCAACTGGTGGGAGGAAACAGCATATTACTTATTACTTACTAGCTTTGAGCTCAGAGTGTTGTATATTTTCTATAAAGGGCCACATGGTAAATGCTTTTGGCTTTGCAGATCACACAGTTTCTATCTCTGTGAACTCAGCTCTGCCATTGTAGCATAAAAGCAGCCGTAGACAATGTGTAAATGAAATGGTGTAGTAATGTTTTAATAAAACTTTATCTACAAAACAGGCAGGGGGTGGGATTTGGCCTGAGGGCCATAGTTTGCCAACCCCTTGTCTAGAATATTGGTAAATTGGCATAAATTAAGAGAGTTCCTCCTCATCATAATTCAATCCACCAGGTGTTTATTGAGTGCCTGCTATGTGTGCAGCCTTTCATATATCTGTGATAGTCAAGATAAGAATGTGGCTTATTTTTCCAAGCTGTAATATGACCCATGCCTTGGTTCTCACTCATCTGTGGGCTAGATTACTTTCCATGCCTCTTTCTTCACCTGGCAAATTTCTGCCTATCTTTCAAACCACATCTCAAAAATCACCTCTATAGGAGAGTGTCCCTGGGCTGAGACGGCCCTGCTTTGGGTTGCTGAGGTATCACCCAGTGCATTCTTCCATCACAGGGCTTATCAGTTCGTATTGTAAAAGATGGTTTCCATCTCTCTTTCCTTCTAAGCTGTGACCTTTTGAAGGCCAAGACTCAGTCATGTCCACAGTCCTTTTGTACACAGCAGGTATCGTCAATAAATGTTGAATGAATGACAAAAGTCAACCTGGAAAAGAATGAAATAGACTATTTGAGCAGCCTTTGCTACCATTTATGTGTATGTATTTTGACCTTGTAACTTTTTCCCTCTTTGTGTTTTTTGACTAAGAAGGTGGAGGGAGGTGGCAGCTGTTCTTAATAACTTTTCCCATAATCTTCTCATAGAAACGTAAATGTATTTATATATTATTGATATACATTAAAAATAAGAGTAATAGGGCTTCCCTGGTGGCGCAGTGGTTGAGAGTCCGCCTGCCAATGCAAGGGACACGGGTTTGTGCCCCGGTCCGGGAAGATCCCACATGCCGCGGAGCGGCTGGGCCCGTGAGCTGTGGCCGCTGAGCTTGCGCGTCTGGAGCCTGTGCTCCACAACGGGAGAGGCCACAACAGTGAGAGGCCCGCATAACGCAAAAAAAAAAAAGAAAAAAAAAAAGAGTAATATGTGTTTGTAGCTTTTTAAGGTCAAATTGTACTACAAGATTTAGGAGACTCTGTTAGTTGGTTATACCCCTTTCTCCTTTGCTCACTTCCCATCATAGAACATGAAAACCCAGACCTTCCCTTCACTAGCCTCTCTCAGCTGAGGGTGGCCATGTGACCCAGTTCTGGCCAATGAGATGTAAGAGGGACTCTGCCAGGTCTCTTTCAGGAAAGATTTTCCCTTTTTAATTGTGGTAGAAACTGCAAGGCATTTGTTCTTTTGTTCTTCCCTTTTTAGAACCTCTAATTGTTTATTTCTGTGCCTGTGGCTACCAAGAATAAATACTACATTCTCCAGCCTTCCTGGTGGCTACTTGTGACTCTGGGACTACATTCTGGCCAACGGGCTAAAGCAGAAGTGTTTTGTAGCAGCTTTCAGGAAATTTCCCTAAAAGAAAGCTCTCCTGTGCTGCCCTTTTATTCCTCCTCCCTGCTGGCTGAAATGTCGACATGATGGCTGAGAGTAACATCTGGAACCACGACGTGGCCTTGGGAATGGAAGCCGTGTCTGGTGGAGCAGCAAGAGGGAAGGAGGCTTGTTCTCTGAGGAGATAATGAGCAGACCCTCCATAGCAGCCCTGGACTACCTACCTCTAAACTCTTACATGTATCAGTGTTCTGTCTGTTCTAGTCACTCTTTCTTTGAATCTCTGTTCTCATTACCAAGTTAACCCTGTTACATGAGGACAACTCTCCCTCGGTCATTGGCTGCTCACTTCTCCATGTCCTATCTGTGAAAACATGATGTTTGGAGCTGTGGCAGCCGTTCTGTGATTCTGAGTGGACAAAGATGAGGATTGTGCAACAGAAGGTTGGAGAGAAATGAGCCCCCGGTCATGTCACTGAGCTTCCAAATCAACCCTGGGGCCATCTACTTCTGCATATATATTTTAAAGTAAACAACAAATGTCCTTATGTGATAAGCCACTGTTAGTTTAGTTTCCTGCTACTGGTAGCCAAAAGTATCTTCATTAATTTAGCTTAAGCAAAAGCAATAGTTCTTTGCCTCCTGCCTGCTTATCCTTATTCTGCCTCTTACAGGGAACCACTTTCACCTCTTAGCTCTTTTCCTTTGCCATTCAACTAAATACCTAAAATAAAAAGATGAGGATTTTGCTTTCTTAAATCACTCCTTTTACACACTTCCCTAATGTCTCTTCTTCCATCTCAATTCAGCTCTCTCACTATTTTTGTTCATCACGACTTTGTCAGTATCACTCACAGCTGTCATATAGTGCTCTATAATTTCATTTCTTTTGCAACTTCTTTTCTTGTCATTGTTAATTGACTTGCTTTTTCATTTGCTTAGTTTTCTATGTGTCTATCAGTAATTCATTCCCATACATTCCACTGGAGCTGTAAAGCTCTTTTTGTTCCATTTAAACACATGAAGTAATCCAATAATTCCTTTTTCCTTTAGAAGCCATCTCTCCTGGAGCCTTCCATACAACTCCCCCATGTGGACTGGTTGTTATCTCTGATTGCTTCACACTTTGCTGTCTTCGATGCTATCCTGGGATCCTTTTGGCCTCCTTCCTGTGCTGGAGTCTCTGTTCCTGGATCCCCTGTCGCCTGGCTGCAACACATCTTCCTGAAGCTTTCTAAGAAAGAATACATTTTTGGGTTTCTTTTTTTTAAGATCCTCCGTGTCTGGAAATATCTTTTTGACCTCCTCACTTGATTCATAGTTTGGCTGGCCTAGAATTCTTGGCTAGAGATGATTTTTCCTCAGAATTTTGTAGTCATTGCTTTATCATCTTCTAATTTCTTCTGTTTTTGAGAAATCGGATACGATTCTTCTTACCTGTTTTTTGTTTTGTTTGCTTTTTTAAAATAAATTTATTTATTTATTTTTATTTTTGGCTGCCTTGGGTCTTTGTTGCTGCACGCGGGCTTTTCTCTAGTTGTGGCGAGCGGGGGCTACTCTTCCTTGCGGTTCGTGGGCTTCTCATTGGGTGGCTTCTCTTGTTGTGGAGCACGGGCTCTAGGTGCATGGGCTTCAGTAGCTGTGGCACTTGGGCTCAGTAGTTGTGGCTCGTGGGCTCCAGAGCGCAGGCTCAGTAGTTGTGGCTCACGGGCTTATTTGCTCCGCGGCATGTGGGATCTTCCCAGAGTAGGGCTCGAACCCCTGTCCCCTGCATTGGCAGGCGGATTCTTAACCACTGCGCCACCAGGGAAGCCCTTGTTTTGCTTTTTGTTTTCCTTCCTGGGTGCTTTTAGGATCTTCCCTAATTCCCACTGTTCTGAAATTTCATGAGGATGGTTTGTGATTTTTGTTTGTTTGTTTGTTTATTGCATGGAATACTTGCTAGATTCTTTCTTTCTGGAAAAATTTTAAATCTAGGTATTTTTAGTTCCAGGAAATTCTGTGTATTATATCTTTGATCATTTCTCTCTACTGAACTTCCTGTGCTCAATTTCTGGAACTTACATAAGTCTGATGTTGTATCTTCTTGACTGGTTCTCTGTTTTCTCATTTCTCTTTTTTTTTCATCTCTTTGTCTTTTTGTTTTACTGTAAGATGTTTTCCCAACTTTGTTTCCTAATCAATTGAATTTTTAAAATTCTGTCTTTACATTATATGGCATTTTGTTCTTTATTCATGGACACCTTATTTGGATCCTTATTTTAGCTTTAATTATCTTCCTTATTAGTTAACAGTTAAGTACAGGATAGAAAAAATCATATATAAAGACAACGTAAAACACATAATCTTAACACTTGCATTCATTAGCACACACAAAAACATGAAGCAAATAAAGGATAAGTCTCTCTTTTGATTCTGCTTTTCACTGCTGTCCCAGGCTTTGTCTTGGCACTACTGGAACACTGGTCTCCGTATCTTCGAAATAATGCTTTCTGAGTGTTTGAATTTTTCTTTTGTTCCCTGTTTTGTCTCTTTTCTTTTGAGTTCTTTTTCTTTTGTTTTGATCTCTCCCCTTTATGTTCAAAGATTCTCTCAAATGGCTTTCCATTTTATTTCAGAGAGAAGTGCTAAAAAGATGATTGAAAGATGCACATGAGGGAACAGGGATTGTACTAAGTGATGGCTAATCACATAGGGACTCAACTATTTTATTGGAGGACCCCTAAGTACCACCATCTATAGTTCTTTGTTCTTGGACCTGTCAGTTTCTATAGAGCAATTCTCTGTATTTTCTGCCTGGAGTTATAAGCTTGGCTGCCAGAATTCCAGGAATTGGGAGTGGGGTGGCGTCTTACCATTTAGGATGCTAGTTTCTACTTAATCTCCCCTTTTTTGGTAGGGTTGGGTGTGTGTTGTGGTTTGCTTTTCTCTTTTGTTAAATTTTTCAGTAAATTTAACAGATTTATTGAAGTATAATGGATATAACCCCTTGCATTTTGTGCAGTGACTCACCTCCTCCTCTGTTGGGCAGTCCCTTCCTTTCTTTCTTTCTTCCTTTCTCTCCAGAGGTTCCTAGTGACTCCAAGTCAGTTTCTCTGGGGTCTGCAGCACAAACCACTTGCCTTTTAGTTTAGGTTTCAGCCTTTCTGGTCTGTTAAGTCACTTACCACTGTCCATCTACTTTCTAGCATCCACAATTTAAGCATTGCCCTCCATTTTCATGGGATTTGAGGAGAAGTGGAGAAAAATGCACATGTTCAATCTGTCAAGTTTAACCGGAAGCCCTATCAGTTGTATTTTACTAACACTACCAATTCCTACTACTCAGTTGTGGGTCCCTTGAACTGTTTGGAGGGGCTAGGGGTCAAGTGTAAAGGGTATATGTACATGTGTGCATGTTTGTGTCTCTTTGTGTACATGTGAGGCTATGTATGAGATTCTGTGTGAGTATGTTATAATGAGAATAAGCGTGTTAGCCGAGGAACTATAAGTAAGCCTGGAGTAGTGAGTGTGAGGAATTAGAAACATGCGGAGAAAAACAGGGAGGAGGAGGGACCTGCACGTTTTGGAGTAATATTCTGCCTCGATGGAATATTTCCTTCTTTTTCTTAACCTGGCCCTTCAGCTCATCTCTTTAAACCAGAAACCATGAGAGCAGGTGGAACACAGGCAAAACTGTGACGTTCAACTTCATTCCACTCCCCAGGGCCCTTTAAGCTCTCTCTGCCCTTCACTGGGTTACTCTGGACTTTCTTGGAGTTCTCTGGTTGCCCAGACTTCTACTTCATTCTTACCTCCCATGCTGTGCTCTCTACTTCTGCCCCCTCCTTGCACAGAATCTGAAAGTACAAAATGTCTTCATTTTTACCTGCATTTGATATCTCACCTAATTTCTATATTACCTTATGAGGCAGGTCTAGTTTTTTCCATGTGATAGATGAAGAAATCAATGCTTGGAGAGATGTGGTCTCTTGCCTAGAGTCATACAGATAACAAGGCACAGAACTATGGTTTGAATTTAGCTGCTCTGGTTTTAAAGTCCATGCTTTTACCAATACACTGCATTGTGTCAGTGTACTTAATTGTACAACTATTCATTCATAATTCTACATGAAATTTTTTACATGTAATGAGGATGCATTAAAATCAATTTGATAAACACATTGGCATTTAATTGTATAAGGTACAGTATAGATCCTTGCTGAGGTAGGAGTGCAGCTCTTAAGAAGAAAGGCATAGTCGCTGCCTTCAAAGAACTTACCCTCTGAAATAATGTTCTCAATGTCAATGTCCTGTTTATCGGGGAAGGCAAGACTTTGGGACTCCAGGCATGGTGTAAAGCTGGGTGACCATCAGCCAAATGTTTTCTGGCTTCACAGGTGTGAAGATCAAGATACATGATGGAGAAAAAGGGTTTACTACAACCTTATGACAAGTAATGCATGTATCGTTATTTATACGTTAAACGTAAGAAAAATGAGGACCTTGGTGTTGAGAGGCTTGCTCAAGGTCACATGACTAGAATCCAGTCTTCTGAAGGTCAGCCCAGAGCTTTCCCTTTTCTCACTAACATTCTTTTCAGTCCTATGTATTTTTCAAAGATGCCACAGCACTCTTAGGTTAGGTAACATTTCCACTTTACAGATGGAGAAACTGATGTGAAGAGTCATGTTCAAGGATGCTTTTAATAAATGCTATTTTAGGGTGTACATGAATAGAGTCCCTAAATTCTGAGCAGTTGGGGCCCATAGGATGGGAGGAGGGTATGCATCTCTAAGAAGGAAAAACCAACATTTTTTGAGCTCCTACTGTATGCCAGACAGCCAGAGACTGTACCAGGGATTACATATGATCTCGTCTAATCCTCACATCAGTACTGTGGGGTTGGTATTTTTGTCTTCCTTGTACAGATGAAGCTCAGATAGGCTGTGAAACCTTCTAATAGTCACACAGACCATCCAGCTATCATTAAATGGGTCCATTTCGTATAACACCAGACAAAGTTGATATTCGACTCCAGGACTATATAATTTTAGAGCCCACAGGCATATGTGTTATTAAGCTTTCCCTCAGTATCTGCAACTAATCATTGAAATGTCCATGGCTTCTTAGAGCTGAAACCAAAGATAAGTGTCTCTGCAACCATTTCACAGAGATTCCTCTGATTTAAAGATCCCATTCATGTCTTTTAGGCTCTGTTCTGGGAAAAGGACAAATCATGTGTTTGAGGAGATGTTCCTTCACTGGCTGCTTGAATAAAGCCTTTTCTTTTTCCTTCATTCTGAGTCCACAGATAATATTAATTACCCTGGTTGTTTCCCTGAGTTATAAAACCCAGTGTATGAAAGTTATAAATGTTAAAAATTGTATTCATCTGCTAAAATCTCTGCCTCAGAGTATATTCTCTTGGTTTGGATTTACACAAAAGTATTATAAATAAATGATTTAAATAGAATATGTGTTTGATATGGAAATTCAATAGTTAAGAGGCCCACAAAACTTGCCAGATGTTTGTGTGAGAAGCTGGCAGGTCAGGTGGGTGAGTATTTATTGCTTCCTATGGTAATATGAGCTGCTGGGGAGCCATGAAGTAAAAAAAAAGGCCCTCATCTGTGTCAGGAAAAGAGAGTAGTGGCACTGACTTCATAGTTAGGAAAAAACCTGAATGTGAGGGTACACCAACACACAGGTCTCCTGTTTTAGAATATCTTTTTAGTCTAAGGATAATGACTTTTTTCTTTTGCTTGTGATGCTATTTTTTTTCCAGAGAGTTCATACTTTGTGTTTAGAAGGTGACCTCAGGGGAAGTTCACTGGACACGAGTTTTAGAGTTTGTGAATTCCAGGCCCATTTCTGGAAGCACATATTGGCTGTTATCATGGATGAAGTGAACAAGTTGCTGTTCGCATCCAAGGGCAGCCTGAGACATGTGAAGCCCTGGAGACCAGTAACTCTTGGTGAGATTCAAACGGAGATTAGTTCTGCTCCCTTCTTGTGCTTCACAAAGCCACCCAAACACATTCCCCAGCTTACTGTAGTAGAAACACTTTCCAATGTGCTCATTTTCTTGTTCCTTCTTCTTAAGGAAAAAAAAATATATATATATATATATATATATATATATATATATATATATATATATATATAGTTCTGAATTTTCTTTCTGATTGTGCTGAAATGATAGGTAGTTCTGGATTGGCCTAAGTGTTTTCGTTTCTTAATTTTTTCTTTAGCACACACCAGGCACATTTTGACATACAGGCATTAATTGATACTTTGCCTAGGAATCGGTTTGGCACTTAGAGAAATAGAGAAGTGAAAATCTTCTGTATTAGAGTGACAGTGAATAGCCCCCAATAATCAGAGGGGAAAACAAGGGGTAAGTACAATGGACACTCATACCTGCAGTTAGTAGGTGCTCAAAAGTGTTTGTCGCTTGGGTGGTTGAGAGAAGACAGTGATCCAGGGGCATGAAATAAACAGAAAGGGGTTCAGGGAGGAGGCAGGATTTAAGTTGGATATTGAAAGATCAGCTGCATTTAGGTGGGTAAGAGGGAAGTCCTACCTACCAGGGAGAAACATTGTACACAACAAAGAGGTGAGCAGTGGCTTGATTCCTGAGGGGGCAAGTGAGAAGATCTATCTGAATCAATTAGAGTGTCATATTGGGGAGAAATGAGGAATGATTCTGTAAAATCCGTACATTCCTGCTTCTCTCCCTCTAAATCACCCTGTCCCACTGTTACCTTCTGTCTTTTGGCACTCCTAGGCTGTGGGGCTTCATCTATTCTCTATGTGGCAGGGTCAGAGACATGCTTGTTTAGAAAAGTAATAATGTGTAAGTAGAAGAGGTGACTTTGGGTCCTGTAGGGTATGTGGGTGCTAATGGAGAGAGGAAGTATTGAGTCCCTAAACCCCAGCACCAAACACTGGATAGCTTGTGTCAGTATTTCCTTGGTGTGAGTTTCCTCCTTGCAGTCTTACACTGTATTTCAAACTTATGCAAAGAGGTTTTTAGCAGCATAACAGGAATGCTTAGTTATCCCTTTATTGGGGAGTAAATTAGATGGTTATAAAGTTGAATAAAACCCAGGAAGTTCTTACTGCGTTTTCTTAAAATCCTTTGTCAAAACAAATAGCCTTGAAATGAACATAAAAATTTAAATGGCATTGACTCTAATGAAACAACAACAAGCCTAATGAAGTTGAAGTACTGTGAGAGTACTGGGAAAGCAGGGGCTTTTATCTTATTGGAATGTTTGTGTCCTTGCACGTCTCCTAATCACACTGTGGTAACATCATTCCGAGAAAGTGCTTTAGAGAAGATTGCTAATAAGAAACAAAAATGATACAGCTTCCAGTTAACAGTCCCCCCAACTAGTCAGACAATCAGTTGTCTAGGATAGAGGGCACTAGGCTGGAAGAATATGATTGGAGACGCTCCTATCTTATTTTGGGTTTGTGGATCCTTGGCGCCATCGATAAAGGGGCTCTCAACTGTTACTGGGACGGCACCTCAAACTCTGCATGTTGGAAATTAAAGTCTCCGCTGTACTCTTGGAAACCAGCTTTCTATCCACTGTTCCTTATTTCTACAGATGGGTCTGCATCCTTCCAGACATCTGGGCTTGGGGCTTTGGGTCATCCTTGGTTCTTTCTCTCTCCTCCCATATCTCAGAGTTACTAAATTTTCTCTCTCAAATGCTCCAGGATCGCTCTCATTCATTCCATGGCTACAGCCAGCAGCTCAACTCATTTTCTTGATTCTCATCACTGGTCTAAGTGTCTCTCTGATTTCAGGCTTAACAGCTTCCACTTTCATCCTGCCCTCAGTGGCCAGACTAATCATCCTACATTCCACGTCATTGTGTCACTCATCTGAGCACTACCCACAGCATAATCCCGATAGTTAAGGCCCTTTACCAACCAGTTCTAATCTGCTTTCCCAGCTCCATCTCTTGACATTGCCTCAGATGAGCATGGGACCACTGCTACCGCAAGATGGGCAGTGATCATTTTCTGCTTAAATGTGGTTTGTTCATTTCCTCATCATTTTTTCATTTACTTGTCCCCCTATTTAGGATGCTGCTTTTTTCTGCACTGCTTATGCAATTTCTTGCAAGGTAATGGCTTGTAACTTCTTCAGTCACCCCTTTGAGAATCCGATGAAAGCTATCTTTCGTCCCAGGAAAGTACATATCCAAAGGGTTCATTGACTCCTGAAGCTCGATTCAAGTACCCATTAAGAGAGCACTGACCTTAAATTAAGAATTGTTGCTCAAGGTAAAGTTAAAATCCTCAGTCCTCCCTAAAGCCTTCCTGAATCACTCTGGCTGGTGATGAGAACTCCCCTACCCCTTCCTTTCTCACCTGAACTCCACTGAAATTGTCTTTTCCATTCATTTGGTACTGACTGAAGACTACTGTGTATTATTTGTTTGTTTGTTTGTTTTTTGTTTTGTTTTTTTTTGCGGTACGCGGGCCTCTCACTGTTGTGGCCTCTCCCATTGCGGAGCACAGGCTCCGGATGCGCAGCTCAATGGCCATGGCTCACGGGCCCAGCCGCTCTGTGACGTGTGGGATCTTCCCGGACCGGGGCACGAACCCGTGTCCTCTGCATCAGCAGGCAGACTCTCAACCACTGCGCCACCAGGGAAGCCCTATTATTTGTTTTCTTTCTATGCACAAGCTCTATTTCCCCAAATAAACTAAAAGCTCCTTGAAGGCAAGGCCCTGCCACATACATCTTGGAATTGTATATAGATCAGTGTATGTTGCTTTGATTGGTCAAAGAATATAATCAGGCATATACAGGAGTCCAAATGGACAGTTTTTTCTTCTTCCATTTTGGTTGGTTGCTGTAGAGCATGTGCTGGAAGGGCCTCTGTTGTACTGTGAGTCATCCAGAACCTGATGACTCTGAAGGTCTCTTGATCTGTAAATATATTGGATTGCTTACCCGGGTAGCCACTGGCTCTGAGGTCTCTGATATAGAAGGAGTGAAGGAAAGTGGCCGTGTTTGATATTTAAAGGCATTCTGGGATGCAGTAAAGGTATTGGCACTTAGTATGAGATCCTGGCAAAACTGTGATGATGATGACTACATCCTTGGTATACTTTCAAGGTTCCCTCTTCCCTGACATCACATGTTTCGGGTATCCCCTCTCCCAACCTAAATCTGTACTCAGGAAAATATTTGCTATAAATTATTTAGACCTCAGTCTGAATGGCAGCCTTTCTATTCTTTATTCCAGGATTATTTACAGAGTCTTACTTCTAATTATGGCATGAAAAACTTAGTTTTCTGGTAAAGATAACCCAGAGATCTGATAATATGAAAGTAATTTAGGGGGCGAGTGACTCATACTTAAATCACACCAGGTAATTTAACATCTATACTGTCCTTTTCACCCCTCCGCCAACACACACACACACTAACACACACAGACACTAACACACACACACATACACGGCTGGAACTGGCTTCTGTATGATGGATTATACAGCCTTAATAACACTAATCATTCATTGAGGAAACCTTCATTTTCCAAGTTCCCCAAAGAATCTGAGCCATAAATGCTTTACCACACTTCATTATGCTTTCCAGTAGAGGAAGAGTATGCAATAATAGGTAAAAGGTGATAAATTGGATGAGCAGCATGTTATAGGTTCAAAATTAAGAGTACGTATAAGAGTGGAGTAACAGCAGTTACACAGCTCAACAGCCGCACAGGCCATGTATATGTTACAGAGAGCCAAGAGCAGTGCCCCTCAAACTTGTCTAGGTGACAGAGCCCCTGGACAAGTTGGTGCTCTACACTTACATCATGTTCTTTGTGGAGCACCATAAAATGTTGATATGTTTTACCCCAGCAGTCAAACAAGGAAACCTTGCCTATATTATATGTATGCAATAAAATCTGAGTATCGAAAGCACATTTCCACCAATACAAAACAAAGCACAGTACCTCAGTGGTGGTGGAGGTTGACATCTCAGCCTGCTGATACAGAGACCACAGGTCTTCAGATAACAGGCATGATGGCTGCAACCCTCCCAGAGCAGTGAACCTGAGTAGAAGGGCTGATGGCAAAGTCAGTGGTCATGGCCAACTGAAGACAAAGGGCCCTGTCCTGATTTTTGTAAAAATACATAAGCCTCCTGGTTCTGATTCAACCAAGGGAAGGTTGAGTAGCTGCAATTAGATTTCCTGCCCACCAGGTGGGACTGAAAAAGATTTAGTTTGATTTAGAATAATAAAGAAATGTTATGGGACTTCCCTGGTGTCCGGTGGTAAAGAATCTGCCTTCCAACGCAGGGGACGCGGGTTCGATCCCTGCTCGGGGAACTAAGATCCCACAGCCACAGGGCAGCTAAGCCTGCGCGCCACAGCTACTGAGCTGGTGTGCCTCAATGGGAGAGCCCGCGTGCCGCAAACTACAGAGCCCACGTTCTCTGGAGCCCGTGTGCCACAACTAGAGAGAGAAGCCCGCACGCCACAACGAAAGGTCCCGCCTGCCTCAACAAAGATCCCTCGTGCCGCAACTAAGAGCCGACGCAGCCAAAAATAAATACATATTTTAAGAAAAGAAAAGAAGAAATGTGATATTTCTTGCACCCGAGTGCCATGGAGCAATTCATATCACTATAGGTTTTGGTTCTTATTTCACAGTTGGGACTACTCATTCTCAACTATGCCTTTATAAAGTCTTGAGTTGAAGAATTCCTCCCATCACTGTCTTGGAACCTGGCTTAAGTGCACACCCTGCTGTTAAGCTTCTCATGACCACATAAGCCGCCCTCTGTCTGGGTGTATTAACTAGCACATGGAAATAGATCCCAGAGGCTAGTAAGTGATGAAGAAACAATTATGCCAATGTCTTTCCCCCTGTGAACTGAGGAGAAACCATCATAGATCGAGTTCAGGCAAGGAATACCTAGGGTCAGTTATCATTGGGTGATTCAAGGTTGAGATCTGTAAAGGTAGAGCAGTGATGCTCAAACGTTGCTGTACATGTGAATTACCCAGATAACCTGTTAGAATGCAGATTCTGATTAACTAGGTCTGGGCTGGTGTCTGAGAGTCTGAATTTCTCAGGGGATGAGGTGCTGTGGGTCCATAGACCGCACTTTGGGTAGCAGCTGTCTTAACTTCTGTTCCATATCTACCTCAGACTTGCTCTTTGACCTTTCAAATTTATTTTACCCTTCTAGATCTCAGCTTCCTTAACTGTAAAAGAAGAGAATTGGCTTTAACATTCCTGAGAAGGACATTTTATATGTTTTTCTACCCAGCATGCATTGCCCCTTCCTAATAGCACTTTGATTTTCTTCTGGGGAATTTACTTCCCTCCTTTGTATGCAATTGTGGTAGGTAGGTAAGTCTCAAGACTTTCCATTTCGTTATGCCAGCTGATGGAGACTCTCCTATCTCAGTTCCCATGACCTTTGTCTTATAGCCCAGGTACAGCAAGAGGCAGGGTAGGACCTAAGTTTGCTTGGTTGGCTTCTCTCTCTCCTAGGACTTTGAATCTTTTTTTAAAATAAATTTATTTATTTATTTTTGGCTGCGTTGGGTCTTTGTTGCTGCACGCGGGCTTTCTCTAGTTGCGGCGAGCGGGGGCTACTCTTCCTTGCGGTGTGCGGGCTTCTCATTGCGGTGGCTTGCCTTGTTGCAGAGCACGGGCTCTAGACATGCAGGCTTCAGTAGTTGTGCCTTGTGGGCTCTAGAGTACAGGCTCAGTAGTTGTGGCGCCCGGGCTTAGTTGCTCTGTGGCATGTGGGATCTTCCCGGATCAGGGATCAAACCCGTGTCCCCTGCATTAGCAGTCAGATTCTTAACCACTGTGCCACCAGGGAAGCCCAGGACTTTGAATCTTGAGTAGCATGAACCAAGTAGAGAGAAGCTGTTGAAATTCATCGTCACAGCTGTGGGACCAGGGTTCAAGCAGCAAAACCGTCTGGAGCCTCCTCATATCTGTGTTTTCCAAGCTTGGTTCTCTAGTCCTCCCTTCAATCTTTTGAGCAGCCCCATAGATTTTCAGAATGTTCTCTTTTTACTTAAGTCACCTAAAGTCCATTTCTGTTGCTTGCAACCAGAGATGAATATATTCTCTAAGCTCCTTCTGACTCAAGCATTGCAGGGTTCAGGTCCTGAGCAGCTTGTTGATGAGTCTGATCACTGTTTTCTCTAAGGAAAGGAAAAGGCACAAGAATATTTTCCCTAAGGAAGAGCACTTCCTTTGAAGTCTTTGGCGTGGGTTTGTGTATAGGTTACTGGTGCCAGTGAGGGATATAGATTACTTTCCAGCAAACTGGTAGGTGTAGGTAATCAGGTTGTTTTCCTTTATCATCAAGTGGAGACTGAGACACCTCCTGTGCTTCAGGATCCTTATGAGGCGAGGATCTTTATGAGGCTTCTTGGATCTACTTATATTTGGAAATGGCAGGAAAGGTTTATATTTTGCTTGCTTTGACCCTACTCATCAGTGTATGGAGTTTTCTGAGGGGCTTCAGAGTTTCTGGTCCGAAATTGAGACTAGCAGCCAAAAGCATGCAGAGAAGATTCTGGAGAGAAAGACAGTTGCTAAACAGTACCAGGGTTTATAGCTCAGTCACCTTAGATTGTAGTTTGAAGAACAGAGACACCCAACACCTCGCCCTCATTACAAAATTGTACCAAGAATAGGAAATGCCATATGCATATGTCCCTCCTTCCTAACGTCCACCAGAGCAGCCAGAAGCTCCTTAGCTAATTTCAGCCACTCTCTTCCTGATCTACGGCTTCAGCTCTTGGGACCATTTCCTGTTGTCTGTTAGGGACTACTAGGAATGAACTTGCAGTTCATAAGTTCATTCTTCACCTTTCTTATCCCCATCCTACACTGGGGTTTTCAGAGGCCAGTAAAGAACACCCTTCTATTCTCATCCAGTTCTGAGGAGTCAGAAAAATGAGATTACATGCCTGCTTTGTTGATAAAACCGTATTGAAGGTATACAGCTTATAATCTTTTTTTTTTTTTTTTTTGTGGTACGTGGGCCTCTCACTGTTGTGGCCTTTCCCGTTGCAGAGCACAGGCTCCGGGCGCACAGGCTCAGCGGCCATGGCTCACGGGCCCAGCCGCTCCGCGGCATGTGGGATCTTCCCGGACCGGGGTACGAACCCATGTCCCCTGCATCGGCAGGCGGACTCTCAACCACTGCGCCACCAGGGAAGCCCTACAGCTTATAATCTTTACAGAGCTGGACTTTGGAGTGAATCAGTGAGGATGCTATAAGGAGAAGTCATATGAAAGTTGCTTGTCGTACTTCTTGAAGGAGTTTCAGCTATATTACATCATGCCCCTTTATGAGGACTAATAGGAGACTTTTTTTTTCAGATCTAAATGCGAGGAATATCTACCTTTTCCCTAAACAAATTGAGAAATTTTTTGTTCATTGTGATTCTTGTAATCGATAACTTTTCCCTTTTAAGTTTGGCTGCTGTGACACTTAGGAGTAAACTTGGGACATTTAACCTTTGTATATGATATTCTAACGTCCATGTTTTTGTATATTCAACTTGCTTATAGTTTCTCATACTGTTTTACCCTTGTTTCACCTTCGTGCTGCTCTCTTTATCTACTTTCTTTCTTTACCAAATTGTCTTATATTTTGTAAACTGCTTCAAACTCTCTTAGTGAGAATGAGTTAGAATATCAGTAAATTAGTTAATTAAAAAATAAATATGGAGTTATATTTCCTTCACAGAGGAGAATATTCTTACCACTTGTCCGCATAGTAATTTTTTTGCCTTGTTGTCTGTCACCTCTGGGCTGATTTGAAACTTGTTTGGTTCACTCTCCTACTTAGGCCACCCTCATCTCCACCCTAGGCCACCGCATGGTGTCCAGTTCTATGGGTGACTCACAGATTCACACCTCTAGATATGATTTCAATTCTGTACCACAAACCCATAGGTAATAGGTAATATCTTTCAAGAGCTCCAATTCTGAATCTGTGTTTTCCCCTCAAACCTGTACCTCCTCATGTATCCTTGATGCAGTGAATGGGGTCACCATCCCTGAAGATACCCATCAAAGAAATGGAGACACCCTAGACTTGTCCCAGTCTCTGTTCCTCTGTATCCAATTCATCCACTAATCTGACTGATTCTTCCTCTTGGATGTATTGTTAATTCTTCTACTCATCTCCACCTCTGCCACTAGTTCAGGTCTTGTCATTTCTAGCCTAGGCTATAGCTCTGCACAGAACCACTCCCAGCCCATTCTCTACACAGCTTCCAAAGTAATATTTCTGAAATACAAATCTGACTATACCAGCTACTAAAAAACCTTCAACAGAACCCTGTTCTAAGGGGATAAAGTTCAAACCTCTGTATATTGCATAAAAATGCTACCAGAGGTTGTGAGGAGAATGACTGTCTACCACGCCAATCTTATTTCCTGCCACACTTCTCTTCACTGTCTTTATATCTGGTTATTTTGGATTATTCCCTTGGCTTTCTTTTTAAGGGTTAACTTCCTAGTGCTAGCTCTAAATAAAAGCCAGTTTGGTTGCTCACTCATGATGGGATTGAGGGGCAAGTAACCCCCCTTCCTATCGGGGTGCTTATGATTCCCTGGAAGAGTAATAGCTTAATTCTTCATTAGCCATGACTATTTTGTGCTAAGGTGAATCAGTTAGATCCAACAGGCACTTACCTAAAGGAGCGGGACATAAAAACTGAAAGAAACAGGCAACAGATTGGTGGTTGCCAGAGGCGGGAGCGGGGGTGGAGGAAATGGGTGAAGGTGGTCAAAAGGTACAACAAAAGAAAAAGAAGTGGGACAAAAAGTAGGTTCATTTGGATGAGAGAAGAGGGGAAGGGAAAGTTCTGGCCACGGGGTTCTGGACAGCTCTGTCATGTCTCTGAAGTGGGGTTGCCTAGGCGCAGGATGAGGGCACAGAATGACAGAAGGAGGGTCCCCTGCAGGGCGTGAAGATGAACATGTGTTCATCTGGCAATCACCAATCTGTTGTCTCTTTCTTCAGTTTTTATGTCCCACTCCTTTAGGTAAGCGCCTGTTTGAACCAACTGATTCACCTTAGCACAAAATAGTCATGGCTATCACAACTTTTCCAAAGATTAGAATGGATTCTGACACTTTTACTACATCCTAGAAGGTTAGTTATTTGATGGAATAATTCTGTTTGTGAGCTGCGAGGCGTAGGTTGTGTGAGGTTGGGGTGGGGAAGCATGTGATGAAGACAGCGTAGATCAGTCATCATCAGCCTTACATCAGGGATAACAGGATGATGGGAAGCCACACCTCTGTGCAGAATACTTTCAATTTAATGTGGCTCAACAAGCATTTGTGGGATATCTTATTAGGCCTTGGAGGGGTGTTTATTGTCAAAGTGGTAGAAAGTCATCTCTAAGAAAGGTAGGGTATATCAACATAATGTGCTAGATTTAAAAAAACCATTTTGAATTCATGAGCTCAAAAACGAATATCTTTTCCAGTTCTATCACCGCCAAAAGTGGTCCAGCAGCAAAAGCAGCCCTTTTGATCGCTACTGACTCTCATATACACTCCTAGCTTCCCACGTATTGACCCCCAGTAGGAGCCAAATCTTCCTGGAGGGGAAATGATTCCATGCCGTGGCACAGGAAAATTCAAGAATATTCTGTGCTTGCTGGAAAAAAAAGGTACTTTCGTGGATGTCAGGTGGCTCTAAAAGGACAAAGGAACCAGGTTATAGAACCAAGTTGTAACAATTTGAGCATCAGAAAATCAAGGGGGTTAATATGTGTGAGTATTTTGTCTCTTCTATTAAGTGTATATCTGTCCTTACGGCATCTTAGAGATATTGTTAAAAATGGATTACCAAATAGTCCAGGGAAAAATAGTAGAAACTATTAAGAAAAGGACAAACTGGTCAGTATCCATTGTCTCACATAAAAATGACATAGAGGGCCCAGGATTTAATTGGTGCAATGATAACCCACACTAAGTTGAGAGAGAGGTTAACATTGTGTGGGCAAGGTTTTCAATTGTCCAGATGTCCTAAGGAGGAGAAGTAATTGCACAGACTCAATCTCTCGTCTCCTAGGAAGCAGGGCACTTGGATGGCCTTACTAATCATAATTATATAGTATTTAGGAATATAAGCTTTTCTAATAACGTTAACAAACCGGGGCGATGTTAGGACAAAGGTTCATGCTGACCAAGTGCTGTACATAATTTCAATGGGAGATATTAAAACCTGTGTGAAAAGTGTGATCTTAGAGTCTTACTGACATAAGAAAGGAAGTTTAATTCCTAAAATAGCTTAACCAGATCCCATGTCAGACAAAAACTCCAAACCAAAATGAAAACAAACAAAAAAATCAAAACAGACACCCACACTATCCCCCCCCTCAAAATCTCAATAACACAAAACTTGCAAACTCAATTGACTAGTCTGATATATTTTTGAGAGGGAGGGGGAGTGGATTTGATATCATTGCTTATGCAGCCCCAGGAAGATACAGAATTTAAACTAATGTTATTAACACTTAAAGTAGTTTTAGTTTAAATTTAATAACAAGTTTATAATATCTATGGTACTTTGTGATAGTTTTGTCTACTTCTACTATGATTAAAGCATTTATGAGAACATGACATACCAGGTTTGTGATTGTAATTAAATGTTTAGGAGAGTTTGTGCAAAAATGTTTGTATTCAACGTTTGAATGTTTAGGAAAATCTAATTGTTATGTCATGGGCATTGATTTATTATTTGTACAACTGAACTGTAAATTTTGAGCACTATTGATTCCTTTATATTTAAAGGAATGTTAATTATTTTGTAGATTTATAAATGTTGTATACTGGGTTTGAAACAATAGTCGAAGTTCCTCTCCATGAGCAAAAACCAGGAAAGAATCTTTTGTCATGGTGCTGTAAGGCATGGTTACTGTTCTCAAGTTTCTCTCAAATTTGTCATGGGCTGTAAAAGTAGCCTGCAAGTAATTATTTAGAGTTTAGCTGTGGTGACAAAATAGTTCAAGGCTTGAGGCAGGTGTGATAGACATGGATATGAGGCAAAATTGTGCTGGATGCTTTTCTTAGGCAACAGGACCTATGGTTGTAGAAACTTATATTTGTACAAAGTAGATGCATCCAACTCTGTGGGTTGGTTGGGAGAACTCAGTGAGGTCACTGACACTAGAGAGGTTACAAGATATGTCCAGCTTGTTGGGGCAGAGGTGAGGCTCTGTTCACTTTGCCAGCACCGCCTACATGGGACTATATATGACATGTACATAGTAAGCAGCCAGTAAATGAGATTAGCAATGCTAAAACATAGAGATAACATAGCAGCAGTAATATATTCCCTCATGAGAAGTTTACAGTTCAGCTGGGCAGATGAAACAAACTTATCAAGAAGAAAAAAGTCACTGTGGAAACAAAGTTCTAACGTGTATGGGGAAGGTAGAAGAAAGAGCATTTCTGCTCTTTCAAATTACTCAAAAAAAAAGACAAAAAACCTAACCAAAAAGTGGACAAAAAATAGCAGCAGGCAGTTCATAAAACAAGATATCCTAATGGGCAATAAACATATGAAAAGATGTTCAGCCCTACTAGTAATCATGGGAATAAAAAGAAAACAAGTTATAATTTCTCATCTATGAGACTGATAAATATTTAAAAGAGTATGATATTCATTGTGGGCAAGGATGGGAGGAAACAGGTCTCTCATACAGTGTCGGTTTTGATTCATTGGCCTTGGCTTTCTTTCATCTTCCCTGGCTCTCTGCTCCCATGGTCCGGCACCCTTGTTCCTGATGGTAATTGTTCCAGGACCAACTTGCTCTGCAAGGCTGCCTAGACACAATCAGCTGGCCCTTACTCACAGCTCTCCCTGGATTATGATTTGCCTGTGGTTCTTTGGCTTTGTCTTGGCCCATAGCCACAAAACAGGCTTGGCTAACCCTTTAGGATTTTCTAGGCAGGGGAGGGGACCAGGTGACTCCGTGGCCAGGTATTGTGCTGGGGACTGTGCTGTGGGTGGGAGGAGTTAGGGCTCTAAAGATTCATTCACTTATTCATTCATTCAAGACAGAAGATTTAAAAAATATGTAAAATATACAGTCTGTCAGATTTTGAGAATTGCTTTAAAAAAACATGTAAAGGGGAGAAAGGGTATTGGGGTAGGAATAGGGGTAGCAATTTAATAGGGAATTCCGAGAACGCCTCACTCACCAGGAAGTCAGGCTTGTGAATGGCTTGGGGAGAAAAATACTCTAGACCAAAGGAGGAGCAAGGACAATGGCTCTGAGGTGAGAGCTTGCCTGGAAGGTTGGAGAAGAGTGAGAAGGGCAGGTGGACGGGGACCAGTGAGGGGGGATGAGGGTAGGGTCCTGAAGCTGAGTGCTGTAATACATGGCCAGAGTGGGCAGTGCTCTATGGTCCTTTGTCACGGCTTCAGCTCTCACTTTCCGAGGAGACGGTCGCTGCTAGTGGGGGAGTCTCGTGGATAGAGGTGCACACCCACTCAGTGCCCTACATTTGCACCATCTCATTCGAGGTGATGGCAAGGCTGAGTGGGAACAGCCACCTCTGCCCGGGGGAATTGGGAAGTCTGGAAGCGTGAGGAGTTTTCCAGGCAGAGGGACTAGCGTAGGCGAGGGCTAGGACGTGCGACATCATGACATTTTGGAGAAAGGAGGACGGTCTGCTGTGGCTTGAGACGGCCGTGCAAGAGTGGAGAGGCGGGAAGGGAGCAGAGGGGAGACTGGTGAGGTAGGGGATGCTAGCTCGGAAGGGTCTTCTTTGATTGAATAGTGTGGTTAGGTTTAACTCTACAGTCATGGAAAATCACGGGAGGTTTTCAAATAGGGCAGTGTGACATAATTGTTGTGAAAATGAAAATAATTTTCACTCTTATGTCTCAAGTTGTCGTGTCGTCTAACAATAGGAAGGCTCAGGATCTAGGGAAAGAGTTCTCACTTCTTATATAATCTGAACTTTCCTGATCTGTAAAGTGGAGGTTTTAATCTGTTTTATGTAGCAGCCTTCTGTGAGGAATAAATGAGATGACATATATTAAAGAGCATTGCAGTCTGCCGAGCACCCATTATTTCCATGACCCAAAATGGGATGGGTGGAGTCAGCAAAATGTGTGGACAGTGTGCTCAAGTGGAAAACGCATGGCTCTGGAGTTGTTCATCAGTTGGAGTCTTGACTCCACTACGCACTGGCTGTGTGATCTTGGACTGTGTGCTGGACCATTCAGAGCCTCAGTTTCCCCATCGGCAAAATGGGTTCATTTTACTTCCCAGGATTGGTGTGTGGACTGGGAACAATGTGTATGAAATACCTTGCCCTGCGCGTGGTCCAGAGAAGCAGCTCGGTAACTGACAGCTGTTCTTTTTCTGAGAGTGAGCCTGGTGAGCACGTGAGCAGATGGATACTTACAATAGCCCTATCGTGGGCAAGTTACTGTGCCTAGTGGTGCTAGGATAGTACTGCTGCTGCAGGCAGGATGTGTCATCTGAACCTGAGCTGTTTCTTTCATAGTGAGGATGGGTTTGTGCTGATCCTTTACCTCACCTGGACCTGTTTGTACCCGTGGCATGCTGTCCATCTGTGGTTGAGGGCGTGATATGAACGTGTAAAGGAAGTGTAGCTAATGGGCCCCTAGGAGCAACAGGCTCAGGGCGGGCATGATGTAAACTCTAGGCTCTGTCCAAAAGAGAGACTGGCTGCAGCCTGACTTATGGCCATTGATTTAGACAGGACAAAGGGAAATGGGGGCTGAAACATAGGTTCATAGAACTAGTTCATAATTTTCTGCTACTGAGGGGGAAAAGGCTTATTTTGTCTGAATTTAGGAGAACAATTGTCCACGTTGATTGAATGCTTCAAATAATTTCTCATTTCCTTGCCCTGTTTTGTTTCAGAGCACACAGCTTGACATTTAAAGGAGAGAAAAAGAGGAAAATTACTGTCCAGCTGCAATTTCTCATTTCACAGGCGCGCATTCATAGGATTTGATAGACTACGATCTCTCATTTAACTTGCTTCCTAATACTGCTCCTGGGAAAGACTGAGTTGAATCAGACCCCGGTGCAATCATTATCTTGGCTGAAGATTGACACCTACAGTTCTTCCTATAGATTGTTCAGTGCAACCACAGTGGACTCTGAAAAAAACAATCAGAAAACAATGTCCTTGCCAAACTGAAACTGTGCTCACTGCTGTTTCCAACAGGGCTGCCTTGCTTCTGCCTTTTAATAATTCTCCCCAGTCATTAGTCATTCATTCGTTCAATAAATAATTAAGCACCGGCCATGGTGCAAATGCAAATAGTATAATCTATGATCTCTTCACTCAGGGAACTTACAGTTTATTAGAGAAGATAAGATGTGCACAAATAACTAGGCTGTAATATAGGAGCACATAAGTGGATGACAAATAGCCAAGAATCGAATTTGAGAGCGGGGTGGGGGGGGGGGAAGATAAGTTATTGCCGGGAATTATTTCGTGGAGCAGGTGGAATGGTTTAGGTGGTGAGTTGAAGGAGTGGGGTATGCAGAGATTGAAATGAGGGGAATTAGGTGAGTATTCCAAGCTTGAGTGGTGGGAGAAATAAGAATGTTGTGTTCTGTAATGGTTTTTTGAATTGAACTGAAATAAGCATCATTTGGAGCAATGCAATAGCAATCCAACAGCTTGAAACTTTTAAAGAGGCTGCATAGAGGGAGACCAGTTAGGAAGCTAGTGCAATAATCAAGGTGAGAGGAAAGGTGATTTAGATGAAATTAGTAGTGATGAAGATGGTGAGAAAGGGTGGGGTTCTAATTTTAGACTTTCTGGTCTCAGCTTCCACATGTGCTGCCCCTTCCTAGAAGATCTGTGTCCCTCAGTTTTGAAAAAAAGGTACTATTGAAGGCAATAGCTCTCTTTGTATGACCAGAATACATTTCCTCACCTCAGTCATGGCATGGCTGCCCTTTGAGTTACGGCTCTGCCCCGTTTGCAGCTGTGATACTTAGGATCACAGATCCATAGAAGGAGAGAACTGGGTCTTAGGGTCCTGTAGTCCCCTGGTTTACAGATGGGAAAACCAAGGCTTAGGGAGTAATGAACTGGCTTGCCTAAGACCTGACAGGTGGTCAGTAGTGGGACTGAAATCGGGTGGCCTGATTCTGAGTCCAGTGGTCTTCCTAGATCACCACTCCCTTGTGGCAGAGACTGGCTAGCTGCACACCAAACTCCTTTCCTTTTGCTAGTCTACATTTCCCAATTTCTCCTGCATTTGGGTGTGACCATGTGGCTGAGTTCTGGCCAGTGGAATGTGGGTGGAAGTAGGACTCCTTACCCTCAGGCCTGGCCCATGTAAACCTCCCTGCTCAAGCCTCAACCTCTTCCCTCATTTCCTAACAAGATATTGATATCCCCAGCAAACTTGAAAACAGTTTTGAAGATGGCAGAGCCTCCATTACCCTGGAGCCTCGAATAACTTCATAGAGCAGACACTCCTCCCACCCATGATTATAAATTCTATTGTGTTAAGCCACTGAGATTTGTGAATTTATTTGTTAAGGTAACTAATATTAACATAAGTAATTATATCTTGCCACTCTATATCTAGAGAGAGGGACGTCAGTAAGACCACCTGAAGAGGTTAATATATGTTCCCTGCAGTTGGTTGGCACCATGGACTTGGGTTTGACTCCTGTCCTAGAAATTTAGAGGATACAACTGTTTGGCAGCAGAACAAGGATGGATGGCTTGAGATTAACCTGCACTCGCAGAATTTGTCAGGGCAAAAGGAATATGAACTAGATATTGGTCATGAAGTAGAGAAAACCTACCTGGAGGTTTTTTTCTTTTCCTTTTTTTTTTTTTAGTTTCATACTTTTTAATTGAGGTAAAATTGACTTACAATATTATATTAGTTTCAGGTGTACAACATAGTGATTCAAAATTTTTATGGATTATATTCCATTTAAGTTATTATAAATTATTGGCTGTATTTCCTGTGCTGTACAATATATCCTTGTAGCTCATTTATTTTGTACATAATAGTTTGTACCTCTTAATTCCCTACCCCTATTTTGCCCCTCCCCTTTCTTTCTTCCACTAGTTTTTTCTCCATACTTGTGAGTCTGTTTATTTTTGGTACATTCGTTTGTTTGTTTCATTTTTTAGATTCCACATATAAGTGATAATGTACAATATTTGTCTTTCTCCATCTTTCTCTCTCTGACTTATTTCACCAAGTGTAATGCCCTCCAGGTCCATCCATGTTGTTGCAAATGGAGGAATTTTATTCTTTTTTTATGGCTGAGTAGTATTCCATTGCATATATACACCATATCTTCTTTATCCATTCATCTGTTTATGGACACTTAAGTTGCTTCCACATCTTGGCAATTATAAATGATGCTTCTATGAACATTGAGGTTTTGGATGATAGCCATTGTGATAGGTGTGAGGTGATATCTCAATGTAGTTCTGATTTGCATTTCTCTGATGATCAGTGATGTTGCACATCTTTTCATATGCCTTTTGACCATCTGTATATCTTCTTTAGAAAAATGTCTGTTCAGGTCTTCTGCCCATTTTTTAATGTGGTTGGTTGTTTTTTTGATATTGAGTTGTATGAGCTGTTTATATATTTTGGAAATTAACCTATTATCAATCATATCATTTGCAATATTTTCTCCCATTCAGTAGGTTGTCTATTTGTTTTTTTGATGGTTTCCTTTGCTGTGCAAAAACTTTTAGTTTTAATTAGGTCCCATTTGTTTATTTTTGCTTTTGCTTCATTTGCCTTAGGAGACAGATCCAAAAAATATTTCTATGATATATGTCAAAGAGTGTTCTGCCAATGTTCTCTTCTAGTAGTTTTATGGCTTCCAGTCTTACATTTAGGTCTTTAATCCATTTTGAGTTTATTTTTGTGTATGGTGTGAGAAAATGTTCTAATTTCATTCTTTTACATGTAGCTGTTCAGTTTTCCCAGCACCACTTATTGAAGAGACTGTATTTTCTCCACTGTATATTCTTGCCTCCTTTGTCAGAGATTAATTGATCATAAGTGCATGGGTTTATTTTGGGGCTCTTTATTCTGTTCCATTGATCTATGTATCTGTTTTTGTGCCAGAACCATACTGTGTTGATTACTGTACCTTTGTAGTATAGTCTGATGTCACAGCGCATGATACCTCCAGCTCTGTTCTTCTTTCTCAAGATTGCTTTAGCTATTCAGGGTCTCTTATGTTTCCATACAAATTTCAGGATTATTCTAGTTCTGTGAAAAATGCCTTTGGTATTTTGAAAGAGGTTGCACTGAATCTGTAGATTGCCTTGGGTAGTCTGGTCATTTTAACAATACTAATTCTTCCAATTCATGAACATGATACATCTTTCCATCTGTTTGTGTTTTCTTCAGTTTCTTTTAGTATCTTACAGTTTTCTGAGTACAGGTCTTTCATCTCCTTGTTAGATTTATTCTTAGGTATTTTATTCTTTTTGATGCACTGGTAAATGGGATTGTTTCCTTAATTTCTCTTTCTGATAGTTTGTTGCTAGTCTATAGAAATGCAACAGATCTCTGTATATTAATTTTGTATCCTACAACTTTACTGAATTTATTGATGAGCTCTAGTAGTTTTTTGGTGGCATCTTTAGGATTTTCTGTGTATAGTATCATGTCATCTGTAAACAGTGACAGTTTTACTTCTTCTTTTCCAATTTGGATTCCTTTTATTTCTTTTTCTTCTGTGATTGCCTGACTAGGGCTTCCAAAACTATGTTGAGTAAAAGTGGCAAGAATGGACATCCTTGTCTTGTTCCTGATCTTAGAGGAAATGCTTTCAGCTTTTCACTGTTGAGGGTGATTTTAGCTGTGGACTTATATATGGCCTTTATTATGTTTCACTGAGGTATTTTCCACTTTGCGGAAAGTTTTTTTTTTTTAATCACAAATCAATTCTGAATTTTGTCAAAAGCTTTTTCTGCATCTATTGAGATGATCATATGGTTCTTATTCTTCAATTTGTTAACGTGGTGTATCACGTTGACTGAGTTGAGGATATTGAACCATCCTTGCACAGCTGGGATAAATCCCATTTGATCATTGTGTATGATCCTTTTAATGTATTGTTGAATTCGGTTTGCTAATACTTCATATAGGATTTTTGCATATATGTTCATCAGTGACACTGTCCTGTAATTTTTGTGTGTATTTTTGTGTGTGTGTGTGTGTGTGTGTGTGTGTGTGTGTGTATGTGTGTGTGTGATATCTTTGTCTGGTTTTGCTATCAGGGTGATACTGGCCTCGTAGAGTGAGTCTGTAATATTCCTTCCTCTGCAATTTTTTCGAATAGTATGAGAAGGATAGGTGGTAAGTCTTCTCTAAATGTTTGGTAGAATTCACCTGTGTAGCCATCTGGTCTGGTACTTTTGTTTGCTGGGATTTTTTTTTTTAATTACTGATTTAATTTCATTACTGATAATTGGTCTGTTCATATTTTCTAGTTTTTCCTGGTTCAGTCTGGGGAGATTGTAGATATCTAGGAACTTGTCCGTTTCTTCTAGGTTGTCCATTTTATTGGTGTGTTGTTGTTTGTGGTAATCTTTTATGATCCTTTGTATTTCTGTGGTGTTGGTTGTAACTTCTCCTTTTTCATTTCTGATTTTATTGATTTGGGGCCTCTCTCATTTTTTTCTTGATGAGTCTGGCTAAAGGTTTATCAATTTTGTTTATCTTTTCAAAGAACTAGCTTGTAGTTTCAGTGACCTTTTCTATTTTTTAAATTTATCTCAGTTATTTCTGCTCTGATCTTTATGATTTCTCTCTTTCTACTAACTTTGGGTTTTCTTTGTTCTTTTTCTAGTTCCTTTAGATGTAAGGTTAGGTTTATTATTTGAGATTTTTCTTGTTTCTTGATGTAGACTTGTATTGCTATAAACTTCCCTCTTAGAACTACTTTTGCTGCATCCCACAGATTTTAGATCCTTGTATTTTCATTTTCATTTGTCTCCAGGTATTTTTTTATTTCTTTTTAAATTTCTTTTGGTGATCCATACCTGGAGCTATTTTGACTCCTGTACAGGTAGACTACAGAGCAAGGAGACATTGATGATGGAGCGAGTGTCTGGGTGGTAGAGACAACCAGAAAGCCTGAGGTATAGGGAGAAGAAGCATCAGCAGAAGAACCAATGGCACTGCCCACATTATCAGAGTTGCAAGTCAGGGGATCCCAGCTGGGGAACCAAAGAGGTTGGAACCTCCAAAGAACCTGGAAGTCACTCACAAAGAAAGAACCAGATTTAAACATGAGCTTGGTGAGAGTAAGACATCATCTTAAGATTATACCAGTCAGGTAAGAACCTTCTGAGTCCTTTCCCATTCTCTCTCCTTAATGTTCCTACTGCAGAGAGGGAACAGGAGATGAAGTCAACCATATGCCCTTTCTCTAAGGCAGGAGGTCTACCTACCATAGGTTTCTAGCTGGTGAAGAAGTGGAAAGGAGTCTTTATGAATGAAGAGAGAATATGGATTAATAGATTGGAGTGTAAATTCTACTTTCTCAATTGAGTCTATACTTTACCACTTGAAGTGACCAAATTACATCTTGTTTCTAAAAGGGATGAAAAAAATCAGAGGGCCTGCCAGAGTTTTCATCCAGTGGAAGGGAAGAATACTCTCTGATGATAAATACCTTAGGAGCAGAGGGAATCAAAGAATAAAGGTGATTCATTCATCAGGCAGTGTTCGTTCAAGGTAATATCAGTGGTTCTAAACACTATGATAAACTCTTGGATGATAGTAAGGGCTCAGATGCTAAGGAAGCACTTGGGAGGGGCACTGAACCCAGGCTTGCTGGAAATGACACCAAAGGTGAAAGCTAAGGGAGGGAGGAAGCAGACTGAAGTGTGGAAGGAGCAGGTATAACAGTGAGCAAGCTGGAAAAAGAAAAAGAGACACTGAAAACTGAAAAGTGACTGGAACACAAGAAGTGGGGCAGTGCAGAAGCCAGGTTATGAAGCGCATGGTGGTAAACATGTTGAGAAATTTGGATCAACCTGAGGCACTCTGGGAACTCTTCGAAGGTTTTTTAAACAGAAGAGTGACATGATCAGATTTGTGTTTTAGAAAAATCACTCTGCCCTATGTGTCCAGGGGCAGGATCTTACCCCAACTCTCTAAAATTTATTGTATGGAACTTTCTCCCTCAGTCTCTGAACTTTAGCTACATAGGTCTACTTTCAGTTCTGTAAACACACCAGGCTCTATCCTACTTCAAGGCTTTTGCACATGTTCTTCTCTCTGCCTGGAATACTTTTCCTTCATCTCATGACCTTTACTCATTTTGGGGGTCGGTTTTTTTTTTTTTTTTTTTTGCTGTACACGGGCCTCTCACTGTTGTGGCCTCTCCCATTGCGGAGCACAGGCTCCGGACGCGCAGGCTCAGCAGCCATGGCTCAAGGGCCCAGCCGCTCCGCGGCATGTGGGATCTTCCCGGACCGGGGCACAAACCCACGTCCCCTGCATCGGCAGGCGGACTCTCAACCACTGCGCCACCAGGGAAGCCCTGGGGGGTCTGTTTTAAGTGTCATTTCCTTAGTAAAAAGCCTTTACTATCCACTCTCTCTGAATTAGTTTTCTGTGGCCAACAGAACAAAACAACACAAAATTAGAGTTTAAGCAGTGCTGACTTATTACCTTACTGATCTCGAGGTCAGAAATCCAAAGTCAAGGTTTTGGCAGGGCTGAGTTTCTTCTGGAGAATGTGCTTCCTTTCCTTTCCCAACGCCTGTAGGTCATCTGAAGTCCTTGACTCATGAACTTTTCCTCCATCTTCAAAGCTGGAAACTGAATTACACCCTTCTCACACTGCCATCTTTTTGGTTGTCTAATGCTCTCTTCCACCTTTGAAGACAGGTTAATCTCCCCATTTTAAGATAATCTGATTAGCAATATTAATTCCATCTGCAGTCTTAATGCCGCTTTGGCCTGTGACCTAACACTTTCACAGGTTCTAGGTATTAAGACACAGACATTTGCGGGAGCGGGTGTGTGTGCATATTCGGTCTACTACATATTTAAAGTAGATCTCCTTGAAAGTCTCTTGTTTAGCTCTTGTTAGCTTTCATGGCATTAGTCACAAATTTGAATTTACTTATTTTTGCCTGTTTTTTGTTCTTTCTCTCATCAGAGTGTATTCTCTATCAGGGCAGGAACTATTGGTCTCTATTGCCTGTGTGTTCCTGACCAATGGATGCTTAGTAAACATTGAATGAATTGACGAGTGAGTGAAGAGTTGTTGAAAGGATGGATCATGGAATTTAAATTGGACGGGGATTAAAGTGAAACATTGAAGAGGAGATGGATACTCAGACATCAGTGGAATAGCTAAGGGAAGAAGACAGAAAGATGGGAGGCTGTGGACAGGTGAAAATACTAAGGGCAATTTTAATATCTAGGAAAGTTTTTCTTAACTATCTTTGGGGGAAGTTATGGTGTGTCTTGAAAATAAAAAGCATAGGCTCCCTCTCAAGGAAAATACATAACTAACAAACGCAAAATTTTGCATCTATTTCAGGAGACCCACAGCTGTCCAAATCTTTAGTGACAGAGGGGGTGAGTAGGAGATCAGAAAATTACAGTATAAAGAGGATAGAGAGTTATAGAGGTTAATGGCATTGAGCCTTAAAGGATAGTTCCTTTCAATACTCCTTTACGACACCTTAACTGATGCCAGAATTAGAGGTTTGCAAGCAGAAGACACATGGGTCACTTGGCATTGGTTATTGGACCAAGATGGGGCAAAAGGGAATGAGACTTCCTCCTTCTCTTTATTTTAGGGTAGAAACTATAACTCATGCTATTAAATAATAAAAGAGCTACTCAGGCTGTCAGCATTGTTCTCTTGGGACCACATGCTCTTTGAGGATGAATCTGGGGGGCATGGATAAGAGAGTTGCTGCCATGGACTCGTGCAAGGGGGATGGTAAATGTTGAGTCTGGGGCCAGGGTGGTTTTTCTGACAGCTCTTCTGACAAGTTCATATCTCACAATTCTCACCACAAAGAGAATGAATCTGCAGCTTTTATGCAATCACAATGAAAGAATCTTTTATTGTTGTTAACTCTGCAGGGTTGGGAATGTTGAAAATGAAACACAGAGATAGGTAGTTGCCGGATTACAGTATCAGTTGGATTAACATCTTTGGCGACACTCTGGCTACTTAGAACATTGTCTGGGAAGGATTGGAACCTAGACAACTGACAGGGGGACCTCCAAGAGGATCTTGGGCATGTGGAGAATCTGGATCTCCACAGTGCTCTAGGACGCACCCCCTTATCCCTTTCCTATGGGAGAAAAATCTCAATTCCCACTCACTCTCAGTGGCAGAGACCACTGGTTATCCCTGAATATCCCTTTTCCCTTTCCTCTAGATAAATAGAACTCCTGATTATTTTGCAGTGCCCATGGCTGTCCAGAATAAAGATTCCATTTTCCAGTTCCCTTGTAGTTCAGTGGGACTGGGTGACTAAATCCTGGCAAATGGGATGTGAGCAACTAGTGTAGCTCTCAGGAGGGAATCTTCTCTTCTCCTTCTCTTTTCTAGTTAGTAGAATTCAGACATATTGGCTTGGACCACATCAATCTATTGGACCATCAGGAGCCTGTTGGACATGATGGAGCCTCATGATATGCCATACTAACCCTGTGCTACCTACCTGGACTTATACACGAGACAAGTATACTTCTGTCTTGCCTAAGACATTGTTATTTGAAGTTCTGTGACTCTCACCTGCCTAGTTCTCTCTCACCCTTCATTGCTGTTCACCCAGTGAGTCAGGAGGGTCTAATAATTTTATATAGCAACCTGCTTTCTGAATTTTGGTCCTTGTTCCTGGGAATCTGGCTTCTGCTGGTTTAGAGGTCTTGGTAAACAAATGTAAGATTCTTTCATTGGGGCAGGAATGGGTCCACTGAACTGGAAGTTGAGACAGGCCATGTTAGGCTCCTCATACCATTTGGGAAGGGAGAAAGGTGGTGATGGAGTTGACTGGAGTGATTCACCTTGATTGTCAAGAAGTCAGGTGCCTGCTACATAAAGAAAATGTGTGCAATCTAAGGAAGCCATTATTGTGCCACGCCACGTGGTCAAGTTCAATGTGTATTTGTCCTATCCCTCTACGGGAAAGACCGTCAAGGGCCAAGGTCCCTTAGAAGAGTCACTTCTCCTGTCATTACAGAACCTCAGCTGGTTCTATCAGAAGTTCTGGTCAAAGATCAGTGAAACATGAAGCAGATATTAGAGGTGGTGGTGAGTCATAAACACCGGCTATAGTTTTATGGCCAGCTGGGGAGGTGAAACTATAGCCTCTACTTGAATCTTCTTGTTTACTGTATTATATGTATATATGAAGATTTTCTTTTATTTTCTCTCTTCCTCAGGTTTTTTGGGATTGTTTATCATTTAATCTATAAGTGTAGACAAAGAGATATGATCATTATGGAATTTTCCAGGAGCGCTGGACCTAGAGAAATGTGTGTGCATGTGTATGTATTTGTGTCCTGGGCAGCCACCAAGCTGTGGACCAAGGTAGCAATTTCTTTTTACCTGCCTATTGTGTTTTCTGGACCCCCTTCCCATCCCTTCTTCTGCTAACAGTTGCTGTATCCCTGACACTGTTCCAGTCTGGGCCTCCAAATAGTATCCCACGTCCTGGTTCCAGGAGTAAGTTGGGCCAATTGCATTCTCTCTACTGGAATTTCTAAACCTGAGCCAAGGTGTAGGAGGATGGAAGGCTGTCAGTGCAGAACCACCCCATGGTAATACCCTTGAGTGAAGGTCTGCACGTTCTGTGCTTGGGATTTCCAACACTTCTTTGGTTTGTGTCTTCCCTAGGGCTAAGAGTTCAGTTCTTTCTGCAGTTTTGTAAGTGATCTCAGGCTCCTTTCAGTTTTTTATTTACATTAACCAGAGTAATATTCTGTTGCTTGCAACCAAGAACATTAACACAGGATCCATAAATTCCAAAATAAACATGGGCTTCACACCTATCCTGTGAAGTTCAATTGTACCCACTTCACAGAAAAGAGAAGACACATGACTGTCTAAGGCAATCCAGAAAATTGGAGAAGCCAGCTAGAATCAGGTTATTTGACTCTTTGTTGAGTATTCTTTGGACTTGTCTATATTATCCTCAATCTGCTTCCTATAATAAAAATACGAACAGTTAATCTTTTTCTTCAAAGTACAGTGAGTGTAAACATGATGGTACAGGTTATGAAATAAGGGAAAATGTGAAGCATTTTCGTCCATATTGGGCTTAGAAGCCAACAAGCAAAAAATTTTTAAAAAAGAAAACAGGATCTTTAAGTGTTGATTAAAGACAGAACAAGTTGTCCCCAAAGTTTACAACGTAAAACAAGACAAATCCTGAAGATTAAGTTGACAAGCATATACAGCAGTGTAATTTTTTCTTAATTAAACTGATAAAGATCCCCAGTTCCACATAAATCAATAAAAAAACAACAAACCTACAGTGCCTAAAGGAAGGAAATTAAGAGTTGCTGAAAGGAGAATGTAAGAAAAAAACATAATGAAATAATCCATGCTTTGCTGACCTCCTTTCCTTGGGGCAGGTGATTGGTTGCAGGGTGGGGAAGGGAAGCCAGGAGGAAGAGAGAGAGCAGGTTCTACAAGTTAATTTCTAGGGTTGTCCCTAGTGGGAGGTACATCAGGCAGGAACAGTGAATACCTTCTTCCACCCTGAGAATAAAAGGAGTACAAAATTAAAATAAAGATTAAAAGAAGCATTTATTCTTGATTCTTGGGAGACCCTCTTGATGGATTCTCTTCGTGGCCCTGTTGATACACTGCACAAGATAGATGTGCTCCTGTAATTTTGCGTAAAGTTAATTTTTACAAATTCAAACCATTAAAAATTTTTTATTTCATTATCTATAAGAAATGGCTTAATTTCTAGTAGATGGATGCAAAATACGCATGCCTCCTGCTCTCACAGAGTCACTGGCAATCAGTGATGGCACTGTTTCCCAGTGAGCTAGTTATGACATCAGAATCCTTCTCAGCACAGATTCTAGGGAGCCATACCAGCCAGTCAGAGTGGGCGCACGAGGTAAAATCTGTTTGCCATCTCTGGACTCGTTATGAGGGTAGGTTTTAGAGGCAGGTGGATAAGGATGTACAGCATCCTTGCCTGCCGTGTAGCCTTGGGCAAATAATTGAACTGCTCGGAGCCCCACTGGTAAGAACTGAGGCATATGTTGTCTTAAAGAAATATATGTGCAGCTGGATCATATTTTGAGCTATTAATTTGTCTTTTTTCTGCCTAGATTTCTCCATCTACTTCCCTGTCTACTACCCACTGAAGCACAGTGCAATGTCCAAGAGGAGCTGGGTGGGGCGAAAGGAAGGAGAAGTAGCCTTCAGAGACACACCAGCTTTTGTTTTTAAAAATGGAGGCGCATCAGAGAATATAGAGGTTCCAGAGGAAGTAGAAGGGAGAAGAGGAATTGTGGAAGAAGCAAAGTTGTTAGAAGTAATAGGAAGGGATGCTTTCTTCAGACTAAAAGGAGATTCTCTAGATTTCTTGAGAGGTTCTGCATGTCTTTGGGCAGTGGGGACCCAGGTCCTGCTTCCTGGCAGGACCCCAGAAAACAGTGGCCACAGGTGCATGAGACTTGTTGGGGTTCTGTGTCTCAGTAGAAGGGCTCGGGCCTCAGCTGGCGTGTGTCAAAGGAGCCACTGGATCTGAAAGACTGTGCCAGCTGGGACAGTGGATATTCTCGAGGGAGCCTGTGTGCATAGGTGACTCAGGCTAGAGGGCCCTTGTACCATGTGCCGTGGTACCTTGGTACCTAGTACCATGGCCTCTTGGATTGGCAAAGCCCAAAAGATGACTGAGGTGAAGTTTCCTGTCATCCTGGTACGATACGAGCTCAAAATAAAAATTAGCTTATAGAAAATAAAAAGGTGTAATATTCCTTGCGCCCTTGAATCTGAACTGAGATTCGTACCTACTACTTCTGCATAGCACCTAGAACAGTGCCAGGCCCACAGTGAACACCTTAAACCACAGTTATTGTTACTAAGAAAGGTATTAAAGAAATCCTTTTGGAAAAGTGAAGAATGCATTTACGCTGTGCATATCCATCCCAGTAAAAGCACATTTTCCTCTTCATGTGGATGATTCTCTACTTCCCTGTGCCCCCAGTCCAGACCCATCCACTCCCTCCCCTGCTCTATTCCATGCCCCAGGAGGCTGACCTGTATGGGCTGCCTTGAGTGATAACATAAGCAAGATGATTCTTTGGGTTGTTTTCCCAGTGGTGGGAATAGTTATAGTGATCTGGTCACTTTGTCCAGCTCAGATTCTAGGAGGGCCCACAGCTCCTATCAGTCAGCGTGAAGGCTGATGGGGACTGCAGGTCAGTCAGTGGCTGGCACCGTGGGGTAGTACTAGCTGAGTTAAAGATTAGGAAGATGTGGTCAGGGCCTTAAAAGGTGTTGGGATCACTCTGACCTGAGTTCAAGTTTCATTTCTACTTCGGATTTACTTGCACTTGGGTGATTTAAATACCCTCTCTGAGTATTCATCTCTTCATCTGTAATGTATGCTCGATGAGCATTCACCTCCTAGGGTTGAGGGGAGAGCACATGAGAGGATGGAAGTGCTTAGCACACATGTATCGGCTCCGAGTATGTGAATGTGCTCAGAAGTGTTGCTCTTTGGCATCAGCAATTAGCTTCTGTGAAGTCAAGCCATTGTTTTAGCCGTGCAGGGTTCTGCTCAGCTCCAATAACATAGCTTCTCTGGTAAAGTCTTTACTGTGCAGGAATAGGAATCTAGGTAGTGATTGTTAACCCTGGCTGACCATTGGAATCATCTGGGGAGCTATAAAAAATACTTATTATGCCTGGGGCCCACCTCTAAAGAGTCTAGTTTAATTCACTTGGAGTGGGATCTGGGTGTCTAGATTTTTCAAAGCTTCCCAAATGATTCCAACTGCAACCAGAATGAAGAACCACTGGTCAGGACGTTACACTGTCTAAGTTTGGTAGTGAAGGTCTTAGGTGTGGGCATCTAGGGACCCATCAATGAGGAGAGACCAACATTGAATACCAGCAATGGAGCAGGTATTTTACCTACTTTGTCCTTTAATCCCCTCAACAATCTCATGGCCTTTCCATTCCCACAGTGAAGATGAGGAAACAGACTCAGAGGTTAACGTTCCCAAGGTCACACTCCTGGGTAAACGGCAGAGCTGGGATTATAACCCATGCTTTTCTGACCCCATGGCCACAGACTTCCAGGACCTTTGTATGTTTCTTATACATTCCTTTAGAGTTTCTTTGTAGGCAGGTCAGGTATCTCAGGATTTGTCATTTTTAAATTTTTTGGTAAACCAGATGGCCAGAAAAAAAATTAATTACACACTCAAGATTCTCCTATGACAGGCTCATAATTTTAAAATGGTCCAACTTCATTTAAAATAAACCACCGTGTCTTTCTTCTTTTCATCTGGGATTTTATCAAAGGCCTCCCCTTTGATCATATGGCACTTATGCACTGTGTAGTGTGGATGTTTGAAAGTAAGTTTCTCACATTGAAAAACATGTTGTGAGACTCGCTCCTTCATTCTGATGTAGCCAGGGACTTCCAAACAGTCTCGGGAAGGTTTTGATTTGAGAACCTGCAGCCTCATCTCATGCTTGTGTATATGTGTGTATGTGTGGCTGTGTACACATGTGCACACTTGCCTTTACATGCACTGGTGTCCATTGTGGCGGGAAGTGGGGAAGGTGTGCTTGGTGCTTGAGATGATGAGTAGCCGGAAGGCAGAGATGAGGCAGCCCCCCCAAACCCAAACATCCCATCATAGTACCAAGAACAACTCAGTTCACTGGAATATTCCATAAATGGAAGTCTGGATGACCGAATTTTTGAGGAAACTTAAAGATTATTAACTGGAACACATGGGTTAGAATTCTTGCTCTGATACAACTGCATGACCATAAACAACATCTTTCATTGTCCATATTTCAGCTGTCTTGCATGTACAGCAGTGATTTAAAAACAAAGAACAACCGCAAAACCTGCTGGTCTCATAGGACTGTAGGCAAATATAGCTAGCATAGTACCTGGCATGTAATAGGAACTTGATATATGCTAAGCAATCTTAAAAATCTTGATTGTTAGAAATCTTGAAGGCTTGTTTTAGTTGACTAAGAATATGGCAAGATGTGGGAGCCAATGGTTCTGAGTCATAACCCTCTTTGCAGTTACTGGGGAGATGCTTTCAGGGGAGGAGGAACTGGAATGGCCTGGGAGGATGAAAAGGATTCGGGTAAAGCCTGCTTTTGAACCTTAGCTCCACCCTTCACATAGCATCACTGGCACGTTCTTCAGCCTCCCTGTGCCTCAGTTTCTTGAGGTAAAACAGGGTAGAGTGAGCTCTCTAGCCCATGCACAGGGCTTTTGTGAAGGTCCGATGAGATGCTGCTCATACTGGTAAACTGTAAAGTGCCATAGATATGTGAATAGTCGTGTACGTAAGATGCATGTACGTGGAGATGGGCAAGTGTCCTGAGTGTTGGGAAGGGCCGAGCTGGGGAGGAACTGAGCCAGCACAAAGGGCTCTCTTCTTAGCGGAATCCCTTTAACCCACTGGCCCGCGCTGCTCACTGGCCATCCAGTGCCGTTTCCTTCATTTCTGGCTTTGTTCGGGTCCCTGTCTTATAATCCCCCCTCCCCGCAACTCAGCCACACAGTGGACTCTAAACTCTTCGAGGGCACTGACTACCTTCTATTATTAAATAATATTTACCCCTGATTAGGGTCCTAAAATATCTGTTTGCATTTCAAGTCTGCTTCTGTCCCCTTCGCGGGAGGAGTAGGTGTTGTTTTAGGGGTTTATTGACTCCAGATTAGACCGAACCCTCAGCATGTGCTAGGGGAACAACTGTTGCCTTGCTGGGGGCTTGCCTGAAACCTGTCAGGCTCCTCTTTGGGCTTCAGGACAGGCAAGCCAGTTGGGGAAGATGGGGAGAGGAAAGCACTTTATGATCTGCGGAGCATTAGTTACTTCGTTATCCCTTCCTGCTTGGTGGGAATTTCCAAGCACAGAGGCAAGCTGAGCTGGTGGTCTCTGCACTGGCACTCCTGCCTCTGGACTACTCCTTGATTTAAATTGGTTTCTGGGTGGTAGCTAGAATAACTCCCCTCCCATTTCCTCCTGCCCCACTCCTTCCTTGGACTTAGCAGTCCTCAGCACGGTCTCTGGTACTCAGCAGTGAGTAAATAAGTGAATGAATGAATGAATGTATACCTACCTTCTTTGCTGGGGGGCTTTCAGGGGCTGGAGTCCCATGAGTAACTGCCCTCGTGTGCAGGGCTCTTCACCACCGGCGTATAGATTCTCAGCAGGAGCTCAGTCCCCAGGAAGAGCTTCCTCCTTTGGAACTCCTTGTTACCTGCTCCTCTCTGCTCCAGTTAACAGCGCCTGTCCCCCACTGCCACAGTTGGTCACTGTGGCCATCCTGTCAAGCCCTGCCATGTTGAAGCCCTCAGTCTCAAACTGGCTGTCCAGTGGGCCTTTGCTAGGACACGGAGGGTGTTTTCATTTAAAATGACAATTTGGGACCAAAGCAGGAAGTGAAACCAAGCCTGGCAGTCGAGCTGGGATTCTGAGCAGTATGGCTGGGAAATCTCAGCTCTAGGCAAAACTCTGTCTCAGGCCTTAATTAGCTTGTGTAACCTTGGGTGAATTGCTGATAACTTCTGGGCCTCAGTTTCCCCTTCAGCAAGTTTAGGGGAATGAAGTAAATGATTTCTAACGTCTCTCCTGGCATTCATTCTCTACACTGCTCTCTGGCTATACCTCTGAGACAGAAGTGGCCTTGCTGGCTGCTAACCACCAGCTGTTCTGTCTGGAGCCCAGGAGCCTACGGTGGGGAAAAATGCCCACAGTGCCCTGGTAGGAAGCCATTTCCAGCCTGAGTACAATCTCTGTCCATGACTGAGGTCGTGGATACCTCGAATCGCTATGCCATTCTCACCTCTCAGCATTAGCCCCCTCTTTAAGGATTAAATGTTCTTGAAAAGGGATCATTTCAGGGACAGGGGCTGAGCTGAGCTGGGAGGGTGACTGGGTTTATGGAACAGAGTTGGACTTGGAGGAGAGCTAGGGCTTCTCTCACCTGTGCAGAACCTTAGTTCCTTCATCTATCCGTACCTTTCCTACAACACAGGTGGGCCAGTGGAGACCAAAGCCCAGGCTTCATGTATCTTTTTTTCTCCCTAGATACTCTGGCAGAGACCAGGTTACAACCCAAGCATCCTTTTGAATTGACATAGCATTTGGCAACAAATCTTTTATAAATGACAGCATTGCCATTATATCTCTGTTTGAGTAATTTACTCCCCACAGTAATTTTGACTTTGTTCTGTACAGAGGGTTATTTTAATCATCCTTTCAGTTGTTATTGATGAGGGCTCTTGGAAAAATGATTAGAAGATTAGTTTAAAATTATCCCCAGCGAATTTAAAACAATAACAGGGATGTGAATACAGACTAAAACAAATCAAGGGCTGTCATAGATGTATTAAAAGTCTGTTGTTTGATAAATTGCGGACATAATGTCAGCACTAATGGCGAGGCTTGGATCCACTGTGTCTTGGTCGACTTGTCCTTGTTGACCCTCCCTCTCCCCCTGTCCTGCCCTTTTGAGGTGCTCATCTTGGCGTCTGTGCCTCTGCTCTGCCCTTTTTGTGCCATGCTTGGCCCCTCCAGATCTCTCCAGTTCAAAGAATCCTTTTCATTCCCACCTGTCCCTGGAAGCTTTCATTAGAATCAGCATTGTTACCTTCGAGGGACAGATCGGTATTATCTGTAAAAGTGCCGGTTATTTTAGGAAGGATTTCTGTTAGTTTCCCAAGATACTAATAGTTATTATGAGAAAGCAAGTCGGGGTGGGGTGTGAACAAGTTCTTTGGGGAATGTTGCGTTAAAGGTAAAAAGGTTTGTTTGTTTGTTTTTTTGCAAGACTTATCAGAGCCTTTAGTATACTGTTGAGCTTTGTGAATCCCCCAATAGAAAGCCACAGTGTGCAGCTTTCTCCAGAATCCCTTGGTTTACCTCTAGTCATGGGCGTGTGTAGTGTAAGGGTGCATGGGAGAATAAGGAAAATATGAACCTCTCTAAAAATCAGGGCAGTCACACTGGTGGGCCTTACGGAGATGGTGATGTGTTCAGGGGCTGGGAGGCTCCCATGAGGATCCAAGTTGCTCACGTGCAGAGCTCGTGGACTCTGGTGTCTTCTCACACATAGGACCCACATATTTGCTGGAGTGTGCTTCTCACTACTATAATGACCAATTCTCTATGTATTTCCAATTCAGATTCGTGAGAAAGTTCCTCCTATCTGAACCAGCTAATGACTACTGTCCCCGGTTGGGCAGAGTCTTGTGCCAGGCCCTGCCGTAGGCCACTAAAAAGAATGTGAATGTGCTGCCCTGTGGGCTCTAATGCAGTCAGTGGTCGCCTCTGTGGCGAGTCAGCTTTAGCACCACTTTCCCGGAGCAGAGGCTGTAGGCCGCTGGAGAGGCAGTCTCGTGAGTGATATATCTTAAGACAGTTCACCTCTTGAGCACTGAGCGTATACCTCCTGCCCCTGCCCTTTCCTCTCTATTCATTTGCAAAGCCACCACACCTCACGTGATCTATCAAGTCTACGACCGCGAAGCCCTCTCACCCACACGTGGAAGGCAGCACACATCATGGCAAGTAGAGCATGGAGGGTCTCAGTTGTTCTGGAGCCTCATGTGACCATTGAGTGCACAGTCTCTGGATAATTTGCTAAAAGCAAAGGATCTCATCCTGGGGAGAGTCTGTGCGTCTTGGCCTCCGTGTTGAAACGCACCTCGTGTCTCCCACCTAGTGAGGGTATCGATGGCTGCGAAGCATATGGATTAGTGGGTATCTGCATGGTTCTTGCAAACGTGCAGCAAGGTCAAACACACCTTTTTCCGCCAAAGCAAGAAATCGCTCTCTAGGTTTGAAGGAAAGGAAAGTGAGTTATGTTGTAGATTCTCTGGTAGATGAGTGCTTCACTTGGCAGTGTACTGTCAGGAGTTCAGCTAAGTCAAACGCATCTCTGCTTCTTTATTTCTGTGTGGTCTCAGCTGACCCTCTAGGAAGGCATGCTGCCAGAGAAAACCCAGCTGCACGTGGTGGTTCTCTTTTTAAAACCATAGTCAACCAACCCAGATTTGTAACAGCAAATTTTCTGTTAGTCGTGGTTTTAGAAAGGGTGGAGAATGTGGTCATATATGTGGGTTTGAATTTATGGAGGAACTTCAAGCCGTGTTATAGGTGAAACCATCTTATGTGTCATAAACTGCCTATTCCTGGTTTCTTAGCGTGATGGTATGTTCAGTGGGGCAGGTGGGTGAATCAGCACCAGGTGCTAACAAACACAGGTGGCACCAGGAGAGCTGACCGAGACAGTGGTAGTCAGCACTGCAGGCCAGGGGATCCAAGGCATTCTAACCATTGCCTATCCAGGCTGGCTGCCGTCGGTGTCCAAATAGTCTGATTTACAGGCTCAGGGGTGGTATCAGTCCTGCTGGGCAGCAGTGATTCTGGCTGATCCTCTGGGTTAAGTATGTGCCTGTTAGAGGCCACGTGACAGAGTTGAAGGTGAACACATTTGAGAAGCAAACAGACCTGTGGTTGAATTTTGATTTTGCCACTTACTAGATGTTTGACCTTAGGCTCATTTTGGCTTAAATTTCTGTGAGGCTCAACATTCTTGTCTATGAGTCAACATAATAATACCTACTTCCCAGAGTTTTTTGTGTATATTACAAGAGATGATGTATGCAAAGGTTTGGAAAAATACCTGATACCTTATTAGCTCTCAGTAAATGCTCTCTCTCTTTTTGAATCAGAGGATAAGGGGATCTTCCTCTTTTACTTAACAAAACCAGCAGACTTACCCTGGCACACACATCTCCCCACACTGCTGCCTCATTTCTTGTTCTCTTTTATTAAGCGGGAAAAAACCCCCAGTTTTCTGACGGTGATGGAGAGGAATTTGAAACAAAAAGCTCAAATCCTACCTGGTGTGTTCCACCCTTCCTTTTGGGTTCTTATAATTGTTATTGCTGGTACCACCCTGCCACCCTCAGGAGTATATCCTCCTCTCCATCCTCTGACTTTAAATTACTTATAAGCATGGATATACTCATAACTCAGCTCTGAAGTTTGACTTAGATATGACCTAAGCGGACAGTCTATGGGAAGGCATCTTTCCCAAGAGAATAAAAATCCTGTCTCTTGCTTCTCTCAGTACAGCTGAAGCAGCTGACCTTTTCAAGCACTCCTAAGTATTAGGGAACAACGAGTAGGAATAGTTTACATACTTCACGCATGATTCTGCCCCAAGTCATTTGTACTCAAGGCTCTCAGGCCCTGTCCTGTGATCCTTCCTGACACCCTACGCTCTAGGGGTGTGTGTGTGAGGGGGGGCGTCATGGGTACAGGGAGCTGGGGGATAGAAAGGGAAGGAAGATGGGCACAACTTTGCAGGCATGAGCTCCTCATCCTCAGATCCTTGTTCCTCTTCACTAGGAGGTGACGACTGATGCCTTCCTCCAACGTAGACTGCAGCCACTTCACCACTTTGTAGTTTCCCTGAGGGTTCAGGCTTCCAGTTTAAGAGCCAGTCTGTCACACCCCCAACTAGTTAAAGCCAAGAATGACTTAGCCTGTAGGTGACACCCAGCCCTTTCGCACAGGGAGGGCTCTTTCTTTGTAAGATCTGACCACATAATGGTCATAGCATCCACGTAATGACAATACCCACACACAGCAACTGATCTCTCCCATGGGCTCTCAAGCAGCTGAGAAAGGATGATAGAGAGGAAACCCAGTGTGGAGTCCAGTCAGAGGAGAGGCTGGCAGGGGTTGCGGCAGAAGGTCTAGGGCTTCCGTGCGGGAAGGCTGAGGTCGAAAGGCCACCCCCAAGTCATTTGTACTCGGGGCTCTCAGGCCACCCCCAAGAGTGCAGGTGGGGATGTTTGCAGCCCAGTGCTCATATAGGTGTGCAGAGACTAAAAATTGTCATTCCCGAGTTAGAGGCCAGCTGTGGAGGAGCCAGACCATGCCTGGGGCCCCCTCTGATGTTTGGGGAGGGGCTTATGTAGGATCGACAGTTCTGGCTCTTGTGGGCACAAGCCTTGGCAGGACTGACCTTGAACCTGCAGGAGCAGAGCTTGTTAAGGGCAGCTGGGGGAGGTGTGCTGGGGTAATGACTGGGACCTCTCTCTTGGTCTTGCCTTCAGCTCTGTGTGTCTCCTTGTCTCTCACCCTGTTTTTAGCCTTTTCTTTCTTTTCCCAGCTCTTCCTTAGATGCATAAGAATCCCCTGGGTGCCTGTTAAAATCGCAGTTTCCTGGGACTCATCCCCAGTGATTCCGATTCAGTAGTTCTGGGTGGACTGGGGCCCCATAACCTGAAAATTTAACAGCCACACAGGCTTATTCTGAAACAGGGGTCTGTGGACCCCACTTGACAAGTGTTACGTTCGATGAGTACAGAAAACCTAGAACTGGAGTTTATTTACCCTTATCTGAAGTGGTATGAAGACACTCTGTTCTGAATGTCCACACACCACTGATAACTGTTGACTAAGCTTGAACTTGCTGTTGACTTTCTGACTACATCCTCGTTATTAGCCAGGAGATAAAACTAATGTAACGAAAAGCTATAATTTTAATTCGCCAGAAGCATACATGTATAGGCGTATACTTCACAGCTCTGTGCTTATCTCTGTGCACCCACAGAGCTCATTTATCTCGACTCTGAGTGGCAGGATTGCCCTTCAGGAATTTCTATAAGTTGATAGTAGCTGCTGCTGCTTCTGACTCTGGACCGAATGAACAAACAGAAAAGCTAACGTTCCTCTGTGTCATTATTGCTGCAATGTGATGTTTTCCCCCCAAACCCTAAAAGCCTTTGCAATGTTTTTATCTAATGAGGATGTGAATCACAGATGTTTCCAAAGTAATAAAATAAAGTCTATGCAGGGCCTCAGAGTTTAACCATTTCTCCTCTCATGTGTGAAGCAGAAGAAACGTTTGAGGAGGCTCACTCTCCGAGTATGTGGTGGGCAGCATCTAGCCTCCTTCCTGGGGACACTTGCTGAGGATGGTTCTAGAAGGTCAGCACTCTTCCGGCAGAGGGCCACGTTGCTGCTGCAGCCAGAGACTTCTGGCTAGTCGTGCTGATCCTAGGTTAGCCTCAGGCTGTAGTTCCTGTATTACTACTATTTTTGAGGTTTCTGTCGCCAGGTTTGGAGATAATTTGTTATGTGGTTGGAGGAGGCCAGTGCCATGTACTTATTCAGTGGGAGTCCTGATATCTGGGATCTTGTTTCTCTCTGTCACGAGCCAGCTGAGTGGCTCTGGATAAGACACTGGCTCTCTTAGTCATTGGTTTTCTCATCTGTGAACCGGGGATGGTACTTGTGTTGTCTTCAAAGTCTTTGCGAGGGTCAGAGGGAACTGGGTAGGGGACTTCTGTGGGAAACATACACCTATCCAAGTCCAAACAGCACTGTCGTTTTAGGCCTGATCTTTATACAAAGCCATGGTGGGAAAATGCATCCCAGTCCTTATATCGATGCCCACCTTTCAGAAGCCCAGTTCAAAATCAACGCTATTTTTAAAAAGTTTTAAAAAGAAAAGCCAGCAGCATATGGGATCGTCTCTCTTTTTCTTGACAATGACTTATTTTTTATTTTTCAAAATTATGTGATGACCAGGAATCTTTCATCTGGGGAACTCAGTGTATGCACGACCCCATTTACCTGTGCGACAGGTAGTCAATCACGTCTAAAACACATTGCGGAATCATAGCTCCTGGGAGACCAGTGGTTCCAGGACCACTGGTGGATGACAGAAGTTAGGAATTTGCTGTGGCACTGCCACAGTTGTCGTCAGTCATCTGAGATGTGCAGTATCAGACGATACTTGCAGCAGGAACCACGAAGCCATGAATCAGCTTGGTGAGAGGCGATTCCGCACACGGCCCTGAGACAGCTTACGAATGTCTGTGATTCAGCATTTACTGAGTCGCCATTTTTCTGTTCTACAAACAAGTTTCGCATCGGCCACTCAACCAAATTCAAGATTTGTTAGTACACTGAATGTAAAATCGTCTAGGAAAGTTTAAAATGGGAGACAGATATAAGTTATTATTTTGATATTTCTAAAAGTTCTACATCTCCGAATTCATTCTTTTTCAAAACAATTTGTTTATTGAGATAACGACATGCATTCCGTAAGCAGCACACATCTTAAGTTACATGCAAACTCGTTAATTCTTAAAATTGTAAATTCTTAAAGAAATCTTCAGTGCCTTATGTGCTTGACCAAGAAGGTCAGAAGGTTGTTGCAGTGGGTTATGTGTTAAGATTGGATTCATCTAGGCACTAAAGCTGATCTGATAATATTACTGGAACGTGAACTGGCTCCTTGCACACATCTCACCAGTTAGGAGTGTGTATATGGGTTTCAGTGCATTTACATATGCATGTGTGATATGAGCACATGGATAGAAGAACAGAGTATGAGTTATATGGGAGTGTGTGCGTAGGGGGAGGTGTGTGTGTGTCTAATAAGGCTCTTCTGGCTACAAGGAGCAGAGCCCCAGGGAAGAGGAAAAGGGATAAGGCCACAGGAACCTGGACCTCACCTGGAATGGAAAACACCCCAGGGTCGAGGTACCGGGATCCTCACCATTACGGGCTGCGTGGTTTCTCCTCCTCCATGTGACATCTTCACCGCCCTCTGTGTGACTTCTCTACCTCATCCTTGTCACTAGGTCCTCTAGTTCTTACTCGTAGTTTCTTCTTCCTCATAACTATGTGGTTTGCACATGGCTTCAGCATGCCCTGGCTGCACTCTACCTTAAGGCATTTTTTTTTTTTTTTGCGGTACGTGGGCCTCTCACTGTTGTGGCCTCTCCCGTTGCGGAGCACAGACTCCGGACGCACAGGCTCAGCGGCCATGGTTCACGGGCCCAGCCGCTCCATGGCATGTGGGATCTTCCCGGACTGGGGCACGAACCCGTGTCCCCTGCATCGGCAGGCGGACTCTCAGCCACTGCGCCACCAGGGAAGCCCCTTAAAGCATTTTTAAAGTTTGGGCTCCTGCTAATGACGGAGCAGTCTTTTCCATGTTTCTTAGCTTAAATTTCAGAGATAGAAAGTGTTTTGTATGGGCTGCTGACCAGCCTGCTGTTTGGTTGTCTTTGGTTCAGGAGTTCACCTCTGGCCCCATAAGCTATGGCCAAGGGACAGGTGGGGAAGGCACTTGTGGGACAAAACATGGCTCCCTATGCCTTTCCCTTGAGCAGAGACTACAGGTTGGGCAGTATTACTTAGAATGCCTCAGAATTGACAACTTTAATATAGTGAAACAGGAGACTGTGGAGAAGTGGACACCTTGGTGGTTCCAGTGGATATTGGGACTCTAACAAGAGAAGGGAAGAACAGAGAAAAGAGAGCACACTCCCGTGAAGGGGATTAAATTTCTCCCACCCATTCTGTAGCGGCCAGATTTGTTCTGTGATGAAAAGTCATGAACCAAGATAGGCAGCTAAATTGGTTGCCATGGGGGCATGACTCTTAGATTTGCCAGAAGGTGCTAGCTACAGCAGAGAGGAGCCCATGTTGTGAGGGATGTGTCGGGCCAGGCAGACATCACGTCTGCAGAGAAGCCCTGACTCACAAAGCAGCACGCTTCTGCCTGTTTCAGAGGTGGGTGAGGGCAATGGCTTTTCCAGGCCGATGTATCCCAGGAATTCCCATGTGTCTTTGCAGCAGCATCCTCAATGTTGGAAATATGTGTAATGTTGTATGTTCCACTGATTGTCTTAGTGTACTTTTGTGGAACGATGGTTTGTCCGGTATTTTAGATGTACCCAACGGGAAAAGGAAAGAGAGTAAGCTGGAGAGAGGGTATTCCCCTGGCATCATTCCAAGACTCTGAATGCCTGGAATGCCTAGCATGTTCACCTGCCCCAAGGTTACCGTGGAGGGAGCACTGCCAGGAAGGCGTCCAGATTTGACATTGAGGACGTTAACTGCAGGCTGTAGCAAGTGACAGATACGCTGGATGTCTGTGCAGCCTCAGGCAGAGAGGTACCTCAGGAGTCTTTGGTCTCTGGCATCCGTTTTGTGTGCCAGGAAGAGGAAACCCCTCCCGTCCTGTCATAGAGTTTTGGGGAGGGGGGCTGTACTAAGCAGTCTGATCTTCAGCTCACAAAGCTTCCGGCTCCTTGTTTCCAGCCATGGGGCTCGGGTGCTCTCTTCTTCCATCTCAGCTTGCCTGAAACCAGTGCCGATTCTCGCTCAGAAGAAACGGCCTGATTATCGCCTTGGTCTCCAAGTCTGTGCTAGAAGCTGCTCTGGATATCTCACGGCTGTGTCCCTGGTGGCATGTTTCAGGAGGATGACCCACCTCGAAGTCCTTCAGTGGCCCAGAGCCCTGGAAGATTCTCTCTGCAGGAGCATCGAGGGTGTCAGGAGACGGGGTGATAGAAGTGGTTAATAACATGACCTGTGGTCAGAGACATTTCCCACCTGAGTATGTGAGTGCTTTCAGATCCACAAAGCCATGTGGGGTGCTGTGGTCGCATGAGATGCCCGTCCCTTTCCTGAGCTCAAAGTCCGCAGCGGGCTAGACGCTCACAAGCAACTAGACTACCGTCCGAGTGATGGCTCCTGCAAGCCAGGAGGCGTGGGTGGTGGAGCCAGCTCATCATCTTGCAGATCTGGCCAAGCCTTTGTTCTTCTCTGCAAACCCCAGGGAGCTCAGTGGGGAAGCCTTCTCATGGCAGCCCTCCACCTGGACCTCCGCTCAGGGAGAGGAGGTGGGCTACTTTGCAGGCACTTTCCTTAGCAATCACAGGATGGTTTTTAGACTTTATTAAATATGAGCTGACGAGGCTGGCTTAGTGAGGAGGCCCTGTGATTTTAAACTGTGGGCTGAGGAGAATTTGGAGACAGGGCAAAGACTCTGAAGGGAGCAAGGACTCTTTCAACCTGAGACCTGCAGTGAGCAATAAGCAATGATGTGCGATAGTCCTCAACTTTGAAAAAATGCTGTGTAGTCTGTCCCAATATCTTGTCTACATCCCCCCTTTTCCTGCTTTGTGCCACACTTGTTCCCTTTTTCACAGACCATGTTGCGCATGCAGCCCTCACCTGTGTCTTTTTAAAAAAAATTATTTTTGGCTGTGTTGGGTATTCGTTGCTGCGCGTGTCTTTCTCTAGTTGCGGCGAGCAGGGGCCACTCTTTGTGGCGGTGTGTGGGCTTCTCATTGCGGTGGCTTCTCTTGTTGCAGAGCATGGGCTCTAGGCACATGGGCTTCAGTAGTTGTGGCACACGGGCTCAGTAGTTGTGGCTCGCGGGCTCTAGAGCGCAGGCTCAGTAGTTGTGGCACACGGGCTTAATTGCTCCACGGCATGTGGGATCTTCCCGGACCAGAGCTCGAACCCGTGTCCCCTGCACTGGCAGGCGGATTCTTAACCACTGCACCGCCAGGAAAGCCCTCACCTGTGTCTTATAGCTGCCCTGGTTCGGTACCAAATTCAGCATAAAGTATCTTGCAACTGGGTCACTTAGTCAATATGTATAACTGGCTATTTACTCACAATCGCTTTTGAATGAGTTGAGTGGTTGGCTCATCCAGGCCACTCCAGAGTCACTCAATTAGTGTTCTTAAGATCCTGCTGTCCACATGTCCCTCCTTGTTCCGTTTAGGTTGTATTAATGAAAGCATAGTTCCTAGAATGAAGAAGGAGATGATTGTGTGGTGCTGTTCTGATTATAGAGCTGTTATGTATAGATGAAGGATGTACATGTAGAATTGGATGGATGTGTTAATCTGGGACCTCTGAGAACTAGATGCCAAAATGAGGTTAAACATGTAATAATTTTATTAAGGGAAATTCCTTGGGAGAATAATAGGGAGAGAGTCAGGGAAGGCTGGGAGAGCCATCAGACCACAATATAAGTCTTACCCCAGTTGCAGGAGAGAGGGGAGAAAGGTTGGGTCGAAGCATTCTGGACTGTCATGCAGGCTAAGGAAGGGTTGGCAAGGGCCTCAGGGAGTCCTCCAGCCGAAGTCAGCTGTCTGAGCATCCTGTGTTTTGCCAGGATTTAATATTCCTAACGCACTTGATCGTTGGCTGGGAGCAGCCTGGTGGGAGTGTGGTCTTAGTGCAAACATGGGAGTGGATTTCTGAGGCAGCAGCTGGGGCCCTTGACTGATCAAACTCCCTATAGCTGAGGGACTGGGAGAGTCACATGGCTGCCTGTAGAGGATGCCTGGGGCAGTGAGCAAATTCAATACCATACACGGGAAAGAAGAAGCCTGTAGAAGTCTCAGAGGCGACCCTTATTAGTCATTTTTTAAAAAGTTATTTATTTGACATTATTTATTCATATGGCTGTATGCTGGGGATATCTATAGTAACAGACCCATCCCTCAAGGAGCTCATAGTCTAGTGGGGCTAGACCAGAAATCGGGGGGCTGCAGCCCGATATGTACTGTGATGACGTTATGAACACAGAACGCTGGGAGCACAGCCTGGTGATGATGCTGGTGGTGACAGCGTCACTAGATTCCTGCAGGAGCTCGAGCTGGGTTGTAAGGACAAACTGCATGTCTGTAGGTAGAGGTGGGGGAAAGGATTCCACTAATATTCAAAGACACATGGTATATGGGATGAGACTTAATTTTCATGTGAAAAACATAATTGGATTGTTTGACCCCAATGTGTAGAAACTGTGGGCAGACAAATTTGGAATCAAAATAAACACGAACTTTCTGATGGATGGAGCTTTGCAAAGGTGGGAACGGGTGCATTTCCAGTGCTATTCAGATCTAGCTGGGCAAGGGTTAGTAGGGGTGGAATCGAGTCAGGGAAGGTTGGTTGTAATTCTCAAGGTGATTGTTAGAGTCCGTCTTATCCTTGAGATTCTGTGATTCAAAGGATCCCTTTCTGCCTTACAATACCTGGAAGGCAGCCACTGGGGTAACCCTCTGCACCCTCTCAGCCTCAGGCTGTGAACTGGTCTGCAATTGCCTCTTGGCCAGGGATGGGAACAGGGGGCCCTATTTCTTATAAGAACATACAACATAGGCCAGGCGTCCCAGGCAGTGACTTTCTCTGGCTGATCAGGGGAGAGATTTCCATCAGCACTCTTCTGATTGGCCTCTCCAAAGAAGGAAGCCAGGCCATGAATATGCACGATGCGGTGTAATTACTGCAAAGGCTTCTCGAAAACTCTGTCCCTCCTGGAGACGCCCTCCCTAGAGGCTTGACAAGTATCTGAGAGAAAACAGGCTGCTAATTAGCCAAGAAGTTAGATTACATATATTCCTGACAATATCAATTTTTAATAGAATTGGATATTAGTTGTTTAAATCTGATAGCAGAACCTACAATCAAAAAGGTGTTCGTTTTCAGAAGAGAAGTCAGAGCAGTGACAGCTGCACAGGCTGTTCATAAGACATTACTTACTGGTAATTCTGAAAACTGAGTGTCATGGATAAAGCATTAGCCACATGCTAGCTGTGGGGTCCTGGGAAAATGTCAGTCTTCCTGGATCTAATTTGCCTTATCTGTAAAAGGGGGTTTCAAAACCAATCTGTACCTGTTAGAGTTCTCTGCTGAAAACAACAGACACAGACTTTTGGCTGATGGATGCAGAAAAGCAGTGTATTAGAGGATGTAGGGAGCTCCTAGAATCAATGGGGAAAGTGGCAGAAACCAGGAAGGGCCACGAAGCAGAGATCCCAGCCCAGGTCGTAGCCGGGAGCCCTCTGGTGAGGATGCCCATGTCGCACCCGCCTTCTGGTGCTCTTCACTCACTGCTGCCCCTGAATGACTGTCAGCTGTCTCTTGTGTCTGTGAGTCGCTCCTCACAGATTCAAAGGCCCAGGAAGGAGCATGTGATCGCTGCATCTGGACCCTATGCTAGGCCCAAGCCGGTGAAAGCAGGAAGAAAGAATGTCCGCTCTTTTGGCTTCTATGGTGTCTTCCAAAAGTCCCAGAGAATCCCCTCAACAGGAAGGTTTTTGGACGCTGGGTGGTCAAATACAAGACAAAACAAATGGGCAGTGGCCACTGTATTGCCTCTCCATAATTTGTGAAGCTGATGGCTGTGTATTAAGCTATCTCATACACACTAAAGTGCACTGCAGTTGTCAGGAGTTACTGAGGTTAGAATTATCATCCTTCCATATGTGGTTTTTCCTTTCAGGTACAGCTTGTTATTTCTTGCGCCTCCATTTCTTTGCTCTAATTCACCTTCCCCAGGAAGTCCTCCCAGATTGGCCATCTCAGCTTCTAGCTCTCCCTGGACTTCTTCAGCGCTCTGGCCTTCCCCTGTTAGATTTGCAGCGTTGTTGCATTTGAACTTTTGGAGGAATCAGCGAAGTGGTTTTCACACTGGGTTCCACGGAGCACTAGGGTTTAGCTTAGGCAGGAGCTGTTGTGGGTGGGTAGAGGGGGAGACTGAAGGACAATCTGCTGACCTCTTTGTAGCCAGTTGGGTTTCCCAGGAAGCCAACCCAGAGAGCTAGAGTTTAAAGTGGAGGATGTTTATTAAGGAGCAGGCTTGGGATGGATCCCTATGTTGGGGTGTGGGAAAGCAGGCGTGGGCAGGGGGAGAAGTCGAGCTTGTGATGCAGCCCAACAATGGTGCCAGTCAACTGCTCAGGGGTCTGGAGCTCGAATGGTCCTTCATAGTTGTCCTGAGTTGGGCCAAGATGTCTGGGCCATCATTGAATGTGGGCTGCCCGGGGAAGGGAGTGTGATCTTGGTTGAGGGACCTCTCTGCAGCCGAGGCCATCCCTGAAGCTGCAGCTGAAGGCTGTCTGTTATCCTCAGCCCCAGCAGCTGTGGCATCGAGTTCTTCCTTAAAAGGATTCTGGGTGGCACATGGCAGTGTCCACCACAGGCCACCTCCCTGCTTCCTCATCCAGCTTCACCAAGAGAGAAGCAGCTTTGCCTTGACCTGTTTTATAGTTAGGGTTTCTACACAAGAGCCCCTTTGAAAGATAGATTCTATTGCTAAAAAATCTTAGGCCTCACTGTTCTTGTCCAGCCCTCTTATTTTTTAGGGGAAGAAATGGAGGCCCAGCTTCCCTGATTTCTAACATAGTATCCTTTCCATTATACCAGGGCTGGCATCTCTTTATCTTTGTTTGCTTTCTTTATGTATAACACCTGTAAGGGCAGACTGACTGAATGTGGCACTGTTGGTTTCCTAGTCATATTTACACTCTCTGTTTCTTCCTGTAGAACCTCGGTTTGGTTTGTGCTCAGTGGCACGCGCTCAGTTAAAGAACCTCATTTCCCAGTCTAGTTTGCAGCAAGTGGTATCCATGCAACAAAGTTCTGGCTCATAAGAAGTAAGCTGAAGCCTTCTGGGAAAACACTACTTCCTTAATATTGCTTATATGAAGTGCTTCCACCACTTCTTGCTGCTACCCCCTTTGACTTTCTCCTGCTGCCTGGAATACAGACATGATGGATGGAGATTCAGCAGCTATCCTGAGAGAATAAGGACAAAGTTCATATCCTAAGAATGGCAGAGCAGAAAGCTAGAAGTGCCTGAGTCTAGATAGGCTTTGTGGAGCTCTCATCTATTTCGCCTGGACTTACGTTACTTGAGGAAAATAAAAATCCCTATCTATTTAAGGTGCTGCTGTTTGGAATTTGGGTTGTCAAATCTAGTCTCAGATGGATAACACTGAGTTAAACAGAGAAAGCAGGATCTTGGACACGATGTGTTCAGATTAATATCTTCACTTGCCCTGGTTTCAGAGACATCAAAATCTCAGACCGGAAGAATCCGAGGCTTCCTGCCTGAAGACTTAGTGAAGGAAAAGGACATTGAACTGAGAACTCAGAAAACTGGATTCCAAGAAAACTGGGTTCCAAGTCCCTTCCTGCCATTCACTAGTTGTGTAGTTTGGACAAGTTGGGTAGTTTCACAGGGGCTCAACTTCCCTTAATTATAAAGACAGAGAGTAGAAGTAGATCTCAAAGTTTCCTTCTCTTGTTCTAAGCCACCGTTTCTCTCAACCCATGACTGAGTCTACACTGGAAGTGGATCTGTGTAGAGTCACATTTTGGGGCAGTAGTTACAGGTTGGGATGTTGTGGGTGGCACAAGTATGAGAAATAGCTTTGCTTTTAAAGGCTATTTCTTGCTACGTATAATCCAGTTTACTAAGGATTTTCTTCATACAAAAGTCTTTGTATTTTTTTGTGAGTTGATTATTGGCTTAATTAGTGTAATTAAGCAGAATTACAAAATTAGTGCAGATCTCTGTAATTAGGTACCAATAATGTGTAATTAAGTAACTACATCTTGTAATTATAGACTTGAAAATGCAGTGCCACTTTAGAGTCTTTGTTCTATTTTGTCAAAAAGTTGTTCTAAATCTACACACAGAAAATTTAAGACATTCACTTTACCCCATAGTTGAATGGGTGTTTTTTTATTCCTGTAAATTATTAACAACACTGTTTTTCCCTATTAGATAAAAATAACATTGTATTTTATTTTCCAATCAAACAGCTTTTTTTGTGGAGGGTCACAGAGTTAAAATAAATTTCCTTCACACTTTAAGAAAAAGTAGTTGTGACTCAAAAATCAAGTCGAGGGTCTGAGAAATGAAAGGAGAGAAATGCTGGTTTCAGTTTAGAGCATATAAAATCAAAGCTGGCAGGCTTGAGAAGAGTGATTTGAATTCTAGAAAAGGAAACCCAGAATAGCACTACATGAATCACACTGAAGTCACATCATTAGTTGTTGGAAGTAGAGTTTGGCTAATTTTCCAGGTATTTTATATACATTTTGTTTGCATCCAAAATTTTAGATGCATAATATTTTTGTCATTTGACAAATTTATTACAAGGGTTCCAAGATGATGGAAATGCTCCAGATTTGTGACATCCCTAGTCTTTTCAAATAGATTTGCAAGAATGGTCCTCCAGAGAGAGCACCCCGAAAGCTTCAAAGGGAATCTTCTGCTCCTGTTCTGTTCTAAAGAATAGCAGGTCCTATTGCTGTGTGAATGGGTTAGGAGCTGGGTGTAGTCGCCGTGTTGGTGGAGTAGAAAACCATAAATAGTGACTCACATTCGAGGCTGAAGCAAAATGATATGGCCTCTAATGCTCCCCTTCCTTAGAACTTGAGGGTTGTGACTTCCTTAGAACTTAGAACCCCTAAGAGGTAGATGAAACGCCCTAGGCTGGGAGTTAGTGTATACTTAATTTGGGTGCAAGTTCTCCCTTTGACTAGTCTTGTGATTTTTCTGTTTCCTCACCTGGGATATGTACCTAAAAAGTGGTTCTTTTAGTTTATCTAGTTGTCAGGGTCAAATGGACAAAGGGTATGGAAAAGACCAAAGACAGTTGTAAAGCATATCTTTGTGTTAGGTTTTATTTCCTATTATTATTTGGGGATATGGGAGATTTGGGGGATGCCCTTCCATTTTCTTCGTGTAGGTCACTACTCCTCTTATTTATACAGATGTAGCTTTTTAATGAAACACCCTCATTTTTCAGATGAAACTGAGGCCCAGAGAAGTCAAGTGGTTTGTGTAAGGTTCAAAGTTGTCTAGCGATGGAGCCATTTTTAGAATGCAATGTTTTTTGACTTCCCATCAAGTGCCCTTTCCAATCACTCTTATTACTTATGGCTAGTGTTGTCCTTGGGGACTGATGGGAGTTGGGGAACCATCTATCCTCGTGGATATATCTCTAGGAGTAAAGCAGACCGTTCTTATGTTGACATTTTCCTGGAGGAGATCTGGATGTCCATGCTTCTCAGTATACATCTGAGACTAGATTTGACAACCCAAATTCCAAACAGCCCTTTTCCTGAAAGATAGGAGGAGGCAAGAATTGCATTTGTTGAACTAAGATGACGCTTTCTCGGGTGAATTATGAAAACTTGGGTTGAAGAGGAAAAGCATAGGGTGAACTGGCTCTGCCTTACGCAGTGTGTGGGACGATGGTCTGGGGACTTGAGATGAGAATAGAGGGGGTGAAGTTGTTAGGGCAGTGGAGGAGATACTGGGTGTCAAGGAGCTTTTTATTGTATAACGGAAGGAGTTTCGTGGCTTTGGGTAGAGCAGGTTGGTGGTAGATCCAGAGCTATGGTGTATAAATACTCTAGTTATTATGTTTTTGTAACACAAGTTGAAATATGCTTTTTTATGTCTCCACTGGTTACCATTTGCTAACTCTTAACTGAGATGTTTGTTGATCTGCTTTAGGACTTTCTCTTACAGTTGGTGGAAAGAGTGCTCTTCCCTTAGGATTGGATAAAAGGATTCAGTTTGGATGACTGAACCCACTCTGTGGAATGGATATACAATTTACAGAGGACTTAACTTAGATATAGCTTATAGGCAGAACTACAACCATGGTATAGTATGATTTTTATTACCTCATCTCTCCTTACTAAGAAATGGAAAAAATTTGAGACATTTCTAGTTTCTATTCAGCTTCTCTTCTTTCAACACTTTAATTTTTAACTTCTTGTCTGTGCTTCCCTGCACTTTGCATTCCACACTAAACTGCCTTAGAAAGTTTTCTTTAATTGAACGATGAACTGTGGTGTCGATGAAGGAGACTATTCAGTGTCTTTACATACAGTTATTCAAGTTCAGACTGGATTTCTAAATGGACCACTTCTCTGAAGCTCTAGTTACCTTAATTCCCATTCCTAATATCATGCTAAAACTTCTAACTCACACTTTAAACAATGCCTGCCACTTCTTTGGTATTGGGAAAGCCTATTGGGCTTTATATCTCTGCACAGGCTGAACTACTCGGAATTGTTCTGTGGCAACAAGTTTACCAACCCTAAATTTTGTTGACCAGATGAGAACAATGGCTAGGAAGTTTAATCACTGTCTATAGACGTGCATCAAATTATATGAAATTCTTTTATCATCTGGTATTGATGAACAGGACATCATATATTTTGTCTACCCTGGATCAAGGGCATTGTATTTTCCGTTTAATTATTTTAAGCCCACTATGTTAGGTCAGAAACAGTGAAGGGTCTGAGATTTTATTCTACATGCAAGCTAATGAGTCATCCTGCCATTGCGTGTCCTCTGTGTATATGTGTGTGTACTAACAGAAAACCGAAGACCTCTGGGTCAGACACAAAGACAGTTCATTATGTACAGAAAAACCTGCAGCTTCTTAGCTCTAGTTCTCCAAGCCCCAATCTGCACGTGGTGATACGGTGAGGGCCAGATAGTAACTGCGCATGTGGTAGGGTGCATTACAGGAGAGGAACTCCACAATAAGGAAGCTCTGATCTTACATAGGGCCTCTGGCAACTTGCCCATCCTTCACTTCCAAAAGAAAGAGACCTCTCTTTAGTCTCTTTAGATCTTTCTTTAGTAAACCAGTCTTTTTCAGGTTGGGAAGGAGTCTTTACCTCTACTACCCTGGAATGTCTCTGGGGAGGGGTCTTTAAACTTTCCCATATTGGTCAGGAAACAGATCCTTCCTCGGACGTGGAGGGATACACTGTGTCTAGTTTCCAAAGTTGTTTGCTAGTCGAACATTCTGGAAGAGATAGTTTGAGATGTGCATAAACATCAGACTCATGAAGGATTATCTCTCAACATATATGTAGACAACATCTTCCCCATAAACAAATTAATAAAAAAACAAAAACACATAAACGTTTGAGGCTCCTCGTGAACTATAGGATAAAATCTAAACTTCTTAGCCTGGCATTCAAGGCCCTTCTCTCTCTGTCTGCCGTCTACAATTCCCCATCTCTAATCCTCTGCTTGGACATAACTGACTTCTCAGTGCTGTCTTTTCCTTTCTGCATCGTCTTTCTCATGGCCTTCATTCTCGCTTTCCCCTGCTTTTGGAGTGCCTTCCCTCATCTCCTTTCTATTTTATTAATTCCTTCCCACATTTCAAGAACTAGTTCATCAAGGGTGCATCACGCATCAGACACCCATTCTTTCCAGTTGTAGGGTAGGTACATCTTCCTATCTGAGCTAATACTAAAACCTGGCATTCATTGTATGCAAAAGCATACATACAGTGTGACCTGATTTCCTTGCAAGGAGACTATCACCCCCAGGGCTCAGCTATTTTAAGGTCAGGATGCAGTGGTGAGTAGAGTGGATCACACTGGTCTGTGGCCTGGTTAGCCTGGTACCTCAGTCCTTCACAGGCCCCTTAGATTAAAAGCAGGTTGCTGAGGAAGCCAAGGCTGCGGACTGTATTCTGATCCCCTAAACTCAGGATTAAAATGCGCCCCCAGCCTCTTCAGCTATGTCCCACTTCCAGCTCCAATCAGCCTTCTAGAGAAGGGCTTCTCAAAGCTTAACATGCGTGAGAAATACCTGAGGAACCTTATTTAGTAGGTCTGGGGAAGGACTTCAGAATTTGTATGTCTAAAAAGCTCCTGAGTTATACTGATGCTGCTGGGCCATGGATCACACTTTAAGAGGAAAGGTTCTAGATAATTTTTAGTGATCAGGGTATGTGTGTACATACATGTGAATCTCTGCAAATGCTGTTTACCTAGAAAAAGAATCCAGAAAAGGAACTGATGTTTCTGAGCATATTATATCAGAGGCAGGATTTTTTTTCTTTTCCATTTTACAGCTGAGAAAACTGAGATTAGAAAGGATAAATCTTTCTGATAATAAGCAAAAGAGCTAGAACCCATACTCATTCCTTCTCATTCCAAGTCCTCAGTCTGTCCACCACACTAAGGTCAAGGTATTTCAGGCCTGTTGACTGACACGTGGAAATAATACCCTAGGCAGCCCGCAGGCCCTGAATAACTATGCAGTGCTTTCAGTTGAGGTGTCTTGCGGAGCAGGCAGGCGGGGTATGTGGTCAGCTTGGATCCAGTTGACGAGAGCCCCTTGGAAGACAAGGTACCTTGTATACAGAAGCATGTTGGAAAGTTCACGGAGTTCTCTTCTTGCTCTGTAACTTTCTCTGAATTTTCCAGGCCATGTAATCCTCTGTAGTTTCCAAAACCTAATAGCTTTTATTTTATTATTTATTTATTGAAGTATAGTTGATTTACAATGTTGTGTTAATTACTGCTCTACAGCAAAGTGATTTGGTTATACAAATATATACCTTCTCTTTTAATATATATTCTTTTCCATTATGGTTTATCATAGGATATTGAATATAGTTCCCTGTGCTGTACAGTAGGACCTTGTTGTTTATCCATTCTATATATAATAGCTTACATCTGCTAACCCCAACCTCCCACTCCATCTCTCCCCCAGCCCCCTCCCCCTGGCAACCACCAGTCTGTTCTCTATGTCCGTGATTCTGTTTCTGAGATAGGTTCATTTGTATCATATGTTAGATTCCACATATAAGCGATATCATATGGTATTTGTCCTTTTCTGACTTACTTCACTTAGTATGATAATCTCCAGTTGCATCCATGTTGCTGCAAATGGCATTGTTTTGTTCTTTTTTATGACTGGGTAGTATTCCATCGTATATATGTACCACATCTTCTTCCTGCATTCATCTGTCGATGGACATTTAGACATTTAGGTTGTTTCCATATCTTGGCTATTTGTGAATAGTGCTGCTATGAACATAGGGGTGCATGTATCTTTTTGAATTATAGTTTTGTCCAAATATATGCCCAGGAGCAGATTTGCTGGAGAACCTAATAGCTTTTAATGGTTTTTTCCAGTGTTTATTCATTGCTCTCCTGATTAAGGTATTTAGCTTTTAACCACATGGCATATACAGTGGGAAGTCAATACCAGGAAATAGCCTCATGGGGCTGGACAGAGGTGCTGCCCCTCCCCTGGCCTCCTTCTCCTCCCCTCCCTGCCCCAGCCCTACCTTCTCCTGACCACACCTGTGGTCTCTGTGCGGTCTTGGGGGTAGAGACTGGCCAGTGAGCCATGGGCAGAGTTGTTTCAACCCTCATCTTCTGGTACTCCCTTCACTAGCAAGGGCTCCCTGAAAGTCCAGGACTCCTGGACCATCAGTCCCACTTGCAAAAGCAAGTGAGCTCAGTGGCTCTCAGACTTAGCAACGTGTCACAGTCACTTGGGGAACTGAAAAAAAATACTGATTCCCAGCCTCACTCGGCTCTAGTGATTCTGAGTCTCTGTAGATGGGGATCCCATACTCTGGCTTCTTAGAAGAGCTACCTGGGTGGTACTGAAACAGCTGGTTCTTTGACCAGCCTTCAGGGCTCTTGTGTGTAGGAGGGAAAAGACCCTCACACCAGGTTGGCAGTCAGGGTTGATTCCTATCACCACTTATTTCCTGGGCCCTCAGGCAGGGTCATTTTCCCCTGTCCTAGGTCTCTGTTTTCACATGTATAAAATGAGGGATCAGGTTAGGTAATATATTTGACTGCCTATGGTTTTAAGTTTCAAAGACTCCACTGGGGTTGCTGTGGCCCTAGAGAAAGCTCAGAGTGGCCTCAGGGTCGCAGTCACCAAAGGTCCTCCGAAGTGTGGCTCCCTTTTTAGTCTTGCTTGTTCCCCTCTTCAGGCATAAGACAGAGTTCTTCCCCTCCAGGGCGCTGTAGGACGAGCCACTGCCGGTGTTTGTACTACTTCCAGGGCTCACCTCCTTCCCCACTAGTCATGTGGAGACACTAGATATTACCTTTTGGGGGTTAGTAATATTTTAACTGGTTTAATTCGATTTTGCCTAAACTTACTCAGCATTACGACATGTCTAGCCCTCTGCAAGAGTTTATGAGCTACAGTTCCTATAGTGGCTGGAGTGGCTTTCCATCTGGCTGCGGCAACATGATGTCAATATGCTGAACAGAATAGGGATTCCAGGTGGGCATCGTAGGTGTTCAGGGATGGGAAGATGGGAATGGGCTGGGAAGCTGGGAAGGCTTCATGGAGAACCTGGTGTAGTTTTAACTGAGATTCTAGGCACAGGCAGAAGTCCCAGATGGGCAGAGATAGAAGAAGGAGGAGGCTAATGTAGGAAGACAGATCATCCTGGACACACATCCTGGGCCATTTCTAGAACAGGCAGGAGGAGACTAACTGGAAGGAACATACTGGGGAGTGTAAGATGAGGCCAGGGTGATAAACTGACATGCTGAAGGATTCAGACCCTGTCCTGTGGCAACAGGGAGTCATGGTAGACTCTTGAATGAGGTAGGGATGTGATAAAAGCATTGTTCTGGGAAGACAGTTTGGGTAAGAGTATACCGAATAATCTAGAGAAGAGAGAAAGCTATCGTAGTATTAGTCAAGGAGTTAATCCGTGGCTGTGGCTGCTGTCCTGAGAGCCCAGTTCTGGGGCTGCCTTGGCTTTTTGGCCTGATGAAAACCCTTCACCTCGGATTGGATTCCTCTGGTGCAATATGACCTCAGTCAATTGAGTACACATCCACCCAAACACTTCTCTGTCTGCAGCATTCAGTTAGGTTCTCTAGAGGATATGACGATAATCAGGACAGCGACCCTCCTTTCAAGATTGTAATCTGGTAAATAGCTGTGTTCCTGACTTCTGTGACCTGGCCCCATGCCAGTAAGGTTCAGGAACTGTCTGTCATGCATCTGTTCCCGTATCCATTCTCTGAGTACCTTATTGTGCACTAGGAACTATCAAAGGCAATAATGAGAATTCAACTCACTAACTCTCATGAACCTCAGGGTTTATGTGGAGAAACCTGTGGACTTGGGATGACAAAATTAACAGTCGCCTGCTGAATGATGAGATCTCCACTCTTAATGAAATGGAAGCCAAAGAAGGAAGAGAAGGTGGTGATGAGAGAGGCCGGAGAAGCCTTTGTTACTGAGCAAAAGGGCTCGTGTGCCCATGGGACAGAAAGCCAAACTCTGATGGCAGGTGTTTGCAGCAAAGCAAGGGTTTATTGCTGGGTGCCAAGCAAGGGAGTGGGAGACAAGTCTTGGATCCACTCCGAATTGGTCTTTGAGTGACAGGTTTTTATAAAGGGGAAGAACTAAGAAGTTGGGATTAATCATCTTCTTGTAACATTTCTTAATCATAGTTTTGGGAGCCCGAATGCCTAAGGTTTACAAGTCTCTGGTCTGGTGGCCCATGATCTAGGGGGTCTGGTAGCTCACCTTGCCCTGGAGAAACAACAGACATAATGTTATTGACCACAGCAATTTTAGTCCTCTGACTCTGTTTGATTATTGTTCAGTTAGCACAGGATTGAGGTCAGAGGCAACAAGAAAGGGGATAACATTTTGGATAGAGAGGTTAATCATAAACTCGGCAGGGGAACTCGGTTTTAGGAGCACTCGGTTTCACCTTCCTGGAGGAGCCGAGACCTCATCTAGCAAGGAGAGAGGATGTGCTCAGAACAGCGCAGAGCAGCTGCAATATGACGCAAGCCAGAAACATCATTTTACGTTTTCGAGTAGCCACATTAAAAAACTAAAAAGAAATAGGCGAAATTCGTTTTGATATGTTTTATTTAACCTAATACAACCGAAGTATCAACATTATTATTTCAACATGTAAGCAATATAGAAATTATTAATGAGGTATTTTACCATCTTTTTTTTTTTTTTTGGTACTGAATCTTTGATGATTTTAGAGGTGTATCTTACACATACAGCTCATCTCGCTTTGGACTAGCCACATTTCAAGTGCTCAATAGCAACATGTAATGGACATCACAGGAGGGTGGGTAGACAAGCAATTCCACATAGCGGTATTAACCCTAAATATATGGGTCTCAGTGCAGCTGTCACAGGAGGGAAAAGCCCTGGGCCCAAGGAAGCAGACACACTATGGGAATAAAAATAAGTTCCAGGGACTTAAAAGACTTGGCACAGGGAGGTACCCATGTTTTCTGACACAACAAATTGTAAATGGCTCTGGGAGAAAAGAGGCCCTGAATAGGAGCTGCATTTCCAGAGAAATGAGAGTCCTTAAAGCTGTCTGAATAGAAAATAAGGTTATCATTATTCCTTATCATTAGAAGAGAGAAGAATATTAAAAGGACTCAGTTCAGCTTGAATAAAAAAGATAAATTTCAAGGAAACTGGCGTACAGTTTATCCATGGCTGGATTTGCTGTAATAAAGTCAGCCAGGGAATAAGCCCGGTGATTTACAGGGAGCTTGCTTCTGTAAAATTTACAAACTGCTGTGATAAAATGTCACCTTTTATGATGCGTTCCACCCGGGCTGCATATATAAAAGGCACTGCAATGGAAAGAGTTGCAAAAACAAAGCAGTGGCCTGGCTCCCCAGCTGCCTTTGTCTGCTTTTCCAGCAGAACTGGGGATTTATGGAAAGATGACCCAACCACTCGCCTTTTACAGTTGTGGTTTGCAAACTGCCAGTGAAATGGCATCATTTCCTTTGGTTTTATTTTGCCTCCTCAGGGACTGCTTTCAATAATTTCGACTAGGAAAGCTTGGGGTGGGGTGCAAAAGGCTGGGATGAGAGAGACAAGACCCCTGATTCCAAGGGTTTCCAATCCAGTGGGGAAAGCAAGCATGCCCCCGAGTGATTTAACACAAATGTGGCAGGTAGGAACGTTTAATACAATCCATGTCATAATCCTTTGCTTTTCTAGATCAAAATTTATCTGCTCTGAGTCTCCATCTGCCTGTTTGGTGGGAAATTAAATCCCAGTCCTTACTGGGGTTCCTTCCCTACTCTATGAGATCATAGATGAATCCTGGACTTTCACAGTACCCCAAGCCCAGGAGAGCCAGGTCCTCGGGACATGATTTGTCCATCTTCACATTTGTCCTTTTGCCTTCACAGTGGCCCTGTTGAGAATGATCCTGTCCGTCTGCCTCTCAGTCCTCGTGTTCTGGGGGAGTCACAGGGATAGCCCTCTGGTACCTCCCCCAGTGACCGCAGCCATCCACCCAACAGCCCCAAACAGATCTCCTATCCCCACCCACCCAGGGCACGGCCTCTCAGTGAGGCCGCTGGCATCTTGCCTTAACACCAGTCTCAAAGGAAACTTCACTCTCCTCAAGTCGGTGGCTTCTCTCTCCCCTCTCAGCACTCAAATCCATGTCCCCTTTTCAGCAACCCCAGCTCTATGTTCCTCAGTGGATCTGAAATATAAATTCTGTGTGTGTGTGTGTGTGTGTCTGTGCACATATGTGCATGTATGTGTGTAAAGATAAACTTGGATCTTGAAAAAAAAGCGATGTTGGCTCCTTTGTCCCGAGGTGGATGTAGGGAAATCAATGTTCACACCAGTTACTTAGTTTCTCTTCTGATAATTTTTTTGGCTATACTAGGTAGACAAGGAGCTGTGTTATAACGAGGCTAGAAGCAAAGTGCCTGGGGATGTCAAGGGTGAGAGAGAGAGGACTTTGAACATGGAGGAGCCAGGGGAGGCTCCAGGGAAGAGGTGAGGTCTAGATCAGGCTGTGAAGGACAAGAGAAGCTTGCTCTGTAGGCAAGGTCAGTTCGGGCGAGGTTAATTCAGGCCTGAGCTGGGCCTGCAGTGGGGGGATGGGCCGGGAAAGAACCTTCCCTTTGTGTGTGGGTGAGATGGGAGGCTGTGGAGGAGGAGGAAGTGGGGCTACAGGGTTTGGATACAAGGAAGTGGGGTGGTGGCTGCTGTGTGGGTTGCTAAGCAATGTGAAGTGTACTGTCATGTGGCTATATCAAGTACTTAAGCTCATCCTTGGCAGTTCTCAAGTAGTAGATGTAATTTAGCTTATGAAACTGGATACGTGGTATGTGGGTGGCACTGAAAACAAAAATGCATTCCTGAGACGCTGCCACAAAAATGTTTGTCCATCAGATAACAGGAAAAAATCCAGGCTGTCATAGCCAGACAGGTACTTGGATAACTTCATCCAAAGTGTGCTCCTTGACATTAACTTACCCAATACCTAACTCTCCATTGCACCGAGGGCCTTGGGCAGTGTGCAGCACTGAGATCCCTCCCAATACCCTAATCCCTACCCACTCCCCTTGCCCCTCTTTCTCTGTTGTGCAGGTACTGATGTCCGGCTCCTGCCTGTTAGACCTGGCAATCCTGGAAGGAGGAGGGCCGGTCTCTCAGGAGGCAGAGTCCAACAGAGGCTCCTGGGGTTGCCTTGGCCAGGGAGGCTGGCAGCTGGAGACAGGCTTTCAGGAAGGAGAACCCCGGGATACGGTAGTGGGAAAACCACTATTATAGTCAGTAGCAAGTTGGGAACAGACAACAAAACAAGCAAGCAATCCATTTAGAGGCAAGGAGAATTGAGAGTAAATCAGTTCAGGAATGGGATCAGGTCAGTGGTTCAGAACCCAGGCTTAATCAGCAGCAGAATACTGAATTCCTTGGTTACGTACTGCTTGGTATGTATGATGCTGGGTGGCCATGGGGATTTGCAGGGACTGTAGACCTAGTTTGCTAAAGAGGGAATGAAGCTGGTTGCTTTGAACTTCCACTTGCCCTGAGATCTGAACCCTCTTAGCTGGAAAAGGGAAACATCAGCTTCCTTGTTCCACTCTTCCTTGGTTAGAAGGTGCCAGGGGGTCTGGTAAGAGAGTAGCCTGGACGGCTGGATAAGGTCCCAAATCCAAACTGTTGGGCAGCCCTTCTGTGTCTCGGTTCTCTGCATCCTCAGTCATCAGGCTTCGGGAACTGTCCATTAAGGATCTGTCACTTGCAAAAGATGTATCTCCCAAATTAAGAGTTTAACTAGATTTTATTCTGGGAATTGAGCAAGAATTGGCAATAATTTAGCTTATAAAACTGTAGTTTAATGAAAGTATAGGACAATAGGCCTGGAAGAGGCTTTTTACTGTCATAAGATGAGAGTTTCTATGGGTGTTCTGACAGATTTACTGTTGTTTAAACTTAATAAACGATTTCTGTTTTAGCGTTGTTACTGTTCCCGTGGTTATAGGACACTCTATATTGTTTTATTATATTATCCCTCCCCCTCGGTTTTTATGGTGGCATTTTTCTCTTTGCTTATCTTGTAAATATACACATTTCTTCTGATCCTCCCATCTCTTCCAGGCACATGTAGAAATACCAGTTTGTCAGTACATGGGGTGGAATTTGCCCCAACCCATCCTTCCTTTCTTCCTTCTGGCTCATAAGGGCACATTCTTCTTGAAGTCAGTACCCTCCTCCCAAATTGTTTTCATTTCTTCCCTCAAGCCATCCAAATAAAAATAACAGTTATAAGGTCTTATGCTTATAAAGCATTTTTAGCTTTAAAATATGTTGTCTGGTGTGACCTTTATGATTGTCTGTGTGATGGGCCGTATGGAGGATGGGGATGTATTACTGTCTCCATTTTACATTGGGAAATGCAGTTCTCAGAAGATAAATAGGATGCTGAGGATTGCTTAGCAAGTCAGTGGTAGAGGCTGGACCAGAGCTCAGGTTTCCTGGCCTGTGGTCAAGGCACTTCCCAGGTTGGAAGGGCTGGGTGGAGGCAGAAGGACCAATCATCAAAGTGGTAGCCTGTTGGCCATGGAATACTCCATCACTGTTCCATTACCCACTCAACAGATAATACAGAGCCTTAGCCTGTCTTTTCTTCTCTTCTTATTCCCCAAGAGAGAAATCGCTGCCAGGAAGGAAAAGCAAATTTAAATCTATATCCTCCACTGTCACTGGACAGAGCCCATCAACATTAGGTGGACAGCAAGGTGGTCAGCATTATGTAGGGGAGTTAGGACTGGCTGGAAGGCAAACCAGGTCAAGTAGGAAAGGAATGGAAGAGAACCAATACCTGTGCCTGGTACCTCGTCTCAGTTAATTCTTTTAACAGCCCTGCAAGGTAGGTGAGTCCCAACTTCAAAAGACAAATCTGGACAAAAAGAGTCAGGGACAAAAATGGGGGTCAAGCACCCAAGCATGTGACAGCACTAGATTCAAATTTTCCTCTAAAACCCAGAGTCTTGGGCCCCTGTCCACTTGTCCACCTTTTACCCGTTTTTCTTCCTCAGTACCCAGGAGCCCATATCTCTCATGAGAGTCCCCATTCCCTCCCAGGACTAGGGGTTTAAAATTTGGTAACGTCTGATCAGAGTCAAAGTATCGTTAAGAGATAAAGGGCTAACAAACCTAAACCTTTTGTCTGTTTTTGAATTTTAAAGAAGATTAAGTAAACTATTGTTTTAGATTAATCTTTTTCTGGAGGATGATTTGGGATGGGAAAAGGTGAAATGACTGTTCCTGGAGCCTCTGGCAGCCAATCAGGATGAAGCTGCAGTCCTCATCCATCAACATCCATCAGCTGCCGGCTCCTCAGATACGATGGAAAGATCTTTTCCAGTTCTAACACTCTATGTTTCTATGACTGAATTCACCTAAGTTGGCCTCTGTCTGGGCCTGGACCCTGTGCTCGGTTCAGGAAGGACATGCACCAAGCCTGTGCTTCTCATCTAGCTTTTTATTTGTTGCAGCTGGTCCCTTACCCAGTTCACCTCCTCCTTCCTGTGGATAGGCTCAATTACAGCCCTCGGGGAATTTCCTGCCCAAAGTCCTTAACCCAGCTGAAGATCCAGAGTCTGGGGGAGAAGGGGGCTTCGGCTTATCAGGGTTCACACTCTCTACTATGTCTCTTTATGTTTTCCCTCCCTCTTAAGTCTTTTAAGATTTCTGGGATTTGAGTTTCAGAATGATAGGGAGAGAGCGCTTTTCCTAGAGACTGGGCATTCTCCTTGACCTGTAAAGATCCCGTTTACCTCTCTAGTTTACTGAGGCTTCGTACAGTGTAACTTTCTTTCCTCTCTTCTTTTCCTTTCCTTCCCTCCCATTCTTCTTTTTTAAAATTTGTTCATAAGGTTTTTGCTGAACCCTATCAGAGGGAATGCTAAGCAGGATGGATCATGGGGGTCACCCTAGGAAACACTGTGATGTTCTTAGGGTCTGTGCCCTGCCTGGTTCAGAAGTGCCGGAACTGCTAACTTGGGGTTGAGCTTCGGGATTTCTTATATTCCAGGAGAGTATTTTTCCTATTATTAGTAGTAGTCTTTTTTTCTGCTCTATCAGCCTGAGCCTTCCTAGCTCCAGGTGACTATCCGATTCACCACCAATATTTTAATTTCAGCCAATTCTGCTATTTCTCTGAGCTCCAAGTCAGCATCCCAGATCTCAGCCTCATAATTCTGAGAGGAGGTGTAGGGCGTGGGCCCAGGCTCCGATATGGCTGGTTACAACCCACAGTAATTATTCTGTAAGCACAGAATTGAATTTGCACTAAAAACCAACTGCCAGGGCCAAGACAGCTTTTGGGCAATGATTATGGATTGCTGACAATAAAGTACTGCCAAAAATTGTTTGAGGAGGTGACAGACAGAGTCAACGTATCACTTCATGAAGTATTTACTGAGATATTAAGATACTTCGGGTCAGTGACTGTGTTTTACTCATCTTTAATTCCCAGTGCAGAGCTCAGCTCTGAGAATATAGAGGCATGGATACTTTGAGTAGGATTAATGGATAAATGAATGGATAAATATGTGCATGGCACTGATTGTAGAGAGGCGAAATCAGAGGCTGGGAACATTTTCAAAAGGCCGTGGTAATCGTAGGATAAAATGACATGGTGATTGATCACATATGGAGGGAAGGAAATAATAAAAATTGATTTTAAGTTTATTATTAAAACTTTGGAGAATGGAGACATTATGTCTTTGGAAATAGAAGAGATAGATAAGACAGCTGGATTGAGGTGGGGGGAGGAGATGTCAACATTAGTATAGGCATGTAGAGATTGAAGTGATACTGGGACATCCAGATGAACACGCAGAACAGGCAGCTAGAGAAAGGATGGGAGATCAAGACAGAGGCCTGGGCTTGGGGTGGGGATGCTGACGTTCTTTTCTAGTAGGTGGTATTTTCTGTGGAAGAAAATTAGATATCTAAGGGAGGGAGTGCAGAGAGAATAAAAGAATGTCTGAAGAATGTGACTTGATGGGAAACTATGAAGTCTTTATATGGGGCTGATGGGTTAGTCTAAATATACTTCAGTGACACAGAAAACTAAATTAGTTATGGTACCATTTCCAATGCTATACACCAATTCCTGATGACCACTGTTTAAGAGTACTTCTGTCTGCAAGCCAAGAATGAATCTTTATATGTGGTATAGAGATCCACCCATTCATCTACCCACCCATCCATGTCTGTTTACCTCCACATCCATCCATCTATCCATCCTTCCATCAACCTACCCTCCCACTCACCCATCCATAATCTCTCCAACATTTATGGAATGGCTTTTCTAGGGTAGGCTAAGGAACAGAGACTTTTTAGCACTACTGATAAATCTTAACACGCAGCCACATTTGTACTGAGTCTGCCCACATGTGTGTCCCGGTAGTAGCAACTCCTCACCATGTCTACCTCCTTTTCCTTCTGCTCCAGATCATATGAAAATGTGACACCCCACAACCTGCTGTGTCCTTGTGGTAAATTTCCCTTCTGTAACCACTTCTCCCTCTTGAGCCTTCTTTTTTTTTGTTTTTTTTTTTGCGGTACGCGGGCCTCTCACTGCTGTGGCCTCTCCCGTTGCGGAGCACAGGCCCCGGACGCGCAGACTCAGCGGCCATGGCTCATGGGCCCAGCCGCTCCGTGGCACGTGGGATCCTCCCGGACTGGGGCACGAACCCGTGTCCCCTGCATTGGCAGGCGGACTCTCAACCACTGCGCCACCAGGGAAGCCCTTGAGCCTTCTTGTTACCAGCTCAGTGTAGCTCCTGCCCAAGCCCGCTCTTCCCAGGAGATGCCTTGGTTTTCAGTCCACCTCCCAAACAAAACAAAACTTAGGACAAAGTCAGTAACCCTAGAATTCCATTCTCTGGTAATCCTTTTGCAGCTGCCCATCTGCTGGGGCGGGGGGTTCCCATTTATAGAAGGCACTTAGAGTGAGATAGCTTACCTTGAAGGGCTAATAGCAACTCTGGTTGACTCATGGGGAGATATTTGGGTAGGGCGTCTTCCCAGAGCTCCTCCAGCCCCTCTGTGATGCCTATTCTGGCAAGGCTGGTCTTTGAACAAGTCACAGTGGTTAACACCATGGACTTTGGAATTGAATAAGCTTGATTTGAAGCTGGCTTTGCCAGTTCCCATCTGTGTGACCTTAGATACTTTCTGTTACTTCTCTGAGCCCCCTTTTCTGCATTACCAAAGTGCTGATGGTATCTATCTCACAGGGCTGAATGAAAGTTAAATGGAACAGTAACAATATAGCTGTTTATCTGTGGTGCTTAGTGTGTACCAGGAACCAGTCTAAGTGATCACTATGGGAATTACATAATTTAATCCCTTATAACAACTATATTATCCCCATTTGGTAGCTAAGGCTCAGAGGGGCTAAGTAACTTGCCAGGGTCACACAGTTAGCGAGTGGCAGAGTTGAGTATGACTCTGACAGTAAGATTTTGTAGCCATGCTCTTAACCAGTTCACCATATTGTCTCCTAGATCCTGAGGGTTAAGCCCTTGACGTGTGGTTAGCACTCAGTAACTGTCAACCATTACCGTACAAATATCCTCCCTAAGGCCTAAATTTATTCAGTGCTTTTACTCATTTACTTATTCACTCACTCAATTTCTAGGATATAAGCTCCATGTAGGCAGGAATGGGATTTTTGTCTGTTTTACTTAACTGTTGCATTCTTGGTGTCTAGAACAGAGGTTGGTATAGAATAAGCACTCAATAAATTGGTAAAGGAATGCATCTACTCACTCACCCATTTGTCAGAAAAGGTGTATTAAGCACCTTCTAAGTGCGAGACTCTGTGCCGGGTGCTGTGATGGGTTAGAGTCCCTGACCTCAGGGAGCTCATGATCTGACAAGGGAAACAAACTTGTGAGCCAGTAACTCAATTTCAATATGATGTATCCAAGCGTTACCGAGCACTGGGGTGAATGGATGAGACCCCTTTCTATTCCTTCGGGATGCTGCCTAATGTTCATTTAGTGTTGCTACCTGCTGTCTCTCAAGTCAGCAAGTTCCTATCTGTTAGAGTGAGTTTACATTCAGCCGGATGAGGTACAAGTTCCTGCAAAGAGGAGGAGGAGGTGGCGGCAGGGCTGAGGCTGGAAGTGTTTTGCTGGGCAGGCCGTGCACTGCACAGCTCTAGGGGGTGCCATTCATGTAGACTCTGATGGGAGTGGTGCCATCATAGTTGTGCAACATGGCAGCCCTGTGACAGCAGCCTTTAAGGCCACCTCTGAATCATTTCTTTCACTAGGGACCTTGGGGATTGCAGATGACTAAGACAAAACCTCTGAGGGCACTTCCCAATGCATTTTTCTTGGTCCCAGTGACCTGTGTGAAGAGCCAGGCACATAAGCAGTATGAACGGCCTGCATTGCTAAAGGGAATGAACTCCACTGGGGTCCAGTCGCTGTTTAAGCCTTCGTTGGGTGCGGGCCACAGTGACATCGCTGACATCATCAGGGACATGACTCTGACCTCCAGGTTCCTCCTTATGACGGCCTTGGGCACCTTTTATTTGCCACGTACTCTACTCAGTACCATATTGTCGCCTAATAGGGTGGGGAGCAAGTTCAGTCCTTGGCAACCTAGTGGAATTGAAATGAGCAGTTTGGGGTTTTTTAAAAATGAGTTTTCTCATGCTTTCTCAGCTCTTCCTACTGGGAACTGGGGCGAAGCTTCTGAAACTCATTACCCTGGGATGGCAGGGACTCCATGCCAAGGGGACCCTAGGGTTGTAGCAGAAGACTTTGGAAAACAATGATACCTGTCCCCAAAGGGAGGAGGATGCTCCAGTGATGGGATTTTTGTCTTGCTGAGTAGGCTGTGTCCCTTACATTAGAGCTTATAAACGTGCCCTGTATCTGGGCGTGGGGCTCCTGGTACGGTGTGTGCCTCATCCTTCTTTCCAGGACCTAATGCCACCGTATAGGGTTTTAAGGCAACCCCAAAGTTTGGCCCTCTCCATGGCAAATTAGTTCCTGTCTTCTGACCTGGAACTCCAAAGAATGGGTTAGTGTTTCAGAGTATGGTGGAAAAGTTAGAAAACTGAGCCCTAGACTTGTCCCTGTCACTCTCTGGCCATGTAAGTTTGGGGTAAGTCAATTTCCATTCTGGGTCACAGTTTCTCCATCTGTAAATGGTATCATCACATCACTTAGGCCTTCCTCCTTGAGCTTTTATGAGGATAGAACAAGATAATGAATGAGAAGGGATTGGAAGCAATATTTGTGCTATAGGAAGGAGTCATGTTGCATGTTGGCTGTTTCAGCATGGTTTGACTTGATCACATGGGCCTCTGGACACAGAGAGGTGCTTTTTAGTTTCCAGATATCAGGGATTGAGCCCAGTGGTAGGTAGGACCAGTGAGAAGCATCTTAAGCTTCCTTTGGAATAAAGAGTAAAGTCTGGATTTTTAATGGGCTACATTAGTTAGAGTAATACTGGTGGCTGTAAGAAATAAAACCCCAAAGTATCAGTAGCTTAAAACACACTAGAAGTTTGTTTCTCACTCATTAACAATCAAATGCATGTCAAATGCATGTGTTTATTGTCAGTGGGTGGGTTTTCTCCTTGCAGTGTTTGGAGACCCAGGTTTCTTCCATCTTATGGCTTCACCATCCCCTTAGGGCAGTGGTTCTCAAGCTTGGTTTCCCTTGCAGCTTTAAAAAGGATTCTTGGTTCCCACCCCAGAGATTCTGATTTAATTGGTTTCTGGTGTGGCCATTACGTTGGGTTTTTTTAAAGCCTCAGGTGATTCTAATGTGTAGTTAAGGTTGGGCACGCCCACACTTCGTGGCGTCCTCGCACTCGGTGGCGTCCTTGCACTCGGTGGCGTCCTCTCCTTTCTACCATGAGAAGGAGAAAGAAACAGAAGAGGGTGCATTTACTTCTTAAAAACGTCAGCCCATGTTTGGTGGACATCGCTTCTGCTCACCACCCTGGCTGCAAGGTAGGCTGTGAGATATGGCCCCAGGTCCGGCGCTGTTTCCCCATTTGCCAGCAATGGTTGTGTACTTTGGAAGGCGAGCATTTTGGTCTGTTATTTATCTGTGTCCCCGGGGCCAACAAATTGACTTACCCAGATGCTAAGAGACCTAACCTGTGGCACAGAAGCTTCGAGCCGTAGTCAGTTCAAAGAGGCTTTCCTGAGGGTTGGCAGAGGAAAGGCTATCACCTAATTGTCTGGGGTCTGGTGGCTGTGGCTACCCACTTTCTTGTTTATATCCTGGGATTAGAGAATAGTTTCTCGTTGTAAAGAGCACAGACTTTGCAGGCAGGCAAACTTGGTTGAAATCCTCACTTACTGTTATTAAACGTGTGGGGCATGTTAATCAACATCTGTAAACTTCACTCTTCCCAAATGTAAAGTATATATAATTACATCTAAGTTGAAAGGTTTTATAATAATCACACACAAATGCCTACCTTGCCTTAAATAAGATAATGTCTGTTATGGTGCTAAAAATGACAGGCATAGGGCAGGGGTAGGATCCTTGGAGGATCTTCTCTCAGAAGGGAGGGATGGTGGGGCTCCCTGCAGTGGCGGGGTACCAGGGAGTGAGGAGAGAGGCTGAGTTTCACTGCTAGGCTGAGAAGCAGCCTCAGGACCACACGTGCCCGGTTAGGTTGGAATAATGGGACTGGCTTCCCCCAACAGATGGGACCCTCCTGGATCAGGCTTCTCTGCTCAGTCCAGGGGCATCAGCCCCCTCTTTCCTTTACATCTCCCCAGTCCCAGCTCCCCACCCCGCCAAGGAGGAGACTTAACTTCTAGGTCCTAAGCAGCTTGGGAGAAAGACTCCTACCCCGGAGCAAGACTGTTGCAGCAGGGCTTGGGCTCATCAGAAGCCTGGCTGGAGGCTTCCCGCTGGGGTTGCTGCAGCTGCCGCCTGGGGCTGTTGATAAGGAAGATGGGGAGATAGCAGGACGCCTTCCTGTTAGTGCCTGTGAAGAGCCGGCCTGTGCAGATAACAGCCTGTCAGCTCATAGCCTGGAGTGTGACAAGACTGCCTTTGTGTGGCTCTAATTAGCTCTGTATGTGTCTGGTTGGCAGTGGCGGTGGGGAGGACAGTGGCTGTCGGAGGAGAGAGGCCTGGGCAGGACTGTGGAAACTGACAAAGATGCTTTTGGGGGGCTTTCCCTCTCCCGTCTTCACGACTCTTTCCTTTTCAGCTACTCAGCCCCTTTGGTTTCTACCACAACCCCTTTCTCCATGGGTTGACTTGGATGAGGTGGGGCTGAGGTTACTCCAGGTTATTTGAGGTGATTATCTCCTAGGAACCCAAGACAGGAAAGGTGAAGCAGCTTCTGCTGGGGGGTAGGGGGGCGCACTGCCTGACATCTCATGCTGATGGGTCTGCCACACTCCGGGAAGACGGCAGCAGGACTACAACATCATCAGTACCCCTGGGGAACCGCCCCCCCCCCCCCACTCACCTTATAGTTTCTCTTTTGGGGTCCTTTAAGACCTTATCTTTTTGTTTCTCCTGGTATGCAAGTCTGCAGATAAAGCTTCTGTGGTCCTTCGTACAAATTGCTGAAAATGACATCAAGCACCTAGTGTGTGCGATGCACTGTGCTTGACACAGTTTCTAGGGATGGTTCAGGCTTCACAGCAGACGTTCAGGGTGTCTATTTTTATCCCATTTTTACTGATGAGAAGAGGGTCCTGGAGAAGCTAAGGAATGTGTCGAGTGTCATACATCTTGTTAAGAGGTGCTGGACTGTCTGTTTTCAAAGCTGCCTCCTCTGTGCTCTGGTCCCCAGCTGGTTTTCTAAAGCACCTTTGTAGATGAACAGTGCATTGTATAATAAGAGAAGGCATGCTGTTTTATGAGGCAGAATTTTATAATCCCGAATCCAAACATATCATTCTCTATCCTCTTAAAAAAAATTATTATCTGGAGTTAGAAAATTAAACCCTAAGATCCCAACATGCCTCCTGCATCTCCTTGGCCTAAGATCGCTTTTCCCAGATGACACCCCATTATTTTGGTACAATATTCAGCAAGCCCGCTCCTATTTCCTCTTATACTCTGGCCAACCAGTACTAAGCAGTTTCAGTTTGTTTCTTAAACTATGTTCTCAGCCAGTGTCTAAGATGGGGCTCAACCAATATGATGGGATATGGTGGGTGTGTGAGCCGTCTGGGACAGAAGGATCAGAAGTTCTGGAGGGCGTGTGTATATTTTAAAAAGCATATTCAATGTTGTAATTACTTTGATTTGTTTTAGTCATAATACTTGTGATAATGTTAAATAATAGTCGTAAGTTAATCCTGAGAAATATAAAAATTTACAATAATGTGTGAACGTTGAACATAAAATGACCTTTCTCCAAATTTTTAAATTCTAACATTAATTCTAATGTGGCTGTGACAAAGGAATGATGAAATGTCTACAGTGAGGCAGGCCAGTGAGAGAGATGAGCGGGAGAAGTTATAGGAGCCAGAGAGTTTCTGGGACTCACCCCCAAGTCATCCCCCGCAGAGCCCAAGGACGGGTTTGAGTAGCCTGGGGAGATTAGAGTCCTCAGTCCTCCTCTTGACCCTCCAGGTGGTAACTGTCTCCATGAATGCTCTTTAGAAGACTGCCATCAGGTGGTGTGTTTGTGGTGGGGATGCGGGGATAATGAAGGGCAGGAGAACTTGTTTGGAATGGAGGGCGAACCCATTGGAATGGAGAGAAAACCCGCTGGACCATTTTGTTCTAATTGTCAGGGAGGACGTGGTTGCAGGTATACTCGCAATGTGTTGATTTGTGATCAGTGTGTAGAGGAAGCAGGACTTGTGTGGGAAAGAGAACACCACATCACCTACATTCAGATGTAACTCATTGAGGAGCTCTTTCTCGGCCCCTGGAGGACTGTTCTGAAAAGCTCCATGGCTTTTATGCTCATCCTCAGGAAATACAGTCCAGTGGACTCGATCAGTTACACTCCTCAATCCAGGAATCAGAATATCCAGTCCAAAATACGTGTTAAGTCTTGAACATAGGAGCTCTTCTCCTGTGTCGCCCCCGTGATTGCACCTGTCTCACTCTGGAAGTCCCCACGTAGGACTTGCTTTGTGCTTCTCCTGCCCACCCTGAGCCTCTGTTTGTTGCTGTTTTGATCTCCTAGGGACTGGTGTGAGAAGAGGGGAGGGGATAGCTAGTTTTCATTCGCTGGGTTGGCTGCATTCTTTCCGGGACTGGAAAGTAGTTAAAGAAGCCTTTGAGTGTTGACTACTGTTGGTAAGCTCTGTGGGGTTTCCCTGATGGGTCCCCTTCCCTGCCCTGCTATTCCAGGTGTTCTCTTGGGGTTCCTTCCTCAGCTCCTGGACACTGTGTGCTCTTTCAGCTGAGGTCTTCCCATCCTTCCAGGCCACCTCTCAGGGCCCACGATGACCCCATGCAGGTTTTCATCCGTGGGTGGCGCATGTGTGGCTCACAGGGAGATCTTCCAACATTCCTTGGGAGTACAGGTGCATCCTAAAGCAGTGACCTCTCTCAGCTCCCACCAAGCAGTTGCTCTTTCTTGACTTCTACATTTCCTGGGCAGGAATAAGACCTCAGTCTACAGTCCCTGTGATCTTCCTGGATGTGTCAGGCACCTGTCTTCGGCATCTCCCAGCTGCAGAAATCACACTTCAGAGCATCCAGTGGTTGCCTTGGGGCCCTTCTCTAGGTGAACTGTTAGAGGCAGCACATCCTATCCCTGAACAGAGAAGGGCAGGGTGGGGAATCACAGCTCACAGCCCCTCTCTCCGAGGAAATCTCAACCAACTTCTCTTAAAATCCTTCTCTAACCCAGTTTTGTATCCTTGATCTTGTTGTGGGGTCCACACATCACGGACTAGGTTCTCCTTCATTTTCTGTAAATTCTTACCCTATGTGTGTCTGCTTGGGAGGTCTGCTTACCACTTCCTTTGATATCCCGATATCTATGGCATTTCTGTCAAAACTGCAGCAGAAAGAATGCTGTTCTAATATCCTTTGCGTGATCCATCTGAATCTGGCTGTCATTCTTCAAGTAGACGCTTTGCTGAGTGGAGATACAGTAGACTTGACAGCAGTTGATCTGAGGGTTCCCGCTGTACCAGTCACAAGGCAGTAGGGATTGGGGGTGGCATAGTACAGAAGGGCACAGATGATCAGGGGAAATAAATGGATGGAGGAAAGGGCACCTGATGTACCCTGTGGTGATAGAATCCCTTGGCTGAGGCTTTGACCCCATGTGAGAACTGCAGTCTCCCAGGGGTGGGACTCTAACCCTTCGATCAGCATCAGCCCATGTCCCTAAGCCACAGGCACTTGGCAAGGGCACAGGGCTCCCCTAGGAGCAGGAGGGGACTTTCTGGGACGCTAACACTTTGATTCACTGCAGAACCTCCAAAGCACATCCTCCATCATGGTCCTGACTTGGCCTTTTCTCAGCTCCTTGTGCATTTTATCACTGTGTCCTGTTGAAATCAGGTATAAAAATGGGCCAAATTTATACAGCTCTTGGGGGCAGGGCCCAGGGATGAGTGCAGGTTGCCTGAGTCCTGGGGCTGGCAAATCCAAGGGGATGTCCCCATTGCCAAGAAATGCCTCTTGCATTGCAAGCAGTCCGCCTAGTAGAGAGCTCCACTCTGAGTGAGGACCTCAGTACAGAGCTCTGAGGAGGCACAAACTCCTTCAGAATCTCCATGCTTTGGTCTGTTGGCTCCTTGCAGTGGAAAGCAGCACCATGCAGGGTTTAGGAACCCTATTCCTGGGGTCAGGTGACCTTGGTTTGAATCTCTACCATTTAAATGTCAAATTGTATAATGTTGAGCAGGTTTTTCTCTGGGCCTTAGTTTTCCCATCTGGGAAATGGGGGAGTAATAGCAACATGATTAATTGAGAAAAATCCTTGTAAATCACATGGCACATAACTCTCTCTCTAACCATTACTCTTGTGAAATTACATTGTGGAAGCCCCAGAAAGACACTAGTTGGTACTCAGAAACAACTCCTTCTGAACTCGTTATGTTATTGGCCTCTTGTCTGTCCTCCTTTTTGCCCCCCTACATCTCCTTTCACTTTGGCACATAGAACTATTGCCAGATGAATTATTTGAGATGAAAACATTTTAACTTATTTGAACTCTCAAAAAATTAAAATGCCCTATGTTTTATTCACCAAAACAAACCAACAAAAACACAAAACAGCAACAGCGCTTCTCATCACTGCCCCCCTACCCTCACCCAAAATACACAACACTCCACAGGCAACCCAGGTAGTGGGAGAATCTTTCTTGGGGATAGACCCTTAAGTTGTCAATCAACCACAGAATTAATAATATCCACGCCCCCATGGTTTTAGCACAATGGCCTGCTGTCTCATTCCATCGGAGTGCAGGTCCTGTCTTTCTTGGAATTGCATTTCCCTAAAAGCAACCTGGATTAGTGAGCGAGGGGCAGTGAGAAGGAACCCCATTAAACTGGGCAATCCTATTTAGGAACCATGTTTGATCCCCAGTTTTCCCTGCCCACATACCCCCAGCCCCATCTACCATCTTAATATTTGTAGTTGCAGTTTGCTGCTCCAGTAGAAAAAGCCAGAGTGTTCACAAATTGCCTCATAAAAGAAACTCCATGTAGAAAGTCTTATTCACTAAGGATTTATTAGCTCTTTACACTCTGGAAGCCTGGAGTTTTAATTATTCCAGAAATCCCTAAGTTTTAATTACTTAAATAGATGGTGGGGGTGGAGATAGGGCCGACATCTCTACAAATTCATTGTCCAAGAAGATTAACAGTAAAATGTGCAGGTAATGTAAGCTCTGTATGTGGCCAGAGGCAGGGTGGAACAATAAAGAAAGGTCCCACTTGAAGAGTTAAGTGTCAGTAGGAGGCAACTTTGTCAAGGTGGTGTCAAGGGTCCAGATGAGTAACTGTCAGCTGAATGGTATAATGGTGAGAGCCAGGTGTTGAGAGGAGGATTGGTCAGGGTACAATGGGCTGGTCAGGGAAGGCTCCATGGAAAGCAGAATTTTAACTGGGCCTACAAGCATGAGTTTTATTTGGACAGGCAAAGAGGAAGGGGAAATGCTTCAACTTTCTATCTCCCTCCACCCTGCCCCCAAGGCTTAAGAACTGAGTAACTAATGCAGGTCTAAGGGAAAATAAAAGTTGGAAGTTATTTAGTACTGGAAGTACAATCCAGAGCAATTAGGCAAGAAAAAGCAATAAAAGGAATCACAAATTGGAAAGGAAGAAGTAAAATTGTCACTATTTGCAAATCATATATGTAGAAAACCCTAAAGACTCCATGAAAAACCTGTTAGAAGTAACGAACAAATTTAGTAAAGTTTCAGGGTATAGAATTGTTGCACAAAAATCTGTTGCACTTCTATGCACTAATAATGAACTATCAGGGAAATTAAAACAATCCCATTTACAATTGCATCAGAAAGAATAAAATACCTGGGAATAGATTTAACCAAGGAAGTGAAAGACCTGTATGTTGTAAACTACAAGACATTAATTAAAGAAATTGAAGACACAAATAAATGGAAAAATATTCCATGTTCATAGATTGGAAGAATTAATAGTCAAAATGCCCATACCACCCAAAGCAATCTACAGATTCAATGCAATCCCTATCAAAATTCCAATGGCATTTTTCACAGAAATAGAACAAACCTAAAATTTGTATGGAACCATAAAAGACCACGAATAGCCAAAGCAGTCTTGAGAAAGAAGAACAAAGCTGGAGGCATCACACTGCCTGATTTTAAAGTATATTACAAAGCTATAGTAATTAACACAACAGGTATTGGCATGAAAACAGACACACAGATAAATGGAATAGAAGAGAGAGCCCAGAAATAAACCCACTCATATATGGGCAATTTCTGACAAAGGATATACAGTGGGGAAATGTACAATGGGGAAAAGGATATACAGGGGTATACAATGGGGAAAAGAACAGTCTCTTCAGTAAATGGTGTTGGGAAAATTGGACAGCCACATGTAAATGAAACCAGACCATTATATTAGACCATGAAAAAAAATTAACTCAAAATGGATTAAAGACTTGAATGTAAGACTGAAACCATTAAACTCCCAGAAGAAAACATAGTTGGTAAGCTCCTTGGCATAGGTACTGGTGACGATTTTTTGAATCTGACACCCAAAACAAAAGCAACAAAAGTAAAAATAAACAAGTGGGACTATGTGAAACTAAAAAGCTTCTGCACAGTAAAGGAGACCATCAACAAAATGAAAAGGCAACCTACTGAATTGGGGGAAATATTTGTAAATCACATATCTTTATAAGCCCCAAACCTAATTTTGTCCGTTTACTTTGCCTACTTTATATTGTCTATTTTATCAGAAGATATTATATCACACTCTACTCAGAGGCTCTTGACCGAATACTGGAAATGAAAAAGAAGTTTATCAATCCTTCCCACCATTCTAGTGCCAAAGCTAGGAGAAATGTCCCACAATCAGCCATGGTCACCACAAAGTGACAAGGTAAGTCCACATAGACCATCCCTATGTTTTCAGGAAGAGCTGAGGTAAAGGAATTCTGAAATAGTTACGTACAGTACAGTTTTGGAGAATCTATTTTTAAAAAAATTGTAAGTTATGTATGTATTTTTTGTATTTAGTAGCAACTATGGCAGGTGTCTCCTGAATTTTTTTGGTGGGGGGGTATTTCAACAACCTGAAAAACATTCACAAATGTGGAAGTGGGATCCAAAGACCTCTGAGGACCAAGGAGAGGAGCTGGCACAAAGCCTGTGAATATCACTCTGTAAGAGAGGCTGCAGGGGCACCTCCTGGCCAGAGTCTATTTTGAGTTATATGAAAATCAAGGTTTGCCGAGGCAAAGCAAGGAAGGGGAAGAATGGAGATGGAGGGAGGGAGGGCTGCTTGAAGCTGACGCTCTGAGAAGTTCCTGAAAAGAGGAAGAAGATAGAACAATTGGAAGCCGCTCAGTGTAGAAGCAAAATCTTCCATCTTGATTACGATACCATAGAATAATCCATATCGAGATGAGGCTAAGATCAATGAAATCAATATCAAGATTAGGGATATTAAGAAAAGCTTAAAAGATGTACTTTTTTTTTTCCCCATTTAGGTCGAGGAAGAATTTTAGATTTCTCTAAAAGTTGGTCTCAATGGGATGCGAGAAATAGGTGAGGGAGATTAAAAGGTGCTAACTTCCAGTTACAAAATGAGTCTTGGGTATGCACCGTGTGGGGAATATAGTCAATAATAATGTAATATCTTTCTGTGGCAAAAAAAAAAAAAAAGTTGGTCAGCAATGTATTGGCATGTAAAGGGGGAGTGTGAATGCCTGCTTCGGAAGGAGGGACCTCTCTCCTGGGGACTTACTGTGTTGGGTGCCCTCAGCCATTGTATCCTTTGATCATCACAGCTCTGGTGAGATATTCCATTTTATCTTTGTGGAAACTGAGGCTCAGAGAGATCAGGTAACTTGCTTGTAGTCATACAGCTGCTGAGTAGTTGAGGAAGGATTCAAACCCACTCCTTAGGCCATTATAAATTCTACCACCATTTATGTAGAAACCTTGTTTTTCAATAATGCTCATGTCAGAGGTTTTGTTGTTCTACTTTCTGTGGGTCCTCTGCTGGGAACCTGAAATAAAACCACCTGAGGACAGGCACTAGCTTGGTTTAATGTGAAGAATCAGCGTCTGTGCCATCCAGTATTTAATAAAGGTTTTCCAAGGATAGGAGGATGAGCTGTGATAATTCATATACAGTGCCTTGCACATAAGAATTCAGTAACTGATATCTATCATGACGATAATGATGATGGTAATGAAGATGATTAAACAGTCTCTGCCCAGAAGGATTTCCTCTGACAGACTATTGATTTCTGCAAAAAAATCGGCCTTGTAGGATAGAGATTGTCATCTCCACATCATTAATTATGAAGCATTTATCAAGTGTAGATGAGCAAACAAGGCTCTGGAGCCCAGAGCTTAACCTCTTGTTCTACTGCCTCCCTGTGCTGCTCCAGGGCTGGACAAGGTACGTTTTGTTTTGGTTTCTTGAGTCAGTGAGAAACATTAGAGGCTTCTCTCCTCTCAGAGCTAACTTGCTGAATGATCTTGCAGAGATTTTCCTTTAAGAATATTCCCAGTCGCTTCTGCTGAGTGACAGGTGTCCTCTTAGCCAGTAATCCTCTGGCTCTCCTTTTGCATATCTGGCCCATCTTCCCTTGACCTTTATCCCCTCCATCCCCTTTGTGATGACAGAATACTCTGCATGGTGAAGACCCTCATCTTGGCCCGAGGGAAGGAGAGGGGGCACCATCTTTTGGCCTTGACTTCCATACAAGAACACCAGGTGGGGAATTAATTGCCAAATGAATTATACTAAAAATAATTGCTAGAGGACTTCAGAGGAGGAGCAGGTTTTATATCTGGGCTGGGGTGGTCAGGTAGACTTCTTGGAGAACATGGGTCCTGAACTGGTGGGGCCTGAACTGGTCCTTCAGAGTTGACTGGTCCTTAAAGCTAGACTCCTTAGCATTGAATCTCAGCTCTGCCACTTAGTACCTGTGTGACCTTGGTAGGTTTTTTTTTTTTTTTTTAAATCTTTCTGTGCCTCAGTTTCCTCATTTGTAAAATAGGGATAATAATGGTACCTGCCCCGTAAGGTTGTTGTGAGGATTAAATGGGTTGGTAGATCTCAAGTGCTGAGAACAGTGCCTAGCGTCTAGGAAGAGTTCAATAAATATTTAGCTATTTTTACTGAAGACTGGGGGATCTGGATAGAGTGACGCCAGATCTCAGAGGCAGGAGAGAGAATTCAGGTCAAATTTATGTTCCCTCGCAGCCAGGGCAGGAGACCTGACTCATCCTGCTTCACTAGTGACACAGCTGAGGACAAAATGTTTATTGTTTGTTTTCCCCAAAGGCATAAGTGGCTCCTGGGGTGACTGCAACGTGGAAAACAGTTTTCTGAAGAGCTTAATTTGCTCTGTGGGAATATATTTGGGCCTGGGAAAATGCGGGCCCTGAGGGGGGACATTTTTGTTTCTTTTAGAAAACATGGCCTGCTGGGAATCCGGAAGACTTGCCTGCTCAGCTTCACTAAAAGCCATGCCTGAGCCCAGCTGTTGGTTTACATATGGTTTATAGGGAAGACCTGGGTCTAACCTGATCTTGCATCTGTTCTGAGGCAACATCTGGATTCTTTTCACTACTCAGTAGGCATTTATTGCTTATCTTCAGTGTGCCACTGAAGTTTCTGCCTCTACAGAGCTGCCAATTTCCTAGGTGACAGACAAGTAAAGAGGCAATTACATTGAAGTGTGACAAATGCTCTCATGGGGGAAGTGTAGGGTACCTTGGGAGCAAGTGGGAGGGGACAACCAATCTAGTCCAGGACAATGGAAGAAGGGACTTGCAAATTGAGCCCCAAAGGAGGAGGGGGAATTAGCCTAGAGCAGCAGGGTTGGTGGTGAAGGACAGCTGGTGTACTGGCCTGCTGACGTGGGCCAAGGTTAACGCTGTGTGTGTATGTGAGCCCAGGTGTGTGTGTGAAGGGGAAGAAAGAGGCGAGAGGGGCAGTCTGGGGGAGTGAAGAGAGACCTGATCTGGATTAAGGAGAGGAATCCAGTTTTTGCAATATTTTACTGGCCGACTTTGGGCAAGTCACTTCACGGGTATGGAACTTAATTTCTTCATCTGTGAAATGGAGGTGAGAATATAAATTTGGCCTATTTCCTAAGGCTATTTCCTAATAATAGATATGAAAGGGCTTAAAACATACATTACTATATTCTTTTAAGGAATTATCATTGTCATCATATGATTTCATTTTGTAAGGCTGACAGTACTTCTTTCATAAACCCACGGTACCATGGGTATGTCAAAGTGAGTGATTAGGAATCACGTGACGTCATGAACAATATCTATAATGCTTCCAATGCCATTATCAGAAGCAGAGAAGTACAGCTTCTCGTTGTGGTGGTTGACAGTGTTAGTCTATTAGCAGACAGAGTAAGTGGTCACCTTTGCTGTGCCTTCCTCCTGTCCTACAGCCATCCTCCACCTACTCATGCCCCAGAGGTGATGACTGACAGGATATGCAGAAAAGATGGAGACTCTTTCTTTCTAAATCCCAGTTACCACACATCAGTCCTTGCTATTTTCCATTACTTGTTTACAGAGATTACTTGGTCAGATGGCTCAGCTGATGGTGGGAATATTGTGGGCAGTGGAACAATATGATATAGGAGGGGGACTTTTTCCTCAGCAGAGAGGTGATGGGAGGACTTCAGACGCAAGCTCTAGGCATGAGAGGATGGTAATCTTGTGATCTGGTAAGGCAAGTAGTCTTCCATCCCAATCCTAGTTTCAAGGTCACTGTGTGACCTTGGCGGGTTACTTTCCTTCTTTTATTTTTTATTTTATTTTTTTAACATCTTTATTGGAGTATAATTGCTTTACAATGGTGTGTTAGTTTCTGCTTTATAACAAAGTGAATCAGCTATACATATACATACATCCCCATATCTCCTCCCTCTTGCGTCTCCCTCCCACCCTCCCTTTCCGACCCCTCTAGGTGGTCACAAAGCACCGAGCTGATCTCCCTGTGCCATGCGGCTGCTTCCCACTAGCTATCTGTTTTACGTTTGGTAGCGTATATATGTCCATGCCACTCTCTTACTTCGTCCCAGCTTACCCGTCCCCCTCCTCGTGACCTCAAGCCTATTCTCTACATCTGTGTCTTTATTCCTGTCCTGCCCTTTGGTTCTTCAGAACTATTTTTTTGTTTTTGTTTTTTAGATTCCATATATATGTGTCAGCATATGGTATTTGTTTTTCTCTTTCTGACTTACTTCACTCTGTATGACAGACTCTAGGTCTATCTGCCTCACTACGAATCATGCAGTTTCGTTTCTTTTTATGGCTGAGTAATATTCCATTGTATATATGTGCCACATCTTCTTTATCCATTCATCTGTCGATGGACACCTAGGTTGCTTCCATGTTCTGGCCATTGTAAATAGAGCTGCAATGAACATTGTGGTACATGACTCTTTTTGAATTATGGTTTTCTCAGGGGATATGCCCAGTAGTGGGATTGCTGGGTCAAATGGTAGTTCTATTCTTAGTTTTTTTAAGGCACCTCCATACTGTTCTCCATAGTGGCTGTATCAATTTACTACTTTCCTTCTTGAAGCCTTGGTTTCTTTATAAGCTGGTGATAATAATATACCAATTTTATAGAGTTGTTGTAAGAATTATTAAAAAGTAAAATCATGACATACAAATATAAAATGAACACCTGTCAAAGATTGTGTATAACTCATTAATTTAAAAGGAAAGCAGTAAGATGATACTACTGGCTTAAAGGAGAATTCAAAGAACCACATGTGATATAGGCAATAAGGAATGCCGAAATGAATTTAAAAATAGGTGCAAACTGAGTTTATCCACAAGGCAGTAATCAATTGCATTCCACTGGGCACATTTCATTTGCATTTCAACTGACAAATTTATTTGCATTGTTATTAGTTTTCTACATATCACAGAGTTGTAGAATAGGTAAAAAAAGAAATCATAACCCAGCTCATGCCCAATTTTCTATTGAAAAAATCCTGTAATCTTTTTGGTCCATTTCAAAGTCTTTCTCACACTTAATTAAATAGAGGTAATGCATATAGAGTGCTTGGCAAAGAGTAAGTGCTCAATAAAAGCTAGCTATTATAAAAGTCAGTGAAATTAATAGTAATAATAAAAATCTTTTGCACTGCTGGCAGAGTTATCATCCTGAAGTGAAGCTTCTCAAAAACTTTCAGTGACTCATCATTGTCTCTGAAATAAATTCTACACTTCTTAGCTGGACATTTAAGGTTCTCTGATCTGTCCCCATCCAGACTTGCCAGTTCATTTCCTACACCTAACTCCCTGCAAGATCTGTCATGGTGCCTGGAATTTCACCCTTAGGGATCAAGCTTTGTGGATTTTGAAGACTTTTGGGTCTCTAAGCACTCCCTCTGAAAATGTAAATGCCACCAAAGGAGAATTTTGCCTGCACATGATCTGGCAGCACCACAGTTGTCCAACTAGTAAGTGTATCAGTCTGCTCAGGCTGCTACAACAAAATACCATAGGCTGGTGACTTAAACAACAGACATTTACCTTCTCACAGTTCGGGAGACTAGAAGTCCATGATCAAGGTGCCAGCTGATTTGATTTCTGATGAGCGCTCCCTTTGAGGTTTGCAGACAGCTGTCCTCACATGGTCTTTCCTCTGTGCATGAGGAGGGAGAGAAAGATCTCTGTTGGCTCTTGCTCCTCTTATAAGGGCACTAGTCCTATTGGATCAGGGCACCACCCTTATGATATTTTTTAACCTTAATTACGTCCCTAGAGGCCCTATCTCCGAATATAGTTATATTGGGGGTTAGGGCTTCAACCTTTGGATTTTAGGGGGATACAATTCAGTCCATAACAGCAAGGTACAAGAAAACAGAAGGTGACCAAAAATGGAGATGGGGAAGTCTGGCCTCATCATTATACCACAAACCAGTTCTGCTGAGCTTTCCTTGTGGTAAGACCAGCTCTCACCGGGATGACTCTGCACATGGCTCCCATATCTCAGAACACCAACCCCAGCTGGGGAAGATGGTGGGTGGGTGGACTGGGTTCTTTCTTGCCATCTCTCAGCCATCAGTGGGTGTCTCACTTAATTTAAAAACCTTGGACAGCTGCCTAGGTCTGGCTGAGATTTTCACTGGGAGAGAAATACCTAGCAATGCTACCAGGGTCTCTTTACAGGTTCTTAGGATTATATGGTTTACATTTCTCGGCAGCTGAAACATGATTTTCTTTGTTCACACGTTTGATTTTTTTTTTTTTTTTTTTTTTGGTCCAGATGTGTTTGTTTCAAAGAGGTCTTTCTTTCGTACCACCTTTTTAGAGACATTATAGGGGATAATTTGGCTTAATCACAATAATCTAGCCCATCTTCATGCTAATAGGTGAAAAAAAATTACAAAATAAACATATAGCTTTTGGGTAGTCAAGCACCCGGGATTAGCGAATGAAGTTTTTGATCTTGGGAAAAGTATTATTTTTCATAGTGTGTTATATGCCAAACTTAATGACCAAGGTTTGCAGGCAGACATTTGGGTACTTTCAGGAGCAAATTTAGGGTAGGCACTATCATATGAAATTGTTTGCCAAGTGAGTGCAAATCATTTCCTATTATTGTGGTTTATTAATTGGAAGCCCAGTGGATGAGAGTGTTAACTGGTACTTACATTAGTTGAGGCAGCGAGACATAGTGAAAAAGGAGAAAAAAGATGACATACTAGATTTGTAGTCTAACAGATCAGAGTTTGTCACTAGCTCTGACATTGGGTAAGTCCCTTAATTTTCTAGGCCACAGTTCCCTTATCTATCGAATGAATGTTGATGATCTCTAAGGTTCTGTATTAGTATAGTTCTTGTTGCTATAACAAGCTCCACAATTCTAGTGGCATAACACAATAAAGATACTTAAAATAATTTTGATTGAATTTTTATCCTAGTTGAATTGTAACAAGCGTGTTGAAAAATGTACACATCAAAGATTGTAGCTCAATTAAGTTACTAAAAGTGAACACTCATGCAACCAGTACTCCAGGAACACCTTTTGTTTGCCCCTGACCACTCCCCTCTCCAAATTCCTCAAAGCAACCACTATTCTGATTTCTAATACCTTAAATTAGTTTTGCTTGTTTTTATATAAATGGAATCATATAGTAAGTATAGTTTTGTGTTTGGCTACTCTAAGGAAGATTCAAGTATGAGATTCATATATATTGTTGCATGTAGCTGTAATTCACTAATTTTGATATTGTGTGAATACATCAAAATTTATCCATCATTTGATGGTTATTATGAATAATACTGCTATGAACATTCTTAAAAAATTTTTATTGAAGTATAATTGATTTACAATATTATATTAGTTTCAGGTGTACAACATAGTGATTTGATATTTTTATAGATTAGACTCCATTTAAAGTTATTACAAAATAATATATTTCCCTGTCTTGTACAGTATATCCTCACTGCTAATTTACTTTATGCATACTAGTATGTATCTCATAATTCCCTATCCCTATCTTGCCCCTGCGCCCTTCCCTCCCCCCACAGGTTGCCACTAGCTTGTTCTCTATATGTGTGAGAGTCTGCTGCTTTTTTGTTACACACACTCGTTTGTTTTATTTTTTATATTCCACATATAAATGATAAAAGAGTATTTGGCTTTTTCTGACTTATTTCATTTAGCATAATACCCTATAGGTCCATCCACATTGTTGCAAATAGCAGAATTTCATTCTTTTTTCATGGCTGAGTAATATTCCATTGTATATATTTATACACCATATCTTCTTTTATCTATTCATCTTTTGATAGACACAGGTTGCTTTCATATCTTGGCTATTGTAAATAATGCTGCGCTGAACATTGGGGTGTATCTATCTTTCGTATCAGTGTTTTCGTTTTCAATGGATATGTACCTGGGAGTAGAATTGCTGAATCATATGGTAGTTCTATTTTTAGTTTTTTGAGGAACCTCCATACTGTTTTCCATTGTGGCTGCGCCAATTTACATTCCCACCAACAGTGTACTGGAGTTCCCTTTTCTTCATGTCCTTACCAACATTTGTTATTTGTAGACTTTTTGATAATAGCCTTTTTGAGAGGTGTGAGTTGATATCTCATTGTGGTTTTGATTTGCGTTTCTCTAATAATTTGCAATGTTGAGCAGTGTTCCATATGCCTGTTGGCCATCTGTATGTCTTCTTTGGAAAAATGTCTGTTCAGGTCTCCCACCCATTTTTAATTGGGTCGTTTGTTTTTTTGATATTGAGGTGTATAAGCCGTTTGTATATTTTGGATATTAACCCCTTATTTGTCATGTCATTTGCAAATATTTTCTCCGGTTCAGTAAGTTGTCTTTTTGTTTTGTCGATGGTTTCCTTTGATGTGCAAAAGCATTTAAGTTTAATTAGGTCCCATTTGTTTATTTTTGCTTTTCTTTCTTTTGCCTTAGGAGACAGATCCAAAAAAATATTGCTGCAATTTATGTCAGTGTTCTGCCTACGTTCTCTTCTAGGAGTTTTATGGTTTCAGGTCCTACATGTAGGTTTTTAATCCATTTTGAGTTTACTCTTGTGTGTGGTGTGAGAAAATGTTCTAATTTCATTCTTTTACATGTACTATAGCTGTCCAGTTTTCCCAGCACCACTTATTGAAGAGACTGTCTTTTCTCCATTGTATATTCTTGCCTCTTGTCGAAGACTACTTCACTGTTAAGTGCGTGGGTTTATTTCTGGGCTCTTTATTCCATTGATATTTGTCTTTTTTTTGCCAGTACCATGCTGTTTTGATTACTTTGTAGTATAGTCTGAAGTCAGGGAGTGTGATACCTTCAGCTTTGTTCTTTTTTTTCTCAAGATTGCTTTGGCGATTTGGGGTCTTTTGTGGTTCCATATAGATTTTAGGATGATTTGTTCTACTCCTGTGAAAAATGTCATGGGTATTTTGATAGAGATTGCATTAGATCAGTAGATTGCTTTGGGTAGTATGGCCATTTTAACAATATTCTTCCAATCCAAGAACATGGATATCTTTCCATTCTTTTGTATCATCCTCAATTTCTTTCTTACCATATAATCAGTCATATTTACTTTATTAATTATGTTGTCTTTTATAACCTTGTTTTTTATTTCCTTATTTGTCATGGACTGAGATTAGAGTATCCTAAGGCTGATGTGTTTTTTCTCTACTTCTCTTTGAATCACCTAGACATTTTGTTTTATGAGTATTACTCTAGAGTTCGTAGATGTTCATACTCTTTTATCTTCTTTGAGATTTGCACCCTTCGGCAATATAAAATATCCTTCTTTGCCTTGTTAAATACTTTTTGACCTGAATCCAACTTTTGTATAACATTCAGATGATGATTTTTTAAAAAAAATTTTTATATGCTATTGGGGAGGAAGAAATTTTCCTCTACCCTTCTAGTTCTTCTGGCTGCTCTAAGAATTAAATTTACATGAGACAGATTAGCAGGAGAAAATCAAACAAAAGTTTAATAACATATACATGGTAGGGACCCAGAAAAACCGAGTAACTTGCCAAAATGACCAAAGCCCTCACCTTAAATACCATCATCAGCTAAAGACCAAAATGAATGTTGAGAGTGGGGAGAGTCAGTTTTGGAGGTTACAGGAAAACACAGTAAACAAAGAACAGGATGTGATGCAGGTTTAAGTCATTGCCTTCTCCACTGATAAGAGTTTCTAGAGATTTGGTCATCCTCTTAGTACAGCCAAGGAGACACCCGTACAAATGGAGATTTCCCTTATAAATGTAAATGTTTCTTACAAAAGGGCAACTCCTGCTTGGTTTTCAGAGTTTCTCCCATGTCTGCTGTTTCTTAGAAAATAACCACCTTTAAATATTACGCCAATGACACATGTTGGGGTGGCAAAGTTTGCTCTCCTGCGATGCGTTTGCCTAGTATATTTTTGTCTATTCTATTATTTTCATCTTTTCTGAGACTCTATATTCAACAGAGACTTGAACTATATGTTGTGATCCAATCTGAATGTATTTTTTCTCTAAAGAGATAAATTTAGCCCATTCACATTTATTGATATGATAAATATAAAATACCTCAATCCTCTGTTTCTTTACATAGGATCTATTAATTTTCTGATGGCCAATGGATAGAATTAATGTATTATCTTTTCCTCTTTTCTCTGCTCCACCTCCTGATACTCCATTTATATTATCTTTCTTATGTCTGAGTTTGTACTGTTTTGTATAATTTGGTCTTTGTCACTTGATTTTTTTTTATGCTTAAATAATATCCTTTATTCTCAGCAGAATCATTGTATCTACCTACCTCTCATCTTCTTTCTTCCTTCTTCTGTCAGTTTTTGTTACAATTCCACATTGTCAGGACATATAAAATTTACCTTTTGCTCTGTTACCTTATACTCACATTTGTTTTAGTCTTAGCAATGCATTTAGATAGAGTAAACTGCTCTCCACAAGTCCTTTTTCCATCATTTTTTCAGTAATGTCTTAGTTGGATGAAGTTTAGCTTCTACTAATTTCCTTAAGAAGGGTTTATGCCAATGATCCTATCTGTTTTATTTAATGTAAATCAGTTTTATTTAAACTTAAAAATCTTTGAGTCTCTCTTTTTTTTGTGGATTTCATAGGTGTTATGCCACTCTTTTTTCCACTACTGAATTTGCTGTGAAGAGGTCCAAGGCCGAGCTTGTTTTTCCCTTTGAACTTTGTGACTCTTTTTTCTAGCCACCCAAAAGGTTCCTTCTTCATCTTTGATATTGATGCAGAAAACTTGGCCTCTGTGCAGCAGTGCCTAATCAAATCTCAGAGACAGAGTTTTGGGTGAAGTAGAAAACAATAGCTTTATTGCTTTGCCAGGCAAAGGGGGACACAGTGGGCTGTTGCCCTGGAAACTGTGTGTCCCAACCCAGGAGGATTTGGTAAAGAGTTTTATAGCAATGGTTCAAGGGTGGGGTTGCTAATAAGATTAGGATATGTGCAGGGCCTGCACTCCTTTAATCTGGTCTCAGGTAATCTCTTGATGAGCTTCTCTGGTTCCTTTAATCAGGTGGTCTTTTCTGGAATGAAGAATGCTAACTCCATTTGTTGGGGGTTTTGGTGCTGTAAAGAGCTCAAAGATACTGTTACATGTATCCCTTGAGGCAGAACCAGGACCCTGCCCCGAGGCTGCACTATTGTTTCTTGGCTGCTCCTCCCTTGTCTCTGCATCCACTCCTTCCTCTGATTAGCAGCTGTTTGAACCTGCCCTTTGGAACTCAGGGAAGGTCATGGAGGCCGGACAGAAAGGCTTCTGTACCCAGGAGCCCCACAGGGTCCTGCTCGGTTTTAATATCTGGAATATTTATTAGGATATGTCTTGGTACGGGCCGTTCAATGTCATTTATCTCTAATATATGATGTGCCCTTTCAATAGGTAGGTTCAAGTTTTTAAAAATTATATCTTACAGTATTGTGGAAATAAACTCAGAGCACCCAAGCAACAACAAACCAAGGCTATTTATTCAGAGCTTACTATACAAGGAAGTCAGTAAATATCATTTGTGTTTGACAGAAACTCAAAGTAGGCAGAGGAGTGGGAAAGCTTTATGGTGGCCAAAAGGGTAGACTTCAGGTGTGCCCTGACTGGAGGAAGATTTGGGCGTGGGGAAACTTTAGGCAGTCTAACGGTAAGCGGGGTATCCTATGTGACTGGTTTGGGGAGCATATTTGGCTTTCTCTGATTATTTCTAAATGGAAGTGTGGGCAGAATTAAGGAGGCTGGCAGTACTGATCAGGTCCTGATCAGCCCATTTTGGGCTACTTGCTACTAGGAGAATTGTTCCGTTTCCTGGGCTGCAGAAAGTGAAGCATAATTGTATTCTTACATGTGGTCCGAATATTGTCCAATTGTATATTCAGTCTCAATTTTTATTTCTTCCATTATTTACACTTTCTTCCTTGGCATTCTAATTATGCTTACTTTGACTACCCTTTATCTTCATATCAATCATCTCTCAAGTCCTTTTAAACGTCCACTTTTCCTGTGTCTTTTTTTATGTCTCATACAGTGTTCACTGGTGTTTAGTTTTCCTTTTGCTCCTTCTGATTTTGCCTTTCTTTTTGTGATTGCTTTATTTCTACTTGTTCTACTTCATTCCTGAATGCTGCCAGTCCATATTTAATCTCCTTTTCTTGTGCTATGCATTCCCTGAGCTCTTGCATCTGTGCTTTATACTCCCGTTTAATAGGAGGAATTGTTTTACTAGGTATTTTAAATTTCCATCACAGTTTCATTTTCTCCATGACAACACTGTTCTGTGTTCTCCATACCCATTTGCTTTTCTTGATTTTTTTCTTCATTTAAAAATTCTTATATTATCTTTGTGTAAATCCTATGCTTTCAAAAAAATTATTCAGCTTTAAAGGAGGCAAGTTATTCTTGGTCTACTAAATGTTATATAAGGGAGGAGCCAAGGCTATTTAGATTAAATTTTTTTGTTTTTTGTTTTTGTTTGGTGATCCAGGGTTTTGTGTGTGAGTTTATTTAGACTTCTCTTCATCTAGTGAAGAGAGTCAGGTTTGTTGCTCTTTATTTATTATTTATTTACTATTACTATTATATGTATGACTGTCTTCTCCTCTGATGCCACAGACACAGACTGAAAACATGCCATTTATCCCAGCCTCTGTTTCTGGTATCTCACTAGTGCATCCCAGTTTGTATATTCCTGTCCTTCCTATTACAAACTAACATTTACATCATGGTGTGTACCCCTCATGGTGTACCCCTCACCTTCAAGAAGTATATGTTGTCTCATACTTTAGGGTAGCTGTGGCTGAGTCTTCCTTTGCAGAATCTTTTTTTTTCTTTTTTCCTGCTTCTTCCTACATGGCCCCTTCTCACTTACAGTGGTTGTTTAAAGCTCTTGTATTTTTGGGCGTGGGGGTGAAGGTGGGGAACTGAGGTTTTAACTGTCTACCAGTTGTTGAAAATGGACTTTGTTTCTTTTTGTTCTTGCCACTTTTGGATGATTTTGTATATTTTTTTAGGAAAATAAGAGGGAAATGTTGATTCTTTGCCATCATGTTGAAACCATTTCAAAGTTGCCCTGTAAGGGACACAGGGAAAGATGGCATCTGGCAGTGACTGGGAATGTCCCATGGCATGGCTGACTCAAAAGAAGGGATTCCCAACACTTCTGTGGCCAGATCAGTCTCTTACTCTGATCTGTTCCCCCACTTCAAGTGGCATTTAAATTGTTGCACGGTATTCCTCATTTAAAAAAAAAAATCTTAATTATAAGGTATAACAATCAGGCCTCTGATGTCTGCCTTTAGAAAAAAATACATCTTCTTTATCTTTTTATTGTCACATGGTGGAAGACAGACTGCAGATCATTGTTAGAATTAGTATTTTGGGGAGAAATTGAGAAATAAAGTTTAGACTTTGGTCTTGGTGGCATATGATAGATAAAATATTAGGGGGGAAAACTGCGGTTGGGTGGGGATGGTGGTGTGCTGAATTGGGCGATGGGATTGACGTATACACTGAGGTGTATAAAATTGATGACTAATAAGAACCTGCAGTATAAAAAAAAGAACAAAGAAAACAACTAATACTAAACTTTCATTGGGTTATTTGTATGGAAATATGTTAATATAAATGTTTCAGACATTACTTGAAATTTCTAAAAATCTTATATGTTCTGGTATAATGTTATAAGTCATAATTCTAGTTATTACTTTAAAATGTATATCTCAGAAATAACTAAATTTCCTTGTCAATTGCATTATTATGAACTTTCATCAAATCTTTAACTGTGGTCATTTTTAAGTCTTTTGTCATTTACAGACAGTTCTGGGTGTACTCTGATGCTTTTGCAAATGTGTTCCTATAAAAGGGGTTCATATTCAAGGAATTCATGGAAAAGACTCTGTCAAGTACAGGTTTCTGGTAACTGACTATACTGCTGAACTGAATGAATAAGCATTTTCAGAACTCTAATGGAAAACTGATGAACTCATAAAAGTGCTAACAAAAGATCAAGATGAAAAAAAATTACATGGGACTGAGGATGATTATAATTTTGGTGACTTTCTGTTTGAATTAAAAAAAAAATCCCACAAAGACTCAGAGGCAAAGAACATACAAATCAATTTTCACTGCAAAGTAAAGGAGTGTTATAGTGGAGGACTACTGGACTGAATGTCAATATTATGACATAGTATGAGAGTGTTTTTGTGTTTGGTAATTGCAATCATTGTTGCTTTTGTTGTGGTCATCCATTTATAATGCTTGGTGTCAGTCTATTTATCTCTTGTAAAAATAAAATACAGTGGGTGTGTGTGAAAAAAAAAATTTTTTTTCTCATTGAGTCAACTTTTCCTATAAAATCATCCTAGATCTGGTCTTAGAAGAAGATGAAAAGACAGTAATCTTTGGAATGTGATTTTGAGAGGAAAGGCCCCTGGAAACCCGCCCCCACCCCCCCCCCCACCCCACCCCCACCCCCCCCCCCCCCCCCCCCCCCCCCGCCCCCAGTGTGTCATCCAGGGGCTCTTTTTCCTGCTTGAGTTTGCAAGGACAGCCATGAATCCCTTCAAGCCTGCCCCTTCAGTCCTCTTGCAGATTTCCACGGGCAAGGCAAAGCACTAAGGATGCGTTCTAATCAGTACTGAACTATTAGCCATTCTTCTTCTCATTTGATTCTGTTAAAAATCAAAACTGAACAGAGTTAATTTAAATATCTAAATGGTTTTAGTCAATGATTCATGAATCAGGCAGCATTCCATCTAGCAACTAGAAGGGTTCTCTGAGGGGGTTATACAAAATGGGAGGTTTTTATAGGAAGAAAGGTGGGGCAGGGAAGCTATTAGCAAAAGAAAAGAGAGGATTATTTTTAGGCCAGGACATATTTTTTTTTGTGGGGGGAAGAGAATGGTACAGGTTTTATCATGCAGATTGCCCCTTCTTCCTCTGGGGGATGGAAAGGGCTCACGTGGCAGATTACTTCCAAACTGGTCGATTAAGTTTATATTTCTGGGGAAGGTTGAAACCACAGTGAGGTTGGGTATTAAATCTCAGTTTGGTATCATAGGCTTTTAGCATAACTGATACTATTTTGGGCCTGTGGTTTTTCTATTTAACAATTCTCACAGTAGTTCTTTGTAGTTCTTTGAACAAAACCTCCCAGACAGTTTTCTGGCTCTTCCTCCTAGGGTGACAGCTGTTGGAGCTGAGGGGAGGCTGACCTCAAATATGCCTCAAGGGTATATTGATTATTTTGAATTAAAGTTCCTTAAGAAATGGCCAATGCAAGGGAGACACTTTGACCCTCCTCTCTCTCCCTGAAAATAGGAACTCTCCCATGTGAAAGGTGCCTTCCCTGTGCCAGGGGATAGAAGGACACCCTTATCACCAGAGATAGGGAATTAGGGGATGAGAAACCTGTATTTAAAAACAAAACAAAACAAAAAACAAACAAACAAAAACACCCCTTCTTACTTCTTTAATTTACTATCCCAAGCCCAAACTTCACTTAAATTCCTTACTAATTAAGCGCCCAAAGCCTAAGTTTCTTTGTCCTATCAATTCCTCACAATTTTGTTTCTCTGTGTTGGGGAACAAAACTTGCCACACTAAAATGTGTCTTTTTAGCATACAGATTGTTCTGAGCTGAAAACAATCAAGGCCCAAAAGACTCAGGAAGAAACTGTGACCTTACTGCCTAAAAGAATTTAGATAGAGGGCCTGTTCCTGGAATAGAGCTATCATTAGTGATATCTGAAAAGAATATGGGCTAAGTGTGGTGGTAGTGGTAAACTTAGTGGAGCCTAGAGATCAGAGTCCATTCTGTGTCCCAATCTCTGCAAGGCCCAGCAAATATTTGTTTATCAAACATTTGATTTTCCATCTCCATGTGAATTACCTTCCTCCCCTTTGAGGTTCCAAACCACTATCCCCAATATTCCCTTTTGTCTTTAGCTGAACATGATATTTGAGGTGAGGGTTTTGGTCATTTTGGTGAGTCTTTCCCATGTATACATGCCATTAAACTTTTGTCCACCAGCGGGTAGACAGCAGAAGCAAGAAGAGCTACAATTCTGCACCCTGTGGAAGGAAAGCCACATCCACAGAAAGATAGACAAAATGAAAAGGCAGGGGATTTGGTACCAGATGAAGAAACAAGATAAAACCCCAGAAAAACAATTAAATGAAGTGGAGATAGACAACCTTCCAGAAAAAGAATTCAGAATAATGATAGTGAAGATGATCCAGGACCTCAGAAACAGAATGGAGGCAAAGATCAAGAAGATGAAAGAAATGTTTAACAAAGACCTAGAAGAATTAAAGAACAAACAGAGATGAACAGTACCATAACTGAAATGAAAAATATACTAGAAGGAATCAATAGCAGAATAACTGAGGCAGAAGAACGGATAAGTGACCTGGAAGACGGAATGGTGGAATTCACTGCCACGGAACAGAATAAAGAATGAAAAGAAATGAAGACAGCCTAAGAGACCTCTGGGACAACATTAAATGCACCAACATTTGCATTATAGGGGTCGCAGAAGGAGAAGAGAGAGAAAAAGGACCAGAGAAAATATTTGAGGAGATTATAGTCGAAAACTTGCCTAACATGGGAAAGGAAATAGTCACCCAAGTCCAGGAAGCACAGAGGGTCCCAGGCAGCATGAACCCAAGGAGAAACACGCCAAGACACATAGTAATCAAACTGACAAAAATTAAAGACAAAGAAAAATTATTGAAAGCAACAAGGGAAAAATGACAAACATACAAGGGAACTCCCATAAGGTTAACAGCTGATTTCTCAGCAGAAACTCTACAAGCCAGAAGGGAGTGACACGATATATTTAAAGTGATGAAAGGGAAGAAACTACAACCAAGATTACTCTACCCAGCAAGGATCTCATTCAGATTCGACAGAGAAATCAAAAGACAAGCAAAAGCTAAGAGAATTCAGCACCACTAAACCATCTGTACAACAAATGCTAAAGGAACTTCTCTAAGTGGGAAACCAAAGAGAAGGAAAGGACCTACAAAAATAAACCCATAACAATTAAGAAAATGGTAGTACAGATATACATATTGATAATTACCTTAACCATGAATGGATTAAATGCTCCAACCAAAGGACACAGGCTCACTGAATGGATACAAAAACAAGACCCATCTGTATGCTGTCTACAAGAGACCCACTTTAGACCTAGGGACACATGCAGACTGAAAATGAGGGGATAGAAAAAGATATTCTATGCTAATGGAAATCAAAAGAAAGCTGGAGTAGCAATACTCAGATCAGATAAAATAAACTTTAAAGAATATTACAAGAGACAAGGAAGGACACTACATCATGATCAAGGGATCAATCCAAGAAGAAGATATAACAATTATATATGCACCCAACATAGGAGCACCTCAATACATAAGGCAACTGCTAACAGCTATAAAAGAGGAAATCAACAGTAACACAAAAATAGTGAGGAACTTTAACACCTCACTTACACCAATGGACAGATCATCCAAACAGAAAATTAATAAGGAAACACAAGCTTTAAATGACACAATAGACCAGATAGATTTAATTGATATTTATACATAGGGTTTTTTTTAAAAAAATATTTATTTATTTATTTATTTTTGGCTGTGTTGGGTCTTTGTTTCTGTGCGAGGGCTTTCTCTAGTTGCAGCAGATGAGGGCCACTCTTTATCATGGTGCGCGGGCCTCTCACTATCGCGGCCTCTCGTTGCGGAGCACAGGCTTCAGACGCGCAGGCTCAGTAGTTGTGGCTCACGGGCCTAGTTGCTCCGTGGCATGTGGGATCTTCCCAGACCATGGCTCAAACCCGTGTCCTCTGCATTGGCAGGCAGATTCTCAACCACCGTGCCACCAGGGAAGCCCGATTTAATTGATATTTATAGGACATTCCATCCAAAAATGGCAGGTTGCACTTTCTTCTCAAGGGCACATGGAACGTTCTTCAGGATAGATCACATCTTGGGTCAGAAATCATGGATTGGTAAATTTAAGAAAATTGAAATTATATCAAGCATCTTTTCTGACCACAGTGCTATGAGATTAGAAATCAATTACAGGGAGAAAAATGTAAAAAACACAAACACATGGAGGCTAAAGAATACGTTACTAACTAACCAAGAGAGCACTGAAGAAATCAAAGAGGAAGTCAAAAAATACCTAGAGACAAATTACAATGAAAACATGACGATCCAAAACCTATGGGGTGCAGCAAAAGCAGTTCTAAGACGGAAGTTTATAGCAATACAAGACTACCTCAAGAAACAAGAAAAATCGCAAATAAACAATCTACCCTTACACCTAATGGAGCTAGAGAAAGAAGAACAAACAAAACCCAAAATTAGTATAAGGAAAGAAATCATAAAGATCAGAGCAGAAATAAATGAAATAGAAACAAAGGAAATAGTAGCAAAGATCAATAAAAGTAAAAGCTGGTTCTTTGAGAAGATAAAATTGATAAACCTTTATCCAGCCTCATCAAGAAAAAGAGGGAGAGGATTCAGATCAATAAAATTAGAAATGAAACAGGAGAAGTTACAGTGGACACTGCAGAAATACAAAGCACCCTAAGAGGCCACTACAAGCAACTCTATGCCAATAAAATGGACAACCTGCAAGAAATGGACAAATTCTTAGAAAGGTATAACCTTGCAAGACTGAACCAGGAAGAAAGAGAAAATATGAACAGACCAGTCACAAGTAATGAAGTTGAAACTGATTTAAAATCTTCCAGCAAACCAAAGTCCAGGACCAGACAGCTTCACAGGTGAATTCTATCAAACATTTAGAGAAGAGCTAACACCCATCCTTCTCAAGCTCTTCCAAAAAATTGCAGAGGGAGAAACACTCCCAAACTCATTCTATGAGGCCAGCATCACCCTGATACCAAAACCAGACAAAGATACTACAAAAAAAGAAAATTACAGAGCAATATCACTGATGAATATAGATGCAGAAATCCTCAACAAAATACTAGCAAACAACAACACATGCAACAACACATTAAAAGGATCATACACCATGATCAAGTGGGATTTATCCCAGGGATGCAAGGATTCTTCAATATATACAAATCAATCAGTATGATACACCATATTAAAAAAATTGAAGAATAAAAACCATATGATCATCTCAATAGATGCAGAAAAAGCTTTTGACGAAATTCAACACGCATTTATGATAAAAACTCTCCAGAAAGTAGGCATAGAGGGAACCTATCTCAATATAATAAAGGCCATATATGACAAATCCACAGCAAACATCATTCTCAATGGTGAAAAATTGAAAGCATTTCCTCTAAGATCAGGAGCAAGACAAGGATGTCCACTCTCGCCACTATTATTCAACATAGTTTTGGAAGTCCTAGCCATGGCAATCAGAGAATAAAAAGAAATAAAAGGAATACAAATTGGAAATGAAGAAGTAAAACTGTCACTGTTTGCAGATGACATGATACTATACATAGAGAATTCTAAAGATGTTACCAGAAAACTACTAGAGCTAATCAATGAATTTGGTAAAGTAGCAGGACACAAAATCAATGCACAGAAGTCTCTGGCATTCCTATGCATTAATGATGAAAAGTCTGAAAGAGAAATTAAGGAAACACACCCATTTACCATTGTAAAAAAAAGAATAAAATACCTAGGAATAAACCTACCTATGGAGACAAAAGACCTGTATACAGAAAACTATAAGACACTGATGAAGGAAATTAAAGATGATACAGATGGAGAGATATACCATGTTCTTGGATTGGAAGAATCAACATTGTGAAAATGGCTATACTACGCAATGCAATCCATAGATTCAGTGTAATCCCTATCAAACTACCAATGGCATTTTTCACAGAAGTAGAACAAAAAATTTTACAATTTGTATGGAAACACAAGAGACCTTGAATAGCCAAAGCAATCTTGAGAAAGGAAAATGGAGCTGGAGGAATCAGGCTCCTGGACTTCAGGCTATACTGTAGCTTTGTCGAGACAGTATAGTACTGGCACAAAAACAGAAATATAGATCAATGGAACAGGATAGAAAGCCCTGGTCAACTAATCTATGACAAAGGAGGCAAGGATATACAATGGAGAAAAGACAGTCTCTTCAGTAAGTGGTGCTGGGAAAACTGGACAGCTACATGTAAAAGAATGAAATTAGAACACTCCCTAACACCATACACAAAAATAAACTCAAAATGGATTAAAGACCTAAATGTAAGGCCAAACACTATAAAACTCTTAGAGGAAAACATAGGAAGAACACTCTATGACATAAATCACAGCAAGATCCTTTTTGACCCACCTCCTAGAGAAATAGAAATAAAAACAAAAATAAACAAATGGGACCTAATGAAACTTCAAAGCTTTTGCACAGCAAAGGGAAACATAAGATGAAAAGACAAGCCTCAGAATGGGAGAAAATATTTGCAAACGAAGCAACCGACAAAGCATTAATCTCCAAAATTTACAAGCAGCTCCTGCAGCTCAATATCAAAAAAACAAACAACCCAATCCAACAATGGGCAGAAGACCTAAATAGACATTTCTCCAAAGAAGATATACAGATTGCCAACAAACACATGAAAGAATGCTCAACATCACTAATCATTAGAGAAATGCAAATCAAAACCACAATGAGATATCATCTCACACCGGTCAGAAAGGCCATCATCAAACAATCTGTAAACAGTAAATGCTGGAGAGGGTGTGGAGAAAAGGGAACACTCTTGCACTGTTGGTGGAAATGTAAATTGATACAGCCACTATGGAGAACAATATGGAGGTTCCTTAAAAATCTAAAAATAGAGCTACCATACGACCCAGCAATCCCACTACTGGGCATATACCCTGAGAAAACCATAATTCAAAAAGAGTCATGTACCACAATGTTCATTGCAGCTCTATTTACAGTAGCTGGGACATGGAATCAATCTAAGTATCCATTGACAGATGAATGGATAAAGAAGATGTGGCACATATGTACAATGGATTATTACTCAACCATAAAAAGAAATGAAATTGAGTTATTTGTGGTGAGGTGGCTGGACCTCGAGTCTGTATACAGAGTGAAGTAAGTCAGAAAGAGAAAAACAAATACCATATGCTAACATATATATGGAATCTAAAAAAAAAAAAATGGTTGTGGAGAACCTAGGGGCAGGGCAGGAATAAAGACACAGATGTAGAGAATGGACCTGAGGACACGGGGAGGGGGAAGGGTAAGCTGGGACGAAGTGAGAGTGGCATGGACATATATACACTACCAAATATAGAATAGACAGCTAGTGGGAAGCAAGCTGCATAGCACCGGGAGATCAGCTCGGTGCTTTGTGACCACCTAGAGGGGCGGGATAGGGAGGGTGGGAGGGAGGGAGATGCAAGAGGGAAGAGATAGATGGGAACATATGTATAACTGATTCACTTTGTTATAAAGCATGAAAGTAACACACCATTGTAAAGCAATTATACTCCAAGAAAGATGTTAAAAAATATGCTAAAAAAAAACCCCGATGCTGAGGAGAGGAGGCTTGTGCCAAATTGCCACTGTTTCTGTCCCCTGTCCGAGTTTCATTCACTTGGGACCTCTCTAGATTTTGACTATTAACTGGTTCCCGGCTAAGGCAGTGGCTTGTGACTACTGATGATATTACCTCTCTCAGAAAAAATTGTGTTACAATAGCAGAGGCTTGGGCATAAACACACTGTCCTCATGCTAAGGCATCAGTGGGGCCTTTCACAGGCTCTTCCTTTCCTACTGGCTCAAACCAAGCTCTGTGAATGGAAAACCTACACCCTCTCTCTCCCACATACACATACAGGTACTGCTCTACTGACAGAAGCTTCTTGTAACTGATAAGCTTCCTAATAAATGCTCTTAATAAATGCATGCCCACCCACTCCATTCCCCAGTCGCACTTAAACTTCAACCCAGGTAGGCTCCCTCTTTCTCTGGACTTCCATTTCATCAGAGAATGAATTAGTCCCTCAACTTGAAGCAAACCTGATGAGTGAGCTATCCCTAGAATCCAACACTGTTAAAACATTGAGCAGGGCTTCCCTGGTGGCGCAGTGGTTGAGCGTCCGCCTGCCGATGCAGGGGACGCGGGTTCGTGCCCCGGTCCGGGAAGATCCCACATGCCGCAGAGCGGCTGGGCCCGTGAGCCATGGCCGCTGAGCCTGTGCGTCCGGAGCCTGTGCTCCGCAACGGGAGAGGCCACAGCAGTGAGAGGCCCACGTACCGTAAAAAAAAACAAAAAAAAAAACACAAACAAACAAACAAACAAAAAACATTGAGCAGATTATGTCAGTTCTCTGCCTAAAACCCTTCAAAGCCGTCCCATTTCCAATGGAATAAAAGCTCCTTAACCTGTGCTCGGGGCCTTGCCTGCTGTGCGCTGCCCACTTCTCCATTTTCCTCTCCTATAGGCTCCTGTTTGCAATGGCACCTTTCAATTCCAGGAACTGAAAGCTGGTCCCATCTCAGGGATTTTACACACAGTATTCCTCTGCTGGGAACACTGGTCCCTTTTCAATTGACTAGTCTGTTACATGACAGCTCAAATGTCACTTCCTCAGAATAGGTTGTCTAAAGCAGATTCTAAATTAAGTTGCTTTTGTTAGGCTACATAACACATTCTTGTTTGTGTTTTTGCTGATTTAATATTTTTCTCTCCATGTAGACAGTCAGCTCCATGAAGAGAAGGACCACAGTTCATTACTAAACACCTAAGCCTACCATCATAATCATACCTGTCACATGAAGTGCACCCGATAAATATTGGCTAAATATGTTTTCCTAATTGTTTCCTATCTATCTATCTGTAATTTTTCCTCTCTCCCCATCATGCAAACTCTTGGGGACCAAGATTTCTGCTTCTCCTGTTTCTACCACAGCACCTAGTACAGGGTCCACTCAATAACTGTTCATCTGAAGCACTGTTTTCAACACATAGAGAAGGGACCTTGGGGAATCATGGCTTCATGAGAGGCTATTTCTTTAATTTTATAGTTTTCTTACATAGGATATAATGTCGTTTTTAAAAATAGACTTTATTTTTTAGGGCAGTTTTTTAGAGCAGCTACATCACAGCAAAACTGAGCAGCAAGTACAGAGAATTTTCCCATATACCCCCTGACTCTGCACATACATAGCCTTTCATGCCATCAACACCTCCCATCAGAGAGGTACACTTGTTACAATGGATGAACCTGCACTGACACATCAGTATCACTTAAAGTCTGTAGTTTGTGTTAGGGTTCATTCCTGGTGTTATAATTCCATGGGTTTGGACTAACGTACAATGACACGTATCCACCATTATAGTATCATACAAGATAGTTTCACCACTCTAAAAATCCTCTGTGCTCTGCCTGTTCATTGCTCCCTACCCCGTAAGCCCCTGAAAACCACTGATCTTTACTGTCCCCATAGTTTTGCCTTCTCCAGAGCATCATATAATTGGAATCAAATAGTATGTAGCCTTATCAGATTGGCTTCTTTCACTTAGTTGCATTTAAGTTTCTTAATATAGTTTTTTTTTTTAAGCTATAATAGTATTTAACTCGATGTATGTCTCATGGTCCCTGCACCTCTAGATGAAAAAGTGGTCCGTGGTCAGTTAGCTTGGAAAGCCTGAGTACCCTCTCCTTCTTAGGGAGGGTCAGGTTCACATTGCATTATTAGCATTGTTAACCCACTGTTTGCCTCAGAGACTTTTCCAGTGAGAGCTATTAGTTCTTTGCCATGGGATGTGGTCCATGAAACCTTTTTGGAACCCAGTCCCTTGTCTTAGTCCCTCTTCTTCTGTTTTGGTTCCTCCTCAGAGACAGTGGCTCATTATATCCTCTTTAACTCTTCTGGTGGAAATAATACCAGAAAGTACTTCATAAAGCAATATTTTAGCAGTACCACCTGTTCTGTGTACACCTGTTGCTGTGGCAACAACAGAAACAGCCAAACACTAGATAACACAAACCAGCAGGCAGAACTAAATTTGCTTTTAATAAATTCATGGTTGCCTTGGGAAAGCTGGGCATGCTGATGAGATGTTAATTTAAGTTCTTGGAAGAATTGCGATATGACTGAAGGCAGAGTCAGTGGCTGAAAGTTTCTATCCATATAGCATGGTCAAGGTCATTTGAGTACACGTCAAGCAAGCTAATGTCAGAAGCTGGCTACCATCTGCCAATTTTGTGCAAGTATGACAATGTATTGACATTTCCGTTCAAGTTTGATAACTGGTTTATTCCCCCTCTGTTATGTAAAGTTGGGACTCTTATGTCAGGTATTGGCAGTTGCCCCAGTGGATGTTCTATTGTGTCACACCCCTGAGTACATCTTTTTCCTTCTCTCTGCAATACTCTTCCCCATCTCAACTGAAAAACACTCATCTCTCAAGACCCAACCTAAGTTGTCTTTTTTTGGTGAGGCTTTGCTTGACTCCTAACCATCCTCTCTTCCCACAGAACTTTGAGTTTTGTTATAACTCTCACCTCTCTCACTGTTTCACAAAAGTTCTTGTCATGCTAGATTGTGAATTTCTTGAGGATAGTCACAATGTCATATTTCTCTACCCCAGAAACCAGTCCCACGTCTGGCACGTAGTAAGCATTCTAAAGCATTCTGTAATAAATGTTTGTTAAACGAAAGAAAGAATAAATGAATAAATCAATCACTCAAGTGTATAAGGCCTTAAAAATCAGAAGTTAATACTGAGGATATGAGCAAACGCAAATCTTTTTGATTGCTTTTTAGGCTTAATTAGCATCAGTTGATGGGAATACCTTTTAGTAAGGACAATAAACATAATTTAGACTTTCAGGTTTCCAACTAAATGATCAAAGCAGGCACACAGTACTAACTTTGCCTCCAAGTAACAAAAGTTGTTCGTTTCACACTTTTTGCTATGGCAAAGCACACGTACAATTTTTTGCCTAATTAACTCTCAAAAGTTTAGAAGTTGTTTCTTAATTTATGAAAATGATTTTAAAGTTAAGCAAGAGTTTAACATTTACGGAAACAATTTCCTTTTGCTTTTCTGCTTTTTGCCATCAACTATGCAAAAATTGGAATTTCTCTGAGTTTCATTACAGGTCACATATGAAAGGTAGAGCAGAATAACTAAGAAACTAAAGGTTCGAGATGATGATGGAGATTTTGTTCTGTTGAATCAAGGAGACAAGGATGAGAATGTTGAAGTTTTCCTTTGTGCCTTTCCTCATTTCTTATATTTGTTTGTTTTCTCTTTCTCGACAGTAACAAATAAAACCCATCAGAGCAAGTCTGCTATCTCATTTGGTCCCTGCTATATTGCCAGTGCCTGGTAAATGCCTGGTATGTGATAGGTTCTCAGCAAATATACAGAGAACAAATAATAGTTGAAAAACTGTGGTCAGAGTGGAAGAGAATGAGGGCCTGAATCAGAGTAGTGGCCTTGGGGAGAGAAGGGAGAAAGGGACGGGGAGAGATCAATGCAGATACAGACCTGACTGCCCCTGGAGATGGTTAGATGAGAATGCATTGGGAAAAGGAGTTAAAAGAGCAACAGAGTATGGAGACTGATGGATTGAAATGGTGAATAAAGGGCAGTGGAGTTGGAGGGTAAGTTGCTGCTCTCTGATTTAGGCATGTTGAGTTTGAAATTCCAGTGGGGAGATATCCAGTAGGCAGTTAAAAATGTGACACTAGCGCTTAAAAGAAAAGTCAGGAATGGAGATACCGACATGATAGTTGAAGGCACAAATGTGATGGATTGTCAGGATAAAGTGAAAAGAATAAAAGGAGTCCCAAGCTAGATCTTTGGGGGATATCCATAGCTTCAGAGGCATGGTGGTGGTGGGGGGACTAAAACTAGAGGCGTGATCAGAGAGGTATGCATATCATCAAGAGAGTATATAGGTCAAGGAATTAAAAGATAGAGAGTTTGAGGAAGAGCACTTGGTCAAGGGTGCTAAAAGTTTCAGAGAAGCTCATGTTTAGGACCGAAAAAAGATGACAGAATTTAGCACTTAAAAATATTTGTTTAATAGGAAGACAGCGGATTCTATGGAATAGTGAATGGTGTGCAGAAGCAGGCTTGCTAGAGGACTGTTCAATACTTACCTAGCATATTCATGTTATTTTTGAAGCCTAGAGCATGTGTTCAAAAAATACTTGATGTTTGAGCGTAGAATCAGAATTCATGTTATTTTTAGAAGTAGCTTGTTTTGCTTGAGTAGTGCTTGCTCAATTTTCAGGAAGTTGCTAAGATGCTTTGAGGTCCTTTAGTGAAGTAGAGTCTAGTACTTACCCCGAGTTGTGTTCATCTATAATGATCTGCCATGTGGTCCGTATCTAGTCTTCTCTTGATGCTTCTTTGCATGTCAAGCTCTAGGCTAAGAACAGTCCACTGGCAGGGTAGATCATTACCTATACATGAGTCTAAGTGTATTGACTTAGTAAATGCCTAAATCTTAAAATCATTTAAAAATTACTCTGTTTTATATAGTTAAAAATTCCTTATTTCCTCTGTAAATTATTTCTGTATGTTTGATGGAAATAATGGCGGGGTGAGAGGTGGGCGTGGGAAGAGGGCAAAAGGGGTGCAAGGATCTGCCAAGATGTGGTGTGTAGCCTGTAGTTAGTAGCTCTTACCACTAGATGGTGACCTTGCATTGGCCTGGAGATTGCCTGTTAACAAAGGGTGGCAGAAAGTCAACTGTAGGGGGTTGAAACCCACCACAGTGAAATAGAGAAGCTTTTTAGAGGTTGTGAAATAAAATGGTTGATGAGATTTGAAGTAATAAAAGTCGAGAAATGCCATTGTCCTCCCAACTCTTTGCACAGGCGATGATGCATTGAGAATACTTGAGCATCTGGTTAAAAACCTACAGTGTTGGGCGATGGGGAGAAGACTGTTTTAGGAAGTACAAAAGCTGCATTCCAGTTCACCCGTTGCCACTTGTTTGTGGTATATTTGGCAAGTCATTTAACTTCTAGGAGCCTCAGTTGCTTCATCTGTAAAATGGGAGATGATGATACCTAATTTGTCAGAGGCTGGGCCAGTTTTCCCCAAGACCTTCTCCTGAGGTTCAGTGTTTCTTAGAAAGGAGAAGGAAGGGACTAAAGGATCTTGGTTGGTCATTATCTACTTTTCTCAATTTTTAACTTTCTTTTTTTAGTCAGGTGGATGGAGTCTTAGTAGATATTTCTCTCCTTGGGAGAACCATATGTATGAGTTTTGGCTACAGGTTGGGAACAGAGAAGGAAATAAAGGCAAAGGCTGAGAGGGGAAAACATTCTGTAATGGTGTTTTGTGTGTGTGTGTGTGTGTGTGTGTGTGTGTGTGTCTGTCTGTCTGTCTGTCTGTCTGTGTCTGCCTGCGTGTGGGTCTACTTAGATCTAGAACCAAAGAGAGGAGGAGAAATCAGAAATTTCCTGGGATTCATTATCACTGGGAATTGTATCGTTATTGACCTGTATTGATGGTCTCATGTCCCTGTTTTACAGTAGAGGGACTTGGGGGAAGTCTTGTAATGTTCAATATATTAAAGATTTACTTTCAATCTCACCATTAATATAATTCATAATGACAGCATTTTTATTTCATGCTTATTCAAAGCACTTTGTATGAGGAACACTTTAACTGTTTATCCAGAAGTGATTTGGCTTTTAAATTGATATTATTTCATTAGGTGAAAATAATGTCTCCAGCAGGGCAAATTCCCAGGAGTCTCAAGTCATGGCCGCCTTTCTCAGTTTTCCATGGGATACTGTGCAGATACTGAGTTGACTTTAGCAGAATAAGGGAGCTTGATTCTGTCCTCTGTAATCCAGAATTTCTGTAATTGAGCCATGGGAGTGTCTTGCTCAGTCTCAGAGTAATTAGTGTTTACCCAGAATTCATTGAAGGAACCAGATTGTAGCCTTTCTGATATGAGAACCCATGAAACCCTGAAGGACTCTTTGTCCCAGCCATTGTTCATATCTTTTCATTGGAACAGAATAAATAAAATTAGAATAGGTGAGTATTTGATATCAGAGAGGGAAAGGAACAGAGAGCTATGAAAATGTGAAAAGATACGTTAAAAGTAAAGGTGAATTAAATGAGGTCACAGACTATGCCCTATAGGATATATTTCTGTGAGCGTGTATTCATTCGTCTCAGGAGTTATTGCCTTTGGGCAATCGTTGGAAGTAGTCAGACGTTCTCTCTCTAGTGCCCCTGGTGAGCTTTGATTAAATTAAATTGCTTCTAGAGTTCTCTCTTTGGCTTGAGGATGGTCAGGAAAGCTGTGCAGCCTGAGCTGGGAGCTGGCATGTAATCTAGCTCTGTACTCAGTCATCAATACCTTTGTCTCAGTGTATTTTAAAAAAACTTCTCTTGACAAAGTTTTTATTGTATAGCCTCAATATACCTGGGGTCCCTTATCACTCAGTATTTGCATGGTGTTGGCTTTCTTCTCTGAACCCAACAGTGGAGATGTCACAGGAAAAAAAGATTGGTGGATCTCAGCCGTTTTCATTAACTAATGCAAAAACTGTGAGAACCCTAGGGAGATGAATGTGTTTTGTTGCCAGACTGGAGCGGAAGAAGGCCAGGGACATCTGAGGGATTGGCTGGCAGAGATTTTGAGTGTGTCCTTTCTCTTCCCCACATTACTCTGGTGATGCATTTCCTGCCTTCTTTGTGGACAGGAAAGCAGTGGCACCAGGCAGAAGTGGCAGGGTAGTGCCAGGGCAACCCCAGAGCCAAAGTGAGAAGCCAGTAGCCACAATACCTGTGTGCCCCCTGAGCGCTCCCTTATCGAGCCTTCTCCTTCCATCCTGTGGGCTAGGCAGTGATACGAGAGACTATCTGTGCTTACAAGAACATGCCTGGTGATGAGATGTTCCCTAGGCCGGGTTGTTGGTGGTGGTCAGAAAATGATTGAATTCAGGTTGCAAACTTTGAGATATTTTTCCTTGAAGATCATCTTCCTTTAATTCACTTGGAAAACAAGCAAAGCCTAAGTTTTTACATCTCTCTCAGGTATTAGCAAAACAGTTGATAGTCCTAAAGGAATACCAGATGAGCTTACAAGGAAAAATGGTGAGATATGTGAGGAGTAAATGTTCTATGAAGAAATTTAACAAATAAGATAAACCAGGGGAAATAGAATGAACAATAATTTAAAAATTAAGCATAGTAAATATCCTTAGAGATAAAGGAGAATATTGAAAAAAATAAAGGAGAAGCAAATAGGAAGAGAAACCAGTTGGAAATATTGGGTACCTAAATATAATTGTTGAAATAAAGAACTCAGTGGATGGGCTGTATATGGGAATGGATACAGCCAAAGAACACTTTAGTAGGCTGAAATACTGGAGGGAGGAGTTTTCTCAGAAGGCATTGGAAAAGGATGAAAGATGGCAGTTTGAGAGAGACGAAGGATTGAAGTAGAAGTGGAAATTTGCATCAACAGAATCACAGAAGATCCTGAACTGACAGGACACAGTGTGTGGAAGAGGAGAGGTGACCTCACACAGAAACACTCCACAGTGACAGTAAAGAATATAAAGAAAAAGAGAAAATTCTGAAAGATTTCAAAAATAGAAAAGCACATTACCCAAAAGGAGCAAGAAAATCAGATTATAATCAGACTTTGTATGATTATACTTACATACCTTGTATGACCATATGTATAATCAGCAGCTACACCAGATATGGGAAAGCAGTGAATTAATATCTTCAAAATGTTGAAGAAAAGACAATAAAACTAGAGTTTTATAGTGAGCAAAATTATTATTTAAATGGGAGGCTGGAATACAGATATTTGGGGGCATACATTGTCTCATAGTAATTACTACCAAGGGTTTACTTTGAAAGAAGTGAAGGATGTATTCCAGCTAGAAATGAAGTGAATCTGGGAGGAAGCGGTTAAATTCAGGAAGAAAGGTAAATAAGCAATGAACAAACCCAGAATGCACATCAGTTTGAGTAAAAAAGATTACTTAAAAAAACTGGCCATGAAACTATGCCACAAAGGATTTATCATTAAATTCTAAAGAATCAACTTTATTCAGACCAGTTCTCCAATATGAAGAAATAGTTCAACAGTAATTAAAAGCAACTTATATGTTTATTGGTGTTTTTAAAAGAATGGTGCAGTGATCATTTTTGTACATGTCTTTTTGTGCATAAGGATAAGACTTTTCCTTGGAACATATTCTAGAAGTCAAAATTCTAAGTTTCATGATATGTGCATCTTTACTTGATACAGCCAAGTTGATTTCTAAAGTTCCATGAATCTCTACCTGTGAACTAAAGCTGGGAATTTCATTGAAATTGCATTGAATTTATACAGTCATTTGGTGGGAGGGGATAATATCTTTGCAATATTAAAAGTTCACGTTGGCGAACATTATTTTATCTTCACTTAGGTCTATTCTCAATAAGTTTTATAATTTTCTTTGTGAAAGTCTTACACTTCTTTTCTTATATTTACTCCTATGCTTTATAGGTTTCATTGCTATCATGAGGGGTTTTTTTCCCCCTCCTCTGCTATGTTTTCTAATTGCTACTAAAGGAACACTATCAGACTTCTTTTGTGGATTGTCAAAAAATTGAGGTATAATTTACACACAATAAAATGCACAGATCTTAAGTGTTCAGTATGGTAGGTTTGATAATTGTTTACATCTGTGTAACCACCACACAAACCATAGACTATGTCCATCACCATAGAATGTTCCCCTTTCTAGTCAAGGCCTCATCCCAAGACAATCATTTTGGACTTCTGTCACCACAGGTTAGTCTTGCCTGTTCTTGAACTTTATAAAAATGGAATCATACAGTATTTACTCCTTTGTGCCTGGCTTCATTCATTTCACATAATGTTTTTGAGATTTACCAGTGTGCGGTATGTATCAGTAGTTTATTCATTTTTATTCTGAATAATATTCCATTGTTTAAATATACCAAAGTTTATATATGCATTCACCTTTTTTTTAATAACCTTTTTTTTTTTTTTTGTGGTACGCGGGCCTCACTGTTGTGGCCTCTCCCGTTGCGGAGCACAGGCTCCAGACGCGCAGGCTCAGCGGCCATGGCTCACGGGCCCAGCCGCTCCACGGCATGTGGGATCTTCCCGGACTGGGGCACAAACCTGTGTCCCCTGCATCGGCAGGCGGACTCTCAACCACTGCGCCACCAGGGAAGCCCTCCATTCATCTCTTGATGGACATTTGGGTTTGGAAACGTTTTTGGTTTTATGAATAAGGGTGCTATGTACATATCTTTTTTTGAAGTATTTTAAACGAATTTGTGTAAATATCTAAGAATGGGGTTGTTGGGGCATATGGTAGATGTGTTTGTTATCCTCTTATTTCTTAGATTATCTTTTTATTGTTCATTTGTAGTTTTTTAATGTACAATCCTTTGTCAGATATATAGTTTGAGGGTATTTTTTTCTCAGCCTTTGGCTTGTGTTTTAATTTTCTTAATGTGTCTTAATTTTGATCAAATCCAAATGATCATTTTTTTTTTTTAATAATTAGCACTTTTAGGGTATAAGAAATCTTGGCTGACTTTAAGGTCATGAAGATAATTTTCTGTGTTTTATTTAAAAGCTTTATAGTTTTAGCTTTTACAAGCTAAAAGTTATATTGCCATTTTTATTTTGTTGTGTTTCCATTAAGTGATTATCCTTTTGTTTTAAGCATACATTTTTTTTCTTTTTGGTGGCAAAATATTTTATTGCTGCCATCCCCACGGTGGACCACTGGGGGTTATGAGGATTGAAGTTGGTAAGCATACATTGTTTACTAAATTTTTTTCTCCATCTAAAGTTATTTTCTTTCTTTCCTTATCCAAGACATAAGGAGTTAATACTCTATACAGTTTGAACAACTTGGTATTGATTTTTAAGCAACAAAAAAACAGTTGTTCTTAAAAGACTCAATAGTTGATGACATTGACTCATATATGTTGTTTCTGTGCTTACCACTACTTCTTACACCCCCTATTTCCCTGTGAATTTACTTCCTCTCACAGGTTTAAGGTGGTCAACTGTCACAGTCATTGTAGTCTGGAAAGTCTGCTTTGCCCTCATACTTGAACAATGTTGGCAGAAAGAGTACAGAACTGTCCATTTTGAAGCTATAGCTGAGTTTTACTAAGTATTGATTTCTGTTGATAATCCTGCCTTCCTGGTTGGTCCTTTGTGACTGACTCTCCCACTAGGGCCCATGCTGGGCTCTCACTGTCTTCTGGGCTGTGCCCTGGCAATGGAGGAGTCTGAGTCATGTGACATGGACTGGGTTGTTCTTCAGCACTCCTTCATTTCCTTCCAGCTGTTTCTTCTCAAGGATGTCTTGAGTTTGCATAACTCACTGAGGACGTATGAAGGCCTTGAGTTTGGTTAATTCACTCTCTCCAAAGTTCTCATGTTGCCCATCTGGCTGCCCAATAAGTTCTCATTTTACGTGCGTCTACCCTGTCTCCCCAGCACCCTGACTCTCCTTCCTCTATCAGGCAAGCCCTTGTGTGCCCTGTTCTCTAAGAGTAAAGCAATAAGAGGCAGCAGGAGCTCAGTTAATTAAATCACTCTGAGTTAGACACTTTTCCCAAGAAACTTTTACATTTCAACTGGGCCAATATTCATGATGTTTGGGTAGTTTCCAGTGTTCTTTCATGCATTCTAAATCATACATTCTTTCCAGAAATAGGATATTTCCCCTTATTTATAGTTGCAGAAGCTGAGACTCCTAGACAGAAATTGAGAATCCTAGTGATTTCCTTAAGGTCACAAAACCACTGAGGGGTTTAAACTTCAAACTAGGTCTTTGGGCATGTTGTTCCTTGCTCTTTCCACCATAATGCATCTGATTGATAGGGTGGGGATTTCAGGTATTGCAGGACACTGGTAGGGATGGGACTCTGGATTTGGTGGGGGAGAGGGTGGTGGTGATGAGGGAAAGAGGTGAGTAAGCTTTACTTCCCTTCAAATCACATCATGTGTGGGGCACTCCCACCACACCTGCAGCCTGCAGATCATAGTGTCCTAACTAATTATCCATAGACAGCAAAGCATACACTAATAATCTTCTTATGATCCTTCATCTTTGGTCATGCATCGATACAGGCACAGACCTCCCTTTTATTCTGTTGAGGGTGAGAAGCATTTTATGAATTCTACAGCATCTTAGGAAAAGACTCCGAGAGTCATTGGCAATGGTCAGGTTTGCAAATATTTGCTAGACTTGGAGATAGTTGTTGAACATGTGGAATGAAAGTGGATTGTCACATAAACTGCAGAGGCACACTGAAGGGATGGAAGGAGTCATGGAAAGAGCTGTGGTTTGCAACTAGACAGATCCTTTATCATCCTGTCTCAGCATACATCCCCTTCCCAGATCCTCCTGATTATATCCCTCTGTTCATTTATTTATAGCACTGTACCAGTCTGTCTTTATGTTGCTTCTTTCTTGACTTAGTTGTTCATTATCTGCCTTCCCAGGCAGAAGGCAATCTTCATCTGGGCAGTGGCCACCTTGGCTATTGTGTTTATGTCTGTATCCAGGAGTCTGGCATAATACTCAGAACATACTAGGAGCTCAATAACCATTGAAGGAAGGGAAAGAGGGAGGGAGGAAGGGAGGGATGAATCAATCCTGGCTCTGCCACTTGCCAGCCATGTAATGTTGGATAACTTCTTTCCCTTTTCCTCCTAGCTTTATTGAGATAAAATTGACATTATAAATTTAAGGTATACAACATAATGATTTGGTATATGTATTTATTGAGAAATGATTACCATACTGTTTTAATTACTATAGCTTTGTAATATAGTTTGAAATCAGGAAGTGTGATGCGTCCACCTTTGTTCTTTCTCAGGATTGCTTTGACTATTCATGGTTTTTTGTGGTTCCATATGAATTTTAGGATTTTTTTTTCTATTTCTGTAAAAAACATGCTGTTGGAATCTTGATAGAGATTGCATTGACTCTCTAGATGGCTTTGGGGAGTATGGAAATTTTAACAACGTTAATTCTAATCCATGAACAATCTTTCTGTTTGTGTCTTCAGTTTTTTTCATACCTGTCTTGCAGTTTTCTTTGTACAGATCATTCTGTACAATAAATTCAGGTTAAATTTATTCCTAAATATTTTATTGTTTTTAACACTATTGTAAATGGGATTGTTTTCTTTTTCAGATAATATATTGTTAGTATATAGAAGTGCACCTGATTTTTGTATGTTGATTTTTGTATCCTGTAGTTTCACTGAATTTACTGATTAGATATAACAGGCTTTTGGTGGAGTCTTTAGAGTTTTCTATATACAAAATCATGTCGTCTGCACACAGAGATAATTTTACTTCCTGTTTTCCAGTTCTGAATTCTTTTTTTCTTTTTTTTTCGGGGGGCGGTACGTGGGCGTCTCACTGTTGTGGCCTCTCCCATTGCAGAGCACAGGCTCCGGACGTGCAGGCTCAGCGGCCATGGCTCACGGGCCTAGCCGCTCCGCGGCATGTGGGATCTTCCCGGACCAGGGCATGAACCCGCGTCCCCCGCATCGGCAGGCGGACTCTCAACCACTGCACCACCAGGGAAGCCCCTGAATCCTTTTATTTCTTTTTCTTGCCTGATTTCTCTGGCTTAAGACTTCTAGTACATGTTGAATAGAAGTGTTGGGGGTAGGCACCCATGTCTTGTTCCTTATCTTAGAGGAAAAGCTTTCAACCTTTCACCATTGAGTATGATGTTAGCTGTGGGCTTGTCATATATAACCTTTATTATGTTGAGGTATGTTCCTTCTATACTCAATTTGTTGAGCATTTTTATCATGAATGGATGTTCAGTTCTGTTAAATGCATCTATTGAGATGATCATGAGTTTTATTCTTCAATCTATTCACATTATGTACTACATTCATTGATTTATGTATGTTAACCATCCTTGCATCCCAGGGATGAGTACCACTTGATCAGGGTATATGATCCTTTTAATATGCTGTTGAATTCGGTTTGTTAGAATTTTACTAAGAATTTTTGCATCTACATTCATAAAGGATATTGGCCTTTAGTTTTTGTTTCTTGTAGTGTCATTATCTGGCTTTGTATCAGACTAATGCTGGCCTCATAAGATGAATTTGGAAGTGTTCAGCTTTTTGGAAGAGTTTGAGAACTATGGTAATGATTCTTCTTTAAGTGTTTGGTATAATTCACCAGTAAAACCATCTGGTTCTGGGCTTCTCTTTGTTGAGATGTTTTTGATTACTGATTCAGTCTTCTTATTGGTCTGTTCAGATTTTTTATTTCATCGTGATTCAGTCTGGTGGTTGTATTTTTTAGTAATTTAATCTGTTTCTTCTGGGTTGTCCTATTTGTTGATGTATAATTGTTCATAATAGTCTCATTATCCTTTGTCTTTCTGTGGTATCAATTGTAATGTCTCCTCTTTCAGTTGTAATTTTATTTATTTGGGTCCTCTCTTTTCTTTTGTTGCTTAGTCTAGCTAGAGGTTTGCCAATTTTCAAAGAGCCAACGTTTACTTTTTTTTTTTTAATTTATTTTATTTAGTTATTTTTGGCCGTGTTGGGTCTTTGTTTTTGTGTGTGGGCTTTCTCTAGTTGTGGTGAGCGGGGGCCACTCCTCATCATGGTGCACGGGCCTCTCACTGTCGTGGCCTCTCTTGTTGCGGAGCACAAGCTCCAGACGCGCAGGCTTAGTAGTTGTGGCTCACGGGCCTAGTTGCTCCGTGGCATGTGGGATCTTCCCAGACCAGGGCTCAAACCCGTGTCCCCTGCATTGGCAGGCAGATTCTCAACCACTGCGCCACCAGGGAAGCCCCAACTTCTAGTTTTGTTAATCTTTTCTGTTATTTTCCTGTTCTGTCTTTCACTTATCTGCTCTGGTCTTTAGTTCCTTCCTTCTGCTAACTTTGGGTTAGTTCTTCCTTTTTCAGTTCCTTGAGATATAAAGTTAGGTTGTTTGAGAGCTTTCTTTTTTCTTAATGTAGGCATTTATCACTATAAATTTTCCTCTCGTAACTGCTTTTGCTGCATCTCATAAGTGTTGGTATGTTGAATTTCCATTTTCATTTGCCTCAAGATATTTCTTTATTTCCCTTTTGATTTCTTCTTTAATCCATTGGATGTTCAGGAGCATTTTTGTTTAACTTCAATGTATTTGTGAACTTTCTAGCTTTTCTCCTGTTACTGATTTCTAGTTTCATACAATTGTGGTCAGCAAATATATTTGATAAAATTTCTATCTTGAATTTGTTGCAACTTTTTTTGGGATTGATTATATGCTTGATCTGCCCTCACAGATGTGAGACCTCAGGCTCTCACAGGCCACAAGAGTATTTGTAGGCAAAGGAAGTAGTAGGGATGCTGAAAACCTTCCTTCCCTTTGCCAATGTTCCCATTACACCCCATCCCTCCATTACTATGTGGAAGCTGTTGTGATTGTAGTTTGTATATTAAAGAATTTTTGTATTAAAATGCGTGTCTAAAAATAAAAAATATTTTATCTAGGGGGAAAAAAAGCCTTGAAAACCTTCGGTAGTTTTCTCAGTAGTAGGGATGGGGGGCATCAGTCCATCTCCAGTTCTTCATGCAGACCCATCATTAACATCTGCAGTATTCAGGTAAGGGTGCCAATGGAGGTATTGGACCCTAGCTCCTCCCTTCTCCTCCCATCCTGATTCCATCCAGCCTGGGGCCGCCCCAGCCTGTGCCTCTGACCTCCATCAACATCCTGTGAACTGTGATCCTCAGGCCTTGTGGTATGCACACTGGGGGTGTGGTTCACCAATTTGGGCAGGAGATTTGGGGGGCCCTAAATATCAGCACATTCAGTGTAGGCTTGGGTGGTCGTGTTCCCTTGGCCTTGTGGACTCCTAGACCCCTTGGCTCTGGGTGGGGCATGACTGCAGAAGGCCAGAGTGGTGTCCAGGGCAGGGACCTAGTTGCCCAGATCTAAGGGCACTTCTGTCCTCATATTGCTTTGTTGTGATGACTGATTGTGGCAAAGAAAAGGGCCCAGGCCATGGAATGGTCTTATTCTCTTTAAACAATGGCTCTTTTAGGGATGAACAAAAATACACTTAAAGTAAAGATTATTCCCTTCTTGAGGAAATAATTTAGTTTTCAAATTCCTTCTTAACTACCTCGGCCCACAGCCAAGTTTGGCCCATGATTTAGGGCTCTCTTGGGTTAGAGTACACTTCATGGACTTCATCGTTTTTCCTTCTGGCTTTTGCTGAGCTCAGCTGCCTGCCAGTCAGGGGGATCCTGTGCTTGGAGTCAGGAGGAAAAATGTTGTACAGGGAATTAGTAAAAATCCTACTTGAGTGCTGGGCTTTGCTTTGTGATTCTGTTTTCCTTGTTCATTGGATTAAATTCACACCATCAAGGCTTCGCTGTGACCTCTGAACACCAGCTGTGAGAGAACGTGGTCGCTGGTTAGCTGTTGGTCCGGTCCTGCTGCCGGAAGTGTCTGATTTAGGCTACTGCCCTTCATTTCATGCTGAGACTGGTGTTTCCAATATCTCTACTTTTAAGTAATTCTAGGAGTGGGAGAGCAGGAGACTGGAATTCTAGTCTTACTCTGCCTTCCCTTAGTATGTCCAAACCTCTGAACGGTGATTTCTTCTTTTTATAACAAAAGAATACTTCCTACCTCACAGAAATGTTTTGAGGACCTAATGAGCCAATGAAAGTCAATGTCTTCTCGAATGCGTAAAACTCACTGAAATTTAAGAGATTATTATCACTGTGGTGTGAACCATTTATCATCTCCTTTACAAAATGACAGCTCTGCAGGAGAGCAGCTTTGGAGCAGGGAGGATGGAGAGACAGTGGTGGAGGATGTAAAGTGTGGGCTGGGGAAACCAGAAGGATGGGGGCCCAAGGAGGATGAGGTGGAGCAAACTGTTAAAGGAAATGAAAGTGGCTGAATTCAAGATCTCCTAGTGTTCAACGAAGGCTAGGCCAGGCCATCCACGCACAACAGCTCAATAAATACTTACTACAAACTTTCCAGTACTTTTCTGCCACTTCACCTTCACCTTTCCAGAAGTAAAGCTATCACAATGACCTGGCTCCCTGTAGTTTTTGTCCTTGTCCCTTACTACTCTCTCCCACACCCCTTTCTCTGCTCCGGCCACACTGACCTTATTTTGCTGGAACTCAACGAGCTTATCGTAGCTGGAGGGCTTTTGTGCTTGCTCTTCCCTCTGCCTGGACCAACCTTCCCTCAATATTCACGTCTCACTTTCCACTTCCTTCCTGTTTTTAGTCAAACGTCACCTTTTCAGGGAGGCCTTTAATTATTCCCTGACAGTTTATATCATATCCTGCTTCCTTGATCGGTGCTTTGTCCTGGGCACTTACCACTGTCCAGCATTCAGTACATTTTACTTATTTCGCTTGTATGTCCTCTGTTCCCTCTCCTAGAATGTAAACTCCATGAGGGCAGAATTTTTGTTTGATTATTTACCACTGTTCTTCCAGTGACTGGAAAATTCTGGCTTACACTAGGCGCTCAGTAGATACTCTTTGAGTGAATGAATGCAAAACAGAACTGTGTGGGCTTCTTCAGAGTTTTTGATTTCTGGAGGTAGCCACCAGTGATGTAATTTATCCCAACAGCAAATATTTACACAATTCCAAATGCTAACCGTTATGTCTTTCGATTAGATTCCCTCCCACAAGTAAATTGGCTCTTGAATTTTGATCTAAAGCTGTTCACTGAAATACATAGCAAACTAAGCTGCCTTAAGCACTCCAGACATCCTAGGAAAGAGGGATTAACACACCAGCCTGACTGACCCACAGCCAATGTTCTTTTAGCTTAAGGTGCATGGGGCTCTTCCAGGGCTGTTTCCTGGAAGCACTACCATGGACTGTGGCATTGGGGAGCCTGGGCTGGAAGCAGCCCCCTGCTATATTTGGAATAAATGGAGAGGAGGATTTTGTCAGAATTTCTGCAGGGATGTGGTCTGTGAAGGATTCCCATCACTTTATAGGCAGAGACAGTGTATTCTTATTGGTATTTTTCAAGTTTTCTTCCTTCCTCTCCTTCCTTCTCTTCCTCCTCCTCTCCCCCACCTAAAGGAAAACAGAAACATATAACCCCATTTGGTAGATTGATTTTTGGGAGACTAGGAACCCTGTGGTACAGCTTATGCTGTTTACGAAACAACTTAAAACCTTCTTTACCCAAGCCTCATCTTTATGCACCTCATTAATACATGGAAGTTTAAATGACCCTAGCTAATGATACATGGGGGAAAAAATTGCCTGAAAGTTCTCTAAATGCAGAGCCAGAAATGCTCTTTGCATCTTATTATGTGGAAAATATCACTAAAAAGAAGATGATTTTTATAATATTCTCTCTTTGTATTTGTTTATGAAGAATGCGTCAAGATTCAAGGAACCCTGTGTTGTAAAGAAAACAGAAGAAAAGGAAGCAAGCGCACACAAATCGTGCTCTTACAGACTTTGGGATTGAGTGCATTTTTGAGACTTTTCTATCCCAGAACAGAACACGCAGAGGCTGTGGGTAATGCTATTGGAGAGAATAGAATATTATGAAGACCTGGGGTCCTGAAGAAGATCAAGCTGTCCTTATACTGATGTCTGAAGTGAGGAGGCCTTGAAGACCTTCAGCAATATTTTTCCATTACTAATCCTTTGAACCAGATCTTGGGGATCCAGATCATGTTACATAGAGCCCTGGGAAGTCTAAACACCATGGCCTGACTAGTGGGCCTTTCTACTGGGATCTAAGACTCAGGCCATTCAGTGTTTTGAGTTGAACCCTTTGCAACAAGTTGTAAGCATTTTAAGCCCAAGATGGGCAAGTTCTAGCCCAAAGAGATGCAGTCTGGGCCTGGCTCCCTTCCACAGTGCTCCTTTGTTTAACTTGTCCTGCCCTTGTCTCTCTCCTTCTCCTCATGTCTTCCTTCTTCCTATCCTAGTGCGTTTCTTTTGTTACTTTTTTTCTTTATTCTCCTTTTTCTTTTCTGCGTCTTGCCTCAAACAGGGCATTTCTTGGGCAATGTTTTTCTTTTCTACGTCTTGCCTCAAACAGGGCATTTCTTGGGCAATGTCTGACTCTAGAGGTTGCTTTCAGATCTGAGAAACTTTTAAAGTTTGTTCCAGGGAGGAGTAGAAGAGACTAACATGGGGAGGAGGAGAGGGGCTAGGTGGAGGGAGAGAGGAGAGAGGGACGAGGACACAGAATGCGAGGTGTCAGTGTGCCATGTGCATCTGACCTGGAGCCTCACGGTCTTCATCCCGCGGGAGGGGATCTGAATTGACTCAGGGTGGAGAATGAGGTTGCCATCATTCCTCCCGCTGTAGCTCCTCCTCTGCCGCCCTGGCTGGCAGAGCCATCCTGCTGTCCTAGAGGCTAAATATGGCACAGCTTCCTTGTCCCACCTCCCTTACAGCCAGGGTAGCAATCTTCAGGAATGGGGAGGAAGGAATGTTTGCTGAGGGCCTTTGGGGAGAAATTTTCTCCCCTTGAAAAGAAAGGTGCATGGAGGAAAGACCTCTCTTCTTTGTTTCTGGATTTGTTCATGCCTACCTGTGGTGTCTGGAACTGCTACAGCAACCTTGCTACCATGAGGGAAGCGTGGCTGAACACTCCAAGGATGGTGGGGCAAAAACATGGATAGGTCTTAGGTCCTTGAGACCATTAAGCTGCCCATCCAAGTCTGGAGCATCTTATATAATTGGCCTCATTACTTAAGGTATTTTTAGTTGGAATTTCTGCTGCTTGCAGCTGAATGAATACATTTTGATGAGAACCAGCAAGCATGACCTCATGGTTGGGCTTTACTTTGTGCTGACTTCTGGTTAGTTTCTTTAATGTTATATATTAAACAGACACAACTTTCTATGTATTTGTCCTGTTTATCTAATGCTCTCTTCCCTCTCTATCTGGATCGCTATCCAGAGTCGGAAACTTCATTCTTTGCTTGTCTCCATAAATTTTCCTAATAAAATGAAATACTTCATAAACCCAAAGCTTGCAGCTATCACACTAGAATAAAAAAATCAGTTTCAGCGGTGTTTTGCTGATTTTCTCATGAATGCTAAATGATGTTGGCCTAAATAAGGCAGAGTATCACTTCTGGTATGATCTGTTATATCTTGCTGATGCAAGCACAAGAAGGGCTTTTCCTCTTGTTTTATTCCACCCTCCATGTATCCCTTCCAGAAACAGGGTCTGAAGGGTACCTTACATTTAACATATGGAGCCCTGTGGTGAAATACAGTCTCCAGTGCCATCACCCCTCCTCCCATTATTGCTTCTGAATGTGGCAAGATAAAAATTGTTTATTAATCTGTATACCCAGTTCATCATTTCACTCTGTTCCCTAAGAGCTTCTGGATTTACTCATTCAGTTTCTTTGCTCTGACCCCTCCAAGGAGGATCCTATACTGTCTGACAGCTTCTTGGGATTCAGTGAAGGAGAATCAGGAGGAATGGGGCGTTGAGGAGGAAGGTGATATGAGAGGCTGGCCAGGATGGGACTGAAGGAGTTTATGGTGGGTTAAAGTTTGAGGAAAGATACGTGGGAGCAGGTCCAGGTTGAGGTTGGGGGGTGGGAGGTAAACATGCAGGGCTGGCATTCACCCAGTTTGTATCAGGATGGCCCAATGGATTGCTCACAGCCAGGGTTCATTCTGAGATCAGTACCTGGGTTGTAACAGTTGTTAATATTTTGACTATCACCTCTGGAGACATGTGTACTTTAAGAATTCTCTGGGAGATATTGGCCCTCTATGGTGTTCAGGATTATAAATAAAAGTTTTAGAAAAAGAACAATTTGGGATAACATTTTGGCATTTATTTTGGTTGTGTTTCTTTTTTTGTTTTTCTGTTCCTTTCCTTCCCCTTTCCTCCTTCCCCATCCCCCTTTCTCCATTTTCCCTTCCCCCCTTCCTTTTTCTTTTATTTTCCTGGGTCACCACTTACACTGAAGCATCACCCTGGGAGGTGCAGACTAGAGGTGTTACCTGTATTGTTTAGGGGCAAGAGTAACTGATACACTGGACTCAAGTTGTTTTTCATTCAAATACAGGAAACAGAGAAAGTGTTTTTCCCTTAGGACTTGTCTGAAGGGTTTAGAAACACTGAATTTAGCTACCTATAAATATATTTGCTTACTTGAGAAAAGTCTTCTCTCTTACCAGGAAGTGTAGTGACAGAGTAATGCAACAAAAGTCTTCTGAGCTTCTCTTGGTGTAAGTTTATCTTTGAACATATTCTTGACTCTCAGAACCACTGTCTGTTAAACCACTGGGTCATCAGCAGCTATGCTGTGAAATAATTAACACTGTATCCTGTTTTTCATTTAACTGCTACTTGCTTTTGAGTCCAAATTCAGAAATACATTCCCTCTGGCCACAAACAAGGAAGAAAAATGATTGCAGATGGAGTTGGGAGAGCCCAAGAGTGCGGCAGCGTGGCATGGGGGCCTGGGGAGGAAAAAGCTAAATAAAAATGCTTCATTTTCACATAACTCTAGACCTGTGCTCTCCAATAGACATATAACATGAGCCACAAACATGATCAACTTAGGTAATTTTATTTTATTTATTTATTTTTACTGGAGTATCATTGCTTTACAATGGTGTGTTAGTTTCTGCTTTATAACAAAGTGAGTCAGCTATACATATATATACATCCCCATATCTCCTCTCTCTTCTATCTCCCTTCCACCCTCCCTATCCCACCCCTCTAGGTGGTTACGAAGCACCAAGCTGATCTCCCTGTGCTATGCGGCTGCTTCCCACTAGCTATCTGTTTTACATTTGGTAGTATATATAAGTCCATGCCACTCTCTCACTTTGTCCCAGTTTGCCTTTCCCCATCCCCGTGTCCTCAAGTCCACTCTCTAGGTCTGCGTCTTTATTCCTGTCCTGCCCGTAGGTTCTTCATAACCTTTTTTTTTTTTTTAAGATTCCATATATATGTGTTAGCATATGGTATTTGTTTTTTTCTTTCTGGCTTACTTCACTCTGTATGACAGACTCTAGGTCCATCCACCTCACTACAAATAACTCAATTTCGTTTCTTTTTATGGCTGAGTAATATTCCATTGTATATATGTGCCACATCTTCTTTATCCATTCAGTATGGAGGTTCCTTAAAAAACTAAAAGTAGAACTACCATATGACCCAGCAATCCCACTACTGGCACTTAGGTAATTTTAAATATTCTAGTAGCCTCATTAAAGGATATTAAAAAAATGGATGAAATTAATTTTAAAATATATTTGTCTCAGTATGTCCAAAATAATATTGTTCCAAGATGTAATCAATATCAAGATTTTTGAGATACTGTAATTCTCTTTTCTCTGCACTAAGTATTTGAAAGGCAGTGTGTCTTTTACTTACAGCATGTCTCAGTTCAGGCTTGCCAGATTTCAAGTGCTCAGTAGCTACATGTGGCTGATGGCTCCCGTACTGATCAGCTCAGCTCTGTACTATTTCTACGGTACTTATTCCATTTCTCACTAATGCTCATAATAGGTCAAGATGGTGCCAGGTCACATCAGCAGAGGTGATTGCTTTTTCTTCAGCCCTCTAAGGACTCCCCTGTTAATGCATTTGGGACCAACTTTTGAAATGGGGCAAGAGAAGGAGGGATTGGCTTTGACATGGAAAGAGGATACTCTCCGAGGAGACTCGGAGCTTTGTGGGCTGGTCATGGCACAGTGCTTGATGGGGATTTGTGGTTGGTGTCTATGATCCAGATTATCCAGATGGAGTCAAGGGGGAAAATAGGGGAAGTATAGTTATGTGTCAGGAGTAATATGATGTGATGGAATGAGTTCTAGATCATGGTCGGGAGAACTGGGCACTAGTCCAGGCATTGATCTGGGAGGAGAGAAGTAAATTGACATTCAACAAGCCTATTACAGCATCAGGCACTTTACACCTATTTTCTTTTCCAATTCTTATAGTAAGCCCAATAGTTAGATGTTATAATCAACTCCCATTTACAGAGGAAGACACTGAGCCTAGGGAGGAGGAGTCCTGGCTTATCATGGAGTAAGAATAAAATCTCGGCTCCGATTCCAAAGCTGCTGTTTTTAACATTATAATCCATATGCACGCCATATAGGTTGTGTCTTCTGTCAGGGTTTGACTGAAGAAGCAAAAGCAGTCATGCATGCATGTAGGTATATATGGGGTAAATATTTGTTACAGGGAATTGGCTTACATGCTGGTGGGGATTGGTTAAGTGGTCTCTGTAAGGATGTTGTCTCTACATCTGATGCTAGAGCTTGAAGTCCATCGGGCAGGCAGTCGTAAGGGAAGACCACGAGCATGCTTGAAGCCAAGCCACAGGCACGAGACGGACCCCCACAAGGTCAAACCGAGCTCCATTTCTGTTATTGTGGCTTCTGACCTTGGTGATAAGTGTTCTGCAGAAGTTGGGGTTCTTCATCCTGGAGCTAATAAACATGTATATTTGGCTTAGGAAGCAGAGAACCTGAAGAAGATTTCAGGGGATAGTGGAGCCATTGCAGGCCCAGCTGTTGCATCACAGAAGTGAGCTGAACCAGCAGCTGAGCGACAAAGCGTAAGTGAGAAAATGGCTGCAGCTTCCCTTCCACCCTCCTATATTCCTGAGAATCATCCCTGTGGCCCACATGGGAAGCATATAAGAAAGGGAATTCTGGCAAGTGTAGTTCAGCCTACTCAAGTTGACACATTACAAAGCCATCACATCGGTGCTCAGTAGATATTCGTTGAGTGAATGAATGAATGAATGAATGAGTGTTGTGTGGCCTCTCTTGGAAGTTCCCTGGGAGTCAGAACACTTAATTTTGGCTCTGCCTCTTGTAAGCCAAGCAATTTTGAGCAAGTCACGTAACCCTTCGAGTCTTGTTTTTCTCATCTATAAAACTCCAAGAATAATTCCTGTTCTGCCTGTTTAATAGGACTTTTCTAGGGATCGGCTGAGATGACCCGAACAAAAGCACTTTGAACATTTATAAAGGATAAAACAAATGTGATGTAGCATTACATTATTTTAATTATTAATGTTGTTATTAACACTTCAGCTTCCTAATGAATCACATAGATTTAATAGTTTCTGACTAATTTACCTTATGGATGTGCCCGGAAGATTAAATTAGATGAAGCACATAGAAGTGCTCTGTCAGCTATGCCATGGCATATTCTTCAAAGGCAAGACTTAATTGTCATTCAACACTCAGAAACGTTTGCACAGTGTGTTTTAGTTCTGGGCTAAATGGCTTAGGGGGATAAGTGTGTAATTGGAACCACTGGTAACCCTGGCAACTGGAGGGCAGTGGCCATTCCTTGGATGAAAGTTGTGGGCAGTGGATGAGGTTTCTGTCCTATAGGTCTGGGCTTGCATTTCATAGAAGCCAAACTTGCTCAGCAGAATGAAGAAATCCCTGCGGAAGTTCTTGGTGAAGATAGCGTAGAGGAAGGGGTTGGCACAGGAGTTGATGGGGTAGAACAGGACCAGGAGGATCTTTGACTTGGACACAGTGATGAGGGGCACCTTGAGGGAGGCAGAGATGGCAAAGAAGGAGATGGGCGCCATGCAGAGGAAGTCAGTGAAGATGAGCATGGCCATGCGCTTGGCAATCTTGGTGTCACTAGAGGAGGATGTGATGTTGGGGTTTCTCACCGTGAGGTAGATGTGAGTGTAGCAGCCACAGATGACCACAAAGGCCAGGACGTTGAGCACAAGGAGGGACATAACATACAGTTGTGACAAGGGGCTGTCAATATCCATAGGCAGGCAGATGCTCACCTTCATGTAGCTGCTGATGCCAAAGATGGGAAAGAGGGCGACTGCACAAGCAAAGATCCAGCCCACCAGCATGACGCTGGTAGCATGGCGGAGCTGTACTTTGCGTTCTAGCTGCATGGCATGGGTGATGGTGTGCCATCTTTCCAGCGTGATGGCTGTCAGAGTGTAGACTGAGAGCTCACTGGCAAAGACAGTGAAGAAGCCGGCAGCGTCACAGCCTGCTCCAGTTTGCCAGTCAATGGCGTAGTTGTGGTACTGGCTTTTGGTGTGGACATCAACTGACGCTATGAGCAGCAGGTAGATCCCAATGCAGAGGTCGGCAAAGGCCAAGTTGCACATAAGGAACCGGGGGACTGTGAGTTTGTATTGGCTGGTGATCAGTATTAAGAGCACTAAGATGTTCCCAGTGATGGCCAGGATGCTAATGAACCATATCAGGACCCTGAGAATATCATACCCCATGATATCTTCGCATGGATTGAATGCATCTGGCTCGGGGGAGCAAGTGATGTCAACCACTTCATTGCATAAGTCATAGTCAGATTCACTGTACATCATGTCAAATCCTTTGGCGTAGCTGGACTCATCGTCTTCTGCCAGAGAGACTCTCTGACCCCTAGCCTGAGTCCTATCATCGACTTCTTGCCTTAAGATAGATGTGTTGCAAATTGGATCCAGGTCAGAGCTAGAAAAATACAAAAAGGAATAGAATCAATATGTTGGATGCAGATTGGCAAATATATCACTGTCTTTACACGGGGTAGAGAGTGGGGTTTCTTCCTGAGAGTTTTTTTTTTTTTCTTCTTCTAAGAGTTTGTCTGCCCTTGAGGCTAAACTCAAGGGTTAATGCTGCTTACTGTAAATGAACAGAACAACTCGTGCATATATTCCTAGAGTTGGATGGTCCACTGGGGAAACCATCTGGCCACAACCTGAATGTGGGGAGGAAGGCGCCTGGGACTAGCTAAGCTTTGCTGTTAAGTGCAAATAATTTACAGACGATATCAACTCTACCCTCACCCTTCCCCATCTCCATTCAGCTCTCTCTTCGTATGCCTGAGTAGGGTATACCCCCTTTCCTCTACTATAAACTCCAGTCCTGGAAGATCTGGACTGTTCTCTGACTCAAATAAGAGTTTATTTTATCTACATAAATTAGAAGATCAGAGGCTGTAGTTGGTTCCCAGCCAGCCCTGTCCCTGGCTCTTTGGTACTCAGGCTACCAGGAGGTCTGCTAATTTGCCTGTAAATGTTAGTGAGGGGCTTATTTTTTATTATTTCACTCCCCAGGGGCCACAACAAGCCTCAGGCATGTATTTGCAAGGTAATCCTGGCTCTCTCACGTTAAGTAGTTCGCTAGTGAGTGCCCAAAAGGGCAAGTGCAGGTGCAAGGGGGCCTAATTTATTCCAAGATTGTAACTCATTCCCTGAGGAGCTACCTCTTCTCGGGCTCACATTTCTGTCTCAGCTTTCCCTTTAAACCCCAATGTACAAGAGGCCTCGTCAAGAGAACAGAGGCACTTGCAGAAGGGATTTGAATGAAAGCCAGATGATAAATGTTCCATCCAGACAAGTGGACAGTGCATGTAGAGCCAGAGGGTACTAGTTCTGTTTTGAAGCAAAAGCTTAAGGAATGGGAATGTTTCACATTGGGTCTTCTTTTGGATGGAAATGCGTGTGTGTACACACAGACACACACACACACAGACACACACACACACACACACACACACACACACACACACACACACCATTCCCTTCCTCCCTCCCTGAAGGGCAAGCTCACAGCAATGGTATTGCATTTCTCCCGGGCCTTAACGTAATCTCTTAAGTGAGTGGGGAGGTGAGCGTTAAAACTCTTCAAAGACCCCCCTCCCCAATAAGACCGAGAGAGTGACTGGGGCGTGGAGGAGGTGAAGATTCCATTAGGTACTAAACGATGAGGGCTGGCCAAGTGTGCCAGCAGACCCGGACTGAACTTTTCCACATCAACCTCTAGGAGAAGGGGCTGTTAGTGAGAACCCTCTCCTTTCTCTCCCCTCCAGAAAGTGAACCGAATTGCCAGAACGTCATTTTCCCTTGGATCAAGGGACTCCTTTTTTTTTTTTCTTTCCTGGATAATGTGTCATTTGTTGTTTTAGAGACTGATAGAGCTTCTCACAGCAGTCACAGTTTACACTAAGGCGGTTAAACAGTTAACATACGTGTAATTGAAAATGTGCAGAAAATCTTTTGGTGTAGTCAGAGGTCTTACAAGAAAGGTGAGGCAAGTTCAGAGATGGGCAAAGAGGGGACAAGAGAATTACTTTGTTTCTTATTCTAACTCCCAGTTCCTAAACCCTGTCATTGGATTAGCGGCAGCCCAGTTCTAGGAACAGGAAGTAAGTAACCTGGTGCCAACAGACTGTGATTCGGTTCACTGAAACAGATCTGACCATCTAGACAGACACAGCCTTCACTTCCCGGGGCTTATGTTGGCTTCGGTGAAGGTGCTTATTTTTGATACTGCTACGAACATATTTTAAATATAGATGCTTCCCTTTCCTGAAACAGAAGTGACCCAGTGACATGAGTGGGGGAAGGGTAAACAATGTATGTCTCTTAGAGAAGAACAGAAAGAAAAATGGAAGCAGGGGAAATAAAATCACGCCTCTGCAGTACCTCGGCAAATCCTAAGTATTATAAAGAGTTGGGAATTCAGTTTGGGGTGAGGTTAAAAAGTAGTACTCTTGGATCCCAATAAATCAACGAACAGATACTTGGGAAATGCATGGCGGAGTGGCCGAGAGCCTGAGCTTTGCAGACAGACAGACCAGAGAGTTTGGATCTGAGTTTGTTTGGTGTTTGTCAAGTTATTTACTGTCTCTGAGCCTCAGTTTCTGCCTTTGTGAGAAGGGAATAAAAATGGTGTTTTTACCTTTGTGAAAATTAAATGAGATAAAGCTGCAGAGTATCACAGTGCCTGGCAGTGAGTCCTTGACAAGTATCAGCAATATGAAGAGAGAGGATGTGGTCACTTACTGAGTTCATGTTGAGGTCTAGGCCCTATGTGAGTACTCAATGAATAAGCCACAGTGCATCAGTTTAAAATCTAGCCGGGAAGAAAAGGCCTAAATACAATAAATAACAAAACTAGGGCAAAATATCAATGCAAGCTGAGTATGGACATAACTGGTTAAATGACAGATGAGGGGCATGGTTAATAAGGTCGTTCCATGAGGGTCCACGGGGTCCATGGGCCAAAATGTCACAGTCACAAGGGCCTAACATTTACACTTTGGGCATTATTTCCAAACGGGGATTGGAGGAACAATTTCATCACACAACTTTAAACTCAAATGTCATTACCTAACCACACCTACAGTTATCTTCTGAATAGCAGAACCATATTGCTTTGGGTTTGTGAATTTGTTAAACATAAAGACTAAACACCATTGCTATTTTTGTTACCCCGTTTTGGCATGTCTTCCTAGAAGAGGCGTGGGCCTCTCCTTTGCCGCACCTGACGAGCCCTGATGTAAGTTACAATAGGGACCTAGAGAGGGTGAGAGCCTGGTGGTCTGGAGGGATCAGGGAAGCCTTCAAGTCACGGTACAGTGTAAGGCAGACGCGGAGATTTCTAGTCGGGAGAGCCCTGAGGCCACATCTACACTACGAAGGGGAGTCTGAGCAACAGAGGAAGAGGATATATTTCTCTGGGGTGTGGGCGCTGAGGCAGACAACACATGATGTACAGCTCCTTCAGTGGTCTTAACGTCCTCTGAGATTTCTCCTGGGGGGTATTTAGTTCCAGGGTTTTGGCAGTGAAATGGGTATCTTTCTTGCCCTGGCTGGAATATCTCTTCCTGGAATATAAAAGAGGCGGGCCTTGCTGCCTTAGCCCAAGCCCTTAAGAATTCTAGTCATTAGGAAGAAATCCCCTGGCCCTTGAGCTAATCTGTGAGGAGTGTCTGATTCTGGAGAGTTCCCCAATGATGCATGCTAATTCTGAAGAGCGGCTCCTTTTCCGCAGATCCTTTAAATGGGTCTGAGTGTGGGCTGCTAGTTAACTTAGGGTGTGTACTGTTTGGTTGTTTCACTTTGCTTTAGAGGAGGGGGCACATCTGCATGTTAAGGCTGAATAATAGCGACTGCATTGAGCAGTTGAAAGAGTATCCCAGAAGCTGTATTCGTGCTGGGCTACTGTACAAGAGTGGGAATGAGGCGTCATCTGATTGAGTGCCACAGTGTGGTATGAATTTTATCAGTGAGTTTAGGAGAGGCAGAAAGCTTTGAGAATTCCTGATACCCAATAAACTATATCTCCAGTGGATCCTTTAAATACCTGAACATGTAATCTCTAAAGTACTCCCTCTCCACTCTCTCCAGAACCTCAACTTTTTAACCCGTCACCCACTAGGACTTGGCTTTGTTTGGACTACCCTCTGTAATTTGGGGCTCCGGGAACCTGAGCAGCCTGGAAAGCCAAAGTGAACAGGTGTCACAATCTTAGTCCTCCCTCTGAGGTGCTAAGCTCCAAAGATGGGTTAGGGAGGTTTCGAGTTGCTGGGATGTGTTGCGGGTGTGTGCGTCAGTCTTTGCTACGGCATCTATGCTTCTCCCTTCCAAAGCTGACTTTGATGGTCCCTGGCACACTTATGGGGTGCAGAGTTTGGAACTTGAAGGATAAATCCATGTCAGGACAAAGGGAAAAGGGAACAAATATTTATTAAGCATCAGCTGCGAGTCAGGCTTGCTTGGTGTTTTTTATGTTAGCTCATTTAATATTTGGTAGGTAGCCTGCCACGTGGGTAGCCCTCTCCTGTGAGCCTATTTTCAGAGAGAACACTAAAGCTTTGATCTAGACTCTGCCTAAGGGATTTCATCGTGGGTGCCTCTGCCAGGGGATCCTCTTCATGCCACACAGGTGTAGAAGTTGTGGACCAAGGTCTGCGTTGGAGAAATGCCCAAGTGGGGCTCGGGGGCGGACACGAGAAGACTCACATCTGCCGCCTCCAGTTGGCAAAGATGCAGCAGTGGCTGGGGTAGGTGAGGCTGGCCTCCACGAGTGTGACAAAAGCTTCCAGACTGGGGAGCTTTTTTAAGTTGTGAGTTGACTTGGCCCGCAGCTTCTTAAGATTTCCTAAGCCATAGCTGGGCAGGGAATGGATCCTCGTTCTTGAAATATCTCTGTAAGGAGAAAAGGTAAACATAACCTGATTACTATGGACCTAACATTTTCTGCTCTGTTAGCCGTCAACATAGCAGCTACAGTAGTAATATTTTTACCGGGGTGAGGAGGGAGACTCCAATTCATCCAGCACGCCTTGGTCAGATTAATATTTGGCTAAAGGGACATTTGGCCCTTATATTTGTGGTAGGAGGAGATAGATAACATGCCACTCTGTATCCTGGACGTACTTGCATCCTGGCTGATCTGGGGCTTAAATGTATCTCTTTTCCCCTTCCACAGTCTATCTATAGAATAGATACCCACGAATTTGCATAGGACCAAGGAAGTGAGATCATTTCCTCCTCACCATAAAACTAGATGTAAAAATATATCCAGTGAGCTGGGGTGGCATCTGTGGCCATATTTCAGCAAAGGATGCAAAGAGAACATACCATAAGGGGAAAAGGTATCTGGTGGGCAACAGAGGTACCCTCAGCACAAAGTCAAAGTGGCAATAGAGAGTGGTGGTGGTGCGCGTGGCATCCACAGCCAGACTTGCCTGCTCGTGTACCCTGCCCCTCTATCTATTAGACTGGTGACCTTGGTCAAGTTATCTCATTTCTCCATGTGTCAGTTTCCTCGGCTATAAAACAGGAATGATAATCATACCTACCTCAGAGGGTTGTTGTGAGAATTAAATGAGCTAAAGTTCATAGAGAACTTCCTGACCAACAGACAGCACTTGATGACTGGCCGCTGTTATCAGAAAACATCTCACACACACACACACACACGCAGTTGTTCTTGCTTTGTCGGAGAGCCTCTGCCTTGGTGAACCAGGAGGTCTATATGGAAACCAGTGTAAATGGTCATTTTAACCAGGTCCCTGTCACTGGAGGGTTCCAGAGTCCCATCCTTTCTGGCAGCAACACCAGTAACATGGGCCATTTTCTGGCAGCACCGTTGGCAGCTGAAACCCTCAAAACAACCTGACCAGTGGGGTGGGAGTGAAGAGATTTAAATGGCATCGGCTTAGACCTGTTGGGCCCAGAAAGTTGGCCATAAATGAGTACTTCTGATGGGAGTGGTAGCAAGTGATGACCAGGATGGATTCATTTCAAGCATCTTGGATATACTCGGTGAAGGAGAATCTTCTAATGTCTGCATTTCCTGTAAGTCAAAGCAGTGGGCACTAGGAGCAATGAAACTCGGGGGTGTGAATATATATCTGCTCCCCCGTATGTTCTCCCAGTCTGGTGAAAATTACTTTCTCAAAGCCTGGTTTTCATTGTGCCATTCATTCTCTTGCTCAAAAGTTTATAATGCTTCCTGTTGTTCAATGAAACCTACTCGTAGCTGCTGCCTTATTGTCACTTCCCTTTCCCAATCAAACTTCTTATACTAGTTGTCCATACTTGACGTCACCATTTCCTCATTTCGTAATCCAACTCAGTTTCTTCCCAGTCCCTAGAGAAACAATACACACTAAGGTAGCTATGATGACCAGCACATCACAGCCAGCGCTTTGTACTTCATTAGAAGTTCTAACCTTAGTTCTTCATTGGAAGTTGCTCTTAGTTCTAACCTTCTTGATTTCTCAATTACATTTCACCCGTAAAACACTCCTCCTTCCTGAGACAGTCTTTTTCTTGGCATCACATTCTTTTCAATTTCTTCTGACATCTACTTTGACTTATTTCTGATTTTTTCTTTTTCCTTTATCTATCGGAGTTCCTCTAAGCTCAGGCCCCTTTCTGACTGTACATAATCTTCCCAGGTGATCTCACCCACTTCCTTGGTTTCAGATACCAGGTATATGCTGATGGCTTCCCAATGTATATCCCAGTTCAGATACTACTTCTGAACTCCAAGCCCAGATAATCCACTGTCCATCAGATCCCACTCTTTTGATCACTTGCAAATATCAAAACTGAATTCACCATCTTCCTTGTAAATATGTTCGTCCTTTTGCTTTTCTTATCTTAGCAAATGATTCCTCCATCTCCCCCTGTCGTTCAGGATAGAAGCCTGGGAGTCATCCTTCACCCCTCCCCCTCCCTCCCTCGGACTCAGTTTTCTTCTTCTCACAAGCCTAACTTCTACATTTGTTACAAATCGGTCCACTTTTTTTGCCACAGCTTTAGTCTAAGTCACCATAATCTCTGCCTAGAGAGAAAGGCAACAGTCTCATAACTGTTCTTCTCATGACCATTGTATTAAGGTTCTTCAGAGAAACAGAACCACTAGGATATATAGAGATATATAAGAGGAGATTTATTACGGAATTTGGCTCATGTGATTTTGGAGGCCGACAAGTCTCATGATATGCCATCTACAAGCTGGAGAACCAGGAAAGTTTGTGGTATAATTCAGTCAGAGACAAAGACCTGAGAACCAGGACAGCCACTGGTTTAAGTCTCAGAGTCTGAAGGCCCAAGAACCAGGACCCCTGACGCACAAGACCAGGAGAAGATGGATGTTCCAGCTCAGGAAGAAAAGAAGCACATTTGCCCTTCCTCTGCCTTTTTGTTCTATTAGGGCCCTCAACTGGTTAGATGATGCCCACCCACACGGGGAGGATGAATCTTCATTACTCAGTCTATTGATTCCAATGCTAATCTCTTCTGAAAACACTCTCATAGGCACACTCAGAAATAATATTTACCAGCTATCTGGGCATCCCATGGCCCAGTCAACTTGACACATAAAATTAATCATCGTGGCCATCTAGCTCTCTCTCTAACGCAATCTTTACACTGCAGGTTGGGTGATATTTTAAAAATGCCAATTAATTGTGACTTCCTGCCTATAACCAGTCAGTTGTTCCCCATTACACTTCCAATGAAGTACAAAGCATTGGACATGATGTGCTGGTCTTGCCTCACTTCTCTCATATCCGTTCTGTGCCCTTTTCTGTGTTCTGCTCTGTATTGCAGGAGAGGTGGCCTCCAAGGGTTCCATTTCCCAGGTACCACCTTGTCAATCAGCTTTCAGTTGGGTTCAGCAGATGGCACTGGTGGGACTGGAGGGTGGGTGGAAGGGTGAACTTAGGCATTTCTCATTCCTTCTTTACCTAGGCAGCAGCTCCTCTGTGATTGCAGCTGTCATCAAACAGATCTGCTGAGGATCCAGCAGCTACCAGTCGTCCCAGTTCCCACATCCTCACTGGGCCCTTAAGTCCTAGGACTAGTAGCGATAATCTCAGGACTGCTAAAGCCCTGCTTGATATTTAGACAAATTTACATGATCAGAGTTAAGGATTACCATTTATGTACAACCTATGTAAATTTTACTTAGTTGCCCTCCTTGTTAGATGCCAAATAGATCAAATTTGTCAATGCTATTCAAATACTTCAGTGTGCTTGCTGATTTTTTCGCTTGCTTGTTCTATCACTCCTGAGAAAAGTACACTAAAATCTCCGACTATGATTTTGGATTGGTATACTACTACTTCAAGTTTTGTCAATTTTTGCTTTACATATTTTTGAGGATAATTTTTTAGGTACATATAAATATAGAATTTTTGCATCTTCCTGGTGACTTTCTTTATATCTAGTCTTTGTCTCCTGACTCTTTGGACATTTCTTCTTTGCTGGTTCCTTCCTGAACTCCAACTTTTCGACCCATGGGCTCAGAGCCTAGCCTTCTTTCCTCCATTTTCACTTAGCCTGTAGGTGAACTCCTCTAGTCTTATGACTTAGACACCATTTATATGCTGATGTCCCCTCCCCCCTCCCAATTTTTATCTTGAGGCTGCTTTTCTCTCCTAACTCCGGACTCATATTTCAGCTACCTCCTTATAATCTCTACTTGGATGTCGAATAAGAAGGTGAAGCTTTAGGCATTAAAAATTGAGCTCCCGATATCTCCCCAAACCTGCTCTACTTACAGCCTTTCCAGTTGTTCCTGCAAAAACTTGGAAGTCATCCTTGACTCCTCTTTCTCTCACACCCCACATGCAAACCCTCAGCAAAATAACTTGGCTTTACCTTCCACATAGATCTGGAATTTAACTACTGCTCACAACAGTCATTGCCATCACCATGAGGTAGAAGTTCTCGGTGTTCCAAGGTCTCTTTTCTAGTTCTTGCCTACGTATTCTAATTCTTCAGAGCTGGGGTCCCTGGAGATAAGTGTCTGATCCATGAACCTGTGTCCTTGTGAGGAGTCTTCGCTCTCTGCTGCTGAAAGATCCAGGTGTCCTGTCCTGTTCTCCACTTAGCCTTTCCAGTGTTGCAGAGCTTCTCAACTGTATTCTCTGCCCTAAAATAACCTTTCTAGTTTCTCTCTTCAGGCAATTAGCTCCTCTGACCAGTTCTGCTATTGATACTCTGTTCCCGGAGATGAAGTTCTTGTTTTGCCTGGTCTATGGGGTCGTCTTTTTCCCCTCATATATGGAAGGGAGCAAAGATTGCCTGTTTTGTCTAAAGCAGTTCAAGGCTTCCTCCAAGGAATGAGGTGAAGGTATAAACAAAGTGCTTCAGGAATAATTTAAACCAGGGCAATCATTTATTACCTGCCGTCAACATTTTTCATATTTCTAAAATCAAGTGATACAAAACAGACTATCCTTTCTTAGTTATGCCTTCCCCCCTTGATTTTAAAATATACAAAAATCACAGTAATTGAGTATTTCCAAAAATAAACAGATTTTTGTATTCTGTGCAGTGCCATGCTATTCTCTCATTGACTCTGTAGTCGATTAAAGATGACTGTAAATTCTTTATACTCTTCCATAGAGGGTCTGTTTGCCCTTCCCTTGAATCCAGGCTGAACTGTGATGTCTCTGGCCTATAGCAGAGTATGATGAAAGTGTTGCTGTACCAGTTCTGGACCTTGCCTTTCAGAGCACTGATAGCTTCTAAATTGGTCTTATAGAGCCCTAAGCTGTAGTGAAAGAACTCTGATGCCCTGAGAGTGCCATGCTGGAAAAAGTCTAAGCCATGCACAGAGGGTTCTGGAGGACGAGGTGCCGTGTGTGTGTGTGTGTGTGTGTGTGTGTCTCTGTGTGTGTGTGTGTGTGTCTGTAGAGAGGTACCAAGGAGGACAGATGCACCAGATATATGGGTGAAGGGTACAACTTGGAGTAGACCCCCCGGACCCAGCCACCTGAACCGACATCACATGGATCAGAGACAAGCCACCCAAACTTCTAAAACATAAAACTGTGGGGAAAATGGAATGATTGTTTTAAGGCACTGAGTTTAAGGATAGCTTTTATGCAGAAATAGAGTACCCAAACAGACTTGCATTGACATCTCTGAGATTCTGTCATCCCCATCATTTTTAACAGCTGTAGATGTATTTTTCCTTGAATGCCATTAAGAGTGCAGTAGCACTATAGTCTGTATACTTTCTGCCTCTCTCACGTACCGTCTTTTGCTTTATATACTAGCTGTTTGTATTTGCATTTTCTCTCTCCTGGAGGGCAGAGGGCTCCTTGCATTCTCAGCAGTGCCTTTCACATAGTAAGCACCCAGAAAATTGTTGCTTTGTTCAAAGATAGGCTGGGGAATGGCACTGATGGAGGATTGGGAAAGGAACTAGATAGATCACCCCAGCCAGCTGTGATGTCTTCTGACCTCTAGCACTTACAGAGACTCTAGTACCTTGTATTATCTCTTCTGCTGTTTCATACTATTCAGCTTTTCATGTATATTGGTTTTGTTTCCTCAGCCAGGTTTCAGATGCTCTGAGAGCAGGGATTACTAAGATACTTTTGTGTTCTACACGGTATTAATATTTGGCACAGAGCTGGGTTCGTGAAATCTACTCAGTGGATACTTGTCTGATTAGCAGAGATGCCTCAGCATCATAAAAAAAAAATGAGAAGTTGAAGCAAGTCTCACAGAAGAGCAGTTCTAAAGGGAGAAAGATGCAAGGCAGATTGAGGAAATCTGGATTTAAAGGGGGCTCAGCAAAACGGTGCTTCTGCAGCAGGCAATTATATGTGACTGAGAGTATCAAAGGAATCAAGGAAGAGAGCATCCTTGTGCAAAGTTTACAAGGAGATAGACACAGATTGAAGACGAAATAGACTAATGTGTGTGTGGGTTGACCTGCGTGCAATCCAGTGACTAGGTGTTGGATGGGGAAGCCTGCTCGGGAAGCGTTGGTGCCTCTCTGTCTGCTGAGTGTTCTGGAGTTAGCTTGTATTTCGGCTTCCTCCTCATTACAGCTCCAAAACATGTGAGCTGCTGTCTTTTTCACTAGGTGGCTTCGCTTCTGGGGGACTATGGCGTCTTGTCAGTGTCCTGGGATCCCGAGCGTCCGCTGGTGGATGTTGAAAGGAGGGAGTGGTTGGTAGGAGAGAGATGCAGAGTCACTTAGAGTTTGGTAAAGCACAAGTCTTTAGCAGAAGTGGTTCCTGGGTGATAGGGAAATAAAAGTGTTTGTAGAAGTGTTTACTTCAAGCTTACTGCATACTTGCTGGGGTGAGCAAACATGGAAACTATCATAAGGCTTCCATATTTTGGACTGGCAGAAAAATGTTTCTCTGGTATCTCCACGGATTAAGAAAAGTCCATAGACATTTATATCAGCAGGGGAAGGGGTAATCATGGGCTGGTGTTTTTAATCCTTGTCTTTCAGGCTGGTCTCATGCCGGCAGCCTTTCTTTTTAAGGTGCCACTTTGGTTAACATTTCAGCACATGCTACATTCTGGCTGGTTTTGAAACGTAGTACCAAAGGAGACTCATAAGACAATGGCTGAAGAGATTTAGTAATCCTGAACTGTTTCAACATTGTTAGGGTTCTTGATTTTGAGATACAAAGTAGAAAGGGAAACAGCAGTCAGTAATAAGACACTGAGTCAGGAGAGTTAAACTGTGCTCTGTGCCCCATTTAATAAAGTGTGTTATAGCCAGTGCCACAAATTTGATTTGAACAATTTCTACTTTTCCCAGCAAAGATATTGTTACAGGTCAATCATTTCCATAAGTGAGAGCACATTTCTGGTGTATGCTACACTGACAAATGGCTAGAAGACCTCTCTTTTATGATCCCAGGCGGAATAAAAAGGCAATTTGCTTATCTATAGGACTGTGCGTACACTGGTAATGGAAGAGAATCATTCTTATACAAATACCTCAGTGTTTGAATCTGAACTATCAAATGAATCTGAGCTATAGCCACATCAATTTGATAAACCATCAGAATATGATTGTACCGGCTCCAGACTGCAAAGGCAATGCATTAAATTTTCCCCACAGGAAATGGTTTCCCAAGGAAACAGTTGCTTGATTGCTAAAAAAAAAAAAAAAAAAAGAAGGAAGGAAGAAAAAGAAAACTTAAGTGAGTTCAGAATATCTCGTGAAAACTCAGATGGCTACTGATGTTCAAGGTCAAGACTCATGAGGGGGAAGTCAGGATGCTAGACTGCTCCTCGGAAGCTCAATGGAGATTGTCTGTGTGCCCCTAGCTTTCTCTGCATCTATTTCTCTTTGCAGTGGAACATCTTATCCTTGCACCCTCAGGTGTTCAGAGGCTCCCTGTTTTGCACTCAACTAAAATTTTTGCCTTCAGGAAAGGAGTTATGTTTGGTTTGAGTGCCCTCCCCTTAACTCTTTTAGAATCCCTTGCATATATCTCCTGGGGACAAAACACTGAGCCTGTTGGGGAGGGAGATTTCACCACAGTTAGCTCTTGGAGGAGATATTCTGGAGACCCGGCCAAGCTTCCCCATTCCCAGCACTGGTTCTAGGGCAGTGATTCTCAGTGTGCTTTCTGTACCAGCAACGTCAGCTTCACCTGCAAAGTTGTTAGAGGTGCAGGTTCTCAGGCCCACCCCTGACCTGCTGAATCAAAAATTCTGGGGGTGGGGATCAGCCATCTAGGGTTTTACAAGCGTGCCGGGTGATTCTGATGCAAGGTCAAATTTAGAACCATGGCTTGAGGGCAGCTGAGGACCGCTCACAGCGTAGGTGGCCCGTAGCCGAGTTCTGCTCTGGATTTGCCCTCGCCTGACTCACCCGAGACTTGGCTCTTCCTCAGGGCCAGCCTGTACCCAGTGACTGTTGATGAAAAGGCCTGGCCCCTTACCTTCAGTCAATTTTGAAGGGGCATTTTTTTTTTTTTTTTTTTTTTTTTTTTTTTGCGGTATGCGGGCCTCTCACTGTTGTGGCCTCTCCCGTTGCGGAGCACAGGCTCCGGACGCGCAGGCTCAGCGGCCATGGCTCACGGGCCCATCCGCTCCGCGGCATGTGGGATCTTCCCGGACCGGGGCAGGGACCGGTGTCCCCTGCATTGGCAGGCGGACTCTCAACCACTGCGCCACCAGGGAAGCCCTTGAAGGGGCATCTTAATGCCAGAGCTCCCCATAGGATCAGCGGAAGCTTCTGTTGCAAATGCATTGTAATTCAACTTCCCTGTTAGCCTGCTTCTGCGTCCATCAAGCACTCCCCACAGACTCCAAGAGCGCTCTCCAGTAAACCTTTTGCATGCAAATATCAACATCACAGTCTGGTTTTCTGGGAGGGGAATCTGACCCGAGCCACCGTCACAGCCCTAACCTGAGCCGCATCTACTGTGGGCTGAGTGGTCTGCACACACTCCTTCTGCAACCCGTGAACCCACAGCACCAGCATGGGCTGGTCCTCTGCACACGCTAAACAAGCAGCTCTCAGGCCAGGGTTTCGCGGGGGTTGGCGCATCAGGTTTGCAGAAGTAGGGGATGGGATAGGCCCTAGAGTCCCAGGTTAGCAGCCAGAGAGGCTGGTAAGACATCTGCGGACTAACCTGAAAGCCCCAGAAAAGGAGGCTTGTTGTTAAGCTGATCAACCCACTTGCCCCTAAGGGGAGGAGAAGGAGACCAGCAGTTACAGGCTGGGCTTTCGGCCAGGACATTGCACGTATGTCCTCATGCATTGAAATGAAAAGATGTAGGAATGTATTATCACTCTCTACCTTTTTAAGTCATGGCAAGTGCTTCGTAATTCCTTTGGATTTTCTATCCATTTTATTCACTGTTTCTGTGGTAAAAGGGTGGAAAGTGGACCTGTAACTCGAGGACCCTGCAGAACTGCTGGGGATGACGGCATCCCTTCCTGCCGGCATTCGTGGCAGGGCTGGCTGTGGATTCATGTTTGTGTTTTCCACTGGACACTGATCAGACACACCGCCCAGTGCCTCAGCCTGGGACCTGCTTGTCAACTGCAGGGGGCGTTCTTCTATGCTGTGTGTGTGTGTGTGTGTGTGTGTGTGTGTGTCACTTACTGGTGTTCTTGGGCTCAGGGGTCTGGTGTTTGTAGTTATCTTCCCCCCTATTTTAGTTCACAGGTAATTTTAGGGGCCCTTTTAGATGTTTGATTGGACATGTTTATGTACTTTTGGTGACATGGTATGTTGGGACTACATGGGGTGTAAGGCAAGACACCTAGTTGCTGGTTTAAGCTCTGCCACTTAACGGCAGCGGTGTGATCGATAGCAGGTCACTTCGCATTTCTGTCTCTGGTTTCCTCAGCTGGGTAATGAGCTAGGTGGGGATCCTGTCCAGCTTGAGTGTTCTCAGTAGCAGACAGTGGTTAAGGTGCTGTGATTTTATAGTGTACCTGGTACAGGTCACATATGAAGACCTACCCCATCACAGGTATGTTCTTACGTAACAGATAGAGGGGCCTGTTTAGGCACATTCAAAACCCTCAGGACTGTTAGCTAAGTGAAATTGACACACTGCTATTCTGCTGGTCAAAGGCATCAAAAGCACTTTCTCTAAGTCTGTCTGTCTCCCAGGTACTCTAAGAATAAGAAACATTGACTAAGCGTTACAAGTTCTGAAGACTCTGTATATTGGAACTCAGGGACTCTATGCCTGGCGCTTCCCGTTTGTTACACCCGTGTCCTACTTGGTGCCTCATAGGGCACATCGTGACCTGATATTATTAAGTTGCATATTTAGTTCTATTGTCTGACTCCCCCTTATGAGAATGTAAGCTTTCTGTGAGGAAAAACTTTTGTTCCTTGCACTATATACAGTGCATAGCACATGGCTGGTGCTTAAGATCTATCTGAGTGAATCAATGAGTGAATATAAAAATATAAATATGTATATATACACACATATATAATATTATTAAGCTTCAAACAGTATTAGGAAATAGGTATTATTGTTTCTGCCGTTTGTTTGTTTCTGCCCTTTTTTAGGTGAGGAAACCGAGGTTTAGAGAGGTGAAAGAACTGGTTTTAAACTTCGGTAGTCTGCTCTGGCATCTGTGCTTTAATCATGTGGGCACTCCCTTCGTTTGTACATATTGCCTATCTGAAACCACGCATTCTGGAATAATCTTTGAACTTCTTCAAAGAGACAGAGTCCCATATAAGGTCACAACATATCCTTTATCATCAGTAATAACCATTTATGGAGTTCCTGCGCCACCATACAGGATCTCATTCCAGAGATGCCTGGGTTCCAGCCTGAAGGAGAATACAGTCGCCCCTTGGTGTCTGTTGGGGATTGGTTCCAGGACCCACCACAGATACCAGAATCCACGGATGCCCAAGTTTCATAGCCCTGTCCTCCTTATCCATGATTCCACATCGAGGATTCAACCAACCACAGATAGTATATATTTATTGAAAAATATCCACATGTAAGTGGACTCAGTTCAAACCTGTGTTGTTCAAGGGTCAACTGGATAAGCTCTTTGGTGAAAATGAAGTGATGTTGATAGATGGTACGTAGATAGGTAGATAATATATATACTGACTGCCAAGTAAGAGGTGCTGGCTAGTGGCTCCCAAATGCCCCAGCTGGCCTTAGGCAGGCTATGTGAGGATCATCTAACAAACCTTTACGTCTAGTCACATGTTTATCTATTTCTTTGCTCACTATTTCTTCTTGGATCTGACTCCTTCCTTCCAGATTCCTTTCTTATTCCTACAGTACATTTGACAGTAGATGTAGTGGGTCTTGCTTGAGAGCCTAGGAAAACACACTTTTAAAAAGCTCTTGCAGATTTGGGCCCCTGCAGCCATGAAGACTGTGTGAATCACAGAAGGAGGCATTCACTGTTGGCTGAGATTGTCAGGGAAGAGGTGGGTGACCCTTGTGGAAGGGCAGGGGCTGATGAGAAGAGAATAGGGGAAAGTCACTCTTGGGGGGAGAAATGGAGATGAGGAAGCAGTAATAGGAGGAGAGGTGCTGATGCAAGGCTGAGAGGCACTGGATACATCCCAAGAGATCTGGAATCGAGACAAAGAGGATCCAGGCATAAATGTATGTGTATATCTCACTGGTTTGAGGGAAACTCCTGGACACTGAGAGTGAGGAAGGAGAGATGTGCTTTCCCTTTCAGGGAAGAGATGTATAGCAGAGTGGTTAAGAGTGTACTATGAGTTAGACCAGTTTGGTGTGGAATCTGTGCTCTAAGATTTCTGTGACCTTGGATGAATTGACCCCTCCAGGGAAGCCCGTTTTTTCTTCTCTAAAATGGGACTAATAGCTCCCACCACAGAGGTTATTGTAAGGATTAAATTAGAAAATTCATCTTAAGTTTTTAAAACACTGGCTGGGACTTGGTAAGTGCTCATTAAATGTTAGTTGTTGTTGTTACTCTTGCTACTTTACTGAAATTTAGAATGTGGATCAGCCCTAAATTGTCCTATAAATCTTTGCAGATGACACAAATAAAATTTGATCTTAATTGCCAGCCCTGGGTCATAAGCTTCCCTGAATTGGAGAAAGTTGACTTCTAAAACGTAAGATGCTGATCTTTTGCACACGGAAGTGGGGGAAGCTACTCACAGAATGACTGGTCCAGAGGCTCCCTGGAAAACATCATTAGGCAATTCTTCCAAATTATTGTTATCACTTAGATTCCTGGGGATGGAGTTGAGGGAAGAAGAAGGGAAACACAAAGCCATGTAAACATTACTGTTGTAAGAGCCATTTCCCTCTAAATGACCTGGAAGAATAGTCAGGGCTACTTACAGCTCATCTAGTTGGGTTCCATTGAATGCACAGTTGTGTATTTCTTGAATCCCATTCTTACTCAGCCATCTGAAATAAAAGACCCATTAAAAAACCAATACTGTCGGATGCAAACAATACATGGGTTTCATAATTGGAAGCACTGGGGCAGGGTCAGACAGCACAGGTCAGTGGCATAAATAAAATACCACCCTTAAAGCTTGGGGTTGGGGTGGAAGGGAGACTGATTTATCACTGTATAACCTTTTGTAACATCGGAAGTTTGCATTATGCGCATGTATTATTCAGAGAAATAAATGAAATTTAATTTTGAGAAGGCACACTTAGGCATAGCAGCCTGGATCCCAGAAAGTCTTTGCACATATCAGTTGTGTGCAGAGACAATGCCATGGAGAGAGCAGACAAAGATCTGTCCTGTCCTGAAGGACAGAAATCATACAGTTATCGAGCAAGTGTTTATAAGAGAAGTTGTATCACCTTTCTGTATGGCCTTAAGCCTCTCACTCAGGCTCATTCACAGCAGCAGGCCTGGCTGTCATCAAAAAGTGATCTAATTAAGCTGTCAGACAACTGCACATCTCCCGTGACCTACAGGGACTTGGTTATTGGTGGTTTGTGGAGGTGGCTCTGGGTTAAGCCAGAAAGGAAGAGAAATCAGTGATAGAGACTGTGGGTCGTGGCGGGGTGAGGTTGTGTGAGTGGGCGCGGGGGGGAGGCTCTGGGAGAGGGGGGGCTGGATGTGGAACAGTCATCCTGATTGTGCCAAGAAGGTCAGTGAGCAGGTTTGCCTGGACAGGGGAGCTCAAGGACACCTTGGGCTGACAGCTCTGCATTGCTGTGCCCCTAGATGGATGAAATCCAAGGTCGGGAGAGCTCAGCCTGAAGAGCCTCTGATCCGTTGCTCTTGATTTGCTGTCAGGTCCTTTCCCTTGTCAGGCTCAGTAGGTGTACAAATAACACTGTTCCAAAAGCTGACCCAGAGAAGTTTCCGTGTGTTCAGGACATCGATGGTTTCCGGTGCTGCAGTGGGTAGCTCAACACACTTAAAATCACAGGAGGACAACCGCGTGTGTTTTTCTTCCTCTGGAAAGCCAGTTAGCTGAAAATCCACACAGGAGTAATGCAAGTCTTTCAAAACATTAGCAACCAATTGGTGGCTTCCGATGGCCAAGAAGTGTCTGTGCATCCCAAGTCCTGCCTGCCCTACGCCTACCCAAGTGTCCCCAGCACATCCAGCCTCCGGACTGATTTGTCAGCCTATTCCTGGGGGGGTGACAGTTGCTGGAGCAGCTGCCCGTAACCTGTGGGAGGTGGATCCTGGGGGTTTTGGATCAAAGGGGTCAGCAAACTTTTTCTGTAGGAGGCCCAATAATAAATTTTAGGTTTTGTGGGGTTAAGAAGCAAAATGAGAATATTATTGTTACATAGGTAATTTATATAGGTACTTATAAAACAATTGCCATGAAATCTTTATTGACCAAACTTAAAGTATAATAGTAATAATTGAGCACAATTTTTTTTTGTAGTATAGGTCTACTATTGAAACCTATACTACATACCTACATACCGCGGCATGTAGGATCTTCCCGGACCAGGGCTCGAACCTGTGTCCCCTGCATTGGCAGGCGGATTCTTAACCACTGCACCACCAGGGAAGTCCCTAGAGCAACATTTAAAGAAGCACAAGCATCCAGGTACAACTGATTACGTTTATCACTAATCTCCTCCCTCCATTATGTAGCCAAGGAGTCCTTTTGCTGCAACACACCAGGCCGGTATTACTCAGGTACTCACTATTTTCCAAAAGTTCCTTTTTAGCTTTTTTTTTTTTTTTTTTAAACCTCCTTGGCCTTGAAGATTCTGTTTCCTCTGCTCGTCCTTTGCCAATGCTGTGGCTAAATCCCACTCGTCTTTTAATGGCCATCTTCGACCCAACATCCTTTCTCAGCCACCTTCCTTCCCTCATTTAACTCTTCCTTCAAGCCTCGCGTCAAATCACATTATACCTTCTTTATGCTTAGAACAATTGCTTTTATTTTGCACATATTTCATGCTGCTTTTTTCCTTTGCTTTCCCTTTCTCTCATACTTCTCACACCCCATCAACTCTTTCCAACACATACACACACAGAGATTCCAAATATCATGAGCATATTAAGTGAGAGGATTAGGTATTACCTACAATTTTGTCCTACTACTATGTACTCTGAGTACAGGCCTTTGATTTTATTTTTTTCCTTCATACATCCTATTTCTCTGCTAATCTCTTTCAAACCTTTTCTGTTGTTCTCTGTAATAAATTTACATCAAATATTGTGCTTAGCTTTATTCTGCAATATGTTCTCATCTCTGCCCCTCCCACCACCTTGCTCCTTTTTTTTGTTATTTTGGTACAGATGGGTCTCTAAATCGTATTATTGTTTTGAGAAAGGCTAAAATTCTTTCTGGACTAGAACTTACCTTTTGTACATATCAGCATATTGAAACACATGTATATTTTTAAAAAAACACAACATGTGTGAAATGTAAAGAGAAAATACTTTTCTTACAGATGTAATTGCAATTACCAGTTCCCCAAATGTCATTCTATGCATCTAACTTCCATGGATCCCACAAACACTTGGGTAACCCCTAGTGCCCTATTTCTTGGCCATCTCGGGAAGCACGCAAACTACCACGCAGGCTACTGGCACAAACAATTAGAAGGTAGTCCGTTAATAATGCAGAATGCACTTAAAAACTTTCCCAAAAGTCAGAGAGATTAACTCAAGGTCATTAAAAAACGTGATTGTTTCAAGAAAATGAGAAGTCATCTTATATGCTCAGCGTGGGGCTGAACAGAAGCTGCTTGGCATGGTTATGAGGGAATATCCATGTCTTCTTGATTCAGACTCCTTCTTGGTCTTTTTCTTTGGGCAACAAAAGCCTTGCCAGGCAATAACTAGCTTTATTGATGCGTGAGTTGTTCTGGCCCTCAGAACAGATGTTGCATCACAGGAGACCATCATTCAAAGAGCAATTTTAAATACTTGAATTGCACCACAGAATCATAAATTATTAACATGTCTCCATGTTGTGATTTGGAAATGTAAAGATGGGAAATGAGAGAAAAACACAGAACCAGAGAGAAACTGGAAAGGTGAAATGCCAAAGTTACCCAAACAAAAAAAAGGAGCATACCATTATGAGAAAGAAATCATTACATGAAAAACCAAATGTTCCTCCATTGGAGTTTTTTCCTTTACTTACAGAATCATACTTTCAAAGCTTAGCCCCATGAAAGAATTTCTTTCAACTGTGTGGATGTTTATATTATCTTGAATATCTCTAGAAGAAAGTACAGACAAATTAGGTATTTATGTCAGCTCCACTCCATGTCACCTCCCCACAAGCAGTCTACTTGGCATGGTGTAGTCTTTAGCTGAGGTAATGTTGGAATAGCTGTTGTTCTGAAGGTTGATGAGCTCAATGTTTGGGAAGTGAATGGCATCTCATTTACCTTTAGTATATCAGTTCTTCTTAACAGTGGAATTGCAGACATGCAGCCTCTTCCCTCTCTGAAAGTCTTCTTAGCTAATTCAACTGTGCTGAGGTTCTAACAGACTCATTTGTTACCCTTGCCTCCACAGTTGGTACCTGATCAATAGGACAAAGTCACTTAAGCTGACCTTTCATCTCCAGACCAAACTTCTCCATCCACCTTACTTGGGCCTTCATCTTCCTCCATCTCAATCCCCTTCTCAAAGCTAGTTTCCTTCCTCTGTTCTCCTTGGGTCACAGAAATTTTTATCATTGGTTTTTCTCCTCCTGACTGAAAGGATGAAGAAAGTCTCGGTTTTCTGTTTGTACCCCTCATCCTCTGAAGCTTCCCTGTTGGGTCTGATCTAACATGTAAATGTAAAAAGAGTAAATGGCTTGGAACAATTTGAGAAATGGGGGATATTCTCTAGTTTTCCCTCTCCCTCCCTCTCTCCTTCCTTCCTCAGCTCATTGCATCTCTTCCCTACCTCTTCCTTTTGGCTCTGTCCAGATTCCTACAATTTCACTATGGAAAATAAACTTGCTATTATACATTGCCTTTTCTCTTGCTCTTTCAAAAGACATCGTCATTAACACTTCACTGTGAGTTTGTCAGGTGGTTTCTTTATGCTTAGGGCAGCATGGGAATTCTGGAGGGAAGAGGAGATGATGGTGGAAGACAAAGGGGGTTACAGGAGGGAGGTATGTAAGGTACTAAATAGTGAAGAAAGGGGAGACTTCCTGATTTGCTACAAGCTGGCTCTGTTGACAACTGTCTTACTGAGGAGCCTGCTGACTTTCTCCAAACTGAGATTAGCTGGCCTTAAGGTAAAACCGAGGACACTTGCTGGTTGCCTTCCTACCTCTGCTCACCCAGAGCAACATCTTTGGAGGATGTAGACTACACAGTGCATATTACAGGCCCAGAGGCTGTTGGGCAGGACAGCTATCGAGTAAAGAGTTGGTAACCACTCTTCAAACTTACAGTAACACCTTTTGGAGAGATTGAATCTTGTGAACAGCTGGCAAGTGCTTAATACCTGTGTTGGATATTAACCTAGAAAGAGACAAACTGAGAGTGAGTGAAAAACGAAGCTGGTTATTTTAACAATTGCTAGAGTCTAAGCTTTCCAAATTCAAAATATCAATTTTGAGCTTTCAGAAAAACCTACCAGAAAATCCCGTAATACACTTGAATCATGCTAATGTTTTCTATTTTAAGACTCTAACCAGGATATAGGAAGCTACTGATACCTTAGAGAAAGGAAACTTACACTTCAGGCACAAAGATCTGCTAGTATACCACAAGGCATACCTTTTTTTTTTTTATTAACATCTTTATTGGAGTATAATTGCTTTACAATGGTGTGTTAGTTTCTGCTTTATAACAAAGTGAATCAGCTATACATATACATATGTTCCCATATCTCTTTCCTCTTGTGTCTCCCTCCCTCCCACCCTCCCTGTCCCACCCCTCTAGGTGGTCACAAAGCTGATCTCCCTGTGCTATATGGCTGCTTCCCACTAGCTATCTATTTTACGTTTGGTAGTGTATATATGTCCATGCCACTCTCTCACTTTGTCACAGCTTACCCTTCCCCCTCCCCATATCCTCAAGTCTATTCTCTAGTAGGTCTCTGTGTTTATCCCAGTCTTGCCCCTAGGTTCTTCATGACCTTTTTTTTTTTCTTACATTCCATATATATGTGTTAGCATATGGTATTTGTTTTCCTTTCTGACTTACTTTACTCTGTACGACAGACTCAAGGTCCATCCACCTCACAACAAATAACTCAATTTCATTTCTTTTTATGGCTGAGTAGTATTCCATTGTACATGTGCCACATCTTCTTTATCCATTCATCTGTCGATGGACACTTAGGTTGCTTCCATGTCCTGGCTATTGTAAATAGAGCTGCAATGAACATTTTGGTACATGACTCTTTTTGAATTATGGTTTTCTCAGGGTATATGCCCAGTAGTGGGATTGCAGGGTCATATGGTAGTTCTATTTTTAGGTTTTAAGGAACCTCCATACTGTTCTCCATAGTGGCTGAACCAATTCACATTCCCACCAGCAGTGCAAGAGTGTTCCCGTTTCTCCACACCCTCTCCAGCATTTATTGTTTCTAGATTTTTTTGATGATGCCCATTCTGACTGGTGTGAGATGATATCTCATTGTAGTTTTGATTTGCATTTCTCTAATGATTAATGATGTTGAACATTCTTTCATGTGTTTGTTGGCAGTCTGTATATCTTCTTTGGAGAAATGTCTATTTAGGTCTTCTGCCCATTTTTGGATTGGGTTGTTTGTTTTTTTGTTATTGAGCTGCATGAGCTGCTTGTAAATTTTGGAGATTAATCCTTTGTCAGTTGCTTCATTTGCAAATATTTTCTCCCATTCTGAGGGTTGTCTTTTGGTCTTGTTTATGGTTTCCTTGGCTGTGCAAAAGCTTTGAAGTTTCATTAGGTCCCATTTGTTTATTTTTGTTTTTATTTCCATTTCTCTAGGAGGTGGGTCAAAAGGATCTTGCTGTGATTTATGTCATAGAGTGTTCTACCTATGTTTTCCTCTAAGAGTTTGATAGTGTCTGGCCTTACACTTAGGTCTTTAATCCATTTTGAGCTTATTTTTGTGTGTGATGTTAGGGAGTGTTCTAATTTCATACTTTTACATGTACCTGTCCAGTTTTCGCAGCACCACTTATTGAAGGGGCTGTCTTTTCTCCACTGTATATTCTTGCCTCCTTTATCAAAGATAAGGTGACCGTATGTGCGTGGGTTTATCTCTAGCCTTTCTATCCTGTTCCGTTGATCTAGATTTCTGTTTTTGTGCCAGTACCATACTGTCTTGATTACTGTAGCTTTGTAGTATAGTCTGAAGTCAGGGAGCCTGATTCCTCCAGCTCCATTTTTCGTTCTCAAGATTGCTTTGGCTATTCGGGGTCTTTTGTGTTTCCATACAAATCGTGAAATTTTTTGTTCTAGTTCTGTGAAAAATGCCAGTGGTAATTTGGTAGGGATTTGATTAAATCTGTAGGTTGCTTTGGGTAGTAGAGTCATTTTCACAATGTTGATTCTTCCAATTCAAGACCATGGTATATCTCTCCATCTATTTGTATCATCTTTTTTTTTTTTTTTTTTTTTTTTTTTTTTTGCGGTACGCAGGCCTCTTACTGCTGTGGCCTCTCCCGTTGCGGAGCACAGGCTCCGGACGCGCAAGGCTCAGCGGCCATGGCTCACGGGCCCAGCCGCTCCGCGGCCTGTGGGATCCTCCCGGACCGGGGCCCGAACCCGCGTCCCCTGCATCGGCAGGCAGACCCTCAACCACTGCGCCACCAGGGAAGCCCCTGTATCATCTTTAATTTCTTTCATCAGTGTCTTATAATTTTCTGCATGCAGGTCTTTTGTCTCCTTAGGTAGGTTTATTCCTAGATATTTTATTCTTTTTGTTGCAGTGGTAAATGGAAGTGTTTTCTTAATTTCACTTTCAGATTTTTCATCATTAGTGTATAGGAATGCCAGAGATTTCTGTGCATTAATTTTGTATCCTGCTACTTTACCAAATTCATTGATTAGCTCTAGTAGTTTTCTGGTGGCATCTTTAGGATTCTCTATGTATAGTATCATGTCATCTGCAAACAGTGACAGCTTTACTTCTTCTCTTCTGATTAGGATTCCTTGTATTTCTTTTTCTTCTCTGATTGCTGTGGCTAAAACTTCCAAAACTATGTTGAATAAGAGTGGTGAGGGGCTTCCCTGGTGGCGCAGTGGTTGAGAGTCCGCCTGCCGATGCAGGGGACGCGGGTTCGTGCCCCGGTCCGGGAAGATCCCACATGCCGCGGAGCGGCTGGGCCCGTGAGCCATGGCCGCTGAGCCTGCGCGTCCGGAGCCTGTGCTCTGCAACGGGAGAGGCCACAGCAGTGAGAGGCCCGCGTAAAGAAAAAAAAAAAAAAAGAGTGGTGAGAGTGGGCAACCTTGTCTTGTTCCTGATCTTAGTGGAAATGGTTTCAGTTTTTCCCCATCGAGGATGATGTTGGCTGTGGGTTTGTCATATATGGCCTTTATTATGTTGAGGAAAGTTCCCTCTATGCCTACTTTCTGGAGGGTTTTTATCATAAATGGGTGTTGAATTTTGTTGAAAGCTTTCTCTGCATCTATTGAGATGATCATATGGTTTTTCTCTTTCGGTTTGTTAATATGGTGTATCACATCGATTGATTTGCATATATTGAAGAATCCTTGCATTCCTGGAATAAACCCCACTTGATCATGGTGTATGGTCCTTTTAATGTGCTGTTGGATTCTGTTTGCTAGTATTTTGTTGAGGATTTTTGCATCTATGTTCATCAGTGATATTGGCCTGTAGTTTTCTTTCTTTGTGACATCTTTGTCTGGTTTTGGTATCAGGATGATGGTGGCCTTGTAGAATGAGTTTGGGAGTGTTCCTCCCCCTGCTATATTTTGGAAGAGTTTGAGAAGGATAGGTGTTAGCTCTTCTCTAAATGTTTGATAGAATTCACCTGTGAAGCCCTCTGGTCCTGAGCTTTTGTTTGTTGGAAGATTTTTAATCACAGTTTCAATTTCAGTGCTTGTGATTGGTCTGTTCATATTTTCTGTTTCTTCCTGGTTCATTCTTGGCAGTTGTGCATTTCTAAGAATTTGTACACTTCTTCCAGGTTGTCCATTTTGTTGGCATAGAGTTGCATGAGAGAGTAACCTCTCATGATCCTTTGTATTTCTGCAGTGTCAGTTGTTACTTCTCCTTTTTCACTTCTAATTCTATTGATTTGAGTCTTCTCCCTCTTTTTCTTGATGAGTCTGGATAATGGTTTATCAATTTTGTTTATCTTCTCAAAGAACCAGCTTTTAGTTTTATTGATCTTTGCTATCATTTCCTTCATTTCTTTTCCATTTATTTCTGATCTGATCTTTATGATTTCTTTCCTTCTGCTAACTTTGGGGTTTTTTGTTCTTTTTTGTCTAATTGCTTTAGGTGCAAGGTTAGATTGTTTATTCAAGATGTTTCCTGTTTCTTAAGGTAGGATTGTATTGCTATAAACTTCCCTCTTAGAACTGCTTTTGCTGCATCCCGTAGGTTTTGGGTCATCGTGTCTCCATTGTCATTTGTTTCTACGTAGTTTTTGATTTCCTCTTTGATTTCTTCAGTGATCACTTCGTTATTAAGTAGTGTATTGTTTAGCCTCCATGTGTTTGTAGTTTTTACAGATCTTTTCCTGTACTTGATATCTAGTCTCATTGCATTGTGGTTGGAAAAGATACTTGATACGATTTCAATTTTCTTAAATTTACCAAGGCTTGATTTGTGACCCAAGATATGATCTATCCTGGAGAATGTTCCATGAGCACTTGAGAAGAATGTGTATTCTGTTGTTTTTGGATGGAATGCCCTATAAATATCAATTAAGTCCATCTTGTTTAATGTATCATTTAAAGCTTGTGCTTCCTTGTTTATTTTCATTTTGGATGGTCTGTCCATTGGTGAAAGTGGGGTGTTAAATTCCCCTACTATGATTGTGTTACTGTTGATTTCCCCTTTTATGGCTGTTAGCATTTGCCTTACGTATTGAGGTGCTCCTGTGTTGGGTGCATAAATATTTACAATTGTTATATCTTCTTCTTGGATTGATCCCTTGATCATTATGTAGTGTCCTTCTTTGTCTCTTGTAATAGTCTTTATTTTAAAGTCAATTTTGTCTGATATGAGAATTGCTACTCCAGCTTTCTTTTGGTTTCCATGTGCATGGAATATCTTTTTCCATCCCCTTACTTTCAGTCTGTCTGTGTCTCTAGGTCTGAAGTGGGTCTCTTGTATACAGCATATATATAGGTCTTGTTTTGTATCCATTCAGCCAATCTGTGTCTTTTGGTGGGAGCATTTAGTCCATTTACATTTAAGGTAATTATTGATATGTATGTTCCTATTCCCATTTTCTTAATTGTTTTGGGTTCGTTTTTGTAGGTCTTTTCGTTCTCTTGTGTTTCCTGCCTAGAGAAGTTCCTTTAGCATTTGTTTTAAAGCTGGTTTGTTGGTCCTGAGCTGTCTCAGCTTTTGCTTGTCTGTAAAGGTTTTAATTTCTCCATCAAATCTGAAGAGATCCTTGCTGGGTAGAGTAATCTTGGTTGTAGGTTTTTCTCCTTCATCTCTTTAAATGTGTCCTGCCACTCCTTTCTGGCTTGCTGAGTTTCTGCTGAAAGATCAGCTGTTGTTCTTATGGGGATTCCCTTGTGTGTTATTTGTTGTGTTTCCCTTGCTGCTTTTAATATGTTTTCTTTGTATTTAATTTTTGACAGTTTGATTAATATGTGTCTTGTCGTGTTTCTCCTTGGATTTATCCTGTATGGGACTTTCTGTGCTTCCTGGACTTGATTAACTATTTCCTTTCCCATATTAGGGAAGTTTTCAAGTATAATCTCTTCAAATATTTTCTCAGTCCCTTTCTTTTTCTTTTCTTCTTCTGGGACACCTATAATTCGAATGTTGGTGTTTTTAATGTTAATGCTATCTTAAGAAAAGACAAATTAACATGATCCAAAAGCAGCTTGCAACTAGAAAACAGAATTTTCCTAAATCATCCCCTGTTTCTAATTTCCACATACTCTTTGAAGAACTGCCTCTTCTCCAAGTGATTCTGTTGAGATTAGGGCATGAGTTCCACATCCTTTGACCTCAGAGTATGTATGTGACCTAAGCTGGGCTCATCAGACCCTCTCCTGGGAAGAAGTTGAAGGTTGGTTACAGATGAGTCCACTCATACCATCACTCTCAAGTGAAAGTCCACATATTTCTACAGCTGAGATTTCCAGAGCTATATTGGATCATTTCCAAGGCCTGTGTGTCTTGGCCTGGGTTCCCCAGGAAGCAGAGCCTGAGATAAAAGCTGGCTTGCATTTAGTATATTTGATAATATGTGTTCAGAGAGTTTGGGACAGGTGGAATGAAACAGAGATGGAAGAAAGGGAATCAGTACAAGAATGAGTTATTGTACTGTATTGAGTTGTCAACCACTACTAGTGACTGGTCTTTAATGCCAAGGACTTGACTTAGGAGATTTTCAAAATGGGTATCAGAACTATTGCTCTGAATGGGGGAAAAGGGGAGGCATTTATCCACTGACTAGTATTTCCGGTTGGTGGAAGGTATCCCCATGGTGTTAAGTCCACTCTGACGTGCACACTTGTGGGTACCCAGCAAGTTCCTACTGGGCATCACTTACAGTGGTGTAGAAGAAGCCCCAGGACTAGAAATGAGAGGTACACAAGGCCAGAGTAGCTGCTCTACAGTTGAAATTAAGCTGCATTAAGCTGGTTGAAATTTGGGTGGAACTAGCTTCCATAGCAGTGGTGAAAAAGATTTTCAAGTTGACCCATGAGAGTTGTCTGACACACTGTTCTTCAGTATTTCCCGGGCTCCTGTAGGTTACTCAGAATCCTTCCAGTTCCTTCCCACTCCCATTTCCCTTTTCTCTGTGTGCCTTACCTAAGACAAAGTTGGTCTTAGTTGCCTGCAACCTAACGAACCTTCACCGGTGCACTCATCATTGTGAAAGATCGTGTGTCTTTTGGGTTTATGATTCTAGAGGAGACTTCAGTGTCTTGTTCTCTGCTGCTGTCTTCAGAAAGCCAGTGCATTCTCCCTACAGGTCCCTGAGAACCTGTAATGGTTCTTAGATGTTTTGCTCCTTCTTGGTTCCCAAGTGATCCACACAGAACCCATTCTGGTCAGTTCTTCCTTTGATTATTTCATTAGCCCTTGAGATCGTCTGCCTTTGTTTATTTGTGGGAAAGAGCTGTTAACGTGCTTTTGTTAGGAATTTGTTGTGTTATTTACTTTAAAAATTTTCACAGTGAAAAATAAATTGTTTTGTGTAGAGACCTGAGTGAACACAAGCATATACAGCTGTTTAAATACTGGCACACTCAAGATACAGCCAAGTTCCAGAACCCTCCAAGTTATGTTGTGTTGCCCTTTGTAGTTACCTCTCCTTCTACTTCCTATTCCTACCAACCACTGATCAGTTTCTATTTCTATAATTTTGCCTTTTCCAAAATGTCATATCGGTGCAACCATATGTTATGGAACTTCTTTCATACAGTATAATGCATTTGAGATTCTTCCATGTTATTGTACGTATCAGTAGTTCACTGGGTTTTTTTTGTGAATATTTATTTATTTAATTTATATTGGCTGCTCTGGGTCTTAGTTGCGGCATGCATGTGGGATATAGTACCCTGACCAGGGTTCGAACCTGGGCCCCCTGCATTGGGAGATGGAGTCTTACCTGGTGGACCACCAGGGAAGTCCCAGTAGTTCACTGTTTTTTATTGCAGACTAGTCTTCCATTGTAAGGATATACCACAGTTTGTTTATTCATTCGTAGGTTGAAGGACATGTAGGTTGTTTCCAGTTTTTGTGATTATAAAAAAGCTGCTTTAAAAATTTGTGTATAGTGTGTGTGTGTGTGTGAGAGAGAGAGAGAGAGACAGAGAGACAGAGACAGAGACTGAGACTGACAGAGGGAGGGAGGGAGGGAGAGAGGGAACATTTCTACTTTTCTTGGGTAAATACGTATGAGTGGGATTACTAGGTCGATGGTAAGTGTATGTTTAACTTTATTAGAAACTGCCCAACTGTTTTCCAAAGTGGCGCTACCATTTTGCACTCTCACTAGCAATGTATGAGAGTTCTAGTGGCTCAACATCCTTTGGTTATTTTAAAAAGTATATTCTTTGAATATAAAAGTAATACATATGTATTGTGAAACTTATGGAAAATATGGAAACATCTACAGCAGACAGTAAAAATCACTTCTAGTTTCACTACCCAGAGATAGCTTTTGTTAACATCTGGAGTTTGAAGTTTCTAACCAAAGCAAATAACTTCCATGATGGCTCTCCACCACCTCTGAGTTTCTACACAGAGAAGTTCCAACAGAAACATTGCCATAACTAAATATCTGCTAGCTTGACACAGGCTTATTCTACATTTGTTAAATAATCATATCCAGCCTTCTACTATTTTTAGATCTCTTCCCATGGGTCTATGCAGTATTCTTTTAATGAGACATCAAAGCAAGGACCATACTTAATATTCTTTGACAATCTATACTACTGGTGCAGATTGGGAATACAGTATGTGCTCATAAAATATTAGGTTAATTGGTTGTTGGTTCTAAAACATTTCTTGCTTCTGTCACGAAGAATGTATTAAAACGCTTATGCAGTGAATTTACTTGTCAGGTATCACGGATACTTGGAGTAATTACTCTTAAACAGAGGCAAGGAGGTCTGGAGGCCAGGAATCAGGAGAATGTACATGCCAGCTCTGGCATGAACTAGATGCAAGCCATTTCATCTTTCCAGACTGGAAAGGCTGTGGAGTGTGTGAATATCAAGGTAGATATTATATCAGACACCGCTGAGCCCTGCTTCACATCCTCTTGCTCCATCTTTTACTCTAGCGGTTACCATAGCAACCATCTACATACGGATTTAACTTAGCAGACACTGGCCCTCAGTTATGCTGGGTATCTCTCATTCTGTATCCTCGGCTCCTCTACCACCTCTGAGTAGGACCCTTATGGGAATCTGCTCAACTATTTTGAGGCATGGGGCAGATTGGGAGGTACAAGGGAGTTAGCACCCCATAGTGCACCACCTCTTCTAGTGGTGAACTCTTCCACTCCTTGGGTGAACAACTCTTAATGTATTCTAAATGACAGCTTAGATGGGCTCTAGCATAATTGGGCCTTGATTTCCTGGTGGCATTCAGCCGATAATACATTCTTGAGTTGCCTTTCCCTCATTCCTTCTTTTCTTCTTAGTCATCTAATCTCTTTTCTCCAGTTTGAATGTAAAATAAAATACTCACTTGTTAAGTCCTTGCTCAGACATATTTTGGATCACCTAGACTGAGACCGATACTAACTTGTACTGAATTTCACATTTTACACAGACTCACTGATGGTTGCCATTTGCCTTCACTCCAAATCTGTCTCCACTTGCAGCCCAGCCTTGTTTCTCTTCCTTCTTTTACAGTAAAGTTTCTAGAAAGAGTTGTCTGCGTATGCTATCTTCATTTTCTCATGTTCTATTCCTCTTTAATTTGTTGAGGATGCTCCAGTTTGTTTTCATTCTGTACCTCTCCACTGAAACTACTTTTGTCATGCCCCAAATGTACCAACCCATAAACAATGAATCTAATGAACAATTTAAATTCTCATTTTTTAGACCTTTCAGGAGAATTCAGTACTCTCTGCCAGACTCTCTCTTCTCTTAGTTTCTGTCCAATCACACTTTTCTATTATTCCACCTCTTTCTTTGTTACTCCTTTTAAGTTTTTTGTTGTTGACGCCCCCTCCTCTAGACATACTCTGGAGCCTTCTGCCTTTTTTCTCTATAGTCTTGCTGGGAAGGTCTCATTTTCCCCATGGCTTCAAGTAGTATCAATATGATGACGACTCCTAGATTTATACTTGACTTCTGACCCCTCTAGTTTATCCTAGTTAAAGTTTACTTTACATATCCTCTTCTGAATGTCTCATTGACATAGCAAACTAAACTAGTTCCCACCATCACTTTCACAAAACTGCTCCTCTCAATTCTTCCTCATAAACAGCACTCCCATCTATCAGTTATTTGTTAGAAATGTGACATTAAACTTGGCTTTGTCACCCCCATTCCCCAACATCCAGTCCATCTCAACATCATCTTAGATTCCATTTCCATACAGTTTCTTCCATCTCGACTGACGTCATTCTAGAACAAGCCACCATCATCTTTCCTCTAGATTTCTGCAATAGTCTCCTCCTTTCCACACATTTAATCTTGTCTTTTCAAACCCATTCTCCATACAGCACACAGAGCATTCTTTTAAAAAATGTAAATAAGATGACATTAGTCCTTTGCTTTTCTTTAGTTGTTTCCTATAATAAAATTTATACTCCTTCCTACTTGCACTTGAACCCTCAACTCATGCCATTCACCCAATTCACTTCAGCACCAGTGGCTTTCTTTCAATTCTTCACATGCACTAAGTTCTTCCCTGTATCCAGGCATTTGCACATGCTCTATCTGGAAGGCTCACCACCCACACATCACCTGGCCAACCTCAACTCATCCTTCAGGGTTCAGTTACAAATGTCGTTTCTTCAGAGAAGAGCTCCCTGATTGCCAGTCTAAATTAAGGTTCCGATTTATTCCCAGTATAATCATATTCCTTTTTAGCACTTTTCCCTTATTAGCACTCATCAAGATTCTCAATTGTATATTATCTTGCGTTCATGTGTCTATTCAACGTCTGTCTCTTCAACCAGATTGTGAACGACATGATGATGGAAATCATGTTTCTTCTGAAAACTCAACGTTTTCACAGTGGTTGGCGCATGTATAGTGCTTGATGTGTATCAGGCCAGGCAGTGTGTTATGGGCTGTCAAGAGGTGAGCACAGAAAAGGAATCATTCACTAGCTGTGTTCATCACACCTAACTGATTTGACATTATATGGATAACAACTTGGCTCTTTTTCTGTTAGTGAATGAGTAAGAATTTTATATAATTGAAGGAGGGAAGAATTTATGATTGTCAATGAGAAGAGTACAAGTACGTTATTTAATATCAATAGTATGAGCTCCCAAAGCCACTATACTTATGGGACATCTGTAAGTGTCTATAGATGCACACTGAAATTTTTGGTCTTTATAGAAGAGAAAACACACAGCAAAAATGGCTAAGATTATTCCAGTAGTTCTGAGTTTAAGGCACTTAAAAAGATCTAGTGACCATCTAGTGAGATGGATTATTGGTAATAACTCTACAGCTGAAACTCTCCATAACCCCAAGGTAACTCAGGAAATGGAGTTCGGATGAACACTTAGTTTTCAATTCATTTTTCCCCTTTGATCAACAAATTCATGTCTGCTGGAGGCTGGAAGTGGGTAATCAGCTAGGAGCTCTATGTCTCAATGGGTTTGCTTTGGTCAGATGACTGTTTGCTGTGAAATTATTTTGATTCACTCAACCGCAGTTTATCTTCAAGAAGAGGTAAAGACCTGAGGGCCAAATGTCAGCAAATTTAAGTTCTGCAAATGGATCTTCTAAAGAAAGGTAACTGGCTCACAGGCCTCTCTAGTCAACATTCTGAGCTGGTGTTAACACCTTTCACGCCTAACCGTCACCAGTCTTGAGGTTACAGTGATGAAAATGGGTACTTCGCCTTCCAGGATGAACTTAGTGAGGCCCCTTCAATTGATGGGAACCAGTCCCACTATGTCCTGCTCCCTAACTAGATACTATACTTGCTTTCATGAACAGTTGACCGCAAAGCTCTAAGGCTCATTGTCCTAAACATCATTAGTGCTTTCATGAATCTTCAACAGTGCTGGTGGGTTGTTTTTTCTTAAATTTATAGTGTGTGTGTGCTCACTTGTTTTGCATTGGGCTATACATCTTCTCTTCATACAACCTCCATCCCATCCAAGAGAGGACACCAAAGACCATGCCCAAACCACCAAAGACCCATGTCTTCAGGGTTTGCAGGTGAATTAAGGAGTTAAGACTAGTATAGTGGAAATACTCAGACAGGTCTAGTGCTAAAATCTATGTTACTGACTGTGAGTGTCTTAAGAGTTCAGGGAAGGGGAGAGCAGAATGGGTTGGATTAGTCAAGGAAGGAGAGCAAACAAGATTTCTGAGAGAGTATAAAGCTTACTGGCCTGAACTAGGGAAGTGAGTGTGTGTAGCTTAGACCACAGGAGGTTTGTAGGAGGTGGGACACAGAGGAAAAGAGGATGGAAAGGGAAGGAGGAGGCAGTATCTCAAGAATCTTTAAGACCAGGTAAAGGACTTGATGCCTAAGTGTTTAGAAGCCACTCTGAGGTGCTGTAATGGGAAGTAAGAAGACTTGGGGACCCCCTGAGCAGAGGTGGCCCATATTTTCACCATCCCATAACCCTGACTTCACAGTAGTGGTCAGGACAAACCCTACTGCATAACTCACTGAACTGAGAAAAGTCAGGTAGAACAACATATCACTCTCCATCACACATGCTAACCAAGAATGCAATTCTTTATTCCACTCAGAATCCACTGTGGCAGGGAATGCTGAATTCTGAGACTGTGCGAACCAGTTTTCTTTTAGTTTGGACACGGAGGCAGAAACAGATTCCATACCATGGCCTTAAGGGCCCACTGAGATATTTTAGGCAAATTTGATTTAAGAATGGGACGCTGCCAGTTGTGTGTCTAGGTTAGGGGTTTACTATTTTTGCCAAAGCACATTTCCTAGAAACCAAGACTGAGGGTTTGAACTTGAACTCCTTTTTCCATCTTCTAATTGATTTCCCGTGATATAAGCTTTGTTTGCACCTAATTTAAGTCTTTGTCTCCCTTACTTTTTTACATTTTTAATTATATTTTCCTGTCTCTTAGGTAAAATGTACTTCTTCCTTCTGACCACTCTGGGAGAAGTTAATTATCCAATGATACATAAGAAGGAGAATCGTGGACTATACTTAATTAATATATGAGAAGCCTCCTTACCTTTTGAGGCTCACTGAATTGAGTTTTCTATTAACTGTAGATCCTTATTGACTGGGAATTTGCATCTCTACATACACCATTAGAAAAGATGCTAACATATACTTTCCAAATCATTAAATAAAGATTTGATTCGGTGTAAAATCACGTAAGCTTGGAGTTAGATGGGAGTGTGTGTAATAAGCTGTAGTTCAATGAAAAGGGCCTTAGACTTAAGATGAGGGACCCTGGATTTAAGTGCTTTCTCTCTCACTAGTTGGATGGTGCTGAGCAGTTCACTTACTTTTTCAGAGCCTCGGTTTCTCTTTCTGTAAAATGAGCTTGGGTAAGGAATTACCTGAGACAGTGGGAGAGCCTTGTTTCCTGCCTCCCCAGTCTCATGTCTTCAAAGCTGGAAATATTTAACTCATATTCAGATCAGACGTGCCTCAGTCTCCATGGAAACCAGACTCCTTAGCAATCAGGGGGAATTTAATGAGCCCGAAGGCAGGATTTTGAAGATCTCAGCCTTATTAGCCTGGCTGCAGATTCTGTTTTGACCTAATATTCTGGTTAAACAATCGGGCTCTGGTCCTATTCTCAGATAGGACGAGTAGCGTAGCTTTAAACTAGCAGCTCTGTTGCTAGGGGATCTGGGTTCAAGTCCTGACTGTACCACTTTTTAAGCTGTATGGCCTTAAGGAGTTAGTTGAAGTCTGTAGGACTCAGATCCTTTATCTATTATTCAGGGAAATGATTTACCTAACAGGAAACCTTAGCACTGTGTCCAGGCACTGTTATTGGTCATGGTTCAGTCACATTCCATTGCTATAACTGAGACCTTGTCTGATTTCCTGGTTTCCCTAGAACCTGGGCCATGCCTTGCTTTCCCCCAGTTCTCTTGGGCACTGAGATGCTGTTTCCGTGTCTGGGTCCTTGTTGTCCTTGTGGGACCTCCATGATGCCTGGGCAGGCTGGTCTGTTATCTGCTGCCTGAGGCTCTCTGTGCCCTGTTGCAACCACTGGAAGCCGCAGCTGAATTTCCCAGATTCCTCCTTCCCCCTTTCTTTAATTTCCTCCTTCTTCTTTGGACAAACCTGCCTGGATAAACCTTCTTGCCTGTCAGATTCTGTTTAGTGTCTGGGTCCTGATCATACTATTACCTAGAGGCTTGTTGGTCATCTCGAGGAAAATTACTACAAAGAGTTGACAAAATGCAAGATGACTTACAAATTAAAAGAAAGTACAAGTGTTCCAATTGGTTGAGTTTTTCTGTGATGACAAATGACTATCAGAAATAATGTTACAAAGCAGATATTTTCAAATTAGACATATTTGATTTATCTCTTTAAGGGAAAGGTGATGTATTAATAATGAGGAAGAATACAACAGCATTTCAAAGGAAAGAATTCGGGAAAAAATGGAAGTTAATTTATTGCTAAAAATGATGCATGTCATCAGTTATGAAAACTCTCACATTGCATATTTTAAAAACAAGGATATGCAATTTTCTAACTTGTTTGTATTTTTTCACTGGGTTTTGAACACTTTGATTAGAAATATAAAAATACAACATCATTCAGATTTGTAAGAACATCTGATTGGCATTAGGGAAGAAAATTTACTAGCTGAATTTCATAAAAATATTTGCATGAAAGAGTAGGATTGAACATGGAGTCTGGGTGACTCAGAGTGCAGCTATAGGCTGGTCTTCCATTAGACCTATTTGTTTTAGTGAGGTTTTGTTCTCAGCTTTGACAGCCATTGAAATCTATTATTGAAGTGACCTGTGAATTGCTTTTCTGAGTATTAAACTAAGGATTAAAAAATAACGAAACAGGGGCTTCCCTGGAGGCGCAGTGGTTGGGAGTCCGCCTGCCGATGCAGGGGACGCGGGTTCGTGCCCCGGTCCGGGAGGATCCCACGTGCCACGGAGCGGCTGGGCCCGTGGGCCGTGGCCGCTGGGGCTGCGCGTCCAGAGCCTGTGCTCCGCAATGGGAGAGGCCACAGCAGTGAGAGGCCCGCGTACCGCAAAAAAAAAAAAAAAAAAAAATGAAACACATCCTATGGTATTGCTTTCTCTAAAATACTGTTATAATTAGAGCAAACTAGGTTTATTGTGCCATATAAAATGGTATATAATAAGGCAAGGTGTACATGTAAAACATATGATTTATTCACCTTTATTTCATACTTTAAAATATAATTTTTGTGTATATATGTATCTACTTTATAAATAAACTTATTTTGGGATATAGGGTTTTTGTTGTTGTTTTTTGGTGTTTTTTTTAGCTGATGGGGTGAAGAATCAAGACTGTATTGTTCACTATGTAGGATATTTTACTTGGGAAGAGAAGCCTGTGATTCTGAAGAGATTCCAGGTGGAAATAGTAATAGGTTTGTGCTGTGTTGCTTGGGAAAGTAGGTATAGGATTAATAATAATAACGGTCAACATTTATTCAACACTTCCTATGTACCAGGTACCACACCAAGCACTTAACATTGATTATTTTATTTATTCCTCTCCTCCACCTTAGGAGATGGGCATCATTACCATCCTCATATCAGAGTGGAGGAGGCTTAGCCGAGAGGTCCACTTTCACAAAGATGCACATAAGGGGGCAGAGCTAGAGGTTGAATCCACATCTTTCTGACTCTAAAGTTTGTGCTCCTAGTGTGATCAGACCGAAGAATGAATTGTACTGCAAAGCACTTGGTTCCCTACCTTTGGAAATGTGTCTGTGTGGCTGGGTTTCTTCATGAGGGGTGTGATATTGTTATTTATGATACAAAATATATATTTGGTCTCCATTCCCCTTACTGGCATAGACCTTCTGGGTGGGGAGCAAGGTGGGCTTGGAGAAGGCATGGAAGCTCTGAATCCTTTCCCCATACCTTGCCCTATGCATCTCTTCCATTTGGCTGTTCCTAAGTTGTATCCTTTTGTAATAAGCTGGTAATCTAGTAAGCAAAATGTTTCCCTGAGTTCTGTGAGCCTTTCCAGCAAATTAACCAAACTCAAAGAGGGGTCATTGAAAGCTCCAATCTGTAGCTGTTTGGTCAGGAGCACAGGTGACAACCTGGACTTGCAGTTGGTGTCTGAAGGGGGACAGTCTTGTTGAATCATAGGGTACCCAGCTGGTGTCTGAGAATTGCTTGGATGTGTGAGGGGAAACCCCACACATTGGAACGGGGTGTAGAATTGGAAAGGGGAGTTGGACTCTGTGACCTCTAAGGTGACTTCCAACTGAGAAACTTGGAGCATTTCTTCATAAATGCTGTTTCCAAAGGTTATAAATGCTTTGCTTACAAATGAAAGGCCACAGTCATCAAATAAGTCTAGGAAGTGCTGGATTAATAAGGTTAAACAGTTTCTTTCCTGCAGGATTCTCAGAGCCTTTACCACAATATTATTCATTGTAAATGCCCAAGAGGAGGAAGTAGTGTGCTGTCTTTCCCCAAACATATTGACCCTGGATTCTTCCTTTATTGTAGAGTATCTCCTGAGTGTGGTGTTTCCTAGTTCAACCTTGGAAGCCCTGCTAGAAGCTAGAGTATTTAGGCTGATTTATGCTAATTCTCCAAAAATGCTGTTACCATTTAGAACATGGTTGGCAAACTCTCTCTTAGACAGAGTGTTCTGTTAGTCAGCCCCCTGTATTCCTCTACCATGATATAAATCAGAAAGTTTACAGAACCACACTGGTGAAAAGGCACACTCTGTCAAATGAACTTTGATCCAATTTCTCCCGGCATTTCAGGCATTTTAGGATGGGCCCCTTCAGGGTACAACCTAAAGAGGGAAGGTTGGTACAACCTAAAGAGGGAAGAGTCTCTGAATAACTCCCCTGCAGCTGTACAGGGTCTGTCAGTCACAGGATCAGATTCCTACTCCTAGCCCAACAGTTAACCTCTCTACTACACACCCTGTCTGGGTAAGAAGAAGTCATGTTCTCTGATGGCAAAATGAATCAAAGGAGGACTAAACTGAAGAGAAATCTTTGACAAAATGGGCCTGAATGTAGAAAACAACAAAGTTTGTGATGGGTTACTGAGCAGCTCTCACTTTGTTGTTATTCGTCCTTTCAATTTGGAGCCTGCAACACGATGCCTTCGTGGCTAGGGCAGGTCTCAGTGTAACAGGATATCAGAGTTGGAGTTTTTCCTGAGATGCCGAGGTATGAGACATGCTATAGTCCAGGTTCCTAGAAACCAGTTACACAACTCTTAACCTCTCGTGCACAGTGGGCGTGAAAACGGTGTAGGAACCTTGTGAGAAGGGTTCCTGGAGACGCCTGAGAATCTGCCCTTCCCAGCCCCCCACCCTGGGGAAGGGTGGGAGCTGTTGTTGTGTCACTTCAGTTGAGAGAAGGACTTTAAGAAAACCACGTGGCAACTTTCATCACTGTCTCCTCCTGCTTGGGGACACAGTGACCAGTGTCTGACTTGGACCCGGGTGAGAGGCTGCCTAAAGTGGCAATAGACCAGAGGACTGGTATTTGGGAAGTAACTGAAGTCCTAGGAACTGATTACACAGGTCACAGTTCTGACCCAGACTTCTAGGAAGAAAAGGCTGGAAAATCACCTTATCTTATATTTGTGTAGCTCAAGTGACAGAGTTATTTCATATTACCTCATTTGACTTTACTGTGAGTTTCTAAGGTGAATACAATTATGATTCCCGTCTTACAGATAAGGGAGGCAACACTCATAGAAGGTAAATGAATCACCCAAATTTCTAAGCTCAAACCAGAAAGAATCATAGTTAATGCTTTCCAATTACCTTACCACATGTCAGGCACCATCATACAGGCCTTGCCTGTACAGAGTCACTTATTCCTGCCCACAACTCCATGAAGAAGATACTATTATTAGCTCCATTTTCTAGATAAGGAAACTGAGGCTTAGAGAGTTTCAGTTAACTTGTTTGCTAGCAAGTGGAAGAAATGGGATCGAAACCTGGGCCCTCGGACTCCCATGCCTCTTGGTGATCTTTCCATGATACCACACTGGCTACATAAGGACTTTTAAAACCTAAAGATGTCTCCAAGTTAGATTCACTGCTAACAGAGTGTTCCTAAGAGGTAATCTTTTGGGATCTTCTTGGATGCCAATGTACGAATAACTTTAGTCAGACTGCCAATCTGTGGCAAGCAGTTATTTTTAAATTACACAGGGGAGTCGCAAAAGAGTTAATATTCTAAACAGTTTGCACACCCTTCCCCACAACTCATTTCAAGCATTCATTATTTAGAAAGCTATTTCTTAGGTACACTTCAACATAGCCGCATAGATGATCACAAGTTCCAAATGGCAAACAGGAATCAGGTGTCACTCTTGCGCTCAGAACACTGGGTACGTTGACATTGGCTTCACCCACACTCCGCACCTTCCCAGCCGCGGAGCTCCAGAAAGTGGGGAGAACCGGGATGGAGTCAGACACTCCTGGCCTCAGATCTCAGTTCTGCCAACTACAGGATCTCTGAGTTTCAAATTCCTCATTTATAAATTGGGCAAAATACACACCTCACTGTTTTGGAAGGTTGGAAGATGAGTTGTGAGAACAAAATACCTAGTTTAGGGTCTGCCATCTAGTAGATGTTCAATTAGTATCAGTTTCCCTGTCTCTCCTGCTCCAAGATCCTTTCTTAATCCCATTTGGGGAATTAGGGCAATTCAGTCAGCATCTCTGAACCTCAAGTTTCCCACCTGTGAGATGGAACCATCAGTAAATATCTCAGAGGGCTTTTGTAAGACTATGTAAATTAATATAAAGTGAAAGTGCTTTCTAAATTGTGATTTCTGTGTCCCACCCCATATCCGCCAGCAGTGCCCTGTCCAATCAGCAGTGCTTGCACTTGTTTGCCATTTTGAACTTTCAAAGTGTCCCTGCACCCTGACTCATCTTCTCCCTTCCTTTCTCTTCCTTACAACTTTTGAAGGAGATGGGGCTGTCCCTTTCCTCTCCATCTTACATGAGGTCCAGAGAGGTCTCGTTACTTGCTTACACACGCAGGACCACGGCTGGAGCCTGAGCGTGCGGGTCTCCCATAAAGAGAAGAGCTTTTCCTTGGTGTCCAGGCGGCTCCTGTGGTTTGGCCCTTGTCCAGAGAGACTGTGCTGGGTGAGCTTTGTGAGGGAGGCTGCCTAATTTTATCTTTGAATCCCAACTGGTGGGGGAGGAGCTCAGCCGCTCTTGAACTAGACATTATTTGTGGGGTGTTTGCTGTGGGTGACCTCATGATTAAACCGCAGCAGAACATTTTTGTAATGTCTGCTGGGGATGAAAATATTCTTCCTTAGACCATTTGTCACTGCGGTGTTCACACTCTGTAATGCCCCAAGATACTTCTCTAAAAACAGCAGCTGCTTCCCTTCCACTGCCCAGACAGAAAGATTCAAATCCAGGCCCGTCCACATTTTCATTAAGGACCTGCTGTGTGCACACCCTTCTGTAGAAGCTCAGAGATGAGCTAGATGCAGCCTTTGCTCTGGATTAGAGGGCAGTTGAATCAGGTGATGCCCTCTCCTGCCACTTCACTGCTCCCCAGTCTTGAGCCAGCTGATCTGGCTGGCCGAGGAGCCCCCTGGAATGCCTGCCTCCTATAGCCATGCCCACGGGAAGACAACATCTTCCCAGGTGGACAAGCCAAGGGTTTGGGAGCAGCGGGGCCATGTGGCTAGAAGATGCCTGTGTTCTTAGCTTACAACCTAAGAGCACACACTGTGAAAGATAAAGCAGATGAGATGAATGAGGGCAGCAAGGAACAAATGGGTCCCTCAACAAGCGTTACAGAGTGAGGCGAGAACCAGGTGCACAAGAGGTCTGGCGTGAGAAATCACAGCCAGTGTTCTCTAAAAGGAGAAATAAATAGCTGAACGCCTTTTTTTGTGCCACGTACTGGGGGTATGGCCGTGAAGACCACCTGGTCCCCATCCTGGAGGAGCACACAATCTGGTAACCAGAGTTGACTGCGTGATGCCCTCCGCTCTCTCCTGCCCACCCCCTGTTGCCCACGGCACTGCCCAACCTCCTCTGACCCATCTCTGCTTCCAGGGGCTGCCCCATCCCGACAGAGACGGTAGCTGACGGTTCTTGTGTTAGCTCCAATATCTTAATATGTGGCCTCTCCCAGGGATAATTGCAAATCTAAAAGGGTCAGAAAGGACCAAAATACCTTTGAAACCTTCCTATATTGAATTGAGGCTGCAGTGGTGGAAGAAGAGACAGAAGTTTATTTTCCACGGAGGTGGGGCTTCACTTGACGCCCTTCAGATTATCGCCAGCTAAGCTGTCTCTCCTTCTGCCTGTGCCTGGGGCCAACCCTGCCAGGGATTTGCCCTCCCAGGCCAGCTCCAGTGGCTGCTGGGCGTTGTCTGCCTCTTAAGCCTGGTGCCACATCCAGTACCTCTGAGGCTCCACTAAGGCTGGCTGTGCTCATTTTGTAAGGGGCCGAAGTGGCAGGGCTCATTCTGTGAGTCCCCTTTAGCTTAAGAAGCAGAGCTTCTGCTGTGTTTCATTTGAGAGTCATTTACAGCCGGTTTAAGTGTTGGATGCCTCTGAAGGATCTCAGCATATAAAGGGTCTCCTTGAATCCTGGGGAAGAGGAGCCTGTTCTGGGAAGCAGAGTGGCCTGCAGGAGGCTGGATTTTCCTGTCTTATAGAGGGACTTTCTCCTTCCATACAAGGCCCTTTGTGCTGGATCTGAATATGCAGAACTCAGGACAGGACAGTGACTCTGGGATCCCCAGATTTGTGAAGAACACAGTTCAGACACCAAGCACCTGAGGGCTAGAAGAGATCTAAGAGGATGTACAGTCCCTTCTCCTCTTTCATCAGCCTCTTGAAGCATATTTTATGATTTCCATTTTGTAGGTGAAGAAACCGAGACTTGAAGCGATCAGCCCATCACTGTCTGGGGGGAGGTGAAGGTGATCTTAGCCATGAGGAAGAGGGCAGGGCTGAGCTTCATGCAGCTAATCGGAGGCTTGTTTCTCTCGGAACCCTCTCTCGGCTTGTCTTTACATCTGGTGACGACAGAGGTCTTATCTCAGAATTAACGAGGTGAGGATATACCTACCTCATCAGAGGTATATCCTGTGAAAATATAATCCAGAGACTGCAAGCGGCTGGAGTAGGTGGTCACCTACATGCTATATGAGTGGATCCTGTTGGACTCTCTTTCTCTCTCAGAAGCCTCACGCCTGGGAGTCTATCATTATCAATTCTTGGGTTTCGCATTGCCTTTTCCAGGCTCCTTTTTAAAAATGTGCCACCTCCCTTGAGAAGAAGACCATCAATCTGAACATACTGATGTGAATTGATAGATGCAGTAATTGCCTTGCTGATGGAGAAGGCCTGAGCTTCTTGGTGCACAAAGCACTAAACAGGTCAGAGGAATGAAGAGCAGAGGTTAGCAGCATGAAAATGTCACCATTGTTACAAGCAGGCCCCAAGACAAGAGGAAGTTCTCGCTCTCCTGGGGCCGACATGCTCAGGCTGAAATCTCATGCTGAACTCCAGTGTTCCACAAGGAAAATCTGGCCATCTTCTCCTGGAGTTGACAATGGCAGGCAAAGTTGGCTCTGCTAGACAGATTACCGATAAAAGAAGCAATTGTGTAATTTCCATTGTGCCCAGACATCCTTGTAGTCATGACAACATCCTTAGACGTTTACAACACTGGCAGCCAGGGAGGTGGCTAATAATTTCTTCCCAATACTCACAGCCACTGTGTAAGGTGATTTCTGGTCCAGACTGAATTCTGGATGAGTACGGTCTGCAGGGTGATTCTGTGTGGGAGTCACTAGGGGGAAGGGAGGCTTTGGGGGTTACTAGAGGTGAGTGGGCAAAACTCACTGCATTCACTTGGGTCGTCCGACCTAGAGGGAAATCATATGCCGGTTGTTCAGTTTTGGAAACGTGTCCCCCGTTGAACCGTGCCTTTCTGTTCCTCCAGGTGCCACCATTACTGTACTCCTGCATTATGGCAACTGGTCCTTAGCAGGTCTCCCTTGAGTGTAGTCTATACCCTGTTACCTGTCAATCTACAGTCCAAATCATTGTCATCCTGGCACTCTGCTGCTCAAGAAGCTCTTTTTCTAAAAACAATTGAAGTATAGTTGATTTACAATGCTGTGTTAGTTTCAGGTGTACAGCAAAGTGATTCACTTATACACATATGTATCTATTCTTTTTCAGATCCTTTTCCCTTATAGGTCATTACAAAATATTGAGTATAGTTCCCTGTGCTATACAGTAGGTGCTTGTTGGTAAGACTCTCTTATAGCTTATTCTCTGCTCCTAAACTCCTTGCTTAAATTTAGTTTTCCAATCTCACCAAACCCAATCCATCCTGATATAGTCAAACTCCTTCTCAGTGTACACCTTCTTTTTATTGAGCCTCAGTATCTCGTCATCTTCTGCCTATTCCATGGCCCTTTTATGTTCTATGCATTTACTCACCTCTTTCTTTCACAGAAAATTCCTTCTTTTCTGTCTTTCTAAATTTTATTCATCCCCCAAGTTGCAGCTAAATTCTCCCTACCTTGAAAGAAGCTTTCCTTGATTAGTCCAACCCAAGGCATTGGATCAGTCCTCTTATCTATGGCCAGTGCCACACAGCTTGAAAGATGTATTATATTCAGGTGTTAATGAATGATAGTCTTTTCTCCCCAGAAGACTGAGCTCCTTGTTTTGGGAGCTGTCCGTAGATGACTCCTTTATCTCTCACAAGGCCATCCCCTCTATATTTTCTCCACCACCCTTTTTAAACCATCACTCTACTTTCCCTACTTTATTTTTCTTCATATCACTATCACCACGGACATTATACAACATCATTTGTCTCTCCAATTAGAATGTAAGTTCCATAAGGGCAGAGGCTTAATCTGTCTTGTCATCTTTTGTACACCCAAGAAACATCACAATAAAGCCTGGGATATAGTATGGCCTCAGTAAATGATTGTTGAATGATTGGCTGAATGAATGAGTCCTTACTGACTGGCTACTTCACATCCGAAATGATGGAGGAGAAGTGGGAAGGCACCGATCCTTTCTACTGTGCGCGTGGCTGCGGTAACTTTGAAAAATGAACCCAAGTATGGCTCTTTCCCGACCACCACAGAGAACCAAATGTTGCTGAACATCAAAAGTATCGGAACAGTCCACAGGGACATTGCACATTCCTGTCCGAAGAGCTCTGTGACCAGGGAGTACAGGCATGGCCAGCTGGCTTCTGTAATTGCTTGTACTTTTACTGCCCTGCTTACTCCTTGGATTGTTGTGAGGTTCAAATGCAATGAAGTATGATAAAAAGAGTTAAATTGTAAATCAACATAAAAATAGGAAGCATTATCCAACCAGTTGGTTGATGGGGATGGCATGAGGTATTGTGGACCGCTAGTGTTGAAAATGAGCAAAAGGAAGGGTTAGGATTATGCAGGATTATGTAATTTCACTTGTTCGGAGGGACCTTTCTGGATTTGTCAGGAGTTTGGTAAGAAGGATGCCTTTTACTTTTGAGAAACACAAATGATATATTTTCATGTGTGAATGCTGATCAGTGGGTTCTGTCCAAAAGAAACAAGGCCTTCAAAACCTTAGAAATATTAGAAGCGGAAGGAGATATCACCACCACCAACACATCATCATCATCGTCGTCAAATTAATCCTTACAAGACTCTCAGAGATAGGTATTCTTTTTTTTTTCTTTTTGCAGAGGAGAGAACTGAGATACATAGAGATGGAGTCCCTTACACAGGTTCCCTTAGCTAGTAAATGATAGAGTCAGGAATTTAATAAGAATTGCTAACATTTATTGAGAATTTTTAAAATGTCAGTCATTCTTTTCAGTACTTCATTTAATACAATGCAGAGATGCAGGCAATGTTATTCCTCATTTATAGAAAGGAAAACTGAGACCTAGAGAAATGAAGCCAGTTACCCAAGGTCACACAACTAAGAAGGGTAGGAACCGAGACCTGAGCCCAGCCAGATGGCCCTGGAGCCTCTGTGCTTCCTTGTTATTCTGTGCCACCTCCTGAATCCCTGCCCTCTGTCCCTTTTGCCATGCGATGTCCAACAAATGGCTTAACTTTTGTAACCAAAGAAGCTACTCTCATCACTCCTACCAAAGCAAATGAAAGAGAGGAATGCAGAAAAGAGAGAGAGGGACTTGGGAGGGGTGGGGGAAGAAACAGCCAGAAATGCTGAGGTGAGTCCCAGTGAAGACTCTCCTGGAATCATCCCTGGCTGGAGAAGGCAGATGGCGTGGCTGCCATGAACGGCCCCCTAAGAAGCTCTAAGAGTCCCCCACGTGAGAGGAAGATAGTTGTCAGTTGAGGGTGCGGGCCCACCCAGCTGTGTGAAGCGTTTGCCAAGATGGAATTAAGGTTTATTGAGTAGCAAAGAGCAACATCCAGCTGCCTAAGAATTACGCTGACAGGATGCAAAGGCAAGAGAATATTGTGTAAACCTTATTTACAGATCAACAGATAATCTTTCATACGCAAAAGATCAGCTCCAGGAAGGCAGAGTGGTAAAGAAAGAAATACTGCTTTGCAAATACAATATTGACTTGAAAAAATCCACCCAGATGAATCCTTGGATGTATATTCTTCTAGTCAAAGTACATTTCTTTATTCATGAGTTTTTTTCTCCCCCCCCCCAACCATTTCAGGTTCCTTAATGAAGGATGAAGGGAATAATGAAGAACGCTGATTTCTAGTTGTCTTGAATTCTGTGCCGTCAAATGATCAGCATGAAATGGAATCAACGCTGAGAATCTCAGAATAACATTTCTAAGTGTGTGTGTGTGTATGCAGCGCTTAGGGTTCTCAAGTCAAATGACAGCTCACCCCTACCCCTTGTAATTTCCTGCTCTGCTGGCTGTGATGATAAACATTTAACCTGGCTTAAGGAAATAAACAACTACTCCATCCTACCGGTCCCCTCTGGATTCCTTCATCCATTTTGTGTTTCCTCTTTGCCTTGAAGCAAGTAGTTCATCATTCCCAAGAATATCTGAAGTCGTTGCCACCCACCTCTACCTGGTTGCTGGATTGCGAAGCTGTTCGTGACCGCTGCTCAGACACAAATAAGAATGGAAAAAGAAGGAAGCTTAACTGGGCTTTTTTTCCACGAAATCATCTTTTAGATTAGAGGACCAACTCTGAATTCAGGTGACTCCTCTTAGCAGTTTGGAAAACACTTCAAAGGACCATGGTCTGAGAGACCTGAATAGATGTCTTGCTGGTAGTGTCTTTGGAGTGAAAAGTTGCTCTAGTTCCCAGGGTCGCCCTGTGCTGCATTCCGGGAGGAGTTTGCAGCTGGGAAAAGCCCACCCTGGGCAATAAGTCCGAAGGCTTAAGATGGACGGCTCTCCGTCCCAACTTCCCGAGGGGGATCAGCATGGCAGTGGATGTGAAAGGACCTCATACTCTGTAGGATTATGTAAGTATATATATTTTTCAGAGCCGTCGAGGAGGATCATTTAACAGTGACACAATTCCTCTAAACTGCTTACAAGTTCTTTTCTTTCTCCAGTTAGAAAGCATGTTTCAGATACTCTGAGAACGATAACCTCCTTTTAGGAACAGATGTGGCTGGAAGTGGTCACCTCCAACTTTGTCTGGACTTAATAGGGGAGCCAGGTGTGCCTGAGGATTACTGAACACCTTGAAATGAGAAAAGGACACAAAGGGGAGGCCGGACTTGATGACAGGTGACACATTTCCAGAGTCAAAGTCGGAGACTTGTCCCCTCTGTTCTGCCAGAGTTCCCCCTTCAGTCTAGGGCTGTGCCTTCCACGCCCACATCCTCCCAAGTTCCTCCCCAGCCCTCATCCCCTAGAGGGAGGGCTGAGGGTCCTTATTAATAAGAACATATGTTGCTGGCCACAAGGTGCAGGCTAATATGAGGGTCAAATGCTGGAGCTCTTGATTTCAAACTTTGCAGTGATTGCTCGTCCCTTGGTCATGTGCTCCCAGGCCCCCATTCTCAGACCTGCTGTTATCATCATAGCTGTGGAATGTGTGAGTGAGGGGGTCCCTATCTTCTCGAACCTCTCCTCTGCAGGAGCGCTTCTCATGAGCCACATGTGACAGTTTGTGAATAGGGGTGTCCCTTTGCATATCCTAATGTGCTTTTGTTCTGCTATGGAAGGCTCTGTGGCCGCCCCTATTCCACTCAGACTTTTTCTAAGAGGAAGGGGAGAGGAGAAGGAAGGGAGGAATGGCAATTGGGAGGGGAAGAAGAAAAGAAGAAGGGGTGAAGGAAACCACCTGGGTAATAGGTAGTTTTAAGAATTTTATGTCTATATAGTTCTTTATGGTTTATACACTAAAAACAACTTGCAAAATGTTTCTACAGGCATAATCTTATTTAGTTTTTACAACCACCCAATTTACAGATGAGGCTTAGACAAGGTAATGGTTATCTAGCTAATGAATAACAACATCCCATCTGGAATCCAGTCCTTCTGACGTCATATGTAGTTTTTTCTTTTTCTTTTCTATACTGCTCCATTAAATGTAAAGGCATGTGCCAAACACTCTGGGTGAAAGCTGAAGGTCTTAGGGGCCACCATAACTCTGTATTAAACCCTTATTGGACTTTTTCTGAGGGTGGACTTGTAGACTTTGACTGGTTGGCCAGAGAGAGGATCCTACAAATAATTAGTACATTTATTAATGTTTTTGAGCAGTTTGTAGTTTACAGTATATTTTCCCATGTAAACCTCACTTGAGAGTCCTATAAGCTATGCACCTCTCAGAAATCCAGTGATTGGCCCAAGAGTAAATGGTGGAGTCAGGATGAGGTCCTAGATTTTTTTTTTCAATCCTAAGGCCCATGCCTTTTCTGTTACCTCAGATTTCCTCCACTGCTATGTACCTAACCCAGGTTAGATTCTACAGAGAGTATAGCAAAGTCCATTTAGAGAGCCACGGCTCCTGAGTCAGTCATGACCCTGACCTCTGAGCATGAATGGCTACATAATTTGTGAGGTGCAGTGCAAAATGAAAATGCAGGGCTCCTCGTTCAAAGCTGTTTAAGTGTTTCAGGATGGCGACAGCCGAGTATTATACCTGGGGCGAGGCCCTCTGAGCGTGGGTGCCTTTAGAGCATGGAGCCCCATGAGACTGCCCTGGTTGCGTGCCAGTGAAGCTGGTCCTGCCTCTGACATGAGCTCAGGAGTGGAAGACCTTGTTTCTCTCTCAGATCCTTTCTGGGGCTCCTATCAGAGAGCAGAAGTTCCAGGTCGTAGGGACTTTGTTCTGTTAAATCTTTTATTCCCTCAGTCAGCCTCCATTCAGTGAGCTAAACCACAGTGGCCCAGTGTTCCTTATTTTACTTGCTAACTCCAGGTCTCCTGGATCAAAAGTTAGGGACAGAGTCATAATATCACTAGTAGCTAATCTTTATTGAGCATTTACTGTGATGTCACAGGAACTGTGCAGAACTTTCTACATGCTTTAAATTGATTGCAAGGATGGCCTCAATTCCCTATCCTTCCCTGTATCCACACACCTTGTCTTGTGACTTTGCAGCTTTTTCCATCAAGTAGTGGAGTCTGGTTCTCCACCTCTTGAACCTCAGCTGGTCCCATGAATTGCTTTGGCTAATAAGATTCAACAGAAGAAATGGTGTGCGAATTCAGGGTTTAGGTCTCAAGAGGCTTGCAAACTTACTCTCTCTCTTGGAACCCCAGGACAGCCATGTGAACAAGCCTGTGTGAGTTGGCTGGAAACGAACACCACTTGGTGGAGAGCTGTCATCCCAAACCGAGACCACCCAGAGCAGCCAGCACCCACTTCACCTGCCAACTAACTTCAAATACATGTGTGAGCTTAGCTGAGGTTAGGCCAACAGAGTCCAGCTCAGCAGAACCATTCCAGTGATCAACTCAGACAGGTAAAAATGATACATCGTTGTTGCTTAAAAACTGTCTTTTGGGGGTAGGTGGTTATGCATTATTATTATGTTAATAGATAACAGATACACATTCACCATGATTTCCATTCTCTTGACAAGGAAACAGGCTTTAAGAGGTTAAATTCTTGCCTGTGATCAGTAGCTAATAAATGGGTCCAGAAAGTTTGACTCCATAGGTCAAATTCTTATCTGTTATTCTGTGGGGCCCCATCACAGCACTCAGGGCTCTGACAAGCCCTCAGCAAATCTGAAAGCTGTTTGAGTGGAAGAAGCAGAGTTTTTGCAAATGGAGGCAGGCCCATGGGATAAAGCTCAAACACCAGGAATCTCTCTGCTGATAAAAATACCATGTCTATTATTAACCAAAACTTTTAATATAAAACACTGTAATCTATCAAAGAAAAAAATGCTTAAATGCAGAACAAGAGAGACGATGTCTTTGAGGTCAAGGTCACAAGCTAAATGCTAGCAGAAAATTTGGCTGTATCTCATTAACACTAAATTATGACTGAGTTCTGCAAGAGGTCCTTGTGACAATCCCATTAATGCAAATGGCATTCCTTATGATGTCTGTTTTTGTAAATGAAAACAAAATGCAATTATGTCAGTGGAATTCACTCATTAAACTAAACTAAAATCCACCAGCAAGTGTCTCCCCACTTCCACTTCTGCCCCACATCTTTGATTAAAAGCAGTTGTTCCCCAGAGTTGCAAATGGATATTTTGCTAAAATATGAGTGCACAATTTGATCATAGAGCGGGCACAGGAGTTCTTACAGATATCGGAGGTTGGGAAGGTTCTGGAAGGCATCAGGGTCGATGTATAGCAGGTTGTTGGCTTTTTCAATTCTACTGTAAAAGAGGAAAGAACATGCACGTGACCTCAACGGTAAGGAATGCTATGGTGTTTTTCACATTATGCAAAGAGTATGTTAATGTCATTCACCCATCCATCCATCTATTCATCCATCCATCGTTTCAACAAAAATTGAGCATACACGCGGTGTCTTTTACTATACTAAACCGCGCAAACAAAATATTAACCCTGTCCCGTATAACTCTCATCACTGAAGTCTTCCTGGAACCTATTCATCAGAGACAAAGTGCTGACTGGGTGAGTCATTTCCACTGAGCACAGTTGAGTATTTAACCATTAAGGATCTCCCAGGGTCTGAGGAGGCTAAGAGGGTAGGGACAAGACTAATGGGGGAAACGAGTTTTTGTCCGGTTGGGAGACAAGAGAGAAGGGCATGGAAAACAACAAAAGAGGGTGGGGAAGGAAAAAAGCTGAAGGGCCAAAGGAGATCAGAGAAAAGGAGAGTGAAGGGGCAAAGGAAAACAAAGACTGGGGGAAAACCAGGGGGCATCTCTGACTTTCACTGTGCAGTCCCAGCAGACAGCAGCTGGGAATGTGCCAGTGAGTCCCCTCACGCTCACTCTGAGGCTGCTCTCTCACAGCTCATGGGAAGTGATGGCTTCTGCCCCAGGTTGACCTGCACTGTGTCCTGATCTGGACACAGTGCAGTTCTGGAGGTGGGCATGTTCACATTTGGATTCCGACAGAGAGAGTCTGCCCTTTCCCCATCTTGCTAGATCAATGTATATTTGCAGAGATGCTCTGTGTTAATTACTTCCTCCCTGTTTCATTAGCTTAATGTTGCAGTAACCTGTAGCTACCCAGATCCAAGTACCAGGTAATTAATCATTTTAAGTACGGTCAGTGCTACATGGGGGTGAGCACCTCTCCATTCAGCGAAGAGATGAAAGAGCCATCCCATTAGCTCCACTGCCCGTTGAAGAGCATAGAGGGATGCCTGCTTGACCTTGCCCGGAGGGCCAGCTGCCCTTTGGTTCATTTCTCTGATATGCTCTGTGGGTTCTGAGACCCTGGTCAGATCTCTTTTCCCGACTAGGGTAAGGAAAGGCCAAGCAGAGTGAGAAGGAAGGAAGGAGCACGAGGGCAATGGGAGGAGGGAGGGAAGGCGTCAGTTGCAGAGGCTTAATGACAACGAGGAAGAATGAGAGTGGGATGCGGAGTGAGTAGGAGAGAAAGGAAGGAGGTCTGCCAAGATGGACAGACTGTCATTCCTAAACAAATTCATATGGATGTATGTATGCATATATGAATTACGCATGTGTGTGTGGGTATGTATATATGCTTGACAAGCGCTTAAAAAGTGTTCAAAAAGATATGAAGGAGTCAGGAGATTTATGTTCAAGTCCTTATCCTGCTGTGGATTTGGCTGGGTGACCAGACAAGCCTCACAACTTCTCTCTGTCTTTCTTTCCTCACCTGTAAAATTAGGGAAGTGGGTCACTGGCTTTCCTAACTGTGCTCCATGAGAATTTCGTGAGATATTAATCAATGCTTCACAGAGAAACCTTTCCAATGACATTAGCTGAGAAACTCTTAATATGATATCCTTCTTGGAGATTCCAAGTGTATATTCGCATATTACAGGCTCTGAGTGAATCTGTCCAACTTAACCTTATTTGACCATAGACTTTTTTCCTTTTTTGGAGCCCTTAATAATTTTCCAAGTGTTTAATGACACACAGAATATACTTTGGAAAATTTTGCACCAGATTGTCTGTGAAGTCTCTTCTGGCTTTGATAACCTATGGTAATTAGAGACTGGTATGAAACAGAGGTGGATCTGTGTGAGTATTGGCATGTATGTAAAACTAGAATGTCAACAAGAGGAAGTAAATTTGGTTGGAGTAGTAAAGAGGCCAAGGATTGTGATGATCTTACTGTGTGCCGGTTGATGTGTTAGATCTGTTTAACATTTATCATCTCATTTATTCATCACAGGGATCCTGTGAGGCATGCAATTTTATTATTCTCACTTACAGATAAGAAAACTAAGTCTTAGCATGATTTTGTATCTTGGCCAAGGTTTCATGGTGGGTATATGGAGTCAGACTAAGACTGCCCATCTTCAGCTACATCATGGGGGATTTATTCTGGGCTTTGACTGTGGAATAAATTTGAATGAGAGGATGAGGTAGACGTACTTGCAGTCACAGAGCTAGATTCTTGAGTCTACTACGCAAGAAATTCTGGGAGGGAAGAAGCAGGATAAGACCAAGCTCTGGAATGGGACCTGGATCACCAGGCAGAGACACATGACTTTGGACTTTTGGACTGACTTTGACATCTTAAAATGAAATTCTAGGGGTCTGGGGGCAGAGCAGAGCCAGGGCCTCCCAGGAATATAAGTGAACTTTAAAGCTATGGCCGAGAACAGCCATGAGCAAACAGGTTCTTGCTTACATTTCATGTAGTTTGGGCAGATTGGAGAACACATTTGCCTCTATCACTTCCAAGACATCATTCTGCGAGATCTCTCTGCAAAGAAAGAAATATAATTCAGGTCAGTTCCGTTACACTCCAGAAGTGGATTTAGAGCTCAGCATAGAGCCTTGTTGTGCCTACAGTGATTCATGAGACACACAGAACTCTGTTCCTCCTCACAAAAAAGGCAGCTGTAATGATGAGGCAAAGCTAACAAATGAGATGTTAATACTTGCAGAACAATGAGAGGATAAACCCAAGGCAGTGATTCAGGTCAGAGGTTATTCAGTCTACAAATGTAGAGAGGGAAAGAAACTTGGTTAAAGATATTTAGGGAATATGGGGGATGGGAACAAACTTTACATTCCCTAGACCAGGGGTCAGCAAACGTCTTCTACAGGACCAGGCAGTAATTTTTTTTTTTTTCTTTTTTGGCTTTGTGGATCATTTGGTCTCTGTTGCAACCACTCAGTTGATATTGTCGTGTAAAAGTGGTCATAGATATCATGTGAATCAATGAGCATGCCTCTGTTCCAGTCAGACTTTATTCATAAAAGCAGGGGGCAGGCTGGATTTTGTGTCATGGGCTGTAGTAGTTCAGTGACCCTGCCCTAGACCACGGAGGCAAGTTCTTCATTCTGCTAATCTGGCTTTGGGAGATGAGAACCTCAATTCAGTCTCTTTTAAAGAAACATCCATGCCATTACCCAAGCGGCGTTAGTTATTCCAGGACCTTTGGCATTAATGTTGTCTTGGCCTAAAATCCCCAGAAAAGATCCTTCAGATCCCAGCTTATTTCCTCCTGAAGTAATTTGAGGGGAGTGGAGGATGAAGTCCCCTCTGCAGAAGCCCAGAGCTTATGAGGAGAGAAGGGTGGCTTAATGAGTTAATGTTTATAAAGTGGCTCAAAGGTGAAACACGATATTATTAGGCCTCCTGAGGAAGACTCTCACGCAGTTTTAAGAGCGTCTCAGGAAATCTCATAGGCAGCATGCACTCAAATTGGCTGAGATGAAGCGCTGTCTGCTGGCCTGGGATTTAGCTGAGAAGCAATAGAAAGGCTCTTGATCAAGGGAAGAGCCTGGAGGGCAGGGCAGGGCAGGTAGAGGGCCTGTTGAGGGAGGGGAAGTATGGTTGTGAGTGCAGTCAGCTCAGGGAGGGAAACTGGTAACATCCGGGGCTTGTCAACTCAGAGGTTGGCAGGGTCGTTTCTCACACTCCCCCGTGAGTGCAGAGACATTTTGTGAGAGAAAAGCACCTCTTATTCTATGGTAGCTTCCTTTGTGATTCATTTGGTAAAGTGAATTGGTCTTCACAATTTTCATAGTTGAACATAGATGAGGGTGGTGTGTACATGTGTGTATTTAATAGGACATGTTGGCCATTGGGCATTTATTTTGCTCCTCTGTCCTTCAAGTGGAAAGAGTACTGGGAGGTGCAGAAATGAGAAGGAGTAGGAAAGGAGTGGTAGACCTTGAAAAATGAGACATTTATTTGAACACTTAAAGGAGTCAAGTGAAAGAGTTGCACAGGTAGAAAATAAGCATGGAGGAAAGCACTAGATGACAGAGAGGGTTTAAATGCAAATAGGCCCATATTGTCCAAAAGCTATTTCCAGGTTCACTTACAGGCCCTGGTAGGTTTGGTCACCCCCTTGCGGTAATATCTCAGTCTAATACTGCCTAAAAGGTGGACATTTCGCCTTAACTGAATTCATGTACCAAGCATTCCATTATATGGATTTTTTTTTTCCAAAGAGAACTTAAAATTATTAAAACAAACTAGCCAAGAAACACTTCTAAATTAATTATTTCAGAAGGCAGTTCATATTTTATGGCCTCAACTTCAAGGACAGGAGAGGGTATTGGGGTTGGGTGGAGGCTGAGGGAACCTTTGGCTAGAGGAGGCTTGGGGGGAGGTGAACAGCATGCAGTAGTGGAAAAACACCTCACTGGAAAATTCACGGATCTTGCTCCAGTTCAACCCAGTTCTGCTTCTAGTTATTTCTACTCTCGTTGACTAGGTATCTACTCTTTACCAGCCACTCTACATACATTGTCTCCGATCCCTTTAGCATGCCTGTGAAGTCAGTGTTTTAATCTCCATGTTAATAAACAGCCCCATCTGTATGCAGAACCAGCTGTGGCTGACTGCCGGGCTGGAATAGTTTCTTCTACATGCCCTGCCTCCCAGGGCCACGCTGGGCCTAATATTTCCACTCCTATATATTTACTCAAAAGAAATAAAAACTCATGCCCTCCCAAAGAGTTGTACAGAGATGTTCATAGCAACTTTATTTGTAATAGCCCCAAACTGGGAACAGCCCAATGGATGAACTGTGGAATATCCATACAGTGGGATATTACTCATCCATAAAGTGGAACAAATAGCTGAACCAACATAGTTGAATCTTTAAAAAATTATGCTGAGTGAAAGAATGCAGACAGGAAAGAAAGCATACTGTCTGATTCCATTTATCTGAGGGTCTAGAAGAAGAAAAACTAATATGCAGTGATAGAAATCAGAGTAATTATCACCTGGGGCCTGGGATGGAGGTTGCTGGCAGGGAAGAGGCAGAGAGCTTTCTGGGATGATGGAAATGTTCTATATCAAGATTGGGGAGGTCTGAACATGAGTTTGTCTAACTTATTGAACTTTTTGTTTTTTTTAAGTTATTTTTGGCTGCGTTGGGTCTTTGTTGCTGTGTACCGGCTTTCTCTAGTTGCGGCCAGCTTGGCTACTCTTCATTGCGGTGCGTGGGCTTCTCGTTGCGGAGCACAGGCTCAAGGTGCGTGGGCTCAGTAGTTGTGATGCACGGGCTTAGTTGCTCCGCGGCATGTGGGATCTTCCCGGAACAGGGCTCGAACCCGTGTCCCCTGCATTGGCAGGCGGATTCTTAACCACTGTGCCACGAGGGAAGTCCTAACTTATTGAACTTTAAGTTTAAAATGAATGCATATATTTTATTGTATATGAAACATACCTTAATACAGTTATTTAAACAGTGTCTTTCATTCAAAAGAAGGAGAGTAAATTCCATTTTGTTTGTGTTTTGAGAACTCTGAATTAAGAGAATTAATGGAAGGATGTTGGTTATATTGTCTGGCCAGAAGGTGGTGTTCAAATCCTAGCTCTATCCTGGAGCTTCTAGATGAGGTTCCTTCCCTCCTGGCTGTTCTCCCCGCAACCTCCCATTCCCTCTCCACAATCTATAAAGTGCATAGCTGAACTAGGTCAGAGGATCAGAGTTTCTCAACTCTGGAGGCACATTAGAATCTTCTGGTGGACCTTTAAAAAACTTCCGAAGCCTGAGTTCACATCGGCGAGTTGGATTTATTTAGTCTGGGGTGAAACTCTGGTGTTATTTTATTTTATTTTATTTTTCCCTTTAATTCTCCAAGCAATGGTGATTCTAATGTGCATGGTCTCTGGTGGTCTCTGTGGTCAAAACTATTTTCATAATTGTGCTAAAATATAATTTTTTCACTCATTCTATGAGCATACAGTGGAGCCCAGGGGCTAGTTGATGTGTGGATGCAGAAGTAGATATGAGACTCCATCTGTCTTCTATTAAACAAGATGTTAAAATGTTTTGAAAATATGTAAAAAACTATGGTACTCTTCTCCCTAATATTTTTTTGAACATGGTTATTTTGCATAACAACTGTTATTTATGTTATTATGTAGAGATTTATTATTGTTTTAAAATGGACTAGCAAAATATTTCCCAGTTTGAATTTCTAGAATGGTAAGTGTCAGTAGCTATAAGCTACATAAGCAAAATCTGTTTGGTGTCTTTAATAACTTTTAAGATGTAAAGAGATCCTGAGCCCAGAAAGTTTGGGAACTGTCCAATGCAGGCATTGAACGCTGTTCTTTTTGGGTGAGGGATCCTGATTCTGTGGAAAGCTTATTTCCAGAGATGAGGCTCTCATCTCAGACGATGCTTCTCAGTTGTTCATGCATATATGAATCACCTGGGGATCGTGTTGAAATGCGGATTCTCAATGGGAAGATCTTGAGTGGGGTCTGAGGTTCTGCCTTTTTAATGCCTCAGGGTGATAGGGATGGTGCTAGTCTTGAGACCACACTTTGGATTGCAAGGTTCTTTAGAAGAATGGTAGTAACACCCTAACAGGCCTTTCTCCCCAACACACACCCAGTGGTGGGTATGAAAAGCATGATAGAGGAAGAGTGAAGTACTTGATTTTAAAAACCCTTTATCCCCTCTGGAAACCCTTCCCTTACTCTCTTATTGAAGTTTTTCTGTCCTCTAGATTCTCACAAGACTTCTTTCGTTTCTCAGTTAAAGCAATTACCATGTTGTTTTGTCATTGCTGTTTTCTGTGGGGGTTCTCATTGTCTAATTACCTAACCTGACTTTGAGTTCCTGGGTGGTATCTTATCCATCTATCTTTCTATCTCTAGCATCTAGTGGTACGTTGGCGTGTGATAGGTACTCAATAAATGCTTAGTGGGTGGATGTGTAGATGAAGAAGAAGTCATCTTCAGGTTCAGAAACAGCATCTGAAAAGCTGCAAAGGAGATGAAGTTTGTCTTCTGTAGTCTTTCAGCCCCCTTTCTGTAGCCAACGTGCCCAAGTATGGTATGTGATGGCCAAACCTAGCTTGTCTGTGAGTTAGATTTTTGTCCCAGGGATTTTTCTACATTTAATACACAGCAGGCAAGGGACACATACATGGATTTGGTCTATGTATGGATGTCTAATAGAGTCTGGATGCTTTTAGCTCTACCCCTACGGGTCATAGCATTTCCAACTCCTCTCTGGCTCACAGATGAGGTCCTTGAATTTACAAAACACCCATAGAGGAGAAAACGGGAGAGATGACTGGTGTGCCTGTAGGAGTTCTTAAAGCATTTGACTGGGTGTTAGATCTCTTCTGTGCATGGAATTCCACGTTTCTTTGAAGGCAGGGGAGATGTGCTTGCATGAAGTGCTAGAGATTATCAGGACATTCCCTCTGGAGTGAGTTTCAGAGCCACAATCAAATTCTACTCCAGATTGCATTGTTCTGGCCAATGAAGTGGTATTCATATACAAGTACACTTGTGGGTGGGGGTCGGGTCAATAGGAGGGACTTTAGGGAGAGAATGAGCTTGTAGCATTCAGCTGGGTCCAGCCTGAAATGTCAACGTATCCTAGAGTGATATTCATTTGTCCACCATTTCACCTGACACTCAGTTGCCAAATGCTGGGACTGTTTCATTCAGAGAAGAGATGCTGCAGGTTTGTGGGATTAGGAAAAACTGAAGAACTGTTACCAGCAATTCAGGACCTCCCTAGAATTTCAACGACATGTATGAATTGGAGAGCAGGATGTAATAAGAAATCAAACACTCACAGAAACATTGTCTTTGCTTTTTTTCTGATATAGGAGATATTCTCCAACCAGGTTTTCTCCTCTTTTCCCTTGTCCCCTGACCTTCCTTAGAGCATTTTCCTTCAGTAAATCTGACATATCCCTCCCTAACTGGGCATTCACCCGCATTAAAATATTTTTTTTCTTTCTTTCTTTTTTTTTTTTTTGGCGGTACGCGGGCCTCTCACTGTTGCGGCCTCTCCCGCTGCGGAGGACAGGCTCCGGACGCGCAGGCTCAGCGGCCATGGCTCACGGGCCCAGCCGCTCCGCGGCATGTGGGATCTTCCCGGACCGGGGCACGAACCCGCGTCCCCTGCATCGGCAGGCGGACTCTCAACCACTGCGCCACCAGGGAAGCCCTAAAATATTTTTCATACTCACTGAATCAGATTTCTTTCTTTTGTCTTTAATAACCTCAGGCTAAATTTAGTTGACTGTTTCTCTTCCCTGAGTCCCCTGTGGGACGCCCTCACACACTCTCACATAGCCCTCAGACCACGCTGGGTTTGCTTTCTGGTTTGTCTCTTTCACCAGGTAAAGAACTCCTGGAGGATGGTGCCATTGCCTTTGATCTTAGTATTTCTGCTCCCAGCCAAGTGTTTGCTGAATGAGTGAATTATCTTCGAAAGATTATAAAAGATTTTCCACCTTTGCTCTCGCACAATAAAGCTGTGTTCTTGAAAATTCGCAGTAAACAGAGTATTTGCAAATCAAAATGTGTATTAACGCAAGAAGGGAGCTTCTGGTTTCGCAGAGCCTAGGAGTGAATTTTTAAAAGAGTGAAGAGCTAATCCAACAAGTGTTCAACAAGTTTTGATTAAGCAGCTTTGGTATTTCAGGCACTAGGCTTCGCTCTAAAGACGAATAAAATGGGTTCTGGGTTTTATCAATTGTCTTTAACTCAGCGAGTCTAGTATTCTAGGCTTTCCTTAACTGGGTGCTGCCTTTAGTTGATGGGCTACGTCTGAGTTACTAGAAAGAATAAAATGGATTGTTGGTATGTTGTATTTGAATATAACTACAGATATACAAATAATATACTTTCATATATAGTATATATAATACATAATTATATATGTATTATACATTGTGTTATATACATGCTTATATATTATACACACATAAGTGTGTGTATATATATTATATACGTTATATATAATATATATGTTATATATAAAATATATATGTAATATATATATGCATTTCTACCATATGTCTACTCCCTTAATTCTTCTGGAAATGTGCCAAATAAGTAAATACAGAACAGGGTGGGTGAAAATGTCCATGAAAATACGTTCCAGTAAATTTCATAAATCTCTCCAAATATATACTTCCACCCTTATTTAGAATTCCCTTAAGATCAGATCTGGAGACCTTACAATAGAGACCTGAGTTTGAATCCTGCCTCCATTTCTTACTAGCTGTACAACTGTGGCAAGTTACAGCAGAGTCTCTCTGAGCTTCAGTTTCCTTGTCTGTAAAATGGGAATAATTGCTATATCACAGGGATGTCAAAGGTATTAAATAAGATGGTATGTGTGAAAGCACAACGCCTCTCATGTGGTAAACTCAAATATCGCTGTGCCTGCTTCCGTCTCTCTGTGGAGTTGAGGACTGAAGTCCTCTGCATCTGGGAAATACTGGGCTCGCTGATCACTGAACTGGGGAAAACGGTGTGAGCAAGTGTTCTAGGAATGCTTCTCTTGACCCTGCCCGCACATCATTTAAATTCTTAAGCCAGGCTATGGGATTATCCCAGATACCATCCTGAGTCTTAACCACAGTGAGACCTGCCATCTGGTCTTTTGGCCAACAAAGGAGATTAGGCAGAGCACGTAGGTGCCCCAACAAGCATGTCTCCACCACTGAAGTCCTAATCTAAAAAGGAAGCTGGTCCCTTTGGGAGACGGTCAATACATAGCGGAACATGTTGTCAGGGTGGGGTAAGGACATTGCCAATAGGCTCCTCTCACTTCCCCAGGTGGCAGCAGGTAGGTGCCTTCCTTTCCTGACATGTCCCATCTGCTTCCTTCTCCCTGGGCAAAGTGCGTCTTTGCTAAAGATGCTGTAAAGATGTCCCCAAATGAGACAGAAATTAAAGCACCCTCAGTGACTCGAATTCAACCCCTTCACTTTTAAATTCATCAACAACAAACTTGTGTCCATTTTTAATTTTGTCTTCATTTGAAATGTTAAGTAATAATCTATATTTTGGAATATTTCCCTTGCTTTGCTCAGCAGGTGAGGAAAGGAACTAAAACTCACAGACATAATAGCTAACGTTTATTATGCACTTCTTATGTGCCAAGCGATTTTTCTGCACTTTACATTTGTTAAGTTGCTTAATCCTCACAACAACCCTTTGAGGGAAGTACCATCCTTGACCCCTTTACAGAAGAGGAAAATGAGGCATACAGAGGTTAAGTAATTTCCCCAGTGCCACAGAGCCAGTGAGCGAAGTCGACCCAGGATATGAACGCACCATTCATGGGGCCTCAAAAAGATGGCAGAAATCAGATAGGCCATATTTCCAGTGACCCGGAAAACTATTTCCACTTCAGAAGATCTTGTTGTTATTGTTTTAATTTCCAATAGAGTATAAACTTTTGGCTCAGCAACATGCCTATAAAACAACTAGATACTGCCCCCTTCCTCCACGCTGCAGGGTACTTGAGTTCTGATGAGGCAAAATACGTCAGCATGCTAAGTCAACTTCTACAGATAAATCAAAGTCCCAAGCAGTGACTCATAGGGTAAGTGCTTTTTTAGGGCATTCTCTATGCAAGGGCAAAACACGTAAGACAATAAAAAGCAGTGCCCCTGCCTTCCCAGAGTCTGCACTTTAGTTGGGTAGAAGCAACATGCATGGGAAGTTGGGCATGCACAGTCAGTAGAAGTGGAAGAAAGTATGAGAGGAATGTCCAACACAGAGCAGGGCAAACAGTGGGCATTCAACACCTTTTATTTTCCCTCTCACACCCTCGCTAAATGTCAGCATTTCTCAAGCTCTGTCTTAGTATCCCTTTAGATTTCCCTGTTAGAACCTCTCTGTTGATGCCTCACATGTCATCAGAACAAGTTTCCCTCTTAGACTGGAGACCCATGTCTGCAATGGCCAAAGCCATGTTCTGCATACCCTTGATGGACAACTAGTCTGGAGCAGGCTTATTATTTTCCTCTCCCAATTCTCCATCACATCCCCCCACCCAGGCACAACCCCAGACACCAGCTGCATTGTCATTCCTATTGGTTCATTGGACCAACCCTAGCTTTAAATCTTGGGGTCATCTCTGACTCCTTTTCGACATTTAACAGATTCTAAATCTTCTCAATTACTTTTTTTTTCTTTTTTTTTTTAGTATTTCTTGCAAATATCCCTTCATTTCCCACCATCATTATCGTAATTATGGCTCTTTGCAATTTCCGCTGGACCAGCGGTACTTAACAGTCATGTGATGACTCAGGATTTGGGTCTGATGTGGGTCGTGAATCATCTTTTTTTTCAAACAAATTAAATGTCCCAGTGGCCAATGATTTACTCAAAAATTTGGAGTAGATTCAAGGATGTATATATGTATATACAGAGGAAAAAAAAATATATATATATATATTTTTTAACAAGAAAGTGGAATGGCTAGTGGGGAAAAGAGTGGAGTAGAAAGTGAGGACCTGGGGCTTCCCTGGTGGCGCAGTGGTGAAGAATTCGCCTGCCAATGCAGGAGACACAGGTTCAAGCCCTGGTCCGGGAAGATCCCACATCGTGGAGCAACTAAGCCCGTGCACCACAACTACTGAGCCTGCACTCTAGAGCCTGCAAGCCATAACTACTGAGCCCGCATGCCACAACTACTGAAGCCTGTGCGCCTAGAGCCCATGCTCTGCAACAAGAGAAGCCACTGCAATGAGAAGCCCGCGCACCGCAACGAAGAGTAGTCCCCGCTCGCTGAAACTAGAGAAAGCCCATGCGCAGCAACGAAGACCCAATGCAGCCAAAGATTAAAAAAAAAAAAAGAAAAGGAAAAAAAGTGAAGGCCTGGAGTTTACTCTGCCTGGATACAGGAGTGTAGTGAATATTTATGCTTGGGAGCCATGAGTAGGGAAGGTAAATGGAATTAAAAGAGGATGATAAAAAGGGAAGGAGGAAGAAAGAGCAGGAGGTAAAGGGAAAGAGGTTTTCTGGAGGTAGAATGATATTAGAAGTCAGAAAAGGTAGGTAATTTCTTTATTACTCTGTATTCCTGTCAGAAATTATTTAAACAGGAATTCATTACATTCTAAGTGATGGGAGATAAGGGGTTGGGCAGGTGATAAGTGAGGGGACGTTGATTGGGTCACTTGGCTTCAGTGCGGGCTGCCAGCTTTAGCAGAGGACAAAGAAGGGGAGGTGGGAGGGCTGGAGGTGTCTCTGACCCACAGGGATGGGTAAATTGTCTATAGGTTTGGGACCCCGGCAAGTTTGAGCTGTGTAACTCAAGGCTGCAGGAATAAAGATGATGGTGATAATTACCTTTATTAGACAGTTACTGTGAGGCGGGCATAGTGCTAAATGTTCTACATGGGTAATCTCACTAATGGCCTTGTCTTATCAGGGCCCTGCTGACTTGTATGTCTAAGTTCATATGCACGTGTTAGTGGCAGCATGAACCTGGAAGCCAGATAGGCCTGGATTCAAATTCTAGCTTTATCATTGCCTAGTTGTGTGACCTTAGACAGGTCAGGTAACCTCTATGAGTTTTATTTCAATGGGGGTAATTATAGCTACCTTTTAGGGTTTTATGAGAATTATGGATATAACATATGGCACGGAATAGGTTTCTAGCTGCCCACCATAGTCTATTTTCCCCTCTTATTTCTGGGGGCACAGCTTGACTATGTTTCCTGGCAATCTTGCTGTTAGGTATAGCCTTGAGGGGAGAAGGCTTCCGCTAAGGAATGGGAGCAGAAGTGACGTGTGCTGTGCCAGGTTTGCCCGTAACCCCTCTCGTGTGCTCCTCTGTGCTCTGTCTCCCATCCAACCTGGCTGAAGGTGCCAGGACAACCCTGGGGGCCAGGATTGAAAACGGAGAAGCTGTTGGTGGCTTGGGGTCCTAAATCAAGTGCTTAGAAGTACCACCCGACTACGAGGTGAGAAAGAAAGAAACTTGTTCTTAAGGTCCCTGACATTATGGAGTTTGTGGTTGACATCTAACCACTCTGATACCTAAGGTAGGAGTCTAGCATCCAGCATCCTGTCTGTATTTGCTCAACAAATGCTCCTCCCATCAGGGCAGGTATGAGTTTTGCATCTACCATCTGCTGAAAAATGGGTGTATACAGTAGGTGTTGAGTACATTTTTGTTGGCTGGCTAATTAGGAGTCCTGTAGAAGTGTCGCTTGGCCAAACTGGGAGGAAACAAACAACAACCAAAAAAATCCCTCCTCAAAACTGTCTATATGTGACCTCGTTTAGCCAGAGACCCCTGTTCCTTGGTGACACAGTATTTACTCCCTGTGATTGAATTGCTTGGCCTCTTGTGGGGAACACACCAGCTGGCTGCTCCTTATTGAATTATGGGCCCTTGGCTTTTTTTTTCTCTCTTTTTCAATTATTTCATGAAAAAAAATGCCAGAAAGAACAACTTTTTAACAATGGGGACTACTAAATCCATTAGCACACAGACCCTGGGAGGGTGTTCAGGTTAAGAAATTTGAACCCTCAGCTCTGTAACCTCCAGCAGTGCAGAGCTGCGTGAGGTGAGGTCTCCCTAGTGGGCAAAAGCAAGTCCTTCATCACTTTGGCAAATCACTGGAGCTCTCTGAGATCCATTTTCCTCTGTAAGATGTTGCTAAGGCCCTCTGTCCCTCAGTACATTTTACACTCGATCCTTTGTAGTTGGCAGGGCTATTGAAGATCACATGAATAATGCATGTCACGCGGGAAGAAAAAAGCACATAGTGTTATGCAAAGGTCGTGCTGCTTACTGTTATTTTTATTACTTCAGTGGGGTCAGGAGACCTCAGTTCTAGTCCTGACTCTGCCACTAATTAACCACTTTCCTTGAGTCAAATCAGTTACCTTCTCTGGGCCTTTGCTCCTCATCTATAAAACAACACTGTTGATCCAGATGACCTCGTGGGTCCATTCTAGCCCTAAAATTCAGTGATTTTAATTATATCTATGATTCTGTTATTAAAAGGCAGCCACCCACATTGTTGGCAGTCCTCCATGACAGCCAGCTTCCATTTCTAAAAAGCCGGGCTGAAGGCAAGGGAGCCATGAAGCCTCCTGATTAAGGAACTGCACCTGTTCCCTTACGAGCAGGTCTGTGGGCGGACCCAGGAGGGAGCAACGGGACGGTAGCCCCCAAGGGCCATCCTTCCTGAGCCCTGCACAAGGTGAGAAAGTGCCCTCGCCTGAGCCATCAGACTCCTGAAGACAGTGTTTGTTTTATTGTCAGCTTAAAGAGGGCGTCATTGATCTTCCTGTAAGCCAGTGTTGATTTCTTCCTTGTCATACATCCCGAGCCTCTTTACCAAAGAAACTCAAATCTGTGTGTGTGTGTGTGTGTGTGTGTGTGTGTGTGTGTGTGAGGTGGGGGGGGGCAGGGAGGCAGTTGTTGTAGGCTTTTCTGTCCACTTGTGTCGCCCAGCAGCCCCTCAAAAGCTTCCTTAATTATTTTCTCTGGGCTCTATCACGCCTTTCTGCTACCCTTGCCACACTTGTAACGTAATTCGCCCTTCCCCAGCGGGCTTTCGTCCTCCTTCCAGCCTCTGTCTTCACTCTGCAGTTCATAATTACTCTCGCTTTTAGGCCCCTCCATTTTCCACCTCATTAATTCTTACTCTCAGCACAAGAGCGTCTCCTTTATGGGTTGCAGTGAAGGAACTACAAGGAACTCACATTTGGCTCCTTCTGAATTTGAGTCGCTTTGATTGTCTTGTTTTCCTCTTTCGAGGTGCTTGAGTCTAGGGCCCTCATAAGCACCCTGCATGCAGAGCTGTTATCCACCCTGCCCTTTGCTACCTTTTCTGAATTTCTTTGAATTTAGAAATTCAGGGGCCTAATTTCATCAACCCCCTATTTAATGGATTTTATATCCGTTTCTGAGCAGTAGGTTTCCCTCTCCCATCCCAAATGGTGGTTGAAGGCCCTACTCCAGGGCCTCCTTTGCCTCCCGATGGTCCTGAAAGTGTCCCTGTTTTTACAGCTAAGAGACCTGTATGGTCAGGAAAAAGAAAGGAAGTTTTTAAAAAGAGCTTCCTATTTTATGAAACTCTGCCGTGCCTGGAGAAATCTGTGGTCATTCTAGAAAGTGAGGAGGAAAGTGGATTCTTTTCCAAGCTGAATCTTCGGTTCAGTTGGTTAAGGCCACCCAAGATGTTGGGGATCATCAGCCTCGTTCAGTATATGTCCAGGCCTCTTCCGTGCCTTGGAAACCCTTGTTTAAACAAAAGCTTAGAGAGTAGCAAAACAAATAATGATGGAATTGTTCCCGTCAAGGTCTAGGGCGTTGGCTGGGTGGGGCAGAAGAAGACAACCCAGATCTCCTTCCTCACTCCAGCAGCTTCTGAGGGGCGCTTCCTTCTCCTATGCGTGTGTGTAATTTAATTGTGAAATATGCATTTGTCTGGTCCCAAGATAATTTCAAGTAATGGAGATCCTTTTAGGAAGACATCTTTTGGAAAAGTTTTTTAATCTTATTTTTGTAATGCCACTGAAATGAGAATTTCAGGGTATCAGAAAAGGAAGGAAAGGACTTCAGTGGTTATCTTCTGAATTTACTTTCCTGTACATGCCTCCTCTCCCCTTTTTTCAAACAGATAAAATAACAAAGGCACAAGAAGCTGTAATTACATGGGTAGTTAATAATTGTGCTGGTCTCGGCTGAGATGTTCTTTACCTATGATGACAAGAGTGCCTTTTCATTCATCCACTCAAATTCCATTATATGGGTCTCCTTGCTGGAGCTGTAGAAACAATGTCAAGGCTAACTGAGTTCCAGGAGAGGGGATATCTATATTATGAGCCAGACAACAGAGCTAGCACTGTAGACCCGTACAAGTACTTGTAGACCCATTCAAGCTGTGTGAAGCTGGCAAAGTTACTTAACCTCTCTGAGCCTCAGTTTTCTCATATGTGAAATGAGGGCAGTGGTATTTATCTTGCAAAACTTTGTGAGGATTAAATATTAAATAATTACATATTAGTAAGTGTTAAAAGAAATGCTATTTATTATCATTGTTGTTATTTTTCTCTCAAGTCTAGTCTAGTGACTATAGATCCCTTAGAGTCAAGGACTTGGTTGTCTTCATAGCTTGTCACCTGTGCCTCTAGCAGGTACACCAGAAATGTGTGCTGAATGGACAGATGACATTTGCAGCCTTTGAAGTCCTTTGCTTTGTATTGATTCAACATGTATTTTTACCCTCACATTTGAGTAGTTGAGCAGGGAGGAAACCCTTTCCAATTTTAAGGCGCAATCTTTAAAGTTTTCTCCAAGGACGCCTTCCCTAATGCTGCAGAATTAAGACAGTTGCCTTCCTCCGAGCTTCCCTCCTGCACTCCTTGTGTCTTTGTCATAGTGGGACTAACAGTCACGTTAGCTGTGCTTATGGCTGCAGGCCCCTGAGGTCTGGAGCTGTGGCCCCTGTCAAACTTTCAATAGCGCTAGGCCCAGGCATCGTACTCAGCAGGCTTTCAAATGTATTGAGTTGGAGGGAACAGGTATTACACAGTGTTTTAGTATATTGGGCACCAAATCTTAAATTCCTTTGCAGACCTTTTCTTCAGACATATTCAAAAGAATACAATTCCTGCCTTCAAGGAACTTTTAATGCAACAGGAAATTGCACTGTTGTCTTCTCCATGGTGACTGATTTTCAAGGCTTCCTGTTCAACAAGTGATTGTTGATTGACTAAATTAATGAGAGACGCGAAAGCTGTTATCTTGTTTATCAGTGAAGAATGATTAAGCACAGAAAGGTTAGGTGATTTACCTCAGGCCACACAGCAAGTTAAAGAGAAGTAAAACCTGGGTCTGCCAACTCCCATGCTGATGTTCTTTCAAGCACCCAGTGCAGCATCCCAGATCTCATACCTAATTTTAAGCTATGAATAGCCACCTCCTTCTTGCTTGCCCATGATACATTTTCTTTCTTTCTTTTTTTCTAAAAAAGTGTAAATATCTGGAGGAAAAGAAAAACCTTCTGACCAAATGTGCCTTTGGTAGAAATTCTGGTACCAATTTATTACATCAAATCCGGATTTAGATTTCAGAATCCATTTGAATATATTCATTTCACAATTTGTATATCTAACTACCTTTTCCTCTGTCGCCAACCACAAGCAACTTCCCTCCATTTAGGATCATTGTGTCTTTAAATCTAAGACCTAAGACGCAGGAATTACCATAGCAACTTGCTTTCCAGTTAGACGGCAATTGCTGACAATCAATATGATTAGACAAGGTCAGTGACAGAGAAGGCCCCACAGTGTTTAAAGAGAGCTGAGGAAGTGCAGGGATGAGGAAATGAGAAAATGATTGGAAAAATGTCTCCCCAGGGTTGAGTATGAGCTCCTTATTGCTTGCTGCTTGTGTAACCTAAGGAGACGTCTCATAGTAGCAACAGTTTCCAACCTGCCAGCAAGAGCTGGGGGAGGCTGAGAGATGTTTAGTTGTTTTGGTTTTCCTTTTTTCTGGTCCCCAAACACTTTACAAAACTAAAGACTGAAAATCACCGACTTGAAAGTGAGGATAAATAGTAGCTGAAGGGGGACTTAATGAAGAGGCAAACCAGGGCAGCTGTTTTCAGACCAGAGCGGGAACGAGGGTGTTTGTGAGGAAAGGGGAGGGTCCACAGCTAAGTTTGCCTGGAGTGGGGCTGTGGAACTGGGGTAGCTCCAGGCATCATGGTAAGTGTCGCTGGCCTCGAACCCTGCATCATTTAAGCCCCTTTCTGTAGCTTCCTCTCCCCCTCTTCCTGTACTGATCTCTGCTTTAAAGAAGAAAACCTCATTCATACCAAAGCGTCAGCATCTGGTAACTGATTACAATTTGATTGCAGGGGACAGCATTGCATTTTAATAGGGAGCAAAGCGTAAGCGCAACAGTCATTGTGTCTGTTAGGCCCAGAGGAGCAGATAGCAGAAGTACTTCTGGCTCCTTTCTGGAACTCCTGAAAATCACATCTGTGCCCTACCGAGATTTCATAGCAGGTGGTTTAACATGAGGACCTCACTCACTTAAGGAGAAGATGAAATGAGGTGATTGTTCTAGTGGCTGAACTGTAGACACTTCTCGGGCACAAGGCCACACCATAGAAAGCAAATGCAAACCCACACACCCTGGGAGCGTTTGTGTGGAGGAGAGAAGACCCGACTTCTGGAGGGCTCGCATGTTTGCTATCCAGCAGGAGAGCCTAGAGCGAGTAACTTCCTGCCTGATACTCCCTGTCTGTCTCTCCCCTTCCCGAGCTATTCTCTGCCCGAGGACTGAGTGGAATGAAGGCAGTTCTAACATGGGAAGGATGAAAGCTGGAGCCCTTGGAAGGCGGTGTGAGGTCAAGCCTTGGGTTATCAGTTTTCGCCTGACCCCTAAGAAACCCTGAGTCGTCAAGGAAAGCCAACCTGTTAATCCTGTGGTTGACACGTCCGTACCTCTCTCCTCTAGCAGAGAGTCTCTGTGGTACTTGAAGCGAAGCGAGGTAGTGGGTGCAGGATCCACAGCTGGCGTCTAGGTTTAGTCTTCCACTTACTTATCAGTAGTGTGACCTGGGACGAGACTCTTGACTCTCCAAACCTCATGTGTAAAGTGAATAAACAACTCTTGTATCTACTTCATACAATCCAAATCAGACGTGATGCCTGTGAAAGCATCTGGCAAACTGGAAAGCCTTAAACACATGAGCCCATTTTTGGAACGATTACAGCGATTACTCTCAGTGCTGTTATGACTGGTATCTTTCTCTGAGCAGACCCCCACTCCCTGCCCCATTCTGTACTCCTTTCCCTCATTTCCATTATGCTTTTCCTCCAGACACCAGTTTTTGAGATAAAACTCGTGACTCAGAACCAACTCGATCAATTCACCCCAAGAACTGTTACTGTAGGCCCAACATTTCTCTCCTCCAGAGAAATAGATAGAGGGGTTGGAGAGAGGGTGACATTTAACATATAAAATGCTGCGGGGAGGTAGAATTTAGGCATTAAGGATGAGTCGGAGAAGGTGTTTTAGTCAAAAATTGTATTTTGTGGAGGTGACCCCTGCCAGTGCCTCTCACGTAATGCTGCAGGTGGTGCCGCTTCCTCTACCGACCCAGGTGGCTACCCGCTGTCACATTTGACATGTTTGTGTCTTTAAGCACCGGTGCTGGTTTTCATAGGCTTTATGCTTTATACAAAGTGTTGCTCTTTTAGAACATGGGATGACTGTGTTACAGATAAACTGTGTTCTGATTTGCTGCTGGAAAGACGCATCACCGAGAATTGCAGGAGAGGAGAGAGAGCAGATATCCTAACGAGGCCCTGAGGAGGTCCTTGTGTGCAACTTTCCCCTGTAGGCATAGTTTTCTCCAGTGCTTTATTTGATTTCACACTGCCTTTCATTTTCAAAGGGTCTTTACTAGGAACAGAAGGGAACAAGGGCAATGAACACTTGATGTACGTTAACATCATGCCCATCTAAGGGGCAAAGCTGTGGGGTGTAACTCTTTGGCAGTATCCTCTTCCCTGCCTTCCACCAGGAGAGCGTTTTGGGTCTCAGAGGAGGTCAGGGTGATGCCTATATTGGTTTTAACCATGCCTTCACCCCTCCTGTGCCGAGTGGCATTTAAGGCTATGAATCCACCCTGATTCCTAGTCTTCTATCAAAACTTATCTGCCTGTGAGTTTATCGTATTATGGAACTTTAGAACTACAGAATAAATCCTGGTAAGAGGAGAGACCCAAGAGATCATTTGTTTCCAACTCTCTTATGAATCGAAGACCACAAGAGGGTGATTGTTTCCTAGCTGCTCAAGACTTGCGTGGGTGCTGGTACTTTATATTTCCAGGCATCAGTTTTGCATTTTTATGAAGGACTGCAATCTTCGAACCATGAGTAAGGTGAGAGTTCCAAGCACACCAGCTGGCCGGTAGGACAGAGATTTGAGACAATAGTGCATTTTAAATACGTCTTAGATCACAAGATGTATAACTTGATGCCATCTGCTCGAGGTGACTATCACCAGCAATTTCAAATGTGTAGCTTTCATTTGAAAAGGTGAACACCACTTCTCTCCCTCTCATTATTCTCTCTCTCCATCATCCATAATCAATTTGTGGACAGGTAGATATAGATACTATATATACTAGATTCTAACAAAAAGAAAGGTTCCCACATGTTTTAGATTATCTGCTATGGACATGAACCAACATCTTTAGCCATGATTATTTATATTACATGGAACAATCAACAGGGTTAATTATTGTCATGAGGGAAACAGTGCTTGACATCTTGCTGCTCAAAAAAATTATTTTCTTTCTCTTTGGGGATCTAAAATTTATTCCCACCAAGACGGAATTTGTTATCTTTGGTTTCTGTTTCATCACCTTCAGTCATCCTTTATGTTCATTGTCTGTTTGTATATTTACTATCCACCCTTCACTTAAACATTGTACCACGTTGAAGCTGTGAATGTCCCCCAAAGATTTATTCAAAGAGGCACAGAGTCTCCTCCTAAGTATTCTTGCTGCCAGCCATCAGTTCTGCATTATTTTACTTTGATACCTCAGCTTCTCAAAAGCCTGCTTGAACATTGGAACTTCAGATTCTATTACGATTCTGGGAGTCTAACTATGATTCTCACTGCAGCTTGTCCCAAAACACAAATGCCCTCATACATATAACCACTTGGAGCTAGTGGGAAGGGAAAGCTGGAACGGGCTTGGCACTGGAGACGGATGGCAGCGACTTGAAAGTCAGGATCAGAAGGGGAGCAACCATTATGCCACATGCCCTTCTGTCTAACCTTTGGATCAACTCCTCTTCCCTCTCTTCACAGGCGGTGCCCATCTATAAACTGGTAAAGCCAGTTTAATGCCCCGTGCTAGACAGGGTGAGAGGTAGGAGTCAGAAGAACTGTTCTCTACCTACTTTTCCTATTAACTAGCCTATCGGCCCATGGGCTAATAACTTAAATGGGGTATGCCTGTTCCTGTGATTTATGTGAAGATGATAATACCTATTTCATCCCTTTTCTAGGATGGTGTGAGGATCAGCTTAGCAACATGTGCTAAATGGATAAATGAACAGTAGGTAGGAAAGTGCTTTGAATAGTTAAATGTATTTTCGAAAGGCAAAGCATATAACTAATGCAGGCATAATGTTACCTAGCTTTGGAGTTGCTATGGTAATATGATTGCCCAGTTTGTGATTGGACTCACTCAGTTATCGTTCTCAGCTCTATTATCCCAACCGCACCTTCTCATCCCATAGATTTAAGATATTTTTCTGTTCTTTGTCTTGGATTCTCAGCTGTTCTTACATGTGAATGACAAGAATTAGCTTGTTCACTTTCTGTTGCTGAATGCATCCTTTGATGTTTAGATCTGATTTATATGGGAGCTTTGACTTCACAAGTGTGTGTGTGTGTGTGTGTGTGTATGTGTATGAGAAAAGTTGCCTTTGGTGTCCTCAGCACCTTGTTTCTACAACGTCTTCCCTCTTTCTATCATTCTTTCTTCCTCGAGATGCTCGGTACCATCAGGCAGCTCCAGTTTGTCAAGGTAGAAGGTAATCTAAACTGTATCTTCCACTAAGATGTTGGTTACCTCCTTCTGACATCTTCCTATTTTCAAAGGAGAGCCAGGGGAAGGTGATTTACTACCATAAAGCATGAAACAGTGGTGTTGGGAGTTTGGGCTAATATGGAAGTCTGGGATGAGGGTCTCTCTACCTCCAGGCACATAGAAATACTGGATAAAAAGGTCAAACAGCCAATCAAGAAACTATGTAAGTAACACTGTCCTTAACCTGGTCAGAATGGTTAAGTGTACATTGAAGCCAAAGGGCAAAGAAAAAATTATAATTAGGTTAATGGCTGGGTCTTGGAGCCTCACCACCCACTTGGGAAGATGAGCCCAAATTTCAGATATGTCTTTGTCTGAGAGGAGCTAGAACTGACCTACCTGCATAAAGTCAAGAATCAGGAAAGGCTGCACATTAGTGAAATGGAGGACTCTAGAATTCCATTAAGTGACCAGGGAGAACCTCAAAGAAGCAGCTGGGGTGGAAATAGTCACCTGCAGGTATTTATAATAGCAGGTCATCATCACGTGATTACATTGGATGAGAATTTACAGTGACTTCAAGCCAAAAAAATTACTAGGAAAGTCATCCCAAACTGGAGAAAATGAGGACGCTCAGTAGCAGCAAATGAGAAACTGTGAAGACGTTTCCATACTAGAGCACGGGACTCCCACTGACCACACCTCGTCACTCCTAAGATGCATGGGCTGAGAGTAAATGTTACAAATCGTACGAGGAAATACCACGTGAGAGAGAATGACTATACCTCCTTGATTGGGGATTAAAATGAGATTGAAAGAGATTTAAAATTAAATATTTTAAAATTCTCAGATAAAGGAAGATACAGAAATCACAAGATAAAACAGGATAGTGTGAAAAAGGACAGACTTGAGAAAAGAATTAATGAAAAATATTGATGTAAGAACATACAGTCAGGTAATTAAAAACTTAATTGGATTTAATAATGGACTAGTTATAATGAAAAACAAAATGAATGAATTGGAAAGTAGATAAGGCATGCAAAATATAGTATAAGAATTTCCAGTATAGATCTAGTAGGAGATCCAGAAGGAGAGAAGAAAGAATAAAAAAGAGGGTAGAGATAATAATAAAAGCTTTTCCAGAGCTGAGGAAAGACTGCCTTAGTTTGAGGAAACCACTAAGTCACAAGCATAAAAAATAAAAACAAATCTACACTCAATAGTGAAAGTATAAGCAAAGGGAAAGAAGATCTTAAAAGCTATCAGAGGGCTTCCCTGGTGGCGCAGTGGTTGAGAATCTGCCTGCCAATGCAGGGGACACGGGTTCGAGCCCTGGACTGGGAAGATCCCACATTGCCGCGGAGCAACTGGGCCCATGAGCCACAACTACTGAGCCTGCGCCTCTGGAGCCTGTGCTCTGCAACAAGAGAGGCCGCGATAGTGAGAGGCTCGCGCACTGTGATGAAGAGTGGCTCCCGCTCGCCGCAACTAGAGAAAGCCCTCGCACAGAAACAAAGACCCAACACAGCAAAAATAAATAAATTTATTTTTTAAAAAAGCTATCAGAGAGGAAAGATAGACTGCCAAAAACTAGACTGACAGCACACTTCACATAAGCAACAGTACTTACCAGAAGATAATAGAGTTACTTGCTGAGTGTAAATTCTGGTCGACCCAGGGTTATAAATTCACCTAGATTATTATTAATAGTTCAGTAGGCGACAGGGGTGACATTTTCAAATACGCGAAGACTGAAGAAAGCGTACTACTCATACATGGACAATTTGATTTTGTTTTCCACAATTAAGATAGGACTTTTTATGATTGAAACAGTACAGTAGAAAAAACGAACAATGCAGAAAGTTATAAAGAACAATTATATTATGAAGAACAATTTTCGTCAACAGGAAGGAAATTGAACCCAAAAGAAACAAGTAGAGTTTAAGAGCAAAATTCCTGGCAAAATGATAGTAATATTGGTCAATTATTCAATTTAAGTGGTGCTAATTTGGGGCTATTTAAAATCTAGATAGAACTAAAGTGCTGGACAGAAATGACATGGAAAATTGCAAGGGGAGATGCTGTGTTCAGGTAAAGTGATGTTGATAACTTTGGGGAGTTGATAAATATATTTAAAAATGATAAAATAACTATAAAATAGAACGTAACTTCTAGAATAGAAGAGAGGAAAAAATAGAGACCAAAGAAGTTGTAATGGTGACATTTCAAGCACTAACAGGAAAGGTTTTATTATTGGATGTGTATACATGTATATATGTGTGTATGTGCTGGATGCCAAAGGTCCTCTGATAGCTCACAAATCTATTTCCATGAAGCCCTACGCATATCCCAATTGTAAATCTGAAACAAATTTTAACACCTGCATAGGCTCAGAATGGCAGTTTTTCCACAGTACTCTGTTGTAGCAAGTACAATTACACATGTTGCTGCAGCCAGCTGATTCTTTACCTCTGAGAAACCAGGCTGCAGGTGCTGCTAGGGGCCCTTTTACATCCTTGTTTTCTGGTCAGTTTTCAAGGGAGTCCAAGGTCTCCTTTTTTCTTGTGTAGCCGGGCTTGTTTTCTAGAGAGCTGCCATCTTTTACATTGATTTCCGTGTAATGATATTCACTATCCATTGACAATAAAGATAACGTATGCCTTTTAGTTCTCTATCTACGGTGCTTTCCAGGTTCAGCCTTCATGGAGGTGGGCACAGGGCAACACACACACACACACACACACACACACACACACACACACACACACACGATGATCTGTTCTCTCATCTTCTTTCCAAAATGATTAACAAAGTACTTTTCTTGCGTATGTGACTCTTCAGTGTTTTTCTCCTGCATTCTGCAAGCCTTTTCATTCAAACTAGAGGTGACATGTTCCCTGTAGGCTCCTACTTTTTCCCGAGCTGGTATCTGATCTCTTCCACTTATCATAGTCATAGATGAGTTCTAATTTTCCTAAATTAGGGATTCTTACCCCTGTCTTTTAACACTTTATCATCCATCAGTTTCCTCTAAAACATTCTGTCAACATACAGTTACGTGAAAAAAGGAGGTTACAAAAGAGCATGCATAATATCTCATTTTAATTAAAAAAAATGTGCGTCAGCAGAGAAAAAATTGTGAAAGGCTGCTCACCAATGTATTAACAGTGGGCACATATGTTATTGTAGAATTACGTGGAATCATCATTCTTCCTGCATTGTTTGTTTTTTTCTATAGCAAGCATGTATTACTTTTATAATCACACACAAAAAATCCTATCTTAATTGTGAAAACCAAAACCATTGCATCAGGGACAGCATTCCTTGTTCCACAACTTGGGGGAGTCTATGGGTTGACAAAGGCAGTGCCTTGTGAAATAATATACATTGTGGTTTGGGGAGCTACCTGAAAAAAAAATGTTGTTGCCTACTTTGTTTTTCCTATTCAATTGCAGTTAGGTTTATCCTAGGAATAGGCTCACAGACGTGTTGCAGTGGTGGCCACAGACATATTATGGCATGGTAAGGCCAATGTGGAATTTGAGCATCTTGTGAATTACTGGACCACAGACCAGGGAGTAAGTCTTAGAAGAGACACTCCTGATCCCCTTACCCTGCTCTAATTTTTCTCCACCCACCACTGCTCAGAACTTATCATCGCTATATGTTACTTGATCTTAAAAACAATTTATTGTTCATTTCCTGTCTCTTACTCCAAGAATCTAAACTCCAGGGCAAGGGCAAGGATCTCTGCCTTGGTCAGTGTTGTCTCTCTAGTGTCTGGCACACAGTAGGTGCTCAGTAAGTATGTATGGAAGGAAGGAATACATGCTAAGTTGTTCTGTACGTGGCGAGAGGAGTGGTAACCCTGAAGGTAGGGGAACAGTGTGAGTAGAGATGAGAAGGCAAGAAAGGAGATAGCATGGATATGGGGCCATGAGGAGCCTGACTTGGCCGGCAGGGAGGGCCCTTCAAGGTAAGTGTTAGCTAAGTTGGATGGCTGGGCTGGGGAGAAATGATAAAAGGGACTTGAAAATAAAACAGGAGAGAATCAAAGTAAGGAGGGGGCACACTTAGGGCATGTACTGAGACTAATGCAGGATTTTCTAATGTGGCGTTAAGTCAGGGCTCTGGCATTGATACAGAGGAAATGGTTTCTCACTCTGAATTACTTTAAAGGGAAAGTGGACACTGGTACAAAATTTGGAAAAGGAGTGGGCTAGATTGTTTCTTTTATTGTCTGTCTGTGATGATATTACCCGAGTCAAACATTCAGGGTTTAAAGGCTTTGAATTCGGAATCATTTTCACTTCAAACCACCTGACAATGCCAGACAGCTATACTCGGACAGAAACAGAACACTTAAGGAGATACAGACCTTTTTTAGGCTCATCTGAAACTCTAATTAAATGAAATGGATCTGTGCCTCGAGCTTAGCTCTGGTTTTTTTTCGTACACTGCATTCTAGAGGCACGTTGTGAATATGTATTTGAACATTTTGGTGGTGCTCATTTGTGATGAGTATGGATAGAAATGGAATTCACTCAGTATAAAAATGTTTACATGCTACAGTGAGCACGCCTCTGCTGTTTCTGAAAAGAGACAGCATGCCTTTTTGCTTAGTCCAGCTTCTGAGGGTGGCATGTCAGGGAGCTCCTCCGGCCATGCAGAAATCCTGAGTTGTACTAGAAAATGGAATTTGCAGTTAGGATGGGCAGAACCGAGACCGTGTCTCCGTTCGAGAAATGTGCCTATCTCTTATAAGATTTCCAAGCTGCATGAAGAATTATTTCAGTCCTCACATTATCTTTGATTTATGGCCCTAGGGGATTTTATATTTTTAATATTACTAGATTATTCTAAAGAAGACCCAAGATTGGGGTTGCTGGGAAACAATGTGATAGAATATTCTAGAATTGAAAAGGAGTCTGGTCTGAGGAGTTCTAGACCAAGAAATGTATTTTTTCCTTGAGACTACCCCCTGACATCCTTGCCTGAAGGGAAGGGAATAGACTCTCTCAGCCTAGGAGGGAGCTTCCTTCCTCCCTCATCATGGAACACTTACTTTTAAGAAGTGAAGAGGGAGAAATGGTGCAATGATAGTGGCTTAAGGTACCTTCACCACCTTCCCACCACGTACATAGCAATTCATCTTGGAAATGTTTCCAGAGACATGGACAAGGCAAGCGCCCATTCTTCCATATCATATTTTATACTGTAGAATCTAGAACTGGTGCTTTTGAAACTCTACCTTCCCCAGTTTTACCCGGTGACATAGGTCTGGGGCATTTAAGTCGTGGCTTTAAAGGTGATCGTCTACTCTTGTGTTTAAGAATTATTTGAAGTGAGAATCAGGAGAGATTAGATGTTGATGGGGAGTGAAGACGTTCTGAATGCCAAAGAAGGGATGATAGAACAAGAACAGAGAAACACTGAACCTGAAAATAGGATTGTCAGAGCAGTGTGTGGTATAAGTCTCACAAGGGGACTGTGGCAATCTGACAAAAGTTGGTGGTCAAAATTTATCACTGCTCTTGAAAAAGAACAGAAAAATTCATTGCATCCACATTTTCTCCTCTGTATAGGATGGCTGCAGAACCCACACATATGTTTGTTGCTCTATCTTTTGAAGTCTTCAAAAGCGTGGTTTTGCTTTTAATCATACATTAGTGAATGTTGGAACAGCAATTTCTTTTTTTTTAATAGCTCTAAATTTGGCATCTTAAGTTCGAAAGAGCCAAATACATTCCTAGGGTTGGTCATCCCTAGACTCCTGGGGCAGAAGCAGGAACAAGAGCAGGTTTGGACTAAAAAGACAGAGTTAATGAGGAAGGACTGAGGAAGCGGCATATTTAGTTCAGTCATATCCCACCATTTGCATTGTTCAAATAGAGGATTGCCAAGAGGCAGGGACCAGCTATAGTATTATGTCACCCATGAACTCACTGATCAGATGGCGCCTGTTTTTCATCTTGACACTGACAACAGTTTATGGAAAAAAAGCAGAATATAGCAGCTCTTAGAGCATTTTTAAAAGCACACTAAGACCTTCTCATATTTCTGCAGTGGAGACAACTGGGCTTGGCAATGGTGAGCATTCACTTGGCTTTCTCCAGAGGAGATCAGGAAAACACTTGCGTCTGGTCAGGAGCAGAATATTTCCCTTTCTGACTTGCTTGCTGCCCAAGTTTAGGGAGCACTGAGGAATTTTAGGGACAGCCTAAGGGACATCTGTCTATGGAGAGCTGGCCTTCTTAACAACAGTTCCCCCAAATCAATGAGACTAAACAGTTTTAGATGTAATTTGAGTCTGTCTATTGTACACCGACCATTACACTATCTGGATATTGATGGACAGTCTCCTAGCATCTTGACTACAGAGTCATGGGTGGGGCATTAAAAGATACAGTATCTTTTAGTATCCTGGTGAATTCAGGTACAGTTATCCCAGTGCATGAATCTTCTTTTCTTCTACTCCTGTTTGAACTTTCTGAGCTCAGTGGGAGCCCTTTGTGCATAATGTGATCAAAAGACAAGGACTGTGGGAGCCTGCAGACCTCTTTAGGGAGACCTCAGATCCCCATTATGACTTTGAATTTGTTTCATGAATATCTGCCACTCAGAACGCTTGGCCTCTCTCCTCTTTTTTTTTCTTTTTTTTTAATAAGCTTTGCCATTCTTATTTCTTTTCTTTTTTTGGTTTTAAATTTTATTTTTGCCTGCATTGGGTCTTTGTTGCTGCACGCGGGCTTTTCTCTAGTTGTGGCGAGCAGGGGCTACTCTTCTTTGTGGTGTGCGGGCTTCTCATTGTGGTGGTTTCTCTTGTTGTGGAGCACAGGCTCTAGGCGCACGGGCTCAGTAGTTGTGACACACGGGCTTAGTTGCTCCGCAGCATGTGGGATCTTCCCGGACCAGGACTCGAATCCGTGTCCCCTGCATTGGCAGGTGGATTCTTAAGCACTGCGCCACGAGGGAAGCCCTGCCCTCTCTCCTTTGATTATGGAAATCTCCACAAAACCTCTTCTGGCTTCTCTGCAACACACTGATCTAACTCCCATCGCTTCAAACTGCTTTCAGCACCCAAGATCTGGACAGCAACATTTAGAGGTTGCTTGTGTTCTGGTTTGTGACCTGTTTCACATGAATTCCTTTTATTTCTGTAACTAAATCACAAACTTCTTAGGAGCTAGAACCAAATCCTGCATTCTCTTTCGGCTTCTAATATGGAAGACTGACTGAAAGATGAATGGATAGATAGATTGGTAAGAGGAGCTTAGGAACATCTAATAAGAATGAATCTGAGGGCTTCCCTGATGGTGCAGTGGTTGAGAGTCCGCCTGCTGATGCGGGGGACGCGGGTTCGTGCCCTGGTCCAGGAAGATCCCACATGCCACGGAGCGGCTGGGCCCATGAGCCATGGCCGCTGGGCCTGCGCGTCCGGAGCCTGTGCTCTGCAACGGGAGAGGCCACGACAGTGAGAGGCCCGTGTACCGCAAAAATAAATAAATAAATAAAGAATGAATCTGAGAGTTTGTGAAGTGTTCTTTCTGATTGCACAAAGTCATAAGCAGGTGGGGGAGATTCACATTTCCAGTTGGTGAGGATCACCTATTCTGCTTATTACCATTCCCTTCAGAAACCCTCTCACCCTCCCACCTTCCCTTGTTACTTATATACACCACACTTAAAATTGGAGGCATAACCTTGTTCAAGAATCTGCAAAACAGGAACATGGTAATGAACTCTTGTTGCTGCTATAAACTTGATGAATGGCTTGTGGTGGAAGGGCATTAAATGGCAATCTCAGTCCAGTGATTAGCTCTGTGGCATTCTTCCCTTGGAACTCATGAAGACCAACATAACTTTCATTCTGCTCCAGGTGTCCTGTGAGCTTCGTTGATTGTGCCAGGAATGTTTCTTGTCCTTGGCTGGAAGGATAAGGAACAAAGAAGGTCTCTTTGTTTCTTTCCAGCATTCCCACTGCCTTACTCCATCTCTCTTCCCCAAACCCGTATCACTCACGACTCTAGCTGTACTTGATCTTGAATGAAACGTGTGCTACCTTGACCTACACTTTCCCTTTGACCTGTGTTCACTTCAGACTGCAAGGACATAAATGCCTGTATTCAGTCTCCTACTTTTTGCCTGAGATATACATATCCTTCTGCCACAAGAAGGAGCGCTGAGGCTCAGTTTGCCCAGATGAGCCTTACAATGCGTTTGCTCCTGAAATAGTTGTAAGTGAATTGCAATTTTCAGTGTCCAGCAGTGTTTCCAGAGTACCGGTAGAGGGACATTCAGACACCGAGACAGTACTTTCATGAGTGACTAATTATACTAAAAAAATGAGGACAGTTTTTACTATTAAATGTGGTCTGACAATGACAAAGAAAATAAGAAAACTTTTTCCCATTACCTGTCATTTGGTTATAGCAGTGGAGCACATGTTTATGCATTTGTTCTGCGCTTTTCTTTAATTGATTCATGTGTATTTTATCGACAACTACACTAGAGCAGGGATTGTGGTCCATTTCTCTTGAATCCTCCACCATACACCTCCTTACACAGGACTAGTATTTTTTAGATCTTATAACTCCTTCTAGACCGGACTAGCAATGTTGGTATCACCTGGGAGCTGGTTAGCACTGCAGAATTTTGGGTCCCACCCAGACCTCCTTAGTCAGACTCTCCATAAGAGTTAGATTCCCCAGGTGATTTGTATACACATTAAGATTTGAGATGCCATGATGTAGGAGACACTTAGTAGAAGGTCATAAAATGCTCACTGCATTTAACTAAAAGAAAAATCCTTTCTTACAGAGATGAAATGCTGTATCTTGCCTAGGAAGTTCTGGTTGAATCTACATGTTACTAGAATGTTAATTCCAAGGAGAGACAAAGGGAAGTAGGCAAAAACAGGAAGAAGAAAAGCCAATAAATATAGCTGACTTAGGAAATTTCCATTAAAAAATGATGTTTTGATGAAATAGCATGGGCCAGTTTTTAATAATGGACCCTTCGTATTAGAGCATTTCCTCTTTGGCATGAAAAAGGCCAGTTTTGCACTTGGATTTTCACTTCTTGGACCAGACATCCATCCATTCCTAGGGCGTCTTCCCCCCCGCCCCCCCCACTGCCAAGTGCTCAAGACTGAGTGGAAAGTATGAGAAATGCTGAGCACCTGTATACAAAGTTTATGTACTTGGCAGAAATATAAGGGTTACTTTTTTCTTCTGACTTGGACACTCTGTTACTATCCTACACTGATGTGACTGTAAGACTCTCAAGATGTAATTTCTCTTTAATAAATGAGAGACAGCATTGCAAAAAGCAAAGCATTACATGGAGAAAACGCACGGCGTGTGGCATCTGAGAAATCCCACCTCTATCACTTCGTAGGTGTTGATCTCAGACCAGTCACCAAACTTCTCTGAATTTCATTTCCTCACCTGTGAGGTGGGCTCAAATTCTTGCCCCAGCTGCCAGTGAAGGGTTGGTGTGTGAGATTAAATAAGCTAATAGGTATATGAGGCAGTTTTGAAGTTGTAAAATAGGAAACCGATGCAAAGCTATTCAAACTACTACTATGAATAAAATGGACGAGGACTCTGTGACTCCTACTTCACTCTATTAGAGAACAAGATTATCACTATCCTATATCATTTATTATCTGGACTCCTTTTGTTGCATTCACAGATATCACGGAATAATAGATTACTTTGTGAACATGGGAGTCAGAAAGCCTGGTTTTCAGGTTTCACCATCCCAGCCCTACCCTTTATTAGATGTGTGACATTGGGCAAGTCACATAACCCCTTTGACTTCAGTCTTCTTTCTGTAAAATTGGGATGATGAGGTTATGGTAATTAAATAAGATAGTGCATGTAAAGTGGCTTATCTCAGTTTCTGGCAAAATAATCACTCAACAAATGACAGCCGATTGTTGCTGTTCTCCTTGAGAACTCCTGGAGAGCAGGAACTTTGTATCTTCATCTTTATTGCCCAGAATATCTAGCAGTGACTGGCACACAAGCTTCATCAAATCATTGCTCATCTAATTAATGTATTTTGTGACTCAAGAAGAATTTGTGGAATTTTTGGCTGATTGATGGATTATGCTTCTCTGAGTTTGCCTGGTCTCTCTCAAGGTTGCTCACAAATAGAATAGACCAAACACAACAGCATATACACTAGTCAGAGGAGGTGTCCCCGGCTTGAGGAAGCATATTAGCTCTACAGGCCTCATCCTCACAGGTGTTCAGGGAGTGATGGAAGTCACAATCATTTACTCTGTGAACCCTGATAAATCACTTGATGGATTAGCTGGTGTCATCCATCAGGCTGCACTTGTCTTGAGTACTTGACTGAAGCCTATAAATCTCTTCTCTTTAAAAAGCTCCAGCCAGTGATTTTTGATTTGGCCTCATTTCCTTGAAGTTAGTGAAGAACTTACCCTTGATGCAGGATTTTTTTTTGTTGTTATTGTTATGGAACTTGGTGCTGCAGTAAACCACCATCCCTTTTCCCCCCAAAGCAACTGTCTGCTTTACTAAATGGAAGGTCACATCTTAAGTGTTTTATCTGATTGGACTGAGAAGTTATATGTGCATATGAAGAGAAGCAGGGAAGACAGTATAAGGGGACACATCTTAAACAAATACATGAAGACTGGAACCCCAATTTATTTTTTATTTTTTTTGTGGTATGCGGGCCTCCCACTGTTGCGGCCTCTGCCATTGTGGAGCACAGGCTCCAGACGCGCAGGCTCAGCGGCCATGGCTCACAGGCCTAGCTGCTCGGTGACATGTGGGATCTTCCCGGACCGGGGCACGAACCCGTGTCCCCTGCATCGGCAGGTGGACTCTCAACCACTGCGTCACCAGGGAAGCCCAGAACCCCACAATTTTAACATTCAGTAAAGGAAAAACAAAACAGACACCAGCCTGTGTTCTCCACCTGGTGTCAGACCGTGAGGGGGCCCATTCTCAGTAGATGGAATCTTGAAGGCACTAATGTTTGTGATTACAGGAAGCTCATTTTCCCCTCAAATTTCTGTTCATGTACACATGGACTTTGCAGTGCAAACAAGTAAGTCAGTCTAGATATGATTCTTCAGGTATTAAAGCGAATCTCCTTAAGCACATGTGCCACATTGACTAAAATCCCACCATTAGCAATTCAATCCTTTGGAAATGGCATCACCCACTTCATGGCTTTTTAAAAAGGCAAATTGTCTTGGAGTATCTAATTCAGAACTCCTTAGAATTTCAATGCCATTACATTATGCAGATGTTGTTATCGTTACTGGGAAAGAAGAATGAAGAACAAGATAAAAAAGGTGCTGAGAGCCTGATTTGGGGAAGAGGTTCTGAAAAGTTGGGAAAGGACCGCAGGGGCAGAGATGACAAATTCACAAACGTTGCCTGCCATTATTTTTCCAGTGTGCCCAGTCCCATGCTAGGTGCGTTGGAGAGGAATATGAGAAGAGAGAAAGGCAAAATCTGTAATCAGTCTGTAGTTGAGCTGAGACACCATGAATGGGAAGCAGAGCACATGTGCTGTCTTTATAATTCATACCTTGCGTTTGTATGCACTTTTAACTTTTCAAAGCATGCTCGCATCCAGGCACAAGTTACATGTTTGTGAAACACTTGACATCAACAATTGCTATCTCTGTGCCCAGACTCTCTCAGAATCTCAGACCCACTGGGGTGGTTAACTTCCACTTTATTCATTTAGGCTTCTCTGGCATTTGTCCCTCACTCTTCTGCTTTTTCTCTCTGCCTGTTTAACCTCTGGAATGGTTTGAACGGTAAAACCCCATCTCTGATCGTTCAGTTTCTGTGTAGGCTCTAGCCAGAGTGGATCTGAGCACCACAGAAGAGGTTTCTGGAGTATAAGATTCAGGTAGTTTGTTTGTTACGGGTGGTGGGCAGGCAGGTGGGGGTGTGTCCTATTCGAGTCTTTTACTGCTTAAGGCATCTTATTAAGTCATAAACAGCCCAGATGGATGTGGTTGTGATGGGCATGGGCTAAATGAGGAAATAAAAATAAATAGTTTGTGCATCGATCGGAGCTTGTGTTTAGATTGCATCTTTTTATTTTAATACTACCCTATTAGAAAAAAAACCTAGCAAGAGTCTGTAGGGCAGAGCCACGAGGCTATTTTTCACTTGAGTGTTATGCTACCTTAATTGTGTCTTCTCTGAGTAGACACAAACAATGAGTTACTGGCAGAGAAAACAAAAAGGCCAGTTCATTTTCTGGTATATCTGTGAGCCCTGACAAACATAACACATTTGAAGGTCTTTCCCACAGCTTGCCTTGTCAAGAAAGGTCAGAAGGGCAAGCAGAAGTCTTAGAAGAAAGAGAAGATGACATTGCTTGGCTGTTGATTAAGAAATGGAAGGAGATTGTATTTGATGGTAAGCCAAAAGTCTGGCTTGAGTAAACGCTGTGAAATCTTGCCACCTGTAAGCTTTAGCTGCTGAATTAAAGGCAGCGAGCAGAGGTCACCAGGACCGTGAATGCCTTAGAGCATCAAGTAGCCAAGAGGCTGGAGGATCCTAGAGATGGAAGATGGTAATGAGGGCATATCTGTGCTTTCCAAGCAAGGGAGCATCTACAACATACATACTATACATACATACTATAAGCTTGCTAGTTCACAGTGGGGGCTATGGACTGAGTGTTGATGTCTCTCCCACCCCCACCCCAAATTCATATGTTTAGGCCCTAATTCCCAGTGTGGTGGAATTTGGAGATGGGGACTTTGGGAAATAATTGGATAAGGTCATGGAGGTGGAGCTCTCATGATGGGATTGGTGCCCACATAAGGGGATAAAGAGACCAGAGCTCTCTCTTAACCATGTGGAGATTCAGAGAAAAGGCAGGGAGTGGGTTCTTCCACTTGGACTTCTAATCTTGGACTCTTAGAACTGTGAGATTTAAATGTCTGTTGTTTAAGCCACCCAATCCAGTATTTTATTACAGCAGCCTGAGCTGATTAAGTCAATGGGGCTCTCATCTGTGTTCTTTCAGTATTGCCTTTTTTGGAATCTCTTCCAGCAAAGGAAACCCTACTCTACCTTCATGGATAAAACAGAAGGGACTGAGATGTGGACAGTTGCAATGAATATAAGGTTGAAGGCATCCATAAAATTACTAGATCTCAGGAACTCTGTTTCCTTTATCAGACTCCTCCCCACCATGCACACATAGAAAGAAATCAAAGTGAAAACAAACGAAAAAACAAAACAAAACCAAGTATATAAATGCAAAGCTAATAAATTATTCTCTTTTCTTATCTGGTCAGCTATTAGATATTGTAGAGTTTATTTTGAGGACCCACCTAGAAACAGTTGAAAATAAGGAGACTTAATGGAAATACTAAAACCACATCAACCCAAAAAGTGACAAGAAAATGGCTTCTTGTGTTCTTGGTTGAAGCAGTAAATACAACAAAAATACTTATTTTCAGAATATTTATGGAGAACAGGAAATGAGATAAGGACTTTCACCTTCTAGACACTAACTCATGATTGACCTGGGTCAATAATGACAACTTAATTGACCCAACTTTTACATTTCCCAACTGCTGACTAAGTTAATTTGCAACTTAACAGGCAGCCCAGTTTGCAAAGCCTTGAACTAAAGCCAGTCTCAGCAGGATCTTTGCCCAGAAATGAGTTGGTATACTGAAACTTGAAGGTGAAAAAAATATTCCAAGAAGAGGTTTCCTCTCCTCTGCGACTGTCCCAGGAGAGGTTTCCTCTCCTCTATGACCGTCTCCTCTAGACTCCAGGTTCTGGTTTATGGCAATTCCAAGTGTTTAGGCACAGAAATCCTCTCTTCTAATTTTAAATGACATCAAAGGAAGCTTTCACAGCCTTAATCCTCCCCTTTGTCGCTTTTTACTTTAGTAGAATGATTCTGGAAAATGGTAGACGCCAACAAAAAGGAAGCCTTGTGTAGCCGAAAGAGCCAGATTACCTTGGGTTCAAGTCCTAGCTTCCCTGCAAAAGAACCCTCTGATGCTAGTTGATTGCTTACCTTTTCTGAATGTCAGTATCCCTGTCTATAAAGTGCAGATTAACTGAAATGTATTTAAAACACCTGGCCCCAAATAGGTGCTGAAAAATTGTTGATTTTAGACAGTCAGCTTCATTTATTGAAGTGTAATTTAACAAATAATACCGTTCACTCATTTTAACTCTTCCAGGAGTTTTTTTTACAAATTCATATATTTTGTAACAACCATCACAATCAAGATATAGAACATCTCCATCAGCCCTAAAATTTCCTTTGCACCCCTTCCCAGACAATCCCCACCATCACCCTTGGCCCCAAGTACTGATGTGCTTCCTGTCACAATAGATTAGATATTCTTTCTTCAAGTTTCATGTAAATAGAATTATTTACTGTATGGTATATTCTTTTGTGTTTCGCTTCTTTGCCGTAGTAGAAATGCTTGAGACTCATCCATGTGGTTGCGTCAGTAGTTTATTCCCTTTTATTACTTATTCACACTCCGTTGTATGAATAGAACATAATTTGTTTACCCAGTGACCTGGTGATGAGTACTTGGATTGTTTTTAGTTTGGAGCTATTATGAATAAACTCTGTTATGAACATTCTTGAACAAGTCTTTGTGTAGACATATGTTTTCATTTCTCTTGGATAAATACTTTATAAGGAACTGTCAAACTGTTTCCCAAAAGGGTTGTACTATTTTGCAGTCTCACCAGATAAATACGAGAGTTCCAGTCACTCCGCAGTTTCACCAATGCCTATATTGTGAGTCTTTAATTCTAGCTATTCTAGTGGGTATGGGTATGTAATGGTATTCCTTTAAGGTTTTAAAATTCATTTCTGTAATGGCCACTAATATTGGATATCTTTTTATGTGCTTATTGTCCATTTGTGTATCTTTGGGAAGTATCCATTCAGATCTTTTCCCTATTTGCAATTGGATTGTTTATCTACTTATTTTTCACTTTTAAGAGTTCTTTATATATTCTTAATACAAGTCCTTTTTCAGAAGCGTGTTTTGGAAATATTTTTCTCCCCGCCTGTGGCTTGGTTTTTCATTTTCCTGATAGCTGTTCTTTTGAAGAGCAGAGATTTTATTTTCACTTCATCAAAATAAAATCTGATCTTATGCTTATTGTGTCCTATTTAAGAAACGTTTGCCTATCCCGAGATTGTGAAGATTTTCTCCTACATTTTCTTCTAGATGTTTTAAAGTTTTAGCTTTTACATTTAAGACTATGATCTGTTCAGAGGTAGATTTTGTATATGACATGAGGTAAGGGTTGAGGTTTATTTTTTTTTCCCCATGTGAATACCGAGTTGATTCAGCACCGTTTGTGGAAAAAAAGTATTCTTTCCTTATTGTAACCAACTCTTTCAAGACACAGAGGATGAGGGGACATTTCCCAACTCATTTTATAGCACCAGTATAACAAAACAAAACAGAGCAATTATAAGAAAAGAAATATACAGGCTGACATCTCTACAAATATAGGCACAAAAATTCTTAACAAAATATTAGTCAATCAAAATCTGTGTGTGCAAGTGAACTGTAACAGATCCAAGTCAGATAGTTAGTTGCTCAAAATAACCCATGTAATTTCCATCACGCCCACTATGACACTCAAACTTTTCCCCGTGGCCTATAAGGTTCTCCATGACCTTACCCCAGCTGCTTCTACGACCTCATCTCCTATCACCTCCCCTCTGTTTGTTCTCCTTCAACCACACCATGTAGGTACACTATACGTGTTGTGGTGAATACTCTTTCTATGAATTGGATTCAGACTTAAATATCATCCACTCGGTAGCTTTCACCTGTGAACGTACGTTAGCATCATCAAGGGAGTTTTAAAAAATGATCAATCCTTGGCCCTACCCTAGACAGATAGAATGAAAAAAATCCCTGGAAATGACAGTCAAGCTTGTGCATTATTTTTTAAAATAAGTTTTTAGAAGTTCCCCAGAGGATTCTAAAGTACAACCTGAACCTCATTGTCACTTTTTTTTTTTTTTTTTGCCCTGGGATTCAGATCCCCTCTTCCCATATGGAGGTCCAGCCACTCCAACACTGGCCTTCAGTTTTTTATCAGGAGCCTGTAGAATCATCAGCCTTTCCTTCTTGCTTTATTTCAGTAAGTGGGACTCAAGGCTGCTTTGCCCATTAACTCTCAGAATCACAGACAGTCAGAGTAGGAACAGACCTAAGGAAATGTTAGGGAGGCAAAGCCCGTTGGGACCCAAATTTTCTAGCACCGGTGCCATTAGTATTTTAGTTACCTGACTTATTTCCTTTCCCTTTATCTGTGCTGAGTGAGCCCGAAGAACTGAGAATTGGAGGATATCAGCTTTTTTAGTGTGCTTGCAACTGTTTTCATTCAATAAATGTCTTCCTCTACAAGTCCCTCTATTAACTTTTCTTCCCCCAGTGATCTGGGGGTGGAGGCTGGAGTGTCAGACTAGTATTCTCATTTTCATATGCGAATAAATCACTTGATTATACTTTTTGTCCTTATGTTATCATGAATATTTCAGATGAATTTTATACGGTTCATATTTATGGTTTGGGAGCTGTTTCACATTTTGGCTCATTGCCGTCTCATCTGCATATACCACATCTCAGCTGATGTTGATTGGTCTCACTTACATATTCATCATCTCCTATTTTCAAAGATATTTTATTATACGCTGGCTTTTCTTCCCCCTCCAGTGTTACAATAGCACGTAGATGTGTTTTTAAATTGCACTCATTTCCATACATAACTTTTCTGGTTACCATAAATCACTACATTGTCACCTCCTCCCCCCCACCCTATTTAGTGTAGTCTTCACACTTTATACCAAGCTGATATATGACTCCAAGATAATTAAAGATAAGGTAAACAGTTTACAGTGCACTTTGAAAAGCCACTTCACACTGCAGAGAGTTTAATGATTTCCTTGTCCCCCAGTCAGTCCCAAAACAGTGAAGAGTCAGGAGGTTTGAGAGAGTGATGCTGAGGAAAGCTAAGGTGTGACAGTGGTCATTTCATTTCTATTGGAGAATCTCCTGCTCCACTTCTACCAAAAGACTCCGTTCCCTCTTGACTTCTTATAGAAGCAGAGGCGGGTGGGTTAAGCTGGATTAATGAAAGATGGATTAGCATGGATTGGGGCAGAGTTACTGGATTCTTCCAATTATTCTAACAGGAGGAAGGGGGAAGAATCAAACGTAGCAAATCCCCAGCTACCCAGGTCACAAAGCCCTCTCTCTTCTGGATGAGAAGAGGACTAATTTTCTTTTTAGACATTCATTGTTTGCTCCCAACTACCAGCATCTAGTCTCCACTTTTTTTTTTCATCAGTGGCCTCAGTTTTTGTTTGTGGATCTCCCTCCCCCCATTCCAAATCCATGTGGTTGGGGTAGGTGTTCTCACCTCTAGGTATGGAGCCCGTTACCCAGGCCACAGCCAATTTGAACATTACGTTCTCTTAGCTGCAGTGGTTGGTCCAGGGATGGTTGTGTGATCTAAGCAAGTCAGACCTAAATCTTCAGACTTTTATGGGATTGAGCAAGAAAAAGGGCAGCACATTCCCCCTGAATAGAACCTGAGATGATGTTTGAAGGCTTTCTTGCCACCAAGGGTGGGGCTCAGGGCTGGAATGAACATAGTGAAGGGAGACCAGAGAGAGGGGGAGAGGCTGAGTCCTAAGGACCTTGAACCTGAATAGAGCTGTTTCTAAAGCCATTCCTTCTCGCTGACCATCAAGTTAAATGAGCCATTAAACTCCCTTCTTTTCTTCAGCCTGTTTGAGGTTTACTTTCTTTTGCCCTCACACAACAGAAAGAGTCCGAACAAATACAATGTTTGTATCACTTATTTTGCACGTATTGTCCTGTACATTTTTGTCCTAGGTTTGATTTTAAACTATAGCCATGTAAGTACCTAGATCAGAGCAGAGTTTCAGCCAGTGTTTGTATGTCTGTTAACTCCTCCATCAGTTATCATTATCATTCCTAAGACTTAGTATTTTCTTGTTATATCTGGGTATCTTCTCTCTCCAACTACTTATATTTGTTCATTTTTATTTGTGCATTTATCAGATATTTATTGTGGGTACCTGACTCTGTGTGAGACACCAGGGATCCAATAATGAGTGAAAGCAATCACGTCCTTGTGCTCGTGGAACTTACAGTCCAATAGGGGAGTTAGAGATTAATTCAAGTAATACATAAGTAAGTGTAAGAGTGTTAAAATGATAGTCACCACCTAGAGTCTAGTGGTGATATGAGAGTGTATTATACTAGCAGGAGGTTTTGTCCTAGTTGGGGAGGTCAGGGGGAGCGTTCCTGGGCAAGTGATGCTGGTGTCAGGGTCTGAAGAATGAGGAGGAACTTAGTAAATTAAGAGGGCAGAGTGGAAAGGAAGCTCTAGTCAGAAGGAGCAAGCAAGGCCCATGGTGGGCTGCATAACATGGTACCTCTTATGAACTGAAGAAGAGCCAGTAGAGCAAAGGACAAAATGGGAGCAGTGTAGTTTCTTTTTTATGTTAAGAGCAGCAGTAAGGTATGGAGAGAGAGAGAGAGAGAGGGAGAGGGAGAGGGGGAGGGGAGGGGGAGGGGGAGGGGGAGGGAGAGAGAGAGAGGGAGAGAGAGAGCGTGCGCGCGCGTGCGTGTGTCCCAGGTGTACCAGGTGTTGAGGGTGACATGATTAGGTATGAATTTAGAAAATGTCGCTCTGGTTGCTGTGTAGAGAATGGATGAGGGCGAGGGGAGAGCCTGCTGGTGGATGGGGAGGCACAAGTAGAAGACTGGTGCCGTTTTCCAGGACAAGATAATGGTAGCTGGAGAAGGAGACGAGTGGATAGATTAGAGGTGAAGCCAGGAGATAAAACAACAGGACTTGGTGTTGTACTTAATACAAAGTTAAGTTACACTCTGACCTTGCTCTGAAAGAACAATCTTAAGGATCTGGAAAAACGTGTCAACTCCAAATGCAATCTGATAAATACGCTATTGGAAGCACTGGGAGAGTTCTGGAAAGGCTGTGCGGGGGTTGGGGGGTAAACATTTGCTCTGCCTCTTGGGGGAAAAGCAGGCTTCTACCAAGTGGAATTGTAGGCAGAAGGACAGCATCTATATAAGACCGGTGTGAAAGTATATTTGTTCACTTGTTCATTTATACCTTCACCTGCACCTATTTTTTGGTCTACGTGCCAGGCATTGTCCAAAGAACGAGCCATCACATTCTAAATAAGCAATACGATGTCTGGTAATGGTAGTGCTTGGGAAATGGCAAATCTTCCTACCTGGCAAAAGTGTGGGGTATACTGTGTATGACTGGAGATAATGAGCTTTGATTTCTGTGTCGGAGACTTAAGACTGAAACCCATAGCAGTGATGGTCCCTAGAGGGACCCAAAGTCCCTGCAAGGGACTTTGAGCAGAGCAGTCTGGAAACAGAGTGGTGGGAGATTGGAGCTGGGGCAGGCAGAGCAGCCTCACGCAGCAGGCTATGCAAGTGACTTTAAACCTCATAGCTGCAGGGGTAAGATGAGGACAGGGTTCCAGAGATAGTTTTGAGAGGGAGTCAATAGAACTGGAAGAGCACCTGCACAGAAGAAAGAGAGAAGGCACATGAGTCAAGGGAGACTGAATTTTCTTGCTTGGGAATCTGGGCAGATGGTGATGTTATTCACTGGGCAATATGGGAAGATGAGAAATTTAAGGGTAAAGATAATGAGTTTGTCTGGATATGCTGAATTTGAGGCACTTGTGGTTCACTTAAGAGTAGATATTGAGGAATCCCTCCATTTCAAAACAAGGATTGTGGCCTCAGAAGCGAGGTGGGGTTTGCAGATGAAGGTTTAGGAGCCCTGGTAGTAAGATATCATGGATAAATAATAATGAGGATGTGACTATAAAAAAAGAAAATGGCCAAAACTGGCACCCTGGAATATCTGAACTTTTGAGGAGCAACTGAGGAAAAAGAAAAGGGACAGAACTGGTTATGGAGTAGTCTGGAAGGTTCAGAGGACAGGCAGGAGGATGTGGTGTCGCCGACGTTAAAAGGGGAAGGAGTATGGAGAAGGATGGCATGAACGGTCAGTGTAATCAATCGCTACCTATCGGTTAAATAACTAAGAGGACAAAGTAGAAGTCGTTAGTTCTGACAGTTTCGGTATTGTTGGGACCTTGGACAGAGTAATTTAGTGTTAGAGAATTTGTGGTTGAATAGCAAGAGGACAGGCTGAGGAGCGATTGAAAGGAAAGGATAGAGAGGCAGTGAACACGGGCTGCTTTTTCAAAAGAGTGGCAGTGATGGGGAAGAGAGAGGACGGTAGCAGGGAAGGAAAGCAGGATTTATCCAGAAAGCTTTCTCCCCTTCCTTTTAATAAGGATATGTGAAACTGGGCTACATGTGCAGAATGAGTGAAAGGGATTTTGTGATTTGTGAAGAGGGAGATATTGAAGAGGAAGCCAATATTTATGAAGTTCAGAAAACTGGTTAAGAACTGGAGGAAGAACATAAATGAAGAACATAAATGTGGAAAGGAGATGAGAGCTTATCAGTGACCAAGAATAGGAGGTGAGACAATGGATGAAGGTGAGCACAGGGACTGAAGGGTACAAATAGTCTGTTCAGAGTTCAGTTTGATACTGGGTTCTCTGCTCTGGAATGTTTTGGAAATCTTAGGACATAAAAAGTATTGAAAACATAAGATTAATTTTTCTGGCATCTGTGGCAGTGCAGGCTGACTAATAAAGGCGTGAGGTAGAAATGGACAACCTGTGTCTGAGGAAGTTGAGTTTCTGAACCAGCTGTTCTATTTCTGGTATTATTGCTCTGTCAGCTCAGGTCAACTAGCTATCGCCAAAGGAAGGTCTCATGGTAGCCTGAGTACTCAATGAGAGGTCAGTCACATTTGCTGGATTGGATTTATTAAGGTGAATTATTTGTGGTACCTGGGATTCCTGTCTTTAGAATTATTTCTATGTAATTACAGAACTTTTGTGGGGGGAGACCTATCCAATAGTCACCTAGTCTCTTAATTCCAGGCAGGGCAATGGCTGATCCATTCAGGAATACACCTTGAGTCAAAAGCTCTCCAACTCTGTTCCTTCCCTGTTTTCCTTGGTGAGCTCTGCTCAGATGAGTGCCCCATCTCCCAGTTCCTATGCATGTTGAATGTCTTCCAGAATTGTAAACATTGAAGACTCAGGTCTTAAACTGGGCTCTCATCCAACTGGAAGATGCTTGCGCATAGAAATTAGAGATCACATAAGCTACCTCCCCCTTTAAAATCTCTTCCCTTAATACACAGGTGAGGAAGCCAAGGTTCTGAGAGATAAGGTGATTTAATCAAGGTTACACAGTAAGTTTATATTAAAATTAACACTCAGACCCAGGATTCTGACGAACCTCCTCTAAGCAGTTGGCATAACTGCTCAAACACATTGCCACTCTCTCTGCTTTGTGTTTCTTTCATTAATGGATTTCTTTCTCGCTTCCTCAGACCTGGGCAAGTGTTCTTTTTAAAAGTACAGTGAAAGAACCAAGACAAAAATTGAATGACTTAGAGGAGAAGCTTATATAACTGGGGGGGGGGGGGTTGGGCGTTGCTTTATTCTTATAATGAAAAAAACATTCTTTTCTGTGTAATCCATCTATATTACTTTACTTACTGTCATTAAGTTCTAGATTCTGGCTGTGGTGAAAAACACTTTTCCCATCCCTAAAAGCTTAGGGGATAGGATCAAGGACCTTCAAAGGCAGAGTGGGTTACTTTAAGCATGAAAGAATTTGCTGTTTTTTCTTACTCTACCCTACTTTGAGAAAAGCCTATTTGGGGAAACCCCTACATTACACTGGCCCAGTAGAAAGCGAGTGTTCACGTTAACAAAGTCTCCTCTTTTCAAAGGAAATCGCCCTCAGCGCTCTAAACTTTCCCAATACTTTTGAATGTTTATATATCACTTACCACTTGTCAGCATGGCTTAGGAACAAGAAGTCCAGAAAATCTCTAAAGCACAAATGTTAGGCCCTGCTGTCAATTAAAATTAATCAGAGTTAATAATAATTAACTCTATGAATAGTTAATTAATAGAGAGGATCTCTTAAAAAGAATGGATGTCAGCAGAGAAAATAGGCTTTGATTTATAAAACTTTCACTCACAGGTACTTTAGGAGCAACACCTTATACCAAAAAAGTGAGAATTGCTTGGATTCACCTTATGCTGATTTCAGTGGCCACATGCTGGAAGATTTCACACTACTGTTTAGGACCTGTGGTAAGGAAAGACAGTGGGACAAGGTGCAAAACCTTCGCTTAGTGTGTTATTCTGGTTCCTAAGCACAGAGAATCATGCTAGATGTGGTCTGAGGTTGCTGCCCATAGCCCATGTGAAGCATTCACCCACTGCTCAGGTACATACATTTTCTCCAGGTCCCCAAATCCCGAAAATGCTCCTTTTGGGATGACTTGAAGCTTGGTGAGAACAAACCTCCTGAAAAGAGAGTGGACAAAAAATATCACAACCTACCCATTCATTGATAAGGCATCGAGTGCCTAATGTATAATAGCAGATAACAGCCAAGATATACCAAGTGCTTGCCATTTAGTAGTGCTTACGATTGCTTCTCCGTGGTCTCTTTCCACCCACACCACAAAGCAGTGATGTTGGCAGTATTGTTATCCCCATTTTGTATAAGAGGAAACTGAGGTTTAAGGAGGTTAGGAAACTTACCCAGGGTCACATGGCTAATACGTGGCAGAGCTAGGATATGAACCTTCTTGTCACCACTACTCCATTTGACTCCTACAGCTCTGTGAGGCCCCTTCTCTTTCTCCATTCCAACTCCCAATACCTCCTCCCTATTATCCTTCTTAGCTGACCTTGCTTCTTACTTCAGAGAAAATGAAACCAGTAGAAGAGAACTTCCTCATGCTCTCACATGGCTCCCAGCCATCCTCCCAACTGTACCTGGGCTTTATATACCTTGCCTTCCCTCCTGGTACCATGGGTGAGCTGTCCAGGGTCCTGACTAAAAACAGTCCCTCCGACCCCTGCCATATCTCTTTCCTTGTCTTGTAGTGAAGGTAGCCACTACAGCAATTCCCACCTTTCTTTCATACATTTCCTTCCCATCAGTATACAGACATGCCTTAATTTCTCCCATCTAAGAAAAGTCTTAACCTCAGCCACCTTCATCTTTTGCCATTTTCTGCTGCTTGAAATATTTGCCTCACACCTGCCTCAAGATTCCTTCCAATGGCTCCTCATCTCAGTCAGGAAAAAAACCCTCTTGTATTGTGTTGACCAAAAGGTTCATTCGTTTTTTTCTGTAAGATGGATCTAGTAACACTTAATTGTCTTTAACTTCATTCAAAACAATTTTGTTAGATTGTATGTGACAGCTGTCATATCAGCGTGCAATGAAAAAAAGACATCAAAATTGGTGAATTTTTGTGTGGCCATTTTGATATTGAAGATGGAAGAAAAAAAGCAACATTGTCGGCATATTATGCATTATTATTTCAAGAAAGGTAAAAATGGGACTGAAGTACAAAAAAAGATTTGTGCAGTGTATGGAGAAGGTGCTGTGACTGATGGAATATGTCAGTGGTTTGTGAAGTTTTGTGCTGGAGATTTCTCGTTGGATGATGCTCCACGGTCGGGTAGACCAGTTGAAGTTGATAGCGATCAAATCGAGACATTAACTGAGAACAATCAATGTTATACCATGAGGGAGATAGCCGACATACTCAAAATATCCAAATCAAGCCTTGAAAATCATTGGCACCAGCTTGGTTATGTTGATCACTTTGCTGTCTGGGTTCCACATAAAGCGAAAAAAAACCCTTCTTGACCATATTTCTGCATGCGATTCTCTACTTAAACATAACAAAAACATTCCGTTTTTAAAACAAATTGTGACTGGCGATGAAAAGTGGATACTGTACAATAATGTGGAACAGAAGAGATCGTGGGGCAAGCGAAATGAACCACCACCAACCGCATCAAGGCCAGTCTTCATTCAAAGAAGGTAATGTTGTGTATATGGTGGGATTGGAAGGGAGTCCTCTATTATGAGCTCCTTCCAGAAAACCAAACAATTAATTCCAACAGCTACTGCTCCCAGTAGACCAACTGAAAGCAGCACTCAATGAAAAGCATCAGGAATTAGTCAGCAGAAAATGCATAATCTTCCATCAGGATAATGCAAGACCGCACGTTTATTTGATGACCAGGCAAAAACTGTTACAGCTTGGCTGGGAAGTTGATTCATCTGTTGTATTCACCAGACATTGCACCTTGGGATTTCCATTTATTTCAGCCTTTACAAAATTCTCTTAATGGAAAAATTTCAATTCCCTGGAAGACTGTAAAAGGCACCTGGAACAGTTCTTTGCTCAAAAAGATAAAAAGTTTTGGGAAGATGGAATCATGAAGTTGCCTGAAAAATGGCAGAAGCTAGTGGAACAAAAGGATGAATACATTGTTCAATAAAGTTCCTGGTGAAAATGAAAAGTGTGTCTTTTATTTTTACTTAAAAATCAAAGTCACATTTTGGCCAACCCAATATATCATGGCCTGCAGGACCCTATAGGATCTTCCCACTCTCCCTTCCCGTATCTCCTCTAACCTCAATTTTGACAGCTCACACCATTGCTTATCTCATTCTCTTCATAGTAATCTCTTGCTATTCTTTGTACATGCCAGGTTCCTTCTTGCCTAATATTTCTGCATTTGCAATTCTCTCTTCCTGGAGCATTCCTCTCTCAGATATCCTCGTTGCTTGCTCTTTGGTCCAGCTGCTTACTCACATGTCACTTTCTCAGTGAGGCTTTCCCTAACCACCCTATTTAAAATGACAATTTTCCCAACTTAGTCCCTTAACCCCTTTCTTCATAGTACTTCTGACATGTTATACTTTATATTATCTATTTATGTATTCATATACTTATTTATTTTTTACCCATAGCTAGAATGCAAGCTCTGTGAAGGGAGGAATTTTTGTCTGATTTGTCTACTGTTGTATACCAAATGCCTAGAACAGTGGCTGGTACATGACACATATTCAGAAAAACATTTCTTTTTTTTTTTTTTTTGACTGTGTTGGGTCTTCGTTTCTGTGCAAGGGCTTTCTCTAGTTGTGGAGAGCGGGGGCCACTCTTCATAGCGGTGCGCCGGCCTCTCACTGTCGCGGCCTCTCTTGTTGTGGAGCACAGGCTCCAGACGCACAGGCTCAGTAGTTGTGGCTCACGGGCCCAGTCGCCCTGCGGCATGTGGGATCTTCCCGGACCAGGGCTCAAACCCGTGTCCCCTGCATTGGCAGAGGGATTCTTAACCACTGCGCCACCAGGGAAGCCCCAGAAAAACATTTCTTGAATGGCTATTGAAGTCTGAGAGTTCAGGGCTTGAGGGTAGCATTACAAGCCACTCTTTGGGAATCTCTACAGTGGGAATACTATTTCTTCCTCTGCCTTTCCTCCCTCCCACTTTCTCTTACTTTGCAATTGGTTAATAGGGAGTTGGTTTTCTTTCCACTTTAATCCTTCCTTCTGCAAGGCAGTCTGTCAGTAGGAATTCAGAACTGTGAACTTGGATAGTTTCACAAACTTTCATTGCTTTTATTCCTATTATTTATTGGTATCATACGTGAAATTCCCATTTCACATAAAGTTATTGTTCAGGCAAACAGTTCTTTTCTTCCACTTTGTTTGTTTGCCTTTGGCCACCATGTGCACCAGCTCCATGGTGAGGATTCATGAGAGAGAATCCTGTGCACTTTTCTCGCTCTGGAGGAGTTCATATACATGGGAAGGCAAAAACAGAAGCCTTGGAATCACCAGGAAACAGATGTGGGATATAGTTGATGTAATAACTATAGATGTTATACAGGAATGAAATGTGAAATATCCTGAAGTACATAAATATATAAGAGGAAGATTGGAAGGAGTGGGTGAATTTGAGCCTGGGTCTCAGAACTATCCGATCATACTAAAAGCATAGTCTCTGTGAAACTATTGGATCTAATTTAGGATTGAGTGTAATGGTTCTAGAACAGTATCAACCTCTAGAACACTCGTCTGAAAAGAGTCAAGGTCAGTTCATAGTCTCATAATGTACTCAATCTTAGTTAACATAGACAAGTTCCTTTTGTTCCTATTTATCACAAGACAGAAGAATGATGAAAACAAATTGGTAAAAGCAAATAATAAAATTGCTTTAAACTACCCAATCAGTCTAAGATTTCAAGGGAGTTGAAATATTAGGGTAAATATTAGTTAATAAGATGTGCAAAGAGTAGAATCTTGGATAATTGACTCTATTTAATAACGGGTCAACTAGATAGTTCTCTTTGGTTCAACTCTAGTAGCAGGCACATTTTCTAAAAATTTCAACATCTGTGCCTGTATTAAGTGGTTCAAACTAATTAATATAATTAAATGTTTTTGAAGATTGAAAGTCTTGACTTCCATTTCCTGAAATGCTATAAATTAGATAACCTGAAGATATTTCCACCAAAGATCACCCAGACATTGTCTATAAAACATAACCACTATTGTTTTAATTGCATAGCTGAGCTTATTAGAAAATATAAGAAATTCCTAGGGTCCTACAGTAGAACAACTGAAAACCAGATGGAACCTTGAGTTGTGAATGTAAACAGAATTCTAAGAGGGTTAAATTGAAGTCAGTGTATTTGGCGGGGTGGGGAAGAAGGGAGGAGTGGGGAGAGGGTTGTCTGGACTTGGTAGACAAGGAATTTGTGTTTTGATGCCCAACTGGTACATAAGATGAAACATGGATGATGGAATGCAAAGATCTGTTTCTGTGTGTCATTTGTCTGTCTACCTAGCTACCTGCCTACCTACCTATCACATGTGCATTCTAGAAAGAAAGATACAGAAAATGGAGAACAGGCAACTTTCAATGAAATAACATGTGGATAATTTCCAGAAATTATGAAAGGCATAACTCCTCAGATTCAGAAATCTCAACAAGTTCCAGGAAGGATAACAAATCCACTGCTGGATACCTGTGAATTAAAACTGTAGAGCCAAAAAAGAAAATATTTTAAATGCAATCAGAGAAAAAAAGACATATTATCTTCAAAGAAAAAACAATTAGAAAACTTCGTAAAAATATCTTCAAAATTATTAGAGAAAATAACTGCCAGTTTAGAATCCTGTGCCCAGAAATAATCATTCAAACGTGAGGGTAAAATAAAGACACTTTTAGACAGATTTAATTAGCCATTAACAAAGTTTTAAGCAAAAGAATTCCCTTAGAAAATAAGATAATTTAATCCAGTAGGAAGTCTCCAAAAATAAGAAGGAATAGTGAACAAAGAAATTAATGCTCCTTATTGAATAGATTTGTTTTTCATAATGGTTGGAAAATTCACCTATTTAATAAGGAACACTAAAAAAGTGTTGACCAAGAAGTGGGTCACAAAGGAAAGCAAATTGTTATCAAACAAATCATTTTCTTTGACAATGATGCATTTGAATTACTTAGAAGTCAGTAATAAGAGATAATTATCCCCACCGCCCCGCCACATGTACACACGCATTTGGAGAGCCAAAACAAAACCAAATCAAACAAACAAAACACTCTTTTAAATCATACATGGGTCAAAGGAGAAATTACATTAATAATTGGAAATTATTTGGAATTGAATCATGATGAAAATGCAACATATCAAACTTATGAGATGCAGCTAAACTGCTTCTTATAGAGAAATTTGTAGCTTTAAATTATTATGCCAGAAAAGGAGACAAAAAAGATGGAAAATTAATGTGCTAACACAGGAAAGTAGTGAAAGAACAACAGAATTGTGTTAACAGAAAACTATAAAGCAATGTTCATTCCATTTCTGGCTAGAACTTAAAATGCAAACTCAAAAGCAGTTTAATAAAAAAAAAGGTAAAATGAGGGGCTGTTGATAGAGATGTTTTGAGAAGATAAACACTCATGTAGACATTAAAACTTGATATATAGTGTTTAAGTTTTAATTTTTCATTTTAGAAATAAAGCAAATGAGAGTCTAACAGATTAACTTTAAACACATTGCAAAATTTGTTTGCCTTGAGAGAAGAAACCTAGAAGAGTAGAGAGGAAACAATAATAAAGATAAGAGCAGAAATACATTAGAGAGGATCAACAAAATCAAAAGCTAACTCTTTGGAAAGATTAAGAGACTAAAAAGAAATCTGTTCGTATCAACCAAGGGGAAAAAAACCCCAATAAAACAATGAGAGACATGAAAAATGTTTTACAAATAAAACATGTTTTAAATCAGAGAGCCCTAAGAACAATTTTATAACATTAGATTTTAAAAAATCAGTATGGATAATTTTCCTAGAAATATATACTTACTAAAACTGACTCATGAAGATGTAGAAAACTGAACAGATCTATAATGATCAACAAATTGGATTGGTAGTTTAAAACCTATTCACCAAAAACAAGGTCAGCATCGTATGATTTTAGAAGTAAATTCTACCCCTTTAAAGTGATGGAAAATCTCAATCTTTTACAAACTATTCCAGAGACTAGCAAAAGATGGAATGTTCTTCAACCCATTTAATGTGGCTGGTGTAACACCAGTAATAAAATAGACAAGGACAATAAAAGAATGGAAAGATTTAGACCAATCTCACTTATTAACGTAATTGGAAAAAATCTGAAATAGTGTAGTGACAGTGTATATCCAAATGGAGGCTAAACGAATAATGTATCATTATCATTTGGTTTTGTCCCAGATTTCAAGGGTTGCTAAATATTAGATAACTCTATTAAAGGAAATTTCCACATTAAGAAATTAAAAGTGAAAAATCACATGATTTTATTAATAGGCATAGAAAATATATTTGGTAAAAACCCAAAACATTTTGACAAATGAGAAAAGGGGGGAATATTCTTAATCTGATAAGGGGTAAAATCTATCAACCACTACAATAAATATCATGCTCAGTGATGAAATATTAGACACATTCCAGTTAAAGTTAGGAATGAGGCAAGGATGTCTACTATTATACCTTCCATTCAGTATTGTGCTAGATGCCCTAGCCTGTACAGTAAGATAAAAAAAAATATATAGGGCTTCCCTGGTGGCGCAGTGGTTGAGAGTCTGCCTGCCGATGCAGGGGACGTGGGTTCGTGCCCCGGTCCGGGAAGATCCCACATGCCGCGGAGTGGCTGGGCCCACGAGCCATGGCTGCTGAGCCTGCGCGTCTGGAGCCTGTGCTCCGCAATGGGAGAGGCCACAACAGTGAGAGGCCCGCGTACCACAAAGAAAAAAAAAAAATGTATGGAGGAAGATGTGGATTAATCAATAAGGGATGCTGAAACTATTGATTATCCTTGTGGATAAAAATAACACCTTTGCTTATTACCATATTAAAATCTTAGCTTCAGGTTTATTAAAAATCTAAATGAGGAAAATCAACACTTTAAAATTTTTAAATAAAATATAACATTCTATTGAGGAGACTTCCTTTAAAAAGGACACAGAAATTGAAAAGCTGATAGATTGGACAATAATAAACTTAAATTTTCTCTAAAACAAAGATATATTGTAGGTTGGAGAAGGATATTTGCAACACATACAACTAACATGGGTTAGCGTCCAGAATACAAAGAACTTTACAAAATTATGAGAAAAATACAAACAACCCAGTAGAAAGATAGGCAAAAGATACGAACAGGCAGTTCAAATAGGAGAAAATGCAAATGGCCAATAAACATATGCAAAGATGCTCAACTTCACTAGTAATCAAGAAAATGCAAATTTAAGCAATAATTAGGTACCTTTAAACACCATCATATTGGCGAACAATAAAAGGAAGACCTCACAATAACAGTGCTGGTGAGGCAGTGGAATAATAGGACATTTTCTACACTCTTGAAGGGTAATTTTCTACAAGTACTTTCAGTAGCCATTTGGCAAAATGTATTAAAGTCAAAGAAACAAATGCCTTTGAATCCAGTTATTCTATGTCTCCTGGCCACATGTGCGCCTGGAGACGGGTAAAAGATTAACCACTGCAACATCATTTGTAATCGTAGAAAACTGGAGACAAATGCTCATAAACAAGGGGATGAATAAATATTAATAAACTATGATATATTGACACAATGCCAAATTATAAAGCAGTGAAAAGGAACAAATTGACTGGAGCTACATACAACAATCTGGATAAATTCCCAAAGCATAATGTTGAGAAAAAAAAAGTCAATTATATGCACAGTATGTGCAGTATGATATGATTTTCATAGAGGTTAACAACATACAAAATAAAACAGTGTACTGTTTTTTATGAATCTTGTTTTTTCATTCCATATTTTTGATGTTTTGACATCTTGGGGTTTGCTGACTCTGGAGGGACCACTCCTCCTAGGGCTAACTCCTAGAGATGGCAAACAACTGGCCTGAGAGTGTGCCTTTCTTATGCAAACCAACTAATCCATACCCCCAAGCACCTCCTTTAAGGGGCCCTTACACTCTGGGCCACCATTCCTCTGTCCTAATCATCCCAGGGAAGCTCCTACACCACAGAGTCCACTGAAATTATTTACACTAGCCAATCCTAAACCTGTTTACCCTGTTTCACCCATTTTTTTTCCCTTGGAAGCCACAATAAAATGTTTTCCTCCAGCTCCCTCTGCCTCATGACCAACCCTGGTGCTTCCCCATGTGCCCCCTTCTCCTGGGAGCTGTGAGAATAACAAACTATCTTTTCAATGGTAGTTTTCTCCTAATCTTTTGGCCTCACCATACTCAAATAGTAATAAAACCTATATTGCAAAACATGTTTAGAGATGCATACATATCTATCAAAAGGAAAATTCTGAGAATCACAACACCAAAGTCAGCATAGTGTTTACCTCTGTGACAAGAAGAAAAGGAGTGAAACACAACTATATCTAAAATGTTTTGTATTTTTAAAAAAGATCTAAACCATTTTGACCAAACGTTAAGAGTTGGCAAAGCTGAGCGGTGCTTTATGAGTGTTTATGATACCATTCTCTACGCTTCATACTTGAAATATTTCATAATTAGTTTTTCAAGATTGAAATTCTCACCAGGCCATATCCCAAGCATCATTTATTTATCTGTTTGTTTTTAAACAGGGAGAGCTATTTAAAAGTATCATCATACCCTTCATGTCAGATGGCAACTTTACTTCACTCTGTTAAGGGGGCATGAAGTGCCTGAACGATTTCTGTAAAGATGCACAGTTCATCAAGATGGCTCTGAAAAGAAAATTTTCTTCACTATATTGCAAGTTACTTAATGTCTCTTCCATGATAAATGGGGTGGGTGGGGTTTATTTTTTTTTTTCCTGGAATGGAGAAGCTTTAGGATTCCCTTGAACTCTGTCTCTGTCAGAAGCAATCCATATCTTGGGCAGTCCATTCACCCTTGGCCAAATTTAATTCCTCTTTGTGGATTAAAGGAGAATAGTTTAAAAGATCCCATAAAAAGCTTTCTGGCAGCCTGGAAAACAGCCAATATTCTTTTTGAGGAAGCTGCCTTTTTATGATGTGGCCCAAGTTTAAATGACACTGGGCTCTGTGTTCTTTGAATTTCACACAAGTTTAAAAAATTAAAGTGCGAACAGCTTGGCCCAGGATATACAAAAAGAAATTGATCATCATCCTGACCTCAAAATGCCAAGAGTTTTTGCGCTTCACACTCTTTAGGTCAAACTGCTACCCTAAGTAACTTTCTGGGAATGTGTCCAGGAAAACTATCTAAGGGGGTGGATTGAACTAAATGAGGAAATCATCCAGAAAAAAAGAGAGTTTAAATAACTTGCTCTGGCTTTTTACCATGACCCAGGAGATAACTACCCCGCTGTCAAAATCATTTAGGCACCTAATTGGTTGTATTTCTCATGTTGTTACACATGAGTCTTGAAGCCAGTGGGGCAGCCAATAGTAGGAAGGAAGAGGTGGGAAGGTAGGAAGAGGTGGGAAGGTAGGAAGAGGTGGCTTCCTTATATAACTGGACTTTAAGGTTTTTTTAAAGAAAAAAAAAAAACTTCGCATTTTGGCAATAAGTCTTAACTGCCTAGATGTGGGGTGCTTTGTAATGTGTAATTTGAGGTGCTCTGTAAAACACAGAGAAATTGGTTCAACTAGCATTAGCCCTTCATCCACCTTCTGGCTGTGTATGAAAATGCCAGTGATTCATTGGGGGTTGCAAAGCCTCTCATGGGGTTTCTTGGGATAGAGGTGTCAGTGTTCTTTGTATCCTTCTTCCATAGTGTGGTGGAGACTCTCGTCCTTAACCTTAAACCAAATGTATTAAAGCAGAGGTATTAGGAGAACTATTTAAAGGGGTTGTCACTCATTTCCTACAAATCTGGAAGACATAGAGCCTGGCTTAGGACTAAAGTCTGACCTCTAAAGGTGAGAAGTGGCCAGCTGCTTTGGGAGAGGGCTGCAGTTCCACAGAACCCACAGTTCCACAGTGTGGGTTTCCCAGAAGCCGGACCTATACCCAGCTGAAGGGAGCTGGATTCTCATCCTCAAAAAAATGGACTTGCCTACATAGTGACCAGACCCCAAAAGAAAACCTGTCTGGAGCTTCTACTCCCGGAAGCCAGTGAGAGGAAGGAACTGCTCTCCCAGAACCACAGATGGAGGTCATAAGAATTAGCCTTTGAATATCTGCCACACCCAGAGGGGTCCAAAGCCAGGTGGCCACTGTGCCATCAGTGCTGGATCCAGTTCCTTTCCCTCCAGTCTCTCTACCTCCTAGGCCCAAGCCAGGCAAGGCCAGAAACAACAGCAAGTTGGGGAGGAATTAATAAGGAAGAGAGAAGAAACACCCCCTTCCTCACCAGTTACAGGTTTCTGAGTCTGAAGTGGGCCCAAACAGTGGAATAGGGAGGTTTTAAATAGGATGAAAAAGTGGACCTTTAATAATAGTCAACACTAGACTTTCATGACATTTATGAGACTGGAACAGCTGTGGCACCTGCCCCGAATTTCATCTGGGATGGGGGAAAATAAGTCAACAGAGTAGGGTTTGCCTGCCAGTGGTAGGAAAGAAGAGAGCTACTTCTGGTTGTACCCTGTTGAATCCATCTTGATCAATATGTTATGATTTCTGAGTTGGTGAAAACCTTCCCCAAGTCTTCCTCTGTAGAACTTTATCTGTGAGAGAAAAAGTATTATGAACTTAAGTGGGAGAAGGAATGGAAAGCATTCTTACTCTTATTTCCTCCCCTGTTATTTAGCTCTTATTCCCTGGACTGTCAATGAACAATTTAGGACAGAGAGGGTAATTTGGCTTCTCCTTTTGGTGCAGTTTGACGTAGAAGAAACGTTTGCAAGTCAGAGCCCCAGCCATGGGGATTATCTACATAATAGCAGAATGGCTGGCTAAAGGAAGGGAAATGATTGCCCAGATGTTCAGTTTCCATTGACCTTCTATTCAGTTAAAGTTCCAGATAATCTGTCTCATGTAGACACTGCCACATGCCATTGTGTCAACTCGCGATACCACGATGTTTTCTTTAGGAGAGAAAATTTATGGTTGTAGGATAGAAACGCATGAGGCGGGCGCCACTCCAAACCCAGCTCCCAGGACACCTCGCTGTCCCCTGAGTCTCCAGGATTTCCCCTCACCAACCTTCCTGGAGTGGTGATTCTTCAATTTTACCATCTCCAGTGAACAGGGATTTCTAATATCTCTTTTGAATCTGCTTTCCTTTTTATTCCACTTATGTCCCCTTATCTCAACATCTGTGCTGGGCTGATAAAGGGGATGTTGGCTCTCCTGCTAACTGTATATCACTGCTGACTTTATCTCCTCCTTTGTATAACCTTTATATCAAGGTGTTGGAGACTTTTATTTTTCCTGTCTCCCTCCTCCCTTGTTTGCACTGAGTGGCCCTGGAATTATTCTCTACACCACGTTTTATCACCTGTTCACTTTCATTTTATCAGCTTTGCACTTTCGTCATCTTACCTGAATCTGATGCCTTATTTGTAACTCATTTATATGAAAGCTTGGGATGAAGAAGGAACATGGTGAAGAGAAAAGACCACTAGGGTAAAAAATTAGAAATCTGGGTTCCATTCTGGCTCTGCTACAAAGTATGCAAATAACTGAGAAAAGTCAGGTCCAATCTGTAAAGTGAGGGGGATGGGCCCGATGATCTGTAAAGCCCTAGAAGATAGATTTTACACTGTGGTTATGTAGTGGAATCATACTCAAATGCTCTCCCATTTCAGTCACATTCTGTTTAAAGCAAAAGAAATAATTTTACATTAAGTGCTCAACACAGAATGAAGCCCATCATAGGGGATTACTGAATGATAGCTAGCCCTCCTTTTTCTCTAGTCAAGGTTAAAATCACTTGAGCCTGCCCTTTCCTTCCCATCCCTCTGCCACCACTCAGGCAAGACCCTCATCCCCTCATGTCTACAGCCTTGGCTGTGACCTACTAACAGGATTTCCTCCTCTGGTCTCTACTGTCTAGTCTGTCTCATCTAAGACCAGAGTGTTCCTTCTAACACTGCTTGCCTCAACACTCTCCTACTCAAAAGCAAGACAAAACAAAAGAAAAAAAGCCAACAAAGATTAAAGACACGTAAAGCCCCTTCAATTGCTTGCCAGTACCTCTGGGAATCTTAACTCATTTGTCATCCATTTGAGGCACTCCACAGTCTGCCTCCACTACTTTTCAGAGAAATGTTCTACTACTTCCTACATAGAAACTCTAGCCAGGGCCTCACCATTAATACGTGGCTTGTGTTGTATATGTACTGAAATTCCATGGGTGTATGTCCAGTCTCCCTAAGTATATGGAATGGTCTCATAGAGCAGGAACCATGCCCCTTGTCTGTATTCCAAAGGGCCTCATTTTATCAGTGCTTTGTGTATTTTGAATATTAATGCATGTTAGTAGATGGGGGATGATGTACATAATGGCAATAGCTCTAAGTTTTAGGTGTATGAGCATCTCTAAATCACAGAATTTTTGGCCCTTTAAAGTTATTCCAACCATACCAATCAGTTTTGTTCAAAACAATACCTAGAACATACATGAATGATGAAAAAGAAATCCAGCTTTCTAGGAATTTAATACAGACTTGGTGAAGAATATAGAAAGGGTTTCTTAGGATATGGGAGAGCAGTTGGTAGAAAGTAAAAACTGCAAACTATTGGCCCATGAATTGAATCCGGCTCCAGACATGTTTTGTTCAGCCCACACAGTATTTTAAAGAAATTTGAATTGGTTGCCAGCACTTCAAATTGTGAAAGTTCATCTAAAATTGCAGATTTGTGGCCTCTCTTGAAGACTTAGAATATCTAGCAACACTGGGCTCCATTCCCACATAACTGCGGTTGGCTACAGTTGAGTGATGGCTGACACAGCATCAGCTACCGGTTGGTCAGATTCCTTGCTGGCTTGTTCTTCTGTCTTGTGCCCTACGACTTTGTGTTTGGGATTTCTGGTACTTGAAAAGCTAGTCTGAATGGGTTTGAACCTTTTAGAACCCAGTGGTTCTCAACCTTGGGTGCATATGAGAATCACTTGGGGCTGTTTTTGTTGCTGTTGTTTTCTACATACTTACAAACGCCTGAGCCCCACCTGTGGGTGGGTGGTGCAGTCAGGAATCCTTATTTTAAAAGCTCCCTAGGTGATTCTCATGCACTGTGAACATTAGGAACACCTGCTTTGGAGGGACAGCACAAAGAACCAGCAGCAAGCTGCCTTGATCAGTAGTTAGGGAGTTGGCATGATGGGGAAGGTGTTTACAAAGCTGCTCCTATCCCAAATCTAATTCCCCTCAGTACATGGTTGAGGGGTAATCTAAGCAGTTCCTTATAATCTAGGAGCAGTAGGAAACCCTAAATTAGACATCACCATGATTCACTGGAATAACAGCACATACATAGGACATGTGCATGTTCCCTTGGAGACCTCCTTCTTCAGTCAATGGAGCTTAAGTTTTTGGCTGGGGCTGGATCAGGGTGGAGAGGACTTGAGCTCAGAGGGTGTATAGTGCTATGAATAAGAGTCATGTATTTCACAGTAAAGAAGGAGGGCATTGAATGAAAGTGAGACAGCAAGCCAGAGAGGGGAGTCCAAGGGACAGGACCAGGGGCAGATTTTGAAAGTCAGAGTCAGAGAAAGTCCATTTGTTCTTTTGACAAATATTTATCGTGTTCCTACTTATATGTCTGACACTGTTCTAGGCCCTGATGACATAGTGGTAACAAAGACAAAGTGTCTTCTCTGATGAGTTTATATTCTAGCCAGAGAAGTAAGGAACGAGAAAAAATTTGAGAAAAAAAGCAGGTACAGTCATGGGGCAATTACTTGGAATGAAAGGAAGGTCAGTGATGTATAAATTAACAACTATAAAGAAGAAACAGTTCTTTAAAAATTATATCCTATGGATTGATGGAGAGAGAGAGAGAGAGGAGGGAGGCAGGGAAGGAGGGGGTGGGAGAGAGAGCGAATGAGCTACCATATACAGTTATTCATTTACTGATCAACTACGAATGACACACATTATCTAAAGTTCTGGGAAAAGCAATGGTGAGCAAGATACATTTCTTGCCCTACCAATTTTAATTCTATTGTGATATACATATACATATATATATAATCTAATAATTATAGTACAGAGTGTATGGTGATGATGACAATGGGCATTTTTAGCGCTTGCTGTGTCAGGCACTATGCTAAATATTTCATTTGCATGACTTCCCTAGTGGTGCAGTGGTTAAGAATCCACCCGCCGATGCAGGGGACACGGGTTCAAACCCTGGTCTGGGAAGATCCCACATGCCGCGGAACAACTAAGCCCGTGTGCCACAACTACTGAGCCTGCGCTCTAGAGCCTGCGAACCACAACTACTGAGCCCGTGTGACACAACTACTGAAGCCCGTGTGCCTAGAGCCTGTGCTCTGCAACAGTAGAAGCCACTGCAATGAGAAGCCCGCGCACCGCAATGAAGAGTAGCCCCTGCTCACCGCAACTGGAGAAAGCCTGCGCGCAGCAAGGAAGACCCAACACATCCAAAATTAATAAATAAATAAATAAGTGGATTAGTCCACAGCATGGAATATTTCATTTGCATTATCTAATATAATCCTCAAAAACCACCTTATGAAGTAACTATACTTGTATCTATTTATAGATGAGAGCATTGAGTTAAGAGTGGTGTAGCAAGTTGATCAAGGACACAGTGGCAGATCTGATTTTCAAAGTCAAGTCTGGCCCCCAAAGCCCATGCTCACATATGTATATGTGAATTCATATATACATGAGAGGGATAAGAGATTGGGGCCAGGGCTGGTAAGATTTTAATGGGGGCAAGTGGGATGAATGAGATCAAAGCAGATCTGGAGCTTAGATGTTTTTTTAAAAAGCAGTACCAGGTTAAGTTAATTCAAAGGGGGGACCGCAGTCATTTCAGGTTGTGCTGGGAATTTGGGAAAACACAAAGATGGCTCAAGAAGGTGCAAGGGAAAATCTTATTAGAAATTCCTCTGAAGGCCAGTCTTACTACATTAATTCAGAACTGGATTTTTGTTACTCTAGATTCTGGGTCTTGGTCTGCATAGAATTCAGGGCTGCCCTTACTCTGTTGGAGTGAATAAACAGAATTCCACTTTAATGACTCGCCAGGGTCTCAGACAGCATTTGATAAAATGGCAAATATATTAAGCCTCTGAAGCAGTTCTTTCGGTCCCCTTGGTTAATGTCAACCTGGTTTAACTGTGATTTTTATTGACAACATTTAGCTCAAGAGGGAATAATGAAAGGCGACTGGCACGTAAAGGTCAGTGTGGGGCAACTTCTGCTCAGATATAGGAGGATTAACTAGGGATAAACTTCCTTCTGGAATCTATGGGCTCTGCCTGACTGTGACAGTCACTGAGAATGAAACCACAAGAACAGCACCAAAAAAAGTCATCACTGCTCCATGAACCAAAGATAAGTTTAAGTCTTTCATAATGCACTTAAAACTAATTTCCGTTTTCTATTTGTGAGTTTCACACATTTAATCAAAAAGCATATGCGTTGAATAATTATCTTTTACTGACTGTAAAATGCAAATGTCGAACGTTCAAATGAACTCTGTTAGAGACAAGAACAAATGAATGAAACTATTTAAAATAGAGTCAGAGAAAAGCAAACAAGACATTGCTCAGAATGCAACCCTGGATCCAAAATCACTCCTCAGATAATAAAAATGTTATTTATTACAGGATTTTGAAGAATGCTTTATTTAATCGTTAAGGTAATAATCTGATGATATCTATACCTAATCCTTAAGACCAACATGTATTTTGACAGAAAAAGATTCCCTGAAAAATTTAATTTCCTCTGTGAGGATAAGAAGAAAGCATTATTTAACATTGTTTCTTTTGAATATGGACCAGAGATTTTACTGGAACTCAAGATAAATACCTCTGCTTTGCATCAGAAGAACATTAACTATTAAGCACACATGATGCTTCTCTAGATACTAACTGCTAGCACAGAGCAGATCCTGAATAAATAGTTCCTACATTGTAATAGAGGCAAAGCATTATTTGTCTATACGACTTAACTGGTAGAAATAAAGAGTAATGGCCAGTAGAAACACAAGGACTCTATACTTCATTAAAAATATTACAATCTACAAATGATAATTTCTAGATTAACTGTGTGTGACAAATGCAACAATGATGTAATAGTATTGGTACCTTGCATTTAACAAAGAGGGTCATGTCTCCAATTTTTTGAGCATGGGATGTATTTCAGTTTACTCTAGGAATGAAATCTCTATCTTGGCTTTTGACATTTCCAATTTTGAAAACACCCATTGATCTAAGAAATAAATGTTCCTGTTAAACGAGGCCTTTGTACTAATTGAAGACTAAAACGTGGTGAAGAGCTGGGTCATTGCTGGTGGGATGCACTCTCCACCAGACTTTTCTAATTCTAAGCTGTGCAAAGCACATGGATCCTAGCTCGTGGGGACACTGACCAATGGCAAGGGGCTTAGCCTTGGCTGAGAGGAATAAAAAATGGGGGAAGTGAAGTAACATTTGGTGAAGACTTGCTATGTACAGCCATTGTTCAAGGCTGTTTACCACATGCTCTTACTTTTTTTTTTTTCTTGAGGTACGCGGGCCCCTCACTGTTGTGGCCTCTCCCGTTGCGGAGCGCAGGCTCCGGATGCGCAGGCCCAGCGGCCGTGGCCCACGGGCCCAGACGCCCCGCAGCACGTGGGATCCTCCCGGACGGGGGCACGAACCCTTGTCCGCTGCATCGGCAGACGGACCCTCAACCACTGTGCCACCAGGGAAGCCCCTGCTCTTACTTTTTAGTTCTCACTGCAGCGTAACAAAGTAAATTAGTTTTTTTCAAACTAACATACAGTTTGAGTGTATGTGTACAATTCTAAGAGTTTTAACACATGAGTAGATTCATGTAACCCTCACCACCACAGTCAGGATACAGAACAGTTCCATCCCATCTCCACAAAACTCACTGTGTTGCCCCTTTAAAGTCACACTGATTCCCACCCCTCCCCTCCCCTCCCCCACAAGTCTTAAGCCCTGGTAACCACTGATCTGTGTTCTGTTGCTACAGTTTTGCCTTTCTCAAATATTATATAAATGGTACGACCCAGTATATTACCTTTTGAGACTGGCTTTTTTCCATCAGTACTCTTCAGTTAAGTTTGTCTTGTATATCAATAGTTTGTTTCTTTTTGTTGCTGAATAGTATTTCATTGTATGTATATACTACAATTTGTTTACTTATTCACTTGTTGAAGGACATTTGGGTTGTTTCCATTTTTTTTTTTTTTTTTTTTTTTTTTTTGGGTTGTTTCCATTTTTGAGCGATTAGGACTAGAGCTACTGTAAACACTGATGTGCAGGGTTTTGTATGAATATACATTTTGACTTTTCTAGGATAAATACCTAGGAGTGAAATTACTGGGTTATATGGTAAATGTAAATTTAACTGTATAGGAAACTGCCAAGTTATTTTGCAGAACAGCTTTACCATTTTGCAGTCTCACTAGTTGTATGTGACAGTTCCAGGTGTGCTGCATTCTTGTCAGCATTTGGTAGTATCAGTTTTGTTTTGTTTTTATTTTAGCTGTGCAGTTTTATCACATTGAGATTTTAATTACTTCCTTAATGGCCACTGAGGTTGAGCATCTCTTTATGTGCATCTTTTTGTCCCTTATATCTTCTTTGGTGAAGTGTCTGTTCATATCTTTACCCTGACATTTTTTTTGTTGTTTCCTTTCTGCTGAGTTCTGTTTTCCTTTTTTAGAACATAATCTGGATACATGTTCCTTCTTAGATATGTGATTTACAAATATTTTCTCCCACTCTGTAGTTTGTCTTTCATACTCCTGATAGTATGTTACACAGAGCAAAAGTTTTTAATTTTGATAAAGTCCAATTTATCTGTTGTTTCTTTTATGGGTAGTACTTTTAATGTTATATCTAAAAACTCTTTGCCTAACTCCAGGTCATAGAGATTTTCTCCAATGTGTTCTAAGAATTTTATAATTTTATATTTTACATTTAGATTTATGATCCATTTTGGGTTTGTGGTTAATTTTTGTATAAGGGGTGAGGTTTAGGTCAAGCTTCTTTTTTTGGATATGTTCCAACAGTATTTGTTTAAAAAGACTATCCTTTTGCCATTGAATCACTTTTGCACTTAAATCAATCAGCCATAATTGTGTGGGTTTATCATTGGACTCTCTAATCTGTTACATTGATCTGCGTCTATCCCTTTGCCAATGCCATATTTTCTTGATTACGCTAGTTTTATAGTAAGTTTTGAAATTTCATAATGTGAATTCTCTTTATTCTGTTTTAGAATTGTTTTGGCTATTTTAATTCCTTTGCCTTTCCATATAAATTTTAAAATCAACTAATCTGTATTTATAAAAAACCTGCTGGGATTTTGAATGAAATTATATTAACCTACAGATCAGTTTGGGGAGAATTGACATCTTAACTATATTACTTTTTCCAATTATAAACACAACAGAGTATATCTCTTTTATTTAGATCTTCTTTGGTTTCTTTCATCAGCATTTTGTAGCTATCAGGATACAGATCCTTTATTTTACAGGGTTTATAACTAAGAAGTTCATTTTTTTTAAATTGATTGTCAATGGTATTGGATTTTATTTTCTAATTGTTGTTCATTGTTAATTTAATATAAAATGATTTTTACTTGTTGCATCCTGCAGCTTTCCTAAACTCACTTATTACTTCTGGGACCATTTTTTTGAGATTGCATGGACTTTCTATATAGACAATCATATCATCTATTAATGGAAACAATTTTATTTCTTATTTTCCAATCTGAATGCCTTTTATTTATCTTTCTTGCCATATTGTACTGGAAAGGTTTCCAGTACTATGTTAAAGGGAAGTGGTGAGAGTGGACATTCTTGCTTTATTCCTGATCGACATTCTTGCCCTTCACCTCTCATGATTATGATATTAGTGGTAGCTATTTTTCTTGATGCTCTTTATCAAGTAGGAAGTTACCTTCTATTCCAGGTTTTCTGAGTGTTTTACTATGAGTGGATATTGAATTATTTTCAAATGCTTTTTCTACATTAATTTATATAATCTTGTTGTTTTTGTTCTTTAGTCTTTTCAGTCTGCAGGTTGCATTGCTTGATTTTCAAATATTAAAAGTCTTGCATTCTTGGGATAAACCCTACTTGGTCATTGTGTGTAATTCTTATTATATGTTGCTGGTTTTGATTTGCTTATATGTTGTTGAAGGTTTATCATCTGTGTTCATGGGGGGTATTAGTCCTTAGTTTTCTTCTGTTGCACTATCTCTGTCTAGTTTTGATATCAGAGCAATGCTGGCCTCATAAAATGAGTTTGGAAATGTCAGTTAGATCCACTTGACTGATGATGTTGTTCATTCTTCTAGATCCTTACTGATGTTATACCTACTTGCTCTTTTCATTACTGAGAAAGGAATGTTAAAGCCTCCAAATATAGCTGTAGATTTGTCCATTTCTCATTTCAGTTGTATCAATTTTTGCTTCAAATATTTTGAAGCAATGTTGTCAGGTGCATACACATTTAAAATTATTAAGTCTTCTTGACCCTTTTGTCATCATGTATTGTGTCTTTTTATTCTTAGTAGTTTTCTTTGCTCTGAAGTCTACTATTTCTTTGCTCTGATGTTTGATATTAATGTAGCCACTCCTACTTTGTTTTGATCAGTGTTTGCATGATATATCTTTATTCATCCTTTATTTTCAACCTTCCTATAACATTATATTTAAAGTAGATTTCGTTTAGTGTATAGTTTAATGTCTTTATTTTAATTTGGGTGCTTAAGTTATTTACACATAAGGTAAATTATTAATATGTTTAGACTTAGGTCTATCATTTTCTAATTTGTTTCTTCTATTTTTTTACTCTGTTACCCCTTTCCTTCCTTCTTTTGGATTATTTCAATTTTTTTCAAATTTTATTTGACCATATTTCTTTATATAAATATTAAGTGGTTGCTCTAGGGATTAAAATATTCACACTTAAAATTTCAGAATCCACTTAGAATTTATATTTTATGATTTCAAGATGAATGTAGCAACCTTACCATCATATAGTTCTTTTAACTTTCTTTCGTGTTGTACTTGTCATATGCATTTCATCTACATATATTGAAAAACCTATCAGATAAAGTTAGTTTGTTGTATTTATCTACATATTTCAGATATTTTATTATTTATATGTGTCTCTCTCTATTATATATATTATTTAATATATACTATTAGCTGTTAATGTTCTAAGTTTACTTTTGGAATCACTTTCCTTCAAACCGAAGAACTTTCTTCAGAATTTCTTTTAGGGCAGTTTTGCTAGCAACAAATTCTCTTGGATTTCTTTCTTTTGATAATGTTTTATTTTATCTCTTTCCTTTAAGGCTATTTTCATAGGACATGGAATTCTGGGTTTTTCTTTTAGAACTTTAAAATGTTGTTCCATGAATGAAAAGAAAAACACAACATACTAAAGCTTATGGGATACCAACAAATTAGATAACCTAGGTTAAATGGACAAGTTCCTAGGAAGACACAAACTACCAAAACCTACTAAAGAATAAACAGAAAATCTGAATGGATACAATAAATCAATACTCTGAATTAGTAAGCAAAAAATCTTTTCACATAGAAAAGCCCAGGACAAGATGTCTTCACTGGTGAATTCTGTATGAGAAATTTTCTGATGAGAAAATTCTGTATCATAGTTTAGTTGTGATACAGAAAATTCTAAGGAATCCACAAAAAATATTAGAGCTGATAAGTTCATCAAGGTTGCAGAAAAATCAATTGTATTTTTATACAGTTGCAATAAAGAATTCAAAAACAGAAGGAAGAAAACAATTCCATTTACAATAGCATGAAAAACAATAAAATACTTAGAAATAAACTTAATAAAAACAGTGTTAAATTTCTACTCTGAAAACTACAAAATATTGTTGAAAGAAATTAAAGAAGACCTAAATAAATGGAAAGACATCCTGTTTTATGGAACGGAAGACTGAATTACTATTGATATGAAAATACTCTCCAAATTAATCTACAGATTTAAAGCAATGCCTATTAAATCTCTGCTCTTTTTTTTTTTAAACAGAAATTAACAAGATGATTCTAGAATCCATATGATAATGCAAGGGACTCAGAATAGCCAAAATAATCATGAAAAAGACCAAAGTTGGAGGACTTACACTTTCTGATTTAAAAAGTAACTACATTACAGTAAGCAAGTTCATGTGGTACTGGCAAAAGGATAAAAATATAGATTAATGAAATAGAACTGAGAGGCCAGAAGTAAGCCCACAGATTTTTGGGCAATTGACTTTTGACAAGGCATTTTAGTGGGAGGAAGAACAGCCTTTTCAACGAATGGCATTGACACAACTGAATAGCCATATGCAAAAGAAGGGAATTGAACCACTACCGCACACCATATACAAAAGTAACTCAAAATAGATCAAAGATCTAAATGTAAGAGCGAAAACTTTAAAAGTCTCAGAAGTAAATCCCTGTGTCCTTAGATTAGTTCTTTCCTTATTAAATATGATACCAAAAGCAAAAGTGACAAAAGAAAAATAAAGTTGTAATTCATCAAAAATAAAAATGTTTGTGCTTTAAAGGACACTGTCAAGAAAGTGAAGAGTTATCCCACAGATAGGGAAAAATATTTGTAGAGCATATATATGATAAGGGTCTTGTATCTACTATATATATATATATATATATATATATATATATATATAATTCAACAATAAGACAAATAATCCAATTTAAAAATAGGCAGGGGACTTGAATAGATATTTCTTCAATAAAGATATACAAATGGCCAATAAGTGTGTGAAAAGGTATTCTACATCTTTAGTCATTAGGGAAATGCAAATTGAAGCCACACTGAGATGCCACTTCACATCCACTAGATCACTGTAATAAAAAAGATGGAAAATAACATGTGTTGATGAGGATACATTAGAATATTCTTACATTGCTAGTGCAAATGTATAATGACGTAGGTACTTAGAAAGAATTGCTATGATGGTTCTTCGGAAAGTTTGTAGAGCTCTCGTATAATCCATCAATTCCATTCCTATGTATCAGTATATACCCAAGAGAATGGAAAACATATATCTACAAAAAACAAGTACATGAATGTTCATAGCAACATTATTCATAATAGTCAAAAGTGGAAACAACCCAAATGTCCATCAGTGGATGAATGGATAAATAAAATGTGGTATATCCACACAATGGAATGCTACTTGGCTATAAAATGGAATGAAGTACTGATAGATGATATAACATAGTTGAACTCTGAAAACATTATGCTAAGTAAAAGAGCAGACATAATAGGCCACATATTGCATGATTAGTTTACGTGAACTGCCTGTAGTAAGCAAATAGAGGCAAAAAGTATTTTAGTGTTTTCCAAGGGATGGAGGGAGAAGAAGATTGGGTGATTACTAATGCATATGGAGTGTCTTTTTGTGATGAAAACATTCTGGAATTATATAGTGGGGATGGTTGTAAAACCTAGTGAATATACTAAAAATAACTGAATTGTTCACTTTAAAAGAGTGAATTTTATGGTATGTGAATATCTATCTCAATACAGCATAATAATAATAACAATAATACTAATACTAATAACTGTTGTACTTCTTTCCGGCTTCCATATTTTCTGATGAGAAATCCATACTCATTTGAATTGTTATTCCCTTATATGAAACGTGCTGTTTTTCTGCTTTCAGTAAATTTTTTTTAAAGCATTACTTTTTTTTATCGCTTTTATTTTTTTTAATTAATTAATTTATTTCCTTTACTTTTTTGGCTGCATTGGATCTTAGCTGTGGGATTTTCGTTGAGGCAAGTGAGATCTTTTGCTGCAGCACGGGCTCTTCATTGTGGCCCGCGGGCTTCTCTCTAGTTGTGGCACGCAGTCTTCTCTTCTCTCTAGTTGTGGCTCATGGGCTTCTCTCTAGTTATAGTGTGTGGATTTTCTCTCTCTAGCTGTGACACGTGGGCTCTGTAGTTTGTGGCACTCGGGCTCTCTTGCTGAGGTGCGCAAGCTCAGTAGTTGTGGTGCGAGGGCTTGGTTGCCCCGCGGCATGTGGGATCCTAGTTCCCCGACTAGGGATTGAACCCGCATCCCCTGCATTGGAAGGCAGATTCTTTACCACTGGACCAATAGGGAAGTCCCCAGTAAATTTTCTTTTTCTTTAGTTTTCATCAGTTAAATTATATTATTCTGGACATGGATTTCTTTGAGTCTTTCCTGTTTGAGATTTGCTAAATTTCTTGAATCTGTAGGTTTATGTATTTCACCAAAATTGAGACGTTTTCAGCTAGTTTTTCCATTCTATTTTCTGCTTCAGCTTCTTTTTCCTCTCCTCCTGGAACTCAGATAATACAAATAATAGACCTTATGAAATTGACCCACAGGTTCCTGAGACTCTGTTCATTTCTCTTCTTTCTTTTCTCTGTTTTTCAGGTTGGATAATTCCTCCTGATCTATGTTTAAGCTTTTGACCAGGATCTTGGATTTAGTAGAAAATGGATGAACTTTTGGATAATTTGGAACTGTAGTGGCTATTTGGAGGAATCTTTCACTTAGATAAGGTAGTCTACCTTAGGGGAACTCTTAAAAAGAGAGGATTCCTAACCTCTCAGAGACAATAGAATGCATTCTTTGATTGGTATGCAGAAAAATGACTCCAGAAATAACTTCTCTGAGTCCTTGCGGCATGTAAATAAAAAATATTTGGTAAAAACTTTAGCCATCTTAGCAGGTAACTAACTTATTCTGTCTCCTAGGAACACAATTTGGATCCAGCTTTTCTTTTGAGTTTTGTGTTATTGTACCAGATACATGCTTAAAATTTTAAAATGAAAGCTGTAAGATCCCTGTTTGCATCTGTCTGTATGTTTATGTACATCTATGTATGTATGTATATTATGTATATGTGATATTTTTTAAAAGCTCTATTTAATTGGTTTTAAAAATAAGCCAATTAAGTATTCCTAAATTAGGTATTATATAAAGTATTCCTAAAACTCTCAGAAATATAGAGGCTAGCCCAAAGGTTTTCCAAGCTCACACGATCTAGGATAATAGTCAATAAATAAAAGCTAATTTAAGTTTGTTGGTTTAGTTAAAACAGGCATGTTCTCAGAGTTGGCAACATAAAATATAATTCAAACATACTGCTTTTTCTACCCAGATTTACTAGTCAATTAAGCTCATGCTATCTCTATGTTACAAAATTTGTCAGCAAGAAAAATAACTAAAGATGATGGTTAGCTGTTTAACATCTAATCCAAGCATACTTGTTTAGAAAAACAAGTAATTTAAATAAATGTAAATAAGATAAACGTTTATACTAAATTAAGTTAAATGATGGATATTCATTGAATATAGGTCATTTCTATACTAGAACATAAATAGCTAAACATAACTTTAGCTACCATTGGCTTGTTAATTTTTACAGATGAAAAATATCTGGGTCTATTGATAAATATGTCTTTTGCCACATTAAAAAATTATACTATGAAAAGGTGTTAAAAATTATAATTTTTTTATAATTATGTATTCATAAATTTGCTAATCTACAAGATGCTGATATATGACAGACAGTTCCTAATTGCCTGCTTCCTAGTTTTCACTAGAAAATATAGGTTACTAATAGTTAAATTTTATGATCAATATGTAAAAATAAAACTACTAGAAACAGTTAAGAGTGAAGGGAAACAGCCTTGTATACAAAGTCTGGCAGGAAAAGGGGATGTGTTTTTATTTATTTATTTATTTTTTTTTTTTGCGGTACGCGGGCCTCTCACCGCTGTGGCCTCTGCCGTCGCGAAGCACAGGCTCCGGACGCGCAGGCTCAGCGGCCATGGCTCACGGGCCCAGCCGCTCCGCGGCACGTGGGATCTCCCCCGGCCGGGGCACGAACCCGTGTCCCCTGCATCGGCAGGCGGACTCTCAACCACTGCGCCACCAGGGAAGCCCCGGGGATGTGTTTTTAAATGAAGAGCATGCAAGGAATATAGGATGTGTTTTTGTTAAAGAAAAAAGGGAGTAATTTTGTCCTAAAGTAAAATGGCTGGTTGTTCTAGAATGAAAAAGAAAAAAAAAGAAATCGGACAAAATATAAATGGATATAGAAAGTTGCAGAAGGTTTGTGGAAAGGAAATTATTTGTTGTGAGATCAAGGCTAACAAATTCAATGGATTTATTTATGAGTTTTTAAAATGTGCTCCATAAGGTACTGATTAAAAAAAACCCTTGAGTTTAATTTTCTCTCTGTTAAAATGAGAAAATTTCTTAAACTATTAGTCTGCTCTTAATAAGAGATTGTAAAAGATTTTTTTTGTGATCTGCCTAGGAAACAAAGATCCTTTGTCTTATCAAAATAATTTCCTGTGCACATAGTCTTTATCAGGTCTTTGATTGTTTAGAAAAACAGTCTTTTCACTGTTAAAAGAGTTGAGGTTTGTTTTGTTGTTTTTTTTAACAGTTACTTGATCTTCTGTATTTGGTTTTGAAATCTTTTAATTGTCACTGTGGTTGAATGATTAAGTTTTGTTTCCCAGTGGCCTATGATCCTGTTTGATCAAGTGTTTTAAATCTTTTGACATTTTTGACAGACTGCCCCAAATCAAGTCTGAATGAAGTCTTTTTTTCGGTTTTTCCAGAGGGGCCTTGGAAGATCTCAAAAGATTTGTTCTCTCTTCTTAGAAAAAGAGAAATATTAAATTAATAGGCTTATTTGATATATTCAATTACATTGGAAACATTGTCAAATAAAAGTGATGATTAACCTTCTTTAGGTTATATATGCATGCGTATATATTACTAATGTTCCCCAAACTATACAAAATTCTGTAAGATTTGTCAGTGTCCTTAGTCTATATAATCAGTCATAATTCCAGTTTTTTCTTAAAATATTGCATATCACAAAAATAACCAAATTCCTTTGTCAATTGCATTATCATGAACTCTCACCGTATCTTTAACAGTGGTCATTTTAATTATAGACAGTTACTCTTTTACTTTCATGCTTTCCTGAAAGCTTTTGCAAGCAGCTATGATTTAAAATTGCAAGAGATTAATGGGAAAGACCCTGAAAAGTACTCTAGAATACAGGTTTCTGATAACTTTAAGATCATAACACTGACCTATGTAGGAATTTCTAAAATTCTAATTGAAAAACCGATGGATTCTTAAAACTGCTAACCAAGCAAAACAAGAATTAGTTACATGGAACTGAATGAACTTATGGAAGTGATTACAATTTTTATGACTTCGTTTGAAACATTACTGGTTCTTCAATGTTTTGTTTTCTAGCTGTAAAGAACCTGTGCCCCACCCCTCCCCCCACCAATCTCAGTCTCTCTCTCTCTCCCTTTTTCTCGCCTATCCATAATTTATACCTGTTTGGTAAAGTATACTTTTATAAGCAAAGTAAAACACTTATCTTTTTCTCCTTACCTGATCCCTCCAGAATACTCTTATTGAGTGTTCTCATTTTCATGGCAATATGGGTATTTAGATAAGTTCAGTAAGAATTTGTATTCCTTATAACAAGATACAATTGGGCAAGTCTTTAACTTAGCTTCTTAGCCTAAAGAGACTTTTAAAGATATAATCTTAAATTCCTTATTACTAGACAGTTTTAAAGAACTAAGGTTGACTTTATGGAAAAAGGAAAGCCCTTTTTAAAGAACTAAGGTTGACGTTATGGAAAAAGGAAAGGTTGACTTTATGGAGCCAGGAAAGCCCCTTGGATATTAATAAAGCTTTGGCTGGAATATCATATTTGAGAATATCGCATAGACTCACTATTCTTGATGCACTATGTAAATCATCAGGCCAACTGTAATGAGACTAGACTTGTTTACAGACAAATTAGTCTTACCGTGATTGTCTTTGATAAAAATGAGATGACTATAGAAAAGAAGAGTAAAAAGTAGAGAAGAGTAGAAAACTATAAGTGCTCTTGTTATCAGATTCTAGTTGTGTTCATTGTCTTTGAGGTTTTGTTATCTATCTGTAAACTTCAGAGAAATCACAGCAGGTCATGTATGTACAACCTTCTGTGTGGTTGTACTTCTCTGTGGGCCACTCAGTTCAACAGGACACCCAGTGACATCATCAAAGACATTCAAACTGCAAACCAGAAAAATCCATCCGATTGGAACTGCCGTTCCCATTCTACTATCTAAAGATGCTTTGAGCTCAAATCTAGAAAAGTTCTTGACTGGCTGCTCTCTAGACTTGGAAACAGAGTTTATAATTTGCTCCAACTATTAAGCTTTATTTTTCTTTTGTTTCTATAGGAATCCCTCTTATAAAATACCCGATTCCTTACACCAGTAGAGTTCTAACCCAGGTGGAAGCTCGCCTGCAGCACCACCTCCTGAAATGAAACATCCCCCTGCTCTAAATGATTATGATGTGGTTCAGTAATATAAAGCACTAATACAATACTCAAAGGCTTATTTCCACCAAATCTAAAAAGCTTTCTGTGATCTGCATCCAAAAGAAGACAATATGTCCCATACGCTAGAACATGGAGTCTTTAATTTATTGAAGAAGTCGCTGATAAAAGACTGCATTTAAACCTCCTTAAAAGAGATCTTATCTGCTTATCTACAATTTCAACAAGAATCTATGAATTTTTTAAGACAGAATTGTATTTGACAGTTGCATAACCTTAGACCATTTACTGGCTGAATGAGAAAGGATATATATTATTGCTAATATGTCATGTTGTGTCTATGTAAATAACTCAGGAAAAAAATGGAAACTTAATTCACGTTATCCAAAAAACACAGATTGGCTTTGAAAAGTAAAACTTGAATCTGGGGACTTTCCTGGTGACGCAGTGGTTAAGAATCCGCCTGCCAATGCAGGGGACATGGGTTCAATCCCTGATGCAGGAAGATCCCACATGCTGTGGAGCAACTAAGCCTGTGTGCCATAACTACTGAGCCTGCGCTCTAGAGCCCGTGAGCCACAACTACTTAGCCCACCTGCTACAACTACTGAAGCCCGTGCTCCTAGAGGCCATGCTCCGCAATAAGAGAAGCCACCGCAATGCGAAGCCCGCGCACCACAAGGAAGAGTAGCTCCCGCTCGCGGCAACTAGAGAAAGCCTGCACGCAGCAACGAAGACCCAACCCGCGGCCAAAAATAAATAAATAAATTTATTTAAAAAAAAAAAAACTTGAATCTGATTATAACTTCTTTGATTTTTTTAGTTGGTTAAATCTTAGTTCCTAAGAATATCTAGTCTGGGGAGTTTTTCAGTACTTGGCTTATTATTCTACGCATAGTCATGGTATTAACCTCCCAAGTGCATCGTGTCCTCTTCGAGGGTTTTAAGTGCCTTTTGGCAGCCACTCACACTTCAAATGAAATCCATCAGGATTAGACAGCTTGAAGAACTCAGTCATCTGACTGCCCATGTCTATGATGCCTGTGCAAGTATTGGAAACAGTGACTTTATGACCATCTGTCCCAGCAACTATATTAATAGCGGTACCGAGAGTAATGCTATACTCTTTGTTCACACCCTCAGCTTGCAGAAAGAATGACCAAAAGGGAAGAATTATTAAAATTAAAAAAATGGAGACCAGGGTTGGAGATCCCTCAGGCAGACAAAACCAGTTAAGCCACATAAGAGAAGCCGTCTTGCATATTTCATGAATATAAGCAAAATTTAATTTAGGCTATTTCTTGCAAATGCCTCTGATAATCATAAATGAAAGTTAACGACACCTTCCTAAAATGATATGTGATAATAACTTTCAACCTCCCCTGTCGTCTGGAGACCTCCATTATAATAACCAATCACTGTAAAAGTCCTCATTTTTACTTTACAAGCCGCCCTGTAACATAACATCCTGCTTCTGAGAGTCAATACCAGTTTCAGGTTTGCAGTATCCCGGTTCGTGAACAGTTTGTTTCTTGCTCAATAAAATATTCATATCAAGTAAAGCTCTCTGAATTTTCTTTTGACAGTAGGAAAGGTCATTGTCTAAGCAAACCCTCACATGGAAGAAAATTAAAGTAGGTTTAATCTTTACGAAATGCTGACCCTGGGCCCAATGACCTCTTGGAGCAAGGGGTGGTCCTAGAAGCTGGCCAACTGCTGTTCTCCAGAGTCCCAGCAGGCTGATCAGATGAACAGGCCCACCGGGACTTTCTCGTCAGCCACTGCCATTTCCTTCCCACTGACAGAGAATTGCTACGCGTTGAGTAGGAGCAGGTGGTGCTGTGGAGAGGCCACCTGAGCCAGAATTCTCCGTGAAGGAGAAAAATGGTGAAAACACGAGGGTACTCTGCTTGGTCAGGGTTCAAAACAATCCTCCACGGAAGGTTGCTTTGAGAGCCATTCTGCTTCCATGCTCTTTCACATCCATCAAAGCTTTTCTTTTACGTAGAAAAAAAGGAAAAGTTTAAGAAAGAGAAACTGTTTCATTCAGTCTTGTCTTTGCATTCTTTGCAAGCTGTAACCTTGACAGAAGCAAGTTGATTAGCATAGTTAATAAGGGAAAAATAGTTTGCAGAAAGGCATCGTGTTCCAGAGGGTAGGTGGCATCGTGTGCTAAGGGGACCGGAGAATGCCATGAACGTGAGGAGGATGGGAGTTGCTTCAGTGGGTCTTTCTTTTGGTTCCTGTCTACCTCTGACTATTGTCCTCAAAGGAGCAGGGTAGAGAGAAGGGAGCAGTCACCCCATCCCACCCAGACAGTCCAGCTGGTCCAGCTTTGCTTGGCCCCAAGGTACAGGTGGTGGGGGAAGATGGAGCACATTGGTGGTGGAGAGGAGACCAGCCTTCCAAAACCGCTTGGGGCGTGTGGAGGGTGAGAAGCGTTTGGCACTGGGACTCCAGAATTAAAGTTTAGTGAATCCAGGTAACAGAAATATCTGTTCTGAGTAGAAAACCCCACAGGTTCGAAGACTTTGGGGAAAAGGGCTTAAGCCATCCATCCTGGACAGGACAAGGGCAGGGGATGAGGGTTTGGGGCCAATCATACTTTGTTCTTCTCAAAGAAGCATAACACAGAGCATGAAGATTGTGTGTTATTTTCACCAATGTAGTCTGGTTTATGTGAATATCAGGGATGGCCTTGAAAAGCTAAAGCCAGCCTGTATTGAAAGAGCAGGGGTGGTGTCCTCTTTGCCTTGGTGTCCTGGGGGAGGGCTGTTGGTATTTATAACCTCAATCATGTTCCATTGGAAAGCTCCCCTCCTTCACTTTCTCCACTACCTGCTGCCACCCCATTCCTCCTGAGACCAGATGCCTTATTCCTCCCCTTTTGTGCTTGAAAAACAGAAATTGACAATTAAACTTCAAAAGTCAGGGGGCCGAGAAAAAAATAAAGAGAAAAGATTTAAATGAGGAAAACAAAGTTTCTGCTTTCTCAGAAAGATCAGCCTCTACAAGCCAACTCTTAACAATGTGCCTGTTGGTTCCCACCCCCCAAACGCTCCGTCTCAGTCTCAACACTGATACATTCAGTCTTTTGGGACAAAGCACCTCTGTCCTCATGAGCTGCACTCCCCTGCCAGCCAGCTGGGAGCTGCCGGACCCAAGGCCACCAGGCGGACAAACAAAACTCTTCGAGGAGGTCCGTCTGGATGTACTCGATTCACTGTGGGGGTCTGGTTGGTTTCGTCTGCTTCCAAGTGGAAATGGGAGTTGAAGAACACTGATGCAGAAGAGGTTCATGGCAAGCTGAGGGTACTCCTCCCCCCAGCCATTCAGCAAGCTAGAATTTACCCAGAGAGTGAACTGTGTGGCCTTAAGCACATCACTTGGAACCCCTCCAGATCTCAGTTTTCTCCCCTGTAAAATGGGCATATCACCATCTGCTCGCCTTCTGACCAGGTTATTAGGAAGGCCAAATGAAGGAATATTTGGTAACTATTAAATACCATACAGGTATTTTTAGAGACACCTTCCTAGTGTGGTTTCAGGAGTGTGAAGCTAAGGCTCTCTACCTGCCCACCTCTTCTTCCTTAGCCTTAAGGCCTGAAATAGCTTGAAAAGGAAGCAAGTCTTCATGTTTACTAATAAGATGCCACCTGACATGCAGTTACTCCAGGGAGGCGATGTGCAGTGATACACTTAGGGCTCTGGATGAGTGACTGCATCAGAGGTGCAGAGCCAGGTGTGATAGGAGGAGGGAAAGAGAGAACTCTTACAGTTGGAATGTGGGTGCATAGGGAAGGATGAAGGTGAGGAAGACAAGATTCCCGGGATAAACCTCACTTATTTTACAGTTTGGCTGGGGACTGATCCAGCCATTCAGGGGTTTTCTTCAGACATACAGATTGAAATTATTAAGGAAGAAGAAAGATATATTTCATCCCATCTGGCTCTTAAGGAGGTTTGATGCCGTGGAAAGTGGCATTTTATTAAACCCCACCAAACCCCAGGCCCACGGGCATGGAGCAACATTCTTGCCACACAATCTATGCCCCTGGCCATTACCCACAGTTCGCTCATTAGGATTTGCCCAGACAACCTCAGTGTAGTTTATTTCCTGAGACATTTCTTGCCTGATGATCTAACCTCTCCTCTAATCCAAAGCTTCCTAACCCATGTGCCACGTCACACTGGTGGGCTACAAGGACGCTATATGTGTGCAGACCCTTTCAGCCCCCTGGGCGGCTGTGTGGCACCAGGATAGCCTCTCACCTTAGGCAGTGCTGGAACCATCCCGTCATTGCCTAAGTCTGTGTGTGCCACGATGTGAACAAAATTGGAAAGCATTGCTCTAGTCCACGTTCTACAACATCTAAAGAAAACGTTCGCAATGTAAATCCTGCCCCATCCTTTCCTTTCAGGGACGCCTTACTACCCATAGAATAAAGTTCAGGCTCTTCAGCAGGAAGGTTGTGAATGAGCCCTGTGTGATCTGGCTTCCGCTTTTCCTCCCAGTCCTCAAGCTGCCTGCTGTTTCCTGAATGCAACATGCTACTCTTTTTTTTTTTTTTTGTGGTACGCGGGCCTCTCACTGTTGTGGCCTCTCCCGTTGCGGAGCACAGGCTCCGGACGCGCAGGCCCAGTGGCCATGGCTCACGGGCCCAGCCGCTCTGCGGCATGTGGGATCTTTCCGGACCGGGGCACGAACCTGTGTCCCCTGCATCGGTAGGCGGACTCTCAAGCACTGCGCCACCAGGGAAGCCCCCATGCTACTCTTTTCTCTGCTTTTTGCACTTGCTGTTTCCTCTGCTTAAAATGGCCTTCCTTTTTAGTTCTCATGGGGATTTCTTCCCTTCCTTTAAAATTCGTCTCCACTATCACTTCCTCTGGGCAGGTGTCTCTGGTCTCTGACCTCCTTAGGCTCTGCTAAGCCTTTATTTGGACGCGCTCCTGTGACCTTGCACATACCATCTTACGGCGTTTATCTTAACTGCTGTGATCATTTGTGGACCTATTTTACTCCATTATAATTAGCCCCAGGAGGGTAGGCTCTGTGTTTCATTTATCTTGAGACTTGAAAATAATAGGTGTTTAACAGTTACTTATTGGAGAATAATTGATCCATCTATAATGTTACAAAAGAAATTGTTTGATTTTCAGATGAAAGCTGATGGACAATGTTAAATCACAGAATTCTTATTAGTGATCACTAAATTGTATTGGAAATGTACTATGTGACAAGCACACAGTGTGGAGAGTTTTATGCGCCTACTTTGTAGTCCTACAGTGTAAAAACAACGATCTCCTATTTTCCAGGTGAGGAAAATGAGGCTGAGAGAGATTAGGTGACTTTGCCCAGTTCACAAAATTATTTAGCAGCAAAGATATGTTTCATTCAAGGCATTTCTGCCTTCAGAGATGGAGTTCTTTCTTCTCTCCCACTGCAGCTTTGAAATGCACATTGGGCTATATGTTGAGTACACATTCCTTACCTGGACACTTCAGTACCTGTCAATACCAAAGTGTGTTTGCTTCCAAGTCTCACATGCATTTTGCTTCCCTCACCCCTTGCTCTGCTCTATTTGGCTAAACCCAGCCTAGAACCTTGGCACCTTTGGATCTGGTCATAAAGCAGGCAAAGGGCTGAGGAGGATCGTTAAGTGTTGACTATGTCCCATCTGTAATTTCTCCTGCCAAGAATCTATTGTGTAGAAGCTAAGCATAAGGGTTTTCAGAAATGAAAGTGGAACAGAGCAAAGCACACTGTAGAGGGAGGGTAAGGAGACCTGCACGGCTAGTGTCGGGTGTGCTATTGAGAACACTGAGCCTGGCCTTGCACGGAGGGAAAAATCATGACCTAAAGGTAAAGGTACCTGTCATAGTGAGAATGATGATGAGGGGATATACACCAGAGATAGTTAAAAGAGTCAAAAGCCAGATGCCTTGTGTGGGGAGGGGGTTTAAATGGGAAATTTCTGTACCTTCCTGTCAATTTTGTTAGAAACCTAAAACTGCCAAAAAAAAAAAAAAGTCTTAAAAAAAAGAACACTCAGTGTTCTTAGGCAGACGTGTTAGGCGGACGTTTGGCAACACTTTTGTTTCAGATATATATATGTATATAGACACACACATATATATATATACACGCATATATATATACACACGTATGTGTGTGTGTTTGTTGGATTGTGATGTAAAATGTATTTTTTAGGTCAAAAGAGTTTGCAAGCCACTGTAGTTAAGTTATACTTGCAAATAAAAGCTCAAATTAACCTCAGAAAAACTTAGATGCTTAAATAGATGCAGGACATTGAAAAGTCATTGATACATTTACTCTAAACATTTATAACCTAATATGTGCCAGGTGGGTAACAAAAGGACAGGACCAAAGGGACAATTAGGACAGTTGGGGGAAGGGGGCAAGTCTAGTTTTGGATATGTAGACCAGACATACTGAGAGCCAGTCAAATAAAGAGAAAACCACCAGTCACAAAAAGTTTCCTGCACCTGACACAAACCTACACAGCTCAGTGTCACTTCTTCTGAGAAGGCCTCTCTAATCCCTTAGAAATTAAGGGCTTTCTCCTTCCCACCACCATGATGGGGATAGGGGAAGCCATTCTGCCACATTAGGAAAATGAAACTAAAATTTCAAGTTAGGAAAAGGATAAAATATCATCCAGTAAAAAAAAAAAAAAAAAAAAAAATGTTTCCACTTCTCCTGGGAAATCAGGACAAATCTGTTCAGGTGGGACCAGAGATAAGGAGTAAGGAAAAGAGGCTGTCTAGGATAAGGGCAGTGGGCTATATAGGTGGCAAAGCATGCAGGAGTGCCTGAGAGGCAGGCCAGGACAGTTGCAGGAGGAGAATGCCAAGAAGAGTGCATTTGGGAGCAGAATTTGCATGTTGCAAACCGAGTCATTCAAGAATTCTCATGTTTACATGTGGTCTACACCCTTTATATTTAATACAGCATTACTCAGTAACAACAGCCAACATTAACTTGGTGCCTACTCCCTGCAAAGCACGGTTCTAAGTGTTTTACCTTTATAATCCATCTAATCCTTTCAATAACCCATGAGGTAGGGACAATCTCCACCCTCATTTTATAGGCGAGAAGACTGAGCACAAAGCAGATACACTTTAGGAAGTAGCAGACTCAAGACTTGAACACAGGCGGTCTGTCCCTAACGCTGATCCTTAACCACTTAATATACTGCCTCTGCTCGTTAAATTCTTCAGTGTACGTTTCTGTGATGAGTATTTGTCTTGTAAATCATTTATTTTCAGGCAAGTATATGACATTTGTCAATATCCCATAAAAGTAAAGTAGCTGGCACAATTCAAGGAAAACGGAATGGGAGGAGGTTTAACATCTAGTTAGTTGTTAGTTGATTGCCCATTTGTCACCCTCACTAGGTTTTAAGTCTCTTGAGGATCAAGGGTCCTGTTTTCTCCCTTGATCTCCCTTATAGCAGGTGGTTTAGATCTTCACACAAAGCAGGTGATCATAAACACCTTTCAGTCAGTTCCTCCCTCCCAGCAATTTAAGTTCTGTACAGTTTCCAGACATACCAGGGTTTGTCAGAATCACCAGGCCCACTTCCTTGTGCTACCCTCCCATGGCCTGGAGTGGTTGCCGGGAAATGGCTGCCAAGCCAGGAACAACATTTCCAGGCCCCCGCATCCTGGTGGGGCTGTATGGAATTCTGGAAATGGAATTGAGCGAAAGAGCTACCCAGCCAGAATTTGCTGGAAGGAGAGAGAAATTTTTGTCATGTTAAGCCACTGTGATTTGGGGAGGTTGCTTGTTAATAGCAGTTGAGTCTACCCGTACGAAGACATGGTGATTTCTTTAACTAAAAAAAAAGAAGGAAATGGGATTCCGAGTCTGCATCACATATGGCTTTTGGCCATGTAGCTTAACTGGAGGCAGAAGACCCCAGGGACTTGTTTTTGTCCAGATTAGTTATTTGTCACTGTCTTGTCCTTATCCAATCATTAGAACACAGGAGAACCCCTGTTCTGAGTGTCACAGAGAATGGCAGCCCCAGGATGCTTCTCTGACAGACAAAGGGCTATTGTATAATCAACCATTATGTCATCCCTTCGCAGTGCCTGTTCTGCCTCCTGTTCTTTTTTGGCCGGCCCTGTGAAGAAAACAGGTGAGGGGAATTTTTGTTTTAATCCACTGACCGTTCTTCTCCCCTGAGTGTTTTGCCTTTAAAATGCCTTTGGTCTTCAAATGCAGACTGATCATAGTTTTTGCTGAAAGAATCATCATCTCCTTGCTGCTCAGCTGGTCACTTTGTCTCTCTCTCTGGCAGCGGCAAGTATTATTATTAGACGATTTCTCTTCTCTCCCAGGGGAAAGAGCAGAAGGTGACAAACACACTTTTTCTGGTGGCTTTTGTGTCTGAACCCTCCACGCAGTGGAGGAGACAGCCACTGCCCAGGGTGGCAGGTTTATTGATCCAGATCGTCAGCAGGGAGGCCTCTCCCAACACAGTCTGGCAGCTGGCACTCCCCACGACTCCTCAGCAAGCATCCATTACGAGCTTGCACAGAAGGCCCCAGGAGCCATAACAGGAGAGCTGGCAGGGAAATTCTCCATATTCTGTACACACGCCCACTGAGCTCGGCTTCTGCAACGTGTCTTTTTTTCTTCTTAGTAATTACGTCCTACACTTGAACAGTACATTGTCTTTACAAAGTGAGTCCGTGTGGCTCTCCCCGTGGGCTTCTCACATCCTGGTGAAGTAACGGGGGCAGGTTCTATTACTCCCAATTTATAGAGGAGGAAGCGAAGGATAAAGCAATTTACTTAAGGTAACACAGCGTTGAGTGCTAGGGATCCAGGGAGGAGACTCTTACACATTCTCTTCACTTCATGGTGTCACTTCTCATAGAAAATGAGCTGAAGCCTTGGGTGGTGTGTGAGCCTGCTTCCACTGGAGTCCTCAAGTCCAGCAAAGAGAAAAATCCCCTGCTAATCGTTACGTTACCGTTCACAAAACTACAAATCCGTATGCCCAAGGTACTTCAGGATAATGTATATGTATCGTAGTAAGGAGGCAAAGTTGGGTAAGAGAAAATGTCACTTTTTTCCAATAAAATACATCTGAAAATATGGGTAATTAATAATAGTCTGGGATTTTCTTTAAAATAATATAGTAGAGGAGGATTTGGGGGGAGTGGGGGGACCTAGATGAAACAAGGTTGGCCATTTATTGATAATTGTTGAAGTTGAGTCTTAGGGACGTTGGAGTTATTATGTCACTTTCTGCACAGGTTTGAATATTTAAATATTTTCAACACAAAATGCTAAACATATAAAGATGCATTGATAGGGTAGAGAAGCCCCTGTCTTTGGAATCTGTAAGTAGAAGTCGGAGACCCCTTGGTGAGCATATGTACGAGAGCACCAGGTGAGAGGACCCCCGCCCAAAACCACTAGAAGCAGAGGCTGGCTGCCACTGTGTTTTTATTTTGGGGAGAGAAACTTTCCCATAGTAACTAAGTAAAGGAGATGGTAAATCCTTCTTGCTCCTACCAGCTTTTGTTATTGTGAAGCATGCTTTATTTAGGTTTTCGAGTTGCACCAAGTATTTGGATGAACTGGTGGTCATGCTGTGTGTTTGAAAGCTGCATTAATGCCAAATAGGCCATTAGGGATCCAGCCCTGAGAACCTTTATTCCTGAGACAAATCCCAAATGCCCTGTTGAGAGAAAGCAATCGGAGAGGAAAAGAAAAGCCCCCAGGAATGTGAGAGGAGAAGAAGATAGGAGGGTTGGTAGACCACGTTGGAACAGCAGGAAGGAGGGAGGCGTGACAGCACTCTGGGAGCTGTGATGTAAGGGTTGGGGATGGAGGCATTGAGGGCAGGGTGCCCTTCATCACCAGCCTTAGCTACCGGTGACCTTGAGGGGAGGCCACTGCCTCCAGGCCTGTGAGGCTGACAGCTCCCAGAGCCAGTTCTGCCTGACAGGGCTAAGCCATTTGAACACATTGCTTATTCTGCTGACAAGGCACGGGTTGGAAATCTGTAGATGGCCTGTCTATGGCTCTGTGCAAGTCTGGAAGGCCCGAGGTGGGGGGATGTTGGGGAGAGAAGAGGCTGAGCCCTGAGAAGTTTACATTCTGAGCTTCTGTGAGTCCTTGTCTCGTCGGAGCCGGAATTTTTATTTTTATTTTTGCCTGCATACATATAGAATTCTATTATGTGGTTGCCTTGCACTGGAAAAACATCACCAAAATAAGACATAGCCTGGGGACATTCATATCATTATCTGTCAGGTTATGCTGGTTTATTACTGACACATAACGTAACACATAAAGGACTTCTCTCCAGAAAACTATGTCAGTGCCGGAATTTAAAAGGATGATTATTTGTGAAAACAGTTCATCCCGCTGCATTCCCACCTTACGTTCTGGGAAGCTGCGGATTCACACAGACAGGGAGAGAGCTGATGTTAACTCAGCAGGTTAGGAGATGAGATTGAAATCAAAAACAATTCAAGCTTTTTAAAAATTTGTTTTCCTTTTGCCTAAATGTATTTTTTCCCCCTTTAACTAGAGGATAACTAAATAGGGCCTGTGAGAACATGAGTTTGTTCATTTGGTCCACTCCCACCCCCAGCAACTTGTCTTAATTGAGCTAGTAGTTTCATTAGAGACATGGCTGCTGGTTTCCTATATGACAGTGACATTTTGTGGGAGGTGGTTTCTGAACTAAACCTGTGCAGAAGAGGACCCCAGGACCTCCAAGGAAGCCCTCGGAGCTCAGGTACACAGGTCCTGACACAGGTGCGAGACTTACTGGCAGTAAATTCTGCCTTTCCCTTGATTACATGCAAAACGCCTTTAATGTTTTCCACCCATTAATCTCCTGTCATTCTCAAGTGACCTGGGAGTGGTCTCAGTGAGCCTTTTACTCCCATTTAGAAGGTAGACTAATTAAGGCTTAGAGCTGTGGCAGAGCTGGTTAAGAGCTCATTTCCCCAGATCCCGGGTCACAGCAGCAAAGCATGCTGCCGTTCCAGTTAGCAGGGCTGTTATGCTCTCATGCCTCCCTTGCTGCAGACTTGCTTTCCAGCAAATCCATCTTTTTCCCTCCCTTCTTGGTTACCAGAGGGTGGCGCAGAGACCACTGTGCAAACAAATAACTTTGTAACCCTAGCATTACCACATTGCCAGTACAAACACCTGCACTTATGGAAGCTTTGCTGAGTCTCACGTCACAGGGCCGAGTGTTACCTAAATGCTAAACATGGTGATTGAAGAACAATCAATTCTGCATCCTGGGGAGCCTCTGTGGACTCATACGTTCATTCTAGACCAAGACAATATTCTCTTAATGCATCGCTTGGACATAATGCGTCAGAACCAGCCTGCTCTATTTTCCTTTGTTTATAAATCACAGTCTTGCCTTTGGGGAAGTGCTTCAGAGAAAAAAAGAATCAACAAGCAGGTTTGCACATTAGCTTGGAGTCCCATGTTTAAACTTTGGCTCCAATACTTAACAGCTATGTGACCTAGGGTAAATGAGTTACTGTTTCTGAGTCTAGGTTGCCACAGCTCTAAACAATAAAAAGAGTACTTAAAGGGGACCATATTTGTGAAGATGTCTTGGAAAGGGTAATAAAGATGATAGCAACAATCATAATACTTTTATATTATTGAAGTAAGAAGTTGGGATGGTTTTTCACTCTGCCTTGGGGAAGCTGAGATGCCCTGAATTCCAATCAAAGCAGAAATCTTATGGGGGGGAGGGTGCATTAAAAGCATACTGGGCTCAGAGCTGAATGCTGTTACAATGATCAAACAGGCCTTTGATTGTGGTAAAAACAATATGACACAAAGGAATAAGGATCCTTTGAAAGATATACAGATATACAGAAAAAGTATCATTATCTAATGCTGAGACACAAAGGACTAAAATTTGATTTAAGTCATTTGGTGGACAAATTTGTTCATCCTTCTTCCTGCTCTTAAAGAATGATCCAATGGAAGCCCAGTTCTAGGGGACAGGAGGTACACAGGAAGCAGACGGCCCCCTCCAACCACAGAGTGGTGAGTGGAGAGCACCTGGCTTACAGGAAGAAGGGCAGATGGAAAAAAGACTTGGCCACGGCATGGCCCTTCACGGGACCCAACCAGAACCTCTGGAGGGGTGAGAGCAGAGAGAGTTTACTGCAGCCAGATGCACCTCCTTAATACCTCCAGACATGTTCTGAACACCAACTCTGAACCCAGCACTTTATACATGGGAAACATGCCAATCACCAGTGATATTCATCATTATCTCACCCCAAGTTCAAAGAGGTAGATCATTCATTCACTCAGCATGTATTTACTGAGCATCTTCTATGTGCCAGACAGTGTTCCAGGTTAGTGGAAAGAGGGAAGAACCGGGTTGACAATGGTCCCGGTTTGTGTGGACTGTGAAATCTAAAGGATGCGATGACTGTAATTTGAGGTAAGTGCTGGGGTGAAAGCAAAGACGGGGCTGTTGCTGTGAAGATGAGAGGAAAATGACAAGGAAAAGCTTCTCTTGATGAGGACTCACTTTGGGGAATTGTTGGTAACAGCTGAGACTTGAAACTAGGACTTGAAACACATGCATTCCAGTAGGACACAGATCTAGAGACACAACCCCCTTAAATCATGCTGTCTTATATCATGAAAAGGGAAACAAAACCATTCTGTCAGGATCTCCTGCCCTCCTTGCATCATTAGTAAGAGCTGGCTTTTAGCACTGAGGTTTCCGCACTTGCTCTGTTGATTTACGGAAGACCTGGTTTATGTCAGTCATGGTGCCAACTTCAGGGGCTAAGACAATGAATAAGGTAGTTGTTGCTCTCAAGGACCCAATCTAGAGGTTAGAAGGAAAAGTGATTTGGTGTGATATGTGCAGTGACACAGGTGCAGGGGTGGCTCTAGGACCCCTGAAAAAGGGGCAGCTTATGGAGCCTGTGGGATCTTGAAGACTTCTGAGAGGAGGTGAATCTGTACCAAATCCTGTAGGTGTATTTGTATTAAAATAAAATAGGTAATCAGAACAGGGGAGGGAGGGACAAGACTATTTTGGTAGGGGGAGCTTCTTGTTCTGAGACTTGCAAAGAAGAGGAAACTTGGCATTTTCCAGGAACTGCAGGAAAAATCATCGTGGGTAGACCAGAAGCGTGAGGAATGTGTAAGAACTGAGGCTGTGTGTGAGCAAGAGTCAACTCAGGAATGCTCTTGCCAAGCTGTATTGGGGAATCTCGGGTATACAGGGAGCCCGGAGAGGGTTTAAGCAGGGCTCTGAAATGGTCAGACTTGAGTTTCGGAAGTCCCCTCTGCTGCTCTGTGGCGATGGGTGGGAGGGATGAGATTGAGGCAGGACACCATGATGAGTTCGAAGGCTCCAGCAAACACATGGCTCAGAAGCGACCTGGTGAGGTTAAGGGCATGGCTTTAGCGTTAGACAGATCGGGGTCTCAGTCTTTGCTATGCTATTCATATGCTATGTATCCTTTAAACATGAGTTTTCCTCTCTGTAAAATGAGGATAAAAATAGTGCTTCCTAATAAGCATGTTGTGAAGATTAAATGAGGTGTTGTGAATTCATGTAAAGTTCTTAGCACAGGGCCTACACGCGGTAGTTGGAAAAGCAAGCTAGAATTTTTTTTTCCCCCCGCCGCCCCCGATACGCGGGCGTCTCGCTGTTGTGGTCCCTCCCGCTGCGGAGCACAGGCTCCGGACGCGCAGGCTCAGCGCCCATGGCTCACGGGCCCAGCCGCTCCGCGGCATGTGGGATCTTCCCAGACTGGGGCACGAACCCGTGTCCGCTGCATCGGCAGGTGGACTCTCAACCACTGCGCCACCAGGGAAGCCCTAGAATTTTTTTATAACCTCCAATTGTGTCACCAATAGCTTTTCATGTGACCACATTTTGCTACCGTATGTCTTAGAGTAATGTTCTTAGTTCAAGATTCTGGCCTCCTTCCCCAATATCTGCTTTTTGACTTCAATTAGAAGCCAAAAAGCAAACAAAGGAACAATCACTCTGCCCTATTGTATTTCTGTCTGAGACTGATAAGGATGGAGTCATTTTCAGTCCAACTAGCTCTAGGAGTAAGAGAAACACATGAGGAAGGAGAGCTTGGGAAGGAGAGGGGTTCTTTTCTCTTTTCAACTACTGCTAGGTAAACATGGCCCTGGTGCTTTGTGAACGCCCAACTGGTGTTAGCTAGGATTGTTATTGTTGGCTTGGTCAGAGTTTGGAGGCTGCCTGCCCACAATCAGGCCAAGAAAAAGGTTCACAGGTTTTAGATGAAAAATCACTGAGGGCAACTCTGGCATATGCAGCTTCTATGTTTAATACTCACCCTTCCAGGCTACCAGGATGATGTTTCCAAAACAAAGCAACCCCTTCTATCGCCACTACACGCACCCCTTTGCATCTCTGGTCTGTCATTGGTGTCATTGAAGGAACTCCTCTATTGAATGGGACACACCTGCTAACACCTTTCATTTGATTTGGCATTCTCTGGCTCTGCTGAGTGTCTGCATAATAATAGTTCACGGATGACAGAGTAGAAGCAAAGAAAAATTAGTTTATACGGGGGTAATCATTTTACCATCTGCTCTTCTGGAATTCAGTCTGAACCATACAAACTAGCAGCTGCTCCTGTTTACCTGTGCTGAGGACTAACCAGAGTTCTAAAGAGCAGAGCTTTATTCCAGATAACTGGGGCATCTGGAAGCACTGGGCAATGCAACTGAAGAGGAAGAAAAAAGGTTTAGTGCTATTGAGCACTTGATAAATGTGTACCAATGAGTTAGACTGACTATACCACCGAGGAGATGATGTACGTCATCTTCGCTCTCATTCTGTTCTTCAAATCTCTTTGCATATGTGCCCCTATGGCCACCTTCACTGTTTATTTTGCTTGACCATTCTTAGAAGTGAATTATTTCATCTCAGCTTTTCTCCTGATCCCATGTTATCATTTTTATTGACTACTCCCATGGGCTCTGTTTTGTATCACAGCAGTACTCACCCACTATGGCGAAGGGAGAGAGAGAGAAAAAACCCAGTGCAAAGGAAAGGTATGGGATTATTTTAGGAAACTATGAAGTGGCACCGCAACTTCATCACTTAGCAATATTGCTGAGCCTTTCACTAAGAGCTAGGGTGACATACAGATGTATGGGATCCAGATGATTTGAACATTTAGAGATTTGGAAGTGTTTGAATTTAGTTGATGAGTAGATGTGGCCAGTAGCTTTGGGACATCTCTTTAAAAATGCTGATTTGATGGATGATTGAGTGAGAAGAGGATGCCCCTAGGAACCTGATTTGTGTGTGGAATGCCTGGAAGCAGTCAGCTCAGGGAAAACTCAGGAAGATCTTTAACCTCTCCCAAGAATGTGGATGGTGTTTGAGCACCCTGAAGGGAGGGACTCTAGGTGGAAGTTGAGGGAACTTTTTCCACGGGAGGGGTGAGGAGTGGAGGGACAGTGGAGGAGTTGGGGGAGATGGAGACAGGCTTAGGGTGTGTCAAGGACAGTGGCCAACACCGGAGGCTTTGGTTCACGGCCAGCTGAATGGGACGTAGTGAAGTAAGAGTTCTCTCTTCTCAGTGCAACTAATGAGCTATTGCCCATGAGAGACAGTGGATCCTCACCCCCATGGCTCTCATCGTGGCAGCAGTGGGACTGGAGAGGCATCATATGGAGTGACTTCATGGGCAGTGGACGTTGGCAAGTTGGCCAGAACCAGAGGACCACGTCTGACCACATGTGATCCTCCCCCAGAAATTGCCAGTGTATCTCAGGGACCCTTTACAGGCGAAGTGAAAGCTGACTTTGTAAAGGGAGTGAGGGAGTTGGGCAAGAAATAAGATACTTTATAATTTACTGTTACTACAATATGATTTGTTTCTACTATGCTGGTGGAATTTGAGGAAATTTAGGTTAGATATATTGGAAAATGTTCCATAAGCAAATAATGCATAATTTGGCCAAACATTCAGATAAGAAGCATCCTCTGGTTTTGGTTTTGGTTTTTTTATTTTTTTAATTGTTTTGTTTTTATTTTGGTTTTTTTTTTTTTTTTTTATCATTCCCATCACCTTCTTTTTTTCCGGTAAGTTTCATGCTGGAAGCCTAAATCATTTCCTTAATGTTCCTTTCTAACCCATCAATTCTACCTACCTCACACCTGCACAGTTTCCTCCCTTTTTTCCAATGGCACATTTAAAATCACTGGTTTGTTTTGTTTTGTTTGACCAAATCTGTTAGCACTGGATTATCTTCCCAGATTCTTGTGCAAATATTATGTAAACTTTTATAATAGATTGCCACTGAAATCCCAGGTAACACACATTGCCCTTGGGCACCCTCCCTTTGCAGCTGTTATGATGGTAAGAGATGATTTTCAACATCAAAAAAGTGGACAGAAGTAAAAAGTGAACAAAGAGCCCAGACTCAGGGCTTAAAGCTGTGTGTGCCGGAATGTCGTGCAACCTCTCTGAGTCTCAGTTTCCCCATCTTCAAACTGGGTCTAATAATATTCTCTACATCCTGGGGTCACTGTGAGGATTAAATGAGAGAACATGATCACAGCACACAGCTGTGGCAACACATACAGAGGCTCAGTGAAGAAGGAAACCCTTACAGCGCCGTGCTCTAGGTGTAGAATTTCAACTTCTAAATCAGGATGATAGTGGAATCCCTTGTGAATCAAAACTGGGGGGAAATGTACTGTGGCCCTCTGAAGATGATACTAAAGAATTCTGCTTTCTGTCCTTGGACCAGGTGGCCCTTTGTGGTTACCTGACACTTCAACATAAGTCAGCAGGGAACCTGGCACTTTGAATTATATAGATGCAGTGATGTAACATTATGTCCTTGAAAGAGCTAGAGAATTTGGTGGGGTTAAGTAGCACTCAGTAGAATTCTAGCAATTTCTAGAATCAAGAGGTCTGTGCTACAGTTGAAATAGGATGGACTAGGAGGCAGACACACTTTCTGGGGTCAAATCTTGGCTCAGTGATGCACCAGTCACACCATGGACAAATCTTACAGTCTTCCTGGGCCTCGCTGTCTTGTGTACCAAGAGGCTTTAGTGCCAGCTGTCTCGCGAGGTTGTTTTGGGCTAATCACAGTTGCTGACGTATAGTAGGTGCTGGGTAAATCTTGGTTTCCTTTCCATTGTGCTTCCGCCTTCTACGTTCTACACCAACGTTATGCTCAGTATTTGTTAATTGAGTATTAGAATATGAGAGCAAAATGCATTGCAATGTTCCAGGAAGACACTGGTGAATCTGGGTTTTTCTTCTTTGCCTAATAAATTAGCAGGACTTAGAAATCCTTTTGAGACTTCCAGACAGCGGGTAATTATGAACCAAATTATTCTACTTTGTTTGCATGGTCACCCTTTGAAGGAAGAATTGCTAAAGTATTTGACAAGCTGTTCTGGTGAAGTTCTTGTGTGTTGTGGTATATAGGTGGTACTATTTTTTGAGCAGCATCTATGTAACAGACACCGGACTGAGTAATTTACATAACCTACCTTTGGTCTTCACAGCAACCTTGGATTCAGATTCTGTTTTCATTTTAAAGTGTATACTTCTGGGCAAATCATTCAGTTTCCTCATCAGTACAGAATAATAACCTCTGTATTACTGCTATAATCTGAATGTTTGTGTCCCCTAAATTGGCATGCTAAAATTCTAACCCCCAAGGTGATGGTATTAGGAGGTAGGGCCTTTGTAAGATGATTAGGTCATGAGGGTAGCTCGAGCCCTTATGAATGAGATCAGTGCCCTTATAAAAGAGGCCCCAGAGAGATACCTTGCCCCTTCTACTATGCGAGGATGCAGTGAGAAGGTGCTCTGAACCAAAAAGTAGGTTCCCATCATACACTGAATCTGCCCGCACCTTGAACTTGGTCTTTTTCATCTCCAGAGCTGTGAGAAATGCATTTCTGTTGTTTGTCAAGTCACCGAGTCTATGGTATTTTGTTATAGCAGCCCAAATGGACTGAAATACTCGCACATTGTGAGAATCAAATGAGATAATGCCTGTCGGAGTGCTTTGCAAACCGTCAGGTACTCTGTAAATGTTAGCTATTGTTATGAATTAAAAGAACCATTAGGAACAGAAATCTGGGCTATTTTGATGTCTCTAAAAGCCTTAGCCCTGTGCATCACTATAGTTGAGAGCAGTGTAGGAAGGGACTAATCTTTTGGGGGGTATCTACTATATTCCAGATATTCAGTGAGAGCTTTTGCATACACGTTCCCTGAGTTCTGGGTATCAGTGGTAGACTCTTCAATAACTTCCTTTGCCTTCAAGTTGTCATTCTGAGTGCCTCAGTGCATATGAAAAATGCAGCTCAGGGGCAGAGCTACATGCATAGCTATCTAAACTTCAGCATCAAAGTCCATCACAGGAAGACTGAGGACCACCACATCAAAATCCCCAAGTCTTTCATTCTTAATAACAGAGGTCTTTTTCCCTTAAGAAAAATACCCATAAGGTAACATCTCTTCTCTGCCTCATCCTTTCGTGATCTGTGTCTTCAGGACAAAAATGAGCCCACTTTTTCTTGAACGGGATGCTTTTCCAGTGATTTATTTATTTATTTGAGAAAATTGTCATCCAAAGCACTTCAATCAAATCTCCTTTTGTACTTCTCCTCCCCGATGCCCGCTCAGCCAGGCGACATGCATGCCACTTCAAATTGCTCCTAACTAAAGAATCAGAACACTTGCTGCAGCTTGTTTTCTTTTATCCGTTTCTTGGTGCTTTCAGAATCCTGGCACTGATGGCGTGAAAGGTGAGCTTTTTTCTTTCTCAGCTTTGGGATAAAATATGCTTTGCCTAAAGCACGCTCTGAGCATTTTCCTTTGTACCTTCGAGATGGAAAAAAAAGAGCTGGGAACAGACTGACAGACCTATGTGTGCATGTTCTTGGCTGGCAACGGAATGAGCTGGTGCCTTTCTGATGTTGCTGACGGAACTGCCATCCTCCTAATGGAGGGGTGGGGGAAGGCCCTGGCTTTCTCTAGGAATGGGGCCACAGAGGGACTACCAGCTTGTGAAACAGCGAGCCAGCCTCCATGGTTACGACAGTCGGGTTTGTCTTTGACTGTCTCTTGTTCTCAACCCTCATCACCACAAAATCCGATTGCTTCTTCCTTGGAAAATTCTCCTGGATCCACCCTTTCTTCTCCATTTCTACTTTTATTCTGGTCCAGAGTCTTGTTCACCTCATGACCGAATAACTGTAATGGCCTCTGTTCTGGTCTCCATTTCACCAGTTTCTCTCTTTTCCAGTTTGTCTTGAACACTTACTTTCAAGCCAAGGCTCCAAAAACATGACTTCACACTCCTGCTCCCAGGCCTACAATGGCTTTCTGTCCTGCTCAACTGAACCTACAATCCTCCACCTCACTTTCAAAGTCCCTCCTGGTGAAGAGGTCTCACTTCTGCTGAAGATCAAGGTCCAAAACCTTGGGTGCCATTCTTGGTTTTGCCAAATTCTGGCTCTGGGCCTTTGGGAAGGTCGCCTCAGCCCTCTGGAATATCAACTTCGACGTTTATAAAACGAAGGATGTAGACAGAGCTGGCGGCCCAGGGGACATGGCAGAGTCCGGAAAATCTCTCCTGCGCCTCTGTGTCAAATGGGGACTGTACAAGTACATCTTTTGGAATCTTGGCAAGAAACGGAGTAGGTATTCGTACCACTCCTAATGGAATTGTCTACAATGGAAGCTGGGAAGATGACAAGGGTGGAAGGTGAAGGGCAATATACTGCTGTCCAAGGACTAGAATGGTGTGGTCACTTTCACTTCACAGCTGCTCCAGGCCTGAGACTAAAGCTCCACATGTAGATAATTCTTCATTAAAGTTTTAATGTGGTAATTGCAGCTTTTAGCTGTAAGGAAAACAACTAAATCTGTCATCTGAAATAACTTCCTACACTACCTATATATTATAATTTTGCCAATAAAACCATCACTCGTTTTAAAAATAGATAAATAAAATGAAAGGATGTAGTAGCTATGTTGGGGTCTATCTGCCTAGCCCACTGGCATCCTTTTCTCTAAGAACTGTAGTATTTCTCTCTCCTCATTTCCCTCAGCGCTTTCCTCCTTCCCTCTCCCCCTTCTTCCCTCCCTTCCTCCTTTTATCCACGTTTTGATTAGAGATAGAAACATTCAGGGCATGAGGCATTCAAGTGACTTACTTACTTGAGTCATATAAACACTATGTTCTATACACATTATGGCCGTAAAGTCTGTTTTAAAAGGAATCATGCCCTCCAAGCAAGGTTCAGATGTCAGGGAGCTCCACCCAGAGTTGCTTTCTGGGGGAGGGGGCGGGGAGGGAGAGGGGGAGATGGAGTAGAAGCGCCAGGACTTTGCCAAGGGGCAGGACAAAGCGAAGAGTGTTGGTGATGAAAATGAACAGATGCAGCAGTTTTCTTCAGGGGAGAGAGGGTCCTCCCTGAACCATCACTAAAAAAGAGGGTGCATGGTTTACGTCCGTAGCCAGAGGGAACTTGCTTAGCTATTAGGAGGCATTTAAAAAAGCGAATCCTGAGATATAATGTAATTATTCAGAAGCTCTTTTTTGTTTTTAAGTGTAAGCTTTTAGTGTAACATTCTAAGAGCTAGGGACAGACATAAGTTTAGCCTGGGCAGCATCAGAAAACAAGAATGTAATTAAATATCCAAATCACGATCTGTAGACTATGGAATGATTTTTAAGAAGATAAAGGTCTGTTTTCTTTAAGGTTACATCTGTCTCATAATCGTTACTGTGCCTCCCCTCCACCCCAGCCTTCACCTCTTTAAGGAATTTTAAGGCCATCCACTGCCTCAAATTTCCAGGGCTCTTGGTTTTAAATATTGGACTTAGGAAAGGAAAGCCAGGAATTATCACACACATACACACCCACTGAAATGGCCCTCACTCCTGGGTTGTGCCACTCGCTGTAGTGATGAGGATACAATGTCAGCTGCTGACAGACCTAAAGCCTAGGAGACTGCGGATGGCTGATGGGCTCTGTTAACCTCTGCTTCTCCTCCTCTCGGGGCAGGGTCTACAGGGCAAGCTGTCAATAAAAAGACACCTGGTCCTTTAGCTTTTCCCTGCTGCCACTTAATCATGACAAGCCTGAAAAAAGAGGCTGGCAAAAAATGCAGGACTTTCACTGCACAGGTGAGATTCCTAGAATCACATATGACAAAGCTGTCAGAGCCTCTGGAAGTGGTAGGCTGGGAAGGACAGTGACCGTGTCATGAAGCTGGTGTGATTATTAAAGGGTTGAATGATTTCAGTCAGACTTCATTCTCAGGGCTCAAATTTTCCTGCTGTTTGGTGGGGAGGGAGGTGACCTCAGGGATTCTCGTGTTCAGTTCTGTGACTTTATAGGAGCGTAAACTGAGGCCCTTAGCTGTTAGATGACTTTCCTAGGTTGAATAAGAAGGTGCTCTTGGGATTAGAACCAGATCCCGGGTTTCTCACGCCTAGTCCCGGGATCCTTCCCCGATGCTCTTTGGCCTCCTTGCCCCGTGATACACCTATCATACGGTGGAACGTGAGGGTTTCAGAGATGGCCTGCAGGCCTGCCCCGCAGGGAGGCATCTGTCCTTTCTCTCTGTTTCCTGAGCTCACCAGAAAAATTGTCGACTTCCGTCAAGGTGCCAGAGACATGGTGAGGGACCAAGGATGGGTTTGCACAAACTTGTGGAAGCCAAGGGACTCTAAAGAGCTGGGATCTTCAGAACTAGAATACAGTAATTAGAATCACGTGTGTGGTTCTGATTCTCTAGGATGATTAGAGCACCTCTATGTGCGGGGCTCAGTGGAGGCACTCAGTCACGCCTCACTGATGGGAGCAGAAAATTCAGCAGTGGACATGCCTTTTGGTGCACGCAGGGCAGGGAGATGACGCCATGTCAGTGTTCCTGCATTCTGATAGTATGAACATGGTGTCCAGCACTAACGAGGGCCTCTGTGTCCCAAGACATTAATTGAACATTTTCAACATTATGGGGCTATGTTTTGGATTATAAAGTATAGATAAATATAAATATGAGATTATGTATTATTTTTAAAAACCTTTTATTTTATGACATTCCCAGAAATTAGAACCCTGACGTACCTACACTCTGTACAGTATGGTTCAGCAGATCCTACCAGGGTCAAACTTCAGGAAGTCCAAGAGATGTGAAATCTGGATGTCTTAAAAATGTTTACATTAAGGAGATTGGAACAGGTTTATAATTGCACGTCCTCCAGAGGGGAAAAAATTGCTCCTTTCTGCTGTTTCTCCGTTTCCTTAAATTGTTGTCATTATCCTTTCTTAAAACTTTTATTTAAGCTGTGGTTATAAACTCTTTTTCTTCCCTGCCCGTGATGTCTTGCAATGGTTAACAGCAGTGTCTTGGGGTCTTGCTTCCTGAGTCCAAAAATCCTGGATGTGCCCCTTGGGCAAATTACTTAATTGCTTTATGCCTAGTTGATTTATCTGAAAGTGTGGGTAATAGTGGGGCTTGCCCCAAGGGGTTGCTATGAGGAGTAAAAAAGGTGCTACAGTGAGACACTTAGAGCTGTGCCTGTCATTCTACTTACACAGTACACATAAGCCCAATTATTTGTCTTTACTGTTGTTTTGTCTGGAGTCTCTGCTCTGCTCCCACTTTGCTATCTGTCCTTGGGAAATCACTTAACCTCTGGTCCTCAGCAGCCAGGAGGGCCTGGACTCCCTGATCATGCTGAGTTCTGGCCCTGATTAGCTAGTGAATGGCACATCCTTACCTTCCTTCTGCTTTCGTGATAGCTACTCTGTCAGTGCAGAGAAGTCCAATTCAATTCATTTCAATCCAATCCAATTCAATTTAACTCATCAGTTCAACTCAGTGCAAGCCATTCATTTCATTTATTCAGAAATATCGCTTGCGGTAGGTCTAAGACATGCATGATACTTGCCAGACCTAAGACAGGGGCATGGGCATCCTTGTTTTTGAGGGTCTTACAAATCTAAATGCTTTCTGTAGATGTCACATCTTTCTAAGTAGAAAGAAAATGAAAAAGACTCTATCCCTTTAGGAGTTTAAAGGAGTTTTCCTTTAAACAATCTTGAGAAAAACAACATGGAGCCAGTCTCTAGGAAATGCAATTCTGATATCTAAGTAATTGTAATTATTCCCTACTCAAGGGGGGCAGTTCCTAAAGGCTGGCAAATCTTCCCCAAAGGCTGCAGGAGACAAGCTATTCAACTTCGGTGAAAACAAGATGGTGGCTGTCGGTTATCTGTCAAAGTGTTCAGACAACAGCAGAATCAACAAAGTCCCAATTATGATTCGAGGGAGGATTTTGTATTTAGTTAAAAGGAATTCATTTCCCCTGGAGTGTCACTTACACCATAATGATTATTGGAAGGGAGACAACTTAAGAGTGATGCAAAAACAAAAGTAGATGGTAGTATATATATGTCAATGCTACTCTCTCACTTTGTCCCAGTTTACCTTTCCCCCTCCCCGTGTCCTCAAGTCCATTATCTATGTCCGCGTCTTTATTCCTGTCCTGCCCCTAGGTTCAAATGTAAAATAGATAGCTAGTGGGAAGCAGCCACATAGCACAGGGAGATCAGCTCCGTGCTTTGTGTCCACCTAGAGGGGTGGGATAGGGAGGGTGGGAGGGAGACACAAGAGGGAGGAGATATGGGGATATATGTATACGTATAGGGGATTCACTTTGTTATACAGCAGAAACTAACACACCATTCCAAAGCAATTATACTCCAATGAAGATGTTAAAAAAAAAAAAAAAGTAGATGGGCTTCCATCAGTAGCTGATCTTGACTGCTCACCTTGAAAGCAGAGTTAGAAGAAGACAATAGATGGGGAGGCAGAATATTTGGAACATTTTCTTGATATTTATTGTCTTATGCTCAATTATTCATTCATTTTTTTCCTTTCTTTTGAAAAACAGTTGGGTTGGGGATCAACAAACAAAATGGCTAATTTCAGGTTAATTCTAGGAAAAGTTATCTAGATCTAATTGGCGTCTATTTGCTTAGTGTGTGAAAGAGTAAATTAGCCCAATGTTTAAGTAAGTTTCTCTGAAAGAATTATTTATTTCAGAAACATATGGTTTTAGATCCAAAGATCTCCTAGGCGTAATACGACCTCAGCTAGACAATTGAAATAAATAATTGAGTAAAAAACTGATTCTATTTGAAAATACTTCTAGTGACTTAAGTAATTTGTATTTCTTAACTACAAAATCAGGCTGGGTCTAGTCTGTTCTGCATTCAGTCAAAGAGATTTGTAAAGCCATTTAACACACTCCACTAAATTTCTCTGAATCATGCCTTGGTTCTTTCTACCCAAACCTCCACTAATTATTAAAACAGAACATTTTTTTTTCCCTGCTAGATAATCTTTCTTGAATTTGGAGATCTGGAATGGAAATGCTCCAATTTCCCCCACTCTCACCCAAGTGCTACGCTTGGCACATTTTGAGAAATGAAATTGATAATTCAGAAACAATACTATTTCCTTCCGGAGAAAAAGCTATTTCTTTGATTTGCTGCTGTTGGACTAGCTCTCCAGGTGTTCTTTCTATCTACTAAGCATCTTCCCTCACTGTCACATATTTAAATCTTTTTTTTTTTTAATATCCACCACATGTGTCACCTATTCAAGGAAGTACCCTTGTTTGTTTATTGCAAGTGTAGGTACCTCTCCCTTCAAGGAACTTCCACAGTAGTCAAATTTTGTCCTGAATTCTCTGTCCTTATTGTGTTATCACATGATCACTTGAAAAGCCTTGTTCTCTTTTTCTATGTCTCTGTGTGTGTCTACTCTCTTCAGCTACATTAAAAGGGTCATATGTCAGGGCTGCAAAATTGGCTCTTATATCCCAGCAAATGGCTGTACACACAGTAAGTATTCAATAAAGTGTGATGCGTGTAGTAGCAGGTCGTGTATGATGTACCGCTTTGTTTAGGGTCTCAGTGATTTTTCGGGGAGGATGCTGAACTCAAGATTTTGATATTGCTTTTGGCTTGTTTTCCATTTGGTACAACTGCATGCTCCCTGTTGCTGAAATTACTTCAGTCAAATGGTCAGGACTGTCAACGCACAGGGAGAAGGTCATTTTGTCTCTAGCCTGCTCAGGAGAAAAGAAATCCGTTTTTCTCTTTTGATCTAATAAACTAGAACAACCCTGGAAACCATCCTTTCAGATATAATTCCATTTCCACTTGTTTTGCTCACCATATCACAATGTTTAAGAAACTGTTATGCCTGCCAAAAAAGCAGTTAGTGGCCTTATTTGGTAGGTGATAGAGCCATTACTATTCACCAGACCAACATTTAGGACATGTGTACTGAATTATTTAAAACTAATAATGTATATGAAAAACATTAAAGTAAAAATGGGGTGAAAAATTTATTCCTGGCTTGCCCAACTGTCCTCCTTTGTTCAAGGGCACACCAAGAACTTCAGAGAGGATAATCCTGGGTACCTGACTGCTTTTCTGCTTTCAGTCACAACCAGCTCCCCCTTTGCTTTGCTTGATCAAGAACATAGTGGTGTGATTGATTTTCAGCATGACTGTGTGAGGAGCTCAGCTGACCAGCTCTGTAGTGAACCTGGTAAAAATTATAAAAACAAAGCAAACCAACCAGAGAAGAAAGAAAACTATTCAAAGCCTCTGGAAATGGTCCTAAGGGCAAAGAGCAAAGGAGGAAACATCTATTCAAGAAAACCTATGAAAATCTAGTTAAAAAGAGGCAAGAGTGTGTTACTTAAATCAAAACTACGGCCTCCCTCTCCCCTTCCACCTCAGAGAAGTGGAGACTCTACTCCAGAATGCAAGAAGTCAAGAACACAGGGTTTCGTCTCTTCCCAGCTTCCAGGTGGAGGGCTTTCTTCCAGGAGAAGCAGGACTTCAGCATTTCTCATTCTGCCTCCAGCTGCTTGTTTGCTGAGGCTGCATTCTGGGCAAGTGTGGTTGGGAAGTGGGGGCTCCTTTCTTTTTACCAAGGCACACTTGTGCACCAGAGGCTCTATCTTGGGTATGGCCTGCTGAGAATATTGGAGATCCAAAACTCTTGCCAGGGCTCATGAGGTGGTGGTTCCAAGCCAAAAGAATCAAGCTAAGACCATCTCAGGTTGTTACTCTACCTTCCTTCAAGTGTTTAACTCCTGGAATGAGGGTCTCAGAGAGAAGTTTGCCTTTGAATCCACTCCTGGCTCCAGAGCCCTGGCTGAGATTTTGCCCGAAGTGAGAAGCAGACTGTGAAATACGTATCTGGTATTCTCTTCCCAAGGGAACTGATTTCATTTGCAGCAGAGGATGGAGACGTTTAAGCCTGAGAGCACTCTCAAGAACAGCAAAGGTATGGTAAAGGCAATTGGGATATTCATGGATCTAATAGATATATAACGTAGGACAATTAGTTTGCAGGAGAGAACCGGGGGACTAAGACAGCTGGAAGGAGTCCCCCTGGGGTCAGAATGGATATCAAACACTGACCCCGTAAATGATTTCTTTGAAGGAGCCACAATTTGACTGGATTAGTTTATAGAGGAATTTGTGCCCTGGGAATTGTTGAAAGTAGTAGCATAATCTGCCTGCAAGTAGTAAAGTTTAACATCTGGCTGTGGTCAGGGAAAGAATGGAAGAGAGCCCTGCCAATACCTTGTCTTCCCAGGGTGACTGTGGGCATATTCAAAGCTGTGCCTTCTTGATAATCAACATCAAATGCTTTCACTAAAATAATCTAGCCAGTAGTCACTAAACAACAAACAATCAAACAGCACTAATAAGTCATGGAGGTGGAACCAGTACCCAGAATGCTACAATAGATTGTCTGAAAGGTTGTTTCCAGCAAAAAAACAAAAAGAAGAAAAAGAAAGAAAAAAAAACCAAACAAACCGAAAATCAAAGGGATACAAAGAAACAGGAAAATAAAACAGGCAACAGAAACTGCCTGTGAGAATAACCAGATGTCAGATTTAACAGAAATATATTTGAACATAGTCATTATGAATATTCACAGAAGTAAAGAAAAGCATGATTAAAGAAATAGAGGAAAATATGCTGGCAATATTGCATCAAAAAGAGAATATAAATAGATAGCAATTATTTTAAAAAATAAAATGAAATTTAAAAAAATCACGAGTGTCTCAAATCACAGTAGATTTGAACTTGCAGAAGAAAGAAATAGAAAAATTGAAAATAAACCAATAGTGATTATGCAAGCCAAAAACAGAAAAAAAGAATGAAGAAAAATGAAGAGAACCTCAGAGAAATATGCAACAAAGTTGAGCACACCAATATATGCATAATGGAAGTATTGGGGAGAGGAGAAAGAAAAAGGAAGAAAAAATATTTGGAAAAATAATAGCTGAAAACCTCCTAGATTTATTGAAAACATCTAGTAAGCTCAACATTATTTCAGTAGAATATACACAAAGAGACCCATAAACAGACACAATATAGTAAAAATGCTGAAAATCAAAGACAAGGAGAAAATCTTGAAAGCAGCAAGAGAAAAATGACTCATTACTTACAAGGGACCCTCAACAAGGTTAACAGCTCACTTCTCATCAGAAACAATGGAGGCCAGAGGTAGAGCTGAGATAACATATTTATAGTGTTCAAAGAAAAAAAAACCCTGTTAACCAAGAACACTATAACCAGAAACCCATGTTTCAAAAATGAAGGCAAAATAAAGGTTTTCCAAGGTAAATGAAAGCTTAGAGAATTTCTTGCTATTAGACCTGCCTTATAAGAAATGTTAAAGGAAGTTTTTCAGGCTGAAACAAGTGACCCCTGATAGTAATTCAAATCCACACAAACAAAAAGCATTGGTAAAGGTAATTATGTAATTAGAAAAGACTCTATAACTGCAGACTTTTTTCTTTTCTTCTCTTAATTGTTAAGGAGTAGAGCTATATAGGGGTAACACATTCCACACCATACGCTTGCGCTTGCGCTTGCTCGCTCTCTCTCTCTTTCTCGTTAACCTAGCTGATTCTGGTAAGATGCATATCATAAACCTTAGAGCAACCACTAGAAAAACAAAATCTCAAAAATACAGTAAAAAGTCATTAAAAAATTTAAAAGCTACATTAGAAAAGATTCACTTGATGTGAAAGAAAGTAGTAAATGAGGAATAGAGGAGGAAAAAAGACATGAGACATATAGAAAACAAAAAGTCAGATGTAAATAAAACCAAAGTCAGATGAAAACAAAAATGGCGAATGTAAATCCACCTATATCAGTAATAACATTAAATGTGAATGGATCAAACAATCCAGTCATAAGACAGAGATGATCAAACTAGACTAAAAATATGATCTAGCCATATATTTTCTAAAGGACACACATTAAATTCAAAGGCACAAATAGATTCAAAGTAAAAGGATTGAAATAGTATATACATCATGCAAATAGCAGCCATAGGAAATCTGGAGTAGCTATACAAATACCAGCTATACTAATACCCGTCACAGGAAATCTGGAGTAGCTATACCAATACAAGAAAAAAGAGACTTTAAAACAAAACAGTGTTGCTAGATATAAAGAGGAATGTTTTATGAGGATAACAGTTTCTATCCATCAGGAAGATGTAACAGTTAAAAACATATATATACCTAATAACAGAGCACCATATACGTTAAGCAAAAACTGACAGAAATTAAGAAATAGGTTATTTGACAATAAAAGTTGAAGACTTCAATACCCTGCTTTCAATAATAGAACAACTAGACAGAAGATCAACAAATATATAGGAGACTTGAACAATGCTATAAACCAACTAGATCTAAGAGACATGTATAGAACCCTCAACCCAACAAAAAGAGATTATACAGTCTTCTCAAGTGCACATGGAACATTCTCCATATAACCAAGACAGTTTGGTACTGATACGAGGATAGATATATAGATCAATGGAACAGAATTTAGAGTCCAGAGATAAATTCACATCTCTGTGGACAAATAATTTTCAACAAAGGTGCCAAGACTATTCAGTAGGGGAAAAATAGTCTTTTCAACAAATGGCGTTGGGACAACTGGATAGCCACATGCAAAAAATGATTTTGGACAATTATCTGACATCATATACAAAAATTAACTCAAAGTGGATCAAAGAGCAACATGTAAGATCTAAAACTTTAAGTCTCAGAAGAAAACATAGAAATAAATTTTTGTGACCTTGGATTTGGCAAGGAATTCTTGGATATGAAACCAAAACCAAATATCACAACAACAAAAAATACACTGGATTTTATCAATATTAAAAAGCTTTGTGCTTCAAAGGACACCACCAAGAAGGTGAAAATACAACTCACACAATGGGGCAAAATATTTGCAGATCATACATCTGATAAGGGACTTGTATCTAGAATGTACCACAAATTCTCACAACTCAGTAATAAAAAGATATTGTTAAAATGACACTACCCAAGGCAATCTACAGATTTAATGTAATCCCTCTCAAAATACCAATGTCATTTTTTACAGAAGTAGAAAAAATAAGTTAAAAATTTGTATGGAAACCCAGAAGACTCCAAATAGCCAAAACAATCTTGAGAAAGAAGAACAGAGCTGAAGGAATCATGTGCCCTGACTTCAGACTATACTACAAAGCTACAGTAATCAAAACAATATGATACTGGCACAAAAACAGACACATAGATCAATGGAACAGAATAGAGTCCAGAACTAAACCAATAAACTTGTGGCCAATTACTCTTCAACAAAGGAGTCAAGAATATACAATGGAGAAAAGACAATCTCTTCAGTAAGTGGTGCTGGGAAAACTGGAAAACTACATGTAAAACAAAGAAATTAGAACATTCTCTGACACCATATACAAAAATAAACTCAAAACAGATTAAAGACCTAAATATAGGAGCAGAAACTATAAGACTCCGAGAGGAAAACATAGGCAGATAGGTTTATTCTTTAAAGAGAGTAGAATAGAGAGTTTCTGAACTGGAGATCGCAGAGACCACTTATGGCTGCTGGATGCTGAGACCCCCAGCCCTTTTCCCCAGCCATCAGAATGCTGGCAGTAGGGCTTCACCCTCCAGGTAGGAGCTTGGAAGAATCTTCTCCAGGGACTTTGCCCAGCCCAAGAGGCAAGACCTAGATATTGACATAATGATTCCCCGACTCAGTGGCCCAGCCCCTCCTTTTATTTATACTTCTGTGGCTCTTGTTTTGTTTCTTCTTACCCTATAGCTCTGCTTCCAGAGCTACTTTGTAATTTTCCTATCTGGTTATCATAACTGTTTGTTCTCTTTCCTCTTGTGCCTAATATTTGTTTGGGGGAGTCAGATGCCATTCTAAGACGGTATGTTCTTATTGAAGGAGCTCAGCCGATTTTCACAATCAGGGGCCTGATAAACAATTTTGCTACTGTGTGCAGGATTCCAGATGACCGCTTTGCTGTTCACCATAAATCTCATATTTGCTTTCATTGCCTTTCCAGTTTGTTTTCTAAATTAAAAGAGTGTTTCTTGTTGTATTTTCTGCTGCACCCGCCCCCTCCCCCTCCCCAATATATTTACTTACGGAAAGTCTACACTGCTTGCCCATAAAAGAAACACCAATTAAATTCCTTCCTGCCCTGAGCAGAAATTAGCCTTGGTGGGCATATGGCAGTGGCAAGGGTTTGGGGCTGACTGTTGATACTTGCTCAGGCTGTGATCTGATGATGGAGAGTGATCATTTTTTTTTTTTTTCTTTTTTGCATTCAATTTGTTTTTCTATTCTAAACATAGCCATGCAAAAACAGTTTGAAATTTAGAAGGAAGAGAAATTGCTTATAAATTCAACAGCATTCAAGAATTTCTTATTAGTGACCTGCTTATGCCAATGTAGACGTTTTTAAGGTATATCATTTTCAGAAGAGACATCTGGGCTTTGTTAAGACTAACTCTGTGTGATTACCAGATTAGATGACGTTCAGCTTCTCTGAAGGGAAGCTGTCATACACTGTGCATTGACACGTAAGCTCCTTTTACCCACTGTCTCCCCAATATCACTTAATAGTGTTCACGGGCGCAAGCAGCTTTGGGAAATTATGAGGGTAGCAAAGAAAACAGTGCAGCCTAAGCTTCCACTTTTGGTGCTGTTTTCCACCTTCTGTACCCTTCTCCTCTATCCCAACTCAAAGGACCCAGACCCTTGTATTTGCCCAATTTGAAAATTTCTAGTCAAACTTAAATATTTGGACATCTGCCAGTTAAGCCTTACCATAAATTTGCTGGTGTTCGTTTGTCGTTCTGTTTTATTTGAGGGCTGTGTTTTCCTTGTAAAATAAAGATAGGAGTTTCTGACCTTTTAAAAAAATAAGGTGTCTGGAAGTGGCCCTGCACAGTTCCTGAAATCAACCCTAGGTGGTCAAAAGAGCAAATCTATTATAGATGGGACAGGCAGACACCCGTCTTCGCATCCATTTTTTTCTCCGGCATCAGGCAGGCAGACGTCTCCTCATTGACCTTCATTAGGCATCTGTTTCTTCCAGCTATCACAATCTATGATTTCAGATTGTACAAGGCAACTTGCAATTAATTGTCAAATGAGTGGTTTTTTTTTTTAAATTTATTTATTTATTTATGGCTGTGTTGGGTCTCCGTTTCCGTGCGAGGGCCTTCTCCAGCTGTGGCAAGCGGGGGCCACTCTTCATCGCGGTACGCGGGCCTCTCACTATCGGGGCCTCTCCTGTTGTGAAGAACAGGCTCCAGATGCGCAGGCTCAGCAATTGTGGCTCACAGGTCCAGCTGCTCCGCGGCATGTGGGATCCTCCCAGACCAGGGCTCAAACCCGTGTCCCCTGCATTGGCAGGCAGACTCTCAACCACTGCGCCACCAGGGAAGCCCCAAATGAGTGGTTTTGACAGTGACCGTTCCGGGTTCTGAGGGGGATTTTTATTGTTGTGGGTAAAAGTGAGGAAAAGCATTATTGTCGTTTCTTGTTTGATACTCTTCTCTTTTAGCAGCTCCATGAGAACAGGCCCCTTGCCTCCCCTATTGATTCTTTTCTCCCAAGTGTCCAGTATAGTGCCTTGCACAAATATAATCAATAAATGTTTGATGTTGAAAGACAACTTCATGAAAAATGAGCATCTTTACCTGGTCTCAAAAGCTGACTCTATTAGAGTAGGATTCATTTCAGGTTGGAGAAAATAATAGTATTTAGGTAGGGGAATATAAGGTATGTTTGGGAGCTGGGGATTAGGAAATAGTCCATAGAGCAAAGCGTAGAAAGGCTAGAAGCTGAGAGAGAAGACAGGAGACTTAAATTTGAGGACAAAATATGGAGGAACTTAATGTCAAACTTATGACTTTGGACTTTTGTCCTGAATCTGGGCATTGGAGCCCACAGAGGAATTAAACCAGAGCCAGGACTCAGAGCAGAGGGTTGGGAGGGGAGAAGGCTGAAGGCATAGAGGCTGATTCAGAAGCTGTTACCCTGAGCTGATGAGTGAAGCACAAGTACAGGCACCCTGTCTTCTAGGGATGTGATCCTATCTTCTGAACCAAAACTTAGGAGACTTTCTTAGAAGGGACAGGATATTTTATCCTGGGGCCACTCCTGAAATCTAGTGCTCAAGGCTCTGGCTCTCCTTTTATTTTTTCAATGCCCTTCTATTCCAGGAGGTTCTGTATGAAATGTTCCATGACCTCCAATCAGCCTCTGTTTATCTAGTTACAAAGTCATTTTTGGAGCTGGGATCCCTCACAAAGTCTTTGTTTAAAACCCCAAACTGAAAGTAACCATAGAGATGTGTCTGTGGGGAGGTTTTCCGTGTTGCATTTATAAATAACAGAACTTAACAGAACTGTCTATTAAGCCTAAGAACCACACCCCCCTTCAAAATCCCACAACTGAAATACAGAAATTTAGGAATTACATACATGTTGGACTCTGGAGACCTAGAAAAAGCCTGTTGGTTTTGGGAAGTTTGATGCCTGAAGATGTTTGTAAAATCAAAGCATTTTAAAATTGAAAGAAACCCCAGCACTGTTTTACTTCCACCTTTCACCAGTCTACTGATGAATTTTCTCTCCCATATCCTCAGTTGATCTCTCTGATTCATTGAAACAGCTGAACTTTTAGGGTTCCTATTTCTTAGAGGTTTTCATCAGTCTTAGCATCAAGGAGATACAAAAGTTGGCTCATGCTGTATGTTTTCCAGATTTGTGATAACAGGATTCTGTGATGGCTGTGTGTTGGCTCTAGCTGCATAGAGAGCCAACTCTGGGAGAGGGTATGAGAGAGAGTAGACGCTAGCCACTCCTGAGACTAAAACCATAATTGACTTCAGGTCTATGGCAAGGGTTTGGTTGCTTTACTCAAAAAGAGTTTTTGAACATCCCTTGAAGACTTTCAGATCAGTTGCCATATTCCATATGAAAGAACAAGGTAATGACATGTTCAGGTCAGAGACCCAAAACATGCCCAGAGATACTTCAGGGAGAGGTCGGATTAAGAAGAAACATCCAATTCTCATTATGGTCATCAGATCCTAAGCAATTAAAAATAATTACTCTCTTTCCTAGGTGACCTTATGGGATATATAAGCTAGAATCTAGTCTAAATAAAGCTAAATTGGAGAGTTTAAATCTAACAGCTTACAAATAAATAGTCCAATCAACCACAGTGACTGGATAACCTAGTTAGTGGTTTTGGAGAAGGATAATCAAACGTTAAATGAATTTTCCATTTGCTGCCAAGATTTCCCGCTTCTGAAGCTTAGGCTTCTTTGGCAGAAGACTTGGGGGAGGAAGGACAGCACTGACCTTTAGGTAAGCAAGGGGATTTTATCATCACCAAGTAGTGCAGTTCTACACTGTCAAACCCTTACTTTTCAATAGCTGAAATGACTCTGTAAATTACAGCTCTTAGCCAATTCCCAGAGTAGATTTCATCTTCTACTTTAAAGAATTTATTTCCGCTGCAATATAATTTTTACTTTTCCCCTTTCAAGTTACTGCATTCTATAGCTGTTCCTTTTTCTGATTCCTCTGCAGGAAATAGAAACCTTCCTTACCCCAGTCCGATTAAATTCCAAATGTTGGACATAGACGTATCATTTCTCACTAAAGTAGGTGCAGGGTTTTGTTTTGAGAGGAAAGATTATGTATGCATTAGCATGAAAACTGTGCTGTTTGTCTCTTTCAAAGAAATATCTAAACAAGACAGTAAGAGTCTCCAGATATAGGCACCCAGAGCAACCTGCACAGTGGGGTGTTTGGTTTTAATATCCAAGCAGACTACAATAATCAAAGCACATCTGGGAAGCACAAGAAACCTAACATTCAGGCTTTGGAATTTGACCTTAATTGGCAAAAATTATATTTCTTTGAACATTTTTGTCTGGTTTACAGTGATTTTGTTTAGGTAATTTCACTCATCCTTTCAGTATTCTTTTTAGAAATAGAGAGACAGGTATTATTAAGTCAAGAGAACTGAGTGGCGTGCCTAAAATATAGAATATTCAGCTTTTAACTTAGTAGACTTTGTTTCTAGTCTATGTATCTCTCTTTCTGAATAAATTAATGGATTCCAGAATGATATACAGGCATTTAAAACAAAATAAACACATAAAAAAGCGAAGAAAACAAGGGAACTATCAAATCCTATAGTAGTTCACCACAGAGAGAGCAATAATCATCTTTTATAAGAATCTTTTCTTCAATACTGAGGAGCGGAGCAAATAAATAGATGCAATTCCCCCTTATTTATTGTACCATTTGTTCTACATGTAATCGAGGCCCCAGAAACTACATTGCATTGAGCCAGGCACAATAAGGAGTACAAAGGAAATTTTCACTTCAGTTGTGGAAATAAGATACATATGAAAAATTAAGGGCAAAGCAAGATTATAAAATGAACGGCACCGGGATTCAGATTAAATGAAAATGTAGTGTTCAGGGAAGCAACCTTTGAGTAAGCTTATGATAAGTAGCTTGGATTTCAAGAGACAAAGAAGAAATTGAAGATTACATAAGCAAGTGGTATGACGTAAACATCTCGGGACACAAACTGAGCTTGAGAGCAAGTCTGTATCAGCCTGGCGGAGTAGATGGCTCCTGTTGGTGAAAGGTGAGAGGTAAAGTCTGAAAGATGAGCCACGGAATGATTTTGAACTGGGGAATCGTAACATGGTGGCAGTGGTGTTTAATGGAGAAGCCTAGAATGGCGATGTTCAGGCTGGTTTGGAGAAGAGAGAGATGGGTAGCAAGGAGGTAGATTAGCACATAATTATTTAATCCAGGCTTTAGATGTTCAGATCCCAAACAAAGAAGATGGCAAAGAAAAAAAAGAATTACTTCTTGTAGCAGTATGAAGGGAGTTTGTAAAACATTAGATGTGGGCAATTGGAAACATGAAACCTACATGATGAGGTGAATTGAATTATCAATATTCAACAAATGAAGACGTCAACAGTGGCTTTAGTAGTTTTGTAATCCATCCCTTTCTACACCTCTGAAAGAGTAACACCTAGTTCTGTGTGGCTTTAGTCCATAGTTCAGAACCATCTCCTTCATGAGGACACATGGTGGTCTTAAATAGTTGCTTGTCAGGCGTAAAGCAATGAAAATCAGCCAGAGGTCCACCTTTAGCTGTTATTGAGCACTGAACTGGGAGTCAGGGGAACTGGGCTGCAAGTGCAGACTTTACAGGGGATCTGTACTGGTGGCTGGGGTTGGATAGACCAACTTCGAACCAGCCTTTCTCAAACTGTTCTCAGAATATTAATCCTGGAAGACGCTCTTAAAGAAAAACTTCCACAATTGAAATTGTTTGCAAGCATCAAAAAATCTATTTTCCTCTTGGAGACCACAGAATCTTATTGGCATAGCGAAAGGCTTTCCTTTTGGCATAATACTGATAACGTCCCTCTGAACGAAGGACCTACTAAGGAAAGACTAAACTAGTTCCTATCTAAACAATAGTCTATGGTTATGGGATATGGCTAGTGATCTAAACCAAAACAGCAAAACAAGGAATATATAGCAAAGGAAGAAAATAAAAGGGAAAAATATAATTAGATAATTAGAAGTAAGTGCTGGTCAGTTGAGATGGCAATGAGATACAGGAACTTGCTGTGAGGAGAGGGGTCAACACAGGCAGCCTATAATATAATCTCAGTACAGATCTCCCTACGCCAAGAGTGGCCATCAGTGGGGTCTTTTCTTCTAGTATTGTGGCCATCTGACCCTGCCGGAGAAAAAGATACCTGTATCCACACAGTCACTTAGACTTAAAATTTCAAGTTTTGAATGGGTGTTCACATTCTTCTTAGAAATTCTAACTCCAGGAAGAATTAAGCGAGATCAAAGGGGCCTTTCTAGATTCATTGACTGCCCCCAGGTAAAGCTGAGTTTCTAAGTTAAGTCTGAAATCAAAAATCCTTTGCCCATGGTCAGGATGAAACCTGCTCCTTGAGTTCTTGGAAAATATTGAAAGCCTAAAGGAACACATTTTCTTACTCGGAAAGTAAGGGCATGGAGAGGGAGAGCTCCGGCCACTGGGAGGAGGAGGAGATCATTCTTAAATCAGTGGGTTGCTGTAAACTATCTCAAAGTTATGAAGAGCTTTATATCCATTTTTCAAATCATTCTCATTCCTATTGATTCATTTGATCATCCTGAATGCCCTCTGTGGTGTTTTTTTCTCTAGTATTTTACAGGTGACGAAAGCAGCAATCCCCCCCCCCTCCCCTGCCACTTGCGAGGCATTGTGCTGGATGTTTTAATACTCCATTTAATCCTCACAGCAACTCTGGAAAAGGTACACATTGCAATTTCCATGATACAGCCAAGAGCCCACGTGATAGAACAAAAAGCAGTGTCATAGTCTGGGTTAGAACCCAGGTCTCTTGCAATCTGGCGTCCACACTCTTCCATCTCTGACTTGTCGTAATCAATTAAAGGCCCACCTGTGACTATAACCTGAGAATTCCCTCCACTCCTGACCCTGCTCACCTAGTTGAGTACTTTATTCACGGTGCTATGTTGTCTCAGGCTGCCTAAACCCTACTGAAGCCAGAAATATTTAGCCACTCTCAGCTATAGTCTAAATCAGAAGTGGGCATTCCACAGACTGCGGCTCACATCTGGCTACTCCCTGTTGTTCTATGCAGAATGAAAAAAATTCTCTCTCCTAGTGAAGAGATACCAGAAAGCAGACAGCCGAGCACAGAAGGGAGTTTTGGATAGAGGAGTATCACCGTAAAATTAAGTCCTGTTAGAGGCTGTCTGCTTTAGCGACTGGTTGGCACTGCTTGGCCCATGGGGAAACATTGAAAAAAGAGAAGGGCCAGGAGAGGTAGAAATTGTGTGTGTGTGTGTTGGGGGGCTGTATCATTTAGCGTTCACCACCATCCGACTAAGCAGGTCGTATTAAACCCTCTAGAAGTTAGGAACCTGAGGCTCAAAAGAGGTTAAGTAATTGTTCAAAGCCGCTTAGGGATGGGTGACTTCTTACAGGAGCTCAGGTACACCGGCTTCCTCCTGTGTTTATGATCAAGTACCAAAGCAGACTCTGCGTAGGTGCGTTCTTCCTTATAATCGGGAGTAGCTGTCCGAGGCGGTTCAGCCAAAACACACAGTTGGTCACGTATTTTCCCTGCCGCTGCAGCTGCCTTTGGGTAGGAATGGAGGGCTTGTGACGTCAAGGGAAAAAGGAGCAAGCAGAACCGAGTCAGTCTTGCGGCCGTTTGTCCCTGAATGAAAATCTGAAGTGCAACACCATCGTGTTTGAGTGTAGGTAAGGGAATTGGTAAACAAAAAGGTGACCACCTTCTGCAGTAACATAAGAGTCATGCATAGCTTTGGGGAACCAAGATTAAAACAGGCTTCCAGAATAGCAGCTTCTGTTTCAAATCCTTGGGATAAAACCACTGAGCAGATCTACAGTCTCTCAGCCACCACTTGCCAGTTCTCGGGGGAAGTATCAATAGTAATTGGACAATTAAACAGTTCCGCTTTCCTCTTGCTCTAATGCAGTGGACATGGGACTTTAAGGGAAGAATAGTTGACTGTGAGGCAAAAGGCCTGCTTTCTAGTTTAGGCTCTGTCTCACCTCATTGTGAGAGTTTGGGCAATTCTCTTTACTCTCCAGACCCCGGATTCCTCCATTGCAAAATAAAGAGATAGAGTGAAATGATGTCTAAGATCTTGTCCAATTCCTAGAGTCCGTCTACTTCCTATTAAAATAGTTTAGTAAAAATCTGAAGTTGGGAATCACATTTTCCCAGGGGTATGAAAGATTATCCTGTCTCTCTCCATCCCTCTCTGCCTCCTTTTCTCTTTTCTTTCTTCCTTTTTTCACACCCCTTCCCTCCCTTACAATTCCTTTTTCCCCAGGAAGCAGAGTCTCAGTTCAGGGATTACTTGCTGGTACCTCCAAAGCAGTAGTGACTCTTGCCTTCTTGAATTCAGTGTCCTCAGGAAACACACCGCGCTTTCCACTTAAATCGAAGGCATCTTTCTCCCTCCAATCCTAACTCTTCTAGGTTTCTGATTTTTCTTAGTTTTGTTTTTCTGGTTTCACCAAAGAGTCTATGGCACCCAAGAGCAGAAGTGTTGAAAACAGCGAAAAACTCTTCCCTTTGCATTTGGATTTGGGTCTCCGTGCTGCCCTTCCCCGACAATTCTGAGACAAAGTCTCACTACGATCCTTAGAGAACTGCAGGGCGGGAGTGTTGGGCCGGGGGGAGTTTGTTTTATGTAAGCCTTTGGTCAGGGCCGAAATATTTTAGCCCAACAGTTATCAGTCCAATGTGAAAATAATAATAGCATGCAACACACAAATACCGGCCACGCTGTCGTTCCCACTGCCTCTGATACTCACAGTTCAACCGCATTCCTGGGGAGGTCGGAGGGAATCTCTGTCACCTTGCTCTCCTGGCAGAGGAGAACCCTGTTACAGCAGTGGCAGATCCGATGATGACATCCTGAGCCCAAGCTCAGGAATGTGAGCAAGGCCACCAGGAGCAAGGCCATGTTTATTTATCTATCCACCTGCTTTCTTCCTGCGTCTGCAGAGAAAAACCGGCACAGGTTTCAGAGGCTCCCCACCGAGCCCTTGTGAGAAGAGATCTGCCTTGGGAGCTGGTAGGGTCACGTGACCCACCCAGGGATGCTTTCCCCCCCACCCTTCGGTCACTTCCAGACAAATAGCAAAACGCCTGTGTGCTAGCATTGATTTTAGGGGAAGCAAGATAAGTTACTCCCTTATCTTTCTTGACTGAGTTTATTACACCCTGACCCAAGGAAGATGGCAAATAGAACCTTGATGCATGTCTGGAATAGTTTATATTAATTTGACTGTAGAAATGTCCTTCCTGGTCACTATTTTTGTCTCAAACCAGTGACATGACTGGTCACCGACTTTGACTTTCTCCAAAAACGACACAGTCTGGAATGTGAAACATCACTAAGAGTGTCACTGGGTGAAGGGCAGGGACCTGTTTCCAGTCTTGGCCTCAGCGTCTTCCTCTAGTCCACTTGATATAAAACCAGAACTTCTGGGTTGTACTCATTGATCCTCTTCCTTGCTGGAATTACTAACCAAAAATGGTGTTGCTCGGAAGACAGGCAGTGGGTTAGTGAGCCCCAGGCAGATCGTGTTAGGTAGAAGGCACTTCTGAGAGGGGAGTCCACAGAGATAACTGACTCCTCTGAGCGACCTATGGAATGGGCTGTGTTTTCAGTGGGGTTTAGTAGATGCCAGCTGTCCACTCTCTATGGCATAGCCTTTCTGGCTTCTCTCATTTCCAGGCTCTGAAGATTGCCTTTGACTTTTGGAAGCTGGCACAAATGAATTTATTTAATCTATGCTTTTAACTTAGTTTTAAATGTTCTCTGTAGGTGGCGATCGTGGCGCTTTTGTTGACACTCGCCATCAAGGAGATGGCGAGGATCTGAGGAACGTTTGGCCACACTGTCAGTAAAGGGGCCTTCAACTTTCAACTCCAGAACCTATGAAGTTTAAAAGGCAGAATATTCTCTAAGATCCTGCCTAAAGCTTATTACTTGCTAAAATTAGCTTCAACACTATCTTTAAGTAATTAGTTGCATAAAATTGAGTTATGTGAAAATGCTAAGCAGTATATATTGATCCCACTCCTTTCTTCCTCTCTACTAGCTCGTCAAGGAATAATGACATATGATGAATGGATTAAATACTCATTAAGGGAAAAACAGAAGCAAGTGACTTTTAGGGTGAAGTTGTTCCCTGGCTTCTTCTGGGAGCAACGGATTCATTCTAACTCCGGGACTGGAAGGTCAAGGCAGTATCTATATAGACTCTATATGCCAGCAGTTTTGGCTAACATGAACAGTTAAATTATTTCATTCACCAATTGATGCATGGAGTCATAGTCTTTCAGATGTGGAAGGGTCTTCATTCGATAAATTAACTAAGGCTTGTTTACTTTAAAATATCCACGTTGATTTAAAGGGGTTGACTTACCTCTGTTTGACTAACTCCACTGACCAAAAAACTCATTACCAGTCGAACTTCTCACCGGTACACCTACCCCACAAATCCCCACTGAGATGTTGGAGAGCTCTAGTTATAACTAAATTAGTCCTCATATAACGAGCATAAATTTGAGCATAAATGAGTTACAAATTTTTTTAACTGAGATGTTGATTTTAAAACTATGTCCTCTTCACGATTGACAGTGACATATATAACGTAAATGTAAATTATTAAGCAAGATAATAGAACAGTTGTAGACTGAAGAAATAGATGCCAATGACATTGCATCTATGTAGTTGTTTCTCCTTTATCCCTCTCATGTTCCTATGCCTAGAAGTGACCCTTAATCTGAATTTTGTGTTTATTATTCCTTTGTTTTTTAAAATTAATTTTATTACCAAAGTATGCATCTCCAAACAGTATATTGCTCAATTTTGCCTGTTTTTGAGTTTTATACAAATTGTATTTCTCTTAACTAGTTTTTGGTTACTTGCTATTTTACACTATGACATTTTAAAGGACCTTCCATATTTCTATATGTAGCTGTAATTTGTAAAATTTCACTACTGCGTAATATTCCATTATATAAATATACTACCATTTATGTTTTCATTCTCCTGTGATCTTTCTTTATTCTGAGGCCATAAAAATATTCTCCTGTGTTTTCTTCTAAAACTTTTATAGTTTTACTCTGCACATTTAAGTCTTTAATTTATTAGGTATTAATATTTATGTGTGGTATGTGTCGAGAACCCAATTTCGGTATTATTCAATGGCATATGGTTTTTATCCACATGGATAAACAATTTTCCCAGAACCACTTTTTGAATAGACTCTCTTTTTTTTCTTTCATTTGTAAAGTTATCACATCTCAAGTAACTACTATTTTGCATAGGTTTGCATTTAAGCTCTTTTATGTATAGACCATCATCCTTTTTACATGCACCAATGCTATACTGTCTTAATTACTAGAACTTTAAAATCGTCTTGACATGTGGTAAGAAAATTTCTTCTTTTCTAATTCCTTCCTTCCTCCTTCTTCCCTCTCCCTCTCCTTCCCTCCTTCTTCCCTCTCCCTCTCCTTCCCTCCCCTCTCCCTCCCTCATTCTCTCTTCCTTCTCTCTGTCTCTTTCTCTCTCTCTCCTCTCTCTCTCTTCCTTTCTTTTTCTTCTCTGGTTGGGATACCCAGTGCAATGATGAGTAGAAGTTATGATGAGCATTCTTGTCATGTCCCTGATTTTAGAGAAAATGTTTTCTAATTTTTCACCTTTAAAATGATATTTCTTATAGGCTTTTGATGCCTACTAGGTTAGATATCAGGTTAAAGATTGTAGAAAAGTTTTCTAAGAAATTTTTTCTTACCATGAATAGAAATGAATATCATCAAATGCCTTTTCTGCATTTGTTTTACCCCTAACCTATTAATTTGCTGAGTTACAATGATAATGATAGTTTTGAAATCATATTCCTAGGATTAACAGACTTTGTTAAAAGTTACTGTTATTTTATAAGCCAACAGATTTGACTTCCAGTATTTTATTTAGAATTTTGGCGTCTGTGTTCATAAGCAATTTGTAATTTAGTAATGAGTAATGTAATTTCTAATTTTCCTTTCTCTTGTTGTCCTTATATGGTTTGGTATCATGGGTGTATTTACCTCACAGACTGAGTTGGGCCATTATCCCTCTTATTTTGCTCTTAGGAAAAAACTGTTTCAGATTAGAATAATCTATTCCTTGAAACTATGGATTTACTTACCTGTAAACCATCCAAGCCTGGTCTTATGGGGTGTGTGTGTGTGTGTGTGTGTGTGTGTGTGTGTGTGTGTGTGTAGATTTAAAAATATTCATTCAACTTCTTTAGTTGTTATTGGGCTATTCAAACTTCCTGTTTCTTAAATTTTACACTATAAGTTTTCTAGGAATTTTCCATTTCATTCAAGTTTTTAAATGTATTGTGATCAAGGTTTTTAGTATTCTCTTTTTAAATCTTTTAAAAACTATTTCTAGTGATCTTTATTTCTGTCCATTTTCTTCGTATTAGCCAACCTTGCCAAATTTTTTTCTATTAATTATCCTCTCACGGACTGACTTCTGCCTTTGCCAGTCATATTCTATCTTTATTTTCCTTTTCCACAGTTTTTCCTATTGTTTTCTCATCTGTTTTCTTTTTGCTCTTTTTTTTTTTTAACCTCTTATTTGGATGTCAGTTCATTTGTTTTTCAGCCCTTCCTCCTTCCTAATATATATATGTATACTTACATATAAGTATATATATATATATATATACACACACACATACTTAATCTGTAAATTTCCCTGTAGTATTTGCCTTAGCTGTATCCCATAAATATTGATGAGTAAATTTTTCATTATCGCTAAGTCCTAAGTATTCCTCAATTTTCCACTATGATTTCTTCTTTAACTCCCAGATAATTGAGATGTATGGTTTTGAAATCTACAAAATACAGATATTTAAATGTATCTGTTTGTTACTGACCTCTGATTCAAGTTGCATAATGGTCAGAGAATGTGCTATTGATTTTTCCCCCAAATATGTTGATATGTGTTTTATGGCTTAATACAGTTAAATTTTGTAAATATTCAGTGTGAGCTTGAGAAGGATCGGCATTCTCTGTTTACCTGTGACAGGTTCTATATTTGTCCCATAAATCCAGTATATTATTATTTTCCTAAAATTGTCTATATATCAGTATTTACTAACATTTTAAGTTTTAATTAAACGAATGAAGGGATTTCTGTTGAAATTTCACATGATCAGAATGACACAATTTGTCCCTATATTTTTCTTCACATATAAATGATACTTGGGGCATACACCTTTAAGATGGAATATATACATGGTGATTTAAACCTTCTCTAATTTTGTAGCATCTTACTGTACACATAGTATTGTCTTTTATCTTAAAATCTATCTGTCCGATATTAGCATAGAGATACCACCTTTTCATTTGATAAATATTTTTCTAGTATAATTTTTTCTGCCTTTGTGCTTTCAACCTTTCTGTGTCTTTATGTTTTAGGCATGTCTTTTATAACCACTGGTAGAATTTTATAACCACTTAGCTGAATTTTTTGTTTTAATACATTCTTACAATCTCTTTTAACAGATGACCTTAATAATTTACATTTATTCTGATTATTGATCCATATGGATGCTTTTTTCCTGCCATGCAGCTTGCTTTCTACTTTGTTCTAATTTTACATACTCTATTTTTTTCCCTTTTTTGTCTTTTATTCGTTGAATCTTGTGTGTTTGTCTCTTTTATTGCTTTGTTTTGTTTTCTTATTCTATTTTGTTCCGTCTACCATTTTGGATGTTATAGACTTTCCTTATTAATTTTAATGGTTACTCTGAAATTTTTACCTCATACTTTAGCTTATACCTTTTATTTAAAAAGTTTAATTTTATCAGTATTTAAAATCTCTTCCTGAAAGGTGCATGGACTTTAAACTTTTAAGCCTACTCACTGGCTAGATAAAATGTATTTTTTTGCTGTCCAGTATTTTAGTTCTGTCATTATTATATATCTTCATTATTTTATACGTTCAATATTTGCTTAGATTCTCTGCCACTTTGGACATGTTAATGGATCTCCAAGGAGTTTGTATTCTCATTTTCCTTTATCAATACTGCATTGGAAAGCTTTGAGAAGCTTTGCTTATGACCAAATATAATCTCTTTCCAAAGATAAGCCTCAAAATAATGGAAGACAGCTATTTTCAGGGAAATGCTGGTAAATGTTTAACAATCAGCCTTCCAGGGAAAAAAGTCCTTGTTTATAGTGTTTGTTAATTTCCACGGTGTAAATTCTCCTGCCATAGCTTATATCAAGCTACCAATGTGATGTCAACCAGCTTGCTAAATTCCTCAACATTTGTCTATCTGCTCTTATGAGTTGGTAAGAGCTGGTGGTTCTAGCACATCACTGGCTATTTTGTACCTCTTGAATCATCTTTTTACTTGTTTAGATGATCCCCGATTCCTTCAAGCCATTCCTTACCTGACATAGCTTTGAGTGTGTGATAGTTTATCTGGATCTTCACTTTGGAATAATCTCCAACATGGGTTGCTATATCTCAGGGGCCGAAGCCTAGAGTGTTGTTTGGGGTTGTTTACCATCATCATGAGTTCTGTGAGCTTTATGAGAGTCTGGCTGGATGGGAAGTGTTGTAGGATGTGCATATATAGACATACTCTCAGAAGCAGCTATTTGGAATTGTGTCTTCTCAAATGATCGCAGAATCGGGCATAGCAATTGTGGCAGCAATGTTTGGCTCTGATATTGGATACTGAAGGGAAAAACCCTTCTCTAACATAAAAGGGAATCTAATACATGGAAAATGAGGCTCTAAATGAGCTTACCAGGAGATTAGTGGTGATAAACCTGAATTAAATGCCTTATTTCTGAGTGTTTAGTCCTGAAAAATTATGTGGGATACAGATCTTTTTCTTCCCCTGTATATCTCCCACCAAACCCTCATCATTCTTTATATCCTGTCATTAGCTTCCCTTGCCTTTTCTTTTACTTATTCTCTTTCGAGAAGAGCTTTCTTTGGAGGTCATTTGCCAGTTCTTCCTTGCATCCGCGGACACCTTGTATTCGGCACTGCCATCAGGTTGCTCAGATTTCCCTGTAGATTTCTGAGAGATTAAGAACAATGCAAGCATCGGGTGATGATGATTATGGTTATGGCTGTCGTCTTAAGAATGTGTTCTTAGGAATCTATCTCTTAGGAAATCAGGGTCCCTTTTAGCTTCCTGATTTCATAAGTTAAAGTTTGTCAGATCACAGAGATCGTGAATCTCAGGGGTGAGGTAGCCTGTCTGCACCATTGGAGTGGAGGACTAAGTGCAGTTTCTTCTGGCGGCTTTTAGTCTGTGGACTCTGATGGTCTCACACAACTGTGTGCAGTTCTTCACCCAGGAAAGTTTGTCACAGGTGGGAAATTTGAAGTGGCTTATAAATCTGAAAAATTAATTTCCAAACCAATTTTCTTTTCATTTCATGTAGTCATGTAAAGATAGGGTCTCTGGGGTCACTGGGAGAACATCTGTGTGTCTGCTCATTGGGCAGAAAGCTGTCCTGTTGATGGAGATAACTTCTGTTGCAATCTATGGGTCATGCCAAGTCACAAGGCTAGATCGGATTCAAGGGCTGGGAAACAGACTCCACCTTGGTGAGAGGAACACAAAGGTACATGGCAAAGTGGCGTGCACACACGGGGAAATAATTGCAGCCACTTCTGCCGATATTTACTGCAGTTATCTAAGCAGTTAGAGAGGACATCACTGTTTATGCTAGGTAATTTTTGCTTCTTCTTTTCTTAATGTTTTCCAAAGTACCAGTTAGGCCAACTAATAGAGATACTGGCGATGATAATGTTGGAGATTCGTTTTCAGCCTTTGGTAGTTTGTTCAATTATTAACTAACCATGTTGCTACCCCAAGAAAGACAATAATGTAAGCTGATCGTTTTAACACTATGATGTTTTCAAATGACCAAAGATATTTATTTTCCATTCAGAAATTTGTATCTGGTAGGTTTGTATTTATTTAAAAAAACTAAATTCCTTTTCTCCTTTTATACATTGTTATACTGTAATTTCAGTTGTTCATGTGAATCTAATGTAGACTTGCTATAATATTAGTGGCCTTAGTGAGGTATACTATGAGACTTACGGCAGGAATAAAAATTCCTTGTGATATGACAAGAGCATAAAGGTATCATTTATGAATATGCAGTAAAACGTGATAATCTTTGGACACGAAGTCTTTCAAGTAGCAGCCTTGCATCCACTTTATTATTTAAGATTATATTATAATCTTAATTACAGTTCCTATTATACTTATTTTTTATACATTAAGCTTTATTTATTGACATTTTATTGTTCTATCATATAATTTCTAATAAGAATTAGGTGGGATCATGTAAACCTGGTAGGGCATTACATAGGAGCCTAGCACACCAGCCCCACCAGTCATACCTGGCACGTTTTCATATTGAGACAGACAGTCATTTAGGCCGTAATGTTAATGAACCCTCTTGGGTTGAGCAGTGCACGACCTGTACAGCTGCACCTGACGGTCCTACACCAGGGAATCAGGATGGGTACCAGTGATTAGTGCTTGACCCGGTGACGGTAAGTTTATTGGACAGTAGCAGTGGAGGCTGAGGAGAAGCACTTTGACAAAATACCCAGAGTGCTGGGGTGGTGGTCCAGAGGAGCATCCTTTAGGACATCACACAACTGATCATCTACATTACCTATTCCTAAGGTCAAGAAAGGAAGAAGCAGTGCACTGGAGTTGGGAGACCTGGGCTCTGTCCATAACTCTGTCACTCCTGTGGCATCCCTGGAGATTTTTAATCATCTGCAAGTCAGTTCCTTCTCCTCCAACATGGGAGTGTAAACACTTAACCTACAGGGCTGTTGTGAAGACAGCCTGGGATTCACATGTGAAAGCACTGTGACAGAGCCTGGTGTCAATGTGTGCTATTCTTCTTGTGGCTGTTGTGATGAAAAGGAAAGGTAAACAGCTCATCACTGGAGGAGAGAATCTTTTTCATGACGACTTTCCATTTGGTTTATGTGGTGAGGTGGTAGGCGAACAACTTTGGCTGCATGATTGTTTAACCCTGTGTGCCCCTGACCTTGTCCGAGCCAGTCATCACCATTACTCCAGGGGCAACACCGACCTTCACGGACCCTTGTCTCCCCTTCTTGGACCCTTTCTCCCACTCAGGACTTGGGGAGTTCAAGGCCAGCCTGTTGTGGGCAGAGAGATGATGTAGCCTCCCAATGTGTCCTTGACTGATTGGGTAACAAACAAAGTATACGGTCAAAACAAAAATGTTACAATGAAGACTAATGATAGGTGAAGGGGAGGCCTGTTTGTGAGCCTGATGGCCAATTGGTGCCACTTTTGAACAAACAAAGCGGAGTTTGAAATTCTTGCATTAGTTTAATTTCTCATAGATGTGGAATGTCTCAGGCTCTTTTAAAAACACAATGGGGAGAATGCAAATCACATCTTAGTCATTGCAAATGATCTTTGGTCCCGTGTTTTGACCCCCAACATTTCTAGGCTTCAGAGTAAGTTGAAATTGAAAGGGAGCACACTTGGGAATTGGGGTGCACTGATATAAGGGTCAGATGCGTCGTATGTTCCAACACCAGGCAGGGGCTGGTGGAAAGCAGGGTAGTGACTGCATCTAGTCACTGGTTTGATCCTGGGAAGTTTCATGAAAAATTCAAGGGCAATGAATGTTTTCAGGAATGGTTGTAGTGAAGCCATTATTAATATAAATCTACACCTGGTATCTTCCAAAAATTTAGCCCTAGGAATTGGTGCGTACCAAAGTCTAGGATCCTGCCCCTTGCCTCGAGGAGCTTAAACGTTTGGTTATGACAACGTGACTGTACAACGTATGATGTTCTTTACTTCACAGGAATATAACCAAGAATTAAAGTATTGCCTTATACCTAATTACAAACTATGTAGGCTGCGGTGCTCCAGGAAACACTGATTTTGAACTGAGTCTCCATAGCTGTGAAGATAAATAGTTTTGGCAGTTTTCTGACTTAGCTGTTTCCTGCACCCACTTAGACCTCTCCACCAAAGCTCCAGTTAAACAAAATATCTTAAATATGAATATATACGTACATATATATATGCAGTATACAGACATATTCCAAAGAATGGCATGGTAGAGTAGGGTCGCTGTTTATGAAAGCATGAGTGTCAGCGGCCAGCAACACAGCATTGCAGGCTAAACTCCCAGGGTCTATTTTCTGTTTCTGTTCTTTGGAATGAAGAAAAGTAATACTGACATTCCATTATTCATGGACATGGTTAAAGAAAAGAGAAGCAGTGAAATTTCACTGCTTTCAGAGGATAGTTTATTTTGATTCCACATAGGGCCCTGGGCCTCTGCCTCACAATGATGTCCCTTTCCCTGTCGATACCTCAGCAACCCTGGTGCTGTGATGTCTCAGTGCCCTCTAGGGTAAGGGAAAGAGCTGGCAGAACCTAGCCATCAGTATTCCCTGGGCTTGGGAGGCAGCTGGTCAATTGATCAGGAACGTGTGGAAGGCCTGCTTTGTGTCTTGCACTCTGGAACCTTGGGTGCGGTGAGCGAAGCTGAGGTAGAAAATGGAGACTCTGTTCTCAGGGGATTGCTGATGCACAGGATCGACGGGAGCTGGGCCTATATAAATAGGGTCCCGTGTAGATAAGATGTGCAGAATGCAGAGCACAGCTTATGTTTATTTTGTGCTAACTTTGCACTAGACCCCAGGCTAAATACTTGCATAACCTCTGGTCCTTCTACCAACGCTACAAGGCAGCTCTGATTATTCTCATTTTGTGGATGGAAAAACTGAGGCTTAGAAAGGTTAAGTGTATCTGCCCTGGGTCACACGGCTGGCAACTGATAAGCCTAGAATTGGAATATGAATGGTATCCCTCTGAAGTCAGAGCACCTCTGCTTAGGTGCAGCAGGGCCTTGGAAAGCAAGGCAGCCTGGGAGGCGGGGCCGGATGCAGCAGGCTGGGGATGGTTGGCAGGCAGGCTGACTGGCACAGTGACTTCTGCTGGGCTGTGCTCAGCCACCTTCCAGGGAAGAGGAACCCCTCCCTCTGTTGCTCCTTGGTGACCCTGGAAGGCAGTGGACCCTCATTTTTTTCTGCGGGATAGCCCTGCTGAATCATTCCAACCACATTGTGGCCAACTTACCTACTACCTTAATGTTCTATTTTTATTTTTGTGGCTCTCAGCAGGACATAGCTCAGCTTTAATGGCAGCTTTTAGAGTGAGGTTTTTAAAGAACCCATTTAATTTATCATGTAAACTAGGACAATTTTGAGAGTGAAAGGGAAATCTGCTAATAATTATGCCAGGGCTATCCTGGGCACCCAAAGCTATGGTCACCCTACCGATATTGGATCAAAGGATGGAGCTACCATGGAAATAAGATCTACATTATTCAGACAAGAACATCTTTAGAATAGGGAGCAGCGAAATGGAAGTAAGCTTCTTCTACTACAGCAGTGTTATCTTCTGTCTGATGTTAGGGCATGAATTAGGACAACTTAAGTCCCTCAACCTTCACCCACCTTGGACAAGGCCAAGGCAGCTCTGATTTACCATGTCAGAGTGACATTGTTATGTGGAGACCTCGTGCTTACTGCCAAACTTAATGAATCTGGACTGTTCTAACTTACAGGAGTTAAAGAACTTCTTATTCTTGAAGATCTTTGAACATTTTTGCTTACAATTTATAAATTGGACTATAGCAAGGCATGCTGGGGTTTCCCTTAATAGGTCAGCTAACCAAAGGCATTGCAAGAATCTGGAAAATGTCACATATTGCTGGTCCGGGACTCCAAAAGTGGGGAGATAAGGAGTGGAGAGGAGGAGAGGGAGGGAAGAAAGGAGGAAGGAAGGGAGGGAGGACCGACTAGATGGCTTTAAGCCAAAAAAATCTAGGAACGTCTTGTGACAGTGGACATCTAGCCCAGGATCCTGCTCTTTTTAATCCCTGACCCTCTTGTCGTTTGTTCTCTTTGGGCTGACAAGTGGGTGCTGATTCGTGACAGCATCATTGATCAAATGACATGTTGTCTTGTATCATGTCTGATAATAAAGAAATGTAAAAATGCTTCTAGGCTTAACTTGACAGTATCCATTTAGACGGTAGCTTCTAGTCCTAAATCTTTCCGAGAATGACAGAAAATTCCCTTTGTCTAAAACATGAGTGTTTTCCATCACTAATACCCCAAATAATGCTTGGTCTGAGACCAGGCTCCTCAATAATTTCCATCAAACGACTCCTAATGGGGGGAGGGGTGGGTTTCCAAAGACATCCTCAATAAAGTCAGCATTGCTTTGAGCCTCTCATTTTATATTATAAATGCATGCAAATATGTATATGTATGCAAATATTCTATTTTACAATATACCCATGTTTGCTATAGAGTTTGTCAAAATATCTTTAGTAAGAGTTATATGCAAAGACGACGTCCCATTTTTATTCTGCTGTTTCACATTATCCCTGACATAAGACCACATCCTCCATTTCAAGAATGAGGGAATAAAACCTCCCCACAGCGCTGACAGGAGGGAGGAGTTGATGATTTTTGGAGTCAGAGATCTAGAGTTTTGCTTCTGAAAGTCAAATAAAAACCTGGACATATTGATTTTATTTCAAAACTTTTTTTTCCTCCAAATTCTTCAGAAGATCAGAAATATAGTACCAGATAAACAAGTGATTCTGACCATGTTATCGCACACAGTATTGACCTGCAAGGAGCCAGGGAGAGGAAACAAGGAGAGAAATATCATAACACGATTTTGGTACCAACCAAATAAAACCCTTAGTGACTCTTTTCTCCCACATGGCTCCATCTCCCTAAACAGTTCATTGGTTTTTATCAGAAGGGTAGTTTACAATTTGGAATTTCAGGGTACAGTAGGATTAAAATAAAGTCACAAAATTCACACTCAACTCTGAATTTTCCCTTCTCTCTCTTTTTTTTTTTTTGATGGAGATGTGTTTGTCCTTCCCTGAGGGAAGGACAGGTGAGTATGAACTTTGGTATTCTTGGAGTAGACTTAAAAAAGAGATGTACTTTCAAATTCTTTTGATGTTCTAATGAGAACATAATTAACCTCAGGATAAATCTGTCGGCATAATATAGTCCTTCCCTGTATATTACTGTCAGTATCCTAAATACTAAAAACAGAAAACAAAAAATGAATCACCTCCCTAAAACCAAAACAAAGCAATAAAACTGAAGATGTTGATAACATTAAAGGAAAAAAGCCAATGTGATTTTAGAAAACATTTCCCCATTTTCTCTACATTTTAAGTACATATGTTGATGTAGATAATCAGATTTATCTTCCACAGTAGAGTCCTTCTATATTTATTTAGTCACTGGAATTCAGTCTTATCACATGAGAGATTTGATCCCGAGAATGCCTGATACCATTCGCACCATCTACTCTGATAACGGTTGAACACAAATGCCTTCTCAGCTATATTAGTGCCTTTCATTCATTGTCCAGACCTCTGCTGAGTTTCTCTTAGGCCCCGTGCTTGATGCTGAAGAGTTGAAAATGGATTGAAACATACTCCCTGTCTTCTGATATCATAGTCCAGAGTAGAGACAGACAGGTAAGGTGTGCTGGACCATGTGAGGTCAACTCGGCCAAATCTGGGAACTGTGTTTCCCAGGAAAACCTTGCCTGACTCCTTTTCCAAAAGAAAAAATCCTTACATGTGGTTTGGCCATCACAAATGAAGACGAATCCATTGCTCTCAGGTCTTTGTGGTCAACTACGGCCATGGACAGAGGCACGGGTACCTGCTGGGCTCCAGCCATTCTCTCTTCCATTCCTCATCCAGCTTGTCTTCATGCAGTGGCTCCAGGCCCACGACCAGGTTCTTGGCTGGTGACCCATCAAGCCTACAGCTGTGCAGAGGCAACTTCTTCCCCAGAGGGGGGCAGTTTCCAAAGACTTCCCTATGAGCTCTCTTTTTGGGGTCCCACTTTGGTGGCTTCTTGGATTTGTCTTTGAGCTGCCACCCCTTTGCTCCATGGAGCCTGGCTAATGACTTTTTCTGACCCTTCAACTTCCCCTTCCAGATCATCTCTTCCCCAGCTCCTGGCGTACTTGTATACAGTCTAACTCCTATAATAAAGCCTTTATTTCCATACTACTTATAGTGGCCCTGTTTTCCTGTCTGAATATTATTCAAACCACTATGAGAGGATGCTATAATAAAGGCAAGTGGTGGGCACAAAGGAAGATCAGAAAGGAGTGGTGTCTCACACAGATTGGCAGTGCTGCAGGCATGGTCAGGGGAGGTTACCTCGAGGTGGGGCTGGACGGGCAAAGAAGGGAAGGGCACTCCATAGAGATGGCATGAACATTTTGGAGCTGCAAATAATTCTGGATCATACGATACACGTTGAGAGGTGTAGTGGGAGATAAATCTGGAGAGGTTAGGCAGGAGCCAGATTATAAAATCATTTTGTGCCTCTGGCCAAGGAGTCTGTGTTTGTGGATAATGGGGAACCTTGGGGTGTTTTGTTTTTTTTTTTTTTGCGGTACGCGGGCCTCTCACTGTTGTGGCCTCTCCCGTTGCGGAGCCCAGGCTCCGGACGCGCAGGCTCAGCGGCCATGGCTCACGGGCCCAGCCGCTCCGCGGCATGTGGGATCTTCCCGGACCGGGGCACGAACCTGCGTCCCCTGCATCGGCAGGCGGACTCTCAACCACTGCGCCACCAGGGAAGCCCTTGGAGTGTTTTTAAACAAGGAAAACTTTGGGGAGACTTACTTTGGAAAATTTCTCTGGCAGTTATATAGAAGCTGAATTGGAGAGAAGCAAGACTAAAGGCAAGAGGACCAAGGAGACAATTGCATCAGAACAAAGTAAAACAAAAATGTAATAAAACAGCCTGGGCTCACTGATGCAGGGGAAGAGGGACCAGAGAGAAAGAGGGAACATCATATAATGGGCTGAAGGAAGAAATTTGTGAAAGGAGCTGCTGAGGAAGGGTCAGAGAGGTTGTAGGATAATAAGAATGGGAGCAAACGGAGGGGAGGACATTAAGAGAGGAAAGTGGTCAACATTGCAAAGAAATCGGAAGGACAGGAAATTGCCCATTCTTTTTTTTTAAACCAAGTATATGTTATTGGTAACCATAAGGTGGCGTAGTTCTACCTTATTGTATTATTATTCTTTCACTAGCTTTCTGGACACAGAATCTCTGGAGAAAATTGCATTATGTGTATAGTGAACTTCGGCAATGAAGGGAACAAAGCAGTCTTAGCCCCTTAGTCTTAGTGATCAGCTAATTTTCCTGGTTCACAGGGTCCAGCTCATCCACAAATAAGAGAAAATGTGCTGAGCAAGGTCTTAGAAAACACCTCCCCCCACTATCCCTCAAGAGAAGTCAATTCTGATTCTTATCAGTAGTAGGCCATTTCAAACCTTTCAATAACTTGTCAATAACTTGGATGATGAAGAGAGAGAGGTGGGAAGTGAGATAGCTTTTACTAAATCTGACGCTTGCTTTGTTTTTGCCTCTTCAGTCAGAAAACACAGTTTTAGATTTCTCTGAGTCATCATCTTCCTTCGAGAGACAAACTGAATGGGGTGATTCTCCATCAGTCTCTGCTGTAGCCCAGGTGACCCAAGGAGGAAGTTAAAGCCACTTCGCCATGTTGATAGGAAAAGCCCACAGAGGCTGAAACCCAGAGTACAATCTTCCTCTTCCTTATTAGCAGAGGAAGTTAATTATATGTTACTGTCTTTGCTTCTTTTTGCATTCAGTTCACAGAGATTCATTTTTTCCTCTGCTTTCTCCTGATGTTTTTTTAAAAAATGCTGTTTCTTTCTTTTGGTAAATCTATTCATTTACTTTATAAGGAGTGGGATGAACCACAGTCCCCATGGAGCAATTCCTACTTTCCAGGGGTCTGTGACTGAGGAACTACTGCTCTAGGTTAGCAAGGGCTTGTTACAGAGAGGGAACATTTTGAGGCATCATATCCTTTCCTTTTATACAAATAGATTACAAACCTGGAAACGACATTTCATACTTTGAGCTCCTATTGTTAAAAGGCAACCCTCCCAAACTGCCTATCACCCCCTCACCCTCCCAACATATACACACACATGACCACCACTAGATTTTAAGAACCTTGAAGGCTGAGGCCATGCTTTGTTTACCTTTGTAATATATATCAACAATATATCTCCTCAAGTCTGAGATATTCTCATTTAAATAATACCACTTAAGGAATATTAATTATTAATCTTATTTAGAACAGTTATCTAAATCTTTAGGGGCCCGGTCTGCCTTACAACGAATTCAATCAAAATATGCAAACTTCAGCCTACGCCATCTGCATTCACATTTGTGGGGAAACCACGGTTTTCTCTGAGAACAATTGTTGGCATCAACATCTGCTTTTGTGTGTGTAACTGAAGGGTCTATCCTGTTGATTTCTCCCAAACCAAGGAAGTCTGTTTCAAAAGATTCTAACAATACCCAAATAGAAGTTTTCCCATTAAAATAAAACATTTAAAGTTTGTCTTTATGGGTACCCTATTACATGAGTATTTGTTGAATTAATAAATGAATTTTAGGGAATTCCCTGGCAGTCCGGCAGTTAGGACTCAGTGTTTTCACTGCCGTGAGGCTGGGTTCAATCCCTGGTCAGGGAACTAAGATCTCGCGAGCAACATGGCATGGCCAAAAAAAAAAGGTGGGGGGGGATTTTAAAGTCCTATGATATTAAAAAAAATCACCTTTAATAATTGCATCTCAAACCAATGGCAAAGAGAGTAAGTGGCAATGGGCAGAGAAGTTAACCTAAACTTCTCCATCATAAGGAGTACTGTTACTGTTATTGTTGTTGCTATTTGTAAGATAAGAGGCTCCAGTATTATATCTTAATACAAATGCATACTGGCTCCTTTTAAAAAAATTTATTTTATTGAAGTATAGTTGATTTACAGTGTTGTGTTAATTTCTACTGTACAGCAAACTGCTTCATTTATACATACATATAAATTCTTTTTCATATTCTTTTCCATTATGGTTTATCACAGGATATTGACTATAGTTCCCTGTGCTCTACAGTAGGATCTTGTTGTTTATCCATTCTGTATATAATAGTTTGCATCTGCTAACCCCAAACTCCCTATCCATCCCTCCCCTCCCCCCCCATAATGGCTCTTGATTCTTCCTTTGTTCTTGTGTACCCTCCTCCCTCTCTAGTCATATTAATAATGTGGGGGTCCCCTGCTGCTGCAAAGTGGGCAGGTCTATTAGTCAGATGAGCTCGTGTGTTTTAATGAGAACAGTAGGAACCCGGAGCCCAGGAATCATGTGTTCACATTCTGGATCTGTAACTTCTTCCTTCAATGATGTCAGACCAGTCAATTCTTTCTGCTACAATTTCTTCATCAATCTAAAGAGGGTGATGAGGCTTCTCTCCCTACAAGGAAAAGCATGACAAGTCCATGCAGGGCTCAGGGCCATTGCTTTCCTTACTGATGTACCTCTTCTGGGGAAACCTGGGCGCTGGGAAACAGGAGTTTCTTTGTCAGAGGGTGGGGCATATAGAAACAGGAATGTGGGGCTGGGTTTGGGGTCCAGTAGAAAGGTGACTCTAGGACCAAGGGTTTTTTTTTGTTTTTTTTTTGGTTTGGCTGGACTGGGGCTTCGTTGCTGCGCGCGGGCTTTCTCTAGTTGCGGCAAGCAGAGGGCTACTGTTCGTTGTGGTGCGCTGGCTTCTCATTGCGGCGGCTTCTCTTGTTGCAGAGCGCGGGCTCTAGGTGCACGGGCTTCAGTAGTTGCAGCACGCAGGCTCAGTAGTTGTGGTGCACGGGCTTAGTTGCTCTGCGGCATGTGGGATCTTCCTGAACCAGGGATCGAACCTGTGTCGAACCTACGTTGGCAGGCAGCTTCTTAACCGCTTAACCACTTCTTAACCACTGCGCCACCAGGGAAGCCCCAGGACCAAGGTTTTTTAATAGCAGAGAATTCTTCAAGGAGCTGCGCCCCTCTCTGTGCACGGAATGCTGGGAAATCAGCAGCCTTGGTCCATGTTTCTCAAACTGGAACGCATGGGCAAATATCTCAGAAAAGAAGTTTTAAAAGTCGGTGTGGCATTTCAAAGATAATCTAATAAATTAACAGGCATATTCTGAATTATTTTAACATCAGTCATTCCAAGAACTGCCACATAATATCCACGTGGACATTTGCATTTGTTTTTAGAAATTTCATTTTGACTAAGTGAAGATCAAATGACTTCAGAGATTGATGCACTAATAAAAGTATCACAGGAAGAAATACAGTGGGAGAACTGAGCCATCAGAGTGCAAGGGCCTAAGTGCACATCACACTCAAAGCAGGATACTCCTGCGCAGCCCTCCCCCTGATTACACGGAAGCCCTCCCCCTGATTACGCGGATAGCCGCCACAGAACCCATCATTGAACAAGCCATACCATCCGTACTCATTCACTTTAAGCATGGCCAGACACAGGAAATGAGACCTGCTTCTGGCAATCAGGGTTTATTCAATGAAAATGTCAGTAATGCTGCAAGCATAACCCTCTTTTCAAGTAAACAAGACACCATTACAGAGTTATCAAATGACACTTAATTAAAATTGACACTTGAAGATTGTTCGTTGGCAGCTTTTTGGAAACATGTGAGGTCTATTTATTGTGAACCAGCAAGCAAAGCCTTGAAATAATTAATAACATACTTACGCTAACAGGCATTATCTGATTTACTGAAGCCAAAATACATGCAAAAATTATATTAAATGCAGAACCTGACCTGAGGCTCATCTTTCTCCTATTAAAACCCACACTGGCAATCTAGTTTCAGCAGAACATCCTTCATCACACTGAATTAATGTTTTTAATTGGAATGTTATGGGTCTTATAGTTTAGTTATTAAATATTTCTAATATATATGTTTGGTTTTGGTTTCATTACTTTAGAATGAGTTTAGAGCTAATTTTATATTCACATTTTGATAACATTGTAATAAAAGTATTTAAGTCAATACTGGAAGTGCACCAGATTTTTATTTTTCTTTAAAGGGGCCTGTGTATCCTTCAAATTTAGGAGACATTGTTATAGGGGTTAAGAGCATAGCATTCGTAATCAGGGAGACCTGGCTTCAAATCTATGCTTTGTTGCTTAAAAACAGTAAACTTGAGCGTGTTATTGAACTGAATTGTGCTTCATTTTCCTGATTTAATAAAGAGGTATAATAATAACACTTCATCATGGGGTTATTGTGAGGAATAAACAAAATGATAGCTTCCCAGTATATGATCTTGGGCACATAGTAAGTGCTTAGAAAAAGTTAGCCATTATCATCATCATTATTTTTTTTTTTTTTTTTTGCGGTATGCGGGCTTCTCACTGTTGTGGCCTCTCCCGTTGCGGAGCACAGGCTCTGGACGCGCAGGCTCAGCGGCCATGGCTCACGGGCCCAGCCGCTCCGCGGCACGTGGGATCTTCCCGGACCGGGGCACGAACCCGTGTCCCCTGCATTGGCAGGCGGACTCCCAACCACTGCACCACCAGGGAAGGCCATCATTATTATTTTTTAAACTTTGGTCTGAGGGACCCAAGGGATGGCAGAGCCATTCAAGTAGATAAGAATTGCTGTAGCAGTAGCTGCTAGGAGCCATTGCTGTCAACAAGAGCAATGTCTTTTAAGGAGTGCTGGGCCTGAGCAGCCTCAGTAACTCCCAGAGGGAGTAGTTTTCACCCAAGTAGCAGTCTGGTACAACCACACTCTTTGCGAGCAGCTGAAGCTGTCAGTCTGGTGAGACCTTAATACCTGGAGGCCCCACCCTCTCTAACAGCCCTGAAGTGTCGGTCACCTCTGAGGAAGAAAACCATGGTTCAGTACCTGTTGTTGCTTTGACTGTTGCGTCCAGAACTTTCTTGATGTGCTCAGCATGGCTGCCTGCCCTGTGCTCTCACAGTCACCCCTAGCATGTGACCCATTATATAGATTTTCTGGTCTTGGTTCTTGATTTTGTTCAGATTATGTCTGTTGTGGCCATTCACGGGACATCCAGCCTCACCTACTGTGTTTTCTGGGACCTCTGTGGCTGTCATCCTCTGTGGGTTCCGTCAAATCCTAATCAGGGAAACTAGAGACTTTCTGTGGGCGTGAGATGGCTGGTGGGAGCATTTCGTAGTGTCAGTTATCTTCTACCATTGTTCTCTTTTCATGCCTGGAGGTTTGTTGAAATATACCTATGAGTCCAAGACCTAACAGCAATCCTGATTAGATCATCCAGTGGGGTCCTCCAACTCTAACTCCCCCTGCAGTTTTTGGATCACAAGTTTTTCAGATTTGGTCCAGATACCTCAGAGCTACTGTCCTGCAAAGCAGGAAGGCTGGGTAGATACCAATGGCTTAAGCCGACCTGGAGAGAAAGGAGGCAGAAACCTGTAAGGATTATGGAGGAGAAGAAAAAAGGGGCTGTTTCAGCCTTGCAGAGCACGCAGAATGTTCACTGTATGATGATTTTTTAAAAATCATTTGCAGAGCTGGTTCAGCTCCCACAGAAAGCCAGCCTGATTCCTTATCACATGATCTACAGCAAGATTTGCTGATCCGGACACCTGGCTAGAGTTGCATTAGCATGTAGCACACATACCCCCTCTCTTCCCAAACCCACAAACCCCTCCGGACCACTTTTTTTCCTCCTCCTCCTTTTTCCTAGAGCATCTCAAAGCCTTCTGTGATCCCAGAGAGCATGAATTATTCACTATATGTAGCATCAGGCTTCAAAGCATACTTTTTAAAAAGTAAATCTGCCCAAACCATCCAAGGCTTTGCCTCGGCCTTCACTGTCATCAACTGGATGGTCATCTTTAGAATCACTACCCATCTTCCTTCCTGCCATCTTGTTGTTGGCTTGGTTCCCCTTCCTACCTCCCTCCACCTTTACAAGTAACACAGGTGCTCATCCTATCTTGCCTCAGGCATGTCCTTCTCAAGGGTGTGGTTTACACATATAGCCATGATCCATGTAAATGTCATCATTTTCATTTTAAAGGGCTCCATGATCACAAGTGGAAGTATATAACATCTCTCTCACTCAGTGTCAGCCCAGCTGCAAATTCTACTCACTGAGGTAATGACCACCTACCTGCATGTCTTTAGCATTTATTAAGATTTAGGAAGCACCCACAGCTTAGGTTTGCTTTCTGGCACTGCCATTAATTAAATGTATGAGCTTCCTTCGGTCAATCATGTAACTTTCTGAGTCCCGGTTTCTTCATCTGCAAAAGAGGATCTAGCAACAAGGTGGAAGTTAAAGACTGCATGTTTACCCAGCATCTAGCATAAAGAAAATTCTTAAATAGTGGTGTCAGTAATTTATTTAATCAGTGGTGAGTTGTTACGCATAATCTAGGTTCATGACATCTTAGCCCCTGGCTCCAGCAGTTATAGCCGGTCCAGACATCACATGTTAGGAGCTCAGGCTCTGATATTTATCAGATTTGAGTTCAGATCCTGTCTTGGCTACTTGACCATGTGACTTTGGGCAACTGATTTCATCTGTGAGTCGTTTCATCTCTTTAAGCTTTATTTCCTCATGTGTGAAATGGGGACCATAAAAGTGCCAACCCAGCTGTTTTTGTGCTAATCAAATAAGATATTGGATATAAAGTTTTTAGTCCAGTGCTTGACACTTGACAAATATTTGTTTTTAAACTGCAACTTAAATGCATTAACTCCGGCCATTCTGTCCTTTCTCCACAGCTATAGAGAAACGTTGAAAAATGTGTGATGGGGAAGAGGGAAATGGCCATAGGAAAAGTGATCTGGTGTTTTCCAGACCAATCTCTTTATTTTTTTCCCCTCATTTTATTATGAAGAATTTAATACATACAAAATAATAAATATATCATATGTGAGATGTGAATCAGAATACTAATAGGGCCACTTATGAAGACACCATGAGGAATGAAAATTTACCTAAACCTTTGAAATGACTGTGAGTTCTCCTAATTCCATTTCCCTGCCTTCCCTCAGAGGTAACTACTGTCTTTGACTGTTTGTTTGTTTTTATTCCCTTATTTTCCTTTATAATGTTACCACATATGTATGTATCTCGAAACAACATATTGTCTAGCTTTGCTTTCTTTGGGACTTTATGAAAATGATATTATACTGTATACCTTCCCATGAAACTTGCTTTTCTCATTCAGCATTTGTTTCTAAGATTCGTTCATATTGTGTGGCTGCTGTTCGTTCATTTTTATTGCTGCATAGTATTCCATTATCTGAGCGGTCTAACTAAATTAGCCATTCTCTTGTCAATGAGTATTGGGACTGTTTCCATGTTTTTGCTGTTGAGAGCAAGGCTGCCATGGACACAGACATTGCCGTACATGTTTGCCGTGACTCCCTGAGTTATGCTGTCCAGTATGGCGGGCACTATCCACTTGGCTATTGAACACATGAAATGTGGCTAGTCTGAGTTGATACATGCCCTAAGATTTAGTAGAAAAATGTAAAATATCTAGTTAACATCTTTTATGTTAGTTTCATGTTGAACTGATATATTGTGTCCAATAAAATATATTAAATCTATTGTTAAGAGTAAGTTTACCTTTTTTGAAAACTATTTTTAACGTGGCTATTGGAAAAAATTATGTATGTGGCTTGCATTAAATTTCTGTTGGACAGTGCTGCTATAGGATATAATGAGGGTATTCTTAGGAGTATTCTTAGGGCATTCTTAGGAACTTCTAGGTCAGAGGGTTATGCTCATCAGCTTTCCAAGATGATGTCAATTGTACTTCCAAGAGGTTACACTAATTTGAATTTCCATCCTATGTGTACGATCCTTCACTGCTCCACATTTTTGTCATAATTGGTATTGTCAGATTTTAAAATGTTTGTCAGATTGGTGATTGTAAATCACATTTCATTGTCTTATTTTGATTACTCTGATTACTATTTTGTGTGACTATTTCTCCCACCTATTTGTTAGTCATTCGTTTTTCTTCTTCTGGGAAATGCCTGTCCATATCTTTTGAAGATTCTTATGTGGGGTTGTTTGCCTTTTTCTTGCTGATTTTTTGAAGGCATTTAAAAATATAATCTTTGTTCTATTCTTTCTCACAGACTATGGCTTGTATTTTTAGTTTCTTCCTGGAATCTTTGGATAAATCAAAGTTCTTAATGCAGTCATTAAAATTTTTTAAACCTATTAAAATAGTTTCATTTTATGGTCAGCTCTTTTTTCTCTACCCAGAAATCATAGAATTGTATTTCAAAATGGTGTCTTTTACATCTAAGTCTTCAATCCTGTAGGCATTGATTGGTGTATGTAATGTGACCTTGGAGATAGAATTTTAATTTTTCCTTATGGATAACCAGTTTTCCTAGCATCATTTATTAAGGTTTCTCATTTCCCCACCTCCACCAATATAAGCAAATTAACATACATGTAACACTATTTCTGGATTCTCTTTTCTGTTCTATTGTATTTGTCTATCATTGAGCTGATTCTCACTTTTATTGCAGCTTTATGATGAATCTTTTTCTCTGGTTGAGTAAGGCCTCCCTTTCTTATGAGTGTTGGCTCCTCTTGGCTTTTGGTCTGTTATATAGATTTTAGAATCAGCAGATTCAACAATAAGAAATTGTTGAATTTCTTTTAAAAACTTCTTGGGCTTTTGATGAAATTGCGTTCAAGGGCTTCCCTGGTGGCGCAGTGGTTGAGAGTCTGCCTGCCGATGCAGGGGACATGGGTTCGTGCCCCGGTCCGGGAAGATCCCACATGCTGCGGAGCGGCTGGGCCCGTGAGCCATGGCCACTGAGCCTGCGCTTCCGGAGCCTGTGCTCCGCAACGGGAGAGGCCACAACAGTGAGAGGCCAGCGTAACGCAAAAAAAAAAAAAAAAAAATTGCGTTCAAACTATAGGTCAACTTAGGGATAATTTATATGTGTTCATGATATTTAGTCTTCTAATCCGAGATCGTTGTATATCATTGACCTCAAAGATCATTTATTTAGTTCTTTTATGACTTTAAATCAAGTTCTATAATTTCCTTCTACAAATGATTTTCACATCATTTGTTATTTGTATTTTTAGGTAAAATGCATATTTTATATTACTGTTGTTAATATACAGAGCATTTTCTCATTGTTTCTATTGTATAGAAATACAATTAATTATATATCAATCTTTTATCTAATTATATTTCAAAACTCATAAGTACTAACATTTTGTCTGTAGACTGCTTTTGGTTTTCACTGTAGACAATTATATAATAATTCTTGAATAATAAGATTTTGTGTCTTCTGTGCCAATCCTTATACATTGGACATTTTATTCTTACTTGCTCAGATCATTAAGACCTTCAGTATAATGCTTAATAGAATATATTGACTAGTGAGCACCCTTACTTTACTTTATATATATATATATATATATATATATATATATATATATATATATATATTTATTTATTTATTTTTGCGGTATGCAGGCCTCTCACTGTTGTGGCCTCTCCTGTCGCGGAGCACAGGCTCCAGATGCGCAGGCTCAGCGGTCATGGCTCACGGGCCCAGCCGCCCCGCGGCATGTGGGATCTTCCCGGACCGGGGCATGAACCCATGTCCCCGGCATTGGCAGGCGGACTCTCAACCAATGCGCCACCAGGGAAGCCCCTTACTTTTTATTTTTAAAAGACTGTTCCAGTATTTGAATATCCAGTGGATCATGGCTGTAGATTTTTTAGTGGTCACCTTTAATCAAGTTAAGAGATATTCAGTCTTCTACGAGTTTGCTGGAAACACTTATTATAAATTGAATTTTAAGTACTTGTCTGCACCCTTAATGTGATCACTTGATTTTCCTCTTTTAATGCTAATATGGTAAATACCCTAATAAATTTTTTAATGCAGTATTAGTCTTGCATCCCTGTGATATATCCAACTTGATCATTATATGGTTTCATTTTTAAAACACTGCTGAATGTAATTTGCTGTTACTGTTTAAGACTTTTGTACCTATATCCAGTCCTTATCCTACTTAACCTATCAACTGCATTTGATGCCCTTGGTCACTCTGGGTTTCTTCCTTTATGTCTGATCACTCCTCAGTCAGCATTGTTAGCTCCTCCTTAGTTTCCTAACTCACAGCGTGTGTTGACCCCCAAACTCAATCCTTGGACCTCTTCCCTTTTCTGTCTACACTCACCCTCTTCGTGATCTCATCTAGTCTCATGGCTTTAAAAACCATCCATCTACTGATGACTGTCAAGTGTTTAGCTCTAGCCTGTACCACTCCTCTGAACTCCAGACTCGTGTCTAACTGCCTATATGATATCTCTCCTGGATGTCTACTTGACGTCTAAAGGTTGATGTGTCTAAATCTGAGCTTCTATCCCTCCCACTGCTCTCCCCTTTAGGAAGTGGCAAGTCCATCCTTCCAGGTGTTCAGACCAAACACCTTGGCATCTTGCTTGACTCTAATACTCTGCATCCAATCTGTCAGCACATCCCCTAGGCTTTCCCTCAAAATGAATCCAGAAACTAGCCATTTCTCACCATTTTTATAACTACCACCAAGATCGAAGCCACTGTGATTTCTCACTTAGTTATTATAGTAACCTCCTAAGTTGTTTTGTCCCTTCAGCCTATTCACAAGATAATAGAGTGTTATTATTAACATACAGATCCGATCAAATCCTCTTCCAATATTGCCCTTTCTCACTCATAGTAAAATGGAACATTTCTTACAATAGCTATGAAGCCCTACCCTGCCTGACATCCCTTATCTCTCTGGCCTGATCTCCTACTCCTCTCCCTCAGGTTTATTCTGCTCTAGGCTCCAGCCACACTGGTCCATCTTATTGGAACAATATAGGTAGACGTCAGCTTCAGGCCTTTTTCACTTCCTGTCCCATCTGCCTGGAATGTTTTCCCTTCAGAGACCACATTGTTCCCTCCATCACCTCCTGGTCTTTACTCAAATGTTTCTTTCTCAGTGAGGTTTGCCATGGCCCACCTCCCTAAGATTGATACTCTAATCCCCCTCTACTCTCTTGCCTCATTTGCAGTTTTATTTTTTTCTCCTTACTACTTATCATTCTCTAATATACTATATACTTTATTTACTTACTTAACGTCTGTCTTCTTTCAGGAGAATATAAGCTCCATGACGTGGTGGTCTCTGTTAACGTTTGTGAATATTCCACGTGTGTCTGAAAATCAAGTGTTAGGCACAGCATTCTTCGCATATTCATTATTGAAGCTTGGGAATAGTAATATGCAAATCTTTATGCTTGCTGATTTTTGTTCTGCTTGATCTGTGAATCACTAAGAAAGGATTTAATACCTCCCGCAGAGCGGTAGGTTTGCCATTTTCCCTCATAGTTGTTTCAGTTTTGTTCTACATATTTCAAGATGTCTGGGGGCAATACAAATTTAGAATTATTACATCACCCAGGAAAACCAAACCTTTTCTCACTGTGGTAGGAACTCTTTTAACTCGGGTCTCATATATGTATAAAACCTATTTTGACTGGAATTATACAGATATACTAAATACCAGATATCTTTGGTTAATGTTTGCTGAGTATGTTTATTTCAACTCTTTATCCTCGACATTTCTCTGTCTTTCTGTGTGAGGCTTGCTTCATCTAAAGGGCATATATTGCTTGATTTCTTTGCAATCAAGTCTGACAGCTCATGCCATTTCCCCAGAGAGCTCAGTCCATCCTCATTTACTGTAATTTCTGAAATATTTTGATTTATTTTTATCAGCTTATTTTTAAGCTTTCCATCTGTCCCACTCTTCCTGTCTCGGATTTTCCTCCTCTCTTGGTTTCTTCTGAATTAATTGAGCTCCACTGCCCCAATTCCATTATCTACCCTCTTTAAAACTATTTGGAAGACATATATTCTACTTCGGTTTTTCATTTTTAAAAATTTAACATCCACACTTCATATACTTAAGTCTAAATTGAATGGAGTTTTACTCTCTTTCAAAACTATAAAGCCTAGAAAAATTTTCTATTTATCATAAGATGTATGAATAGGAAGGATCCATGGACTGTGTGATAGATACAAAGGGATGAGAAGTCCCCCTCAGCTCTCTGGCTCACTTACTTGCTCTCCTATATTTTTCTGTAGAGAATTTATTATCCTCTGACTTTATCTGTTTGTTTATTGCCTGCTTTTCTATACTAACATGCAAATTTCATGGAGACAAGAATTTTTCACTGTTTTATTCACTCTTACCTACCTAGTGGGTCAGATAGTTCCTGCTTATAGTAAGTGCTCACCAAATATTGTTGAATGAACAAATGCTACAATTGCAAACAGACACTCCAAACTTACATGATATGATTGCTTAGCTTTTTAATGTTCTTATTCATTTTTAACCTCACTATTTTTATTATTTTAAAAATAATATTTATTTCAGTATTTTAAATTATTTTTCTTATTTTGTAGAAGAATTATTTGTTTAGTTTAATCTACATGCCTAGCATTTTATTTACCCACTGTTTGTCCTTAGGGTCACCTTTCTTTTGTCTTCAGTAGCATCCTTTATAAGCTTTAGTGTAGGTCTGTAGGTTGCAAACTCTTTCATTTACTATTTATAGGAGTAGTTTTATTTCATTCTTGTTATTAAAAGATAATTTTTAATGGGATACAAATGTAGGTTTGAGATGGGACACAAATGACAGTTCTGTCACAATATGAAAATATTGGAAGATACTCTTCTTCAACTTTCTGGCTTTTATTTTCCCCATCAAAAAGTTAGGTGTGGGCTTCCCTGGTGGCACAGTGGTTGAGAGTCCGCCTGCCGATGCAGGGGACACGGGTTCGTGCCCCGGTCCGGGTAGATCCCACATGCCGCGGGGCGGCTGGGCCCGTGAGCCATGACCGCTGAGCCTGCGCGTCCGGAGCCTGTGCTCTGCAACGGGAGAGGCCACAACAGCGAGAGGCCCGCATACCGAAAAAAAAAAAAAAAAAAAAGTTAGGTGTCAATCTAAATATTGCTCTTGGTATGTAGTCTATCTGTTCTCTGTAGTCTGTAGTTACACTTAAGAACTTTTCGTTACCTTTAGTGTAATTTGATTGCACTCTACCTAAAAATGGATTTTTTAGTATTATTCTTCTTGGGGTTGAATGACTTCCTGGATTTGAGGGTTCATGTCTTTCCCAGAGTTTGGGAAATTCTGGACACTATCTCTCTTTTTCTTTTTTCTTTAAAGATTTATTTATTATTATTAATTTTTAAAATTTTTGAACATTTATTATGTGCTAGGTATGGTTCATAGCATTTTGAACACATTAACTCTTTTTTTTTAACATCTTTATTGGAGTATAATTGCTTTACAATGGTGTGTTAGTTTCTGCTTTATAACAAAGTGAATCAGCTATACATATACATATATCCCCATATCGCCTCCCTCTTGCATCTCTCTCCCACCCTCCCTATCCCACCCCTCTAGGTGATCACAAGACAGGAATAAAGATGCAGACGTAGAGAATGGACTTGAAGACACGGGGAGTGGGAAGGGTAAACTGGGATGAAGTGAGAGAGTGGCATGGACATATGTACACTACCAAATGTAAAATAGATAGCTAGTGGGAAGCAGCCACATAGCACAGGGAGATCAGCTCGATTTATTTATTATTAATTAATTTATTTATTTTTGGCTGTGTCAGGTCTTAGTTGGGGCACGTGGGATCTTCGTTGAGGCATGCAGGATCTTCTGCTGTGGCGCATGGGCTTCTCTCTAGTTGTGGCGTGGGGGTTTTCTCTTCTCTAGTTGTGGCTTGCAGACTTGGGGGGGTGGGCTCTGTAGTTTGTGGCACGCAGGCTCTATAGTTGAGGCGCGTGAGCTCAGTAGTTGTGGCGCACAGGCTTAGTTGCTCCGCAGCAAGTGGGATCTTAGTTCCCTGACCAGGGATTGAACCCACGTCCTCTGCATTGCAAGGCAGATTCTTTACCACTGGACCACCAGGGAAGTCCCTGGACACTATCTCTTCAAATATTATCCATTCCCCATTTTCTCTTTTATTTCCTTCCACCACTATACTTAGATATGTGTTGCTCCTTTCCCCATGTTCTTAACCTCTCTTTCCTGTTTTCAGTCTTTTTGTCTCTCTGTACTTCATCCTGTTCGGTTTCATCATATCTACCTTCCAGTTACTTAGCCTCTCTTTAAACATGTCTCTTTCAATGTTTAACCGTTCAGTTACATTTTTTATTTCTGTGATCATATTCTTCAATTCTAAAAGTTCTATCTGAATCTTTATCAAACTAGTTTGTTCACTTTTGATAGTCTCCTGCTATTTATTCTTATTTTTATTTTGTATGTCTGATTTCTTTTATTTGTATTTCCACTCACTTTCACTGTCTGTTAGAGCGTAAGAGGCCTGTGCTGAGGTGTGTTCCTCCTAAGGGGTGTACTTTTGATTCTTCAGGCATCTAAGGGCATTACTACAGAACCAGGTCTAATTTAAATTAAAATGGTAAGGTTGTGTTTTTTTTCAATTGCAAAAAAAAGTGTAAATTCAGACCCAAACTCATGTGAATCTCAGGGGGTCGAGAGCAAAGGGCATCCTTGTTTTTTGACTCTACTGGGTAGCTTTTCTTCTGATTCACCACATATACCCCTTCCTGAGCCCTTACTTGGTGTGGGATGATCAATGATCCAGTGCTCTGTGATGCACATGTATAGGCTTAGTTAACCTTCCCCCTCATCGGCTGACGCTTTGGCCCAGATGGATTCCTGGATGTGTCTTGGGTATGTAACAGCTATAGTGCTGGTTTATCTCCCCAGACTCACATTCTCATTTTTTTCTGAAGTTAGAGGAATTCATTTACTTTGTTCTAGTTTTATTTGTTAATTTATAAAGGTCCTTTAAAAATACTTTGGCTAACATTTTTAGATTTTCTGTAACAGTGTGTTGTAGGATTTCTGTTACATTGTTGGAAACAAAACTGTGGAACAATCTTTCTTGATAGTATTTCCCAAAAACTAATTACCATCCACCGAGGCAGGGGAAGAGCAAGATAAATAGCCTTGTCCATGTGCTCTGTGATCATGAGGTCAGGGAGACCAGACTAGATTGTTGGCATCTTCCCTCAGTTCTGTGACTCTGTCTCTGCTGTACCTTGAATCACTTCTCTGTTCTCTTCTACAGATCCCGACAAATCTCAGCTCCTGTACAACGCACCCCTCTGTGGCTCAGCATGGGGTATGATGTAGCATCTGGAGTCAAACAATGACTCTTACAATTCTTGTTGATTTAAAAGCTTACTGTATTATAATGTTACAGCAGCCAATACTATGGGAGACTAACAGAGATGGCTGTTTTCTCTCCCCAGTTCAGGAGCTGTAGTATTTATTTTGTGGCAACTGACCTGTGTGTGGCTGAGTCCTTGCTTTATTCATGCAAATATAGCCTGGCAGGGAGTGTACCACAAGCCTGTAAAGGTTGTTGCAAAATCCACAATCTATTGCTCCATAATGGCTATTCTGAAGTTTATGCTTTTTATCCTCTTCCTCTGTCTTACCATTAGAAGAAGATTCTGTGAAGTTGTAGAGTTTTAGCAGAGTTTTGGATAAGCACTTCCACTGGGAACTCTGGTCATCATACCCTTTCTGTCTAGGGTCCACCTTGTTGAAGTGATTAGAATGAGGTTAATACTCACCAGAGGGCCATCGTGGTTGACGTGGCCATTTATCACAGTCACAAAAGTAGCCAATATATCAGAAAAAGTGGCCAGAGAGGCCACTCAGTGGTTCACTGAGTCACAGAGCGTCTCAGCATTGAGATGGATATTTTGGCAGTGGATCTCCTGGCTCCTGGGGACAGAAGAACAGAAGAGAGAGTGTTCTCCTATCCTGGCTTCCTTGCCTTGCTTTCATGTGTACTTGTGCATCTTCTGCCCCAGTCATCTGGTTCCAGAATGTTCCAGTGGGAAGAGATCCCAGAAGCCATCATGAGTTTCATGTTTCCCTTTTATTTAAGAAAATTCTGCTACACAGAAAATAAAAGAAACAAATATATAAGGTAGAGATAAGACTAATTATAGACAGTAGGTAAGCAAGTGGCTTGTGAGTCACAGTGAAAACTCATAAAGAGTAAGTTAGTAACCTGTGAGGCACAGTAGAACTAGCTAGAATGAATGGAACATTTGTACCAGATGAACTCCTGCAATGTGAGGTTGGTCCCTATCTGCTACACAAGTTTTGACACTCACCTTCAAAAGCTACTCTAATGTATCTTATTGTGCTTACGGAGGACTGAGTTCCTTTATAGGTTCCTCTCCTATTTTTCCTGAAGATAAGCTTCCTCACATTCACCAGGGTGGTCTACTCACTGTTTGTGCCTCCTTTGCCCCTACTTCCTCATCCCCCCATGCTGGGGTACAGCACGTGTGTTTGGAGCCTTCTAAAGCTGTGGGGTCTCATTTCTCTGGTTCCACTGTAGAGCCAACCAAATGCATCCAGCACACCTTATGACCCAATACGGCCTCCAGATGGCCGTCTGACATGTGGCCTCAGAGGTTAGAGAAACGGGTGATGGCAGCTTTTTAACTAGGGTTAACTCTCTTGCCTGCCTTACTCATATACCGTGGGGGCCATCTGAGCCAGGAAGACTACCCAGAAGTGCCAGTCTATAGTTCTTATCTTCCGATTCAAAAGACAGATTGTATACTTGCCTTTGTTTGCTCATGTTTCAGTCTTCCAAATAGAATACTGGCAGGAAGTCGCTCTTAGTAAGAAAAGGTCATTACTTCCCTTCTTCATTTGCTAGCTCCCAGATGGTTAGTTTAAAATGCACTGTCATTGCTCTTCCTTCTCTGTCTCAGCAGTAAGGAATTTGGGATATGAGTCTTTAAGGTCAGATAAATCAGAAACTGGGAGTTCCATAAAGCTGAACATGTCAGATGTTAAGGTTGTGGACGTGGGGTATACATGTCTGTTCATGCCTGCTCTGTCCAGCTCAGCAAAGAATTGTGGGCCTTTGGTGAGGGATCGGGCTGCACTCATGCTCTCTTTTCTGGGGAAAGTGCTCCCACTATATTCTGTGATCCTGGTGGGGCTTCCTGTCAGAGCACCTAGCCTCACCAGCCATTGGGATGGACATGTGATCAAGACCAGCAATTTCCCTATCTTTTCTGGTAGTATTCATAGCGCCTGGTTGAACTGGAGAGAGAAGGGAGCCCTGCCTCTGAGTTCATGAACTAGGAAAAGGATGAGCTGAGATTTGATGCTCCTGCCTTAGGGAGAATCATTGTCTGTAGCAGGAGAGAATAAAATCTGAGACAATTAGAACTGAGAGAAGATCATATCAGTGTCAACTCCTTGTTTTAGTTCTCAGTGGTACCAGAGCTGCGCTTGTCTTCTTAGCTGTACTCGTTTCTATGAGCCCATTCAGTTAAAGGGGACAATAAGCCCCTTTTGGTGTAAGCTAGTTTGTGTTCAGTTTCTTTTACGTATGTAGAGATTTCTGAGAAAACAGACATTAGTCACTGGAACTGGAGCATTACCATCATCAGGCACCAGGATTCAGAACTGGCTGATTTCAGGTAGAGTGTGGTTAGAAAGATTGCTTTCAACTGGGCTGGGGAAATGGAATTATTGTTATGTAATCTCATGGACGATGTAATTATTGTCATATAATGCTTTCTTGCCACCTCTTGAGTCATAGATCAATTGTGCATACCGAGAGAGCTTTTAAGAACTTGGAACTGAGGTACGGATGGTAGAAGGTATTGGCTTCCTCTTATAGTCATCAAGGGGTTCTGATAAGGGAAAAGTCTTATTACCAGCTGACATGACTGAAACTACAAAAGAAACAGAATTCAGTATTGGTACAATAAGTCCTTTCCATCTGCCAACAGCATCCTTCTTGGTCCTGTTCAAGTTCCACCTCCTGCACAGGTCTTCTCCAACTACTCCAGCCCACTCATTTTCAGTTCCTCATGCATTTATTGTGTGAATATTTATTTAGTGCCTTCTGAGTGCCAGAAGTTGGGCAAGGTGCCAGACGTTTCTACTGATCCTACTGTTTCCAGGACATGATTTGTTAACAGTGCAGTTTATTTATTGATTTGAAGTTGTCATTTAACACCATAACTCAGAACCCTAAATCTATGGCTGATCAACAACAGTCATGTGATTTTCCCCGGGGAGGCACCACAAAAAGCAAGAGCATATTCAGCAACATTAATTGAGGGCTCATATGCAAATTTTACATGACTTCTGCCTTTGGGGAGTTCATAGATTCCTGGGAACAGTGTTAAGTCAACACGTTGGGATCATTCTAGATTATCAAGAAACCAGCTGCTGGGTTTCCCTTTACAGGGATTATATTGTCATTCTTTCCTAAAATCAAATCAGGCCAAAAGAAACTATGATATACTCTGAACACTTGGACAAAATGCCGGCGCTACAAAATCACCTTGTGAAGAAGATGAAACTTTTTACTGTTGAATAAAGTTCCTTCAGAGGGGTTGGTATTCATATCTCCCTGCTACACATTTGCTGTTTCTCTGTGCTCTGAGAATAAGATGATGGGCCATCAACTGTCATCATCAAACGGATTTGTAAGTTTACTATTTCCTTTATTCATTCATTTGTTCATTTGTTTGTTCATCAAGTATTTTAAACGCACGCTATGTAGCAAGTTGTGTACCCGGTGAAACCAGAGGCAGCGTCAAGCTGAGAGCGAGGTAATTTGAATTACAGACCCTGCTTTGCAACTGAGTGACTGTGTGATCCTTGGCGAGTCATGAAAATGCTCTGTATCTCAAAATCTTTATCTGTGGAATGGGGATTAAAATCTGTACCTCACAATTATAAGATGATCTAGGAGCATAAATGAAATAAATATCCATGAGTCCATACTGATATAAATTAATGGTCAAATAAATAAATAAGGGGAAAGGAGCAATTCAGAGGAATTCAGAAAATACATGTGGAAGGAATTAGGAAAATAGAATCACCTTTAGATAATTGCTGCAGGCAAAATCCCCAGTAAATGCTAAAAACGGTGGATAAAACTTTAAGGAGAAACAGCCTCCAAGTATCACCCCAAAATATTTATCAAATACTGTGGTGGTTTTAACATGTCTACAAATTATTTGATATTCCTCTTCACAGGAAATGGGGCTAATTTCCCTGTCCGTGAATGTTGGCTAGACTCAGATTCACTTCTAACAGCATACTTTGAAAGGAATAAATATCACTTTGCCCTGGCAGACCCCACCTTAGCCGCATGACCAAAGTTAACATCACCAGTAACAACTATGTTGATATTGGGTACCTCATATGATGCAATGGAAAGGGCACATTGCTTCTTTGGTATTCCCCCCCACCCCTACAAAACTCATAACCGCAGCCTAATCGTGAGAAAACACTGGACAAACACAACCTGAGGGATATTCTGCCAACACCTGGCCAGTGTTCCTCAAATGTGTCACCATCATAAAAAAAAAATAAAGAAAAACCTCCAAACTGTCACAGATTGGAAATGTTTAAAGAGGCTAAATGCAACGTGGGCTCTTGGAAAGGAAATCAGCAAAAGGATTAATAGATATTAGTGGAAAGTTTTGTGAAATCTGAATTAAGTTTGTAGTTTAGTTAAGAATATTGCACCAAAATTAGTTCCTTAAAGTTCTGACAAATGTACCTTGGTTATGTAAGATGTTAACATTGGGAGAAGTGAGGTGAAGGAGATGCATGAATCCTCTGAACTATCTTTGTGACTTTTCTGAAAATCTATAATTATGTCAAAATTAAGAGTTAAAAAAAATGCTGTACCTCATGATGTTGTTTAAGGGACTCCTGCCAAAATATTTGAAAATCCCTAGAAAAGTGTAAAGTATCATACATAAAATATGACTTTTCTTTTTACTATGGGGGAATAGAAATAGTGGAGTGGGAGCGGGGGCTGCTGGCTAAACTGAGAGATGAAGGGAAATAGTTTAAGTGGCATTTTTTAAAGATCCAAAACCAGTGTCTAACTCCTGCTTATCAGAACACCAGCTTCAAGAAGGGAGAGGTTTTGTTTTGTTCAGGGCTGTATTCCAAGCCCTAGAACAGTGCGTGGCACATAGCAAGTGCTCCATAGACACTGTTGAATGAATGAATGAATGTGTGAACGAATGAATGCTGTTCTGTGTTGGTCATGAAGTGAGGCAGAGTTGGAATGTGCTGACAGCAACAAGAAGAGATGATAAACCCCCAAGTAGTGGTTAGGATGTGGGAGAATAATCTGAATCCTTGTCTGTTTGGTGAGGGGTCGGGGGTGAGGGGTGTGGTCAAGGTCAGAGCAAAATGAGGGTTATCAAAAGTAGAGGGAGGGCTTCCCTGGTGGCGCAGTGGTTGAGAGTCCACCTGCCGCTGCAGGGGCCACGGGTTCGTGCCCCGGTCCGGGAGGATCTCACATGCCGCGGAGCGGCTGGGCCCGTGAGCCATGGCCGCTGAGCCTGCGCGTCCGGAGCCTGTGCTCCGCAATGGGAGAGGCCACCACAGTGAGAGGCACGCGTACCGGGAAAAAAAAAAAAAAAAGCGCCCAGGAAAGCAAGAACAGCCAAGGCGCAGAACCTGAGGTGAGTGACGAGTGTTTCAAGCAGCTCTCCGAGTCCTTAATCTTTTTCACAAATCTAGGACTGCTCCTGACCAAGGTCTCTGTTCCTCTGAATCAGTCAGCCCACTGACCGGGGGCAGGTCTTGTTACAACTAGACAGGGGTATGTATGCCCAGGTATACGACACCCTTAATCCCAGAACAGTGAGGACTATGGATTTCTGCCCCTACATTTGGGTTCCAGCTTCTGAATAGAAGCATCTTCCAAACCCATTTGGGGAGAGGTAGAGAGAACACATTTCCCCTGCCTTGGTGGAGTTATCTAGATTGTACAGCCCCCCACGCCCTTCAGAGTTGGGATGTGCAGTCTAGCATAGCTAAACACGCTGCAGACCTAGGCTGGCAATGTTTTTAATTCTGGGGAACTTGTTCTTTTTTTAAACGTCTTTATTGGACTATAATTGCTTTACAGTGGTGCTTTAGTTTCTGCTGTATAACAAAGTGTAATTCTAGGGAACTTTTAAACTGTGTTTTCTAGTTAATGACTGTTTCCTAGGTCTGGGGGTTCATCCCGCAGGCTGACCATTTGTTAGGCCTCCACCAGCACCCGTGTTTCCTGAAGGAAGCCCTGTCCCCCACAGAGCCCATAATGAGCCCTAAGGAGTGCTGGGCCAGTTAGCTGAGGCCACACCGAGTGCAGATCTGCCAGCATCTCTTCCTCCACTTATGTAACACAGAAAAATTAGCTCTTTCCTCCCCTTCTTCAGATTGATTTAATTTTTTCCTAAATTTCCAGGGCTGAGCCCCATAATGTGGGCTAAGGCCGGCTTCCAGGCTTATGACCATCATTACTGTCGACTTGCAGTTTCCAGCAGAAAGTTAGTTTTTCCCAGAGTTGGTAGCTCAGCTGTTTCATATCATAATGGGGAGGAAAAGTGGCCGGCGGGCTGTCAGACCTGATGCAAATGATATTTTATAAAAAGTGGTTTAAATTGGCTGAAGCTGTTTTTAGACTGATCGCTTAAAAAAGTATGTAGGGCATCTTTCTGACTTGCAGAAACACAGCTCCCAAGAATTAGATGTTTCATCATACACTTTGGGAGAGGTTTGTAGGTGGGCACAAGCTCATCAAAAGTAGACGAGGATTTGTTAATGTGGAAATATGTAAATTGGGTTCAGGCTGCCCTCAATTAATTGGAAGGGACTCGTGAGCTAAGTGGGGAAAAAGGGAAAGAGATATTGGAAGAATATGCTTGCATGCCCTGGAGAGTAAATCTTTGCTCTTGGTTTCCTCTGGGGCTATTTGAAGAGTTGCAGGAATTCTGCCCGAAGACACCAGAGGCAGGGCTCCTTGGCTCCTAGGGATAACAATTACAGGTTTCCCTTGCTACCTGAAAGTAGAACGTTCCTATGCAACCTTTCTAAACTGAAATGGCGTAAAGCAAAGAAATGATTACCTCAGGACACATCTTGCTAACAGATGCACAGAACAGATTGAGATAGAGCACAGATGCTCACAAGACATAGTTCAAAGCCGTGGCGGCTTGATGTTGAGTCTAGTTCCCGGGAAAGGAGCTCAGCGGTGCTGTATTCTTGCCGCTCAGGGTGCCGATGCCTCTATCCTGGTTCAGCTCTCAGCAAAACAAATAGTGAATGCTATTTATTTTCACTTTTTGCCTTTTCATGAAAGTGAAAATCCTCTTTGGATTTTAGCAAAAACAGGTACTAATGGAGGTCTTTCGTACAAGTGAAATGGTGTAAATCAAACTTTTGAAAAGCCGGGGCTTGTCTCTCATGTTCAGCAGCAACAGAAGAGGCAAGTAGTGTTTGATAAAGGGATTTCAGGGGGAGCAGCTAACAGCTGGAGGAAGTTAACTTTCTGAGTTCTGGGAAGATTACAGTCATCCCTTGGTACCTGCCAGGGATTGGTTCCAGGGCCCACCATGGATACTAAAATTTGTGGATGTTCAGGTTCCACGGTGGGTTTTCCTTATCTGCGGGTTCCTCATCCACTGATTCAACCAACTGCAGATCGTGTACTAGGTGTGCCATCTGTGGCTGGTTGAATGTGTTGATAGGGAGCCAGCGGATGTGGAACGGTGGGACGTGAGGATACAGAGGGCCGACTGTATAGTTTTTGAAAAAGATCCATGTAAAGTGGACCCGAACAGTTCAAACCCATGTTGTTCAAGGGTCACCTGTGGTTTCCACTGAGGAACTTTGAAGTCTGTGGTTTATATTGGTATCTGGGCTACCAAATGCCCTTTTTTTCTTTCTTTCTACTCAAATCCTACTCAGTCATTTTCTGAATTCAGGGCCAGCCTAGACACAGCAAGTATGCTCGCCTCTCTAGAGCCAACCCAGGAAATGTGTCTCTTCTCCCTTGTTAAGTCTATGGAATTAGGCTGTTGGAAGCTTATCTCCAGGATAGTCTAGATGAGACACACAGTATCGAACATACCTGATCCATTTATCTCAACACAGAGATGCTGGAAATTTGTGTGAAAATGATGAATATGAGAACAGCTATAAAATCTCCCTCCTCCTGCTAGCTATCAAAAATTCTAAGTGAGCTTATTCAGTATTTCTCTGCTTCCTCCGTGGATTCATCCTAGGACTTAGGGGATAATGAGTTGGGGGTGGGGGTGGGAAGGACCAGAGGGAGATTACAAGGAGGTTTTGGGGGGTGGCTTTAGGTGGTTTGGAGGAGAGACCCAAGAGCAGGTGAAATTCACACACTGAAGAAGGAAAGAGACTTTAACAAGCGTTGCTGTTCATTAAAGTCCTTTTCATGGTGTTTGTTGGGTGTTAGAGAAAAAATAAGGTTTGGAGCTGAATTATGTTCATATTGTTTCGATTGCATGGACCATGTTTTTTGACTATGATACCATTCTGGTGTCAAATCATGTGGATCACAGCATCATAAGCATTATATTTGGTTCGTGCAGTTGGCCAGTCCACATATACAGCTGGGTCTTTACTCTCTGCCTTCTATGAGATAAGCATAAGTTGTGGTGTGAGCCCTGGAGGAATCTACTTGGGAAGACAAAAGACTGGAAACATATGTAGAGATGCTGGTCGTTCACAATGGTGATAACCGTGAGGAGAGAGGCTAAATCACACAAGGACTTCAATAGCTCCTGTTTCCTGCTGGAGCTGATCTCACCTTTGTTTGGCTTTGCAGTGTATCTAAATGCTGACCTTGGTCTTTCTGCCCTTTCTTCATGTTATAGTTCAGTGCTCTTGTTTGCTTCCTTCAGGTCATTCTTCTCTTTACCTTGTGTATCTCCCTCAATTCTGACTCCCTGCCTTGGTTCCAGCTGTCACCCTCACTTGGGGACATCCTTTCTTCTTTTTCTCATCTGTTCGCATCCTAACCATGCTTCAGGAGGTGATGCGAGGTTTTAATGATCTGTGAAACTTTTGGTTCCCAAGTTCACCAGAATCTTTCTGTGTTCATTGTACTCCATTTTTAAGTATTAATTATTTTATGCAGCTTAGTCATAAGATTGAGAAAATTAGAATCAAAATATCAGAGAGTTGGAAGGACGCTTACAGACCGTGGGTGACCACCTCCATTCATTTTTTCAGATGATACAGCTGAGGTTCAGTGACATATTGTTACTGACTTTAGAACATCCACTGGGAATATATGTTAATGTTTACAAGCTGAAAATTGCTATAGAAATAGTTGTTATTCTTGTAGTGGCAGAGTCATGTCTAGGAGCCAAGTTCTCTGACCCCTTCCTCTATCCATTATATGAAGCTGCCTCCACCAAGTTGGTATCATCCTCTAGAAGCCCTGTCTGCCCAGTTTGAGGTGAGAGATCAAAGTTTGGAGGGAAGCGTCATGTGGCAGCTGTCATGTACCAACTGCAATTTTACAAATACCCTGAGAGAGAATGTATCATACTTATTCTTACAGATGAGGACACTAAGCCTCGGAGAGGTTAAAATATTTGCCCAAGATCACACAGAAAGCAATAAAGGCAGTATTCAAATGTAGATCTGCCTAACTCAGAAGCTTGTGTGTCTCCTTTCTCGTTCCTCTATATCACGCTCCTTGATGCAGAAATAGATTCCTTTTTCTTTCATTTCCCTCAGCGTTTATCCCATCTTTGGCCACAGTATACAGTCAATCACAACGTTCCGCTTCATTGATGGCTGAGTCCTCCACAGGAAGTCTCTGTGAACCTTGTCTTTTTCAATGAACAATTTCCAAGGATGCATCTCACAAACCTTATTTTCGAATGGCTCACAATCATTAAAAAAAATCCTAGGTTAAAAAGAATTTCATATATGCTTTGGCTCTCTAGAGAAAGATGTGAGAAATTTGGCCGGTGCTTTGAACTCTTCAGTTAAAAGTCACTCTCGGAATATAAAGGACAGTTCATCTCATTTTTCAGTGGGTGAATTCTGCATGATAATTGACAAGCACAAAAATGGGGTCAGGGTCTGTCATAGCCCAAACTGTTGTGGAGAGTTGCTCTCCGCTCCAACACAAGATTGTACAATGTTGGGCTTCCCTGGTGGCTCAGTGGTAGAGAGTCCGCCTGCCGATGCAGGGGACATGGGTTCGTGCCCTGGTCCGGGAAGATCCTGCATGCTGCGGAGCGGCTGGGCCCGTGAGCCATGGCCGCTGAGCCCGCGCGTCCGGAGCCTGTGCTCCGCAACGGGAAAGGCCTGCGTACCGCAAAAAAAAAAAAAAAGATTGTACATGCTGATAACAACTCTTCTGGACAATGCATAGATGCAATGACTTGAATACCTACAGTGGGCTCTGGTTAACTCAAGAGGTTCTCTTTTTTCCAGTGTCAGTAGTTTTCTCTTTGTCTCTCTCAGAAGTTTCTCTTACTGAGCCTGGCCATTTTTTCGTTAGGCCTGCTCAGTTGTCTTCATTAGATGAGATGCTCCACATGACACATTATGCTGAGGTAGCCCTAAAAAAGTATTAATGCCACTGTTCTAGGGTAAATTTATTCTTTAAGAGTGCTGTTAGAGGCATAATGTCTTTAATTCCAAAGAGCGAGTATAATTTAGGGTTCTTGGAGGTATGGAAGGCTGGTGAGAAGGTTGTTTTGGCTGAGTATCTATAGATATTAGATGGGGAAAAGGAAGGAATATATTTTTATACCTTTCAGACTACCTGTGTATCCATTAAGTACCATGCATCGAAAATGCACCCTAATTTGTAATGAGACAGTAGTGGCTATGAGATGAAGAGGAAAAGGTCTAAATTAGGGGACGTCCACCATGAGACCAGACTTATTCTGCGTTATGACCTTCTCTCTTCTGTCCTAGTTGCAGACCGTACTCTTTGTGGCTATGGCTACATATGTGACTGCCATTTGCCTCATTAGGCATCACTGCCGTTGATGTAGCCAAGCACCCATCTGGCCTTCACTCAGCATCCCTTTGTTTTCTTTTATTCTTTTCCTGGCAGCTACTGGTGAGTGATTTGCTCTCAAATGGTAATCTACACACTCAGAAATGACCCTCAGGCATACACTATACAGAACAAGGTAGCCTTCATCCAATTTTGCCTGTCACTACCTATCTCTTTCATCTAATGATGTGAGAGTCTATTTGCCAAACATCTGCAGTTTGGACTGTGGTTTTGAATGATGTCACTGGCAGATGGGTTTATTCAGCCTCTGGGGATGGCATCTCCTGATGGCCCTCCTAATGCCCCATTGTTTATTCTTTTCACTGCGAAAGTGCTCTCTTATTCATCTGAACTGTCAATTTTCCCAATACCTGTCTTTTAAATAGTAACCATTGTCTCTCTGTGTCCCTTGAGGATAGAAAGGCTAAACAGCAAGTTTTCTGCTTCTATAGCATGCAGCTGCTGAGAGAGGAGTTCTCGACTAGACCGCATCTCCATCTAAAGTGGTCTTATCCAACCTTGGCTAATTAAAGACAAAGGGATGATCTGATGGCCGATACATTCTCCTCCCGAAGGTTGGAAGGTTCATCTGCTTGACATCTGTCACAAACTACTCATTCATGACTGCTGTGTTCTCTGTAACGTCTTGGGTGCTGAGGGGCTCTGGAGCAGTTTACGAGATATTCTTGCCCTTAAGGAATTACGGTCTAATCCACCCATTCAGGAATCTGTGTGGATTATCCATTATGCACAACACATTGTGCCAGGGTATGAAATGAAAATGTGGGCCGTGTCCTTGAGTGATCACAATACAGTAAGATTAGTTATGTTCAAAACACAAGGCAATGTCTTATGAGATAAATGGCATAGGGTATGTTATAACTGTTCAGAGGCAAGGAATACCTAGCTACTTTGCAGGCATGCCACGTTTTTAATGCACAATGCCAGACTCATTTGCTTTTCTGTTTCTTTTCCTACCCTCAGTTTTGCTCTTTTGTCTTCTTCAAATAGTGTCATTCTAGCCAACAGAACTAAAATATCAATCTTTTCCTCCCCTCTCTTCTACCTCCCCTTTCTCAACCAGATGTTGTCAATTTTATATGGTAAATGTTTCACAACACATGCCTTCTCTTCATTAGCCCTGCCCTCTTCTCCAAGTGCACTCTCTTTTCATCTGTAATTTCTTGCAATAATTATTTCTTGCAATAATTTCTAAGTGATTGATCGGTGTACAGCTGCTTCTTCATCTAATTCATCCTCTACACTGCTGTCAGAGTTACAATTCTGATCTTATTTGACTATTTTATTTAGGTGTTCATAAGAGAAATGTTCAACTATGAAAACATGGCATATGAGAACCTGCACCAGGGGTTAGCAAACTTTCTTCCTATAAAAAGTCAGTAAATATTTTAGGCTTTGTGGACAATATAGTCTTTGTCACAACTATTCAACTTTGCACTGTAGTGCAAAAGCAGACTTAGATAATAAATAAACAAATGGACATTGCTGTGTACCAATAAAACCTTACTTATGGACACTGATATTTGAGTTTCATATAATTTACAGGTAATAGTATCCTTCATGAGAAGGATACACAAAGTAGAGTCCTTCATAAGAAGGATACATTAAGTAGTATCCTTCTTTTGATTCTTTTCAACAAGGTAAAAATGCGAAAACCATTCTTAGTGCCTGGGCCACACACACACACAAAAAAAATGGCAGGCCAGATTTGGTCCATTGGTGAAACCCTGGCCTACAGGGTCTGATCCTTCCTTACCTCACTGACACCTCATTACCTCCATTCCTTCACCTTCTCTCCAATCCTTTGTTTCTGCCACAACAGACTACTCACCTATTTCTGTGCATGTCATATACTTTCATACTTCTATACCTGTGATTCTTAACCCTGACTACCACTTGGCAAGAAGACTCAATACTGGATCCTAGGGAATCTTCTCATCTCCTTGAAACCAGCCCAAGGACTTTTGTACTTAGTCTTCCAGAAAGCCATTCTCCCGTGACTATCCATTGTCATCTCCCAAATTATCAGAAGTAGTAAAGAACTGAGCTTTTCCCTGGTTTGCGAGGTAACAAATCAGTCGGCCGCAATGTCATGGATGCCGGCTTGTTACCTCATCTTGAAGTAGAAGATGTCTTGGGATTTTTGGTTTTCTAATGATCTGTCTGGTTTTGTGGGGGCATTTGAGGAGCTTCAACAACTATGAATGACACTGTTGTAGCCGTCTTCCAGAGTCCTGCCATTTCTTTCTCTCACTGTTCTAATCTTACCTAATATGATCATCCATTATTTTTCATTGTCTGCAATTTACACTCAGCCTCAAGACCTTGTTTGGAACATATCTTTCTTTTTGTTGTTCCCTCTTCTAGTTTCTAACCTAGATACCTTTCCCAGAATATGGACATTTTATATAGTGCTATAACATAATTGACAAGGTCTTAATTCACAAAACTCAACACCTTGTGTTACTATTCATTTTGTACTTCAACTTTCTTTTTTAAAGAACAAAGTAATGCCATTTGCAGCAACATGGATGTAACTAGAGATTATCATACTAAGTGAAGTAAGTCAGAAAGACAAATACCATGTGATGTCACTTATATGTAGAATATGTATTATACGTAGAATCTAAAATATGGCACAAATGAACATATCTACAAAACAGAAACATACTCAGAGACATAGAGAACAAGCTTGGTTGCCAAGGGGAAGGTGGGGAGAAAATGGGCTGGACTGGGAGTTTGGGGTTGGTGGATGCAAACTATTACATTTAGAATGGATAAGCAGCAAGGTCCTACTGTATCTCACAGGTCCTACTGTATCCCAATCTCCTGGGATAAACCATAATGGAAAAGAATATTTAAAAAGAATGTGTGTGTGTGTAAAGCTGAGTCCCTTTGCTGCACAACAGAGATCGCCACAACATTGTACGTCATCTATACTTCAATACAAAAACAACATAAACTTTCTTTTTTTTAAGATATGAATTAAGTAATCTTCTATAATGTGTTTTACTGCCTTTCAATGCAGGCTAAAAAATAGTCTTAATAGCAATGACAGAAAAAAAAAATGCCAAGTTATAGTTAATGGTGTATATTAGTGTCTTTAGCTCTTTGTAAAGTTAATGAATGACCAAATCACCTTTGAAAGACAGTTGATACTGAGAAATGTCATGGGTTTCTGGCTTCTCATCCAGCTATTGAAACCCATCTTATACACAGAGTCATGTAGATTCTGTCACGCCTCATTGATGTCTTGATGAAAGTACTTAATATTTATATCATAAAGGTCCCCTTTTCAAACACAAACTGCTACAATATACTGTTTTTTAATGTTGTAAAATTTCTGAAAATATGCTGTATCCAGTGGATCAGCTTACCCATTCTGAGTCAGATGAGACTTTACTAGAAGCATGACCTGTTTGAATACCACATCAGTTCTCTTTGCTGCCATAGAATTTACCACAGACTTAGTAGTTGGTAAATTCCTTGGTCAGAAGTCTGGATGGGCATGACCAGGTCCTCTGCTGAGCTTCAACAAGACCAAACTCAAAGCAGGAGGCTGCCTGCATCCTTCTTCATGTTTTCCAAGTGGCCCTACACATGGCAGGTTGAGTCCCTCTCCTGATTCTAATGTCTCCGACTTCCCCTCAGACCACTTCTCTCTTGCATCCAGCCAGAGGCAGCTCTCTGCTTCTAAGGGCTCATATGATTAGACTTGGCCACCTTGATAATCCAGAAAAATCTCTTTACTTTAAGATTAGTAATCTTTTTTGGGTTTTTTAAATTTTCTTTTTTAATACATTTATTTATTTTTGGCTGTTTTGGGTCTTCGTTGCTGCACATGGGCTTTCTCTAGTTGCGGCGAGCGGGAGCTACTCTTCCTTGCGGTGTGCGGGCTTCTCATTGTGGCGGCTTCTCTCGTTGTGGAGCACGGACTCTAGGCGTGCGGGCTTCAGTAGTTGTGGCACATGAGTTCAGTAGTTGTGGCTCGTGGGTTCTAGAGCGCAGGCTCAGTAGCTGTGGCGCACAGGCTCCGCGGCATGTGGGATCTTCCCGGACCAGGGCTCGAACCTGTATCCCCTGCATTGGCAGGCAGATTCGTAACCACTGCTCCACCAGGGAAGTCCTAGTAATCTTTTTTTATCTTTTTATTTTATATTGGAGTATAGTTGATTAAGACTGTTGTGTTAATTTTAGGTGTACAGCAAAGTGATTCAGTTATACATAGACATGTAGCTATTCTTTTTCAAATTCTTTTCCCATTTAGGTTGTTACATAATATTGAGCAGAGTTCCCTGTGCTATACAGTAGGTCCTTGTTGGTTATGCATTTTAAATATAGCAGTGTGTACGTGTCAGTCCCAACCTCTCTAACTATCCCTCCTCCCTCCCCTTCCCTGCTGGTAACCATAAATTCATTCTCTAAGTCTGTGAGTCTGTTTCTTAATTACATTTGCAAAGTTTCCCTTTCCATGTAGTACACATATTCGCAGATTCCAGGGATTAAGACATGGACATCTTTTGAGTACCCTTCTGCTAACTACAAATATTATTATTTTTATTCCTTGGTAGCTGGAAAACATACTAGGTTAACGAGGGTAATCAAAAAATAACATGAAAATTTATTTATTTATCATGGAGCAGGGATTTCCATGTTACCTCCTTCATTATCTCTCCATTTCATGCTTCTGTCCTGATACAGAAAAGATAGTTAATAGTTGTAACATTAGGTACCAAGGGTAAGTTTATAGAAACCTTTAGTGGGCCAACGTTAATCTCAAAGGCCAGAGACAACCCTAGAAATATAATTTTCTTTCAAAACCTCTTCCATCTCTGTTATTATGAGGATGGTATAAGAGAATCCTCAGGCAATTGACAAATTCACTTCTAACTTAAGCTAACTTAAGGAATAATAATAATAATAGCTGACATTTATTCTGCCATTAATATTCACTAGGCTATTTGATTAACTCTTCACATACCCTATCATAGTTGACATTCATAACAATTCTGTGAGGTAGAAATGATTTCTCTGGTATACAGACAAAGAGGCATTAAAGTTCAGTGACATGCCCAAGGCTTAAAAGTGGTAGAGCCAACATTTTAAAAGCCAGATGCAAAGCCTGTGCTGTTTAGAAAAAATAAGTGCTGGTTTTATTAAAGTTATACATGGAAACATTTTAAAGAGTTATGATACAAGGTTTGTTACCAAAAATAGCAGTCTTCTGCCCTCATCATTCCCTTTTTCATCTCCCAAAGACAACTGTTTCCAATCATTTTATCTGTTGGGTTGCCTCCATGGCTCTATATAACATGCTTACACTAGTATTTCTTGAGTTTTCAGTTTTAGTACTTGTCTTTTGACACTTTCCCTTGGAAAATGAGAATTTAAGTCTCTCATGTGCCTTACCTAACTTCTTTTTTAAAAACCTCCCATTTTCCCTGTTGTCATTTTGCACACCTCCTGAATTTTTTAATGCATGCTATCGTAGTTTTAATTTCCAGGAGATTTTTTTTTTATCCAAATGTTGTTTTTGCACAGCATATTGTTATTATTTCTATGAGGTTATTAATGATCTATTTGTATTTTATTATTTTGTTCTTTTTCTCCCAAGTTTCTTTCTCTATTTGTTTTGGTTTCTGCTCTTCAAGTAGTTCTTTCTTAGTTCTCTGCTGATTCTAGGCTCCCTGCTTTTATTTAAGATAATGGAAGGGCTGTTTGCATAGACTAGTTAATTGTGGGCTTCATTACATGGTGTTATAGTGGGGAATCATCAGTGTTGTATAGACACTTCCTCTAGGCCTGGTTAGATTTCCAAGAGTGACAGCACTCTGAGGTGTTGGTAAGGAAAGAGAGCTGCTGGTGGTAGGGATGCGGAATGGGTATCTCAAGATTCTATCTGCAGGCTTTCACATCTTCTCCCCTTTCTTGGTATCGCATCCCTATTCTTACCAGCGCTTTCTGTCCTCTAGATTGAAGACCCCCTGTTTTCTTCTCAGGAGAATACATCTCTAATCTTCTGATGGAATAGAAATGTTCAGTTAATCAGACAGAGGATCTTAGGGTCCAACTGCTCTGTAAACAGACTTTGATTCTCCCATTTGGAGTCCCATTTTTACCCCCACTTCCAGAGGTGATAGGTGATGCCCCTTTCTGAGCCTTTCTTGGGGTTCATAAATCAAGTTGCTTCTCAGCATTCCTTATTTCATTCAAGATGCAGCTTTCGGGGTTTGCCCTTGTGCCTCTGCTTCCCAACTTTCTCAGCGTTGTTGCTGTTGCCTCATCTCTTTTCTTTATGAGCTAAACTTCTAAAAAATTGCTTTTCTATCCTCTCAATAGGTCTTGAAAGGGAGCAGGCGTAAACCCTTGTGCTCGCTCTGCCATCTGCCGTCTGTCGCTGGCACCCGATCCAACTGCATTATGGCTCCAGGCGTGTTGTCCTTTCAGGCTCTACCCCATCGATACTGGCATTCGCTTTGGTTGTTCATTCAGATGAACAACTCAAGTTGAAGGGTACGGGCGATACAAAAGGCCCTTTCCTACTCCAGGGCCTCATAGAGTACACTGTTGTGGAGTATGGATTCTCAGAGGCAAATATCAACACCCACACTTCCTTCCCAACAATGGCCTTCAGAAGCAGCTGCAATGCTACCACTTAGTTCAGCTTAGCAAAGGATCCTACAAGGAGTGTGGAAATTGTGGTTGAGTATTCTCCAGGCTCTTTCAGAAAGAGAGCCAGAGACGAATCTTTCTAATTGTGTTCCCTCAAGAAGGAAGAAATCCAATTACCTATATAAATCTGAGCATTAAAGCAAGACGTCCAGGTTTTTCTCTTCAGCAGTAACCATGCTATTGACAAGTTACCGGGGATCCTGAAGGCAGATAGGAAATAACTGTTACAATAATAGGTGGCAGACTGTGGTTTAATTGGAAAACCCTGAGTTCCCTTGAATCTGTACTTTTTCTTGAGCGGCTCAGTTGTTTGATATCTATGCACTAAGTACTAGCTTCAGGCCAGGCAGAGTGTGAGGCTTACGGTGTTGAAACTAAAAAGAGATGTGGGGTGACACCTGCCACAGTGCTTGGAATACCTTGGTTCTTGGTACATAGTTGTTAAAGTGAAAATATGGACCTTGCTCTCAAACAATATGTTCTCTAGACAGTAGGGCAAAGGCATTTTGTAAGAGTGCATAGAAGAAACAAAACTTTAGGTAGGTCTGAAAGCTAGAGTAACAATCAGGTGAAAATTAATTACTAACCAGTCTCCCTTCACCTGCGTATCTGAAAAACTTGATCAAGTTAAGGCCAAAGTAAGTAATTGCTTGATAAAATGTTGTGCAAAATATTCAAGGCATTAAATATTGTCTGGTGTGGCTGAAGATGTCAGGGCTGCATATTTGGAATCCCAAACAATTTTGTGAATGAACAAGGGCAAGGAAACTGTTTGGATCTTAGAGCACTTATGTCTAACTTCTACACTTTTTTTCCTTCTCTTTCTCGATGAAATGAGGCTATACATGGGCATCATAGGCTCTTAAGTATTGTATATAAGGCATTTCTGAATAAACTATTTTGACTAGATTAACCAAGTTGTTCAGTCAAAAACCCATTCCTGGGCTTCCCTGGTGGCGCAGTGGTTGAGAGTCCGCCTGCCGATGCAGGGGACACGGGTTCGTGCCCCGGTCCGGGAAGATCCCACATGCCGCGGAGCGGCTGGACCCGTGAGCCATGGCCGCTGAGCCTGCGCCTCCAGAGCCTGTGCTCCACAACGGGAAAGGCCACAACAGTGAGAGCCCCGCGTACCGCAAAAAAAAACCCCAAAAAACAAACAAACCCATTCCTATTATAGGTTTGCGTGGCATTTTAAAATCGAGAATCCCTTAGTTTCATAGATGATGAAATTCATCCAGTTATCTTGTCATCATATGAATAGAATGGTAGTCTGGGGCTTAATTTGTAAAACTAATGGAAAACACTCGTGGAATTTTGTACCATGTATTCTTTTGTGGTAGTTTTAGTCTTGAAAAATATATGGCATCACTCAAAGGGAAATATTTAAACTGTTTTAATATGTGTGGCAGATACTGTTTACTGGCACATAGCCATATACCCGCCTTTCTACTGGTGGTACATTTCCTAGACCCACTTTGGGCTCAAGGGAGGTTCTGTCAGTGGGAGACCTTCATGGAGGATTAGAGGCAGGAGGGCAGTAGAAGCCATTCTGCTTCTGCTGAAACTTAGGCAGAAGAACCAGCAGTGGTAGCAGTAGGGTCATGGCTCTTGTTCAGGATTCAGTGGTACCAGCAGCAAGTGTAGCCCCTTCAGATCTTGCAAGGGCACTGGCTGCTTCTTGATCTCTGGTCAATATCACCCTCCCTCTTTTGCTGCCCCAGAACTTTCAACACCTTTCTAATTTCTTGCGTTAAATCTCTCTATAGGCTATGAAGAGTGGTTTCTCTTTCCCTCCCCGGGTACTGGCTGATAAAGAACAGAATTCCTTAAAACTACAATCAGGATTTTCCTGTGTCTTTTAGTAAAAAGCGTTCTGTAATTTCTGGATATTTACCTGATACTCTGGTTTCTCTATTCTTGCCCTTCTGAGGACATTAGTTTAGTCTTATTTGGAGGTCATAAATGTAACTACATAGATATTAATCCCATGTAATCAAATAGTCTTTAACCTTATCTTATTTTTACATGGCATAAATGTACCACACTTTACTCTTCAATTGTATGTTATATATTGAAATGTTTTTGGAAAATGTTCTTGAATTAATTATCTGTTGTAGCATAACAAATTCCCTCAAAACTTAGTGGCTTAAAACGACGCTTGTTATCCCGTGGTTTCTGTAGGTCAGGAATCTGGTGTGGCTTAGCAGAGTCATCTGTCTCAGAATCTCTCTCAAGACTACAAGGTATCGACGGGTATTTCCGCCTCGTTTGAAGGCTCAACTAGTGGACGATCTGCTTCCAGCACATGATTGTTGTTTGGATTCAGTTCCTCATGGGCTGTTGGACTGAAGGCCTAAATTCCTCATGGGTTGTTCAACCTGGAAGCTGCTCTCAGTTCCTTGCCACATGGGTTTCTCAACAGGGGAGCTCACAACATGGTATGATGGCCATCTTGGAGACATAGTCTTTTATAATCTAATCTGGGAAGGGACAGTCCACCACCCTTTCCATTTTCTATTTGAGAGAAGCAGGGCATCTCATCCAGCCCCCACACAAGGGGAGAGGGATCACACAAGCATGTGAATACTGGGAGGTGGGGGTCATTTGGAGTCATTTCTGAAGGTGCCAAGCACATTACTTTCCTAAACAAACAGTGCATTTCTTGATTTCTGTTTCAGTGTTTAGTAAAATATTGATGAGATTTGGGCTTTTACGTGGTGTAGTCAGCCTAATTATGTGGTTTCAGTGACTGTGTACATAAACTTATAAGCAGTAGAAACAGGCAGCCAAACAAATTAGCCCACCTCCCTTTCACCCTGGGGTGTACATTTATTTCTTGAGATTGCAGTTACTACATTGTTAGTTTGCACTTATATATTGTGTAAAATCACCACATGAATGAATCTCCTTAGCTACTACCAGTTTATGTTGAGAGATTTTCTTTAGTTAAGGAGAACTTTAGGATCTTCAAGTCAACCTCCACTCTGGAATCATCTTTTAATGGCCACAGAAATGAAGAACATGCCACCCGCAGACTTTCAGATAAACAGATCCCCATTTCCGGTGGAAATGGGAATGTCTGCTTTCAGTGGGATCTTTCAAAATTGCATCATGCTTGCACTTCAGTCTCTTCCCTAAACCCTGATAAAGAACAAAGTGCTCTCTTTGGATAGGGGCAGGTTTCTGCTATTAAAGACGCTCACATGGCAACTCTGTGCTCTCTCTCAGGAGTCCTGCCAGTGCTTTTATCATTTCAAATCTAAAAGGGGCTTAAAGTTGCTTCGTTAAAACCCTCTGTATGAAAAGTCAAAATCCTTCCATAAGTCAGAATGAGATACATCTATATAAAGACTCAGCAGTTACGTTACTTTCTAGGTAGAAAATGTATTGGCTGTGCTCCACCATATTGCATTGGAAGAAGAAAATTTTTATATAAATCTCAGATATCAGAGATATGAGCACACAAGTTTTAAACATACACACTGAAATATTTGGTACAAGGCTTTGCCTTGCATGAAGGCAGAGACAGCATTACCCAAGTGGTGAGATTTTAAGAGCAAGGGACAAACCAACACCTTAAACGAACTCTACTTCCAGTTTAAGTATGATGTGAGCTATTCTCTTATTTAAGAGTTACTGCTGTGGATGAATTAATTGTCCCCTTTCCAAATGCAAATGCCTGCAGAAGGAAAAAAATGTAAGTAATTTTCAGAACTCAGTACCTTCAGATAAAGTAGTCATAGTCTTTCCATAGGAGGGTTCTTGATAGATGCCAGAAGGTGGTGGGAAGAAAGCTGAGTACCTTCCCCAGGCAAGTGGATGGAGAGTGAGGGTCACAGGGCAGTTAGGCCATTGGAAGAACAGATGACAAACTAGATAAGGTGAGAAAATCTCATTAATAAGGCATTTATTTGTGTGTCAGATGTGTATCATATATACATCACATAATGCATCCTCACATCTCCCTTCATGGCTAGAAGTGGCAGAGCTGGGATTCAGATTCAGATTCAGCTCTGTCTGACACTAAAGACAGTGCTCTTTCATCACACTGTCTCAGAATTATTCTGGAATTTAAGGTGGGAAGCCCCAAAGATAGGATTGGCAACTTCCTTTCCTAAGTGTATTTATGGTGAAAGAGAAAATGTGAGAGCCATCCTATGCTAGAATTGAAATGTTTGTTACTGCCTTTAGAGAGATCACATTTGGATCAGTTTATCTTTCCCATGGAAATTGTTTGTTTGGTTATCTTAAGATTTCTATCTTGAATGCTCCAGGCCACTTGGCATAGATAGTTTAAGGGAACTGTGAGGCACCACATTTGCTCATGTGCCTCCTTTCCTTCCTGCAAATGTTGGACCAAACTACATCCTCAGAGACAGAAGCAAACGATAATTGATGGTCAGAATAATAACCCTGAAATATCAAGAAAATGTCAAATTGTGTTCAGTGGCCTATATATAATAAGACAAAAATATGCATCCTATATTTCAGAAAGATTTTTTTTTTTTTTCTGTATTGGGTCTTCGTTGCTACGCGTGGGCTTTCTCTAGCTGTGGAGAGTGGAGGCTACTCTTCATTGCGGTGCTCGGGCTTCTCATTGCAGTGGCTTCTCTTGTTGCGGAGCGCGGGCTCTAGGTGCATGGGCTTCAGTAGTTGCAGCACATGGGCTCAGTAGTTGTGGCTCACGGGCTCTAGGGTGGAGGCTTAGTAGCTGTGGTGCACGGACTTAGTTGTTCCGCGGCATGTGGGATCTTCCCGGACCAGGGCTCAAACCTGTGTCCCCTGCATTGGCAGGTGGATTCTTAACCACTGCACCACCAGGGAAGTCCCCAGAAAGATTTCTAATATGTTTATTTTTCTAAATATTGGTGCCTGAATCCATTGATGTCAACTCATTCATTGACCTGTTGCTTGATTTTAAAAAATGCCTAAGAGGTGTTTGGCATGGTTCTTGTCCTCAAGAATTTCTACTCTTGTTCATCCAACAAATATTCATTAAGTACCTACTGGATACTGGGCAGAGGTCTAGAGGCTAGAGATAGAGCAGTGAATGAACTTATATTGAACAAGAAGACAAAAAGACCTTGAAAAGTTGAGTGGGTGGCTACATGTAGTGTACAGACTCCTAAAATTTGACGATTCCACAGAGAAGGGAAGAGTACAGTATTTGGGGAGATTTGCACTTGGCCAAATAGAGGCTGATTTTAATTTCCTGAAGGGTCTAAACTTTAATTTAAAAAGATATAGCTCCTCTTAAACTTGCTGTCTGGCCCACACGTCCTTCTCCACAGGGAAACTAGCCTGCTGCCATCCACCCATCTATGCACTCATTCATTCATTTGTTCAGCGATTACCTCAGTGCCTCCTACATGCAGGACAGTGGGTTGGGTCTCGTCAATGTGTACGAACTAAAGGGCAAGCGCTGCTCCTCATGGGAAGATGCATACGTTGCAAAGTGCGAGTGAGGAAAATAGCAAAGAGTTATTTGACAGAATACATATTGAAAGGCCTCTCTTAGGAGATGACATGCATGCTTGAAATCTGATGCATGAGAAAGAGGCAGACCAGTGAAGAAGTGAAAGAAGAGAATTGCGGGCTCAGCATTCAGCTTTCACAGGGACCAACAGCGAGAGTGAGATTAGTATGTTTAAAAACGAAAACAAGACCACTTTGGCAGGTGCATTGGGAGTGAAGGTGGCAGGTTTATAGGGTTGGAGAGGTGGGCAAGAATCAGACTGTCAGTGCCTTGTAAGTCATGCTAAAGAACTTGGGTTTTATTTTAAATGAAAAGGAAGTCACTGATTGGTTTTAAGAAGAGGGTGGTCCAAATTATGTTTATAAATATCATTTTGGCTACTTTGTGGAGAATGGACTGAAGAAGGAAGAGGCTGATGGAAGACGATTAGGAGGCTTTAGTTACAGACCAGGTGAGGACATCACAAGCTTTTCACTTTGCAAAACTGGCAGGTCATAAAAATAGAGTCAGTAATTTTGCCTTTCGTTTGTCTGAAGCACTTGCTCTTCTTTGAGATATTGAATCAACTCAATAGTGACAATTGGCTTTTCTCTGGGGAATCACTGACTCAATAAATTTTCAAAGCCAGTGTCCAGTTTAACCCACAGTGGGGTCGTTTTTCCTAGATGTTCAATAGCCTCTTCTCCTATTCTCCTCCCCCTCCTCTCCCTCCCTCTTCCTCCTCTCCCTCCTTCTTCTCCTCCCCCTCCTCTTTCCATCCCCCTTCCCTCTCCCCCTCCTCCCTCCTCCTCCCCCTCCTCCACTTTGCTCCCTCCTCCTCTCCTTCTTCTTCTCCTCCTCCTTCTTCTTCTTCTTCTTCTTCTTCTTCTTCTTCTTCTTCTTCTTCTTCTTCTTCTTCTTCTTCTTCTTCTTCTTTCTTCTTCCCCCCTTATCCTTCATCTTCTTCGTCTTCTTCTTCTCCTTCTTCTCCTTCTTCTTCTCCTTCTCCTTCTCCTCCTTCTCTTTCTCCTTCTCCTTCTCCTTCTCCTCCTTCTTCTCCTTCTTCTTCTCCTTCTCCTCCTTCTCCTCCTTCTCTTTCTCCTTCTCCTTCTCCTCCTTCTTCTCCTTCTTCTTCTTCTTCTTTGTCTTCTTCTTCTCCTCCTTCTTCTCCTTCTCCTCCTTCTTCTCCTTCTTCTTCTTCTTCTTTGTCTTCTTCTTCTCCTCCTTCTTCTCCTTCTCCTCCTTCTTCTCCTTCTTCTCCTTCTTCTCCTCCTCCTCCTCTTCCTCTTCTTCTTCTTCTTCTTCCTCTTCCTCTTCCTCCTCCTCTTCTTCTTCTTCTTCTCCTTCTTCTCCTTCTTCTTCTTCGTCTTCTTCATCTTCTCCTTCTCCTCCTCCTCCTCCTCCTCCTCCTTTTTCTTCTTCTTCTTCCCCTTCTTCCTCCTCCTCCTATTATAATCATTATTTTCCTAGTCCTCCTTGATTCTTCTAAGCAATATTTGTTATCTCATGCCACACTTACTCTCCCTCATTTCAGCTCAAATAAGAGGCTTCTCACATTCTCAGTCATCCTAGTCAAGTCAAAAGATAGATAATGACTACAGTCCATACTCTGTACAGAGCAGGAGAAGAAATGGTTCTTGTGTGATTAAGGAGATTGTATCATGTTCACTATTAACAACATGAACATGAAAACAACTTAGTGATGGAAAGTTGATTGCCAAGGGAGGGTGGAGTCAGTGAGAGAAGGAGGCATTTGCTACAGGCTGGAGGAGAGTTGACCTTCACCTGACTTACAATAATCAGGGTTCAATTCCAGAGCCTGTGAGTGGAGCAAATCCTGCCCTACCTCATAAGTATCTACCCAGGGAGGGAGAGAGGAATGGATGACAAGGATACAAACTCCCTAGGCTGTTATTAGTTGGCGTGGATTGCTATAACAAAATACCATAGACTGGGTGGATTAAACAACAGACATTTATTTTTTCACAGTCTTGGATGCTGGAAGTCCAAGATCAGCGCGCCTGCATCAGGTTTCTGGTGAGGCCTCTCTCCCTAGCTTGCAGATAGCTGCACATAGTAGAGAAAGAGAGCAATCTCTCGGGTATCTTTTCTTATAAGGACCCTAATCCCGTCAGTAGGGTTCCCATTCATGACCTCATCTAATTATCTCCCATGGGCCTCACCTCCAAATACCATCACATTAGGTATTAGGTTTTCAACATAGAAATTTTGGGGGACACAATTCAGTCCATAACAGACTGTTTCAGGCCCTGTTTCAGAATGTTTCAGACTTTTATACTTTCTTTTGTAACATGTATAAATATGCATATTTATTATGGGATTATATATCATATGAAATATTACATACATGTATAATTATTTAATTCATCTCTATCTCTTCCATGAGACTAGACTTTTTAAACATAGTGATTGAGTCATTTGCTCATTGCTTTTTCTCTAGCTGTTTAAATGATAGGTGCTTAGTACATATCTGCTTAATGAATGTTTACATTTGAAGTATAATATAAATTCATATTTTAAAACCATTCTGTGATTTACATATTGGGATTCTACATTATTATCTCACTTTTTATGATGGAATACATTGTAATAAATGCTGAGAAAATACATGTCGTTCATGCTAAGAAACTTTGAAAACACTAAATGCCTCTCTATAAGCTCCTCTGTCATTTGCATTATGGGCAAACTGACAGAAATTTATAGTGTTACATAGTACCCTCTGTGGCTTATGTTTGCTAGATTCTCTTATAAAAAATCACTCTCGGTCCTTTGGTCCAGGAAATCTTAGTCAGGAATGCAGGACTCCTTACAATCTGGTTTCAGTCTACCATCTGGGTTTCTCAGCTCTTCTCCTTCAGTCCACTGTTTCCACTAGAGGCTGGTAGATAAACTCTACCAGTTTATCTGTTTCAAAAACATGCCCTGCAAATTTGCCCCTGTCATCCTCCTAACCCCACTGATGGCATTCCAAGCTGAGCTTTTCCTAAGGCTTCACATACATAATCCTATTTAATTCTTACAATGATCCTACGAGGTGGGTATTGTTGTTCAAATTTTAGCTGAAGAAGTTTGGGGTCAGAGAACTGAAGTAACTTGCCTAAAATGACATGGCTAATAAGTGGCAAATCCAAGTCTCTACCCCAAAGTTTGTAATCCCCAACGTGATACCTTCACTTCTGAAAGGATCTATCCATTTCTACCTACATCCTCAAAGCCCAGCTTGGGTGGTACTCCCTCTATCAAGTCTTTGCTAAACACTCTAAATTCAGTGAATTGTCCCTTCTTATAACAAACATAGCCATCATTTGTTGAGTGCCTACCATGTACCAGGACTTCTGTTAAGTTCTTTTATGTAAATTATCTTACTTAATACTCTCATTGACCTTATGAAATTAGTATAACGTTATCACAGAAGAGAAGCTAGCTTCAGAGTGATACCATACTTGTTCAAGGTCACAGGGCTATAATATTTTACAGAAAGGATTCAAACCCAGGTTGTTCTGGCCCCGGAGCCAGGGTTTTTACCTTGTCATAATCTCCCACTTTAGAAGTACCACCCACCTGACCAGGCATGGCTGGTTATGGGATAATGTGCGACTGTGATTAGTATTAATGAAGTCATCCTAATTAGAAATAATGGCACGGAGTGACCAACACAACACAGATCCATATAAAAGAGTATAAATTGGATGGCTATATTAGTTTCCTCTTGCTGCTGTAACTAATTACCACAGATTTAGTGGCTTAAAATAACACAAATTTAGAATCTTATGGTTCTGGACATCACAAGTCCTAAAATCAAGGTTTCGGCAGGGCTGTGTTTTTTTCTAGAGTCTCTAGCGAAGAATATGTTTCCTTGTCTAGTTTTTATAGGCTGCCTGCATTGCTTGGCTTATGATTCTATCCTACAACTTCAAAGTCAGCAGTGTTGTATTTTTCAAACTTTTTTCTTCGACCCTTATACCTCTCTCTTAAAAGGACCCATTTGATTACATTGGGTCCCTCTGGGTAATCCAAAGTAATCTTTCCATTTCAAGATCTTCCACTTAATCACATCTGGAAAGCCTCTTTAGACAGATAAGGTAACATATTTGTGTTCTTGGGATTAGGGCATGAACATTTTTGGTGTGTGGGGGAGTGGGCATTATTCACCCTGCCACAGTGACGGTGATGTACAGGACATTCAGGTCTCAAGGGCTGGGGAGAAAGAGTTGAGGACTGATTGTTCTGATCCATATTGTTGGGTTTTTTTATTTTAAGGAAAAACAGAGAAATGGTTAATCCAAAGGAAGAAAGCTCTAATGGTGAGATTTCAGGCATTGCTACCTGCATTTTTCAAAATTCAAAAGGTAAACAGTTTCTCATTGTACCAACATAGAACACCAACCTAGGAAAAATTCCCACAGAGACTTCTCAGTAAGTCCTCATTGAGGATAAACATATGATGATCAAACATCATCTTTGTGAAACTCTTCGATCCTGTTGGAGAGCTACGAGTGGAGACATGGTCAGATAGCAGGGCAGTGTCTGCCTAGAGGCCCTGCCGTGGAGATGACCACACCTGTTTTCTAGGTGATGGAGAGATGACATCCAAGTACCTGACCTACTTGTCTAAGTTTTCATTGCAAATGAGTTGAAGGGTTGGAACTAAATCTGTGATTGCTTGAACCTCAGTCTGGTTCCCCTTTTCATTCTGAAATTGAGGGTTGTTTTTAAAGGCAGTGGAGAGAAAAGGGGTGTCAGCTGGGAAAGAACAGAATAGACTGCTGAAGGCCAGCAGCTGAGAGCGGCGTGTCAGTGTAGCACTGGATCTCCTTCCATGCTTCACTTCTAAATAGGGCCCTACTTTCCATTTTTCTCCTCTTGGTTCCTTTGCCCTATTTAAGACAACATCAGGGTCTATGGTGGTGGCCCATGGTGTGGGTGCTTGATACAGGAAAGGCTGGAGGTGATGGAGGAGTATAGGCAGTGCTTTTTCTTTCATCTCCATTTCTGTTCCCGTTGCTCAAGTGACTTAGAAGTTAAATGTTGCCTAAAGAGGGCAACAGCTGTTGCTGTCGTAGAAAATGTTTCAGGTTGTTATACTATATGTATCCTGGTATCTATATTTCCATGTGAATAATACCTTTGAAAACTGGACTCTAAACTTGACGTTACTCTTCCCCTCCTGATTCTGCAGCAGAGGCAAAATTCTTTAGCATGGGCAAAATGCAGAATGCTGAGTTTTTAAAAAAACACTTTATTGAGGTATGATTGAGATATAAAAAGCTGTACATATTTAATGTATACAACTTGATGAATTTTGGAATAAGATACACCAGTGGTCCCCAACCTTTTTGGCACCAGGGACGGGTTTCGTGGGAGACAATTTTTCTGCATGGGGGGGGGCGCGGTTGGGGACGGTTCAGATGGTAATGCGAGCAATGGGGAGCGGCAGATGAAGCTTTGATAGCCCGCCGCTCACCTCCTGCTGTGCGGCCTGGCTCCTAACAGGCTGCAGACCAGTAGCGGTTTGTGGCCTGGGGTTGGGGACCCCTGAGATACACCCATGAAACCATCACCATCACCACCATCAAGGCCATGAACATATTTATCACCTCCCCAAATTTCCTCCCATCTCTACTGTTATTATTATTATAACAGTTAACATAAGATCTACCTTCTTAGCATATTTTATGTATATATGCTATATATATGTATATTTTATATACATATATATAGCATATATATGTATATTTTATGTATACAGTACAGTATTGTTAGATATAGGTGTTATGCTATATAATAGATATCCAGAACTTATTTATCTTATATAACTAAATGCTAAAATTTTTGAGGCTATTAGATCAAGCCCTCAGAACAAAGATATAGATGTAACTCTAGCCTTTTGCTAATAGATATACAAATAGTAAGAGAAATAGATAGCAGGCATTTGCAGAGTTACCTGAAGGAAATAAATCTCTTTACTGAGAGAATTTTAACATCGTTAATTTCAACTAAGGATGTATTCTTTGAGTTGGGTATCTGTTTATTGCATTTAAGATCTTGGTGTACATAATTTGGTGAACTCAGTTAAGACAACACCTTTTGAGTAATGTTGGCTTCACAAGATGTATTGGAGTCTCAAGATGCTACATATTAATGCTTTCCACTCTGGAAAAAAATGTGAAGCTACAGCATAAGATTTGCCTCAGCTGGTACAATTTCTTCTTTGTCTATTTACCTCATCCAAGCTGACACCGGTTCTCCTGCTCATTCACATGGACGTGTTAGAGCAGACATGCTCCCCATTTTAAGGAAACTTGCTTTTAAAAGAGTCTGAAGTGAATGATACATTCTACTGTAACTAATACAGAATTGCAGGTAAAAGTAGAGAAGATATTTGGGAAAAAGGGGATTTTCTTCCTACAAATAACCACTGCATTTTATACACTGTTTATATCTATTTTAAATCTCCTTTACCACCAAAAGGAATTTAAATGCTCATTTCTCTCTCACTATGATATCTAAGTATTTTTTTCCCTAATGCTTCCATCTCTGGAATGCATGCAAATCTGTTAACGGTTGACTTGGGAATGGACATCCAAAGGTTGATCAGCTATCATTTCCCAGGGCCAGGGCCAGGGCTGAATCAGCAGCATGACAACCTACACGCAGCTGGAACATCTGGAACAACATCAGAGGTGTAAAGGGAACGATTTCTCATGGCCAGATCTCAGACTAATTCAAACAAATCAAATTCAATCTGATGATAAATTCACTTTGGCTCTTGCTCTTGTGTTGGAAGCATCAAGTCCCTACCAGGACAACCAGTATGGCTGAAAGGAGAAAGTTAAAACAGCAATTAGATGGTACTAATGTGGTTCCAATGTAATCCCTCCCCTGGTTTCAGGTCTTTGCCTGTCAGGGCTCTTGGCCACCATCCCAGGGCTTAATTGCATTTTGCAAGTAGCCATAGTACAGTTGCCACTGTATCTCCCTAGCTAATTTCAGACACAGTCCTCATGGCCAATTCACTAAAAAGGAACTGAAATATCTCTGACAGAAAAATGAAAGTATTTTCTAGTTTAAAGACTGACTCAATTAAGGGAATAGTTGGTTCTGAGAGAGAAAGAATAGGGGGCAAAATAGATGAACAAATCATACCCTTGAACTCTAGAATTCTCTTTCAGTAAAACACGATAGAGTAATGGTTAATAAGATTTGAGACATTGCTACTGTTTAAATTTTATATACATTTTCAAGTGGAGTGGATTTTAAGTGGAATTTGGCCTTATGGTGATTGACGGGCACTGGAGCTTAGTAGAATGGGTACTGGTCTGATTCTGGAGACCACTTACTCTAGGCCAGGTGAACTTCATTTTAGTCTCACTTAGGCTACTTGCTAAATATATAAACTTGGAGAAGCCACTTGGAAATTTAATATCTCCATTTTCTCATCAACATATTGAGGATAAAAAATATGTTTCCCTTATCTAATTTTCAGGATTGATTGTTAAAATACTTGGCAATTTACAAAATGATGAGTTTAAGGCCTTATATTAAAATCTAACTAGTAAATATTTTCTAGTAAAAATAAATAGATGTCTGTCAACTACAGTCATCTATAAAATTGTAAGGAAGGCTGGAGGAAAAGTTTTTTAAAAGTATGAGTTTTAAGGAAGATGAACAGAAAGCAGCCACAAAATGAGCACATGGGCAATATTACCTCCTAGAGCTAATTCTAATGAGAAGAGACAAACTCCATCTTCCCATTAGGCTACAGTGCAGTGGGAATGGAGCTGCTGGACCACCAGTTGACACCTATGAGCACTTACAGGGCACTTAACACTATGCTGGCCATTGTGGGAATTAGAACACTCCAGTCTCTTTTCTTAAGGGGCTCATAATCTAGCTGAAGAAACAAGAGCCAGATATTATGCCACTGGACAAGAAGATATGTACTTATAAATGGTTCAGTACAAATTTAAAGGTCAGTAAAAGTTGAGGTCCTAGAAAAGAAAAAAAAAAGAACAGAGCAGTTTAAAGAGGCTTCATGGAGGAGATAGGATTTGAGTAGGGACTGAAAGATTGTTAGGATTTGAAAATAGAAAATAGGAAAAAGTTTGGCTATTTCAGGAGAGGGGAACATACTGAATAAAAGTGTAGAGGAGAGAATAAAGATGATGAAAAGAGAGGCGGCTTTGTTAATTAAAGTACGATTTATAAACCTTGTTTATAGCTCCTACATACGTAAGCAGGTATGGCAAAGTTTCTCACCAAAAGGGCATCATACGTTTAATACCCATACCAAACAGTAAGTCATGTAATTTATAAACATCTGAATCTTCCTGAAAGATGACAGGGACCCTAGACAAACAAGTTTCACCTGAAAAAGGTGAGAATACTTCAAGTACAAAAGAACAGATGAAAATAAAAAGACCAAATTTAATAAGGGCCAGAATCAGGTGTCAAAGTCCAGTTAGAGAATCGAGTTCAAAATCAGAGGGATGAGGTCAAACAAAAGCAGAATCTCTAGAGAGGGCTCAGAAAAGAGGGCCCTGAACCTTTGCCTCCAAGACCAGCTGGTCATCAAGCTTTCCTTTTATGAGCTAACAGAAGACATTCAAGAGTCTGATTCAGAGTCCCGGGGGTTGAGGAATGGACGGGAGGCCATTTAGATCAATGCAATCACAGCTTTCAATGATCAAATTCTACTTTGCAGTCCTGTTCCCTTAAGATCCTAGTCATAGGAAAAAAGCTGATGCTTACTAAGCCACAGAACCTGAAAGAGGCTTTAAATAGGTCTTCTTGATTTATTTTAGTTGAATTGTTAATACCAATAAGTTTGGAGGGATCTTTGGGAAGATTTGATTTTATAGGCTGGAAGAAAAAATAATTAAGATCAATTATATTTTGAAACATCAAATTTTGATTTCCAATAATTATAGGGCAATGTTCATCCTATACTACTTGAGATAACAAGAGAGACTTAGGGAGGTAAAATTGAATTTTCGAAGTACTCTGCTTTGAATATGTCTACAGCGTAGTCTCATGTAGATTTACTAATTCTCTCTGCAGCTTTCTCCAGAGAGACCAGCATTCCTACGTGGAGTTTCAATGCCCACTTTTGCAGAGGTAATGCTTATAGTGCCTGTGGTAGTCTTATAGCAACCTCAGCCCAAAGAGCAGGCTTGGCAGAAGCAAAAAAGGAAACACAATCAGAATAGTTGTTACAAAGCCCATTCACTTTATTAAACTTTATTAATAAGTCTAGTGAAGTAAGCTCAGAGTCTATTAATTAGCTTCTTGCATAATATTGACTTAATGATCTGGATTTAGTTAATCTGGTTAACCTTTGCTTCCTGGTACTTTTGGTTCTGTTTTAGCTCATCAGTAAAAAACAAAGAATAGAAGCTATGCGCCATCGACACAATCAATTGAATTAGCATGTGAAAAAATCTAGATGCTTACTGCATAGCTTAAACCAAAATAAATGCCAGATGGACTGAAATTTTAAGCATAAATAACAGAAGCCTGAGAGAACTAGAAGAAATAAGTGAATAATTTTACTTGGTAAAGGAGAATTGCTGAGGCATAGTCCCCAAAACAAAGCTCATAAGGGAAAATATTGATAGATTTGATAACATAAAATTTTTAAATTTGGTAAAGTGAATAAATCAATAACCCCAAATTAAAAGGCAAATCACAGTCTGGAAAAGCATTTATAATACATTTGACAGGTAAAGGATTAATTTCCTTAAGGAAATCTTATAGGTCAGTAAGAGACAATCCCAATGGAAAAAAACGAAATAATAACCATAAGAATGTGCGTCATCACTAGTGATGAAGTGAATCTAATGTAACTAACAATTAAAAAAAAACACTGAGCTCGTGAAAGAAAAATACCCAGTGTTGATAAGGATCTGGGGGAAAGATAATCCCATACACTGAAATAACAATGGTTAAATTTTATTTAATACATATTATATGTATCAGATCCCATTTTATATTTTTATGTAAATTTTCACATTTAATCTTCAGAACAGCTGTATGAAATAGATAGCATTATTTTACCTATTTTTTAGATGTGGAAATTAAGACCTAGAGGGGTTCTGTAAGTTGCCAATTACCAGAGGTTATTAAGCTAAGATTTCAACCTGGAGTCTACCTCAGAGGCCCATAGTCTTATTCATCACTGTGAGGTTATCTCTGTTTAAGAAGGATATAAATTGATAATGACTTTCTGGAAGACAATTTGGCAAAAACCAATTCAATTGCAAAAGTTGTTAAACTGTTCATATCCTTTTTTTTGTTTGTTTTTGTTTGCGGTACACGGGCCTCTCACTGTTGTGGCCTCTCCCGTTGCGGAGCACAGGCTCCGGATGCACAGGCCCAGCGGCCATGGCTCACGGGCCCAGTTGCTCCGCGGCATGTGGGATCCTCCCAGACCAGGGCACGAACCCGTGTCCCCTGCATCGGCAGGCGGACCCTCAACCACTGCGCCACCAGGGAAGCCCTGTTCATATCCTTTTACCCAAGAATTCTTCTTTTAAAAATACAGTAAAAAGAGTGAGAAGAATGCAAAATTATACGTGCAATGATATTTATTGGAGTATGGTCCACAATAAGAAAATAATCCAGATAGCAAAGATATAGGAAATGGCAGTGCAACTTTAAGGGACATCTATAGTGGAATGTTATGCATATATTACAAAAGATGATGTAAAAATATAAAGAGGGTCAGGGAAATATGCTTGATTTGAGTTCAAAAAGCCTAGTACAACAGCTCCTGTATTCAATGTGTTGCCAAGTCCAATTACAAGCTCTTCTCTGGTAATAATATACATTTTATTATAAACATTTAGAGAGAGCCCTCTATGTACTGAGTATTTATGACCAAATATCTTTGTTGTCATGGAGCTTACATTCTAGTGGGGGAGACAGACTATAAACAAGAATAATACAGGAAAATAGCATATCAGAGGGCAAAGAGAAAAAAATAAAGCATATGCAATGTTGGCAGGAGGGTGACAATTGAAATTTAGGTGGAGTGACCAGGAAAGACCTCACAGAGAATATGGCTTTTTATCAAACAACACTTATCCCATGTGGAAATTGAAACAGAGAGTAAAGAAGTCATTTCGCTGAGGTCTAGCACCTAGTTAGTACAAGAGGCAAATGCGAGCACCCCGATTCCACTCTGCTATAGATAAAAACAGAGTTGTATTTATAATTATTAATAGTAATTATTTATGCGTGGTGAGATTTTTTTTTGAAAATCACCGTGTTTGCTGGTGTATAAGACACGTGGTGTCTTTTTTTTTTAACATCTTTGAGTATAATTGTTTTACAATGGTGTGTTAGTTTCTGCTTTATAACAAAGTGAATCAGCTATACATAAAAATATATCCCCACATCTCCTCCCTCTTGCCTATTCCTCCCACCCTCCCTATCCCACCCCTCTAGGTGGTCACAAAGCACCGAGCTGATCTTCCTGTGCTATGTGGCTCCTTCCCACTAGCTATCTATTTTACATTTGGTAGTGTATATATGTCCATGCCACTCTCTCACTTCATCCCAGCTTACCCTTCTCACTCCCTGTGTCCTCAAGTCCATTCTCTACGTCTGCATCTTTATATCTGTCCTGCCCCTAGGTTCTTCAGAAACATTTTTTTTTCTTTTGGTTCCACATATATGTGTTAGCACATGGTAATTGTTTTTCTCTTTCTGACTTACTTCACTCTGTATGACAGACTATAGGTCCATCTACCTCACTACAAACAACTCAATTTTGTTTCCTCTTAAGGCTGAGTAATATTACACTGTATGTATGTGCCACATCTTCTTTATCCATTCATCTGTCAATGGACACTTAGGTTGCTTCCATGTCCTGGCTATTGTAAATAGAGCTGCAGTTAACATTGTGGTACATGACTCTTTTTGATTTATGGCTTTCTCCGGGTATATGCCCAGTAGTGGGATTGCTGGGTCATACGGTAGTTCTGTTTGTAGTTTTTTAAGGAACCTCCATACTGGTCTCCATAGTGGCTGTATCAATTTACATTCCCACCAACAGTGCAAGAGGCTTCCCTTTTCTCCACACCCTCTCCAGCATTTATTGTTTCTATATTTTTTGATGATGGCCATTCTGACTGGTGTGAGGTGATACCTCATTGTAGTTTTGATTTGCATTTCTCTAATGATTAGTGATGTTGAGCATCCTTTCATGTGTTTGTTGGCAATCTGTATCTTCTTTGGAAAAATGTCTATTTAGGTCTTCTGCCCATTTTTGGATTGGGTTGCTTGTTTTTTTGATATTGAGCTGCATGAGCTGCTTGTAAATTTTGGAGATTAGCCCTTTGTCGGTTGCTTCATTTGCAAGTATTTTCTCCCATTCTAATGGTTGTCTTTTCATCTTGTTTATGGTTTCCTTTGCTGTGCAAAAGCTTTTAAGTTTCATTAGGTCCCATTTGTTTATATTTGTCTTTATTTCCATTTCTCTAGGAGGTGGGTCAAAAAGGATCTTGCTGTGATTTATGTCAGAGTGTTCTGCCTGTGTTTTCCTCAAAGAGCTTTACACTGTTTGGCCTTACATTTAAGTCTTTAATCCATTTTGCGTTTATTTTTGTGTATGGTGTTAGGGAGTGCTCTGATTTCCTTATTTTACATGTAGCTGTCCAGTTTTCCCAGCACCACTTATTGAAGAGGCTGTCTTTTTTCCATTGTATATTCTTCCCTCCTTTATCAAAAATAAGGTGACCATATGTGCATGGGTTTGTCTCTGGGATTTCTATCCTGTTCCATTGATCTGTATTTCTGTTTTTATGCCAGTACCATACTGTCTTGATTAGTGTAGTTTTGTAGTATAGTCTAGAGGCCAGGAGCCCGATTCCTCCAACTCCGTTTTCCTTTCTCAAGATTGCTTTGGTTATTTGGGGTCTTTTGTGTTTCCATACAAATTGTGAACTTTTTTGTTCTAGTTCTGTGAAAAACGCCATTGGTATTTTGATAGGGATTGAATTGAATCTGTAGGTTACTTTGGGTAGTATAGTCATTTTCACAATATTGAGTCTTCCAATTCAAGAACATGGTATATCTCTCCATCTGCTTGTTTCATCTTTAATTTCTTTCATAACTGTCTTATAGTATTCTGCATACAGGTCTTTTGTCTCCTTAGGTAGGTTTATTCCTAGGTATTTGATTTTTTTTGTTGCAGTGGTAAATGGGAGTGTTTCCTTAATTTCTCTTTCAGATATTTCATCATTAGAGTATAGGAATGCAAGAGATTTCGGTGCATTAATTTTGTATCCTGCTACTTTACCAAATTCATTGATTAGCTCTAGTAGTTTTCTGGTGGCATCCTTAGGATTCTTTATGTTTACTATCATGTCATCTGTAAACAGTGACAGCTTTACTTCTTCTTTTCTGATTAGGATTCCTTTTATTTCTTTTTCTTCCCTGATTGCTGTGGCTAAAACTTCCAAAACTACGTTGAATAATAGTGGTGAGAGTGGACAATCTTGTCTTGTTCCTGATCTTAGAGGAAATGGTTTCACTGTTTCACCATTGAGAACAATGTTGGCTGTGGTTTTGTCATATATGGCCTTTATTATGTTCAGGTAAGTTCCCTCTATGCCTGCTTTCTGGATGGTTTTTATCATAAATGGGTGTTGAATTTTGTCAAATGCTTTTTGTGCATCTATTGAGATGATCATATGGTTTTTCTTCTTCAATTTGTTAATATGGTTTATCACATTGATTTGCGTATATTGAAGAATCCTTGCATTCCTGGGATAAACCCCACTTGATCATGGTGTATGATTCTTTTAATGTGCTGTTGGATTCTGTTTGCTAGAATTTTCTGGAGGATTTTTGCATCTATGTTCATCAGTGATATTCTATTTCTTTGTGACATCTTTGTCTGGTTTTGGTATCAGGGTAATAGTGGCCTCGTAGAATGAGTTTGGGAGTGTTCCTCCCTCTGCTGTATCTTCGAAGAGTTTGAGAAGTATCCTATTGTTAGCTTTTCTCTAAATGTTTGATAGAATTCGCCTGTGAAGCCATCTGGTCCTGGGCTTTTGTTTGTTGGAAGATTTTTAATCACAGTTTCAATTTCAGTGCCTTTGATTGGTCTCTTCATATTTTCTATTTCTTCCCGGTTTAGTCTCAGAAGGTTGTGCTTTTCTAAGAATTTCTCCATTTCTTCTAAGTTGTCCATTTTATTGGCATATAGTTGCTTATAATAATCTCTCATGATCCTTTATGTTTCTGCAGTGTCAGTTGTTATTTTCCTTTCTCATTTCTAAGTCTATCGATTTGAGTCTTCTCCCTCTTTTTCTTGATGAGTCTGGCTAATGGTTTATCAATTTTCTTTATATTCTCAAAGAACCAGCTTTTAGTTTTATTGATCTTTGCTATTGTTTCCTTCATTTCTTTTTCATTTATTTCTGATCTGATCTTTATGATTTCTTTCCTTCCGCTAACTTTGGGGGTTTTTTGTTCTTCTTTCTCTAATTGCTTTAGGTGTAAGGTTGGGTTGTTTATTTGAGATGCTTCTTGTTTCTTGAGGTAGGATTCTATTGCTATAAACTTCCCTCTTAGAACTGCTTTTGCTGCATCCCATAGGCTGTGGGTTGTCGTGTTTTATTTGTTGTTTGTTTCTAGGTATTTTTTGATTTCCTGTTTGATTTCTTGAGTGATCTCTTGGTTATTTAGTAGTGTATTGTTTAGCCTCCATGTGTTTGTGTTTTTTACAGATTATTTCCTGTAATTGATATCTAGTCTCATAGCATTGTGGTCGGGAAAGATACTCGATACAATTTCAATTTTCTTAAATTTACCAAGGCTTGATTTGTGACCCACGATATGATCTATCCCGGAGAATGTTCCATGAGCACTTGAGAAGAATGTGTATTCTGTTGTTTTTGGATGGAATGTCCTATAAATTTCAATTAAGTCCATCTTGTTTAATGTATCATTTAAAGCTTGTGTTTCCTTATTTATTTTCATCTTGGATGATCTGTCCATTGGTGAAAGTGAGGTGTTAAAGTCCCCTACTATGATTCTGTTACTGTTGATTTCCCCTTTTATGGATGTTAGCATTTGCCTTTTGTATTTAGGTGCTCCTATGTTGGGTGCATAAATGTTTACAATTGTTATATCTTCTTCTTGGCTTGATCCCTTGATCATTATGTATTGTCCTTCTTTTTCTCTTGTAATAGTCTTTATTTTAAGGCCTATTTTGTTTGATATAAGAATTGCTACTCCAGCCTTCTTTTGACTTCCATTTGCATGGACTGTCTTTTTCCATCCCCTCACTTTCAGTCTGTATGTGTCCCTTGGTATAAAGTGGGTCTCTTTTAGACACCCTATGTATGGGTCTTATTTTTGTATCCATTCAGCCAGTCCATGTCTTTTGGTTGGAGCATTTAATCCATTTACACTTAAGGGAGTTAGCATTATGTATGTTCCTGTCACCTTTTTCTTAATTGTTTTGGTTTTGTTATTTTAGGTCTTTTCCTTCTCTTGTGTTTCCTGCCTACAGAAGTTCCTTTAGAATTTGTTGTAAAGCTGGTTTTTGGTGCTGAATTCTCCTAACTTAGGCTTGTCTGTAAAGATTTTAATTTCTTCGTCAAATCTGAATGAGATCCTTGCTCGATAGAGTAATCTTGGTTGTTGGTTTTTCCCTTTCATCACTTTAAATATGTTCTGCCACTCCCTTCTGCTGAAAGGTCAGCTGTTTACCTTACGGGGATTCCCTTGTATATTATTTGTTGTTTTTCCCTTGCTGCTTTTAATATTTTTTCTTTGTATGTAATTTTTGATAGTTTGATTAATATGTGTCTTCTCGTGTTTCTCCTTGGATTTATCCTGTATGAGACACTCTGTGCTTCCTGGGCCTGATTGACTATTTCCTTTCCCATAATAGGGAAGTTTTCAACTATAATCTCTTAAAATGTTTTCTCAGTCCCTTTCTTTTTCTCTTCTTCTTCTGGGAACCCTATAATTTGAATGTTGGTGTGTTTAATGTTGTCCCAGAGGTCTCTGAGACTGTCTTCAATTCTTTGCATTCTTTTTTCTTTATTCTGCTCTGCAGTAGTTACTTCCACTATTTTATCTTCCAGGTCACTATCCATTCTTCTGCCTCAGTTATTCTGCTATTGATTCCTTCTAGAAGGTTTTTAATTTCATTTGTTGTGTTGTTCATCACTGTTTGTTTGCTCTTTAGTTCTTCTAGGTCTCTGTTTAACATTTCTTGTATTTTCTCTGTTCTATTTCCAAGATTTTGTATCATCTTCACTATCATTACTCTGAATTCTTTTTCAGGTAGACTGCCTATTTCCTCTTCATTTGTTTGGTCTGGTGGGTTTTTACCTTCTTCATCTGCTGTGTGTTTCTCTGCCTTCTTATTTGCTTAACTTACTGTGTTTGGGGTCTCCTTTTCACAGGCTGCAGGTTCATAGTTCCTGTTGTTTTTGGTGTCTGCCCCCAGTGGGTAAGGTTGGTTCAGTGGGTTGTGTAGGCTTCCTGGTGGAGGGGACTGATGCCTGTGTTCTGGTGGATGAGGCTGGATCTTCTCTTTCTGGTTGGCAGGACTGCATCTGGTGGTGTGTTTTGCAGTGTCTTTGGCCTTGTTATGATTTTAGGCAGCCTCTGTGCTAATGGATGGGGTTGTGTTCCTGTCTTGCTAGTTGTTTGGCATAGGGTGTCCAGCACTGGAGCTTGCTGGTCGTTGAGTGGAGCTGGGTCTTTGCATTCAGATAGAGATCTCTGGGAGAGTTTTCACCGTCTGATATCACATGGAGTCGTGAGGTCTCTGATGGACCAATGTCCTGAACTCGGCTCTCCCACCTCAGAGGCACAGGCCAGTCGCCTGGCCGGAGCACCAAGACCCTGGCAGCCACATGGCTCAGAAGAAAGGGGAGAAAAAAAGAAGGAAAGAATGAAAGAAAAATATATAAAATAAAATAAAGTTATTGAAATAAAAAAATTTAAAAATTGGGCTGCCCTGGTGGCGCAGTTGTTGAGAGTCTGCCTGCCATTATAGTGGACACAGGTTCATGCCTCAGTCCAGGAAGATCCCACATGCTGTGGAGTGGCTGGGCCCGTGAGCCATGGCTGCTGAGCCTGCGCATCCAGAGCCTGTGCTCCGCAATGGGAGAGGCCACAACTGCAACAGGCACGCGTACCACAAAAAAAAAAAAAAAGAAAAAAATTATTTAAAAAAAAAGTAAAAAGTAAAAAAAGTAAAAATGGACAGACAGAACCCTAGGACAAATGGTAAAAGCAAAGCTATACTGACAAAATCACACAAAGAAGCATACACATACATGATCACAAAAAGAGAAAAAGGAAAAAATATACTTATATAAAAAAAAGGAAGAGAGCAACCAAATCAATAAACAAACCTACCAATGATAATAAACTAATTACTAAACTAAGGTAAACATAAAATCAGAAACCAATTAGATGCAGAAAGCAAACCCCAAGTCTACAGTTGCTCCCGAAGTCCACCACCTCAGTTTGGGATGATTCATTGTCTATTCATGTATTCCACAGATGCAGGGTACATCAAGTTGATTGTGGAGATTTAAGCTGCTGCCCCTGAGGCTGCTGGGAGAGATTTTCCTTTCTCTTCTTTGTTCTCACAGCTCCTGGGGTTCAGCTTTGGATTTGGCCCCGCCTCTGCATGTAGGTCGCCTGAGGGCATCTATTCTTCGCTCAGACAGGACGGGGTTAAAGGAGCAGCTGCTTTGGGGGCTCCAGCTGGGGGGAGGGAGGGGTACGGATGCGGAGCGAGCCTGCGGCGGCAGAGCCTGGCGTGACGTTGCACCAGCCTGATGCACGCCGTGCATTCTCCCGGGGAAGTTGTCCCTGGATCACGGGACCCTGGCAGTGGCGGGCTGCACAGGCTCCCCGGAAGGGGGTGTGGATAGTGACCTGTGCTCGCACAGACTTCTTGGTGGCAGCAGCAGCCTTAACGTCTCATGCCTGTCTTTGGGGTCCACCCTTTTAGCCGCGGCTTGCACCCGTCTCTGGAGCTCCTTTAAGCAGCGCTCTTCATCCCCTCTCCTCGCGCACCAGGAAACATAGAGGCAAGAAAAAGTCTCTTGCCTCTTCGGCAGCTCCAGGCTTTTTCCTGGACTCCCTCTCGGCTACCTGTGGCGCACTAGCCCCCTTCAGGCTGTGTTCATGCTGCCAACCCCAGTCCTCTCCCTGTAATCCGATCCGACCGAAGCCCGAGCCTCAACTCCCAGCCCCGCCTGCCCCGGCGGGTGAGCAGACAAGCCTCTCAGGCTGGTGAGTGCCGGTCGGCTCCGATCCTCTGTGCGGGAATCTCTCCGCTTTGTCCTCCGCACCCCTGTGGCTGTGCTCTCCTCCGTGGTTCCGAAGCTCCCCCCTCCGCCACACCCCATCTCCACCTGCGAAGGGTCTTCCTAGTGTGTGGAAAGCTTTCCTCCTTCACAGCTCCCTCCCACTGGTGCAGGTCCCATCCCTATACTTTTGTCTCTGTTTTTCCTTTTTTCTTTTGCCCTCCCCAGGTACGTCGAGAGTTTCTCGCCTTTTGGGAGGTCTGAGGTCTTCTGCCAGCGTTTAGTAGGTGTTCTGTAGGAGTTGTTCCACATGTAGATGTATTTCTGCTGTATTTGTGGGGAGGAAGGTGACCTCTACATCTTACTCCTCTGCCATCTTGAAGGTGTCTCCACATGGTGTCTTTTAGTGCTGATTTGTCTGGCTGTAATAGTGGTGAAGATGTAGAAGAGTACCATATTAGAAATCTTGAGACAATTTTTGAATGGATTTCAGGGCCCACTAGACCAACTCACTTCTCTGGCTTCTACCATAGTTGTGCTTCAATTAAACACTCCGATTCTCATCAGGATAACCTTTATCTCCCCGATATGGGGTCTCCACAGTGGCTTCTCCTCTGGCCCATCTGTATGAAGCACCACCATTATCCAAGCCACTGGCTCTCTCCTTCTTTTACTTCCTACTCCTCTGACCCCCACATTCAGTTAATGGCCAAACCTAATAGATTTTTACATCATAATTTTCTTACATATGCCCTCTTCTTTCCATTGTCATGGCCATGGCACCAATTTAGGGTTTAATACTCTCCCTCTCCAGGAGACCAATTCCAGGATAATAGCTGGCTTCAACCAAACCCCATCAGGTCACTCCCCTGATCATACACTTTCAGTGGTCACCGCAGTTCCTATTAACGTACATGCAAATTCCTTAACCTGCTCTTCATGGCTAAAAGGGAAGGACATTTCCCATCTTACGTTTTAATCCCAACTGTACATATTTCTAGTCCAGCCATGACAGGGATAGTAATGCCCACCAAATAACCTAGTTTCCCCTGCATTTTTCAGCTCTTTGCAGTTAGGCAAGACATATGGCTAGTTCTAGTTAATTGGCTGTGAGCAGAAAAGACATGTGTTACTTCTGTGCCAGAATGTAGAAGAAGAGGTGGGAGTTCTACATGTGTCTTTATTCTCCGGAAGCAACAGAGAAAGCTGCATATTTCAGATCATACAGCTACAAAATGGTAACATCTGAATCCCCACTGACCTCTGATGGATATACAGTGTGAGCAAGAAATAAACCTTTGATGTGTTGGTGTGTTGTTATGTTGAGCTCCTAATTTGTTACTACAGCATAATCTAGCCCATCTCAATTAATACATCAACCATAGTGGGTGAACTCACCAATGCCTGCCCCACTTTGTGCTTTCCCATATCCTTACATTTGCCTTGGCTTGTCTCTCCATTGGGAACTTTCCGTAATCAATTCCTTCATCCCATCATCACATTACTCATTTAAATTTTACTCATCCTTCCAGAATCATCACAATGCCAACCTGCCTTGGTCCTTCTCCTTATTGGCCCAATCAGATGTAATTTATCTTTCTTCTAATCATAAAGAAACTTGGTAGTTACCTTTTTGATTGCTTTTCACAAATTCTGCCTTGTAGTTATTGGTATACTTATTTTTCCTCTCAGTTAGAATAGCAGGCCCTTCTGAGGGTCTGAATCATATGTATATGTCTAACCTCCACAGCCTCTTATATCTAATAGTTTTCTGAAACAACTATTTGTGACACTGCATTGAAGACTCATAAGTATACACTATAGTTTTCAAAATCTCTACCACAATGGCTAAAAGAAAATGTGATTTGGGTGTATGGGGAACTAACTTTCATATAATGATTTTTCAAGCAAATTCTGTTAGTTTCCTGTTTCTCTTCTATTTCCATCATTAAATGGTGAACTTCTTTGCACTTTTGTCCTCTCGAGACAAATGTCTCAAGGACATTGCTTGGTACAAAATTAAGTGCTAGATAACATGTCAGTGAAAAGGCAAGATTCAGTACATAAAATATTACTGTATTAAAAATCGAGTTAGCTAATATTTAATTGCATACAAGACCTCTAGACCTGGAAAGAGCCATTGACATATAAGATGAGAGAATTTTAAAGCTAATAGGGATAAGGGAAATGAAGACTAAATTTTGAAGGTGTTAGATTTTGAAAAAGATTCTCATATATAGTATATCATCACTTGATTGTTATAGTCAATCTCTGAAGTAGGCAGGTATCATCCCCACTTTAGACATGAAGAAACTAAATCCCAGAAAGTTTAAGTGACTTGTGCAAGGTCAAGCAGTTGGTTTAAAAGTAGAGTTTTCAGACATCCTAATTCCTGGTCCACTGCTCTTTATTCTGTATATTATTGCCTTTCCTTATCTGAGTTCAGGGCAAGGAACATCTTAGTATCATCTTTATGCTTGTGTAATGTGTTATTCTGGCAGAATCAAGTAGATAAGTAGCTGAAGAAGGTCCATACTCACACACGCACACACACACACACACACACACACACACACACACACACATACATAATTATACACAACTCCTCCAGTCTGGGCTAAAATAGAATTAATCCTGTGTTCGTTGTCGGTGAATGCTGAATCCTTCCATATCGGTGTTTGTGTTTAAGGATAAGGCAGTATACACACTCTGTAATTGAATGTCAGGAAATATGAAAATATATTGTTTTAATGCTACCGTTCATTGATTTATTGACATGATTTATTGTCGATGGACACGCAGTACAACAAATCACTTTGCTGACACTATCAGCTGCCTTAACTAGGTTGTCAGTTCACGACATTAAAGGTAATGGATGGTGATTATTTTACAGTAATGGGTTTAATCAGTGCTTTGAATGACTTAGCAGTCATGTCAGAGTAGAGCCACACTCATTCATCAAGGCAGCATTTTGTTTACCAACATCATCTATAATTCATTTGATTGTTGACAATCATCAGCAAATACCTCTCAGGCACAGTTTTACCAGCGATGGAAATCTGCACAGCTGCAGCGTGCTAAGTCACTGCGCGGGGCTGTCTGAGCAGACACAGGTGGGGAGGGATGTCCTTGCCGTAAGCCCCTAGAATGGAGGCTCCCACAAACTGGGCTTCCAGTCTTCTCTCCATTCCCATGGATTGGATTCTTTCGTTTCCATCTCTTCAACCCCCTGATTTCACAGGGCCTTTAGTCACCCAGAAAGATTTCAGAAAGACCTTCAGTCTAGAAGGTAGGAAGACGAGAAGCACGTGATCTTATTGCTTGAATCAGCTCAACACAGCTAAACACATGGTCTTGGCTCTGCCGCTTGTAACTAGTCACAGTGGGAGTCACAGTGGCAGTACATCTACTACTGAGGTTCAGATGTGTCTGGGCAGGTTTGGTGACCCAGTGGGGTAGATGTAGCAAGTACCTCATTTTGTAAGAGATTGTAGGGTTTCCTGTAGTAAAGCTCAACATAAAGCTAGGACCTTTTTTGACCCTTTGAGAATTTCATATTTCTCACCAGAAAAAATTACCTAATGCAAAATTTATATACATAATTTTAGTGAGTTTGCAAACTGTGTGAAGCCTAGCCATAAAGTAGAGTGGTTAGGATCTTGGATTCTGGAGGCAGCCACACTTGGCTAGAATATCTGCTCTGCCCGTTAGCAGTTATAAGCCTTTGCACAAGTGACTAAACATCTTTTGGTTTCATCTATAAATGGGAGTTGATAATATTACCTTTGTCATGGGGTGGTTGTGAATATGAAATGCATTCATGTGGGTAAAGTGGTTAGCACCATGCCCTACACAGAGTAAGTTTTCAAAGAGTGTTGGTTCTTATTTTTGTTATTGTGTTTTACTTATGAATTCAGTTTCAGAAGCTATGTCCTAATGGATAGGAGAATCAGAAAGCCAAATTGAAGTAGAAACAAAAGTTGTCTGAATTCATTACTGTGTTTTTGCCCTGCTCCTCTACTCAATTTTAGATGCAACCCCAGCGAGAGACACAAGGGAGGAAAACAGGAGCCATAAGTAAGAAATTGAAAGAAAGAGTTGTTCTGAAATTTGGGAGCAGGATGCTCTACAAGTTGCATTACCTTGGTTTTCTGTGTAACAGGATATACTACGACACACATACCTTTGGCACCTTATAGGTCCCAGGGCATCAGTGGGGGTACAGTGCCCAGGGGGAGGCAGTGGTGCTGGATGGGAGATGGCACATCATTAGGAGTGCCAGCAAGAATGCTCAGCGGAAGCAGCAGTGGGAACTGGAAGATGCCATAGTAGCTGGAGGCACCATGGACCCAGAAGTGCTTGGAACATGACTTAGTAATTCAAAGAGTGGCCAACAGAGTGCAAAGAAGAACAGAGAAACCATGCAATGGCTGAAAGGACAGTTTGATTTTGAGCATATGTGGGGTGTTCCCTAAGGGCTGCCAGAAATTATTTGGGGAAGCATACATCACAAGAAGTTAGAGACCCTAAAACTGGCAGGGTGGGGACAAGAGCCAGAGAAGCGCTGGTCCACAATACTTAGCAACATGTCTTTCTTTGGCAGAGCCATTTCTCCTCTCCTGGCCTCATTTTTCTCCTCTGTAAGCTGAGCGTGTTAGTCAGGATATGTAGACTCCAGTGAACAAGGAATAGGTTAGAGATATATCAGATCATCTAAGAGACTGGAGCCTAACATATAGTTGGGGCTTTCAAGGAATCTTATCAGAATTTATGTTTGAGATTTGGTAGATGTTGAATAGGATGGAGGTGGGAGGTTAGGATGGATAGGGTGTGTGTGTGTGTGTGTGTGTGTGTGTGTGTGTGTGTGTGTGTGTGTGTGTGTGTGTGTTAGGGTTGACAGAAGGCATATTTAAACTCCACATGTTATTATGATTGATATTTTTAGATCAGGCCATCTCTGATTTCCTTTCACATCCATGATACTATAAAATTGTGTTGCATTAATTAACTTCTTATAATCATCTTTAGTTTCCTTTTATAAATTTATTCTTATTTCTTAGACTGGTCTAAGCATCCCTGGTCATGGAGGGAGTAAGGCCTTCTAAGTCAGATACTATAGGAGAGACGTTTGATAAGGATGGCACTCTCAGGTAGTCTAAGGAATGAATACAAATATAATAATAACATTCATTGAGTGCTTGCAATGTGGTAAACACTGTTCAAATTGCTTTTCATGCATTATCTCATTTAATCTCACAACAAACTTATGAGGTAGGTTTGGTCATAGATTAAAAGAAATTCAAGCACATAGAAGTAAAAGAACTTGCCCAAGATCACTCAGCTAAAAAGTGGTAGAACCAGGCTTTGAACCCAAGCATCTGATTCCAGGGCTGTTGACCCCTGTTCTACACTATATGGGTATGATTAATGCATAGAGTGAATTAATGCACAGTTAGTTGGGAAAATGACTCTCAGAGTCATTTTCTCAGACTCTCAAATTAGACACTCCTCTCAGACCACAAGTAGCATGTAGGTGGGTAAGAAGCCTCTCCTGTGCTTTCACTGAATGGATGACAAACTTCCTTTTCTCCTAATGTCTGAAATAACTTAAGACATGACACAACTTCTTAGCATGTTATATTTGCACTAAGAATACCCTCTTTGGTGCTGAAAGGAAGCAGAATATGGGGCAGGCTGTCTAGGGAATCACAAAGGGACCATAGCAGACATCTGAGCCTGGAGCCCAGAAGACAATTTTGTCTGCCTCGAAACTCAACTGGAGACAGGCTACACTCTTGAAACCTGGCAAACTCCTTTTGAGCTTGGATAAGCAGTCTTCTCTCTATACAAATCTCATGGAAAGAGGATCATGTCTAAGAAGGAGAGACCACTGAGCATCACCACCAGGATGTTGAGATCCTCACCATGTTCCTGTGGCAGCATCAGGGGACGGCTGTGGACAACGAACCCCAAAGGAGTGGCAGAGAAGAAGGAAGGGAGGGAGGAATAAGAGAAAAGGAAAAAGGAAAGAAAAGCTCCTAAAATCCTGCTTTGGATACCAGTGGAAGAAAGCGATGATGCACCTTTCTCCAAAACAAATTTGCTTTATTTAATAGCGTGGACTTTATTAGATAAACATTTTTTCAACCCATTTATCACTGCAGAAAGCTAGGAAATATTCAGATTTAAACAACTTGTGTAAAAAAGAGGAGACTATAAAGGAAACTTTTACTGCTTTTGAAACAACCCCATTTCCTTTTATCTCCATGATGCAACAAGAGCTATCTGCCTCCGCTCAGGCTCCAGGAAATATAAACGTGTAAGTCTTCTCTCTGCCCAAATCATCTTCTCTCAACTCCAGATGACAGAAAAGACACTCGGGAAGTGGGTAGTGGGGAAGGCAAGAGGGTCTTCAAAATGAGTTTGTTCAATTTGTCATGAGTAAAAGCTACAGAGATATTTCTTCATTTACTAAAATGCCTTCTCGCTAAATGCCCTTCACAGATCTCCAAAACGCGGGCACACCTGCTCAAACACCAGAACTTTCCACTTGTAAGGAACTTCCCTTACCAAAAAGTGGTGTCACAGCTCAGGAGAAATGACAAGTGCTCACAAGCAGGAAATCTGTACCCCTTTTTCTCCCGCTGCAAGGCGAAGGATGGAAGGTGGAATCACTCTTTACCTTTGAAAACCCAAAGGCTCAACTAATTGAAATTTGAAGGCACATAAATAATCAAAGTTTCACATAGACTTCAAACATTAATCGAGGGCCTGTACAAACATAAGATAAGCCATTAAATGGTAATGCAAAACAGAACATAACCAGATGATCAAATAAACTGTGCAAGAGGAGATATCAGTGTGGGCTGAGCTAGTTAGGTAAGTTAGGTGAGGCTTCAGAACAGTGGTCCTTGAGGAAATGATAGACTACAAAGGGATAAGGACAATCAGAAGACAGAAAGCACATTAGCAGGGCTTCAGAGGTGGGAGCATTATCAAAAAACGGGGTGACCCTCGTGAGTATAACTCGACTTGACTACAGGTATGCGTGTATTTAAATCACTGTCTGAAAGCATGCTAATATTACCGTAATTTTTGATGAATAACACATGACTCATGTAATTTTCAACACTTCCAAACTAAATGGATGGGTGACATCTAGCAAAGTTGTGAAAAAATAGCAATGGCAGTGTGGCAGATTTCCTTCCAGAAGAATGAAGGAGAGAAGGAAGATAGTGTCTTGAAGTGGTGCTTTCGCTTTGCAGTGTGTATCATTCAGCTATGTTAACGGTTCAACCAATTCTATATTGTTGAAAAATAGCCACAGATAATTTTATTTACACTAATTTTGAATCTTTAATAGAAATAATGCATCCTATGAATGCTCATTGTAGGAAAATTTTTTAAATGTAGATTAAAAAATAAAGAAAATATTCTTATAACCTCACCGTTGCTTATAAAGATAAATTAATATTTTGGGATGTCCCCTTCAGACTGTGTATATGAGATATGTGTGTTAGAATGTGATTATAATGTGCATACAATTTCGGTAGGTTATATATACTATGACTCCCAATGAATCATTCCTCCATGTACACATATGCCTTCATATAGTCCCCTCCTGCATTAACTTTGGGATTAGCCCTGTGACTTTCACTGGGCAATGGGACATCAGAAAGCATAATCCAACTAGAAGCTAAGCCTCGTTAAGGATAAAAGACCGCATTTATAGATAGGTAAGTCCAGTCATCCTAGATGTCCCAGATAAGCCAGGCCCCTGGTGAGCCTGTAGCTGCACTGCCTAGCACTCCTGCATCAGTGATCCCAGAAGAATCCAGCAGAAAGACTCCTTAGCCAACCAAAAGATTATAAGATGTGCTATATTGTTATTTTAAGCCATTAAGTATTGAGGTATAACAGATGCAGTATTTTAAAGCTGATTTTTCATTTAATATATTGTGAGCAATTTCTTAGGTTCTTAAATAGAACTCAAGAACTCTATTTTTAAACCATTTCATCACATTCCATTACAGCATGCACCATAACCTGTGTAGCTGATGCCTTATAGTTTGACATGCTTACATTTAGTTTTTAATGTTCAGTTGGTGACTCATTAATGCCATTTCCACTGTATGTGTTTCAGGGAATGTAAACTTATTTTAAAACAAGTTTATGTATCACTACATTCTAAACTGTTTGAGAACAGTAGCCATGAATCAATCAGCCTTTTTTCCCCTAAGCCTTTGCACTGTGCATGGCAAATAGCGCTCCAAATATTTCTTGAATAAAAAAGAATAAATAAGTGTTTGAAAAATAGCAGTTAATAGCCTATAAATTTCAATAGTGTGTCATATCCAGGCAAAAGGTAATGGAGAACTCTTGGTATTGGTGGCCTCTCTTCTTCTACCTTGCACTTTTATGCTGTCCAGAAGCAGTGAGAAATGAAGGTTCCCACTGAATTCAGTGTTGCCACATCAAAATTTATTATTCCCATGTCCTGTTCTCTCACTGTCCTGCTTAGAGTGGAGGTGACAACTAGCTAAGCGGATGAACTAATTTTCACAAAACTGATAGTTTACCGTGTTTAGCAAACCCAAAGATATGTATGTTCATAAAGAAATAGTTTGTATTTCCTCAAATCATACAACATTACACGTATTCCTTTATGACAAGAAAATACTTCAAGGCAATCTGCTGTTCTAGGGATTTTGTTTCTTTGGTTCCCTCTGTAAATAAGGATAATTCAGAGATGGCCATGACATATTTTTCAAGAAATTACCACCCTTCATTCAGGCTAATCCAATATTCAATTTAGGTTTGAATTGAAATGTTTTAGAAAGGTAAAATAATCAAGATAACAAGTTCTTTTTCACATTAACCTCTAGGGCAACGTGTGTATTTCATTTCCTTTGGATAAAGGGAAGTACATTGTAATCTTCATTTTTAATTAGGTTTTAAAGTATATTTAATCCCCTGGTTAAAGCATATTATTCATGTTTAACAGAGAAAATGAACAACCTTAAGAACGTCAGTTTCAGGTTGAAGCTATTTGGATAACACTGTCTAGGAGGAACCAAAACTTTAAAAGACATTCTTGTAGTTTCAAGCTTTGACCCAGAAAACTCTTTTCCTTTACCGCTTTTCGTGGTTAACCATTTTGAATATCCACTCATTTTACTTCACTTTCCCCATCATTGCATTCTCTGTCTTTGGCAGGCAAGGGAAAGAGAATCAACATTCCTTGAGCACAGCCCGTGGTCCCATGAAATAGACACTATTATTCACATTTTATAGCTAACAAAATTGACACTCAGATGACTACAGAGGAAACTGGTTTATAGAGCTGACACTCAGATCTCTCTAGATCCAGAGTATGCTTTTTCTGAAACTGAACAATCAGAAGGCCTAGATTCTAGTCATGGTTCTTGCAATACTTCTGAGGTCTTGAGCAAATACATGAGCCTTGATTTCCTTATTAGCAAAAAATTTCTACTTTTCTATTCAGAGGGATAGCATTGCTTTTCCTACCTATCTCATAGGGTTGATGTGATAATAGCTGGGAATATGTTTTAAAAACTGAAATATCTCGTAGAAATATATTGCCTTAAGCCCCACAGTATGAATGAGTTTAAATGATATGATGGGGCCCACATATGGTACATGAACATCTTGGCCATCCCCATGAGTGAGAAACAGTAGGGCTCTTTAAAGTGTCCCTTTGAACTGAGCCTCCCGGTCCTTCTTTTCATGATGACTCATTGATTTTCTTTTCTTCCTGCCTCAAAGCAGTCTTTGGGATTTTTTAAAAAAACTATGTAACAGGGTTGAGATCTACTCAGCAAGAACAGCTTTTGAAGGGAGAAAAAGTGACAGCCATAGAGAAGCAGTGTCTTAGGAACACATATTTTGAATCTGGTGAGAGAAGAACTGAGATGAATTGGATGCCTTCTAAAGGAAGTGAGAACTTGCTTTTAGTCAGTGATTGCCATAACTGACTTCTGCGTTTGTGTTTAGTGCATCAACACCCCCTCACCCTTCTCTAAACAAGAGAAGTCCTCTAAACTCTTAGGTACCTTCCCTTTTCTTTCATAACTTTTGTTTCTCTGCAACAGTTTTCCTCCTGTTTTCTCATTCTCTAAAAGATTTTTTGTGTGTGTGCCAAGAACTGGACACTAAATGATGAGGAACATGGTGGTGATCATTTTACATTATGGTTGGCCAGTTTAATTTTAGTGGACCTTTAACCTTTCCACCTGCAAAATGGGCATATGATATTTTCTCAGGTCTCTTCATTCTGAGTATTGAAAAGGTGTTTGGAAAAGTTTGGGGTTCCTCAAAATCACACTGATTGCCTGCAGTATCTTTTTGTGATGACAAATGTTAGTTCAATAATTCAGCACTTTTTTTCCCTCTGAAGGCAATATGCACTTAGTAAAATAATGTAATGTTTCTATTAGGTTGAACTGTATGAGATGGCTGTATTTGTAGGGAAAAGTGGTCAATTACCAGCAATTTCATATAGTTTAGTCTAGTATCTCAAATGATTGTGTTTCTACATACATGTTTACCTTTTAATATGTGGACCAAACCATATCCATCCTGCTTCCCTAGAAAGAAATGACATCCGTATGTGTTCTTATTAATAGATATTGTGAAGTAATAAAGTTTTCCTCTTCTGCAATCTAGTGTGATTATTCATCCGATGATACAGCTCAGGAGTTTGATACAGATGATACAGTCGTGAGGAAATACTGTGTCGCTGTTTTACAGGTGGACGTGTTCGTGCCATTTCAGTGCTCCGGAAAACAGAAAATTGTGCAGACCATCCTTACGAATGAAGAGGAGGAGATAGGGAAAGCGGGGATTAGGTTGTGGCCTGGGCCGGGTAGCATGGGAGAAGGGGTACTGGGAGGATCCCAAAGCCTTTTCTCTAGGAAATCACTTTGTTTTGGGAATGAGCTTCTGACTGTTAGAAGTTATGCCCAGAGAGTAGGGAAGCCCAAAGTCTGGGAATTACAGAGTCTTTGCCTCCAAATCCTACTTTACCACTTACTCCAAGTAGTATCTATATTCTCACGATGAAAACAGAATTTGGTAATTTCTTTAACTGTGATATGTAATCTCCATGTTTAAAGTTTATAAAGTATATGGTTTTTTCATTAATTATATTTCTTTCTATAACTGTTCTCAAAATTCATGTTAGAGGACAGTATTACAATGCCTAGTGGGGTAGATATTTGTAGATATGTCAGTGAACCACGCCAACAATAGTGGACTCCTGAAGTTGTGGGCTCGTTCCAGAGTGGCAGCTATAACCTCAGTCAGGGCAGCAGCAGTTGACCCCAGTCCGTCATTCCATTCCATTAATGTAGTGTAGGAACTCACTACATTTTACAAAGCAAGGGGCTTGGACGGCAATTAGATATGGAAGATGTGAACACTACATTTAAAATTTTTTTCTCAGTTGATGTTGCTTTGAATACCATTGCACCGTTTTCACTCATAGACACTGCCTGTATAGCATTAACGGTTATACAAATGATATCAAACATTCGTTGAGCACTTTTTACATGGCAGATTCTCTACTAAAAGATTAATATGCTTACCTCACTTAATCCTTACAAAATTCTTGCATGTCAGGTACTGTTAGTACTCTCATTTGCAGATGGAGAAATCTAAAATTAAGAGGTTAATTAACAAGCCCCAGATCACACAATTAGGAAGGGCAGAAACAAGAGAAGTTACGATTTGTTCAACAGCAAAGGCAGGTTTGTTTATGACCTGTAGCTTATATCACTCTGATGAGCTTATAAAAGGACAGATGGAAGAATCCGGCCAGCCACTTAAATGACTTCTCATAGAGGGATGAGATAAGTGCAGATAAGGGCACTAAGAGAGTGAAGTAGCCAAGTAGTCTTAGCATCTATTCCAAATTGACTGCCCATTAATCTCCTAGTGACCCTTTGTTCTTCCATTTAGAAACCTGAAGTATTTCTAAGTGAAATAAAACGGAGATCTACACAAACCTTCACGCTCTTTCTCTTAAAGTTTGAAACACTGACGTTAAAACTTAAATATTCCACTGGCCTTCACTGGCCTAATATTTCTTCTCTTACACTGATTTTGCTCATCTTGGAGATGAAATTTGAAAATAGATTATATAATTTCAGAACCTATGTTACTGTGGTGACCCAGGATGGACCTCGTGAGATTTCTTCCCTTTATATCTTGATACTGAGTAGTTTGCTTATTTGTCCCTGTCTTTTACAGAAGCTCACCATGTGATAAGAGTGATAACATGTGGAGAAGTGTTATTCCAGATACGTTGGGAGAAATGCACTTTGGAAATGGCCTCTGTCTGCTTCTGAGAGCATCAGGTGTGAATAATTCTGTGGCTCATATTCAAAAGCTAATGAAGTCTGGGATGGTTTGAAGCTTGATAACCACACTGTGCTATTTATTTACGAATGCCGCCCCAAAGCATATTCTCAGATCTTGTCTCTTTTCTATCCATTCCTCATCCCTAGGTGATCTTAAGCAGCTTCAGTTTTTAAGTACCATCTATGTAATGATGATTCCTGAATTTGCATCCCCATCAAGAACTCTTTCCTGAGCTCCACACTTGAAACTCAAATGCCTTCTTAAACTAGCACTGCCAGATAAAATACAGGATGCTCAGTTAAATTTGCATTTCAGATATACAACGAATAATCTTTTAGCATAGGTAGATACAACATTTGGGACATGGTTATATTTAAAATTATTCATTGTGTATCTGAAATTCAAATTTAACCGGACATCTGCATTTTACTTGCTAAATTTGATAACTCTACTCCTCGACCCAATACCTCTATTTAGATAGCTAAGAAATGCTCCAAGCTTATCATTTCCCAAGAGAAACTCCCAAGTTTACTCACCTAAACTCTCTTAGTCTTTTCCAAATCAGTGAATGACCACTCCATTCTTCTGATTACTCAGCCCAAACCCTTTGACTCTTCTCTTTTTTTGCATCCCTACATTGAATCCAGTTGTAAATGATGCTGATTCTACCTTTATTATCTGCCCAAAATAGGACTACCATTACCTTGTTCATTGCTGCTACCTTGGACCAAGTCACAATCATCATCTCTTGGACTTTTGAAATAACCACTTTGTTTTCGCCCCTATAGTCCCTTTTCTACACTTGCTTGGTTGATTCTTTTAAAGCATAAGTCAGAGCATGTCAGTAAACTCTAATTTTGAGTAAAAGCCAGCGTCTTTGAAATTGTCCATAAAGCCCTGTGTGCCCAGCTGCCCTCCTACTGCCATAACGTCTTTTTCCTCATCCCCAAACACTCCTCCTCTCACTTGCTTTGTGCCATGCTGGCCTCTTCATTGTTCCACAAACACACCAAGCAAACTTGACCTCAGAGCCTTTGTACTTGTAATCCCTTTTGCCTGGAAGTTTCCTTGCCCCATGTGTGCATGGCTTGCTCCCTCACTGCGTTCTTCGGGCTTTCAAATGTTGTCTTGTATAAGACGCTTTCTCCACCCCTCTTCCACCGTCCAGCACTCAACATTCCATTTGCATTGTTTAATTTTTCTCTATTGAATTGTTTACCACCTGACGTGTGCTTATTTATTTATTTGGTTGTTGTCTGTTGATCCACGTAGAATGTAAGCTCAGTGAGAGCAGGGACCTCTAACCCCAGGACTTAGGACAGTACCTGGCTCTGTGAAAATCTGGTAAACAAGGGAATGAAATCACCAATCATTTTTCAGTAATCAGGTGAAGAAAAAACTCACAGGAGAAAAAAAGGGTCTGTGAATTGGGATATGCAAATTTGTTTATAAGGAGACATGTGAGCATGTAGGAGTTATTATCTTTGTGTATATGTGAGGCTCTCATAATCTTAGTATGCTTAAGTGACAAGGATGCCAAAAGACATACCTTTCCTTCTCTGTTCTTGTCTCTGTCGTTACCAGTAATCTATTTATGTCTTTGTCGAATGCTTTGTGTGCGTATAATCAGAGTTTATTTCTTTGCTTACATTATTTAAAGAGACTAAGGGACTTTATTTCCTTAATATTTGGGGTAATGCTTCCCTGCATCATATATTAGCAGTGATAACTGTTTATCCAGGCCATCCCTCTTTCTCCTGGCATCTGCATGATTTCTTTTAATCACATTCCCATTATCCTCTAATTATGTAAAATTATGTTATATTATGTATAATTTCTGCTGGTAGCCACAGGGTGGCATTCACGTTCTTTGCTATCACTTTAATGACTGATAGATTACAAGGTCACTTTGAGTAGATAAATAGCCTATAGATCCTTTCCAGTGAGGTTCACGTTCTGATTTTTCATATTAACACTTGTAAATTACAGAACTTATTATGCTATCCCACCTGCATCTCATTTTGCTTCCAGCACCTCTGGTCCCCTCCTGCAGGAATCCAGGATAACTCTATCCGGTGGCCTTGTTTCAATATTCAACTCAGAGTACCTAATGAAAGCCAGCCGCTGACACCGCCTTGGTATTCACTTCAACTCAGGCATCATGGGAAGATTTGCCAGCAGCCTTTAGCACAGGGCTCTGACTGGATGTTGACTGGTAAACACTAATCTGAATAACAAGTAGGATCATTCACCCCAACAGGTTTATGCTCATCTACGTGGATTCTCCAGACTAGTCCTTGAGGCAGTAAAACCACCTCTTTAATATTTAAACATGACTTTGATTATTAAAGGAAAACACACACACAGAAATGGTTACATGAGGAATTTCAGCTCTAATGTAACATCTGAACTGGGTTTCACGATGCAGAGCTTAGCCCTTCTTCCCTCCTAATCTGACACTAGAGCCAGGCATTCATTCATTCATTCATTCTTTCTTTCTTTTAGATAACTCAATTCCATTTAACTTGTGGTGAGTTTATCTATCATTGTATATTTTATCACATTCATATCTCGGGTATTATTTTTCTCATTTTATAAGTGAGGAAAGTGAGGATCAGAAAAATTAACAGTTAGTTGAAGACAACGCTGAAAATGAATCACAGAGGTGATACAGACATAGAGAATTTTGACTAATAGATTAATAGTGATAGTACTTGTATCACCCACATAGATGTTCTGGGGCTGACACAAGTGCTGTTTATTACCTCCAGGTCCCTCAAGCCTGAAAGGCCTCCATTCTCTCACCATCTCACATAGGATTATCATAACAGCGGCTTTTGTTTAGCATTTCTGACTTTGACCTCTTCTCCGTATAACCTATATTACTTTTCCCTTACGGAGTCATCTTCCTGAAACTATGATGTCATTTATTTCTTAATCAGAAAAGTGGGATCTCATCAAAAACTCAACTTATTTTTACCTCCCATCAACCCTTTAAAATTAATTCACTGAAAATTTCTTTCTCCCCCTCCGATCAAACACCTTAGAGACCTCCATTAATTTTCCAGTGACTTCTAGGTGATAGAAAGCCCTGTGGTTTCCTTAAGCCACAAATATAAACTCAATACAGAAAGCAGGATGTCCAATCTGATATATTAAGCAAGACTTTAATCTTCATTTAATGGAAAGATTTCTCCCCTTCACCTGCAGCTGAGGCTTCCTGCCTTCGAGGAGCAGAATGCAATCAGATCCATTCTTTTTGCTTGCTCACCTGTTCTCCTACCTGCTAGATGCTGTTCCTTTTTGGGATTATAGTGCATGTAAAGAAGAAAAGCAGTGGAACAAACAGTTCTTATTTGACCAGTATAATTTTTTTTTTAAACATCTTTATTGGGGTATAATTGCTTTACAATGGTGTGTTAGTTTCTGCTTTATAACAAAGTGAATCAGCTATACATATACATATGTTCCCATATGTCTTCCCTCTTGCGTCTCCCTCCCTCCCACTCTCCCCATCCCACCCTTCCAGGCTGTCACAAAGCACCGAGCTAATATCCCTGTGCCTTGCGGCTGCTTCCCCCCAGCTATCTACCTTACTACGTTTGTTAGTGTGTATATGTCCATGACTCTCTCTCGCCCTGTCAAAACTCACCCCTCCCCCTCCCCATATCCTCAAGTCCGTTCTCCAGTAGGTCTGCGTCTTTATCCCTGTCTTACCCCTAGGTTCTTCATGACATTTTTTTCCCTTAAATTCCATATATATGTGTTAGCATACGGTATTTGTCTTTTTCTTTCTGACTTACTTCACTCTGTATGACAGACTCTAGGTCTATCCATCTCATTACGAATAGCTCAATTTCATTTCTTTTTAAGGCTGAGTAATATTCCATTGTGTATATGTGCCACATCTTCTTTATCCATTCATCCGACGATGGGCGCTTAGGTTGTTTCCATCTCCGGGCTATTGTGAATAGAGCTGCAATGAACATTTTGGTACATGACTCTTTTTGAATTTTGGTTTTCTCAGGGTATATGCCCAGTAGTGGGATTGCTGGGTCATATGGTAATTCTATTTGTAGTTTTTTAAGGAACCTCCATACTGTTCTCCATAGTGGCTGAACCATTTCACATTCCCACCAGCAGTGCAAGAGTGTCCCCTTTTCTCCACACCCTCTCCAGCATTTATTGTTTCTAGATTTTTTGATGATGGCCATTCTGACTGGTGTGAGATGATATCTCATTGTAGTTTTGATTTGCATTTCTCTAATGATTAATGATGTTGAGCATTCTTTCATGTGTTTGTTGGCATTCTGTATATCTTCTTTGGAGAAATGTCTGTTTAGGTCTTCTGCCCATTTTTGGATGGGGTTGTTTGTTTTTTTGTTATTGAGCTGCATGAGCTGCTTGTAAATATTGGAGATTAATCCTTTGTCAGTTGCTTCATTTGCAAATGTTTTCTCCCATTCTGAGGGTTGTCTTTTGGTCTTGGTTATGGTTTCCTTTGCTGTGCAAAAGCTTTGAAGTTTCATTAGGTCCCATTTGTTTATTTTTGTTTTTATTTCCATTACTCTAGGAGGTGGGTCAGAAAGGATCTTGCTGTGATTTATGTCATAGAGTGTTCTTCCTATGTTTTCTTCTAAGAGTTTGATAGTTTCTGGCCTTACAGTTAGGTCTTTAATCCATTTTGAGCTTATTTTTGTGTATGGTGTTAGGGAGTGATCTAATCTCATACTTTTACATGTACCTGTCCAGTTTTCCCAGCACCATTTATTGAAGAGGCTGTCCTTTCTCCACTGTACATTCCTGCCTCCTTTATCAAAGATAAGGTGTCCATATGTGCGTGGGTTTATCTCTGGGCTTTCTATCCTGTTCCACTGATCTATCTTTCTGTTTTTGTGCCAGTACCATACTGTCTTGATATATAGTCTGAAGTCAGGGAGCCTGATTCCTCCAGCTCCTTTTTTCGTTCTCAAGATTGCTTTGGCTATTCGGGGTCTTTTGTGTTTCCATACAAATTGCGAAATTTTTTGTTCTAGTTGTGTGAAAAATGCCAGTGGTAGTTTGATAGGGATTGCATTGAATCTGTAGATTGCTTTGGGTAGTAGAGTCATTTTCACAATATTGATTCTTCCCATCCAAGAACATGGTATATCTCTCCATCTATTTGTATCATCTTTAATTTCTTTCATCAGTGTCTTATAATTTTCTGCATACAGGTCTTTCGTCTCCTTAGGTAGGTTTATTCCTAGATATTTTATTCTTTTTGTTGCAGTGGTAAATGGGAGTGTTTTCTTGACTTCACTTTCAGATTTTTCATCATTGGTGTATAGGAATGCCGGAGATTTCTGTGCATTAATTTTGTATCCTGCTACTTTACCACATTCATTGATTAGCTCTAGTAGTTTTCTGGTAGCATCTTTAGGATTCTCTATGTATAGTATCATGTCATCTGCAAACAGTGACAGCTTTACTTCTTCTTTTCCGATTTGGATTCCTTTTATTTCCTTTTCTTCTCTGATTGCTGTGGCTAAAACTTCCAAAACTATGTTGAATAAGAGTGGTGAGAGTGGGCAACCTTGTCTTGTTCCTGATCTTAGTGGAAATGCTTTCAGTTTTTCACCATTGAGGATGATGTTTGCTGTGGGCTTGTCATATATGGCCTTTATTATGTTGAGGAAGGTTCCCTCTATGCCTACTTTCTGGAGGGTTTTTATCATAAATGGGTGTTGAATTTTGTCGAAAGCTTTCTCTGCATCTATTGAGATGATCATATGGTTTTTCTCCTTCAATTTGTTAATATGGTTTATCACATTGATAGATTTGCGTATATTGAAGAATCCTTGCATTCCTGGAATAAACCCCACTTGATCATGGTGTATGATCCTTTTAATGTGCTGTTGGATTCTGTTTGCTAGTATTTTGTTGAGGATTTTTGCATCTATGTTCATCAGTGATATTGGCCTGTAGTTTTCTTTCTTTGTGACATCCTTGTCTGGTTTTGGTATCAAGGTGATGGTGGCCTCGTAGAAGGAATTTGGGAGTGTTCCTCCCTCTGCTATATTTTGGAAGAGTTTGAGAAGGATAGGTGTTAGCTCTTCTCTAAACGTTTGATAGAATTCACCTGTGAAGCCATCTGGTCCTGGGCTTTTGTTTGTTGGGAGGTTTTTAATCACAGTTTCAATTTCAGTGCTTGTGATTGGCCTGTTCATATTTTCTATTTCTTCCTGATTCAGTCTTGGCAGGTTGTGCATTTCTAAGAATTTGTCCATTTCTTCCAGATTGTCCATTTTATTGGCATAGAGTTGCTTGTAGTCATCTCTCATGATTATTTTTATTTCTGCAGTGTCAGTTGTTACTTCTCCTTTTTCATTTCTAATTCTATTGATTTGAGTCTTCTCCCTTTTTTTCTTGATGAGTCTGGCTAGCGGTTTATCTATTTTGTTTATCTTCTCAAAGAACCAGCTTTTAGTTTTATTGATCTTTGCTATCGTCTCCTTCATTTCTTTTTCATTTATTTCTGATCTGATTTTTATGATTTCTTTCCTTCTGCTAGCTTTGGGGTTTTTTTGTTCTTCTTTCTCTAATTGCTTGAGGTGCAAGGTTAGGTTGTTTATTCGAGATGTTTCCTGCTTCTTAAGGTGGGCTTGTATTGCTATAAACTTCCCCCTTAGAACTGCTTTTGCTGCATCCCATAGGTTTTGGGTCGTTGTGTCTCTATTGTCATTTGTTTCTAGGTATTTTTTAATTTCCTCTTTGATTTCTTCAGTGATCACTTCATTATTAAGTAGTGTATTGTTTAGCCTCCATGTGTTTGTATTTTTTTTTTTTTTTTTTAAACATCTTTATTGGGGTATAATTGCTTTACAATGGTGTGTTAGTTTCTGCTTTACAACAAAGTGAATCAGCTATACATATACATATGTTCCCATATGTCTTCACTCTTGCGTCTCCCTCCCTCCCACTCTCCCCATCCCACCCTTCCAGGCTGTCACAAAGCACCGAGCTAATATCCCTGTGCCTTGCGGCTGCTTCCCCCCAGCTATCTACCTTACTACGTTTGTTAGTGTGTATATGTCCATGACTCTCTCTCGCCCTGTCAAAACTCACCCCTCCCCCTCCCCATACCCTCAAGTCCGTTCTCCAGTAGGTCTGCATCTTTATTCCTATCTTACCCCTAGGTTCTTCATGACATTTTTTTCCCTTAAATTCCATATATATGTGTTAGCATACGGTATTTGTCTTTTTCTTTCTGACTTACTTCACTCTGTATGACAGATTCTAGGTCTATCCATCTCATTACAAATAGCTCAATTTCATTTCTTTTTAAGGCTGAGTAATATTCCATTGTGTATATGTGCCACATCTTCTTTATCCATTCATCCGATGATGGGCGCTTAGGTTGTTTCCATGTCCTGGCTATTGTAAATAGAGCTGCAATGAACATTTTGGTACATGACTCTCTTTGAATTTTGGTTTTCTCAGGGTATATTCCAAGTAGTGGGATTGCTGGGTCATATGGTAATTCTATTTGTAGTTTTTTAAGGAACCTCCATACTGTTCTCCACAGTGGCTGAATCAATTCACATTCCCACCAGCAGTGCAAGAGTGTCCCCTTTTCTCCACACCCTCTCCAGCATTTATTGTTTCTAGATTTTTTGATGATGGCCATTCTGACTGGTGTGAGATGATATCTCATTGTAGTTTTGATTTGCATTTCTCTAATGATTAATGATGTTGAGCATTCTTTCATGTGTTTGTTGGCATTCTGTATATCTTCTTTGGAGAAATGTCTATTTAGGTCTTCTGCCCATTTTTGGATGGGGTTGTTTGTTTTTTTGTTATTGAGCTGCATGAGCTGCTTGTAAATTTTGGAGATTAATCCTTTGTCAGTTGCTTCATTTGCAAATGTTTTCTCCCATTCTGAGGGTTGTCTTTTGGTCTTGGTTATGGTTTCCTTTGCTGTGCAAAAGCTTTGAAGTTTCATTAGGTCCCATTTGTTTATTTTTGTTTTTATTTCCATTACTCTAGGAGGTGGGTCAGAAAGGATCTTGCTGTGATTTATGTCATAGAGTGTTCTTCCTATGTTTTCTTCTAAGAGTTTGATAGTTTCTGGCCTTACAGTTAGGTCTTTAATCCATTTTGAGCTTATTTTTGTGTATGGTGTTAGGGAGTGATCTAATCTCATACTTTTACATGTACCTGTCCAGTTTTCCCAGCACCACTTATTGAAGAGGCTGTCCTTTCTCCACTGTACATTCCTGCCTCCTTTATCAAAGATAAGGTGTCCATATGTGCGTGGGTTTATCTCTGGGCTTTCTATCCTGTTCCACTGATCTATCTTTCTGTTTTTGTGCCAGTACCATACTGTCTTGATTACTGTTGCTTTGTAATATAGTCTGAAGTCAGGGAGCCTGATTCCTCCAGCTCCTTTTTTCGTTCTCAAGATTGCTTTGGCTATTCGGGGTCTTTTGTGTTTCCATACAAATTGCGAAATTTTTTGTTCTAGTTCTGTGAAAAATGCCAGTGGTAGTTTGACAGGGATTGCATTGAATCTGTAGATTGCTTTGGGTAGTAGAGTCATTTTCACAATGTTGATTCTTCCCATCCAAGAACATGGTATATCTCTCCATCTATTTGTATCATCTTTAATTTCTTTCATCAGTGTCTTATAATTTTCTGCATACAGGTCTTTCGTATCCTTAGGTAGGTTTATTCCTAGATATTTTATTCTTTTTGTTGCAATGGTAAATGGGAGTGTTTTCTTGATTTCACTTTCAGATTTTTCATCATTAGTATATAGGAATGCCAGAGATTTCTGTGCATTAATTTTGTATCCTGCTACTTTACCAAATTCATTGATTAGCTCTAGTAGTTTTCTGGTAGCATCTTTAGGATTCTCTATGTATAGTATCATGTCATCTGCAAACAGTGACAGCTTTACTTCTTCTTTTCCGATTTGGATTCCTTTTATTTCCTTTTCTTCTCTGATTGCTGTGGCTAAAACTTCCAAAACTATGTTGAATAAGAGTGGTGAGAGTGGGCAACCTTGTCTTGTTCCTGATCTTAGTGGAAATGCTTTCAGTTTTTCACCATTGAGGATGATGTTTGCTGTGGGCTTGTCATATATGGCTTTTATTATGTTTAGGAAAGTTCCCTCTATACCTACTTTCTGGAGGGTTTTTATCATAAATGGGTGTTGAATTTTGTCGAAAGCTTTCTCTGCATCTATTGAGATGATCATATGGTTTTTCTCCTTCAATTTGTTAATATGGTTTATCACATTGATAGATTTGCGTATATTGAAGAATCCTTGCATTCCTGGAATAAACCCCACTTGATCATGGTGTATGATCCTTTTAATGTGCTGTTGGATTCTGTTTGCTAGTATTTTGTTGAGGATTTTTGCATCTATGTTCATCAGTGATATTGGCCTGTAGTTTTCTTTCTTTGTGACATCCTTGTCTGGTTTTGGTATCAAGGTGATGGTGGCTTCGTAGAAGGAATTTGGGAGTGTTCCTCCCTCTGCTATATTTTGGAAGAGTTTGAGAAGGATAGGTGTTAGCTCTTCTCTAAACGTTTGATAGAATTCACCTGTGAAGCCATCTGGTCCTGGGCTTTTGTTTGTTGGAAGGTTTTTAATCACAGTTTCAATTTCAGTGCTTGTGATTGGTCTGTTCATATTTTCTATTTCTTCCTGATTCAGTCTTGGCAGGTTGTGCATTTCTAAGAATTTGTCCATTTCTTCCAGATTGTCCATTTTATTGGCATAGAGTTGCTTGTAGTCATCTCTCATGATTTTTTTTATTTCTGCAGTGTCAGTTGTTACTTCTCCTTTTTCATTTCTAATTCTATTGATTTGAGTCTTCTCCCTTTTTTTCTTGATGAGTCTGGCTAGCGGTTTATCTATTTTGTTTATCTTCTCAAAGAACCAGCTTTTAGTTTTATTGATCTTTGCTATCGTCTCCTTCATTTCTTTTTCATTTATTTCTGATCTGATTTTTATGATTTCTTTCCTTCTGCTAGCTTTGGGGTTTTTTTGTTCTTCTTTCTCTAATTGCTTGAGGTGCAAGGTTAGGTTGTTTATTCGAGATGTTTCCTGCTTCTTAAGGTGGGCTTGTATTGCTATAAACTTCCCCCTTAGAACTGCTTTTGCTGCATCCCATAGGTTTTGGGTCGTTGTGTCTCTATTGTCATTTGTTTCTAGGTATTTTTTAATTTCCTCTTTGATTTCTTCAGTGATCACTTCATTATTAAGTAGTGTATTGTTTAGCCTCCATGTGTTTGTATTTTTTACATATCTTTTCCTGTAATTGATATCTAGTCTCATGGCGTTGTGGTCAGAAAAGATACTTGATACAATTTCAGTTTTCTTAAATTTACCAAGGCTTGATTTGTGACCCAAGATATGATCTATCCTGGAGAATGTTCCATGAGCACTTGAGAAAAATGTGTATTCTGTTGTTTTTGGATGGAGTGTCCTATAAATATCAATTAAGTCCATCATGTTTAATGTATCATTTAAAGCTTGTGTTTCCTTATTTATTTTCATTTTGGATGATCTGTCCATGGGTGAAAGTGGGGTGTTAAAGTCCCCTACTATGAATGTGTTACTGTTGATCTCCCCTTTTATGGTTGTTAGTATTTGCCTTATGTATTGAGGTGCTCCTATGTTGGGTGCATAAATATTTACAATTGTTATATCTTCTTCTTGGATCGATCCCTTGATCATTATGTAGTGTCCTTCTTTGTCCCTTTTAATAGTCCTTATTTTAACGTCTATTTTGTCTGATATGAGAATTGCTACTCCAGCTTTCTTTTGGTTTCCATTTGCATGGAATATCTTTTTCCATCCCCTTACTTTCAGTCTGTATGTGTCTCTAGGTCTGAAGTGGGTCTCTTGTAGACAGCATATATAAGGGTCTTGTTTTTGTATCCATTCACCCAATCTATGTCTTTTGGTGGGAGCATTTAGTCCATTTACATTTAAGGTAATTATCGATATGTATGTTTCTATTCCCATTTTCTATATTGTTTTGGGTTCGCTACTATAGGTCGTTTCCTTCTCTTGTGTTTTGTGTCTAGAGAAGTTCCTTTAGCATTTGTTGTAAAGCTGGTTTGGTGGTGCTGAACTCTCTCAGCTTTTGCTTGTCTGTAAAGGTTTTAATTTCTCCATCAAATGTGAATGAGATCCTTGCTGGGTAGAGTAGTCTTTGTTGCAGGCTTTTCTCCTTCATCACTTTCAGTATGTCCTGCCACTCCCTTCTGGCTTGTAGGGTTTCTGCTGAGAGATCAGCTGTTAACCTTATGGGGATTCCCTTGTGTGTTATTTGTTGTTTTTCCCTTGCTGCTTTTAATATGCTTTCTTTGTATTTAATTTTTGAGAGTTTGATTAATATGTGTCTTGGCGTGTTTCTCCTTGTGTTTATCCTGTATGGGACTCTCTGTGCTTCCTGGACTTGATTAACTATTTCCTTTCCCATATTAGGGAAGTTTTCAACTATAATCTCTTCAAATATTTTCTCAGTCCCTTTCTTTCTTTCTTCTTCTTCTGGAACCCCTATAATTCGAATGTTGGTGCGTTTCATGTTGTCCCAGAGGTCTCTAAGACTGTCCTCAGTTCTTTTCATTCTTTTTTCTTTATTCTGCTCTGCAGTAGTTATTTCCACTACTTTATCTTCCAGGTCACTTATCCGTTCTTCTGCCTCAGTTATTCTGCTATTGATCCTATCTAGAGTGGTTTTAATTTCATTTATTGCGTTGTTCATCGTTGCTTGTTTCATCTTTAGTTCTTGTAGGTCCTTGTTAACTGTTTCTTGCATTTTGTCCATTCTACTTCCAAGATTTCGGATCATCCTTACTATCATTATTCTGAATTCTTTTTCAGGTAGATTGCCTATTTCCTCTTCATTTGTTAGGTCTGGTGGGTTTTTATCTTGCTCCTTCATCTGCTGTGTGTTTTTCTGTCTTCTCATTTTGCTTATCTTACTGTGTTTGGGGTCTCCTTTTTGCAGGCTGCAGGTTCGTAGTTCCCGTTGTTTTTGATGTCTGTCTCCAGTGGCTAAGGTTGGTTCAGTGGGTTGTGTAGGCTTCCTGGTGGAGGGGACTAGTGCCTGTGTTGTGCTGGATGAGGCTGGATCTTGTCTCTCTAGTGGGCAGGTTCACGTCTGGTGGTGTGTTTTGGGGTGTCTGTGGCCTTATTATGATTTTAGGCAGCCTCTCTGCTAATGGGTGGGGTTGTGTTCCTGTTTTGCTAGTTGTTTGGCATAGGTTGTCCAGCACTGTGGCTTGCTGGTCGTTGAGTGAAGCTGGGTGCTGGTGTTAAGGTGGAGGTCTCTGGGAGATTTCCACCGTTTAATATGTGGAGCTGGGAGGTCTCTTGTTGACCAGTGTCCTGAAGTTGGCTCTCCTACCTCAGAGGCAGAGCCCTGACTCCTGGTTGGAGCACCAAGAGCCTTTCATCCACATAGCTCAGAATAAAAGGGAGAAAAAGTAGAGAGAATTAGTAGAAGTATGAGTAAAGAAAGAAGGAAAGGTGGAAAGGAAGGAAGGAAGAAAGAAGCAAAGAAGGAAAGAAAGGAGGGAGGGAGGGAGGGAGGGAGGAAAGAAGGAGGGAAAGAAGGATAAAAGACAGAAAGAAAGATGATACAGTAAAAATAAAATAAAGTATAATATAGTTATTGAATTGAAAAATATTTAGAAAAAAAAAAAAAGGGACGGATAGAACCTTAGGACAAATGTTGGAAGCAAAGCTATACAGAGAAAATCTTACACAGAAGCATACACATACACCTTCACAAAAAGAGGTAAAGGGGGAAAAGTCATAAATCTTGCTCTCAGAGACCACCTCCTCAATTTGGGGTGATTCGTTGTCTAAAGGAGGGAAGGAAGGAAGGAAAGAAAGAAAGAACGAAGGTAAAGTATAATAAAGTTATTACAATTAAACTTAATTATTAAGAAAAAGAATTTTTAAAAAAAAATCATGGACGGATAGAGCCCTAGGACAAATGGTGGAAGCAAGAGTATACAGACAAGATCCCACACAGAAGCATACACGTACACCTTCACAAAAGAGGAAAAGGGAAAAAAATCATAGATCTCGCTCCTAAATTCCCCCTCTTCAATTTGGGATCATTCCTTGTCTATTCAGGTATTCCACAATGCAGGGCACATCAAGTTGATTGTGGAGCTTCAATCCGCCGCCTCCGCGGCTGCCGGGAGAGACCTCCCCCTCTCCTCCCTGCTCTCACAGCTCACAGGAGCTCAGCTTTTGTACCCGGCCCTGCCCCTGCGCGCAGGTCGCTGGAGGGCGTCTGTTTTTTGCTCAGACAGGACGGGGTTAAAGGAGCCGCTGATTCGGGGCCTCTGGCTCACTCAGGCCGGGGGTTGGGGGATGGGGGAAGGAGGGGCACTGCGTGCAGGGCGGGCCTGCGGCGGCAGAGGCGGCGTGACGCTGCGGCAGAGGCCGGCGTGACGTTGCAGCAGCCTGAGACCCGCCGTGCGTACTCCCGGGGAAGTTGTCCCTGGATCCTGGGAACCTGGCAGTGGCGGCCTGCACAGGCTCCTCGGAAGAGGGGTGCGGAGAGTGACCTGTGCTCGCACACAGCTCCCCTGGTGGCGGCAGCAGCAGCCCCCGCGTCTCCCGCCCGTCTCTGGGGTTCGCGCTTCCCGCCGCGGCTCGCGCCCGTCTCGGGGGCTCGCGCCCTCAGCCGCGGCTCGCGCCCGTCTCTGGGGTTCGCGCTTTTAGCCGCGGCTCGCGCCCGTCTCTGGAATTCCTTTAAGCAGCGCTCTTAAACCCCTCTCCTCGCGCACCAGGAAACAAAGAGGGAAGAAAAAGTCTCTTGCCTCTTCGGCAGGTGCAGGCTTTTCCCCGAACTCCCTCCCGGCTAGTCGTGGTGCACTAACCCCTTCAGGCTATGTTCAAGCCGCCAACCCCAGTCCTCTCCCTGAGCTCCGTCCAAAACCAAAACCCGAGCCTCAGCTTGCAGCCCCGCCCGCTCCGGCGGGTGAGCAGACAAGCCACTCGGGCTGGTGAGTGCCGGTCAGCACCGATCGTCTGTGCAGGAATCTCCCCGCTTTGCCCTCCGCACCCGTCGCTGTGCACTACTCCGCGGTCCGGAAACTCCCCCCTCCGCCTCCCGCAGTCTCCGCCCGCGGAGGGGCTTCCTAGTGTGTGGAAACTTCCTCCTTCACAGCTCCCTCTCACTGGTGCAGGTGCCGTCCTTATTCTTTTGTCTCTGTTTTTTCTTTTTTTTCTTTTGCCCTACCCAGGTACGTGGGGAGTTTCTTGCCTTTTGGGAGGTCTGAGGTCTTCTGCCAGCCTTCAGTAGGAGTTCTGTAGGAGTTGTTCCACGTGTGGATGTATTTCTGGTGTATCTGTGGGGAGGAAGGCGATCTCCGCGTCTTACTCTTCCGCCATCTTCAAGGTCCCCCCCTGACCAGTATAATTAGAGGACAGCTTTGCCTTCCTGATGCCTGTAAGACGTATATAAAGTGTCTTTCTTAGGACATCTGTGGATTCTTCAGAGGCTCCCTGGCTAGGTCCTCAGACTGCAGCTCCTTTCATTTGGGAATTACCTCTTTGACTTGCTGTTCCTTATGCTTCCCAACTTCTGATTTTCTGGCAGTCCACTTCACATATACCCTCTGTTGGAAGTTCATGGTCCCCAGAAGCAACCCTTTGGATTCAGGATCACTTTAAAAATGATCTTAAGCTTGTATGCTTTCCAGAGTTTCCATATCTAGTCCCCTGCATTCTTGCATATTTGACCATCACTGAGAGTCATTACTTCCCAGATAAAGCATTTTGCTCTGCTACTGTGTGACGCTTTAGCTGGCCTCTCATCTTTGGATTCTTTCAGATTAAGTCAGCACTGTTCTTCTGTGTTCTAGAACTGTTTCTCAAACTCTCAGACTAGTCTTATAAATCCTTTCTCTGGGCTTGAGAAAATCTACACTTCCATTGCATTTCTCTCAGTACCTTTTTGTCTTCCTTCTAGACTAGCTGTCTCACTGGCTTTCTGAAACCTATTTTGAAAAGTCTGCATCTTCATCACCTCACTTTTGTATTTAATATCTATTATTTGGGGCTTCAAAGTTAAGTCTCATTATATAAATTTCAAAAATATTATTTCGATTCCAGTCTTTGGAACTAGTAGACTATGTAGTTCAGACTAATCCCACTGAGGATAAAACATAGACCAATTTTTGCTTTTTAATCTGCTGGAAGACCTTGAGGAACTAATAAGTTTGTGAGAAATTATTATAACAGCATCTTGAAGATCCCAGTATTTGGGGTCCACTTTTGCCCAAGAGGCGTTGTTTGCTGATCAAAGACACATCTAGGAAGTGGAATAGCTCTTTTGACAGCTTAGAAGGGCTAGCAGAACAGATCTAAATTTTAGGAATTTCCCTGAAAAACTTCTGAAGAGCTGCACCCTAGGTGAAAGGATTAACTTGTAAATCAGCTATTGCATTGACTGCAGAATTTTGAATCCTCTCAGTAATTCGGGAATTCTCAGGCCTTATAGTTGTATTAAAGGGATTCCTGATTGTAGTTCTCACAGGTACTTGGATGAAACAAAGCAAAGTTCCCTAACAAGGAAATTAACATCATTCTAGGACCCAATGAATTGCATAAATATTTTAAAAAAATACAATATCTGGCGCAGAATCAAAGAACCAGGTGTATGCAGATAAGAAAATGTAAATGAGAAATAGTAGAAATATCAAAGATAGAAAATAGGCCCACAAGGGCTTCAGATACTGGAATTTAAAACAATTTAACCTATCATCTTCAAAAAGACAAAAGACAAGATACAAAATATTGGCATAAAATGTGACCCTCTAAAAAGCGACACAACAGATTTAAAAAGGAACTAATATAAATTCTGAGATTGAAAATGCAATAAACAAAATTACAAACTCAATGAAATTGTTAAACAGCATATTAGACATAGATGAAGAGAAAAGTAGTGGCCTGAAATGTAGGTCGGAAGGAAATATCTGTAACAAAGCACAGAGAGACCAAAGAATTGAAAATATAGGAAAATGGGCAAGACAAGGATGACACAGTAAAATCCAAGATATACTTATGATGGAGAGAAGAGAATGGGCAATCACATATTTGAAGTGTCGGTGACCAAGAATCTTCCAAAAGTGATGAAAGACTGCAACCCACAGATTGAAGAAGGCCAACAAAACCATAGCAAAGTAAATAAAAACAAATCAATACCTGGACAAATCACAGTGAAATCACAGAAAACAAAAAGAAAGGTCATTTTAGAAATAAATGGAAGATGGGAAGAGAGATAATCTTTAAAGGCGCGGTATGGAGACTGAAAGCTGATTTCTCAAAAGCATTATAACTTCTGAAAAATTAGAAGAAGGCACTGAAATAATATCATTAGTGTGCTGAAGAAAACCAATTGGCAACCTAAAATTTTAGCCCATTGGAATATCCTTCAGTAATAAAAGTGACCATGCCAAGTAAGTGCAACATTTGATCCTGGATTGATTCTGCATCACAAAAGATAATGCTCTGAAGAATATTATTGACACCATCAGAAATCTTCGAGTATATACATTACATAATTGCCAATCGATGTATGATCCATGAATCAGTCGCATTAATCTCACCTGAGAGCTTATTAAACATGGATAATCATTGACATCACAGACATGCTGATTTAGATTCACGTTTTAGCAAAACCCCCAGATGATTTGAATGCACACTGAAGTTTGAGGAGCACTGTATTAGTTAATTGTATTTTATTCATGTTAAATTTCCTGCATTTGATAATATGTCAGACAATGTGATGTATCAGAAAGTGTCTTTGTTCTCCTGCAATGTATACTGAAATATTTAGGGCTGAGGGGTCATGATGTTTGCAATTTAATCTGCAGATCTGAAGTGCTTCTTTAAATGATGAATGCCAATAAGAAGTAACCATACATAGTGCCAATAATAAATAAATAAATCAATAAATAAATATAACTACTGTGAGGGAGAGTGCAAAGTATGTGATAAAGCATTTATAATTAGTGAATCTAGGTGAAGAGACAAGTGTTTATTGTACTCTTCTTGCAATTTGGAATAATCCGTTTGGAACACTTTTCTGTTAGGGTTGAGAATACATATGATCTATATTCCAACAATTCTACTACTAGATATGTATCCAAGAAAAATGTGTGTGCACGTCTACTAAGAGATACATAGAAGAATATTCAGAGTAGCATTGTTTGCAGTGATCCACAAGCAGAAACACTAAAATTTCTACCAAGAATAGAATGAATAAATTATGAAATAAACACACAATAGAATACTGTATAGCAATAGAAATAAATCAACTATTGCTACAGACAACAATATTTATGATACAAATAAAATATTGTATGAAAAAACAGAACCAAAAGAATGCATGCTTTATAATTCTATTTTAGTTGACAGATGGATGATTAAGTGATGAAAGTATAAATAAAAGTAACTTATTGTACAGGTCAAGATAGTGGTTATCTGTAGGAGGGAGGGAGATGGTTGGGGTTTGGAAGGAGATTGTTTAAGATTTATGTGCTGGTACGAGTCTATCTAGACTTTGAACGTGGGGTGGTTCCATGGATATTTGATTTATTGTAATTCACTGAGCTGAATATTTATGTCTTGTGTTCTTTCTGTATATGTGTTTTATTTCAGGACAAAAAAAAAAGAGGTTGGAAAAAATGATTACTCTTGTTGCTATTTGGAAAATGGATCTGAAGAGGTAAGAACGGAAACAAGGTGGTAGGGGGGACTTGCCATAATCTGTGTGATAGATGGTGATGGTATAGAAATAGAGCTAAGTGGATGGATTCCAGACATGTTTAGGACACAGACTTAATAATACTCATTAATGGAATCTATGTGTAGACTAAGTCCTATTCCCTCCAAAAAGAAGTTACGAAGAATAGCATCTCAGTTTTGGACTAACTATACAACTGATGGGGCCACTGACTGAGATGGAGAAGAACAAGGAAGGAACAATCTAGAAGGAAGAAATCATGAGTTTATTTTTGGAGTATACAGAGAGAAGACAATGGAGAGCAGAACTGAATCTCAGGGCACTCTGGAGAATGTGGTATCATGGAAGGAAAGGAAAAGTGTTTTAAGAAGGAGGGATTAGTCAAGCAAGATTAAGACAGAGAAGTGACTTTTGAATTTGACAAGATGAAGATTATTAGTCATTGTTGCAAGAGCAGTTTTGGTGGAGAGGTAGAGAGAGGGACGTGAGCCTGTTTCAAGTTAGTCAAAGCGACAACGGGAGTGAGGATGTCTGGAAACAAAAATTAACAACTCTTAAGATATTTTATTGTGAAACTGAACAAGATAAATAGCGTAGTGGCTAGACAGAGACATGAGGGTCAAAAGTGTTTTTTTAATAAAGAAGAAAGAAGGGTCCATTTCTAGGTTGATGACAGTAAATTCGATGAAAGGAAAATGAAGCAGAAGAAAGATGGCATACTTCCAGGCATGAGGTCCTTGAGTAGAAAAGAGGTTATGGGTATTATTGAGCATACATTACATGGCGGGCATTGCTCAAGGAACATGTGTATTCAGCGTAAAAATTCATTTTCTGCCCTCAAGGACAGCACGGAGCAGGGGTGGAGGTGGGGGGCGGGGAGAGAGCTTAATAAACTAGCAATGGCTGCATACTGTGCCATTAATACAAAGAAATGCATGGAATTTGCCGGGAGGCGAGTGCTCCTAGGTAAACCTTGGAAACAGTGAAGACTTTCTCAAAGAAATTACACTTAAGCTGACCCTTAAGGATTCATTCAAGTCTTACCAGATGTGGGAGGGATAACATAGTAAAAGTTCTTTTATGAGTTCACCACTGCTGAACTTCCCAGCATTATCACTTGTCACGGTATCCCTGCCTCTAAACGTGCACATCTAAAGATGCACTCACATGAACATACTCATCACTTGCCCACCGTGTGATGCTATTTTGTGATGCACACGCTTGTTGGTGTTCTGTGAAATGCTCTTTGCTTCCTAGTGAACTTCTGCAAGACTCACTTTAAAAGCCACTTAATCTCCAATACCCTCCAACACCCTTTCCAGAGAAGATGGAAAGAGGAGGCACCCAGGGCAAAAGGTCCTGTTCTTACTCTTGCCTCCGTGCTCCTGTGGCACTTTATAAGTTCTTCTATAAGGTGATTGTGATTTTTTTTTAAGGGAGGGAGTTACCACAGTGGTTAAAAGTATGGACTCGGTGCCAGGCTCCCTGAGTCAAATCGTAGTTCTGCCCTTTACCAGCTGTGTCACCTGGAGCAAGTTCCTTAATCTCTAGGTGTCCCAGTTTCCTCCTCTCTAAAATGGGAGCAGTGAAACTAACCTGCTGGACTTGGAAGTGAGAGACAGCTCAAAAAAGGGGGAAGGTGCAGAGGACGTAGAAGCAAGGGATGCCCAAGTGAAAATTCCAGACCTTGCGGGCTTGCCTGCAAGTCTGCCCTGCTTGCCCTTGACCTGCCTTGTTCACCTCCCCTGGAGAAGAGGTGGATATACATGCTAGAGGGAAAATTGCTCTTGGTTTCATGACTGTCTTGGCTATGAATTTTGTGTGATTCTAGAAAGGAACCTGGCTTTATTTCTTACAATTTTATTTTGTCCTCTGCATTCTCTCTCTTTCTTTACTTTTTTCGAGTGTACTGTCCATTTTGTCCATTTTTTCCCATAGAACCCACTGAACATTTACAGTTTAAGTGGGTCTGAGAAGAGGCACATTTTGTTGTGGGTATGAAATGAGTTTATACTGCAAAACACTTAGAGCAGCATCCGGCAAGTGAAAAACACTCGATAATTTTAGCTATTATTACTATGATTGTATATGTTTTTCAACTGTGATGATAAGAATAGCTCTTATTTATATTTATTTTTTGTATCCTGCCACTCTTCCAACACCCACCAACTTGCCCTGCATGACATGAAGAAACTCAATAAAGACATATTGGAAGGGATACATGAATGGATTTCCCTCCCCTCTCCCCAACCGGTTTTATAGCAGGGCTCTTTTCTTGGTGTCTACTTTGGGCTTAGCATACATTTGGACATAAGGCACTCATGGGATAGGGCTGTTGGAATGAGTTTTTTAAAGTCTTGGCCTCTAAAGATTTCTAAAATTGCAGGAATATCAGGAGAGACGGTGCATTAAATCCTTAATACATTAGTACACTTGCTAACAAAGTCACAGGTTGCCAGAATGAAAATTTGAGCTCAAAGAGTTGAGTTTCCTTCTTTGTTAAGGCATCCCTTCTCACATCTTTCACCCGTGGTTAGTCATTTAAGCTTTACTTAAAAGTAGGTAATCAGGAGACTTCTCTCTGGGGAGAATGTGAGCGCTGGATGCCAGAGTGGGAATAAGAGAGAACCAAATAGAGGGGGAAAGGGCAGAGAAGGTGGAAAGAGGGGGCACCCAGGACAAAAAGTCCAGATCCTGTGAATTTGCCTGCAGGTCCTGCCCTACTTCCTCTTGTCCAGCCTTGCCCAGTTTCCTTGAAGAAAGAGTCATGTACATGCTGGAGGGAAAATTGGTTCTGACTTTTATCTTTTGAAATCATAAGTGTAATGAGAGTGACATGTGTGTGATTTTAAAAAGGAAATTGGTTTTATTTTTTGACAGGGTCCTTTTTGTTCTTTGTGGTTCTCTCTCTCTCTCTTTTTTTTTTCCAAGTGCCTTGTCCATTTTGCCAATTTGTTTCCATGGACACCATTGACAATTTACAGGTTATTTAAGTGGATTTGAGAAGAGGCAATAGTAATAAATAAAGCTCTGACATGGGCTATAAATAGCAAGAGTGCTCTGGACTGCCCATCTTCCACCTGTCTACTTACTACTTAACAAATCAAGTTTACAATAATAACTTAAAAAACACTAGACTCTTTTTTCTTTCTTCCTGGAAGTGAGTGGTAGGAGGGAGGAGAAGGCTTGTCAATCCCCACCTCTTTGGTTATTTTAATGGAAGTTGTGGCCAATCTAAGGTGAACGGGGCATCCTCAAAGGCACAGATGAATCATCAGTGCCTGGCCCTGGTGGCGTCTGGCCCACACGCAGCTCTTAGCATTTACTTTTCTCAGGGCAGCTAGGGCAAATGCGGCTCCTAAAATGATTGCAAACGGCAGGGACGAAGGAGCTTGGCATTGTTGTCCTTTTCACTGATAGTGTCCCTCTCGCTGAAGGGGGTGGACGGAGCAGGGAAGAGGTCATTGCTCAGGGCTACAACAGACAGATGCCGAGAGCAGGAGGCAATTTTTGCATTGCAGGGGACCAGCTCCACAGTATCCAAGACGAGGAGGCAAATCAGGGAGAGCAGGAGAGCTGAGCCCCAAAGGACTGGCCGGCTCTAAAAGAGGGTTTCCTCCATTCAGATAAGTGCACCTCCAGATCCACTTCCAACCTCTGCCCCTCAATAACCATGATGCTTAGATACCATTCCCTGTTGCTCAGGTCTAAATTAGGAGGGAGAATGTAACAAAGGCTGAGTCACATAAGCAATAAAAGAGGGAAAGGAATAAGGGTGAGGGAAAAGATAGGAATGGAGAGATTTAGAGATATAGAGAGAGGATTCAAGACTATGCTGAAGGAGAAAAATAAATCAGTAAGTTGTAATGGTCTTTATGAAAAATTAGTGGTTGTGCATCTACCATTTTTCAGCATTCTGCTACGGCCCAATTTAAAAATGAAGGCTAAAATTTCTTCCCTAGAAAATTTGTGACAGGTGAAGGAAAGCTTGAATGTCAAAATAAAGCTTATTTCCCCAATCCCATGGGTCTTCTCTGTGGTGGAAAAACAATTTAAAGCTGAAACAGTGGTAGATGGAAAGTCATACTTTGGACAAGGCCAAACAGCCCTAGAGAATGCAGCCACTCTTGTTGCTGTGGATTAGTGCTGGATCGGAATCAATCTAGATGCCAGAATATCCCCTGCTCAGATGCTTTGGAAAATAAAGAAGTTGAAGAAATTAGTTTACATTTACAATATGCTAATGAGCTAACCAGGTTAGCTTTTGCAGTCACCCCTGCTCCCCAGTCCTGAGCCAAATACTTGCTCTAAGGCTTAGTTGAGATATTACTTCTCATCACCAAGAGGTGGCAAAATTGGGGAGCTAATAAGAGGCCGATTACCGTGCTACATCTCTTAGAGTTCTTACCAGCTAGATGTTCTAATTGGTTCAGCGTGGAAGAGAGTGGAATCTAGGAAATTCTTGGTCTGACTCTTCTCTATATACACACAGATTAGAATCTCTAGGAAGTATGGAGATGGCATTCTTACAGTTTAGAGTGCTGAAACACATACAATTTAAATGACACAAAAATATCCATTCTACTTATTGATTCCAGTAACCTGAAGTTGCATTGTGAATGCATGAGGTAAAGGGCTGTAAGTGAGGTAGCAGAACAATAAAAACAAGAACTTGATGTACACCAAGGTGTACATCAATGACCAGGCTAATTAAATAGAAATAAAGGTCTAATGGGGGCCTAAACCTCACTAAGGAGCAAGAGATTCCTCTCAAGAAGGGCTAGTAAAGGTGCACCATCCCTTCAAGAAACCCAAGGGATAAGCCAAGTGGACCAAATGGATAAAATGTCCAGTGAATGACATATTCTTGTACAAGATGCTAACATTGTTGACAGTTTCACCAGCTAGACAGAAGATACACAGATGAATAGCCAGATAAATATTGCATATAGTAATTATACACCAGCTAGAAATAAGGTGAGTTGATGTTTTCTGCCCTCAGGGAAGTACAGTTAAAATTGGGACAGCAATTTTGATGAGAAGGGAAGCAGAACTCAGGGAACTTGAGTTCAGAATTTTAAGCAGCCCTGGAGACTGGGTCATCATAGTAAAACATTATACACCACCAAGGAGAATTTCATTTTTCTGGGTCACTCTCATGAGGTTTGCATGCGAAGAGGTTATAGTCCTTTCCTGCCTGTTTGTTTCTAGCGGCAGGATTCCTTGGGCTATGATGTCCATTTGTGTTACAGACTTTAGCCACAGGCAATCTGACCTGGTTGCTTTTTGTTGCTTGAATGCTGCCCTGGAGTAATAAGATTAGCTCCAAAAAAACCAAACATCTTGACCTCTGTCTTTGCTGAAACTTGTTCTTGAACATGAGAGAAGTGTAAATTCCAAAGCTAAATCCTGTAGTATAGGAAGAAAAAAAACCCTAAGTGCACTTCAGAAAGCTATATCTCTGCTAGTGATTTATGTTTTCTGCTTTGTAAGCTGTGTTAGAAATATGGCCTTAGATATGAGGATAAAGCTCAATGTCCTAGTGTTGGAAATATATATCCGCAGTGCAAACTTTCCCCACGCTGAGTTGCTGTAATTTTGGTTAACTGTTTTTCTTTCTTTTATTCTTGAAAAATCTTTGTTTCCTTTTATTATATGACACTCCTAGGGCAACAGCGATCCTACAAAATGGCTGCCCTCCCTCCATTTTAGTAAAAGAAACAAGTAGAGGAAGTGATTCCCATTGGTGTGTGCTTTTATCTATTGTGGGTTAGTCCAGACCTTGTGGGTAAGGGCAACTGGGACCCTGGGGCTCATGCTTATATTGTACATTCTTGTGAATTCCTCTGCTAGAGTTCTTTAACATGAAAATGCTCAGGACACATCTCTACTCAAAGATATTTCCTTGGTTCCTTATCACTCGCTGGTTTGAGTATTTTTAAGTGGGGCATCCAAAGTCCTTCATAATATGGTGCCAACCATGCTCAGCCTTACTGTTCCTCTCTGTTCATGGATCACTCATTCCTAGAAGCACATCCAACGTAGCACATTTTCATTTTTTTCTTGCCTTTGAGTATTCTGCCTTCTCTGCTTGGAATGCCATTGTTTTGATCTTGCTATCATATCCCCTCTCCAAGTCTACTCATTCTCAAAGATCCAGCTTAAAAGTTACCTCTGTGAAGTCCTCCTGAATAACTCTCCTGATACTGATATAGTAAAGTGATCCCTTAACTTGTCTTTTTTCTAACAAACTGGCTCTCTCAAGGTCAGGGATGTTTTCTCATTAACCCCTGTATTCCCCTGTGCCCAGTAACACATACTAAAAGCCTCTCAGGGGATAAAAATGAGGAAATAAAGAATAGATATTAATGAAATATTGGTAAAAAGGAGCAACTACTTAAAACAACTTAAAAAAGATCACATACTATCTTTCTGAATGTGTGATTCGTATTTTAACTTACACAATTATACTATGCATATTGATTTTGTTACTGCAAAATCAACAAAAATGTAAATTCAAAAGAAAATCACGAAGTCCAGTCTTTTTTGTTAGTCCATGGAAGAACTTCAGATCTACATCATATGGATAATTATTTTGGTTACCTATTTTGGTATCATAAGCTACCTTAAAACCTAGAGGCTTTAAGCAATTATTTTAAAAATTCTGTGGGTCAGGAATTCAAGAAAGATCTGACTGGTTGGTTGGTCCCTGCAGTTGGAGGAGCTCCTCCATGGTAGTTGCTTTATACATTAGCACTTCTTTGCTTCTTGGTTTCTCTCTCTGTCTCTCCACGTGACATCTTATCCCCAGGGCCTCTTACTTGGCCTGGACTTCTCACATGATGGTCTCTGGGTAGTTACACTTCCTACCTGGTGGCTGCCCTCAGAGGCAGGAAGGGGATGCTTCCAGGCCAGTTAAGAGCTATCCCTGGAACTGGCATGAGTCACTTTCTGCATACTCTGTTGATCAAAGCAGAGCCCAACCAGATTCAATGGGGTGAAGAAACGGACACCACCTCTTAATGGGATGTGACAAGATTACATTGCAGAAAAGCATGTGAGATGGAGCATGATTTTGCCGCCATCTTTGGGAAATATAATCTGTGATGTAATTAATACACTTTTGACAAATCAGTGCCCAAGGGACCTTGTCATAAAAATCAATTAACTAACTCTCTAGAAATGTTCAATGCACCACACTGTGATAAGGTTTAATCCAGTGTAAGCTGCTTTTTTCATCAGTCATAGAGATGAAATCTCTGAGGAAGAGAAGGGAAATCAAGCCTACTGTTCTTCATTTAGATCTTTTGATCACATTTATTTTATCTAACATACTACAGAATTACAAGCGAGAGAAAGTTCTTATATTGTGAGTACTTACACTTATAGCACTCATTTCCCCAAAAGGTGGCTTTAGGTAAATTTATGGGTAATAGATCCTCCCTGGATATAAGAAATAGAAGTGTTAGAGCTATATCCCTACCCTTTGAGGCTGACAGCATAAAGAGCAAGGTTTTTCAAGCTGTAAGTTGTGATCCTATTAGTGGATCGTGAAATCAGTTTAGTAGGTCAGGGCCAGTGGTTAAAAATAAAAAAGGAATTGAATGGAACACAAAGTATCAGTTGCACATCATATAACGTATGTATAATATATATAAGTATGTATAGGTGAGTTTTTTTGCATGTGTGTTAGTGTGAATACTGAATTACAATGTAAACTCTATTTCTGACCGGGATCCACAGTCAAAAATGTTTTTGAAGCCATTAAAATAGAGTATCTGTGCCCTCTCTTGGTGCCACTTTCAAAGGCAAAACACGGGACTAGACAGACCATCAGTTTGATTCAGCATGGCATTTCTGATGTCCTTATGAAAAATATTTTGTTTGGGGCCCAGAATGACAAATAGCTCAGAGTCCAATTGAAACATCATTTTCTAAGAGAAGAAATTGCTTTACAGACAGTGTACAGCAAAATAAACTATCTCACCTCCACAGCTTATGCCCTCTGTCACCTATAAAGAGTTTTTACAGAAGACTTTTTGTTCTTTCCTTTCAAACTTACGTTTGGTTGAATAGATTTCCCAAGAGCTTAATTCTTCACCTACGCAGTGTTTCTGACCCTTGACAGGCTACAAGATATGGTCCAGGTTAGATCCTGAAGTGCTGAGAAATGCCTAGTTGTACAGTGAGGGCTACATCTGATTGGACTGGGAAACAGCACACTTGTGGAGGGTGTGACACAGAGATGTTTTTCAGACTCTAATCTTTCACATGCCACTCAGTCTCCTTTCCCTCTGACAGAATCTTTCCCCATTCCTGTCTCAGCCACACCTGTAAAAGCACAATGGTATATTCTAGTGTCAATTTTTGACTTTGCAAATCAAGCGCCTTTAAAATTATAATTCATTATGAGCAGTAAATATAGTTTACAAAAATACTTTTCAAATATACTCTTTCACTTAATATTCAGAACACACTTATGTGCTGGTTATCATAAATATTTTCATTTTAAAGGTAGAGAAGTCACGGCTCAGAGAGGTTGAATTGCTTGTTCAAGGTCATACACATATGGGAAGCAGCAGGCCTAAGATTTGACTTTGACTCCAAATCCTCCATTATGCTGCCCTCAGCCAGAGAAAACTGGGTCTGAGCTAGGTCTCTGGACTTGTGCAATGTTCTTGATTTTATTTATTTTTATTCTGCTATGATTTATTAATGAACTGTTTATTAGAAGATTCAATCATGGAAATATCTTGATTTTATTTTAAGTTTCTTTCCTAAAGATGCCTTCAGGGCATTTATTCATTTACTGGTCCAGCTCTCAAAATCAGGGGATAGTACAAGTTTTGCCCCACTTCTAAAAGTCCATGTCACTGTAAAAAAAATAAAAGTGATATAAAGGAAAATAGCCAATCATGGCCAAGGAGAAGTGTTGAAAGGAGGTACCTTGTCTGTCTTGGACTTGTCAGATTTCTGTACCTGTGTTTGACTCTTGATTTGGTCATGTGGCTATTGAGCCCCCTGAGTATTGGTATATGATTTAAAAAAGGAGACATCATATGACACCTCTGTGGTGTTCTTGAAGGTGTACATTCTTTAAGGATATATAATATGTGTAGAACAGGTAGAGGCATTGGTTAGACTTTTTTTGTGTCGGTTTTCTAGGCACCTTGGGAACTTGTCAGTTTAGCATAACCATCGTAAGCTAACAAACAAGGGTGCTTGTACTGATTCTGTTCTATGAATTAAAGAATATAATGATATCACATTTAGTAAATAACTTAAGCATAATTATAATGTAACAAGCTACACTGTTATACATTGCGTTTCAGCGCTAACTTCCCTTTCTTAATGGAACATTGGTGAAACTCTCATTCCTATGTGACCCAGGGAAATGTCTGTTTTCACCTTTTATATACTTCTCGCATACTTTTTTTTTTGTATCTTATATCAATGCATACCACATTCTTATCTGGGTAAATATGAAAATATCATTATATTAGGGCTGATAGCTTAATTATAGATATAATTTATGTGTCACAAGCCCGAATGGTGTGGGTCTATAAAATAATGACACAATTACATTGACATCCAAATGATTGTAGAGAGTTCTCATCCGTGCGGTACGCGGGCCTCTCACTGTTGTGGCCTCTCCCGCTGCCGAGCACAGGCTCCGGACGCGCAGGCTCAGCGGCCATGGCTCACGGGCCCAGCCGCTCCGCGGCATGTGGGATCTTCCCGGACCGGGGCACGAACCCGCGTCGCCCGCATCGGCAGGCGGACTCTCAACCACTGTGCCACCAGGGAAGCCCCCTCATACTTTTTAAGTTCAGGAAATCTAGTCTTTTTGCCACATTGTTCCTCCTCAGAGCCTGTTCATACTTCCTCCACGAATCTACCTGGTGTTCTCTTCTTATCTCAGCCAGCCTCTGGCTCCTGATGGCCACTCTGACCTTCTGCTTGTCACTGATTGCCTTCTTGAGCCTGACTTCCGTTAGGTTTGCCAGCTCCTTCTGCACCCCAATCTCCAAGCTAGTGGGCATTGCCGATACCTCTGTCCTGGCCTCCAGAAGGGACATGACTTTCTCCTGAGTTACTTCTTCTGAAGTGTGGCCAGATACCCTAACTATTGCACAAAGAGACAATTCCTAAAGAGACTGTATACCTGAATCAGATTTCAGAGTTCCTTGGTAGATACGTTCCCTGCTTACGTCCCTGACGTTCACCACATGACAGGAACAAGCTTACAGAGCCTCCATGTTCCACCAATTACTAAAAATCTCCAGGGTTCTCTACACTTTAGAGTCTAGATCCAGCAGAAATTTCCTTACCCTGCTGCCCTTAAGAAAAATGGTTAGTGCTTGCTTTACATCTGTGTGACCAAATGGACTTTGCAAAACATTGCCCCCAAGGACAAAGAGCCTCCTCGCCTTAAAGGCAAGCCCAAGAAGCACAAATGACTTATCTTTTAAAAGAGAGGTTTTCCTTGCTCTGAAAAAAAAAAAAAAGTTAAGGCTTGGTCTTTGCTGGATACCCCATTATGCAGAGAATTCTACATCTTGCCATTTGCAATTGCCCGGAAGTTCAAAATCTTCACAACTTTTTTGGTTGTTTTTCATGTTTTTGACTCATAAGTTGAGTGTTAAAACAAATACTAATTTGTCTAAAATTGGGGAAGTGAAGAAAGAGTATATGTGACTATAAACCTATTAGTGTTGATCTTCAGCTATTTACATTTTTTAAACTTTCTCATCAGTCTCCATTTGACTTTATTTTTTATTCACCTCCTACCCCATGCACACAGCCTCCCCATCCTACACCCTTGATTAAGTTGTATAAAATGTTGGCCTTCTATAGTGAAAGGTACTTCATTCCTGTTCTATTGTCTCATCCCCCAAAATTCTGGAGCCTGAAGATGAACTGGGGAAATGGTTTTCCAGGACCCCTGCCTGTCCCAAGTTCTTCTCTAAGCCTGGGAGTCCATCAGCAAGCCAGTAATCTTGTTTCACTGTGTATATTGATCAGGTTACCCAAATAACAAAGGAATTGCCAATTCATTTCTGTCAACCTTATTCCTTGCTCAGGGCAAACCAATTGGAAGGGGTTCAAATTGTCTTCTCCAACATTTATGGGGAAGAGCAGCTGTCTGTGTAACTTCCAAGCTCCTCTCTCACCAGCTGAGTTGGAATCTTGGGACAAATTCCCATATGCACTTATACTAGCTAGTGTCAGTTTGCTGACAGTTGACATTTCCCACGGCCAATCATTCACAGAAGCACTGCCTATTCAGTTAAAAGATAGTAGGTCTTGGGAGCGGAGGATGAATAGAAATGGATGAGTGAGGAAAAAAATTTGGTTCTAAAACTGTAACTAAAAACACTGATTAGAAATGACCAAACACCTGAGGCAGAGCCAGGATTGGGGGATGGTATTTTCAGCATCTCTCTCTCTCTCTCTCTCTCTCTCTCTCTCTCTCTCTCTCTCTCTCTCTCTCTCTCTCTATCTCATACACACACACACACACACACACACAGCCCTAAACATAAATGATAAAAAGTTGTGTCATCACATAAGGCCACTAAACCCCCATTTCTACTTTACAAAGCAGATTCAATATGGTCATAACCTTCTCCTTACTGACCTTTAATCCATCATGATTTGCATTAGATGTGTAGCCTTTTTGTGAGAGTTACTAATATGAATGAGGATTTGATTGGGTAGATGAGAATTTGCAAGTGTTTTGTCAGTTCTACCCTCCCTCTTTCTCTCTGTCCTTCCTTTTGTCTTTTCTTAAAAAAATCATTGAATGCCTACTACACATACAGAACTATCTAAATTTTGTGAAGGAATCCAAAAAGTGTAGATGAAGATGTCTTTGCCCTCAAAGATGTTGTAGCCTGGGAAAATAAAACAAATGCATAGAATGTCCAACTGTCGTATAGCCATCACCACCACCAACATCATCGTCATCATCATCATCCTACAATTTATGTCACAAGTTAGAGTAGGAACCATTAAATACCAAGAGGGCAAAACAGAGTAGATGTGATCAGAGGAGAGAAAGAGTGTGAGCTCAGGGAATGTTTCCCAGAAGTGGTGGAATTGTAATAGAGTTTTATGAAAATGTAGGTTTGGAATAAATAGAAATAAGGTAAGGAATAGATTGCAGGTGGAAAACAGAGTATCTGCAAAGTTTCTTCCCATTCAGGGAGATCTGCTTATGAGCTCCTCGGAGCAGAGATTATGCCTTTTATACTGAAGGTCCAGCAGAGGGCCTGGAACCTAGGAGCACATGGGGTGGGATGAATGAATCCTGAGGGCAAGGGTGAGATTCCAAACAAAGCCACAAGGGCATCCACACTTAGCCTCTATACCTAAGGTTGTGTATTTTGATATGGAAGGTTTAGGGGACAAAGTGTTTTATTTGTTTGGCTTTGCTTTGCTTTTGAAGTCTATGACAGCCACTGTAGTCAGAGGTTATGTACCACTGTCTGGGAAGAGAGTTATTTTAGGGAAGATGGGTGATGAAGACAGGGAAGTAGATTACTCATAACTTATGCGATTCCAGCTCCCATACAAGAAGTCACCCATGGCCCCCTGTTCTCTAGCTCTCCTTTCAAATAAAGTAGTTCTTGGCAGTCTGGATACTCATAAGCTTTTCAATGGATAACATCCTTACTTCCCTTTTATAAGTGCTTCTCATGAATTTGGAATTAATATTTCTTTTATTACAATCAAGGGACCATAAATCAGGACAAGGTGATTTCTTCAATTCTAGCCCAATACCACAGCCAATGAGTCTAGGAGGGGAAATGGCCCCAAACCCACATCTGTCCAAGTTTCCAACTTCTGAGTGAAAATTAAGAAGCGACCTTTTAAAATGTTCTCCTTTACATAAGATTATGGTTGCTGCATAGGAAATAAAACAATGATATTCTCCACCCCTGAGACTTTTGTTCCTTGTGGTGAACTTGCTTCCATTTAGATGGAGGAATCGTCTTTCATCCTTCCTGCTTATAAATAGGAATGTGTAGTCTGATTGGGTCAGCTGTCAATAGTTTGACATTTCTTCCCCAGCAGCAGAGTTGCACATATGCCCCAAAGTTTGAGTTTTATTGCTAATTTACCAGATTTATTGGGTTATTTTTTATTACACTCTTCAGGGACAAAAGTAGAAAAAAAAGAATCTAATTTCTGATGCATCTTTAATCTAGTGAACACTGTTGGGAACTAATAAGAAATGCAGCCTTAAACAAAAGTGCTAGTTGGGGGCCAGAGGTGGGAGGGAAATGTGTTTGTGTTGCTTCAACTAAGAAAGTGACACCCGTGATCTCAATGATAAGGGATACAACATAACAGGCAGCTACAGAGATGCACAAATGTCAGGGAATTTTAGGACTAATTCTATTCATTGTCTTGGGTCTAAACAGTTATTAGGTGAGCTTGATCTTACGTTCTTTAATGATGAAGCTTCAGGGCCCAGAGTGGCCAGGGAGTGTAGCTACCTCTAATGAGACTTGGGGACTCTGGGAGGGCTCATGCCAAGGACTACTTCCCAGAACTTCTGCTGTCAGTGTCCTTGTCCCCTCGGTGGGCCCCACCTCTGCAGGAGACCCTCCAACACTAGCAGATGTGTGGCTGACAGGGTCTTGGGGCTCCGGCTGGGTGTCAGGCCTGAGCCTCTGAGGTGGGAGAGCCGAGTTCAGGACATTGGTCCACCAGACACCTCCTGACCCCTCGTAATATCAATCAGCGAGAGGTCTCCCAGGGATCTCCATCTCAACGCTAAGAGCCAGCTCCACTCAACGACCAGCAAGCTCCAGTGCTGGACACCCTATGCCAAACAACTAGCAAGACAGAAACACGGCCCCACCCATTAGCAGAGAGGTTGCCTAAAATCATAATAAGGTCACAGACACCCCAAAACACACCACCGGATGCAGTCCTGCCCACCAGAAAGACAAGATCCAGCCTCATCTATCAGAACACAGGCACCAGTCCCCTCCACCAGGAAGCCTACACAACCCACTGAACCAACCTTACCCACTGGGGGCAGACACCAAAAACAATGGGAACTACGAACCTGCAGCCTGCGGAATGGAGACCCCAAACACAGTAAGTGAAGCAAAATGAGAAGAGAGAGAAACACACAGCAGATGAAGGAACAAGGTAAAAACCCACCAGACCAAACAAAAAAGATGTTAAAAAAAAGAAAGACTTGGATCAAGTGGCTGTTAACGTCTTCCCAGCCTACAGTCCTGGGCAGCTCTCCCCGGTGACGGTGACGGTGATGGTGACTGCGATGGTGCACGTGCATTGAAAAGATGAGTCATCTGCTCAGAGGGCTTACGATGTGTCTTACTTGTTTCTGTATCTAGTGTCTAGAACTGTGCCTGGGACAAAGGAATTTGTCAAACACAGCATGTGTTTGTTGAACTATGTCTTTTATTGCCTGGTATGGGCTGCCACTGTGACTTTACCTCCAGGAATTTATCAAATATTCATAGACCAAATCACCAGAGAAAATAAAAGTACCATTTCACTTTCCTTCTTCTCTAACGTGGCTGGAAGAAACAGAAAGAAGAGAGGAGTCTTTGTGTTCTGTGTCACACTCCATGTGGGTCCTAATGAATTGCAGAACCCTCAAAAACTCCACTGACTTTTCCCCCCAGTTTTATTGAGAAATATTTTACGTACATCACTGTATAAGTTTAAGGCAAACAGCATGGTGGTTTGATATATATATGATTACCACAATATGTTCAGCTAACATCCATCTTCTCATATAAATACAATGAAAGGAAAAGAGAGAAAAAGAATAAAGTAAAAGAAAACTTTTTTCTCTTTGTGATGAGAACTCTTGGGATCTACTCTCTTTATAACTTTCCTATGTATCATACAGCAGTGTTAGCTATAGTCATCATGCTGTACGTTACATCCCTAGTGCTTATTTATCTTATAACTGGAAGTTCGTACCTTTGGACCACCTTCCTCCGGTTTCCCCTCCCATCACTCCCTGCCATTGGTAACCACAAGTCTGATCTCTTTTTCTACAAGTTTTGTTCTGTTTTGTTTTAGATTCCACATATAAGCGAGATTATACAGTATTTGTCTTTCTCTGACTTATTTCACTTAGCATAATGCCTTCAGGGTCCATCCATGTTGTCACAAATGGTAGAATTTCCTCATTTTGTATGGCTGAATTATATTCCATTGAGTGTATATATATATATATATATATATATATATATATATATATATATATATATATACCACAACTTCTTTATCCATTTATCCATTGATGGACACATGGGTTGTTTCTCTGTCTTGGCTGTTGTAAATAATGCTGCTATGGACATGGGGGTGCAGATACCTTTTTGAGTTATTGTTTTTGTTATCTTTGACTATATTCCCAGAAGTGGAATTGCTTCCATTGCCTTTCTAAAGTGCTTTCTCTGTGGCCTTTTCTAGCCCTGATCCTTAACTTCACTCGCTGAAATTATGCCTCTGGCCGTCTTTAAAAATTCTAAATTGATACCAGTGACATTGGGTTTACAGTGTTCATGTCCAGAATACCCAGATGTAAGCGAGAGTGGGAAAATATGCCATATTGAGGCAGTTCTCACAATGCTCCATGCTGTCTCACTCCTGTGCCTTAGTACAGGCTATGCTTGGAAACCCAGAGTCTGCTGGTTACTAGCTTCACAACACTCAAAACAGGGCTCATGTCATGTGGGAAGCTTTTACTGAATCCCGTGCTGGAATAGGCTTCTTCCCTTGCATGCCCATAAATCCCTATGTGTACTTCTCCAACTGTAGTCCTTACTTCTCTATCTTAGGCTGCTGACTTCAGCACCCCAGCCCCCCAACACACTAAATTATGAACTTTTTAAAGACAGGGAATTCATAAGTTTGATTCACCTCTGTTGTCTTTTTGCCTTGCACAATGACTGGCAGATATTAGGGATACAATGCATGTTTTTGAATAAATGAGTGAGGTTGTTCCCAAGAAATTATCTAGTACAATTTGGCAAATGAAAACATGGTGGAAGAAGATGAAGGGTGGAGAGGCTGTTTCAGGTACTTCTTGGATTGATCTAGTTTGTAAAAATCAGCTAAAGTTCTGGGTCAAGGATGGTAGGCCTGGGTTCTCCAGTCACAGGGGTCATGAGCGTGATGCCTTCTGCCCTTGACACAGACTGTTCCCCTGAGCATAGAGACAAACGTCCGAGCATCCTCACTCTACCACAGACTATTCTGTGCACAAGATACTCAAAAACCAGATACTCAAGACCAGACTTACAGTAAAGGGGAAAACCCCAGCATTCTTGAGCCCTCAGTCCCTCTCCAAGAGCTTGAGTCTGCCTAGATGGCTGCACTGGGTCTGCCTAGATGGGGTGATTGTCACTTGTGGGAGAAGGAGGTCCAGTGAAGTGTATAGGCCCCAAATCTTTTACAACACTAAGGGAAAGTGCTTCCACAAGCCGTGTTAACACTTACTGAGACTTTCTTATCCAAACCTGTATCATATGCTAGTCTACTGTTTGTGTGAAGTTGTGTGAATGAACAACACTAAAAGGATATGTGACCCAGTTCACTCCCTCCTGGGGCCCGGAGCTTTCAATATCTCCAAAGACAGAGGATACTGCAAGGCCGTATCTATTGACAAAGTTATTGAAAAGTAAATAAAATTGAAGTCATAAACATATATTCAACAACTTACTGCAAGTGGTCCAGAGGAGAAAGGTCAGTAGTGACTAAACTTATTAAAATTGAAAGGTGAGATTGTTTCAGTCTTCAGGTCCCAAGGACACTCTTCCGATCCAAGGCCCCTTTTGGTTCCTGCTATCAGGCTGTCTCATCCATCCTCCAGTGTTACCTTCAAATTCATCAAATGACCTGGGACCTGGCTCACAGCTTCCCTTTTACCCCTTGTCTGCCATGTTTTTGAGTGGTTTCAAGGTCCATGTGGGCAACTGTCCCCAAACCTTGGATTCTTGGTTTCTTAATCTACTTAATCTCAGTAACATCTACTCTGATCTATCTGGAACCTGACATCGCTAGAACTGTTCCTACTCTAAGATCCTAAATCCAAGCTCTGTCACCCAGGGAGAGAGAGGACAGATGGAGAAGAGGGGAGAGTTAGAGCTCTGGAATGCCCTAGCATCCAGACATCAGGTGCAAGAGAAAAAGTCAGCAAAGGGCAGTGAGATTGGAAGAAAACCAGAAAGTCACGGTGTCACAGGAAAACAGAACATGTTTTTTGGAGGTGAAGGGGGTCAACTGTGTCAAATGCTCTTGAGAGGTTAAGATAATGAGAGAAAAATGGCTGCTGAAGTTAGCAATATTAATATTATTGGTACCATTGATAGGTGTATGTTAGAGCCTGGTTATGGTATCCTAAACAATGCCAGGCTCTGAGTAAAATACTTCCAGGAAGGTGAAGGTGACGGAGGCAGAGGGGACCCAGAAAATGAATTGGCTTGTGCACCATTGAGAGTGTGATTTATGACAAATGGGAATGATTAATCAACTAGGAGTAGATTCTGGAGATTATAGAAGTCTTTAGCTAATACTCTAAAAATATTGGGAGGAAATAAGTAACCTAGAGAGAGCCAGAGAACTAACACAAAGGTTCGTTGGGTAGAGACATCCAGAGAGAACCAAATAGGAGTTCAAGCAGGGAGTAGATAGAATTGGCACTAAATATTTCCTGCACATAATGCTGGGCATTGCCTATTAAATACAGAGGAGATGAAAGCTGGATCAGAAAAGGAATTTCAGGGAGAGAAAGGAATGTCTTACTGTAGAAAAATCTGGGGCTTCTGAGGAACCCATTGGGTCAAAACTAGACCCTGAATCTAAATGGGTTTTGTCACAAGGCAGAACAAATAGATGGAATGCAGATAATCTCTTTAGCTGACCACAGCTCTACCTGTGTTCGGACTTTGCAGCATAATGTAGAGAGATAAGAGGGATTCGTTAAAGCATTCTGACTAAGTAGAGCCAGACAGTCGCACTCTTTGCTGAATTACAGTGTACCCTCAAGTGCCAAGTTGCTCTGGACCAACTAATGAGTTCTCTGAGTCTCAATGCACTCAACGGTAAATTGAGGGGTAATTTACCCAGTGAGTCACAGGAAACCATTTACTTTCCCATCTTTCCAATGACCTGCCTAAAGGATGATGGGTATCAAACTGACCCAACTGAGAACAAAGTTTGTTTCCGATGAGGCATACATACATTGCAATGGAGCTGCGTACCCAGCAGAAGGAAGCTTGAAATAGCAATATCCAGAAAAGATGTGCTGCTGAGACTCCGTGTTTAGCCTCATGCATTATGCCTTTGTTTTAAAAGATGCAGAAATCTAAGCAAGGAGCTGGAACAACTTGCTCTGGGCTGGTGACAAATCCTGTGGGCTGGTATGTGGCAAAAGGAGTTATCTCATTGTCAGCTCTCTCCTCTCTCTTTTCTGATGTGTCAAGACAATTCAGAGACTGTCTTTTAACCCATGTGATCCTTTATTCAAACATGAATTGAGGACCACCTATGTGCTCGGTGTAGAAAAATAAATCTGGATGATATGGTCTCTGCCCTTAAGAAACTTATGGTCTGATGAAGGGGACAGATACATATCAGAGAGTTAAAATAGTTGTAGGTGCCATAACACAAGAATAATGTAAATGGTGGGTGTCTCTCCAACCTCCATTCCACCTGCCCTGTATTGGGCAGTGCAGAGGATTGACCTGGCCTTGGGAATGGGTTTCATCAACGCTGACCCACATTTATATCTTCACTGGACTCCTTTTATTTTAATATTTTGAGTGCGCCATCTGTAACTCTGAAAGGACCGATAGACTGATATAGGTAGCAAACATTTTAACGTACCTGCCTTAAGCCATGGGTAATCCATAAGGCAGGTTATTGGCATCGTTTCTTAAATGGATAAACTGAGGCTCTGATTGATCAAATAAAGTGTCTGATTCAGTGTGTTTCAGAATCACCTAGCAACTTGTTAAGCACAGACTGCTTAACGGCTGTTCTCTATCCCCAGAGTTTCTGATTCAGAAGGTGTGGGGCAAGACCATAGAATTCACATTTCTAACAAGTTTCCAGATGTTAGTAACTCTGCTAGTCTGAGGGCCACACTTTGAGAACCACTGCTCTAGTATTTGTTAGTATCTGGTAGAGCTGAGTTGTGAGCCCAAGTCTGTCTGCCTGTAATAACTGTGCCCTTTCCCCTACACCACCCTTTCTCCTGTTAACACAAGTATTTTTCTTAACAGCTCCTTTATGGAAGCTTAGCTTAACAGCAGCAATAAAAAGTTTCATGGAATGAGTTTGGCAAACACAGACATTGTATTGCCTTTGCAAGTAGGGTGACCATACACCCCAGGATGCCTGAGGTAATTCTGTTTCGTGTCTGTTAATCTGACATATGGTTGCTAGTCCTCCTCGCTTCCTCTAACAAGGGTCCGAGGTTGGCTAATACGTTATATGGCCATCCTGCTTTTAGGGATTCACAACTCAATAACTTACGTTCACATTTTAAAGACTCCATGAAGAACTTGAAAAGGTTATTGATCTTTATTTACCCCAGTGTTCTTAAACTTACTTAAGCATGGGCACTTTTTATTCTACTCAGGTAGTTCCTTTTAACATTTTGGTGAATGCTGACCTGTGTGCATTTTCTCGTGTGGTTATGTTTTGTTGCATGTGTCCAACTAGGAAATGGACTCCTAATATCTTTATGTCTTATACTCTATAACCCTCCAAAGCACCTTGCTGGGCACCTGCCACTCTCTCAGCCAATTATTGTTCTTTAAGCAAAGAAAACATATTCTCTGAGTAGAGACTTTATAGGGCAGGGCAAAATGTTAATGTTCACGCACATGCTATTGAGACATGAACCATGAGTAGAGCATTTTGTTGGGGGGAAAAGCAGACCTAAGGGGCCATGTAATCTTTCAGCTCAGCCCTGACTGTCTGTGGTGAGACAGACGAATAAGAGCTTCCTCACACCAATGAACATGTAATTGTGAAACTCATCGCCCTGGGAGCTCCCTCTCTTTGCAAACCAATGAAAGAGGAAGCCATGGCTTATCCAGGGTATGTTGCTTCCTGAGTAGCCTTGCTACTGATAGATGGAGACAAAGGGTAAGAAATGCTGTGGACTTAACACACTTGGGATTGGGGTGGGGTCTATGCACGATGTTACTCCTAAAAATAAACTAATAAATATAAGATCTCATACTAATGTGTTACTTGCTCGGCATCTAGTGCTGTGAAGAACTGGTATCTCACACACACACACACACACACACACACACACACCCCGGAACCTCATTCTCCCACTTATAAAAGTGGATTTTTAAAAGATTTTTATTGTACACTCACTGTACACATTAGTCAATTTATATTTGGGGGAAAAAAAAAACTCTCCTTGTTGCAAGTTTATCTCCTAATGCCCAACAAAGAAATCTCAAATATCTGTCTGTCCAAATCCCAGGCATAATTCTAGAACCAGTCCAAAAGCCACGTTGCCCTTGAAGATTGGTTTAACTACCCACTTTTCTTTGGTTAACTTATCTCAACTTCATGCACCAGCGCACATGTCTTTTCTAGGATGTCTTCCTTCAACTTCCACCCGGACTGACCACCCTCCGCTATGGAGCGAGGGCATCCTTTGCTTGACTCTATTCTGTAGCTTCCGTGTTATGCTGGAATGATCTCTTGACTACTTCTGTCTCCCAGTGAGTGCTGGAGAGGGACAATGTATTACTGATTTATGTACATAGAGCCACCAGGATCTAGCACAGTGCCTGACACATAATTTGTGCTCAGTGATTATTTGTTGAACCCGACTGAGTTATCTATGGGGGATCTTAACTGTCACTGAACCCCCTAGAACACAGGTGATATCTTAATAGGGGCAAGATGGTCCCCCCAAGGGGGAGAATATTAGTTCTTGGAAGGTGAAAAAAATTATAAACTAAAGGAGTTCATGGCCCTCTAAAGGGCCATGGTACATAAACAGATATAAAATATATCTGTGGCATTCAATTTTCATGAGAGTATGGTTAGGAAAAAATGTCTAGAAAGGCTCCTCAGTGAGTAATAATTGAAAAAAGTGTTGAGAAGTGCTGCCCTTGAATTGTTTCTGGAAAAATGATCAGAAGATCGTGGCCCCAGAATCAGCTTGAGTGTTTGCTAAGATACAGATTACCTGGCACCACCCCACGTTTCCTGCTTCACTCACTTGGAAGAGGACAGAGGTTGGCACATAGCAAAATGCTCAATAAATGTCTGCTGAGCAAATGTTTGCTCTCCCAGTTGTCAAGTGAGCTTTGCATTCCCACCAACTCTTATAGCCACTGTATTTGTTACTCAAGGAAAACTTTCACTGACCGTTGGAAAACAAAGTAGCCCAGATGGGACATCCACAGCATAGAATGAATCCTGCTTCCTCAATTCTGGCTGGGTTAAAATGTTTAGCTGGAATAGGCCTCACTGTTAACTTCAGAATATGTGACCTCTCAATTCTAGAATGAAGTTAAAACGCCTTTCTTTCTTTTTTTAACATCCTTATTGGAATATAATTGCTTTAAAAGGTTGTGTTTTAGTTTCTGCTGTATAACAAAGTGAATCAGCTCTATGTATACATATATCCCCATAAAATGCCTTTCTTTCCATCCTCAGCCATAATCCTTGGGCCACTATTTTCAGAAGTCCCTATCTGCCCCACACTTCCAAAAAGCCTCTAACTGGGCCAGAGAAATAGGCTTTCTGAAAGCATTGAAAACCTGTATGAATCAGAAGAAGCCACTGCCAAGGACCTCTTCAGAGGGTGTCAAGAGATTATGAGCTATTTTTTTTTTCTATTCTTTATCCAGTTGTCAATATTCCTGCTGAGTCTCAGCAATGCCGTCTTGCTTTTCTCCCTTGGGTGAGCTCTTTCATCTCCTTCTTCCCACTTTTTTTCCCCTCTGTTGTATACCTTAATCTATTTATTTCCTCCATTCCCATTCAGTGTCTGTTTTCCTTTGGGCATTGTCCTGAATTATTTAATAGTTGTTCTGTTTTTTTCCTGCTCACTCTTTCGCCTTTCTTCTCTTTGATGGTTTGTCCAGGTTCCCTTTTGCTCTCGTATACACCTCATCCAGTAATCCTCTTCTTTCTATACCATAAATCACGGTGGGGCAGATTGTGTGTGTGGACACTAGGCCGGAGAGATGGGGCCCGAGGTGGGTGGGCAGGGGAGGAGCATGCATCAGTGACTTGCTTTTAGGAGGTAACAGATTTGATCATTTTTCAGGGAACACAGCAGGCAGCCTATAATTGATAATGAAGGTACATCTTTCCATCATTTTTGCTAAACTGTACAGAACTTGGGTACACTATATCTGCAGTTTTCAGACTTTTCCACTGAGATTTTCTCCTGGCAGTTCTGGGTCAAGGTAAATGGAAAATAATTTTGTTATTAATTTTTATTCTAATTTTTCAGTGTGTTCAAGGTTACCTGTGGCTGGAAAAATAGCTTTCAAGAGGAGAAAACACTTTTACATGTAGGTCCACACATATCTACATAACCCATGTATCACATACACATTTGGGAAACTTGTGACATTAAAAAAGGTAGTTCTTGGGCTTCCCTGGTGGCGCAGTGGTTGAGAGTCCGCCTGCCGATGCGGGGGATGCCGGTTCGTGCCCCGGTCCGGGAGGGTCCCGCATGCCGCGGGGTGGCTGGGCCCGTGGGCCATGGCCGCTGGGCCTGCGCGTCCGGAGCCTGTGCTCCGCAATGGGAGAGGCCACAGCAGTGAGAGGCCCGCATACCGCAAAAAAAAAAAAAAAAAAAAAGGTAGTTCTTTGGTAACCTTTTTCTTTTTCTTTTTTTTTTTTTTACATGTTTATTGGAGTATAATTGCTATGCAATGGTGTGTTAGTTTCTGCTTTATAACAAAGTGAATCAGTTATACATATACATATGTTCCCATATCTCTTCCCTCTTGCGTCTCCCTCCCTCCCACCCTCCCTATCCCACCCCTCCAGGAGGTCACAAAGCAGCTAGCTGATCTCCCTGTGCTATGCGGCTGCTTCCCACTAGCCATCTACCTTACGTTTGGTAGTGTATATATGTCCATGCCTCTCTCTCACTTTGTCACAGCTTACCCTTCCCCCTCCCCATATCCTCAAGTCCATTCTCTAGTAGGTCTGTGTCTTTATTCCTGTCTTACCACTAGGTTCTTCATGACATTTTTTTCCCTTAAATTCCATATATATGTGTTAGCATACGGTATTTGTCTTTCTCTTTCTGACTTATTTCACTCTGTATGACAGACTCTAGGTCTATCCACCTCATTACAAATAGCTCAATTTCATTTCTTTTTATGGCTGAGTAATATTCCATTGTGTATATGTGCCACATCTTCTTTATCCATTCATCCGATGATGGACACTTAGGTTGTTTCCATCTCCTGGCTATTGTAAACAGAGCTGCAGTGAACATTTTGGTACATGACTCTTTTTGAATTTTGGTTTTCTCAGGGTATATGCCCAGTAGTGGGATTGCTGGATCATATGGTAGTTCTATTTGTAGTTTATTTTTTTTTTTTAACATCTTTATTGGGGTATAATTTCTTTACAATGCTGTGTTAGTTTCTGCTTTATAACAAAGTGAATCAGTTATACATATACATATGTTCCCATACCTCTTCCCTCTTGCGTCTCCCTCCCTCCCACCCTCCCTATCCCACCCCTCCAGGCGGTCACAAACCACTGAACTGATATCCCTGTGCTATGTGGCTGCTTCCCACTAGCTATCTAACTTACGTTTGTTAGTGTATATATGTCCATGCCTCTCTCTCACTTTGTCACACTCACCCTTCCCCCTCCCCATATCCTCAAGTCCGTTCTCCACTAGGTCTGTGTCTTTATTCCTGTCTTACCACTAGGTTCTTCATGACATTTTTTTTCTTAAATTCCATATATATGTGTTAGCACACGGTATTTGTCTCTCTCTTTCTGACTTACTTCACTCTGTATGACAGACTCTAGGTCTATCCACCTCATTACAAATAGCGCAATTTCGTTTCTTTTTATGGCTGAGTAATATTCCATTGTATATATATGTGCCACATCTTCTTTATCCATTTATCTGTCGATGGACACTTAGGGTGCTTCCATGTCCTGGCTATTGTAAATAGAGCTGCAATGAACATTTTGGTACATGACTCTTTTTGAATTTTGGTTTTCTCAGGGTACATGCCCAGTAGTGGGATTGCTGGATCATATGGTAGTTCTATTTGTAGTTTTTTAAGGAGCCTCCATACTGTTCTCCATAGTGGCTGAACCAATTCACATTCCCACCAGCAGTGCAAGCGTGTTCCCGTTTCTCCACACCCTCTCCAGCATTTATTGTTTCTAGATTTTTTTGATGATGGCCATTCTGACTGGTGTGAGATGATATCTCATTGTAGTTTTGATTTGCATTTCTCTAATGATTAATGATGTTGAACATTCTTTCATGTGTTTGTTGGCAGTCTGTATATCTTCTTTGGAGAAATGTCTATTTAGGTCTTCTGCCCATTTTTGGATTGGGTTGTTTGTTTTTTTGTTATTGAGCTGCATGAGCTGCTTGTAAATTTTGGAGATTAATCCTTTGTCAGTTGCTTCATTTGCAAATATTTTCTCCCATTCTGAGGGTTGTCTTTTGGTCTTGTTTATGGTTTCCTTGGCTGTGCAAAAGCTTTGAAGTTTCAGTAGGTCCCATTTGTTTTTTTTTGTTTTTATTTCCATTTCTCTAGGAGGTGGGTCAAAAAGGATCTTGCTGTGATTTATGTCATAGAGTGTTCTTCCTATGTTTTCCTCTAAGAGTTTGATAGTTTCTGGCCTTACATTTAGGTCTTTAATCCATTTTGAGCTTATTTTTGTGTATGGTATTAGGGAGTGATCTAATCTCATACTTTTACATGTACCTGTACAATTTTCCCAGCACCACTTATTGAAGAGGCTGTCCTTTCTCCACTGTACATTCCTGCCTCCTTTATCAAAGAGAAGGTGACCATATGTGCGTGGGTTTATCTCTGGGTTTTCTATCCTGTTCCATTGATCTATGTTTCTGGTTTTGTGCCAGTACCATACTGTCTTGATTACGGTAGCTTTGTAGTATAGTCTGAAGTCAGGGAGCCTGATTCCTCCAGCTCCATTTTTCACTCTCAAGATTGCTTTGGCTATTCGGGGTCTTTTGTGTTGCCATACAAATTGTGAAATTTTTTGTTCTAGTTCTCTGAAAAATGCCAGTGGTAGTTTGATAGGGATTGCATTGAATCTATAGATTGCTTTGGGTCATAGAGTCATTATCACAATGTTGATTCTTCCAACCCAAGAACATGGTATATCTCTCCATCTATTTGTATCATCTTTAATTTCTTTCATCAGTGTCTTATAATTTTCTGCATACAGGTCTTTTGTCTCCTTAGGTAGGTTTATTCCTAGATATTTTATTTTATTTTTTGTTGCAGTGGTAAATGGGAGTATTTTCTTGATTTCACTTTCAGATTTTTCATCATTAGTGTATAGGAATGCCAGAGATTTCTGTGCATTAATTTTGTATCCTGCTACTTTACCACATTCATTGATTAGCTCTAGTAGTTTTCTGGTAGCATCTTTAGGATTCTCTATGTATAGTATCATGTCATCTGCAAAGAGTGACAACTTTACTTCTTCTTTTCCGATTTGGATTCCTTTGATTTCCTTTTCTTCTCTGATTGCTGTGGCTAAAACTTCCAAAACTATGTTGAATAAGAGTGGTGAGAGTGGGCAACCTTGTCTTGTTCCTGATCTTAGTGGAAATGCTTTCAGTTTTTCACCATTGAGGATGATGTTTGCTGTGGGCTTGTCATATATGGCCTTTATTATGTTGAGGAAAGTTCCCTCTATGCCTACTTTCTGCAGGTTTTTTATCATAAATCGGTGTTGAATTTTGTCAAAAGCTTTCTATGCATCTATTGAGATGATCATATGGTTTTTCTCCTTCAATTTGTTAATATGGTTTATCACATTGATAGATTTGCGTATATTGAAGAATCCTTGCATTCCTGGGATAAACCCCACTTGATCATGGTGTATGATCCTTTTAATGTGCTCTTGGATTCTGTTTGCTAGTATTCTGTTGAGGATTTTTGCATCTATGTTCATCAGTGATATTGGCCTGTAGTTTTCTTTCTTTGTGACATTCTTGTCTGGTTTTGGTATCAAGGTGATGGTGGCCTCGTAGAAGGAATTTGGGAGTGTTCCTCCCTCTGCTATATTTTGGAAGAGTTTGAGAAGGGTAAGTGTTAGCTCTTCTCTGTTTGATAGAATTCGCCTTTGAAGCCATCTGGTCCTGGGCTTTTGTTTGTTGGAAGATTTTTAATCACAGTTTCAGTTTCAGTGCTTGTGATTGGTCTGTTCATATTTTCTATTTCTTCTTGATTCAGTCTTGGCACGTTGTGCATTTCTAAGAATTTGTCCATTTCTTCCAGGTTGTCCATTTTATTGGCATAGAGTTGCTTGTAGTAATCTCTCATGATCTTTTGTATTTCTGCAGTGTCAGTTGTTACTTCTCCTTTTTCATTTCTAATTCTATTGATTTGAGTCTTCTCCATTTTTTTCTTGATGAGTCTGGCTAATGGTTTATCAATTTTGTTTATCTTCTTAAAGAATCAGCTTTTAGTTTTATTGATCTGTGCTATCGTTTCCTTCATTTCTTTTTCATTTATTTCTGATCTGATTTTTATGATTTCTTTCCTTCTGCTAACTTTGGTGTTTTTTGTTCTTCTTTCTCTAATTGCTTGAGGTGCAAGGTTAGGTTGTTTATTTGAGATGTTTCCTGTTTCGTAAGTTAGGGTTGTATTGTTATAAACTTCCCTCTTAGAACTGCTTTGCTGCATCCCATAGATTTTGGGTCGTCATGTCTCCATTGTCATTTGTTTCTAGGTATTTTTTTTTATTTCCTCTTTGATTTCTTCAGTGATCACTTCGTTATTAAGTAGTGTATTGTTTAGCCTCCATGTGTTTGTTTTTTTTACAGATCTTTTCCTGTAATTGATATCTAGTCTCATAGCATTGTGGTTGGAAAAGATACTTGATAGAATTTCAATTTTCTTAAATTTACCAAGGCTTGATTTGTGACCCAAGATATGATCTATCCTGGAGAATGTTCCATGAGCACTTGAGAAAAATGTGTATTCTGTTGTTTTTGGATGGAATGTCCTATAAATATCAATTAAGTCCATCTTGTTTAATGTATCATTTAAAGCTTGTGTGTCCTTATTTATTTTCATTTTGGATGATCTGTCCATGGGTGAAAGTGGGGTGTTAAAGTCCCCTACTATGAATGTGTTACTGTTGATTTCCCCTTTTATGGCTGTTAGTATTTGCCTCATGTATTGAGGTGCTCCTATGTTGGGTGCATAAATATTTACAATTGTTATATCTTCTTCGTGGATCGACCCCTTGATCATTATGTAGTGTCCTTCTTTGTCTCTTCTAATAGTCTTTATTTTAAAGTCTATTTTGTCTGATGTGAGAATCGCTACTCCTGCTTTCTTTTGGTTTCCATTTTCATGAAATATCTTTTTCCACCCCCTCACTTTCAGTCTGTTTGTGTCTCTAGGTCTGAAGTGGGTCTCTTGTAGACACCAAATATATGTGTCTTGTTTTGTATCCATTCACCCAATCTGTGTCTTTTGGTGGGAGCATTTAGTCCATTTACATTTAAGGTAATTATTGATATGTATGTTCCTATTCCCATTTTCTTAATTGCTTTGGGTTCGTTACTGTAGGTCTTTTCCTTCTCTTGTGTTTCTTGCCTAGAGAAGTTCCTTTAGCAGTTGTAAAGTTTGGTGATGCTGAACTCTCTCAGCTTTTGCTTCTCGGTAAAGGTTTTAATTTCTCCATCAAATCTGAATGAGAGGGGCTTCCCTGGTGGCGCAGTGGTTGAGAGTCCGCCTGCCGATGCAGGGGACACGGGTTCGTGCCCCGGTCTGGGAGCATCCCACATGCCGCGGAGCGGCTGGGCCCGTGAGCCATGGCCGCTGAGCCTGCGCGTCCGGAGCCTGTCCTCCGCAACGGGAGAGGCCACAACAGTGAGAGGCCCGCGTAACGCATAAAAAAAAAAAAAAAAAAAAAAAAATCTGAATGAGATCCTTGCTTGGTAGAGTAATCTTGGTTGCAGGTTTTTCTCATTCATCACTTTAAATATGTCCTGCCAGTCCCTTCTGGCTTGCAGAGTTTCTGCTGAAAGATCAGCTGTTAACCTTATGGGGATTCCCTTGTGTGTTATTTGTTGTTTTTCCCTTGCTGCTTTTAATATGTTTTCTTTGTATTTAATTTTTGACAGTTTGATTAATATGTGTCTTGGTGTATTTCTCCTTGGATTTATCCTGTATGGGACTCTCTGTGCTTCCTGGACTTGATTAACTATTTCCTTTCCCATATTAGGGAAGTTTTCAACTATAATCTCTTCAAATATTTTCTCAGTCCCTTTCTTTTTCTCTTCTTCTTCTGGAACCCCTATAATTCGAATGTTCGTGCGTTTGATGTTGTCCCACAGGTCTCTGAGACTGTCCTCAGTTCTTTTCATTCTTGTTTCTTTATTGTGCTCTGCAATAGTTATTTCCACTATTTTATCTTCCAGGTCACTTATCTGTTCTTCTGCCTCAGTTATTCTGCTATTGATCCCATCTAGAGTATTTTTAATTTCATTTATTGTGTTGTTCGTCGTTGTCTGTTTCATCTTTAGTGCTTCTAGGTTCTTGTAAAATGTTTCTTGCATTTTGTCTATTCTATTTCCAAGATTTTGGATCATCTTTACTATCATTATTCTGAATTCTTTTTCAGGTAGACTGCCTATTTCCTCTTCACTTGTTAGGTCTGGTGGGTTTTTGTCTTGTTCCTTCATCTGCTGTGTGTTTTTCTGTCTTCTCATTTTGTTTATATTACTGTGTTTGGGGTCTCCTTTTTGCAGGCTGCAGGTTCATAGTTCCCGTTGTATTTGGTGTCTGTTCCCAGTGGCTAAGGTTGGTTCAGTGGGTTGTGTAGGCTTCCTGGTGGAGGGGACTGGTGCCTGTGTTCTGATGGATGAGGCTGGATCTTGTCTTTCTGGTGGGCATGTCCACGTCTGGTAGTGTGTTTTGGGGTGTCTGTGGACTTATTATGATTTTAGGCAGCCTCTCTGCTAATGGGTGGGGTTGTGTTCCTGTCTTGCTAGTTGTTTGGCATAGGATGTCCAGCACTGTAGCTTGCTGGTCGTTGAGTGAAGCTGGGTCCTGGTGTTGAGATGGAGATCTCTGGGAGATTTTCGCCATTTGATATTATGTGGAGCTGCGAGGTCTCTTGTGGACCAGTGTCCTGAAGTTGGCTCTCCCTCCTCAGAGCCACAGCACTGACTCCTGGCTGCTGCACTGAGAGCCTTTCATCCACACGGCTCAGAATAAAAGGGAGAAAAAGTAGAAAGAAAGAGTTAGTAGAAGTAGAGGGAAAGAAAGAAAGAAAAAAGAATGAAAGGAGGGAGCGAGGGAGGAAGGAAGGAAGGAGGGAAGGAAGGAAAAAAAGAAAGGAGATAAAGTAAAATAAAATTAAGATAAAATATAATAATTAGAATAAAAAATAATTATTAAGATAAAAAAAGAAAAAAAATTTTAAAAATGGATGGATAGAACCCTAGGACAAATGGTGGAAGCAAAGCTATACAGACAAAATCTCACACAGAAGCATACACATACACACTCACAAAAAGAGGAAAAGGGGAAAAAATAATAAATCTTGCTCTCAAAGTCCACCTCCTCAATTTGGGGTGATTCGTTGTTCATTCAGGTATCCCACAGATGCAGGGTACATCAAGTTGATTGTGGAGCTTTAATCCGCTGCTTCTGAGGCTGCTGGGAGAGATTTCCCTTTCTCTTCTTTGTTCTCACGGCTCCCAGGGGCTCAGCTTTGGATTTGGCCCCGCCTCTGCGTGTAGGTCACCAGAGGGCGTCTGTTCTTCTCTCAGACAGGAGGGGGTTAAAGGAGCAGCTGATTCGGGGGCTCTGGCTCACTCAGGCCGGGAGGAGGGAGGGGCACAGAGTGCGGGGCGAGCCTGCGGCGGCAGAGGCCAGTGTGACGTTGCACCAGCCTGAGGCGCGCCGTGTGTTCTCCCAGAGGAGTTGTCCCTGGATCCCGGGACCCTGGCAGTGGCGGGCTGCACAGGCTCCCTGGAAGGGGGGTGTGGATAGTGACCTGTGCTCGCACACAGGCTTCTTGGTGGCGGCAGCAGCAGCCTTAGCGTCTTATGCCCGTCTCTGGGGTCCGCGCTTTTAGCCGCAGCTCGCGCCCGTCTCTGGAGCTCCTTTAAGCAGTGCTCTTAATCCCCTCTCCTCGCGCACCAGGAAACAAAGAGGTAAGAAAAAGTCTCTTGCCTCTTCGTCAGGTCCAGACTTTTCCCTGGACTCCCTCCCGGCCAGCCGTGGCGCACTAACCCCCTTCAGGTTGTGTTTACGCCGCCAACCCCAGTCCTTTCCCTGCGCTTCGACCAAAGCCCGGGCCTCAGCTCCCAGCCCCGCCCGCCCCGGCGGGTGAGCAGACAAGCCTCTCGGGCTGGTGAGTACCGGTCGGCACCTATCCTCTGTGCGGGAATCTCTCCCCTTTACCCTCCGCACACCTCTTGCTGTGCTCTCCTCCGCGGCTCCGAAGCTTTCCCCCTCCGCCACCCGCAGTCTCCGCCCCCGAAGGGGCTTCCTGGTGTGTGGAAATCTTTCCAACGTCACAGCTCCCTCCCCCTGGAGCAGGTCCCATCCCTATCCTTTTGTCTCTGTTTATTCTTTTTTTTTTTGCCCTACCCAGGTACGTGGGGGGTTTCTTGCCTTTTGGGAGGTCTGAGGTCTTCTGCCAGCGTTCAGTAGGTGTTCTGTAGGAGTTGTTCCACGTGTAGATGTATTTGTGGTGTATTTGTGGGGAGGAAGGTGATCTGCGCGTCTTACTCTTCCGCCATCTTCCCGGAAGCCTGAGTTTTGCAGGCTCGAAGTCCAAAGTCAAGATGGAGGCAGGTTTGGTTCTTTCTGAGGCATCTCTTTTTAGCTTGCTGGTGGCCACTTTAGCACTATGTCCCCATGTGGTCTTTCCTCTGTGCGTGCACGTGCCTGAAGTCTCTCTGTGTCCATGGGTGACCTTTTTCTGAATGCTTTTTTTTTTTTTCCAGTAACCTTTTCATGGAAGGCACTTATTTTCTCCTAAGATCCTGTCTTTTCAAGCTGTAAAAAGAGGACCATAGGATAAAATTGTTAGGTATACATGAGATGCTCCTACCAGGGAGATTTCAATTAAGAGGCACAGGGAGAGGCCTAAACCTAAACAAAGAACTTCTATAAACATTTCAGTCTTCTGGCAAGCCAGTGCAGGGGATACTTCTGGGTAATGGCAGGCCACATTGATATTTCCTAAATCTTCATTGTTATTTTCCCCTATTTGTGCAGCAAACTGAGGAGGACTCAGCCACATGCCTTGATATGTCCTCTGTCAACTGCTGCTTAGACTGTTCTTCAGCCTAACTTTGTCATAGGGATGCTACCCAGTTGGATACTTGCAAATGAGTGTTTCCAAAAGCAAGCTTTGTGGAAGGTCATCCAGTGGTTGTACTCTGTCTGTGGCCACTGACATCCTCTTTACTCAAGTACAAAAATAGTTATTCATGTTCATTTATTCATTCAACCAATATTTTCTCAATTCCTATTCACAAAACAATGGGTAAATTACAATGAGTGATTCAAAGATAAAATCTGGTCTTGTGTCCCAGCATCCATGGTCAAGGAGGAATAATACCTTCCAGTATTCCCTAAATTGTGGTCCCTTGGAACACTGGAGCCATGTTATGTTAATGGGATTTGGGGAAAATAAGTTCCAGGGTAAAACGAATGGAGGTAACACTGGGAAAAATAAAGAATGTTTGATGCTAATAGATATTGTCATGGTAGGACCAAATGAGTACAGTAGAGTTGGGAAAGGCTGCCTAATTCAATGTGGAAGGTGATTAAGTGCTGTAAGAGAGATACAGAGAGAGAGGGTTGAATGAGTAGAGGATTTTTTTTTTCAAGCCAGGAAAACCAAGGAATCCACAGAGCAGACTGCATTTAAGTTGAACCCTAAAGGATGAGTAGAATTTAGAATTGAGATTTGTGAAGAAGAGTTATTTAGCAGAAGGGTACTGGAAAAAAGGCAAACGGCAAACAAAACATATATGTGAAGGTTTAGGTGAAATGGACAGAAAAATAGCCTGTTCAAGAGTTAATTGTGGTGGAAAGGGGCTGGAAAGGTAGATTAAAACTCTGGACAGTTTGACTCAAACGAAGGAGATTTTTTTTTTCCAGTGGAAGTGATCAGCACTTCTTTCCTGGGGCAACTACCAACACAGAGTTTGAGAGATTAGGTAGTGGAGAGACACTTAGTATCTTGTGTCCTTGAACAAGTTGCCTCATGTCATACTGATGCTCTATTTTCCATCTGAAAAAGTGGGGAAGAATATATTAACTTCTTGGATTATTGTGGTCACAATGAATGCCCCATAAAAAGTGTTTAGGATACCATCTGACATACAGTGATTACCTAATAAATATTAGTTATTTAGTTACTGCTTTCCATGAAGAGAGAAAAGTATAAGCAAAAATTACAGGTGTTCTCAAAAATATTGACCACTGGTCAATTCAATCTACTTTGACCAGCCTCTGTTAATGCTTTCATTTTTAGATTTTCTGTGACCCAGATCTCTGTCTGGTCTTCTGCATTTTCAATATGGAAATTTGGTCATGTCAGGCTTCATTTTCTTTGTTTTGGGGGATTTACCTTTAGTCCTATAGGACTTATCCTCAACCCTCAGCCGGTTTGTGTTAAGTGTCTAACAACTGGCTCTGCACGCACACACTCACACACACACACACACACTCACACACACACATGAACACGTGCTTACTATGAATTTATTGATATAGGGAATATGTAGCACACAATTTACAAGTAATAGTAACATAAATATTACTCTTTACTGTAAATTCCATAAAGCCAATTGATTCTCATAGAATATTTTTGTTGATTCTTTTAAAAAATATTTTATCTGTGGACAATCTATGGTTACCATTGATGAACAGAGGCAATTCCAACGTGAATATTGGTTGAAATTTTCTTTGCATTAAAGAGAAAGATGAAAGTAAAACAATGGAGATGTATGTCAGCAATTTATTCTTTCATCAGGGATATGAGAAACATCATTGTTGAATCAGATAAAATTTTTTAATAGTTTTAAAAAGATATTTTCTCATTTTTTGCATTATTAGCAATGTGACAACTACAGAATGGCTCACGTGAATTTAACGTGCATTATTACTATTTTCTCTGTTACTTTAAAAAGTCTAGACAATTAACAAGACAAACCCTATCTCTAGTACAGAGTGGTGGTAGTGTATGTATATGAGGTAAAGTATCTGCCCTCTCAAACCTGAGATCATAATTTTTGGATCAATCACCCAACATGGAGGGCTAGTTATGTACCATGTATTCGTGTGTTGGATCTTATGGAGGATTGAGAAAAACATTACATAATGGTCAGTGCTTTGAAATTTGCTCTTGCCATATTCTATTCTTTGGGCAAATGGGTTTACTAAGCTGTAATCCAAAAATACCAGACTTGAATAAAGGGACTAGAGTTCTCAGGGCTCTTTCTTATTCGCAAGCTGATCTAGCAACTTGATGTCAAGGTAGGTTGGCAATGAATTAGCTGAAGGTGGCATTGATGTCTTCTGAAGATCTCGGTACTAAAACATCATTCTCATTGGCAAGATGCTGGCACACCCCTTTCTCCTGCTTTCCACCTGCAGATTCTTGCATTGAAAAGGAAGAATGTTCTGCTTTAATCTTTCCAGCACACTCGTGCCTCCACTGGTGCCATTTTAATTTGGTTCCAGAATACCCCTCAGTCCAGGCTGCTTTAATCGCATCACAGCACGTTCCAATAATACTTCTTGGCTCATGTTTTCTATTTGGCATCAGCAACTCTAAAATGAATGCTGTATTTTGTAGGGAGTCATGTGATGAAGCACTAGGTAGAACATCACAACTCTGGTCACCGTTTCAGGGGGGTACTCTGACAGGCATTACGTTTCTGAAACAAATCTCATGCATAGAGATTAATTAATTTACTGGGATTACAATTTTGCTTAATGATTAACTTGCAGTCCTAATTTATGTCATCAAATATACCCTCTCTGGAAAATGTCAATGATAACCTGCCATGATGCGGTCTTAGGAACTTCTCTAAGATCCTATATGTAAATGAGAAACATCTGAGTCTGAGGGCATTTTCCCTCCAATTTAATATTTTTTATAAAGGTGTGAATATCACTCTTTCTGTAACTTCTGAGTGAGGCTGAAGTGCAGGAATTTTTCAAAGCCATGCTACAGGCATGGAAAATAAAATTGCTATATACCAACCACATCTTGCTGAGGTTAGAGTTAATTCTAATTACTAAAAATGGAGCTGTGAACAGCAGTTTCCAAGTGCACAGATGTGGCTGTCCGCAGCACATTTAAATTATGTAAAGATTAGTCCCCAGGTTCAAATATCTCTGTATTTCCTCCCAGACTGCTCTTTGAAATGATGCAGCTGGGTATTGGGACCCATGTTCCCAAGTTGGCTGTCCTGCTGGGACATGTTTAAAGCCATATTCGCCAACCTACACTATATTCATTACTTCCACTGAAATCTACTGAGCTGATCTGTGTCTTTATTCCTTAGAACATACTTGTGGTTTTAAATTTGAGCTGTTTTATTTGTTTGTTTGTTTTCCCAGTTCACGACTACAAGGGCTTTACTGCAGTGTCATTCTAGACCAAGACACAGTCACTATTTATGCCATTGACAGCTTGCTGGGGTCCCTCATGTCTTTGGGGTCTTTTCTTTCTCCTCCCCCCACTTTAGGCAAAGGCAAATGTCATCCTTCATCTTAAAGGTTAATGTGGATGGAAAAATCCCGTGATCTCAAAGGCAGTGCAGTGGTTTTCATGAGCATTAACGCCTGCATCGTTTACAGAGGATAGATGGGACAGGTTTGCTTACCACCACATGCAGGCGGAGAAAATTAGGACAAGTGCTTGTTTAATCATTTCCCAGAGAAATATTGATAGAAATGCTACCTCTTTTCAAATATGCCTTTGAGAAGGACATGCTGACTGTTAAAAACACAGGTCTCCAATTACCAAATGAAAACTGAGCTACATACTGTGTTCACTGTATCCTTTCCCCTAGAAACTTCCATTCATGGGGACCTTGCTGTCTTTTCAATGTCCTTTCCTTCCTTCTTTTCTTGCCTCTTTTCTCTTCCTTCCCTCCCTTCCTCCCTTCCTCCCTTCCTTCCTTCTTTCCTTCCACACAAGTAAGTAAATTCCCTGTCGGTAATTCAAGTAAGCTTTTGGTAGAATAGAACCATTTGTTATAAGTGAATATGCCCAAGGTTGCCTTCACAGTCCATAGCTACAGGGGGTGAATATAATGAGACAATATTCAAATGTTTGAGTCAAGTATTCACTCATCTCCCTGAATGATTTTTCTCTGAGCTATCGTATTTGATCCTCTTAGGCATTAAAGCATCGGCCACTATAAAAGTGCAAGATATTGAATGCTTATTTTAAATCTGTCAGTTTCTCTCAATCTCAATAACCAGATGCTTACATGATTACATGATATTTTACCTGTATTACTGCAGTAGCCTCCCGACTGGCCTCTGTGATTGCATTGTTACCAGTTCTATACGGATGGTCCCTGACTTACTGTAGTTCGACTTTACTCTTGTGCAAAAGTAGTACATATTCAGTCGAAACCACCGTTCAGATTTTGAAATTTGATCTTTTCCCAGGCTAGCGATACGTGGTAGGATACTCCTTCCTGATGCTGAGTAGTGGCAGCAAACCACAGCTCCCAGTCAGCCATGGGGTGGTGAGGGTGAACAGCCAATATGCTTACAACCATTTTGTACCAGACAACCATTCTGTTTTTCACTTTCAATGAAAGTTGAAAATGAAAGTATTCAATGAGCTGCTCAACTTTATTATAAAATAGGCTTTGTGTTAGATGATTTTGCCCAACCATAGGCTACTGTCAGTGTTCTGATCACATTTAAGGTAGGCTAGGCTAAGCTATGATGTTCAGTAGGTTAGGTGTATTAAATATATTTCCTACTTATAGTATTTTCAAATTACGATGGGTTTATAGAGACATAAGCCCATCGAGGAAGATCCGTAATTCATTCTACAGCTTACAGATTGAGCGTTTCTGAATATAAACCAGATCATAACATGACATGCATACTTAGAATTAAAATCCAAACACTTATCCTGGTTTACAAAGCCCTACATGGTCTGGCTCCCATTTACCTCTCCCATCTCATCTCCTCATTTTAAGCTTCAGCTACCATGCTCCAGCTACTATGGCTTCCTTTCCATATTTATCACAAATTAAGTGAGCTTCCATATTAGGACCTTTGCACATGGCCTTCCCCATGCCCAATTCACTTTATTCTCCCTGAAATTTACGGGACTGGGTCATTCATGCCATTCAGATTTCACCTTAAATATCATCTCATCACTGACGCTTTTATTCACTACCCTAAATATATTAGTTGTCCAATTAACTACATCACCCAGTTTTAATTCTCTGCATAGCTGTGAGCATTATTTGGTTTGTTCTTTAAATTTGTTTTTATTTCTTTGTTGTCTATGATCTGTTTTTCCCTTAGCAGAATGTAACTTAACGACATGAGGAAACTTTTCTATCTTGTTCGATATCATATCCTCAGTGCTTAAAATGGTGCATGGCACATATAGAGGCACTCAATAAATGTTTGGAAAATGAATAAATAAGTACATGCAAGAAATGCAAATATGTCACATGCCAACAGAAATCTGTCACAGTCCCATGCCCTCACTTCCCTCCTTACCCAGCTCAGATTCCATCACCATGAAAATCTCTGCTTGTATATTCTGCAGCTCCCTTGCCCCCTTTCCTTTCAGCCATTTTCCCCTGGTAAAACTCCAGTGCTGGGTAAATCCAATTATCCACCTCCTCTTAGCTGGCTAAATGTGGGTGGAGAGAAACACAAAATCATGCTGGCCAGTTCCACTTTGAATCCATGATCATAAACTTTAGATGGGATCTTAGTGCAGCCTGGAAATCATGCTACCATATTTAACCTATTCTAAGATTCATAGTTTTTCACATTTTAACATTTCTGAAATCAGGATGTAATTTACAGTCAGTGTCAATCCCTGTCATCAAGATGTCAGTTGTGATGTCAGAACTTGGTTGCATTCCTGGGGGTATGGCCAACTGAGTGGCAACCCCTCTACTTTTTAGTCAAGAAGCTCTTTAAGGATCATTTGAAGAAAAATCATGAGTCCTGCTTCTGGTTTGAAAACCTTCCATTAACATCTTCTGGTAGCAGAAAATGCATGAGCATCAAACTTGCAGGAAGGGTATCTGCGTTCATATACCCAGTCCTCTCCTCTCATTCTCTACTTGTCTTCATGGAAGTCTTAACGACATATTTTGAACAAGTCATATATTTAAATGGTTTAAAAATCAAAACAGTTTATAAGATTGCAGTGAGATGTCTTGCTTCCACCTCTGTCCATCCTCCTCATTCCTGCTACCCCTCCAACAGTTAACCTGTTTTATTAAATTTCTTATGTATCTTTCCAATGACACTTTATGCAAATATGAGCCAAAGTAAACATATATTCTGTTTTATTCCTTTATGACCCAAAAGGTGTCATACAATGCAAACTGTTTTCACCTTTCCTTTTTCCACCTAACAGTGGATACCACAGGTCGGTACATGTTACTGCACAGAGTTTCCTCAATCATGTCTTCAGTTACACATATTCCATCGTGCAGATATATCACGGTTTGTTGAACTGACCCTTATAGGTAGTCACTTGGGTTATTTTCAATCATTTGTTGTTACAAACAGTGGTGCAATGAATAACTTTATACACACGTAATTTTATAGCGATATATAAGATAAATGACCCCCTACAGGTTGCTAGGTCAAAGGGAAAATGTATGTTTTGGATCAAATTGTGTCACCTAGAAAGATGTGTTCAAGTCCTAACTTTTGAAACCTGTGACTATGACCTTATCTGGAAGTACAGTCTCTGCAAATGTAACCAAGTTAAAATGAGGTCATTTCAAGTTAAATTGAGGTTAAGTTAATATGAGGGCCCAAACTAATCCAACGACTGTTGTCCTAACAAGAAGAGGGAGTTTGGCCAGAGACATACAGGGAAGAAAGCCATGTAAAGATGGAAGCAGAGATTGAAGTGTTGCATCTGTAAACCAAGGAATGCCAATGATTGCCAGCAGCTACTAGAAGTTAAAGAGGCAAGGAAGGATCCTTCCCCAGAGCTTTCCCTGTGGCCCTGTCAACACCTTGATTTCAGACTTGTAGTCTCCAGAGCTATGGAAAAAAAAGTCAGTTTTAAGCTACTCTGTGTGCGTCTCTTTGTTACTGAAGTCCTAGGACACATACAGTGCATCTGTAATTTTGATAAATATTCCTGGGTTACCCTCCCTGGATATTTACCATGTGCCCTGTTACCAGCTAAGCATGGCCATGATTGTTACCCTTTAGCCTCAGCAACAGAGAATATTGTTAAATTTCTCAGTTGCTGCCCTGCTGATCGGTGATAAATGATACTTAAGTGTAGTTTTGTTTTTTTTTTTTTTGCTGTACGCGGGCCCCTCACTGTTGTGGCCTCTCCCGTCGCGGAGCACAGGCTACGGACGCACAGGCCCAGCGGCCATGGCTCACGGGCCCAGCCGCTCCGCGGCATGTGGGATCTTCCCGGACCGGGGCAGGAACCCCTGTCCCCTGCATCGGCAGGCGGACTCCCAACCGCTGCGCCACCAGGGAAGCCCCCTTTTTTTTTTTTTTTTTTTTTTTTTTTCAGTGTAGTTTTAATTTATATTTTCCTTTTCATGAGAGGGAATCTTGTCGTATGTTGAGAGGCTATTAATATCTCTTTTTCTGTGAATTCTGTTTATATCTTTTGCTGTTTTCTGTTTGTTATTGTCCTTTTTCTTACAATTCATAATTATATTAAGGGATTAGTACTTTGTGATATGTACTGCAAATATCTTTTCCAGTTTATTATTTGTCCTGTGAAACAGTGATTTGCTGAATTTTTGTTTAGAGTAATTTATTAATCTTTCGTATGGCTTCTGGAATTTGAGTCATAGTTGGGAAAGTTTTCTCCACTCCCAGTGTGTAAAGAATTTCACTTATGATTTCTTTCAGAACTTTTTTTTCCTTCATAAGCAGTTCATTGGAAACCTTGAAAGGATAAAGTTGGACCTAACTTTATCTTTTTCCAGATGGTATATAGTTTATTTCAACACCATTTATTCTTGAAATGTTACCTTTATCATATACTGAATTCTCATATATATTTGGATCTATTTCTGGAAATTCTGTGCTGTTACATTGGCCAGTCTTTCTATTCATGTGCCAATAAAACCTGTCTTAATTTTTGAAGTTTTGTAATATATTTTAATATGTAGGCAAGCTAGTCAATTTTCCACCCACTTTCTCTAATGAACCCACACCGGTTAAGCCTCCATCCCCACTAACTTAGTCAAATTGCTCTTATCAAGATTTCCGGTGAACGCCGTGTTGCTAAGACAAATGGCTGGTTGTCAGTTCTCATCTAACTAGATCAGTCAGTAACATTTGACATAGTTGAATAGTACTTCCTTCTTAAAATACCTTCTTTGGGGAGAGCCTTCTCTTCCTGCTTCACTGCCTGCTCCTTCTTACTCTCCCCTGCACACTCGTCCTCATTTCTCTGACCTGCACATGCCCCACGTGTCCCATGGCTTAGTTTTCTGACATCGTTTCCACCCTCCCCATACTCATTTTCTGGATGATTTCATCTGGGGACAAGGTTTTAAATACTATCTGTATCCTAATGATGACCACATCTTATAACTCCGACCAGCTCCTCTCTCAGGAACTCCAAACTCATATACCCAACTGTTCATTCAACATTTCTACTTGTACTCAAAATGTACTCTCCCTAAAACTGAAATAACGCTTTTCCTCTACCAAATTTGTTCTTCTTTCAGTGGAACAAATCAACAATTTTGGAGTAATCCTTAACATTTCTGCTTTTGGCTCTCATACCTCACATCCATTTCATCAGCTTCATCTGAGCTCTGACTTCAAAATATTTCTGGAATCCAAACACTTCTCAGCATCTCCACTACTGTGCTCTGGTCCCAGCTACAGTCATCTCTTGCCAGAATTATTGTAATGTCCTTCTACCTATTCTCTGCCCTTCTATAGTCTATTATTTCCAGAGTGGTCAGAAGGATACTCTCCACGGAAGTATCGCATCTTACTCAGAGCAAAGGTCAAAGCCTTTATCATGACTCAAAGGCCCTAAATACTGTCATCAGCATGATGACCTCATCTCCTGCCACCCTTGCCCACCCTCTTCCAGCTGCGGCACCCTGTTCTGTTCCTCAGGCCTGCCAGCACATTCCCATGGCAAAGCTTTGCCACTTGATATTCTCTGATATTTCATTTCATTAAATCCTCACAGCCATGCGCTGTGATGATTATTATCCTCATTTGGCAGATGAGAAAGCAAAGAGTGGAGAATACGTAAAGTTCTTCGCAAGTCTGTACAGTTACTACCTGGCAAAATAGCGCTCAAATCCAGATCTCTTTGGTGGCTAATTCTGTACTCTTTTTATCATAGAAACTTTCTGGTTTCTCATCCCACCTCTGCTGCTGTGTCCTTTGCATCACCAACCTGGGTAACATATCTTGGCCTTAGTCTATTTACCTGAGAAATGGGACTTCAGTGTAGATATTCTCAAAGTTTTGACCGATTCAGTTGCTCTGTGACTCCATGACTCTGAAAGGGTCCCCAGCAGTGCTCAACATGAGAATAGCAGTGATGCTGGTGAAGAGAGGAGTATGCAGCAAAACGTGGGCAGGTGTTGTTAGAGAGGGAACCTTACCATTGCAGACGTGGGGTAGCACTAACGACTTACTTAGTACTACTTAGGAGTATTCTTCTAGGTCTGTCCCTCTTGACTGTATATTATTTCAATTCAGTGCCTACGTGTAAATAAGCCACCTTGTCTTTACAGGTTACTCTTCACCATCTCCATTGTCAAATCAGATAGTCATGGAGACAGATAAAAACTTGCTCTTCCCTAGACTTGTGAGCTCTAAGGACTTTCTGTTTCCATTCTTTAAACTTAGGAGGCTGGTCTAGCCACTCATCTCCCTAATTCCACTTACAGTCAGGACAAAAGTTGTCACCCCAAAAGATATAAATCCACTGTGCCCCCAGTCAGACCTATCAGAGGGCCGGGGAGATGATACATTTGTTCCTGACTCTAAAAGCGTCAGTGTCATCATACCAACATGGCTGCCTCCTACTCACCTGGGGCAGATCTTCCTCACTTCTCCAGAGTTTATCAAGTGGCCGTGCTATCAACTCCACCTGGGTTTAGTGCTGCTTCCGCCACTTTCTTGTGATGTCATCTGCTTTGCATGTAGCCAGTCCTCCTCTCTCCTAAGGCATGACTCTCAGGGGCCTGGAGCCAGGCCTTCCCCAGCTTCCTCCATTCTTCCACCTGGAGTCTCCTACAGTGCCCTTACCCTCTGGGAACTTGGTAAGTTCACCAGGGACTGGGAGAGAAGACAGTTTGATAGTGGATAACATCACTGCTCCATGCTTCTGTGGTAGAAATGAAACCACTTAACTTCGGGGGAAACAAGAACTCCTTCATTTCTTCATTGCCTTGTAATCAGATTAAATCCCCTGCAGAGCCTCATCCCACCTAGATGGCAAGAAATTAAAGCTCAGTTTTCATTTGGGGTACCTGCTCACCCTGAAATAAACAAAGTTCCATGCTTAGAGATGTTCCATGATCAAACGAGTACCTAGGCCCAGCCTTCTAAGATTCACGTGGCTGCCACATACAACTAATCTGGGAGTGGCATTCCCGTAGACTATGATGTGAATGGAAATGCTGGAAATGAGCAATTATTTAATAAAACTGTACTTACAATAATAAATAAACCATAGATAAAGCAGGAAAGAAAGAAAGAAATCCGGATGGTCTTTCCTAGACCACCGTGATTTGTGATGCCCACTCTCCTCTGAACCCAGTCCAAATGCCCCATATCTCTGTTTTCTGCCAAGTGCTAAGTGACACTGTAACCTAGGACCAGAGAGCTCTCTGTGCTTCACCTGTCATAACCCAGTTAGTCCTCACACCATGTGGTCGATAGGGGCTACTGTTTCTCTCACGTCACAGAGATACAGAGATGAGTAACTGGTGGAAAGGTTACATAGAAAGTAAGTGGCAAAGCCAGAATTTGAGCCCGGCTGCTATGGTTCCAGAGTCCATGCTCCGAACAAATGATGCTCTTTGTTAATCTCATGGAAGCCCAAGAAGTCGGTGAGCTATGGCTCCTACTTCACAATAACGGAACGAAGGCAGGAGTGGGTTCTGTCCCTTGCTCGTGATTACTCAGCTGTGAGAGTGAGAATGGAACCCAGGCCCCAGCCCAGACCGTGCCAGTCCCATTGCCCTCATTCTTTGTTTCTCTTTCATCCCTGCCTTCTTCTTGGTTCCTCTTTTTTAAAAAAGCAGATTCCCCCGAGAGGGTAATGGAACGCCCTGACTGTGTGTTTCTCAGCTTGCTCTGGTGTGCAGGGTATGTGCGGAAACGTGGGCAGTGGAGAGGCCCAAAGGGGTGCAGTGACTAAGGTCGCCTATGCCCATGTAACTATGCCGTGGCCCTCCTCCTTAACATTCATAGTCAGATATGGACCAACGTGATGTAGACAAATACCTGAAGAGATGGAAAGCCATCCATTGTTGAGCGCACTGAGAGAGAATATTCTGTCTCAAGCCCAGGCTAAAAATAAACTGTTGACAGTACGCACATCCTCCCTTACCCTGCAGTGTCTCAGGAACAGAGGCAGAATTTAAATCATTTCATCCTCTGAAGTGAAGGCTTCTATGGTTTAATATGCACACATCACAGGTTTCAAATTTTGCTGCTGAAATTCAGTCTTCAACAAAAGCCTAGCTGTCTCTTTGACGTGAAACGTGTTCTACAATGTATAATAAAGGTCTATTGAAACCAATAATGCATCTCCAGAAAATGCTGGTTTATCCCACACAGCCAATTCTCTTTTTCATAAATTCAATTTGTACTATTAGGTTGAAGAGACTGTTTGCTGAGCCCTGACATAAGTGGGTGCCGAGGTTGACACTCATGCATGGAAAAATCTTTGGGAAAAATCATGTAATTGATCTCACTTGTCAGGTTTGTCAGGCCCCGCCTGGCTCCAAGTCTCTGCAAGTCTTTTTTGCCCACAGTTAAAAGTGCTGGACCAACAGGGTTGGCTCTTCCCTAATCACTGGATGTAAGTAACTCCAGCCTAACTCTGATGGATGGACTGGGTGTGGCAGGGGCTTGGGCCTCTGGGCCTTAGTTCTCCTGAATAGATTCATGCTATTTCTTTCTGAGACCTAATCCTTTTTTAAAATTTTTATTGGAGTATAGTTGCTTTACAATGTTATGTTAGTTTCTACTGTACAGCAAAGTGAATCAGCTATACCTATACATATATCCCCTCTTTTTTGGATTTCCTTCCCATTTAGGTCACCACAGAGCACTGAGTAGGGTTCCCTGTGCTATACAGTGGGTTCTCATTAGTTATCTGTTTTATACATAGTATCAACAGTGTATATATGTCAGTCCCAATCTCCCAATTCATCCCACCCACCCCCCTTTCCTCCTTGGTATCCATACGTTTGTTCCCTATGTCTGTGTCTCTATTTCTGCTTTGTAAATAAGATTGTCTATAACAATTTTTTGATTCCACATATATGCGTTAATACACGATACTTGCTTTTCTCTTTCTGACTTACTTCACTCTGTATGAGTCTCTAGGTCCATCCACGCCTCTACAAATGACCCAATTTCATTCATTTTTATGGCAGAGAAATATTCCATTGTATATATGTACCACATCTTCTTTATCTGTTCCTCTGTTGATGGACATTTAGGTTGTTTCCATGTCCTGGCTATTGTAAATAGTGCTGCAGTGAACATTGGGGTGCATGTATCTGTTTGAATTATGGTTTTCTCTGGGTATATGCCCAGTAGTGAGATTGCTGGGTCACAACCCAATCAAAAAATGGGTGGAAGACCTAAATAGATATTTCTCCAGAGAAGACACACGCATGACCAACAAACACATGAAAAAATGCTCAACATCACTAATCATCAGAGAAATGCAAATCAAAACTACAGTGAGGTATCACCTCACATGGGTCAGAATGGCCATCATCACAAAATCTACAAACAACAAATGCTGGAGAGGGTGTGGAGAAAAGGGAACCCTCTTGCACTGTTGGTGGGAATGTAAATTGATGCAGCCACTGTGGAGAACAGTATGGAGGTTCCTTAAGAAACTAAAAATAGAACTACCGAGACCTAATCCTTGTACCTTGCTTCTAGTGCTGAATTTCCAGCTCCTATGTTAACATCCCTGTTCACCTCTGTGCTAAGTGGCCTGATTCTTCAGAGAATGGAGAACCTCACTTGCTTATGCTAACCCTCCTTGTCCTCAAATCTAGGACAAGCCTTGATTTGAGGCTCTTAATGTTTTGGCTCTAAATCTCTTTGCTTTGGGAAGCCATTCGGTGCCTTGCAGGATGTTTAGCAGTAGCCCTGGGTCTTCCCACTAAATGCCAGCAGCACCCCAAACCCAGTCACGGCAATAAAAATGTCTCCAGACGTTCAAATGTTCCTTGGAGGAGGTGGAGCAAACTGCCACTGGTTGAGAACTAGTGTTTTATTTCCATCCCGTGGAAATAAAAGGACTGATGCTCTGTCCTTGCACCCCAGTACGGTCGCTGCCCCATAGAAATATAATGTGAGCCTCCAGTGTGAGTCACATGTGTAATGTTCAGTTCTCTAGTAGATTGGAAAATTAACAAGAAACAGGTGAAATTAATTTGGATAATATATGCTACTTTATCCAATATATCCAAATTATTATTTTTATGCTAAATATTCGACATCCGATGTGTATTTTACACTTATAGCACTTATCAATTTGGACTAGCCACATTTCAAGTGCTCAAAAGCTACACGTAGCCAGTGGCTTTTGTTTTTTTTTGTTTGTTTTTAACGTCTTTATTGGAGTATAATTGTTTTAAAACGGTGTGTTAGTTTCTGCTTTATAACAAAGTGAATCAGCTATACATATACCACCACCTCTCCTCCCTCTTGTGTCTCCCTCCTACCCTCCCTATCCCACCCGTCTAGGTGGTCACAAAGCACCGAGCTGATCTCCCTGTGAGATGCAGCTGCTTCCCACTAGCTATCTATTTTATATTTGGTAGTATATATTAGTCCATGCCATTAACTCACTTCATCCCAGCTTACGCTTCCCCCTCCCTGTGTCTTCAAGTGCATTCTCTACATCTGTGTCATTATTCCTGTCCTGCCCCTAGGTTTTTCAGATCCTTTTTTTTTTTAGATTCCATATATATGTGTTAGCATACGGTATTTGTTTTTCTCTTTCTGACTTTCTTCACTCTGTATGACAGTCTCTATATCCATCCACTTCACTATAAATGGCTCAGTTTCATTTTTTTTAATGGCTGAGTAATATTCTGTGGTATAGATGTACCACAACTTCTTTATCTATTCATCTGTCAATGGACACTTAGGTTGCCTCCGTGTCCTGGCTATTGTAAATAGAGCTGCAGTGTACATTGTGGTACATGACTCTTTTTGAATTATGGTTTTCTCAGGGTATATGCCCAGTAGTGGACTGCTGGGTCATATGGTAGTTCTATTTTTAGCTTTTTAAGGAACCTCCATACTGTTCTCCATAGTGCCTGTATCAATTTACATTCCCACCAACAGTGCAAGAGGCTTCCCTTTTCTCCACACACTCTCCAGCATTTATTGTTTGTAGATTTTTTGATGATGGCCATCCTTACTGGTGTGAGGTGATACCTCATTGTAGTTTTGATTTGCATTTCTCTAATGATTAGTGATTTTGAGCATTCTTTCATGTGTTTGTTGGCAATCTGTATATCTTCTTTGGAGAAATGTCTATTTAGGTCTCCTGCCCATTTTTGGACTGGATTGTTTGTTTTTTCTGATATTGAGCTGCCTGAGCTGCTTAAATATTTTGGAGTTTAATCCTTTGTCAGTTGCTTCATTTGCAAATATTTTCTCCCATTCTGAGGGTTGTCTTTTCATCTTGTTTATGGTTTCCTTTGCTGTGCAAAAGCTTTGAAGTTTCATTAGGTCCCATTTGTTTATTTTTGTCTTTATTTCCATTTCTCTAGGAGGTGGGTCAAAAAGGATCTTGCTGTGATTTATGTCATAGAGTGTTCTGCCTATGTTTTCCTCTAAGAGTTTTATAGTGTTTGGCCTTACATTTAGGTCTTTAATCCATTTTGAGTTTATTTTTGTGTGTGGTGTTAGGGTGTGTTCTAACTTCATGCTTTTACATGTAGCTGTCCAGTTTTCCCAGCACCACTTATTGAAGAGGCTGTCTTTCTCCATTGGATACTCTTGCCTCCTTTAGCAAAGATAAGGTGACCATATGTGCATGGGTTTATCTCTGGGCTTTCTATCTTGTTCCATTGATCTATATTTCTGGTTTTGTGCCAGTACCATATTGTCTTGATTACTGTAGCTTTGTAGTATAGTCTGAAGTCAGGGAGCCTGATTCCTCCAGCTCTGTTTTTCTTTTCAAGATTGCTTTGGCTATTCGAGGTCTTTTGTGTTGCCATACAAATTGTGAAATTTTTTGTTCTAGTTCTGTGAAAAATGCCATTAGTAATTTGATAGGGATTGCATTGAATCTGTAGATTGCTTTGGGTAGTATAGTCATTTTCACAGTGTTGATTCTTCCAATCCAAGAACATGGTATATCTCTCCATCTGTTGGTATCATCTTTAATTTCTTTCATCAGTGTCTTATAGTTTTCTGCATACAGGTTTTTGTCTTCTTAGGTTTATTCCTAGGTATTTCATTCTTTTTGTTACAGTGGTAAATGGGAGTGTTTTCATAATTTCTCTTTCAGATTTTTCATCATTGGTGTATAGGAATGCAGGAGATTTCTGTGCATTAATTTTGTATCCTGCTACTTTACCAAATTCATTGATTAGCTCTAGTAGTTTTCTGGTAGCATCTTTAGGATTCTCTATGTATAGTATCATGTCATCTGCAAACAGTGACAGTTTAACTTCTTCTTTTCTATTTGGATTCCTTTTATTTCTTTTTCTTCTCTGGTTGCTGTGGCTGAAACTTCCAAAACTATGTTGTATGATAGTGCTGAGAGTGGGCAACCTTGTCTTGTTCCTGATCTTAGTGGAAATGCTTTCAGTTTTTCACCATTGAGAATGATGTTGGCTGTGGGTTTGTCATATATGGCCTTTATTATGTTCAGGTAAGTTCCCTCTATGCCTACATTCTGGAGAGGTTTTATCATAAATGGCTGTAGAATTTTGTTGAAAGTTTTTTCTGCATCTATTGAGATGGTCATATGGTTTTTATCCTTCAGTTTGTTAATATGGCATATCACATTGATTGACTTGCATATATTGAAGAATCCTTGCATTCCTGGGATAAACCCCACTTGGTCATGGTGTATGATCCTTTTAATGTGCGGTTGGATCCTGTTTACTAGTATTTTGTTGAGGATTTTTGCATCTATGTTCATCAGTGATGTTGGCCTATAGTTTTCTTTCTTTGTGACATCTTTGTCTTGTTTTGGTATCAGGGTGATCGTGGCCTCGTAGAGTGAGTTTGGGAGTGTTCCTCCCTCTGCTATATTTTGGAAGAGTTTGAGAAGGATAGGTGTTAGCTCTTCTGTAGATGTTTAATAGAATTCGCCTGTGAAGCCACCTGTTCCTGGGCTTTTGTTTGTTGGTAGATTTTTAACCACAGTCTCAACTTCAGTGCTTGTGATTGTCTGTTTATATTTTCTATTTCTTCCTGCTTCAGTCTTGTAAGGTTGTGCTTTTCTAAGAATTTGTCCATTTCTTCCAGGTTGTCCATTTTATTGGCATAGAGTTGCTTGTAGTAATCTCTCATGATCTTTTGTATTTCTGCAGTGTCATTTGTTACTTCTCCTTTTTCATTTCTAATTCCACTGATTGAGTCTTCACCCTTTTTTTCTTGGTGAGTTTGGCTAATGGTTTAGCAATTTTGTTTATCTTCTCAAAGAATCAGCTTTTAGTTTTATTGATCTTTGCTATCGTTTCCTTCATTTCTTTTTCATTTATTTCTGATCTCATCTTTATGATTTCTTTCCTTCTGCTAACTTTGGGGTTTTTTTGTTCTTCTTTCTCTAATTGCTTTAGGTGTAAGGTTGGGTTGTTTATTTGAGATGTTTCTTGTCTCTTAAGGTAAGATTTGATATAAACTTCCCTCTTAGAACTGCTTTTGCTGTATCCCATAGGTTTTGGGTCATCGTGTTTTCATTGTCATTTGTTTCTAGGTATTTTTTGATTTCCTCTCTGATTTCTTCAGTGATCTCTTGGTTATTAAGTAGTGTGTTGTTTAGCCTCCATGTGTTTGTATTTCTTACAGATTTTTTCTGTAATTGATATCTAGTCTCATAGCGTTGTGGTTGGTAAAGATACTTGACATGATTTCAGTTTTCTTAAATTTACCAAGGCTTGATTTGTGACCCAAGATATGATCTATCCTGGAGACTGTTCCATGAGCACTTGAGAAGGAAGTGTATTCTGTTGTTTTTGGATGGAATGTCCTATAAATATCAATTAAATCCATCTTGTTTAATGTGTCATTTAAAACTTGTGTTTCCTTATTTACTTTCATTTTGGATGATCTGTCCATTGATGAAAGTGGGGTGTTAAAGTCCCCTACTATGATCGTGTTACTGTCGATTTCCCATTTTGTGACTGTTAGCATCTGCCTTATGTACTGAGGTGCTCCTATGTTGGGTGCATAAATATTTACAATTGTTATATCTTCTTGGATTGATCTCTTGATCATTATGTAGTGTCCTTCTTTGTCTCTTGTAATAGTCTTTGTTTTAAAGTCTATTTTGTGTTATATGAAAATTGCTACTCTAGCTTTCTTTTGATTTCCGTTTGCATGGACTATCTTTTTCCATCCCTCACTTTCAGTCTGTATGTTTCCCTAGGTCTGAAGTGGGTCTCTTGTAGACAGCCTATATATGGGTCTTGTTTTTCTATCCATTCAGCCAGTCTGTGTTTTGGTTGGAGCATTTAATCCATTTATATTTAAGGTAGTTATCCTTAAGTATGTTCCTATTACAATTTTCTTAATTGTTTTGGGTTTGTTATTGTAGGTTTTTCTCCTTCTCTTGTGTTTCCTGCCTAGAGAAGTTCCTTTAGCATTTGTTGTGGAGCTGGTTTGGTGGTGCTGAATTTTCTTAGCTTTTGCTTGTCTGTAAAGCTTTTAATTTCTCCATCGAATCTGAATGGGATCCTTGCTGGGTAGAGTAATCTTGGTTGTAGTTTCTTCCCTTTCATGACTTTAAATATGTCCTGCCACTCCCTTCTGGTTTGCAGAGTTTCTGCTGAAAGGTCAGCTGTTAACCTTATGGGGATTCCCTTGTATGTTATTTGTTGTTTTTCCCTTGCTGCTTTTAATATTTTTTCTTTGTGTTTAATTTTTGATAGTTTGATTAATATGTGTCTTGGTGTGTTTCTCCTTGGATTTTTTCCTGTATGAGACTCTCTGCACTTCCTGGACTTGATTAACTATTTCTTTTCCCATATTATGGAATTTATCAACTATAATCTCTTCAAATATTTTCTCAGACCCTTTCTTTTTCTCTTCTTCTTCTGGGACCCCTATAATTTAAATGTTGGTGTGTTTAACGTTGTCCCAGCGGTCTCTGAGACTGTCCTCAATTCTTTTCATTCTTTTTTCTTTATTCTGCTGTGCAGTAGTTATTTCCACTATTTTATCTTCCTGGTCACTTTTCCGTTCTTCTGCCTCAGTTATTCTGCTATTGATTCCCTCTAGAGTATTTTTAATTTCATTTACTGTGTTGTTCATCCCTGTTTTTTTGCTTTTTAGTTCTTCTAGATCCTTGTGAAATGTTTCTTGTATTTTCTCCATTCTGTTTCTGAGATTTTGGATCATCTTTACTATCATTACTCTGAATTCTTTTTCAGGTAGACTGCCTATTTCCTCTTCATATGTTTGACCTAGTGGGATTTTACCTTGTGTCTTCATCTGCTGTGTGTTTCTCAGCCTTCTCATTTTGCTTATCTTACTGTGTTTGGGGTCTCCTTTTCACAGGCTGCAGATTCGTAGTTCCCGTTGTTTTTGGTGTCTGCCCCCAGTGGCTGAGTTTGGTTCAGTGGGTTGTGTAGGCTTCCTGGTGGAGGGGACTGGTGACTGTGTTCTGATACATGAGGCTGGATCTTGTCTTTCTGGTGGGCAGTACTGCATCCAGTGGTGTGTTTTGGGGTGTCTGTGACCTTATTATGATTTTAGTCAGCCTCTCTGCTAATGGTGGGGTTGTGTTCCTGTCTTGGTAGTTTTTTGGCAGAAGGTGTCCAGCACTGGAGCTTGCTGGTTGTTGAGCGGAGCTGGGTTTTGCTGTTGAGATAGAGGTCTATGGGAGAGCTTTCGCCACTTAATATTACATGGAGCTGGGAGGTCTCTTGTGGACCAATGTCCTGAAGTTGGCTCTCCCATCTCAGAGGGACAGGTCTGACACCTGGCTGGAGCACCAAGCCCCTGTCAGCCAAACAGCTCAGAATAAAAGGGAGGGAGGGAGGGAGGGAGGAAGGAAGAAAGGAAGAGAGAGAGAGAGAGAGAGGGAGGAAGGAAGGAAGGAAGGAAGGAAGAAAGGAAGAGAGAAAGAGAGATGGAGAGGGAGGGAGGAAGGAAGGAAGGAAGGAAGGGAGGGAGGAAGGAAGGAAGGAGAGAAAAGAAAAATTATTAAAATAAAAAATAATTATTCAAAATAAGAAAAAGAGAGCAACCAAACCAAAAAACAAATCCACCAATGATATCAAGCACTAAAAACTATACTTAAAAAAAAAAAAAAAAAAAGACAGAGCCCTAGGACAAATGGTAAAAGCCAAGCTTTACAGACAAAATCACATACACACTCACAAAAAGAGAATAATAAATATATCGTTGTTCCCAAAGTCCCCCGCCTCAATTTTGGGATGATTCATTGTCTTTTCAGGTATTCCACAGATTCAGGGTACATCAAGTTGATTGTGGAGATTTAATCCGCTGCTCCTGAGGCTGCTGGGAGAGATTTCTTTTTCTTTTATATGTTCGCACAGATCCTGGGGTTCAGCTTTGGATTTGGACCCTTCTCTGCGTGTAGGTCGCCGGAGGGCGTCTGTTCTTTGCTCAGACAGGACGGGGTTAAAGCAGCCGCTGATTCGGGGGCTCTGGCTGACTCAGGCCGGGGGGAGGGAGGGGCACAGAGTGCGGGGCGAGCCTGCGGCGGCAGAGGCCGGCGTGACGTTGCACCAGCCTGAGGCGCGCCGTGCGTTCTCCCGGAGGAGTTGCCCCTGGATCCCGAGACCCTGGCAGTGGCGGGCTGCACAGGTTCCCCGGAAGGGAGGTGTGGATAGTGACCTGTGCTCGCACACAGGCTTCTTGGTGGCGGCAGCAGCAGCCTTAGCGTCTCATGCCCGTCTCTGGTGTCCGCACTGATAGCCACGGCTTGTGCCTGTCTCTGGAGCTCCTTTAAGCAGCGGTCTTAATCCCCTCTCCTCGCGCACCCGGAAACAAGGGTCTCTTGCCTCTTAGGCCGGTCTAGACATTTTCCCGGACTCCCTCCCAGCTAGCCATGGCGCACTAGCCCCTTTCAGGCTGTGTTCACGCCGCCAACCCCAGTCCTCTCCCTTCGATCCGACCAAAGCCTGAGCCTCAGCTCCCAGCCCCGTCCGCCCCGGCGGGTGAGTAGACAAACCTCTCAGGCTAGTGAGTGCCGGTCGGCACCGATCCTCTGTGTGGGAATCTCCCCACTTTGCCCTCCGCACCCCTGTGGCTGTGCTCTGCTCCGTGGCTCCGAGGCTTCTCCCTCGCCCCCCACCTCCCCGTCTCCACCAGTGAAGGGGCTTCCTAGTGTGTGGAAAAATTTCCCCCTTCACAGCTCCCTCCCAGAGGTGCAGGTTCTGTCCCTATTGTTTTGTCTCTGTTTTTCCTTTTTTCCTTTGCCCTGTCCAGGTACCTGGGGAGTTTCTTGCCTTTTGGGAAGTCTGAGGTCTTCTGCCAGCGTTCAGTAGGTGTTCTGTACGAGTTGTTCCACATGTAGATGTATTTCTGCTGTATCTGTGGGGAGGAAGACGATCTCCAAGTCTCACTCTTCTGCCATCTCGAAGGCCTCCCTCTAAAAAAGCAGTGGCTTTTGTATGGGCAGCACTGATCTAAATTTCTAAAATACCCCTTTCTTTTTCAGTTCACTCCAAGCCTCAGAACAGTACAGTGATGTAAGCGAGGGCCTGGGGTGTCAGATGTACCTGGTTTAAATATTTCTGAATCTCTTTCCAACAGTATGGCCTTGAAATAATTATTTAATCTCTCTGAACCTCATTTTAATATTTGCATTGGAGAAATAATAATATTGCTCTTCAAAAAGTTTTTATGAGTCTTACCTTAAATAATGTATATAGTGCCTAGAGCAGGTGCTTAATAAGTGGGACAGGTCCATTTTCTGTACTTCTACTATCATCAGCTAACATTCGTTTTAAGTTCCTCTAGTGCTAGCCTCTTGCTTGAAAAAACACCAATGTTCCATCCTTTGGACACCATGCTCTGGGCCTAATTGGACACTCAGTGGGCATGTAAAACACTGACTTATCCCAGGGAATCCAGGTTCATCCCACTTGGTCCTGCCCAGCTGCCATTAATTAAGCCATGTTTAGTGGTGTCTGCAGAAAATGGTAATTTTGAAAAATGACCCAGCCCTCTCAGTTTCTTTTGATTTCAGCTGGCATTGTTCCACCTTCACTGCAAGTCAATAACATGGGGTAGAAAGGAAAGCATTCTGGGCTGCATCATTCCCATCAAGAGGGTCAGCTATATAGCATAGTCCTTTAAGCCACAATCCCACAATGCTGGCAGGTTTCATCTGCAGAGACACTACATCAACATTTTGGCCAATGTTAAAAAGAGAGCAAATGCCTAGACCAGTCTGGCTAGACAAGTGGCTGGTTAATCCATGCTAATGGATGGGATGCATAAAAGATAGAAATTCATTATCATGGCATAAACAGCCCATATTATCTGTTGCATGGCCATGAATATTCATTTAGTTCAGAACTCATATCCAGAGGTATTGGGGTCAATTGTTTATGCTGGGAAGCTGACAGTCTTTCTGTATAGAACTGATTTCTTCATAGTTTTCCTACGTTTGTGGGGGAGTTCCTCCTCCTGTCAATCCCCTTTCACCTGTGTGCAAACACGCATTGGCCAACACAATATGCTAATTACTGCTTTCCCATTTGGCCCTGGATTGTCTTTGTCAAAGCCTTAAAGGAGGTCATGTTTTCCCCTAATCACCAGGAAGTTATTGTGAGAAGTCTATCAGAATTAGCTGAGAGATGTATTCGAAGTATCTAAGTATGTGTCAGGCACTGGGGACTCCAGATGATTAAAGGAGCTTTCACTCTTCTGGACTTCACAGCCCAGGAGGGAACAGCATGTAAATAAATGATCACAATAAGATACACAACTCACACTGTATAGAACTTCGGGAGCACGGAGAAAGGAGAAATTTTTCATTTATTCATACATTTATTGAGCACTGTATCTCTGTGTTATATCATGTAAGTATTTTTTAGATTGTACCTCTTCTAACCACCATGATTCTGAATTTATGTGCGTACTCAATTAAATCAGAGAAGTCCACAGAAAGACTCAACAACGTCAGCATTTGTGACTATTACACACACTCATTTCTCTGGCCAGATTAATGATGGCAGGGCTCTGGTTAATAGAGAGTTGCTGTATATATGCATAATATAATTTTAAGATTAGTTTTCACTTAAAGACTATAACACAATGAACTCTAAATTTGTTTTAAAATTAGTTTATTTAGTATCTTTCAGGGTCTTAGAATCTTCACCATATATATCAATAATAATTTCACAAAGAAATGTGAACTTATGGTGAATTGTGTATATATACATATATACACACACACATATGTACATATATATTTAAATAACATCTTAGCTTTGCACATCAAGCTTTTCTTCTTCAAGTTTGTTTTAAATTCAGTGTCACAGTAGTACTGTAAGGTGGAAGTATTATGACAGTATTATTTTTCTCTTCTTACCAATAAGGTCAACCGAACATAAAAGACTAAGCCACTTGCCTGACCTTATGGAGAATAACTTTAACTGTAATGCCAGGACTATATTCCAAGTTTCCTGAGTCTCAGTCTTTGAGCCTAATTAGAGAATTGTTGTTTGGTTTACTTAAAATCTGTCTAAGTTTTAAAGGGTGTTTCTCAACAAGTTTCCAGCCTTTTAAATATTCTAAAAATATCATTCTTTATCTATTAGTTGAGAAACTTCAAGTTGGATATAATCAATCATTATTGACTGTCTACTAGGTATAAAATGGGCAATTACAAAATAGCCAGGAAAATTGCTTTCCTCAAGTAACTTACAATGTAAATAGTGATGCATAAGATCTCCTTAGCATAGGGTAGAATAATTATAATAGTTATCATAAAAATGTGTTGGTTGTTCTAACCAATGAAAGTACTATTGGTGAGAGTTCACTACTTGGCATTCTTGGTCCTAGTGTCCCTGTGATGTGTTGGCAAGAGGATAGACGTATAGACCAATGGAACAGAATAGAGAGTCCAAAAATATACCCACATATCTATAATCATCTGATTTAAAGCAAAGTTGTCACTAAATTCAAGGGAGAAAAGGATGGCATTTTCAATAAATGGTGCTGAGTTACACGGATATTCATACTAGAAATAAATGTAATGTGATACCTCCCTCACACCATACAAAAAAGTAATTTGAGGTGAACCACAGACCTAAGTGTGAAAGGCAAAGAAATAAAGCATCTAGAAGATGACATAGGAGAATATCTTCATGTCCTTGGAGTAGGCAACTATTTTTAAAATATAACTCAAAAACATTAACCATAAAATAATTTCTAAAATGGTCTGTATCATTACGTAGTTATAAAAAGCAGCGCATAAACATACCCTAGTGTAAACCACAGAGAACAGATGAGTTAAAATGGATAATCCATTTAATTCAATACAGGAAGTAGTAACTTGGCACTCAACTTATATATTCCAAATATTCACTCACAAAAATGTCAAGCCTAATAAAATACAGATTACAAAAGTAAAAACAATCAATTGATCAATCGATAAAATGGTCTCTATTAAAATTAAGAACTTTTATTCACCAAGAGTTATCATTGAGTGAAACAGTAGTCACAGTTGAGAAATACATTGCAATACATATAACTGACAAAGACCTCTTTTCACAATATATAAAGGACATCTACAAGTTATTTTTTTTAAAAGGCAAATGACTGAACTACAAGTAAAATGGGAAAAAGACTTGAAGACAATATAAAAATAGTCAATTAGCATGAGAAAAGGTGCTCAACATCATTAGTCCTCAAGCCAATGCAAATGTAAAACTGCAGTGAGATACCACTATAACCCTACCTGAAGCCCCCAAATCAAGAGGTCCGATAATATGATTTGTCAGTGAGGGTACAGAGCAACTGAAACTTCTACTGCTGGTAGGAGTATAAATTGTTACAACTGCTTTGAAAATTCTTCAGTGGTATCTGCTAAAGCTGAGCATATGTATGCATGAGAATCAACAGACATGCAAAAGAAAGTTCATCATATCTTTATTCACAATAGCCCCAAACTGTAAACAAAATAAATGCCTAACAGTGGGAGAATTGGTAAATATGGTATATGCACACAGTGGAATAATACACAGAAATACAAAAGATAAATTATTGTTATAGTTGTATGAACACAAATTAATCTCACAGGCAAAGTATTGAGAAAAAGAAGCCCAACACAAAAGTAGTACGTATTGCTTGATTCCATTTATATGAAGTTTAAAAACAGGCAAAACTAATCACTGGTGATATAGGTCAAAGAGTGATTGTTTCTGGATGAGCATATGGACAAGAAGGGGTCACCAAGAAGTTCCAGAAAACAAGAGAGTTGAAAGTGTGCTATATGTTTTCCTAGTTGTGGTTCTAAGGGTGTAGATACATCACAATTCATCAAATTGTATGCTTAAGATTTGTTCAATTTCCTGTATGTTTTGTATTACGTAGTAAAGAGAATAATAGCCCCCTGAAGATGTCCACAACTTAATCCCTGGGATTTGTGAATATATTCCTTATTTGACAAAAGGGAGTTTTGCAGAAGTAATTAAAGACACTGAGGTGGGGAGATTATCCAGGACTATTTGAGCGGACCCGATCTATACATATCAGCTCTTAAAAGTTGAAGAGGATAAGAAGAATGGGTTAGAACTCTGAAGCATAAGAAGGACTCAATCCACCACTGCTAGCTTTGAAAATGGAGGAAAGGGTCCATGAGCCAAAGAATGTGGGCAGCTTAGAATCTGGAGAAGGCAAGGAAAAAGATTCTCCCCTAGAACTTCCAGAAAGGAACATAGCCCTGATAATGGCTTTATTTTAGCCCAGTGAGACCCATGTCAGCTTCCTGACTTACAGAACTATACCATGGTACATTAGTGTTGTTTGAAGCCTCTAAGTTTGTGGTAGTGAGTTATGGCAGCCATGGAAAACTAATATACCTCAACAAAAAAAGTAAAAGGATATTACAAACAAAGCATTCCTATATCTCTTTTTTGAAGGGTCTTAAAAGTGACACTGCTAACCACTTGCTAAACCTGGTTACTCTATCCCTGGAGTGCTCACAGAATTCCGTTTTACTGCTATTCACCTGTCTTATCTTTCATCCCCACTGGATTGTGAGTTCTCTGAGAGCATCTTCATATCGTCCACAATGCCAGGCACTGTACATATGTACATTCTATAGAGTAGATGCTCCATACGTGCTTGGTAAATTAAATTACATTACACCATTTATCCGTATGAGAGGCAGAGACCAAGACAGGATCATGCTAATGTGTTCTTTGAGTCGACTTAGCAAGCTCTCCACTGCAAAGACACGTTATGTTAGTGGTTCTAAGTAATGAGGCTGAAGTTGTTTAAAACAGCAGGCTGGCATCAGATGAAACATTTCCATATCATTCTAGATAAAATAAAACTTTTACCATTTCATGCTTTCTTTCCTGGTAATTTTTGCCTTGTCCTTCACGTTAGTGATTTGTTCCACATGGCCACTCATTTAGGATAACAGCAAGCCAATAGGCGTGACAAAAAGAGACGGGTCCATACCTGATCACTAATACTCCATTACGCTTCCTTGAGCTGCGGGCCTGGTAAAACTGTCAGTGTCTTTTAACAAAGGAACTGTGCTCTAGTCTACGTATTAGGAATTCAATGACTGCAGTAGCAGTAATCAACTTATATAGTAAGTGGAGCTACATGGCTATAAAGGGAGGCCACCATCACAAGGAACTGTTTTCGCTGTGTCCAGTCAAACAACAAATATTTTTTAGCCCGTATTATATGTACAGCCCTGTGATAAGTACTGTGGGGGGATATGAAAGACAGATTCCTTGTACTTCAAAAATGTATAATACAATTGGGAAAATAAAACATTTAAGAAAAGTAACACAGGAATAGGACCAATACATAGTATAAAATTTCAGAAGAGGGAGGGAGCATTTGGAAAGGATTCAGGGAGTTGGTAGGAGTCAAGGCAGGAGTTATACTTTAGAATTAAAGGTGGAAAACTGAGGTGGTATGGTAGGGAGTTGTGCACAGAATATTCCAGGAACAATTGGCAGCCCCGTTTATCTAGAGCAGGGTTTCCCAATCTCAGCACTATTGATGTTTGAGACCGTAATTTTTTAAGGGGGGTTGTCTTGGGTATCATAGGACATTTAGCAGCATCCCTAATCTCTACCAACTAAATGCCAATAACTTCCCTCCCCCCAAAGCTATGACAACCAAATGTGCCCTCTGGAGGTAAAATTGCGCCTCGCTGAGAACCAATGTGCTGGAGTAAACATTCTCAGAGGGAACTCATGGGAGTTACATGGCATGGCAAGGAATTTGGATTTTACTCTACGTATATAATAGGGAACCACTGAAAACATTTGTGCTGAAGACTGGCAGGCTGAAAACTGTAGTTTGAAGGGAATTTATCTGATTGAGATCCCCTCCCAAAATTGGAGCAAGGCATTGTGGGAAAAAGGAAGAACAACCCAAATCCTATCAAAATAGTCCAAGCACAAAATGATGAAGATTGGTAGCCACAGGATTAAAGAGGACTCAGTGCCTGCAGGTATTCTTAATGCCCTACAACTTTAAAGTACTTTTATATTTAGATCAGCATTTCAGCATCGCATGGCATGTTTCATCTGAATACCAGGTTCTCAGAGATACTTCTCCTTTTAGGATAATAAAGCAGCAGAACTCCCTGCACCCACTCATGGGCCTCCCTGGAGAGGAACAGCCACCAGCAGCGTCTAAAGCAATCTGTAGCTTGGGAAGCTTGGCTGGGAACGCTCCACCGCCTGATGGCTAGGAAAAGCAGTGTAGGCAGCACAGGACCCAACATGTGGGGCAAATCCTCTGGTACCATCCTTGAGGCCCCTGGAGAGAAGAAAGCAACAATTTAGAAGCCTCTAGAAGCCGCCAAGGCAATAACTTTCTTGTACTCAACTCTCTATATACATTTCAAGTTTATATCTAATTATGGTAAAAAAATATTTTTTTAACAAGTTTTTTTTTTTTTTAATTTCTTTTTTCTTCCTTGTGAAATAGCAGTGAGAGGAAAAGGGGAAATAAGTGTATCTTGAGCTCTGCATTCTGGTGGGAGTTTCCTAAGCTCACTGAACCAGGCTGAAATATTGGGAAACCTATAAGCATGGCTAAGCTGCATGGAGAGCCACTTTCTTCATGATCTAAAAATAACACTGATGCATTTAGAGGAGTGTTTAAAAACATATGTAATGAAGATATTTATAAGAAAAAAAACAGGCTTAAACAGAAAGATTACTAAAAATTGAGGAAATTTGTGAAATATAGCATAATAATATAAAATGAGTAATTTCAAAAACATAGTAAATACTTTAATTAATAAATATTTCAGTTCTCAAACTTGAAAAAATTTATCTCAGTAATATTTTAATGAGAAATTTAATGAAAGAAAACTTCAAGTGTTATTGATAGGGTTAAAAATAAACTCAAATGGGACTTCCCTGGTGGTGCAGTGGTTAAGAATCTGCCTGCCAATGCAGGGGACATGGGTTCAATCCCTGGTCCAGGAAGATCCCAAATGCTGCAGAGTGACTAAGCCCGTGAACCACAACTACTGAGCTTGTGCTCTAGGACCCACATGCTGCGACTACTGAAGCCCATGCACCTAGAGCCAGTGCCCTGAAACAAGAGAAGCCACCACAATGAGAAGCCCGTGCACCGCAACGAAGACCCAACGCAGCTACAAAACACCAAAAAACCTCGAATGAATGGACACAAGAGCGTACACCTTAGTGGAATGGTTAAATGAATATAGAAGGTGTGATTTCTTCCCCATTCAGCTCACTGAATTCTGAATATTTGGGGGAATACAGCAACATGATTTTCAAGTTAATTGAGAATTCCTGTACAATTGAGATTACCCTCCTTCCAAAGTTCTAAAAAGGTGTGAAATAGAACAGGAATATCATAGACCTCTCAAATGTTAAAACTTGAAAGAAAAAAACAAAAAAGCTAAGCTAGTTAAAATAGAAGTTATGGGGCTTCCCTGGTGGCGCAGTGGTTGAGAGTCCGCCTGCCGATGCAGGGGACACGGGTTCGTGCCCCAGTCCAGGAAGATCCCACATGCCGCGGAGCGGCTGGGCCCGTGAGCCATGGCCGCTGAGCCTGCGCGTCCAGAGCCTGTGCTCCGCAACGGGAGAGGCCACAACAGTGAGAGGCCCGCGTACAGCAAAAAAAAAAAAAAAAAAAAATAGAAGTTATGACTGCAAAAACAGATTTCTGGCGTAGGATAGCTTAAAAAATGTATAAACCATTGCAAAGTAGTATTTCAAATAAAACATTTTCTGAATAGTGAAAAAAAGCAACACTGAAATTCAATAGATAGGTGTTCATATTTAGGATACACTGATAGAATTCAAGAAATCTCTTCAAATAGGTTAAAATTTCCACAAGGACAGTAACTACATATATTCTATTATTCTACACATCCTTACCCAGTAAAGTGATGGGCAAATGACAACTCTCGATCAACAGCTGTCTGAAATTAAATTCACCATAACCCATCAGTAAAATGATTTGTCAAAGGAATGAAGTTCATGGTATCATATCACAGGTTAAGGATATGTTCTCCCCAACAGAGAAATAGTGTATTGCCTTGGAGCGTGAGCTCAGGACTCAGACAACTGGGGTTCAAATCCTGCCTTCACATCTCCTAGGTATATGACCTTAGGAGATTCATTTATTTTCTGTGCTCCAGTTCCCTCGATTATAAAATGGGGCTAAAATAGAATCCATCTTACAGGGGAATTGTGCAGAATTAATGCATCATATATAAATATATATAAATACTTCATATACATGTACTTGATAAATAAAGAAATATTATTGGAATGGTGAATGCAAATTAAAGTAAATCACTTAATATTTTTAGTACTAATTTTTTAAATATTAGAATTTTCTATGTGCTGACTATTTAAAGGGACTTCCTAGGAAATCCTTTGGCACTATGAAGGCACCTTCTAAATTGTTCAGTAGCCAGGGATTTTAATATATTGATTTACTGAAAGCAGGAACTGTCCCTCAATCATGGGTCACTTAGGAATCAGCAATGGGAAGGAAAAGCACAGTCTGGGATCAGATCTCACCAGTGACACTGATTCTGTCTATGATCTTGCTTCCCTGGGCCTCATGCACTTGCCTATAACAAAGAGATGATGTCCACCTCCCTTGTTAAGAAAATTTACGTGTTTGTCCTCTACTGCAGGGTCTGGGCCACAAAGAAGTTTAATGTTCCATTTACCTGTCTCAAGAAAAGAGACTTTGGTCTGTGTTACCATGTGGGGTCCTCCCTCATCCTAGAAAATATCAAAAATCTGCCAACTTCTGATAGAAAAGTTTTCATTCTCCATATAAATGCAAAAATATTTCCATATCAATGACAGTCAGTCTCAAATGCATGTCTCTCAGTCAACTTTACTTTTCCCATCATGTACATCAAGTAAATGGGCTTGATTAAAGTGGGCTGCCAAGCTAGCTGGGGAAGGAGTAGCCAAAACATTACACAACAAGGTCCTGCATGATGATTTTCAAGGATGAGGCACAAGTGCTTTGTAGCAATCATTTCCTTGGCCCATGAAGCTCTTTTTTTATTGACTACAGAATATAGACGTACTGTCAAATGATTTAAATCAATTTTATACAATATCTTTCTTGAACTACCATTACTCCAACAAGATTCATATCTGTAGCTGATTTGGAGACAACTGTGACTAAAATATCAGAGCTGCAGCTCTTATTGAAAAATTCCTCTCTGTAGATTTTTATTTTTTTGGCACTTAAAAGCCTAATACCACAGAGAAATGAAATCCCATTTTGCATCTGCCTTTTTAAATGTAGGCTTTTAACTATCATAATCCCTAAGCCAAGGTTCACACATATCACCTTATTCCAAACAGAACTTGGGTCTGTTATTAAAAGCGGAAACAAAAATGCAATTGCTTTGGGAAGCGCTTAAGTACAGTGATACCTGGCTGAAGAGAAGGACTTAATACACAGCTGAAAAGCTAGCTTTGCATTAGTTATCAGTGCAATAATGTTGGAAAGTAATAGATCATTCTTCCATTTACTGGCATTCTGAAACTATGGATGTATTTCATGTGTTTAACCCTTGATAAATTGGGTTCATTTACTGCACCATTGAGAATCAATAAAAAAGATCAATCCAGGTGTCTCCCCTTCTTCACCTCTGCTAAACACTAAGCTTCCTGATGGCTGGGATTCCAGGTTATTAGCCTTCATAAAAGCCATAATATTCAACCCATATCAGGTCATCAGTAGGTCTGTCAAATACTGTCCAGGCACTGGGGACACAAAAAAGCAGAAATGACTCTTGCCCTCAAATACTAGAAGGAAAGGGGCATGTAATCAATTAATTGCAAATAAAGATGTCTTATAGTACAAGTAATAGAAAGTTGACATCTAGTTTTAGACCAGTTGGAGAACAAGTAGAGACTTCCTTCCTTCCTTAGAATCTTAGAATTTCCATAAAAGGGAAACAAAGGTTAATGTGCTTCAAAACAAGTTTACCAAATAAGATAAAAACATTGTGAAACACTTTCAGAATAAGATGGTCTGGCCTCTGGGCATGGGAACATACGTATATGTATAACTGATTCACTTTGTTATAAAGCAGAAACTAACACACCATTGTAAAGCAATTATACTCCAATAAAGATGTAAAAAATAAAAAAAAAAAAAAGACTCCAAGAAAGTATAATTGGAAAATAAATGCATAATAAATGTCAATTAAAAGTAATTAATTATAGAAATAAAAAGCAAGGAAAAAAAAAAACCTAGTTATTCAGAAGCCAGGTAGGGGCTAAATCTACTTCAGTTTTAATCAGAAACTGGCTGAGGTAGAATCCAGGGCCCAAGGAAAAAAAAAAAAAAGAATGGAAAATATATACCAGGCATATCAGAAATGAAATAATTCTGACAAAATTAGATGAAGGGAGATTATCAGTTATATAGATAGAGAAAGGCATATATCTACTGTTATATACTCAGAAATGGAAAACTGGAATAATAAATCAAAATAAAACATATGCAAGCTCCCCCACAGACTCAAATATAAAGTGATAATTGACAAAATTATGGGGAGATAGATAAACTAGTAATTGCAATTACAGATTTTAATATGGCCTTCTTGGTAACTGTTAGATCAAGCAAAAAAAGTAATAAGGTAGGATAAATAACACTGGAATAACACAATTAATAAATTCAATTTAAAAGCTAAATATAAAATTTTAAATCAGTAAACACAAAAACTTCATCCTTTGAAATTATAATAGTCACAGTAATTGATGACATATTAGACCACATAGTAAGGAGTAGAAAAAGAAAATATCAGGAGATGCAAGTTATTGATAATTTTCTAGGTCTTGCACTGGATGGAAGGCTCCAAAGTGTCCACTATATTGTATATAAATAAGAGAATATATAGATAGATCAGAAAAAGGTAAACCAGCAAATAAAAGAGTGTCCTGCATAGAAAATGTTATAATGTGTTATGAACCAAGAATTGTAATTAATCAAAATCTTTGCACCTGAGGTACAAAAAAAGTAGAAAAATTAATTGAATTTTTAAACTGTAAGTCTTACACATCAGGGAAGATGGTGGAATAAGAAGTGGCGGGAATCTGTCTCCCCTTCCTAATCATACTCCCCTACCTAACCATACTGGCAGAATGTATCTGATGTAATTATTTTTGAAACGCTGACTGAAGCGGCTTCCAGCGGCTAAAGGGCCAGCACTGTGTTTTTCCCCGCCTTCATTTCCCCCTTTTCCTTCTTTTGGGAGCCAGACATATAAAGATCAGGACATTCAAAACCAACTGCATGCGTAGGGGAAGTTAGGACGCCATTTATCCCAGGGAAAGGCAGAGGCTCAGAAAAGACCTGAAAAGCCTGTGAGTTTACACCTCAGTCTGACTCTTGGCACAGATCCATCCCACAACAACTGAACAAACAGAACAAACAAAGAGCAAGCCCTGGGAAAGAAAGAAAACTTTTCCTTTAAGATAAGAACAATTCAAGGATGCCCTCTTTTACCACTTCTACTCAACATAGTATTAAAAGTTCTTACCAGAGCAATTATGCAAGAAAAAGAAATAAAAGGCATCCAAATTGGAACAGAAAAAGTAAAATTCTCTCTGTTCACTGATCACATCATCTTATATACAGAAACCCTAATATTCCCCCTACAATTGTTGTAATTAACAGACAAATTCAGTAAATTAGTAGGACACAAATCAGTGTGCAAAAATCAGTTACATTTTTATACACTAACAATGAATAATCTGAAAAGGAATTTAAGAAGAACAATTCAATTTACAATAGCATTGAAATGAATAAAATGCTTCGGAATAAACTTAAACAAGAAGGTGAAAGACTTGTACACTGCAAACTACAAAACATTGCTGAAAGAAGTTAAAGAGAATGTAAATAAAGACATCTCTGTTCACAGATTGAAAGACTTAACATTGTTAAGATGTTGATAATACCCAGAGCAATCTACAGATTTAGTGGAATCTTTATCAAAATCCCAACAATATTTTTTTTGCAGAAATAGAAAAATCCATTCCAAAATTCTTATTCCAAGGGACCCTGAATAGCCAAAATAATCTTGAAAAAGAGCAAAGAGTTGAATTCCACGTCTAGATTTAAATTTTTGCTGCAAAAGTAGAGTAATCAAAACAGAGTAGTACTGGCATAAAGACAAACATACAGACCAATGGAATAGAATAGAGGACTCAGAAATTAACTCTTGCATGTACGGTCAAATGATTTCTGAGAAGGAAGCTAAGACTACTCAATGAGGAAGGAGGGAGGATGTGAAGAACATGTTCCCCAACCAGAGGCTATAAAATTTAAAATTGATAGCAAAAGCATAGCTGACAAAAAAATCCCATTTTTCTTTAATTCAAATACGCTTTTTACTAGGGAAAGTTCAATTAAAAAAAAAAAAACTAAAATTTTAAACCCTATAGCCTAATGATAGCTATAGCATGACAAGTCAACTTTTTAAAATGCAGCTAAAGCTGCTATCAGTTATTGGCTTGAATTCATACAGTAGAAAACTAACAAACAACAATAACAATAAAACAGTGAAAGCAAATGATCTAAGCTCGCTATACCAAAAACTAGAAAAAGCAAAAGGTAAGAAGGAGATATTAAAGTTAAGCATATAAACCAAGAAATAAAACAAAAGGAACTGCTAAAGATGATACTTGTCCGCACACCACGTGATATGTTGGAATACCTCACACATGTTATACATGGAATGCCACTTTTAAAGGGGAAGATTTTAGAGTCAGAATATATAACTTCAGAGAGAAATGAGTCAGTTGTGAGCATTTGAAAAGATAAACTGTCCATTTATCAATCTAGCAGAATCAGGCATTTTGATCTAATTTCTCAAAATATTATCATTTATCAAGATAAAGATCCAATCATTAGCATTTTAGATTTGTGGTATTCATTAGATAATAAGAGAGGGTTTACTTATCAGAGCAACATGAATCAAAGACAGCTTTCAGGCAAAGACTATAAAAGTATATTGGTTGAAAACAACAATGGCACCCTATGGCAACAGAGAAATCAATAAAAGGTTTTTTTACGATCAGTTCTTATATATTATGTTTAATTAGCTCATACATTAAAAATGTCTGTGTTATGGATATGGCAAATGTGCTTTAAGTGCATAGATGATTTAAGGGGCTCCAGGGTGAGGAAAAAGCAGAATACAGCAAAGGCAAAGGGTGTGAGGTCATCCATTAACCTACTTATATAAACAGGCTGCCTGGAAGCACTCATAGAGATGGTTAGCTGTGCACATGTGTGATGTCAGGGGACACAGGGGGATCAGATGCCCTGTCTTCCTCTAGCTATCATGTCTCTAATAAAGCTTTAGTGAACACAGGCATGGCAGTCATTGCTCTTTGTGTCCAATATGTGTTTTTGTCTGAAACAATTCTACCCACACCCCCTGCTCAAGGAAAGAAATTTTGCTCAGGAGCTGTCACTGATTGGACCAAGAGTGGTTCCTTCCCCAAAGGTGGCCCACCCATAGGCTAATCAGTAAGTCAATAGGTGTCCTGGTGCAAAAGTCATTATAAGAATGAGAGTTTGGATTATTAGCTAGCTAATTAAGTCAGGGGTCTATAGACTTTTGATGGGAACATTGTGGAAGATTTTCTAGTTTGGAGGAGACACACATGAAGAAAACATTCAATGAGGGAAATCATGGGTTCTGTGAGAGATGCAGAGAGAATAAGTACCCCAAACTATTTTCGATCCTAATATTCTACTTTCTTAATTAAAGCCCCATCTTTCAAAGATTTCTTGAGTCTCTACTCTTTGCAGATGAAAGCCCCAATAGTATAGGGAGACATTTGGATCCAGAAGGAAGAAGTATGTACTTGCAGTTAGAATATATGGATTTGCACCTTAGTTCTTTTATTTAATAAGTAAGAGAATTTGAACAAGTAATTTAGTCTCACTGGGATATAGTTGCCTATAAGATATTATTTTTTAGAGATGCTGTGAAGATTAAATGAGGTAATGTGTATGGCAATGCTTGGTAAATAGTAGATGAATGGTAACATTTCTTTCCCCATATTCTGGTTTTAAAAGATGGATTTATGTAAGTAAGCATACCCTTGGAGAAGGTAACACTGGGTATTTAGTAATCATATGAAGAGAGGCCAATCCCAGTTACCATGTCCCAGAGGGGCTGGACAAGGTTAAAGATCAGAATGGATCATGAGTCTGGGTACCTGGTAGACAAATTTAATTGATATACTTATTTTCCATGGACTTGAAGCCTGTTTATTTTAAATTTTCTGAAATACTGAGTTCACTAAAGTTCCAAGGCTAATATATGAGGGAAGAGAGGGTCTGAGTTTCTCAGAAGACAAAGCAATGTCAATCTAAGCCTAAGTTATTGTTTATAGCAGTGAGGTCTGTACACACCCACAACTGGATAGAATTTCAAGTCAACTATGTGAGTCCATTCTTCTTGTTAACCCTGGTATTATCTTTTGGAGAAGCCAAGAAATGTGAAAAAGTTTGCCTGATTCTTTACACAGTTATGGAAAAGTTCAAAACCATTATTTTTAGTTTGTTTTGCCAGAGGAACTCTTATAAAGTTTTCTTTCTGATTGGCCGATACCTACCTAACAGTTTTCTTTTAACTGCACCTCTGAAACATAGAACTTTTGATTTGGAGTTTGAGGCTGGAGCCGAAGACTAGAAGACAGAGAATCAGATCTAGTTCTAAATCTGGAAATTCAAATCAAAGAGCCAAGTTAGAAAAGCACAAATTAGTGGTCATCCTTCTGCACTCTGCACTTCAAACGAACTGCTTTGACTCGTCTAGGCTGGCCGGTGTGTTGGCTATGGACTTAATTATAGGCTTCTTAAACTGGGAAGTTTATATTGCTTTTTTCCTTCTCAGTCTCATCCAAGATAGTTTGAATTGTAGATGTACCGTATAAGGTTTCTACTGTTTGTTTGTTTGTATTTTCCTAAATTGAGATTATAATGATTGCTGGAAGAGATAGAAGTGAGGTTCTTCTAGGGGAAAAAAAAAGGAAAAATAATTTGAGGACTCATTATAACACAGTGATGCTGAATACGAAATTTAGCCCTCAGGCAAACTTTTGCAAAGTTCATCTTCTTGGCATAAAATTTTTCTCCATTATGTGTGTCTTTCCTGTACTCTTTACATATCTTGAACCTCCAAATAATAGAATTTTAGAGTTAAAAGAATTTCTGAATCCTTGGATAATTTCCATCCTTGTTCAGATGAGACAACTAAGGCCAAAGAAAATATTATGACAACACCCAGACATTTGGAGGCGTAAGCAGAATTACGTTCCAGGGTTCTTAACTCTCTCCCAGGTGGATAGTCTTTCACAAATCACCCTATCTATAAGCCTGGCTCACCCAGTTCTATAGGAGACCATGCTTCTTGTCCATTCCACCCATCTCTTTTGTGCACACAGAAATCACTCCTGCCTTAGCTCAAACTCTTCACCCAAACAAGGGACACTGATGTAGAAGCCACCCCAGGTTCTCCCAACTTAACCAAATATGAGGTTCTTAATCTGGGTCACCTGTTTAGCTTTGAGGGTTATGAACTTGCTTAAATTTAATGGAAAAGTTTGGGCCCAAATACCTTCTGATAAGGGCCCATGGATTTCATCAAAGAGATTAAGAACCATGGCTTTCTTTTTTTTTTTTTTTTAAACATCTTTATTGGGGTATAATTGCTTTACAATGGTGTGTTAGTTTCTGCTTTATAACAAAGTGAATCAGCTATACATATACATATGTTCCCATATGTCTTCTCTCTTGCGTCTCCCTCCCTCCCACTCTCCCCATCCCACCCCTCCAGGCTGTCACAAAGCCCCGAGCTAATATCCCTGTGCCTTGCGGCTGCTTCCCCCTAGCTATCTACCTTACTATGTTTGTTAGTGTGTATATGTCCATGACTCTCTCTCGCCCTGTCAAAACTCACCCTTCCCCCTCCCCATATCCTCAAGTCCATTCTCCAGTAGGTCTGCGTCTTTATTCCTGTCTTACCCCTAGGAAGAACCATGGCTTTCATATATGAATTATAAGCCAAATTCTTGGCCTTCTTGAATTTGGTGAATGGCATTCCTCCAGTGGTTCATCAGTTGCCATTGAAATGTCTGGCCCTAAATATTTTTTGCAAACATGTCCTACTTCTTGAATCTCGTGGTAGTTAGCACCTTGTTTCCTGATGATGATAGATGGCTGGCATAGAAGGTAACAGAGAGAGAAACACCAGATACTCAGGCACCCACAAACTTTGAGTCAGATGTGTCAAATGAGCCCCGCTTCCATAAAGTCTTTCCTGATGACACTAAGAAACCAGCAAATCTAATCCATTTCCTCTAATCAAAAAAACTCTGATGTTATTTACTTCATGGCACAGAGCACAGCTAAGTTTTATTCTTGAGCAAGAATTCTTCTGCACAATCAATTGGTTAGCCATGTAAGATAGTAGAATTTAAGAGATACAAGGAAAATCTCCAGTTTTCTCACTTGGCAAGTGAGATGAGTGGGGCCCAGGTCACTTTCCACCTTGTACCTGCATACCTCATCCTCCTTTGGAAAAACCAGAGGGTCAAATAAGACTACTTTTCAGTTCAGATTTGAGTTCAGTACAAATCCTCATGTTGTTTTCTTTCGTCACATCATAAGGGTAAATTCAGGAAATGGGCAGCTTGCTTGGAAATATTCAGAATGGATTTGTGCAGGTTGAGGTCTGTCTGCAAAATCCCTGGGCTCCAACACCCCTTGTGGCTTTGCTTTCAACGTAGAAACAGTGTCTATATTAGGTTTAAGAGGACAAGCATTACAATCATTTATTTGTTCATCATTAATTTAGTCAATAAATATTGGACACATATGAAGAGACAAGCATCCTGCGAAGTGTTAAGTAGCATACGTATAAAAGGAAACCAAAACAAAAAGCATTAAGCAGCCCATAATCTATCAATAGTATTTACTCATGATATATTTATTGAACACTTACTGTATGCTGGAGACTTCCCTAAACATTTCAGTTTTTTTATTTCATTTAATTTTCTTAATTTTATGAAATATTTTTGAAGTAAAACTTTTTAGGCAAATTGACCTCGGGCACATATTAATGTTTTATTAAGTGTGATAACATAGGAACTACAAAGAAATATATTAAGATAGCTGAAATTGAGTTAAGGGTGGTGGGGAGAACTTACATACTCTACAGCAATGCTGCTCAATGTGTCCTAGAAATCAGGGTCAGTCTGCAAACCGTTTGCTACCTGAGACCAGGTATGTACAAAAATTGAGAGAAAGCGTTTAGACACTTCTATAGCAATTTGGTATTGCTGCGACAGTCAATGATTCATTGTTGCTCTCATCCCACTGAACAGGGTGTAGATCATTTTATGGGTTTTTAGACTTACATGGTGAATTGTTTGTAGTGGTGTAAGGCAGACGGGTTCTCTAGAAGAAACAAGCTAACAACAACAACAAAAAACCTCACTTTGATTTGTAGTGTTTTCTGATTTCTGGTGTAAATACTCCCATCATGGCTGATTTCAAGCCACCAATGTAATGTCAAATGCTGAAAATTTAACAATCAGCTCTCCTGGGCTAGCACAAGCCAGCTCCAGCACATCAGTGGGTGATGTGATCTGCATACTAGTCATGTAAGGTAGGACCACATGTTAATGCATGACAGATTAGGGGAAAAAAACTAGTCCTTCTGAAATTACAAGGTGTAGATTACTGGCTAGTTGCACATTATTGTAAATTGTTCCTGTTTTTATTATGATCTAGGTTAACCCTAAGACATGGTGGTCCAGAGCCATCTTCCCCAAGATGCCAGTTGTGAAGAGTAGAACTTGACACGCTTACCAAGACCAATACTTCCACCTTCACCCTCTCCATTTTCCCAGTAGTTAATTCTGTTTAAGTTAACTTTCATTGTTTACCTTATTGTCACTCAGCAGGTAGTTTTCACTGCTGAACCAAGAAATAGACTAATTGGCATTCAGTGGCTTTTTTTCATTCGGGAAGACTTGACCTTCAATTCTGCTAATTTTTCTTTTCTTATTTACTTGGTGATTTTCTCTCCTCCATTTCCTCTATACAGTTCTTCTGGAACACCTTAGATTTCTTATCATTTTTTTCTTCTACTTTTATTTCAAACCATTTTAATGAGGTATAATTGATGTACAAAAGCTGTAGGTATTTGATGTATATAATCTCATGTGTTTGGAGAGAAGTATACATGTGTGAAATTATCACCACAATCAGTGCTATAAACTTATCCGTCACCTCCGAAAGTTTCCTCCCACCCACTTTTTTAAATTTTCCTTTTGCGGTAAGAGCATTTAACAGAAGATCTGCCCTCTTAACAAAAATTTAAAATATGCAATATACAATATTTTAAATTTTGCTAAATGTTATTGATATTATTAGTATTATTAGTCATAAGGCCTGTTTTATAGAGTAGATCTCCAGAACTTCTTTATCTTAAATAACAGAAACTTGGTATTCTTTGATCACCACCTCCCTCTTCCCTCCCACCTCCCAGCCCATAGCAACCACAATTCTAATCTCTGTTTCTAATGAGTTTGACTATTTTAGATTCCAAATATGTGAGATCATGTAGTATTTGTCTTTCTGTAACTGGCTTATTTCATTTAGCATAATGTCTTCTAGATTCATCCATGTTGTCACAAATGGCAGGATTTCCTTCTTTTATGAGGTGAATAATATTCCATTGTATGTATATACCACATTTTCTTTAAACATTCATCCATTGATGGGCATTTAGGTTGCTCCCATATCTTGGCCAATGTGAATAATGCTGCAGTGATCATGGGAGTGCAGATATCTCTGCAAGATCCAGGTGACTTCGGGGAGTTTGTGTTTCCCAAGGTTAAGCTGCTATGACCTACTTAATACTCCGTGCAGAATACCAGTTATGCAGTCCGTATTGTGGTTGGCCAGGCTCAGCTGAACCTCTCTGAATTTTTACTCTAGAGAGGCAAAGAAAGGATCAGCCTTTGACTCTCCTCTTTCTGTAGTTTCTTCTTCGCCTCTGATCAAGACAAATAATCAAGGAAAAAATGGGCAAAAGCACACTTTACCAAAGAAGAGATAGGATGGCAAACAAATACAAAGACTTTGGTCATTAAAGAAATGCAAATAATAACCACAATGAGTACCACTGCATGCTGGACAGAAATGGCTGAGATGAAAACAACAGCTGTAACACCAACTGATAATACCAAGTGCTGGCCAGGTTGTGGGACACTGGACCCCTAATGTGTTACTAGTAGGAATGCAAAATGGTACAGCCACTTTGGAAAATGATTTAACTTATAAGGTTAAATCTATACTTACCATACAACACAACAGCAATCCTATTCCTAGGTATTTACCTGAGAGAATTGAAGCTATCCATACAAAGATCTGAACATGGATGTCTAAGCAGCTTTAGTCATCATTGCCCAAAACATCCCAAGTGTCCATCAACTTGTGAATGAATAAGATTCCCTACAATGGGATACTACTCAGTAATAAAAAAATGAAAGAAGCCCAAGGCAAAGATTGTATAATTACTGTATGATTTCATTTATGTTTACATATAAATATTTATATGTAGTTTAAGGCAAAACTATAGAGATAGGACAGAGAACGTGTCAGTGGTTGTCAGTGTCTGGGAGTGGGAGAAGGAATTGACTTTAAAAAGGCGTGAGACAATTTTGTGGCGGTGATGGAAATATACTGTATCTTGATTGTGGTGGTGGTTACACCACACCACATTTTATATATATATATATATACACACACACACATATATATATATGAGAGTGGCTACTTCAGCCCTAATCAAATAGCCTTGAGATGACTGTAACCCTAGCCATCCCTTGACTGTAATCTCATGAGAGACTTTGAGCTAGAACTCCCAGCTAAGCTGCCCCCAGATTTTTGACCAACAGAAACTGTAACATAATAAGTGTTTGTTGTTTTAAGCTGATGTTTTGGGGTAATTTATTATGCAACCATATATATATACATATATCCTATTATGTGTTCTATCTATCTGTCTTTATTCCGACATAATCTGCATGGGTTTAGATTCACTGAAAGATATACTCACTTTATACAGAATACTTACAATGTAAATCTGAAACATTATCATTTGTATTATTTGCTTACTTCTTCCTCATGGTTGCCTTTTATCTGCCTCACCTAAAGGGCTTGTCAAAATGATTCCCTATATAATTAAGAGAAGGACTTTCTTCAAAATCACGTATAACATTTATCATAAAAAGCCGTAATTTTAAACCGTTTATAATTTTTTTAATGGCAGTGCATTCATTCAATACAGTAATCACATTTTGAGTCCTACCTCTGTACAAGACACCACGCCAGGCACAGATGTCATATTGGTGTAAGAGGTCCATGTGGTCTCCACTTTCATGGGTCCTACTGTCTAGAAGGGAAGGGAGACATTAAGCAAATAATCCAGCAACTGAATACAATTGTGATAAAATACCATGAAGGAGACAGGTAGGATTCAAATTTTTCAGTTTGGAAGGTACCTTATAGTATCCATCAGCACCTCCGTATGTAGGAAAATATTAATTACCTCCAGACTATAAAACATATTCATGTTTATAATTGTAGACATTTAGAAAAACAAAGCGCTCATTGTAGAAAAACAAATGAAAGACTCAAAAATGTTTAGGAAAAAAAGTAAAAATTATGTGAAATTGTCTTGTGCCCTTTAGAATGCATTTTTCCATGGAGGTGGCCCTCCCTTGTCTATTGTGAGAGGGACTCGAGCTGTGGCTGATCACGCGTATGAAATTCCTCCTAAGCACCAGCTGCTGCATTGCGACCTACATCCTGCCCACACCTTGGGTCGGCTGAGTTAGATGCGTTTGATCCTTCTGTCTGCAGCCACAAGGGTCTACTAAGAGCAGCCGGAAGCCATTCCAAGGGGCCCTGAATGGCCTTGAAGTTGTTTATGGGGTTGGTGTGAGCTGGTGCTGGACGGTGAGAAATCATAGGGGCGGTTGCCCTGAGACTGAGCTGCTGTTGTCTAGGCAACTTTATTAAGAACCATCTGTTCCTCAGAAAATGAAACCTAAATTAACTCTTGAGTTCTTAGAATTATGGCTTTTCATTCTTAACTGATCCTTGGCATTTGGAAACTTCCAGGTCTCTTCAGTTGAGTCGTTTTCACCTTGTTTAGGGTCCTAAAATCCTCATCAAATGGAATTGCTCATAACGGTCTCTTCTTTCTTAAATTACAATTAAAACAAATTCTTCCACCATCCAGATGGTAGTCAGTATATTTCTAGAATGAGATCCCCAGATTCAATGCTGAAATTCTCATTTCGCCTCCAATTCTAAGACCCTCCAAAGACAAACAAAAACCCAGAGGGTGGCATTTTTTAAAAGCGTGTTTCTTCACCTGAATGTAACGTGAAAAAAAATCACATGCATTTCCTGAGTGTTAGCTGTGGCAGCCTCACACCCATAATACACAGCATAGAATGAATTATGTGCTGCATTGGGGATCAGTGTAAGCTTCTTTCAATATTTCCAACATGGAGAGTTTCTTCTTCAGTGTTAGACAGTTGTTTGTTCAGTTGAGCAGGAGACAATAATAGTTGATCCTTTTATAAATACTTACAGTGTACCAGACTATTTTAGGCACCATTGTGAAGATATTAACTCATGTAATCCTCACAAGAATCTTATGGGACAAAGGTGCTAGTGTACTTATTTTATAGATACAGAAATTGAGGCACAGAGAGGTTAAATAACTTGGCCAAGGTCACAAATCAGTAAAATTCAGGATTTGAACTTGGGTCATCAGGCTACAGAGTCTATGCTCTTAATTACTGTTACAGCACTTTTGAAAGAAATCAACTTGTGCTCTGGAGTTACGGTACAGGAAATATTATTAAAATATTATTTTAAACACTGGAGTTAACACTTAGCACAACCAAACGCTCACACTAAGAGAGGTATGCAAGAACTAAGACCACACTGCAGAATTGTAGGTTACAGACTCACACATCCCAGATAGTTAATTTAGGCTCATATTATTAAATTTCATTCTATCTCTCTCTTATTCTTTCCATCTCGAACTTTCTCTCTCTCTCCTTGAAAAAGTATAGGCTTTCAATTCCAGTTTGAATTTTGGCTTCATTGTGCCTATAGTCTGTCCTTTTATGCTATTGTTCTTTTATGCTATTCCCTAAGTCCTTTGTTTTCCTCGTTGTATGATCAGGCCACCCAAGATGGCTATTCTTTTGCTCTCTATCCATCCCCTGCTGGACCAGTGCCTTCTTCACCTACACCCTGCTCACCTGACTGACCTTCCTACACACTTGCTCCTAGCCCCAGCTGGTGATTGTTCTAACCTTTAGATCAGAACACCTTGAGAATTTATCAAAGGGGCAGTGAGGGGCATGCCCCTCTGCTAGTTTCCCTGATAACCGGTGAGCCAATCTGATGTTGGTAACCTCCCACTCCCCCCAGGAGCCAGGAGAGGAGACTGTTGCCATGTCTTGACTGCCTTCTGCCACATGGTGAGGTGTCACTCCAGGACCTTGTTTCAGACAGGTAAGATCTCCCATCCATTAAACCATCGATGTCTCTGTTGCTGACTCTGGGCTCTTTCTTCAGTCTCAAGGATGGGCAAGTACAGGGCTCGCAGGCCTGCCGGGTGCGGCCCAATACTCATCTATAAGATTGGTCCATGATTTCCATTACAAAGTTCAAAGGAGGTAGAGTATATGAATACTGTGTAAAATATAATACAGACAGAATTTCAGGGATTGATTTTTATTATCTGTATGTGGAATAGGTGACCACTTACCTGGTGTAATTTGAAATCTTCCAAGGAGTTCTCACTTTCTCCAAATATCTCTCATTGTGTTTTTTATCAGTGCTTGAAATCCCACCATTAAAAAGCAAATCCTTTAAGTTTTGAAGATTTTTGTCTTAAAGAAATGACTGTTTAGATGTATATACTAGTGGGAGACACAACTCTTAAACCTTTCCTGCTAATGCATTGGGGATGATCTAACAGATATTTGACTGTCTGCCTGTGGGAATGAGACAGTCAGCACTAGACTGGGAAAAGGGTGATAGGAAATAAACACGTTGCAGATGGTATATTGTTGCTAGATCTCAGCCTTGAGCTATTTGAAAGCCAGATATCTGTGCCCTTCTATTAATGATGATGTTACCAACTCTGATCATCTTTATAATTTTCTTATAGCAAGTTTGAGTGTAATACTTTCCTTATTAGAACAGTATTTTTGTACATTTATCTATGCTATGTATACTGAGTACCCACTCTATGCTATACATTGTTTCAGGAGGATTCCCTACAATGGTGAGGAAGACAGTGTCTAGTGAGGAATAGGGAGTTCAGACAACAAGCAGGTGATTATTGCACAATGTGATGAGGGCTGAGAGAGATGGCTAGTGCGGTGTGCCCTTGACATTCTGTTAGAGGAAATCCTACCAGGAAATGCTTTTGGAGGGCAGGGAGGGTTTCCCCAGAGAAATCTAAGAACACAAGTGAAAGGAAGAGTGAGCCAGGCAAAGCTGTGATGGGGAGGGGGTGGGGGATTTGTGTTTCAGGTTAAGGGAGAGATACATTCAGAGATCCTGAGTTGAGATAAAGCAATGTAGCTTCAGAGAAGCTGAAGGGTGTTCCAAATGGCTTGATCATAGAATGTAAAATAAGAATTGGAAATTAAAAGGTAAAAGGTAAATGAAGATAAAGTCAAGGAAGGCCTTGGAACTCACATTAAGGAGTCTGAATTCTATTCATGTTTACGTACTGCTGAGCTGGGGAGCTGAATCATAGTTTGCATTTTTGTGGTTCCAGACCCGCTCTGACTTCTACAGCCTTTCCCCTCACCGACTGTGTGCCACCCAGACACACTCCCACCTTGTCTCCATGCACATTCTACTTAAACCTGTCTTGCCCCCAAATCCCATTCCCCTCACTTTTTTTTTTTTTTTTTTGCGGTACGTGGGCCTCTCCCGTTGCAGAGCACAGGCTCCGGACGCGCAGGCTCAGCGGCCATGGCTCACGGGCCAGCTCCGTGGCATGTGAGATCTTCCCGGACCGGGGCACGAACCCGTGTCCCCTGCATCGGCAGGCGGACTCTCAGCCACTGCGCCACCAGGGAAGCCCCTCCCCTCACCTCTTATAAGCCTTTATGGAAAGGCCAGTTTCTCAGTCAGACCTTTGTTCACCCTATATTTATAAGATCAGTCCTCCCTCCTAACATTCTCTACCCCCTGCCCCCAACTCTCTCCCCCTCTCACAGTATTTGCCAATATCTGATATACTATGTAATCTATCTATCTATCTATATCTGTCATCTGCCTACATCATCCATCATCCATTTACCTGTTCCCCACCTACTGTTACTAAAATGTAACTTCCCTGAGGGCTTGGATTTGAGTTGAGAGTAGTTCCTGGTGCATAGTAGGAGGTAAAACGTATGTACTTACTAAGTGAAAAAATAAAAGATTTTGAGTGGTCACTCTAGCTTCAATGTGGAGATAGGATTGGTGGCAGGCCTGGAGCCAGGAAGGCCAACTGGAAGCTGTGGTGGAAATTCAGACAAGGGCAGGATAGTGTCCTGCACCACTGATTCTAGAAATTTTTAGAGAATGAATGAATAGGGCTTAGTAATTGATTGGGAATGATAGTGGTAGAGGTGGTGGTAGGGTATCAGTAAGGGGAAGGAATAATGTAAAATGATGCCTGGGTCTGATAGATTGAATTACTTGGAGAGAAAATATTACTTCCGTCCTCGCTGATGTTGGATTTGGTCATAAACTCGCTTTGGCTGATGGACTGTTAGCAGAGCAACGTGAGCAAGCACTTTAAATGTCCTTGTGTGGTTGGTTGGCTCTTTCCCTCTAATAATGCAGCATCTGAAGAAAACGTTCAGGGTAGCCATTTGCCTTTTTAGCCTGGGCCCCAGAGTCTACACATGCGGACCAGACCTGGACCCACATCCTATTAACTTGAGCTAAGCTACTTGATCTGCAGAGGAAGCAGAGTTGCCCAGCCAAGCTCACACAATCAAATAAAATGATAGTTAGCTTTTAGACCTACAAGCAGGAGAATGAACGTATTAACTGAGTTTTGAGGTAGGTTGTTACACGGTGTTATTATAGCAATAGCTGACTTGGACACCAAGGTTCTGGCTTGGACTACTTGGAAGACAGTTGGGACCTTCTATAAACACAGGGAATCCAGAAAAAGAGCATATTTGAAGAGAGCAAGATATTGAGTTCAGATTTGGACATGTCAGGTTTGAACTGCCTATGTGACATCCAAGCACTTTGGTCCAGTTGGTAGAGAGATACTTGTGTCTGTAGCCCACGAGGGACAGCCGATCAAGAACTATGATTTGGGAACCACTACCACATACAAAATGACAGAAGCGATGAAGGAGTGAATAGAATGAGAAAAGACCCTAGGATAGAGACCTAAGAGGCATTTCATTTGAAAGGACAGCGACTGAAGGACCCTCAAAGAAGCTGGACTTCATAAGCAAGTTGAAGGAAGCAACGGCATAGGTGAGAGCAACGTGCATTCCTTGTTTGGGGACTGGTTCATATGTGTCTCCCAGACCCAGAGAGTGTAGCTCTGACTAACAGCTTCTCTGAGTTTGCTTCCATCGTCTTGTCCACATCCTCCACAGCTCTCAACAGAAACAATAATAGCTCCAGAGGACTCAGAAGACCATTTTCTATTGCCCCTTCCCAGGCTATGTGCAACGTCCATTTCTGAAGCCCTCATTATGGAAACATGTAACAAGTCATAAGTTCCCTCTGATTATCAGGAAGGGCAAGGAAGGGCAGAAGTGTTCTTCTCTGCTCAATGATCCATGCAGCTCGAGCAGTATCCATCGCAGGCAAATTCAAAGCAGAAATAAGTTGAGATGTACAGCCCAGCAGTTCTCATGAATGAATTTAGTTCAAGTTGAATTAAGGTGATCTGTGAAAATGTGTTCCAAAATGATTTTCTTCAGTGTTGAGGACACCAAATCATTCTGAAAAATGGTCTAGCACTTTTGGTAAATGTTTCTATTATAGCCTTATAATTCTATAGAAGTTAGACTAGGGACCTCTAATGAGCTTATTGAAATGGTGAACACTACATGCTATTTAATATTTGCTGTCACTTTTTTGAAGGCAAAAAGACCTCTTCATTCTGTTTTTGCTGACTGCTCTCAGCTGATGTGTGAATGGGTAAAAAGACCATATTTGCCAGGCGTGGAAAAAGCCATCTGTTGAAGCTGGAAATTACACATTATTGTTCTTGGTGAAGAAGGGTGACGGCATTTGAAAGAGACAGGACTCTTTCTGCTGGAGAATTCTTCCAGCAGCATTTTCAGATTTTAGGGGATGAGTCAGCTTTCTGACTTCTCTCATTGCTTCCTGATCAGTTGCACCCAGACTTGACTTAGAACTTTCTGAATCCCACTTCATAAAGTGCTGCAGGGGTGGGGAAGGTCAAAGGAGCCAGGAAAGTTTTCCCAGAGGAACCACATCTGGAGGAGACCCAAAGGAGTATAATTTAACTGGCTACTGGAGGAGGGATTAAGTCTCTATATTCAGTACAATGGGGAGCCATTAAGTATTTCAAGCATTAGGGGAGCATGATAAGATTTATTTTGAGAAAAGATCACTTGGGTAGCTGATTGAAAAGAAGCAAGAGTTGGTAAAGGTGAATCAGTTAGGAAGCTACTGCAATGGAGTTGTCCAGGTAAGAGATACTGCTAGGTTGCATTAGGGTGAAGGTGGTGAGAAGATGTATTTGAGAAATAATTAGAAGGTAGCCTAGGCAGAACTTGGAAATGGATACAAAATGACAAAGATGAACAGTATAAGAATCAACTTATAGGACTGACCAAGTTTTGGAAGAGAACCAGTTTCTACTCTTGATTTAGTTACTTGGAGTGCAAAATGAGGGGAGTTGGTGCAGGAAGTTAATTAATTTGGTTTAGGACATTTTAAGAATGAAGCTTGTTTTTTTTAATTTAATTTTTTTGAATTTTATTTTATTTATTTTTTATACAACAGGTTCTTATTAGTCATCAATTTTATACACATCAGTGTATACATGTCAATCCCAATCGCCCAATTCATGACACCACCACCCCCCACCCCTCACCCCCCACCGCTTTCCCCCCTTGGTGTCCATACGTTTGTTCTGTACATCTGTATTTCAGTTTCTACCCTGCAAACCGGTTCATCTGTACGATTTTCTAGGTTCCACATATATGTGTTACTATATTACTATACGATATTTGTTTTTTTCTTTCTGACTTACTTCACTCTGTATGGCAGTCTCTAGATCCATCCACGTCTCAACAGATGACCCAATTTCGTTCCTTTTTATTGCTGAGTAATATTCCATTGTATCACATTGTACCACATCTTCTTTATCCTTTCATGTGTCAATGGGCATTTAGGTTGCTTCCATGACCTGGCTATTGTAAATAGTGCTGCAATGAACATTGGGGTGCATGTGTCTTTTTGAATTATGGTTTTCTCTGGGTATATGCCCAGTAGTGGGATTGCTGGGTCATATGGTAATTCTATTTTTAGTTTTTTAAGGAACCTCCATACTGTTCTCCATAGTGGCTGTATCAGTTTACATTCCCACCAACAGTGCAAGAGGGTTCCCTTTTCTCCACACCCTCCACAGCATTTATTGTTTGTAGATCGTTTGATGATGGCCATTCTGACTGGTGTGAGGTGATACCTCATTGTAGTTTTGATTTGCATGTCTCTAATAGTTAGTGATGTTGAGCAGCTCTTCATGTGCTTCTTGGCTATCTGTATATCTTCTTCGGAGAAATGTCTATTTAGGTCTTCTATCCATTTTTTAATTGGGTTGTTTGTTTTTTTAATATTGAGGTGCATGGGCTGTTTAGATATTTTGGAGATTGATCCTTTGTCCATTGATTTGTTTGCAAATATTTTCTCCCATTCTGAGGGTTGTCTTTTGGTCTTGTTTATGTTTTCCTTTGCTGTGCAAAAGCTTTGAAGTTTCGTTAGGTCCCATTTCTTTATTTTTGTTTTTATTTCCATTGCTCTAGGAGGCGGATCAAAAAGGATCTTGCTGTGATTTATGTCAAAGAGTGTTCTTCCTATGTTTTCCTCTAGGAGTTTCATAGTGTCCAGTCTTACATTTAGGTCTTTGATCCATTTTGAGTTTATTTTTGTGTATGCTGTTAGGGAGTGTTCTAATTTCATTCTTTTACATGTAGCAGTCCAGTTTTCCCAGCACCACTTATTGAAGACACTGTCTTTTCTCCACTGTATCTCCTTGCCTCGTTTGTCATAGGTTAATTGACCATAGGTGTGTGGGTTTATCTCTGGGCTTTCTATCTTGTTCCATTGATCTATATTTCTGGTTTTGTGCCAGTACCATATTGTCTTGATTACTGTAGCTTTGTAGTATAGTCTGAAGTCAGGGAGTCTGATTCCTCCAGGTCCGTTTTTTCCCTCAAGACTGCTTTGGCTCTTCGGGGTCTTTTGTGTCTCCATACAAATTTTAAGATGATTTGTTCTAGTTCTGTAAAAAATGCCATTGGTAATTTGATAGGGATTGCATTGAATCTGTAGATTGCTTTGAGTAGTATAGACATTTTCACAATATTGATTCTTCCAATCCAAGAACATGGTGTATCTCTCTGTTAGTATCATCTTTAATTTCTTTCATCAGTGTGTTATAGTTTTCTGCATACAGGTCTTTTGTCTCTCTAGGTAGGTTTATTCCTAGGTATTTTATTCTTTATGTTGCAATGGTAAATGGGAGTGTTTCCTAAATTTCTCTTTCAGATTTTTCATCATTAGTATATAGGAATGCAAGAGATTTCTGTGCATTAATTTTGTATCCTGCAACTTTACCAAATTCATTGATTAGCTCTAGTAGTTTTCTGGTGGCATATTTAGGATTCTCTATGTATAGTATCATGTCATCTGCAAACAGTGACAGTTTTACTTCTTTTCCAATTTGTATTCCTTTTATTTCTTTTTCTTCTGTGATTGCCATGGCTAGGACTTCCAAAACTATGTTGAATAATAATGATGAGAGTGGACATGCTTCTCTTGTTCCTGATCTTAGAGGAAATGCTTTCAGTTTTTCACCATTGAGAATGATGTTTGCTGTGGATTTGTCATATATGGCCTTTATTATGTTAAGGTATGTTCCCGCTATGCCCACCTTCTGGAGAGTATTTATTATAAATGGGGGTTGAATTTTGTCAAAAACTTTTTCTGCATCTATTGAGATGATCATATGGTTTTTCTTCTTCAGTTTGTTAACATGGTGTATCACATTGATTGATTTGCGTATATTGAAAAATCTTTGCATTACTGGCATAAATCCCACTTGATCATGGTGTATGATCCTTTTAATGTGTTGTTGGATTCTGTTTGCTAGTATTTTGTTGAGGATTTTTGCATCTATATTCATCAGTGATGTTGGTCTGTAATTTTCTTTTCTTGTAGTATCTTTGTCTGGTTTTGGTATCAGGGTGATGGTGGCCAAATAGAATGAGCTTGGGAGTGTTCCTTTCTCTGAAATTTTTTTGAAGATTTTGAGAAGGGTGGGTGTTAGCTCTTCTCTAAATGTTTTATAGAATTCACCTGTGAAGCCATCTGGTCCTGGGCTTTTGTTTGTTGGTAGATTTTTAATCACAGTTTTGATTTCATTACTTGTGATTGGTCTGTTTATATTTTCTACTTCTTCCTCGTTCAGTCTTGGGAGGTTATACCTTTCTAAGAATTTGTCTATTTCTTCCAGGTTGTCCATTTTATTGACATAGAGTTGCTTGTAGTAGTCTCTTAGGATGCTTTGTATTTCTGCAGTGTCTGTCGTAACTTCTCCTTTTTCATTTCTAGGTTTATTGATTTGAGTCCTCTCCCTCTTTTTCTTGATGAGTCTGGCCAGTGGTTTATCCATTTTGTTTATCTTCTCAAAGAACCATCTTTTAGTTTTATTGATCTTTGCTATTGTTTTCTTTGTTTCTATTTCATTTATTTCTGCTCTGATCTTTATGATTTCTTTCCTTCTGCTAACTTTGGGTTTTATTTGTTCTTCTTTCTCTAGCTCCATTAGGTGTAAGGGTAGATTGTTTATTTGAGATTTTTCTTGTTTCTTGAGGTAGGCTTGTATAGCTATAAACTTCCCTCTTAGAACTGCTTTTGCTGCATCCCATAGGTTTTGGATTGTCGTGTTTTCATTGTCATTTGTCTCTAGGTATTTTTTGATTTCCTCTTTGATTTCTTCAGTGATCTCTTGGTTATTTAGTAACGTATTGTTTAGCCTCCATGTGTTTGTGTTTTTTATGTTTTTTTCCCTGTAATTCATTTCTAATCTCATAGCGTTGTGGTCAGAAAAGATGCTTGATATGATTTCTGTTTTCTTAAATTTACTGAGGCTTGATTTGTGACCCAAGATGTGGTCTGTCCTGGAGAATGTTCCATGTGCCCTTGAGAAAAAAGTGTAATCTGCTGTTTTTGGAAGGAATGTCCTATAAATATCAATTAAATCTCTCTGGTCTATTGTATCATTTAAAGCTTCTGTTTCCTTATTTATTTTCATTTTGGATGATCTGTCCATTGGTGTAAGTGAGGTGTTAAAGTCCCCCACTATTATTGTGTTACTGTTGATTTCCTCTTTTAGAGCTGTTAGCAGATGCCTTATATATTGAGGTTCTTCTGTGTTGAGTGCATATATATTTATAATTGTTATATCTTCTTCTCAGATAGATCCCTTGATCATTATGTAGTGGCCTTCCTTGTCTCTTGTTGTAACATTCTTTATTTTAAAGTCTCTTTTATCTGATATGAGTGTTGCTACTCCAGCTTTCTTTTGGTGTGCATTTGCGTGGAATATCTTTTTCCATCCCCTCACTTTCAGTCTGTATGTGTCCCTAGATCTGAAGTGAGTCTCATGTAGACAGCATATATATGGGTCTTGTTTTTGTATCCATTCAGCAAGCCTGTGTCTTTTGGTTGGAACATTTAATCCATTCACGTTTAAGGTAATTATCGATATGTATGTTCCTATGAGCATTTTCTTAATTGTTTTGGGTTTGTTGTTGTAGGTCCTTTTCTTCTCTTGTGTTTCCCACTTAGAGCAGTTCCTTTAGCATTTGTTGTAGAGCTGGTTTGGTGGTGCTGAATTCTCTTAGCTTTTGCTTGTCAGTAAAGCTTTTGATTTCTCCATCGAATCTGAATTAGATCCTTGTGGGGTAGAGTAATCTTGGTGTAGATTCTTCCCTTTCATCACTTTAAGTATATCATGCCACTCCCTTCTGGCTTGTAGTGTTTCTGCTGAGAAATCAGCTGTTAGCCTTATGGGAGTTCCCTTGTATGTTATTTGTTGTTTTTTCCTTGCTACCTTCAGTAATTTATCTTTGTCTTTGATTTTTACCAGTTTGATTACTATGTGTCTTGGCGTGTTTCTCCTTGGGTGTATCCTGTATGGGACTCGCTGCGCTTCCTCGACTTGGGTGGCTATTTCCTTTCCTATGTTAGGGAATATTGGACTATAATCTCTTCACATATTTTCTCTGGTCCTTTCTCTCTCTCTTCTCCTTCTGGGACCCCTATAATGCGAATGTTGTTGCATTTAATGTTGTCCCAGAGGTCTATTAGGCTGTCTTCATTTCTTTTCATTCTTTTTTCTTTATTCTGTTCAGCAGCAGTGAGTTCCACCATTCTGCCTTCCAGGTCACTTCTCCATTCTTCTGCCTCAGTTATTCTGCTATTGACTCCTTCTAGTGTAGTTTTCATTTCAGTTATTGTATTGTTCATCTCTGTTTATTTGTTCTTTAATTCTTCTAGGTCTTTGTTAAACATTTCTTGCATCTTCTCGATCTTTGTCTCCATTCTTTTTCAGAGGTCCTGGATCATCTTCACTATCATTACTCTGAATTCTTTTTCTGGGAGATTGCCTATCTCCACTTCATTTAGTTGTTTTTCTGGGGTTTTATCTTGTTCCTTCATCTGGTACATAGCCCTCTGCCTTTTTATCTTGTCTATCTTTCTTGTGAATGTGGTTTTTGTTCCACAGGCTGCAAGACTGTAGTTCTTGCTTCTGCTGTCTGCCCTCTGGTGGATGAGGCTATCTCAAGAAAGAAGTATTATTGAGACATCAATGTGGAGTTGTCAAGCAAGCAGGTGGATATATTGATCTAGACTGCAGAGGGAAGCCTGGAGATAAAGATTGAGTTGTAAATTAAATTGGTGGTAATTAGAGCTGAAGGCATGGCTAAATTCTTGTAGGGAGAGGATACTGAGTGCGTAAAGTGGAGGATCTTGAACAGCACTGGGTAACTACAGAATTTAATGCCGGCAGGGAGAAAGGAGAAAAGATGTTAGAGAAGACAAGGCAAGGAGCAGTAAGGAGGAGGAAAAGCAGAACAATGAGATGGAACAGAGGAACAGATTGTCGTAAGAACAGGGAAGTGGTCAGCAGCATCAGGTAGGATGAGATTGACAAACATCCACTGAATTCAGTGTCAGGGAGGCATTTGTTAAGTAATGTGGAGAAGAAGCCACATTACAGTGGAGTGTGGCTATTGAGTGTATGTAATTCCATGTAAAGTTTGACTTTGAAAGGGAATAGAGAGGGTGTTAGATGAATCAGGAGGGAAATGGCAGGTCAAAAAAGGTTTTTGCTCAGTTGTTCTTTTTATGGAAAATCGTTGATCATGTTGAAAAGTAAATAGGATGATAAAGATCAAAGTAGTGTGTTGGGAGAGGGAAAATTTTTTGAAAGTAATATCATTAAAGGGTACAACAAGGACTAAGTTATACCAGGAAGTGTGCCTGGAAGATGGAGAAGCAGTGTAGGTCACTGGATAAGTGCCTGGATTTATAGCGGGGCTTGGAATGGAGAAAATGTTATAGGCTAAGTGCCAAAATCTGTAGTTAATAAGAGGGCCTAATCAAGGGTGTGACAGATGACAGCAACAAGGGAAGGGATGGTGGGGTTGCTGTAAAGCCTAGACATCAACGCAGCAGAAGTTTTTGTCAGAGGCTGGGAAGTAGTGGTAGAGAGTAAGGAGGACATCAGCTCCACCGGTGGTCCCTGAGGTCACAATCTGAGAGGATTGGAAGTAGGTCCTTTAGGGTAGAGCATGCTCAGTTAAAATCAGGCATTCTGGGGTGAAATTAGGGTTTGAGAGGATTTTTACTGGATATGGAGTAGCAGAATCAATGTCAACAGTGGAAGGTTAAGCATCACCAAAAATAATTGATTTTTTAAAACAGTTTCATCACTAAATCTTTAAAATTTAAATACTAAAAACAAGACAAAGTAAAATTTAAAAACGTGAAATATCTCAAAGCTTGTCTAAATCTACTTTTGGTCAGGACTTTCCTGGCAGTCCAGTGCTTGAGACTCCGAGCTTCCACTCCAGGGGGTGCGGGTTTTTTTTTTGAGTTATCCATTTTATACATATTAGTGTATATATGTCAATCCCGATCTCCCAGTTCATCCCACCACCACCACCACCCCACCACCCCCGCCAGGAGGCGGGGGTTTGATCCGTGGTCGGGAACTAAGATGCCACATGCTGCCCAGAGTGGCTAAAAAAGTAAAAATAAATAAATAAATCTACTTTTTGGTGAATTCAAATTGAGGCTTTTAAATAATCAATTTTATTTCTTTTTAGACTATAATTAGGAAGCAGATAGTTTCTGGCTGGCATATTAGTGATTTCACTATTTTTTTTTAATATCAAAAATAACCATAATTACATTTCCCCCGAACATATATGTTGACTATTCCATTGGATAGTCAGGGAACTTCACCAAAGAGCCACTCTAACAAAAAAACAAACCTTTTATTTGAATGGGGCTTTTCAGGGCACACAACTGCAATGAGCCCATAGGCGGCTGTGCTATAAAAATGTGTCGCTTGCAATGTTGTGCTTCACGCTGAGTGCAGTGGGACTTCTACATGGATAAAATTAAGTAAGTGGCCAACAGCTCCCAATAGCCACATACAGTAACCAGAGCCTCAAGAGCTCTTACCAACCCAACTAGGCAGGAAGATTTAAGGTTAAGTGCTGTGAAAGGAAAATCAAAATGGATACGGTATGGCTAAGAGAGCCCTCTAAAATGGAGCTGGGAGGCCATCGAGAAACTGTGACTCATGCATGTCTCAGCCTGGATGGAATCTAATCTTTTGGCCACTTATTGTCAATGCGGGCATCCAGCACAGTGTTCCAGAAAGTCAAGATACTTATCGGATTCTTACCCTAAGATAACTCATGACAACCTATCTACTTATTGGATCCTTACCCTAAATAATTTGTGACAGTCTATTCCTTAAGGACAAATATTGCCTTTCCTGCATCAGAGTCAATCATAATTCCTGCCAAAACAGCCTTGTGGCATTTGCCTTTTTAAGCTCCTGATTCTTTCTATTCCCCAGAACACTCTTTCAGTTTTACCGGAAACTGTGTCTCCAAAACTGCAATTCTGAAGACCCCAAATAAACTTTTTGCAGCTTTCTGCATTTCGTGGTCAATGGTGTTAGCACCCAGACAGGCAGACTTTTTGTTACTATTACTTATCTATCTGTATTCATTTCTATTCCTTGGAATGTACTCAGCTCTATTTTGGGTAGTTTAGAGAATCTTATTCTCTGTTCAGAAAGTTGAGGAAGGAATAAGAGATACTGAGTAGTGAGCAATTTTAGTTAGAGACATTTTAATAACATGGAAACAGCAAACAGAGTTTATAAAATGAGTTATTAGTTGAACCAGGAATGGAACCCAGGATTTCTGATCCTCAGTTTGCCATTTAGCTTTGGGACTTAGCATATCATGTAGTGTCATTTTATTTCCATTTTAAATGCCCAGAAGAGTTTTATTCATAGACACCTCTGTTGCCAACTATCTTTTTAGAACCTGGCTCCAAATTTTTTCCCCTTTCTCCAATACATAACAAGCATGAATGCTATAAGTTGCCAATAAAGAAATGGGCACGCATCCTTACAAGATTAGCTCTAAAAAGGCACAATCATCACAGCCAGTGATAAAAACCTCTATTCCTAATTGTCTATGGTAGGGAGTAGGGATATGGTTCTTGAGACCTGAAAGTCACACAGACACTGGAAAAATGAAGAGAATGGTAATTTTCCAGTGTCCCTGATTAAAGCCATTTGTGCTTCCCTAGTGCTATTCCTCTAATGCATTCTAATGCAAAATAGCCTCTTCTCTTGTTTATTTTGGAACACAGCTGTTGTCTTAATTGAGCCTAACAGATAACGGAAGTGTTGTTGCTCCCCCACCCCGCTTCTCCAAACAAGCAGTTTGTGGGATTTGAGGAAGATGAGAGGGGATCATCTTTGCTGCTGGGAATCTGTATGTCTGTTCTAGTTCTCCAAATGTACTTATTTATTTATGTTGTTACAACTGGGAAGTAGAAAATATATATGTGTATATGTGTGTGCACACGGGTGTGTGTCCTATTTCTCTTTTGAACTTGAATTTGTTTTGCCTTGTGTCTTTTGATAGATTTTCCCCCCAAAATTGTTATCACATGATACATCCAGTGATTCAAGTTGAGCTTTCAAAGAAAATTTTTTTCTTGCGCTTACCTTCTCCAAACTGAAGGAGTACAAATAATAGAAGTAAAATATATGCAGTAGTAGCAAAAAAGGCTGGGAGTGAGTGCTAATGGAATTATAGTATCATAACATAAGGTTCTTACATTTGTCAAATGTGAAGGTGAATTGAAAACAGTGAAATATGAACTGACTCAATATTGATTCTATATAGACTGTGATACAGCTACTAAAAAATAATAAAAATGTTATACAGTAGATAAAAAAACAATACAGGGAATGCAAAAGATATTTAATTAACCTAAAGATAACAGGATAAGAGGGGGAAAATCATAAAAATCTTAAAACATATGGGATGAATAAAAAACAATAGCAAATTGGTACACAAATATAATAAACTAAACACTCCAATTAAAGTTAGATATTGTCAGACTAGATAAAATAGCAAGGACCAAACATAAAAGGGAAACACTTTAAATGCTAAGACACAGATGGTTTGAAAGAGAAAGTTTAGGAAATGATATACCATGTTAACAGTCTAAGAAAGAAAAAGTATGTTTCACATAAATTTAGTCATTTCATAATAATAAAGGAATTACTTCAGTGGAATGACATCATAATTCTAAACTTGTATATAACTAAAAGCAGAGCTTCAAAATTTATAAAGCAAAAATTGACAGAACTAGGGCTTCCCTGGTGGCACAGTGGTTGAGAGTCCGCCTGCCGATGCAGGGGACATGGGTTCGTGCCCCGGTCTGGGAAGATCCCACATGCTGCGGAGTGGCTGGGCCCGTGAGCCATGGCCGCTGAGCCTGTGCGTCCAGAGCCTGTGCTCCGCAACGGGAGAGGCCACAACAGTGAAAGGCCCACATATTGCAAAAAAAAAAAAAAAAATTGACAGAACTAAAGAAATAAATAGGTAAATCTATAATCATAGTTGGAGATTTTAATATTTTATTCTCAGTAATTATCAGACAAAGTTGATAAAAGAATACACAGGGATATAGAGGTTCTGAATAACACAATCAACCCAGTAGGCCTAATTAACATTTACAGAATACTAAACCCAACAATTAAAGAGCACATTTTTAAAAATATTTCAATATATTTGAAGATACTTAAGTCTTATAGACTAATACGTCATGATCTATTAAGCAATACAAGAATTTCAACCTTTGTAAATCATTCAAAGTAATGAACTAAACTAAAAGAATAGAGGAGAAAAAAAATCCAATAATTGTCTAATAGAAGCAGAAAAACATTTGAGTAAATTCACTCATGATAAAAATTCCCAGCAAATTAAGAATAAAAAATAACTTTGACCATTTAATGTTTAATGTCTTGTTCTCTGGGAGACATTAGAGATTGATGGAGTCTGTGTCACACTGGAGAGCATTCTTATCTCAGGAGGGCAGCACCTACTGAGCTAGAGGGAACTGTTACTATGTGGAAAAGGTGATGGCCAGTACTGCCAGGGCTTCTGAATTTTCAAAAGAAGCTAGCTATCAGGATATTTATGTGAAAGCTTCTAACTGTTAATTTTTGAAATAATTCAATCCATTTTTTCTAACTGCGAGAATGGGAAAAATAAAATATCTGAGGGTCTTATTCCATCCCTACGTACTCTGGTAAAGACTCTAACACATGGCAGTTCTGTAAAGAAAATACTCAATGGGGGATAAGATTGAGTTTGCCTTTGACGTCTTAGACCTGTAATTTCTAATATTTGTTGAATACTCTGTAATGTGTCGGGCAGTAACTTCAGGAACTACTTACATCCTACATAAGGAAATTTTGAGCCTTTGAAAACTTAAGTAGCATATACATGGAGGAGCTGGCATTCAAGCTCAGGTTTCTATGATTCCAGAACTCAGCCACAAAACTGTATTTCTCCCCAGTATGGAGCAGATGAGGAATGAGGGAATGAGAGAAGTCCATGCTGAGGAAGCAGCACAAGTAAGAGATGAACGTCACAACCCCGCACAAAGTTTGCCTCCTCTAATTCATGTCATCTCCTCTCACTTTCCTCCCAGAGGAACAGAAAATGCTTGTTTGTTTTTGTTATTTTATTTTACTTTTTTTAACCATGTCTGGACCAGACAATCAGTACATTTACTCTTTACATAAAGAACAGCTCTTGGAATGTCATTGTTTAGGACTTACCTCTTTCTCCGCAAGCAAAGATTATATTCCTGGCTGACCTCAGTGAGCATAGTAATTTCAAGACATGGAACTAATAATCTACTTGAGCATCAGTGAGTCTAGCAAATGAGCTGCATTATCCCTTCTCATGTGTGATTAAAATCAGAATGAGAAGGTAGGCTCAGGAAGGATGATTAAGCACAGAGATACATGGAAGAGAAACAAAAAAACAAAGGCACACACAGAGCAATAGTGGGTAATCTTCCCAACCTGCCTGCACAATAGGGCCGCTGAAGCACGTTCTCCCCTGAGCTACCAGCGAGAGCGACTTCCCCTACCATTACTTCCTGTGAAGCCTGGCCACTTCAGCACAGACCTTCTGTGGATCAGGGAGTGAAGACCCAAGGACACAAGGTTGTTCCAAATAAGGACGGGTCTTTTCCCCCAGAGAGCCAAAGGGGCAGTCATGCTTCCAGAGGGCTCTAAGCAGGTAAACTGAGTTGAGTTGGTTCTTTTTAGCACAACCTATAGAGAGGCAATCCATACACATGTAGGTGCTAAGCCACCTCCAGTTGGTGTAGGCTCTTGGGCGCCCAAGCTACAATATTTGTACCTTTCCTTCTCTCCCATCATTTGCCCTGCTCACCTACTCATTCATTTCCCTCAATAAGTCTCACATAGGAAATACCAGGAACAAAGGCAAAACAAAAGTAGCCACGCAGGGTTTGAAAAATGTCACTAAGGGGAAGACCATTGAGTGTGTTTGTTAAAGGCAGAGTTACTAGGTTTTTAAAAATAATTTTAATCCAATGGACATGCCCTCAGAACACTCACAGCTCGTGGATAAGACCCACCCTTACTGTAACATAATCAGTACCACACAGAGATATATGCCCAGTGCTTTGAGATCTCAGAGGAGGGTGTGAAGGATTTTGCCTGAAGCCAGTTGGGAGTGGAAGTAAGGAAAGGCTCAGGCATTTCAGTGGGTGGTTAGGGCCACACAGCTTGAGCCCTGCACAAGAGTGCCCAGCCCCTCCCCCCCACGAAGTTGTGCAGGGCAACCCTGTCTATAATTTCCCGCCTAAGTTGGAATCTTTTCGGTGGCAGGCCTTCTCTATTTCCTGCAGTTTTTAGCACTCTTTGACCTCCATTCCTGTGAGATGCTTTCACTTGGTCCACCTCACCCTTGATAACTGGCATGAGCCTTCACAGGAGAGTTGCCAAACATCCTGGATTCAGCAAAGGACTGACGCGTGACTTGCACGGGTCCCACCCTGATGAAAGGTCTGACCCTTTGTTGCTCCATGGCTCGTCTGAATCCTAGCCCCTGTTTTTGCCCTGTCTCTTTGCCTCATCCCTGCTTCCCTTATGGTCTTCCCTGCACATTCTTGCTCTACTTTCCCCTGCAGACGTCCTGGCCCCCCAATTACTTTCTTTACTTTCAACCCAGATACTGGACTCACCCCTTTTTAGTAATTTCCCCCTGGATTTGCCTTAGGGCTTGACCTGACTTTCCTGCTTTCATATACTTTGGTATGAAATGATTGACATTATGCTAATCTACATAATAGGTGTTTACGTGTGTTTATTCCTCAGGCCTATGCTCCGGCGCTTCTCATGTTTTATAGAATAGGAGCTAGGCTTCAGAGTCAGACAGGACTGGGTTTGAATCACATTTAATCACTGTATGTCTTTGGGCAAATTACTTAAACTCTGAGTCTTAGTTCCCTTACTTATGAACTTGATATGATAATCATACCTTCCTCGCTTAAGTCATAGAGCAGTTGCAAGTAGTTAATGAAACAATGCCCATAAGCTATTTAGGACAGTGACTAAAACATAGTAAATTTTCAGTAAATGTTACTTATGGTGCCAATTGGTACCCAGTCACATCTAAATAGATGTTCAGTAAACATTGTGCAAAATCAATAGGGAAAACAAACAAAAGATCCAAAATAACACACGCAAAAATGCCCTTCAGAGCTGAAGAAATATTTATAAATCAGACTCATAACATTTTATGTTCAAAGCCACATTTTCTGGGTTAGGGAGGCTGTACAGTGTACCGAGCAGGGGACTAAGGAACCAATTCGCATGGCTCTGATTCCTGCTCCGTTAAACGATGGAAACCTCAGCCTTAGTCGTGCCGTCTGGCTGTGCAGGAATGAGATCCTGAATTTGTGAGCTCTGCCACCTTTGGATGCACAAATCCAGAACACAACTCCATAACGCGGTGTGGAAATTAAGTATGGCACGCTATATCAGTTCTAGGCACATTAGCAGAGATTGAAAATGTTTTCCCACTTAGACATTTTCAGTGGATGATAAATAGGGTTAATGGATTGTGACTGAAGTACTCCTGCCCTCTTAAATCTTCCAGGAAGCTTTTAAAACTGGTAATACATGTTCTTCATGATGGTTTGCAAAAATCTGCTCTAATTCAATTTTGAGCTGCTTAGGACTGCAAAAACCTGCCTGAGGAAACATCCAAGCCCTGGCCCTTTAAAAAAAAAAAAAAAAAAGACATTGAAAATGACACTTTATTTTTTTTTTTTTTTAATTTTTATTTATTTATTTATTTATGGCTGTGTTGGGTCTTCGTTTCTGTGCAAGGGCTTTATCTAGTTGCGGTGAGCAGGGGCCACTCTTCATCGCGGTGCGTGGGCCTCTCACTGTCGCGGCCTCTCTTGTTGCGGAGCACAGGCTCCAGATGCACAGGCTCAGTAGTTGTGGCTCACGGGCCCAGTTGCTCCGCGGCATGTGGGATCTTCCCGGACCAGGGCTCGAACCCGTGTCCCCTGCATTGGCAGGCGGACTCTGAACCACTGTGCCACCAGGGAAGCCCCGAAAATGACACTTTAAATCATCAGCTTCCCAGAGTCTTTTGAAGTCCTGCACATTTGAGTTGGCCTGGTGTTAATCTTTTAAGAATAAAATCCAAGGTCAGTATTTTATTTTGCATGTTTTCGCAGGAAGCTTTGGAATGCTCAGGGTGGTTCTTTGAATCAATTTGTGTATGTGTTCACATATATGAAAAGCAGAAGAGGGAATGGGGGCCATGGATCTTGTCATCTAGTTGGATGCAATGTCCCCCACTTTGCCTTGCATAGCCTTGAGGGAACTAAGCTCACTTGAGCCAGAGGAAGAACATGACAAAACAGCTAGGCTTGTCATGCTGGGTGGAGTTAGCAGCCTTGCTTCCCAATAACTCCAAGGCTTGGCAGATGCATTCCATGAAGAGCCTTGGTACCCAATGGTCTTCACTTAAATGCTCAGTGGAACTCTGCTATGCTGCCCTGTAGTGTTAATGGTACAGTAGAGGTGGCAGGAGCCCCCTGGCTGTGCCATCTCCAGGGGCAACTCAGACACCAGGAACAAGGAAGAAATCTGAGGCAGCAGCAGTTTTCTGTAGGAAGACTGGGAGAACCCAGGGCACAGAGGCTGTTAGGAAAGGACAGGGAAACATGGGCGAACATGAAGGACAATTCAAGCTGGGACTAGATAAGTGGGTCTTACGTTCTAGTTTCTAAAGCGTATCACCTTTGAGGGGAAAAGGGAAATCAATCATCCTCTTTTAACCCACATCCGGGGCATAGGAGAAATTTTCCACTGGTCGATCGACATAGCTGTGCTATAGAGAAGAGTACTTGAACTTGGGTAGAAAATCTAGGTTTAAGTCACTTACTAGCTAGATGGTTTCAGGTTTTTAAAGTTTTTTTCTGTTTTGGGATTTTAATTACTTCCTTTGAACGGTAGGGTAGTCAAATCCACCTCAAAAGATTATTTTATCTATTAAATGAGATAGCAATATTTTATAAACTTTAGAGTCCCACGTAAATGTCAATTATCTTCATTAGCACTACCACTAATTTCTCAGGAAGTAATCTGGCAAGATGGAGTTTCTTTTTCCTTATGAGGATCTCAAGTCCAGAGACCTTAAAATAACATGACTACTGATTCCTAGTGAATGGACTGGGGAAGCAAGTTCACCTAGTTCACATTTATATCTTACTTAGATATAGCTTCCATAGCACCTACATAGTAAGTTAAATAAAATATTTCTTAAATGATGTAGTAACAGTGATGGTGAATCAATGTTGGTTTGTCTTAGATTTTACTCCTAAGGGATTTAGAAGAATGAACTCCTGGGGGAAGGAAGGAACCAGAGCCAGGACCAAGTGTTATATAGTTCTGTAGATCAGTAGTTCTCATTTTATTTATTTATTTATTGAGACCTTTAACATCTCCATCAACCTGGGTAACTGATAAAGAGTTGTCAAGTGCTTTGCTTGACCAAGTAAGAACACTAATACAAAATAAAACAGAAAACCACAACCTATTCTCATTCTCATTTCATAAAGGAAAGACCATTTTAACGCCCTTCCTTCCAAAGTCAGAAAGACAAAAATCACAGTTTTTTTTTAATAGCATTAAGAAAAACATACTTCAAAATTCTTCTCATGTTGTAATAAAGCCAAAACATTGTCAAGACCAGTGAGATCTGCACGCTTACATTAGAAATCATTTATATGGATGTCTCTGGACACATCAATCTTCTGAGACCTCTCCTAAACCCAATTTCTCCCTGCCTTCTTCTCTCCTATGTCTGAGTAGCTATCCCATGTTCAGAAGAAACAGGGACAGATGAGACTATAAAATTCATAGTCTCAGAAGCCAGTAACCCTTGTTATAGCATTTCCTGGGATAATTGCTTTCTCATTGCAATGGGCATTTGACAGACACACATTTTCCCTTGTATGTCTTTCACCACAGACATAGAAGGCAAACCACTCAGGATAATGGAATAAAGTAGCACGTTAGGATCTGTAAGCATATGTGAATTTATTCATAACAATGCTGAAAAGGATCTAAGACATTTAAATCAATTGCATATGTATTCACCATATAATTTAATTAGCACTGGTGGAAGGCACCATAAGAGCTCCTATTACACTGTTTCCATTACAAATAATTAAAAAAAAATACTTGCAGTATTAGGGACGGTGTTCTCTTTGTAATTACAGAAGGGCAGTTTGTTTAAGAGCTTCACTGACGTCATATATGCAAGAGCTATTTGTCATTTCAGCAAAATGCAACAGATAGATCTTTGCCAAAGGAAATAGTGTTTGTCATTGTAACACTTTACATTATTTAAATATACACAATGAAGCCAGTAGACTTAGGTAGTCACTATCTACTTAATTGGCTGATTTTAAAATCAAATAGAAATTTCAGGAAAAAGGAAGGGGAATAGTAACCTCAGTGTTTATACTGACAGCAATAATAACTACCACCATGTACTGAATCATACTGGTTTCTGGGTAGGAAACTAGATTTAATACATACAATGTCTCCAGTTCTCACAAAGAACTAATTCTTATAAATAATCTCCATTTTACTCATGAGGAAATTGAAGCTCAGAGAGTTCCTTATGTAAATTGTACAGGATCAAATCAGAGGCATCAGGAAGTAAAGTTGTATCAATGCCCACCTTATTCCCAGTTCAGAACACTATTTTTTCTAAGGTATAATGCTTTAGTGTAAGCAGTAGGTAAAAATCCACTGTGAACTGTCTTAGCATTTCCTTCTAAGAAGAACCAACTGAGTTTAAACTATATGCTGCTATGTGCAGATGATTCTATAAACAGGGACATGAATTCAGACCCACTCAATTATTTTCAACTTCCATTGTAAATATTTTTGACTACTTTAGTGAAAGGAAACAAAAATGGATTTTGGGGGGTTTTTTGTCCTAAATATTTTTCATAAGAAGAGCAAAAGACTTTTTTCTTCTTCCACAATCAGAGACAAAGGCGTAACCGAAAGATCTTCTGAGCACTTAAAATATAACATCACAGGGAACCTCTTTGTGCAGAGAAATGCTGAACTTGCGGTAGTCAAGATAGGACATTGGTTACATCCTCTTTCCCCTTTCGAATAATTTTGATGACTTCCCCAAAACATAGCAGGACTCACCTCTCAAGCCATTTCTTCAGAGACAGTACCAATCCATTGTGTGAACGTGACTGGTGAGCCCTTTAGAAGTAGACAACTTTTAAAAGACTCAACTGAAATTGCTAATTAGTAGAAAAATCACACCTTGAAAGCCATCGTAAGAGGGATAGTTACATCAAGAACTTGCTTTTCTCTATAACTCTGAAACCATTCTTTGTGTTGTTGGAAAGCAGTGCATTCCTGATATATTTACTTGTGAATATGTTTTCCCAGGAATAGGAGTTCACTTGGGACTCTATCATCGTTAAAAAAAAAAAAAAAACCACTATCACAATAGATCGCTGTTTTTTTCCAACTAGTATAAGCTGAATAAAAGCATCTTGGAAATCTTTTTTGTTTCTGTCTAGGGAATCACATTGCATATTAGCCTTATAAAGGCTCTGAGAAGTTCTGCAATAAAGGAATCTGTTTAAATTTCTTTAGTGAGCAGTTATGATTTGAGAGTGCAGCACTGTTTTCCATCAGTCCTATAACATCCTGCAGAGCAATTGTAGTGGACTCTGAGATGTGCTGTCCAGATACCTCTTTAAGGAATGACTTACTGCCCCAACTGTCAGCTCCTTTATGCTTTGCCTCAGTCACAGAGAGCCTTACCCAGTGGTTTTCCCTTCCCAGTGGTCAGAAGGGAGGTTGGCCCACATTCAATTGCATGTTGATGTGGGAGTGTAAAGACCTAGCCATTTTGCCCAAATGTAAGATAGCTTTGACTAACTATACATACTCCAGTGCTCCCCATGGGATTGAATGAGGTGTTGTTTGGCCTACATAGCAGTTTCACTTTTCTGCTTAATCCTGCTTCTAGTCTTTTCTTTCTCACAGGGTTAATCCCAATAAATAGCTTGTGAATTTGTTACCAGGGGTGGTCTGAGAAACTAGGCAATAAGATGGGATTTGGGAGCTAGATAACTTACTGCCCAGCAGGCAACAGAGACCCCATTATAGGTAGTAAAGTAATCACAGAGGGCTCCTGGCACCAGATGGCAGCAGAATTGTTCAAATTCTCACTGGTGGTGAATTGGGATGTTGTACAGAGAGAAAGGAATGCAATGGCTGGTGTGATGCATCAGATGTTTGAGAATTCCAGAGGAAATAGTATCTGTGTGGATGATGGGAAGGGGTAACTGTTGCTAAGCACCACTGGTACTGCAAAAATGAAAACAAAAAGCTGTGATTTGTCACCAGGAAATTGAAAGCCAGTTTTGAAAGTCAGAGGGACTCCTTGGTAGCTTATGAAGATGCTCTCATCTTCTGAAGTGGGAGAGAAAGGAAAGTTGAGGACCAGCTCTAGGATTTAATGGTCACAGTGGCTGAGTCCCAGAGGAGGTAAAATGTTCAACCAACGCAAGTCTGTTACTCCATGGTCAGAACGTAGGCTGGGAAATGTATGAGTGGTGGATATCACTCGACTGTGGTAATTGAGCCAGATGACCAAGAAGCAGCTAGCACACTGGAGGCTTTGGTAAGACACATGAGCTCCGGAAGATAGGAAACCCTATGAAAATTCAGAGGCCTGCTACATCAGTAACATGTTTAGTTGTCTAGTGGTAAGGTGTGTTTGGAACATCTGATATGAGTAAAAGGCAAGTTATGAGACACTAAACAACCATGCATCTGGGGCTTCCCACCATGAGCAGGGTTCTGCCAGATCCATCAAGTCTCATGGTGCAGCAGGCCCAGATTTCCATTATGAGACGGAGTGGTATTTGGTAAATCTGGGATGATGCACTTTTGTCATTTTGCTTTGTGGGGCACAAGCAAACTGGTAATCCAGTCTCTCGTGTCACTCCCAATGGTGCTCCAAAACTCCTTCCTCAGCTCACACCTGTGGTCATATGAGAGCTTCCTTAAGATCAGGAAGAAAAAACCTGAGTTTGGTTTTTAGATGTGTCAGCTTGGTATATGACTGCAAGCCAAAAAGGAATGGTAGCTGCACAGCAGCCCTCATTTAGGATTGGCCTTTAAAAAGGGGAAATAATCTCAAAGGGTAGAGTGGGACACCAGGGTCTCAAACTATATAGAAAGAAAAATGGCTTAAGGTTAGAATATATAAGAACTCATGGGCAGTCATAAAAAGTCTGGCCAGGAAGCTTGAAAGAAGACAAACTGGAATTTGGGAATGAGGTCTGAGCTAGAGGTATGTGGAAGAACATATGGGACAGAACACAAAGTGGGATCTTTGTGTGATGTGTTAACACCAACAAGAGACTGTCCTACAGGGAAGAAGCATTAAACAACCAAGTAGACAGAATGACTTGATCACTGTTATCAGTCAGCCTCGGCCACTGGCCACCCCAAGTTTGGCACAATAAGTATATGAATGGAGTGGTCATTGTTGGAGAGATGGAGGTTAACCATGGGCCTAACAGTATGGTCTTCTATTAACGAAGCCTGATTTGGCCACAACTGCTTTTGATTGTCTACCTGCCAGAAACAGAGGTAAACGCTGGGCCCCTGATGTGGCAAATTCCTCAAGAAGACCAAACAGCCACTCAATGGCAAGTAGGATATATTAAAACACTTTCCTCTTATAAGGTCCAGAGGTTTGTTCCAACAGTAATAGACACATATTCCAGATACAGTCTCACTTTTCTGACTGTAGCATAAGTCAGCACCACTTGGCCAGTGGCTTATGGGGTGTTTGATCGACCCACATGGAATCCCACATAACATTGTGTCAGATCACAGGACTCCTTACAGCAAAGTAAATGTGGGAATGGACCTACGAACGTGAGAGTCACTGGTAGAACCACATGCTATACCATCCAGGAGCTGCTTTCCTGATAGAGAATTGGAATGATCTCTGAAGCTTAGAACACATGGTGGCTGAAGGTGAGGAGGTTTACAACGGTTAGTAGAAGAAGGAAAAATGAGCATCCCTTGTAGTCTTGAGAATGTATACAGTGGTCTTGAGAGAGTCTACAGTGGTGGGGGCTGCAGTATGCCCCACGAACTTTCCTCTTCAAAGTTTCACCCAGAACGAGTACTTCCCACTCGAGTACCAGAGGAGCTTCTTCCTGAACAAATGTGGAGTGGATCTGAGCCGCATCAAGGGGTAGACGGTGAGAGACACGGGGATGTGCTGCCCAGATGTCCTTTCAAGAAAGAACTTCTTGCCCCAGCTATCAACTCCTTCAGGGTTTGCCTCAGCTGCAAAATGCTACCTATTCCAAAGATTTCTCCTTAAAGTGCAGCCCCTATGCAGTGAGGGAAAGAAGCAGAGATATAAAGGCCTGGCTGATTCACGCAAATGCAGGACAACCCTGATGGCCTGTGTTAACTGCAGACCTCCTCCAGCGTAAATTGAGGCTTTGTTGGATGTGAATCGCAATGCACCTTCTTCCTCTGCCCATTCTGATGCTTCCACTTCTATTCACAGATATTGGTTCTTAATAAGTACCCTGAATGCTAAACTCCATTCTAAGCATTTGCTTCAGGAAACCCTGTCCATGAAGTGTTCCACAAAATACCAATTTGCAAAACATTGTACTAGGAGATTATAAGAATGAATTATATTTTTCTTCTCACTTATTAGTCCTTTAAAGATAACAAGTATCTTAAAAATTATTGCCACCTCTATTTTCTCTCAAATCTTTTCACTTAGTTTTCTTTTAATTGGGTATATGAGCATTAATTAGGTGCATGTGGATTAAAGCAAGCAAAAAGAAAGAAAAGGAAGAAAGAAAACACCTTCATGCCAAACATTACTATATCTGGAAAATATATAAGGGAATTATGTGGCAGTATCGGATGCCATGTTGTCTATAAGTGGCTTAGAACCCTATTGAAAAGAAAGAAACATATGAAAAAAATAATCAGAATAAGAGATTAAAAAGCAGTTCACGGTGCAGTACAACAGTCATAAGACAGGACATGATTAACTTCTCAATAAGAGAGTACAGGTAAAATGTGGCTAGGAACTACAGTCACAAAATGGCAGATATAATCAAAATAGTAACAAAATAATTAGAATAAGAAAATAAAATAATCTCAGACAGGAGTTTTGGGAATCTTCAGAGAAAAAAATGGGGATTTGAATTGAATTGGCCTCTTCCTTCGAGAGACATCTGATTCTGTATAAAATCAAAATGTTCAAAACTTACTTGAAAAATCCCCATATTTGTGAGGCACAGCACTTTGTTCCATAGAAAGAAATTGCCATGGACTGAATTGTTTTCCCCCCAAATTCATATATTCAAGCCCTAATCTTCAATGTGAGTGTATTTGGAGACAGGGCTTTTAGGAGGTAATTAAGGTTAAATGAGGTCCTAAGGGTGGGGTCCTAATCCCATAGGATTGCTGAACTAAGAAGCAGCCAGCATGCACGTGCATGCACCAAGAAAGTCCATGTTAATACACAGTAAGAAAGCAGCCATCTACAAGCCAAGAAGAGAACTTTCACCAGAAACCTTATCTGCCCTCACCTTGATCTTGGACCTCCTAGCCTCCAGAACTGGGAGAAAACAAATTTCTGTTGTTAAAGCCACCCAGTCTATGGTACTTTGATATGGCAGCCCGTACTGATTCAGACAGAAATTACCCTAAAAGGAGAGGTGGCCTGTTCCCTGTCAGATTTTTATATTCTGCCAGAAGCAGAAAACACTGGCAAGACCCATGTCAAGAAGGGAAATGTTCCAAATGCATATGTTGTGTATGAGTAGGAGAGGAGAAAGATAAAATACATACATATATCTCACTTTATTTTAGTTTGATATACCAAGTTTATTTGATTATAAGATATTTATAATTGTATAATCCAGTAAGTACAAAATAAGCACATTGGGTGAGAGACATAAGGGAAGGAAAACATTCTTCGAGCAGGAACAAAGACCCTAAAGAGAATGTATGGCAGTTTGGAGGGTGAGGGTGGTATAGGGTGAAAATTGATGATATAATCCTTTGATTTAAATAAGACAGAGCAAGCAAAATGAACAGAAGCCATTGCACCTAAATGCAGAGCTTCATTTACATAGAAACAGGAACAATTTCATGTTCAAGAAATGTCAGTTTTCTATAAATACGGAGGTTCAGTCATTACCACCAGAATTATTCATTATACTATGATTCAAAACAAGATGAACATACTGGGCCAACATTAGAACTCCAATCCCCAAGGTGGCCTTTCATGTATTTTTCAAAACTGGCTTTGTCCATCCAAAAATAAAAGTTTGCTGAGTATGTGATAAGGTCAGAAAATAAAAAAGATATGAACTCATTTCTTTCCCATTTTAAGTGAGCAAGGACTAGTCATTAAGAACACTTGGGGGTTTCCCTGGTGGTGCAGTGGTTGAGCATCTGCCTGCTAATGCAGGGGACACGGGTTCGAGCCCTGGTCTGGGAGGATCCCACATGCCGCGGAGCAACTAGGCCCGTGAGCCACAACTACTGAGCCTGCGCGTCTGGAGCCTGTGCTCCGCAACAAGAGAGGCCTCGACAGTGAGAGGCCCGCGCACCTCGATGAAGAGTGGCCCTCGCTTGCCACAACTAGAGAAAGCCCTCGCACAGAAACGAAGACCCAACACAGCAAAAAATAAATAAATAAATAAACAAATTACTAAAAAAAAAAGAACACTTGAGGTATTTAACTGACTTGCCTAGATTACCATTTCCTTAAATATTTTAAATTTAAAATTTGGTAATGGAAGAATATCAGCATCTGAGTCCTCATTATTCTAATTGTCTCTGCCCCTCTTCACGTCCCATCTTTATCCACTTCTCTCTTCTTTCTATTCTTTACCTACCTACATCACATCCATTCTTTAAGCCCTGAGTAAGACTTTTGTCTTTTCTGATGACTTCCTTTTAGGATTTTCTTGGTGACGCTGTGTGTGTCTTTGTGTGTGTGTATTAAAATATACATGTACACTCTTATTTATCTTGCTCAAGGTCTAGTGGACCTTTTAAAATTGAGATCTTATCCCTAACCTCAATTTCAGGATATTTTGGTCTATTGTTCCTTTCATAATTTCTTTATCATCATTGCCTCTGTTCCCTCAATCTGGAACTTCTATAAGAAACATTACTTACATCTTGAATACGCACTCCTAGTTTCTGCATTTTTCTCTCATATGTTTTGTCTCTTCTCTGTTCGACTCATGTTTGCTTCTGGATCACACATTTTGTCTTCAACAGTGATCATTCTAATGAGTTGGTTCAGTTATAAATACATGTTTATATTTAATTGCTTTTTCTTGTTTTCTGTTATTTTGTCATAGCATGCTGAATTTATATTATTTATATATTACCTTCTCTAATTTCACTGAGGATCCATAGAATTGTTTCTAAAGTCTTCCACTGACATCGCAATTATCTCTGTTTCTTCCAGGATCAGTCTTTCTATGTGTTCACTTTGTATTTAATATTCCCGTGTCTGTGATTATCTTCATGATGATTTTCATCTGCTCATGCTGTATGCTATGGTCTACCCAGTTTCATCAGGCCCAGTCCATCTGCTTTTTCTGTCTCAGGACTCTTTTACAATAGCTTAGATTTTCTTATTTTCCATCTGTTGTGAAGCAAGCCTTTTTTTGTTGTTCTTTAAGTTGAACTGAATTCGCTGAGTATAATTCTAATTGTTCAGCATATTTATAAATTCAAATTCAGATTTGAAAAATGTTCTTCAACCACATAAAATGTGATATTTTTAAAAACAAATGGTTGTTTTGAACATTAGCCTTTCATAATGAACTATTATTAAATTGAACTAATATACCAGTAACTTTCTTTTATATATATATATAACTTATTTTTTTTGGTCAATAAAATCTCAAGAAAGGCATAAAGAGTCCATAATAAAGGATAACTCAAATTCATACTTTTAAAATCAGATTTGGGCTTCCCTGGTGGCGCAGTGGTTGAGAGTCCGCCTGCCGATGCAGGGGACACGGGTTCGTGCCCCGGTCCGGGAAGATCCCACATGCCGCGGAGCGGCTGGGCCCGTGAGCCATGGCCGCTGGGCCTGCGCATCCGGAGCCTGTGCTCCGCAACGGGAGAGGCTACAACAGTGAGAGGCCCGCGTACCGCAAAAAAAAAAAAAAAATCAGATTTGACAATGTAGAGAACTTTTTTTGACCCAGGCTTCATTTTGATTTAATCGTTTCTTTCCTTAACATCTTTATTGGAGTATAACTGCTTTAGAATGTTGTGTTAGTTTCTACTGTATAACAAAGTGAATCAGCTACATGCATACATATATCCCCATATCACCTTCCTCTTGCGTCTCCCTCCCACCCTCCCTATCCCACCCCTCTAGGTGGTCACAAAGCACCTAGCTGATTTCCCTGTGCTATGTGGCTGCTTCCCACTAGCTATCTATTTTACATTTGGTACTGTATATATGTCACTGCTACTCTCTCACTTCATCCCAGCTTACCCTTCCCCCTCCCTGTGTCCTCAACTCCATTCTCTATGTCTGCATCTTTATTCCTGTCCTGGCCCTAGGTTCATCAGAACCATTTTTTTTTAGATTCCATATATATGTGCTAGCATACAGTATTTGTTTTTCTCTTTCTGACTTACTTCACTCTGTATGACAGACGCTAGGTCCATCCACCTCACTACAAATAACTCGATTTCGTTTCTTTTTATGGCTGAGTAATATTCCATTGTATAGATTTACCACATCTTCTTTATCCATTCATCTGTCAATGGACATTTAGGTTGATTCCATGTCCTGGCTATTGTAAATAGTGCTGCAGTGGACACTGTGGTACATGTCTCCTTTTCAATTATGGTTTTCTCAGGGTATATGCCCAGTAGTGGGATTGCTGGGTCATACGGTAGTTCTATTTGTAGTTTTTTAAGGAACCTCCATACTGTTCTCCATAGTGGCTGTATCAGTTTACTTTCCCACCAAAAGTGCAAGAGGGTTCCCTTTTCTCCACACCCTCTCCACCATTTATTGTTTGTGGATTTTTGATGATGGCCATTCTTGACTGGTGTGAGATGATATCTCATTGTAGTTTTGATTTGCATTTCTCTAATGATTAGTGATGTTGAGCATCCTTTCATGTATCTCTTGGCCATCTGTAGGTCTTCTTTGGAGAAATGTCTATTTAGATCTTCTGCCCATTTTTGGATTGGGTTGTTTGTTTCTTTGATATTTAGCTGCATGAACTGCTTGTATATTTTGGAGATGAATCCTTTGTCAGTGGCTTCATTTGCAAATATTTTCTCCCATTCTGAAGGTTGTCTTTTCGTCTTGTTTACGGTTTCCTTTGCTGTACAAAAGCTTTGAAGTTTCATTAAGTCCCATTTGCTTATTTTTGCCTTTATTGCCATTTCTCTAGGACGTGGGTCAAAAAGGATCTTGCTGTGATTTATGTCATAGAGTGTTCTGCCTATATTTTCCTCTAAGAGTTTAATAGTGTCTGGCCTTACATTTAGGTCTTTAATCCATTTTGAGTTTATTTTTGTGTATGGTGTTAGGGAATGTTCTAATTTCATTCTGTTATATGTAGCTGTCCAGTTTTCCCAGCACTACTTACTGAAGAGGCTATTTTTCTCCACTGTATACTCTTGCCTCCTTTATCAAAGATAAGGTGAACATAGGTGCATGGGTTTATCTCTGGGATGTCTATCCTGTTCCATTAATCTATATTTCTCTTTTTGTACCAGTACCATACTGTCTTGATTACTGTAGCTTTGTAGTATAGTCTCAAGTCAGGGAGCCTGATTCTTCCAGCTCCGTTTTTCTTTTTTTTTTTTTAACATCTTTATTGGAGTATAATTACTTTATAATGGTGTGTTAGTTTCTGCTTTATAACAAAGTGAATCAGATATACATATACCCCCATATCTCTTCCCTCTGGCATCTCCCTCCTTCCCACCCTCCCTATCCCACCCCTCTAGGTGGTCACAAAGCACTGAGCTGATCTCCCTGTGCAATGTGGCTGCTTCCCACTAGCTATCTATTTTACATATGGTAGTGTATATATATACAGGCCACTCTCTCACTTTGTCCCAGCTTACCCTTCCTCCTCCCTGTATCTCAAGTCTATTCTCTAGTAGGTCTGCATCTTTATTCCCATCTTGCCCCTAGGCTCTTCATGACCATTTTTTTTTTTTTTTTAGATTTCATATATATGTCTTAGCATACGATATTTGTTTTTCTCTTTCTGCCTTACTTCACTCTGTATGACAGTCTCTAGGTCCATCCACCTCACTACAAAAAACTCAGCTTCATTCCGTGTTATGGCTGAGTACTATTCCATTGTATATATCTGCCACATCTTCTTTATGCATTCATTTGTTGATGGATACTTAGGTTGCCTCCATGTCCTGGCTATTGTAAATAGAGCTGCAGTGAACATTTTGGTATATGACTCTTTTTGAATTATGGTTTGCTCAGGGTATATGCCCAGTAGTGGGATTGCTGGGTCATATGGTAGTTCTATTCTTAGATTTTTTAAGGACCCTCCATACTGTTCTCCATAATGGCTGTACCAATTTACATTCCCATCAACAGTGCAAGAGGGTTCCCTTTTCTCTGAACCCTCTCCAGCATTTATTGTTTGTAGATTTTTTGATGATGGCCATTCTGACCCATGTGAGTTGATACCTTGTTGTAGTTCTGATTTGCATTTCTCTCATGATTAACGATGTTGAGCATCCTCTCATGTGTTTGTTGGCAATCTGTATATCTTCTTTGGAGAAATGTCTATTTAGGTGTTCTGCCCATTTTTGGATTGGGTTGTTTGTTTTTTTGATATTGAGCTGCATGAGCTGCTGGTAAATTTTGGAGATTAATCCTTTGTCCATTGCTTCATTTGCAAATATTTTCTCCCATTCTGAGGGTTTTCTTTTCATCTTGTTTATGGTTTCCTTTGCTGTGCAAAAGCTTTGAAGTTTCCTTATGTCCCATTACATTATTTTTGTTTTTATTTCCATTTTTCTAGGAGGTGAGTCAAAAAAGATCTTGCTGTGATTTATGTCATAGAGTGTTCTGCCTGTGTTTTCCTCTAAGAGTTTGATGGTTTCTGGCCTTACATGTAGGTCTTTAATCCATTTTGAGTTTATTTTTGTGTATGATGTTAGGGAGTGTTCTAATTGTGCTCTTTTACATGTAGCTGTCCAGTTTCCCCAGCACCACTTATTGAAGAGGCTGTCTTTTCTCCACTGTATATTCTTGCCTCCTTAATCAAAGATAAGGTGACCATATGTGCATGGGTTTATCTCTGGGCTTTCTATCCTGTTCCATTGATCTATATTTCTCTTTTTGTGCAAGTACCATACTGTCTTGATTACTGTAGCTTGGTAGTATAGTCTGAAGTCAGAGAGCCTGATTCCTCCAGCTCCGTTTTTCTTTCTCAGGATTGCTTTGGCTATTCGGGGTCTTTTGTGTTTCCATACAAATTGTGAAATGTTTTGTTCTCATTCTGTAAAAATGCCAGTGGTAGTTTGATAGGGATTGCATTGAATCTGTAGATTACTTTGGGTAGTAGAGTCATTTTCACAGTGTTGATTCTTCCAATCCAAGAACATGGTATATCTCTCCATCTGTTGGTGTCATCTTTAATTTCTTTCATCAGTGTCATAGTTTTCTGCATACAGGTCTTTTGTCTCCTTAGGTAGGTTTATTCCTAGATATTTTATTCTTTTAGTTGCAGTGGTAAATGGGAGTGTTTTCTTAATTTCTCTTTCAGATTTTTCATCACTAGTGTATAGGAATACAAGAGATTTCTGTGCATTAATTTTGTATCCTGCTACTTTACCACATTCATTGATTAGCTCTAGTAGTTTTCTGGTAGCATCTTAAGGATTCTCTATGTATCGTATCATGTCATCTGCAAACAGAGACAGCTTTACTTCCTCTTTTCCAGTTTGGATTCTTTTTCTTCTCTGATTGCTGTGGCTAAAACTTCCAAAACTATGTTGAATAAGAGTGGTGAGATTGGGCAACCTTGTCTCGTTCGTGATCTTAGTGGAAATGGTTTCAGTTTTTCACCATTGAGGATTATGTTGGCTGTGGGTATGTCATATATGGCCTTTATTACGTTGAGGAAAGTTCCCTCTGAGCCTACTTTCTGGAGGGTATTATTATAAATGGGTACTGAATTTTGTCGAAAGATTTCTCTGCATCTACTGAGATGATCATATGGTTTTTCTCTTTCAATTTGTTAATATGATGTATCATGTCGATTGATTTGCATATATTGAAGCATCCTTGCATTCAGGGGATAAACCCCACTTGATCGTGGTGTATGATCCTTTTAATGTGCTCTTGGATTCTGTTTGCTAGTATTTTGTTGAGGAGTTTTGCATCTATGTTCATCAGTGATATTGGCCTGTAGTTTTCTTTCTTTGTGACATCTTTGTCTGGTTTTGGTTTCAGTGTGATGGTGGCCTTGTAGAATGAGTTTGGGAGTGTTCCTCCCTCTGCTATATTTTGGAAGAGTTTGCGAAGGATATGTATTAGCTCTTCTCTAAATGTTTGATAGAATTCACCTTTGAAGCCACCTGGTCCTAGGCTTTTGTTTGTTGGAAGATTTTTAATCACAGTTTCAATTTCAGTGCTTGTGATTGGTCTGTTCATATTTTCCATTTTTTCAGTCTCGGAAGGTTGTGCATTTCTAAGAATTTGTCCATTTCTTCCAGGTTGTCCATTTTATTGGCATATAGTTGCCTGTAGTAATCTCTCATGATCTTTTGTACTTTTGCAGTGTCAGTTGTTACTTCTCCTTTTTCATTTCTAATTCTATTGATTTGAGTCATCTCCCTTTTTTTCTTGAAATATCTGGCTAATGGTTTATCAAATTTGTTTATCTTCTCATAGAACCAGCTTTTAGTTTCATTGATCTTTGCTATTGTTTCCTTCATTTCTTTTTCATTTATTTCCAATCTGATCTTTATGATTTCTTTCCTTCTGCTCACTTTGGGGAGTTTTTGTTCTCTTTCTCTAATTGCTTTAGGTGTAAGGTTAAGTTGTTTATTTGAGGTGTTTCCTGTTGCTTAACATAGGATTATATTACTATAAACTCCCCTCTTAGAACTGCTTTTGCTGCATCCCATAGGTTTTGGGTCGTCGTGTTTTCATTGTCATTTGTTTCTAGGTATTTTTTGATTTCCTCTTTAATTTATTCAGTGATCTCTTGGTTATTAAGTAGTGTGTTGTTTAGCCTCCCTGTGTTTGTATGTCTTACAGATTTTTTCCTGTAATTAATATCTAGTCTCATAGCGTTGTGGTTGGTAAAGATACTTGATACAATTTCAATTTTCTTAAATTTACCAAGGCTTGATTTGTGACCCACGATATGATCTATCCTGGAGACTGTTCCATGAGCACTTGAGAAGTAAGTGTATTCTGTTGTTTTGGGTTAGAATGTCCTATAAATATCAATTAAGTCCATCTTGTTTAATGTGTCATTTAAAGCTTGTCTTTCCTTATTTATTTTCATCTTGGATGATCTGTCCATTAGTGAAAGTGAGGTGTTAGAGTCCCCTACTATGATCGTGTTACTGTCGATTTCCACTTTTATGGCTGTTAGCATTTGCCTTATGTACTGAGGTGCTCCTATGTTGGGTACATAAATATTTACAGTTGTTATATCTTCTTCTTGGATCAATCCCTTAATCATTATGTAGTGTCATTCTTTGTCTCTTGTAATAGTCTTTATTTTCAAGTCTGTTTTGTCTGATATGAGAATTGCTACTCCAGCTTTCTTTTGATTTCCATTTGCATGGAATATCTTTCTCCATCCCCTCACTTTCAGTCTGTATGTGTTCCTAAGTCTGAAGTGGGTCTCTTGTAGACAGCATGTATACGGGTCTTGTTTTTGTATCCATTCAGCCAATCTATGTCTTTTGCTTGGAGCATTTAATCCATTTACATTTAAGGTAATTATCGTTATCTATGTTTCTACTACCATTTTCTTAATTGTTTTGGGTTTATTTTTGTAGGTCTTTTCCTTCTCTTGTGTTTCCTGCCTAGAGAAGTTCCTTTAGCATTTGTTGTAAAGCTGGTTTGGTGGTGCTGAATTCTCTTAACTTTTGCTTGTCTATAAAGGTTTTAATTTCTCCATCAAATCTGAATGATATCCTTGCTGGGTAGAGTAATCTTGGTTGTAGGTTTTTCCCTTTCATCACTTTAAATATGTCCTGCCACTCCTTTCTGGCTTGCAGAGTTTCCGCTCAAAGATCAGCTGTTAACCTTATGGAGGTTCCCTTGTATGTTATTTGTTGCTTTTCCCTTGCTGCTTTTAATATTTTTTCTTTGTATTTAATTTTCGATAGTTTGATTAATATGTGTCTCGGCATGTTTCTCTTTGGGTTTATCCTTATGGGACCCTGTGCTTCCTGGCCTTGATTGACTATTTCCTTTCCCATGTTAGGGCAGTTTTTGACTATAATCTCTTCAAATATTTTCACAAACCCTTTCCTTTTCTCTTCTTCTTCTCGTACCCCTGTAATTTGAATGTTGTTGCGTTTAATATTGTTCCAGAAGTCTCTGAGACTGTCCAGAATTCTTTGCATTCTTTTTTCTTTATTCTGCTCCCTTGTAGTTATTTCCACTATTTTATCTTCCTGGTCACTTTTCTGTTCTTCTGCCTCAGTTATTCTGCTATTGATTCCCTCTAGAGTATTTTTAATTTCATTTATTGTGTTGTTCATCCCTGTTTTTTTGCTTTTTAGTTCTTCTAGGTCCTTGTGAAATGTTTCTTGTATTTTCTCCATTCTGTTTCTGATATTTTGGATCATCTCTACTATCATTACTCTGAATTCTTTTTCAGGTAGGTTGCCTATTTTGTGTTCATTTATCTGGTTTTGTACGTTTTTACCTTGCCCCTTCATCTGTAACATATTTTTTTGTTTGTTTGGATTTTTGTTTGTTTGTTTTTTGATGGGTGGGTCTGTATTCCTGTCTTACTGGTGGTTTAGCCTGAGGCATCCAGCACTGGAGTTTGCAGGCAGTTGGATTGACCCAGGTCTTGGTGCTGAGATGAGGCCCTCTGGGAGACCTCACTCCGATTAATAATCCCTGGAGTCTGAGGTTCTTTGTTAGTCCAGTGCTTTGGACTTGGAGCTCCCACCACAGGTACTCAGGCCCGACCTCTAGCCTGGGAACCAAGATCCCACAAACTTGTTCGCATGAAGCAGCAGCTGGGCCCGCAACTTGCTCTAATTTTCCCTGGATCTTCTCTCACCTTCTCCAAATCCTTGGACAGGTGTGTATGTTTAGCTCTTAACTTTTTGAGGTGTGATAATGGCTGGGTGATTAGTTGTGGTTTTTTTTTTTTTTTCTAAGTGCTCATCAGTGGTAGATTAAGTGGGAAATGATGTGCTCTGAAGTGTGGCACCACCTGGGTGGCTTGCTTCACACCACAGCCGCCTCACACACCGTGAGGGTTCCACTCGCTCTCCGGGTCCTCTGTGGCGCCACACGCAGGGTCGTTTGCCACACTTGCCGCTCCCTGCATGCTCTTTGATCTAATCTTAAAATGTGTATCCTGACAATTTATTTTACTTACTTTATTGACTAGAAGAAATGTAAATAGGAAAATTATACTTCTTTCTATGCATTAAAATGTTAATATCTGAGTATATTTGAAAAACAGTAACAGGGAGTCAACTTTTAAATCATTTTTATGCAGAATTAGATCTTGGCCCTAGCTTAAAGCTACATGAAGCCTCAGGTTGTTCGTTACTGGTTAAGATGTTTCCTCTCCCAGGGGCACTTGCATTTTAATAGAAAACTCTTGTAGCACAAAAGCCTTCCAGACTAAAAGAAATTAATCTCTAAAAGTGAAATTTGAGGTATTATGGGAACTCTTGGGGCAAAGAGGGGGGAATTTAAAAGTGTCAGTCCTTCCTACAACCTTCAAATTATATCATACCTACCATAAAACAAGCTTTAGTAGGGTAAAGCAGGAAATAATATAACCCTATTTTTCTCATAGGAAGTAAAATTTATTTTAAATGGTCAAAAGCACTAAAGGACTATCAGAATGCACCAAATCATTTACATATTTTGAAAAACATACACCATGGCTCTTTTGATATACTAAATCATTGTATAAAATGTTACTGTTAATTAATTACCTAGTCCAAATAATCTCCTTCTTCCTAATCCCTACCAGACAAAGAGTTGAATCAGATGATTTGTGTGAAGTATAAAATACTGAATGATATCCATGCATGATATATTGATACAGTGCCTGGTACAGCATCAGATATTTTTGGAGTAAATAATATTGATAATCCCTGAGTTGAGTGAACTGCCAAAATTCTAGATGCCCATAAAAGAGACTCAGGCCATAATATACATCCAAAATGTATACTATAATTGACTTCTCTAACTGAAACACTGGCTCAGATAAATGACATAGTTAGGTAATTATAGACCCTAGGTTATCTAGTAATTTTCCTTTTCTCTTTTACCCCACCATGTATAAAAGTAATGAATCTTGGTTTTCTTTTCCTCTTTATTTTCTTGTACAATCTACTTCTGAACCTAGTTATGTGTAGAAGTTAGCAAGTAAATAGAAATGGTGGATAGCACCCTCAAATCCTAGAACTGATGGAGACTATAGAAAATGAGCTCCTCCCCTCCCCCACATTTTGTTTAAAGAAATAAAAGAAAAGAAAAAGTGGATCAAGGAGAAGAAATAAATAAGATTCCTATTTCCAGTCAGAAGAAACCAAAATGAACTTTGATCCCCACGCAACTGGAACAATTACTTAGTGACAATGTGGAGATGCTGTTTTGCAAGCCAGGTTATGTTTTCCTTTTATTTAAACAATATAGTTGTCTTTAAAATGAAGTTAAAAACTGGAGAAAGAGGTTTTTAGTTCTCAACATATAGCAAATATCAACTGAAGTATTTTAATATTCTACCCATTAAACAGGAAAAAACAACATATGAAAAGTCACGTACCTTCAACTATTTATATAGACAAAAATTCTGGTCATCTTAGGCAATCTCCTCTCTGAACTCTCTGAGTCCTGATCATACCACTTTTATATTTACATTGGTGGAAACAATAACTGATTTCATTTGACCTAGTAGCCATTTTCTTAGAAAAGTATCCCCTCCATGAATGAATGAAATATCTTTGAACAAAGCAACTAAATAAAGATTTTAGGATTATCTTTTTTTTTTCCTTAGCTTAGAAAAATTATTGTCTCTGACTTTTTTTTTTTTTATCTGTAAGAAACGTTATCCCAGACTCCTCTGGAAATAACAGATGTCACACACAAAAAGACACTCTTTAAGTCGTGTCACAGAAAGAGCAGGTGTGCCCTCAAGGGAAAAAAAATCTTGTTTTCATGCAATTATCATTTTTAATGAAAATAACTGAAGGAGAAAAACTCACAAGACTGTATCACATCAGCGTCTTCTCTCTTTCCCCCTCCCAGTTTCCCCTGAAACTAAAGTAGCTCATTAACTTCCTTAATTCTTGAATCATCTACTAAGTAAGCACTCATCAAGGTAAGTATGAAATCTGAAAAGAATCTTACTTACTGGTTTCAAAAGCAGCCATTCAACCTCACAAGAGCAACTTTTTAAAATTAAGAACTGAACAGTAGGTAGATTACAAGAAGATGGTAAAACAGATAAAGGAAGCTTTAGAAATGCAAAGAGAATCTTAGATAATAAATGTGAGAAGGTATTCTGAATACGATGGCCCCAAATGTATTTTATGCTATAATTCAAGAGATCAGATGAGGAGAAAATTAGAACATTATAGTCCAGAATAAGAAATTAAGATACTTGTATCAGAGAAGTGACTGACGTATTTCATAATTGCACTCTTGTTCCATTTATAAAAAGAAGAGCAATGGGAAAATTGCAGGGGTTTGTCGAGAAGTGTAAAAACAGCAGAAGCCTTGGACACCAGGTGGCTGACATTATGAGAAATTCAAGTGTCAAAACCCCAATGAACCTAACCTGTCCAGGAATGGGGTGAATGGTGAAGTGCTGGGGATTATACTCTTCATTTTCTTCTGTACACTTTAAATAATCTCAACTTGGCTCATTTATTCTTCCATTAGGAACGTTTTCCCCCTCTCTACAATACTTATTTATATTCCACCATTCGTTATTTCCTCTCTGTTCTCCGAATACTCCTCCTGGTTTTCCCTGCTTGGGAAATACCTTTTCTACACTCCAATAATCAGAGGCAGTGAAGAATTACAGAAAGTAAAATCTAAAGTTTAAGATTCCAATGTCATTAAACTACAATTGTTACAATAACCTACATGTATGGAGTGCTTCCTATGTATCAGACATTGTGGCACACTTATCATGTCAATTAATTCTCTCAACAATCCTTTGGGTAGATATTGCTGTTTCATTTTAATTGAGGCTTAAAGAGGTAGCAAGTGGCAAAATCAACATTTTTAAACACAAGAAATCTTAAATGAGAGCAGTTGCTCTCAATATCCTTGCATATGGCCTTCTTCATATAAGAAGCTCTACTGCAAAGATTCACAAATAGAAAAGCTAGAAAAGGGATCTGGAAAAATTCTGAATATCCAGATATCATTGGTCAGGTCATGGATGAGGCATGATATTAAATACACTGTTATAAATATTATAAAATGATTTTTTATCACAAGACTCTACAATTAGGGTTTCCTACAAGATGGTTACAATTAGGGATTCCTTTCCTTGGATCTTGACAAATTTTTGGATTACCAAGTTCTCATAATAAGAAGGGAGGGATAAAACTTCCCGCAGTTGAATCTTACTGAATCAGAATCTCTGAGGTTGGAAATCTGCATTTTTTTTTAAAAGCTCTCTAGGTGATTCCACTGAACAGACAAGTTTGGAAACCATTGCCTCAAACGAAACCCTTGTTAAAAAGTAGTTGGAAGCCTGTTCAATGCCAGACTGATACTTGGTATTAGGACAATGGGGGGAAAAACTAAAGGAAAATGAAAGTATTAAGTAGAAACAACACTTTCTACAATTTTTCCCAGGTGCAGCCCTTTGGAGAATTGTTTTTAACACTGCCTTACCTTGTTTAGGGCTCTGAGGGACTTTGCAGCAAATTGACCCGTTGTAGTAAGTAGAAGCATGAGAGCACATTCTGCAGATCTCACTTGGTCCCTTGGAGGAATGAGTGCCCTGGGGATAAACAACCTGAATGAATACAATATCATCCTTTGGACAGACAGCTAGAAGCCAACTTGAAGCATCATCACATGTTGAACAGCACAAAAAATGTCACACTAAAGTGAATAGACATGACTTCATGAGCAAGTTCTTCATATCAAAAGCACAAGTATTAGTGATATTTTTTCCTAGTGATGAATCGATATTCTGCCTGACGTTTTGGTGTGTCACTGTGACTATGGCACTTATAAAGCAGAGAAATGGAACTGCATAGCAGGAATCCTTAGAAATATGAACTGATACTGGGAAAATCTCAGAAAGCAAGGAGTTCTCAAGTCAAGGATCAGCTTCATGTTCTTCTATAAGCCCATTTGTGGCTTCGTGCACAGCTTGATTTCATATCATCCTGTGGTCATTGGTCATATATATCTATTGAACTATACTGATGCTATGAGGATCATAATACCTTATGTTGTCAATATCCATTTTCTTCAAGTATTGGTTTCAAGTTAATTTAATCTATGAGTTTAGGAGGAGCCGCAAGACAATTTTAAGAGTCAGCATAATAATTATTCCATGATTTATTTCTTTATCTTTAGATCTGGATGCAATGCAAGACATCTTGAGTCATTTATACCATTAGATAATGGTGATGCTGATAATAACATTTCACATTTGATGAAAGTACATCTTAAATGGAAGCATGAGAGGAACAGTCCAGAATATCTACGGTTTCCACTGAGTTTGAGTATTTACACAAAAATTCCTGTTACCTAACTCATAATTATAAAAATAGAATGGTGGCGCAGTGGTTGAGAGTCCGCCTGCCGATGCAGGGGACACGGGTTCGTGCCCCGGTCTGGGAAGATCCCACATGCCACGGAGCGGCTGGGCCCGTGAGCCATGGCCTCTGAGCCTGCGCATCCGGAGCCTGTGCTCCACAGCGGGAGAGGCCACAACAGTGAGAGGCCCGCATACCGCAAAAAAAAAAAAAAAAAAAAAAATAGAAATGAGAGGAGGCTGATGCCAGCTGTTTAGGTTGGCATATATTCATTGGAAGATTGTGAGGGTCGTTTATTGAGAACAAGTCTATCTAGTATCTGTTTTTATTTTTTTTAATGGTAAGAGTCAAAAAATTCTACTTGTCTTAGAAGATTTCAAAATCTTATTATTTGCAATGTACAGGCAAAGGAGCAAGAAGAAGATTTAACTGTCAGCAGTTACTAAGATAACATTAGTATTTATACATATGGGGAAAGTGAATGAGGATGGTTCTATTCAATAAATGTGTGCACTGTCATGTTACATGGTACTGAATGTACAAGACATGAGATTCATTACAATTAGTGTGGGTTAAATTTAAATGTTGCTACTTGGTTCCAGTAAAAGTTTGGATGCCTATCTGAAATTCATGGGCAGTCTGCGCTTCCTAATCAGCAAAATGGTAAGGGGGAAAATCTCTAATCCATATCTCTTAAAATTGCTGAATTATTTGCTTCATCACCAATGAGAAGGTAGAGGTGGGTATACCCACCAAGTGAGGAGAAAGGAGGAAAATAATGGATAAACATTTGTAAACTTGGCAGCTTTGTCTGGGGTTTGATGCAAGTGAAAGACAGAGTTTAAGATCATTTCTCATTTCGTCCAAATAAGTCTCTTTAGTCTGGGTTATACATTTAGGGGAATATCATGTACAAAATCCTCCAAATCACTTAAGTTTCCTTCACCCAGATGAATTTAGTGTGGCTGGAAGGCTCTGCCCAGGAAATGAAGGTTTCTAAATTGTGGCTGGTTTCATCAGAGGGTGAATCTTCCCTCAAAGAGAGGATTGGAGATGTGAGGCAAGGTCCTAGCCAGCAGCAATGGCAGACTCTGTGTAACAACACTGGCGGTAGAAGAGGAATTGAAATCTAAAAATGAAATGTGCTTTTTGAAGGATGCATCTCCTTTGTCTTTTCCCCCAGATGTGATCTGTTCTCATTGGTTTAACATACTCCCTTGGCTCGGGTGTCCATAGTGAGGACAAGAGCTAGAAAGGAAAACTAAGACTTTGAGCCAGTTCGTTAAATGTTTAATTATTAGTGATGGATAAGTCTTTGGTTCTTATTGCTTTACTTAGGATCAAGGAAGATTTTGGAGATGATGGGTCTCTATTCCTTGCATCTGACCTCTGCCTAAGCAAGCATTCCTCCCAGAACCAATTTGGTAGGGAAATGGAGTCAAGGGTAAATACTAGCATGAAGGTGATTTATTCTAGTAAAACTTGGGCCATGCATCCCTGTCACACTGTCATCTGTCAAAATGCCACTGGCCCTTTTATTTCTTTTTTCAGTGCCTATTCCTGAAAATCATTAATCTTTGGGATTGGCACTTTAATTAAAACCTAAAGAGAAGCAGTTGGCATGAATTTGTGCACATGTGTAAGCGTACATGTGTGAATGTGTACACTTATATGTTGTTTGGAGTTTGTGTATGTTAACATACTTAAAATATATACATACTTACAAGTGGCATTATATATTTTGCACTTAGGGTTTGTTAAAGTCACATTTGTGGTTTTGGAAAATCTTGTAATCACATGGAGATGCATCTGAAATTGTAATAGATGAGCGTATATTTTAGAGGAGACCTATTGTAAATCTTGCAAAGACAAATACTTATTTCACAAAGTGAATAATATACCTTTTTGTAACTTTTATGCAAGTTCAGATGTTTATAGATTACATTTATTTTAAACAAGAAAACTGTAAATAATAGAACTGATTCTGGTCAGATGGCAGAACAATTAGATCTGAGGATGTCCTTAAATAGACAAAACCCTAGAAAACCAATGTCTGTCTCTACCCACGTGAGACCCCCAGTTAGATTTTTCCATACAGAGCCCTCCTTCAGCAGTATGATGATATTGCTGATTTCCTTCCCATTTTCCTTATTAGTGGCATTTTCCAACTTGGGCCTGATTTCCTCCCTTCTGCTGTTCCCTGGATAACCAGTCAGATCTCTCCCATCTGCCACCCCATTGGCTGTGCCTTCTTCTAAAAGAAACTTCTCTGTGTAAACTCCAAACTGTCTTTAGTTAACTGTCATGTTGGATAATGTTAATTAATATAAAAGGTTAGATAAGGTATTCCAAGGGGAACTGCCTTTTAACCAGGGCAAAACCATCAACAATACTAATGAACGTCTAATAGAATGTCAAGTTCCAGTAACATAGTCAATGAGACATATAAAGGAAAAAAATTAGTCTCTGTCTCCAAGAAGCTGGTTCTCTTTTGGGATTATCACCCAACCGTGCAAAGAAGCATGTGATGTTATTGCAGCAGTGCAAAAACATATGTGGCTGGGAAGATTGTGTTCTGATTTCTGTAAGCTGAAAGGCCAAGTTGACTATTTGTTTCCACTGTGCAGACTACATACCATGAACATTTATCCAGCAACCTCCCTTGTGCCTGCTAAAAGAGGCCCTTGTTGAACAAGCCATAGTCACCTTCACATGTTAGCAGAAGAATGAGTGAATCTGGAGAGGAAAGTCCAGGTCAGTTTTTCTGAGTCAGGAGTAAGTTAAAGGGTATAGGAGTCAAGATGGCAGTGTGAAAAGGCATGGAGTTCACATCTCCCCACAACTAGGGCACCTGCAGGACGCTGATGGGGGACCTCTACACCCAAGGTGACAGGAGGAACCACCAGGCGAACTGGTAGGACAGGGGGTGACTGAGGGGGGAGGAGAAGTGGAGGCCAGACAGGACTGGCACCCCTGAGGGGTACCTGGTGGGGGGAGGGGTTCCCACGCTTGGAGGGACCCTTGGGGGCTCAGATCGGGGGGAGCACACCTAGCATATCCCTGGCCCACTCAAGCCCGGGAAGCCTGCTGAGCTCCCAGGTTGGGTCTCCCACCCTCCAAAGCCCCCTCCAGGACACGTGGGTCCTGGGGACATAGGAAGGAGGTTGAGGGTGAGCAGGAGAGGCAGGCATCAGGGGCCCTCCAGGACCAGAGGAGTGGGAGAGGAGCAGGGGGCGTTTGCCCCACACACTTGAGCCCAGGAAGCATGCTGGACTCCCAGGTGGGGACTGCCTTCCTCTGAGACCAGAGGCAGGAGGCACACCTGGGCCCCTTCTGTTCCATTGAGCCTAAGCCCCACCCTCACACCCCCCAGGGCCTTTTCCAGCCCTGTGGGTCCTAAGCATAGGCCTCGCCCCCTGCCCAAACCCCACCCTTGCTTAGGCCCTGCCCTCCACAGCCAAGGTCTTTTCCACATTTTTTTCCCCCTCTTTTTTACTATTGTGGTTCTGTTTTACCTTCTGGTTGTTGTTTCATCTATATTTTTATATTCTTTCTAACATATCTATTAGTTTCCTAGTCTAACTTTATTCTTTGCTTTGCTATTGTTCTTCCCTTTCTCCTTTTTGTTTTTTTTTTTTTTTTGCCACCCCACGTGGCTAGCAGGATCTTGGTTCATGAGCCGGGACAAAGCTCCTGTGATGAGATTTCTGAATCCAAACCACTGAACTAAAAGAGAAACTCAGACCCCAGGGAATATTCCTCAGAGTGAGGTCTCCCAGAGGTGCTTATCTCAGCACCAAGGCCCAGCTCTACCCAACAGCCTACAAACTTCAGTGTTGGAAGCCTCAGGCCAAACAACTAGTAAGACAGGAACACAATCCCACTCATGAAAAAAAATATATATATATATGAGATGGCAAAAAAATGTCACAGATGAAGGAGCAAGGTAAAAACCTACAAGACCAAATAAATGAAGAGCAAATAAGCAATCTATCTGAAAAAGAATTTAGAGTAATGATAGTAAAGATGATCCAGAATCTCAGAAATAGAATGGAAGCATAGATTGAGAAAATACAAGAACTGTTTAACAAAGATCTAGAACTAAAGAACCAACAAACAGAGATGAACAACACAATAACTTAAATGAAAAAAATACACTAGAAGGAATCAATAACAGAATAACTGAGGGAGAAGAATGGATAAGTAACCTGGAAGATAAAATAGTGGAAATAACCGTCAAGGAGCTGAATAAAGAAAAAAGAATGAAAAGAAGTGAAGACAATCTCAGAGTCATCTGGGACAACACTAAACGCAACAATATTCGAATTATAGGGGTCCCAGAAGAAGAAGAGAAAAAGAAAGGGTCTGAGAAAATATTTGAAGAGATTATAATCAAAAACTTCCCTAACATTGGAAAGAAAATAGTCAATCAAGTCCAGGAAGTGCAAAGAGTCCCATAGAGGATAAACCCAAAGAGAAACGTGCCAAGACACATATTAATCAAACTATCAAAAATTAAGTACAAACAAAAAAATATTAAAAGCAGCAAGGGAAAAACAAAAAAATACAAAGGAAACCCCATAAGATTGTCAGCTGAGTTTTCAGCGGAAACTCTGCAGTCCAGAAGGGAGTATCAGGATATACTTAAAGTGATGAAAGAGAAAAACCTACAACCAAGATTACTCTACCCAGCAAGGATATCATTCAGATTCAATGGGGAAAAAAACAGCTTTTCAAACAAGCAAAAGCTAAGAGAATTCAGCACCACCAAACCAGCTTTACAACAAACGCTAAAGGAACTTCTCTAGGTGGGAAACACAGAGAAGGAAAAGACCCACAAAAGCAAACCCAGAACAATTAAGAAAATGGTAATAGGAGCAAACATATCAGTAATAACCTTAAACGTAAATGGATTAAATGCCCCAACCAAAAGACACAGACTGGTTGAATGGATAAAAAACAAGACCCATATATATGCTGTCTACTTCAGACCTAGGTATACAGATAGATTGAAAGTGAAGGCATGGAAAAAGATATTCCATGCAAATGGAAATCAAAAGAAAGCTGAATAGCAATGCTTATATCAGATAAAATAGACTTTAAAATAAAGACAGTTATAAGAGATAAGGAAGGACACTACATAATGATCAACGGATCAATCCAAGAAGACGATATAACAATTATAAATGTTTATACACCCAACATAGGAGCAGCTCAATACATAAGGCAGATGCTAACAATCATGAAAGGGGAAATCGACAGTAACACAATAATAGTAGGGGACTTCCCCACTTATACCAATGGACAGATCATCCAAAGAGAAAACAAATAAGGAAACACAAGCTTTAAATTACACAATAGACCAGATAGATTTAATTGATTTTTATAGAACATTCCACCTGAAAGTGGCAGAATACACTCTCTTCTCAAGTGCACCTGGAACATTCTCAGGATAGATCACATCTTGGGTACAAATCAAGCATTGGTAAATTTAAGAAAATTGAAATTGTATGAAGTGTCTTTTCTGACCACAATGCTATGAGATTGGAAATCGATTACAGGAAAAAAAAAAACTGTGAAAAACACAGATATATGGAGGCTAAACAGTGCACTACTAAGTAACCAAGAGATCACTGAAGAAATTTTAAAAATACATAGAAACAAATGACGACAAAAACACGATGATCCAAAACCTATGGGAAGCAGCAAAAGGAGTTCTAAGAGGAAAGTTTATAGCAATTCATCTCACCTCAAGAAACAAGAAATATCTCAAACAATCTAACGCTACACCTAAAGCAACTAGAGAAAGAATAACAGAGAAAACCCAAAGGCAGTAGAAGAAAAGAAATCATAAAGATCAGAGCAGAAATAAATGAAATTGGAATGAAGAAAACAGTAGCAAAGATCAATAAAACTAAAAGCTGGTGCTTTGAGAAGATAAATAAAATTGATAAACCTTTAACCAGACTCATCAAGAAAAAAAGGGAGAGGATGCAAATCAATAAATTAGAAACGAAAAAGGAGAAATCACAACTGACACTGCAGAAATACAAAGGATTATAAGAGACTACTACAAACAATTCTAAGCCAATAAAATGGACAACCATGAAGAAATGGACAAATTCTTGGAAAAGGTACATTTTCCAAGACTGAACCAGGAGGAATTAGAAAATATAAACAGACCTATCACAAGTAATGAAATAGAAACTGTAATTAAAAATCTTCCAACAAGCAAAAGTCCCGGATCAGATGGCTTCACAGGTGAATTCTATCAAACATTTGGCGAAGAGCTAACACTGATCCTTCTCAAAACCTTCCCAAAAATTGCAGAGGGAAGAACACTCCCAAATTCATTCTATGAGGTCACCATTACCCTGATACCAAAACCAGAAAAAGATTTCACAAAAAAGAAAATAATAGAGCAATATCACTGATGAAAATATTGCAAAAATCCTCAACAAAATACTAGCAAACAGAATCCAACAACATATTAAAAGGATCATACACCATGATCAGGTGACATATATCCCATGGATGCAAGGATTCTTCAATATATGCAAATCAATTAATGTGATACACCACAATAACAAATTAGGGAATAAAAACCATATGATCATCCCAGTAGATGCAGAAAAAGGTTTCGACAAAATTCAACAGCCATTTATGAAAAAAACTCTCCAGAAAGTAGGCATAGAGGGAAGTTACCTTAACATAATAAAGGCCATATATGACAAACCCACAGCCAACATCATTCTCAATGGTGAAAAAATGAAACCATTTCCACTAATCTGGAGCAAGACAAGGATGTCCACTCTCGCCACTCTTATTCAACATAGTTTTGGAAATTCTAGCCATGGCTAGAAAGAGAGAAGAAAAAGAAATAAAAGGAATACAAATTGGAAAAGAAGAAGTAAAACTGTCACTGTTCGCATATGACGTGATACTCTACATAGAAAATCCTAAAGATGCTGCCAGAAAACTACTAGAGCTAATCAATGAATTTGGTAAGGTTGCAGGATACAAAATTAATGCACAGATATCTCTGGCATTCCTATACACTGATAACGAAAAATCAGAAAGAGAAATTAAGGAAACAATCCCATTTACCATTGCAACAAAAAGAATAAAATACCTAGGATGAAATCTACCTAAGGAGGTGAAAGACTTGTACTCAGAAAACTAGAAAACACTGATGAAAGAAATCAAAGATCACATAAACAGATGGAGAAATATACCATGTTCTTTGATTGGAAGAATCAGTAATGTAAAAATGACTATATTACCCAAAGCAAGCTACAGATTCTTTGCAATCCCTATCAAATTACCAATGGCATTCTTCACAGAATCAGAACAAAAAATTTTACAGTTCGTGTGGAAACACAAAAGATCCCAAATAGCCAAAGCAATCTTGAGAAAGAAAAACTGAGATGGAGGAATCAGGCTTCCTGACTTCAAACTATACTACAAAGATACAGGAATCAAGACCATGTGGTACTGGCACAAAAAACAAATATAGATCAATGGTACAGAATAGAAAGCCCAGAGGTAAACCCAAGCACATACGGCCACCGAATTTATGACAAAGGAGGCAAGAATATACAATGGAGAAAAAACAGCCTCTTCAATAAGTGGTGCTGGGAAAACTGAACAGCTACATGCAAAAGAATGAAATTAGCACACTACCTAACACCATACACAAAAATAAATCCAAATGGATTAAAGACCTAAATGTAAGACCAGATACTCTAAAACTCTTAGAGGAAAACATAGGAAAAGCACTCCTTGAGCTAAACCACAGCAAGATCTTCTTGACCCACCTCCTAGAGTAATGAAAATAAAAACAAAATTAAACAAATGGGACCTAATTATACTTAAAAGCTTTTGCACAGCAAAGGGAACCATAAACAAGACAAAAAGGCAACCCTCAGGATGGGAGAAAATATTTGCAAATGAAACAATGGACAAAGGATTAATCTCCAAAATATACAAACAACTCATAGAGCTCAATATCAAAAAAACAAACAATCCAATTAAAAAATGGGCGGCGTCATCAAAAACTCTACAAACAATAAGTGCTGGAGAGGGTGGGGGGAAAAGGGAACCTTCTTGCACTATTGGTGGGAATGTAAGTTGATACAGCCACTATGGAGAACAGTATGGAGGTTCCTTAAAAAACTAAAAATAGAACTACCATATGACCCAGCAATCTCACTACTGGGCATATACCATGAGAAAACCATAATTCAAAAAGAGTCATGTATCAAAATGTTTATTGCAGCTCTATTTACAATAGCCGGGACATGGAAGCAACCTAAGTGTCCATCAACAGATGAATAGATAAAGAAGATGTGGCACATATATACAATGGAATATTACTCAGCCATAAAATGAAACGAAATTGAGTTATCTGTAGTGAGGTAGATGGACCTAGAGTCTGTCATACAGAGTGAAGTAAGTCAGAAAGAGAAAAACACTGTATGCTAACGCATATATATGGAATCTAAAACAAAAAAAATGTACTGATGAACCCAGTGGCAGGGCAGGAATAAAGACGTAGACATATAGAATGGACTTGAGGACACAGAAGGGAGGGGGAAGCTGGGCGAAGTGAGAGTAGCATTGACATATATACACTACCAAATGTAAAATAGCTAGTGGGAAGCAGCAGCATAGCACAGGGTGATCAGCTCAGAGCTTTGTGATGAACTAGAGTGGTGGGATAGGGAGGGTGGGAGGGAAACTCAAGAGGAAGGGGATATGGGGATGTATGTATGCATATGGCTGATTCACTTTGCTGTGGGACAGAGGCTAGTGCAGTATTGTGAAGCAGTTATATGCCAATAAAAATATATTAAAAATTTTTTTAAAAAGGACTGGGAATTGTAGTCTTTTCGCTGAACGGCAATATGTCTGGCTAAAAACTGGAATTCTGTTACTAAGGCAGAAAGGTAGAATGGATATTGGAGGCCCCCAACAGAATCAGCCATAGTAAGTTTTTCTGAAACAAGATGCGGAAGCACAAATGTTTAAGGAAAATATTGGCAACTGTGAGTAAATTAAAATGTAAAACTTCTAATAAATATTTAAATTATTTTAATCAATAAATATTGACAAAAACTAATTAAAAGGTAGAGTTATGATTGCTAAGAAAGGGGTCGTCAACAATTGGTTCTTCTGGACAAGAAAGTATTACAAAGTTAAAGATACGTGATATTTTAGGAGCATCAACAGAAAAAGTAACTCAGAAGTAGCAATGAAATAATTGATGGACCTTGTTTTGCTGTGTATTTCTGGGTTAAACTTGCAAGAATCAATAGCTGCTTGTTACATTCCCTCAGTCTCCATTCTCTGTCTCCCAGAGATAAATCATATTGGGTAGCTGTGGCATCTTGGCAATCATGACCTTGCAAAAATGTGCAGGTAGGCCTGCTTTGGTGAACAGTGTGGAGAGGGGAATGTATCATAGGCTGTGAGAATGTCTTCCATGAGTGTGAGGGGAGACAAGTGACCATGGGACTTTTCAGTTATAGGAGAATGAGAGAAAAATATTGTATAAGGCCAAGGAGGAGACTATTGTAGGCACCCCGCTGTATTTATTTGCTAGGGCTGCCATAACAAAATACCACAGATCAGATGGCATAAACAACAGAAATGTATTTTCTCACAGTTCTGGATCAAGATGTTGGCATGTTTGGTTTCTTTTGAGGTTTCTCTCCTTGGTTTGCAGACAGTCACCCTCTTGCTGCCTCTTCGTGTGGTAGTCCCCCAGTGTACGCATGCCCCTGGTGTCCTTTTGTGTGTCCAGATTTTCTTCTCTTACGAGTCGCCAGTCAGATTGGATTAGGGCCCCTTCTAACAGCCTCATTTAACTTAATCACCTCTTTAAAGGCCCTGTCTCCAAACACAGTCACATTCTGAGATACTGGGGCATAGGGTTTCAGCATATGAATTTTGAGGGAAAACAATTCAGGCCATAACACCCACTTCACTATGTACTTACCTAATCTAGGGCTTAGCTTGGTCTTGGTTACCCACAGGCTATCAAAGCTCCAAGGTTAGTTTGTTTGTTTGTTTTTTCTTTGTTAGTATTTTAGCAATACAGGCTGTAAAATGATATATCTGGAATATAATTCCATGCATTTGCCATTTCCTCCATTATATTACCTCCATTTCCAGTTATATTAAGCTATTACTGTTAACCACCTGTGTGTAGCTCTTCAGTCAAATGTTCATGTCCCTTGGATATTTGGTTTAGATCAGGAATCACAAATTAAATGCCTATGGGGAATGAGTAGGCAACACAGTGATGAAGCTGGCCCAGCACAGGCTAAGAGGAGCGTGAGAACTATGGTGAACTGGAGATCAGAAAGCACATGACTCTTCAAAGGCGGCAGTGTTGTGGAGCTCCAGCTGGTTGAAGTGACATGGAAATTTTGGTGGTGCTAGATTTTCTGATTTTTCGAGAGAAACTGGGAATACAGATTTTAATCAAATGCTTACAATTTTTAAATTTTGTAAACTATTTCAAGTAAACAAAATACTATGTAGTTCCCCAGTCTGTATTATCTCTTCATTTTCATCTATTGGAGATGCTATTTCAGAACCAATGGGCAATATAGAAATCTCAGGGATACTAGGAAAGACTAGAATAGGATATTCATTCATGGAAGGAGATGGAGACATTTTTATTTTCCAGAATCCATCTTAGGTGAAGCACTATGTGTGTTTCATTGGAAAATGCACTCAGAGTGAAAAGAAACCTACAAAGTCATTCTCAAGCAATAAAAAACTATATTGCTAAACCATAAATCACAAGAGGCAGGAAGGCTAATGGATGAGGCAGTCAGGAGAAGGGAAGCAGAGACAGGTGAGCTGGTGCGATGCGGAAGGCTGTGTCTTAAAAGGGGGGAAATGTTCTAAACAATCAGAAGCAATCAGAAAGTTCTAATGGAAATGGGGGCACTTGAGCTTGGTTTAATAAATGAATAGAAAAGCAACTTTTAATTTTAGGATATGGTAAAGGCAGAAAAAAATGTATTGTTACATTTGGGAGATAATAGGGACTTTAATTATCTGAGAATGGAGACCATCCTTCTATAAAGTTAAATGAAACCAACTGGCATCTTTAGTTTGATATTATTTCTGACTGAGTTTCCTAACCTTGTGATCTTTGCCTAACTAAGAAGAGCAGCCTAATGCAGAAAGGAATGGAACTTCTAAAAAGACTTTGTCTAGAGCAGAGGTCCACAAACTTTTTCTGAGGGCCCTACGATCCCTGATATAAGCATGCAACTCGGTCATAGCATGGAAGCAGCCGTAGACAAAGCATAAGCAAATGGGCATGACTGTGTGCCAGTACCACTTCATTTATAACAAGGGGTGGTGGGCCAGATTTGGTCCACAGGGCATGGACCATTGTCAACTCTCGTCTGGAGAGAGAAGACCCACTAATATAGGCTAGGGGTAGGAGAGGAAGGAAGAAGCTTCCAGAGAGTGACTCTAAATACGGCCAAGCACAATACTAGACACCCTCACTAATATGTCTTGTTGAAACTCTATGGAAGTAAAAGGAAGAAAGGAAACAGTGTGGTAGGCAGATGATGGATAAGTGATTTTTAAAAATTCAGAAAGTAATGTGTATAAATATATGGGGGAAAATCAGATCCAGATGAAATGGGAGACCAAGCCTATTTAAGAAGGCTAAATGGAAGAAAAAAAGCCAGAGCATGGAGGTCAACTCATTCAGAGAAATATCAAATATCAGAGCAGAAAGGGTACAGTAGTATAGAAACAATAGATGATGATAGGACTCATTGCAGTAAAAGGACTAGTAAACAAGACTTGAGCTATTAATTCTACTGGGGCTACTTCTTTCAACCAGGAGCCCATCAGCCTTATTAAGCAAGGCCTGATTTTTCTTTCAGCAGCTGCCCCAGATTTCTTCTATCTCTAATCAATTATTCCAATGCTGAGAGGCAGATGGGAAAATGAGAAATGATGATGGGAGATGCGCCTCTGTTGGTGTTTCTGTGCCCCTCCTCAGCACCAGGCCCAGTTGACATCTCTCCTGATTTCTGAAAGCTCTGTCTATTCTGGCGAGGTGTGGACAGTCCCATAGGTACGGCGTGGTTTCTAATCTACAGAGTATTAAGCCTTGCAGGTGTCATTAAAGCAATGTCCCCAGCTGATATAACGAATGCAGCCAGCAGGAGACTCAGGGAATTGAGTTTATCAAGGGGACTGTACTGGTCTTATTATCTAGTTTAACAGTTCGGGGATCACCAAGTCACACATCATCATCACTCCTTTTCTGCCAATGTCTTCCCCTTGTCTTTCAAGACCTGCCACTAAATCATTTCACAGTACGCTTTAATGATAGTGTATATGGGATTCACTGTGGTTTCATAATAAAGCTGCAGCTGACAGGCTTGTCTAAAGAATTACAAGGTCTTCTTTCCAAGCACAGTGAAATGAATATCACATCAAAAATAACACCTAGGATTTAAAAATAAAGGGTGCTTGGATACAACTTACAAGATCCATATTCTCCTTTAGTTTTTCTTCCAGAGTGAGTCCTGAGAAGATGCCCTTTGAGTGAAGTGAATGTGAGGTGAGCATTTGCTTAGGGTAGAACTAATTGTAGCTGTGGCCTCCACCTTCAACCAGCCAAGGTAACATCTTACTCACAACCATGTGCAGCCAGTGCCTGGCTCAGTGCCTCGAATTAAGAGATGCTCAGTAAATGGGAGGTAGGTTGGATGGATGAATAATTACAAATTGTCTTTGTGCTTCTCAGGTCTTGGGAAGAAGCTGGTTAACGTCCTCTTCTCTTGTTATTTCGTCTGCACTTTGCAAATCACCAGCAGGCTTGGGATGCATTCCAAAGAGGGATTTTATTTAGCAATATGAAAACTAGGCAACCTACTTTCTTATTTTCAGTCAAATTTGAACCATTGCTAAGGAAATATTTTGAATTGGTACACAACTGGATCCTATTTCAGTACAGCAGCCTACAATCTATGGCCTGAAACTTGAGTTATTTTTTAGAGAGACTTGTTAATGTCCATTCTATGGTCAGTCCTAATCACAACTTTGATTACTTTATAATTACACAAGTACCATCGTGTGATTAGATGTCTTCTCTCACTGAGGAGAAGGACAGACATAGCCTCCTCTTTTTTTTTTTTTTTTTTTGTTTTTTTGTGGTACGCGGGCCTCTCACTGTTGTGGCCTCTCCTGTCGCGGAGCACAGTCTCCGGACACACAGGCTCAGCGGCCACGGCTCACGGGCCCAGCCGCGCCGTGCATGTGGGATCTTCCCAGACCAGGGCACGAACCCGTGTCCCCTGCATCAGCAGGTGGACCCCCAACCACTGCACCACCAGGGAAGCCCCCATAGCCTCCTCTTGATCATACTTTCCTGAGGGTCCTCCTTTGTCATCTCTCTGCTTCCTCTCCAGGTAATTAACATCTATGAAATTCAGGACTAAATCCAATAGTTAAATAATTTATTGTATAGTTAACAGACAAGCTGTACTCTTCACTTATTGAAAGGACAATTAAAAACACATAAAACTTTAATTCACATGATGTTTAATTGGTAGGTTTGAAGCCAATTATGGTACAAATGTACTCTTCTCCCAATTTTAACTCCTACATTATTTTTCATTAAAAATGTTAAATGAAAAGAAATTGTTATTAAGTATCAGGAAAAGCTGTCCCTGAACCTAGCAGGTAGTATCTGTTAGCACAGCTAACTTCACTGAGGGACATGGAATCATTTCTTGATAACCACTGTCAGGCAACACAGACACAGACAAACACACACACACACACACACACACACACACACACACACACACGGCAATATTCTATACTAATAGCTTAAGCATGTATCCAAGCCAGAACATTAGAAAGTATCAAAATATTTTTTTAAATCTATAATGAAATAAACATGAGCTAACACTTATTAAGACCATAAAATTGGCAATCTTAAATATGCCCCAATACCCCTAAGACACAGGATTACTCAGCTTAAAATCTTAAATGCTACCGGTTAATATCTGCTCCCCATTTTTGGTCTTGCTCCCTTCCCAAGAGATCTTTCACATCTAAGAAAAAACTAAAAAAACATCAAAGCCGCTGGTAAGATTGAACCCCTGATCTGAACCATGAAAGTTATCTTTTTTTTTTTTTTTTTTTTTTTTTTTTTGCGGTACACAGGCCTCTCACTGTTGTGGCCTGTCCCGTTGTGGAGCGCAGGCTCATTGGCCATGGCTCATGGGCCCAGCTGCTCTGCGGCATGCGGGATCTTCCCGGACCGGGGCACAAACCTGTGTCCCCTGCATCGGCAGGCGGACTCTCAACCACTGCACCACCAGGGAAGCCCCATGAAAGTTATCTTTCCCCTTTCTCTTTCAGTATTTCCCAGGAGAGGGCTGTAGTCACCATTTACAGTCTTAATCAAAGGAACTTAAAAAAAATTATATTCCCCTGTCCTTTTTGTTTTATTCCTTTTTTCCAATTTCTATACTTTCTAAACTTATTTAATTAAAGACCCTGAGTGAAAAAAATATTTTGTACTGGGGTGAGGACTGTGCACAGTTGATATAAGATGGGGGTAGGAATCATGCTGTCCCAAGGAAAAACGAAAACAATCTCACAATCCTATGGACGTCTATGTTTTTACCTGGGGACAGTGTTTTCTAGTATTTATGTGCTAGTGGATCTGTGAGTTCTGTCAGAACTTTATTGCATGTTACTCGATTCACCTTTCAGGGCTTCCCATCTTGTCTGTCTTTCCTAAGGGTTCCGTGTTGGAAGGAACCCTAAGTATTTTACTTTAAACGCTTCCAAGGTGGAGGTGGCCTCCAAAGAGCCCAGCAGTGTCATCATTCAGCTTGTGTTTGAAAATTTCCAGGGGAAGAAAGCTTACTGTTATCAGCCATCCCAACCCACTTGTGAAAGACTTCAATTTTAAGGAAGAGCTTCCCTGTGATTTCTAGCCCTTCTCCTGGATCTGGGATCTGGTTATGGAAATAAGGACAGCATTTTATTATCCTGGCACAGAGTTTTTCAACTTCTGCAGTCCTGATACTTTGCAGGGGTTGGGAGGATGATTCTTTGTTGGGAGGGGCTGTCCCTTGTACTGTGGGATCCCTGCTGTTTTCCCACTAAGTAGCAGTAGTACCCCTCCATCTCCCCCTACCCACTTCCTCCCGCCCCACCAGCTGTAACCATAAAAAATCCCCTAGGTGTGTTGGGGGTGGGAATTACCCCTGGTTGAGGAACACTGTCTAGAGAATGAGAACATAGCTAGTTGGTGGCAAAGCTTGGGCTGAAACCCAGGCTTCTGTCCTCTTACTATTTCTATATTCACTTAACATAGACCCTCATTTAAAAGAAATGGTTTTAGACATATAAAGAGGAAGGGGATTAGGATCCCCTGTTCTAAATGAGTGTGTGTGATGTCACCTGGTGTCACTCAGTGGACCTGCTTCTACACTTTTACGACACCAAGTGCTCGCCAGACTGGGGCATTGGACTAAAATCTATGAGAGTCTTTTTTTCACCAAAATTCTGTGCCCTTATGTATTACATAATAAAAAGATTTAAAGATGCGTCATCACATCATCTCTGCCATGGCTTGGCCTGGCCTACTACTTTTTGAATAGAACACTCTGGATATAGCTTTTAGTTGGACATTTTGCTAATTTCACACTCTGCTGTCCTATTTCCCCACACTAACTTGCAAAATATGTGTGGGTGTTATTAGGATTTTACTGAGGTTTTTTTTGGTGCTTCGATGAACAAATCTGCCTAATTTTTGAGCTGTCTTCCCCAACCATATTTTTCTTCATGAGCCCTATTATTTTTAGTGATCAATTTTGTGGAATGTAAGGTCTTTCAGGAACCTGTATATTGTGTTATTACTGTTATGACTTGTAGTTTAAAAAAGTAAAATAGTGCCAAAAGGCTTATAAAAATAGCCCTAGATTTCTGTCCCAAAACTTTAGAACCTTTTCTTTATCCCCAGTATTCTAAGATTTCATGATGTGCCTTTGTGTGGGTCGTTTTTCATTCATTTCACTGGACACTCAGTGGGCATTTTTAATCTGGAGTTATATGGCTTTCACTGTGGAAATTTTTCTCATATCATTTCTTTGATAATTCTCCTTTCACCATTTTTTCTAGAACTTCTATTAATACAATGAAAGTGGAAGAAGATTTAAGTGAAACTTCCTCAGTTATATAATCCAAACTATAAAAATAGAAGTGAAAGGAGGCTGATGCCAGGTGTTAGCCTAAGAGTTGCCATATACTTGTTGGAGGTTTATTGCAAGCCAGTCTTGCTGTTATTTGTTTAAATTTTTCAAAAGCTAAAGTCAAAATTGCCTAAATAACTTAGATCATTTCAAAAAACATTATTTGCATAGTGTGTTTGAAGGAAGTTAGACTATTAAGAGTTACTAGGGAAGGATAAAATTAGACTCTCTATATGGGGAAAATGAATGAGAAAGTTGCATTCGGGTAGTACGCTCTTTACCAGCCCACGCTGCCATCCCCTAGTTGCTGGGGGTGTGGACTGATAACTCATAGCATCCCATTCTCTAGAGAGCTGTCCTGGCTAACCAGGAGCTGCCTCTTCTGGGTGGCTATGCAGGGCTCAGAACTCAGACAGTAACTGACAGTCGTGAGAGTAAACAGGCTCGATGCTTGTTCAAATGGGATTGAGTGGGTAGGGTAGTGTGTAGTCTACATTTTTCACTGTCACCTAGACTGAAGGAAGTTTCCAGTTGAGACCAGATTCTTGTGTAGGTTTCTTGCCCTGACCTATCCTGGTTCTCTCCTCTCTCCCCAAAACTCTCCCTCAGTCTATCACTGGAACAAGAATCCCCATCTCAGGCTCTACTTCTGTTACCAAACCAAACTTAGGTCCGATTGCCTCCCCGCAGTAAAGCCAATCTACTGACACTGGGTTGTGGTGCAGGAAAGTGCACGTTTATTGCAGGGCACCAAGCAAGGAGTCCAGGGCAGCTAGTGCTCAAAAGGCCCAATCTCCCGATGGCTTTCAGGGAAAGGTTCCTAAAGATGGGGTGATGGAGGTGTGTTGTGAGGTACGTGATCATCTCGTGGGCATTCTTTTGATTGTTTGGTGGTGAAGTAATCAGGTAATCGGGAGTCAAAATCATCAACCTTCTGATTCCAGCTGATCTGGGGTCTACGTGCTTGTGGGCAGCATCCAGTTAACTTCTTCCACCTGGTGCGGGTTCAGTATCTGCAAAACAGCTCAAAGGACATGGCTCAGAATATTTTCTATAGCCCTTGAGGAGGAGCTAAGTGGCCTTGACTTTATTTGATGGCTAAACTATTATTATTTTGTCTTGCTTGACTGTTTTCCTTCCTTTGTGCATTTTCTCACCTCTCTGATTAAATTTATTCTTTGGAATTCGGGGAAGGCCTGGAAGGCTAAAGTTTTCTATAGGCAAGAGGCAGGTGGAGGACATGGTGGGGATCTGACCTGGGAAAGCCCTGTAAGGTCCCATTTGATTACACTTCCAAGGTAGCTGACCTAAGACAAAAATAAAGCTTTTAGTGGCTTCCCTAGTGGCGCAGTAGTTGAGAGTCCGCCTGCCGATGCAGGGGACACGGGTTTGTGCCCCTGTCCGGGAGGATGCCACATGTCGCGGAGCGGCATGGCCGCTGAGCCATGGCCATGGCCACTGAGCCTGCGCGTCCGGAGCCTGAGCTCCGCAACAGGAGAGGCCACAACAGTGAGAGGCCCACGTACCGCAAAACAAAAATAATACTAAAATAAAGCTTTTAGATTCAAAGAGCTCTGCCCCCACCGTCCCAATTATTCCTGTTTATAGTATCCTGTTCTTGTTATGTGAATGTGATGTTTTAAAAGGTTTGTTCTGTTTCCTGAATCATCTCTATTTTCTTTTTATCTGTTTGTTTTGGTCTCTCCTTCACAGTGAAGGCTTTCCTCAAATGCCTGGTGATTTTTGTCTATCCATTCCTATTTAAGGTAGGAACACCAAAACATGGTTTGGAAGTTCTGTGTGGATGGTGGACTTGTTCTTGGTGGACATCACTTGTAAGAAAGTTTTATGGTCACTGGTTTATCACTAGATGTGCCCAAATATTTTATCCTTTGTGTGGTTCAGTTTCTCTGGGGAAGGATTCCCTTCTCTCTTACCTACATTGTGTAAGCTTGGTTTCCTGGAAGTTTTTTTGGAGCAGTGGGGGAAGGGTCTACACAGTCATTATACCGTGAGCTTTCACTTCATCCCCTTGTTTCAATCCAACTGATCATCCTTGCCCATTTTAAGCCTAACATATTTGCCTCCAGAGCCCGTCTGGTTCCATTTTTCTAGGAAATAAACCCAACCATCTCCTGACAAGGGTCAGAGAGGAGAAAAGATAACCAAATATCTGATTCTTATCATAGGGACTTTCAAATAAGTCTCCCGGTTTTTTCAGTCTTATCACCTTAGTCATTCTCCCTGGATAGCCTTGCTTTTTATCAGCCCCATCACCACACATTTTAGCTGGAATAGATTTTTCTACAGTATTTTATTTACTTAACAAAAACTTATATAGTGTTTACTATATGCTAGTGCAGGTCTAAGTACTCTGCAAATACAACTTATTTCAATAACACAATGATCGTATGTGGTAATATTATTACCCCACTTTACAAATGAGGAAACTGAGCACAGTGTAACTTTCTCAAGTCACATAGCTACACAATGGCAGTGCCACACTTTGTTTGCTTTTTTAATTAATTAATTCTTTTATTTATTTTTGGCTGCATTGGGTCTTCGTTGCTGCACGCGGGCTTTCTCTAGTTGCGGTGAGCAGGGGCTACTCTTGGTTGCGGTGCGAGGGCTTCTCATCGTGGTGACTTCTCTTGTTGCCGAGCATGGGCTCTAGGGCACGCGGGCTTCAGTAGTTGTGGCACACGGGCTTAGTTGCTCTGCGGCATGTGGGATCTTCCCAGACCAGGGATCAAACCCATGTCCCCTACATTGGGCAGGCAGATTCTTAACCACTGCACCACTAGGGAAGCCCCTGAAGTCAAATTTAAAAGCTTATTTTATTGCTTATACTTTAGTATTATGTGTAAGAATTTTTGTCTAACCCAAGTTCATGAGAATCTCTCATATTTTTTTTTCTAGAAGCTTTAGGTTGTACATCAAGGACTATGATACATTTTTAACTTTTTTTATAAGTATGGACCAAAGTTGATTCTTTTGCATATGAATATCATATTGTTTCAACTGTCACTTTTTGTAAAGGCTCTACTGAATTCAATTGTCAAAAATCAATTGAACACATATTTATGAGTGTATTTGTCCATTATATTCTGTTTTCTTAATCTGTTTGTCTATGTTGCTACCATTACCTCGCTCTTTTGATTTATTATAGCCCTATAATAAGTCTTGAATTCAGGATGTGTAAGACTTCTAACTTCATTGTTTTTCAAAGACATTTTTTTTATATATATAAAGAAAATTTAATCTCATCTGCCATTCAGTACTGTCTCTTTAAAGAGGGATACAAACTGCTCTCAGCCCTACTCAGTTACTAAATTCAAGAAAATCCTATCCACCTCCAATCAGATTCTACTGCAGAGCAGGAGAAACCCTGGACCATAGACTGGGTCTGACCACTTACTAAATTTCATCAGGCCACAGAGCATGAACCCCAAATTAAATGGCCTAATTGGGGCCCAGCATTAGAAAATTTAATACCTGCCTTAGAATAGTATTAGAGAGTAATGCTACCCTCTGAAAATGTCTGGTATTACATTTATGCATTTGTATCTGTATCCATCTCATTTTTCACTTTTACTCTTTCTCCCTATGTCTTTTTCAAAGATGTTTTGATTGTAATAGATTCTTTGCATTTTCATATAAATTTTAGAATCAGTTTGTCAATTTCTGCTAAAAAAAAATTCTTCTGGAATTTCGACTGAGATCGTGTTGAATCTATAGATCAATTGGGGAGAATTGACCTAGTAACAACAGTGAGTCCTTTAATCCATGGTCTTTCCATTTATTTAAGTCTTCTTTAATTTTTTTCAGCAATATTTTGTAGTTTTCAGTGTAAAAAATTTATAGATCTTTGATCAGGATTATTCTAAGTATTTCATATTTTCAGTGTCATTGTAAATGATGTTTTTCAATTTCCAATTCTTTATTGCTAACATACAGTGAATAAAATTGATTTTTGTATATTGATCTTATATTTTGCAACATTGCTAAATTTGCTTATATTCTAGTAGCTTTTGAAATATATATTCCACAGGATTTCAACATAGACAATCAAGTAGTTTGTGAATAAAGATAGTTCTGCTTCTTCTGCTACTGTCACTTAACCTTAACTGTTGTTCAGTCCTAGTCCATGAATTAATATATGTGGAAACTGAGGTCCAAAGAGAATGAATTCACCAAATTAATGTTACCTGTGAAAGATAGATTCAGAACTGAATCGAAGTCTCCTGACACAAAATCTGGCGTATTCCCACAAATTATTACTGCCTTGCAGGAATAAGATTCTCACTCAAGCTGTCCTAAATAAAAAGGTACTTATTTCCTCTCATATCAAGAGATATCAGAAAGGATAGCCCCTAACTCTCATCTTCAAGTATATTTCTGCTACTCAATTGCTCACCTTAAGGTAAATTTCTGAAACAGATTTTGGGGAAACCTCATAAGGGACTTTTTTCTATCTAGTCTCAAGCCCCATCTTAGGCCCAAATTGATTCCACTTCACCCCCCACCCTTTTTTTTTTTCTCTTAAATTTATTTATTTATTTATTTATTTTTGGTTGTGTTGGGTCTTCGTTTCTGTGCGAGGGCTTTCTCTAGTTGCGGCAAGCGGGGGCCACTCTTCATCGCGGTGTGCGGGCCTCTCACTGTCGTGGCGGCCTCTCTTATTGCGGAGCACAGGCTCCAGACGTGCAAGCTCAGTAGTTGTGGCTCACGTGCCTAGTTGCTCCGTGGCATGTGGGATCTTCCCAGACCAGGGCTCGAACCCGTGTCCCCTGCATTGGCAGGCAGATTCTCAACCACTGTGCCACCAGGGAAGCCACCCGCAACCTTTTATAGGTTTCAAGGAAGTGGGTTTCATCCCACCTTTATCTCCTTTAAAAATTGCTTACGCCCCTCTACCTTTCTGGACCTTTCTCTTGCAAGCCTGCCTGCAGAATATGAAGCTATATTTCTGCTTTCTTCTTTCTTAATGTCCTGGAGATAAGCACACAGACCCTTTTTATTTTAAGGAGTTTAGTGCTAATCACTATGGGGAAACAGATGGTAATAGCAAAAATAGCATTACCAGGAAAGTTACAAAGGTTCTAGAAATTTTACAAAATTCTTACAGTTGTGTTCTCTGGTCCATGGTTCTTGGGTCCCCCTAAAGGGATAATGATCTTTTGTTTACTGTTTTCATTGTTTGTATGTAGGGTTCCTCACCCACTTCTAGCAAAGGAATTTTCTTTTACACGTGCCACTCTTTCTAATCAGAGGATGCAATAAATCTAAAGATTTAATAAAGGGAAGAACTATTTTCCCTCAGGTGGGAAGTTTGTATCTCTGTAGCTTTTCAAAATTGGTGATAGCCATAGTCCTGTCAAAGAAGTGATTGCCTAGGATACTTCTACACTAAGACTCTGGGTTTACACAGTTGAATTCACACCAGGAAATCCTGATAAATAAAATTCAGATTCAAAGTCCCATTAGGTGAGTTTCCAGATGCTAGGAAAACAGAGAGGCCAACTCTTATAGTTCTCAGAAATTAGCGAACAGGTTTTAGGGTTTTCCTGTTTCCTGGAGTTCAGAGGGCAGGTAAGGATAGGGAGCCAGTCCAGAGTTGAAACAACCAGAAACAAAATAACCTACAGAGTAGACAGAGGGGAGTTAAACACAGATGGCTGGAATTGGAAATGAAGTGTTGTCTTGGGTCAGATAAGAGAAGGTAGTTATGTGGCAGCAGTACTGAAAGCTGAGTCAGAGTGGTGATTCTACGCTGAACAGGAGAGAAGGTAGAATAGGTGTCACTGATTATAAAGGGTAGTGTCAGAGAGTCAGGCCAGCAGCATGGCAAAGTGTCCTTGAAGGCTTTTGACATTTAGCTACATCTGGTCCTGACTTTTCTTTCATCTGGCTTCACAATGACATCCTGTGCCAATTGTCCACATGTTCTCTGCTCACTCGTGTGAGCTCATAGATGGTGAGAAGTGGCATAAACACTGAGTGATCCTCTAGTGCAGCCCCCTCACTTAACACATAATGAAAAAGATATGTTTATGAAAAACATATGAGACAAGTGTGATATTGTCATGGTCTGTGAGGCATGGGAGAGAGCGCTCAAACAGATGTCAACAGGCCTTGAGGAGATTCCTGCTCAAGTCCTCTCTACATTGTGGTTTCTTGTTCTATAATAGCTGCCTTCCTTGTGGAATGGCATAGGTCAAAGATCAAATGAAATGATGCTTGTGGATGCTCTCTGCAAATTGTGAGGACAGCAGAAAAGTAAAGCCCAAGGCTCAGACAACAACGCATACACAGTTGATATCACAGGCTGGGTAGTCCCAGGAGCCAGCATTTGGAGAATTTGTGGAAGATTATATGTAGGCACGTATAAGGAGAAAAGAAGTGACCAACAAACATCTGTAAGGTAGAGAAAAAGGACACAATTAAGTAACAATAATAATAATGATTACCATTTGCTAACTGAATACCATTTTCTCATCTCATTTCATTCTCACAATGACATTTATATGATTACCTCTGTTTCATGAATGAGGTGGCTGAGACTCCAAGACGCTAGGCAAACTCTCCGAGGCCAAGCAGGCAGCTGAGCCAGGGTGGGAGCTCATCAGTTTGATTATATTTGTTTATTTTTGGCTGTGTTGGGTCTTCGTTTCTGTGCAAGGGCTTTCTCTAGTTGTGGCAAGCGGGGGCCACTCTTCATTACGGTGCGCGGGCCTCTCACTATCGCGGCCTCTCTTGTTGCGGAGCACAGGCTCCAGACGCACAGGCTCAGTAATTGTGGCTCACGGGCCCAGTTGCTCCGTGGCATGTGGGATCTTCCCAGACCAGGGCTCGAACCCGTGTCCCCTGCATTGGCAGGCAGATTCTCAACCACTGCGCCACCAGGGAAGCCCCATCAGTTTGATTATAAACCCGTGTGTTTAACTAATCACTAATTCCAGCCATCTGTGTTAATTACAGTTAAACACTAATGTGTTTAACTAATCACGCTCTAATAAAATAAAAGCACTTGGAAAATGTTTAGGCACAGTGTATTGTAAAGTGACGGTCTCTTGTTCAGCCTGCTGCTTCTGAACAGGCAGTAGGCATGACTTCATAACTTACCAAGAGAATTCTGAGAGGTGAGTAGGTACTTACCAAGGCAATGCCCTGGGAGAAAGTGAGTGTTTCAAAGAACAAGAACAGGCTCTCCAGGGGAGATCTCAAGGGATGAGCGAACTATGCAATTACGGGCCATCCACAAATTTAAGGAGAAAAAGAGATTACCTCAGACCTCCTGTTTAGAAAATAGTGTATGAAGTTGCCTCATTAAAAGGGGTAGGGCTTCCCTGGTGGCGCAGTGGTTGAGAGTCTACCTGCCGATGCAGGGGACGTGGGTTCGTGCCCCGGTCCGGGAAGATCCCACATGCTGCGGAGCGGCTGGGCCCGTGAGCCATGGCCGCTGAGCCTGTGCATCTGGAGCCTGTGCTCCGCAACGGGAGAGGCCACGACAGTGAGAGGCCCGCGTACCGCAAAAAAAAAAAGTGGGGGGGACAGTAGTGCCTTCCATTTTACTGATAATACTTTAATGAGGGCTGCAGAGGCGCTGGCCCTATGTCAGCGAATAAAGCTAATTAAGCTTGGAAATGGCCTTACTGGTTGGAGAAACAGAGTAAACCACTTCTCCCTACCAAGCTACTGACGCTCGTGCAGGAATATCTCATTAACATCAGGGTTCTGATTATGTAAGAGCCAGGGATTTGCTGTCGAAGAGAATGCAGCAAATGTTTTGATATTCCAGTGAGAACAGAATTAAGAGGAGTGAGAAATTCCACCAGGTGGGTTTACGTTAGCCAACAACAGAAACCAGGACTAGCATATTTGGACACAAACTGATTTAGACCCCACCACTAGATTTATTAAAAGAAGATCGAATTGAATCTTCTGGAGGTCTGGAGAACGTAGCTTGGTGCTCACATCTTGGCGTGGTTGTGAATATTGAATGATTGAATGTGGTGATTCTAAATGGAAGACTATTTCACCCTCGAGCCGGTGAATGTCTAGAAAGATGTTTTTTTATTGTCTACCTTGTATTGCTAGTAGGGTACTACTGGCATTTAGTGGGTAGAGGCCAGGGATGCTGCTGAATGTCTTACAATACACAGGACAAACTCCCTCCCGCCCCGACCCACAAACACAAAACAAAGAATTATCCAACCCACAATGTGTACAGTGCTGAGATAGAGAATGACTAGTTCTGCACCCTAGTCAAAGAAGACTCTTAAGACAGTACCTGGTACATGGTTAGCGTTCAGTAAGTGTCAGTTATGGCTTTTATTACTACAGAGCCAGCACAACACACACACACACAAAATAGGTGGAGGAGAAAGATAAAGAACGGTGTCCATTCTAGACAGGTTGATGTTGAAATGCCTTGGGATAATCAAGTAGAGATGGTAAGTAGGTAGCTGGCTATATGGGTTAGTGTTTGGGAGAGAGACCTAAGGCAAGACATTAAATGCAAATATTCAGCTTTAGCCAGTAGTAGAACCCGTGAACACATGTGATTAATTACAGAATGTGAAGAGTAAGAAGAAAAACAAGGATTAAATCCTAAATAACTTCAGGATTTAAGAGACAAGCAGAAGGAAATTTAGACAGAAAGATCAACAAGGTTAACTCAGAAATGTCAAGGAAACCACTCCAGCTACTGCTGCTGCCACGAAGCAGTCAACTTTTCAATGGTCCCGGCTGTTTCGCCAGGAACTCGATCTGGCTGTAAGTACTCCTGCTTCCAGAGACTGACTCCTACAAGGTTCCTGATTCTCGGCATCATTAGCTCCTGGGTCAAAGTCTGGTGTTGGTGTATCTGATTGATGAAATGTAGATCACTGATCATGTCTGAGCTGCAAGGGAAGATGGAAGGGAGAATATCTGGCATTTTCCTCTTCTGTAATGGGAGGTGAGACCTGCTTCTTACCACGTTCGTAAGACACAGATTCCCCAAACATAGGAAGGAATTCAGTTAGACAAAAAGAATAACAAATGCCCATTACACTGAGGTACTGCAGTTGGTGACTCTGAGAGGGGATAGAGATGAATTACCATGGAAATTACTGAGAGAAAGGGAAAGTTTTCTCTGTATATTGTTCTAAAACAGTAGAGAGTTTATACTGAGGAGTTCAACTAGAAAAGTGATAGAGAAACCTGTATTTTAGGCTTGTGTTCTTTTCACTCCACTGAAATTATTAGTACACAGTTATTCTTAACACTTCATTTATCAGGTAGTTACTTCTAGCCTATGTCTTAGGAACTACTCTGCAGTATTTGATACTTTTGACGCTTCCTATTGTTTACAATTCTTTATTTTGATTTCTGAGTTATCCTTGTTAATCTCTTTGGCTGGATTTTCTCCTTCTGCTTGTCTCTTAAATCCTGAAATTATATAGGGTTTAATCCTTGTTCTTCATTCTACTCTGCACATTCCATAGTTGATCTTATCTAGGTCCGTCGGTTCTACTACCAGCTAAGACTGGATGGTATTTGCATTTAATGCCGTGCTGCAGTTCTCTTCCCCAAACACTGACCCGTATAGCCAACTACCTACTTATCATCTCTACTTGACTATCTGAAGGCATCTCAGCGTCAACCTGTCTGGAATGTATATTGTTCTTTATCTTTCTCCTCTACCTAGTTTTACCCATATTTTCTATCCTTTTCAGTGTTGCCAGTATTTGCCAAAACACCCAAGTAAGAAGTGCAACAGTCTAGACTTCCCCTTCCTCACTGCCGATATCAATCAACAACTATGTCCTTTTAATATGTCTCTGTCATATGTTATATCTGCTCCTTCCTCTCCAACCAAAATTATTCACTTACATGTCTTGTCACGCATGATAGACAGTAAGTTCCTTGAGATCAGGAATATGTCTTATTCAACTTTATGAGCACAAAACTAAGAAGTGAGACCACCTGTGTCAGTAAGACTTAACTGTAAAGATAAGGCTGTGAACAAATACAAAGTTTGCTGTTTGTTTCAGGCAATTCTGGCAAACTAATTTATTCAGGCAACCAGTTTGTTCATCTGGGCAAACGGTTCTCTTATTGGCCAACATTCTTCTCACAGGGGCAAATAACTCACTTATCAGACAATTGTGTTCTCATCAAGAAACTTAAATTTATCTGTTCACCAATTTTAAACTATTGTTATACATTCTGCCCAATTCTAACAATCTTCCCACCTTAAATCATTGGAATCCAATCTCCAAAAGTTAAGATCTCTCCCTAACTTCTCCTTTGAGACACTAAAAGACTATCAATGTGGTTTTCTCCCTTGCTGCAGGGACATCCAATAAATATAACTTTGCCTGATCAACAGGTTTCTCTGGTGGATTCTGTGAAGGAGGCAACAGTAAACAAACATAGTTCCTGACACATAGTAGGTTTTTTTCATTAAGTAACTAGGCAGAAATTTGGGTAGGATGTTGTATGAGAGAACTTCAGAAGAGAAAGGTATATGTTTCTGCTCATTTATACTGAAGAGATCCTACATGACCTGGCAGAAGTATTTCATAGTTCTCATGTAATAAGAAAATGTTGATCTCATCTTAGCAACAATAAACCCAGGTGCTAAAGGTATATGGAATTTCCCGTTGCTCAATCTGAAATAATTATAGACATGAATACTCGGTATTCCTTATTTTCACTTTACCCTGGGCCAGACTGTGACAAGTAAAATGAATCCAGTTCTCCTAATCCATTTGCTACTTTATCCATCTGTCTCCTCCTAACCTCTGCTTCTAGGAATCTTACCTCTTAACTGGCAGTCAGGATCAGAAATTTTTATGATGCGTTAATCTTCATTAAGGTATTACCTTTAACAGGAGATGTTTGATCATGAAAATACCTTAATGTTTGGAAGAAATAAATGAATCAATACGCTTTATTGAATGAGCCAAAAAGGAGCTTTAACAGAGGGTAGGGGAAGGGAGGCAGATAAATTATACATAGTTGATCCTTGATATTCTGAAACGAATTGTCATGAGACCCTAAATCTCTGAACTCACAAATACTAACATGCCTTGCTCTTTCCCTTATGAATTGTTTACCAGGTAAGAAATAGTGGACAAATCAAATCCCCACTGAATCGCAGATGCCGACTTGATGAGCAGTCTGCTTGGCTAACTTCCTAGCTAAAATAGTCCCCTTCCAACCCTGCTCTCCATAGAGATCCCAGAATCTTGTGCATCATAATTCAAACCCATGCCTGTGCAAAGTTACTAATTACTCTATGTTATAAACTTTGAACACCTAGTAACTGTTGAAACCTGAATATTAAATCTAGGAACGACAAGGTTCTACTGTGCTCTTATTTACCCAATTAGTTGATGGAAATCTTTCTGAAATTAAAATCCTGAGCTTAAAATGTTTTTATTTTCACCTTGACAGCACACGTGATGCTGAACAGAGTAGGCATTCAATTCAAGTGTTACTGAAGACATAAATTAATTTCCCTTGGTGAAGTGAAATACACAGCTGACAATAACTTTCCTCAGGTCACACAAGGAGCCAATAGTGGTGTCTGATGTGGTGACCACACATGGGTTCTCCCAGGAAAGTCCCTACCTATACCTGTTTTCCCATTCAGTCCCACTTAGAACTTTTTAAAACAAATGTATCCACATTTGGATGGTAAATTGTAAGATCACCCTCTGTCTCATCCTGATCTTCTCTCTCTCTGAATCTGAAACTTATTAATTGGTTGTTTTCATTTTTTGTTTGGAAAATATTTTTCCTGGAATTGAAAAAGCAGTCTTTCTCTGGGAATGACAAAGTACAGTAAGCGAAATCATATTGTGAGAAGTTCTCTCAACTTAATCCAGTGGGCACTATGCCACACAATTTAGAGACTCTATTTCATACCCTTGAACTGCTAGAGTATTTAAACGAAACAATTTTAATTAAGAGACTTTTTCTACACTTGCCAGTCTTCCCTGCAGATACTTCAGTGAATGATCTTTCCTCATTCTCAATCAAGTTAAGGGAACAGAACTGGTCCTCAGTTGTTGTTGTTTTTTTAATTAATTTATTTTTATTTATTTTATTTTGGACTGTGTTGGGTCTTTGTTGCTGCATGCAAGCTTTCTCTAGTTGCGGCGAGTAGGGGCTACTCTTAGTTGCTGTGCGTGGACTTCTCATTGCGGTGGCTTCTCTTGTTGCAGAGCACGGGCTCTAGGCATGCGGGCTTCAGTAATTGTGGCGTGCGGGCTCAGTAGTTATGGCTCACGGGCTCTAGAGCACAGGCTTAGTAGTTGTGGCGCATGGGCTTAGTTGTTCCGCAGCATGTGGGATCTTCCCAGACCAGGGCTTTAACCCATGTCCCCTGCATTGGCAGGCGATTTCTTAACCACTGCACCACCAGGGAAGCCTTGGTCCTCAGTTTTAAGAATCTTAGAGCTCAGTGAGACTGACAGTTCATGAAATTGACCAATCAGTATGCGGACATATATGTTAGTTTCTGCAGGTCCTCACAGAGAAGGAACAATGAAATTACCTGATAGATCTTGCAAGAAACCGTGTGAATCTGCCAACACTTTCTGTTCCTAGAAGAAAAGCTTCTAAACTTCCGGTATATGCTAAGGCTCTAGATTTGTCCGCATTGGCCAATAGAAGATAAACACTTTTTCATTCATATATTCAGTGATATTTATTTAGTATTTGCTATGTTAACAAGCACAATTCCAATTTCTAGCCAGACACTGAGATAGATAAAACAGAGTATCCGTTTTCAAGCATCTTTGGATATATGGATGGGGCTGTAAAGCTAAGATTCTATTTTCTCAAAGAGAAGCAAATGAAAGGAAATAACATTTTAGAGCTACATTATTTTAAAAGGTCTCATGTTCATAAGTTTTCGGGTAATCTCCTGTTGATCCTCAAAGGTACCTACAAAAAGCAAAATCATCTCTCCTGGGAGGGTTCTCTTTATACAGTCTCATATTAATTTAGGAAAATATTGTGGCTTAGAAATTATTGTCAATTGCACTTTTGTTGCAGAGGGTGAAAAACCAAACCTTTCTGTTTGTTTAAAGGAGTGGAATATCAAATAATTCTTGAAATGGAAAATGACTCTTTAGATACAATTTAGTGTCATTATGGCCTTCACCAAAGACAATGTCCATCAAGCCAAATTATTATTAACACTCTCCAGTGTGGTCGGTCTAAAATGCCACTTGGTCACTTACTCCAGCATATAACATCTTTTAATAGCAGTAAATATTTCCTAAATCTCCTCCTCATGTGAATGCTAGGCCTAATTCTCTTATTTTTGGCTTAGTCGAGATAGAGACAACCTGGTTGCTCTCCTAGGAAGAAGAGTGTTAAAGCTTCCATTAATTAAACCATTGGTACATTTGTCAAGGTTCATAAGACACTGAATTATACCATAGGAAATAAGACATGCTTGCAATAAACAGAAAAGTAACAATTCCAGGCTCTAGAAAGGCCACAGGTATGGTCCAGGCAAAAAAGTACAGTGGGAAGAGGGAGCCAGGAAAAGGCTCTTGGAGAGAATGAGATTCGTGGTAGGCATTGAGGCAGAGTAGCTGAACAGAAGCTGGACAAACAGGAGAGGTCATGGAGGGGAGGAAAGCAGCATGGACAAAGTTCCAAAATGCAATTTTATTTATTCCTAACATAAGAGATCATATGCTACCTAAGAATATTTATTAAATAATTATGATAAGAACAATACATTCTTATTAAAGAAAAGATCAATTTATTTAAGATAGAAAGAACAACAAAAATTACCTCTAATCCTGCCATCCCTTCCCAGCCATTATCGATGTTCTAGTGTAGTTGATTCCAGACTTATCTGGGCATTTTTAAAACATGATTTCAATATCTGTATCATGTGGTTTTGTTTGTTTGTTTGTTTTTCAGTACGCGGGCCTCTCACTGTTGTGTCCTCTCCCGTTGCGGAGCACAGGCTCCGGACGTGCGCCATGGCTCACGGGCCCAGCCGCTCCGCAGCATATGGGATCTTCCCGGACCAGGGCACGAACCCGTGTCCCCTGCATTGGCAGGCAGACTCTCAACCACTGCGCCACCAGGGAAGCCCATCATGTGGGTTTTTAAGTGTAACGCAGTAATAAGCATTTTCCACATTACTTACGCATTTATTTTATTCCATGCACATATACCATAGTTTTATTTTATAATTCATATATACTTATACCTTTATATAATATCACATTCATTATTATTGTAAATCATTTACTGTTAACATCTTTGTACGTAACAGTATTTTTCCATCATGCAGTCACTTAGGCAGCGAGTATAGGGGAGTGGACAAAACACAGACTTTGAATTTAGGTCTGATTTTGATTTCTGCTATTTATACCTTAGGATCTTAGGCAATGCATCGAACTTCTCTTGAGCCTTGGTTTCCAAAAATATAAATTGAGCATCACTATGGTTACTTTGTAGTACTATTTTGAGAATGAGAATTAATAATTGCAAAGTGTGAAGTGCTTAGAACAGTCGCTGGCACGCAGTGGATGCTCAATAAATAATGGTTATTTTTTTAACATTGTTATTAATTTTGATATTATATGGCCCCCCCCTTGAGGATAATGGGGATTATAGAATAAAACCATTTCTTGGAAGGTTGGTGGGGGTCCTGTAAGGAAAACATGAGAAATAAATTCAGAGAAGTTCATAGCCTGATTTAGTAGGATTTGAGTGTCTGCTTAAATCCTGCTTCTTAACCTCTGGGAGCTCCTCTTAGGTCCTCTTCTAGGAGCTGTTTATGATTCTAAATAAGAGAGTGTTTTAATGAAAGCAGTATTTTGAAGAAGTCGATAATTAGTCTTGTTTTTTCTCCAGGTTAAACAACCCCAGTATTATTAACATTTCCCTATTAGACTTTATGCTTTCCAGACTAATCCCTTTGAATTCTCCCCGTAGCTTTCCACTTACGTAGATGTGACTTATATTTAAGTCTGTGATGTGACTCCTCCCCCACCCAGTCCCTACCCTAATACAAATAACGCCTAGTTTGGGACAGAAAATAAAAAACTTGAAATTGCCTAACATCAGAAAAACAAAAATAAGAACAAGAATAAAAACAAAAGCTCTATAACTGAATCCCGATTCCATTATCTTGGTCTAGCAAAATTAATTAAATGCCCAAGACTTAAAAGGAGACTGCATAAAATACTTTGGTAGGTATTTTATTACTGAACTCTTAATATATATATATATATATATATATATATATATATATATTTGCATTCATGTAAGTCCTTCAAAGATTTATTCTCTCAATTACCAATCAAAAGAACTCATAAAGCTAGAGTCAGTGGACCAGGCAGGATTAGAGGTGCCTGGGAAGACGGATGCAACTCTCTACAGCATCTGAGCTTTAAAGAACCTCACCTGCTGCTCATTCCTGGACCAAGTGACAGCTGCCAGAGTGGCTCATGATGGCTCATTTGGATTTAAAAAGCCACCTTTTTAAAAAGAAGAACTAAAGAAGTTCCCCCTTCTTAGGATTAATTAAGATAGAGACTAAATGGGTTGATTCTTAAGTCTTGTTTGTAAGAAGTCAGAAACTAATTCTTTTATGGGGGAAAAAAAAACTAGTAAAAAACCTAAGCAAATGGTATGTTTAAAAAGTCATCAAAGCCATTCTTTGTTTCTTTTCAGGAAAAAAGAAACAGTTAAATAAAGGACATGACCTTACTCGAATTTGGGCACTTCTATTGAAATCTATAAACATTGATACTGTCTGCTTGGAAGTGGGTTTATTTCACTTGCTTCTTAGGCATGAATGGCAGTTATGAAGTGTGTTTGTTTGTGGGATTTTGTAATACTCTTAATGAAGGCTTTCAGTGCCCTTGCCCTATCTGTATGGATTGGCTTTTCCACAGATATATCAAAACTTTCACTGAAGTAATTAAAATAATATTTACAATATTGTTTTACTATTACAATAAAACACTAGGAGCTCAGGAAATTAACTTATAGAAATCATATGAAATACCTTCTCATAAAAACACAGTCTTTCTTCATTTTCCTTATACTGTATTGAAATAAAACTGCATCATTTTCTTCTTAAACTCCTCTTCCATTGAAAGTGTGTCCTAAAACTTCAGATATGTTTACCTGTCCTCCAGTTTATCCTACCATCTATTATCAATTATTAATAAACAAACATTTAAATACACTAAGGGAACTTCTATTTAAAGTCATCCAATGTTGAATTACTTTATAGCGTTCATCTTTAATAAAGTAAAACTAGTGTGGAAGAAGGGACCAGAACAGGGCACAGGCTATGTAAGGGGGTAAAAGGGAGGGGGCAGGTGTTTGGGGGTTGGAGTGTGATGTTTGATGTTTAAAAAGAGCCATGGGGCTTCCCTGGTGGCGCAGTGGTTGAGAGTCTGCCTGCCGACGCAGGGGACATGGGTTCGTGCCCCGGTCCGGGAAGATCCCACATGCCGCAGAGCGGCTGGGCCCGTGAGCCATGGCCGCTGAGGCTGCGCGTCTGTGCTCCGCAATGGGAGAGGCCACAACAGTGAGAGGCCCGCGTACCGGAAAAAAAAAAAAAAAAAAAAAAAGATCCATGGCTAGGGGATATGTCAATGTTTATTAACCCTTTTTTTTTATTATCACCTCCTGAAGCCTTTTTTTGTTGTTGCCTTTTTAGGCATTTTTTCCCTATAACTTCCACCTCCCTATAAAATTTTAGTGCCATAGATATGGTTTATCTGTTTTTGTATGATATGTACTTCTGTGTTTTATACATAAAAAGAGTAAGTTTCTTTCTTTTTTTTTACCTCCCACTCAGGTTTACTCCCTTGGGATGATATTGAGAATCCATGTTCTATGTGAGCTTGCTGTGAGAATCCATGTTCTATGTGCTTAAGAGATAATTTGTGCACTTAATATGGCTTAAGAGAAATTGTGTATATCATAAAGAATTGGCAAAAGTCAGGATTGATGCACTATTTGAATGGAAAAGATGAGAGTCACAGTCCTTTGTTTTGGGGTTAAATGGAGGAGAAAACTCCAAGGTTCTTTCAGCAGAAACTACCAGGTGCTACACTGGCAGCGTGAGGTCAGGTTTGAGTTCATCTCCTGTCTATGGAGATGGACCTTCCCGTTACCCATGAGATTCAGTCATTCATTCCACTGATATTTATTCATCAGCTTCTATGTTGGAGGTTAACATGGTATTTATCACCTGACTGTGGAAATGTTGACATTTTCCATAGTCAGAAGAAGTGTGTCATGTACTAGTATAACTAATACGGTTTTACAAATAATTCTACTCATTGGGCTTTGCTGGTGTCTTTTCACACAATTAAGGTCAATTACTGTGAGTATATTTTTAGTAGTCTTACATAGCAATTTAAGAAGTTAGACTTTCCAATTTGAAGGTTCCTTAATGAGCAAGAGGTATGCTTCAGACTTGGTGTCTATTATGAGTTGAATTTTACCCCCCCACCCCAAAAAAAGATATGTTAGAAGCCTAACCCTCATTACCTGAGAAAGTGACATTATTTGGTGACAGGATCTTTACAGTTCAAATGAGGTCATTAAAGTGAACCCTACCTAATCCAATATAACTAGTTTCCTTATAAAAATCTGGACACTACTAGTCTGCTTGGCCTGCTGAAATAAAATACCAGAGACTGAGTGGCTTAAACAACAGAAATTTATTTCCTCACAATTCTGTAGTCTAGAAGTTCAAGACCAAGGTGCCATCAGGGTAGGTGTCTGGTGAGACCTCTCTTGCTGGCTTGAAGATGGCCATCTTCTCACTGTGTTCTCACGTGGCTTTTCTTCTGTGTTCATGTAGAGAAAAACAGATATTTCTCTGTTCCTCTTCTTCTAAATCCTATCATATTAAGATCTCACCCTTATGACCTCATTTAACCTTAATTACCTTCTTATAGGGCCTTTCTCCAAATACAGTCACACTGAAGACATACACAGAAAGAAAATGTTGTGAACTGACACAAGGAGAAGATGGGCCAAGGAGAAAGGCCTGGAATACGGCACATAAGCTTTAGATTTCTGTCCTCCAGAACTGTGAGGGAATAAATTTCTGTTGTTTAAACTATCTAGCTTGTGGCATTTTTGTTATGGGAGCTCTAACAGACTAATACAGCATGGTCTCACGAAGTAGAAGTGGTCTAAGTTAGCCTCGTGGTCATTGTACTGAGACACTTGAGGCCAAGCTCAAAGGAGCAAAAAAAACCAAATTAAGCCCAAGTCTTATGAAACAAATTGTGAAAGCTTTTACCAAACTGATATCTGGTCCATCATTCTGTTTTAGGCAAATATCAATACGTTCAGATTTTGCTGTTCCCTTGAGTACACCCTTCTGGCATGTTGGAGCAATTGTTATGAGGACAAAGGAAACTGTGGAAGCTTAAACGGAAAAGCCAGATGAGGGTCAACAAAGTCGGGGTGGCAAAGAAAGTGTGGCCCAAAAGATGAGGCTGTGTGAACAGAGTGGGAATTGGAGATGAGGTTGATTTAAGGTTGCTAGTGAAGATAAAGAACCTTTGGAATGGAGAAATGAATAAGGGTCTTGAAAAGTAATGAATTACCTAAAAGAGTGGTAGTGAGAGGAAAATATATTTGTAGTTTCCAGAGAACATAGGGATCTGATGGCGAAGACTGATGGAGAATGGGAAAATGAGACATTAGCATATTGCTAATTGCATATGCATATTGAAATTACATATTCCCAGTAAAGATTATTTACTATATCTTTCAAGAGCAAATGTTCCTAGCTGTCCATGAGGCCAAATTACTGAGATTCTTGGTCTCCCTTTAGTAAAGTGTGTTCTTTTCTGCTTTAGCACAGTTTGGTTAAGAGACAACCTCTTTTACAGTAAAACATGGAGCCAGAATTGACTGATGTGATAGTGTAGGATTTGAAGAGGAAACAAAATGACTTTTAGCCGTCTTAATAGAACTCATTCTTTTTGTAGTAATCTTTAGAGGTCTTTTAGAGGACTCCTAATTCCATTTTTCTTGCGCTTTTCTATGTCTGGTAGAAAATATTTTTCCCATATTATTGCCGCTTAAAAAAAAACATTTTGCCAAAGATCCGGATCTCTCCATCTGATTGTGCTGTGGGACAGCAGGTTTTTGGCCCTCTATTTCAACATGTATGTTCACCACTCGAAGTAGCTTTCTGTTGTTGTTATGGTTGTTGCATTAGGATATAATGGAAGTTGTTTGCTTTTGCTAAAGAAAGAGAAAAAAAATGGAGTGAAATCAACTGTGATTTTTTGTTTAATGCTAGTTTTTCCTGCAGAGGTTGTCACTGATGATATGGCAGAAAACATATTGCTGTATTAACAAGGTCACTCAGTCACAAAATCCTATTAATGTGGAAAATGACAGAACCAAGCTGTGTGGTGACAAATAAGGTAGATTTTCACCTTGTATTCTTAAGATTCCTTGTTCAAATTCATATGGATGGCAGGGAAGCTGTGAATAAATTCAGGAGATTTGCATGACTCTGTAAGAAATATAATTTATATATCATCAGTATTGACTGTTTTCTAATTTTGTTTTTTACTTTTTGCAAAAATAATTGTAGCAAGCTAAATCAAGAAATATATTTTCTAATTTATGTTCATATTAAAGACATCTACAGAAGTATAAAGGAACCTGCTGAGTAGAAAATTTCAAACTAAACATATACATTCAAAATATCCCTGACATGTTTACTTATTTTAGAAGTAAAAACACCAAATAGTCATTTGCATTTTGAACAGTAGCAAATGGACTTCAGACTTAGTTTTCAATTTGATGAAGCCTCAAATATTGATTTTAGCAAAACAGTAAAGTGGGATATAAAATGAAAAGGATCATTAAAATGGTACCCCAGAGAGAATAACTATGGTCACTTCAGTCAATGATAAACTCATTTTAGTGGTGTGGACTAGACAAATAAAAATAAAGATTATCTTGATTTAGCTTAAGCTGGAAAAGAAATCTTGCAGGTTTATGGCTTCATAAATTGTTCTGAATGTTTAACATCACATGAAGAAGAAGCAAACAATGAAGATATTTCATTCAAGAATACAAAATCTGTATACTCAGGCAAAAGCCTTGGAATTCAGAGTTAGCATCTTGTTTTCCATGTTTGCATTGCTGAAGGGCCTTCTTTATTATTCTCGAAGCATTTCCATGCAGACATTACCTACCAGGTAACTCTGTGTTTTAAACACCTACAAGTCTGTCTGACTTAATGGCATTGTAGTTAAATGACACCTTTGTATATTAGGTTATTTTCTTTAACGCTTATGACTTTTTGTTGATTACAGATAAATTACACACATTTTGAAAATAAACTATTCTTACATAGAGTGGTAACAACTAATTGTATCCACCAAATACTTTCATTTCTCATTGGAAAACATTAGGAAAATTAAATGTTTTAGAAAAAAGAAAAAAATAGATGTTTTATTAACTGTAAGGCTGACATAGAGCAGAATCACAAAAAAATTAAGAGTTTTATAGTTATTTCCCCTTCAGTAATAAGGATGCCATGGCAAGTTTCTCTTGAAGTCCAGGAATGCATCAATCCTGTCTTTGAGTTGAGGTGGGAATTTCTCAGTGAATGCAGCATCACGACAGGCCCCACATAGGTTAAACCTATATCAACCCTCTATTGTATTCAAGTAGAATTCCTGGAATAGATAGATAAAGTAGAAGGTTAATATATGCTTGTCAATGGTTCATTTTTAAAATTCTTTGTTGACTACTGTGCTAAATTGTTTTGGAAGTTGGTTCCTACTTCCAGTAAATTCAGTTTACCAGGAGAGAAGAAGCTAGATACATACAAAAAAGTCCAGATTAAGAAGTAATATTATATGATTAAGGGCAAATGATTGTCCTAAATGTATTCAGCCTAAGAAGGGAAGGATGGCTTCCCTGTGACATGTAAAATGGGCCATGAAGGACTCAGGAATTTGATGAGTTGAATTTTGGGGAAGACAATTTATGAGATGGAATTAGCATAAATCAAAGAAAAGAGTCAGAAAATAACATATTGGAGGTTCAACAAACTAGAACCATCCCCAAAGAGCTGAGAGTAAATAGAATTGGTTGAAATAGATATTAGTTTTTAAAATAAAAATATATTCAAATAAACCCTGAATTAGTATATAGAAAAGCTGTAAAACTGATGAATAAATTTAAGAACTGGTTCTTTAGGTAGAACAATATTGTAGATAAACGTCTTACAAATATAATTGAAAAAAAGGAGATGAATTTAAAAAAACACTAGAATGAGGAAATGGATACAAATCAGATACAAAGGGGCTTATTTCAATGAAAACAAGATACCATCTGCTCAATCTGAAATAAATCAGATTATAAAGTTGCAATAATTAAACAGAAAAATTAGCACACGAATAAACTTATAGACTAATAAAACTGAGGAAAATATCCATAAAGAAGTCTAGATAGCCATATAAATTTAATACTTCATAAAGATGGCAATTCAAATCAATTATAAATAGAAAAATTATTCAATAACTAGTGTCAAGCAACTGGCTGATCAGTTAGGAAAAAACGAGTTATTTTTTCTCACACCATACACCATGTAGGGAAATGAGTAAAATCTTAAAAAATAAAAACTTTTAATTGTTAAAAAAATTATAGGCACGTATTTATACATTCTTGGTGTGGCAAAAAGTCTTTCTGAAAATGACTCAATTTCTACAATGAACTACTAACAATTTTATTAAAACATGTAAGCAAACAGAAAGCAATGAAGTCTGTTTAGAAAAGAGCAGAACAAGAACTGCTTTGTATAAATGGTTAAAGAAGTAAAAACCATTTATATTCTCCACTTTTTAGTAGATAAAAATCTAAACTGTGTGGCATTGACACAGTATATTCACACACACACGCACGTTTGTTTTTGGATGTGTGGGTATATATGTAAGTGTACGGATACAAGTGTGCACACATAATACATACATACAAATATATCCCTAAGAGTTTTTATTTACAGCCAAAAAAAAAAAAAAAAAAAGATTTGAGGAACGGTTGAAAGGATACTGGCTGGGTCACAGATTCCCTAGGAAGCTTGAGCAATAAAAGGTCTGGATTCAAGCACTAAGTTGTACAAATCATAGCCAAAATCATGTGCGTGAGCCTTCTTCACTGCTACGGTTACCGGCCCTCTCGGATCACAGGGACCCCAATTGGGTCCTTTTCTTGCCAGGTGCCACTCGAGACAATTAAATGAAGACCAGGTGCGGCAAAGCAGAGCAGAACCTTAATTGTTGATCAAGCAATAGGGAATGAAGGGCTCATGCTCTAAAGACTCCTCCTCCCTAAGGGGAGGGAAGCCAGAAACTTTGAAGAGGTAAGAAGTGGTTGCGCCATCAGAACTCGGGGAACGGAACGGGGCAGTAACATCGAGGAAGAGCTGGAGCATGCGCAGTGCTTTGGGCCCCCTCCGCCACGGAACTAAATGGGTGGAGTTCTTAGCGTGGTAATGAAGCAAAGGCAACTTTCAGACGCTTTGGGCTTCATCTGCGCAGGCGCTAGCGTCGTGGTCAGGCTGGAACCGGTTCAGGGCGGATGACTGTTACTACCTTAGCCTGTTCTGGCTTTGGCTGGTTCTGCAGTTTTCCTTGTGTGGCGTCTGCCTTAGTTTCTGTTAAGCAAGCACAGCAGTGGGCATAGACTGATGGACTGTGGTGCAGAAAATGGAAGTAGGTTAGTCTCTGCACAAGTGTGGGTCTCTTCCCGGTGACCCCACCACTACCGCTGGAAACATTCTCACTGCCAGTGATGGAAAGGATTCTCCTCTGTCCTTGCTTCTTTGCATCACTTCTGATTCGGCAGGCCTGCGTTTTGGATCCTTGCCTTGGCTACCCGGTAAGTGAAACAGCTATTTGATTGTGACTTGTATAGTGAGAGGCAACCAGGACTCACAGTGACTCCTCCCTCAAAAACAGGGAGAATCATGGATTTGCAGATTTGCCTGTGAGAGTCCTGTGAGTGTTTGTTTCTGTGTGCTTAGATAGCATTTGATATAATTTTGTTAAGAATAAATCATGCTGTCAATGACATTGCGTCTAAAACATCTTACACTATGATTTGCTAAGTATTTTAGTGTATACACCAAGTACATAATTGCGATGTGTGAGAAGGGTTTTTCCCCCACTAAGGAAGGTGTAGTCTGGGAGATAAAACCAGCCTATATGAATGTATCTAGGGAATACGGTGAGACAGCCTATTAAGTTTTGCAGTTATTGACACAATTGATCAATGCTGGCGAAACTTAAAAAGGAGAGTGATTTAAGCGATTGCAAGAGCTAAGAAGCATTCATAGAAAAAGTACTAATTGAAATGGACTTTAAAAGATGGATAATATTTATTACATATTGTCTACAAGTCAGTATATGGACAAGTATGCTTACATTAGTAATTATGAATATATCATCATCCAGCACAAGAAGCACTTGGCTAGTGAGTGAGTTGGTTAGTAAACTGTATATATAGCTCATTTCATGGGTGGATTCAATTCCTCTCAAATAATCTGTTGATTTTTATGATACGATTCTGAGCTAAAATAACTCCAATTATTTTATAAATAAACTTTTTAATGAAGTAGGTATACATAAGAAATAGTGTACAAGTTATGTGTATACATCTTGATAAAAATTCACGAAGTGAACAGACCAGCACACATTAGGAAACATAATATTTTCAGTATCCTAAAAGCCCCAGTTGTGCCCCTTCTAATCACTGCCTTCACAAGGGTAACTGATATCTTGATATCTCTTGCCATAGAGTCTATATAAATAGAATCATGCAGAATGCGTTCTTTTGTTCTAGCTTCTTCCACTCAGAATTATATTCATGAGATTTATCCATGCTCCATGAAAGTGTTTATTTTCCCTCATTACTATGTAGTACTCTGTTGTCACAATTTATCCATTCTATTGAGCTCATTTTCATTTCCAAATTTTGGCTTTAACAGTATTCCTCAGTATCCTTTTTGTGAACATATGCATGCTTATTTTTTAAGTAAACATTTAGGAGTGAAATTCCTAGGTCACAGGGTATGAATGCTTTAAGTTTTAGTGGATATTAACAAATGGTTTTCAAAAATGGTTGCTCGAATTTGCGCGTCCTCCAGCTGTGTGTGAGGATTCTGTCCTCCAAATCCTTACCAATGCTTGATGTTAGCAGCTTGTTTTTGGGCCTGTTTTCATATTTATCATTCTAGTGCTTGTGTAGTGGTTTCTTTCTATAGCATTAACCTGAATTTACTAAGATGAGTAACGTGTTAAAATGTTAACGAATCACACGTGGGTCCACTTGCCTGTTTATAGTAAAGCCAATCTACTGACACCTGGTTGTGGTGAAGGAAAGTGCTGTGTTTATTGCAGGGAGCCAAGCAGGGAGTTCAGGGCAGCTAGTACTCAAAACACCTGAACTCCCCCATGGCTTTCAGCCAAGTAATTTTAAAAACAAGGTGACGGAGGGGAGTTGTAGGGTGTGATCGCTTGGTGGCACAATTCTCTGATTGGTTGATGGTAAAGTAACAGGGCGACGACACAGGGGTTAACATTATCAATCCTCAGGCTCCAGTAGGTTGTGCTCATGGTCATCAAGAAGTTACCTTCTTCCATTTGGTGGGGTTTTGGCATCTGTAAAACAACTCAGGAAATGTGCTTCAGATACTATTATCCAGGTACTTCAGAAAGGAACCAAAGCAGAGGACCTGGGTGGAAGGGGTCTGTCCCAGGAAGGCCCCATAGGCTCCTGCTCATTTACAAAAACACCTTTCCATGTGCTTTTTTTTTTTTTTTTTTCTTGCGGTACGCGGGCCTCTCACTGCTGTGGCCTCTCCCGTTGTGGAGCACAGGCTCTGGACGCGCAGGCTCAGCGGCCATGGCTCACGGGCCCAGCCGCTCTGCGGCATGTGGGATCTTCCCGGACCGGGGCACGAACCCGTGTCCCCTGCATCGGCAGGTGGACTCTCAACCACTGCGCCACCAGGGAAGCCCTCCATGTGCTTTTTGAACACTTGTATATCCTTCACTTTTTGGATGAAATTGGCTGTCCATACCTTTTGTACATTTTTTTATATGGTTGTCTGTTGTCATTGCTTTATTGTTCTTTCTATATTCTGAATGAGTTCATCTTCTATTATTTGTGTTAGAAATATTTTCTACTTTTTTACTTACCTTTTCACTCCCTTGTGTTTCTTGATTAACAATGGTTTCAGTTTTAATGAGGTCCAGGTATCAATTTTTCCTTTATGTATGGTTGGTGCTTTTGTGTGTGTGTTGGTTTGTGTGTGTGTGTGTGTGTGTGTGTGTGTGTGTGTGTGTGTGTGTGTCCTGCTTGAAACATATGGATATCGAATTGACCAAGCATCAATTTTTGATAAAAAACATAATCTCACCAATGTACTGTAGTGGAATATTTTCACAAAACAAGTGACTGAATTTTTGTGGGTCTCATTTTAGTCTTTCTTTTCTGTTCCATGGTCAGTTTTGTGGACGAAAAATTAATCCGTTGGTCTAAGAAAGAAATGGAAATTTTTATTTGAGTCAAATTTGAGGATTATAACCCAGGAAGAGCATCTCAGAAAACTCTGAGAACTGTTCCACCCGTTAGAAGTCAAGGCACAGTTATATAAGTTTTTTGAGATAGAGAGCTGTACATTAAATGATGTACTGTTGACAGTTTACACAATCCAGATCTGTGTCATCGTAGCCCGTTACAAGATCAAGAAGGAATGTTTTAGGGATTTATCTTGTTGATGCTAGGAGATTGTTGCTCTTTATGGTTGAGCATATTTTTGCTGTTGGGGGAGGTTTGGTCGATGCATAACGCAGATACACAAAGCACAGTCCGGGGGAGAGAGGAGGCCAAACGGCAGAGAAAAATTTTTTTATGTTTAAATTTTTCTTGTCTTGCCATAAAATATGAATTTCATTTCACAGTTTTTATATGCTTGCTGGTATAGAAAACTGCTGGTCTCTTTAGATGGCAAATGATGATAAAGAATGCACTTCCATGCAAAAATCAAGTCTAGGGTATTCCCAGGGAACGTGATCTAAAGATAACTCCAAAAGTGTGGTTGTAAAATCATTCTCTCACATTTCTCCTCTAATCAGTTGTTAAATACCTGTTAAGTCCATTCCATTTTCTTCATTCCTATAACGGTCACTGATTTGCCCAGGTTAGTTCCTGCCGAGGTTATTTCAGTTGCCTAGCACTGTTTTCCCTGCCTCCCCCACTGTTAAAGAATAATCATTGCCCTCTTTTAGTCCTTCCAATTACTTCCTTTCTTGCAAAGTGTGGCCCAGCTTCTGAATATGAGAAGCAGAGCCATTGCCTACACCACTATATTATTTTATCTCTTTCGTTTCTTGCATTTATCTTACAGCAGAGTCGATAGTAGTTGCCCAAACCTTAAGATTTAGTTCCACAAATCTGTGTCTTTACCCTTGTGTTGCCTCTATGAGAAATCTTCCTCTCACCTCCTGCTAAGCTCTTACTCATTCTTAAAGCCCCAGCTCAAATTTTAAATTCTGTATGAAGCTGTTTCTCATTCCTTCCTGACAGAAGTTAATCATTCACTTCTATTTACCGGGTGCAAACTGATATCATTTCTACTGTATCATATCCATCTTCATATCCCAAATACCTGGCAAAGATTAGATGCTTAATAAGTATTGGTTGAATTGAATCAACTTGATGAATTTTGATTTTCATCTAACATTACTCATGCCCTTTCACACACACAAAACCCAAATGGATTTAGATTTCAATATTAAATATTAAAGTTTAGACATGGTACAGGATAAAATTGAATATTAAACTTCAATATTTAGAAAGCACAGAAAAAATCACAAAAAAGAACGTCTATTTTTAAAACATTTATTATAAAAAAATTTTAGTAAACCTTTTTAAAGGAAGCACACTGAAACTTTACATACCTATGAAGATCTTTTAATATTTGCTTCATCTATCTCTTTTTTACATTTTTTTTCCTCTGCTGAGCAGTATTAAAGTAAATCAGTGATGGCAGGTCATTTCACTTTTACCTCTATCAGTACATATTGTTTTAAATGTATGCATTTTCTAACAAAACCAAACTGTCATTATCACACCTGACAAAATAAATAATTCTTTTTAAGTGTCAGTATTCTTTGTATAATCAAATTTCCTGATGATCTCCATGATTATTATACTTGGTTCACCCATTGCATCTGTTCTTTATATCTCTTGAGTCTTTTTTTTTTTTTAATAAATTTATTTTATTTATTTATTTTTGGCTGCACTGGGGCTTCGTTGCTGCGCACGGGCTTCCTCTAGTTGCGGTGAGCAAGGGCTACTCTTCGTTGCAGTGCGCGGGCTTCTCATTGTGGTGGCCTCTCTTGTTGCGGAGCATGGGCTGTAGGTGCATGGGCTTCAGTAGTTGTGGCATGCAGGCTCAGTAGTTGTGGCTTATGGGCTTAGTTGCTTCATGGCATGTGGGATCTTCCCAGACCAGGGCTCAACCCGTGTCCCCTGCATTGGCAGGCGGATGGATTGTTAACCACTGCGCCACTAGGGAAGCCCTCTCTTGAGTCTCTTTTATTTCTCTGCAGTCCACTTACTTCTGCCTTTCCTCCCCTCATGTTATTGAAGTTTTGCAAAAGCAGGTTAGTGGTCCTAAAGAATATTCCACATTCTGGATTTGTTTATTCACTTTTTCTTTTCAGTGTCATTAAACTAACTTCTAATTTATCTCCTATAAATGAAGTGAGCTGTGAATCTTGATTAGATTGAGGTTCCGCATTTTTATTTTGTTTCTTTGTTTTGCAAAAGCACTTTATAGGTAATGCTGTGTGTCATGTTGCATCACATTTCAGGACCACAGTGATTGCTTGTTCCATCTTTAGTGTTGCTAAGAGTAATCAGTGGATTCAAGTCCTGGCAATCCAACCCTCTCATTATGAAACATCTCATAACTTTTAATCTACTGTTTTCATTACTTCATGATCATTGCCTGAATCCATTATTTCATTAGGAGCTGCAAAACAAGATTTCCTATTTTGTCAATCCTTCTACATTTCTAGCTGGTATTCTTCAGCAAAGAAGAACTTTTTTTCATCAACTAGAGATATTTGATTGTCTTGAAATATATTGAACACAGGAAAGGCAGAATAATGTCCTTCATCTTAAATGGCCAGTTTTCAGAGTTATTGCCTTAGCTACTTCCAATGATGTCCAATGAGGCACTTTTTTGAACTCATAGAATTTTATATATTCAGTGTGTTTTCATCAGTCGTATTCATCAGATTGTTGGTGTTCAAATTGCTTTTCCTTTGAGCAAAGGGGGCTTCTGAGTTTGTCTCTTTCTTTTTTTTTTTTCTTTTTCTTTTTTTTTTTTTTTGCATTAACCTATTATTCTTGGAAACTTTCTTGCTTTCTGGTACAAGATATCTCAGCCTAATCCTATATATTTACAGCTCTAGACCTGGAATCAGCTAGTCTTCCAAGGAGCCCTGGGTGCCAGGTTACTCACTGCTAATGGGTTGTCATTGATTCCAGGCTTTTTCAGTGGACAGAGCTAGAAAATAAAAGACAAAATAATCAAGAGTCCACACTGATAGTTCCAATTCATATGTAACATTACAGTATTTGTATTTAAGTTCTTTGATTTTATCCTTATGTCTGTTTTCTTTTACACTCAATTTTTGGGTGCTAAAAGCAGTACTGTGATTTCTAACTTGGATTTTTCTATACATAAAATAGATTTAAAGATTCACTATAGTGACTAGTAGTTCACGATATAGTAAAGTAGTATATAGTATAGACTATAGTAGTTACAGTGATTCGCAATACCACTATAACTACTACTAATTGGACTGCGTAATAAAATTTAGTATATAAGTATTACTAATAACGTAAACATAGAAATTATCCCACAAGAATAGTACAGATTCTGTGTTGTAAAGTCACTTGAAATAGTTCTTATCTGTGTATTTATATTGTAGCTTGATATACAGTCAGACTCTCAGTCAAGTAGGAAGGAAGAATGAAGGCATTTTTGACATAAAATGACTCAGGAAATTTACTTTCCATATAGTCTATATTAAGAAATTTCTTGAAGATTTCCCTCAGTAGAAAAATAAGATAAGAAAGATTTAGGAACCATGAAATAGTGCATTAACTTTAGGAGCACAGAGTGGAGACTTCCCAAAGTGGCAGACAGCTGTGGTCCTAGAGAGCAACCAGTACAGACTGGAAAAGAATCCTCAAAGTTTTAGACAGGGAGATAGCTGTAACAACAATATATATTCCATGCACGATTCAATAGAATGCTTGAGATATTGGAATAATTTAAAGATGTAATACAGGTACTAGGTAGAAGAAATTGAGAGGGTACTTAAAAAAACTAAAAGCTTATGAGAAGGGAAATGTGATTACGGTAGTTTCATTGGTTCTGCAGTGAACCTCCCAAACTGATACTAATTTGATGTTGCTTAGTGATTTTTAACTTTTAGCATCAATGTGTGGAAAAAGCACAGAAGATTTAATTATGGTTATGTAGAAGAATATAAATATTAATATCATTGACTATGTAATAATACAGATAGCAGAATTTAGAAGGTAAAGGGATGGGGGAGATGGGCAAAGAAAGAGCAAGTGCATTAATAGCTTCCTCTTACAAAGAATGAAATCAAGAGATTCTAACCATGAAGCAGAGATTTTAGTGTATTATTTGAATACACAGAGGAAACTTATAAAAAGAACTGAAGCAGAAACTATTAAAATGTGTGCTTTGTGGGAGCAGCATTAAGACTGAGGAGTGTAGGGCTGGGATAGGTAACTTACATTTTTTGTAAACCATTGTGTAGTAATGGATTTATTTTATTTTATTTATTTTAAATTTATTTATTTATTTATTTATTTTTGGCTGTGTTGGGTTTTCCTTGATGTGCATGGGCTTTCTTTAGTTGCGGTGAGCAGGGGTTACTCTTTGTTACGGTGCCGGGGCTTCTCATTGCAGTGGCTTCTCTTGTTGCAGAGCATGGGCTCTGGGCACGCGAGCTTCAGCAGTTATGGCTTGTGGGCTCTAGAGCGCAGACTCAGTAGTTGTGGCGCACGGGCTTAGTTGCTCTGTGGCATGTAGGATCTTCCCGGACCAGGGATCAAACCCATGTCTCCTGCACTGGCAGGCGGATTCTTAACCACTGCACCACCAGGGAAGCCCAGTAATGGATTTATTTTAAAATGTAATGGAATGCTTTGATTCAAGTGTATAATATTAATATTTACAATAGTAGTGTTAGATCGCAGAATTACCACTTCAGGAAGTGTATTTCACAGTATGAAGCTGGGGATAGTCTCCCAGGATGCCAGTTAAAGTTTGAATTATTGAAAGTAGTGAAAGAATGATGGTCAGTATGGGGGCCAGAAAATAGAAATGCCACCAGTGAGTAATTAGTGTGCCTAGATAAATAGAGATAAAATGATATACATGGGGGCTTCCCTGGTGGCACAGTGGTTGAGAGTCTGCCTGCCGATGCGGGGGACGCGGGTTCGTGCCCCGGTCTGGGAAGATCCCACATGGCCACGGAGTGGCTGGGCCCGTGAGCCATGGCCGCTGAGCCTGCGCGTCTGGAGCCTGTGCTCCGCGACGGGAGAGGCCACAGCAGTGAGAGGCCCACGTACCACACACAAAAAAAAAGATATAAATGAAATACGAGCTATATTCAAAGAATGAAGGAAAATGTCTGTACCTGGTAGAACTCTGAATCAAAGGAAAGAAAGAAATGACTTGCTCTTTATGAGAAACAAATTTTATAAAAAGCAATCCTCAGACATATCTATGGATTGGAAAGTAGTTATGAAGTTAAAAAAAAGAGAGAGAGATTACCACAAACATCCAGTCAGGCTTCCTTTTTAAGTTGACTTAGAAAGACAAAAGACATTGTGCTGTCCTAGGACTTCCATTTCCTAACATTTCATTAATATATGATCACCTATATAGGGTTGGATAAACAAAAGTAGTGACCCAAGACTTTGATATAGAAACAAGTTATTGTTTCATATGAAAAGAACAAAAGAAATTCTCAGATTCTTAAGGATTCAGAGAGTCCCCCACCAGTGAAAACCACATTCTGAAACAAACCCTTAAAGGGAAGGCAGTGTGGTGCTGACATTAAAAGCAAGGGTTTGAAACCATATCTCCTGGTTCAAATGTTAATTCATTTCAGTTCTTGGTTGCATGAGGCTGATCTTGCGTTTCTAGAACTTCTGGATGTCATCCAGAAGCAAATAACATTCCTCTCTGCCAAACAATAACATCACACTAAGCCACAGCATATCTCCAAAACTTTCATATGAAATATTAAACACATGATTAGAAATAGCCAGAATAAAGTGTGAAAACACACACATAACACAAATTAAAAATACAGAGAAAAACGTAAGAGACGTGTAGGTCATGGTGAAAAGGTCTAACATACATGTAAGTAGAATCCCCAGAAAGAGGACAGAAAGAATGGGAAGACCAATATTTGAATAAAAAACAGCTGTTTATTTTCTTGTAAAAGACATGAGTCAAGAAGCATTACGAACCCCAAACACAATAAATATAAAGAAAAGAATACTTAAGCGGAGCACAGTAAAACTGCCAAAAGCCAAAGTAGAAGGAAAAATCGTAAGGAGGCCAGGAAAAAAGGACATAATATGTAGAAAGAAAGAAAGAAAAAAAGCCTATCAGCTCATATCTCTAAAGTAACATTGGAAGGCAGTTGATAAGATTGTATCGCAAAGTAGCTGATAGAAAATAGCTACCAGGCTAGAGGTCTATGCCCAGCAAATGTACCCTATAAAAATGATGGTGAAAAAAGACATATTTTCAGACATGTTAAAATTTTGAGAATTAACCACAAGCAAATTTGTAACAAAGAAACTTTACTCCAGGCAGAAGAAAAATTATCCGGGTGGAAACTTGGAGGTGCAAGAATGAATGCAAAGCAATAAGGGTAAATTTGGATAATTCTAAAAGAACATTAAATATATAAAATCATCATCATCTTTTGTGGAATTTAAAATGTAGTGAGAATTAAAATTCCACAAGCCACTACTATTATTGAAATAAAGCTGGTCCCCGGTTCCCAAAAGAGCCAGCCTATTTCTTTATATTTATGCCTGATGTATAGCCTGTCAGCACCTTCCCTTCTTGGTGACAACCGCACTTCAATTTTTGTCCCCCTAGAGCCTCACATCTGTTGAAACAATATTCTTCTCAGCATCTCAGCTGCATCTTCTAGGATCAGTAGGTGCTCCAGGGGGATAAGAGGTCTCAAATGCGGCAAATCTTCACTGCCTTGCTAGTGATCCCAATTCTTCATTTTATTTTTGAAAATTTGGTCCAGCTTTTCTAGGTGTTTTCTATAGACAGTTTGAGCTAAATTACATGGTCTACCATTACCAGAAATGGTATGTACATTTTAAAACTTAATAATTACCCTCTTCATTATTAGAATTTATCTTTCCAAATCACTAGAGTATGAAATAGATAGCTATAGAATACAAACTCCTAGAGATCTAAAACTACTGAAACAGCAAGGCCAACATAAGAATAAAAAACATAGAGCAGAATAATTGAGGTAGTAAAAAAAAAAGAGCATATCTGATAGAATAATCAGTATGAGTTGGAAAACTCACCTATAAGAAGAGAAAAGATGAGCAAATAGGATTTAAAAAAATAGATCCATCTAAATATTATTTATAGGAAGTACACATAGAGAAGCATAATTCAGGAAGTTTAAAAAATTAAGAAATATAAAGTATACACATGCAATTAAAAGCACGGAGGCTTTGATTTTTCTTTCTCAAAGTAAAATGTATGATTAAAAATAAAGTATTAGATCAATTAAAAGTCTACACGGAGACTTCCCTGGCGGTCCAGTGGTTAAGACCCTTCCAGTGCAGGGGGTGCAGGTTCAATCCCTGGTCAGGGAGCTAAGATCCCACATGCCTTGGGGCCAAAAAACCAAAACATAAAACAGAAGCAATATTTCAACAAATTCAATAAAGACTTTAAAATTGGTCCACATCAAAACAAAAAAGTCTACATGAATGATTTCTCTGCAATAAGCATATAACTGTTAAATCATATAACTATGTAAAATATTGAAGGAAAAATACATGACAGAGAAGAAAAAATGTAACACAATAAGTGGGAGATTTTAACATACTTTCCTCTGTTTTTAGAAAGAAATAAAAGATAACCTAACACAAAAAAGGATGTGGAACAGTGATTGTACCTCACTATACCAGCATCACTCAGGGAGCTCTAAACGTGCAGATACCTGGCGCCGCCTACACAGATTTGGTTCCAATTGGTTTAAGGTGTGATCCAGGCATTGTTGGTTTATAAAAGCTTCCCAGGAGATTGCAGTGTGTAGCCAGAGTTGAAAACTGATAACATAGAAGTAGAGAATCTGAATCTTATTCTAATAGTTAATATCACATATATATTAAATTCTATATCTTACAGAGATTACCTCGTTAAAAGAACACCCAGAAATTACTTATAAAACTTGCTCACAAAGTTACAAAGAATCCTCAGTAAAATCTGTAATGTAAAAATGTATAGTCTATATTCTCTATTAACAATGATAAAGTTACATTGGAAATAAAATTAAAAGTACATTTTAACAACTCTTGACTCGAAAAGTCCAAACTATTATTTAACGCAATATTTAGAAACTAGAATAGTGATAACTTGTAATTATTAATTGTATTAATATAATTTTAATTATTAAATATTATAATATGAGCATATATAGTATTTATGGCTAATGTATTCCTTAGAGAAAAAGTAATACTGCTGAATTATTTCATTGCTAAATGAGATAGAGCATGGAGAGGAAAGAACTAAAGCATCTGGCTTGTGATTCATTCACTCCTTCTAGTGCAGGGACATTCCCAGAGGGAGGAAAAAAGCAGATGATCTGGTTAATCTCTTGTCACCTAGACTTCTGGGTAAATGGACTAATAATATTCGCTAGGAGGAAAAACCTTATCTACAGAATTCCCTTAGAAGAGTATCACTAGCTAAAGGGTGAGAGTAAACAAAGTCAAAATCTATAGAAATGTGAGGCATGGCTCACTGGAAAATGGCATATAAGCTACACAACTCTTTGGGTATAAAACAGAGATTTTACCTAAATTAAATGTTCCTCCTGATATGTGACAAAACTTGTGAAGTCTATTTAGGAACCTCATCTATTATTCTGGACCAGAAAGTACATGTTTGACATGGGAAGAAAGTGTCTGAGAAAACACCCTTAACGTCCCAGACTGTATCTACTTTGAGCCCTTTGGAGCCCTTGTGTTACCAAACTCAGGTTCAGCTGCTCGCAGCTCGCAAGCCAGTACTTGAGAGACAAGTGTTGGTTGGAAAAGGAAAGGTTGCAACCTGGGGAGAAGATGGATTCGTGCCCCAGGACCAACTCCCAAGATTCTTCTTGGCCACGAAATTTTTTAAAGGGCAAAAGGGGAAATAATCTCAGTCATTAAGGTAGGGGGTCAGGTGCTTCATCATTTTCCATTGAATACAAACTTTCTGACTCCTCGTGATCTTTCTCTAGATGCTATCTTGTTCACATAGTTTACTTGCAGGATTACTGAAGGGAAGGCTGGGGAGAAGATCTAGTCTTCTGTTAACTACTTAGTCTTCATTCCTACTTCTTTAATTTGAGACAAGAATCAACAGGTTACATGAGGCATTGTGTGATCAAAAGATTGGAGAGGTGTGCTTGGGCTGAAATTTAGTGAATCTTGGGGGCACCTGGTGTGAAGGTTAAATTAAAATATAGCTTGGTGAAGTCTGTTTTCTGCTAGCTTTCAGGGGCTGCTTACAAATCCCCACTGTCAGACATCATTCCATTCCTGTGGGATTAGGGACCAAGGTACATCTTCTGCAGCCGCTTTAGGTTGAGAAAGGGCGTCGAGGTCTTTGAGTGGAAGATGCCATCATGGGTCTGTAGCATCTCTTTGCTGAGAACTTCAGTGGCCTGCTTTCATATACAGGGAGAACAAGGCACAATTATTTTGATGTCCCCAAAGATACAGATTATTATGAGCAATAGTGTTAATCCCATTGTCTTGAGGCCAGTTCTTAGAATTGTGTGTGCCATAGATTCAGCACTGCTCAAGACGGAGCAGCTTATGTCATGACTGGAGGCTGGTCATCACATAGCTTTTCTCCTCTTCTGGCAATTGTAGTGTCTATAAAACAACTCAGTACTGAGCAGATACTGTCATTTATGTCCTTTAGGGAAGAACTAAAAATTCTGTGACTCTATTGTCCCAATCATTAACTGCTTGAATCTGCTCTTTTGTGACTCGGGAGGCCTGGGAGACTTCAGCTTTTCTCAAAACAGGCAGGGGACTTGGAGGAGGGGCTTTTGTACCTGGGAGGGTCTTGCAGGGTCCTGCTCAGTTTCACTTGTAGCATTGAAATTATTAGTAAAGTTTGATCCAGAGCAAGAATTTTGATCTGTGGACATCAGATCTGACAATCCAGATTATTTGTATTATTTCTGAAAATAAATGAAGTAATGTTGTCTCCTAGATATTGAAAATAGAATAATATAATAAATTTAAGGAGGGCAGAGAAAGTAACTGATAAAAACAAGATAAAAAGATTAATAGGAAAATAGAAATTGGTGGTACTGATAAATCCAAGAGCTATTCATTGAGGAAAATAATCAAATTAATGAATGACCAACTGGTCTGTTTACTCCAGAGGATTGCTGTGGAGCTCTATTTTGTATAGCTCCTTTATCTCTGCCCCTCAGATTTTGGCTGCCTCAGCTTGCCCAAGCTTTGACCTCTCTCCCCTGAACTCAGCTAGTCTCTCATGCTCTGCTCGGGTTCTCCATCTCTGGTGTGATCTAGAAAGTCTCTCCAGTACAGTAAACTGGGGCTATCATAGGGCTCACCTCACTTGCCTCCTTTTCCTCCCAGCACTTAGTCCTGCTGTCCAGTGTCTGAAAACAGATGTTTGATTTGCTTTGTCTAGTTTATGATGGGAGGACAGGTCTGGTACCATCTGCTTATTCATTGCATGGAAAAGTATATAAAAGCAAGAAAAACGTAAAAAGAAAGGAAGGGAGCACGAGAAAAAGATAGTTTGCAAAAGGGAAAAAGCAGAAGAAAAAACCCTCAAATCCAAATTTATGAGTAAAATGATAAATTCTTATATTCCAGTACAAGTAGAGGAGTAATAAATGTCATCAAAAACAGAAAAAAGAATAAGGTTGTTTTAAAAATTCAACTCAAGGGGCTTCCCTGGTGGCGCAGTGGTTGGGAGTCCGCCTGCCGATGCGGAGGACGCGGGTTCGTGCCCCGGTCCGGGAGGATCCCACGTGCCGCGGAGTGGCTGGGCCCGTGAGCCAGGGCCGCCGAGCCTGCGCATCCGGAGCCTGTGCTCCGCGGCGGGAGGGGCCACAGCGGTGCGAGGCCTGCGTACCGCAAAAAAAAAAAAAAATTCAACTCAAAACACATTGAGAAAACTAATAAAAATAGGTGATCCACTACCTAGTTCCAGACACACACACACAACAGAAAAAAATTTAATTTAGAAAGAGGGGGGATATTACAGCTTATCTTTTAAATATATGAGAAATATTTTTACAATTTTATAATTTTACATTTAAAATGTGAATAAGTTAATTTCTATAAAAATACAAATTGCCAAAATTAACTCAAGAAGGGGTAGAAAAACAAAAATTATCATAACCTTGGAAGATATTGCAAATATTCTAAGAATAAAAAAACAGAAAAGCCTATGTTCTCATCTTTTTCATTTCCTCAGCATGATGGTCCCAGATAATTTTGCAGACTAGTTCATTAAACCTACCAAAGAACTCCAAATCTTAATCGCCTTAATAGTTAAAGAGAACAGAAAAAGAATGAAAACTCCCGAACTTATTTTTGCAAAACTAGTATTTATCTGATGCCAAATATATAATAATGGTTGATCGGTAAAGGAAAATGGCTATCTAAAATTCATGAAACAGAATAAATGTAAAAGTTACTTGGGAAATCTTACCCAAAACAAAAACGATACAGACAAGAACTCTTAAAAGTATAATTCTGTGATCATAAATACTGCATATAATGTCAGAATACACAGATGCATTAATGAATCAACATTGTTGATCTTGAAAGAGATCTAAAAGTCCTTGTAGGAAATAAATTAAATGATAAAACTGACATTATTTAACAGAAAAGAATGAATTATTCAGAAATCGTTTAAGAATAACTAGGTAACCACAAAAAATATGTAAAAATCTCATTCTACCTCATACTTTACAACAAGATTTTTAGTGGCTTAAAATTTTAAAACGGACTTATGGAAGCCTAGCAAAAATGGTGGAGAATATTTATGTAATTTTACAGAAAGAGCTGATTTCTATCTCTGACATCAAAGGAGAAACCGTAATATTTATTTTGATCGATAAATTTGACTATCTAGGGAAATATTTGTAGCTATAATACAACATTAACAGGAAACTGGCAACTTTTGCTGCTGGCCATAATGGAATAACAGGGATTACCCTACCATCTTAAACGAATTTGAAAAAAAATAGATAACATTTATGAAACAGTGCTTTTCAGACATTGCATATAGGCTGTACAGGAGAGTGATCTTTGAAAGAAGGGGAAAAATTGAGATGAGCCCTGCAATCGCCCAGTTTTTATTGCCTGCAGAGAGTTGCCAGGTTGCAAAGAAGGAAGGGGGAATCCAAACAGCGCCTGGTGGCCTCCCTGGGTTAAGAAAATAGTTGAGTATTCAGGGAGGACAAAGAGGTAGAATTCCCAGGGCAGAGGACTGCAGAAGAGAAAGCAGCACAGTGAAGGGCTCTGGAGGTAGGCAGAGATCCCCTTGTGTGTGTCCTGGCATCCTGACAACACGTCTGTGAGGAATTACCCAAAGCTGGGGAAGGAACTCCTATAGAGGAGTGCCGAAACAATTCCTAGTTTTCACAGGGCTGGGAATAGTTGATATTCACAACCACAGTGGAGAAACCTGCTAATATTCAGGGTATCAGGTTGAGTCCTCAGCAGTGGGGACAAATTAGCTCTAGACTCAATGCTCCTCTGTTCTGCTGATCGGTGATTAGAAGCAAACCTAAAAAGGGTTAAACTTTTCCAAGTAACTTCACGTGGTGTACCAGAATAAAGCTCAATATTTAGAAGGGTTTTTTTTAAGTTAAATAATAAAAAAATACTTAGTTGCATATTAACTAACTTTTATATACTGCTTTCCAGTTCATGAAATGATTCTCATAAACATTCTCTCACCTTAGACGTGGGTTCCTTGTATTACAAATGCAAATATATGAGTGAAATAGGATCGAGGTGATCTAAACACTTGACAGTCCTCACACATATGAGACATACCTTGGTACTTCTGTTTGTAAAACTCAGTTTAGAGGTGGCTTTCTTGGAGGTGGACTGAGAAATATTTACAGAAACTATGTTGCAAAAGGACTTCCTTTGTGACTGAATAAAGCGCAGGATGCATTTATTTATTTTTTTTTTTTTTTATTTTTTTTTTTTTTTTTGCGGTATATGGGCCTCTCACTGTTGTGGCCTCTCCCGTTGCGGAGCACAGGCTCCGGACGCGCAGGCTCAGTGGCCATGGCTCACGGGCCCAGCCGCTCCGCGGCATGTGGGATCTTCCCGGATCGGGATACGAACCCGTGTCCCCTGCATCGGCAGGCGGACTCCCAACCACTGCGCCACCAGGGAAGCCCCAGGATGCATTTATGACCTAGACTTGTCTCAAATCTCATCCCAAAGATCAAGCTTTCTTCAGTCAGGGTACTAATTATTCAAGGAAGTAGTGAAAACTGTTAGGTAGTTTAATTTGGTGACAGGTCTCTTTGTGTTGCAAGATGCTTTAACACACGAACAGCTGACTGTTTTCTTATTTGCCAACTGTGCTAGTGCCAAGGTCAACTGGCTAATATAGTTGGAAGTGGGGGAAGAGGGGAACATCCAAAGCCTTAGGAAGTTGCTTTTGGGGAAGATAGTTTTGATACGTGTGCAGTTGTTCGCTGATCAGAAAGAAAAATGGCAGGTGTTGCATAACTGCTTAAGGCTTTTAGTGTTTATTTAAGGCACATTTAATGGTCTCATCAATTTAAGCAGTGAAATAAAATACATGCATTATTAAAAAAACATTTACAAAAGCATTCACGTGTGCAGGGATTCTACATGCAAGGTGTACAATAGCCAAGCTGGAATACAAAAGGGCACACTCCTATAAATGACCAATGAATCTTTTCAAAAGTTAACTTCTTCCTCGTATTTCAGTAGTTTTCATGTTATCAGATTGCCTTTTCATACGTAATATTGTGTGTTGTTAAATGTTCTGTTCGATATTAATCACTGGCAGTTTTTTTCCTTGATAGATAGTCAATATTATTACTTCATTTAATGAAACATAAACACTGCCCTGTTGCTTAGCAGAGGCTTACATCACTGAGTCTTTCAGCCACTCTTCAAAAGGGCACATGATCAGTTTTTTAAAAAGAAATGTTATATAGAACACAACTACAAGTGGATAAGAAATAAATGTGCTCTAGTCTTCTTGAATACCATGTTTATTAGTGAAGAAAGATATACATTATTATTCTTCATGCCTTAATTATCAGTTTCTTCTTTCTAGGACTAATCCTTAATATCAAACTTATGACAAAGATAATTTTGAAAGACGTGGTAAACTTCTTGATTTTTGTCTTTAAATAAAGATGGAGTCAAAACTCATCCTGTATTCCTGGCAGTTTTGCTTACCACTATCTTCCTGTGTATTCCTCTCTGTTCAGGTTTACTGCCTGTCACTAATGAAGTTGTGAGCATAAAAAGGACTTAAGGCTTTTGTCTTATTATCTGAAAATAAACGGTGATTTTCGTCTTTCTCCTCAAGAAACATGCCTGCCACAAGATAAGGGTGTTATAGAGAGAGAATGACAATCGTTAATTGCTTCTCATTTCTCCTTTGTAACGGGTACAACAGAAAGAGATATTAGGAAACAAAGTAAAAATAAAGCCCTCTGATGCAGAATGAGATCAGGTTTAATTGACTAGGGTGTCTTCCTCTTGGTTTCTGTAAAAGTATTTTCCCTTCCAAAGCTTCTCAAGAAATGCATCCCCAAAATGATCTATCTGTGCTTCTAATATGTCAGACTCAGAATATGTTTTTTTGCAGTGAGAGATACTGGGGAAATTGAAAGTTAGAATTAAAAGGAAGCTAGGAGGGAAATTAATATTTTTGCTTAGAGTCATTCATAAAATCTTTGATTCTTAGCAGAGTGATGAAAAACTAAACAGTTTTATTTCAGGGAATAGGAATTCAGTATCAATCTTTGTTTAATGCCTTAGAAACAAGAGAGAGGGCAAAACGATCCATCACACCCGATCCACAATAAAACCTTTGGAAGTAATAGGAAGAGCTTTTGCTTGCCAGTCCTCTGAATGGAAGCTGGAAAATAGAGACTTGAATTGACCACTAAATAAATAAGACTAATTGTTGGACATCAACTTTTTAAACAACCAAATGCCGTTCAAACCAAGTCTCTGGAAAATTACTTCAGAATTAAAATCTGCCTATTGGACCAAACGGGAAACCCGTTAGCAGAAAACCCAGACCGTACGAAAATGGCACAATTCTAACACTACTACAACGAAAGTAACAAAAAGTTCCACAGAAGGAAGCTTTATTAAGTCCCTACGTGTCATTCAGTTCACTGCTTGTCATGCAGTGTGCATTACACTGTCAAAACATTGTTCTTTGAATGTAAAACATCTTCTATTGAGGGGAGTTTGGCAATATTTATAATTTATGCCTTTACTTTTTGACATAGCCATCCTATGTCTAAGTATCTACACCAGTTTACAATGGGAAACGTATGAAAAGACTTGTGTTCAAGTGTTTTATTCTGGCACTATACATAATAGTGGAAGATTGGAAATGACTCAAATGTGCAAGAAATAGACAATGACTGAACAAATTATTATACCTCAGCGCATTGAAATACTATGCAACATCATATAAGAATGAAGATTTCTATGTGTAAATGTGGAGTGGTCTTCATTAAATATTGTTAATTAAGAAAAGCAAGGCAGGGACTTCCCTGGTGGCACAGTGGTTTGGAACCCGCCTGCCAATGCAGGGGACACGGGTTCGAGCCCTGGTCTGGGAAGATCCCACAAGCCACAGAGCAGCTAAGCCTGGACGCCACAACTGCTGAGCCTGCGCTCTAGAGCCCACGAGCCACAACTGCTGAGCCTGCGTGCCACAGCTACTGAAGCCCACAGGCCTAGAGCCTGTGCTCTGCAACAAGAGAAGCCACGGCAATGAGAAGCCCGCACACTGCAATGAAGAGCAGTCTTGCTCGCCACAACTAGAGAAAGCCCGCACGCAGCAACGAAGACCCAACGCAGCCAAAAATATAAATAAATAAATAAATTTATTTTTAAAAAAAAAAGAAAAACAAGGCATAGAATAGTATATGAAATATACTCCCTTTGGTGAAAGAAGGAAGTTATATACAGATACATATATAAGCATAGTTTTATAAAAAGAAACACTAAAAGTATAAACCAAAAATTAATAAAAATGGTTACTTATAAAGAGTAGGAAGAAATAGGGTAGAGGGACATATAAAGAAGTAAGGTTTTTTTTTTAAAAACTTGTTATATGGTTTTGCATTCCTAAGTGTTTTAAACACAAAATAAAAAACAGGAAGCAATACCTAAAAATTAAAAACAAACCAAAAGAAAAAAGAACTTAATTGTAGTAAAGCACACAGAGATACGACTTTTTAAAAGCAAATTATAGAATACATTATTTTCTCTATATGGAGTTAGGGGAAAATACTCTAAGGGCAAATAGAACTACAAAGAAATCTTGGATTTTAACAGTAGTCTAATTGAGAATGATCACATTAATATTATTATTTTGAAACTACTTTATGTTATAGATTAATGAAAATAAGTAATTTTGCTGTTAAGTAACAAATTCAGCTTGAGAAAAAAGACACAGTTGTAAAATCAAAATGTTGAATGAAAGTACTGCAATATTAAATTTGAATTGGAAATGTAAGTATGAACTCTTTGAGTTTTTTTCTCATCAAAAAAGTAATGACTGCTCAACAGCAGTGAGTACATCTAGTGCCCAGATTGTGGTCTTTAAATACCATAAGAAATCAGAGCTCCTTTGGGTAATGAATGATTCCATATCTGGGGTGAAAAATATACGAGATGACCTTGGAATATCTAGTTGTAACAGAAAGCAAGAAAACTGTCAAAGATAAGTGGATTATGTCAAAGGGATACAGAAGTGAACCTAAAGGAAATCTCTTGGCCAAATTTGAGACAATTTGCACATGAAAAAGAATAATGAATGCGATTGATTGTAAAAGATTGAGTATATAAAAATCCATGCATTCATAATGTTACAAAAGGGGATGGAGAAGACAAAATAGAAAACACAACGACCAAGGATACAATTGGAAGCAACTAGAAGATCAGCCCCTTAATTAGAAAATTGACAAGGAAAGGTTTAAATATTTTAAATATTCATTTATGCTGTCTTTCCTTTATAAATTGTATTTCTCAGTAACCAAATAGCCTTAGCTAAAGAGGGACTTCATATATATGCGTATACAAAGAATAATAAGGCTTTGTGTGGAAAGAATAATAGAACTAGAAAATACCATTCTTCAACCTCTCATGAAATAATTAGATTCAGGCAGTCATTATCAGTGGATGAAAAGATATGATGAAAAATTGTTAGTGAACTTCATAATGGTGGGCTCAGTCTAGCATATAAATCTAGATCCATCGAAATCTTCTAATCAATCTTAACATTACTGAAAGTGGAACAAACAGATACTGCTTTTCTCTTTATATGAGACAACGTGAAGTACATAGCACCATTTTTGAAGATTTCTTGGATCCCCCCCAAAAAAGTAAACTTGAACCTAATCAAGACTATCATTTATTTCTATTTGTAGGAAATACAAAGAATAGGGAAACAAACCGCAGCAAAAGGAAGTTAACTGACAAATCTAAATCACAGACACTCAGGAAGAGAATTGATTCCTCTTCTGTGAAAAGTTAATAACATGAAGGGGAAAAAAAGGAGGGAGGCATCAACTTTTGATTAAAAAGTCTTGAGAGGCATGACACTCAAAAGTAAATTGTGAACATTGTTTTCATCCCAATTGGAACAAACCAATTATAAAAGATACTGCTTTTTAACAAAAAATATATTGTATAAGTATGGGCATGAATTGCATATTGATATCAGGAAATTACTTTTTTTTATGTTTGACAACAGCATTGTGGTTATGTAAGAAAATAGCCTCATAGATGCCTATTGAAGAATGTATGGGTAAAATGTATGAAGTCTGAAATGTACTTTAAAATACTTTAGCAAAGAACAAAAGAAGAAAAAGACAAATAAAGCACATATGGAAACATCTTGACAACTGTTGAATCTGAGTTACAGTGTATGTAGGGGTTAGTTATACTATTCTATTATTGTGTATGTTTAAAAACTTTCATAGTAATTTTTTTAAGTTGTATAACTTTAGTACTTCCTGACCACACATATAATTTGTAATTAAGCTCCCTGACTTGAAAAGCAAGCATGTGGTTATAGATATGTTTATAAGTGAATGGGTAGATATTGTACTTCATTTTTTGTCATTAGTTTTGAAATTTTTGCATGTCGAGTCATCCTTTACGCACATGTAAGAAACCATCAGATTTTAATGAAAATCCATCGTACTACAAATACCTAACCTTTTTTACACATTTTATATAAATTTATCTTTGCTTAAAATAGGTTTTCTTAAGTTTGTTCCAACTCCACTGATAATTAATAGGATATTTGCTCAATTTTGTAACTGTGAGCACCTCAAGGTAAGAACTGTGCATTTCTCTACTCACATAAAAGGTTTAGGACATAAAAGAAGAGTTGTAATAGCACTGAAAATAATTGTTAAATATCAGAAGGCTATGTTCCAGAAGTTAGTTTTCTAACCAATTAAAACCGAGATCCAAAAATACTAATTGATGTGGTTAACACTGTCAATTTCTTTAAGATATCAGTGTGAGATTTTTTTTTTTTTTTTTTTTTTTTTTTTTTGCGGTACGCGGGTCTCTCACCGCTGCGGCCTCTCTGGCTGTGGAGCACAGGCTCCGGATGCGCAGGCCCATCGGCCATGGCTCACGGGCCCAGCCGCCCCGCGGCATGTGGGATCCTCCCGGACCGGGGCACGAACCCGTGTACCCCGCATCAGCAGGTGGACTCTCAACCACTGTGCCACCAGGGAAGCTCACAGTGTGAGATTTTAACAAGGAGATATTTAGTAAAGAGGTAGAAAGTCATGAAGCAAGAGATTAAGTGTTTTTTACATTATGGAGAAACATTTTTAAGCAAGGATCTCATAAGATGTTTATTTTTTTCATTTCATTTGTAATTCTGTGTCCATTTCTTATTGTTGATTGTAACATTTGAAATACTGAGCATGTATTTCTTAAATTCTAGATCAATTCAAAGAAGGCATTCAAAAAATGGATTTCCTGTCTTATGTCTCAAACTAACTATAAAATCAGAGTGATGACTAATATTTTCTACTTAAGTCACATATTCTCAGCATTCAATCGTGAAGGGAGTGTAGTACTTGAATATGCATTTCTTTGAATTAAAGAATTTAGCAGGTCCATTTAGCAGCATTGCTACAGAGAAAAGCATAACTATAAATGGTAAAAAACTCATTGGGTTGACATCAGCTACTGAAAACATCAACAAAAAGTAAAAGCTAAAGTTGGTGGCTTACAGGAATTCAGTTGGGGAAGGGGATGGAGAAGCAAACATAATAAAGTTAAGACATTGAGGATCAAATAACTTTTGTGGTTTTTTAATTTTATCTTTGGTTTGGTGTATAGGTGTGCTTTTAAAATTTTATGCAGTGTTTTAAGGAATGGTTTTAGTGCTTTAATATGGAAAGCCTGTGGCCTAAGATGAGACATATATTAATGATAAAATAGTGGGTTAATTTCAAATGAACCTCATCTTAGTGTGAGATAATATGTTTTGCTGCATGCAGAGGCAATCACAGTTTTAATAGATTTGGTGTTGGACATCAGTCTTGCTAAATCAGTCATTGTAAATTATCTCGCAAACATACCTGCAATTCAATGGCACAGCCTCAAGTGAAAAACTAACAAAGTTCACCCAACAAAAGTGACACACAGATTTATTTTATTGTTGCCCACGAAGGATTCTCAGAGAATATTCAAAGTTCAGATATGATGATCGATACTCGTTACACTAAGCCTCCTGCGCCTCACACAGCACATAAAGGAATCAATAAAGACTTGCTAGTGTACAGTTTTTTATAAAACCTGTTGGTCTTGGTCCCACTTATTGTATTATGGTGTCTTCATTTTAACATTCATAGTTCTCTTCAATTTAAGTTTTTGCAATATTATTGCATCCTCATAGGCAGAGTAATTTTTATACCCATATGAAAATGACAAAGTGTGTTATATTTCTGTTAGATTTCCATTCTAATGGATCTTTTAAATTTTTTATTTTTATATAGCTTTTAAAGGTTACTTTCCATTTACAGTTATTACAAAATATTGACTCTATTCTCCTTGCTGTACAATACATCCTTGAGCCTATCTTACACCCAATATTTTGTACCTCCCCCTCCCCCAAGCCTCTGTTGCCCCTCTGCACCCTCACAACTGGTAACGACTAGTTTGTTCTCTGTATCTGTGAGTCTGATTCTTCTATGTTATATTCACTAGTTTGTTGAATTTTTTAGATTCCGCATATAAGTGATATCATACAGTACTTATCTTTTTATGACTTGAAATTTCACTTAGCTTAATGCCAAGTCCGTCCATATTGCTGCAAATGGCAAAAAAGTCATCCTTTTTTGTGGCTGAGTAGTATTCCATTGTATATATATACAACAGCTTCTTCATCCATTCATGTGTTGATGGACACTTAGGTTGTTTCCATGTCTTGGCAATTGTAAACAGTGCTGCAGTGAACATTGGGGTGCATGTATCTTTTCAAATTAGTGTTTTTGTTTTTTGGATATATACCCAGGAGTGAAGTTGCTGGGTCATATGATAGTTCTATTTTTAGTTTTTTGAGGAACCTTCATACTGTTTTCCATAGTGGCTGCACCAACTTAAATTCTCACCAACAGTGTATAGGGTTCACTTTTCTCCCCATTGTTGCTAACATTTTGTTACATGTAGACTTTTTGATGATAGCCATTCTGACTGGTGTGAGGTGATATCTCATTGTGGTTTTGATTTGAATTTCCCTGATAATTAGCGATGTTGAGCATCTTTTCATGTGCCTGTTGGCCATCTGCATTTCCTCCTTGGAAAAATGTCTATTCGGGTCTTTTGCCCCTTTATAATTGGGTTGTTTGTTTTTTTGATGTTAAGTTTTATGAGCTGTTTATATACGTTGGATATTAGTCCTTTATCAGTCATATCATTTGCAAATATTTTCTCCCATTCAGTAGGTTGTCTTTTTGTTTTGTCAGTAGTTTCCTTTGCTGTGCAAAAGCTTTTACGTTTGATTAGGTTCCAATTGTTTATTTTTGCTCTTGTTTCATTCAGGAGATGGATCCAAAAAATATTCCTTTGATTTATGTCAAAGAGTGTTCTGCCTGTGTTTTCCTTTAGGAGTTTTATAGCATCCAGTCGTACATTTAGGTGTTTAATCCATTTTGAGCATATTTATGTATATGGTATTAGAGAATGTTCTAATTTCATTCTTTTACATGTAGCTGTCCAGTTTTTCCAGCAACACTTACTGAATAGACTATCTTTTCTCCATTGTATATCCTTGCCTCCTTTATCATAGATTAATTGAGTATAAGTGCGTGGGTTTATTTCTGGCATTTCTAGCCTGTTCCATTGATTTATGTGTCTGTTTTTGTGCCAGTACCATACTGTTTTGATGACTGTAGCTTTGTAGAATAGTGTCAAGTCAGGAAGCCTGATTCCTTCAGCTCTGTTATTCTTTCTCAAGATTTTCTTTTTTGGCTATTCGGGGTCTTTTGTGTTTTCATACAAATTATAAAATTATTTGTTCTAGTTCTGTGAAAAATGCCATTGGTATTTTGATAGGGATTTCATTGACTCTTTAGATTGCCTTGGGTAGTATGGTCATTTTAACAATATTGATTCTTCCAATCCAAGTACATGGTATATATTTCCATCTGTTTGTGTTGTCTTCAATTTCTTTTATCAGTGTCTTATATTTTTCCAGTAAGGAATATTTTAATGGTGGATAAAGAGTTCAAGGATATCCATGGTACCCTGAAATGATATATGTACAGCTCTTTGATTTCTAGAGAATTCAACCTATAAGCTTACTCAAAAGGAGGAAAGCAGCTTCTTCTGAAAATGGAAAGATTCCCTTTCTGTCTCTCCATTCCAGGATTCTTTTCGCTAAATTCTGAAGCGTCTCAATGGCGTCATTGTTATTTTGCAACAAGATTCCTAAAACAAGTCATCTCTATTGTACATAATCTTGTTACATAAATAGAAATTTCTAATTAAAGTTTTCCAATTAACAAGGTGGGATGAATCCTTTCACAATTTATAGGTATATCAAATCATCACAATGTACACTTTAAATTTCTTACAATTTTATTCATAAATTATACCTCAAAGCTGAAGGGAAAATGATATTTGATTTTCAAAAATACATAAAAATAAAGTTTTCTATCTTCTTCCTATATACAGATAAATATATATCAAATATACATATTTCTCTTGATGGATAGATAGATAGTGATCCTATTAGTCTAGCGAATGTTGGCTTTCAATCCCTCATCTCTAGTACTTTTAGTAAAACAAAATTAGGCTGATTTCAACAGAAGATATCTTTCAGATACTAGAATGAGTAAGATTTGAATCCTACTACTACTACTACTGTGAGTTGTTTCACTTACTTTTGGCTTGAAAGAGAAGACCTGGTAAAAGAATGTACATTCACAGATAGAGTGAGTCTAGATACGTACATATATTGTTAGACTTGAAATTTCTTTTTTCCTAATGTGTAAATCTCATAAAGGAAATAGTAAATAGGACCCTCCTTTGATATGCTTAATAATATAAATGCTGAAAAATAATTATAATAATACTGTAATGAAAGACACCTTCATTGATCAACATGCTGACATACTCTGGCTAAATATTAGGCACCGTTCATGTGGTTTCCGTTTGGAGCCGGTGCCTCTATAAGTCATTAACAGTGTTCTCTGGCTGAGATCACGCTCCTCTGACATTTCAAATGGTCATCTAAAGTGGCTTCGTGATGGGATGGCCCGATGACTTGAGGTATGAAAACCTCTTTCAGCCTGTTACAAGCTAATCTTAGCTAATGGGCTTTCATGTTACTCTCCTCCTCTGAGCTACACCCTCCTCCCACCTCCCCACCCACCTCCAGCCCGGAATTCAAGTCACCAAACGCAAATATTTAAAAGCATATGGGCTGACTTGAAACTACCTGCATTTTAATTTTGTATAAAACTCATCTGGACAACCTAACCACCCAACTTGGCTCCAGGCAATATTGTAATAATGCACAACATAGCTAAAAAGGAATTCCACTTTTTTCTAACTGGCCTTCATAGGAAAATGAAGTAAGGCTTTCAGCCTACTAAATTATTCAGTGGTAGTATGCATTCTCTAAATTTATTACACTTGGCTGATCTATAGTTTTAAACATAAAATAAATGTTAGAGTCTGAACTAAAAATGCGATTAATAGAACTGTCTTTATCAACTGTGGCTATAAAGAAAAGGCCATTTTCATAATTCACTGACAGTGACTGTATATCATCAAATTAATTTTGATAAAAAGTTTAACAAATAAAGTACGAGAAACAGATCTAACTAAAATAGCATTCAGTACTGTAACTTCAGGACCACGTGAGGCCAAGTAATCACATGTTTTTGGTTAATTGCTTCACACATATTCCTGTTCTTAACACTTCTGCAGTAAATTAGACAAGACTACTAAATGTGTTATGTAACGTATGTCAAAGATCACATATTACTCCACTTGGTTTTTGCACTATTATAGCTTATAGAAAAAAGATAAGCAAAAGTAATACATGTAAAATCAGATGCAAAAAAAGCAATTTTTTAATTTGGCCATTGCTCTCACCCATTATTGAAATTATTATTTCAACAATTAAATTATTTTCTATCATATAATCCATCAGTTTCTTAGTCTTCTCCATACTTTCTATCACTGCATATTCTGACACAGTTGTCTTCTTCCCTCGTGAGGCTTTTAGTAGGCTTACTTAACAGTAGTGAGGCTTACGCAACTTTAAAGACGATTTATTGAGCATTTAGTATGTATGAGGTATCGTGCTAATAGCTTTACCTGAATCACCTTTTGTAAAATCTTCACAACATTCCTATATAATTATGATAATTAACCCCCTTCTGCACGTGGAGAAACAGACCCAGAGCAATTAAGTAACTTGACCAATGTCCTAGGGCTAGGAATTCATATATAGGCACCTGGCTCCAGTACCACACATCTAGCATTTTGAAACATGAGTCAGGTGTTATTCCCCTGCGCAGAACCATTTATCAGTTTCCCATCACACTTAGAAGAAAATCCAGGCCCTTCAGAACACTCTATGACATAAATCACAGCAAGATCCTTTTTGACCCACCTCCTAGAGAAATGGAAATAAAAACAAAAATAAACAAATGGGACCTAATGAAACTTCAAAGCTTTTGCACAGCAAAGGAAACCATAAAGAAGACCAAAAGACAACTCTCAGAATGGGAGAAAATATTTGCAAATGAAGCAACTGACAAAGGATTAATCTCCAAAATTTACAAGCAGCTCATGCAGCTCAATAACAAAAAAACAACCCAATCCAAAAATGGGCAGAACACCTAAATAGACATTTCTCCAAAGAAGATATACAGATTGCCAACAAACACATGAAAGAATGCTCAACATCATTAATCATTAGAGAAATGCAAATCAAAACTACAATGAGATATCATCTCACACTGGTCAGAATGGCCATCATCAAAAAATCTAGAAACAATAAATGCTGGAGAGGGTGTGGAGAAAAGGGAACCCTCTTGCACTGTTGGTGGGAATGTAAATTGATACAGCCACTGTGGAGAACAGTATGGAGGCTCCTTAAAAAACTACAAATAGAACTACCATATCACCCAGCAATCCCACTACTGGGCATATACCCTGAGAAAACCATAATTCAAAAAGAGACATGTACCAAAATGTTCACTGCAGCTCTATTTACAATAGCCAGGACATGGAAGCAAACTAAGTGTCCATCATCGGATGAATGGCACATATATATATATATACAATGGAATATTACTCAGCCATAAAAAGAAACGAAATTGAGTTATTTGTAGTGAGGTGGATGGACCTAGAGTCTGTCATACAGAGTGAAGTAAGTCAGAAAGAGAAAGACAAATACCGTATGCTAACACATATATATGGAATCTAAGAAAAAAAAATGTCATGAAGAACCTAGGGATAAGACAGGAATAAAGACACAGACCTACTAGAGAATGGACTTGAGGATATGGGGAGGGGGAAGGGTAAGCTGTGACAAAGCGAGAGAGAGGCATGGACATATATACACTACCAAACATAAAATAGATAGCTAGTGGGAAGCAGCCACGTAGCGCAGGGAGATCAGCTCGGCACTTTGTGACCACCTAGAGGGGTAGGATAGGGAGGGTGGGAGGGAGGGAGACGCAAGAGGGAAGAGGTATGGGAACATATGTATATGTATAACTGATTCACTTTGTTATAAAGCAGAAACTAACACACCATTGTAAAGCAATTATACTCAAATAAAGATGTTAAAAAAAAAAAAAAATCCAGGCCCCTGCCACATCTTACAAGTTGTTTCATGATCTCAGCCACTGTTTCTCTCTGTTTGCACCTCCTCCAATCGCACACTCATTTACTCTTCTTCAGCTACAATGACTTCCTTGATTCTTCCACCATGTGAAACGCACTCTGACCTCAGGGCCTTTGCACTGCTGTTACTTCTGCTTGAGTCAATTTGCCCTCATATTTGCTTGACTTATTTCCTTATCTCATTCAAGTCTCTGCTCAAATAACATACAAAGAGAAATTCCCTCAGTATCCCCTCTAAAATGGTACTTCACTCATACTTTTTAGCTTTATTTTTCTTTTTTGGACTAACTATCTGCCATTATGTTACATATTTGTGTGTGTATTTTTTTCTTCCTCACAACAGTGGAAGCTGCAAGAGGGCAAATACTCTGTTCTGTTCACTGCTGTATCCCTAATGCCTGTGTTGTATATGGCACGTGGTGGGTTGTCAGCTAACAGTTGTGGAAGGAAGGAAGGAAGAAAAAGAGGAAGGGAGGGAGGAAGAGGAGAAGGGAGGGAGGGAAGGAAAGAAGTTAGAAATCACAAGCAGGATACAAGTTCTAAAGCCTGACCCTCTGTTCCCAACTCAAAGCATTGAATCAGATTTCTAACAAACACAGACACACACACATCAAAAAAAAAAAAAAGCATGACTTGTTAGATATTATTATGAATACATATATAATACCACATTTGGGTTAAAGTGAAAAATGTGAGATTTATAGTTATTTAATTTCATAACCCTAAGCATTCCTGGGAATTGTTCATTTTATTCTGTTTTGATTGAAATTCTACTCCAAGATTGTGTATATACTATGCTAGACATTTACTTGGAAGCCATGATATTTAATCACTATCCAGATGTTTTCAAAGAAACACCCCAGATGGTAGACATTGTGTCTGAAATAACCAGTTTGGGAAATTTTCAGAATCTTTATTAAGCTTAAACTTCTATCCAATGCATAAAGCCAGATGAGAGTGAATAATGCTCTGTTTTTGTTTTTCTACCTGCTCTTGCTGCTTTTCTTCTTTCTGTTGCCACCATCCTAAATCAGCTTTCTCAAGTTTCATTGGTAAGATTGTAATACGTGTTCTCTCACAGCTGCTTACACTATCACTCCTAATCAACTCTGGCTCCAAATGGAAGATACACTGTCTTTGTTTATAAACCCTCCTGCTCTCCATTGCTTACAAGATAAATTCAAAATTATTTAAACTAGCTTTAAGGGCTCTCAATAATCTAGGAATACCATACTATTGAACGTTATCTTTCAGAATTCCCCCCATAAAAGAAGCAACTATATTCATTGCTCCATATAATCTGAATGGGAAATAAACCCTTAGCTTAGATCAAGGTATGTTGTTGTAACAAATCCCCCCACTCCTCCAAATCCCAAAAAGGTTTATTTTTCTTTCAGGTCATATGTCCGTCATGGGTCAGCATGGCTGTACTCTGCCATACTGTCACCTTGAGACCCAGGCTTCTAGAAGTGTCTTAAATATTTCAGAGTGGAAATGTGCAGGTCACAGGGTCAAGCCTGCCATCAATCAGAAGGATCCACCACCCCAGAGAGAGGCAGGGAATTTGAACAATAATACAGTCTAGCACAAGAAAAATTCATTCTTTTTTAAAGGAATATATCAAATTACTAAAACAGTTACTCAAGAAAATAACAAATTCTCAGGCGTCTTGTTCCTGAGGTCCAGTCCTTTTAAGGCAAGGAACAAATTCTCACCTTTCTTGCTGAGTTCCTTAGTTCTCTGACTTTTCTTCCTACTCCTGCCATGTAGCACCTAGCACCATGTTTCCACATAACACACAATCCAAACACATTTCCAAACTGGAATGATTTTACATACCAGCTCATTGTAAGATACTGTGTTTGAAAAGTGCGTTCTTGGTATTTTTTTCCTTTCTCTTTTCCTTCCTTATTAATTTTCTCCCAAAGGAAAATAACTTCTAGAAATCAATAAGAAAAGGATACACTTTATAAATGAAAACAACTATGACCAATGAGTTCACTTAAAATAAATTTTTTTTTTTTTTTTTTTTTTTTTTTTTGCGTTACATGGGCCTCTCACTGTTGTGGCCTCTCCCGTCGCGGAGCACAGGCTCCAGACGCACAGGCTCAGCAGCCATGGCTCACGGGCCCAGCCGCTCCGCGGCACGTGGGATCTTCCCAGACTGGGGCACGAACCCGTGTCCCCTGCATCGGCAGGCAGACTCTCAACCCCTGTGCCACCAGGGAAGCCCTAAAATAAATTTTAAACGTCCAGTAAACTTATAACAATATGCTCAACTGTGATTGTTATTAAACACATTCAAAACAAGTTGGGATAGTTTTCTACCTTTAAAATCATCAAAAATTTTATAAACCCAGTGTTGGTGTTAGGCAGAATATTGGTAAGTGTGACTAACCCTTTTTCCATTTTCTTTTATCATTTTCTCAATTTCATTAATGTCCCTTTGTTCCTGAAGTAAGTCAAAGAGTAGTTATACAATGCAGATTTTATTTAAGCCCTACAGTATGCTGACAGTGAATACACAGAGCTTATTGCTTTGCCAAATAAAAACAGTGGTTAAAAGAAACATACTGCATTACGATTGGTAGGAGTACAGCCAAGCCCACCCCCTGGGTAAATGTGACCACCACCTGAAATCCAGAGATTTCTGATGAATAAAGATAATTATGCATAATACTGCACACCTTGCCTGGTTTGGAGCATATGGCAGTGGTTCTGCATTGCCAGGAAAATAATGTTTCTGTCTGCAGTGTTTCACTCAGAAGCTTTACCTACATGCAACTCACAAAAACATAAGAGCTTTGCTGCATTACGCTGACTGTATTCACTGCAAAGGCTGATATGCTAAACAAAATCATCAGGAGTTGCATAGAATTAAATTTTAACCTGATGCTGTAACTGCAAAAGCAGTTCAGGTATTGTACATACAGTATTTCGAAAGACCATGCTTTTGTGCACTCATAAATATGAAATGCTAACAGCCAGCATGATTCAACTGGTTGAGTTTCTTGCATGAAATTGAGATTTTTTTCAAAAGTGTATTTTTTCTGACTATTATTAGTCATAAATTTTATTTCTGAGTATAGGTTTCTCTCTGCCATTAGGAAGTATTTACCTTGGGGAGGCAAATTAACTCTTTCATTTATCCTATTCAAAACAATAAAGTAAAATAAACATTCACTCCGTCCCCTTGTCTGCTTGCACTTAATCTTGCTCCCACTTAATCTCGCTCTCAATATAACTCCTCTAAGAATCTAGTATCTTCAAATGTCTCAATCCTCTACCATCCCCAGTTAGCAAAATTTCACTCTGGCAGTGCTCCCCTAACTTTCCAAATCACTTCTGCCTTATCAAAACATTATTATTCTCTCTCTCAGCTTGTCCAGATTCCCCTCATTAAAGAGATGAACAGCTCATTTTATCCAGTAATGACAAAATTGTGAGTGAAAGATTTAACCTATTCTTCTTCTCCACTAGCTTGTTGCTGTTGTGATAATGCTGTGTAACAAACTACTCTCTGAAACCCATTGTCTTATAACAATAAGCATTTATTTTTCTAACAGATTTGATGAACAGCTAAGGTGCTCTGCTTCAGGGTAGGCTGGACTTGGCTCTAGGCTCTGATCGGGTTTAGATCTGCTTCATTGAACTCTTTCTGGGGCTCAAGCTAAAGGGGCAGTGGTTTTATGGAATGTGCATTTCTCATGACAGTCAGAGGAACACATGAGATCAAGCCAAATTGTGCAAATACATTTAAGGCTTCTGCTCACATAGTGTCCACAAGTATTTCTTTAGCAAAAGCAAGTTGCATGACCAAGTTTACTATGGATGAGGTAGTGAAATATACTCCCCCCGCTGAAGGGCGCTGCAAAATCACCTGGCCAAAAAATAGTGAAGAATTGAGAGTCAGCATAGCTTCCAAGGAAATATATTTGCTGTTTAGTGGGAATTTCCTAGAGATAATACAGTAGCTTAGGTAAAAGTAGAATTTGTATTGGTACAAAATGTTGGAATTATTGTAATTTAAAAGGCAGTTGAAGGAATGTAATATCCTATGAGCCACATCCAATAGATATTCTTCTATTGAGCATATAATAAGGAAAAATTCTAATACTTATTACGTGCTGAGCACTGTTTTAAGTGATTTACCTATGTTATCTCATTTAATTATCACAATCATCCTATAAACTAATGACTATTCTACTTCCATTTGATAAGTTGGGAGACTGAGGCATACAGAGATTTAGCAGCTTGCCTGAGGCCACACATTTAGTAAGGTGTGTACTCCAGCTCCAGCCCCTGTGCTTCTAACTGAAAGACTGAATATGCGAATGTACGATGACCAGACTGTATATAAAAGCGGAACTCTGACCCACAACTTTCAGCAACCTGTACAGTGAACCAACCTATTATCTACAATAAGCAGTCTGGGAAGGCGGCTTGCTATAAATCACATTTGTAGGAAGTCAGATTACTATCTCTAGCAGCAATCCAGGAAGCCAGACTATAGCCCCTGTAACAGTGAGCCCCAAGGGGCTATGACTTGACAACTTCCCAAATATTTGTCCCCACTTTAGACTTAGGACCAACCAGAGAAAGCCAGATAATGCACCCTAACCAGTCATGTGGGATGCCCTACTTCACGTTAATGCACCTACAGCTTCCCCATTCCAGCGGCCTCCAATCAGGGCACACCTGAAGCCTTCCCACTTTATCATTATAAAGCTTTCCCATGCCTGTGCCTGCCTTTGAGTCTCTGCCAAAACACAAGTGATGGCGGCCAACTTCTTCGCTATAGCAAACCCTGAATAAATAGCTTTTGCTTCTCTCATTTGGTTAATCTTCATTTATCTCCACATGACCAGAACAATATCCATCATAACTAGTGTAATTGAATTTGTTCATATCTGACATAAATAACTAAGACTGTAGTCGAAACTGCTTAAAGGCCAATAATCAGCTCTTTTCAGTACTTAATTTCAATAATACGGCCCCACCAATACTTGGTATTTAGAGAAGTTTATAGATGTATCTGCAGAAAGTCCAAATTACTGATACAACAATAGTAATGACAGACAGTACACGTCAATGATGAGAACAACACCAATAATAATAATAAAAACAACAGCTATTTAATTAAGTGCTTATAACCACCACACACATTACTAAAAACATTACTTTAGATTTGTTTGTTGCATACTAAAATTAACCAAATGAGCTGATTACTGGGATCTCTCCATTTTACAGACTGGCTTACAGAAATTTAGCAACTTGCTGATACTTACATTGTTTGGATGTGTGTATATGTGTACACTGGATTTTCTATTTAGATAAAAACATCTTAAGAGCATATACTCATTTTTGCTTTTTCCTCAAGGGTTTAATTTACCTGTGTGCATGATGTAAACAGTCAATGCTGGGGAGAAGCAGACCCAGGATTCTGTGCTACCCACTTGCCTCTGTGCCTGGTGAATCTACCAGTGACTGTTGGTAGCAGTGGCTCTGACCTCTCGCTTCACCAAATCCGAAGGTCCACAGTCTCTCTATTAAGCAACCATCAATCTTTGCTGACTACTATGTATGCAAAAAGTTACGGCTAGGAGATGACTTCCTGAAAATCAAGTCTCATAAGTATACTCTTAGCAGTGAACTGTTAGAAATAACCTGTTTTTCAGTTCTTCAGCAGGACAGTTAAGGACGTTGTAATCCCCATGTGCACACGAGTTAGAACGCACAGCCCATTTACCTTAAAGAGCTTGAGATCCATTGTAAGGAGACAATGAAATGATAACTTAAACTTCACTGATGAACAGCAGTGATATGAGGAATGAATTCAAGCAAAATTAATTTAAAGATGAAAAGATTGCAAGGAGAAGGTATGATTTGCAATGATGAAAAATTGAAGGCAAGAGAGAAGGGGACATTCCAGTGTGGGGAATACTACGGCCAAAGGCACAGCAGTAGGAAAATGAGGTGTAGAGGTACACGATCTTCTGTCAGTCCAGTGGGAAAAAGCAGGGTTATGCAAGGAAATAGTGTCCCTCTTTCCTATTATGCCTTCAGTGTACATGAAGAACGTCTGACCTTTAGTAGAAGATCAAAGTGTAACGGGAAGTAACACAAGTGCATATTTTGGAACCAGAACTTCCAAATGGCAGTTCTACAATTTACATTTTTAGGGGATGAGTTATCATGACTAAATGCCGTTTTTCTTCATATGTGGTGATGCCTGTTCGTGTGAAAACACAACATTTTATAAATAGCACTTTGTACCATCCTTCACTCTTTCAAAGGAAATATGTCTGCTGTCCACCCCATTTCTTTCTTGATATCTGACTGCTTTACCTCTTAATAAGTTATGTTCTATTCCAAGGAATTATACTGACAGCTTTTTTTCTTTTCCCAAAAAATATCTTGTAAACCATTGAACTCCAGTCCTCTTTTCTGAAGATTCAAGGGTAAGCTCACAGCCCATATTATCATAACGCTGGGAGGATTTTTTTCACCTCTCTGCCATTTACTAACACACTGAGCTTATCCCTTTATTAATCTTTTTTTTCTACTTGAGATATGACATTTCTCACATCAAGCATCTCCCTATCATTATCTCCAATTTTGTTACCTGGATTTATTTTCAGTCCGTGGCACTTGTGCATCTCAGATATGTGAAAATCTTTGAGATATTTCCACAGACCTGGCAGTTGACTGTGAAAGGGCTTCTCTCAGGGAACGGACACAGTACAGACCCTGGAGGACTAAAGCTTGATGTGACCTCTTCCATTCATACAGCCTGTGTGGCAGAATGGAGTCTGAGAGAATTGGGGGTCAGTTTATCACGTTCTATAAAGAGTTTCACTCGACAGTTGTTACTGCCTTTTTTCACAAGGCCCTGTTCTAGGTACTATGAGGGTACCAAGATGGCAAAGATTCTGTTCTTGCCATCAAAAACTTACAGTCTAACATATAAGATCAGATCCCAATTATATCAGAGAGTAATGGGCATTGTAAGAAAAGTAAGAGATAAAGAGTTGAAAGAAGAGGAAGATCCTTTCTTACTGGCCAAGGGCCAGTCATGCTTCCTGAATCTGTCACAATCAAACCCTCTTTTCTCCTTCCTAGAAATGGTTCTATTTAAGTCTTTTGGGCCTGATCCCAAGGAGCTCAAGCAAATAAACATCAACAGTATAAAATGGCCTGCTTGATTAAGTTAATTTCAAGGTTTTACTTTTGCTCTCATTGCCTGTAACTGTTCCATTCATTTGGATAATGGTAGAAAAATAACCTAAAAAATAATTAAGTAATGGTGCCAAAGTTTCCCTTCCATCATGGCATTGTAGTCTTCTCATTTCATCATAGATCTTAAATTTGCCTTAAGACTCTAACTGCACTTTAGTGAGCATGAAATGTGATTATAATTATGCAAGTAACTGAAAAAGAAAACATTAGCTTACTAGGTATGTTATTCTAAAATATAAATACTTAGGGATGAGGGAATCTCACACTTGGAAATGCAAAGATTCTTTGAGGATGTAAAATTCATCATCGAGCTGCTGACTCTTCTTTCTTCTTTTGTTACTTCTCTTTTGCATTATGTTATAGGTCTATATTATGAAGTAGCCTGTGTTTTTCCAGTTCAGATTTTCTAATACATGAGAAGTAATTAACTTTATAATAGAACCAACTCTAGATGCCCAAATGGTCCTTTTTCTTATTATTAGTTATTTTAGTTTGTCTAACATGTATTGGGATCCTGACAATAAGCAGTCCAGATTTTAATTTTAATAGACTGTTATCTGTTTGGAAGAGAGAACTGTCTCAATCTGTAATAAAACACTGTAATTTTTTAATGTATGTGTATTGCTGAGTGATATATTACTGTGGTTCACCCATCCATGATCATTTTAAATAAAAAGTTACTGCTTTTTAAAAATTTTCTGTTAAAAAAATTTCAAAAATTTTGAAAAAAAATTTTGAAAAAAAATTTCAAAAATCATTATTCTCTACATTATAAAAATATCACCCAATGCACAAAATTTATTTTTTCTTTTTTCCGGCTTTATTGAGATATAATTGACATGTAATATTGTGTAAGTTTAAGGTTTACAACACACCTATACATTACAAAATGTTTACCACCATAGCATTAACTATCACCTGTGTCACTTTGCATAATTACCATTTCATTTTTGTGATGAGAACATTTAAGACCTACTCTTCTAGCAGCTTTCAAGTATATAATACCGTATTGATAACTAGTCACCATGCTGAATATTAGATCCCCAGAACTTACTCATCTTATAGCTGGAAGTTTGAACTCTTTAGCTAATATCTCCCCTTTTCCCCTAGTCCCCAGCCCCTTGTAACTACCATTCTAATCTCTGTTCCTCTCAGTTGGGCCTTTTAGGATTCTACATATAAGTGATATCATGGAGTATTTGTCTTTTTCTATCTGACTTATTTCACTTAGCATAATGCCCTTAAGGTCCATTCATGTTGTCACAAACAGCAGGAATAAATTTTTTCTCATGGCTGAGTACTATTCCATTATATATATATATAAAACATCTTCTTTATCCATTCTTGCATTGATAGACACCTAGGCTGTTTCCATATCTTGACTATTATGAAAAATGCTGCAATAAAACACGGGAGCGCAGATATCTCTTTGGGACCTTGTTTGTATTTTCTTTGGATATGTACCTAAAAGTGGGATTGCTGAATCATATGGTAGTTCTTTTTTTTTAATTTTTGAGGAAACTCCATACTGTTTTCTGTAATGGCTATGCCAACGTACATTCTTACCAACAGCACACAATAGTTCCCTTTCCTCTTCATCCTCACCAACACTTGTTATCCCTTATCTCTTTGTTATAGGCATTCTAAAAAGCGTGAGATGATATTTCGTTGTAGTTTTGATTTGCATTTCCTGATGATTAGTAATGTTGAGCACCTTTTCATGTACCTGTTGGACATTTGTACGTCTTTGGAAAAATGCCTGTCCAGATCCTCTACCCATTTTTTAATTAGATTGTTTGGTTTTATTGCTGTTATTGAGTTGTATGAGGTCTCTCTATATTTTGGATGTTAACCCCTTATCAGATATGTAATGGGAAATATTTTCTCCCAGTCCATAGGTTGCCTTTTCATTTTGTCGATGGTTTTATTTGCTCTGCAGAAGCTTTGTAGTTTGATGTAGTTCAACTTGTTTATTTTTGCTTTTATTACCTTTGCTTTTGGTGTCAAATCAAAAAACTTATTGCCAAGGCTGAGGTTGAGGAGCTTACCCTCCGTGTTTTCTTCTAGAAGTTTTATATTTTCAGGGTGTACATTCAAGTCTTGAATTCATTTTGAGCCAGTTTTTGTGTATGTCGTAGGATAGGAATCCAGTTCCATTCTTTCGCTTATGGCTATCTAGTCTTCACAGCACCACTTGTTGAAGAGATTATTCTTTCCCCATTTTATATTCTTGGCTCCTTTGTCGTAAATTAATTGACCATATAGGAGTGAGTTTATTTCTGGGTTCTAAATTTAACTTCGATTGATCATTATCTAAGTACAATGTGCTGTACCAAAGAGTTTTGTTCATACATCAGTGCCTCTAATTCATTCAGCGTTTGCTGTGAAGGTGGGAGTAACATTTGGGATTTTCTTTTTATTCACATGAAATGACTATACTAGTGACATAGAAACATGGAAATAAATTTATTTCAACAGGGACAAATTACTCTATTTCTTGGTATTCATTGCATTAAAAACCTGTTTCCTATGAAAAAATGACCCACAGGGAGCTGAAAGGTATATTGAAAGTTAATTTTTCAAGTGCTAACATAAAATACTCTCACATAGAAAAAAAAAATCTCTGTGATTACAAGGAGAAAAAATGTTTCCGATACTTTGAATAAAATTAAGAAGTAACAAAGATCTTAAGCTATGTGTGCTGTTTGATTAAGAGCTACTACATGGGCTTCAACATTACGGTAGCTTTCAATCCTGAGGTTTTGTTTCTTAAATGTATACTTTAAACAGCAGCTAGGCACATTTTTATAAACTGCATCACTAAGAAAGCATCCGTACGTTTTTATATAAGCCAGTTAGATTTTGTTGAACTTGTCAGCTGTTGAGCTATGGTTTCTCAAATCATTGCAAGGTAGCTCTCGAGACCTAAAGCTACTGTGGTTGTAGGTGAGAAGTTACCCAGTGCCTGTTGTGCTTTAATATGCATTGAGCACAGATAAAAGTGTAGTGCACTTCAGAGGCTGTGTCTACGTATAGCTGAAACATCCCACAAATGCGGAGGATTTAGGTAGTCATTAGCCAAATACTAGAAACCACCAGATTCTGGAGGGTTAATGTTACTCTTCACCTTGATTTACAAATGGTGTTTGGTAAAGGTCATGCTCCCCCAACCCCACCATATGCTTGAGTGTTCTTGGCTGGTTTATTACCAGGAGCACCTGATAGGGGTAACCATGCTGTATAAAATTAGCCCAGGACACAAGGATTATCCTTACTTTGGCTTGTACTTAAGTGTAACTGAACAAAACTGCTGCAATCAGCTGTTCTGGCCTCAGCTTGCCTTTGAAGTGCTTCTCTTCTGTCAGGGATACAGAACAACAAAGTGTTTCTTTAAGCCTAATCTCTCTGTGCAGGGTTTCTGACCTGGGACTCATCCCCACGTGAATTTCTGTTTTCTTTTGCCTGTGGCAAGGAAGCTCAGTCCTGCCCAGGATGTCCAGCAAATCATTTCTAAACTTTTAGTTTAGACAATGTACCCAGAGTAGTCCTTAGTGAAAATTCACTCTGAGGTTTTTTTTTTGGTTTTTTTTTTTCTCCCGCCACCTCGGTCCCCTGAGTTTTTTTGAAGCTACTACTTTATCTTTTCCCTCTTTATTGTATGTCGTTATTTCTTATCATTAATATTGTCCTTTGGGACTAAATTGTTTCATCTAATTACGACCAGTAAACAGCAACACCACCACTAATAAGAAGTAACCTATATTGAACTTACGTAATATATATATTACGTTTTGTCTAAATTATTTGAGATTATGGTGCAGCTCCTAAATACTCCAGTGTGTGATTGTTAAGAACAAGTACAGGTTCTGGTATAACTACAGAAAAATCAAAATCAGGGAATGAACATGAATATAGTACTGTTCTCTAATTTGCCAGCCTTAAATTTCACCACTTTTTCCCACAATGGCTTTTGTAGTCAGTGCTCTCCCAGGGCTCCTTCTGATGAGTGTCTGAGTATGGCACAGGTACTATAGTTGGGCCATTTATGCCCAATACTGGATTACTGTAAATAGGCAATCCTTTCTAGGGCTCTCATCAGCCTGGACAAGACTTCCTCAGAGCTGCACGGTGTGGACTTTTTTCCATTTTGCATACCGTGCCTCATTCCTATGAGTAACAACTGTCCTTGGTTGTCTTTCATGTGCTTTTGTTTATATATTTTTGGATATAACTATGTAGTCCCTAAATATATTTTATATGCTTTGAGCTTTTTTTCTCCCAAAAGCACCAATGTGGTATTTAATTTTCTTCTTTTCATGAAGAAATGTTTGTGAGATATGATTCATTCTTTTTACTATTGTATAGTATTCCAAACATACAAAATTTATCCATAGCTTCTGCTAGTGGATATTTATTTAGGTTGTTTCGGATTTTTTTGCAGTTACAAACAGTGCTGCGATAAAAATTCTTGTGCTTTCTCCTTGTGCTCATGTGCAACAGTTTCCTAGGGTCTTCAGGGAAGATGTGCTGGGTTGTAAAGTACATACATCTTTAACTTCATGCAGATTTGTGGAGCTTTTCAAAAGGGGTCTACTCGTTTACACTCTTATCAGAACTGTGTGAGAGTTCCTGTGGCTCCACATTCTCACTGATAATTGCTATTGTGAGACATTAAAACTTTTTGCACTGAAATTTGTAAAAGAATATTTCATTTTGGTGTTTGTTTTTTGCCGTACGCGGGCATCTCACCTCTGCGGCCTCTCCCGCCGCGGAGCACAGGCTCCGGACGTGCAGGCCCAGTGGCCCTGGCTCACGGACCCAGCCGCTCCACGGCACGTGGGATCCTCCCGGACCAGGGCATGAACCTGCGTCCCCTGTATCGGCAGGTGGACTCCCAACCACTGCGCCACCAGGGAAGCCCTCATTTTGGTTTTAATTTCCATGAATATGAGTTAAATTGTCATCTTTTTGTATAATTACTGACCACACGTGTTTCCTCCTCTGTCAGTTGCTAGTACTCATCTTTTTTTTTTTCCTATCTTTAAATTGTTTTTTTAATCATTTTCTCATTGGAGGAGCACTTTATATATTCTGAATTCTAGTCATTTGATAATTAAGTTTTGCAAATATCTCCCTCTAATTGCTGATTTTGTTTTCAATCGCTAAATGGTTTGTTTATCACTTTTATTTATGTTTTGTGTTTTATGTGTTTTGGTTAAGAAATTCTTCCCAATCCTCAAATCACAAAGATATTCCCTTACATTGTATTCTAAGATTCACATTTAAGTTATGCAATCACTTTAAACTGATTCTGGGTATTGTATGAAATAAGGATCATATTTTATTTTACCTCTATATATTGTCCTAGAACAATTTCCAGAATCCTTTCCCCATTGACCTGTAATACCACTTATTTCATATATCCAATTTCCACGTATGTGTGAGTATGGTTCTGGGCTTTCTACTTGTTTATTAATCTGCTTTTATACCAGTATTCCCAATCTTCATTAAAATAGGTTTAAAATAAGATTTACTATAAAATGAATCCTCTTATTCTGTTCTTCAGGAATATCTTATTATCCTTGACTTTTTGTTTTTCCATATTCATTTTATAATCAGCTTGTTCAATTTCATTAAAATCCCTGTCAGGATTTCTTGGGGATTTTATTGAACATGTAGATTATTTTAATGAGAATTGCTATGTCTGTGATATTGAAGCTATTAATGAACCTCATGTATGTAGGTCATTTTTAATGTGTTTCAATAAAGCCTTACAATTTTCTCCGTAAAAATCATGAGCATCTTTATTTATACTTACTCTTATAATTTTTTTTATATTTCGTTCAGCTACCAATGATAGATATATATTTTTTAAATTACATTTACTGTTGTTGCTGGTATATAGAAATGCAGTTTATTTTTTAATATAGACCTTATATACCTGGTTGACTTCTCATTAATTCTAATCATTTGCCTGTAGATTCTCTTGGGGTTGTCTAGGTAGGCAATCATAACATCATCTGCAAATAATGGAATCTTTGTTTCTACTTTTTTTAGACCACATAACTCTTAATTGTGTCATTCTGTTCTTTTTTTTTTTTTTTTTTACTGTGATAGTAAGAACACCTAGTACATTAAATAGAAGTGGTAACTGCAAGTGTCTTTGTCTTACGCTTGCTAATAAGAGGAACGCTGATGCTTCCAACGTTTACATTATTATTTGGATTTTGCTATAGGATTTGTAAATACCCTTTATTATGAAAAGAAAAGTTTTCTCAGTAGTTTCCTAACTTCCGTTTTTCTTTTTCTTTGTGAATTGATGTTGAATTCCACTAAATGCCTTTGTTGGCAACTGTTGAGATAACCATGTGTATCTTCTTTAATCTGTTTATATAGCAAATTACATTAATAGATATTTAAATCTAAATTCAATTCTTCATTCCCAGGATAAAACAAACATAGTTTAAAATGTATTCCTAGATACAGTAGCTACTGTTTTGTTTAGGAGTTTTGCATCAATATTCATGAGTGATATTGGCCTGTAATTTTCTTTTTTAGTTAGTACTGCTCTTCTCTGTTTTAGTTTCAAAGTCATATTGGCCTCAGAAGTAATTAAGGAAGCCTCCCTCTTTCTATTTGCAGCAACCAAGGCAGTCTTAGTTTGACTATAGTTTAGAAAGATTTATTATTGATCATTGGGCCCTGACCTTCCTTTTCTTAGAGCAGTTATTTAGAAAGTTGCAACTATAAATTCTTTGCCCCTTTTAGATCCTCTACAACCTAGGGATGTCTTTTTCAAGAACCTGAGAACCATCTCTGAAATAAAATAAATAATAAGCTTATATTGATACTTTTTCAGTTATCAATTTTTAACTTTTATAGTTAATCTGTACAAACTTCCCAGTGCCATTTACTCATATCACCTCTCCCATCCTCTCAAAAAAGTTATGTCAGTTAAGGCGAGGTAAGATTTATTTAAAATTTATTTGAATGTAATTTATTTATTTAAAATTATTTAATTAATCTTTTTTCCTTTTGGATCATGTCTTCTAGAGTCTTCCATCCTCCTGTTCCTCTCTTGTTTGATTGCTTTCTTGGTCAAGTGCACAGCTGGCAACCTGGGTCTTCTTCCTTTCCCCATTGTTCTGCAATAGGGATCCTGGTTCCTGGGTCCTGTATTTTTCTCTTCTTGTTTTATTCTTTCTATTTTTTCACTTTAATTTCTTGAATATCACTTCTAGGATGCGAGGGAGATAAAATATTAATACCTCACAAGTGAGAAAATATCTTTATTGTATCTTATACTTGGTTGATAGATTAATTAAGCATAGAATTCTGAGTTGGAAATAACTTTCGGTCAAATTTTTGAAGGCTTTATTCTATTACTTCTGGTTTCACATGTGACCACTGAGAATTCTGAAGCCACAGTAAATCTTAATTCTTTTCCTATATAACGTGTTCCCCACCCCCTAGAATATTTTAGAGTCTTTATTAGAATTCTGAAATAGCAAGATATTTCTCAATGGGGATTATATTTGTGTTATTTACTTATTTATGTTCATGACATTACCCAGCAAAGGGCTTGCTGCTGGAAGCATGTAGAAACCAATACCATGGCTTTTGAGAAAAGAAAAGGCTTTATTGCAAGGTTGACCAGCAAGAAGACAGGGGAAATGAAATGGCTCAAATCTGTCTCCCTCATCAGGGGTTGGATCAAACTTTTATGAGTTAGGGGAGGAGGGTTGGTGTTGGAAGCACTGGCGGGCAGGTTTCAATTGGACCTTGGCCATTTTTGATAAGGTATGGTAAAGAGGGCTTCAGCAACAGATCTTCCTGGACAATGGACTCTTCACTTCTGAAAGGGTTCTGGCATTCAGGTTCAGGTTCTTTGGTTCTGTAGGGGAGAGAAACTTTGGTTTTAGGTGTTGTTTTAGGTCAGAATTTTCTCCTTTGCACTTGCTTTGGCTGCATGACTTGTGGTTTTCTGTTGTGTCTGAAAGACAACTCAATATCTTGTTAGAAAGAGGATAAGGCCAGTTTCGAGCTGGTTCTGTGGTTACCGTGATGCTAGAACCTTGGAGAACCCTTTCAATCTAGAAACTCAGACTCCTCAATTCTAAGAAATATTTTGATTTATTAATTTTATAATTTTCTCCACCTTTTCTCTTTCAGAAAATATTATTTTTCAGTTGGATATTGAATCTCCAAGAATAATCCTCTAATTTTGGTACCTCTCTCCCTCTCTCTCTCTTTTTGCTATTGTTCATCTCTTCGTATATTTGTTGTAATTTCTTGAAAATCTGCTCAACCTTATCATTTAAGCAATCTATTGAATTGTTTCCATCATATACTTTAATTCCCACAAGCTATTTCTTTTTCTCTAATTGTCCATCGTCCTGCTTTTGTTTCATGTGTAAAATATCTTCTCTTATCTCTGGTGATATAAATTGTACTTCTTTTTAAAATTTTTCTACACCATTGCTTGCATTTTTTTCACTTTGCTTGTTTTTCCTCTCTCTTTTACTTTGCTAATGATCCCCTATATGTCCTATGATTCCTGCCTGTCCTTTGTATCTAAGAATGCTCCAACCAAAGCACTGAAACTTTGGAAACTGTGGGCATAACAAGGATTTTGACCAGAGAAATTTAGTGGAGAGTGATCCTACAGGGATTCTGGGATTTCATTGAGGGATCAAAAATGTCTGAATCTATAAGCAGTATCCCTGAAGTAATTATATTTTTAAGGATAATAATCCCCTAGTCTTTTGCCTGGATAGGGGACTGATTATAGGCCTACTTGTAGATGAAAGAGAGCTGGAGGTTATCTAACCATTCGTAATAAACGGTACAATTATTTTGAAAGAGCAGACATCAATAGGGTATAGTCATAAAGCAATTACATGGGGCACATTTTGGGTTTCTCAGTTAGTCCCCTCACGTGGAACCCGCCCTTACATATACTGTAATGCTGCAGTGCATCTTCTTCTAGCAGTTACTTTTACTTCCTCTAACAAACCCTGCATTTCTGGCAATCCAAAACCTCCTTGTGGGTCTCATCATCAAGCAGGTCTGGAGTAGGATTTTAAAAGGACCGCCAGGCCTGTTCCCACTGTGGGGTCCTCATCTGGTCCTGATAACATGCCCCTTGGACTCATCATCTAAGGACATGCATCTATTTACTTTCCAGTGCAATTCTCTATTTTGCTATTCAGAAACACACATGGTTCTGGCACCAGTGTCTACTTCCTGAAAAGTCCAGCAAAGATAGTCTAGATTCTCTAAGGAGTTTTCCTGGAGCTCCTTTCACCAATCTTAAGGTGATTATTAAGCAGGCCCCTTCCTTTTCCCACAGGAGAAATGCTATGAAGAAATTTTCTCTGAAAATACAACTCCTTCTTGGCATTTCATATCTCTTACATATCCTCAGGGTGAGAGTTGAGCTAAGGAGGACAAACTAGTTTTCTATCCACTTCCTTTCCAAGTCTTGCTTAGATGATCCAGCACCTGGTTGTTAGATGTAGGACTTGCTCTAATCATCCAAAGTCTCATAGACAAAACTGAGCTAGGATCTTACTTTAGGATCACATTACCTACTCCTTTACCTCTTAAGTAAGTTATTCATAAAGGAAATAAAGGAATGAAGGAAGAAAACATTGCCTATAGCTTAGATTCTGGCCAGAGTCCTGTGTTTTTTCACCTTATCCAGAGGTTTATTATTTTGTTTCTGTTTTTGTTTTAACTTGATTTGACTCTTGGTACTTGTGGATCTCACCCATGTTGCTTCTTTTCTGTCAGGTTTAGGGTAGAAAGGATCCCACTTTAATATTGTGTCATGTGGAGACTTTCCCATCATCCCCATGAATTCAACATGACAGCTTTGTTTGGCTTATTTTTCTCTGATGCTCCATGATCTGAGCCTCTCCAACTTAGGGTCTGCAGAGAGCAAACACGTTTTCTGATACAGTAGAAGGATTTCCATCTTGCTGTGATGGTTAGGGAAGAAGTACAAAACATTAATTCCTCCTTAAACTGACCCTTAACCAATTTTTTACCCCTCACTCTTCCTTCAGATGCATCTGGTGCTATCAAACTGGTGTCTCCACACAAGACATGGCCGATGAGCTACCACCTTACAATCTCTGCCCTAAACTAACCATCCCAGACACTAAGTTAACTCATTTACAAGCAAACTGGTTATGTAATATCATGTTAGAGATTTTTATTCCTTTTTAAAATTCATCAAAATAATGTTGTCCAAGGTGGAGTTGAGTAGCCATCTACCCTTTTCAAAGAAAATGAATCTACACTAGCTTTTCTAGTTTTGAGGAAAATGTATTCCTTCTGATCATGATCTCATTTCCTTAAGGGACTGATCAGTCAGGCCTTCATGCACAGTTCATGCTGCTGACATATTCTCAGTTGTCTAGAATTGTTTGACTGCATTTTGAACCTAATGTGTTTTCAGTATCTGCAGGCACAATAGTTTTTTGTGAACCAAGTAGCCGGACTTGCGATGGCTCTGCCAAAGCTTTATCCACAGCAACTTCAACTAGGAAGTTGTTTTTAATCTTCCATAACTTCTCTAGGAAAGGTTTCCTGAAACCAAGTAGAAACTAATTTTTATCTTCACTACTGACCTACGAAATAAGCTTAGGGGGAATTTCATTTGCATATCTCAGGGGCTGCCATCCTGTATTAGCTCATTGGCCCTCCATTGTTCCCCTCTATCCTGGGGATGTGTATTCCAGCCTGCGTTTAAATTGATCATTTCCTCCTTTAAGTCAACACTAATTATAGCTAGAACCAAGGGCTTGTAAAATTAGAAAGATAAAAGTGAAGGAAGTCAATATTTACTGAAGATGGTGCTAGGCACTCTTCTAGGTACTTATATCCATTGTAAATGAAGTAGTTTTCAAACAATCCTAAGAAGTAGGTGTTATTCTTCTAATTTTTATAACGAGAAACTGTAGGCTGAAAGAGCAGGGTCTTATAGCTAGTAAGTTGTGGTTCAGATATTAAAATATGTTTCTCTTACTTTAAAGCTCATGCTTTGTCCTCTTGATAGCCCTGCATCAAGGTCAACATGGAGTGAAACACTCTTTAATTTCACTGGTAACCTCTTGAGGTCTGACTAATTTTTACAATCTGCTCATGACTTCTTTTGGGAGAGCTCTGTCCTCTGTGAATAAAATGAACCTTAATTTCTTTGCCTGAACAGATAAAGAAGTTATAATAAAATTTGTAAAGATTGCCAGAGAGGTAAAAAGCTCACACACACACACACACACACACACACACACACACACACACACACAATATCACATTATTCCACAAAACAATTCCATTATAATGGATTTGCATGGTGTCTGCTCTCAGTTGTAAGGGCCAGAAATAAAGGCACATGGTAGATTCTGGCAGTGACTGGTGGAATAGATCTTGTGTCATTATTTTCTGTTTAAGAATAAGTGTGTAATTTAGTCTTGTCTCTCTGCTTGGGTTTAAATCATGACAAATCTTGATAAAGTAACCAACCTTCATGTTGTCACGTAAATTTCAGTAAGCTGGAGGTGACAAAAAAAATCTTAAAAGGAGTGAGTGCTATTTATAAATATTATCAAATTATTATTACATACCAAAGCTGATTTTTTTCAAGGCCTGGATTGGATATTGTGAAAATCAGTTCTTTGGTAGATGAACACATGAAAATGTATATATACATATTATTTATTAATAAATGATTATTTTAATAGTCTAAATGCTTTTATTATTAAACGTACTCAGTCCCTGGAAATGCCAAGGAACACATTATTATTAAATAAGCATTCTCTTTTTGTTCAGATCTCTGCCTTAATGCCCTGTATTTCTTTGGCCATCAAAACTGGTATTTTTTGAAGCCTGGACAGGGTCCAATAAAAGACAATTTACTAGGCCCACTTCTACTAAATAATAACTCTGCAGAGATGAGTAAATCAAGAATGAGAAACTAAGTTTATTATCCACCCTTTGTTTTATTTTTTTTTTTGGTGGAGGAAGAAGAAATACGTAAATGGCTTTTTGTTCTGCTCCGCTTTAATTAGGTGACAGATTCAAACCATCTACGTGATAGCAATGTGTCAAATGCACAGTGAGGGCTTCCCTGGTGGCGCAGTGGTTGAGAGTCCGCCTGCCGATGCAGGGGACACGGGTTCATGCCCCGGTCCGGGAAGATCCCACATGCTGCGGAGCGGCTGGGCCCGTGAGCCATGGCCGCTGAGCCTGCGCGTCCGGAGCCTGTGCTCCACAATGGGAGAGGCCACAACAGTGAGAGGCCTGCGTACCACAAAAATAAATAAATAAATAAAATAAATAATAAAAAATGCACAGTGAGTTCACCTTGTTTAACTATGAAGGAAAGGCAAACATATAGACACCCACACACACAAACACACAAATTCACAGACACAAACATGCTCAACACTTAAGTCAAAACTTCTAATTGTAAAGTCAGAAATGAAGGAGAATAAATTTTAACAGAATTTTCCATTGGAGACAGGTTATAGCTACAAGCACTACAGATGTTTAATTGGTCAGTTTTATAAGAACAGTTATTCTGTAGCAGTCTTCCTTTTACTACTCTTAAAATTTTATAATTTTTTTTAACATTCTACTATTACTGTCCCTGCATTTAATAATCTGATCTCAATTTTTCAAAGAATAGAATATCATTTCGGTCAAGAGTGAAATTAACTTTGGAAATAAATAGCAATATATATACTTCACATTCAATTTAATCTTTATAAAAAGATATCAATTTGTAAGATATCACTATGACTTGGGCCACTAAGATGTGTTACATTTATGTCCTGCTTTAAATCTTCAATCAGTCTCTCCCATCTGTCAAAATTTTATAGCTACTGAAAGATAAAGGCTCTGTTGCTATGGTAATTATTCCATTACCTAGGTGACAGTGTTCGAATGATGTCATTGTTAAAGTGATCTAACTCATGAAACATTTTTAATTTTAGTATGGTTAGACAGAGAGTAAAACTTACTGGTGTTACAAAATCAGGAGGGCTAGAAGAATGCTGCTCTTCTTAATAAATAGGGTGCCCACAAATGAGCATTAGAAGGTGAATGTTCAAATGAATTCCTCCAATTATCTCTGCTTTTAGTTGGGTCAATACTCTCATCAGTATTTTATAAAGCTGACTGAAGAAGCTGTATGTGTGGAGAAACATAAAAGGAAAGCAAGGTGTTCTAGCGGGAGAATGGTGGAAACGGCATCCCATTTAAAAAATAATTTTCCTTAATTATCTTTTCATTTGAACTTTATGCTTAATAGTTACCAAGAAAAAAAATGCTGTGCCCTTTCACTTTGGTACCGTATTCTACTTCTTAACCAGAGAGCTGTATACAAAGAGATATGGAAAAGAACATAGAGGAAAGAAAAACAAATTAGGTGAAGAAAAGATCAGAAGCTTCGTTGTAGTTCACTATTCAAATTATGATGAAAGAGGGATTAGAGAGAAAAAAAGAGGTAGCAAGAAGCGTGGATAAGAGTTTCAAAAGCTTATCAGACTTCAGTAGGACTGGTCAGGAGGTGACTGCTTTGTGCCTATGCTGTTTCTGTCTCATCTAAAGGACTTTTAGATGTTGGCAGAGACAATTGGCACACCACCCGCCAGACTTATCATACAAGTGACAGGGAAAATGTCTTTTTTTTTTTTTTTTTTTTTTTTTGCGTTACGAGGGCCTCTCACTGTTGCGGAGCACAGGCTCCGGACGCGCAGGCTCAGCCGCTCCACGGCACGTGGGATCTTCCCAGACCGGGGCACGAACCCACGTCCCCCGCATCGGCAGGCAGACTCTCAACCACTGCGCCACCAGGGAAGCCCGGGAAAATGTCTTTTGAACTCAGAGAATTCTACAGCCAACCATGTTCTGATGACCCCACGTGAATTACTACTCAGCAAATAAAAATCATGCGAGCATCTCCTTTATGACAGTGATGAAACATTTCTTCAGAGATCTTTCTCTTTTCTCCTGTCCTGGTGTCCTCTCCCACATATTAGCCTACTCTATCCTCTTATGCAATAAGGGTTGAATTGCGAAGCTTGAAGAGAAGGAAGAAATCCTGGTAGTCTATTTTGTAGGGAAGGCAGAAGGTCCAGAGATTCCCTGCCTTTTGCAACAATGAAAACTCAGAGCTGGAAGAAAAATGTACACATTCAGTGGTCTAATACCAATCCAAGACCTGAACGCATGCCTCCTAACACCCTCTAGCCTCTTGCTCTGACACTTCACTGTAGAAGAGCTCACCACAGCTTGGAGGCAGCCCATTTGACTTTGGCCAAGTTGACATAATTCATTCAGGGCCAAAGAATTACATAAACCGGTGACAACTTAACATATTAATCTCCCATAATATTTGAACTTCCCAACAAGTGCATGGAGAGAGCAGAATTATTTCCAAAGCTCACAGGGCAGACTTCCGGACACCGTGATACTTGGGCTGATGTTTGGAGGATGGGCTGGGGGAAGAGGAAATTTTCCTGGAGACGCCACAGATCACACTACTGTAGACCACTGCTTTCTTTCTTTATATGTAAAGCTAGATTGGGTTCTTCTTTTCCTTGTGATGTGCTTCCACGCTGTGTACGTATGCCTTTTCTGGCGACAGTATGGATCAGGAAGAATAGGAACTGACGATGAGCCACAAGCTAAACCAAGTAAGCAGCAGGCGTTGGGGCATCACCTCACTTTGTGAAAACAGGTAACAGATCCATGAATTGTGGAGTTTTAGGCGACTCCCAGAGCTAACATGGAAGGCATTTCTTGATTAATAATTAGTCGTCATTATTCAGTTAACAGCTTCATGAACCTTGTTCTTGATAGGGATTTACACGACTTGACATTGCACGTAGGAGGTAGTTTTTATAAGAAAATGTAGTCTGTGAACAGTATGACTTTACAATGCCTGTTGCTTTCGAATTCTAGCAGGTTTCTTTCTTTTCCCAAGGATTGAGGGAGGACATACCAAAGGCTGGAATGTGAATGTCTAAAACCCAAAATAACTTGTCATACTGAACCACCAACGTCGTAAATCAAGCTCATTAACAGCATCTGATAAAGCTTATCTGCCTCATATCACCAGGGAGGCGCTTGCCAGCAGGGCCTTTGCAGATAGAATTTTCAGCAGATACCATCTTTAGGACTCAGTGAAATAGCCATCCGCAGGAACAGCTTGCAGCAGTAGGTTCTGTATCATAATTACAGAAACGATTACAGTAGCAAATATTAAAAAGAGTGCAGTTATGCATAATTCCTACAACACGCAATCTAATTGACCAGCAGTAAAAACAGTAATAGAAGCATTGCCCAGTGATGGTACAAAGCAATTTTCAGTCTAGATGCCTAAAAATAACATAACTTTTCTTACAGCTGGATTCATTGTTAACATGGTTTGCTTAGCATCCTGCATGAGGGAGCTTCATCAAGACCTCGGCGATAACCATGTTAGCAAAAGCATGATACTAATGGACTTCCCACACAAAATAATGACTTCTGGCTTCCTTGAAAAGCTGTAGCTTTGGCAGGGGCCATCCATGGAGGATAATAAAGTCTCAGAAGGAAGGCACCATTTCCTTATTCCTTTGAACCCGCATTTCCTTCCTGGCACTTTATGCTCCTCTTGGAACTCACCTACTTGTTATTCTACTTATTTGTATCCATACTAATGCCCCCCCCCCCATCATAGTTTAAGCTCTTGGAGGCAAGAGACTATAATTGATTCATGTTCTTAATCTCTCCCTCCAGGGAGAGTCTATCACTGCACCAAACACAAAGTAAATGCTTGACATGTTTCTCAAATTGATGAACCTGGGATGTTATTCAGTACAAATAAAATATTACTCAGAAGTGTCACAAATGTCACAGAAAAACATAATCTGTAGTACCGGGGCCCTAACAGAATTGAGTTTTTTCATTTAAAGTAGTCATTCTCGACACTGGCTGGTCATTATATCATCTCTAAGACTTTAAGAAAAACCTAGTTGCTAAGTATCACTCAGGACCATTTAAATCAGAATTTCTAAGACTGGGTTCTGGGCATAGGGATTTTTAAAGCTCCCTCAGCAAAAACCATGGTTGAGACTCACTGATTTGAAGGGTATGAGTAAAGACACACTGAGGATGTAAGCATGGAAAGGATCTGATGTACTGGGGTGAAGGCATAACTTCCTTTGCTGTGCTTCTTTGGGCATGTACTTCATTCTCTAGGCCTCATTTGGTTCCACTATAAAATGAAGGGAGTTAATTACATATACAGTAGTCCCTAAACTATTTTTCATAACAAAATTATCAATACCTGAATACACAGCAGCACCAGCACAACCGGGCCAGTACCCACACCACAGGCTTACTGAGGCACAGTTCCCAACATTGAGACCGGGAGTTTGTATTTTTAAAAAACTCTCCAAGTCACAACTGCTCTTTGGACAAGAATGGCAGGACAGAATGACCTTTGTGGTTTGCTCTTAGAATACAAGATAAGCAATGGAAAGACAAAGTGTTCTCAAAAGGCATTGTAGTCCAGGTCTTGATTGCTTCATATCATTCTCTAACACAAGGACCCAGGACTTCTTGGAGAAACGGCTAATTCTAAGGCAGGGGAAGATATCATACAAGATGAGCTTGGAGCATCTTGTCGGGCCAGAAAGTGATGAAGTATTCAAAAAGCAAAATGATGTGGGCATGCCAAAGGGAACAGGGGACAGTCTGAAAGAGTCCCCAATGGACAAAGGTGAAACGGTTTGAGCAAAAAAATAACATAGTTTATAACGTAACGTATAAAATAAATATCCATGAGTGCATACTGACATAAATGTCTAAATAAATAAATAAGTGGGGGAGAAGGGACACCCCTCCCTTTAAGAAGAATTCCAAATAATTTATGTAGGTGTTTCCTCCTCCAGGACATGAAGCATAACTTCCCGTATCTTGGATATGGGCTGCACTTGGTGACTTTTCCAAAGAACAGAGTATAGGAAGGAAAAATAGTTACTTGACAATGGAGAATCATGGCAGGCTCCACCTTAAGCCATCGTGTTTAACATTCTCAGTGATGAGTCATGTGGTTGTCACATATTCCCTAAGAGGATGACAGAGAAGGGTACTTCATCCCTATGCCCTTCCTTCCCAAACCCACAACCCCAGTCTGATCTTGAGAGAAACATCAGAGAGTACTCTCAAAACAGTCACAGTCATGAAAAATGACCTCAGGAAAGACTGAGAAACTGCCATAGAGTAACGGAGACATAATGATTAAATCCAGTGTGGTATCTTGAATTGTATCCAGGAACAGAAAAAGGACATTTGTGGAGAATCTGGTGAAATCTGAATAAATCTGTAGTTTAGTTAGGAGTAATACACCAATGTTAATTTCTTGATTTTCACAAATATATCATGGTTAGTATAAGATATTAACATCAGGGAAATTGGATTATGGATCCATGGGAACTCTCTGTACTATGTATATATGTATCTTTATGTAAATCCTAAAAATTCTAAAGTAAACGTTTATTAAAAATTATACACAAGGAAATCAAATGTAGGTATGGAAAGAAAATACAAGTATAAAAATTTCTAATTTTGTGATTAAAGATACTTAAAATGTCATGAGACATAAAAACTTTGCTACTATTTCCCTGTTAGCTTGGTCAATAATTAAATATATATTCAACAAGCATATATTAATATATTCATATTTAATATATTATATATTCAACTTTTAAAAATAATTTGCACTTCTCATTAAATCAGTGTGGACGTAAATTGCCGGATTGAATTAGCAGAGTATACATTGTACTTGACGTAGCACCAGAGTGCCTTCCTGTACTGCTTCCTGGGAGCCACTTATTGAGAGGCACCTTTCCTCACTTAAAAAGCTAAAAGCCATGTCAGGTGCATCTAATTAAGGGCCCAGAGGAGTGTCAATTCTGCGTGAACTCACCATATGGCTGCAATGTGCCGTGAACACTGCATGCTGATGTACATGGTGCATTTTTCTTGAGGCCTAAGTCCTAATCCCAGAGCAGAATGATCCCCATGCTTACTAGCGAAGGTTTAGTATCCTTTTATTTTATTTTACTAAGTTAAGATTTCTCCAGACACAACAGAAATCTCTTAGCTAAAGATGTGATGTTGAAATAAATTCAAATGAGAAATTCTAGTGGCTGATTTTTTGCTGGTTTACTTCCTAAATATTTTTGGAAAGCAGCTTTTCCACTTTTTTATTTGTATCCAGCCTCAAGGAGGTCTCTCTTCCCCCGTTTTGTTCTGCTTCTTCCTCCTAGTTTTAGCACATCCATCTCATTCTACCCATAGTGGTTCATTCTGAGTTGCATATACGACTTTGCCATTTCCCCTGCTACAATTCTCTCAAACCCACCTGATGATTAGATGTTAAGTTCAAATTTCTCAGCATGGCACACCAATTTTCCATGGTATAACCCCTCCTAAGCCTCTAGAGACTCTGAAAAGGAAACAGCAGCCATATCCATCATACTAAGTTATACTCTAATATTACTAAAGAATTTATTTCCTGTATACATCGTACAGCTATGTGCTTTAGAGTCTTTCCTCTTGCTGTTCCTTTTGCATTTTCCCTTCCTTAACTGGTAAATCCCTAATTATATTTCAGTAGTCATTGGAGGTGTCCTCTCTTCTAGGAGGTTTTCTCAGCAATACTTTTCCAGCTATTCTCTTTCCCCTCTAAACAAACATTGCCTTATTTTTCTTCTCTATGTCATGCTTGGATATACCATTCTGCTGGTACCCATCATACCACCTTTTCCCGTGCAGTGTACAAGTGTCTTTCTTTCCACTAGACAGTAAGCATCTTTTTAAAAAAAAACTAATTATACTTGATTTACAGTATTGTGTTAGTTTCAGGTGTACAGCTTCAGATTCTGTCCCATTATAGGTTATTACAAGATATTGAATATAGTGCCATGTGCCATACAGTAAATACTTATTTTATATACAGTGATGTATATCTGTTAAACCCATATTTCTAATTTATCCCTCCCTCTCCCCTTTCTCCTTTGGTAACAATACATTTGTTTTCTATGTCTGTGAGTCTGTTTTGTAAATAAGTTCATTTGTATCTTTTTTTTTTAAGATTCCACATGTAAGTGATATCATGTAATATTTTTCTTTCTCTGCCTGATTTACTTCACTTAGTAGGTCAATCTATGTTGCTGCAAGTGGCAATATTTTGTTCTTTTTAATGGCTGAGTAGTATTCCACTGTGTATATATACCACGTCTTCTTTATCCGCTCATCTGTCGATGGACATTTAGGTTGTTTCCATGTCTTGGCTATTATAAATAACGCTGCTATGAACATTCGGGTGCGTGTATCTTTTCAAATTAGAGATTTCATCTTTTCTGAGTATATGCCCAGGAATGGGATGGCTGGATCATACGGTAATTCTTTTAGTTTTTTAAGGAACCTCTGGACTGTTTTTCACAATGGCTGCACCAATTTACATTCCCACCAACAGTGTAGGAGACTTCCCTTTTCTTCACACCCTCTCTAGCATGTATTATTTGTAGACTTTTGATGATGGTCATTCTGACCAGTGTGAGTTGATACCTCATTGTAGTTTTGATTTGCACTTCTCTAATAATTAACGATGTTTAGCATCTTTTCATGTGCCTCTTGGCCATCTGTATGTCTTTGAAGAAATGACTTTTTAAGCATTCTACCCATTTTTTGATTGGATTGTTTGTTTTGGAAATTAAGCCCTTTTCGATCTCATCACTTGCAAATATTTTCTCCCAGTCAATAGGTTGTCTTTTCATCTTGATTATGGTTTCCTTTGCTATGCAAAAGCTTGTAAGTTTGATTGGGTCCTATTTGTTTATTTTTGTTTTTATTTCTTTTGCCTTGGGAGACTGATCTAAGAAGATATTACTATGGTTTATATCCAAGAATGTTTTGCCTATGTTCTCTTCTAGGGGTTTTATGGTGTCATGCCTTATATATGTCTTTACGCCATTTTGAGCTTATTTTTGTGTATGGTGTGAGGCAGTGTTCTAAATTTATTGATTTACATGTGGCTGCCCAGCTTTTCCAACACCACTTGCTGAGGAGATTGTCTTTTCTCCATTGTATATTCTTGCCCCATTTGTCAAAGATTAATTGTCCATAGATGTGTGTATGGGTTTATTTCTAGGTTCTCTATTCTGTTTCATATTGATCTGTTGGTCTGTTTTTGTGCCAGTACTATGCTATTTTGATTACTGTAGCCTTGTGGTATTGTCTGAAGTCTGGGAGGGTTATTCCTCCTGCTTTGTTATTTTTCTTCAGAATTGCTTTGGCAAGCCTGGGTCTTTCATGGTTCTATATAAATTTTATGGTTATTCGTTCTAGTTTTGTGAAAAATGTCATGAGTAATTCAATAGAGATCTCATTAAATCTGTAGATTGCTTTTGGTAGTATGGCCATTTTAACTATATTAATTTTTCTAATCCATGAGTATGGGGTGTTTTTCCATTTCTTTGTATCATCTTCAATTTTCTTTATCAATGTTTTATATTTCTCAGTGTATAAGTCTTTCACATTCTTGGTCAGGTATATTCCTAGGTAATTTTTTTTTGACGCAATTAAAAATTGTTTTGTTTTATTTTACTTTCTCTTTCTGACATTTCATTGTTGGTATAAAGATGTGCAACCAATTTCTGTATGTTAGTCTTGTATCCTGCTACCTTGGTGAATTCACTTTTTAGTTCTGATACTTCTTGTGTGGAGTCTTTAGGGTTTTCTGTATAGAGTATCATGTCTGCATACAATGACAATTTTACCTCTTCCCTTCTGATTTGGATACCTTTTTTATTCCCCTTGTCTGACTGCTGTGACTAGGACTTCCAGTACCATTTTGAAAAGAAGTAGTGAGATTGGGCATCCTTGTCTTGTTCGAGAATTTAGCAGAAAGGCTTTCAGCTTTTCACCGATTAATAATATGTTAGCTGTGGCTTTGCCATAAATATCTTTTATTATGCTGAGATATGCTCCTTTTATATCCATTTTGGTGAGAGGTTTTTTCTTTTTTTTCTGTCATGAATGGATGTTAAATTTTATCAAATGTTTTTTCTGCATCCATTGGGATGATCATGTGGTTTTTGTCTTTTTGTTGTTGTTGATGTGTTATCACATTGATTAATTTGGGTACGTTGAACCAGCCTTGAGACCCTAGGAAGAATCCAACTTGATCATGGTGTACGATGGTTTTTATGTGTTATTGGATTCTGTTTGATAATATTTTATGAAGGATTTTTACATTTATATTCATCAAAGATATCGGCCTGTAATTGTTTTTTTGGTTGTGTGTTTGTCTGGTTTTGGTATCAGAGTGATGGTGGCTTCATAGAATGACTTTAGGACTCCTCTTCAATCTTTTGGAAGAATCTGAGAAGGATAGGTAGGATTTTTTCTTTGTATGTTTGATAGAATTCCCCAGCGAAGTCATCTGGTCCTGGGTTTTGTTTGCAGGGAGATTTGTTTTTTGTTTTTTGAAATTTCAAATTCTGTTTCACTTCTAATGGTTGGTCTGTTCAAATTATCTGTTTCTTCTTGATTCAGTTTTGGTGGGCCATACGTTTCTAGAAACTTATCCATTTCTTCTGGGTTGTCTATTTTGTCAGCGTCTAACCGTTCATATTTCTTATGATTTTTAAAAAATTTCTGCAGTATCGGTTGTTATTTCTCCTCTTTCATGTTTTATTTTGTTACTTGGGTCCTCTCCCTTTTCTTCTTGATGAGGCTGGCCAGAGGTTTGTCAATTTTGTTTATCCTTTCAAAAAACCAGCTCTTGGTTTTATTGATTTTTTTTCTATTTTTTAATCTCTATTTATTTCCTCTCTGATTTTCATTATTTCCTTCCTTCTACTGCCTTTAGGTTTTGTTGTTTCTTCTCTTTCTAATTTTTTAGGTGGTAGGTTAGGTTGTTTATTTGAAATTTTTCTTGTTTTTTGAGGAAGACCTGTATAGCTGTGAACTTCCCTCTTAGGACTGCTTTTGCTTCATCCCATAGATTTTGTATGGTTGTGTTTTCATTGTCATTTATCTTGAGGTATTTTTAAATTTCCTCATAGATTTCACCATTGACCCATTGTTTTTTGTTTTGTTTTGTTTTTGGTGTTTTTTGTTTGTTTTTTTTAGTAGCATGTTGTTTAGTCTCCATGTAATCATTTTTTTCTCATTTTTTTTCCTGTGGCTAATTTCTAGTTTCTTGCTATTGTGATCAAAGAAGATGCTTGAAATAATTTTTAGTGATTATAATTAAAATTATTATAATTTTGAGGCTTATTTTGTGCCCTAGTATAAGATTATTATAATTTTTAATTATTATAATTTTTAAGGCTTATTTCGTACCCTAGTATGTTATCTATCCTAGAGAATGTTCCATGCAAGTTTGAAAATAATGTGTATCCTGGTTTTTTGGATGTAGTGTCCTGTAGATATCAATTAGGTCTCACTGTTCTATTGTGTCATTTAGAGTCTGTTGCCTTATTGATTTTTGGTCTGAAAGATCTGTTGATATCAGTGGGGTGTTAAATTCTCCTATTACTGTCTTCCTGTCATTTTCTCCCTTTATGTCTATTAGTATTTGTTTTATGTATTTAGTTCCTTCTATATTGGGTGTATATATGTTGACAAGTGTAATATCCTCTTGTATTGATCCTTTTATCATGATACAGTGTCCTTCTTTGTCCTTCTTTATGGCCCTTGTTTTAAAGTCTATTTTTTTCTGATATAAGTATTCCTACCCCTGCTCTCTTGTCATTTCATTTTGCATGAAATATCTTTTTCCATCCTCTCACTTGCAATCTATGCGTGTCTTTCACCCTAAAGTTCGTCTTTTGTAGGCAGCATATTGTAGGTTCTTGTTTTATTTTCCAGCCTGTCACTCTGTGTCTTTTGATTGGAGCATTTAGTCCATTGACATTTAAGGTAATTATTGATAAGTATGTGTTTATTGCCATTTTAAACCTTGTATTTCAGTTGATTTTGTATTTGTTCTTTGTTCCTTTCTTCTTTTTGTTTTTCCTTTTATGGTTTGATGGTTTACTTTTGTATTATGCTTGAGCTCTTTTGTTATTGGTTTTTTTGTGAGTCTGTTTTTAATTTGTGGTTACCCTTGTTTTCAATATTAACCCATAAGTACATCTGCTTGTTTTAGACTGATAGTCATGTAAGTTCAGACACATTATAAAAGATCTACATTTTCTACTCCCCTCCCCCACATTTGTGATTTTGATGTCCTATTTTACATCTTTATTTCTATCCTTTTGCTGTTCATCATAGTTATAATCACTTTTGCAAAATTTTTTGATTGTATTTTAATCTATATACTGGCTTATTTCAGTGATATTCAATCCTTATATATATATTTACCTTTCCTATTGTTATATTCCTTTACCTGTATATTCTTGCTTCTTTTCTATTTAGAGAAGACATTTCAACATTTCTTTTGGGATAGGTTTAGTATTGCTGTATTCTTTTAGTTTTTGCTGTTCTGAGAAATTCTTTATCTCTCCTTCTATTCTAAATGATAATCTTGCCAGATAGAATATCGTCGATTGAGGTTTTTCCCTTTCAGGACTTTGAATGTATTTTGCCACTCCATTCTGGCCTGCAGCATTTCTGTAGAGGAATCAGTTGATAGCCTTATGGGGTTCCCTTGTAACTGACTCTTTGTTTTTCTCTTGCTGCCTTTTCTATCAATAGTCTTTGTTAATTCGTTCATCATTTTTATTACCACCTTTTTGAACTCAGGGTCTGGTAGACTGGCAAGGTCTGTTTCATTGCTTGTTCTCTCATGGGATATCTCTTGTTCTTTTAATTGGGAGTAGTTCCTCTGCTTTTTAATTTTACTTGTATTTCTCTGACTATAAATTTAGGAGAAACAGTTATCTACTGTGGTCTTGAAAGGCTATTTTTATGTGGGAGCATCCCTGTGTAGACTGAGTCCAATATTTTTGGTGCAAAGGGCTGTATTTGGTGTGGACACCTGCCACGTTTTTCCTAGAGTGTGCTGGCCAATGTCCCCTTGATAGGACGTGTGTTTGGTAGTGTGGTGACCAGAGACTGCACTCGATGTTGGTCAGGGCTTTCTCTTTGCTCTGTGGCTATCATAGCCCTGTTGGGGGCAGTGCCTTCTCCCCACTTGTTGGAGTAGAAGCCCCCAGATCTGGTTCTAAGCTGTAATGTGGGGAGCGCAGGACTGAAGTGCTCCCTCTGGGAAAGGAGTTGCTGCGTGTTCCTCCCCAGGAGCTCTCCACCAGGAAGTGCAACTCTGTGATGCCGCCTGCCACCCAGTGTGCACACCCGCAAGATCAGATTCATCTCTGCTGTAAGAGTGCTGATAATCAGGTCGTGTGTCAGCCCCACCTATCTTCGATGTGTGTACGCTCACAAAACATGAGCCCCCAAAGCCCACAGAAGCTGCGCCATGCTGTGAGCACACTGACAATGAGGCTTCTATGGCGGACGCACCCACACTCCACCCTTTACTCTGATAGCAGTGCTCCTGTGGTGGATCCACGCTCTGTCCCATGCATACCCCAGCTGCGGCCTGGACTATACACCAGGCCCTTCAGGCTGTATCTGAGCAGCCAAATCAAGTCATCTCACTGTGTCTATTTGCTGAAGCCCAAGTTTCAGCACCCAACCCCTGTGCACGCCAGCAAGTGCGCATCTAGGGCTGGGACGGTGATGACAAGAAGCCCTCAGCACTGGTCCCTTTGTATCCTGCTTTGCAGCAAGCCAGCCTGTGCAAACTCCTCTCCAGCAGATTCCAGGCCCCTGCACCTCCCTTTCTGTCCCGGCAGACCTCCCAGCCAGTGAAGGAGGTTCCAAGGTGAAGGAACCTTTCCTCTTTCACTTTTCCCTCCTCGGGGAACAGGTCATGTCCCAATTCCCTTTTTTTTCCTTTTCTTTAGTCCTACCCAGTTACGTGGGTATCTTCCTTGGAGCTTTCGTTGTATGAGATTTTTCTGCCCACTTTCAGTTGGTATTCTCTGAGAATTGTTCCAGGTGTAGATGTATTTTTGATGTATTTGTTGGAGGAGGTGAACTCCATGTCTTTCTACTCCACCATCTTGATCTCCCTAGACAGTAAGCACCTTGTTCATCTTTGTATCTCCAGGGAAGAGCACAGGGTCTGATATACAGGAGAGACTAAAAATCTTACTGAACTGCTCTAAACAGAAATTTCTACTCATTTAAATTAAAATAAATATTTTATTCCTCAAAGGACTCTCTAATTATCTAGAGTCACAGTGTATCTGCAGGGCTAGGTATAAGCATTTGCCCTTTTCATACACATTGTCTCCATGATCAACAGTGGTTCAGATCTATCACTTGCCAACTTTTTCCACTTCAGGGTCAATCTCACATTTTATTTCTGCTTGAACGTCTGAGAGGGATCTAAAATAAATCCATTTTTCGAATTCTTTTTCGGCTTCTTCTGTCGTGCTTGCTTAGATATCTTTAGTCGTCTGTATTCTAGGCTCTGTACTATGAGCTGAGCATACACAACTAAGTAAGGCCAATTCCTGACCTCAGGGAGTTTATAGTCTGATAACGGACAATAGGGAAGAAGCCATACACACTGTGGTGGAGATAAAGCACCAGGTGCTGCTGGGAAGCAGGAGCGGGGCTCCCAAATAATGGACTGTTTCCCAGGGAAGATGTCACTTGAGCCAGGATTTGAAGGATCTGTGGAAGATACATGACTGAGCAAGGAAGTGAAGGGCATCACAGGTGGAGAGAGAAACATCTGAGAAGGGACAGCAAATGCAAGTGGTCGTGGCAGGAGGTAGCTTGATATGTTTAGAGATCTTAAAGCAGGTGATGCGTATGGGATTAGGGATGCACATGACGTTGTGCAAGGAGAGTAGGTGAGAGATAAACGTTGAAGGCCCATGCAACTAAGTTTGCGTATTTGAATTTTAGATTGACAGCATCCAGGGGGTATTGAAGCATTTTAATCACATTCATGTGTTAGAAAGGTTTCTGCAGATGCTTAGAGGGGTATGGAGTGCAGAGGGAATAAGGCAGAGAGAAGAAAGACAAGTTACGTGGCAGCAACAATTATCCAGACAAGAAGAGATGAGGGCATGAGTAAAAAAAAGTGGCAGTAGGTGTAGAAAATAAGGAAAAGGTAGAATTTACAGCACTTGGTGACTAGGGGGTCAGTAGGTGGGAGCTGTCTAGGATGACTTCCAGGTTTCTGACTTGGACAGTGGGGCCAGTGGTGATGCTGTTTCAAAAGACAAGGGATGCAGGAGAAGGAGCAGGTTTGAGGAGGAAAATAATGTTGGGTTTTAAGCATCTTTGATTTAAGGCCCCTCTGGGTATTCAAGTAGAAATAGCAGTTGGATGCTTTCTAGCGTTGGCAAAGTGGTCCAATGAAAAATAACTCTTGGAGAAGCTATTCATCTAAGTAAAATCCCTCGAAAATAAAAAAAAAAAGGGGGGGGAAGCTAAGGATGGAGACCAGATGAACACCAAAATTTAAGGAAAGGAAAGAGAAAAGAGAACCCTAAATGATGAGTGAGAAGGCACAAACAGAAGGTAAGAAAAAACCAGGAGAGCGTAGTAGAATGGAATCTAAAATATCAACATAAATAACAATTTTGAAAATCTAAGACATGTGTAATGAACAGTGTCAGAGACCACAGAGAAGTTAAAATAAGTTAAGGTTAAAACTATCCCCCACTGATAACGATATTTTAAACTATTTGCTTAGTTTATATCAAAAAACTTAATAGGCGCTATTCGAATTTTGAGATGGGCTTTAATTTGGTATGTGTAATGGTCTTTATGACTAAAGAAGGAATTAATGTTATTACTTTTCTCAACTCACTATAATTGGAAAACTTATCACAAATGCTTGGTATTCCCAGTGTTGGTATGTGAGAAATCACGTAATTCTAAATCCTGATTTTTACGTGTTGTGTATTAAAAAGATCTCCACAGAGGCTGAGAGGGGAACATATACATTTCAAAACACTCTTAACACCAGGATGTGCCCCATTCTTTTTTGTAACCCCATTTCAGTCAGGAAATCTGCATTCTAGACCTAAAGATGTTACTAACTAGTTGTGTACACTAGGTAAATCAGTTACTCTCTTTGGACATTTTCATTAATGGGTAAATTTACAGGATTAGGCTCTTCTGCTACGGATAAATTGAGATAAATCATGGTCTGGAAGATCTAAACCATGCTTCTTTATTGATCATCTCTACTGAATTTTTATCAGGTACACATATCCTTTCTTAGCGTTTACTTCCCAGTCTTGGTGGGAATGGGCCATTTTGTCAGTACTTTCTTTTACACCGTCTGCCTCCTAAATTCCTGTTTCATCTTTGCTTTACTTTTCTTCCTATTCTATCTATTAGGCAGAGATCCATCCTCTGTACTTTCAAAATGTGTTTTACAAACATTTATTATAGCATTTATTATATTTTACCCTAATTACAAGAAGATGTGGTCCTTGAGGCATAGACCTTAATTATGTTTGTGTGAGTATTGCAAACATAGCACGTGTCTGACACAAACTGATGTTCAGTAAACGTATAGGAATTGTTCAGGCAGAAGAGTCAGGTTTATCATGGTGTCTTCTTATCAGCAGGGAGAGAGATTTCTAGCTCACTGCCCAAAACTCTGAATGAAACTGAAAGTCTGTGGATCTGTAGCTGTGTACAGAGTGGCAAGAGCTCATGTGGCTTGGGACTCTATAAATGGTTTCCAGAGAAGCTTTTTTGGGAAGTTCTATTTAATTAAATGGTGAGGCGGGATCACTGACAGTGAGATCCTGGAGGGAAGCCAGTCTATCCACTTTGAAGCAAAGCATATTGAAGCGTAACTCTTCTAGGTGGGATATATGGGGAGATGGATGATAGCAGAATACCTAAACAACTGCTGGCTGATAGGCTCAAAGGCAGCAGGAGGGATGCTTTATTAAGTGCCTGCCACAGCACAGTTACAAACAGGGCAGAACCACACTGCATACAGAGAGCAGTGGTAGCAAGCTGGCTTACCTAGGGAAGGTCTGAAAGGCACCATAGAAAAGCACAAATCTCAAAATGAGATCTGCCACCCTAAGCAAAGACAGACTTAGCAGGCACATGGTATTTTGAGATCATTCATTTCCTGGTCAAATCTATGGGACCTTAGCTGGTGCATGGACACGTTTTTGTATATAATATTGTACATCACTGTGCCAGTATCAAGCTGTTAATAAGTGTTTATGGAAGATGATATATTGATCTGTTTTATAACCCATCATATAAATGGATAGTAAACTTAAAGTGTTATTTTCAGATAAACAATAGATATGACTAGATATGCCATGTAAGATGTAAACTGTAAAACGGTTTTTTAAAAAAAGGTATTACTTCTAATTCTTGATCCTTTCATCAGTTAGAATTTAATTTACCAATAAACTAAAATAATCTGGCCTCATTTCCTCTCATAAATATTCTCATGTATCTCAGGTATACTTTGGTTTTAATTGGAAATCTAGTTACAAGTATTATCTAGTTCTTTAAATATTCGTAGCTAGATATGGTAGGCTTAGCTCCCACTTATAAGAGGAATTCTGGTTAATCAAAATACCGTTAATCTTCCTTTAAGAGAAAATTTATAATGATAATGGAGTTTTCTATAAAAATCTTTAAAACGTGAATCATCATTATAAAACTAAGGTCAATACAGAAATAAACAATCAAGTCATTTAATATATCTTGAGCATCTGCCATATGCAAAAGACTGTGTAAGTGCAGGAAAAATATAAGAATGTTGAGAGAATACATGAGCTCAGTATTCAGTAGGGAAGAAAAACCTGGGGACATAAATAACTGTGGTAAAAGATAGAATGGGATCTATGTGGTAAAAGCTATAACATTTTTCTAAATGAATAAAGTGTAGTCAAGTTACAGTGATTATTTGAAGTAGTATAATTAGGACTTAGGTAACCATTATTAGTTGAGCAAACTTTTCCAAAGCAGTGCATAAGATTCTGTGGTGAAATACAGACAAGATATATGAGACTTATCCTTCAGAGATGAGTTTACCTTACAAGGCCCATTTTAATTGAGTAGAATCCCGAGAGAGTAGTCTTGATGCTCTAGAATTCCAGAAAATTGTGAACAGATGCTCTGGTGGAATCTAAACAAACTTTATTGAATGTTACTTAAGCCAGAAATTATACTTATTTCTTGAATATTAGCTCTGAAACTTGTTTCATATATAAGTAGTTTAAGGCAAAAAATTAAAGAAAATATCATTTAACATAGGAAGTAATAAATATGTGAAACTTGGTGCTCTGACTGGGTATGAATTGAAAATATTAATAAATACAAAAAGGGACTTAATTTTCTAGAGCAGCATACCTTACAGGCATATGGCAGTAGAATGAGATTTCATTCAGGGATCACTGCTTATCACTATCTCCCATTTTTCTGTTTCTCAAACTACACTTTGTGAAGGAAAGTACCACCCAGCACTAATACACTTGCCCTTTGGCTCTAAGGATCCATGAAAAGTTCAGCACTAAAAGTCAAACAGGGAACATTTCCTTTTTGTTATTTTCAAAAAATGGTGACAATTCTACCTCTTCATAAGAGCTACTCAGTAGCAGATAAAGACTATTTCAGACTGAGGATATAATAATTACCACTTCTTATCTTTTGACAGCCCTGCCTACAGCTAAAATGCCTGGCATAACTCACTTTCTGGCTGCAAGGTAGGAGGTTCTCATACCTGTCTATACTCAAGCTGTGCTACCTGACAACCCAAGATCTTGAAGCAAGAACGCTTCCCCAGAAGCGTCAAAATACCATCAAATTAATACAGTGTTTCCAAGTGTAGACCTCTGCCCTCCTGTCTCAAACATTTTGGGGACTTGCTAAAAATACTGGTTTCTAGGTTCCATCTCATTTTTACTAAATCCCAAGGTATTCCCAAGGCAGAGATCAGGAAACAAATTAATCTCCAAATGTTTAAATTTGAGAATCCCGTATCGAAGTTGGGGGATGTTCCCATGAAAAGATCAAAAACACACAGAAAATAATTGGGAAATCCAAATAGTGTTGACAACAAAGGATATCATATATAAATGATATGCCAAAGGCAAGCAGTTAACATTTCTTGGGTATAGTTCATTTAGAGCAATGCTACATTGTTCATTGTTCATATAGAAACAGCTCCCTAGTTACGTTGCAGACAAACCAAATTGAGAAAGACTTCCCAGGAGACTCATGCTTATGAAATAGAAGTACTCTCAGACTGAAGGAATGTATTAGATGGTTTCCTCATATAAACATGGTTAATTACTACTACATCAGAGCCTTTTGTAGATGAAAAGAAAATCTAGCAATAATCCAGTACTTTACAGAAGCTGCCTTTTGAGACAGCCAGAGCTCACCTACCAGACCCCATCTCTGTCTTCTTAGTATCCTACTTTTTATATCCATTCTGGAGCCATCAGCTTCTAGAGGTCACATATGACTGTTGCCTGCTGTGACTTTGTGATTGATTCACAAAAAGTATATGGAGCATTGAATTGTGAAACTTACAGTGTTTATGAATTACTTTTGAAAAATAAGAATTTCAAACTATTTCCAACTAACCAGGAATAAATTTCCCTCACGACACTCTGAGAAACAGGAAATGGGAACAGGTGAACATCTCATCACATTCCAGCAAAGCCGCACTAGGTAAAGGCTGTCTGGACAATGTCGACTTGACAAAAGCCTGTGCACACCAGCTTGGCCTTGAATTTAAGATCTAAAGCTGTGGTTACTGATGCACTCAGGTGACTGGTTATAAGAACCAGAGAAAATACATTCACCCTGAAGTTTCAACTAGTACCTGCATCCATATAGATATTTTTATTCTATAAGGAGTAAAGAGAAAAGAAAAACAGCAACAACATGGAGCATGTGGAAGATTTTATAATAGAAAAATAAGAGAAGTTGTAAAGGATAAGCATCCTGGAGAAAAGGAGCTACTACAAGAAACAAAAGACAATTTGAGACTGCATATGCTGTGTGTCCTCAATGAAATCAGTCTAGTAAGTAAGACACAAAAAGTTAGATTAAGGTGGAGTTGTCATAGATAAGAAAATATGGTAGGGAAAACCAAAAGCACAAAAGGAGAATGATCTGTATTGACTATGTTAAGAGGAGACTTCTGTATTAGAGACAATAAATCAATAAAGAAAAATTCAGTTAATCTTTCAAAAAATAGGAAAAAAAAACTTTAGAAATGCATTTGCTGTGGAATATAAGCACTCCTCTAAGTCTTTGAGAGGTCAGTTATACCAAACATAAATAAGGAAAAGGATAGGTGCGATTTATAGTGAGAGGTCTTCTGCTCTGCAGTGTTTTCTTGACATGCCATAGACTCGGGGTCAGCAAACTGAGACACAGTCCAGATTGCCACCTGTTTTTGTAAATAAAGATTTATTAGAACACAGTCTCACTCATTTATTTACCTACTGTCTATGGTTGACTGTATATTACAGCAGCAAAGTTGAGTAGTTGTGACACAGCCCATATGAACCAGAAAGCCTAAAATATTTACTCTCCGGCTCTCTATAGAATATGTTTGCTGAACTCTACTCTAGACCACTGGATACATAGAAATGTTACTAAAGCATCAGATCCCTGAGTTTTTACGGCCTTTATGTGTCATTCGGTTATACACTTCTTACAAAGGCATCTAAGGTGTTTGTTACCTCTTTCTCACCAGATTCAATCAGCATTTCACCAATGTAGTAGATAAGCATAATGTCCTTTTGAATTGTAACAAGGATTCTTTTGTCCAGCCATTGTTTTCTGTGCTGGACGAATGGACATATTTGATGAAGATGTTTGAGGAACCATCACTATCTGCAAAGTTTTTGATGAAAATATTTCCAGGGATGTAAGTAGTTTGGGTTAAATTCTTGTGATGGGTTACTTCCAGGGGATGTCTTCAGCAAAATGGTGGAATAGGAAGCCCTATACCCTCCTGCTGCCTACAGAAACTCTGACTCAACAATACATAAACCAATTCCCTTGTGAGAAATCAGAAAACATGTCAAGAGGCTCTTCCACCCCAGGTGAGCATGAAACCAGCCACATTAAAGCATGGTGATCTGAAGGAAAATTCCAGCTCCTGGCTTCTTCCTTGGGAGGGAAAAAGAAAACTGAAACATCCATCCAACATTTTGACCTGTGGGATGGCAGAAAGGCTGCCCAAGGGATTGGCTTCTGTTTGGCCTGAATCTAAGCACTGACAGGAAAGGGTGCCAGGTTGGGGGCTACTAAGAATAAAGGTGATGGTTTGGACTAGCATTCACTCAGTAGCCATAGTACCCCCTTTCCCCCCTACTACTCAGCATAGAATAAGAAAACCCTTGTTTCTCCCTGGAGAGGGAAAGAGTTGGCACCTAAGTCCAACATTCCATCTTTTCAGGGGGCTTCCAAGGGACAGTTTCTGTCGTTCCTCTCTCAGAGCACTAATGGTATCCTGCATACTCGAGGTGCCTGGGGGCCACTGAGAACAACAGAGTGGGGTGGTTTGGTGCCATTCCAGGTTTTCTCATTTAGAAAACTTGAAGACTCTATCAAGGAATAATCTGAAAATGTAATTAACAAAACAGTCCCATTTACAATCGCATCAAAATGAATAAATGAAGGAGACAAAAGAGTTGTACACCGAAAACTACAAAACATCGCTGAAATAAATTAAGGAAGACACAGACACGTGGAAATACGTCCTGTGTTCATGGATTGAGAGGTCTTAATACTGTTAAAAATGTCCATACTACTCAAACTGATCTATGGATTCAACTCAAACTCTATCAAAATCCCAGTGGCATTTTTTGCAGAAATAGAAAAATTGATCCTAAAATTTACAGAGAAACATAAAGGACGTTGAATATCCAAAATAATCTTGAAAAAGAAGAACAAAGCTGGAGGCCTCATACTTCTTGACTGCAAAACAGATTACAAAGTTACAGGAATCAGAATGTCACCCATGCCTGCCCCGAGAGCTAAAGGGATCCTTGCCTTGATTTATTTCTGTGTTTGTTTCAGAAGCACTCAGTATTTGACAGAGGTGTTTTGCAGCTGTGCTTTAAAAAGTATGCAGTGGTCAGTCACCCTGAACTGGCTCTGACTTGACCACAAGAATGTACCTGTGCAGATGAGACCTGGAGGTGTCCAAAAGTTACCTTTGCTTTATTGGCATGCTAAGATCTCCACCCAAGGTGGGGGGATTTGTAATCCACTACACACAATTCATTCATGCCCAATGCAAAGAAATGTCAAAGACTGCCCATGCCCCCAGCTGCCGCTAGAAGTCTCCGCCTCTTTCCTAGAGCCCTGATGACATGTTTGCCTCCAACCCCTCAAAATTCTCTTGCTCCCCTCCCTTTGGAGAGAAGGTATTTTTAGAGCAAAGCTCTCCCTTCTCCATTCCTTGATCCATGAATAAAGTTTCTGCTCTGCTATACCGAACCTGGTTTCATTCGATTGGCATTTGCGACACCAAGCAAAAGACCCACCGAGGGGTCACAGATCCACTGGGGATCAGTAACAAAAACATATAGAACTGGCATAAAATAGACACATTAACCAATGGAAAATAATAGAGAACCCAGAAACAAACCCCAGTCAAATGCTCTTTGATAAGACTACACAATAGGGAAAGGACAGTCTCTAACAAATAGAGTTGGGAAAATTCGATATCTGTGTGCAAAAGAATGAACTTGGACCCTTATCTTACACCATCACAAAAATCAACTCAACATGGATTGCTTAAACATAAGACCTGAAACTACAAAACTCTTACAAGAAAACATAGAGAAAAGCTCTCTAATGTTGTTATTGGCAAGATTTCTTGTATATGACATCTAAAGCACAAGCCACAAAAGCAAAAATAGACAAGTGGGACTACATCAAACTAAAAAACTTCTGTGTGGCAAAGAAAATAACAGAATGAGAGGGAGCCTATTCTGGGAGAATGGGAGAAAATTTTTGTAACCAGTATATCCCATAATAGGTTAATATCCAAAAATAGATGAATATATTTTAATATATTTATAAATATACACATATTTATAAATATATTAAAATATATTAATCTATTAATATATAATAATAAGGAACTCCTAGAACAATAGCAGTTGTTCAGTAGTAAAAAAAAACAACTTGATTTAAAAATGGACAAAGGTCTCAGAATTGGAAGAGAGGCTATGATTCTCTGTCATGAAGCAAAACTGTTCCCTTTCCACCAGACCTTTAATTTTTTGCTTATATAGATTCTGAATTTGTTAATTTCCTAATGTTAAATCATTTGTCACTCCTGGGATAAACTCAACTTGGTCATAAATTATCATACCTCTCATATCCTGCTAGTATCTTTAGAGTTACTTTCATCTATGTTCACAAGTGAAATCGGAATGTTTTTATTCACAAAATGATCTTGTCAGGTTTGGTAGCAAGGTAATGCCAGCTTCATTATATGACTTGAGTAGTTAGTGTTCCCTCTTATTCACTAGAAGAGATTGTAGAGATTTTGATCTTTTCTTAAATATTTGACAGAACTCTCTGGAGAATCTGCCTATGCCTTAACTTTTCTTTGTGCCTATATATTTGGCTAATTCAGTTTCTCTAATGGTTTAGGTCTATGAAATTTTCTGTTTTTTGAATTAATATCGATGTTAATTTTTCTGAGAATATGATCATTGTATTTGAGTTTAAAACTTACCAGAATGACATTTTTCATACCATGTTCTTATTCCCTCTTAATGTGTGCAAACATCTACTGTCTAAATAGTAAATTCTGCTATTTAGTCATCTCCCTTCTTTATTTTACTTAATTTTACCACAGTTTTGTCAATATTATTAGTCATTTATAAGAAACAACTTTTGACTTAGTTGACCTCCTCTATTATTTTAGGTTATTTTCTGTCTAATACATGTCTCTTCCTATTTTTACTTCCTTTCTTCTGCTTTCTCTATATTCACTTGGATGTCTGGACAGTTATTGAGAAAGATTTAAATATCTCTATTCTTTAATTCCCCTTGTTGCTAACTAACATTTACGAATTTGTATAATACAAATGGTACCTAGAAGAGCAATGCTAATGTTTAAAAAAAAAAAAAAAAAAGCAATCCAAAGTATGTGGCTCTCTTTTTTGTGATTTTGGAAGTCAGGAAGGAAAGGCAAGCTGCCGAGTAGTAGACTTTTGTTATGCAGACACATATTTCATTGCAGGCTTGCTTGAGATACCTTGGAAAGCATTCCTGCAACTAGAGCTTATAACTATAGTAGATTTGGTTGGAAAGCCTTACAATATCACTCTGTGTTAGCTTCTTTTTGTTGATTTGCTTTTTAAGTTCTATCAGTGATATTGCAATGTAGCCTAGTTAGAACAGGTGTCTCTGAAGAGGCACCCTTCATAGTAGATCAGATGATAACCTCAAGTCCCTCCCAAGCATTTCCTATTAAGAGTTTTCAGCCAGGCAATGAAAGTGAGCTCAGGGGCAAAAATCAGATTAGGATGTGGGGCTCTTAGTCCATTAAAGGTAGAGTAAAAGAGGCCAGTAAATTAAAGACCAGGGTATTTAAGAATAAGAAATCTTTTGATGAGATTTTTGTTTATGATTACATGCAGACAGAATTGACTAGAGAAGCCCACTAAATTTTTGTAAGAAATCGTATTTCCAAAGAAATACGAGCTACCTACAAAAGCTTGTCATTTTTCTAACCTTACAGCAAGACTCTGGCCTCAAATCTGTACCATCAGAATGTGGGCTGCACAAAATATCCAGCTTCTAAAAAGAATGTCCTCTCCGTTGTTTTGATTATGAAGGATAAGGACAAGGAAAATCTCCCAAAGGACAAAACCAAGGACCTACAGCGACAGTATCCAGGGTCGTTGTAATGAGTTACCATATGCATTAACCAAGGAACTTAATTCAGTGACAAAACAGATTTTTCACCACTCTTGCCTAGTGGGATTTGATGGTTGCTATAGTTCAGTGAGTAGTATGAATTTCCAATGCTTCTTCCCAAAAGAGAGTTTTAAATGCATTTGTGCTATTTATTCCACCATTTTATATTGATGTAGGGGTGGAAAAACGTCTTTTCCTTTTATATTTTAATATCGTGAACACGATGAGCCGTGTCAGGAGGAATTGTTATAAGGGAGACAGTTCCAAAGTTGCATCCGTTTCAAAGTCCATCTCCGAGTGATGTGCAGTCCTCTCCGTCAAGTCTTGGTGCGGCTCCTTATGTTGTGGTTTGAAGTGTGGGAAAAGGGACTTGAACTTTCAGGGGGGAGATAAGCAGTGGACTGTGGCAAAGACTGATAGTTGCCCCTTAGATAGCCATTCTACCCTTCTATAGGAACAGACTTTCAGTGAGGCATATGGCTGCACAGCTGTAAAGACAATTCCCAACCTCTCTTGCACCTCTTGTGCCTGGGCCAGTGGGTTCTGAGTCAAAGTATTCATGACTTCTGGGTGTACCTTTAAAAGAAGCATCATGCCTGCTCCTTCCCTTTTTCACTACCTTTTCCCTCTGGTTGACTGAACGTGAATGGCTTATCAGGAGCTTAAGAGAGGTTATCTAAGATTGGCAGGTATAAAATTAGGATAATTTAGCAACAATAAATAAAGGGCCTTGGTCCTTGATACAATAAAACCAGTATACAAGCCCTAGACCATTTATTTTGGACTGCTATGTGAGGGATATACAAACTTCTATTTTCGCCTTCATTACAAGAAAAGAACCCGTATCGTGACTAGTATAATGCCAATGGAAGTAATTATGATGTCAGAGAGTATGTAGCTGAAAAGTTCTTTATTCTTCTTTCCACACATTTAGAATTCTAGTATTTGAACTTTGAGCAGCATTGGAAGCTATTGATGAAGGTAAGCTCTGCTCCCTTTTGAGGTGCAGTAGATACAATGTAAAAATCCCCAAGATTATTCCTTATAGTACCGATACGTCCACCGCATTTCTTTCCCTGGCATTCAGAGATCCCTGATGCTATTTGAGTTTATGTTTTAGTGGTTATTGTAGTTACTGCTTTCTGCCTTACCTCCCTGAAGTTAGTAAAATCTTTATAGTCCTCATGGCACTCAATATGATAAATCACATCATAGTCAAGCTATCTGGGAACTAAACCGCTGGCATTTAAGATAATAAATTCCACAGCAAAGCCCCTTCCTCATCTCCCACTCATCTCTTTTGCCTTCCTCAGTTTATGACTAGTTGGAAATAATATTGCTTTGGTGTTGAGATTGCAGAGGATACAGAAATTCAAACTGTATGGTAGTTGATAAAAATAAATTTTATCAAAAAATGAGAAAATGTCTTCAGCTAATGAACATCAGATAGCTATAGAAAGATAATCTGGGTACTTAGCTGGGAGATGAACGCTTAGATTGCTGTACTAGACCAGCAGAAGAAACCTTATTTTTTTCTTTTTGGATTTTGTATTACATGTAGAAATTCAGAACTCTTGCCCTGCAAAGGCCTCCCAAATGCATTTTAATACCTGATGATTTTATGTGGTTTATTCCCTGCTTCCAAGAACGTTTGCACTTTTTAGGTAGATGAACAGACTGAGTTGCATGGCACGTACAAGGTCATATTTTGAGTCGCTAGTAAAACCTGGACTAAATTTTTGAACCGTTGTTCAAACCAGTTTAGTTCAATTTTCAGTACATTGTATATGCCGGGAATGTTTCAATACTTTATATGGAAAGTTATTTTGCAGGACTCCCTGATTTTCACATTTTTCTTAACCTGTTTTTTAGTTGGCTGTGTTTTTCTTTTCTTTTCTTTTTTACTTAGTCTAACCTTTTCGCATCACTTTTTTTGCCCCTCAGGTGTGCGTGTGCATTGTCTGGCTTATCACTTTTGAGGTACGTGCACATGGTAAATTCAAACGGCTGAAACTTACTGAGCAACGTGAAGTGCTGTAAAAGAGGAAAGACTTAAAGAGATTATTCCTTACACTAGTAAGCCTAGATGGATCCTTTACCGATGTGTTCTTTGCAGATGTTATGTAATAAATTTAAGGGGCTATTTGTGTGTGATAAATTAAATGCAGTAAGTCAAAATGAGGCATTCACTTCCATTTAAATAAAGTGAAAACTCATTTTATAGTCAGCTTGCTATAGAATGGATAATATTAGGGCATCAATCCTCTTTTTCCTGAGAATACAGCAACATATCTTGCATTTTCTTTGCTATCATACTTTTTCAGGATTTGGCCATTCTGAAAAAGTAGCCTGATGATAAGCTTCTCTTTATTCTTTCCCCAAATTAAGCTTTCTTTCTGCATGCTTTCAAAGAAAACACAGTTCAATTATTTTCCATCTCTCTTCCGTCATTGCTTGAGGAAAGATATATGGTCTCAGAAGTGCCAGTCAAACCAGAAAATGAAGAGTTTGCCAGTACCTCAAGGGATCAATCAATACTGTCCACCTTTGCAAGTTGATGGTATTTTGAAGTAATTATAAATAATCATGTTATTAGTAGTAATACTATTATTATAGAACTGTCCAAACAAATCAACATGATGAGCCTTTCTGACACCAAATACTTGCTTTATTCTTTATCTGTTCCTGCCTTTCCAATAACCATTCAACCACTATTTAGAAGATCTACTTCTATGCTTCTCAGCTCTATTTGTAAATAATAATAATAAGTTATAAAACATTTCACCACTGATAAGCGAAGTGAAATTCATCACTTTTTCCTGAATCTGAGTCTGCTACCTTTTAAATTGCTATCTCATAGTCCTTTAAATCACTTAGGCTAGAAAACTTTTGAATGTACTATATTCTTTTGGCATATATATATGTATAAATATATATGTATGTTGTGTGTGTGTGTGTGTGTGTGTGTGTGTGTGTGTGTGTATGTGTATATCCTCTCACTGACCCCCAGGCTTTATCCTGGTAGTGTGTGCTGATTTCCCAGAATTCTTTTCCCTCATTATATTAATTATATAAAGCTCAGCCAAATGTATGTAAGCCTCGTGTATGATAGAAATATACAAGATCATAGAAGGATTCAACCCCTTTTTCTCATCTTACAAAGGTAACTAAAAATAGGTCCTGTAGTTTCTTATATCCCTTCCCCATTAGAGCTTCTATACCTCTAGTTCTGGCTGTTGCAGCTCCTGTTCTGACTTCCAAATTATTCCTCCCATCTCTGATTTCTTCCCACTCTTATCCATTATCCTAGACACCGAAGTGATTTCAAAATGCAGATTTGACCCTGCCCAAACCCACGTTGCTTTCAGTTTCCTTAGCATGGTACTCGGGTCCTTTACCATATGACCACGGCCTACGTCATCAGCCTCATCCTTGTCACTCCTATCTGTAATAGAGGTACTTTTCTTTGAGGATATCTGTTTGGGAACCTATTGTGGTAAAGAGAAACCGCTAAGACCACTCTTTTGATTCTTAAATTAATAAAGTGCCCTTCTTCTTCTCCCATGAATGCCCATTCAAAAATTAAACTAAAATAAGCAGTGTGCCAAATTTTAGGACATCTTCAATACCATGGACTTGATTGTGGCAGAATCATCTAGATCAACTGTTTAAGATACCATAAGTATATAAAAAAAATGTTTCCATTTTGAAATTTGGGCTCAATATGTTTTGGTTTTTTAATTCCATTTTAAAATTCAAAGAAAGTAACCTGTGTTAGATGCTCTTATTCAAGAAATACACATGCACACACACACACACCTTGTCAATGCTTTGTTGCCCTAATTTTTTACAAAGTTATTCAACTGTGACTACATTAGTTTAGATAATTAACTTGAGAATGCCTTATTTGGCATAAATGCTTTAAGTATAATATTACACAGAGCTATTTTTTCTCTCTGTTTCTCTAGAGTTTGGCTTTAACCATGGCTTTAAAAACACTAGGTTTTTGGATAAATTTAGAACTAAAAAGCCATCCACGAAGTTGCACTGGACACCTCTGTTTCTCCAGTGTCCAGCACAATGTCACATGGGAAAAGGTACTCAATTGACAATTCTGGAAGGCAAGTGAATAATGCAGACAGAGGTCAACCAACACATCGACTTTCAATCAACTGATCATTTACTGTGTGTAAGGCATAAGGTTAGGTCCATGGTATCTAGAGAAGCATAAACTTATACATGTAAAGAGAATTAATGGCAAGTGCCCATGTGAATGACACAGATATCCACCCATGAACGATATAATAGTAATAGTAAAAAGAATGATGATTAATATTTATTGAGTGTTTCCTACATGCCAGGATCTGTGATAAACTCTTCTAGGCACTGTATCATTAAATCTTCATAGAAGCTTTGTAAGGCATGAACTACCATTATCCCCATTTTGCAGATTGAGGATTCAAGAAGTTATATGTACACTTGACTTGATCCATCTAGTAAGGGGTAGAGCTGGAACTGCCTTTTTCTGAGCTTATAACTTCATAATGCTCTAGAGGTAGTGTTTACTTCTGTCAGTGGCATCACTAATATGGTGAAATTAAATGATGAATAGAATCAAATATATTCACTATGAAATAAAATCTTAAAAGAATTTTTTTAGTATATCAGAGCACAATTAAGACATAGCTTCTCTGTGTTATCAGCTCATAGGAAAAGGGAGTTTTTTCCAGGGATTAAAGTTCACCTTTGGTTAGAATTGGCACTCAGCCAACCTTATTTCCACAATGTTTTGAAGTCTTGATGTATTAAGATATAAATAGCTAAACATTGATAAATGGAGTGTGTCATATGCTTGAGATTTCAAGTTTTAAAAAGACTTCCTATATAATTTAAAAGGATATAAAAAAAATAAAGCATTGCTCCTTAAGACTACAGAAGTTACCATGGTACATTTCAAGTCATAATTCCAAAATAGCATCAGCACACATGATCGTGTTACTAATTGAGTCCATAGCAAATATGGAACAGGGTGCACACATAAAGATCTACTTTGATAACTGAAGTCTATCTTGAATAAACAGCAAACAATGTATCTTAAGTTGTCATTACTGTGGTATTCAAATGAAAGGATATTCGTGAATATTATGCAAATTTCAAGAAACACATTCAAAATGCAGTTTAAAAGCAGTGTGGAAAACATGAAAAGAGTTCTATTTCTTGTTTTCTTAGCTGAGTTAATCTGCTCGTATTTCAGAAATCTAATATTTAAGGACGAAGAAACTGGCAATTTACTTGTCGTTGGCACAGATTTAACGACGGGAAATTCCTATAAATATTTTTAGTCAATTAGGGTTGGCCAGGAAGTTTGAAAATTCGCCATACGAATAGAACAATTCATAGGGAAAAAGACAAAGAAAATGGATTTTGAAACCGTGAGACAGTACGTAAATTAAAGGGATAAAATAAAGGAATATGAGATTCATTCATTCATTCTTCATTCATCCAGTAGGTTTTGATCAAGCACTTTACTGTGTGTAAGATCCAACAATGGACAACAGCCTCTTCCCTCACGGGCACTTTCTAGTGAGAGGTACAGAAATTTTAAGACTGATAGTCTAATTCATTATTTAGCTACAATTATGATAATATGTTTTAAGGAGACATTAGAGTGAACTACGAGTATAATAGGGCTTGATTGAGTGGGTGCAAGAGAATGGGGACATGGCAGGCACATCAAAGAGATTCGTTAACAAAGCAACGTTTTGGTCGAGGTCTGAATAATTAGGCCAATCAACTAGTGAATGAGGCAGAAAGGCAGGTAATTCTGTGGTGTGAAGTACATGCATACAGAACTGTGGTGGACATGACTTGGGATGGAGTAATAATGATAACAAAACGTCTAACGCTGGTATAGTGTTATCTGTGTGCCAGACACCATGCTAAGAGCCGAATCTGTATTTCCTCTTTTACTTCTCATAGCAACACCCTGAGGTCAGTTTTATTATTATCGAATTTTAAGGATAAAGAACAGGCAGAATAACTTTCTCAGGATCATGATACTGATCTGTGGTAGATCTGGTTTGAACTGAGGTCATATGATTTCAGAGACTGCACTCTTGGTCACTGTCTACCCAGATTATACGTTCATCTGTAATTGTCCAGCATCTATGTGAGTTTCTCTACCAAGCTTTTTCATAGTGTCGTAAGGTAGTTGTTGCAGAATGGAGTACGATTATGGTCAGGTGAAAAATGCTGTATTTGGAAGCAGTAATACATGGTGGCTGAGTTTACTTTGGAATCAGCCAGGATTTGACTCCCTTCCTTTCTCTCTGTGTGGATGTCGGGCAAGTTTTCTTCAGCGTTCCAAATACCAATAAATAGCTACAAAATTGGGATAATAACGATGCTGTTATCACAAGCTTGCTGTGAGGTTTACATGAGAAAATAAATGTTCAGTGTATCCCTGGCACAGAGTAATTACTCAGTATATGTTAGCTATTATTATTAGCAGAAAGAAAGATTGATAATGAATGTCAGAGAGGACTTTGAAGGCCTTGCATGAGAGGCTGAATGTTATAAGCAGCAGGAAGCCACTGACATTTTCTGAAAAAGAATAACTTGAGCATACCTGGTAAATTATGAGTGACAATCTGTAGTTTACAAAGTGTTTTTGAATAGATTACTTAATTTAATCCCCCTTAACCTCAGAGGGGTGATATTTTGATTGTTCTACAGATCAGCTAAAACTTAGAGTCTTAAATGAGGTATCCAAGCGCTCACGGGACTTAGTGGGGTAAGTGTGATTTAGATTCAGTACTTCAAATAAAAGGTCATTGTGCTCTTCATCATACCACAGCTTACAGGTGATTTTAAAAGACATTGTAAAGAGGTTCCATAGAAGAATTAAGGGGCAAAGCTGTTTTGATTATTCTGAATTTGAAGTGGAGAAATTATTATTTTTTTAATTTGAGAATGTTGATGGAAGGAACATAGGTACCTGGTGAAGGTTTGAGAAGCTGGGAACTACGGTGTTGGTCCCATCTCTGCCACTTCTTGGCTTTGTGACAAGTCATAGACGAGTCACTTAACCTTAAGTGGTTGTAGGTTTCTTCAACTGAGAAAAGGAAAATATAATCCCATTTCTTGGGATTTTCCAGTGGATCGAATGACACACCTTCCTCCCCCCAAAGGCCACAACCAACAAAGCAGAAAACTCAGGAAAAACACACATGTATTATTGTCACTTCTCATATAAAATGTTTCCATTCCCGACCATGAATTTAAAATTTTATAGGAAAAATACAGTCAGAGCCACGGGAGTTGAAAGAGAATCTGTCAAATATTTTTTTATTAAAATGAAATTAAATATCCAGAAAACTAGGTTTTCAGTGACATTTAATACATGTTAACCCATTGATATGGCAACTCCACGGTTTTCCGTTTACTGACCCGGCTCACCAGAAACCTTTTGGGTGCCCTCTCTCTTCCAGTTCAAACTGCGAACCTACAGACCTGTCTTGGTTCATTGCACGTGTCCTATGTATTGGGGGACATTTTTCCAAGTCTAGTCCTTTATCCAGATGTTAATGAATTTTTTGCTTTTATGGCTTTGCTTTCTGTGTCCCATCATGTTTCCAGACATATCATCAGCTTCTTTAGGGAAGCAGGAGGAAAATTCTGAGGTTCTGTTGTATTCTCAGCTTCCTTTATGATTTGCAAGACCCCTTGAGATAGACTTTTTTTTGCGGTGGAGGGGTGGGGAGGGTGTGAGAGTGGGAACTTTCTACTTATTCCCTTCTTTTCCTATTCCAGTCTTAGGATTTCCTCCCCTTCTCATTATCCCCAACTGGTTTTATACCTGATTCTATCTGATGGAAAAATTGGAGATGTCTGAAGATGTCCTCAGATATAATGCCACACATTACTAGAAATTTCCATAGCATAACTTACATTTCTGGAGTTTAGTATAATAACCACCAACATATTGTAAGCCTTTACAAAATTACTGCTTGAAAAGAAAAAAAGGGGACTCTGACCTGTAGAACTTTTGTAAAAGCTAGAATGTCTGAAATAATTTACCTGCTTGAAAGAATAGCTGTATTAAGAATTTCCCTCCCCCCCCATCCCTTTGGCTTAAATGAGATAATCTGATATTTTCCTACACAAGATCATAAGCAGCTAATGTGGAAAAGCTCCATGTGAAAAAATATGCCAAAAGTGCTGAGATAACATTGAAATATGTTAGAGCTTGGTTTTGTTGGAGTGTTAGAGACAGCACTGTTGTATATATTCTTATCAGCCACGTGATAATGTAATCTATATGATAGAAAAGCAGTCAGCATATGAAAGAATTTTACTATTCTGCAAAGGTAGTTTTGATTTGTGACTTTTTTTTTTTTTTTTTTTGCCACACCAGCAATAACACCACTTAGAAACTTAGAACACTAGAATGAGAATAAGTATTTGAAATCACATAGTCCAATATCCTTATTTTATACAGGAGAATGCTGGTCTCAGAGGAGAGGTGAAGTGGTTGGCTAAGGTCACAGTACTAGTTAGAAGCTCCAACTAGCACCCTGACCTACTAATCCTGGTGCAGTACTCCTATGTTAATCCTTATTTTTTCCTCAGTGTGCTCCATGTTTTGCACACCTCAAAGCAGAAAGACTTTATCTGGGATTGGGCTTTTATGCACAGGCAAGAGCAAAGCAAGAATCTAGCCTAGCCCCCAACACATGAGTCAATCTCAAGCAAATTGATATGTGCCAACAAACAGTACTATTAAGAAAGGGATGTTTTGTGGACCAAAGAAATGACCTTCACACATGTGGAAATAGAAGCAGTGTTGAATGCACTGTAAGATGGAAGAACAAGTGAATTATATATAAAGATAGTTCAGATTGATTATGGCAGCAAGAGACTAGTCAAGGACATTCACAGGCAACCTTACTAAAACATTTCTCTATCGTTCCTCGAGAAAATATTCCAAAGCTGGAAGAAAACGGCATCTGGGTAGAGAACTCCTAAACCATCACATTTTGTCAACTCCATTGCTACTAAAACCCACCAAAATTTAAAAACTTAAAAACCAGATAAATATGCTAAATAGGGTTCATGTGACATTACCGTGAAATAGAGGCAGCTCAGATGATGAACGCAGGGCCAGATTACAGTTTGAAAATCTGCATAATGAATGCTTTTTCATATTCACCGCCAAAGCAAAGGGGAGAGAAAGCAATGCCAAACTGAGGAAGGCTTTCCCAGCAGAATGTGTGAGAGGAATATGCTGAGTGTAACTGCCAAGTTTTATGGCAGGGGCTGAAGGGCACTGGGCAGTCATTGTGAATAAAGAGTGACATGCTATTTTAGAATGTGCTCTCATGGGAGAACACTAGCTGGAAGGTGGAGGGCTGTCTTCACAAACGTAAAGAACATTGAATGGATGTTATATTGAAAACCTTGAAATCAACTCCAAAGGATACCCGGAATGGTTGTCCTTAATGCTTATGTTTTCCTCCAACATAGATACCTTCTCATCGTAAAGCAAATGATAATCAACCACCAAAGGCCTAGGAAGTAATGTGTCATGATCAAAAGTCAACCACTGCCTCACTGTCCTCCTGTAAATTAACTCACTGAAGGGGAATTTCTTACAGGAAAGTTTTTCAGCACCCTCATCCTATAGTTATCCATGACCACTGAAGCCTGTCTTGTGTTTATATCATCACAAGCAAAGTCACTCAATAAATAATGGAGGAAGAGGAAACAGGTGAAGAGTAAGGACCACCTGTGATGACAGATGAGCAAAGAAATCACCAAGACAACTGAAGGGAGACACAGTTGAAAGAATGAAAGGGCTTTACTTTTCGCCCTGGAAGCGCACAAACAGTTTCTGTCTACCACCAGATGTTCAGTGGAGTCTTCCGTGTTTGGGAAATGACAGTAACTCCGTTCTGGTAAAACCGCCTTCCTGATCATCGTGTCTCCATAATCAAACAAGAGAGAAAGAGCTGCGTTTAAAAAGACTTGTGAGAAGCCAGCCATGTAGAAGTCACTCATGTAGATACAGGGAGATGAGGTACGTGAGACTGAGGTGAACATATTAGCTGGAACTATAACCTAGCCCTGCATTTTAGGGAAGGGCTCTTTCATACAAGAAAAGGAAGCTATGCTTTAAGGACTATTTAAGGCACCCCATGGCCATGGGTGGAGGATAACATTATTTAAGTTAGGCTATCCAGTCTATAAAAATTTATACAAAAGGGTGCTCTAACCTTAAGAAGTGTTTTTTCATGACTGGAACATGCATATCAGACTCAGCAATGACTGTTTTACTTGGCTAAGAGGGTCCACGTCTGGAGGGGACGATGAACAATAACTGTCCTCTCTATTTATAAGCTGCTCAGCATTTTCATACTCTGTACATTGTTTTATAATCATCATTAATAATAATGGACTAACCCTTTTGCACAACATAAAATGAATCAGTTACTTGCTTCAATCAAACATGTTCATATATTCAGAATTTTAAAGAATTTCGACAGATTCTGTTGATTTTTTTTTTCTTGTAGGAATGCAAACTTAATACTGGGCAGCTGACCAGAGGGTTTAGGTAGACTTGGCGTGTGTAGAGAATCGACAAGTAAAACTTTGTGTTCCATTTGCAAATGACCAGGTATCTCTTGAGGGAGAGGGACTCCAGATGACAAAGTTTATCTCAAGGCAATACTCCAGGTTCAGTCAAGAGGCAGGGCACAGAGTCCATCATTCTCTTGTGACGTGGATTTAGAGTGAAAAAATAGTCAATAGAAACCAAAGAAAGTGACTTCACTATGAGCTCTGTGGAATAATTGTTCAGGTTTTAGAGGGAAGGGTGAATGAATTACAATCTTTTTCCCTCTCCAGAATTCAAAGCCAGTTGAAAGACAGACACAAGAAGCAAAGATTTAAAAAAACAAACCAATAAACAAAACCCTTTACTATGAACCAAACATGGAGTGGAAGACAAGATTTCTAGGTGTAGCCAGAGGGCCTTACTGAGATTTTTAACTGATCAGTTAGGCAGACTTACCCAGGCAGCCCCTGGCTGTACTGGTCCACTGCAGGACACCCCTGCAGGGCAGTCCACTTGCTGCGTTTCAGAGAACAGACCAGAAAGCAGCCTCACAGATGATTTGACAGGGGCTGAGCCATACAGTCCCACTTCCCTCTGCCAAACTCATTCAGCAAACAGTATACTTCTCTTCCCCAAAGGAGAGAAAATGTGTTGGGGGCATGGGGAGTGGCATTGTATGTGCCAAGCTTTCCTTCCCAAGGAAAAGTGATGAGTGGGGAACACGTGGTCCTACGAACAATTGTTTGTTCATAGAACACAGGGTATCAGCAGCTGAGGGGCTAGAAACAAGAGGAGATGATAGAGACAGTGCTCTTAGGAGACTTAATTCTCATGGCATTTGGTATAAATAACTGTCACATAGGCCCCAGCCAACAGTGTCAGGGTTTCATTTTACCCCCAGATATGGCCTGGAAGATATGGTGCTCACCCAATGTCCACAGTACATGCTTAATATTAATAAAATATAAAGTTATATTACAGATACTTTAAACCTTATAGGTAAATAATTATATGCAATTGGACAAACACTGTAATCAATTTTATGGTATGCAGGTTACTAAGTTAATTAGAATATCAGTTATTCTGAATATTTCCCCATCCCATTTCAACCATTTTGAAACAATGAGAGTTATTTGATTGAATAAACATTTCTCTTTAGAGATCCATTATTTTCCAGGCACTGTCTTGATAACAGACACAGAGAAATGAATTAGATAATTCCTTGCCCTGAAAAGTCCATATCACAGAGAATTTACAGACATGTAGCTAATTAGGTACAACACAACAAAAGTGCATTGATAGAGGCAGTGCAGAAGTAGCAAAAAATAGAGAGTGTTCAGATCTGCCAGGACCTCAGGCAAGGCTTGGATCTGAGTCAAGGGTGAAAGTATTCTTTAACAGGCTCCTGAAAAATGAGTGAGATGTCACCAGGTGGGCTTGGAACGAGAGAGGCCATTCTGGGTAGCAACTGGAGCAATTCTCACAATAGGGTGCTTTGTGAAATTGCAGATAATGCTATAATTGACGAGTAGGATTCAACTGTAGCATTGACAAGAGTTAAAGGTCAAGATGTAGGTTGAGGCAAGCTCTTACAAGTTATTAAGTGCTGTGCTTCTGTTGTTATCATTACGTTTTTACTGCTTTTGTTTGTTTTTTGTTCTCTTCTTTGGCAATGGATACTGCCCTCTCATGTTAAAGAATAGGTGGGGACTAGATACCACCTTGGAATCACTTATGTTTGCCATACTTAGAAAGGGAAATGAATGAGGAAAACGGTCTTAATCTTTTTGGGAGAAAAGAGTAGTTCCACTCTGAGAGGCTTATCACTGGGCTTGGTGATTACATTTCTGTGATGTGGTAGACATTGGACTCAGTCTTCCCAGCATTCACGGGGCTGATTTGCATTTAAGAATTAATATGCATGATAAATAAATGCATTTATAGATCTGTAGTACTTTCTTGAGGGCCTATGATTGATCCTGTTGTTGAGAAGTAATTGTTCCGCCCATTACTGTTACAAAAGGGCTTGGCGCCAGAACTGGTGATAGCTGCAAGAGATAAAGAACCTGCCTTCGTTACTGACTTTTGGACCAAAATGATAAGGTCAACCTTACCTGTTGGGGGAGTGCCCCATCACGTAGTCCAAATCTCCTGCAGAAGAAACTTAACTCCCTCCCTCTTCTGCCAGAAAAACTTACCATTCCTGAGCCACTTTGGTGCAGCAGCACTTGTCTGCAGTAACTGATTATCGTTGCCGTGTCCTCCCCATGAGGCCAAGGAGATCTAAAGACTTTAATTCAGATGTCTCCAGCCCGCTCGGCTGGCGCCTGTCCATTAAGCAAATCACTGGGGAGTAAGTATCCCTCCCCATAATATTTGTTATTACAGATGATCGCACTGCTTCATAACAGATAACTGCTATGGAAGATGGGATTCAGTCCATTTCTTGGCTTGGGACACAAATTGTCAAGTGAGTGAAGGGTAGCAGAATAATGCCACCCCGAAACATGTTCCTTGGGCATATTGGTTATTTTGAACTTAGGAACCTAAAAAACAGCTAATGTGGGGAGGAACTTTCTCTGAACGCCTCCTATCTGCCTAAAGACAGATACTGCGAAAGGAACTCTATTATCATAGATCCCCTCCCAGAGAGTTTCATCAACCAGGGAAGATTGACTCTCACCACAGGAGACTAGAAGCTGACACCACACCCAGATGAACTTTGTCACAAGCTATCATATCTCCCGTCTGTTATTCTAAGGGCCAATTTATCTTTTCTAAAGGTTATTTACACTCCCCTAAGAGGCCTACATTCCCCTATCTTTTGCCTATTAGGATGGTATTTAAGCCTGAATTTGAAGCCACCTTGGGAGTTACACAATTTTCCCCGCATATCTCCCGTATATATTTACATACATGAGGTATACATGTTAATACCCCTCTGTTTGTTTTTCTCTTGTTAATCTGGCTTTTATTATAAGGGTCTCAGCTTAGAACTCAGAAGGGTAGAGGGAAGATTGTTTTCCCCAAAAACCACTGCTCCTCTGTCATTCATTCACTGCATTCAGTGTAATGACATTGGACCAATCCGGTGGTGCTTTCCTGCAGCACTCAAGGTACATATAAGGATCCCTGTCAAGGGGAGGAAAGGCAAATATCCTTGGAAGAAGGAAAACTGGACTTTTGGATATCTTGCTATTGCCTGTATGGGGAAAGTAGTCAAGGATTTTGCACTTTGGGGACAGACTGGGACGGGTTTTTGAACTCCTATGATCTGTAGGGCCTCACCCTGGTTTTATGAACATGCTCGAGAAAGAGATAATCCGTGTTTTTAATCAATGGAGATAGACACGATCAAATATGCTTTGTAGCAGTTTATGCTGGCAACAGTAAGGTGGAGGACAAAAAGGGATCCTGGGACTAGGTGAACATCAAGGAAGCCACTGCAGATATTCAAACCCGGACTGAGAGAAGCAGTAGTGATGATGGAGAGAAGGAAAATAATCAAGGCTTCCTCACTGGGTATATCCATATACTATTAATATAGTTTTCATTTTAGGGCATTATTTCTCAGGAAATGTTTATTGCATTGCAACCAGTGCCACAGGTTGGTTCATGGTTCAGTGTATCATTTACACGAAGGAAGTGCATTAGGCCATGTCCAACCATTAATGACTTGGTTTGGGGCCTTGCTCCCTGGGGAATGTCAGCTACCAGCCTTCTCCTGACTTTATGACACCTATTGAAAACTGAACCCTCCTCCTGTGTAAAGGTGTCCTACCCCTACCATCCTCCTCCTGGGTGAAGAGTGGTTTTCATCTTAAAAGAAATACCAGGCGCTGGCTCTGTGTGAAGTAAGTTGCTGCCAAGATAAAGAAGTTGCCTAGAAGCAATAATTGAAGGGACAGACAAAACTGATGTTCTTATAAAATGCTGAGGAGTAACTGGTAGTTAGGAAAAGTTAAGGTTGAAGGCAAAAAACAAAGGTGTAGTCTTGAATTTCATCGTCTAGAAGAGCTGATTATATGTATTTCCCTGATTCTTAGGTAGATAATATATTTTGTGGCAAAATACTTTTCTGAGGCAAGGGATATGCTTGTAAGACAAAGAAATGTAATCATTTGTTTGAAAGTATAATCCTTTACTTTAAAGTATTTTTTGCACCATTCATTGGAGTGAGAAAAGAGTGAACAAATGGGTAAGGAGTTACAGTTTGAAGTTACCCAAGAGCCACGTCATAGTGTTTTCATTGTTTCTGAAATTATCTTACATATCTTAGGAAGGAACGCCACTCTAATCCACTGCTGTCAGAGATACGGAACAAGCAACAGCGGCAGCAGCAAATAAGCCCAACAAAAACTCTAAAATGCATCTCATTCTCAAAGGGATGGATACGGCCCAACAACCCCACAAAAGCTTCTAAATAATGTTTCCGTGTAGATATTAGGCTGCTACCTCAGCAGAGACTTCAATTAGAAATATTCTGTAGGCAAAGGGTAGGAAAAGATGAACAGACGAAATTTAACTTACTTCTGCAGTACATGCTGTGAGAGCTACATTCTCACCACCACAAACCAGTGAATCAAAGGTACTGAGGATTCAAGCATTTGCTTCCAGCAGTGGGTGGCCCAAGTACCTCAATTCAGCTGTCTTTTCACATTAGAAGGAAAGCTGAAATCATCGTCGCTCGTATTATATCTTCTTTGTTCTGCTGCTCTCACTAAATTCTCTGAATTTTATCTGAGGTCTCTCTCCCACTAAGAAGACGAATCTGTGCTGCAATTTCTCCGCTTAAATTGTGGTATAACTCCTTCTTTCAGAAAAAGAACGCGTAGAAACATTCATTTTTACAAAGAAGCCAGGCTTTGGGAGACTATCTTTTCATTACAGAAATTAACTGCAGGTGATTACGTTGTTACATTGCATAAATTCGCTCTGCAAATCTTAAAACAGTTGCTCTTGGTTCTGTAAAAAATGACTTATCAGCCGTCGCCTTTCAAGGATGACTAAATCATACGACTGCGAGGGACTTTCCCCAGAATGGCCAACCATTCAGCAATAAATTCCAGTGGCACATTCCCTATGAGGGCAGGCACGCTTTCTATACAAGGAATCTGCCTTCTGTTCATTGGTTTTTGCAGTTCCCTAACTCCCCACCTGGGGGGAAAATGACAGTGGAGGAAGTGGAGCTGGAGGGAAAAGTGGAAATCACCTCACTTGGAATTATGGAAAATTATTCTGAAAAGTATTTTTAAAATCAATAATAAACATAGGTTGACTTCCTGTGAATCCCAGGACTGTGCTGGGTGGGGCTGGAGAGAGGTACAAAGAGAAACTTAAGAAGAAATTTTTCCCTGGTGAGACTCTGTTTGAAGAAAAGCATTTAGTTGAAGAAATTAGCAGTATATGATCAAAATAATTAGTGGAGGAGGGGGAGGATTAAAAGACAATCCGCAACGTCTTCCAACTTTACCCTTCTCTCCCCTTCATCTTGGTATTTATAATTCATGCCCTCATAGGATCTCAATACACTATGAGTATTGAGTCTTTCAGTTAGGGAATTCCCTGGCAGTCCAGTGGTTAGGACTCCATGCTTTCACTGCACATAGCACAGGTTCAATCCCTGGTTGGGGAACGAAGATCCCACAAGTTGCGGCCCCAAAAAAACAAGTCTTTCAGTTAGAAGAAAGACTCATTTGTTTCTCTCTCTCCTTTATTTTTGCAGAGAATCCTGACCACCCACACATTCCAAGGTTCTATATTTGGTGCCAGTGAAGCTCACAAACGAATGACCTGCTCTTGTTCAATCCCAATTCTCAATTTCTGGGAGAGAGAATTTGATTGTCTCCGCCAGGGTAATCAGCTCTGGCCAGGGGATTCAGGATCACATAGTTTAAATTTAACCATGGTGGGTGGAGAACCAAACTGTGGCTCAGAGTTCAATCACTGGAGAAAAGCAGATGGTTTTTGAACTCAAAAGTTATCCCCAAAGAGTGTTTACTACACCAAGTTGAATAATTTATGAGAAGAAAATTTCTATAAGGCCATCTTTTAGCAGGAGCCATACATACTTCTTATTTCTCTCTGACATTTCCAGGAGAAATAAGTATATCATTCTGCAACTGAAAAGAAACACTGTTTTTATTTTTCAGTTAGTGTGCATGTGTGTTTAAGACAAAATTCTCTCTTGACTTCCTTCTATAGTAGAAAATGGAAAGGCAGTCAGCCCCAAGTCAGCTAGCTTCTTGTCCCTGACTCTACCACTGTGTCAACAAAATTCTCTCACCATATGCTCTCTGCAGTGTTTAGGCAGATCTATATTATGGGGGAACCATATGTTGGATTTGCAATAGCATATTTTCTACTTTGCAGATTTGAGCCCACCATATTGTGGACACAGGCAGTGTCCTCAATATCTTTCATTTGAATGCCAAGAGGGCATTAAATGTATGTGCAGACGGTACAGCTAGATATATGATTCCTTGATCTGAATAAGTGAATGTGGGTCCCTGACAGGTGCTTCCCTACCATGTTTAGGATCCCGCAGAAACATTTTAGAATTCCAAACCGAAGGAGAGGTCTTCTTTCAGGCTCTTCACTAGACTTGGGTCTTTGTTTAAAGCTTCTTGCTTTTTCCCCATGGTTTACATTTTGAAGATGTTTGGAATTGACTTTCAAAATGGCAATTTCCTGGTGTTCTTGGAAGAAAAGTAAAAGCTTACTCTAAGACTTTTTACATAGGAACATATTTATTATATATATATATGCGCTAATAATTGTTGTCTTTATGTTAATGCGTCTAATGTATATTTTCCATGTATCTGCATACTTTTAGCTACAGTAAGAGAAGTTTCTTTTTACAGAAATAAGATATTCTGTTTAGGTTAGGTGCCTAAAACAAAATCACTCTTCTGTACCCTAAGGGGTGTATCTCATGAACTAGGGTGGATCATTGAGCATTCTGTTTGCGTTTTAAAGCAAAAAAGAAGGTAATTCCCAGAGATTTTTTTAAAAGGTCTTTTTTAAGGTTTTTAGAGAACTTGTTAAAAAAACACCCACAACCAAGGCACATCCCCTCTCCTGTGTCTTCTCCCCACGAAATGCTCAGACTTCCAGTTTAAAGGAGAAACACAGTCAAGCCAGATAAAAAGCATCCCAATGAAGAGAAGGTTAATCGTGGATGGCAAGGGAGGTGGTCCAGACAATCTGCAGATTCCTTTGGAATGACTGCATTTAGCCTTTTGTTCCCCAGGCCGCTGAGACAAGACGGCTGCCATTCACTAGTCCCGAGACTCCAGGTAATAACTGTGCTCACCCACAAAATTGGGATTCTTCCTCATTCCTCACTGTCAGCCTTCTTCTGACCTAAGAGTCCTGGGAGGGGAGCCTGAGAAGGAGGTCTTAGGGACCCATAGATAAGAAGATAAGCAGAAAAATGAATAGAAATATGAAAACCTGGATGCCCTGGTTTAGCGGTATTAAGTAGTAAGCTAGGTCTTCTGTCTGTTCATCGAATCCAGGTAAATCCGGGAAGAGAAGTAATTTGTTATGTGATAACAAATGCAGTTTTTCAGCTTCATTTTCAGCTCATGGCCTGACAGCCCAGTGAGTTGTCATGACAAACAAAAATGAGAATACAATATAAATTTCAAGCTGTATGATTGTTTTTTGGTCCTCCCTTTTCCCTGTGTGATAACAGAAACGCGGCCTGCATTCTGAGTTAGGCTTTGATCTTGGTGGCTGTTCATAATCATCACAGCAAACAAACGGCCAGTGTCCTTGTCTGTAAAGTAGAAACGATAATGCTACCTGCTTCACAGGGTTATTATAAAGATTGAATGAGTTAATGGCTGTGTACTGCTTAGCACAGGCTCAGGCCTATAGTAAGTGAGCAAAGAATGTTAGCTATTCTCATGCTTATAACTTTTGTTAGAAATAGGAATTATATACCTGTAATGTAAGTTTATAAATATAATTATATTCTGTCAGGCAGAAGACTTGGGTTCTAGTATTGGCTCTGTCACTAAGAAACTAAGCGTCCTTAAATCAGCCACTTAACACCTCTGGCCTCAGCTTATAAAATGAAAAGTTTGGATTGGGTGATTATTAAGGTCACTTCTGGCCCTAATATTCTTCTGTTCTTCTGTTTGACTTTTCCATAGGAAATGTTTTCTACAATAAAGACTAGCTGGGCTGGAGATCTGCTCTCCACAACACAGTTCTCTTTTTAGAAATGCACAGATCAGGAGTGAGCTTTTCTTTGAGGAATCAGTTTCATGACCAGAACTGAGTATCACTTTCTTGGAAATTTCTGAGCCCAAAGGAGAAAAACTAAATTTCCTTACCATTGAATATTTTTAGAAAATAAATCTGGTATAACAGAAGTACTGAATAACAGTGGGGTCTGATGGAGGTATGTATCATATCCCAGGACTTACGGAGCAGTACAATGGTGGCGGAAGGAGAGGGAGGGTTGAATTGGAGCAGATCTGGGTGGTAAACCAATAATAACATTCCTTCCATGATGTCCAGGCACCAAATCCAAGTTGATATGTGGTTTTGGCAGTGAATGGAAGGGCCCAGGATCCCCAAAGGATATTGACAAAGGATAGTGATGGGAATGGGTTGCAGGAACATTTTGGCCGGAAACCACATGGGCAGTGGCTTCTGTTCGGGAGAGTTGTCCACAGGGAGCTAACAGGCAGACATGAATGTGTTTCAGGGTCAAGGTAACACTAAGCAATAGCCCAGTCCTGCAAACTGGAGCAACATGGGCATGAGAGGGAGAAAAATTATAGGGGCGAATTCCTCAACTCCACCGATCACCATTGTGGCAACTGAATCTGAAACTGCAAAAAGAGAAATCAATCTGGAGGCACCCCTTATATGAAGAGGCCACTCCAATGGGAGTCCTCAGGAAAAGCTCCATATACCAGAGAGTGATCCAGGGCCATCTAAATATGGGGCTTGGGGCAAACAGATGGACAGGAAGATGGTATGCAAACTGGCTCTGGGTTGGCCAAAGGAAGAACGCCATAAAGCATTGATCTGTATCTGACCTGTGCCACAAACCTGCCCTTTTGCCCTGAAGCCAGCAGAAAGTAGACTGAATAACATCTTTATATTCTGAATCAAGATTTCAGATAGCTCTGGAATTAAAACACTCGTGGTGGCTCTGTCACCATTACCCGCATGTGGAGATCTCAGCAGGACGCTTGATGTCCAGGTTAAAACCAGGTAAATTCTGGGGAAAGCTAAAAACCCTAGTGTGTATGGTGACGATGAGAGAAAAGCAAAGCAGAGTTGGAGGCAACTCCAGGCAGAGATGTGGTGGGATGAAGGAGAAAAAGGAAAGGTAGAGGGATCAAGTGGGAAATATGCTAACCCTCCATTTCCAAAATAAACTTTTCACTCTATTAATATGGGGGGACAGTATGCCTCTCTCTACACCTCCATTGGTCATCCCAAAGGGAAACCTGCACCTCAGTAGACCCTGTTACATGGAGCCCATAGTAATTCCTTCTATTTAGGGGAAAAGAGTATGGGAGGAATGGACTCACTAAATGGAGAGAAAACCAGAACCATTTATATATCGATATATCAATCAATATCGTTCTTATCCATAAATATTAATACACAACCAGTGAACACCTGACATTTGATAAAAATAAAACCAAAAAAACAAATAAGACAAAGGACCAAGATGAACAAGTGGAGCAAGTAAAAATAGGAGTGAAAACATTTAATTCATGGAAAAGAAAGGGACATTTTAAGAATTCTAATTAGTATCCACCAATTTAAATTAAGTTAATATAAATTAAATTTTAAGCAAATTAGATTCAAATAAACAAGAACAGGCTGTCATCTTGTATCTTACCAGATAACAAGAAAAGTTTCTTGAAAATCGAAAATACTTGCTTCAAGACAAAACAAGCAAAATCACTGTTCTAGTAATCATGATTAAGAAAATATACCAAGATAAAGAACGAAACACGCAGCTTGAAAAAAATAATGAAAGGTGTGGAAAATCAATCCTGAAAGAACAATATCTACTTAATAGGAGGTCCAGGAAGGGAAAGCTATGTTAATAGACGGGAAGAAATTATCAGAGAAAAAAAATAAGCTAAGGTAAGGCCCAGAATGCACTCAGATTGAAAGGATCTGCTGAGTGCTGAGGAAAATGAAATAATAGTTCATGTTTTCTGAGTTCTTTAAATGTGCTGTTTAAATTTTTCCAACAATTCTATGATATGTTTATTATTAACCTAAGAGTTAAACGGTTATCATTTTAAAACTGAATAAAGTGAAATATGATTCGGTTTTTAACTTACAGGAGGTCCCACCATTTAGTGGCACACCCAGCTCTAGAACATAGTCTTGCCTGAGAGACTTTCCTCTTAGTCACAAATTGTGTATGTAGAGAGGAAGAAGACTCACACCTGGATAGATTGGTACAAGTATCAAAGATACAGAGATGGCGTTAAAAGGCTTGCATCGAGCACATATGTTGCCAGTGAAAAGATACAAATCTGAGTTAAATCAGTCTTTTTATTAACATAATTATGCTACTAGGAATTCTGAGTGAAAATGATTTAGAACCCAGAAATTACTTTGTGCCCCCAACCAAACTATCAATAAATTTAAGACAAAAACATATTTTAAAATCTGCAAAATCTAAAAAAGTTCATCTCCCATGTACCTATTTTTAAGAACAAAAAGAAAAATTAAATTATTGCAGCAAAATTAAAGAAAAATCCAAGGAAGACACGGGATTTAACAAACAGAAGTAACTTAGGGGTTCAGTGGACCCCCAGAATTATAGTTTTTCAGAAAAACGAGAAAGCATTGATTTACATGAGAATGAAGAATGTCTTCAAGAATATAGTAAATTCTAATTATTGGAAAAGTGGAAGCTCTTAATATCTCTTCTACCAAAAATAAGAAAGAAAGGCAATTAAAAACTTTGCAAGAAGTGCAATGTGGTAAAATCATGGTTTTACAAAAAACAAACTACTATTTTGAGCAATTTTTTTTGGAGCATTGAGTAAGATAAACCGTTGGACTTTGATGCTTGGAACATTCTTCAAGTGGCACAGATTTAGTGACAATAAGATTATATTACTTTTCCTACAGATACAGTCATACAACTTGGTTGTTCAATTGATCATTCCTACACAATCATATCATACATTCTAGTCAATGGTATTCAAGGTTTAGAATAAAACTAGACACACAGAAGACTTTGATATATGTATAGAGGAGAATATATATTATAAAACGTGGCAATATTAAATGATGACATAGATAACAGAGTCAGGAGGTAAGGAAGGGCAGGTATAGAGATGTGGGTAGGCTAATGTTTCTCATCTTACAATATGGGAATCCAGCTGATAGAGAGTAAAGGTAGTGGACCCAGAAATAAAGGATTAAGAATATTATTGAATATTACACTGATAAGTGTTAACATGAGAAGAATTTAAAGTAAGGTGAGTTGAAGAAAGAAGTGGAGAGAGGGTGGTAGGGTAAGTGTGCATAACTCATCACGTTTTATAGATGAGAATCTATAGAGTATCTAGAGGTGATAAATCAAGAAGCACTTATAATAAGAATTAAGAGCAAACATGGTTAAAAGTGGAGAAAGAGGAAGGAATGGTAGTCAGAAAAGGGAGAATTTGACTTGTCTTGTGAATCTCTTCTGTGAATATATGTTTTATTCCTTTTCTGTGAGTGCCTATATTACATTTCCAAGTAAATTTTTTAAAGGGCATGTAAGTACAGGTGCAAGATGTCATAACTATATAGAGGCCAGCTTGATGACTCTACTTATTCCTCTTGGCATAGAGGTACTGTTAATCACTCCTTTTGTTTGATGTTTAACTCTTGAGATTTGCTATTGTCACTGAGTTTCACATATTTTAAATAACAATTTCATTTAATACTCATGCCCTGGAGAAAATATAGAAAATTGTAATTTTAGAAAATTATATCAGAAAATAGGAAATTGTAAATTTAAGAAGAAAAAAAAAGCAGGACTATCCTAAATCAGTGATAAGCTTCTACCTCAATACCAGACTGTTCCCTCTTTCATTTCCACTACATCCTTCTCAATCTTGATTGAATTTGCTCTGCTGGCTTTCAGTCAGAACCACTCTAGAAGATTGATAAGGTTCTGACTCATGACCATTATTAAGGTTTTGGTCAATCTACATAGAGTTTAATCATGTACCACAGATAATTTTTTAAAATATATGCAGAGATATTTTTGTTGTTGTTCATATGTATTATTTTCTGTTTTGTTTTCAAACTAATACTATATCTAAGATATATTATTTGCATCAGGTCTGTACAGTTGAAGACTAATAGTACATTCTGTATTTGAAAAAATTCTAAGGGTAAAGGTTTATTTGTGGTAGTCTTAAAAGCAACAAGAAATAAATGCTAGACTGTATGCAGTGGCAACTATGGATGAATGTTTACTGAATATAGGCTTATTTATATTTTAAAGAAACATATAAACATTCAGTAAACATCTTATTTTATATGATGATCTTATGCCCATTAATTGTTGTAACAAACGTAAAAAATTAGGTAGTCACAGTTTTAATTCTTTGTTCTTCAATAAATTATTTTCCAGGGACAATAAGCTATAATGCTTAATCGTGAAATCTTTCTATAGAGTGCAGAAGAAACTAGCATGTTTTCAATGATTGCTGTAGAGGGATGCACAGAAAACATCTCAATATAGTAGTAAAAGATGGACAGTAGTATGTATTGCCAACCTTACCAAAAATGTTTCTGATTCTTTAGCTTACTGAATGAATGACTACTTCGTTATACTTGGAGTGGGGCTAGACAGCCACTGAAAAAATATCTGCAAATTTTGCTGGGGTGGTGACCAAGACAGAACCAGAGAATCTTGTTGAAAAAAAGGATTTCCAACAGATTGCATCCCTTGGTGGAAATGTTCTGCCAAATCCACTGGGAAGATATGGCCCTTCTCTAAAAACTGTAAAGCATGGAAATAAGTATTCCAGTACCTCTAGCATTTGCATCCCACCAAGTCATCTCAAATGCCATACCCTTTTGTCTGATGTTTCTGGCATGTGAACTACTTATTCTGACAATTTCTCACCTCCTTTTTCTTAACTAGTGGGATAAATGGAGAAGTAGTAGGGGTAGAAAAAAAGGAAATAGAATTAGTCAACCAGTTTCCATTGCAGTTCAAGCAAAGAGCAATCAATGTCACAGAAAACATATATTTAAAAATATATATTAAAACTATTACCAGCAGCAGTGGATTTTCAGGTATGTAGTAAAGAGATGCACTGGGTTCTAGAGATGGAATTTTCATAGCCTCCACAGTTAACAGGGCTCAGAAGAAAGATACTGGGTTTTTTAAATTTTTTAAAAAAATTTTATTGGAGTGTAGTTGACTTACAATATTGTGATAGTTTCTGGTGTACAGCAAAGTGAATCAGTTATACATACACATATATACAATCACTTTTAGATTCTTCTCCCATATAGGTCATTACAGAGTATTGAGTAGAGAGAGTTCTCTGTGCTATACAGTAGGTCCTTCTTAGTTATCTAATTTTATATATAGTAGTGTGTATATGTCAATCCCAACCTCCCAATTTATCCCACCCTCCCTTTCCCTACTGGTAACCATAAGTGTGTTTTCTATATCTGTGATTCTATTTCTGTTTTGTAAATAAGTTCATTTGTACCATTTTTTAGATTCCACATATAAGTGATATCATATGATATTTGTCTTTCTCTGTCTGACTTACTTCACTTAGTATGATAATCTCCAGGTTCGTCCATGTTGTTACAAATGGCATTATTTCATTCTTATTATGGCTGAGTAATATTCCATTGTATGTATGTACCACATCCTCTTATCCATTCCTCCGTCGATGGACACTTAGGTTGCTTCTGTGTCCTGGCTATTGTGAATAGTGCTGCAGTGAACATTGGAGTGCATGTATCTTTTCGATTTATGGTTTTCTCAGGATATATGCCCAGGAGTGGGATTGCTGGATCACATGGTAACTCTGTTTTTGGTTTTTTAAGGAACCTCCATACTGTTCTGCATAATGGTCATACCAATTTACATTCCCACCAACAGTGTAGGAGGGTTCCCTTTTCTCCACACCCTCTCCAGCATTTATAGTTTATAGATTCTTTGATGCTGGACATTCTGACCAGTGTGAGGTGATACCTAATTATGGTTTTGATTTGCATTTCTCTAATGATTAGTGGTGTTAAGCATCTTGGCATGTGCCTCTTGGCCATCTGTATGTCTTCTTTGGAGAAATGTCTGTTTAGATCTTCCAGCCATTTACTGATTGGGTTTTTTAATTTTTTTTGATATTGAGCTGCATGAGCTGTTTATATATATTGGAGATTAATCCCTTGTTGATCACTTTGTTTGCAAATATTTTCTCACATTCGGTGGATTGTCTTTTCAGTTTGTTTGTGGTTTCCTTTGCTGTGCAAAAGCTTTTAAGTTTACTTAGGTCCCATTTGTTTATTTCTGTTTTTATTTTCATTACTCTAGGAGGTGGGTTAGAAAAGATATTGCTACAATTTATGTCAGAGAGGTTTCTGCCTGTGTTTTCCTCTAAGAGTTTTATAGTCTCAGGCCTTACATGTATATCTTTAATCCATTTTGAGTTAATCTTTGTGTGTGGTGTTAGAGAATGTTCTAATTTCATTCTTTTATGTACAGCTGTCCAGTTTTCCCAGCACCACTTATTGAAGAGACTGTCTTTTCTCCATTGTATATTCTTGCCTCTCCTTTGTCATAGATTAGGTGACCATAGGTATGTGAGTTTATCTCTGGACTTTCTGTCCTGTTCCACTGATCTATATTTCTGTGTTTGTGCCAGTACCATAGTGTTTTGGTGACTGTAGCTTTGTAGTATAGTCTGAAGTTAGGGAGACTGATGCCTCCAGCTCCATTTTTTTTTTTTTCCTTTTGCAAGATTGTTTTCGTTATTTTGTCTTTCCATACATATTGTAAAATTTTTCGTTCTAATTCTGTGAAAAATGCTACTGCTAATTTGATAGGGGTTGCACTGAATCTGTAGATTGCTTTGGGTAGTATAGTCATTTTGACAATATTGATTCTTCCAATCCAAGAACGTGGAATACCTCTCCATCTGTTTGTGTCATCTTTGACTTATTTCATCAGTACCTTATAGTTTTCTGAGTACAGATCTTTTGCCTCCTTAGGTAGGTTTATTCCTAGGCATTTTATTCTTTTGATGTGATGGTAAATGGGATTGTTTCCTTAATTTCTCTTTCTGATCTTTCGTTGTTAGTGTATAGGAATACAAGAGATTTCTGTGTATTAATTTTGTATCCTGAAACTTTACCAAATTCATTGATGAGTGCTAGTAGTTTTCTGGTAGCATTTTCTATGTGTAGTATCATGTCATCTGCAAACAGTGACAGTTTTTATGGGGTTTTTTTTGCTTTTTTTTTTTTTAACAGTGACAGTTTTAATCCTTCTTTTCCAATTTGGATTCCTTTTATTTCTTTTTCTTCTCTGATTACTGTGGCTAGGACTTCCAAAACTATGTTGAATAAAAGTGGCAACAATGGACATCCTTGTCTTGAGCCTGATCTTAGAGGAAATGCTTTCAGCTTTTCACTGTTGAGAATGATGTTTGCTGTGTGTTTCTCATATGTGGCCTTTATTATGTTGAGGTATGCCCTCTTTCTGGAGAGTTTTCATCATACCTGAGTTTGAATTTTGTCAAAAGCTTTTTTTGCATCTATTGAAATGATCATATGGTTTTTATTCTTCAGTTTGTTAATGTGGTGTATCACACTAATTGATTTGAAGATATTGAAGAATCCTTGCGTCCCTGGGATAAATCCCACCTGATCATGGTGCATGATCCTTTTAATGTGTTGTTGGATTCTGATTGTTAGTATTTTGTTGAGGATTTTTGCGACTATGTTCATCAGTGATATTGGCCTGTAATTTTTTTTTTTGTTTTTTGGTGGTATCTTCGTCTGGTTTTGGTATCAAGGTGATGATGGCTTCATAGAATGAGCTTGGGAATGTTCCTTACTCTGCAATTTTGGGGAAGAGTTTCAAAAAGATAGGTGTTAACTCTTCTCAAATGCTTGATAGAATTCACCTGTGAAGCCATCTGGTCCTGGACTTTTGTTTGTTGGGACTTTTTAAATCACAGTTTCAATTTCAGTACTTGTGATTGGTCCTTTCATATTTTCTATTTCTCCCTGGTTCAGTCTTGGAAGATTGTACCTTTCCAATAATTTGTCCATTTCTTCAAGGTTGTCCATTTTATTAGCATATAGTTGCTTGTAGTAGTCCCTTACGATTCTTTGTATTTCTGTGGTGTTTGTTGTAACTTCTCCTTTTTCATTTCTAATTTTATTGATTTGAGTTGTCTCCCTTTTTTTCTTGATGAATCTGGTTAAGGTTTATCAATTTTGTTTATCTTTTCAAAGAACCAGCTTTTAGTTTCATTGATCTTTTCTATTTTCTTCATCTCTGTTTCATTTGTTTCTGCTCTGTTCTTTATGATTTTTTCTGCTAACTTTGGATTTAGGTTGTTCTTCTTTCTCTAGTTGCTTTAGGTGTAAGGTTAGGTTGTTTGAGATTTTTCTTGTTTCCTGAAGTAAGATTTTATTGCTATAAACTTCCTGCTTAGAACTGCTTTTGCCATGTCCCATAGGTTTTGTATCATCATGTTTTTGTTGTCATTTGTCTCTAGGTATTTTTTGATCTCCTCTTTGATTTCTTCAGTGATTCTTTGGTTGTTTCGTAATATATTGTTTAGCCTCCATATGTTTGTGATTTTTACAGGTTTTTTTTCTGTAATTGATTTTTAATCTCATAGCATTGCGGTCTGGAAAGATGACTGATATGATTTCAATTTTGTTAAAGTTGCCAGTGCTTGATTTGTGGCCCAAGATATGATCTATCCTGGAGACTGTTCCACGTGTACTTGAAAAGAAAGTGTGTTCTGCTGCTTTCAGATGGAATGTCATATAAATATCAATTAAGTCTATCTGGTCTACTGTGTCATTTAAGGCTTGTGTTTCCTTGTTAATTTTCTGTCTGGATGATCTGTCCATTGGTGTATATGGGTTGTTAAAGTCCCCCACTATTATCGTGTTACTGCCGATTTCCCCATTTATGGCTGTTAGCTTTTGCCTTATATATTAAGATGCTCCTACATTGGATACGTTTATATTTACATTTTTCATATTTTCTTCTTGGATTGATCCCTGAATTATTACATAGTGTCCTTCCTTGTCTCTTGTAACTGTCTTTATTTTAAAGTCTATTTTGTCTAATATGAGTATTGCTACTCCAGCTTTCTTTTGATTTCCATTTGCATGGAATACCTTTTCCATCCTCTCACTTTCAGTCCATATGTGTCCCTAGGTCTGAAGTTGGTCTCTTTTAGACAGCATACATATATGGGTCTTGTTTTTGAATCCATTCAGCCAGTCTGTGTCTTTTGGTTGGAACATTTAATCCATTTACCTTAAAGGTGATTATCAATATGTATGTTGCCATCTTCTTAATTGTTTTGGGTTTGTTTCTTTACGTCTTTTTTCTTCCTTTCCTCTTTCTTTCTTTTTTTCTTGTGGTTTGATGACAATCTTTAGTGTTGTGTTTGGGTTGTTCTTTCTTTTGTGTGTATCGCAGTTTTTTGGTTTGCATTTCCCATGATGTTTTCATACAGCAGTCTATATATATATATATATATATATATATATATATATATATATTTATTTATTTATTTATTTATTTATTTATTTATTTATTTATTTTAAGTTTCTGGTCTCTTAATTTCACATGCAATTCCCATTTCCTGCATTTGTACTCTCCTCTTCTCATGGTTGCTGATTTTGATATAGTTGTGTGGGGGTGATTTCCTACTACAACTTTATGTTTGCCTTTACCAGTGAGCTTTCCCATTTGTGATTTTCTTGTTTCTACTTGTAACCTCTTTTTTTCCCCCTTCCTAGAGATGTTCCTTTAGCATTTGTTGTAAGGCTGGTTTGGTGGGGCCAAATTCTCTTACCTTTTGCTTTTCTGTAAAGCTTTTGATTTCTCTGTCAAATTTGAATGAGAGCCTTGCTGGGTAGACTATTCTTGGTTGTAAATTTTCCCCTTTCATCAGTTTAAGTATATCATGCTGCCCTCTTTTGGTCTGCAGACTTTCTGCTGAAAAACCAGCTGATAACCTTATGGAGAGTCCCTTGTATGTTATTTGTTGCTTTCATTATTTTTCTTTGTATTTACTTCCTGTCAGTTTGATTAATATGTGTCTCGGCATGTTTCTCATTGTGTTTAGCCCATATGGGACTCTCTGTGCTTCCTGGACTTGGGTGACTGGCTCCTTTCCCATGTTAGGAAGTTTTGGGCTATAATCTCTTCAAATATTTTCTCAAGCCCTTTCCCTCTCTCTTCTTCTCCTGGGACCCCTATATGTGAATGTTGGTGTATTTCATGTTGTCCCAGAGGTTTCTGAGACTGTCCTCATTTCTTTTCATTCTTTTTTCTTTATTCTGTTCCATGGCAGTGGTTTCCTCCACTCTGTCTTCTCGCTCACTCTGCTATTGATTCTTTCTAGTGTATTTTTCATTTCAGTTATTGCCTTGTTCATCTGTTTGTTCTTTAAATCTTCTATCTCTTTCTTAAACATTTCTTGTATCTTCTCAGTCTGTGCCTCCATTCTTTTTCCAAGATTTTGAATCATCTTTACTATCATTACCTTGAATTCTTTTCCAGGTAGATTGCCTATCCCCTCTTTATTTAGTTGTTCTTGTGGGGTTTTTTTCTTGTTCTTTCATCTGCAGCATACTTCTCTGTCATCTCATTTTGTCTAATTTTCTGTTTGTGGTCTCCTTTCCACAGGCTACAGGATCATAGTCTTTTGCTTCTGGTGTCCACTCCCTGGTGGGTGAGATTGATCCTGGTGTTTCTGTAGGCTTCCTGGTGGGAGGGACTGGTGCCTGTCCTCTGGTGTGTGGAGCTGGGTCTTGTCCCTCTGTTGGGCAGGGCCATGTCAAGGGGGGTGTTTTAAGGTGGCTGTGAGCTCAGTATGACTTTAGGCAGCCTGTCTTCTGATGGGTGGGACTGTGTTTTCTGTCTTGTTGGTTGTTTGGCCTGAGGCTTTCCAGCACTGGAGCCTGTACATTGTTGGGTGGGGTTGGGTCTTGGTGCTGAAATGTGGACCTCTGGGAGAGCTCGCTCCAATCAATATTCCCTGGGGCATCTGCTACCAGTGTCCTTGCCCCCACAGTGAGCTAGAATCGACCTTCACCTCCCCAGGAGACCCTCCAAGACCCCTAGGTAGGTCTCGTCTAGGTTCCTATGGAGGTACTGCTTTGTGCTGGGTCCCATGCATGTGAGACCTTGTGTGTGCCCTCCAAGAGTGGAGTCTCTGTTTCCCCAAGTCCTGTGGAGCTCCTGCACTCAAGTCCCACTGGCCTTGAAGACTAAATGCTCTGGGGTTTTTTCCTTCCAGTGCCAGACCCTCAGACTGTCTTGGAGGGCTATTTTTACGTGCAAACATCCTTGTGTAGCCTGCGTGGGTTTAATATTTTTTGGTGTGAGGGCTGTTTTTATAGTATAGATGTCTGCCACCTCTTTCCTCCGTGTATCATGGCCATTATCCTCTTGATAGGAGGTGTGACTGATGTTGTGGTGACCAGAACCTGCACTGAATATTGAACAGAGCCTCCCCTTTGCACTATGGTTGTCACTGCACTGTCAGGGGTGGGATCTGCTCCCTAGTTGTTGGAGTAGAGGCCCCCAGATCTGTTTAGTAGCTGTGTTCTGATCTGCGGTGTTGGCTAGGTGGGATTGAAGCACTCCCACTGGGAGAGAAGCCACTGAGTATTCCTCCTCTGGAGCTGTTCACCTGTGGGTGTGCCCTGTTGTGTCACCTTTCACCCATTGTGCAAGCTCTCCGATTACACTGTTGTTGGCACTGCTTTCGGCCCCACCTTAACCATGAGTATGCTGGCAGTTGGCCCTGGTGTCTCTCAGACGTTTTCACCAGGCCACCAGCATAGATCCACTGAATTCAGGTCCCAGGATTGCAGTAATCATGGATCTGGACCCACTGTGGGTGCTGTGGGGGCAGCTCAGACTCTAGCCTGACCCAACCCCCACAGGTACATGCCCACAAAGTCTACAGCTGCTAAAGCTAGACCCATCTTGGCTGCAGGAGTACTCGTTGTCTGTTCAGATGTTCTTCAGGTGCTGAGTTTACAACGCTGGTCTTGGGGGTGTCAGTCTGTGGTTTGTGCAGTTGTGGGGAGAGATTTCAGCTTTTTTTTTTTAGTTGCACAGTCCCTGGGGCTCAGCTGTGGTTTCAGCCCCAGCTCTGTCTGTGGGCCACCCACAGAGGTCTACTCCTAGAGCACACAAGTCCACCCCAGCAAGGAGGGGGCACGGAGAAGGCGGTAGCTGGGGGCACAAGAGAGCCCACCCCAGCAGGGATGGGGCACAGAGGAAGAGGCAGCTGCCGCCAGGGTTGCAAGAGCACCCACCCTGGTGGGAGTCCTTCCTAGTGCCCGGGGAGGCAGGGGCCGATGCATCAGAAGAGAGGCTGCAATGGTGGCCCTGCCCTTTGCACATCACTCAACCATGGTGCTTTGCTTCTGTAGCTGTCTGGGTTTCCTCCATAAGCATTCCTGGTTGCAGATTTCCTCAGTCTCGTCCTTTCAGGCTGTCTGCTGGAATCCAACAGCAATCCTTTCCCTGGGTCTGCTCTCCAAACTCCATATTCCAGCCCCCAGCCCCTCCCTGTCCACATAGGTGTACACACCTCTCAGGCTGGGGGGTGCAGGCCTGTGGCACGGACCATCTGTGTAGGTCCCACCCTGTCCTGCCTGCCACAGACCAGTTGCTGCACTCTCATCCAGTAGCCCCCGAAGCTCCCCTTCTGTCCCAATTTATCTCCCCACTGGTGAGGGGGCTTCCCTGGATGCGGGAACCTCTCCTCTCCTTCAGCTCCCCCCCAGGGGCATAGGTCTCTTCCCTCTTCCTCTCACCTTCCTTTTCCCTTCTTCTTTCTTTCGTCCTACCTGGTTATGCAGGGATCTTTCTTGTCCTTTTAGGTGTACAAGGTCCTCTGCTAGTGTTCAGCAGGTGCTCTGTGAGAATTGTTCCATTTGTAGATGTATTCTTGATGCATTTGTGGGAAGAGATGAACTCCACATCCTCTTACTCCCTCATCACCCTGACTTCTCCCCTCAGTATTGGATTTTTTAAAAGGTATTGGTACAGAGAGAATTTTAATCTTTAAAACTAATTTGTACAGAATTTGAATGCATTTCGCATGCAGTCAGTTAATGTAACAGAAAATCTAGTGTCGTTTGGGTCAATAGCTCAGGCACTCTTGTTTTAAAATGACATTATTAGAGTATTAGAGTCTGAGTCCTTTGGTGATGATGAATGCAGTGATGAATCCTGAGTTTGCTTATCATTAGTCAAGGGAAAATATGTTAAAAATGCTTTTATCCTTAATTTATGATCAGGTATATCTTTATTTCCAAAAAATACTAGATGGTGGCATAAAAGAAAGATCTGGGAATCTCCAAAAATTCTCTCCTCTTACTGCACAATTCAAAAAGAGATTATTGAGTAGCCTTTGGATTATAGAAAATAAATACTATTGTATTTTGCATCATATAGTCTACGAATATAGCTGTTGGCTGAGGTAGCCCTATGCTGGAAAAGATCAAACTGCCAACTGTTGGAAAGAGTGGCTGCACTTAGTGTGTGGAGTTAGGTATGGAGAAAAGAGGAAACTCAGTCATTTGTAAGGAGAGGGTGCTGGCCCCAGAGGGCACTGAAGGGTTGGAGTAAAAGATCCAAAAAATAGGACTAGGAGAAAAAAGGACTGCAAAGAAAAGCAGGTAAACAGTTGTCTGACAAATTCCCCTGAAACTTATATGGAGTAAGTGTAACAAATATACTTTACTATGTATACTAAATATACTTCAGAGCCAATAGGCCGGAGCACTGATTGTGAATTCTTGCAGTACAAGTCTATGTCTCAGAAAATGCCTTCTTTGTTAAATGAATGTGTATCAGTTTTGAGGTCCCTATGGTCTTTGTTAATGTCCTCATTTTTGTTCTGAAGATGAAAATTACAATCTGAATGTATTATTAATATTCTCAGTGTTTTGACCCATTGACAAACCTTCACTTTGTTTCTCCTGTCAACTGCTACTGTAACACCAAGCCCCAAATCAAAGCTATCCTTCACAGTCCAGAGTGGACCCTAATCAATGCCAGTAAATTTTAAAAGGCAGTGGCTATGGTACAAGATTATTAATTTTTAAACAGAAAAATAATACAGTACAAAACTGCAGCCCCTAGGGCCATGGTTAACAATGTTGACATTATGGTGCTTTGTTTAAGAAAAAAATCATTACATTCCCTTAAAACATGAATTTGTTTTCATTAGAAATAAAATACTACTACCTGTGTTTTCCATCAATCAAATATTTGTAGAATACCAGCTGTGTGTAAGATGAAGAACTAGGCATATAGTGGGTACCAGAAGGTATAAAAGAGCACAAAAGCACACAACTTTTTGCAAAGAGAAACCTGGGGATAAAAAAATTAACTTTATAAAAGAGATGATACAATTACTAAATGGCATGTATAGACAGTGAACACTGTAGTATCTACGAGAGGGAAAGATTGGTAACAGGCCAGGATGGTCAGGAAGTATTCAGCTGATCGACAGCCCGATCTTGGTCTTGGATGATGGTCAGATTTGGATCAGCAAAAACATTAAGGATGGCATCACAAGCAAAGTTGGTGGCATGAGCAAAAATATAAAGGCAGGGCTATATAAGGGATGATTAGCAGGCAGTGAGGAACCAGTCTGCTTGGAGTGAAAGGATCATGAATAGGAAAACATGGAGATAACCTGATAAATATAGTTTTAGAAGGAATGGTGAAAAGTCTCCAACTTCAGAATATCTAGTAGGAGATCCTGTCTGGATTTGTGTTCAGTCTCATGAGGAATCGTGGTCATGAATATTTTAACCTTTGTATCTCATCTGGCTTTACCATCTGTCCCTCCTTTTTAGTCAGTCGGTATAACAGCCGCCTCCACCATACACATATAAAAAAAAAATGAAGTAAATAAATTAGTAGTTCTGGATCAACCATATGGTCCAAGTAACTTGGTTTTGGGAATATGTATTTAAGTGTTTAAGAATGACATCTGGACAAGCAGCACAAACTCACAGCAGAGTGGCAGGGGATACTGGCCATGGTGAGGGTTGAGTCTAACTGTTTTAAGCATTTAAATAGTAGGTTATTAAGTGTGACCTGCCAACAACTTACTTTGTTCAGGTTTTCTCTCTCTGATTGCTCCAAGTTCAGGCTGTTATGGTTAGTGCCCAAAGAGTCTACCCTGTTTTGCTTCTATAAAACCCAAGGAATATTCAGGATTTAATCTAAAATATCTTCTCTATTCATCTTAATTATAGCATAGCTTTAACTAGATAATGGAATTTTTTTCAATCTCAAATACCTAGACTTCTTTTAAATCATACTTTTAAGAAAAAAGGTAAATCATGTGAAAATAAACATATGCTATTTAGGGGTTTTTTTGTTAAATTTTATTCAATTTTTAAAGGATACTTTCTGTTTACAGTTATTACAAAATATTGACTATATACCCTGTGTTGTACAATATATCCTTGAGCCTATCTTACACCATACTATGTACCTCCCACTCTCCCGTCCCTATTTGCCCCTCCCCTCCCACTGGTAACCACTAGTTCTATGTATCTGTGAGCAATCTTTTTTTTTTTAGTTACATTCACTAGTTTGTTGTATTTAGATTGCACATATGTGATATCATACAGTACTTGTCTGTCTTTGTCTGGCTTATTTCACTTAGCATAATGCCCTCCAGGTCCATTCATGTTGCTGCAGATGCAAAAATTTCATTTTTTTATGCGTGAGTAGTATTGCATTCCATTGTGTGTGTGTGTGTGTGTGTGTGTGTGTGTGTGTGTGTGTATCACATCTTCTTTATCCTTTCATATGTCGATGGGCACTTAAGTTGCTTCCATATCTTGGCAATTGTAAAAAATGCTGCTGTGAACATTGGGGTGCATGTATCTTTTCAAGTTAGTGCTTTTGTTTTTTTCAGGTATATATGGAGAAGTGGAATTGCTGGTCATATGGCAGTTCTATTTTTAGTTTTTTGAGAAACCTCCATACTGACTTCCACAGTGGGTTCACCAACTTACGTTCCTATCAGCAATGTAGGAGGGTTCCCTTTTCTCCGTATCCTTGCCAGTATTTGTTATTTGTGTTCTTTTTGATGGTAGCCATTCTGACGGGTGTGAGGTGATACCTCATTTTGGTTTTGATTTGCAATTCTTTGATGATTAGCAATGGTGAGCATCTTTTCATGTGCCTGTTGGCCATCTTCATTTCCTCTTTGGAAAAATGTCTATTCAGTTCTTCTGCCCATTTTTTAATGGTTTTTTTTTTTTTTTGATGTTGAGTTGTACAACCTGTTTATATATGTTAGATCCCTTATCGGTAATATCATTTGCAAATTTTTTTTCTCACTCAGTAGTTTGTCTTTTCATTTTGGTGATGGTTTGCTTTGCTGTGAAAAAGCTTTTAAGTTTAATTAGGTTCCATTTGTTTTTGCTTTTGTTTCCTTTGCCTTAGGAGACAGCTCCAAAAAAATACTGCTGCGACTTATGTCAGAGAGTGTTCTGCTTGGGTTTTCTTCTAGGAGTTTTATAGTATCTAGTCTTGCATTTAGGTCTTTATAATCCATTTGAGTTTATTTTTGTATATACTGTTAGAGAATATTCTAATTTTATTCTTTTACATGCAGCTTTCCAGTCTTCCCAGCATGACTTATTGAAAAAACTGTCCTTTCTCTATTGCATATTCTTGCCTCCTTTGTTGTAGATTAATTGACCATAAGTGTGTGGGCTTATTTCTGGGCTCTCTATCGTGTTCTGTTGATCTATGTGTCTTTTTTTGTGCCAGTACCATACTGTTTTGGTGACTGTAGCTTTGTAGTATAGTCTGAAGGCAGGGAACATAATTCTTCCAGCTCTGTTCTTCTTTTTCAAGATTTTTTGGCTCTTAGGTCTCTTGTACTTCCATACAAATTTTAAAATTTATTTCTTCTAGTTATATGAAAAACATCATTGGTATTTTGATAGAGATTTCATTGAATCTGTATATTGCCTTGGGTAGTATGGTCATTTTAACACTATTGATTCTTCCAATCCAAGAACACACTGTATCTTTCCATTTTTTTATGTCACCTTCTGTTTCTTTCATAAGTGTCATAGTTTTCAGAGTACAGGTCTTTTGCTTCCTTAGGTAGGTTTATTTGTAGGTATTTTACTCTTTTTGTTGCAATGGTAAATGGGTTGTTTCTTTCATTTCTCTCTTTGATCTTTCATTGTTAGTGTATAGAAATGTAGCAGACTTCTGCATATTAATTCTGTATCCTGAAACTACCAAAGTCATTGCTGAGCTCTAGTAGTTTTCTAGTAGCGTGTTTAGGATTTTCTGTGTATAGTATCATGCCATCTGCCAAAAGTGACAGTTTACTGCCTTTTCAATTTGGATTCCTTTTATTTTTCTTCTTTGATTGCTTTGGCGAGGACTTCCAAAGCAATATTGAATAAAAGCAGCAAAAGTGGACATCCTTCTCTTCCTGATCCTAGAGGAAATGCTTTCAGCTTTTCACCATTGAGTATGATGTTAGCTATGGGTTTGTCATGTATGGCCTTTATAATGTTCCCTCTATGCCTGCTTTCTGGAGAGTTTAAATCATGATTGGGTTTTGAATTTTATCAAAACCTTTTCCTGCATTTGTTGAGGTTATCATATGGTTTCACTCTTCAGTTTGTTAACGTGGTGTATCACATTGATTGATCTGTGGATATTGAAAAATCCTTGCATCCCTGCAGTAGATCCCACTTGATCATGGTGTACAGTCCTTTTAATGTAACTGTTGGACTCGGTTTGCTAGGATTTTATTGAGGATTTCTGCATCTATATTCATCAGTAATATTGGCTGTAATTTTCCTTTTTTTGTGATATCTTTGTCTGTTTTTGGTATCGGAGTGATGCTGGTCTCATAGAATGAGTTCAGAAGTGTTCCTTCCTCTGCAGTTTTTTGGAATAGTTTCAGAATGATAGGTATTAACTCTTCTCTAAATGTCTGGTAGAATTCACCTGTGAAGCCATTTGGTCCTGAACCTTTGTTTGTTCGAGTTTTTAAATTACTGATTCAATTTCTGTACTGGTAATTAGTCTTTTCACATTTTCTGTTTCTTCCTGGTTCAGTCTTGGGATCATGTACTTTTCTAAGAATTGTCCATTTCTTCTAGGTTGTCCATTTTATTGGCATATAGTTGTTCGTAGTTGTCTCTTATGGTCCTTCGTATTCTGCGTGTCAGTTGTAATGTCTCCTTTTCATTTCTGATTTTATTGATTTGGGCCCTTTCCCTTTCTACTTGGTGAGTCTGGCTAAGATTTTATCAATTTTGGTTATTTTTTAAAAACCTAGCTTTTTGTTTTACTGCTCTTTTCTATTTTTTTAGTCTCTATTTTGTTTATTTATTTTATGATCTTTATGATTTCTTTCCTTCTGCTAACTTTGGGTTTTGTTCTTTCTCTATTTGCTTTAGGTGTAAGGTTAGGTTCTTTGAGATTTTTCTTGTTTTCTGAGGTAAGCTTGTATTGCTATTAACTTCCCTCTTAGAACTGCTTTTGCTGTGTCCCACAGGTTTTGGATCTTCGTGTTTTCATTTTCATTTGTCTGTATATAGTTTTTTGTATCCTCTTTAATTTCTTCAGTGATCCTTAATTGTTTAGTAGCATATTGTTTAGCCTCCATGTGTTTGGGGTTTTTTTGCAATTTTTTTCTTGTTGATTTTTTAGCCTCACAGTATTATGGTTGGAAAAGGTGCTTGATAAGATTTCAGTTTTCTTAAATTTACTGAGGCTTGTTTTGTGGCCTAGCATGTGTTCTAGCCTGGAGAATGTTCCATGTGCGCTTGAAAAGAATGTGTATTCTGTTGCCTTCAGGTGGAATGCTCTATAAGTGTTAATGAAGTTCATTTGGTCTGATGTGTTATTTAAGCCCAGTTTTCCCCTATTGATATTCTGTCTGGATGATCTGTCCACTGATGTAAGTGGAGTATTAAATTCCCCTACTATTGTTGTGTTATGATAGATTTCCCCTTTTATGGCTGTTAACATTTGCCTTATATATTGACGTGCCCCTATGCTGGGGGCGTGTATAGTTACAATTGTTGTATCTTCTTCTTGGATTGATCCCTTGATCATTATGTAGCATCCGTCTTGTTTGTTATAACAGTCTTTATTTTAAAGTCTATTTTTGTCTAGGTGTTGCTACTCTGGTTTTCTTTTGGTTTCCATTTGCATGGAATACCTTTTTCCATCCCCTCACTTTCAGCCTGTATGGTCTCTAGATCTGAAGTGAGTCTCTTGCAGGCAGCATATATATATATATACGTAATTTTTTTTTTATCCATTCAGCCACTCTGTATTTTGATTGAAGCATTTAGTCAAGTTACATTTAAGGTAGTTATCAATATGTATGTTTTTATTGCCATTTTGTTAATTGTTTGTAGGGTTTTTTTTCCCTTCTTTTCTTTTGTAATTTGATGACTATCTTTAGTGTTACGTTTGGATGCCTTTTTCTGTTTTGTGTGTATATCTATGGTTACCATGTGGTTTTTGTATAGCAGATCATATATATACATGATTGTTTTATGTTTCTGATCTCTTCAAATGCATTTTATTATTATTTTTTTTTTGCGGTACACGGGCCTCTCACTGTTGTGGCCTCTCCCGTCGCGGAGCACAGGCTCCGGACATGCAGGCTCAGCGGCCATGGCTCACGGGCCCAGCCGCTCTGCGGCACGTGGGATCTTCCCGGACCGGGGCACGAACCTGTGTCCCTTGCATCAGCAGGCGGACTGTCAACCGCTGCGCCACCAGGGAAGCCCTCAAATGCATTTTAAAAAGACTCCATTTATTCTCTCCTTTCCTCACGATTACTGTTTTTGATATCATGTTTTACATCTAATTTTTGTGTGTGTCATGTCCCTTAACGGCTTGTTGTGGATATGGATGACTTTACTGCTTTTGTCTTTTAACCTCCCTACTACCTTTGTGTGTGGATGATTTCCTATCTTTACCATACATTTGCCTTTACCGGTGAGCTTTTTCATTTCATATTTTTTTTGTTTCTAGTTGTGGCCTTTTCTTCTTAACCTAGAGAAGTGTTTTTAACAATTGTTGTAAAGCGGGTTTGGTGGTGCTGAACTATTTCAGCTTTTTTCTTGTCTGTAAAGCTTTTGATTTCTCCATCAAATCTGAATAAGAGCCTTGCTGGGTAGATTATTCTTGGTTGTAGGTTTTTTCCTTTCATCATTTTAAATATATCATACCACTCCCTTCTGACCTGAAGAGTTTCTGCTGAAAAATCAGCTGATAGGCTTATAGGAGTTCTTTTGTATGTTATTTGTTGCTTTTCCCTTGCTGCTTTTAATATTCTCTCTTTATATTTAGTTTTTGTCATTTTAATTATAATATGTCTTGTGTGTTCCTGTTTGGGTTAACCCTGTATAGGACTTTCTGGGCTTCCCAGACTTGGGGGACTGTTTCCTTTCCCAGGTTAGGAAAGTTTTCAGCTATTATGTTTTCAGCTATGTTCTCAGGCCATTTCTCTCTCTGTTCTCCTTCTGCAACCCCTGTAACGTGACTATTAGTGCACTCGATGTTGTCCCAGACTTCTCTTAATCTGTCATCATTTCTTTTCATTCTTTTTTTTTTGTTCAGTGGCAGTGATTTCCGCTACTCTTTCAGCTCACTGATCTGTTCCTCTGTATCATTTAATCTACTATTGATTCCTTTTTTCACTTCAGTTATTGCATTCTTCATCTCCGTTTGGGTGTTCTTCATATTTTCCAGCTCTTTGTTAAAAACTTCTCACCTTTTGCTCTGTGCGTCTGTTCTTCTTCTGAGTTCTTTGATTATCTTTATGATTATTACTCTGAACTCTTTCTCAGATAGATTACCTACCTCCACGTCACTATTTCTTCTTCTGAGGTTTTATTTTGTTCCTTCATCTGGAACATAATCCTCTGCCACCTAATTTTGTTGAAGTTGCTACTTGTATTTTTATGTATGTGGTAGGTTAGTTATGATTTTCAACCTTGGGGAAATGGCCTTCTGTAGGTGATGTCCTGTTTGTCCCAGTAGCACACTCCCCTCTTGTCTCTAGGGGTTCCCCCTAAGAGGGCTGTGTGTGTTCTCCTGTTTTGGCGGGCTGTGTAGGCAGTCTGGTAGGCTTGGTTGGTCCCTAGCCCAGTTGGTTGCCAGGCCCTGCCTTGTGTGGATGTGGCTGGCTGCTGTTTAATGGGACCTGGTCACTAGGTGACTGGCTGTGGAACCCTAGGGGGCCCTGGGGCTAGTGCTGGCTCACTAGTGGGCAGAGTCAGGACCCTGAAGACTCCAGGGCTGTTGCTTGCCCACTGTCAGGTGAAGCCAGGTCCTGAGGTTAGTGCCTGATTACTGGCAGGCAGAGCTGGTTCCTGGAGTCCAAGGATTCTGGAGTTTCTTTCACATGTCTTTTTTTTGGGGGGGGGGGGGCGAGGGGTGGGGTGGGCAGGGGTGTATTGTTCCTGCCATAGTTGGGTATGGGGTCCGGTGTGTCCCGAAGCTTGCGTTGGCCTGCTACTGGATAAGGCCAGTGCCCAGCTGGCCCCAGGGTAGGGTCTAAGCCTGCTGTGGTGGGCTAGGTCCCCAGGCTGCACATTGTAGTTTCTTGTATCCAGTGTTTGCCCCCTGGTGGGTGAGGCTGGTCTAGAGGCTTGTGAAGGCTACCTGGAGGGAAGGGCCGGTATCCACCCACTGGTTGGTGTAGCTGGGCCAGGCCATCTCAGAGGCTGTCTAGATGTGGCTGTGGGTTGAGGAAGTCTTTAGGTAGCTTGTCTGCAGATGCGTGGGGCTCTGTCCCTGACCAGTTAGTTGTTTGGCCTGAGACATCCCAGCACTAGTGCCTGTAGGCTGTTGGGTGTGGCCAGGTCTTGGAGCTAATGAGTTAAGATGGCAGCCACCAACAGCAGTGTTCATGGAGTAAAATGTTTCCAAATATTGCTGCCACCAGTGTCTACGTCCCCATGGTGAGCCCCAGCCACCCCCCACCTTTCCAGGAGACCCTCCAAGACCAGCAGGTAGGTCTGGCCCAGGCTCCTATCCGACTACTGCTTTTGCCCTGGGTCCCAGTGCATGTGAGATTTTTTGTGTGCCCTTTGAGAGTGAAGTCTCTTCACTCTTATACTGAAAGACCACCCCTCTTTTCTTCTTTATGTCTTTAGTTGTAGAAGGTCTTTTCTTGTAGGTTCCATCTTTTTCATTGGTGGTGGTTCTGCGGGTAGCTGTGATTTTGTTGTGCTTCTGAGAGGAGGTGAGCTCAGGGTCTTTCTACTCTCCCATCTTGGCTGCTCTCCCCTCGTTTAGTATTTGGTGAACAAGAGCAACCTCCTATATCCTGGGCTCAGTACATACTAAACTCTTTCTCCTGTACTTATTTTACCTAGAGCATTGATGATTGGAATTGATGTTCAGAATGATGACTCCAAGAACCTTTAGGACTATTTATCATCAAATGACTATTCAATCCCTCATGGAATGAATGTTCAGAAAGTTGGAATGGCTCTCAACAACCTATAATTCTTTCAGATACCTTACCTTTCATAGTTTCACTACTTTCTCCTATGCAGATGACTTCTTTACTTACATCCTAGTCCTGGCTTCATTCCCAACTCTCAGTTCCACATTTCCACCTGTCTACTGTCTACCATCTCCAAGCTTACCTCTCATCACAGTAAATTAAGCAGGCCAGTTGTCTGCTGTCATAGAGTCCGTCTACTGATTGAGAAATAGGACAAATAGGAGTATGTTATAATATCACATGGTGATTAATGCTGTGGGTGGTGCTAATTTTAGATAGGGTTGTCAGAGAAGGCCTCTTAGATAAAGTGCCAAGGTGTGAACATAATAAGGAAGAAAGGCATGGAAATTACTAGGAGAAAATTTTTCCAAGCTGAAGAAACATGTCAAGAGGCCCTGAAGCAGGGTATATTTTGTGAGTTTGACTAAGAGCAAAGAGGCCAGTGGGAAGGAAAACCAGTAGTTGGGAAGTACTGCCTCTGTTAAATCTATTTTTTTAATTTTGAGGTATAGCTGACTGACTTATAATATTATATGTTTCATGTGTGCAACATAGTGACTCAATTTTTAAATGTTATGCTCCATTTACAGTTACTGTAAAATATTGGCTAGATTCCTGTGCTGTACAATAGATCCTTATAGCTTATTTATTTTACACATAATGGGTTTTACCTCTTAATCCCCTGTCCCTATGAAATCTTATGGGAACTTGGTTTGATCCTTTCTTCTCCTTTCAAAGCATCAGTCATAACACTTTTACACTGACCTTCCAGAGTCTTCTTGTTTTCCTTAACCTGCTCTGTCCCCACACTCTGTGCATTAAATCCCAACTCCTCACCTCTTCTTAATGAAGATTTCTCAGTTACTCCCACCCGTATTGAATGATTCCTTTCCTGAATTTCTGCAGAAATATTGGCCTTCAGCACACACACTTTAATACAATGAACAGTTTTCATATACTCCCATTTTCTCTGCTCACGTTGTGAATTCCTTAATGCAGATACACATCTATTTTACTCTATCAGTTTAGAGAAAGAAAAGAAGGTTCATACAACTTATTGATAATACTTCATGCTATATAAGATTATTATAGTAATACAGAAGAACTACCTGTTAACCTTTAATTAAATAGAAACACGATTCATCACAACTCTGTATTTATTGAAAACCTCAAATTGGTAGAAATTTAAGAATGTTAAAATCCCTTTGAGTAAAAGAAATTGGAAATTGCCATATTTGTATTATATATATGCTATACATATTTATTTATAACCATCTGTGACATATACAGACACATTTATACAAACTTGATACTCATTTTAATACTTTTCCAAATAAGGATATTCAACATTTATTAAGCATTTGATAGCTTTCAAAGCATATTTACATGTTATCACATATGACTCTCAACGCAGCCTGTGAATTACTTAAGCAGGGTATTGTTTCGTTTTTATCAGAAGTTAAGTGACTTGTCAGAGATCATGTACCTGGCGAGTGACAGGCTATATATACAGTCCCTAAGCCATCGTTTTTTTCCACTATAAGCCAGAAATGATCTAAAGGTCTGCGGTTCTTCTGATTATTCCATCATTCTGTCTTTTATATTGAGAGAGAGAGGGAGCGAATAAGCAAGGGATGTGGGGTTAGTTGAATTTTGAGCAGGTTTGTTTTAGATAATATTCACAAACAGTGTCTGTAGTGGATCAGGTGTACAGTTCTTATAAATTGAACTGAATATGGAAAACCCAGTTGCTGGCACATATAGGCACTTCATACCTGTTGATGAATGAGAGTGTTGCCAAATTTTTCTAACTTGTGTGCTTTTGTTTGTTTTTTTAGAGAATTCACTTATCTTTTCCCACCTTTGATGGGCTAAAAATAATCACGTACAAAAAACCCTATATCCACTGAGGTTTTATGAGGGAGCACAGAAAATATGCTTTTGATTACTGCCTAACTGCATCATGTCAAACATTGTGGTTACATTCTAGAAATTAGCAATGTCAGTGTGGAATTATCCATGCACTCCTTGGCATCAAGACGTAGCTAATGTCAAATTAAAGTAGCTAAGCATGATGGATGATAATAAAGAGGAGACTTGGGGGAAGCTGTTTATGGGTTGTTTTCAGAACTGCCTAAATAAAAAAGAAATAATACGCTCACATTGTCATACACTATACATCAAATGCACAGTCACCACTATTTGATAATTACATGAATATATCAACCAACTTAGAGTTGTAAAAACTTCTCCCATCCTTGGGGATACTGCACCCCGTTATTATCATTTAAGAAGCTTTCCAGTGGAACCATTTAGTATAGATTGTTGGTAAATAAGTTGAGGCCCAAGACCGGTGATTATTAACTTTCCTCTTTGTCCAATATATGTAGTTTCATTATTGGGACCCATCATATATATTGACATAACATTGATATTATTTTTTATAGGATCCGGAGAGTTGATTACAAAGAATCTCTTATCTCCTGCATACTCAACCTGTTTTCAGCAATATTGTCAGTCCTGCACACCACAGCCATCATTTCCTGTGACTTCTGCCCTTTCACTCTGCAGCACAAAAACAGGTAATTACTTTTTTACTTTCCGTATGTTTACAAATTCTAAAAACAATAGTGACTTCCAGGTTAGGCACCACTGGCAGTTTAAGTAACCCCTTTTAAAAGGTCTGTGGTTGTACCTCAGGGCCTTTGCCAATTCGATAGGTCATTAAATTCCTGAAAACACTATTTATTTTCATTTGACATCATGGCCTCTGTGGAGAATGTGAGCTGTTGATACATTCTCCATCAAATACTTGAGAGTAACTTCTGAGCTTGTATCTTGGTCAATAACTTGGGATAGGTTCACATTTGATATCATGACATTCAGAAATTTCCAAAGTCACTAAAGCTCTCATCTGTGCCCTTAATGAAATGTGATCATCTGTCTATCTATTGATTGATCCATTGATATATATAGATCAATCAATCTACCCATCTATCATCTCTGTGATTTCTTTTTCACCTGAAACCAAACTGGATTGCTGTTGGTACAAAAGTTTTGGAGACAGATGTTTTTAAAGTCCTTGTCTTAGTCTGCCCAGGCTGTCATAACCAAATACCACAGACTAGTGGCTTAAACAACAAAAATTAATTTGAGCATAGTTCTGGAGGCTGGAAGTCTGAGATGAGGGTACCAGCGTAATTGGCTTCTGGTGAGAACTCTCTTACAGGCTTATAGATGGCAGCCTCCTCACTGAGACCTCACATGGTGGAGAGAGACAGTGCTCTTTGTTGGCTCTTTTCGTAAGGACAATAATCCTATTGGATCAGGATCCCACCCTTATTATCTTATTTAACCTTCATTACTTGTAGGCCTTAGCTCCAAATATAGTCACATTAGGGCTTCAACATACGAATTGGGGGAGGGGGAAATACAATTCAGTCCACAGCAGTCCATTCTAGTTTTTGCACTTCAAAATGTTAGTTTATAAGTATGAGAAAAATATCCACAGACAGCATTCTGAAGAAAGTTAAATTTTCTTCTCACAAAGTGAGATGAAATTCAAATCTGCTGGTCAGAGGACAGCTCAGTTACATTTTTGTTTGTTACACCGAACAAAATATAATCATTTTTCCACAGTCACAGAATTCTTCTATCGGTAAATTTGCTTCAAAATATTACTTATGGCTTGCTTCTATCAAACTCACCCTATAGGAAATTTAAATGCACAAGTGAATTTCAGAGAGACTTTGAAGATGCATGTTACATATAAAATTACATTAAATATACCCAGGAAGAGAGAAGTATATCATTTTAATTGGATGTGTAAAACTATCTGCTTACCTATCTATATCCAGAGGACATTTGTACAGCTAAAGTATGTCAAAATGTGCCCTGAAACTCATAAATTACACCACCCAGTGTGGTGAAGAATTTAGTATAAATATATCAAGGTTTAAGAAAAATGATTTTTATAAATCCCAGGATTTAAAAAGTTATAAAATTAATAATTGTGATATGTTAAAAACATGGTAGAATTTTTCAAACTGTGTACTCTCCAGTGCCTTAAAAATGGCACTTGAGTTAGAAAAAAAATTGACCTAATTGATTTATAAATAACAGTTAAGAGACATATTTATAACTGACAGTTATGAATGCCTTGTACTCTCTCTCCTGGCATTTATTAGATGTTATCTAATAAATAGTGACAGTGTCATGGAGACAAAAGATTCCGATAGACCTGAATATGACTTCTGGGTCTAGCAGTTGATTTGCCATATGATTGTGGACTCCTCACTTAACTTTTTCGTAGAGCTTCTGGGTAGATTAAAGTACCTAACACTGTGCCTTGCACAGAGTAGGTACTGGATATATATGTTAGTGCCCTTTCTTCCCTCTCTCTGTTACTATCACACTGAATATAATACAAAGCCATGGTGTAGATTAAAGCATTTAGGTCATTGACAGAGCTCACATACATAAGCTCAGAGCACCTGAGCCTATGGCTATAAAAATAGATACAATTACCTGGAAGGTATGGGTCCTGTCAACAAAAAAATTAGTTGATGTAAGAAAGAAATGGAAAATTTTATTTGAGGCCAATTTGAAGATTATAACCCAGGAAGAGCATCTCAGAAAGCTCTGATAACTCTTCTGCCCGTTAGAAGTCAAGGTACAGTAATACAAGCTTTTTGAGACAGAGGGCTACACATTAAGTGACGTACTATTAACAGTTTACATACTTCAGATCTAAGTGGTCCCTTACAAAGTCAAGGAATGCTATCTTTTAAGGAGCTGTCTGTCTTGTTGATGCTAGGAGAATGTTGCTCTTTGTGGTTGAGCAGGTAGGTTTGCTGATGGGGGGACGTTTGGTCATTGCGGATATACAATGCATAGTAGGGGGGAGAGAGGAGGCCCAAGGGCAGAGAAAATTTTGAGTATTTCTTGTCTTGCTATAAAGTAGGGATTTCATTTCACAGTCCCCCTGTTAATCATTAATCTTTCAATAGAAAGCACTAGGTGATCAAATATTTGGCCCCTTAAAGTCAAAGCGGCTGCTTGCCTGCTCTAGGGTCCATCATGTCTCTCGATGCTGGGGCCCCAATAGCCCGGTTCTCTCTTTTTGTCGGGGTTATACTAGCAGAATGTTCAGCAAGGATTGACAGCCGAGTCTAGGTTATCCAATAAGGGACCTAAGCCAGTTTTCCTTGCATGTGCATTATGTATGCCCATTATTTTATAACAAACAACTGTAGATGTGATCTTTAATTTCAAGTCATTTAGACATCATCATCTGAGTGTGAGCAGGTGAAATACAGTGTGAAAGTCAGGAGCAACAACGTCATTTTCCTGTTATTTCCACTAAACTTGGAAGAGGATTGTTCAGAGAAGAAATTTGACACTTCAAATAGTGTGGCCAAGTGGTCTTACCCCTGGAAAACTGATAGGTGCCAGAGTGCTCACGTTACAGATTACCGTCACAGACTGACAGGGGCTGTTTCCAGGGCTACCCCTTGGTGACCTTGAGCCCAGGGGAAATCGATATCTATCTATCTTCGTAACCAACCTGGGGAGAACTAGGGTCATAAACTTGTTCCATAAATCCATTAGGTCCAGTTAGGAGCTATGCAATATTCAATATCTAATGGAAAGGAGTATTTATGGCCAGGTTCAAAACTGACATCATTAATTGGCCAGGGTCTCATTTAGTGATATTGGTGGTAACATTAGCTTGCATGATGTAAAGTTTCTTTCTTTAATACAATTTCTGAGGACCATCACTTAGAGTCTTGGAGAGGAGAAATCCACCAAGGCAACCTGGGAGTACTAGCCATAGGCCACAAACCCAGCAATTAGACTGATTTTTGAAACTTTCATATGATTGAGCCTAAGAAATACATTTAGCTCATAAGCAAAAATGTGAGCGATTGTCAAAGTAGAACCTTGGGTCAGCTGTGTACTTCAGATGTTGTCTTCTTCTTGTCCTGGTCTGGTAGTATACTGGTCTTAGTAGTTGAAGTCAGAAACAGGAGTTGTAGTTCATTCAGGAGAGGCCTGATAAGGTCCCTTCCAATGTGGCCATAAACAGTTCTTTACCTGATATCTTTTCCAGTATGAATAATCTCCTGGTTGCAGGTCTTGGCACACCTGATTTTCATCCAAAATTAGATTGCTGCAATAAATTTCAGAAACAAACTTTTGAACTTTACAAAAAGTTATCTGGGATTGCATCTAAATGCAGACCTCAGTGAACAAACTAGGACTTAATAGTCACTGAAACATAATCTTTTTCTCTCTAAAAGTACCTGCATTTCTACCAAATATAGCCAAATTAAGACTAATTTGTTGGCTCAGTCTGGTTAATTGAGACTCTTTTTAAATTGGCTGTGCTGGAACTTTCCGTAAAGAATCTCAGATTAAACTTTAAAACCTCAAGGCTAGGAAAAATGTACCAAGTGTGTCATAGATTGTGCCTTTGGTATCTGTAGATTTGGGGGATGGATTGGGGTGAATACTTCTCTTCTCGAGGTCCCCAAAATACCTTGAGATTCCTGCATCTGTTAGGAGGTGGCCTTCCTTATATATCTGAGAAAGCTGCTGGGAACCTGAGTTTCCAAATTCTGGAGGGGTCAGGTAGAGGGAAAAGGTAAATGTTTAAATTTTACTTACAGAAGTATAATTTAAAGGTTTCCTTATATCTAGAAAACACAGATTAAAAACCAATAACATTTCAGACAAAACCCCAAAATTATAACCATCTTCATAATCCTATGTGACTAATCCTTGATTTTAATCTTCTGTTAACAGTTTTATGAAGCCATCAGGTTTTCCATTAGAATTCTTTAATTCCTTACCCAGTTCAGTGGTATGACCTGAAAGTTATCAGAAACCTGTACTTGTCAAAAAGTCCTTGCTATGAATCTTCTTGAAGATGAAGCATTTTGCAGAGAGGATCAGAGTACAATGATAACTGTCTGTAAATGACAAGAGACTTAAAAAGTCAAGGTTAAAGGCTGATTACAATGCAGGTGAAAAGAAACTTGGTTGCTGCTGTGACATAAAACATTTGAGGTAATTACTGAAATTATGACTGATACCATTTACCATGACATACCAGAGTCTAGGAGTTCATATAATTTCTCAAACGTGTACATTAATAATGTATACCCACAGGATAGAATCTAAGAAGTTTTATCACCACTTATTAATGCTTCTTAACATACCAAATAAGCCTAATGAGGTTAATATTCTTCTCCCTGAGATGTAGAGAAAACAAATATTTCGAGGTTTCAAGGACCCTTTGTAAAACCTCAGAGTTAGCTAGAGGTCAAGTGAACTTCATTTAGAATTCGATCTTTGGGAAGTTTATCAAAAACATCAAGAGGTTTTAGAACACTTGATCAAATAGAATCACAAGTCACTGTGAAACAATACCCATTCGCTTAATCAAATGACAATAAAGGACCTCAGTGACAAACACAGATCACTTCAAGGCAAAGACCCTCACCCAGTCTCACACAAAAGTTCAGTATTTTAAGAAAACTTTGTCTCCTTAGAGAGAAAGCTAAATTCAGGTTTTGTATGACTTCTTTACCCATAAAATTCATTTTCTAAATTAAATTCAGTTTTATCTTGGCCAATTCTGACCACGTGCAAAACTCTGTGTTCTTCCTCCACACATCTTCCATAACTTTCTGTATCCTTATTAATCTGTCCCTCACTTCCCTTTCCATTCAGAAACAACCAGCTCTAAGAGAAAAATCACTTTTTTTTAAACGAAATGCATTTCCATTACTCATACTTTTTTTTTTTTTTTTTTACGGAAAATACACACCCTACTTTCCTTGCATACTGAAGTGTTTCGCCTTATAAGTCTTAACCTTAAACGGTCATACCAGCATTTCTTGGCTGGCACTTATGAATGTATTTCATAACCTCTAGAGATGTACACCCTCTCATAGCATTTCTTTCCTCAATGTGGTACAAGATATGTCTAATGAACCCAAATATCTTTAGTTTCTCATAAGACAAAAGTAGGTAAACTTAGACCTGCCCAGAAATTAATGCTCCCGTATTTTGTCCTAGTTGAAAGGACAAATAGTGGATAGTGAATGAATTCCTGTAGTTTAACTTATTTTCAAGTTACCAGAATCTAGAGAGATACTATCCTTAAAGCAGATTTTCCCAAAACACAAATATTCCAAATAGTTTACCTAAAAGCTCTTAGATCATTTACCTCTATTTTATTTACTTATATTGGGGTTTTTTGCTGACAGACTTTATAACAAGGAATAGGAAGGTCTTCTTTGATTTCTAGTAAACCTAGGTACAATAAAAGTATTATACTTAATGCTGATAACTCTAAAGACATGTCTATATTAATCAAACCAACAAGCTTAAGCTAACTTTAATACCTGATATTAATTCAGTCCTGAATATTTCCCAGATCATGTGAACCTGAAGTTCATTTTGGCCAGTTTCTTTTGTATTTGAGTATTTATATGAGCACTTAATTTCCTTCAAGCCAATTAACTAGAGCTCTTTTACAGATTAATTTTGGCAGTACCACACATCTGCAACACACATAGAGATCTGTACAAACACAGAGACCTCACAGTTCCCATCCGCAGGTTTCAGCCATGAATCAAGTGCAACAATATAAAACCCATCAGTTACAAAAGAGACTGGATTCAAGTCCGGTTTCTGGCAGATGGAACAAATGAAGGTCACCTGTCTAGATGGCTAAACCCTTTTTACAAATATTTATGGAAAAGACACTTAAGATTTCGATTTGTTTCTGCCAAATCAAGTTCCAAATTCCCTACCCCATTTCCTGAAATTTGTATTTTAAAAAGATAGTGGAGATAAGGGTTCCTAGAGAAGACCCGGTAGAACATTTGCATCTCAAAGGCATAGGAGGAGAAAAGCAAGTTCCTCCTAGGATGACTCTGTTCCCTTAAGGCCAGAAAAAAATCTTTTCCTCAATACTTACAAGCCTCTTAAAATAAGTAGGGGAAGTTTGGGGAGTAGTGAAAGGATTGGTGGGCTTTGGATTATTTCTGGAGCTGCACCTCTGGTCCTGTAAAATACTAGATTTGTAAAAACGAGGAGAGTTGGTTTTTTCCTCAAAGAATTGGGTGGCCACCTCAGTGTATCAAATGGGTGTGAATGACACACCCATTCACCTATAATGGAATATTTTACTTTCCCTCATTTAGCTTAGAGGAGAGGGCCCCCACCAAAAAACATTCCTATCAGGCTCCAGATACTGGCTATATAGTCAGTTTAGTCAGACCGGTGGCCTTCCATTTTGGTAATCCATTTACACATACTCTTGAGGATCCTCCTTGGACTTAAGAAACTCTTTAGTACAGCCCTCAGTTAGGCCTTTGATCTGAAGAGTCTTGCCTACAGCCTCACGTGGTCCCTTTTCTAAAGGTAACCACTTAATAGTCTCTTTAGAGTGGAAAAGCAATTCAGAAGATTATTACAAAGACTACTCAAAGATAGAGGGGAGCAGTAGTTAAAGTTTTAGGTACCTTTTAATATCATTACTCTTTCATCAGCCTTCTACAACAAATCCTTCAATAAGGCTATTTTGGGCTCTTTGAAGCCTTTTGGGGCTGCCACATACCAATTAAAATAGGTATGTTAGTTTAAGATGTGAGCTGTCTAAAATTTTAACAATTTAGACGTTTCTCAAATTCAAAAGATCCATGGAGATAGCCCTACATATACTTTTCCCCGCTATACTAATGTTAGAAAAGAGAAAACCACCACTGTTATTTCCAGTAGGCCCTGCAGGCACAGATCCAGAAGACCATCGGCTTTAACTACACACTCAAAATTATTTGGGAATGTCAAAAGAACCCCACCTCGGCCATTTCAGGGCCCAGTTTTCTTTAGTTCCCAATTAAGTGCTTGTAAGCATACATAAACCCAGCCTGTATTTCCGTAGGTGACTTGTTTGCACGGGAGCTGTTTGGCCTTTGAGGCACAATTTCCCGGTATCAATTTCATAGCTGAATTCAAATATGAGATATGATCTGAACGACTTTCTGAGGACAGTGTGGTGGATCGCACGTGCGCTGCTTCTGAGTCTGGCACCCCAAGGAGTTACCCTTGGGTTGGTTCGACTTCTTTCACATGGCTTGGTTTCTCCCTACGGGAACCTAGAACCATCAGAGGTGCCCAAAGTGCTAGAGTATCAGCTTCTGTTGATGCCTTCAGGTTTGAGCGGTACTTACTTAATGGTCGTGGTGGGTCTCCCCTATAGGACCACTGCATGTCATGAGGATTGATTCTCAGACACTTCCGCAGGGTCCTCAGTCGCCTGAGGATACCTTGTGGCCAGAAGGAGCAAAATGGCCCTTGATTCTTCAGAGCTGAATAATTCAGTCTCTCGGTTCACTAGCAAAAGTTTTGCTCAGACCATACATCAGCTCATTTTTTTCGATTTAAGGCAAATTTAACATAAACCCAGCCACCTCTGTTTCCCTGGGCCTCCGCCCAGAACCCCTAGGTCCTGCCTAGGAAATGCACTGGTGCCCCTTAAGACTCCCAAGTATTACGTGAAAACCAGCTCAAATAAAATTTTTAGGATCATCACCCAAACAATGAGACCCAAATATCAGAAGAGCTCATGGGAACACCAAAGGAGTACCGTGAAGCCGGTGAGGCTCAGTGGGCCCACGCTGGTACCAAGCTCCAGTTTCGGCTAGACTCCAGGTGTCCTCTGGCTGGTGTCTCTGATATCCTGCCAGCTGTACCAAGCATATGTCGACGAAAAATTAATCAGTCGATCTAAGAAAGAAATGGAAAATTTTATTTGAGCCAAATTTGAGGATTATAACACAGGAAGAGCATCTCAGAAAGCTCTGAGAACTGTTCCACCTGTTAGAAGGCACAGTTACATAAACTTTTTGAGACAGAGGGCTGTACATTAAAGGACATATTATTGACAGTTTACACAGTCCAGATCTAAGCAACCCCTTACAAGGTCAAGAAGGAATGTTATCTTTTAAAGAGTTGTCTTATCGATGCTAGGAGAATGTTGCTCTTCATTGTTGAGCAAGTATTTTTGCTGATGGGGAGGTTTGGTCGATGCATAATGCGGATACACAGACCACAGTAGCAGGGAGCGAGGAGGCCAGAGGGCAGAGAAAACTTTTTTTAATGTTTCAATTTTTCTTGTCTTGCCATAAAATATGAATTTTATTTCACAGTCCCTTTTATAATCTGCCCATGACAGCTATTCTGGCCTGGATAGGAACAGCTCACTACCAGCTTTGGCCCCTTCCCAACTAAGTCACCATGTCTACATGTGAGCCTCTGTTGCTCTAAGTAAGTGGCCTTCAAGGAGTGGAATTAAAAGAGTAAAGAAAAGTCAAGAAGATTCTCAAAGCTTAAGTGTTCTCATCCTGGTGTAGAGCATGCTGATTAGGTATATCTAAATAAACAGTTACAGCCCTGATGATATACGTGAACAGGTGGGTTCCTGAAGTCATTGCAGAGGCCTCAGCCCTGGCAATGTTTAGTGCAGGAGAGGAAAGCGTGTTGTATTTGTTCCAGGGCAAATGAAACTTTCCCCAAAATCATACCTCACCTAATCTGTTGTTAAGATTTTGGAAGAGAAGGAAAACTTTTAGTAAGCTGAATTTTGCTTTGTGGAGAGGGAAGGATGAAACTGAGCCATCTGAAAATACACATTTTATATCGTTATGGAGCTTTTCTTATATAGTAAACAGTGAGGTAGGCACTGGAAAGAAAATGCTGAATAAAATGGCCATGGTCTTCAGCCCTCACCCAGCTCACAGTCTATAGGGATGACATACTTCTAAGTATTTCCTGATGCCAACACAAAGCTCATTTGACTATTAAAAGTGTTTCCTGCTGTTTTCCCAAATGTCAACCTCGTGTCTTCCCATATCCATCCATATGGCACCAGGCCTAACTCACCTCAAATCCATTATCCCCATCTCACACTTACTCCTTTTTTTTTTTTTTTTTTTTTTTTTCTTTTTTATGGGCGGGGAAGTATTTCAGAATCATTATTATTATTTGATCTCAAACCAAGGTGAATCATCACGTTCTCTGAGAGTGAAGTTCCTGAAAGTCTTGCTTCCATAAACCATCCATTGGCCAATTTGGAATCTTCTCTTGAGAAAAAGAATCAGTCAGCAGGTATTTGGGGAGAGTTTCTGTTTTAATCTTACGAAGATAAAAGTTAAGGCCCCTATATGAGATCCTTAAGTTAAACTAAATTTAGTGTCAGGATCAGGCTTTGAGAGCAAATTGATGAATTTAAATTAACTGCCTTGATGGAAGACAAACTGTAACTATGGTGTACCCTTCCTTCTTCTATGCCCAGATAGCCTGATCTTGATGAGCAGCTTCTCTTGGCACTATCTGGCCAGAGATTTCCAGCTAATTCATATGGTTTCTTTGAAACTCAAACCGCAAGAACATAATTTCCTCCTCCTGACAGCCTGTAGCCTCTGAAGTGCATTCCTCTAAGGCTAAGACATCAGCCTGAGAGGGTGGCCACGCTAAATGGCCTGTCTTATAACAGATAGGATCTAGGGAGAAGTGGGTGAATAAGGATGGTGAACAGCAGTAGCTAGGTATTGAGCATTCACTGCATGCTCAGGTACACGGAGCCCCTGCAACACCACCATGAGGCAGCTACTAGTATCAAAGATCACACAGCTAGGATGCAGCCACAGGAGTCATCTTCAGTTCAGGGGGAGAAACTGCCCATAGTCACCACACCATAGAAAAAAGCTTTACTCTAAGACTCAGAAATAAGACTAACTCACTCAGTACCGATAGGTTTAAAATCCTTTTTATCCTTGGCTACTTGCAAAAGAGAGCCCAGTTTTTAGTAAAAGTTTTCAGCTATTGAATTTGTATTGGGAACCCTCGGCCAACCACATTTCATACACACAGATTTAATAACATTTAAACATTTAAAACATAAACTGATAAAGGACTTCAATGTAGAATATTAAAAAATCTCAAAACCAGTAATAATAATTTTAAAAACCCAATTAACAAATGGGTAAACTATGTGAACAGCTTGTTCACCAGAGATGATGGCCAATAAGCACAGAAAAAGATTCTCAGTATCATAAGTCATTAGAAAAATGCAAATGAAAACGCAGCGCCTTCCCATGCTTGCTGAATGGTTAAAAATTCAGTAGTCTGTTTATACCAAGTGTTGGTGAGGATATCGAGGAACTAAAAACCCTCGAATACTGGTGTTTATGTAAAATGGTAGAAACATTTTAGAAAATAACTTGGCAGTTTCTTGCACACTCACCAAATGAAAAAGGCATTCTACTCCTTGGTATTTACGCAAAAGAAAATAAAGCAGATGTCCACATAAAGACCTGAACGCAAATGTTCATATCTGACTTATCGGTAATAGCCAAAACCCTGGAATACTTGTATGGCCAAACTGTGGTATATTTATACAATGGAATACTATTAATCAACAAAAAGGCATGAAATATTGATACATTCAACCACATGGATGAATCTCTCAAAATAATTATACTGAGCAAAAGAAGCCAGCCATGAAAGACTACATAATTTATATAAAACTCTAGACAATGCAAACTACTCTACAGTGACAGAAAGCGGAGCAATGGTTGCCTAGAAGGGTGACAGGGAGGGATAGGACCCAGGGACCACAGAAAGGTGAGAAACTTCAGGGAACAACAGATCTGTTCACTATCTTGATTATAGTTATGGCTTTTCAAAACTTATCAAATTGAACATTTTAATATGTGAAGATTATTGTATGTCAGGTATACCACAATAATAAAGCTGTAAAAAAGAAAAAGAAAAAAATGGCAGTTGAGAAACACAAAGATTTCTCTGAAATTTTCACTATTGGTGGTTTGTGGCATTAACATTTCTGGGGATATTTTACATGTATTTTGTGGGACTCTGTAGTACTCAAAATATTCTAATTCTAGTGTATAATTCTGAAAACTTTGATAGCTCTGGAGAAAGTGTTTGCCTGCAGGGAAGTCTCCCCATTGTCTTTCAAATCTACCAAGTAGTTTGGCTGCTTTTCCTGATACAGATTTGGCTTAGGCTTGACTACAAGTAGTAACCTACTGATGGAACCATATGATCAAACAATTCCCCAGGAGATGTACATCTGGATCATTTCAGGGTACTTTTTAAAATGGTCCGTCATTTCAGAATGCCAGAGAAATCTGTTTTACCACATAGAAAAAGGAGACTTCTGTTTATATCTGTAAGAGCTCTTGCTTGGTTCACTGAGTCTGAACCCCTGATTGCAGATACATATTTCAGTTCTCCTTAGTGCCTATGATTAACTTCTGTTATTGACAACAGTAACAACAAAGTTACATATATTGAAGGCTTGATGAGCGCCCAGTTAACAACTTCTTTCTACCAGAGGATATTCAAAACTCAATAAATAACATTCGTTATTTAAGAACGTCACCACTTCTGGATTTTCAGCTATAGCATTTCAATCCCAAGAGTGAACCTAAGCTTTAACAACCATTTTTTCTCCACATTATAGTACTATAAAGTGAACGATTCTATGATGTATTTCACACATTTTTGAATGTGCATCGGAGTTTTGTAATAGTCTATGGAAAAACACAAAAAACTTTGCAAAATGAAATCAAGCAAATATGAGCATGTATTACAGATATTAGTATCAAAGTATATCTTCTCAAATCTACCCTTGGGAAATACTTGAATCCCTCAAAAATAGAGACGATTTTTCAGGCAGTTTTATTATACGTTTCTTGTGATAGAATACTTTTACTTTGTTATTATAAATAAATGCATTTATATGCCTATCTATGTATACATATATCCACACACTATACACAATTAATGATCATTAAATATGGTCTGTTTATATTTTTCACCAAGCCCAAGACTTATAAAAGTAGGAATGCTGAATTATAATAAGTATATTAGTAATCAAATGAATTTAATTTTTACGTTTCATAGATGTGATTCAGTTTCATTTTGTATTATACTTCACATCATGGATTCAGGCCTAGGCAGCATTTAACTGATACTTTTAATAAACTCAGAGTTATTTGTGAGCTAACAAATCCTAATCCTTCAAGACAGAAGTGTAAACAGGACCCTCATTCATGAGTCATATAATTATTTTTTCTTTACTGAAAATAATTTTTATTTGATCTACCGCCATATGTGTATCTATATTTATTTACACACACACTGAAATCCACTCACTCAGTCCTATACACACACTCTAATGCAGAAGATCCATTAACTGAGGCATTCATTTGTAAACAGAAAATGGTTCAAATATAGTGCATTATTCAATCAAGAAAACAGATTTTTTTTTTTAATTGTGTGTTTGTTTTTGGGTTTTTTTTCCTGGCAAAAAGTAGAATGATTAGTTCTCTCTGTTTTGTGGATTTTGATGCCACAGAACTTTTTTAATGTATTGCACTTAGGAAAATGTTTGACAATATTCAAAATACTGATGAGGTTTTTAAAACTATTTTAGATAATTTACATGATTTCGTGTGCACAAGAGACACTGCCCTCATGCTGCTTTTTACGGACCACAAGTCACTAAATAATACTGTGATTTTACTCCTGTGCTTTATCTTCTGGCAAGTGATAATCTGTCTCGATAGCCTGCCATTCAGTTTACAAAACAGTATAAAAGGGAAGCAAATTAAATAAGGGCATTTGATAAAACTTTACCTTACACAGAAAAATACAGATTAGTGAATATTTAAAAGTAGGCTGACTGCAAGGCAATATCAGACTTATTTAAAAGATGTCTGGGTGGTTTTATTTTGTTGAGAACGGAATAGATGGAGCAACCCAGCATGGAGATGGGAACAAACGTTCTCAAAAGGCACCGTGAGCACCTCCTTCTAGAATTTCTTTTATTATACATCCCTATTATCAAATGGGCACCTCTCCAAGCTAAATGAAAAACGAACTTTTACATAATATTTAAGTATTTTAGGTATTTTCAGTATAAATCAGTAATGGAGAGCAGTGCCTCTATATAATCCATACTCTCAAACTTCTAAAATATTCTAAAACATGGTGATGGTTACAGAGAAAGTTTTTCCTACAGTTGACATTGAAAACTCTTCTCAGTCTTACCTCTATATGCATCTTGGTACCTTGTTACTGGAGGCAAAAATCATCTAGTAGCAGTTCAAGCATTTAGGTCATATTTATTATAATATGCAGGTAATCCAGGTCATAGGCTGATACCATCATATTTTACTATCCACTATTATCTCAAATTAACCTGATGTGGTCTTGGATTGGAAGAATTAATATCGTTAAAATGGCCATACTAGCCAAAGCAATCTACAGATTTACTACAATTCCTATCAAATTACCTATGACATTTTTCATAGAACTAGAATAATCCTAAAATTTATATGAAACAACCAAAGACCCAGACTTGCCAAAGCAATTCTGAAGAAAAAGAACAAAGCTGGAGGCATAACCCTCCCAGACTTCAGCCAGTACTACAAAGGTACAGTAATCAAGACAGCATGGTATTGGCACAAAAACAGATATATGGAACAATGGGACAGAATAGAGGGCCCAGAAATAAATGCACACAAAATTAATCTTTGAAAAAGGAGGCAAGAATATACAATGGAGAAAATGCAGTTTCTTCAGTAAGTGGTAGTGGGAAAGCTGGAGTGCTGCATGTAAATCAGTGAAGTTAGAACACTCTGTCACACCATACACAAAAATAAACTCAAAAATGGCCTAACGACTTAAATATAAGACATGATCCCATAAAACTCCTAGAAGAGAACAGGGCAAAACATTCTCTGACATAAATCATAGCAATGTTTTCTTAGGTCAGTCTCCCAAGGCAAAAGAAATAAAAGCAAAACTAAACAAATGGGACCTAATCAAACTTATAAGCTTTTTGCACAGCAAAGGAAACCATAAACAAAACAAAAATACAACCTATGGAATGGGAGAAAATATTTGAAAATGATGTGACCAACAAAGGCTTAATTTCCAAAATATATAAACAGCTCATACAGCTCTCTCTCTCTCTCTCTCTATATATATATAAAAGTCCAATCAAAAAAATGGGCAGAAGACCTAAATAGACATTTCTCCAAGGAAGACATACAGATGGCCAAGAGGCACATGAAACGATGCTGAACATTGCTAATTATTAAACAAATGCAAATCAAAACCACAATGAGACATCACCTCACACTGGTCAGAATGGCCAGTATCAAAAAGTCTACAAACAATAAATTCTGGAGAGGGTGTGGAGAGAAGGGAACCCTCCTACACTGTCGGTGAGAATGTAAATTGGTATAGCCACTACGGGAAACAGTATGGAGGTTTCTTAAAAAAACTAAAACTAGAGCTACCATAGGATCCAGCAATCCCACTCCTGGGCATATATCCGGAGAAAACCATGATTTGAAAGGATACATGCACCCGAGTGTTCATTGCAGTGCAGTTTACAATAGCCAAGACATGGAAGCAACCTAAATGTCCATCGACAGATGAATGGGTAAAGAAGATGTGTGTATATCTTTATATACAATGGAATATTACTCAGCCATAGAAAAAGAATGAAAGTTCGCCATTTGCAGCAACATGGATGGACCTAGGGATTATCATACTAAGTGAAGTAAGTCAGACAGAAAGACAAATGTCATGATATCACTTATTTGTGGAATCTAAAAAAATGATACAAATGAACTTATACACAGAACAGAAACAGAATCACAGACATGGAAAACAATCTTACGGTTACCAAAGGGGAAAGGGTGGGGGAGGGATAAATTAGGAGTATGAGATGAGCAGATACAAATTACTATATATAAAATAAACAACAGGGACCTATTGTATCTCACAAGGAACTATATTCAATATCTTATAATAACCTATAATGGAAAAGAATCTGAAAAAGACTATATATATGTATATATACCTATATAAGAATCACTTTTCTGTATACTTGAAACTAACAGAATTGTAAATCAGCTATACTTCAAAAATTTTTTTAAAAAGAAAGTTGAAATTACTCCTTGATCCATGGGCTGCATAGAGAACAACATTAATCTTGTATATCCACATCAGACCTCTTGGATGACCAGTTTGCATTGTCAACGAACAGTAATATTTTGAAAGGAGTCTCTCTTTCTGAGCACTAGGTCTCAGCAGTGGGTTTAAAATAGTAAACCATGTTGTAACCAGATGTGCTGTCATCCAGCACATCTCTTTTGTTCCACTGATAGAGCGCGAGCAGGGTAGATTTAGCCTCATTCTTAAGTGCCCTAGGACTTTTGGAATGGTGCATGAGCACTGGCTTCGACTTAATGTCACCAGCTGCGTTAGCACCTAATAAGAAAGTCAGCCTGTCGTTTGACGTTTCAAACTTCTACATCGCCACTTGCTGCTTCACCATGCACTTTTATGATACGGAGACAGCTTCTTTCCTTAAACCTCATGAACCAACCTCTGCTAGCTTCAAACATTTCTGCTGCAGCTTCCTCACCTCTCTCAGCCTTCACAGAGTTGAGGGGAGTTAGGGCCTTGCTGTAGATTAGGTTTTGGTTTAAGAGAATGTTGTGGCTGGTTAGATCTTCTACCCAGACCACTAGATTTTCTCCATATCAGTAATACGGCTCTTTCACTTACCATTTGTGTGTTCACTGGAGTAGCATTTTAAATATCCTTCAAGAACTTTTCATTCACAGCTTGGCTATTTGGCACAAAAGGCTTAGCTCTTGGCCTATCTGGCTTTCAACAGACCCTCCTCACTAAGCTTAATCATTTCTAGCTTTTTTATTTTTATGTTTTCATTTCTAGCTTTTGATTTAAAATGAGAGATGAGCGACTCTTCCTTTCACCTGAACACTTTTAATTGGCCTGATTTCAGTATCGTTGTGTCTCAGGGAATAGGGAGGCCCAGGGAGAGGAAGAGGGACAGGAGCGGCCAGTTGGTGGCACAGTCAGAGCACAGTATTTATCGATTAAGTTCACAGTCTTATATTGGCGTGGTTCATGGTCCCCCAAAACAATTACAATATTAACATCAAAGACTGCTGATCAGAGTCCACCATAACAAATATAATAATACAAAAAGTCTGAATAAATAATGCGAGAATTACCAAAATGTGACAGAGACCGTGAAGTGAGCAAATGCTCTTGGAGAAATGGTGCCGGTAGAACTGCTTGATGCAGGACTGCCACAGACCTTCAATTTGTAAAAAACACAGTATCTGTGAAGCACAGCAATATGCATGTCGTGCAGTAAAATGAGGTTTGCCTGTATTTTAGCTTTAGGCTTCTATGGCCAGTGGTTCCACCGTCAGTTCGGTTTCAGTGCTTTTGCAGCTTTGTTCAGGTCCTTACCACGTGTGCACTACTTAGAGGTTGGTCTGGGAGCTGGGCAAAGGTATACACGTGAGCTCAGCTCTCCAGGTTTTGGTATGCTAATTAGGATCAGGTTCACGTAAGTACAGTTTGAGGGTTGAACCTAGGGATTCACAAACAACTTCATGGTCTCACTTCCTCCTTCCTTTCCATTACATTCCTAGTATCTAAGCTCCTCCTTGTGGTTGTTCAGCCAGAAACCACCTACTTTTATGATTGTACCACATCTGGGGCCAACGCGTGGGAAGGCAGTTGGGTTTGGCTCCAACCTCTTTGGAGCCACAGCTTCACTACAAGGAGATAAATGTTTCCTACCCTTAGAGTTTCAGCTCTTGCAGAATTCACCACCAGCCACTGTCTGCCACTGCCACTGCCACTGCCATCTGCACCATGGCACTTACTGGTGAGTGGCAAGTGAAAGAACAGACAGAGGGAACAGGGAGAAGGTCGAGGGATTTCCTCTACTCTCTCTCTGAGCTTTAGGAGTCTCCTTTCACACCCCTTCATCCGAGCTTCTCCTGGTTCTATCACTGCACTACAATGCTCACCTCTCGGTTTAGACTGCATTGATTTCAGACTGAGGGCATGGAAAAAAATAAGAAGGGAAAAATCACTGCTGATTCAGGGGTGCTTCAAATTCTGGTATCCTTCTCTGATCCACCTGTTGCTGTTTACTTTTCAGAGTTCTCAGAGAGCTGGGTCATGAATTTTGTTCAGGCTTTATAGCTGACTTCAAAGGAGTGAAACTGTTAACTTCATCTTGGGGTTAATTCTATCTTACCTGGAATTGGAACTCTCTAGTGCATATAATATGCAAGTATGATTTAGACAATACATATCCCATATAATATAAAAGAATTATTATGGAAAAAAATTGCCTTCCCTGGAATTATTAAAGTAATGTATTATTCAGACATTGTAGAAACCATGGCGATCATCGATGATCATCCGTTTTGCTTGACCAGAACTACTCTATCAAAGTATAAGACGTCAGCTCAAATTCAAATAATAAAAATATACTGTTAACAAGATTGACTGATGTTTTGACCCAGCTTGGCATTACTGGAATATATATAAATTTGAAAGAAGATATACGCCCTCAAAAAGCTTTTTTAAAGGTATCAGAGAAAAAATAGAAACTAGTGAAAATGTATATTATAGCAAAAAAGTAAAACAGAACTTTAGCGTAACAATGGGAGGAAAAGAAGAAGGCAACCCATGTCTAACTTGACAAACTGCATAAACAAGATGTTCTCCAAACCAAAAGGAAGGTTCAAATACACTCTTGAGGGGGAAGGTGAGATTTTAGCTGAGTCTAGAAGGACTGTCAGAACGTACATTGGCAGTAGAGGAAGTGGAGAAATGAGTCTGAGTGAGTAGTTGGCAGGCACAAATTACGGGATGGGAAGAAACAAAAATAGATATGCCAGTTTGGCTGAGGTTAGAGGTTTGTGCAAGGAAGTAGTAGGCCAATATGGCTGGACAGAGAAAGAGAAATCACCTATGAATGTAAAGCTTAAGAATATCATTTCAAGTCTGCATTTACTTACTGTTGTTATTTACCTTTTAATACTATATAATTGGTTCAATGAATAGAAATAATATATTTTCAGGTGCTCAGCATTATGTGTGTTCTGCCTTTAGTGGGACAGGAGGGCCTATTGTTAAGGGCGCCCGCATGTGCAAGGAGTGATAAACAGCAAGGCCAGCGCAGGGACTGTGCTTAACACGCTCCGCCTTTCTGGTGACAGAGCTGAGACTACAGGAGGTCAGTTTGGCAGCTTCAGAACACCCTTCCCCAGAATAAGCCTCACGCACTAGGCCAGTTCCTGAATAAATAAAAGCGGGCTAACTCGAGTGTCTGAGAAAAGAATCTCAAGCAATCCCCTGGTAAGGAAGCTGTCCTGACAAGTCATTGAAATGAATTATGCCCTTTGATGTATCATGCCAGCTGCACTCCGAAGCAAAGACATTTCAGTTATTAAGGAACAGAGTTTGTTGCTAAAGCTCGTTTAGGTCCTCAGAGTGATAGACTGGACCCTGTGGTACCCAAGATCTGTGATATCTCAGTTGTGCGTCATGTCATGTCACTGCAGATATGTCTGCTCTGGAGAGGCATGTTCCTCATAGATCCCACAGGGGTTCCACCCTCATGGCCTTAATTCCCATTATCAGGTTCTTATTCTTCAATCCTGGTGCTTTCTTCTTTCCTCCTTCCCTGCCTCTCTCTCCTCCTTCTCTGCCCCCCTCTCTCTCTCTTCCTTTTCCAATAACCTTCAAATATTCTCTGTAATACCTTCTTACAGGGCAGGCTTCACAGTCTTACAGTGATTCTGTCTCTGACCCTCTGGAACGTGAGACCACAAGAGTGCAGAACCCCCTATCCCAACTCTGTATCACCAATGCACCAAACTGTTTGATGGTCTACTTAGCAGTCATGACAAGAAATGAAAAAAATCAGCAAACCCGGTGCCCTGTTCTGTAACCGTAATTGGAGAGGAGAATGGAATAAAAGAAATTAGATGATTGAAATACTAAGCAACAAGCAGAAACGACATTGTGATAAATAACAGAAGGTCTCTGAACATCGGTTGTGTAGGTGACACGCCTTCCTACAAAAGCAAAAAGCCAGTCTGTATGTTTCACCTCTCCTTACTGATCACACGGCAGTGGAAGGACAAGGAGCAAATTTACCCCAATTTACCAGCCTCTAACTGGTGTGATTATTGTAGTGCATTCATGGAACTATGGCAGCTGTGACACTAAATTCCAAGGCAAACCCTACAGAGCTTCGAACGATACCTTACTGTCTGATAACTTTTAAACATGTGCTTTCCATTTTAGCACAACCATATTTAGCCCATCGGTTAAACAGCTTGGTTTTCCTCTGTCCTCATGATTAGAACCTCCAAAGTATCACATTCCTTACTCAGCCCACTCCTTGGCTCGCTCTACCACCTTCATTCAGGTACCAGTTGGTTTCTGAGGAGCTGTTAGTTCCATGTGGAGCTGTAGTCGAATCAGCACCGTTAAAAGCAGTAACTGCTATTACTTTGGACACAGGTTTGTTTGTTTCCTCACTGGCCTCCCCTCCTTCAAATACTAGCGTGATATCCACACTATTCATGTATCTTTGTTCCTGATAGCCTCATAGCAACTAGCATTCTACTTTCTTGATTTTTGTTTTATTTCTGTTTTCCAGTGGAAAAATCCAATCTGGTGTTATAGTGACAAAGAGTGCTAATTAGCAAATGAGTGCAATTAGTAGTTACCTCAAATGTTTTCAGGTAACTTCTGTTTCTGACATATACTTAACAACAGTATAAGTCAGCATTTTTCATTTTACGCATATGAATTCAACAAAACAGTAAAACAGTAAAACAGTGGGGGCGGGGGGGAGCACCCATGCACTGAAACAAGTCAACGTGAGTATCAGAGGAGTGGAGAATTAAGGTCTTTTCTCCACCTTAGAAGATGCAGACTTGTCCTCCCTGACCAGGCAACGCTGGCCCCTAGTCAGTACCCCCATTTTTCAGATAAGAAAAGTGGGACCCAGACAGAAGAAGTGATCTCCATCAAGAGCGACGCTCATTAGTACTATAATTTTTATTTTGTATTGGCTGAATCATCTGGATGTAGTGGTTCTCAAGTCATGTGTATTCTGTCTTTTCAAACAAATTTTACCTCTTTGGTCTCTGTGTATTTCGTTGGCATTATCAGGAGTCTCAGCATACAGCAAGTGCTCAATATTTATAAGAATTGTGGTGAAAATACTGATTTTTATCTCTTCATACCACTCATCTTCTGGGGGAGAAAAGACAACTCTGTGCCCCTCCCTGCTGCTCACATGGTTACAGTGAGGACCAATAATAAGAACATGCCACCATTCTGGACCAGTACCTCTGGACAGGTCTGTCAGATGCCTTTCCAGAGATTTTTCACATTGAAACTGAGGGGAGAGATTAACTCCCTGGGGGCAGAGCTGGGAAGATGTGAGCCCATGAATAGTAGACAGCGTTGGTTCTTGGGTGAGAAGGTCAGATATGGAGGGTAGAAGTTTTATTCAGAGAAAGGCAAAACAAGGACCAGAAAACTGGCAAAATATTTAGTGAGTGCCAAGCATTCTTTCATAACTCTACATTCCGTCTTTTTTAACCCTCATAAGAAATCACATGAGTAAGGCCACCGTGTGAGCTAGCCTATATGGTACCTCATGAAGAAAAAGTGTCTTTTCCTCAGGGCAGAGAAAGTCTTGTTCCTGGCTGCGTGTCCTGGTGAGTGCAGGGCCACAGTCACCCCTCAGCAGGTTCCTTGTACAGAGCTCAGTCTGCGCAGGTATAGGGTGACTATGAATAGAATTAGGAATGTGATTTCCATTTTATGGATGGGAAACCTGACGTTCCAATATGTTAGGTAAAATTGTTTTTAATGCAGGGAATTAAAAAAAAAAAAAAATACCCTGGTTCCCACAGCTAGTAGGTAACAGAGCCAGGATTCACACCAATGTTTCCGCAATGGCTTGTGCATTTCTCATCTCCCTGCTTACTTGCGTGCTCTCGTTATCGTGCTTGATGTCTCCCTCCAGCTGCTCTTACTTTCTTTCTGTAGGTATAGGTATACATCTACTCTCACTTTCACCCCTCTTCCTCCAGTGGTCCAAGCTAGAGGCACAATCGGACCACTTGTATTGAAACAGAGAAGACCATTTTTTGCACAGGGCCACTCAATCCAGAGTAGATCGCCAGCACAGCACGTGCTTTAAAACAAGCAGCTAGAAATCCTTAAAAGTGTAAATATGTTACTGCTAACAAGCAAAAGTTGGTAATGCTTCTTCTACCCTTCGTTTATTTTACCATTTCCATTTGTAAACAGAGTGAAGATAGGGCCAGGAAGGGTGGCAAAGAAAAGTCCTTTGCGAAAGAATGAGAAAGCATGCCACCAAAGAGCTTCAAACATCAGTTTGTGCAGGACTGGGAGTTTCCAGTTCTGCCAATAATGAGTCTAAATTCAATAGCAACATAAGGAGCTAAATCTGTTGGGCGAGTTACACATACCTGGCTAAATTAGACTTGCTTGGGAGAGGTATTCATTCTTTCAAGTTGGTAGGACCAATTTCATGCATGGGAACAATTACTTAGTGAACGCCAGAGGCCTAAAATAGGTAACACCGTTTCTAAGGCAGCTGCATCTAATTGAAGGTATAGCTTGTGAAAAATCATTGATCAAGGATCTTTTGGTACTGTTATGTGCTATGTTTTCACACTGTGAAAAGAGAAATGGAATGAGACCGGCTCCTGCCCTCCAGCAGTTTGTAATCAAAGCATAAAGCAGTAACCCCCTTTTCAGGAGGACCAGAACACTGGGCACATTGTCAGGAGAGAATTAGGTCCAGGAGTAAAATGCAAATATCCAGTTACCAAACTGAGAAAGGAAGTGGAGACTTGATTTTAGAAATAAGACAAAAATCTGAACTTTTAAACTGTGAGGAATAAAGGTAGTACAGGGAGATTTGATGAATTTGGGCAAGATCCGGACCACTGCCCGGGGCAAGGAGTTGCAGGGGTAGAGAAGTGAGGGGCAGGCAAGCAGACTGGTAGCTCCAAATGAACAAAGGCCTGATTTCAAAGAGTTTTTCATTCCCTAGAGAAGCCAGACATATATACAGTTAATTGCACTGTGAAATGGAAGTGTGTAATGTCATTATTTCAAAAAGGTGACGCAGATATAAATTTCTGGGGTTTTTAAAAAATATAGAGATTCAGATCCAACAGGTTGGGGATGGTACCAAGAGTTTGCATTGCTAATCATCCCAGCTGATGTTGCTGATGGTCTATGGACCACAGGTTAAGCAGCAATAAAGGAAATTGAGGAAATAAGAAAGTACTATGGGAAGGTACAGTAAGTAATGTTAAAGAGGAAGAGTTCTCAGAAGCTGGGAATCCTGAGCTAGGCTCTAAAAAATGCAAGCCAAGAAGATTCGGGTTTTGCGGTTACGTTCAGTAAATTGGTGAGCAACAACTAGATTGCATTTGTTCAGCCAATATTTATGGAGACACATGGCATTCCACAGCAAAATACTTGTTATTAGAAGCTTTCATATCAACTTAATCACAAGTAAAAACCAAACAATGGCAGCAGCGACGATGAGAAATGAAAGGCCGTGGCTATTCTATTTCAGAATACCAAACTTTAAAACGTTAGTAATGCTTCACCTTTGAAAATTTAAACTGCATTCTGGTTTTCGAAATACGAATTTTTATAAGGTTAGCTCCAAATTTTCATGTACATCTCTTCTCTAAATGGGCAAGCCAAGGGGGTCGTGTGTTCATTCTCTTGGGTTGCCTATTATGGAAGGCAAATTAAGGGCAAAGACCTTGTTTCTGTTGACTCAAGCACCGGGTGACCTGTTTCAAGAAGAGAGTAAACAGCAGTCACGAAGACAGCCGTTAACTGTGCAGCAGGTGTTAACACCTGTAGCTACTTAATTCCAGCCAAGGTAATCACCTCTCTCTCTCAAGGCAGCTAGCTCATGTCAAGCAGTGCCCACCATGACTGAAACTGTCTGGAGATATTAAGTCATGGCTTTCTCTCAGATGCTGCAGCAAGAGATGGGGAGATTTGGATGCCAGGGAATGCCCCTTTGGTCAAGAGTGCATGTAGTTTAAGCCACACCTCCTGGTACTCTGGCAGCCAAGCATAGAACACGGACAGCAGGAGCCTGCAATGGGTACTATCTGCCAAGGGCTACATCTAGAATTGTCTGGAGAAGTGCTGTCTGAGAGGAAAAGACAAGGCATTCTCAGATAGGAAGCCACCGCATCACCAGAATTCTCTACTAAATTTAGCTATAAGCATTGGACCCTGCAACTGATCAATTGATTATTATTTGGGGTTTAAGGGTTGTGTGTGTGTGTGTGTGTGTGTATGCACATATATGGGTGAGTACTCAGGATGCAAGCATGCAAACTCCCTCCCCCTCCCCGCCAACGAACACTAAGTTCTTCCAGGGTGTAATCACTACCAATAGGTTTCCATTACACTGGAGATTAGCCGATGATGATTACCATTTATCAATTTAGGCATAAGGAGAGCAAACTTCTAGGGCAGTAGCTCTCCCTAATGACACCACCGTGCTCTCATGCTTCAGCAACACTGCTTCATATTGCAGAAGACTCTATATTTCACTCTCTACTCCAAGGCCTCAAACAAAAACCTTCACATCTAAGGAATGTGTTTAAGGGACATTTAAAGCCTACCGTTAAATGACATAACAATAGAGTAATAAGCAGTCATAAACTTAGAATGTTGGAATACATTGCTGGAGGTCAAATAGTTCTGCTAGTCTTCAGGTAAGAGGATACCCAAATAATTCTGGAAAGATGAGTATTCATTCTACTTTTAAAAATCTCCAGGGGGAAAAAAAATCTCCTTTTCACTTGGTAATCCAGTTCTAATATATATATTTTAAAATGTCAGTGTCCATTTATTTAGTCCATTGCAACCATTTTTAATGGAACAGATACTCCCTAGGTCCAGGTTTATATACTCAGTTTAGGACCTCAAAAATTGGAGATGACCATACAGTAAAAACTGTGTTATATTTTAAAATGTATTAAATCTGTTATTTTCCTTATATTATGTGTAATTGTATTAACAGAAAAAAGTTACTGGCAGTTCACATACGAGTAGCTAAAGCTTCCCATATCCTTTCCTGAGCATTTTCCCAGAAATGTCAAAACATCATTAAAAGCCCTCTTTACTACAACAGCCCTTCTAGGAATTTTTTTAAATGTGCTCTTCTCTGGTGTGTCATCAGCTTGAAGGGGCCTTTAGAGATGACCTAGGTGGACTGGGAAGGTAGGCAAAGGACATTCTCTGTGTTCTTTGACAAACCAGTCTGTCAGACGTAGGTGGACCAAATTCTTTCCCTTTCAAGGAATATCAGCATTGTGTACTATCTTCGCAAAATGCAAGCTCTTTTGAAATAACAAGTCATGATTAAGAAATTGGGGGAGTGTTGCAGCTCTGAGCTTTATCACGAATTTTTAAGAATATGCAGGAAGCCTAAATTAGTCCGTCGTTTCCCCCCAAAGTCATAAAAATAGGAAAATAGCAGACATGGCAAAACAATTGATGTCTACTTTCAGGATCATGTGAGAAGAAATGACTACCACAGCAAAAGCCACAGACTGTTCCCCAGAAATAGTCTAAGAATCAGTATTTCTAAGGTCCACACCATAGTCCTCCAGAGTTGTAAGAGTCTTGGAGCTGCTTTTCATTTTCCAGTGGACGATTGCCCATTAATCTGTCTCCACACAGATTGGGACAAACCTAGTGATGGTTGCTCATCAGTATACCACTGGATGGCTAAGATCCCAGAGATAAAAACGGATAGTAAAAGTCACTTAGACCAATCACTAATTTTACAGCTAGGGAACTAAGCTGCAGAGATAGTCAGGAAAATGTCCATGGTCACATACCTTGAACTAAGATTTCTTGAACTAAGATTTCCCAAATCCCAGATCAAGCCTGGATGGCACATATCAAGAAAAACTGGTATTAAATTAGAAGTTGATTTCCAGAAGATATACATATGGCACAACAGAAAAAGAAAGATCTGATAGCAAGCCAGCATTAATAAGTATTAAGAAAGATAGAAATATGATGGAAAGAAAATTGCGTTTACCTGTATGTAACAAAGCACAGAATCAATCATGGTTCTTTCCTAGATTCTCCTGTGGCTCCTTTTTCTCTTCTTGGTCTGTTAAATATTGGAGCTTTCTCTAAGTTCAGCCTTGGCTTTTTTTCCCCCTCACTTTATGTTTTTATTTATAATCTCATCAACTCGTATCTTTAGTCATAATTCATACACATCTGATTACTAATTACACAGTAAATTGCTAAGACTGTCAATTCTGCCTCAGAAATGCCTCTTGAATTCTTTTCTTTTCTCTGTTCCCACTTTTGCAGGCTTAAGCCAAAACACTCAGTATCCTTGGAAGATTTCCAATTTTTCCCTAATTTTCTCTCTGTCTTCAGTGCCTTTCTCTTCTAAGCTGTCCTCGCTGTAGTTTTCAAGGTCATCATTTAAGACTGTAACCTGATCATTTCTCACACACCCCACTGCAAAACTCAAATTTATTTATCCATTGATCTTCTGTTAACAGGAGAATGACTAATTACTTTTCCAGTTTAGTTTTCTACATTTCCTTCATGCTGTATCCACACCAACCACACCAAAGGATTTGCCCTTACTTGAACATACTAATATTTTCCTGCATCACTACTCATAACTAAGTGACTTTCCAAAGACTGTGAACTTCAGGCAGGATGGGTTATCTCTCAGTCATTCCACATGTTCGAAGCCTAGCGCAGCATGTTTTTGCACTTAGTAGGAACTCAACAAATGTCTGTTGAATGAATGAATGAATGCAGTAACTAATTGGTGAGGGAAGATACACTGAACCTGGAGTGATATCTTGCAAACATTTTTTTTAAATTGTTGAACATTAAGAATGAGAAATGCAAATTACGTTTTTTAATGTTTGATATTGTTTAATGCAAACTGTGGTATCAAACAGAAATAGAATTATAAATATAGATCTCTGACTCACCTCTCTATGTACTCTCCTGTCTTAAAATAAAGCAGAAAAATACATAAGCCTCCGCAGGAAGGCATCAACACAGTTGTGCTGAATTCTTAGTGCTAGACCAGCACTTACAGCCCTGTGTATTAGTTGCCCTCGATTATAAATCCTCCCCTGGCTCTTAATTATTCAGCTACCAAGGGATTCGTTTGGTACTGCTGCATTATAGTATGTTAATCCAGTGCCAATTTAACATTTCTTATATTTATTTTGCATGTGTTTTATTTCTTAAGGGGCTTTAAACATTTAAAATCTTTAGAAAGCTATATATTTTTGTATAGTTTTCTTTGACTTCAAGGTTGTTTATGCTGCTTGGGTTGTTATCTAACATTCCCCGTTAGCCCCTTACACAATTCAGTGGGCATGTGGGCTGTGCATTTAAGGTAGCAAATCTTCTGCCATCTGGTTTGGGTACCTAGGATATCATCAGTAGTGAGCTATACTTGCAAGATAATTTTGCAAAACGAGAGCTTCTAAGACTATAACTAGCTTTATATCCCACCAATTTGATGCTTATTTCCAAGCTCTGATCATGTGTTTCAGGGCAACCATCTAAGAACAAAAGGTTTCAGTCGGGGAATTTTTGCATTTATGTTCTTATTCTCTCATTATTTCATTGTATATGTATTTTTTCTCCAACTAGAGAGTTAATATCTGATCTTCTATTTGTTTTTTGTTTTCAAATCTCTCCCACTCTGCCAGTACCTGCATAGAGGTAGATACAGAGTTAGAAATTAAGCACAGAGTTTCTCAAGGTGTCCTTATGGACACTGAAGCATTTGTTCTGGAAAATGGCTCCGTATTTGGGTTCATGGCTGATTGAACATTCGTGAGAATTGACCACTAATGGAGTCATAGGCTATAGAAGATTTCTAAGGTTCCACAATTCTCTTGTGGGGTTCTGTCTCCTACCCTCACTATGAAATTCCTGGAGGAAGAACCATATTCCCTTCATTCAATCATTTATTCATCAAATATGCACGGATGGGTCCTATGTGCTACTTACTACACTAGCCTTTGATAATGGAGCATTGGACAGAACAATGACATCTTCACTTATCTCTTTATGATAGTTTATAGCTTTGAAAAATGTTCTTAAAACTGACAGGAGGCCTTTCAATAACTAAAAGTAATAAAGGCCCATCTGGCACATTTCCCTATGGTGAAGTCTGTGCTTTCTTCTCCTTTCCCTTGCTCTTCTCTCAAGCTCCTTTCACTGTAATGGAGTGAAAAATCAGTTTTCTCCCTTACTAAGTTTTAGTCACAAAGATACAGGTACAGAAAACTTGTAAACTGAGCAAATAGGCAATTACCAAATATTAATGAGCAGCTAGTATATATGGTTCATTCATTTACTAGTCAAACCTTGTTGAGCAGGTACTATGTGGCAGGCACCAATCCAGGCACTGTTCTACAGTTAGGTAGGAGGAAAACAAGTATAAAGTGAAGAAGTCCTGTCCTCAAAACATTTTCAACCTAGAGTCTGTTTTTCCCCTCTAATTAATTGGAAACAAACGGCCTGAATGGTATCTAATCACTGCCACACCCAAGTCCTCCAGAGGGAACAGGGCGTACTCTTCAGCCGACTGCACAGTTTGTCAATTTTCAATAACCTTTGATTCGAAGACAAGGAAAAGATACACAAAAAGCAAAATTTCCTCGTCTGTACTCTCTGGCTTTCAGGCTGACATGTCAGCAGATTATAAATGCTGCCTCATTATTGAGTAGAAGCCTAATTACCTGGAAAGGAGGGACTGTGTTTGGATAGCCCAGGAGCTGGAAGAACTTTTCCATCATACAGAGCTGCCACTCCCTTTCTGGGGATTATTGATTCTGCGTCTTCCTCATAGGAGGGTCAAGCCTGCTTTGCTGATCAAGCATGTTCCATTTAGGATATCCTCCCTCAGCACATTGGGCTTGATCCTGCTTTAGGTGTTTTTACATTCCTCATGGTCTGAAACACGGTGAGAGGAAGCATTTGGGTTTAATAGCAAATGTAAAAGCTCAGTAAAATGAAATGTATCTAGGTTCCTCAGCTTCCCTAGAGCAAGACAATATTGCTTTTACAGATTATGTAACACTCCTTTCTTTGTGCTGTTCTCTTGCTGAAGTAATGACAATGATTCTCCACCATTTATTAGATCATGTTCAAATTTATCCACTCCACAGTTGTGACCTTTGCATAACCTCAACCCACTCTGCCCGTTCTGAATACCTTTTGCCGCACTGGGCCACACACCTTCCTCTTTGGAAATCTCATCTTTTTTGTTTTTACGAGCTATATAGCTAAAATCTGTCTGTTTCTTCCTCTCTTAACTGAATGTAGTTTGAATTCCTGTATGTACCATTCCATGTATGTTTCACACCTTTGAGTCCTAAATTGTATACTGTCTTCAAAATATGTAGATAGAATCCACCAGAGAATAATGAGTTGGATTTTTTTCTTTTACCTAAATGATCTGACTAATAGTGCTCGTATACTCTGATACAGTAATCTCACCATGATGTAGTTATATAAAGGAGATCAGTAGAAAAAGGTATGTATACATGGATGCTCACTGCACCTGGGGATGGGTGCTGGGGCTAGATTTCCAACATTAGGGGACTGGGCGATTAAATTATTGTGTATCAACTCCAAGGAATATTATTTTGACATTAAAATGTAGCAACATGGAAACTTAAAAGAATCTAATCATAAATGAAAGAAGCAGAATAAAAACTACGACTGTGGTTATTGCAACCACATATCATATGTGTGTATACAGAAGAGAAATGTAAAGGAGAAAAAAAAATGAAAGCTGTTCCTGAGGGCAAGAATGTTTGTCTAATTCATTTAGTGCTCTAGTTTCAAAATCTAGAACCATGCCTGGCACATAATAGATTGCTTAATAAATATTTGCTGAGTAAATGAATATGGGTATATAATGAGTGATGGGACTGTAGGTGATTTGTCTTCTTTTATTAGTTCCTTTTCCATTAAAATTACCTCTTAAAAAAAAAAAAGGAGGGCGGTAACAAGGAAAAATTCATTTATCACTAAAACACATTCTTGATTCTTACACGGACACTTTTGGGGTAACCCCAGGTGAGGGAAAGAGAGAACAGTGTTCAGTGGCTCATATTATTCTGTCTAGTTCTCATAACAATCCATTGAGGTGAGTATTGTTATCATTTTATATATGAAGAGACTTAGGCTTAGAGAAATAACTTTTAAGACACCCATGAGGTTTCTCTCAGTCACACTGCTACATACGATAGGTGGTACAACTCTATTTAAATAAGTCTTTGAACACAAAACAAAAAGAGACCTAAAATATATCAAGATCATATAAGGGATTGATAAAGTAGGATTTAAAATAGTGGGCAAACTATGGAGGTTCCTTAAAAAACTAAAAATAGAACTACCATACGACCCAGCAATCCCACTACTGGGCATATACCCTGAGAAAACCATAATGCAAAAAGAGTCATGTACCACAATGTTCACTGTAGCTCTATTTACAGTAGCCAGGACGTGGAAGCAACCTAGGTGTCCATCGACAGATGAATGGATAAAGAAGATGTGGCACATATATACAATGGAATATTACTCAGACATAAAAAGAAACGAAATTGAGTTATCTGTAGTGAGGTGGATGGACCTAGAGTCTGTCATACAGAGTGAAGTAAGTCAGAAAGAGAGAAACAAATACCATATGCTAACATATATATGGAATCGAAAAGAAAAAGGTCATGAAGAACCTAGGGGCAAGACGGGAATAAAGACACAGACCTACTAGAGAATGGACTTGAGGACACGGGGAGGGGGAAGGGTAAGCTAGGACAAAGTGAGAGAGTGGCATGGACATATATACACTACCAAACCTAAAATAGCTAGTGGGAAGCAGCCGCATAGCACAGAGAGATCAGCTCGGTGCTTTGTGACCACCTACAGGGGTGGGATAGGGAGGATGGGAGGGAGGGAGGCACAAGAGGGAGGAGATATGGGGATATATGTATATGTATAACTGATTCACTTTGTTATACAGCAGAAACTAACACACCATTGTAAAGCAATTATACTCCAATAAAGCTGTTAAAAAAATAAAATTAAATAGTGGGCAAGAGGCAGAGGCCAGAGTGTGTACAGCACCCACATCACTGATTCTCTGTCTAGGCTTAATGAAGTACAATGCACAAAATAAAAAATTTACAAAATAACTTTGTGAAAGCAGCACAGTCCCTTCAACAGTATTTAGGTTAATATGCCAGTCCGCCTCTAATACTTGAGATTATGACTACCATAATTGATCGCAAATGCAGTGTCAAGGCACTGAATTGCGTTGTCTCAATTTATGAAACTGCAGTCTTCTGTGTATTTGAATGCTGATGGATTGCTCTAAGTGATTGGATTTAAAGTGAGCAGAGAAAGAAAGGTACTCAGCATTACAGTTTCATGCAAGGATGGCCTTTTTATCCTTATATATGTGGAAGTAAATGACAAGAATGGGATCACTTTATTATTTAGTTCACCTAAGTGTTCTCCTCTATGAACTTCAGAGCAAAGGAAGACAAAGGTTTAATCTGTGTAGAAGGTGCTCAGCAGAATGTTTTACCAGCTTGAACCATAACTGTTTCCATACAAGAGCAGTGGGTTGCTTCTGTATCAATATGTGTGTGCACGTGTGTGAGACAGATGGACAGGGCTGGAGATGGATGACATGCAAACAAACATTTTTTTTTTTTTTTTTTTAGTCTCTTACGTATTGCCTAGATTTGCTTGTGTCCTAAGACCAACTCTAGAAAGACTGGTGGTGGCAACCTTCTCAGGTCAGTCTCTGAGAAGAACTCTAGAAGAGTTCCAGATCCTCTTGCAATATTAGAGATTCAGGGTGAAAAATATTGGGCACTGCTGTAGACTGAATGTTTGTGTTCTCCCAAGATTCATATGTTGAAACTTAATCCCCAATGTGATGGTATTTGGAGGTGGGGTCTTTGTGAGGTCATGAGGGTGGACCCCTCATGAATGTGATTAGTGCCCTTATAAAAGAGATCACAGAGAGTTCCCTTCCCCTTGGACCACATGAGGACCCAGCCAGTTAGAAGACAGTTGTCTATGAACCAGGAAGCAGGCTCTCAAGAGACACTGAATACGCCAGGGCCTTTATATCTTGGAATTCCCAGCCTCCAGAAGTATGAGAAATAAATTTCTGTTGTTTAAGCCATTCATTCTATCATTAATATATATATATATATATATATATATATATATATATATATATATATATTTTTTTTTTAATCTTAGTCTGGACTAAGGCACTAAATTGTAATGTCCTCGTCTTGGTCATTTCAGGCTGCTGTAACAAAGTGCCATGGACTGGGTGGCTTACACACAACAGAAATTTGTTTCTCACAGTTCTGAAGGCTTGAAGTCCAAGATCAGAGTGCCAGCATGGTTGGGTTCCAGTAAGAGCCCTCTTCTGGGTCACAGACAGCTGTTTTCGCTTTGCATCCTCACATAGTGGAAAGGGTGAGAATGCTCTCTGGGGACACTAATCCCCTATAGGAGGTCTCTACCCTTACGACCTTATCACCTCCCACAGGGCCACCTTCTGATAAGATCACATGGGGGATTAGGATTTCAAATGTGAATTTGGAGGGAGCACAAACATTCAACCCGTAACAGTCCTCACACTTTTTTTTTTTTTTTAAATCAATACTCTTTATGCAAGGAGAACAACAATTGAAATTTAGGGTAGAGCCCAGTGGCTTTTAATTTTATTCCTAAAACCAACTTCAGGATTCTTCCTTATTACTTTAAACTTTTCTAGTAGCATGTCTCATACATTAAAATAGTACGGGTGTAGAATGACAAATAGGACAAAATTAGCCTCTTCCATCCTGTATTTATTTATTTTGATGTTCTTTCCTTTCTTTGGCAAGATTCCCTCTTCAGCCTGCAGAACTACCCACCTCTACTCAGCTCCCACCATCCAGTAGCCACTGTCCAATACAGGCTTGCTTCTGCCTCTGAGAAGCTATATAAATGTATGTAATCCTGTCTTTGTCACGTCTTCCTTGTTAATAGTTCTCATCTGAAAAATGCCTTTCTCCATCTGAAAAATGCCTTTCTCCTGGGATTATTGTAAATATTCAAATAGATGCTCTATAGCTTGTTTGTTTTGATAATGTGAAGTGCTATATAAATCTTACTTTTATTTATAATGCCCCCACAGATTCAGGGTTCCAGACTCCAGTGCATTCCCATCAAAATCCCTTTAGGACCTAATAGGTGACAGGCAATAAAAAGAAGCATTCACAGGTGATGAAAACTAAATCAAGTGGTACAGGTGGGTCAATCTTTATGAAAAGTAATCACTAGATATAGCAAAGTACTAGAGATTGTCAGGGAGCTTGAGAAAGTAGTTTTGGGAGGCTAGAAAGTTGGAAAACCTGACTGGAGTCATTTCAAAAAAAGAATGGGTGGAAGAGGAATCAGATATACTAAATACTTAGTATATTTCTCAACTCTTTTGAGAAATTTTGCTGTAATAAAGCAAACAAATGAATTGGTAGCTGGAAAGAGACACAGACTCCAGAGCAGGCTTGTTTGTAAGCAAGCTAATGAGAAGGATTCAGTAGAGAGGAAAAAATGATGATGCAGGACAAGGTTGCTGGAGTGTCCTTGGACAGACAAAAAAGGATTAGATGGGGTGCCCAATGGAGGTGTCCTTAGCAGCACAGACACTGCATCTACCCTAACAGGGCAGAAGGCAGCTCTGATGCTGCTAGCTGGGTGGGTATGGTGGTGGGAACCTGTGAAAGTTGTCTCCTAATGGGTTCTTTTTTCTTTGTGAAATAGGAAGCAAGGTCATAAAGCTGAGAGTGAGCTGGAGTTAAAATGAAACAGGAAAGGGAGTGGAACATAAATCTGGGATTGTGGAGGAGGAAATGGACTAGAATTCTGCAGTATGATTTCTGGGCAGCATTAAGAGCCTGGTTGAGATCCGCAGTCTTTAAGTTAAAGTGATAGGTTATAGGCACAGAGTAGAGGACAATTTGGATTTCCCCACGGCTGAGGTTTTACTACATGAGTACAGCGAAGCAAGAGGGGCCGAGAGAATGTAGGGAAGTGCTAGGGAGTGGTAACAATGGTTGACCGTGGGATTTAAAGGGAAGTAAGGGCTTGAGAAGGCTGAGAGCCAGTGAAAAGGGGGTAGGATCAACGTCAGATCCAAGGACTGCTGGAGTCAGGGAGCAGAAGGGAAGATCTGAAAATTAGAGAGAGAGTGGTCAGAGCATGGAGTTTACAGTTGAGATTATGGAGGCATTACGGGTAATCAGGGTAAGTGTGTAAGGGAACCAGAGTCTTCCCGTGGATGCGTACGTGGCTTGCTTCCTCACCCCCAACCACTTCTCAGGGAAACCTCTCCTCACTTGCTTATTTAAACTTGCAACTTCTCCTCAGACTCACCGGTGCTTGGTGTCCCCGTTTTCTATTTTGTATTTCCTCAAATAGTTGATTACATCTCATATTCTGTATACATTTATGTATTTATTTTGCTTATTGAATGCCTTCCTCCATTTGTCCTCAGTGAGGACCAGAATTTAAGTCTGTTTGGATACATGTACCATCTTTAGTGATTAGAACATTGCCTGGCACAGAGAAGACGAGGCATTCGATATACTTTTGTTAAATGACTTGAATAAAGCAACTTTATATCTTAATACAGGAATTCCAAAGAGCCAATAAAATTCATCAAGTTCTCTTAATCTTATGGCTTCTTCTAGATAGTTGAATTTTCTGAACAGCTTATGACAAACTAGTGAAGTTCCTATTCACTCTAACTATTTTTGAATAGAAATCTAAATAAATGGTGACTGTGAAACTGGTTTTTTTTTAACTCTAAATGGGATTAAATAGAACACTAACCTTTTTTTTTTTTTTTCTTTTTTACCATTCTAGGTCACTATTATAAAATTAACTCTTGGACTCTCCTGAGGTGAGTGTGAATTTTGGTCCCTTTGCAAAGGGTTGTTAGTGATCTTGAGATCACAATACTTTAGTTGAATCTTTTCCTTTTGTCCCCTGCTTTCTGTCATGCCACCAGCTATTACTTTGTACTCCTGTGTGTATACGTGCCTGTAACAGCTCGTTCCACTACCACTCCTGCCCCTACCCCATAATGTACTTTGGACCTATTTTAAAGGATTTACGTGAAATAAGAGAATATAGGACTTCCCTGGTGATGCAGTGGTTAAGATTCCGCCTGCCAGTGCAGGGGACATGGGTTCAAGCCCTGGTCCGGGAAGATCCCACATGCCGCAGAGCAACTAAGCCCATGTGCCACAACTACTGAGCCTGAGCTCTAGAGCCCACAAGCCACAACTACTGAAGCCCGTGCTCTGCAACAAGAGAAGCCGCTGCATGAGAAGCCTGCACACCCTAACAAAGAGTAGGCCCTGCTCACCACAACTAGAGAAAGCCCACGCACAGCAACGAAGACCCAACGCAGCCTAATTAATTAATTTTTAAAAAGAGAATATAGACACTAAGTGAGGGCACGGGGGCCGCTCTTAACGGGATTAAGGTCTAGGCAACACCAGTTTCTGCTGTCTTTATTGCCTACTTCTAGGTTCTTAATTGTGTGCTAAAGAGGTGAGATTGATCGACATTTGAATTATTAAGAGGTGAGGTGTTACTATAATTTACATCACATGATATTTTGGCCTGTCAAAGCCCTTCCTTCCCACATGGACGGCTGCCTCCTCCATCTATTCATCTGGTCCATTTTATGCAGGTCGAGCTGAACACATAATGCTGCATGAAAATGTAGGAGAAGTAGTAAGGATACCAATTAAGGTTCTCCGATTGGAGAAACCCTGCTCTGAAAATGTGCCCATTAACAACGTTCCATAGGCCCTTAGGACAAAGTTCCATCTGAAGACACATTCTTACTGAAGCAGCAAATGGTGAAACATTTAAAAAAGAAAAAAAAAAAAAAAGCAGTGTATTCGAGTGGTTTTACAAATAATGTAAAGGTCTATGATAAATCTCGAATTTTTCACCTGACCTAGATTTAAATAGCACAGGTACTTCATGCAGCAATAGACATTTGGTCACTTAACAGATACTCCTAGAGCTGCAAGTAATACATTTATGTTTTTTGTTGTGTGTGCTATTCAGAGCCTCCATCCTACTCTGAAATTTTGGGGCAAATTAGCCATCCAAGAGTCAAGAAAGCACAGTTCTTCGACTGGTCTCTGATATAAACTGTCAAGAGTCACAGCCTTGACCATTATGCCTTCTGGATACCATTATGCCTTCTGGATGTCAGTTTCCTCATCTGTTAAAACCATCCCTAACGTCTGTCTTAGAGTTTAAAATCTACAACACGTTGCCCTGGATTAAAGGATTGAGGAGTTCTGGTTCCACCCAGTAGAGGGTAGTGTTACCTAGACAAGGCCTCAGCATGAGCCCAGCACAGATGGAGCAGTGGAAGCCGAATTTAGAATACAGAATGGGTAAGCTACCTACCTCCCTGTCTTTGAGTCACCAGACCACAAATGCTTCTCCACAAAATAGCAATCTCCAGCAAGTGTAGAAACGCACTCCTCCTCAGTCGTTTGCCACCGTTCCTAAAATGGACACATTACTCATTGCTACTGGAATATGAACAGGAATTTAAAGTCCTACAATCTGTGTTGTTTTCTGAAATTTAAAGTTTGTTCTATGAATACATTCATTTATATAAAATACAGCAGCTTGTCTATACATATTGAACATTTAAAAATTACAGTTGAAAGTCACAGATTTTTCCTCCTGCAAAAATATTTAAGAAGTATTTATAAAGTTTGATGATGTTTAATATCATGCCAAGAACGGAAACCTTAATTGCACTTTTTAATATACAAATAGCAAAAGTCATTGGCCTGTGACAGACAGAGAATTAAAGTTCTAAGTGTCAAATCCATAGTCATAGTACTGGACGAAACCCTGACTCTCCATCAGCCTGTGAAGTTTACAGAGTGCCTCACACTGGAGTGGTCCCCATGTGAGCCACAGAAGCTGTCTAAGAACGCATTCTCAAATAGCAAGTCCTGTCTGCTGGGATAAGATTTATGCACATAAAGTAAAGTAGTGGCAGGATTAGATAGTTTAAGATGCCGTCTCTTCAGTACAAATAGTAACTCAGTAGGAGATATGAAAGTATTTGTTGAAAAAGTGACAAAATGGATGAATTAAGACATCAGTATAAAATATAGTTCACGGAGAAGTCTTCATTAAGGGCTACTGTTTAACAACAGAAAGAGAAAAAAATTAGGCAGTACATGTAAAAATGCACTGAAAGATCAAAGGTACTACGCACGTGTAAGATGTTACTATCATCATTAGTATAATTTGGGGGTTCAGGGTCACCTTGAGACCCTGTACTAAGGGACCTTAGAAAGGCATTTCGGTAAAACTTTCTGACTTCTGCTTCCTCTTTGATCTTCATCACTGATTGATAGAGGGCCTGCCTACTTTTTTGTTTTCTTTCAGTACAAATGCTGAAGCCTGAAAGGAAAGAGTGAATAGAAGAAGAACGATGTAATCCACAGGAAAGCACTGTGCCCTGTTCTGGTCCCAGGCTAGAGAACCACAGCCTGTCTTCCCCTGCAGTGCACCACCTTTGCTATTCCTGGCTGTAAGACTGCACCCTTTTTTGGGGGAGGAGTTAAGAGTTTCTCAGACCAGGAGGAAGCCTGGCCACTTGAGAGAAAATCCGCCTGCCTCCTTCTCTTTTGCCTGTAGCAGCTGTAAGTGCAATGAAATGTGAGAGTAAAAACAGATTTGCTACGGCAACAAAGTGTACTCTAATAGTGAAGATGGTGTCTAACAAGCAAGAGCAGCTCGAACTTTAGGGAGAGGGAAAGGAAGTACACCTTGAAGAAGTAGGAAGAAAAAACATTAAAAGTTTAAGGTTTACCATTCTTCAGCCTACATGTCGTTGGCCCATTTAGACAAGTCGGATTTGTATCCTGGCTAACTTCCTCCTAGCAGTATTCTAACCAAGCAAGGTTTTATATTTATTTTGGGGTAGAGGGTACCTAGTACTTCCTAAAAGCAGGCAGAAGGAGACATCAGACCCTCTGATACAGACACATGGAACAGTGTGCCATCGATGGGCAACACACAGAGGTCTGTGTATCTAGATCCTCTGCTTTACCACTGGGCTTCCCGGGGCTTGGTCCAAATTCTTTGACAAGATAATTCTCAAGAAACATTTCGGAAAAATGGCTACCAAGCCGGAGAGGGGCCCGGAAACAATACAAACCCATCATGAGTAGGCTGAACATAGAAGTCAAGGACCTTAAGGAAAATAAAGAGGAACTGCTGAGAATCAGACACTGGGTTGAAGTAGACTGAAGTTATTCCACCTATTCTTTCAAAAAAATTTAAATTAAGGCCAGAATTGGCTAGGTTATACTGCAGAATAATGTTTAGTGATATAAGCAACAAAGGCTAATTTCTCATTCACAGTATCTGTCAATCACACCTAAGTAGGGAGTTGAGCTCCATGGCCGCCTCATCCTGGGAGTTCAGATGGATTTTGCCAGTTGTGAGGATCTTACGTCAGAATTAAATGCTCTGATCTAAAAGTGACATATGTCGCTCATGTTACTTCTGCCTAAGCCATTGGCCAGAACAACACTATCCAATTTCAGGAAGGGAGAATCTTCCCACGTGTCTGGAAGAAGAAAAGTAGATGTAGACACGTATTATAAGTCTCTACCATAGTTTGAGCGCACTGGGAATTTTTATATGAGATGTATATACCAAGCTTACATGTAAAATACACGGGACTGCCCCGGTGACACAGTGGTTAAGAATCCACAAGGCAGGGGACACGGGTTCGAGCCCTGGTCCGGGAAGATCCCGCATGCCGCGGAGCAACTAAGCCTGTGCGCCACAACTACTGAAGCCCGCGCACCTAGAGCCTGTGCTCCGCTACAAGAGAAGCCACCGCAATGAGAAACCCATGCACTGCAACGAAGAGTAGCCTCTGCTCACCACAACTAGAGAAAGCCCACGCACAGCAATGAAGGTCCAACACAGCCAAAAATCAATAAATTTTAAAAAAATAAATAAAATACATGTTTCTGTTCTCTGGGAAAGTACTGGGCCATTGTGTTATACAAAAACAGCCTTCTTCCCTTCAAGAATGTGTGGGTATGAGGACAGGGGTGTGGTGAGCATCCTGGAAAACACTGGTAGACGGTTGTGGTCATTTGGACTCATATTTGAAACTGAAGGGTTTCAGACTCTGACTGCTGGCAAGAGTTCAGTGGCAAAGTTTTGCAAGGATGTAGGCTGAGGCCTCATCATCTTTCCAAAGGCAAAAAGATGGATCTAAGGATGAGGCTTCTCAAAAATCAGAAAGCTGCCAGAACCTCGTGATGGCTGTTAGCAGACCTTTTTCCTCTTCTAGATCTTTATTAAGGGTGTCCCCCAGCTTAACACAAATAACAAAACAAACTAAAAGTCTGTATTCCCCGTTCCCCTTACTTAATTTCTTCACGCTCAGTTCAAACTCTATTTCTCCTCATTCCACTCTTTGTGCACGTATACTCAGCATGAGTTTCCTTTAAAAATGAATGGTTCTTTAACATTCCATGGATTGGAATGAGTCTAAGTGCACAAAGGGTGGAATGAGTGGAGTAAGTTCCATGACAACAGTGACCTTACCTCTGACCCTTTCTCTTTTGTCGTCTCTTCTAGCACTTAGCACAGGGCTGTGACAGAGTTGGCCAGCAATACATACTTATTTGATTATACCAGTAATTGGAAAGGGAAAATTTTTTTATTGAGAACAGTGCCCCAGGCTAATGCAAATATACTTTAGGTAACTATGTTGTCATTGAAAACTGTATTTTAAAAGACAGCTCTCTGATTTGGCATCTGTTGTCACTTTAGTTCCCTCAAGCCACCTTCCAATGAGGCGGAAAAGGCAGTAAAAGAAAGTGAGCAGCTAGTGATGAGAACAATATGGCCTAGGGAGATAAGAGTTGAATCGGAACCTGGATCCTGAATTCTAATCTTGATTCCGCCACTCACTAGCTCTGCCAAGATGGGCCTCGACATCTTCATCTATGAAAAGGGATACTTGCAATTGCCGTGCCTACTTCACAGAATGCTGAGAGAATTGAATAAAGTCAGGTAAGCTAAAGGAATCTGAAACCTTTAAAATACTTGACAAATATCATTTTCAAGTGGGATCATTAGGAAGGACTTAGTTGTGTCTAATGTCTTCTGTGCTATCAGAGCAATTTCACGATGGGTAGGGGATACACAGTAAACCCCTGAGAGCACATGCTCTGAACTCTTTGAAAGATTTGTATCTAATCAGCACAAGGTCCTATTGCTAATCGCCGGGGGGTTTCTCCCTGGGCGTCCACTTCAGTCTGTAAAGTGTTATATTTATAACTTTCTGAAGCCTCTCAGAATCCCAGGAAATAAGAGTGTGATCTGATTGTGACTGTAGTTTGCGGGTTAATATTGCCGGGCTGGTGGTGATTTCTAACAAAAGCAGAACTGCAGGCATCCGTGAGAGAAGGGCACTAAAGCTTTCCGCATCTGTGAGAGGGGCCGCTTCCCCTCCCTTCATCTGTCTCTTCCTCCCACCCATCTGGAGCAGAAAAGACCACAGCTGGAGCCAGAATAAGCCTGCTCAACTGCAGAAGCTGATATGGGGGTGGGGGGGGGGGACAAGGCCAGTGGGCGCGCTCTGGCAGTAGAGAGAGAATTACCAATGGCGGGAGAAGCTCAGACGGGGTTCGGTGGTCGTGGATAGGAAATAACGAGTCCCCTTCATGAATCGTAGGAATTCTGTGTGGAAGCGATGTTAACACGTGAGCCCGGCGGCACATCCCACAGAGAAGCTGTTATGGTGGGGAATGTGGCAGATAACGCCAGGGTGAAGGCAGGAGGCCTGGGCTTGAGTTCTAGTGCCAAATTTATGGGCTCCACCCTTAGTTTCTCTGAACATTTGTTGTCTCATCTGAAAAATGGCAAAAGAGGAGGGAGATTAAAAGCTAGTTCAAAGCTTTGGTGTCAGAACTGAATGAGAATACTCTTATAAAAGAAGCCCTTTTGTAAGCAATCAGTGGATCATTTGTAATTATGAAGGACTTTATGTCCATATTCTGCACCACCTCAAGAGAGCTAGGCAGTGAGGATTGTGAACAACTGTGATATAGAAGGAGGGAAACAGACCTGGGAGTAGAAGAATTTACATCCAGCATCGTGGACATAACACAACCTGAATGCTTCACCACGGGGAAAGCAGAGTCAGAGTTCTATGATCGTATCACGGCAACTCTGAGACTTTGGTTGCAAGGCTATTCAGCAAATGTTAATTGTGGCCTGACAGATACCCACATCCTAAGCCCCAGAACCTCCGAATATGTTATTTTAACATGGCAAGAGGGAATTAAGGTTGCAGATGGTATTAAAGCTGCATATTAGCTGATGCCAAAAATAGATTATCGGATAGACCCAATGTAATCAAAAGGGTCCTTAAAAGTGGAAAAGAGAGTCAGAGGAAGAAACGCAATGACAGAAGCAGAGTCAGAGTGATGCAATGTGAGAACTCAACCAGACATTGCTGGCTTTGAAGATGGAGAAGTGGCCCATGAGCTACAGGATGCAGGCAGTCTCTATGTGCTAGAAAAGGCAAGGGAGCAATTGGTTTTCCCCTAGAATCTCAGGAAGAAACGCAGTAAGATCTTCAGCCTACACTTTGATTTTAGTGCAGTAAGATTCCTGTCAGATCTCTCACCTACAGAATGATGAGATAATAAATCTGTATTGTTTTAAACCACTAAGTGTGAGATACTGTAGATACTGTAGAAAACAAATGTAACACTCAAAACAAGACATTTGATACTAAGGAAGGTCTTTTGAATGTTAATATCAAAAGGTTTGCACATCAGAAAGGTGAGTTTGTAAGTGAAACAAAGAATTCAGAGGGTTAATATAAACTGTAAAAAGGACGTGAAGTTGTCACTTTTAACATCTGTCCCACAGCCTAAAGAAACAAGATTAAATTTGAGAGAATCACCAAAATTCATCCTCTTCACTGAGGCCCAAGTAATCTTTCTATAGCACAAATCTGATCTTGGCAAGCCCTCGTTTGAATCCTTTGTGGACTTCATTCACATTGCCAAAATAATACATTTAAAATTCTATCTCTGCGATTTAACTTATTTCTCCAATTTCATCTCCTTCAACTGGTCCATAAGCTAACATACAGGAGAAAATCTTGTCATAGCAAATATATTGCTATTATTGAAAGTGCTGGGCTTTCTATGTCTCTGCACATATAGTATGTTTTCCACTTAAAATATACTTCATTTCCAATAATGCCATTTGCAGCAACATGGACGGACCTAGACATTATCAGACAAAATGAAGAAAGTCAGAGAAAGACAAATACCATATGATATCACTTCTATGTGGAATCTAAAATATAACACAAATGAACTTATTTACAAAATAGAAACAGACTCACGGACATAGCAAACAAACTTCTGGTTACCAAAAGGGAAAGGCATGGGGAGGGATAAAGTAGGAGTTTGGGATTAGCAGATATAAGCTACTATATATAAAATAAACAATAACTCTATAGCACAGGGAACTATATTCAATATCTTATAATAAACCATAATGGAAAAGAATATGAAAAGTATGTATATATATATGCGCACACACACATGTGTACATGTATGTATGTATGTATCTACATGGTTTTCTTTTAAAAAACTGAATGACTTTGCTGTACACCAGAAACTAATACAACATTGTAAATCAACTATCCTTCAATTTTTTTTTTTTTTTTAAATTCTTCATTTCCTTCAGTTTGCAGACTCTAACTTGTCTTTCAGTTTAAATGATACTTCTTCAGGAACACACTTCTCTAACAAAGAAGGCTGACTTAGATTCTGTAAGCAGACATTTGTTAATTTTTTAGCTGATCACCGTCCAACCCACCACCCTTTCTGTTATCAGCTTGCTCTCCCTTTGGGGAATTCAGCATTGTGCACAGTATTTTAGTGAGAGGGACTCCCGATGTCCACTTCTCACTGTTGGCGGCTCCTTGTAAAACTTGAAGTTAGCAGGCCAAATTCTTCTCGTCTCCACCCCCTACAGCCCAAGGACAAGTATGTGATCTAAAACTGATCCAGTTCCCAGCAGTCTGATTGAGTGACTGATGCAAAAATCTAAGTTCACAGATTGACCCTCAGGAGTGCAACGGTCAGCAGACTGGATTTTGCTCCACGGCATATGGTCTTTGCTTGCTTGATTCCTGCCCAGTTCTCAAGCCCAGTTTCCCAGCCCCTTCACCTTCTCTTACTCTCTTTCCAATACTTTTCCCCTTAAATCAAGCCAGAGTCAATTTCTGTTCTTACATCAAGAGTCATCACTGATAGATGCTTCTTTCTCTGGGCTCCCATACCACACTGTTGATGCACATATTATAATACCTGTCACTTACACTGTGTACTTTGTTTAGTTATTCATAGTTCGGATGGGTTTCAAATAGCTCTGACCATCTCATGGCCAAACTGGATACAGCAAAGCTGTGCTTTATCTGATCAGTCAGTTAGATTTTTTTAAATAGGGAATAACTTTTGGAATTTTTAAATATGATGTTAAGGGGGAACCTTGCAGAGAAGAATCACATTGACTTAAGCATATGTAGTGTGATAAAGCCTGTGAAGGAAGTATGATAGGTCTATGGGGTCAGTCAAGGATGGCGGCGATAACGGAGTAGCAAGGCAGAGACTCATGAGGCAATGGATTGAAGCAGAAGATACAGAGCTGAGAGTAGACAGTTGTGTTAGATTCGATATTTGTGTGTAATTGCAAAGAAGGACCTACAGAGTTCACTGTGATGTTTAAGAGGATCATATTAAGAAATTAAGAGCCCCTAAACCCTGAGAAATTTATGGAACAAAGTCTCTGATACTTAAAAAAAAATACTAAGCTGTAAAATAAATATAAGAAAAATCAAAAACACGTTTGAAATTTCCTGTGATAATTTCTTTTGAAGTGTAAAATATTAGTATTTTCAAAAATATTTCTTGTTGTTTTTCTGGTATCTCTGAACTGTTTATACCTTAATCACTGGCTTAGTCTGCCTGTTGTTGATTCAGTCCTGCATATGCTGGACATTCAGTGAATGAAAATCAATGGATTTGACCATCTTCTGGTGAAACAAAGCAAGTTGTTTACGTTAACAGGTGGAGTTTTTGTTGGTGGTGTTATTTTTGTTGGGGAGGGGGTTGGCTTGGGGATTAAGGGATGGAGCATTTCGAAATGCCAACCATGAACCACGAAAGCTCATTGTTTCATCCTACAGTCTAGCGGCTGTTATCTATTTCAGTCTGAGCTTGAGAAAAAAAGGTCATGGATAAGGTAAGTCTCCCATGCAGCTGTTGGATAAAGGAACTTTCGTATTTTCATGGTGTAGGTAGTAATATTCCTTTCAAATGAGATTTTTTGGAAAGGGTTTTTCTGAAGACTTAGAATGAAAACACCTGGGCCAGTTTCTGAATGCAGAAGGCAAGTCTCACCTCAGGTGTTAAGCATTTGAACTGGGCCATGTCCTGTGGAGTCGTGCGAAATCAAATGCTTTCGGATCACATTCACTGACCGGTTCTTCAAAAGGGGTATCTTATTTTTAGCTCATTTTCTCACAAAGTTCATGAAGAAAATGCCACTGTTTTGTAGGAGCGGAATCTGAAAGGTGGAAACTTTGCATCCATTACACAACCACTGAGCGTCATCAGCCTCCCCCACCGCTAACCTATATACTATACCGAGACGGGAAAGCATGGATAACATTACAATCGACCCTAAATAAAGTTCCCACGTTCAAATATTCTCCTGTCTCTGAAATTACTGCCAAGATCTGTTAATGGAGAAACGTTAACAAGACACGCAAGGTGCACGTATGTGTACATGTGTATATGGGCATGTGTGTGTGAGCACACGTGTGGAGGGTTCTGTGTGTTTGGAGGTTCAGTGGTACGACACCTCTAAGAAGCGTTCTGTGCACAAAATCTGGTTGAGCACTCACAGAAGGACTTTCTTTCCCTAACTGCAACTGAGCTATCGAACACAAAGTACAAACGGGTACTTCTTGCTCAGGTCAGCTAGATGCCTCGTTCTGAGTGTTACAGTCTTTTCCGGTTTCCATTGGATACCATTCATCTCAAATTATGTAGCTTAAATTCACTAGACGTTCAGTGTGCTGGCCTCCACGCACCGCCTCCCGAATTTTTTAGATTTACTGGATTTTCCTGCAGCTACATGAAAATTACTGTTTCATCATACAGTGACTGAGCTTTCAGAGCTTACCTAGTCGGGGCCTAATTCCTGAATAAGCTAATGCCTGCAGTCGTTTCTAAAGCAAGAATACCAGGAACATTTGTTATCGAATGGAGCCCTTACCAGTCATTAGTTGCTGTTAAGCCCCAATTAGATTAGTTTTCTACAAGCTATAAAATCATTTTGGCATAACAGATGCTCAGGGAAATTTTTGCACAATCTCTTGCTTTCTTATTTCTTCGAAGTGAAAACTGACCCCGTGTGTGCTGGGTGACCCTTGTTTTGCCTCTTTTTCAATGCGTCTGTATTTTAAAGAAGAACTGAGTATTAAGTTTACAAGTGATTCCATCTTTACTTAATTTGTAGCCACTTAATTTGCACACTCAGGTTTTTTTTCCCTACAGATATATATGGTGTATAGGGTGTGTGTACAGAATATAAAAATGAAGGCTTAGAAGTGGAAATGGTTTATATAAAGGCAAGATCCATTTTTCGAATGCTTGATGTTTTAGATACTTAGGCTGCAGATTTCCATTCACTCTTTAATTTAAACCTGTGGAAATTATTTGGCTGGTATATCTGCATCAGTTGTTACTAAATGTTAAGTTATAAAGATTTGAGAAGTTTCTAAGAAGAACTTAACACTCTCCATTCCTGATTCTGCCAGGAGAAAAAGTAAAAGATTTTGTACCACTGAGAAAGGAATGGTAAGGTGTTGAAATAACATTTTCCACTATTTCTTCCTGTATAAAATGTTTAGGCTCTGAAAACTCTTCAGTTAACATCACACAACCAGTTAGCTGTGTAATGTTAACAGGTGAACAGTACAGCTGGGTTAACCCACACAGTCTCAGGTTGGGGTAGTGTCCCTAACACGAATAGGAACAACTTTTCACTTTTAGAAATGTCATGGTTTGCATGGTACGTTATATTAACCTTCTAGATGTTAAGGAAATTATCTAAACATTTTATAAAGTTGATGTCCTCGATTATGCGATAAAGATAATTTTACTCTGCACACTCAATTAGTAAGAATTTTCTGTGCATCTACCCTAGGCACACGTGAAATGTTGCAGGTGTGCATGACATGATTCTGTCCCAGGTGGAATTTGCAACCTGTGTGATTTTAGTCCATTGTAACAAATTTGACAGTACTCTGGAAATGAAATAAGAGCACTAACTGTCTTCCACAAATATAAAATGATAACAGTGAGATGCCACAACTTTCTAGCTTTATGACCTTGAAAGACGTACTTAACATCACCAAGCCTATTTCTCCATCCATAAAATGGAGACAGATATAGGATTCTTCTTAAAGAACTGTGATGAAGAGTCAATGAAATAAAGTCTAATGGGCCGAGCACAATCCTGGTCATATGGTTGATCTCAGAAGATGCTGGCCAAAAATAAATAGATGAATAGATGGATGAATTAATAAGTAGTAACTACTAAATTAGTTCACACGTGTGTGGACAGGGATGAGGGTAGGAGAGAGAGAAAGGGGCAAGCATCATTAAAGATCTGTGCGCTAAACAATTTTGTATCCTCTCTCCTCCCTCTCTCTATACTTTTTTTTAATCTCTGCCATTTACTAGCTCTGTGACCTTGAGCAGATTTCTCAATCTCTTTGAGGTTGAGTAATTGAGGCACAATCTCTTTGTTCCTCAATTTCCTCAGCTCTACAATGGTAAAAAAAATATATATATATTTTTTTAATTTAATACATCACATCACTGGTGCCTAGTAAGTGCTCATTAAACCATAGTTATTGCTAGTTCATATAGCTGTTATTATTTCAGGAAAGGCATAGGCTGATAATGGGAGGAAATGCAGACTTCTCTACTGAGAAAAATGGGGAGAACACATTGGATCTCTCCATTACTAGGGGTTTGAAAAGGAATGGTTTGCAACTGAATGAAACCTGGATCCTCTCTTAGGATTTGGTCCTGTACTCTTTCTTTCAGCAAGCATGGTTACTCACCACGTGATTATTTGCCACAGCTTTAACAACAAAAGTGAACGAACAAACAAAAAAAGCCTAGGTGATGTGGTTAAGTCAGATTCAGCTACTGAACTACAGGCAACCTGAGAGGTTCCTCCAAGGCCAAATCCAAATGCTTATAATTCAGAATGTTTCTTCAAAGATATTCATGAACATACTCGTGTAAGCAGTGCTTCAGAAACTAAGTGTTCTTTATAATAAGCCTCCATTCATCCTAACATGCCTTGAAAGGAAAATCGATGCTATTATTCTAGCTCAAAAGATGATGAGACAGAGTGAGGTGAATTGCCTGGACTAAGGTCACACGTTAAGTCAGTAGCAGAGATAGACTCAGAATGAAAAGTAAAAGTAAACAATATTTTCCCCCAACAATAGTGGTACTTCAGGTCTAAGACTGTTACCTTTCATTGCCTTGTCTTTAAGTTTTGGTACATTTAATTGCTTTTGAAAGCAGCAAGCCTTACACTACTGCACCTACCTGGATGCGTTTTTAGAACTCACAAATTTCCACTCACTTGTGGTTACACTTCAACTAGCTGCCAGTGTATTTAAAGGAACACTCCATGAGTCTGGACAGTGCTATGGCCTAAAACAATAAAGAGGTTGCATCCAAATCCTATCCGCGTTATCTAAGCAGCTGGCTTAACTCTGGGAGGGGCTTCTGACCCTGAAACCTGACTTCTCCAGTTAGCCAGGTGGTATGTGGCACTGGCTTCAAGGTCTTGTCACACACTCCTGATACTTGGGAAAACAGTTTACTAAGTTGGATTATTGGTATTTTCAATATTAATAAAAATGGCAGTACATCAAGGAGTTACAGCCAAACATCTCAAGTCAATGTGGAGACCGGGGGACAGTAAACAAAGTGAACTGTCTCAGCAGTTCACTTCCGGTTATCTCAGAAGGGAGTCAAAACTAAAGAGCAGAGAGTATTCCTAGAAGAGCTTTTTGTAAGCTGTTTTTGACTTTATTTGGGCTTTGTTCTGTTTTGGTTTTGCCGCTTAGCTGTCTCACTGCAGCGATCAACACTGAAACTTCGCTCTGAGCAAAAAGAGTGAAGAGAAAGCTGCGAAGCCACCCTCCTTTCCACCTCCAAGCTTCATGGAAGAACAGCCCAAAGGCTCCTGCAATGCAGACAGTAATGCAACCCCAGAGGACTTTTAACAGGGGACATGACAATCCAGCTGGAGTTTGAAGTGTGACCTTGGAGGTTTGAAGCGATAAGCCACCTGTGGAACTCTCATATTGAAGAAAATCAGCCCTGCTTTTAGGGAACGGAAGGACTCCCAAGAACCTTGCCCACTACCAACATGGCCCCACTGCCTGCACACAATATAGTCCCAGGCTACCTGTCCAACCGTATTTACCACTGTTTCCTTTCACACTCACCATGCTTTCTGGAAGCTGAACTATCTGCAATCTCCTGTACAAACCCCAGACATTCCTAACTTAGGCAATTCTTTCCCCTCAAACCTATTTTACTCTCATGTCTGCCTGTGTTCCTTGTCCCAGTAAACAGAAACTCTTTACCAACACTACTAATTGTCAAACTAAAAATGTGAAACCACCCTTGAATTCTTTTTTATATCTGCCTGTCAGATCTGTCAACAAATCCTGATTCCAACCACTTCTCACCCCTTCCATTACTACAAAGCTGGTGCAAGCCTCTGCCTCTCTTGCCTGGATCACTGCAATAACCTTCTAATTAGTCTTGTTGTTTCTTCCCTTGCCCTCCTGCTGTCTATTTTCAACAAAACAGATGGTGATTCTGTTCAAAATATAAATCCTATTGTGTCACTCGTCTACTCAAATTTTTCTTTACTTCCCGTTACCAGTCAGACGAAGGCCAGTGTCCCAGCAATGACCTACAAGACCTTCCACGATCAGGCTTCATCTCTACTACCCTTGCTCGCTCCTCATCCTTTTCCAGTCAGAATGGCTTCTGGTTTTCCTTTTAAAAACCAATCACACTCACTCCTCACATCCTCTACACTGCTTCTGCATGGAATTCTTTTCTCCCAGTTACAAAATGATGTTTCTTCTGAACCCTTCTTCGGGTATCTGCTTAAGTGTCACACTCTCTCTGAAATCCATCCTTACTTTTTTATTCCGGCAGAGTATTCATCATTATCTAACATACTGCATACTTCATTTATATTGTTTATTTGTGTTTGTATTTATGTTTCCTATCATTAGGAAGAAAGTTCATGCAAGCAAGGAGTTTTATCTATTTTATCTACCTTATTTATTGTTGTGTCCCCCAGCCCCTAGAAGAGAGCCAGGCATACAGTAGACTCTCTTTAAATGTATCCAGAATGGATGAATAAATAAAGTCACCTTTTTACGTTGCGGAAAGACTTAATGAGTATGTCAAAAAATAATAGAGTTATTTCTCCCTTGAAGGGCCATAGTTTTTAGAGTCCAGAAGCATACAGCTCCTGAATTCCAGACAGCAAGGATGATGAAATCTTCTTTTCAAAGAAATGTCACTGTTACTGTTAAGTCCCAGTTACAATTCCACAAACTCCCTGTGGGCACAGTTAATCTGAGGCCCCTTTGAAAAAAATGTCAATTACCTCCTGGTTTCTTCTTTCTCCAGCACTGTGACATCCTCCCCGGATTCGTTCTCATTTCATTTTCTATAGCATCAACAGCAGAGCCAGCACTCATTCTCTTCAAACAAATTACTAAAGGCAACATGATAACCTGGCAGAACTGTCTTAACTTCAGTTGTCTTTTTCCCTTTGAAGTTACATCCCCTTTGCTCATTATCAGATTGAGTAGATTGTATGTGATGTATTATTGGTCTTGTTGTTCTATTTTAGTATAACATTTATTGTATTCTAATGAGAGGTGAAATAAATTTGCTAATGACATGAATAATTATAAGTGTAAACATTAGCTGGGTATGTGACTACTGGGAGAATGCCTCAAAAAAGAAACAAATCCTGTGGAGGTCAACAGAGAGAAAAAGCGACAAGTGTAATCGAAGTCTTTCTCCCCTTCTGGCGGTTTATACTGCAGATAGGCTCTCGGTGCTGCGTACACAAGCAGAGAGGGAGGGGCAGGAGGATTCACACTGAGTTTTCCGTTTACAAAGCTGGTAGGTTACTGAGGAAGGGTGGATGTGCAGTGCTACACTGAATTGCCCAGGGAGGAGGAGAACTGCTCACTTCATTCTTTTTTTTTTTTTTTTTTTTTTTTTTGCGGTACGCGGGCCTCTCACTGTTGTGGCCTCTCCCGTTGCGGAGCACAGGCTCCGGACGCGCAGGCTCAGCGGCCATGGCTTACGGGCCCAGCCGCTCCGCGGCATGTGGTATCTTCCCGGACCGGACCACGAACCAGTGTCCCCTGTGTCGGCAGGCGGACTCCCAATCACTGCGCCACCAGGGAAGCCCTGCTCACTTCATTGTTATTGCCTAATATATATTATGGTCTTACTTATAACAAGGCACTGTGGTAGGCATTTCCAAGGAAACAGAGTAAGCGTCATTTCGGATTCAAAAATTTTTCAACTGAATAGAGAAGACAGGAATATAAATGCCTATATTGGCAAAGATATAGTCACAGTTTGCCACAAGTTATAGGCACAAATAGCCACCATGATAGAGGCACAAAACTGCTGTGAAGTTCAACTGATAAAGAGGTCCTAACCCATTCATTTGTGTTTGCCAGGGGAAGGAGGATGGGAAATGAATGTGGATGTGTGTAAGTGCTGGAAAAAATCTTTCTGCCTCTATGAGGAGAGAATCTAGGATACATTTTGAAATGTGAGTATGATTTTAACAAAGAGGCTCGAGAAGAACATTCCAGAAAGTCTGTGTAAAGTTGGAAAAATTCAGAATACGGTAAGTAGTCCATTGGGATGAAGCACAGGGAAGTGATGGTAAGTAGGGCTGAAATATAAGTGGAGGACAATAAAATCCTTAAATATCAGGCTGTAAGTTTGTACTTACAGGAAATAGGGAGCCACTGAAGACTCTGAGCGTGAGTGGGCCATTATAAGAGATCTCAAAATAGTAAGATTCTTTTAGGAGTTTCCAGAGGAAGTGTGAACGTGCTGTTCTCTCTCTTTCTGTCTTTTTCTTTCTTGGCCATTGGCTTCCAAGGTCTGTGTAGAGATAATCTGACCCACTGTAAGTAATTTAGAGATGGAAGTTGAAAGTTTGATCAATAAAAGTCCTGAAAGAGAGTAAAGTACTCACAGCAATTGTACTGTTATTTTTCCCACTGCAAAGCTAAGGAAGCTGAGGAACAAAGAGATTAAGTAACTGCCCAAGGTCACATAGTTAACGGCAAAGAGAAAAAGAGACAGATTGAGAAGAAAACCAAACATGCATTGTTGAATTGGTATAGACGCAAATACCATTAGACATTTGCGTAATGTATTATAGCTCTGGGTAAATTAATTTAAAGCACTAGAAATTTAATGGGTTGAGTTAATAGAATTTTTAAATATATGGCTGAATATTTTGGTAGTTTTAGTTAAATATTTCTCCGTTGCCTTATTATATTGACTGAACAGTTCTACTCAAAGAAGATTACACAGAAATATTTTATGGATTCTGAGCTTTTAAGGCTGTGGTTCTCTCTGAAGAACAAACAGATATTTGAAGAACGAACAAAGAGAAAAGGCTTCTTACTTTAATTGTAGACAAATAATTTTCCTTAATACATAGTGAACAGTAAGTAGAGTCGGTTTTGGAAAGTAAGTACAAGAGTAATTCTGCAACCCTTTTTAAAAATAAAACATTCTCATTAATGCAGCTAAGGTTTTCTTGTTTGCTCCATTTAACAGCTGTTCAGCTGTATTCTCAGATGGTGTGTGTGAAGAAGTCAGTTATAAAAAATGTTGTAAGCACCTTATTAAGAAAAAAAGGTTGCATGATAGCCTAAGAATAAATGTTTCTTCTCTATTCATCTGTTGGCGAGGGTCCCCTCCAGATACTTGAAGGGACAAGAGTCACATTCCCAATAATACTGATTTTACCCCTCTCTTAGGCCTAGACCATCATAAGGTTAAACTTATCTTTTACCTAAGTATACCCATATGTATTATACTTCATTTCCATAATTAAGATGCAAAGGTCCCCATAAACAAAAACCAGAAAATGTGTGTATGTTGTTGTTAAAACATTAGGTATTGAATGAGAAATTAGAGAGACATATACAGAAAAATTCTATGGACTCAGGAAATCTTATTTTTCTGAAAGTTTTGAAGCTATTGGGTTTCGTACTATTCAGTTATTAGATAGCACATTCATTATACTTTTGTCAACCAAGTAAAATAGACATCATATAATTCCTTTTATTTCCTCTACTCGAGGCTGAGCTTTCAACAGAAATTAATGTTGGGTCAAGAACTTTTAAAATGTATACTTCGACCTTACCCAACAATTACTCTAGAAATATATTCCACGTAGATAGCCTATCTTGGGTCAGGCTTCAGAAGCACCCTCTGAAGTAAGAATTCATGTGTAAGTGACTTTTTAAGAAAGTGCCCTAAGAACTATGGAGAGAAGAGGGGAAGAAGAATAGGGAATAGGAAGAATCCAAGGAAGATTTGCAGAATTAGACAAAGTTCACTATGGACACGTCAGCCTGATGACACGGGGACTCTGCAGTATGAATTATGCCTCAAAGTTTGTCCTGACCTGAGGCAGAGAACTGGGCTTTCATGTTCCCATATCTGCATTGGCTAAGGTTACTTCCAGCTGTTTCTTCCATGTAGGCAAAGCAGAATCAGAACCCCAAAGGCAGTTCACAGAAGAGTCCTAGGTGTCAGCAGTTCAGGCAAAGCCACTGAAGCTGGGAGAAGAGCTTTATTCACGATACGGAATACTGCACAGACATTTAAAAGTTTTAATTAATTAACAAGGATGTTTTGGAACTTATTTAGGGCACTGGCAATATATTAGAAATGTAGAAATATAGAAGACAGAAAAGACAACCTACCCACTTGGGGCTAACATTGTAGAGGGGAAATAAGACAAAAAAAACACAAAAAAACAAGAGAGATGTAGTATGTAGTAGGCAGTAAGTTATATGGAAGAAAACAGAACTAGGCATGGTTAAGGAGGACTTACAAAGGCAAAAAGTTGTATGTAAGGGAGGGGACTATATATTTTAACTTAAAAATATAATTGAAAAAGATCAACTGAGCAAAGACATGAAAGAAAGAAGTATTGCCGCATGCATGTTTGGGGAAAGTTTCTTGTAGTCAGAGGAAGTAGTGCAAAGGACATATGCAAAGGGAATATGCCTGCTGTGTCTGAAGAGCAGTGTGAACATTAGCCTGTCTAAGGCAGATTAAGAGCTAGGAATTCTAATGGTATGGTGGTAATCATCTTGCAATATATAGATCTATCAAGTCAACATGTACACCTTAAACTTACACAATGTTATATGTCAATTATATCTCAATAAAGCTGGGGGGGAAGTAAAAATAAATTTTAAAAAAGAGATAGGGGTCCTATAAGTGATCAGGTCAGAGAGTTAACAGAGAGCCACATCATCCAGGGCTTTGTAGGTCATAGTGGAGACTTTGGCTTGAGGAAAGTAAGAGGCCACTGGAAGGTTTTTAGATGTGTGACATGATCTGAATTACTTTTTAAAAGAATCACTTTGACTGCATACTTAGAATAGATTATAGAGGGGGCAAGGATAGAAGCAGGGAAATAAATTAGCAACGTTTGCAGTAATCCAGGCAAGTGATAACAGTGAATTGGACCAGGACTATAGCATTGGAAATGGGTGAGAAGTACTGGATTATGTTATAAATGTAGACAACAGAATTTCCTGGTGTGGTAGACAAAAGGCATGAGAAAAATTTTAAAAGGAGTGCCAAGGAGGGTTTAAATATTTGGCCTGATAATTTGGAAGGACAGAGTGGCAGTTAATTAAGATGACTTTAGTTTCCACCTAAAGAAAATAGAAGAAAGGAGTAAAGTATATCCAAAGTTAGCAGAGAAAGGAAATAATTAAAATCAGAGCAGATTAAATTGGTAAACCTCAGCCATAGTAACAAGAAAAAAAGAGGAAAAACACAAATTACCAATACCAGGACTGAGAGAGGGAAATCACTACAGATTCTACAGTATTGAAATATAAAAAGGAAATTTTGTGAACAGTTTTGTGCCAGTTAATTCAACAATTTAGATGAAATGGAAAAATTCCTTGCACACAAACTACTAAAGCTCACTCAAGAAGAAACAGATAAACTCGATAGCTCTGTATCTACCAAAAGAATTGAATTTGCAATTTAAAATCTTCCCTCAAGATAACTCAAAGACCAGGTGGTTTCATGAATAGTTTCTACCAAATATTTAAGGAAAAAATAATACTATTACAACACAAACTCTTCCAGAAAACTGAAGAGCAGAGACTGCATCTCAGTTCATTCTATGAGACAGATGACCTTAACAACAAAACCAAAGAAAACTAAAGATCAATGTACCTCATGGGCCTAAATACAAAACTCAAAACTTTAGCAAGTTGAATCCAAATATACACACACACGTGATGATACATATGGTAGGACAGGGAAACGTTTCCCTTCTTTCTATGTTCTTTGGCTTGTCTAATAATTAAACTGACAAGACATAAACAAAAGAAAAACAAATTTTATTTCATATATATGGGAATTCCAAAGATATGAGGCTCTTTTATAGCCAAGACAACTGAGTCCTATATGCCATCCTGGGCTAAGGAGAAGGGGATCGGGGTCTGGGACTTCAAAGGGAGTAAGACAACTCATGGGTATATGGGAAAAGCAAATGTTTGGTTAAAAAAAAATGCATGCCATGCCACACAGATAAGTCTTTCTGGTTTAAAAAGTTATCTCTGGTAATAGCTCTCTTCCTGGTATAAGCCTGATATCTAAATTCTTTTAGGCAGTTAAGGAAGAGTTACAAAGCTCTTATTGAATCTGTTGGGCCTTGATTGTCTTCAGCTTGAAATAATCCACATGCCTAAGTGATACATTCTGTGGCAGCCCACCCTGAACCCCATCCACACTATAAGAGGTAGAAAAGCAAGCAAGCTGCCCTATAGCTTACCTACCCCTTGTGTACACTAAACTATTCCCTCTCACTTGATAATTTGAGTGTAATGAGCTTATACTGCCAGCCCGGTTTTATGAAGGGCTCACTGATGAATAGACCATGATCAGTGAAGCATTCATTTACTCTGGTACCATACAGCACTGCATAAACCTTGCTATGGACTGAATTGTATCCCCCCTAAAATTCACGTGTTGAAGGCCTAACCCACAATGCGTCTATATTTGGAGTTAGAGCCAGTAAGTAGGTAATCAAGGTTAAATGAGGTCACAAGAGTGGGACCCTGCTCCATAGGATTAGAGTCCTTGTAAGAAGAGGCACCAATGAGCTTTAGCTTTCTTTTCCTGAGTATACTCAGAGAAAGGCCATGTGAGGGCACAGTGAGGAAGAAGCCATCTGCAAGTCAGAAATAGAGCTTTCGCCAGAAAGCTAACCCCAACAGACCTTGATCTTAGACTTTCCAACCTCCAGAATGGTCAGAAAATAAATTTCTGTTGTTTAAGCCACACAGTCTGTGGTATTTTGTTATCAGAGCCTAAGCAGACTAATACAAGCCTAAAATTAAGGAAGAGACCCACTATACCTCTTCCTGCTAAAGGACCCTCCCCTGTGGGATTAAAGTCTGGAGAAACTTAGAAAATTAACAAGGCACACTATTTGCCTTTAGTATTTACAGAGAGAGAGGCCATACCAAAATGTCCCTGTAGTGGTTATACAGACACCTTTTTTTTTAATATATAAATTTATTTATTTATTTTTGGCTATGGTGGGTCTTTGTTGCTGTGCACAGGCTTTGTCTAGTTGCGGTGAGCAGGGCTACTCTTTGTCGCAGTGCGCAGACTTCTTATTGCAGTGGCTTCTACTGTTGTGGAGCACAGGCTCTAGGCACGCGGGCTTCAGTAGTTGTGGCTCGCAGGCTCTAGAGCACAAGCTCAGTAGTTGTGGCACACGGGCTTAGTTGCTCCGTGGCATGTGGGATCTTCCCGGATCGAACCCGGGTCTCCTGCATTGGCGGGCGGATTCTTAACCACTGCGCCACCAGAAGTCCCCATATACAATTTTTATAATGTATTAATATTCACCCTATGGGTGAGTTGGGATCAAGTGGGACGTGGAGCTCACCTTATCCCATAAAAACATTAAAAATACATCTACAAGTGGGACGATTAGCACAGAACAGCTACTGAACATCGCAGAAGAACTCAGACTCCTGAAAAGACAAGAAAACCTCCACGTGACTAGGCAGTACAAAAGGAAAAAGAAAAAGGAGGCATTGGGATGGGGCCTGCACCCTAGGGAGGGAGCTATGAAGGAGGAAAGATTCCTGAACCCAAGGAAGTCTCACCAGCAGGGAGATCAGACTGGATGGAGGGGGAGCTCTGGAACCTAGGAGGAGAGCACAGCAACAGGTTGGGGAAGGCAAAATGGAGAGTAACCTGCACAGGTCGACTGCCCTGTGCCCCCCAACCTGAGACACTCATCTTTTGGTGCAGGTGGGGGCTGAGTGCTGAAGCTCAGGCTTCAGAGGTCCGACACACAGAAAAGACCAGGGTTGGCTCTGTGGAGAAAGCCTGAAGAGGCTGGGCTGTGACAACTGAGGGTGTACTCAGAAGAAGTCTGGACCCACCTGAGAGGCAAGGCACCATTACTGGGGGTGGGGGGGCACACGAGGAGAGAGGCAGGATTGCCATAAGAGCTTCTTTCCCTGCGAGTGCTCCCAGGCAATAGGACACTCACTGCCTACAGGAGCTCCAAGGATGGGCGCGAGTCACCACCACCATCATGGGCTCCAAAGGCAGTACTGGCCACCGCTGTGAAACCCACAAGCAGGCGGAGGCCCTGTCCCCATTGTCTCAGGAGTGCATAGAGAGGAGCTGCCCATAGGAGACCCCTGAGCAGGCACCAGCCTCTGCCCCTGCTGTCCCAGGAGCACGCAAGGGCCACTGTAACTGCACACCCCATATCAATGGGATAATGGCCAGCACACACTGAGGAAAGAGGCAGCAAGCATCCAAACTAAAAGCAGCCCCTCAATGCCGGACAAGAGGGCAGAATAGAAGGACTTGAGCTCACCGCCTCACAAAAACACCCAAATCACAACTCCTGAACAACCATCGATAAAAGAGACTGGAACCCACCAAAAAAATACATTTCACATTCAAAGACAAAGAAGCCACAATGATACAGCAGGAAGGGCACTTTTGCAACATAAATCCCATACCCACTGGGTGGGCGACCCAGAAACTAGAAAATAAGTATATTGCAGAGGTTCTCCCACAAGAGTGAGAGTCCAGAGCCCCACATCAGGCTCCCCAGTCTGAGGGTCTGGCATCAGGAAGAGGAATCCCCAAAGCATTTGGCTCTGAAGGCCAGCAGGGCCCGAGTGCAGGCAGCTCCACAGTACTGGGAGAAACAGAGACTCCATTCTTGGAAGGTGTGCAAAGGGTTCATGTACACTAGGACCCAGCACAAAGTTGTAACTCCATAGGAGTTACTGGACTTACCTATGAGTCTTGGAGGGTCTCCTGGGGAGGTGGGAGGCAGCTGTGGCTCACCAGAGTGGGGGTGGGGCAACAACACTGGTGACAGAGGCCCCAGAGAATGTTGATTGGTGTGAGCGTTCCCAGAGGTCACCATTTTGCCATCAGGGCCTGGCCCTACAGGCACCAGGCTCCAGTGCTGGAATGCCTCAGGCCAAACAACCAGCAGGAGGGGAACACAGACCCAGACATCAGCAGACAGGGTAACTAAAGCCATACTGAGCTCACAGCCACCTCAAAACACACCCTTTGACACGTCCTGCCCACTAGAGGGATAAGACCCAGCTCCACCCACCAATGGGCAGGCACCAGTCCCGCTCACCAGGAAGCATCCACAAGCCTCAGGACCAACCCCACACACCAAAGAGCAGACACCAGAAGCAAAAGGAGTTACGACCCTCCAGCCAGAGGAAAGGAGTCCACAAACACAGAAATTTAGACAAAATGAGATGGCAGAAAAATATGTTTCAGACGAAGGAAAAAGATAAAAACCCACAAGAACAACTAAATGAAGAGAAGATAGACAATCTACCTGGAAAAGAATTTAGAGTAATGATAGTAAAGATGATCCAAGACCTCAGAAAAAGAATGGAGGCACAGACCAGAAGTTACAAGCGTTGTTTAATAAAGAGTTAGAAGATTTAAAGAACAGAGATAAATGATGCAATAACTGGAATGAAAAACACACTAGAAGGAACCAATAGCAGAATAACTGAGGCAGAAGAACAAATAAGTGAGCTGGAAGACAGATTGGTGGAAATCACTGCCATGGAACAGAATAAAGAAAAAAAAAAAAGAAAAGAAATGAGGACAGTCTCAGAGATATCTGGGACAACATTAAATGCACCAACGTTCACACTGTAGGGGTCCCAGAAGGACAAGAAAGACAGAAAAGGCCTGAGAAAATATTTGAAGAGATTACAGGCAAAAACTGCCCTAACACAAGAAAGGAAACATTCAAGTCCAGGAAGCTCAGAGAGCGCCATACAGGATAAACCCAAGGAGGAACATGCCAAGACACATATTAATCAAACTGACAAAAATTAAAGACAGAAAACATTAAAAGCAACAAGGGAAGAGCAATAAACAGCAAACAAGGGAACCCCCATAAGGTTATCACCTGATTTCTCAGCAGAAGCTCTGCTGGCCAGAAGGGAGTGGCATGATATATTTAAAGTGATGAAAGGGAAAAACCTACAACCGAGAATACTCTACCCAGCAAGGCTCTCATTCAGATGTGACAGGGAAGTCAACAGTTTAAAGGCAAGGAAAAGCTAAGAGAATTTAGCACCACCAAACCAGCCTTACAACAAATCCTAAAGGAACTTCTCTTGGCAGAAAAGAGGCCGCAAGCGGAATCAAGAAAACTACGAATGGGGAAGCTCACAGGTAAAGTCAAACATAAAGTCAAGGTAGGAAATCATCCACACACAAATATGATATCACAACCAGCAACCATGAGAAGAGGAGAATACAAATGCAGGATACTGGAAATTCATTTGAAATTAAGAGATCAGCAAGTTAAAACAATCTTGTACATATATAAACTGATAGAGTAAGTTGCCTACATATGAACCTTCAAGTTGTGAACTTTGAAAGATGAGAACATGCGTTTGCATATCCAATCACGTGACCCTCAGCAAGAAGCTGTAGCTAGATCTGGAAGAGGACAACTTCATTGAACTCCTTGCTGTGCAACATGAGGAGCTTACTAATGAAGACCTGATGGAAAGTGATTCATGACACAGGAAATGGCAAGGGGATTTTCATTATTTAAGGAGGCACTCTTAGTTTAGAGGCACAGGACCCGAACATAGATCGTACACAAAGGTTGCAGCAGCCATTCATAAAGCAATCCAGTGCTACCATGTCATCTATGACAAGAAAAAACGGGCTACTATCCAGACATCACTGGTTCGTTTTTTCAAGAGGGTAGAAAGAATTGAAGCCAGCAAGGAACCAGAACCTGTGCCATCAATGTCAGGCATGAGTGAAATTGCAACTTGCCCACCGTCTCCTATTGCTGATAATCCTTCAGCTCTACCATCTCCTACCTCCTCTCCCTCCTCCAGTCAGTAACTCTTCTTGCCTGTTCACTCAGTGCCAGCCCCTGTATGCCAGCTGTTGTACTGTACTACTGAACTTTTCAAGGTACTGTACTGCGAGATTAAAAATGTTTTTTGTGTGTGTTTGTTTTTTATGTACTATCTGTGTGAAAAGTATTATAAACCTATTACAGTACAGTACTATGTAGCTAGTTGTGTTCATTGGATACCTAGGCTAACTTTCTTGGACTTACGAACAAGTTGGATTTATGAATGTGCTCTCAGAATGGACCTCGTTGGTATGTAGGGGGCTTACTGTATAGCAAAACCTCATGGGAACCACAAACCAAAAATCTACAATAGATACAGACACAAAAACGAAAAAGCAATCACATCACTAAAGATAGACATCAAATCACAAGAGAAGAGAACAAAGAGGAAGGGAAGAAAAAAGACCTTCAAAAATAAATCCAAGGGACTTCCCTGGTGGTGCGGTGGTTAAGAATCCACCTGCCAATGCAGGGCACAAGGGTTTGAGCCCTGGTCTAGGAAGATCACACATGCCACAGAGCAACTAAGCCCATGCACCAGAACTACTGAGCCTGAGCTCTAGAGCCCCCGAGCCACAACTACTGAGCCAGAGTGCCTAGAGCGCATGTTCTGCAACAAAGAGAAGTCACTGCAGTGAGAAGCCCGCGCACCGCAACAAAGAGTAGCCCCCGCTCACTGCAACTAGAGAAAGCCCGCATGCAGCAACGAAGACCCAATGCAGCCAAAAATTAATTAATTAAATTTATTTTTAAAAATCCAAAACAATCAACAAAATGGCAATTAGAACATTCATGTGGATAATTAACTTAAATGTAAATTGAATAAATGCTCCAACCAAAAGACATAGACTGGCTGAATGGACACAAAAACAAGACCCATTTATGTGCAGTCTACAAGAGACTCACTTCAGACCTAGGGACACATACAGACTGAAAGTGAGGGGATGGAAAAAGGTATTCCATGTAAATGGAAATCAAAAGAAAGCTGGAGGGCTTCCCTGGTGGCGCAGTGGTTGAGAGTCCGCCTGCCAATGCAGGGGACATGGGTTCGTGCCCTGGTCCGGGAAGATCCCACATGCCACAGAGCGGCTGGGCCCGTGAGCCACGGCCACTGAGCTTGCACGTCTGGAGCCTGTGCTCCGCAGCGGCAGAGGCCACGGCAGTGAGAGGCCTGCGTACTGCAAAAAAAAAAAAAAAAAAAAAAAAAAAAATTTAAGAAAGTTGAAATCACATCAAGCATCTTTTCTGACCACAAGGTTACGGGCTTAGAAATCAATTACAAGAAAAAAACTGTAAAAAAAACACAAACACATGGAGGCTAAATAATATGTTACTAAACAACAAATGGATCACTGAAGAAATCAAAGAGAAAATTTAAAAATACCTAGAGACAAATGAAAATGAAAGCATGACAATCCAAAACCTTTGGGACACATCAAAAGAAGTTCTAAGAGGGGCATTTACAGCAATACAATCTTACCTCAAGAAACAGGAAAAATCACAAATAAATAACCTAACCTTACACCTAAAGCAACTAGAGAAAGAGGAACAAACAAAACCCAAACTTAGTAGGAGGAAAGAAATCATAAAGATCGTAGCAGAAATAAATGAGATAGAAACAAAGAAAACAATAGCAAAGATCAATGAAACTAAAAGCTGGTTCTTTGAAAAGATAAACAAAATTGAAAACCTTTAGCCAGACTCATCAAGAAAAAGAGAGAGAGGACTCAATAAAATTAGAAATGAAAAAGGAGAAGTTACAACAGACACTGCAGAAATACAAAGCATCCTAAGAGACTACTACAAGCAACTCTATGCTAATAAAATGGACAACCTAGAAGAAATGGACAAATTCTTAGAAAGGTACAATCTCCCCAGATTGAACCAGGAGGAAATAGAAAATATGAACAGACCAATCACAAGCACTGAAAGTGAAACTGTGATTTAAAAAACTTCTAACAAACAAAAGTCTAGGACCAGATGGCTTCACAGGTGAATTCTATCAAACATTTAGAGAAGATTTAACATCTATCCTTCTGAAACTATTCCAAGAAGTTGCAGAAGAAGGAACACTTCCAAACTCATTCTATGAGGCTACCATCACCCTGATACCAAAAGCAGACAAGGATATCACACAAAAAAAGAAAATTACAAGCCAAAATCACTGATGAAACTAGACATAAAAATCCTCAAGAAAACACTAGCAATCCGAATCCAACAATACATTAAAAGGATGATACACCATGATCAAGTGGGATTTATCCCAGGGGTGCAAGGATTCTTCAATATCCACAAATCAATCAATGTGATACACCATAGTGACAAACTGAAGAAAAAAAGCCATATGATCATCTAAACAGATACAGAAAAAGCTTTTGAAAAAATTCAACACCCATTTATGATAAAAGCTGTCCAGACAGGAATAGAGGGAATTTACCTCAATATAATAAAGGTCATATATAACAAACCCACAGCTAACAGCATTCTCAACAGTGAAAAGCTGAAAGCATTCCCTCTAAGATCAAGAACTAGGCAAGGATGTCCAATTTTGCCACTATCATTCAACAGAGTTTTAGAAGTCCTAGCCACAGCAATCAGAGAAGAAGAAGAAATAAAAGTAATCCAAATTGGAAAAGAAGAAGTAAAACCATCACTGTTTGCAGATGACACATTATACATAGAAAATTCTAAAGATACTGCCAGAAAACTACTAGAGCTCAACAATAAATTTGGTAAAGTTGCAGAATACAAAATTAATACACAGAAATCTCTTGCATTCCTATATACTAACAACAAAAGATTAGAAAGAGAAATTAAGGAAATGATCCCTTTTACAATCACATCAAGAAGAATAAAATACCCAGGAATAAACTTACCTAATGAGACATAAGATCTCTACTCTGAAAACTATAAGACACTAATGAAAGAAATTGGAGATGACATAAACAGATGGAAGATATACCATGTTCGTAGATTGGAAGAACCAATATTGTGAAAGTGACTGTACTACCCAAGGCAATCTACAGATTCAGTGCAACCCCTATCAAATTACCAATCGCATTTTTCACAGAACTAGAACAAAAAAATCTTAGTATTTGTATGGAGACACAAAAGACCTCAAATAGCCAAAGCAATCTTGAGAAGGAAAAATGGAGCCAGAGGAATCAAGCTCACTGACTTCAGACCGTACTACAGAGCTACAGTCATCAAAACAGTATAGTACTAGCAGAAAAACAGAAATATAGATCAATGGAACAGGATAGAAATCCCAGAAATAAACTCACGCACCTATGGTCAATTAATGTATGACAAAGGAGGCAAGAATGTACAATGGAGAAAAGACAGTCTCTTCAATAAGTGGCACTGGGAAAACTGGACAGCTACATGTAAAACAATGAAATTACAACACTCTCTAACATCATACACAAAAATAAACTTGAAATGGGTCAAAGACCTAAATTTAAGATGGAACACTATAAAACTCCTAGAGCAAAACATAGGTAGAACACTCTTTGACATAAATCACAGCAATATCTTTTTTGATCCACCTCCTAAAGTAATGAAAATAAAAATAAAAAATGGGACCTAATTAAACTTAAAAGCTTCTGCACAGCAAAGGAAACCATAAACAAAATGAAAAGACAACCCACAGAATGGGAGAAAAAATTTGCAAACGAAGCAATCAACAAGGGATTAATCTTCAAAATATACAAACAATGCATGCAGCTCAATATAAACAAACAACCCAATCAAAATCAAAACCCCAATGAGGTATCACCTCACACTGCTCAGAATGGACTTCATCAAAAAGTCTGCAAACTGTAAATGCTGGAGAGGGTGTGGAGAAAAGGGAACCCTCCTATACTGTTGGTAGGAATGTAAATGGTATAGGTACTATGGAGAACAGTATGGAGGTTCCTTCAAAAACTAAAAATATGATCCAGCAATCCCACTCCTGGGCATATATCTGCAGAAAAACCATAGTTTGGAAGCATACATGCACCCCAATGTTCATCGCAGCACTATTTACAATAGCCAAGACATGGAAGCAACCTAAATGTGCTTTGATAGAGGAATGGATAAAGAAGATGTGGTACATATATACAATAGAACATTACTCAGCCATAAAAAAGAATGAAATGCCATTTGCAGCAACATGGGTGGACCTAGAGATTATCATACTAAGTGAAGTAAGTCCAACAAAGACAAATATCATATGGTATCACTCATATGTGGAATCAATTTTTTTTAAAAGAAAAGAAACAAATGAACTTATTTCTGAGACAGATATTAAAAACTAATTTATGATTACCAAACAGGAAACATGGGTGGAGAGGGATTAATCAGAAGCCTGGGATGAACACAAACACACTATGTAAGATAAACAACCACCAAGGACCTACTGTATAGCACTGGGAATATAATCAGTATTCTGTGATAACCTATATGAGAAAAGAATCTAGAAAAGAATGAATATATGTACATGTATAACTGAATCACTTTCCTGTACACCTGAAACTAACGCAACATTGTAAATCCACTATATTCCAATAAATTAAAAAAAATTCAAACCATGGCATAATCTCTTAACTCCAGACAATTGTGTAATCTACCTGTATAGGGAATATTAACTAGGACTCCCCCATGGCCCTCCTTTGCCTTTAACTATGTGGAGGTTATGCGGTGTCTGTTTGGTATAGGGTAGTAGGAAAACAACTCTTGGTTTCAATAAACTCATCAAGCAGCACCAAAAATGAAACACTGTCCTTCCCATGCTCAGTGTCTACTTGACTCAAGATTTCCTCTGTGGAGATATCAAGCTTTGTTGACACTGTTGATGGGATGAAAAAGTGATGAAACATTCTTAAGTGGTGGCATAAATACACATGAAGAGGTGAGTAATAATCACTTATTGTTTACTCTTTTTTTTTTTTTTTTTTTTTTTTTTTTTTTAGCCATGCCATGCAGCTTGCGGGATCTTGGTTCCCTGACCAGGGACCAGTGGAAGTGCAGAGTCCTAACCACTGGACGGCCAGGGAATTTCCACTTATTGTCTACTCTTTAACTTACTTTCTTTTCCTTCTGTTTGGAGACCCCACGACTTGCCATACCCTGGAATAATGACATCCTTCACTTCATCTTTGAATTTTTGTCACCTCAATTTTATTATTTCTGGTCACTCCCGTGGAAAATCATCAAAAATGGATATGTATATTTTCTATTATTTTTGAACCGAGTGAGAGATACACTGTACACACGGTGATAGAATATGCAAAATCTGTGACTAGGACCCACCTTCTTTTTAAGTGAAAGAGTTATCCTCATGTTCAAAAGCAATGACCTCTGTGAACATAATCACACTAGCCTGCATCTGGGCTTAGTCTTATTTCCACCTTCCTACAAACATTATGGTGCTGAGTTTTCATGAAATTAAATTTTCAGGCAATAAACAACTTCATATGGAAACAGTAATTAAAAGAGATAGCCTTACAAATGAATTCCTAAATCTAATTAAACCTATTATCAACCTAGTTGGTGCCTGCAGTCCACATTCAACGTGGTAAAATTGCTAATTGGTCTAACCTTTTATAATCATAACCACTAATTTCAAATTGGCCTTCAACTCTGCCCAGAAATCCCCTAGTGCTCACTCTTTGAAATCGTTATTTCACATCTTTTCTCTTCGAACTCCTAAAGCCTCCTTAGCTTGCTTCTTAAATCATTAGGAAAAAAAGAAATAGAGGCAATTGAATGACCATTGGGTCTATTAACTTACTTGTATGGATAACCATTCTCTCTAACTTCCTTCCAATTAGAAGGGTTTTCTTATCTTTCATTAAACTCCTTTACATTTGTCTTGGATTCCACCCCTTTCTGCCTTCACAAGAACTCTTTTACTCAATTATCACCCTCAGTTTGGTCATTTCTATTCTATATGTTTAGGTATGGGGAAGCATTTTTAAAGACCTAGAAGTGGAATGAATATGAGCAAATTTTCATTTAAGTCTTATCTAGATCTAATTATTTTATTCATATTTCATAACAGATTTTATCACACAGTACTCCATTCATTATTCTAAGATACTTATGCAGCATGAAATATACATGTTTGCATAGGGTAATTATAAGATAATGCAAGAAGTTTCAAAGACTTAGATCAATCTACAGGTACTAGGAATATACATGTAAGCAGAAGCAGATAAATAAACATCGGTAAGATAAAAGACAAATTCCTGTCCTTTGAGAATCATGGGATGGGTTCCTCCATATTGGATGTGGAATATATATCTTGACATAGCAACAATATATTAGCATTATTTAATGAACAAGGGGAAAATCTTTAACATGAAAAACTGACAAAGTATTGATTGATTAAAATATACACCCTGAATATTCTTTTCGCTCACTTCTGATTTCAAGCATAAAACACTAAATTTCTACTAACCACTGAGGGTTTTTACTTTTTCTTCTATTTGATATTTAGATCCGTTTTGTTGTAAGAAAAGTATGTGTGTGTGCACGTGTGTTTAGGTGCATGTGTGTGACAGAGAGACAGAGACTTGACCTCATTGCCAATTAAAGAACATGGACATTGATTATTGAAACTGAGAAACACTTTCTCTTGCTTTTTTTCCTTTCTCCCTGGTGCCCGCAAAGCTCTTCTTGACTCTGATCCTCTGGCCTTTGTCAGCTTGCCTCCCCAGTGCAGGCAAAAGAGTTCACTGCACCCCACCTCCACCCCAGAGTTCACTACACTCCACCTCCACCCCTCTCCTGCGCGCGCACGTGCATGCACACACACACATACACACACACTGCTACTTAGGGCTGAGTAATAAGAACCACGTGGAAGAGCTGGCAAGAGAGGAATAATAAAAGGCCACCAAGTGAAGCAGTCAGTGCCCATTTTGGACCACAGAGCCGTTCTCACTGAGCAAGGATCAGAAAAACTCTAGAGATTCCCTGAATAACATCTTTCTTACCCAGAAGAACAATAAGAGTTCTTCATTTTGGGGTGCCTCAGGCAACACATCTGCTCTCTTTTTCTTTCTAGGCTTTCTAAAATTTCTGCAGCCATAAACACTCATGTTCAGTTTCCCATTTTCTACTTTGTCCAGCTAATAAAACACACCTTTGCTGGTTTGGCTTTAATGCTTCATATTTCTTCTTTGGCTCATTAGAACAAAAGACTTTTACAGTCAAGTGTAATATTTCAGAGCTCTGGCTTTGTTAAGCATCTTCTTCATAAACACTTTGGTTTGATTGGAAGCTACACATCAACTTTATTTGTTATTCCAAGAGGCCAAAATTGGCATTAATAAAGTAAAATGGATATAAGGCCTAGGAGTGCTCTAAAATATCTATTTAGAACAAGAGTCCTGGGACCTGTGGCTCTGTACATGTTCAGCAAGTTCTGAAAACTAGAGCAGAGACCATCCCACACTCGGATTTCCACAGGAGTACTGGCAGGGGCCAAAATGATAGGTGGATATGCATATGTGTTATGAGTATTGATGAACTGGGCATGCTGGAGGGCACAGGCCCAGCTCAAGGGGGCAGAGCTACTCAGCCCCAATCAATTGTTGTCATTTGGGAAACAGGCCCTGGTTGTCTTCTGTCTTAAGAGAAAGAAGAAATATGAGTTTTCTGTAAAAGTTCCTGATAAAAGAATGCCTTTTGCATTCAAATTGCTATAAGTCAGTTGAGTAGAAAGATTATCCTACTTCTTATTAACTTGATGAATACTTTCTCAATGATTAAGTAAAAATAAGTCAGAAGCACAATTGTAATGATCAAGATGGCAGAGTAGCAGGATGTGAAGCTCACTCTCTCCCACAAATACAACAAAAATACATCTACGTGTGGAATGATTCTCACAGGATATCTAACAAACGGTGGCAGAAGACCTCAGACTGCTGAAAGGGCAAGAAAATCACGTAACTGGGTAGGAAAAAAGCAAAAAGGAAAAGAAAAAAAGGGAGAAAGGATTCAGGTCAGGACTTGCACCCCTCGGAGGGAGCTGTGAAACAGGAAAAGTTCATGCACCCTGGGAAGCTCCCTCACCAGCAGGGAGATCAGCCGGGACAGAGGGGAGTTTCAGAGCCTTAGAGGAGAAGGCACCATTCAGGTTGCAGCAGCCAGAGCAGAGGGAGAACTGCACAGTCAGTCAGTGCCCTGGCCTGCACTCAGCCTGACACCTGCGTCCACTGGTGCTGGTGGGGGCTGGGGGCTGGAACTCGGGCTTCAGAGATCAACTGGGGAGAGGACTGGGGTTGGCTGTGTGGAGACAGAGACTGAGCGGGGGTGGGGGGTCGGGGCTGGAATCCAGTGTGACCATGGCTCAGGGTGTATGTGGAGGAAGCCTGGGCCTCCTTAGAGGCCAGTAGCTGTTGTTTGGGGGTATGCACACGGGTAGGGTCAGGACCCAGACTGTAACCTTTTCCCCTGTGTGTGTGCTCACAGAGGGCAGGTCACTGCCTACACAGGCCTCAACCGCCACCAGCCTCAACTGGAAGCAGCCCAGACCCCAGGAGTGGTCACAGGCCCCTGCCGCCTCCCACTCAAACTCCAGGAGTGGTTGACATCCACCTCCACTCCCATATGTGTCATGGGGCACATCTGAGCCACAAAGGACCCAAGACCAGGCACCAGCCACCACATCTGCACACCCCCAATCTATCAAAGGGATAACAACCAGCACACACTGAAGAAAGAGGTGACAGGCATCCATACTAAAAACGGACTTCACACCAAATATATTAAACCTACACAGGGATGACACCACAGATAAATAATCCTCCAAGACCACAGTAGATAACTGTTTCTCCTAAACTCACAGAGTAAGAGAATATAAGTAAAATGGAGAATCAGAGGAACCACTGCAAGTTAAAAGACAAAGAGCATTCCCCTGAAAGAGCAAGCAATAAAGCACATCTCTTACGTCTAATAGACACTGATTTCAAAAAGGAGATAATGAAAATACTGAAGGAATTAAGAAAGGCTATCAACAGAAATGCAGAGTACTGTAAAAAGGAGCTAGAAACTATAAAGAGGAACCAAGAAAAATTAGAAAACTCATTTACAGAAATGAAAGCTGAGCTAAAGGCAATGAATAATGAAGAATGAATAAGTAACCTGGAAGACAGAATAATGGAAATCACTCAATCAGGACAGCAGACAGAAAGCCAAAAAAAAAAAAAAAAAAAAAAAAGCAATATATAAGAGACCTATTGGATAATATAAAGCGTGCCAACCTACATATAATAGATTCCAGAAGGGGAAGAAAGAAAAAAGGAGATCAAGAGATGCATTTGAAGAAATTATGGCTGAAAACTTCCCAAACCTAAAGAAGGAAACAGATATCTAGGTACAGGAAGCACAGAGGGTTCCAAACAGACCTACACCAAGATATAATAAAAATGGCAAAAGTTAAAGAGAGGATTCTAAAGGCAGCAAGAGAAAAACAAAGGGTTAATTACAAGGGAACCCCCATAAGGCTATCAGCTGATTTCTCTAAAGAAATGTTGCAGGCCAGAAGGGAGTGGCAAGATATATTCAAAGTCCTGAAAGGGAAAAATCTGCAAACTAGGATACTCTACCCAGCAAGATCATCATTTAAAAAAGAAGAAGAGATAAAGAATTTCTCAGAACAGCAAAAACTAAAAGTATACAGCAATACTAAACCTATCCTAAAGGAAAGATTGAAAGGTCTTCTCTAAATAGTAAAGAAGTAAGAATCTATAGGAAGGACAAAATCACAATTGGAAAATAAGTCACTTAAATAAGCCAGTACACAGATTTTTTTAAAAAATCAAAAAAATTTTGGAGAAGGTGATAACCACAATGAACAGAAAAAGGATGAACATGAAGATGTAAAAGAGGACATCAAAATCATAAAATGAGGGGGAGGAGAGTAAGAAAATGTAGATTTTTTTTTCCTAGAATGTGTTTGAGCCTATATGACTAAAAGTCTAAGGCAAGTACTTATAGGAAGGGGTTAACATACTTGAAAAACAGAGTAACCACAAATCAAAAACATACAATAGATTCACAAAAACCAGAAAGAAAATAAGTATAATATTGATAGAAAAGAAAATAGCCAAGCCACTAAAGGAAAAACAAAAAGTAAAAGGAACAAAGAAGAAATATAAAATCAATGGGAAGACAAGGTTTAACATGGCAACAAATATATATCTATCAATAATTACCTTAAATGTAAATGGACTAAATGCTCTAATTAAAAGACAGAGTGGCAGATTGGATTAAAAAAATAAGAGCCTATGATATGCTGCCTAAAACAGACCCACTTTAGGGCAAAGGATACACATAGACTGAAAGTGAGGGGATGGAAAAAGATATTTCATGCAAACAGAAATGACAAGAAAGCAGGTGTCTCAATACTCACATCAGACAAAATAAACTTTAAAACAAAGGGCATACAGAAAGCTATAGAAGGACAAAATTAATGATAAAAGGATCAATATAAGAAGAGGATTTTACATTCATAAACATATATGCACCTAATAGAGGAGCACCCAAATACATAAAAGAAATACTAATGAACATAAAGGGAGAAACTGACAGGCATACAATAATAGGAGGAGACATTAACACCCCACTCACATCAGTAGATCTTCCAGACAGAGAAGCAATAAGGCAACAGAGATACTAAATGATACAATAGAACAGTTAGACTTAATTGATATTTTGAGGACACTATATCCAAAAAAAACAGAATACACATTCTTTTCAAGTGCACATGGAACATTCTCTAGGATTGCCCATATACAAGGGCACAAGACAAAGCTCAGGGATTTCAAGAGTACAGATATTATCTCAAGCATCTTTTCTGACCACAACAGCATGAAACTAGAAATTAACCACAGAAAAAGAAATGATTAAAAAAAAAAAACATTACATGGAGACTAAACAACATGCTACTGAAAAACCAATGGGTCAATGATGAAATCAAAGAGGAAATTTAAAAATACCTCAAGATAAATGACAATGAAAACACAACCATACAAAATCTATGGGATGCAAAAGCAGTTATTAGAGGGAAGTTCATAGCAATACACGCTTTACTCAAAAAATAAGAAAAATCTCAAATAAACAACCTAACCTACCACTTAAAAGAATTAGAAAAAGAAGAACTAAACAAAACCTAAAGTTAGAAGAAGGAAGGAAATAAAGAGAGGAAATAAATAAAATAGAGGAAAAAAATAATAGAAAAAGTCAATAAAAGCAAGAGCTGGATCTTTGAAAGGATAAACAAGACTGACAGACCTCTGGCCAGGCTCACCAAGAAGAAAAGAGAAAGAACACACACACACACACACACAAGAAAACAACAAGAAATGAAAAAGAGGCATAACAACTGATACGGCACAAATACAAAAAAACGTAAGGGAATACTATGAATAATTATATGCCAACAAATTTGACAACCTAGAAGAAATGGACAAGTTTCTAAAAACATAACAGCCCACCAAAACTGAATCCAGAAGAAATAGATCATTTGAAAAGACTGATCGCAAGAACTGAAGAACTGAAATAGAATCTGTGATTTCAATTCTCCCTACAAACAAACGTCCAACACCAGATGGCTTCACAGCCGAATTCTACCAAACATACAAAGAAGAACATATACCAATCCTTCTCAAATTCTTCCAAAAAGTTGAAGAGGAGGGAACACTCCCAAAGACATTCTATGAAGCCACCAACACCCTGATACCAAAACCAGACAAAGAAACCACCAAAAAAAATTACAGGCCAATATCTTTAATGAATATAGATGCCAAAATTATCAACAAAACATTAGCAAACTGAATCCAACAATACATAAAAAGCATACACCATGAGTTTAGGAGGAGGAACCAAGATGGCGGAGTAGAAGGACGTGCTCTCACTCCCTCTTGCGAGAACACCAGAATCACAACTAGCTGCTGGACAATCATTGACAGGAAGACACTGGAACTCACCAAAAAAGATACCCCACATCCAAAGACAAAGGAGAAGCCACAATGAGATGGTAGGAGGGGCACAATCACAGTAAACTCAAATCCCATAACTGGTGGGTGGGTGACTCACAGACTGGAGAACACTTATACCACAGAAGTCCACCAACTGAAGTGAAGGTTCTGAGCCCCACGTCAGGCTTTCCAACCTGGGGGTGCGGCAATGGGAGGAGGAATTCCGACAGAATCAGACTTTGAAGCCTAGTGGGAATTGGCTGCAGGATTTCGATAGGACTGGGGGAAACAGAGACACCACTACTGGAGGGCACACACAAAGCAGTGTGCACATCAGGACCCAGAGGAAGGAGCAGTGACCCCAGGGGAGACGGAACCAGACCTACCTGCTAGTGTTGGAGGGTCTCCTGCAGAGGCAGGGGGTGGCTGTGGCTCACCTTGGGGACAAGGACACTGGTAGCAGAAGTTCTGGGAAGTACTCCTTGGTGTGAGCCCTCCCAGAGTCTGTCATGAACCCCACCAAAGACCTGAGGGAGGCTCCAGTGTTGGGTTGCCTCAGGCCAAACAAGCAACAGGAAGGGAAGTCAGCCCCACCCATCAACAGTCAAGTGGATTAAAGTTTTACTGAGCTCTGCCCACCAGAGCAAGTCAGCTCTACCCACCACCAGTCCCTCCCATCAAGCATATTAGATAGCCTCAAACATCAGAGGGCAGAGAGCAGAAGCAAGAAGAACTACAATCCTGCAGCCTGTGGAACAAAAACCACATTCACAGAAAGACGGACAAGATAAAAAGGCAGAGGGCTATATACCAGATGAAGGAACAAGATAAAACCCCAGAAAAACAACTAAATGAAGTGGAGATAGGCAACCTTCAAGAAAAAGAATTCAGAATAATGATAGGGAAGATGACCCAGGACCTCGATAAAGAATGGAGGCAAAGAGCTAGAAGATGCAAGAAATGTTTAACAAAGACCTACAAGGATTAAAGAACAAACAAACAGAGATGAACAATACAATAACTGAAACGAAAACTACACTAGAAGGAATCAACAGCAGAATAACTGCGGCAGAACGGATAAGTGACCAGGAAGACAGAATGGTGGAATTCACTGCTGCTGAACAGACTAAAGAAAAAAGAATGAAAAGAAATGAAGACAGCCTAAGAGGCCTCTGGGAAAACATTAAACACACCAACATTTGCATTACAGGGGTCCCAGAAGGAGAAGAGAGAGAGAAAGGACCCGGGAAAATATTTGAAGAGATTATAGTAGAAAACTTCCCTAACATGGGAAAGGAAATACCCACCCAAGTCCAGGAAGCACATCGAGTCCCATACAGGATAAACCCAAGGAGAAACACGCATAGACACACAGTAATCAAACTGGCAAAAATTAAAGACAAAGAAAAATTATTGAAAGCAGCAAGGGAAAAACGACAAATAGCATACAAGGGAACTCCCATAAGGTTAACAGCTGATTTCTCAGCAGAAATCCTATAAGCCAGAAGGGAGTGGCATGATATACTTAAAGTGATGAAAGGGAAGAACCTACAACCAAGATTACTCTACCCGGAAAGGATCTCATTCAGATTCGATGGAGAAATCAAAAGCTTTACAGACAAGCAAAAGCTAAGAGAATTTAGCACCACCAAACTAGCTCTACAACAAATGCTAAAGGAACTTCTCTAAGTGGGAAACACAAGAGAAGAAAAGGACCTACAAAAACAAACCCAAAACAATTAAGAAAATGGTCATAGGAAAATACATGTTGATAATCACCTTAAACGTGAATGGATTAAATGCTCTAACCAAAAGACACAGGCTTCCTGGATGGATACAAAAACAAGACCCATATATATGCTGTCTACAAGAGACCCACTTCAGACCTAGGGACACATACAGACTGAAAGTGAGGGGATGGAAAAAGATATTCCATGCAAAAGGAAATCAAAAGAAAGCTGTAGTAGCTATACTCATATCAGATAAAATAGACTTTAAAATAAAGACTGTTACAAGAGACAAGGAAGGACACTACATAATGGTCAACAGATCAAGAAGAAGGTATAACAATTATAAATATATATGCACGCAACATAGGAGCACCTCAATACATAAGGCAACTGCTAACAGCTATAATCGAGGATACTGACAGTAACACAATAACAGTGGGGGACTTTAACACCTCACTTACACCAATGGACAGATCATCCAACATGAAAATAAATAAGGAAACAGAAGCTTTAAATGACACAATAGACCAGATAGATTTAACTGATATTTAGAGGACATTCCTTCCAAAAACAGCAGATTACACTTTCTTCTCAAGTGTGCATTGAACATTCTCCAGGAGAGATCACATGTTGGGTCACAAATCAAGCCTCAGTAAATTTAAGAAAACTGAAATCATATCAAGCATCTTTTCTGACCACAATGCTATGAGATTAGGAATCAATTGTAGGAAAAAAAACGTAAACAACACAAAAACATAAAGGCTAAACAATACATTACTAAATAACCAAGAGATCACTGAAGAAATCAAAGAGGAAACAAAAAAATACCTAGAGACAAATGACAATGAAAACATGACGATCCAAAACTTATAGGATGCAGCAAAAGCAGTTCTAAGAGGGAAGTTTATAGCTATACAAGCCTACCTCAAATAACAAGAAAAATCTCAAATAAAAATGTAACCTTACACCTAAAGGAACTAGAGAAAGAAGAACAAAAGAAATCCACAGTTAGGGCCTCCCTGGTGGCGCAGTGGTTGAGAGTCCGCCTGCTGGTGCAGGGGATGCGGGTTCGTGCCCCGGTCCGGGAAGATCCCACATGCCGCAGAGCAGCTGGGCCTGTGAGCCATGGCCGCTGAGCCTGCTCATCCGGAGTCTGTGCTCTGCAATGGGAAAGGCCACAACAGTGACAGGCCCGCGTACCGCAAAAAAAAAAACAAAACAAACAAACAAAATAAACACACAGTTAGCAGAAAGAAAGAAATCATAAAGTTCAGAGCAGAAATATATGAAATAGAAACAATAGCAAAGTTCAATAAAACTAAAAGCTGGTTCTTTGAGAAGATAAACAAAATTGATAAACCATTAGACAGACTCATCAAGAAAAAGAGGGAGAGGACTCAAATCAATAAAATTAGAAACGAAAAAGGAGAAGCTACAACAGACACCGTAGAAATTCAAAGCATCCTAAGAGACTACTACAAGCAACTCTAGGCCAATAAAATGGACAACCTGGTAGAAATGGACAAATTCTTAGGTATAACCTTCCAAGACTGAACCAGGAAGAAACAGAAAATATGAACAGACCAATCACAAGTAATGAAATTGAAACTGTGATTAAAAATATTCCAACAAACAGAAGTCCAGGATCAGAAGGCTTCACAGGTGAATTCTATCAAACATTTAGAGAAGAGCTAACACCCATCCTTCTCAAACTCTTCCAAAAATCTGCAGAGGGAGGAACACTCCCAAACTCATTCTATGAGGCCACCATCACCCTGATACCAAAAACAGACAGAAATACTATAAAAAAAGAAAATTACAGACCAGTATCACTGATGAATACAGATGCAAAAATCCTCCACAGAATACTAGCAAACAGAATCCAACAACACATTAAAGGGATCATACACCATGATCAAGTGGGATTTACCCCAGGGATGCAAGGATTCTTCAATATATGCAAATCAATCAATGTGATTATAGCATATTAACAAACTGAAGAAGAAAAACCATATGATCATCTCAATAGATGCAGAGAAAGCTTTTGACAAAATTCAACACCCATTTATGAGAAAAACTCTCCAGAAAGTGGGTATAGAGGGAACCTACCTCAACATAATAAAGGCCATATGCAACAAACCCACAGCCAACATTGTTCTCAATGGTGAGTAACTGAAAGCATTTCCTATAAGATCAGGAACGAAACAAGGATACCAACTGTCACCACTATTATTCACCATAGTTTGGGAAGTCCTAGCCACGGCAATCAGAGAAGAAAAAGAAACAAAAGGAATACAAATTGAAAAAGAAGAAGTAAAACTGTCACTGTTTGCAGATGACATGATACTATACATAGAGAATCCTAAACACGCCACCAGAAGACTACTAGAGCTAATCAATGAATTTGGAAAAGTTGCAGGATACAAAATTAATGCACAGAATTCTCTTGCATTCCTATACACTAATGATGAAAAATCTGAAAGAGAAATTAAGGAAACACTCATATTTACCACTGCAACAAAAAGAATAAAATACCTAGGAATAAAAGTACCTAGGGAGACAAAAGACCTGTATGCAGAAAACTATAAGACACTGATGAAAGAAATTGAAGATGATACCAACAGATCCAGAGATATGCCATGTTCCTGGATTGGAAGAATCAATATTGTGAAAATGACTATACCACCCAAAACAATCTGCAGATTCAATGCAATCCGTATCAAATTACCAATGGCATTTTTTACGGAACTAGAACAACCCATCTTAAAATTTGTATGGAGATACAAAAGACCCCAAGTAGCCAAATCAGTCTTGAGGGGAAAAAAACGCAGCTGGAGGAATTAGGCTTCCTGACTTCAGACTATACTACAAAGCTACAGTAATCAAGACAGTATGGTACTGGCACAAAAACAGAAACATAGCTCAATGGAACAAGACAGAAAGCACAGAGATAAAGCCACGCACCTATGGTCAGCTAATCTATGACAAAGGAGACAAAGATGTACAATGAAGAAAAGACAGTCTCTTCAATAAGTGGTGCTGGGAAAACTGGACAGCTCCATGTAAAGGAATGAAATTAGAACACTCCCTAACACCATACACAAAAATAAACTCAAAATGGATTAGAGACCTAAATGTAAGACCAGACAGTATAAAACTCTTAGAGTAAAGCATAGGAAGAACACTCTTTGACATAAATCACAGCAAGATCTTTTTTGATCCACCTCCTAGAGTAATGGAAATAAAAACAAAAATAAACAAATGGGACCTAATGAAACTTAAAAACTTTTGCACAGCAAATGAAACCATAAACAAGACAAAAAGACAACCCTCAGAATGTGAGAACATATTTGCAAATGGACAAAGGATTAATCTCCAAAATATATAAACAGCTCATGCAGCTCAATACTAAAGAAAAACAAACAACCCAATCCAAAAATGGGCAGAAGACCTAAATAGACATTTCTCCAAAGAACACATATAGATGGCCAAGAAGCACATGAAAAGCTGCTCAACATCACTAATTATTAGAGAAATGCAAATCAAAACTACAATGAGGTATCACCTCACACCAGTTAGAATGGGCATCATCAGAAAGTCTACAAACAACAAATGCTGGAGAGGGTGTGGAGAAATGGGAACCCTCTTGCACTGTTGGTGGGAATGTAAATTGATACAGTCACTATGGAGAACAGTATGGAGGTTCCTTAAAAAACTAAAAATAGAATTATACCATATGATCCAGCAATCCCATTACTCGGCATATACCCAGAGAAAACCATAATTCAAAGACACATGCACCCCAATGTTCATTGCAGCACTATTTACAATAACCAGGTCATGGAAGCAACCTAAATGCCCATCGACAGACTAATGGATAAAGAAGAAAGGGTACATATATACAATGGAATATTACTCAGCCATAAAAATGAACGAAATTGAGTCATTTGTAGAGACGTGGATGCATCTAGAGACTGTCATACAGAGTGAAGCAAGTCAGAAGGAGAAAAACAAATATCGTATATTAATGCATGTATGTGGAACCTAGAAAAATGGTACCGACGAACCGGTTTGCAGGGCAGAAGTTAAGCCACATATGTAGAGAACAAACGTATGGACACCAAGGGGTGAAAAGCGCGGTGGAGTGGGGATGGTGGTGTGCTGAATTGGGCGATTGGGATTGACATGTATACACTGATGTGTATAAAACTGATGACTAATTAGAACCTGCAGTATAATAAAACAAACAAATAAACCAAAAAACCAACGAATACTAAACTTTCTTTGGGTTATTTGTATGGAAACATGTTAATATAAATGTTTTAGACATTACATGAAATTTCCAAAAATGTTATATGCTCTGGTATAATGTTATAAGTCATATTGCTAGTTATTACTTTATTTTTAATTTTTTTAACATCTTTTTTTTTTTTTTTTTTTTTTTTTTTGCGGTACGCGGGCCTCTCACTGTTGTGGCCTCTCCCGTTGCGGAGCAACAGGCTCCGGACGCGCAGGCTCAGTGGCCATGGCTCACGGGCCCAGCCGCTCCGCGGCATGTGGGATCCTCCCACACCGGGGCACGAACCCGTGTCCCCTGCATCGGCAGGCGGACTCTCAACCACTGCGCCACCAGGGAAGCCCTTTTTTAACATCTTTATTGGAGTATAATTGCTTTACAATGGTGTGTTAGTTTCTGCTTTACAACAAAATGAATCAGTTATATATATATATATAGATAGATAGATATATGTTCCCGTATCTCTTCCCTTTTGCGTCTCCCTCCCTCCCACCCTCCCTATCTCACCCCTCCAGGCAATCACAAAGCACCGAGCTGATCTCCCTGTGCTATGCGGCTGCTTCCCCCTAGCTATCTACCTTACGTTTGGTAGTGTATATATGTCCATGCCTCTCTCTCGCTTTGTCACAGCTTACCCTTCCCCCTCCCCATATCGTCAAGTCCATTTTCTAGTAGGTCTGTGTCTTTATTCCTGTCTTACCCCTAGGTTCTTTATGACATTTTTTTTCTTAAATTCCATATATATTTGTTAGCATACATTATTTGTCTCTCTCTTTCTGACTTACTTCACTCCGTATGACAGACTCTAGGTCTATCCACCTCATTACAAATAGCTCAATTTCGTTTCTTTTTAGGGCTAATATTCCATTGTATATATGTGCCACATCTTCTTTATCCATTCATCTGATGATGGACACTTAGGTTGTTTCCATCTCCAGGCTATTGTAAATAGAGCGGCAATGAACATTTTGATACATGACTCTTTTTGAATTATGGTTTTCTCAGGGTATATGCCCAGTAGTGGGATCGCTGGGTCATATGGTAGTTCTATTTGTAGTTTTTTAAGGAACCTCCATACTTTTCTCCACAGTGGCTGTATCAATTTACATTCCCACCAACAGTGCGACAGGGTTCCCTCTTCTTCACACCCTCTCCAGCATTTATTATTTCTAGATTTTTTGATGATGGCCATTCTGACTGGTGTGAGATGATATCTCATCGTAGTTTTGATTTGCATTTCTCTAATGATTAGTGATGTTGAGCATTCTTTCATGTCTTTGTTGGCAGTCTCTATATCTTCTTTGGAGAAATGTCTATTTAGGTCTTCTTCCCATTTTTGGATTGGGTTGTTTGGTTTTTTTTTATTGAGCTGCATGAGCTGCTTATAAATTTTGGAGGTTAATCCTATGTCAGTTGCTTCATTTGCAAATACTTTCTCCCATTCTGAGGGTTGTCTTTTGGTCTTGTTTATGGTTTCCTTTGCTGTGCAAAAGCTTTGAAGTTCATTAAGTCCCATTTGTTTATTTTTGTTTTTATTTCCATTTCTTTGGAGGTGGGTCAAAAAGGGTCTTGCTGTGATTTATGTCATAGAGTGTTCTGCCTATGTTTTCCTCTAAGAGTTTGATAGTTTCCGGCCCTACATTTAGGTCTTTAATCCATTTTGAGCTTATTTTTGTGTATGGTGTTAGGGAATGATCTAATCTCATACTTTTAAATGTACCTGTCCAGTTTTCCCAGCACCACTTATTGAAGAGGCTGTCCTTTCTGCACTGTACATTCCTGCCTCCTTTATCAAAGATAAGGTGACCATATGTGCGTGGGTTTATCTCTGGGCTTTCTATCCTGTTTCATTGATCTATGTTTCTGTTTTTGTGCCAGTACCATACTGTCTTGATTACTGTAGCTTTGTAGTATAGTCTGAAGTCATTACTTTAAAATGTATATCTCAGAAATAACTAAATTTCCTTGTCAATTGCATTATTATGAACTTTCATGAAATCTCTAACCGTGGTCATTTTTAAGTCTTTTGTCATTTACAGACAGTTCTGAGTGTAGTCTGATGCTTTTGCAAAAATGTTCCTATAAAAGAGTTTCATCTTCAAGGAATTCAAGGAAAAGACTCTGACAAGTACAGGTTTCTGGTAACTGACTATACTGCTGAACTGAGTGAATAATCATTTTCAGAACTCTAATGGAAAACTGATGAATTCATAAAAGTGCTAACAAAAGATCAAGATGAAAAAAATATTAATTACATGGGACTGAGTGAACTGATGAGGATGATTATAATTTTTGTGACTTTCTGTTTGGAAAAAGAGAAATCCCACAAGGACTCAGAGGCAAAAAATATACAAACCAATTTTCACTGCAAAGTAAAGGAGCTGTTACAGTGGAGGATTACTGGAGTGAATGTCAATATTATGATATAGTATGAGTGTGTTTCATGTTTGTTAATTGCAATCATTGTTGCTTTTGTTGTGGTCATCCATTTACAATGCTTGGTGTCAGTTTATTTATCTCTTGTAAAAATAAAATACAGTGTGTGTGTGTGAAAAAAAAACCCAACAACTTAATTAGAAAAAAACAATAAAATCATACACCGTGACCAAGTGGGATTTATCCCAAGTTCACAAGGATGGTTCAACATATGCAGATCAATCAATATGATACACCACATAAACAAAAGAAAAGACCAAACCATATGATCATCTCAATAGATTTAGAAAAAGCATTTGACAAAATTCAATATCCATTCATGATAAAAACTCTTACCGAAGTTGGTATAGAGGGAACATATTTCAAAATAGTAAAAGCTATATATGACAAACCCACAGCTAATATAATACTAAATGGTGAAAAGGTGAAAACCTTCCCACTAAAATCTAGAACAAGACAAGGATGCCCACTTTTACCACTTCTCTTCAACATAGTATTGGAAGTTCTAGCCACAGCAGACAAGAAAAAGAAATACGAGGTATCCAAATTGTAAGGGAAGAGGTAAAACTGTCATCATATGCAGATGATACTATATATAGAAAACCCTACAGACTCCACACAGAAACTGCTAGAACTGATAAATGAATTCAGCAAGGTAGCAGGATACAAGGTTAACATACAGAAATCAGTTGCCTTTCTTTTCACCAATAATGAAATATCAGAAAGGGAATGTTAAAAAAAAATCTTTTAAAATTGCAATTCCAAAAGTAATATACTTAGGAATAAACCTAACGAAGGAGGTGAAAGACTTATATGCTGAGAACTACAAAACATTAATAAAGGAAACTGAAGATGTTTCAAAGAAATGGAAAGATATCCCATGCTCTTGGATTGGAAGACTTAACATTGTTAAAATGGCCACACAACCCAAAGCAATCTACAGATTTCATGTGATCCCTATCGAATTACCCATGACCTCTTTCACAGAAGTAGAACAAATAATCCTAAAATTCATAAGGAACCATAAGAGACCCAGAATTGCCAAAGCAATCCTGAAGAAAAAGCACAAAACAGGAGGCATAACCATCCCAGACTTCAGACAATACTACAAAGCTAAAGTAATCAAAATATTGTTGTATTGGTGCAAAAAAAAAAAAAAAAGACATATGAATCAATGGAACAGAATAGACAGCCCAGAAGTAAACCCACACACTACAATTAATCTTAGACAAAGGAGGCGAGTATATTGATACAATGGGAAAAAGACAGTCTCTTCAGCAAGTGGTGCTGGGAAAGTTGGACAGACACATGTAAATCAATGAAGTTAGAACACACCTTCTCACCATACACAAAAATAAACTCAAAGAGGCTTAAGGACTTAAACATAAGGCATGACACCATAAAACTCCTAGAAGAAAACATAGGCAAAACATTCTTTGACATAAATCATACAAATGTTTTCTTAGGTGGGTCTCCCAAGGCAATAGAAATTAAAACAAAAATAAACAAACGGGACCTAATCAAACTTATAAGCTTTTACACAGCAAAGGAAACAATAAACAAATGAAAAGACAACCTAGAGAATGGGAGAAAATATTTGCAAACGATGCGACTGATAAGGGCTTAATTTCCAAAATATACTAACAGGTCATACAACTCGACAACAAAAAACAAACAGCCCAATTGAAAAATGAGCAGAAGACCTAAAGAGACATCTCTCCAAAGAAGTAATACAGATGCCAATAGGCACAGGAAAAGATACTCAACATCGCTAATTATTAGAGAAATGAAAATCAAAACTATAATGACATACCACCTCACACTGGTCACAACGGCCATCATTAAAACGTCTACAAATAACAAATGCTGGAGAGGATGTGGAGAAAAGGGAGCTCTTCTACACTGTTGGTGGGAATGTAATTTGGTGCAGCCACTGTGGAAAACAGTATGGAGATTCCCCCAGAAAACTGAAAATAGAACTACCATATGATCCAGCAATCCCACTCCTGGGCATATATCCAGACAAAACTATAATTCAAAAAGAAACATGCCCCTATGTTCATAGCAGCACTATTCACGATAGCCAAGACATGGAAACAACCTAAATGTCCATCGACAGATGAGTACGTAAAGAAGATGTGGTACACATATACAATAGAATACTACCCAACCATAAAAACAATGAAATAATGCCATTTGCAGCAACATGGATACAACTAGAGATTATCATACTAAGTGAAGTAAGTCAGAAAGAGCAAGACAAATTACATATGATATCACTTATATGTGGAGTCTGAAATATAACACAAATGAACGTATCTGTGAAACAGAATCAGGGACAAGGAAAATAGACTGGCGTTTGCCAAGGGGGAGGGGGCTGGGAAAGGGTTGGATTAGGAGTTTGGGATTAGCAGATGCAAACTGGTATATATACAATGGATAAACAAGGTCCTACTGTAGAGCACAGGGAACTATATTCAGTATCCTGTGATAAACCATAATGGAAAAGAATATGAAAAAAGAAGGTATATATGGGGCTTCCCTGGTGGCGCAGTGGTTGAGAGTCCGCCTGCCGATGCAGGGGACACAGGTTCGTGCCCCGGTCCGGGAAGATCCCACATGCCGCAGAGCGGCTGGGCCCGCGAGCCATGGCTGCTGAGCCTGCGCGTCCGGAGCCTGTGCTCAGCAACGGGAGAGGCCACAGCAGTGAGAGGCCCGCGTACCACAAAAAAAAAAAAAAAAAAGAATGTATATATGTATACCTGAATCACTTTGCTGTACAGCAGTAATTACATAAACTTGTAATTCACCTATACTTCAGTAAAAATAAATTTTAAAAAGATCAAAACAAAACAGAACAAAGACTCAGGTCCTACTCCAGATCCTTCAGATCTTTTGGTGGGAGATGGGGCGGGGGTAGTGCGAGAGTGGGGCTTGGGGGTGGCGGTGGGGAGAGACCAGAAACAAGAGTTTCAAAAAGTACCCCAGGTGACCTAGGAACCACTGCCCTGGGGAATTCTTATACTTGATGCTAAAAATAATAACTAATATTTCTCTTGGAAAAAAAAGAAGCACAATATATGTAAGTACCAGACAAGGGGAATACAATTATGACCTAGAGAACTATATGCATTATCTAATAATTATTTTAAGAAAACTTAGAGTTCATTTCTGGCCTGGGAATGGCCTCCAATATACAAGAGGAAACATGACACAACTACCTGGACTGAGGGGGAAAAAATTCAGTCCTTTGCCTTCCTGTCCAAACTCTATAGAACGGGGGTTGGCACGCTTTTTTTGTAAAGAAGTTTTATGGACCGTTTGGTCTGTTGCCGCTACTCAGTTCTGCCATTATAGTATAATATTAGGCAGAGACAACATGTAAACGGCCGGGCATGGCTATGTTCCAATAAAATCTTTATTTACAGTAACAGGCTGTGGCCCACTTTTGGACCAAAGGCTATAGTTTGCCGACCCCTACATTAAAGGAAGGCTGGAATGTCTCAGTTGGAGTTCTAGCTAAGCAGTTTTAAAGAGGGGTTAGCTCTTGGGGCAGGAATGTTGAACTGCTTGAAGCAAAAGGCGAGTATAAAGTTCATTCAGCAGAGAATTCAAGTGTAAACCCAGGGACACCAAATCTGTCTTTGGGGCCAAGGAACAGGCACACCACAAAGGAAAAGAGCAAAGATACCAGACACTAAACAAGTGTAGGGAGGAAGTAATGAGTAATAAAGGAATGGAAGAGTCAGGAAGAAATACCTAAGCTGGTTTTGAATAGTAAAAGGAATGGCACACACAGTGTTTTTCACAAAAGCCCAAGGTAGAAGCAGATGCTATGTCTCCATTCCCTACAATTATTAAGTTACAGAAAGGAGTACTTTTCATCCTTCCTCCACCAAAAACAGAACAAAGAAAGGGTATTCTACTAAGTAATAAGCTTGCGGAAATTCAAAGCAATACACAAAGAAATTCACTAGGTGTCAACTTCTCCTCTGCATTAGTACCTCTTAGAGACGCCTGTGATGCAACTCATGACTATACAACACTTCGAGTGAAGGTCTGATCCAGCTGCCAGACCATGCAAGGTCATACCCACCTCTAAGCTCACACACCAGTTCTCTTTGTTGAATACACCACTTGTCAGATGAAGCATGATGGCTATACCTCTACGTACTACACTGAGTGTGCTCAACTGACCCAACGGATCAAACAGCTAGAGGAGAATTCATTTCACTGCTAGTTTTATATAACTAGTGTTTCTGAGAAGATTTGCATACTGATTTCACCCTAGATACTTTCAGGCATTTAAGCAAAATGCTTTTAGCTAAATGCAAATGATACATGAAATGGGTTTTTTTCTCACAAAACATTCAAAGGACTACATCTTCTGGTTTCAAGGAGCATTTATATCTATTTTACTTCTCTATCTTCAGGAGATATTCTATTTAAAAATGAAATCTTGATTCACAGCACTGAATATGGGCTTCGGTGGTTCAAATAAATTAAAATTTTAAGTTCAGGCAAGAGCTCTTAGAACAAAAAGTTGAAGGTCAGACAAGATTGGGTAGCCTGGACCCCAAAGTAAATAAGGAGGAGGAGAGGGACTTAAAAACAAGCTTTGACACATGACCACGTGGTATTGTTTGAATAGAGCAGTTGAAGAGGGTATGTGTGCTGTCTGTTAAAGGAGCAAATACACATGCTGCTCTCGTCATTTAATGACTAGATGGTCTGGCCCAGGTGAGTCATAATTGAATATGTATTATTAAAATGCATTAATGGACTTTTACTTCGTAGTTAATCCATCTGCACAAACGCTGTTTATCAACCTTTGCATTTCTCAGCGATCATCTCCTGTCATTTAAGCCACTTCTAAAGGCATTCTCTACTCTGATCACAGTTTAAAGTGGAAAAAAAAGATTGATAAGAGGAATAACTTGAAACAGAAATATAACAATATTTCAAAACCTTCAGGTCTCTGATTAGACTATTACTCTCTGCACATAATCTCTTACTAAATTGATTCTTTTTCAATAAAAAAGCAGTACAAAGCCTTTGAATTTTGTACGAGCGAAGTTTTGTGAGCTCTTTGAATGGCGAGGCAGAAAATAACAAATCTTATTTAATTAACAAAAGAATGAGACAGGGATGAAAAACATGATGTTAAGGCACAGTAAGACTGATTGGAGCTGCATTTTTAGCTGTAAATTTGGCAAGTAGACTTTGCTTGTGAGACAGGCAACATTAATTACTCTGTTCCCTTAGCAGATTCTGTGTTCAAAAAATTAAACTGCAAAAAAGTAGGGAAGCATCTGTGAGTGCATTCTTTTGCACCAATAAAATAATTTTATTGAACTCCATTCATGTGCATACTTAGAATTTAAATCCAGAAGATCTTATAGTCCTGTATTCATTAAATATTATGTACCATTTTATATGGGTATACTCATAAAAGGGGAATATGGAATACAATTAAAAGAAAGAAATTCAGCATGGCTTTGGCACTCTATCAAATCTCCTTGTCACTGTGTGTCTTTAACTGACTCAACACCAAGGCAGAACCAATATCCCAGTGATGGGAGAATTCAAAAGCAGTTTGTTTTCATGGTCAAAATTCACGATATTTTAAGTGATGTTAGTAATCTAGTTCCTATACAACCACAAGGGCACCAAAGTGGCAAGATAAGTAATTTATTGCCTGTCATTCTTTGTTCCCAGTTATATTAGAAAACATACATGAGTTCATACCTGTATTTTGTGTTCTACATAAAATTGGTCCAAACTCACCTTGCACCATTTTTAAGTAGCTCAGTTGGTGGCTAATTAGGGGTGCAAGAATTAGAGGTGTTAGGAAATTGTAACTTTTACACCAACTCCTCTTGCCAATAATGGGTTTTTAGCAGTTGCGTGACACAGGTGGAAACTAGAAGAGTTGAGGGAACTAAGCAGGTTAACATACGTAATTTGGGATCAAAATTCCTGGTAAAAGATCAGGATAGGAACGCTGGTATTCTAGAAGCAGGGGGTTTAGCCTGGCCTCTACAGATGGGCTCTGGGGTCACTAAGGACAAGCTAGATCTTGGAGGACTTGAGGACCTTTCCATTACACGGTTCTTTATAAGAGAGGAGTCCAAAAAGTACAATGTGCTCCTTTATTACATTACCTTACGTAAGACTCAGGGAGGGACTCCAAAAGGCAGCATACTTCCCCCTTGTTCTGTAATTAACTCAAGGCAAGAAGAAAAAACACTACGGCACAGCTCTTGTTCTAGTGATTGGGAGGGCAACGCTCTTCCTGGAAGGAAAAGAACTTTCACTAAACAACAAAGTCCAGAGAAACTGTTTAAGTTTCGTCAGTTTATCTTCTGGCCCCTTCATTAATACACTATGCACGGACACTAGTAATGGAACAACAGTGACACCTCAGGGAAAAATACCATAGATTGGCCACTCAGATCCAAAGAGTCCCTGGAAGGGGAGGATATGTTCAAGTTAGTGTTTTTTCTGGAAATGATTCTATCGGTGCTATTTTAAACTTTAAATAAACAGTACTGGCATTACCCAAAACCCCTTTTTATGTGGGTTGCAAGAACATTCTAGAAATGCTTATTCACTATCCATTAATGTATTAGCATGTTTAGTCCCCATGGGGGGGACCCTTACACCCTCATTTCTCTGAACTTCTGTGAAGTTTCCTGTCTGGGTTCCCATGAATCTACTCTCCCGAGATCATCAACAGGAGTTACCATCATTAATGAATGGTCTTCCTTATTTTCCTTGACCTCACTATGCTCATGAAAACCCTGTAAAAAGAATTTCAAAATGCAATTTCTAATTCTGGTTTTGATACTAACTATACACCTTCAAGCTGTAATGAGGATTAAATAATGAATTTCCAGAGGGGCCTCCGGTTTATGCAGCATGCCCCACGCACCGCCCCTCGCCCCACATAAAGTCATGTGATACGTGATTCTTAGCTGTCTTCTAAATCCCGTTCTAGGTTCTGGGAAATTTCTTTAGTGGAAAAAAAAAAGTCCTATTTCAGGATCCCAGGTGGCCAGTCTTAAGTCAAACTTGCTGATAGTCTTTTCCTCATTTTTCAGTTTTAAGAGCTGGAACTCAGCCTGTTCCTTTGACCAAGCCTCAATCTTGTTCACTAACATTGGTAACTGAATCTCTATCTACTCCCCCCAAGAAAGTGGCCGACCTTGATTACAGTCCCATTATCCTGTGTCCTCTCCGACTGAAGCCAAGCTCTTCCCTGTGCCACTCAGCATTATTCTCTACCTGAACCACAGTCCCTTCATCAGGCTACTTGCTCTCAGATATCCTTATCACCCACTGCCTGTTACCAACTCTTCTAGATTCTGTGTTTGATCAAGTCTGAACATTCTCACAAGATCTCTTTCTTTCCCTTCCTGATGCTCAATTTGTTCAAAAGCATTCTGAACATTTTCACAAAATAATATTATTTGTAGCCATGACTAAATATAACTAAATAGTATCCATTTATAGATACTATATTCTTCCTCAATGTGCATAGAAACACACTACACTGATTCTTCCCTTACATGATGGATCATTACTTCACTGTCGCCATTGCTGCCTCTTGTTCTTCCTTCCACACAATAAATAAAAGCCTCCCTTCAAGGCTCCCTCTTCAATCATCTGCTATTTTCTTTCTCCATACTCCCCCTCAGAGACCTCAGCCATTCCCATGGTTACAATCAGCATCACCAGGCAACTGACACCCAGGTAAACATCAGTCAGGAACCCTAGTCCTTAACTTCCAACATTCTGTCTACCAGATCCTTTGTTTAATAACTCCAAAACTAAACTAATCATCTTTACTCACAAACCAGTGCTTTCTTCAGATAATCCCATTTTTATTGATTGTACCGTCATTTTTCAAGGCATTAAGACTCAAGATTTGGCATTATTTTAACCCTTTAAACTTGCCAGCCACTTCAACTTACCAGTAAGACCTACTGATTCCCTATCACACCTCTTTTTATTCTCTCTGTATTAGAGTGAAAACTCTAATACAGGTCTTTGTTAACTCATAACTATATGTTTACCTTAATCTTCCATTTTCCCAACTCCAATCATTCTATATAACACCATAAGGTTAATCTTGCTAAAATTATCTGGCTAAAGCTTTAATAGCTACCCATTAATTATAACTGTATTTACCAAAGAATAAAACACATAACATTGGTTAAAAATGGAAAAATAATTTAAATAGTCATGTACCATTTATCATAATGGGAATAAAAATTTTACTTAAACAATGATTATGTGACTAATGTTGCTTAGGATGAACACAAAAATGTTTAAATGAGTCAATTTAAAGGAAAAATGAGTAAAAATATAGTATAGGTTGTAGGAAAGCATGACATAAAATTGGGGTAATCATGACCTATCGAATGAAATCCATATGATTTGGTCTCCTCTACTGTTTTCCCTTAATTTTTCAATCTTGTTTCCTCACTACACAACTTTTTCTCTTCTCAACAAAGTAATCAATTTAGCATTACTTAAATAAAATATACGCCATTCCAACATATTTATGAGTCTGACAAAAGGCAATAGGACCGTGAGAAGGAGAAGTAATTCAACGATAAGTATTATAAGGCGAAAAGTCATTAGAAACAGGATCCAGGGTCAAAGGAGGGGACTAAATAGGGCATCAAGCTGGTGCGGCAAGCCAAGGATGCACGCGAGAATCAGGAAGTGAGGCTGGTAATCGAGGTCAAAATTGAATTTTGGAGTGTGGCACCAGTTGTAGTTGAGGCCCAAAGAAATTAATTAAAATCTAAATCTGTGACTGCTTGGAATGCAGCACAGTAGGTCTAGCTCCTTCAAAACTCAAGGTTTAAAAAAAAAAAAAAAAAAAAAAAAAAACTCAAGGTTTGATCAGATTATTTCATATTTGTGAATTAGCCTTGAAATATTGGGAACCTGTAGTTCCCAATCTCCTAATATTTAACTTTCCTTCTTTGAAATGTTATAGCATTTATTATCCCTTCTAATCACATGAAGTGATATCAGCAGGTTCTGCTTTATATCACAGTGGTTTACATACATTCTTTCTCTCTGCTACTTTGGAAGCTCTTCGGAAAGAGCAACAGTGACTTGTATACATAAATCCAACAGCATCTCGTACAATTTTTTTTATATGGTAAATCTGTGGAATACAAGCTTCTTTTGTTCCAGGTTTGTAAGGGAATAGTTTTTCTTATGCTGTGCTTAATATTTATTTAGTTTGTTTAATATGTAAACAGAAGCCAAGAACATCTCCTGCAATGTCTTGGAGGTCAGAGCGATGACAGTTAACTGCAAACTAACTTGGGGGGCAGATGCCTGTGTTGGTGCTATTCAATGAATGTTTTTTATGGGGAGAGGGAAGAGTGACATTGAATTGCCTTCTCCTAAGGAATGGATATATATGCATTTTTATGGAAAAATGGTTTTGAGACCATTGCTTGTACCCAAGGAGGTTTATCTTGTAGCTATTTCAAACCAAGTGGTTTAATAAAGTCCTCCCATCTAAAACGTAAGATCTGTGTTATTTTGTTTTTTTGTATCTCCAGAGCCACAAGGAGATAGGACAGTAGAAAATTTTATATATATATGTAAATTTCTACTGTCCTATATATATATATATATATATATATATATATATATATATATATATATATATATTAAGGAATGTAGATACATATGGCAATAGAGTTTAGTAGGAATGTGCTTGCATATGCTTTTTATATGCATATGCTTTTACATGTTTTACCTTCCTAACGTTAAGAAGTTTGATCCTGATAGCTAACATTCCTCCTGCAGAACTCTTAGAAAACTCACTTTTATTGTAAGGAGTTTTAAAATGTTAGCCTTCCATTTGACTTGTCATGAGTCATCACTCTTGACCCACATAATTATACTCAAAAATGAAAACACACACCTCAAGTTTCTCTCATGAATTCTATTTCAAAAAAGAGAATGAAGATTTCTTTGGAAATAAAACTGCATTTTTTGCAAACATCAACACTCAAAGTTTGGCACAATTTCAAAGAAAAGTATCTGATATAATTGCTGCTGTTACACCTACTACACTGAAAAAAGTTCCTTGCTCTTCAATATTAACCCAATCTTTGGCCCAGTCTATCACAATAAGCACATGTTAACTTACCTACTATAGTTAACCAACTCTTTCAGGTGCCATGGGGAAATTAAAAGTATAAAGATTGTTTCTTTCCTCTCTTGAAAATATTATCTTACAATATAATTGTAGATATATGATAAACAAATACAAAAGTTAAATTAAGTCAGTGATATAATTAACATTTGAGTAAACCTTTACATCTAAATACATGCTAAAATAGCAAATGAATAAGATAAAGAATAAGTATCACATATGAGAGATTCAGAATAAAAAATATCAATATGGGTTGGATATTCAAGTCAATTTTAGTGTCCTTTTAATGAGCAATTGATTTTTATCCATTTGTAAAATATGGTTGTTAAATATATTTTAAATTATCTGTAAAAACTGCACGAAAGGCTTTTAGATTCTTTGACAGCTTGTTTGATAGGTTCAACTTTTCCTGTCAGTGTGAAAAAAAATAACTTTACTAGTTTCTTTAAATTAAAAAATAAAAAATATAAAAACCACAACTTACTAACTCACAAATAATTTGTCCCTGCAGATTTTAACTTAGTGGTACTGTTCTCATACATCTTGCCCATTCCCTTAACTAATATTTAAAATATTTATTACCTCTTACATAAACTAACTTCCTAACTGTTCTCCCTCCTTACGATGTCTTCTGTCTCCAATCTATCTTAGTGTCAAATTCACATTTTTATGGTATACTTCTGATCATGTCATTCCACTATTCAAAAAAAAAATCTCAATGACTTTTTTCTGCTTGTAGAATAAAATGCAAATTTCTTAGTTTGGTGTTCTAATTAGATACTACTTTTCTGACCTTACTTCTCATTATACTGCCCTCTACTCCTTATATATGTCTCATGTTTTCCCACTTTTAAGTTGCTTTTCCTGCCTGAAAATCTTACCTGCTCTTCACTTCCACACAATCATTTCAAAGTGTCCAAGTCTTTATCTTATTCCTTAAGATGCATTTAAATGCTTTTCTTACATAAATCCCTCACAGACCTAATCCAACTTAATTAACACTCTTCTGAAATCTGGCTGTAGACTTTGGAAAGTGATATATTTCTATGGAGATTATATATTATATTATATATATTATATTTCTATGCAGCATTCTAGGGAGCCAAAGAAGACAGGGATTATTTCCCTTCATTTCAGAACCTATAACAGAATTCCCACACATATAGGCATCACACATATACACCTTATGACGTGGTACACTGCATCTCAGACATCTCTCCTGTCAATTTTATGTAAGAGAGTATCATTGCACATCATTTTTCTTCTTCATTTCTGTAATATTTTTGTCTGAACTTTGATAGTCCCCTAAGGAAACTTTACCATTTTCAACCTTCCCAAGTTGATAGCCTATGGAAAAGTGTCAACACCATCCACTCTTTACAAGTAATATGCATAGGACGAGTTTTGAAAGGGAATGAAATACAAGCAATGGTCTCAAAATCATTTATGCATAAAACACATCTGAATATTTTACTCTACAAAATGTAAACATACATTATGTGTATATATATATATTTTTTTTTAGATGTGTATATATATATATATATATATATATATATATATATATATATATATTTTAGGCTTGCCTCAAAAACCATTATGATAAATAAGCATAAATCACTGTATGTTCACAACATATTCAAATAAATCATGATTAAAGTAATTAAGGATAGAACAATTGTAATTATGTCCCTTGAAAGAAATGGAGTACTAGGTGATCTGTCATTTCGTAAAATTTGGAGTGAGCGATCTCAAAAATCAAGGGCTTTATTTTCATCATTGTTGCAAAGAAGCATTAGATATCCCCAACCCAAAAAGTCCTGAGCTCTCTCTCTCCCTGACAAAACATCAAAACTCATCTTAATCAAAATCTGTCACATTTTCAGTCCTGCTTAGAATTGAAAGGACATGGAATTCTCCCTCTAAAGACAGTTTTAAGGATTGGTCTTCTTGACTTTTTGGAATCTATTTATTCACTCTGTGCTTTTATGCTTAAAAGTGTATCTCACAAAACCTGTTACTAGAAAAATAATTTTTTTGATGTTAAAATTTCAGATATTGGGGCAATCTCTTTAAAATCATTCCCTATTTTTATGAAGTTGTCCATCTGTAATTCTCCTTCCCTAGTTTCTGTTTCCAGTATAGTCATTCTTTACAACCCACATGAGCTAAAGTAGTCTTGGCCCAACTCTTTGAGACATATCATCATGTAGAGTACTTACTAGCAGTGCTAGTTTGGACAAGTCACTTAAATTCAGTTTCTTCATTTCTAAAATAGGCAATAAGGCAAGTGATGAGAGGTGAAGAAAATAGTGTGTTAAGAACTTATTAGTAGTTCTGGTATGTGCATATGGGCTGGATAACAATTAGTTACTCTTTCCCCTTTGTCTGGCAGAAAAGAGAATGCCTGGCCAGCCTAGTCTCCTCTATTCTTTGCACCTTCCAAGGCTACCATCAGTGACTATCCTTGGGCTTTTGTGATGAAGAGTCAAGTACAGTACAAAGCAGGACTGCAGGAAGCATAGAGGAAGACACAAGGGGCTAGAAGGATTGAAACAGTGCTCAGGTATGAGAGTAACCATTCTGTGTAAGATCATTCAGTAGGCGGGAACACAGAGTTTAAGAAATTTGATTGTGGAGTCAGTGTCTTCAAAGTGCTTGAAAAACACGAGAGAGAAATTATTTCAAAATTGCTTTTGACAGAGGAGCCAAACTGAAAGAGCTCCCAATGGCCAAAGCTGCAGTAATCTGAGCAACAAAATAAATAATAATGCTAGATTATAACCCATAGAGTAAAATAAATATCCATGAGTCCATAGTGTAATAAGTAATTGAACAAATAAATAAGTGGTGGGTCTTGCCTCCAGTAATTATTGGTGTCTTATAGAAGAATTCTAATTAATAAATGCAGAAGAAATGAGGAAAATAGCAAACCACCATTCGAACTCCAGAGCACTTCTAATAAAATAATCCAGATAGATGCTAAAATTAGTGGGCAAAAGTTTGAAAAAAAGTGGAATATTTGCAGGTTTTATTAATATTAAAGGGGAAAAAATAGTAAATTTACCATGGAGAAACTCAGAAGACAGTATCCTAACCAAGATGTCAGTGTTAACATCACCAAGTAGTAAGACAAATCAACATCATGTACTTCTTGATATGATGCATTAAGAAGGGCATATCACTTACGTGATATTCTTGCTAAAAATGCAAATCCTCCAACCAATAATTAGAAAATATTAGAAAAACCTGAATCAAGAAACATTCTATAAAACAATTGCCTAGTACTCTTCAAAGGTCATGAAAGACAAGGAAAGACTGAAAATGTCATAGGTTGGGAGAGACTAAGAAGACATCACAATGAAATGTACTGTGCTACCCTGGATTGGCTCCTGGAACAGATAAAGGACTTTAGTGAGAAGAACTGGTGAAAACTGAATAATAAAGTCGATATTTTAGTTAATAATAGTGTACCAGTGTTAACATAGTTTGGATAATGTATCATGCTATGTAAAATACTAACAGAGGAAGCTGGGTGAAGCACATACAGAAACTAACTATATGTACTATTTTTGCAACTTTTTTGTAAGCCTATAATTATTTCCAAGTAAAAACTTAAAAAATTATTTTAGCTGAATAAACTATATTTTTGTTCATTACACTTTTCTAGGATAGAAATATGTGGTGTCGTTAATTGCCTCCTTAATTCCCAGGGGCACAAACATACTTACCATGAAGCTAACGAAGCTTAAACTTCAGGTTGAGGCCCTCACTTTCATGGGGCTCTCCTAAGGCCCTAAACTAGATTTTGCAATTATAATTGTGTGTTCTTGTTCTAAAAAAAGTTCCCTCCTGTTGCCAGAGCTGCTTCAGGTCTTTGCGCAAAACCTGCCAATGCCCCCACCTTTAGCAGGAGTTGACGTAACTCTTTAAGTTAAAGGGTCCAGAGATAAAAAAGGAAGCTACAAACAGACAAAAAACAGATGGAACCAGCTAGAACCAAGATGGCGAAGAATCTGACCTCCAATAGACCCTGAGTCCCATTAGACGTTGATTTTACTACATTAGCTTATTAAATGACACACCTACCAGCAGCCATAACCAGACATTAAGGACCAAAAAAGGATGAAAAGTGTTGGCACCCCACTTCCTTGAAAAAGCCCTGCCCCTTCTCCAGTAGACTAATACATATGCCTCCCCATCATTAGCCTCATTCCTCCTTTCTTTGTCTTTACTCTTTAACATTAAATCATTCTCACCATGTGGGTGAGAAGTTGATCTGTGAACTTAGTTCCCACTTCTCCATTCTTTGGCCACTGAATAGTGCTTGTGCTGTGTCAATCTCAGCTTCAGTTCTGTTATCCCCTACTCGAACCCGAACAGAAAAAGGAACGCTCCCCACCGAGGCAGAGAGCCTTGGCTGGTTGGGCTAAGGCCTCAGTAGGGTCCATACAACTTAATTTGGTAACACTCCCACATTTTACAAGCTTCAAATTCCACAAAACAGGGATCTGTCTCTGCCCAATAATAAAGGAAATTCTAAGACTGGTTCCTGACTGTTAGGGAAGGGGACAAAGCTTGAACCAGGGCTAAAATTTCCCACCCATTTACAGGACCAATTGCTATGCAGAGTGGAAAACAACTTGCTTTTCAATGTCTAAACAGGCATGGCCAACTATAGCTTGCTCAGACCTGAGATGATACTCAGGAGGTCCCTTTTTACAGAGGAATCAAGACAGTTATCAGCTTAAAGATAATATGGAATGTGAAGTAGGTAGCAATATATTTGGAGATGTCTCTAGTATTTGGAGGAAAAAACCCAGAGAGAGCAGGAAAATGGGAGAGAGAAAGGGTGCTGGCAAGAACTAGGCAAGATTCCAATTAGGGGTCAGTGGTAGACCTTCATTCCTAATGAGGATACCAAGTGCTCAGCAGTAAAGAGAAGGGATATGCCAGTGTAGGAGACAGGAAAGTTGTGCTTGGGTGATTATGTGAGTGGTCCATACCCTCTTAAATGTCCAGAATGGGGACTGAAGTAATGGATTCTAGACAAATTCTAGACAATCCTTTGAGAATGGAGCTTCTACTGTTATTCTTGTCCTGGCCAGCACTGGTGTAGGAAATAGAGACTGAGCCTTTGGGTAGACATACCATAATTAAGACTATATAAACCCTGAATGACTAGGGCACTTCTGCCCAGAGCAGATGCCCGATTCTTTTGGTTTCATCATTGATTAACAAAACATTCACACACTCTAGTCCTGAACAATGCTAACTCAAGGATTTCCTTTTGGTTTTGTTTCGGGGTTTTTTGGTAATAAAAATGATAGAATAATAATACAAACACACATATGTGCCATTTAAGGAGAATGTATTATATGCTAGACACTCCTATGGGGGCTTGTTATTAATAATTTTATTTGCTTAAAATGGCGCTGTTTGTCTTTTCTAAGACTTGTCAACATTTGAGTCCCTGGAATCAGAGAAGTGAGCGAGGTAGTTTGTGAAGAAACTGGAGGAAGAAATGGAGTAGAATTTTGAGATCTCAAGAGGAAACAGTAAAGTCAGAACTGGGGAAAAAAGTGATTTATAGCATATTATCAACTTTGGGGTATTTTTTTCTATATTTTGTAATTTATCACTCTAGATAGAATATAAGCTTTTTAAGGGAAAGAGTAAAACCTAGGTACTTAAGCATGCATCAAACTATTTAACACAAAAATACTGTCGACTGATCTATAAATTTGCCAGCTGTTGACCCTGAGAAGGAAGAATCTGGGATAAAATAATGAAATTGATAAAATAATTCAAATTTCATTTCTTAAACTCTCCTTATTCACAATAGTTATTTCTTGTATATCAGATACATCCTGATATACAAGAATACTGAGTTCCTCTCTTATGAATTCCCTAAGTTAAAATAAAAGGTTATGACCATAAAGTTGTCTTGAGTGGCTTTGGAGAAGAATGTGGCTGGAATCATCTTGCACATACAGAGTTCCTGTAAAATTCCTGAATACATTTTTATCCCTCTACTCTTCCTCTCTCCCTTAAGACTGAGATTTTGCATATAAAAGTTCAACCCAGAGAGATTTTTTCTGTGGTGAAGTTACAGATCCTGACAGGCGTCGGTTACCATAAAACTACTACTGACTGATACTTACCCTTAATGTGGCTAGTGGGCACCACTAAGGGTGCCAAATCAGTTAAAACAAAACAAAACCATGTTATATGTTATCTCTCCACCAAGTTCCAGCAGAAGTCAAATGCATAGGGCTGTTTTCTTTAAACAGAGCCCATAATCAAGGAAGCCCAAAGACAGACAAAGGGAGATACAATGCTCTATATGCTCACCAGGGAAGCAAGAGCTGCCTGAGTTTCTACTGAATAATTCAGTGTTTGGGGCTCCTAGCTGATGAATATCCTCCAAGAGAAACACCTGGCAGAAAGTATGGGAACTCAGATCTGGGAGATTTTCTTTAATGCTTTAGCCAAGTGGACATCACAATGTTTCAATAACCTGCCCAGCCTCCCAGGACCCTGCCTTTAGAACAAACATTGTCTTAGTCTTGTTATTTTTTTCTCTCCAAACCAACTTACACCTAAAGACAAGAAGCATGCATCCTTCTCAGTCACTTTCCCCATGTAGAATTAAAATAGCACCAACACATGTTGCTAAAATTTTACAAATGATCATTTGAAAAATAACTGTTCTATGTGTTAATGTAAAGATAATATAGGCAATGATTTTGCTGTGCTTTGCTGTTATTTACTGTAACTTGATTCGACAACACACAGGTCAAATATTGTTGTAGCAGAGTGGAATTTATTCATATAACACTAAACCAACTTTATCATCTTTGGTTAATAGCCTACTTACCTTAAACAATATTTAATTCTGTGAAATTCTTGAGAAACCAAAAATCTGAATAATGTCCTAGGTGTGTGTAGGAATCAATGACAGTAGAGAAATAAAATAAACAAAGCATAATCATGTTTACTTTCTCTCTCAATTTTAGAAGCTGCATACCTGAAGCAAATATGGTAATTATACTATTTGTTTTCCTTTGAAAAATGTTTTGAAGTTGGATATCCAAAGCTAATTTGACAAGACCTTTTTTTAAAATTAATTTATTTCATTTTATTTAGTTTTGGCTGCTTTGGGTCTTCACTGCTGTGTGTGGGTTTTCTCTAGTTGCAGTGAGCAGGGGCTACTCTTCATTGCAGTGCGTGAGCCTCTCATTGTGGTGGCTTCTCTTGTTGCTGAGCACAGGCTCCAGGTGCATGGGCTTTAGAGGTTGCGGCTCTCAGGCTCAGTAGTTGTGGCACACAGGCTTAGCTGCTCCGTGACATGTGGGATCTTCAGGGACCAGGGCTCAAACCCATCTCCCCTGCATTGGCAGGCAGATTCCTAACCACTGCACCACCAGGGAAGCCCTGGCAAGGCCTTTTTGAACATGAGCATCTTCCTTGAAGAAGGAAGGAAGATATCGATCTTCCTTGGATATCATTTTGATAGTCAGTAAATTCTCTTAGAGGGATTGTGAGTTTCCTCTCATAACCAACAACAGAGGACCATGTTGGCAGTTGAGATAAAAGGATCAGCTAATCTGGATTAGTCCAGTTGTCCTTCTAATCTGGGACCTGCACTTGATGTTAAATGAAAATTCACTGTCTTTGTTAATTGTGCAAAACCAGTTATGAGGACAGGCAAGGTAATTAGCTGCCTATGTATTGTCAGGAATGCTTTATTGACTAAAAATATCAGTCTTTTCTTCCTCACAGTTTATGCAAATCTATACTGGTATATTATTTTAATTAGGTAACTAGTAAGGACCAAAATTCTTTTGTATCTAAATGAAAGTATTAGTATTTCTAAGAGGGATAACTAAATGAACCCTTATGTGATAGCATTCAGTGGATAAGCCAAGTGAAATCATTTCCGGAGCAAGGCAAAGGATAAATAATACATATGAACATTAATAAGGATTTGTCAGGTGGGTGTCTACCTGTGATGACTAGTTGAAGGAAGGGACACCTGGATATTAGGTGGTGAACAGGTAGATCTTGACTGATTTATTATCCAAAAGTCTGTCATCAGGTTCTGGACAACCTATGCTATAAGCAGGAATTCTTACTGGTTTCTCTGGACTGGGGCAGATTGAAAGGTCTTCAGCATTTCAGGTAAGACCTGAGACACTGCCATGCGTGAGCAGCCTGAGAGAAACAGACTAACAACTTGGAAGAACACTATAGAGAAATACAAAGAGCGTGGACTTCAGAAACAAGAAGAAAACAACAATAATCTGGGTTTGATTCATGGCTCTGTCTCAACCTAGCTGTTTGTCCTTGAGTAAGTCATTTAACTTCTTAGAACCTCAGTTTCATAGACTTGCTCCAGTCAGGGTTGCCACGAACCTTCCATTTCTAAACCCACAGTGTCTGCCAAGCACAACAAAATAAGACCTTCAAGATGGTGGAGGAGTAAGACATGGAGATTACCTTCCTCCCCACAAATACATCAGAAATACATCTACATGTGGAACAACTCTTACAGAACACCTACTGAACACTGGCAGACCTCAGACTTCCGAAAAGCTGTGTGGCTGACAGGGTAAGAGTGCTCCGGTCGGGTAATAGGCCTGTGCCTCTGAGGTGGGAGAGCCCAGTTCAGGACACTGGTCCACCAGAGACCTCCCGGCTCCATGTAATATCAAATGGCAAAAGCTCTCCCAGAGATCTCCATCTCAATGCTAAGACCTACTCAATGACCAGCAAGCTACAGTGCTGGACACACTATGCCAAACAACTAGCAAGACAAGAACACAACCCCACCCATTAGCAAAGAGCCTGCCTAAAATCATAAGGTCACAGACATCCCAAAACACACCATTGGACTCGGTCCTGCCCACCAGAGAAACAAGATCCAGCTTCATCCGCCAGAACACAGGCACCAGTCCCCGCCACCAGGAAGCCTACGCAACCCACTGAACCAACCATAGCCACTGGGGACAGACACCAAAAACAACGGAAACTACGAACTTGCAGCCTGTGAAAAGGAGAACCCAACACAGTAAGTCAAGCAAAATGAGAAGACAGAGAAACACACAGCATATGAAGGAGCAAGGTAAAAACCCACCAGACCAAACAAATGAAGAGGAAATAGGCAGTCTACATGAAAAAGAATTCAGAGTAATGATAGTAAAGATGATCAAAATCTTGTAAATAGAATGGAGAAAATACAAGAAATGTTAAACAAGGACTTAGAAGAACTAAAGAGCAAAGAAACAATGATGAACACCACAATATATGAAACTAAAAATTCTCTAGAAGAAATCAATAGCAGAATAACTGAGGGAGAAGAACGGATAAGTGACCTGGAAGATAAAATAGTTAATATAACTACCACAGAGCAGAACAAAGAAAAAGAGTGAAAAGAATTGAGGACAGTCTCAGAGACCTCTGGGACAACATTAAATGCACCAACATACAGATTATATGGGTCCCAGAAGAAGAAGAGAAAATGAAAGGGACTGAGAAAATATCTGAGGAAATTATAGTGGAATACTTCCCTAATATGGGAAAGGAAAGAGTCAATCAAGTCCAGGAAGCACAGAGAGTCCCATACAAGATAAATCCACAGAGAAACACACCAAGACACATATTAATCAAACTATCAAAAATTAAATACAGGGCTTCCCTGGTGGCGCAGTGGTTGAGAGTCCGCCTGCCGATGCAGGGGACACGGGTTCGTGCCCCGGTCTGGGAGGATCCCGCATGCCGCGGAGCGGCTGGGCCCGTGAGCCATGGCCGCTGAGCCTGCGCGTCCGGAGCCTGTCCTCCGCAACGGGAGAGGCCACAACAGTGAGAGGCCCGCGTAACGCAAAAAAAAAAAAAAAAAAAAAAAAAAAAAAAAAAAAAATTAAATACAAACAAAAAATATTAAAAGCAGCAAGGGAAAAGCAACAAATAACATACAAGAGAATCCCCATAAGGTTAACAGCTGATCTTTTAGCAGAAACTCTGCAAGTCAGAAGGGAGTGGCAGGACATATATAAAGTGAGGAAAGGGAAAAGCATGCAACCAAGATTACTCTACCCAGCAAGCATCTCATTCAGATTTGACAGAGAAATTAAAACCTTTACAGACAAGAAAAGGCTAAGAGAATTCAGCACCACAAAACCAGCTTTACCAATCTACAGATTCAATGCAATCCCTATCAAACTACCACTGGCATTTTTCACAGAACTAGAACAAAAAATTTCGCAATTTGTATGGAAACACAAAAGACCCCGAATAGCCAAAGCAATCTTGAGAACGAAAAAAGGAGCTGGAGGAATAAGGCTCCCTGACTTCAGACTATATTACAAAGCAACAGTAATCAAGACAGTATGGTACTGGCACAAAAACAGAAAGATAGATCAGTGGAACAGGATAGAAAGCCCAGAGATAAACCCACGCACATATGGACACCTTATCTTTGATAAAGGAGGCAGGAATGTACAGTGGAGAAAGGACAGCCTCTTCAATAAATGGTGCTGGGAAAACTGGACAGGTACATGTAAAAGTATGAGATTAGATCACTCCCTAACACCATACACAAAAATAAGCTCAAAATGGATTAAAGACCTAACTGTAAGGCCAGAAACTATCAAACTCTTAGAAGAAAACATAGGAAGAACACTCTATGACATAAATCACAGCAAGATCCTTTCTGACCCACCTCCTAGAGTAATGGAAATAAAAACAAAAATAAACAAATGGGACCTAATGAAACTTCAAAGCTTTTGCACAGCAAAGGAAACCATAACCAAGACCAAAAGACAACCCTCAGAATGGGAGAAAACATTTGCAAATGAAGCAACTGACAAAGGATTAATCTCCAAAATTTACAAGCAGCTCATGCAGCTCAATAACAAAAACACAAACAACCCCATCCAAAAATGGTCAGAAGACCTAAATAGACATTTCTCCAAAGAAGATATACAGAATGCCAACAAACACATGAAAGAATGCTCAACATCATTAATCATTAGAGAAATGCAAATCAAAACTACAATGAGATATCATCTCACACCAGTCAGAATGGCCATCATCAAAAAATCTAGAAACAATAAATGCTGGAGAGGGTGTGGAGAAAAGGGGACACTCTTGCACTGCTGGTGGGAATGTGAATTGGTTCAGCCACTGTGGAGAACAGTATGGAGGTTCCTTAAAAAACTACAAATAGAATTACCATATGACCCAGCAATCCCACTACTTGGCATATACCCTGAGAAAACCAAAATTCAAAAAGAGTCATGTACCAAAATGTTCATTGCAGCTCTATTTACAATAGCCAGGACATGGAAACAACCTAAGCGCCCATCATCGGATGAATGGATAAAGAAGATGTGGCACATATACACAATGGAATATTACTCAGCCTTAAAAAGAAATGAAATTGAGCTATTTGTAATGAGATGGATAGACCTAGAGTCTGTCATACAGAGTGAAGTAAGTCAGAAAGAAAAAGACAAATACCGTATGCTAACACATATATATGGAATTTAAGGGAAAAAAATGTCATGAAGAACCTAGGGGTAAGATAGGAATAAAGACGCAGACCTACTGGAGAACGGACTTGAGGGTATGGGGAGGGGGAGGGGTGAGTTTTGACAGGGCGAGAGAGAGTCATGGACATATACACACTAACAAACGTAGTAAGGTAGATAGCTGGGGGGAAGCAGCCGCAAGGCACAGGGATATTAGCTCGGTGCTTTGTGACAGCCTGGAAGGGTGGGATGGGGAGAGTGGGAGGGAGGGAGACGCAAGAGGGAAGACATATGGGAACATATGTATATGTATAGCTGATTCACTTTGTTGTAAAGCAGAAACTAACACACCATTGTAAAGCAATTATACCCCAATAAAGATGTTTTAAAAAAAAAAAAAAAAAAAAAACCAGCTTTACAGCAAATGCTAAAGGAACTTCGCTAGGCAGGAAACACACAAGAAAGAAAAGACCTACAATAACAAACTCCAAACAGTTAAGAAAATGGTAATAGGAACATACATATTGATAACTACCTTATATGTAAATGGATTAAATGCTCCAACCAAAAGACATAGACTGGCTGAATGGATGCAAAAACAAGACTCATATATATACTGTCTACAAGAGACCCACTTCAGACGTAGGGACACATGCAGACTGAAAGTGAAGGGATGGAAAAAGATATACCATGAAAATGGAAATCAAAGGAAAGCTGGAGTAGCAATTCTCATATCAGACAAAATAGACGTTAAAATAAAGACTATTACAAGAGACAAAGGAGGACACTACCTAATGATCAACGGATCAATCCAACAAGAAGATATAAAAATTGTAAATGTTTATGCACCCAACATAGGAGCACCTCAATACACAAGGCAAATGCTAACAGCCATAAAAGGGGAAATCGACAGTACACAATCATAGTATGGGACTTCAACACCACACTTTCACCAATGGACAGATCATCCAAAATGAAAATAAATAAGCAAACACAAGCTTTAAATGACACATTAAAAAAGGTGGACTTCATTGATACTTATAGGACATTCCATCCAAAAACAACAGAATAAACTTTCTTCTCAAGTGCTCATGGAACATTCTCCAGGATAGATCATATCTTGGGTCACAAAACAAGCCTCGGTAAATTTAAGAAAACTGAAATCATAGCAAGTATCTTTTCCGACCACAACACTATAAAATTAGATATCAATTACAGGAAAACTCAGGAAAAAATACAAACACATGGAGGCTAAACAATACACTACTAAATAACCAAGAGCTCACTGAAGAAATCAAAGAGGAAATCAAAAAATACCTAGAAACAAATGACAATGAAAACACGACAGCCCAAAAACCTATGGGATGCAAAAGCAGTTCTAAGAGGGAAGTTTATAGCAATACAAGCCTACCTCAAGAAACAAGAAACGTATCAAATAAACCTTACATCTAAAGCAATTTGAGAAAGGAGAAAAAAAAAATAAATAAACCTTACACCTAAAGCAATTCGAGAAAGAAGAAGAAAAAAAAACCAAAGTTAGCAGAAGGAAGTAAATCATAAAGATCAGATCAGAAAAAAATGAAAAAGAAATGAAGGAAACAATAGCAAAGATCAATAAAACTAAAAGCTGCTTCTTTGAGAAGATAAACAAAATTGATAAACCATTAGGCAGACTCATCAAGAAAAAAGGGAGAAGACTCAAATCAATAGAATTAGAAATGAAAAAGGAGAAGTAACAATTGACACTGCAGAAATACATGAGAGATTACTACAAGCAAATATATACCAGTACAATGGACAATCTGGAAGAAATGGACAAATTCTTAGAAAAGCACAACCTTCCGAGACTGAACCAGGAAGAAACAGAAAATATAAACAGACTAATCACAAGCACTGAAATTGAGACTGTGATTAAAAATCTTCCAACAAACAAAAGCCCAAGACCAGATGGCTTCACAGGAGAATTCTATCAAACATTTAGAAAAGAGCTAACACCTATCCTTCTCAAAATCTTCCAAAATATAGCAGAGGGAATATCATTCTATGAGGCCACCATCACCCTGACACCAAAACCAGACAAAGATGTCACAAAGAAAGAAAACTACAGGCCAATATCACTGATGAACATAGATGCAAAAATCCTCCACAAAATACTAGCAAACAGAATCCAACAGCACATTAAAGGGTCATACAACATGATCAAGTGTGGTGTATCCCAGGAATGTAAGGATTCTTCAATACAGGCAAATTATTCAATGTGATAAACCATACCAAACTGAAGGAGAGGGCTTCCCTGGTGGTGCAGTGGTTGAGAGTCCGCCTGCCGATGCAGGGGACACGGGTTCGTGCCCCGGTCTAGGAAAACCCCACATGCCGCAGAATGACTAGGCCTGTGAGCCATGGCTGCTGAGCCTGTGCATCCAGAGCCTGTACTCCACAACGGGAGAGGCCACAACAGTGAGAGGCCTGCGTCCAGCAAAAAAAAAAAAAATTGAAGGGGAAAAACCGTATGATCATCTCAATAGGTGCAGGAAAAGATTTTGACAAAATTCAACACCCACTTATGATAAAAAACCTCCAGAAAGTAGGCATAGAGGGAACTTACCTCAACATAATAAAGGCCATATATGACAAACCCACAGCCAACATCATTCTCAATGGTGAAAAACTGAAACTGTTTCCACTAAGATCAGAACAAGACAAGGTTGTCCACTCTCACCACTATTATTGAACATAGTTTTGGAAGTTTTAGCCACAGTATCAGAGAAGAAAAAGAAATAAAAGGAATCTAAATTGCAAAAGAAGAAGTAGAGCTGTCACTGTTTGCAGATGACCTGAAAGTATACACAGAGGATCCTAAACATGCTACCAGGAAACTACTAGAGCTAATCAATGAATTTGTTAAAGTAACAGGATACAAAATTAATGCACAGAAATCATCCGCATTCCTATACACTAATGATGAAAAATATGAGAAAGAAGTGAAAGAAACACTCCCATTTACCACTGCAACAAAAGGAATCAAATACCTTGGAATAAACCTACCTAAGGAGACAAAAGTCCTGTATGCAAAAAACTATAAGACACTGATGAAGGAAATTAAAGATGATCCAAACAGATGGACAGATATACCAAGTTCTTGGATTGGAAGAATCAACATTGTGAAAATGACTACACTATGCAAAGCAATCTACAGATCCTTTGCAATCCCTATCAAACTACCAGTGGCATTTTCACAGAACTAGAACAAAAAATTTCACAATTTGTATGGAAACACAAAAGACCCCAAATAGCCAAAGCAACCTTGAGAAACAAAAATGGAGCTGTAGAAATCAGGCTCCTGGACTTCAGAGTATACTACAAAGCTACAGTATTCAAGACAGTACAGAAAATGGCAGAGCAGAGACTCGCGATGAAGACTCAGTTTCTTGCATCTGCTGAATCTTTAAAACCAAAACTGAAAAAAGGAAATAATACACAAACTCAAACTGAGGGACAGTCTACAAAAAATTAGCCTGCATCTTCAAAAAAGCTGTTGAGAGAGGGCAGACAGCAGAAGCAAGAACTACAGTCCTACAGCCTGTGAAACAAAAGCCACATTCACGGAAAGATAGACAAAAGATGAAAAGGCAGAGGGCTATATACCAGATGAAGAAACAAGATAAAACCCCAGAAAAACAACTAAATGAAGTGGAGATAGGCAACCTTCAAGAAAAAGAATTCAGAATAATGATAGGGAAGATGACCCAGGACCTCGATAAAGAATGGAGGCAAAGAGCTAGAAGATGCAAGAAATGTTTAACAAAGACCTACAAGGATTAAAGAACAAACAAACAGAGATGAACAATACAATAACTGAAACGAAAACTACACTAGAAGGAATCAACAGCAGAATAACTGCGGCAGAACGGATAAGTGACCAGGAAGACAGAATGGTGGAATTCACTGCTGCTGAACAGACTAAAGAAAAAAGAATGAAAAGAAATGAAGACAGCCTAAGAGGCCTCTGGGAAAACATTAAACACACCAACATTTGCATTACAGGGGTCCCAGAAGGAGAAGAGAGAGAGAAAGGACCCGGGAAAATATTTGAAGAGATTATAGTAGAAAACTTCCCTAACATGGGAAAGGAAATACCCACCCAAGTCCAGGAAGCACATCGAGTCCCACACAGGATAAACCCAAGGAGAAACACGCATAGACACACAGTAATCAAACTGGCAAAAATTAAAGACAAAGAAAAATTATTGAAAGCAGCAAGGGAAAAACGACAAATAGCATACAAGGGAACTCCCATAAGGTTAACAGCTGATTTCTCAGCAGAAATCCTATAAGCCAGAAGGGAGTGGCATGATATACTTAGAGTGATGAAAGGGACGAACCTACAACCAAGATTACTCTACCCAGCAAGGATCTCATTCAGATTTGATGGAGAAATCAAAAGCTTTACAGACAAGCAAAAGCTAAGAGAATTCAGCACCACCAAATCAGCTCTACAGCAAATGCTAAAGGAACTTCTCTAAGTGGGAAACACAAGAGAAGAAAAGGACCTATAAAAACAAACCCAAACCAATTAAGAAAATGGTCATAGGAACATACATATCGATAATTACCTTAAACGTGAATGGATTAAATGGTCCAAGCAAAAGACACAGGCTTGCTGACTGTATACAAAAACAAGACCCATCTATATGCTCTCTACAAGATACCCACTTCAGATTTAGGGACACATTCAGACAAAGTGAAGGGATGGAAAAAGATATTCCATGCAAATGGAAATCAAAAGAAAGCTGGAGTAGCTATACTCATACCATATAAAAGAGAATTTAAAACGAAGAATGTTACAAGAGACAAGGAAGGACACTATACAATGATCAATCAATCAATCAAAGAAGATATAACAATTATAAACATATATGCATCCAACATAGGAGCACCTCAACGCATAAGGCAACTGCTAACAGTTATAAAAGAGGAAATCGACAGTAACACAATAATAGTGGGGGACTAACACCTCATTTACACCAATGGACACATCATCTAAAATGAAAGTAAATAAGGAAACAGAAGCTTTAAATGACACAATAGACCAGATAGATTTAAATGATATTTATAGGACATTCCATCCAAATACAGCAGATTACACTTTCTTCTCAAGTGCGCATGGAACATTCTCCAGGGTACATCACATCTTGGGTCACAAATCAAGCCTCAGTAAATTTTAGAAAATTGAAATCATATCAAGCATCTTTTCTGACCATAACATTACGAGATTAGAAATGAATTACAGGGAAACAATGTAAAAAACACAAACACATGGAGGCTAAACAATACATTACTAAATGACCAAGAGATCATTGAAGAAGTCAAAGAGGAAGTAAAAAAATACCTAGAGACAACTTACAATAAAAACACTACAATCCAAAACCTATGGGATGCAGCAAAAGCAGTTCTAAGAGGGAAGTTTATAGCTATAGCTATAGCTATACCTCAAGAAACAAGAAAAATCTCAAATAAACAATCTAACCTTACACCTAAAGGAACTAGAGAAAGAAGAACAAACAAAACCCAAAGTTCGCAGAAGGGAAGAAATCATAAAGATCAGAGCAAAAATAAATGAAATAGAAACAAAGAAAATAGCAAAGATCAATAAAACTAAAAGCTGATTCTTTGAGAAGATAAACAAAATTGATAAACCATTAGACAGACTCATCAAGAAAAAGAGGGAGAGGACTCAAATCAATAAACTTAGAAATGAAAAAGGAGAAGTTACAGCAGACACCGCAGAAACACAAAGCATCCTAAGAGACTACTACAACAGTTCTATGCCAATAAAATGGACAACCTGGAATAAATGGACAAATTCTTAGAAAGGTATAACCTTCCAAGACTGAACCAGGAAGAAATAGAAAATATGAACAGACCAATCACAAGAAATGAAATTAAAACTGTGATTAAAAATCTTCTAACAGGGGCTTCCCTGGTGGCGCAGTGGTTGAGAGTCCGCCTGCCGATGCAGGGGACACGGGTTCGTGCCCCGGTCTGGGAGGATCCCACATGCCGCGGAGCGGCTGGGCCCGTGAGCCATGGCCGCTGAGCCTGCGCGTCCGGAGCCTGTGCTCCGCAACGGGAGAGGCCACAACAGTGAGAGGCCCGCGTAACGCATAAAAAAAAAAAAAAAAAAAAAAAAAAATCTTCTAACAAACAAAAATCCAGGACCAGATGTCTTCACAGGTGCATTCTATCAAACATTTAGAGAAGAGGTAACACCCATCTTTCTCAAACTGTTCCAGAAAACTGCAGAGGGAGGAACACTCCCAAACTCATTCTTTGAGGCCACCATCACCCTGATACCAAAATCAGACAAAGAGACTACAAAAAAAGAAAATTACAGACCAATATCACTGATGAATACAGATGCAAAAATCCTCCACAGAATACTAGCAAACAGAATCCAACAACACATTAAAGGGATCATACACCATGATCAAGTGGGATTTACCCCAGGGATGCAAGGATTCTTCAATATATGCAAATCAATCAATGTGATTATAGCATATTAACAAATTGAAGAAGAAAAACCATATGATCATCTCAATAGATGCAGAAAGAGCTTTTGACAAAACTCGACACCCATTTATGATAAAAACTCTCCAGAAACTGGGCACAGAGGGAACCTACCTCAACATAATAAAGGCCATACACAACAAACCCACAGCAAACATCATTCACCTATAGAGAAAAACTGAAAGCATTTCCTCTAAGATTAGTAACAAGAGAAGGATGTCCACTCTCACCACATTATTCAACATAGTTTTGGAAGTCCTAGCCACAGCAATCAGAGAAGAAAAAGAAATAAAAGGAATACAAATTGGAAAAGAAGAAGTAAAACTGTCACTGTTTGCAGATGACATGATACTATACATAGAGAATCCTAAAAATGCCACCAGAAAACTACTAAAGCTAATCAATGAATTTGGTAAAGTAGCAGGATACAAAATTAATGCACAGAAATCTCCTGCATTCCTATAAACTAATGATGAAAAAATCTGAAAGAGAAATTAAGAAAACACTCCCATTTACCATTGCAACAAAAAGAATAAAATACCTGGGAATAAACCTACCTAGGGAGACAGAAGACCTGTATGCAGAAAACTATAAGACACCGATGAAAGAAATTAAAGATGATACCAACAAATGGAGAGATATACCATGTTCTTGGATTGGAAGATCAATATTGTGAAAATGACTATACTACCCAAAGCAATCTACAGATTCAATGCAATCCCCATCAAATTACCAATGGCATTTTTTACAGAACTAGAACAAAAAATCTTAAAATTTGTATGGAGACACAAAAGACCCTGAATAGCCAAAGCAGTCTTGAGGGAAAAAAGTGGAGCTGGAGGAATCAGACTCCCTGACTTCAGACTATACTATAAAGCTACAGTAATCAAGACAATATGGTACTGGCACAAAAACAGAGACATATTTCAATGGAACAGGATAGAAAGCCCAGAGATAAACCCACATAAACAAGACAAGACATATACAAGACAACCCCCAGAATGGGAGAAAATATTTGCATACGAATCAACGGACAAAGGATTAATCTCCAAAACATATGAACAGCTCATGCAGCTCAATATTAAAAAAACAAACAACCCTGTCCAAAAATGGGCAGAAGACCTATATAGCCATTTCTCCGAAGAAGACATACAGATGGCCAAGAAGCACATGAAAAGCTGTTCAACATCACTAATTATTAGAGAAATGCAAATCAAAACTACAATGAGGTATCACCTCACATCTGTTAGAATGGGCATCATCATAAAATCTAGAAACAACAAATGCTGGAGAGGGTGTGGAGAAAAGGGAACCCTCTTGTACTATTGGTGGGAACGCAAATTGATACAGCCACTATGGAGAACAGTATGGAGGTTCCTTAAAAAACTACAAATAGAATTACCATGTGACCCAGGAATCCCACTACTGGGCATATACCCAGAGAAAACCATAATTCAAAAAGACACATGCACCCCAATGTTCATTGCAGCACTATTTACAATAGCTGGGTCATGGAAGCAACCTAAATGCCTATCAACAGACGAATAGATAAAGAGGAAGTGGTACATATAAAGAATGGAATATTACTCAGCTATAAAAAGGAACGAAATTGGGTCCTTTGTTGAGACGTGGATGTATCTAGAGACTGTCATACAGAGTGAAGTAAGAGAAAGAGAGAAAGACATATCGTATATTAACACATATATGTGTTATATATATGTGGAACCTAGAAAAACGGTGCAGAGGAACCAGTTTGCAGGGCAGAAATTGAGACACAGATGTAGAGAACAAACATATGGACACCAAGCGGGCAAGGCGGCAGGGTGGTGGTGGTGGTGGTGTGCTGAATTGGGCGATTGAGATTGACATGTATACAGTGATGTGTATATAATTCATGACTAATAAGAACCTGCTGTATAAAAAAAAAAAAAAAAAAAAAAGAACCTGCTGTATAAAAAAATAAATAAAATTCAAAAAACAGTATGGTACTGGCACAAAAACAGAAATATAGATCAACTGAACAGGACAGAAAGCCCAGAGATAAACCCACACACATATGGTCACCTTATTTTTGATAAAGGAGGCAAGAATGCACTATGGAGAAAAGACAGCCTCTTCAATAAGTGGTGCTGGGAAAACTGGACAGGTATATATAAAAGAATGAAATTAGAACACTGCCTAACACCATACACAAAAATAAACTCGAAATTGATTAGAGACCTAAATGTAAGGCCAGACACTTATAAAACAGAGGAAAACGTAGGCAGAACACTCTATGACATAAATCACAGCAAGATCCTTTTTGACCCACCTGCTAGAGAAATTGAAATAAATACAAAAATAAACAAGTGTTACCTAATGAAACTTAGAAGCTTTTGCACAGCAAAGGAAACCATAAACAAGGTGAAAATACAGCCCTCAGAATGGGAGAAAACATTTGCAAGTGAAGCAACTGACAAAGGATTAATCTCCAAAATTTACAAGCAGCTCATGCAGCTCAATATCAAAAAAACAACCAACCGAAAAAGCAAACAACCGAATCCAAAAATGGGCAGAAGACCTAAATAGACATTTCTCCAAAGAAGATATACAGATTGCCAACAGAAACATGAAAGGATTCTGAACATCACTAATCATTAGAGAAATGCAAATCAAAACTACAATGAGGTATCACCTCACACCAGTCAGAACATCATCAAAAAATCTACAAACAATAAATGCTGGAGAGGATGTGGAGAAAAGGGAACCCTCTTGCACTGTTGGTGGGAATGTAAACTGATACAGCTACTATGGAGAACAGTATGGAGGTTCCTTAAAAATCTAAAAATAGAACTACCATATGACCCAGCAATCCCACTACTGGGCATACACCCTGAGAAAACCATAATTCCAAGAGTCGTGTACCACAGTGTTCACTGCAGCTCTATTTACAATAACCAGGACATGGAAGCAACCTAAGTGTCCACCAACAGATGAATGGATAAAGATGTAGCACATATATACAATGGAATATTACTCAGCCATAAAAGAAATGAAATTGAGTTATTTGTAGTGAGGTAATGGACCTAGAGTCTGTCATACAGAGTGAAGCAAGTCAGAAAGAGGAAAACAAATACTGTATGCTAACACATATATAGGGAATCTAAAAAAAAAAAATGGTTCTGAAGAACCTAGGGGCAGGAAAGGAAGAAAGACGCAGACGTAGAGAATGGACTTGAGGACACGGGGAGGGGGAAGGGTAAGCTGGGACAAAGTGAGATAGTAGCATGGACATATATACGCTACCAAATGTAAAACAGACAGCTAGTGGGAAGCAGCCGCATAGCACATGGAGATCAGCTCGGTGCTTTGTGACCACCTAGAGGGGTGGGATAGGGAGGGTGGGAGGGAGATGCAAGAGGAAGGAGATACGGGGATATATGTATATGTATAGCTGATTCACTATGCTGTAAAGCAGAAACTAACACACCATTGTAAAGCAGTTATACTCCAGTAAAGATGTTAATAAAAGAAAGGAAAAAAAAAAAAAAAGAAGCTCAGTTTCCTCTTCTGTGGATGGGAAGAGCAGGATTATCTTGGAGAATCATTGTGAGGATAAAATGAGACAAAGTTCGGGAAATATCTGAGCATACATTAGGAAATCGGGTCGATAGAGTCGCATATATGATTAAGTATCTCCAATCACATATATCCTCTTTCATGCTACACACAGCCGTTTCATTTTTCTCTCTTTGACTTGATTTTACTTCATGAATCTTTCCACCACCACCCCAACAGATGTGCTGTTTAATCAAACCAAACCTGTCTAATTCCACCTTACATTATAAATCATACCTAACCTGTCTAAAATCCTTTAACACATAATGGCTTCCCAAAAGCTGTTCAAATGAGTAAATCCAAGACACTAATTGAAAATGAACAGCAGAGCAGATCTCTACTGCTTTTCAGATGGGGAGGTTGCAGGTCTCCTTGAAGTGAAAGCTCTTCATTTACAATGCACAGAAAAGAAAAAAGGAAGAAGAAAAAAAAAAAACTACTGAGAACAGAATGAGGCGTGCAGGGCCATTTTTCTCAAAGCTTGGACTATAGATGATGCACTGATGTCTTGGGGGCAGAGTTCAGATGCCTGTGAAATAAGCCAAGTCATCACGTTAATTAGGATTCCTCCTGCATGCATTACTATATCATGACAAATTAACAAGGACTGCAAGAGAGCTCAACTTCTCTTCCACATGTTCTCAAGGCAAAAGTTACTTTTAAATGATGGCAAAGTAGCTACACAAATTGACAAAGAAGAAACTCTCTCTGTTGTGATAAAATTGGCTTATGTATCCCTCCCCTTTCCTGTAAGGTAAAGGCATAGTCCAAGAGAAGTTGAATGGCAACAATACTGATTTGCTTAATGAATAGCTCATGAAAGTTAGAAATGCCCTAAATATTTTTTCGGCAAGCAATATAACACAAGTCGGCATATGCATAGAGCCAAAAGACAATAATATGAATAATTCTCTTCAAATATTTTATATTATCTCTATCATTAAAACCATTTACTATGAAGCCTAAAGAATGCATTCCTTATTCCCAAAAGGCAAAACTGTGCCACAATTTCCAAATGAAAGAGAAAGTGTAATTTGATCATTGTTCTTTAAGGCTGTAAAAGAAAATTCTCCATCATCACTCTTAACCGTTCTTAACTAATGTAAGTACCAAACGTGCCATCTTAAGTATCTGTAGAGAAATAAAAGGAATGTGACTTCAAAGTTCAGGTTCTAAGGAGATTTTGTTTAAAAATTCACACTCTTCTTAGCCTGGGTACAAACCCTGTCAGTAAATGAATTAATTTTGGCAGTTTTCTAATCTCATTATACCTTCTGTCAAGAGAATGACTTATCACAATTACAATGCCTAATGCTGTATATCTTGTGAAATACAGTCATCTGTACCAAGACAGTATCATCATTTGACTCTTTCAATATACGATATTTTCATTAGCGGCAGGATATCCATTCCTTCCCCTCTACTCAGCAGAGCTATAAATAGAGAGGTCAGCCAACCAAATCACACAATATTGAAAAGGTCAAAGAAGTACAGTATATTACTATAATTTACAGAATATTGTTCGTGAAGTATTAAAACTCGTGACACCTTATTTATGTGCAGAGAAAATAATGAAAACATAAAGCAGTGTGCAGTGGTCACATTATCATTGCTGTGATGGTAGAGATAGTGTTGAATGAAGCTTTCCTTTTCAGTTAAACAGGAACTAAACAAGCAGCAAGGTCTATTTAGGTAGTCAAGAACAAAATTAAAGCTGTACTTCCGCCTATTAGATCAATATATGATTTTAAAATAAAGAAAAGGATAAGAAAAAATAGAGCAAAGAAGCACAGGACAAAGGCACAGTCTATTTTCCTGGTTCCAGGAGAAACTAAAACTTGTGGTCTAGTTGGCAGAGATGGAAGACACCCTGTTAAGAACACCTGTTTCAGATCAGGCATTGATGGTTTAATTTTACCAGGTCACATCTATGATTTGGGATGAGCAAAAGGAGACAGACTATGTAATCTCATGCTAGATTTTTGGTCTTAATATTTCTTGCCTGAGCTGTCAAATTCTTTACATAACTGGGTTAAAGTAAGAACAAAAAGATAATTGCTCATCTGCACTTTAGCAAATGGTATTTGTGGGAAAGGTCCATACAACTTCATAAATGAGATGCTGAAACCCAAATCTTGTTCAGGAAAAGAGGTTAGATTAAAGACAGCCCTATTTGAAACTCTTTACTACCTTTCCCCCGCCCCCCAGCATCTTATCCAAATCCTAGACATTTTGCTGCATTTATTCAAGGGCATTTATTGGCAGATATTGTGTAAGGTGCTGCAGAAAGCAGGAAGAATACTTAATTCCCAATTCTACCATTTTCTCTTCCTTCTTACCACTGTTGTCTTACTAGGTCATTATTTTCCCATTACCTAGTCTGAAGTAATTTTTTCTTAAATAGGCTACTATCTCTCCAATGTATTCTTCATATTCATACCAAAGGGAACTTTTCTGAAATTGAAATTTGATATTATTTCTTCCCCATGTTAAACTTTTCCTTGTTCCCATCTTATATAGAATTCAAACTCTTCCACATGCCATTCAGGATCCTCCATGAACTGAGATCTTCCCATCTCTTCAGGCCCTCGTCCTGCCAAGTCCTACCCAAGAGTTATACTAGCAGCATCGATCTACTGAAACCACTCTTCTGGAGATCACATAGAAAACCTGATCAAGCCTGACCTTCTCAGCTCCTGCCATATTACCATTACCGCTTTTCCTTCTTAAAAGAATACAGGGGTGTTAATATATTATGGTCCGTCCAATTAACGTCGCTGGGCTTTCCTTATTTAAAGCAGAATAAAAGGTACAAAATTGTATCAAAAATCACTACATTTGCCTTAAGGTAGAATGAATAATTTGTGTAAATCTCCTTAGATGGATTGTCATATGCTAATCTTCCCAGTACGTACACCAAACTAAAAAGGAGACAAAGAAAAATGTTTAAGAGGAAAGAAAGGAAAATAAAGAAAGGAAAGGAGGGAGGGTAGGAGGGAATGGAAAGAAAGCAACAATCTCAGATAAACTAATGTAACAGGGTTTTGCCATTGGGTTAGGCTATTGGCTTTGTTCTGATTCACTATTAGTGTGTAAATTTTACGCATGAAGATTTTAATCAAAGGCCAAAGCATGCCTTCCATTTTCTAGTACAGTCACTTAGAATTTTTCTACAGAAAAATCATGTTTTCTGTTAAAAAAAATTATCTGTTGTCAGCTACCAAAAATGAGTGAGGAACACCAATTCTGACACCTTGATTATGGACTTCTAGCCTCCAGAAATGTGAAATGATAAATTTCTGTTGTTTAAGCCACCCAGCCTATGATGCTTTGTTATGGCAGCCCTAGCAGCCTAAAACAAACTCCATTGTATTTTCTCACATATAAAATGGATCTTAGTAATACTGTCTACCTCACAGAATTTGTGTTAGGATTAAATGAGATGGTTTATGTAAAATTCTAAGCACAAAGATCAGTATATTCAATAAATTTTAACTATTTTGTTCTTATCCCCATCTGAGGTTTCCTTCAATGGGCAATGCATTCTTTGCTAATCTGTTCTTATGAGCTTTTATTTATTAACCTTTTAGCTAAGGTAAAAAGCCATCTATTTTCCTCATTGTTAGAATATTTTCTTTTCCCTGTTACACTTAAAAATATTTTGGTCATATATTTAATCTCTAAACTTTATTTTCCTGTACCTAAACTTAATTCCTCAGCCTTATTTATATGTGGAACACACTCCAGGAGACTTCAGGTAAGAGGCATGTTTAATAATTCAAATATACCACTTACTAAATGATATGCTTTTAATTGCTTTGTACCTTAGTTATGAAAAATTTCTCAAAATTGAGTACCTTTGAAAAGTGTACCCCATTCATTACTCAAAATCGTTTTGTCTGATGAAGAAGAGCTTGTTCAGATGTACTTTAGAGATGTGATATCATGAATTCCTCTACTATTACTAAGAGTTTATGATAATAGAATATAACTAAAATGTATTTTAAAGGAGTGCAATAAAGAAACTGGTAATATCTTGCTTCAGATATTAATAAGGATGACCCATTTTGCTAAAATTGAAACATAGAAATATATATTAGAATATAAAATCATGTGAACGTTTTAAAGAGAATTATATAACCTTTCTGGAAATCTGTTTAGAATCCAGAAGAAAAAAATCTATTCCTAGGCATCAAAATTATACCTTTAGAAATAGGCCATTATGGTACCATTAAGTACACCTACAGGGTATTAAGTGACCTAAAACTTTCAGTTTGACATTTATTTATATATAAGACATTTCTTTAATGTGGCAATAGTCTTTTGAAAGTTTTGCTTTTAAGCTAACGTATCCTACTGATATTATAGTGATCGTAGCCTTGTTGTTACCAAGACAAGTTTTACTGAGAATTGTGGCCGTTGGACTCTGGAAAGAATAGGCTAGACACCACAAGATGCAGTAATGTGTTGGAGACACTGATTTAAAGTCAAAGGTATGGGTTCTTACCCTACTATCACTTACTTGTTTCAGGAAAATAGCATCAGCACTTTGTGTTTTAGTTTCCTTGTTTGTATACAGGGAGAATAATATCTTCTCTATTTTGATTTGGATTGTTATAAATAGTAAATGAGATGTGTGTAAAATGCACAAAATATTTTATTTTGATGTTGGTTTATCAGAGCAAAGTTTATCAGATAAATATGGTTGATCAGAGCAATATCAAGTTCTTGTCTGGATATTCTCCATGCCAACCTAATTTCTATGATTGCTGTTTTGTTACAAGAATGGAAAAAAGGAAATGAGGGAAATTTTTTTTTTTTTATGGTATGAAGTTGTAATTAGAAGCTGGTATTCTTATAAAGTCTAACTGGCAACTGTTGGAGTATTTTAATGGAGGGACCTTTTGTTTTCTTAGATGATGAACTGTTTTGCTACTACAGGAGCCATTATGTGTACTGAGCAGTTTGTTTATATTTTATGCTGAAATAGCAAACTAGGGTTTGTATTGATCTCTACAGATAAAACATATTAAAATCCCATTAATGGGATTATTCCCACTGATGAACTGATGTTCTAAACATTATGAACCTCTCTTCTGTGTTTAGACACTAGTGATTTGGAACAAATGACAATATTACAAGAGCAAGAATCTATCTACTCTTAAGATGGCTGGGGATGAGGCATAGAAAAAAACTTTTAATTCGTACAGCAGATTAGAAATGAAACTTGACCTCTGTTATGTCTCACTTTCCTCATTTGTTAAAGAAGGGTAGCAGTATTTACTTCTCTCACTGGAATGTCACACAAATTAACTTGATAATGATTATAATGTGCTGAGAAAACTCAAAAGAGCTCTCTGTAGGCTTCTTAGGAATACAGCTCTGGAGCCAGAACAGAGTTAGTCCATTTTAAAGACTCATCGACACTAGAGTCCATTACAGTCTATGTTAAGATATCCCATAAGTATAGTTGGGACCATCTTAACTACCTTAAGAAGTCCTTGGAAAACTTCTGTGAATGATTATATACTAAAAATGCTTTTATGAACTTCAGGGACTGAGATTTTTTTCAAATAAAATTAATAACCATCCATTTCTGTGACAGTAGGCAGGTCAACTCTGTGTGTGTGTGTGTATATATATATATATATATATATATATATATATACACACATATACATATTTGGGCTTTATGCCCCCCCAACTCTTTAATTAAGCATGGCAATCAGCGTACCAATCAAGGTGTAATGAGGTTACGCATTTAATTAATCTTTAGGCAAGAGATTTCTCTTTTATTTTTATTATTATATCTGTTATAAATTTATTTAATGTTAGAATTTCCCTTCAAAGACCACCAAGGCAACATGTTGATTTTACAAAGCTGAGTTCAGTAAATTTACTGAACATGGGAGAACACCATCTTCACAGAGTCTGAGTGGGGTCTTAAAAGGGGAGAAGTAGTCAGGGTACTTACAGTGTTAGGGGACTGGGTTATTCAAGGTTGATTTTAGGTTGAAATTAGTAAGCATAGTATTGGGTAGGGATTCGTTAATATTTGTAAACTATGCAAGTTTCTGAAAGTTATCTTCTCTTTAAAACCTGTAAATTTTGAAACATGAAACACTAACTTGCTATGAACTGAATTGTGTTCTCCTAAATTCATACATGAATCCCTCTTTTCCAATGTGATGGTATTTGGAGATGGGGGTTTAGATAAGGACATGAGGGTGGAGCCCTCGAGATGAGATTAGTGCCTGTATAAGAAGAGACAGGAGAGAGCTTGTTCTATCTATTCCAGCTACATGAGGACAGAGAGAAGGTGGCCATCTATAAGCCGGGAAGAGAGCTCTCAAGAGAAACTAACCATGAGGGCACCGTGACCTTGGACTTCTTCCCTCTAGAACTGTGAGAAAATAAATTTCTGCTGCTTAAGCCACCCTTCCTATGGTATTTTGTTAGGGCGGCCGGAGTAGACTAAAACACTTTTTAAGGTGGAAACTTAAATTGTGAACTTTCCTCCCTCCCTCCCTCCTTCCCTTTTCTTTCTCTCTATAGGCATTTAAATTTCTAAACGTCCTTCAAAACACTTCTTTAGCAGCATCCCCACAAATTTGGATACGTTATTTTGTTACTGAGTTTTAAATATTTTTAAGTTTCCCTTGAGACTTCTTTGGATTATTCAAAAGTGTACTGTTTAATTTTCAAATATTTGGTAATTTTATAGTGACTAGTTGATATCTATTTAATTATATCACGGTCAGAGAACACACTCTGTAGATTCATTCTTTTGAAATATATTGAGACTTGTTTATGATCAAGCATATGATCTTAGAAAATATTCCATGGACAGTTAAAAAATTTTTTACTCCTATTTTTTTTAAGCTGTCTGCAAATGTCAATTATATGAAGTTAGTTTATAGTGTTACTTAGATCTTCTAAATAGATCTTCTAGATAGATCTTTTCCTATTTTTGGTCAAATTTTCTAATCATTATTAACAGAAGAGTATTAAAATATGCAAATATCACTGTTAGTTTGTCTTTTTCTCTCTTTAGTTTTGTCTGTTGTCACTTCATGTATTTTGGAGCTCGCTTATTAGTTGCATGCACATTTAAGATTATTATGTCTTCCTAATTGCCCTTTTATCATGAAATGTCTCCCTTTATCTTTGGAAATACTCTGTGCTGAGATTTCATCTAATATTAGTATGGAGATACTAATGCTGATGTATATTAGTATGGCCATGCTATGCAAATTCTTTTGCTGGTTGCCTGACATATCATTTTTCTATCCCTTCCTTTGAAATGTTCTGCATCTTTATATTTAATATGTGTCTTATAGATGACTTATAATCAAGTCTTCCTTTTTCATCCAGACTTACATTCTTTGCTTTATAATTGGAGGGGTTTTTTTTGCATTTTTATTTAATTTTATATAGTTGGGTTTACATCTACTATTTTGCCAATTATTTTTAGTTTGTCCTTTCTAGATGTTGTTGTTGCTTAGTGGCTGTGACTCCTTATTCGTGGCTCCTTACTGTGTTCCCTACTGTGTAGGGAATGCTGGGAGCTGAAGTTGAACACGGAATTACAGAGAAATTATGAAGAAAAAAGTATATATGCCATCCTAATGAGTCTAAATTTTATTGTGTAGATATTAAAGATTCCTTACTCTTTTTTTTTTGACACATAAGATTTTCTTTTAATGAGAGCATACTTCATGGAGAGTATCTGAATGAAACCTGGCCTAGAAGGAGGAAGGTTTGTAAGGAATCTATGGAAATAGTCTGTCAAAACATGGAGAGAGCTTGAAATTAAGGAATTCAAAATAAGGATGGGAAGGATGCATTTGAGAAGAACTCAGAGGGAAAATTGTCAGAATTTGGTGACTGATAGGCATGGAGGTTTTAATAGTGAGTGTTTCTAAGATACTCTTAAATTTCTGTCCTGAGAAACACTGTTGTTGATGGTAGCATTCACTGACTGAAGTATACCAGAAGACAGGTTGACTTGAGGGTGCCATGAACTTGTTATGGGGCTTGATGTGTTTTCAGGTATTTGTGGGGCACTTAGCTGCAAATATTTAATAGGATGCAAGATAGCCAAGTTTGGAGATTCAACAAAAGTTTTGGTCTAGAGAAATACATTTGGAAATCATTCAATTATATGTCAGTTGAATAGGAAGAAGGATGAAATTTCCTGAGGAGTGTATAATCAGAGATTTATATGTGTCCAACATTATTATGTGAATGTGGACATGTGTGTATACACGATTATGCATGAGAATATTTTAAAGTGTTGGGTAAAACATGAAATCTAAGGTCACTTTTAATACCAAGTACAACTAAATTAAAGAACACATACACTAAAAATTGATACTATATAAATCAAAATTGATAAGGCACGTCATTCCCAGTTCAATCATTAGCTTTTCTCTGTGAAGTTATTCCATTTAATGTTCTGCTTTTTTACATTGCAGCTATTTTAACAGGGTTAGGACTTTTCAGCTCCCATTCTGATTGCATCTCTGTGGAGATTTTTAGTCTGTTTACTTATGAGAAGTTAATAACCAGCTTCACTGAGGAAACAGACTGAGATCTACTTTAAAAGAAGGACAACTGTGCAGAGTCTGACAACAGTGCCTTAAATTTTAATGGGGCAGATCCTAATTACATCCAATTTCAGGAGGTTGTAAAAATTTTTTTGATACTGAAACTTGGTTGTATCGAATGATTCATCAACTAGTACTCTTTAAACATTTATCACGGATTTTTATTATACCAATATTTGAAATATACTTTTAGACTTTAGGATTGCCTAAAAGAAATTGTTCATGCAACAGTTTCACTGGTAACATACTAGGTTGGAAGGGGAAGAAGGAATTAGCAACGCGGAACAATTAAGGAAAGAAGATTTAGATAAAAACTGTTACCTAGGATACATGTGCTGCACAAAATGACCTTTTCTTGTCTAGTGATTTCACACGTTCTCACAGACGTCACATGAGTCAGTTTACACCACAGGGCACAAACGTCTGGACCTTGCTCTACTGCTTTCTTGCTGCACACCCTGAGCTCAAAGACATTTAAATATCGTGTTCAGACTGATTTCAGGATGATGCACATATCCTGAAAGTGAGATGTGGATTATGTTTATGATTCTAAAAAAAATTATCATTCAAAAATAGCACTGCCTTTGTTAAAGCCTACAATGTTATTAAAATATTTCCCATTATCATCTTCCTACAGGGCAGAAATAAATAGACAAGGAAAATAAGTTCTCTTAGGAATTCTCTTTTCTCATTTCCATGGAAAATTCACACTCTTCGTAGGAAATGTATTTGTTTTCTGCTCAGGCTGCAGTTTCTCACCCCAATTCACTGATACCCATTCCGCTAACTTCTTGTTTAACTGCATATCCTTGGGCTATGGTAATTTACACACCCTCTGCCTACACAGGTGCTGCAGGTCAAATTGTGTTGTTGACAGAAAATGCACAATGACTGCTGCTACCATGCTAATTCTCAGCTCATGGTCTGTGCCTGGACTGTTGTACATGTATAAAATATGTGTCCACCTGCGTAAGGCCTGGTGCTCTACAAAATCACACATGAGGACAGGTGATGTAGTCATTATGCAGAAAATAGAGGGTATGTTTTTAGAGGGAAGATTGTGTCCTTTCAATCCTGGCTCCCCCTTACTAGCCATTCCCAAATACCTGACACGTTGTTTATATAATAGTTGCAGTGAATGACTGCTTCAAAGAAAAGCAAAACACCAGTTGATACATTGAGGGATAAAATATGCACTGATTCATATTCTTTTTCAAAATTTCTCTTAAACTGATTTGCTAATTTGTCCTATAAATGCCTTAAACTATGTTCTTTGTGTGTGTGTATATTTATATCTTATTCCAAAGAGTAATGGCTTAAACTTACATAACTTTTAAAGTTCTATTTAATGTATCATTTGATTCTACAACCACATTATCTCCACCATAACCTGAGGTTTCTAGAACTGAAGTCTGTGTCTTAGGTTGACATTTTAACTGTTGAATGAAAAAGTCGGTGAATGAGTGAATAAATGAATCAATCTGTTTCACTGGAGCGTCAGAAAGTATGCATTACAGCAGGCTTGCTGTTGAATTCAACAAATAAATGGAATAGATTAAGTCTATCACTTTGGAAATAACAAAAAACAAAGCAAAAACATTCCTGGAGGTGAAGAGGAATAGACTTAAGTAAAATCAAGAGTAAGGATCAGAGTGGAGAAACGCAAACAGGCCCAAAGGAGAGGTCAAACTTTGGTAGGATTTGAGGTATTTTGTCTCTAAGAAATTGTACTTTGGACAAGTGGGAATTCCAGTCGCAAGGAGATGGTCAGCAAATGAGGAAGACAGAAAGAACATACCTTTTTTTTTTCCCCTATTGTTGTGTAACAAACTATCAATATCTTAGCCTTTTCTTTAGGTCAGAAATCTGGTCATGACAGAGCTGAGTGTCCTGCCCAGGGTCTCACAAGGCTGAAATCAAAGTGGGAGCCAGACTGGGTTCTCATCTAGAGTTCAGATTCCTTTTTCTAGCTCAAGTGGTTGTTGGCAAAGTCAGTACCTTGCACTTGTGGGACTGAGGTCCGGTTTCCTTGCTGACTGTCAGCTGGGGGTCATTCTCATCTTCTGGGGGCTGCCCAGTGTCTTCTACCCTATCCCATCATAGTCACAGGTCTATCACACTGAAGAGCAGAAACGTGTACAGGGCAAGCACACCAGCTACTGGGGGTCTTTGAGGCCATGCTAAAATTCTACCTACCACAGAAAGTGAATTATTAACTCTGAGTAAGGGGGAAATTGAGGGGCACAGAAAAGGAAAGAAAAGAAGGAATGTTCAAAAGGCTTCCCAGAATTAGCCTGAGAGCTGTTGATTCCCAAACATTGTATGAGAGAAATGTCAGACTTGGGTGAGGAGAGGTGAACAGAAGCAGTCTCTGAGAGGAAGACAGCAGAGAAAGAACTTAACAATTATCTGAATGATGATGGTGCCTTGTCAAGAGAAGAATTCAAGGAGAGAAGTCAGAGCATTTTACCTAGTGATCACGTTGGGGGAACTATGATTATAAAATTACCGGGGATAACTCTGAAAGACATGTTGGCAGCAATTCAGCTTCCAAAGATTAAACAGAATTTTAGAGGTGGAGTAATGGAGTATGTTTTGAAAGAAATATAGTTCAGAATAAAAAAAAAATTCTCAAAATTACTGGTTTGATTATGCAGAATTATAGTGATAAAAACTATATGAATGCTACTCAGAAATGAAATGACTGCTAGAAAAGACAAAAATCAATGACTAAAAAGGCACTAGAAATGTCATAAATTTCAACTAAGAAAGAGGTGAAAATGAAAAATAGAAATAAAGGCATTTAGAAAAATTCAAAGTGTCATATAACACAAGGTATTATTATTGGTGATACAGACAGGTGTGTTCCCCTGGCCACATGTGAGGCATCTGTCAGGTCTCTTTTCCCTAAGTAGAGAGGTTCGGGCTGCTATATAGGGCTGCCAGAGATAAACAATGGGGTATTTTTTATTTAAGCGCTTTAGATATGGAGAGGAGAAACAAAACACACAGGTGCAGAAATGATATTTCAAGCCAATGATATGACATGGAAGGGCATATTGAGTCCAATTACTCAGTCATATCTGTAAAGACTAAAGGAGAAAAAATAAAAATAAAACCCACAGATATGTTGGGAAAAAGAAAAAAAACCCCACATTTTATAGAGGACAGAGTTTGACTTGAGAGGTTGTGCCCTGCATCACTTAAATTAGAACCAGTGGAGCTCAAGCTGACCCAGGGAACAAGAATAACAGGGCTCAGGCTGAGGAAAAGCTGAAAAATTCCAGGGATATGTGCATTCTGGGATGGATACGCACTTCATTCCCAAATAGAGTTCTTGATCTAGGAAACTAATATGAAGGGAAAGAAAACATACAGAAGCTTGAGGAATGGTGATGCAGAGGGGAAGGGAGGAGAGGCATTGAAAAGAAAAGGTCTAAATGAACATCACAATACAACACGCATTGAAATAAGATAAATAAATGTTGTAAATGGCAGGAATATTGAATAGAAGCAAGTAACATAAATAAGGAAAAGGCCTATAGAATGCAATAGAAATAAAAGCATTGTTTCCGAGAAAGATAACATTGCATTCGAGCAGAGCTTCTCACTTGGGCCATGTCTTTTGTTCCTGCCAGCGTTCACTTCTGCCTCTTGAATGGCTAACCCTCTGTCCTCCTGTAGTCCTTAACTCTAAAATCTCTTTTCCAAATCTTTCTTGGTCAGTGCTAAAATAAACTTGAAGGACCCTATTTTATCAGAACTATTTTTAAATTGGTTATTATTTGTTGCTGTTGAAGAGGGACCAAGTGAACTAACATAATGATGCTGTCCAATAAAGCTTAACGAGATCCCCCCTCAGGAAACTGTACATTTTGTTATAAGGGAAGGATTACCTGAAGGTAGGATTTTCAGGCAACAAATGGTTGATTCAGGAGCAGTGCCTTCCCATGTGTATTAAAATTAAAGCACATAGACAAATGCCTAGTCATCCTGCAAATATTGAATACAACTAGCCCTAGATAAAAGTCATGAAGTTTTGCCAAAAGAAAGTTTGTACCTTATAATTCTGTATCCCTTATTTGTATCCTACATATCATCAGTTGTGATCATAGAACAAAGTCTGGACTAAACGTTGCTAATGATACAGTTTCATTTTGCATCTTTATTTTTTGGGCACATTTAGCAAGCATTTACTGAAGAATATGTTATGTGTCAAACAGTAACCTTGACATTAGGGACACAATATTAAGTCACATGTCCTGCTCTCATGGAGCTCAGAATTCAGCAATGTAGCAAGAAAGACAGTCCTATACACAACTACCTAATTTCGTTAATTCTAAAACACACCTTTCATTTATACTCTGTCACCTCTAAAGTCGAGATGCTTCATAAAATTGATGGCCCCAGAGTTTAATGTGAGCCATTTCTCTTTCTTTCTGGTTTAGAAAGTAATGGGACAAATTATTATCAATGACATCTTAGGTATGAGAAATATAATCACTCTAATTACTATGATGTAAATGCTACATAGATCTTATTAAAGAACAAGGGAGGAAATGAAAGAAAACAATATTGAACTTCATAAAGAAGTTGATTCAAAGGGAGTATTGATAAAGTTTCCAAAGGATTTCACCAGGTAGGAAGGAGGAAGGCTGGGGAGACTTTCAGGGCACAGGGAATAGGAAGAACATTTTAATCTTAACACAGGGAGTCATCCAGTGTGCTGGCTTATAGAGGTCCTTGGAAGCATGCCGTTGAGATGAAACTGGAAGGGTAAGTTGTGATCAGAGTAAAAACCTTTAAATGGCTTTAACTGTAGATCTCTAAGCATTAGCATGGTATCATTTATCTGGTTTATTTGCTTTGCTTTATTTGCTGTATCTGGTTTATTTCCTTTCTTCCTGTCTCAATGACAGTGAGCTTGTACTAATTTTCCTGACTACCTGTCAGTTTTAACTAGCTTCAAGGAGGCTTGTAGAAGCATTAGCAGTACTCAAAGTTGGCTTGTAAGACAGGTATCGATTTGGTTCTTCCTTTTTTTTTTTTTTTTTTTTGCGGTACGCGGGCCTCTCACTGTTGCGGCCTCTCCCGTTGCGGAGCACAGGCTCCGGACGCGCAGGCTCAGCGGCCATGGCTCACGGGCCCAGCTGCTCCGCGGCATGTGGGATCTACCCAGACCGGGGCATGAACCCGTGTCCCCTGCATCGGCAGGCGGACTCTCAACCACTGCGCCACCAGAGAAGCCCTCAATTTGATTCTTAGCTAGGTGATTCTTAACCTCAAATAACAAGAAATACACAAAGGTGGAGAAGTACAGTGATTTTTTTTTTTTAAGTGACACTGTGGAGATGGGGTTTAAAAGCCTTCCATTCTTTTCTATCTGTAAATTATCTATCCATTAACTGGTTTGTCAGCATAGAGTGTTAAATTTTTCTTTGGGGACTTATGTGTGTATGTTCCCCCTTTCCTATCCCTAGGAGAAGATGATGATCATTGTTAATATTAATATTTTTGCAAGACAGGAACACATTTGATAGTGATTAACTTATGTTAACTTTTCTTTTTTGTTGTTGTTTTTATTCATTTAGTGTTCTACAAGTTTTGAATTTACAGCAAGTCAGGATTGACTTGGTTCTCAAAGTCACTTCTCTGGCACCTCTGCAAAGCCAGGATTATTTCTTTGTCTCAGAAATATAAGAAGTGCACGGTATGTGTTACGCCAACATGCTCCAGAGAGCTAGCTATCAGTAAGGTAAAGTGAATCTGGATCCAATCCTCAGACCCAGCCTGGGCTGCAGAGGGCAGGGACATGCTGTTCACTGCGGATTAGTGAGGGCAGCCACTGGGCAGAAAGAGAGGGGCCCCACTTAGCCACACTCCCAAGACTGTGAGTTATGTTAACATGTATTCTTTCCGAACCCTGTCTGTCCTCCCACCAGTGACTGTCATGCCAGGTATTAGGCTATTACTCTGCAGCTCCAAACCCACATTTCTAAATGCAGCTTCCTGATGCTGGACCAGGACTCTGCAAACATAGTTTTGCTTTGACATCTGGCTTCCCATCAGGCTCAGCCAAAAGGGGACAATGGAGGGAATCTGCAAGGCTGCAGTAGAGAGAAAGGACTTAGTTATTCCTTGTTTACTTCCTGTTTGCTTGTAGTTCATGTCACTGTCACCCCAGAAATACTTCTTTATCCCACCAACAGCAGTTTTTCCACAGCAGCAGGTGATTGCCAAGAGGTCCGGGTCTCAGTCCCATGAGGATGCTCTTCTAAATTTTTAGGCTTTGTACTATTCTAAGGTCATCCCTTTATTCTCCAGTGCTGATACCTGTTTCCTGATAATTTAGAGGGTTTCTGTTTTGTTTCTCATCTGTTTCTTAGTTAGCAATTTTATGCCAAGTTAATTCTTTTGTATATTAAATTTTCTATCTTAGAATCTTTTTAAATCATTGGTGTGGCTTCTACCACCTGACTGGACCCTGACTAGTCCTGTCTCAATGATCTGCATCTAGTTCCTATGTCACAGTGCTCCAGTTTGTTTTGCATCAAGTCTAGGATTTTTACTTTTATCAGAAACATAACTAAGTAGGTTGGAAGTACACTTCCAACACATGTCCTCTTCTCGTTACTTATGAAGAGTTTAAAGGCGGCAACCAATGTGGGCATCAGCCCAGCCTTTTCCTTCTGGGCAGTTTCACAATTATTTTGGTTTTCTTCACTCAGAAAGAATGCCTTGTTTGGCATTCTTACATTATCCACAATATTGTTTGAGACTTTCCTGTGGTATAGCTCAGGATGAGTTTGCATTAATATCCTAATATCTAAATTGTGTACTAGCTTTATGCTTCTATTTCAATTTAGCTCATTATAATGGATATACCTGCCAACAGTTTATAGGCAACACAAAATGTCAGAAATCAAAATTATAGGTAAGCTAAAAAAACATGATTAACAAATAATATTGCCATAAATAATAGCTTTTCAACAAAAATATTACATGTAAAGAATTACCCTTCTTTCTAAATCAGAAGCAAATATTGTATAGGAGACATTTAAAATTTCCAGATGTTCTAAAATTTCTTCATTCATGTATTATTGCAGCCACACACTTGCATAAAGTGTCTGTTATGTTCTTGGTGTTGCCCGAAGTCCTGGAAAGGTTTTAAAGAATGAATGAAGAAATGTGCCAAATGGGTGAGTGAGGCATGTGAAATGTTCCGAATTGCCCTGGATGGGACAAGTATTTGAGTAAGGGGGTTTCACCGTTCTCAGCATGTGGGAAAAGACAGAAGGAGGGTTGCAAGTTGGGTCACAAAAGGTCTGTAGAAAGGGACAAGAAATGGACATTCAAAGAGGGGAAACAACGTTGTACGAAAGTGTGGAGACATGGAGAAGGTGACAAACTGCATATTATTAAAGCAGAAGGTATAAGACTGAAGGTGTAGACTAGTGGGGGCAGGAGTTAAGGATAGAGAAGGAACCCTTGACAAGACATGGGAGAGCTTTATGTCATCTTGCTTAGTAACTTGTGCTTTGTCTTTTAGGTGTAGGGACCCACTGAAGAGACTGCCACGAGGAGACGTGCATCTTAGAGAGGCACTACAGTTGCACTCTGGAGAACATCCTGAGGTAAGATACTGCAGAAATAAACTAATTAGGACACCATCTCCATAAGCCTTTGGGAAATCAACAGCCATCTCACTAATAACATAAGCTTCCTCCTTTCCTTCGTTTCATCTGTATCCTTTTATATTTTGTTCTAAATAAGTGAGCTGGAGATTTTTGGACTGACAAGTGCAGGGGCTGTGATTCATGCATCTTTGCATGCCCAGTACCTAATATGATGCTTGCCACAGAGTAGGTCCTCAATAAATGCTGTCTAATGAATGAGGGAAAGGACCTGAATTAAGGCAGAAGCAGGGAAGGTAAAGAGAGAAGGGTGGATTGGGGGAGCTTTTACCAATTACCAGAAGAATTGCTTGGTTGTGGAGTGTGAGGAAAAGGAAGTAAACAGAATAACTCTAGACTTTTGGGACAAGCTTGGTAATTGGACTAATGGTAATGGTATACAGAGACTAAAAAGAATAGGCAAAGAACGGGATTGGTGAGGTTTAGAAGAAAATAGTCTCACGTTAAATACTCAAGCATTTGTTATGCCCTTTAGCCATGCATACAGGTCTTAGGCTGATGAGGAGGAGTTTACCCTGAAAATAAAGCCAGGTTCACTCCCTGCTTCACTCCACACAAGGGAAAAGGTAATGAGACCCTTCCTGAGGTTTAGACCTAAGCCAACCTTGCCTCATAAAATTTTGGTGCCTAATATTTGTCTATCAAACTGTCACTGGATTCTTGATAAATAATATTCTGAGATGCTGTTTATCATCTTTTTCTTCTCTTTGATTATTTGGGATATCAGTCATCTCTGCTAAAACCTCAACCAGCTCTGGAGTTTTACAAAATTTCCCTTTTCAAGAATATACAATGGAGAAAAGACATTCTCTTCAATAAGTGGTGCTGGGAAAACTGAACAGTTACATGTAAAAGAATGAAATTAGAACACTCTCTCACACCGTACACAAAAATAAACTTGAAACGAATCAAAGACCTAAATTTAAGGCCAGACATTATAAACTCTTAGAGGAAAACACAGGCCAAACACCCCTTGACATAAATCGCAGCAATATCTTTTTTGATCCACCTCCTAGAGTAATGAAAATTAAAACAAAAATAAACAAATGGAACCCAATTAAACTTAAAAGCTTCTCCACAGCAAAGGGAATGATAAACAAAATGAAAAGACAACCCACAGAACGGCAGAAAATATTTGCAAATGAAGCAACTGACAAGGGATTAATCTCTAAAATATACAAACAGCTCATGCAGCTCCATGTCAAAAAAACAAACAACCCAATAAAAAATGGGCAGAAGGTCTAAATAGGTCTAAAGAAGACATACAAATGGCCAAAGAGCACATGAAAAGATGCTCAACATCACTAATTATCGGAGAAATGCAAATCAAAACTACAATGAAGTATCACTTCATACTGGTCAGAATGGCCATCATCAAAAAGTCTACAAACAATAAATGCTGGAAAGGGTGTGGAGAAAAGGGAACCCTCCTACACTGTTGGTGGGGATGTAAATTGGTACAACCACTACGGAGAACAGTATGCAGTTTCCTTAAAAACCTAAACATAGAACTACCATATGATCCAGCAATCCGACCCCTGGGCATATATCCAGAGAAAACCATAATTCGAAAAAAATACGTGCACCCCAATGTTCACTGCAGCACCATTTACAATAGCCAAGACATGGAAGCAACCTAAATGTCCATCAACAGATGAGTGGATAAAGATGTGGTACATACAATGGAATATTACTCAGCCATAAAAAAGAATGAAATAATGCCATTTGCAGCAACATGGATGGACCTAGAGATGATCATACTAAGTGAAGTAAGTCAGACAAATACAAACATCATATGATATCATTCATATGTGGAATCTAATTTTTTTTTAATATACAAATGAAGTTATTTACAAAACAGACTTACAGATATCGAAAACAAACATGGTTACCAAAGGGGAAATGTGGGGGGACGGATAAATTAGGAGCTTGGGATGAACATACACACACACTACTATATATAAGATAGATAACCAACAAGGACCTACTGTGTAGCACAGGGAACTCTACTCAATATTCTGTGATAACCTATATGAGAAAAGAATCTAAAAAAAGAATGAATATGTGTATATGTATAACTGAATCACATTGCTGTTCACCTGAAACTAACACAACATTGTAAATCAACTATACTCCAATAAAATTAAAATATAAAAAATATTTGCCTTCTCAATTTCCTCATAAACATACTTGCTGCCACTTCTTACATTTAAGAACTGAGAGTAATTCTTAACTAACTTTTCACATCTCAGCTGCAGAGTATTTTCTGTGCTCTGAGATTTTACTGCTGCTGGGGGAGAACAAATACCAGTTACTTTAAAACAAAGAGTAAAAGACAGGACAACCGTCACCAGATGCATTAGGTTTCAAGATTACACAAATTTGAAGTTCAAATATTTAGTTTATAAAAATGAATCTATTTATTAACATAAAAGCATAAGTAAAATACCTAGGTTTCTGAATCTAAATTACCAGTTGGAACAAAATTTATAAAAATAATGCATCTCAATCAAATAAACTAAATTATAATGAATTCAACCCTGTTAGAGTAGAAGTGCTTAAAGTGTAAACCAAAGAAACTATACTGTATATCTTTAAATCTCTTCCAGTTCTAACTTGTTTTTTTGTTTTTAATAATCTTGGCACTGTCAGTTACTGGTTCAAACTTCAGCTACAAAACACAGCAGAAACTAACTCCTAAGTATGGCAGTTTCTGCCATAGTAAGTATAATAACATGTTTCCTCTGGCTAATATGGATAAAAAATGTTCCGTTTCATCCAAAATTCAGTTCCCCACTCAATTTTGGAGGTTTTTCTCCTCTGACTGACTTGCCATATCAGGTATATTAATTGCTCTGAATATTACTTCTTCTCAATGTTAGTGTTCTCTAACCTTTTAATCATTTTTTAATGGCTTTCTATCATTTAATATCAAAGATGTACCTTGTCATATATCTTCTCTGACTGTTTTCAGTCTCAGGGAAGACTCATTGTTATAAAATGGCCCATTCTCCAACAACAAATTTCTTTAAAATTCATTCTAACTCATACAAGCATTAATTTTAAAAATTTGTATTTTAATAAATTATAAAACATAAATAAAAATAGCTACCCCATGTTAATAAAACCCCTTACCCTGTAGCATTAAGTACTTTACACAGCAACCTCCCTCTTTGCCCCCGATTTGTTTTTCTCACTCAACCAAAGACACAAGGAGAGAGGACCATGCCAGAATTTTTCAACTCAGGAAGTGATTTCAAAAATCTCATGCACTCAGAAGATAAGTGTTGATGCTAGAGAGTAGAGGAGAATGTGACTGACACTGATGGGAATATAAACACTTAATATACAAGATTCCCCTGTACCATGCTGGTAGTCCCACCCTTAGATCTGGTTACAGGCTCTGGTGACTTGGGCCCTATGCTTTAGGGGACCCACATATTGTAAATACATGCTCACAAAAATGTGCTAAAGATACATAGGGCCATATATCACTTAGAACTTGGTGCTTACATCTGGCATAGCACAATCTATAATTCCAAACGTTAATTCTTATAACTAACACTGTTCAGGAAAAAAAAAAAAAGGCAACTCATCCAAATGCCATAAAGGTTTATGGGTCATGCTGCCTACTTGGAGTGTAGAAGTGCTTAGGTTAAGAAGAAAAATCAAACGAATTAACCCCTTAAGGACCTCCTCTCAGATTGCACAAATGTAACAGATCTTTTGCTTAACCAAGTACTATTTCCCAGCATTGCCAAGCATCCTTTTCCTTGCATCACTTTGGGGTTTTCCAACTGGTGGTTCTGAATATTCTTGTAGTAGGGTACTATTCCTAACAGTTACAAGGGAGGCTGAGAACCATTTCTCAATATGAAATAAATCATATACTCAAATACGTATATATGTGGGACAGAGGTAACGAGCATAAACCTAATACTGATTTCTTCCATCGTCGATTACATGAGCACTGAACACTAGAATTGAAAATCTCGTTATTTGTATTTAAAAGTGAATAAGGTTTAATTGCTACTTCAAAAAGTTTAAGAAAAAATCCCATTCTTACTGATATAATTTGATTAAAATTGCTTATAACAATTATTTTAATAAACATTTTTAATACCACAGAAGAAGAAACCCTCAAAACCCTGAAAACAACTTTACTTTTTCAATCTTTTACTTTGACTTTACACTACTGCTGTAAACATATTTAAACTTTATACACGTTGAATACATCTTATTTTTCATCCTTTGTATTACTAGTGTTATTAGAACATAAATTATGTGAAAATCCTGATTTTAACAACAAAATCAATCATTCTGTTGAAATTAAAGATAAATAAGTTTACTAAAATAAAGATGTACTAATTTATTAATTTTTTTTAACTCACCCAAGCGTTGCCATCCCAAAACACCCAGACATGTCCCAATGGTAATTAAGTTCATCACTTTTAATATTTTAATGCCAAATTATAGGCACTCGAATAAGCGTAACTTTACTCCTTTTTAAATATCTTGTCATTTTGAAGCTTTTCTGTTGTTGTCATTGAGGTAGCAGTATAAGATCTGGTTTATTTAACAGATTGCTTTGTAACTTTTAAATATTAGGACTTACGTTTTGCTGGCCTCTGTTGGTACTCCTGCCTGGGCTCTAGGAAAGTTTGAGAGGAGCTCACATGCCATGCCATTGTCTGAGGAAGACCTGTAGAACTTCCCCAGTCTGGGACCTGGGGACACAGAATGAGGTAATCTCTTAGGGCTAAGCTTGGTCATTCTGCTTGGATGTCAAAAACACAGAATTTTAGAAATGGGGGAGACTTCAGTGATCATCTAACCCTTCTCTTCATGGGTGAGATCATTGAGACCAAGGATAGTCACGTGACTTTCTTGAGCCCAAACCTGGCTCTGGAAAAGGAGGCAAACCTTTTCCTCCAATGCATCACCTTCTATTCTCTGAAGGCCTATCTAGGAGACGTTTCTTCACAGATGTTTTGATCCTCTTAATAATGCTAATTTAACCATGGAATCATAGCCAGTTAGCTATGGAAAAGAGGGGGAAAGGAAAGAAAGGAGGAAGGGAGGGAAAGATGGAAGCAAAAGAGGAAAACAGAGTAGAGCAGAGCCACTAAATAAATACCTTCACATTTTGGAAATGTGACATTGAGTCAATGTTCAGAGATAGAACATTAATTTAGCAGCAGCTTAGATGCTTCGCCTTCATTTCCATCTGCATGTTGCAGATTTACTTTTTTTAATACAACACAGAAAAAAAAGTGCAACTTCTGAAGCAAATTGAGACCTTGCAATCCAAAGCAAATCATGTTACTTACACATCAACCAATCTGAAACTGTCCTTCAGAAAATTAGAAATAACATACTTTCATTTTTAAAAAGAAAATATTTACTTGTACATTAGGTATTTATGGAGTTACTGTGAGATATTATGCCTTCCATCTCCCTCACTCCTGCTGTCAAATTGACATGAATTTCTTTCCTTAAGTCACCAAAAGACTGAATGTAAATAAATGGAGAGGAAAGCAGCCAAGATCTGAATCTCAGCCTTAAATGCTACCGGACCCCAGCTTCCAACCTGTTATGATTAGTGGTGGTACAGGAAACAGCCTGTCATAGAAACTCTTCCCCTCCTCCTTAATGATGCTGTAAATTCCTTCATAATAAACAAAATCAAGCCACAAATGCAAATATACTAAGGTAATCATGTTAAGTGCTTGCTTAAAAATAAGGGTGGTCTCTTATTTGCTATAAGGCAGGGCTTCAACTCCTTAGAATATCTATCTTGGGTCCGAAATTTCTGATCCAAACCTAACTTTCTGGCCTCTGTTCCAGCCATTTGACCTACAAACCCTAACTCTCTGCCACACACCTAGTCATCATTACACTAAAAGGAAGATTTCACCCGCTGTACCTCTGCCCATGCTGTTTCATTATCCCAAAGGACCCTCCTGAGTGGAATGCATGTGGCAAAATCCTTTAAGCTTCAGACCTGTTTTTTGTTTTCCCTGTAGCTTTCCATGACTCTTAAGGTACAAATTCCTCCTTCATCTGTAATTTCCTGACTCTATACAATTCTGTCTTGCAGCATTTATGTTGAATTTTAACTGTGTATGGATCTCCCTTCCCTGCTAGACTTTGAGTTCCTGAGGGATAGAGTAGGACAATGCTTTATTCATTTTTGTGTTCCCAGCAACTAGTAGGGCACCTGCCACATGTAGACCCAATAAATGTTTGTGAAATTGAATCAACTCTTCCAGGGGGCCTACTGGCTTCATATTACACCAAGGTAGGCATTACTAATATAAATCTTTCCTGAGGGCAGAGTGTTTTGGGTTTGTTTCTCTTTTAGGGGAGAGTGTAGAGAATGCTTGAGGGAACCCAGGGTGAGGAAAATATACAACATATTTTATGACACTTTCTCTCTATATTTCAAGTTTTAGCGTGTAATTAATTATACAATGCAGAGGAAAACATCTTTCTTCTTATTTCGATGTTGCTGTAGCACTTGGCCAGCAGAGGGAGAAAATACAATGTGAAATACAAGCAGTAATGTTTAGCTCTCTGCTTTACAAATGATGTAATTTCATATTTTTAAAAAACTTCAGAGTATATATGACTTTGACCCAAGAATAGGTTAGCTGCCCAGATAATCTCTACTAACTCCCCCAGTTTAAAGTCTTACCCTTATTTTTCTCTAGGTTTAAAGAACACAGCAGCATATTTTAGTTGAGAGCCAGTAAGCTCTCATCTGAAATTAATGGAAAATTATGCCTTTCGGAGAGAGCTTCAATTTCCAGACACTCACTCCTTCTCGCACTGCACACTAATGAAATGAACTAGAATATTTAGGCACTAGGTGTTCTGTTGCATGAGATTGAGGGCAGTTAGCCAAGGTCTGATGGTGTAAGGTGGAATTCCTCCCCTACAGCAAGAGACATGCTTAGAAGATGAACTGTTGGGGGGCGGGGGGGGAGGTGTGGGTAGTGTATGATTGCCCCTGGTGTGCCAGGAATGAAACACACATATACGTTTTCCAAACGGTCAAATTAATATTATGTGTGCCTAATGAAAGCATAATATATAAAATGCATATTAGCAAAATAGGTAAAGTGAGGATGATTATTCACATCAAAACCGGATTCTTTCAGTAAAATACAATTCATAGCTCTCATTAGTTCATGTCAAATAAAATTAGATCTTCGAAACAATAAGATGCATAAAGTTTTCACACCCATTGCAAACATCGACTGTTTAGGTAATACAGCTTGTAATGAAAACAAACAAAGCTGAGTGGATATCAGCATCAGTTACAGATAGTTTGCGATAAATATAATGGACCATCCTCCTTCCTGAAATAGTAGAGACTGTAGCATCATCGTCTTCATACTCTCTCTGGCCATATCCTTTTTTGCTTGGCTTCTCCTCCTCCCTTTGCCATGAACCTACTTCTGTTCTTAAATTAACCATTTCAGTGAATATCAACACTATCCAGCCAACTATCCGAACCCCAAATTTAGACTTCGTCCATAACACCTTCTTTTCCTTTACTCTCACATCCAAATATTCAGGAAGTACTATTGATTTCTTACCACCTCCTATGTTTCAAACTGATACAGTCCTCACAAATACCCTTGCCACTGATTTAGCTCAAACCACATCCATTCCTTCCCTCTGTTAGTTCATCACCTCATCTTACTACAGTCCTGCTTTCCTAGAACAATATTCTACACTGTATCTAGATGATTAAAATTTTTTTGAGATAATTATGGATTCACATGTAATTATAAGAAATAATATAAAGAGGTCCTGTGTATATTTTATTCAATTTCTCCCAGTGGTAACATCTCCCAGCGTAACTCCCATAGTACAATACCTCAATCAGAATACTGGCAGTACGTTTCTATCACCACAATACTTCCTCCTGTTACCCTTTTATAACCACACTAACTTCCCTTTTCCTTCCCATATCCCTAATCTGTTTCTATAATTTTGTCATTTCAAGAATATTATGTAAATTGAATCATATAGGAATCTTTGGGGATTATTTTTAATTCTGCATAATTCTATGGATTGTTGGGTATATTGATAGTATGTTCCTTTTGTTGTCAAGTAGTATTCCATGGTATGGAGGTGCTACGATCATTTAGTCACCTACTGAAGGACATCTGGGTAGTTTCCAGTTAGTGGTTACTGTCAGTAAAACTGCCATAAAAATGTATGTATAGGTTTTTGTGTGAGCCTAAGTTTTTATATTTCTGGAATAAATGTTCAGGAGTGTAATTGCTGTGTCATATAGTAGGTGCCTGTTTACTTTCAGAGAAAATGCCAAACTTTTCCAGAATGGCTCTGCCATTCTACATTCCCACCAGCAATGTGTAAGCGATACAGTTTCTTTGCATCCTCACCAGCATTTAATGTTGTCATTTTTTTTTTTTACATCTTTATTGGCGTATAATTGCTTTACAATGGTGTGTTAGTTTCTGCTTTATAACAAAGTGAATCAGTTATACATATACACATGTTCCCATATTTTTATTTTAGTCATTTTGATGGATATTAGTGATAGCGCATTGTGGTTTTAATTTGCATTTCCCTAATGGCTAATGATGTTGAACATCTATTCATGTGCTTATTTGCCATCTGTATTTTCTCTTCAGTGAAATGTCTCTTCATTTGTTTTGCCCATATTCCAATTAGACTATTCATCTACTGTTGACTCTATATATTCTAGATACTAGTCCTTTTTTGGGTATGAGGTTTACAAGTACATTTTCCCACTCTGTATCTTGCCTTTTCATTTTTCTAACAGGGTCTTTTACAGAGCAAAACTTTTAAATTTTGATGAAATCTGATTTATCAATTTTTCCTTTTATGGAACATGTTTGTGGTAGAACTCTAAGAATTTCTGCCTACTTTTTGATCACAAAGATTTTCTGATAAATATACAACATAAAGCTATACAGTTATGTCCGTGACCCATTCTGAGTTAATTTTCGTATAAGGTGTGGGACTCAGGTCAAGCTTCATGTTTTTTGATTATAGATGTCTAATTGCTCCAATATCATTTCTTGAAAATGGTATTTTTCCTCCATTGAATTACATGTGCATTTTTGTCAAAAACCACTTGTGTGTGTTTGTATGAATCTATTTGTGGGTTATCTAGTTCGTTGCACTGATCCCCATGTCTAACCCTTAGCCAATGCTACACAATCTTGATTACTGTAGCCATATAAGAAGTTTGGCATTTTCTTTAGAAACAATGGCCATTAATAGGACTGGAAGGATGATACGGAGTGAGCTGAAGGAAAGTGCAAAAAGTTTGGCCCTATGAAAGCAAGTGAGACCAAACAATATGACTTGAGGACATTGAGATAGATGGATGTGAATGACAAGTCCAGATGGAGGAGTCTATAAAAAGGGCAGCTCCAAGTAGCAGACTTCAGGAGCCAACCACAAGGATAGAGAGGGTTTAGGGTAGAGATATCCTGTGAGAGAGTCCATAGGACTGTCACTCACTTAAATTCCAGGCTTTTTTACCTAGTGCACTCATTTTAAGTAAACACAGTCCCTATACTAGTGTGCACTGGGACATACAAAAAGTTGTCTTGAGCACAGAACCTTGGTCTCAAACATGAGTCCAGACAATTACCATTCACTGGAACTCTCTTCTGACTGGCCTGATTCTCTAGCCTGTTTTTAGCTTCTAGTATATACCTCCAGCCACTGCTTACCTACTCCTTATCCATCCTCTGTCCCACTTCCTTATTTCCCCACCTTTTGTACCAGAATCTCAATAAATATTAGCTATTGTTATCATCAGTGTCTTTCTCAACACACACACACACATACAATCCTTTGGACTACGTATACAAATTTTAAATTTTATGTAAGAGACCCTTCTGTCTCAGAAGGTCTGAGATTGACAGATTGACTAATCCACCACTTCTTGCATGATTTCTCACTTGGAAGAAGGGGACGAATCCAACCACATTCAAAGATAAAAATGTCAATCTGGATTCAAGGATAAACATGATATGTCCAAACATAAGATAATTTTAGATGTCTGGTTACCAAGAAAGTTAAAAGAAATAGCTCAGTTTTGGACTGACAGTGGACATTTAAGCTGGTTGAGCAAAGATTGGCAATGACCAAGGTGAAAAGGTGTATTCCCTTGTACTTGGAACAAAGAAAAAGGTGAAAAGATTAATATTTCAGTTATCCACAACCCATTTTTACACCTTTTGCCATATCTATTGCCACTTGCTATATTGTTTGCTTTTTCCTTTAGATCGACTCACTCTCTAACTTAAATTTATTCATAAAGTAATTTTATATCACTCCTATCAATGAAATTCCAGTAATTTCCCATAAGTGTCTAACCATTCGAATTGTAAATGTTCGTTTCTGTATGTCTTACAATTATCTTCCGTAACAGTAGGGGTTCCCATATCAAAAATAGCATGTGAGGCTTCCCTGGTGGCACAGTGGTGAAGAATCCACCTGCCAATGCAGGGGACACAGGTTCGAGCCCTGGTCTGGGAAGATCCCACATGCCGCGGAGCAACTAAGCCCGTGCACCACAACTACTGAGCCTGCACTCTACAGCACGCAAGCCACAACTACGGAGTCCATGTGCCACAACTACTGAAGCCCACGCGCCTACAGCCCACGCTCTGCAACAAGAGAAGCCACTGCAATGAGAGGCCAGCGCGCCGCAACAAAGAGTAGCCCCAGCTCGCCGCAGCTAGAGAAAAACCCACGCGCAGCAACGAAGACGCAACGCAGCCAAAAATAAAATAAAATAAATTTTTAAAAAATAGCATGTGTATCACACAGTGATCTGCCTCCACTTTACAACTAGCTAACTGATTAATGACAGACTAAGTATTGGGAATTATCATACCTATACTGTGTATGATTTGTCCCAGTGGGTCACCTTGCCATGCAGAAAAATACTTTATGTAACTTCAAATAACTCATTCTCTGACCTAACCTGTACAGAAAAGATAATTCCACAACATCTTTTTATGAGCTTCCCTGAAGACTGAGTTTACCACATAACAATGTTGATATCACTTAATCTAGAATATTATCATGACCTATATTTCTGTAATACAGTGTTTATCTTGCTCCTATATTTTAATATAAATAGCAGGGGGGAGGGTGACAAAAGATAAGAGGCAAAGAATCAATAAATATTATATGGGAACAGTGAAATTTAACATGACAAATTTAACTTGACTGAGGCTGAAACAATATGGAACTGGCTGTTTCAGGATAGTGAATGAAGCATCACAAGGACTAAAATAAGGTTAGGGGGTGCAGGTACAGAGAAAGAAGGTTAAAGTCTTAGAAATGGAGGAGGGAAAGAAGGACATGTCTCAGACCTTACAAGGCATTATAGGACATGTTAGAGATTTTGGTCACTGTTCTCAGGACAAGAGAAACAGACCGGCTTTTAACTCAACCAGAAATTATAGTACTGCCTGGTGATAATCCAGTTGTTTTCAAATCAGATCCCAATGACCAATTATTCTACCTATAAATATTTTCCATCACCCATTCAAAAGGAAAACCTCTTTAAAATATTGATGTCTGCCTACATCAGTAACTGTGGCTATGTTATATATGCTTATTTCTGAGGTCTTGAATGTACATTTAAATCAGAATTTGAAAAACGTCCTAAATGAACATTTTGAGCATCAGGTGTTTTGGACTAGCTTACCCTTATGGACATCCTCTGAGACAAATAAATAGCCTATATTTAAAGAACCAGTTGGTTTGAAGATTCTTTCAGGTCCTGTTTAGCCCGAATATTCTTAAATGTAGTTCCTGACTTGTGGGGTAGAGAATGAAAATGTTTATTTAGCTGTGTGGTGTTGTGTGACAGGCCAGTTCGTTTTCAACTTCTGATTGAAATGATTATAATATGAAGCTAATATGTAGCAAGTAAGCATCTTTCCTTCCATCACTCTACTTGGCCACATATTTCCCACTCTCAGTGCTCGATACACTTGTGAATCCTTAGGAACACTAGAGTGAATTGACATGGGATCTATCAGGCAACTTTGAAAAGTTAGCTAATCTAAAATATTCTTAGGAACACTTGTCTATGGTACTTGCCAGCAACTTTTCAGAGGCCTAATATAGATTCAGTATTTCAAAATCCTTCAAGTATTGTTCTCACTTCAGCTAAAGCCAGGTAGATTTTTGATAAATGGCTAGCAGGCATTTCGGGAGGATAATAGGTAACAAAAGTAAACCAAAAGTTGCTACCCAAACTCCTAAGAAAAAAGAGAAGCTAGAATTTGATTTCATATAGGTCAAAGTCTCCAAAGGAATGTCCTGAAAAATTCTGCCTTGTCTATTTTTCTGCTTCCAGTGACATTACTGCTTTTTATAACGTGCTATTTCATCCCAGCTTATATTTGACTGGAACTGGAATCAGCATAAAGAGATAACAAAGGTGAAAATGTATCATGTCTTTCTTCTTTCCTTTTGTATAACATGGAGCTACTCTTTAGCCCTTTCTCCAATCTGAGAAAAATATAGGTCCTAGACATTTCAAAGGTTAGGAATTTAATGGACGAGAGATAAATATATTTTGGAGCTTCCGCAGCTGGATATTACCCTGTGGGTGATCTCATAAGTCTGTGCGTTGATGACAGATACTTAGAAGTATGAAATCAAGCTTGCCCGGAATATCTGTTCACATTTGTCATTAGGAAGAGGGTTACCTCCCAGACTCTCTTAGATGGAAATGCACCCCTCCCCACCATAATATCTGAATAGCCTAAGTAATTCCTAAAAAATAGCAATACAATTCAAAGGGAGCAGGGTCAGGGTTATGCAGAGTAAATGCACCGCAAACCACACTATTTGTACTTAGAGTATTAAAACTTCCTTGTAGATAGAGCAATGTGTAATATATACATTCCATCATCAGAACTTCGTTCATATTCATGCATTCATATGTCTCTTCTCAAAATATATCTAAGTTCATCATCTCACATGAATTTTATGATTTTTTTAAGGTCCCCACATTCAGACAAGTCCAAATCATAAAAGGAGAGTCTGATGAGAAGTTAAAATTCCCTAGGAACCAGTGTCCCTTATTTAATTTCACAGGAAACCAAAAGCCTGTAATTGACTTTCAAATCTGCTTGGGGACATGGCCCTCAAAGTCTCAAGATAATGCCTTGCTGGAAATATGTGGCTACTATTATAGGTCACGAGCTAATCCTTTAAAGCCCAAAGTAAAGCACCTCAACTGTGGGGTAGATAAACTAAACCTGATAGATTGCAGGGCACCGTTACATTCTAGCATTCCTTGGAGCACCTTGTCCACTGTGCACTCTCTTTGTGCTCACTGGGACCTAAATAGAATGGCACAAATGGCTGGATATGTCTGGGACAGCTCTCCTGAGGTAATATATCTCTGGGGTTTTGCTCCTGGCTGTGGTCTGGGTTCCTTGATTCTTCTCCACATTGCAGCCCCTGAGGCTAAAACAACTTCTTCTTTCACTTGTCTGGTACCTGGGATGAGATGATTACAATAGCTGATTCTGGCCAGGTTCTTTTATCCTGTCCTTTTGGCCTCCCCAAGTCGTTAACTTTGGCTTCTTCACAGAATGGTGGTCTCAGAGTAACTTCCTACAAAGCAGCTGGTTTCCCCCAGAGTGATTGGACTAAGGCTGGGCAGAAGCTTCTGAGCTTTTTACAAAGCCTCAGAAATATGAGAACACTACTTCCGCTGCATTAGATTGGTCAAGTAAGTCACCCAGATCGAAGGAGACGGGAATTAGACTCCACCTTACAATGGAGAGATTTGCAAAGAATTTGCAGCATCTTTAATATAGTATCTCATAAATAAAAAGACATTCACAATGAGGAGACATATACATTTAATTCTCTTCCTCTCTTATGTACTTTGGAAAAGGCACTCAATTTTTCTATGCTTCTGTTTTTTTCATCTGCAAAGTGCCAAGGATGATTCCTGTCCCTTTCTACCTACCCGAAATAGAGACAAACTACAAAAGGTGAAAAATACGGCAGTGCATTAAGCTATTTAAAGAAAAATATTTTATATAAAAAATAGCATAGGAGTTAATATCATTACCTTTGAAGTAGGACAGAACTAAATTTAACATAACTCTGCCACTTACTGTTATAAGGCCATAGACAAAGTACCCAATATCACTGAGCCTTAGTTTCCTCACTTCTAAAATAGGGAAGGATATATAAGTCAAATCATTCTGCTGTATACCTTAAATTTATACAGTGCTGTATGTCAATTATGTCTCAATAAAAGAAGGAAAATAAAATAAAACAGGAAAGGATGACAGAGCGAACCGCATAGTATATAACACTTAGCACGCTTAACACAATTCCCATTACACAACAAACACACAATAGATGAGAGCATATAAGTAGTATATGTTCTTCCTACCAAATGTGAATTCACGAGGTGAATGTTTGATAGAGATTTTAGGATCAACCTTAGATAAACTGATAACGACCAGACTCTATTCAATATCCTGGAGATGTCACTTTTGCAGAGGCAATGTGCTAGAAGGGATTTTTTTTTTTTTTCCTTCTCTTTATTTTTCCAATCACACTTCATGTTACTGAGAGCCGCCAGCAGGGAGGCACAATGTAATTAAAAGATTGATCTTCTGGAAACAATGCTTAATAACAGGCATCAAACAGTGAGAGTAATTCTGCATTTTCAAACATTGTCCTCAAGTTAATTTAACCTGAACTGTTTGTGAACCACCTAGAAAGTCTGGGATCAATACATCCAGGCTGAAATCAATGGACCAGACAGGAGAGGTGAGAAACTCCAGTCGGCTAGTTCATTCAGATCAGTGGGGCCTCGTGACAGAAGCACTTGGTGGAATATCCATTTTATATGCTAACAGCTCAGATACTCAGGGCAGTTTTTTGTACTTTGCCTGTTCCCTAAAGGAAAAATCAATCTTTATGCATATATGTATGTATATGTGCTTGCGGATATACAAAAAACATTTTGTATATTAAAAGGTCAAAAAAAGGAAAGCGGTTCTGAGAAACTTCTTCCTTCTTATACTTCAAAACCCACCCTCTGAACCAACCAACAAACAGAAAAGAAATAGACCTTGAATAACCATCTACTACACTTGTTCTCAAACTTTCTTCACCTAAGGATCCCTGGGACGTCACATTTTCATTACTATCATGTTGATGTGTTTATCTTATAACTTTTACCTGTGCTTCTTGACCAGCTCTTCCATATATGTGATTTGCTTCCAACAGTTTCTCTTTTTTTCTGTCAGTCTCTAATAGTTGACTATTTTTCGGCAGAAACTATTTCAGCTCAACATTCACTGAGAACCAAGCATGAGCAAAGCCTGCCACAAAATGCTATTCATTATATTTGCTTTTGTATCCCAATATTATATAGCCTCTTAGGTATTTACTCTCCTCTTCCTCAATGAAAATTTGCCCTAAACACACAGTTAGATTTACTTTTAGACTACTGATTGTTACCTATAACACAAACATCAGTATGTCAAAGGAATGGAAAAAAAAAAAAAAAAAGAAAAAAAACAGAGGTCAAAAGAATTTCCTGAGTGTTCATAAGATTCAGTTACAGGATATGTGAAAATTTTCACTTCTGAAAATTATTCAAGCCCATAATAGCCTGTGCAGAAATCAAGCAAAAAACACCTAACCCAAAGCTTTCATTGATTTTTGCTAGGTCATCCAAATTGTGTGAAAATAAATAGTACCGTATGCAGTACTTTAGTTTCAAAAATAGCACAATCTGTGCTTCCTGAACACTTAAAAAAAAAACAATCTTGATCATGGGAGTGGGTGTGAGTTTCTTTCGTGCTCATCTTGCATCCAGACAGATCTCAGCAGAGTATAAGCATTTATTTTTCATGTGGGATATATCATATACATTAGAACATATCTAGTCTAGCCAGTAATTTATTTCATGGAAATGTATATATGTCATCTTAACTTCCAACCAGCAGCTCAGAAATGTGTGAGGAATCTGAGAGCCAAGCTTAGAGGTTGGGACCAGAGAGCAACTTCATAGAATGATCTTATAGAAGCTCACCATTTGCAAGCACAGCCACAAAGAAGGCTACCGGAAAAATAGTTAAATTTCACTTTTCTGATTTACGTATTGGAAAACAAAAACAAATTAGGTTTTCAACTGTTACATTTTTGATTAAGAATAAAATATACAAGAGAAAACTATCTAGGGACAGAATGAACTCTTCTTCGAGGAATGAAATGGGATGTTGAGTAATTATACAATTTCACAATAACAATTTAACTACTGAGCATATTAAAATTAATGTTTATTAAATATCTACTTCATTGAACCTAGTAGACCATATGAGAAACACGGGGCACACACTCTAAAACTTCCCAAAATAAACATCAGCAAACGAAACACACAAGATGATTTGTTATATGGTTAAAGTGTTCTATTAACTTGGTATTTCCCACTATCTTTCACTTTGTCCCTGTGGAATATCCTAAATGCTTGTCACCTTATTCACAAAATATGATAAAATCTAAACCAAATGAATGATTTTGACTATCTTGGACAAAGTGTGAGAAGTCAAAAACTAAGTGGAAAAGGTTCCATTTTCTAAGGTAAAATTCTTAAAACTACTAATTTGTATTGCTGTTATGGTACAAAATGTTTCATATTTTGTAACTTTGAATATGCCTGACTTTAAAGGAATCTAGTATATGAAAAGCTGGGTAATTATTAGTTTCACAAAACGATTTCCTGTAAGATGCCTCTAAATAGCATATCCTCCTAATGCACTTAAAATTGTATTGCCTCTATAAAATTTAATTCACAAACAGTATTCCAAAAAAGTATTAAAAAGGTATAACTATTTTTAAAAAGTATATCTATTTTTAAAAGTATATCTATTTTCTCAATGACACTTTACATGTGTAGAACGCATTACAGCCTAATTATTTGAAACTAATTTCACTTTGTATATTTGATACTTATAAAAACCCTTAAATTTGTCTGGGACATTATTATTTGTTACCCATTTCAAAGTAAGGGAATCCAGGCGCAGAGAAGTGGATTTGCCCAAAGTCAGTCAGTCAGTAAAAGCCAGAGCCAGTGCCACAAACCAGGTCTTCTACGTTTAGACTTTTGCTTCCTTCTCTCTGTCACAATAATACAAACCTCAAAATTTCACAAGGCCCTCTTTCTAGTAATAACACTTTTCTACTCCACCCATGATATTCCAACCAAATCATTATTTTTAAGGTGCCATTAAAAAAAGTTAAAACTAAGTCAAGAGCCAAGGTGTTTATTTCATCACGTTAGTATGGCCCAAGTTTTAAGCATTCATAGTGTTTTCTTGTTCCCCTCCATTGTCTCTTCTTTCAGTTGTCACATTTCAACCTGGGTTACACACCTCCCTACTGGACTTCCATCCTGGAATACTAAGTCAAGTAATAGCATTTAGCTACCTGTTTGATTCTGGAGAATTAAAGAAATTTTATATTTGGCTCTCTGGATTCTCGGTCCACTTTGCCCATTTGAATGACTAATGTTCATTTCATTCCAGACAAGATATGTGAATCACACTTCTACTCTTTACCAAAGTACAATGTGTGATTTTTCTGACAAGTGTAGGGAGAAAAGCTGCCTATGATTTTCCAATCACTTTTTGGGAAGGGAATGATCTATCTCAACAGCCTTAATATAGCACTTTGTACTTTTAAAGAAATTACAAATACATTATTCCATTTGATCCTCAGAAAAACCCTCTTGAGATAGGCTGGACACTTTAAAGACAAAAGAAATAGGCTCAAAGAGATTTTCTAACAAAGGTGGTTAGTTAGTGGCGAAATTACATCTCCTGGTGCTTAGAGTGTATTCTTTCCGCCACAGTGAAGGCTTAGCTGAAACAGTTGAAAGGAAAATTTTGTAAGGCTTCCACACATCATTTTTTAAAGTTTGTTGGTCTCTTATTACTTAAGAATATTTTTTTAACTACTCACTTCAGATAAGTTAGAAAACCTTGAAAATATAAATAAGATGAAATTTACCAATAATATCAATACCTGCAGGAAAACTCTTTTCCTGATTATATTCTTATATATTTATACAGTTGACATCATGCCAAGATTATAGTTCAATTTCTTATTTATAGTATCAATTTCTAGTTATATCAGTAACATGTTTGTGTGCTTTCAATATTTTTCAGAAATTTTAAAAGATGATAGATAATATTTTATAATCCAGATATATCATCATAATTGTTACCTATACTATTATCAGACAATCATGCTTTTCCTAATTTTTCACATCATTGATAATAATGTAATAAACAACCTTGGAATTACATCTATGATTAAAAATTAGAATTACTAATGGTAGGATATGAATGTTTTTAATATCATTGTTACAAACTCAAATATTTTCCTAGAGATGTGTATCAATTTAACACTCTTCTAACAATGTAGATGAATACACAGTATTAAAATGTATAGTCTAATGTAATATTTGCCAGTTCGATCAATGTGTTAACTAGTATTGGTTTGCATTCCTTTGATTGTTAGTGCTTTTGTTTCCAGCCTTAGGAGGACATTTCTGGTTCTTTTCCCTCCATCATATTTTAAGTATACTTTTCTTCCTTAAATCTCCTATTTTTGCAGATCACTCATTCTCCCCTACTGTGTCCAGAGTTCAGTGAGTTTTCAGCCTTATGCAGTTAGAAAAAACTTCCAAGAGAAGTTACCAGATCATAATTAGCCATGTAGTTCTCCAGTGTTCTCTTCTTCTTGGATGACAGTTATTTCTCCAATTTACCTCATGAAGAATCAATGCTTTAATTTCCCAGATTTTGAAGAGGATAATTCACTATCAAGAAGACTTACAAGTCAAAATGTTGACTTACTTCAATTATATCTCTTCTTCCTCATAATTGGAGAAATTCTCACTCTTCCTGGCTAAGTCACTAGGGAAAAATAAAATTAACTGCCTAAACACTACTTTGCTTTCAATTGTTCTAGAGCATTATTATCAATAAAAACAATGCCATATTTTATAGATCCTCTGGAACTTTCTCCTTCACTTAACAAAATACTTCATCTATGTAGATGAATGCATCTGTAGTCCCTTCATTTTCACTGCTGTATAGTATTCTGTTGCATAAAAACACAAGTTATTTATTGATTCGTCTGAACATGAATACTTGAGCTCTTTTCAGTTCTTTGTCACTAATTCTAATTCTATGACCATTCTTGTATGTGTTTCCTGGTGCATATTTGCAAACATTTCCTCAGGGTAAATAAATAGTTGAATTATCAGGTTATAGCAGGTCACTCTTGAGAAGAAACATAAAACCAGCTTAAAATAATTATATTCTTATTCATAGAACTAGGTACTCACAGCTTTCTTGGTTGCTCTATTTAAGGCACAATGACAAGAAATCCTTTTTCAAAAGCCTTGGTTTAAAAAAACAGAAAAACAATAACAAACAAACAAGCTACCTAGGTTTAAACTAGTTCTCATTTTCTTTGGATCTTGTTTCAAAATTGCATTTCATGTCATCAGAGCCTAGCTGTAATGTATGTGTTCTGGGCCATGGCATTAAAACATACCTCCAGGGCTTCCCTGGTGGCACAGTGGTTGAGAGTCCGCCTGCCAATGCAGGGGACACGGGTTCATGCCCTGGTCTGGGAAGATCCCACATGCTGCGGAGCGGCTGGGCCCGTGAGCCATGGCCGCTGAGCCTGCGCGTCCGGAGCCTGTGCTCCGCAACGGGAGAGGCCACAATAGTGGCCCGCGTACCGCAAAAAAAACAAAAAAACAAAACAAAACAAAACAAAAAAACATACCTCCAGATACCTTAGCATAGGAGAATAGGAGAAACCCACTCTGCAGTAACCAGACCATGCATGGGATTTCTGAGGCAGGGAGAGTCTTGTGGATTCATCATTGATTAAAAATATTTATTGAACATTTTCATGGTGTCAGAACTTAGACTGAGGAAGCTGAATGAAGTAAGATGAATGAAACTGGGAAAGGTGAAGATCCAGAAGGTGATACAAACACCAGGTATCAGAAAATGGAATCAAGGAAAGGAGTGAACCATTTGAGAGAGGGGTGCTCAGGGATTAATGACCAAATGAAGGCTTGAGGACAGGTGAGTTTCCAAATAGCACAGGCAGAATGGTAATACTGTTAGTCAACAGACCACCCTGGCAAAGATCTAGAGCAACTTGCTATTCAGGCAAAGCAGAGAAATAAAGGGAAGCCCACTTGAAAGGCAACGTAGAGAACACGAGGAGATCATGTGTGTGATTGTAAAAAAAATTGTGAATTTTGTTACACTCAGGTCTCATGAGTGTAACAAAATGGAGAAAATTTTATTCACATAAGCGTTTCAAGGAGAATACTGTATTTACTTGAAAGACCAGCAGTGATATGTTCTTAGGAGAAAAGTTCAGAGGCTAAAGGCATCAATAATGGCCAAGATTTTAGAGAAAGGAGTGAATCCAATTCTACCTAAGACCAAAAAAAATGAGAAGGAAAAAACTAAAATAAATTGAGAGAAGGACTTACGTAAGGAAGGAGGGGGAACAATGTGCAGGACTCAGTTAAAAATTCTTTCCACAACTCCTATAAACCTTCAGCAAAATTATTCTCATGGAGTGTAGACGTGAGTAGAGTTTTCAATCAAATCCCGTAAAGGGTCAAGTTTTAAATTTGGGAGGAGGCAGAGTAGAACCAAGAAAGGATGAAAACACATGGAAGCTGGAAATGGAGGTAACCAGAGAAAATAAGCACTAGGGATCTTTAATCTACCATGGGAATAACTGTGTTCTATTGCCAACTGCAGAACTGTAGGTAAATTAGTTCACTTATATCTACAAGGAGTCAGGAGCCCTTAGCTAACACCTGGTTTGCACAGGGAAACTACAAGAACCACAAAACTATATGGAAGACTGAAGTGCCAAGATTAATACAGCACCTTCAGCAAGACTGATCTTAGATTGCTCTGATGAGCCAGCTACATATAGTTTCTCACATACTTTGTGCTTGGACACAAAAACTGCTCCAGAGCCAGAAGTTGGTTTGAGCTCATTAGGGCAGAATGGAGGGGTTTCAACATGTTTAGATTAAATTTCCAGCAAGGAGTCAAATTCATCGCACATGTGAGTCTCAATGGACGTGGGGAATCAGTATAGATACAAACTACTGCCTAAAAAAACACTTGGCAAAGAAATAAAACTGAGGATAATAATCATGTCTACATATGTATTATATAATATGGACATTTTGAAGGTTAGCCTCATGAGGTTTTGAAATAGTCTTCCTTTATGTTAAGTTTGTGTTAATGATTAAACCCACGATATGTGAACCAGGTGAAGACATTAAAGAGAAATTGTGGAGGTGTGCATGATGCAGAAATTGAAAACAACACAAAACAAACTCTGAAAAGACAGAGATGTAGAAAATGATGGGAAGTCATGGGGAGAGACCAGGTGGGAAGAGAGAGCCAAGTAGATTGCAACATCCAGTATATCCAGCCAGAGTGCAGATTTCTCACGGATTTAGTTTTGCTGCCCTTCCATATCCTAGCGTGCTTTTCCTTAAGTGTTACAAATGACCTTCAATATGGCTAGTTTAAAAAGTAGGCAGAAAATGAAAGGTAGTACCTAGCTTAAAATCATATTCTGTTTGATCAAAAGATTTTTTTAATCAGCAGAAATCTTTCCCCTCCATTTTAAGAAAAAAAAAATCAAGTCCATCTTCTGTCCTTTATGTAGTGTTTTTCATTACTAACTGGCTGTTTCTTTTCCCTTCTCCTTCCTCCCTTTGTATCTTGATCGCCTTGTTGTCCTGCTTTGTTTTCAGTCTGGTGCTGGGGTATGTGAATTTCCACTGACTTTAACAGGGGTATCCCTAAAGGTTCTAGCTTTGGACTTATCTCTTTCACACTATACTTTCTCTTGAGAACAGCAGAGTATCAAGGTTAAGAACACATAATTTAGAGCAAGTTTGCCTGAGTTCAAATCCCGACTCTGCCATGTAGAGAGAAGTATGACCTTTGGAAAGTACTAACTCTCAATCTGGCCCACAGTTTATAAAATGGTGACAATAAGAATGCCTTCCTCTCAAGGTTGTTGTAAACATAAATGATGTAAAGTATAACAAGTGCTTAGAACAATGCCTGGCACACAGGCCTATTAACCCATTGGCATTAATATGATGATGCTTGGAAAAATGATATCCCCTCCCGTGTCTTCACCTTCTTGCCATCAAGAGAATGACCTTTGATTCTTTTTCTCCGATTCTTCATCTGTAACCTCACCCCTGCACTGCTACATTTCTGTTGGATGTTGCCACTGGATTACTCTGCCAACACCTCTACCTAACATGCCCAAAACTCAAATCTTCATATTTTTTTCTCAGATTATTTCTCTTACTCTGTTCTGAGTTTTTAAAATGATATCACAGTCTTTCCATTCATTCAACCTCAAAACTTCTTGGTCAACTTCAAATTGCTTATTCAATTTTCACATCTCTTCTGTCTCTAAGTTCTAGCTATCCTTTTCAGATATGCCCTTCATGTGTCTCTATTTTTTTTTCCATTTCCTCTTCACTGCCTGAGTTCAGACACTCATAACTGTTGATTTGAATTACCACCATAGCCTGCGAACTGGTCTCCCTAACCCTATCCTCTCATCCCCTCAACAAAACTTCTATATGAGCAGTAAATCATCGTGTTAAAACCCGATCTTCCCTAATCACTCCCTTGTTCAAATGGAGTTAAACTTACCACTATTTTAAGAGTACTTTAAAGATCATTAGGTGGGTTGTCAAGATGCTTTATGACCTGCCCACAAGGCAAGTTTTCACATTTCTCTTCCATGTCAATCCAAGCTTTCTCTGCTCCAGTCATGTCCATAGCTCAGAGCTCTCAAACCACGCCTAGTTTTCTCACCACCATGTTTTTGCTGACTAGAAAATATGTCTCCCTTTTCTTAGTTTATCAAAGTGTTTCTCAAGGGCTTCCCTGGTGGCACAGTGATTGAGAGTCCGTCTGCCGATGCAGGAGACACGGGTTCGTGCCCTGGTCCGGGAGGATCCCACGTGCCGTGGAGCAGCTGGGCCCGTGGGTCATGGCCGCTGGGCCTGCGCGTCCGGAGCCTGTGCTCCGTGGCGGGAAAGGCCACGGCAATGAGAGGCCCGCATACCGCAAAAAAAAAAAGTGTTTCTCAACGTTCAAGACCCAGTCCAATTTCCATTTCTGCACAAAGCTTCTCTGATTGCTTCTTCTGCTTCATTTGATTCAGAATTTCTTTCCTCTCTCCAACAGTAGCACTGCCTTCGAATTGATAAAAACTTCCATACCATATACCTGAGAGCAACTACTGTGTAGACTGGTCTGGATAACTTAGGAATATTATTTATATTACCTATAATATCCCTATAATGTAAGAATGATTGTCTCACTTTATATATATGTAAGAATGGTTGTCTCAATTTATATATATGGAGTTTGAAGATATGAGTTTAAACAAGTTGCCCAAACATGTCCTAGTAACAGGCAGAAACAAAGAGACAGGGCAAATACGTGTCTCTTAAATCAATACTCATTTCATTATCATTTATTTCAGTGTTCTTTGAAGCATCACCTTGAAGTGTTACTAAAATGGAAATTCTTAATCATAGGACTACCAGGGAAGGGATAAGAAATCTGCATCTTTAATAATTTCCCCAGGTGATTCTCATGCATTGGAAATTTTCAAAAACACTGCCATAGTTCATAGAATCTCTCTTTTATTACCTTAGTTATTCTATATACTAAATTCAGTGATGAACTATTTTCTTGAGGACAAGAATCATGTCTTACTTCCCTCTGTATCTGCCACAGTTCATAGCACAGTGCCTTGCACATAATATATACTCAATAAATTTTGATTGAATTACTGCCAACTTCTGTGTTTCATCACAGCAAAAATTACTATGAATTTGTTAACAGTCAGTAATGTATATTCTTATGTGGCAAGCTGTGGGAAAGATTTTTGAAGCTTTGATTTAATATATACATACAAACACATTAATATATGTATGTTAATTGTAGAACATTTGGAAGAACATAAAAAATAGAAAAATAAAAAAAATCACCTAGGGGCTTCCCTGGTGGCGCAGTGGTTGAGAGTCCGCCTGCCGATGCAGGGGACACGGGTTCGTGCCCTGGTCTGGGAAGATCCCACATGCCGCGGAGCGGCTGGGCCCGTGAGCCATGGCCGCTGAGCCTGTGCATCCGGAGCCTGTGCTCCGCAATGGGAGAGGCCACAACAGTGAGAGGCCCGTGTACTGCAAAAAAAAAAAAAAAAAAAAAAATCACCTAGGACAATGTCTTTTGTTATATTTATGTATTTCTTTAGGTATTCCTTCTATGTATATCTCAGATATGTTAGGAAAATTAGATACATATGTATATTTGTGTATTTGTCTACAAAAGTAAAAATAATTTTTTCAATTTTATTTTGATGCAAGATCTGGTATCACTAATATTTAAGTGTAACTATCTGTATAGTGATCTTTTCTTTGAAAATCATATCCAGCTTCAAGTGGGGCTTCCAAAGTAATGTAAGTACTCTGGCCCTCTTTCAAGAAGAATCACAGAAGTTCAACAGTGGAGCCAAACTCATCTGTTTGACTTCTAGTAAGCTTTCACCATTGTGTTGAGAGTTTTCCTTGGTGATAATAGGAAGTTCTGCACAACACAACATCTATTAGAAGGGTTTCTTTCATGTAAACAAAATGCAACATACTGCCCAATTAATAAGAAAAAATGCTTCATGAGGGTTTTCAATAGGGGAAGAAAATTGCAACTTTGCACTGAGGGTCTGTATATTCTTGAGGCTTTCTCTTTGTTTCCAGCTGATGTCAGCAATACTGACATGTACACACTGCTATATTTTAAATGGATAACCAACAAGCACCAACTGTATAGCACAGGGAACTCTGCTTAATATTCTGTAACAACCTAACTGGTAAAAGAATTTGAAAAAGAATAGATACATGTATATGTACAACTGAGTCACTTTGTTGTACACCTGAAACTAACACAACATTGTTAATCAGCTATACTTGAATATAAAATAAAAAGTTTAAAAAAATACTGATTCCAGAGGGATAGGTAATGTGGTTTACATTTGAAACTTTAACTCAAGAATGAAATTTAGGGGTTGGGATGAGATGGCAGAGTAGGAAGATCCTGGGCTTGCCTCCTCCCAGGCAGACACCAAAATTACAACTACATATAGAGAAACTATCTCTGAGAATGACCTGAAGACCAGCAGAAAGGCTTTTCCACAACTAAAGAAAAAAAAGGAAAAATGTTCTTTAAAATATAGGAGGCACAGAGATGCAGTCTGGCTAGGACCCACCTTGGCATGGTGACCTACACCTGGGAAGGATATCATAGCTTCAAAGGCTCCCCCTGAGGACCAACAGCTCCAAAACCCAAATCAGTCTTCCCAGCCCAGGAGAGCTGCTCTGGGAAGATGAAACCCCATAACATCTGGCTTTGAAAACCAGGAGAGCCAGAGTTTTGTAGGAAAATGAGACTTTGCTCTTAAAGGACTCATGCAAAAACTCACTCACTCTGAGTCCCAGTGCAGAGACAGCAGCCTGAAAAAAACCTGGGACATATATGAAAGAAATTCACTGACTTATTTTAGAGTGTGTGCCTAAGGGGCAAGGATCCCTTGGAACTTTCTCTGGGTACAGAAAGGGGGCTAGTGGGCACCAGATTTTTTTGGTTTGATTGTTTTGTTTTGTCTATTTATGGCTTACACTCTACCTAACTGGTGCAGCACTAGCAAGAGTCATTTCTGACTCTCCCCCTCTAACCTAATAGCACCACTCACCCAGCCCCAGGTTTACCTGTGGACCCAGTAAAGCTGATGCTCCTCCAAAGTGGTTCCCCTTTTTTCCAGACCCAGTAGGCACCCTTGGCTGGCACCAAAGCCCATCCAAAGCACCACTCCACCCCGCCAGTCCCAGCAGACTCCCACAGCTGGCCCCAGAGCATCTCCAAAGTGGTCCCCTGCCTTGCCAGACCCAGCAGACAACATCCTCTGCCAGCACTGGCATCTCCTCAAAGCAACTCCTACCCTGGGGTCTGGCCTGCACAGCAGAGGGCCCACAAAAGTTGAACCAGGCCAGCCCTGAACACTAGCATGCCCACAGCAATCATGACCCAATCAGAACATGAAGACATACACAGCCAACACTAGGGATACCCCTGAGCACCTGGCCAGGGAGACAACACTACTGGGTCCCACAGGACACCTTCTACACAAAGCCACTCCTTCAAGACTGGGAGACATACCTGATCTACTACATACATAGAAACAAAAGCAGAGTTAGGCAAAATAAGGAAACAAAGGAATATGTTCCAAGTGAAGGGACAAGAGAAAAATTCAGGAAAAGAACTAAATGAAACAGAGATAAGCGAAGGGACAAGAGAAAAATTCAGGAAAAGAACTAAATGAAACAGAGATAAGCAATCTCCCAGAGAAGAGGTTCAAATTAGTGGTTATAAAGATACTCAGTGAATTCAGGAGAAGATTGAAAGAACACAGTGAAAACTTCAACAAAAAGATGGAAAACATAAAAAAGAATCAATCAGGGCTTAAGAATAAAATAACGAAATAAAAAACACTAGAGGAAACCAACATAGATTAGATGATGCAGAAAAAAGGATCACCTATCTGGAAGACAAGCTAGTGGAAATCACCCCAAAATAGCAAAGAACAAAAAGGAAACGAAAACAAAAAAATGAGGATAGTTTATGGCAGCGGTCCCCAACTTTTCTGGCAGCAGGGAGAAGTTCTATGGAAGACAGTTTTTCCAAGGATGGGGGTGGGGATTGTTCCAGTGGTAATGAGAGCAATGGGGGGATTGTTCAGGTGGTAATGTGCGTGATGGTTCCGGAAGTAGTGCGAGTGGTGGTTCAGACAGTAATGCAAGCAATGGGGAGAGGCAAATGAAACTTCACTCGCTTGCCTGCTGCTCACCTCCTGCTGTCTGGCCTGGTTCCTAACAGGCCACGGACCAATACCAGTCCACAGCCCAGGGGTTGGGGACTGCTGGTTTATGGACCTCTGGAAAAACATCAAGCATACTAAAATTCTCATTACAGGGAGTTCCAGAAGGACAAGAGAGAGAGAAAAGATTAGAAAACCTATTTGAAGAAATAATGACTGAAAACTTATTAACCAAGCAAAGGAAACAGACATCCAAGTCCAGAAAGTACAGAGAGTATCAAACAAGAGAACTCAAGGAGACCTACACCAAGACACATTATAATTAAAATGTTAAAAGTTAAAGATAAAGAGAGAATCTTTATCCTTTCCTCTGTTGATGGGAATTTAGGCTGCTTCCATGTCCTGGCTATTGTAAATAGTACTGCAATGAATACTGGGGTGTATGCAACTTTTTGAATTATGGTTTTCTCTGGATATATGCCCAGGAGTAGGATTGCTGGATCATATGGTAGCTGTATTTTTAGTTTATTAAGGAACCTTCATACTGTTCTCCATAGTGGCTGTACCAGTTTACATTCCCACCAACAGTGTAGGAGGGTTCCCTTTTCTGCACACCCGCTCCAGCACTTATCGTTTGTAGACTTTTTAATGACAGCCATTCTGACCAGTATGAGGTGATAACTCATTGTAGTTTTGATCTTTATTTCTCTGATAATTAGTGATGTTGAGCATCTTTTCATGTGATTTTTGGCCATCTGTATATCTTCTTTGGAGAAATGTCTATTTAGATCTTCCACCCATTTTTCATTGGGATGTGGTACATATACACAATGGAATATTACTCAGCCATTAAAAATAAGAAAATAATGCCATTTGCAGCACCATGAATGGACCTAGAGATTGTCATACTGAGTGAAGTCAGACAGAGAAAGACAAAAATCATATGACATTGCTTATATGTGGAATCTAAAAAAAGTGTACAAATGAACTTATCTACAGAATAGAAATAGAGTTACAGATGTAGAAAATAAACTTATGGTTACCAGGGGGTAAGGGGGGAGGGATAAATTGGATGATTGGGATTGACATATACACACTACTATACATAAAATAGATAACTAATAAAGACCTACTGTATAGCACAGGGAACACTACTCAATACTCTGTAATGGCCTATATAGGAAAAGAGTCAGAAAAAGAGTGGATATATGCATAACAGATTCACTTTTTTTGTACACCTGAAACTAACACAACATTGTAAATCAACTATACTCCAATAAAAATTTTTTTAAAAAGAGAGAATCTTTTTTTTTTTTTTTTTTTGCTGTACGTGGGCCTCTCACTGTCGTGGCCTCTCCCGTTGCGGAGCACAGGCTCTGAACGAGCAGGCTCAGTGGCCATGGCTCACGGGTCTAGCCACCCTGCGGCATGTGGGATCTTCCTGGACCGGGGCACGAACCCGTGTCCCCTGCATCGGCAGGTGGACTCTCAACCACTGTGCCACCAGGGAATCCCAGAAGAGAGAGAATCTTAAAAGCAGCAAGGGAAAAACAACTAGTTACATATAGAGGCGCCCCCACAAGACGATCAGCTGAATTTTAGCAGAAATTTTAGACACCAGAAGGGAGTAAAGCAATATATTTAAAGAACTGAAGGGAAAATACTTTCAACCAATACACTATCCAGCAAGTTTATCATTCAGAACTGAAGGAGAGAGAGTTTCCTAGATAAGAAACAGGTAAAGGTGTTCATCACTACTAAACTGACATTACAAAAAATGTTATGGGGACTCCCTTAAACAAAACAGAAAAGCCCATAACTAGAAATATGAAAATTGTGAAAGAAAAGGTCTCAACAGTAAAGGGAAAAACATGGTAAAAGTAGTGAGTGGATCAAGCACCTTTATATCTAGTATGAAGATTAAAAGACAAAGCTAGTAAAATCATATACATCTACATAATCAGTTAAGGGATACACAAAATAAAAAGATGTAAAAGATGATGTCAAACACATATTTGGGGGAGATAAAAATGTAGTGTTTTTAGAACATGCTCAAACTTAAGTGACAATTAGCTTAAAACAGACTTCTATACACATAGGTTGTTATATAAGAATCTCACAGTAAATACAAATGAAAAAACTGATAATTGATACATGAAAAAGAAAAACAAACATTGAAAAATTCATCAAACCATGAGGGAAGAGAGCAAGAGAAGAAGAAAGGAATAAAGAAGAAAAACAAAAATGAACAAAAAACAATTAACAAAATGGCAAAGACTACATGCCTATCAATTATTACTTCAAAGCAAATATAAATGGGCTAAGGCCACAATCAAAATACACAGGGTGGAAAAACAGATTTAAAAAAATCCATCTATATGCTTCCTCAAAAGACTCACTTCATATCTAAAGACACACACAGGCTGGAAATGAAGGGATGGAAAGAATATTCCATGCAAATTGAAACAAAAAGAAAGCTGGGGTAGTAATACTTATATCAGATAAAACAGACTTTAAAACAAAGATAACAAAAAACAAAGAAGGACATTACATAATGATAAAGGGATCAATCCAAAAAGAATATATTAACACTTGTAAATATATATGCACCCAACATTGGAGCACATAAACCAAATATTGACAAACAAAGGGAGAAATTGACAGTAATGCAATAATAGTAGGAGACATTAACACCCCACTGAGGTAAATGGACAGATCATCCAGACAGAAAACAAATAAGAAGCACTAGTCTTAAATGATATGTTCGATCACTTGGATTTAATAGATCTGTACAGAACACTTCATCCAAAACCAGCAGAATAACATTCTTTTCAAACGCACATGGGACATTCTCCAGGATAAATCATGTGCTAGGCCACAAAACAAGCTCAAAAAACTTAAGAACGAAATCATACCAAGCATCTTTTCTAACCACAATGGTATGAGACTAGAAATCAACTACAAAAAAACCCACAAACATGTGGAGTCTAAACAACATACTACTAAAGCCAAAGGATCACTGAGGAAATCAAAGAGAAAATTTTAAAATACCATGGACAGGGCTTCCCTGGTGGCGCAGTGGTTGAGAGTCTGCCTGCTGATGCAAGGGACGTGGGTTTGTGCCCCAGTCCGGGAAGATCCCACATGCCGCAGAGCAGCGGGGCCCATGAGCCATGGCTGCTGAGCCTGCGCAGAGGCCACAACAGTGAGAGGCCCGTGTATGGCAAAAAAAAAAAAAAAAAAAAAATACCATGGACAAATGAAAATGGAAATACAACATTCCAAGATAATGGGACATGACAAAGACATTTCTAAGATGGAAATTTATAGCAATACAGGCCTAACTCAGGAAACAAGAAAAATCTCAAATGAACAATCTAAACTTACACCTAAGGAACTAGAATGAGAGCAACAAACGAAACTCAAAGTTAGTAGAGGGAAGGAAAATATTAACGATCACAGTGGAAATAAATGAAATAAAGATTAAAAAAATAGAAAAGATCAATGAAACTAAGAGATAGTTGTTGAAAGAACAAAATCAATAAACCTTTAGCCAGACTCATTAAGAAACAACAACAAAAAAAGAAAGAGAGAGAAAGAGAGCACCCAAATAAAATCAGAACTGAAAGAGAAGTTACAACCAATACAATAGATAACAATATTGTAAGAGATTACTACAAAAAATTATATGCCAACAAATTGGATTACCTAGAAAAAATGGACAAATTCCTAGAAATATACAATCTTCCAAGACTGACTCATGAAGGAATGAAAAATCTGCATAGACCAGTTACTAGTAATGAAACTAAATAAATAATTTTTAAAAGTTCCTGACACACAAAAGTCTACAACTACATGTGTTCACAGGTGAGTTCTACCAAACATTTCAAAGAAGACTTAATAACTATCCTTCTCAAACTATTCCAGAAAATTGAAGAGGAAGGAATATTTCCAAACTCATTCTATGTGGTCAGCATCACCCTGATAACCAAACCAGACACTGAAACTATAAAAAAGACTACAGACCAGTATCTCTGATGAACACAGATGTAAATATCCTCAACAAAATTTTAGCAAACCAAATTTAACAATACATTAAAAGGATCATATACCGTGATCAAGTGATATTTATTCCAGCATGAAAGAATGTTTCAATATCAGCAAATCAAGCAATGTGATACACCACATTAACAAATTAAAGAATAAAAACCATATTATCATCTCAATAGATGCAGAAAAAAGATTTTGACAAAATTCAACAATGATTCATGATAAAAATTCTCAATAAAGTGGGCATGGGGGAATATACCTCAACATAATAAAGGCTATATATGATAAACCCATAGCCAACATCATACTCAATGATATGACTGCATTTCCTCTAAGATGAGGAACAAGATAAGGATGCCCACTCTTGTTACTTTTATTTAACTTAGTATTGGAATTCCTAGCTAGAGCAATCATATAAGGAAAAGAAACAAAAAAAATCCAAATGGGAAAGGCAGAAGTAAAACTGCCACTGTTTGCAGATGACTTGATACTATACATAGAAACCCTATAGACTTCATTAAAAAAAAAAACTATTAGAATAAATGATTTTAGCAAATTTGTAGGGTAAAAAATTAATATACAGAAATACATAGCATTTCTAAACACTAATAACAATCTATGAGAAAGACAAATGAAGAAAATTTTATCAAAATGAATAAAATACCTAGGAATAAATCTAACCAAGAAGGTAAAAGACTTGTACTCTGAAAACTATAACACATTAATGAAAAAACTTGAAGATGACACAAACGGAAAGATATACTGTACTCATGAATTGGAGGAACAAATATTGTTACAATATCCATACTACTCAATGCAGTCTACACATTCAATACAATCTCTATCAAAATAACAATGGTGTTTTTCAACATATAATCTTAAAATTGTATGTAACTAGAAAGACTCCAAATAGTCGAAGTAATCTTGAGAATGGAAAACAAAGCTGGAGGTATCACACTCCTAGGCCAAACTATATTACATAGCTACAGTAATCAAAACAGTACGGTACTGGCACAAAAAAAGACACATAGATCAATGGAACAGAATGAAGAGCCCAGAAATAAACCCACCCTTACATGGTCAATTAATCTTCAACAAATTAGTCAAGAATATAAAATTGGAAAAAGACAACAGCTTTAATAAATTGTGTTGAGAAAGCTGGACAGCTACATGCAAACAAATGAATTTGAACCTTTTTCTCATACCATGTACAGAAAAAAAAAAAAACCACTCAAAATGGATTAAATACTTAAATGGAAAACCTGAAACAATAAAACTCACGAAAAAAACAAAAAAAACTTAGGTGGCATGCTCTTCGACGTCAACCTTGGAATGATTTTTTTGATCTCTCAGCCCAGACAAGGGAGACAAAAGCAAAAATAAACATATGGGACTACATCAAACTAAAAAGCTTCTGTACAGTGAAGGAAACCATCAACAAAACAAAAAGGCAACCTACTGATAGGGAGAAAACATTTGCAAATGATATATCTAATAAGTGGTTAATATCTGAATTATATAAAGAAACCACAGAACTCATGAAAAAACAAACAATTGATTAAAAATGGGCAGATGGCCTGAAAAGACATTTTTCCAAACAACAGATACATGAAAAAATGCTCAACATCATTAATCATCAAGGAAATGGAAATAAAAACTATAATTAGATATCATCTCAGAATGTGCTAGCATCAAAAACATAACAAATAACAAGTGTTAGCAAGGATATGGGAAAAAAGGCATCCATGTGCACTGCTGGTGGAAATGCAAATTGGTGCAACCACTACGGAGATTTTTCAAAAAATTAAAAATAGAACTATCATATGATCCACCAATTGCACTTCTGGGTATTTACTAGAAGAAAACAAAAACACTTATTCAAAAAGAAAGAAAAACTCTTATTCAAATCCTATGCTCATTGCAGCATTATTTCCAACTGTCAAAATATGGAAGCAACCTAAATGTTCATTGATAGATGAATGTATGAAGAAGATATGGTATGGAATATTACTCAGCCATAAAAAGAATGAAGTTGTACCACTTGCCATAACATGGATGGACTTAGAGGGTATTATACTAAGTGGAATAATATATTAATGTTATTCACAATAGATGAAAGGTAGAAACAACCAAATGCCTGTCAACAGATAAATGAGTAAACAAATTTTAGTATATACACACATTAGAATATTATTCAGCCATAAAAACAGATGAAGTATTGATAATGGCACAACATGGATGAACCTTGAAAACATTATGCTAAGTGAAAACACCCAGGCACAAAAAGTCACTTATTATCTGCAAATATTTTCTCCCATTCTGTCAGCTGTCTTTTGGTTTTGTTGATAGTTTCCTTTGCTGTGCAAAGGCGTTTAATTAAGCATTTGTTTACTTTTGCTTTTATTTTTATGCCTTAGGAGACAGATCCAAAAAAATACTGCTCTCATTTATGTCAAAGAGTGTTCTATGTATGTTCTCTTCTAGAGTTCTATGGTTTCAGGTCTTACGTTTATGTCTTTAATCTATTTTGAGTTTCTTTTTGTATATGGTATGAGGAAATGTTCTAAACTTATTGTTTTATAAAGAGATGTCCAGTTTTCCCAGCACCACTTATTGAAGAGACTGTCTTTTCCATATTCCTACCTCCTTTATCATAGATTAATTGACCATAGGTGTGTGGGTTTATTTCTGGGATTTCTATTCTGTCCCATTGATTTATGTGTCTGTTTCTGTGCCCGTACCATGCTGTTTTGATACCACAGCATAGTTTGAAGTCTGAGCAAGAGATACTTCCAGCTTTGCTTTTCTTTCTCAAGATTGCTTTTGCAATTCAGGATCTTTGGTACCTGCATGTGAATTTGAGGATTATTTGTTCTAGTTCTGTGAAAAATGTCATGGGTATTTTGATAGGTATTGCATTAAATATGTAGATTTATTTGGGTAGTATGGCTATTTTAACAATATTAATTCCTCCAATCCAAGAGCATGGGATATCTTTCCATTTCTTTGTATCATCTTCAATTTCCTTCCTCGGTGTTTTATAGTTTTCAGAGTACAGGTCTTTCACTGCCTTGGTTAAGTTTATTCCTGGTACTTTATTCTTTTGGATGCAATTTTAAATGGGATTTTTTTTAAACTTTCTCTTTCTGATAGTTCATTATCAGTGTACAGAAAAGCAACAGATTTCTATATATTAATCTTGTATCCTGCAACTCTCCTGAATTTACTGATGAGCTTTAGTAGTTTTTTGGTGGCGTGTTTAGGATTTTCTATATAAAGTATCATGTCATCTGCAAATTGTGATAATTTTACTTCTTCCTTATCAATTTGGATGCCTTTTATTTCTTTTTCTTGTCTGATTGCTGTGGCTAGGACTTCCAGTACTATATTAAATAGAAGTGGCAAGAGTTGTCATCCTTGTCTTGTTCATGAATTTAAAAGAAGAGCTTTCAGCTTTTCACCATTGAGTATAGTGTTAGCTGTGTGATTGTCATAAATGGTCTTTATTATGTTGAGATATGTTCCTTCTATGCCCACTTTTATGAGAGTTTTTATTATGAATGGATGTTGAGCTTTGTCAAAATCTTTTTCTGCATCTATTGAGATGACCTTGTGATTTTTATCCATTTGTTAATGTGGTATATCACATTGATTGATTTGCAAATGTTGAACCATCCTTGCATCCCTGTAATAAATACAACTTGATTATGGTGTATCATTCTTTTTACATATTGCTGGATTCAGTTTGTGAATATTTTGTTTAGGATTTTTGGGTCTATATTTGTCAAAGCCATTGGTCTGTAATTTTCTTTTTTTGTGTGGTGTCTTTGTCTGGTTTTGGTATCAAGGTAATGGTGGTCTCATAGAACAAATTTGGGAGCTTTCCTTCTTCTTCAAATTTTTTGGAATAGTTTGAGAAGGATAGGTACTAGTTCTTTTTTATATTTTTGATAGCATTCCCCTATGAAGCTGTCTGGTCCTGGACTTTTGTCTGCTGGGAGTTTTTTAAATTACAAATTCAATTTCACTATTAGTGATCTATATGTTCAAATTGCCTGTTTCTTATTGATCCAGTCTTGGCAGGTTGTACATCTCTAGAAATTTGTCCATCCAATATATATAAACAGCTCATACAACGCAATATCAAAAAAAGCAATTACCCAATGAAAAAATGGACAGAAAACCTGAATGGACATTTTTCTGAAGAAGGCTAACAGGCACATGAAAAGAGGCTCAACATCACTAATTATTAGAGAAAGGCAAATCAAAACAATGAGTTATCACCTCACACCTGTCAGAATGGCTATCATCAAAAAGAACAAAATAACAAATGCTGGAGAGTATGTGGAGAAAAGGAAACCAATGTACAGTGTTGGTGAGAATGTAAATTGCTGGGGTCACTATGGAAAACATTATGGAGATTCCTCAAAAAATTAATAATAGAACTATCATATAATCCAGCAATTCCACTCCTGGGTGTATACCCAGGAAATACAAAAACACTAATTTGAAAATATACAACCACCCCAATATTCCTAGCAGCACTATTTACAATAACCAAATATGGAAGCAACCCAAGTGTCCATCAACTGATGAATGTATAAAGAAGATACGGTATATATATGCTGTAAAAAAGAAAAAAATTCTACCATTTGCAACAATGTGGATGGACCTAGGGAATATTATGCTTAGTAAAATAATTCAAAGACAACTACGGTGTGATATCACTTATATGTGGAATCTAAAAAATAATGCAAAGGAATGTATATAGCACAACAGAAATAGGAAATAGACTCACAGATATAGAAAATAAACTAGTGGTTACCAGAGGGGAGGGGGAAAGGAGGAGGGGAAAATTAGGGATATGAGATTAAGAGATACAAACTACTATTTATAAAATAGATGTGACAAAAATGTATTTTATAGCACAGGAAATTATAGCCATTACTCGCAAGAACATTTATTTAATGGAGTATAATCTATAAAAATACTGAAACATTATGCTGTACACCTGAAACTAATATTGTAAATCAACTATACTTAAATAAAAATTAATTTTTAAAAAGTTACTTATTGTATGATTCCATTTCTAGAAAATATTCAGAATAGCCACATCCATAGAGACAGAAGCAGATCAGTGGTTGCTACAGGCTAGAGGGAGGGGGAAATGCTTCATTGGTACTGGCTTTTCTTTGGGGGTGATGAAAATGTTTTGTTATACAGAGATAGCAATTACACAATATTGCAAATGTGCTAAACACCACCAAATTGTTCACTTTAAAATGGTTAATTTTATGTTATGTGAATTTTCACCTCAATAATAAAAAAATTATTTTAAAAAAGATAATATAGATCTCCAAAGATAATCCCTGGACAGAAATACACCAAGCACAACTGTGGTTTGCTGTACATTGTGAAAACAGGGAAATTAAGTTAAACTAAATTTACATACTAAATGAAATTTGTTTCTTTTCTCAAATTTTGTCCCAGAATTCTGACAATATTTTTCAAACTTCAAGCAGGAATATGAAAGATTGTGTGTGTGTGTGTGAGAAATCTAACTAGCTCTAGAAAAAAGACCTAAAGATATGCAGGATGCCCACACAAAACTGTACAGCCAGATCATCCTACAGCAAAATCCTCAGTTGACCCCACTCTCAGGCAAGTAACTTAGAATAAAATTTTTAGGGCCCTAAAATATGAGCATATTTATTTACCTAACATATGGGAAAAGACTTTGACATGAAAAAAACAGGAACCAAATCACAGGAAAAAGGAAAAAAGCAACTTGAAGAGATATAGACCATGGAAGGAATGAAAGATAAGACAAAAAAGGTAAGATACTGTAATGATTAATAAGGTTATATTTTTTAAAATAGTGAAATATACAGAGCTTTGGAAACAAACAAAATGCCATTACAGGGTAGATGAAATTCTCAACAGAAGTGTTAGACAATAAAATTGAGTAAAATTCCAAGTAAATAGATAAAATTTAAAAGTAGAATATATAATAGGAAAGATAAATTATCCGCAAAGTAGGAATTTAAGACAGAAGAGAGAAAATGGAGGGAAATAACCAAAGACCTAATTTAAAATATATGTACTTCAGAATTACATTCTCTTTTCTCTTGCATGCACATTCCAAGCAGGCTTAATTTCCCATTATTCTATCAAATCATTTCATGTAGAAGTCACTCATCATCTCCAAATTGCTATATTCAATGTCCAATTCTCTGTCCCCATTTTTCTGAACTTCTTTACACCACCTGACACAGTTGCTTACTTCCCCCATCATAAAATTCTTTGATAATTTGATGTCTAGGAAACCACTCTCTAGATTCCTCTAACACCTCACTTTAGGCCTCCACCTTAAGTCTGCTTTGCTAATGCTATACTCTCTGTACTACACCTGGGCTGCTCCTTGAACTTCTCTATTGACACACTTGATTGTTTCATTCAATCTCTTGGATTTAAATACCATTACTATACTGATGATTTGGAAATGTTCAGCTTTAACCCAGAACTCTTCCAGAAGTTACATCCTCCTATATCTAATTAGCTATTCAACCTCCCCACTTAGATATCAAAGAGAAATTTCAAACTTATATGTTCTAAAACTGAATTTATAATGTTCAACAATTTATATTGTTCCATCTTCTAGCTTCCCTGAGTAAATGGCAGTAGCATTCTTTTAGTTACTTCAGCCAAAATTCTTGCTGTTATTTTATCCATTTTCTCTCACATTTAAGACCCAGCCCACTGGCACTTCACATTAGAGCTCCCTTAAGAATACATCCAGGCGCTTCCCTGGTGGCGCAGTGGTTGAGGGTCCGCCTGCCGATGCAGGGGACACGGGGTTCGTGCCCCGGTCTGGGAAGATCCCACGTGCGCGGAGCAGCTGGGCCCATGATCCATGGCCGCTGAGCCTGCGCTTTCGGAGCCTGTGCTCCACAACGGGAGAGGCCACAACAGTGAGATGCCCACGTACCGCAAAAAAAAAAAAAAAAAAAAAAAAGAATACATCCAGAATCTAACCATTTATCTTCTCTTCCACCTCTACCCTTGTGATTCAAGTTGCAATATCTTTCACCTGGATTATTCATTAACCTCCTGTCTTGTCTCATTCCTAGCATTCTCGTCATTCTACAGTATATCCTCTACAAAGAAATCTAGAAAACCTTTAAAACATGTACGCCAGACCATACAATTCCTGTGTTAAAAAAATCTCCACGATTCCCATATCACTCAGAATAAAAGGCCATGACCTTATGAGGATTTACAAAACACCGCATAATCTCAGTTTCTACTGCTCTGTACTTGGTTGAATCTACTGTATCACAGCAGCTTTCTAGAAATCCCTCAAATATGTCCAGTATATTCCTCCCTGGGCATCTGTGATTTTGCTTCCTGACTTCCTTCAGAAATTTTCTTAAATGTCTTCCATATCAGGGAGGCCTTCATTGACCATCCTATTTCTTTTAAAAAATAATGATTTGTTGCCTTAAGTGATTCATACAAATAATAATTCGAGCAATGTTTAACGTATTGTACCAAGAAGAAAATATTACCCCAAATCCTATCACCCATAAAAATTATTAAATAATCAACTTTCTAGGTAACTTTCCTTGCAAATAAATATATATATAGGTATAGATATATATTTAGGGCAAGAGAATGCTATTTCTGACTCAAATTATTAAATTTTAAGGAAATAATGGGAAAATAAAGTGAAACTCAACACATTGTTTAACATGGGACAAATGTTCCTTTACCATGATAGCTACTATTTTTCAAAGTACCATAAAGATTAGAGAGATTATTAAAATCATTACAAAGATAAAGTCTTTTTTTGATATATGTTTCAAATTTAGCGGTCTCAATATAGTCCTTGCTCTGATGATATAATTTATACTTTTGTTTTGCTTCCCATGTTTTATGAGTTATACTATTGATTTTATATTATCTGAAGTTTAATTTTTATTTTTTTAATTTTATTTTTATTTTTTTTTGCGGTACATGGGCCTCTCACTGTTGTGGCCTCTCCCATTGCAGAGCACAGGCTCTGGACGTGCAGGCCCAGCGGCCATGGCTCACGGGCCCAGCTGCTCCGCGGCATGTGGGATCTTCCCAGACCAGGGCATGAACCCGTGTCCCCCGCATCGGCAGGCGGACTCTCAACCACTGCGCCACCAGGGAAGCCCTGAAGTTTAATATTTAGATTCTATTCTATAACCATAGTTCTCATGGTTCTTCAATTTTAATGTTTAAATACATTCAATGCTGACTATTAGCTACCAGCTTTCCATTTCTCATTTTAAAATTTTCATCTTTTAATGGGTTGGATTCCTTTTCTTGATTTGTTTTGAGAAAAGAGCATTGGTGCTATATTTCCTGGGTTCTTTTATGTTTAAGGATGTTTCTCTATTGACTTTGTATTTGAACCATTTCTCTGGTTAAGTATACTCTTTTTTGGATCACACTTTATTTTCCATAAGCTAACTAGATACTTCTCATTATATTCTGTCACTGAATGATGTGGTGGATTCATCTGAAGCCAACTTAATCCCTGTTTTTTTTTTTTCTTTCAATACTCCATAGAGGACTGAAAGATTCATTCATGATAATGAGAATGTACATTAGTGCCAGTTATTTTGTACCATTTTTTTCCTGTATTAGATGACATCTTTTCAATATTACATTCTCAACTTGTTTCATTTTAGGGGAATCTTATATTTTAAGGTACTATTTGTTCTATCCGTTGGACTTTCTATTCCAGAGACACAAGCTATCCTCATGTTGGATATTTACTGCTTCTTTCATATCTGTTATATTCTCTCCAATTTATTTATTTATTGGTTATTTTCCTCAACATTTTTGTGATTATCTGAAATCTTTCTTAAATGCTATTAATGCTTTTGCAGATCTATCTAGTCCATTATTTCTTGCCAGTTTATCTACTAGTTTGACTTCCTTAGCTCTGCAATTTCCTCTGTAATTTCATTCTGAAGTGAGTATCTCATTTTAGTAAACTAATATTTTTTACTAACTTGTTCAATATCATGGAGCACTTGTGGAGCAATATCTTGAATGTCTTGGGTGTGTGTTATTCCAAATTGTGTTCTTTTCCTAGATTGTAGATACTATGGGGTTTTTTTTCCCTTTCTTCCCATGTAGAAACTACCAGCTGTCTCCCAATATTCTCCCTAAGTAATAAAAGCCCAATTTTAGGCACACAGCTGCTGGACTGAAGGTTACTTTTCTAGCCTCCTTTGGAGTTAGGTATGGCTATGAGGTTATGTTCTGGCCATCCAAAAGTAATTAGAAATGTCTTTAACTTATGTGAAGCATCCTTTAAGAGGTGGAATATGCCCCCTTTACTCCTTCCCTTTTTCTAACTCCTAAAATGTGGATACAAGCCTGGAACTTGAATGGCCATTTTGGAGTTGTAACTACATGTTGAAACCAGGATCTCCGATTATACTGTTAGCAGCCCTAAAAAAACACTGAACATCTATCTAGAGACTCTTCTAACGTGAGAAAGAAATAATTATTAAAAACCTTGTTTAAGCTTGGAGTTTCTTTTGATTGCAGCTGAAACTAATCCTAACAAATAACCCCTCTCCACTTCTTCCTCCCTACCCCTTTCCTTATTTCCTCTCTGGTCACATCTCTGCACAATTTCATGCCAGTTTTCTTCATTTTGCTCTTGCTTCACAGCTCTGTCCAGGCTTGTGTTGGCTGTCACGTTCTGTGGGAGACATTTCTGTTATTCCCTTCAGAGACCTCTTTGCTTTGCTCTCTGAGCTACAGCCTGTAAGCAGGGTCTTATGTTCTGTCTGTCCATTCCTCTGTGGCGTGAGAACAGGGGCATGTGTGTGGAAGTGGGGTCATCTGAGGCAGCATGCCACCTTGGGGACAGGGAAACAGGCAGTGGCATTCAAATGCTGACTCTACCACTTGCTAGCAGTGTGGTCATGGGTAAATTATTTAACTTTGCTATACCTCAGTTTCCCCATTTTTAAAGAAGGATACAGTTAATACCTACATCACAGAGTTATGAAAACCAAATAAGAAGTAAAACAAAAGGGCTTAGAGGTTCACATGGTGCATTTAGAGAGCTGTGTTATCACCATTATGTTACTGTCATCATATATGAACTTTGATGCTTCTTCTTAGTTTTTGTTAAATGTTAAACACTGAGTATACGCCAACTAGTGCCACATTTTACTAGGGTAGGTACCCTTGATCTTTGGAGCTTTCTATTGATCCAGTGTGGGTATCAACCTCCATCACTTTATGCCCACCACAGAGCCTAGTCTTTTATCGAATTGTATTTGTATATTCTTTATTTATCTCATAGGCACTGAAATCTTTCTGGTCTCCTTTACTTCAAGTTCCAGTTGGGGAGCAGCCTGGAAAAGGGGAAGATCATCTCTACCTAGTAATTCTTATTCTCAATTGCAGCAGGGGTTTTGCAATTATGTCATAAACTATGGGTAAATATTAAATTAGCTTTGAGGCTCATAACTTCCTTCTACTTACATAACATCCTACCAACTCTATATCACAGAGCTATAATCCTGACTTGTTTTTATGTCTTCTATCATAGGTCTCGAAGAACTTCTGTAAAGTCTCTCTGCATCTCAAGGTTGTTAATCTCATTTGGACACTAAGCACTGTGGAATCACAGAGGTTAAGGACAGTGTGGGAGAGAAGAAACTGAGTCCACACATCCTTATTCTAGCCCAGTGTCGATTCCCTGAAGTATCTTTCACAGGTCCTCTCTGAGGCATGCTACATTTTTTTGACAGCTGCAGAGCCTAAAACAGTGAAATAAACAGGTACAAAATAATGATACAAAAATCCTAATCACACATTGTAATATTTAACCATTTATACCCACTCGACATCTCCCTAATTAATTGAATCTGCTAATACTCCTTTTCCACAAACAAGCTCTTTTCCTTCTTTTAGGAAAATAACTGCAGAACAACACTGATGATCCAAGAACAACTGGCACAGATTTGAAGGCACATTTGCAGTGAAGTATTTTTAAAATGTAGTTGAATTCTCTCTGCACTCTGTTTTCCTGACCCAGAAAACACAAATTCTGTTTTATTATATATTAAGCTGTCAGCTTTGACCCCATTTTATATTTGGTGGTGGATTATTGTCATTACCGTTCCATTTATTTTTGAAGTAGGAAAGTATTTTTTATAAATTGGATATTTATGAAAATTCATCAAATAACATTTACCTTAAAAATCTAGTAAATAAAAGCCTGCAGGCTGTCTTTTACCTGCAGTGATAAACACTGGAAAGATTAGGATAAGGTGGCCTAAACTGTACCACTTTCTCTTCTCCATTAATTTCGTTCAAGCACACACAGAGAGGTGACAGATGACAGGTGAAATTGGTAGCAGAAACAGAGTTTGCCAAGCTTCTACAGTCTAGACTCTACTAACTGAGGAGAAACAATGGAAAGAAACAGAAGTGGAAATGTCTTGACTTATTGTGACAAACAAGATGGCCCGTCTGTGTCATAACATTCCTGGAAAACAAACAATGGGTATAAATTTTGCACCAATTATATGCCCAGTTTTCAGTAACTTGAAAATCCATTCCCGTGAGTCTCCTCTTTTGAAAAAATAAGAAATCCTATAGCCTTAAAGAAAAAACAGTAATGGGAATGGCCACTTAAAATTCTTTCCAAACTTTATCATTGCAATAAATACTAAGAAAAAATGAGACAAAGGAAAATGCCATTACGGGAAAAGAACAGAGTTGAGTATGGTTATGGATATCACACTTGAGAAATGCAGTTATAATACACTGAAAAAACATTAGCTACTGTGGATTAGATACAGTAGACATCAAGTATGCAGGATATATCCCAGATCCTTTTCTTCAAATCCTAGCAGGCCTTGGTAACTTAATGCTTTCATTTTTGAAAATTCTTAATATTTTAAAGGTTGATTAAATAGATTAACTATAATTAAATATATGTATATACACACATAAATTTATGCACATATATTACATATATGTATATATATACATGTAATATATAAAGATATATATACACATATAATACATATATATGTAAATTTCTGTTTACCTCCCAAATACTTATCACAGGAAGGTAAATGAAAGGCTTTCCTTGTGGTCAAACTTGTTAAGATCTGATTTTCGTGTTCATCAAAATTATACAACATCCAGAGCCACATGACACTCAAGAAAAAAAGGTAAAAATAAGAACCAGGGAACTTTCAAGATGGCAGAGGAGTAAGACGTGGAGATCACCTTTCTCCCCACAAATACATCAGAAATACATCTACAGGGCTTCCCTGGTGGCGCAGTGGTTGAGAGTCCGCCTGCCGATGCAGGGGACACGGGTTCGTGCCCTGGTCCGGGAGGATCCCACGTGCCGCGGAGCGGCTGGACCCGTGAGCCACGGCCGCTGAGCCTGCGCGTCCGGAGCCTGTGCTCCGCAGTGGGAGAGGCCACAGCAGTGAGAGGCCCGCGTAACAAAAAAAAAAAAAAAAAAAAAGAAATACATCTACACGTGGAACAACTCCTACAGAACACCTACTGAACACTGGCAGAAGACCTCAGACCTCCCCAAAGGCAAGAAACTCCCCACGTACCTGGGTAGGGCAAAAGAAAAAAGAATAAACAGAGACAAAAGAATAGGGACAGGACCTGCACCAGTGGGAGGGAGCTGTGAAGGAGGAAAGGTTTCCACACACTAGGAAGCCCCTCCACTGGTGGAGACAGCGGATGATCAGGAGGAAGCTTCAAAACCATGTAAGAGAGTAGAGCAACAGGGGTGCAGAGGGCAAAGTGGAGAGATTCCCACACAGTTGATCGGTGCCGACCGGCACTCACCAGCCCGAGAGGCTTGTCTGCTCACCCGCTGGGGCAGGTGGGGACTGGAAGCTGAGGCTCGGGCTTCGGAGGTCAGATTCCAGGGAGAGGACTGGGGTTGGCTGTTTGAACACAGCCTGAATGGGGTTAGTGCACCACGGCTAGCAGGGAGGGAGTCCGGAAAAAAGCTTGTAACTGTCTAAGAGGCAAGAGACCATTGTTTGGGGGGGGGGGGGGGGGTGTGAGGAGAGGGGATTCAGAGCACCGCCTAAACAAGCTCCAGAGACAGGCACGAGCCATGGCTATCTGCGCAGACACCAGAGATGGGCATGAGACACTAAGGATGCTGCTGCAGCCACCAAAAAGCCTGTGTGCAAGCACAGGTAACTGTCCTCACCTCCCCTCCTGGGAGCCTGTGCAGCCTGCCATGGCCAGGATCCAATGATCCAGGGACAACTTCCCTGGGAAAACACATGGTGTGCCTCAGGTTGTTGCAACGTCACACTGGCCTCTGCCACCGCAGGCTCGCCCCACATTCCTTACCCGTCCCTCCTCCTGGCCTAAGTGAACCAGAGCCCCCTAATCAGCTGCTACTTTAACCTCATCCTGTCTGGGTGGGGAAGAGATGCCCTCATGCTACCTACACGCAGAGGCAGGGCCAAATCCAAAGCTGAACCCCAGGAGCTGTGCGAACAAAGAAGAGAAGGGGAAATTTTCCCCAGCAGCCAAAGGAGCAGTGGATTAAATCTCCACAATCAACTTGATGTTCCCTGCATCTGTGGAATGCCTGAATAGACCACGAATCATCCTAAAATTGAGGCGGTGGACTTTGAGAACAATTGTAGACTTGGGGTTAGCTTCTGCATCTAATTTGTTTCTGGTTTTAAGTTCACCTTAGTTTAGTATTTAGCGCTTATTAATACTGGTAGGTTTGTTTACTGATTTAGTTGCTCTCTTTTTTTTTGGTTTTTATATATATATATATTTTTTTCCTCTCTTTTTGTGAGTGCTTATGTGTATGCTTCTTTGGGTGATTTTGTCTGTATAGCTTTGCTTTTACCATTTGTCCTACACTTCTGTCTGTCCATTTTTATTTCTTTTTTTTGGATGGTTTTTAGTGCTTGTTATCACTGGTGGATTCATTTTAGGTTTGGTTGCTCTCTTCTTTCATTTTTTTCTTTTATTTTATTACTTTTTAATTTTTTTATTTTAATAATTTTATTTTCCTTTTTCTTTTTTTTTCTCCCTTTTCTTCTGAGGTGTGTGGCTGACAGGGTCTCAGTGCTCCGGCCAGGGGTCAAGCATAAGCCTATGAGGTGGGAGAGCTGAGTTCAAGACACTGATGAACCAGAGACCTCCCGACTCCATGTAATATCAAATGGCAAAAGCTCTCCCAGAGATCTCCACCTCAACACTAAGAGCCAGCTCCACTCAACGACCAGCAAGCTACAGGGCTGGACACCCTATGCCAAACAACTACAAAGACAGGAAAACAACCCCACCCATTAGCACAGTGGCTGCCTAAAATCATGAAAAGGTCACAGACTCCCAAAACAGAACACCAGACACAGTCCTGCCCACCAGAAAGGCAAGATCCAGCCACAACCACGAGAACACAGGCACCCATCCCCTCCATCAGGAAGCCTACACAACCCACTGAACCAACCTTAGCCACTGGGGACAGACAACAAAAAAAACGGGAACTACAAACCTGCAGCCTGCAAATAGGGGATGCCAAACACAGTAAGTTAGGCAAAATGAGAAGACAGAGAAATACACAGCAGATGAAGAAGCAAGGTAAAAACCCACCAGACCAAACAAGTGAAGAGGAAATAGGAAGCCTACCGGAAAAAGAATTCAGAGTAATGGCAGTAAAGATGACCCACAACTTGGAAATAGTATGGAGAAAATACAAGAAATGTTTAACAAGGACTTAGAAAAACTAAAGAGCAAACAAACAATGATGAACAACACAATCAATGAAATTAAAAATTCTCTAGAAAGAATCAATAGCAGAATAACTGAGGCAAAAGAATGCATAAGTGACCTGCAAGACAAAATAGTAGAAATAACTACCACAGTGCAGAGGAAAAAACAATGAAAAGAATTGAAGACAAACTCAGAGACCTCTGGGACAACATTAAACACACCAACATTCGAATTATAGGGGTCCAAGAAGAAGAAAAAAAGAAAGGGACTGAGAAAATATTTGAAGAGATTATAGTTGAAAACTTCCCTAATATGGGAAAGGAAATAGTCAAGTACAGGAAACGTAGAGATTCCCATACAGGATAAATCCAAGGAGAAACACGCCAAGACACATATTAATCAAACTATCAAAAATAAAATACAAAGAAAAAATACTAAAAGCAGCAAGGGAAAAACAACATATAACATAAGAGGAACCCCCATAAGGTTAACAGCTGATCTCTCAGCAGAAACTCTGCAAACCAGAAGGGAATGGCAGGACATATTTAAAGTGATGAAAGGGAAAAAACCACAACCAAGATAACTCTACCCAGCAAGGATCTCATTCAGATTTGACAGAGAAATTAAAACATTTACAGAAAAAAAAAGCTAAGAAAATTCAGCACCACCAAACAAGCTTTATAACAAATGCTAAAGGAACTTCTCTAGACAAGAAACACAAGAGAAGGAAAAGACCTACAATAACAAACACAAAACAATTAAGAAAGTGGTAATAGGAACATACATATCGATAGCAACCTCAAATGTAAATGGATTAAATGCTCCAAACAAAACACAGACTGGCTAAATGGATACAAAAAAAAGGCCAGTACATATGCTGTCTACAGTCCCACTTCAGACCTAGGGACACATACAGACTGAAAGTGAGGGGATGGAAAAAGATATTCCATGCAAATGGAAATCAGAAGAAAGCTGAAGTAGCAATTCGCATATGAGACAAAGTAGACTTTAAAATAAATACTATTAGAAGAGACAAAGAAGGGCACTACATAATGATCAAGGGATCAATCCAAGAAGAAGATTTAACAACTGTAAATATTTATGCACCGATATATAGGAACACTCAGTACATAAGGCAAATCCTAACAGCCATAAAAGGGGAAATCAAGAGTAACATAATCACAGTAGGGGACATTAACAGCCCACTTTCACCAATGGACAGATCATCCAAAATGAAAATAAATAAGGAAACACAAGCTTTAAATGATACATTAAACAAGATAGAGTTAATTGATATTTATAGGACATTCCATCCCAAAACAACAGAATACATATTATTCTTAAGTGGTCATGGAACATTCTCCAGGATAGATCATATCTTGGGTAACAGATTAAGGCTTGGTAAATATAAGAAAACTGAAATGGCATCAACTATCTTTTCAAACCACAACGCTAGGAGACAAGATATCAATTACAGGAAAAAATCTGTAAAAATTACAAACACAGGAAGGCTAAACAATACACTACTAAATAACCAAGAGATCACTGAAGAAATCAAAGAGGAAATCAAAAACTACCTAGAAACAAATGACAATGAAAACATGATGGCCCAAAACCTATGGGATGCAGCAAAAGCAGTTCTAAGAGGGAGGTTTATAGCAATAAATTCTACCTCAATAAACAAGAAACATCTCAAATAAACAACCTAACCATACACCTAAAGCAATTAGGGAAAGAAGAACCAAAAAACCCCAAAGTGAGCAGAAAGAAAGAAATTATAAAGATCAGATCAGAAATAAATGAAAAAGAAATGAAGGAAACTATAGTAAAGATCAATAAAACTAAAAGCTGGTTCTTTGAGAAGATAAACAAAATTGATAAACCTTTAGCTGCACTCATCAAGAAAAAAAGGGACAAGACTCAAATCAACAGAATTAGAAATGAAAAAGGACAAGAAACAACTTACACTGCAGAAATACAAAGGATCATGAGAGATTACTACAAGCAACTATATGCCAATAAAATTGACAACTTGGAAGAAATGAACAAAGTCTTAGAAAAGCACAACCCTCCGAGCCTGAACCAGGAAGAAATAGAAAATATAAACAGACAAATCACAATCACTGAAATTGAAACTCTGATTAAAAGTCTTCCAATAAACAAAAGCCCAGGATCAGATGGCTTCACAGGCAAATTCTATCAAACAATTAGAAAAGAGCAAACACCTACCTTTCTCAAACTCTTCCAAAATATACCAGAGGGAGGAACACCCCCAAACACATTCTATGAGGCCACCATCACCCTGATACCAAAACAAGACAAAGATGTGACAAAAAAGAAAACTAAAGGGCAATTATCACTGATAAACATAGATGCAAAAATCCTCAACAAAATACTAGCAAACAGAATCCAACAGCACATTAAAAGGATCATAAACCATGATCAGGTGGGGTTTATCCCAGGAATGCAAGGATGCTTCAATATACACAAATCACTCAATGTGATACACCATATTAACAAACTGAAAAAAAGAAACCATATGATCATCTCAATAAATGCACAAAAAGCTTTTGACAAAAGTCAACACCCATTTATGATAAAAACCCTGCAGAAAGTAGGCATAGAGGGAACTTTCCTCAACATAATAAAGGCCATATATGACAAACCCACAGCCAACATCGTCCTCAGTGGTGAAAAACTGAAAGCATTTCCACTAAGATCAGGAACAAGACAAGGTTGCCCACTCTCACCACTCTTATTCAACATAGTTTTGGAAGTTTTAGCCACAGCAATCAGAGAAGAAAAATAAAAGGAATCCAAATTGGAAAAGAAGAAGTAAAGCTGTCATTGTTTGCAGATGACATGATACTATACATAGAGAATCCTATAGATACTACCTGAAAACTACTAGAGTTAATCAATGAATTTGGTAAAGTAGCAGGATACAAAATTAATGCACAGAAATCTCTAGCATTCCTATACACTAATGATGAAAAATCTGAAAGTGAAATTAAGAAAACACTCCCATTTACCACTGCAAGATAAAGAATAAAATATCTAGGAATAAACCTACCTAAGGAGACAAAAGACCTGTATGCAGAAATTTGTAAGACACTGATGAAAGCAATTAAAGATGATACCAACACATGGAGAGTTATATCATGTTCTTGGATTAGAAGAATCACTATTGTGAAAATGACTCTACTATCAAAGCAATCTACAGATTCAATGCAATCCCTATCAAACTACCACTGGCATTTTTCACAGAATTAGAACAAAATATTTCACAATTTGTATGGAAGCAAAAAAGACCCCGAATAGCCAAAGCAATCTTGAGAAAGAAAAGCAGAGCTGGAGGAATCAGGTTCCCTGACTTCAGACTATACTACAAAGCTACAGTAATCAAGACAGTATAGTACTGGCACAAAAACAGAAATATAGATCAATGGAACAGGATAGAAAGCCCAGAGATAAACCCACGTACATACGGTCACCTTATCTTTGATAAAGGAGGTGAGAATATACAATGGAGGAAAGACAGCCTCTTCAATAAGTGGTGCTGGGAAAACTGGACAGCTACACATAAAAGAATGAAATTAAAACACTCCTTAACACTATACACAATGGATTAAAGACCTAAATGTAAGGCCAGACACTATCAAACACTTAGAGGAAAACACAGGCAGAACACTCCATGACATAAATCACAGCAAGATCCTTTTTGACCCACCTGCTAGAGAAATGGAAATAAAAACAAAAATAAACAAATGGGACCTAATGAAACTTCAAAGCTTTTGCACAGCAAAGGAAACCATAAACAAGATGAAAAGACAACCCTCAGAATGGGAGAAAATATTTGCAAGTGAAGCAACTGACAAAGCATTAATCTCCAAAATTTACAAGCAGCTCATGCAGCTCAATATCATAAAAACAAACAACCTAATCCACAAATGGGCAGAAGACCTAAATAGACATTTCTCCAAAGACGATATACAGATTGCCAACAAACACATGAAACAGTGCTCAACATCACTAATCATTAGAGAAATGCAAATCAAAAGTACAATGAGGTATCACCTCACACCAGTCAGAACATCATCAAAAAATCTACAAACAATAAATGCTGGAGAAGGTGTGGAGAAAAGGGAACCCTGTTGCACTGTTGGTGGGAATGTAAATTGATACAGCCACTATGGAGAACAGTATGGAGGATCCTTAAAAAACTAAAAATAGAACTACCATACGACCCAGCAATCCCAGGTAGGCATATACCCTGAGAAAACCATAATTCAAAAGAGTCATGTACCACAATGTTTATTGCAGTTCTATTTCCAATAGCCAGGACATGGAAGCAACTTAAGTGTCCATTGCCAGATGAATGGATAAAGAAGATGTGGCACATATATACAATGGAATATTACTCAGCCATATAAAGAAACAAAATTGAGTTATTTGTAGTGAGGTGGATGGACGTAGAGTCTGTCATACAGAGTGATGTAAGTCAGAAAGAGAAAAACAAATACCGTATGCTAACACATATATATGTAATCTAAAAAAAAAATTTTTAAATGGTCATGAAGAACCTAGGGGCAAGACGGGAATAAAGACGCAGACCTACTAGACAATCGACTTGGGGGACATGGGGAGGGGGAAAGGACATGGGGAGGGGGAAAGGTAAACTGGGATGAAGTGAGAGAGTGACATGGACTCTATATACACTACCAAATGTAAAATAGCTAGTGGGAAGCAGCTGCATAGCACAGGGAGATCAGCTCGGTGGTTTGTGTTCACCTAGAGGGGTGGGATGGGAGGGAGATGCAAGAGGGAGGGTATATGGGGATATATGTGTACGTACAGCTGATTCACTTTGTTATAAAGCAGAAACTAAGACAGCATTATAAAGCAATTATACTCCAATAAAGATGTTTAAAAAAAAAGAACCAAATAACAATTATTGATGACTTAACCTGTGCTCAACTATGTATGTCCTACTTAGGTAAATAGCAATTATTGATATAATACCACATCCACTTAGTAATTAATATTTTTTTCTTTTGGATTTGGCCACATAGGAAATTTTATAAGAAAAAGAATTATAAAGTTTGCACTTAAGATAATTAATCTGCAACTCATATCCATATTGAAACGAGTCTGATATTATCTACCCACTTCCTCTGAGACAGCTTTCTCCTTGATCTTTTTCAGTCTGGCTTCCTCCCTAAATATAATACCCAAACCACAGTTTGTTCGGTCTTTAAAAATCTTCCATATTTCTCTAAATTCTATCCCTATGCCATGTACACTTTCTAGTGGTTTCCACTCTATTGCTGCCTAAGTGTTGTCACTTAGAAAAGTGAAACCCCCTCAATCTAAAAAACTACACACACACACATACACACCATGTATTTTTTGATATTTTCTGGATTATGAAGTCATAACATTGGGAATATTTTTATCTGCAAGAACGATCTAACTTAAACAGCAATGTAATTAATTGACCCAAATAATAATGTCCAAAGATAGGGCAGTTTTTAGGATTAGTTGACTGAGAGATTCAATAATATCATCGAGAGCCCAGGCTTTAGTTATCACTCCCCTCTGCTAACCACAGCAGTCATTTCAGTGTAAAACTGTTTCACTTAATGGTCTTAAAGTAGCTCTGAGGAAAAGGAAGGTTTACATGTTGTCTTCTTTATATCTATAAGGATAGCTGTACATGCTCCCTGAAAGCTATCCCTTAACAGTACAAATGATTCTACCAAACTTTTGCAAACATCTTCTAGCATCTCATTGGCTAGAATTGGGCTACCTGACCATTTCTGAATTGTTCCAAGTAAGGGAATGGAATTTTGTTTTTCCAACTGGCATTTACATATATTTGAGTTCACAATTTTAAAACTTTATATTTTCATTCTGTAATTTTTATTTCTTCAAGGTCCATTTTTAATATTTATATCATATTTCACCATCTTAAGTATATTTTATTTATTTATATTTTATATGTTATTTATGTTTTATATATTTTATTATCTTAAGTATAATTTTCTATAAGTCATCCAGTGAGGAATAAAAGGGCTGATTGACAGGGATGGTTCTTTTTTTCTTTCAATCATTCACTTCTATAACAATTAATGAATGACAAAAATTAAGTTTAAGAATTGTGAATTTGCAGAAGTTATCTACCTAAGGAAGCTGATGATACTTTAAATGTTTATTGTAGAATGAGAACTGCATTGAGATAAAATCTATTTTAATGAAGAACAGAGATTTGCTAATCAGCAAATTTAATAATACCGAAACTAAGGGGACTCCCTTGACATTTGAATGAATTAACTAAAGACAAATAAAGGACATTTTTCTTTAGAGGTTTGACAGAAGATCAAGTGAGTAAGGATTTGCAAAGTGCTCAAAATGCCATAAGCACAGGAATTCTGAATAATACAAGGCATAGAACACAGACCCTTACCATGAAGAAATTTACATATGGAAGGTTCAGAAAATTACGTGAAAGATTAAATGGCAATAGAAAAATAAACAAGGGTTGAAGACAGCCACAGTAGATATCTTAATTATAACTAAATACATTATAATTTGCCAACTGAATTATCCTGATAATTTCTATTAGAGGTCACAGGGAGAAAAATCATTAAATGAACGTAAGAAACTCATTAATGAAAAGTTACTATGCAGAGCAAAATATAAATTTACCTTTATTGGTAATGCTATCAAACAGTTAAGGAAGAAATAAAAATCTTATACAAATTCAGAATGTAAGAGGAGGGAATATTACACTATGAAGCCAGCATATCCTTGATACTAAAAAAAATGTACAAAGATAATATAAGAAAATTGCAAACCAAACATTTCTCCAGACTGTAGATGTAAATATCTTAAAACAATATTCACAACTCCAACCCAACAACATATAAAGAAAAGGTAATACATCATGACCAAGAGGAGTTTACTTCAGGAATACCAGGCTGTTTCAATATTTGAAATTCCATCAATGTAATTTACCACAGTAACAGAATAAAAGACAAAAATCATGATATATACAGGAAAAGCATTTGAAAAAGTTTATTCATCTATTTGATTTTTTAAAAAATTCTCAGTAAATTAGAAATGGAAGGAAACATCCTTAATCTGATAAAAAAGGATATCTATGAAAACCTCACAACTAACATCTCACTTCATGGTAAAATACTGAACGCTTTCCACAAGGTAAAGATGTGTTCTTACAAGTTCTAATCAACATTGTACTGGAAGTTTCAGCAAGTACAATAAGACAAGGCGAAAAGGCAAAAAGTTTATAGACAGCTAATTAAGATGCAAACTGCCTTATTTTAGAAACAACATATTGTTTACATAGAAATTCTACGGAATCTATTTTAAAGCTAGTAGGATTAGTAAGTTAATTTAGCAAGATGAAAGGATACAAGGTTAATACACAAAAATCAATTGTATTTTTATGACCAGCAGCAACCAATTGGAAAATGAAATAATACCATTTATATTTGTACACCTGTAAGATACTCAGAAAAACATTCACATAAGCAGTGCAAGATCCCTACACTGAAAACAAAACATTACTTGGAGAGCATTTTAAAACCCAGAATAACTAGAAAGATATTCAATATTCATTAATTTGAAGATATTATGTTCAATTCTCCCCTATTTGACTTGCATATTGAATGTAATAAAAATTCCAGTTATCTTTTTATAGAAATTGGTAAACTGAATCTAAAATATATGTGGAAATGGAACCTAGAATAGCCTAAATATTCTGAAAAAGATTAACAAAATTGGAGGACATGCATACCTGTTTTCAAGATGTACTACAAAGCTGCATTAATCAAGACTGTGTGGTACTGACATAACAATAGATGTACAGATCAATGGAATAAAATAGGAAATCCAGAAATAGATGAATACATATATGGTCAACGGGTTGTCAAAAAGGTATCAGTACAACTCAATGGAGAAAGAAAGTCATTTCAGCAAATAGTGCAGGGTAAGAGTCTGGAAGATGAAAAAGAGTCTTAACCCCAAACTCACATTTACCACAATAATTTATCTGAGATGATTCATAGACCTACACAGAAAAGCAAAAAATATAAAAGCGTCTAGAGTGAATCATGAAAGAAAAACTTCATATTCTACAGTATGCAAAAATGTCTTGGACACAAAAAGCACTAATCAAAAAATAATGAGGGAAGGATTGAGTTTTATCAAAGTTAAGAACTTCAGTTCATCAAAAGCTGCTGTTAATAAGTCAGATCAAAGGCTTGGAAAAAATATTTTCAAAATTCGTATTTTACAACAGATTTACAGTGTATTCAGAATGTACAATGAACTCCTATGAATCAATAACATAAGGAAAACAACTGGATTATCAAATGGCCATGAAACTTGAATAAATGTTTCAGAAAAGTAAATATAAATTGACCAGTAAGCATAGGAAAAATGCTCCATATCATCTGTCTCCAGGTACTTGATTTCTTCCATGATCCATTAGTCATTTTGTAGCATATTATTTATCTCCATGTGGTTTTTTTGTTTGTTTGTTTGTTTGGGATTTTTTGCATTTTTTTTGTCTTGTAGTTCATTTCTAATCTTATGCTGTGGTTGGAAAAGACACTTGATTTCAGTTTTTTTTTTTTTTTAATTTACTGAGACTTGTTTTGTGATCTAGCATATCATCTATCCTGGAGAATTTCCATGTGCACTTGAAGAGAATGTATATTCTGCAGCTTTTGGATGGAATATTATCTAGATCTATATACATAGGTATATAGATGTAGATATATATATCTATGAAGTCCCTTTGGTCTAATGTATCTTTTAAAGCCAGGACTTTCTTGCTACTTTTGTGTCTGAATGATCAGTCCTTTGATGTTAAGTGGGGTGTTAACATTCCCTACTATTATTGTGTTACTGTCAATTTCTCCCTTTATGTCCATTAATATTTGCTTTATGTGTTTAAGTGCTCCTATGTTGGGTGCACATATATTTATAATTGCTGTATCTTCTTTTTGGACTGATCCCTTGATCATAATGTAATGTACTCTTTGTCTCTTGTTACAGTCTTTGTTTTAAAGCCTATTTTGTCTGATATGTACTGACATTCTTATGATTAATATGTCTGGGTTATTTTTATAATTTCATGAGATCAAATTGAAACTTTCAGTGAGATGAAAAGAAAATGGATGACCTCCAGTCAAAAGCATTAGAGGTAAGTTGGTGGGTTTTTTTTTTTGGAGGTTGGTCTGAGGAGTACACATATAAACTAGATTTGTAAAAAAATGTATTGACTCTATCCTTACTTTTCAGTTGGACTTTCTTCAAAAATAATGGGCAAAGGGCATAACCATTTCACAAGAATGGAACAATCCTAAAAATCCTCTTTTAACAGTGATTTTTTACTAAGAGACAAACAATGCTATGACACAAAGTAAGCTCTATAAACAAAAACAGCTAAATGCTGTTATCTTGAAAAAAGAGCACATATTTCAAATAAAACATGAAATATAGACACTGTGTTATGGAAATAGGATTACTGTCAAATAGGCAATTAAAAACTAAAGTATAGTGAGCCAAAGACATTCATTTTCTAAAGTTGGGATGAATAACAAGTGGACTCTTTTCATTTCTTTTCTCTTTCTTACAAATAAAACTGGAATAGAATTATTTCACATACGGTGGAGAACACAGTTTCAGACAATGATGACGCATCTTTATTGCTCAATCTGTTACTAAAAAAATTAAAACTGCTTTTGCATTTGTGGACAGTTAGTTTGGCCGCACGTTAATAGCCTCTACCTGTGTTACTTTACCATTTAGAGCTATGTGAGTGCGAAAGTAATCCTCACAGTAAACCACGGGTACTCCATGTAAACATTACATTATCCTCAAGTGGAATGAAGTCAACCCAATAAATAAAAGCCCTGGCAGTAACTCCTACCTTTTACAACTGAAAACTAATTATTGGTTGAAAATAAACAGTGTAGTAATTTCATTCATTACCTGCAGCAAAGCCCTACAAAGCTTATGTATTTGAGAACCTGTTGTGTTTTGGTTAACGGCCATTAATTTTTTTCAACCATAGCTCTTGACCATTTTACAAGGACAATTACAGCATAGGCAGAGGAAGGTTTGTGTGAATAAATCCAGTTGGCTAAAGTGTGCACCACAGGAAACTATTACTTGCCCAAGGGCTCTAGGACATTGGTGACAAAATTAGTAAAGAAAAATAAGTTTTCTATTGCTGAGGCATTTGCTGCAAATGTAACCTTTAATGTGTTTTATTACATGGAAACTAAAGGCACCAGTAATGTGGCTGGCGAGAAAATACTCTAATGGCGAATACTTATTAATGCATCTGTAGTATTTACCAAGAGATATTAGACATACTGCACATAAATCCTCTTGTTTAATGTTCACAACGGTCATGAGGTAGGCATTGTTCATCTTGGATGTGTTAGGTTCATTTTTATGAAATTAATTCATGAATAATTAGTAATAAAGTTAGCTGTGAGGCAAGGTGGAAATTCTTCTATCAAATCAAAGGCTACAGTCAATATAAAAGGTTACAAGAACATTTATACACACACACACACCACACACACACACACACACACACACACACCACACACACACACACACACACACATACACACAGTAATTTCACTACAGGGAACTTAAACCAGTAAGTAATCATATATGTTGTTTCCAAGAGAGATGAAGAACTCAAGACGAAGTAAAAAACTAGAGTAGTATAAGAAAGTTTCTATAAATCTACTATACAAAGAAGTATTGTGTATAATGGTTAGAGCTGGGTCACAAATTCAACTCTAAGCACAGATCAAAGGGAAGAGAGAAAACAAGATTCAGTGTCCCTAATATAAAACACCGATGGATAGAATAAAGTTCATTGTTCCCTGCCAGTATTAAAGTTTGAGAAAAATTTCTCCCATGGAGCCTCCTAAAAGTGATTCTCCTTAATGAACTTGAAAAGTCCTTTAACAGTACACTTAGAGCAAATACTGCAAATCCAGAGTCGTATTCTAAAGTGTAGCTCAGTGAAACAATTCTACCAGGGGACCAAACAATGACAAGAGTACTGAAGTCTCTGATGGTCTTATTTGAACCAGGAACACATTTAGAACCTATGGAAGTGAACTATAAAGGGTTTAGGTTTAATAGTGTTTCCAGAATCTGGGCCTCTGCCAAAGATGCCAGAGAAAGGATGAAAGGGTGTGTGTGGGGAGTTTGGGATTCTATTCCTGCTTTACACAGGGCAGCTTCTTGCTTATCAGTTTCATTATTGGGCTTTATTATTAAGAGGATTCATTGAAGAAGAAAACTATGAAGTGAGTTTATTACAGCATTAATCATAGGAGTGAAAGAATTACAACACAAGATGACAAAAATACAGTAATGACTAATCAGTAACACAAATTTAGTTCTAAAAGAAGTAGTGTGCATATGTGCCAAAGCTGGGCCACACACTTCACCTCTGATTTTAACAGAGATCAAAGCAAAGAAAGAAATCAATTACAAGACTCAATGTCAACATGAAACAATACGTTGGTGCCCCTGCAGGGGATGATTATGAAGATTAAAGAGAAATACAGATTTTATGTGAAAGGAGGAAATACACAAAGATGAAATTCTGTTGGTGTGATTTTAAGGGCTTTTTCTTTTCATCTTTAAACATTCCTTTAGAAAAGAGCAATAATTTTGACTACATAGAGTTTTTAAGTTAAAAAGCAAATCACTGGATGACAGAAAATTTTGCTGCAAATGCAACTATGAAGGTTTAATATCCTTATTATTAAAATTAATAATTATTCAGTGACTATAGAGAAAAACATTGCAATTCCACATTTTCCAATTGTAATAATCCGGAGTTTGACTTGATAAAAATAATAGCAACAACTATTACAAAGTAATTACAGTGCCTCAGGGAACCTTTTAAATTACCTTATAGACGGAATATTTAATCCTCACAACAACCCTTATGAAGAAAGTAGTATTTATAGAAGTGGGGAACCTGTACCACAGGAATATGAAGTAACTTGCCCAGATCATCCGGCTAGTAAATGGTGGTTCCAGGAGTCCAACCCCAAGCAGTCTAGCTCTAGAGCTCATGTTCTTAACCAAAACATGAACTGCCTCTCTTAGCAAGTTGCTAAGTTCCCCTCAGCCCTACCGCACCCCATAATACTGTCGTGCAACAACAATGCTATCACCTTCCATCAGCGTGCTACTCTAGAATTTCCAAAATATTGTCATATGCGTTATCTGTTCCCAGGACACTTCTATAAGCAAGGACACTATCCTTCTGGCTTTGATCTAATATTGCTATAGCACTTCATCTGTTCAATGTTTGCTGCCAATTCCATAGACTTGATTTCTTGGTCTGTAGTCTCACTGGCCACATTCTAGGCCATGGGGTTTGATTATCTCATTTCAAAAAGGATCCTGGGAGTTGTTACATTTCATAAGCTATAGATTGTTACAGAAAGAAGGGAACAAGCCCATCTAACTATAACATTCTAGTTTACTGGAGCAGTTAGACATAACTAAGCTTATAAAGCTAATGAATGGCAGACACTAGACTAAAATTTATATTTTTCTAAGACATAGCATGTAAATGTAAAAGTGGTCAGTAACAGTATCAATCAGACACTAATATTAAATCTAAGTGAAAAATAAAGAACTAAAAATTCTCAAACTCTGATTTTAAATGATCATTTTCTTACAGAAAAAAATTACACATATATAGCTCGCAGAATGAGGCCAGAAACTCAGGCTTCTAAGCAAGGCTATGATATGCTACGGACAATCACATCTGAGAGAAATACAAGAGGCATCAAAAGCCTTTGTGTCCATCAAGGTTGAGTTTTCCCACATAAAGAAAACAAATTACTTTGTGCCTATATTTTTTAGACTTCAGCGTTGTTTACAGTTGAGACCCCAGGGAACTGAATAACAAGAAAGTGATAGGTCACAGTGACAGATTCAAAATTTTAAATTCTTTCTAAAAACAAAGCTAAACCCAACTAATACCCAATAGAGTATTTGTTTTAATAATAACTAAAAATTGCTTTCTTGTAAAAGTACCTTAAAATTCACAGGACAAAGGAAATTCTTGAACAGAAGAAAGGTAAAAATACAGAAAAAAAACAGTTCATGTGACTTCCCTTGAAGGTGTAAAAAGGGTCAATTATAAACTTTTCTTAGTACTCAATTCAGGAATTAATTTTGCAGTTGTTGACTTTTTATTATCACAAAATTTGAACTTTGAAAAATCATTACACTATATGACACTAATTATTTAGATTAAATGTGGCTCACCTCTTGGGGATTAAAATTAGCAAAATCATCTCAACTCCTCAGATGAAAAAGAGTATTATCAAAACATTTGGTTTTGCTTGTTTCTAACTGGGCAAATGTCTACTTTAGAAAAAAATAAAGAAAATAGAGACACTTTGAAGAAAATATAAAATTGACTATAATCTCACCAAGAAATAATAGATACAATTATACTAATAATGTTTGTAAAACACCCACCACGTACTATTATTCTAAAGTATTTTTTATATGTTGACTCATTTAATTCTCATAACAAAGCTTTGAAGCACAGACTCAAATTTTACAGCCTCCATTTCACAGAAGAGAGACTGAGTCACAGGAAAATTAAAATGACTTGCTCCAAATTACAGAGCTACTAAGTGGCAGTCAGGCTTCAAGCTCAGACATTTTGGTTTTAGGTTAGTGATTGTTACCCAGTATTCCCTATTGCTGGAAGCTGGTTTCTACACCACACAGATCATAAACATTAAGGAAGTAAATGGCTTCATGGAATGTAGACTCATGTGTTAAATATTGTACAAGCTGTGCAAGGGACAAATTTCAGGCCGACATATAACCTGAAAATACTTCTTTGTACTTTAACACTTTCATTTCATAACACTGTCTACCAAATTAACCAGTTATCAGGAAAAAAAATCCAAATGAATTTCACTGTATGAGAAAAAGTATGTCCTGAAAATGAGTTTGGGAGAAAGAATAATGATACCATTATGGCTGGATTTGATATTGAATTGTCTTACTTCCATCAATTCAATACGTACTTCCACACTCAAAGGAGTTTGATCAATATTGATTAAAATTCAAGTTGAACAAAAGAGGAGTTTTATGTAATTTATTATACACACTCTCATATCCTAAGACAAAATCAGTGGAGATCTAGCTACAAAATTAACGAGTTCATTTTTGAAACTGACACACGGAAACTTTATCAGAATGAGAGGTAGCTTTATTTTACTCACCTTGCTCACTACTGCCACTTTAGTACTTTAGTAGAGCTACCAGTGAAACTTTGTTTTTTTTTTTACTTCAGATAATGTCAATTCAATCCTTACCACAAAGTGATTCAAGTAGGAGACACTAGATGTGAACAAATTTCAAAGTTAAAAATGCACTTCGAACACATCTTGATTTCTAGATTTGAAGACAGTGTTTCAATATTTAATAGAAACTATTAAATAGCTCTTTTATGGAAAATACATATAGGGTAATTCTATCAAGCCATAATTAAAGACAACTATTTCTAAAATTACTACACAGCAACATGTTCAGTTCACATTCTGTATTTTCAATTACAGATGATCACTCAATCCTCCCCCACCCCCACCCCAAGTACATATAAGATCAAGTGTTTGCATTATTAGGGGACAGAAAACTGGAGCTTCATAGTCCTGTTTTTATAGTATTTAACAACAAGAAGTAGTCCTGGAGATCATCTAGCTGTGGCAGAGGCAGGCTTGCTGTTTATGTGACCGGGTTCTGCATCCTCCTGGGTACGCAGACCACAGTCACGGTCATTGCATGTGACTGAATTCTAACCAGAGGATTGTAAGTGATTATAATAAGCTCACGTTCAAGGTCTGGCCCATAAAAAATCTCCCACACATAATTTTCTATGCTTTCTTTCCATACCAGCTGAGTGGAATGAAGAGGACACCTTGTCAGTTACACTCTGGAGCTGGATTCTACAGCCCACAAAAGCCCATTCTTAAATATCCAATGATGTTTTTGAGCCAGTTGTTAAATTGTTGGCAGTTTGAAATTTACCATCATGAGAATATTTACACCAAAGCAATCAGCAAATGCTACACATTAGGGCTGGCTTTTTTTTTTCTTCTTCTTCTTCTTCTTTGGAGACATCGTTTACTAGCATATGACTGCCATTAGAATGGTTTTGTAATCCATAGGTGGAAGATGACACAGCCAAAATCTAAAAGGAACTTAGCCTCTTGTTCACTACTGGAAAAAAAGCCACCTGACCAGAAATACCTGTATTAGACTGTTATGAGAGTGAGAAACAGGGTGCCCAGATTTGCTGTGGACAGTCTCTGTGCCCACTTTCCCAGTCTAATTAATAGCATTCCCTTTCACTCACACAAGTGTCTTAATTTGAATAATAGTCACTCCAGCAAGATAAAAACTTTAAAAATTTCTTGAACTAAGCCACTGAAAATTTGAGGCTTATCAGTCACAGTCTTTGTAATTAATATCTTAACTAATACAATACTTTAATCCCTTTGTTGTACAACAGAGACACTGATATTTGATCTCCATAGTAATCTTATGAAGAAAAGTAGTTGTCTGATATACATGGACACTTTCACATATTTGTAAAATAAGGCAGACAGAGTAAAGTTGCCAAATTTGACAGAGGCAGAAGACTACAGATTCTCGACTTGGAATCTAGGGCTATTGACAATAACTATCTCTAAATTCCCAATAGTTTTTTGAACATAATGTGTGACTTAGATACCATGATACGTTTCTGTTTAGGAAACTATTTCCGTTTGTACTTTCTCAGCACATAGCAATTGGAGAGAGGATAAGATGGTCCAGATGCATCCTGGGTGACCATATAAAATTTATTTAATGGAGTTGTTATATCTCCTGGGGGCATTTTGTTTCTCAGTCAGCATTTTGTTTTTGCTGCTTCAAAATGTTAACAAATTAAAATCATTTGGCTTGACATGAAATCCAACATCCCAAAGTTTTTTGCCTCTGGCAAGTATAATATAGAAAGGCCTATGACTAGAATAAACAGTGCTGTATCTAAAATCAATCCGAATTATAGTTAAATTGACTTTGGGCATACAAACTCATGCCTGGATATAAACATAAAACCTACACCAGTGCCCTTTCATAAAAGCCTCTGGATGCGAGAGGCTGGTTGAACACTGGTTAAACAACAGCGTTTCTGTCGTCCATCTTAGTTTCTGGATTATTTCCACTGATTGGTTATGTCCAAACTCCTATGCTTTAATGTCATTATCTTATAGCCATTCAATAAAAATCCTCAACAATCTGTTACCATTCTAAATTTTTAAATTTTAATTAACATTTAAACCAAATGTGTGCTTTTCATGTTATGTAATTTGGTCCTCATAGGAAACATATAAAGCAGATGTGGTTAGTATCACCATTAAGGAAACTGAGGTTCAGCAAAGGTAAGTAAAATATCTACAATCTTTTTTATGCTCTTGGTTATTACCATTATTAAAATGTATTGATAAATTATACCTTCAATTTAGAAAACAACAGAAACCCTAACTTCAAAACTTCTCTGAAAACAGAGAAGCAAAACTCTTATTTTTTTTTAATGAGACCTCCGAAATTTAGGTCCTAGACAAGAATTTTAGAAATAAACCTCACTGATGAATATAAATGCAAAAATTCTAAATAACATATTAGCAATCTAAATCTAATAATGTCTGATATGTTCTTAAACACAGTAAAGATTATTTCAGAAATATAAGAATTGTTTAATTTCAGAGTATTTAATAATATAATCTGTTTAAGCACATTAATGGAAGATTAAAAAACCATGATTGTATCAGTAGTTTCAAAAATTTTTGATAAAAAATTTTTATTTTGATTTTATTATCATTCAAATTAAGACACTCCTGTGGGTGAAACGGGGTGCTATTAATTAGACTGGGAAAGTGGGTACAAATACTGTCCAAAGCAAACCATGGCACCCTATTTCTCACTGGCATAACAATGTAATATAGGTCAACAAAATTATGACAGAAACATTATTATGAACTATACAAACAACCAAAAACCTATCAAATAACAACTAATTCTTAGCAAACCAGAATAGTAGAGGATTTGCCCAGCATTATGAAAGATGTTTACCCCAAAACTCTAGGATATAATATAGTATTTCACACCCCCAAAATTATAAAAGTCAGATAACAAGAATCAGAGAGTATGTGGAGAAATCAGAATTCTCAAACATTGACAATAAAATCACTTTGGAAAGCAGTTTACCAATGTTTAATGAACTTCAAAATATACTTATACTAGGATCCACCAATTTTAGTTCTAGATATGTATTTGACAATCCGTCATATGGGCCCAAGGAAGGATATATGCATAATTTCTATTAAAAAATACTGGGGAGGGGGGTGAAAATCCAAAGGTGGTGGACAGGTATATTATGATATTCTTATAACATATTAGTATTCAATAAATTATTTTGATTATAGTTATCTACAAGAATAAATCTCTAATACATACATTTAAGTGAAAAGATTAAGTTCCGTTCCTCCAAAAATCAAGCTACTGAAAAACATTCACAGTATAATGAAATATTATATAAAATATAAAAACAATGTGGACACAAAACAGGTAGTCAAAACATTAAAAACTGGACCAAAAATATATAAACCAACTTCAAAGTAGTAACTACTTAGTAGAGATATCCTTGGCATCTCATTAGATAAAGATAGGGACATCAGGAAAATGTTTTGGAGAAGATAATATACCTTCCGTATTCAAAGAGGAGCTAATTAGACACAAGATTGGTATGGACATGTCCCTGGAGAGAGTATCCCAGGTGAACGGAAAAGAATGAGAAAGATCTCAGAGACATAAACCATACGATATTCTCAGGAAATTCAAAGAAAGTCAATGAAAGGAAAGTAGCAAAGAACGGAAAGTACCAGCTCTGAGAGCTGGCTAAAGCAGAGTTTCTTTTTTATCCCCCAGTTCTATTGAGGTATAATTGACAAAAAACATTGTGTAAATTTAAGGTGTACGATGTGATGACCTGATATACCTATGTATTGTGAAGTGATTACCACAGTAAAATTAAGTAGCAAGTTTCTGAAAAAAAAAGTAACTACTATTAGAGATGGAGGCATTGGAGGATCTAACTCTACTTGTGATTTTTTATATTATCTTAAAAAAAAAATCTGAAGTGAAAGTTACAAAATAACAGTATTAATTCTTGATAGAGAATTTTTACATAAAATAATAAAATAAATTGTGTGCTATGAGTGACCATAAGCATTAGCTAAGTCCCTTGTTTTTAAGATACGGTGAAGACAATCGAGATAGTCGATGGACTGTAAGATCAGAGACACAGATACTAGCAGAACTAGTGAAAGGAATCCATGTTTCCTGACTCCAGTTAAGTGTTCTTCCCATGGATTACACTGACTTTAATCAGAAAGATTGTGTGTGGTATTTTCATTTGATTTAACAAAAATATTTTTATATCTACTCATATTTTATTTTTCCTTCTGATAAAGTTTCCTGACATATCTCTTTTTCATTTGTTTCATTCTTCCCTATAATAAGTTTTTTGCACATCTGGCTTTCCCACTGAGAGTTTCTGGTTGTCAGAGGCATATCTTGGTCATCTTTTTATTTCCATTCATCATAGTGTCTTGTGCACAAAAAACATTTAATGTGTGCTTTACGAATTGAATGCACTGGTTTATTCTTTCAAAAATTTGAGCAAATATGTTTTAAATATTTGTTTTATGTCATGCACTGTGGCACGCACTGGGCTAATTGTCATCATAAAATAGATGAAGATTTTAACATTAAACTGAACATAGGCTCTAAAGAGTTAAATGTTCTTCTGTTGACATGCATCTTGAAGTTTCTGTGACTATCTCTAACCCATTTTGATAGGAATACTTTTAAACACATGAGAGTAGTAGATAATGCTGGGCTTTTTAGTTAGAGTGATGAGCTAAATCTAAAAAGAAGCCAAGTATTTGCGTGATTACCCCTCAAATAATCAATCTATTTTTGCTGATTTTACAGCATGAAAGAATTCAGAGCAGCAGAGAAAAACTGATCAATACTAATAAAGATGTTAAAAAAATAAAAAGAGTGACATGTAAACTCCACAAATAAAAAAAAAATTTTTTTAAGAAATCCTTCATGCCTTTTCTTCCAACAGCTCCTTTAAAAATGGTTATAAGGTATATAAAAATAAGATACCAACAGCACTTAAACACCTACCTTAAAATTTTTTTTTCCATGAGACTTTGTTTCTGGGTAAGAAGAAGTAAGCACATTTCATCCTGTCTCTCCCTCAAAATACAGTTATGAAAACTGGACAGAATGCACAGAACAGCTATTTAAGATATGTGGAATTAAATAATAGTACAATGGGAAGAAGATTAGAATTTGAAGTACTACCAAACTATTGGTTAGTGTATCTTTTTTTTTGTCTTTAATATCCATGATCTCAACTGAACACACCCCAAAAAGACAGAAAGAGCTCCAGAAGTTCTCTACTTCTGGCTCAAACAAAGTACCTCCTAATGGTCAAAACAAATGACTGAAACACCTCCATTTTTCTCCATTCTTACACTCCAGCCCCAAACCAATCTGGCAATGGTGGCACCAACAGTGGCAGAAACAGGAGCCTATGGAGGCCAAAATTCTGAGCAAGCATGACCTTCCTTTATAGGAAAAGCTGTTTTCCAAAGAGAATGAGACAAAACTCCATTGCCTTTTGGAGGCAGTATCTCTGTCTCAGGCGCAGAGACAACCATGGGAAATGTGTGGCATATGAGGGTAAATAAACTTCCAGCCTTCTAGCTGGAGCACAGAAAAGAGGAGGCTCAAAGAATCAAAAAGTATGAGGAGGAAGAAAAAGAGATTCATGAAAGTGACTCCCAAGCTGAACATGCATGGATCAGATCTTAAAAGCACTCCATAGTCTTTGAGAACTGAACAATGGGACAGATCACCACCCAGGTCCCAGACTAGCCACTGAGTGGTCCACTCATGGAACAGATATACTGAACATTGCAAAACCTTTGAAAGTAGAACTGACATTGAAACCACACCACACAAAAGAATAGTCAAAAGCTGTGGCCTGAACCTAAATAGGTCAAGTGCCTGCTGAAAGGTAAAAATAAATTTAAAGTTAACATTCCCTGTAGGATTTAAATAAGACCTAGAGTTTCATAAAACAATATTCAAAATGTTCAGGAGACAACCTAAAATTACTTGGCAAACAAATAATAGATGGCAACACTAAGAATACACAGATGTTGGAATTATCTGAAGAATTTAAAGTAGCTATTACAGATATGCTTCAATATTTTAGAGTGAATGCTCTTCAAACAAAAAAATCTAGAAATTTCAGCAAAGAAAGAAACTATAAAGAAAAATCAAAGAGAATTTTAAGAACTGCAAAAAACAAATACTGAATTTTTTTAATGGTCATTTTCAATAGCAAGAATTGAGAGGTAGAGGAAAGAGTTTGTGAACTAGAAGATAGGTCAATAAAAATTATTCATTCAGAACAACTGAAAGGAAACCAATCAAAAAGAATGGTCCTGTGAAACAGTAACAGCCTACTATCCATATCATTGTAGTCTAAGATAGAAAGAAAAAACGTGCAGTGCAGAAAAAAAAGTGAGGAAATAATGAGTGAAAACTTCACAATTCAGTGAAAGATGTGAACCTACTGATTTAAGTAGAGTGAGTCCCAAAATGGATAAACTCAAAGTAATCCATACACAAACACATAATAAAACCGCTGAAAACTAAAGACAAAGAAAAAAAAATCATGAAGGCAATTTTTTCTTAAAATGACATATTATCTAGAGGGGAACAATGATTCAAATGGCTTTGGATTTCTTATAAGAAACTATACAGACAAAAGGAAAAGGTACAGTATTTTTGAAGTGTTAAAAGAAAAGAACTATCAGCCAAGAATTCCATATCCAGCAAAAATATTTCCAGAGATAAAAGTAAAATAAAGACATTCTCAGATGAAAGAAACTTAGAGAATTCACTGTCAGTATACTCTCTAAAAGAATTGCTAAAGGTAATTTTTCAAATAGAAGTGAACGATAGCAGAAGGAAACTGGGAACATCAAGAATGAAGGAGGAACAGAAGAAACAGCTAACGTGCTAAACAGAACTGAGTATTCTTATTTTATGTTTTACAAAATGTGTTTGCTGGTTAAAAGCAACATGTATAACATTGTCTAATAAGATTTTCAGGATATAAAAGATAACTACAATATAGAAGAAGGATAGTTAAGGGACATAAAAAGTAGAAGTTTTCTACGTTGCACATTAAATGACAAACTATTGGTCAAACAGACTGAAAATTTAATATGTTGCAAATTCTAGAATAAAACACTAAAAATACAAAGAGAAATAGTAAAAAAAACAAAAATTCTAGATGCAATCTAAAATTGAATATTAAAATGTATCCAAATAAATAAAAAGAAGGCAGAAAGGGAGGAAACAAAAGAACTGAAAAGAGATTAAACAAAAAACAAATTAAAAATGGAAGACTTTGAAATATGCCGACAATTATATTAAATATAATTTGGAATAACATTTAAATATAGAGATTGTCATAATCAATTTTAAAATGACCAAAAGGAAAACTTTCACATAGTGACTATATGAAAGTTAGATAAGTAGACTTCAGAGCAAAGAAAATGACCAGGGATAAAAATGGACATAATATCATGATAAAAGTCAATTCACAAAAGAGACAAATTTTTAAACGTGTATGCAAACAACATCAGTTTCAAAATACATGCTATAAAAACTGACAGAACTGAAAGGAGGAATGATAAATTCATGATTGTTGAAGATTTCAATATTCCTCTCCCAGTAATGAAGAAAAATAGTAGGAAAAAATCAGTAAAGGCACAGAAGAACTGAACAGTACTATGAATCAATTGGGTCTGACTGATACTTATATAACATTCTGTACAAAGGCAGAATATACATTCTTTTTAAGTGAGGATAGAAAAATTACCAAGATAGATAATAATCTTGGTCAAAAAACAGTCTTACTAAATCTATAATTTAAATCATACAAAGTATCTTCTCTGGCCATAGTTGATTTAGATTGGAAATAAAAATACAAAGATAAAAGGGAAATACACAAAAATATGAAAATTAAACTACACACTTTTAAATAACCCATGGGTCAAGGAAGTTTCAAGGGAAGTGATGATTTACTTTGAACCAAATAAAAATGAATATACAACTTATCAAATTTGTGGGCTGCAGCTAAAGCAATGCTAGGGGAAAAAGTATACATAAAATTCTTATACTAGAAAGGAAGTCTTAAATCAGTATATAAGATCCTATGTTTAAAAGAACAGCAAAACATACCTAAAGCAGGCAGAAGAAAGAAAATAAAGATAAGAGCAAAGCTCAATAAACAAAGAAAATCAATGGACTCAAAAGCTGGTTATTTGAAAATATCAATAAAATTGATAAATCTATAGCAATATGATGAAGAAAAAGGAAGACAAAAATTATCAGCATCAGAAATGAAAGATGGGATACCAATACAGGTCCTGCAGACATTAGACAGTTAATAGGGAATACTACCATCAAGTCTTTGCATGTAAATTCAACAACAAAGAATAGACCAACTAATTCATCAAAAGCCACAAATTCCAAAACTCACACATGAAATAGATAACAAACAGTATTGTAACTGTTAAAGAGATTGAATTTGTAGTTTAAAATCTTCTGAAAAAGAAAACTCCAGGCCCAGACGTTCTTACTGGTAAATTCTGCCAAACATTTAAAGTATTAACACCAGTTCTACACAACCTCTTTCATAAAATAGAAGAGGGAACACCATATGAGATCTGGACTTCTCTGATTCTAAAACTAAACAAAGACAAAAAAAAAAAAAAATCCTACAACACATTATCTCACAATATAGAGAAACTCTTCAAAAAGTTCTGCAAAACAAACCTCTTCAAAAATTATCAGCAAATAAAGGAACTTCTCTAAGAGAAAAAGAAAAGCCACCACTACAAACAAGAAAAGTACAAATGGAAAAGCTTACCAGTAAAGGCAAACATGAAGTAAAGGTAGGAAATCATCTGCACACAATATGATACCAAATCCAGCAACTGTGAAGAGAGCACAAATGCAGGATATTGGAAAGGCATTTGAAATTAAAAGACCAGCAACTTACAACAATCTTGTTCATATATAGACGGCTATATCAAAACCTCATGGTTGGGCTTCCCTGGTGGCGCAGTGGTTGGGAGCCCACCTGCCGATGCAGGGGACACGGGTTCGTGCCCCGGTTCGGGAAGATCCCACATGCCGCGGAGCGGCTAGGCCCGTGAGCCATGGCCACTGAGCCTGTGCGTCCAGAGCCTGTGCTCCACAACAGTAGAGGCCACAACGTACAGCAAAAAAAAAAAAAAAAAAAAAAAAAAACCTCATGGTAACCACAAACCAAAAATCTGCAATAGATATACACAAAAAGAAAAAGGAATTGAAACACAACACTAAAGTTAGTCATCATATTACAAGAGAAAAGAACAAAAGAGGAAGGGAAAAAAAAGACCTACAAAAACAAATCCAAAACAATTAAGAAAATGGCAATAGCAACATACATATCGATAATTATCTTAAATGTAAATGGATTAAATGTTTCAACCAAAAGATACAGACTGACTGAACAGATACACAAACAAGACCCATACATATGCTGTATACAAGAGACCCACTTCAGATCTAGGGACACATACAGACTGAAAGTGAGGGGATTCAAAAAGGTATTCCATGCAAATGAAAATCAAAAGAAAGCTGCAATAGCAATACTCATATCAGACAAAAATGAACTTTAAGACTGCTATAAGAGACAAAGAACGACACTACATAATGATCAAGGGATCAAACCAAGAAGATATAACAATTGTAAATATATATGCACCCAACGTAGGAGCACCCCAATATATAAGGTAAATACTTACAGCCATAAAAGGAAAAATTGACGGTAACACAATAATAGTGGGGGACTTTAACACCCCATTTTCATCAATGGACAGATCATCCAGACAGAAGATCAATAAGGAAACTCAGGCCTTAAATGACACAGTAGACCAGGTGGACTTAATTGATATTTATAGAGCATTCCATCCAAAAGCAGCCAAACACACATTCTTCTCCAGTGCACATGGAACGTCCTCCAGGATTGATCACACACTGGGCCACAAAGTGAGCCTCGGTAAATTTAAGAAAATTAAAATCATATCAAGCATCTTTTCTGACCACAGTGTTATGAGATTAGAAATCGATTACAGGGAAAAAAAAACTGTAAAAAACACAAACACATGGAGACTAAACAATATGCAACAAAACAACCAATGGATCACTGAAGAAGTCAAAGAAGATCAAAACTTACCTAGAGAAAAATGACAATGAAAGCACTACAATCCAAAACCTATGGGACGTGACAAAAGCAGTTCTGAGAGGGAAGTTTATAGCAATAGAATCTTACCTTAGGAAACAAGAAAAATCACAAGTAAACAACCTAAACTCACACCTAAAGGAATTAGAGAAAGAAGAACAAACAAAACCCAAAGTTAGCAGAAGGAAAGAAATCAAAGATCAGAGCAGAAATCAGTGAAATAGAGATGAAGAAAACAATAGCAAAGACCAACAAAACTAAAAGATGGTTTTTAGAAAAGATAAACAAAATTGAAAACCTTTAGGCAGACTCATCAAGAAAAAAAGGGAGAAGATTCAAATCAATAAATGAAAAAGGAGACGTTACAGCAGACACCACAGAAATACAGAGTATCATAAGAGACTACTATAAGCAACTATATGCCCAAAAAATAGACAACCCGGAAGAAATGTACAAGTTCTTCTTAGAAATCTTAGAAGTACAACCTTCCAAGACTGAACCAGGAAGAAATAGAAAATATGAACAGACCAATCACAAGTACTGAATATGAAAATGTGGTATATATACACAATGGAATATTACTCAGCCATCAACAAAATGAAATAATGCCATTTGCAGCAGCATGGATGGACCTAGATGTTATCATACTAGATGAAGTCAGACAGAGAAAGACAAATGTTATATGATATCACTTATATGTGGAATCTAAAAAAAATGATACAAATGTACTTATTTATAAAACAGAAGTAGACTCGTGGACATAGAAAACAAACATGTTTACCAAAGGGGAAGGGAGGGAGGGATAAATTAGCAGTTTGGGATTAACATATACATACTATTATATATAAAAAAGATAAGCCACAAGTATCTACTGTATAGCACAGGGAAGTATATTCAATATCTTATAATAACCTACAATAGAAAAGGATCTGAAAAAAAAAAATATATATATATATATAACAGAATCAGTTTACTGTACACCTGAAACATTGTAAATCAACTACACTTCAATTTAAAAAAAAGAATAAGCAGCAAGATGGTCTTTTAAAGCCTAGTTTGCTTAAAACCCTTTCACATATATGATAAAGTTTGCTCCTAAAAATAGCTCAAGAGTATAACAATTGCAATATCTCCCATGATCCACATGATCCACAGTTGGTTAGTAACAGAAAAGAATCCAATTCTGGATCACTCCAAGTTCAATTACTTTTCTCTCAAATCATCAAAATGAATCTTACATAGTGGTAGAGAATGTGACCAGGTGATATGATCTCAAGTCCTTTTCATTGCCCCAATTCACCATTTCTTACTGGCTTCTGAAATGTCACTGGCAAGAACTTTCTTCTCTTAACCTAAATCTTTGCCTCTATTTGATATGAGTGCCTGCAATGTAAACAACATTTTAAGCCACCATAAGTAATTCACATCTTAGTGACAAGGAAAGATCTGAGACCAGTGCCAATGAGAAAATGGATTTTATATATTATTTATGTATTATCTAGTGGGGCATACATTTTTAACAATTTCTTTGAACACTTTTTAAAAATTTTTTATTTATTTATGGCTGCAATGGGTCTTCATTGCTGCATGCAGTCTTTCTCTAGTTGCAGCAAGTGGGGGCTACTCTTCATTGCGGTGTGTGAGCTTCTCATTGCGGTGGCTTTTCTTTTTGTGGAGCATGGGCTCTAGGCGCTCAGGCTTCAGTAGTTGTGGCACATGGGCTCAGTAGTTGTGGCTCGCGGGCTCTAGAGTGCAGGCTTAGTATTTGTGGTGCACGGGTTTAGTTGCTCCACAGCATGTGGGATCTTCCTGGACCAGGGCTCAAATCCGTGTCCCCTGCATCGGTAGGCGGATTCTTAATCACTGCGCCACCAGGGAAGTCCCAAGTGTGACATACATTTGCATCAGCCTAATCAATGCATTTACTCCTGTAACAAATTTACATGAAAATCTAAGATATAAAGAAAAGACTTCCGATAAGTGTGGAAAATGAGCAAAGGGAGTTAGTTTTATGTTTCAATAATTTAATGTCATCAAATTCTGAAAACCTGATGTACTATCTCTGCAACAGGGTTATAATTACGAGGTTATTACTCTTATAAATGGAAATTTTAAAATAGATGAATGTTTAGATGGTACTGATCACTTTTGAGCAATCAAAAGGAAAAGGCCATATGATATGAGTGTAATGATGACAGACATTGCTAACTTCCCACTTTTGCCAGGGTTATTCCCTTTCTTTTCATCTCTATAATCAAGGCCGCAGTTACAGAGCTTGGTGTTCATTGGGTTACTCTGAGCATTAAATAACTAAATTTCTCAATAAAATGCCAGCTATAGGAAATGGTAAAAGTACTAATTTATAATCAGATGTTAATATGTCAAAATGCATGTTGTAATAATGAAAAATTATTAAACACAGCAAAACTAAGGAACTAATGCGGGAGAGGTAGAACGTTTAAAACCCTTAAAATAGGGCTTCCCTGGTGGCGCAGTGGTTGGGAGCCTGCCTGCTGATGCGGGGGACACGGGTTCGTGCCCCGGTCTGGGAGGATCCCACATGCCGCGGAGCGGCTGAGCTTGCGCGTCCGGAGCCTGTGCTCCGCAACAGTGAGAGGCCCGCGTACCGCAAAAAAAAAAAAAAAAAAAAAAAAAAAAAAAAAAAAAAAAACCCTTAAAATAAAAAAAGGCAAAAAAAGCGCCCAGAACTACTGGCATAAATAGACATCAAATAGTTGATGGTAGATGTAAGTCCTTATTACAGCAATTGTATTAAATGTAAAATAACTAAATAGTTGAATTAATAGACAATGATTATCAAACTAGGTTTTTAAAAAGTCCCTCCATCATACTTTGGAGTTCTGCAGAAGCAGAACCTGCACTGAGGAATCAATTGCAAGTAGTTTATTGGAAGATGCAGGGAACATGAATAGGAGAGGAAGATGTGATACAGGGAAGGCAAGGCAGCCTTTAAAGTGCATGGTATTAAGCCAGCTACAAAAGGACATGATTGGTGCTTAATCCAGTGAGGAAATCCTAGAATGCAGTGCAAAATGCATAACCTTGCCAAAGGTCAAGGGAGCTGAAGTATTCATACTCCCACACCTGTCAGTCATTGGCTAAAGACAGCCTCTGGGGAGTGTTAACTCTCAGGTACTTCCTGACACCTATGTCTATGGACAAAGCAGGTGCTGCAGCCTAAGGGTAGCCCTCAAAAAAAGATGCAAGTGCTGGCTGTTGGAAGATAGGCTGGCATGCACAGAAATGGTAGAGTGATCCAAGGGAACATGGATGGAGCATATACAGCATCTGCTATAACAACTACAATGCATGCATCTTACCTCTTAGGATACAAAATGGTTGAAAGCAAATGGTTGAAAAAACCTCTCTCTCAGAGAAACAATGAGAAGGAAGCTGTTTTGGCTATATAGCTGTATTAACATCAGATAAAATAGAATTTAAAGCAAGAAGAACTACCAGAGAAAAGACTATTTCATAATGATAAAAAAAAAAGTCTACTGGAGGATACAACAATTCTAAATTTATATGCTTCCAGTTACAGAGCTTCATAATATGTAAAGTAATTTAGGACAACAGGAGAAAAAATACAAATCACTGCCCGAGGTTTTAACAACGCTTTTAGTAGCTAATAGAATCAACAGATAAAAAACACAGAATATTTGAATAATATAATGAGTAAATTTGAGGTAAGTGACACACATATAACATGACACCAAATAACTACAGAGTCTATAATCATTTCATGTAGAAACAAAATATATTTAAAAATTCCTTACATGGCTGGCCTTAAAGGGAGTCTCATTAAATCTCAAAAGTCATATACAGTATGTTCTCTGAACACAGTGGAATTAATTTAAAAACTAATAAAAATAACTAGAAAAAAAACCTTAAATGTTCTAAATATGAATCTCCTTTCAAAAAGTTGATAGAAAAAAGAAATCACAAAAATTAGAAAATATTTGGCTAAAATGGTCCCCAAAATATAGCATATGGAAATATGTGAGAAACAGTTAAACACATTGGGAAGTGGTTATAGCCTTAAAAGTATATATTAAAAATGAAGAAATGCTAAAAATCAAGAAGCCATCACAAGGATACAGAAAAGGTATAGCAAATAAAATCTAAAGGAAATAGAAGGAAGGAAATAAAGAACAGAAATTAATGAAATAAGAAAATACCCAATCAAGAAGATCAGCAAAGGCATTTCCAAAAGCCCATTTGAAGTTGGTGGTTATAAATATAATGTCCATGTGAATGTATATTTTCCATTAAATCCAGCTTCTCAACTGCAGGTAATGAGCAAATGAAGAGCTGTCTTTACCTAATGTTGCTGTTTTTCCAAAAAAGAACTGAAAGACAAGAATGACAAGGAGACAGGAGATGGTATTTGAAAGGGAGCTCTGGTACTCAGACCATTATAGCTAAAGCAGGTAAGAATAATTTAAAGAAATGCAGGGGGTGGTAAAGGATGTAATTAATATCAATGGATTGAATGAAGATGGTGGTGTGAAAGTGGCGGGGCTTCAAACTGAGTCATGAATGGAATGGAGTAGTTTTTACTAATGTCGTTTTTTGTGTCATGACTGGGAATACACTGAGCCACAGTGAAAGGGTTTGATGGCTCAGAGTAAAGGTATGAGATTTGGCCAAATGTACAGAATACTTAGAATTATAAAGAGTTAAATGTTCATAAGGAAATCATCACTTCCTTAATCACTGAAACTTCAGCCATGAATTGTACAAGGTAAAAATCTCAGATAACATTGAAAAAGAATATATATGTGTATATATTTACATAACTGAATCACTTTGCTATATACCAGAAACTAACACAACATTGTAAGCCAACTACACTTTAATTAAAAAAAAGGCAAAAATAAAATCTCAGATAACACAGACATCCTTTATATTTACTCCCCCAACCCCTTTACATATATCCTAAGGATTTTATGGGAGATATCTGTGGCTTCTTCCAAATGTATATTAGCAGTGCCCCTTTCAAGTAGTCTTTATGAAATCTTCTAACTTAATGACTGACTACAAGGTTCCCTTTCCCTTCTCTGTTTAGCTTCTCAATGTCTCATTTTCTATACCTGAAAGTTCATGAGCATGATTTGCTTTCATTTTTAAAAAGGCTTACTAAAAAATACTGAATAAGACTTCAAAATAATTGTTATTTATTGCCACCATAAGATGTAATAAAAATGCTTTTTTAAAAACAACCATTGGTGGTCTTATCTTGTGAACTGGCAAATGATATTCCTGGATTTATTCACTCATTCATGTAATAAATATTCAGCTCCTTTTATACAACAGGTCATTTTCTAGATAATAAGCGGTAACAGTGAATAAAACAGACCAGAGTCATGTTCATATGATTATATTTTAATTGGAAGAGACCCATGATAAAAATAAATAAGTCAGTGGAGTTGAGTGCTATAACGAAAAGTTAAAGGAAGATAAAGGGATAGACGAAAGAGTGTCTTCTTTTAGATAAGGTGGTTGAAAAAGACCTCACCAAAGAGGCAACTTTAGAATAGAGACCAAAATAAAATGAGGTAGTAAGTTATGTAGATAAGGAGGAGCTTGTAGGTCAGAGGAAGGGTCCCCAAGAGATGCAAAGACCTGAGACAGAAACGTGGCTCACTGTGTAATGAATGGAAAGGAAGCTAGTATGGCTGGTACAGTGAGCTCAGGGGTGAGTGTTAGGAATAAGGTAAGAGAAGAGAAATTGGAGTCTGGATAAATAAATCATATATGACCTTGAGGCTAAGGAGTTTGCAATTTATTCTGGAGGAGCTGGAAAAGTTTTGGAAATTTTTGAACAGAGGAGTCACTTGATTATTATTGCATTTTTTGAAGAACTGCTCTGTTTTCTTTGGAGAGATTAGATTGTAAGGGAACAAAAATGAAAGGGCAGGGACCAGTTAGAAAGCTATTGCAGTAGTTCATTTGAAATAATATCTTGGTATCAGGAGAGGCATGAAAAGTAATGGGATCCTAGCTATATTTCAAAGAACAGACACGTTTGGCCACCAAACTGAACTGGGATTGTGAGAAGAGAGGAGGAATTGAGAAAGAAGGAGAAGAATCAAAGATAATTCTTAAGTTTTTTGGCCTTGAGCTACTGGGTAAACAGAATCTCCTTTTACTAAAATGGGGATAATTCTGAGAAAAGCAGAGTAAAAGACTCGAGGTTTTGGTAGATTGAATTTGAGATGTCTGTTATGAATTCAGGTGTAGAGACTGAATGAGTCTGAATATCATTGGAAAGACCGGGGCTCAAGATGATACTGAAAACAACTAGACTAGATGAACACAACAGAAAGAAAAATCTGATCATTGAGACTTGGGGATCTGTGACATTGAGAGGTTATAAAGATGAGCAGATTTACCCAAGGAGACTGGGAAGGAACAGTCAGAGTGTGGGGGAGGGGGAACATATTGTCTTAGAGGCTAAAGGAAGTATTCAAGAAGGAATGATCAAGCATGGTCTTTGCTATTATGCAATCAAATAAAATGAAGATTATAACTAAGTCAGTGGAATTGGCGATGTGAAGTTTATTGGTGACAGAAGATTTAGTGAATTAGTGGGAAGAAAAACTTACTGGAGTAAGTTCAAGAAAGAAAGAAAGGAGAGAAAACAGAGACAGTGAATATAACCGAGATTTTTGAGGACATTTTCTCTAAAATGGAGCAGAAAAACGGGGTATCCAAATGGACATATGGGAGCAAGATAATTTTTTAAATAAAAAACTGATAAGAATAATCAAGTAGGAAGGGAACAATCAATTCTTCAGGAGGGAAAAGGAACAACTGCAGGAACAATGTTCTTGACTAGGTCAGAGGAAATGTCATTCACTGCACAAATGGAGAAATGGACATCAGATAGGATAATGAAGTCATTCATTCTAACTGGAGTAAGGCAGGGTATACGGGTTCAGATACAGGTAGGGAGTTTTAATGCTGGACCTAGGTAAGCATTCCTTCCTTATTCTTTGCCTTTTAGTAGTAAAATATGAGTCAAGGACATCAGCTCAGAATGGAGGAGAAATTTTATAACTCTGAAGAATGAGAAGATATGAAACATTTGTCTCAGGAAGTGAAACAATCAATTTACTTGGGAAATAGAGGATTCCTAGACAACCCTGATGACCCACTTGAGGTTGTAGTTGTGAATTTAAAGTGAGATCAGTCAAACTGGATATTTGGTTTTCTCCAACCCTATTACAGGTAGTAGGCAGGAGGGAAGTTAAATATAACTTAGTGTTGAGGTCTTGCCAAGTTGGTAGGACTGAAAAGAGAAAGGGGAAACTAAACTGAGGGTGATGCCTGTGATTGGCCTATTAAAACAAAGCCAGTCATGGAAGAATGTGAGGAAATGAATAAAACGAAGAGCTAAAGTGGGACTGTCAATGGATTGGAGCTCACAGTGTAGGATCAAAAATGGAGGAATGAGCTGTAAACATGGTAGTCTGTGCAATGCTTGAAATTGAGATTTTAAAGAATGTAGCTCCTGCAAATGAGGATATCTATGGTTGGATCATAGAAATGGGTAGCTGATATATACCCATTTATATTACTGTACATCAACTATAATATTAATATTATATTAATATTACTGTACATCAACTATACTTCAATAAAAATAAAATAAACATCAAAAAAATGGGTAGCTGATATGGGTTAGAAGATAATTGGAGGTAAGGAGACCCAGGATATGGGAGAGATCATTTTGTGATGGAAGAGGATTAAGCGGGTAGTAAAATCTTCAACAGAAAGAGTAGGGGCACTCCCCAAAAGGACAGCAGAAGATTGCAGTAAATGTTAGTGCTGGTTATTATCTGATTATACGCATTCCAGTGGAACTGGCATATATGGGAAGTAGGAAGAAAAACTGTCTGATAGGAGTTGTGAAGAGCAAGCAGGTTATCTACTCAACCTCTATGTCCAGTGGCACATGCGGTGACAGAAAATACAGCCACTGTTCGAAATACTACAAAGGCAAGTAGCGCCTTCAAAGAAGAGTTAAATTTTAATTCAAGCAAGAAGTTAAATTGAACCTTAAAAGAAGAAGAGGAAGAAACAAAGGGCTTTATTAATGAGAGAGCCTGCATTATGGAGAAAGAATTTGGAGCATCAAGTTTGAATGTATGATCATGTCAGAGTAGAAGGCTGTACAGAACTTACGGAGTTCAGTGTCTAGGTAACGAAGGGTGAACATTGAATCCTGTGCTTTCAAAGTCCAGAAGGGACTGTGATTTGAAGGACTAAAGGGAATGATAGGATTAGTCCTGATTGCCTCTGGGAGGAAGATGGATAATTAATTCAATTATATACTGTTTAATGGGTGACTGGTTTTAGGCATTTTGATGTCGGTATTCCTTGCACATGAGATAGTGGTTGTCTTGCCAGGACTGATGCAGCACAGGGAGAATGATTTTAAAGAGAGTCCTCTCCTTTAATGTATCTTTGACTTAACTGTTTTCCTGTAACCAATGTGACCTCAGCCCATTAAATTTTAAAATTAATGTATATCCAAAATATAAGTGTTCTAAATAAAATGACCAAAGAAGACACTGAATGCTTTCCAAACTGAAGAAAATCTTGATACTTCTGTTTCTAATTCCAGTTTGGCCAAAGGACTAATAGACTTGTTCACCATGTTTACTCTATATTCCCTTTGTTTTCTAAGATAATTTCTTTTTTTCTTTTTAAAGAAATTTTATTTTGACCAAATTATTTGCCTAATACAAAGACTTCAGATCCTTTTTCTTTTTTTTTTTTTTTGCGGTACGCAGGCCTCTCACTGTTGTGGTCTCTCCCGTTGCGGAGCACAGGCTCCGGACGCGCAGGCTCAGCAGCCATGGCTCACGGGCCTAGCCGCTTCGCGGCATGTGGGATCTTCCCGGACTGGGGCACGAACCCGTGTCCCCTGTATCAGCAGGCAGACTCTCAACCACTGCGCCACCAGGGAAGCCCTTCTAAGATAATTTCTAACGAAGCTCCTTGAAATAATTTGGCCTCAAATTCAAGTGAAAAAATCACTCGACATTTCTAAAGCAACCTAGAAGCTTTTAATTCATGTTCTCTCTACCTTTGCCTTTTTTCTTTACTTTCATTTTTTTTTTCTCTTTGAAGATGACAATGATTGAGATTTTCTGATTTTGAAACTTTATCCTAAGACTCTACTCTGTTGTTGTTCTCGTCTTTGTTTCAAAGATCAGATATTTAAATTAAGCATCCTAATCAATTTAAAGCTTCTGATCCCAGGAGGAAAAAATACTGTTTTTATGAAAAATCATCAAGAGTTTAAGAACTAAGAACCAGGAAATCGATGATTAAAAAGACAACTTTGAGCAACTAGGACTTTCAGTTCACTTGGAGTAGCACTCATGAACTTAAAGCACCTCCAATCACTTGTATCTTGATGTTCTCCAGAGACAAGGTGATCATCACAGAGCAGTATATCTGCAAGCTTTTGCTGAGGATCTACCATTAAGTATATAGATTTTCTTTCATTTATTTTTATGGTAAAAAGTAGTATTTCTCAAAGTTTAGGAAAATCTCTTTGTTGCTCCTTTTGTTCTTGGTATAAAATACAATTGACTTTTTAATGGGCTCAGTTTCTCACTAAAGTCTTGCTTTCCTTTGAAAAGAGTGTTTCAGGTAGGTTCCCCCCTCATCACTTCCAGGAATACAGAAATAATTTTTGCATAAAATTTAGAATAACACACAGAAAAACCAAAAATAAGTATTATATACATTAGCATTTGCTTTTACCTTATTTGTTGCACATCTACTTGATGATCGTAGGAATGAAAATAGAATCCCATATTTTTTTTTTTTTTGCGGTACACGGGCCTCTCACTGCTGTGGCCTCTCCCATTGCGGAGCACAGGCTCCCGACGCGCAGGCTCAGCGGCCATGGCTTACGGGCCCAGCCGCTTCGGGGCATGTGGGATCTTCCCGGACCGGGGCACGAACCCGCGTCTCTTCCATCGGCAGGCAGACTCCCAACCACTGCGCCACCAGGGAAGCCCCAGAATCCCATATTTTTGATGAATGGTATACACTGAATGTCTCCTCATTCTTCTCCATATCCTAACCCATTTGTTAATATGTTGTACAGAATTTTTGTATTTGTCTCAGTTTATTATACACTGTTTTCAGTCTTTTCAAAACACCTGGTTAGCTACTTATTGCATTTCTATTTCTTTATACCATTTTCTCTTCTCCTCCCTTTCCAAAGCTTGTTTCCATCTTAACATGAGTTTTTACCCTGCAGTGTATTTATCTACAAGTTCCAAATGTTTATTTGTATATATGTGTATAAATAAGATATGGCATTGATTTATGTGTTGTTTTAAATTTCATTTTTACTTCTGATATATATCACTCTGTTTCTTACTTTCTTACATATAACAGTATGTTTTAAACACTCACCTGTGTTGCTATAAGTAAATCTTGTTAATTTTTTCTTACTTCTATATAGTATTCCATCTTAGGTAGGTATCTACCACATTTTATTTATCCTTTTCCCTAAATGGCTACCAGGTTGGCTTCCAATCTTGATGATAAATATTCTTTATGTTTCTTTGTACTCCTATGTGAGAGTTTCTCTGAAGTATGAATACCCAGGCATGGAATTTTAGGGTTCTAGGAAATACACATACTTAGTTTCACTAAGTACTGCCAAGGACTCTCTGAAATGACTATACCAATTATATTTATACAAACTCTGACAGCAGGTTAATATTAGTGATTATTTATAACAGCATTTCAATTGCACATTGTTTTCATTATTTCAATGGAAAGACATTCATTTTGATATCAAAACTCTGGAAATTTTTGATGTGAATGTGGACCTGAGTAAGAAAGAAATTCTTGGTTTTCATTTTCCTTATTCACTACCTGCAGACCAGACTTTCACTCTTTGCTTAACTCAATCTGTAATAGTTAAGTTCAAACTCCTGTTAATTTCTAATTTTCAAGTTTGTGCATTGTGCTTCTCTTCTAGTTAAATGTTCCTTTAAGCCAGAGTTTCTATTTTCATTATGGTTATTAGCATATGTAAATATATATGCTGTGTTAAATTCCCCAGTGTCGGGTAAGATTTAGGGAAATACAGACATGTTGAAATTGTTTGATGACTTCAATCATGAGAGAAGCCTTTGCTTATAGGAACAAAGAATTCATCGCTGCAATCTATAGCTAAATATAAGCAAATAACACAAAGGATCCCAACTGTTTCTTCAGAAATTAACAGTAATATAGCTAAAGTCTGAGCTCTCTAATTTGTACAACTATCATTTATTTTCAAGATGTGTGTTCTCTAAACAATGGCTTTTACTCTTTGAGATGCATGCACACCAAAATCGCCCTCCAACTGGAAAAAAATGTTCTTACATATAAAGGTTCCCCTAAAAGAAAGTTGGTAGGACAAGAGCAAATACTGCCCTTTAATTTTGATTAAGCATTTAGGGTTACAATCCTACAATTCACGATTCAAGTAGTGATATGAGGGGCTAGAAAAAAAATGGGTGAAATTAGAAAAAAGAATAAAAAGCAAGTTGGATACTCAGATATTGCTCAACTATAGTTTTTTTTGTTTTTTTTTGCCGTACGCAGGCCTCTCACTGTTGTGGCCTCTCGCGTTGCGGAGAACAGGCTCCAGACATGCAGGCTCAGCGGCCATGGCTCACGGGCCCAGCCGCTCCGCGGCATGTGCGATCTTCCCGGACCGGGGAACAAACCCATGTCCCCAGCACTGTCAGGCGGACTCTCAACCACTGTGCCACCAGGGAAGCCCTCAACTATTGTTTTTTAAGAATACTTTTTGCTTTAAAAACCATCATATCTTGAATAATAAAAGTATTTTCTATAATGGCTACAAGTCAGGTCATTTTGATTCAAAATAGGATTCTTGACACTAGCATGATTTTTTATAAAAATTGAGATTTTAAAATTCCTAGATTTCTGAGTTAATCTCAAAAATTTTAGGTATCTGACAGCGTTTATACTGCCATTTTATCAGTGTGTTCACCTGTGCGGGGGGGTCAGCACAGAGAAAAGAAATAGGAGAATTTATAATGCCTTACACAAAAAAAGGTAATCAGTAGCCATTTGTTGAATAAATAGAAGTCCTTTATACCTTATTTAAGTGTGTATATGTGATGGTTGCTGGTGGGGTGTTATAATAGGACAGCGTTAGAGTGTTAACACAAGAATGGGAGGTGGGGCTTTGGTCTTCTTAATCCTTTTAAGGCAGCACTCTTAGGGTACAAGGGATCCACCCACCAGGAGAAGGACACAGCAAAGTATTTACAGCTTCCTGGAATCTAAGTTTTAATAAAAAGTCTCCCATGAGAGAAAAAAAAATGGCTCATACCTTGGAAAATTTTTAAACTTCAAGTTTATACCCATCTCTTGGTATCAAAAACACAAATCCAAGAAACTAGTATAAAAATATCCCTCAGATACATGACAAACATAAACACAACTGCATATAGAGGGCCATTCCCACACTCCAAGCCACATGAGATTCCTTCAGGAAAAAACTTGGATGAAAGCAAATTTGACCTCAAACATTACAAAGCATAAACAGAAGCAGCTAACCAAAAAACAAGCAGACAAACATAAGAGGAAAATTAAAACATACTAGTAAGTATGAATGAGAGAACAACTTTTCTAAAAGGTTATAAAATGAATATGTTTTAAATGACCTGTTCTAAAAGAAGGGCCTAAATACATATAAGGCAAATTTAGAAATAATTGATAGAGTAATTGAAGTTTGAAACTCATGGAAGAATTAGAAGCTGATTAATAACGGCTGAAGAGCTAATTTGTGACCCAGAGGTAGATTCAAAACAAAACAAAAAAGTAGACTAGAGCACATAAGATGAAGAGATTTAAAAGTATTTTTTAAAAAGATTAATAGATATGGATGTTGAGTGACACAGAAGATAGAATGAGGAAATGAAGTCTAACAGATTTCCCAGAAGGAAAAAAAAATTGAAGAATTAAATGAAATAACCTCAACAACATGCTTGTTATTAGAGTCAAAAATGTTAATTCCCTGTCCCTCTTCCCCACTATTTCTTGCTTTCTAATTGAAAACTAAATTAAAATGTAAGATTATTTTTATACAATCTCCCATAGACTGGTATCATAGTTTATGCCCAGCATCCTATGTATCTGTTCATCTTCATGAGGATGCTAGCAAATTGCTTTATTACTTCCGTTTATCAGAAGTTGAGACTAAAATTCAGAGAGGATAATAACTTGCATAAAATCACACAGCTGGGATTCAAATATAATACACTTTACTGCAATGAATTCTTTTTTTACCTCCCTTTTGCAATTTTCTAATATTAATTACCATATTAAATAGCAAGGAGGTTATTTCATCAAATTAGGCTCACGAAAATGGACTTTTATATAAAACAATGCAAAGTTCTTTACTGGAAGTAGAAATATGGAAGAAAAAGAAACATGGACATGTATAGCACATGTTGAATTTATAAAATATTTTTAAATTGCTATAAAGTTGTTAAATGAGAAAATTCACTTTCCAGATATAAGAAACAATTCATCCTGAAGCAATTTTTTCTTCTTTCTTATGTCAGAATTATAATGCTCTATAAACAGGTTTTCTAATGGATTTGCTGGCAGCCCCTTAAGACATTCAGTGAATGCTACAATAGTTTGTGTTCTGGCTTGCTTTAATCACTTATGAAAATTTCTGTTGTGTTTGCTCAGTGTGACAAGGTTTGCTTTCCAACTGAACACAAAAGGCTTGTGTGCAACCCTATGTATGCTTAGCCTCCCAGCTCTACTGTGTGTGTCCATTTCATTCGTTCATTTATTTCTTTAATATTGCAATACTACTATTTATATGCTAAGCATTGTACTTATTCCTGAGGATATTATAGCGAACATGAAAGACAAGTTTTTGATCTCATGGAGCCTATCACCCAAAGGAGTGACAGGAAAAAAATCAAGAAGCAAAACATAAATTTTGATTAAGTGCTATAAAAGAAACAAAGAAGGTTCTGACCTTATTTGGGTTTGATCTGTTTTGGATAAGATGATTAAAGGATGTCTAAGTACTGGTCGTAAAGACAAGAAACCCATATTCTCTGAATCTTTTCCACATCAGTGGATGTTACTCTACCAGCCCTGATAATAATGGCTTACTAACCCCATTATGAGGATGGGGCAGCTTCATCACATGGCCATCAAATGCCTCTAGGCAGGCTGGACTTTTAAATGTGGGAAGATCAAAATGAAGCATTTTTCAACGGGCAACATATCTAGATTTAATTTTCTCTCTCTTCTCTTGCTCTATTTGTCTTCCTCACCATTGCCTTATTTTCCTCCCACCCCAAATACCATGTTTATTATGTTCTACTTCACCACTTACTTTCTAACTCTGATTTCAGTCTTGGGGCCCACCTCACCACTCTGTGGGTATATGGTAGATTCCCCTTCCTATCTCCATGTCTTTGCTCACATGTTCTATCCCACCTCAAAGACTCTCTGTTTAACCCAGTCCTACTTTCCTTAAGAGGCAAATTTACCCAACAAAACGTGGCAAAGTGGAGTTTATTCATTGATCCATCCATCCGTTTATTCAACATACACCTAACACAAGGCAGTGTGCTAGTTCTAAGAAAATAACTATGAAGAAAAAGAATATACCATAAAAATAATTTGTAAGACTTGATAAACACTCAAACAGGTTCTCAATTAATTCCAAGTCACAAATTTTCCATGTTTCAGGTGACTTGTCAAAGGAAAGGATTAGAATTATTTGTAATCATTTGTGAAATGTTCCACATATTCCAAGGAAATGATTACTTAATAAAATCACAAATATACACATAGAAGGAAACTGCCATATATATTTTCCCATTACCACAAACATTTATCTTAAATTCAAATACTTTTATCAAGTTAATATTCATTAATGAGTTACGAAATATATTTAGTGTCGCAACCAGCACTGTTTAAAAATGAAATTGGTTAGAACAGAACAGGATAGAAAATATTAGATCACACTGTGTGTGCTTTAATGTAAATTTTTATTCATGAATATTCTTCCAAAACTGTACACGTGTGTACCTGATTGAGAAGTAAAAATTAATATTTTGAGTGTGGGTCAGCATCAGTAAAGTTTTAAAGCCACTATATTAAAGGCTGCTTAGGGGGAGGAGCTTCAAGATGGTGGAAGAGTAAAATGTGGAGACCACCTTCCTCCCCACAAATACATCAGAAATACATCTACATGTGGAACAGCTCCTACAGAACACCTACTGAACGCTGGCAGAAGACCTCAGACCTCCCAAAAGGTAAGAAAGTCCCCACGTACCTGGGTAGGGCAAAAGAAAAAAGAAAGAACAGAGACAAAAGAATAGGGACGCGACCTGCACCAGTGGGAGGGAGCTGTGAAGGAGGAAAGGTTTCAACACACTAGGAAGCCCCTTTGAGGGCGGAGACTGCGGGGGGAAGATGGGAGGAGCTTCGTAGCCTCAGAGGAGAGCGCAGCAACATGGGTGCGGAGGGCAAAGCGGAGAGATTCCCGCACGGAAGATCGGTGCCAACCGGCACTCACCAGCCCGAGAGGCTTGTCTGCTCACCCGCCGCGGTGGGCGGGGGCTGGGAGCTGAGGCTCCAGTCGGGCTTCAGAGGTCAGATCCCAGAGAGAGGACTGGGGTTGGCTGCGTGAACAAAGCCTAAAGGGGCCTGGTGGGCCACAGGTAGCTGGGAGGGAGTCCAGGAAAAAGTCTGAAGCCGCTGAAGAGGCAAGAGACTTTTTCTTGCCTCTGTTTGCTGGTGCGTGAGGAGAGGGGATTAAGAGCACTGCTTAAAGGAGCTCCAGAGACGGGCACAAGCCACGGCTATCAGCGCGCACCCCAGAGACGGGCATAAGATACTAAGACTGCTGCTGCCGACACCAAGAAGCCTGTGTGTGAGCACAAGTCACTATCCACACCTCCACTCCCGGGAGCCTGTGCAGCCCGCCACTGCCAGGGTCGCATGATCCAGGGACAACTTCCACGAGACAACACACGGCGGGCCTCAGGCTAGTGCAACGTCACACCGGCCTCTGCGCAGGCTCACCCTGCATTCCGTACCCCTTCGTCCCCCGGCCTGAGTAAGCCAGAGCCCCCTAAGCAGCTGCTCTTTTAACCCCGTCCTGTCTGAAGAACAGATGCCCTCAGGCGACCTACACGCACAGGCGGGTCCAAATCCAAAGCTGAACCCCAGGAGCTGTGCGAACAAAGAGAGAAAGGGCAATTTCTCCCAGCAGCCTCAGGAGCAGCAGATTAAATCTCCACAATCAACTTGATACCCTGAAGCTGTGGAATACCTGAATAGACAACAAATCATCCCAAATTGAGGAGGTGGACTTTGGGAGCAATGATATATATATATTTTTTCCCTTTTCCATATTTTGTGAGTGCGTATGTGTATACTTCTGTGTGTCATTTTGTCTCAATAGCTTTGCTTTTACCATTTATCCTAAGGTTCTGACTGTCCGTTTGTTTTTTTTGTTTGTTTGTTTTTGGGTTTTTTTGCCGTAAGCAGGCCTCATACTTTTGTGGCCTCTCCCATTGCGGAGCACAGGTTCCAGACGTGCAGGCTCAGCGGCCATGGCTCACGGGTCCAGCTGCTCCACGGCACGTAGGATCTTACCAAACCGGGGCACGAACCCATGTCCCCTGCATCGGCAGGCGGACTCTCAACCACTGCGCCACCAGGAAAGCCCTTTAATTTCTTTTAGTATAGTTTTTAGTGCTTGTTATCATTAGTGGATTTGTTTTTTGGTTTGGTTGCTCTCTTTCTTTCTTTCCTTTTTTTTATTTTTTAATTACTTAAAAAATCTTTTTAAAATTATTTTTTATTTTAATAACTTTATTTTATCTTTTCTTTCTTTCTTTCTTTCTTTCTTTCTTTCTCTCTTTCGCTCCCTCTCTCTCTCTCTTTATTTCCTCCCTTTTATTCTCAGCCGTATGGATGACAGGCTCTTGGTGCTCCAGCCAGGCATCAGGGCTGTGCCTCTGAGGTGGGAGAGCCAACTTCAGGACACTGGTCCACAAGAGACCTCCCAGCTCCATTTAATATCAAACGGTGAAAATCTCCCAGAGATCTCCATCTCAACACCAAGACCCAGCTCCATTCAATGACCAGCAAGCTCCAGTGCTGGACACCCTATGCCAAACAACTAGCAAGACAGGAACAGAACCCCACCCATTAGCAGAGAGGCTGCCTAAAATCATAATAAGTCCACAGACACCCCAAAACAGACAAGATGTGGACCTGCCCACCAGAAAGACAAGGTCCAGCCTCATCCACAGAACACAGGCACTAGACCCCTCCACCAGGAAGCCTACACAAACCACTTAACCAAACTTAGACACTGGGGGCAGACACCAAAAACAACGGGAACTACGAACATGCAGCCTGCGAAAAGGAGACCACAAACACAGTAAGATAAGCAAAATGAGAAGACAGAGAAACACACAGCAGATGAAGGAGCAAGGTAAAAACCCACCAGACCTAACAAATGAATAAGAAATAGGCAGTCTATCTGAAAAAGAATTCACAATGATGATAGTAAAGATGATTCAAAATCTTGGAAATAGAATGGAGAAAATACAAGAAACATTTAACAAGGACCTAGAAGAACTAAAGACCAACCAAAGAGTGATGAACAACACAATAAATAACATTAAAAATTCTCTAGAAGGGATCAATAGCAGAATAACAAGGCAGAAGAACGGATAAGTGACCTGGAAGATAAAATAGTGGAAATAACTACTGCAGAGCAGAATAAAGAAAAAAAAATGGAAAGAATTGAGGACAGTCTCAGAGACCTCTGGGACAACACTAAATGCACCAACATTCGAATTATAGGGGTTCCAGAGGAAGAAGAGAAAAAGAAAGGCACTGAGAAAACATTTGAAGAGATTATAGTTGAAAACTTCCCTATTATGGGAAAGGAAATAGTCAACCAGGCCCAGGAAGCACAGAGTGTCTCATACAGGATAAATCCAAGGAGAAACACGAGAAGACACATATTAATCAAACTATCAAAAATTACAGGGGCTTCCCACGTGGCGCAGTGGTTGAGAGTCCGCCTGCCGATGCAGGGGACACGGGTTTGTGCCCCGGTCCGGGAAGATCCCACATGCCGCGGAGCGGCTAGGCCCGTGAGCCATGGCCGCTGAGCCTGTGCATCCGGAGCCTGTGCTCCGCAACGGGAGAGGCCACAACAGTGAGAGGCCCGCGTACCGCAAAAAAAAAAAAAAAAAAATTACATACAAAGAAAAAATATTAAAAGCAGCAAGGGAAAAACAACAAATAATATACAAGGGAATCCCCATAAGGTAAACAGCTGACCTTTCAGCAGAAACTCTGCAAGGCAGAAGGGAGTGGCAGAACGTATTTAAAATGATGAAGGGAAAAAACCTACAACCAATATTACTCTACCCAGCAAGGCTCTCATTCAGATTTGATGGAGAAACTAAATCCTTTACAAAAAAAGAAAAAGCTAAGAGAATTCAGCACCACCAAACCAGCTTTACAACAAATGCTAAAGGAACTTCTCTAAGCAGCAAACACAAGAGAAGAAAAGGACCTATAAAACCAAACCCAAAACAATTAACAAAATGATAATACGAACATACATATCATTAATTACCCTAAATGTAAATGGATTAAATGCTCCAACTAAAAGACATAGACTGGCTGAATGGATACAAAAGCAAGACCTGTATATATGCTCTCTACAAGAGTCCCACTTCAGACCTAGGGACACACACAGACTGAAAGTGAGGGAATGGAAAAAGATATTCCATGCAAATGGAAATCAAAAGAAAGCTGGAGTAGCAATTCTCATATCAGACAAAATAGACTTTAAAACAAAGGCTATTACAAGAGACAAAGAAGGACACTACATAATGATCAAGGGATCAATCCAAGATATAAAAATTGTAAATATTTATGCACCCAACATAGGAGCACAGCAATACATAAGGCAAATACTAACAGCCATAAAAGGGGAAATCAACGGTAACAAAATCATAGTAGGGGACTTTAACACCACACTTTCACCAATGGACAGATCATCCAAAATGAAAATAAATAAGGAAACACAAGCTTTAAATGATACGTTAAATAAGATGGACTTAATTGATATTTATAGGACATTCCATTCAAAAACACTTCCTTTGTGCTTTGAAAGAAATACAGTTTCTTCTCAAGTGCTCATGGAATATTCTCCAGGATAGGTCATATCCTGGGTCACAAATCAAGCCTTGGTAAATTTAAGAAAACTGAAATCATATCAAGTATCTTTTCCAACCACAACGCTATGAGACTAGGTATCAATTACAGGAAAAAATCTGTAAAAAATACAAACAGGGGGACCTTGAAGATGGCGGAAGAGTAAGACGCGGAGATCGCCTTCCTCCCCACGGATAAACCAGAAATACATCCACACGTGGAACAACTCCTACAGAACTCCTACTGAAGGCTGGCAGAAGACCTCAGACCTCCCAAAAGGCAAGAAACTCCCCACGTACCTGGGTAGGGCAAAAGAAAAAACAGAGACAAAAGAATAAGGACGGCACCTGCACCAGTGGGAGGGAGCTGTGAAGGAGGAAAAGTTTCCACACACTAGGAAGCCCCTCCGCGGGCGGAGACTGCGGGAGGCAGAGGGGGGAGTATCGGGACCGCGGAGTAGTGCACAGCGACGGGTGCGGAGGGCAAAGCGGGGAGATTCCTGCACAGACGATCGGTGCCGACCGGCACTCACCAACCCGAGAGGCTTGTCTGCTCACCCGCCGGGGCGGGCGGGGCTGCGAGCTGAGGCTCGGGTTTTGGTTTTGGACGGAGCTCAGGGAGAGGACTGGGGTTGGCGGCTTGAACATAGCCTGAAGGGGTTAGTGCACCACGACTAGCCGGGCGGGAGTTCGGGGAAAAGCCTGCACCTGCCGAAGAGGCAAGAGACTTTTTCTTCCCTCTTTGTTTCCTGGTGCGCGAGGAGAGGGGTTTAAGAGCGCTGCTTAAAGGATCTCCAGAGACGGGCGCGAGACGCGGCTAAAAGCACGAACCCCAGAGACGGGCGCGAGCCGCGGCTGAAAGCGCAAACCCCAGAGACGGGCGCGAGCCGCGGCTAAAACCGCGGACCCCAGAGACGGGCAGGAGACCCTAAGGCTGCTTGCTGCTGCCGCCACCAAGGGGCCTGTGTGCGAGCACAGGTCACTTTCCACACCCCTCTTCCGCGGAGCCTGTGCAGCCCGCCACTGCCAGGTTCCCGGGATCCAGGGACAACTTCCCCGGGACAACGCACGGTGGGCCTCAGGCTGGTGCAACGTCACGCCGGCCTCTGCCGCAACGTCACGCTGCCTCTGCCGCCGCAGGCCCGCCCCGCACGCAGTGCCCCTCCTTCCCCCATCCCCCAACCCCCGGCCTGAGTGAGCCGGAGGCCCCGAATCAGCGGCTCCTTTAACCCCGTCCTGTCTGAGCGAAGAAACAGACGCCCTCCAGCGACCTACACGCAGAGGCAGGGCCAAATCCAAAGCTGAGCTCCTGTGAGCTATGAGAACAAAGAAGAGAAAGGGAAATCTCTCCCAGCAGCCACAGAAGTAGCGGATTAAAGCTCCACAATCAACTTGATGTACCCTGCATCTGTGGAATACCTTAATAGACAAGGAATGATCCCAAATTGAAGAGGTGGAATTTAGGAGCAAGATCTATGATTTTTTTCCCTTTTCCTCTTTTTGTGAATGTGTACGTGTATGCTACTGTGTGAGATCTTGTCTGTATACTCTTGCTTCCACCATTTGTCCTAGGGCTCTATCCGTCCATGATTTTTTTTTAAAAAAATTCTTTTTCTTAATAATTAAGTTTAATTGTAATAACTTTATTATACTTTACCTTCGTTCTTTCTTTCTTTCCTTCCTGCCTTCCCTCCTTTAGACAACGAATCACCCCAAATTGAGGAAGTGGTCTCTGGGAGCAGGATTTATGATTTTTCCCCCTTTACCTCTTTTTGTGAAGGTGTATGTGTATGCTTCTGTGTAAGATTTTCTCTGTATAGCTTTGCTTCCAACATTTGTCCTAAGGTTCTATCCGTCCTTTTTTTTTTTCTAAATATTTTTTAATTCAATAACTATATTATACTTTATTTTATTTTTACTGTATCATCTTTCTGTCTTTTTTTCCTTCTTTCCCTCCTTCCTTCCTTCCTCCCTCCCTCCCTCCTTTCTTTCCTTCTTTGCTTCTTTCTTCCTTCCTTCCTTTCCTCCTTTCCTTCTTTCTTTCCTCATACTTCTACTAATTCTCTCTACTTTTTCTCCCTTTTATTCTGAGCCATGTGGATGAAAGGCTCTTGGTGCTCCAGCCAGGAGTCAGGGCTCTGCCTCTGAGGTAGGAGAGCCAACTTCAGGACACTGGTCAACAAGAGACCTCCCAGCTCCACATAATATTAAACGGTGGAAATCTCCCAGAGACCTCCATCTTAACACCAGCACCCAGCTTCACTCAACGACCAGCAAGCCACAGTGCTGGACAACCTATGCCAAACAACTAGCAAAACAGGAACACAACCCCACCCATTAGCAGAGAGGCTGCCTAAAATCATAATAAGGCCACAGACACCCCAAAACACACCACCAGACGTGAACCTGCCCACTAGAGAGACAAGATCCAGCCTCATCCAGCACAACACAGGCACTAGTCCCCTCCACCAGGAAGCCTACACAACCCACTGAAACAACCTTAGCCACTGGAGACAGACATCAAAAACAACGGGAACTACGAAAGTGCAGCCTGCAAAAAGGAGACCCCAAACACAGTAAGATAAGCAAAATGAGAAGACAGAAAAACACACAGCAGATGAAGGAGCAAGATAAAAACCCACCAGACCTAACAAATGAAGAGGAAATAGGCAATCTACCTGAAAAAGAATTCAGAATAATGATAGTAAGGATGATCCAAAATCTTGGAAGTAGAATGGACAAAATGCAAGAAACAGTTAACAAGGACCTACAAGAACTAAAGATGAAACAAGCAACGATGAACAACGCAATAAATGAAATTAAAACCACTCTAGATAGGATCAATAGCAGAATAACTGAGGCAGAAGAACGGATAAGTGACCTGGAAGATAAAGTAGTGGAAATAACTACTACAGAGCAGAATAAAGAAAAAAGAATGAAAAGAACTGAGGACAGTCTCAGAGACCTCTGGGACAACATGAAACGCACCAACATTCGAATCATAGGGGTTCCAGAAGAAGAAGAAAGAAAGAAAGGGACTGAGAAAATATTTGAAGAGATTATAGTTGAAAACTTCCCTAATATGGGAAAGGAAATAGTTAATCAAGTCCAGGAAGCACAGAGAGTCCCATACAGGATAAATACAAGGAGAAACACGCCAAGACACATATTAATCAAACTGTCAAAAATTAAATACAAAGAAAGCATATTAAAAGCAGCAAGGGAAAAACAACAAATAACACACAAGGGAATCCCCATAAGGTTAACAGCTGATCTCTCAGCAGAAACCCTACAAGCCAGAAGGGAGTGGCAGGACATACTGAAAGTGATGAAGGAGAAAAGCCTGCAACCAAGACTACTCTACCCAGCAAGGATCTCATTCACATTTGATGGAGAAATTAAAACCTTTACAGACAAGCAAAAGCTGAGAGAGTTCAGCACCACCAAACCAGCTTTACAACAAATGCTAAAGGAACTTCTCTAGACACGAAACACAAGAGAAGGAAACGACCTATAGTAGCGAACCCAAAACAATATAGAAAATGGAAATAGGAACATACATATCGATAATTACCTTAAATGTAAATGGACTAAATGCTCCCACCAAAAGACACAGATTGGCTGAATGGATACAAAAACAAGACCCTTATATATGCTGTCTACAAGAGACCCACTTCAGACCTAGAGACATATACAGACTGAAAGTAAGGGGATGGAAAAAGATATTCCATGCAAATGGAAACCAAAAGAAAGCTGGAGTAGCAATTCTCATATCAGACAAAATAGACTTTAAAATAAGGACTATTAAAAGGGACAAAGAAGGACACTACATAATGATCAAGGGATCGATCCAAGAAGAAGATATAACAATTGTAAATATTTATGCACCCAACATAGGAGCACCTCAATACATAAGGCAAATACTAACAACCATAAAAGGGGAGATCAACAGTAACACATTCATAGTAGGGGACTTTAACACCCCACTTTCACCCATGGACAGATCATCCAAAATGAAAATAAATAAGGAAACACAAGCTTTAAATGATACATTAAACAAGATGGACTTAATTGATATTTATAGGACACTCCATCCAAAAACAACAGAATACACATTTTTCTCAACTGCTCATGGAACATTCTCCAGGATAGATCATATCTTGGGTCACAAATCAAGCCTTGGTAAATTTAAGAAAACTGAAATTGTATCAAGTATCTTTTCTGACCACAACGCCATGAGACTAGATATCAATTACAGGAAAAGATCTGTAAAAAATACAAACACATGGAGGCTAAACAATACACTACTTAATAATGAAGTGATCACTGAAGAAATCAAAGAGGAAATAAAAAAATACCCAGAAACAAATGACAATGGAGACACAACGACCCAAAACCTATGGGATGCAGCAAAAGCAGTTCTAAGGGGGAAGTTTATAGCAATACAAGCCCACCTTAAGAAGCAGGAAACATCTCGAATAAACAACCTAACCTTGTACCTCAAGCAATTAGAGAAAGAAGAACAAAAAAACCCCAAAGCTAGCAGAAGGAAAGAAATCATAAAAATCAGATCAGAAATAAATGAAAAAGAAATGAAGGAGACGATAGCAAAGATCAATAAAACTAAAAGCTGGTTCTTTGAGAAGATAAACAAAATAGATAAACCGCTAGCCAGACTCATCAAGAAAAAAAGGGAGAAGACTCAAATCAATAGAATTAGAAATGAAAAAGGAGAAGTAACAACTGACACTGCAGAAATAAAAAAAATCATGAGAGATTACTACAAGCAACTCTATGCCAATAAAATGGACAATCTGGAAGAAATGGACAAATTCTTAGAAATGCACAACCTGCCAAGACTGAATCAGGAAGAAATAGAAAATATGAACAGACCAATCACAAGCACTGAAATTGAAAATGTGATTAAAAACCTTCCAACAAACAAAAGCCCAGGACCAGATGGCTTCACAGGTGAATTCTATCAAACGTTTAGAGAAGAGCTAACACCTATCCTTCTCGAACTCTTCCAAAATATAGCAGAGGGAGGAACACTCCCAAATTCCTTCTACGAGGCCACCATCACCTTGATACCAAAACCAGACAAGGATGTCACAAAGAAAGAAAACTACAGGCCAATATCACTGATGAACATAGATGCAAAAATCCTCAACAAAATACTAGCAAACAGAATCCAACAGCACATTAAAAGGATCATACACCATGATCAAGTGGGGTTTATTCCAGGAATGCAAGGATTCTTCAATATACGCAAATCTATCAATGTGATAAACCATATTAACAAATTGAAGGAGAAAAACCATATGATCATCTCAATAGATGCAGAGAAAGCTTTCGACAAAATTCAACACCCATTTATGATAAAAACCCTCCAGAAAGTAGGCATAGAGGGAACTTTCCTCAACATAATAAAGGCCATATGTGACAAGCCCACAGCAAACATCATCCTCAATGGTGAAAAACTGAAAGCATTTCCACTAAGATCAGGAACAAGACAAGGTTGCCCACTCTCACCACTCTTATTCAACATAGTTTTGGAAGTTTTAGCCACAGCAATCAGAGAAGAAAAGGAAATAAAAGGAATCCACATCGGAAAAGAAGAAGTAAAGCTGTCACTGTTTGCAGATGACATGATACTATACATAGAGAATCCTAAAGATGCTACCAGAAAACTACTAGAGCTAATCAATGAATTTGGTAAAGTAGCAGGATACAAAATTAATGCACAGAAATCTCTGGCATTCCTATACACTAATGATGAAAAATCTGAAAGTGAAGTCAAGAAAACACTCCCATTTACCATTGCAACAAAAAGAATAAAATATCTAGGAATAAACCTACCTAAGGATACGAAAGACCTGTATGCAGAAAATTATAAGACACTGATGAAAGAAATTAAAGATGATACAAATAGATGGAGAGATATACTATGTTCTTGGATGGGAAGAATCAACATTGTGAAAATGACTCTACTACCCAAAGCAATCTACAGATTCAATGCAATCCCTATCAAACTACCACTGGCATTTTTCACAGAACTAGAACAAAAAATTTCGCAATTTGTATGGAAACACAAAAGACCCCGAATAGCCAAAGCAATCATGAGAACGAAAAAAGGAGCTGGAGGAATCAGGCTCCCTGACTTCAGACTGTATTACAAAGCAACAGTAATCAAGACAGTATGGTACTGGCACAAAAACAGAAAGATAGATCAGTGGAACAGGATAGAAAGCCCAGAGATAAACGCACGCACATATGGACACCTTATCTTTGATAAAGGAGGCAGGAATGTACAGTGGAGAAAGGACAGCCTCTTCAATAAATGGTGCTGGGAAAACTGGACAGGTACATGTAAAAGTATGAGATTAGATCACTCCCTAACACCATACACAAAAATAAGCTCAAAATGGATTAAAGACCTAAATGTAAGGCCAGAAACTATCAAACTCTTAGAAGAAAACATAGGAAGAACACTCTATGACATAAATCACAGCAAGATCCTTTCTGACCCACCTCCTAGAGTAATGGAAATAAAAACAAAAATAAACAAATGGGACCTAATGAAACTTCAAAGCTTTTGCACAGCAAAGGAAACCATAACCAAGACCAAAAGACAACCCTCAGAATGGGAGAAAATATTTGCAAATGAAGCAACCGACAAAGGATTAATCTCCAAAATTTACAAGCAGCTCATGCAGCTCAATAACAAAAAAACAAACAACCCCATCCAAAAATGGTCAGAAGACCTAAATAGACATTTCTCCAAAGAAGATATACAGAATGCCAACAAACACATGAAAGAATGCTCAACATCATTAATCATTAGAGAAATGCAAATCAAAACTACAATGAGATATCATCTCACACCAGTCAGAATGGCCATCATCAAAAAATCTAGAAACAATAAATGCTGGAGAGGGTGTGGAGAAAAGGGGACACTCTTGCACTGCTGGTGGGAATGTGAAATGGTTCAGCCACTATGGAGAACAGTATGGAGGTTCCTTAAAAAACTACAAATAGAATTACCATATGACCCAGCAATCCCACTACTGGGCATATACCCTGAGAAAACCAAAATTCAAAAAGAGTCATGTACCAAAATGTTCATTGCAGCTCTATTTACAATAGCCCGGAGATGGAAACAACCTAAGCGCCCATCATCGGATGAATGGATAAAGAAGATGTGGCACATATACACAATGGAATATTACTCAGCCTTAAAAAGAAATGAAATTGAGCTATTTGTAATGAGATGGATAGACCCAGAGTCTGTCATACAGAGTGAAGTAAGTCAGAAAGAAAAAGACAAATACCGTATGCTAACACATATATATGGAATTTAAGGGAAAAAAATGTCATGAAGAACCTAGGGGTAAGACAGGAATAAAGACGCAGACCTACTGGAGAACGGACTTGAGGATATGGGGAGGGGGAAGGGTGAGTTTTGACAGGGCGAGAGAGAGTCATGGACATATACACACTAACAAACGTAGTAAGGTAGATAGCTGGGGGGAAGCAGCCGCAAGGCACAGGGATATTAGCTCGGTGCTTTGTGACAGCCTGGAAGGGTGGGATGGGGAGAGTGGGAGGGAGGGAGACGCAAGAGGGAAGACATATGGGAACATATGTATATGTATAGCTGATTCACTTTGTTATAAAGCAGAGACTAACACACCATTGTAAAGCAATTATACCCCAATAAAGATGTTTAAAAAAAATAATACAAACAAATGGAGGCTAAACAATACACTACTTTATAACCAACAGATCACTGAAGAAATCAAAGAGAAAATCAAAAAATACCTAGAAACAAATAATAATGAAAACACGATGACCAAAAACCTACCTAATGCAGCAAAAGAAGTTCTAAGAGGGAAGTTTATAGCAATACAAGCCTACCTTAAGAAACAAGAAACATCTCAAATAAACAACTTAACCTTACACCTAAAGCAATTAGAGAAAGAAGAACAAAAAACCCCAAAGTTAGCAGAAGGAAAGAAATCATAAACATCAGACCAGAAATAAATGAAAAAGAAATGAAGGAAATGATAACAAAGATCAATAAAACTAAAAGTTGGTTCTTTGAGAAGATAAACAAAATTGATAAACCATTAGCCAGACTCATCAAAAAAAAGAGGTAGAAGACTCAAATCAATAAAATCAGAAATGAACAAGACGTTACAACAGACACTGCAGAAATAAAAAGGATCACGAGACATTAATACAAGCAAATATATGCCAATTAAATGGACAATCTGGAAGAAATGGACAAATTCTTAGAAATGCACAACCTTCCGAGACTGAACCAGAAAGAAATAGAAAATATGAACAGACCAATCACAAGCACTGAAACTGTGATTAAAAATTTTCCAACAAAAAAAAAACCCCAGGACCAGATGGCTTCACAGGCGAATTCTATCAAACATTTAGAGAAGAGCTAACACCTATCCATCCCAAACTCTTCCAAAATATAGCAGACAGAGGATCACTCCCAAACTCATTCTACGAGGCCACCATCACCCTGATACCAAAACCAGACAAAGTTGTCACAAAGAAAGAAAACTACAGGCCAGTATCACTGATGAACATAGATGCAAAAATCCTCCACAAAATACTAGCAAACAGAATCCAACAGCACATTAAAAGATCATACACCATGATCAAGTGGGGTTTATCCCAGGAATGCAAGGATGCTTCAATATACACAAATCAATCAATGTGATACACCATATTAACAAACTGAAGGAGAAAAACCATATGATCTCAATAGATGCAGAGAAAGCTTTCGACAAAATTCAACACCCATTTATGATAAAAATTCTGCAGAAAGTAGGCACAGAGGGAACTTTTCTCAACATAATAAAGGGCATATATGACAAACCCACAGCCAACATCGTCCTCAATGGTGAAAAACTGAAACCAATTCCTCTAAGATCAGTAACAAGACAAGGTTGCCCACTCTCACCACTATTATTCAACATAGTTTTGGAAGTCTTAGTCACAGCAATCAGAGAAGAACAAGAAATAAAAGGAATCCAAATTGGAAAAGAAGAAGTAAAGCTGTCATTGTTTGCAGATGACATGATACTATACATAGAGAATCCTAAATATACTACCTGAAAACTACTACAGCTAATCAATGAATTTGGTAAAGTAGCAGGATACAAAATTAATGCACCGAAATGTCTAGCATTCCTATACACTAATGATGAAAAATATGAAATTGAAATTAAGAAAATACTCCCATTTACCAATGCAATAAAATATCTAGGAATAAACCTACCTAAGGAGACAAAAGACCTGTATGCAGGAAATTGTAAGACACTGATGAAAGCAACTAAAGATGATACCAACAGATGGAGAGGTATACCATGTTCTTGGATTGGAAAAATCACTATTGTGAAAATGACTCTACTATCAAAGCAATCTACAGATTCAATGCAATCCCTATCAAACTACCACTGGCATTTTTCACAGAATTAGAACAAAATATTTCACAGTTTGTATGGAAGCAAAAAAGACCCCGAATAGCCAAAGCAATCTTGTGAAAGAAAAACAGAGCGGGAGGAATCAGGTTCCCTGACTTTAGACTATACTACAAAGCTACAGTAATCAATACAGTATAGTACTGGCACAAAAACAGAAATATAGATCAATGGAACAGGATATAAAGCCCAGAGATAAACCCACGCACATATGGTCACCTCATCTTTGATCAAGGTGGCAAGAATATACAGTGGGGAAAAGAAAGCCTTTTCAAGAAGTGGTGCTGGGAAAACTGGACAGCTACATGTAAAAGTATGAAATTACAACACTCCATAACACCATACACAAAAATAAACTCAAAATGGATTAAAGACCTAAATGTAAGGCCAGACACTATCAAACTCTTAGAGGAAAACATAGGCAGAACACTCTATGACATAAATCACAGCAAGTTCCTTTTTGACCCACCTCCTAGAGAAATGGAAATAAAAACAAAAATAAACAAATGGGACCTAATGCAACTTCAAAGCTTTTGCACAGCAAAGGAAACCATAAACAAGACCAAAAGACAACCCTCAGAATGGGAGAAAATACTTGCAAATGGAGCAACTGGCAAAGGATTAATCTCCAAAATTTACAAGCAGCTCATGCGGCTCAATATCAAAAAAAACAAACAACCCAATGAAAAAATGGGCAGGAGACCTAAATAGACGTTTCTCCAAAGAATATATACAGATTGCCAGGAAACACATGAGAGAATGCTCAACATCATTAATCATTAAAGAAATGCAAATCAAAACTACAATGAGATATCATCTCACACCAGTCAGAATGGCCATCATCAAAATATCTACAAGCAATAACTGCTGGAGAGGGTGTGGAGAAAAGGGAGTCCTCTTGCACTGTTGGTGGGAATATAAATTGATACAGCCACTATGGAGAACAGTATGGAGGTTCCTTAAAAAACTAAAAATAGAACTGCCATACAACCCAGCAATCCCACTACTGGGCATATACCCTGAGAAAACCATAATTCAAAAAGAGTCATGTACCAAAATTTTCATTGCAGCACTATTTACAATCCAGGACATGGAAGCAACCTAAGTGTCCATCGACAGATGAATGGATAAAGAAGATGTGGCACATGTATACAATGGAATATTACTCAGCCATAAAAAGAAATAAAATTGAGTTATTTGTAGTGAGGTGCATGGACCTAGAGTCTGTCATACAGAGTGAAGTAAGTCAGAAAGAGAGAAACAAATACCGTATGCTAACACATATATATGGAATCTAAGAAAAGAAAATGGTCATGAAGGACCTAGGGGCAAGATGGGAATAAAGACACAGACCTACTAGAGAATGGACTTGAGGATATGGGAGGGGGACGGGTAAGCTGTGACAAAGTGAGAGAGTGGCATGGACATATACACACTACCAAATGTAAACTAGATAGCTAGTGGGAAGCAGCCGCATAGCACAGGGAGATCAGCTCGGTGCTCTGTGATCACCTAGAGGGGTGGGATAGGGAGGGTGGGAGGGAGGGAGACGCAAGAGGGAAGAGATATGGGAACACATGTATATGTATAACTGATTCACATTGTTATAAAGCAGAAACTAACACATTGTAAAGCAATTACACTCCAGTAAAGATTTAAAAAAAAAAAAAAAAAAGAAAATTAAACGTCACTTACAAATCATATAAAAAATAAAGAACATGGAAACAACCTAAATGTCCATCGATACATGAATGGGTAAAGAATATGTGGTACATACCTACAATGGAATACTACTCAGCCATAAAAAAGAACAAAACAATGCCATTTGCAGCAACATGGATGCAACTAGGATGGATTTTCTTTGGATGAGAGTCAGATGCCTGAAAGAGAAACCATTCCCTTGACTGTGTAATGCACATTAGAGAATAAAGCTCCTGTTTCTATGGTTTTAAAAAAAATAAATTGCAGCAGTATTTTTTTGGATCCATCTCCTACAGTAATGTTAAGAAAAACAAAAATATAGAAATAGACCTAATTAAACTTAAAAGCTGCTGCACAGTGAAAGAAACCATAAACAAACTGAAAAGGCAACTTATATAGAATGGGAGAAAATATATGCAAATGAATAACTGACAAAAGATTAATCTCCAAAATATACAACAGCTCATGCAGCTCTATGTCAAAAAAGAAAGAAACAAACAACAAAAAAAAACACCTCAATGAAAAAATGGCCAGAAGATCTAAATAAACATTTCTCCAAAGAAGACATACAGATGGCCAAAAAGCACATGAAAAATGCTCAACATCACTAATTATCAGAAAAATGCAAATCAAAACTACAATGAGTTATCACTTCACACCAGTCAGAATGGACATCATCAAAAAGTCTACAAGCAAGGGGCTTCCCTTGTAGCACAGTGGTTGAGAGTCCACCTGCTGATGCAGGGGACACGGGTTCTTCCCCCGGTCCAGGAAGATCCCACATGCCGCGGAGCGGCTGGGCCCGTGGGCCATGGCTGCTGAGCCTGCGCGTCTGGAGCCTGTGCTCCGCAACGGGAGAGGCCACAACAGTGAGAGGCTCACGTACCGCAAAAAAAAAAAAAAAAAAAAAAAAAAAAAAGTCTACATGCAATAAGTGCTGGAGAGGGTATGGACAAAGGGAACCCCCTACACTGTTGGTGGGAATGTAAATTGGTACAACCACTATGGAAACAGTATGGAAATTTCTTGAAAAACTAAAAATATAGCTACCATATGATCCAGCAATCCCACTCCTGGATGTATATCCAGAAAAGACAAAAACTCTAATTCCAAAAGATACATGCACCCCAATGTTCAGGGCAGCACTATTTACAATAGCCAAGACATGGAAGCAACCTATCTGTCCACCAACAGAGGAATGGATAAAGAAGATGTGGTATACATACACAATGGAATATTACTCAGCCGTGAAACATAATGAATAATGCCATTTTCAGCAACATGGTTGGACCTAGAGATTATGAGACTGAGTCAAAGAAACATATCATATGATATCACTTATATATGTAATCTAAAAAGAAAAGGATACAAATGAACTTATTTACAAAATAGGCATAGAAAACAAACTTATGGTTACCAAAGGGAAAAGGACAGGAGGAATAAATTTGGAATTTGGGATTAACAGATACACAGTACTATATATAAAATAAATAAGCAACAAGGACCTACTATATAGCACAGGGAACTATATTCAGTATCTTGTAATAATCTATAATGGAAAAGAATCTGAAAAATTATATATATATATATTCTATCTAACTGATTTTATTTTTTTATACCTAAAACATTATAAATCAATTATACTTCAATAAAAAAAATTTTAATCAATTAATGTAACTAATCACATCAACAGGCTAAAAACGAAAAATCATATGATATTATCAATAGATGCAGAAAAAGCATTTGACAATATCCAACACCAATCATTTAAAAAACTCTCAACAAACTAGGTAGAGAGGGGAATTTCCTCAACTTGATAATGAACATCTACAAAAACCTACAGCTAGTATCAATCTTAATGGTGAGAAACCAGAAGCTTATCCAGTATGATAAAAAGAACAAGGCAAGGGTGTCTCCTTTCACTACTTCTTGTCAACACTGTATTGAAAATGGTAGCTAATGCAATAAGCCAAGAAAAGGAAATAAAAGATATACACACTGAAAAGGAAGAAATAAAACTGCAAACTGACTAATGAAATGATCGTTTATGTAGAAAATGTTAAAATATCAAAAAAACTCCTGCATCAAATAAGCGATTATAAGGCTTCCCTGGTGGCGCAGTGGTTGAGAGTCCACCTGTCGATGAAGGGGACACAGGTTTGTGCCCCGGTCCAGGAAGATCCCACGTGCCGCGGAGCGGCTGGGCTCGTGAGCCATGGCCACTGAGCCTGCGTGTCCGGAGCCTGTGCTCCACAATGGGAGAGGCCACAACAGTGAGAGGCCCATGTACCGCAAAAAAAAAAAAAAAAAAAAAGCGATTATAGCAAGGTTTCATTATATATGGCTAGTATACAAAAGTCAGTTATTTTCAAATACACCAGCAATGAACAAATGAAATTTGAAATTAAAAACACATCACCATTTATATTAGTACCTAAAAGATGAAATACTTAGGTATAAATCTAGTGAAATACATACAATATCTATATGAAATAGCAAAGGAGAACTAAGTAAGTAGAGAGATATCCTGTGTTCATACATAGGCAGGCTCAATATTGTCAAGATGTCAGTTTGTTCCCAATTTGTTCATAGACTCAATGCAATTCCAATCAAAATCCCAGCAAATTATTCTATGGATATTGACAAATTGATTCTAAAGTTTATATGGAGAGGCAAAAGACCCAGCATAGTCAACTCAATATTGAATGGGAAGAATAAAGTTGGAAGACTGATGCTGCCTGACTTAAAGTCAGAGTCACTATACAGCCACAGTAACCAAAAGAGTCTGGTATTGTAGAAAGAATAGACTAATAGATCAATGGAACAAAATAAAGCCCAGAAACTGACCCATGTAAATAGAGTCAACTGATCTTTGGCAAAGAAACAAAGGCAATATGATTGAACAAAGATAGTCTTTTCAACAAATGATGTTTGTTGGGAAAAAAAACAACGAAATGAACATGGACACAGACCTTACACGCTTGACTAAAATCAAATCAAAATGAATCACAGACTAAAATGTAAAACCTCAAGCTATAAAACTAGAAGACAACACAGGAGAAAACCTAGGTGACCTTAGGTATGACAAAGGCTTTTTAGATATAACACCAAAGTCACAATCCATGATAGAAATAATTAAGCTGGACTTCATTAAAATTAAAAACTTCTGCTCTGTGAAAGAAAATATCACAAGTATAAGAAGAGAAGCCTTAGACTGGAAGAAAATATTTGCAAAAGACATTTGATAAAGGACTGTTAAAAAAAATTTTAAAGAATACTTTAAACTCAACAATAGATAAACAAACCAATTTAAAAATGGGTCAAAGAGCTTAACAGCTACCTCAAAGAAAATATACAAATGGCAAATAAGCATGCAGGAAAAGATGCTCCACATCATATTAAAATAACAATGCAATACCACTACACAACTATTAGAATGGTCAAAATCCAAAACCCTGACAAACCAAATGCTGGTGAGGATGTCGCACACAGGAGCTCTCATTCACTGCTATTGGGAATGCAAATGGTACAGCCACTTTGGAAGTGAGTTTGGTGGTTTTTTACAAAAGTAAACATAACATACTTTTACAATAAGATCTAGCAATCATGCTCCTTTGTGTTTACCCAAAGGAGGTGAAAATTTCTATCGACACAAAACCTGATCATGGATGTTTATAGTAGCTTTATTCATAATTGCAAATCTTGGAAACAACCAAGATGTCCTTCCATAGAGGTAAATTGATAAATAAACCATGACATATCTAATCAATAAAATGTTATTCAGCACTAAAAAAAAAAAAAGATATCAAGCCAGGAAAAAACTTGGAGGAAACTTAAATGCAAATTACTAAGTGAAAGAAGCCTATCTCAAAAGATTACATCCTGTATGATTCTAACTATATGATATTCTAGGAAAAATAAAACTATGGATATAATAAAAGGATGAGTAGTTGCTAGGGGGTTGGGACGGATGAATAACCAGAGCTCAAGTGACTTTTAGGGCCATAAAAAATTCTTTATGATACTACAGTACTGAATATATGTCATTATAAACTTGTCCAGATCAGAAAGATGGCCAAGTAATGTGACCCCCATTTATATTCTTTCTCAACAAAAATAACTGTCATCCTTCCATGAACAAGTGTGCTTTTTTGGGAGCTTTGGGATCCAGGTAGGATACTGTAAAAACCTGGTGCAGTTCAAGACTAAGGAATGTCGTTTTGAGAAAGCAGGCTACTCCCTTCCATGAAGTTTCTCTAAGGTTAACCTTTTAGAAAGCCCTGGGTAATGTATAATAGATAGCAGACTGCTTGGGTGACTCCATTTTCCTTTTCTGTGTCCTAATTCCTGCTCTTATGTTTTTAATTCACCGATAAAGAGTGAACTCATGAAACGCTAGACACCTCATCTTCAGACTCTAATAAAGACAGAGTCCCAGGTTCATACTTCCTCCCTCTCTCTCTATTTGCAACTTCATCGTGGGGCCGTTTGGTGTGCTGTATATTCTCCAGGACATGTAAGTAATAAATACTGTTCTTCAGTTCCGTTATGGTTGTTGCTGAGGTGATTTCTGCAATAATAACACCACAAGAGGTGATTCAGCCACAACTTTGACTCTGGTTGGGGAGATGTCTGTGGGGCTCTCCACAAGTAGTATGGGCCCAGGCGAGTGCCTCAGGCTAGCAATCGATATGCTGAGACCAATACAACAAGTGGTTCTACCAGTGGGTAGGGGAACTGGGGAGATGTTGGTCAAAGGGTACAAACTTCCTGTTATAAGATGAATAAGTTCTAGGGACTTAAGCTTCAGCATGGTGACTATAGTTACCAATACTGTACTATATACTTGAAAGTTGCCAAGATAGTAAATCTTAAATGTTTGCACCACACACACAAAAAAAAAACAACCATAATTTAGTGGGCTGAGGCATGTGTTAACTAACCTTATTGTGATAATTATTTTGTAATACATATGTTCATCAAATCATCACATTGTACATCTTAAACTCACACAATGTCATATGCCAATTATATGTGAATAAATCTAGAAAAATAATTAAAAAAATAAATTTGTCCAAACCCATAGAGTATACAACAGCAAGAGTGAACTGCAATGTAAACTATGGACCTTGGGTGATAATGATGTGTCAATGTAGGTTCATCAGTTGTAACAAATGTACCACTCTGGTGTGGGATGTTCACAATGAGGAAAGCTGTACGTGTGTGGAGGCAGGGGACATATGGGAAATGCCTACACCTTCCTTTTAATTTTGTTGCATGAGAACCTTTTGCACTGGAATCTCTTGGGGTACTTAATAAAACTTAGATGACTAAGAGGTATAAGCCCAGGAATTTGCATTTTAGTAAGGTTTTCAGGTAATTCCTAAAAATACTAGTGTTCCCTTGGATGCCAGCATGGCTTTCTTTCCTAGCTCCTTTAGGTCTTTACTGAAATAAAAAGTTCTCCAAGATATCTTCTCTTACCACCCTATTTGAAATTGTAGGCTCCTTATTCTGAAATCCTGCATTCCTTATGCCCCCTTCCCTACCTTATTTTTATCTCTAGAATTGATGACAATTGTAAACATATTTTATTACTCATTTATTGGTTTATCTACCAATAAATCCGTTTCTCTCCCAATCCAATTCTTAACAACTAGATGTAAACCCTATGAGAACAGGTTTCTTTTTTTATTATGTTTTATTCACTGCTGAATGCCCAATACCTAGTAAAGCCCTGGAACATTAGTACTCAATAATTATTTGTTAAATAAATGAATCACTCCACCAAGTGTTTTAAGTTTATATACTTAAAATACTAACATTCTTGCACCTTTTTCTCTCCATCAAAAATAAATCTTGGGGCTTCCCTGGTGGCGCAGTAGTTGAGAGTCCACCTGCCGATGCAGGGGACACAGGTTCATGCCCTGGTCCAGGAGGATCCCGCATGCTGCGGAGCGGCTGGGCCCGTGAGCCATGGCCGCTGAGCCTGCGCATCCAGAGCCTGTGCTCCGCAATGGGAGAGGCCACAACAGTGAGAAGCCCACATACCACAAAAAAATTTAAAAATTAAAAAATAAAAATAAAAAAATCTCAATTCTACCTCTTGCTCTTGAAAAAGAAAAAGCAATGTATAATTTGGATCTAAAGATGAAAGATTCCTTGAAATATGTCTTGTTTGTGTTCTTCACACCACAACCCAGCAGAAAGCTTTTGTGTTCTCTCTATATCAGCATCATCTTTGTGTATTTCTTCGATGTCAAGATCTGGGGTCAGAGACTGGGTGAGGATGAAAGTAAAGAAGAAAATTCAAGGAGTGTCAACCTTAATGGTAACAATAAATAATGTTTGCAAAAAGCTACCTAAGAATAGATGGCGGGACTTCCATGGTGGCGCAGTAGTTGAGAGTCCTCCTGCCGATGCAGGGGATGTGGGTTCGTGCCCCGGTCCGGGAGGGTCCCACATGCCGCAGAGCAGCTGGGCCCGTGAGCCATGGCTGCTGGGCCTGCGCGTCCAGAGCCTGTGCTCCGCAACGGGAGAGGCCGCAGCAGTGAGAGGCCCGCGTACCACAAAAAAAAAAAAAAAAACAAGAATAGATGGCACAGTCTGTGTAGGTGTATGTAAATGATATGCAAATCAGAATCTAATTTTAATGCAAATGTATGTGTGGTCCTCCTAACTATTTCATGCACCTGGATGGAGCCCCTAGGAAAATTCTAGTGGAGAGAAATGTGCTCTCAGCAAAGGTTTAATGACTGGGTAGATTGGAGAGCAGAGGGTACCACACCTGGCATGCATTATAAGGTCTGCTAGTTAGCTGCTAAAAACAAGCTCTTATATCTGGAATATTACTTTGAAGCTTTGGTGAGCTACCAGTTTGAATTGTGAACACCTTACCTTACCTGTTCTATAATTGAATATGACCTTGCTTTGCCCCAGGATAGTGGGAAGTGTTATCAGTTAACAAATTCTTTAAAGCAGGCACATGTAGGAATTTTTGAACTGGAGGTACTGCCAAATATAAATTATCCCAACTCAGTGCTATGGCCATATTTCATTACAAAACACAATCCAGCCTGTCTGGATTTGCATCCTACTAGTAGCATGAGCTCTATTTCTATGAAATGGTGAAAAACTGTTGGAAAAAAATTTATGGTAAGATAAGTTGAGGTCACTGTAATAATAGCTTAAATACAAGCAAAGTTGATAAGAGAAACAAAGATCCAAAGTAAATGTCTCAGTTCAAATATGGTAAATGAGATACAATGATCAAGCACCATTTTGCCTTATGACAGCACTGCATACTTTGTCCATTGCAGAATCACAGATAATCAAGAAACATATCAATTTATATTTTTATATTTCTATAACCCTTTATTATTATCAGTGCTCTTCCAACTCTATTATCTCCACTGACTTTCATGACAACACGTAGCTAGTGTTCTGTTACAAACTATTTTTTTTTTTAAGTTTTTAAAAAGTAAATAAAACTTTTGTTTCTGGCATTATAACTAACTGGGTACTCTAGGGACCTACCTGCAGCAAGACACCATGTATTGAGTAGGGGACATATTTTGTGGTATCACTGGTCTAACAGGAGTAACTCTTAATATGCCCTCTTAAAAAACATTCAATAGTGTGAGAGGGGCATGGAGCTAGGGACAGATTTGCAGGTAGGAGATGCAGGATGTCCCAGAGAGCAAATACCAGCAACCTAAATGCTATCAGGATATTGAGCTTTGAGCTAATTGTGTGGTAGGGCAACTTCCAGTACTCTTTCAAGTCAAGGGTGTTGGAGGTTGACGTGACCCCAGTTTCTGGGTAGAAGTTTCTGACCACCAGCAGAAACTTGAGCAATTCTTCTAGGCCCATGCTATTCAAAATGTGTTCTATGGACAAACAGCAGTATTATCATCTGGGAGCAGAGTAGAAACCCAGGCTCTCAGACCCCAACCCAAAACTATTGAATTATGAACTGTATTTTAATAAGTTACTTGGGTGATTTTTATGCATATTATAGTTTGAGAAGAATTGTTGTAAAGGGAAATGTTTCCTAATATGTGCCCATCAGACTGCAATGAAAATAAGACAATGAGCTTAGACAAACAAGTACATGAGAAAAAAGCCACCACTGTGAATAAAAGTCAGCCGGAAAAAAAAAGCAGTATATGTAGTCCTCCAAGGACTGCATATTAGAAATGTCAAATAGCCTAGACCAGATATGTATGAACCTGCTAAGACGCAATCAAACAAATCAGTGAGCATGCAGTGGAACATGTCAGGTAATGAACAAGTACATTAGAACCCTAGAAATGAAGCTTCTAAAAATAAATATATATATAATTATTGAAATGAAAATGAGAAAAAAAATCTCCTTCTGGGAGCCCCATGATACAAACGCTAGCCAGTTTGATGTCATTGCATAAGTCTCTTAAGCTATCTTCACTTTTTAAAATTCCTTTTTCATTTTGTCACTCTGATTGGTTGAGTTCCACTGCTTTGTCTTTGAGTTGACTGATTCTTCTTCCTCTCCTCTGTTGTCAATCCTTCCAGTATGTTTTTCAATTCAGTTCTGGTATTTTTTGACTCTGACTTTTATTTGGTACTTTCTTATATTTCCAATCTCTTTGTTGAAGTTTTCACTGTGTTTATCCACTCCTGTCCTGTCATTTAGCATCTTTATTATTCATTACTTTGAACTTAATTAATCTTTTTATGAAAAATAGATTCCACACAAATGGAAACCAAAAGATAGCTGGAGCAGATATACTTAGATAAAACAGACTTTAAAACAAAGACTGCAAAAGGAGAAAAAGCAAGGCATTACATAATAAAGGGATCAATCCAACAAGAAGATATAACATTTGTAAATATTTATGCACCCAACATAGAAGCAGCTAAATATATAAAGCAAACAGTAACAGACCTAAAGAGACAAAAAGACAGCAATACAATAGTAATGGGGGGGAGATTGGTTCAAGATGGTGGAGTAGAAGGACGTGCGTTCACTCCCTCTTGCAGAAGCACTGGAATCACAACTAACTGCTGAACAATCATCGACAGGAAGACCCTGGAACTCACAAAAAAGACCCCCCACATTCAAAGACAAAGGAGAAGCCACAATGAGACGGTAGGAAGGGGCAATCACAATACAATCAATTCCCATAACTAGTGGGTGGATGACTCACAAACTGGAGAACACTTACACCACAGAAGTCCACCCACTGGAGTGAAGGTTCTGAGCCCCACGTCAGGCTTCCCAACCTGGGGGTCCGGCAACGGGAGGAGGAATTCCGAGAGAATCAGACTTTGAAGCCTAGTGGGAATTGATTGCAGGACTTCGATAGGACTGGGGGAAACAGAGACACCACTCCTGGAGGGCACACACAAAGTAGTGTACACATCGGGACGAGGAGAAGGAGCAGTGACCCCACAGTAGACAGAACCAGACTTACTTGCTAGTGTTGGAGGGTCTCCTGCAGAGGTGGGGGGTGGCTGTGGCTCACCATGAGGACAAGGACACTGGCAGCAGAAGTTCTGGGAAGTACTCCTTGGCTTGAGCCATCCCAGAGTCCACCATTAGCCCCACCAAACAGCTGGGTAGCCTCCAGTGTTGGATTGACTCAGGCCAAACAACCAACAAGGAGGGAACCCAGCCCCACCCATCAGCAGACAAGTGGACTGAAGTTTTACTGAGCTCTGCCCACCAGAGCAACACCCAGCTCTACCCACCATCATTCCCTCCCACCAGGAAACTTGCACAAGCCTCTTAGATAGCCTCACCCACCAGAGGGCAACAGCAGAAGCAAGAAAAACTACAATCTTGCAGCCTGAGAACAAAAACCACATTCACAGAAAGACAAACAAGCTGAAAACGCAGAGGGCTATGTACCAGATGATGAAACAAGATAAAACCCCAGAAAAACAACTAAATGAAGTGGAGATAGGCAACCTTCAAGAAAGGGAATTCAGAATAATGATAGTGATGATGATCCAGGACCTCAGAAAAAAAATAGAGGCAAAGATCGAGAAGATGCAAGAAATGTTTAACAAACACCTAGAAGAATTAAAGAATAAACAGAGATGAACAATACTATAACTGAAATGAACACTACATTAGAAGGAATCAATAGCAGAATAACTGAGGCAGAAGAACGGATAAGTGACCTGGAAGACAGAATGGTAGAATTCACTGCTATGGAACAGAGCAAAGAAAAAAGAATGAAAAGAAATGAAGACAGCCTAAGGGACCTCTGGGACAACATTAAACACAACAACATTTGCATTACAGGGGTCACAGAAGGAGAAGAGAGATAGGACCCGAGAAAATATTTGAAGAGATTATAGTCGAAAATGTCCCTAACATGGGAAAGGAAATAGCCACCCAAGTCCACCCAAGTCCAGGAAGCACAGAGAGTCCAATATAGGATAAACCCAAGGAGAAACATGCCAAGACACATAGTAATCACACTGGCAAAAATTAAAGACAAAGAAAAAGTATTGAACACAGCAAGGGAAAAACGAGAAATAACATACAAGGGAACTCCCATAAGGTTAACAGCTGATTTCTCAGCAGAAACTCTACAAGCCAGAAGGGAGTGGCATGATCTATTTAAAGTGATGAAAGGGAAGAACCTACAACCAAGATAATCCTACCCAGCAAGGATCTCATTCAGATTAAACAGAGGAATCAAAGGCTTTACAGATAAGCAAAAGCTAAGAGAATTCAGCAGCACCAAACCAGCTCTAGAACAAATGCTAAAGGAACATATCTAAGTGGTAAATACAAGAGAAGAAAGGGACCTACAAGAACAAATTCATAACAATTAAGAAAATGGTCATAGGAACATACATATCAATAATTACCTTAAATGTGAATGGATTAAATGTGCCAACCAAAAGACACAGGCTTATTGAAGGGATACAAAAACAAGACCCATATATATGCTGTCTACAAGAAACCCACTTAAGACCTAGGGACAGATACAGACTGAAAGTGAGGGAACTGAAAAAGATATTCCATGTAAATGGAAATCAAAAGAAAGCTGGAGTAGCAATACTCATAGCAGATAAAATAGACTTTAAAATAAAGAATGTTATAAGAGACAAGGAAGGACACTACATAATGATCAAGGGATCAACCCAAGAAGAAGATATAACAATTATAAATATATACGCACCCAACATAGGAGCACCTCAATGCATAAGGCAACTGCTAACAGCTATAAAAGAGGAAATCGACAGTAACACAGTAATAGCGGGGGAGTTTAACACCTCACACCAATGGACAGATCACCCAAAATGAAAATAAATGAGGAAACAGAAGGTTTAAATGACACAATAGACCAGATAGATTTAATTGATATTTATAGGACATTCCATCCAAAAACAGCAGATTACACTTTCTTCTCAAGGGTGCATGGAACATTCTCCAGGATAAATCACATCTTGGGTCACAAATCAAGCTTCAATAACACTAAGAAAACTGAAATCATATCAAGCACCTTCTCTGACCACAACACTATGAGATTAGAAACCAATTACAGGGAACAAAACATAAAAAACAAACACATGGAGGATAAACAATACGTTACTAAATAACCAAGAGAGCACTGAAGAAATCAAAGAGGAAATCAAAAAATACCTAGAAACAAATGACAATGAAAACACAACAATCCAAAACCTATGGGATGCAGCAAAAGCAATTCTAAGAGGGAAGTTTAAAGCAACACAAGCCTACCTCAAGAAACAAGAAAAATCTCAAATAAGCAATCTAACCTTACACCTAAAGGAACTCGAGAAAGAACAAACAAAACCCGAAGTTAGTAAAAGGAAAGAAATCATAAAGATCAGAGCAGAAATAAATGAAATAGAAACAAAGAAAACAGTAGCAAACATCAATAAAAGCTTGTTCTTTGAGAAGGTAAACAAAATTGATAAACTGTTAGCCAGACCCATCAAGGAAAAGAAGGAGAGGACTCAAATCAGTAAATTAAAAATGAGAAAGGGGAAGTTACAACAGACACTGCAGAAATACAAAGCATCCTAAGAGACTACTACAAGCAACTCTATGCGAATAAAATGGACAACCTGGAAGAAATGGACAAATTCTTAGAAAGGTATAACCTTGCAAGACTGAACCAGGAAAAATAGAAAATATGAACAGACCAATCACAAGTAATGAAACTGAATCTGTGATTAAACATCTTCTAACAAACAAAAGTCCAGGACAAGATGGTTTCATAGGGGAATTCTATCAAACATTTAAAGAGCTAACACCCATCCTTTTCAAACTCTTCCAAAAAATTGCAGAGGAAGGAACACTCCCAAACTCATTCTATGAGCCCAATATCACCCTGATACCAAAACCAGACAGAGATATTACAAAAAAAGAAAATTACAGACCAATATCACTGATGAATATAGATGCAAAAATCCTCAACAAAATACTAGCAAACAGAATCCAACAACACATTAAAAGGATCATACACCATGATCAAGTGAGATTTATCCCAGGGATGCAAGGATTCTTAAATATACTCAAATTAATCAATGTGATACACCATATTAACAAGTTGAAGAAAAACGGTATGATCATCTCAATAGATGCAGAAAAAGCTTTTGACAAAATTCCACACCCATTTATGATAAAAACTCTCCAGAAGGTGGGCATAGAGGGAACCTGCCTCAACATAATAAAGGCTATATACAACAAACCCACAGGCAACATCATTCTCAATGGTGAAAAACTGAAAGAATTTCCTCTAAGATCAGGAACAAAACAAGGATATCCACTCTCGCCACTATTATTCAACATAGTTTTGCAAGTTCTAGCCATGGCAATTAGAGGAGAAAAAGAAATAAAAGGAATACAAATTCGAAAAGAAGTAAAACTGTCACTGTTTGCAGATGACATCGTACTATACATAGAGAATCCTAAAGATGCCACCAGAAAACTACTAGAGCTAATCAGTGAATTTGGTAAAGCTGCAGGATACAAAATTAATGCACAGAAATCTCTTGCATTCCTATACACTAATGATGAAAAATCTGAAGGACAAAATAAGGAAACACTCCCATTTACCACTGCAACAAAAAGAATAAAATACCTAGGAATAAACATACCTAGGGAGACAAAAGACCTGTATGCAGAAAACTATAAGACACTGATGAAAGAAATTAAAGATGACAGAAACAGATGGAGAGATATACCATGTTCTTGGACTGGAAGAATCAACATCGTGAAAATGACTATACTACCCAAAGCAATCTACAGATTGAATGCAATCCCTATCAAATTACCAATGGCATTTTTTAGAGAATTAAAACAAAAAATCTTAAAATTTGTATGGAGACACAAAAGACCCCGAATACCCAAAGCAGTCTGGAGGGAAAAAAAATGCAGCTGGAGGAATCAGACTCCCTGACTTCAGACTATACTACAAAGCTATAGAAATCAAGACAATATGGTACTGGCACAAAAACAGAAATATAGATCAATGGAACAGGATAGAAAGCCCAGAGATAAACCCACACACCTATGGTCAACTAATCTATGACAAAGGAGGCAAGGAAATACAATGGGAAAAGACAGTCTATTCAATAAGTGGTGCTGAGAAAACTGGACAGCTACATGTACAAGAATGAAATTAGAACACTCCCTAATACCATACACAAAAATAAACTCAAAATGGATTAGAGATCTAAATATAAGACCGGACACTATAAAACTCTTAGAGGATAACAAAAGAACACTCTTTGACATGACAGCAAGATCTTTTTTGATCCACCTCCTAGAGTAATGGAAATAAAAACAAAAAATAAACAAATCAGACCTAATGAAACTTCAAACCTTTTGCAAAGCAAAGGAAAGTACAAACAAGATGAAAAGACAACCCTCAGAATGGGAGAAAATATTTGCATATGAATCCATGGACAAAGGATTCATCTCCAAAATATATAAACAGCTCATGCAGCTCAATATTAAAAAAATGAACAACCCAATCCAAAAATGGCAGAAGACCGGAATAGACATTTCTCCAAAGAAGACATACAGTTGGCCAAGAAGCACATGAAAAACTGCTCAACATCACTAATTATTAGAGAAATGCAAATCAAAACTACAATGAGGTATCACCTGACACCAATTAGAATGGGCATCATCAGAAAATCTACAAACAACAAATGATGGAGAGGGTGTGGAGAAAAGGGAACCCTCTTGCACTGTTGGTGGGAATGTAAATTGATACAGCCACTATGGAGAACAGTATGGAGGTTCCTTAAAAAACTACAAATAGAACTACCATATGACCCAGCAATCCCACTACTGGGCACATACCCTGAGAAAACCATAATTCAAAAAGAGTCATGTACCAAAATGTTCATTGCAGCTCTATTTACAATAGCCCAGAGACGGAAACAACCTAAGTGTCCATCATCAGATGAATGGATAAAGAAGATGTGGCATATATATACAATGGAATGTTACTCAACCAGAAAAAGAAATGAAATTGAGCTATTTGTAATGAGGTGGATAGACCTAGAGTCTGTCATATAGAGTGAAGTAAGTCAGAAAGAGAAAGACAAATACTGTATGCTAACACATATATATGGAATTTAAGTAAAAAAAAAAAAAAGTCATGAAGAACCTAGGGGTAAGACAGGAATAAAGACACAGACCTACTAGAGAATGGACTTGAGGATGTGGGGAGGGGGACGGGTAAGCTGTGACAAAGCGAGAGAGTGGCATGGACATATATACACTACCAAACGTAAAATAGATAGCAAGTGGGAAGCAGCTGCATAGCACAGGGAGATCAGCTCGGTGCTTTGTGACCACCTAGAGGGATGGGATAGGGAGGGTGGGAGGGAGGGAGATGCAAGAGGGAAGAGATATGGGAACATATGTGTATATGTATAACTGATTCACTTTGTTATAAGGCAGAAACTAACACACCATTGTAAAGCAATTATAGCCCAATAAAGATGTAAAAAAAAAAATGTAAAAAAAATTAATGAAAGTGCCAGAATAAAATGTAGGTGAATATTAAAGAAAAAAACAAATGATGGAGAGGGTGTGGAGAAAAGGGAACCCTCTTGCACTGTTGGTGGGAATGTAAATTGATACAGGCACTATGGAGAACAGTATGGAGGTTCCTTAAAAAACTAAAAATAGAATTACCATATGATCCAGCAATCCCACTACTGGGCATATACCCAGAGAAAACCATAATTCACAAAGACACATGCACCCTAATGTTCACTGCAGCACTATTTACAATAGCCAGGTCATGGAAGCAACCGAAGCATCATTGACAGATGAATGGATTAAGAAGATGTGGTACATATATACAATGGAATATTACTCAGCCATATAACGGAACGAAAATGAGTCATTTGTAGAGACATGGATGGACCTAGAGTCTGTCTTACAGAGTGAAGTATGTCAGAGAGAGAAAAACAAATATTGTATATTAACGCATATACATGCACCTAGAAAAATAGTACAGATGAACCAGTTTGCACGGCAGAAATAGAGACACAGATGCAGAGAACAAACGTATGGACACCAAGGGGGAAAGTGGAACGGGGGTGGGGTGGTGTGAAGAATTGGAAGATTGGGATTGACGTATAGACACTAATTTGTATAAAATGGATAACTAATAAGAATCTGCTGTATATAAAAATAAATAAAATTCAAAGAAAATAGTAATAGGGAACTTTAATACCCCACTGACACCAATGAACAGATTATGTAGACAGAAAAATCAATAAGAAAACCTTGGTCTTAAACAACACATTAGATCAGATGAACTCAACAGATATTTATAGAGAATTCAATCCAAATGCAATAGAATACACATTATTCTCAAGTGCACATGGAACATTTTCCAAGACATATGTTAGGGCACAACACGTCTTAATAAATTTAAAAGGGGTGAAATCATATCAAGCATCTTTTTGGACCACAATAGCATGAAACTAGAAATTACACAAAGAAAAGTGGAAAACTCACAGATATGTGGAAATTAAACAAAATGCTACTGAACAACCAATGGATCAGAAGAAATAAAAGGTAATAAAAATACCTTGAGAAAAATTAAAAAGGAATGTAACATATCAGATTTATGCGTTGCAACAAAAGCAGTTCTTAGAGGGACGTTCATAGCAATAAATGCCAACCTCAAGAAATAAGAAGGGCTTCCCTGGTGGCGCAGTGGTTGAGAGTCCGCCTGCCGATGCAGGGGACACGGGTTCGTGCCCCGGTCTGGGAGGATCCCACATGCCGCGGAGCGGCTGGGCCCGTGGGCCGTGGCCGCTGAGCCTGCGCGTCCGGAGCCTGTCCTCCGCAACGGGAGAGGCCACAACAGTGAGAGGCCCGCGTAACGCATAAAAAAAAAAAAAAAAAGAAATAAGAAAAGTTTCAAATCATCAAACTTCATATCTCGGGGCTTCCCTGGTGGTGCAGTGGTTGAGAGTCCGCCTGCCGATGCAGGGGACATGGGTTCGTGCCCCGGTCCGGGAGGATCCCACATGCCGCGGAGCAGCTGGGCCCGTGAGCCGTGGCCACTGAGCCTGCGCATCCGGAGCCTGTGCTCCGCAATGGGAGAGGCCACAACAGTGAGAGGCCCGCGTACCGCATAAAAAAAAAAAAAAAAAAAACTTCATATCTCAAGGAACTAGAAAATAAAAAAAACAAATAAAGCCCAAAGTTAGTAAGTTAGTAGAAGAAAGAAATAACAATGATTAGAGCAGAAATATATGAAATAGAGACTAAAGGGACAATAGAGAATATCAATGAAACAGAGCTGGTTCTTTGAAGAGATAAACAAAACTGACAAACCTCTAGCTAGACTCACCAAGAAAAAAGGGAGTACTCGAATAAAATCAGAAATGAAAGAGGAGATATTAAAACTGATACCATGGAAATACAAAGGACCATAAGAGACTACTCTGAACAATTATACACCAACAAACTGGACAACCTAGAAGAAATGGATAAATTTCTACGAACATACAACCTACCAAGACTAAATCATAAAGAAATAGAAAATCTGAACAAACTGATTACTAGATAGGATACTGAATCAGTCATGAAAACCCTCCCAGGACAAGATGGCTTCACTGGTGAGTTCTACCAAACATTCAAAGAATTAATACCAATCTTTTTCAAACTCTTCCAAAAAACAGAAGAGGGAACTCTTCCAAATTCATATTATGAGGCCAGACTTACCCTGATACCAAAACCAGACAAAGATGCCAGAAGAAAATTGCAGGCCAATATCCCTAATATAGATGTAAGATTCCTCAAGAAAATATGAGCAAAATATGAGCAAACTGAATTCAACAACACACTGAAATGATCAGACACCATGAGCAAGTTAGATTTATTCTAGGGATGCAAGGATAGTTCAACATCCACAGTTAGTCAATGTGATATGCCACATTATCAAAATTAAGGATAAAAATCATATGTTCATCTCAACAGATGCAGAAAAAACATTTGACAAAATTCGGTGTTCATTTATGCTAAAAACTCTCTAGAAAGTGGGTATAGAAGAAACTTAGGTCAACAAAATGAAGGCCATATATGACAAACCCACAGCTAACATCATACTCAATGGTGAAAAGATGAAAGCTTTTCCTCCAAGATTAGGAACAAAAAAAGGATGCCCACTCTTGTCACTTTTGTTTAACATAGTATTGGAAGTCCTAGCCAGAGCAAATAGGCAAGGAAAAGAAATAAAAGACATTCAAATTGGAAAGGAAGAGGTAAAACTGCCAGTATTTGCAGATGACATGGTATTGTATATAGGAAAACATAAAGACTCTATCAAAAAAACTATTAGAATAAATGAATTCAGTAAAGTTTCAGGATAGAAAAATCAATATTTTTTTAAAGGGCTTCAAATGCTTGGCTTTTTATTTATTTATTTACTTATTTATTTATTTTTGGCTGTGTTGGGTCTTCGTTTCTGTGAGAGGGCTTTCTCTAGTTGTGGCAAGCGGGGGCCACTCTTCATCGCGGTGCACGGGCCTCTCTCTCACTATCGCGGCCTCTCTTATTGCGGAGCACAGGCTCCAGATGCGCAGGCTCAGTAGTTGTGGCTCACGGGCCTAGTTGCTCCGCGGCATGTGGGATCTTCTCAGACCAGGGCTCGAACCCGTGTCCCCTGCATTGGCAGGCAGACTCTCAACCACTGCGCCACCAGGGAAGCCCAGAAAAATCAATATTAAAAAAATCTATTGTGCTTCTATACACTAATAATGAACTATCATAAAGAGAAATAAAGAATACAATTCCATTTACAACTACATCAAAAACAATAAAATATCTAGGAATAAATTTAACCAAGGAGATTAAAGACCTGCATATTGCAAACTGTAGGACACTGATGAAAGAAACTGAATAAACAAATAAATGGAAAGATATTCGGTACTTACAAATTAGAAAAGTTAATTTTTAAAGAATGTCTATACTTCCCAAAGCCATCTACAGATTCAAATCAATCCCTACCAAAATACCAATGGCGTTTTTCATAGAACTGGAACAAACAATCGTAAAATTTGTATGAAACCACAAGAAACCCTAAATACCAAAAGCAAATTTGAGAAAGAACAAAGCTGGGAGCATCACATTCCCCAATTTCAAGCCATATTACAAACTACAGTAATTTAAACAGTATGGTATTGGCATAAAAACAGGAACATAGATCAACAGAACAGAATAGAGAGCTTAGAAATAAACCCATGTATGACTAAGGTGCCAAGAATATACAATGAGGACATGATAATGTCTTCATTAAACAGTTTTGGAAAAATTGGATGGCCACATGGAAAAGAATGAAACTGGACCACTATCTTATACCGTACACAAAAATTAACTCAAAATGGATTAATGACTTCAATGTAAAACCCGAAACCTTAAAACTACTAGAAGAAAAAAAAGATGGTAACTCCTTGGCATAGATCTTGGTGATGATTTTTTGAATCTGACACCAGAAGCAAAGGCAACAAACGCAAAAATAAAGTGGGACTACATCAAACTGAAAAGCTTCTGAACAGCAAAAGAAACCATCAACAAAATGAAAAGGCAACCTATTGAATGGGAGAAAATATTTGCAAATTAATTTATATGATAAGGGGCTAATATCCAAAATATATAAAGAACTCCTACAACTCAACAATGAAAAAACAGTCTGATTAAAAAATGGGCTGAATATCTGAATAGACATTTTTTTTTTCAAAGAAGACATACAGATGACCAATAGGTACACGAAAAGATGCTCAGCATCAGTCAGCATCAGGGAAATGCAAATCAAAGCCACAATGAGAAATCACCTCACACCTTTTAGAATGGCCATCACAAACAACTACAAATAACAAATGTTGGTGAGGATGTGGACAAAAGGGAACCCTGTACACTGTGGGAATGTAAATGGGTGCAGCCACTATGGAACACAGTATGGAGGTTCCTCAAAAAATTAAAAATAAACTACCATATTCCAGAAGCAATTCCACTTCTGGGTATTTATTCAAAGAAAAGAAGCAATTACACTTCTGGGTATTTATCCAAAGAAAATGAAAACATTAACTCAAAAATGTATATGCACCATGTTCATTGCAGCACTATTTACAACAGCCAAGATGGAAACAACCTAAGTGTCCATTGATGAATGAACAGATACAGAAATTATGGTATATTTATTATAAATATATGTGTATATATTTATTCCATTATATATAATGGAATATTATTCAGCCATTAAAAGGAATGGAATCTTGCCATTTTTGACTACATGGATGGACTTCAAGGGCATTATGCTAAGTGAAATAAGAGAGGTCAGACAGTGTTTGTCATTTCTTATCAATCACATTTCTTATCCATCTTTTTCCTCATAAACACAGGAAACTTTTTCTTAGGATCCACTGCATATTTTGAGATCCATTCATTTGTCTTTTTTTTCATGAAATTTCTGTGTGACCAACCCACTAATCCTCCATATTCAAATAGGCCTAAGCCTCAGTATGTATCTGACTAAGGAACTTCCACTCTGTGATCCCAGTAAACCATGCATGCATGGTTTGTGTTCTATAAGAATTTAGGTTTGAGCTGTATTTTGAGCGTTTCATAGCCTTCCTACTTTCTTCATCAGTGAATACTGCAGTATACTGAACAGGAAACCAGGATGGCATTGGCAGAGAAGACTGTTCTAGCATGCACTTTAAACTTCTAGTCGAGGCATCAAGAGTTTAGTCTAAAATACTCATACGCTCTTGCTTCCCACCCAGATCCTGACTCTGTACACACCTGAATTCTGGAATATCACTCTTTTCCCCATTCTTGTTTCCATCTGTATTATTTTTGTTGTGTCACACCAATGAAGACAAATTTGTCACATTTAGAACACTGTGCAATCATCAAAGCTTTGAATCCAGGCCAATAATTCAGAAGTCTGGAATTTTCCTGGCATCTCATTCCCAAATTCTCCTTCTTGGAATCTAGGGTTGCGAGGAATGATTGTGATTCTCAAACCTGTTATATCCATAGCCCTTCCACTCTGATCTCCCCTGCTCTTATCACTCGAGATCTCATTTCTAATGGATTTTTGCTCATTTCACTGGCAGGGCTTTGACCTTCTCCACATTGTTAATTTTCAGTTCCCGTCTCCCTTTACAGAGAGCAAGCACCCTGCACTTCATATGGCCAGTGCTGTCAGGGGAGCTTAAAAAAGTGAGCCCTAGTGCAGAGATCTTCCCCTTGGACCAAAGCCCACTCATTCTTCACCAGCAAGCACTGGCACACTGCAGGTGGGAAGGAAGGAGTTGGTCTGACATGTCTCACACTCTATTTGGAACCATTTTTCTAAGCTCTGCTGTTAAAGCTAGTCCATTTTTCCAGATTCTTTAACTCATGATGATATTCTCTTAGAGGCCTCATTTTCTTTTACTCGGATTCAGTCTCCTCAGGGAAAACCGAGTTTCTCAGATGGATCTGTACACATGTGAATACCACATGAGAGATGGGTTCAAGTTCTCTCCCACTGTGATCTTTGTTGCATACAGATTGAAATAGAGGGCTGGTCCCAATAATTTAAAGTCCTAGAACGTTTCAGAGCAGTTAAGAGTCTCCTGAATGCTTGACCATTAGAAGCTAGTTTACTAAAAAGACAGAACTTTACTATGACGTCAAGAGCTCCCTGATTTTGCCTTGAATTCTCTCATCCTCATTTGAACTCTGATTTCCAACTCCTTCTCAAAGACAGAAAGAATGCCAAATAACTGAAGCATTCCACTTGCCACTGCCTGGGTAGGCTATGAGTCAGTGGGCAACTTGCCAGGTGATACGGTTATAGTGCGTTCAGTTTAACTCTATCAGAGTTAATTACTTTGTAATATCTATTCTCACTTTATTCTTCACTAAAAGAAAACTCTCTCTCCCATTTTAACTTGACACTCAGTTTCCCAGAATAAGAGTACATTTCTCAGAGCCATTTTTTGCTAGGCATGGCCATATATGACTATGGTCTGGCCAATGGGAGATAAGCAGAAATGTTTAATAAACTTTTAAACATTTTAATAAACTTTTCCTTAAGAAATATTGCATGTGCCCTTTATCTTTATGTCTTCCTCTACTAGGAACACAGAGGACATGATCATATCACCAGGGAGAACACAAGACACAAGAAGAATCCTATGCCCCAACACCATACTATACCATATAAGCTTTGGAGTGCAAACCCAGACTTCTATTTAAAAGAGAAATACAGTTCTAACCTGTTTCCGCCACTCTTATTTGGGGGGTCTCCTTCACTCACACACCCATCAAATTTTATGTCCTAAAAGCTTCACAGAGGGGCTTCCCTGGTGGCGCAGTGGTTGAGGGTCTGCCTGCCAATGTAGGGGACACGGGTTCGAACCCTGGTCTGGGAAGATCCCACATGCCGCGGAGCAACTGGGCCCGTGAGCCACAACTACTGAGCCTGCGCGTCTGGAGCCTGTGCTCCGCAACAAGAGAGGCTGTGATAGTGAGAGGCCCGCGCACCGCGATGAAGAGTGGCCCCCGTTTGCCACAACTAGAGAAAGCCCTCGCACAGAAACGAAGACCCAACACAGCCAAAAATAAAAAATAATTAATTTTTTTAAAAACTTCATAGAAATGACCTACTGGATGCTTGGAGCACAAACTGTCTAATCTTACCTGTTCCATCCCTCACTCGTCTTTCCCTTTTCTCAGTCATTTGTGCTATTGATCCTGATAATGTCTCTCCACTTATGCCTTTTCTTCTCCCTTTCAGTTTGAATTGTGGGCCTTTTTCCCTATGTCTCTGATTTCAGTTCTCTGTCCAGCTACAACATTCATTTTTTTTTCCTCCTCAGCTCAGTGATTGTGTAAACATTCTTCCAGCTATCATCTGACACCGCTCAGTTCTGGGTCTTCTGGAGCCATAAGACACCTCGTCAGGCAAAACTGAACACACCATGCAAGACAAAGTGTTTCTAATTCTCCAGCTTGTCCCCTATATTTCCTCGCAATTGAAGACTTTGCAGAACTGTTATTCACCTCACCTTTCTAGCTAGGACAGATGAATGAACACAAAAAACTAATTTCCATGGAAAGAGAGTATACTGAAAGCACACGGCTGAGTAATATGGAAGTGGGAGATGTCACATCTGTCAAACACATCTTCCCTCCTCTGACTCAAGGTCCAGCCAAATGCCTTTGAATGGAGGGGTGCTATTTCTGTTATGCTGGATTGACCTTCCCTAGCCACCTTCCCCAAGATGCTCCTAAATTCTCCCATATAAATGTCTATTATTTTCAATAGCATCAACGGTCAGTAACAGAGTATGCCCTTACCTCAGTCCCAGAACAGAATGTCCATTATCATTAATGATGATCATAACCAGAGAAAGGGGGCAATTGGCCTCTTAGCATATGCTCTCAGGCGACATAATCAGGCTTCCCTGGGGGTTTGGTATGCATTTGACAGGACAGCATTAATTCATCATACAAATGTTCTCTGGTCTATCTGAACTTAAAGTAGAATACAAAGTGACCTAATTAGACAGTATATTTAACTTTCCTCACAATTACTATTTTTTTCTAGCTCTTTGTTCATTACCTTCCCAAAGTGCTTATGTGAAAGGATTCTTAAATGCTTACATCTACACCTATATTAGAATGTTAATACTTTTTTTTTTTTTAACACCACCATATTGTCAAGGAACATCCCCAGCAGGAAGTAAGCAGGAAATTAGTATTAGCAAGAGATGAAAAATGAATCTGAAATGGAGGCCTGGGATTCTATATGGCAAGGATTTCTGATCTGATGGTATGCCAGTACACTTAAAGAAGGAAGAGGCTATCCAGGGAGAACAGAATTTATAAAATGGAAGATCAATGCTTTGAAAGGAATCAAGTTAAACTTTCATAAAAGAAGCATAATCATTTTGTTATTATGTAAAAACTGAAAATTTCACCAATTTTGTATACTCCTTATACCTCCAAATCAGATATAATCAAACTAGTAATGAAGAGGTGAATATCAAAAGAACGAACTCTACTGGCACTGTTATGGTTCAATTTTGGTGAGTCATCATCACATGCTTAAATAGCTCTTCCACCTTGAACATGCTCTGAGCAAATGAAAATCCAAAACGTGTCACCGTTTCTCATGTCTTTGTTTTGTATTCTTAACAAAATGGTAATCTTGAAGGAAAAGCTACCTACATTTCTCTTAAACCACTCACCAGATATAGAGAAGTGCTAGACCCACATCAGGCACTCAAATTTTGAAAGGTTAAATCACATTTAAGATTATGTGGTATAGTGGGAAGCAGCCGCATAGCACAGGGAGATGAGCTCGGTGCTTTGTGACCACCTAGAAGGGTGGGATGGGGGGTGGGAGGGAGACACAAGAAGGAAGAGATATGGGGACATATGTATATGTATAACTGATTCACTTTGTTATAAAGCAGGAACTAACACACCATTGTAAAGCAGTTATACTCCAATAAAGATGTTTAAAAAAAAGATTATGTGGTACAGTGGCATTTATTCAATATCAGAGGTTAGATCCTTGAACTATACCATAGGTGAATCTATTACAAACATAGGTCTTATCTATACAATCTTAAAATATTCAGGATTAGGGGGGAAATTACTGCAAGTAACTATTTAGCACTAGTGACAGAATTAAAAATAAATTAAAGATAGAAGTTTTAAAGAAAGTTTTTATTTTTTGCCTCTCACTGTTGTGGACTCTCCCATTGTGGAGCACAGGCTCCGGACGCGCAGGCTCAGTGGCCATGGCTCACGGGCTCAGCCGCTCCGTGGCATGTGGGATCTTCCCAGACCAGGGCACGAACCCACGTCCCCTGCATCGGCAGGCGGACTCTCAACCACTGCACCACCAGGGAAGCCCGAAAGTTTTTATTTTTAAATTTTTAAATGTCAAGGTATGTTTATTCACAATCCTTGATGTCATCACTCCTTCCAAGCTTCTTTATAAACAAAATGCCAAGAAAAATTACAATCCTATCTAATGACAATCAGTGATGCATAAAAACTTTCAAAAGCATAATTTAGACAATGACAAAGTAAGAAAGTAAGTTAACTTTAGATATTTCTAGTGACACAGGGTGGGAAACCTTCTTAAATAAAGAAATCTGTTATGATATAAGCAAATCGGGTTTATTCATTTCAGCAAGACAGAATGTAAGGAATTAACTGTGAATTGACATTTCATCACAGGAAGTGAATGCACAACTTTATATTGCTTATGGATTGGACAGAAACCCTTAGGTTGGGATATAAGAAGGAGTGAGCCTTTGAGTTGGTTGATTTCTTAAAACAAGGACTTAACACAACTAGGTCAGAGGTTCTGAGTTAAACTGCAAGTCATATGTAAGTCGTATGATACTCTGTGGTTCTCATTTCATAGCTATTTACGGGGGGTGCTGGTGGTTCTAGTTCTAACTCACACTAGCTTTGGGCCATCTTCTGGCTAGTCCAAAGGGTTGACCAAAAAAGCAGCCTCATTTCAGATCTACAGCATTGTGATAATTTGATGTCATCATCTTAGTTTAAGAGTCAAACCAGGGTATGATCTTTCGCTTCTTTTGTTAAAGGATGAGTTGTCAGATCATCTGATATGACAGTGGCTACACAACAGTATTTAAGACGGGAGATGTACACAAAATAGAAAAGAAGAATGATGGTTGGATTTTGTAGAATGCTTCAAAGCCATGTGCAGAAATTACTGAACTCAGGATAAGAAAGATGACCAAGAAGTATCAGTATCTACCTTGGAGAGTCAAGTGGCCAACTCCTCCAGTTCAGAGGAGTGGATTTATCCAAATGCAGCACAAACTGTTGGGAATGGTACAGGTTAATAGAAAGTCTAAAGCTACTAGATTTTCTATTATCACTGAGGCCAAATAGTTTAGACTTGTCTTTTGAGCATTGAAGTTGTGAAAGTATGATTTAAAACTTAAGATTAATGATCATTCTTTCCAGTGGTATAATCCTCATTGTAGAAACTTATCACCCAGGTGATGTGCATAGAAGTCTGTCAGTATACCCCGTGAGTAATTCTTCAGAACAACCTATAGTGGTTTCACTTTGTAAGTTCCTGGGCACACACCTCAATGAGACATTGTCCAAAAAGGGCTCAGGGATCTTGGATTTCTTAAGTCTCTGACAATTACACTGCAGACTCAGGATAGGTTACAGTGAGGGAAACAAGCAAAGGTTTGATGTTCACATAACAATAATACTCTACTGGGGTGTAGGTGTCATTTACCACAACAAGACTTCCTTGAGGAAGGCAAATTCCCTGTGGGTAGGTTAATAATTTATAATAAACTAGAAAGAAAATAAGTGAACCAGAAAGAAGAGGCCTGATATCGGTTCCTAGTCCTGTTGTGTCTCCAACTCTATGGAGAGTGTGGTAAGAAATTTGGGCCTAAAATGTAGGGCCCCAACTCTTTCCTTTTATTTGTACTGTGTCTGTTGCTCTCAGTCTAAGCCAGCAGTGGTTCTATTGATATAATTCATTCAAAAAATTTTTGAGCCATCTGTGAATCTCATCGAGGTTCACTCCATTAGACAAAAGTTATATTCATAAACGTCTTCAAGATAAGAGTTGCTTGGGGGCCGTTTTTTTGCGGTACGCGGGTCTCTCACCGTTGTGGCCTCTCCCACTGCGGAGCACAGGCTCCGGACGCGCAGGCCCAGCGGCCATGGCTCACGGGCCCAGCCGCTCCGCGGCATGTGGGATCCTCCCGGACCCGGGCACGAACCCGCGTCCCCTACATTGGCAGGCGGACTCCCAACCACTGCGCCACCTGGGAAGCCCGGTGCTGTCTTGTTTTAGTTTTTTATTGAGAGAACCTGTGAGGCACACACATAATCTCTCCGTAGGGCCTTTTGCATGATGGAACAGTACTCTAGGGCACCTCCTTTAATCAGATGGGGCTCTTAACAAAAGATTTTAGAATCACACCCTTGGTCCTATCTCTAAACTATGTTTTCTGGACAGCATCTTGGATTCAATTTATGCTCAGAACACATTTCATAATTTTAGTATCACCTGCCTTTTGGAAGAGGTTGAGAATTTTCAAAAACATCAACGCCTGGCTCCCTTTAACATCCCTTCCCTCAATTCTCTCTCTCCCATTTTATTATAGCAGCAAAAAGAAACCAGGCGGCACCTTCAGCACGTTGCTTGGAAGTCTCTGTAGCTAGATCACCCAGTTCATAAGGCATATTTTCTACTTTCCATGTCCCTACAGGCCATAGAGTTGTCAAGCTTCCCACTGCTAAAACAAGGACTCCCCAACCCCACCTCCTATACTTTCCAATAGCGTGTTTCCCATCTCCCTTTGAAACCTCACTGGGGGTATCTTCAAAATACATATGTCTACTAAAATGAGCTCAAGGTAGTTTGACCTTTCACTAACCCTCTTTTCAAAGCCCATTACCCAGTTCCCAAACCACTTCCACAATTTAGAGTTTTATATGTGACACTCCACTTTCAGGTACAACGGCTGTATAATTTATCTATTAATGCATAACAAGTTACCCACCCACCCCCAAAACCAGCAGCTTAAAACAACAAACATTATCTTACAGTTTTTGTGAGTCAGAAATCCAGATATAGCTTAGCCTCTCATTCAGGTTCTTTCACAAGGTTGCAGTGGAGTTTTCTGCTGAAGCTGCAGCCATCTCAAAGCTCAAATGGGCAAGGACCCACTCCCAAGCTCACTCAACCTTTAAGCCCTCACAGGCTATTGGCTGGAGGCACCAGATCCTTGCCACCTGTGCCTCCTCACAGGCCAGGTCAAAACACAGCACCTGGCTTCACTTTGAATTAAGTGAGAGACCTGTCTCTCCTCTCTCTCTTCTTCTCTCCCCACCCAATAAGTAACAATTTTTTTATAACCTATTTTTGGAAGTAACATCTTATTACTTTTCCATATTATGTTGATTAGAATCAAGCCACCATGCCCAGCCCACATTCCATGGAATGGGACTCCACAAATACCAGAAGGTATCATAGGATCACTATGGCCAATGTAGAGCTTGCCTACCACAAAGACAAGTCTCTTTAGGTAAATAAGGACTGCAATGGGTAAAATCTAATTTTCACCGAATAAAATAAACTCAGTGTTCTAGAAACTTTTTGTCTTCTACAAAATCAGAGCTCAGACAGAACATGTGACTCGCCACTGACTACCAGAAAACTTGAGCTTGCCAGGTGCAAATGGCCTTGAAAGATAAGTGCTTAAGCAGACCGAGTTGAGGGGTCTCAGCTGAATCTTGTTGAATCTCCAAACTGGAACATTCGCTCCCTCCTTAAGTAAAGAAACCTGTTAATACATAACCAATGGGAGTTTTATTGACTTTCTTCAGCAAGGAAAAATACCACAAAGACAATTCTGAAATGGAGTCTCAGTAGAAGTAAATAAAAGCATGGATTTTGTTGTTTAGGGGTTAGACTCAGAGGTTGTTAGAAGGGGGATATTAGGAGGGGGATATGTGAAGTCTCTGGATTGACTGATGTAAGTGAGGCAAGGTTTTGAGCAAATAAGTGTGCGTGAAACATTCTGCGGTTACAACTAAGTACGTGGGTGGTTGTTCCAGTTTTCAAGAGCCACCACTTACTTGAGACACGTTAATAATACCATTGCCAGGCTTCCCTGGTGGCGCAGTGGTTGAGAGTCTGCCTGCTGATGTAGGGGACATGGGTTCGTGCCCCGGCCTGGGAAGATCCCACATGCCGCGGAGCGGCTGGGCCCGTGAGCCATGGCGGCTGAGCCTGCGCGTCCGGAGCCTGTGCTCCGCGACGGGAGAGGCCACAACAGTGAGAGGCCCGCGTAATGCAAAACAAACAAACAAATAATATCATTGCCTAATGGGATATATTACATATTTAGCCCAAATGTCTTATATTCATTCTGTGAGATAAAAATGGAAATGAAACTAGAGAGCTCATTGCCAAATGTATAAATTCAAACATTGAAACGGCCAGTAGCATGTATGTATATAATATATAATTTGAACTATGAAGACAAAAACCTTTGTTTAAATCCAGCTCTCTCACTCCCTGAATACATGACATTGATGTAGTTGCTTTACCTCTCTATACCTCAGTTTTAGGTGTTCAAAATGGGATAAAAATAGCACCTCTTCAATATAATAGTTCTGAGGATTAAATGAGTTAATATGTGTAAATCACTTAGGTAGTATCTGGTACATAGTTAATAATGAAATAAGTCATAGCTCTTGCGATTCTGATAATGATGATGATGTCTTACTCTTCATATCAAAAAGTACATTCCACCTATTTCAACCTACCCTCACATATAACCTAAATCAATCAAACTAATGACACAATATATTCTAAAAGAAAAGAGCATTTATATACTTATCCATAGGATGCTGTAAAGTTATTTCACGATAACATTGGATATTTCTAGTATGGGGTAAATTCATCTTTGTGTTGCCTGGGTACCAGCCCTGAGTGCTCCTAGATACAGTTTCCCAGCTTTCAGGGTTAAATCTGTAACAAAGCATAGCCAATAACAGTGTCTGTCTCTTTAAAGCTTCATTTTTCTCTTAGCTTGGGAACTCAGGGGTTTTAGTGTATTTCAGAAAGTCGTTACTTATTAACAGATGACTTCTATTAATTTGTGGAAAAAATTAGATATTATGACAGCTAATGCCAAAAACTTATAAGCTACACCTCCAGAAACCTGATAGAAAATCTCACTTCTTTGCCTGTCCTCTTAAATTTTTCATTCTGTAATGCTGTTTCTAGTGCGATATCACAGTCACTAAAATTTTCACTTCAGGTGTTGTCAAGAAGCCAGGTGGTTTTAAAGTCACTTGTTCAGGCCAAAGAAGAATGGTACATTTGGAGTAGAAGTATCCTGCAGGGCATTGTTGCAATTAGATAGATGAATGACCATGGGTTTTAATTAGAACAATAGGTACACACTCCATATCATTTTTCTAAGAAACCACACTCACAGAGTGAGGTGGCGTAATAGTACTGAGTCAATATCCTGCAGATCTATAAGCACAATTGCTGGGTAGGAGCCATTTTAATTTCGTTTATTTATACCTTTGCTATTTTTAATAGACAGAATCATTCTTGGTTAACCCTACAGAACAGTTCTGTAATCAAATTAATTTTTAAAATCACTCAGAGGAGGGAAAAGAATGAGCATTATGAAGATGGATGTTAATGTCGTTTTTTATGTCCTACACCCAGTAATAACGCTATTACCCTGTTGTTAACACAGGGCCTATGCTGTTTAAAAAAAAAAACTGTAACAGCTTTCTGCAGACTTGCTTCACATTACATGCTTATAAAATCAAGACTAACATGTTATTTCTCCCCTCCATCTAAAGATTGCAAACCAAACCTTGAAACAATCAAGTTCATAAATATAAGGACTTACAGGTAAAATGCAGTAACACATAACACTAAAAATAAAATCTCTTCGTGATAAAACTACTCCTATGTCTTCATTAACACACTTACCCATTGAATCATTTATTCAACAAACTTTTATTGATAATCAACACCATACCTCTACTGAATGCCTCAAAGGCATTATGAAAGATTCTAGAAATATAAAGGAGAAAAGAATATGATCATAATAATTGCTATGGTCTAAATGTTTGTGTGTCCACAAAATTCATATGTTGAAACCTAATGCCCAAGGTGATGATATTATGAAGTGAGGCCTTTGGAGGTGATTAGATCATGAGGGTGGAGCCCTCATGAATGGCATTAGTTCCCTTATAAAGAGACTGGAGAGAACTCCCTTGTCTCTTCCACCAGTTTACAGTGGAAAAAAATAGTCATCTAGGGAGCTGGCTCTCACCAGACACTAAATCCTCCAGCACCATGATCATGGATTTTTCAGCCCCTAAACTTTCATTGTTTATAAGCCACCCATCTTACAGTCTGACTGAACAGACTAAGAAAATATTCAATAGGTGATTCTTAGAAAAAGAGAATATAGAAATTTAATAATATAAGTTTAAATTATAACAATATAGCAAAGCAAATTTTATCTATCAAACTGGGCTTATGTTCTATCCCTGTACAACATTTTCTCAACACACAGCTGCTCTGACTTCCCAAAATAGAGCTACAGAGATTCAACACAGACATATCTGTTGGACATCTGGGGAAGAATTTATAGAAATTCTGTCAGAAGGGTATTTACTGTTCTAATCTTGCAAACCAGGGTCTTCCCAAACCCCACCAGAAAATCATCTTGGACCTTCTGCCAATTTTGGGCCCATACAAGTTTACAACAATCATGGAAATCTAAAGCCCAGACACACCATCCATGCCTCTCATGCCTAGAATCATCAGGTTGTACTCAGCCCCCTACCCATCACCTATTTTTTTCTCTCCCTTCAAACCTCTGTCCTCCCCACTCCCCAAACTAAACTTTGATTGACTGCGGGCCCTATTTCAATGCCTATACTATACCAACACCACCCATTTCGTCTTCCACATCTCAACCATTTCTATCTTTTTTCCCTAACAGATATTCTAAAAATTGGTTATATTTTGAAGGCATTGTTTCCCTTGCAACTGTCTGGAATGGAAATCACTGTTTATTAATAGTAATCATTTATTGAAAATTTTGTCTAGGAATCTTGCCAAGCAATTTACAAATATTACATCTTTTCATTTTAGTTAATTCTCATAATAACCTATTATTTCTAGCTTATATCTAAAGCAAATAAGAAAGAAAGAAGTTATACAATTTGCACCAAAACATAAAGCTACAAAGTGGCATGACTAGGATTCAAATCAAGACTGTCTGCCTCCAAAACCTTATTCTTCTTAAAAACAGTATTCTTATTTTGACATAATTCCAGACTTATAGAAAAGTTGCAAAAATAATACAGTGAGCTCCCAGGTACCCTTTACCCAGACTACACAAATGTTAACATTTATTACATTTGTTTTATCCATCTTTCTCTCTCTCTTTCCCTCTCTCCTGAAACATTTGAGGGGAAGTTTCAGACATGATGCTCTTCTAATCCTACATACATCACTATTTACTTTCTTAATATAAAGACCATTCTCTTTCATACACAATAACATCCTTTATGCTAAAAGAAAAGCCAGGATTATGTGCTACATTCAGTGTTATATCCATTTACTTTCCCTAACCTGGAACAGTTTCTGGGTCTTTCTTTGTACTTCATGATACTGACATTTTAAAGATTTCAGGGCATTTTTTTTGGTTTAATTTTTTAGAATGTACCCCAATTTGAGTTGGTTTCATGCCAAACTGTATTCTCAACTACCTCATCTGCCCTATTCTCACTTTCTCATCACCTATAGTACAGACGTTTTTCCAATGACTGATGGTCACACATTAGCAGAATTAGTATTAACCTTTTGAATTATTTTTCTTAAAGAGGTTTCTGAAATTGTATTAGCTTCAATTCCCACAAAACCTGGAGCTGCCTCTGCCACAAATATTCCATCTCAACATATTCAAATGGAATAAACTAACTCTCCTCAACACCAACGCTAATAGCCAGTGGTGCCCAGATCCACCACAAGTCAGAAATTCAGTGCCACCCTAGGTGTCTTTGTCTGCGCTCCCCTATGACTGTCACTAAATCTCATCCATACCACTTATCAAGTTTCTAGAATAAGTCTCCTTTTCTTTTTCTCCCCGCTTCACTGAATTTTCCCAGTCTCTTATCCTCTCCTTTCTGGGCCATAGCAAGTCTACCTTGTCTCCCAATCTGCAATCTTGTCCCCTCCATCATCCACATCCTTTCCGCGTTCCTTTTCTAATACTACAAATTGGACTGAATAACCCAATTGCTCAAAAGGAATCAGTGGCTTAGCATTTACCTATTAGGATAGAGTCCAAACTCCCTGGAGTGTCATATAAAACCTCTGTGATGTAGTCCCCGACTGCTTCTCCGTCCGCATCTCCTACTGCTTCAATAATGCTTACTGTTACCATGCCCCGCCCCCATGCCTTCTGCCCATATCTTAATTATTCCAAACCCTCATTATTTCAAAAGGTTCATCAAATGCACCAAGCAATTTTGTAACTCTAAGTCTTTGCATATGCTGTTTGCTTTCTTGCCTGAAAAAAATATACCTTACCATCCCCATCTGAAGGATTTCTACTCGCCCTCAAAATCAAGAGTCTCTTTGTGGGAGTGTTGGCTCTCAACTTTATTTATCTACAATGTCCTGTATATTTAGACATTATTATGCTCTTGGCACTTAAATATTTACCTGTGTAAATATTGCCTTTGCCTCCCACCCACTGCAACACTCATACCTCCAGGAGACTGCTGACTCTTTGAGAGCAGGGGCTGTGTCTTGATTATTTAATAACCCTGTTGCCTAGACAGTAGCAAATATTTGCTGAATTAATGTAAATCCTGCTCCATAGGTCCCAAATCTTTCCTAAATTTAATGAAACCAGCTTTGGCTGAAAGGAAGAAGGTGAAAGGTGTCAGTCTAAATCCACAGCAGGAAACAGAATTCCACTCTGATGGTTCAAGGGCAAAGAACTATTACAGTGACTACTTTCAGAGGTATAGACAGGGTTTAGGGGACCAATGAGGGGTGTTATCACCCAGTCACTAGCTACAGGGAGTGGGAGTAGTATTAGTAGAGCCAGTGAGGGCTGGAGACACGGAGGAGGAACCATGAGCAAAGCAATAAATAAGGAGGAGCCCAGCCACTGCCAGGAGCTCAGGATGAAAGCAGAGAGGGAGGGGGGAACCCTCCCTCCTCCGCTCTCCCATGGTCCCAGCTCCTGCTGGACTGCTAGATGAACCCATCGAAAAGCCAGTTGTCAAGGGAGTTCAGATGATGCTGTCTCTGAGAGTCAGCCTTCTGGGCTAAGAATGGATCTAAGTTGGATAATGAAGAATATCGGCATGACAGCTAAGAAAAGCCACGTGGAGGCAAGGGTTCGTATCTGTTGTGCTCTGTATTTTCCAGATATTCATACAAGCACTTTATAGCTATCTCTTTTAATCCTCCCCACAATCCTGTAATATAGGTATATCATTGTCTCCTCCTCCCTAAAAAAGGAAAACTGAAACTTAGACAAATTAAAATGAATTGTCACAGTTCACCCACAGCTAATCATGGGCAATCAGGCCCAACACTGTCTCCCTGTCAGAAGTCAGGTAACATTTTATATATGAGCCAGATTTGCTGCTGGATCACAAGGCCTCCCCTCTGGACCAGACACTTCTAAGGTGGATCTCAAGTAGAGAGAGAGGTAGATGATCTAATACCACACTGCCTTATGATTTCCTTACGATGAATTTTACCCTCATTCTTAAATCCACTGTAGTTTTTGCCTTGTAAATAGAAAAATAAAGAAGGGAGGTGGTATGAGGTTAAGGTTTTCATGGCCCACTATTATCAAGGCTCCTTCTCTTTACTTCCAAATCCAGCACACCAAAATAAAGCAATGCCCTAATATCATCCATATTTTGAAAAAAAACTTGCCCATTTTAGATTTTAAGCACTCTTTTCACCAGATAATTCTTTAACATTGGAGTTGCAAGCCATTTTGCTTTCAGATCCAGAGTCTATACACTTAATTTTTTAAGAATATTCATTTCAGTAAAATCCTCCCCCAAATAATATGAAAGCCCAGAGAATTTGTTTATAAAGGGATTTCACATGTGTGTACCCAAGACTATATCATTACCGGAGACTTTTACTTAATAATTTAAAAGGAAGCCAGCTATACTACATTTCAGAGAAGGGACACAAAGACAACTAAAAGATAGTATACTAAGACCCAGGAGAAAAGTTTGAAGAAACTGGCATTATGCATCCTTTAAAAGAAAAAACGGAGTAAAGTCTAAATAAAGTTCTCGAAGAGTGTGCATTACAGAGAGAGGATGATAAATGCAGCTCATCCTATCAATCTGTGTGTAAAGTCCAGTGCCAGGCACTCTAGAAAATACGAAAGTGGACAAGTGTAGTCCCTGCTCAGGATGTGGTGACATCCTTGCAGACGAATACCCAAAATGCAAAGTCCAGTGTTTTAAGTGTTATATATAATAGGTACTTGGTGATTCCACCATGATATTAGACCACCATTATCTCTTGGTGGATTACTGTAATAACCTTTTAACATGTCTCACTATTTCCATTCTTGGCCACCCACAATCTCGCATACACAGCAGCCAGAATGACCCTCTTAGAATGTAAGTCCGATCACGTCAGTCCTTTGCTCAAAACCCTCCAGTGGCCTCCCGCACATTCTTCTCATGGTCTCCAAGGCTCTCAATGGTCTGGGTCCTCTTTGCCCGTCCTACATTACTGCCTGTGCTCTCTCCCTCACTCACTGTGCCCCAGCCTCGCTCGTCTCCATGTTTTCCCACCTGTCCACCACGTATACTCAGCATTTGCAGTTTCTGTTCCCTCTTCCTAGAAGATTCCTCCTCCAGACAGCTGGATCCAGAAGATGGATGTCTCAGCTCAAGCAAAGAGAGTGAATTCAACCTTCCTCTACCTTTTTTGTTCTATTCAGGCCCTCAAAGGATTGGATGATGTCTACCCACTTTGGTGAGGGTGGTCTTCTTTATGACGTCTACTGATTCAAATGCTATTTTCTCCCGAAGACACTCTCCCAGACACACCCAGAAATAACGTTTTACCGGCTCTCTGGGCATCCCTTAGCCCTGCCAAGCTGACGTGTGAAGTTAATCGTCAGATATGGTTTACTTATTCACTTCACTCAACTCTCCTCTCCCAAATATCAACTCCTCAGGACAGTTTTTCCTGACCTCTTTATCTACAAAGGCAGCTTCTGACACTCTCTGTACCTTTACTCTGCTTTACTTTTCTCTCTAGCAGTTACACTAGTTGTTATATTTATATCCCTTTTCATATTAATTTATTGTCTGTCTCCACCCTCCACACGCTCTTAAATGTAAGGTCCTGAGAGGAGGAACTCTGTCTTAGTCACGGCTGCATCTCCAGTACCTTAAACAATGTCTGGCAGTAGTTGGAGTGCAAAAATATTTGTTGAGCAAATGAATTCTTGATTTTCATTGTAGGGGAATGGGGCATTATTTATTGCTTAGAATAGTTTTTACTTTTCAAAGGGGGAAATATTTGAAACAGTCTTTGCAAAATCAGTGAGGTTCTCAATAAGACAAAATAAGGGAGAAAAATAAGAAGAAGTATCTCAGTATGGATAGTATTGGAGATGGGGAAGTGTAACTTTTAATAATAATGAGAAATTGAGATTGATAGGAGCAGAGGAAGTCTAAAGAAGAATACCGGAGGTAAAATTAGAACAGTAAGGTGTAATGGGATCAAGAAGAACCTTAAATACCATATTTGTACATTGTGTATTTAGCCTGGGGAATGATAGAATAGCATCTGTCTTTCAGGAAATTTAATTTTGCCTATGGCATGCAGAAAAAAAAATTGGGGGAAAGGAAAATGAGACTGAGAGCCATGGCAATTGTTTAGACAGGAAAGAGTGAACTTCCAAAAAAGAGAGTTGCAGTAAGAACAAAATGAGATCAGGAAATAAAGGAGGATTACAGGATTTAGGGGGTTTAGGGGTAGGAAAGATATGTTTCACTTCAAAGACTGAATTCGATGATCTGATAAAATATTCCAATGAAAATAAACAGTGAATCCTTTTCTGAAGTGGTAGCCTAAGATAATATACTCAACTCAATTTTCAAAGAAAAAAAATGTATAAAATAAGAGACACAGCTCAAGGACTGAAAATTCTGAAATGCCTACATTTCCAAGGGATAATGAAAAAAGAAGGCAGTGAATGAGACTGATAACATACAGTCAGAGAGGAGGTGAACGGCGAGTATTCAGGGACTTAGAGACTAAGAAAGGAGATTTTTAGCACTAGATAATCAAAGAAGCAAATGCATAGAAGAGTCAGTGGGATGAGACAAAGGAGAGGCCCTGGGATTTGGCAAGTAGGTCTTAACGGATGAACTTTCCTGGAGTAGGTTATGCAATAAGGTGAGGTAATGGTGTAAAGACCGCAGGACTGATTAGTAGAAGCTGATGGGTGAAGATCAGTATTATTACTTGTGTGGAAAGGAACAGAAGGTACGAGATGGAATTTTCTGTCAAGGGAATTGCCCAGTAAGAGGCGGCAATGGCTATTTTTTTTTTTTAAAATAGGTACACATAGTGTCTAACACAGTAGGTAGATGTTCAGTAAATATGTGTTGAATAAATAACTTGAATATGTTTGGCATTTAATAGGAAAAGGCTGGAAGTATGATAGGACAATTTGTAAAAAATTCTAGTAGGGTTCCGGTAATACAGCCAGCCCTCCCAGATCCTACTGATACGGAGGGCGGACTCTACTACGTCATGTTATACAAAAGACTTGAGCACCTGCAGGTTTTGGTATGCGTGGTGGGGGGCGGGGGCGTGTCTTGGAATCAATTCCCCAAGGGTACTGAGGGATGACGGTACATTGTTCTCTCTGAAGAACAAGCTGAAAAGAAGAAGGATGAAAATGCAGCAGCATCACACTTAAGAGTCAAAATCCCCGATGCCCTCTCCGGATCTTCCATAAATTGTCCAACGTTCGTCTCTCCAACCACTCTTCCTTCTCTCTCCACTCTCCCCTTGCTCCAACCACACTAGCTTTCTTAAGATTCTTCACCCAGCCTGGGTCATTCCCCGCTTTGCATTTTCCCTGGCTTGTCTCTCTACCTGGAATACTCATTCCCAGCACCTCCTAATGGCCAGCAAATTCCCGCAACTCAAGTCTCAGCTCAAATGTGACATCCCTGAAGAGGCTTTCTCTGACCTTCCAATGTGATGGAGCTTCTATTCAGGTCACTTTTTGTCACATCTTCCTGTTTTGGTTAATAGGGCACATACCGCTCACTGAAACCATCTTCCTCAGTATTTATTTGTTTATGGTTTGCTGCCTCTGTTCTCCATGAGAACAGATGCTTCATTTTACTCGTGATTATGTTCCTGACACCTGAAATAGTCTCTAGCACATTACAAACAAGACAAAACAAATGAAAAAAAACCAATAAATATATGAAAACAAATGAATAAAGCTTGAAGTGGAAAAGAGAAAAATTAAGGAAGCACATTTTAAATGACTTTAGTCATTTCTATGAATTAAGTTGTAAAGCATTTTCCCAAATAAGTCTCTTCTCTTCCTTTCTCTCCTGCTCCTCTCCTACTCAGCCCACCAGAAATTCTGACCCAAACCACTGTGGTCTTCCTGCCTTGTCCCACTCCAATATAGTTTCCCGACTGAAGCCACAGTGATCTTCCTAAAGTACTTATCTGATGATTCCCCTATCCACCTAAAATATTTCAGAAGTGATCTTCCTAAAGTACATATCTGATGATTCCCCTATCCACCTAAAATATTTCAGAAGCTCCCCACTGCTTTTAGAGTATAGTTCAAACTCCTCACCTGACTTTAATGATCAGACTCGTATGTTCCTTGTTTATTCCTATGGCTTCATTTTTTATCACTGCCAACATGCCCTACCTCATCACCCTCATTGTATTCCTTTGGTCATACTGAATTCTATCCATATGATATGTTCCCTCCCTTCTCAACTATATCCTCTTCCCGGAAACTTGTTCCCCTCTTGCTTTATTTGAATCAACCCTGTGTATCCTTTGGGTCTCAATGCGAATGTTGATTTTTCTAGGCAATATTGTACAGTCTACTCTCACCCAAGTTATGTGTCCCTCCTATATAGTCCCAAACATTCTTATATCTGTTAAAGTTTTAGGATGACCCAAAGAAATATTAGATGGCTTAAGCACAAAAGAACTGTATTAAAGAATATTAAACAGCAGACAATGTACCAGAGCAGAGGACTAAGAGAATCTGGCCTGGAGGCTGTACCACCAGGAAAAGAAATGTCTGAGTTTCTTCTGAGGAAGTCCTATCTTTGTTACTGCTGGTATAACAAAAACCATTAACCCTGGACTCCTTGAACTGCCACCATTTAGTCCTCTGTCATTGCTAATTGAATGGGTGGCTGCCTCTCTCCCACCCTTGCCACATTAAGTTCCACTTAGCTTTTTTTCTCAAATCAGTCTTTTCTGAATCAACATGTTGGTAGATCTGGTTGGTAGACCCTGGTCACAGGCATAAACTCTGGACTGCTGAGAGGCAAGGAAAGCACTTTTCTAGTTTTTAATTTGATAAAGCAAAACTTAGGATATGGGATGAATTGTGATACAAGTCTACTGCATACCTGTCCTCTCTCTATTATTGCCCTAATCACGGTACATCTTAGTTGCTTGGCTTTTGTTTGTCTCACTCACTAACTCCATGAAGGCACACCTGTCTCATTCACTGTTGTTTCTCTAACAGCTAGCAGAGAGCCTGACATATAGTAAAGGCTAAAAATATTATTTACTGAAAGAATAAATGGGTTGAAACCGGGGCTTGAAGATAGTGTGGAACAGCTGTTGGAATTATAATGCAGGAATTATAATTGGGAATCAATGAGAGAAGAATAAGAATTGCCGCGTTTCATTTTGGATCCTGCCAAGTTTAGGGAGAACGCATTTGTGGTGGAACTGATCGTCAATGTTTAGTGAGTTTCTCAAGTGAAGCTAAGAAGCCAGGAAAGGAGAGCTTAGGGATCTGAAACAGTTTGTGGTTGCAGAAGAATTTGTGAGCAGATGACTAAAAGGAGTTTGAGGTCAAACAAAGAAAAGATAACGTGAAATCACTGAACATAGAATTTAGGTTGCTTAAGGAACAAACTAAACGAGAAAAGGGACGGATAGCCTGTGAGAATACGAAAAGATGACACGACTAAAGATGATAAAGGCAAAGGTACGGTTTAGTATAAAATAGGAAGAAGATATATTTACTCCACCTTCCGCCAAATTATCACAGCTGAGTCTGCTGCTCCTCCCATTCTCAGTGCTGTCCGTTGTTATGCACCAATCTTAACAAGAGGAGTCATAAATCACCATCCTCCACAGCCCTTGTCCTCCCTCATCTGGAGTTACTGAGAATGAAATTGCCCAGTCAGATCCTCTTGTGGTGCCCTTGTGCTTTTTCTCTTTGTCAGCAGGAGCCAATGTCCATAGAATTAGCTACAATTGCCTGTCTGTCCTCCATCCCTTTTCTCCTCCTCTCCACAATTGTCTGCAAATACGTATCTTCCACTGCCACACCCATCTACTCAATCTTTAGAGACGGTTACCTGTTTTAGGTCCTGTCTCTTACTCTTAACAGATTGCCTCTGAAATGCTGAAAAGTGCTCAGAATGCTGCCCACATATTTCAGGTTATTTTGCCCTGTACGTGCCTGTCTTCATCCTGAAGACCAGAACGCTGCCCTAGTTATTAGTCTAGCAAAGGGTTTCTGTATGATCTCACGTATGACAACTGCCCATCATCCTAACTCTTTAATCTGGGCCACCATCTGGGTGGTCTAGCATTGAGCTGTAGTGTGGACTGAATGTTTGTGCTCCCCCAAAATTTATGTTTTGAAGCCCTAACACTCCAGTGTAGTATTTGGTAGTATTTGGAGGTAGGGCCTTTAGGAGGTCATTAGGTTTAGAGGACATCAGGGAGGTAAGGCCCCCGTCGTGGGATTAGAGTCCTTATAAAAAGAGGAAGAGAGTAGAGCTGTCTTTTTCCCCATCCCCCACCTGGTGAGGACACAGTGAGAAGGCAGCCATCTGCAAGTCAGGAGGTGGGTTTTCACCAGAACGCCACCATGCTGGCACCCTGGTCTCAAACTCCCTGACTTCAGAACTATGAGAGATAAATATCTGTTGTTTAAGCCACCCAGTCTATGGTACTTGTTATGGCAGCCCACGCTGCCTGAGACGGGTTGTCTTGCCACTACTCATGTTGATTTTGCCTGAGATGTGACTGAGCTGCCTCCGCCCCTTGGACTCTGCGCGTTGCTCACATTGTTTCTCCTCTAGAATCAGGTCATTCTTTACTTCAAGGTCACCTCCTCCATCATACACTCCTGTAAACAAGTAATATCGTGATTTATGCCCATTTCTTAGGCTCTGACCAAATACAAAGAGAGGAGTTACCAAATGAAATGATGGCCTAATTTAAGTTGCAGTAACAAATCTCCCTGAAAGCTCAGTGACTTAAAGCTAGGTCCGAAACTTTTTCTGTAAGGGCCAGATGGTAAATATTTCAGGCTTCATGAGTCACAGTGTCTGTCACAACTACTCAACTCTGCCATTGTGGCACAAATGGCACCACAGTCAAGTCAATACATAAACAAATGGCACCATAGTCAATACATAAACAAATGAGCATGGCTATGTTCCAGACCTTAGCTTGCTGACCACAGACTTAAAGCAACAAGGATTTATATCATGTTCATGCTTTCTCTTCATTACAAGTTAGATGGATGATCGGTTCAAATTGTCACTGTAGGTACTCTAGGACCCAAGCTGACAAAAGAGCCCAAATCTGCAACTCTGCTTTTAAATGTAACAAAGAGAAAAGTGAACTTAAAGGTACCCGCTTGTTCTTAAAGCTTCTGTTCAGAAGTGGCATACATCATTCTCACTGGGATTTCATTAGCTCATGTATATCATATGTTCACTCCCGAGTTTAACTGGGCAGGGAAGCATTCATCTCCTACAGAGGAGGGAAACTAAGAACTGGCAAAGAGTAATACAATGGACAACAAGGATTTGTGGTCAGAGAAGGGAATTTCAAGCTTAAAATTCTTGATGCAGTTTTAGATAAGGAAGAAGTTCAAAGTCACATGCTTTAAGACAGCTGAAGAGAAATGGCATGGCACTGAGGCTAACTGGGCTTGAGTAATTGTGAAATCCGTATACTTCAAAGTTCATTAGTGTGCATATTGCAATGAAGACTAGCTGTCCTCTGTATCAATTAAAAAAAAAAAATAAAAGGAAAATAGCAGCACAGTATATAACTTAGATAATGTGCTAGATCCGTGTAGGTCTTAAATTCCCCTCACATGTTTGGCTAGAATTTAGAGACAGGAAAGAGGTCATATTGTTAAAAATAATGTAAACACCATAATCTAATCTTAATATACACCAGAATATATCACAAGTCAGAAATGGTTGACCTAATTATTTATATTATAATTATCTATCCATCTATCTCTATCTACCTATATTCACAATATAAGAAGATCCTGAAATAACCACCTGTTCAGTAAATCAATTAAATACCACCAAATCCATTTGAGAAATGAAAAGCCAATGGTACAAATTTGGTATGAAAGTGCTTTACCATTTTACCGGTGTATTGGTAAAGACTAACTTAAGAGTAAGTTTTTTTGTTTTTGTTTTTTGCATAGTGGAGCAGGACAGGAAAGATGAAAGAAAAAGGGTAAGCATGGATTATCACGATTGTTCTGACAATTTTTCCTCCAAAATGCACTGGAAACATAAAGGTATTGTAATCAAAGTTTCTGAAACCATAGCTCTTAATACACTTTTGTGCATTTATAAAACCACATCAAAATACAAGGATGGAGAGTTCAAGTATATAGAAATAACCATGAACAGACTTGACTCTTCTTTTTTTTAATAAAACATTTATAATTATTGTTTGCCTTTGTTTGCTTTGTCAACTATTATTGGTAATAAGCTACTTGCAACAAACCTCAGAAGGGATGGAGGCATGCTAATGTCATCACATCCAGAATGGCTACATTGGAATGTTACCAGGGCATTCGAACTGAAACACAGTCATGATTATAGCAGCTATTGTACTCAGCATTCGATTCATGGTCTAACCTGTAGAGTCAAACCCAGCTGGAGTTTGTTTAATCGGGTAAGGGCCAACTCTAGGAGAAATGTGCCTTGGTCTCTGCCTCAAATGTATAATTTTGTGACTACAGTTGACTGCTGAACAACGCAGAAGTTAGGGGCACCAACCCCCAATGGTCAAAAATCTGCATATAACTTTCCAGTCGGCCCTCCATATCCCTAGTTCCATACCCACCAATTCAATCAACATTGGGTTGTGTAGTACTGTAATACATATTTATTGGAAAAATTCTGTGTATAACTGGACCTGTGCAGTTCAAACCTGTGTTGTTCAAGGGTCAGCTGTAATTAGCTTGCGAATCTAGAGTGAAGAAAGGGGGCAGAATGGGACAGGTCTTTCATGCAAAGGAGCTTGGCTTTTACATCGTTTTATACATTTTGTTGCTTTGTTTTTTATTTATTCATGAGAAAATATGTGTGGGGTAAGGGGATAGGATATGGCATGATTAAAGAAAAATCAAGAAAACCAAAAGAAGTGCCACATAAAAATATGAACCTTAATTTCCTGGGCATTACGCTTATTTTACATTGAAATAGAGAAAACAGAGTTGTTCGGGGAAAGCTTATCATCTTTGTTTACCATTAGAGGGCATTTTTCATTTTGAATTTTGAAGTAGATTACTTCTAATCTAATTGCAAGTACTAATTTGTCCCATGATTTAAAATAAATGTTGTTACTGTACTTGTAGAATGCTTCTGCCTGTACATTACTACCTTTGCATCTTATTGAATGCATTGTTGGTTTCTATGGGAACAGTAGTGGAGAAGTTAATTAGGATCAGGAGGTTAGAATGGAAGAAAAATAGAATTTTCAACACAGTTCATTTATCATGTACATTTAAATTAGTTTCCTTAATAAAATATCTATTGGAGTAGAATGGTGATGGCTGAATCACTTTAATAAAAACAAATGATACATGTTAAAAGTTTAACATCACTTATTTGTACTCAATTCATCCCATTAAGAAGCATTTTGGCTTTGGTAATCAAATTAATGAAAGTCATTAATAACGGTTTCCATGTCTCAATACTGTTACTCTAAGATTTTAGTCTTGAGCAATGCATTTTATACATTATTCTAATTATTTACGTAGAATAAGCCTGTGGGTTTTTTTCTTTTTTTTTTTTTTTTTGCCAGACGCGGGCCTCTCACTGCTGTGGCCTCTCCCGTTGCGGAGCACAGGCTCCAGACGCGCAAGGTCAGCTGGCCATGGCTCACAGGCCCAGCCTTTCCACGGTACGTGGGATCCTCCCGAACCGGGGCACGAACCCGTGAACCCTGCATCGGCAGGCGGACTCTCAACCACTGCGCCACCAGGGAAGCCCCTGTGTTTGTTTTAAAGTTATTGTCTTTTTGTTCCAAATCCACCCTTTTATACCGGGCTTCACCCTGACTGGGACCATGCAAGCTGCATTTCTCAGTTGCCAGTAGCTTCCTAGGTTCTGCCAGTAGGGGGCAACAAGGAGCGATTAGTAGGTGGAGGATGGGAGAGCTAACCTTTCCTTTCTATTGACTTACAGTTCGGGTCAGGATCAATTCAGCAATGATACTTCTCGCAGGAGAGGCATTTGATTCCAGCCTCTAACACCCAAACCCTGCAACCAAGTCGCCACGTAAAGTCTTGCTTTTGAAATGACTAGTATATTTCTGCTTTCCTCGTTGAGATAAAGTCCGTGACTACTTTTACATGTAAAAAGTAGATTGGCAGCTTAAAAGAGAATACATTCTATTTTTTCCATTATAAAAAATTTGAGAAATATAGAAATGCAGGAAAAAGAAAGATTATTACTCGGTCCCATCGTGCACATAGAATATATGCTAACATTTTGCTTCTTTTCTCTAAATATTTTTTTGCAGATAGGTACATGCTTTTTTCAAAAACATACCTATCATACTCTATCTCTTCTATTGTCTCCTGTGTTTCATTTTACTTTAAATCAAAACTATGTTTCTGTGTTATTACAAACTCTTCTTAAACATCATTTGGACAGCTATGTAACATTCCATAGCCTATTTTTATTATTCAGTATTTAGACATTTGGGTTGCTTTCAAAAGCTTTATAATTATAAATAATGCTACAGCAATACCTTTGTGCTTCAAGGTTTTTCTTCCATATTCTGGTTTATTTCCTTAGAATTTAAACCTTTGTTTTTATATTCTGTGCCAGCCCCTTAATGCAGAACCAGAGCCCTTTTCAGTCTGCACACCAGAAGTATTTCTGGAATTTCTCAGAGGTTGTCTTCCATGGACTCACAAAGCATTCTTCTGTGCTTCTTCATGTGTGTGTGTGTGTGTGTGTGTGTGTGTGTGTGTGTGTGTGTGTGTGTAGGTGTGTCTTACTTACTCATTGTTCCTATGGTAGTATTATAGCTGAGGATACATACGAAAAAAATCTTAGACTGCATTAAGGGATTAATCATACCAATCCTGCCTTGCTAAGAGAACATTCATATTTAATATACACTGAGCATCTAATTTTTAATATATTTTCCTCAAATTGATGCTAATACTCCCACAATAAAAAATATTGCTCTCTTGTTCAGTAGGAGAAAGAAAAAAGTAATCATAATGTTAGTTTCTGAGTCATTAATTACAAGCCTATTTGTGTTAGGAACTAAAATGGTGATATTTAAATGGTAAACATGAACCAATCAGACCTTCAACATAAACCAGAATAAATCAATGCATGCCTTCATTTTTGTTTTCTCACATGTATAATGGTATCATACTGCCAACACTACTTACTTCAGGAGGTGTTAGGAAAGTCAAATTGTATATCTATGTCTATAACCATATTCATATTTATATGTAAGTACACTAAATATTATGAAACAATAGAAAATGTAAAGCAATCGTCACTAGCTTTCCTAAACAAGATAAAAATCAAAACCTATAACCCTGTGTTTAATAAAAACAGAACATTAATTCAATATGCTCAAAGAAGGTATGGATTTCTTTAATCATCTCATATGCTGTGCTATTCTCAACTCAATGGGCAAAGCTGTCTTTTGTACCCATTCTTCTGCTGCTTCTCTCAATTTCTTGGCTTGGCACCTTCAAAGTGTACCCTTCTAACTTTAAAAGATGCTAGCCAGTTATGATGTGATGAATTAACCCATGATTTATAGAAATACTCTTGGTTACAGGGTGTTTCTGGCGACCACAACATATTTGTTCAACTATAACAATAAAAAGAGCAGGAGAGGAGACCTTCTTAAACAAAAAAACGAGAATTTTCCTTTTGATAGCACCTTCCAAAGTCATATCTGTAGCCTGATACTCCTCACAATTCAATTTAATTTCCTTCCATTAAAACAACAATGAAATTATTGAACACGTGCAAGATACTAGGTACTTATTGAGCTATGTGTGATCTGATTAGCACCTCAGAACAGCCATGTAAGGTATTCATTCTTAACCTTGTTTTACATAACAGAAAGCTGGGGATCAGAAATGTTAAGTAGCCTTTCCATGTTTGTGCAACGTGACAGAATCTGCATTTAAATGTCAGTTGGTCTGCCCCAATGGCTCATTTTCTATCACAGAAATAGTTATTAATATTTTTAATAACAGTCAATAAGGATAAAGACTTTTTTATGTGCTTGTCACTGCCTAGGCACTGAGTTTTAATGCAGTAGTTCTTATAGAGGAAATTTTAGAAATTTTCCTAACATATAATTATAATCAAGTTGGGCAATTTGATTACAAGCATCCACTAACATTGGTTTGCAAACTGGCCTCCATATACAGAGGGCAAGGAGAGACCGAAAAAAGAGGCAGGACACTCCAGACTGGTAGGTGGCAGGTTTAATAAGCAAGGGAACTTTCATAGGAGGCTTGTCTTGCACATCACAAGACAAGTAGATCTCTGTACCTGTCCACCACGATCATAGCATTTTATAAAGAGGCTTTAACTGGGTTCACTCAGTTCCGGTAACACATTACTCTCTCAAGGCTGCATCCTTGAAAATGGCTTCCACTGTGGGAATGGTGGGCAGAATGTACATTCCAAGGACGGGGAGGGGTGAAGAGCCTCTGACTGCCTGAGTCCAGCTTGAGGGTCAGCCAGTGGTCACGTCCTCTTTAGGACCTCCTCCAACAACTAACTTTGTTTTCTTTCATGGTTGTGAATTTCTTAGTTCTTTAAACTCTGATGAAAAAATAACCTTCCTCCCAACCTGCTAAATCCAGAATCATTTCATTCTTACTCTCTTGCCCTTTATAAAGTCTTTATCAAGTCAATGAATACTGAAAAGTTATACCTGAAAAAAAAGATTTTGCTATATTATAGGAAAGATTCACGTGTTGGAAATATATAAATCTATATATACTATATGTTTTTTATAGAATACTCTCTCTCCTGGTCTCTCTCTCTCTCTTTTATAGAATTCTCTCTCTCTCTCTCTCTCTCTCTATATATATATATACATATATATATATGTATGTATATATATATGTATGTATATATATGCATACACATACATAAAACTGACTTTAAATATTTGCCCACTTGTGTAAAATAAAAAATTATATATTATATACAAATATTTCATTAAACACAGGTGGACAAATATTTGGAGTCAATTCTTTCCATTTATATTATTTGGCCTCTATCATTTTTTTCTAAGGTATAAAGTCAAAAACAAGGTTAAATCTGTGAAATATTATCTTATTATTTAGTAAAAACGGGTGAAAGCTTAGGTGAAAACCTTTCTGTGTGTGTGTGTGTGTGTGTGTGTGTGTGTATATGTGTGTATGCTTCCTATAGGTCTTTAATCACTGCAGGACACCCTCACTGAAATGATGGTAAAAAACAATAAAAAGGAAGAAAGTTTTTCTTTCAGAAACTTTCAAATGTTGGTCTTCCTCAACTCCCCAATGACTAAATATACAACATCTGCCTTTTCATCATCAAAGTGCCTTAAATATTTAGTAATAATGAAGGCTGTTCACTTGAATCTATAAATTAAGAAAAGATAAAATGTAAATACATGCAATACAACTTAACTAGAGTATTGGGGTGCTTCTTATTTATCTACAATGACTTACTTACTTGATAATACATGTTCCATCAAGGGTCTTGGAAAAACTTTCAGAAAGTCAGACTGTTAAGTAGTCTTGTGTACTCACCCTTTCAGAAAAGTCAGAACTGGATTGGATTTGACATTTTTTCCTAAATAATGAACGTTGTTCAGTCAATTTCGGGGTCAATGTAGTCAATCATGCATGCGACATTTGTCTACAAATAACGTGACTATATTTTCATGGAACTAAGTATTGTGAACATAATGATGACAGGTCCAAAGATATTTCATATGAAACTGGGGTGAATTATTACAAATATTCTCACATAGGGCTGACAGTGTCTAACCAGCTATTAAATCTGTATATACGGTACATTTATTTGTGTATGAAACAACCAGACTGAATTAAATGGTTACTGCTCTTGAACAACAGACTGTCATCCCAGATTAAAACTATAAACGACTTGGAGAATGAAAAGCAGTTTATCCCACTGATTTCAAAATAGGAATTTAAAAAACTAAAATACCAGGAGAAAGCTTGAGGCTATATTTTCTTACATTCTGTAACTTTACACCTACAAGGAAATCTGTACAGCTCACTGGCATGAAAATGAATCATGTCTTGGGTCAAACTCTGGGTTTATTTGAATAATTCTATGGGTCAGATTAAGTTCTCATGTGACTCTCAATGTCCATTCTTTTAACATGAGAAGGACATGTTCAATGATATATTTCATTATATTATGGGCATATGTATGATTACCAAACTGCCTTTTAGTACCCTTACAAAGAATGCAATTGAAAATAACTTGCTATGAGCCTATCTTAGCTTTCAATTATCATGGATCTTGAGATGTCTGCCACTTAATTGAAAAATTATTGTAACATTCTGTCTCCCTGAAACTTATTTTATTTATTTCTTCTGTCAAGGGCAGGGCATTGCAGCAGGTGTGTAAAGATCGTGGAGTAAGTAGGCTTGAGAGGCAAACAATGGTAATTTGGTATAGATGGTAGGGGAGGATAGGGAATACGGGAAAACTGTACTTCTTGTTAGCTGGCGTCCTCTTCAAATATGACTATATATGTTCATTTAAGGAACATGCATTGAGAAAGCACACTAAAGTTTTGATTATTCCCATAGTTAAAGACTTTTCTTTAGCTATTGTAACTCTGCTGTTAGAGACTTTTGTACCTTCCCTTAATTGGGGTTTTCTTTTTTCCTGCAGCGAATATAAACTTTCAGAACTGAAGAAAAGGGATTCTCCCAGATGTGACCCCAATATTGACCTTCTTATGTGCTGTAGGGATTTTCTTTTTTGAGTGACTACACCTGATACTGGTGTAACAATGGCTCTGCCAGACCTCTGCAAGCACATAAGCCTTTTACATTTATTATGGTCTAGGAGATGATTCCCTGTGTTGGGTAGAGGGCATTAGTATTTCTTTCAATAGAATTTCCTATCTGTCTTCTTTCTTTCCCCATCCTCTCTTCACTGTTATAAGTAACTACCAAAATTGTCCCTGCTCTATTTTCAGTCAATACCGTTTGACCCTTTGCTTTACTGGAAACATTTGCTCAGTCAGGAGCTGTAAGGATTGTACTATTTAGAACATCCTAGCGGTGCAGTCTGTCTATTTACATAAACTTTGAAATCCTGATCATTTCCTTGACAATGCTTTGTCTCAGTGCATTATCACCCCAAATATTCTATCAAACACCAACATATTTATAAATAATTGAATGGAATTCTAGTTTGAATTCCCTAGAAATTCTTAATAGCAAAATAAATCTTAACATGTTTGCAGGGATGGAGATACTTTTCATATAAACTTTTTGGGGAAGAATGAAATTTTGTGTGGAAATCTAGTTGAATACAGTCCTAAAGGACAAATATTTTGAGTGTTTGAATTTGTCATAAAGAGTGAGTCTCCAGCGTTAGCAGCTCACTGCAATCCATTTAAAACTCAGTTAACCCAAACCACACTGGGTCTCAGCAATATGTATTTCAGCAGACCAGGACAGATGTCCGCCTGTTACAATGAACCCGCGAGTAGCATCAGAGCATCTACCACACCCATAGACCCTTTTGTGTGCATTTCAAACCTAGCGACACCACCACTTTTGACACAACTAGTTGGACTAGGAATGGGTGACTGGTTACATATGCAGATAATTATAGCCTGGCCAGCATGCTAGGGTGTGGCATGAAGGGACAGTTTTGCACAACAGGGATTCTCTGATGAATAGAAACACGCTCATCAATTAGCTCTCTTTTCAAGAAGACTCATGAATGAAGAGATATCCATGATCCTTAAACAATAGTTATGGGAAGTGAGGAGCAGAAGGAAGAAGCAGAAAGAAAAGCAAAGTAAGGATGGGTGGAATCACAAAGCTATCAAAGAGGTAAAGTGACACTATGATGATTGAGCTACTCCATTGCTGCTGCTCTGTATCCTGAGCTATGGCTTTTCTGCATTTAAGATTGTTTCCCTTGTGAGTTTTGTGTGTGTGTGTGTGTGTGTGTGTGTGTGTGTAGGGACATGGGGATGTAGGGACGGGGTCTAGGAAAGCTTTCCAACTCTTGAAGAAAAGAGCTTCGCTTCCACAAATTAACACACCCAATAAGGTAGGTCTCTAAAGAAAGATTATTTTAGACCTAAGAGGTATTCTCAGTTACCTTTGAAAGTAGTATTTTTTCTTCCCACAATATGATTTCACAGTGAATTCCACAGCAGTAGGACTCATACCTATGAAATTCTTTGGCAGCAAGTCTATCTTATCACATGCACGGGGACAAACTGGAAATGGTTAAATTGTTTAGTACCAAGGGCTAAATTGAGACAACTTAAATGTTCCCTTAGGATAGGACCACTTCCCTATGAAACAGCCAACAGATATGCCATATCAAGAATTAAAAGAATGACTCTGTCCATAGGTACTAGACAAAGGATTTTAGCAGACCCCAAAGTGGTTAAGAGCAGCTACATTATGGATATGGGGGGAAATAATCTAAATAAGAAACGGCAGCTAGACCTCACAGTTTTTCAAGGATGCCTGAGATGCGCATTTGAGAAACTTATCAGTCACGCAGGTATAGGCTCTGCCTTAAATGAGAAATCAGACAACAAAATCTCTAATACATTCTTTTCAATTTGTTTTAAAAGGGCCATAAAATTTACTATCTTAAGCATTTTTAAGTGTACAGTTCAGTAATGCTAAGAACATTCACATTGCTGTGCAACCATCGCCACCATCCATTCCTAGAATTCTTTTCATCTTGTAAAACCGAACCTCTATTGCCATTAAACAATAAACCCCCATTCCTCCCTGTCCCTAGCCCCTGGCAGCCACCATTCTACTTTCTGCCGCTACGATTTTAACAATTCTAAATACCCCCTGTGAGTGGAATCATAGAATATTTGTCTTTTTGTGACAGGCTTATTTCATTCAGCACAATGTCCTCAAGGTTCATCCATACTGTAGCATGTGTCAGAATTTCCTTCCTTTTTGAGGCTGAATAATATTCCCCTGTTTGTATATACCACACTTTTCTTATTTATTCATCCAGCAGTAGATACGTGGGTTGCTTTCTTGTTTGAGTTATCATGGATAATGTCAGTACTATAAATAAGGTAGACAAACACCTCTTTGACACCCAATTCTTTGGAGTATATACATTTCCAATTTAACAATTCCTTAACAGAAAGTTTTTAAACTTGAAAAATTAATTTAGACTTGAGATTGTTTTCATGTAGCAATCACTCATATATCTAGAAGAGAAAAAAATATTGTATTTATTATAAATTTATATTTATATAATAAATGGCTCAGGTGTTACCAAAATGTGGAGTAATAAATGACAGATAATTCTTTTACATGTATCTTTAAAAAGTGTAACACAGCTTCCTCTACTTATATCTATCCTCTTTGAGTAACCTGATGCCCTCATACTGTGGTTCATGGCCCAGCGGCATGGACAGCATTTGGTAGCTTGTGAGGAATTTGTTATCTCAGGCCCCAACCCAAACTTACTGAAGCAGAATCTGTATTTTCATGAGCTTCCCCGGTGATTCTTATGGATAATAAATGTGGAAAAGTACTGCTATAAAGCACTTGATTGTTGCTTTGCAAGAAAATATGGAATTGTTGTCATTCCCCTAAAGACAAGGACTTTATTTTGCTGACTAGTAAGTTTATACAACATCATTTTGTTTATGCGCATTTCTGTGAATATAGTAAATTTTGTTTCAATGCCAAATCACGTAACAAAAATTTGGGAAGACGTTTTAAATAGCAACAAAACTCAACGTATCTATACTAAAAATTAAACAAATGCAATTGAAATAATGACAAACTAAAGAGTTATGTCCAAGTTTACAAATGCACAGACCATGGCAGTTAAGGCCATTTGGCCACAGTAATTATTACAAAGCTTCATCTATGATAAGATTCACATTGATTTTAGCAATGTCCAGATTTTTTTTTAATGTGTGCCTTAGAATAAAAATGAGACTGCTTCAAGAGTTCCAAGTGTGAAGAATAGCCCTGTTATCAAAGAGAACCTTGGCTTCAATCTTGTAAGACTTGAATTTTTAGAAAATAGCAATGAAGTAAGGGAACAACTGTAGTCCCTCTGTCTAAATTATACCAATTTTTCTAGGAAAACTGGAAGTAGCTGTTAGGATAAAATAAAAAATTTTTAAATAAATAAATAATCTTAGAACAGAGATTAGAGCAGGAAAGGAGCATAATCTATACTTACATATGTCACCAGTATTAGTCAAAGTGTGGCCTGAATATCACATGCTTCAATACCATCTTGAAGCCTCTTTTCAAAATGAAAATTCCTGGGGTACACCCCAGACCTACACCAAAATCTCTGGCATAGTGCCTACTCGATTACGCTTGTACCAAGTGCCTCAAATGACTCACATACACTGAAGTTTCTCATGAAGGAAGTGACTTGATTTTATATTTCCTTCCTTCCTTTGCACACAGGATGGGAGGTCATTAACAAATGATACTGATAAAGCAAGTGAGCTGTGAGCCAGCACGTCAAAATCTTCCCTATAAATATGAATTTTTTTCACTTATAGAAAAGTTTTCTTCTTGGAGAATCACCAGGGACTTACGTTAATAGAACTCACTTGTTAAAAACAATCACAGCAACTTTTCATTACAAGTAAGATTACTAAAGCATTAGCTTTCCTTAAGTTCACTTAGGAACTCATTTCCATGGACAGTCTGGTTGTTTGCCATTATAAACTTCCCTAATCCTATCTGACTCCTCAGAATTTTGCTCAGTCTGAAAAACTGTAAGGTTATTTCCCTGAATGTGAAAATTTTGATGCAGTCTACAGCATGCCCAAACACAACTTACGCTTGGTTTGTTTATGATTATTCTTTTATCACAAATAATTGCAGGTAAGTGCATTTAAAAATGGAGCTTTTAAATTTATTTGATAAATTTCAATGAATCTGTTGCTTAATATGATAATTTTATATGTCAACTTGATGGTATCCAAGGTACCCACTTTTTATCAAGCACCAGTCTAAATGTTGCTGTGAAGGTATTTTTAAGATGTGATTAATATTTAAATCAGTATTTTTTGAATAAAGTAGAATATGTTTCATAATGTGGGTGGGCCCCATCTAATCAGTTGATGGCTTTAGGAACAACACACTGAGAGGTCCCTCAAGGAAGAGAGGATTCTGCCTCCAGGGTCACTTTAGACTTGACCTGCAACATCGAGTCTTCCCTGGGTCTCTAGCCTGCTGGCATGCCCTGCAGAATTCTGACATGCCAGGCCCCACAATCACATAGCCAATTCCTTAAAATAAATCTTTTTCTTTTTCCCTATATATACATACATCCTATTGGTTCAATCTTTGGGAGCCCTGATTAATACATACAACTATAGTAAACAGAATGATGTGGCTTCACTCTGAAAGATTTACACCTTAAAAAAAGAACATTTTCTACATCTGACATTATTTTGTGCTGGAACTATGCTAAAATTAAAATTCTTTTTTTATCAACTATTATGACTTACTGGAGTTCACGAATAGTTAAGCTATACATATAGGTATCATACAATAACTTACTATTCACTTATCTTCGTAGGAGACCTATCCTTCAGCTTTATCAACTCACATAGTACATGATTTCAGATACTCTGATTTTATAATGATTTGCCTTTTGCTTCAGGTTGCCAAATTATTTTCTCTACCAGTTCTATGAAATTACTATTATAAATTTACAGTAAAATTCCCCCCAAAACTTCAGTTACAGTTTAGGAAAATAATTTTAAATATGAGTACAAGGCAGTCCACCTTTTGAAGCCTATATGTTTGTAATTACTTTTTTTAGCCATAGTATTACAGAAATGGATCTAGCAAATGACTAAGCCTTTTTCAATTTTCCATAGACGAAAGGTATATTTATCTTTCTCTAAAACATGAGGATAACTGTGTTATCTCAGTACAGGAATATGCAAATGAGGCTTAAATAATTTGATAAACAAATATGCTTACTTTATGTAAGAATTTGGCAGGCAGAATAGGCACATGAAAAGATGCTCAGCATTGCTAATTATTAGAGAAATGCAAATCAAAACTACAGTGAGGTACCACCTCTCACCAGTCAGAATGGCTATCATTAAAAAGTCTACAAATAACGAATGTTGGAGAGGATGTGGAGAGAAGGGAACCCTCTCACACTGTTGGTGGGAATGTAAATTGGTGCAGCCATTATGGAAAACACTATGGAGGTTCCTCAAAAAACTAAAACTAGAGTTGCCATATGATCCAGCAATCCCACTCCTGGGCATATACCCAGACAAAACTATAATTTAAAAAGATACATGCACCCCCTATGTTAATAGCAGCACTGTTCACAATAGCCAAGACATGGAAACAACCTAAATGTCCATCGACAGATGAATGGATAAAGAAGATGTAGTAAACACACACACACACACATACACACACACACACACACACACACACACACACACACACACACACACACACACACTGGAATATTACTTAGCCATCAAAAAGAATGAAATAATGCCATTTGCAGCAACAGAGTTGGACCTAGAGATTATCATACTAAGTACGACAGAAAGAGAAAAACAAATACCATATGATATCACTTATATGTGGAATCTAAGATACGATACAAATCAACATATCTATGAAACAAAAACAGACTCATATAGAGAACATACTTGTGGTTGTCAAGGGGGAGGGGAGGTAGGGGAGGGAAGGAATGGGAGTTTGGGATTAGCAGAGGCAAACTATTATATACAGGATGCATAAACAACAAGGTCATGCTGTATAGCACAGGGGACTATATTATTCTGTGACAAACCATAATGGAAATGAATATAAAAAAGAATATATATACATATGCATAACTGAGTCACTTTGCTGTACAGAAGAAATTAACACAACATTGTAAATTGACTATACTTCAATAAAATTTTTAAAAATTTTAAAAAAGACTTTGGTAGGCAGAATTGCATGGTGGTTAAATACTCAGACTCCAGAAACAGTAGGTCAAAATTTAATTTGTGAATTTGGACAAGTCATTGAACCCCAGTATTTAGTTTATCTGGAAATAATGAAAATAAATGTATCTACATCATAGAGTTGTATTAAGTGAGATAATCCATTGAAACTGCTAAACAAAATATCTGGCTTATAAGGAGTGCTTATCAGTGTCATTTTGTTGCTGTTATTACATATACAAATACAAAAATGTACAAAGGAAAAGATCTTGCCTTCCATGGCTACCTTTGAATGTTAGACTATGGTTGACTTTCATTTTCTTCTTTATACTTTATGTATCTTCAAATGTGGTACAATGAGATAGGTAACTTATAATCAGAGCAAAAGCTAGTTTTAAGAATAATAGAAAGAAAAAGCATTAATGATGGAAAAGCCCAACTGAACTTGGCAAGTGTGGAGTTTTGGGAAAGTGGAAGGGCATGGGAGAGAAAAACACATTGAGAAGACACAGCCACCTGGAGGGTAAATATGTATTGGAAAACAGCAGGGAATAAAGAGTAACCAGGGTAGATTCTAAAGCTGGTGAGTGGGATGAAAGCACTGGTACAAGAAGATTCTTTTGAAAGTGACATATGGGATGAATAGAGCAGAGCATTAGAGACTGTGAAACCAGCCAGGCAACTGTTGCATTAATATAGCCAGGAGGTGAGGAACGCATAGGTAAAATCATAGATTTCAGAACGTAAAAAGTGGTTAATCTAAGAGGTATTTCCAAAAAAGAAGCAGTCAAACTTTGTAGTAAGTTAAATGATAATAACAGAAGAGTCAAAAATGACAGCAAGTTTTTACCTCTGGCAAGCTGTAAGGCTACAAAAAAATGGGGTTGCTTGGAAGTTAGAAGCAGTTTTGTTTGTTTTTGTTTTTTTTTTTTTTGCGGTACGCGGGCCTCTCACTGTTGTGGCCTCTCCCGCTGGGGAGCACAGGCTCCAGACGCGCAGCTCAGCGGCCATGGCTGACAGGCCCAGCCGCTCTGTGGCATGTGGGATCTTCCCGGACCGGGGCACGAACCCGTGTCCCCTGCATCGGCAGGCGGACTCTCAACCACTGCGCCACCAGGGAAGCCCCTAGAAGCAGTTTTAAGGGGAGGATCATATGCGCTGGGGGAAAGGACAGTTTGAAATGGCAGTGGGGTTAAACTTAAAACTGTTAGAAATTTCATATCATCAATAAAGCCTACCAGAGCTGGGAGAAACCTTGCAGATGAGCTAACCCACATCCCTCATTTAAGGTTTAGGCAACAAAAGGATAGGCCATCATCCCACAGCTGGATGACGCAGAGCCAGGGTGAGGAGCCAGTGTTCTAACCCCCAAACCGGGGTCTGTCATTCCTTGTTCTGCCAAAGCAGTTTGCACAGAATACTAAATTCAAAGATGCCTACAATCTCAATTTTTCGGACTGATAAGGGGAACATTTTAAAATGGCATAATTTTTTTAAAATATAACAGTATACAACATCACACATACTATATAATCATTCTTGAATCTTAAATGACAGCATAGCTACGTATCACAACAAAAATGATTTTTAAATATAGGGGAAACATTTCACAGACATTTGGTAATTTTTACTGTTCTTATCTAAATGTCAAGGTAGTCTACTTTTATTGGTGTTCCATTACTTTTTCTTTTCTTTCGTTTTTGGTCACATCTTCCTTTTAGGTCACTAAATTGGTATCACTTGGAGATGGAGGTGTTCTTTCACAATTTCTCTTAATGAGGCTAATAATAGTTGTTTCTTAAGATTTTTATTATCACGTTAGCCACAAAGTGTCATCATTTTCTGGCATTAAACAGAGAGACAATTTGGTCACTAAGAAAATTTTGCTAGTTGGGGGTGTTGGAAATGTTCAGCCAATGGGTCAATCTGATCATGTTTAACACCAGATTAAAACACAGATTTTAGTTTTGAAAGAAAAACTGTCTTTTTCATCTTAGTCTCTACCAAGTTCATGTCACGGTCAACTAGTTAAAATTTCTGAAATTAGAACATTCTTAAATCTTCCAGTGGTAGAAACATTACTCCAAATATCCATGAATTCATATTTCAACTTTCAAATAACTTTCCTGGTTTATCTCTAGAGATTAGAAAGCAGGCTTAACATATATCAATTCATTCACAAAACATTTATTAAGTTCATAATATCAACGAGGAATTGTTACATGTATATGTATACATGTATATGTATATATTAGTGCATAATATATGTATATATTAGTATATGTATATATTAGTGCATAAACCAAAACAAAAATATTTTGAATTTTACTCTAAGGGAGACATAAAACCATTGGAAAGTGTTGAACCATATTGAAATTGATTTCAATTGATTGGATTTTAAATAGAAAATGAAGATGAAGTGTATAGGATTTACTGATAGCTTGAATATAGGCTCTGAGACTAGGAAAAGTGTCAAGGATAATACCGAGCACCAGGAAGGACAGAGTTAACATTTGCTAAGGTCGATAAGACTCAAATAATAGCTGGTTTAGGGAGAAAGTTCAGGAAAATCTTGAGAAATACACAGAGTTTCAGCCCTTTTGGTTTAAATAGAATACTGGTTTAAATTTCTATAGTCTAGACTAGAAAGTATAAAACTTCAAGTTCCCCTTTACATCTTTCTCTTAAAGAGGACAGTATAGAATGCATATTTTGAAAGTCTCTGCTTCCTGTTTGCTGTTCATACTCTGCTGTCTACCCGAGAATTGAACAAATCTTACCAGCTCTCAAATGCAACTTTCCAAGCCTTACCACAATGTGATGTCTCAGAGAAAGGCAGAAAGAGAAAATGCAGGCTTCCCTGGTGGTGCAGTGGTTAAGAATCCACCTGCCAATGCAGGGGACACGGGTTCAAGCCCTGGTCTGGGAAGATCCCACATGCCGTGGAGCAACTAAGCCCGTGTGCCACAACTACTGAGGCTGCTCTCTAGAGCCTGCGAGCCACAACTACTGAAGCCCACGTGCCTAGAGACCATGCTCCGCAACAAGAGAAGCCACCGCACCACAATGAAGAGTAGCGCCCACTCACCGCAAGCAAAGGAAAGCCCACGCGCAGCAACAAAGACTCAACGCAGCCAAAAATAAAATAAAATAAATTTTAAAAAATAAGAAAGAAAAGAATGCTAAACTTTATTCCTCTTCCAAAATATTACTCAAACTCTTCTCCATTAAGCTCTTTACACATATCAAGTCACTTGGGTTGGAGGGCTTATTTGTTTTTTCTGTTTCAAATATTTTTATTGTAATGACTTCAATGTGTTTCCTATAGAAGTTGGCTTATCCCTGATATTCTAGAAAACAGCACCTGGAACAGGGCTCATATACTAATGCTTTATTGAGAGGTGGGCTCCCAGGACAAAAGTAAGTGGAAAGAGGATATGATACAAGGAAAAATGACAAGAAAACACATGTTGCATTAAAGAGCTGGCCACAGTTTTATAAGAAAACTCATGGTAGTAACAAGGAGTGGCCATGTGAAGCTACCCCTTCTTAGGAGAATCTGTCCAAAGGAGAGAAAGGGGAAGCATTTTAAACTGACAGCTCCTTCATGAGTTCTGTTCCTCATTGATCAAGGGTCAGACCACAATGCTTTAATTTCTCTGCACTTCTGGACATTCTACTTGGCCCTTCCAGGTAGCCCCTGGGAAATGAGAGTTCCAGCAGGTCCAGTCAGGTTGAAATTGGGCACTGGAGAGGCTAAATGGCTCCCATGACAGCTAACACTTGAAAGTTGCACTAAGGCTCAGCTCTCGTCTCAGGGAGAAACTGAGTCAACTGGTAATATCTGAAGATGAGGCAACAACAGCAATGGCCACGGCATGAACGCTGTAAGAGCATTTTGAATTGGGCTACTTCATCTGAAACACAGGACAAATGACTAAGGTCTAGGGGCTAAATAGCACTGATTACGTCAGCAGAGGTGCATAGATTGGATCCGGCAGAATTCGTTTCTGGCACTGCCCAGATCTGCTTACATCCTCTTTTGTTTAAGCGTATGATGCCTTCACTTCCACTCTAAGAGGGGTGGTACAAATCCAGGTCTTGGAAGAGCGAACAGTCGCAATAGCCTAAGGAGACTGAAGGAGGATGAGCAAAACAAACTACCTCCCCTGATGTTGCAGCTGGTTCTGGAATAATAATTGATACTTATCATCTCCCTCTTCTACTATCAACTTGGGATTTTTCTTAACCACGACTTTGACTAGCCTTGCTTACTTTCCCGGTGGAATGACCCAGCCCTTTATCCCCAAGGGGTATAAGCCCTTACTTACCTTACTATTCGGGGACCTGTGGTTGCTGTTACTGTCCGTTTGCAGTTATCAGTGGACACTGAAAACCAAAAGACATCCCAGTAAATCCATGTTTCCAGATATGCTCCTCCGCCTTAATTGTCCAATATCAACCCCAGCTTAGTACGGCAATTTTTAAAAATTTATTTACATTTGTTTTGCGGTACGCAGGCCTCTCACTGCTGTGGCCTCTCCCGTCGCGGAGCACAGGCTTCGGACGCGCAGGCTCAGCGGCCATGGCTCACGGGCCCAGCCGCTCCGCGGCATGTGGGATCCTCCCGGACCGGGGCACGAACCCGCGTCCCCCGCATCGGCGGGCGGACTCTCAACCACTGTGCCACCAGGGAAGCCCGGATTATTTTTTAACTCAGAACAGTAGTTCTTTTATTTTCCTGCTGGTCCACTGGTGGTGGCCAGATGGCAATAGTGGCTTCCAATTAAGTGGAAAACTTTTCTGTTATCTGCTGGTGGAAACATTGGAAACCAGGATTCCAACTTGGCAGAGACTAATTTTGCAGAGATAGAAAACAAATTCTACAAGAGGCTCACTGACACCGATGGTGTAAAGGCGCAATCATACTCCCTTTCTTTTGTTCCTGGGCTTCTACTGCTGAGGGCATAACACCATGTACCAGCCATCGGTTCAGTGAATGTACCGCAACCCACAGGACAGCTACAAGGTGTTTTCCTTGAACTGATAAATTAACTGAACCTTCAAAATGCCATTCCACTTATGACTGCTTCTTGGCGATGTAAGGCCATTGAATCCCGTATTTGTAACTCCATTTCAAACCTCTTTGCATTAAAATAGGTGCTTTTTGTCTGAGACAATGTTATGTGGGTCGCCACGTTGATAGCTCAGGCATTCTATAAGTCCTTGAGTGACTGTATTGATCTTGGTTAGGAAAAATGTCTACCACCTCCAAGGTCCAATGGAATGAATCCATCACAAGGAGGTTGCCTGGTATCACTGAGGATGGTGACATTTTTCAGGCTTAGAGTTGGACCTGGAAAATGACAAGTTGAACATTTAGTAGTGGTGACAGTTGCATCAGCCAGTCTTGGTGGAATGAAATCCCTGTGGTCGAGCCTGCGTGTAACTTGTAATCGTATCTCTCTTGGTCATGTACCTACAACACAAGCAACGTTGTGGCTGAGAACAGGTTGGTTGACAACCACAGATAGCTCATGCTGGCACCTGATTGTTGAGAACCTTATCTGCAGTAGATGCTTTCTTGTGGATAAAAGCACAAAGATCCACACACTTTTAAACTCTACCTGTAGGTACATCCACTTAACACTACTTCAAACCGTGTAGCAACTGCAAGTGGATCTGTCATGTGGATAAACTGTGATAGTCCATTGACATACACCTCAACCAAGCAGGTTTTGGTAGAAATCAAACAGGTGAATTAAAGGGGGCTGTGATTGGAGCCACCACCCCTATCGCTTTCTAGTGTTTGATTTTGAGGTTAATCCCTGCAATTCCTCTCTAGATATAGTATTTCTTCTAATTTACTATGTCACCTGGGGGAGGGGGCAGTTTCAGAAACTTCTCTTTTCCCTTCCAACCATAGTGGCACTTACCCACAGGTCAGAGAATCAACGTGGAGTGTTTTCCAGCTGCTATCATCACAATTAAATATTTGAGGCTCAGGAAAATGATCACACAATGAACTTACGTGCCCATTGGACCAACTATTAAGAAATTTGGACAAAATTTCATTTATTTGGCCTCTGTAAACTTCCACTTTACTCAGAGAATCTTAATAGCATTTTTTTGTTCACTGGTGTCAGTACCATGTCAGACCCACATCTTAGAAATCCTGGAAAGCTGTCAGCAAAGCACAGTTACCCTAGAAATCGTAAGTCTGCTTGGAGAAAGATCATAGGACTATTTACTGTATACACTTACAGTGTCTTAGCGGGTCCTCCTCAAGAGCACTTGGCCTCCCCATCAATCAATGAGCTACCCCAACAAACTGAGAAACCTGGAACCCTAGTGAGGACCTATGATTTCTCCATCTTGACGGTTGATGCCAGCTGGTATTCTAGCCAGATTTCATTTGTTTTATTATTATACAACTTAAGCATACCACAGCTAGGTAAGAGCCATTGCTCTAAATCTCTATGAACTGAGGCATCCTTGTTGCTAATCTGGCTTTGTTGTCCATTTCAGCAATTGCGTTTACTTTGTCTCGGATAGTTACATGCTGCCACCTGGCCCAAAATGCTATTTACCCATTAATATCTGGAATCCAAGTTCCATGGCAGTATCTTCCTACAGAGATAGCCGCCAAAGTGCTTCTCAAAACGCATCTGTACTGCCATAGTAAAAGCAGTGTCTCTGGGGTCCTTCCCGGGAACATAGGCAGGTGGCAGCTTCTCAGTTACACTTACTATTTAAATCCATTCTAACATCCTGGCATCACCAACTCTCTGTCTAACCCTTCTCTCAATACTATGCTGAGTATTCTGAAACCTCCACCTAATTGATCATAGGTCACTGTTATATCCAATCGTCAAGGAACCATCAGAGTGAACTACTATGACTAGCTTCGGGTATACTTGCCAGAATGTTGAACCGTTAGTGTGAGTGAGTGCCCCAGTTTCAATGAGTTCTCCCCTATTCAGCCTTGTATTCCATCTCCCTCGGTTAACACCTTCAAAATACATTCCCATACATATTTCCTCAGTTCCTAGCAGTGCGTTTACGTACAATTCCTTTTGTGGGTGTGCTCTTTATTCCAAGAACAGTGTTTTTTTACTGGCCTGGAGGCAAGGAGGGATAATGGGGGTAAGTCTTAAAGAAAACAAGTATCACGTTTCTTTCGGGTGGGGCATTGCATAGTATTCAGATATAGGGAAACTGTTCTTTTCTAGCAAGGGGAAACTGGGTGTTTCTATGAGCCAGAAGGTTTCAGTGGAATTTGAAGGTTGAAGACTCTCAGGTTTATAAACTGAGGATCTGATCACATACTTCAGGGTTCCATTCTTTCCAAATGAGAAGCTGTGCATTCAACTTCATGTTGCAGCTCTGCCACCATTGTGTTCAAACTCTAAACCTCATTTCTAGTTGAGAATGCCCTGTACATCAAGGAATAAGAACCTTTCTCAGAGCTGCATTCAAGACCTTTGGCTTTCAAAGAATGCTTTCATATGTCCTCCAATAATGTTCAAACCAGACATCCCCACCACAGTCATATAATTATCCATCAATCAAGTGCACACTTGCTCTCTCGATGCTCCATCTTTCACCAACACCTCAATCCAGCTAACCGTAAGTGAAAACTTTAATAATTGTGTATGTAGTAGGTTATTACCACTTCACTTTCCATCAGAGGTGGGGACTCTATTAACTTCCACTGGTGGGCAATCCAACTGCAAATTCCTATCCTGAGGGTCAGTTTTCCAGATACAGGTGCCAAATGCATTGCCCAGGTTTCTGGAAAGCAGAGCCTAAAATAAAGTTTGCATGTAAATATTTTATTAGAGGAACACAATCCCAGGGAATTGAGTGTGCTCCCCCAAGAGTAAGGGATAAAGGCAATGATGCAGGGAAGAAAGGAAAGCAAACACAAGGGAACGTGTAACCAAGTTGACACAGCTTTACAAGGAAACAAACCTGGTTACTCGGTCCCTCAATTTATCTGACCGCTGCCTCCTAAATACTACCTTTCTTTGGTCAAATTTCACTTGTAGGGCATTACCTCTCCTGAACTTCCAGGTTGTTTTATTTGGCTTCTCCAGGCAGCTGCTGAGAAAGCCAAAGCATGCTTGGACTTGACTGATTGGACCAGAGCATTGCTTTGGTTCCCACTGCAGAGACTGCATTGGAGACTTTGCTGAAACCTGGCCCTTGTCACTAGAAGACAACTAGAGGTATTAGAAGCTGTGATAAGGTCAGAGATGGTGGCCAGGCTTTGCAAGCATGGGAATGGCCTGTGTAGTTACAGGTTGGGAAGCCAGGGAAGTGACCAAGGCCAGAGAGGTTGATGGGGCCAAGTGTATCTGGGGAAGTGCATAAGCCGAGTTTAGTGAAAGAGCCATCATTTTGTCATCTCTACTCAAGGATGCTAGCCACCACCTTAGTGACTAGAATTTTGGGCTCTTTGCAGAAGCATGATGACTTGGAAGAAGGTAGAGAAGAACTGGAAGATCTAAGACCTAACATATAATAAAGAAAGCTTAATTCACCAAAGACCAGAAGCGGCAACGTACAGGGAGCAATATTAAATAAATGAAAAGATGTTATAGAGATCTGTCCTCAGTGAAAAGGTGGGGTATTAATAAATATTCTTTGACACGTCCACTATGTACCAAAAAAAGCAAAAGGCAAAAGTAAAATGATAGTTTTATGCAGGCAAGCCAGGAACGTGAGAACTTTATTGACAAATTTCAAGGTTATTCTTTATTTTCTGAAAATAGTCCTTCTTTGTCTTTTGAGGCTTCATAGGAAAGTAATTGCTTTTGCTGAATCACTCATTCTCTGGTTACAAGCATCTATTCTTTCCCCTCAAAAAAATATTTTCTTTTACTATGATCTTACCATTGATACAATAACTTACTGTTCAGATTCTCCCTTGAAATAAATTTGACAAGGAATATCAGTTTTCTTATCCAAAAATCGCGGTAATGACTGAGCTAATCTATCAATCACCCTGTGCAGTATAAAGTACATAAAAATAGTATATTAAATGCAAGATTGATTCAACAGGGATTTTAGTGATTATTATATGCTTAGTGTGAAGTAGCACAAAGAATTGTTGAGTATGTTGTGAGTAGAACAAGGGAGGTGAACAGGAGTAGACTTGGGAATAAGACAGGAAAAGAAGAAAATGAGGCAGATAGTATATCAGCTTCAGGAAATAAATACTTAAACAAATACTACTGTTTAGTCATTTTAATCAAACAACTAGTCCAATTAGTTTTGTCCTTTTCTAAATATATGCCTAGTTTTTATTAAAGTGATGCTTCCTCACAATGAAAAATAAGATAACACAAATGTGCTTAAAATGAAAAGCAACAGACCCCTGTCCACCACTCCCATCTCTAATCCTACTCCTCAAGTCAACTGGTACTTGTACTTCTTCTGGTGAATGTCCTCCCATCTCTAGTGTGCTTATAAGACATATAATTAATTTGTTAATGTTGACACCAGCTATTGAGTTGCCACTGGTATAGATGTTTTAGTGCACGTACACTGAAACCACCTCCACCTATATACCCAGTTCCTAAGTTTGATAGTTAAATCAGTATTTTTAGTTTGTGTACTAATTATGCATGTAACTCAAAATAATACACAAACCTCTTCTGTGTTCAACTGATGTTTGATAAGTTTTTCTTGAATGCCATTTTTATAAGAGTGCTACATTCTCTCCGTCTCAACTGTCTGCCCCACCTACACATTCTAACTTCCATTATCTATACCTTTATTTTTATGTTATAAAGATATGTTGGTAGGGCTCCTTGGGATAATTCTCTTTTACAGAATTTAGGGCCCAACAAGGGAGGAAAAGGTACTTTACAAGGCTTTCCTTCTGTGGTCATTAAGCATTCTCCTAAGGTCCGGAAGCCTTAGAAAGAAGCACAATCTGGATGCAAATGCCAGTGCTCTAACTGTAAGCATGGGAACAGCTTTTAGTGACATGCTTTGGAAATGTTAAGTAGTTTTTGGCTGCATGAGACCCAAATGTAACTCCACCCCTCTTTTTTTGACCACGACTTATGGCTGATTAGCATATAAGCAACTGACCATCCTCATCACTTTAGGCTGCCTATTCCATCCAACGAAGGACACTTCCTTCAAGATAGCTTGAGGCAACAGTTCAAAGCCTTGGCCAACTGTTGCTGCAATGACTGCATTGCTGATGGAATTCCTCCGGAATGAAAAGGAACCAGATTTTTAATTACTTATGGCCATCTGAAAAAAGCCCACTCTTTCCCTGCTTTCAGCTTGAGAATTACTCTGCTTGGAGTGGTGAGAAACTATAAATCTTAACGTTTGTCTTTGGTAATCCTCCTTTTCTCTTCCTCACTGTGGCTTGTAAAGAAAGAGGGATGGCATTAAAGCTTGCTTTTGTTCTTATCATACTCAGTGGGTCTGAGTCTGTGTAAAAATTCATGCTCTAACCTCCACCGCTGATACTAGAAAATTAATCTTTATTTAGACATCTGGTAGAAACATTTACATTATATTCTGCAACAACAATGAAATCATCTGAGAGCTGTCTAAACTTTGATTGTAAAAGTTGAAAGAACAAAAACAGTGTTTACGTTATTATGACTATGTAAATATTGCTTATTGGAAAGCCCAGAAGTCTATGATTATCACTCTTTTTCTATGCGCTCAATGTTGTAACCTGCTAGTCAAAGTAAAATATTAAATAGAATCTCCTTTATTATACTCTATCAAGTGCTGAAAATCATGTCATGCCTGAATTTGCTTTACGTTGGGCAAATTATTTTCTTGTACGTTTTGTTTGGTATTTCTTGAAATAACTCATAGCCTTTATTTCTTTGGGTAAGAAGAAATATAAGCCATCTATAATATCTTTCAGCCTTTTGTCTAGTCTTCATTTTGAAGATATACTTCTTAGCAACCACTGATTTCCTTTTGTATTGTGCACAGTTGATATTTCCTGTTATAAAGATCCTGGAGTAGTCTTACCATTTCTTATATCCCGTATCTTCCTATTTTTTTCACTTTCATTTTGTTGGAGTCTATCCTCAAGAAACACCCTCAGGAAAGGTTCACTGGATGTAAAAATAAAAGGTACTTATACAGCTAGAAATTATTTTATTTTCTCCCAAATGCCGTTGATGAGATGACTGACTAAATACAGACTGCTTGATCAAAATTAATTTTCCTCAGAACATGTAAAGGCCATGCATGCTCATCTTTAAGCATTTATTTTGGTGATGAAAAGTCTGATGTCAGTCTGATTTTTTCCCCTCAGTTGGCAACCTAGTATTTTGTTTATTTGTTTGCCTTTTTCTTTTTGGAAGCTTTTAGGGTCATTTCTTTCCCCAGGTATTTATAAAATATCCTCATTGCTTCTTAGACACTGGTCTTTCTTATCTCAATCTTAGTATTCAATGAGTTCTTTCACCTAAATATTTTTATCTCTCTTTAATTCTGGGAGATATTCTTATTTTGTGTCTTTAATAATTTCCTCTTTGCAGTTTCTATGATTTCTCTTTGTGAAGTTCTGATTTGAAAGATGTTTGACAATCAGAATGATTCTCTATGTCTCTTACCTTTATTCTTATATTTCCCATCTCTATGCTCTCTGGAATATTTCTAAAACGTTAGCCTTTGTGTCATTACATTTGATCCCTTTTTGTGAATTGAATTTCAGTAATCATAGTTTTAGGCTCTTTTTTATTTTTAGATTATAATTTTTATACTAACTATTCTTTTCCTATAGATGTCATATGTTCTCAAATATCTCTGACAGTAACAAAAGGAATTTTGTTTCTTTAATTTCTTTTTGTTATCTGATATATCTGTTCCTTTGAGTTAGTGTTTTGTTTATTCTAATCTTTTCTTTCATTCTGCAGGCTGTCCTCAAACACTTTATGTTGTTGGGTTATCTGTTTGTATTTTAGAGTGATTAAATAGAAAGACTGACTTGGACTTCAAGGTACTTTGGTGTGAGCAGACAAAGAAAGACTTTATATGGTCCTTCCCCTACTTCACACTCCATGCTGAAATAGAAAGCCTTTATTATTGAGTGCAGACATTCACATAGATAGAATAAAAGTCCCCAGACATTCTTTTCAGTTTATTTTCAGAAGAACTCTTCATTCCCTGCATCCTCCACCCTGCACCGGGAATAAATACATTCTTGACTGCTTTCCTGAAATGTGTTAAGGTTGAAAGGAAAGTTGGGATAAATCTTCATACTAAGTTTTCAGTCCCACTTTTCACTCTGGGTCTGTTATATATTCTATCTCTGAGTTCTGGACTCTCTGAGGTTTGGGCACTAGAGGGGAGATTAGCTCTCTTATCTGCTTACTTTCTCCATGCATAATCTAAACTATAGATTCTGTTGCCTTATGTCACTATTCCACAGGTTTTCATTCAATTTCCACATTTGAGATATTTGTTAAAAGCTCTCATCTACTGAAATTCGTTGTTCTGTCATCATTGTTACTGACCCATTGTTTTTGGATGATGTTTACTTTACACATTTACTATTGTTTTGGTTCTCAAGCGGAAGAAAGACGGACAAGTATTCTGCCAGCCGTCTTAAACCTACACTCCAACTATTCTAATAAAGCAACACAATCAAATTAGTTTTGAAAATTTTATTAGCAAGCTAAATTGATTTATCAGTCAATAATTGTTCTATAAAGAATAAATATACATAAACTATAAAAAAGCATAGGTAAAAATACAGTCTTTTTTCCTAGTAATGAAAAAAATTCTAGCTACTATCTAGTTAACATCACCTCCTTGAATTTCCTGGACTATCAAAAAAATTCCTTCTGGGGAGGAATATTTTTCAGGTGCTTCTTCCAACCTGCTGTGAGCCTAACACCTAGCACTTTTGACCTAATCATAAATTATATCAGTTTTTTAATGCCCATTATAGCTAAGAATTAATTTTATTACCTTGCTTTGCCATTAAACTCTGTGATTCCTTATTAATGTCAAAATATGGCCCTTTACCCTTCAGTGAATGTCACTAATTTTAGGGGAAATTGATATATAGTTTTACAGGACAGTAAAAAGATATTATGTTATCCTGTGGGTTAGCTTGCATGTACAATTTCAATCACACTGGTGTCTAAGACACCAATCATCTGTAATTTAGTACAGATTATAGTGTTGGAGCCTTTTGCAGACTCCACTTCTCTTCTTTTTGAGAGTACTTGTCTACTTGATAAGAAGAAGAAAAAGAAAAAGACTTTACCTGCCTTATTTCTTAAATTCAAATGAGCAGATAATGCTGTTTGATTTTTCCCCCCTTTGGTGATGGGAGTCAGTCAAGGGTCTAAAAACTGAATGTGTCTAAGAGTAAGTAGATTTTACTGTTTTAGATGCCTGCACATGAGCTGTCTTTTCCAAGCAGCCAGCCAATGCAATCATAAGCAAATCTCCCCTGGACTGGCAATTCAGTACTAGCTTATGTTTGGTGGCAACACAATGTGTTTAAAGACAAATGTATCCCTGAAACTGGTCTGTAGTTTCGGTGGCAGAAGGCTGGTGGATACACTTTCCATTAGTCTTCCTTTTTCTTTTCTTTCCTCTCTCTGTTTTTTAATGACAAAATGGTCATCTTGGAACAAAATCAAACGTGGCCTGTGTTTAATGCAGTGCTCAAAAGACGCACTGGAGGGTTTGGTCATGATCTCTTTAACCCCTTACCATCATCAAACTCACAAAGCCAGATAAATGCAATGGAAAAGATCACTTGTTCTTACCCTTCTCCTTCCTACATCTTTTTTATTGTGTATATATCCAGAGGGGGAAAGAGGAAGAAACAATAAAGCACATATTCAGGACCCCCTGGCCTTTACTTTTGTCCTCAGATCATCTCTAAATAAACTTAAGGGTAATTTCAAGGTGTGGAAAAGTATCCAGGAAACCTCAATTAGGGCTTGAAGTTTCAAACCCAGACTGGATAACAGAATCATGCTAGTAGAATTTTCAAATCAAGATTTTTTCTTTTTTAATTTCAAAATCTGCTGACACTATGCATTTCCCATTAAAGGTCTGAAGCGAGGACCAGTACATTTTTCATAGAAGCTTATGATTGCTTGCTATTACAAGTAAAGTACATTCCAATTTGTGAAGTAATTTCACAAATCCCTATCAAAATATAAAAATATTTTCCACTTTAGACTTACGATGTATATTTTTGCATGTATTGATATACTTTCATATTTAATGAATTTTTTCTATTCTTTTTATTGTTCATCCTTAGGGCAGGGCTCTACAGAAAATAATACTTCTTCCCCAGCATTTCACTTCATTTCTATAGCTCTATACTCATCACTCTTCTTTAGCCTTCCAAGTAATCCTTGTCTTTAGGTCAGTGACTCTCACCTTTTGCTTTTGGCTAAAAATATTAGAGTAGTTCTGTGTTTTTGGTACCTGTGAACTTAATCATTTTTCATGTTTCACCAAAGATTCTGCCCACATTTTAGCTCTATAAAACCTTGTATCCACCGGAAAGCTACTTTTACACAAAATCTTTTCGAAAGATCTCTTATTAGAAAATTCTAATCTATTAGCCCCACCAAACAGCCCAGGTAGGTTCCAGTGTTGGGTTGCCTCAGGCCAAACAACCAACAGGGAGGGAATCCAGGCCCACCCATCAGCAGTCAAGCAGATTAAAGTTTTACTGAGCTCTTCCCACCAGAGCAACAGCAAGCTCTACCCACCACCAGTCCCTCCCATCAGGAAACCTGCACAAGCCTCTTAGATAGCCTCATCCACCAGAGGGCAGACAGCAGAAGCAAGAAGAACTACAATCCTGCTGCCTGTGGAACAAAAACCACATTCACAGAAAGAAGGACAAGATGAAAAGGCAGAGAGCTATGTACCAGATGAAGGAACAGAAAAACAACTAAATGAAGTGGAGATAGGCAACCTTCCAGAAAAAGAATTCAGAAAAATGATAGTGAAGATGATCCAGGACCTTGGAAAAATAATGGAGGCAAAGACTGAGAAGATGCAAGAAATGTTTAACAAAGATCTAGAAGAATTAAAGGACAAACAAACAGAGATGAACAATACAATAACTGAAATGAAAACTACACCAGAAGGAATCAATAGCAAAATAACTGAGGCAGAAGAATGGATAAGTGACCTGGAAGACAGAATGGTGGAATTCACTGCTGCTGAACAGACTAAAGAAAAAAGAATGAAAAGAAATGAAGACAGCCTAAGAGACCTCTGGGACAACATTAAATGCAACAACATTCACATTATAGGGGTCCCAGAAGGAGAAGAGAGAGAGAAAGGACCCGAGAAAATATCTGAAGAGATTATGGTCAAAAATGTCCCTAACATGGGAAAGGAAATAGCCACCCAAGCCCAGGAAGGGCAGAGAGTCCCATACAGGATAAACCCAAAGAGAAACACACTGAGACACACAGTAATCAAACTGGCAAAAATTAAAGACAAAGAAAAATTATTGAAAGCAGCAAGGGAAAAATGCCAAATAATATACGAGGGAACTCCCATAAGGTTAACAGCTGATTTCTCAGCAGAAACTCTACAAGCCAGAAGGGAGTGGCATGATATACTTAAAGTGATGAAAGGGAGGAACCAACAACCAGGATTATCCTACCTGTCAAGGATCTCATTCAGATTCGATGGAGATATCAAAAGCTTTGCAGACAAGCAAAAGCTAAGAGAATTCAGCACCACCAAACCAGCTCTACAACAAATGCTAAAGGAACTTCTCTAAGTGGGAAACACAAGAGAAGAAAAGGACCTACAAAAGCAAATCCAAAACAATTAAGAAAATGGTCATAGGAACATACATATCGATAATTACCTTAAACGTGAATGGATTAAATGCTCCAACGCAAAGACATAGGCTTGCAGAATAGATACAAAAACAAGACCCATCTATATGCTGTTCTCAAGAGACCCACTTCAGACCTAGGGACACATACAGACTGAAAGTGAGGGGATGGAAAAAGATATTCCATGCAAATGGAAATCAAAAGAAAGCTAGAGTAGCAATACTCATATCAGATAAAATAGACTTTAAAATAAAGAATGTTACAAGAGACAAGGAAGGACACTACATAATAATCAAGGGATCAATCCAAGAAGAAGATATAACAATTCTAAATATATATGCACCCAATACAGGACCACCTCAATACATAAGGCAACTGCTAACAGCTATAAAAGAGAAAATCGACAGTAACACAATAATAGTGGGGGACTTACCACCTCACTTACACCAATGGACAGATCACCCAAAATGAAAATAAATAAGGAAACAGAAGGTTTAAATGACACAACAGACCAGATAGATTTAATTTATATTTACAGGACATTCCATCCAAAAACAGCAGGTTACACTTTCGTCCTAAGTGTGCATGGAACATTCTCCAGGATAGATCACATCTTGGGTCACAAATCAAGCCTCATTAAATTTAAGAAAATTGAAATCATATCAAGCATCTTTTCTGATCACAACGCTATGAGATTAGAAAACAATTACAGGGAAAAAAAACATAAAAAACACAAACACATGGAGGCTAAACAATACATTACTAAATAACCAAGAGATCACTCAAGAAATCAAAGAGGAAATAAATACCTAGAGACAAATGACAATGAAAACACGATGATCCAAAACCTACAGGATGCAGCAAAAGCATCTCTAAGAAGGAAGTTTATAGCTATACAAGCCTACCTCAAACAACAAGAAAAATCTCAAATAAAAATGTAACCTTACACCTAAAGGATCTAGAGAAAGAAGAACAAACAAAACCCAAAGTTAACAGAAGGAAAGAAATCATAAAGATCAGAGCAGAAATAAATGAAATAGAAACAATAGTAAAGATTAATAAAACTAAAAGCTGGTTCTTTGAGAAGATAAACAAAATTGATAAACCATTAGCCAGACTCATCAAGAAAAACAAGGAGAGGACTCAAATGAATAAAATTAGAAATGAAAATGGAGAAGTTACAACAGACACCACAGAAATACAAGGCATCTTAAGAGACTACTACAAGCAACTCTATGCCAATAAAGTGGACAACCTGGAAGAAATGGACAAATTCTTAGAAATGCACAACCTTCCAAGACTGAACCAGGAAGAAACAGAAAATATGAACACACCAATCACAAGTAATGAAATTGAAACTGTGATTAAAAGTCTTCCAACAAACAAAAGTCCAGGACCAGATGGCTTCACAGGTGAATTCTATCAAACATTTAGAGAAGAGCTAACACCCATCCTTCTCAAACTCTTCCCAAAAACCGTAGAGGAAGGAACACTCCCAAACTCATTCTATGAGGCCACCATCACCCTGATACCAAAACCAAACAAAGATACTACAAAAAAAGAAAATTACAGACCAATATCACTCACAAATATAGACGTAAAAATCCTCAACAAAATACTAGCCAACGGAATCCAACAACACATTAAAAGGATTATACACCATGATCAAGTGGGATTTATCCCAGGGATGCAAGTGTTCTTCAAGATACATAAGTCAAGCAATGTGATATTCCATATTAACAAATAGAAAAATAAAAATCATATGATCATCTGTATAGATGCAGGAAAAGCTTTTGACAAAATTCAACACCCATTTATGATAAAAACTCTCCAGAAAGTGGGCAGAGAGGGAAACTACCTCAACATAATAAAGGCCATATACTACAAACCCACAGCAAACATAATTCTCAATGGTGAAAAACTGAAAGCATTTCCACTAAGATCAGGAAAAAGAGAAGGATGTCCACTCTCACCACTATTATTCAAAATAGTTTTGGAAGTCCTAGCCACGGCAATCAGATAAGAAAAAGAAATAAAAGGAATACAAAATCGAAAAGAAGAAGTAAAGCCGTCACTGTTTGCAGATGACATGATACTATACATAGAGAATCCTATAGGTGCCACCAGAAAACTATTAGAGCTAATCAGTGAATGTGGTAAAGTTGCAGGATACAAAATTAATGCACAGAAATCTCTTGCATTCCTATACACTAATTATGAAACATCTGAAAGAGGAATTAAGAAAACACTCCCTTTTACCACTGCAACAAAGAGAATAAAATACCTAGGAATAAACCTACCTAGGGAGACAAAATACCTGTATGCAGAAAACTATAAGACACTGATGAAAGAAATTAAAGACGATACCAACAGATGGAGAGATAGACCATGTTCTTGGATTGGAAGAATCAATATTGTGAAAATGACTGTACTACCTAATGCAATCTACAGATTCAGTGCAATCCCTATCAAATTACCAATGGCATTTTTTAAGGAACTAGAACAAAAAATCTTAAAATTTGTATGGAGACACAAAAGACCCCAAATAGCCAAAGCATTCTTGAAGGGAAAAAACGGAGCTGGAGGAATCAAAGACTCCCTGACTTCAGACTATATTACAAAGCTACAGTAATCAAGACAATATGGTACTGGCACAAAAACAGAAACATAGATTAATGGAACAAGGTAGAAAGCCCAGAGATAAACCCCCGCACCTATGGTCAACTAATCTATGACAAAGGAGGCAAGGATATACAATGGAGAAAAGACAGTGTCTTCAACAAGTGGTGCTGGGAAAACTGGACAGCTACATGTAAAAGAATGAAAGTAGAACACTCCCTAACACCATACACAAAAATAAACTCAAAATGGATTTGAGACCTAAATGTAAGACCAGACACTATAAAACTCTTTGAGGAAAACATAGGAAGAACACTCTTTGACAAAAATCATAGCAAGATCTTTTTTGATCCACCTCCTAGAGTAATGGAAATAAAAACAAAAATAAACAAATGGGACCTAATGAAAGTTCAAAGCTTTTGCACAGCAAAGGAAACCATAAACAAGACGAAAAGACAACCCTCAGAATGGGAGAAAATATTTGCAAACGAATCAACGGACAAAGGATTAATCTCCAAAATATATAAACAGCTCATGCAGCTCAATGTTAAAGAAACAAACAACCCAATCCAAAAATGGGAAGAAGACCTAAATAGACATTTCTCCAAAGAAGACATACAGATGGCCAAGAAGCACATGAAAAGCTGCTCAACATCACTAATTATTAGAGAAATGCAAATCAAAACTACAATGATGTATCACCTCACACCAGTTAGAATGGGCATCTTCAGAAAATCTACAAACAGCAAATGCTGGAGAGGGTGTGGAGAAAAGGGAACCCTCTTGCAGTGTTGGTAGGAATGTAAATTGATACAGCCACTATGGAGAACAGTATGGAGGTTCTTCAAAAAAAAGAAAGAAAGAAAAAAATATTCTAATCTGCCTTTCTTTATAAGTTTCAGTCATTATTCTTGTGTTTCTTTTTATTAAGCATGTTGGGAATAAGTATCTCTCATCTTTTTTTTTGTTTGTTTGAAATCAGGATAATGACCGGACTGTGAAGATAAGCTGGAGAAATGAGTAACAATTCAACCAAACTGAAAGTAATAAACTGGGATGATGCAGTAACAATGAACATGTTCTAGATACAAAATATCCCTTCTCTTTCCTTCCTTACCAACAGGACTCTCATTTTGTAATGTGGCAATCCAACCCTAAAGAAAGTAGAAATCTAAATTTAAAAACAAAATCCCACTTTCCTGACGTCTTGTAACTAGAAATTCCCATGTGATCCCGTTCCATCTAATTAGATGCAAGTGGAAGTCTTCTGGACTTCCAGGCAAGATTTTCACAACAGAGAGACTTAACCCTCCCTTTGCCAATTTATTCCTCTCCTTCCTCCTGCCAGGAGCAAAGATGCAATGCCTAGAGATTCAGCAGCCATCTTGTGATCATGAAGATGAAATCCACAAACTAAGGATGCCAGAGCAGTAAGCTATAGAGAGCAGCTATACCAGCCCCGGAACACTTATTCCTGGATTTGTTATAGGAAAAGAACTAGAGTTTTTATTTATTTAAGCCACCATAAGTAGGGTTTTCTGTTACTTACAGCACATTCTTTACTGGTATAGCAAGTAGAATAAGTATCAGCACTTCAACTGACATAACAAGAATCCTGCCTGAGTTCACAGGGTTTACTGTTGTATAAGGCACCCGGCTTTCTTTGAGGCATATAACTCCCTCAGTTGAAGCAACATTTCTGAACCTGTCAAAGCAATCTCCCTTTCCCTCCAAGGCACTCAGTCTAACTAGTGTAGCTGAAAATTAAAACACATTTTAATCCTGGCTCATAGGGTTGACAAGCTCACTTTTTAGCCTTTTATGCCTCTCTGCAGAACCCTACAATGTGATAATCATACAACTAAGTAGCCTTCTGGATAAGGCAAAGGGGCTTCTGAAAGAATGTCAGAACTCACAAGAAGAGGTGTTTTAGTTTTAAAGACAAATAAGGACTTCCCTGATGGCGCAGTGGTTAAGAATCCGCCTGCCAATGCAGGGGACACGGGTTCAAGCCCTGGTCTGGGAAGATCCCACATGCCGAGGAGCAACTAAGCCCCTGCACCACAACTACTGAGCCTGCGCACTAGAGCCCGTGAGCCACAACTACTGAAGCCTGCACGCCTAGAGCCCGTGCTCCGCAACAAGACAAGCCACTGCGATGAGAAGCCTGCGCACCGCAACGAAGAGTAGCCCCCCACTCGCCACAACTAGAGAAAGCCAGCACGCAGCAACGAAGACCCAACGCAGCCAAAAATAAATACATAAAATAAATTTTTTAAAAAGACAAATAATAGATGCTTTAAATGTAATTTCTTCTTTTCGATTAGTAGCAAATTACCCTTGCCATTTCTAGGAAATGACATTATTCCTTTGCTGGCAGCTTTCTTCTTTAAATGATAATAGCTGTCTGTTTATTTTTCTCCATTGGGAAGCCTCCTTATACCAACACCCCTTCCAACAAAAGAAGTTCAAGATCATTCACACATCATCTCTATGAGCACAATAATCTACCAAATCTCTTTCAGGCTATTCTTCTGCTATTTGTGGTTACTGACACAATGTAACCAAGCATTTCTATTAGCCAGTTGGTCTGATGCAAAAGTAAGTCTTCTACTCTTTCAAATTCCTGTGAAAAATGCCAACAATACTATTGCCTGTGATGCCTACACTAGTGCTTTCCCCTTTTGAAAAGGTGGATCCAGTTTCCATCTCATTAAGATTAACCTGTTTCAGTCATGTAAAATACGTACTGTCTTTAACAGAAACTAAGTCTTAGTCATAGTGATCTCCAGGTAAGCCTCTCCACAATTTAAACGAGGAGCCTCTTTGAGAACTTGAATGAGCTCCTGAACTCTCTTAAAATAGTTTCATCAGACATTGCCGTTGGGAGTAATTCAGACCTTGTTTCCATCACACATGTAAAAAATGTAAAGCTTGATTATTAAATGGCATAATATGATGTGAAGTAGAGCTTGGCTGAAGTTCACCTGAATTAGCATCTCTTCACAGTGAAAGTGAGTTGTTTAAGTAAAACTTAGGGGTCACAGGAAAGTAAGACATTTTCACGTACTACTGCATTAAAGAAGTAGCTATTTACAATTAACATGCCATTTACAAAACTTGCCTTATCTAGTCACTAAAACAAGGGCCCCCGAGGACCTGGTTAGGCATGGATTTGTTTAATTTCATCTACATTATTGAAATTAATGCATGTTTTTGGGCAACACCTTCTGATTTACACCATTTTTAAGGATAGCCTCCTATCTACCCCTCTCCTTCATTCAACCCAGTCAATAAAATTCTATTAGTTTTATTAAATTACTTACAGACAGATCATTAAATGAGACATAGGTAGAAGCATTTTGGTGGAGTTTTGCTGTATTTACTTCTACATGAACTCTTTGGATGTGACAGATTTTCACATCTGTCCCTCTCTGTTCCTGACCTTTTCTTGTCCCTCATATCCTCCTGCCTCTAGCATGTCCACTCTCATTCTGTGTTCTGTTGCCTTCTTAGAACTGTGTTTCTAGCACCCCTTCAACAAGCTAAGAATGTTGCCCACATATCAGGGTCTACAGATTATGCTTCAAATTGCTTGGGTTAGAAACCTTGGCCCTTCCCCGTCTGATCCCAATCTACATTTGCATTTGGATTTTCTGTGCGGGATTTGTGGCATTCTGTTTCCATGTCTTTATTCAAAATTTCCTCTTCCTTCCCAGCTGTCAAAATTCTTCTTGTCCTTTCTAGGTGAGGACATCTAAGGCACCCTCCAAGTCTTTGCCCTGGACCATCTGTAATATCTTCTTTGCTGTCTTTGGTTCAGAAGGATAGCACTCACTTTTGAACAGCTGTATCACTGGGAGAGAATTACAAGTAGGAGTTTTATGGTGACACATTCAAATCCTATCTTTGCCACTCTATGTGACCTTGGAACGTTTATATCCTCTTCTCTAAAATGCAAATCATCATAGACAGAGTGAACACTAAACTCACAGGACAGTATGTGACATGTGGTAAATAATCAACAGGAGCTATGTTTGTTTACAGTCTTGACTTTTTGCTTCTCTGTTGTTCTTAGTCAGATTCATCCATAGATATCTCTCCAACAAGATGGTTCACTGAGGTCAAAGCCTCTCCTGATTCTTTTTTTTTTTTTTTTTAATTCAGGAGCACCTAGGGAGTCACTTGGCTCACAGGTACTCAGTGTTTGTTCACGGACCGAGATGGTATGTACAGTGCCAAGAGTCATCAGCAAAAGACACCACATCAAAGCTGGCAGAAAATGTTTTCATAAGTTTCCGATGAAGTGAAATCTTTTGGTTCTCACCTCAAAAATCTCTGCAAAATGAAAGGCATATATCCCAGGCGAGAAAGTGTTACGTTTCACCCAAATGCTCCAAGCTGAAGTTGAGTAGTTTAAAATAGCTGAAGAAATGGGGGAGTATATTTAGAACTCATTTTATTTATTATCTCATCTTGTCTATCAAAAGTATATTTACCCAAACTATTTAATATGCAGGTTTTGTATGGTAAGATCCATACCATACTGCTGGATATATAACAGAGGCAAATAGCAATACTCTAAAATAGGCTGTAAGAAATAATACTAAGAGATCAGAGCCTTTCAAATTATAATTTCGTTGTGCATGCAATAAGTATCACTTTGGGTCTATAGGTCAAAATAAATAGCAATATCCTATGGTAGATAAATTCGGAAGACGTAAACTCTTTGGACAAGATAATGTTGCTATGGAAACCTTAATGTTCACAAGCCTGCTTTTGAAGGCTCTGCTGCTTTGCCAGACTTTTTACATTTAACTTTCTTTCAAGCTTTTTATTTAAGAAAAATAAAAAAGGCCTTTTACCGCTGCGACCTAAAATGTGACAGTGACACTCTACCCTCTATCCTTCTAAGATCCATGTAAATAACTTGTCCTGCACACTGCCCCATAGTGTGAAAATACAATTTAATTGGGGTTGAAAAGGAAAAAAAAAGAAAAGAGCAGTGTGTTCATGCTTGATTTGAATTTCCTTCCACAGTGGGGCTGTGGAAGGAGCTGGAGCGGGAACTTGCTTCACTTGAAGCAATTTTGGTGCCAGGTCACAGAGCTGACAAAGTTGACTCTTTAAGTACAAGTTTAAAGCCATCTCGAAGTGTTTCATTGGCACAGAGCTGTCTGAACTCCAAAGTCAGTGTTGCTTGAGAAAATAAATCAGAAGCGTCAGGACTGAGCCTAGAAACTTTTGGCTCTGAACTTTATAATTTCATTTATTTTATTCCCCAGGCAACACAAATTTAACACAGCCATCGACGTGTCTGGTAGGCTGAGACTTAATGAGGCTTAATAGACTTCTGGGCTGCAAGTCTTATCTACATCCTTCAGTTTGTGCCTTTACTCCCCTTACTGTCTGCCCACACACTCAGTGGCACTTTTCCGTTCGGAATGATCTGCCATCACCTGGGGCCACCATGGTTGAGCTTCAAGACAGTCAGTCAGTCCAGACTCAGGGGAAGTAGTCACTCTTTGAACAAGAGTCCTTAATGAACAACCTACCCAACTATACGTGAGACCCCACACCTGTTTGGACCTGGCGCTGGCATAGTTTCCTGGAATTATTCTAAAAGTCAACAGATTTCCTGCTTACCTTTCCCTAAGAGCTAAGAACCAGAACCCTAAGAGAGAGAAACGGATGCAAATAAGTTACAGGGGCTTTCAATTGCAACAATTTTTCTTTAGATTGAATGGCTCCCCACTTATAACAATTTGCATGTACTGTGTGCTTTCTACTTGATATGACGTTGGTGTTATCTATAGGAACATTATATAAGGGAATATACGGCTCCCGTGCCATTTTTAAGAAATGGACCCTAAATTTAAATGTAACAAAGAGCAACAGACTGATGTCTCTCTGAACTACCAAGAGGAAACAAAATGAAAATGAGAACATAAACGCCTACAGCTTTTTATTGGATTCGTAGCCATAACTGACTTTAAAGTCTTACTCCAAATCCCCTAAAACGTGCTTCTTAAAAGCTCTCCTGAGAAAATTCTCTGACTTCTTTACACTAATTAAGAGCTCATCTATTTCCATAAAACAAGATAGGAGTTACACAATAAATTATATTGAATACAACTGTAATGATTGATTACCATAGCACCTAGGCTTGTGAATTAGCATCCATTTTAAAGAACTGCACTGGAATATTTTGCTGCGTGTATTGGTTAAATTCATCCTTAAAAAGTTTGGCGTCATTTATTTGGCCTAGAATGGTACTTCAATTTGTGTTTTTATTAAAAAATAGATGAATTATTTAGATCTGAATTTTTTTTCTAAAAATAAAATGGGCTCTAAATGTAAACTCACATTTCTTGTTTCAAAGGAAGTCCACAAGAATATTCTAGGAGGATCGTCTCAAGAAAATGCTAAGTCTGCAGAATCAGTCGTCTTAGGAATTTAGTTCTTACCAGTTCATATACCTTTAATTTGGTTAGCATCTGCTGAAGGTAAGGAGTGGTTGCGTAATTTTGAATAAGCAGTGTAAGTTGGGAATAAATGATGGAAATCACTTAAGTTGATGCCAGTAGCCCATATTTTATACTGAATACAAATGATCCCTTATTACTAAATTTGTACTATTAACAGATTCTTTTTCTGGTTTATCTTGCTTTCCTCTTTCTTTTTTGTTTTTGTTTTTGTTTTTGTTTTTGCTTTTGCGGTACGCGGGCCTCTCACCGCTGTGGCCTCTCCCGTTGCGGAGCACAGGCTCCGGACGTGTAGGCTCAGCGGCCGTGGCTCACGGGCCCAGCCGCTCCGCGGCACGTGGGATCTTCCCGGACCGGGGCACGAACCCATGTCCCCTGCATTGGCAGGCGGACTCTCAACCACTGCGCCACCAGAGAAGCCCTTGCTTTCCTCTTTCTTGATCACCTCAAGATATGTTCATGGTCTCTGATTCTGTTTTCTCAGTTTGTACTCAGTTGTTATCTAAATGCTAGGTGTTAATTAACACCTTACACCTGTTTACTGTTTAATTCTAGTGAGAAATATTTCATCTGGATCTGTTTCCTCCACGTGAATTTACCCACTGTCATCCCTATCTCATATAAGATCATTTAATCACGTGGTTTCTTAAAGGAGCACTGTGAAAATACAGACAAAATGGGGGCAAAATCAAATTTAAACAGAGTTTTACTTACAAGATGATAGTAGATATTTATTTTAAAATACATAGATAAAAGTAACATTCTTAGTATCTGGGTCTATTTTTGATCCTGTGTCAATCCTGTCAACTAATCCTCCATAGTAAAATGAGGACATTGAATCAGATCAGACATAGTATAAGTATATATGATGTACCTCCTACTGCAACCCTGCCCAGAAAAAAAAAAAAAAGTGCAACAATCAGCACCGTTACGGGCCTTGAATGAGGCTGTAAACGTATGAATACGTATCTCCCATCTCTGGATTTCATATTCTTTAAAGATGTTTTTTTTAGTTTCGTCACTCTTTAGTTACCATGTTGTTTAATAAGAGTGCCATTTCTAAAGGCTGGTATTCTAAAGAAAAAAATATTTTAGACTATACTGTCTACTATAACTAGAATATATTGACTGTTATAGGAAAGATAGGCAGTATGTGGGACAAAGCTTCATAGCAAGCAATGATGGTGGAAAAAAAGGTTACCTGATTAACAATGAGCTGTTAATTTATAATTTATCATGTTTTAGTTTATCAACTTCTTTGGAAATATATTAATTACAGACTGTTTCATGGAGCAATTCAGGGACTGGCGATACAAAAATAAATAACATACTACTGTCTTGCCCTTGTTTAAGCTACTCATTAGTTTTCATAACAATCCTACAGAGCTCTGGGAATTATTGGAGTGATTTTACAAATGAAGAATCTGAAAATCAGAAGAAGCTAAGTGAGATACTCAAGTGATAGAGTCAAGACTTGATCATGGGTCTATTGACCATCGAACTGAAGAGTGAAGGACCCAATTTTTCTAAGTAACAAAGTAAATTTGCAAAACCCTCTAATTCTCTTACTTTAAGAAGAACCAGTCTTATTTATCACATATAATTAATGACATAATCAATGTGAGGTATTTTGAAAATTGCACTGTGCTGAAAAATATTGATTTTTCTAAGACTGTGCTTCTTAAAATGTGTCTCTATCTTTTAGTTTTCTGCTAAAAATCTAAAATAATCATATGGGTTTAATGTTTCCAAGTACATATTTTCTCTAAAAATAAAATTTTAAAAGGGTGGTGGAGTTTTCCAAACATGTGAGTTCTTAAATGGTGGCCACTAGAGCAATATTTAACAGCAACTTGTTTAACCAGAGGCACCCATATGAATTACATTTCAACAGGGAACTCATATCTTGGACTTGGCTTTTTTAATCCTTCATAAGGAAATTCTTGAAATTTCACTTGACAAGCAACCTAGGGAACTCCCATAAGGTGGTAAGTGCTCTAACACTTTACAAATAGACAGTGGTGGTTTGACCCTAGCGCTATTGTGTCCTATGACTCCTTTATGTCAACAAACTTGGGAAATAAGAAAAGGGATAGATTTAACACATACTCTCTCTTCTACACAGTTTCATTTAATGTACGTGATATCAACTTCTTTCCTCCTGGAAAATCCCAGGGTGTACTAAATTTATTAAATCAGAAGTACTGAAATCTAATGAAAGCATCCTTAAATATACAGCCACATATTAGCCCCTGGGGAAATAAGCAGGGCTATGAAAAATTACTTTCTTTCCCTTTCTGAGGCCTCTGGCCTTGCTAAGAGATCTAATCTAATTTCCTGTTGTTTTTATGCCATATTTGAGTCCATTTGTTTTCAACATTCCACGTTTCCCATGTTCCCAATTGACTTGTCACTACTTAAACTTTCTCTCAATGGTCTGTTGAATGTTTTTGCTGAATTTAGATACACTCGATATACTTGATATACTCCAAGCAAGTGTTTCCTGGTTCATCATCGCCTCCTTCCGTGTTTCTGCCTACCACACCCCTCTCCCTGCCCCCTGCGCTCCCCACCCCCCCCACCCCCCCCCGGCACTGTGCAGGAGGATATTGGTCTCTGTCCTTCCCCGTGTGAAATTCAACTGATTTCCACACCCCTTGGGCCTCAGTTTTTGCACCTACATCATGAAAAGTTTAGCTAGATAATTTTGAAAACACCTCCCTGAATGAAAAATTTAAGCCTTCTCAGAAAAAATATTGACTATAAACTGGAGAAATCCGCAGTTAGCTTTCTTAATTATCCAGAATCTAGAACTACTTTAGTCTACCCTTTAGGCATTTTAAAATTCCTTTCATTGATATACATTGAAACTTCATCCACTTTGCAAAGAACTACATATAATTTCTCAGGGAACTTGAAAAAGTTTCCTAATTCAGTCCAGGCTTGCCAATGTGAAACTCCATTGTTACTATATGTTCCTTTGCCTTCTAACATGTTTCTGACTCTTGTAAGTGACTCCAATTGCCTCTAGAACCTTAGAATAAAATTGAGATCCATATCTATGGACGGCTATAGTGTCTTAAATAATCAGATCCCTGATTTCATCTCCAAACTTTGGATGCCACCTGCCCTCTGTCCACCATGCTCCAGTCACACCACCCTCTTTCTCACATCTGTTCTCTCTTCATGGATATGCTTCTGCTGTTCACTTGTGCTGGGGAGAGGGAAATTTCCCTCTCTACCCCTCTCGCATTCTTGTGGCTGGATTAATAATAAAATTGACACAATACATATTAACAGGAGAAAAAGCAATAACTTTTCATTTGTGTCCATGGAGGTCTCATAGCAATGGTACCTAAGAAGTGGCCAAAGCAGGCAGCTTTTATACATTTTAGACAAAGAAACAATAAATTTGAGAGCAATTGACAGGACAAAGAAATTTAGGTTTGAGTCCTTAATTAGTAAGGAATTTCGGGAAAGTTTGGGCTTGGGGAGTAAACTAGTAAAGAAGTAACAAGGTTTACTTATATAAACTTCTTGGTCCTGAATTCCCTGCCTCTGGTGATAAGGATGTCTTTCTACTTCTGGGTACAGCGAGGGCAGCTTTCAAATGGGAGGTTTATTTCCTGCTTTCAGAGAGAGAGAGGAGGGGCAAAAAGACCCTCTTGCATCAGTCTTTTTTTTTTTGAGGTTTTATTTTATTTATTTTTTAAACATCTTTATTGGAGTATAATTGCTTTATAATGGTGTGCTAGTTTCTGCTTTATAACAAAGTGAATCAGCTATACATATACATATATCCCCGTATCTCCCCCCTCTGGAGCCTCCCTCCCACCCTCCCTACCCCACCCCTCTAGGTGGTCACAAAGCACCGAGCTGATCTCCCTGTGCTATGCGGCTGCTTCCCACTAGCTATCTATTTTACATCGCACCAGCCATTTCTTAAGTAACTTTAATTCAAAATAATCAATATGCCATTAAGGCATATTTTGGGGTGGCCTGCCCAGGGCCCTAACTCTTGGCTACTCCCTTTTCATTCTCCTATCTTAGCTTAAAAGTGAACTCCTTAGAAGGTTCCTTAAAAAACTAAAAATAGAATTACCATATGACCCAGCAATCCCACGACTGGCCATATACCCAGAGAAAACCATAATTCAAAAAGACACACGCACCCCAATGTTCATTGCAGCACTGTTTACAGTAGCCAGGTCATGGAAGCAACCTAAATGCCCATCAACAGACGAATAGATAAAGATGTGGTACATATATACAATGGAATATTACTCAGCCATAAAAAGGAATGAAATTGGGTCATTTGTAGAGACGTGGATGGATCTAGGGACTGTCATACAGAGTGAAGTAAGTCAGAAAGAGAAAAACAAATATCGCATATTAACGCACATATGTGGAACCTAGAAAAATGGTACAGATGAACCGGTTTGCAGAGCAGAAATTGAGACACAGATGTAGAGAATAAACATATGGACACCAAGGGGGGAAAACCGCGGTGGGGGGGGGATGGTGGTGTGCTGAATTGGGTGATTGGGATTGACATGTATACACTGATGTGTATAAAATTGATGACTAATAAGAACCTGCTGTATAAAATAAATTGAATTAAAAATTTTTTAAAGAAAGTGAACTCCTTAGAGAGACCACCCCTGACCACATTATCTAATCTATAATATTCCTGTTATTCCCTATAAATGCACTGATTTTATTTGCCTCATAGAACTTAAAACATTGGAGGCAATATATACCTCATTTGGGAGTTGCCACTCTAAATAATTTACCAGATAACTTAAGTTTCCATCTTAAAATGGGATCCAGAGAAAGAAATGGCTCACAAAACTGTCTAGGCTCTAGAGTCAGAAGCTCTGCCCCTTGGCCCACAAGACTAGAAGGGTCTGTGGAATATCAAGATGCTATATGAAATGTATAGAAATCTCAGGACAGTCATGATGCAGGCTTTTAGGGTTTGGGGGCCAAGCAAATAACATTTCTACTTTTGATTAACAGTCCCTGTCATACCACTAGATCCTGATAAAGACTGATTGTCTGACCCTTACATACCAATGGGTCTTCTGAGTTGCCAGTCCTGGTCTAGATATTATCTAATTTACCATCATACAGAGTCAGGTATGCCCCACAGCAGTTTATTCTGTGACGGTATACAGGAGATCTGGAGTAAGCAGGTCCAGGATTATAAGACCCACACATGCACTGATGGCTAACATTCCCAGTGCATCTGCTTCTCACCCTCAACTCACACCCAAGAGATGTGATATTCAAGAACTAAAATATGAAGGAAAAATAGGAATATTCCAGGTAATTGGGACAGCCTAGAGGTTAAAAAATAGGAGTGTTGCTTTGGAAGTCAAGCCTGTCAGGAGTGGAGAGGATAAGAGACAAATGGTGAAGGATAAAAAATTAGCAGATGTTGGAACATAACCCAGCTTGTAACACAGGGTTAAAAGTTTTCTCTTCATCAGGAGTAGTAGCAAGGCAGTGAAAAGTTTTAAGCTGGGAGTGAACAGCGTGTTATGAACACATTTGCATTTTTGAAGACCACCCGTTGCACTTTGGGGACTAGATTAGAGGGGACAAATGAGACCTGTGATGAGAGGTCTCATTTAATCCAGTGGGGAGAATAGAATGTTCTGGGTGAACATAGTTGCACTGGGATAGAGAAAAGCAGATTGCTCCTAGAATTTATTCAGCAAAAGGAATCAACAGGACTTGATGATTGACTGGATAAGAGAAATGAGGGAAAGAGAAAGTAGGTAGTTCTGACTTCTGGCTTGAGAAAGTCAGTGGATGGTGTTAGCGTTCACTGATAGAGGTCATGAAGAGTAGAGCAGAATTTTGCTTGTGAATGTGGAGGAAGGGGACAGGTTAAGAGGTGACACGTCCAATTTTATACATATTGTGATGAGGTGTCAAAAGGATGTTCAAACCAAGATACTTAATAGGCAGTTGGATTCACAGAGGTACGACAGGTTTAGGTTGGATATACTCATTTAAGTCTTCAGCATACATATGCTCATTAAAGCTGTGACAATGAGTGAGATTATTTAGTAAGAATAAAAGTAAACTAAGAAGAGAAAAGGATCTAGAAGAGAACCTTAAGAGGTTAAAGGGCAGGCTTCACTATACTTGGTTTAAGTTTATAAACTGCTCATTGAGTTATAGAGACACTCTAGTAGGAAAAGTAGAGATGACGTTGTCTTTTATTAACAATTTCTGAAGTAAAAAATATATGCTTGATATAATATGCCATTATCATTGAATCCTCTCTTTTGCTGTTTGCCCAGCTCAATAAGAAAAGAACTTTTGGTTTGTTGACAAAATTTGAAAATTATTCTTAGTGGGGCACAAGAGAATTTCCAACTAGACTGAGCAGGTTACAAGCAATCAAGAGGGCACCAACAAATCAGGGAAAGATCTGTATTTCACACGTATGGCTCCAGAGTCAGGATGGCAGTATTTACTCACCAACAACGGCTTTACCTCACTACTTGGGGCATTTTTATCTCATTCACTAAAGGATTATCCTGCATGAAAATCAATCTAAACATTTCACAGCAGCTGCAGACACGTCTTTCTAAGTGTAATAATGCCAATACATGGTATTCTTATGGAGTCTCCCGCAGTACCTGCTTGAATATGCCTCGTCAAAACTGCAAAGGACAATTTGTTAGCTGTGCTGTTGCACTGTTACCTCAAAATCAAAACTAGTAGTTCATGAAATAAAACAATAAGAAAAAATAAAGCACTGTGGATGTAAATCTGTGACTAAGATACATTCTACTTGAATTTGGCATTAGTCTGTTAAAGAGACTTTCTGTTAGTCTAGTGCTCGTCTTCCAGATTTTTACTGTTCGGACGTCTGTATTTAAAGAAATAGATTTCAGAAATGTCATTTCATAGTTTAGATTTTACTACCATTCTTTTTTTCAGGACTGCCAGCTCCTTCTTTAATTCAATAACCACGTCAATAAAAATAAAAGTACATCATGTATCTCCTAAAACAGAGCCTTATACATGGTAAGTATTAAAGAAATAATTGTTCAGAAAGCAGCTTATGAGTTCATTACAAGTGTATAGTTTCCCCATTTCTCACCTATTCTATTGGCAAAAGTCCAACATACTCTGTTGATGAGATTACATGGAAATAGAGACTCTGGTACATGGCTGGTGGGAATGATGAGTGATGCAGTGTCTCTGTATGGGAAATGGCAGGTTAGCATTCTAACAAGGAAAATGAGGCAGCCATCGCAGGTATAATTCTAGCGGAAGGACATTCACAGCAGGAAGACCAGAGGAAGGGCTGTTGTGAGAATCTAGGTAGGCACGAGAGAGGAAGTTTTATTTTTCAGCGATGATATTTCAAAAATAAAAAGATAAGTATGAGTTCACTTTCGAAATAAGATCAGGTAGATCGAGGCATGACAGATGAGTAATTTGAAGTCTCACATACCTGGGTTTGAATGCATTCTGCCATGTACTATTTGTTTTATTGTGTGCAAGTTAATCAGCTGCTCTAAACCTTGGTTTGCTGCCCTATAAAATGGGGATATGATGAGCTATCTCACAATCTTTTTTTTTTTTTTTTTTTTTTTGCGGTACGCGGGCCTCTCACTGTTGTGGCCTCTCCACGTTGCGGAGCGCAGGCTCAGCGGCCATGGCTCACGGGCCTAGCCGTTCGGCGGCATGTGGTATCTTCCCGGACTGGGGCACAAACCCGTGTCCCCTGCATCGGCAGGCGGACGCTCAACAACTGCGCCACCAGGGAAGTCCCCTTTTTCTTTTTTTTTTTTAAGATAGTGTCTGACATAGAATCTAAATATGATCACTCTTCCTTCCCCTTTGAAGATCATTTTCCAAACAAGGCAAAGGAGGAGAGAGGCGAGGAGGGTGGCGGGGAGAAGTTGACCCAAGAGAGTCCCGCTGGAGAATTGGGATTTCATTTCCTGAAACATTATGTATATTTCTAGGAGTTTAATAGGTGATACTTTTAGTATATTTGTCAGACACTGGCCTTTTCAAACCAAATAAAAGCAACCTTTTAGTATTTTTGGCAATATAATTATTTTCCCATTTAGGAAGCCAATGTGGACCATTTCAGCATAAGATGAACAGAGTCACACCAAGCCTTTCTCTGAAAGAAGGGCAAGATGGAACAGCTCTTCATTTTTATTCTTAAAGATGTGAAGTACTCTTTGTAAGACTCACTGCTGTTACTGGCTACACCACTGGAAGGCAAGCCGCTTTCACTTGGACAGATTCTCAGGGATGTTCCCCCAAACGTGCCACCAAGAAATCCACACATAATAAGGCCTCGCCATGGTGAAAAAAAACACAGACAGCTGAAAATCACTTTGTTCCGAGCCGCTTACCTCAACTCAGAGCACTGAGCTTTCGAAACAAGGCACGTGCTTCCGACCACAGGATGGCCAGGAATTTCGATTCAGGTCAGGGCTTGCTTTCCCCTCCACCTTATTAAGAAGGAAAGAGAAACAGAACTTGAAGGTTATAACTTGTTAACCACTAGGTGATCAGGGTGTCTTGCTTGAGGGAAAAGGGTTTGTGTCTCAACAAGAATTATTCATTTGCTAAGCCTGCTGCCATGCTATGGACTATTCCAGTTTCCTGAACACTTTCTCTCTGAATGCCTTCTCTTCTAGACCGCATGGTATTATGCCCCATCCCCCAACTATTAAATATGCACAGGGCATCTCTGTAGACATATGTTCTTTGGAAAAACTGTTTGAAATAGTGTCTTAAAGCCTTATTGCCTCATTAACACACATCACCCTGCTGGGTGTCTGTGGTCCATGTTCTGGTCCTCACATGAGTCCTATGGTCCAATTCTACTTTTCTCAAACATGGTGGAGAAACAACTGTATCAGCCTCATCAGAGTGCTTATTCAAATGTAAATTTACAGACCGCATCCTAGCTCTTTGCATTAGAACCCCATTTCCAAAAGATAAAACCACGCATCTAATGCTTGGAGGGACTCCCTCTCTAAATTCGGTTCAAGTCCTTCTGAGCAAACTTAACAACCTGTCTAAGTGGCCCTGCGGAGGGCTGGAAGGAATTACCAGAGGTAGTTAGGAATGCTCTCTCAGTAGCAGCTGACATGAAATGTTTCTGTACGTGTAGGCTCATGTATTATTTAGGACAGTCTGATCACAAGAAACATGCTTAACACTAATCCAGAATGCTACTTTGACTTCTGTTGAAAATCTCATGGGTACAAAAAGAGTGATGTGCATGCCAGAGTCAATTTCCCATTGCATTTTAGCACTGATTGTGTTAATATGGTCAAAGGGACCCAGCGTTCCCCAAGAAGCAAATAAATAAGTTTCTAATTATAATTTTTCTTGATAGGCTGATTATATAGAGATTTTTTTGGCCATTCATGAGCCAAAATGCCACTCAGGAATGAGGATATCTTCATGGCCTAGCTTGCTCTTAATTCCTATTAAAGACTGCCACTGGAGATTCTCTAGCAAATTAGGAGTTAAGCAGTACAGCTTCTGCATCTATTTGCCTAACCAGCTGTCCTGGAGAAAGTATCAGAAAGGGAGGTGGACTGTTTGAGGAGGTAGGGGTAATGGTTGCAACTTTGGGCTTCTCACAAATATTCCAGAACTGTACTGCCCAAGATAGTAAACAGTAGCTACAAATAGCTATTGAAATATAAATTAATTAAACTTCAATAGGATAAAAATTCAATTGCTCGGTACCACCAGACACATTTCAAATGCTCAGTAGCCCTGCGTGGATAGTGACTGCTCTATTGGGTGGCACAGATAAAATGTCTCCATCATCACAGAAAGTTTGTTTAGACAGCTCTGTTTCACAAGATTTTCTAAGTTAATATGAGTCTCTTCAGGAAAATAACCCCAAAAGTACAATAGGGCAGGGATTTATTGGTTGTTTGTTTAATCAATCAACTATAGCAATATAAGACAGAGTTCATCTTAAGCTACTGCATTAAGAGTTGACTTTGAATATGAGGAACCCAGAAAAATGGTACAGATGAACCAGCTTGCAGGGCAGAAATAGACACACAGATGTAGAGAACAAATGTATGGACACCAAGGGGGGAAAGTGGTGGGTGGTGGGTGGTGGTGGGATGAATTGGGAGGTTGGGATTGACATATATACACTAATATGTATAAAATAGATAACTAATAAGAACCTGCTATATAAAAACATAAATAAAATTAAAAAAAAAAAAGAGTTGACTTTGAGTGGGAGAAGAGCCAGAAAAGTTAATTCTAAAAAACTCTTTGATAACTGATTTGTATACAGAGCATCAAGAAGAATCTCATGCATCTCTCCAAACTTTTTTGTGTAAAGACATCAGAGCATACAACTAACAGTAGGAGTTGGGTATTAAAGATTTATGCAACTCTGGGTCAAATAATCTAAGGAGAAATGTGGGATTTTTCAATTCTCAATCATTTTTGCTTCACAATTTTTTCTTCCCGTATTCCCCTTGTAAAATTTCTACTTCCTGTTCTCCAATCTCATATCATTTTTGTCCTGTTTTTGAGGTATTACTTATGCTACTTTCTTCTCTCTTTTTTTTTTTTTTTTTTTAATTTGGCCACTCCTTGCAGCTTGTAGGATCTTAGTTCCCCAAGTAGAGATTGAACCTGGGCTACAGCAGTGAAAGTGCTGAGTCCTAACCACTGGACCACCAGGGAATTCCCTGCTACTCTCTTCTCTTAATGTTTACATCTTTGACGTCCATTTTCTCCTTGAATCTTTTCCTTAAAACCTGAACCCATAATGATCTGTATTTTTTACCTTTATGGATTAATTTATTTGCTTATTAGTAAACATTTATTTAAAACCTACTATCATCACCTCATGAAAGACAATCCTCTCAGTCAAGAAGCCTATAGACTAGTGTAGGAAATAGAGAAACAGCTAATTTGAATATTCTTTTGTGTTCTATGATATATGACTCAAAGAATACCATGGGAGCATAAAAGCTGGGGAAGCCAGAGAGCAGCTTCCATGCAAAAATAATGTTTGAGCTGAGTTATGAATGAGGAAAGTATTCCAGGCGGAGAGATTGTCATGCACAAATGCACGGAGGCATAAAAGGGCATGGCAAGATCATTGGTGTTGAGGCAGAAAGAGACAGGCATGAACATCCAGCAGAATATAAAGGCTTGTGAGTCCAGCTAAAGAGTGTGAATTCAAAGTCATGAGAAAACAGAAACAACTATAAAAATTACTACAAGATATGTCATACATACTGCAGTATATCTCAGTTTAAGGTCAGAAATTCATTTCAGCAAGTTAGACATTTTGGGCAGAAAGTTTATCAGGAGCCTGTTTTCCATTATTGGACGTGGGAAATTTTATGTCATTACACATTACACTTTAACCTCAAATCCTTACTCAATTTCCTAAAACACATATGTATTAATACATACCTATATACAAGAAACCTACAGTTGGCCCTTCATATCTGTGAGTTCCATATTCCCAGGTTATGTATCTAGGGATTCAACCAACTGTGGATCAAGAATATTTGAAAAAAAAAATTCCAGAAAGTTCCAGAAAGCAAAACTTGAATTTTCCACACACCAGCAACTAGTAACATAGCATTTACATTGTATTACATTCTATAAGTAATCTAAAGATCATTTAAATTATTCAGGAGGATAGGTGAATTTACAGATTCAGTAAAGTTGCTGGATACAACATCAATATACAAAAATCAGTTGTGTTTCTATACACTAATGACAAACTATCAGAAAGGTAAATTAGGATGACAATCCCATCGACAATTAACTACATTTTAATAAGAACAAAATATCTAGGAATAAGTTTAACCAAGGAAATTAAAGACCTAAACACTGAAAACTGTAAGACACTGATGAAAGAAACTGAAGATACAACTAAATGGAAAGATACTTTGTGCTCATGGATGGAAGAATATTGTTAAAATGTCCATACTACCCAAAGAAATCTACAGATTTAATGCAATCTCTATCCAAATTCCAATGGCATTTTCTTTTTTTTTTTTACAGAACTAGAACAAACAATCCTAAAATTTGTATGGAACCATAAAAGATTCCAAATAGCCAAAGCAATATTGAGAGAAAAGAAAGCTGGGAGCGTCACAATTCCTAATTTAAAAATATAAAACAAAGCTATAGTAATCAAAACGTTATGGTACTGGCACAAAAACAGATACATAGATCAATGGAAAAGGATAGAGAGCCCAGAAATAAACCCATGCATACATGGTCAATTAATTTACAACAAAGGAGCCGAGAATATACCATGAAGAAAGGACAATTTCTTCAATAAACATTGTTGGGAAAACTGGACAGCCATATGCAAAAGGATGAAACTGGACCACTCTCTTCTGCCAAACACGAAAATTAACTCAAAATGGATTAAATACCCGAATGTTTTATATCTCTAAAAACTTAAAGAAACATTTTTAGTTTATTGAATAGTAAATTCAGTATGTGGTCCTTTAATACCATTGACATCAGTGGCATTTTCTCAAAATCATACTTATATTGCACAAAAAGGGTATTTCTTTTTTTTTAATTTTTATTGAAATATAGTTGATTTAAAATATTGTGTTAGTTTCAGGTACAAAGTGATATAGTTATACATATATGTACATACAGATACATATATAAATATATATATGTGTATATATACTTTTGTTACATTCTCTTCCACTATAGGTTATTACAAGATATTGAGTATAGTTCCCTGTGCTATACAGTAGGTCCTTGTTGGTTACCCTTTTATATATAGTACTGTATATATTGGTAATTTGAGAATCTGAAGTCTTTATATGTCTGAGTTTGTTTTCTTTTCCTCTGATTTTCATTTATTGTTTCCTCCTGCTTTTTTTTTTCCTGAATAATTGTTTCTTTCTAAAACTTTACCTATGGAAGTTCTTTCAGAAGTGAATTTTTAATGTGTTCTTATAAAGAGGATTGGCATTGATTCTTCCAAGGACCATGGCACTACTGACCTGAGATAACTATAAATTAAATTGGGGGATGTTTTGACTATACAAGTTTTGTGAATAACATACCATAACATCCCATATCCTTGTTAGAGCTGGTTTGTGTTAAAGACATTTTATTTTCTTTCAACCATAGGCAAAGTCATGATAACTGTTTCTTTCCATATCCCTATGGGGTACAAGTTTTGTTTGGTTTTGATTTTGTCTGGTGCTGGTTGTTTAGTTTTAATGTTCTTTTTTTTTTCCACTACCACTGTTCCCATAGTAAGTGAGGGGACATCATGCCTGTATGTGGGATTGTCTGATCTGACATCTCACTTTGCTCAGGACCTAGACTGGGTTTCCTGTGCAGCCCCTTAATCTGACACTCTGAAGATCTGGGTCACCAGGGATTAGAAGATGGACCCCAGGGTGTGCTTCTGTGCTTTCTTAAATATCTAGAGTCATGCTTTCTCATTGATTTGGTTTTGGAAGATATTCTGAGTTATTTTCTTTCCTCTCATTATGCATTTATAAGATTTTTAAGCACTTCAAGATTTTGTTTTTCTTATTAACCAGATGGGTCTTTAGAGATTTCTAATAGGACATGTTACTGGAAATAAATGATTTGTAAGCAAGGGTAAGACATAATGTTCATTTTAGGAAAATCACCAAAGTAGAATTGGAAACGGTGGTATAAAACGTGGGAGTGTTATGGTAAATGAGACCATTTCTTAAGAGACTTTTACAGAAAACAATCAAGAAATAATGAGACACTAAACTAAAGCAATAATGCAGACAGCACAATGGAAGAGTTAGATACTAGAAATATAGTGGGGGTGGAATAGACAGACATTTTCAACCTCCGGATTATAAGATAGTATCAGCTATCTTGAATGACTATAATTTTTCAGCTTTCTGTTTTGTACACTGCAGTTATTGACAATGGTTTTCATTAGGTTAAACAGACCGTTCTGGGGAAGTCCAGGAAAATAATTTCCCCTTGAGTACCATATAAATATTAAACATCTATAGACTGGTTAGAATTAGAACAGACACTCATGTGTCCTACTACTCTTGTATTACTACTTTTGTTGAGGTGGGGTCGGGGGTGGGGGGTAGAGAGAGATGCTAGAGAAGAGATGTTCATTCACATTTCCACGTGCTAGCCCAAGAAAGATGCATTACTATCCCCAAAGATTAGAGGAAGAATGAAAGACAGAGCTAAGTGTGGGGTAGAAGACTGCAAACTATGAAATATTTACTTACAGGAATGCTTACCAAAAGACTGTTTGTAGTTTGGTGTCTCTGTTTACTTTTTGTCTATCTATTTCTTCACGCTAAACACCCCATTCAGCCCACGAATTAACGAATGATAAAGGGATCTTCCAAATCAATAACAATAGTATATTCAATATTTTCCTATGATGATGAAGTAATCATTAGTGGAAGGAACAACTAACTCTTAGCTGAATAAATGCAAGAGGTAAATTAGAGAAGAAAAATTCTAGCTTGATTCCTAGTTTAATGCCACTGTAATTAGCTCAGGTTTTTTTTTCCTCTCCGTGAAATATTTATAATCAAGAAACAATTTCCAGTCCACTTTTTTCTCTGCTAAGATCAATTGGATAATTTAAAACTCAGTTTGCTATTGCTTCAGGAAGTAAAAATTTCAGACGCTCTGTGTGCTGATTAATATCTAAGAAATCTATAAAGTTTAACTAGGAAAAAAATGAACAATAAAGTTTTATTCACCCTGCTAAATTTTAGTGGCTAATGCACTGCTTTATTTTCTGTAGCTTTATTTCTTTGCAATCCTAAAAGGCCTTGAAAATTCTCATCAGAGAAACATGTTTTTTGCATATGTTGAGTGGTGGAGAGTAAAACAAAACCTTTAGATTTGTTGCTTTTATTTCCTTTTTTTAATGCTTAGGATTAATTTAAGCAGTTGTTTTCAATATTCAGTTTTAATATTTTATTATATCCACTGTAACATTTTTATTTACTTTTTTCTGTGTTTAGGTGTCATCTCCAGGACTAGAGTAGATCTTGGTGGACAGAATCTGTAAGATTGTGTGTGTGTGTGTGTGTGTGTGTGTGTGTGTGTGTGTGTGTGTATGTATGTATACCCTCAATTCCTGGCACAGAGTTCTAGAAACTCCTGTAATCTCCTAAGTAATAAGAGAACGAGGAGCATCTTTTGCTCTAATATTTGGTCTTTGACCCAGGTTCCTGACACAGGGCTCCTGAAACCCTCGTAATTTTCTGGGTGAAAGGAGTATCTTTTGTCCTTATGAGGTGACTCTTGGTGGGGGGGGGGGGGGGGCCTGGTTGGCTCCTGGATGAAGGCTGGTCACCAGAAAGACTAAGCCATGATTAGAAGCTTTTCAGCTCTACCGCTCGTTCTCTTGAGAAGGGAATAGGGCTGAAAATAGATTTCATGTTTGATCAGGCTTATGTGATGAAGCCACCATAAAAATCCCAACAGTTGGGCTTCCCTGGTGGTGCAGTGGTTGAGAGTCCTCCTGCCGATGCAGGGGACACGGGTTCATGCCCCGGTCCGGGAAGATCCCACATGCCGCGGAGCGGCTGGGTCCGTGAGCCGTGGCCGCTGAGCCTGCGCGTCCGGAGCCTGTGCTCCGCAACGGGAGAGGCCATAACAGTGAGAGGCCCGCGTACCGCAAAAAAAAAAAAAAAAAAAAAAAAAAAAAAAATCCCAACAGTTTGGTGTTTGGAGAGCTTCCAGGTTGGTGAACACATCCACATTCCAGGAGTGTAACACACCCCAACCCCATGGGGACAGAGGCTCCTGTGCTTTGGATACTCCCAGGAAAAAATATAGGGTCTAAAACTATCTTGTATCTTGTATCATCACGATACATCTAATAAAAGAGAATGAGACCTTCCATGTCTCTCTACATATATTATGCATAGTACATCCATTAGCCTTAGAAAGATTTCTCTTCATAACAATATATTTTCATTATCTATATTAAAATTCATACTTTTTAACTAATTGACAGAATTGACTAAGGTCTCAGAATCCCTAGTAATTCACTTAGCACTGCTTATTTTAATTAATAATCTTTGTTGCAGTTCAATTTAAGTCAAATAATGTTTCCTGGATGTCTATTACAACCAACATATTAATAAACCATAGTTTTAACATGCATTATGCCCCAAAACTCTCACAGTCACTGAGAAATTAGTTTCTCAGTGGAATTAGTGGCTCATAATTCCTAGGTGTCTTTCTGGACCTCTTCTATTATTTCTCTGTTTTAGGTCAGTCTCAAAACATTTGAACAAATGTATTCTGTGGAATTTTCTTTTTAAATTACAGAACCACACAGGCACATAGCTGTCAATCAACTAGCTGTAAATGTTTACAGTAGTCATATTTCAAATTGATTCAGCTTTAAATATAGCGTAACACCTTCTTAAGTGATCCTGGCTAAGTACCTCACACTTTCAAAAGATGGACCATATCAGGCTTTTTTAAGAAAATGATGGCAACAGTTAAAACGAGGTGACCTCGGGACTTCCCTGGTGGCGTAGTGGTTAAGAATCTGCCTGCTAATGCAGGGGACGTGGGTTCGAGCCCTGGTCTGGGAAAATCCCATATGCCATGGAGCAACAAAGCCCGTGCACCACAACTACTGAGCCTGCGCTCTAGAGCCCGAGAGCCACAACTACTTAAGCCCACACACCTAGAGCCCATGCTCCGCAACAAGAGAAGCCACCGCAATGAGAAGCCCGTGCACCGCAACAAAGAGTAGCTCCCGCTCGCCGCAACTAGAGAAAGCCCACGCACAGCAATGAAGACTCAACGCAGACAAAAAAAACAAAAACAAAAAAACCGAGGTGACCTCATCAAGGAGAAATTGCACAGTAGAAAATTTTACTCACCCTAGCAACTTAGAAACACATTATAAAGGAAGTTATGAGATACAGCATTCTAAGTTTCATATATTTAGTACTCAGTGATGGCAAGACCATTGTGTGTCCACTCATTCACTGTTTGTGACATTATCAATTCACATAAATTAAAAAATAGAATGATAAAACATATCAAGAACTGTGATCATTTCTATACGTTTAGATTGAGCATTTCTGTTCTTATGCATTAATTTTAATGATAATTCAATATAAAGAAAAAATCTGTCTGAAATGATTGACTGTAGTGAAATTAGGAAAAAACTAAGTTTATAATAAAGATTACTAAGAAATTCATTATGTACAATAAAATGATTCCAGCCAACAATAATGATAATAAAGTATACGAGAACATGAACATCTTAATGATTTGTAATGCAACCATGAAAGAGACCTAGAGCTAGGAACAAGTGTGTGTCCACTGTTTTAGTAAAGGACTGAACCCTGTGGTCTATGTTACCAAGAAGTTTTATTCACTGAGACTTCCAGCCACATTTAGGGTGGGGTGTTTGCCATTCTTCCATGTTGATTCCCTCCTTCCTGCCATGTACCACACTATACCATATTTTAGTGAACACTCTTTCTTTGTTGTCATGTATGCTGCCTTTAAAAATAATAAACACACCAAGCATGCATTTGCACAGGTATGTGATGCTTAGCTTGAAGTTTGATCACTTCTTCCCCGTCTGTCTGCCCATGAGAAAAATGTCCCCTAGCACAGAGACAGGCAAGCCCTGGATGCTGGTATTACTCTGATAGCCCGTCGAGCAGTGTATGAACCCTGACTGCTGACACTAGGCTTCCAAAGAGACTCTCTGTATCTGCTGCTGCTTGGCTAGTTCAGAACATTGCTATGCCCACAGTGCGTGATTATCTCAGCAGTGGAGTGGATGGCTTGCCTGCTTGCCTGAATCCACACAGCCAGCAGAAAGGGCAGGGCAAGCCTGATCAGCTGGGTATGAGGACGGAACTGTGATTACTTAAGAATCACTAAGCACATGAAGAAGCAAGTTGTTTTAAAGCTTCTGTTTTCCCCTCCTCTTCAAAATCACTGGAGCTGATCTCAACTAGCAGAGGATGGCAGGGTTCTGTGTTGATTTAAGGTGTTACCCCCAGGAGTGTAGTATTGTCATCAGAGATTTCCCTCAATCACTGAAAGGAGAGGTATCGAACCAAGGATGAATTCTCAGCACTCAACAAGTCAATCAGGAAACCCCATGGGGAAAAGGACTTTTTCTTTCAAAGTAGATAATGACCTGCATTTCTCACTGTGAAAGAAAAGGAATGAACAGATTAAAAGGCAAAGGTTTCCAAAGAATGACATAATCTTCACTATGGAAAAGAGAAGGGCGGGAGGGGGAGGAATTATAACACGTAGCTAGCTACATCCTGTAGTGTTTCAGTAGGAAACACAGCTCAAAGCTTGCCAGCATTCTTCCTAACAGAGCTGGGCTTATTTTCTCGACCTCATTTCAGTCTTTGACCCATTCTTGTATGAGTCAAAGTATCTAGTAGGATGAAAGGATCATTTAAGAAGTCTCTTGCTTTCTAGAAAGAAAGTTGCACAAGCAGAGGAATGATTCTGCCCTGTTCACCTCTCTGCACCCAGTGCCTGAAAAGGGTCTGGTGCATAATGGCCTCTTAATAAATATTTGTTGAATTAGTGAATGAATGTGTTATTAGCTGCATCTACTTGCAATTCTGTTTCAACCATTTCTGCCTTAATAATGCATCAGTCAAGTCTTGAAGCAGGTCGTGAAATACAAATGGAAGCCCTAGTCCATTCTTCAGCCACTTAGGGTAGAGATTTGAGGTAGCCACCTCAAATGAGGTGAGGGACTGAGATAAAAAGGGCAAAAGGGAAATTGGTAACGGGAGAAAGGAGAGAAATATAAGGAAAAGGCAAAGAGACCACATTTTCTTATTAGTCAGACTGTGGAAGTAAACCCTTAATAGATGAGCCAGAGTATAACCCACTGTATGCTCTCCCCACCCTTAAACATGTTCACTGGGCACTCTAACGGCAAGAGAGAGAGATCGGTGAACACACTGTCTGAGGTTACCCTTTACTTTAGCCCTGTATGCACCATCACAGGTGACATTCTGACACTCTCACCTGGATGCAGACAACCTAAACCATGTTACTCTTTGTGGTTTTGGTTTATTAGATTCCAATGAAACAATTTCTGCTTTAGCAGGGCTTGAACCAAAGCTTGAACATTCCAGCAATGTTCGTGAAATGATGTGGACACGGCTTTCTATTATTGAAGACATCACAAGATACACAATTTTCTCTCTTTGCAGGCCTTTTCTAAGAGAGGATTATTCCCTTTTATCTGATTCTTTGCCCCATCCTTGTGCCAGATTTAAATATGGCATCCACATTTTGTATCCCTGCCAAGAATCCCTAAGACCAGTGGCAACATTTTTAATAAATCAAAGGGATCAAATCAAATAAATAAATGATTTGGGTGGCAAAGGGCAGAAAATCTCCAGACGAAACTCAGACAGGGTCTTGGCTTAGCTCAAATGGGAAACTGCATAATCAGCAGATTTCTGGAGGTTTCCAGGTTATGAGACAAGGTTTTTTACATTTCACTAATTATGGCTGGAGTGAGAGAAACATAAAACAGAATAAAGAAAAAGCAAAAAAAAAAAAAAATAGGGATTGGAAAGTTGGCCACAGCTATCGCTCTCTCAAGCCTCATTTCTCAAGACAAAATGCCAGAAAAAGTGCTCTTTGTGGTGAGTTTGTAAGACTAGGCAATTTACGAAGATCTGTCTCTGGTTATTTTTTGCTTTTTAACATAGTCATTCCTTCTCCCTCAGGGGGGAAAAAAGTGTTTTTTTTTCCCCAGGGCGAAGGTGGTTTGATGTCTTTTTATTTCTTCTAAATGCACTGCTGTGTTCTTCAACCATTTCTTAAGGCGTCCTCAATTTTTTCCCCAACACACACACACATACTGTTTAGGGACTACAAATGCCCATTCCAACGTTTCCACTCTGTGAATTTAACTACCCAGTGTGCATTAGCTCGTACAAGTATGAAACAACTGCAGCCACACAGTTCCATTTATTGCTTCTCAAGTATGGCCTGCTTTATAAAAGTTTCACCATCTGTTCTGTTTTAAGCCAAAGCTGAATTAAGAGGATACACTTTCGCTACTGCTTCTGTTACTATTGTGGTATTATTATATTTTAGGAATAGGGAGGAGGTGAGGAGGCAAAATAAATCTACATAAAGTCTCTAAGAGAATAGAAGATGAGAATTTTTTGGCAATTAGTGGCAATTATTATTTTTTTTTTATTATTATTTTTGCGGTACGCGGGCCTCTCACCGCCGCGGCCTCTCCTGCCGCGGGGCACAGGCTCCAGACGCGCAGGCTCAGCGGCCAGGGCTCATGGGCCCAGCCGCTCCGCGGCACGCGGGACCCTCCCTGACCGGGGCGCGAACCGGTGTCCCCTGCGTCGGCAGGCAGACTCTCAACCACTGCGCCACCAGGGAAGCCCAGTGGTATTATTTCTGAACTTGATCATGAAGGCTACTTCTTTCCTTTTGTGAAGTCCCATCAAAAAGAAGTTGTAAAGGATTCATGAAAATACCAGTCAGTCGCATATTTGTTAAATATCTTCTGAGTTTCCACATTTAACTACGTTCTGTGGTGCTTAAAAGAGAGGTGTAAAACTTAATTGTTGCCCTCAAGAAACTCACGTTGTAGTGGGGGTGATGAGAAATATGTATATGGAATAAATTTTTTAAAAAGACTGTCCAAATTAGAAGCAAAGACATCCAGACACGTTAACCACAACTCTGGCGATGAAGCAGGAGAAGTAAGGATTCTATACTGTCAACAAATTATTGCTTATGACTGACATTATCAGGTGTATGCATTATACTTTTACTAATATTATTTTAAGCTATGGTTGGTCGTATACATAATATGCAACTGGAGTTCTCTGATTTTTATCAGGATAAGCCAAAGAGAACTCTGTTTATAGCTTAAAGACACATGGACAGATTATTCCATGGACAGATTATTCCAAGAGATATCTTCTGTGATCCATCTTAACTGTTGGTGTCCATTAGAACCACCTAGCAAGTTTTATAAATTAATAAATGTATATAATGACTAATCAGTAAATTAACTGATTAGAAAATCTCTGGGCTCTATTTAAGCCCCCAGGGTAAGGTCTGGTCATTATTGGGCTTTAAAGTTGACCAGGTGAACTTTATTTTTATTGAACCATAGCTGAAGTGCAATGCTATGTTAGTTTCAGGTGTATAACATAATGATTTGACATTTGCATACATTATGAAAATGATTACCACAGTAAGTCTAGTAACCATCTGTCCCCAAAGTTATCAGATTATTAACCATATTCTTTTTGCCATATGTTAATTAATCCCTGTGACTTATTTATCATATCACTAGAGGTTTGTCTGTCTTAATCCCCTTCACTTATTTCTCCCATTCCCCCCGTCGCACTCCCTTCTGGCCATTTCAGGTTTGTTTTTGGTATCTATGAGTCTGTTTATTTTGTTTTTTAGATGCTACATATAATTGAGACAATGTGGTATTTAACTTAGCATAGAACCCTCTAGATCTATGTATGTTGTCACAAATAGCAAGATTTTTTTTATGGCTGAGTAATATTCGTGTGTGTGTGTGTGTGTGTGTGTGTGTGTGTGTGTGTGTGTCACTTAGGTTACTTGAATTAGTGTTTTTGTTTTCTTCAGGTAAATACCAGAGATGAAATTGCTGGATCATCCAGCAACTCTATTTAAAAAATTTTTTTAGCTCCCCTCTTTTTTTTTACTGCCATAAGCTTTATGGGGCAATGTCTTTTTTTTTTTTTTGGCCACACCGTGTCCCCTGCAGTGGAAGCTCGCAGTCCTAACCAGTGAATTCCCATCTATTTTTTTAAGGAAACTCCAAACTATTTTCCATAGTGGCTGCATCAATTCACATTCCCACCAACACTGCACAACGGTTTCCTTTTCTCCACATCCTCCCAGATATCTTTCAAACTACTGCCACTGTGCTGGGACTTGGAGAATGTGAAATGTTATGAATGCCCTTTGAAAGTGACGTCTTGGCCGCACCTACTGAAGCCCACGCACCTAGAGCCCACGCTCTGCAACAAGAGAAGCCCGCGCACCACAACGACGAGTAGCCCCTACTCGCGGCAACTAGAGAAAGCCCGGGCGCAGCAACAAAGAACCAACACAGCCAAAAATAAATAAATAAATAAAATAAGGGCTTCCCTTGTGGCGCAATGCTTAAGAATCCGCCTGCCAATGTAGGGGACAAGGGTTCAAGCCCTGGTCTGGGAAGAACCCACATGCCGCGGAGCAACTAAGCCCGTGCGCCCAGAGCCCGTGCTCCACGAGAGAAGCCACCGCAACGAGAAACCCGCGCACCGCAACGAGAAGCCCGCGCACCGCAACGAGAAGCCCGCGCACCGCAACGAGAAGCCCGCGCACCACAACGAAGAGTAGCCCCCGCTCGCCGCAGGTAGAGAAAGCCCGTGTGCAGCAACGAAGACCCAACGCAGCCAAAATAGATGAATAAGAAAGAAATAAAGTGAAGTCTCTATTTTCTGTAGCTTTCGGGCTCCCCTAAACATAAGCCTCGCTGGTTTTCAAAGCTTGACTTTCTAGGGCCTTGTCTTCCGGTGCAGGAGCTGACTGGGGATCCCGGCGTGAGGCTCGTCCGTCCGCTGGCTCCTCCGGGAGGGCCTCTGCGGTTGTGGTGTCCCTCCCCGACTCCCTCCCGCTCGTGGGCCCCGACCTGGGGATGTGCGTCTGAGGAGACTGAGTCTCTGCCCCCTCTTACCTGTCTCCTGGTGATTTCTTTATATCTTTAGTGGTGGAAAATCTTTTCTGCTGGTCCTGAGGTTGTTCTCAGAGACAGTAGCTCCGCAAGTAGTTGTAATTTTGGCGTGCTCCTGGGAGGAGGTGAACGCAGCGTCTTCCTCGTCCACCATCTTGATTCCTTCCCCCACCAGGTGATTTTAAAGAGCTATCAGGGTTGAGAATCCCGGTGTTAAGCAGCTAGATCCAGGCCTCATTATCTGAACTATTCCTTTCTCTCTTGAACCTGTAAATTGGTTTTTTTCTCTTACAGGTTTGCTAAAACAAAATCAGTAATTCCGGTCACGTGTCAATCACCAGAGATTGTTTTACTTTAACACCTAACAAAATAAAATATTCCTCATCTTCCACTCTCTTTTGTTTTAATGACACTGTGTTCTCCTGGCATTCCTCATACCTGCATGGCAAGCTTCTCACCCATAACCTATAAATACTTGAGGTCTGTAGATCTTATTCCTATTAAGTCCCTTTGCTTTTCTTTGTATCTTGGGTAATGGCACCCACTTATATGGCTTTAGACGCCCCCAGGTGTAGCAATAGCTCTTAGATTTCAATTTCTAGCTCAGATAATCTTGAGTTCAAACATATTCGTCCAATTGTCTGTTTATTACCTTTACTTAGATGGCTACAATTGTCCTCAGTTTAAATTATCACAAGTCTGCTTATTAGTAGATTTTAAAACTTAGGTGAAATGGACAAAGCTACTAATATCCTCATAACGTCTTTTTATCTCTGTGGTATTTATAATTCTGCCTCATTTAATAAAAATTCCTAATATTAAAAAAATTTTTCTCTTACCTTGACCATTCCATAAGTTCTACTTGATGAATCCTTTCCAAAACCAACATTTGGCTTTATTGATACTATTATTTCTGTTTATTTTCAATGCAGCAGGCAATCCCATCCACATCCTCTAGAACCTTATTATTGTAATGCCGTTGCCAGTCTGAACTGTGTGATTCCAACCATATTTGGGGGAATCGTTTTTACAATTTGTGCCAAATTAGAACCAACTAAAATGGTCCTGGGCTATTTATTCATTGGTTAGTTTGAGCAAGAGTTTCTCCAACAGCTAATAATCACCAAGAGACCGAAAAGTCATATTAGTTATTGGTATTGCCCTCTTCACATTCGCTGGAATCACATGCACCCTTGAGGGGGTCCAGGGCAAGAATGTATTTTACTCTCTGTTCCTTACTGAATTTTTTCACTAATATTTTTGCATAGACTACCATTTCTCTTGTTATAAAAGTGTTTTGAAAGTCAGGGTAGGTGAATCATTCCACATTTTCATAATGACAAAATATCAAATTTGTGTGTGTTTGTGTGTGTTTATTCTCGGGTTTGTAATGCAGTCCTTGCCGACTGCTACAAAGGCCATTGCTAGTCATTTGCACCATGTTAGTAATATGTGTAGGATGAGGACATTTCCTATAAACAGAATTTCAGCTATAGGTGCTGTTTGTTTAAACATAACAAGAAATAAAAATGTAAATAATGTGAATGATTTAGTTCTGTTTGCTCAATAAGCATAAGGCTGGAATGAACATGAGATGGACATTAGAAATCTGATTTGCACTTAGTCTTAATTCTTACATACTTATTACATGTTCAGAGAAAAATAAAGATATGGGTTTTCATTACAACATGGTCCTTAAACACAGGCAACTTCTACGTTTGGCGCTCAAAGAAAAGGTGATTTCGCCCAGTACTGGATAAAAATCAGCTGTGTAGGACTTAATAATGAGTAACAATACTGTACTTCAGTATAGTAAAATCAGAGTCCAAGGAATAGGGTACCAGTGAGAATTGATGCCTGAGGTAGGTGAATGATTTATAGATCCCATCTTCAAAAGTTTGTCCACATCAAGGCCAAATACAGTCCAGAGAACTTTAATGTGATCACAGAAATTATACTAGTTATTTTGACATTTTGAGAAAACAAGAAGTGACGCTAGAAGAATGGAGGAGTCAAGTTTTGCCCTAATTTTAAAAGTAATACTCAAAGGATGTTTTAAATTCTACAGTGATGAGCTTGAAATTAAAATCGGAACGACTGTAAAAAATAGATGTTTGTGGCTAATTTTTAAAAGAAGGTGTAATCATTAATAAACAGCATTAGGCATTAAACTAAGTCCCTTTCTCAATACACTGACCAACACATTAGGAGCAAATTATTCTGTACCCTGGTTGCAAGAAGACTTAGTCTCTCATGATCTTCCAATAGACAAGATACACTGAGTGAATCTCCACTTAAAGATGATTGGCAAGTTGGTAGGTATTATCCTAACTAGTTGATATGTATTATGCCTTTCAACTGTGGCAATGTTAACATTTTGGACAAGATAATTCTTTGTTTGGGGGAGGCTTTCCTGCCCACTATAAGTTGTTTAGCAGCACCCCTAAGCTCAGCCTTGTACACACCTGTAGCATTTCCCACCGTCATGTCAATCAACACTGTCCAGACGGTACCTCATCTTCCCCACACCCACGCCCCACCCAGTTAAGAAGCATTGTTTGGAAGGCGGTCTCTTGACGCATGCCTAATATCTTTCCTAGTGAACATATTTTCCCTAAATGTGTCTAAAATTTGCCAATGATTTCGTGTCAGAAGACCGTATGAGAGATGCAAGGTAACAATTTATCTCAGCTGGCTAGTACTTACTACAATTGAACTGAATACAATCAATACAATACAATGAATTTCTCATGGATAGATATAGAGTCCTGCATTTAAATCAAATAACCAATTTCATAAGTACAAGTTAAAGGAAACTTGTCATGGAAAGAAATCTGATGACGGTAGTTGATCGCAAATTCATTATAATTGAAATAAGTATTACAAGATTTTTCTTTAAAAAATGAAACCTTAAGTGTTAGTATTATAGAGAATAAACTTCAAATCAAGGAAGGAGATAAACCCATTATAATTCGGTCTTAAAAACACTATGGTCATTTTTGTATCATATTTTGAGAAGAACAGAGGTTCAAAAGAAGGGTATTAAGATTATGAGAACTTTAGCATCCATTTAACTTAAGTAATGACCAAGGGAAACCAGAAAGTTAAGATTGAAGAAGAGAAAACCCAGGCAAATATGGAAGGGGGATAACAATATTGGAATGGTTGTCATGTGGAATATGGGGTACATTCTGTTTCGCACAAAGAGAATTAGAAACAATGAGTAGAAGCTATAGGAGCCTAGAAATGAGAAATCACAACTAGGTAAATTTAATCACAAATTTACTTAACCTGAATTACATTGCTTTTTATAGAGAAAACCATATTTATGAAATCAGCATGTTCATGTATGAGTTCGTGGTTTCACACACAGTAAGATGAACAGATGTAAACAAAAGTACATTTAGTGGCTGTATCTTTAAGTGTATCAATGCTTAATGAATACTAAAATCCAGAAAACAGAGTTGGTATTCTTCCTCTGCTTGTCTAAGGATGGGTTTTCCTTTCAAATGCAGTCTTCCTTATGGTGCCACTTTGTCCCCAAAGGGTGTTGCAATTACTTTTAAAAAATCAATAAATCCACAGTTGTATTAAGAAATATTTTATTAACAAAACAGTAAATTCCACTTGCTTAGCATTTCCAATAATGGATAAGTTGGCCTTGCAACAGAAAAACAAAACAAAACAAAACCCTTAGGTACCCAATCACACAAAGCACTAGAAGGGTAGGGTCATGTGGCCTTTCTTTGATATCTTAGGGATTGACCACCTCACACATTATTGTAGTATTTTTTTTTTAAAGGCAACACATTACATGGATAAAAAAGAAGCATATTCAATCAGAAAAGTTACAGTCTAGAGATGTAATCAAATTTATGCCAGGTAGTGTTAAATCCTCTATTAACTGCCAACTATGCATGGAACCCTGATACATTTGGTATGAAGATATTTGGGATTTTATTCATATCTTTTCTCTCCCTAGCTCGTGTTCCTCTCTTTTCTTTCCCCATTTACAAAGAAAGAAAGAAGAAAAAAAGAAAAAAAAATGCTAGATTTTGTGTAGGCCAATAACATTAGAAATATTTTTACCGACAATATTGCACGAAAGTTTAAAATTTATGCTGGAAAGAAACACTGAAATCAATTCCAAACAACATGCTTCAGAGATATACTGCTTAAAAATACCATTATTTAAGTTATTTTCTATCACAATTTAGAATCTTCCCAGATGGAAACTAGTTCAAGTTCAGTAGATCAAATGGAAAAGCAACCATTTTTTTTTAAACCTCAAGATGTAAATGAGTGGTTTTATATTTACCTTCTATTTCACTGGCTTTCCCTGAGTAAGACTGGATGAGAGGAAAACAACAACTACTTATGAATCCTTTAACCTGGCAAATTAAAAAAGAAGAAAATCTGAAACACAAGTAATGGAAAATAAATTTTAGTTTTATACCTCTACTTTCTGGGTCACGAAAACCCTTTAAGACTTTTCATATATAGCAATTACTTGGCAACCATAGATGGTGGTGATTTACTATGAATTATACATATATCTAAGGTGCTGTATGTCTGAAATCCAGGCCACGTCTTGGCTTTTTTCATCAACTGAAGTATCACAGAAGATGTTTTGCATTTTTTGCCTCTTCTGATTAAAGCTAATTGTAAAAGTATTCTTCTCTTCCGTGAAATCTAATATCATTCTTTTAGGAGATGTTAAAGTAACGCGACCAATGTTTACTGAGGCATCACCTTCCAATCTAATATTGCATTTCCTTCTCATACTAATAATTTATTGCTATGGACATCATTGAAACAATATGCAAAAACAAGTGAATAATCTACACATTTCTACTGCTTAATGTGTGTTAAACTAAAACTATATTTAATGATATATATGTAAAACCAGAAAAGTTAAATTATAGTCTATAATCAACAAATAATGATTTTCTTAAATGGGTAGTAGTACAGAATCAAAAATTACTGAAAATACTTTCTTAGTTGAGAAAGTGTTTACTTTCCAAAAATGTTTATCATGCACATCAGGTTCAGAGACTATATATATATATATATATATATATATATAATTTTATTGGACAGAAGGTTTTCATTTGCAGCAGCCAGGGTTAAGGTGTAGATCAACCAATTTTGCTTCCATACCTGCCCACCTAATGGTTCATATTCATGCAGCAATATACCATCGATAGTCTATTTGATAAGGAAAGGCTCCATTTCATTAGGGACTAAAATCTGGAGGTTTCCTGGGAGCATGATCTCGATGAAGCAAATCACCCCATTTGTCATCAATATGTTGGCACAATGATCTTCCTTTCTGCTTTTCAACTTGTCAGTAAATATTTGCTATTACGTGTACGGCTGGGTCTTCCATCCCATCTGATGGATTCCTCTGGATGCGTGTGTGTGTGTGTGTGGGTGTGTGTGCGTGCGCAGATTTGTGATCGTGAATGAGGAATGTATGTGGGAAATGTGAGTATTTGGGGGAGCAAAGAAGATTATATGTATATAGTTTACCTTCTAAATCACACCTTTCATACAAATACTAAAACTTAACTGCAACAGAATGAAGGCTGTACATGTAAGGAAAAAAAAGTAGCTGAGTCTTTTTATATACATTCATACATATCTTCCTTAGAATAAACACTACATTGTAAATTTTTTTTAAAAAAGTAAGTAATTGTGGCAATTTATAATGGTGGCAAAAAAAGAAAACCCTGAAATAATTGTTGATCTGATGTCATAAAACTCCCTATAGTTAGCAACACTTATAACATTGAATTTACCAAAAATGGCTGCAGAGCAGAGATATATTTTGCATTTTCTATACAACAGGCTATAAAACGTCACTTATCACAGTCCAGAAAGCACACAGAGATGGATGTTATATAAACACATGTAATAACATATTAAGCGTGCATGAAAATTTCCCAATGATTGCATCTATACCCTCTTGTTTTTTTCTTTCTGTTCTGAAATTTTAGTGTGAAAATGTGCCTTATCTTTCACATTGTTGAAAATAAGGCCTCCATACTTTGTTTTTTTGCCCTCACAACCAGAAGGGGGCTTTTTGAATGTGTTCCTACACAAGTCTTCAAAAAAGCCAGCACTTTGTTTCAAGTGCAAGTTCCAGCCACTGCTCCGGTTGTGCCAGGTGACGAACTCTGAAAAGGTTTGCAGGTCGAGTCACTCAAAATGACAGTCTTCTCTGGCAATCAGACTAATTGACTTCTCGGGAAAGTGCTAGCACTTTGGCTAAATCCGGGATCACAGGTAGCTTCTTTTTCTGTGTTGTGTTCTGTGTTGTTTTTGTGTCGTGCCTCCCGATGTTGTAATACTCCTTTGCTTTATGAATGCGTGCGATCACCACTGTCTTTTAGAAATGTTCCAGCAACATAAAGACAGGCAGAGTAAATTAAAACACTGTGGATGTTAGGGAATTTATTGACCTCTGCTTTTTTTTTTTTTTTCTTTTTTGGAGAGACAAGAGCATGAGATCCTTGTTTTTATTTTTTAAAAACAGTCTTTCCTTCCTGATTGCATTCCCTGCCTTCTTTTTTATGTGCTTCATAAAAAGGAAAGTAAATAAGTTTATATTATGTCTCAGATAAAATGAAGACTATTTCTATACAAGGGTCCTTTTCAGATCTTGGGATCAGACGTAATACTCTTTATCCTTGTTTTTCTTGTTTTTGTTGGCGCTTTTCGCACTGCTGGGTTGTTTCTCCTTTACTACGGCCCCATTGGACTGTGCTGAGTTACTGATGTAGTTTCGACTCTCATCCACGTGGTATGAGCCTTCATCCCGGTTTCTGTATTTGTACATGGCGTAGAGGAGGATGAGGATGCACAGGGCGGCAGCGGCTACGATCCCCACAACCATGCCCGTGGTGCTGCTGGACTCCCGAATCACTTCTGCTGAGCCTGGGTATGGCTCTCTCCCGCCTGCCCGGGTTGGGTTGGCTGTAGGAAAGAGGGTGGGGAAAAAAACACCAAGTGATTATGGAGTTTCCTGAATGCCAGAGAGCTACATTTACCGTCTATCTCCAGGCCTAATGGAATGGCATCGACTGCTCTAGAAAAAGGATACTGTTGCTGAATGTAGCAATTCCTATTCCTCTTGGTCACTAAAACGAGGGACTGTGAATCAAGGCACTGCGACAGAGATCTGCTGCCATCTTTTCTTTTTCACAGATCGATTTTGTTAACAGGTTCTTTGAAGTGTAGCTCCAAATAAGCTCCATGTAGTTCTAAAGGGCCATGTTGATGTGTTAGGTGAAAAACAATAAACCCAACGTGGAGAATAAAATCATAACATCATAATGACTCCACCCTATAATATTAGAGATTATCATTTTAAGAATCAAATTGATATTGATACAAAACGCTTACGGTTCACACTAGACTGAAACAAGATAGCTAATTTAGGATTACTTCAGAAATTGTAGTGCCTCCTATTGCAATGAATACAGTATTGAACAAAAAGATAATCCAGGCACTTTTAATAGTCTAATTGCCTACTTTTAAAAGTGTTATTCTAGTCACAATTTTACAAACGAAAACAACGAATTTTCTTTTCGGTTGGAGGTTTATTTGTTCACATCAGTATGTGTGTATGTTATTCATTCACTGGCAGTGGTTCAGTGATCACCGAAACTAAATTTGAGAGGAGAAAGTAAGAAAATATTTTAAAATACTTTAAAGACCATCTAGACTGGTTTTGAGTCAAAATTCAGTGCCTAGTAGATGATCATAAATAAAGGACTGGCTGCCCCACTTTTATTTAACTGACAAACCCTCATTCAATCTTTCCAAAGTACAAAGTTCTTCCTTGGGTATAAGAAATGGATCACAGGGGGCATTACTGTTTTCTCCAAGGCCTAGTCGGGCACTGAAACTGACCACAGATGGGGAGAAAAGTCCTGGGATTTAGTTTATAGATGGCAGGAGGGGGGAGCGGCCCTCTTCCTCTACGTAATAAATTTATTATTATTTAAAAGAATTTAAAAGAAAAGGAGCTGTAGAGAGATAAGATTCTATCCCATCTCTGATCACAGGTCATTTTTCTCTAAGGACTGATTGTGTTTTCTCTCTTTCTCTGAACCTCCATCCTCTCCCTTGTCTTATAGAAAAAAGATAACTTTTCAGATGTAATGAATTAAAAATGCTATAACTTTCAAAATGTTATTCTTTGTAAATTATGCATAATGAACTTAAATAATCTCAAGATTGCATAAATAGTGTGTATATGTGGAAGGTGTGTGTGTGTATATATATACACACACCAGAAACTGAACAGTTCAAAAAAGCTAAAATGGTACTTTTATTTCACTATCACTAGTAATTATATATATATATATTCCCCCCCCCCCGTCCCCGATAGGGAGGGGGATTTCTTTTTTATACCCACTAACCCTTAAACTCTTCAACGGTGCTCCGGGTGGCTAAGCAAGAGGCCTTTTTCCTTTTTGGTCGTGCTATACGGCATGTGGGATCTTAGTTCCCTGAGCAGGGGTTGAACACGTGCCCCCTGCATTGGGAGTGCACAGTCTTAACCAATGGACCACCAGGGAAGTCCCTTTTTTTTTAATATTTCTACAAAAGTTCCTATTAGTTACTGGGAATCATTTTCCTACCATATAGCACTATGCTGCTTTGTAATTCGATTTTCAAACATCACCAAGATGTTTGTTGTTTGCTGTGGGTTTCCTGACGTCACTTTCATTCCCCAAATAAAGCCTTACAAATATAGTCACTTACAAAGGAATAGCTCTCAGTCTCAAAGCAGCCATTTGTTCTGGAGCTACAAAATGCAGCAGGTAAAACCCTTGTATGCTGAATGTATCCCTGCTTGTTTTACAAAAGCTCATGTAACGTTGTTGAATAAAAAAGCCTTGGAGTTGCTTCTGTGGCTGAGGCAGAAGGAGACAAAGACTATAATCCACAGCATTTGATTACAGGAAATTCATTTCCTCTCAAGAAGAACAGAACCTACTGCAGGAACTCTGTCACTATGTGACAAACCAAAAGCAGCACTTTCTCTCTCAAATGCAGTCACCTTTGCCAAAGTCTGCCAATTAGCTCAACTGCTAACTTTCACTAAATGACAACTTTGTACTTGCTCATTTTGTGGAACATTCTTTTACCATGGTCTCTCAAGAGCTGCAAAAGGGGTTTTATTTAAATATCACCTAAATCATTTCCCCACACCCGATGGAATGCTTTCATTTTAAACACATTTTCATAATCACCTCACTTTGTCTGTCAGAAAAGAACGGGGAGAATGGAGAAAAAATCCTAATCGTATAGCTCATGATAGTCAGACTCGAGAGTTTTAATGCAATGCAAGGTTTACATTTTCTAAACTAAGAATATATATGGCCTCTTTTTTCCATTTAGGAATTGGTATTGTAAATGAACCATCTTACCAAAGAATTCTAATTTTATTTTTATCAGCTCAGATAGTTCTGATATGTTTTCACAACTGTAGAAGGAGTGCACCAAAGCCAAACTGGTGGTAAAACCAGAATGAGATTACAGAGACCAAAGCAAAGCCTCAAACGCTTCCATTTTGCCATAGAGCCATTTGAGAAATGCCTCCTGTTTAAGGAAAATACTTGTCTTTTTTGCGACTCCAGCCAAAAGGTTGCTTCGCATGCAGGCCTGAAACATCTCCGTAACCCATGTATAAACAAAGATTCTAAATATCATAAAACTAGCCTACCAAAAGAACCCTCCACAAACCCAATGATGAAACATTTTATCCCTTTTTTCCCCTAATTCACATTAAAAATTAATAACCACCACAGATATTATTTTAGGTCTATTTGGAATATGCAGTTGCTTCCATATCTAACTGATTATTTAACAATTTTTTTTTCTGTTTATGCTTCCAATCTGAAAGCTAAGTGATAATTTTCTTAACTTCTGTGCCAAGATCAGAAGTATGTATACACTTAAGGGTTAATGGGACATCTCTCCCAGATGTGCGATAAAATGCTAGGGAAATGGAATTATTTTCATGAATTATAAATGTGGTTCCCATATTGATTGTCATTAATGGTTCATTTTGATGATCACTGAAAAACCTCTGAGGAATTTCATATTAATTTAAATGTAGATAATAGCATAAATGGCTAAATGCCTTCTTATATAATTTGGTTAATATTTTTTATTAAAAAATACAGTCATCTCTTCACCATTCATGACAATATGAAGAAAGGAATTTAATCAGAAACCTCCATAAGCAATTCTTATATCTCATGGATTTGAGTATTTTGCATTCTCTTTACACTTCCTAGTGAACTAAATCAAGACCTTCTAAATAATTTTTAAAAATCTACAAGTGTTTTTTTCTCAGCAGTGCTAAAAAACAAATTAACTAAATGTTACTTTCACTCTGTCTCCATTTCTTTGTCGTAGCAGTGATGAGAACACTTAAAAAAACAGGTACAAGAGAGTATAAGAGAGGTGCTGAAAGAATGGAACAGGTATAGATTAGCAGTAAGTCTCTGATTAGTCAAAAGTTAAGTGATTTGTAAGTAAAACTAAGCTAATGTAGCCTCTTCATCACATGGGGCTCAGAGGTACAAGGAGCCCAGACCAATGGAAAACTTCAATAGGACCGACTGACGATGGGCAAAGAATAAGCCAAGGCATTTACATGTTATCGGTGTAACTGGAAATGGGCAAGTATTCAGCTCCACCCATACTTTCACTTCAGGCTAGCTGGCTAGCAAAAAGAAAAGAAAAAAAGTAGAGTAGATGAAATATCCTAACGGTTTAGGCCTATATACCCTATTTTAATGATTCATAAAATAAAAAATATCATCATGAATTACACATAGTTTATGTGAACACTGTAATAATAGATTATTTTACTTAATCAAAAATTTCCCATGTAATTCTATCTTCATTTTACTGAAGGATGCCAGTCATCACATACCCCTCAGAGAGGAAGAATGGTAGTGGTGGGTCCACTCATGTGGGCAAAGTGCACGTGCACACCTTAATGGCGATATGAAGGCCTTTGATTTTTGCCTAAATGACTCAAAAGCTACTGATAATAGTGGTGAGGACAAAAGGCTGTCACAAGGGTTATAACCTCTTTCATATAAGGCACTTCTCAGCCAAATGGCTATGGAAATATTTCTGGGACTTGTGTACAGATAGTGTTATCTTAAGGACAGATAAAAATTTATTTTAATTCTCTCTCTCAAATATCTGGCAAGATCTGATGGTCTCTAATTTTCCATATGGCCTGCTTTGGCCCAGATTTATCAAGAATATTATAAGCTAGCTCTAAGAATTTTCTTGTTTGTCACTGTCAAATTATTTCTCTGATTACTTAGAAAGGAATAGTCTCTCAGGTACTAGGACAGTTATTAACATATTTCCACATGATACCCTAAACCAGTTTACTCATATCAGGTAATAATTCATTGTAAAGAAGGCACAGTAAGGGTAAAAGACATATTCCAGGGCCTTGTCACATAAAAAGAATAATAAACCCATTTGTTGCTCTGCACAAAAAAGTTAAAAAGTGAAATATTTAAAATTTTAACTTATCCTTAAACTTGCTGAATAGTTATTTTAAAACTACCACCACAGAAAAAGAAATCGTCCTGATGTACGTTCCTTCTTTATTTTTGATAGTCCTTGGCACTGTATCTGTGAAAGAACATGATTTCCCCAAATAGGAACTAATATAGATCCAGTTAAGAAATACCATAGAAGAAACATGTTTGAGAGACACAACTGGCTATACAACAGAGTGGAGAGGACCACGTGCCAAGTCTTACTTCTTACCAGCTCCTTTGGCCCTTGGTCACCCACTCCATGCTCCTGCCTATTCTTTCTCCTACTTCTTCCCCCTCCCTACCTCTTCTCTGCATCCCTCCCCCAGCTCTTGGTATTCCTCTAGGTGGCCCTCGGAGAGCACAGTTGGTGTGTTCCTCCCCACTCAGTAAAGGAAGAAGGCCAGGCCAGCGCGGGTCAGGACTCTGCCTCTTCGAGTTGGTACATTACTCAGCCGGGTGTTCAATGAGGCACAAAACTTATTGCCAAGTTCCTGATTTCACATCACACTTTAAAACTGTCCCTATGGCGGGCTTCCCTGGTGGCGCAGTGGTTGAGAGTCTGCCTGCCGATGCAGGGGACACGGGTTCGGGCCCCGGTCCTGGAAGATCCCACATCCCACATGCCACGGAGCGGCTGGGCCTGTGAGCTATGGCCGCTGAGCCTGCACGTCCGAAGCCTGTGCTCCGTAACGGGAGAGACCACAACAGTGAGAGGCCCGCGTACCGCAAAAAAAAAAAACAGGGGTCAATGTGATGATTTCATTAGAACACAGCCTTGGTGCTTTATATATTGGCTTGCTTTATTTTAAAATTTAACTTTCTAAATTTGTTTAAGAATAAAATTCTATGCTTTATCAAATGTTTTATTACCAATTTCAGAAAACTTTGATTATGAAGCAGGGAAGATGAGCACATTAGGCCGTTCAGCTTTGCACTGGAGCCTCCAGTTACCAGTTTGCCACTGTTTGATCGTGTCTGGTCATAGCCACAGTCTGTGCACGTGGGAGAATAAAGCCCTCACTGACTCAGCAAGCTGATTCACAACTGAAGTTCTAAAATAACTCTGCATTTTTGAAAGGTAAATTTTTGAATATTAGTGACTTTTTCCAAAGAGCACTGTGCAATGGAAGGCATCTGACATCCTTTAGTTATTCTTTCTTTCCATTCTGAGATTAGAAACATAGTAATCAAATATTGTTATTAAAAAGCAAACCTGCTCTTGATTTATGTTTTTACATAATGTTTTACACGTGAAACGATGCTTAAAATCCTAATTCCTGTTACATAAAATGAGGGTTTGGTGAGCGGTGGGACCTTGTATTTCCGATGACGAGTTTACCAAGGCAATAACCGTGTCATCAGATGTTCTTTTTATCGCTCAAATTGTCACTTTTATGAAACTATTTTGTATACTTGGATGAGCTATTCTTTCACTGTAATCTTATTAAATTTATGTTGTTTCCAGACTTAGCTTTGCAGGGTGAGAATGTTGTTTCCAGGACATTTGTATTGCTGGTTTTATTTCTTCAATACAGACTGTTAGTGTTTAGGTACATCATCAGCCATGACCCTGTCACATCAAGGATGATGCAAGAGTTCCACTATATACTGAAAACAAGGAAAATTCAGCCTTTAAGCTTTAAGAAAAAAAAGAAATGTAAGAGATTACCAATATTAAGAAAGCATAAAGAATAAAATATACCAATGATAAAAAAAAATGGAACTTGAGCTATATATTTCAGACCAGGAGGGGTAAAGGGTCATAAAACATTATGCTCATTCTGCTATCCTAAAATTATTAGACCACCTGCCTTACAATAACCCTTTTAAAAAATTATTGGAAAGACGCATTTACTGAATTTTTTTTCTCACTTAAAAGTCTTTGACCAGTCTTTCTGGTTTTATCGTAGATTAAAAGTAATCAATTTAAAATTTGTCTCCACCCCAATGAAGAAAAAGAATTGCCTAAAATGATCCCATTAGACCATAATTCTGCACTGTGTCTTAATAGATGTGGAAGTTATTATAATTCTAAGCTAGCCTTGAAAATGGTTTCAGATTCATAAGGGAAGATTTGACTTTTCCAGTACCCAGTTTTACTAATACTGTGAAAAGAAAATTGCAATTGTAGGCTCCTGTGGTATTTGTGAATTGAGATTAGCACAATTATTTTCCCCATCACCAAAAAAGAAAATTATTATTATTTTCATTTTTGTGTTTCAATACGACATAGGCCAAAAGAAACAATTATGATGTAATCACTCATAAGAATGCACGTTTAAGTACCACAGTTGCAGGAAAGCAGGTAGGCAGTGATTTATATGACATGCATTCATTTCAACTCACACTGTGGTTTTCCGAGAGGTGATGAATGACTGAATGCCGAATGTTTCAAATCCTTCCCTGCTCACCAGCTCCACCCACGCCCTGCACATTTTGATGTTTGCTACTGCAGGTCAAACAAATGGCTTGAAGGAGGTCATGCCTGATACATCTCAACCCCTACCCAATCAATTGGAGATTCAGAAAGGAGATTCAGATAGAACTTGGAAATCAATAAGCCTTTACTACCTGCCTGGCTGCCAGGACTAACATTTTCCTCTGCTACTTTCAAAGCCACCAAGTCACGTGTATGAAGGGAAATGCAGGGGCCACCGCTGTGGGATTGAGAGGATCATTTCCTTCACCAGATATCTAGGGGTTGCATGAGGAGGGGTGCAAAACACAGAAAAATTCATAGTGTGCCTGGAGGACAGGGAGTACCGACTAGGACAGCTGCTACCTCAGATGGCACCACACGGAACAGAAAAGGCAATGGACAATCACATCATGCGTGACATTGATGACACTGAAAATAAATAGACAGAAGAACACATTCTCCCTCATCTCTGAGGGAAGCCATAAGATCATGGCTCTGTGTCCACAGCTTAGTCATCTATAAGCTTCACGGACTTTTTACATGGTCATTGTGCCCATAAGGTCTTACTAGAATCCGTGAAATTGTCATGGTGTTTACTAAAGTACCAATGTGACTACTGTTCTCACAGCTCTTCGTGGTCTGGCCGCAGCTACCTACTCAAGTTTGTCTTCCATTTTTCTCAAAGAAAGTGACAGTCATAATTTTATTGCCATCTCCCAGTTCCCATACACCAATAAAAGTTCTACCTTCATGCCTGACTCATATGCCCTTTTTTTTCTAGCCTGGCTGAATATTACTTATTTCTCAAGACTTAGCTTAAATGCTCCATCTTTTGTGATGTTTTCGCTCAGAATATTCACTCCAGCTGTCAATCAATTATATGGTGAGCTATAGTTATGTTCCAGGGACTATATACTAGGTCCTGGGGGTAGAGGAGTTAACCAAACACACCTGACGTCTGCCCTCATGGACCCTGAAATATAATGAGGGAAAGAGACATACAACAAAAATCACACAGTTAGGCTTAAAGCAATAACCGGAACATGTGTAACGAAGGAAAATGATAAGTACCGTGCAGGAGTAGAACAGAGGTTTCTGATTTAGACTGGGAGTCAGACAGACCTTTCTGAGATTGTAACATTTATGCTGAGATGTGGAAAATCAGTGGAGAGTAGCCAGTGAAAAGTGGGCAGAAGAATCTTCTAACCAGTAGGAACCACATGTGGAATGACCTTGAGGAAGAAAGGAGTTTGCTTTTCAGGAACTGAACGAATGCCAGAGTGGTGGCAGCATATTGAGTTTTGGGGGAAAGTGAGAAGAAATTTGAAGGTGGACCTGAAACTTACATAGATCATAGACCATGGAATGAAGCCATATATCAAAAGATAATCACATTTGACTCCATAAATAATAACAATTTTACGTGGAAAAAGGTGCCACTAACAGAGTGAAAGTGCAGAAGAGAAAGGAGAGGAGAAATATCTGTAGTACATACAACAAACCAAGAGTTAACACCTATAAAATCTACAAAGCATGTATCAATTGCTATAGAAAAAGGCAAAAGCCCACTAGAAAAATGGACAAAAATAGAGACAAGCAAGTGAAGGACAGAAGATCTACACGGGTGATAAATGTAGGACAAGATGCTCAATTTCACTAGAATGGAAGTCAAAATAAAATAAGGAGGGTTTTTTTTTTTTGGCCAACAATATTGGAGGAATAAAGTAGAATTAAAGAAATAGTGACAATTTGGTTAGAACATCTGCTTGGGAAACAGACAGTTGTGCTGGTGAGAATATGAATTCCTCAAAAAATTTCAGAAAGTAATCTAGTAACATCTATCAAAATTTAAAAGGATTAAATTGCAGATGGCTGATGGGTGGATGTGAGTTCATTATACAATGCCTTCTAATTTATTATATGTTTGAAATTTACAGTAGTAAAGTTAAAAAGTACACACATATTTTAATCAAGCAATCTCAGTTTGAGAATATAGTCTAAAGAATTAAATACACCAGCATGCAGATATATAAATACAGGATGCCTGTTATCACATTTCGGGGAGAAAAGAAAAAAGGACAACTTAAATGCTCGTTAACAGGTTATTCAGCCATAATTGCAACATTTATTGGACACCCTTAATTATGGCACACTCACAGCCTGGAATTTTAACAGAGTTAAAAATAGGAATTACAGAAAATTCTGTTGACCTAAAAGATGTCCATAATACATTAGAAAGTAGAAAACCAAATTTAATTCATAGAGTGTGCTTCTATTTTTCTATGGCAAGAGAGAAAAATGACCCTATATTTTTATATGTTCCTAGGAACATGGTGAAAGATGCATGCCAAGCTGTTATCATTGGTTAATGAATGGAGACGGGAAAAAAGGAAAAAAGAAAATCAAGTAGAAAAAATTAATTAAAAAATTTCAACAAATATGTATTGAGTAACAACAATTTACCAGGTACCACATAAGGTGTTCATAACAACATACGTAAGACAGCCATGGGTTCCACCTTCTTAGAACTTTTAGTATATTTGAAATAAAACAGAAAACATAAGAAAACAAACAGGACAATTTTAAATTTAAAAAATTCAGTAACACAAGAAGGCACAAAAATTGGATGCTAAGAAAATAATGAGGGAGAGGCTTTACACAGGTCATCAGCAAAGGGCAGTCTCAGTAGAAGTTATTTGGAATGAGCCTTAAAGGAGGAGAAGGATCCACGCCTTCCAGTGTGAACCCTGGAAAGCCATCAAGGATTTCTCAAGAAGGAAGATATGAGATAGGATGGCTTCAAGCTGGCAAGAACCGAATCAAGAAGACATATGGGAGAATCTGGAGAAAATCCATCTTTATCCCAATCTTCTCTCAACCACATATTACATCAACCATTTTAGTATGGATCCTCTACTATTGTGAAATCTTACTTACATGTCTCATTTCTCTTTGGGCTGTTTCTTCTCTTCCAGACTAGACTGCTAGTCCTTTGATAGTGTCCTGTGACTCTGTTTCTCTTTTCCACCAATTCCCTCACCTCCAAACATCTAATGAAGGCTCAACACATGAGCTGCAAAATGTATGTTTTCTGACTGATTAGAGGAAGAGATTTTTATAAGTTCATAAATTTTCAGGAGTGGACTGGGGTGGATATAGCCATTAAGAAAATGTCAGAGATCTTTGATTTCAAAGTTTTGAGTAAAGGCAATAAACAAGTGGGTAAAACATTGATGGTCATTACATACATCTTTATAAAATACTTTTACCTCAATACTTTCCTAACTCCCACCTCCTACAACATCTTCAATAAAAGAAGTAAAGATGGTATTTATTTAATTAAGCCAGAAAGCACCTCTCTGCTTAAGTGAATTGGGATCAGTGTGCATCAATGCAAGTATTGCATCTGCATTTACTTTCCCAATGCCTCCAAGTATAGGCTGCTTAATTCCAGTGACTAGGCACTAAGTTATTTAAAGTCCACCAAGTTAGCAGTCTTCAGTTTGATTTGTTTGGGTGCCTTACTTATATTGACCTTATCTGATACCCACAGCACTACAAATAGTTGAGAGCTAATGTGGAGCTCTTTTCTCAAATTCAGCAGAGCAGTTGCGGAAGTTTCTAGGGTCTTTTTTATTCCTGTTGCTATTAGAGTGAGAAAGTTGCAAAGGGCCTCATCAGTCAGGTCAAACTTTCCATAACTGTCAAGTAGAAGAAAGGCCATATAGGCAATAATTGAGAAAGTCAGTTTCAAAGCTGGGGAGTGTGGAGATTCTACATGTGCTTTTCATCAAAATGTACCACATTTCAGAAAACGCTAGAGGAGCTATATTTTGAAATGGAGATGATACTCTCCGTTATTGATTTCTACTCAACTAAACTCTTTGATAGCAGAATAGCTTCTTTTTCTGGGAGGTCATTGACTAAAACACCCAGAAATACATACACCCAGAGGTCACTTTTCTTAAGATGTATTTTACTTTTTTACATATAGAAAGTTGAACAGTCGCTCTTTACACAAACCAGGGGATTCATTCCAAGGAATCCTCAAGACTGGAACCAGGAATTTGAGGGGAACCTGGTTTATAGGAAGACAAAGGTGCCACTATGATTATAGCTGGAGTAATGAGGAGTGTGTGTATGTGAGTGTGTGTACATACATGTGCGCATGTGAATATTGCTGCGTTCCTTCCAACTCTCTGACAGAAGTTGCTACAGTCACCTTTATTTTCTCACAATTTATAGGTAAAATCAGGCTTCTACAGAGCTCCAGGGAAGATTTCATAATACCTTGGGATTAACGTACTTAAATGTATTGCATTATTAAAACCCCCTTTGTTCACTTCCTCCCAAATGGTACACGGATTTACCCTTAGTAGATATAATTTCATGTGACTTAACTGTCGTCTGATGCTCAACACGGCTACTATGGCTTCTGACTCACTGCAAGGCTGAACATTTTTTCTTATTTTATTTAGTTAGCAACTGTTACCTTTATTGAATTATTATTATATGGTAGGCTCTGGGCTGTGCACTTTACACACATTATTTAATTTTTTCCTCATAACAACTCTGTAGTTGTTATCATGACTTTATGGGAAAGGAAACTGAGTCTCAAAGAGGTTATGCTATGTATGCTTCCCAAGTGGCATAGCCAGAATTCAAACTCAGGTGTGTCTGTGGCTACTACAGTTTCATACATTCAACGTGTTGGCACTTATGACTGTAAAACGATGTGTTAGTATTCCCAAATGTTCCCTTCCCTGTAGAACTGAACCCTTTAGGCCTCTCTTCTAAGCAGCTGTCCATTTCCACCTCCTCCAGCCACATTCCACCACACCTCCGGCCATCTAGCTGTCCTTTCCAGTAAGAGGAGTCTGCATTCCCACAGAATCTTAGGAAAGCATAGCAAAGTGGTAAAAAAGAATTTTTTTAGATTCTAGTCCAGGCACTGCCCCTAACTTACTGAGTGACCCTTAGCAATTCATTATCCTCTGCTCACATTCTTTCATCAGAGACATAATGATGATACATAATTTATCTCCCAGAGTCACTGTGAGGATCCCACCAGGTGGATAAATGTGCCAGTGCTCTGAGAAGGATAAAGTGCTATGTAAAAAACAACGAGGGGGGCTTCCCTGGTGGCGCAGTGGTTGAGAGTCCGCCTGCCGATGCAGGGGATACGGGTTCGTGCCCCGGTCTGGGAAGATCCCACATGCCGCGGAGCGGCTGGGCCCGTGGGCCATGGCTGCTGGGTCTGTGTGTCTGGAGCCACAGCAGTGAGAGGCCCGCGTACCACAAAAAAAAAAACAAAAAAAAAAAACACAAAACAAAACAAAACAAAAAAACCCACGAGGGTCCAGTTATATTTCCTGTGTCTTCCACACAAAAGGTATTGAATCGGCAGCCTTCCCAACAATGAGACAACTCTGCGATACGCACAGCACACCATGTGACCACCACAGACGTTATCTCCAAGGGGATCTCTGTACTCAGGGACTCCCCTTTCATGAATGGAGGCCCTGTCAATTCAGGTGGCAAAACAACCATGTATACTATGAGGCCTGTGGTTTCAGGCCATTAATTGTTAAGCTACATGTGGAGCTTGTTTCTGTTTATCTGTGAAACATTCTATCTTTATGGATCTGTGCTCTCTGGCTCCCGTGGTTGGAGTGAATTAAATTTCTCCTTCTTTCAGAATTTTATTATGAGATTTTATGTTTTTAGGTATTAAGAAATCAATCATCTAAGACCACTCTTTGGTAATACCTGACAGAAGGGCTTATTATCATGGAAATAACAACTCTTTTGATGAGGACTGCCTCTCGCCCAGAGTTTCTGTATAGTGTTTATGTAAGTGCAGGTCATTCTGGGTAACAGGGCAGCATGCGGTTTTCCTGATTTGAAACTGGGTCTCCTCACTTTGGGTGATCATCTTTGTATTCCTGTCGTGAAGCTATTGCTGTCTCAGTTTTCGTTTGTTGGGGAAAGTCACATTCTTTTTGGTGAAAGTGCAATAGCTCAGGTGAAAGATGAGACAGCTTCCCCACTGAGCCCATTAGAAGGAGGCATGTCCAGCCTAGAATTGGGACATACGGAAGAAAAGCCATCCATCATTGGGGGAGGGGGTGTGTGTGGCGGCTCTGCCTGGTTAAGTCACGCAGCCCAGAGCGTTCCGAATATTTTAGGAGGCAGAGCAAGCCGATTATAATAGCACGCAGGAAAGCGAATCATTCCTTCTCTCAAAAGCTCTGTGGGGCAGCGACCTGCATTGTTTTCCTCCAAAACTAAGAATAGCAGATGACATGTGCCCTCTTCCCATCCTAGCAACCCACATTCATCCAACTGAAGCACTGCTCTTGTCTTACTAGCTTCACAGTGGCTACTGAGAAAAGTTTGATGCTGCTAGAATTCAGAAAGAGTTTAAAAAGCTTTCTATTGTAGATGCTAAAGTGCCAATTACTAACATTTCCCCTTCTTGCCTGTGGCCATAGGTTTATTTCCATTTATAATATGGTTGACTCCTCAGTTAATCTGCTGGTACTACTAATAAAAGCTAAGTCATACTATCAAAGTTTCTAGGTGGCAGACTCAACACTAAGGGCTTTACATGGATTGTCTCTTTCAGCATAACAACATCCTGAGTATTTAACATCATTCACGTCATTTTGCAGATGTAAAAGGTCAAGTACACAGAGGTTCAATGTTTTGCTTCTGATGACACAGCAAGCGGCTGAACTGGGATGTGAACTCGGTCTGCTTTCCAAAGTCTGGTCAATGAAATGTAAGATTTTAGTATGCTCAGAGAGGTGGTGACATTGCTCCTTCTCTTTCTACTAATTTTTAAAATTTAATTGATGGCCTCCGGCTCTACTGGCATCTTTAATACATCCTTTTTTTTAACCTGAATTTCATAAAGTACTCTTGTCTTTCTTATTACCAATGCCAGGCTTCTTATAATACTGAGGGTGGGTAAGGAGCTACTAATGATGAAAGTGATCTGACCAACAAGTCAGGTGACATGAGATGAGACCTGCAGACTAAAGCCTATTGTAGCATTTGCTGGTCTCTGAAGCACGTGAACCAACAAAGAAAGTGTACTGGCTCTTCACGGGGGCAGCATGCCCTGTAGTGTAGTATTCAGAATACGCTGCTTTACCTCTGATACCATCTGAGGAAATGTAATTAATAAATGCCAAGAAAACTCCACAGGAAACCGATTTCATTATCAGCGCAGATATTGGACACAAATTACAAGAAAACATGGTTTCACTCTTCCTGCATTTCATGTTTCCATAAGAAGTAGACTTACCCTTTATTTTTCTAAAGCTATGCCGCATTTCTTCCTTCGAGGTTGGTGAATACTTCAAAGCACGGCAGTGTATCTCATTGTCTCCTTCCAAAGCTCAACAGGACACGTCACGCTTTAGAAAGGCTCTTATGGTATTTTAGCATTTTCTAATAAGGACTTGTGAAAGGTTATTAGTGTTTTAAGGCTGGATATATGTAGGCTGCCTAGAAATTTATGGTATACACATGACTGAGTAGATTTTTTCTGTTACTTACTGTAGGACGGTTCTGCATTAGCAGTCATGCACTTTTTGCAAACTTTCTTTTCTTTTTTAATTTTTTTTGACCGCACCGTGTGGCATGTGGGATCTTAGTTCCCCGACCAGGGATCTAACCCGTGCCCCCTGAAGCGGAAGAGCGGAGTCTTAACCACTGGACTACCAAGGAAGCCCCTGTGGACTTTCAGGTAAATGCTTAATCTAACTCAGCAAACTCACTTATTTGCTAAGTAATTACTGTAAGTGGCCAAGCACAGTTAGTTTACATGTGTGAATAGAGCCCGCTGTCTCTAACAGCAAAAGGGACTGTACCTATTTTCCACCCAGATCTGGAAATCTGTCTGCCTTGTGAGGGGCCTCACTACAAGTTAGGATAATGGGTTCACTGGCACAGGCTACTGAGCCTCAAGGATGCTAAGACACTTCCCCAAGACCAGGAAGAGCTGCAACTCGAACTAGTTCTATCTGACTCCAAAGTTACCATCATAACTAATACTCACTCCCTGTTGCATATCACAATTCTCACACAATGCTCTTGAAGTTTTTCCAATGTGGGACAATGATTCACTCCATTATACTGTTAAACAAAAATTATCAAATCATAGAAAGGTGAAAACAGTTCACGTTAAGTAAAAATGGCTGTGTTCTGAAAACAAACGGAAACCATCTTTTGTTTGTTATTTTGTTTTCTACTGATCTCCTGGTAGGAACTAATTTTGGTAAAGGAAATCAGTTGCCTGAAAAGGTGGAATTGCCTTCACTGACCAAGACCTTAGGCTTGGGCAAACTTTAGACAGGCTTCTTCCTGCCTCTAGGGCCCTGGCCTCCCTTTCCTTAGAGCATTTACTTTAGAAAACTGGTAAATCCAAATTCCTTCTCTACCTTTGATGTGTAAATATTTTTAAAGCTTCGTTTCAGTGTTATAACCCAGGACTATTTTTCTCAAGGACTTAGGAGCCCTCGCTTTGAAATATAACCTTCAAGGAAGACAGCTCCCCACCTTCCAATTTCTGTGGGGAAAATAGGAGCCTACCTTGAGTGGGTACGTGTTACTCCAACTCATAAAGCTACCTTCAGTCCTGAAGATATTTGAAGGAAAGGGTTTATTCTTCCTTTGGGTGAAGCCAATCAGCCAACACAGAAGGTCTAAGGTCTATGATCCCTCTATCCCAGCTCTTAAAAACTTTCCAGTTTTGGTTTGTTTTGTTTTTCACAGTGAATTGAGCTCGGATTGAATTTTGGGCTCCTTCTACTGCAATCCTCTTGAATAGATCTCCCTTGTCTGTTTAATGTTGTCCAATGTAATTTTTGTTTTGACATTACTGTTCTCAGAAAAACGGGAAAAAGTACAAATGATGTCTAATGTCTTTCTTCCATTTTAACCATACAGCATTTCATTTTTATTCCAGTTGTCTGGAGAATTAATATGGAAAAGAGCAGTTCTTCCACCAGCATGTCACACACTGAAAGCCACCTAGCCCATCAGAGCCCAAACTGCAGATGCCCTGTCCTGCACCTACATGATTACATGATTAGCTAGGCCCTCGCCACTGACTCTGGTCTGACCCTGCTCAGGAGATGCTCTAGGTGTTTCCAGAAATGGAGCACTCATTACTGCTGTTTTGTTGGCTGCACCTCAAAACTCCCCATGTTAACAGCGATGTGTTGGCTATTACAGGCTAATTAAACTCGCTTTTGAATAATTACATAATAAGTACCCCCAATTTAAATGTAGGACAAAATTATCTTCTAATCAGGCTCTAAAAATATGATCTAATAAGTAATATATTCCTTTAAGTGACTGTGATTAGTTATTTAATAAAAAAATACACCTAGTTCAATATACATATCTTTATTCCTAATGTGGTTAATGGGATCAGTTCAATAGAAATCCTTTGATCTTTTCTCAAAATAGCACACTGGAAAACCACATGAAATTGCAGAGTAATGGCAGCAAATTTAGCCTAATGAATAGTAATACATGTAAAGGACCTTTCGCCATCAAATTTAAATTTATGCCAGCCATGGAAATTATTGAAATGAACATTTAAAAAATTAATCTTATATTTGTGAGGTGCCTGAATTCTAAAAGAACAACCTTCTGCATTCCAAGAAATTAAAACCCCACTTTTCCTAAACTAGAGAGCATATTCTCTCTCTCATACTACAAAAAGTAGCTTAATCTCTCTGAATCTCCTTAGCTATGAAAATATTTCAGTTTGGCCAAATAATGAAATAGAATAATGTTTACAAAGTACTGAGAACAACGATGAACACAGAACAGGTCTTCACTAAATATTAGTTGTCACTGTGATCTATCTTTACTCATGTAACCTGAACCCTGATCAACTGACAGGCAACTAACAGTATTTTTTGAGGGGCTGTACCGATGACCTCATCCCCATTGGTTCAACTAATGTTTAAGAGCTTGCCCCCCAAATGACATTCCTTTCCTTCTCCTATAATTACACCAGTTTTTAAATTATTTAATAGAGCTTTTCTTTTTCTCCTTTGCCAAAGGTTTAGCTGATTTGAGAGTGGCCCAATATCCTATTAGCTACCACCTGCCCACACACATACACAAAGAGAACAGACATATTATTCCAAGCATTATACATCTAAGAGGAAACTGTCCTTCCTAAATAGGGCTCCCAGGAAACAAGAAGCTGATCCTGTCCTCTCTGTAACAAATGACAAACTAGTTTTTCATCAGAAGTTCCCACACCAAAGAGGGTCATCATCTCCATTTAGGTCTCAGATATCAGCATACAAAACACCTTTCCAAATTTCTTCAGGAGTTTTGAGAAAAGGATCTATTTAGAAGAAGGCCTCAAAATCAAGATGTACTGACATGATTAAGGGTCATTGTGGAACATCAGTGGTTTGTAGTGTTGCCATTTTGTCAATTGATTAATAAATCGAAGCAGTCTGTCTTACAAAAACTTATGTTCCTGTGAAAAAAGGAGTCTTGGAAAATAGGTATATTTATATAATACACATAGTAATAACAGCAAACACTCATGTAGCACTTATTATGAACAAGGCCTTGTTCTATAACATGCTTTCCATACATTAATTCATTTAATCTAACAACCATGTCTCGAGGCTGAGGAAAAAGCACAGGAGCAAGTGTTTCTGAGAACAAGTGTGAAGGAAAAGTCATCCACTTTGTCACACGTCCAGGCAGCTGAAACCAGGCGTTTTAGGGCAAGGTTGGCCTGTGACCTAGTTACCAATGGCTGCTTCTGATTTCCACCTGTCGACTAAGAGCTGGGGTTCAATTAGACCTCCTGAATTGAACAGCCACCCTCTCGTATTCTAAAACACTGTTTACACCAATGTGAAATTATCATCTGATGCTAACCACACGGGACAGTGTGGCTGGAATCAAGTATAATTGAGTTCCATGTGTTCCCACCCGGGGGGTTGTTCCTGATCTAGTTTCAACATGTACAGTCCCCATCAGGAGGCCTGAATGGTTGCATCGGTTGCCCACCGATGTTCAGCCGGGAAAAGTAACAGCATTATGTAAAAGGGAAAAATATTCTTTTTTATATAACCGAATTAGGAAAAAGAAAAGCCACCCTTTATGCTCTACTTTATGCCAGGGCATTGCAGTAGACGTCTTACATATATTAGTTTTAATTCTTGTAACCACCTGAAAAACAGGTGATATTTTAATGTCAAAGATAAAGAGCCTGTTCCTCATAAAGAATAGCTGAAAAAGCGTCTGGGGTAGAATGAAAGATGTCCTTTTGTAAAATGGGACTGAAGGTGCAGTTCCTATTTGTTTCTCCCAGAGTTTAACAGAGCAGTGGGTGCACAATAGTTCTCAACACTATTCAGTCAGTGGTGAAACTGACAATCCACCAAATATATAATGTCCCTCTTCGTTAAGAGATCTGGGTGGAATTAAATGGCAATTCAATTTATCAAGCACTTCATAAAAGGTATTAATCTACTTGTGTTCAAGAAGATGCCAGATTTTTCCTGTTTGATTCATTAATAGCCTTAGGAAAGCACCTAAGTGATAAGCATAGCACATTTTCAGAGAAGAAATCATTTTTGGAAGAGTTTTGGGTCACGGTGATTAGAGAAACTTCATATGTAAATATTCAGGGAGACTGAGAGACATTAGTGTGAAATACACAGAAGATTTGGGCAATCTTCCTGTAAAAGTAATTATGCATCTCTTTACAAAAATATCTGCTTTCACTTGCTTAAGGAGTAGCAAAAGTGTATAGTAGGCATATCCAGTTCTAAATATTTAACCCAATATATTACTTTCCTAAAAAGTCAGTTTTCCAAAATACAACCTGCTGATATCCACCATGATTTTTATCGAGATATATCTAACAGTATCCAAAGTCTAATAACATCAGCGACTGCAATTTTTGATCATGTTATTTTATATTTGTGTTCAAGACACAAAGCAAGTATGAAGAAAGCTATTTAAGAGAACAAGTACATACTACATTAAGAAACAAAGACCTAGAGGAGGGCTATCCTAGCAGAAAACAATATTCAGATTATAAGAGGATAACAAAAACGACTCCTCAACTGCAAAAAAAAACAGTTGGAAAATAGGAAAAAAAAAATCATGTGAACTAAGAATTTCACGGGAAGTTGTCACACAGAGCCAATTATGCCGAAAGAGCAACACTGCATGAATTATTAAAGTTGGGCATGAAAAAAAAGTATAGGGAATTGGATAGAAAAATCCAATGTAGAAAAGAGATCACGCTTACAGAATGTAATATAGAAAGGGAAACCATTCATGGACTACACTATCAAGATACTATCTAGGGGAGGTAAGATCACAAGAAAAGCCTACAGTGGAAGATGCCATTAAAGCAACAGAATCTGAAGTTTAAGCCTTAAGAGGAATTGACAAATTGAAAACTAGAGAGTAAGGAAAGAAACACTGAGGATGAGGAGTTAAACTAGCCTTGGTACAAGAGTGTTGTAGCTGTCATCAGATGGGGTCAGTAGCTGCTGTGTCTTGTATATCAGACAGCAGACTTTGGGGCTGTGGAACAAAATTAAAATTCATGCAACAAGTCTTGTGTGGAACAATGCAAACCGAGTTCCTGCTTCACGGAGCTGTTCTTGCGTGGCGGGGATGCAAGCTATAAGTTAATAAACAAGTAACAAATAGAAAAGTAAACACGATTCTTTCAGATAAGTGATAAATTAGTAAAGAGAAGAAGCAGAAAGGGTATCTGGAGTGTGGTTATTAACAAGCTGCTCCTCACTTTCCACGGTGTTATAATATTTAACAAAGCCAGGTGAATAAAGAGAGGAGGATGTCAAAATGGTAAAAAAAAAAAAAAAAAAAGTAATCTTTCTCTTTCTTTCTCTCCTCTTTCCCCACCCACACCATCCTGTGCTTAGGGCTGGCGTCCCCCGAGAAAGGGAGAGACAGTAAACTGGTCTATAAGGAATGGTTAGTAAGACCTAGAAGCAATGGCTAGAAGAACTGGATCATTTAACTGTGCTCAAGAAGGAAAAAAAAGTGACAATTTTAAGTGCAATTAGACTTCTTACACTGGAGTTACTAGGTACTCAAAGTGAGGACTCTATATAAAGAGGACGATAGCCTCCACTCAAACAGCAAAAGAAGGATTCAGCCCAGAGGAAAACCAGCCAGTACTATAATTAGTAAGAACCTATACTGTTTTCAGCATTGTGTTAATAGAGTGGAAAAAACGGAAAAAGTATCAACTGTTCTCATGCTAACTGGGAAAACAAAAGCAAATATAAATACAAATATAGACACACACACATATCAATGTATAACAAACACCAGACTCCACTTAAGAATGACCCATGCTGGAAGATCTTAGAGAAGCTACGAAAGAGACAGTCATGGTTGGGCATGTGAGAATAGGAGAAATGGGGAAAGGAGAAATTTGAGGGAGGGAGAAGGCAAATAGATGGACTGACGTCATGGACAAAAAAGCAGTAACTTATTTTTTTTTTTTTTTTTCCTTTTTGACTAACACAGAGAGAATGAGAATACCAATGAAAACAAAAGCAGGATTTTGACAAAGTGGTCCAGGATGGTATCATGAAGGGACCACATCTGTCTAGACAACCAAAAGGGAATGGTGTAGAGATCAAGAAACTGGAGGAATTGAATGCATGATCATCAGATTATATCAGATCCTCTTCTAATAACTGTGTATGAAAGATGGGTCTGGAGGCTGAGAATTTTGATGTGTGGGATGGAGGTGAGAGAAAGAAACACGAGAAGACAACCAGAATGGACCTCCCAAACCTTCTCCTGCTGAGAGATGACAGCTGAGCTTCTGCTCCTCACTGGCACTCAGTAGCTGCTCTAAGTGCTGAGAGTAAGTAGCTATAATCAGTGGGGGGACAGGGGTAGAAGTGATATTCAAAAGGAGATGTAAGATACGCATCCCGAACCATTTTTTATCCAAATATCAGAACAAGTAGATTAGAATGATATTCTTCACAAGAATCCCAGATTAGTTATTTTACCGTGACATGAAGTTCTCCTGTGGTTATAGGTGACATCTACAGAGGTCATGAGTTATCCAATAGTGGTTAGTCCATATCTACCTCAATGGTTTTGTTAACCTAAACAAGACAATTACTGAATTTTAAGAAACACTGCTTACAAAGGAAACTAATGGAAATGACCCTAATCCTTGGTATTACGAATATTTGGAATCAAACCCAGGCTCTGATCCGTTCATTTTCAGGGTCCACAGCCACTGCTTGATGGTACAGGGCTGCAGGAAAGCAGTACTGATGTGTTAGTCACACCATATCACAAAGAAGGAGAAGAAACTATGCATCACCTACAGTTAAAACACATGAACTTGAATTTTAGGGAGACATTGGAAGACTCAGACATTTCTCTATTAAATGCATCAAGGACTGGCTGTACCTGCTGTTTGTTTTACTATTGCCATAATACTCTCACTTCTGAAATTCAGAAATTTATCACTTAAGATAATTTGCTGGCAGAGTGAGTAGTGGGGACTTTTTGTGAGTAGAAAGGTCAAAGAATTTTCCAAAATGCAATGCAATTTTTAAACTTTATAATTTTATTATGGGTGACCCAAGAAAGATCCCCATATATGGTTATACTGAAAATTATATCATGAGCTAATGGAATGTGAACAGTAAGGTACCAGCCTTGTGTGCTGTCCCCCACTGCTTTTTCTGGAATACATAATCTTTGTGGGTTTTGTTTTAAAAATTATTTTTTAAATAAATGTGGGGAAATGTACCCACGTAAAAAGTGAGAGCTCTTGGGCTTCCCTGGTAGCGCAGTGGTTAAGAGTCCGCCTGTCGATGCAGGGGACGTGGGTTCGTGCCCCGGTCCGGGAAGATCCCACATGCCGCGGAGCGGCTGGGCCCGTGAGCCATGGCTGCTGAGCCTGCGCGTCCGGAGCCTGTGCTCCGCAACGGGAGAGGCCACAGCAGTGAGAGGCCCACGTACCACACACACACACAAAAAAACTAAGAGCTCTTATCTCACAATGAGGCATTTTTTCATAGGGTGGACTTCTAGACAAAAATGCAAAGATCTTCTAGGGACTATAGCATGCAACAAAGATTCACAGTAAAGTAAAGAAAGTAAGAAAAAAAGTCGACTAACCTAACCCACCTGAGCTCGGCTCACAGGGGTCAATGTCCTCGTCATCGCTGGGACACTCCGCTGAGGCCACAAGGATGTCATCTGTGGTCTGTAAAGGAAACACATTCGGTAGATTAATTTAAAGGGACCTAACAGATCTTTTAATCTTGTCTCGTGGACTAGTAAAACACCACTTGTGTTTACCTGACAGATCGAGAAACCAAATTCAATTATTTCCCTTCCCGAGGACACAGAGCTTACATTCTTCAACTTAGTTTAGATCCCTCATAGAAGAATTGACATATTTGTGAAAACTTGATTCTAGCTTATTTTACATGAGGATATGGAAATGGTGGTAGCCAACTTGTACATACCCATCCATTTAACTGCCCAGGGAAGCTGCACACAGGAGCAGACAGAGGTTTAAAACAGCCTGGCAGAAACAGATGATTTGAAATTTATTACCGCCCCGGAGTGCTACAAGGTTTGCATCAGTACTTGTGCTTGGCTTCCTAAAAGCAGAACAACTATATAACCTTTTATATTCATGACCAGGTAGAATTTGATGTATCTTTGAGATATAGCTTGTCTTTATTAGGAAACACAGATTAAACAGAGAATATCTTTCACTGATGCAAAAAGGGAAGCAAATATAATCCACTGAAGGTACTTTTTAAAATTTGTGTTGAGCTTTCACACTCATTACGAAGTTCTCATCTTTGTCATACTCAGATAGCAGGTATTGTTTCCCCATTGTCCTTTCCATCATTAAGGTTTTAGAATAAATGAAGCGTGTACTGGGGGGAATGATATTTTACAGCAAATAGGATAGAGGTGACAATTTTCTTTCTGACATTCTAGTTGCTTCACTGCACTTACAGCAAAGAAGATAACCATCACTGTAATAAAAAAAGCAGAGTGTGTAAAACCTAGCAGTTAGTCACATAATCAACACGTTTACAAGCACCAAAGGTTGTTCTTTACTGCCGCTTATAAACAGCAATCAACTCAGCACAGATATTGCATGGAAACTGTGAAGGTTTGCACCAGATCTGGCTAATGCTAAGGTAATACAGAGAGAATTCAAGGTACAAGAAGGAAAATATCTCATTACATCGGCTAAGGATTAAGGAGATTATAATTGTCTAGATGATACTCAGAACTGCAACACGGATGAAGTCCTTATTTAAAAGTAGAATTACAATAATAAAGGCCTTAAATTAAAGAAAAATCAGATATATGATATACTTTTATTAAGGGAGTGTCTAATAGTCAGAGGGTAAAGTATAAATATATAAATGTTAAGAGAATTGCGCTATTTTGAAAAGTGGAGACAAGGGATGATGCACATTTGTGGCAAAATTAGGCTCAAAAATATTTCAAGTACAAGGTCTTTAATTAATCAAGAATAAAGAATTTGTCCAGATGCTAGTGCTTCAAAACATAACTTTAAATAAATGCAAGCATTTAATAGCATTTTGAGATGGTTTCATGTTATTCTGCTCTTAATTCCTCTAACACAGTTGGGAGACTGAATTAATTTATTTTGCTGCTGTCATTTTGAAAGAAGTTCAAATACCAGTTTTTCTAGAATTGTAACTGTTAATGCCAGTGATAGCCATTAGCAATTGGTGTGATAGTCACGTAGGTATCGTTCAGTACAGTGAGCTTTAAAAGGCAAGAATCCATCCTCCTCCTGGCATGAGCACATCTTGCAGGATAACATCCAAACTGACTTGATAATAACAAGTTATTGGATTATGAGGTCTGGCATGTCAATTGTTCCAATTCGCCCCAGAGCTGATAATCTGTTTTTTAAAAGCCAACTTCAAGTGGAAAGCTACCTTTTTTTGAAAACCACAGTGCATATTTTTAAAAATTAATTTCATGGTTCCAAGAGAATTGTTCATTTTCCTTGAGGAATTTTTGTTCTTGGTGGAGGGGGGGAGGAGGATGTGGATAAGTTCTTTAATCTAGTTCTTCTCACCCTGGCAGTGATGTTGCCCCCTCTCCCCTCCTCCACCTGGGAAGACATCTGGCAATGTCTGGAGACATTTTAGTTGTCTCGGCTGGGTTGAGGTGGGAGTGGGTGAGCTACTATTGGCGTCTAAAGAATGGACACCACGGATGCTGCTAAAAAATCCTAAAACGTATGTGGCAGCCTTCCCACAACGAAGAATGATCTGACCCAAACGACAATAGTGCAGAAGTTGAGAAACTCTGCTCTAAAAGCTTAAAAACTGTTCTGTACCTTGTTTTTCTCATCTGAAAAAAATGGAGAGCATAGTCACTGTTGTTGTAAAGATTAACTTAATACATGAAAGGTACCTAGAATAGGACCACCTTTTAACTATTTATAAAAGTTGTGACATTACCAACATTATTGTTGTTTCACGAATGGAACACCAATTTAATATTTTTGCACTATATTTATAAACAATACAATTTTAGACATTAAACTGGAAGTTGTACATGTGAATTATTCTTAACTTTAGATCTCATGTTAGCTTTTTTTTTTTTTTTTTTTTTTTTTTTTTTTTTTTTGTGGTACGCAGGCCTCTCACTGTTGTGGCCTCTCCCGTTGCGGAGCACAGGCTCAGGACGCCCAGGCTCAGCGGCCATGGCTCACGGGCCCAGCTGCTCCGCGGCATGTGGGATCTTCCCGGACCGGGGCATGAACCCGTGTCCCCTGCATCAGCAGGCGGACTCTCAACCACTGCGCCACCAGGGAAGCCCCTCATGTTAGCTTTTGTATCAAAATACAGTAGCTCTACTGGTACTTTGTTGAACTAAGTTTCCATCTTTTGCTGCCTAGGTTCAAATTCTGAATGAGAAGTCAAACATCGAATATAAATAATAAAGGTTGCTTCCTAAAAGAAATTCACGGACTAGAAATGTGTAGCTCAGTGTAGTGTTTCATGCAGACTAAGTTATTTAGGCTGCAAAGTTAAATTTTGTTTTAAAAGTTGACCTAATATTTAAATTCAACAGCCTTTCCAAACAATTCCACAGCAAACAGAAAGTGTTAGAGAATGTTCTCAGTGTCATCTTTCACAAAACACAGTACCTAAAATAACAAAAGATGTCATACAATAGACAGTACCTCCTATAGCCTTTTACAGTAGGAAAAATATCACTGTGCAAATTCGACCCTATTGTACAACTATATTTTAGTTTTTAATGCACTTTTCCTGATAAAATGAATACACATTGTTTTCATATTTTTCTCTCAGAAATTAAAATCTAGTTTATTATTGGATTCATTTCAGAGGCTAAATTAACCAAACAATTTTCTAGCCAAAGCTGTGTAATTTAAATTTAATTCACCGTGTTTGGAACTGCCTCCCTATGACATGCTGTTGAAGAAACTCAAATATGTCACATTAATCAATTCTGTTCTTCAGTATACTTTTCTCTGATGTTTATAACCTTTTTCAGAAAAGAGACAACCTTCTGAAGGAGACAGAATAGTGATGGAGCAAAAGCATTAGCTTTACATAACCGTCCATTTAGATGAGGGTCCCTAACTGTGCATTCAACCACTCACAGGTCAAAGTGCCTAATCTTCCCTAATTCAGAGTGGTGTGGACATTTTCATGGCAAACGTCTGTTCTTGTTCAGAATGTCTACTGAAACTACTTAGGTCTCCTTACCTTTAGGGGAAAAAAATGATTTGCACACAATTCAGGAAATAAAGGCACTGAAACTTAACTCACATGTCATATGGATAAACACCAACCTGTATAGGGTAGGAAAATTTAATCAGAATGGGGGAGAAAGGATGTCCTTAATGTACAGTAAGAAGTTAGACCAGTTTTTTTTTTTTTTAATGTCCAGGGTTATTAGGCAGAGACCATTTGGTGGGTTAGAAAATAGAGGAACACTGATGTATTTTTGTTCTTTGTATTTTTGCTCTACAGCGAGCCTTTTTCCCCACCATCACCTTTAATGGTAGAATTTGCTGCATATTCACTTTTTTGAATATAGCACAATTGCATATCTGTGTGCTAAAAAGACAGGATGAGAGGATGGATAAACTTAATCTGTAATATTATATCCTTGCTAAGACTAGCATTCCTAGACCTTATTCCTCATGGTAAACAGCTTTGCTGAAGACCGGTAAATTCTGATGAAAAGACCCACAAGAAAACTCTACCAGCAAAAATCTGCTTTGTGAGAAAAAGAACATACTCCAACTGTGCAAAAGGATGTCCATTATGAATTGGATGCCCACAAAGAAATTCTTGATTTACTCTAAAATTTCGATTGAAACTTTGCTTCTAAACTGCGACGGTCTATCCAGCTATACATCCAAATACAATGTAAAAAAAAAAAATAATTGTCTCTGGCTTCCCTGGTGGCGCAGTGGTTGAGAGTCCGCCTGCCAATGCAGGGGACACGGGTTCGTGCCCCGGTCCGGGAAGATCCCGCTCCCCCGCGGAGCGGCTGGGTCCGTGAGCCATGGCCGCTGAGCCTGCGCGTCCGGAGTCTGTGCTCCGCAACGGGAGAAGCCACAACAGTGAGAGGCCCGCGTACGGCAAAAAAAAAAAAAAAAAATTGTCTCAAGCAATGGTGCTCACTCGTGTAACAGTATTTAGCCTAATCTCTCACTGCTATGATGGACATTTATACTGAGCTGATTGAGACAACTGATGGACTGAGTGTGGTGCTAGCTGACATGTGATATGTTTGGCTAATTGACGGACACTTGTTCTGATACTTTTGTCTACGTGAAGCTGCTCTGGAAGAGAGAGAACATTGCTGTCTGCCTTTCACAGCACTGAATCTGATAGTCTTCCTTATCAGATTTATTGCTAGATGTGTTTTCTTGAAAAAAGAAAAATACCAGGATTCACAATTAGCGACACAAATTCCTCAAGCTAGGTCTGAACCATTGCACTGATAACTTATGGGGCAAGAAGCTTCTAGGAGGTGGGGAAGTCACAATTTTCACCAAAAGGAAGAACTGCAAAAAAAATAACCCAATTGTAATACATATATAGAATTCCCCAACAGTGGGTCAATTTGATCAAATCAAATCACTAAACAAATACGTCAAATTGGTAATTTTAGTTAATCCTATTCTTTGCATAGATTCCATAGTAGTTTCCATTGTCTCAGCGAAGCTTTTGGTTCTTATTTGTCATTTGTTTCTCTGAGTAGCAGATGCCACATAAAGATATCAGTCCCATGCTCACTAATCTAATAAAAATAAAAATAGTAAACTGAGATTCAATACATGAAGGATGAATTTTAGCTCCAGCACACGAGTAACAAAGAATACGAAGATCAATTAGTCACCAACGAATCAGTCACTCATCTATCCATAGCATTTTCTGGTGGGCACAAAATATGGTCACTACCTGACAAGGCACAGATTGTGATTCCTACCTGCGAACAACTTATTGTGCCCATTCTATTCTCAAGCAGAAGAACAAATCACTCATTAATACAAATAACAAAATCAATTCTAATAGCTTATTTTGATTGAAATTTAACAGTGCTCCCACATCTACTACTTCATTAAATATCCGCCAACGACACACTTGCGCGGAATGCAGGTGGAGGTGCTATTATTCTGAGTGTTACAGTTAAGTGCCTGCTCAAAAAAAATACCCATTTGTACGTTCATTTACCCGATTTGAACGTCTGAACCTTGGCATTCGTGAATATTTAGGGCAAAACTGAAATATCCCTGAAAATGACCAGCTTTCACATTTCTTTAATGTTTTTTTTTCCCCTCATTTGATGCCTTAGGTTATTACAAAAAGTGACCAGAAATCAGCTGTCTGCTTGGAAAAAGACAGACTTGAAAGCCATTCAGTTTTCTTCAGAATTTTCCTGTTTAAAACGTATGCAATGGTTTCAGAACAGTGCAAGTGAGTTGGATAGAAACACTCACCATGTAAAGAGGTCATAAATATCTTACTCATTCTAACATGCATTTTCATATGCATTTGATAGTGGTCATCCTAACAGGAAAAAACTCTAAGGGGAAGATAGGGATATGGAAATAATGCCACAGAGAAAGGAAATTATGAGAGGAAGAAAGGAACTGAATTCCTGCTTAATGAAACAAACACATATTTTTGCAAAGTTATGCAAAAGAGTAAACCTGCGAAATAAAAACCTGGTGTCAGGAAGCTTGAAATTAAATTTATATTTTTTAAAAAAGATAAATTCTTATCTTTCTTTGAGCTACTAATGACCTCTATGCTCATACCGCATTTCCATTTTTAGCCAAAGCAAATAGGAGAGCTGGCCAAAGAAAAAGCTAAAGTGAAGTTTAAATTTTCAGGGAGGATTTGGAATATCTATTCTCTTGGATTCTCACGAATTAGAACTTGGGAGTGTAAGACCTCCAAAGAATGCTGGTAGTGATGTGGAGATGCTGAAAGGGAAACTAGAATATGCATGTGATTGAATGTGTTCCCTCTCTGTTTGTTTTGGTTTTGAACAAAGCCCTTTCTGAAATGGGTTTGGCCATTTCCAAATTAAATAAATACTGACAGATGTTTACAATGCAAATCTAGGCTTCTAGCTGTGTCAATATGAATCTTTAGTCTAACTATTGTGACTGAATGGACTAATTAGTCACACAGGTTGAACTGAAAATCCTTATTGGTAATGAGGCCAAAACATTTTATAATTGTAAAATGCCAACGATGGATAGTTTCAACAAACATGTCTCCAAAATCCAAGCTTTCATGGTTGGCATCTAACATGTTAGGAAATGGAATCATGTTTTAGTCAAGCAGTCATATATCTTCTTGTACTGAGCCAGACACTAGTGATCATTAGTCTAAGGTCTTTATTTTACATATCAGGAAACTGAAGCTAGAAATTTAAGTGTTTTTGCTTGACCACAATTATACTGCTAATTAATGGCAAAGCTGAGATTATCCCGACCTCCAATAGACTGTGATTGTCTCTCATCCCGGGTGACTTCTATCCATCCATCCATCACTCACCCAGCCATCCTCCCATTCATCCATCCATCCATCCCAAACCATTTTGTTCTTTAAAGGATTTCATGTGATTATAAAGATACACAATTAAATAGATTTAAAATAAGTTAAAAGGTGGCAAAGGAGAGTACTGGCTTTTATATAAGTAGCCACTAAAATTATCATGAAGAAAACACACACAGATATCAGGAGACATATCCACAGACAGCTGTTGTACCACTTGATATGGCAGCACATTAAGTTGCACTAAAAATGGAACAAAACGAATGCTGGAGTTTAATTTTTTACTCCAGTTACAAAAATTCAAACATTGACAGAACTGCAGTTACTTTGAAACGAAGTAAACCCAGAAAGTTCTTTATTTACGTGTGGTAATCTTTTCTTAACTTTTTTTTTTTTTAAGACCTTAAACATCTTGTCTCTCATCTCTGCACATAAATGCATAACTAAATTCTTCGGGACAGAAAGAAAATGTAGATTATTGAATCTTTTCCTATTTTTCCCCTTGACTTAGAACAGTGCAGGTCACGCTGGCTACGAAATTAACTCAATGAACTCTTTTGTCTCTCTTCTCATTAATCCACTGATGAAAACTTCCAAGGTCTCTCTTATTAACTTCTGTTTTCACAACGTAAGTGCTAATGAGATATTTAGCTTTGTCTCTCTCACACAACCATCATTAGGGTTTTGTCAAATTATCTTAATACATCTTGGAGATAAGTAAGTGGAGGTGGCCATTAATTAATAACACTGTTGTTTCTCTAGGTACAGTCTAGACATCCACTCATTGATCAGAAGGAGCCACAGGCAGCTCGTTATCCAGAACACTTCTTTTCTACTGGGCAGGACCATGACCAATGTCCCCTTGATAGAGCTTCAACTTGGAGATATGTGAGAACTTCCATCCCACACAATGCTTGCAGTCTGGGACAACAAGAATTAGGGATGTGGTTGGAAATGATGTTGATGAAGTTGACAGACAGTTGGTTTCCTGATTTTTTCTTGGACCCATTTGTTGAATATATGCAAGGTTCTATACCAGTATCTTGCCAATATCTGAGCAGCGCCGCTATGAGTGTTTCTGTCAAGGAGTGATTGAGAGTAAATGTGACCTCGCTTAAATGTTATAATGTTATTTTGCTCATGCGCTAAGAGATCCAATCCTTGCTGGTTATAGTTAAACTGGAACTCCAGGCTTTCACATCTGACTATTTCATTCCTTATGTTGAGTACTTCGGTTCCTTAGCACACATTTGGGGTGTTGTACTGTTGAACCACTTCCGTTTAATTCGCTACATGCTTAGCAATAATGGAAAATATATATCAAGTCTCAACCTGGATCTCATAAGTAATATGTATCATCTTGAAATGATTTCTGTGTTCTCGACAGTAGATAAGAATAGATATACTATATAGGCAAATATATATACTATGCATGTATATATATACTATATATGTGACTAAATGTATATATATAATCATTTGTATATGACAAAATAACTTCTCTATCTCATAGGGATATTATGGGGATCCATTTTATTTTAATTAATGTTTTTTTAAAAGTCTTTTTAGTTCATTCATTAATTATTTTTTATTTTTGGCTGCGTTGGGTCTTCATTCCTGCATGTGGGCTTTCTTTAGTTGCGGAGAGCCGGGGCTACTCTTCATTGCAGTGCGCACGCTTCTCATTGCAGTGGCCTCTCTTGTTGCGGAGCATGGGCTCTAGGCCCGCGGGTTTCAGCAGCCGTGGCACATGGGCTCAGCAGCTGTGGCTCGCGGGCTCCAGAGCGCAGGCTCAGCAGTTGTGGCGCACGGGCCTAGTTGCTCCGTGTCATGTGGGATCTTCCCGGACCAGGAATCGAACCCGTGTCCCCTGCATCGGCAGGCGGATTCCCAACCACTGCGCCACCAGGGAAGTCCCCGGGGATCCATTTTGATATGTGCGAAAGCACTCTGTAAATATGAAAGTCCTCACGCAGCAATGTTTATATGTTATTATTACAACTAATACAGAATTAGTTTTGCTCCTTACATGACAATATGAAGAACACTTCTGGGGAGTGCTTAAAGAGGGCAGCCAAAAATCCACCCAACTGAATATATTTCATTTTTATGTCTTGAAATCCTCTTGTCCCCTCAGTTGAATAGGATCTGTATCTCTCACTTGAATTGGCCCCTCACATAGATGTTGCTATTCTTGGGAAGATCTCTTTTACATCAGAATATGATTCACTTCGGCATTGCTTGTTGAGTGCCCATGTTTCAGTCTCACTGGTAACCTACAAGATGGGCAGTGCCAATCCACACCTGGCACTGTGATTCCCTCTTCTCCATGTCAGCGCTCCGGGAGAGTTACTGCACAGATGCAGGGTTACTGGAGTTCTCTCAAAATTCTCCTCCTTATTCACTTTCCTGGGACTTGGAAGATTGTGACAACTTGATTTATTTTATGCCTGCCTCCAGAGTTGACTCTAAATCATACCCTATTATATCTAGAGCATTTAAATGAACAGAAAATGAGAAAAAAGAGATCACGTAGCAAACGCTGCTAATTAAAGGAGAGAGAGACAGACAGACAGACAGCGAAACAGACAGAGAGGAGAAGGAGCAGTAGGGAGGGGAGCTGAGGGGAGAAGAAGAGGAGGCTGACTCTAAGTGTGATCCATGCCGCACAACGCTTCTTATTATAGTGGTCGTATCTGTAGTTATAACAAAACATAGCCCATGGTCGTGTTCCCTATATGGATTGATAATATGCGAATTAACTCTCGTAAGACACTGAGCAATATTTTCTTAGTGCATTAGAACAGTAGAGGTGTGTGCCTTTCCAAATTATATTTAAATCTAAAAGTCTGGGAACTGCGTAGGTGTATGTTTTATTTCATGTATTTCTGTGGGACAGAATTTATGTCTGCGTTTTATAGCCCTCGAACATCTATCACATCTATCACAGTTCAACAGAGTTGATTTAAAATGTCATCACCATTGATTGTGGTGATTATTTCACAATGTATATGTGTATCAAAACATCAACCTTAAACAATTTAAATTTGTCAATTATATGTCAATAAAGATAGAAAAAAAATGCTATCATGCTCTAAAACCTGGCTTATCTTCTTTAAGTATCTGTAATTTCAATAAAAGCACTTGATGAAGATAAGTATGATTGTGAAAATTGAATTAATAAAGTTGAATGAAGGATTCCTCTTGACTTAAAAAATAGAAGATATATTACACACGACACTTGCATTGGTAGAATCATTTCAAATAATCTTATTCCTGATGTTCATCCTCCCTAAGTTCATTACACCTAGGTGTACGTTTGCCACAATCGCTCATTTATAACAGCTCTTTAAATCTCCAAATAAGAGCGAGCAAGTATCGATTATTTTCCAGGAGTATAACTCCTAAGAGTGGGAGATGAGAACTGTGGCAAAAGTCACACTTTTCCAAAGATTTTATCTGCCTTCTAACATCTCTAGAAGTGACAATGAAACTTTGTAACTGGTTTTTACATTATACCTCATGGCTGGAAATTTATGGTAGAGAAATAGCAAAAAGTGACATTATCTTTAACTGCAAAGAGAGAACGACTAAAAGTTAGAAGGAAGGAGAAGGTAAAAATGTCTTGCAGTAAGTTGGTCTGCCTGCTTTTATGAAGCATCCCTGTCTGTTGAGAAAGCAATAAGATATAGCCTGCCTTAGAGAAAGGACCGAGAAAAAAAAAAAATAGTTGACTGCCATGCTGGGTTTTTTTTTTCCTGTATAATATACCCCCAACTCTTCCAGTTTCCCCTGAACTCTATTGCCATAGTCTTACCTTGTAAATACTTTCATTGGATTATAAGGAAACTATGCCTTTATAATGTTCTCCTTCAAAATCTAACTGCAGGATGAAACTTTTATCTTCTTCCTGAAATAAACTGCATGAAGATAAGGGCTGGCTGAGACCAGCCATCAAATTCAGACTAAGACTTAAGTGCAGGACAGAATGCACTCACGAAATTTGTATCTTCTGATTGATTCTTCCATGCATTCACTCATTCATTAATTCATTCATCTATTCACAATCATTTATTGAATACTTTTGATTAACAAGGGGTTATACAGAAGAGGAATATAATATGGCACCAGACTTCCCTCCCTTGAATTGCTTGGAGAACTTCAGGTGTATGACAAATGGAGGCCATCTATAAGCAGAAAATCCTCTCTATACCCCCGAGCATAGAAGGAGCATGGGTATTAGAGCTAGACAGACTGGGCTGAAATCCCAGCTCTGCCACTTATTAGCTGTTGATGTTGGGCAAATTATCTAGCTTCTTTAGGTTTCTTCCTATGTAAAAAGGAAGTTATTTACACCTATTTTGAATTTTTATGAGGATGAAATTCTCTAGGGCTAGATAGGCACAACGTCTAGCACAATGGCTGGCACTTAGAAGACACTGTCGAGAGTATTTACTATGTAGACACAGCTGGCTCTGTACACATTGTCACTTTGCTCTCCTTGCAACATGGGAAGAGAAGTTTATCCTAGCCCTGGATTTCTGTGATCTTCAGACACAGACATTCCCTTCACAAAGGAAGTATAATTTCCTGGCTTAAATTCCCACTTCTATGTTTAAACATCCTATAAACAGAGTAAATTACATATTTGAAGTGAGAGCTCTTTATAAAACACCTCAAAAAACATCATAACTACCAGTGTATTGAAAAGCCAAGGGGCTGCTCTTCTCTTCTCCCTAGCTGCATGATGTAACCAAGCATTTATCAAATCCTACTGTTTTCAGAGTTTGGAGACTTGAGTTATCTGTTCCAGTTCCCTTCTAGTAAAGAGACGGAAACCCTAAGTCGGCACAGTCAGGAGTGCAGTATCATATCACTGCACCGACAGTGTCCAGCTCAGGAATAGATTGTGGTCTCCTGGCCCTCCATCCAGTTGGCATCCAACTCCTTCAGTTTCATATTTGGGTGTAGTGAAGACGAAAATAGAGGCAGGATTAATTTGTCACTTTTCCCAAGTTTCTCAAACATGATTTGTCTTTTTCAATTCTTCCCTAGGTTTAATTGAAAACGTTAAGCAAGGCCTTAATCTAGATAACGTAATGTGGCCTTCTGACATCAACTGGAGCTGCCAGACTGGTGAGCACTGAGTAGCTCCTGCAAAGCCCACTAAGGACCACCTGAAGAATGCACATTCAGATGCTGAAGGAGAATTTTGTTAACTGCCTTCTACTGAGGCTGGGAGCCTCATGAGAGAGTCTGCCTTTTTGTGCACACTTCATCAGATGGCATCTGTGTCTGAACTCTTCCCTGAGATCTTCGAGTAATTAGCCATGTCCTCTTTTGGATAGCTTTTCTCTCTTCCGCCTTGCATTTACAATCAGTTCCTCTCAATTCTGACGTGTTTCCTTGAAGTTGCTATCACGCCTCTCCACCTGGATGAGCCCTTTTCCTCCCTTACACACCTCTGCAATCCCTTAACCTTCTCTTCATCCTCATTACTGGAATGCCTGCTGATTAAGAATAAGAATTAAGCCTTCTATTCACCAAAAAATGTCACTTGTCATTATGAGAACTTTTGGAATCATTTAAGTGTCATCACGTAAACAGAAAGACAAGCTTCTCTTGATGGTTTGGTAACGCTGTTATGAGCATCAGTGCTACCTGCAACATAGCAGTGACCTCAGATGCCAAAGAGAACAGTATCCCTGTCCTGCTCCATAGGTCCTCAAACTACTCTTCCACTTTTTAGTTGATGTGTACTCTTATTAGTTTTTCTCTTTTGTCTGTCACTGTCAGGCTTTGTAGAGTCCGGTTTCTGTTTTCAAACTTGCTCCTTCATATCTGCTTTGAGCTGGAAATCTAGATAATCAGATAACCAATGTTCTCTAACTATCTTAGAAACAGGGTCACAGAGGCTCTCAAACGAGAAAGCCCAGGTGCTTCAGAGTCCAGGCTCATGGCTTAAAATACACAAGACTTGTTAGTTTCCTCAAAATGCCAAGTTCCTTATGAAGGTAGTGCATTTATTGGTAAGTTAGCACCCAGTAATATTTTTACTATGATAATTCTCAAATAGGCTTTTCTTCATTAATTCCAAGAAACTCTACTGGAACTAGAGTCCAAATACCCGAATCTTTATTCTCTAACATTTAGTCAAATAGAAGCCAAGCTTCCTTGGTGCTCTTCTGAGTTTGCAGGGAGGGAGATGAGCAATGTAGTAAGGAAAGTGGCTGCCTTATTGTCTTTGACCCCCTTGCTTCCTGAAAAGATGGAGTGGGGTTGTTGGCTTGTACTTAAAGGTAGAACCTGATGCGGACATGCAAGGGTTCAACTACATTTATCCAGAGTGAGTGGTTCACTCAGTGCATCCTGACCAGAGAGAGAGATCTGGTAGCCCCTCTTCTGGTTTCCCAGGACCAGCTTTTCACTTGAGAAACTGAGGAATGCTAGTACGCATGCTAGCATGCTAGCAATGCTCCCCTGTGACTCTGTGCATGGATATTAGACTCAGACCCAAGTTTAAATCTGGAGTTATTAGAACTTGGGTGACCTACTTAACCTCTCATTTATAAAACGGGAAGGATGCAGTACCAATCTTGGCAGTGTAGCTGTAAGAATTAAGATAATCATGATCGATGAACTACTCAGCACTATTCCCGGTTGTGAAATAAAAGTTATATTTTTATGGCAAGACAAGAGAAATTTAAACAAAACATCTCTGCCCTTTGGCCTCCTCTGTCTCCACACTGTGCTTTGCGTATCTTCATTATGCATCGACCAAACCTCCCACGTGAGCAAAAATACCTGCTCAACCATAACCAGCAACATTCTCCTAGCATCAACACGACAACTCCTTAAAAGATGGCACTCCTTCTTGATCTTCTAAGGGGTCACATGACCCACCACGATGACGCGTAGATCTGAATTACGTGAACTGTCATTAATACAACATTTGATGTACAGCCCTGTCTCAAAAAACTTATATAGGGCTTCCCTGGTGGTGCAGTGGTTGAGAATCCGCCTGCCGATGCAGGGGACACGGGTTCGTGCCCCGGTCCGGGAGGATTCCACGTGCCGCAGAGCGGCTGGGCCCGTGAGCCACGGCCGCTGAGCCTGTGCGTCCAGAGCCTGTGTTCCGCAACGGGAGAGGCCACAACAGTGAGAGGCCCACGTGCCGCAAAAAAAAAAAGAAAAAAAACTTATATAACGGTGCCTTGACTTCTAACCGATGGGACAGTTCTCAGAGCATTCTGAGATGCTCTTGCCGGGTTATAATCCTCAAATTTGGCTCAAATACAAATTTCCATTTCTTTTTAAATCATTTTTGACCGATTAATTTTTCGTCAACCTGGTGCATAATAAACACTAAATAAATCTTAGCTCTTCTCACCTTCGTTATTACATAAGACACACACGTGTGTTACCTCTAGCCTACTGGGAGGCAGCACATTTGTTGTTAAAATGGGCAAAACCCAACATCCTAATAACCACAATAGGTTGACTATCCACATTTGCCCTTGCCTAGAATAATACTGTGAAGTAGGAGGGGAAAAAAACTAAATATCGCATGAAGAACGCAAATGTACTTTCTCCCTGAATGTTCTATTTTGGTTTTCAACTTTTAAACTTCACTTTATTTCAAAACATACTCCGAACAATTCCAAAGCATTTTCAAGTTGGAAAGCCTTCTTTTTGTTTCACAATAAGGTAACTGCAGGTGCAAACTCGAGGGAGACAGACCTTGGAAATTTTAAGTATGTTGCCATGGCAATGGCTTGCAAGAATGTGGATGAGTTTCATCTTAGCTCTCAAGCATTCAACCGAGTTCATGTGTGGAGGTTCAAATTACTAGGCACACAATGTTTGCCATTCATCGTGTCTTGAAAGGTTTAAAAATAACTGTCTCTGTTGCTTATAGCAATCAAAAACTACAAAATTCTACCTATCTATCTATCTCTCTATCTATCTATGCAAATATGGAGACCTAGTCATTCATTATCTACTCTTAGCTAGCCAATCTCACCAGTTTGGCTGCTCTAAGGGAAGCTGTATACATAAATTCAACAATAATCATTTTTGCCATTGTTACAAACAAAGAGTTGTACTCCCAATATGAAATAGCTATAAAATTTTTCTACTGAATTTCAAATTAAGTTCCTCATTCAAAATGGATGTATCCTTAAAGAAGCATGATAATTATTTAGGGATGGTCAGTTAAAGCAAACTTCAGTCTAATGAAATGTGGAAGATCTTTTTAAAAAGGTCCCATCCTATAATGCAGGAAAGAAGATTAAAATGTGTAATTCTAGTCATTAAATCAAATGCCCCTACTCCCAGAAAGCGACACCGCCACCACCACCAACACAAAGACATACAAAGGAAGCAATTTTATCTCATTTGAACCATCACTATCTTAATTGCTCTTAAATGGTTCAGTTGATGCTTCTAAATTCCAAAACCCTCACAAGGAACTCATGATTCATTGCCAATAAAAGCAGTGATTCTTGATAAAAACACTTTCCTCCCATAAATGGAACCTACAGAACACTAAAATTGGAAAGTTTTAAAGTTATCTATTTGATATAAGAAATAATTCGTAACAAATTCTCTTCAAATTTCAAGGCTTTTTCCGTCGCAATTTGCACTATGAAAATTAAGCCAATAATAAAAAAAATCATTCACCAGCAAAAAAAAAAAAAATATATGGATTTCTAAGAGTATATGTTCTTTAGTTTTCTAAGAGTATATGTTCTTTAGATCATTTGCTGCAAATGATCCATGATGATACAAAGTGCCCTACATGAAATGAGACAAGGGACCCTGCAATGTCCTGCATTCAGTTACTGACAAAATCTTCACAAAGCTGTTATTAGCTACCAAAGCCTGACAGTTTTAAAATTCACTTTGCTGCTTTAACTTTGACTCATCTTCCAAAACACACACACACACACACACACACACACACACACACACACACACACACACAATCATTCTCTCTGTCCCTTATACTCCTTGATTTAACAGCTAGTTGATATACTTTAAAACTAGAGTAGTGCTCCCCCATTCTAAAAAGCCTACAGCAGTGCTAGCATTAAACAAATGAGAACACAATAATTAGCTATGCAAACTGTCAAGTAGATCTAAAAAGAAAAACAACCCAGAAAACACAACCATCAGCAGTTTCAAGCTCTAACAAGAATCTACACTGAGTTCCCATTTATTTTAAACAAAAATACATTAGGTCTCTGAAAAACGTTCGCAGCAATTTCCATGGAAATAGGGCAAATCAGCTAATGGGTCTTTTACATCTCTAATTTCTATGATGCTGATATAGTAGAAAAGTCTTTGGTCCTACACTCTTTCCAAATAATTTCTATCCTACTCCTCTATAACCAGATTCATTCCCAAAGTGAGTAGCATCTAAAATGGTTCCAAAGTGGATATGGAACAGGTGTGTGGGTCAAATCACATCCTGTGACCCCCAATTCCCAAATCCCCCCCTAAACCTCACCACAATAGTTTTATAAGAGGTAATGAAATTAAAGGGTAAACTGGAAAGGGAAAAGAATTGTTAAATTATCTGGGGCATTTGTGTGTGAATGGAAGGCAGAAGACATTCAATTCTTTGTGTGGAGAGTATGAATTACACAATTTGTAGCTAAATCTCTGGGATCCTTTACTACCTACCTTCTCCCTCTTACAACACGTTGAGTCCCTATGAAGCAACACAGACTACTTCCAACATATACATGCTTTGTCTGAAATATCAATCTAATGCTTACATTGACGGTTAATGTTCCTTTAACCCATTATGCAACCAGTAATAGAATATCAGATTTTTAAAAAAAATCTAGAATTGTGATGAACACATTTACTTTGAAACTTGTGTTTGCTTCAGTTCTCTTATCTTCAAACTTGTAGAACAACAGTCTGCTTTATAAAATTGAGAATGTAAGATGGGATGCCTGAAACTGGTCTAGTTTAGGACATAGCATTCTGAAATTCGACTAGGAGCTCAATCATCATCTAACCCATTGACCTGTGGCAAATCACTCCCCATTCCAATGTAAGTAGGTTAGAGTAGATGACCCCTCAGGTCCCTTTAAAATATAATAATCAAGGGTAACACAAGAGAATCTTGTGGTACAGATAAGCCTCTTGATTTTGGTGGTGATTATAAGAAGCTATACATGTGATAAAAACTGCATAGAACTACACAGACACACACAATAAATGCATGTATAACTGGCAAAATCTGAATAAGCTCTATGATTTACATGCTGGTTTTGATATTGAACTATAGTTATATAAGATGTTAACATGGGGGGAAGTTGGATAAAGGGTACAGGGGACCTCCCATATCTTTCTTTGCAACTATCTGTGAATCTATAATTATTTCCAAAATTAAAAAATATATATATAAGTACCTAATACATGCATACATACATAAATATAATAATCTTTGATTTCATGAAATGGCTTGTTGACTGTCAAAGATAAATGCCAATATACAGGGCTTGATGCTTTATCAATGAAGTGAAATTTATTGGTTCCAAACAATCCACTTTTCAGCTAAATGTGATAATTTTTACCTAAAACAATTAGTGGTTTAAAGGTAGTTAGGATATTGACTATTTCTCCATGATTCGAAGTGAGGAAATTGTTATGTGACAGGCTGTTACTAGTGACACCATTTTTGCCAGCCCTTCTTTTATTTACCCTTGAATACTGAACCCTACGGATTAAGATACCAAATAACTAAAAATTTCAACAACATGCCTTTGATTTAAAAGAGAAAATTAAAACAAAATACAAATAAAACAAAACAAAACAAACACAATTCTAAAGGAAGTGTCAGAGAGTTACTAAAAATTGAATTCCTAACATTTATATTCTGAGGACTCTACAGTTTCTGTTCAATTAACTTCTCCTATGATGAGTAATTTTCTCCTATGATGAGTAATCTTACTTTCTATTCCTAAAACCCTGTAGAATCCTATTCATCTAAGAATTAGGTTGTGCTCAATATATTTCCTTTCAATGTCATGGAATCCAGTGGACTCTCCTGACCTCCCTGAGGTCTAAAAATCATGGCTAGTGTCTTAGCAATTTTGTACCTATATGTTGGTCAAAGTTTGATTCTTAAGTTTCACCAGTGGGGCAAAAGAAAGCAAAATAGATGCCTGTAGCAGACTTCTGTTAGAGGTAAAGTAGAAAAGAGGCAAAGAAAGCAGGCAACTATAAAGAAAAGAGTGAGCAGAAGGAAAGAGAAAAGGTAAGAAAACGCTTCCCTCACCTATGTTTGGAGAGTGGTGGGGGACCTCAGTCCATTTTACAGATGAGACCAATGATAGAGGTACTTCAGACTTAGAAAAGTAGGACTAATGTCTCACCCAGTGAGATATAAAACAGGTCTTGGGTTTCAAAATTCTAGAAAGGGATTTGAAAGAAAAGAAGCATTATAAAATGTACAAGTCAAAGTCAGTCAATCCATTAAATCACCTCTGCGCCAGGACTAGCCAGCTAAACTGTATCCTTAGGATTTAGCTCTCTTGTGGCAGCAAAGACTACACTCCTCTTAAACAACAAAGCTTAAGACACAGAACAGAAAAGAGCCTAGTAGAGGATTTTCCTGTCCTTGCACAGCTTTCACCAAACAATACAAGGTAAAACACATAGAGGCAGTTTCTCAGTCACTTTAATTTAAAAAGGCAAAGAACGGTGAGTTACCTGATGCAATCCTTTTAGAACCCATGCATACTTCTCCCAGAGTTAATTCTACCAGTTACCATAAATTTAAAATGGTAGAACTACTCTTGCCAACTAAGGAACGTCACTCACTACCTGGTTCTACAAGAATTGAGTCATTAGCCACTGAAGTCGCTGACCTGTGGTACACCTGGAAAATAATTTAGGGCAGAGATCAGGAACGAGGCACTCTGTGCTCTGGGAAAACTGGCAGAACAGGCCTTCAGATATTTATATATTTTCAGGAGAAAATTTCATGAATCCAGATTCTTGCATCTTCCCATAATTAGAAAATCATGAAAACCATGAACTGAGATATCAATTCCTCATGACTACAGCAACCTTCTACTGAGATGTATGCTTGATTGCATATACCCCTTGGCCAAACTCACACATACACTGGCTTCCTTGCCTACCTCTTTGGAGTAATTTCTCATAGCTATCTGAGAGGCCGTCTCCAGGCTACAGGCCCTCAGTAAGCCCCCAAATAAAACCGAAACTCACAGTTCTCGCGTTGTGCCTTTTCTTTTCAGTCGACACAACCAATAAAAGAATAAAATACATAATAGGTAATGAGCCAAGAAAGACACTAAGGGTGGTAAACATGTGTCAAAGCTGCTGGAACAGAATCCAGGCCTTTACTTCATGTGGCCATAATGAAAAGAGCTGGTGAGAAGTGTGAGGCTATCACCTGACACTTTGCCCTTCTTTGCTCTCCCTAGGGCCACAGTGCCACAGGGCCACAATGCATCTTAAGCTTTGTGGGGTCCGGGTAATGCTTTAAAGTTGAAGTGTTTCAAGCTAACTGTGTTCTGGAAGTCAAATCTATCATTATAAGATTACATTAAAAGCTAAGCCTCTACTGTACATATCAATTTGTACTCCAGAATGCTGGTTTCCCAGAGCATTCACCAAATCCTGTCTAGGTTTAGATGCTGATAAGAAATAGAAGAAAAAAAATTAAAAATGCAATCACTGCACCTTCCATGTATTGTCTTAAAAATGTAAATGCCAAAGTTCTACTTTCATTTCCTTGTGTCTCTGAATATTTCCCTGCTAAATATTTCAAATTACTATAGACACTCACAAGCTATATTAGTTTTTACAGCTAAATTATGAACGTTCATAAAAATAATTTGTCCTACACATCTAACCTTTTGTTCTCAATGTAGACAGACCCAGTTTCTTTTTCACATTTATAGAAAAATGCTTACAAAGTCTTGTTCTCTGAGGATCTCATTCAGCAGTGATTAAATTTACTTTTCATAAATCTTTATTGGTGATGAGAATTTTTCTCAGACTGTGCTGTTGATTGCTTACCTTACCTCTTTCCTTACCACTTTCATTAGAAGTCTCATTGTACCTTGTTTCTTAGAGAAGAATTTGAAACTGATTTGGGGATGAAGGACTTTTAGTCCAGAGTATGCAGCACTTGATGAAATATTTATCCATACAAAGCCTAAAAATACACATGGTAGGTACAGCATTCACGTGGGTAATTATTTAGTAGATTCAGCACATAATTTTACACCACAGGGTTCTTATTAGGAACACCAGAAAGGGAATCAGAGTTTCTTGACACATGGTAATAAATACTTTCACTTACAATGAATAATTTAGCTCTTTTGGTATTCACTGTATGAAAAATAGATTTGAAATAATTTCAGGGTCTGTTAGCAAAGGTGAAGGTTTTGGAACACAAGGAGAAAACAGGGAGTATGGGGCCACTTTTCCCTTGTTTCCACAGAATTTTGCTTGTTTTTGTGATGCAGGCACTGCAGATTTTCCCTCATTTGTCAAGATGATGTCAAAATGAAAAGATGCTATTCCTTCTGTAGCATTTCCTATGGTTAGTTTTTGGGATTCCAACCTGTTAATTATGTGAAATTTACCAGCCTTGCCCATAGAATGCTAATAAGTCTCTGTCTTCTTCACTATGGAAGGAAAAGGAGATTTCCCTCCAATTAATGCTAGCCATGACTGGAATTATTCTTCCACTAGTTTCAAAATGAAAATTTCATACGAAAATCTCAGATGCAGATTCATCTAAAAAGTCAGGGGAGACGACTTAACAAAATGAAAGGCAGTCTATGTTTTAAGACCACTTTTCTTTAAAAACTTTTTCTTTTAAAGGAAATTCACATTTATTCATATGCTAAAATCATAAAGTATTAGAGCTGCAAACCCCTCACCTTACAAATGGGGAAGTCAGGTAGCAGAAATTTAAGTAGTTGGTTTTCACCATACCAGTAGCAGTAAAACTTTCTCTACTGTAATGTCTTTATGTAAATCTATTAAAATAAAATGTTTTAAAATTATATAAACTCCAAAAAATAACCTATACACAATGGGACATTTTGAATTTGAGGTGACTTGGGGCAGTTGTAAGGACAAGTCTAAAATTTAGGAGAGTTTTCTATGCTGAGAATGGTAAAATTTCCCAAGGAAACAGAAAAAGGAAGAGAGAGTCTGTGACCAACTTCAAAATAAAACCCACGTTGATAAGGGTGGGAAGAAAAAAACAATTGTTTGTCCTCCTAAAATACTTGACTGAATGTTTCTTAGTAGAAATTTGGGGTAGCCCAGTGGGGAAAATTCTCTTAGGTATTTGTGGGAATCAAACCGAGTGATGCTGAAATTTTCCAGAAGTAGTTCGATGTCACTCAGTGGCATCTATGACACAAAAATTCTTAAAGCAAATCATTTCTCAAAGGGCATACTGAACGTTAATTTCTTAAATTTGACAGAAGTACAATGCTTATATAAGATGTTAACATTAGGGGAAGCTGGATGAGAGTGAACTCTCTTTAATATGTTTGTAACATTTCTATATATTTAAATTATTTCAAATTAAAACATTTATTTAAAAAATAAAAGAATCATACTGATCTGATCAAATCCTATGTATTACATATAAGTTGGGAAAACTGGTATTTATAAAATAATTTTCTTTTAAAACAGATACAGATATGTTCATAAAGGAAAAAATATAACTACAACCATAAAAAGTAACCTATGAATTCCCCACTTTTGTAATATTTACAGACATAAAACATGCATTATCCTCATTTGAATGGCATCTTTAGAAATGATCTTACATGGCAGACTTCCAAATAAACCAAGAATATACGTTTCTACTTCATCTCATCATTTTAAACCCTCATACCTCTTCCTAAAGAATTAAAAGAGTTGATGCATCATTTAGGGAATTGCTAGGTACAAAGAGAGAGAGAGGTTAAAGTCAGTATTTATTTTGTTATTGCATCAGTAGTCTTCTGTTTAAAATGACAACATCTGTTGCAACTTAAATCTCACTGGCTATTTGGAAAACGAGAAAGTCAGGAATCTCAGAAAACCTTGTTGCATGGATGCCACTATACCGTGACCTGAGCTTACTGTCTCTAGCTTGAGATTTTGAAAAATAATCAAAAACTATTCAGTTTGATATTTTATACCTAGGTATTATTTCAATCAATTCTAATGAATGGTTCATGAAGTTTCCCATAATTATTCACTATACTTTAAACTACTTACTGAGGAAACAATAGTATTTCAGTAACATGAGTAGACTATTTACATAATTATCACTTATTCAGAATTGTTCCACTTCAGGCCAGACCTTTGCTTTCTGCCTATATCCTGCCATGTTCTATTTTCTTTTTGATGGGTGCCCTTCAAAAAGAAAATAGAATCGAAGATACAGAAAGAAGTAGAATCAGGCATACTGAAAATTATTGCTGGAGTAATTTACAAATACACTTATTTATACCCTAGTGGCCTGAGATAGTTATACTTACTCCAAAGTGTCTTATTTACTATTGGAAAAGTGACCCAATATTTCAAGTCATCCCATCAATAAAAAGAAAATAATTGCTTATTTTTTAAGGGAAAACGTTTAGCAACAATAGCTAATTTTAACAAAGAAAACAAATACAAACTAAATATGCAGGTGATTTTTAACTAAAAACAGTTGTACACATTTTGTATTACTTTTATCATTCATAAAGCACGAAAACTGGTTTAAGAAATCAATATGTTGTCCTGAGAACATGTAGAACAGGAAGCAACCACATTGACTGATTTTGAGACAAGCTACTTGGGATCTTGCTTCATATTCCAATACCCTCAGTGCCCTAAACACCACTTCAGAGGTTGGTATTGGTGTTACAGGATGTGTAGCCCACCTGATTTGACCTGATTTTGTGTTACCTTTTATTTTATGACTGGCTGCTCAAACAAATTCAGAGAACATACAGCAGAAAAACATCAGAGCATCTACTTAGCCCTTATTGAACTCTTTCTCTAAGCTACCATGAAGTGTGTAATAGATGCTCAGCAAAAACGTGTTCATTAATTGAGACTATAGGGTGAAATTATTCAGCCTTCAATATCCCTCTAGTTTTATATGTGTTTGTCCTTTCTCCTCAGCTGGACTTTTAAGGCAGCAAGTGTCTTATTTTCCTTTGAGTCACCCATGACATCAAGCATCTACTGATCTATCAATCAGTAGATATTTTAACAGATCTTAACTATTAAATGTACCAAAAAAACACTGAGATACGTGCTTATATATTATAATTTTCAACATTCTGGAAAGAGATGGTATACTTCTTGAAGGCTTAAGAAAACTCTTGGCAAACCCAAGAGTAGCTATTACCCTGAAATTTCTAGTTTTTCTATGTAACCTATTATGTAGCAGCTAAATATTTGGCAGTGTTTTATGCAGACACACATATTCATACACACACCACGTTCAACTCTAAAAATATTGTAGTCCTACTACAAACCCAATGGATAGGTGATTCACTCAAATCTAACCGTGCTAATTGAGAGAAGTCATGGCACATGATGGAACACAATGATTTTTCAGCCCATGGGAAGTTGGGGTCTAGAGGACACATCTGGTCATGCAAGATAATCCATTATATAGATAGTTCACACATGGGTCATTGAGAATTGATGCCTGGGGCTATATCTATGCAACTCCAAACCAAGGAGCTTCAAAAAAAAAATCAAAATTCTATTCAAACTTTTTTTTTTTTTTTTTTTTTTTGGCAGTACGCAGGCCTCTCACTGTTGTGGCCTCTTCCATTGCGGAGCACAGGCTCCGGACGCGCAGGCTCAGCGGCCATGGCTCACGGGCTCAGCCGCTCCGCGGCATGTGGGATCTTCCCGGGCCGGGGCACGAACCCGTGTCCCCTGCATCAGCAGGCAGACTCTCAACCACTGCGCCACCAGGGAAGCCCTATGCAAACTTTTTGATTTGACAGTAAAGTAGAGTGTTCTTAAGTCATAAAGGTAGTCTTAGTCATAAACATACATTATTATACATACATAATATTTATATATGTAATCTATATTTTGTATATATAATACATAGTTTTTAATTATAAGAAAATTCATTTCAATGGAAGATTGATTGGGATGGCATTGTCTTTGAAGCTGTAGTAGAGTTTTTAATTTGAAAAATGTGAAGAGGTCGGACAGATGAAGGCATTTGCCCACACCACTAAATCCCCATATCATCTATGAATTTACTAGTAAATCTAGGCTGTGAGGTTATGTAATTATATTTTTGGTCTGAAATATGCTTACAGTCAAGATTGTGGCCCTACCAAACCTGTCATGTTTAAATAAAAAAGACGAGGAAACAAACATGAGAGCATACAGACTCCAGGACTGATGTCTTTCAGAGACTGATTTCTTTTGGTCCCCTAAATAATATTCAAGTCATTCCCATCATTATATGAAGTTTTTGTCTTTTAAACTAAGCAATACCTAAGGTAATGAAGCCTGAAGCCTTTATAGTAAAAGACATTCCATTTAGTCGTGGGAAAATAGTAAAACTTTTTTGAGCCTTTTTTGCTATCAGGAAAACAATTAAATTGTGGCTTAATCTGCAGTCTCTCTCTCCCCCCCATATATATATATATATATATATATATATATATATATATGTATATATATAAAAAAATATATTTTTTCACAATGAAAACAAAAATGTATAATTGATTTTTTGGGGGGAAATAGTTCTCAGATAGTTTCCAATGCATAATCAAGTGAACTCAAATGAGGGTGAAAATTTGAGGGGAAAATGAAAGTGTGTAGTGATAATCACACGTACTTTATGACACAAAACTAGGAAGTCTCTCTCATATATTTTTACTTTTTCATGGTTATTATTTAGTTTAGACTTATATGCTGTCTTAATTTTCTGTGAGACACTAGAGATACCCATGGGTTTATATCTGTCTGTGATTCTCCCCAGTTATTCTGTATACTGGAAATTGCCTATCTACTCGATATATTGTGCTTGGCTCCATTCTCTGTGCTAGAGTAATGAGGGAAGGGAGCCTTCAGGAGATTCAAGTATCAGCTATCAAGTAGATGTAAATAAGATAGCAGAAAATAAAATCAATCTTGCTGGGTCAATATAGTAACCTTAATAGAAATCAATGATATTCAAAGCCTAAATATACACAAAAATGTATAAGCAGAACTTGGTGTCATTATATTCTGCTGAATTTATATATAGTTTATTGTTTCTGTTTAGTAATAGAGGTCTGGAACAAATGGCATTTGAGTCCATAGACAGGTAAAGCAGCAGAGGAATAAAGTACTGGGAGCAGAGGAAATGGGAAGCGAAAAAGAAGACTGCATTAATAAAAGGCACCACTTGGTCTAAGTATAATTAAATATCCACTAACTCTGTTCACCTATATCTTGCTAGTGCTTATAACACCGGAATTAAGAGCACTAATTTTGACATGGCAAAATCTTGTTTCAAATGGGTTATTTTCCAAATGGGCAGAGTGTAAGCTTAGTTCTTGAAACATCTGAATTTAACATAGACAAAGACTGAAAGTTCTTGGCTACATGCTTTATTTTCCCATTTGAAAACTACAAAGTATAAGCTAAAAGGGCTTTTCCCATCAATTAGCAATCTGCCTACTGCATCCATCATATTGTTAATAGATTGCACTTGTAGTTTATAAATGCACCCAGATGCTGTGGAATGAGCACATTTTGTAAATTAAAGGAGCATATGGAAGGCACACAGACAGTAACATTTCATCATAACTACCCAAAACATCCTTAATATGCAATGCTACATCACTAATTACTTCGTAAACATGTAAGCATTTCCTGGTTAATGTCTTGGTGAGAAATTTCCTTGGCAGTTGACCGCCAAATGCTACTGTGACCAGACATTTAATACCACTTCAGGGCTCTTCTAGTTTCATTCTACAGAAGGAGAACGCGGCACTCGACCTATCAGGCAACTTGATTGTGTAAAGTGAGTGAAAATATTTATTCTTTAACACTGGGTTATCTTGCTTAATAAACACCAGTCAACCCTCCAAAATATAAATATCTGTCCGAAGATCTGTCTGTAGGCACTATTTCTTTCTAAAAACGTTAGAGGGAATTTGCCAAGTGAGGAGAATTTTGTTGCTTAGTGGACTCTTTAATTTCTAAGAACAGGGCATTGGAAGAAAAGGACTGGAGAAAGTATACGAAATTGGTCTCATTCGTTAACTCTGGGAAAATCAATATAAATGATTTGAATAAATTATCCTAAATGTATCTTAGGATATTAAAGGTAAAGGTTTCATTTTATTTTATTCTATTTTGCAGTATGCGGGCCTCTCACTGTTTTGCCCTCTCCCGTTGCGGAGCACAGGCTCCGGACGCGCAGGCTCAGCGGCCATGGCTCACAGGCCTAGCCGCTCTGCGGCATGTGGAATCTTCCCGGACCAGGGCACAAACCCGTGTCCTCTGCATGGGCAGGCGGACTCTCAGCCACCGCGCCACCAGGGAAGCCCAAAGGTAAAGGTTTTCATTCCCTTTATCTATGTCATAATTCCTTGTCAAGCCAAGGTTCAAGAGGCAGTCAAAAGAGACATGCAACACGGCTAAATTTCCTTTGGAAAATGGAAATTCTCTCCATACACAAGGTCCACCAACCAAATGATTAAGAGAGCTGTGGGTGACCCACAGAGTAAGAGATGTGTACTTAAACTTTTAAAATTTGTGTTTCATTGGTACATTTTGGCAGCATGATTCTGGTAAAATTCAGTTGTACTTAGGACTGGAAATTGTGTCTGGGTTCACCTTAGGATTTTGAAATAATCATTGAAATCACAGAATTCTGAAGTAAATTGATTTTTCATTCTTTTTCAGTCCTATGACCCTTCTGGGCAAAGACTGTGCCCTTGGGTGACAGAAGGCTTGATTAATTTCATTGCAGACTTTGAACTGGGCATTGGTCAAGCCCCCAGCCTTCAGGATAAAGTCAACAAATACTTAAATAAAACATTTAAAGTTATTCTAGAAATGAACATCTATTTAGAAGCCAGAAGTGAAAAATCAGTAGATTAGTCAGCATGAGCTCCTAATGCTTTCATAATTCAAAGCTTACTTAGGGAAAGAGTCAGCAAGCCCTATTGATGCTTGAATCGTTAAAGTCCGATAAATAAGTTTAGTAGTTATTGCCATATTTATATTTAGATACCAATGACTCAAATAATATGACAGCTTAATTTGAATTCTGCTCCTATTGAATACTTTTCCTGAATATGGCAAAGAGAAAAAGGTTACAAACAACAAATAGCACACCATTTATAATCTGGTAAAGTACCTTCTGTTCATGGGATTTCTTTCCTAATCTATGAAGCAGGGGTTACCTAATTCAATGAAAAAATAGTTGTCACAACAGACATGACATTCTATCTCATACTTAAAGGAAGATGCAATCAGAAGTTCCCTTGGAAAGAAGGGCCAGGCTTACTTCACTATTAAGCCTACTCCTCCCCTCCCCCCTCCCCTTTTCTGCGACTCAATCCCTTCTGTTCTCCATCTGCTCCGCCCCCGCCTATTGTTTCCTCTCCCAGCCAAGCATGCCAATCCCATCTGGCCATACTCTTGCTTTTGCTGGCTCTAATTCCCATGGGCCTAGGAAATACTTGAATGCCAAGGCTTTTCTCCTCTTCAGGAGAATAAGGATAGCTAGGAGACTATCAAACAATTATCCGAAGAATTCACACTCATTAACATGCACGTGATGTCTCGAATACGCAAACAGCACTTTTAGAATCCTCTCTTAGGCTAAAATCAAAAAAAAATGTTTCTAATTCTCTCACCTTGGGTGCATTTTTAAAAACTGAAATCTTACTGTCTCTGAAATAATCAAAATTTATATTTCAAAAATATAAAAACGTTCAGTAATCCCAGACATGCATTTTTTTTCAGTAAGCAGAATTAGTGTAAATAAGTGTTACTCAAATCTTACCATCATGAAATATTTCCATTAATTAATCAGGTTTAACAATCACTAATACATTTTCTGTGGCACAAAACATACATTTAATTCACACATTACACCTTTACGAATTCTCAACGAAAACCCACTCTGCCACAAAAGCATGCATGGTCAGAATCTAAGCATGTTTAGGCAAAATAATCACCAAGTCACTAACAATAATAAAGCAGTCTGGCAAGTCTTGAAAGCAGCTTTTATTCATGCTTTTACTCGAATCAACTTAATACATATATATAAACACCCACACACACAATTTTTGGTTGTTTCTGCCACAAGCATGCTCATAAACATCTGAAGCTCACGCAACAAACAAAAGTAGAAGCAACCATGCTCAGGGTTTAAGGACATTTAAAAATTTAAAACAACCTTTCTACGTTTCATACAGAGCGTGCATAAATTTGACATGCAATCTCCAAGAAGAAACATTTTAATATAAATCTTAAAATTAGTTTATCCAAAAGAGTTTATTCTTATTTTCATTATTACTGTTCTTAGGCTCCTGGTATCTTAAACCCTGCATGCTGCAGTTCTAAGCTGTGCTGAGCACCGGCTGTGATAGAAGAAGCTACCTGCGAGTTTTCACAGTGCCATCTCATATCCATGTCTGTCTGGCTACCCTGCGTGCTTAGAGCTTTTTTCTTAATTCTTAATGGAAATCCTAGGAAATTTAGTCCATCCTCTGAAATCAATACTGGTGACAGGAGAGCTCCCTGACTCAGTGGGAGATCAAGATGATAAATTGCTTGCGCATCAGCCTGGCCTATCAGTGCCCTGCACACAGATGGGCGAGGAAATACACAGAAAAGGCTCTATCAGTCACGTGTCACCAATGAGCCAATGGCTGATGCACTACTGCAGGAAGGGATGCTGCAGTTCCGTCTGCAGTTGACGAGGCTGTTGGTAGACAGACCAGCCCGTGCCCAGCTCAGAAAGTCTTGGCAGTCTCTGCTGTCAAATTTGCTCCCCCACTGTGACTGCGTAGGGAAACGGACATTCCCCTAAGCCCGGACCCAAATAAAGACCTATTTTCATGCACAGGAATTTTCCTCTGTATTCCTTTGTAATCCAATGTGACAGCTCAGCAGAAAGGAAACTACTTTTTAACATCCCAACCCTTCAACTCTTCTTATGTGCTTCCCTTCAGATGATTATCACCTTTTCACCTAATATTAAATTAGAAGCCTTAAACTGTGCAATTAGCATGCAACCCTCCTAACAGAATCGGCTCAAAGCTTTGTAATTGTAATTTTATTTTCAAGTTAATGAATGGCATTTTTTGAATGCCCCGTTTATAATGAGTATTGTTATGGGATAATTTTGTATAGGCAATTATGCAACATTAAGAAATACATTACTACGCTTTTTTTTTTTGCCAATTAGAGCTGTTTCTCTTTAAAGACAATTTAAGCCCCAATAAATATGCCATGTTATCGATCGTTAAAAAGACAAACAAGGTCACCTTTTTTTTGATAAAGGAGGCAAGAATATACAATGGAGAAAAGACAGCCTCTTCAATGAGTGGTGCTGGGAAAACTGGACAGCTACATGTGAAAGAGTGAAATTAGAACACCCCCTGACACCATACACAAAAATAAACTCAAAATGGATTAAAGACCTAAACGTTAAGGCCAGACATTATAAAACTCTTAGAGGAAAACATAGGCAGAATACTCTATGACATAAATCACAGCAAGATCCTTTTTGACCCACCTCCTAGAGAAATGGAAATAAAAACAAAAATAAACAAATGGGACCTAATGAAACTTCAAAGTTTTTGCACAGCAGAGGAAACCATAAACAAGAGGAAAAGACAACCCTCAGAATGGGAGAAAATATTTGCAAAAGAAGCAACTGACAAAGGATTAATCTCCAAAATTTACAAGCAGCTCATGCAGCTCAATAACAAAAAAACAAACAATCCAATCCAAAAATGGGCAGAAAACCTAAATAGACATTTCTCCAAAGAAGATACACAGATTGCCAACAAACACATGAAATGATGCTCAACACCACTAATCATAGAGAAATGCAAATCAAAACTACAATGAGGTATCACCTCACACCAGTCAGAATGGCCATCATCAAAAAATCTACAAACAATAAATGCTGGAGAGGGTGTGGAGAAAAGGGAACCCTCTTGCACTGTTGGTGGGAATGTAAACTGATACAGCTACTGTGGAGAACAGTAGGGAGGTTCCTTAAAAAACTAAAAACAGGGCTTCCCTGGTGGTGCAGTGGTTGAGAGTCTGTCTGCCGATGCAGGGGACACGGGTTCGTGCCCCGGTCCGGGAAGATCCCACATGCCACGGAGCGGCTGGGCCCGTGAGCCATGGCTGCTGAGCCTGTGCATCTGGAGCCTGTGCTCCGCAACGGGAGAGGCCACAAGAGTGAGAGGCCCGTGTACCGCAAAAAACAAAACAAAACTAAAACCAGAACTACCATATGACCCAGCAATCCCACTACTGGGCATATACCCTGAGAAAACCATAATTCAAAAAGAGTCATGTACCACAATGTTCATTGTAGCTCTATTTACAATAGCCAGGAGATGGAAGCAACCTAAGTGTCCATCATCGGATGAATGGATAAAGAAGATGTGGCACATATATACAATGGAATATTACTCAGCCATAAAAAGAAATGAAATTGAGTTATTTGTGGTGAGGTGGATGGACCTAGAGTCTGTCATACAGAGTGAAAGAAGTCAGAAAGAGAAAAACAAATACCGTATGCTAACACATATATATGGAATCTAAAAAAAAAAAAAGGTTCTGAAGAATCTAGGGGCAGGACAGGAATAAAGACGCAGACGTAGAGAATGGACTTGAGGACACGGGGACGGGGAAGGGTAAACTGGGATGAAGTGAGAGAGTGGCATGGACTTATATATACTACCAAATGTAAAACATATAGCTAGTGGGAAGCAGCCACATAGCACAGGGAGATCAGCTCAGTGCTTTGTGACCACCTAGAGGGGTGGGATAGGGAGGGTGGGAGGGAGGCTCCAGAGGGGGGAGATATGGGGATATATGTATATGTATAGCTGATTCACTTTGTTATAAAGCAAAAAGTAACACACCATTGTAAAGCAATTATACTCCAATAAACATGTTAAAAAATACAAACAAAACAACAAAAAATAAAAATACAAACAAACAAGCACCAAAGGATGTACACATCCTGCTTCCCAAAGACAGAAAAATAAATGAGTTATCCAGTGTTGGAAAGATGTACTTATTTTTCACCTTTCCTCTAAAATTTAAAGTAATCCTTTCGTAAGCAAAGGCTCCACATCTGGAATACCATATGGAAATATATCCCCAATACAACTGCATTTATTGATCATTCTGTAATAGAAGACATATTGCACAGTTAAAGGTAACTGAGATGACTGTATCCTGTCTGACAAGGAAGGTTTTAAGTTGTGAGACTATGGTGTGTTTCAAATGGCAGTATCATGGAGATACTTTTTAAAAAGCTTAAAAGAAACATTGAACCATCTTTGGGAATAACCTTTATATCACAAAGAGGACCTGGGGAACCTCTATTGTTCTTTATGGCCCAGTTTTCATTATCTCCATGGCATTTTCAAGGACTAATTCTAACCCCGTTTAGAGTCACTCAATACTACTAAGAAAAAAATCTGAGAATAAGTAGTGATAGGTATGCCATAAAAAAGTAAATTGCCACTGAGGTTTAGAATGCTGAAATTCCAAAGCTCATTTTGTCTTGGCAACTATTTTTTAAATCCATCCTGGAAAGAATGGACTCTGTCAAGTTTTTGTTTTGCAAATTTCTTTCCTCTCTCCTTTATTCAATGTTGACTCTAAGGAAATAATAAAGCATTTCTTAAGTTCTTTAAAATATATATTGTTTTGTGCCCATTCTCTCCGTTTGGCCTATTTATTCAATAATATGACCCTCAACAACCAAACTTTATTCTTTTAAAAGAAAAGATTGAGGCTCAGAGCATTTATCAAAAAGAAAACAACAATCATGAAACATTGACATTAAACCTATGTATTGAACTATTGTAATAGCCAAAAACTGGAAACTCATCATCAATACTCATCAATAATGAACTGATGAGATAAATTACAGTTTTACAGTCCGGATACTTTGTAGCTGTAATATAGAATGTGGTAAATTCAAACATGCGTATATGAAGAGGTCTCTAAGATATATTGTTATGTAAACAAAAATTAAAGGTACAAATTTAAAATTGTTTAAAGGCTATATACACACACACATTTACACACACAAATACATAGCTGCATATGCAAAGGAAATTTCTGTAAGGACATAAAGTATCAGTTAATAGTGGTTAAATCTGAGGAGGGGAGCTGAGTTCAAAGGTGGGACCATAGCCTAGTTTTAATAGGTACCATTTTGGACATTTTTCAAATCAAGTCTATGTATTCCTCTTCTAACTTAAAATTATTAAATGATGGTACCTATGTTCATTTATGGTTAAAAGGACGTGATTGGTAGATGCTTTAAGCAAAACTGTTGAGGGGAAAGGAGGACAGACAGAGGGAAGGGTGGCCTGTTTTTTTTTCATGCAAAGAACACTGAGTACATGTGGGCAAGAAGAGAGCTGCTCGGTATAGGTTCTGGCAGTCTTAGCTGAAGACCTCCACATCCCATATTAACTTTCGGTTCTGTCATCTCTGAATGCAGATAACAGTGCAAACTTACGTGTGTTAAAGAGCTTTACAACTTCTAGCGACAATTCACCTGAATCATCTCTGATTCTTAGAGGTAGGAATGTGGAGGACTGAGAAATAAAGGATTTGACTAGTTACCTGAACTTGGGTGAATTAACTCTTTCAAAACTTAGTTTTCTCAGAAGGATGCAATTGGCAAGAAATGGCAGAGCTAAACTCGAATCTTAATTTAGGATATTGTTTACTGCTGCTTTAAAAGCAAGATGATGTGCTTTTTTTTTTTTTTAAACCAATAATGGTATAGGGTTAAGGACAAGATGAAATCCATTTTCTTCTGGTTCCTACCTGGCACAAGCTTATTTTATCCCCAAACCAGAACCTGGCTTAGAGATTCTATTTTTAACTCTTTTGTTGTTGTTATTCAGATTCTTATAACTTTAAGAGATATAAACTTTAAAAAAAGAATTGGCCAAATTTAGTGAAAGGCTTATAATATGCATTATTAAAGAATTTTTTGTTTTACCCCCAATTATTCTAAATCATGGTTTATGGGGGGGGGGTGATTTTGTCCCCAAGGGAACATTTGACAATGTATGGAAACATTTATCGTTGTCACAACTGGGGGAAGTGTTCCTAGCATCTAGTGGGTAGTAGCCAAGGACGCTGCTAACCATCTTAAAATGTACAGGACAGCTCCTACATCAAAGAGTTATCTGGCCCTAGATGTCCATAGTACTGAGACTGAGAAACCACGCTCTAAACACTGGGCTTTTCTACCTTAACAGGTTAAAAAAGAAAAAGCATTCTGTATATATTGTGATGTGGCAAGGAAGGACGTTTAGATGGAGAGAAGAGGATAACCAAGGCCCAAGGCTGTGGGTCACTCCAAAGTTAAGAAGTCATGGAGAAGAGGAAGAAACAGCAAATGAGGATGAGGCTAGGAGGAAAAGCAAAGTGTGGTGATCCGGAAGCCTGTGGTAAAAAGTGTGTCAGAAAACACATCGGCATCAACTTGCTCGAATGCTGTTAACAGGTCAAGTAATCCATTCTCCATGGAGGTTTATATTTAAACAAAGGGTCTAAGAAATGAATCTCATTGAAATTAACAATATAAAAGGCTTGAGGTCCTTATTCCTTTTCATATTTGAATTTTTGAAGATGTGGCCAGAAAAAGTAATATTTACAGGGATCACAGGAAGGCTCTTTGAGGGACTACGTGAGGCTTTTGTGACCCTCAAATTATACTTCTTAGGCTACTTTAGAGTCCACAAAGTTAGACTTGTAAACAAGCAAGTGAATAAATCCCATTTTGGACCCCTCCCCACGCCCCACCACAGCTTGCAGAGTGTCACCATATCCCACTAGCAAGGAGGTTAGTGATTCTTGTCTCCAGGACCCCACCCTGTCTTTCTATCCATAGATTAAGTTTTTAGGAACAGAGTTCTCAGAACCAGCTTCAGGCACTTTCCCTCTGTGACTCCTGTCATGCCAATTTCCACACTTGGCCAAGCCTGTGCGTCAGTGCAACAGGGCTGAGATACAGAGCCACCTGCAACACTGTGACATTGGAGCAGCTTCAAGCCACATTAATGCTCTTTGTAACAGGGAAATATTGCAGGAAAGCAGGAGAGAGAGAGAGAGAGAGAGAGAGAGAGAGAGAGAGAGAGAGAGAGAGAGGGAGATCAGAGAAAAGAGCCACAGATCTAGATACTACCATGTACTCTGTGGTGTGGGAGCATATTCCATGTCACAGTTCTCTTAAAACCAGAAGGGTTTTTACAACTTCAAGAGCTCGTATGGCTTGCATAGACCAACTCCTTCATTTTATGGATGAAGGATTTTGAGGCAGAGAGGTTAAATAACTTGGCTTAAGTTAAGTTACAGTGTGATTCTGTCCCATTCCAGGCAATGGATCAACATGATATTGGCAAGTTTCAAGATTTTAAAAATCACCATAATTATCAACGAGTAAAACTTAGAGGAAGGGGAAACGTTGATGTCAAATAAGAGACAGTGGATGGCTCCAAAGCCTCCTCCCTCCCACACTGATGCTGGATTAAGGCATGGAAAGCTTTTGCTACCCAAGAAAGAGAGTATGATCCTCCACTGGGCATTGATAGGCTATGAAACACAAAAGAAGCAGCTTTGAGTCTCCTCCTTTCACAAGAATATGAGTGGTGGCTGAAAATTGTTTTAAATGCAAATTCTCTTGTCTGTACTTTCGCCACAGTGACGATGAATGGGAAGTAGGATGCATGAGTGACTTTTAAAAGACATATGTCAGAAAGTAAGCTCTAGTTGTGAGAGAATATAGAATAGGAAATATTCTGGACAATTTTCCTTTTTTAAGAGAACAAACAGAAATGGTAGAAAATCATAGTGGATTACCTTAGTCTTAAATTTTATTTTTTTCCCCCTACAATGGCAGCCCTAGTTTGACACCATGGAGTGCCACTACACTCCTGTTAACTACTAATTTAATATTTGCAAGTACAGGTTAGAGGCAGGAGGTGAATTAATGTCTAAATGAGTAAAATTTCTCATATTCTAAATCTTATGGTGTCGGTTTTCTGCAACCTTATTCTTGTGGGTTATTTATTTATTTTTTTTCGGTACGTGGGCCTCTCAGGGTTGTGGCCTCTCCCTTTGTGGAGCACAGGCTCCGGACGCGCAGGCTCAGCGGCCACGGCTCACGGGCCCAGCCGCTCCACGACATGTGGGATCTTCCCGGACCGGGGCACGAACCCGTGTCCCCTGCATCGGCAGGCGGACTCTCAACCACTGCGCCACCAGGGAAGCCCGGGGTTTTGTTTTTTCACACCGATTTTTTCTCTAGTTATGCACGCTTTTTGCAAAGTGAAAACACAAGCAAAAACCCCACTGCCTTATATAATCTTTTCCATAACATTGTATTCTAAAATGTATTAAACTAATGTTGAAAATAAAAGAAATTGATACTCAGAGGGATTAAATATCACCTATATCCATGAAGTTAGCAATTAAAAGTCTATTGACTACATATCAAATGTTCTTTCCAAATCAATACCACTCCTAGTGCATGCTCTAGACTCTCTGTCCTCAAAGTTTAGTATGCATAAGAACCAAGAAGGAACAAGTTAAATATTCCGATTCCTGGGCCCTTCCCTGGAGACTGATTCCCTTACTTGGATAGATCCCCAAAATCTACATTGTTGATAGGCATCCCCTCTCCATAATATAAGAACTTCAAGATCACCGTAGAGTTTCAAGTTCAGAATTCCTTTTCATGAAGAGTCATGTCAACAGGATTTCTCATGAATGGAAATGGGAAGCTTGTTTTTTAGGGAATAAAATTTAAAGAGTGGTAGGAATAGTGTTCACCAAGAGAGAATTGGAACAGAGACCAGTGGCACAGTAAAAAAGAAAAATGCAGGTGCTTTAGAGTCATCCATGAAGGGATAGTTTCCCAAACTGGATTTTACAACATAAAGGATATTTTAGTTGAAAATATTTTTGAGCAAGGAAAATTAATGTGCATAGAAGAACTGTGCAAATAGTAGCATCTGCTACTATAAAAGGGGTGACCCTTTTATAGCCACAGATAGAAATGACACTTGGCTGAATTGGTCCCTATCTCACTGCTGCCATTAGAAACCATGAATATGCAGATATCCAGGCAGGGTCCTTTTGCATGTCCTAAGAATTCATTTGTACTAAGAAGGGTTTACTTAGGATAGCTCTCTAGAAGTCTAGAGAAGGCAAGCTTTCCTTTAGGTTAGTGAGATCAGAACCCACTAACATCACATCAAAGCTTCTTTAATGGTTTAAGAGAATAAAACCACCCAGAAAGACATACCAAATCTATTTCATGCACAACAATGACACATGAAGATGAAGGGGCAGTGCAGCGTACAGAAATCCTCCGGTCACTGTTTTCTCCCAGCTGGCTTCTAGGTTGGGCAGTTTAAGACCAAAGGGTAAAAATGGTGCTGAAAGGATGTCTACCGCCAGTCCTTAACTCATTTTTTTAAAATTTCTGAGCTTTTTGGCGTACTATACATTTATTTTATTTCAACATAAGGATGACTAACTGTTCACACTGATCCAAACTCAAGACTCAAGGGACAAGTTTAATAAGGAACCGATTCTTTCAGGATGTTGTGAGTAGGACAATGCCTTTTACCAGACACCAGTGATCAAAAATAGTTTTGGTGGCTGATTAATGAAAAGCATTAATCAACAAAAGCCATAGTCCATGGTCCAGTCTGTTAGAAGGAAAGAGAGGGAAAGGAGAGAGAGAGGCAAGAAAGAAAAGAACAAAAGGAAAAAAAACAGTGCAAAACATTACATGTAGCTGAGGTGCATTAATAGACCTTGTGAGAAACTTGTTTTTCGGTGGGTACAGTTTGTCAGACATTATAAAATGTGAGTCCCCTTCCCCTCCACTTCCCCACCTCCCACACTGATAATGGACCACACAATATTTTAAGCAACAAGAATGACTTTGAAAAGACACCTACACTGACAGTTACACATGACTTCACAATCCTATGCACGCACACAAGCATGCGTATAGAAAGAATCCACATTTTTACTTATCAGGAGTAAATGTTTTTTTCCATTAACAAAATCGTGAAACCTAAGTTGGAAACAAAGCTCATCGTGGACTAAATATAACATTATAGGAAAATCCGTGAAAAGGAGTTGCAAGTTTTCACTCATACAAATATACTGTAAAGTTCCACGAGCAAACTGCAGCTGGCAGAAGCACTTATTTCATGTAGACTTAATATTTATAGCAATTCTTTCCCAAACGTAAGATGCCAAAGAATTTGAGTGTTTGTTAAAAATGCAATTTTATGACCCCACCCTGGTGGACTTAATTATAATTTCTAGGGATGACGGTGAAAAACTGCATACTTAACCTCTACTCCTGGGGATTCTGATGCAGGTTGTTATGGGCCTCAGTGTGAGAAACACATCTATGGATGCCCCCTTCCTGCATCCAGCCACTTCCCACCGTGACACCAGCCTTGGACTGGATAATCCAATTCAATTGGATTACCCAACTGAACTCCTACAGCATGACACCTTTCATTGTGGGGGATAGAAGGCTGGAAAATCTAGAGAGAGCTTAGAAATGATGGGATGAATAGATTATGAATAGATTTCCTGCAACAGATTGCATTCAATTTGGATATAGAAAGATGGTAGAGTTATTTTAGGAAAGGCCTGAAAGTGTAAAAGTGCTTTTCTTTAAAAATTTAGAGTTTATTATATAAATGATAAGCTCCTTTATCTCTTCAACTGGAGGACCAAGCAATGCTTATAGCACATAAGAAATGGTCAGTACACATTAGTTGAATTAGTAGGTATGATCACCACAACAAAGTAAATCTATGAGAAAAATTCAGTCACAATCCCACTACCTTCACAAACCTTTCTGTTGCTGTTGATGCTGTTGTTAGTGTTTTGATTTTCATTTCACATTCTTTTCTATTTCTTATCTGTACACACACATAATTTTAAATAGTTGCAATAATACAGCAAAGAAAACCATAAACAAAACAAAAAGACAACTCACAGAATGGGAGAAAATATTTGCAAATGAAGAGACCGACAAGGGATTAATCTCCAAAATATACAAACAGTTCATGAAGCTCAATATCCAAAAAACAACCAAATCAAAAAAAATGGGCAGAAGATCTAAATAGACATTTCTCCAAAGAAGACATACAGATGGCCAAGAGGCACATGAAAAGATGCTCAACATCACTAATTATTAGAGAAATGCAAATCAAAACGAAAATGAGGTATCACCTCACACCAGTCAGAATGGCCATCATCAAAAACATCTACACACAATAAATGCTGGAGAGGGTGTGGAGAAAAGGGAACCCTCTTGTACTGTTGGTGGGAATGTAAACTTATACAGCCACTATGGAGAACAGTACGGAATTTCCTTAAAAAACTAAACATAGAGCTAACATATGGCCCAGCACTCCCACTCCTGGGCATACATCCAGAGAAAACCATAATTTGAAAAGATACATGCACCCCAATGTTTACTGCAGCACCCTTTACGATAGCCAGGACATGGAAGCAACCTAAATGTCCACTGACAGATGAATGGAAAAGAAGATGTGGTACATATATACAATGGAATATTAGCCATAAAAAAAGATCGAAATAATGCCATTTGCAGTGACAGGGATGGACCTAGAGATTGTCATACTGAGTGAAGTAAGTCAGACACAGATAGACAAATGTCATATGATATTGCTTATATGTGGAATCTAAAAAATTGGTACAAATGAACTTATCTATAAAACAGAAACAGAGTCACAAATGTAGAAAACAAACTTACAGTTACCAAGGGGGAGATGCCAGATAAATTGGGAGATTGGGATTGACATATACACGTTACTATATGTAAAAGAGATAACTAATAGGAACCTACTGTATAGCACAGGGAACTCTACTCAATACTCTGTAATGACCTATATGGGAAAAGAATGTAAAAAAGAATAGATATATGCACAACTGATTCATTTTGCTGTATGGCAGAAACTAACACAACACTGTAAATCAACTATACTCCAATAACAATTAATTTATAATAAGCTACAATAATAAAGATATAGTTTTATAATTTAATAAAATAGCATATACATTTTCCATCTTGACCTAGAACATAATTATTATCATTCTAATGGCAATACAATAGACAAACTGGTGTGCTATAATTCACATAATTATTTTGAATTTTTTTTGGATAATGCATTCATTTCTATTTTGTATTTATGCTATTGTAAATAACACTTTTCTTCCTCTGAATTTTTTTTTTTTCATAAGATAAATTCCCCAAAGTGGGATTACTGGTCTAACAACATAAGTGTTTTTATAGATCTTGAAACAATCTGCCAAAGCACTTTTCAAAGACTTGTTCTAATTTTCACATTGTCTCCAGCATGCTATGTTCTATTACATCTTCACTGGTGTGAACATGTTGTCTTTTCTATCTGGAGATGCCCTTTTTCCATTTAAAAAAAAACTCTGGTAAACTCCTACACATTGTTTTATATCAAGCTCAAGTGCTACCCTTCCTTGCAGGCTTCTCAAAGTCCCTAGGCAGAGTTAGTCATGATTTCCATCATGTTCCCATAGTAATTTGTAATAATACCATTTTTAGCACTTAAAAAATTCTGTTTGTTGTAGTTGTTTGTATCTTTCTTTTTCTTCTTCCTGGATTATTAGGAACTGTAAAGTTGGACCCCTGTCCACTTCATCCTTAGAGCCTCTGGCACAGGGCCTGGCATATAGTAGACATTCAATAAATGTTTGTTAAGTGAATGAGGAATGAACGAATGAATAAATGAATGTGTCAACGTGCTGCACACCCAAGCCTCTTGCTGTATCTCTGGGTAAAATGCCTTCTTTCATCAACTCTATTATAGGCCACCTAGTCCTAGGAACATTTGTATTTTTGTAGGTCTGTTTTGTAATATTTATGTATATATATATATATATATATTTTTTTTTTTTTAACGGTAAGCGGGCCTCTCACTGTTGTGGCCTCTCCCGTTGTGGAGCACAGGCTCCAGACGCCCAGGCTCAGCGGCCACAGCTCACGGGCCCAGCCGCTTCATGGCATGTGGGATCCTCCCAGACCGGGGCACAAACCCGTGTCCCCTGCAGCGGCAGGTGGACTCTCAACCACTGCACCACCAGGGAAGCCCTGTAGCTCTATATTTTTATATTTTTACTGATCTACTTTCAGGTCTTGGTGGCACAGTTCTGTGACTTGTTGGGAATTAATTCTCTGAATCCTTAGATAACAACTTCTGGGTACACCAGAGTCAGAAAATGTGTCTTTCCAGTTCAAAAAGAAGCACCTTTTATGAGTAAAATGTTAGGACTAGTGAACAGGATTATAAGTCTACCTGTGGAGACTATAGCATGTACATGGCCCCACTGTAGAGAGAATGAAAATTTAAAAATAATCACGGACACTGAATTATTTAATAATACATAATCAATAATTATTCTTATATTATATAGCACTTTATGCATTTTGACACACTTTGACATACACACTCTCATTTTATCCTTACCAAAACCTGGTAAGAAATGCAGACAAAACAAGTATATCACATTTAAAATTTGGAAGATAAGGAATCTAAAGCACAGAATCATGGTTAGGAAGTGGAAAAAGCAGGGCCAGTACTCACATATTTTGAATCACATTTTACCCTCATTCTAATAAACTCATGAGAGCCCACTGAATTTTGTTAATTAACCAAATTGAGAAAATGAGCTTTTAAACAGTATAAACTAGACTGGTGATTAAAAAACAAACAGGCAAACAAACAAGCAAAAACTGCTGGCAACAGAAACATTTGTTCCAAAAGAATACTTAAAAATAATTCCCTATGCAAAACAAATAATATCAGAGGATTCTTATTGAAATTGGTGGCAGATGGAGGGGGCTGCTTTCCCTCCTACCTGGTGGTGTACTTTCTATAATTTACACTCAGGAAAGTATCATAGTGGACCATTCACTCACTCAGTCACTCAACTAATACATATTATGGCCTAACTAGGTATGAAGAACTATGGGTAATACAAAAAAAAAAAAAAAAAAAAAATATATATATATATATATATATATATATGGCAGAGTCCTTCTCCAAGACCACACATATACACACCTACATTCTATCTCTCTCTCTTTCTTCCTCTCCCTTTCTCTCTCTCTAACACAGTATATTATAAATGCCACAGGGCTTCCCTGGTGGCACAGTGGTTGAGAACCTGCCTGCCAATGTAGGGGACACGGGTTTGAGCCCTGGTCTGGGAAGATCCCACATGCTGCGGAGCAACTAGGCCCATGAGCCACAACTACTGAGCCTGCACATCTGGAGCCTGTGCTCCGCAACAAGAGAGGCCACGACAGTGAGAGGCCCATGCACCACGATGAAGAGTGGCCCCTGCTCGTCGCAACTAGAGAAAGCCCACACACAGAAACGAAGACCCAACACAGCCAAAAATAAATAAATTAATTAATTTAAAAAAATTTAAATGCCACAGAAATTACATTACATAGTAAACATTCTGAAACTTCAGGGACAAAAGATAACTTCTACGTCCATACCCTGTACTGAGTTCCAGATGTCCATGAAAGGAACAAAATGAAGGGATACAGATTTTGTTTCTTATTTTGTGACTTTGTATAAACCATTTAATCTGCCTATGCTGATGTGTCCTTGTCTGTGAAATAAAGGAACTGAATCACTTTTGCTAATCAAATGCATGTACTATGTGACCACAGGGGAGAGGGTAATTCAGTGGTAAGAGCACAGGCAGTGAGATCAGACAGATCTGGTTTCATGACCTAAGCTTGGGGCTTAGATCAGCTGGTTAGCATAAACTTTCTAAATCCCAGCTTTTTCATCCATAAAATGAGAATAATGGCAACACACGCCTTTTGAAATTTCCCATAAGGTATAGATGAGATAATATATAACACTTGGCAGAAAAACTGGCACATATTCAATGGTCAATAAATAGTAATAATCACGAACTATTAACATGAAAAAGTTGCTGCTAAGTGCACACAATGTTTCAGTTCTACGGTTCTACATAATTTATTTTTGACACAGGCTCACTCACTGTGGAAGCAATTAGTGTTCTATATTAAATAAAGGTCAAAAACTTTGGCCAGGTAAATGCATACTTAGAAATTTTCAAATTAGGTATAGATTCATGCAAAGCCTTGGCAAGATGCTACGTTTCATTTTGCAATGTGCTAGATTTTGCGGTGCTCTTTGGAAAAGGCTAGGCTTTTTTTCAGTTGTCATTTGTATGTGACCTCCAGTTCGATCAATCAAAAACAATTAAGTCATTAGTGTGCTCTGAGTTTAGTCATTTCCATAAATGCTACATTAGTTGCCTTAGAGATTCTCAACTTCATTTCAACTGTGACAAGCATGATGAATGGAGTTCACAAGCGTGACACACTCCCAGGCACATTCCCAGCAAGCTGGCTACAAACTCATCCTTTCTCTTTCACCTAAGAAGGCATATGGGGATGCGAGTGCGTTAGAGAGATGTTATCATAGACAATCTTGAATCTACTCTGCTGATTATTTAAGACAAACAAAAAACTTAATTATTCACTCATTTTGGAAGTTAAACCATAATTATTAACGTTACTTAAAACATACTTCACATCTGATTGGGACATATCAGTATGTAAGAAATTATGGTACAGAATCACCCCATGGCATGACCCAAGGATATGTGCTTGATGTGTGGGCAAATCAAAAGCCCAGTCACTGAAGAAAATGCATTATGAAAGAAGAAAAAGATCTAGTATCACAAACTATGTGAAGTTTGAAAAGATGTTTACTTAATAACCTGCTACTTGGATTTTTAGTGTGGTGATAAATTGTCTAGAACCTCAGAAGAGGCAGGACATATATGTGTATCATTAGTAATCTTGCATTTCTCTAAAACAGCAACTCTTAAATTTTTTAGTTTCAAGGAACATTTCACTCTTAAAAATGACTAAAAACTCCAAACATCTTTTGTTTATAGAGATTGTATCTATGGATATATACTCTATTAGAAATTAAAAGTGAAAAACTGTTAAATATTTATTAATTCATTTAAAAATAACAAGAGTAAATCTATTATATGTTAACATAAAACATACATTTAAAAAATAGCTTTTTTTTTTTTTTTTTTGCAGTACGCGGGCCTCTCACTGTTGTGGCCTCTCCCGTTGTGGAGCACAGGCTCCAGACACGCAGGCTCAGCGGCCATGGCTCACGGGCCCAGCCGCTCCGCGGCATGTGGGATCTTCCCGGACCGGAGCACGAACCCGCGTCCCCCGCATCGGCAGGCGGACTCTCAACCACTGAGCCACCAAGGAAGCCCAAAATAGCTATTTTTAAAAACAAAAATTTTTGAAGAAAGAGCACAGCATTGCTTTACATTTTTGCAAATATTTTAAATATTCAGTTTAATACAAGACATTTTGGTGCTAATATCTGTTTCTGCATTCAATCTGTTGCAAAATTACATGTCATTTAGTCTCTGAAAAACTCTCCTGTACTCTTGTGGAAAAAATGAGAATAAAAAGGCAAATAAAATCTTAGTATTATTATGAAAATAGTTTTGACTTCACTGAAAAGGTCTCAGAGCTCTCCCTTCCTCCACTCATGCCCCAAGGTTTTGAGAATCACTGCTGTAAAGTTTCTGTAATATTTAGAAACTACATTCATTATTATTTTTTGGTATGTTATTATTATCTTCAGTACACCTATGTGCTATCCTTGTTTCGCTAATTGAAAGCTTCCTGATGGAGAAGACCATGTCTCACAAAGCTTAGGCATCATTTACAGCATGGTAGGCCTGCCTAGAACCATAGTATAGCATTGATATATAATATGTGATTAATTGACCTACTGACTGATTAAAATTCATGATGTCTTATGGTTCCTTTAATGACCTTTAAACTATTTACTGTAGTAGCATTTGTACAGTTCATCAAATTTCGAGCCCATTATGTCAACATTCTACTTAAGTAGAAGGAGAAGCTAATTGTATCTGAAATTATTACAGATGAGACAAAGAGTTCTTTTTCCCCCCTTAGGAAGCACCTGTGAATTTTGGAAGAGAAATATGAGATGAGAAGCTAGAATTCTCCAATTCTAGGGATGTCATTATTACACTTTTTCCCCATAAAAATTGCCCTGATGCATCAGATAGACAATATTTCAAGGTCCAATTAATTTGTGTATTTAGTTGTAGTTTCATAATTATAAAACATCTGAAAGCTAATAACATGGAAGGAAATGGCAGTTTGAATTAATTAAAAGCTAGAGTTTCATACCTCTATGAATGGGAAAAAAAGCAACAAATATCATTAGTATTTTTATTTATTCTACTTCAAAATCAGATCCTTTGAGAGACACCCACATAGTACTCAGAAATGAAACATTTCTACAATTATCCCTGCTGAATCCTTGCAGAGTGGGATGGCTGGCAAAATATATATTAAAGAATGAAACAGTCCTCCTAAATTAAAAGGCTTTATTACATAATAAATAATTTCTTTGACTCTTACAAAATGGTTCTTTTATCTTCTAATCTGTGAAAACCCACAGAAAGAGACTTAGTGCCTGCCGTTGCATTGGTAAGCAGATAACTGTTTTGACAATTCTGTCATAAAGAGAATATATACTAAAAAAAAGGCTCTTCCCTGCTAAAATCTGGGTAGATAAACAAAATAGCTGCTAGATTGGGAAGTGAAAAGTGGGGTCACTTATCTGAGTTGGGTTTTCGATTGTCATGATTCATAGGACAGCAGGTATGCTAGTCTAGTTGTCTTCTGCTTTCAGAGGAAGTCTACATTTTGTAAACTCATGGCTGAATCACAAAGCATAAGGCCTCAAGGCTCAGTGGCTCAGTAAACACAGTTCTCTTAGGTATTTCGTCTTAAACTGATTTTGCTTGTGACCCACATAGGTAGAAAAGGAGCCCCAAATCCTGCCTATCCTACCTGTGAACACTTACAATGGACTGAAGTGTCACTGTACCAGTAAATTTGGGAAGCCAGGGATGGGGGGAGGTTTATGGATGATTAATATATTTTTAAAATTTTTTTAAATTAAAAAATTTTTTTTGTGGTACGCGGGCCTCTCACCGCTGCAGCCTCTCCCGTTGCGGAGCACAGCCTCCGGACGCGCAGGCTCAGCGGCCATGGCTCACGGGCCCAGCCGCTCCTCGGCATGTGGGATCTTCCCGCACCAGGGCACGAACCCGTGTCCCCTGCATCAGCAGGTGGACTCTCAACCACTGCGCCACCAGGGAAGCCCTGATGATTAATATTTGAACTGTAAAACAAATGTCTGAAATTCTTACTCACAAATGTTAGTTGATGCAATTATGTGTCATTCAACAGAGTTAACCAAGAAACTCAAATAAACTAAACTGTAAATGTTGAAACTAAACTCGTAACAGATTAATTTAAAAAGCAAAACTGTTACCAGATGAAAACAACACACAACACAAGTCAGGTAGGAACTCCTACTACCCATTCACATGTGTGTGCAGCGGGAGCTTGGAAACATTGCCCAGCAAAATGTGGCAGCCCGACTCTAGATTATTCAGTTTGAATTTTGAGTAAGTGTAATTGTATGCTATTTTTAGCTTATAAATGCTAAGGTTGTTTAATTCTTAATAATCTCATAGGTAGCCCTTAATTGTATTGTGAAAATCTAAGTTCAATGGCTTGTGTGCCATCAGCCTATGAAAAGCAAATTAAGGATGTACATTTCTGGTTCAGGTTGCAGTCCACCAAGTGGAACCTTGGGGTCTTTGGGCCAAGGATTTGTATGTGAAAATCAATGCTCTAAGTCTTATTAAATCTCCATATAAAAAAGATCAATTCATTCAACAAATATGTGTTGGGTCTACTAAATTGCAAACCTATTTAAGACTCTGGATACAGCAGTGACCAAGACAAGGCCCTGCTCTAGTCCATCTTCTAGTTAGAAAGTCAGAAAACCAATAGCCTACCAATGCACCACTGTCAATGCCCTCCAGCCAGAGATCACTAGGAACATGCCTTCAGTTGAACAAGTTGGGTTTATTAATTTTTATAGCAAGACAGAACACACATCATAGGGAACCATGAAGCATCTCAGTAAGAGGGTGTTAGAAAACACTTATTAAGAGTTTGGGCTTGTATTAGTCAACTTGGGGCAAGGTTAAGAAAGCATGGCTTTGTTCTGGATTGGATGCTATCAGGAAGTAGAGGTAATTCTACAATTGACTGGGTATCTCAATAAATCTTATCTATAGCAAGAGCAGACTAGAGTCAGGATAGACCTGTGATTGGTAGATATGCGGTAGTCACTCATTTTAACCAAAAGATGGTTTGACATTTTGTAGGTTGTACAGTGACCTTGATTTTAACTGTTTTTAAACAAAATAATAATGTGGCTTTGTTTTGTTCTGCTTGCTTATGGTCTCAGAGTGACCTGCCTCATGTTGGTAATCTGTGAGGTAGTTTCTGTCCAACAGGCAAAAACCATGATCTTTCTGTGAGCTCCAGGACAGCTTCTAATGATATTCAGGCCTCACTGTGCGGATTAAGCCAGTTCCCAGATTTCAGGGACTGCTCTTCTCTTCCAAGCATCCAACCAAAGAAGCAATAAATAAACAACAACACAGACAAACATGAAAGGGTGATACAACAGGGTAAAAGGGAGGGCCCTTTATATTGGGTATTTGTGGAAAGGCTCTTGGACTTGAACAACCAAAAGAAGCCAATCTGTGACTACCTTTGGGGAGAGTGTAAACGTTCTAGGGAACAACTATGCCAAGGCCCTAAGGTTGAAAAGTGTTTGAAGTGTTTGAGGGATGAAAGACAGATAGTTTGACCCAAGAATGGCCAGTGAGGAAGAAAGAAGGCAGGAGAGAGTCATGGGAGCTTTGCAGTCTAGGTGGGGGACTGAGACTTTATTCTAAGCGTGATGGGAAATCACCGGAAGTCTGAATAATGACATAGGTTTACATACATATTTAAAAGATCCTCCTGTATGATCAATGAAGAATGTGTTATGGGGGTTGAAGAGCAGATGAGAAGCAGAGAAATGAGTTAAGAGGTTTTGCCGTGTAGGCAGGAGATGACAGAGGTTTGCCCCAGGGTGGTGGTGGTAGAGATGAGTAGAAGTCACTATTTTGAAGTCAGTGTTGTGGGGCTTACTGGTGGGTTAATTTGGGGGGTAAGGAGGAGGGAGGAATAAATGGAGGATGATTTTACTAGCTATTGGGTTCTTGCTGTCAGTGATAATCTTATTCACCATATCATTCCTAATTCCTGATTCACAGAAGGCACTGGATATTGAATGAAAGAATCCCTGTTGTCAGGAATGTTAGCACAAGTAGCAAGCTTCAAAACTGTACACATTTATGAACTTAACAGTTGAGATTTGGTTCCTAATTCTCTCTACTGGCTTGTAGATAACTCAGTGGCAACAAAGTACAAAATAAACCCCAGTCTGGACAGAACAACTCAATCAAGGTAGTGTTGTCATAAATAAGTACTAAGTAAAGGTCTCCTATCTACTTAGTAAAAACATGCAGAAAAAAAGTGTAAAATAAATAGATTTGGAGAACTTTTTAAAAAGTAAACAGGAGGGCTTCCCTGGTGGCACAGCGGTTGAGAGTCCGCCTGCCGATGCAAGGGACATGGGTTCGTGCCCCGGTCCGGGAAGATCCCACATGCCGCGGAGCGGCTGGGCCCGTGAGCCATGGCCGCTGAGCCTGCGCATCCGGAGCCTGTGCTCCGCAACAGGAGAGGCCGCAACAGTGAGAGGCCCGCGTACCACAAAAAAAAATAAAGAGGAAAAAAATGGGTGATGACTTGTAGCAGATAAAAATCCCAAAGATTCTGAATTTTGTCCCTAAACGTCTTTGATATCTAACTTTACCTCCTTAACGCAAGTGAATGATACATTTGCTTATCTTGAAGGAGTCTTAGAAGAATTGGCTGTGATATTTGCTGCCTCGTGTCAACCTTTGAAAGTCACAGGCCCATCAGATGGCCTTATCTAATTTTCCTGCCCTGAACCCAGAGAGAACTATCGTCAGGGACACACAGAAGCTGGGTAATGAAGTATGCGCAGTAAACCACTGCTTCTCCAGAATAACACTGGGACGCCTTCCTTTCCTCTCACAAGAGGAGTCCCTCAGGAAGCAGCAAGGAAGGAGAGTATGAGAGTTCTCCTCATTATTGCCTATGGAGGCACATGGGTGGAGCCCAGACTTTCTTTCCAGTGTGATGATGACTCCAGCAGAGGAGCCGGTGCCTCTACGGCATGTTTTCTTATTTTGGAATCCGACAGTTCAAAATTTTATTTTATTTAATTTTATTAAGCATATAGGGTGTGGAGTATAAGCAGGAAGTTTCTGCCTTGTCTACTGGTATGTTTAAAGCAGTATGACCAATAAAAAGACAAAAACAGTCTCCTTAAGTTTGGCAATGTTCTTGTAAAGCACCAGAGGAAGAGCTTCAACCCACAGATAACATGGCACCTAGCATACTACCAGATTATGCAAAATGTACTACACAAAATGTGTTTTAGAATCCATTTTCGGCATGTTTTTACTAAGTAGGCAGGAGACATTTACTTAGTACTCATTTTTGACAATACTACCTTGACTGAGTTGTTCTGTCCAGATGGGGTTATTCTGTACTTTGTTACCACTGAGTTACCTACAATTTGACACTTTACTTTTGAAGGTTACTGAAACTACAATGGTGAGAGTTGGGGGAAAACACAAACACCTCAGAGGTCATGTGGTCACAACCTACTACGGGGACACCATGTAAAACCATCATAGCTAAGGGAACTGCTTCAAGAAAACAAAGATAGAATGTAGTCATCCTATGGCCCAGAGGCAACCTCACAACCATTAAAATGACTCCCTGGGTCAGCCACGCTCACTCACTCTCATTCGAACCAATTATTTGATGATATGGCAAACTACCAAGTACTCTGCTTCGTGTATGGCAAAAGATGAGAGCGAATTCCTAGACGTTAATAAACCGGTTAGCAGTTTTCTTTCACTCTGCTCATAGCACCATGGAAAAATCACTGAAGTTTGAAAAACAGGATTCTGTCACACCAATGCCTCACATCCAATGCTGCAAGAGAATGAAGTATTGACATATTTAAGTGTAGTTCTCATAATTTCACCCAACTCAAAGCAATGACTGAACACTCCTGGGTAACATGAAAACACCTGGAGAAAGGAGAGAAAATGATCTTTCTTTCCAGTCTCCTTCGTACCTTTGGATTTCTTATAGTTAAGGATACACATTTCCTACAGTGATTGAAGAGGGTGGTAACATCTGTCAAATCAGTAAAGTCAAGACATGAAACTCATTTTTAAGATCTCAGTAGAGGATAAAAATGAGAGAAAGATAACTTGTAATTTCTGCCAATTAGATATGCAGGAATAACTAAGGGAAATGAGAGCTTAAATAAAAGAAAACCACTTTCCTTGACTTTTTAAAAATTGAATTACTGCATTTCAATAACACTGTCATTTGTAATTATAAGAGTGTTGAAACTTTATTTCCCCTTTTCTGAGTCCTAAGTTTGTCTTCTGAGAGAAAATAAAATCTTTTAAATGTAATCATATATCTTAAAAAGCAGTAAAGCCTAGTACTTTTTGTAATATTTTCAACAATCAATATACCTGAAAAAAAGAAGAAAGAAAACAACCTATATTTCAAGTATGGACAGCACCATGCTGGAGAGTAAAAAAAAAATATTTAGGGAGCCTGAGTGCATGCCCCTCGGGTCTCGTGACTCTGCCAAAATTATGGAGTGATTTCTAGAAACTCATTAAACCTTTCAAAAAATATTTACTGGGCATCCACAGTGGGCAATGACCTGTGCAGGGAAATGGAGGTGGGATGGAGGTGAGCATGATGTACAAGGATAAACGAGATACAGAATATGCCCTTAAGGACCTCACAGTCTAGAAGGAAAGAGGACATATTGTTTTTCACCTTGTACTAAAATCATTTGTGTATGAGTCATAAAAAGTAGAGGTAAGTATTATGGAATTTCAGAGGAGGAAGAAATTACTTCTTACAAGGGGGGATCAGGGAGGAATCTTAGAAGTAGATATAACTTCCTTTGCTTGGAAAAATGGGAAGTGTTTGGACATGTACAGAAAGTGAAAGGATATTTTCCTGTAAGCAAGAACAGCATGAGTAAAGACATGGAGAAAGAAAGCATGGTGGACCAATAAATTGTTCTCTTCACCTGAACTGAGGGGAAGATTAAGTGGAAAGACAGACTGGGGATTTATAGTAAATGGTAAACTAAACAATGGCCACCTAAAGATGTCCACTTCTTAATCCCTGGAATTTGTAAATATGTTACATTACTTGGCAAAAAAGACTTTGCAGATGTGATTAAATTAAGAATCTTGAGTTGAAGAGATTATCCTTGATTATTTGGGTGGGCTCAAGGTAATCATAAATGTCTTAATAAGTGAGAGAAGGATAGTCGAGGTCGGAGGTGATGTGATGAGGAAAGCAGAGGTCAGAGTGATGCAAAGAAGGGGCTGTGAAACAAGGAATGCAGGTAGCTTCCAGAAACTGCAGAAAGCAAGGCAACAGCTTCTCTGCTAGAGCCTCCAGAAGGAAATGCAGCCTCACCAACCCCTTTTAGACATCTCACTTCTAGAACGGTAAGATAATAAATCTATGTTGTCTTAAGCCACCATGTGGTAATTCGTTACAGCAGCAACAGGAAACTAATACAGAATGGAATACTTTGAATTCATGGTATCAATGATGATTCATGGTGGTCCTGCAAGTTTTACTCACTCTTTGATTACGACACTTATGTTGTATTTTTATTTTTTTAAATATATATTTACCTGTCTATCTTGCTTGCGTGACCAAGAGGATAAAAGTGTTTTAACAAAACAGAGAAAACCCATAAAGAGAAAAAGATTTGAGCGCAAGATGCTGAATTCTTTTATGAACACAGTACATTTGAAATGTCAGTGGGTCAACATGGTGGGTGGACAGTTGGAAATGGAAATTCATGCCTTCTACTTAGAGATGAAGGTGTATAACTCTCGGAAGCAATTACTAAAATTTATTATTATAGCTCATAAAACAGACTCGCTGACGTGTGGCTATTGACCACTGAGAAAATTTAAGCGGTATGTATTCATAAGAAGGGAATTATTTAATCAGGATATTTTGACATAGGTTGTTGGAAGAAGTGATTTTATAGTATTATTAGCTAAAATGCCATCATTTAACTAGCTTGTGATTGTGTATAAGCAAAGCATAAGGCAACCGACTATAGATGAATTCACAGATGGAGAAAAAGACCTTCTAAAGAGAAGTACCTCACCCATAAGTTGCCTGATTTCTAAAATCTCTTTAACAGGACATTAATTCTTCAGCTACACAAATATTTCTGAGTACCTACTAGTGCAAGGCAGGGCTCTTTATTCATCTTTTACCTAACACAGTCTTTGCTTTTGAGAAGCTTATTATTTCCTTTTAACATAAAGCTCTATGCTTCCCCAAAGTACCACATAATTAGATAGAATTGCCCCAAATTTCTTTTATTCCCAAGGGTATATAATTTTCAAGTCTCTCAAAAGTGTACATGGCCCATCCTTATTTTGCAGTCTGTTCCTAGGGTTCATCTCTGTAGACTGGGGAGAGCCTGAGGACACTGTGTGCCTGGGAATCTTAGGAAGCTGGATCATGGGCTTGCAGAGGAAATGTCACTTAGGGAGGGAAAACAGGTAAAGGAAGCTTAAAGTAAGGACAGTGAAAACAACCTTTGCCTATTTCAAATCTTGGGTTGGCCCAGATTACCACCACTTCAGGGATTTTATAAAATGTTGCTGCATTGCTTTTGCAAAAAAGACCGCCTGGTCAGCAGAGTGGGATGACCTCTATAAACAGAAATGCTGTGATGTTTAGCCATCAAGCAGAAATTTCAGGGGCAACAGGACACTGCAGTCTGCATGCTTCTGCCCAAAGTACAAACCACACAGGTCAAGCAAATAAGTAAAAGCAGGGAAGGACTAAAACCTTTAGCTGCCCTAAACTCTGAAAAGATGATGGTATGTCCCTCCCCAAGCCAGGGTCCAATACAACTCCAGAAAACTATATTCACATGCTGGTTTATAAATGGTGGCTTTGAGTTTAACCAAATATTTTATGATCAGTGAGCCCGACACTGTGTAAAAGGAGGAAGAACTTTACCACATGCAATTTTTATATACACACCCACATTTTTTAAATTGTAAAATATGTGTAATGGAGTCTCTGCAAATCATTTCCCACAATGTGTACTGGGTTGCTTTTTTTTTGCAATATCAAACTTTTTTTCCCCAAACCATTTTTTTTGGAAACCCAGTTTTTTGATACCCAAAGCATGGGTGAATTGAAGCATACCTCTTTAAGTAACAATTAAAAAGTAAAATGAACAAACTTGTGCTGAAAACCATTCTAAAACACATTATTCACTCCCCTGCCTTCTTAATCAAAGGACGCTGAATGTAATTTAACCTTTTTTATAATGACATGGGTTTCACTATTATGAATAGTAATTATTCTACGGTGCTGTGACACAGTGAGACTCTTAGGGATTCTTACCTACACATGAAGTGGCCTAGCTGCCTTTTTTTTTTTTTTCCATTTTGAGTCAGCTGTTTATAAATTTTCTTGGGCCTTTCTCATTGGCATGATGTATACATTAGGTGGCTTTTATTTACTACACTCATTGTAGTCAGCCTACCTGTTTCCATCAACTCCTAACCAATAAAGCAAGACATTCCCAATGTGCCAAAGCTCTGGGAAACTACTCTGTGCTGGGGTATTGGGCCAGTGCTTACTGAACTTTAATGTGCTACAGTTCTCTCCGGGGTCTTCTTAAAATGCAGATCCTGATCCAGTAGTTCTGAAACAGAAACTAAAATTCTGCATTTCTCACCGGCTCCCAGGTAATACCCATGCTGCCAATCCTTGAAACACATTTTGAGTGGCAAGATGTTAGATAATCATGTCATTTTAGAATTATGTCTAAACTAAAGGTAAACTAGTTCGGAGGGAGGGATTAAAGACTACTCTCCTACAAATAAGTCCTAACAATTTAGATTATGGACATTAAATTTAATATCTCCAAAATGACTTCCCTTATCAATATGCCCATCCCCTGACCTGACCATACAAACTGCATCTCTCTTCTTTACACTGGCATAGAACTTAATTTCTGCCTCTCTGTGGAACATGTGTCTTTACAAATTGTTGTTATTTAGACATGTCAGGTACTAAACTGGAAGAAGAACCAAGTCTTATGTATCTGTGTATTCCTTAATACTATGCTTTGCTCAAAAAATGATTTTTGAATAAATGTAAAGATTGGAGAATTAAAAACTATAAGGTAGTTTCTATATAATATCAGATTCTTTATTGTGTGATAAATAATGAGGAAATGAATCCGGAAGTAATACTTCCTATACTAGATAAGGACTCAGATAATTGATCAGGAAGTGAAGCAATACCATAATCAAATATATCCATGTCAAGTTCTAATAAACTGCTAAGAAAGTAAAGTTTGGTCTCAGAGTTCCTGCCTCCGTGTGCTATACACAGCCCTTCCTAGCTTCCCTACCCACACACACATACCTAATAGAACACACATGCACACACACACAGGCACAAATTTGAACATATACCATCTACACATTCTTTAACTTCCAAAACCTCCTCTGGAGAAAGAGTCTGAGATTAATTTACACTAAAATGTAAATGACTGACTATGGCTTAAAGAGCTATTTCTTACCTCCACCCTAAGGCGAGTTTGAATTTTTAACAGAAATCCAACTCTATATGTAATGGAATGAAGCCATTAAAGACGACTTTTTGGCTTTTAATGACAAAGCAAGCGACAGATTTACATAGAGGCCCTCTGAGTACCTCTACATCATGTTATGCTAGCAGTGAACTTCTCCTGAATAATCGCTAACAGCTTTCCTGTACCTGGGCTGTAAAGTTTCTCCATAGTGATAAGCTGCTTCTAGCCTGATATGAGGAACCAATGTGCACAGAAAATCCCCACTAAAAATACAAGCTACAGAACCGGTCAGGGCTAAAGCAGGACAAACACAAAAATCAATTTGGCAGCTCCTTTGAATCTATACTGTGTTTCTTTCCAAGGGAAGACAGGATTTATAATCTAGTTGGGAAAGAATAAAACAAAGTCTCAGTCTCCATTAAACATCTGTGTAATGAAAATTGTCTAACTAGAGATGATTCAAATATCTAAGTAATAGTATCAATGAAAGCAAACATCATGCTAGATTTTGACGCAATGCCATTTTACTAATTTAATCTAGCAAACAATCTGCTACTTACTCCACAGCTTTAATTAAATCAGTGTCTACCTCTGTGGAATTCTGAATGGAATCAATGACAGGTGTTCAGGAGGAAAGGTAGGGGATAAAATAAGGCAGTCAACATAATTTAGAGAGATTTCTATGAAGCCACTCTGTACCACCATATTCCTAAATAACAGAGAATAAGAAAATAGCTCTAGATGATATTCTACAGTCTAGAAGCATTTCTCCCAATCACAGGATATCAATGTGATGAAAGGCACACTTAGGGGGGAAGGATCTGCCTTTCCCGACCCTACAGACTGTTCACTGTAAAAATGACTGGAAATCAGCTCAGAAGTCTGAGCACAACATGGGCGAGGAAGACATTCTGGAGTTACAGATGAGCTCTGGCAGAATGTGTGACAGACAGCCACAGAATGAAGTTCCCACATTTGCTTTCTTGGTCAACCAGGAGTTGTTCAATAGTGAAAGTCAGACAACAGAAGCTCGATTTCAGATAAGATAAAAAAAGATATAAAATTTTTATTTTCTTCCCACAACAAAACAAATCCAACAAGTCAGCACATTTTGCTGAAACAGAAGATGTACAAGCTTGGCAGTGCCTTATAAATCGCAGACCACAGTTATGGTAAGCTGGGCTTCCGACTCGAAGAGAACTGGTTTTGAGCCCCAGCCCAAGAAATCATGGCTATTTAATGTCTCTAATTTCAGTGTCCTCATCACAAAACGTGGATCATAATATCTACCTCCCAGAGAGGTTATAGGATAAATGAAATAATATTTATGGATTGTTTAGCAAAACGACCACTCAATAAATAGTATGTATTACGACTTCCATGGAAAGCAATCATATTCAAGTTTAAATTTTATGGTCTCTTTCAGCTTGTCAAAATTAAAGGGGATAAACAGGATGCATATTAAACCTGTGCAATCACTGGAGGCTGAAATGAATTAAAATACGTAAAGCACTTAGAGGGTGCTATAAAAGAGTTAGCTATCATCACAGAGCGATGTATAATGTGTTAAGAAGATGGGGGGGGGGGGATTTCAAGATGGCGGAGGAATAAGACGTGGACATCACCTTCCTCCCCACAAATACATCAGAAGTACATCTACATGTGGAACAGCTCCTACAGAACACTTATTAAACGCTGGCAGAAGACCTCAGACTTCCCAAAAGGCAAGAAACTCCCCATGTACCTGGGTAGGGCAAAAGACAAAAGGAAAAATAGAGACAAAAGAACAGGGATGGGACCTGCACCTCCGGGAGGGAGCTGTGAAGGAGGAAAAGTTTCCACACACTAGGAAGCCCCTTCACCGGTGGAGATGGGGGTGGGCGGGAGGAGGGGGAAGCTTCAGAGCCACGGAGGAGAGCACAGCAACAAGGGTGCAGAGAGCAAAGTGGAGAGATTCCCGCACAGAGGACTGGTGCCAACCAGCACTCACCAGCTTGAGAGGCTCGTCTGCTCACCTGCCGGGGCGGGCGGGGGCTGGGAGCTGAGGCTCGGGCCATTGGATGAGGTCAGATCCCAGGGAGAGGACTGGGGTTGGCTGCGTGAACACAGCCTGAAGGGGGTTAGTGTGCCACAGTTAGCCAGCAGGGAGTCCGGGAAAAAGTATGGACCTGCCTCAGAGGCAAGAGACCACTGTTTTGGGGTGCGCGTGGAGAGGGGATTCCTTCCCTGTCTGTCCAGAGAAGGCAGAGCACCGCCTAAAAGAGCTCCAGAGACGGGCGTGAGCGGTGGCTATCAGCTTGGACACCAGAGATGGGCATGAAATGCTAACGCTGCTGCTGCAGCCACCAAGAAGCCTGTGTGCGAACACAGGTCACCATCCACACCTCCCCTCCCGGGAGCCTTTGCAGCCCGCCACTGGCAGGGTCGCGTGATCCAGGGACAACTTCCCCGGGAGAAAACACAGCACGCCTCAGGCTGTTGCAAAGTCATTCTGGCCTCTGCCATCACAGGCTCACCCGGCATTCCAATTATAACTACTGTACCCCTCCCTCCCTCTGGCATGAGTGAGCCAGAGCCCCCTAATCAGTGCTGCTTTAAACCCATCTGGTCTGGGCGGAACAGAAGCCTGAGGGTAACCTACACACAGAGGTGGGGGCAACACCAAAGCTGAACCCCAGGAGCTGTGCGAACAAAGAAGAGAAAGGGAAATATCTCCCAGCAGCCTTAGGAGCAGAGGATTAGATCCCCACAATCAACCTGAGATACCCAGCATCCGTGGAATACCTGAAAAGACAATGAATCAACCAAAATTGAGGGGATGGAATTTGGGAGCAACTGTAGACTTGGGGTTTACTGTCTGCGATTGACTTGTTTCTGATTTTTATGTTTACCTTAGAATAGCTTTTAGCTCTTGTAATCATTGGTAGATTTCTTTATTGGTTTGGTTGTTCTCTTTTTTAAAATTACTATTTAATTTTAATAATTTTTTAAATTTTTAAATTTTAATTATTTTCCTTCTTTATTTCTCCCTTTTCTTCTGAAGCGTGTGGCTGACGGGTCTTGGTGCTCTGGCCGGGTGTCAGGCCTGAGCCGCTGAGGGGGGAGAGCAAAGTTCAGGACACTGGACCACCAGAGACCTCCCGGCCCCACATAATATAATCGGCGAGAGCTCTCCCAAAGATCTCCATCTCAACGCTAAGACCCAGCTCCACCCAACGGCCAGCAAGCTTCAGGGATAGATGCCCCATTCCAAACAACTAGCAAGACAGGAACAAAACCCCATCCATTAGCAGAAAGGCTGCCTAAAATCATACTAAATTCAAAGACACTCCAAAACAAACCACTGGATGCAGCCTGCCCACCAGAAAGATAAGATCCAGCCCCACCCACCAGAACACAGGCACCAGTCCCCTCCACCAGGAAGCCTAAACAACCCACTGAACCAACCTTACCCACTGTGGGCAGACACCAAAAACAACGGGAACTACGAACCTGCAGCCTGCAAAAAGGAGACCCTAATCTCAGTAAGTTAAGCAAAATGAGAAGACAGAGAAATATGCAGCATATTAAGGAGCAAGGTAAAAACCCACCAGAACAAACAAATGAAGAGGAAATAGGCAGTCTACCTGAAAAATAATTCAGAGTTATGATAGTAAAGATATCCAAAACCTTAGAAATAGAATGGAGAAAATACAAGAAACGTTTAACAAGGACCTAGAAGAACTGAAGAGCAAACAATGATGAACAATGCAATAAATGAAATTAAAAATTCTCTAGAAGGAATCAATAGCAGAATAACTGAGGCAGAAGAATGGAAAAGTGACCTGGAAGATAAAATAGTGGAAATAACTACTGCAGAGTAGAATAAAGAAAAAAGAATGAAAAGAATTGAGGACAGTCTCAGAGCCTTCTGGGGAAACATTAAACGCACCAACGTTCGAATTATACGGGTCCCAGAAGAAGAGAAAAAGAAAAGTTCTGAGAAAATATTTGAAGAGATTATAGTGGAAAACTTCCCTAATAAGGGAAAGGAAATAGTTAATCAAGTCCAGGAAGTGCAGACAGTCCCATACAAGATAAATCCAAGGAGAAACATGCCAAGACACATAGTAATCAAACTATCAAAAATTAAATACAAAGAAAAAATATTAAAAGCAGCAAGGGAAAAACAACAAATAACATACAAGGGAATCCCCATAAGGTTAACAGCTGATCTTTCAGCAGAAACTCTGCAAGCCAGAAGAGAGTGGCAGGACATATTTAAAGTGATGAAAGGGAAAAACCTACAACCAAGATTACTCTACCCAGCAAGGATCTCATTCAGATTCAACGGAGAAATTAAAACCTTAACAGACAAGCAAAAGCTAAGAGAATTCAGCACCACCACACCAGCTTTACAACAAACGCTAAAGGAACTTCTCTAGGCAGGAAACACAAGAGAAGTAAAAGACCTACAATAACAAACCCAAAACAATTAAGAGAATGGTAACAGGAACATACATATCGATAATTACCTTAAATGTAAATGGATTAAATGCTACAACCAAAAGACATAGACTGGCTGAATGGATACAAAAACAAGACGCGTATATATGCTGTCTACAAGAGACCCACTTCAGTCCTAGGGACACATACAGACTGAAAGTGAGGGTATAGAAAAAGATATTCCATGAAAATGGAAATCAAAACAATGCGGGAGTAGCAATGCTTATATCAGACAAAATAGACTTTAAAATAAAGACTATTAAAAGGGACAAAGAAGGACACTACATAATGATCAAAGGATCAATCCAAGAAGAAGATATATAACAATTGTAAATATTTATGCACCCAACATAGGAGCACCTCAATAAATAAGGCAAATGCTAACAGCCATAAAAGGGGAAATCGAGAGTAACACAATCATAGTAGGGGACTTCAACACCCCACTTTCACCAATAGACATATCATCCAAAATGAAAATAAATAAGGAAACACAGCTTCAAATGACACATTAAACAAGATGGACTTAATTGATATTTATAGGACATTCCATCCAAAAGCAACAGAATACACTTTCTTCTCAAGTGCTCATGAAATATTCTCCAGGATAAATCATATCTTGGGTCAAAAATCAAACCTTGGTAAATTAAAAAAAATTGAACTCGTATAAAGTATCTTTTCTGACCACAATGCTATGAGACTAGATATGAATTACAGGAAAAAGACTGTAAAAAACACAAACACATGGAGGCTAAACAATACACTATGAAATAACCAAGAGATCACTGAAGAAATCAAAGATGAAACAAAAAAATACCTAGAAACAAATGACAATGAAAACACGATGACCCAAAACCTATGGGATGCAGCAAAAGCAGTTCTAAGAGGGAAGTTTATAGCAATACAATCCTAACTCAAGAAACAAGAAACATCTCAAATAAACAATCTAACCTTACACCTAAAGCAATTAGAGAAAGAAGAACAAAAAAACCCCAAAGGTAGCAGAAAGAAAGAAATCATAAACATCAGATCAGAAATAAATGAAAAAGAAATGAAGGAAACAATAGCAAAGATTAATAAATCTAAAAGCTGGTTCTTTGAGAAGATAAACAAAATTGATAAATCATTAGCCAGGCTCATCAAGAAAAAAAGGGAGAAGACTCAAGTCAACAGAATTAAAAATGAAAAAAGGCAAAGTATCAACTGACACTGAAGAAATACAAAGGATCATGAGAGATTACTACAAGCAACTATATGCCAATAAAATGGACAATCTGGAAGAAATGGACAACTTCTTAGAAAAGCACAACCTTCTGAGACTGAACCAGGAAGAAACAGAAAATAAAAACAGACCTATCGCAAGCACTGAAATTGAAACTGTGATTAAAAATCTTCCAACAAACAAAAGCCCAGGACAAGATGGCTTCACAGGCGAATTCTATCAGACATTTAAAGAAGAGCTAACACCTATCCTTCTCAAACTCTTCCAAAATACAAAAGAGGGAGGAACACTCCAAAACTCATTCTACGAGGCCAGCATCACCCTGATACCAAAACCAGACAAAGATGTCACAAAAAAAGAAAACTACAGGCCAATATCACGGATGAATACAGATGCAAAAATCCTCAACAAAATACCAGCAAACAGAATCCAACAACACATTAAAAGGATCATACACCATGATCAACTGGGGTTTATCCCAGGGATGCAAGAATTCTTCAATATACACAAATCAATCTATCTGATACACCATATTAACAAACTGAAGGAGAAAAACCAAATGATCATCTCAATAGATACAGAAAAAGCTTTCGACAAAGTTCACCACCCATTTACAATAAAAACCCTCCAGAAAGTAGGTATAGAGGGAACTTATCTTAACATAATAAAGCCCATATATGACAAACCCACAGCCAACATCGTTCTCAATGGTGAAAAACTGAAACCATTTCCTCTAAGATCAGGAACAAGACAAGGTTGCCCACTCTCACCACTATTATTCAACATAGTTTTTGAAGTTTTAGCCCCAGCAACCAGAGAAGAAAAAGAAATAAAAGGAATCCAAATCAGAAAAGAAGTAAAGCTGTCACTGTTTGCAGATGACATGATACTATACATAGAGAATCCTAAAGATGCTTCCAGAAAACTACTAGAGCTAATCAATGAAGTTGGTAAAGTAGCAGGATACAAAATTAATGCACAGAAATCTCTTGCATTCCTATATACTAATGGTGAAAAATGTGAAAGATAAATTAAGGAAACACTCCCATTTACCACTGCAACAAAGAGAATAAAATACCTAGGAATAAAACTACCTAAGGAGACAAAAGACCTGTATGCAGAAAACTATAAGGCAGTGATGAAAGAAATTAAAGACGATACAAACAGATGGACAGATATACCATATTCTTGCATTGGAGGAATCAACATTGTGAAAATGACTATACTACCCAAAGCAATCTACAGATTCAATGCAATCCCTATCAAACTATCAATGGCATTTTCCATAGAACTAGAACAAAAAATTTCACAATTTGTATGGCAACACAAAAGACCCCGAATAGCCAAAGCAATCTTGAGAAAGAAAAACAGAGCTGGAGGAAGCAGGCTCCCTGACTTCAGACTATACTACAAAGCTACAGTAATCAAGACAGTGTGGTACTGGCACAAAAACAGAAATATAGATCAACAGAACAGGATAGAAAGCCCAGAGACAAACCCATGCACAGATGGTCACCTTATCTTTGACAAAGGAGGCAAGAGTATACAATGGAGAAAGACAGCCTCTTCAATAAGCGGTGCTGGGAGAAATGCACAGCTACATGTAAAATAATGAAATTAGAACACTCCCTAAGACTGTACACAAAAATAAACTCAAAATGGATTAAAGACCTAAATATAAGGCCAGACACTATAAAATTCCTAGAGGAGCACCTAGGCAGTACACTCTATGCCATAAATCACAGCAAGATCCTTTTTGACCCACCTCCTAGAGAAATGGAAATAAAAACAAAAATAAACAAATGGGACCTAATGAAACTTCAAAGCTTTTGCACAGCAAAGGAAACCATAAGCAAGATGAAAAGACAACCCTCAGAGTGGGAGAAAATATTTTCAAATGAAGCATCTGACAAAGGATTAATCTGCTAAATTTACAAGCAGCTCACGCACCTCAATATTTAAAAAAAAAAAAAAAAAACCCAATCCAAAAATGGGCAGAAGACCTAAACAGACATTTCTCCAAAGAAGATAAACAGATTGCCAACAAACACATGAAAGGATGCTCAACATCACTAATCGTTAGAGAAATGCAAATGAAAACTACAATGAGTTATCACCTCTCACACTCGTCAGAATGGCCGTCATAAAAATATCTACAAACAATAAATGCTGGAGACAGTGTGGAGAAAAGGAAACCCTATTGCACTGCTGGTGGGAATGTAAATTGATACAGCCACTATGGAGAACAGTATGGAGGTTCCTTAAAAAACTACAAATAGAACTACCATATGACCCAGAAATCCCACTACTGGGCATACACCCTGAGAAAATCGTAATTCAAAAAGAGACATGTACCACAATGTTCATTGCAGCTCTATTTACAATAGCCAGGACATGGAAGCACCCTAAGTGTCCATCGACAGATGAATAGATAAAGAAGATGTGACGCATATATACAATAGAATATCACTCAACCATAAAAGGAAATGAAATTGAGTTATTTGCAGTGAGGTGGATGGACCTGGATTCTGTCATAGTGAAGTAAGTCAGAAAGAGAAAAACAAATATTATATGCTAACACATATATATGGAATCTAAAAAAAAAAAAAGGTTCTGAAGAATCTAGGGGCAGGACAGGAATAAAGATGCAGATGTAGAGAATGGACTTGAGGTCACAGGGAGGGGGAGAGGTAAGCTGGGATGAAGTGAGAGAGTGGCATGGACATATATGCACTACCAAATGTAAAATAGATAGCTAGTGGGAAGCAGCCACATAGCACGGGGAGATCAGCTCGGTGCTTCGTGACCAGCTAGAGGGGTGGGATAGAGAGGGTGGGAGGGAGACGCAAGTGGGAGGGGATATGGGGATATATGTATACATATAGCTGATTCACTTTGTTATACAGCAGAAACTAACACACCATTGTAAAGCAATTTTACTCCAATAAAAATTGTTAGAAAAAATTATAAAATGGAGAAAAAAATAAAAATGCTATTTGAGAGAAAAAAAAAAAGATGGGCTCTGCAGCCAGATTATCTGCATCCACGTTCCTATTTTACCTCTGACCAATTGTGTGCTTTGCACAAGTCACTTGAACTCTGCCTCAGCTGCTGCTTCTATAAAATGAAGACAATAATAGTAATATTCACTCATCAGATAGTGGTGAAAATTAAGTAAGCTACTAGATGAAAATAAGAAATTGGCACAAACTAAGTTCTATTTAAGTACTAACATATAATTTTTTTTTTCCTTTTTAGTACACACATACTGTTGCAGACAGACCTGAGAGAGATCTCTGACAATTTCTGCCTCTTGGTATCCAAGGCTTTTGGTAATCCCCTCCCCTTGAATGTAGGCAGGTCCCATGACCGGTTTCTAGCTAATATGAAACAGCAAATGTGTCACACCCCAGATTAGGTTATAAAGACTGAGTCTTAGAGGACTGGAGTCTTAGGGGACTGGCCTTGAAGAAGCAAGCTCCTATGATGTGAACTGCTTATGGAAGGGTCACATGGCAGGGAACTGCAGGTGGCCTCTAGGAGCTGAGAGCCTCAGTCTTACAACCACACAGAATTGAGTTCTCGCGACTGTTTAAGCTGGGAGGATGCTGCTAAGATTCTAGAAAGGAATACGGGCAAGCCAAACACTGTGACTGCAATCTTCTGATAGCCTGAGCAGAGAGCCCGGTTAGCCATGCCTTGACTCCTGCCCCACAGAAACCATGAGATAATAAATGCGTACTGTTTTAAGCCTGTAAGTTTTTTGCATTTGTTACGCATTAATAGAAAACCAATACATATACCTCCATGTAAAATTCAGAGAAAAGAATAGTAAGATGTGGAAAAGTTTAAATTTTTTCAGTGTCCTGGTATATTTTTCTGATACTTGACTGTACTAAGCATTGTGAGTCCAGTGTTAGTTCCAGGCTGGACAGCTGTGGCCTGGTCAAAGACATTGCTAAGTCTGTCTTTGTTAATTACACTGAGAACGATCTAACTCTGGTCTACACTTGTCCTCCTGGCCTGACTTTAGCTTTTGGCCTTCGTGAATGGCAAGAGTATTAGGATGTCAGTGATGTTCGTTTTTCTAGCTTCGGTTCCCAGTTCAGAATTTTTAGCAAAAAAGTATGAACTCAACAGCCTTTTTGAGAGTGGGAATGGGAGACCGAAACATTTGTTGTGTAATGTCAAAGTTTAGTAGGCTTTGCTGACACGGCTTACCCTGAATAGTACTGGTTTTCTGAGGAGTTTCCATCCTCCTTCCCTCATCTGTTTGCTCCGCTTTGCCATTCCAGAGAAACAGACCGGGAGTCAAGGTATTCGTGTACTGGTTTGGGCTTGGCTTACTGCTGGTTGTAGGACTAAAGATGACACAGATGAGTTAGCTTAACTCTGTGCTCTACTGACCTCACAGGGTTGGGGTCAGGGAAGAGATGAATAATAAATGAAAATGAAGTTCCGGGGAAAAGTTACAAAAGCAGAACAAATACAAGGCAGTGATATTGCAGAAAGTCTGGAAAGCTCAAAGGAATCTAGGTAAACATTAAAAAAGCCTCAAGTTCTTTATCATATCAGAAGCTATCTCATATTGCCCATTCCAAAGGAGGAGCTTGCTTATGATTTAGAGTTTAGACTGAGGGATTCACGGAATTTGAGAACTGGAAAACAAGTTAGTTTTTCTCCTAGTCAACTCCTGTATAAGAGCAGTGGTTTTCTAAATTGTTGAGTAGGGTTCTGAGGCTCAGTGGAAGAGAGTATTCCAATTAATTATCCATCACTGTCTGCTATGGGCACAAGAGGGGATAGTGGCAGAGGTGGCATGCAGGCTACACATCTTCTGACCCTAATTCTAGTGCGACTGTTTTAAGCTATGCCTGAGAGCACAGATGCATGGGGGGAAGATATAGCTTGTCCTTTGCTTTCAACTTTGGAACAACATCACAAAAGGCAATTTGTATATTTCCTTACTCCTGTTAAGCATCTATATTCATAATGCCAACCATGAATTTCTGCTACTTCAGAAAGCCATTTTATTTCTTAAATTTGTGATGTCTCTATTACATTTTGCCAGTGTGAGGAAATGAGTGTCTAATCTTGTCGATGTAATATTTATTCTCAATCCCTGTAATATCCATTCATCCTTATTTGAAAGTTGATAAAATCTGTTGGCAACCTCCTTGAAGCTGCAAAGCAGTTATCCAAAAAAATAATTTGCAAAATGTTCAATATAAATGGGCACATAGGCCATCCTTGAACACTGATGTGTCTTTTTGATTCACATGTTTAACTCAATTTTCCTGAAGTCAACTGTAAACTTTAAAATTGTTTATTAATTTTTTACAACCTTGTTTTAAAACGTACAAACCATAACATAGTGATCTTTGAGGATTACATCTGAAACAGATAATATTTCCAGTAATCCCCGGGAGGCTATGGGTCAGAAACGATGAGCAATTCCACAAGGTATTTCTAGACATAACGAACAGTATACACTTTTATGTTATTTCAGATAGAATATCAAGGATGGAACATTTTGGTTCCCCTTGGCTTAACAGATGCCCCCTCTCATTTAGAAATATTTCTTTTTTTTTTTTTTTTTTTTTTTGCGGTACGCGGGCCTCTCACTGCTGTGGGCTCTCCCGTTGCGGAGCACAGGGTCCGGACGCGCAGGCTCAGCGTCCATGGCTCACGGGCCCAGCCGCTCCGCGGCATGTGGGGTCTCCCCAGACCGGGGCACGAACCCGTGTCCCCTGCATCGGCAGGCGGACTCTCAACCACTGTGCCACCAGGGAAGCCCAGAAATATTTCTTGACGAAATCTAGTTGGAGAGCTAGAAATGTACAATTTAAACACAATGCAATAAGGATTGATTTGCACTATAAGAAGAAATCTAGAGGGTCAGGAAAAGGCATGGTGAATTGGATGAAGGAAGGGCAAGTAGATTATTGCTGGAGTACAAAGTTTACACTGGTGAGACGGTAGAGATAAAAGAAGATGAAGAGATAGGCAGGGGTTAGATCAGAAAGAACCTTGTAGTTCATTTTAAGGAACTCAGGCACCTTAAAGCTTTGAAGCAGGGCAGTGACAGGGTCAGATAGGCATTTTATATAAACCCTTGAACCTGAGGAAAGACTTGTGTTTCATGACTCTTTCAGTTATAATAAAATATTTATTGTACTCCGTAATAAGCGTCTGTCATTATGCAATCCATTTCTTAGTCTTTCAAAACTCACAAGGACATATATTTTAAAAAATGTGGCACCCTCTGGTGTCAATTTGTATGAGACATTTTTGGGGGGAGGCAAATTATTTTTGTGTTTAGTGGTTGCTGTAGTTCTCTTGAGTCTTTTCAGTATTCCCAATTTAGGCTACTTGGCATATCAAAATTTTATGGCTCACAAAAGTGGGGTTTCCGTATTCAATCTTGAATTGCTTATTTATATTCTTCCTCTGAAAATTCACAGTTTTTCAAAGCCATCTCTTTACTCTCTCTTCCCCGCTTCCTTTGCCTCTCAAATCAACAACTTGAAGATAGGTGAATTAACACACACTAGTTTGTAATAATAATGTAGGTAATTTGACACTCTGAATTATGGTCCGGGCAGAGAATATTAGGTACATTCTGTCTCCCAAACATCATCACAGATTATTCATATTCATTTCTTACTATATGCATCTAAAGTGCAAATTAAAATAATTTAGAATTCTGCAGGAAAGACAGAGGGAGGTAAAAGCTTATTGCCCATCTCATTGCTAAAGCGCTGGAAACATTTTCAGCATTCCACAGATCCACAGCTTGAAAAGCTCATTGTTTAAACATGGCATCATGAGGGCACCACAGTGTAGAAAACAGTGGGGTAGGCTGTCGCCCTGCAGCCAGTAATAATCCACAGTAACCAACGGAATGATAAATGCTTCATAAAACTATCTTTTTTCTTAGTTCATTATTGAATATTTTAAATTTATTTAGTATTCCTGCTGCAAAGAATACAATAAAGGAATTATCAATCGATAGATCATGTTCTTATCAAGTGCCAGACAAAATAATCCTCATAATGTAACTACCCACTGTGAAAAGATAGTAGGAAACTGGCCGGAAGGAACCATAATGTTAATATAACCGAATGCTATGCAGAACAAAACTATGATATACTGTGGGGAGCAGAAAAGGCGATTATCTTTAAAGAAGAGATAGACTTTTATACAAGTGTTAGATTTTGATTCCTAATACTTGAGAGGATGCAAACGTGCTTCACCTCTGAAATGGCTCTAAATTTTTTCCCCCTTTTTACCAGCCCACTGTTTTTCTTCAGGCCATGAACAGCATTGTCTACCTGGATAATTGTGAGAATCCACTCACTGGTATCCAATGGCTTCAGATTTCATACTGTTGAATCGACCATCCACTCTTCACCAGTGTTATCTTTCGAAAACGCAAACAATTTCACGTTACTCTTAAAAATAAAACAAACAACAAAACCACACTCTTCCAGAGCATCCCATTACCCAGAGAATTATGGTCTAACCTCTTTTGTGGCGTATCCAATATTCTCTAAACATCTACTCTAAATTACTCCCATCCTCGTCTTCTACTATTCCCTGCGTTCTAATTACCCTGTGTCTGCACCAAATTCTCTAAAACACTGTGCATGTTCACAACTATAGACCTTCGCTCATGCTGAAGCCCCTGCTTCGAATGTTTTTCCGCTAATTCGTCACCTGAGAAAAACTTACTGCCAAGGCTATTATTTTCATCACAGTTTGACTTGCTGGTTTTATTGGAATCTGTTTTGCACTGCAGAGAACTTCTTGAAAGTATTAGTTAACCACTAACCTTGTGCTATTGAAATAACACAATAAATACATGTTGAGTAAAGCTGAAATCATACCTTAGTTGTCTTTTTCGTCATCGATGACTAACATTGTTCTTATACGTAACGGATCTTCAATAAGTACTTAAGCCTGTGGAACTTCCTCTGTCTGCACCCTTTCACTTGGATAGCCACCCTCTTCATTCTCAACCCTCACTTTCTTCTTTTTTTTTCCCCCACTGGGGAATTTTGTGTATTTTTCAGCACCTATATATTGAAAACCTGTACAGCACGTGATTGCCTCACCCTATGCCTGTCAAAAGCCACACTGAATACAGAAGCAGAAACACAGACTCTAGTGTGATGTCTTGTCCTTGGTGTCTCCTTTGGGCTCCTGTCGCACTCTTGCTTTCCGACTGTCCAGCAAGGCCGAGGCCACCAAGTGGAAGAAAGGTGGCAGCTCGGGGGGACGAGGCCTGTCTGATTGGTCAGGAGGCTTCCCAATCTGTACACTGAGCCTCAGGCTCCTAGACGGAGCCCAGCACTGTGGCACGATGTCTGGTTCAGCGCTGGACGAGCAAGGGCTCACAGACTGATTGACTGCCTCGTGATGGAAGCTATTTTTAAAATAGGCGTCCTCCTTAGGGAGGCCAAACAGTAGGAATTCCAGTGTATTTAGCAGCCGTACTTGTTTTTCTTTAAAAATTATTGACTCTTTGGTTCCAGTAAGTTGACCACCACAACCTCATCTCCCTGGAACCAGGTAACTGAACACAACAGATTGTGGGGATCCCAGACCCTCTGAGCGAGGAGAGAGCACAGTGCAGGGAGGATCTCTAACGGGAGCTCATTCTGATTCCTCACTTCCCAAGGTGTCTGCGCAGCCCAGAGAGGCGCAAAGCTGGGAGCAGAAGCCGTGACAGTCTGAGGGCAGCGTTCAGGCCAAGAGGGAAACCCAGCTTCCTTCAGCCACTCTGGGCAGAAAGTCCTGGAAGTTTGTCCCTTAGCTGAAAAATCTGACAGATTTGAGCGCATCCTGGTCCTCCCCGAGGCCTCTGCCGCAGGCCGCGTCAGAAGCCGCAGGCCCCGGAGGAGGGCCGTCTTCCCCACAGTCCTCGTCCTCGCTGTCCTCGCTGTCCCCACTTCTGCTCCGGGCGGGCCTCGGGGACGGTGGCGCTGAGCTGGCTGGGGAGTGCTCTGGCTTATCAGCGCCTGCCAGAGGCAGCTGTTCCAACGGCTTTTCCTGTTTTCCGCCCTCAATCAGGATCCCCAGAGCAACGCCCAGGATTTCAGCTTCATTCATGCAGTACACAGTCCTCACGGCAGGAAGTCTTGCTGCAGCCACTGGCGCCGTGGCTCTTCCCCTCCTTTTGGGGGTCTTCACCTGCACCGTCCTCTTTTCAGCCACCTGGGCTCTCATCCATGCGGGAGGCACCCTTCTTTTATTCTCAGATTCTAAGTCTTCCACCTCCCTAGTCTCTCATGAAGAGGAACCAGGGCCCAAGCTTAATGACTTCAGGACAGCAAATCCCACTCTCTCATCACACCAGGAATTACAGGTCTGTTTGTCCTGAATGGGAGTCCAGCTTTAATTCCGGCGACAGCGCCGCCCGCGTGCCCGGCGCTCACCCAGCACGGTTTCCTGCTTCCGGGCCCGCACCCCCTTCTTGGCTTCCGGGTCAGGTCCAGGAGTCTGATTCTGGGCGGTTGTAGGGAGCTCGGAGCCCGGCCGGCCGGGCCCCGCCCCGCGCTCACTGTGGCCACACCCGCCCCCTCCTCAACCCTCTTTCAATCAGTGGACAAGTCCTGCTGATTCAGCAACGTCCCCCTTGCCTACAACCCATTCCCACTGCCACTACCCTAGTTCTGATTCTCATTACTTCTTTCTTGAATTACTGCAATTGTCTCTTCAGTGGTTGCTTGGCTTCCAGTCCCTCCCTTAGATCATTTTACAACCAACTGGTTGAGTTGTTTTCCTGAAGCGCAGCTTGTAATAACTCCATTCCCTGTCTTGAAAAAAAATCAATGGCTCTCTAATGCCTGCAGAACAAGTCTAAACCCCTTAGCAGGTTGTCTATCATCTGCCCACCATGTGCTTTCCCAGATTTTGTTATATATCCCCCTGTACACACTCCACACACTACCCTAACCCTATTCTTTGTCATTCCCTGAACCTTTGTATGAATTCTCTCCCTTGACCTCCTAGTTGCTCTTTCCCTCATCTCAACTTGTTGATATGCCCACCTTTCAAGCAATGGATAAAATGCCCTGTTCCATAATTAGGTACTTCAAGTACCTAATCTCAGACTTTTTTGCTCATAGAGCATATTCGTTGCATTACTAAAAATGTACAAATGTAATCTAGTAATCTCATTTCAATGTTATTCGTACATAAAACTATTTTTTAATTTTTATTTTCTTATACAGCAGGTTCTTATTACTCATCAATTTTATACACATCAGTGTATACATGTCAATCCCAATCGCCCAATTCATCACACCTCCACCCTCACCCCCCCTGCCGCTTTACCCCCTTGGGGTCCATACGTTTGTTCTCTACATCTGCGTCTCAATTTCTGCCGTGCAAACTGGTTCATCTGTACCATTTTTCTAGGTTCCACATATACGTGTTAACATACGATGTTTGTTTTTCTCTTTCTGACTTACTTCACTCTGTATGACAGTCTCTAGATCTATCCACGTCTCAACAAATGACCCAATTTCATTCCTTTTTATGGCTGAGTAATACTGCATTGTATAGATGTAACACATCTTCTTTATCCATTCATCTGTCGATGGGCATTTTGGTTGCTTCCATGACGTGGCTATTGTAAATAGTGCTGCAATGAACATTGGGGTGCATGTGTCTTTTTGAATTATGGTTTTCTCTGGGTATATGCCCAGTAGTGGGATTGCTGGACCATATGGTAATTTTATTTTTAGTTTTTTAAGGAACCTCCATACTGTTCTCCATAGTGGCTCTATCAATTTACATTTCCACCAACAATGCAACACCCTCTCCAGCATTTGTTGTTTGTAGATATTCTGATGACGCCCATTCTAACTGGTGTGAGGTGGTACCTCATTGTAGTTTTGATTTGTATTTCTCTGATAATTAGTGATGTTGAGCAGCATTTCATGTGCCTCTTGGCCATCTGTATGTCTTCTTTGGAGTAATGTCTATTTAGGTCTTCTGCCCATTTTTGGATTGGGTTTTTTTTTTTTTTTTAATACTGAGCTGCATGAGCTGTTTAAATATTTGTGAGGTTAATCGCTTGTCAGTGGCTTCGTATGGAAATATTTTCTCCCATTCTGAGGGTTGTCTTTTCGTCTTGTCTATGGTTTCTTTTGCTGTGCAAAAGCTTATAAGTTTAATTACATCCCATTTGTTTATTTTTGTTTTTATTTCCATTACTCAAGGAGGTGGGTCAAAAAAGATCTTGCTGTGATTTATGTCAAAGAGTGGCCTTCCTATGTTTTCCTCTAAGAGTCTGATAGTGTCTGGCCTTACATTTAGGTCTTCAATCCATTTTAAGTTTATTTTTGTGTATGGTGTTAGGGAATGTTCTAATTTCATTCTTTTACATGTAGCCGTCCAGCTTTCCCAGCACCATTTATTGCAGAGACTGTCTTTTCTCCATTGTCTATCCTTGCCTCCTTTGTCATAGATTAGTTGACCATAGGTGCGTGGGTTTATCTCTGGGCTTTCTATCTTGTTCCATTGATCTATGTTTCTGTTTTTGTGCCAGTACCATATTGTCTTGATTACTGTAGCTTTGTAGTATAGTCTGAAGTCAGGGAGTCTGATTCCTCCAGCTCCGTTTTTTTCCCCTCAAGACTGCTTTGGCTATTGGGGGTCTTTTGTGTCTCCATACAAATTTTAAGATTTTTTTTTTTTTTTTTTTTTATATTTTAAGATTTTTTGTTCTAGTTCTGTACAAAATGCTATTGGTAATGTGACAGGGATTGCATTGAATCTGTAGATTGCTTTGGGTAGTAGAGTCATTTTCACAATACTGATTCTTCCAATCCAAGAACATGGTATATCTCTCCAACGGTTGGTATCATCTTTAATTTCTTTCATCAGTGTCTTATAGTTTTCTGCATACAGGTCTTTTGTCTCCCTAGGTAGGTTTATTCGTAGGTATTTTATTCTTTTTGTTGCAATGGTAAATGGGAGTGTTTCCTTAATTTCTCTTTCAGATATTTCATCATTAGTGTATAGGAATGCAAGGCATTTCTGTCCATTAATTTTGTATCCTGCAACTTCACCAAATTCATTGATTAGCTCTAGTACTTTTCTGGTGGCACCTTTAGGATTCTCTATGTAGAGTATTATGTCATATGCAAACAGTGACAGTTTTATGTCTTCTTTTCCAATTTGTTTTCCTTTTATTTCTTTTTCTTCTCTGATTGCTGTGGCTAGGATTTCCAAAACTATGTTGAATAACAGTGGCAAGAGTGGACATCCTTGTCTTGCTCGTGATTTAGAGGAAACGCTTTCAGTCTTCACCATTGAGAATGATGTTTTCTGTGGATCTGTCATATATGGCCTTTATTATGTTGAGGTAGGTTCCCTCTATGCCCACTTTCTGGAGAGTTTTTATCATAAATGGGTATATGGAGCTGGAGGAATCAGGCACCCTGACTTCAAACTACACTACAAAGCCACAGTAATCAAGACAATATGGTACTGGCACAAAAACAGAAATATAGATCAATGGAACAGGATAGAAAGTCCAGAGATAAATCCATGCATCTATGGTCACCTAATCTATGACAGAGGAGGCAAGAATATACAGTGGAAAAAAGACAGTCTTTTCAATAAGTGGTGCTGGGAAAACTGGACAGCTACATGTAAAAGAATGAAATTAGAACATTCCCTAACACCATACACAAAAATAAACTTAAAATGGATTGAAGACCTAAATGTAAGGCCAGACACTATCAAACTCTTAGAGAAAAACATAGGAAGGCCACTCTGACATAAATCACAGCAAGATCTTTTTTGACCCACCTCCTTGAGTAATGGAAATAAAGACAAAAATAAACAAATGGGACGTAATTAAACTTATAAGCTTTTGCACAGCAAAGGAAACCATAAACAAGATGAAAAGACAACCCTCAGAATGGGAGAAAATATTTTCAAACGAAGCCACTGACAAGGGATTAATCTCCCAAATATATAAACAGCTCATGCAACTGAGTATCAAAAAAACAAACAATCCAGTCAAAAAAATGGGCAGAAGATCTAAAAAGATATTTCTCCAGAGAAGACATACAGATAGCCAAGAGGCACATGAAAAGATGCTCAACATCACTAATTATCAGAGAAATGCAAATCAAAACTACAATGAAGTGTCACCTCAATGGCCATCATCAAAAAGTCTACAAACAATAAATGCTGGAGAGGATGTGGAGAAAAGGGAACCCTCTTGCACTGTTAGTGGGAATGTAACTTAATACAGCCACCATGGAGAACAGTATGAAGTTTCCTTAAAAAACTAAAAATAGAACTACTGTATGACCCAGCAATCCCACTACTGAGCATGTACCCTGAGAAAACCATAATTCAAAAAGACACATGCACCCCAATGTTCATTGCAGCAGTATTTACAATAGCCAGGACATGGAAGCAACCTAAACATCCACTGACAGATAAATGGATAAAGAAGATGCGGCACATATATACAATGGAATATTACTCAGCCACAAAAAGGAACAAAACTGGGTCATTTATAGAGATGTGGATGGACCTAGAGACTGTCATACAGAGTGAAGTAAGTCAGAAAGAGAAAAATAAATATTGTATATTAATGCATATATGTGGAATTTAGAAAAATGGTTCAGACGAACCTATTTGCAAAGCAGAAATAGAAACAGAGACGTAGAGAACAAACGTATGGACACCAAGGGGATAAAGGGTGAGTGGGATGAATTGACAGGGTGGGATTGACATATATACATTGCTATGTATAAAATAGATAACTAATGAGAACCTGCTGTATAGCACAGGGAACTCTACTCAATGCTCTGTGGTTACCTAAACAGGAAGGAAATCCAAAAAAGAGGGGACATATGTATACATGTAGCTGATTCACTTTGCTGTACAGCCGGAAGTAACACATTATAAAGCAACTATACCCCAATTAAAAAAAAAATAGCATTGACCAATCACGAGGTTTTCTAAGTGACTTGGAATAGGATGACATATCTGTTAGGCAACAGTCATTGGAGGGGAAAGGTAACTTCAGGATTAGAGTTTACCTTTCTGGTCTGCTAATTATATAAAAAATATAAAATTACTCAACACTTTTCCTATCTGAAACAACCAGATTACTCTACATTATCAGAGCATAATGTCACTGAGGGTGTGTGTGTTTGGTTGGGGGAGGGTGTTATCAATTTTAATTATAAAGTTTTCAAGTGAGTAGAAGAGTTTCTATTTTTTTCCTGTGGATCTGTGTTTATTTTTGTCATTAGAGAAGTTTTTAAATATCCTGTTATTTTTTTAACACCCATATCTTTCATTTTTTGAAAATATTAAAAGAAAACAAATTGTACTGCTGATGTCTCACCATTTTAGCACATCAGAAAGAGAAGACTCTTTTACAGCTGTCTCTCCGCTGTTCAACTATGTGCTGCTGTGTAAGCCTTGACCTTAAGTCAGGTGGGGACCATCTCACTCACTCAAACCTAAACTTTAAGTCCTTGCAGAGTGTCTTTGGGTTCAGTGTTACGGCTCTTTCCCCAATCTTCACATATCTATAGCTAGTTGGTTGATGAAGCAAACTGTCAGTGGTCTAATAATACGCAAACTGTGTCCATTGGTTTATTGCCAGATGATTTTTTTCATAATAAATTAATGATGTAAAACCCCTGTGCAAGCTAGCAAATCACTGTGAGTCAGAAAGCTCAACATGGCCTTAATCAATAATCCTATGCTACTACTTTTTCCAAAAAGTTCAATTATTCACTAAGAGTTTAGCTGAAAGTCTCCTTAGATTATTGCAATATTTAAGTAATATTTATGGAAATAGCCAAATATGTTCAGCTTTGGCTCTACCTCATGTGCAGACTTTTCACGAGCTCAGGAAAGTCACCATGGCCAGGAGAACTACTATAGTTCTTGATGACCTCTTGTCATTAGTGGAACTTTGGTGGCTTTGACAGAATCTCTATAGTCAGTGAGCACAGAAGGTTCACACTAAAGACACCAAATCAAGAAGAATCTCTAGGATTGGATTCAAAGAACATTAGAGATGGAGGGCATTATAGAAATCATTGAATAATCCCTCTCTCTCTTCTTTTTAAACAAGAAGACTTGTATCAAATATAGAGTTAGTTTGTAGCAAAGCTCTCTGACCCCTGGCCCTCCAGATCCCCTGCCACATCTATCTCCATATTGAACAACCTTTTTTCATACACAGATCTCAGAGTCATCCAACCAGTTCCAAAAGGAAGTCAGTTTTTATTACTAACATAATGGAGAAGTCTTCAGATTGTTAATTTAAAGTCATTATCAGACTAGGCTCAAGTTCAAATTCTCCAACTCTCTCAGTAAATCATACAAGAGCTAGAGTCAAGGTAACTAGAGCCTCAAAGCATAAAAAATAACTTGTTTGAAATGTATTTGCTGTGAGGAGGACACCCCACGTTTTAATGAACCTCAGAGCAGATATAAGCTGTCCTCAGTGGCTTTGGTATGAGTTGAGTTCCCTGCACATTCTTCCTTTAGAAATGCAAAAACTCTTTCAAGAATTTTATGCCTGCATGGAGAAAACTGCTATTGTGTACAATTAGCATATTTACTAAGGTTTGTCATTACTTTTGGTAATTAAAATCGTGCAAAGAGAGAGACATATCCAATTCAAGAAAATTACACAGTACAGTAATACGATCATAATGGTTGCCCGACAATTATTAAAATATACCAAACTCTTCTTTACAGTAAAAGTATTCACTAGAGTAGCTTCTGAATAAGATCATTGCTGTGCTTTCTATTTAAATATGTTTTTATGCGCAGAAAATTATAATTACATTTGCATAACTACTGTAATCAATCTAGAATTATGGCTCAAATTGTTTTTTTTTTTTTTTTTTTTTGCGGTACACGGGCCTCTCACTGTTGTGGCCTCTCCAGTTGCGCAACACAGGCTCCAGACGTGCAGGCTCAGCGGCCATGACTCACGGGCCCAGCCGCTCTGCGGCATGCGGGATCTTCCAGGACCGGGGCACGAACCCGTGTCCCCTGCATCAGCGGGCAGACTCTCAACCACTGCGCCACCAGGGAAGCCCAATGGCTCAAATTTTTATTCCCCAAATCACTATTCTTTCTAAGACATCAGGAGCTCTGAGGCATAATCTGGGTTTGTGGATCATTATTCTAATTTGTAATGGGATTAAGTGTATTTTTGCACCTTCTTTACATGAATCAGTCATTCTAGGGATACAGTAGGCAATACAACTACTTTGTGCAATTTGTTTATTTCTAATTGAAAAACAGGCTTTAATTTCCCAAATCGATTTTGTCCAAAACAAAAGAAAATAAACCATTAGCAAAAACAATTATTTACATTTACAAAAGGAGAACACCAAACGATATTTGGATGAAGTGGACTCCCATAGGCAAGACAAACATTCTTCTGTACATTCAGGTGTCCTGTACTTACTGAGGTTAGCTGGGATGGCCGAGCTAAATTCTGTTCCATCTTGGAAATACTGGCTACCATAAACCAAAGATTTCTTTTGAATGTTTCTCTTTATTCCTGATGAATTCAACAGGCTTCCATGGGACCTGATATTACAGCTATATCTATTTTTAAAATCCAAGTCAGATCTGATGAAAATGATAAGCAGACAAAAATACCAATCTGCAACCAGCCTTCTAGAGCCATGGACCGGGAGGCTCGCTCTATGAGAACTTCCTGCTAGCTCCTTTTTCTGACCAGTCTGCTGACAGTGTCAGAATCCCACAGACCCTATCTGCATGGTTCTTGTCTCCGGAGGGCAGAGACTGAGGTGCAGTAGCAGACCAGAGCATGAGGTACTCTAAAATCCAGTTTGTCTCTGGTCCTGCTACACAGTGTTTTTGGTTACCAGGCCCAGCTACTCAAGGGAATGATGTCTCCATGGACCAGGCCAGCACACAATAAATTCTCAAAAGCACACACAATATATATTTCCTGAGAGTCACTGAATGAAGTCACTACCGAAAGAAACCCTAAAGCCTTTCTCTAGCAAAGGATTTCAAAATCATTTCCACGTGAAAAGACGGTAAACCTAACTCAATCTTTCAAACTTTTTTTATTTTGGAAGGTTAGGAGCTTTGCTGAAAATTGCACAAGGAACTGTTTTAATGACCAATTAATTCAGATTGGCAGACACACAGGAGTAAATAGGTTCAGTGAGTAACAGCGAGGGTCACATGGATACCCAAAGGATTGTGTATTGACTTTGGAAGAGAAATTGAGATAAACTGAGAACAAACATTAAGTCAGCCGTGGAATTACAGTATTACTTAAGTGTGTACTCAACTGTATGTTTATAATCACAGGTAATGCCTACCTAGGAAAAAATGGAGCCAGCAGGTAACTTGACTTGTATTTACATAATTTTATAAAAATAAATTCTTGTCTCATTACTGAGAGCCAGCCTCTATTATTGATACATTACCAGCCTCTAGAAAGCATGGGGAGCTCTAGATGTAGGCTCAGCCTTATTTGGAAGATGTGTGAATTCAAAACAACGACAGTTTCAAGATTTCTTTCCTTCAAATAGGGTAGCAACATTTATTCGAAAGATAGAGAAATATAGTCAAAGAAGCAGGCAAAGAATCATAAGAAGTTGGAGGTAGGTGGATATTTAGTATGTCCTAATTTTGTTTTTTAACTTGTTTCTATTCTAATTTTATATACATGAAAATTTATATACATGCAGGCACAGAATAAATGAAAGATATTTCTTCCTTCCTTAATTCTGAGATAAAGCAAACCCACATGAAGCAGAAATTACATCACTTGTGTGCTAGTTTCAATGAATGCCTGACAGTGGAGGAGATGGAGAGTGGTAGAATGGTGGAATGCTAAAACCAGGTAGATAAATTGAATGTGGAGCTAAGTCTTGAGCAGGAATTTAAAGAGGAGAAGCTATGTGGATAAGCTAGTAGGAGACTGATCCAGGTATGGCAGAGGTAAAGTACTGAAATTCTAGTAATTAGGGCAGCATAAACATGTGTCTAGTTTAAAGAGTGTGTGTTCAGAAAAAAACCCAAAACAACAAGACATGAAAATGGTGAGATGGGGGTTACAGCAGAACATAGATGGAGTTGAAGTGTTGGTGGGGGCAATCAGATTTAATACTAAGATGCCGTTTATTTATCAAAGTAAAAATCCAAAAATTCTTTTTGAGGAATAATAGTCTCCAAGGCAACTGAGCTTTATAATGAATAATGACAATGGCTAACACTTACTAGGTGTTTTCTATGAGTTCTGAGGACTTTATGTATGTCACATCATTTAATCCAGGATTTCTCAACCTTGGCACAATTGACATTTTGGGTTGAGTGATTATTTGTTGTGGAAGGCTGTCCTGTGTACTGTAGGATGTTTAGCTGAATCTTTGACCTCTACCTATTAGATGGCAGTAACAACACCCACACCCCACACCTCCCAACATACACACAAGTAAGTCGTGACAATCAAAAATATCTCCAGTCATTGCCAAATGTCCTCTGAGGCAACACCTCTGTAGTTGAGAGCTTCAGACATTTTCTTAACAAGAAGCTATGAGTTAAATCTCATCAACTTTATTTTTACTAACTATCTGTTCACAGATGAAGGGCAGGGATGTTAAATTACTTGCTCAATGTCACACGGTTAATAAGCAGTAAAGCCTGCTGGTCTGTGCTCCTGGTTCCTGGCACAGACCTCCTATATCCCTTGGAATTTCCTGGGTGACAGCAGTGTCTTTTGCTTTGATGAATCTTAGTGGACTCCTGGATGGGATTCGGTCACCAGGAAGACTAAGTCGCTATGAGAAGGTTGGAATTTTCAGCCCATTCCAAGAGAAGGAGAGGGGCTAGAAATGGAGTTAATGATCGATCATGCTTACATGATGAAGCCTTCATAAAAATCTCAAAAGTATGGCGTTCGAAGCAGTTGTTAAGTAACTTGCCCAATGCCACATGCTTAATAAGCACCAGTGAAGCCTGTCTGTGAACTTCAGCCACTTGGTTCTAGGGACTGGATTCTTAACCACTATTGTCTATTGCTTCCTCATAATAACCTTTCTAGGCAAGAATCTAGCATAAAGTCCTATTAAAAAACAAGAAATAACCCAACGTAATAGCCCTTATCTTAACTGAAATATTAAAAATTGGCCAGACTTCTTTATTTTAGTAACGATATCACAGCCAGTGCAGTCAAGACTCCTGTCTCTTGTTTTGCAATTTATCCAGTGACTGTCTTTCTCATCTAATGCTTTTTCAGTGATATGTTCTACATCACGTTAAAGAGATTTTGTTGTATCTGACCTTAAATTGACATCAGAGAAATAATTATCAGCGCTTCTCTGTTTATTTCTTCTGGGCTTTGGCTGCGTAGGGAGAATAAAAGGTTCTTGCTTGTCCACAACTATTTTAAAAATGCAATTATTTGAGTATACCTTGTAGCTTCCAAGTGTACCTAGATTGTACAATGTGTGTAACTGTCCTAGCAAAAGGGGACGATCCACCTGCACATTTTCTGATCAGAGTTGCTCCCTTTTCCTTTAATGATATATGGAAAGTGAGGAAAGAATGCTAGAAGGGAAAAAGGTCTGCGTTATCTTCCATGTGGGAGTTTTGCAATCACGTAGTGAGAACTCCTCTGACCTCATCTCACTTTAGGTAGGCAGGCAGGAGACTGTGGACAGAGTAAGGAGGAAAAAATGGTCAATGACTTAGAAATAATAAATGGTCAAAGCCTCCCCTCTTCTGGAAAGGTAAACAGGGATTGCTGCTAAAGGAAAAAGACCTCAGCTAGATAGGAGCATGCCTGACTCTGTGTGTGTGGCCTCTATTCTCCCATCTATATAATATTTATGAAAGGTTCTTCTTAATGATAAGGTTCCATGCATCAGTAACAATTAACGAAAGATAAGGAAGGATTTGTAGGCTTCATTTATTATTTTAATCTATTAAAAATCATAGAGAAGGCAGCAAGTGAGAGACACAAAGAGAGAATCACAGATTCATATGGCCAAAAGCACACTGCTTGTCCAAAGCATGTCTTTTGATCCCAGAAAGTTCTATCTATGAAACCGCAGACTTAATCTGAGACTCTGCTTCCTCTTCTGTGAGATGGAATAACACTACCTCTCTGGCAGGATTTTCTAAGACTTAGACTGAAATCTCCAAGCAGACAATATTTCAAACAGTATTTGGCACAATACAGGCAAACAGTAAATACACATTGGCTAAATGGAAGTTGAAAGTTTTCAAGGGAAAATGTAATTGTGCAATGAAGTTTAGTTCCCTTCCCTTCTTGGAGTTTCACTGAGCATGGAGAAAACGTGAGGCTTATATTTATTTTAAGGAGACTCATGGCCTAACAGGAACGTGGAGACTAATGCAACTCAAGAGACCAAGGCAACCAGGGAGGCAAAGCTCAGAAAGATGGGACACCAATCACAGGGATCAGGTGGAAAAGTATGAGCCTTAAGTAAAGACCAAGGGGTCCAATATTACTCAAAGAAGGCCAGGGCTTCTCTGGTGGCGCAGTGGTTGAGAGCCTGCCCGCTGATGCAGGGCACACGGGTTCGTGTCCCGGTCCGGGATGATCCCACATGCCGCGGAGCGCCTAGGCCGGTGAGCCATGGCCGCTGAGTCTGCGCATCTGGAGCCTGTGCTCCACAACGGGCGAGGCCACAACAGTGAGAGGCCCGCGTACGGCAAAAAAAAAAAAAAAAAAAAAAAAACAAGGCCAGATGCCTTTTCCTACCACCTGAGGGGCCTTGGAGTTCCAGTCAACTAATCTTGAAGTGACAGAAGAAGGTCAAGTAGAGTGGTTGGCTTACATTTCATTGCCAGCGCTAGGGGTGAAGTAGGGTAATGAGGTGAGGCTATGTACATAGACTAAATCAAGGAAGTTTATCTCCAGGCACAGAAGCAAAGTTTGATCATTCCAAACCACTCTGCAATGAAGAGAGGGTTGCCTGGAATGAATGAATGAGATTAACAAGGCCTGTCTAACCTTCCACCTCACCAAGTGTCGACATTTTTTTTTTTCCTCCAGCTTTAGAGATAGAGGATATGTCTCAGCTCCCAGAATTTTAGGCATAATACTGGAAACTGACATTTGATTGGCATTTTATGCAGTACAATTGTGTGAACTTTCAGGCCTGCTGTATAACAATCCTTCCCTGCCGTGTGTGGAGCACTTTGGGCCCCTCTGGATGATAGATGTGATATGAATGGGAAGCGTTATTATTACTTATGTTTTACAATATGTCCACTCCATGTCCTCTGCCACAACAGAGACTTCTTTTGAATGTGCAGTAAAAGCCCCCAAGTGATGCATTGTCAAAATATTTTTGAAATGAAAAAGCAAAATTAACCACAAACTGCCCCGTTGTCTCCATGAAAATAGCACTGCAACATAACCAGGGAAAATCAATGTTAAATAATAAAAGCTACAACCAAATAAAAACCTAAAAGATGGGAATGAGCCCTGTGTTTGGGAGAAGTATGCTTTTGCAAATCTCAACAATGGTGATTTTGCTTTCCAATTAAAGTGTAATAGCAAAAGAGCAAATCATCGCCCAGGGCATCCTCAAGAATAGCTCAATGAATTTTGCTTTACTCAATAAGAAGCAAAGTTTTCAGTAGAGCCCTTTCCTGGGTAAAGATTTGAGCAACAAAGACACAGGATTTTTTTTCCTCTTTACATTACCCAAACCCAGATATCTTCTGATGACTCATCAATTCATAAAGACCTGTATGGTCAGGAAGCACATATTTAAATATATAGTGAACAAGTGACAAACGATAGACGCTAGCTTTTTGGTGGGTAAAATTCTTCTAAAACATCAAAGATTTTCTAAGAGCAGCGGGTTTACTCCTTATATCATTGAGTTTCCATTTAGGGACAGGTCACATTAATTCTCGGGAACTCTTTCCAGAATGTTGTTTAATTAGTGTGACTCTTTTAGATTCCAAATCAGGATGCTATGGTATTTTAATACAGGAAGATGTCAATTTAAATGTGATAGATAATTGACTCTACAGTTTAATACAATTTTAAAAGATTGTAACTTGGATGCTTTCTCCGCAGTAGGAATGCATCAAAGGGCCCCCTGTGGGCTGAAAAAGTTAATGCACTTCTCTAAAGGTTTTGAGTCCTGGAGAACCTAAAACAATAAAATAACATTTCCTCATTAACATACTAGTCACAATGTCATTCCCATAAAGTGACTCTGGCATAAAAGGCTGGCCTTTTTCCAGATGATCTTTTATGGGGATGGTTTATTTTTCTTTGTCTTGACATTAATGAGATATGTATTCAGGGAAATAGATTTCAATGCCTGTCAGATTACTAATCAGATGCTTTTCTGCTGCTCCAAGAGCAAGCAGGAACCTCTGGTAAAATGGGGGAAAACTAGACGATTCATTGAAAGGGGTCATGAAAATAAATGTGAAGGCAGTGATGGACCTGTTCCAACTATGACTTCATAACAAAATGCTATGACTTCCAACATTTTATTACTTGCCATATCTTCCTGTTTTGCGTTATTGTCATACCTTTTTTTTTTTTTTTTTTTTCCTTCTGAGTCTTACATTTTTGGGGAAAAAGAAGATAAAGATATATGTAAACTTTTTTTTTAAGGTTGTAAGGTATCTGATCCTAAAATTCAGACTGCTGATTTGATATAAAAAGTATGTTTTTATAGCTCAAGGCTCCTGGTTATTTACAAGCATCTTGGAGGGACAATTTCTTTCTTGAACAATTCTGGTATATCCTATTCTACCATGTCCTATTCTACCATAGTAGACTGAAGTTGACTGTTTCACCAACATTTTACTTCCTATTTATGTGGAATAGGCTGAAGATGTTAAGGCAATCTAACAAGAGGGATGGGCACAGGAAATAGTCATTTATATCGATCACAGCATCCCGAGCCTCAGTGGAGAGGAAGAGAATTTTTTTAAAAATCAGGAAAAGAATGAGTTGGCAGGATTGAGAATATAGGCAAAATATTACTGGAAAATACTCAGTAGGTAAATATAGATGAGGGAATAGGCACAAGGTCAGGCAGCAAGCACACTTAGCTTCGTATTTCCTAATCACTCCCTCTGCTTTGCAAACCCTTCCAAAACATTACCTCATCTGTGCTTTCATCATCCCCAGTGTGTAAGATTCAATTACTCATCCTATCCCTCTGTGCAATGGAGAGATTTACCTTTATTCATCCCTAGCTGTCTTTATAGTCATTTCCTCAGTTTAGCACTTATTTTGATTTTCTTATTTTGATTTTAGACTGATCTCGCTAACAAGTTTGGAAGCTGTTTGAGGACAGGTATACATCTTTTCTGTGCTTCTCTTGAATCCTCTTTTGAATCCTTAGTCCTTAAGAGATAGGTCTTGATTGATTATAACAAGGTAGTTTCAGAGCACGTGGTAGATTATTGAAGGCCAAGTTTATCATTTTCAGCATATGTGTGTATATTTGTTAACTGTGCGCTGCAAAATGGGCATTTCGTACTCAAAACTCAAGTAGCTGGGGCACCAAATTATAACTTTGATTTATAAACAAAAGATAATGTGTCATATATATTTTATAATCAGAGAATGACTGTGTATCATTCCTTATAAGAAGCATTTATAAATGCATGTTTGTCTTTTTCTTAAATGGTTTTATTGTTTACTGTTATATTCATTCTAATTAAACTGTTTTAACACCATAATGCTCAAGTGTCTTCTGCAGCTTCATTTTTTTAATCCTAAAATTCATAACTGCATACTGGAAGTGTACTTACGGCACATTCTTGATGTGAAAATGCAAATGTTTCCAAACATAATTATCCATTTGTAAACACTGCACCCACCTGGACATTTTTCCCAGCAAGGGTTATTCTCAGAGTATGCTTTTGTAGGTTAATACTCTAAGGAATTAATTCATATATGAGCCAGTAATGGAAATTTATATGCAATCATATTATTTACTTGATAATTCCATATAAATTTGAAACAGTCAGAATGCCCTGTTTTACTCCTCAGTGGTAGTTCTAACGGATTTTAACAAATTCAGGATGAACCAGTCATGGATGGGAGGAGAGCATTTAATTCCTGCTTTAGCCTTCCAAATTTAAAATAAATAAATAAAGTTCTCTGTTTTCCTCTATTTATGTTATATTACATATATATGTATAAAATATATTTAAATATATGTATACATATAGATACACAACTACAATAGGAAGATCATTAAATATCTACCCAAATCTCTTCTGCCTGCCCCAATCCTTCCTGTTTCCACTTGAATAACTATAAACAACATTTCTCAGTTCTTCCAGAAGGAAAAAAAAAAAAAAAACATTCAACTTGATCTCAAGAAAGCATTTTTCTTACGCTGCCACGTTAAGTCAGCAATTTTAAAATATACTAAATTAAAATTTTCATTTAATTATTAGGTAGGAGGTTAAAGTACGTAGCACTTTACCAATGTAAGCCTTTTCCTAACTATTAGGAGATACTGACTTCAACTGATGATGCCTGGTAGCTCTACCAAACTTTTGCAAAGGGCTGAACACGCATAAGAAATACACTGTCATCTACTTAAGTCTTTTTTTTTTTTTAAATAAATTTACTTATTTTATTTATTTATTTTTGGCTGCATTGGGTCTTCATTGCTGTGCGCAGGCTTTCTCTAGTTGCGGCGAGCGGGGCTACTCTTTGTTGCTGTGCATGGACTTCTCATTGCGGTGGCTTCTCTTGTTGCGGAGCATGGGCTCTAGGTGCGCGGGCTTCAGTAGTTGTGGTACGTGGGCTCAGTAGTTGTGGCATGCAGGCTCTAGAGTGAAGGCTCAGTAGTTGTGGCGCACGGGCTTAGTTGCTTCGTGGCATGTGGGATCTTCCCAGACCAGGGCTCAACCCGTGTCCCCTGCGTTGGCAGGTGGATTCTTAACCATTGTGTCACCAGGGAAGCCCTACTTAGGTCTTAACACTGCACAACTAGTGCTAATCTGAGATATCTTCTGGAGTTTTGAAGCATAGGTTGTTTTTTCTAATTTAAGGACCAAGTTGCTTTGGAGTGTTCATTCTCTAAGATGTCTATGGAGTATATCTATGAAACTTGATTATGTTTTCTGTGTAAGATCTGGGCAAGCTGGATATGGCCAGTATAGCAGGATGGAAAGGTATTTTGCTTTGAAATATGCACAGACTCAAGTCACAAAATCTAGGGTAAGCAAAGCAGGCGGTAAGCATATTGCGATTCTCTTAGACAAGGAAAGAATCTTTTTGTTAGTTTGTTTTTTTTATATCTCTAATATATCACATAGCTCCTAAATGCTTCTAGTTTAGAAATATTGTAAGAAGTAATTTTTTAAGAAACAAATTATTGAAGACTTAAATGTTAGCCTTTATTTCACTAAAAGAAATATAATTAAAGGAGCCAAGGATGTTAGTTAAAACCAAGAGAATTCTTTACTGCTGTCTTCCTAGACTTTAGAATTCCTAAAATGTGTTAAATAATCAAAACATTTTGAAAGACTTTTAAAAATATAATATGCAGTCATCTTGAACATGTATTTTGCTAAATCATCTATTTAAGAGTCTTCTACTTTATGACCCTACATAAAAGATAATTCAGACACCATGGCTACAAAACAAATGTTGGCAGGTAATAAAAAATGATAAATAACTTTTCTAATTATTCCAATCCTGGGTACTGACTCTTAGAAAATGAAAAAAAGTGGCCTCTTATTGCTTTCTAATTCAGAAAGCGTATTAATTCTTGCAGTTAATGATTTGATACATAGCATGCTACTAGATTTTCTAACACAATTAACACAAGAATCTTACCCTTCCCAACATAATATAAATAAAAGATATAAATCATTTAGAAAAACAGAGGTTTACACTTAGCACCAGTTCAAAGTTCTTGTGAAAAAAAGTTAAAGGATGTGTACAAGATTTTAGAACTGGGATACAAATCTGAAATGTAATAGGATCACTGCCGAACAATTACAGATAGCAGAATAAAATGTATGGTTCCTTGCCCAGAACTTTGGAACATAATCAAGATAGTACAAAATAATTTTGAATTCTTTATTTTTAAAAACAAGAGATGTGTTATATTTAGCTGTACCCTACACATTTTCATTTTACTGTTTTTCTGAAATCTATGATGAATAGTTGCTGAAATGTCAAGGAATGAAAACATTAGATTTTTATTCAGTGACCTGTAAATTTATTGGTTGTCAGAACCTCTTATATAGTAGGTAGAAATAAAGCTTCTATGGCAACCAAATTCTATCCTTAGCTAATGCTGGGGTTCAGTTTCTATGAATAGTCCCAAATCTTGTTGAAATCAAGTAGCACTACATAACTATATTGTCTTCCAAGGGACTGTGTCCTTCTACAATGACAGCCAGGGAAGAAACAAGGATACATTGAAGATAGTGATTTGTAGCAGGTGCTAGGGCTTGCCTGATATAGGTACATATGCATGTCAGTCTACGTAATATACTAGAATCCATAAGAGCACAAATCACTGCCAAGGGTTTCTCCTGTCCTTTTTGAAAAGAAGTCACAGACTTAACCTGGCTTAGTAAGTTTGGGTGTTGCTTCTCCAAATAAGATTTTGATTAAGAGTTATTATATCTGAAAGTCTTAATGCCTTCATCACTTATATTTTTTGATACCATTTCAAGACATGTGATATAAGTTATAAAGGGACATTGATGAGCTTATAGTTGCCTTGGCACTAAATCCAACTAAAAATGAACCCAAGAACATTAAAGGGTCTAGTGTCAATTTTTTTCTGTGAAAACTCAACATGTTTTCTCCTATAAATGTGTTCAACCTGGTGATCAATGACAAGTTTGCAATAAAAATCTGGGACTGGTTTTTACTTACTTTGAATAAAAGGTTAACAATACAGGCTTCATGGATGTTTAACCAGCATCACATTAAAAAAAAAATGAGGGAGGCAGAGGCAAAGCTAATGGATTAACCTTTTAAAAAGTAGTTCAGTGGGATAACTGCTGTAGCACCACTCACTTCAGGGCCAAACTTGTTTAAATGGGCAGTCTCCCTTGGATCTTATCCAAGGAAATTTAAGTAATCAAGTACCAAATCATGGTGGGGCAGGTGGGATGAACGACTGTCTGGCATATTGTTTAGTGAGTATCCCATATAATTTTTAGAAAAGTAAAGTTGTCCTCTCATACATAATTTTTAAAATAACAAACTATATATGGCATATATAAGTTTATATATGCCATCTAGAAATATTAAGGACAATATTAACATAACATGTTAATTACATGTTATGTAATTAACATAACATGTTATATAATTAACATAACATGTTAATTAACATAACATTTATGCCAAATAGTTTACATTGGTTATTTCATACAATCCTCACATACAATCCTCTGACATTTATGCCAAATAGTTTACATTGGTTATTTCATACAATCCTCACAGTACTCCAGGAATTAAGTGCCGTTACTCTCATCTTACAGATGGAGCTATGTCTCTCTCTATATGGCTAGTTCTTGCTGAAATCAAGTAGTAATTCATCATTCTGTTGTCTTTCAAGGGACTGTGTGTCCTCCCTTCCTCACTGATAGGGAAGAAATGAGGAAAATGATTTGTAGTAGGTGCTGAGGCTTGCTTGATATATGTACATATGCATGTCAGATGGGTTTAAATAATGTGCCTTATATACCACATCAGGTCAGACAAGGAACCAAGACTGTGAACTCAAGTCTAATCAAGATCTTAGGCCTTGAGTACTTAGCTATAATATCTGTCAACACAAAACACTGGGTTTTGTCTTGTGTGTTTTGCTAAAATATCTTACATTCAGAAGTAACCTAAGGTTAAACTAAAGAGAAATAAGAATTTCCCTTAGTCTCATGCCCTACTTTGCCTAAATATATTTCTTAACACCTTACTTTTGCAAGAAAATTACAATACATAGTCTATCCTACAGAATAATATTAAGTTTCCTTTAAAGTGGGTAAGACAAGGCTTCTTATCAATTACAGTTCTAGCTAAAGAATTAAACACTGAATGCAGAGAACCAGTTCTAGTCCCATTTCTGCAACCAGTTTTGTCACCATGGTAAGTTGTTTAATTCTTTAGGTTTCTCAACTATAAAATGAGGATTTTAGACTCGCTGACATAGATTCACAGTAGTTTTAAGATGGTATGATAATAACATTCACTCAGACTATAAATTTGCAAACATTGCACTGGACACCAAGAAGAGGTTCACAGTGGCTGAGAACAGACAGGTCAGGTCTTGAAGAGGTTTATAATTTGGGGAGTTGGGGGCAATGAGTGATGTAGGGAGGAGTGGACAAGGCACAAAAGAAATATGTTCTTTCTCCACGATGACCTTACTGACACACTCTAACTAGGATGTTCGTTTTAACTAGTTTTACAACAGACACCTACAGGCAGTATCTTACCACAGTCTCATAAGCAGATGGTTTGTGAACAAGGTGCGGGGAGCAGTGCAAACATGAGTGGGTAGAGATACGAGGTCTTAAGGTAAGAAGACCGGCTGATACAGAGACCTGGAAGTGGGGATAAGGAGTCAACGGAGTTGAAATGGTGAGGCGCTTACATTTAGGTGGGTGGGGAAATTAGACGTGCAACGTCATATGGAACAAAGCTGACATAGACAATGGAAGCCATGGGCTTCTGGAAAGTGGCTAAAGATAATGAAGTTGGGACGGGAAGAGTAAGCAAGGAGCAGAGTGTGTAAAAATGGGATACAAGACAATGTCAAGTAGGAGGGAGATCTGTCTATGTTTCAAAACATTATGTATTTAAAACATTTTTCTGAAAATAATGTTAGCTTCTTAAGCATCCGTAAATGCCAGGAATGTCCCATGCATCATCCATTGTACTTTTTATAATCATCTTACAAACTAGGTAATAATTTTCCTATTTTATGGGTGCTTCATCAGGTTAAGCAGCTTGGTAAAGGTTACCTACCGGCTAGTTAATGGGTAAGCTAGGAGGAGAATATACGTCTGTTCTGCAGGTAACACCACGTGAACTCTCAGTCCCAAACTAATTTTGCAAATATGCAAGTGAGCGACTTTAGGCTAAACCCAACTGTGAACATTTTATAAGGAATTCTTAGAAATTACTACTGGCGTCTTCTCCCTGGTTCTGTGGCAGGTGTCAATTTCTTTGCTTTCAGCATCCAGGCCTATGACTTGCAGACATGGCATACTGAGTGCATAAAATACTTAAAAATACATGGGGCAAGCAGCGGGAATTAATGACTGCCATTTATTAATGCAGTAAACTCACCTCTCCACCACCTCGAGTCCACTGTCTGCCTAAAATAGAAGAAATCCACTCAATTTGAACTTCAACGTCTCTTCAATTTTTGAGGCACATGCTATCTGAAACACCAGACATTCTGTGTTTAAAACAGAGACTTTTTCTTTCTCAAACTTGACCCTGAAATGTCCTCCAATTTTAATGTCAGGAGGCTTACTGCAGTGGTCTGGAGAGCCTAGTTCATCATGAAAATGTGCTCTACTTTTCAACACCAAATAAATATCTCTTCCCTGCATCCTGCTTAAAATGGTCACTTCCTCCCCATGGTTATTTTTATTATTCATGTCATCAGATTCAGCAATGTGAGATCTATTTAGGGGGAACATTTCATCAATTACAAAACACAGAGCATGCTTCTGTCTCTCAAAGGGTTTAATGACACCCTAAATAAGTTCTGAACTGTTAGGAGAATTACAAAGAACACTCTTCTGTTGAAAACATTAAAACTGAATACTTGGAATAAAAAATTGAAAAGCTGAAGCTTAACAAGGGACACACTCCTTCTCCTTGTGACTCATTAAATGTGTTATTATTTTTACCCCAGGAAGTGAATTCTTTCACTTCCTTTTAAGATTATGGCCCTGGCAACATATCACCCAAATGATGGAGCATGAAAAACAAGACAGTTTGAGAACAACTCACAGTAAGTAGCTGATTTCATGATTTTCATGTGCTACTCAATAGACTTTGACATTCTCTCTCCCATTCTTGCCTCACTTAAATCTATTTTCCACATAGCATCCAAAGTCATCTTAAATTATAAATCAGATCGTGGCATTCCTCTACTTACTCCCTTCATCGATTCTCCCTGTTCTAGGAATAAAGGCTGAGTCCCTACCCTATCCTACTGTCTCTGTGTATTCTAATCTCTGTCCCCTAAATAAGGGACATTTCTACCTTAATTTAACACCCTTACTCAAACTATACTTACCTCCCAAGGTATCTTGCCATGTGCATACCTATCAGAATCCTCCTCTACATTAAGAACTATCACGAAACCCACCTCCTCCATGGAGCTTCCCCTGATTGCTGCAGTGGTAAATAACTTCTCCTTCCTATTATGTTGTATTGGTTTTCTGTGGGCTGAGACTCTGTTTTCAAGATCTTTGTGTTTATAACCATAGTGATTTGTACGTTGCCCTGAGAACAGTAAGTACTGAGACCATAAGGTGAATGCAAAAGTTAAGGGAGGCTGTGGAGAAAAGAAAACTGTTGGCAAGTATACAAGTTCCTTTGCCTTTCTATCTCTAATTTCTCTTACTCTGTCCTTGATCATAATCATATAAAATGTTTACCAAGCAATTATACTCCAATAAAGATGTTAAAAAAAAAAAGTTTACCAGTTGTTCACAGGGAGTTAAAAGCTCTTTGGATCACAAGGACAGATCCTTGTGATCTCTTCTGGACCTCAATCTAGGTATCTCTTCATCTGCTTATTCTTTGGTATCCTTTATTATTTCCTTTACTGTACAGTAAACTGGCAAATGTAAGTGTTTCCGTGAGTTCTATGAGCCATTCTAGCAAATTATTGAGTTCAAGGAAGAGGTTGTAGGAACCGCAATTCATAGCTGGTTGGTCAGAAGTACAGATGACAATCCGGAATTTGTGATTGATGTCTGAAGTAGGAACAGTCTTGTTCTGAGTCCTTAATTTGTGGGATCTGACCTTAAATCTAGGTAGATAATGTAAGAACTGAACTGAATCGTAGGACATCCAGCTGGTGTCAGATAACTGTTTGGTGTGGGGGGAAAAATCCACACGTTTGGTGGCCACGAGTACTGCAAGCAAAAAGAAAACAGAGTTTTTCCTTTCAAAGCCCGAACCCCAACATGACTGTATGTGAAGACAGGCTCTTCAGGGGTTAATTAAGGTTAAAGGAGGGTGGGCCCTAATGCATTAGGATTGGCGACTTTATAATAAGAGGACGATGAAGAGATCTCTTTGTCTCCATACATACACACAAAGGAAAGAGATTGAGAGCACACAGTGAAAAGATGGCTGCGTACAAGTCAAGCAAAGAGGCATCAGAGTGAAACCCATTTTCCAGCACCTTGATCTTGGACTTCTTAACCTCCAGAACTATGAGAAATGAACTCCCATTGTTTCAGCCACCTAGACTATGGTATTTTGTTACAGCAGTCTGAGCTGACTAAGATAGCAGTAGAGCACTCTGAGTTCCGCGTGTAGTTTGCACAGATTCAATACAGGATCCGCCACTCATTACCTATGTGACTTGAGGGAATTTCTTAGCCTTACCCTTAATAAGTCAGACGGTCTTCTTCTGAATGGAGCCTATACAATATCTCCTTCAAAATATTACTGAGGATTTAAATGAGAAAATGCATATAAAGTACTTGGCACCATGCCACAAATACTCCAAAGACACACATGCAACCTAGCATTTAACAAGTCTGGGTAACTGTGTCAAGTGAGTGGGAAAGACAAAAAGGGTTGTAGGAGAAAGAGGGTCCCTTTGCTTGGAATACTTAAAGAATGACCAAGACACTCTTAAAGTTTCCCTCAGCTTGAGTACTATAGGCCCCAACTTCCCTTTTCTTAGAGCATTTACTTTTGAAAAACATAATTACAAATTCTTTCTCTGCCCTTTTTTCTGGTACGCGGGCCTCTCACTGTTGTGGCCTCTCCCGTTGCAGAGCACAGGCTCCTGACACGCAGGCTCAGCGGCTGTGGCTCACGGGCCCAGCCGCTCCGCGGCATGTGGGATCTTCCCAGACCAGGGCACGAACCCGTGTCCCATGCATCGGCAGGCGGACTCTCAACCAGTGCGCCACCAGGGAAGCCCTGCCCTTTTTTAAAGGTATATAAATCTCCTTAAAAGCCCCTTGCCAGTTTTACGACCTAGGGAATATCTTTCTCAAGGACCTGGGATCCATCCCTTTGAAAGGTAATTATCAAGAAAGATAGCATCCCTGCCTCCCAGTCTCTGTGGGAGGATAGGAGCCTAGCTTAGGTGGGCATCCTCCTCCAAGTTATAAAATTGTCTCCTGTCATGAAGAACAAGAAAGTTTACTTCCCCTTTGAGTAAGGCCAAGTAGCAAACACAGGTGACCTATAATCCTCCACCTCAGCTCTTAAAAATCCTCCAGCTCTTTGACCCAGTGGAGCTGAATGCAGTCTTTCTCCCACATTGCAATAGTCATGAATAAAGTCTTCACGCCTGGTTTTTAAACTTTGGTACAATTTTTTTTTTTTTTTTTTACTTTGATGGGAAACATTCACAGATAACAAAAAACTTGAGATATGCTGTAAAGTGTAGCTTAGATATTGGTTTGGCCGTGTATATAGCTAGCTTAGAATAAGAAGTTGCATATATTTTATTAGTTAGCAGTAACTAGTTATGCCATGTCTCAATGCTTTATTAAGGATTATCATTGAGAATTTTTATCAAGTATTGATATTTCAACAGTTACTTAGAGACCACCTACTAAGTGTCTTTTGAGATTTTAAATCTCAAAACCCTGTACTAACATTAGAAACTCTATGGACCTGAAGTCTTGTATATGTTTCTAGGAAACTGATCACACATTTAATACTTTGCACATGAGTGGTGGGGAAGGAGAGAAAGGAGTTCCTGGCTCATAGTTTTAAAATATTACCTACAGTGAGACTGTTTTCTAAAGAACTCTTTAGGATGTAGCTTACAGACCAATGTGTAAAGCATATCTTTTTTACCTAACAAATGTAAAGTTACATAAATCTAATATCTGAGTGACTCTTAGGCAGGTATTAACACTCATCTGTATGACTAATGTGGAAAGTTTCATTAATCTGTGTAAGAAAACCAATATGCTAGGATGAAATCTTTTGCTCAAACTCAGGTTATGTTATTACACTGTTAATCTTGATGTATTTTAAAAGAATTTAGTATATTTTTAAATCAAGCACAATAAGTTACAAAAGGAATCCAAAAGGATCTCTCAAATGACTATTTATCTAAATTACTCTGATTATTCCTAGTAGAATGTTTTCCTTTCTCTTACCCATATCCATCTCAATTATAATTCAGAATTTATCAGAATAAATTAGTAAAACTTAATTTCCTTAGCCAGATTTTTAGTTATTTTTTTCAGTTTAAAGTACAGTCACCTAGGCACCCAGAAAATACAGAATTTAGAAATCTTTTAACTCAATGAGGATGGAAAGAGTGAACAAGTATCATTTTGCCAATTCTCCTGTTGTCTGAAGCTAATTGCTTGCTCTCCATATACCAAATTGTGTACTTAGAAAATATTAATGCACAAGGAAGAGCAATGCAATTTGTCTCATCCAAATGCATCATATAAAATGACCGAGTGCTGTTAAGTGCTAGAAATGTGTCTCAAAATACTCTCCATGTCTACATCACTTTGGGGTTGTTTATAAGTTCAACCCTTTTAGTGAGAAATATTGAAAGATAAATCTAATTCCCAGCCCTTAACTCACCACTTACAGAAGAGGCATTTTTATTGCAGAACATGTCTTCTGATCTTGCTAGTTCCTAATGAATGTCTCTGGCCTGCCTTAGGAATGTACTAATTCTAATAAAATGAAAGACACAATTGCCCCCTACCCAATCATAAAAAGAGTGAATATATCATCCATTGTAACAGATGAAATGTGTTAAAAAGAATTCAATATGGGGCTTAAAAAAGAGACAGTAAGAGACAATATCTACCATTCAATTTGAAGATTCCTCTTGGAGAATAATACAATATGATACATATACCGTTTCATTGCAGCTATCCAGCCATTACTGTTAGGAAGAGTATGAATTTCTACATATGTTGAAAGTCTTGATGATATGTGCCAGAGAGAAAAAAACACCTTTGCTCATTAGTAATAAATATGCTCTTGTCCATTCCCTACATAAATTAGAACAGTTAAGATTTTCTTTGGCTGTCCTGGAGGATGGGAAATTTGACCTGAAACCTTACTGTGATACTGATAGGATTAATTAGGTGGCAGTGCTTAGGACTGGAGACAAGACTGGTTGGGCTACCGTCTTGTCAACATTCAAAGTAGAGTAATAGTCTGATGGTGGGAGGAAAGGAAAGGAAATTCAATTTTAGAGAATTTTACAAAGAAGTATGGTTAGGTCATTGAGACTGGATTTGTAGTTTTTTGGTGATGTACACTAAGATTCCAACTTGAGAGCTCAAGTCTGTTTCAAGTTCAGGGTATGCTATGGTCTGAATTGTGTCCACTCAAAATCCATATGTTAAAACCCTAATCCCCAACGTGGCTGCATTTGGAGATAGAGCTTTTAGAAGGTAATTAAGATTAAATGAAGTCATAAGGGTGGAACCCTAATCCAACAAGATTAGTGGCTTTATAAGAAGGGGAAGACAAAGGGATCTCTCTCTTTCTCCAGATGCATGCCCCTAGGAAAGACCATGCGAAGACAGTGAAAAGGTAGCCATCTATAAGCCAGGAAGAGACCTCTCACCAGAAACCAAATCAGCAGACGTCCCAACATCCAAAAACATGGGAAAATAAATGTCTGTTGTTTAAGCAACTCACTCTGTGTTGTTTTGTTATAGCAGCTACAGCAGACTAATATAAAATGGAAATCACAACTTGTTACTGAATTCTTCTTGTAATCATCTTTACAGAAAGGCTGAGTTCTTTCCAATCTGACATGTTTTTGCTTTTTCATGTAAAGGCATTTGTCACTACAGTAGTGGACAACTTTAGCAAATTTAACTTTAAAGTGACTTCAGACTCTTTTAACTGGATTCTGTGGATAAAGTTCAGAAGAGCTCTAAAATAATCAAATTGCATGCAGACTGTGCTGTGCACATACTGTTTCCTGGGGAAATAGTTTGTGTTTTTACTCCTATTAACAAAGGAGTGTGGGCCAAAAAATGAATTCAAGGTGGCATAGACACTGTGTGGAGCTACAAGGAAGGTTTTATGAAGTCATGGTTGAGGCATTCACAATTGGAAATGAGTGATTCAGTGGTAATATCATCTAATATTGGCATTTTAAATGAATATTTGATGGTAATTAAGCCTGTCAAAGAAGGCCTTTCACATGGCTGTTTTTTATGAAGTTACTACCTAGTTCCCTTTCCTAATATTCTTCTCTGCAGCATTTACCATTATCTAATAGATGATATACTTTGCTTATGCAATTTCCTCATATTTTTCTCCACTCACTAAAATTCAAGGATCATGTGGGCAGAGTTTTTAACCCATTGTTTTTATTACTGTTTCCACACTACCTAGAATAGTGCCTTTCCTATACTACATGTTTCACACATATTTATTTAGTAAATGGATGAAATAATGCTAATGTTTGAATGTGGTTATGTGTATTGCTCATACTAATATAGAACTATGCCTTAATTATTTCTATCACATTCCCTTTCCTTTCTGAAAATGTATTCTCTGTGTTGATTTGAGTACTGTTCCTAAAGTCTACATGGATAATTTATACATAGTCTAACTAATAAGTAGATTTTAGTAGAAACAACTGGCCTGCATTAGAATGTAATTCAAAACTTCAATTTACTATTTTAAGTTGAAAATAAAAGCTTGGTTCTATTTGTCTTAAATAGAGTTGAAGTCATATCCCTTTTTTATATTTCATTCTCCATTTCATCACACAACAAGGAGGGTATGTGATACAAAAATGAGAACATTTTATTGACTGCACATCTCAGGAAGAAAGAAAAGCCAACATAACTTGATTATTTGCCATAAGAGAGGCTACATATGGGGAAGTTAAATCAGAAGTTTGGATAATTTCCAAAGCACATCTTTTTTTAGCTTTGTGAGATTTTCCCCTGGTATCTGCATTTGAGTATCGGTGTTTCTGCTCTTCTAAGAGTTATACCACTTGAATCAAGGTACCATATTGTTTTATTCAGTTCAGGCTGCTATAACAAAGTATCGATACCATACCTTGGGTGGCTTATAAACAACAGACATTTGTTTCTTACAGTTCTGGAGGCTAGAAGTCTGAGATCAGAGTGCCAGCAAGGTTGAGTTCTGGTGAGAACCTCCTTCTGTGTTTCAGATTGCTGACTTCTTAGAGGGTCCTCACACAGAGGAGAGCAGAGAGGAAGCAAACTCTCTCCTATATGGGCACTAATCTCACTCATGGGAGCTCCACCCTCATGACTTCATCTAATCCTAACTACCTCTCAAAGGCCCCATTTTCTAATGCCATCACTTTGGGGATAGGGTTTCAACATACGAAGTTTGAGGGAACATAAACATTCAGTCCATAATGCATAGTTTCTAATTCCAACTATCTGGCTTTTCCTTCCCACATAGAGTTTCACTCTCTCTACCTATTTACTGGAAAGGGAGTGTTCCATTTCTTTAAAAACGTGTTCAGACTGAGAAACAAAACATGCTATTAATTTCTGTCAGACGTTTAAGATTTTATAGGAACGTCAAGGTGAATTAAAAGCAAAATTCTGGAAACATATTGCAATTCAGATAATATGCTTATCCTCAGAGGGGAAAAACAATGACCTTAGTTTAAGTTTTGACATCTTTTTAGCCTAATGGCTTGAAAGAAAAAAATTAGTCATTATGGCAACCACAAAGCATATACTTAGAGAAAAATAATGTAATATATAAAATTGAGGAAAATATGGAGGTATGTGGGTTTATGTGTAAAGGAGATACAGAAGCAGTGACAATGGCATGCTTATTTAATCAAGAACATGAAAAGCATATCTATATATCTTTATATTTATACCTATATCCATATCTATACTCTGTATCTCAAAATAGATTCATGTACTTTGTACTAGAGTGATCTTCGAATAATGTGATTTTTGACCATCAAAGTTTGCTGATGAATACCTCTAAGGAGGAAAGGGGAGAAAGCTAACTACAGGACTTAAACAGCACCTGCTGTCAGCTGAACAAATGAACTGTTGCAATACCGCATGTGCCCAGGAAGGAATGGATAACAGCACCTAACACACTAGGAGACCGTCTTCACAGGAGAGTGGGTACAACTGAAATATACAGTACTAGAAATGTTAATCCAAATTTTTCAGATTTTGACAACTCTGTATACATATTTGTCTTCATTTGACTTTTTAGCTATAAAAAATGTATGTGACAACATGATTTTAACATTTGGTGGGCTGGAACATAAACATTAATACAGGTCACATTTCTTAAGTTGTGATCAATTACAAACATGGCCACATTTCTTATAATTCCTCTCCTTGAATCTGGGCTGACCTCTTGATTTGCTTTATCAATGAAGCAGAAGCAGTGTTATGCAAGTTCTGAGCCTGGGCTCAAGAGATTTTGCACAGTTCCACTCTCACGCATGGAACTATATGATTGAGCTGGCTTTCTGGAGTGTAAGACACATGTGGAATATAGATAAACTGTCCCAAGTGATCCATCTTAGATCAACCAGTCCCTAGCCAACCCGGTAGTGTGGATCATCAACGTATGAATAGACCCGCTGAGATCAGCCAAACCTGGCTAAGGTTAGAAAAACCACCTAGCTGAGCTCAGTCCAAATTGCAGAATCACAGAATCTTGAGCTAAATAAATGTTTCTAGTGACAAAGTTTTGGGGCAGTTTGCAACATAGCAAAAACTAATTGATACACAAAGTAAGTGGGGGACTTTAAAAAAAGGGTAAAACAAAATTTATTTTAATCAATTTAATTAAATAAATAGAATACTTTTCTTTAAGTAGTGAGGAACAGTTAACTTTGAAATGATAAAAAATAGGTGATAACTACACAAGGCTGTTAAATGTCATGTATGGTTAGGTTTGAATGTAAAATATTTCTCTCCTTTGCTTTGTATTTGTGTTAGTTTCTGAGGTTCTTTTTAGCAAAGCAAGCAGCAATTTTGCTCTAATTGCCATTGGAATTAACTGGAAAATGTGTTTTGAAGTCAAAGTAAAAAAAAAACCTGGAATGTAGGAATAACAAAAATCCTCCTCTCTTTCTTTCGAACACCCCTCTAATCTCTCTCTAATATTTCTGTTCCTGACTCTCTGGAACAAATTGAAATTAGACACCAAGACAAAACTACACCTGGCTTTCCATTCTGGCTTTTCTTCATTGATGAACAGTGCATTATGAGGTCAGAAATATAAGACCATTTCTAAGATTCCACTGAAGATAAAATATTAGAGAGAATGAAGGCTATTTTGCTGGCTTACCACATCATCTCCTTCCAACCATCAAAAATGAATGACAATAAGATAATGCCGAAGAACTCAGGCCTTGTCAACCACAGAGCCATTTAGAAGTTTTGCAATTGCTCTTTGAGTCCAAATAATTATTGCTAAATTTTGTCAAACTGGGAAGATTAAAAGGTTGTTGAAATGCAATACCATAAATACTCAAGCAAGCAGGAGCTGCTTCAGAAGGTTAAGTTAGTGAGGGGAAAGAGTAGGAAGCTCAGAACTCAGAAATTATAAAGAACGTTATGTTGTTTTCTTCATATTTCAGGTTTTGTTAAAATTTGAAAACTCAGTTAATTGTGGATACAGAGAAGACTTCTCATCTGTGTTTTGAATGTGAAAAGCAAAGGGCATTCTTTTCTGCATAGGGACTAAACGCAGTACCAACACATTTAATTTCCTCTCATCACAGTAGCAATCTCAATGTCCAGTTCAAGTTGGGGCAGAATACTGATGCTTTTGTGTCTCTCCCTCCTGAGGCCCCACTAAAACAAAAGCTAGAAGAACAAATACAGTATGTAAAGCCTACCAGTGAAGAGAAAAAGTATGCAGTCAACAAAATAAAGAGATTTCCAAACATGAGTAGAAGACTAGAAGTGGCTGAAAAAGGGTTGATGAGTGAGATAAGCAGAAAAATGCACAGCTTGCAATACAATGCGTTGAGGTACAGGGGATAAAGTCAGTGACAGCCAATCTGGAGATGATCTGGAAGGAGACCAGCAGAAAATATACACAAAAGTCATATCAGTTGGCACCCCCTACTCTTTGACATTGTGAGAGGCTCTAGGTCTCCAGAGACGCTCAGCTCCTAGCATTGACGCCCTTGTGTTATTTCCGCCCCTTGGGTATGGAGGGGCTAGACTAACGGCAGTCATGATGGAATGTCACTTCTAAGATTAGGTTATGAAAAGTCTGTGGCTCCCATCCTAAGTAAGCCCCAGACTCTACCCCCAACCCTCCTTCCTCTCTAAGATCACTTGCCCTGGGGGAAGTGAGCTGCCAGCATTCATGAAGCAGCCCTCTGCCCACATGTGAGAGAATAAGGCCCGCCCACAGCCATGTAAGTGAACTGGAAAGTGAATTCCCACCCTCCAGTCAAACCTTTAAATGAGACTGCAGGCTTAGGTCAACAGCCTTCACTCCAGCTTCATGAGAGACTGTGAGCCCAAGGCCCCCAGGTAAGCTTCACCCAGATTCACCTAACCAAAAAACCTGTGAGAGAATAAATGTCTGTTAGTTTAAGCTACTAAATTTTGAGATAACTTGTTACACAGAGATAGATAATTAATATAACCACCTAAAATATAACAGTAGCTTTTTAACCCCAAAGCAAAAACAAACCAACAAATGAAAATCCAGGTCATTTTTCTCTTAAAACCAAGAAATTGTCCAAGGAAAGGCAAGGCTCTTACTATGAATGTTCTCTTCATTCTGGCATTAGGATGTCTGCTCCATGTCTGCCATTTCCAAGGAAAAGTCGACCACCCTACAAGCTCTGACCACTCTCAACCTGAATAGGGTCTCCTGTCACACTCAAGAGCAAGCAGTAACACTGGTGCTGAAGAACGGAAAGCACAGATAGGAGATCTCTGGGGGGCGAAAGGAAAGATTTGATAGAACTCAAAGAGTGATTGGGAATTTAAAGTGATGATCCAATAAAAGTAAAGGAAGAAATGTAAGGAAAAAAGATGTTGAGGAACTTCTGGAAAAAAAAATGTGGAAGACAGGTATAATTGAAATATGAAGCAAAATAGAATGTCCTGATTATAAGCAACTGATAGGATGGAAAGGAATCCATTTGAACCCGACCCTGAGGAAATTCTCCTTTGAGCAGTCCAGGTAATATAATATTGGACCCATAAGAAAATGAACGTAATCTTAACACATAAGTGAAATGGGCATTGGACAATATTTACATAGTAATGATAATCTCAATTTGCTTTATTGCTTTTCCACTTTATAGTCCTCATAGATAAAATATGGAAGATGTAGTTGTGGTTGCCAAACAGTATGTTAAAATCTCTGGAAATATAATGAGATGGTGAGATGTAGGGAAGCTAGAGGAACAGGTAGGTGTACAATATATTTACCTTACTAATGCGGATACTCAAGAGATACTGTTGTATATTAATGGAAGGAGGAATAGAGATATAAATATACTATTTAAAGTGACAAAAATAACTAATATATGAACAAAATTCAGAGGAAAAGAAGAAAAGGAAAATGAAGGGATTAAGGCCAGGAACTAATCTTCAGTTTTCTTTCTGGAGATTGCATAAATATTATATAAAAGGGATAAAAAGTTGGAAGTGTAAGCATATTATTTAGAGATATGGAAATAATTACCAAAAGAATTGTGAAAAGATATCATCTCGGGGAAGTAAGACTAGGGGTGGTGAAGGGTTGGATGGGGGTTGCCACTCTTTACACATATATCATCTTCTAAATCATATTGATTTGTTTTCATGTGCATGTGATATCTTAATGAAAATAATTTAACAATGATTCCCACTTGTTTTGCATACATTCAGCAAAGCATAAAAGTAAATTTTGCCACCATCCTGTTATTAGCCTCAGAACTAGGGTAAAAGAGCAGGTTATAATTAATGTTATTACTTGCAATTTGAGGTACCACCCATTTAAATATATTGTATTTTTCAAATAACCCACACAGCAAGAATAAATTCCTTTGAAATTTCCTAGGCTTTGTCTAGATTTGTCTATCATCAGGAATTCACTCCACTCCCCAAACTTCATTTAAGTCTTTGTGTCCAATTAGTGTTATGCCAGCATGTCCCTCTAATCTCTTCGTTTAATTCTCTAGTTCTTTGTACTCAGTTCTCGTTTGAAATTGCCAGTGAAAATATCAGTTTTTACATGCCTAAATTCAGCAGTGACTATCTTTCCAGAACATTATACACTTTCCCCAGTTCTGTTTTCCAGCAATAGTCAATGTCTAAATATCAAGCCTATGCCCCAGCTCTTCTTGAAGCCTTGTCGGGTCTCTGGTGCAAAAGTGGGTCTGCAATGGGTCTCACAGTACAAGGCTTCCTCGTTGGTTTCCTATTTTTACCTGTTTATTCAGCTTGTCAAAATTAGCTGGAGATATAAAAAAATCGGAAAAATGGTTGGAAAATGTGAGTTCCTGCCTCTTCAAAATGGTCCAAATGCTACACGCAATTCTGAAGTGACGGCTAACAACCTGACTGTGGGGAGGTCAGCTTCTGGGGCAGACAACAGGGGGTGCTTTGCTGTAGACAGTTTAAAAGCAATACTAAATCTTACTACAAGTCAGCCTGCTTTTTTTGTTCTACAGTGCATCAGCAATTCTAAACTATGCCGGGGATAAAATATTCCTCTAAAGGGGGGACCATCAACACTGCCCCTTCCCCACCTAGGTAAACCACCATAACCCCAAACTGATGAGACGGTATTCAACCTCTGGAAAAGCATGTTACACCCACGAATCTGTAACCTGTCAGTCAAAATTATACTGCTTTGTACCCTTGTCTTTTCCACCTTAGGGACAACTACTGTAATATCCTTCCTGAACTTAAGTGAATGTTGGTAACACAAACCGAAATGAGAATGTGCTTCCTGTATATCCTATTCATGCCTTTCTATTAAGTGAGACTGCATATGCTTAAAAACGACATCCCCCTTTGTTTTAAAACTGTGTATTTACCCTGCATATGAAGGAATAATTCTGTTTTTCCTTCCTTACATGTACCATCTTTATTCTCTGCAACTATTGATCAGTCCAGGAAAATTCACCACTAGGCAGCACTCCGTATTTATCTCAGCGTTGGGATATGCACTTTGGGTGTTCATAATTTATTTATGCAAAAACTATTTACTAAGTGTCCATTTTGCACCAAGCACCTTAGGTGCTGAGCCTGCACAGGTGAACAGGGCATAGGTTTTGACTTTCAGGTGCTTGTCAAAAAGGAAAATGAAATAAAAGTTAAAGGCTCTGATAGATAAATAACTATCTGTACGTCTACTTATCTGAATATATATTTATCTATTTTTCCAAAGTGCTATGAAAACAAGAAATGCATCCTGCTTAGGGTTGTTCCGGAAAGCTTCAAGTGAAATGCAAGGTCTAAAATCATCTCATACCATTAACATTAGCAAAGCTTTAGAACTTTACAAAGGTAGAGTCAATTACTGTGAGTAAGATCACAGGTACAGTTGCAGCACAGGAAAAAAGGAGGAAACAGGAACATTGCTGGCAGAGGGAGTAACACTGCAAAGAATGAAAATGGGAGGTTGTATTTTGTTTACTACTGCTAGCGTACCAATGATAAATTTCAGATTGGGTACTTTAAGTAACATGCTCTTTTTTTTTTTTTTTTCCCTTTTCTGAATCAAGTTTCCAAATAATGTGGAATGCAAAGTCACAATGACAAGAGTATATAAGACAATGAGGCAATTAAATAAACCACAGACAACTTCAGTCATAAATATAATTAAACCTCTATCTAAAACTATAATGAAAATGCTTACTTTGGATAGTAGAAAGCCATCAGTTCATAACAGAATAAGTGGGTCATTTGGCTGCCTTGTGATGTCTTTATTTTCCATCTGTTGTTATGGATTACCATGTTGACTCTGTCTAGAATTATTACTAATGGCCAGTTGATGCTGTGCAGGGAAAGGTCAGATACAGGAAATTCGCCACAAAATGTGAAAGAATCTTGACGAATCCTTTTTACTTCTGAAATATGGGCATTAGAACAAGAGAAACTCCCTTCAGTGGAATGTGAATATTTTCTATTTTCTTTTGAAAGAAACTGATACTCTCTTTGGACCTGTGGGCACAAGTACTTACACTGTAATCTAGCTGTACACACAATCTTTTGATACACATTCAGGGATAGTTACCGTAGAGGTAAGCTAAGAGGTGTAGAAAATATGAAAATAAGCTTCCCTCAAGAGTTCCAGGTCCAAAGCTTTGCTGCTGAATTTTTCATGCTGGGTTACATTTAGTGAAGATCTCGTAAGAGCTGGCTTAACATGGTACAGCAGATAGAGACTCCTCATGTGGTTACCTGCCAGTATCTCAGGGAATCTATAGTTGAATATATTTGTTACATAGTCCTTGGATGGTGTTGATCAAATTCAGGCCCATTTCTCTTATTTGAGATTTGCGTCATCTCCTTTGAATCTGTAATGCCTAGAACAGGGTCTGGCACACACGGAAGGAAGAAAGGAAAAAAGGAGCAAACAGAGAGAAGGAAGAAGAGTGGTAGCAGAATGGAAACGAGGATGCTAAGGAAGGAAACAATGACCACCTACTTTGTGCCAGATGCTATACTAAGATGTTTGCTCATGTAAATTTAGCTGATATAAAGAATCTGTCAGCACGATAAACATGATTTTAAAGTTCCCTTTATTACTGGCTCATGTTTTACTCCATACAATAGTCCAACACTGAGTTCACACACATAACCAACAGTATCCAGGCTTCCTCAACAGCACAGTATTTATTCCATGGAGGGACAGAGGTGATTCGGCTCCCCCACATGCCTTTCAGGGGAGCCTCCACATCCCTCTTGACTAGGAAAATCTTAAAAGAGGACAAAAGGGTCCTGCACCACCAGCTACCCTATCAAACCTATAGACAGATGATAACACTTATTTTAGAAAAAGTTTTCCACAGAATGTGGGTAATTTCAGACTCAGAGTAGTGTCTAGCACATTGCCAACACTCAGGACATGTTAAGTAATAAAAGGGTGTTGCTTCAAATCACTTGCTATTAAAAAAAGACTAAGATATCTTCCGTCCTTTCAATTTGTTTCAGAGTTTCCATTGTGCCAGTGATGCTGTTAATAACAGACTGTACATCTGTGATGTACAAAAGCTTTACTATTGTTGATTTAGGGCACTTTATATTTTATGTATGGAGTCTCTACATATCTGAGAAATGGTTGGTTCTTGTCGTACAACTCTGTATCTCTAGGTACCTCACACTCATCCTCAGGAATTTAATACCTTGCAAAGTGCATTTTATATGTTAGGTACACAAAAGATATTTGCTAATTCATAATTTTAAATAAAAGTATTGCAGATTTATAGGTAACATACATCATGGCTGAAAATAAGTAAGTTAATAAAAACAAATATACACTGCTATGTTTTCATTTGTTTTAATTATCATTTACTATGCTAACGGAGAAACTATTGGTTAACACTGGTGTTATTTGTCTGCTTGAGAGCCTACATAAAGAGAACAGTGATGATGAGAAGACAGTGAAAACTGTTTGGTTAGTGCTGTATAGGGGCAGATGAATTAACTAGATCTCCTCTTGTGGTTCCAGCCTAACGATGTTAATATATTTTTCTTGTTGGGGAACTTTTCAGTGATGCTAACTGATAAGAAAACCTAATATAGGCACTAAATAATAAAAATTTAAGAAATCATCTACTACCGAAGGCAATCTACAGATTCAGTGCTGTCCCTACCAAATTACCCATGGCATTTTTTTCACAGAACTAGAACAAAAAAATTTAAATTTGTATGGAAACACAAAAGACCCCAAATAGCCAAAACAATCTTGAGAAAGAAGAATGGAGCTGGAGGAATCACACACCCTGACTTCAGACTGTATTACAATGCTAGAGTCATCAAAACAGTATGGTACTGGCAGAAAAAGAGACACATAGATCAATGGAACAGGATAGAAAGCCCAGAAATTAACCCATGCACTTATGGTCAAGTAATCTACGACAAAGGAGGCAAGAATATTCAATGGAGGAAGGAGAATCTCTTCAATAAGTGGTGCTGGGAAAACTGGACAGCTACAGGTAAAAGAATGAAATTAGAACACCTCCTAACACCATACACAAAAATAAACTCAAAATGGATTAGAGACCTAAATGTAAGGCCAGACTTAAAACTCTTAGAGGAAAACATAGGCAGAACACTCTATGACATAAATCACATCAATACGTTTTTGGATCCATATCCTAGAGTAATGGAAATAAAAGCAAAAGTAAACAAATGGGACCTAATTAAACTTAAGAGCTTTTGCACAGCAAAGGAAACCATAAACAAAAGGAAAAGACAACCTACAGAATGGGAGAAGACATTTGCAAATGATGTGACCAACAAGGGATTAATTTCCGAAATATACAAACAGCTCATACAGCTCCATATTAAAAAAAATAATCAAAAACCAGGCAGAAGGCCTAAATAAACATTTCTCCAAAGAAGACATACAGATGGCCAACAGGCACATGAAAAGATGCTCAACATGGCTAATTATTAGAGAAATGCAAATCAAAACTACAATGAGGTATCACCTCACACTGGTCAGAAAGTACATCATTAAAAAATCTACAGATAACAAATCCTGGAGCGGGTGTGGAGAAAAGGGAACCCTCTTATACTGTTGGTGGGAATGTAAATTGGTGCAGCTACTATGGAAAACAGTATGGAGGTTCCTTTAAAAACTAAAAATAGAGTTACCATATGATCCAGCAATCCCACTTCTGGTCATATATCAGGAAAACATGAAAACTCTAATTCGAAAAGACACATGCACCCCAATGTTCATAGTGGCACTATTTATAATAGCCAAGACATGGAAGCAACCTAAATGTCCACTGACAGATGAATGGACAAAGAAAATGTGGTACACATATATACAATGGAATATTACTCAGTCATGAAAAAGAATGAAATAATGCCATCTGCAACAACATGGGTGGACCTAGGGATTATCATACTAAGTGATGTAAGTCAGACAGAGAAAGACAAATATCATATGATATCACTTATGTGTGGAATCTATTTAAAAAAGGATACAAATGGACTTATATACAAAACAGAAATAGACTCACAGACATAGAAAACAAAATTATGGTTACCAAAGGGGAAATGGAGGGGGAAGCATAAATTAGAAGTTGAGGATTAACAGATACACACACTATATATAAAACAGATAAACAAATAAACAACAAGGACCTACTGTATAGCACGGGGAACTATATTCAATATCTTGTAATAACCTATAATGGAAAAAAATCTGAAAAAGCATATATATATATATACCTACCTACATACATATATATACATATATGTAGTCACTTTTCTGTACACATGAAACTAACACAACACTGTAAATCAACTCTACTTCAATAAAAAAAAATCATAGAGATCTAAATTTAATCTTGATACTAGTTTATTGAACAATACTTACTGTTTAACATATATCATGAAAGAAGAAAAAGCATTGTTAATAATAAAAAGATATTCCTTTGTCCTACAACTGAGACTTGAAATATCAGAAAGGGAGCCAACCTCACCAGTTCTTTCTGAGAAAATGCTCACTGAAATTACTGCCACATATTAATTAGATACAGAGTTTTAAGTCATTCTATTTCCCCCATGGTAATAAAAATGATATCAAAAGAAATTGTATCAAGAATCATAAACCCAACTTGGTCTAACTCACAGCTGGAAGTACTTGAAGTTTTTCATTTCCAAGTTGAAAAAGGAGTATATCGTGACTTTTAAGCTCCTTAATCAAGACACGTTATTGAGGATAGTGATAGAAGTCATATTTGCACTATTCAGTGTCATACTATGAATGAGCTTCTGTCTGAGAACAGCTGGGAAACAGGTATACGAAATTTCTGGGCTGCTCCGTCAACAGTGATTTGAGATTGTGTTGGTGGTGATGGTGGTGATGGTGGGTGGAGGTGAGTAAAATAGCGGATAGTTCTTCACTACCCACTAACAGTGGATAGCAGAGAGTTCTTCATTATGCAGTATATTTAGGGTCCACGGTCCTCTCCCACTAAATGCCAGTGACAACTCTCCCCCTGAATCATTTCCTGCCTCCCACCCCTTCCCACATCCTTGTTCTAGGGGAATGGTGCTGCCTCCTTGTGGAAAACACATTCAACAGAGAATTCAGCACAGTACATACCACACCATTTGAGTTCTGATTTAGAAACATCAATTCAGAGCTGTTTTCAAGGGCAGAGAAAATATCTTTAAAGGTAAGAAAGATGCTTTAATTTATAGTGTACTTGAGGAATGTAACTTTTCAAACGTAACTACCATTTGTATAATGGTTACATGGGTCAGACATGTTTTTACTTCTCTGTATTTTAGGGTGAACCATAAGAAATTTTCTTTTTTTTGGTAATACAAATTGTCAAATAGCAGTAATTGTATATAGTTCACATACTATACTGACTCATTTAATCCTCACAATAAGCTTATGAAAAGAAACCAGCATCCCCATTTTATAGATGGGAAACAGAGGTATTGAGAGGCTAACTTGCCTAGGGCACATAGCCAGTATGTAGGGAAAGTAAGGCTGAGTTTTTTTTGCGGTACGCAGGCCTCTCACTGTTGTGGCCTCTCCCATTGCAGATCACAGGCTCCGGACGTGCAGGCTCAGCGGCCATGGCTAACGAGCCCAGCCACTCCGCGGCATGTGGGATCTTCCCGGACCGGGGCACGAACCCGCATCCCTTGCTTCAGCAGGCGGACTCTCAACCAGTGCGCCACCAGGGAAGCCCAAGGCTGAGATTTAAGTAGGCATTCAGGCCCCTGGAGTCTTGCCCTTGACCCCTGTGCAATACTGCCGCCTAACAGCCCTTGCCAGTGGTGCTTCTTCAGACTGTCAGCTCTCAGAAGGCAGAATCAGACTGAGAGAGATTGGCAGGAGTATGAAGGAGGGAAATAGGTAGGTGAAAAAAGGAAAGGGCTTTCCAGGCAGAGGACAGAGAGGTGTGAAACAGCATGACCTCCAGAGGTTTCTGTTAGTAGTTCAACAGGATCAGGAGAAAAGAGTGTGGAGGAGTGGAGATAAAACTTCTAGTGAAGCAGAAGGAGGCCAGCTGTGAAGAATGGACCCTGACAATCATCCAAGGAATCTGCTCTTTGTCCTAAATACCTGGATGTATTAAGGTCCAGGTTTGCATTTTTGAAAGAGCAGCTTGACACCTGGGTGGAGATCATTTGAACTAGTTTAGAATATGAGAATATGAGAAGTTTGAGCTAGTTTAGAATATGAGAAGGCAGCTAGTTTAGAATATGAGAAGGCAGGAAGTGATGAGATTCTCTGCCTATTTAAGGGCAGAGGACCAGATCACCCCAACGTACTCTGAAAAGAAGCCGGCTGCATAGCCTTGGGGAAGTTATTTAGTTTCTCTCTGCCTCAATTTTTCTCACGTGTAAAATAACAAGAATAATACCAAGCTGTACTTTCTGAGTCTTCATTTCTTCCTCATTCACATACATCCCTAGAATTTGATTACTCTTCTGATTTAATTAACAAGACTTATTAGTTAGTGTCTTGTGTCCTTAGGACCACACAGGGCAGGGCATGCAGAGTTCCCCCCCCCCCCATCCCCAATGTTCTTTTATAATTGATGCCATATCACTAATAACCTTTCCATATCTATTCAGAAAAGATTCCCGTCTTATGTTTCCCCCGCAGCCCCAACGCACAAGCATCCCCTCTCCTCTCTGCTTTATTCCTATAGCACTTGGCATCCCATGTATGCTGTTTTAAGGTTTATTGTCCATCTCCCCTAACTAGAATGTGAGCTTTGTACAGAAAAATCTAATTTTATTCAATGCTGTATTTCCGGTGACTAGAACATTGCCTGGTATATAGTAAGTGCTCAGCAAACATATGTTAAGTGAATAAATGGATGGATGGGTGGATGGATGGCTATTTCTGTCTAGAACTAGCCTTGTCCAAAGATGTCTCAAAACCAAGGTTGCATCCACCAAGAGAGTACCTTTTCATCCAGTGAAACCTCCAGACCCTAAAGAATATGCACTGAACACAATAATTCTTAAAATAAACTCTAAAATGTATATATCCTAGAACTTTTGCTTACCCACAACGAGGGGAAAAACACCTTCTAAACTGAAGTGCTTACCTACATTTAAAATTACAATGAGCTGCACTTTTCTTAGCCAGCACCATTCTTCTTAGTTTCAGAAGAATATGCCTTTGTATATATTTTCAAATCTACACCCAAGTGTTTTTCTTTTCAGTATGCACTAAAATTTGCAGTAGAAATGTACATTAGTTTAAGTGAATTGAGCAGAATGATTGGACTAGGGAAAATAAAACTAATTACTCATGTCACTAGTACTTTAAAATGCAGAGTAGTTATCAGGAACACACATAATTATAAGTAATGCAGTTATTTTTAAATAATGAAGCCATAGCTAAGGTTAATTAATACTTTTAATAAAAAATAAAATTTTGTTCTTTGAAGTTACAATATGTTATTTGTTAGTTTTAGATATTTTTCATGGAAATATGTGTGCACTCTGCTTACATTTTTCAAACAAATAGTATTAATTTTTTATGAGTATCTCCAAAGCCACCAGGAAGCAACAGCAGTGTGTGACACATTCAAACACTCTTTTTTTGCTTGAATCCTAATTGTGATTCTTTTTGGAACATTCCATAGGAATCAAATGCCAATGACTTCAGTAGGAAATGAAGATACACGTCCTGACCACCTACCAATGTTTTAAGTCCTCAATAGTTCCTTTTCTTGAGTAGGTTTGCTACCTCCACTCTGAAAAAAGCCTAACTAGATTGCTCCAATACATTTCATTTATATTTACTGATTCTGCCCCAGTCTACAATTTAATTTCTTACTCAGAGTTGCAAACTATAGTCCCTCCAGTCAAAATCTCTCAAAGCCTTAGTCTGTCTCCCTTCTCAAGATTTTTTTTTTTTTTTTGGTACGCGGGCCTCTCACTGTTGTGGCCTCTCCTGTTGCGGAGCACAGGCTCCGGACGTGCAGGCTCAGCGGCCATGGCTCACGGGCCCAGCCGCTCCGTGGCATGTGGGATCTTCCCGGACCGGGGCACGAACCTGTGTCCCCTGCATCAGCAGGCGGACTCTCAACCACTGAGCCACCAGGGAAGCACCCTTCTCAAGACTTTTGAAATGAGATGAAAAGAAGATGAAAAAGGCTATGGATTCTTGAAACCAAGTAAGGATACCAGAATCAGCTTCTGCTCTGAATGAAAGGACAGGGCTTCTCTATTTATTATCCTTATGAAGTATGATTTTCTTGCAAAGATAGGTTTTATATATGCTGTAAAAGTAGAATGGAATATAATTTACAGACGAAAATGGGATGCTTTTGAGAGTCAGAAAAGGATACTATTAATAATTACATCGGTACACCAGGTGCACAAGAGGACTATACAGGCCAACTGAGATGCATGCCATACTGTGTAAAAGTCAAGGGTGAAATCTATGCTTTATTAAATAAGCATCAGAAGACCTAATTAAGAGTATCATCACTAGAGTCAGTGAAATTTTAGAGCTGAGTACAATTCAAGAGATTCCTAAACCCACTTATTTTAGAGAGAGCGCAAGGCCAAAGTGCAGCGAGGTTAACCCACCTGTCCAAGTTACACAAAAAAGGTAGGTGGTTGTGTTGAAATTGGAAACGGGTCTCCTGATTCGCTGTGATCTTTCTATTTTACCGTACCTCCTCTAGGCAAAAGGCATTACTATGGATCCATATTGTCTACGGTATGTAAATAACTTGTAAAATATTCTTGAAGGAAAGAACCACAATATCACAAAATGTGATACAAAGCACAGACCAAAAGAAATTTCACAATCTTGATCTGAAAAGAAATAATTTCCTTTCTTTACAAACTGGCAACCAAAGGGAATGAATATTGCCCTTTGCATGTTGGCGTACTTTTACTCATTTAAGTAAATCTACAAATACATTGTAAGACATTGGCAGATTATTCAGAAGAGGAGGGAACACTCAGCCATCAAAAATCCCAAGAAGCTCTCAGCATCCTGAAGAACTTAATACTGTTAATTATTTGCAAATATTCACTTTCTGAGATTAGCCTTATAGAAAGTTTCTCTTTTTTAGGATGAGTGGGTCTTATGGAAACATTTAGATAGTAGATATCACAAGTAAAACAAATTTTTATCAACTTTATATAATCCATATAAAAAGTATTATTAATATTTTTACATTCACATTTTTTAAAGTCATTTAATCAGAAAGGTTGGTAAATGTACTCATTATTTCATGACATAGATCCTATCTTCCTAAAGTAAACATCAGTCTTAAAATTGATCATCATTCAGAGAAGAAAACCTTTTTTTTTTCTTTTTAAAGCATATTTACTTCTAAGTAGGAATGTAAACAGGATCTTATGGGATGACATTTTGTGAATACTCTTTTATATTCTCTGACTCTGTGAAAACTGAAAATTCTCCCCTACTACTTGCCCTGCAGGATGGCTGAATAAACCTCATCTCATCTGTCTGAAATGAATCCAATTTAATTCTGCTTGACCAAAAATCTGTTTCCATAGTTCGAAAACATGCAATCACCCTAAAGTACATTGCCATTGTAGCTATTGCTGAGGAAAATATACCTTGATTGAGAAAACAGTCCAGTGTGGCTTTTGAAAAATAAAATGACCCTCCCTGGTACACAATTTGGTAAGGCGGTTGATGAAAGTAGGCAGGTCAAAGGTTACAGTCTTAGAATTAGCATCACAAATCACTTGCATATTTAAATGTCAAGACTTTGACAATTCTAACAAACATTTAAATTCTACATATATCAGTAATCTCTTTGTAGCTGGAGGGCAAGATAAAAATCAACTGTGAAGTAAATTTACAACAAATTATTCTGTTACTCAAAAGTAAATAATTTGCTTTCTTCCCTAGTAGTTTTTCCCCCATACATTCACATCTTATTACCTGTAATCACAAACATATCCTTTTAAGAGAGAATTTTTTTTTTTTTCCGCTGTACGCAGGCCTCTCACTGTTATGGCCTCTCCCGTTGCTGAGCACAGGCTCCGGACGCGCAGGCTCAGCGGCCATGGCTCACGGGCCTAGCCACTCTGCCGCATGTGGGATCTTCCCGGACCAGGGCACGAACCCGTGTCCCCTGCATCGGCAGGCGGACTCTCAACCACTACGCCACCAGGGAAGCCCCAAGAGAGAATTTTAAAAACTTTGAGTACAACTTTAAAACACTGTTGTTGAATATTTGTAGTATATTAATCCAAATTATTTAATTGCTGTTATTGGTCTGTTAAAAATCTAAAGATTTAAAATATGTATTTTTTAATGAACCTAGTAATCTTTTATTTAAGTCAATACTTCCTCAAATGAACCAAGTAATTATTAATTGATTAGATCATTTACTTCCATAAACCTCTGCTATCTTTAAACATGTTATAGCTTACAATAAAAGAGACTCTTTTCATTGGCAATTAATGGGCAGTTAACTGTTTTCCTTTCACATTAGTTAATATTATAAAATGCATAAATTTTTAATTTCTTCATTTCTAGGTGTTTAACTTGCAAACGAAATAGCTATTTTACAAATGTTTACCTAAAAAACTATTTCTTAATACACAGCGAGTACTAATTGATAAAAAACATAAAAGTAAGGCTGATAATTCTTTCCTTATTTTGGGATACATCTGGTTTACCTAGTAACTTAAGCAGCTGTGATTTCATTAACGATGAAACAAGACTACTAAGAAAAAAATCTGATCATTTCAAATTTTATTCACAAGAACATTTCTATTTCCTAATGTCCTAGAATGTCCTCTTATGAATTATTTTACATAAAGGAAATAGTCTATCATAGCTCTGTGTTTCATTTTCCTATATCAGATTTGCCTTAATAACCTGCTTATCGTTAAATAAACCGTAAACCAGTAAACACAATAACAAATCATTAGTGAAGTATTAGAAAAGAATATCAAACGGAGCTGTTGGGCATGCATAAATCTGTCTAAAGACACAATCTTTATCCAAGAGGCTAAGTGCAATTATTAACAATCTTATAAACCCAAACAAGACACAGAAAATCAACAAAATGATTTTAGTCTAAGCACACATTCTTACTAAAATGTCTATTTCATAAGGGAGGGGCTTTTTGTTTGGTGTTCCTAATGTATCCCCAGTGCCTAGAACAGTGTATGGCACATGTAGTGTGATCGGTAAATACATACTGATGAACACCCTGTGAGACAGCCCATTTTACTTTGTGGCCAAATGCAAATTTTAAAAAAGGAGAGAGAAGAAAGAAGAAAGTGATGCATATAGGTGTATAATATGAAACACTACATTTATAAATTTACAGACTTTACAACTTTTTGGTCATCTCTCTTCTTCTAGGACATTTTCTCTTTCTCTATTCTGTTCCTCCCACTCCTTCCTACTCAAAGTAAAAATCAGAATCTATTTTCTTCTTTCTCTGGTAAACATATGTTAATTAGTAGATAGGGTGCTGATCTGAACAGAATTCATCTTCTTTTACTCTCTTTCTAAATGTGACACATGATCTATTTCAAACATTTGAAATAAAAGCAATTTAAAAAATAATTGGTGTCATTCTTGCTTCTTTAGTACGTGGTTTTCTAGAAAAGTAAGAATCTCATCTTTGGAAAGCTTTATATGGCACCTACTAGAGACATTCACTAACTACCAAAAACAAAACAAAAGCAAACAATCAAGTTTGGGCCAAGAAGAACACACAATTCTGAAAGCATTAACAACAGAATATGTACAAAGGCTATAAATGTCAACAGAGATCTAATAGAATTTAATAGAATTTCAACAGCATTCTAAAAGCCTTTATGAAATGTAAGCTCTGAGGCAGGTGTTTTTTTTTTTTTCTCTTCTTCATTGATGTAATGCCAATACTTAAGCCAGTGCCTGACACATAGTAGGCAATCAGTAAGTATATCTTGATGGAATAAATATACTTCCTACTTGTACAAGTGTGACATTTAAAAATTGTTTTTCAAAAATTTTAGACATAAGATTGAAAAATAAGCTCATTGAAGTGAAATATGGGTGAGGGCAGTTAGCTATACAACGTATGAAATATGTTGGCCCAAGACAGTTTTTTTTGTTTTTTTTGCAGTAGGCGGGCCTCTCACTGTTGTGGCCTCTCCCGTTGCGGAACACAGGCTCCGGATGCACAGGCTCCAGATGCGCAGGCTCAGCGGCCATGGCTCACGGGCCCAGCCGCTCCGCAGCATGTGGGATCTTCCCGGACCGGGGCACGAACCCGTGTCCCCTGCGTCGGCAGGCGGACTCTCAACCACTGCGCCACCAGGGAAGCCCCCAAGACAGTTTTTAAGTACCGTATTTTGGGTCTTTGTCCTCAGATAAACTAACAGTGTGTTTTTCCCATAAACAGTAAAATAGTAGACTTATCGTTCATGGTGAGAGCCACATGCCTACCAATTCAAAATCTTCAGACTTCAAAATACAATAGAAGTGCTGTAGGCAATTTCTTTTTTAAGATGTTCAAATTTGCTTTTATTTTATTTTGATGAAGTGCTGAGCTGGAACAAGGCCTTTCAGATACTTCACTATTTGACTCGTTCATTTAACTTAAAAAGTGAAAGACCTGTGTAATTAGTAGACAATCCCCTCAGCTTGGGCTAGACCAAGGTTATTGAATCAAGACCATCAACTAACCACACACAAACCATCACAAAGCAGTATATATCAATAAAGGTTCACAAACCACAAACCAACAGCATATACACATTTTATCCTCAAACTGAATTCATTATATTAAGCAAGTCTTAAAAAAGCCATAATGCTTGAGATCAGAAATAATCCCATTCTAGAAAAGACACATATGCACAAAAGTCCACTTTCAAAATCACAGATCCAGAATGAAGAAATGAAATCTGTGTACTCACCTGGCTAATGGGTTCTTTTGTAGGGGGCTTTCCTCTTCTGGCTGTGCTAGTAGCCAGGGTCGTGGTGGTCTCCATAATTGACGTGGACATCTCTGACTGCATGGCAGTGGCTGTCGACTCAGTTGTCATAGAGGAAGGCACTTCACCAACCAGTCTCACATTTCCCACTATGGCGATGTTGGCATCATTTTCGGCTGCCATATTCAGAACTTTCAAGCCATTGTAGTAAAGCCCAGAGAGCTGACCCTGGAAGGGCTGGCCCTGCTCTTTCCCGCCAATTATTATGGTTGCTTGGCTATTGAAGATTGTGAGCTGACGCCCTGTAAAAATAATATTACATACATGCAAAAATGTTGATTGTGAACTCTACAGTCTACAAAGGATGATAAAACAGATCTTTCATGGGGTGGATAATGAGAGCAATAAACTATAAGAGAGGCATTTGACTCATAATTCATTGCTTATAAATGAGGTGTCCATGAAATGCATAATCATTGGCAAATACTTGTAAATTCTCAACTTATTATAAATGTAGTGCTTTTGCTAAAAGACCAATCAAAGATATGTATTATAAATTAATTTTTAGTGGATTCCTTTCCCCTTTTACCTCAAGACCTTATACTGTTGGTCTCTTAAGTCTCAATTGTTTAATTAAAAATGAGATATTTAATATTTCAAGTATTTGTCATTCTAAAATTACCACTGGTAGAAACTCATCTATAGCAGCTGAAATCTGATTTTAAATTTATGGTAAAAATTTCATAATTCACATAATGGCCACAGGTATCTATATGCTCTTCTTTAGAAATGTGTATTTTTTTGAAGGCAATAGTCCATTGTTATTTGAATTATTCTGTTTTCCGGCAAATACACTGAAAAGAAACACATAGTTTACACTGAGCGTGTCAGAGACAAAAAAAATCCAAAAAGATTTTTCTGATTGGCTTTCAGCAAGTCTATTAAAACAAAACAAAATGAAAAAAAATATAGCTTCAGATGTAAAAAGCAGCTTCAGCAATGATACACAAACCGATGGAGAAATTATGGCACATTTCCATCAAACAGCAATCCTCAGCACAACAGTACCAATATCATCAAATTGAGTATCCAGTTTTAGCAGATTGCTCTCTGTTCATAAAAAGCATGCACACAACTTTGAGTTCAGTTTTAATTAGGGCTTGTTCCCAAATGCTCTTAGAAGTTTGCAAACGTTAAAGGGACTTCATTTTGACTGGCAATCCATATTGCCCACTATTTAAGATGCCTAGAGTTTAAACCAAGAGTTTTTTTGTTGTTGTTTTTTTCAGGACCATAATGAAGATATCAGAACTACATATATTTTAGTTAATAATTTAGAGGCTGGAACATGTAATATAATCTATAAATGATTTATCATTTTGGGTTAATGCTTGCTGTGAGTACCTTCATAGATTGAGTTAGTGGATTATATTTAACAGTCCCTTTAACCTTAAGTTAACAGGGTAAGATTATTAAACAGCTGGTACGTCTAAAAATGTATAGAAATTATTATACAAGGAATGCAAATATTACTATCTACATTTTACTGTTTTAAATTTGTTTTTAATTTAGTTTTACGGAAAATTTATTTTTTATGTTTATTAGTGTTACAATGAAGTACTACTTGGTTATGTTCAAATTATTTTTTTATTTGAAGTTTTAATCAATGTTTTTTACCTTTGTCGAGTAGCCATTCATCAACTACTCGACCAAGTCGATATGGAATTCGCTGTCTAGCAATCGCCAGGCGCTCGTTATCATTGTTTCCTTTAAAGTTTAAAGAGACATTTCATTGGTTAAAATCTGTAAGGTCAAAGGTTAAAAGTTAATACTTAAAGCTTGAGCTATACAGTTGCCACATGATTTTTTTGAAATTTGGAATTTTAAAAAGTTCTACCTAGAACATTTCATGTTTCAGACTTGTCATTCATTCATTTATTTTATTTTAGCAAACAAAATTATTCCTATGTTAATTGAAAATTAGAAATCTGCATTTGAGCTAGGTTATTAAAACTTATGTTATAGACAGACCCGAACAACCAATTTAAACAGCAAATAATAGCTTTACAAAGAAATGAACATTGATCTCAGGGTTTTGTCTTTTTGATGTTTCTTATTAACTAGTTAAACATGTTCAGGTGAAACAGGTTTAAGTTTTCAAAATACATTCAATCTCTTCTTATTCCAGATTAGTAATTTATGAACACCAAACTTAATACAATCTTCGGCACACTGAAGCATCTAAAATAGGCCTAGCATACTTTATGTCCTATTCAGAAAAGAGAAATTCTTATTCATCTCATTTAAGGAAACCACAAAGTCTGAATAGTTCTTGTATATTCCACACAAATTGGTTTATCAACCACTTGGACATCACAAGGGAATACATCTTGCATCATCAAATATGTTATGATAGGAAAAGGCTTTGACAAAAGTGACTTTGAGTGTCCTTCAGTTTCATTTAAAACTTGACAGATTGAGGCGTATGACATTTGAAAAAAATTATGTGCTCAAATATTTGCTTTTTATTAAACTATTCTAAAGAAGGCGTGATAACTTCAGGAACAAATACAAGCCACAACAGTGGTCCCTATTCATAGCTCTAAACTAAGTGGAAGCCTTGATTCTTTGAATAAAAAAATTATCTGATAAAAACATAGTTTAAATTGACCTTGAATAATGCTTGCAAATAGATGACTGTTTTCTTGATCTATGAAGCACTTAGGAAGAATCTAGACTGCCATCTCAGCACTCAATCATGTATATTGCCAGAAGCTTTTCTATTCTATGAAAATTAACTAATGTGGAATTTTGAACTAAGACATTTTGGTAATAGCTCACGTGAGGACTCAGAGGTGAAAGAAATGGTGAAAGAAATGGTGAATGGTAGGTAGTACTGCCCACAAGAAAAGACTGGAGCATTTTACTAGGGAAGATAAAAGATACATTTTTCTCAGATTTAGAATAATTAATAAATGTTTTCTTAGGCTAGTTTTATTTATACACTATACTTACCACAATAAATCCACCATATTAGTCACAAACTTTTAGAGAAAGAGAAAAGAACTATCATTTAGACCTTATCAATTTATCCTTTGAAGTTTTTTATGACTGAAAATATTCCATACATTAGTATTTAACTGAAAATGTAAATACCAAAGTGGAGCGAAATATATAGTTTAATAAAAACATTGATATCTATCTCTCTGTATTATGAAATTATTAAAATGTTATAGTATTTTATCCTATGGGAACATACTTTTGGTATATTGATAATTTTTTTAAAAGGATAAAATAGCATAAATTCCAAGCCTATCTTTGTTTTCAAGAAATGTGTACATTTTACGTTCTCTTTTGTGTGCTTGTATACATATATCAATATATTTGGAAAAATATACAAAAATTTAATATTACTTGTCTTATGGCAGCATGATTCTTGATGAATATGTATTTTGGCTTATATGTGATTTATGTAATCAACATGTTTATGTACATAATTTGATAAGCAAATTAAATACTTTCAAAAACACATACCTTTGCTCTATGGACTTGTTTGTAGAGCAACACTCATACCAATTTACACTATTATACCTCTCCTGACAACTTTATAATTATGTGGCTCCTTGTGCTGTTTTTCATGCTAGAGTGTTCCCATCATCAGAAATGATCTATATCCTCAGACACCGCCCAAATCTAAGCTGCAAATCACCTCTTGCCCAATTACTACTACAATATAATAACAGACATCTCTGCATCCTCTCCACAGCAATCCCACCCATTCTCCACAGGTCAGCCAACACCCTATCAGGCCGCTTGTCTATTATAACCCTCCCATTGCCTTCAGGATAAAATCTCGACCACCTGATGAGGCTTATGATGACTTCCATGATCTGGTCTCTTCCCACCTCCCCTGCCCCATCTCATGGCTGTCACTGTCTTGCTCTCCTCTTTCTATCTCATGAGAATTCTTTCAATTCTTCTAAAGCCCTCCTTTTACCTCTGGACTTTTGCACTTGTTCTCTCCTCTACTTGCAAGATTTTCCTCACTCCCATCCCATCCCATCCTCACCTTTCCTTAGCCAAACATGACTCATTAGTGAAGTCTTCTTGGCAGGAACATTATTTCCTCAGGAGGTCTTCCCTGATGTCCCCAAGTTAAATTAGGACACCTGAATATATGCTTTCCTGACACCTGATACATGCTCTTTTGAAACAAGCACTGACCCTGTAAATTGCATATTCAATTAATATTTTCTCTCTGAACTCTGAAATTTCATGAGGTCAGGTATTATGTGTAGTGTTTATTGTTGTATTCTCAGCGTTTGCACAATATCTGTCATAGAACCTCCTATGAAATATCTGTAGAATGAAGTAGCAAAGGAAATCTTGTTTGAAATTCTGATGGCTTCTGTGGCACCATTATCTCATCTCCACAGGCTAACAACATTCACAGGAAAGCAAATACTTGTGCCAGAGGATAGATCACATGTAGCTAAGCCTCCCTTTGTACTTTCCAAAGGAAACATCAAATATTCCAATTATAATTTTATGTCTTTAATGATTATCACTGATTTGAACATCCGTACAATCAGTTCATTATTGTTTTTATAATAACTGCCCCGTGCCACAAAGTAGATAAACATAGTTATTATTAGTAGGGAAAGTAGAGAGAAAAGTCTTAAATAATACAGCTGGAGGAAATGGAAGCCTTTTGAATGATTTTGAGAAGAGTACATAAAAACGCAAGAATACATATACACCCACATGCATACAGACATACAATTTGCCCTCATACCTTTAACTGGCACTCACAGAACAATTAACATGATCCATATGGTATGATTTAAATGAACAATAGTTTCTGAAGATTCTTGATGAGACTCAGCTAAAAAGAGAACCTACACTGCATTCCCAATGAATAACAAAGAGGTGATCTAACAACAAAAACAAGAAAAAAATTGAGTGGGCAGCAGAGATAGGTATAAAAAGACACACTAATTTTTAAGAGAGGTACCCACACAAATGGGCTCATACAATCCCATAACCCATAGATTTCAGATGTCTTCTAGTTGAAAGTATTTTTTTAATTGAAATATTTGATTTTGAAATCCAAGGACAGACTTTATTCTTAGTGGGCATAATGGATAGGAAATCAGATAGCGCTTACTTCACTATATGTTGACTTTATTCTCCAAATCCTTTGTTTTTCTACTAGAATATAAAACTAATGACTTTTCTTGTGACACAATTGTATATAGGGGCTTCCCTGGTGGCGCAGTGGTTAAGAATCCGCCTGCCAATGCAGGTGACATGGGCTCGAGCCCTGGTCCGGGAAGATCCCACATGCCACGGAGCAACTAAGGCCGGGCGTCACAACTACTGAACCTGAGCTCTAGAGACCACGAGCCACAACTACTGACCCTGCGTGCCACAGCTACTGAAGCCCAAGTGCCTAGAGCCTGTGCTCTGCAACAAGAGGAGCCACCACAATGAGAAGCCCACACACTGCAACGAAGAATAGCCCCTGCTCGCCACAACTAGAGGAAGCCTGCACACAGCAACGAAGACCCAACACAACCAAAAATAAATAAATTAATTAATTTAAAAAAATTGTATATAAGTACATTATCAACAAACAAAGGCACATCTAAATAGAGTGACAATGTCTTCCTAACAGATGATTCCCAAACCCCTCTTAGTATTGGGTACAAAACAGCTCCGATTGTTTAAGTTCACCAGGAATAAGCCCACATTTTGCCTCTACTTCATGATTTTCATTAACAAGCTGCACATGGAGGGCAGAAATGAAGTACATTATTTTAAGAAAATGCCCTAAAAGCATTTCATTCCTTTACAAATTCATGGTGATATGTTATTTATAACATATCCAGTAACTCTGCATGATTGTATTCATTCTATTTAATCCTGTCCTTACTTTGATATGCTTCTAAAACTTTACATGCAATATAAAGGACATGAAACAACCCATTTGATCGGGAAAGGTCAAAGATAAATATAATTTCTGATGACCCTTACTTTTCTTTGGAAAGTGTTGGGATCTGATACCAAGCATGCTGGGATGTAGAAACACTACATGGATTTTCTTTGGACAGTCAAAGGTTGAAGGCTTACACAGATAGAAGAGGTTAAAAACAAGGAAAGTGTACCTGAAAATTGAAATCAAATGAAAGGCGAGAAACTATTTTCAACTTCAAGTATCCTAAATCAGAGGTAAGGATAAAGCAGTAATGACCCACTTGTCAAAGACCAATTCATTTTGGAATTACAAAAAGTGTCCAATTAGAGTTTCAACTTTTTAAAAAGCATGCAAATCAACTACAGTAATCTACTGAATACATAAATTAAGTTTATAAAGCCAGAGCTTCTCACTGAATAAAGGATAATAATTTAGTTGATACTTCCTTTACCCCAATAAAAGTGCAATGAGGTTTTTCTTTTGATTTACTTTCTTTTTCCTCCAGTTAATTTTATGTGGGTTAAAATTGTTGTTACCTCCACTGAAAATGTTACCAGCAACATACATGTCTCTGCTGAAGTAATTTTCAAGCAATAAAATGGTATGTAAAATTTGGTTTACTTTTTCTTTGAATTGTTGAAGGATTCAGTAATTTTTTTAAAAAATTTTTTAAAAATTAAATATAATTGATCTATAACATTATATCAGTTTCAAGACTCAGTATTTTTGACAAGAAGCAGGCCTCATCTAGTAACACTACTACCAATTGATAGGTTCTAGCTCTAATTGGTGTGGCCATTTGGGTATAAGGTACTGTACACAATGGATATTTCGAACAAGGTTCCACAGGTGGAGAATAAGATGGAAAATCTGAAAATTCATACTTAAAAGTGTAGCATCCTCAATTTTGATTGAATTCAGGATAGTTTTACTTTCCCACCTAGCCGATAATATTTGGTCACACTACAGTATATTAATTTTTTTATAAATCAGTAGACTTCAAGGAAACAAGAGTAATTTCAAAGAATCAAGGTAAGCAGCAAGGAGTAATAAAACTCAAATCCTTGAATTGGAGTTAAATTTCATGGTGGTACTCAGAAAACAAAGCGAAATAAAATTGTAATCATATTTTTATGACTATTGGTCAGTAGAGACAAGCTATATGAAATTTGCTAACACATAATTTTCTCCTCTCATTTTCATAGATCTCCCCTGATGTGTAATTTCTCTTCAGAAATAAAAGTGGCAGTTTTGATAAGACAGTAATATACTTGGAAAACAATAAGGAAAAGCAACTTTATGAACCCAACATTTGTTCAGAGTAATCTGAAAGTGAAAACAAAGATACTCGCTTCTTCTGAAGGTTTCCTGTTTCCTCTTTTTTAAGGCTGGGAAAGGAAACACAAAAGGGTTCTTAAATGCTGTACATACTTCCAGAGAAGATTAGGAGTTTAATTTTTAGACTTTTTGTTTTTAAATGGGAACATGGCATTTGGATATGCCTAGGCCCATAAAGCAAAGTAAAAGTTTAACAAAGTTTTGCAAAATGACTCTAGTTTTAAAAGCAGCATTATCACATTATTTCCAACTACATGCTGTACGAGTAGTTGTTGTACAAACCATACAATACAGTAATATCTAATTTAGCTGGCAAGGCTCCAAATAAGTAGATTTTGAACACTACTGACACTCTTCAAGGGGCAAAGTTGTGAAAAAAATATAGCTGCTCTAATGAAAATATTTGTTCTATGTATTACATGATTTGCTGTATCATTAAGATATGTACAAAACAAACATTTGGCTCCTACCTACTTCGCCAGTTTCATCTTGAACCATTTATTTCTAACTCTTTAAATTCTAGTCACTGTGGACTTCTTTCAAATTCTACAACCAAGCTAATCCTCTTCCAAGGTGCCATTCACCTTGCTTTGCAAATTTCCTGCATTTCTGTGTACACCTCAACACTCCCACCCATCCCAACATGCACACAGACACAGACATCTGAGTCTGGCCAACTTATTTCTTCTTTTGATACTAGCTTATATGATTCTCAGGAAAGCATTTTCTGGATCCCTCCACCAAATTAACCTAGAGCCTTCCATTATGCATCCTTGTAACACTTAGTAGCAGTAACTGTAATTGTGGTGAAATGGTTTCATGTAACTGATTCTAGATTATGGGTTCCTTGCAAGTAAGGACTATATGTGGTCCATCTGTTCACTGTTTTATATACATACCTATATATATATTTGAAAATACACAAAGTGAATTTTGCTTGGACTTCATATTGCCTTTTAATCTTCCTTGCCCACCTCTTATCTCTGCTCTCATGCCACTCATTGATAGCCCAAGGCATGCATCCATGTCTACTCTTCCTAGACATATCTCATGTACCCAGAAGACTTCACCTTCCTTCTCTAGTTCCAATAGTCAAATCCTTTGTTTCTTTAGTACAGCTTAGCTATACATTAGGAAAGCAATCTGCCTCAGTGAAGTTAACACATAAGCACTGTGTACTCAAAGTACTGTTTCAGGTATACATCGATACATCACATAGAGACTATTATTAAAGGGCTTAGATTTTGGCTGGGGAGTCAAGGGCCAAAATGAGGAAAGTTAAATGGAAGCTCAAGATAATAGATAACTATGCATACGTATACAATTAACCACTGCTTGAATTGTAGCTGCCACAGAAGTTCAGACAGGGCATTGGATTAGAAGAGACAAAGAAGGTATGATAGAACCCAAAGAATTTTACCTAGATCACAAGCAGTCTAAGTTTTATTGAAATAAAAACCAGATTAAAAATGTGTTGTAATGTGGATATTAACACCCCAAAAGTTGATAATTGATTATTCTCTTTAATTTCATAAAGCTCTACACTCCTACCTCTATTTTTTAAGTAAATATATTCTCTAAAAGAATATATTTTGACTCAAACTAATTGCAAATACAAATAAAAATGGTTAAAATACATACGCCATGCAAAATGAAACTTGTAATACACACAATGTTAAAACTATTGAATAAAATACTATGCTATCTCTTTGGTGGGGCTAATGGCAGACTCTGGGAGGGCTCACGCCAAGGAGTACTTCCCAGACTCCTGCTGTCAGTGTCCTTGTCCCCACGGTGAGCCAAGGCCACCCCCCACCTCTGCAGGAGACCCTCCAACGAAAAACATGTGGGATCTTAGTTCCCACACCAGGTATCGAACCTGCACCCCCTTTAGTGGAAGCGTGGAGTCTTAACCACTGGACTGTCAAGTTTGATGGTTCTGCTGATGATCCAGTGGGGATTCCCAAGCTGAAGAAACTGCTGGCCACCGTGGGTTGGAACTTTGGCACGCAGAAGTGAGTTGTCAACCAGAGGGCAGACAGCAGAGGCAAGAAGAACTACAATCCCGCAGCCCCTGGAATAAAAACCATATTCACAGAAAGACAGACAAGATGAAAAGGCAGAGGGCTATGTACCAGATGAAGGAACAAGATAAAACCCCAGAAAAACAACTAATGAAGTGGAGATAGGCAACCTTCCAGAAATAGGATTCAGAATAATGATAGTGAAGATGATCTAGGACCTTGGAAAAAGACTGGAGGCAAAGATGGAGAAAATGCAAGAAATGCTTAAGAAAGACCTAGAAGAATTAAAGAACAAACAAACAGAGATGAACAACACAATAACTGCAATGAAAACTACATGAGAAGGAATCAATAGCAGAATAGCTGAGGCAGAAGAACGGATAAGTGACCTGGAAGACAGAATGGTGGAATTCACTGCTGTGGAACAGAAAGAAGAAAAAACAATGAAAAGAAATGAAGACAGCCTAAGAGACCTCTGGGACAACATTAAACGCAACAACATTCGCAGTATAGGGGTCTCAGAGGGAGAAGAGAGAGAGAAAGGACCAGAGAAAATATTTGAAGAGATTATAGTTAAAAACTTCCCTAACATGGGAAAGAAAATAGCCACCCAAGTCAAGGAAGCGCAGAGAGTCCCGTACAGGATAAACCCTAGGAGAAACATGACAAGACACATAGTAATCAAATTGGCAAAAATTAAAGACAAAGAGAAATTATTGAAAGCAGCAAGAGAAAAATGACAAATAACATACAAGGGAACTCCCATAAGGTTAACAGCTGATTTCTCAGCAGAAGCTCTACAAGCCAGAAGGGAGTGGCATGATATACTTAAAGTGATGAAAGGGAAGAACCTACAACTAAGATTACTCTACCCAGCAAGGATCTCATTCAGAGTTGATGGAGAAATCAAAAGCTTTACAGACAAACAAAAGCTAAGAGAATTCAGCACCACCAAACCAGCTCTACAACAAATGCTAAAGGAACTTCTCTAAGTGGGAAACACAAGAGAAGAAAAGGACCTACAAAAACAAACCCAAAACAATTAAGAAAATGGTCATAGGAACATACATATCAATAATTACCTTAAACGTGAATGGATTAAATGCCCCAACCAAATGACACAGGCTTGCTGAATGGATACAAAAACAAAACTCATATATATTGCTGTCTACAAGAGACCCACTTCAGACCTAGAGACACATACAGACTGAAAGTGAGGGGATGGAAAAAGATATCCCATGCAAATGGAAATCAAAAGAAAGCTGGAGTAGCAATACTCATATCAGATAAAATAGACATTAAAATAAAGAATGTTACAACAGACAAGGAAGGCGAGTACATAATGATCAAGGGATCAATCCAAGAAGATATAACAATTCTAAATATATATGCACCCAATATAGGAGCAACTCAATACATAAGGCAACTGCTAACAGCTATAAAAGAGGAAATCGACAGTAACAAAATAATATTGGGGGGCTTTAACACCTCAGTTACACCAATGGACAGATCATCCAAAATGAAAATAAATACGGAGACAGAGGCTTTAAATGCCACAATAGACCAGATAGATTTCATTGATATTTATAGGAAATTCCACCCCAAAACAGCAGATTACACTTTCTTCTCAAAGGTGCATGGAACATTCCCCAGGATAGATCACATCTCGGGTCACAAATCAAGCCTCAGTAAATTTAAGAAAATTGAAATCATATCAAGCATCTTTTCTGACCACAACGCTATGAGATTAGAAATCATTTACAGGGAAAAAAACATAAAAAACACAAACACATTGAGGCTAAACAATACGTTACTAAATAACCAGGAGATCACTGAAGAAATGAAAGAGGAAATCAAAAAATACCTAGAGAAAAATGACAGTGAAAACACGACGATCCAAAACCTATGGGATGCAGCAAAAGCAGTTCTAAGAGGGAAGTTTATAGCTATACAAGCCTACCTCAAGAAACAAGAAAAATCTCAAATAAACAATCTAACTTTACACCTAGAGGAACTAGAGAAAGAAGAACAAACAAAACCCAAAGTTAGCAGAAGGAAAGAAATCATAAAGATCAGAGAAGAAATAAATGAAATAGAAACAAAGAAAACAATAGCAAAGGTCAATAAAACTAAAAGCTGATTCTTTGAGAAGATAAACAAATTTGATAAACCATTAGACAGACTCATCAAGAAAAGGAGGAAGAGGACTCAAATCCCTAAATTTAGAAATAAAAAAGGAGTAGTTACAACAGACACCACAGAAATACAAAACATCCTATGAGACTACTACAATCAACTGTATGCCAATAAATGGACAACCTGGAAGAAATGGACAAATTCTTAGAAAGGTATAACCTTCCAAGACTGAACCAGGAAGAAACAGAAAATATGAACAGACCAATCAAAAGTAATGAAATTGAAACTGTGATTAAAAATATTCCAACAAACAAAAGTCCAGGACCAGATGGCTTCACAGGTGAATTCTATCAAACATTTAGAGAAGAGCTAACACCCATCCTCCTCAAACTCTTCCAAAAAGTTGCAGAGGAAGGAACACTCCCAAACTCATTCTATGAGGCCACCATCACCCTGATACCAAAACCAGACAAAGATACTACAAAAAAAAAAAAAAAAATTACCGACCAATATCACTGATGAATATAGATGCAAAAATCCTCAACAAAATACTAGCAAACAGAATTCAACAACACATTAAAACGATCATACACTATGATCAAGTGGGATTTATCCCAGGGATGCAAGGATTCTTCAATATAAGCAAATCAAACAATGTGATACACCATATCAACAAACTGAAGAATAAAAAACATATGATCATCTTAATAGATGCAGAAAAAAGTTCTGACAGAATTCAACACCCAATTATGATAAAAACTCTCCAGAAAGTGGGCATAGAGGGAACCTACCTCAACCTAATAAAGGCCATATACGACAACCCCACAGCAAACATCATTCTCAATGGTGAAAAACTGAAAGCATTTCCTCTAAGATAAGGAACAAGACAAGGATGTCTACTCTCACCACTGCTATTCAACATAGTTTTGTAAGTCCTAGCCACGGCAATCAGAGAAGAAAAAGAAATAAAAGGAATACAAATTGGAAAAGAAGAAGTAAAACTGTCACTGTTTGCAGATGACATGATACTATACATAGAGAATCAAAAAAATGCTACCAGAATACTGGAGCTAATCAGTGAATTTGGTGAAGTTGCAGGATACACAATAAATGCACAGAAATCTCTTGCATTCCTATACACTAATGATGAAACATCTGAAAGAGAAATTAAGGAAACACTCCCATTTACCATTGGAACAAAAAGAATAAAATACCTAGGAATAAACCTACATAGGGAGACAAAAGACCTGTATGCAGAAAACAATAAGACACTGATGAAAGAAATTAAAGATGATACCAACAGATGGAGAGATATACCATGTTCTTGGATTGGAAGAATCAATATTGTGAAAATGACTATACTACCCAAAGCAAGCTACAGATTCAATGCAATCCCTATCAAATTACCAATGGCATTTTTTACAGAAGTAGAACAAAAAAACCTTAAAATTTGTATGGAGACACAAAAAACCCCGAATAGCCAAAGCAGTCTTCAGGGAAAAAAACGGAGCTGGAGGAATCAGACTCCCTGACTTCAGGCTATACTACAAAGCTACAGTAATCAAGACAATATGGTACTGGCACAAAAACAGAAACATAGATCAATGGAACAAGATAGAAAGCCCAGAGATAAACCCATGCACATATGATCACCTTATCTTTGATAAGGAGGCAAGAATATACAATGGAGAAAGACAGCCTCTTCAATAAGTGGTGCTGGGAAAACTGGACAGCTACATGTAAAAGAATGAAATTAGAACACTCCCTAACACCAAACACAAAAATAAACTCAAAATGGATTTGAGACCTTAATGTAAGACCAGACACTATAAAACTCTTAGAGGAAAACATAGGAAGAACACTCTTTGATACAAATCACAGCAAGATCTTTTATGATCCACCTCCTAGAGTAATGGAAATAAAAACAAAAATAAACAAATGGGACCTAATGAAACTTCAAAGCTTTTGCACAGCAAAGGAAACCATAAACAAGACCAAAAGACAACCCTCAGAATGGGAGAAAATATTTGCAAACGAATCAACGGACAAAGGATTAATCTCCAAAATATATAAACAGCTCATGCAGCTCAATACTAAAGAAACAAACAACCCAATCCAAAAATAGGCAGAAGACCTAAATAGCCATTTCTCCAATGAAGACATACAGATGGCCAAGAAGCACATGAAAAGCTGCTCAACATCACTAATCATTAGAGAAATGCAAATCAAAACTACAATGACGTATCATCTCACACTAATTAGAATGGGCATCATTCTACAAATCTACAAACAACAAATGCTGGAGAGGGTGTGGAGAAAAGGGAACCCTCTTGCACTGTTGGTGGGAATGTAAATTGATACAGCCACTATGGAGAACAGTATGGAGGTTCCTTAAAAAACTAAAAATAGAATTACGATATGACCCAGCAATCCCACTACTGGGCATATACCCAGAGAAAACCATAATTCCAAAAGACACATGCACCCCAATGTTCACTGCAGCACTATTTACAATAGCCAGGTCATGGAAGCAACCTAAATGCCCAACGACAGATGAACAGATAAAGAAGTTGTGGTACATATATACAATGGAATATTACTCAGCCATAAAAAAGGAACAAAATTGATTCTTTTGTTGAGACGTGGATGGATCTAGAGACTGTCATACAGAGTAAGTCAGAAAGATAAAAACAAATATCGTATATTAACACATGTATGTGGAACCTAGAAAAATGGTACACATGAACCAGTTTACAGGGCAGAAGTTGAGACACAGATATAGAGAACAAACGTATGGACACCAAGGGGGTAATGCCGCAGGGTGTGGGGTTTGTGGTGGGATGAATTGGGTGATTGGGATTGACATGTATACGCTGATGTGTATAAAATTGATGACTAATAAGAACCTGCTGTATAAAAAAATAAATAAAATAAAATTCAAAAATTATTAAAAAAATACTATGCTCGTTGGCAAGAATTTCAGGGCAATATGCTAAAATGAAAATATTTGTGTTAGGATGGAGGGATCATGAGTGATCTTTTTCAAATTTTAATTTAATATTATTGATACTGTATTTATAGGTATTCCAATTTTGCTCCCACCATTTCTTAAACAAAAAAGAAGCATTTTCTACAAATTAAATGTAGTGTCTTAATTGAATGTTATAGCAAGAGAGGGTGGCACACCCAAGTGCCCTGTCAGTCAGCCCACTTATACAGCTAGAAAGAGGACTCAAGTAGGGTAATGCTATATTCGTGACTTATGCTTCAGAAGCCACCCCAGCTCCTTCTGTGAAACAGCAGGCCTTTGTATCCAGTTAAACAATATCTTCATACGAGACTGCTGTGATGCTGGGCATGGAAAGCCACGTCTACTGCAGAGTTCAACAGTGCTTTGGGGAAGAAATTAGAAGCTAAGTGCATTTCTAACTGGCTTAAGAAATTTCTCCCTTCATGTCCCTCTGTTATGTGGAACTACATTAAGAGATCTAGTGTGCCTTTATACAAAGATTTCTAAGAGCATGTGCTCCTGTTAGCTACTTACATTCAAAAATTTTATTTTGGATATTGTTCCATCAGAAGAATTAGAAATAAAGGTAATCTTGTGAACTTTGGGTGTCATTGCCTGTAGGTAATATTTACAGGTTCTTCCCTAAGCCTTCTAGGCTGTTGGGTTCCTAATGCAAAAAACACTGAAGTATCATATCAAAAACCAGCAGCGAGAAATGAAAAGGAACAGGGACAAGCAGATAAGAAAATACAGAACGTACTCTGATAAATTAGAGGTCATATTCTGTTATCACGCATACTAAAGAGTTCTTTTGTGGTAGCCGTGTAGCATTTAACACAGAAGAATGGTTTAACAGCTACAAAAACAGACAGGGCCACTGATGGATATCACTCAGTTGTGAGACTAAGAAAAATGAAATGTAAGAACAGACCCACAGTACCTTACAAATGGCATTTTGCCATTTTCCCAGATATGAGAATCTTAAGCCCTTTCTAGGTCAACATTTAGGCTTATTCTCTGTAATAGGAACTTATACATATTCTAAGACTTCTTTTCCCAGTTCTTGATTTCTGAAAGTCAGAGAAATATGTGGTACAGCTGGATTTTCTACCTCCTCATATCAACTTTGACTTTCAGTGTATTCCTCTTAACATTTAGACTGGTCTATGAAAGAGGAAATAAGTAAATGTCTCCTACATGGTCTGATATAGCCCGTAAATGGTACTGAGAAAGTTCCTTATCCTCCAGTGAAGAGAAGTAAGTCTGATTACTACTGCATTCTAATCTCATTTTCAATGGACTTCAATCTCTCTCCTCTACTTGTAATTGGAAGGCAGGAAGATTTTTTTCAATTAGAAAGATGGGGTTTGTCAACTGCACACAAATTATTTATGATTAAATGCCCTGGAAGTGCAAAGGATAGGCTGAGATACAGCTGTTGAGTCAAGGCCAGCCTCTTCAGTTTCATAAAATGTAAAACCTCTTACATAAAACAACCAGCTTTTTCTTTTGTAGACAAATGAAACACTATGGATTTGAACTAGAAATCCTAAAATAACTTTCCTCCAGTAAAATTTTGTTTTGGCTGTCAGCAATTATTTCTTAGAAGAAAGTACTCATGTGGTCAAATTCACTGTGGAACGAGAACCCTTGGTGGTTAAGATACTGGGCTTTAATTCCTGGGTTCAAATCCTGGCTTTACTATTAACTAGCTGGGTAACATTGGGCCAGGAGCATAACACCTCTGAGCATCAGTTTTCTCATCTGTGAGATGAGTATTTGTAAGAATAAGTGACATAATATACGTAAGTCTCTTAGCACAGTGCCTGGCACAGAGTAAGCATCCAGTAAATATAAACCATTATATTATGATTGTGTCATTATCTGTTATCTGGTAAAATGTGCCTAATATGATATATTTAGAAATACAGAGATCACAGAAATTGTTTCTCAACCATATGAGCATAGGAAAGTAGTTGAGGTGGGTGTGAAAAAGAGTAGAAAATAAATCTATTTTTCTTTCCTAGGACAAAATATAGCCAGGGAGCTGATTTATTATAAGTGATGTCCTGAACCCTATAGGTGCTTTGTCAAAATCACTGCATTTTCTCCTAAGCAATGTCAGCTTCATTCTCAGAGGTTTATGCATGGCTACGCGTAAACCAGTGGGAACAACTGAAAGGAGGTCATTAACTTGAGGTGGGCACACAAAAAGAAAAAGCCAAAGGCACCTGCCCAGAGGGAAAATAGAATTTAGGGGACCACTATCTGTTCAGTGCAGCAGCATGGTGACAAAGCCGCTCCTGGAATAAGAAAACTTTATTTTCAAAATGACATTTTAATCTGTATTTTAATGATTCTAAGAGATGCACTTCAACTAGAATGTCTCAAACTCTTCTTTTCCCCCCATAATGCTTGTGACAAAGAAGGGCCACAGAAACTGTAAACAGAAGCCGACGCCGTGTGGCCTAAAGCAAGTCAGTCCTATTATCTGTAAAACGAGGTCAGTGGATTGTAAGGCCCGCAAGATGACCTCCAGTGCTAAGGACTGACGGCCCCAAGTTTAAGGTAGGATCAAGAAGACATGCATTAGGCCATCTTGTTAAAACATTCTGTCTGTGGGTTTTTATGATGGATTTAATTTTAGAGCCATTAAAAACAAAATATCATCAATGTTTCTAACACTGAAAATATCTTTAAAGAGTATGAAATCTTTGACTTGGTAGGGTTTTTTTTTTTTTCCTGTTCTTTTTTTAAACTATCTCATAGTTTGGGAAATTTATGAAGATTTTTGGTCGTCATCTACAGAGACCTTTATAATTAAGCCATTACATTTTTCTGATATGTTTAATGTTCTAAGCTTGTCTTCTTTCTTCTTTCAGCTGTACAGACACACACCCCTCTCACCATGTAGACATTCCTCTGGCTTCTTTCTATCCACCCACTGAAGCATGTCACTGCTCTGACAGCCATTTCAAGAGGAGAAAGGCAGGCAGAGGTTAGATTTTAGGAGATTTCAATTTTATAAAAAGTAGGTAAGAGGATGGGAGGGAGGGAGGGAGTACATTATGACGTTTGAAAAGAGTAGAGGTTTGTCTCCTCTTCATTTTAAATGCTTAGCTCTAAAGAGATGAGAGGACAATTTTAAGAGGGAATCTAAAGGACTTCTTCAAATCAATGGCTGCTCTTTGCAAACCGCTTTGTCCAATATTTATCTAAGTAAAATCTCTTCTCGGGTATCTCAAGCACCTGTGATCTGGGGAACTGTACTTTGGGAGATATTTCTGGTTCAGGAAACATCCTCATGAGACTTCCCATCCAGTAAAATCTGACAAGAGCAAACTTGAAAACCTGCCAGGTAGTGGCCCAAGTGTAACTCTGAGCCTGAGTGGAGATCACCAATTGAAATCCAGACATCTTACAGGATGCAGTAGGTACAGTAGTTTCATTGTATCACTTAGAATAAGACCATGAATTTCTCCACTGCCAGCAGTACTTCCCTTTAAACTTCAGCCATCTGTGATTTCTAGTGGATCCCTAAATACCGAACAGAATGGAGAGAAGAGCAAAGTATAAAAATGTCCAACAAAGTTTAAGCTGATGCGCCATTAGTTAGGACATTTGGAATTGATCCCCTCACATGTTCTTCTCTGTCATTTTATAATCCAGCACATCTATAGTTAGATAGTGTCATTTTCAAGGACAGGGCTAAACAAATTGGGCCACACAACTCTGGCCTAATTAACACTTCATTTAAATTTTTTCCTGAAGTCTTTGAAATCCAACTGGCGACTTGCAGTGACTTCAGTGAAAATAAACGGTTTGTTGGCATCCTCCACACAAGAACCCTTCAAACACTTCCAGACTGTTATGAGCTGACTTGTGCCCCCCCAACCCAAATTCATATGTTGAAGCCCTAACCCCCAGTGCCTCAGAATATGCCTGTATTCAGAGATAGGGCTTTTAAAGTTATGATTAAGTTAAAATGACTCCTTTATAATAGGCCATAATTCAATCTAGCTGGTGTCCTTATAAGAAGAAGACACACAAAAAGGCACCAGGGGCATGCACACAGAGAGAAAAGACCATGGGAAAACTCAGAGAGAAGGCAGCTATCTGCAGCCCGAGGAGACAGGCTTCAGAAGAAATTAACCCTGCTGACACGGTGACTTCAGACTTCTCCAGAACTGTGAGAAAATAAATTTCTGCTGTGTAAGCCCCCTAGTCTATGGTACTTTGTTATGGTGGCCCTAGCAAATTGATATAGAGATAATTTCAAACTATTTAAAATCATATATTGCTGGCTTATTCACAGACCTTTGATGTTAAGCAGATGTGATTGTATTTTGCCACTAATTGCCAAAAAGTCTAGAAATGAGTACTTTGGATTTGCATTTTAATAAAGTACTACATTAGTGTCAAACTCATATCCATTTTAATTTTGGTTAAATAATATATTTTGTCCTTTTCTGGATTTGCTGCAAATCATAATCTGCACCACAATTCTGATAGTTAAGCCCAGTTACAAAATGAACTCTACCAATTTATATTTTGTATTATTTAAGTTAAAAGATAATGATAAAATTGATTTTAGTATGAAATATATATATTTAGGCATTGTTCCATTATGTCTATAGAACAATTTTTACAAAAGGAGCTATTTAACCTTTCATATCATTAAATGAAATTTCTCAAATTAATAAAAATTATGTGATATTATCATTTTCTTTAGTTTGTGGCCCCCTATAGCTTCATTAACACAGATCACTGCAGTACTATTAAAATTTTTGCAAGAGGGAGGAGATATGGGGATATATGTATATGTATAGCTGATTCACTTTATTATAAAGCAGAAACTAACACACATTGTAAAGCAATTATACTCCAATAAAGATGTTCAAAAAGAAAAACAACAACTTGACAGAGCGTGGGGATCTTTCGATGTCAGTAAATACATAAAATCAATTTAAATTATTTTAATCCGTTTAAAAAAAATTTCGTGTTCGTGTTAGAGTTCTAATTTATTTTAAAAGTTCCCATGCCAAAAAAAAAAAAACTACATAAGGTAAATCTCTACTAATGTTAATGGTTAAATTAGGTGAGATTCTTTTATTGAAATATACTGGTTTTCTTCAATTTACCAAGTATTGTGAGATCACAAAATGTTTATTGTGCCCACTTCCAAAACTCTAAAAACAAATTTTAAGTCCCAGAGGACAGAGCCTATATTATTCATACAAATTTATATTCTTAGAAACTGCCTGAGGAGTCTTTTAAAATAAACACAAAAATTATTCTGCAAGACGTTAATTAGTTTTTTGGGACTTGCTAAATAGTCATGCCAACAACAACAAAGAATAGCAACTTTCACTGTTAACTTGAAATATTTATCATCTGCTCAAAGCTGGATGGGTGTCTTGTTCTGTTCTCATTCTCTTTTGGGGCTTATCGCTGAAGAATGATGCCAATTCCAAGCCTCTGTGAAACAGTCCTGCCATAGCGTGACATCCTCCACTGAAAGTGCCCAGGGACAGTGAAAGGCCTGGCAAGTGGCTAACTGTACCAACCTTTCTGTGCTAAAACAGAAAGGCTTGACCTCTATATGCATGCAATCATCTCAAGGTCCCTTCTATTTCTTGAGAAATTGGACACAGCTTTGCCACTCCTACCTGTAGAGCCAGACTTCAATATACCTTTCGGCCTGCTTTTTACTTGGGAAGATGCTTGGTAGAAGGGAGTGGAGAAGCTTTGTCAGTGTCCTCGACTTCTGCTCTCTTCTAATGTTCCTGGGACCTGCATCGTTAAGAGGAGCCAAGCCTTCAACCTCAACGCCAGTGTCTTTCCATCTCCACTCTCCATGCTATAATATAGTCCAAGCACCATCTGGACTGCTGTATCATCTCCTACTTTAGCTCCAGACACTCATTCTGGCTCCCTCTAGTTTATTTTCCACACTTTTAAGTGGAGGGGTTATTTGAAATAATGTGTTTCTGCCAATAGACTGTAAGCTCATGAGAACAAGGATTGTGTCTGTTTCTGATCACCACTGTATTCCCTGCAGAGGGCCAGGCACATGGGAGATCTTAAAGGAATGTTTTTGAATGAATTACTAAATCAATTAATGAACTGTACCCTCTTAGACACTTGTTTCTTCCACTATCCCTTGTCCTTCACATTACCATACCGAATCTCTCCACCCTGGACTCTTTATCAGTCCTAGCTCATGCTCCCAGCCTCTTCTCCATGATCCAGACTCACTGATTCCATCCTACATTTCCTTCTAATGCTGCTTCTTGCAGGTGAAAATAGGTACCCACAACAGTGATTGTTTTTCTAATCAATACATTAGGAAAACAGAAGAAATTCCATAATAAGTTTATATAAGAAGTCTAATTATCTTCATGAAATTTGACACAATGATTGTCTGCTAACTATGTGTAGGGACATACAATGATTTTAGTTTGGATAGGAAAATGGGGAGTCAAAAAAGTCATAGGACTACTAATCTTTTTTAGGAAGTCCTTGGGCATTCTGAGGAGAAACATCACATATAAGCTCTTAGACATATGTAAATACATTATATGCTTAATATTTCAATCAAAAAATAGACAAACATGAAGGAAAAGAAGGCCTATAATAACTTGGTATTTAATAAAGTTTATACCGAAAGAGGTATATGCAAGCCATGTTTTTCTTTTCTTTTAGCTGGCAGTGTAGTACACTAAACAAACCTCTGAGCTGAAAAAGCGTGGGTAGAGGGTCCCAGGCCTGTCACTAATGACACATATAAACAGAGATATCTCATTTGACTAGTCTTAAAACAAAAAAGATTTTAGGTTGCCATATTTTTGCATTTGATGACTAAGACATTTTATCTTATGACAAAGTAAGGGTCACAACATAGAATACTATCAAGAATACACAGCTTTTTAAACACTTTACATTGTCACGATAACTTGGGTGAAAATTATAGCACATGTAGCTGACGTATTTCTCACCAAAAAAGAAAAGTTTCCTTTTGATAGCCCCAAGAGAAGTTTCCAGTTTGAAATTTGTGAAATCTTGATTTTCTAAATATTTAATCTATAAGGCTATTAACATTTATGGAAAGATATGATCAAGTCTGTCTGAGTTTATGGGAGTTAGAAAAACCCCAGGTTCAACTCTCAGTAATACACTCAACTCAAAGACATATTACTTAAACTTTCCAAGTGTCATCACATCTGTCAAATGGGGATAAATTATGAGATTATTTTTAAGAATGAGATGTAGGGCTTCCCTGGTGGCACAGTGGCTGAGAGTCCGTCTGCTGATGCAGGGGACACGGGTTCGTGCCCCAGTCTGGGAAGATGCCATGTGCCGCGGAGCGGCTAAGCCCGTGAACCATGGCCGCTGAGCCTGTGCTCCGCAATGGGAGCGGCCACAGCGGTGAGAGGCCCGCGTACCGCAAAAAAAAAAAAAAAAAAAAAAAAAAAAAAAAAAAAAAAGAATGAGATGTAATTTGTGTTAAGCCCCCAGGTTCTGGTACATAGTTGGTGTTAACTCTATGATGGCTACTTTTGTTTTTATAGATTACACAGAATCACAGACCTGTAGAAATGAAAAAGACTTTATAGCTAGAGTCTGGTATAATTCCCAACCTATTAAGGATGGTTTTGATAACCTTGACATGTTGGCCTCTTGAGCGCCACAGAATTAGAAGAGAGTAGGAAAGGTACCACGGCTTATTAAGAGTTTAAGTAAATTATCTCATAAAACTACTATTGTTCATGTTATTTCCTTTTAAAAGGAAATGAAAAAGTAAAGAGAGAACATCATCACACATTATGGGAAAATACAACAGACCTTCTTGTTTTGGTTTGGCTATACATTGAAATACTCTAATTGCATTCAATCATTAAACTTAGTTTTTCTAGTAAATGGCTTTTAGGTGTATTCAACACAAATAACAGGAAAGTTCAAAGTATGAAACTGAAATTACAAATACAGCAAAAGAAAATAAACAAATACCTATAATCCCTGGATTCCTATTGCAAGGGCAAGAAATTGGTAACATTATGAAAGCTACTTAGAAAAATGTAAATCAGGAAAATCAGATTTCCAAAAAATGTCTATATGTGTAGAAACAAAAATATAAAAAATAAGATACTAAAATGAAAAATATCAGACCTGAGAGAAAGGCATTTGATTCTACTATACAGCTCTCTCCATCCTCACAAATTCTACTCCTTCTATAGTCCATTTTGGGGAGCCACTGAAGAATTGAGAAGCAGGAAGATATATAATAAAAGTTATTTTAGGGAGATAAGCATCTAGGCTGTACACCTAATGGGTTAACGTAATGAAGAACATAGATAGTCAATAGCTGATAATAGGAAAATTGTGATAAAGGTCTTAGCATAACTAAAACAACACAAGTGCAGATAGAGAATGATGGAACCTGGGGAATCACTGAAGGAGGAATTACTGGAAACTAGTGGCTACCATTGGATTTAGTGCTTTGATGGGATAACTAGAAAGATTTTGATATATGGGGTAATAAGGTGAATTATGTTATTAATAACATGCTAGGAATGTCAGAGAGTAAGATGGTTTGAGGAGATATAATTCAGTTATAGAGTAAGAATTCAATTGCAATCAGGAATATAAATCTTTGTAAAAATGAAACAGTTGTGCTCATCATTACCTATTTGCTCAGAATATATTAAAATTTAACAGGAATATACCATTAGCACCAGTTACCAGTCTTGTCCAGGTGGACACTACTAATTTCACTTTATCATCACAGATTCAGAAACGTGCTCAAATTCTCCTGAGAACCCAGGGGAACTCAAGCTGGAAACCTATGGGATGTCCCTAACCCTAGGTCCATGTTGAAACTGCCCCCAAAAGCATTCTTTTGTCATAGTATAGATACCCCTTAGAAACCCACAAATTCTGGAAGGAGGTGGTTCTGATTGCCCTTCCTTAATTACTCCCTCAGCTTTAGTTAGTAGGATCGTTATGAAGTTATCATAAATACCCCATCACAAAGAGCAAGACCAATTTTTGTGCTATTTTGGAATCTTTAACCACCTATGTTCTTGGGTTCATTCTCTCTCCTGTATGGAATGGCCCTATCACCAACATATGTCCATTCTAGACCAGACTCAGATGTTACTTCTTTTAAGCACTAAACGTGTGTATTCTCCTATCTACTTCATATCTCTTCCAGCTCTCATATTTACCTTTTATGCTATATAATCTTGCATTTCCCATACAATTCATGCTTCTCTAATGATTTATCTTTCCTCCCAAATTATACTTCAAATTCTTGTAGGGTAAAGACAATATTTTTTGCTTCTCTGTTCCCCACCGGTTTAGCCCACCATGGGACAACCATAAAGTGTGTCTTAATACATGCTCATTGATGGATCACAGGAGTAACGGAGGCTTTTGGCCTCCATTAGCTCCTTAATGTAAAATGTGTTAAAGAAATGGATAGGTCTAAGACCTCGTCTACTGTTAGCACTTTAAAGAATTTTATCTATTTCTGATGCTTTTAAAAAAATTTCTAGTTGCTTACCTTTTTTCAATGCTTTCTAATTCAGCATGAAATAAATATTTGAGAAAAATATCTTTAGGCAAAAAGTGAAAAAAAACTATTTTGAACCCAAAATAAGCATAATTTATGAAACGTGAAACTTGATTAAGCAAAAGAAGATATTAAGCATAGATTTATGAATGACTGAGAATGTGTTGATATTTTAAGGTATTTTCAGTAGGAAAAAAGGTAATAATTTCATATTTGGTTAAAGTTATTTTTAACCAGAATTAGTATTTATATAATAATATTTAATTTTATTAATTTACTTAATATCTTCAGCTTTGCCACCTGAACAGGAATAAACCCAGCCAGCTAGCATAATGACTAACAGATTGATTCTAGTTTCTCCTGGTAAGAGACAAGCAATAGTCTCAATTCTATCTGGCAGTCTCATAGGTAAAGTGACGAATGTTCTGGATTGCCTGGGGCAGTGTTGGTATGTGTCTGTTATGCAGAAGTAACTATTAATAGTGTTTCTTTTCTCTCTCAGAACTGCGCCCATATGAATAGTGTTCACGGTCTCCTAATTATAGGGCAACATTGTGGGGAACTGAAGATGGAGACTTCCCTGATGGTTAGAGCCCAGACAAAAGGTAAGGTGCTTGGTATGAAGGAAAAGACAGCTCATTCTTTAGGGGACATCCTCTGTGTCAGGACACATGGCTTGCCGACCCATGCACAGATTGGATTCCAGCTTCCACTCATCCCCTCTGATGGGATATTGGTGAGTGCCTATAGTTAACTCACCAGTAGTAACTGTGTAACTATATGCAGTGGCCTGCCCATCAGCTAGCACGGATTCCCTAATTCTCACGTATTAAAATTCAAAGGATCTCCAATACCTGATCCACATTCCCAACCTCTGTGAGATCTTCCCTGACTACCACACAGTACTCATTTCTCTAAATCTAACCAGAAAAGATTTTCTGTGCCACTCATTTACGTTGAACCCAGCCCTTCCTCAGTGATGTCTCTGTAGTGTTTTGGCTCAGGGTGGGTTTGGAGGGCACGAGGGGATGGGGCAATTACACATCTGAGGTTTCCAGAAAGACTTACCTCCATGTGTGTGAAGCCAAGTCTGGTAGCCAAGACAGGATAAATTTGTTCTCAGAAGGAAATGCACATTAATATGGGGATATTAGTACCTATTGTAATTACAGAATTTCAAAACTAAACTACTTTGATCATTAGAGAGAGGCTAACACTTACTGAGTACTCACTACTTACCACGTTTTTATTAACTACTAAATATTTTGAAACTAATAACTCATTGAAAATTCAAACTACCCTAAGAAGTAAGTACTAACATTAACCCATTTTACAGATCAGGAAACTGAAGTACAAAAAGAGGTTAGAGAACTGAGCCAGAAGTCACGTTATCTATGAAGTATTGTAACTAAGATTTGAACCCAGAGAGTCTGACTCCTGAATTTTCTCTCTTAACCTCCACACTATCCCACCTTTAATCTTGTGGTAAGTCTACAGCCTAAGTCTAAAGTTTGGTCATTTGATGTGTAGCCTATATTTCCTATCACAATTTTAGTGTTTAAGAGGGGTATACAAGTTGGATTTGGCACTCCCTTCTGTATTTAGGTAAACAATACCGAGGAAAAAAAAGAATAACCAGAAGAGGAGGAGGACATAATCCCAAGGGAAAATTCCCAAGGGACACTTGAATGTTCTTTCAAGTTCTGAGCAGAAGAAAGAATAACCATTGGTATCAGGACCTCAGCACAACAAAGGAGCAATCTGGTGGGAACCAGGAAGAAATTTTTCTGATTTTTTTTTTCTTACCGAGACTGAGAATAAATAGTGTAGACAGCATTGCATAATAATACTTCAGAGCACTGGAGTGAGCTTTGGGGTGTGTGACCTTGGCAAGTAACCTAATTTCTCTGTTTAGTCATCTATCCCAAGGAGATACTACAAGCTGCCTTATAAGATTTTGTGAGCGTTAATGAGAAAATGTATGTAAAAAAACCACCACAGTGCCAGTATGGAGTGCCCAGCATAGAATGCCTAACTCACTGTTGCTGATTCTAGATCCTACCAAAGCCAGGAATCGAAATAAGCTCTGTGAACATCTGGGATTTGGGGTGAGTTCTCTTTACCTCTTCACCCCAATCCTTGAGCGACACCATTTTCCTTATTGAGTCAATGTGATGGATTTAATCTTCTATTTGAACTTCACTTCCATAAAGCACAAGCCTCATCTAATTATCCTCAGGTCTGTTTCTTACTGTGATCGCCACCATCCTGCCCCTCTTTTCTGCAAAGCAAACCTTTCCATTTTAAAACGTTTCTATTTGTTTCTCCTCTAACCAGAAAATACACCCTCATCCAACTCCTCTGCCGAACTGAGCAATAAAAATAATAAATGAGAGAATTGAAGACTCCACGTGGACTTCTAAAATGCTCCAGCAAATGTGACCCTGAAAAATTATTATGGCGTGCTACCAATTAGTTGACACTGCGTAGAAAAATGAAGCTAAATGTCCTTCTATTCTGTCCAGTTTTATATCTCACGTATCTAGCTAAAATACTTCATTGCTTCATTGGAAATACATATGGTAATATCTAGACAGACTTATGTCAGGTATCTTCTTTTTTGGGTTCTCAACAGTCATTTTAAATGTTCAGGCCACCAGTATAGATAATATGCTCAAGATGACAAATTTCTTCAATAATACTTAACATGAGGAAAGTTAGTCTCAAATTTCCAGGATGGGGGTTGGAACCTTAGATGCTTTCTAATGCAGTAAAACTCATAAGGCTAAAACCAAAACAGACTTTTAAATGTTTAAGATGAAAGTCTTTCTTTGAGAAATAGTCAACCCATGGGGCTAAATCTGACACAAAATATTCATCATAATTTAAATTTTAATATATGGCCTATTTAAAAGCTTCATACTTCAAAAGGTTTTCACATTTATTATGTCATTCTGTTTTAATTAAAAACTAAAATATTAGATTAGGTTACAACTTTGGATTATTACAGAAATTAGGTTAATATTCCTTAGGAATAAATGTACTTTCCTAATAACCATATGAACACGTTAATATACAATTTAGTCACAACAATTATATCTAACTTAGTTTTACAAAGACATGAAGTTTTGTGGTTTAAAATCTTTTTTTCTGGAGTAATGTTATAATACACAGAATTGAATAAAAGGTATTTTTAAATGAAAATCATTAAAAAATTTTTTATTAAAAAATATTAAGTTAAAGAAAAGTTGCAAAAGATAGTAATGAGAGTTCTACATAACTTACATCTAGCCTAACCTACTGTTAACATCTTAAATAACCATTGGACAATTACCAAAACTAAGAAATTGATGTTGTTAGTACACTATTAACTAATGTAAAGACTTTATTAGGTCTTACCAGTTTTTAACTAATGTCCTTTTTGTGTTCCAGGATCCAGTCCAGATTCCCACATCGCATTTGTCATGATTAGACTGAGGTCACGAATTTTAATTGAGAATACAAAGAATACCAGAGAAATAAAGTGCCTCTCTCAGCACACCATATCAGGAGGTGCATGAGGTCCATATTTCTTATTACTCGTGATGTTTAACTCAACCACTTAGTTAAGGTGGTCTGCTGAGTTTCTCTGTGGAAAGTTTCTATTTTCCCCTTGCAGGAGACACTTTTAGATTACATAAATTACTAGCCTCTACTCAAACTTCTACCCATTAATTTTAGCATCTATTGGTGAATCTTGCCTTCAACAATTATTACTTTGAAGTTCTAATGTTGAATTTCTACTTCCATCACCCTTCTACATTTGGTACTGGAATTCTTCTGTAAGAAACAGCAGTGCCCACTCCCGCACATATCTATCTATCTGTCTGCCTATCTATCTGTCTATTCAATCACTTAATATCAGTATGTGCTCACAGATAGTTATTTCACTATTTGGGTTATAATCCAATACTATATTTTGTTGCTCAAATAGCTCCTTCTGGCTAGTAGGAGCTCTTTCAGATTGGTTTCTGTGTCCTTCTGTCATGCCTTTATATCAGGGGTCAATAAACTGTGGCCAACAGGTCAAATGTGTCCCTCTATCTACTTTGATAAAGATTTATTGGAACATAACCACACCCATTCATTTACTTATTATCTTTTGCTGCTTTTGCCCTATAGTGGTGAAGCTGAGTAATTATGACAAAGATCATATGGCCCGCAAAAGCCAGATATTTACTACCTGGCTTTTTACAGTAAAAGTTTGCCAATCCTTGCCCTAGATGGATTTTTATTTTTTTAAATTGAGAACTTTGGATAGTGCCAAAAATGTCTTTGTTTGTCACATTTGAGGTAGTTCATTCATAATACAGAACCGTGAATATATATTTTCCTAACTTAATTAGTTGTAACATTTTTTATGTTAAGGACCTATTTCTCATGGAAAGGAAGGAGTGGCTTGTCAGTGTTCTCTTGGAATGAATTAAGTACATATATAAGAGAATAAACTATTATTAAGATTAAGAATGTGATGGGGCGAAAAAGGTGAAAAATTATCTAGTACAGAGAGAAAAAGAGATAAACTATCCTTCTCCATGAGTTCTAAAGTTTCCTCTATACATGCAAAGGGCTTTATTACTTTGCCCTCATAATAATAAAAAGTAATCCTTTCCAAAGGTGTCAGATTAATAGTCATTTTTCTCTTGACTGCATTGGACACTGTTATTTCACCATCACACTTCATAATCCTCAGATGACTTACCAATAGATCTATCCAAACGAGACCCCTCAAATCACGCACTTTGACTTTAAGGATATTTATTATGCAATGCACCAACTTTAGAATTATAGCAAGCACAGTATCAGTGGTCAAAATCCATTTATTGGAAGGATTATGACATTCTTGTAATCATATTTGAGAGAACAATTTTTTCTAAATTGGAAGTACAAAAGTTGGGCTTGTTCTGTTAAAGAAAAAGAATTTTATCTGAACTAGCAGAGGCTACATCCAGGGCAACACCAGTGGTTAGAAGGTTATTATTATTATAAGGTTAATAAAGGGCAGTTACATTTCATTGGAAGCTTGCTTCATTTGGGTAGGAGGAAGTTCCTCCTCATATGTTCATTAAATAGACTTTATTTTTTCCTCTGAATTCTAGACCTCCTTAAGATCACTCAGAGCAAAGGTTCTGCATTCTAATTCAGAGGTCAATGGTCCATAAGGATGTTGAGGCACAACCCCTAAAAATCATATGCATCACTGAGTATACACGCAGATATCTGTGTATTTTTCTAAAGATAAGATGCCCTATTTATCAGATTCTTATAGAGGCAGAGATTCAAAGGAAGTTAAGAAAAATTGATCTAGATTAATCTAAAACTGCAGATAGTTACCTAATTTTTGTACTTCATATAGAACTTCAACATTAGTGTATGAAAGTTTTACCTTTTTGCTATTCTGCTACCTCTTGAACAAACTGTCATTGTTTACTAGGAAAAAAATGACATTTATTACCAACTAATTCCTGAGCTAACAAGATAAGAAAAGTGGGTAGACAGCAGACAAAGGGAAATAGTATGAAAAATATGAGCCTTACTCATAGGTGGTACTCAAATGCTCACATTAAGAGTTGAGAGGAAAAAAAGCAAATGGTAGAATTTTTAAAAAACTGTTTAATCACACATAAAAATACTAGTTATTATCAGTATTTATCATAAAAATATATAAATATTCCTGGGCAATTTAATAAAACCTCTTGATAAAATAGGAATCAGAGTGTTTGAGAAAAAATTAAAAGAAGGGCCCATCATTAAGTTGGGAACATGGCTGATCGCCCATTGAACTCAGGTAATTATAAACTATGTTACCATAAAGATACTTTTGGATAATAATCAAATTATAAAAGCATTGTCACAAAACTATAAATCTCTACAAAATCAACTGAACACCTGCAAGTTTCCTGAAAGCCTAATATCCTTAAAAATGTAATTTCTCTGACTTTTAGCCTTTACCTATTTCTGAAAACCTATTTCTATCTCAACTCCTAAAAACTAAATTTTCATTTATAGTGGCAACTATTTTTTTTTTGTATCTGACATAAGTGATTCATTGTTTTTAACTAGTAGGTAGATTCATTATCCTGATGATCAGTACTTTTCAAGAAGAGTCCTTGAACCCAATTCCTCAGTCAACGTTTTCGGTTACCTTCACTTAAAATTTATGATAATGCCATTCTCTGTTTAACCCAAGTATTTTTCTGGAGTGAAATCAACACCTCCCTTTATTATGATACGAATTTAAATCTCTAAACAAATTGTAATTTGGAAACAATGACGGGGAACAAGATAAAGGGGGAATCTTCTGGAAACCATGAAGAAGGGCTGCCATTTATATATGTTTATATTATCTATGTTTGCCAGACTGTGCAGTCTAAATGATGCCCATCAAACCATGAGAGAACCTTTCTCTTTCTTTTATCAGAAAATTAAAAATCCTAATATGGTTGTGTTACAATAACTGTAAGCACGCTTTGATATTAAAAAAGAAAAAAATGCAGGTCACTGAGAATATATTAGAACAAGTGAGAAGTCTGAGAATATATCATTTCTTTCCATCTCCTTGGATACAATTTCTCTGAAGCTAAGCATTTTAGGTAGATGTATTTAATATACTGCTCAATAAAAAGTTCACTATGCTTCATCATTAAGAAAAGCCCCCAAAGTCTCAGAAAAACTGAACACCATGAAAGAAGATAATTAAAACGGAAAAAGTCAGAGTTTTAGTCACTAATTCTAATAAAGCTATAGTATTTGAAGTTTCAGATTTCTCACAGTATGAAGTTTTACTTTGGATAATTTGGATTAGTAAACAGTTAACTATATCAAATAGAAAGCCAAACATTTATATATTCACATAAATATTTATCCATGCACCTATGTATGTTTTGGCTAAAAAACATGAGCAAGGGCTTCCCTGGTGGCGCAGTGGTTGAGAGTCCATCTGCCGATGCAGGGGACACGGGTTCGTGCCCCGGTCCGGGAGGATCCCACATGCCGCGGAGCGGCTGGGCCCGCGAGCTGTGGCCGCTGAGCCTGCGCGTCTGGAGCCTGTGCTCCGCAACAGGAGAGGCCACAACAGTGAGAGGCCTGCGTACCGCAAAAAGAAAAAAAAAAAAATGAGCAAAAGACAATGCTTTGACATTGAAGTTAAATGGGATTTATTCAACAATTATTTATTAATTATTTATTATGTGCCAAGTCCTGATCATCATGTCTTCTGTTGGAGCCTACCCCAAACTTACAGTGTATTTAAAGAATGACTCACATCTTCTATATGGTTTATCAGTTTCCATAAGTGAGTTAGATTTTCACTGCCTTACTTTGTAGGAGGGAAACAAAATTCAGTCACACTCTTCCCGTATCTCTACATTTAACCAAGACAGGGGCAAGTCTTCTATTAAGATACAGTTTTTCTCCCGAATAATACTTAAGAATTCTTATACTTGAATTGTCTAAAGAACCATTCCTCTTCTAGCGACCGAAATCAACTAAGTTTCAAGTGATGTCACTGAGAAATAAATATAAATTAGTAAATATATAAAGTTTGAAATCATGTCAACCTAAAGTTTGCTGCAGGAACAGTAAAACAGTATGATTCATAATGGTTTCCTTAATTTGCTAATAAAGTTTTTAAAGTGAGGTTAAAAAATAATCAGTGCCTACTAATAAGTAATACTATTCAAAAATTTAGTGATAACAAAAACTATGGTTTTTGTAAGAAACTTATTTTTCTTCCACGTGTTACTAGTTTTTAACACTCATACGATAGTTTCGTGTGTATGTGTGTCTGTGTGGGTCAGTAGAAGCAGTAGGCTGTGACATGGACTAATATAGACAGTTATGCTTGACCATGTAAATCATAATGTTTAGTTATGAAGAATATACCTTGCTATGTTGAAGGATACATCTAATGATCTCTCTTCTGTTTGTTTTTTGTCTCCTAGACAGTATAAAGAAAACCACACAGAGCCAGTAGATAGGAGTTTCCAAGTGTAGTTTTGGCACTGCCACTAACTAGCATAGTGATCCTGATCAAATCCATTAGCCTCTCCAAGATTCCTTTTTTTTTTTTTTTTTTTTTTTTTGCGGTACACGGGCCTCTCACCATCGTGGCCTCTCCCATTGCGGAGCACAGCCTCCAGACGCGCAGGCTCAGCGGCCATGGCTCACGGGCCCAGCCGCTCCGCGGCATGTGGGATCTTCCCGGACCGGGGCACGAACCCGTGTTCCCTGCATCGGCAGGCGGACTCTCAACCACTGCGCCACCAGGGAAGCCCCAAGATTCCATTTTATTGTCTGAAAAATGAAGAAGCTGGTAGAGACGATCTTTGAAGTTCCTTCCCTGCTTCAAATTCTATGATTATAAATGAGGTAGATTTTCTCAATTATACCATCCACATAGTAAAAATTCAGTTAAAAAGAAATAAAAATATAAAAATCCTCAAACCAATGGATACTTTAGTACCATATAGGAAACTTTCAATGATGGAGTGGCTTAAATACATAATAATTAATGACTTGAACATAATTAATGACTTGAACTAAAAATCAATCAATTAATCTAAACTAAGTGTGTAGAATTTAAAGGGAAATCATCAATATGACTTTCCCTGAGCCCTGAAATATTTGAAGCGTTTGAAGATGAAAACAAAGTCAAGATTTACAGATAATACCCATAAGATCTTTGAGCCAAATTGAATGGTCATGCGAAAAGCATGAAGTTTTTTGCATGAAAAACTCTCCATGAAGTTTTTCCTTGAGTTATTCCTGTTTCTTTCAAATCTTCCATCCCTAAACTATCTGCTTCGTTACAACACTCCAGATCGCCATTTTCTCTTTTCTTTAAACTCTAATAGCAACTAAACCCTGTACTACTAACTTTGAAGCTAATCCGTTTTATGTGACATTGGCAGGTTTTCAAAATCCTTCTTTGCCTCCCAGATAGACTAAACTCTTAGTAAACAGCAACTATATCTCTGACTTCCCTACTTATTCCTATCACAGGCTTCCATTTCATTGTTACTTAATGCAGTCTAGTGGCCCCACTGCAGCATCAAAACATTGAATAATCAATGGTTACATTGAGAGAGAGAGATAGGGGAACTAAAAAGTAGAAATGACTCTCCTTTTACTCAGTTGTTCACTAGGTCTTCTAATGTATTCTGTATTCAACCTCTTTATTTTCTCACACCCTCACACCTTATCTTAGGCCTTTATCTTTTGATACCTGGGCTTTTTAAAGCTTCCTAATTATTTTCTGTCTCTACCTCTTCCTGCTAATCCCATTAAAACGTAATCTAGCCTTTCAAGACCCAAATCAAATTTCCTATATTTTCTGTAGTCTTGCTAGACTACTCACTCCAAAATGGCTTGTCTTCCTTGGAACCAATTTTCCCTTTTTATTTTTCTTATTCAGAAATTAGCTGAATATGATATGATAACACTTGTATTTTCCCACATAGTATATTTTTAATCTTGAACATTTTTTTACGTATCTCTGTAACAAGATGGTAAGCCTAGGAAGTTCCCTTAATATAGTATGTATTTGTTGATTTGATGTATTAACTTGACAGGAATAAAATGAACATTTGACCCTGTACAGAATAAATAACATCTTTTTGGCATTCTGTGGTAGACAAATGAAGTCAATGGTTTATCTTCGAAGGTAACTGTGGCTTATCTGGAGAAATCTTTAGTCTGGGCTAGTAGAATAATGTTAGGTTAATGTTAGGTTTTGTGGATTAACATCATGAGAAGACGAAGTCTATGTTTGTTGAGAAAGAAAATTTTGTAATTTTCTGTAACTGTAATTAGGAGCAAATCAGGGATTCATGATGCATTATATTCTAGAGCTTTAACTGATAAGCACCAAGAAATGGCTTTCTCGACTTTAAATGGTTTGCAAAATATTATTTCTATACTTTGCTCCATGCACAGAAAATAATGAAAACTGGGTCTGCTATTCAGAAAATTCAATATTTATTCTAACATGTGAACTGTTGAGTTATGAGAATATTTCATACACTCCAGAGGAGCATAAAATCTACCTCTACTAATTAGTTTCTCTATGAAAGCCTTCCAGACAATTACAGGCTAATATCACTGGTCAATGGTTTAGGTAATTTTCATTAAAGGTATAGTGTTGCTACCAGATGAATTGCTTCATATAAAAGCACTTACCACAAAGTCCTACAATGGAAGGTTAAGTGCTATACTTAATTACTAATTTCAATCCCTATTACCTATATTTTGCAGTGCAGGCACTTAAAAAGGAACCAAATATAGTCTGTTGGTTTCCACTTTCCTGATTACAGGATTTAGTGGTAAAAGCACTAGTCCATCTGTTTTTCTAATGAATAACCAAAAAAAAAAAAACAAAACTTTTAAAATAAAAATAGTCATACCACAAACCAATATAAAAGAGATATGCTAGACATTTCTATTGAGCTCATACATAAGATCACTTTGCTGTAAAAACTTTAATCTAGATGACGCATACTTGTAAATTTGTATTCAGTCTTCATGGCATTGTAGCAGATGAAGCTCTGAGAGAAAAAGGTATTTGAAATTTTCATGGCTTATTTCCTACCTCAACATCATGCTGAAATGCTCACAGAGCAGATGATTAATAAAATGCTTGATGACAACCATGGTGACTCCCCTGAGTTCTTTACACATTGATCGTTAACTTTTTATATGTATATATCGAAATTCCTCACAGCTGTTCTAGTTTTCTCAAGGGCAGATTCTGTGTTTTACCCTTGCTTGTATCCTTCAGAATAACTGCAACTTTGTTCACTTTTGATTTATTCATAACACTGAAAATAATTTTTGGTGAAAGGACACTTAGAATCTTTGACTAAATATAAAAGGTGGCATCTAAATTGAGTATTGCTGAAGAGTCATTCCTTAATTATCATGATTTTGCCAGCTTCTGATTTTTAAATATATTTTATATTGTTTCGTATACTGAGCATCCATTTAATTGGTACATAAGACACCGTATGTGTTAAACAACTATTAGTCTAGAAAAAAATATAGAAATATTTGTTGACTTAGTTAATTAACACTGCTCCAATCTCAGCTACTGACATTCAAATTGGACATTAGCATACCACAAAAAGACAGGGATCATGTCTTTTTTGGAGTATGCCTAGAATATAGTATCTGGTATGTGCACAGGTAAAGGGTTGCTAGTCAGATAAAATATATTAAAATAGTGAGGTATAGAAATTTTTAAAAACATAAAATATTGATCCAAGCGCATTAGTGCATTAAAAAACGAGGTTCTGATTATCTATGCTTGGGAAATGCATACTATATTTCTCTTCTAGAGATTCATTATGGTATTAATATAACAAAATACAAGCATAGATATTTTTAACTTAGTTAACCCAGAATTTCCCAAACTAACTTGAGAGTGGGACTTCCTCTCTCCTCTCATAAGTCACCATTAACATTCTCTAGAATAGGGCACTTAAAGATACTAGTTTGGAAGTATAAGAGTGAAAAGTTACTCAACTAAGATAATTTTAAAGAATTAACTGGTGAAACAAAGCTAGGCTTCAAGAGGCAACTGTCACACTGTAACAGTAACAGGATTTATCATTTTACATGGTCGGGTTCACCGTTCACGGATGACGACACCCCAGGAGCAGGGTCTAGATCTCATCCTACTTTATATCTTCAGTGGTGCCCAGTGCAATGAGTTCCTCTCAGTAAATAGGTATTGATTAATTTGGATTTTAGGAAATTCACCAGTTTACATTTCTGTTGTTTCACTAAGGCTGCATTTATCATAAAAATTACATTTCTACTAGGATTCAGTACATGCAATAAGGGATGAGCAGGGGCTATGCAGCACTCTATACATATTTAAGTTACTTTCTTTCCAGATCTTCCATTCCTTAGTCTTATTAAAGTTGGTAACAAAAGGTGTGCATTCTTGTAATTGTAGTTTAAAACCGGGATAATTCCAAGGACGTCAATTCAGCAAATATTTATTGAGTGTCTACTATTTGCCAGTATTATAAAAGGCACTGGGCTTATTATTAACGTGCTTGCTTCTGAATTTTGTCATAGAGCAGGGTATTTTTTTTTATTACATTTAATTCAGCAAATACTTGTAAAGCACCAGATTTACAGAAGAGGTTTGAAATGTGGCTTGAAGATGTAGATGCTGTGAATTATAAAAGGTACAAAAGGGTATCACAGACATTTCATTCCATAATTGTGCATAAGTAGTACTAAAAAAATTGATCTTTATTTAGTAAGTTAGTTACTTCCTCGAAATATTTCTTTCAAGAAACAAATACTGTAATAGAGAAATTTATATATAAATTTTGGTAATCATTTTTATTGTGCAAAATAAAAATTTCTTTTTATAATCTTTCTTTATACTAATCTTTCTTTATCTTTCTATACACAGATAAATGAGACTGATGTTTTTAGTAACCTCTTTTGTACTAAAATATGGAAAGGATAATAATTTCAGTAAAATACCTTTGGACTTTTGATTTGGATTTTACTTTAAAATAGGATTTTAAAAATTGAGAATATATGCAATCACAAGTAACACTGGTTTAAGTTTCTAATCTACTGCCTTTGTTTCAATAACAGTACTGACAAAACTCATTAATGATGAACAGGATAATTTTTATTTTATCAATAATAGCTTGGCATACATTTTATAGACTTGAAATGACTAATACTACTAGTGTCACAGAATCTTTGCGAAACCCCATGGTTATATGACAGTGAAAACAAATTTCATTTACTTACATGTTCTTATAACTGCTGTTTTATGGTACTATATATAGTTCCTTTACTATTTCTCTGTTTGTCCCGTGGTCCTCCTGCAGCTTTCATGAGTTTCAGCTATGTACCACCATCAAAGGAACTCTCCTATTTTCTTTCAGAGAAAAATGGTATGATACTCCCTCTCTCAGGTTTAAATTTTAACTTTGTTACTTTTGACAAAGCCTTTCCTTTGTTCAAATGCAAGAATCCAGTTAACAAAGAGCTTTGACATGTTGTGCCTTTTATGTGTGCATTTTTCTGGTTTCACTGATGTCCCGAATTTTGCAAACGATAACGTGTGCCTTCGAGTTCGCCTATAAAATGCCATTTGTACACTGTATCAAGAATAGTTTAGGACAGCATTACATTCACATGACTCTAAAATCTGATAAATACTTGACGGTTTCTCCGAAAACCCAAAATTGGGTGAAACGGACGAAAACAATGCTTCGTTTTCCAGTTTGTTTTTCATAAAATCTTCCCCCGATACACATTCACTGGCTTACCTGCAGGGTAGCGCTCAATCACTGGCCAGCTGTCCACCTGTAACGTGGCATTGCCACCACTCCTCGTGAAACGGACTACATGGTATTTCCCATCGTTAATGATTGCATTGGACTCTTCGATGGCGATGTCATCTGTCCCAACATTAAATTTAACTCCGATTTTTCCTTGATGCTGGAAGGGAGGAGGGGAGTAAAAAGAGTTATATGAAGTTGTGCTGATTCATCATCATTTAATAAGAATTACATACAGGGTATTGCTCAAAAACACGCTTCAGAACCACAGCTGCTTTCCTCCGATTTTACTTCTGAAAAGCTCCGGCAAGGTTCTTGACATTTGGATAAAGATGAAGCTTCTCTTTCATGGATAATTGATATTCCAAAAGACATGCTTTCAAGAGAATTGAGCTGCCTTCTTCCCAGAGGCTGCCACAGACAAGGCACACAGCTGCCTGTGTTAAAGGATATACTTTCATGTTCTTTAACATAGCTCCTTTAATCCACGCCTTCCATTTCACAAGAAAAATGAGGCTTGAAATTCTCCCTTTTAATAACTGGTGAAATCAGAGCAATGAAGTCTATTTCTAAACACAAAGTGGACAAAAGCTCACAATATAGAAAATCACTCTACAGGGTATGGGCACACAGACAGGCATTTAATGAGTACAATCATTATTCACACACACAAAAATCATCAGATGCTAAGAATCTGAAATTCACTGAATTTCTTTATTTTGCAGATGATGAAACTATGACACAGGAAGGCGCAATGAGTTGTTCAAGGTCATATAACTAAATAGAGGGGTGCTAGAGTTAGAATTCAGTTCCCTCATTCTTCATTTATACCTAAGCTAAGATGAAGTTAAGATATGGGTATCTAAAAGTAACTACCTCTCTGAATTATGCAAAGCAACATTCTAAGTGCAAAGCTTGTGGCTGTTAACTTTATAATTTCATAATACAAGGCAGCAAAGAGAAACATGTGCTTATGTCCTCTGGCTTTGAGAAGCCTTCTCTAACAGCAGGGCTGTCAACTCTACCATAATAAGTTCAGCTGGTTTTTAAAGCATGTGGATCTGCCCTTAATCAGTAGCACAGAATACTTGCACTGTGGGCCCTTGTCAGAGTACATAACCTCAAACTGTCTGCAGCTCACCTTTCATCAAGCCTCAGCTGAGAGGAACGACATGGGGGAAAAGGGATATAAAGGACATATGGTCCATCCATTCCTGCAGAAATTTAAAATCAGAATCTCAGAAACCAGAAGATTTGGACCACATCCTCTTGACCTCTTGCTGGATTCTCATCATTGAACTAAGCAGCATGGCATGAGTTTACACTGAGGGTTATTGTAAAAGAAAAAAATCGTGTATAACACTGCATTAATTGAAGGGAAGTATTTGAAGATGTTGTTTGGGACACTGATCTTGTCACTGTCCCCTTCTATATGTCTTCTTCCTGGTTCTTAGTGTCCATAAAAGATCTCTTTCTTATAACAGGTTAGTATGGTTTTTATTTTTGTGTGTTTTGATTTGTTTTGGGCTTGATGAACAATATGACTTAAAATCACATTTCCTTTCTGACTGGTTATTAGGAAACTCAGAGTCAAAGTGAGTAGGGAAATTTTACAAGCTGCATAGACCCCTGCTATACTGTTTTCCCCTGGGCTTATTTTTATTTTCTACCATATTTCTCAAGATCCTTTTTTTTAAATATATGTCATTGTAAGGCATTTCGGTTTTTGGTAGATTGATTCAGATGACAACTAAACAACAGGATTCCAATAAACACTAACCTCTTATCCAAGGGCCTATAAAGACATTTTTAGACATCTTTTTAGCATAGGTCTTTGGTGCAAGCACTCATTATTTTTTCACTTTGGTAGAATTCCTATTTGCTCATTTTCAGTAAAATATTTAACATGGCATATTTATATTTTAACACATATGTGATGTAACTCCACAGGAAATTTTTTAAGAATCTTATTTAAGAGGTTTATTATCTTTATTTAAACAACACTTCTATAGTGTTCTAAGCGCTTTACAAATACTAACTCTGGTATCTCTCCTAACAGCCCCAGGAAAGAGGTGCTATTTTATCTGCATTTGACATACGAGGAAACTGAAGCAGAGTGACTAAGTAACTTGGCTAAGGTCATGCAGCTAGAAACAGAAAAGCTGTGATTCAAACCCAGCCAGTCGGGCTCCAGAGGTTGAGTTCCCACTCATTACACTAGGCTGAATTTTAGTAATATTGGGTCATCCTCTAGCTGCAGTTAGCAGATTTGGTAAATCTGGTTGTTCTTTGTTACCTGTTTCATCTTTCTGGTTAGCACCACGGAGCCTCTTATTATGCTTTGCAGATTGTATGTATCAATCAATGCGTGCTTAAAATAATTTTATAGAGGATAGTAAGCAACTGATATGTGGACATAATAGGATGCTAAAATGGACTCTTTTTGTCTCAGTTTCAGCTGCAATCCTGAGATACCAATAAGTAAAAAGCAAACAAACACAGATTTCTACTTCCATTTTACAAAATGAGGTACAAGATTGCCTAAGCCAGACTTGCAAAGAAGAGCACTGAAAACTGCTTTTGAGACCCTGAATTAATAACTTATTTGCAGCCCTTATTAAAGAGGCAAGAAAGACCAAGAAGCGATTGATAATTAGAAGAGGATTTTTGAATGTGATGTGATGTGCACGTACCGCCAAGGTAGAAGGTTACTTTTCCCTTATCTTAGGGGTGCACAGGAAAGGGACTTTAATGGAACATGTCAGAAAGTTTGATACTTGTCTCCTGGAACTTGGGGCAGTTGTTGGGGTACTCAGCAACCCCAGTTGCCCTTGCCTGGGATTTGACGCTTGCCTGACAAACCTTCAAGGGGAGAGACTGAGACTGGCTGGTGCTCTGATGGCAGTGCAAGAAGTTATTACTGCACCAGGGCTCACCTGTACATTAGTTTGTTAGAAGGAACATGTGAGCGCTATACATGGACCATGGGTTAGAGAGCCAGCACTGAATTATGTTGTATTCTACCCAAGAGGTCCCCTGCGGAGAGAGGTGGTGAGTAGTTAAGACAACTCAAGAGAAAGAACCTGGAGTTGCAGTGATGGGTGCCCAGGGACTGAGGCGGAAATCCTAAATGACCATCTGAAGGATGTGGTTAAGAGAACTAAAAAAAGCCCACCAAAATGCCCCCCAAGAGTGCCCCTCAGTGTCAATCTTAAGCATGGGCTAAGCACAGCTAGACAGTTACTATTGTATTCGCCAAGTAAGATCATTTCTGCCCCTTATCTCCTCTTCTCCTGCTTCATCCCTGGAGGAGTCAAGGAGAAGAAGAGTAAACATCGTGTAAACAAGAGGATAAACAACCCTGTTCCCTCACCCACTGCAAGTGGCAGCTCTAAGGCAGCCCAAGCAGGGGTAAAGGGGTAAGGGACTGGCTTTAACTGAAGTTGTATTTATTATTACAAAGGAGTAAGCTGAAATTACTTATGTCTAAACATGAACAGATGATTTTTTTTTTTATTATCTAAAAATGACCAAGGTAGTGTTGAGACATTTCCTAGACTTTGCTGGGGTCAGGAAGAAATATTTGACAGAACAGGTTTAAATTCCTGTTGCAAGCTAGGAATCAGCTCTTTCGCCGTAACAAGTACACGGAGATATTTGTTACTCTAGAGCTGATTGTTTCACTGTCTCTTCTATTACAGTCATACATCTTATCCCAGGACAGATGGAAAGAAATTCTTCAAGTTTCCTACGTGTTCTGATAGGAAGGCTATAGTAGGCTATTTTCATCAGAGTTCTAATCAGTAAGGAGTTTCAAGTTCTGTGAATAGACGCATTACAATGCTAAAGATACAAAATGCACCGAACTCTGAAAAAGAGTCTTTTACCTTATCCGGAAATGTTTCTGCAATATGAAATGTAAAATGCTTATTTTCTAGGGTAAAGAAATGCCCAGATTTCTCAGGGCTTCATTTCTTGCAACACAGTAAAACAAACTATTAAGAAACAGTGAGAATTGCTGATACTTGGAAAGCTTCTGACTTTTAAATGATGCCCATCTTTCCCTGCATATGTTGATTCTTCAACTTCCAACATCTTTAACATCTCATGGATTCAAACTCCAGAGTCAGCTAGACCAGAACTGAATATCACCAAAGTAGGCTCAGACAATAGACTGTACCCTAACTCAGACATTATTTACCCCACCCCAGGCTGCATCAAGTCCTTGAGAAACAACTTAAGCATAAATAATAGCCAATGGGCCAATTTTTTCCCCTAAAAACAAATAAATTAAAAAAGGCATATAAACTATAAAATATTAATATCAAGCATGTTTAAAGGACCAAAATTTATAAATCCATTCAGAAACTGTAAATATTCTCAAAACACATCCCTCCCATATTGACAGGATAGCAAGTCATTTCAATTATATAAACAAAACTTGCTAAACTTTCTTGCCAATAGATAATTACAATTTAAAAGAATTCATTTCAAATTCTTATTCTCTGGGATTAAATGTGACTGTCCCTGGCAAATTCTCATGACATTGCATTAGCAAAACCAGCAGTAATTTCACTGGACATGTACTGATTTTTCAACTTTGTGTCTTCCTTGAAATAGACAACTGGCTCACACCATAATTTCAAAAATCTATTATGAGACTATCAGTAACGAGGCATTTATAATTTAATGAAGTCTTTCCATGGATTCATTAAATAAATAGTGACAAAGGTAATTACTGATTTTTTCACAAAAGCTCATTTCAGAATAAGGATTATATTATTAGACCAAGTTAAAAGGAAAAATGAAAGATGACACCGGAAAGGAACTTGAAAGTTTTAGCAAGTGACACCATAGTTAATGCATCTCTTAATTCCATCTGCAATCACATATTCATTGGAAAAATACTTGTTTTAACAAAGATCAAGATTTAATGGTATACTCAGTATCTTGGGCATACTTCAAGTAGGATGTTTGTGTGTTAGAGATGCGGATATATTTCAATTTATATGCATTCGAAACAGATAAAACAGAATACACATATATAAAGCTTTAGCTCGTGTACGGCATGCACATATGTCCACTGCTTCTTCTCCCCTACTCTGGGGTTGTTATGAAGAAGCGTTTGGCTCAACTATGTCCAGGAAAACAGTAAAAAGTGAAAAATTGTCTTTTTTGTTGTTCATTTATTTATCATACTCTTAGAGTATCACTAAGCAAGTGAACAAGTGTGCCACCCAGGATGGCATGTAGATTAGCAAGGAGGCTTGTTTATGGTCTATAAGCTTCTTTTGTGCAACATGATACAGTTCTATACTCCAGGGCCCCCCTTTAGAGAAAACTTGACGACGTCTTCAAATGCACTCAATGCTCGCGCTCATTGCCGAGTACAGAACAACTCTCATGGTCCAAGTCTACATTGTCAACTGAAGTCGGAGTCAGGCTGAGTGTTATGTTTTGCCCTTCCAGAGACTAACCCTCATCAAGAAACAGAGGTTTTAAGGCTGAAGGGGACTCTGGGGCCTCTAGTCGCTATTGCCGGGAGTAAGTGACACTGCAGAGCACCAGAGTCAGAGAGCCGCCTGTTCTCTCACCTCAGTACAAACACACTGATTCAGATCATTGCTAATTTAACCCCAAAACATTTCCAAATGAATGACTTAGGGGTCCTGCTGGCTGGTAGAGATTGTGTTTACCAATCTAGATGGGCCATAATGTCAAGAAGTAGTTTGGGTCCAGTTATTTTAACCTGGCACTGAGCTGGAAACGCAATCTTTCCCCCCAAAAGAAACCTCACACCATTGCAAAAACAAGAGGTTACTGCTCCCATCTTCCATTTTCCCTACTGATTTATACCTTTTTATTCATTCAGCTAATAAATAAAAATTGAATAATAAGAATTCTGCATTTGCTAAGTGTGTAGACAATACAAACATGTAAGTGTCTTCTCTGCCCTTCAGGAAGTTTTCAGTCAAATTGAGAAGATAAATCATGCATGCAAATATTCACACCCACAAAAGAGTTAAGGGATTGGTAGCAGCACTGTTGGGGAGGGTTCCAAAAGTTCTCAGGGAGCCTCCGACTGTGTGGCTAGCGTTTGGACGGCTGTAATACAGCCAGTGGATCCCAAAGATACCCAGGGACATAGAAGATATGTTCTCTCTGTCCCCCGTCTCTCTTTCTAGGCCCTACATACCAGAGGGCTCACCAGGTACCAGGAACTGAAAAACATACCAAGTATCTACCTGAAACTCCCAGCTGACCTAAAAGTTAAGTGCTACATTTCCCATCTGCTCAGAGAGTTTAAATAATGTGCCCCGACTCATATAGCTGATAAATATCAGTACTGGAACCTCACCAAGTTGGAGGGATTTTGTAAAAAAGAATGTCTTCAACTGTGTCCATGTTCCAGAAGATCTTGAAACCAAGGCATGCTCAGAGAATGGAGTTAAGAGTAGGGCTACTGAAAAGTACACCTTTCTTTTTAACTGATTACATTTCATAGCACCACACAATAAGGAACTAGAAGTGGCTGAGATCTAGGGTGATACCACCTTAGAAACATCTTGTTTAGGGTCATACATTCTAAGAAAATAGTATTTTCATTTTCTCATCAAATCTTCATTAAGGACAGTATACCTTTTTTATTATATCCCCATTCTTGGGAATGCTATATAGCTCCTTTGATTCCATGAAACTATATCCTGACAATGACATCACTCTCCTGGAGGCTGGGTACATCACTCATCTCTTGGTCCTCAGACTGTCTAATAAAACTTTGTAAGTTCACAACAGTCCTCCCTTACACCTGGTTTTAGGTGTTAGTTCTTATGTACCTGTTTTAACTCCTCAACCATATTATAAAGAGCTTGAGAGTAGGAAACAAGACTGACTTATTCCATATTATATCCTTCACAGCACTTTGTGGACTACCTCTACATTTGTAATTTTCCAAAACTCTTTCACATACACATTCTTTTTTTAGTTGAAATCTAATTCACCTATCATAAAATTTGCCCTTTTAAACTATACACTTCAGTGGTTTTAGAACATTCATGAGGTTCTGCAACCATCACCACTATTTATTTATTTATATAAATTTATTTGTTTATTTATTTTTGGCTGTGTTGGGTCTTTGTTTCTGTGCGACGTCTTTCTCTACTTGCGGCGAGCGGGGGCTCCAAACGCACAGGCTCAGTAGTTATGGCTCACGGGGCCAGTTGCTCCGCGGCATGTGGGATCTTCCCAGACCAGGGCTCGAACCCGTGTCCCCTGCATTGGCAGGCAGATTCTCAACCAGGGAAGCCCCCATCACCACTAATTAAATCCAGAACGTTTTCATCATGCTGCAATTTTCTTTTGATGAGATAATGCATATAAAGTTCTTAGCACACCTAATGGCCACTCAGCACCTGTGAGCTCTATTATTGTTTTTTTTTGAATTTTATTTTATTTATTTTTAATACAGCAGGTTCTTATTAGTTATCCATTTAATACATATTAGTATACATATGTCAATCCCAATCTCCCAATTCATCACAACACTACCACCACTCCTGCTGCTTTTCCCCCTTGGTGTCCATACATTTGTTCTCTACATCTGTGTCTCGATTTCTGCCCTGCAAACTGGTTCATCTGTACCATTTTTCTAGGTTCCACATATATGTGTAAATATACGATATTTGTTTTTCTCTTTCTGACTTACTTCACTCTGTATAACAGTCTCTAGATTCATCTATGTCTCTACAAATGACCCCATTTCATTCCTTTTTATGGCTGAGTAATATTCCATTGTATATATGTACCACTTCTTCTTTATCCATTCATCTCTCGATAGGCATTTAGGTTGCTTCCATGACCTGGCTATTGTAAATAGTGCTGCAATGAACATTGGGGTACATGTGTCTTTTTGAATTATGGTTTTCTCTGGGTATATGCCCAGTAGTGGGATTGCTGGGTCATAAGGTAATTCTAGTTTTAGTTTTTTAAGGAACTTCCCAACTGTTCTCCATAGTGGCTGTATCAATTTACATTCCCACCAACAATGCAAGAGGGTTCCCTTTTCTCCACACCCTCTCCAGCATTTGTTGTTTGTAGATTTTCTGATGAGGCCCATTCTAACTGGCGTGAGGTGATACCTCCTTAAAGTTTTGATTTGCATTTCTCTAATAATTAGTGATGTTGAGCACCTTTTCATGTGCTTCTTGGTCATCTGTATGTCTTCTTTAGAGAAATGGCTATTTAGGTCTTCTGCCCATTTTTGGACACGGTTGTTTGTTTTTTTTAATATTGAGCTGCATGAACTCTTTATATGTTTTGGAGATTAATCCTTTGTCTGTTGATTCGTATGGAAATATTTTCTCCCATTCTGAGGGTTGTCTTGTTTATGGTTTCCTTTGCTGTGCAAAAGCTTTGAAGTTTCATTAGGACCCATTTGTTTATTTTTGTTTTTATGTCCATTACTCTAGGAGGTGGATCAAAAAAAGATCTTGCTGTGATTTATGTCAAAGAGTGTTCTCCTAGGTTTTCCTCTAAGAGTTTTACAGTGTCCGCTCTTACATTTAGGTCTCTAATCCATTTTGAGTTTATTTTTGTGTATAGTGTTAGGGGGTGTTCTAATTTCATTCTTTTACACGTAGCTGTCCAGTTCTCCCAGCACCACTTATTGAAAAGACTGTCTTTTCTCCATTGTATATCCTTGCCTCCTTTGTCATAGATTAGTTGACCATAGGTGTGTGGGTTTATCTCTGGGCTTTCTATACTGTTCCATTGATCTATATTTCTGTTTTTGGGTCAGTACCATTACTATAGGTTTGTAGAATAGTCTGAAGACAGGGAGTCTGATTCCTCCAGCTCCGTTTTTTTCCCTCAAGACTTCTTTGGCTATTCGGGGTCTTTTGTGTCTCCATACACATTTTAAGCTCTTTTGTTCTACTTCGGTAAAAAATACCATTGGTAATTTGATAGGGATTGCATTGAATCTGTATGTTGCTTTGGGTAGTATAGTCATTTTCACAATATTGATTCTTCCAATCCAAGAACATGGTATATCTCTCCATCTGTTGGTATCATCTTTAATTTCTTTCATCAGTGTCTTACTGTTTTCTGCATACAGGTCTTTTGTCTCCCTAGGTAGGTTTATTCCTAGGTACTTTATTCTTTTTGTTGCAATGGTAAATATGAGTGTTTCCTTAATTTCTCTTTCAGATTTTTCATCATTAGTGTATAGGAATGCAAGAGATTTCTGTGCATTAATTTTATATCATGCTACTTTACCAAATTCATTGATTAGCTCTAGTAGTTTTCTGGTGGCATCTTTAGGATTCTCTATGTATAGTATCATGTCATCTGCAAACAGTGACAGTTTTACTTCTTCTTTTCCAATTTGTATTCCTTTTATTTCCTTTTCTTCTCTGATTGCCGTAGCTAGGACTTCCAAAACAACTTTTAATGATCGTGGTAAGAGTGGATATCCTTGTCTTGTTCTTGATCTTAGAGGAAATGTTTTCAGTTTTTCACCATTGAGAATGATGTCTGCTGTGGGTTTGTACTATATGTCCTTTATTAAGTTGAGGTAGGTTCCCTCTATACCCACTTTCCGGAGAGTTTTTGTCATAAATTGGTGTTGAATTTTGTCAAAAGCTTTTTCTGCATCTATTGAGATTATCATATGGTTTTTATTCTTCAATTTGTTAATATGGTGTATCACATTGATTGATTTGCGTATACTGAAGAATCCTTGCATCCCTGGGATAAATCCCACTTGATCACAGTGTATGATCCTTTTAATGTGTTGTTGGATTCTGTTTGCTAGTATTTTGTTGAGGATTTTTATTTTTTATTTTTGCGGTACACGGGCCTCTCACTGTTGTGGCCTCTCCCGTTGTGGAGCACAGGCTCTGGACGCACAGGCCCAGCAGCCATGGATCATGGGCCCAGCCGCTCTGCGGCATGTGGGATCCTCCCAGACCGGGGCACGAACCTGCATCCCCTGTATTGGCAGGCGGACCCTCAACCACTGCGCCACCAGGGAAGCCCTGTCGAGGATTTTTGCATCTATATTCATCAGTGATATTGGTCTGTAATTTTCTTTTTTTGTAGTATCTTTGTCTGGTTTTGGTATCAGGGTGATGGTGGCCTCGTAGAATAAGTTTGGGAGTGTTCATTCCTCTGCAATTTTTTGGAAGAGTTTGAGGAGGATGGGTGTTAGCTCTTTTTTAAATGTTTGATAGAATTCATCTGTGAAGCCATCTGGTCATGGACTTTTGTTTGTTGAAAGATTTTTAATCACAGTTTCAATGTTATTACTTGTGATTTGTCTGTTTATATTTTCTATTTCTTCCTGGTTCAGTCTTGGAAGGTTATACCTTTCTAAGAATTTGTCCATTTCTTCCAGCTTGTCCATTTTATTGGCATAGAGTTGCTTGTGGAAGTCTCTTAGGATGCTCTGTATTTCTGTGGTGTCTGTTGTAACTTCTCCTTTGTCATTTCTAATTTTATTGATTTGAATCCTCTCCTACTTTCTCTTGATGATTCTGGCTAACGGTTTATCAATTTTGTTTATCTTCTCAAAGAATCAGCTTTTAGTTTTACTGATCTTTGCTATTGTTTTCTTTGTTTCTATTTCATTTATTTCTGATGTTTATTTCTTTCCTTCTACTAACTTTGGGTTTTGTTTGTTTTTCTTTCTCTAGTTCCTTTAGGTGTAAGACTAGATTGTTTATTTGAGATTTTTCTTGTTTCTTGAAGTAGGGTTGTATTGCTATTAACTTCCCTCTTAGAACTGCTTTTGCTGCATCCCATAGGTTTTGGATCCTCCTGTTTTTATTGTCATTTGTCTCTAGGCATTTTTTGATTTCCTCTTTGATTTCTTCAGTGATCTGTTGGTATATAGCAATGAATTGTTTAGCTTCCATGTGTTTGTGTTTTTTATGTTTCTTTCCCTGTAATTGGTTTCTAATCTCATAGCGTTGTGGTCAGAAAAGATGCTTGATACGATTTCAATTTTCTTAAATTTACTGAGGCTTGATTTGTGACCCAAGATATGATCTATCCTGGAGAATGTTCCGTGTGCCCTTGAGAAGAAAGTGTAATCTGCTGTTTTTGGATGGAATGTCGTATAAATATCAATTAAAACTACCTGGTCTATTACATCATTTAAAGCTTGTGTTTCCTTATTAATTTTCTGTTTGGATGATCTGTCCATTGGTGTAAGTGAGATGTTAAACTCCCCACTATTATTGTGTTACTGTCGATTTCCTCTTTTATAGCTGTAGCAGTTGCCTTATGTATTGAGGTGCTCCTATGTTGGGTGCATATATATTTAGAATTGTTATATCTTCTTCTTGGATTGATCCCTTGATTATTATGCAGTGTTCTTCCTTGTTTCTTGTAACATTCTTTATTTTAAAGTCTATTTTATCTTATATGAGTATTGCTACTCCAGCTTCCTTTTGATTTCCATTTGCATGGAATATCTTTTTCCACCCCCTCACTTTCAGTCTGTATATGTCCCTAGGTCTGAAGTGGGTCTCTTGCAGACAGCAATATATATGAGTTTTGTTTTTGTATCCATTCAGCAAGCCTGTGTCTTTTGCTTGCAGCATTTAATCTATTCATGTTTAAGGTAATTATCGATATGTATGCTCCTATGACCATTTTAATTGTTTTGGGTTTGTTTTCGTAGGTCCTTTTCCTCTCTTGTGTTTCCCACTTAGAGAAGTTCCTTTAGCATTTGTTGTAGAGCTGGTTTGGTGGTGCTGAATTCTCTTAGCTTTTGCTTGTCTGTAAAGCTTTTGATTTCTCCATCAACTCTGAATGAGATCCTTGCTGGGTAGAGTAATCTTCGTTGTAGGTTCTTCCCTTTCATCACTTTAAGTATATCATGTCACTCCCTTCTGGCTTGTAGAGTTTCTGCTGAGAAATCAGCTGTTAACCTTATGGGAGTTCCCTTGTATATTATTTGTCATTTTTCCCTTGCTGCTTTCAATAATTTTTCTTTGTCTTTAATTTTTGCCAATTTGATTACTATGTGTCTCAGCATGTTTCTCCTAGGGTTTATCCTGTATGGGACTCTCTGTGCTTCCTTGACTTGGGTGGCTATTTCCTTTCCCATGTTAAGGCAATTTTTAACTATAATCTCTTTAAATATTTTCTCAGGTCCTTTCTCTCTCTTCTCCTTCTGGGACCCCTATAATGGGAATGTTGTTGCATTTAATGTTATCCCAGAGGTCTCTTAGGCTGTCTTCATTTCTTTTCATTCTTTTTTCTTTATTCTGTTCCACAGCAGTGAATTCCACCATTCTGTCTTCCCTTATCCGTTCTTCTGCCTCAGCTATTCTGCTATTGATTCCTTCTAGTGTAGTTTAAATTTCAGTTATTGTATTGTCCATCTCTGTTTGTTTGTTCTTTAGTTCTTCTAGGTCTTTGTTAAACATTTCTTACATCTTCTCGATCTTTGCCTCCATTCTTTTTCTGAGACCCTGGATCATCTTCACTATCCTTATTCTGAATTCTTTTTGTAGAAAGTTACCTATCTTCACTTTATTTAGTTGTTTTCCTGGGGTTTTATCTTGTTCCTTCATCTGGTACATAGCCCTCTGCCTTTTCATCTTGTCTACCTTTCTGTGAATGTGGTGTTTGTTCCAGAGGCTGCAGGTTGTAGTTCTTGCTTCTGCTCTCTACCCTCTGGTGGATGAGGCTGTCTAAGAGGCTTGTGCAAGTTTCTCTATGGGAGGGACTCATGGTGGGTAGAGCTGGCTGTTGCTCTTGTGGGCAAAGCTCAGTAAAACTTTAATCCGCTTGTCCGCTGATGGGTGGGGATGGGTTCCTTTCCTGTTGGTTGTTTGCCCTGAAGCAACCCAACACTGGAGCCTACCCAGGCTCTTTGCTGGGGCTAATGGTGGACTCTGGGAGGGCTCACGCCAAGGAGTACTTACCAGAACTTCTGTTGTCAGTGTCCTTTTTCCCACGGTGAGACACAGCCACCCCCCCCAACCCCCGCAGGAGACCCTCCAACACTAGCAGGTAGGTCTGGTTCAGTCTCCTATGGGGTCACTGCTCCTTCCCCTTGGTCCTGATGTGCACACACAAACTGCCTCCCCCAGTCCTGTTGAAGTCCTGCAATCAAATCCCGCTAGCCTTCAAAGTCTGATAATATAGGAATTCCTCCTCCCATTGCCGGACCCCCAGATTGGGAAAGTCTGACACAGGGCTCAGAACCTTCACTCTAGTGGGTGGACTTTTGTGGTATAAGTGTTCTCCAGTTTGTGAGTCACCCACCCAGCAGTTATGGGATTTGATTTTACTGTGATTGCGCCCCTCCTACCATCTCATTGTGGCTTCTCCTTTGTCTTTGGATGTGGGGTATCACTTTTGGTGAGTTCCAGTGTCTTCCTGTCAATGCTTGTTCAGCAGTTAGTTGTGATTCTGGTGCTCTTGCAAGAGGGAGTGAGAGCACGTCCTTCTACTGTGTCATTGTCCAAGTCCTCTTCATCCTCTGACTAGCAGTCCACGATTGCGTCGGTGACAAGGCCAGGGCCGGGCTCTTACTCCTATTATTGTTATCCTTACATTTGGAAAACAATGTTTTACTTCATAGTAGTTTGACGGAAGTTAATTAAAATAATGCTTGAATTATATAGCCATTACACTTTAGTTAGAACACATAATACCTCATTGATCTTCACAACAATTTATGAAGTAGCATATCTATGTTGCAAATAAAGAAGCTAAAGGTCAGAAAAGCTGAAAATTGACCAAAGTCAGAGCATCGGTCTATCGTTTGACTTAAGAGGGAACATTCTAAAATCTACTCATGCTCACCTATGGGATAAACTGTCCAGCCACTGTTTGTACTGAAGCAGAGTCTGCTTGATTAGACAACCCTCTACGACCCCTGCCATGCCAATGATACTATGGTTCTACAAAAAGCTAAATGGATGGCTAAGCAGTTAGTACAGAAGAACAAAGAAAGAGAGAGAGAGAGGGAGGGATGGAGGGAGGGAGGAGGAAAGGACTAGTTTTTTTAAAATAAATCAAAGGCACCTAAGTTTGAATTTGAGTCTTAGATTTTTTTTTCAAAATTTATACAGTAGCTGAGATCTAGGATTGTATTATATATTTAAATCAGAAATTCTTCAGTTTATGAGGGGAAAGGGGATATCCCACTAGGTCGATGATTCAGAGAAACCTAGGAGGCCTTTTGTAAACCATACGTGTTTTTTCCCAGAGAAATTATAACCCTCCTCTCCAGGGGGGATGGAGAGACTTGGCTTATGGGAAAGAACCCTTGTCTTGCTACATTTGTAGGACTTGATGGTGGTGGTGAGAATAAGGGTCAATGAGTTCTTCTCTTGAGGACGGACAGACCCTGAGCTCTGGTGATAACACCGACTCTTCAATGCCTCCATTTCCTCACATTCTCTCTCCTTAGATGAAATTAAATCGAGAATCAGAATAATGTTGGAATGAAACTAGCCCACTAAATGACTGGCGGGTGTGTCTTTGAAAGGGGCAATCACCCTAATGTTGCTATTTTGAGACTATCTCTATTTTGTTTGTTTTAACAGTTGAGCCAATACTGGATTATCTGTTGTATTTTAAAAGACAGTCTTGAACCATTATGAAGTTTTCCAATGTGATCGTGGGTTCAGAAATGTAATCAAGCCTTTTTCACAGTACTTTCCCATGGTTCAAATAGCATATCTCTCTGCATGAAGCCATACGACTGTAGAACAAAATGAAACTAGTTTATCCTCTTGGGAATCAGAGTCAGCTCATTAAGATCATTAATTCTGCATTTCCATTCACTGAAATAGCAACCATCATAAAACAGAAATACTCATCTTTAAATGTGTCCTTATATATGAAGAATGTGTCCTATCATTAAGCTTTTTTTCCTCTGAATAATCAAAAAGCAAAAATCAAACAGATTTTGATTTGGCTGGTGACCTATCTCAGGTTCTTAATTTTTCACAGGTAAGACCTCTGGTTGAATATTTAGCCCAGTGGTCTGGCATCATGACAAACCCCTGGGGTTGCTGTACGGAGATCTAAGGCGACACTGGCTTAAGTTAAGCCTTGTCAAAAGTTCAGTGGGCTGGTCACATATGGCTTTTTTTTTTTTTTTAATGTTTTTTGATTTGTTTTATTATTACTGCCTTTAAAATCCTTGTGGGTATTAAACTAGCTTTGATCAGATTTCTTGGTCATTCAGAAAACTATGTGCAATAAACACTGGGTTTCCAGTGCTGATTAAAACCATAACATTTGCTTCCCTGCTTTTCTCTGATTCCTTATCTTTGGGCCATTACACTGCTTATTATTACCTCCACCAGGAACCCGACAGGGACAGGATATTCAGCTCTATCAATTCCAGTAGCTGTTGGCATTTCTATGTAAAATGGTTTCCCTATAAAAGAGGTTTGGGATTATTTGTATATTTCATTTACCTGTTGTATCACAGAACCATCATTTTCAAGGGGAGCTGACTATGTAATTGCAGTCTGACTCTATTCTATAGCACGGAGCACACCATTTTTCAGACAAGAGACAAAACATCTTTGGATGGTGAATTTAGTCCTCTACATGGTAAATGTTACCTTAGTAACTAGGTTGTAAGTAAAACAAAATTAGCCTTTGTATTAAACACACCTTTAAGAAACAAAAATATATTAAGAGATAAGTGCAGTTATTTTTAATGACTCGGTGAAGGCTTATAAGCTATACGTGAAATGAAAAGGTTAGTTTGGAAGGGATATTTTTTTTTTTTTTGCTGTACGCGGGCCTCTTACTGTTGTGGCCTCTCCCGTTGCGGAGCACAAGATCCAGACACACAGGCTCAGCGGCCGTGGCTCACGGGCCCAGCTGCTCCGCGGCATGTGGAATCTTCCCGGACCGGGGCACGAACCTGTGTCCCCTGCATCGGCAGGCAGACTCTCAACCACTGCGCCACCAGGGAAGCCCAGGATATCATTTTTTAAAGTTGTGTTTGTAAACTGTGAAAAATAATAGGTAATATTTTCAGGTGTGTTTGATGAACTGACTTCTAAAAAATGCTATCTTGGGTTTCACAAGCCTCAAGCGGAGCCCTAACTTGAAACGCATTCCAAGAGAAAAGCTGACAGTGCTACCTTTCTCCTTTTTGTTTTTATTGACTCCTAGTCCAGGACGACCTGTTTACATCCCTAGAAAAAGCAAATGGGTGCATACGGGCAGAGAAATGCATTCACCAAAGACTGTTTTCTATAGAATCAGCAAGGCTCTATTATACCCAGTGTGGTAAGTAATGATTTCTGAAGCCATCAAAAATAAATCTATGTTTATGTGTGTAATTTTGGCACAAGAGTTTTCAGAAGAGAATACAGACTCTTTAAGGTTGAAGCTCCTGATGATTATGATCTTTCTTCGTCTTAATAAAATAATAATACTGCCACGAAAATAAAGTAATGGTCAAGAAACATCTAGCAAGTATTTATTAGGTACAGTCCATTTCATGAAAACACTACCACTCTTTCCAGGACTTAGAACTTTTAAAATGTATGTAGGTTGTGTTTACATACATTCATTTTCCTAAATTATATGGTTTTCTTGCATAAATGATACTCAAATTTTGGAAATATCATAACACGAGTTTAACCCTCACATTTATTTATTTATTTATCCATTCATTCACTCATCAAATACAGATGGATTTCATACTATATTCCTGACATTCTGTCAAATTCTGGATAAATAGTGGTTAACAAAACAGCGCCACTGCCATTATGAAGCTCTAAGTCTCATTATTTCTTTATACGTTAAAATTTATATTAGCATATTATAAAGTATGCTAAGTGTCAAGAAGTAAAAGGGCAGGGTGTTATGAGAGGCATTGAATGATTCAGGAAAGCCTCTTTGAGGAGCTGAAGATATGAAGAAATCAACAATGAGAGTAAGAGTTTTCCAGGCAAAGGACACAGTATGTACAGAGGCCCTGAGGAGGGCCTGAACTTTTATGTACAGAGGCCCTGAACTTTTATGTACAGAGGACCTGAACTTTTATGTACAAATGCAGATTCAGATATAAATATATGGACTCTTTGTAGTGATAGAGATATGTAAATTATGTACGAACGTATGTAGGGATTATCCAGAAAATTTATCTAGGAGATAAAACTAGATTATTGAATTATACATAAAAAAGTAAAATATATCATTTGCAGACATAAAGCAATTGGAAAATATAGCTAATCACATTTTAAAAATCTTGCAATCTAAGAATGGAAAATTGTTGATGTTTATGTAGAACCTAACAGTATATATCTTGACATTCATCTAACTGTTTGTTCCTAAGTTTCATTCAACAATGTGCTTTATGAAATGTAATATATAAAGACTTTCTGAAGCAACAGGGACACACTACATTTTCTAAGAGTCATTTGCTTCTACAATGTCAAAAAATGATTCATCATTCTGTGCTTATATTTCAAAGCTAATGTAACATGTTTAGTTTCTTTGTGGGGTAGAATGTCTTGTTAACTCACTTCTCTAGAGAGCTCTTTTATCTCAAGATGTAGCAAGAGTTTTCTGTACACTTTTCCCCTTAAAAATACTGTTTGAAAGCATTTGACTTGTTTTTCAAGTACCCTCTACAAATTAGTTGAAGAAAGAAAAGTTTTCACCTTTGACCCTTTTACCTTCCCTGCTCTGGAAGAGAAAAATCAACAAAGTTCAATGTTTGAGTCCCTAAAATGCAGGTTTCCAGGTAATAAACAAGTCACTTTAAATAAGAAGAGAAATTTCCATCTAATTATTTTTCTGGAAAATTTTTGAATAAATGAAGTCAGAAGATAAATTTTTCCTGCAATTTGCCCTAGAAATTTGAAGCCAAAAACACACTAAGTGTTTAAATCCAAATAATTTATGAGCATTTTGAACTTGAGGTAAATATTCATTGCTAACTTCTCCAGAGCAGTAATCACTGGGGGTTCCTTGAGATCATCTCTTTTCATGGAAGAGCCAGAGGGTATTTTGAAGAGACTTGTGGATTCTGATGACACAGTAAAGCCAGAGTGAGAGATAAGTATTGGGAGCAAAGTCAAGTTATTAGCCACCTATCAAAAGAACACATGTTCTCGCTCTCTCTTTTTCTCACTGCTCTGTCACACTGGACTTCCATTTCCATGAATGTAGCACATTCTGTCCCATCTCAGGACCTTTGTTGTTCCTTCTGTCTAGTTATCTCTTTCCGTGTTTCCCCCATCCTCAAATAACTGATCCCCTATATTGGGGGTGAAAAAGAACCTTGAGAACTTTAGGGTGGAGCTGGTCATGGACTCTGATGAGCAAAAGGACAATGCTTGTCTGTGAAAAATGCCCTTTTATGAAGCAAAAACTGAAGAGTGGATACCCACTGAAGTACAAAACGCACCCACTTAAAGGTCTGCCCTGACAATAGTTGAAAAGCCAGTGCCGTATAGGAAGGCATGTCTCATTTGATTAACAGTATTCTCCAGTGGACTTGGGGTTATCTGTGATAAATCTTTCATTATTAAAAATCACTGCGAGATTCATATGCTATGATCTCATACCCAACTTATATACTTCCCTTGCCAAACAGGTCCACTCCTTCAAAATGAACATAAATCAAAACTCATTGAGAAGATAAAAATCCCTTGAGAAATTAATCACAAATATCTTCTAAGGCCGAATGGATACCATATCCAACTTATTCACTGTTTTGTAATATGAGTGCCCAAGCTTTCCAAATGAGTGGAAACTTAAGAAAGGCTGTATTTGGCAGTGGATGCATGATGATGAATTGATGATGATGGTGATACTGATGATGTTAAAAGCTACCCTTCCTGGATACTTGCTATGTTGCAGGAACTCTTAAGCAGTTTATAAGAAATACTATATTAGAATATATGTTGTTATTTCCATTTATTTGATGAGGAAGCTGAGCCTCAAAAGGTCTAATAACTTGCCCCGAAATAGATGCCTAATAAGCATCAGAGCTGTGATTTGGTCTCAAGCAATCTGGTTTCAGATTTTGTGTGCTTAACCATATTTAACTACTATGCTTCTTCAGAAGGGGTCCAAGGTGCTCAAAGGAGATTGCAGCTTAGATGTGATATTAGTAAGCCTCCTGGAATCAGAGAGATGCTAGCATCCTTACTATTGTATATACCAAGCAATACAGCAATTACTTTTGAAACCTTCACTCCTTTAATCCTCACAGTAACTCTATTTGTCAACCTTATAATCACCATGTAGAGGATATTTGAAACTCAAAGCAAGTGTGTGACTTCTCTGAAATCACAGAGCTAAAACATCATCTAGTCCCATTCAAACCAGCCTATTTCATTCCAGACTAATGCTTTTTAGTCACAGCATGCTGCTTCCCTCTGCACACCTTTCAAGATCCCCTGGAAGTAGAAAAGGCCACATGAGAGTGCCCTGGGGCCTCAAAATCCTTATCATCTTATGAGGCTTTGAGCACTGACAACCCTGCCAAGATGGAGGTAGGCAGAACCCAGCAACTTTTCTTTCATGGGTATTAAAAGAATCCAGGTGTTCAGAATTACTAGTAGGCTAAGTCTTCACCTGCATTAGGGTCAGAGCAGCTTTTCTCATACTTCAGGAGCCCTGGGAACAGAAGTGGATGCACAATACCCTTTAGGTTTTATTATAATTCTGGGTATCACCAGATGCTCAGAGACTCTGTAATGGAGGAGCAACTAGAGAAATGGCCAGTGTCTTTCCTCTCTCCCTCCTTGTCTGTATCCCTGATTTTACCTAGTATCTTTTTTTCTTCCCAACTAGCAGATTTATTTAAATCATTTTTAGTATTAGCTGTCATTTTGGAAAGATGTGCTCAAACTTCCAATCAAACCCAATAGAATGTATCATCATCCTAACAGAGATAGTCATGGAGTTTTTTGCTAAATAAAATTTGTGACTGCATTGGAAAGGAAATGAGAGATTTCACTGTAGTTTCCCAGTAGTGATAAGCCTAATATTTAAAAAGAAATATTAATAACTTTCCAGCAGATCAAGTCTGTGTGTCACAATCAGTAATCAAGCAAATATAGATCTAAATTCTGTAACCAGGTTTATTGTATCAAAAAAACAATGTATAGTACTATTATAAGAAGCCTTTAAGTGGTTTCATAAGAAATGAAATAAACCATCATTAGCTATTTCTTATATCACAATAATAAACATAATTTAACAGGTAGAGTTGCGGAAATTTGAAATATGAATTGACCCATTAGGAATATTTTTAATTATAATTTTTCAACTTTCTTAGTTAACTTCTGAGGTCATGATTAGAAATGTTAATATTCATCTTGTTTCTTTTTCTAATTCCTTTAATGTCTCTCTTAAAAACATAATGACCATGTCACAGACCCTTTTAATCTTCTTCTTCCATAAATATTTCAAAGTTTCACTTATAAATCAAAATTCTTCAAATTGTTAAATTTTTATCTTAGTTGTTTGAAAAAGCCCTCTCAATCATTGCCATCTTCTCTTTCTCCCTAAGCCTGTGTGGATCTAGTTTTTAATGACAGCATTTTTAATCTGAGCTAATTTTATGCAAGATGCTGCCCAAGAATGCCAGATCTAAGATAATGCTTCATTCAAGAAGTCATAAAGATAGGACCCATGCTGCGCTGAAAAATGAACAGAAAAATAACAAAAACACTTTTTCTTTAAGCAAAGAGCATATTTTGATGTCAAAAAAAAAAAAGAAAGAAAGAAGAATATTTGATATTGGCTCTGGGTTGCACTCCAATTAACTAACCAGTAACGATCTATAATTAACTCACAGATTCAACAATGACACGTAATGATAGATAAGTAAGAGATGTGGGAAGCATTTAAGTTTGGATCAAGATGCAACAAATGTGAACCCAGCACAACTGGTTTGGTGACACGAAGCTTCTGATTAGCTTTCCTAGTCAAAATTAAATGATTCCATAGTCCTTTGAAATAATGATAATATGATTTCCTGTTTTAATTAGCACTTTCAGTTATCTCAAACTTTGCTCTTACAATTTATTTTATACCCAAAGAATGCTGTAAAAAGAAATTATGAAAATATTTTCAAGACAGATTTATAAATTTATTTTCTAAATTAAAATTCTATCTTAGCATTTCATTTTATTTTTATTTTTACTGCATTGTTGACTCATCATTTAGCTTAAAACATCATAATGTCCAATCTATGCTATAAGAGCTGAACTATGTCAACACATTTTCCTAACAAATAACTGTATAGACATTAGCACAGACCACCAAAATGCACTGATTATGGATGATATATGGTTAACATGCACCATATATATCGATTAAAAAGTAGGCAACACTCAAGTTCTCCCAATAAATGAACACAAAAAGAGAAAATTGATAACATCTATGTATTGACTCATTCACTTTACTAGTCATAAAAATGGTCTATTGTTCTCCTATTGGTAGTTTAAGAGAATGCCTGTAAACTGAGTTTCCTTTTAAAATATCAGGACTCTAAAAGATAAAATTGTCAACACTGTCTGCCTCTCATTTCCTTTCCAAAACTTAGACCTCTGAATTGACTCCCGTTAGGTATAATGCTTTATTTCCATTTATTTTCTCAGGTTATTTAAAACTTTAAGTTACAAACAGCTATTTATTTTGGAAACCATAAACACAGGAAATTCATAGGATTTCTCCTGGTCCATTATTTTAGGTTACACCATGATGCACCAGGATACAACTGGCGAAAGAAATGAGGACTTTTGCCAAAGATTCTTAAAATACTGAAAAAGAAAATAACAAAAATCTTAGAATAGGAAAGAGGTCTTAGGCCCAAACTCTCTACCGATGCAGGAAACTGTTCTAAAATACCTCTGACAAACAGCATTTGAAACCTGCCAGTAATGTTACTACTTCTCAAGGCAGCTTATTCGTTTTTGAAAATCCTTTTGAACCGAAAGTTACCTCTCTTTAATGTGTCTGCAGTATGGATCAATATAGTGTAACCTGTACACTTTTCCCATATGACAACCCTTCGCCTTTTTGCAAACAGTTATCCGGTCCTTTTCCTTCCACCCTCAGCTCAAGTCTTCTCCTGGAGAGTCATTTTCCATTCTTTAACTATCAATCATTAAGAGACATTTTTCTAACCATTCATCCTTCAGATACCCAGCTTGTTAATAAACTTAGGTTCTAAAGGACCTTAAGAGAACACATTAGCTTAAATGCAACACATAAGATGGGTGCTAAACAGTGTGCTATCTTCCTTAATTAAGGCACTATTCTCCCATCAACACTGTCCGGGTTTTTTAATAGTCACACTCACTAGTTGCTTTTAGTAAACTAAAATTCTCAGGCCTCCACACACTGTTCATTAGCAAGATCTCTGTATTTAATTCTTGTGGATTTGAAAATGCAATTATAGGGTTTTAACCACCCCTCCAGATCTTCCATCTGTGTTGGTTTTACTCAAACCTTCTTCTTCATCCAGAATACTCCCTTCCAGCTCTGCTGTCCGAAAACACAAACTCTCTTATTTATCTTGGGCTTAAACTTCCTCAGATCCATATTACCCTTTCTAGTGTATCATTCTGCTTGATAGAGAAGATAAACTCTAAATAGGAGTAAAAAACTCCCAGTTTTCTCTCTTCACCTGTCATTATATCCTCTCACAAAAGCAGATGCCTTCCTGGTCCACCATTCTCCAGAAAATAAAAACCCCACATTTCACAAGACTGCTTATTTAGACTTTAATCTTAATGAGTCTATATTTACTGGCTCAGAGCAATCTCTCTCTCTCATCATATTTGGTTTTACAGACATATGTTGAAATACCTTTTTAAAATATTTTGAGTTTTGAACTCTTTTGTGGAGACAGGATCCTGAGAGCTTTGTCGTGGCTTTGACACACAGTGTAGAACTCAAGTGTCAAATGTGCCTGCAGGTGTGTCCCAATCCCATGTGAGACAAGCCATTGCTTCCTTTAGTAAAATTGGGAATAAAAATCATATCTGCCTCAGAGATTTAATAAGGATTACATGAGATCTTTTTTTAAAAGTAAAATGTTTAAAATAATGTCTAGGTCAAAGTAAGTTCTCAATAAATATAATCAATTAGTATGTTAACAATACATTCCTGGATATAAAATAATCATCAAAAGAAATCAGAAATTAGATTCTTTGTCTTTTGAAATGTGAGACAGTCAGGTGCCTTTGCTATTTCTGTTGCCAATATCTGGAATGTGCTTCCCCTCACATCTCTTATGTCTCCAAAAGTCTAAATCCTACCACCCTTTGATGTCAAGTCCAAATATTACCTCTTCCAGAAGGTTTTTCCTTATATACTTTCCTGAAGCCTTCACTACCCTTGGACCTGATTCTTGCACTGCGAGGATCTTGAAGGTACTGAATCTTTACAACTCATCCTTGCAGCTCATTATCCTGCATGAAACTTGAACCCCAGTAGGTGCTTAACAAGTATCTGTTAGATGAGTCAATGGCCCACTCTCTGCTCCAGCCATAATTAATTTCTTCCTCTCCTGACTTTACACATCCTCATTGCACATAACTATTTACCATGCACCATAATTATTTGTACATATAACTCTGCTCTACAGGACTTTAAAGTTTTTGAGTACATATATGTCAAATTGATCTTTGGCTCCACACAATGCCTCAGCACATGGGATACACTAAAAATATTTTTGAATGAATTACTGTCTGCTTTTCACTATTGCTACAGTATTTTCTGTTCATGAAAGTTTTGAAATCTGTACCAAAAAAGGATTAGCTATAACCTGCCTCGTTCTAAGGCATCTGCTCTATAATCCAATGACCACACCTCTCCCTATACAAGTGATCTAACTGTAAGTCCCTTAACTCTGAAAAGCCTTTGGAAAGTTGAAGTCCAATTGTAGGAGAATCTTTTTGTGACTCTCTTGGTCCTTAATGCTCATTTACAATCCATCTTAATATGTTGGAAAATGAAGCAGGAAGATCATATAATTTGTATCAGGCCCTGCCTGATACCACTAGTCTTGGGTCCCTCTACAGAACTCCTTAATTTGGGGTGTTATTACACTGAAATGACTTCCATGGGACATTAATTATTCCCTTGGTCAATTAATCATTGAGTATCTCGATCCATGCAGGGGACTATACAAGTCTATCAAGGATGCAAAGCAAATTCAGAATCTGTTTCTCATTTTTGAAGATAAGGTCCATATACATACATATTGAGATATCAATGTAAGGTATACATAAACTGAACTCTAGTGATGTAAAAAAAAAAAAAAAACACACATAACAGACTTAAGAGAAAATGTTTGCAAAAGACCTATCTGATTTTTATCTAAAATAAACTCTTAAAACCCATCAATATGAAAACAAACTACCAAATTGAAAAGTAGGCCAAAGAGCCGAATAGACACCTCACCAAACTAGATCTACAGCTGGTGAACACGCACATAAAAAGAAGCTTCCAACCATGTGTCGTTAAGGTACTGCAAATTGAAACAATGAGATACCACCATACCTCTGTTAGAATGGCCAAAACTCAAAACACTGACAACATCAAAACCTGGCAAGGATGTGGAGCAACAGGAACTCTCATTCATTACTGGTGGGAATGCAAAATGGTACAGCTATTTTGGTAGACAGTTTGGCAGCTTATTACAAAACTAAACCTATTCTTACCACACAATCCAGGAACTGCACTCCTTGGTATTTAAACAAAAAGGCTGAAAATTTATGTCCACACAAAAACCTGCACATGGATATTTACAGCCGCTTTATTCACAGTTGCCAAAACTTGGAAGAAACCAAGATGTTCTTCATTAGGTGAATGGATAAACCGTGGTACATCCAGACAATGGAATATTATTTAACGCTAAAAAGAATGGAGCTATCAAGCTCTGAAAGGACACGAAGGAAATTTAAATGCATATTACTGAGTGATGGAAGCCAACCTGAAAAGACTGCATACTGGATGATTCCAACTCTATGACATTCTGGAGAAGACAGATCTATGGAGACAGTAAAAGGATTGGTCATTGCCAGAAGCCGGGGGTAGGGGAGGATAAACAGGAAGAGCACAGAGGATTTTTAAGGCAGTGAAACTACTCTGTGTGATACAATAACAGTGGATATATGGCATTATACATTTGTCAAAACCCATAGAATGTACAACACCAAGAGTCAATCCAAATGTAAAGTATGGAGTTTGAGTGATAACAATTGTCAATATAGGTTCATTGATTGTAAAAAACGTACCACGATAGTGGGCGATGTTGATGATGAGGGAGGTTACACATGTGAGCGGCACAGGGTATAAGGGAAGTCTCTGTACCTTCCATTTAATTCTGCTGTGAACCTAAAACCGATCTAAAAAATAAAGTCTACTAAAAAAAACAACAACACAGTAGGACCACGGGCGGGGCAGGGGGGGCACATTTCTGAGGATGCCCAGTAGTTTACCTAAGCTGAGATAACACCAACAGGAATCAATATTCCTCGAGCACTAACTCTCATCCTGTCATACTTGAAGCAGTTTATGTGCACTTTCTCCTTTAATCCCCACAACTACCCAGAAAAGGAAGTACCGTTATTATCTCCATTGTGTTTATGACCTGAGACTCACAATGGCCAATCACTTTCTCAAACTCTCACAACTAACGTGGGGTATAAGTAAGATACGAACCCAAGCCTGTCTGACTGCACAGCCTAGGTTAACCTACACGACCTGCCTTGAAGAAAAAGGAGAAATTAGGTAGGCAAATGCAACAGGAAGAGCAAACCAGGTGGGAGAAATCAGACATGCTCCTGAAAATTTTGCATCTATGACAGTTTTATGCCTCATTTGTTTTTATTGAACATTTCTTCAGAACTACTAGCATATGTCCAGTATGAATGGAGGCAACAGTCTTTGTTACATCAGAATTATATACATACGCATATTTATATTCAATTTATAAGCAGTCTTATTAAGAAGGCTTATTAAGAAGAAATAATTTTCACAGGGTCAATCTTGGGTGTAAGTAATCATATTTGCTACCTTTTTAATACTAGTAGTTAGATTTCTTGCCTAATTGATTTTTGAACCTTTTCAAATGTGCCTGAAGGCATAACTTGAAATTCCTCTAAGGTTCAATCTCTCTTTTCTACTGTGACTAACAATGTTTAATACAAGGCAAACACATTACAGGCTGAAGGAATAATTGCTTGCACCTCTTGCTGGGGTACTGCAAAAAGCTACACAGTTTTTGTTGATCTTCCACTGGCTTGACTATAGCAATTGGAGTTTATCTGAAAGATTTATGACATGTTATTTCAGGCTCTAACAGATGACTTTGGGAAGCTGGGAAAACTCACTGAAGTTGAAGTTATTATCTGAACCTCACAGGGGTAATTAGAGATACAACCTAAAGTGTTGAGTCAGCAGTGAAGAACACAAGAAATTATCAATTAAAACCTCTGTCTGTATTTGGGGAAGAAGGTGGAAAATGAAAAGATGTGTAATGAAAAGAAATCACAGATTCAAATAGGAAAGTCAAAGATTAGACCTGGAAAGCATTCCCCAAGCTATCTGGAGATGGGGATGGGGTCAGATCACTACTGAAAAAGGACATTCAAAGGGATTCTCACAGTAAGTTACCAAAATTGCTTTGCATATCTCAAAGTGGGGCACTTGAATATCTACAGATGTGGGGTGCAATAAAGCAAGGAAAACCTCTGCTTATTCCCTATACCTCCTCTTCTAAGGAACAGGCAAAATCCTCCTCCTCCAACCAACCTTGACACTGACATTTCTAAATATTTTCAGGCAAATCGAGTTAAAAACAATTTAAATCATTTCGTGGGATGAGTGTGACAGCCTGTTCTCAAATACAGGGCTGTACCTAGTGCCATTGATTAAAGCTAGTTTTTATTCAATATGTCTAACTTGGTGCTGTTCTCTCCAGACTAAAAAGAACTTAAAAATTCCTGCATCTTTCTGGTATCTAATGGGAAGGAGAGAAGGGGGTGGGATGCCAACAGAAGTTAACCATTTTCATATTTTCTGAAAAAATATGAAAGTCACAAAAACAAAAGAAAATTGCTTGTGCGTGTGTGTATGTGTATTTAATGTATGTGTGCATGAAAAGCCTTGGAAATAAAGGCAGAAGTAGACATTTTCAAAACATTCGGTTGTGATTGTTTTTATCAGAATCTGTTTGGACAAGAAAATAAGAACTGAAAGCAGATATACCTTGAAACATTTTCAGCCCATATCCTGCTGCCTTCACACTGAAAATTGAAGACGATAAAATAATAAACACCTGTTAGATTTATGTAGTTCCTTTCCGTCAGCAAAATCCCTAAAGTGTTGTGCAAAATGACAGCAACTTTTGAATTACAAAATTATTAGGGGTCACCATGAAAATCCTTTAACCCCGAGATAAGGGCAGTAGACAATAAAGAGCCAAGAGGAATATTTTCCATCCTGTTCTGCAATCCATAATTTTTTTTTTTAATTTATTTTTTGCAGTACGCGGGCCTCTCACTGTTATGGCCTCTCCCGTTGCGGAGCACAGGCTCCGGACGTGCAAGCTCAGCGGCCATGGGTCACGGGCCCAGCTGCTCCGCGGCATGTGGGATCTTCCCGGAACGGGGCACGAACCCGTGTCCCCTGCATCGGCAGGCGGACTCTCAACCACTGCGCCACCAGGGAAGCCCTGCAATCCATAATTTTAAAACAGGCATAAACTGTGAATAAGTAAAACAGGCATTTGTGTGCAGCATACATTTGGGTCTGAATGATAGGAAGCAGTGTTTGAAAATACACTTTTAATAAAGCATATACTACAGAATAAACAAATACCAAAGTGAAGACGGATTAGAGGAGCAAGTATTAAATGATTATACCTTCCTCCAAAAATTATTTCTTGCTATGTGACAAAAAAGGACAATATGCTTTAGATAGTATTATAAGCAATAGGCTAGTGTGATTGTCTTCACACAGCCACCAGAAGAGTTTCAATGAGTACTTCTCACTGATTCACTGAGCCAAATCGTAAAGCCCCAGGCTGTCAGGAAAAAAAAAATTTTTTCTCACCTGTAAATTTTGACAAGAACTTGACAAAAATGTAAGATACCCTTGCCAGTAGTCCCATTGTGAAAAATACTAGAATTGGTCTATGGCCTCTGTTGCTACAAAATTTAATGTAATTACTTTTTTACGGTATTGTCTAGACTCTACGGTATTGGCAAGATCTTTGTTATAAGTCTATGCCGGAAAGAAATTAAATAAAGACCTAGGTGTTCTTTCTTCTATTGTAGAAACTGCATTGGACCAGCCACCTTCCAAAAGAGTGACTGTCGTTTAGCAAGTGAACCTGAAGGTAAAGGTATTTACAAGAAAATGCAAAAGCAAGGTCTTTATGTCATTTGACCAGAACGTGTCCTTAAATGAGAACCTGAAAAAGAAGATTGTAGGGCAGGAATTCTCAGACTTTAATGTGTTTGTGAGTCATATGGGATCTTGTTAAATAGGAGATTGTGATTCAGTAGATGTGGGTGGGTCCTGGGATTGTAAATTTCTCAAAATCTCCCAGGTTATGCTGATACTGCCAGTCTGCAGACCACATCTTGAGTAGAAAAATATAATGTATAGAGAAGCTTGATGCCTAGGATTAATCTGTTAAAGAAATCTTTTAATAATATGAATGTAAATTAGATGGAGGATTTCTTTTCTCCCTTGTGGGAGAGAAATAGACTGGGCATATTAAGTATTTTTTAAACAAAAATTGGAATAGCAATTTTACTATCCCACTCTAATTGGTGAATTTTTCAGCTGGAGAAAAATTGTAATAACAGGGTATCTCTCCTAAATTAAACTTTTTTTTTCTCTAGCTTTTAAAAGTAGCTCAACAAAAATAGAACGCGGTTCTGTGTTTGATTTTGTTTTCTTTAAATTCAAAAGCAGACTCCATAACTCTTTTTAGAAACCATAGTAGTGAACTGCTGAGCTACTGGTCTCAAGAAATCTGGGATCCCTATGGTCTGAGTGGTTACTGAATCAGTCAGACAGTCACATTTTGCTTCCATTGGCTGTAAGATGGACCATGATGTAATCTAACACAGACATCAGTCAAGTCTTTATTTGAACATCAGTCTGGAATACATCTTAATTCACCAGTAGGAAGGATTTCTTTGCACATAAGTCTGCATTACCCTATTTAAAGCCAGGTTCATTCTTGTCTGGTAAAAGATTGTGCATTTTAATAAGCATAATACCTGTATGCCAACCTGTCATTTTTTAGCTGGTCTTGCAGACCTTCTGGTAAGCTTTAGATTTATATTTGCCAGTAGGCTTAGAAGACATACCTTATGTCTCTGTGACACTAAGAGCTTCACGCTGCTCACCTGATCCAAGTTAGAATTTTCCCACATATTAATTTGAAAATTAGCATATGAGAACTTTAGCCAGAAGTAACCACTGCATGATTTTATCTCTAGGTTATGCTTTGTCAGAATTCTAAACACTATCTGCTTCTTTTTGTTTTTAATTTTTGGAAGACTGGGTCTGTTAAAAATCTTTTTTTCTAAATAAAAGAATAAAACCTCAAAATCCATTGATTTTTTATGGGGTACTTTCCCTGCTAAATGTATTCCCTAAGGTAAACACCTTAGGGCCTTCTTTTATTTGAGAACTTTAGCAGAAGTGACAATTAAGTGTGGATGTAAATCCTCCTGAAAAATCTCCAAAGAAATTGCAAGTTTCCCCTTGTCTTTTATCTGAGCTTTCTTTGTCATGTGGCAGGGATTAGGGAGATGCAAAACCTTATCATAAACAGAGAAAGGTTGAAAGAGTAGCTTCGTTTTTAAAAAAATCTATCATTTGAATGTAAAATGGAGAAAGTGTCTCTTCCAGGTTGAGTGCAAAATGTAGTAAAAGAGTGTAATCCTAGCTCAAGAGATTTTGTCTCAAAATCCTAATTCAGCTAATAAGAAAAAAGAAACTAATATATAAGGATGTATATAGAAAGCCTTCTTTTTACATATCAGTCCTTGCAACTGCCACCAAACCAATCTGTTTCAGTGTCATTTTCCTATATTTACTGGAGTCATTTTTATATTTGTTTTGCTCTTTTGAGCATTTCCACTGGCATTCAAGAATGATTAAAAATATACAATTCTTATAAATATTACAAAAAGGCACTTTCATGAGTTTTTTAGAAAAATATTTTGGGTTCAGTGAAAGAAGGAACCTGTTATACTTTTAACACAAGCACCCAATTAGTTCTTCTGGTCTGCATCATATGTTCTCCTTGGAGCATCTGTTAACAGAGTCCTGCTCTACTATTGATCAAGAAGCCAATAATAGGGGAGGTTCCCTGGTTGCGCAGTGGTTGAGAGTCCGCCTGCCGATGCGGGGGACACGGGTTCGTGCCCCGGTCCGGGAAGATCCCACATGCCGCGGAGCGGCTTGGGCCCGTGAGCCATGGCCGCTGAGCCTGCACGTCCGGAGCCTGTGCTCCGCAGCGGGAGAGGCCACAGCAGTGAGAGGCCCGCATACCGCAAAAAAAAAAAAAAAAAAAAAAAGAAACCAATAATAAAGAATATACAAAAAGACAATTTAATATTATATTTGAAATGTTTCTCACTTAAATGTAACCTCAGTGTGTTCTGATTTGCAGAGTGCTTTCAAACAAAATACATATGAGGTAGAGAAAAATATCAATAAAATCTCAAGGTTAAAATATATGCATTTCTATATACATCTTTATAAAATATGAATAAGACACTCTGGAAAATGGTCAAGGACTCAAATACATACACACACACACACACACACACGCACACACATCCAGTAGATATGCACACACCCAAGCACACACCTATGGCTAAAGGTAGAAAATAGGCCTAGGGACCAGATATTAGCAAACTTTAATCACAGTGGTGTTTATAGTTTAGTTTTAGGGGATAAACATATTAATTTAAATTCATCCTCATAACCTTAAAAAAATAATTACTTTTTTAAACAGGCTATGTAATGGAGGTACATGCTATCCACAACACGACATGGAAGTACAGATATCCAATTCCATGGTCTTTGGTTGTTGTTTAAAACATGAAAGTCTATTTCCTTAAAGGTAGGTAAATTAATAAAATCATTGAATTTATTGATTGGATAATAATACATATTCTCTATTTTCCTTAAATATCGTCCTCTGGAATTTGTTATAACACAGGTTTAAGTTATGAAAAACCAGTCCTTCTACATATTGCTAAACAAAACCTTTTACTTATTCTATCCTCACTGTAGTAATTACTGATGCTACAAAACCTTTATTTCCATTAAAACACTTTATGAGAGTTTTGTTTGTTTGTTTTTGCGGTACGCGGGCCTCTCACTGTTGTGGCCTCTCCCGTTGCGGAGCACAGGCTCCGGACGCGCAGGCTCAGCGGCCATGCCTCACGGGCCCAGCCGCTCCGCAGCATGTGGGATCCTCCCGGACCGGGGCACGAACCCGTGTCCCCTGCGTCGGCAGGCGGACTCTCAACCACTGCGCCACCAGGGAAGCCCTTTATGAGAGTTTCGGGTAAGCTACTGATCATTTCATAAGATCCACTGACTAAGTGTGACTTTGATTGATTGCTGATACTTGAACTTAGAGTGTGTTAATAATAATAGGAGTTAACATTTATTAAGCACTTACAGTATGACAGACACTGTTTGAAACCCTATACGTATTTAATTCTCCCAATAACCCTAAATAGATAGTATAAAGTCCCCATTTTACAGATGAGGAAACTAAGTCACAGAGAATTTAGCAAAGATCATATGGCTAGCCAGTGGAAGAACTTGGAATTAAATCTTCTCTGTTTTGTTTCAAATTATCTTAAACACTACATTGAGCTTCTCACAATAAAGCTTCTTATCCAGGAGAGTATAAAGTAAGGTGCAAAATGGAGGCACATAGACTACGGTTCTTTTGATTGGGAAGGAAGGAAACGTCCTAGTGTTTTATTATTGAGGCTAGGTGAGACTGAGCCACTGATGTACTTAAAGTAAATCTAAAGTAAACCACAAATACTAGGGCTTTCCTAAAGATTGCCAAAGGTCAATAAAGCTATGTGTTACTTATAGTGCAATATGAAACAACATGCAACAGGAATGCAGAAATGCCTATTCGATAAAGTCTACAAAGGCAATTTTCTTTGGGAGAATCTCCTCAAAAATCTTTGGAGAGGAAGTAGTATAGTCATTGAATTTTCATAAATACTCTGCTTGGTGATAATATATGCTGAACACAACTGAAGGCAGCCCTTCAAGTCTGGACAGCCAAGCTTCAGTAGATAGAGCAGATACACTTGCTGTGTCAATCTCCCTTCAAAAGAAAAAAATCCCATTTGTTTACCAAAATCTATTCGCACCTGTTGAGAAGCTTCTTTCTTCACTTATCTGAATGTGATGATGAATCAAAGGACTTTCTCTTCTGTTACCTGATGTGATAATGGAGAAGCTCAGATCCTCACCAGAGGCTGGAGGAGGTCTTTTCAGTGCTCTCAGAGAGGAAAAGTTAATTTTTTCCAAGTAAAAATCCCTCCCTGAGGAGTTATATTAATGAGGTCCGAAGCAATGCTTGATACTTGACTATGCTAATTATCTCAAGCCGACTGGCAAGAAGTTCTCGTTCCAGTGTCCTACGCTAAAGCTATCACCCTTGTGAACTGTAATTCCTTCCTCACTTGCTATTTTCACATAACATGGGGTTTTGTTCCCTGTGTTTAGCTGTTGTGAAGACATTTTAATGTCATCTGACAAGATCTGCTCAAATGGAGGGAGTATACGTAAAAACCACTAGCAGCAGACTGCTTGTTCTGAGGGTGTTCCATTGTACTTGTTAGGGCAAAGATTCATTTCTGGTTCCCAGAGATAGCCTCCATTAACACATGTTCTTGGGAAATCAGACTTTTTTTTCTAAGAAAAAACAGACAAAAAAAAAAAGACCAAAAAAACCCCAGAAAAAAACAGACAAAAACCTCTGCTTGTGTTCTAGAATGGGAAAACAAAAAGTAACTTAGGTAAATGCATGACATATATAGTATGGGATATGGTGAGAAGAGGACGTGTGAGTGGGTGGCACTGAAAAACATAGTGGCAAAAGAAGACTGCAACTAAAAAGGTGACCTTATAAAGATCAAAGGGGGTTAGATAAAGAACCATGTGAATGTCTGTGAGAAAAGCGTTCTGGGCAAAGGAAACACCACGTACAAAGGCTCCCAGGGGAAAGCAAGCATGATATGTTTGAGGAGGCCAGTGTGGGTGGAATAAATAATTAAGAAATAAGCATGGGGCTTCCCTGGTGGTGCAGTGGTTGAGAGTCCGCCTGCCAATGCAGGGGACACGGGTTCGTGCCCCAGTCCAGGAAGATCCCACATGCCGCGGAGCGCCTGGGACCGTGAGCCATGGCCGCTGAGCCTCCGCGTCTGGAGCCTGCGCTCCGCAACGGGAGAGGCCACAACAGTGAGAGGCCCACGTACCGCAAAAAAAAAAAAAGAAATAAGTATGCATGTGTGTGTATGTGGGTGGGTGTTGGGAAGGAATCACAAGATTATATAGGAACCTATAGGTCAGTGGAATAATTTTGGATTTTACTCCGGGTGATATGGGTAGTGGTGATACGGGGGATTTTAAGCAGACAATTCACATAATCTGATTTAAACTTTTAAAAGATCATTCTCAGTTTCTTTGGGAATAAACTGAAGTACAGAGAACAACTACCAGGCTACTGAAATAGTGAGCAGTGGTTAAATCCCGACTACATTTTAATTACAATCAAATCATAGTAAGGTAGGGCCAACAAGATTTGCTGATTGGATGTGATGTGTGGGATAAAGGAAGAACTCAGGATGACTTCAAGGTTTTTGGAAAAAGCAACAGGAAGTATGGATTGCCATCCTTCAAGATGAATAATATTCCAGAAGGGGTACATTTTTGAGAGGAATATCAAATTTATTTTGGACAACTGAAGTCTGTATAAGTTTGGATAGTAAATGGGGGATGTGAGGGTAGAATCTGGAGATAAAATCTGAAAGTATCACGTAGAGATGTTTAAAGTCATGGGAGAGAATGGGGTTTTCAGGGAAGTGAGTATAAATAGAAAAGAGAAGAGGCCCATGACTGAGCCTCAGGGGTCTCCACTAATTAAAGATCAGGGCGATGAGGAGGCAGCAGAAAGAGAGACTGTGAAGAAGCAATCACAGAAAAGTGTGTGGTTCTAGAAACCAAGAGAACAAGTGTTTTGCAGAGGAGGAAACTGTCAAACATGTAAAATGCTGCTGACAGACCACGAGGATGGACTAAGGATTGACACTGATGGCCACTGTTGACCTTAACAGAACTACTGGATGTGCTATTTCCCCAGCTAAATTCTACACTCCTGGTGGTCAGAACTTGTTGTCTTAGGCAACTGAAACGTAAGGGTTGAATTTCAAAGTTATTTTGTGCCTCTGTTGTCTGGAACTCTGAGTATCATTTTTCATACAATTTATGATATTTCAATATAGATTATAGGTGACTTCTCAAGAAAGCCCACTTCTTCTCATTGTTAACACATGGAACCAGACCAAAATGATAGACCATAAATCTTTAGAACTGAAAGTGATCTCAGAATCCATCTACTGGTCAATCTTATTACCTAACTGGATGAAAAGACAAGTGACCACAGGTTAAATGATTTACCCAACAGAGGGGCAACAGAATCCGGCCTGCCTAAATCTCAATTTATTGCTCTTTCCCTTTACTCCAATGTCCATGCACATTAATTTTAATTAACTTCACAAATTAGCTTACAGGTTCCTTTAAGGCAGGCATTCTTTCTCATGTCCATACTGCCTAGCACAACGAAGAATGAATTTCAGAACCTTATTGTCTTTAAAAATCAGGATTATTCCGATATAATTTCCATACAGGAAGATTTGCCCTTTGTAAAGTATACCTTACGGTGAGTTGTGACAAATGCATAGTTACGTAACCACCGTGGCAGCCTAGATAGGAAACAAACCCACCAGCCCAAAAGTTCCATTGTGCCCTGTTGTGGTGAACCCCCTCCTCCAACACCCTGATAACCATTCATCAGATTTTTCTCCCTACAGTTTTGCCTTTTCTAGAATGTCTTACAAGTGGAATCATACACATTATTATTTAAAATTGTTTCCTGGGTAAATACATACCAAATTTAACTTAAAATGTTTAAAATATATCTTTCCCTCCCACTACCACAATTTTGGTCTTTAAGAACCTCCTCAAAGACCCCTTCATAATCTCTTGCTGTGACCGAACCATCCAGAAGTTCTTTAGCCCCTTTGAGTTTATTCAATCGTTGATTCGTAACCTCATATATTTATTAATCAAGCATTTATTGTCTTTAGCAATATTTAGAACTCCTTCACTGTTGCTATGTGTATGAGTGTGTGTGTATAAATATACACATTCCTATTTTGGAACTGTCTCTATCCCTTTGTACTCTTCTGAACACTCAGCACAGTACCAGTGACTGAAATAGTCCTATAATCAATGGTTGATTTATTGAAAACGTGGCAGCAACATTAACCATCCAATCTGGTGTTGAGTCTCAGCAGTCCTAAATTTCAGTAGTAGTACTCGAATGTAGAATTAGCACACTTGAATAAAATCTACATTATCTTCTTTTTTCATTCAAAATCTCTTAGTAGAACAGATGTATATTTTCAGAGTTTTCTCTCCTGTGTGTCTTTAAGCATATAAGATTAGACTTTTGGCCTTGCACCAGAAAGAGGGGCTGACAGGATATGAAATCCTGGAGGATAACAGGGATCTAGCTAGTGCTCTTTCAAGAAATTTTTTCTGAGCTAGAAACTGAAAAGACAGATGAAACTGGGACAACCCAGGGACAAGAGAGCAAGGAAAAATCATGTCTTTTTCCATAAAACATATTAACTACAATTCTGGCTTTAATATTAATATTTTTGGTTACAGTTAAGCTTTAAGGTTAATGAAATTCTCATTTGTACGCTGATCTAGGGACATGAATACCAAGTTGCAGATGGGATGGAAATTAGCAATAAAGAAACTTAAAGAAGATGAAAAATGCCCACAGAGTTTAACACACATACACATATGTCCACACTAATACCAGGGGAATATGAGAGAACCTGGATATTTTTTAGAAGTGACCATTTGAAGAAGTTCAAACGATTTATCATTTTGCTGTACTTTTCTGTGGTATAGCCTAAGATTTCTGAACAAAAGGTAGCTTTATGAGGGGCTTATGAGTGGCCTGTTTACTGCATTAGGAAATATGCTGTTTTATTCTAGAGACCATAGGAACAGAACAAAGAAAAAGAACAATAGATAAGAAAGGAAAATTACAGTCTTAGGAATAAGAATGTATCCCATCCATTTCAGCCCCTAGACTGACTATTAAAAGGGTGCCACCAGGCAGGATTTTAAACACATGCCCTTTTCAGCACACAATTTTCATACAAAAATTGACGTATTGAGCATACAGCACATATTACAACATTGCTCTTTCTCTGCAGATGTTTGATTGACCTTGACTAAATGTCAAGAAAAACACCTTTCCTGTCTTTTCCTCCCCTGACTTTAATTCACCTTCCTTCATAGTTAAATATTGCTCCATCACTTTAAAATATGTTCTGTTTAAGTAGTAACTACAGGTGCAATTCTGCAGATAAAAGAAACATGGTTTTGTAATACACTAAATGTGGGAGATCTTTGGTTGAATAAACAATTGGAACTGCTAATCCACCCGATACAGTTGTATTTTCTGTAGATTTCCAGAAAATATGACTTTTAAAAGGCTAAGACATAATGAAAACAAAAATAGGAGGTGAAAAACTCCCTGTCTTTGTCGTCAGTATATTTTATTACTAAACATTCATTCTCAGCCTACATCAGAAAATACTTGAAGCAAATGGAGATCAGTTTTCTTTTCTTTTTTCCTTCTCTTTTCTTCAAGAGGGCATCTCATTATCATTAATAGAAACTATGCCCAGAAAAAGCCATTAACATTAATGGAAACTATGCATAGAAAAAGCCCTAGATTAGTTTTTGGTCTTTTAAGGAACTTATGCATTGCTGCCCATCCCAAAAAGACAGGATGCGAAGCTGCTAATCACAGTTTGCCTCATCTCTTTAAATTATATATTTCATTAAATTATATTTAATAAATCCTGAGTTGGAAACAGCACAGGGAAACTCAAGCTGCAATAATATTTACTCTCTCAATAAGCCAAGAGCTTTCGAAAACCATGTGTCTTACTGAAAGTCACTGGGCAAGTTATATGACCATGATTCTCATGAGCATTCTCTTTGTGTTTGCAATTAGGCTGTCTTCCAGGAGTTGAAATGATTAGCAGTAAATATAAATTTAATAGCTCTGCTTTGCAGTTCCCCAGTCACTCTCGGTTCCTCCATCCACTGGGAAGATAATGTGAATTACAGCCTATTAACTGAACATATGACAATAACTAAATCTGAACTAAGGCATGGGGGAATCTTAAAAGGGCAAGGTAAAGCAAAAAAAAAAAAAAATTGTTTAATAGTCATTTCACCTTTGTACCAAACACTGCTCTAATTTTTTTAAAAAAAGAATAAAGCTCAAAGAATTACTAAGTCATAAATGACCTAAAATTTTTTAAAATCCTGCTTGAAAAGGTATGGGATATTTTTGTCACTTGGAACAGGATTGTGAAAAATATTTTGATTTCAAATATAATTCTGCCCAGCTATTGGAATTACTCGGAGTTGGATTTTCTAAGATTTACCAGTATCTTCTCAGCTTCTTTCATATCATTATCAGGGTTCTGCAGACAACTGGCAATAGGTTATTGTTTTAATATGTCTTTGTTTCTAGATACCATACTGTACTTCTTATCAGTTATCTCTCAATATAGGGAATACAAGAACTGGAAGATAGCAAAGACCAGGAACTCTTATAACTATGCTGTAGTCTGATGATGAAGGAAATAAAATATGAAAGTCTTTGTGCTACTCTTATTTTTGAACCTATCAGAAATAGCCCCTAAGTCTTAAATAATAGCAAGATACTCTCTCACATTTTCTTCTAGGTGTGATAAAGGTCAGATACAATAAGAAGCAAAAGAAAACGGGTCATTGGAGAAAAGAGCCATTTTAAGTTTGGCCTGATGGTGAGGGGCTTTTAAACACTCGCCAAGGAGCATCGAGCAGAAATGAGCTTAGTAAAAAGAACTTCTCTTAACTGTACTCCCCCGTTACTTTCATTCTTTTCTGTGACTTCTCCGATACTTTCATCACAGATATCTTCCTTCATCACTATTCCATATGTACAATTGCTGAAAGACTGGGATGACTGTGTTGCTCCACATCGCCTGGCACATACATGGTAGGAACTATAATTGAGTATCTGAGAAAATGTGAGCTTGGTGATACTAGGGCAGGTCATGAAAATACAGAAAAAAGAGAAGGAGAAAAACAATGATTCCTGATGACATCATTCGTCTCCAGATTCACCTTTTCTTGAGTCCACTAGCCAATACAACAATATGCTCCGGTGCTTTAGCCAGACAGAATTAAACTTTCTCCTGTTGAGTTCAAAAGTATCCTAACTTGGGACTTCCCTGGTGGCACAGTGGTTAAGAATCTGCCTGCCAATGCAGGGGACACAGGTTCGAGCCCTGCTCCGGGAAGATCCCACATGCTGCAGAGCAACTAAGCCCGCCAGCCACAACTACTGAGCCTGTGCTCTACAGCCCACGAGTCACAACTACTGAGCCCCCGTGCCTCAACTACTGAAGCCCACGTGCCTAGAGCCTGTGCTCTGCAACAAGAGAAGCCACCGCAATGAGAAGCCCGTGCACTGCAATGAAGAGTAGCCCCCACTCACCGCAACTAGAGAAAGCCCGCGCACAGCAACAAAGACCCAACGCAGCCAAAAATAAATCAAAAATAAAATAAATTTATATTAAAAAAAAGTATCCTAACTAATACAATAACATCAGGAAATGTGCGAAGAAGCTTGACCATCTCACTACCTTTCGCAATGGTAGGCAGGGTTTAAAAAATAAATATTTACATTGACGGAGTTCCCAGAAGACATGGATGATTTGCCTGTTAGGAAAATAAAATGGATGCCACAGAGTAAAATTAATCTCATTCTACTCTCTGAATACATATCTGATGCTCAAAAAGAGTACCCCAGGTTAACATGGATTGCTTAAATCCAAACGCTCTTAATAAATACAGTATATAAACTAACTTATCACGAGCAGCAAACTAAACTGAAGCAAATTAATCCTCAAGGTGGTAAAACTCAAAGGAAATCCCATGATTTTGCTGATCCCTTAGCTGATGCTACAGAAAGTCAAACAAAAAAGGGAAATCAATCTATTTGAATACCTCAGTTTTACAACATTTATTTGAACAATAAAGCATTTTTTCCTTGAATTAAACTGAGGCAAAACTAGAGGGAAGCGAATTCAGCTCTCTTTGTTCAAAGCTGCTCTTACCTCTGCTTAAATTGAGTAATTGGGTACAGTTCTATTTCACACACGTTCTCTCACTACAATTGGGCATAGTTTAGTGAAGCAGGGTGCTGAGAAGTCTACTGCCTTGGCAAATGGCCACTGGAATATAACTGAAACGGTAGTTTTTCTCCCACATAGAAAACAGAACTGTAGAAAATCAAATTCAAATTGATATAGGAACTTTGTATTAAAATAAAATAATTGTCAGACACCCAGAAAGGGTGGAGGACTAACAAGTTAAAGAAAAATTTCACTTTGCTTGAGCAGTATGCTAAACCACACTCCGTGTATTGTAATGTAGAAACAAAATTAGCAATTCTGAAGTACAGAGACATGGAATGGAACATGAAAACCAAGTTGATGGGCCAATCTAGTTGTTTAAAAAATAAAAGACAGTATTTATAAGCTTGCCATGCAGAAAAAGAATACAGGGTCTATTTTGGGCCATGTTTGGATTATATGCTATAGTTACCCGGGTGTTTAGACACTTTGGCCACTCCATAAATGGTTCAAATAAGAAATACTAAAAATATTCATTTTAATGCTAGAGAGAAAGTCTACATGCTAAGTTTTAGATTTTTCACCTGAAATGACCTCAAGACACAAAGTGACTTATACTTGAAAGTTAAGTGAAACTAGATATGATTTATATTTTCCATATAAAGTTAATATTCCGAGCAACAAATGCCAGACACTATGATAAGCATGAAGGTTGTCTCATTTATTTTTTCATACCAACTCTCTAAGCAGGTTACTATTCCCATTCTAAAGATTAGGAAACTGAGATTTAGCAATATTAATTAAGTTTTCCTGAGGTCACACACAGTCCTGTCCACTCTTCCCACTGATGTCTTCCCAGGCTTGCTCTGACATGCCCAGAATAAAGATTTCTTTCTTTTCCATCTGGAAGATATTCTTAATGACTCAGTCATTGTTACCTATGAAGAGAGCTCAAAACTTTCCGAAATTCTTTTGCTCCATCCACAAAAGGAGATGCTCTGGAGATGGTCAAAGACAAACAGCAGGAAACACAACAAACTAGGGAATATAACAAAAAAGCAGACTTACAGATACAGAGAACAAACTAGCGTCACCAGTGGGGAAAGGGAAGGGGGGAGGGGCAATTTAGGGGTAGGGGAGTAAGAGGTACAAACTACTAGTATAAAATAAGCTATAAGGATATATTGTACAACACAGGGAATATAACCAATATTTTATAATAACCATAAATGGAGTATAACCTTTAAAAATTGTGAATCACTATATTGTACACCTGTGACTTATATAATGTTGTACCGCAACAATACTTCAATAAACAAAAGTAATGCAAAACAATAATTAAAAAAAAAAAAAGACAAACAGCAAGGTGTGGAGCTTCTAGGAGAAGCAAAAATGTTCTTCCTGAGGCTTCTGCTCCTCACATGGCCAAGCAAGAACCAACAAGCAGCCCATAAAAACAGAACCTGCAGTCCCCATGACTTTTTCAGAGCTCGGAGAACTGATCCAGCTCCTCAAGTCAGAGAAGAGCAAAAGATTTGGGTTAAAACCTTGACTAGGAATTAAGGGGAACAGCCTTTACTTAAGTAGTTCCCAAACTGTGCTGCAAGGAATGCTGTGAGATGATCATATGCTCTGTAGGCTGCCTCAATGCAAAAGAAAAATATACCAAAGCAAACAAAAACAGAAACAATAGAGTACTTTGGAGTTGAACAAGTCTGGGAAGTACTAGGTGGAATAAATTTCAGCCTTCTTTATTACTTTCATGATGAACCATTTATATGCTAATCAGCATTATGAACCTCAAAAAGTATTAAGTCCACTGATAATCTGCTGAAGTCTTTGGATGCCCTGCCTTAAGTGTCCTGCACGTGGTGACGGAGAAGGAGTGGCGGCAGCTGAAGGTAGTCAGTTGAAAATTCAGGGACTTGGGATCCTGGCTAATTCTTTTCCAGATAGAATCACTAACAGTATTTAACACCACAGTGATCAGAAATATTTCTGCAAAAACATTACCCAATTTATTTAACTTAAATATGTCTCTAATTGATACCATAGTAAGAGAAGCTTATTCCTTCTTGAAATCATCTTCAGGCATCAGTTGGGCATCTCTGAAACCCAGTTTAATCTGGCAGAATTCTCAGATTATTTGGAAGCAAATGTTCAGTGGGATAGACTTAGATCTAAGATTTTCAAAAATGTGTTTCTCTGCTTGGGTTGTAAAGCTGTAAACAGGTCCACTATTCACCTTCAAGAGAACGGTACAGTATTTAGGCAGCCCTTTCCCAACTTAATTAATCATTAACACCTTTGTCGTGGAGCATCCTGAGAGGCTAATGTTTCAAGGATTCGAGGTGTCCGTTTGAATACCAGTGACAGACAAACTTTATTGTTTGAGTTTATTATCGTGGATAATGAGGGTTTTCTTTGCTAAGTTTATATCTTCAATATATAACAAAGCTCAGTCATGTAACCACTAACTAAACCCAATGTTGAACTAGTTACAACCTCCTGATTTAGGTCTGGGGGTCAGCAAGATGGGAGCATCTCCCTTTGAGGACAAGGACCTTGCCCTGGAGATCTCTAAAGTGCTCTGACACTAAGCTCAATAAATGTTTCTTCAATAAAGGGAGAAAGGCTGTGTTGCCACTTATAGTGCAAAACAGTTTTCATCTTCAAAGGCCTTTATTCACATTAATTCAGCTATTTACATTTTGCTGATGGGTAAAGGCTGGAGAGGCTAAATGGGCTGTTAAAGGCCGAAAAGAGTAAAGCCTTTCCTGTCAGGAATCAGAAACCTGCACTTACTGATTTCCAGTCATATGTCCTTGGCTATATCCAGGAGAAAAGGGAAAGAAAAGGACAGACATCTAACAAAGGGCAGGTAGATATTGGTTGTTCTATTGTCAGGACAAGTCAATAGTGGTTAAAGACATAAATACACTAGATGGTCCCAACAGCTCTACTGAACAGGTATGAACAAAAAGTTCTTTGTGGGTTTCCCTGGTGGCGCAGTGGTTGAGAGTCCGCCTGCCGATGCAGGGGACACGGGTTCGTGCCCCGGTCCGGGAAGATCCCACATGCCGCGGAGCAGCTGGGCCCGTGAGCCATGGCCGCTGAGCCTGCGCGTCCGGAACCTGTGCTCCGCAACAGGAGAGGCCACAACAGTGAGAGGCCCGCGTACCGCAAAAGAAAAAAAAAAAGAAAGAAAGAAAAAAAAGTTCTTTGTGTTGTGGCTTTGGGCATGTGTGTGTGTGTGTGTGTGTTTTGTGTGTGTGTCTGTGTAGAACTGTGATATACACGGTGATACAGAAGTACCTGTTCCCATTTGTAATTCCAAAACGGCTTCCAGGTGCCACAGGCTGTTTACAAGGGAATTGAAATACATTTGACCAAAACCTTATTTTGCTCTCGAAAAAGTGTGCTAATTGTATAGAGCCAAAGGCAGTAGGAACATCGTAATTTCAAAATACACATTACAGCAATTAAAAAAAACTATGGAACCCTACTGTAAATTAAAGTGCCCATGAAGAGTGTCAGGTGTGTACAGTTACGCCACTTCATATAATTCTTTATGAGCTAGCTCACGTCCCAAACTCTTATCTCTTATTTTGCTGTGAACTGCAGAAACAAAAAGACTCCTTGGTCATATATTGCTTCAGCTCTCAGCTGTGTTTGTATTCCTTGGAGACCTTGACTTTCTCAGAATAGCTTCCTAGAAGTAAAAAGTGATGAAAAGGCCTAGTGTCTACAGATCCAGCGAGACAGAGATACAGTCAGAAAAGTGCTCCATGTAAGTTCTAAACATCTAGCTTTGTGGGCTCTCTTACCTTGTCTCCTCCTTCTCTCTACCCTGCTGAAATCTGTGTAATTAAAACATAAAAGATGTCTGCCTTTTATTCCCAAAGCAACACTTGATGGGATAAAAAGGAGCCTATTCCTATCTAGCTGATGACATCTGTTGTGTGTGTAACATTGTACTTCATTTGGAAGTTGATATCTTAAGGAGCCGGGAGGAGGAATTACAAGGGAGGTAGTGAGGATATTGCCAATTAGGACCAAGAACGTAAGGACTGATCTAAGGCCAGCACCCAGTGGTCAGGTGTCAGATGCAGGCAGTAGAGAATGTGCTTTTGAGAAGCTGGAGATAAATCCCCACGCAGCTGGCTTGGGCTTGCATTGGCATGTACATGGAATGCAGTCCTTGAAGATGTGGGGGAAGTGTCTGAGGCAGGATGCTGGATCAGGGCAGGGCTGGGTTCACAGGAAGCCTTTCTTCCCGGGCTACACAGGGGCTGGGAAATGGCCTCAGTACCATCTACTGTATGGAAGCCACTGACAAGTGTGCAATCTGGATTGCAGAGGAAGTCTAAAGAGACATTAAAGTGAGAAAGTTTGTTAGATCAGAACAACTGAAATTCTCCAGGGCCAATAACTGTGTTAATAACTTCGGGGGAATAGATACGCCACAGCAACACCACACCCACAATCACCACCCAGCATGGTGCCAGATGGACTCTTCTCTAGCTACACAAGGATATGTTGAATTCCTAACAATTTTTTAATTCTGATCCAGAGTGACAATCCCAGAAAAAAGTTAAACTAGTTGGTGCCCTGGAAAAGAAAGCTATATTAAAGCCATGGACAAGGGAGAAGGAAAACCTCTGTTCGTGGCCAGGCGGGAGAAAGGCTCTTATAAACATATAAATGCTTAAGAAGTCACAGACTCCTAGAGCAGGAAGGGTCTTAGTTATTGACTGAACTAACATTTGCTTTTATTCTTATTACAGATAAGGAAATTGAAGTCTTGAGGAATTATTTTCCCAAATCACACATCTACCTGGCAAAGCGAAGACTAGACTACATTTCTTTGCTTATGTCTTGAACTTCTCTTTAATTTGGAAACCTCCAATGAAGCAGAACACTTAATAAAAGTTAATTAGGAACAGGTACAGCTGAGGCCTCCTCGTGCCTGGTTAGTTAAAGGTAACTAAACATACAGTCTGATTCAAAGGGACAAACATATTCTTGTATGTCCTGAGAAGATGAACCTCTAGATATGGAAACCTCACACCCTCAAGGCAAAGAACTTCAAGGTAGTCCAAGACTATTAAGTCAACCAATCAAGGAACATAACTAAAGAAAATCACTTGCTCACTCTGATGTTAATTTCGAACTATGAATTTTTTGAAAAGCAATGAAGAGTTTTGAGATATAGTTACCAATACTAATCAAAAGTAATCAGAAGAACCAGACTATCAAGGGAAGATAAGAGATCTTCCCTCACCACATTTCTAACAGAAATACATGGCCATCATTAAAGATACTCTGCAGAACCGATTCAAGAAAGACCCCAGGTGGTTAAAAACTGAAATTTCCTTATAAAGTCAGTTCCTTGTCATGGAATGGGTTCCGTGGCTTGGAGTGAAAACCACCAGCAAAGCTCCATTAAGAAAACCCTCCCTATGCCTCAAGAAGCAATTTGATAAAATACAAGATAAGTGTTCATTACCAATCTGGGCATCTAAGGAGCAGATGACAGAAGCCAAACAGCAGATTTAGGTAGATTCCCAGCCTCATCCCCAAAGCAAGGCACTGACAGCAAAGCCTCGGAAGTCACTGCTTTTTCGTGTCCTCCTCCCATCACACACACATTTTCCTCTTAAATCTCCTAGCTGCAAATGTTAGTCAGTGAAGTCAATTTTACCCTTTTCATACCCACAAACTCAGTCTTGGGTTGCCCATTTTGTGATTATCATCATTGATGAAAGACCCCAATGGCATTAGAAAACCCTGAAATAACGCAGCTGATATATACCTGGCAGGTAATTGCCCTAATTACTGGAAGAGGTGGATATCTAATCTATTTTTAAAAATCTGAGCAGACGGCACTTCACCCATATGCTACTTCTTTCTCCTCCCCGCCGCTCCCCCAACCTGCCCAACAATTCCTGTTAGTTCACTGGAGCGTTTCAGACAAGAAAGCAAAAAGGATTACATGCGGTAATATAATGTGGCCTTTCTTACACAGCTTCTCTCTGCAATCCCAGAGCTGTCATTAGCAGCTTCAAGGCAACATGCTTACTATTATTTAAGATTAGGCTGAAATCTTGGTTAGAAGTGGATGTACTGATTCATTTGTTGAATAAATATTTATTGAAGTACTCTACTAAATACCAGGTAAAGTGATAAAATAAAAAAGAAACAGCTAGTAAGAAACAGTTTTTTACAGGTCATTATAAGAGCTTTCAGCCGTAGTAATAAGGTAGAGGAGGAAAGAAGAAACATTTTAGGAGGAACCCCATATCCAAACACTGCAGCAGAAAAACAAGTATTGATTATTTTCTTACAAACTATAGAGTATAAACAAGCTGCCTACTGATGTCTGATCAAAGTGAAGGCTATGATTATCTTGGTTGTAGTGTTTTAAACTTTCATGTAGGGGAGAAGGATATTTATGGACTCACTAATTGGTTTGCAGTCAAATAATTCTACTGAGGGAAAAAAAAAAGTATTCTTGTAAGAACATTGAGACATAATATGGATAATGCAAAACCTACATTTAATCTTGGCCAATTCCATTGTCTTGTATTTTATGTAGATGTCAAAAATATCAATGAGAAGAAAAAGGTTCACAAATGCAACCCAGAGAATTGCCCTACTTTTCCTACTTGCCAGTTTTCAAAATAATAGATTTTTCTTCTCATCTCCAGAACACTGACCAATTTTCTCTAACAATATCTCCCTGTTAGGAAGAGTCAAAGGAAAAAATAGAAAGTTCATCTCTTAATTAAGTTCTTCCCTCATAAAATCACTTATTTAATTATGGAAGGTGTTATGCAGCTATAATAAAGACCCCACATTTTTCTCCAGAAATTAAGCTGAGAAGGGCTGGATTGCATGAAGAGAAGAAATAAAATTTCCTGAGAAGAACAGATTATTCAGAACGAGGTAGGTGAAGTCCCCAAGTCAAGGAACAAGTTGATTCAAAGTGGTTTTTCAAGAAATCCTGAAGGTGATCTAAATTCACATTTCATTTTGTCTTGACAGGAGACCTAGCTTAGGAATAGAACATGATGGGTTCTTACGATACATCTTAACTTCTTACTTCATTTACTATTGTTAAAATACTTTTGTTTCTAATATCATGGCTTACAATAACTCAAAAGGCCCCAATTATTTATTTATTGCTTGGTAAGGCATCACACTCTAACAGACATTTGATGCCCAGCCTCTTCCTTAGAAAAGGGGGCAAAGGAACCCTTGATGTACCCCCAGGTTGCTTACAGCATTTTGCTGGAGATTTGAGGCAAATGGAAAGAAATGCTTTTGTCCTAATCAGGCACGACAGCCATGAAATTCTGTGTGCAAAGTGAACATCAAACTGATATTATTTTTACTGCCCAAAATGCATTATCTGGAAGATTGAATAAATACAAAATAATATTTTATTTGTTATGGTTCCAGCTACCGAAAGGAGAAGTCTAATAGAATAAATATGTAGCTACCCATTTATACACATTTGGGAATGGATAAATGACCCCATCTTCAGCTTGAAGAAAAATGAAGAATAACCTTTCAAAACTAAAGTAAATAATCTCTTTTAACTTTGCTTATCGGAATTTCAAATATCAAGACATTTCTAATTTGCGCTAACAATGATATACACCAAAGAACCAGAGAGAGAGTACTTACTACACTGTCACTTGAAGGTTTTGCTTTGATAACTTTGAAAGGTAGGAGACAAACCAAGTGAATTTTCTTCACTTGGGCCAGAATGTGTTTATCAAACCCAACCAAACCTAAACTCATGCAAACCAATGAATTTTATGGTGCTCACCAAGCACATATTTTCAGTGGGTGATTGGTGAATATTTGTGAACATGTTAGTTCTCAAACTTGAGCTACTATTATTTGGAAATTAAGGCCAGTATTGATGACCAATCTCCAGAAAGTTTACTAATAGACAGACCAAGTCATTGGGCTGTCATGGACTTGCACTAAAATTACAAACAAACCCTTCTCGATTTAGTCAGGAATTGTTCCATTTGACTGTGACTAGATTTCCCAAACTGCGTCTGTCAATCAAAATTAAGAAGATATATAATAACTTTAATTTCTTTCTAAATCTAGAGCCAGGATAAAACTCCAAGTCATTACTAACTAGTACTCTACCAAGAATACACACAGACCTCAATTAGTCAATTTATCTCTTCTTAATCATTCCCTGTGTCAAAACAGCCTGCCTGCCACTCATAAAGTCATTAGCTGAGGAGAAAAGTAGATTTGATTTTGATTGAGAGTAGAAGAGATGGTAGGCTGTTTATAAAAGAATACTTGCCAAGTGACTTTAAAAAAAGGAAAAACTCTGTTTTATTGTCCTCAATTGAGGAATCTCTCAATTTTTGATGAGTTGGGGTGGGGGGTGGATGAGGATACAACTCAGTCACTCTGGTTTCCAAGATTTAAAATTTCTCTCTATAGTGAAACAACGCAAACCAAAAATAGAGCTTCTCCACCTCTTTAGAGGAAACTTTGGTGGTGAGGGCAGGAAAGGAAAAGTAATTCAGTGAACCATTTGTAACACATTAATACTAATTCCTTCATGGTGTTGTGGTTAGAAAGAGATGAAATAACACAAAGAATTCAGGAAAATCTATGACAATAGAATTAGAAGGTTAATTTCACCTCTCACTGCCCTCTGTTTGCTATCTAAAGCTGAAACCCCCTTGTTTCATTCCCCTCCTCACACCTTTTACTTATTCCTCTTTCTAAATTAGTTTTAACTTTGACTAGAATTTAATTGTGGGTGAGAATTAAAATAAGGTTGGCAGTTCCTCAAACTGTTTCTTCAAGTGTAATGAAATATTTAACAATGATCATCTTGTGAACTGTGCTGCCTTCTCATTATTAGGCTTGAAGCCGTCTTAGTTTCTTGTTCCATTCTCCTCCATACTCAAAAGGTCCCCAAAGAACCACCTTCCGAAGAATAAGAACAATGGTCCCATTAGTTTGTCATAAAAACAAAATGATACATGTGCTTAATAACACGGAATGTGATCCATAAAAGTCTGACTTCTCATTTGGGATGATTCTTGGAAATGCAGGCCAAAGAAATCAGATGAGAGTTGAGAACTGAAGATAAAAGTTAGAGAGTCCATTTTGCAAATGTATAAAATCCTCAAAGTCAGGGGAGGAGAAATAGAGTTACTCATAGGTCATCACGTGAACCTGAAATAATGTTATTCATTGTAGGACAATGACAGTCACATCATTAATCCAAAATATTCAGGACTTTCCCACAAGGAGATTAAGTAGACAGAATCAAGTTATTTTCGCTAGGTAAAGGTAAGGCAAAGGTATGGCAGACAGTTGAACAGTTCTAGTTTTTCATATTTCCAAGCAGATAAATTAGTAGCTTACTAATAATAGAAAGAGAAGAAATCACTAGTAATGACCTACTGAAAATAGCAAGTGGTGATAGTTGTGGAATTGCAGATGCAATTGGAAATTTTAAATTTCACCTTATTTGACCAGTGATAGATTACTTTATCTAGACTAAGGAAACATTTTGAAAGACCCTTTTCCCAATCAACAGAAAAGAATCATCATGGAGAAAATATAATATTTTCCCAGTTTGACATTTTTTTTAATGATAGAGAATGGGAGCAGTAGCTGAAAGTGTTAAGATATATAAGTATATTTAGTTTAAGTCAAAATTACATTTGAAAAAAATGAAAACTGATACATTACTGATACTCTCCTAAATAAAACTGGTTAGTGCAGAGTTTTTAGTTTTCTTTCTAAATGAATTCCCAGGATATCCATGCAAGCATTATTTATCATGGCAAAATATCAGACACAAAGTAAATGTCTAATAATAAGGATGTAGATAAAAAATATAGCACAAGAGATTATCTGTCCACCCCTAGGACTGTGTACTTCAGAATCATTATTACTAAAATTGAAATGATTTCTATCAGTGAAGGAACAGGTATGTCTGACTTCAGAGACCAAGAGGTACAAGAAGTTTTCACTAAATGTGATCCAAATAACGTATGCATCACCATCACTTGTTGTGTTTTTGAAAAATGCAGATTCCCCAGAACTGCTGAATCAGAAACCTCAGCATGTGATCAAGAAATCTGCATTGTCCAGAAGCTGACCATGCCATTCTTTAAAATCTGATCATCAGGGCAGCACCAAGTTCAGGATGTTAGTAGAGGTTCTTGGACATCTTAAAGGATTCTGAGATGGTCCAAGGAACTCCATATTCATCCAAGCATTTAGGACAGCATTCGTAAAGTCAAGCACCAGAGGGGCCAGACAGCATTTTAAAATAGAAATGGGGAGAAACGGGGCTATTGCAGACAGAAGACAGTCTTCCCTGTCTAAAAGCAGTAGCAGCTACTCACTTTCACTTGATTATTCTCCCACAAGAATGTAGGCCACTTTGTCAGATATTCTGAATTTTTTTCTTGTCTTTTACATGGTAGAGATCCTGATGTTTATGTGAAACATTCTGATTTTTAAATGTTGACAACTAATTTAAAATGCTTTAAATGTGCAATCAGCCGCTATATAAGCAGGCAAAACATTTGCAACATCTGATTCTGGTTAACCATCTGAAAAATATTATAGAATGGTCTTCTCTGCCACATATATAATTTCACCTCCGTCTATGGTTTACATATATAAAGCACAGATAGAACAGTCCTTTCTCTACACTATCAGTGCGGTATGTAGGTACTTTGTAAGAGTTAAACATACAGCACTGGACCTATCTAAAATGAATTATGGTCTAAACAACAAGTAAGATTACACTCTATGACAGTGACCAAATTAACTATAAGTTTCAGAGAAGAGCATGGTCGGCATGGGATAGGAAGATTATAGCGGGTTTCCTAGAGAAGGGAGTATTTAAAGTAGACCATGAAAGGTGATTGTGCTTAAGAAAAAAAGAATTTTAAGTAACTTTATTAAGACTGTAAAACTCCTTTCTGTTAGAAATCTTATCAGGCCAGTTAATACATACCTTTTAGTGACACAAGCATTTTAAAAAACTTAGAAATACTGAAAACTTCAAAAAAAGAAAAAACTCAGGATGGATTGGATTTAAAAGGCATTAAGGCATTAAGGTATGACCAGGGCTGACTGAACAAAATCAAGAAGGTGAGAATGAACATAAAATTAAGCCCAAGCACAGAGCCTACAAAGAATAAAGTAGCAGGTCACTGGAAATGTTAACTAAGACTGTTTGCTGCTCTCAACTATCATCCTATCCTTGTGATAGAGTCCATGAAGAAAATAAGAAAAAAAAAATATGACAAGTGTATTTTGTTTTCTTCTTCATAGGCCTGATAATGATTAATATCATCCAATGTTAGGTTGAGGACTAAACCAAAGAATATGAGCAGGGAAGAGAAGAAACTAAGAAAAAGAGATAAATATAGATAGGTAGCTAGCTAGCTAGCTAGGCAGACAGATAGCAAGGCGGGGGGTGAGAGGGACGGAGGGAGGAAGGAAAGAGAGAAAATATTAATCCATCATGGGAAGAAGTAAGAGGAGAATTATCTACAAACATGTAAAGGGTCATGGGTAAAAGCAACATTGACCAGTTCATCTCATTAGTGGGTACAGTTCAGAATGCAATGTACTTAAGCACAGTGGGGAGAATTTAGTTTAAATAATATGAAAGAACTTTTTAGCTATATGAGGACACTCCATGAGCAATGGATCATGCTCTCAAGGGAATTTAGAGACACTCTTGGCTGAAAGACACTAATTTATTATGGGTTGATTTAAGTATAATTAAAATCAACCCAGATACCAAACAAGGGAGAGGCTATGTAACTTTTAGAAATCCATTTATTACCTAAGGACAGAGACAGCAGCAAATGTGCAAATGCTCTGCAGCTAGATTAGTCTTCCTTTAAAAAGCTCCCACTCATCATCTCACTCTATTGCAAAAATAACTTTAAATGACTCTACACAATCCATCCAAAGTTGTAAGTCAGATATGTAACAGTTTGGCTCTATCCTGCTGTTTCAACCATTTTCCCACTCCTCCTAGACACAGGCCACCAGCTCTCATTAGACTGATCTACTTCCTGTTTTCTAAAGCTTTCAGGACGGTTGCCAGGCTCCAACCCCATGTCCACCCAAGCTCAAATACCTTAAACCCTTCTCTTTGTCAGTCTCAATGCTTTTCATCCTTCAGGGCCAAGTTCCTCCTAGAACCCTAGATTCCAGACTAGTAATTTCTTCTTCTCAGGACTTGAACAGCAACTGCTGTCCACCTTCTTCATATAGCACTCACATGTGATTTCTCTTACATCATTCTATTTTATTATCAAATAATGATTGAGTTATCATGTCTCAGCTTCTTATCTAGACTACAGTGTCTTTATTGATGACCATCAATGCTTACACTTTAGGGTCCATGGTGTTTTGCTCAGAGTACATGCTTAGTGATTTTTTAATGGATTTACTGATAACCTTCAAATCATTTCAAAGCTCTATAGAATCCATACTAATTCTAACAAGACTGCAATAGAATCCTACAAAAATATTTTAACGTTCTTTAAAACTATGGCTATACTTTTTTTCTCATCTTCCATTTTCATCCTTAGGAGAGATTTCCAAAGCAAAACTTTGGCCTCTGAAAGCTACTGATATAATCTTCATTCCTTCAGTGAGAAATCAATTATTCCCTATCATTTCCCCTTCAGGGCAATTGTAGCAGAATTATCTTTCTAATTATAGCCATATGGATTTTGGAGGTTGATGAAGAGAGAGTTTTGGGATCTGCAAAATACTCTTCCTTTCTGCTCTTTTTAACTTAGTAGCAATGAGGGGACACTTAATCAACCAGTAAACTCTCTTCACATTTGTTGTTCTTTTCCCTTTAGTTTCAAGCCCTACCTAAGTCTTGCCCCTCTCTGCTGTCTCTCTATCTTTGCTCTCTGCTGTCTCTCTATCTTTGTTCCTTCATTTCATCATGAATGTCAATATTCATGGCCCATGTGAGTTTTCCAGACTGCCCCAGACAGCAGTCTGAAAGAGAAGCCAGAAAGCCAGGGGGAAGAGTGCCACACAAAAGCTCTGGTAGACACTGCCACCTACAGGGAGTATATGAGCACCGTCTTTAAGATCATCCCCATTTCATTCCATCTCATGTTTCACAAAGAGGAGGAAATCAGGCACACTTGAACTATATGGATAAGGAAGAAGCCAACTCCATCAAATTATAACCTTTGATTTAGAGTATGGAATAATTATATATGTATGTATGTGTGTGTGAGTGTGTATACATACACAATATATACATACTTATGTAAAATATGTAAATTACTCATTAAACTGGGCCAGTAAAAATTAATAGGGCTGTAAGATAGAAAATAAAAAGAATAATATCCGATTGTACCATTGATGACTTCTGTCCTTAGAAAAATAGTTTTTAAAAATGTTAGAAGACTTGTATACAGTTGTCCCTCGGTGTCTGCAGGGGATTGGTTCCAGAACCACCCCCATCCCAAGGTACGAAAATCTGAGGATGCTCCATTTCCTTATATAAAATAGCATAGTGCTTGCATAAAATCTATGCACATCCTCCATATACTTTACATCATCTCTAGGTTACTTATAATACTAAATACAATGTAAATGCTATGTAAGTAGCCCTAAGCACATGGCAAACTCAAGTTTTTTGGAAATTTCTGGAATTTGTTTTGAAATATTTTCTATTCATAGTTGGTTGAATCCACACAGGCAGAAGCTATGGATAATGGAGGGCTGACTGTACTTACTTTTGGTTCAACTCTGCAATTGAAAAGTTCATGTAACACTGTATACAGTGTGATAGGACATATATCTATAGCCAAGATGTCTGGGGGTTGAAGGTTTTCTCCTCGAATGATATTTTAACTATTCGTTAAAGAAATATCATTGAAATTAATTACATAGACATTGCTTTCTTAAGTATGGGATGCGGAATATTTACTTGATAATTTAATACTATCATTACGAATATATGATATTCGGTAAGGGAATAAAAAAGTATAAAAGAACATACTTTGAGTATGTGCTGTGCAATAAATCATGATTAAAAAGAAAATTTATCTGGAAATAATTTCAAACTTATTGAAAAGATGCAAAAACAAACAAAAAAAAACATCGCAAGGAATCCCCGTTATCTACTTCACCCAGATTCATATATTATTAACATTTCCCCTTATTTGTTTACTTGTTCTCTCTTTTTCTCTATTCTGCTCTGTCTCTCTATCTCTTTCTCCCTCTCCCTCTCTCTCTCTACACACACACACAATTAGTTTCTCTTAACCACTGATAATAAATTATATATATCATGGCACTTTCCCTCTAAATAATTCAGTGTATTTCCTAATAAGGATATTCTCTTTCACAATCACAGTACAGTTATCAAGACAATGCAATACATTATTTGATCTAATCTACCATCTATATCTCCATTTTGTCAATTGATCCAGAAATGTCTTTCATACCATTTTTCCCCCTCCAGGACAAGATCTACTCTAGGAGAGCCATAATTTTTTAAAGTCCTTGAATCTGCTTTCTTGGGAGAAAAGAAAGAACAGTTTCTTTCCCTTTAGCTACTTAGGCTCTTAGCTATTACTTACTATTGCAGCCAAAAAGCCTGAATGTGGGCTGCTCCCATTCACCTCTTTTATTTGCTACTTCCTCTAACATATATTGGATAAGAAACAGGATAATAAAATACTTTGGAGTTATGGATGGGCTAAAATTAAATACCCAATATATGAGGGATTGAAGGCTTTTTCTATGACTAGAGAGCAGGTGAATTTTTTGTATGTATTTGACAGCTCAGGGGAATTTCTGTCTAACCCCTGGTACGTTATCTATGGTGCTAAGGATAGGAGAGGTCTTACTTAACATGCTCATAATGGAATTCTGTCAATAGTCTAGGGGACTATAAAATAGCTTAACGGAACTAAATGTAACACCTTCCCAGAATTGGTAAACACTTTTTGGAAAGTTGGAGGAATGATAAAATAGCGTCATGGAAAAACAATTGGTGAAATTGATAGTCAATAAGCATTAGGTAACTGAAAAGCTATTTCTTTATGTGTGTGTAAGAGGAGAGGGAAGAATATTAAAATGGCAACTATAAACATCATAATTAACCCCAAAAGTACTAATCACAATAGTAACTATACATTCCTATGCTGATATTTCAAACTGCTAAAACAACTTAGGAAAAAAAATATTGTAAGACAGTTTGAGACAAGGTTTCAGACATATTATCTCTTGTACTGTGAAGTACATCACTACATTATGTCAATTTCCTTAAGTAAAGAAAATTTTCCAATCAGGTTTTTTTTTTTTTTTTCTATACTCATCCAATGCTTGGTCAGTCTATTGCAAAAATGAGATTTTCAATGGTAACTTAGTGCATTCAACAGTGCCTTAGGATTAAATCAGAAAGCCTATGCAAGGACAATAAAGAAAACTTCAATTGGCCAAAACACAAAGGACCAAAACTTCATTAATTGATTTTTTCCTAACTTTTATTTGTATTAAAAAATAAAGTGAAAAGTTCATTAGGAATATATTCCAACATATTTATATATTAAACATATATTCTATTTTCTTACAGCTTAACATCTATGCAATAGTTATCAGTGCAGAACGGAATTCCAAAGTTTTACAGTGCCCTAAATCCTCAAAAACAATGTGACAATATTTGCTAGAACAATAAGTACCAAACAGAAAGATTTACTTGTATATAATTTCCAACAATGCAAATATTTTTAAGTGGTTCCTTTCAATCTTTAATTAAATAAAATAGCATCTTTCCCCAAGCATTTTAGTTAAATTAGATTCCATTGTACCAAAATCTTTTGGATGAGATTTCTTAATGCAAATACCAAATGGAATATGCCCTTGAGGTGAAACAGATCCTAGATTATTATAACAGGAAAACATGTTCTAGGTCAGGTTAACAGAGAAATAAAGTATTTCTCTGAGCAAGTAAATTAGATGGCTTATCTGCTAATCAAAGTTTAGCCAGTATGGTTTTTAATGGTATTTCTCAGAATTCTATATGGCCAAGTACATTACTGCCCTCCACAAGTGGGACTTTTTTTCCCAGAGCTCATTTTATCATAGAACACTTGTTCTTAGAAAGTAGATTACATTTACCCAAGCTAGTGTCTTCTGGATGACAGTTAGAGACAGCTGATCTAACATAAAGGTTGGTTATTCCCCTTCCCCAAATAACTATATACACTAATAACACCTGGATTCTAATCCTTTACAATGTCATTACTGACATCATTAATAGAATTCTAGGTAGGAACTACGAAGGAGGTGCCTAGGGAGATGCTAGAAAGGATAGGCACCAAGATGAGATTCACTGAATTTATAAAAGCCTTACTATGTTAGCATTCTTCCACATTATTCTAGCTTTTGAATTCTTACATTAAAACTCAATTTAATGGGGCTTCCCTGGTGGCGCAGTGGTTCAGAGTCTGCCTGCCAGTGCAGGGGACACAGGTTTGAGCCCTGGTCCGGGAAGATCCCACGTGCCACGGAGCAACTAAGACCGTGCGCCACAACTACTGAGCCTGCACTCTAGGGCCCCTGAACCACAACTACTGAAGCCCACGCACCTAAAACCCGTGCTCAGCAACAAAGAGAAGCCACCATAATGAGAAGCCCGCGCACTGCAACAGAGTAGCTCCCACTCACTGCAACTAGAGAAAGCCCGCGCACAGCAACGAAGAGCCAACGCAGCCAAAAACAAATAAATAAATTAATCTATTAAAAAAAAAACCTCAAATTTAACTAAAATTTGAAGATAAAAAGGGGTGCCTACAATTAAAAAAAAAATTCCCTTACTCAATTTGCAGTTAAAATTCATGTCAGAAAGATAACTAGCCTGCAAAAGACAGAGAGCTTGCTAAATGGAATAGTTTTGATATGGAAAATTCATCAGCTATGCATGTATAGCTCCTATTATTATATATCTAATATGTATATAGTATATTGATGATATACATAGTGATATCATTATTATACAATTGAAGTTGTATATTATTTTACGGTTATACATAGAGTTTGATAGCTTCTACCAGTAGAGTTAGCCATACAACACCTTCCTCTTTTGGTAAGACTTCACTGACCTCCCACACTGCAAAATGCTTCCCACACACTCTTCTGAAACTTAGTATTTTGTTTTTTCACCTTTTGGAAATCAGTCTTAAAATGCAAATACCAAAGGGAAAGAGGCACAATGTCTTAAACTCACACTAGAGTTAAAAAAAACCAAAACACTGAATGATATTCTTCTTGAATCAGGTTGTATTCATCCATCAAGAAGGGAACTGTAGTTGATCAAAACATATTTTTGATCGCATAATTTTCATGAGACCCTGCCGCCACCTCTATTGAATTCTCTCTATTATCAAGGTGTCTGAAATCTGCCTTTTGTGTGTGTGTGTGTGTGTGTGTGTGTGTGTGTGGTACGCGGGCCTCTCACTGTTGTGGCCTCTCCCGTTGCGGAGCACAGGCTCCGGAGGCACAGGCTCAGCGGCCATGGCTCACGGGCCCAGCTGCTCCGCGGCATGTGGGATCTTCCCAGACCGGGGCACGAACCCGTGTCCCCTGCATCAGCAGGCAGGCTCTCAACCACTGTGCCACCAGGGAAGCCCCTGACCTTATTTTTAAGTAAACATTTGGGGGACTGGAGAGAACCTTGATTTTAATTACTCTGAATAAGCTTTCAGTAACAAAAGGAACAATTTTCCAGTTACAAAATGCAGCAATATTCCATTGGAAAGCGGGGGGAAGGAGTAAATACTGTGTTCCTGACCAATAAACATATAAAAGGCTTTCCAGTCATTTGGAGGAAAGAATTCGATTCAGGAAATAAAATCAAAGAGAGAAAAGTGTCCTACTGTTTACTAAAAGAACTTTGAAATACAGAGCTGGCTCTGGTCCCATTACCATTTAAAAAAAATCTCCCTTTCTGACAGTTTTTAATTTAATATTACAAGTCAGAAATCTGGTTTAAATCAGAGGTCCTTTCAACTAGCCAGAGGTTCAGCTTTCAAATTCTGTAACAGCGTTGTGTCCTGATGTCGCTTGAAAAAAAAAAAAAGTGTTGCAGACAGCAGAGATGTGTGGCAGGACAAGAAATACAGGGGAAAAAAAGGTAGGGAACAGTTTACACAATCAAGTTAACACAGGGAGTATCTTCTTGTAAAATAAAAATTGGGAACACTTACATTTATTGAGTTATATACAGTATGCTAAATACTTAAGACAGTAAGTCACTTGTTCCATTATAGTTTTCTAAATGATTATTTTTCTGCTACCCAAGATTGCTGTGAAAATAAATGAGAAGAGATGTGGTCAATGAACAATGAGACTCTCAATTAAAGCTTAAAATATTGAGCAGGCCAATGCCTACTTGTGGGAGAGAAGTATTATTCCTTTTCTGATTGGTATTGTAATAAAGCTTTCTGATTCCTCATTGTGTATTCAACGTCTTTTTCATCATTAATTATTTTTCTCATGTGTACTTTGCCTTATCTCATTTCTCTGCATCATGAATCCCTGATAAGAGATTCTTTGTCATCCCTTATACTCCTCACCCTTCCTTTCCTTGCCTTCCTTTTCTCCACTGAGATCTCATCTAATACTCCATAGGAGTCACATTTTTCTGCCAATATCTTATCACGAGAACCTTTCTCCAAAAATGTCATAATCGGCAAAAATACAATTTTATTTTCTCTGAGTTGTCAAGATGTGCAGACATTTGAAGATTAAACATAGAATGGTTTCCTTCTAAAGTTACACTTTAGAATTACTTAGCATATCAGATATAGACAAAGTAATTTCATTTGATTTTTCCTAGGGATATTTCGAGTAATATATCCTTAGGATCTCTTTAGTAATGTATCTTTATCCAGAGAGTAATATATATTCAACTTAAACAAATAGAATGGGTTAGTGGTAAAAGGCAAATTTATCTCTAATGTCTCTTGGAAAAAGTGTGTGGAAGTGTAAACTAGAATATACTGAAAAAAAATAGAGATACACTGAACTCAAATCACCATTGTAGAAAGACTCATGCAAATTTTAAATTGGTTTGAATGCATGGAGTGGAGGGGGCAGTAGCTCCAAGAGCTAAAACAACATTTGTACAGATCAGTCAATAAATCCCTCAGCTTAACCAACCATGTGGCTTTCCCATCACCCTACAGACAAATACCACCTGGCATGCCAATGTTTTCCTTTGGTGAGGTATTTTACTATTCAGGGCTATCCTAATGTCAAACACACAGCACGGGGCTGGACACATTTTAGAATGAGTGAATGAATATATTAGTGAATGAAAGGATGTGAGGAAAAAATATCTAATTTTGCTATTTATATGGGCCTAAATCCCAAGAGTAACAGGGTGTCAAACAAAAGTAGCTGATTATATCTTGATTTTTACTTCTATTGCTTTTATATTTAGGTTAACAATAGTTTAAATAAACAAAACTTTTAGATAAAAGATATATATATTATACACATACATATAAGTATATATATGTATATGTGTGTGTGTGTGTGTGTGTGTGTATAAATGCCAATATATACAAACCAAGTTCTCTTTGAATAACCCTCTTTTGCTGATGCGTGTTCCTAAACCTTACCTCACCTGAAATTCTTCTCCTTGTGCTTTTCATCCATTGAAACTCTATCTCTGTACTTAAGTCAGTCTTCTGGACAGCCTTTTCCTAACCTTTGAATTTATTTCTCATTTGAATGTATTTAGCACTTATACACTCTATCATTCATTTCACTTATACTACTTTATAATGTGAACTTTTAAAATATGTTTAGTTCCTACATAAAGAATGTGCTAGGCAAAATTTTGTTAGTTCTATCTCATTTTGTTTCCCCTATGACATTCAGCACAGATGCTCTGGGTACTGTGAGTGGGTACTCTATAAATACTTACTAGATATTTCACATGAATGATAAAAAAAAACCTCTCACATCTGGGATCTTGAGGAGGTCAGAGTTTCAGCAAGCACTGCAGTTATCCAAATTTCGATTTATCAAGATTGCAATAATTGCACAAAGCTAAGAGGAAACTAGAGTGATGATGCATTCTTTCAAGGAAGTGCCTTAACAGACTCCCAGGAAAAGCTGACTGCAAACACATAGTGGACAAGCCACATGCCTTATTTGTATCTACAGCACCTACCCACATGGCTTTGCAAACAGTATTATAAATGAATGTTTGTTGAACAAATAAATGAATAATTAAACACTGAATACAAAAGGATTAATCAAATCCTTTTATGAACAGTTGATCCCCTCTTCCACCAGGTACAGAACTGGCAAAGTAGAAGCATCAGATAACACTTCTTAAGATTTCTGGATAACTGAAAATCCAAATAACAATACTTGAAAATAAAACATTTTAGTTAACTCTATATATAGGGCCTATTTCTGGATACCTGCAAACCTGGTGTAAAAGAGAGCTAAACAGGGCAACTGAACAACAGATGATATATGTGGCAAAGAGGTGATTTTTTGAGCTGTTAATATGATCAATGATGTGGTTGTATTATGAAATTACATATGGCAAAATAAAATTCTAACCTACGTTATCAACACCATCCTAGTCATACAAAATTCAGGATTCATCCACTCTACTTGTTATTCTTACTCTCGAAAACTTCCTATATGACTGCATTCATTCTCTAACCCACTTACAAAATAAGGGAAAAGTCATTCAATTAGTCTTGGCTTTACCATTGTTAAAACAAGTTTCTACCATCAAAGAATCTTTAACCACAGGATTTCTTCTTTTAGAAAAAGCAAGTATAAAAGCTTTAGCTGGAGATCCCATGGTATGTTTGAAAGCACTGAAAGATTTCAGGCTTTATCGTTAGGCGGATGTACATGTGCTGCTTACCTTCTATAAAAGAAATCCTCACTTACAAACTGAGTCTGGATGAAATGGATACTGGGTTGAAGTGGGACATTTGAACACTATTTCCAACTGTAGTGTTCTTTCTACAGATTCTCCCATCTCAGAAATTGGGAGAATGGTGCTTGCTGAATTTCAGATGCCTCCATTCTCACATTCATTTTACTAATATATTTACAGAAGCAGATGCATGTTTAAAGAACAAAAGCAATATGGATGAGAATCTGATACCTGTGCATACTAAACTAATATTTTTTTTAAAAAGCTGTAAAAGTAATTTGGAAACTAGACACTTAGATTGTTAAGGTAATAGCGACTTGTGCCCCAGAGACAGCGCCACCATTTATTGACTATGTGACCTAGTAAGTCACAACCTCACGTGTGTCAGTTTCCTCATTAAAAAAGCCAAGGTTAATACTGGCATCTACTTCATGGAGTTGATTTAAGGAGGCAGTTTTTTATTCAAGCAGAGCCCTTGCTACATTGCTCAATGAATGTTAGCTCTTCTTAGTACTATTACACAAATACACGAAGGATGAGAAAGTAAAGTCCAACTTCTCCTATAGATAAATTGCTCTCATCACCATTTCGTTGAGTTTAGTTGTTTCTCTTTTCCTGCACACATGTCCAGTACTAGGTATGCATCTGCTTATCCAGAGAGCCAGTCGGCTTTCCGGAAAGGTTCCAAACTTGGTACGTTCCTCTCTTTCTCTTTCTCACCTGATTTGGAATTGCAATCAGAAAATGTCCCTGATGCTAATGTACACACTGTCAAAGGACAGAAAGACACAAAGTTCAATAAGATTCTCAGTAGCAAAGTCTGTCATTTGGTATGATCGAATATCTGCCATTTTAAAGCCTGCTCTCTAATTGTTATCTGTTGATTCACCCCAGTCCTGAGGAATATGACAGAACCTAGGTCCACAGAGATCACTGACCCACAGAAAGTTCATACTGACAACATCTTTCTTTCTGTATGAACATGCCAAAGGAGGGTTAATATACAGTGTGTACAATCATCTCTGGGTTGAAAGCCTGTTTTCCAAGCTCATGTTAACAGTATGTTTTCCTTAAGGGCACCACGTTAAGTAGTGAAAGTAGAAGTCTTTAAGCAATGCACAACTTTTGCCTGAAATAGCAGAGCAGAAAGGAGGAAAGTCATTGCCACAGAAGAAGTGGTTTATTGTTTGTAAAATGTAACTTTAACGAGTGATTGCTAGAGAAATTGATGTCATGAACATCAATAGGCGTCACTCATTTTATGAAACCCATTTTACATCCACTGGAGCCACCTGCTTGGAAAAGGAATGAAGTGAGAGTTCAGGGGCTAATTGATCCACAAAGATGAAGGGTGGACATTTTGTTTAATGGTTACCACCAAGAAACTGCTGGTGAAGAAGTAGAGATGTAATCCACAGAACTAGTGGTCTCTACTTGGGGAAATAACTCAGAGAATCAACTTATATAGGTGGAAAATTAAAATGGATGTTTGTATATATAGAGGAGCAAATGATACAGAAGACCCTTATCTACAATGGTTGTACAGATTTAAGAAAATAGTCAAATTTTCTCACTTTGTCAAGGCTTCCAGAAAAAAAACAAAACAAACCAAAAAAATGGTAGTACTAGATGGTTCTTGTACTCCCCAGGCCTCTCTTCATCTCACTAATCTATGCATAAACTTGTTTCATTCATTAAAGATCCCTTGGGTATAAAATAATATCTTAATCAGAATGAAAAGACAAAGCAATTTAACAAAGGCTTTAGGATGGTTATGTATGTCTTGGTCCAAAGACATTTTCATCTTATTTTAAATGATTCAACTTCTTTGAATTTTCATCTTTCTTTTTCTAAAATTTAACAGACTCCAAGGATCTAATATCTATCACTCCTAACTAAATATTTGAAACACTGAATTCACTCTTTCTTCCACAAAAGCAACTCTTCCTCTTTCATATCTTTTTCTATTAAGTATTGGCATTAATTAAGTTTCTCAACTTAAAGACACACGAGTCCTTTACAACAAATTCTCTTCATTTACCATAGATGCTGGTAACCTAATTTTAACTGATTATACTTAAGAAATGTGTCCCCATCGTCTTTCAGACTCACTGCCGATGCCCTTGTCAGGCCCATCTTATCTCTCAGCTTGCCACCATCCTTTCTCCCTATAATCCATTTTCTTCACACTGGTGCCGGAGCTGTCATCCAAATAAATGAATCAGGCACCACAGTATTCAATCACAGACTTCTCAGGACTTCCGTGGTGGCGCAGTGGTTAAGAATCCACCTGCTAATGCAGGAGACATGGGTTGGATCCCTGGTCCGGGAAGATGCCACATGCCGTGGAGCAACTAAGCCCACGCGCCACAATTACTGAGCCTGCACTCTAGAGCCCACGAGCCACAACTACTGAGCCCGTGTGCCACAACTACTGAAGCCCTTGCACCCGTGCTCCGCAACAGAAGCCACCGCAATAAGAAGCATGCGCACTGCGACAAACTGTGGCCCCTGCTCGCCACAACTAAAGAAAAGCCCACGCGCAGCAATGAAGACCCAATGCAGCTGAAAATAAATAAATTAACAAAACAAAACAAAACAAAACACAGACTTCTCACCATGACCCCAAGCCTTCTTCCCTATCTTCCATAATTACCTAGGCCTGAAGACTTGGTCTGTATCTGCTCTGTCCAATGTGTTAGCCACTAGTCCCATATATTTAAATTAAGTTAGATTAAATTAAAATTTCGGTTCCCCAGTCATGCTAGTCCACATTTCCAGTGTTCAACAGCCATTCTGATTAGTGGCTGCCATGTTGAAAAGTACAGAGACAGAATATTTCACAAAGTTCTCCTGGATGGCACTGGCCTATTTAGACATTACTCTGGTCACACTAAAATTTATACTTCCTGAATAGTTTTGGATAGAAAACCATTCAAGGACTCCCACCCTTGCATATGTTACAACCTTTATTCTGCCTGCCCTTCCTCACACAGAATTATTTTCTGATCGTCGTGATGCAGTGTCAATGTGACCACATGAGGAAAGCCATACCCGGTACCCTCTGCAGAATTCATCCTAGTACTCGTTGGATCCCACAGCACACTGTTTATACCTCTTTGATAAAGCTTACTGTATTGCACTCTTTCTCCTTACCCAGCTAGCTTTTGCACTAAACCACTAGGTATTTGCACATAGAGACTTCTTCATTTTTACCTATCTATCTTAGCTTAGTGGAAAGCACACAGTAAACATTCCAAAATGTTGAACATTAATTTGATTCTGAGCATATATCTTTGGTGACAAGTTTGCTTGAAAAAATCAGTAGTCTTGCCTCAAGAAAAGACTTAGGTCCCTGGACCCAGTTCTTTTTATTGTTTCTTGCAAGGTCTCCCAGTCTATTAGCCACACCATTCAAATTTCCACTTTCACCAAGCCATATGCTTATCTGTAGAAATACTGATGCCAAATGGAAGTAGAATTTCCAACTCAAACCATCCATTAGGTCTAAGTTGGTTCTAAAACTAATGCTCTTCTTATTAATATTTTCTTCTGTTGATGAATTATTCCACTATTCCTGGAGAACATTGATAATTCTCCTCTAAGTCGATTAAATTACCTTTAAAGGAATCATGCTTGATCACTTTGAGAAGATCTGAGCTTTGCTCAAACTACAATTCAGTGAGTTGACCTAGAGTCAATCGGACAAGCATAGCAACGCGTGGGTAGTGACACACAGTCTTCAAGCATAAGCTGTATTAATTAATTCCTATTAGGAAGGTTTAAACAGCACTTGCAATGGACACTGAATTTTATAAAGACAGACACAGCCCACATTCTAGGAAAAAATAGTGCACATTCTTGCTGTTCGGTCTACGTTTAGACATCATCAGAACTAGTGAAGGACGCAGCTATAAAGTGCTAAAATTTCTATCTTGGATATTTAATTCTATCCATTTTCTATATGAAAGAAAGCTCACTAGTTTGTGCAAAGCTCTTACTTATTGATAATCCCATATTGTGTTAGTTTCAATGTTTTCCCGAAGAAGCAAAAATATGCTACTGCAAAATGCTCCTACCTGGATTCATATGTCCTTTCGTACATCTGTAAAATTGCTGAAGCACAGAGAGATACCAGGTATTGTAGGGAAAAAAAGTCATCAGGCATCGTGTGCCAGAGATCTATTTTTGTTCATTTATTTCTACTCAGCACCACCTCTAGGTTCTGGGATTACTAAAACTACCTCTCATTTCCAGTGGGGCCTATAGTTCACCAATATGGATCCTTTAGGGACTGCCACATTCTTCTGTGATCATACCTCCCTGGCCAGAGTTGATAGATCCAAAATGGACCCAAATTGGGCCAATCATAGTACTGTAGCTGCCTAAACACATCTGATTGGTCCAGGGGTAGGTACTCCATTAGCTTTTTGAATCTGGAGCCAAATATCTATGCCTACAACCCATCCAGAGATATTTGACCTTCAGGTATCTCTCCAAAATCCTCAGGTAAATACCCCACAAGGGCTAAAGATTAAGGCAACAAAGCTAGAGAGCTATCAAAATCCACATTTTCTACCACAAGGAAAAATGCAGTCAGCAGTGAGATAGAATGAAACTGACAGCCTAAGAGAGGCAGAGAGGAAAACCAGATTGATTCCTGACAGTGCCTGAATCCCTGGAGCTGGACCTTAACACTCTTCTTATCCCAGCTTGGTTATTCAAGGCTTCCTTCCATTCTGGGAGCCAGTAAACCTTCCTCTTCGTTTGAATGGTACGGGCTGCCTTTCTGACAATTACAGCCCAAAAGTCCTCATATTCATTAACAGTTAGTGCACACTAAAATGTACAGTCAAAAAGACAGTAACGTTTCAGACCCTTCCCCGCAAACAATTCAATGAAAGTGACAGAAGTTTCTTATGGGAACAAGAAATTAAGTACTATCCAATTGAAAATATAATTTAAAAAATATATTCCATGGTTATTTTGGTAGTAAATGAAATTTTCAAGGAAAATCCCTTCAGCATTCCTAGGTCTGCAAAATAGTGTGGGCAATGTCCAACAAGCAATTACTGGGGAATGTACTCATCTACTGTTTGTTTGAGGCCCTCATACACACATATACAGCTCCCTCACCTCCAATAAAAGAACCTACTATCTATGGACTAGTAAGAAAAGAAAAAAAGAAAGAAGGAAGGAAGGATGGGCTTTAGTCTTTTAATTAAAATGTTGATAAATTTATACATGTTGACATTCAAAGGGGTTCTCTCATATACTGCTTCTAGGAGTACAGATTGGTAGGTATAAAATGAAATGACTCTTTTGCAGAACAATGAACACTTCACATCTAAAACCTTAAGATCTGACAGTCTCCCTATTCACGTTTGTTTGTTTTTTACCTCCTGGAATTTATCTTAGTAAAAAAGTAATGCGTACGTAGAATATTTTACCTAAAAAGACGTTAGCCATCTTCTTTCCTTACAACGGAAAAGCTGAAACCCCTCTGTTTACAGATATGGGATGGATTAAATAAGTATGGCATATTCATATACTGGAAGTACATGCAACTAATAAAAATGAGGACAAAAGTTTTCACAGAAGACTGAGAAGCATATACCATGAGACGGTGTGTGTAACATACCTCTATTGTTTTAAAGAGAACATTTTCAAATTAATACGTACGCAAGTAACTATATCTGGAATTATATATGAAAATGTTTTATCATTTATCTCTTTCTGGATAGTGAGATTAGGGCTGATTTTCATTTTGTTCTTTGTATTTATTTGTGTTCCATAAAATTCCTGCAATAAACACATACTGCTTTTGGAAACACAAAAAAATATTAGATGTGATTTTTAAAGTTAAAATTAAAAAATGAAAAGTCATGTAATGAAGTCAAATTGGGTGTGAAGATACCTTGGAAACACCAGATAAAGGGATCTCTTGCTGGGTAGTCACTCCAAGGGGTATTTCTTCCTAGAGGTCCTTGTTAAATAAACAGGGTGGCAGGTAATGTAGTATATGAGAAATGGCAAAGGGGTCAGCACCAAAGTGCCTGGGTTTTAGCTCAGGTTTTGCCATTTAATGGTTGAATGACTTCGGGCAATCATTGATCTTGACGTCTCTTATTATATTTTTTTCACCTGTAAAAGAAAAAACCAATGCCTCCTACCCCTCTATCCCTATGTGTCACTGCAATATGTGCATGAATGTGGATATGTTTTGTAATTATAGAGCATTAATATAAGTTTATGATAAAATAGCTGTTACAAAAACAAGGAGGAAATCAGAAAACCAAATAAAATCTAGCAAAATAAAAATAAATCAATAAAATGTAAAGCTTTAAGTCACATTCTCTAATTCTTCTCTAGTTCCTTCTTTGACAAGAACGTATAAGAATATATAAGATAAATATCAAATCTCACCTATTTCCTAAAAGGTCTCTGCCAAGCCAGTCAGAAGTGAGCCCTGAGGGCACACAGTACTGCTACTGGTTTAAACTCCTTCTCACATGTCAGAGCACGTGCCATTCACAAGCCACAAAACTGCTGCAGGAAAATATCTTTTTGGTTGTCTCTTAAGTGTCACGCATGTACTAAGAGAAGAGTAACAACTAACACTTACATTGAGTGCTATTCTGTTCTAGGGGCTGTACTAAGTACTTCATGTGTATTATCTCTGCTAAGCCTCAGAACAATCTTAACCAGTAGGTATTAAGTAGCCCAGTCAAGGACACATAGCTGTTCAGAGCAGGGTAGGGATTAAAGCCTGGCTGCTTGACCAGTGCATTACAATGCCTTCTGTCAGGCGGTGTGGATGGTCATGGGGGTGGATATGATATAGGTTCTGACTCAGAGAATACTGACATTTAGCAGTGGTGATGAAACATGCAAGCATTCCTAAATAAAATCAAGTTGAGAAAATCCCCACATGGATTTTCCTCCAAGAGGAGTTGGCATTGTATCTGTGTCTTGAAGTTAAGCTTTGAACCAGTCATTCAGGCAGAGAAAATAGCATGGTAAAGACATAACAGAAAAACAGATAAGCAAAGGTTTTCATAATATTTACATATAGAATTACATATGTATTATACATATTATATATGATACATAATATACTATAAATGATATGCTATATATATTATATATATATATCTGATATATAATAGTAAAGACAATATGATCCTTGAGGGTAGAATGTAATCAATTCAACATTATTGAACTTTTACATAATAAGCACTCAAATAGTTATTGAATTAATGCTTAGAGCTGTGTTTTAAAAAACATTTGTTTCAAGGTGTGTACAGGATGGATTTGGACATGGGGAGGGAGAAGCAGGGAACATGTCAGTAGCATGACAGAAGAGTGAACTCAGCAGCTGAAATGAAGGCAGTAAGAATGGAAAGGAAAGAACAGATACTGGAGGAGACAATGCAAAGAGAGTCAGCCAACCTTGGTAAGGCTGCGGTGAGAAAAACTCCAAGGTATGTTTTACAGTGTCACCTTGAATTCCTGGGGAAAACGCTCTCTTGCCAACAGGTGTAGAGAAGGAATTGTACGGTGGGAAGATCTTCCTGACATGCTAAGTGTGAGATGTTGTGGGGATCTTTTCCTGGTTGAGTTAGAGCTGGAAATATAAGCTTTGGAGTAATCTGCAGAGAGTGGATAGGTAAACCCTTGCTAGTACTGGGTGAGATAACTGGGGAGGGGAATTACAGGAAAAGAAATGAAGCTGCTGGAGAGAGAGCCTTCAGAAACAGAAAACCTAACGAGCATCTGCATCACTGGTACATTTGTCTTTGTACATTTCTGGGCACCATTCTTCAGCCCAGCAGGATGTGAATGCAGTACAAAGTGCACAGCTAAATATTTCCCAGATTTAATCCATTTAAGCGTAACACATTTCCTAGTTAAGCCATTCATCACTATTTGCTGACATTCACAGACAGTGCATTTTCTTACATGCATTTACTTCAGAAAACACCAGAAGAAATTAAATTATGTTGGAACAGGGCGATACCTAGTGCAATTGGAAGAGAAAAGAAAGGGTTCTCGACATTATTATTCCAATGTTAAATGTCCTGAGCCTGATTTCTCCGAAAAAGCAAATGGTTTACTTTGAAGTGTCTAAACTGATGAATGTAATTAAAAATTGAAGTTCCTTGTGAAGGGAACAAAGACCTTCTCTTGAGAAACCAAGAAGCTGAGAGTTAAGCCATTGATTTGTTTCTGACACAGCTATGTTTTGTTACATGAAGGTATTTATGGCATCACCGGTGGAATACAGTTTGTAATAAGGGCAAAACTAATTGCTGGAGATCCACGTTTCCTTACAGTGGAAAAGGTTAATTCCTTCTCCATCACATATTGGTTACACTGTTTATTAAAGGATAGACTTTTTTGGCATTTTGTAAGGAAACAAATGATTCTATAAAGTATTATTAGGAGTCCATAGAGATAGAGAAGATTTCTTGTCAGCATAAGACAAAAATTGTCCAAGATGGGGATAGCCAAAGATCACCTACCATTCATCACATGCAAGGTAACCAACCGCCTTCCTTTAAGTTCACTCAAGCATAAAATGAACAGCAGACAATGTTGATCAGAGAGATAGAAAATGCTGGTTCCAGAAATGAAAGTCTCTTTTTCAATTTTTAGAAGTTAAAACAATATGCTATATACTTCTGCTGAAACAGCAAGAGGGCCAGCCTTGATAAGATCACAGTCAAGGAACTGATCAGTGGCTTCTTGATGTGTTTACAGAATTTCACAATGATATAACCGACAGATGCTCAAAAGTAGCCTCAAAACCAACAAAGACAAACATTCTGTTTTCAATCTTTGGTAAATAATTTTGAAGTACCAGAGCATATTGCTTAGAATGGAATTTCACCCAGATAACCATCTTCAGATCTTGACTATTTGGAGGATTACAAACTGTGCCAAATTGCCATTCTATCATTGGAAAATTTCAAAGTATTTGTTGCCCCCCTCCAAAAAAACCCAAAACTCTTCTCAAAATAGGGACCTGTTTCAAAAGTTCAACTTTTGTTTATTGTCTCTCAGTATAATAAACAATGGGTACAGTGAAAAATACAGCTAATGGTTCAAAATTGATTTATGTTATTAAGGCATAAACTGCTAGTACGGAAATTTTAAGTCAAATGCGTAAAATGTATGCTGAGTAGTAAGCAGCTTTAAGCAATTAATGCTGGAAGAAACTATTCAAAGATGCAGCCCTGTCCTTCACTGGGGTCCTCTCTGCCTGTGTGAGAAAGCCTACAAAGGGGAGATGCAAAAGAGACAAAAAACTAGGGAAATCATCTTGGGAGGAAGAAGGGTGATCCGTAGTTATAAAATAATGAGGACTTTTACTTTGTGGCTGGTCACTGATACTGGAGATAGCTCCAAAATTACTTTGCATGACATGATTATGCTGTGTAAGAGAAATATCCTCAATGTCTAAGACTTGGTGTGCTTGTGAAAAGTGTGTCCTCGTTATTTTATAGCCAAATATTCTAAATGTTTACAAAGCATTGTTTCCACAATCATGATAATCTGATAGGTAAGATAACATGCAGGATTTGTGACTTGTGAAATTCTGCATCAAGCTCAACAATAAATAACCTGTGGATCTGTCTACAATTCAAGCCAAACCTTTATGGCTTTTTGGTATCATGAGGGATCAAAGAATACAAAATTGAGTGTGATCAAGGGTTTGTGCTTTTTCTTGTATCAGGTTAGATACAGCTGCTAGTACTGTTAAGATGACAGCTAAAGAAAAAACCAAAAAACTTCATCACAGAAAGAAAGGTCAGCAATTTGTTACACAAAATTTTACATTAAGAATAGGTGAGCAGGACTTCCCTGGTTGCACAGTGGTTGAGAGTCCATCTGCCACTGCAGGGGACACGGGTTCGAGCCCTGTTCCGGGAAGATCCCACATGCTGAGGAGCAACTAAGCCCGTGCAACACAACTACTGAGCCTGCGCTCTAGAGCCCGTGAGCCACAACTACTGAAGCCCACGCACCTACAGCCTGTGCTCTGCAACAAGAGAAGCTGCCGCAATGAGAGGCCTGCACACCACAACGAAGAGTAGCACCCGCTAGCCACAGCTAGAGAAAGTCCATGTGCAGCAACGAAGACTCAACGCAGCCAAAAATAAATAAATAAAATTACAAAAAAAAAAAAAAGAGAGAGAATAGGTGAGCAGGTAAATACACCCTAAATATATCCTTAAGAATTGCTTAAAAACACTCAAGTGGGCAAAAGGACTTCCCAAAGTGCTCTCAGTGATGCCTGCCAAACAGTATCCAAAGAACTCTAGTTCAGATTTGTGATCTTTTTGGTGTTGTTCATTTGTTGCAACAAATTAAATCAGGCATTTCTGAGAAGATAAGAATTTTATAGAGTCCACTTAACAGTGTGAGATTATTTCCTGGACTTTTAAAAATTAAAATTATATACACTATTTTTTGGAGAAAGCTTTTCATTGAATAGTGGCCTAGTGTAACATGAAAAATTGACGTAATATTTGATTACAGATGGCATGTGTTATGATGTCTATAATTTTGAGCATTAGGCTACTGGTTGGAAATGTAATCCCTATTAATAGCATTTCTGGGGAACAACTAGATTTGACATGTCTCATTTCAATACATATACCTATTCTAGAAACATAATCTGTCATAATCTGTCATAACTGCCAGGACTTTCTGTAGTACTTCAGTGGTACTTTACAGAGAATGTCACCACCGCCCACCACCCATCTGTAAAATGCATGTAACTTTACAAAAAAAATATTTGCACCTATTATCTTATTTCATCTTTAAAATGGTCCTATAAATTGTGTAGAGCAAGAATTATGAACTAAATTCCAGTTATGAGCTTATAAGGAAACTGAGGTAACAATAAATTAGTGGCAAAATTTGGACTAGAATTAAAATCATTTGGCTCCAAACTAATGGATGCGTTTCCTAGGAGGAGCCTGGTATTTTCAGGGACTGGATTCGATGGACAGATTCAAGCCATGGGTTAAAAACGCTGAGAATGTCCGGCTGACTATTGCAGCATAGACCCCTGAGGTGAGGTGCATGCTTGTTTTTGATAACATGTTTTAATTTTTGAGCCTGGTCAGCCAACTTGCATCTGCCTTAGTGTCACAATCTGCTTTAAGTCTTAGCTAAAGAAATATCGTATACATTCTTTTGCAGTTGATAATTGACACTTGCCTTTTGCTTTTTTTGGTAAACATTCCTCCAAAGTTCTCCCATATATAACAGATCTGATCAAAACCATATATAGGGCTTCCCTGGTGGCGCAGTGGTTGAGAGTCTGCCTGCTGATGCAGGGGACGCGGGTTTGTGCCCCGGTCCGGGAGGATCCCACATGCCGCGGAGCGGCTGCGCCCATGGGCCATGGCCGCTGAGCCTGTGCGTCAGGAGCCTGTGCTCCACAATGGGAGAGGCCACAACAGTGAGAGGCCCGTGTACCACACACACACACACACACACACACACACAAATATATATATATATATACACACACACACAAAAATATATATATATATAAATAGCAATTGGTCATTTTCTAAATGTAAAGAAGTCCAGTAAGTATTTGCTCCCCCTTAACGTGAGCCAACCATATACACTTTTCAGTCTACTATTGATGTTATTAATTTAGGAATCACTAACACTATACAAATACAGGACAACATCTAGATTTTCAGGGCTGAACGAAGTTCATAAGCAAGATGACAACGTGGAGACAACATACACACTTAGTCCGATTGTCACTACCACTTGGAGCCACGTTCATAGAGTCTGAAAGTTTGCTTTCTGAAAGCAAATCTGTCCTCTCCAGTCTCATGGTTTTCCTTGCCCTCTGTTAATGCGTACTGATTTACATTGTATTTCAGTTTTGAAATCCACAACAGACCAACTTCACATGTTTATTAATTTTTTATTTATACTGTGTTAAGATTAATTCCATTATGACCAATATTGTCATATCACTTAATTACCTCGACATGTATTGAATTACTTATAATAAATTAGACATATTTAAATAGATTCTAGTTTAGAATTTAAATAAATGAGAGCCAGCTGGCACAATGACAGAAAGAAACTGTACAGGAGCGGCAAAGGCACGTTCTGTTCTCCGGGTTAAAATGATTTAGCTTGACTGACAGAACTTGGAGGAATTCCTTCTGTGGTCAGGATATTTTTTCTTTTGCATAAGATGAAAGCAATTTGGAATGAAAGTTGGTGGTGATAAGAAGGCAAACAAGACCAGCAGAAAAGTGAGAAGCTGTACTTTTTTCAATGGTTACTTAAAATGACACTGCAGTCCTTGACAACCATCTTCAATGTTCATTTATTGAGAAAATACTATGAAACCAGCACTGAACAGAAGTATCACCTTATCAAATGGTTCTTCTCTTGCTGCCTTTGCCTTGGCAGCTTGAGAATAACTATGAGGACCAAGAACAAATAAACACTTTATATTCTAAATAAGATGGGGTCAGATTCCCTGTCAGGGAGCCTCTCCACCCCCTCCAGCCTCCCCTCCGCAATATACTTTCTAATCCGTATAAGATGATTTGAGAGTCGTGAAGGAGACAGTATTCCTGACAGGGAACACAGAGGTCTTGTTCCGTGTTCCCCACCAAATAGCCAAGTTAAATAAAAGAGACTTCAAAGGAAACTCTCATAGCAGCTGCCTGTGGGGACACTGCCATGTCATGGCCAGTTGCTGTCCTTACTGTCATAGGAGTGAAGCAGAACTTGTCACTGAGCTGTATACACACCTCTGTGGCTTAGGGATACACACACACACAGAGAGAGAGAGATGCCTGTTCCTCAGATGAAGGTCTCTGGAGACAGGAGGCCTGCTGGGGCAGTCTACGCTAGGGGTGAGAGAACCTAAGAAGTGAAGAAGAAAGGACCCCGCTGGTTCTCCTTGTCTCCCTGAGGATGCTGAAGACCTCAGTGGCTAACTGGGCTTCACGTGGAGGAACACGGAGTTGAAGATGGAAAAAGTATGGGGTGGTCCACATAGTGGTCCTCATGAGGGGCACAAACTGTGTACAGAAGGTACCAGAAGTAACAGCATGCAGTGTTTAAGCATTTTGAAATCAAACATATCTGGATTCAAGCCTCAGTTCTGACAGTATTTTGGAGACTCTCATCAATTCACTTAAGGTCTCTGAGCCTGTTTCCTCCTCTGTAAAATGAGACTAATGAACTCTACCTCACGGGGCTTCTGTGAAGGACAAATTGGGCAATGCTTTTAGAAGTGATTTTAAAGGATTTCACTAAGTAGACACTGTTATTATTACTTAACCCATACGTTACAGCCACCTTCACACTTTGCCCATATCATCTTACCATATTACACACATTCTTAGGTCAGCTAGAGTCACACACAACTTTATGCCTTGCATATTTCCTAGAGGTGCTGTAGTTCCGCAGATTCTAAGCATGACTTGCAATGACCCTTGCCTTTGTACAATCCTATTCCCTTTGGGTGTGGGTGGAACCTTTGAACGTGTTGATATATCACATCTATGATATACATACACATGCAAAAAGGTTTTAGCTGGGTGTGCCCAATCTAACCCTTTAAAAGTAAGGATCTTTTTCGGATATAAAAACAGAAGTAAAAGTCAGAAAGATGCAAGCATGAAATGGTCTCAGCACACCTTTACTGCTTTGGAAATGGAGGGGGCCCCGTGAGAAGGAATGTGGATGACCTCTAGAAGGAAAGAGCAGCCCCCTGCTGACAACCAATAAGGAAACAGGGACTTCAGAACTACAGATTCAAGGAACTCTGTTCTACCAACAACCTGAATGAATTTGGAAAGGGGTTTTTCCCCCAGAGCCTCTAGGTAAGAGCGCAGCCTAGTTGATGGTTTGAGTTCAGCCTTGTGAGGCTCTGAGCAGAGAACCCAGGTAAGCCTGGCTCGACTTCTAACTCACACAACTGTGAAATAATAAAGAGGTATCATTTTAAGCCAGTACATTTGCAGTAATCAATTATGTAGCAATAGAAAAAGCACACAGATTTTGGTACCAGAATTGGGGTGCTACTCTAACAAATACCTAAAATATAGGGGTGGCTTTGGAATCAGGCAGGAGGAGAAGTCAGAGAGATGCAAAGCATGAGGAAAATGCGGCATGCGCTGAAGACAGGGTGCCAACTGCAAGGATGGCAAAGCTGCCTCTAAGAGCTAAGAATGACCCCCTAGCTGATGACCAGTAAGGAAATTTGGACCTTAGTCCTACAGCCACAAGGAATTGAATTCTGCTAACAATCAGAAGGAACTTTGAAGCAGTTTCATCCCCAGAATCTCCAGGTAAGAGCCTAGTCCAGCTGACACCTTAATTTGAGCCTTATGAGATGCTAAGCAGAGAAGCAAGACTTCTGACCTACAGAAAAGTGAACTAATAAATGGATGTTATTTTAGGCTGCAACTTTGTGGTAACCTATTATGTAGCGGCAATAGAAAACTAATACAGAGCTACAACCTGTTTATTGAATAGATGCTATTTATTAAATGATAGCCATTTACTGAATGCCCATGAAGCAACTGATACATAATATCAGTTATGTTATGAAACATTTCGGGTGCGGTCTGGGCTGAAAATTCTCCTCAAGAATTTTGAATCCTAGATTGTTAGAATCTAAAAAAAATATATTTTCGGAGGCCAACTACAACTAGGATGACATGTCTAAGCATTCCTGGTGATGTAGAAAATATTTGTTGGTGGCATTGCAGTGAAGTTTTGTAAAAGCTACAGTCAAATTGAAACAGGAGGGAAGAGGGCAGGGCACAACCTTTAAAAGAATGACATAGCCCAAGGACACGACATAAACTGATTAGAACCAAATAGGTCCAAGATGGTGGACAAGTTGACTTCCACTAGACCTTGTGCCTCAGTATACACTCATTGTAACACATCAGCAAGCTAAATGACATACCCCCCAGCACCATGACAGTTCTGAGGCTGACCATCAAAGATCAAAAAGTGGGTGGTGGCCCAATTCCTGGAAATCTCAACATTGAGTACTAATGACTAAGAAGTATAAGAACACTGATGATGAACTAAAACAAAACTGCATCATCCCCTGCCTCTCCCCACCATGTATTATAATATTATTGTCTGACAAAAAGAGCATCCCTCTTATTTTAGTATATCTCTAGGGAAAAAGATCAAAGAACACTTTCTCAGGGACTTAATTATCCTTCCTTGGAGGAAATCGTCTCTTTCAGCATGAAGGCGAAAAGTGAAGGCCATTTCATCTTGTCCTGCTTCCATCCATGCCTGTTAATTTTACAACACGTTTTGATATTAGAAGTTTTTTTTTGGTGGTACGTGGGCCTCTCACTGTTGTGGCCTCTCCCGTTGCGGAGCACAGGCTCCGGACGCGCAGGCTCAGCGGCCATGGCTCACGGGCCCAGCCGCTCCGCGGCATGTGGGATCCTCCCGGACCGGGGCACGAACCCGTGTCCCCTGCATCGGCAGGCGGACCCTCAACCACTGCGCCACCAGGGAAGCCCTAGAATATTTTTAAAATATTGACATCTGGTACTACTGGCAACCAGCACTAGATTAATAACCAATGGGAACTGAAAAATGCCTTTTCCTAGGAAGGAATGGGGATAAAAATGATCTTGATTGTCACTTTCCCTAATTCATAAAGAAAAATGAAAGTATTATCAAAGAACTAATTTATAAATCATTGGATTCATAACGCTTATCTATTAAAGTTTTCTTAGAATAATGGTTCTCAAACTTTACTACATACTGGAATTAACTAGGGATTTTAAACAAATTCTGATGCCTGGGTTTCACTCCTTCAAAGACCGAGTTAGTTGGTCTGGAGCGCAGTTTGGGCACTATGAGTTTATAAAAACTCCCCAGGTGATACTAATATATGGCCAAGTGGGCTACATTTATTTATTGACTAGTCTTGGCACATCTGCCTCTGGGCCATGGCCAGGATTATACACCTGATCCACTCTCAGGGAAAGATAAGTAGGAATCCAGTTTATCTTCTCCACTGGAGGACTGTATTCTAGAAACCTCTCAAATACCAAAATCCATGAGTAATTCCTCTGAAATGAACATGCCAGAGAACACTGCTTTTATCTTAGTGTTTTTGTTTTTCCAAAGTTTTTTTCAATTCATCTGATTGTATTGGGGCAATGTCTTGAGTGCAAATTGAATCTTCCTTTTAATAAGAAGGATGTGTCTCTGCCTCCAGACCATGTGCAGTCTCGTGATGGCAGGCAGTGGCCCAGGGATGTTCATGATGGGTTGAGAGGGACAAGGACAACATTAAAACCATGCATCACAAATCCTGAAAACTGGAAAATTAATAATTATAGCTTTAAAACCAACCTCAATTGGCACAGTAGCAAATCTTAGCAATCAATTATCTACCTTCTACACTACTTATGGGGAATTAAAACCCCCAGGCTGGGAATATATCCAACTAAAGGCAGCTTTACACTTTATCTCGCCTGAAAATTAGATAGCAACACAATTTGGCCTTTAAAAAAACAATTAGGGTACATTTAAGGTTGCATCGATGTAGAGGAGAGTAGAAACTTGAGTGAGAGAAGCTATTAGAAAGTGCATTTATTGGGGAGGGGATAGAATTAATGGAACTTTGATTTTTTTTTTTCCAACTTACATTGTCTTTTGTTTTCACCTTCATGTACATATCGATGGTGAATCAATTGGAACATTTTTATGATTGCCAGAGTTTTCTGACCCTGGGCCCTAAATAAGATTGTTTGCTGGAAGGTTTATCAATGTATAGTAGAAATTGGAAGGCTAGAGGCCAAACTTACACTTTACAAAGTGCCTCTGGATTGGGTGGTAGACAAGACCTGAAATTACGTAAATGCAGCCCCAGAAGGTGCTTCTTCAGCAGCTGGATACATCCAAGACTCTTGCCCTGTAATTTAAGGCACTTGGGGGTGATTTTCTTCTCTTTCCACAACTTCATCTCATTGGTGACTGATGATTAAAAAGAATTTTGTGCCCTTTCCTTTCCACCTCAACATAAAAAGTTCACGACCTTAAGGCATCCAGATAAGAGGAGACAGAAATACTGCTTGCCAGAGGTACCTTTAAACAGAAAAAGAATTTTCACATGGAGAATGTTCATTAGAGGCAGAAGCAAACATACCACTATAATACTAGTTTATATTTGTTGATCAAGTTCTCTAGGCTGTGTACCTATCATACATTAATTCATTTAATTAACCATTCTGTGATACTATTATTATTTTAATTTTACAAATTAGGAAACTGAGACACACATAAAATGTAAGCACCTTGCTGAAAGTCACACAGATAGCAGTAAACGAGTCAGAATTCAAGAAACAAGGCAATTTGGCTCCAAGGAGCCCACTCTCTTAATCACTGTACTATATTTTAGTTGTGACAAGGGGCTCATGAAATCAAGAAAGGAGCACATTGCTCCACACTGGGAAATGGGAATTTCAGGGAAGCTTCTTGAGGGGGTTTGTATCTGAGCTAAGCAAAAAAATGTTAAAGAGAAATTACATGGATGAACTATATGAAGGAAGAGAATGAAATTCATAGCAGAGGGGACAGCGTAAGTAAAATCAAAGAGGTAAAAAAAAAAAAAAAAGACCCTTCATATTGTGTGTTGAACAGTTTGATACGGCTGGGAGATAGGATCTAAACTAGGTAAATGGTGTTGGGGAGGTAAAGGAGTGGATCATGAGAGTCTTAGGATCAGACCGAGTACTTGGACTTTACCCTACAATAAAGAAGCCCAAGTGTTTTTAACACGACCCATAGAAAGAAATACATTTTACTTGATAATCTAGTACATTTATATGTACATGTTTATATACATGCACATTCTTCACATGTATATATATTATACATATATATACACACTAAACATTTATATGTATATGAATGATATTAAAATTGGATGAAAAGTTTCAAGAAAAAATAACTAACCTCACTATGTACTCATATTTTTCTATTCTATTTTATATTTATTGTAGTCTACTTCATTTGAGTGTTTGTTTAGGAAACTAGTAGGACCCTCTAAATACATGTTTAATGGGATACAACCCACAGCTTGAAAAAAAACTGTTTTATTATAATATAAATATATTATATATTTATAGGTATTATATATTATAGGTATTATAAATATATGGAAACATGGTGATCAGCAAAGGTTTCTGATCATGGTTAGAGAGAGGTTAAATTATCACTCAGCTGGGTCACTTTGATACCATTCATTAGGTGTTTGAGGGTGATTCTGAAAAACAGACTGGAAGCAAGGAGATAATTTTCCAAGAACAGGGAATGCAAAAATCAAGTCTAGATAGACAGCATGAAGAATAAATTCAATAACTTAGAGTCTCCAATAAGGGATGATTCCATATTGGAAGCATGATCAAATGAATAGTCATAGCACCCTCATTCTTGGGTTTACTGGTTATCTTGGTAGGTTATCTTGGTCGGGTTTCTGACACACCCACCTGAGAGACAGGAAATAAATAAGTGATATACCCTTCTGACTCCAGATTTATCTTTCTGGGCTCTGACCGCCTGAAAACCCATTTTGCTTGTCTGAGAATAAAACCTTAAATGTACACAGGGTTGTTCTGAAGAGGAGCCCGCAGAAAGTTATTAAAAGCAGATGAATAGGCATGGCTTTCTCTGCTCAATCCACTCTCATACAAATGTCTATGCAACTACCAGAAAAGAGCTTAGTATTTCTTTATCAATACTAGAGGATGAGATTGCTCCCACAGGACTGAAAGAATTTTTCTTGAGCTTATTATAGACGAGGCAATAATGCCTTATGAAATATTTTAAACTTATTAAAAACAGGGCTTCCTTGGTGGTGCAGTGGTTAAGAATCCGCCTGCCACTGCAGGGGACACGGGTTCGAGCCCTGGTCCGGGAAGATCCCACATGCCGCGGAGCAACTAAGCCCGTGTGCCAAAACTACTGAGCCTGTGCTCTAGAGCCTGCAAACCACAATTAATGAGCCCAAGTGCCACAACTACTGAAGCCCACACGCCTAGAGCCCGTGCTCCACAACAAGAGAAACCACTGCAATGAGAAGCCTGCGCACCGCAACGAAGAGTAGCCCCGACTCGCCACAACTAGAGAAAGCCCATGTGCAGCAACGAAGACCCAATGCAGCCAAGAATAAATAAAATAAATAAATTTATAAAAATCTTATTAAGAATAATTATTAGTAATAGTTTGGTGATATTGGGTTACTGTAATTCCCTAATTTTAAAATATCCAAGTATATTTGGACTCTCATTATTCTCCTAGTCTAATTTTTAGTACTGATTTTAAGTAGAAAATAAAAGCAAAAACAAAGGAAGTCACATGCAAACAAATGGGTGAGCCCAACAAAGATACACAGAGGTTCTTGAAGGACTCCCCAGCCTGATTTTCTTCTTGGAATCTGGGACTGGGCAAAAGTCCTGAAGTCAGTGTGTGAAAGATGGAGATGACCCAGTTTCTAGAACAGAGATATTTACTCCTTTGCCCTATCTGGCCTGATCCACCTCCAAAACCAAAAACACAGACATACAAACAAACACGAAAACAAAACTAAAGTAGAAACATAGCCACTAAAACTGTCGATTCTGGACTGGGTTGTCTGTGGACATCTGGCTCTCAGAAAACCCCATTTCCCCATAACTCATTCATTTTAGCCTTCAATTCTAAAGGAATTACTTACCTTCTTCACAGGCAGGGTTTGCAAAAACACACACATAACAATCTACAATTCCCCATTACCCTACAGTCGTGTCCTTGTCAGTAGAATTTTATTTCCTAGTCCATGAGAGAACTAATCAAGACAGACACTTGGGAATGTACCTGTGTTACCTTGATCATCACTACCTCAGAATACTGATTCTGAATTCAGAATTCAGCAGCAACAACTCATAAGGGAACATATCAAACCCATCTCAGACAAGATGGAGTATAAACAAATAAACACAAATAAACACAATGGGCAAGTCACTAAGAAACTTTCACCAAGCCTGATAATGGAAAGATTTCATTCCAATTAACTGTCATTGCTTTCAGTTCAAAATATACTAGGCCTTTTCCATGGTAATGCATAGCTAGAATGAGGAAAGTGTAGCTTTTCAGTCAATCAGCCAAATAATGGGGACATAATTGTATCTAAGATTCCTACCAGGCCGTTGCAGATTGAATACAGTAGCCGAAACTGGCTTTAGAATAAGGCAATGACCTTGAGCACACAAAGACTCAGTTTAAAACCCTGAACCAATGACATAATGAGTATTTTTGTGATAATCATTTAGCATGCAAATTGTTGGAAAGTCATTAGGACGTAGTGTGTACCTACACGCATAACAAGTCCATTTTTATGTTAGCATACCCCGAAGGACTTCCCTGCTGTGTGTTTTACACTGCTGCTGCCTTATGTTTTATGTGTCTGCATTAATACTTTAATTTTCATATACACATCCTTAGGCCATTTTATGAAGGGCATGACTTTTAAAATTTGGTCCATATATTAATGTAAAATAAGGTCATTTAGCAGGTTGTCCTAAATCAATTCCCTGTGTTCCCTCTGCACACTCAAACCTTCCAATATGTTTTATTTATTACGGGCAATGCAAAAGTTAGATCTGAGCTCTAAACTCTGACCATCTGTCAGATTAACGTGCATACACACTCACTGTCTTTCTTCAGATGATGGATACTACCACAAGTCCTCCCTAGAAGAACAGATCAATCCTCTTAGGTGAAAATAAACAAAAACCACAACTGATTTATATCAACAATTCATACATAAGATAGAGTTTTGCCCTAAATTGGCCATTGTGATTAGAATACAACTTTGTTGCCTCAGAAAACCTGGTTAGTATTATACAAGCAGAAGGAATGTGACAAGGTGTTAAAAAACTTTTTTAAAGAGGCAACATAATGTAGCGATTAGGAATAAAGGTTCTAGAACCAGACAGTCTCTATCAGACCCAGTTCAACCATTAACTACTATGTGAGTCTGGTCTAGTTATTTCCCTCTTTGAGCCCCAGTTTCCTCAATTTAAAATAAGAACAATAACAATGAGTACTTACACAAGATCTACTGCAAAGGATAAAAGATCCATGTAAAGCATTGGCATCTTATTCAACATGTTTTTTATTATTATTATTATTACTACTACAGAGATGACTTCAGAATTGCTATTAAAAACCAAGTAAGGACATGGGTGGCATGCTGTATTTTAAATTCTGATTCACCTGCCACTATACATATGACATTCATATCTTATTGTCATCACAGAGCACAGTGCTTAAGAAAAAGAATTCAGCTTTAAATCCTAACTCTATGACTTATTATCTGTGTTTCATTCATTATCGTCTTAACATCTCTATAAGATGGATAAGAACAGTTTTACCTCCTTTATAGTGTTGTTGGGAGGGTTAAATAAGTTAATATATGTCAAACTCTTAGGAAAAAAAAAAAACAAACCTCTGGTACTTTTAAGCACATGACAGATATTTGCTGTTGTGATTATCCAGTTTAACTCTGAAGAGAAAATGCCCAAATATTTAAAAATCCAGAAGAAAAACAGAACTACTAATTTAGTAGTCATTAAAATAATAATCATTTAAAAATCATAATAATAACCATTAAAATAATAATGCTATAGTTAGCTCAGATGTAACATGCTATCGTTTGCCTGTTTTTTTACATATACTATCCAACATGGACTTCTCAACAAGCCTGTGATGTAGGTAGGCTATGGATTATTATCCTCAGATTATATTTCATGAAATTGAAGCTCAAAGATCTGTGACTCACTGAGCTACATAACAATGAATGACAGAGCCCAGGGCTAACATCTCGGGGTGGGCTTCCTGCTCCAGTGTCTGTTCTACTACACTGCTTCTCAGCAGCCAAAACCCAAAATCCACAGCAAGACCGTCCATCACCCATCCTGATACAGAACCCTCCTGAAACAAGACACCATGATCCTCCAAATCAAAAGCACAATGCTTCCTGACTCAATAATTCTACAGGAATTATAGGTAACAACCATTAAATCTCTACAAACCATAAGGTCATTACTACAGACACTCACTCTAGAACTACCAGTGCTGGTAGATTATATTTGCGTGAAGAAGAGATCTGGTTTTCCTTTGCTTGTGACACTTCATATTCCCTTTGTCTCTCAAGTACGCTAGTGATTAATTATTTGCAGCTGGATAGGACACTGCAGGAACAGGTTACTTTTTTTTTTTTTTTTTGGCCGTACTGCACGGCTTGCAGGATCTTAGTTCCCCTCGACCAGGGATTGAACCTGGGCGCTTGACAGTGAAAGCCCAGAGGCCTAACCACTGGACTGTCAGGGAATTCCCATCAACAGGCTACTTTTGAAAATATCCTTTTGATTTCCAATTTTTCAGCCTCTTCCATGGAAAAGTACATATTTTCATTTTGTTTTTAATTGCTGTTTCCCCCCGTAGCTTCGATAATTGAGGATATTCCTAATTACACACCACGTAAGGTACAGTTAGTATACCTCTAGTGCTCCTAGCTTTGCGAATAACAGGTGGAATCCGTTTAACAGAAGAAAACCATCACCCCATGGAAATTCTCCCCTATGCTTTTGATAAAATTCACGGCCATAAGAAGGATGCATTATGCAAATATCCAAGCATTAGGACTTTGCCACTTTTAGTTTGTTTTAGTTAGTCATTATAGATGAAAGAATATATGTGGATACACACCCATGCCAAAAATACATATATAAACATATATATGTCTTCATTTATAACAAGAAAATGGCTTAATTTCATATATTTGAGAACAAGACCATTTAGCACTCAACTCAGAATTTACACAGTACTAAGGAGAGAGAAAAAAAAAAAAAAACTGAAGTCAGTAAACACACCAATCTTTCCATTGACAAGGTGTCCTTTCTCAGCTTCCCTTCACTTTACCTCTGATTTTCTTCTCAAATTACGGGCTTCAGACAATTCTGCACATTTTTTCCTCCTAGAGAGAGGTCATCCTCATGTCTGTCGGGGAAGACGTTGCTCATGAATATTCTTAGGCAGGGAGTCAGTCAATAAGCATTTACTGAATCCCTGGTCCACTGAGCACTGTACTAGGTACTTAGAACTGAGTCTTTCCTCAGGGGAAACAAGGAGGTGAGAGCTGTAACTTTTAGCATCATTACTGGTATGAATGCTATGGGCTGACTTGTGCCTCCCCCAAATTCATATGTTGAATCGCTAACCTCCAACGTAATGGTATTTGGAGGTGGGGCCATTTGGGGGATAATTAGGTTTAGATGAGGTCAGTAGGGTGGGGCTGAGGCAGGAGATAGATGGGCTCCAGGTTAGACATTTACGGCCAGCCTCCTGTTTACACCTCCAGATAGAAATAACAACAGGAACAGGGTAAATAGCTGGACTTTGCCTCTGGTGGACACTTTAAGATAACAGTAATGGCAGGGGCAGAGAGGAGCTGAGTCCTGTCCAGGTAAGAGATAAAGAGACCACATATTTCTCATTCTCAAGGTCAAAGAGACCTTCCTGACTACACATGCGGAGAAAGGTTCCTTGGGGGTCAAAAAGGGAGGGGGTGCCGCCCCATAGTAGGTGATGTCAACCTACCCATAGGCCTCTTTGCTAGAATCCATCTTGGCTGAGAGATGCGCGCACACACATGGGAGGACCTTGAGATAAACCAAGTATGGACTCAGAACCAGGCAAAGCAAGATGACTGATCAAAGGAAACACTGAAGAAACACCCCATATAAGTGATTCAAACTACCCCCAAGGTGCGACTCTCTCTCTCGAGTCCGACCATGTGTGTCTATTCACACATACTCTTTTTCCTAATAACCACTTTACTTGTTTCACTACTTTCCGTCTCTTTGTGGAAATTCATTTCTACAATACAAAGCCGACAGGCCAGGGCCTTATCACTGGCCACTGGTCATCTAGTGGCTAGGATTCAGCGCTCTCACTGCCGCGGCCTGACTTCAATCTCTGACCAGGGAACTGAAATCTACTTCAAGCTGCCACAGGCCGAGGCCACCTGAGATCAGGGTTTTCATGATGGGATTAGTGTCCTTACAAGAAAAGACCAGAGCTTGACACTCACATGCTCCCACTCTGTCTCTCAGTCTCTGTCTCTGTCTCTATCTCTTTCCCTGCCATGTGAGGAATGAGTAAGAAGGTGGTCACCTGTAAGTCAGGAAAAGAGCTCTCACCAGAAACTGACCATACAAACACCTTGATCTTAGACTTGTAGCTTCAAGAACTGTGAGAAAATAACAATTGTTTAAGCCACCTAGTCTATGGTATTTTGTTATGGCAGCCAGAACTAAGATAATCACTGACCTCCTCAGGCCATGAATAAAAGATAAAAAGGTTTTCTTCTTCCACCTCATAAGTTGTTAAAACAAACAAACAAAATCTTTGCTATATCTTCTTGGGCCAAATGCATTGTGGTGACATATATGTTTTGGCTCTGGACCAAATTTACAGACCAAATGCTTCTGTGGTCAAGAAAATTCAAAAGTTTACAAGTGTACCACCTATTAGGCAAATTAGAAAGATTTCCAACAGTTCTGTATTTTGGATCAGAGCTTCTCAACCTCTTCACTACTGACAATTTTTTTTTTTTTTTTTTTTTTTTAGCGGTACACGGGCCTCTCACTTCTGTGGCCTTTCCCGTTGCAGAGCACAGGCTCCGGACGCACAGGCTCAGCGGCCATGGCTCACAGAGCCCAGCCGCTCCGCAGCATGTGGGATCTTCCCGGACCGGGGCACGAACCCGTGTCCCCTGCATCGGCAGGCGGACTCTCAACCACTGCGCCACCAGGGAAGCCCACTACTGACATTTTGATATAGATAATTCTCTGGTGTGGAGGCTGTCGTATGAATTTTAGGTTGTTAAGCAGCATGCCTGGCCTCTATGCTTGATGTGCCAGCAGCATCCCCCAACCCAACTGTGACAACTAAAAATATTTCCAGACATTGCCGAACATCCCCTGGGGGCAAAATCATCTTCATCAAAAACCCCTATCTAGCCCAAAACTTAACTGAACACATGTAATTATGTTATAGAGATATCCTGTAATGATAGCATATAATGGCCTGGAAATATAATGACCTTAAACATAATAAGAATCTCTCTCTCTCTCCACCTCTCTCTCTCTCTCACACACATACCCACACCTCCCCCCACACCCACACCAGCATTAAATAAATGCCTGTTGGAAAAAAGAAAGGAAGGAAATGAGACAGCATGGAGCAGAGAAACAGAGTACAAGCCTCAAGAGAAAGTCTTCACTGATTTGTTCCTAGCCTACCTTGAATTTTAGAAAAGTCTCATAATCTCTCCACGGCTCACCTTTTACATACGTAAAATTGGGGGCTTGGCTAGGAGATACATATAGTCCCTTCAATTTAAACAATCTCTGATCCCTAATGTATTTCAGATGAGGGTAAGAGAAGGAATATTCTGAGTTTAAAGTTCTGAGAAAAATTAAGTGAGCTAAGTTACATTCTAATATCAACTATATGAGCTTCAATTCTAAGAACAACTTGGCCAGCTATCTTGAGTATCTTTGATGATGCCAGGAACAGATTGGCTGGATGGCACTGAATGAAAAAACCTCTTCAACACAGCCTGTTCAATCTGGCCTATCCGATGTTCTGCCTAGGATAACTTTGAATTTGGGTAGGCTTAGAATTTTTCCTTGGTGTCTCACAGGCTGTGGGGAGGACAGTCCATGATAAATGCCATCTTCATTAAAAGTAACTTCTTGCCAATGATTTCATGCTACTTTTGTTCTACAATACTGCATATAATTTGAGACATGTTGCCCACAAAACAGAAGTTACATGAGGTTGGAAAGAACATTCTACTCTCTTTTGGGAACTTACATAACACCAACTAGGGATCGAAGGGAATACATCCGAAGTCTGCTATGGAATTTGGATTATAAATGGCCCACTGCAACAGTAAAACCTTTTGCTGGTTCACTGGCTAGAAGTGGGACAAAAGGAAAAAAAGCTAGCTGTAGATTCCTATAAGGTAAAACATCTCATTGTATCCTTGCTATAAAAAGTATGCCATAAAGTATTACTGCAAGATTGAGCAATGATTTACTTTGGAGGTCTTCCATGAAAATGGCTTTAAGAACCATGTTAGCTTGTAGCTGCAGAAGACAGAGGTAACATCAGTAGCTGGGATCAGGCAGTAGTTCTTGGAATTATGGAAGATCCAAGGAGGAAGCCATGTATAAATTTCTCCCTGATTTCATTTCAGAGAATGTGCTCTTTGTAGAGAAATAAGGAAGAATATTTGAGAACATTTTATGTTCATAATGAAAACAAAGAAAATACTGAAGACTGTATTCCCAGGCCTCTCAGTTCAAAGGAACCAACCGTATTGTTAGCCTAGCCAGAAAAGTCATTCACTGGAGAACAGTGGCTTTAGGAATTAATAGGAAATACCTCAGAAAATATTTCAGTAATATCAAACTGCATTCTTCACAAAAAGGTGGAACCATTCTCTAATTCAACACATCTCCCAGGGAGAAGGCAGTAGATGTGAGTAGGTAAAGATTCCTAACCTGTCTAGTCACATCAGCGCACTAGCCACAGAGAAAGAAGATAGAAAAATTCGGGAACCACCTGAAGTGATTTGTTGATCAACTGCGTACATAATTACTGCTTTTGTTTCATTAATTTTAATTACCTGTTATCCTTTTGTCCTTATGCGCTGAGGTGAGTTTTTCAATCAAAAATGGGGGATGATTTTATGAATATTACATGCAAACAAGCAAATTAGACTCACTGAACTTGGGAGATCATTTCTTCCCCTTCCTTCCTCTAGGGTTAGCTGCTATTTTCTGAATGTGATATTGATTCTATGGTAACACGCACAAAGGTATAAATCAGGAGAACAGGAGCTTCTGTGAATTCAGCAAAGCTTATTACAGAGTACCTCATTATAACACATTACCAATCTACGACCCCAATAACAGCAGTCCCTTAACTATAGATTACATTTTTAAATGGTTCTCCCTTTTACATGCTGTATATTGGAACACTCTTTACAGTTTCCACAAGAGCTCTTAAGGAAGAAAAGAATGGATAATGAAAAATAAAAAGCAGCTCCTGCTTAAGGGCACTTAACCTGGAGGTAGACATCTAGGCAGACCCAAGCAACCTATTGCTCCCCCTTCCCCTTTCTTACACTACCTACGGATGATCATTTTGCTTTTCAACATCATGATTCTAAAATTAAGTACTGTATCCCATTATTTGTGTGTAATCAACAGTTTTTATTATTTTCATTTTCAAGCAATTATTATCAAAGTTCAATTTTTATATGATAATAGCCAAATTCTGGTGAGAGCCTTCGAAGCAGATACCCACATCTTGCTGGGATTCCTGCAAATGCATATACTCCCTTTTAAAAAGTCTTGTAACTACCAGTAATCATTGATCCAGTCATTGTAATCATATGGAAGAATATGTCCTAGAGTAATTATCTTAAACAGAAAAATGTTTTCTACTCACAGATGTTCAAAGTAGTATTATTTATAACATTTGTGTTTGTGGGTAAACTCATTAGGGGCTTTCTTTCATTCTTGTATATATTCCAAATTTTCTTTAAGGAGTATTTAGCATTTATAATTAAAATAATTTACTTTAAAAAAGCATTCTCCTTTAACAGTGAAAAGAGCTCTAAGGTACTCAAAGAGCTGAGGAGAAGAAACAAATTTCTTTTCCTTTCTACATGTATATAACATAAACGCATGATACTAACTACTAAAGAAAAGAAAGAGAAAACATGGACCTAAGTTTGTTTGTTTTTGTTTGTTTGTTTTTAAGTGCTCTGTATTGCAGTTGACTAACAAATCAAATTTTGAAACACTAGGCTTTCAGTTCCTCTGAGGCAAAGAAAAAATATTGTTTTGTCCCTTACTCCTTGCCTGGAATACTACAGGTACTCAATAAACTCTTGCGAATATATGAACACGGTCTTTCCACTGGTTCAGAACCATGGATAGCGAATCAGCTCTTTTTTTAAAATAGAACATGCATTCTCTTAAGAGGGAACAGATGTATAGTTGCCGAAGCTCATGCAGCTTCATATTGGTCTCATTACATAGGCAAATAGTTACCTTCTCTAGGCCTCATTTGCTCCACTGGTAAAATAATTCAATGGCTTGCCTTTTCAGTAGCAGAAAGCTGGATCAGAGAAATACTGACCATCCATAAGTGAGGCCTAAACTTTTTTACCTTCTCACATGGATACATAAATATTTATTTCCTGGCATTACTCTGCTGATGAGTTTTACACCTTTGCTTATCTGAAGAACAAAAAATAGGAAAAATTCCTCAGTAAGGTAATTTCATCAATATATCTATTTCCCTATTGTCCTCAGCCCACAGTACTAGGAACGGCCACCCCGTGAACTTGATGACTTCATTAGGTTATGATGGAAAATGAAAAAATAAACTGTTGTGAGAACTTCATTTTCAACTACAGGAAAGGTCAAGGACAGGTCTGATTTGGTAACCTCAGAGAAAGACAGTATCAAAAATTCTCCAAATTCTTCATAATCCCAGGAGTGAGTGTATTATTGATTTTCTAAATTTAAAAAGGCAAGTTTTAAAAAATAAAAATGGCAAGATTTTCATCTTTTGAGAGCTGCAAAGGAAAGGAAAAACAAAAAGAAAACATGCTTTCTCATTCCCAATTACTTTGAAATATTCTCCATGGATTACTATTTCCTAAAAATTAACACCCCCCTCCCCCCCCCCTTTTTTTAGAGTTTTAAAAACCACATAGCTATTCTTTGACTAAAAAAAGTCACTCTTAGAGTTTAGCACAGGACCTAGAACATGGCAGACTCTCAACAAATGTTAGGTCTTCTTTTTCCTCTCCCCCAGTCTTTCCTATTTCTATGAGCTAAGTTTTATTTTCTAAGACTTTTTCCTTGATCTTCTAGATTCAAAAAACATATCATTGATTGGAAAAGAATGAAGTTTAAAATCCTAGATTAGGGCTTCCCTGGTGGCACAGTGGTTGAGAGTCCGCCTGCTGATGCAGGGGACGTGGGTTCGCGCCCCAGTCCGGGAAGATCCCACCTGCCGCCGAGCGCCTGGGCCCGTGAGCCATGGCCGCTGAGCCTGCGCGTCCGGAGCCTGTCCTCCGCAATGGGAGAGGCCGCAACAGTGAGAGGCCCGCGTACCGCCAAAAAAAAAAATCCTAGATTAGTGTCTGAGTGTCAGTAAAGATGACTGGCTTCCACATTTTGTTACTTTTCATGTTCTGGTTCCATTTCCTTTCTCGTAGTTCTCCTGGAATTTGTCTTTTTCTCTCTGTCTTTCATAACCCATTGCTCTTTGTGTATTGGGATTCTCTCTTAAGTTTTACTCCCTATTCTCTGGAGCCATAAATCCCAATTCATCCAGGTAAATTTGCCCTTATATTGGTATCCACTGCTCTTGGATTTGTGTTGTTCCCGTTTTGAGTGGCTCCCATCCTCTCGAAGTCTGCTCACCCCATTTTCTAGCTGACTGTTACCATCCTCCGTTCATTGTGGAAAGTCACAACCATGAATGTTATCACAGAGACAGCTCATAAAAATCTGTATCTTTATTATATAGAATCAGCAGGTATAAAAAGAAAGTTCTTCCAAGTAAGAAGCATAACACTCTACATTTCATAGTTATTGGTAGTAGATTGGTTTTGGGAGTAGATCCCAGGAGTAGTGCCATCACATAATTCACTTTGGATTAAAATTCATTAAAGAAATCTATTAATTAGAACCCATGCAAGACCCATTAGATGTACAACATCTAGATAATCTTATTATAAGGCTGTTATGGCAAGGGGCATTAAAATGTGGTTCTAACAATGTATACATACCACAGAGAGAATGATACTCAGTCTAAATCCACAGATAAGTATAGGCTTTAAAGATTCAGATCACCAGCAATGTGCTGTGACTTATTTTTCAACCAACCCTAGAAGATATTTAGAACTAAGGATTTCCTGAAATGTGACTTCAGATGTGAGCAGGGAAAAAAAGAAAAGGGATAAAACTATCCACCATTTTTTTCTGTTAGAGCAACAGTGAAAATGTGTCAGGAGCATCTGCTCCTAAAATAACACAATAGAATAAAAATTGGCAACTGAGGCTTAGAAGTTAATTTCAAAGGTTTATTCTACAGAGGGTTCATATTTAGCAGCTGTCAATTCGCTACCAATAACCATAATAAAAATCAGCAAAATCTGAACTCTTCTCCTGCCAAAGAGACAGTCATTTGTGAGTGTTGGAGGTTTTTTGTGATGTTGTTTCTTGAAAAAGTAGATGTCTATTTCATTGAAACAATGTCTTTATTTACTGAAAAATTTCATTTGAGAAAAAGACGACTGAAACTATTTTTCTACATTTTGAAAAAATTAGTATATGAAAAGGTGTGGGATTTTTTTGTTGTTCCAATATTTTTAGGCAGTGTTTTACAACCTGAGGTAATTTTGACCCCCAAGGGGATATTTGGTGATATCTAGAAACATTTTTGTCACACTAGGGGCTGCTATTGGCATCTAGTGCATAAATACCAGAGATGCTGCGAAGCATCTTATAATATATAAGGCTACCCCTATGACAGTATTTGGCCCAATGCGGCAACAGAGCCCAGGTTGAGAAACTTTTGTTTAAAGGAATTGGCTTGATGGATTTAGACTAAAGGTGGGTTTCCATTTACAAATTTTCCAAACCATGGTTTCCATCAGAAGTGTCATGGTGGAGAGCTGCTGTAGGCAGACACTGGCTGTGCTTTAAGCCAGTGCTATTGGAACAACAGAGCCTAACTCTTTAGATAAAAATTATAGCAAGTACATTCACACTGATGTAATTAAGTTTGCGTCCGCACTTATACTTGATATGTTTCTATGTACAACATTTTATAACTGGGTCATAAGAATGAATTCTTAACTAAAATGGTACAGGAAGCGTCTCTGGATAATAATTACCTTTTAAATGTACCTTAGCTAATATTCCACACAGGCTCTTTAATTCATCATCAAACAAATGTTAAAAACTTAAATATAGTTTTATCCCAATCTTTATCTCATCACTTTCTCCAATTAAAGTTATTTCCAAAAAGCATATATAAAATATCATAATTAGATTACTCATTTTTAAAATAATAATTTTAAGGACTCTATGTAATAGAAACAGCTACTTTCAGGCCAAAAAAAAAAAAAAACACTAAGGATCCATAGTTCATTGGGTCTACTCTCTATTAATCATTGACAAAAATATTTTATATCTAATACTGATTTACTTTAAAAAATGTCATCTAACACGTAAAAATATTTTCAGAAAAACGATTATTTACCCCGTGAAAAATAAAAGAACAGAGAATAAAGCAGGGGCAAATGAAACATATATATGTATGTTTCTCTCTCTCTCTCTCCCCTGTCCCCACATATATATCCAATAAAATTGATCTTCGGCAAATAATATCACTAAGAAATTTAAGGGGGACCCACTCTACTATCAGCACGGTGACTTCCATTTAAATCAGAAAACATTTCAAAATTCAGCATCTTAAAAACTTTCTCCTTCCATTTGGATCCCCAGAACGTTCATTCAGTGTCTCTCCCTCCCTCCTTCCCTCTCTTCCTTCCTTCCTCCCTCCCTTCCTTCCTTCAATTTAACACTTATACAGCACTTAAAATATGCCTGATATTTGTCTTAATTTTTTACAAGTATTATATTAACTCATTTAATTCTCCTAACCATCATATATGTGTGTGTGTGTGAGTGTGTTGTGTGTGTATTTATATATATCTCCTACATTTTATAAACAACGGAACTAAGGCATACAGAGATCAAGTAATTAGCCAAGGTCTTGTACCTAGTAAGTGGCTGAGCCAGGACTTGTATCAAGGCAGGCTGGTCCTAAAAGCCATGCACTTTATCCCTTTGCAGGTTGCCTCTCCTCTTTATCACATGCTACTACTCCTCGTGTTGATCTCAGGCCTGCCCAGATAGTGTGGCCTTGGAGGAGAATGAATGTTGTGAAAGGTTGCAGGTCAAGTCAAAAGGAAATGTATTGGAGGGGAGTGGCCTTATCAGCTGGTCCATCCATGGAGCTGCTTTGTCCAGAAATCTCTTAGAAATACATGTTGAAAAATAGTAAGATATAAATTAAAAGCATCTGTTCTCTTACGGTCAGCTGTTTATGGCATATATTTTATGTCACTAACAACTCATTTCTTCTCCATAAGGAGAGCCAGAATAGAATGGTATTTAAGGGCATGGACTCTGGAGCTCTACCTCCTCGGTTTAGTTCCTAGAACTGCTATAATTATGTTTCTATTGCATTTCTTGAATGTTGGGCAGAGACAATGCTATGTTTTCTTCTTCATGGGAACACTGTCAGATCACATTTCCCTTTGTATGTAAGTGGGGCCATATCGCTATTTCTCTCCAATAATATGAGTGGAAATAATGTGTGACAATTCCAGCCCAAGATGCCTAAGAGCAAGTGTACCTTGTCTGAGTTCTCTTTCTTGCCTTATCTAACATCTGGATGCAGAAGATCAGGATGCAGTGGAGGATTCAGAGGCCTTAAAGGATAGTGGAGCCACAACATAGAAGAAGCCTGGGTCCTTTAATTACTACATAGAGTAAAGCTTCCACCCCTGACATTGAACTATGGTTGATTATGATGTGAGTCAAAAATAAATCTTTATTATGTAAAGCCACTGAAATTTTGAGTTGTTTCTTACAACAGCTAGCTTTTATTATGCTAACATGAATTTATATCACCATGTGACCAAAATGATCACTCAAACTCCAAAGTACTTTGACTTGGAATTGCTTTACTCAATCTGTGTTCCTTTCCAGAAGAGCTTTGACAGTCCCATTACCTCTGTATCACTTTTCTGCCGTTAACTGCCCTGTCCTACCATCCAATCACTTCAGCACTTCTGTATAGATTCAAATTTCAAATGTTAAAATAACTTAGTTCAGACACAAATATTTACAGCAGTTAAATGTTCATTTGTAAACCTAAGGAATACCAGTACAATTGATGGAAATACCTATTATCCAAGTAAAATATATTGAAACTCTCTGCTATAAAATCTGACTTTTTCACTGTTTGATTGTGTTACCTGAATGAACAAAACAAAAAATATGGCTCATATGGTCATAACTCTCTTAAAGAAAATTATGTCTAATACTAATATTACCTCTTCCTACAGATATTATTCTATTCAAAACAAACAAGGAAATCTTTCACTTTGCTACCCCCTTAGCAAATTAGTGACTAAATCTAAGTCTTAAGTCTTCATGCCAACATTTCAAGAAGGGCTCCCTAATGCTTGTAAATTGCCAAAGAGATGTAATTCTAAAGGATATGACCTCTTAACAAGTACTTGGAAGAAATATTATGTTCAGGATTTCAAATATGAATTCATTGTGCTCTTTTAGAAGTTATGCCTTCAGGGTCTTCTGTTTGTGATGGTTCAGTCCCAAGGAGGACAGGGACAATTTGTGTATTACTCAGCCTTGGCAGATGCGTAGATTCTCCTATAACGTTTTCATCTCCAAACGTCTCAAACAGTTTAAAAACTAAGGGATTATTGATTGATTTGGCTATACTTCTCGTAATCTCAGTAAGAAGCTCAGAAAAATTTCCTTTGCATCCATCATGCATACGTTGCTCAAAGGCTGAAAGGACAGAGAGTATTTCTTCTGAACTTTGACTGAGCCACTAGAGTTAATAGATATATAATGTCCATATATTTTATTAAGAAGATATAAGCAATATCTCAATCTATATTTTCTGCCTGTGAATAAACAAAATCTCTGGAAAATTACAGAATGATTCAAATCAAATTTTTAAAAATATAATTTATATCAAGAACATATTTAAAATGTACGTCTTCTGCAACTGTTTGTCTACTAAATTACCAGTTATTTTGATTAGTGCTGTGTGTATAAAGACAAATCAGATGTGGTCCTTGACCTTAAAAAAATCTGCAAAATACTAAGTCAGACAGAGAAAGACAAATACCATATGATATCACTTATATTTGAAATCTGAAAAAATGATAGAAATAAACTTACTTACAAAACAGAACTAGACTCAGACAGAGACAAAAACTTATGGTTAGAAAAGGGGAAAGGGGAGGACAAATTAGGAGTTTGGGACTAACAGATACACGTTACTATATATAAAATAAATAAACAACAAGGACCTACTGTATAGCAGAGGGGATTATATTCAGTATCTTGTAATAACATAAAATGGAAAAGAATCTAAATCACTGCTGTCTACCTGAAACTAACACAACATTGTAAATCAACTGTACTTCAATGTTAAAATGTTGCAAAATAATGAACAAAATGGAAAGAGATATTTCTAAAGGTAAGTAACGTCTTACACACCCTACAACATAAAGTCATAGGCAATAAAATCATAAAATCATCTGCTGAGTCTGTTTTAAAATGAGACGACAAAAGCAATAAACACTGCACCTAAAACCCAGGGACCATAAACATTACACATTCCGAAAAATAGCTGTCAGCATGGAAGTCTAGACCATATGTTCACAAACTCAATTTGGATAAAAGGAAAAAGGCTGAAGTCTTGGCACACCAAGGTCAATATGTAGATATATTCTAATTAGCACTTAAAATAAAATGGCCAGCATCTCCACAGAGAGCTCATTTCTTTTCTTAAGGATTAGTAGAGAAAAAGTTAAAAGACTACTATTAAATTAATAGCACTTTTTATTTTGTTTTTGACATCCAAATGCAAATACCTTTTTTCTTAAGAAGCAGTGGTGAAATAAAATTAAAATGAAAGTTTTTTACCCAGCATAGAATTAAGTACAGCTTGGTGGCAAACGATCAATTGGAGAAGCCATCTAGAATGAGTCATCTCAAAACTTTTAAGAGGATTATAACTCAGCATAGTAGGAAGGGAACATGTATTTGACAAAGTATTAGACCAGCACAGAAGTTTAAGCGTACTCCTGTGTTCATTTTATATATGAGGGAACTGAACTCATAGAGTACTGAAATAATTCAAAGTTAAAGAATTAATTTGTCAGTAGATTTTGGACAAGAATTTGGTTGAGTCTCAACATTCTCTTCACACTATTCATGAAAGATGCCTAGATAATGTGTACTGACTGACCTCTCTAAACTTCACAAACTGAAGGGATACAAAGTACAATAATCTTAAATGAAGTAGGAATAGATTAGTAGAAAAAGGGTGTTGTAAAAATTAGAAGTGAGTTCTAATCCAATGCCATAGTAACTTCAGGTTACTAATTTTTTTAAATGGAAACAATAAACCCTCATTTTGTCCAACCCATAGGACTACGGAGAGACCAAAGTAAGATAATAAAAATGGTGACTATTGCAAGTTATTTCCAATTATTATAGAAAGTTTTGTAATTAAATATCATTTATCCTTAAAAGAGATTAATAGACTACTAATAGCTTTTTTCTAGACCTTTTTTTCTTAAGGCAGAGATGCAATTATAATACGTAAATGAATTAAGAACGCTACACTGAATAGTTTATATACTTTTCTCAGGGATGCATAAAAATTTCTTTATGGATACATTCTAATTTAAAAGATAATTTTGCCTAAAATATGTATGGCTATTTCAAGGCTCAAGTGTATAGGCAATTATCCGAAAAAAAAGCTCGAAGTGGGACTAACAGGCAGTTCCCATATTAACTAAGGCACTATTGGTAGCAGAATATGACTTAAAAAAGAACAATGTCATTTTCTATTGATTTAGTCTCTCTTCTTTCAAACCACGCTAGGCCCTAACATTAAACTCTTAACAATTCAAAAAAAATTTTTTAAACGTTTCCGTCACTCACTTTAATTTTTCTATTCATGTATAAATTCACAGAAAGTTGCAAAAATGTACCAGGAGGACCCCAGTTTCTTCCAATGACAATATCCTGCATAACAACAGTACAATATCAAAATGAGAAAACTGGCATTGGTACAATCCACAGGGTTTATTCCAATGTCACCAGGTTTAAAAGACTTGTGCTTGTATGTATGTGTGTGTGTGTGTGTGTATAGCTCTATGCAATTCTGACATGTGTAGATACATGTAACTATGATGCAGTCAAGATCAGAACTACTCTATCACCATAAGGCTCCTTCTTGCTACCTCCTTATAGCCACACGACCCTCTTGCCCCATTCCAGCCCTAACCCCTGCCAAACCACTAATCTCTTCTTTATATTGGTGTCATTTCAAGAATGTCATATAAATGGAATCATCCAGTCTGTAAATATTTGAGATGGACTTTTTTCACTCAGCATAGTTCCTTTGAAATCAGTCTAAGTTGTTGCATGTATCAATAGTTTGTTCCTTTTTTTTTGCATAGAAGTCAATGATATGGTTGTACCACAATGTATTAACTTTTTAAACAAATTGATGTTTACTTTCTTCCAATATACAATATCATTAAAATTAAAACATAGGCTAAAAATATCTACCTAAAATATAAAGAACAGTTTCTTTATATGCTGTACAAAAATGTACAGAAAGAAAGAACGTACTTCCATAAAGTTTGAAAAAATAACATTCTGAAATAGAATTTTATCCAAAATAGAACTTGGTTTCTAAGATATAAAACTGTCATACGTTCTATTTAGTGGCTCAATTTGTAGCTGCAAAATTTGTATCTATAACCTAGAAAGAGTTATAAATATTTTACTCAGTTTCAGCACTTAATTTAATTCATTTACACATTAGACTAGGTTAGATTATTCAGTGTAATAAGAAATATGGTATAGATAATGTTAGCATTTTATGGTTCATTGTCTTTGAAACAGGAAATGTATTTTTTTAAAGATTGACTATAGATTTTAATGTAACGTTGCTGTGATTACATTTGTCTTTCAGATACATTCTGAAAATATTTTGATTAAATAAATTAGTGAATATCCATTCAATAAAATACTATATAGCAATTTAGAATGATGATAATAGTACACAATTTAATGGTGTGGGAATATATTCGTGAGCCATTAGTAATCGTCATAGAAGGTTAAAAAATTGTTTATATAATATTATTTTATAAAAGAATGCATATAAATGCACACATACATAAAAACATTTGGAATAGTATATACATATTGTGTAGTAAAAATAAGTATTTAAAAAGGGACATTCTGAGCTATTGTTTGGAACATTACTTTTGAAATGCTTTTAAAAGGAACTTGAACACAGTCTGACTTACAAGATCACTATTCTTATATAAAGGACAGAATTTTCCTTTTGCTACAGAGTCAATGTTCTTGTACAGTAATATTATTTTCTTCTTTTTATCCAGTTGTACTTAATTTAATTAGTTAACATGTTTGCTTTATTCATTTTCATAAACATAATTCAATTTTTGAAGTTCCTTCCTATCTTCACCAGCAACGGAATAGTGGCTGCATAGCACTGATTAAACAAATTACTTCAAAACAAAAACCACAAAAATAAAAGACTTCTTAGTTTCTCTAAATATATCAAGTTCAGCTTTTAATAAAGTATTTAGAGTTTGTGCATGCTCCAGTATTGCTCAACTCATATCTTATGATTTCTTTTTCCTTTACTTATTAAAGCTGCTGTACAACTGCTCAGCTATTTACCATTTCTTCCTACATCTTGATTCTTAGCAATTTTTAGTGATATCATAAACTGTAGCATATTACTGATATTATATATAGCCTCGGGTATACTTTTCCCTCTTCTGCCACCACTGGCAACATATAAAAACTGTTCAGGGCTTCCCTGGTGGCGTAGTGGTTGGGAATCTGCCTGCCAAGATGGGGGGCATGGGTTCGAGCCCAGGTCTGGGAGGATCCCACACGCCACAGAGCAGCTGGGCCCAGTGCGCCATGGCTGCTGGGCCTGCGCTCTAGAGCCGAAGGGCCACAACTACTGAAGCCCACACGCCTAGAGCCCATGCTCCGCGACAAGAGAGGCCACTGCAATGAGAGGCCCACACACTGCAGCGAAGAGTAGCCCCGGCTCGCTGCAACTGGAGAAAGCCTGCATGCAGAAACAAGGACCCAACGCAGCTAAAAATAAATAAATTAAAAATAAATAAATAAGAAAAAAAATTTAAAAATAAACAGTGTTCAATCAGTGCATCTGCTTCTATTGCCCTGAATAAAGCTTGCAATTTATGGTGTCACTAATATCTAATTTTCTTTTAAACTGGAAACTTACCTTTCATATATTAAGCACTAGGATTAGTACTTCAAAGGTATCTATTATAAAATTTTTCAATTAATAATAAGGTACTCATAGAATAATGGGATCAATTACTGACATAATTTTCTTTTAATATTTTATATCCATTATCATTTTGTGACCACAAATGTATCTCAAGGACATATTATCGGGGCTTCCCTGGTGTCGCAGTGGTTAAGAATCCGCCTGCCAATGCAGGAGACATGGGTTCGTGCCCCGGTCCGGGAAGATCCCACATGCCACGGAGCAACGAAGCCCGTGTGCCACAACTTCTGAGCCTGCACTCTAGAGCCCGCGAGACACAACTACTGAAGCCCGCACGCCTAGAGCCCGTGTGCTGCAACGAGAAGCCTCTGCAATGAGAAGCCCCTGCACTGCAATGAAGAGTAGCCCCCACTCGCCGCAACGAGAGAAAGCCAAAAATAAATAAATAAATAAATTTATTTTTAAAAAAAGGACATATTATCTTCTAATTTGGAAAAAAAAAGTTGGGCAATTTGAAAGTGATTGTATCAACTACTGCAAGAAAACAAATGTGGATCCTGCACTATTCATAGTGATAATACCACCACTACTACTATTAGTAACAGCTAATACTTACCCAGTGATTACTATCTGTTATGTACTTTAATTCCTTTTGTCCTGACAACAACCCTATGAGTTAAGTGACTTCACCTATTTAACTGGCTATCCTGGTCACACCATCGGAATATGGGGGAACTGCACTTGGACCCAGGCAGTCTGGCTCCAATTATGCAGTGGTAGAGTGGATGTTACAGAAATTCATCAAAATGTGAACTAATTTAAGCTAATCTACACCTGAATTTTTTGGTCTCAAGGTTCCCATTTTCAAACTTGTCCATGTCTGCGTTAATCAGCCACAGCTTAGCTCGAAAGCTGCAGTAGTTCACTAGTTTTCCTGCAGCTGATGAAAGAGTCCAGGTATCATGTATGGACATTTTCTTGGGGCTTTAAGCATCACTTTACCATATTATGAGCTTACCCTAAAGGCTAAGTGTCATATACAAACAAGGGAATACAGATATATAATTTCTAGCTACCCTTATGCCAAAGGTGGTCTACAAATTTTCCCTAAATTTTATTAAAAATTCAAGAACTTATTTCAACATCTCTACTCTTCCATCCTTCAAATTTACAAATAACATTAAGTGCCACAGTTTATACATGGACTAGCATTCTAAAGATGTGACATTTTCCTTTGAAAGAGAATATTTGGAAGTTAGAAGACTTGAATCTGAGTATCATCGCTGCCCTATGACATTAGATAAGTTCCTTAACCTCTCTGGGTTGTACTTTACTCAATTTGGACAATTTAATTATGTGATTTCCATGGCAATGGGCTTTTCTAAGAAATGTCTACAAGAATTCAAGATGAATTAGAGGTTCATTTAGTCATGGCGATCCAAAGGGACACCCATGATCTAGTGCAATTTAGGGAGGTTTGATTATGATCTATTTTCGCCTCTCTGTTCATTAAGGAACAACAATTAACTTTACGCGTTTTTACACTTCCTGAAAACAACTTTAAATGACAGAATGAAAGCTACAAAACTTGACTTTATGATCAATTTGAGGCCATCTTTAGAAAGAATAAAAGTGTCGAGTTAAGCTCTCCGGAAGAGGCCAGCGTTGGATGCGGCTGGTATCCTAGCGAGCCTCAAGCCCTTCACCCCGAGAAGATGGCTGATCCTTGGCAGGAATGCATGGATTATGCAGTAACCCTAGCAAGACAAGCTGGAGAGATGGCTCGTGAAGCCCTAAAAAATGAAATGAATATTATGATCAAAAGTTTGCCAGTTGATTTGGTAACTGCTACTGACCAAAAAGTTGAAAAAATGCTTATCTCTTCCATAAAGGAAAAGTATCCATCTCACAGTTTCACTGGTGAGGAATCTGTGGCAGCTGGGGAAAAAAGTATTTTAACTGACAGCCCTACGTGGATCATTGACCCTATTGATGGAACAACTAACTTTGTACACGGATTTCCTTTTGTAGCTGTTTCAATTGGCTTTGTTGTTTATAAAAAGATGGAATTTGGAATTGTATACAGTTGCATGGAGGATAAGATGTATACTGGCCGGAAAGGAAAAGGTGCCTTTTGTAATGGTCAAAAACCACAGGTTTCATGCCAAGAAGATGTTACCAAATCACTCTTGGTGACAGAGTTGGGCTCTTCCAGAACACCAGAGACTATGAGAATTATTCTTTCTAATATGGAAAGGCTTCTTTGCCTTCCCATCCATGGGATCCGAGGTGTTGGAACAGCAGCTCTTAATATGTGCCTTGTAGCAGCTGGAGTTGCAGATGCATATTATGAAATGGGAATTCACTGCTGGGATGTAGCAGGTGCTGGTGTTATTGTGACTGAAGCTGGTGGAGTACTCTTGGATGTAACAGGTGGACCATTTGATTTGATGTCACGAAGAATAATTGCTTCAAACAATAAGACATTAGGAGAGAGGATAGCCAAGGAAATTCAGATAATACCTCTTCAAAGAGATGATGAAGATTAATTCTAACAGCTTCACACATTCAATCACAGTTGCATCTCTCCAGGTTTACTGATGGTGTTACAAAATTCAGGACACCTGTTTCACTTGAATAATATGATTCGTTTAAATTGTCTTCGATGTCCCGATTAAAAATTGCAACTTTTTCTGTATTTTACTAAGAGTAGGTATGCAAGAATGGCTGAAATGTTTGTTTCATTGTTTTAAAATTTTTTGCGTGTTAAGAATGTACTTTGGGAAAAATATGAAGGCAGTTGATGAGACAGGTATCACATCAACTGAAATAGTCAATTAGCAGTTTAGAGTTTCTAAGTATTTATGAGCCTCTGAAATCTTGACTTAACTATTTATGTGCGTATGCATTCTTAATTAGAAAGTTAACTTTTTGGAAAATTTTTTTTCTTTAGTTTCAAAAGCCATACTTAACTAAATTTGTAAGAAGTATATAATGAGTACTTCCTAGACCAAGGTTTCTTTCTTTGCAGAGAACCTTGTTTTATTAATCAGTGTAGCACCAAACATGGTACCTGTTAAATAGTAGGCAATCCAAAAATAAGCACTGAAAGAATTAATATTTTAAAGGTAGCAATTCCTAGTTGCTACATAAAGTAATGAGCTCATCATTCTGTAATTTTAGTTCAGGTTTGGAAGTAGAAATTATGTAGTCATCCTTTTTATATTTCACATTACCATTCCTTTTAACATTTCACATTACCATGCCATTTCAATTAACTGTACCTATACGTCCTGATACATTTCAATTACTGTACTTCCTGATATCATTTGTTATTGTGGGCATTTCTGCAGTTTATGTGTTTTTCAAAACACTGCATTGCAGTATTTGTTTGGATTTCTTTAAAGTCCATATATAAAAGAGAAGAAACAGTTTCAGAAAAGCACTTTCATCAGGTATCTGATGTAACTACATACTGTATGACACTTTACTAAACTCAGAATTCATGTTTTCAAGATGATCTGGCTGAGCACAGGAACCTGGCGGATATACTGCATTGTTAATACTGAACTATTTCTTTCTTCCCAATCTCCTTATTTACCTTTGTTGATTCTATTCAGCCTTAAAATATTCCTTAATAGTCTTTGGCTTCTCAAACTCAAACAGAAAATTGTTCTGGTTCATAGATATTTTTAAAAGAATAACTTATTGCTTAGCCTTGTCCTTTGACACATGAACGGTATTAAGTTTTGTTATAGGCTCATGTGAGCCTTATATTTGATGAAAAGAGAAGTGCTTCTATAAAGTTTTCAAGACAGGATTTTTTTTTAAGTGTCATGCACGTGTAATACATTAAATATCTATGAACCTAAGATTTGAGTATTATAATTACTGTATTTGTACTGTTGGTCAAATGCATCTCATACTGTATTATTCTAAGACAGGTTGTTTTGCAATTAAATATATTGTGATTAAGAATATGATCATGAATAAAATTTTAACTAAAAAGTAAAAAAAAAAAAAAAGTGTCAAGTTAATATTGGCTCTGCAGATGAAGAGTTTACACAGAACCATTTTTTGTGTCCATTGAGAGAGCAACTGGATAATCTGTGGAAGTCTATTTTCACCCGAACAGTTAAGACCTCAAACATATCCTGGACTGAAGTTCAACCCATGCATAATTAAAAGCATTCTTATTCTGTATTCTATAAATATGCAGAAGATGCAAAATGAGAACCAAACATATTCCCCTGCAGAAGCTACTTGCATCCGGCCAAACCTCACCAGAGATCATTTCAAATATCAATTCTTCATGGGCACAGAATCAGGTTAAAATGATGGTGTGTGATCAGGCTGCTCCCTTTTTTCCCATTGCATTATGCATGATCTCTGACTGCTCATAATATAACAAACTGCAGTGTTTCAATAGTGATTTGCATTCTGTGCTAACTGCACCAGCCATTCCATTTATAGACTAATGGTCTATTACACTGCATATTTGTAATATCACTTTTTAAATTTCCTCTTAATACTACAGCTCTGTTTAGACAGTGAGGAGAAATAGGCTCTTTAAAATATTTACCATTTTATACATAACAAGTAAAAGGTAATCTTACAAAGACAGATTTTTGCCCTGGCATTATTTATTTATTTTATTATTATTATTATTATTTTTTGCGATACGCGGGCCTCTCACTGCTGTGGCCTCTCCCGCTGCGGAGCACAGGCTCTGGACGCGCAGGTCCAGTGGCCATGGCCCACGGGCCCAGCCGCTTCGTGCATGTGGATCCTCCCAGACCAGGCACGAACCCACATCCCCTGCATCGGCAGGCGGACTCCCAACCACTGCGCCACCAGGGAAGCCCCCATTATTTTTGATTCCTTACTCCCCTCTCCCTTCCCTGCCAGGCATTTCCATGATTGCTTCTTATTTTGTTGTGTAGACTGAGAAACCGGCAATAACTGTGCCTGAGTGACTGTTTTAAAGGACAGAAATATTACCTGATAATGGAATTGTACAATAATCCAACTTTCTATTACTGTTAAAGCAACTTATAATATTAATGATTTAAAAATATAATATTAATATAGTTCTTATTCTTATTCTAGAGCCAGTAGAAAGGAATGTAAAGGCAGGATATAGCATCAGTGCTACTGATGGCATCACTCCTTGGATGCCATTCTTACCGTATCTGTGTTTGTGGTAGAATCACTCCCTGAAGTCGAAAAGCGTCCTAATTTCTACAGCTGAGAAATGCCTTAAGATGCCATTGTTTCTATAATGGTAAGACATTGTTACTTCTTAGAATTTCAGAGAAATTTCCTAACACCACCAAAAGTGGTACGGCAAAGAACGTATGTTTACATCTTTTAAATTTTAGTAAAGTTTGCATGATCATCTAATGTGTTAGTCACACTTTGAGATGCTCCATATCAAATAATTTTCTATGGTTTATTTCTACCACGCACCACCCTCATAATCAATCAACAAGTACAGTTAATATTGGCGCAATCAACATAGAGCTAAGACAAGAAAATACACAGTGTACAGGCAGATATACAGTTAAATGTACATAAACATATTCCATATATACAAAAAGTGTATCTACATTCCCTCAACTAATAAATTTAATACTGTTCTTTAACGTCCAACTTTTATACTTTAAAATGCTTTATCAAGTGGTGGAGTAACATGCACAGAATTTTCCTGGTAGACTTTCTCTCAGAAAATTTTACTGCACTTGATGAACATGATTTCAAAGAGAAAAAGTCCTTGAGATCAAATAACCAACGCTTGCTGTCTGAGTGTAAACCCTTTCCATCCTATTTTGTCATCTAGGAAAGGGACTAGACACTTGACTGGGAACCTGGAGTTCTGTCTGGGTGGCTGGGGACATATTCTTATCTGCACATTAATTTAGCAATTGATCATGGACTCTTAATCAAGCAGTTTCTCAGGGACTTGGTTACCACATCCAAAAACGAAGAAGTTGGCATAGATATTCTGTAGGGCAGCTTCCAGCACAAAAAAATGGATGAATCAGAGACATCTTTTAATTCACTTAGAACGTAATATTTTTTATGTCTATGTTAAAGACACTGAATTAATGCAACCTTTCCCCTCTCACTGGATTATTATTTTTTTCTTATATTTTGTTTTAAAAAGTTTTACTTTTTCATTAATCTCCAAATCTCACATTTTCATCCCTGATGACTTCTTTCTAAAGATGATACCAGTGATCAGCAGTCTCCTATTCTCTCTTGTAAGCTTTTTTCCCCCTTTGTATATTTTCTCCCATTCAGCACAGACATGGTTTGAGCTATTTTTCTATTCCAGACAATTCTCCAGTGGGATTTTCATCAATAAATAAAGAGACATGCTGCTCTCACAGCTGCTCAACACCTACCAAACCCCTCATTAGCTTGTGGGCTACAACATAAGAAAATGAAGATATTTTAAATGCCTTCTTGAAAGTCCAGTCACAAAACTACACTTTGCTTTTTAGCATTTCAAGTTAAAGTATCTAAAACTCAACTTCATTTAAAAAAAAAATGTATCAAGGAAAGAACACAGATTCATAGATCCTTTGTTATTTATATCCATTTTATAGAAACAATAAAAAATGCAAGAAGTTGACCTTTCCACATATATTTGTAATCTTTTCAATAGAAAAAGAAATCTTGATTGGTTATTAAGCTAAACTGCTTGTCTTTTCATAGTTTTTATCCAGCTGCACTACAAGTTTTACAACAATTTCTTCTTCATTTTATGGCAAATTTTCTACTCTCCCTATGCCACTATTCACCTGCATCATCATGGAACATGGTTTACATAAACACCAAGCCCTCAGATCATCCATGGGGTACTGCATCACCAAGTAGAAATACTGTAGCTTTAGGTTTCCTGAGGTTATTATGAAGGCTCAAAGGAATAAAGAATCTAGCAGCTGGCATGCTCATTCACATGAAGCCTTAGATCGTTAGGAAAAGAATGGATCACTGAGACCATTTAATCCAGTCCACACATTCTATAGGATAGGGCCCCAGGGGTAAAGTGACTTGTCCAAGGTCATAAAGCTTGCCAGGATCACACACAGGAGAGAAACACTGCTGTAATGTTTCATTCCAGTGCTCTCCCTACTGCATCACACATCTTCCCAAAGACTCCTTTGTACTTTCCAACAAACCAACCAACCAACCAACCAACAAACCTACTCTGGATTATCCCTTAGTATAAATCATGCTAAAATATTTGCTTCATGTGAGATCTCAAGGTTCAAATTTTACATGGTCTCACGTGCTTTGAAAATTTTACCTAGCTACACTGCATGATTCCTTTCTTCTGAAGAACCCTCTTGGGTAAGTGACTGCTTATCAATATACACATTCCGTGAATTTTAGAGTACAGGTATATCTCCAAAGACAAAAGACTTGCCTTTGTCCCCAGAGCCACAGTGGTACACACACTGGCCAGTACTCCCCAGTGGTTGCCCACGGATGGAATGACTGCTGTGTTATCACAATGAAGCATCATGAAGGCCCAGAGCTGAGGACCTGACTGGATGGAACGATCACTCTTTTCTGTGCAACTTTGGAAATGGTTCATACAGCCTCCAATTAGCACCTGTCATTGAGGTATACCATTTCTCACCAAAATATATATTTACAGGACGATTTGATTTCACATTAGTTGAATGAAACAAAATTGCTTCTAGTCAGAAATATGTTTGGAGAGATTAAATCCAAAGGTTCACATATCTATCACTGGCTCCAGATTTCATTAGAATGACTTCAGTCCCAAGATTTCTGTAAAGACTTTTAAAAAAAACTAGTATTTTAGAAATCATATTTTGAAATCAGGCTTGCTTCAATTTAGTCACCGCCTCTCAGAGAAATATAATCTTTTTGAAAACCAAAAAGAAAAAGAAATTTGCATTTAAGAATGTTAAAGGCTTATGGTTTACATAAGGAAATAAAACAAATATAAGGAAGTACACGTGTGCCTAAGTGAGATCTCTCTCTCTGTCCTCCTATCTCTCTCTTACAATCATTCTCTCTCTGACATTAACAAGTGAATGATGAGTATATTCGTGTCTTTATTTAAATATTTTAGTGCAAGCCAAAGTCTTAATGCTATTTCAATGAAGGATTTGTCCATGAATTCTTTCCAAGAGTGGCAAGAGAGCATGCAATCACATTTTTATAATTTATGATATCACTTTGAGGTATAGGAACAAGTACATTAACCGACCGAATGATACAAGACGGTCCACTTCTCTTTTCCTAAAAAAGAGACATATTTCTCCCTGAGAGACTGCACTAAATGCAATTTATTCTCTTTGTCTGGGCGATCTCATAAAACAAAAGTGGAAAATTCATCCTAGAAAATCAGTCATTAGAATACTGTAATTTTATTACTGTTTCTGGACAAATTTTTCTAACATGCCCACAGCCTTCTATTATGATTCACAATGTCTGCAATGAGAAAGTAGATGAGGGGAGAACCCATTAAGAGGCAGTTATACAATACCGCTGGACTCAGCTAATAATCCCTTTACTTTTCATTTTTTATTAACTCTATAGTTTAGTAAATGAAAATCTACTCATTACCTATTGTTATAAATATTTTGATTTAGCAATTGAAATACACATCAATAAACAATACCTACTGGAAGCTCTCTGCAATACTTAACAGCCCATAAATGTATATCATATCATTTGCTGCCTACTTGACTTATTTCTTGGAAATCTAGATGAACTCTTAATCTTAGCTATAATAACTGCTTGTAAACCCAGCGTCATTTCTGCTGCTTTAACTGTTTTATCTACTGTCTGGAATCACAATGAATATGCCTCATTAATATTTCTACAATGAAATAAAGTCTTCGAAGCTATTAATATTCTTTCAGAGAGACTAGTCTTGACCTAAAACATGGACGAGAACACCATAATTGTGAATCTGAATTTTTCTAACTATAACATAAAGTGAGCAATGTTTTGGGGCAAGCATTGTGACAAGCCTGGAGATAGCTACACACAATTTACTGAGAGAAAGCTGAACAGGCTCTCATCGGTATAACCCTTCTAAAAATCTCAGAGCTTTTTTCTCCCACTAGCTAACATGAATGTCGAAAACGTCCAGTATATCAAAGGTTTTATAGCAATCTGGAACACTATCATTTGGTTTCCTCTAGACCATTTCTATAAGAAGTAAATACAACCCAGACACAATGAATGAAATAGAATCTTGGTGCACTGAACTATGGTTTTCAAAAGTAAGAACAGGGCTTCCCTGGTGGCGCAGTGGTTGAGAGTCCGCCTGCCGATGCAGGGGACACGGGTTCGTGCCCCAGTCTGGGAAGATCCCACATGCCGCGGAGCGGCTGGGCCCGTGAGCCATGGCCGCTGAGCCTGAGCGTCCGGAGCCTGTGCTCCGCAACGGGAGAGGCCACAACAGTGAGAGGCCCGTTTACCGCAAAAAAAAAAAAAAAAAAAAGTAAGAACAAAATTTAAACCATTTCAAAGAACTTTCTGGAGACCATGAAACTTGTATTAGGTTAGCAGTGTCTTGCCCCCTCCTCTCTTCTTTCTCGTCATCCTTGCTGTTTTCTTTTTTTTTTTCTTTTTCCTTTTTTTTCTTTCTATCAGTCTACACTAAATAAGAATGCATCACCTAAAAAGTGAAGGTATAGTATTTACCTTTGAAAAGACCTCCCTTCTCTCCCCTGGTCCTCCTTTTTAACTAGGTCTTCTCTGGTTTTTTCCTATTGCTAACGCTCACTGACTAATTTCTGAGACTGATATTTAATGTCCTCTCAAGTATTGTTTTCAAGGTGTATTGTGCTGCATAAGGTCAGTAAACAAATAGCTATTGGCTTCCTACTCCATCCAAGGCACTGTGCCAAGTGCTACGCAAAGAGGTAAACAGCATGCTCACTGCTAGGCAATAATATAATGGGAAGCATAAAATATAATCATCAGAAAGTAGTGCAGTGATTCTCAACCTGCGCTACACAATAGCATCCCCTGAGAAGCACTAAACAATGGTGACACTAGGGCTCTACGTCAATCCATTAAACTGGTATCTAAGGTGGTTAATGACAATGTCTACAAACAAACAATAGGGGCAATAATATTGTTAGGATTCAGTGAAAGATGTCATACATGAGTGCTTACGTGTAACTATCACCTCAAGTGTCCCTAAAGGTCAAGGCTCCAGTGAAGCTTTAAATCCATGTAGCTCTAGGGACCGTAATGCATTAGGTACTACTAATCTAAAATTATTCACTGAGTGCTTTCTCTCACAAGTTATTTCTTCTGCATTTACAGAAGATACTCCACATCTCACTGAACCAGATTCATTAGGAAAAACGGGTATATTAGTTATCTATTGTTGTATAATAAACAGAAAACTAAGTGGCTTAAACCTATAATAAAATGTATAATCCACACTGTTTCTGTTGGCCAGTAACTCAAGAAGATCTTAACTGAGCAGTTCTGGCTCAGAGTCTCAGCAGAGTGCAGTGCAGAGTTGGACTGTGGCCGGAGTCAGCTTGAATGCAGCTGGAGGATCTGCTCCAGGGTGGCTGACTCACAGGCATGACATCACACTGTTTTCAGTTCATTGCTTTGTAGTTTTCTTCTTTGCTACCTATATTTAATTTTTTTTAATTGTATTTTCTCCCACCCATGATTTCTAAGACCAACAAGTCTACTCTTATTCAATAAATAATCATTGAATAGTTCCTCTGTGCAAGGCACTATGCCTCTTATTTTTCAGTCTCGAAGACGGCATAAGTTAAAGGGGAAAAGAGAGATGCTCATACACAGGCACTGCACTTGGTGTACTATGGTAGACGGTACACACAAAATAAACAAAGGGTTATGGTAAATGAAAGGAAGGGAAGATTCATTACAAATGAATGACTACAGGAAGAATTATAAAATAATTTAGCATTGAACACACTGATGAGAAATACAAGTGACAGGTAGGAAGGGAAAGTAGGCTATTTCACTTGAGTCTCTTTTCTGGGACCACTGGTGCCTTTGTTATCCTGTCTCACATGTTTGGCTTCATTAATATGTTTCTAGGATAAAAAACAGTCTTAAGAGGAGCTTATGGATGAATGTAAAGAATATTTTAAAAATACTCCAAGTGCATGTATTAACAGGTAGATATGGGAAAAGATTAGGGAAGACAGACGAAATAGCTTCAACCTCGATAGTAAAACTAAATGCAAAGTCTTTGGTAGTAAGTGACATTAGAATGTGGAAAAGTATGAATTTTAAGTGGAACCAATTACCGTGTTTTTTGTTTCTTTCCCTTTTTTTAATCCTATGGCAACAGTCAACAATCTGGGATGGGGTTGGTAGAGTAAACAGAATGCAGGCCTGGCGATTAAGAATTGCTGGATGTCACTGGGAGAAGGAATTGAAGGTCCCAGAGAGGGCAGCCCAGGAAATGGCAGAAAGATCTCCCGTAGCCTGAGAGGGCACGATGGACGGAAAAACGATGACGAGCCTGAAGAAACAAGGTCGCAGTGCAGGTGAGGAGCTAACAAACCTATTGTCAGGCCTTCTGATAACTGAATTCAAGTAATAATTGAGTTCTTAGGGTCAAAGATTGAACACTCGGTATTCTTAGACTCAAGTCAAAGAGGAATAACTACTTTCCTTGAGTTTTACAAAGGTAACAACAGCAAGTTAAAGTGGCCTAACTTTTTCTTAACAATTTAGCGTAGGAAACACCAACTCTGAAAAACCAACAATCAAATCAGTTCTACAGTTTTTGACATGGATCTTCACGTTCTTGAACGTGTCTTCTATTATTACTAAACGCTATTTTTGTACCAAGGTCTATGTTTGAAGGGTTGAGGTACTTGTAGACAAATAAATTTTCCTCTTTATAGTATAAGTCTAATGTTGAAATTGCGTTTTTAACTATTTCTTTTTTTGTTTTTTTTGTTTTGTGGAGCTCAGAAGAGAGGTCAGGGTTGAAAATGCAAATTTGTGGTCATTATCTAAGAGAAGATGAAAAATGCCGTGTAAGTAAAATGAACACCCTTGTGTTCATTCACTAAAGAACTATTTCTTTAGTTCCAGGTGTAACCAGGTGCTAGGTTACAATAGTGAACAAAAACTTTATGGTACAGGATATATAAGTGGACTTCACTGAAGGTGGTATCAGTCCCTAGAAGGCATTGTTGAAAATGTTAGACTGCATTTGTAAAGTTACATTATGAGGGGGTTATATTCAAATTCAATAGGTAGAATCAGGTACCCTAGTAGACCTACGCCAATGCCTATTAAGGTCCTGCCCCACAAAAAAAGTGTCCTACATCCTATATAAATTTTGACTGTTTCTCTGGATATTCATGTAGGTAAAAAAAAAAATCGATTTATAATGATCTGAGTCTATAACTTAAGTCTGTTTCACATATAAACGGTTTTTTGCATGGGTTTTATATAAACTGAATTTTCCAGGAATTCATCTATGGTATTAATCAAGAAAAACTTAAACTTTGGTTGTTATTATTGTTTTATGTTTTTCTGAACTTAACGAGATTTGTTCGTTATATCAGAAAATCAGAGCATTGACTGCAACGCCACACATGGTAACTGAGTTGATTATTTAACATATCTTATTAGACTGTATTTGTGGCTGTCACATTCACAGTGATTCTGTGTATAGGTGCAAGCAAATGACTAATTAAATGAGTTTTCTCTTGTGTTATCCCCGAGCATTAACGTACTAAAATATATGTATTATTTTATAACTACTGTTATAAATTACTTTTCATTCTCCTTTATCAGAAAGGTATCATATAGATTTTCAAATTGGATTGTATGCAGTTCCTATTAAGCACACATGTCATTCCAGGATAGACAAGGAAGTACGAGAACATATTCGTGTTTGTTTTTGCACATTTTTTTACATATAATTTATGGTATGCATAGTTTTGAGGAATGAGCTGTAGGTACAGTCTACTATAGTGATTAAGAGCATCAAGTTTGAGTAAAGACAGTAGGGAGTTCAAATCTTAACTTTGCCATTTATCTTTTCCTTTTCCCCTTGAACCCTCTTACCTTTTGAATTGCTATATATGGATTTTTCCAGGGGTTATTCTAGACAGTAGGTTAATTTTTGCCCTGCTCTTTGGATACTATCTATTGGCACAAAGGTGTAATCATGCATATAATTCTACCCTAGACATCATGGAGATCCTGTTTTTAATCCACAAAAGATATCAAAATGTTGTGGAAGTCTGTATTCTTAGGATAAGATTAACTTTATATGTCTCAGCCATGTGGATGGAGGACAAGTGTAGATATATGTTCTATTATTTGTGTAACTATGTACGTTATACTTTCAAAATAGTATTTCAAAGAAATACCTACAAAAATCTATAGTTCTTTTCTTTTTCTTCTTTTTTTTCCTCTTAGAGCTGAAAGTTGTTCAATAGCTTCAGCACATAAAATTAGGCTTTCTTACTCCTAGCAGCAGTGATTGGATCAGTTTTCCTGGAGAAAAATAATTCTTAACTCCACGGTGCTTAGGAAAAAATACATCCTGAAGCTAAGAAATTTCAACATAACACTATGTGAAATGTTTCACAAAATATTCTTTTCACAACTTTTCAAATTTCTAATCATGGGTTATGAAGCTTTCAACCCAAAGTTCACTAAAGAGAACCTAAACCTACGTATGAGAAATCCACCATGGGAGAACAACTCCCAACAACCAGCCTTTAATCTTATGCTAATAAGGACCAAAATAACATAAAATGCTGCTACTATCAAGTTAATTTTTAAAAGCAGCATTCAAAATTGTAGAGTTGGTATAAGCCAATTATCTGCAATTAAAGTTTGAAAGAAAATAAATAGCCTGGTTTTGAGTGATGTTGTTGTCCATGGCTATCTTCTCCTTTTAATTTTTTTTTTCAAATTTCCTTTAACAAAGAAAGCATTCATTTAAAATTTAAAAATATAAGAAATATATATGTATACATGTATTTGTGTGTGTGTGTGTGTAAGAAATATAAGAAAAGGGCTAACAGATACAAAAGATGACCTTCTAATTCAAGTGTAGATTTTGGCTCTGTTGGTCCTTCAAGCTTTCCAAGTTGTTTATTTCCATGAGCTCAGAGACATTAGACCACTGACTAATGTGCTGCTCCCTGGGTGCAGTGAGAACATCAACCTTTAAAAGGTGCCTTAAAAATGAGAAGTGTTACATGAATTGGTATTTCAGTTGTGTGTGTGTGTGTGTGTGTGTGTGTGTGTGTGTGTGTGTGTGTATAAACCTTTCTGGATATGACTTACCATTTGGTTGGGTACTTATTTTGGGCCACTCAATTTGTATACGGATGTGTGTGATTTCATGTATGTGAATAAATCTTGGCATTTGGACTATATTTGGGCAAAGAGAAGGTGTGAAATTATACACACAAGGTGGCCAAAAATAGCCAAATGGCAAGCCAATTACATAAATGTAGTCTTGTGTGCCAAAAAATTCTGAATTAGTTATCATAAAATCAGAGTTTTAATCTCAGTTATTATTATTACTACTATTACTTCTGGTGCTACTGTTACTACAACCACGAATCTCTATTGTACACTTATTATGCGTGTAAAATTTACAAAGTTGTACATGAACTGTTCCATTTTCACCCAATAATAATCTTATATGTGAGGTAATTATTATCAATACCATGGAAAGACAAGGAAAATGATGCTTGGAAAGATTAAGTATCTCAGCCAAGTTGCACACATGTAAGAGACAAAACCCAGATATATTGAACTAAACATCAAACAACTGTATTTCATGGAAATTCTGTCCTTAATACATCATGTGACTTTGGACACTTGTGAGCAGCTTTGCATATTACTTTTATTATCTGAAAAATGGAGATGATCATATGTGCCCTAGAATGTGGGTGAAAGTGCCATAAAAATGGAAAGTGATGTAATGCATAAAGGTTTGATATTAAAATATCTTCCCCTTTCCTGTAACCCCAACAGATAATTCACTCTTACATCAACTGTAAGAATAGATATTAATGATCAGTAGAAAACTACACAAAAACACTGGCTCTGACATTAAGTATTTTTTAATTTTAAATATACATTGTAGTTCATTTCAATTCTTTCAGAGATCCCCAAATCACAATGTAGAGAATATATATTGTAAAATTACATACACACACACACACACACAAGCTAATCACTATCCATACAAAAACTTGTATGTAAATGTTCATAGAAGCATTATTCATGATAGCCAAAAAATAAATCAATCCACATGTCCATTTAACTGATAGACAAAATGTGGTATATCCATACAATGTAATATTACTTAGTGTTGAAAAGAATGAAGTTATCCATGCTACATTTTTACATGGATGAACCCTGTAAACATTATGCTAAATGAAAGAAGCCATTCCTAAAAGACCACATATTGTGTGATTCTATTTATAGGAAATGTCAAAATATGCAAAGGAATGGGGTCAGAAAGTAGTGGTAGCTTAGGGCTTGGGAGAGGGAGGGAGAGGGGTTTCTTCTGAGGAGTAGAAAAATGTTTTAAATTCAACGTCGGTGATAGTTGCACAGCTCTGTGAGTGTACTAAAAAACACTGAACTACATACTTTGAATGAGTGAACTACATGATATGTGAATTATATTTCAATAAAGCTTTTTAAAAGCAAACAAAATGTCAACCCCTATCACCCAAAGGAATTTCTAGAAAACTTCCTTATTTGCAAAATTTTCCTCTGCAAAAATTATACGTGTGAGTTCATGTAAGTATATATACAAAATAATAAATTTACACACACATACACATTAATTTTTTCTAGCTAGGACTTTGAAAACCAGTTTTAGGGCAGGTCCTTGCAGTTAAAAGTCTTCATTAGGTGGTCAGGCCAATTTAAAATTATCCACTTTTGGCATTTTCACTATTTCCCATGTGAGAGTATGTCAGAAGATAATAAGATCTCAGAGGACATTTTTTCCTTCTAGTCAGCTGAAATCATCCTGATTTAATTTCAATCCATTTCTCCTTATTATATTCCTTTCGACAGCCTAGTTCCTTTCCCTCCTTGGTGGCCATATCATCTACTTAAACCTGAGTACCAGTATACAACATCCTCTGCAATAATCACACCTCACACAGCAGGTATAAAATTACCTGGGTCTCCCAATAAGCCTAGACATTATGCGCTCTTAGGCTAAGCATCTGAAATAACGTCTGCAAGGTTGTATTTGTTTAGCCTTGATCTAATTTTCACATCATGTTTAAAAACTTGTCACTTGTTAAAATGTTAACAACATGAATTAATGTATAATATCTGTAACATATATAATACATAATTTATATATGTGTATTTAATATATAATGTTTTATATATTATGAATCCAATGAACTTGGTATCTATATCTATCTCTGTGAACCTGGGTATTGCCCACTTTAGAGCCATTTGGCAATACTGAAACCTATATCCTAAGTATACATTAGGTTAAAAATAGCTTCTCTCCTAGCAGCCTTTTCCCAGAGAAAATACATACTCAGAATAAATTCAGAAAAGTATTTTAGATGATGAAATTCACCATGAATTTAATGACATAAAGTAAACAAGATTCATCAATGTAGAGTCCTAAATTTTAGGAGCAGTAAGATTGTGTTCACTAAAACTAATCGCCACATTTTATCTGCCTGACATAAAAAATAAAAAAATCTTCTCAGGTTAGAAGAGATATAAGAATCTATTAAGAGTATAAGAAGAAAAGTACCATTAAATCGCTGTTGAAATACTTTTCATATTTCCCTACTTTGTCACCAAATGAACTTTTTAAAATAATCTCTCTCCAGCTCACCTTTTGAATAATCCCTTACGCACACTGGGGAAAAAAATCTTCTATTTGCAGATATGTATTATACTCCATTACGGTAGCTTAATTTATATTATGTCCCTTAATATTCTTAAAGGAATTTGGCATTATTGTTGCAATTTTAGCAATAAGGAAACAGAGGGTTGCAGATTAGATGACTTGCTTAAGGTGCCATAGCTAGTATATGAGGTAACTTGAATTTGAATAAAGTATTACTTCAAAGGCTATCTATGTTCTTTCAAGCATACCAGTTGTCTCCACAAACGTATCCTGATTATTAAAGATCTAAACTCAAGAAACACATCTTAATGGTTTAATTTCTTCCAATATGTGTTCCAATCTAATAAAATGTTCTGGCTCCTCTCAAAAGTCTGGAGGGCTTATGGCCCACCTCACCTCCCAGAAGCCCTCTAACTTAGCATGTGGAGGTCCTGAACACCTACCGTCCTCAGCTTTGGCCTGAGATAAGTTGAAGGACAACAAGAATAAGCTCATCACACATTCAACTGCACTTGATGACAACACAAATTTTTGTGGCTTTAACCCATATTTTTAAAATATCGAGCTAAGAGATCTCTCAAAATATGGTTAACATTCCTGTGTTAATACGTTTGACGTTTAAACATTTGGGCATTTTTGTCTATTTTAATAAGCTATAAAAAGGCATTAGGTTTCTCACACCAACCCCATTTAACATAAAGACTAAATACGTATAATGTCCATTTCAGATTTGCAGCAAACGTGACATTTTACTTTATTGCATACCACTTATTTCTTCATCCTAAATTATTCTGGCCCAAGCTTTAGGTCAAAAATATGACAATTCATGCCCACAACCCAAACAGAAACAAGATTACAATATTGTGAAGTATTAAAAGAGCAACCAATAAGTATCTTTATAGCCTTCACCACTGGAATTCTCAAGCTCTCTCACAAAGCTATGTATTTTCAGCAAAAAAATCTAGCAAAGTTAGTGTTTCATTTATTTCAGGTTGAGGAAGGGAGTTGACCTGGACCTTAGTGGTTTCTATGAGCACTAAGAATCTGACATACCAACAAATGCCAAAGAGTCTAATTCAATAGTCATTAATGTAAAATGCTAATAGCTACCATTTATTCAGTACTTATGGTGCATCAAGCATTATGCTAGGCCCTTCACAGGCCTTATTTCATTTCATTTCATTTCAGTCTAACCCAGTGAGGCAGACCCATTATTAGAGTCCTCGTTTTACGAATGAGAAGACTGAGGTTTAGAAACTAAGTAACCCAAGATTAAAAAGAGAGAAACTATCAGGACCATAATTCAAATTTATTCTTTAACGTTATGTAATGATATTCATAACAGTTTTGGCCATCTAGATCTAGTATACTGGTATCTATAAGTTCCACCCAGTGCTGACTGGTGCCATGACCAGCCACCAGGGCTAGTCTAGCAAGACAGTATCCCATGAGATCAAACCCCACTGAGAAAGCAGGATGAAAGGTGTATTTCTGTGCCTGGTGCTTGCCTGTTTCCAGTTCAACTCTCAAAAAAAAGGGGTGGCAGGAGAATCTGATGTATAGAAATATTGAGGTTCTCCTGTAGGTCCTGTTTATTCCCAAACCCCAACCAGACACATTCTATCCTCCAAGATCCCTGTGACCCATTTTGTGGACCAAAAAATTAAGGCAGTGTGTCAGAGTGCCTTGTAGGTCAGTGACACCTAACATAAGAAGATCCATGAGTCTTGACTTTCAGAGACTGTGCTTTCCTGTAGGTCTGGCAGGACAGGGAAACACTCGTCTCATCTCTCATCTTCAAAGCAGGGTCTCTCTGCTGAGATTTTCTGAGAAAACCTCAGTGCTCTGTCAGCGCAATTCTGAAAGCAGAGAGGAGCCACAGCCCTAGTGAAGCATCTGCTCCAGGCAGACAGTATCCACCAGGAGACAGGAAACATATGAGGAACCAGGGCTGGGTCTGCCTTCAGCCAGTATCTGTCTGTCAGGACCAAGACTTAGGTACTTAAATAAATCAAAGTCATTGTTTTGGGGGATTTCTATTCAGTTCTATCAGAACCCAGTGTCTACATTCTTAACCACTGAAGTATGTATGTTACTCAGTAAAAACATGGAAAATTTAACAGGGATTTGATTTAGTCTTATTATTAACCAAATAACAGATGTGATTTAGTGTTTTCAAATTGTTTATGCCTGTTCCAATAAAAATGAGTAAGGGGCTTCCCTGGTGGCGCAGTGGTTGGGAGTCTGCCTGCCGATGCAGGGGACACGGGTTCGTGCCCCGGTCCGGGAGGATCCCACATGCCGCGGAGCGGCTGGGTCCGTGAGCCATGGCCGCTGAGCCTGTGCGTCCGGAGCCTGTGCTCCACAACGGGAGAGGCCCGCTTACCACAAAAAAAAAAAAAAAAGAGTAAGATGAGAAATATCATAGATTTAAATATTAGTTGTACTTAACTCTGTAACAATGAACTGTGCGACCACTGTGTGCATTTATTAATGATGTATTAATGCATAATTACAGTACTGTATTATAGCTTTATTAATGCTCTGTTTACTAATAATTATAATGCTGTATTAATGATGCTGTTAATATCACCCTTCAGCTCTCTAATATCCTTCTTCTAACCAAACAGAAAATTATAATTGCTTGGGTAAATATTATCACTTGAAAAATGACAGCATAATAAATATTCAAGTCTAGAAATAACTCAAAACATCAGTACAGTATACTTATCTATTGGCAAATTTCTGAACTATCAATTATATACCTAGCATTTATCACTTTGAGTTCTAAATACCAACTACCTCAAATTAAGTCAACCAGACTTAATTTGATGCATAATAATTTTATCTCATCAAGAAGGAAAGAGAAAAGAAGCACAGGTAACTTGTTTTCTGCAGATTTAATAAACGTGATGTTTGACAATTTCAAGAAAATGCTGTAATTGCACTGCTTCTAAATCCTACATATCCTTTTTGCTCATTCATGGAAGCAAAGCAGTATGAAGGCCTTAGGAGCTACACTAAAAATTCTGCTTATTAGCAAACTGAATCTACTCTATATTCCTGTCCCTGAAACTGTCCCCTTGGATCTAATTTACAAGCTTGGGATTCACTGAGCACTAAGCACATTTTCCCAGAACCAAAAAAATGTGATTTAAAAAAATAATAAAGTTTATGAGTAATCTATACTTTTTAAAGTTTTAACTCATACTACTAACTTCATTATAAATGTCACAGAAACTCTCAGAAGTAGAAAATCAATAGAACAGCAGTTTCAAACTAGCAATCAAAATATATTTTGAATTTGCAAAGAAATAAATGAGTTTGCCTAGAAAAGATCATATCAGAACTTTTATCCCAAAGATTATTTCACTCATTGCATTACTATTCCCCTTTAGCTAAATGGCTTATTTTGAAGGCCTGGGTGTGAGCCGACAACATGATTCTTGTGAAGGCATGGATTTTTTGTCTATTGTGTTCTCTGTTTTATACCCCTAAGAAGGTGCCAAACTTAAAGGTTCTCAAAAAGTAACTATTACTTGAATAAATGGCAAATATACATTTCTAGTATCAAAATTGGAAAAAAGTTGATGGTGATGCTGGGTATCTATAATTTTCTTACTTAAAAGGAAGAAGCAAAGGAAGACGAGTATTCTTAGGAAACAAAAATAAGCTAGATAATCTGGAAAAGAAGTGGGGGCAGAATGAAATGCCTTTGTTGACACCACCCTGTCCCTTTAACCTTTCAGTCTGCTTGCATGATATAAATTTCCAGGGGCAAACAGAAGCCAAATGTGAATTGCTATCTCTGCAAGGGTCACGTAGGGACCAGCTGCAAGTCTTTATGATAATAGTAGCTCTCAATAGTGAGAAGGTCCAAACTCCAAGAATGTTCCTGCTGACTCTAGTTTGAGAAACATCGATTAAAGTTATAATAAAGATATTGTCTTTGAAATGATTTCCCGGTTGCTAATTCCCCTAAGAGATGTTTTGTCTTTACGATGGTTAATAGAAATCAACATCAATACAACGGCTGACAGGCGCTGATTGTTGTCATTTGACGTGAGGACAGTGTTGCACACTCTTGAGAGACCAAGAACCTTAGTTTGAGTAACAGAGGCCAAGTATACTACTAGGAAAGGTGCCTGACTTTTGACCTGGTCTGTAACAGGACACTCTCCAATACTGTGGTGGGAAAAAATGCTTAACTTTAAAATTAACTGTAACTGTAAAATTAATTGTCAGATTATACGTTTTTTCATTCTCTCTGTCTGTCTGTCTCTCTGTCTGTCTGTCTCTCTCTCCTTTGCGGAGCTTGCACATGATTAATACTTTACACATTGCATTCACTCAGCATTCTGTTAAGCAACATTTACATCTTGCTAAATGAATGTCTTGAATGAATGAGTAAAAGCTATATGACTTGAAGAATATAAGAAAGGACAGGGAAGAAAAATTATGGTGAATATACAATTTGTAGAACAACAATGGCACATCTCATTCTCCATATTTTTAAATTTGTAAATCACCTTTAGCTTGTTCATTTCTGCTATAATCAATATATCTATTCAATAGAATAATGAGAAAATATAATAGGATTTAGAGGTTCTTCTGTCCAGTAGCTAGCTAATGCTTTAATTCTGTCCAGACTCCCCTCCAGGGGGACTTGTGGTACTCACTACCTCTTGAGGCACTCAATTCCACCTCTAAACCCCTGCAACGGTTAGATATTTCTCCAAGTAAATTAATTATAATGTCTCCTCGAGCTGTCACCTACTTGTTCAAGTTCTCTCCTTTGGGGCTTATAACAAAGAATCCTGATTGCTTCTAAGTTCTTTGAAGATTCTACAATTTAACCTGGCTTCATGGTTTTTTATTTTCTCCTGTTAGCCTCTGAAGATATTCCATTTGGAAAATGTGACAAACAGAACAGTACACAAGACTCCAGCAGAATGATCAGTATAGATAAGGGGAATTCATCTTTTAAAAATTTAATGCATCTTAAAATTGATTGGTTTACTTGATAGGCTCATAACACTACTGACCTATATTAACTTTATGCTGATTACTAAGGTGTAAGTTTATTTGTTTGCTACTTACTTTGTGTTATACTCAAATGCAGGCCTTCATTTTTATAGCTGTCAACATGATGTTTTGGATGTGACACTTCATCCCAGCTTGGGATACTCACATATTAGCCATGACTCCAATACTCATCTCACTTACAAACTGCATAACGACATGTTCTGTATTTTCATTAAGGGTACTGGATAATTTTCATCATGCCAGGGCAAGGATAAGACCCTTTAGGAAGAACTAGGGAATCTCTCACTGTGAGTATGACCATTCTTGAACAGAGGATTATTGCCCCTAAATGGGACATTAGCACACATGCCTATCTTTCTCAAGTGGCTTGCATAAGAGATACATCAGCAAATTGCTAAGACTAAATCTTTTCAGCTTTTTCTAATCCAAACCGCAACTTTATTTTCCATACTTTCAGTATTCAATGGGTAGCTTATCAAATAATTCGGATCATATTTGCCTAGGAAAAGACTGATGTCATCATTAACGTGACTAATATCAGTAGGAATCATGGCAGGTATAGAAAAAAACTCCATTACCTACTTATAAAATAGTATTTTTAAGGTAATTTGAATTCAGTCTTTATTCTAGGCACTTCCAGCTTTTAAATATAGAAGCTTAACTCTTCTGATTGTTCTTAAGACTTTCTTAAGCATATCTCCCCAGATTTCATACAAAGTCTGGCTCTAAGATAATGAAACTGCTTTTTTGCATGATTTGGGGGAGCCATATAGCTTTATGTTGCACTGTGATGCTTTTAATGTTCCAAAGTACATCCACATCCTCTATTTCATTTGATCTGCAGAATAATTCTGTGAGGTAGATAGGGAAGTATTATTAACCTGATTTTATAAACTGATGCAAGGTGAAATGAAATATGCTGCATAGCTAGGACTCAGCTCACTTTAATATACCCAGGTCACTGATTTGCAACCAGAGCATTACCTGAATTCTACCTATCACAGAAATGAGATAGGTGGCTGTAACCCTCACAAAATTCATTTCAGATAATACTTCATTTATGCAATTACCTTTCTATATTCTCCCAACTGTTGGAATTATTTTTTTCTGATGAGCATTTCCTTTACTTTTTCTTACAATGGCATTATTGTTCCTTTACATTCTACCTCCCACCCACTCCTACTCCCATTTCCCTATCTGATTGAATATGCTGGCTTCTTTCTAGTCTTGTACTAAAAGGAAAAGGTTATTATAAGGATTTCTGAAAGCAAAGAATACTATGCCTTTATTATACCCTTGAGGTACATTTTAAAATAGAGACTAGTTATAAATACAGATCATATGCTATGGGTCAATGTGCTTCTTCAAGATCAACAAATGAATTCCATTCATATTAACGTGACCCCTATCAAGTGCGAATATTACAGTTCCCTGTACCTAAGATGATCTCAATCAAAGAGTACTGGGGAAAAACATTTACAAATTAAAGTATGGTAGAAAATTAATTGAACTGAAATCAGAAGACCTGAATTTTCACCATTGTTCGTCCTCTTACTAATCATGTCATTTATACGCTCTAGGTCCACTTTCCTATTCATGAAATAGACACAAAAACTGCTTTCTGTTATCTTTTGGGGTTGTTTTAAACATTATGCGTAAAATGCTTTGAACTATAAAACAATATATAAAATATGAGATCATATTAATAATGATAGTGGAAAATCAAAACCACCTAAATTAAGGGATTATTATTAATAATTTAATTTAACAGGCAATTATTTTTGCCTATTCTTCAGTGCAACCGCATGTATCCTATAGCTTGGCCAACCATAAGGCCTTATGCAAAGTGAATTCTCCAATGAAAATTTTAGCAAGCACATAATTCGCATAGTTCTTCGGGTTCCCCAGTTAATACTCAGGTGGTTTAGGTGCTAAAAGCAAGTGCAACAAACAATTCTTTATTGGGAACCGGAGTTCTAGAAGTAGGACAGTTAAAAGAAGTTACAATATCAGGTACATTAGACAGGAAATCTGTCCAAATTTGTAATTTGAACATTTTAATCATATTAGGTAACTCTTTAGAGAATAAAACATTTATCAATAAGTTACTGAAAATAGAAGTCAATTGCACAAATGCGTGTGGCTAAACCTCAGATTAAATTGGTTAGATGTTTAAAGAAACTATGCTTCTAAGTACAAAAAAATGGAGTAGAAACAGAGAGATGATGTCAGAAAAGTCTTTAAAAAATATTTTACAGCCAAATAAGTTCATAAATTGTGCCTAGCTTTTACTGTTTTGATGCTTATGAACATTATAATATATCTGAACTGGATGCCCTACTTTGAAATAGCAACATGGTATGGGAAGACTGGTCCAATTTAAAAATTTTGATTTTGAATTTGTATGAGGAGGTTGTAGTCACAGGTTTCAAGCCCTATATCTTAACTATTTACAAACTACAATTAGAAAACAGAATTATTCATCTCTTAGAGTCACTTTTTATCTTCATGATACCAAATGAACATATAGATCCACATTTTAAAAAATGTAAATGCACAGACGCTAAGACATGCCAAAAGACATTTTCTTGTTTTTAGCTTTCTGTTTCCAAGCCATTAAAAATTTTAAAAATTCAGAGTGCTTTACTGAGCTCAGGAAGCCACAGGCTCTGGGAACAGCAGAACTACCACGTTAATTTTCTGCATATGTTGTAGAGTGGCAAGTTCAAGTCAGGTTTTAATGATCAGTGGCATCATGTTAACTGCATTTCAGAAAGTGAATTTCAGATTTGAGGGGTGCCAAACATGCACCTGCTGTCGTCAAAGCCAAGAATTCAGGTCCAGAATAATCACGAGGTCTTAATTACACAGAATGTATTGTGAAATATCATTATTATTTTTAGGAAGTAAAGAAATATCTATGATAGAATCTATTTTATGTGTTGGCAGCCTCCAAAAGATGTAGCTAAAAACAGCTTCTTAGTAATGTCTTGAAGGGTCAAAAGCAATGACCTTGTCATGTTCTTGACAATCCTGATAAAATACCTGGGTCAGATACTAGTGAAGATTAATATGGTAATAGAAAGGGATCAGAAGGGCTATTGTAGCGAAACAGATATAGCATAATAAGCAGGGCCTCCTAATACTATTGATATTCTCCATAATTTTTCTCCCAATCCTCGGTTATGAGTACCACAGTAAATATACTTTTCAGGAAAATTTTGGGTAATGTTAAGAATAGCAAAGACTGTTTAAAAAGTAGTAAATTTATTCTCAATCACATGTTTACAAATCACCTTTGAAGAGTATGTTCAATGTGCATATCACGTTGGGAAAATATTAAGCATGATCCCATACCATTGTTATTGCTGTATCAGTGCCCACTGAATTAGCTGAGCAGCCAAGTGACTGGAAAAAAACAAAGCCTGGAAAAATCCCTAACATCACAGGAACTTCATTTATCTGGCTGGATCTGTAATTACTTACTTTAAAACTCTAAGTATGTAATTATACAAAAAACTTCTGTAAATAGGGGCTCAACTCTCAATTTGGATCATCTTTCAGAAATGCCTAAAGAGAAGGACAGAACTAATAATAACAGGGACCCAAAGAACGTGTTCTGGGATGGCATGGAACACCACATACTGTGTGGGTCTGTGCAACACGTTTGTCACCAGAATGCCTGGTTGAAAGTAATTTTTACAATGCAGAGGGTGGTCCTGAAAGCCACTTATAGGAAAGCTTTAGGATGTTACCTTAAGTCTCTTTGTAATATACCATCAGTTGCACACCTGTTCAAATCCTTCGGCTCCTTTTCTTTCAGTCTAAGTCATTGTTACTGAAAAACCAGAGAAGATGCCTCCCATTTAACCATTCACTCAGAAAACACTTTGTGAGGCCTACTCTGGGCTACTTTCTAGGGCATACAATTAATAAGACATCCTATGCCATACTTAACCTTAGTTTACGTTATTTCTGATGGTCCCTTTGTTTACTCTTGTATGTTTGGCCAACTCCTCACTCACACGTGCCTGACACTACCTCCTCTGCAAAGATGTCCCTAAGGTGCCAAAGCAAAATTCACGATTCTTTCTTTCACACTACTATTGTAAGTTTATGTGCTTCTATTATGGTCTTTATTACATTATTTTAAAATTATTTCCTTAAATGTCTGTCTTTACTATTCCTCAATTTTACTGAAGCACGTGCAACACCTTAACCACATAATATTCCAGGAAACTAACAAGGTTCTGTGCGCTTTAAGGTTCTCAATGTATGATTCATGAACGAATGAAAACTTCCTATCTCCAGTGGGGATTGGATGTCTATTAGCTCTAAACATCCATCTGGAGAGATCTACCTGTTCCTGGTATGAACCCCATCATCTCTATAAAACGTGATGATTCTCTCAGAATAGAATAATACCCATCACATTACTCTAGAGACTCGATTGCATTCTCCTTAGGTTCTCTTTTTCACTCAGATCCCAAAGTCCTTCAGCATGCTTCATATCCAACTACAATTTATAGCCTCCTCCACTCCCAAAGTTTTGGATAGAAGGGCGTTTGTTTACCTTGGCGACTGAGACAGAATCTAAACCCTCAGCAAGCCATAGCTTATAAACAGTATGATCCATTTACTTTCTAAAACTTAGGGTATCTTTAGTTTTTGACTAGGGGTTAGGATACAAGTGAACTACCTTTCCAGGTCCTGAAACTTATCAGGGATCTGAAAATGTCAATTTTATATCTAGTAACATTTTAGCCTTGATTTAAAAGCCTAGAGATTCCTGTTTTCTATATGCAAAACAAGGAAGGTAAAGGTACCCTTTCCAAAAATATTCAATTTTATTGCATGTTTTTGAAATAGCTTTAAGGAGGGACATACCAAGACATAGAAAAAAACAAACAAACTATGGTTACCAAAGGAGATGGGGGTGGAGATAAATTAGGAGTTTGGGGTTAACATACACACACTACTATATATAAAATAGGTAAACAACAAGTACCCACTGTATAGCACAGGGAACTATGCCCGATATCTTGCAATAACCTATAATGCAAAAGAATCTGAAAAAGAATATATATGTGTGTGTACATATATATATGTATATATATGCAACTGAATCATTTTGCTGTACACTCAAAATTAACACAACATTGTAATTAACTATACTTCAATTTAAAAAAAAGAAGTACATACCAACAGGCTTTAACTTTTTTCTTCCCCATTGCCAATGAATTTAGGTATCAGCTTCATTGTGATGTTCTAAATATACTAAACTCCAGTAACTACAGGTTTTATTTCTCCAAGTGAATAGTTATCATATATCAAAGATTCATTTGGATTTTAAATAAGGGCGACCTGTTTTCCTTATATTCAAACAGGCTTAGATCCATCTCTCCATCCGATATAGCAGAAAACAGCTACATCTAGCTCTCTTGCCATCTAAATAACTCTAGAACTTCTTAAAGATGATGATTTGTTTTGTGACTATGCTATAGCTGTATGCTATCCACACAGTTTTCACTATTTCAAATATCATCTTCCTATGTACCAATTGAGGGAGGAATAACATTCTGATTAGTACATAAGACTGTTCCTCTGGGTTTGGAAATAAGAACTCTTAGATAGTCAGAATACGAGCATCTTACCAAAAATAATTTGTCATCAAGTCTAGTTGATGAAAAAGCCCTATGAGTTTAGGTGTACATTAACTCCTTATTCTCAACAACCAAATCAAGTGTAAAATAATTATTGAGGCACCTATATCCTTAGTATATGTGAAATAGAAAAACAAGGTTATATTAAGAGTTTGCAAATCTCTTATCCTATTATCCTACCTTAAAGATATAGCTCTTCAGTCCTATTGGCCAGAAAACAGATGTTGAAGTGACTACCTATTTAGGAATATTTTGTTACAGACAGGCTTACAGTGAATTACAAGTCACAGTAACAAAAAGCATAATCAGCTTTCCCAACTCCCCAGCCATGGCTTCTTGAGGTTCACCATTACAACAGAGTGAAATTTGAAGTGGGGGAAACACTTCACTCCTGCAGTGGAAAGAAATTAGTACTTCCAGTTGTGTAAACCTAAAGGACTTCTCCGAATTCACTGAATTAGTGTGGACTGTCAAGGCAAAGATAGGTTGTGCATAATAGCCACGGAGCCAAGAAAAGACTAACACTGTGAATGCTTCAACAGATCCTAGTTGACAATTATGCAAACCCTGTTAAAGGAGATGGTCAGAAAAAAGTGCAGAACAGCTCAAACTACAATTGCTTTGTCTTGTCCAGATAACTGATGACCGTATTATAACATTCCATATGATTTGAACCAAGCTTTTTCACAATTCAGATCCAGGTTAGTATAATTCCGTCACCACACAAAACACCACAGAAATCCTTAAAGTTCAATAAGATGTATCCAATTTCAACACTTTTTCAATTTTCAATACAGCTGGATAGGATCTTTGGTAAAGACCATTTCAAACGGACCATTATGAATTTCACATCTTTCTGTGAATCTCAAAATACATTAGCTAGACAGCCATCTTATTTTAGCTTTAGAATGTATATCAGGTGTTTTTTTCCAGACACAGCAATTAAAGGATTGTAAAATAGCTCATGGAAAGCTCCAAAGAATTGATCCTCAGAGAGCAAATCTTGCAACACCAAACAACCCCAATTTCCCTTGGGCATCTCAGCTGACAGTGTTATTGCTAGTTAAGTAAGGCAACTAGAAGACATACACACAAACCATCACACTTAAATAACCTGCTCCCCACATAACTAATACTTACTGAGAGGCTGGTTGCTAGAATTTTCTTATTAATTTGAAGCTATAACATGAAACATTACAGAGCTTCCTTGAAGATGATACCCTACCCATTTTGTATTGGGTACATGTATTTTATTATGTAGTTACGTGTGTTGAGTGTCTTATCCAAATCTTGCCCAGTTACTTGATTTTAGAGTCTCACAGGCTTTGTATCTTGAAGCCAAACAACCTGTTGGAAACAAACAGCAGAGAACAGAACCCCTCCTATCTGCTTGCTGCCTAACGAATCAAAACACACTGAAATCTCAGCTTATTAGAGAAGGTTTGGGGATAAATAAATAAAATGAAAACTGACTTGTCAAGTGGGACTCCCTGCTGCTTGGTACCATGTGTTACCACAGCAAGATGCATCTGTGCCGCTATTAAATATGTTAGTGAATATGATATAGACAGCCATGGCATTATCAAATATTCTTAGTGCCTATTAAACTCCATAGTTACATATTTTAATTTTACCTTTCATTAGTAAAACTCAAGGCGGTAGCACTTTGGAAGCAATTTAAAAAGTTCAAAGACAAACTATTGTTTTGGTTATATTTCACATGTTTAAATTATATGCATGCATTACTAAGAAAAAACTGGCAAGCTAACCAAAAGGTTCTCAAATTTTACATGTGGTTCTAGCAGCTGTGATTTCGCTCACAATGGATGCAATAAGACTAAAGTAAAAAACAAAAATCACATGTAGAATGTGAAAAACTTAAATAGCTACATCTTTTTTTCCCTTCTGAACAACTTACTTCCTTTCAATTCAATCTTAGCCGTTATCAAATGCCACACAACATGTGAGCCAGTCCCTTGATGGAACCTGCTCTCTGGGCTGGAGAACTCTGTCGCTGAAATGGGCTATCAAGAGCTAAGACATCTATGTCTTACTAAATGCTTAATAGCAGAACACATCTGTTGTTACTCTGTTTGTTATATTAAGATTAACCACAATAAGGTTGGCAATATTAATACATTTAAAAGCCTGTCACGTTCCACTGCGGTTGCACAATTCCTGGGGACTGCATGATCAAAGTAAGTAGTGACTGGGGGCAAAGTTAAGAATTATGGAACGTGTAGAAGGTGAACAGTACAAGGCAGACTCTGAAACGAGTAGTGCCTTCCACTGGGACATTACCCTCTTGCCTGCCTGGCTCATCCCAGAAAACTGTATAGCTGTTGCTTTCCTAAAATGAGTCACATGATTCATGAACTCCTTATCCCACTTCCTCAGCCTATTGTTATTCTATGAATGCTGTAAGAATATGAGAAAACCTGTGACCGAAGCTAATGGGGGTTTGGTACCACCTTTAAACCAGTGTTATTATTAAAATTTAAACACACTCAAATCAAAGAGGCCAGAAAGGAAAATCATTCTACAGAGCTCAATGTCTTAAGAAATAATGAGGCCAGTTTGTCTTTACATTAAAATGCCCCAGTTTGTGACATCCATATATATTTGATGGTGGGAGTGTTCAACAGTACAATTTTCCTGAAGGACAACTCTGCAATAAATATAATCTTTCTGCTTGTAGGAATGTATCTTCCTAAAAATATATATTAATATATGTGAAACATGATTTTTATAAGATTAAAATTTTATTTACTGGTTTGTAATACTAAAGATTCTGAAACAATTAAACAAAATATCTGTCTTTAGGGAATGGTTTGCTAAATTTTAGTACATATATGCAGTAGGATCCTATGAGGCAAATATGAGATTATATGCTCTAAAGTGGCAGGATGCCCAAAATATATTAAATAAGAATAATCAAGTTGCAGAATAGTATGTATCATATAAAAACATAAAAACATTTTGTCTTTTTAAAGAATGTTCAAGTGTGTCAGCATATACAACTATTTACACATATATATAAAGGAAAAGAAACATATATGTATATGCATAAAAGTAAAGATTAGAATTTAGACACCACAGTAAAAAGGTTGGTCATATTGTAGGCAGCTTTTAATTTTTATTCTCATCATTGCATTTAAATTTTTCAATAAGTACTTTTATGATCTAAGAAAATAAAATTTATTAAAAATATGGTCTTTTTCCAGAAAGTAAATAGAGACATAGAACAACAGATAAAATTCAACTCCCTCTGAACAGCCTGTCATAAAATATTATCGGCCTTGCAGACCCAGTTCTATGCATCACTAATCTATTGAATCCAGTTTATGTCTAGACAGAAGAATCAAAAAAAAAAAGCCAGTAAAGAGAGCAGTTAAATAACAAATACAGTTTACTGAAGAGAAAGTTCACTGAAAAGCTAGTTAATCATGAAGCTGATGGTTGCAGTATGTTCCTCACATAATAATGAACAATATCTGTTGCAATTTCAAATACCAAAAAGCACCCCCAACCACTTCATTTATCTAACACCCTTCACAATAGCCAGTTACAAATAACCAACTAACCACTGGCTGTGAATTAGGCATTGGTGAGAGAGCTAGAATTTACAATTTTTTCTTTCTGCATGTGAAATTTCTCTGCAATGCCTCTCTTTTAAAGATCAAATGAACTCGGTTCTGAAGCCTACATGGCAGGCTGTCTGACCTTACTTCACATATAACTGCTAAAATTTCAACCCCATTTCTCTGCTGATGCCCTGTGGGATACGGAGCTCCCAAAGCCTTGCCTTTACTACTAATTAACAATAATGAACAGGATGACATACTTTTCCTTTGAATACTTCTGTCGGGAAGATATCCAATCGGCAAGAGACACAAGCAATAGACGAATTCCCTCCCCACCCCCCCCACCCCCCCCCCCGCATTTACATGAGACTCTATCCTGCCTTTAGGTTAAAAAAAAAAAAAAAAAAAAAAAAAAGTAGGTCGAGCTGTCTAGGTTTTATGCATTGGCTTTAGAACCTGTGGAAAGGATGAAAGTTTTCTCTCCAGCCAGTTTCCAGAGCATCGCAGGTTATTTTTATATTCATCTACACATACCACTGATACTCTTGTGACACTAGTTTAGTCCCACATTTAGGCACAACTCAAAAAATAACAATGATACCTATAATTCCACCCATTAAAAGAATTTTAAAACAAATATCATGTGCTATGTCATGGCACTCTATTATTATTTAGTGCATTGTGTTGAGGGACAGAGAAGTTCTAGCTTGTGCCCAAGCTTAAGGAATGTCATAGTGTAATACAGAGTAAAGACTCACTAATTTAGAATTGGTAATTTGGATTGTATGATCATTTGAAAAAGTAGCTGGGCTAGCCGGAAATTTTCCTTTGCACAACAGAAAAATGGGGCTTTGCACTCAGAACAGTTACTTACTAGCTATGTGATTTGGGTCAACTATTTAAAAATGCAATTTGCTCATCTGTAAAATTGAGATAATAGTTCAAACCTCAATGGGTTATTGTGAATATTAAATGAAATATAATTTTTATGCAAAGCGTTTAGTGTTTGGTCCACAGTAAGCATTCAGTACATGCTAAATAGAATTGTTTAGCTATTATTCTCACTAAGCCAACAAACAGAGGAAGCCTGATTTCAAAGGGAGAGTTTAACCCTGCTTCAGATAATTAACTGTTAGAACTTTGAACATTTAATATATATTAATTAAAATATTTTTAAAAACTATTTTAATAAATGGAGAATCAATTTCACCTCCATCATTTTAACAAGTGTCACAGTAGGAGAAGAAGAAGGAAAAAAAAAAAATGGTCAAATTGCCAGGGTAGTAGAGGTTAATTACCTTCCACAACCCTAATCAATTAGGATTGATTACCACAGGAGGTTTTTGTTTGTTTTTTTCATTCACTCTCCAATTGGATTAATCATCTCTCATCAAGTCAGAATGCAGGGAAATATATCACAGATGTTTTTATATAAGTACCCAAAATTATACAGACAGCAGATAAGAAGCATACTGAATCTCAGAGAACTGACTACTTGTTTGGAATATTTGAGCCTGGAAGTAGGGCTGATCAATGGTCTAAAATGTGAGAGAAGTCTTCCTTCCCTGAGAAGTATACCATGTGGATAATGAGTCCATTTCATGATAGGCCCCAGCACTCTGGCCTCTGCCTTGAGTGTGCAAGCCTCCGTAGGTTGTAAAAGGGGAGCCCAGGAGAGTGTCACATGCTTTTACCAATACCTTTGTGAGTCTACCTCATACTGGTCTCCAAGGAGAACACTCCTCATGTGAGTTCCTGTACCACAGTGGAAATTTACCAGCAAGAGGGGAAGGGAGGCCACAAGCCAAAAAGGAAGGCTGTCACTCATGCCTGCATTCCTTCATCAATAAATATTATTACTAGGTATTCATGAGCACTGTGCTACTGTCTGAAAATACAGAGATGTAAAGATACATAGTACATGGTAACTGACCTTGATGAGTTCACAATTTAATGTGCTGAAAGGACACTTAAGGAAATAACCATGACTATGGTAAGTAATATAATAGAATAAAGAACAAAGTGCTAAGATTTCCCTGGTGGCGCAGCGGTTAAGAATCCGCCTGCCAATGCAGGGGACACGGGTTCGAGCCCTGGTCCAGGAGGATCCCACAAGCCGCAGAGCAACTAAGTCCATGTGCCACAACTACTGAGGCTGCCCTCTAGAGCCCACGAGGCACAACTACTGAGCCCACATGCTGCAACTACTGAAGCCCACGCGTCTAGAGCCTGTGTTGAGCAACAAGAGAAGCCACCACAATGAGAAGCTCGCGCACCACAACAAAGAGTAGCCCCTGCCACACACCCTCCCCCGGCTTGCCGCAACTAGAGAAAGCCCATGCAGAGCGACGAAGACCCAACTCAGCCATAAATAAATAGAACAAAGTGCTATGTTAGTACCAAGAAGCACATGATTAGTTATTCCCTAGGGGACCAAGGAAGGCTTCACAAATTTATGAAATATATGATCCAGGCGTTAAAGATGAATAGAAACTTACCAGACTAGAAAAGAGAGGAAGGCAAGCAGGAGTGAGATGAAATAGGAATATTTCAAAGAAAGAAATGAACATGAACAGAGGCACTTTGGAGGTCTATCTTTGCTGACTGTCATTTCATTATTGGTACAAATATTTTTTTGAAAATTGTTTTCTGTCTTTAAAATTATGTACACCCCAAATTTACAAATCAAACTAATTACAAAAGCTAACTAGCTAAATACAAAATGTTTGCGGCAACTAGTCAACCAGATAACTTTCTATGTGCTTATTTAACTAGAGAAAATAGTTTACACAGCTGATGTCTGGAAAGTTCAGTAATTCAAGTGATGTATGCTATGCTAAAAGCTGAGGTTGTTTGACTTTTCAGAGCTGCATTAAACAGACCACAGGCAGAGTTGTGGGGTGTAACCAGAAGAGGGATTGCCCCCTATACCTTTACCTGCACCACACACATAAGGCCCAGAGGTTAAGCACATCGACCTAGGAGTCAGACTGCCTGAGTTCAAATCCTGGTTTTGCTTACTAGCTGTGTGACCTGTGCCTCCTTTCCTCATTAACTAAATAAGGATAATATTTTTTACTGTAGGGTTTTTATGAGTATTAAATGGATAACAAATGTAAAATTAGAACAGTCATGTGATTACTGATTGCTTTTATAAATGTCACACTTAAAACCTTTGTGTTTCTACAGCAGGAAGGTTTGGAATATCAGCCTATGCCTACATTCTGTGACTAATATGTCATAAGAATAAAAGTTATCCATTAAATTCTAAGATACTTGAGGTCAAAAGCCACGCCTCAGTTGACTGTATTGCAAGTGCCTTGAAATGTGCTTTTAAAAAGTCTATCATACAGAGTGAAGTCAGTCAGAAAGAGAAAAACAAATACTGTATGCTAACACATATATGTGGAATCTAAAAAAAAAAAAAAAGTGGTTCTGAAGAACCTTGGGGGCAGGGCAGGAATAAAGACGCAGACATAGAGAATGGACTTGAGGACACGGGGAAGAGGAAGCTAGGACGAAGTGAGAGAGTGGCATGGACATACATATACTACCAAATGTAAAATAGATAGTGGGAAGCAGCCACAAAGCACAGGGAGATCAGTTCAGTGCTTTGTGACCACCTAGAGGGGTGGGATAGGGAGGGTGGGAGGGAGATGCAAGAGGGAGGAGATACGGGGATATATGTATATGTATAGCTGATTCACTTTGTTATACAGCAGAAACTAACACACCATTGTAAAGCAATTATACTCCAATAAAGATGTTAAAAAAAAGGTTTGTTAAATACGTATATTAAAATGAGATTATGTCGGAGTTGGAGTGGGGAACAGCTGGAGATAGAGCCGGAAATGAAGCCCAGATTTTGCATTCATTGCAGGTCCAGCTAAGGAGTTTTTGGCTTTTGAACTATTTGCACTGTAGGCTAGTGGTTCTCCAACAGAATGAAGGCATAGTGCACCAGAATCTTGCCTCGAGATACCAAACTATAAAGAGGCAACATAATGAATTTGAGACATGCTAGCAGTTAGCTCAGATTTGCATCTCTAACTCACACTTAACAAGTTAAATATAAACCAACTTCTCCTAAAGGAGACCATGCCCTTGATCGGAGCAGCACTGAGCTATTTATTGCCCCTGAACATTTTCAGAATGCACACAGGCAGTTTAAATTGGCAGAGCTTCTAGAACCAAAAGATTATTTCAACAAATATTTATTGCTCATTTGCTAAATTCCAGGCTCTAGCTGGACTCCGGGAATACAAAGGTGCACAAAATAGATGGAAGTCGCCACCCTGACACTGCAGCTCAGCATCACATTTTTCATCTTAAATAATGGATCTGCCATCGTAACTTAAACACTTTAATCTGAACCCCAAATTTTGCCTGGTTCACAAAATTGTCACCAAAAACAGAAGAAAGTACAAGGACTACGAGAAAGTGATACAGGGTTTTGGGGCCGATTCTTTTCCAGACAATTGACTTTGCTTTATCCAGGAGAAGTAAATTACTAAGTGTCTATGCATACAATTTTGAAAAACTGAAAGTCAGTTTCTCCCCATACTGTAAATAAACTTTGGGGAAAAACAGCTAATGAATATTATGGAGGGACTTCAAATTGATAGTCTGAACGGGGAGTTCATGCCCATCCCTGAACAGCCTTGGGGGCAAGTGAGGAGTTGAGACACCGTCTTGCAGAGCAGAGAGGGAAGGGGAGGAGTGATGGGTTGAGTCTTAGGCTCTGTGCCGCACTCTCCCTGCTTTTGTTCACTTAGGAGCTTTTTTTGCCTCTAAGTGAGCACAATTACTGATAGAGCTGGCTGAATATTATCAGTCAGATATGTCCTGAACTAAAAGAGGTTGAGAGACCCACTGCCATGAAACATTTAGAACCAGAGGTTGAAATAACCAAGTTCTTACTTTACAACAATCGTTCTGGTGGCAGTGCAGGGTTGAATGAGAAAGGAGAAGAACCTTGTGAGCAGAGAGATCAGTTTGAAGTCTGTGCAACAGTTCAAGAAAAGGACATTCACTTAAGGCAAGAATAATGGGAGTCAAAGAAAGCAGATAAATTCTATGTGGTTTTTTTTGTTTTTTTTTTTTTTTCTCTTTTTGCGGTATGCGGGCCTCTCACTGCTGTGGCCTCTCCCGTTGCGGAGCACAGGCTCCGGACGCGCAGGCTCAGCGGCCATGGCTCACGGGCCCAGCCGCTCCGCGGCATGTGGGATCCTCCCGGACCGGGGCACAAACCCGTGTCCCCTGCATCGGCAGGCGCACCCCCAACCACTGCGCTACCAGGGAAGCCGTCTAAAGCTCTGTTAAGCACTTGAAATGTGGCTAATGGAACTGAAGAACTGAATTTCAAAATGTATTTAATTGTAATTTAGATATAAATTTAAAACTGATAGTTGATTCAATTATGGAAAACTTTTAAGTATGTTTACGATAATTCAGCTATGTGAATCTATGCTTCCAGTGGGAAGTTTTATGAAATATACAGTATTTCTGATGAAAATTTAGATTCTGACTTGAGAGGCACTATAAGTGTAAAACACACATTAGATATCAAAATTTAGCATGAAATAATAATATAAAACATAGTAAAATGTATATTGATTATATGTTAACATAATACTTTGGATATAGTGAGTTACATAAAATATATTAAGTTAGTTTCATCTGAGGTTTTTTTTCCTTTTTAATGTGACTACTAGAGAACTTAAAGTTACATACATGGCTCACATTATATGTCTATTGGGCAGTACTGATTGAAAGACATTTCTGGAATTTAGTGAGAAACAGATTACTTCATAAAAGCAAGCATGGGAAAGATGTCAAAGTTTTCATCTGTAATTGTGTAGATGGGCAGGTAGTTGGAAGAAAACGAATTCAATTTTGCCTGTGAGACATCCAGGTGGAGATGCCTTTGGCAATGCTGGTCGGTGATGAGAGGGGAAGTCGGGGAGTGTCTGGGAGTAAGCGGTCTGCATTTGCTGGCTAAAATGCAGAAGAGAATTTCAGGAATATTAACTTTTTTTTCATAGACCAAAAAGCCTGAATAATCAATTAAATTTTGATCTTTCACCAAAGAGTTTCTTGGCCTGTCAGTCTTGTATTTCCACTCTTTGTTGGGCAGCAAGGCCCTAAGGGGTAGTTTCAGGAGGAAGTGTTTCTCTTGATAGGTGAGCACCACCATTAAAGTGTCTCCTCAGAAACCTGAGAAGTAGGTTCTTCCAGGGCTGTGCTTTGTTGACAGAGAGGTTAAACAGTTTCCTGTCTTGTGACCTAAGCGTCCCCAGGTCTAGCGTACTACCTCCTAAAGTAACCTCCTAAAAATAACACCTGTGCATTTCACAGCTCTGAAAATGCTTGTTTTCTTCAGAAGAATTTTCTCAGGCCCAGTAAAAATCATCTCTAGTTCTTTGCTCCTGATTTAAAATGTGGCTTATTTATGCCTAGGGTTAACTTGAGTGTCCCTGAGTATATTCACCTAGGTCATTTCCTTCCTTTTGTTGAAACGGACTGCCTGTGTCTGAAGTGGTGCAACACCAGCTTTCATAGGACTGCAATGCCACAGTGTCACTTCCATATCGTTTCCTGGTCTTTGACTGACATATTCTCTATGCTGTTTGCATTTTTTAACTACTACTCTCATGCATTTTGTTTATGGCTTTCAGTGGGGTTTTTCTGGTGCAATAAAAGGAGCGTAAAAATGACTCCTTATTCAGTATGCATCCCCCAAACTAGTTCTTAACCCTCAAGCAATGTCATTACTCTTTTTCCATCCATCTATATTGTGTTTAGACTTCTGCAAAAGCCAGCATCCTTAACCTTAAAGCCAGTATATGCTTTCATTGCTGCTCATCATTTCTTCCTAAGACATGTAGATGTCTTGATCATAAGAATGAACGTATCAGATATCAGATATATTCTGAGCATGGAAGATCTTAACCATGACTGCTCCTGGGAATCTCTTAATACCCTAGCTCAGCTTCTCCTGGATTTCTGAGCCTATATAAGATAATAAACGTTGGCTGTTTTAAGTTGCTAAATTGTGGGGAAATTTGTTACACAGAAATAGGTAGCTAATACATTACAAACTGCATTATAGGTGATCAATAACGATGTGTTGAATGGGCCAAAGGAATATTTCTTGAAGGTATGCTTTTGAAAAATAGTAGCTACAGAAGAAATGGAGGTGTGCTCAGTAGCCAGAAAGGGTTCACCAATTTTCCTGTTTTGGCATCTTGTCATAAGAAAAGGGCAACTCATCACTGGCTAACTTAGAATGGATTTGAAACCATTCTGTTAATATAGCTTGGGTTCCAACACAAAACGGTAGGTCAAGAAGAGCAGTGATCATAGATTGGAGGAGAATCTATGTCCAAGATTTTCTCTACCTAGATAATGCCCTGGCCATTGTTTTAGCAGCTTTTCCAAAGAGATTCCTGAGCTCTAGACTTCATTCTGCTAGCTCAGAGCGCTACAAGATCCCAGGCCCAACCCTGAAAACACCCAACATTTGAATAGAGAAGACGATGACTGAGCAGAATCTAGAGAGTGAGAGAGAATGAGGAGAAACCTTCTGCACAGATTCAGAAACAGAAATGACAGTAAGAAGTTCATTTTCTTAAAAAGTGGAGTAATACATTTCACTGGCATGGAAAGATAAGAATAGAATTGTGGAAATATGGACTGAAAAGGGAAATTAAGATTAGAATGTTCAGGACATTAACTGTTAGTCACAGAATGTGCCTTTACCTGTACATACTTGGGAAGCATAAGTGTGTTTTTATTTTAAAATTTTGTTTTGGTTTTATTGTTATTACTTCTATATGGGTTTGATTATTATCTGTTAACACAATGTAATTTCACAAATGAGAAGGCAATATTTTGTATCTGACCCTTAACATTCAGAAATGAAATAAAATTTCTCAGTCCTCTTTAATGGATTAGCTAAACAAAATTGACAAAACATAGCCTAAAGCAAAGACACACTACTGAGGTTAGACTGTTTGGTACTATCAGTGTGTTTTAAAAGAGGAATAATAGAGGAATAATCAAAGAGGCATTTTAGCAAATGAACCTGACATAAGTACATAAAATGGATTGGAAAGTATTCAGAATAGAGACAGGAAGATAACTGAGAAGGTGTGGCAGCTGTTTAAGCATCTAAGTCATAAGTACATGAAATAAGGAGGTGCAGGTAGAAACAGCTGTTTTGGTTCTTTTTATTAAATTTCACAGCAGTAGAATTTCAGAGGAGGAAATAATCCTAGAAATCTAAAACCAAATTCAGAGAGATTTACTTATGCTCAAAGGTGACAACCAGCTTAGAAAATGAGATACTAATTTTCATTAGAAAATGAGATACAGAATTAACTTCTAAGGGGAAAGGATGAAGGGAGGAATTTATTTTAATTCACTTGACCCCATCCATCCCAAAATAGGACTGTTTCAAGATATCTGGACAGCACTTAAGCATACTGAAATATGACCATCATTTCTCCCATTTTCTTCAAAGATAACATTCCTCTTTCATACCTTAGAAGCTTGGGCAAAAATTTTACAGTACGTGGTAAAAAGACTTTATTTTAGTCTTTCTTTTAAAATTCTAGTCAAATAGGCCAGATGTTCTCTAACTCTAACTCACATAAGAACCAGGAAAACAAAACCAAATAAAATATCTACTGTGTATGATTTACAGGCTTTAATTTAAATACTACATGGCAAAGTGAAATTCTTAAAATAGGTGAATCTGTTGGTTAAAAAGAATGTTTCAGATGAAGCAGTTGAAATTCTAGAAAAACCTGTGAGGGAATAATTGGGTTTTATCTTGTTGATATAGACATGCACCAATATGTAAGTATTGACTTTTAAAAGATTTTTTAAACTTAATCTTCATAAAGCATAAGATAAGATGATGAGAAAGATTTGACATGTCAAAAATACCGATAAGCTATTTTGAGACATGTAATATTTACTATAAATACACTATGCTTCTAGTCTACACTAAAATCGGTGATCAAAAGGTGTATTTCTAAATCAAAATCAATTAAGAGCTTGGTTTCAAAAATAAGGCTTCCGGCCCAGGAAATTACAAAGAAGAAACACTTAGGGCAAATACATACAACAATTCACTAATCGAATTTGCAATGCTCTTTCATGCTCTGAAGATGAAAGAATTTCAAAGAACACTCTCCACTCATCCTCTCCTCCATGCTCCACACATTTCCTCTGGTCAGAACCAATGCACATGTTAATATTCATGGCAGTGAGTGAGCACACATTTGCAGTGCTTTCTTCTAAGTCAGAAGAGTTAAGTAATCTCCAATTAATGTTACCAGACTGATTTATGAGAGATGATGTTTCCTCTAGAGTGACGACACTGGTAAAATTTCTAGATGTATCTCATAAATTATGAAAAACTTGAATTTAATTTTTTTGCTTATTGCCTCTAAGAGATTATTTTATTCAATATTGATTAAATAATCGTTACTAATTTAAATGTGTATAATAGAACACTTTACAGTTCACAAGTCTCTTTTTTATATTCTTTTTTTTTTTTTTTTTTTTTTTTTTTGGCAGCGTTGGGTCTTCGTTGCTGCACGCAAGCTTTCTCTAGTCGAGGCGAGTGGGTGCTACTCTTCGTTGTGGGGCACGGGCTTCTCACCGCAGTGGCCTTTCTTGTTGTGGAGCATGGGCTCTAGGTGCGCAGGCTTCAGTAGTTGTGGCTCATGGGCTCTAGAGCACAGGCTCAGTAGCTATTGTGCACGGGCTTAGCTGCTCTGCGGCATGTGGGATCTTCCAGGACCATGGCTTGAACCCATGTCTCCTGCATTGGCAGGCGGATTCTTAACCACTGTGCCACCAGGGAAGTCCTTTTTAAATTCTCTATCTTAAAAACCTATCATTTGTCCACATTCTTACAAATACTATGCAGATAAGAAAGTTAAAACTGCAAAGGGAAGAAACGGAGAAATAACCAAGATGGAGAAATAACCAAGAAACACTAGTCAAGTTGGGACAAAGTATGTTTACTATAAATAATCTAAGCTACCTGGTAACCAGGGTCCCAGCTGGCTCTTTCATTCATTAATCTAACTAATATTTATTGAGATAAGTACTAAGTGGTGAGCTCACTTATTTTTGTATCCACGGAAACTCGAACATAGGCTTGGGCCATATTAGTTGCTCAGAAAATATTTCTGGACAGGCTCCTAGCATGTACTGACATAAATGATGAAAAGCCACATTTCTACATTATATTATTTTTCTCATTAGTCATCATTATTATAAATTTTGTTCTATGCCATCAGAAAGTTTACCACTATTTGAAAAAATGGACAGGTCTGAAATGACTAGAGAACAATTCAAGATAAAAGTGAGTTACAATAAATGAAGCAATTACTAAGGAGAGATAATCACTCATGCAGTAAAAGTTCTCACCATAGACTTTCTTTAAACAACCAACTACCATAATCAATTCTTAAAGATTCTGAAAACAACATCAATAAAAATACGTAACTTTTCAATAATACAGCCAGTACGTATAGAGTGCTACACTTTTTCTATATCGTATACAAGAAGTTGGATGACTTTCTTCAGTTATGTAGAAACTAAACTGCATTTATGACTTCACTTTGACTACTGAAAATCTGAGAGTCTATACTCAACCCAAGCCACAATATTTTCAATATATAATTCATGAATTCTTTTATTATTTCAGAAAACATTTCTGAGCACTTGTACTCTAGGCACTGCGTTAATTAATTGCCCCTCACTTCATGTCTTAATCTTCCCTTCAGCCCCTTCTAAAACCTTGTACATTTCAACAGCAATAGCATATGGCTTTGAGGTTAATAGTGGTAGCATTAATATTAACATGGCAAAAAATCCATCTGTAAAGACTAGGCCACTTAAGTAAAAAATCATTTTATTCCAAGTTATTATATTTTTAAGAGTATAGTTAATTAAAATCTAAATACGATTATATTTTTAAGTAAAATCAAACATGATCATTTGAAAAAATAGGATAATAATGTCAAATATTCACATCCTCACTGAAATTATATGCCAATCAGATTTTAAAAGTTATCAAACTAAAGTGGCATTACACAATTCAGCAAGACTGGAGCACCTTTTAATGTGTGCAACTGACTTTCCAGCTTATTGGTTAATTCCATTAATTAAGGATATAAATATAGCTTTTAAATAAGATCAGAGCATAGTTTATACTTGGCTGACCTTGAAGGTTTATAGAAATTTTCTTGGAAGTTTAATAGATAACCAAAATTTCTAACTTTTACAAATTAAACATATCTCTGATATCATTAGGTTAATTTTTAAGTCAGTTATATTTAAAAACTAAAATCAGACAGTAGTACTAATCTTTCTACAATTGTTGTTTTCCTCTTATATTTCCAATTCTGAAAGAAGCAGAAGAAATGATTTGGGGAAAATCAGGATATACTCAAAGGTATGTAAACATTTGATAAAATAGCCTTTGAACAGTCCCAAATCTAAGAATCATTATTAAGAATACTTCTGCCACTTCAGCCATGGTATCAGCTTGGGTCCCCACCCACTTCATTTTCCGTCCCTTTACTTCCTTATTCCCTCCCTCCATCCCTCTCTCTCTCCCTCTCTCTCTCTTTCTCAAGCTGTCTCTCTTCCCTTTTTTAATATCTAACTCCTCCTCCTCTTCCTCTTCCATGTACCCAACATTATGGGAAAGAGTTAAAGGTCAACTTTAGAAGTAAAAAGAAAACCACTGGCTTACTTTTGTTTGCAGTGTGGAAACATGGAAAAAAGTGGCTTACCTTCATGTAAGCAACTTGCTGAGTCAGTAATGGCTGATCACTGCTTGTGGGCAATGAGAGAAAAAGGGGGGAAATGGAAAGTTTTAGTTGGCCAGATTTGGGTCCTAGTAGTTGATACAGGAGTTAGTAGGGCTGACTACAAATGGTGTTTAGTAAGCCCAGGGAACCAACACCCATCTTCAATTTCCTAGTCAAGGACAGGCTAGGATTAAGAAAGAGTTTGAAGTCAGCCAATCCAAGAGGAAGGGTGTTAGAAACAAAAACTGAATCCAAAGTGAATGGCCAGCCAAGACCAAGAGGAGAATCAGAAAGAAGGAGGGCCTCACAGGACATCTATCAGAAATCTCTGGCCAGTAAAGAAGCTTTGGAAGGTACTGGGCTGGGTTTTTAGGGACAAGTTCCTTTGAACATACAAGGACTCTAAGGCACAGCTGATCAGAATTGGAAGGAAATACCCATTCCTGTAGACTAAAACACTTTGACCATAAAACAAACAGTGGTTTGAGTAATTCAGTAACATGGCCCCTTATGATTTGCAAGTGATCATTACAGAACCTTTTCTCAGAGTAAATGTGTAATTGGTTATGGATCAATAAGTAATTTCTTTCAGGAGGAAAAGCTCTTGTTTTGTTATTTATTTATTTATTTTTTGAAGTACCAAGGCTCTTAAATCAGAATGGAAAGTTGAGATTACTCTAAACAGCAAGATTCCTTACTGCATTAGTTATCTCAGCTGATCACTTATTTATGATGCCATAAAAATCCAGATGCCTTCAATTCTGATGGTTAGATATTTGCCAAAAGGCAGCTAAAATTACTTTTCAATGTTTCCCATTTTTAAAACTGCATTTTGAATGGAAAATTTATGATGGTTCAGTAATGGCTGTGCTGAGGTATTTTGGGTTTTTTTTTTATTATTATTGGAATATAATTGCTTTACAATGGTGTGTTAGTTTCTGCTTTATAACACAGTGAATCAGTTACACATATACATATGTTCCCATATCTCTTTCCTCTTGCGTCTCCCTCCCTCCCACCCTCCCTATCCCACCCCTCCAGGCGGTCACAAAGCACAGAGCAGATCTCCCTGTGCTATGCGGCTGCTTCCAACTAGCTATCTACCTTACATTTGGTAGTGTATATATGTCCATGCCTCTCTCTCGCTTTGTCACAGCTTACCCTTCCCCCTCCCCATATCCTCAAGTCCATTCTCTAGTAGGTCTGTGTCTTTATTCCTGTCTTACCCCTAGGTTCTTCATGACATTTTTTTTCTTAAATTCCATATATATGTGTTAGCATACGGTATTTGTCTTTCTCTTTCTGACTTACTTCACTCTATATGACAGACTCTAGGTCCATCCACCTCATTACAAATAGCTCAATTTTGTTTCTTTTTAGGGCTGAGTAATATCCCGTTGTATATATGTGCCACATCTTCTTTATCCATTCATCCGATGATGGACACTTAGGTTGTTTCCATCTCTGGGCTATTGTAAATAGAGCTGCAATGAACATTTTGGTACATGACTCTTTTTGAATTATGGTTTTCTCAGGGTATATGCCCAGTAGTGAGATTGCTGGGTCATATGGTAGTTCTACTGTTGGTTTTTTAAGGAACCTCCATACTGTTCTCCATAGTGGCTGTATCAATTTACATTCCTACCAACAGTGCAACAGGGTTCCCTTTTCTCCACACCCTCTCCAGCATTTATTGTTTCTAGGTTTTTTGATGATGGCCATTCTGAGTGGTGTGAGATGATATCTCATTGTAGTTTTGATTTGCATTACTCTAATGATTAATGATGTTGAGCACTCTTTCATGTGTTTGTTGGCAGTCTGTATACCTTCTTTGGAGAAATGTGTATTTAGGTCTTCTGCCCATTTTTGGATTGGGTTGTTTGTTTCTTTGTTATTCAGCTGCATAAGCTGCTTATAAATTTTGGAGATTAATCCTTTGTCAGTTGCTTCATTTGCAAATATCTTCTCCCATTCTGAGGGTTGTCTTTTGGTCTTGTTTATTGTTTCCTTTGCTGTGCAAAAGCTTTGAAGTTTCATTAGGTCCCATTTGTTTATTTTTGTTTTTATTTCCATTTCTCTAGGAGGTGGGTCAAAAAGGATCTTGCTGTGATTTATGTCATAGAGTGTCTGCCTATGTTTTCCTCTAAGAGTTTGATAGTTTCTGGCCTTACATTTAGGTCTTTAATCCATTTTGAGCTTATTTTTGTGTATGGTGTTAGGGAGTGATCTAATCTCATACTTTTACATGTAGCTGTCCAGTTTCCCCAGCACCACTTATTGAAGAGGCTGTCCTTTCTCCACTGTACATTCCTGCCTCCTTTATCAAAGATAAGGTGACCATATGTTTTGTTTTTGTTTTCCAAGATTAGCAATGAATTCAGCTCTTGTGGTCTGTTGTAACCTTACTGAGTTTATTAGAAATTCTAGAAACCTAACAGAAAACTAAGATTAAGAAAATAAATGAATAAAACTTTGAGAATTAAAACCCTGCAACTTTGTGATAATGTATTTTGGTGTTTGGTGGTTTTCCTACATTTTACAATGACAGCCTGAAGGCCAGTTTCTAACAGGAAAGAACATGTTGACCTAATCAAAGGTCTTCTGAGGCATGGGTGCAGGTAAAGGGAGAACTTGCAAGGATAAACAAAAGCAAAACAAAACAAACTTATACGATCACATAAGGCAGAAGAGATAAACTATACCTCTAGAAAGGCAGATGAAGAGGTTGATATGCTTCTGGACCTTCGAAGACAGAGAGCTTAGACCAAGAACTATGATGATAAGAACCCTTTAGAGTTTTTTGAATATATGACACTTTCCTATGGTTGTTATTTTGATATATCAATAAAATATTAATATCTCTTGACAATGAAAGACTGTATGATTCTTTGCAAATATTGTGAGTAAATGAGAAGTTAAAGAACTGCAACCACACAAATTAGTAACTCTTTGAAAGCAGAGATATAAGGAAGAGTCCCCAAGCTACAGTCAGTTATGACAACTTTAAAAGGTAAAGAAAGCTTTTCATTCATGAATTATTATTTGACATTCACTAAAAGCTAACTAAATTCTTGTGGGAGGCTTAGAACTTAGAGAAAAAGGCATGGTCCCAGGATATAAATGGCAAGAGTCCATTGTATTTTCTTGACGTGTATGTATCAAAATGAGTATAAGATGGCATAGAAGTAATCTTTTTGTCTCTTTCTTTCATATCCCCAAATACCTTTAAAGATTCCTTTTCTCCTGTCCATTGCATGTGACTTTAGACAATTCTTTTCTTAGGTGAGAAAAGAAATAAGGACACTGGATCCAGATCTGCTGTCAGATCTGCTATTACAACCTACTGCTTCCAGCCAGATAGAACAGTATCTACTGGACCACAATGTTTTTTATTAATCTGGCAAGACTGCCTAAAGTCACTAAAAACACACCAAGAATAACTGTTTGTGAACAGAGAATTGAGAGGAATTCACACTTAAAAAGAAAAAAAATCTATTGTCAAGAACATTTTTAACAACAGTAATAGCTATAAGGTCTTATTACCTCTAGAGTATATTTATATTCTCTGTATATTTTTTGCTGGGGGAAAAGTTCAAAAAGCAGAATTATACATTAGTTACAAAAAGCTAACAGTAAAAGCGAAAAGCTGAATCTTATTTTAGAAGTACTTACTATATGCAGCTCTAGGTAGTCTCCCAGGCCAGAAGAACTGTCCACTCGCACCAATACAGCTTCTTTCTGAACAGTGCTAAACCCTATGGCCAGTCTGTCTGCTCGTGTACTTGGCCGGTCATTAGGAGGCCACTTATACGTGATTTGTCCACCACCTTTGCTAAAGATATACGTTGTCCCAGCTGGAAAACAAAAACCAAAACCAATTAGTCCAAATACATCAAGGGCACAGTTTCCTATGTTTGTTACGTTGACATATCAGTAAAGTATTAAAGTTACACCATGGGAGTCATAAATAAATAAAATAAAATAACAAGAACAAAAACAAAAACCTATGGCGAAGCAAATAAAAGATTTTAATCAAACATGCTCAAGAAAGAGAACAGAGTTTTTTTAAAAAAGAAATATCAAGGCAGATCCATTTTTAATACACGCATTAAATCAACCAGCAGGTGTTTCAGAACAAATGGGAGATTACTGCTTTTTCCACTGAGTTGGACAAGCATGCAATGTAATGGGGCTTTATTTCTTTCTTCCAGTTTAAAAAAATAGTTTAGGGCTTCCATGGTGGCACAGTGGTTGAGAGTCCACCTGCCGATGCAGGGGACACAGGTTCGTGCCCCGGTCCGGGAAGATGCCACATGCCGCGGAGCGCTGGGCCCGTGAGCCATGGCCGCTGAGCCTGCACGTCTGGAGCCTGTGCTCCGCAACGGGAGAGGCCACAACAGTGAGAGGCCCGCGTACCCCCACAAAAAAAAAAATGTTTAGTAGGAAACATTGACTTTGGATGCTTCAAAAGGAGCAGAAACATATATCAACTTGTTTTTGAAACAAGAGCTGCATGTAGATGTGACAGGGTCATACAGCACAGGGAAGGAAAGTGCAAGAAGTATGCTATGAATCAACTTTTATGGGGACAGGGCCCATTCACATATGACAGATCATAACTAATGGATGAACAGCCATGAGACCCAACAGTCATGTCAAGAAAATACAGATAATAGATCCCATCTATAGAAGTCAGGTCTTATTTAACAGGCAACATCTACTAGTTGTCAAACTATCCAGCTCCATAAAAAGACCCATTTTTTTCCCAAAGCAAATGCTAGTCTTACAGCAATAAGAATAACATCATAGCCTCATTTGGTAAATGTTCAAATTTTACTTTATGATGGTGATGTCAGTAAATTATCTATCTTGCTCTAAAAAGAGTTTTGTTTCAAACAAATTTCCTAAGCATCCAATGTGTTAAAGTCCTATTTCATTGCACCACTGGCATCTACCTCATTTAATGCAATAAGGTTAATTCTTTGAGTAAGAATATTTGGAAGAGACGTGCAAAGATATATATAAAGGAGAATGAATCTTCCTCCATAAAAGGGGACCAGAGAAATATTTATTTAGTTACCTCAGAAACAGACCTTAAGGTACAATTCATAGGAGTGTAGCCTTCCAATAACAAAGGATGCCAATACATATTTATTGTGTACCTACTATGTGCCAACATGGTAAGGAAAGCAATAAAACGAAATATTAAAATTTAGGCCACAAAGCATCTTGTGTGTACAGAAATATAGCTTCTACCAAGAGTAATGGTTATAAGTAAAAGTTGAGTGTACAGCAGTATGTTTTCAAGATATCTACACATTAAATTTCTGTGAACCAAATTTACCAAGTAAATGATGTTGGCAATGTCACATTCATGTACATTTAGTTAAATAGCTGATGATATAATTTTTTCTCTCTATATTTTGGGGCCAATCATTTTTTTTATTCTGTCTGAGACATTTCCATAGGCCCTTGAGAAACTCCAAAGAACTCTGCAATATGCTTAATGTGCCTGACTGGTTAAATAGGCCTTGGTTTGTAGACCTGACCCAAGAAACATGTCAAGATATTATTGATATAAAAGTGATAAAACAGAATCTTGTTAAAAATGCAGTGGTAAAGAGGTTAGTCATTTTCTTCAATACTAATGCATGAAAGCAGTTTCTCTCTCATGAGAGAATAGGTAAGTTATATTTGAAAGGTACTAATCAGTGTGCAAGCAAAGAAAATTCAGAATATACATATTTGTGTATCAGAAATGCCAGAGCCTTCTACAACCATTTATGTTCTACAATATCAGAAGCTTGTTCACCACAATATTAACAAGCAAGCACTATTTGGTAAATCTTCCTCTTGGTAATTTTTGCAAATAATTAAGTATAGAATGTTTCAGAAAAGCCTACATTGATAAAAAATAGGACAAGGACATATAAAAGTAAAGATTTCTTTAAAAGGAGGTTGTGGTGGTGACCTCTGAGTGTTAGTATTTGGTTGATTTTATTTTTCTCCTTTTAATTAACTTTGTCCTCTAATGACTATATATTTCATGTGAATTAAGAAAAATATTCAAGTAGAGATGCTACTTAACAATATAAAACAAATCTAAGAACTCAGATGTTTTCCAGAATCACCAGAGTAAGGTAGTTGTTGTAAGGCAACAATATCATACATTACATGATAATTTTTAACATTTCCTTCCGTATGGAAAGTAGGGCAAGCATTACTCCCACATCACATTTCAGGAAATTTAGTCAGAAGGATTAACGTGTTCACTAAAGTTGCAAACTTGGAAGAGCTGATAGGAAATCCAGTATCCAGATTCAACTCCTGTATTTTTTTTTTTATTACATAAATGTCTCTGTTATCATAACAAGACAGTCAAGGAAAAGTTAATTGGGTATGTCAGTCTGAATTTATCAAGGCCAACTGTTATCATATTCGAATGTCTCATAACCATAAAGTGACATTTGCACCTCATGATCATATACTGTCCTTTCACCTCACAATGCTTTTAAAAAATTAAAAAAAAATAACATGCAAATGTGAAATGACAGAACATTTAATATATGTTGATTAACATTTAGTTTAGGGTACACTTCCCAAACTTGTGGAACTATGCAAGTTTCCTGTTGCTGAGGATAATAATTTAGAGGTTTATATTTTCAGTAAGATAAATGTCACAATACAAATACTGTTACTCGAGATTTGATTTCACCTCTATTTCAACCTTTCCAATAAGTGTTAAGACTTGGCAACTAGCATGCCAGTACCTACTCTGTCTGCCTTACAATGACTTTATTCTTCAGGTTTTGCCAAAACCAGGCAAAAACAAGCATAACACCATGTGCCAAACAATGCAATTACTCCTAGCGTCCTTTTTCTTCAGATATATCTGAAAATCAATCTCTTTTTTGTTGTGTGCACAATAGAGCATTGTATTGTACACATCAGCAAAATTCTGTAATAAGCGAGAGAATTAGATGTCCAGCTCTCAACACAGCTCTCTTAACCTACCTCTGTAAGCATCTTGGCTTTTAAAAAAAAATCATTTTGCATCAAACTCTAAAAATCTATGTTCTTAAAGCCCTCCTTCCATCGAGATAGAAAATTACAATATACTCTATTTTGGTGACCTTAACAATATGAGAATACTCCCACAATAAAATGTAGTAGATCAGATGACTAAAGTGTCAAAATCTACTTCATTTAACATGCATCATTCTGAACAAAGAACATGATGTACTTACTGCAGCAGAACAGCTATGTAATTAAGAATGTGAGCTCTGGACTCAGACAGACCAGGGTTCAAATTCCAACTGTATCATTTTGTAGTTACATGACACTGACTATTGTGCTATTTATTCTAACCCTTGGGTTTCATATCCTTGGGGATATTAATACTGTCAGGATTAAATGAAACATACACAGTAACACCTCAGACTAATTCCTGGCATATGGTAAGCGCCCAATACATTTTATTTTTCATTTTTTTTTCATAGCGGTATTATTTTTAATAGTCCAAAACAGAAAACAACCCAAATATCTATCAGTGGTAGAATGGATCAACAATGGTATATTTATACTATGGAATACTCTATAGCAATGAAGATGAATGAACTACAACTACATTCAACAATGCCCTTGATTCTCACTAACATGATGTTGGAAAAAAAAAAAAAAGATTGTGATTTCCACAACCTTCTGAGACTGAACCAGGAAGAAACAGAAAATATAAACAGACTAATCACAAGAACTGAAATTGAAACTGTGATTAAAAATCTTACAACAAACAAAAGGCCAAGACCAGATGGCTTCAGAGGAAAATTCTATCAAACATTTAGAGAAAAGCTAACACCTATTCTCCTCAAACTCTTCCAAAATACAGCAGAGGGAGGAACACTCCCAAACTCATTCTATGAGGCCACCATCACCCTGATACCAAAACCAGATAAAGATGTCACAAAGAAAGAAAACTACAGGCCAATATCACTGATGAACATAGATGCAAAAATCCTCAACAAAATACTAGCAAACAGAATCCAACAGCACATTAAAAGGATCATACACCATGATCAAGTGGGGTTTATCCCAGAAAGGCAGGGATTCTTCAGTATATGCAAATCAATCGATATGATACACCATTTTAACAAAGTGAAGGAGAAAAAACATATGATCATCTCAATAGATGCAGAAAAAGCTTTCAACAAAATTCAACACCCATTTATGATAAAAACTCTCCAGAAAGTAGGCATGGAGGGAACTTTCCTCAACATAATAAAGGCCATATACGACAAACCCACAGCCAACATCATTCTCAATGGTGAAAACCAGAAACCATTTCCACTAAGATCAGGGACAAGACAAGGTTGCCCACTCTCATCACTACTATTCAACATAGTTTTGAAAGTTTTAGCCACAGCAATCAGAGAAGAAAAAGAAGTAAAAGGAATACAAACTGGAAAAAAACAAGTAAAACTGTCACTGTTTGCAGATGACATGATACTATACATAGAGAATCTTAAAGATGCTACCAGAAAACTACTAGAGCTAATCAATGAATCTGGTAAAGTAGCAGGACACAAAATTAATGCACAGAAATCTCTTGCATTCCTATACATTAATGATGAAAACTCTGAAAGAGAAATTAAGGAAACACTCCCATTTACCACTGCAACAAAAAGAATAAACTATCTAGGAGTAAACCTACCTAAGGAGACAAAAGACCTGTATGCAGAAAACTATAAGACACTGATGAAAGAAATCAAAGATGATACAAATAGATGGAGAGATATACCGTGTTCCTGGATTGGAAGAATCAACATTGGGAAAATGACTATACTACCCAAAGCAATCTACAGGTTCAATGCAATCCCTATCAAACCACCAATGGTACTTTTCACAGAACTAGAACAAAAAATTTCACAATCTGTATGGAAACACAAGACCCCAAATACCCAAAGCTATCTTGAGAAAGAAAAACAGAACTGGAGGAATCAGGCTCCCTGACTTCAGACTATACTATAAAGCTACATTAATCAAGACAATATGGTACTGGCACAGAAACAAAAATATAGATCTATGGAACAGGATAGAGAGCCCAGAGATGAACCCACACACACAGGGTCATCTAATCTTTGATAAAGGAGCCAAAAATATACAATAAAGACAGCCTCTTCAGTAAGTGGTGCTGGGAAAACTGGACAGCTACATGTAAAAGAATGAAATTAGAACACTCCCTAACACCATACACAAAAATAAACTCAAAATGGATTAAAGACCTAAATGTAAGGCCAGACACTGTAAAACTCTTAGAGGAAAGCATAGGCAGAACACTCTATGACATAAATCACAGCAAGATCCTTTTTGACCCACCTCCTAGGGAAATGGAAATAAAACCAAAAATAAACAAATGGGACCTAATGAATCTTAAAAGCTTTTGCACAGCAAAGGAAACCATAAACAAAATGAAAAGACAACCCTCAGAATGGGGGAAGATATTTGCAAACGAAGCAACGGACAAAGGATTAATCTCCAAAATATACAAGCAGCTCATGCAGCTCAATAACCAAAAAACAAACAACCCAATCAAAAAATGGGCAGAAGACCTAAAGGGACATTTCTCCAAAGAAGATATACAGATGGCCAACAAACATATGAAAGGATGCTCTACATCACTAATCATTAGAGAAATGCAAATCAAAACTACAGTGAGGTATCACCTCACACGGGTCAGAATGGCCATCATCAAAAAATCTACAAACAATTAATGCTGGGGAGGGTGTGGAGAAAAGGGAACCCTGTTGCACTGTAGGTAGGAATGTAAATTGATACAGCCACTATGGAGAACAGTTTGGAGGTTGCTTAAAAAACTAAAAATAGAACTACCATATGACCCAGAAATCCCACTACTGGGCATATACCCTGAGAAAACCATAATTCAAAGAGACATGTACCACAATGTTTACTGCAACACTGTTTACAATAGCCAGGACATGGAAGCAACGTGTGTCCATTGACAGATGAATGGATAAAGAAGATGTGGCACATATATACAATGGAATATTACTCAGCCATAGAAAGAAATGAAACTGAGTTATGTGTAGTGAGGTGGATGGACCTGGAGTCTGTCATACAGAGTGAAGTAAGTCAGAAAAAGAAAAACAAATACTGTATGCTAACACATATATATGGAATCTAAAAAAAATTAAAATGGTTCTGAAGAACCTAGGGGCAGGACAGGAATAAAGACACAGACGTGGAGAATGGACTTGAGGACACGGGGAGGGGGAAGGGTAAGGTGGGAAGAAGTGAGAGAGTGGCATGGACATATATACACTACCAAATGTAAACAGATAGCTAGTGGGAAGCTGCTGCATAGCGCAGGGAGATCAGCTCGGTGCTTTGCGATGACCTAGAGGGGTGGGATAGGGAGGGTGGGAGGGAGACACAAGAGGGAGGGGATATGGGGATATATGTATTCACATAGCTGATTCACTTTGCTATACAGCAGAAACTAACACAACAATGTAAAGCAATTATACTCCAATAAAGATGTTAAAAAATAAATAAAAATTTTTTTAAAAAGGGGAAACTATAATTTGTTATTCTTTCTTCAAATGTGTCATTACAATTAGCAACAGGGTCCTACTGTATAGCACAGTAACTATATTCAATATTGTGTGATAAACCATAATGGAAAAGAATATGGAAAAGAATGCATATGTATATATAACTGAATCACTTTCCTGTACAGAAGAAATTAACACAACATTGTAAATCAACTACACTTCAATAAAATAAATTTAAAAACAAAGATTATGATTCCACTTATATAAAATTCAGCAGGCAAAGTTGATCTGTGCTGTTAGAAGTCAGAATAGTGTTTATTTTGGTCATTATTTTTTTTAATTGTGGGATAATACCCATAACATAAAAATTATCATTTTAACCATTTTAAAGTGTACAATTCAGTGGCATGCAATACGTTCACAAATTTGGGTAACCATTATCTCTCTCTAGTTCCAGAACTTCAAGCAGTACCTGTTAGGCAGTCACTCCCCATTCCTCCCTCCCACCCTGACGTTATTTTCCAAGAGGAAGGAATAATGCCTGGGAGGGAACATAGTGGGGGGCTCCTGGATACCGGTAACACACTCTTTTTAATCTGGGTGGGAGTTATATGGCTGTGCTCATGTTGTGAAAATTTATCTAGCTGTATACTTATAATTTATATACTTTTTGCATGTATGTTATATCTAAGTACACATACATAAATTTGGAGCTATACTACGGAAAAACGAACTTTTTGGCCAACCTAATACATTTTAAAGAGAATGGATGATGTGTGTATGTGTGTGTTAACAACATAAAATAACACTGCAACATTGTTGTTTTATTTTAATATAAGAGCCTTTAGAAAATTTTGATTCATTTCAAAGTTGTGTTCAAACCAAATGCCTTTTGAGAAATGGCTTTCCTACATCCCGATTTTTATTAATCTTTTCAGTATTTCATTCCTTGGATTAGCACTTTTGTCACATAAACCCATTCTATTATTATTTACATTCACTAATAGTTGACATTGGGAAGGATTTTTTTTTAATTAATTAATTTATTTTTGGCTGTGTTGGCTCTTCCTTGCTGTGTGCGTGCTTTCTCCAGTTGCGGCGAGCGGTGGCTACTCTTTTTTGCGGTGCATGGGCTTCTCATTGCGGTGGCTTCTCTTGCTGCGGAGTATGGGCTCTAGGCACGCGGGCGTCCGTAGTTGTGGCTCGCGGGTTCTAGAGCGCAGGCTCAGTAGTTGTGGCCCACGGGCTTCGTTGCTCCGCGGCGTGTGGGAACTTCCCAAACCAGGGCTTGAACCTTTGTGCCCTGCATTGGCAGGCGGATTCTTAACTGCGCCACCAGGGAAGCCCGGGAAGGATATTAAATTGCATCACGTGGGAGCTTTCATGAGAAAAAGATTATTAGTTTGTTGCCATAAAACATCTAGCATGGTAAGATTTATAACATGATACAAAAAATTCACTTTGTTAAATAAAGGGGTAAGTCTACACAAGATGATCTGTCATCTAGCTTCATTCTTTAAATTTTATTTTTATGGAAACATGTTTTACTTTATTATATAAGTGAATTCAATGTGCAGCAACAGTACATCTTAATCACAGGTCCAAGCATTTTATCAGCATGGAAAGGAATGTGGAGGAATGTGGCAGCTTTATTATTTATGCATGTTTCTGTATGGCAAGCACTAACACATCAGTGACATGACTATTCATGGATTTACTGCAAATTAATCTTGACATCCAACATATCACTAAATGTGTGGATGACTCAAACTTAAAGTGGTTTTCAGCAGTCTTTACATTTAAGTTGTGCATCAAGTCTATATTACTTCCTCCAAACTCATTAACAAAGCTGGCTTCATCAGATGCAAATTCAGCAGTGTCAACATTCTTTACACTGCTGTAAATGTCTGTAAATATTATACATGGGCTCTTCTAATGTTTGAACTGCCTGTGATGTTATAATAAACATATTTTTAGATTTTTACTTAATATCTATTTACATAAAGGGCTCGCTCCCCTCATTCTTTTTCTTGCCTACCATCTTTTCCCTAAAGGTGTCTACTTAAGCCATACTTGTTTCTGCAAAAGCTAATCTAGTCCCTCAAATGGGTTGAACCTTTTTGAAAACATAAAACAATCAGCATGTACAGGTCTGCTTGATTATTGGTTGCTCCGAATCCTTGGTACATGAAACAATAATATAATTCACTTCCAAACAAATTAGCTTCTAACTCACAACATAAGTATATGAATAAAAGGTCCTTTTCTGAAAGCCTATAATTCTTCCAGTGTCATCATGTAGCCAACATGAAATATTTAGGCCATTATGATTCTATTAAATGCAACAGGGATATAACACTTTTTTCCACTGAAACTGTGCCAGGCAGTCAGATGGAAATTTAAAGTAAAATATTTATAAACAAGGGGAACTTTTATTTCTCCTACAACCTTGTCAAGAGGCAGTTGCTAAATTTCAATTTCCTGAATAATTTCTACCTATATGGAGGCATTCTTCTTAGTAAAGTTCACAAAAAGCAAAAACAATAAGAAGGCCACCCTGTATGAAAAAAAAAGTTTTAGGTCTAAAACTAGTAAAACAAATAAACTAATAAATCTGAACACTCTTACTTGTATTCTAAAGCACTAAGAGTTCATTGTCTATCTACGTTGCTGTAAATTCTTTGTAAGATCACAAAGAATTATTTTGTGAGCGCTATAGATTCTTAATTCCTAAAATTTCATATAAGAGCAATAAAAATTCAGGAAAGGTGGCATTATATTAGGAGAGATCAATGGAATCAGAGTAATAGGAGTTCCTACCTATAATATGTAATCAACTCGAAATCTAAAAGTAATAACACCAATTACTTATATTGAGAATAAGAGAGCCCTTGATGCTACAGATCTAAGGGTGAAAAAATGCTAGCAAAGAAAGGAAAATAAAGACTGTGTATCACAACTTGCGACTCCTGATGGACGATGCAAACTTGGTAGAAATGACAAGAGCATTACACCTAGCTAAAGAGACTAGAAAATAAGACAAGGTTTTTACCCATACATCTTGGAGAAAGAGAGTTTTTACCCATACATCTCTGAGAAATAAAAGAAACATGGCCTGTCACTGAAATGGATTAGATACTGGCCCCACAGACTGGATCAGACCAAAGAAAAGAAAGTCAAGAAGAGTTTAGGTAATTCCCAAAGAATGAAAGCCTTAAGAAAGTAAGTAGCTCATGATGACATTCAAGATAGAAGGAGCGGGCTTCCCTGGTGGCGCAGTGGTAGAGAGTCCGCCTGCCGATGCAGGGAACACGGGTTCGTGCCCTGGTCTGGGAAGATCCCACATGCCGCAGAGCGGCTGGGTCCGTGAGCCATGACCTCTGGGCCTGCGCGTCCGGAGCCTGTGCTCCACAACGGGAGAGGCCGCAACAATGAGAGGCCCGCGTATCGCAAAAAAAAAAAAAAAAAAAAAAAAAAAAAACACCTCATCATGACTTGGTTCAAGTTTTTTCACAGATTCTTGAACCCTGTGTGAATCAGAAGTAAGACTCCCAGGGTCCATGAGGACTCACTAGGCATTAAAAACTAATATCTCCAAAACTTTCAATGGGATCAAACAAGTCTGAACCACTCAGACTCCACAGTAGACCTGGGAATCATGAAAGCAGAGGAGTCATCTCCACTAAGCCAGCCCATATGAGATTTCCTCTGGTCCAGTCAAGATAGCATTTTAAAAGGAAAAATGGTGTGTGCTTATTCACCAAGAAATGCTAATCAAGATAAAACTCAAGAAAATGGAATAGCAAAAAAAACTATCATGATTCCTATAAAATTAGCAATCATTTCTCTTAAAGATAATTTCAATAGTAACTGTGCACTTCAATGACAAAGTAGGGAAATTTTCCCTTTGCCTATTGGCCCAAAACTTTTCTCTAATAAAAGCCTTTTTAAATAAATATTATGAATTTTTCTATACTCTATATTTTCTGTAATAAAAATTCTATATTCCAGAGATCTTGGCAGGAATAATATACGTATAAATGTATCATGTATATTTTTCATTTTGGTATTTGACATTTCCATATTTTGACATTTATGGAAAGAATATGCTACATGGAAAAAAGTATTCAATCTTCGGGAAACAAGTGTGCTCTTCTTTAATAACCAAAGTAATTCTCAAGTAGATTCATGGCTGACCTACTGTTTCCACACTCTAGACATTTGTTCAGGTATGTCACAAATAGCTGCACAGACTGTCAAAAAGGCAGTATTCACATAAATGAGAAAAGAATGATGTCCACTGGTATTGTACAAAGTTGAGATTTTATGTAATTAATCACTGATGTCAATTGTAGTCATTTGGATAAGTCATTCTCTTTTTCTGTCTTATAAGGAAATTAATTGAAATAAGAAACATTCCTAAGTTGACCTATCTCCTGGTTGTCTAATATGTGAAAGGAACTAGGAATATAAAACTGGAAACACACAACCCTTTTTCCCAAACAGGTAGGATCTGTGGATTAAAGATGATAAATATCACGGCAAGATGGGTTTATGAGAGACATCAGATAAATGGTATTCAGCCGTGTCACCATCTATTTTGGATTTTTTAAAAAAATCTTTGAAAAGATGACGATTTTAAAGCCACTGATTAATGGTAACATAAAAAGAACAGAGGGCTTCCCTGGGGGTGCAGTGGTTGAGGGTCCGCCTGCCGATGCAGGGGACACGGGTTCGTGCCCCAGTCCGGGAAGATCCCACATGCTGCAGAGCGGCTGGGCCCGTGAGCCATGGCCGCTGAGCCTGCGCCTCCGGAGCCTGTGCTCCACAACGGGAGAGGCCACAGTGGTGAGAGGCCCGCGTACCGCAAAAAAAAAAGAACAGAAAAAATGATAAGCAAGAACAATTATATCTATGTTATCTTTTCAGATCAAAGTCATATAAGTGTTTAAATATTTTGAGATAATTTTCAGTGAATAATATCTTAGTAAATCTATGCAAGAAGTAATACTTCACTTAGTGGTTTCTTTGCAATATACTTTCTTTGAAAAACTACTCATTATTTCCCTCTCTAAACATGTTAGTTAGAAAATACTCCCTCCAGGAAGAATTGAGTTCAATAGTTTGAGCTGCCCAGTGAGACAAGCTTGTTCCAAGATCAAATTCAAAGTCTTGGAACCTTTAAAAAAGCTCTTGGAATCTAAGTTATCTGGCTGAGAAGAAAAACAAGTAAATGGTAGACCTTCTGCCAATCAGATTAGAAAATAATTCATCAATATAGCCAAATGATCTAGAGTTAAAAATAAAACCAAGCAAAGCAATCCCACAACCAATAACCCCAAGAACATCAAATGCTTATGCCTTCCCTTCTGAAACTAGACTCCCTCAAGCAGTAAGTGAATTTTATTAAAAAGTCTCCGGCAAGTAATTCAGTAATCAATTTGCATTAGGGCTATAGGCAGCAGGGATGGAGAGATAAGAAATCATACCTTCTGGTACTTTATGAAAAATCTTATTTTAAAGAACATATAAGCTGTGTAAGTTCCTAATAAATTCTTTAAATTGGTATCTAGTAAGAAAGGGTTGCAATTGCCTAGTGATGGCCTTTAATTTACTTTTTTCATAAATTAATTGCTAAAATGGTTTTTATCGAGAATTTACTAGAATTATGGTGTAAAAAAGTTCTTAAGGGCTTCCCTGGTGGCACAGTGGTTGAGAGTCCGCCTGCCGATGCAGGAGAGGCCACAACACTGAGAGGCCCGCGTACCGCAAAAGAAAAAAAAAAAAAAGTTCCTAAGTTAAAAACAACTGACATAAACATAGACTTAATGCTGAAATGCTCTTGGAGAAGACTAAGGGAAACTTTCCTTTTAAAAATGACAAAATGGAGGCCCAGAAGAATCAAGTGTTCCTCAATGTCACACAGATGGTTGGGGGCTGCACCCAACCCTATTCCTAGTGATTTTCCACTGTACAATGAAGAGCTAAGATCAAATGACTGCTTCTTGTTTAGAAAAATAAGCTAAAATTCACAAATCAAGGTCTCATTTCAATCATCTCTAGTGGTTTTTCTAATGATGTTTCCTTGGTCTGGTTTCAGGAGACTCAAAGTTTCTGAAATGGCACTTAGCAGAAATGATTCGTTCACATTCTGACATTTTCAGAGTCTAGCCTGAATCTTTCAGAGGGGTGGGGCTTTTGCAAAGCTTTTCTGCAAGCACCCTGCCTCAGAAGCCATCTCAGCCTTCAGCTTGTTCAGAGGCTTCCAAATTGCTGAACAGAGATGCAGAAGCCAAATTTTTATTATTAATACCATAATCATTTTTATTCCACATCACAAAGGCCTTATAACTTTTTGGCAGTGACACCATTTCCTGCCTTTAGTAGTGGAATTCAATCCTGAACACAAAACTGCATGTGGGGGCTTCCCTGGTGGCGCAGTGGTTAAGAATCCGCCTGCCAATGCAGGGGACACGGGTCCGATCCCTGGTCTGGGAAGATCCCACATGCTGCGGAGCTACTAAGCCCATGCGCCACAACGACTGAGCCTGTGCTCTAGAGCCCCCGAGCCACAACTACTGAGCCTGCGTGCCACAACTACTGAAGCTGGCGCGTCTAGAGCCAGTGCTCTGCAACAAGAGAAGCCTCCACGATGAGAAGCCAGCGCACCGCAATGAAGAGTAGCCCCCGCTTGCTGCAACTAGAGAAAGCCCGCGCGTAGCAACGAAGACCCAGCACAGCCAAAAATTAATTAATTAAACAAATTTGTTTAAAAAAAACTGCACGTGGTTATTTTGATCTATTCTGAGGCCACCAGATAAACAATAAAATTCAAATTAATTTTAGGCTAAAACTAGAAGTTTTGCCTTTGTTTTCTAATCTTAGTTCCTCTCATTTACCATCTCCCTGTCTATCTGCTATATTTAAGTCATTTTCCAACTGACTAGACCCCAAGTAGAACTATTTACTAGTAAATTTTGGACCAAAACTGGATAGAATATAAGTTTCTGATTCAGAAGTCATTTCAAACTAAGCTCTAACTCTATCACCTAGGCCTGCACACGTGGTGGAATACACATTCTTCTCCCAAAGTGACTTTACTTTTGCCAATTTCTGCTTCTCTGCTGCACCTGGTTTTCTTTTCAGTCCTGCTTCCCACTATCATTCCAGCCAAGGTGAATTCCCTCCCTTTATCATCTACAGAACTTGCTTGCAAAATATTATATAAACTGTCAGAGTTGTCTTTTATTGAAATTTCCATCTTTAGAAGGATGTTTCCTGAAGAAAGGGGTTTTGCTTTAATTCTTATTATCCTCATCAGACTTAGGTGCTTTTATTCATTTATTAATTTATTAATCATTAATAAGAGCATTGGTTTATGCTTGAACTAAGTCAGGACTAGTGATACAATGATAAATAACTTAAGGTTCCTGATTCTCAGATGAGTACAACAAATTCCATGCCTATATCCATTTCTACGTAATCCGAATAATTTTACTAGTCAAATACAGAAACTCAGATAAGAGGATAGATTGCCTAAATTACCATTCTCCAATTTCATTATATGTCTGTGTAAGGCACAACTGTGATGAACAGTCATGAGACTCTTCAGCCAGGTACTGATGACTCTTTTTGAGTCAGTATCAAAATCCCACAATTTTCTCGAATAACATAGCCCAAAGTTCTCCATATTTTACAGGGAAGACATGGATATAACCTGCTAGTTCTTAGGCTTTAAGAATTTATTAATCATCAGAAAAACCCAAGAGATAGCACCGTAACCAAGTGATCAAGATTAATACCACCAGTAAGGAGACATGGAATTCGGGTCCTCCAAATATGATGTACTGAGAAGGGCACAGCATCATTTCTATATTATTTTGCCAAAAATGCATACCCTGAATCATAAGAAAACATCCAAGAAACTCCAACTGAGGGACATTCTACAAAATAACTGGCAGCGTTCTTTTAAAAAGTCAAGGTTAATAAAAAACAGAAAAAGACTGAGGAATAGTCCCAAACTGGAGGGGACTAAGGAGACATGACAGCTAGATGCAATGTGATGTTTGCGTGTGTAGTAATTAGTATACACTGTAGTTGTGATGAAAAAGATTAAGTCAAAAGAGAGGGAATAGTGGGCATTATGGAGGAAAAATTCATATCTCTTTTAATGTATGTAACATGAAAAAAAACCTATGTGAGATTATTTTAGGAGTTGCTTAGCCAGATGGTTTAGTGAGGTGGTAGGGAAAGACTAGCTCAAAATAAGGAGTTGGAATTTTTGACAAAAACAAACAAAACACAATGCTGAGACAATAGCAGAAGGATGCTCTGGAGAAAGAGAATGCAAAAGCAATACAACAGTATAATTCAAGAATAAAAACATCCATACAAAAAATAATTAAGCATTTGCTATGTAGAAAGCACCATGCTAGACGCTGGAAATGACAGAAAGGTATATGTTATAGCTCTAGAATCCAGCTACAACTACCCATTCAATCAGGTGTGATTTCTTGAATTTTTCTTTTGTATTTCCATTCTTGCAGTCATTGTTCAGATTGCATCACCTTCAATCTTAAATGTAATAAATACTCATCCTTACTGATTTGATACCTTCCTGCCCCTCCCTAATTTAAATTTATTTTACAAACTAAAACCAAACTAGCTTTGGACATCCTCCACACAAACCAACCCTCTATATCAGCCAAACTGGAGAATTCATTTGGTCTCCTGAAATACCCCCAAATTATTTTCAGAGAAGATAAAATTTAATATGGTTCTGGAAAAATAAGAGCAAATGTATTCCTGTGGGCTGGATTTTCATGAGAAAAGTCACAGAAGCACAAAACAGGTTCCAGAAAGAGGAGTAGATCCACTTATATTAATGACATTACCTTTTTTTAAAAAAGATGCATTTTTAGGCACTATTATTTCCTATCTCTTTGTCTCCTGAACTAAATCTCTAGATAAATACAGAGTACAAATAATATAGTGGAAATTAGGACTGTTCAAGGTCAGTGTTAAAAGAGATTAGATCAGTTCTAGTAGTTCGGAATACTCATAGTTCTATGAAATGCAAATTTCCTTTAACAAAGAGTCACATAACTTCACAAATGTATAAAAATGTGATATTACTGTCATAAGAGATAAATTATATTTAGTAAGAAGTATCTTGGTGTTATCTGCTATTTATCATGAATCTTTTCATTCCATCTTTATCAAGAATGAAACTATTTCTCATTTCTTAAGTACTAGTCTATGCTTAGTAGAAAAACTAAGTTACAGAGACCTAAATTAAAATAACGCATATAAAATTTGGTTTGTTTATTCATTCTTCATCTCAGAATCTTTGAAACAGCTTATGAAGATGACAAGAAGAATAAATATCAGCCAGTTCTGAGAGGTATCAATCCACCTATTTTCAAAATAAAAGTGACAAGAAGCAAAAAATTGGGAAATTAGACAACTTACTTTGATAAGCAATTTTTGGTATTTGAACGATTTAAAATCCAAAGATGGAAATTTTTTAACTCATGAAGATATTTAGCCAATGGAATTCAACAAAGTAAATGAAATTTGAAAGTGATGGAGAAGCAAAAAAAAAAAACGGTTCTCTACAGAGATCCTTCTATTTCACCACTCATGATACAACTATGTGTGAGAGTAATTTTTGAAGTTGAAATGACTGAAACACTAGAGGGTGGATTAAAGTGCCAAATCAGCCCCAGGGCAGGGAAGTGCCAAATTTTTCTTCTTTTATATTAGTCTTCCTAGACTAAAATTACAAGGTGGTTCCAATCTGCACCTCAGATCCTTGAATGCTCAGGTCCCCAAGCTCAAAAGACCCTCAGGTTTGAAATATAAGTCTTTGAGCTCTAGAGTCTTCAAACAGCATCCCCGAAAAAGGTTGAGAAAGACCTATAAGACAAAGAGGGTAGGGCACTATTAAGGGATAAAGTAGGCTTCAAACTCAAAAACACCCATATCTAGCTTTATCCTTAAAATTTTAATTTATTTTCAATTGATTATTGTATTCAAATGAAGACTGCCATGCCATCTGTCTTTAAAGTCCTTTAAATTAAATTTAATGACTCTTGTAGGGAAAAGAGGCCATTTCCAATTCAGTATAGTCTGCTTACTACTATTAATCACTAATTAGAATTAATTATTAACAGAGTGATTATTTTTTCCTCGAATATTCTAAATCATTAATCAAAGGATGACATGACTTTCTGTTCCTTCTTTGGTATATTGAAGTGACTGTCATATGACTTTTGGGTAGACGCTACTGAAGTGATGATTTTAGCCAGATGTGTAACAATAATGCCATCTAAAAGCTGCATTTAACCGAGAGCGCAGTATTTTTGGAACAAGCAGTATAAAAGTGCTTTGTGAATATTAAGATATTCTGGCAAATTAGTATGCACTCATTATCATAAGCAATTACTTACTGTTTAGATGCAGCTCATATTAAATTGGCAAGCAATTTGCAAGAATTAAACATAATAGAGAGCTTTCTGAAAATTCAATGATCTACTGAGACAAATGATGCTACTAGGTTCACAGCCCATGTACCAAACAAGGTTACCCATTAAACATATTTAGCATTAAAATAATAGTTGGTTGACTACATGGGCTTTTAATGCAAGATAATTTTGTAACTATTGTTTAGATGCTATCAATGCAATTATGCATATCAGATCCTAGGAGGCATTTAAAAAAAAAAGCCCGAAGAAAAAGGGAAGGTTTTGTTTTCTGAGAAGGAACTAGCTGTCAATTTGACTAAATTCTGTTATTCTAATAACCCATTACATTGTCTTGAGTCATTTGGGACTACTTAATTTTCTCCTTTAAGAAGTTTCTGTTGTCTTGATCATTCTCTCCATTTATCTCTGTGGCGAAGACTGCTCATGTTCACCACTATTCACTTCGACTTCTTTAGTACTAAGAGAACTCGAAGCTGGGCATACAGCTAAGCTGTGTATAAACTGGGCATTTCCCTTTCTCCTTTGCAGTCTGATAGGGCCATATGACTAAATTCTGGCCAATGATACATGGGCAAAAATGATGGGTGATTCCTCCAGTTCCAGCCCTGAAATGCACCTGCACTTTACCGCTTATGTCTCTCTCTCTTTTTGCTGAGTGATGACCAAAAGCTGAGCCAGCTGTCCTAGACCTAGAGACGGAAGCTGCGGGTTGAGAACTGTACCAGTGAACTGTAAATACTATGTGAGGAGGGGGAAGAAAGAAAGAAAGGAAAAAAACCCACACCTTACATTTTGTTCATACCTGTGTATTATGGTGGTCTCATTTTTAGAGCAAAGGGTATTTATATAGCCTTTAAGACAAAACGACAAAACATTTCCAAGTATTTTTTTATACCCATGAGTCAAGTACATTTGATAGGGAAACTATAATTAACTCTATTTTACAAATTTAAAAGAAAACGGTGTTCACAGATGTAAAGTGATTTGTCTATGGTCACACAAAGCAATGTGAATCTTTTCTTATCAAAACCTTCCATAGAAGGCTAGTAATACCCACTACCCTTTTAACAGTCAGCCAATGTTACTCACCCTGGCAGATTCTTTGGCGGGGTGGGGGGTGGGGGGGGGTCATATGTTTTCCTGGATCTACCCAATTCCCAAATTCTTTTCTCCCTTACAAAATTAAAATGGCACATATTTGCAAAACATGATAAAGAATGTTGTCTGTGACCCTGAAACAAAGTGAATTTAATTGACCCACACTGACCCCTCTGCTTGACTATAGAGCATTTACTTTAGGAAATCTGTAATTGTGAATTTTTTCTCTGCCCCTTTTAGATGTTAAACTTCTTCCAGCTTCTTGATAGTTTTATAATTCAGGAATGTCTTTCTCAAGAGCCTGGGAGCCATCTCTTTGAAATGTAATCATCAGGAAAGACAGTGTCCCTCTGTCCCAGTCTCTGTGGGAGGGTAGAATCCAAACTTGGATAAGCACCAATTACCAAACACCAGGACCTAATCACTGTGAATAACTTCCCTCTCCCGCCCCCAGTGTCCTCCAGTAGTTTCCCACTAGCTCACTCCAGAGCTTAGAAAGTCTCCAGCCTTTTGTTTCACTGGAGTTGACTTCAATCTCTCTCCCTTATTACAAAAGTCTTCAATAAATTCTTCCTTGCCAGTTTAACTTCTCTGGTGCAATTCTTCTTTGATATCCATGACCCATTATTCGTATTTATCATGTTATTCCGCCATCTAAGCTAGCCAACCTCAGAAAAAGCAATAGTAACCCAGTCAAAATAAAAATAGAAAATTGTTTCTTCATCTGAATTTCACTTCCTCGCTCTCAGAGGAAAATCTCTGCTTCTCCACAGAAAGTAAACAAAGTATTATCAGGGAAGCTTAGTAATAAAGAAATTTGGAGAAATGTTCTTTCGAGGTATTTTTATACATTAATTCAAATGCTAAATAATATTTTACAGCAACATTCTGAGGAACATTTACCTAGAGTGAATTATAAGAGATTTCTATAGCAAAGCAATGATCGTTCTATCTCCGTTTCTTAAGAGTCACAGCAATATATATATATATGTAATTATAAATACAGAGCAAATTCTACTTCTTTCGTTTTGAATTAGTTTTATATTGTTTGTTTCTAATATTCTATCTTGAGGGTAAGAACTAGTTTTCATGATTCCTTGTATTTACCTCAGAGCCTAGAATACCACTAGATACTTCACAGATATATAGCTACATTTGATGTGGTAAACCAAACACATAACATCCAAAACTATTTTGATGATAGCTTTATTTTCATTTGATGTTTTAGAATCAAATGTGTTTGCATTACGTGTATAACAAAGGACTTATTAATAGGAAGTTGGAAACACAGAGAAGCATAATGTATCAAAATCTAATATCAGCAACTTTTCTCAGTGTCTTGAAAAGAACTATAATTTAGAAAATACCATCAAAAGGCTATAAATTGAGAGTACTGAGAAAAAATATTATTTAAAAATCTAGTAGCTGATTTATTTTCTCTTCAAATGTTAACTTTGAAATAAAAGAAAAAGTCTTAGTTTTCTGTTGACATACATTTATCAGACGCTATTTTGGAGTATACATTTGTATATTTCATGTAATCATATACATTTACACACTCTTTTTTCTCAACTTTAATGAGCATATACTTAAAACTTAAATAAAGACTGTGTATATTATACATATATATATATACACACACACGTGTGTGTTTTATATATATATATATATATATATATATATATATAACAAAAATAAAATGCCATGTTCACTGATCAGAGAAGGTGAACTTTTAGATTAACCAATAACATACTGGGGACAGATTAATTAAAATAACAAAGCAGAACAAGTGAAAGACCAAAGAATAACCCTTCCCCCAAGAATGGCCTAAAATAAATCTCTTGGTGCTACTCAAATTTGTACTCTTTCAAAACGAAAATAAGCAGACTCTAAATAAAAGAAAATTTCTCAAGCTGGAATTTCATTTATTTTTATGAAAATAAACATCTAAAATAAATATAAAGGGGCATTTTAAAGGATAGAAAAGTAAAACTTTTTTTTTCCCACAAGATGTTACTGGTTTTTCAAGCAATGTGAAAATTCTTATATCAAGAAAGGCTCAATCATTTACTATTCTCCTGCCATTTTGATATTTGTAACCAACACATTTCCATGTTCATTTACCATGTTCTTATCTATCTGGCAAATAGCATTTATCCTCCACGTACTATATAACACATTTTGAGGTGTAGATTCCCAAAATAGCATAGCCAATTTCCCTTTCAATCCCACTAATGACATGAAATCATAAAACCCACACTGTCTCACCCATGAGTGAGATGTCTGAAATGGATTCAGAATCAGAAATGACAACTTCCACTCTAACTTCCTAGGGTATCCACCAGTAAGCTGATCAAATAAGCTGTGCCCATGAAGAGGTGAGAGCCTGCTGGAATAAGTGTGTAGGGAGATGCACTAAACAGCAATGTCCCTTCCACAAGTAGCCTGGTCACTCACCCTAGGGGAATCAGTTATCATCTTTTTACTATCTTCTGATCACTCTCTCCCAAGATAATCTTCACCATGCCAAAGAGACTCATGCCGAAGAGGATGGGGCTTACAGTAGAGCAAAAGGGAATTCACCTGGAAGATTTTCACTGGGGAGATGACATGAACAGGTTTGAATCTTAGCAAGATTATTGAGGCTTCTATGTGGAAAATGGGATGGATGGGAAGGAGGTGAGGTAAGGAGGCCCAGCAGAAAGTTATCTCACAAAAAGAAGAATAAAATGTAAGGACCTTGAAAAGAAGTAGACAGATGTGAGAAGCATAAAGGAGGTAATGCTGTAAGGACTTTTGATGATCAACTGGATGTGGAGAGGGGAGGGGGAAGAAATTAAAGTTCTCTTCTAGGTTTCTGACCTGCAAAGGGTACAGATACTGTGCCATTTATTCACTGAGACAGGAAGCATCAAAGAAGGAATAGGATAAGTGGAGAATATAATAAATTTTATATGTTTGAATTTAGTCATCTTCTTCCATAGGAGAATATTATATCATCTTTACAGCCCTGTAACACTTAGCACAGTGAAGTATACATGGATGACATTTTTCAGTATCCTGCTAATGCATCAAACAAATAAGTTAAAAAGGATACTCTAATGAAAACCACTGTTCTTTCTTAAAACAAGTTTTGCGAGACACAGCTAACCTGTATCTCTTCATCATCTTTAAAACAGTCTCCAGATGTAGTAATACTTAGCTCTCAACAAGACCTTTCCATGGAACCCACCAGAATTGATTATATTTATCATCTAAACATTTGCAGTGTTCCCTTTCTTCCAATAATTTTAAGAAACTGTTTTTATGGAAAAGGTTTAGCTATACAATATCGTCCCAGCATGTCTTTTGCTTGATTGCTGCTTGGTTCTCTGCATATAATTGCTTGGTTAACTTCTTGCGCCTCGTTGATTTGCTTCCTCTGCTCATCAAAGTTTCATTAACTGTTTCCTGCATGCAGAGCACTTTACTAAGTTAGGATGTGTTGGTTTACGAGTTATACCATATAGATGAGCAATAATAGGGTCAAGTGTGACAATATTGGCTACACTTAGGCTCAAATTCCTGCATCTATAGATGAAGCTGAGTTTTCTGCATCTTTTTTCACCTTTAAATAGTGGAAGAAGAGAAGCAGTGATGGAATCCACTACTATCAGAAAGTATGCTCTGCACCATTAACTCTGTTGACCCTCAGGACAAAACACGTAAAAGCCTTTCCCTAAAGAACAATTCTAGTCAGACATTCGGTACTCTTTGACCTAGTAGACCCTCTGTCTCCTAGAACACAGTGGGCATGGTTACTTTTAGTCCTTATGACGTCCTTAGGCAAATCAGAAAAAAGCAATCTTCCTCGAAACCCCTTACTTTCAATGGCTGGAAAATTGTTATAGCATACCGATTTTGTCAGAACAAGCCATCTGCTTGCTCTTTCCTAGAAAATTATCATATTAAATATGCAACTCCACGGAGGTAACAGTGTAAATGAGAACACCTTCACAAGTCTACGTCTTGAACAAGTGTACATGGCATCCCTTTAGCGAGACAGAGGAAACATTAGTGTTTGGTTCAAGAGGAAGATTCAACTCATATTGGATCCTAATGTTCTGTGGAATACAATTATGCTCCCTGGGGGAGAGGAATGCAAGGGATACAGGGGGGAAAAAAAAATTCCTAGTCAACCAATTTCATGCAGAGCAAACACCAGTGGCAAAAGAAGTTCAAGCTTTTTCTGGGAAAGAAGTTCTGCACAGTTGAAATAAGATCAGTCACAGACCTAACTTGTGGAAATGAAATTCCTGAAAAGAAAGGCAATATCAGAGCAGTGCTAGTCTAAGATGCACAAAGAACTAAACTGCAGCAGCTAATCCCTTATATTTGAAGCACAGATTTCAGCCAGACAAAACTGTGACTTATAAAACTTAGACGTTGAGGATCCTCGGGAGACCAGTCTCTTCCTATTTTCCTCTATGGCTGCTCCAAGGTACAAATTCAATTCAGGCAGGTTAAATTGGGGATCCAAGTGGGAATATGTGGTTAATGAATTTTATACAACCTTCCTTCTTTCCAATTAAAATAAAAGAAAAAGGCTCAGAAAAGATTTGATGGTGTTATTACTGAGTCTTCCCAATTCCCCCCACCCCCACCCCACCGACCCCAGATTGACTTCAAGCCATGGTGGAGACAACCAGACAGCTAATTAAACTATAAACTCTTTCTTCTAATTCGCAAAACTGTAAGCATTTATAGTCTAGAATCCACCCCCATTCTGAAGCTCTTTCCACAGACTTTCCACACATATCCAGGGGAGTTACATATATATTACTCTAGACCAAATCTGGCCCTGCAAATGAAGTCATACGCACAAGATCAAAATATTTAATGATTTCCCCAGACTTTGCTTAACAAATTTACGTAACAAGGAAAGCCTCCAAGGTAAGCCCAGAGAGGTTAATTCTTCCTGGAGTTAAACTGAAAGAGACAAAAATGAAATCCCCTCTATGACGGTTGTGAAAGCAGCAAGCTTGCTCGGAATGTGAATGGAATGTGAAATTAACACACAATAAGTGCCGGCTGAAAATGGAGGAAACGTGCTTAAGTCCAGACACCCCCACAGACTCAAGCTGAAAAACATACATAAACTCACAGAATAGTAACGCTCCTTACATTGCTGTCTAAAAGGGATGCATGTGTTCAATTTTAAAACAAACAAAAAGTGATGCAGCAAGTTCAGTCTCAAACAGATTTCATTAATTCTGAAAAGATGTTAACGATATAAATACATGTAAAATATGATATCTTTATATAAACTGGATCCTTCATTTCTCTCACCAGAGGAATGTCTGCACTATGAATTCATTAGTAAATTCTAGCTGTTCTGTATTAAAATGAATGAAAATAAGATTGTAAATGAACATATCTAAAAAGCCATCACGTAATTGGGAAGCACTCAATCTTGAATCAGGAAAATGACAAACTTGTTGCTCTGTGACTTTGTCAAAGTTATTGAAACTATTCAATAACCCTCATTTTCCTCTTCTGAAGATAAGGGGGTTGTTCCAGGTAACCTCTATGGTCATTTCCAACTCTATTCTCTGGGTTTAAAATATCACTCCACTAAAGCTGGCACTATCCTTAAACTTGAACCCAGCATACACTGAATTGTCCACCTAACATAAGCATGACATAAAAAGGCACGTTACCAGTGAGGCCCTGTAGCAGATAGCATGCAATGATTTCTTTGGGTGGATACTCTGCTCCTTATTTATTTATTTTTTTGAAGAAGAATAGCTTTATTGCTTTGCCAGGCAAAGGGGGACACAGAGAGCTCCTGCCCTCAAAAACTATGTGTCCCCGCTCCTTTTTTATTTTGACTTTAAACAATAATTGTACAGAATGTTTGCTATATTTTATTATTGTGAAATGATACAGTAGAGAATATTTTATTTCATGTAATAATCCTATGATTTTAGAAAATTAAGACATAAATACTGCCAAAAAAATAAATAAATAAACAGAGTACTGGCTAAGCCTTATTAGCAGTTAACGTTTTTATTTCCTGAAATCATTCTCCACATGACTGGTCTAGCAATTTCATCCAAAATCAATACAACATAAAACCTACAGAAATGACAGTCTAAAATGAGTCCCAGATTTATTAAAACCTAGTTATGTAATTACTGAGGTCTTCTCAGTCTAAAATCTATAATTACCGCAGTTACTACTAAAAAGGTTGGGTTAAATGTTATTAAGCAAAAACCACCCTGGCTGATTTGTTTTGTGAATACATGTTAAGATAATTCCTACTTACAAGAACAGAATCATTCCAAGCAGGAATGATTATGAGCCTTGGTGGGTTCGACTGTCATAAATATGACTCAGATACAGAAAGGGATTCATTATCTTATTCCAACAGTCAATTTAAGTTGTGAAAATACAAGGAAAAGTGAAAGCATATTCTCTACAAGTGTAACTGCACCGGTATCATTTTTCCCCCACATTTCTAGTTGAGAAAGACCAGGCATCAACTCACTAGTCAAAATCTTACTAATTCTTACACTAGGTAATCCTGCTCATGTTCAACAAGACCATAGCCAGTTGTTTGTCTGTTTGTCTGTGTTCATGCGTTTTGGCAAAGAATTTAAAGTCCTTTATAGATATCCAGTTAAATCATCACAGTGTTCATTCCCTGGCAAATTAACAGTACCACTTGAAATGCCATTAAAGCTTTTACACCAGAGGGTAGAAAACCATGTTTTCTTCTGAGTTATATGACAGTACCCTACACATATGCTGAATTTCATCTGCCATGTTGCCTTATTTTTTCAAGCACCTGTTGGAGGCTAAGAGGCAAGGTGATGCTCACTTTTACCAAGGGAAAAGAAAAACACAACAAATAACCTGACCTAGGTCATAAAATCAGTAAGCAGGAAGAACACAGAGGGATACCTTTAGTAATTTATTTCTCAGATTTGAAAAATCTGACCTTCACACAACTGTCCCACATTAAAGCGATAAAAATATTACACTTACTGTAATGTGGCACCATGTGTACACTGAACAAATGTTGAATGAGTGAATCTGGGGCAACCTCCACTATTCACCTATTCAAGGGCTCCAAATGAAACAAATCACTATATACAGATAACTGTTAATTCTTCAACACATATGGACAATTCTGATCAGTAACATTCATAGTTTATGTGCAACAGGTTTAATTCTAGTTTGTGATTAATATTTGTATACTGCAGAAATTGTGAAAAGTACAGAAATGAAGACAAAGGAGACAAAACAGGTGAGGGAAATTTTAAATGATTTGGCTATTGAGAAAGCAGGAAAAGAAATGAAGAGAAAAATCACAGCAGTAACATTGAATTAAGTCAGAGAATGCATCCTTCCAGAATTCTCCAAGCTGTCCCTGCCACCAGTCTTCCTACCTAGTTCAACAGCACAGCTTGTTTACGATGAGGACTACATCCTCAGACTTAACTTTGCATCACTCTATTGATTAGATATTTGACTCAGGACCAGCAAAGACCTGGATTGGTCTAAAGGTTGCTCTCTTGGTTTGAAGACCATTCAGCAAGTGACATCCTGTGAAATCAATGGACTGTTACTGCTTTCATCTTTCTCAGGTTCAGTATTATTAGGGTCCTTAAAATTTAATGAACCTAGTCTGTTGAGTGAAGCTTTCAATCTGCTGTATTTCTTCTAATGCACTAAAATGGCTGGTATGGGAAATGAGTACTACAACCTTATGCAGTGGGACAACTGTAGCAAATAACAGATTTGTGACATAAGGACAGTATGGCAGAGGAAGGTGTATATTTAATCCAGTTTTTCATCAACAAGATTTGCGTTTATACGTATGTGTGTGCGTGCATTTTTTTAAAAAAGGGATAAGAAAATCCCTAGTGATTAAAAAAAACAAGAAGGGAGAAACGAAAATCAGCCACGATAGAATGTGCACATATATACGCAAAGACAAAGAGAATAGATAACATTGTAGAGCAGTCACTAGAGCAATCTCTCTAGAGATTCATTAACATTTCATATCCAAGGAAATTAGCCACTCGCTCCTAAAATATAAAGCATTTTCAAAGCCAGATCCCCAAACAGGTAAATAACAATGCAATCATTTTGGGGAAAAAAAAAAAAGGTAAATTACGGTCAGACAGGTGGAGAAACAAAAAAGAAATATAAGGCATTCCCATTAATAGTAAGAGGTAAACGAGAGAGAGAGGAAAAACCCATCAATAAGTCAATGCAAGCAGGTCAATGAGAAGGAGACTGTCACGTTCTCCAGCAAAAGGATGATTTCCGAGTGGTACAGTGAAATGGAGAAACTAACCCAGAATATTAGAGAATAGGTATATTTCAATTTTCTTAACAGATTTTTGAATGGTCTGTGCACATGACTAGATGAACACTGAGGATGCATTTCAGCAGAGTTATCCTCTTAGGCATTTGTCTTTTGCTTTTTGTCTTTTGGAGACAAGAAGCGGGAACAAATCCATGCACCACTCTCATCTAAGAGCACACATCTATTTTCTTTGCAATAATACCATCACCAGGACCAGCAAAAGTCTGTCCAACTATTTGTGAAATTAAGTCAGGGTTCCAGGCCTTCTCAAGAAAACAAGAAAAAAAGAATTATGGCAACTGATGAGATATACTAACCAAAGCATTTATTATATTTATAAATGTTTTTAGAGAAAACTAAATTTCCAGACCGATGGTATACCAAAAATTGCCTGAAAAGAAAATTCAACTATCCATGGAATAAAGCTCCTACAAAACAGTGAAACTTTCAACTCAGTTTTTTTTTTTTTTTTGTAATGCATTCAATAAGTATGGGTTTAATGCTGTCATATAAAGAAGTATAGAAACTTCTCCTTCATCCCTAGGGAATTTATGCTAGGGAAAGACCAACTCACCAATTCTAGGTCCTCTTATATTGGGAGTATATTTGCTCCTTGTAGAAAAGACTTGGGGAAGGAAAACAAATACTGAAAAATAAAGTGTTCTCTGATCTGATTTAAAATTAGTAGAAACAAGTAACTTGTTGCTAACTCATCCTAGTAAGTTCAGAAAATCAGAAAACAGTAGATAGCTTCCTTGTGAGATTAAACCTCTCTATGTATATTATAGGAACAACATTGGAAGAAACTAGTCTAAAGGCTTACCATGAAGAGGAGCCTCAGTGACTACACTTACCAATCTCCTCAATCAAAAGCACTACTATGATTAAATCACAACACTAGAAAGTTGCGGGTAGTTCTATCATATCACAAGTTATTAGTTCCTAGACAGAATGCACAAAACTCCCTGTTTCTGATTCATTGTGGGAAACTCCTTCCAATAGCAATAAGCAAAGAAGAAGAAACATAAAAACCCAAAATAAGAAATAGCACAATTTTCCAGGCACCCATTATTCTAAAAGGAAGGGCCACTGCCACAGTCAAAATAGCTAGAAAACATTCAAAGGTGATTTCACAGCAGTGCATCCAAATATCAAGGTGCTATTGAAATTTTCTAATGAAATGTGGAATATTATTTTCCCATAAAAGGTTCAAGTTTTCATCTTATAAACAGAGGTGGTAGTAGGACACAAGGCCAGATAAAGTCATATTTCCATCAGATAACTTCTCACCACACTCATTCACACTTAAAAAATAAACATTTTCCCCAGGGGTCTTGGCAGCTAACATTATTTCCACATTTAGAAATAATTTCTTTGCTTTAGATTGCTTACGCTTACTTTCTTCAAATGCTCAAGACAGGCAAGCTATGAAAATGGTCACATAGAATTCTGAGGACCAATTTTGAACTCAATGACTCCACATGTTTTCAAAGAACCCTCCTGGAGTGGACAGTGTTAGTTCAATATAACTAAATGAGATAGAAAAAAACTCCTAAAATTACCACAAAATTAAGTGGAAAAGAAACAAAATCAAATTTGAGGCTATGAGACTGAGATCACCGAGAATAAAAGAAAAAAAAATTTTTGGAAGACCCAAGGTGGTGTTTGGTTTGAGAAGGGCAGTAAGAGTAGGGTGGCAGTAAAGGTGGAAAGCAAGTTAGTTGCGAATAATATTGGTCAAGGTGACCTCTGACCCTGCCTACTTTCCCATCGTTCTGTCTTTCCTCATTACTGCTTTACCTAATAGACTCTTCCCTGTCATTAGTGAATCCATTGTGATAGAGGATGGATGGTTTCCAGTTGATAGACATGAAAAGCTATGCTTGGAATTTAAGAAAAAAACATAAGGAATGCATAGTTCCATTTGCCTGTGTCAAAATTACTTGGATAAATGAGCACAGAAAAATTACTTTTCTTCCTCATTTTATTTATTTATTTATTTTTGCAGTACGCGGGCCTCTCACTGTTGCGGCCTCTCCCGTTGCGGAGCACAGGCTCTGGACACGCAGGCCCAGCAGCCATGGCCCACGGGCCCAGCCCGCTCCGTGGCATGCGGGATCCTCCCGGACCGGGGCACGAACCCGTGTCCCCTGCATTGGCAGGCGGACTCTCAACCACTAAGTCACCAGGGAAGCCCCCCTTTCCTTCCTCATTTTAGAATACCGATGGAACACTCATGTTAATCTCTGCATACAGATAGCATAGCTACCTAGGGGATTAATTATTTGCTTTGTGCACACCTTATGATCGCTCTCTTAAAAGAACTCCCAGAGCAATCCTTTATACAGGTCCATTGCTATTCTGTTTTTCAGAGGCTAATGTACTCTATGAGGTTGTCTGAAAAAAGCAAAAAAAAAAAAGTTGTTTATTTGTTTAAATAGAGAAGCAAATGAATAAAACAGACCGGAAAGGTACAAGGAAAAGAGGTTTAAGTACAAGTTAGTCCTGTCTCTGACTCTGTGTCTGTCTTTGGCCCACTGCAAACCAATTTCCTTTTCTGTTTCTGAATTTTGAAGAAAAGTACATTGTATTCATATTCTTTTTCAGAGATACTCTAAGTGTTAAATACACTAGTATGTGTCCTTGAGAAAGAAACTATAATACTCAGAAGAATATTTGCAGTGTACATATTTCTTCAAAGTAAAAAGGAAGCATTCATTACAATAATGTCTCAATTTTCAAATGAACTATAATTCAATTGAATAATACCAAAAATGAAAGTAAAAAGCAATAAGAATATCTACCCTTTAATTTCTTCGGAAGAATGAAGGTCCTTATGTTTTCTGGGGACACTAACAGGTGTCCGTTTGTTTTCCTATCTGAATTGCTAGAGCACTGATACAATCTGCTGCTTGATTAATAACAACTAATCAAGAAATATTTATCTAATACCCAAAGCATATGAGGCATTACAGGGGAATACAAGAAAAGCTTACACACTGGATATATAAGGGCCATATCCAGGGTGAGCCAAATTAGGAGTTAACAGTCATATACATAATACTTAAATTTTAAAAGCATTTTATGACTCTCAAAATCTGTTTAGCAATAGTCTCTTCGTGTAATAGACATTGAATAATGTGAATTCTAAAGAGACAGAGATCCAGAGGTCAAAGTGATAAAAACTACCACCAGAACTGGCATTTTGAAAGATGAGTTGAGTTTGAATAGGAAAGAATCAGACAACTACAGCTGAAAACTGCATTGGTCTTAATTTTCACAAGCAAAAACCTCACTAATTCCTTAAGGACACAAATATAAGCTTTCTTATTATCTTCCTTCGGCTTAGTCGTCTACCTTACAGTGACCTGAAGAGCACTGTTGAATTTACCAATGGGGAGGATTGGTCCTTCTGTATCTGTCTTCAACATTAACACAATACTTTACAAAACAGCTGGGGAGTTCAGGGTATATATAGCCCATGGCTGTGGAATATAATTGAGCTCACAGACTCGAGGAGTCAATCCCTTCACTTAAGGATCATTAGCCTAAGTTCCAAGGATCCCAGGAGGTGATTCCTTCCTACTCTGAATCCCTATAGCCCACAACACCCAGACAATGTGTGCTGCACACCTTTAGCACTTCTAATGAAATATTGTCTGTGAGCTCTTCATCTTCCAGTTGGTTCGTGTTATCTTTGCCTTACCTCCCAATTAAGCCCCAGAGCTCCTTGGGGATAGGAACTATGTCATCAGGATTCTTTATCTAGGCTACCTAGCATCTGGCAAAATACCTGACATAGCATAGATGCATAATCAATGCTTGCTTTGTGCCTTCAAGTTGTAAACGCTGTTGCATATTTGTGTTAAGGAAATGATGCTTCGTGCCTGGATTTTAAACTGTGACACTGGAGCAGGTGAATAACATCGAGCAGGCTATGTAAGTTCTTACAGTTTCTGATTATCAGGTAAAAGTCGCTTAATTTGGTATTGTGGCATTCTAGATTTGGAGAAGCTAGTAAAGGTCATCTATTCTGGACTCCTCAGTTCATACATAAGGAACCAGGCTAAGAGAGAGGGGAAGGGCCTTGCCTAAGATCATAAGTAACGTTGTACAATAAGGAAAGAAACTAACATTTGTTTTGGAGTTAGCACATAGTAGGCAATTTTATTTCAATGAACGAAGAGGCTACCAGATGTGGGTCACATGACCTCTTGGTTGAAAAGGCAACTTGTTATTTCTGTAAGAGTCATGGAAGGTGTGGAATACTATATACTCCTTTGTTTTCCTTTTGCTGTACTATTTCTGCCAGATATCCAGCAAAATATTTGCATTTTTCTGTACAAAAAGGAAAACATGTGCTGGGTCACAGGGCCGGCTCTGGATAACTTAGTATGATGAGTTGTTTGAATCTGCTATTCACCATACATACTCTAAATAAACCTTCTGTTAGTTTTAATTGCTCCTAAAATGCTGTAAAGAAGTGAAGTTCTACATCACCTCGCCCTCTAGCTCGATTTAGTATTCTGAATTTTCTCCTCTCCTTTTTAAGAAGTCATTGAATATTCGCGCTATCCTCCATGCTTCCTCTGTTCTCCTCACTGTCATCTTTCTTTCTCAATCTCTCTAAATTAACTCATATTTTCACTTATTTATCATTAGCAGGATCACGTTCCTTCTTTTCTCATCTTTCACTGTGTCCATCACTTATTTTTCCAATGAAACTTTCACTGTTTTCCTTGTCAGCACCATCTAATGAATACGATGCTTGACCAAGAATAAAGTCATGGCTGCCATAGCTCACTCCCTGTGTCTAGCAATACAGATATGCAAATCAGTTATTTACTTTTTGTTTTAACAGTAATATATTATTGTTTTCACTTAGTTTCCATCAACAATATTTACTTCTATTTTTAAAAGAGATATGGAATATGGTAATTATATCCAGCTGCCAATAATGGAAGAGATTACAATTAAACTGAAATAAGGATGACAAATTACCATAGACTTTTCCTTTGAAGTAAATCTATTTGCCTGACTACAGAGTCAAAATACAACATTTACTGATTATACCAGGGAGGAGGTTAAGATTTAAACCTTAACAAGGACTTTAGATTTATTACAAAATAAATGCCCTTTCCTGACCATCATTCATCTGATTCAGTTGTTGGTTCCAGGAAGTTGGACTGTTTTCAACCCAGAGTGTTTTAGTGAATGAAGGCAATGAAGACATCCTTGAGAGCTCTTCATGGGGCAGAGGGTGACTTCTCCAGAGGTCAGTGTTCTTAACACTAGCCTGGCAGGAGCTACCAGAGTATATTTCAGTGTAAAATTCTGTCTAGCCGTTTAATTCAAGTTGTAGTTTTTTATTTTGAAATCCCTTTAAAAAATATCTATTAAACCAAAAAAAAAAAAAATGCCCAATCACATTAAGTATAAAAGCAGGTATAATGGTATGTACTCTATCTCCCAACTTTGTATTAATTATGTCATTATGTCTGTATGTTCACATATAATCATTTTAAAAACACTAAAAAGGCATACACCAAACTAATAATAATAATTATGTCTAGCCAATGGAATTATTGGTGATTTTAATTTTCTTTTAACTTTGCTGTATTTCCTATATATATGTATGTTATAAATATACAGACTTACATTAATTTTATAACAAGGGAAAATCCTGCACATATTTTTTTATAAAGAAAGGCACTACTTCTCCACCTGCCAAATGCCTGATGTTTTGCCAAACAATTCTTAAGTTTTCTAATGAGATCTGAATTACAGCACTTTTAAAATGGTAAATTTGAATTAATATGTTTTGAAAAATAACTCTAGCAGATGGGAACCAGAGCCAAAGTAGAGTTTAACATTAAACCTTAAGCAGTGGGAAAGGTCCAATTTGGGAAAAATTCTATTGTCCCTTAAATCTCACTCCCACTGTTTTTTTTTTTTCCCCTACAGACGCAGATTGCAAATTTTGTTCTTTGGACATACAAGATGTGAAACTCGAAAAAAAAAAGTCCAGCCTGCATGATGATCTCCTGTTTCTTACTCAAGTCTTGTATAGAACTTCCCCCATTTATGTTGATGGGGTTCAGGACGCCGTACCCCAAATATGGCACCTTGGTATATTGAATATCTTAAACTGAAGGAGTTTGAGAAAATGGCAGAAATGACAGAAAGGTCACTGTGACCTCCCCTCTTTGTCCTTCTTCCCTGAAACAGGTTATAAAACTCCCACGTGAAAGGTACCCTCCCTGTACCAGGGGGGAAGGAAGATATCCTCATCACCAGAGAAGGGGAATTTGGGGCTGAGAAATCTTACGAACAAACCTTCTTAAACTTACCCTTAACTTCCTAGTCAATTTTTCACCATTCACTACCTCCAAACCAAACTCCATTGTCTTGTCAATTCTTCCCAAATTTATTGTTTCTTTGTCTAAAAGTCATAAGAGCTTCCTTCTCAGGTCACTTCTTTGGGTCTTCATTCTTTTGTGAATGCTCCCATATTCATGTAAAAATTCAGTAAAATTTGATGTTTTTCTCTTGTTAATCTGTCATTGTCAGTTTAATTTTCAGATCCTACCAGGGACCCTAAAAGGATTGAGGAAAACTTTTTCCTCCCCTACAACATCAAAGCAAGCTTGCATTTCAAGATACAAATAAGATGCTCAGGAACCACGTGGGAGAATCCCAGGTGTCACACAGATTTCAGGTGGGTGTGGTGAAAAGCGACTAGGGAATAAATGTTTGGTGGTCACCATCAGCTCCTTATTTTGTATTGACTGGACTAACCTACCAGTAATTGCAGCACAAGTGGGGGGAAAGCAACTGTGAATTACAGACTATTAAATTTGTAAGCATATGAAACTTCAATAATTATAGGTACATACAATCACTAACTAGACTTAGAAATACTAAGTATTTCTAGAAGAGTCTATTTCTAGAAAATACTCTTTGACTTGTATGAGAATTTGCTTACACTTAGTAGTATTACTATTTATATTTGGATTCTTCTGAACTATTCAAAAATATTTAAAATCTGAGATCTTTACCAAGTAAATTCCTGATTGATCCTTTTCCCAGCAAAAGTAAAAGGTATACCTCAGTTCACCATAATTCAGAATTATTAAAACTCTGAACTGTAAAATAGATTTTCTCATTATAGACAGTTTATTGACACCATAAAATTGTAACAGACAAGCAAATTATATATTTATATATAAATATGTATATAGATTTTAAAATAATTCTTTCAAACACTCAGGTCATTTGTGTATATGCATGTGAATTTTATATATATATATATATATATGCACACACACATATATATATATAATTGCATACTTACAGTGAGATAGTGCACATGGAAACAATTCTGAATAGCAAAAAGGGTTACACATAAGTAATATAAGAAAGCAGTATGAAAACTACTGGAAAACAATTAAACAAAACACAAATAATACCAATATTTTGCAATTAACTGTTTGGCTACCTGATTTAAATTGCCTTTTAAAACTCCTGTGAAATCTAGTAATTATATCTAGTTGTCAATAATGAAAAGTATCACAATTAAACTTAAGGATGACAGACTACCATATACTCTGTTTATAAGGAAATCTGCCTCACCACTGAGGACATAAACAAGATTTAGTGGAGGCAGAAGCTGGTGATAATCATCTTATTCCTCTCTTTCACCCTTAATATTCAAATGGGCACTCAAAATGGCTACTATGTTTACTGCTGCAGTGTAACTAGAGGATATTTTAGGGATGGCAGTTTCCATAAAACTCTACTCTGCTTTCTTCAATCTTACTCTAAATGATGCTTTATGTCTAAACCATCAAGGTGTTAAAATATTTTAGGACAAGCTGAAACCCAACGAGAGCAAGTGATACATTTTAACAAGGTTTTTTAGGTCCCTGTCTTGTAAACATACAACTCAAGCTATATTTTTTGGCACAGTGAGGTCTCAACAAATGTATAGATCAATGGAGAGACCCATTCATATGTGTTGTATTTATTTTAAATTAATTTTTTGCAACTATTTAAATGAATATTTGGCATTGCAAGAAATAATTTAAAAGTTGGATGTTCTGGTGAAAGATGGTAGAATAGTTGTACTTTTTCCCCATTTTTTTCCTCTCAATAAATTTTTTTTTAAGACAAGAAGGATGAAAATTATGTCTCAATAAAACTAGGAAACAGCAAACCTATAAAGAAGTGCTTCCAACTGCACTGAAAATTGGCCCTAGGTAAAGGACAAAGCCACTGGAGTAGAGCAGTTCTGTAGGTAATGGACAGTGTGGTCGGAGTCCCTCAAAGGTAAATTGCACAACCTCAGGGGCCAAAGTGCTTGGAAGGGAATAGAGCTGGCTGTGAGGACACGATGCAGGAGAGTTACTGGGCCACTAGACATATCTGAATCAGGAAACATACAGGCATGTTCTTTTGCATCAAACAGATTACAGATTTAGTTATGTGGTAGGGGAAAAGAAAGTTAAGAAAAAACTCTAGCTGTTCACTTTGGTGGGCTGAAGAGAAGTCAATGATATGGACCATGATAAGGCATGTGACATCAGCCTGTTAAATACCTGTGACCGGGAGTGAAGACTAAGGATAAAGAGACAATACATGAAAATGAAGCTAACTGCTCCCCTAGTTTACCACCCCTGTATCTCCCCCATGCTATCATTCGATAAAACTTGACCTTGAAAAGAGAAACCCCCTTGGGAAAATCAGAGGTAAGAAAAAAGCAGTAAATTGATGTGACAAAAAAAATGGTAAATGAAGAAAAAACACCTCCACAATTTACATAAAAACGACGGCACTCAAGTCTCTATGACCTCAAAAGAAACTATGGATTCTCTGAAACAAGAGCTAGAAGAAGAGACAAAGAGAATAAAAATGGGCTAGAAGAAAATGGGGGGAAAAAAAAGACCAAATGAAACTAAGATAGAAATCAAATAAATCCCCTTTAACAGTTAATTCTTCCTCTCTCCAAAAGAGGAAATCAATAGAGCCTAAAGGTGATATTTCCCCAATAAAGGGATTGATCATAGTTTTTGAAAAAGAGACTGAACAAAATAAACACTGATTCCTTAAACACCAAGAGTAACAACTCATTTGCTCTGTTCCTTTAGAGGTCCTACCCGACTGGAGTGAAGCTACCAGAGAACAATGTTATCTTTTATGATGAACAACCAAATTTAGATGTCAAGAGTGAGGGTTGAAGAAAAATCTAACTCCTTAAAAGTGAACGAAGTCAAAATTTTAAAACAGGCTTCAGTCCAACAGATTGTCTCTTTGTATGCTTAACTCAGGAAAGAAGTGCAACACGTGTTACAAAATTTTTTTTTTTTTTTTTTTTTGCTGTATGCGGGCCTCTCACTGCTGTGGCCTCTCCCGTTCCGGAGCACAGGCTCCGGACGCGCAGGCTCAGCGGCCATGGCTCATGGGCCCAGCCGCTCGGCGGCATGTGGGATCTTCCCGGACCAGGGCACGAACCCGTGTCCCCTGCATCAGCAGGCGGACTCTCAACCACTGTGCCACCAGGGAAGCCCTGTGTCACAAAATTGATGCCAAATAGCTTAGAAGCTTTCCGTTATGTTTTGAATGACAAGGTATTGACCATGGCTTCCGCTAAACAGGCTGAATAAAAACTGATTCTTTAAACACCAAGAATATCACTCCATTTGTTCTATTCCTTTAGAGGTCCTAAATAATTGGAAGCGGAGTTGCCGGACAACTACGTTGTCTATTAAGGATGAACTACCAAATTTAGATGTCAGAGTGACGGTTGAAGAAAAATGCTTGAGTGGAAAATAAATGAACAGCCAGGAAGTAAGCCCAGTCTACTTGCCTAAGCCTTGTGTTATTAACTAGAAGGATGATTACTGCAGCAAGAAGCTATAGCTTATAAAAATTCTATGAAAATCAATAAAGATTTACAAACTTCTACAAAGATTTGATTTGTCAAATATTAGTGTAACTTGCTTTATTCAGCACATGCATTAGATTTCTAAAAATATTAAAGACAGATATTCACATTGAAATCCAAATGCAGTATTTTTAAAAACCTTTTCTTTTTCAATATCCAAAGTGTCAGGCAGAAAAAGAAATCTATGCAATATGGCTAGTGGTCCCCTTACAACATCATGGAGAACATAACTGTCCCCCACCTTGACCTTTATTCAAAGGATTGGGTTCCTCACCCAAACTTTGTCATTCCATAACATATTAACCCTTTATTATGCCGATTAATTATTTATTCATTGAGTCGCTTGTAATTCATTTACATGTCTGATCACTTCCCCATCATGGTAAAATTCACCCTTGCAGTTTAGGTATATTATGGAACCCTTGTTTGCTCCAAATATACCTCCTTCAAATTTAAAAGAAAACTGGCTAATCCTACTTCCCTGGATTTTGGGTGCCCAGTTATCTAAGGAAAGTATTAAATATTAGAAATTAATTTGCTGTATAACAGTAGTGTCAAAGGCCAGGTTTGTTTAACGTGTCCTGTGTACTGCACAATGAATTGAAACCCTCAATCACTGTTCCATGATGGCAGTAATAATCATATTATAGCCATTACTACCTTGCAAGAAAGCACAATTCTGCAATTTAAATTCAGCCAGTTTAAAATCAGAAGGCTAAACTGAAAAAAGGAAATATTTAAAGGAAAATGCCCTATGTATTCAAGCAGTGCTTCCTCAACAACAGAAGGGAAGACACTCAAAAGAAGCAGGAAGTAAAAGGCTCCTTGATGTCTCCTTTGATTTTAAGGAGGTGGTATGTATTTGCAAGTTAGTTTCCATACCCTCACAGACAACCCTTCACCTTATGAAGACCACACAACTGTTAAAAACAAATAAACTAACACTGTATTCAAAGATACATAGAGCCAAGGAGTAACGTGAGAACAGGGCCTGCTATTAAGAATTTTTACTTTTCCTTGACTGGAAAAGAAGTCTCGAGTGAAAGACTAGTACTCTGCTGCTTGCTGGCTTTCTTAAGAATGTGGGAAGCCCATATTGTTTAGCTAACAGAAGCCCACAAAGGGTCTGATCTATCTTTATTGTTTTCTTTTCTTTTTTTTTTTTAAGCCAGGAACTTATAAAATGTAGTGTCTAGGTCATATTTGTTTTGAGCACTAAACTCCAAGGAGAAATTAATAAATATACTTTAGTTTAGAAGGATGTCCTCAGGACAGAGCTGAACTGATTTTGTAGCACACCCAGTAAAGCACGAAGTGCCGTTAAGACCACTGTGTCATTGTGTTTACTTACACAACTCCCAAATATGGATTCTGCGGTGGGGACTACAAGGAAGGCCTCCAACCTTATTTTTCTTTATGTCTTAATGCAACCTTCAACTTACTTCACATCCTTCTATACAATCTACCATTATCAGAAATATGTGCTTAGCACAGTGTTAGGGAAAAAAGAGAAACAATGGTTCTGGGTGGCAGTTAAATTACCAGTGTTCTGGGTGGCAATTAAATTACCACTATTCTTAGGGCACTGGTTATTCTAAGGAATCTGCCATGTGCTCAAATAGTACTGAAATCTTTTTTTTATTGGAGTAAAATTGCTTTACAATGTTGTGGTAGTTTCTGCTGTACAATGAAGTGAATCAGCTCTATGTATAACTATATCCCCTCCCTCTTGAGCCTCCCTCCCACCCAACCCCCCATCCCACCCATCTAGATCGTCACAGAGCACCAGACTGAGCTCCCTGTGCTATACAGCAGGTTCCCACTAGCTATCAATTTTACACATGGTAGTGTATTTATGTCAAACCTAATCTCCCAATTTGTCCCCATATAGACCAAGTACTGCATCTCCCGTTAAAAAAAAGCCTCAGTGTGGCACTTATAATCTGAGAGAAACAACTTAAATTGGGCACAAAGGGTCACTCAGGACCATTACATGTTTTGAATAAAAGCTCTTTACAGGGGTTTATATTTACATTGAAGAGTAAGCATCTTACTGAAGTATGATGGCATTTATTTTACCACGTCAGAAAAATTCTACAAAAGCATCAAAACTGAAAGATGAAAATGTGACCTTATTGAGCAAAAGACCATTCTGTGCTCAAAATAGTACAATATAGGGTGACATCCAATAGAGAGTGCAGTGAAATACTGCACACCGGTTGAGACAGCAACAGTACCAAGCCTTCTGGGGATAATTCTAGTAAGAAATTATTTAAAATACAGAAGAACTTAATGATGGCTCACCTGACCAATCATTCAAAGAACACAGAAGTACTGTTTTAGCTACAAACAAGATACACTTTTGAAATAATAATTCCTAAGATTAAAAATGTCATGCATATCCAGTTATGCCACAAACCATTCACTCATCCTTCTTACCAAGTTCAAGTTTCTCTACCCTTATTTTGCACTTCAAGATTTAAAAGAATATGTGTTCAAAGGAACAGCCTGATATCTGCAGAATCATTTGTCAGAGGCTATCAGCTAACATGTTCCTATTCCCTGGGGACCACCCTTCAAATTGCTGACCTGTCCAAAATAGAAATAATGGTGTTGGTGTGACTGCTTGTACCTTATCCATCAAATTACCCATCAGTTGCTTGTCAAATTACACAACGATCTATAAAACTACACTAATGGTTATCAAATTTATAATAATATGGGTGTCAACATTTTACATTTAATAGGAAAATAGATCCAATCTAAACAAATAGTTTAAAAGTTATAAAATGTATTAATATAATATATACCTTGATAATAATGAGCCCTCAGCAGAATATGCTAGCAAGATATCGTTTTTTGTTTATAAATTTATTTTGTTTATTTATTTTTGGCTGTGTTGGGTCTTTGGTGCGATGTGTGGGCTTCTCATTGCGGTGGCTTCTCTTGTTGAGAAGCACGGGCTCTAGGTGTGCGGGCGTCAGTAGTTGTGGCACACGGGCTCAGTAGTTGTGGCTCACAGGCTCTAGAGCGCAGGCTCAGCAGCTGTGGCACACGGGCTTAGTTGCTCCACGGCCTGTGGGATCTTCCAAGACCAGGGTTCGAACCAGTGTCACCTGCATTGGCAGGCGGATTCCTAACCACTGTACCACCAGGGAAGTCCCTAGCAAGATATTTTTTATAGGAGTAAAGGAATATACAAAACTGGAGAATAAAGTACCGAAAGTGTTACATCCACGTGACCTTCTTTTCCACTCAGTTAACTCTTCTTGTTCTCTCCCATGATCTCCCAGGATCATGGTGACCATAAGGAATTAATTATCCTTGGTTGGGTAAGTTATTAATAAGATAATTATTCATTAATTAAAATATTTACATGAATGACAAATGAAACAACCCTGATGAAGCTTTTTAAGTAAATGAAACTGAAAATGTGTCCTGCTGTTCTATTAAAGGCTGTCACAAAGCCCTAAATAGTACTTGTTTATAGACTACTTTGAAAGATAAAATATTTGCTTTGTAGCTGTCATTGTTGACAAAGTACCAAGAATCATTTTCAAATTAGTAAAGATAATACAATATTAAGTGATTCATAAATCAGAATATAAAACAGAAAAGTTAGACTGAACATAGCTTGAAAACATTATCTCAAAAGAGATTAATTTTAAAATAATATGGCAGTACACTAAGCCACTTACTTTTAACTTTAAATGTTAATTTATCTCGGAATTTTAATTCAGGTTTCCTTCTCATTAAGAAAAAGTACTCTATGAAAAAGCTAAGCTTACAAAGCAGATATGTCAGAAGTCAATTATTCACATTACAAAATACATTATTACTTTGCAAAATTATTAATGAGATTACTTTAAATCAATAAGCTTTCAAGGTGTAAATCTCCTGAGATTTTCTGATGCTACCATTTGTCAGGAGCACACAACCACATGGCCATGTGGTATGGATCATGACAAACGTCAGCCTTTGGAGTCCAGCAGGCTCCAACTGAAATCCCAGCTCTGCCATTTATGAGCCCCGTAACCTCAAGCTGCATTTAACCTGTTGGAACCTCAGTTTCCTCATCTGTAAAACAGGGATAACAAATACCTCCTCTGAAGAACACTCTAAGGATAATCTAAGACAAATACAGTAGGTAGTTAATAAGTGGAGACTACCTTGTTAATATTAAATCACAGACTATAATTCAAACTCTCTGAGGCCCATTAATTAGTAGCTTGGGATTTCTAACTCAATATTCTTCCAATTCTGAAGTGGACATAGGATGCTTTTACAGAGCTTTTCCTCAGGGAAGAATATGATTGATGCAAGACAGTGTTCTATTGTCTGTTTTGGTTGTTTTTTGGTTTTGTCTGTTTTTTTTTTTTTTTAAATTTATTTTATTTTTATTTTTGGCTGTGTTGGGTCTTCTTTTCTGTGAGAGGGCTTTCTCTAGTTTTAGCAAGCGGGGGCCACCCTTCATCGTGGTGAGCAGGCGTCTCACTTTCATGGCCTCTCTTGTTGCAGAGCACAGACTCCAGACGCGCAGGCTCAGGCTCAGGAGTTGTGGCTCACGGGCCCAGTTGCTCCGTGGCATGTGGGATCTTCCCAGACCAGGGCTCGAACCCATGTCCCCTGCATTGGCAGGCAGATTCTCAACCACTGCACCACCAGGGAAGCCCGGTTTTGTCTGTTTTTAAGTACTGGAGGCTTGGAACCCATTTTGAACAAGCATAAGTTAAGGGTTAAAAATGTTTATTTGGGGGGCCATGTTGAGTGGGGGTGCAAGCAAATTGCATTTTTATTATTTTGCATTAAAAATCCATAATTGTAAAACAAAAACAACATTAAAATCTTGTTCTGTCCCTTGCGGTAACATGAATGTGCTGAGAGCCTTGGTGACCCTCTATTCAGATTTAAGCCCTATATTTTTACAACCATAGTTAGTGAAGTCATTTAATATTTTTGTGGGGCTGTTGAGGACCAAATGAAAAAATACCTAGGAAAGTATCTAATGAATTGATAAACATCGTGTAAATATTAGTTACCGTTACTATTAATGACAGAAATGCGCTCCTGGTCCCTGCCCTAAGGAAGAAAGTGAAGAGGTCCCCTTCCACAAACCAAAAGCTTGAAGACAAACTGTTTCCAATTAACCCCGGAATTCAGGTAAATAAGGCTCAAAAAATGAGATCCAATCTCAAATTAATTAGGTGGTATAAACTCTTTTAGAAACTAAACTTACACCATGATCTACAAGTTTCAGGGCCCAAAAACATAAAGCAAAAGTAATTTCTATTAGCATAAGAATACCCCAATTTTTTCCCAAACATCTTTAAAATAAACATATCAAAAAAGACAGAGCTTTAAACTGTTTGGCCTAAAGAAAAATATTTATGACTATTGAGAAACTGATTCCTATCATAGAATGATTTACCTAAAGCAGAGCTCTATTTCATCCTGAGGTATGAGGCATTGATATATTTAATCAAAATGTTTTACAGTTATTACTTTTTTTACTTTTATGGTCTTCTGCATCTGTGTTATATACCAACAGTTTTAGAGCATTAAGTGAGAAACGGGAAACAGAAGATGTGACTGGAAAGATAGGCAGGTCCTGTAGCATAAAGCGCTTTATATGCCATGTTAAGGATTGTGAAATTTAGCATTTGAGTGACGGGGATCCACTAAACATTTTTAAGCCAAGGAGAGAAACACTTATATTTAATTTTAGGCAGATCACTCAGACAGCAACATAGAGTATTTTTAAGGCATGCATCACAGCCTCAAACTAAGACATAATTTGAAGTGTGGCATAAATGATATAATTTTGGTCATATTGTTGACTTTCTATTTTTACATTATCTCCTTTCATAACGTGAAATCAGATGGATTCTCTGAAAACATGAATCAGTTCCAAACAAAATCCAACTTAACATTTCTTCCACAGTTTGATGACTAATTGGAGCAATAAAATAATTTTGAGTAAAGTGAGGCAGAGAGACACGTGTTTTGAGTATCAGGGGAATTTACCAGTTAACAGCATTATCAACCCTAATCTCACTTTGAAGTCAAAGAGTAACCAAATCAACATCTTCTTTGGCTTAAATTAAGCCAAACAGACCTCTTTTACTACAAATGCTTGTTTAAACTCTTTGAGTCATGGATAACTTATCTGTAACATGAGGGTAATAAGATAAAACTCACATACTTGCTTATATTTTTGAGACTGTAAGCTCTGTGAAGGAAAAGACAAGCAGTGTATGCCACCTTCACGTATTTATGATATGTTGTCCAAAAAAGAGTCACAGGCTCCAGGGCTGCCTGGCACACAGTAAGGATGGAATGGATGAAAAAGAGGAAAGAATTGTCAGATGAGATAATAAACGTGAAATTGCTCCACAGACCGTAATGTTAGTTATTACTGTTGCTTTTGTTTTGCCTATTCCATAAGCAGTCTTAGCTTCTTTTAAAGTTATTAGTTATGAGAGGATGCTCTGAAAATACTTTTCCTTCAACAGAATAAAAAGCTACCATCCCTCAAGATGCATTTAAGTCAATTATTTTTCCAGAAATGCTTAAGGAATGAACAAGAGCCCTTAAGAGTTACTCTGCTGGTAATCCTAAATATTGGTCTTGTTTAAAATACAAAATGCCATGCCAAAAAGGAATCAATAACTTCTTTTTTAAAAAGTACATTTATTTATTTATTTTCGGTTGCGTTGGGTCTTCGTTGCTGTGTGTGGGCTTTTCACTAGTTGCGGCGAGCAGGGGCTACGCTTTCATTGCGGTGCGCGGGCTTCTCATTGCGGTGGCTTCTCTTGTTGCGGAGCATGGGCTCTAGGCGCACGGGCTTCAGTAGTTGTGGCTCACGGGCTTAGGTGCTCTGTGGCATGTGGGATCCTCCCGGACCAGGGCTTGAACCCGTGTCCCCTGAACTAGCAGGTGGATTCTTAACCACTACACCACCAGGGAAGCCCAATAACTTCTTTTTCTGGTGCAGAATTTTAAGGCTCCAATTTGAACAAAGAAGCTTAACACTGGATGCCTTTTGTTAAAGACTGAAGAATGCACTGACATCTCCTTACTTGAAGATTTGTTAGTTACTCTTTAAATGGAAGGACATCAGGTGTCCTGTATGTCTGAGATTATTTTTCTTAGCTTATCTAAGTTTTTCCTTTTCTACTACACATAACGCCACATATTTGAATCTGGAATCAGAGCGTTTGATTTAATATATGCTGTCCCTTGTAATATCTATATTTTCTGTCTCAATACCTTCTGCATCTCAACAGACATCACCAGTGGTCACTATTAACCAGGTCATTCTCATTAGAAACTCCAGGCTTATTATTCTCAAGGCTAGATTTAGAGAACTCCAGGCAAATGCCTTAAACCCTCTCTCTGTCTCTCTGTCTCTATTTCTGTCTCTTTGTTCTACTTCTCCGAACCAGAGCAAAGTTTTCTGAGAGAAGAGTTTCCTTCATTCACTCCTCTGCATACAAACAAAATGCTATGGGTTGCTGTGGTGCCTAGTTTTCACTGCATATGCAAAATCGAGACAGTGTTGCCTTTGAGGCTTCTCAGTCAAGTCATTGATGAAGGCTAACAACAACATTTCAGTTCCTTAAAAGCGTCAATTCTCCCCATGCCTCAAGGCTTGTGCCTGTGCTGTACCATCAGCTGGAAATCTTTTACCTGGCACTTCTCCCCTCTTCGGCTGACGAACTCCCACTCACCCAGCAGATCGCACTTCAAATGATGCTCCTCTAAGGAAGCCTTTGCTGGCCTCCCACACTAGATGAGTCTCCTATTATGTGATTTTACAGCAGCTGCTTATACGTTCTTCTTCTACGACACTTATAATGGTTTCAAAACTACTACATACTTTGGGTTCTTTTAATAATGGCTGTCTCCCACAATGGCTATAAACTCCATAAGGGCAAAGACTACATTTACTTTTTCTCCATCATATCCCTAGCACCTAGGAGAATACATTGTAGTTAGTAAATGCTTTCTCTTCACTCCATTTTAACTCACCAACCCAATTCTAGCCTCCAGCTGCCCTTACCTACTTAAAATAGGAAAATCTGTGGGGTGAGGCAGGAGATTGTTGTTATGTACTATTTGATATTTTCAAACCAAGTAAAACATGTATATTTTAATTTTGCTTAAAAAGAAAGCAGGTAGTAATATAAATGTTTCAGAAGGCAAAAAAAAATCTTTCAGAAATAATTTCATGAAATTCCACCTTATGAAATGTTTCTATAAATTTGGAGTTTGTTTTACTCACATGCCACTTGCTAGAGCATTATGTATGTTTAAGTCCTTCACTTACGCTAAGACCCATATAAAAAGAGTTTCAAATTACCTCCACAGCTCACTTTTCAACACATAGTCAATTTGATATCCTATAAAATTGACAACAAAACTTGAAAAATAGCATGAGAGAGCGAAATATTCTCAACTTGCAACTGTTATGGAAAGCAATAGAGAAAAATTTAACCAAAAGATTCCTAAGAAAAGATATATCTCAAGAAGAAGATTTAGGTAAGGCAGTTAACCAGTGAGCTAGTTAAGAAACCTAGTAGGGCTTCCGTGGTGGCGCAGTGGTTGAGAGTCCACCTGCCGATGCGGGGCACATGGGTTCGTGCCGCGGTCCAGGAAGATCCCACATGCCGTGGAGGGGCTGGGCCGGTGAGCCGTGGCCGCTGAGCCTGCGCGTCCGGAGCCTGTGCTCCGCAACGGGAGAGGCCACAACAGTGAGAGGCCCGCGCACCGCAAAAAAAAAAAAAGAACAATAAAACAAATAAAAATAATCCAGGTGACTGTGCTAAACTGTTCAAATTCAGCGCCTACATGTGTTGTGCACTTATGTCTCAAATTTAATATCTCTTCCTTTAATTTCCTGATTTGAAAATTAATCCATGTCTTCTCTACGTTCTTCAGCTCCAAATGATAAACTTTTAATCTTTCACTATGATTTTTAATATGCCCTTAGCATTGGAAAGCATGAAAAATTCTAGGGGGGAAGGTAACTACAAATGGATAGAGATTTTTTATCTTCCAAAAGGGTGTTTATATAACTTTTTTTAAGATGTTAACCAGTATTGAAGGACTGTTTTCTTCTTAACACTACCCAGAGCTCATACTGTCTGAATATTAGTAAGCCTTATTTCCCTAAGATGGGAACAGCAACAGAGGCTTCATGACTAATATAGCATGTCTCTCAAGATAAGTTTGTTTTCTACCATCTGACTGTAGGATGTAGTCTTTATTAGGGTACAAATGGATTATAATGGAATGGTCTGGTTTCTATTTCCATACTTTATCATTCTCACAGTCCACCACATGTTAGATAAAACAACATCTTAACAAATGAAAACAAGGGTTAGTTGCTGATAAGAAGATTCAAGTTCGCATATGTTACAGCTTGCTTTCTTCATTTAAGAAATGGTATTCACAAATATTTTCGAAATGTATTAAATTCTTTCCTTTGATAACCTAGGAAGATTTCTAGACTGTCATTTCCTGACACATCAATTTATAAGAATCTTATAATTTGAATTTGGGAGGTGAGGTACTCTACTGTTGCGGAAAGGACCTTAAACTGGTAGAGAGCAGGTATAGACACAACAAAGAAGGAGGTAACTGAAATGAAAGTATATTACCGGTGCACAACTTGAATACATCTTTGACGCTTTACTTAATGTCTAATCCAAACAAAAACTCAAAGAAATCTTTTTCCTGGATGTTTGAATAGTATGTAATTATTTTGCATCATATGAATAACTCTTCGTCAAACATTAACTAAATACCTCTTTACTAGGAGTTGTATTTAACAATGGGGCTAAGGCAGTGGTTGCCAAGTGGGGGGTGAATTTGCTCCCAGGGAACATTTGACAATGTCTGGAAACACTTTTGGTTGTCACAACTGGGAGAGAAGTGCTACTGGCATCTAGAGGGTAGAGGCCAGCAATGCTGCTAAAAAACATCATACAATGCACAAATCAGTCCTCTAGAACAAAGAATTACCCAGCCCCAAAGATCAATAATGCCAAGGGAAGAAACTCTGGAATAAGTACATAAGGATGATTTACCGGGGCACAAAACTGGAGAAAGAATACCTTTTAGGGAGGTGATTGTACGAATCCTAGTGAGAAGAGACAGATCCCTGAACTAAAACAGTTAACGTTGGAATGGAAAGGAAGAGTCAGATGAAGAAATACTAGGGAAAGACCACGGACAAGATAGAGCAATTGAGAACAATTGAGAGCTATGAGGGAAAGAAGAAAGATGAGATTTCTGACTTTGGTGATCCAGCAGTGACTGTCAATACAGTGGAACAGGGAATGCAGAAGGTAAAACAGGTCTGGACAGAAAGCACGTTTGGCTTTGGAAATGCTGAATTGGAGGAGACTAACATTTAAATGGAACCAACTGCTAAGTGGTAATTATACAGATGAATGTATAACTCAGCGGAGCCCTAAGGTTGAGATTAAAAAACCAAGGATTAATCATCAAATAAGTTGAAGTTTTACACATTAGATTATTATTTATTAAAAGAGATGATTGTTAGAAATGCCTTTTCACAAAGCAACCATGATGTTTGAAGCTGGGAAACTTAATTTCCCCCATAATGGAGACGTTCTCCTCTAGGGCAAATATGCATTTTGTGCTAGTGATGTTTCCCTCTCCCCCTCCAATATTATTCTCCACACTTATTCACTGTCCTTTTATATGAATGTGTGATATAAGTCAAGAGTGAGAGAAGAGACGTCTCATTAGAAACCAGGAACTGTTTGATGTATTTGCCAAAACTCTATATAATTTGGCTTCTTTCCTGCTACTTAAAGTGTCATTTCACTGTAATTCTAAATGCAATTTAATATTAGCTATGAATTTTCAGGGTAGGCTTAATTAATCAAGACATTAAATTTACATGTTGCAAATATATGCATTACAAACACATTTATATAATTTATAAATAGCTGTGTATATAAATTACTTATCTATAAAACATACAGCATTTCACTGCTGTTGATTTCAAATAGGATCAAGACACATGAATTCAGGGCAGAGGAAGGAAATATGTGATACCTGTACATTCCATAATCAGCTAAATTTTGGCAAACTCATTAATTTTTTACAAGAAAAAAGACAATATTCAGAATTCTAAACCTCAAATGGTAGTGATGCTTCCTGAGCCAACCCAGTTATTGTTAGCACTTACATGCTAAGAAACAATTAGAAATTAATCTTTTAAATGAAACTGGAAGATAGTTTTGGAAGACAATTAAGGAAGATAATTAAGTACAATAGTGAGAAAATGGCTTTCAGATGTGTTCTGAATAAACAGTACCAGGCATTTTCTCTACTAAACACATATTGAAAAGCACAAACTTTCAAAGTTCACATTTAGAAACAAGAAAGGAAAAATCAACAGGTGAAACTTACTTGTGCAAGGTAATTCATGACAAATGAGTAGTACTTCTTTCGCCTCAAAGGAAAAAGTTCATGTGGCATTTATTATTTCATTTACCCAGTACCTTATCCCAATTAGAAGAAGCTCTTTTTCACCAACTGCTAAATAAATGCAATTTATTCAGTTGGGTTTGCTTTGCAGGAGCTGTTTTGTGTGTAACAAGAGAGCAAGAAAATAAGGATTTTGAAGTGTCACACTTCCCTCCAAATATCCTCTATCAAAGATATATAGGTGGTTCCTTGATATAAGAGACAGGCATAACACCAGGCCTGTGTTTTATTGTAGTCATTAAAATTGTCCTATTTGAGCCTCCTTTCTGATTAATAAGCTGAGAAAACAATGTCGGCGGGCAGCTAAGAAGATAGCTCTAGTTTCCTGGGTCCTCTAGCCAGCCGGGCAAGGGGATCTTGCTGAAGGGACTGTGCAGGAGCGAGGAACGAAGGAGGCTGTGACTGCCTGATAATCTACTGCTTTGGACTGTTTGGAGTTAGGAGGGCTGGTTTAGACCAACAGTGGAATGGAAGGAGGTTTGAAAGAAATAACACTGGCAAAGTCAGATCTCCTCTGTACAAAGAGTGGGGGCCAAGAAATGAATGCAGCGGTTTAGAAGGCACTCTGCTGTGTGTGGTTGACAGTCTGAATAATAAGCGCTTTCTTCAGATGAGACTGGCACAGGCGCCCTTTCCAGGACTGCATTTTATCTCAGGGCCCATTTGCCTGCAGCTGAGGTACTATTACCAGTCGAATGTGGATGTGATATAGCTGCGTGATACCAGCATATTTCTATTTCTAGAAAGATAGCAGAGAGAAACCCTCCAGTGTAATCATGCCAGTGTATGCTTACCGTAGGAGGGAAAGGGATTTTTCATTTTTTGTTCCTGGAGCTGAACCACCAAAGTTGAAAGAAAAAAATAAGGCTCCGAATTAAGGGGGGGAAATCTGATGTTAGGAAACATTGCCTCATGTGCTTTCCCACTCCTGGGAACTATTTATTAAATAGGCCATACTTTGCCGAGGAGAAAAACCAAGGTGGACAGATGTTCAACACTGCCTTTGCAACCCATAAACCCACTTCTAGAGAAGCATTCATCTCTGGAAGTCAGGAACCCCCAGAAAGGCCATCCTCCTATGAGTCACATGGGAATGTCCCCACTACCAGCCAGAGGTAATTTTACCATGCCAGAGGCCTGGCGGATTTCCAAGAGATGAGTATCCTGCTCTCTCAGACATACTGTTTTGATATTTCTTCCATAAGGGCAAAGTCTCTAAATAAATCCTAACTGACTTTTATTTGAAAAAAGCAAGTGTACTTGGTGTGTCCAGGAACTTTAAGTCACAGAAGCAATAAATTCTAGCACCCTGTTTCATCTAAACAAAGGGGCCTCCGAAAACAGTTGGTATTTACAAGGACTGCAGAGCCTTGAGTAAGCATTTTCCCAGCAGCCATGGAAGGTTCTAATGCACGGCATTACTGCTACATAGCCAGCTTATTAAACCTTAATGGTACTCTTTAAAATGCTTTACACCAGGGCTGCAGATAACTCACCCACAGCATGGCTCCTGGAAGCTACCCCAACTCTGCAGCTACCCTATGGCATACCACCTTTCAACCTGAAATACCTAAATACTGGTTTCCTCATTTCAATCAAGGATCAGCTAACTAAGGTCATGGGCCAAATCCCACCCCACCCCCATCTCCTTTTTTCTATTATCAGTGAATGAAGAATGTTTTTTATATTTGAAAATGATTGAAAAGAAGCCAAAGAAGAATATTTTGTGAGACATGAAAACTATATAAAAGTGAAATTTCAGGGCTTCCCTGGTGGCGCAGTGATTGAGAGTCCGCCTGCCGATGCAGGGGACGCGGGTTCGTGCCCCGGTCCGGGAAGATCCCACATGCCGCGGAGCGGCTGGGCCCGTGAGCCATGGCCACTAAGCCTGCGCGTCCGGAGCCTGTGCTCCGCAGAGGGAGAGGCCACAACAGTGAGAGGCCCACATACCGCAAAAAAAAAAAAAAAAAAAAAAAAAAAAGTGAAATTTCAGTGTCCATAAATAAAGTTATATTGGAACACAGCCACACCCATTCCCTTATATATTGTCTAAGGCTGTCTTTGCACTACAATTGCAGAGTAGTTGTGACACAGACCCATGGCCCACAAGCTGAAAACCTTTACTACCTGTGCCCTTTAGAGAAAAAGTTTGCCAACCCCTAACTTACAGCATTATCAGTCATTTTCATCCTTTAACAGGTTCTGAAATGTATTATTAGCAATTTAAAGGAGGGTTCCATGTCAGCCTCTTTACCTGAGGTCAGAACTGATCACTGCCTCACAGGCATGCCTGCTGCCCCCACTTGAGGAAAGCACCCAAGAATTCTGGGTGGACTAACCAAGGATCAAGGTCTCAGAATGGTACCTTTAAAAAGTTCAGGACTGACTTAAGCAATGTGAAGCTTTAAAAGTAGTATGACAGATCTTTTTTCTTCACAAACAGTACCAGAGCTTACAGATCAAAGTGAGTGTTGTTCGCTTCCAAGGAAACGCTTTGAAATTTGTTGCAAAGAAGCTGCCAGGGTTCAGAACGTATTTGGATTGCACCTTCGACATGGCCTTCAGAACCTCTCTTTTGATTACTTTTTTGTTTTCCTGACTCTTTTTTTTTTTTTTAACATCTTTATTAGGGTATAACTGCTTTACAACAGTGTGTTAGTTTCTGCTTTATAACAAAGTGAATCAGTTATACATATACATATGTTCCCATATCTCTTCCCTCTTGCGTCTCCCTCCCTCCCACCCTCCCTATGATTACTTTTTAAATAGTCTCAATGATGCCAAATTTTGATCCATTAAACTTGGATTTGATTCATATTTTTAACCTGAAATCATCCAGAACTAGAGCCAGCGAATAAAAAAGAGAAGCACATCGCCTGGAATAGAAGGGGGCCTTGATAAACATTTGTGGAAGGAATTGAGCTGGTTCAATATCAAGTGAGCCTAATGCAACTTAAAGGAATGAAAACCAGCTGAAGACATACATGGACGTCCATTATCTGCATCCCCATGTGTGCATATCCTAAGTCTTTCTGCTACACTCATTAGGTCCCAAATATTCCTGGCTTTCTGGGCTCCTGAAAGCTTTTCTCCCTTTTCTACCCAACTCCTCCCATCCTTAAGCCTGCCTCATGGTCCAACTTTGTCTCCGCTTCTACTCGACATCTGGCTGCTCACTCTGGACTTCTGGAGTCATATCTCTTCTCCACTCCTCTGACCAGTTCGGATCAATATGCTTCCGCAGCTGTAAACAAAATCATACTGGAAATAGTCCTCAATCCAAAGTGCCTTCCACGTTCACAGACTTTCCTGAGGGAAGTGGCCAGAAAGATTCCTTGCTTATAAGATGGCAACCCTGTCCATGAGAGGCACACACACACCATACCACAGGCCAAGGCAGCCAGCCCTCCAGAGGGAAGAAACAAGGGAGGCAGGGATCTATGAAGCAGCATGGAGCTCTCCATGGAGGAATCCCACCTGTTTGAAATCTCTGTGCTGAATCCAAGTAGAACTTCTCTTGGGGGAACAGGAGGCAGTGGTATAAGTAAAGGAAAAATGGAGGAAGGAGACACAGGAAATGAGAAGTCACCAGGAATAAGTAGGATCATTTGAAAGAGAAATATACCCTCAAAAATCAGAGGGACAGGAAGATGAACCATTGGAAAAGTGCCCTCTCAGGGGTAGAGGGAGATGGTAAAATGACCAGTTCACTAGATTCGCTATGATATTTCAAGTAGTATGACCATATTCTAGTTCTTTATAATGTCTGGCTATGTAGCTACTAGGAAGGCTTCCTGTATTTTCTGACATTCCCACTTCTCACAGTAACCTAAGTGGATCTCTTCTTAGTAATCTGAAAAAAAATCTGTGTCCATAGAAATGTGACTTATTTCCTATGCATTTAATAACTAGGCTCTGATGGCTAGAGCAGAAAATTCTAAAACTGCTTTGAGTACCATCAGTACCTTTGTAGTAAGTGTATATTGTCCCAGGTAACTTCCTAAAAGATAACATTTCTTTGGACCCTCTGAAAAGGTTTTCCAAAATGAGTTTCATGACTTTTTCGCTTCTTCCACTGAATGTGTCATTTTATGGAGTAACATAAGAGCAAAAGGATTCATTTACAACACCTTAGAGAGTGATAAGACAGTCTAAATTACCAGCTAGATATCTGTAGAGCAAATGTGACTTATCTCTAATCCTTATTTTCTAGGAAATGCTCAGTGTTTCCACTACATTTAGGTAAACAACAATAACAAGTGTATGTATTTACAATATCTGAAAGGAGTTACAACTGAAGCATTTTAGATTTCTCTTGCAATGTTACATATTCTGTTATAAAAAAATAAAAGAAACTAAGAGATAGCAAATAGTCATTCATTCACTATGTACTAAGAACCGAAGGTAAGTTGGATAAGATATTGTCCTTGTCTTCATGAAGCTCATGGTGAAGGAGAAAGATACCTAAACGGAAAACACAACAAAGCATCCAGGAGGGACACCTGCTGCAGCCCGGGGTGGGAAGGAGGCTGAGTTCAGGGGAACTTCCTACAGGAAAAGTGCTTGAGCTAAACCAAAAGGGTGAGGCATTTCCTGCCATGTCTGGGCAGTCTGATCTCTGTGGTTTGATGAGTAACATACATTAGGACCTCTTGACCAAAGGAGCAACAGCACTGATCAGTGAAAGGAAGACAATGGGATAGTGAATCTCTTTCATTTTCAAAGAGTCCCTGTACTAATATACAAATTCTCCCGGGAAGGTTTAGACCTCAAGTTTTTGCAGGTAAAACCTTATCCCTAGCAATTGATGGAGGAGAGGATAAAGGAACTCCAAAGAAAGAGGGAAGAAGAATGGTTTCCTAGGAGTTACCGCTTGCTCCAGCCCTGACTTTGGACTTGTAAGGATTTATACTGGACAAAATATATTAACTATTAAAATTACTCTGCCTGTGCATATGCCTAGAAAAGGTAAATCATGCATATTTCTCACATTCCACATTCTGTGCTCCTGTTCCTGCTTCCCCGGCCCTAAACTTCACCCTACCCTCCACTGGGTACGATAGCATATGGTGTCAATTAATGTTAAGCTTGAATCTCATGATTTCTGCTCAACTTTGGATCAACACGACAAACCACACCATTAACTCACATGGTCATCTTCTAAATTCATGCTTTGATTATAAGAAGCAACAGAGTTTGGATAGGCCAGTAAAAATCCATCCCTACTCCTACGAAAGTGACTCAAAGTAAGTGTTTTCATAACAGAGAATATTAGTCAATATTGCTTCTATATTCTATATTTTCTGTACCTAATATTAAGTGGAACAAATCACAAAATAATGAGGAATAGTAAATGGTTAATAGTACCATTTTGGGAAAACATCTGTTTACTAATGCAATTGCATTGAATAGAAAAAAATGAGCAATAAAATAAATTGGAACTTGCACTCCAATATTGCTGAATTCAATCTTGTCCAACCTTTCACAAATGTAGGTTCTGAATTGTTTTATTTTGTCATTGCTTAATTTACCAAATTCCAAAGAATCTTTTGGGAGATTTGCAGACTGACTTACTTCAAAAGGCAAACGGACAAAAATAACTTGAAATTTCAATATGTATGAAGAAATACTCTGTAAAGAGTGCGCAAGTCAGCAGGCATAAGGGAATTTCTCACATGACCGCAATGCAGACCACTTCACAAATAACTGAGCAAATCCTAAATTTTTATTACACTGAAAGACAACTGGGAGAGAGGACCAACCACCACTTACTTGTAAATAGCTTCACTAGTTTATCAAAATAATTTCCCTGGAAGTCTCTTGAATAGAGCAGCACCTTAAATCTGTCTTAATTACCAGCACATGCAAAACACAGAATGATTGCTTTAGAAAAGCCATCAGTCTAGATGCTGCGACTAGGTGAATGTCCTCAGTGGGCCCAGCATTTCTAGGCAGACTATGTAGGAAAGACTCACTGTGACTCTATAAAGATGAATGGAATGCTTATTTGATATGCAATCATTTTAGATGAATTATAGATTGATTACATTTAATTATAGAACTACCATATTCATAAAGTATTCCAAGCCTTTGTCAGTCATCCATCTAGCTTTCTACACAAGGGAAGCCTGGGAGAGTAAGCGAAGGAACAAAGTGCTTTAAAAGTTACTGACTTCATGCAATTGCCACAAGGGTTGTGCTTAAGGTCTTTGACACTGAAGGACCATGGAAAAGATCTGAGTTGTCAGTTTGGCTATGAATACAGATTAGAACTAGTGTTCACTGGATACCTACAATTTTATCTTTTAATTCACAGAATTACTCTATAAAATATATTTCATTGTCTCTATTTTACAGGCATGAGAACTAAAGCTCACCAAAATTATAAGTAATTTGCACAATGTAAATATGTGAAGGATCCAAGTTTACACCTAGGTGTGTCTTATTTCAAACTTTGCATTTTCTTTCCACTCTACCGTGACACCTCACAATAGGTGCCTCAAATGTCAAAAATCGAGAAACACCTGGTGGTAATTTAACTAAGATATGATTAATTCCTGGGATAGCTAGACATACTATAATAGAATAACTTAAACTCTAAAGGGATAAACTCTAAAGGGATAAACTATTGAATCAGGCAAGGGGGTGTGGGTTAATTTTTACGTTCTGTATTGAGGAAAACCTCCCCAAAAGAAAACAATTGCAAGTGGGTCTTGAAGGATGAGTAGGAGTTCAATGCAAAATTGGCGACCTGGACAAAAGGTTAGAGGAAACCAAAACTAGGCACTTGGCACATTCAGGGATTCAATAGTTCAATGTGGCTAAAAGGTAATTTCCTCCATACTCTCCCCTCTTCTTGATTAGCACATCTCAGTTCTTTAGCCTTTCCTAATAAGCCTAATTTTATACTATTATTAGAATTAATAGAAAGAGGTGATTTTAAAATGACAATTCAATGGTGAAGTTGCCATATGTGCTAAAGTGCCAAGGAACTAAAATGAAGACTGTATCAAGGTCTTCTTTGATCTTTTTCCTTCTGGAGCCCAATGTCTTTACCACTGAAAATTAATTTTTTAAGGCACAGATTTTTCAAGGAGGAAAGAATGGAATAGAATGGAATATGAATATAATTAAATATCTGGACACTTATCATACTCTCTTCTTTTTTTTTATTTTTTTTTTTATTTTTTTTTTTATTTTGCGGTACGTGGGCCTCTCACTGTTGTGGCCTCTCCCATTGCGGAGCACAGGCTCCAGATGCGCAGGCTCAGCGGCCATGGCTCCCGGGCCCTGCTGTTCCGCGACATGTGGGATCTTCCCGGACCGGGGCACGAACCCGTGTCCCCTGCATCGGCAGGCGGACTCCCAACCACTGCGCCACCAGGGAAGCCCCATACTCTCTTCTTGACTTTCTTATTCTAAGCAACATTATCTACAGGCTAACACTACCCAACTATGCTTCAGTTTGATGCCCTACCTTTTCCTTGAACATTTCTTAGGGACTCCCAGGGAAATCACCAGTATGAAAACCTAAAAATTATGTGAAAACCCAGGCTAGTAATCAATATTACTGATAGATTTTTGCAGTACCTTTCTAAATTTATGGAGTTCTTTTCAGACCAAGCTAAACCACCAAGGTAAAATGTCCACAGAACCTGAAAAAGGTATTTCATCCACCACTTCTTTTCTCCCTAAGACAGAGGTTCTACTCTCAACAAGCAAGTACCTTGAAGGGTTCCTCAGACCTTGGCTTCTAAATTTTTGCTAAGTATAGCATTTTAATAATTTTTACATAATCTATTTACAATGCCTTATGCTACAAGTAATCTTTGGAAAATACATGTAGCTTAGTTGTCTGTTGATATATTCCCTGCCTCTTAAAAGACTCTTAAAACTGATTTTTTTGTTGGTGGGAATGTAAATTGATACAGCCACTATGGAGAACAGTATGGAGGTTCCTTAAAAAACTAAAAATAGAACTACCATATGACCCAGAAATCCCACTACTGGGCATATACCCTGAGAAAACCATAATTCAAAAAGAGTCATGTACCACAATGTTCACTGCAGCTCTATTTCCAATAGCCAGGACATGGAAGCAACCTAAGTGTCCATCGACAGATGAATGGATAAAGAAGATGTGGCACATATATACAATGGAATATTAGCCATAAAAAGAAATGAAACCGAGTTATCTGTAGTGAGGTGGATGGACCTAGAGTCTGTCATACAGAGTGAAGTAAGTCAGAAAGAGAAAAACAAATACCATATGCTAACACATATATATGGAATCTAAAAAAAAAAATGGTTCTGGGCTTCCCTGGTGGCGCAGTGGTTGAGAGTCCGCCTCCCGATGCAGGGGACACAGGTTCGTGCCCTGGTCCGGGAAGATCCCACATGTTGCGGAGCGGCTAGGCCCGTGAGCCATGGCCGCTGAGCCTGCGCGTCTGGAGCCTGTGCTCTGCAATGGGAGAGGCCACAACAGTGAGAGGCCTGCGTACCACAAAAAAAAAAATAAATAAATAAAATAAAATAAAATAGTTCTGAAGAACCTAGGGGCAAGATAGGAATAAAGACACAGACGTAGAGAATGGACTTGAGGACACAGGGAGGGGGAAGGGTAAGATGAGACGAAGTGAGAGAGCAGCATGGACATACATACACTACCAAATGTAAAACAGATAGCTAGTGGGAAGCAGCCGCCATAGCACAGGGAGATCAGCTCGGTGCTTTGTGACCATCTAGAGGGGTGGGACAGGGAGGGTGAGACGGAGATGCAAGAGGGAAGAGATATGGAGATATATGTATATGTATAGCTGATTTACTTTGTTACACAACAGAAACTAACAGAACAATGTAAAGCAATTAATACTCCAATACAGATGTTAAAAAAATTAAAAAAAAATTTTTTTAAAGACAAGTTTATAAATTAAACCAAAAGTTATATATGCCCCCCACTATATTGCTATTCTTGTTGAATAATATATGTGAAGGTAAAAAAATAAATAAAACAAACAAAAAACTGATGTTTATGATTAAGTGATTTCTCTGCTGCTAACCCCAGGACACTCAAACTTCCCTTTTGAAATAACATTTATTTCAGATAATACATGCTCTCTATGGGTAGCCTGTCCACTTTTCAAATGTAATGATCCTGTCTTCTGTGGATATAAAATTTTCAAAAGATATTGGCATAATTCAGGAGAAAACACCATCCTTTTATTATGATCAAAATTGATCTGACCCCGAGCTAGCACTTTGGGGAACTGGGCTAGGTAATCATGTAGACACTTTCAGGAAATGGCTTATTTATGGATTTCTTTTCATGTATGAAAGATTTCACACTTCTGGCTTTATACAATTACATCCTCTCTTCCTTTCCAATATGTTTCTAAAGTAGGAAAGCTATATATGGCAGGAGGGTTGAATTTCTACATCAGCTAGAAATCTGTCATCTGCTAAACACTGGCTCTAATGATGATGTATTAGGAGTACATTTATTCCTTTCCTGCACCCAGTCCTCTCTAGCAGATTTTTACAGTTCTCATTTACCTAATAAAGTAATACTAAAGATGGTTTCAAACCCTGGTCATTGCCCAATATTTAAAATAAATCTGGCTTCTAAATTTATTATTTGAAAAATACTTGTTTTTCCTGAAGAAAAAGTTCATCCTCTTGGATAATAATAAGTAAGTCCGCATGTGTTTTTTCCACCACTTAGTCGCCACTTAGTAGCCCATCATTATTCTATCACAATTTTAATAAATAAATCACTGATTAGGTAGTATTAATAAAAAGCTCCATTTTAAAGAACGAGTTATTATTTGAACTTGTTCTCTATTTTTAAAACGTTGAAGGAAGAAATGTGATTAACCTGTACATCGATATAAAGCAATGAAAAAGAGTCCAAACAACTTGCTGATCTTCGCTCCGATCCTTTTGAAATGGCTGTGTTTTAAATAAAACCTATTTCCTTAGGCTAATAAACAATCTATAATCCATTAAGCCTTTATGAACAAATCTAAGGCTTCCAAAATTGTACTTAGGGAAGACAGAGTCGAGTAATGGATTTGAAGAAATACGAAGGTGATTAAAGAAGACCCAGGATCCAACTCCCATCACCATAATGACTGTTAGAGCCTTCCAAATGGCCATTTGGGAAGTTTATATATTATCTAACCCGGAATATGAAAGAAGATACCTGGGAAGAAGGCAAGAAACAAAATTAATTTAGAAAGCATTTGGGATAGAACAACAGAAAAAAATGAAAATCAGAGTAATTATTCTTTAAAGAATGAAGAGCTTTAATGGATATTTTAAGCTAAAGAGAAATCAGGAAAGTTAATATTAACAAAGGAACTGTTGGCTTTAGAGTTTAAAAAATGTCATTTTAAGATTGAAGGCTGACTTAAGTAAATTGGGTAAGACCATTCTGATCTGAATGCCAGAAATAACTTAGCTATAAACAATGAGTTGTACTTCGTTCATATGTCTGAAAAAAGAGCAGAAGTACTTTTCTCCCATGTATTTGAGTGTACTATGGAAAATCAACACTACAATCCACCAGCTCTGGGTAGAAAAGCCATCTCTGTGCTGACTCTATGTGAGTTTATCTGTGGCAGAGACTGGAAATTGTCCTTCTAATAAACTTTCTCCTCTGCTTCCCTCGTACAGGTAATAGAACCTGGAGCTGGGCACATTATCATGCAATATAAAGAAGGGATTTTCCAGTCTCCCCTGAAACTAAGTGCGGCCACTTAGTTTTAGTTAGTGTGGCTAAGTTCTGGCCAATAATTGAGTAACGAGGGTAACTTCCAAGTTCTGTCTGTAAAGGTGAATCTGGCCTTCTCCTTCCCTTCCTACAAGAATATCCACCCTGGACCAAGCAGAAGAGGACAACCCCTTAAAGTTACTGGAACCAAAAGACAAAACCCCGAAAATTCTGCAGAGAAGAGCCACCGTACTCAGATTTATTGCTCTGACTCTTATATGAGAGGTAAATAAACTTTGATTTTGTTTAAGCATTTTTAATGTAGGCCTCTTTCTCCTGCAGCAGAATCCAAACAAAAATCGTAAGCACACTGTAGCACTTACTATGGACCAGGCAGTACTCCAGGTGCTTTTAATATAGTAACTCACTAAATAATGCAATAATCTAAAAAGTAACCTATCATTATTTACAGGTGTAGAATTCAAACACAGAGAGGTCAAGTAAGTGGTAGATCCAGGGTCTAATTCCAGGTAGTTTGGATTCCATATGCTTGCAACCTTTTTGGCACCAGGGACCGGTTTTCTGGAAGACACTTTTTCCACAGAACAGGGAGGGTGGTGGGTGGGGTTGGGGGAGGGGTGGTGGTTCAGGCGGTAACGCAAGCAATGGGGAGCAGCAGGGCCCGGTTCCTAACAGGCCACAGACCGGTAGCAGACGGGTAGCGGCCTGCAGCCCGGGGGATGGGGACCCCTGCTTTATATGGTCAGGAGGTTTCTCTAGAACATTCTGCACTCTGCTGCCTTTCACGTAGCCAGTCCCTAGTACCTCTGCAGTGACCCTGGCATATCAGCTATTGCTGAGTAAAGACCTGATCCATCATTATAGGAGCACTAGAGACTTGAAAAAAGGCGCAGGTGTACAGCGCAAAGAATCAATGTGAGGCATGCACATTACCCGTTTATTTTGTATTCTGTTAGCATTGTGCTTATCAAGTGCCAGGGACAAAGTGATTGGTGATAGTGGAAGAGTTACAAACATGAACGAGACACTCTTCCCCCTTCAAGGAATTCAAAATCCAGCCTCTTTCAAGTACAAGATTTTCCAAAGGTCTCTTTTGTGTCTTTCCCTTAATACAATAGGCCTTTTGAGTATGTTTAATGCCAGAAAACTATTTTCAGTGGAAAGGAGAAAAGGGAATACTAACAAACACAATGAGATTTTTTCAATTTTTCTTTGCCCCCCAAAATGGTATCTGACATTTACGTGACAAAGAACAGAGCCCAGCTCTTTGAGATATTTTTCTTCTGTCTCCCAAATATCAAGAAATGAACCCGTAAGGATTCTTTTTGCAAAGATTCAGGTTTTTCAATGTTTCAATAATGAATAGCTAGTTTGCCATAGATAAAGTTTCGGAAATGAACCAAAAGCTATAGGACTCTCTATACTCCTGAAATAATGAAGAATTTAACCAATTAATACATAAAGAGAGCAAATGATAATTGTAGAGTCAAGACACAATTTTGTCAATCATCTTTCTTTACAGTTATAGATTATAGAATCCACCAGGCCAAAAGTCAAATGTCTTGATTGACAATTACTTACTAAGACCAATTCTATTAAGGTGACTTCTATTCTCCATTTTCCAATTTGGATAATGCATTGCAGTTGTGATTTGTAAACCTGGAAGTTGTGCCAACATCAACTTTAAGCTTATAGAAATGTGGTGTGTTTTAATAAATAGTCTCCCAGATTAATGGAATACTTTGTTTCTCACATGAGCACCCAGCACATGGCTGAATGTGTCTTTCATTATGCCAGTTTCAAAGAGAACACTATCTTTTAGTGAAGATTATAGTCCTTAAGATGTTTAGAAGTATCCCTACATTGTTTAAAATTTCATTTTAAAACGGAAGGAGGGGGAGATGTAATAGTTCAGAATATTTGTTGCAAATCAGAGAAATAAATCTGCATTTGCTTACTTGTTACAGTCTGCCAGATCATTCATCTATCTACCTATCACCTATCTATCCATCTATACAAAAATACATACATACATCATATTCACTTTTAATAGTTGAAAAATAAATTTTACTGAACTAGAGCCCAATTTCTGGATTCAGCTTGTCTAGAATACTGCCTAATGGGTCAAAAAGTCTGGAAGTGCATTGCTATAAACTGATCTGCTTTGGATCTCACTGGAGTAAACACATTTTAAAATGTGGAGTCCACATTTTTCCCTCTAAGCATATATTACCCAAAGCATGTCCAATTTGTTCACAGCCATCTGCATCATTAACCAGCAGTCTTTATGTTCATTCGACATTTAAATTTTCACATACCCACCCATGAACTGCATATGTACATTACACTGTATAACTTACGGAAGGAAGATTGTTACTTAGGATAATGAGTTTCTTGCAAAACTATGCCTATTAGTTTTCTCAATACCAAGAGAGTTTGGCTGGTATTGAATTGACCCATTAATTGAAACTCATGAAAGGTTTACTAGTCACATTTTCAGGGTGGCCACATTTCTCTTCTTCAGCATTCTATTTATAATTTCTATATTCTTAAGTCATTATCATGCATTAATGATGATGTGTCTATCATACCTATGTACTTCCACAATTGGTTATCCCTCTGAACAACAGCACTTTAAAATCAAGCCCTAAACACTCTTGCTTGTAACTATTCTCTGTAAACTTCTCATGTGTATTTCAGCATAAGTAATGAAAGCTTTTGATAAGTAGACTATGCCACAAAAATTGGCGTTTTTGTGACTAAGCCGAAGTTTACTGGAACACGCCTTGACTTCGTTATTTAAACTCACAAAACCAAGATCTACTCACCTCTAGATTCTTTTTTTATATATTTAGGTAAAAAATAATACCGCTTACATTGCAATACTTACTATCCTATGAAATATACTAGTGAAGTATATCCAGCATAATTATTAATTGGAAGTTTTCGACCTTCTCTCTGTAACTGCAAAATGGGATACTCCCATGCAAACCTCAGCAGTTTTGTGTTGCAAACAAATTCATTAGGAATTGTAATAATAGGAAGTCTTTGTCTATACAGAGTCAGATAAAACAGCATTTTATGGATCCTAACAGTAATGTAAACATACATAACTTATCCCAATTAGCCGAAAGTCTTGACGTGCGAGATTACACGCATAGATCTACTAGGATGCAGCAGAAATGATACGCATATTGAGAAGGCTGGTTACCTTCACCATGATCACGGAAACTGAAAAAAATGTGTTCCCCTGTTGTCTGTCTTACACAGAATCCTTTTTCTGACCTGGCGGTACACTGAAATAAATTGTCAACCAAACCCTGGAAAGACAAACCCAAAATGTACCCAGAACTCTGCACAGTAAGTAAATTTCCAATAGAATAAAATAGGGATCAAAGACAATGTCATTTATTAAATAAACTACAAAGGCTGAAAGGGCTGAAGATTTTCTAGTAAAAATTTTAAAAAGATTTTCAGCTTTAAGTAAAATATTCCAAAGATCTAGGAAAACAAAGTAGTAGTAACAATAAACTATAGATCTATGTAGTGGATACTCCTCTTTATGCAATGAGTCAAAAGTCCCCAGGAGCCAACTAAAGCCACTTTCAGCATTGGTGTTCAGGGACTTTTTTGCTCTTTGCAGCTGGTTAAGATAGAAACAAAAATGCCCCTTTCTACTTGAATCCCAGAGGAAAGCAATTTTACAGAGCCATAGAAGCAGATCTTATTAAAGTCTGTTTTCTGTACCTCTCTAAATTTCTCTCCCTTTATTATCAATGTGTTGTGTTCTGAAGAATGGGTTCTAAGTGAGCTTTATGAAATGTGAAGTACTTACGAATGTTCAGTGCATGCTAACTACGTATTCATCCCCCATTAATATAAAGGTATTTGTTGATCCAATTGTATTTAGAGTTTAACTCAGTACAATTAAATTTTATCCACATTACCACCAGCCAAAACAAAACTGTTTTAATTATGATTTTTAAGACTCAAAGGATTGATTCTTTTTAACAAACTGAAGTAAGTCACAGAGATATCAACTTTTAAATAATGTTCTTCCTGTAAGGTTTAACCCAGAAGGAAAGTTAAAACAGATATGATTGGCAAATCTTTAAAAACTCAATGTATAAATGTCTATCAAATATCCAAGGCCCTAAAAATCAAATAGCAATCAAATTTTGTAACCCTAATTTTAACCTGTTCCTGTAATTCCAGCGATAATCCAAGAGCTAAGTTTAAAATTCAACAATGAACACATACCAGAGATAAGAAAAATGTTATTTGTTAAACTTAGGATTCAAGTCACAATTTCAGGCCAACTGATTCATAATATTTTAAATCTTAGTATCAAGTAACCAATGCCAAAAACCTCCTTTGTTACCAGACAGATTCATTTCAAATAACAGGTTGATATGCCAAAGTTGGGCTGCACCCCACAGGCCTACAAGGCCTGCACTTGCCCAGCTTTAAGATGGAAGAAAGAGCCCAGAGTCAGTAACAGAAACATCAGTGGTTTCATGGATGGGGGGAGCTTACACGTCTGAAGCAAGGTCCTGAAGCGACACCCCGGACAGCGTGCCGCACACTGCGGCACTCTTCGCTCTGGCTCCCGGGGGGAAGGGAAGGTTACCAGTTATAGGCGAACTGATGTCAGGTAGGCTCATTAGTTACCAGGGAAACCAGTTGAGAGGTACGCCCCTCACTGCCCCTTTGATAAGAACAATCACCAGCTGGGGCCTGGGGCAAGTATGTAGGAAGGTCAGTCATGTGAGTAGAGCGCCGGTGAAGCAGGCACTGGTCTGGCAGGGGATGTACGGAGAGCAAGGGAAGAGCCATCTTGAGTGGCCTGACCATATGGCCAATAAGCATGGGTCACACATTTATGAAAAGTTCTACTTGTGGCTTGTTTTTCTCAGTACTATTACCAAAGTTCATGCTTTGCAAAATCTGAACTGTTTTGTTACAAGAAACACAAGACAAAGAGTTTTCCCCCAAACTGGAGTCCCCAGTGATCCTTTCCTTGTGAGTTGCAAAGAAGGGAGAGACTATCTACCAATTTCCTGTCCCTCTGTGCAAGAATGGGCTTTTAGAACTAACTTTTCCTTCTTTCATGGTTAAATTGACCCTACCTTGATTTTTCTTGGATGAATTGGCCCCCACCTGTTGCCTCATGGTTGTTTATTTAAAATGAGACAGGAGAAAAGCGCTGACAACCTAAGACTTGTTGACTAGTTAAGAATGATTGGTATTTTAATCCTCAAACCTAATATCAAACAAAAAGAAGCCTCTAGACTTGTCTTACAAGATAATTAAATTAATCACTGAATAACTAGATTCATCTATTGAGACTGTAAAGGACTGAAGGTGGGACACCTTTAAAAAAAATTCCTTGGTACAAATTAAGAGCCAAACATGACTGAATTCATAGTCTGAGGCTGTTCTTTAAATTGCTATGCTATTAAACTTTTGCTAATAAAATAGATGACATCTGACTGATTAAAGCAATATTCACACTGATTATTTCAGAACGGTAGCACCTGTGACCCCTAAGAAAACAACTGTCTCTTTAAAAGCCAGCCTGAAGCTGGCGCTCAGGTGTGCACACAGAGCCTTTTGTCTTTAGACTTGGCAAACACCCAGCTCAAAAATAATTTTGTCATTCCGAGGAGAAGTTATTTTATGGATAAAAGATTATGAATTTCACAGCTGACTTGAGATCTACTCAAGCCAACAACATTGGTTTCTACTTTGCAAGAAGGATTTGTTCTGTCAATGCAGATTTCTAAGTAAGTACTTTTCTCTTTCAAAGGCCAACTCAGATTTCAAAGAAATATTTACATTTTTTAATACAAATGAAGCCACTGATTATATTAGCTCAAGTTCGAAACTGATGCACTCTTTGTGCCCCTCCTCCTACACTTCAGTTAAAATGGAAAGAGACTGGGTTTCTAACTTTTAATACTGAGATTTTTTAGTACAATCAAAATGCAGAAGCGCTGGCTTAGATGGAGTACTAAACTGAAGAAAGAATTAAGGGCTGAAGTGGCTTTTTGTTGTTACACGTGTTATTGTATGTCTTTTTAATAATCAGTTCTTTAGCTTCCTGAAAAATACATAACAATACTGATGCCATATATTAGAAATATATATATGAAAAAAACTGAGGTACTGTCTACTCTAACTGGTGCATTTATTTTCTTCCTTTTATTTGGTTTCTAGTTTCTCATTCTTATATGTTTTGAAAGCTTAAAGATATGTCAGATCAGGCAAAGATCAAGAAGAACCTTTTTGATTGGGGGGGGTCCTCTAGTTGTGAACATCTCTAAAGCCTGAAAGGCAACTTAATTAGTGACTAAGTGGAGAGAGCCTATTTAACAACAGGCCCTAATTGGCATTACTCCTGGTCACCTGAGTAGAACATAGAAAGGTTGCAAATGAACCGGCAATAGATTTAATTGCTCATTCTGAATATTCGTGAAAGTCTGAGTCTTTGTCTCAAACCCAGTTTAGACTCTAAACAATTTCATTTTTCATTATAATTGGTGATCAGGCTCAATATACTGAAAATGTGTTTATGTAAAGACACCACCATACAACTAATTTCATGATTCCTGTTTTACTTACAAATGCCTCCATTATGACTTTAAACCATGATCCACTGAAATGACTCATGACTTCCAATGCTTCTTCATATCCTTTCTCTGAATATATAAAGGGATCTCTCTGATAAGAAAATCATTAATCAGATGATCCAAGGTTCTTTCCCATCTACAGATTTATTATTTGATGCTTTTTTTTAAAATGAAGACTGTTGACTACAATTTGGTTGTACTAATTACACTCAGTTATTATTCGGAACTCAATAAAAATACAGGGCTTCCCTGGTGGCGCAGTGGTTGAGAGTCCGCCTGCCAATGCAGGGGACACGGGTTCGTGCCCCGGTCCGGGAAGATCTCACATGCCACGGAGAGGCTGGGCCCGTGAGCCATGGCCACTGAGCCTGCGCGTCTGGAGCCTGTGCTCCGCAACGGGAGAGGCCACAACAGTAAGAGGCCCGCGTAAAAAAAAAAAAAAAAAAAAAAAAACAGCATGTAAAACAAGATATTCTTATGAGTCCATATTGAAAAATACTCAAACATCAACATCTTTGAAACTGTACTATACAGCTTTTTACTGAGCCACAGACTTTTCTCTCTAAATCGGTGGACAGTCAGCAGTTCTGGCTCCCAGGGCCAACTCTGCCACTAAACTGTGAAGGCCTCGATCTTCTTCATCTGTAACATTAGCGTTTGGACATCCTTCGTCCCTTCAGTGTGTCTGGGAGCTGTTTTAGAATGTAACCCCAATGCAATTTGTGAGGGGGAAAAAAATCTTTCCTCCTACATGTGATAAATCTCCATCTGTGACAAATTCATCTTCGCATATATGAAATTCTGGCCTCATTTCCTCTGGCAGACCCCACGGTGACACTTTTTTAGTTACGCACAAAATCAGGCCAAATTGTCACCCAGGAAAGGCAGAGAGGCGACACACTCCCAGCCTGCATCGTCTAGCCTAATTTTTCTTGTTCCCTTTGACGCCACTATGGGAGCCTTGCCAGCTGCCTCTCTGAAAACAATTACTAATTGCACTTGCTCAAATTAGCCCTTCCTCAAAAGTCCCCTCCAAGATCACACTACAGTGCTGACCTGATATCCTGGGGAGAGTAACTCAAAACCTTCCCTATCTTTCTCCTTCCAAACAGGTTCCTGCAAAGAGACTCATGGGTAAAACCACGTCTGATTCTTGGAATGAGCTTCTTTTCAGGGCTAAGAGCCTGAGGGCTCCATCTAAATAAAATAAAGTTTGTCATGTTGTCAGTGCTGGATGACATATGTGCACTAATAGAGGAAAAAATCCCCAAACCATTTGCCTTTGCAAGATAGCATTTTGTGAGTTCTAGCACAACACTAGGCCTATAGCAAGAACTTAATAAATACCTGTGCTTGCTGAATAATAATTTGGCAAAAGATTCACCTTCTTAAAAGGGTTTTTACTTAAGCTAGCATCTATCCCAACTACAGTCCCTGTTTTTTTAGGTTTAATCCATCTGTCATTAACGTATGGGTGGGTCTGCCCTGCAGGATATAACCCTGTCTACTGCTTCTCCGAGAAAAGAACAGATTAGAACCCTGAAGCCTGTGCGTACACTTAAGAGCTCTCTTTGGCCCTTTAATGCAAAGTTCCTAATTTTCGAGATCTACTGGCTACAGCTAGTCAGGCCTGAGCTCTGTGAGTGGATTTCACTCTTTGGCAGAGCAGGATTAAGGATCAATAAGGGTGCATCTGATCAGCTATGTCCTAGAACAAGTTATTTAACCTCTCTAGGCCCCAGTTCCCTCATCTATAAAGTGGAGAAAATGTAGGTACCTCACTCATAGTTATTGTGAGGCTTAAGTGAAATACATGTAAATTCACAGAGTTATCATGAGGCTTAAATTCAGTAACATGTGAAATACTGAGCATAGTAGCAAGAAGGTAGAAAGTATTCAATGAAACTTTGCAGTTATTACAACTATTATTGTTATTATTATGTAGAAGAAGGCTTTATATTGAAATGGATTCTTCTGTTTTTTGAAAGGCAGTGTGAAGCACAGACCTTCACCCTCACAGAAATAACATCGCTCTACAGATGTCAGCTCCCACTTACCATGACCTCTCTGGCTGCAGTTCCTGTTGATATGTTCTCAGATCATAGTTTAAAGAATCCTATTTACAGAGCAGTGGGAATCGTCTCTCATTTAGTGCAGTCTGCGATAATGAGAGATTTACTAAATACACTGTTTTTATATACTGCAGTTTCCATGTCCATAGCCTTGTGTTTTAGGCCATAAGAATTAATGGAGGTAGAAACATGGAAGGTAAAAGAGAGAAAAATAATCTCTCCCTTAGTTTTATTTATAAATATTTATCAAATTTAACTGTAATGATAATGGTACATTTTTCTCAGGCCCGTAAACTCTGCGTAACATGTCCTCTGATGTACTTAGGATATAAATGGCAATTCCGTATCTAGCCATCATGCTATTAAATTTGATGGAGAAATAAATTTTTTACTCTCACTGAAGCCTCCTGTTTTTCAAACCTGAGAAGAAATCCTGGTTTGTCTTTAGATTATTACTCCTGAATGTTCTGAAAATAGCTTAAGATTCACCCTTAACCTCCAGTCTTAGATATAGCTCTGGAAAGGAATTTTACCTTCTCTTCCGATACCCTGTTTTAGCAAAGCATGAAACTAAGCCTTCCTCAGTTGCCTTCAAGTATTAAAAGCTTGGAATAAGATATCAGTCAAGTCAAAAGGCAGCAGATTGATTTACTACCATACAGGATCAGGACTCAACCTCTTTTGTCACCTTTTGTCAGGAAGGCTAAAGAGTTTCTGGTTGCTAGTTATTTAGTTGTTTGGGGACAGTGTTTGCTTTGTTTTTTGGTTGTTGTTGCTTTGCTTCTCATATGATCTAGTTCCTTGCTATTCAAAGTGTGGTTCCAGGACTGGTAGCAGCATCAGCATCGCCTGGGAGCTTGGAGGAATGCAGAATCTCAGGCCCCACTCCAGACCGACAGAGAGATTCTGCATTTTAACAAGATGTCCCGATGTGCTGATGTCTCCATGTGCTTTGACGTCTGAGGGCCTAAAAATCAGCCAGTCTCAATGGTGAGGGTTATTTTTCCCCCCTCCTCACCCATGGTCTGGCTAAATCCAACAAGGAATTAAGAATTTCTTCAACTGGTTGTGAAATTTTGACTGTGGTGGTGAATGATTGATAAGGTGCTGTCCACCTTCCAGGCCACCTGAGTCATGGCTCATCAAGCCTCTTTCATGGCATTTTTCTTGCCATCTACTATAGTTATTTTCAAAACTGTTGTACCTCCTAAGTACCGTGAAAACTCCTAGTGCACAGAAAACTGCCTAGTGCTCTCAGCCTTAAGCAGAATAATGTTTTAATAAATATTTATTATTTAATCGAAATGATATATTAGATTTCAAGGTCAGCCCACAAGTATTTATTCCATGCTAACTGTAGCTAAAATATAGTTTCGATGCCTCTGGCTCCATGCTAGGGTCTCAGGGGCAGGGAGGAGATGCAGTGCTGGAGAAAGGAGACAGGGCCTTTCCTGTTAGTGCTGGGCTGCGCCGAGGCAACAGTCCAGCTCACCAGCCTGCCCATGGATGATCTTGACCAAGACTGTTACTGCCCCCTGCCTTCACTTCTTGGATAACCTAACTGCCCACTTGGAACGGTTTGCCCTGCAGTGGGGAGAACGGATTTCTAGGCTCTTTAACTCCCAGCACATATTCAGAGAAAACTAAAATTGCAATGCTGGAAAAGGAGAAAAAATAACCAACTGCCACTCAATATATTGCACTCAGAATGAGGCTCTGAAAGAAGCAATGATCCTTTGTGTCCAAGGCTGCCCAATTTGAGCGCTGCATCCTGTATTCCCTGAAATGATATTTCGTTTCTATTTGGATTCCAGGCCGCTAAAATAGAGTCCTCCTCAGGCAAATGTACAAGAATACAGCATACTCTGTCCTCAAGTGACTCTCCCTACAGAATGATCCATCAATTTGAATATTACTTCAAAAATTAAACCTGCAACAGAGATTAATCAATGTGATACTTTTCGAATTATTAGAAAACACATCCAAATTTAATCTGTAAACTACATTTGGATGTCATGGTGCCTTTCATGGGAAAAATAAGCTTAAGGAGAGTAATGCTGTTTACCCCTCTATTAAACAGGACATTATATAACACATGCTTACAAAAGTGTCAGGGTTATCTCATCTGTTCTTTAAAACAAAACTAATTTCAAAGATGGCTTAATCAAATCACAGTGTAGTTCCATCATGCTCAATTTAACAAGTTATCTAAAAAAAAACCCACATGCATTATGGAAGATCAAACGCTTCCACATAAGGACTTACCAAAAGGTAATTTTGGAGAGTCTCTATTTACAAGCTAAGAATGTTGATTTGAATATTTAGATATAGGCACTGTAGCAGACAGGAATCTATTTATGGAGTGTAAGTTTTAGTTCCCGGAGGGCTCTTCAACCCCCATGAGACCAAGAATGAAGAAGTCCTCCACTGACAATCTGAGCCTGGATGGATCATACCAACTGACCAGGTGTGCCCTCCCCTCATCACCACACTGGAGGTAGCCAGAGTTTATGATGTCATTCACAGTGTCGCTTATGAAGAATTAAAAATTTGAGAGAAAAAGACAGCGATGGTGAAGAAAATAAAATAAGAGGAAATTTCTTCTCAGTGCACAAAATTTACTTTTGAATTTTCGAAAATATTTTTCATTATAGAAAGAAGTGCCAAACAAATTATAATTTGGAATGTGAAAACATTTGCAATGCAAAAACATCCAAATGCTTACACGATATGGATTACAGTGTCGTGTCTTCGAATCTATAGAAATAAAGAGTAGTTGCCAGAGGAACATTTGCCTCTATGTCTTGAAATATAAAAACATATATCTCCAATGTTATTTATTCCCAGGCCCTGAAGCAGTGAATAAGTGTGTTTATATCTGTGCCCCAAGATACAAATGGAAACTCTTTTGGAAAAGGAGAGTCATACTACAAAAGTCAAATGGAAATGCAGAAAATCTATAAACACCCACCAAACGAACTCAACATTGAAAAGACTGACAATGCCGAGTGTAGACAAAATATTGTGGGAATGTAAATCTGTATAGCCACTGTGGGAGACAGTTTGACATCATCTACTAAAGTTGCAGAAATACATACCCTGTGGTTCAATATTCCACATTCCACTCCTGCCTTATACTAAATAGAAATGTGTGCAAATGTGCACCAAGAGAAACGAGCATGGATCTTCAGAGACCAAACCGGAGAAAACACAAATGTCCATCCATAAGAAATTAGATAAATACATTTTCTCATATTTAGAAAAGAAAATACTATCCAGTAATTTTAAAAAATGAACTCTACTTATATACAAGAATATGTATGAATCTCGCAAATGCAAAATAGCATAAAAAAGGAGAGGCAGAAAGAATATATACTGTATGATCCATTTATGTAAGTTTTAATTATCTGTAAAACTATAAACTTTAGGGAGAGCAGTGAAAAGAGTGGTTAACTTCATGATGAGGAGGTGGGAAATGACTGATCTGGGGCCGGAGGACAGCTTCTGGGGTCTGACTTGATCCACACATGTGATGTTCGCACAGGTGTTTATTTTGTGATGATTTACTTCATACATTTATGTTCAGTTCATTTTTATGTATGTTTGGTTATATTTCACATAGTAAAGAAGCCAAATAGAAAGCAGAATATCTAAAATGCTATAGTAACCAAAATCACTGTCTATATAGACTGATACCTAAACACCTTCTGGTGACAAAGATGACTCACATGGGACTGTTACCCATTATTTGCACATAACAACCCACATTGTCCTGTGGAATCCATCAACTCAAGAGGACCCTAGAGTTATCTTTACTGCTATGTCATTATGGTCTTTAAATGATGTGCAACCACTGTTCTTTGTATCTTGAATTACAACAAATAATAACCAATTATGTTATATAAAAAGTGGAGGACAGCTGCATTCTTTTAAAAAATTTAAATTTCTTTCACTATTATTTGAATTCCAGGGCAGGGAAACTGCTTGGTGTATTTGAATTGGCCTTCCACCTATATCTATGGCTCCTTATTGCCAAAAAACTCAGGAGCATCCTAAATATATAAATAAACATAAATAAACACAAATATAAATAATAATAAATACCTAGGCACTTGGAGAAGGAAAACTATTGAGGAATCAAGTCACATTGGTTTAACTGTGAGAGGCTGGGGGTAGTTAGGGAATGGGACTGAGCAGAAGGGAAGGCAAAAAGAACAGAATACAGTTAAATGTCATCATGGCCTTAAATAATAGACGCTGATGCATTAATTCTTTATTAGTATTAATCACTACATAAATTCACTTTTATCTGAGTTTGACCCAATTCATCCATTGATGCAATTTCATTTGCTTGGCAGTTTTTCCCTGGACAAGGCTCTTAATAAGTTTACCCTGTGCCAGTCCAACCAAATTCTGAGATTTCTCCTTTATTCCTGGATCACAGGAGGAGCATGGATATTCACAGATGCATGATCTCAGATTTTAGCTCGAGCAAGGGGTGTGCTATTAGAAGTTGAACAAAGATATGCAGGGTTGGAGGGCGGTCACAGCATAGAGGGGGAAAAAATGGAAAAGAGGATGGTGCAGGCACAGCTGACATGGGCAAAATAGTGGTATGTCTACGAGATGGCTGTTTGTTCTCTGTTTTGTTTTTGTTTTTGTTTTTTTGCGGTACGCGGGCCTCTCACTGTTGTGGCCTCTCCCGTTGCGGAGCGCAGGCTCCGGACGCGCAGGCTCAGCAGCCATGGCTCACGGGCCCAGCCACTCCGTGTCATGTGGGATCTTCCCGGACCGGGGCACAAACCCGTGTCCCCTGCATTGGCAGGCGGACTCTCAACCACTGCGCCACCAGGGAAGCCCCTGTTTTTGTTTTTTTAATCTTGGAAAATTTTGCAGTTTTTATGCATGGACACAGAAGCATGATCTAAATTCTGAATCTAGCTATTTTTGACAGTGATTTTGACAGTGCTTTTACATTTCCAATGCATTTGATATTTTCCCCTCTGACAGTGCAGGTTATTCTTATGTGTATACACCCAAAATTCCCATAACTGGCTCCCACCCTGCACACAAGATGAAACTGAGGTATGGCATAGGAGATCTCTTCTGAATTTTCTCAGAAGAGAACTTAGAACACTGACCTCCTTTCACTTCCTCTCATACAGTCACTAGAAAATGACTGTACCGTATTCACCCATAAGGTGAGCCAAATAAATCTATTACAGTTTCAGCTACCTTGTTCATCATGAACTAAAAACAAATAAACAAACAAAATGATGAAAAAATAAACCACCCTCTACCACTTGGCTAAAGCATTTTTAGATTTTGACAGTGGTTCTCAAACTTTATTGTGCAGTGAAAGCATGCCAGAGAAGTCTGATGGAGTTCTCCGGGCTCCCCTGAGAGTCACTGCCTGCAATGGACTGAATGTTTGTGTTCGCCCTAAATTCATAAGTTGAAATTCTAACCCCCAAAGTGATGGTATTAGGAGGTGGGGCCTTTAGGAGATAATTAGGTTGTGAGGGTGGAGCCCTCGTGAATGAGATTAGTCCCTCATGAAAGGGACATCAGAGAGCTCCCCTTCCCTCTTTCTACCATGTGAGAGCACAATGGGAGGTCAGCACCCTGCAACCCGTAAGACGGTTCTCACCAGACATCAAATTTGCTGGCACCTTGATTGTGGACTTCCCAGCCTCCAGAACTGTGAGAAACAAATGTTTGTGATTTAAGCCACCAGGTCTACAGAATTTGTATTACAGAAGCCCTAACTGACTAAGACAATGCCTTAGGCAGAAAAGATTTAAACATTGATAGCTGAGGACACTGGTCATATATATCAAGAGATAAATAAAAGTATAAGATAACATTATATAAAGTAATAAATGTTACAAAAAATAAGTTCGGAAGAAAGTGAGATTTCTACTGAATGATTTTTTTTTCTGACAAAGTGAGCTTGGGCTGAGCTATGAGAATGTAGTATAAATTCCAACATATCAAGAATTATTGCATCAGTGTCTTTAATCAAGGCCAGGATGGTGAATAACCATTTGGCTCTTTTTGCCTTCTATTCCCCTCACTCCCACTTCCCTAGTTCCCACCCTAAGCTCTAACAACTATACCATTATAACTTGGTTCCTCAATGCCACTGATACTCCTGGGATGAGTATTTATTTATACCGTTAGGATGCTCATGATTTTTTTGGCAATCAGGAACCACAAAAATAGGAGGAAAGCCAGGCCAAATACCCCTTCAAACAGTCCTCTTACCTTGGAAGCTGTGGGTCCTGAGGGCATTTGCTTGATAATCTGCTCTGTGGGTGCCAGCAAGCTTTAGTCCCTTCATGTGGTGATGGGTTAGGTCTGAGCAGAGGAAATCTAAGCAGGCATCAAAATGCACTGCAGGAATTATACACTTAAGCACATACAAAGCTCTCACACAGATGTATGCCACTACTTAGTTGAGGTCATGAACAGCATCTCAGTATAAGAGTAGCCAGGCCAATTAAACTAAAGTGCAAATGACTGGTATCAGATCCTTCCTTTTGTGGAAGACATCATGTCTGCAGGGATATGTAATGTCTTCAGGGGAGAGAAAGGATGAAGAAAAGGTAACTGAGGATACTGAAGAGATATGTCTCACACTTCAGTGATTTTCACCTTCCACTTGGCAGGTGAAAGCACAGCAAAGAGACTTTGCCTGGCAGCTGTCATGTGGAGCTCTATTCTGAATGTTTTATACACGAGCACATAAGCACAGAACATAGGGGCTTTGTCAATCCAACGGTATATAAGGTAGTTTAATCAATATAACTATTGACCAAAATAATTCCTACACAGTTGTTTACGTGGATAACTTGCGTATCTGGAAGCCCTGAAGAGAAAAAAAAAAATGTGCACTTTCATGCTCAAGATGAAAGTTTCAGAATAGGTACATTCTGGATATAGAAGAGTTCTTATCCAGAGACTTCAGTCTTTGATGGTGGAAACTAGTCTTCACCTGAATACTAAAGAATGCTAAGAAACACTAGTTTCTGCAGACATTTTTCCTGTTTCAGAAAGATAAACTTCACTTTCATCTATTTCCTGTACGGGCTCAGCACAGTTTTGTTAGGGAGAAAATAAATAAATAAAAGGAGAGGGTCCTGTCACTTTAAAAATGAAAAGAAAACAAAAAATAACTCTCTGAAAAACTTCTAGAAAATACTTCACCCCTCCTTTCCCTTTCCTCCTCAGTTCAATCAAAAGCAATTCACCACAACTACAGTGAGCAGGTGCCGCCTTCTCATTTTTCATCCCTCATAAGGTCAGAAGAGTTCTAGTTCCTCAGTCAGAGAAAAAAATGCATTCCATATAGTTATATGTGCATTGAAATCAATGATGTTCTGAATCTATTGTTTCAGCATGCCATTGTGTTCAGAGAAAAAGAGTGGTTTAGGAGTGTTGAAGTGCCAGTGAAAACATAGGATAGTTTCTCTACAACCGTAAGAGAGTTAGAATAAAAGGTTCTGAAGACTGTATTTTCTCCACAAGGGTCATGAAGACTAATGCCAAGAATTAGAGAAAACAAACCAATATTGACAAGAATGCTCACATGGGTCCTAGCCAGAGTCCTGGGAGGCTTGAAGCAATTCCAGAATCCCTCTGAGCCTCATTTTTCTCATATTTAAAATAAGGGTGTTGGACTAGGTGATCTCAAAGTTCTTTCCCAACCTAAAATGCCATGTTTATCCCCATTTGGAAACACTTTAAAAATTCAGATGATGCAGTAACTTCTATGCTTGGAATCTACTTGAAAAAAAGAATATAAATAACGTTATATAATAATATATATTTGGTGTATAGTTTTATAGATAATGCTCTGATTCCTTTAAACACACACACACACACACACACACACACACACACACACACACAACCACAAAGCCATAACAACCACAATAAAACACAGTGGTGTCTCCTTTGTGCTTTCTCTCTCTAAAGAATACATGAGCTCCTTTCCCGTTTTAGCGTTTTAGTGCTTTACAACTGAGGTTCTGGCAACTAAAACTGCACAGGCAGCAACTCCATTTTTCTCAGAATCAAGTGAAACTGAACGCGCAATTAAAAGTTACTGAACTGCAAGGTAAAATTACTTCACTGCTCTGCTGCTGGGTCACTAAAGAGAGGAGACAATGGAAATCATATTTAGAATTAAGACAGAACGATGGAACACAGCAGTCTGCTCTACTAAAATGGAATCTATAAACATGAGACATAATTAGCAGCACTTCAATCATGCTCTTTGCTCACAGTTAGATGGAAGATTACACAAAACAAATGTGCAGTGTTCAAATCTGGGCGCTGCTGGTTAACAGAAGGCATTTCCCTCCCGGCCCACACGGTGATCAAAATTCTCTCCTGTACAGCCAGTGCCCAGCTTACTGATGGGTTATATGTCAAGATTCCATTTATAAGCCAGTTGTGCCAAGCTCTGTATTACGTCTCCCATAAAATTATGTTAAAAATGGTGTTTAGGTTCCTAGGCTAGACCACAAAGGCCAGTTTACTAAAAGAGGCATTTTTAAAAGATAATATCAAGCATACTATGGAGACTCACCACCAAAGGAATGCTTCTTTGGAACTTGTATTCAGAGTTCAATCTTGGAAGTACAGGAAGACAAACAGTAGAGTAAAAGGACAAAGTTTAAAGAATTTCAGGCATTCGATCAGGAGGATGAGAGGCCAGAGATCCAGGAAAAACACTGACATTACAAATGTGAAAGCAGGAAATGATACGAGGTGGAGGAATTGGTAATAATTTGGAAAGCACAAGGGAAGAGATACTGCTTAGAATGGAAGAACAGGGCCTTTTTCTAGGGTTTCCTTCTGAACATCATGGTCTTGAGCTCTTATTTAGTTAGAGGCTTTAGGGTTATACAGTCAGGAATGAGGTTATTTTCTACACTCACTAGAAATATTTGAGGAAGAGGATTCGGTGAGGTTAAATGAAGAGAGAAAATGCAGTGGGGATCTGGTGAAGTCGTAGGACATTTCTACTCCAACAGAAATCTTGTATCTATCACCTGCTGCTCCGCTAAAAATCCTACCCACTGACTTGAGCTTTGGGAATAGGTGGGAAGCCAAGAAAATGCAGGGGAATTGAAAATGAGAATCTCAAGGGCTTAACAGGGTAGCTCAAACACCAAACAATGAGAATGAACAGGAGTGTGGAAGACAGGCGAGGAAGATCTTGCCAAATTTAATTGGTACAGCCGAAAAATAACACATTAAGTTGGATTAAGCAATCTGTGAGGATCTCCGTAGGATAACATTTTCCATAATCTAAGGAATAAAAACAGCAAATTTTACAATTGATGTCACATGATAAAATATGAAACCCACTCCTAAAAGTTATCATTCCACAGGTACAGGTAAGAACAAATATGCTGGAGATAAATGATGTAGTAAATAAGATTAATATGTAACAGATACATATTCCGATATAGACAATAAAATAGAGCAACAAATGCTGAAATATCAATTAGAAAGGCTTAGGTGAATTGAAGGGAGTTCTGTGGAGTCCTACATCTACTATAGGAGTTATTCCAAGTAAGTTTTATTTTTGTATATCATCAAACCTCAATTAATCCATTTCCCCCAAAATGTGATTAGAAACAAACATAAAAAAGAAAAATAACTGTTTTCAGGAGATAAAATAACATTTTAAAATAGTATATTGGAATTCCATTTCCTACCCATACAGTGAACTCAATTTTCATAGAAACCCTTCCAGGTATACATTTTAAAATTATGGATATGGGCTTCCCTGGTGGCGCAGTGGTTGAGAGTCTGCCTGCCAATGCAGGGGACACAGGTTCGTGCCCCGGTCCAGGAGGATCCCACATGCCGCGGAGAGGCTGGGCCCATGAGCCATGGCCACTGAGCCTGCGCGTCTGCAGCCTGTGCTCCGCAACGGGAGAGGCCAGTGAGAAGCCCGCGTACCGGAAAAAAAAAAAAAAAAAAAACCCCAAACCCCCAAAATAAAGAACAAAAATATCACCCTTACCTAGAGAGACACACGGTTGTGAAAGAACAGAACACACAAGAAAAGAGAAGATCTTTAAAACAGTCAGGAGAAATGAAAGAGTAGCTAGAAATAAATGGTAGATTTACAACTGATTTCTCAAAACTTACAATGGAAGCCAGAGCCATGGAGTTATCCAATGGGATAACATCCTCAAAGTATGAGACAACAGCTGTTCTATCACAATTGTTATGCCCAATGAAATAACCTTTCAGAATGAGGTGAAAGTAAGACATTTTCAAAGAAATAAAAATGAGAGACGTAATTTCCAAAAGATCCTCACTAAAGAAACTTCTAAAGAATGTACATCAGAAAAAAAGGAAAATGATCCCAGAAGAAAGGTCTAAAATGGAAATGGAAAAGGAAAGAAAATGGTAAACATCTGGGCAAATCTGAAGAAATACTCTATAAAAATATAAACAGTATCTAATTTATAGAGCTAATAAAACAAAAAATCAAAGCCACCATGATCAAGGAGATCATGATAGAAATTAAAGCATCTAAAAGTTTTTATTGTTTGGGAGGAGGATATTCATTAATTCTGGATATTGTAACCTTAAATATGCATGTTTTACATTTAATGACTTCAGGGTAGAAAAGTATTTCCTAAACAAGACATCAAGCTGTAAACTATAAAGGGAAATAGTGATTATTTTGACTACATTAAAATAAACAATCCCTTCCCCCCACCAAAAAAAAAAAAAAGAAAATAAGAAAATGAGTGAAAACTCAAACCACAGACTAGGAGAATATACCTAGAAAATATAATGAATTCCTAAGAATCAATGAGGATATGACAAACAATCTAACAGAAAGAAAATGCACCAAAAATTTGAACAGATACTTCACAGAAGAAGAATCACAAATAGCCAAGAAACATGAAAAACTTCACTACTAAGGAGGGACATTCAAATTAAATCACAATGGGAAACATTGCTCATTCACCAGATTGGAAAAAATTAATAAGTTTTGATAAGTACATGTAGCAATGGGGGTCTCTAGACCCCAATGTGGGGAGTGTGAACAGTAAGCGTTCACTGGGAAAGTTAACACATGCATTCGTATACATTAGAAAATGCTTCAAATTTGTCCTTTTTTTTTTTTTTTTTTTCAAAAATCACATTTTAAAGAAACATGGCAAAACTGTAGGTCCAACTGGGGATGTTCTCTGAGTCATACACTTTGACAGTGTCAGGGGAATAATAACGACTCTAGTTAACACCAACTGAGAGTTGAAAATGTCTGTTTGTTTAATTATTTTAGTTTGTGGTTCAGTTTTATAGCATTTCTTCATCATTAATTATATATTGCAGTTGCATTATGCAAAATGAAAACAAAATCAGAAATACCATGTTTCATAAAATGCAGCCGAAAGTTACAGTGGCTTAGACGACATTCATTTTTTTTTTTTTTTTTTTTTTTTTTTTTGCGGTACATGGGCCTCTCACTGTTGTGGCCTCTCCCATTGCAGAGCACAGGCTCCGGACGCACAGGCTCAGCGGCCATGGCTCACGGGCCCAGCCGCTCCGCGGCATGTGGGATCTTCCCGGACTGGGGCACGAACCCGTGTCCCCTGCATCGGCAGGCGGACTCTCAACCACTGCGCCACCAGGGAAGCCCGACATTCATTTTTGAGTGTCCAATATTGTTCAGTGGCTGCACTGAGATACACGGATCTCAAACTCCTTTATCTCTAAAATGTCTGAATTCTGTTACCGTAAAGAGAGGAATCCCTTGAAAGACTCAACCAGCAGCAAAATCATTTGTTCCGATGCAAAAGGAAGGCCCTCCTCTCTGTTTCTTACCCTTGTCTCCACCCCAACTACTTTTATCAAGCTTACTGAACTATTTTATGAGAAGGTAACACGAACAATAATACTTATTTACAAAATGAAGTGTATCAATATCGTTCACCCCATTTCCAGGCATTCATTAGCGTGTGTGGAAGCACCTGCATGAAGGATCCAGTATCAGGGCCGAGTGTGAGAAGAGAATAGCACCTTAGAAATGCAAGAACACCTCCATCCCCAGCCCAGGCCTAGAAACTTAGATGCAGTCAGAGAAGCTGCTTCTAGCCATTCCTATTGATGCCTCCTGGGTCAACCACTAACCTCCCCTCATACTTACTCCCTCTGTCCCCCAAGCACTAAATTCACTACCCAGTAACCTCTCTATCCTTGCCTCTTCCAGTTTTAACACAAGTTGCAATCTTTCCTGTTAGAAATACAACACAGTGACTTTGGCAAGACCCAGCCCTCTCCTATGCAGAGCGCAAAGCACTATAGAAACAGGAGGTATTCAGATAACAGACAGTATAATCAAAATCTAACACTTTCCTGGGAAGAATGAGCTTTCCAACCTCCTCCACCACATCCCCAACCTCACCCCTTGTAAGCTTCTCCTGTACCCACGACCATCCCAAATTGATGGATGACTTAAAGATTTACAAGCAAAAAACTTCCACAGCATTCTAAAGTCTTCAAGTGACTAACGGTTCTAACGGGAAGGTCTTGCATGATGACATTTAAAATAATTTACTCTTATTTAGTCATATGAAAAAATCAACAATTTTAAAAAGTATTCATTGAGTCTTATACCTGAGAATAACGTCTAGTATGTGATTAGCATTAGGTTAGCCTGGAGGTAGGGATGGATTTGCTGGGTAAAGGAATAGAAAAGAAACATGGCACATTACAATAAGGATGTTATACTTTAAAAGATCTGCATTTGGAGAGATTAGACAAAATATGGAAAACAGTAAAATAAAAAGCCAAATGACTTGGCAATGACATTAAGTAACAGAAGTTCAAATGAGAAACAAATAAGCATGATCAGGAGTATCAAGGGAAGGCTTCTAAGAGGAAGTAAGGAAAGAGCTAGGATTAAGGGAATGGATGAATGGACAGGAGCTAAAAAGTCAGAGAGGAGGAAGGAAGGTATTCCTGGCTGTAGACACAGAATATGGAATCAGGCTCGAGCACGTGAAGATAAGCAAGGGCTATGGCTGTACGACATGAAGGGGAGTTTAATGGCTGATCCCAGTAACTGCTCGGATGATGATATGAAATGAAGAACTACAAACACCCAGAAGTCTGTCTGTTTTATTCATTGAACTAAAGGAATGTGCATTGCATGCCACCTGACTCAAATAGCAACGGTTTGTATTCTTCTATCCTCCGATAATTTGCTGGCAGTCCACACCTTCTGTCATGCCAAATTACTGCAGCCCTGAAGTTGTATAGGAAAACCTGCGGTGGCAAATTAAGTCCTTGCCATCCTGAAAGAATCAGGCATTCAGGGTTGATTATTAACAACTGGAAAGCCGGGGAAGCAAGGAGAAAATCATCACCCTCTAAAGCCAAAGTCCAAAAGCCAGTAACCATGTAAACATTAACATTAGGCAGTATCACTGGAACAAGCGCATTCTTTGGCCTCCAGCCACGTACAGTTCAGAGACAGAGAGCGTGTAGTAGGCAGGCAAACCAGAATACGAAAGAAAATATGTAGCTGAAATGCATGTCTCTACATCAAAGAGACACTCAAAGTATCCAGTGACACCTAAGATCACACTGTCACTAGTTCAACACTTAGTGATTTCCTGTCAGTATTCCTAAATCGAAGAAACCACAAAACTAACAGGGATTACGTTACTGAATTCAGTACTTCCCATTAAGAAAAGAAGTGAACTGAGATTCGTTCACTGAGAGGAATAAACTGAAGTTCATATTCTAAGATATAGAAGATTCACCTTTTCCATCCTACAGACCAGTGACACAGCTTATACCTTTGAAATTTAAACAGTTTAAACAGTGCATAGATTTATAAATTGAGGGTGAGAAAAAGGGAGACATAAAGTTACAAAATCAAAACTATTTTGTTTTTCAAGTACTATTACTTTTCAAGAAATGGGAGGGATTGAACACTGGCTATCTTTTAAAAGACAGCAAATGGGAGAGGCGTGGGGCTTCTTGTTTGACTTTGCTTTAAACTGGGGAAAATCAGAGATTAGCAGTAATTAACCTTACTTTTCAGGGCTTCCCTGGTGGCACAGTGGTTAAGAATCCACCTGCCAATGCAGGGGACACAGGTTTGAGCCCTGGTCTGGGCAGATCCCACATGCCGCGGAGCAACTAAGCCCGTGCGCCACAACTACTGAGCCTGCACTCTAGAGCCCGTGAGCCACAACTACTGAGCCCGCGTGCTGCCACTACTGAAGCCTGTGCACCGCAACAGGAGAAGCCACTGCAATGAGAAGCCTGAGCACTGCAAGGAAGAGTAGCCCCCTCTCGCCACAACTAGAGAAAGCCCACGCAGCAACGTAGACCAAAGGCAGCCAAAAATAAATAATAAATAAATTTTAAAAAAAAAAAACTTTTTTACTGAAAACTTTTCAGTAACTCTAATACCGCCTTCCATTCCACAATAAGAATAATATATTATTCTACTCCACAATTGAATAGTAATAAATAATAATTAACTAAAAGTGGATAGTATCTATGAAAACACATGCCAGGTATTACATTAAATTATTTTAAAGCATTACCTCATTTAAATTTTACATCAACTATAATATGTAAGTATTATCATCTCCATTTTACATATGAAAATTAGCCAAATTACAACAGATGCTTAGCTTGGTAAAGTGACCCCACTCATGGCCACAGAGCTAAAACAATGGTACAGTCAAAAAGAGCCAGGTCTAAGTTATGTATTAAATTATAAGTTATTTTATTCCTCTACATACTTGTTGATTGATTGACATGCTCTTCAAGGCAGAATTGGGTTCGTTCTAGAGGCTGAGCACTGACTTCTTGCCCAGGCATTACATCAAGAAGGGGTACCTGAAGACAAGGTCTAACAAGAAGCTTACCCAAGGAACACTAAGCGTCACTGCCCCTTTATCAGCTCAATTCAGCAGAAGGAGAAGAGTCTCAAAACAATTACTTAAAAAGAAAAAAAAAAACCAAACACTCCAAATACTCCTTAATTGGTGGTATTCTGGGACAGGGTATAAACAAGGGAGTTGGATTTAATAACTTGGTCCATCACGAACAATTCTGTTCATTTATGCATTAAGTTTTTATGGTAATGTGGTTTTCATGTATTTGAACACTAGGAGATACCCTTTTCAGTATGCACACACTTCCTAAGCAAGGAATTGACAACAGCAATTTCTTAGACAAGGAGTTTTTCAGGTGATAATTCTTTTAGAATTATGCTACCCTGTAAGTATGCAAAGCTCTCTAATCTATCACTAGATTTGACAACTAATAAGGATGAGTAGAGGCAGGATATGAATTTAGATATAGATTCATTCCTTGCCTTTGCCAAAGATTTACTTGTAAGTCAATGCTATTTTATTTTTCTCACTTTTATTTTTATTTAAAGTCATGCATCCCAAATTATAAAAAATAGTAATTCTTGAAAAACGAGATTCTAAAGCTACAATTTAAAAACTAACCTCATGGAGCCAAAGGATAATATTAACCCTGAGGACAGTCTATTCCTTGACACCAGTATTTTATCTGTAAGCCATTCTGTATTAATCAGCCCACTAACATTTTAAAGCATATCCTAAAATGATGATTTCTCTCCCGACTATAAACTAACTTTGGTTTTATTTTTCATTATTAACTGTGATTTTGGAAAGTCAAAATGATTTAGTAATATGATAGGCTCTATTAGAATTTAGTAAAATGCAAGCATAAAAAAAACTATTAAACAATATTCTTCCAAGATTCAGCTCATAGGTCTTACCCTCCATAAAACTTCATCAGAAATCTTCTTCCACCCGATTAACAAATCCCTGTAGGGTCACTGTACCCTCTACAGTTGTCCAATACCTGCTATTGCTCAAGAAATACATTGTAACAGTAGTTCCCAAACTTTATCATACAGCAGAATCTCCTGGAAGGCTTATTAACTAGAGGTTGCTGGGCTCCAACCTCAGAGTTCCTGATTTATTAGGTCTGGGTGGGACACAAGAATCTGCATCTAACAAGTCCCCCGGTGATGCTGATGCTGCTGGTCTGAGGACCACACTTTGAGAACAACTGCTTTTATAGTGTTTCAATTTCAAAGTCTACCTCTCCCTATGAAACTAGAGCCACTAAAGAACAGAGATGGTGCCTGCCACCTACCAGGCACGCAATACATATTTCTGAATAAAAGAATGCAAACAGGTCCCTGTAATGTTTGAGGGAGAACCAAATGGAAGATGAGGACTGAATAATGTGAGTTTCAGGAAATGAATAGATGTACCATCTATGAAAAGCTTTCTTCACAGCCTCATGTCTCATATTTTATTTATACCACTGTCAATAGTCAATATTCTGACCTTATTAGTGGTTCGATAAAAAGCATCATGGTTTTTAAAAAATTCAGCTTTTAAAATCAATATTTGATCCAGCTCCCTCTAACTCCTTTTATAAAATATGCCTGTCTGTACTTGTTCATTAAGCAAACATTTAGTGAACATATACTACAAGCAAGTCAATTAGGAAATAACAAGTTGTAGAGAACACTCCTTCCTCATAATAAAAGGGGATCTAACAAGTAGTATCATCCAACTCCAAGTATGGTGAGTACATACTGCCAGAAATAACGAGATGTTCTAGAAACTCAAAGTAATTCGGTGTAGCTTATAAGGTACGTATCAGATGGATAGTTACGGAAAGAGTTGAAAAACTATGGAAAAATAGGAGGCTGGGGCCAAGGAGGGAGAGGTTTTGAATGGAAGACTTGGGACTCTGAAGTACTTGAACTTACTTTGGTAGGGGTGGGGTGAAAGCAATACTTTAGTGAGATTAAACTTCAAGCAGGGTGTATGCTTGACAAGACTAGAAGTAGGAAGACTAGTGAGAAAGCTATTGAAATGGTCCCCACAAAAGGTTTTGGGCCCTAACCTACTGGTAGCAGTCGGAGTGGAATACTAAGAAAGCAAAATGGGCAATGAGGCCACTGATAACATGCAGAGCCAAAGAGAAGGAGAAATTAATTTAACTTAAAGGTTTTGCACCTTAGTGGCCGAAAAAATTGGGGGTGCCGTTTAAGATTTAGAAAGGCCGGGAAGATGGACTCAATTTACTTCAAACTAATGAATCTTAAGCTTCTGGGTCACTTATCTGTAGGACTTCTTTCAGAACCCTAGTAGTGTGTTCACACAGCCATAACTTTTTGTAAAATTTGCAAAAGTCATTTCTATCTTGATTGCTTAAGCTTCTGTATCTTTCTGCTCCAGCTTTTCCTTGGTCGTGCTCCCCCCCACACCAGGTGGCAATGGAGGGGCTGTGGTCATTTTTATTTAACAGTTGGCATGCTTCTCCTTAACGGGCACTCCTTGAATTATATTAGCTTTAGACCCTGAAAAACCTCCATTTGACTCTGCAGGAAAAGTTTCTAGTGGTGGTGTGTTCACTTTTATTTTTGGACTTTGATGTGCTGCCCAGAAATTCAGGTGGAAAAAGTCCAGAATGGGTTTAAAAATCCAACAACAGAACAGTTGGGCCTGGGGAAACAAAGGAGAATGGTTGATGAGATCACCAAAAAAAGAAAAGGTAGACAGAGCGGAGAGGGCTTAAAATAGAATTTCTGTACCTTGGTAGCAGAGAGAGGAAGAAACTGAGAGAGAAGGAGAGGATGGAACAATCAGAATGAAAAGAAAATAGTGTAGTTGAGTGAAACAGATGCCAAGGGAAGAATGACTCATAACAAAGTAAGGATGTAGACTGTACCCTGCGCTGAAAAGACAGAGATGGTGCTGATATGAAGCCACCAAACCTGTGGTTTTTAGAGGAGAGGTCCTATGGATTGGTGATCACTGGAAAGAAGAATGTGAATAGAGACAGGGAAGAAGTTTGCAATGTCCTTCGCCAGGTCCCACTGAAGAATAAAGAAAAGCAGTTTTCCTAACCTCTCTAAAGAGGACTGGAACTAAAATTTGCTGATGCTCTAGTGATAAGAACTTTACAGGATCATTCAAATATCTTAAGAGGATGAGTTAATATGACTCCCATTCTATGGATGAGGAAACATCCAAAGTCACACCACCAAGCAGAGCTGGGATTCCAATTCTGGGTTTGCCTAACTCCAAGTCCACTGCCTTAAGCTTACAAGCACATCGTTTTTGTTTTCGTTTTTTTTTTTTTTTGCGGTACGCGGGCCTCTGACTGCTGTGGCCTCTCCTGTTGCGGAGCACAGGCTCCGGACGCATAGGCTCAGCGGCCATGACTCACGGGCCCAGCCGCTCTGCGGCATGTGGGATCTTCCCGGACCGGGGCACGAACCCGTATCCCCTGCATCGGCAGGCAGACTCTCAACCACTGCGCCACCAGGGAAGCCGTTACAAGCACATCTTAATAGCAGTGTATTGATCTGTTTGCACTATTATTAACAGTATTATTCAAATAATTATCTGGAATTTAGAATCAGAAGAAGCTTGGTTTTGATTATAAAAATATTTTTGAGATTCCTCTCCAATGCAGAGATAAAAGTCATACAAATTAACAGTATAGGGGCTTCCCTGGTGGCGCAGTGGTTGAGAGTCCGCCTGCCGATGCAGGGGACACGGGTTCGAGACCTGGTCTGGGAGGATCTCACATGCCGCAGAGCAACTAGGCCCATGAGCCACAACTACTGAGCCTGCGCGTCTGGAGCCTGTGCTCCGCAACAAGAGGCCGCGACAGTGAGAGGTCCGCACACCGTGATGAAGAGTGGCCCCCGCTCACCCCAACTAGAGAAAGCCCTCGCACAGAAACGAAGACCCAACACAGCCAAAAACAAATAAATTAATAAACTCCTACCCCCAACATCTTCTTTAAAAAAAAAAAAAATTAACATTATAAAATGCACAACATTGCTACACTAATATTTTATGTGTTTATCTTTATTTTAAAATTAATCTGATGACTTGTGAACATGTTAAAAGATTATGATTTCAATACATTACTTTTCCTTCTTTACAGTTTTCTAATCTATAGATTCCAATACATAAAATAATTTCAAAATAAAATTTAAAAAAATGTGGAAGAGATATATTTACCAGAGAAAGTTTCTAACTATGTTCTATTGTTTGAATGTATTTTCAAAAAGAAATGCACAGTGAGTATTCTACTCTTCTCATTACATTTGTATAATGTTTATCAGTTTTCATCAACGCAAACTCACATGTACATTTTTTTTCATTTGGTGGACTGATTTTTCATATTTTAGAAATATTTTTTTATGTTCACAGTCCAATTTTAATGTTTAACACATCAATTAATGTATTGTGTATACTGTGGTAAAAGATGTATTGAATAAATTCCAGCAATTATTAACAAGCAATTTAAACTAAAACTATGAAACAATTTTAGCAGTAATTACCTTAAAGGGTAGAGTTTCCCTCAACTTTAAAAATAATTTTCCTCCTCAGATGTTTATTGAGATTATTATATGGTACTTGCTGTATCTAAAGACAGCAAGAGACTTAGCACATATAAAATTAGAAAGCAATTTTTTATAAGTATTTTAACTTCTTAAAATAACACTTCACTATTAAATGAAATTGCAGGCTGGCAGCTGCAGACTCGGGCACAAAATGGAAGAGAAAGAGAATAACCAAAGGAGGCCAGGAGGTTATGAGAGAGGACCTGAGACATTACTAAAACTGAAGTTTTCACATGGAATTTTATCTTCAAATACTACTTAGAATTATTTAACTTGTTGTTTTGTGTCCATTAACTCTTTAGTTTGTTACCTTCTCTAATTATATAAAATTGATACTATCTTTAAAAATGCTTTAAAAGCATATCGCCTAGAATTCTTAGGCTTGTCTTTGTTAAGGAACTTTTCAGCTTGTAACCATTTATCCTGCTTTTCATTTTGTTGGGACCAGCCACAACATCCATAATAAAATTCTGACCAAACTATGTATAAAATTAGAAAGGTTAACACTACTAAGCATACATAAGGATGTGGAAACAACTGGAGCTTTCATATACTGTTAGTGGGATGGTAAAATCATATGACTACCTTGGAAAACTGGTACAGTGTCTAACAAAAAAATGCCTACCGTATGTCCCAGCCTTCCCAGTTTCAGTATACACGCAAACAGAAATAAATGCCTGTGTCCACACTGATATAAGAACAATCATAGTCAAAGCAGTCCCAAACTGGAAACAAACCATAATGTTCATCTCTGCAAGAACCAATAAACAAACTGCAGTATATCCATACAATGGAATACTCTACAGAAATAAAAGAGAACCAACTAGTGATAAGTATAACAACATGGGTAAATTTCAAAAATACTGTGCTGACACAAAGAAACCAGACACAAAAGAGAACCTTCTTTATGATTCCATTTATATAAAGTTCAGGACAAACAAAATCCTCTATGACAGGAGTCAGAATAGTGGCTTGGGGTGGGGTGGGGTGGGTAAGTTCTCCACTGAGAACCACATCCTATGCTGATAGAAATGTTCTGTCTCTTGACCTGGATGAGGAATATAAATAGGTAAAAAAAATTCCTCCATCGAGGTGTGCACTGAAAATGCATACATTTTATTGTATTTAAGTTATTCCTAAAAAAAATTTTAAAGGAAAAACTCTATGACAAAAATTCAAAGAAAGAACTTCAGCATGCTTCTTAATCTTACAAAGCAGAATTAGTACATGTGTGTTCTGATTTTCCTCTTAGCGTTCTTGCTTGTAAAAATGAAGCAGTCAACAAAATTCATACAACAGAGAACATCTTGAAGGAGAGGCCATTGTGAAGCAAATACATATAAAGAGTTCAGCACCATGGCTAGCAACAGAGGAGATGAAAGACTTAATAATATTTAGTTCTCTCTCTTGGCTGCAGTGTTTTTAAGAATTGGAAACACTCTAATCTGTTTCTACTAATTCTGGTACCCCCATCGCACTCTTAAACTCCAAGACCTCACTATGCTGTTAATAGCTTCCTACACTTCACTCTTGACCCCTAACTGCTTGCTTGGTCAACCTTCTAACACACCTTGTCTCTTGTCATTTCTTTCACAGTTATCTGAATAGATGCTGGCTCAATATCTCCTGCCTGTGGAAATATAAAAAAATGTCCCAACATGCAGAATCATCTCCAAGGGAGTGGAGGATTAAAAGGAGACTAAAAATGGAATTAACAATAGAGAAAAATGCCAATAGATTTGACTACAGCAAAATAATAGAACCCTATACATTAACAGCACCATAAACAAAATTAAAAGGCAAGTAATAACTTGAGGAAAAAGTTAGCCACATGTACAATAAATACAGTAGAGGATTAACAACATTTATAAAGAAATCTTACAAATCAATGTGAAGAAAAGGAACACCTCACTAGACAGACTAGAATACGTAATGAATAGGCAATTTGGTGAAGTATAATTGGCAAATTCACATGTGAAGATGTTCAGACACAGTAGAAATCGAAAAGTATAAAACAGTTAAAACAATGAAGTAAATACTTTTGCCTATAAAATGACCGAAACTGAAAGTGGTAATTATAGCTTGGGCTGGCCAGTGTGCCAGGAAGTGGGGACAGCACAGGAGGTAATGTAAAGGGATACAATGGGAGATTGGGGGTAGAATTCATTTTGGCAATGAACACCAAAACCCCCAAAATAACTATACCTTCCAACTTAGAATTTCCACACTTTGTACACAAATATTTATATTCAAGTATCATTTATAAAACCAGTGTTTATAAAAATTTTGAATGGAAATAATCTTAAATGTCCAACAACAAAAAGGATTAGTGAAATAAGTATGGTCCAGTTAGAAAACAATGCAGTGACTAAAAAGTTGTATTTAGAAGAAAATTCATTTCAAGAAAAGATGTTCTCCATATATTTTTATATTTTAAAAGGGGCTGCAAAACAGTAAGTGCAGTAGCCTTCATTTTTTTAATGTTTAAATATATAAAGATAAGTACTAAAAAAAACATGAAGTTTTTTTTTTTTTTTTTTTTGCGGTATGCGGGCCTCTCACTGTTGTGGCCTCTCCTGTTGCGGAGCACAGGCTCTGGACGCGCAGGCTGAGCGGCCATGGCTCACGGGCCCAGCTGCTCCGCGGCATGTGGGATCTTCCCGGACCGGGGCACGAACCTGTGTCCCCTGCATTGGCAGGCAGACTCTCAACCACTGCGCCACCAGGGAAGCCCCCAACCATGACGTTTTAATAGTGCTTATCTCTAGATATTATGATTATGAATGCTGTAATTTTATTCTTTGTGTTTTCCAACTCTTGTACAGTAATACTGATAATCAGTAATAAAATGTTATTTAAAATATGAATTATCTCTAAACGTCTTAAGAGTTTAACAGAAAGAATTTAAAGTCACAGGTAGCCTCTTCTTTTCCTTCTTTCATTAACAATGATGGAATATTAAAACAAGGCCATGTCCTCTTGCTTTAACCTTGCATCCCCAAGGATATTCACAGTAGAAAGTCCTTCCTCCCAATACCTCCTTTTTCCTACCTCACCCAACCCCCAATGTATTTTCTCTCCATTAAAAAAATCTCCATAGTAATATAAATTAAGCGAGAAAGAGTTTTAAACTGTCAGTTTAATGGTGCACATAGAAGTTATGGTTGCTCTCAGTTCAAGTAAAGTTTAATAAATAAAGTGGCTCAAAAATAAAAGGTATTCTCAAACAATAAATGGAAAACTTGTTCAGTTTCTCAGAGCTTGTTTTCTGCCATGGGAGTTGCTCGATTTAAAATTCTTCACAAAGAATGGCTTGGATATGGTTAGATTACTCTGAGTTTGGGTAACTCATGAATAAAGCTGAGAGAAAAGTAGTACAGAACAGGGGAAGAAGCTGAGAGAAAAGTAGTACAGAACAGGGGAAGAAGCTGAGAGAAAAGTAGTACAGAACAGGGGAAGAAACGTACAGCTGAGTATTTAATCTCAGAGTCTACATTTGTAAAATCAGGGATAGGAATTAGTTAATCCTAAAATCCCTCTTCCTACTCCAAGTGTCTGGTTCTAGAAATATACTTGTCAACCACATGAAGTCAAAAAGAATGAAGAATTATAACCCAATAATAATGTCATTTTTCAGAAAGATATAGATGATTTAGGAAGAAGACCAAGAAAGAGGAAGTTCATAAAAGATTTAACATTAAAACATCACAACCCTTAAAGGACATGAAACTTGGAAAAGACATTACAAAATCTAAAACATTATCATAGGATATGATGAAATGTGTGCTGAAATAACACCTGCATCAAAGCTTTCTTGGTCAAAGGAAAAAAACTGTTAACCATTAAAAGATTTCTTTTTACTAGAGGGGGAAAAAAAAGAAATGACACCTTAGTTTGCATTATAGACTAAATCCTTTCTAAGGATACTGGGAATAGAGGATGAAAGAATGTGGAAATGGAAGGACAAAAGGAGGTTGCAGACAGATTTTTAACTTGTGTGTGTGTGTGTGCATGTCTCTACTTATATAGACATGCAGATAACCCTCAAAAGTATAACTCCGCTGCAAAAACAGAGATGGCTGAATGTAGGTACACCCCATTCCACTGAAACAATAGCTGTGAGCCTTTAATGGGAATCTGCTTGCAGTCTTCTTCCTATATGAATATTTATATGTGTAACAGTCTTTCCTAGAAGAAAGACAATAGACTTAACAACTTGGTGTCGTTGCTATTATTTTATCAGAGCAATTGATCACTAACATGATGATGCCAGGTTTGAGATACCTTTCCACATCTTTCTCCCTGCATTCTAGTGATTTCCTGCATCCTCTGGATGTAAAGCCATCATTTTCTACTTGTTCATCAGACAATATGTGTTGGGGGCTTAGAAAGAGGTAGGTAAAAGCCAGCAATTGAAGATATTGCTTGATAATGGTACAAAGTTGTATTCCCCAAAGAGTTGGCCAAGAACCATTTACATTACAGTCTCTTAAAGTTAGTATTTAGAAATGCAAATCTTGAGTCTTACCCCAAATTTACAGAACAGAATCTCTAGGAGTACAACCCAGGCATCTGTAGTTTCAATAAACTCCCTAGGTGATTCTGATCAGTTTAAATCTTTTATTTTTTAAAATATTTTTAAACTTATTCCATACAGTCTTTACTTCATCGTTACTTTTTTTTTGGGGGGGTGCTGCATTGGGTCTTCGCTGCTGTGCGCGGGCTTTCTCTAGTTATGGCGAGCTGGGGCTACTCTTCGTTGCGGTGTGCAGGTTTCTCATCGCAGTGGCTTCTCTTGTTGCAGAGCACGGGCTCTAGGCACGCGGGCTTCAGTAGTTGTGGCCCGTGGGCTCAGTAGTTGTGGCTTGCAGGCTCCAGAGCGCAGGTTCAGTAGTTGTGGTGCATGGGCTTAGTTGCTCCATGGCATGTGGGATCTTCCCAGACCAGGGCTCGAACCCGTGTCCCCTGCATTGGCAGGCGGATTCTTAACCACTGGGCCACAAGGGAAGTCCAGTGATCAGTTTGAATTTTAAGAACCATCAGCTTACATCAGCTTTGTGTATGACTATTTCCTAAGTAACTGGGTTACATTTATTATTAAAATGTTTTTATTCTTCCTAAATATAATTTATATAGCACTTCACAAGCATTATGTCATTTATTCCTCACATAATATGGTTCAATAAGGACAGGGATTGTCATTTTTATCCCATTTTAGAGGGATCACTCAGCCAGCAATTGGTGGACCATGGCTCTAAATTTCATGCTCTTTCAACATACAACAAATGTTAATAAAAGTTATCAAGACACTGCAGAATGAATCTCTTATGGTGGAAATCACAGGCAATAGGAGAATCATTTAGATATTTAGGGCTATTTATATAGCTCAAAAATCATGCCCTGCTGACTGTAGCTAGCTATAAAGTCAGTTCCAACTAACAGTGTGTACATATCATTGCTTCTGCATAAAGGAGGCCTTCTATGCATCATTCTAGAAACATTTCCGTATCTGTGAGTATTTACTGTTGTGCACTACAAACATATACTTCAAATATATCTCAGCATAATCTCTAAATTAATTGATAACACCTGGAAGCATTCCCTTTCACCTTGTTGGAGGGGTCTCTGCTTCAGGGGGAATACTGACCATCTTGCCAGCTGGGCATCATTTTTCATACTATTATAAGCGAAATATATTTCCAAAGTGAGACTCTTTGTAAGTTTCTTTGTCAACCTTGTGAAGAATCAAATGCTGTAATTATTAAGTTCTTGACAGAATATCTCAACTTTCCAAGTGCCCTTAAATAATTTCCTACAAGTAATTGGGTATTTTAATTATATACAGCCTCTTGTCACTGTTCATCTAAAAAACATTACAGCATTAGTTTAAAAAAGATGTATTAAGCCTGAATGTTTTTGCAGGATATGTTTTGAGTTATTTCAGCAATGATCAAAGCCAATGAGTTTGTCCTCCAACCTGGAATCCTCATTTCTTTTCTAAAGACAAACCCTAATAAGCAACAAGAAAATTAAACCATCACACTAACAAAATGTATTTAATAGTCGATATCTAATCACGACCATCTCACCGAACAACCTCTGCTTTTATTTTATTCTATCTTATAGGGCCTTGGTCTCTTTTATCTTTTCGTATGATTCCAATAGGTCTGCAGAGACTGGGTCCTTTTAGTGGCTCTTTCCCAGAATCCCTGCAAAATCCTTAGGCTATTCATCTCCTTACTTGTGCTCATCTATTTGCGTGGCAGAAACAGTACCGGACTCTGAGAACCGGTGTGCTGTATTTAAGTCCCAGTTCTGCCATTTATAAACATGTGACTAAGTCAGGTAACTTGAAGTGAGCAAGCCACTCTGTTTCCCCACCTGCAAAATGGGGCAAAACCTGCCATGCCTAATTTACAGGCATATTGTGGATATCATGTGAGATTAAAACACGAGAAACAATTTTTTAACATTAAGAGCTCTACAAATGTGGAAGTGGAAATGCAATCAAACATCTCCCCAAATACCAATAGGTCAGTTTCCTATAGAAATTTGCAATAAAGGAAGATCTGTACTGGTCTAGTCCATCTGATGGGTTGATGGAGCCGCTGGTATGTTTGTAAAGCAGTGGTGGAATGAAGAAGAGATGGCTCTCACCTCTCCTGCTGGCTACTCTAAGACACTTGGAAGACTTCCTTGAAGTGCTGTAAGAACACGGGCAAGCAGGTTGAGTTTTAAACCCTGAGACAGCAGAATAGCTTTGATGCCTCTTGCAGACCCTGTACCCTTATCAAGTAGCAGGCACTCGATAAGCACTTGTTGAGTGATTGGTCTCTGCAATCCTGGCACTCACTGGAAGAGTGACTTGCCAGCAGAGAGTGTGTAAACACCCACATTTTGGTAATAACCTAAATATCTGCATATGGTGAATGAAGAGGCTGAATGAAAGAAATTATGTAAAAACAGAAAGCTCCCTACATCTCTCTCCTTTATCATTTTCTCTTGGCAGAAGCAAGACTTTTAACAGCGAGGATATCAGGGCATCTTAAAGGCAAACAAAGGATGGAGCAGTGCCCTGCTCTTGGGGGGCTTTTGGTCTCTATGTGTGTCTGTCCATTACTCAAGAACATGCTCCTCTCTGGCAGCTCCAAACCGGTGTCTAGTGAGCACAGCATTGTGTTTTACAGCTAAACTAAGAATCAGGTCTCTTCTATACTGTTTTTCCCCAAGGCTGGAAAAAAATATAATATTGATATTGTTTGATAGGTGCATGTCTAAGAACACACACACACACACACACACACACACACACACACAGCCATTCATTTGGTGGTCAGACCCAATTGTCTGGGATGACTAAGAAAAACTAAATTTGCAGTCATTTCATTGTTTAAAAAAATAGCACAAGTGGAGTGAAGGCGGTGTTTTTTGCTCTTGTTAAGAATGCTTTCCTACTTTTTAGAAAGGGGGGGGGAAATCAAGCATGGATAGTAAGTTCCTGTTAAACACTTATTTTAAGAAATAGGCTAGCTATATTTTAAAAGCAGGTGATTAAATCACAGTTGCTGACCAATTTTATTTGATTTAGTATTCTGAGATGCTTATGTTATGTTTAAATGCTAGACTCTTAGCATTTGGCTACAGCATAAGCATCAGAGTGGCCACAGTAAAAGAACTGACATACTGATCCTGGGCCAGGAAATACTGTTTCTCTTACCTAAACCTCTTTTTGCTGTACAGCCAGGTAAAGATGGCTGTGTGTTTGCTGACATTTTCAGAGGCTGATTGGGCCAAAAAAAAGCTGGAATCATTTTTTCCTAAGTCTCTCCTCCTCATCAAAGCCCTGTTCTCCCTACCCTATCTTAATGAGCCCTAATCTAAATTTTAAAAGAATTTTCTAAATGATAACAGTACGGAACTAAGTCCAACACTGAGCTGCATCAATAGCCTTGGCAGTAAAGCCCTGATGCAGGTTTCCTGGTTTAACTCCCACATGGACAAAGGGCATAAAAATTATTGGTTTTCTGCATTATATCCTCTTGTTAATATCTGTGTCATCCGTTTTTGGATTACCCAAACACCAGGAAAGGATCTCAACTTCAACCCCTTGCCTTCACTTAAAGAATCCACCAAATCAATCTAGCAAGATAAGAGGACAATCTGTTTTAAAGATTCTGAGGATAGTTGCTTTCATAACCAACCTCAGTCCTTCCTGGATTTTTTCCTTAATTGAGTCCAGAGCAGAGAGGACCCACTGTTGGAGGGAGGTTAATCCATTACTTGAAGAGTAGCAGCCATTTATCAGGTCCTGTGCCAGATGATTACATAAAGTATCTGGACCTTTCAACAACCCTACAGAGTAGATATCACAGGTCCTATTTTACTCTTGAAGAAACTGAGGATCAGAGAAGTTTAGAAACTTGCCCAAAGTCAGTTAGTTGGTGTATACAAAGGCATCTAAAAGAGTAATCCTTTACCTCACTCGGGAATTCTTAGAATCCCTGTGGTGTTAGTATAAGTGGAATGAATGTAATGCCAGTAAATAAACTGGAATGAAAATTCTGATATTAAATTGGAGAAACAAAAGAATGTTTAAGAAAAATGTAGCTAAGAGATTCAAACTCCAAAGCATTTACCATCCTTTTTGAATGATGCTTTACCTTACAGTCTGAATAGAAATGAGTGGAAAAAAGGCTTAAATTCTTTATGTACTCATATATAATACCACGCAACCAACACAGTTTGACTTTTTAAATTTTAAAGGTTTCATATTAAGAAACCATAATTAAAATGAGGATAAATACTTAAAGTAGTTTACTGTAAGTATTTTCTCTATACCTTGTCTCCGGAACTATACAATTTTATTTAACTATTTACAGAGGGACTCCTTTCATCTCATGAGAATATAATCACATAATCAGATACACTACAATTGTTTCCTTTTAATTGTAAATCATGGCTGCATTTGCAAATTAGTCTATTATCACAGCAGATCTATCAGTTTGGTGGGGAATGTATTTGCCAGCTAGAGTGAAAAAAGTTAATAAACATTAATAAGGATCTTAAATCAATCATTCCTTTACTCTCAATGTGGTGGTGGATATCGAGATTAATAAATCTGTCAAACCAAATAAAGTAACAAGGAAGGGAGGCATAGAGAGGCCACTTGATGCCCTGTGTAGTTAAGAAGCAGGATGCTTAGGGACTTCCCTGGTGGCACAGTGGTTAAGAATCCGCCTGCCAATGCAGGGGACACGGGTTCGAGCCCTGGTCCAGGAAGATCCCACATGCCGCGGAGCAACTAAGCCCATGGCCCACAACTACTGAGCCTGCACTCTGGGACCCGTGACCCACAACTACTGAAGCCCGCTTTGTGCTCTGCAGCAATGAGAAGCCCACGCACCGCAACGAAGAGTAGCCCCCGCTCACCGCAATTAGAGAAAGCCTGCGCACAGCAACGAAGACCCAATGCAGCCAAAAATAAATAAATAAAATAGAATACATCCCCCTCCTGGGACTTCCCCGGTGGTCCAGTGGTTAAGACTGCGCTCCCAATGCAGGGGGCCCGGGTTTGATCCCTGGTCAGGGAACTAGATCCTGCATGCCACAACAAAGGTCCCTCACCCTGCAACAAAGATCCTACATGCGCCAACTAAGACCCTGCGCAGACAAATAAATAAATATTAAAAAAAAAAAGAAGCAGGATGCTTAAAAACAAATTGGAAGATGAGGATGAGGCACTAAACCTTCAGCGAAATGACTTGTAAATTAAACAAAGTAAATTCAGACAGTCATCCATGGTTGGTCCCTTATGTACCACTGGTGATAAAAGCTAGAGGAGAAAACACAATGCTCAGTCAGGATAAATTATGTCTGTTGGCAGCACACTGTAGGCGTTAAGAGCATGGACTGCAGAGCGAGCCTGCTCCAGTTTAAATCCAGGCCCCACAACTTTAGTTTTGTAACTTTGTCATCTCTTAACCTTGCTGTGCCCTACTCTCCTTAAGTGTAGAAGGGAAAGTAATACTACCAATCTCACAGAGTTGTGAGAATTAAATGAGCTGATATTTTGTTAAGGGCTTAAAATAGCACCTGATGTATAATAAGCACTGAGTGATTTTTGAATAAATAAGTGATGTAATTGGCCATTTGCTACCACTTTACACAGCCCTAGTTCTTTCTCTGCACAGCCTTTTTACTGGGGAGAATTGAGATAGTGAAATACCCCTGCAATATTTAAGTCACTTCCTTGCTATAAGCCAAGAGTTAAACTAATTTCTTGGGTAACGATAATTAAAACTTTTATTTATTGTATTAAAAAGAAAAAGACAAAAAGTGTTACGTTTAAGAATAAGATTACTGAGGCAAACATTTTATTACTGGCAAGTACAAATAGACTGTTGTTGTATATTTTAGTCATTAAAAAGGCACCCAGAGCGTTTCCCTGGTGGCGCAATGGTTGAGAGTCCACCTGCCGATGCAGGGGATGCAGGTTCGTGCCCTGGTCCGGGAAGATCCCACATGTCGCGGAGCGGCTGGGCCCATGAGCCATGGCCGCTGATCCTGCGTGTCCGGAGCCTGGGCTCCGCAACGGGAGAGGCCACAACAGTGAGAGGTCCGCGTACAGCAAAAAAAAGAAAAAAAAAAAAAAAAAAAAAAGGCACCCAGATAATCAATACCTTGTTTAACTACTAAAGCACAAGGCTTTTGTATAAAGATATTTATCAGAAACTCATCAGCAGTGTTCTACTTTTGATAACTGTATGAAAAATTGTCAATAGAAGCATCAGCAACTCTATTATCTCATTTAGGACTAGTCCCAAGGAAAAGAATGAGTGGGGAAACCAAATACATTATTTGCATATACAACAACATGTCCAATTAACCACTTTGCCGACAGAGATTCATTTATTATTAATCTTATTCCAGCATATGTTAATACTTTGACAATAGACATGAAAAGTGACTGATACAGCACACTGCAATTTTGGAAATGTTAAGTGAGGTCTTCAAGGAAGTGTAGCTTAGTGTTGAGAACTGTTTTGTTATTTCAACTTTGGAAAGATGTAATGTAGAGAATAATCAATTTACAATGAGAATATAGGCTCAAATAGTCTAAAACGGCAAGATTTTCAGAAATCAATATGAAATATAAAATAAGTAGACTACTAAATAATGTTCTGCAAAATAAAGTTTAATTTCTATAATATACCTTCCAGGCAAAAATTCCCAGAGGTATTTAAACTAATCATGCTTCAGTATTATTTCTCTGTACTAGCGTGTTATATAACTGATAATTGAAAAGTATAACTACATATAAAATGACATAGATATGAACTAGAGCATTTATCTTGAAAAATTTGAAAGAGAAGCTCATCAGGAAAACCACCTCTTTAAAACGTCCTGCTGCTTTGCCCAAAGTGTTAATTGCATAGTATATGAGTACCACAACAGTGAGCTTCCATATTTGCCCTAAATGTATTTTTTTTAGAACAGCATCACAGTCACTCATAGCAATGTGCTTTATGCTGTGGAACTATCCACACTTTAGATAATTCAATCTTTTTTTTTTGGCGGTAGGCGGGCCTCTCACTGTTGTGGCCTCTCCCGTTGTGGAGCACAAGCTCCGGACGCGCAGGCTCAGCGGCCATGGCTCACGGGCCCAGCCGCTCCACGGCATGTGGGATCTTCCCAGACCGGGGCACGAACCCGTGTACCCTGCATTGGCAGGCAGGCTCTCAACCACTGTGCCACCAGGGAAGCCCTAGATAATTCAATCTTAATGTAAAATTAGAGATTTCAGAATCCGAAATCATCTCAGCTTTAAGAAGCATCAAAAATACCACTTCTCTTTCTTTAGCAGCTTTGAGTCCTGTAGTCATGATGACCAGATGGTAACTAATAGCCAAGACAGGCTGAACCATATAAATAATTACATGTACCAATGTTAGTCCAATGGCAACTCAGATAATCAAAACAACTGTGCAGAAGTGATGTCCAAGTCAATAAATGTCTCTGCCTTGTATTCCACTGCACATTAAAAATCACTCCCTTACCATTTACTTAAAAGTTCTGTTTCTTTCTCACTGATCATTTTCATAGATATATCATGTTTTTTCATCAATTTAGTTACATGGGGAAAAAAAAATCACCAAATATGTACATGAATATAGAATAAAGAGCGTAACCTTGCTTTTAAAAGCTGTGGGTCACATTACATAATACATTTAAACTGGAGATCCTATAGCCAAAAGAGTCTAATATTTTGAATTTCACAATGAAAATGTCTATGAGATTCATAGAAGCTTCATGTAAAACCTAATATGTACATAACCAAGTATTCTGACTGCAAACTGGAGAAACACCTTTCTACCTCAGTTCCAATTCACAGACCCCATAGATATTAAGTTCATACAATAGACACAGCAGGTTCTTCTTAGTGGCTTGTACATTTGGTGATTAAGAGGAAGTCTGTCCAGGAATCATCATTTTTTAGTCATAAAGTACTTTATTATAATTATTTTTGACTAATTACATTATTTACCACTGCCTGAGTTTGATGCTTTAAGTTGAATTTGATAATGACCCTCATTTTTTAATCCATCCCCACCTTACTGCTACTTTTCAGTTAAATATCATAATGCAATATTAACTAAAATTTCTTCCACTAGAATGGAGACATAAATTTCATATCCATGTTCACCTGAAATTCTCAATAAATATATGGGTTAGCTACCTTTTTTTGGCTAATCTTATTCTTAATGAACAAACAATTTTTTTGTTGTTTTTTTTGGAGTAGTGAATTGGAAAGTGATGACAGTGGGAGAGAACTTAGGTTTTCTAAATTCGAATGGAGTATTCCTTTCAAAACCCTGCCTTTTAACATACTGGAGTGAGAAAGCAAAAGTACTGCAGCTACTTATTAATTAAGTGACCCTGGCAGAATCATCGCCTCTCTAAAGCTGTTCCCTTGTCAGCAAAATGGTGATCATAAGCCCGGCCAGAGTTATGATGATGATTAAGTGAGACACTTTACACGAGGGCTCTGTGGAAATATATTCTCAAAACATAGCTGTTTTTGCTAAGCTCTGTCAAAAGCTTGAGGGAATTCATTGTTATATGATCAACACTGAAAACACTCTTGCATTTTGTGAGAGAATGGAATATTTTAAAAGGTATTACCAATTTCTGTGTGGAGAAATACTCTTCACCCTACACAGCCCAAAAAGGACTAGGCAAAAAGAACAAGTTACAGGAAGCAGGTGCTTTTCAAAGAGACATTCCTTAGGACCTCAGCTGAAAAGCAAATACCAGGCAAGTACCCTGAGCCTGACCCCCATACCATGGTTCCTGTGCACCTAAGAAAGCCACCTCTACCTAACGATGAGGACAAATGGATGGCTTAAGGGACCTATATAAAATCTTTGCAAAAATATCTCCAATTACAGTATGTTTAGAATCAATAAAGCTCTGGGAAAAGACAAGAGTATAAGGATTTTAAGAGATCCTTATTGCCAAAGGAATCTTAGAACTCAAAGTTGGAAAGGATCTTGTCCAATTAAAAAAAAAAAACAAGCATATGAATGACAAAACAATATAAAAAGTCATGCTCAACATTACTATTAAGATCCTTAACCCCTCAAAAAATAATTGTGTTTTTTATTAAAAAGAGGCACACAATGGAGTGTAAATGAGGCACTGCCTGACTGTGCAAAGACGGTTTTCTCTACAGGAACTTAGTTTTGCTATATTCTCTTCTCAAAGACCAAGGTTCTAATCCTAGTTAATCACCTAAAAAGAACTGCCTTAGGTTATACAGAGTTCAGAAAAAACTGTGGATAAACTAGTGTAGCCCCTCCTCACTGCTGGAGCACAGGCTTCCAGGAAGAGTATTCCAAACAAGGAGGAAGATGGGTTAGAAGATATGAGCTCTACTTCCAACTCTGCTACTAATTTGCTGTGACTCTATGAGTCCAGTTCACTCACATTACTTAGCGCTCAGCTTTCAAATCTCTAAAATGAGAGGACTGTGCTCCTCACACCTTAGAGCTAGGAGAGAACTGATGTTCAAAGCTGTAACTGAATTCCAGACGTCACACAGTTAATTGCTGGTTGAATCAGAACTAGAACTCAGGTCTCCTGATTTCAAGATCTGTTTTTTTCCCACTAGATGTGTCTTCTCTCTGAAATCTCTTCTCATTTTTTAAAATTGTATTTTATCATGGTCAGAACACCTAACATGAGATCTACCCTCTTAGCAAAAGTTTAAGTGTACAATACAGTATTGTTGATTTTAGTCACAATGTTGTACAGCAAGTCTGTAGAACTTACTCATCTGGTATCACTGACACTTTATGCCTGTTGATTAGCAACTCCCCATTTCTTCTTTTCTCCAGCCCCTGGCAACCACCATTCCACCCTCTAATTCTATGAATGTGATGACTCTAGGTAACTCGGATAAGTGGAATCATGCAGTATCTGTCTTTCTGTGACTGGCTCATTTCACTCAGCATGACGTCCTCAGAGTTCATCCATGTATATCACGTACTACAGAATATCCTTCTTTTTTAAGGTTGAATAATATTCCCTTGTATGTACATTCCACACTTTATTTACATATTCAATCAAAATCACGATGAGATATCACCTCACACCTATTAGTATGGCTATTATCAAAAGACAAGTTTTGACAAAGAAGTGAAACTGGAACCCTTATACACTATGAGTAGGAATGCAAAATGGTGCGGCCACTGTGGAAAACAGTACAGAAGTTCCTCAAAAAATTAACAATAGAATTTCCATTTGATCCAGCAACCCCATTTCTATGTATTTATCCAAAAGAATTGAAATCAGGATTTTGAAGATATGTTAGCATTCCCATGTTTATTGTGTACCAGGTACCATGGGTGCTACTGCATTACCAGGGAAGTCCTCTATGTTTTGTTAGAGGAAATATGTGCAGCAACTTGGTGGAAAGCAATTGTGCAAAGAGCTCTTTCTAGAACATTAATATTAAAGGATAATACAAAGTGATGTAGCTGAAATTCACTATGTTGATGTTTTTATCAGATCATTTCATGTTGAGTCCCAGATGACTGCTACACATATATAAACTTTATGGTTTTTGTATTTATGCTCAGAGGCTACTTTTTTTCAAAGGGCAGGTTTTGTCTGTTTGTTTGTTTAAAGATTAAGTCTTTCTGAGACTTCCCTGGTGGCGCAGTGGTTAAGAATCCGCCTGCCAATGCAGGGAACACGGGTTTGATCCCTGGCCCTGGAAGATGTCACATGCCACGGAGCAACTAAGCCCGTGCGCCACAACTGCTGAGCCTGTGCTCTACAGCCTGCGAGCCACAACTACTGAGCCCGCATGCCTAGAGCCCATGCTCCGCAACAAGAGAAGCCACAACACTGAGAAGCCCGCACACCGCAAGGAAGAGTAGCCCCCGCTCACCGCAACTAGAGAAAGCCTGTGCACAGCAACGAAGACCCAACACAGCCAAAAATAAAAATAAATTAATTAATTAAAAAAAAAAATCATTGCAGTGATGCACATTTTTGTCCAATAAGCCGAAGTAAGGAAGAAGTGTGTGGTAGGAATATCTACTTCAGCAGAATATTCATAGCCAAAAATGTTCTGGGTAACACATATGAATTAATTACCAGAAAAGCTAAATTTTTCTTCAACACAGTAAAGTCAAGTATATTTTGAAAGGTGTTGCTAACTCTCTTGGATGCTAGACAAAAGAGCAAAGGGATCACTCTATCAAACAGCAACCTCCTGCTTGTGAGAAAAACAAAAACCTCCTCAGAATCAATGAAGTGATCCATGGGACACCAGGCAGATGCCATCAGCCTCTCTCACAGGATTCACTATTGTTAATACACACTGCAAGCAAAATGTGAGGCCCTGGTCCTTGTAATGATTTCTACTCCAAGAGATCAACCATTAAAGCACATGGAGGACCCTCTCAGTTCAAGTTTCAAAACCTCTGAGCTCATGGAATTGCTCTGGGCTAAGGGCCATGCAGAGTTGATTCCATAAGTAATTCCTCTTTGACTCCGACCAGAGATTTGGTTCCATTGTTTGGTGCCTCTGCGGTGTGCCTCACCCTACAAGAGAAAGGATATTCAAATTCCCTCCAAAAGCCCCCACTCCTTTTAGAAGTTTATGTGTGAAAGTGCCTCAGAAAGAGAAACATTATAAATTTAAGATACAATTATTCTCCTCATAGAATGGCATTGGGCTACCTCAATTATAAACCACACTTTTAAAATCTGTTAACATTTCCTTCTGGGAAAGCCCCTTTGCCCTTTAATAGTAAAAGCTAATCAAGGCAGTATAATTTCTGGAGCTCAAATTTGTGGGAGGAGAACGGCTGGCACTGGTGTGCTCATTCCTATGATGGTTTTCTCCTTCCTCTATGTCCTGAAATTATTGAGAGGCTCTAAGCTAATTCTTGAAAGTATGCAGAGGTACTTAGGAAAGCCAGGAGCAGAGATGGAAACCTGAGCATTGCACTGACATCATTCTATGTTTGGCACATATGGCACATCTCTAAAGCAATACCAACTGAACACACTGCTTTATTCTGAACTCTTGCTGGCTTTAAGTAGCAGTCTTAATTACAAGCAGGCTTGCTTTTTATCATTTACAGTCACACAGTTCCCCATTTACTTGACTAGGAAAATTCAATTTTTCTATAGAGGTATTTTCAACCTTTATATTTTTAAGTACATGCAAAATAAAATGGGATCCTGCAGTGATCTCAAAACCTGCTTCTCATATGCATTTTTTAAAAAATCCTCATCATAATCTCTGCAACTGGGTCAGCTTGCACAAAGATGCTCAGGGTAGCCATGAGTGCTTTCAGCACCCTGCAATTCTTGTAAGTGACACCTCATAATAGTGCAAATGAAGCATGGCATGATGAGAAAATGAAGAAGAATGGACCTGGATAGTCAACCCAGCAGTTTTCAAAACATAGAGGATAAACTAAATTTTGTTCCATAAAATATACCACACATGATTTTTCTTTTACACATTCAAGCACATATATTCTTTCCCTATTATGAGAAAAATGTCTTATGACTCCAAGAAATCCTACTATAAGCAAACAGGGTAGCTCGTATGTTCATCTACATATGTATATTTGCCATAGTCTCACATTTTTAACCAAACCTCATTTACACCTGCCTTGATTTTCAGCCAGGAATTTATCATGTTGTCATTCACCTTTGTGTTTTCCCTTCACCCTCATCTATTAGGCTCAAAGATTATTTCCTTGTGGGCCCTTTGTCTAATTAGCTGAATATTCAAGGAGTTTATCGACCCAACAAATTCACTGTCACCTTTCTTATTAGGTTTCTTTTAAGCCATCACCCTGCCTGCCCCGCTGTCAGCCCCTCTGCATCCCCACCTCACTCCCATCTCTCCATCCCCCACCCTCAGAGGCTTATTTCATCTTTAATGTTCTTGGGTTGTTCTCTAGCCAGAGTTTTTTCCATATTTTCAAGGGAGGCAAGAGATGAAGTGTGAAAAATTCACACCGGTTTTTATTCGGCGGAGGTTGGCTACTGACAGGTAAGTTTGCTACTCTGATTAAAAAAAAAAAAAAAAAAAAAAAAGCAGGGAGAAAGAATCAGAAAGCTTCCTCCAAAAGTGTGTGTGAGCAGGGTGGGGAGAGTTTCAAAAAGTAACAAACACGACCGTACTATGGAACCTTCAAAGGAAAGAGAAAGTTTTCTGACCCAAAAGAATAATCACAACCGCCGCTCACACACCCTTTCCTCCACTATCCATCTATCCTTTCTCTTTCCCAGCGACAGATATGCCTGCTTCTTCATTCATGTACGGAGACAATCACTATATTCTGGAGGGAAGGAAATGTTTGTAGAGACCAGCAGACGAGGGCCTGACTGGGGTAGAAGCTACAGAGGTGAGAGGACAGGTGTCCTCTCTGCGGCAGGGTTCCCTTGGTCTTCTCCTCTCCCCACGTCCCCCAGGCACTCTCCCTTTTCAGCCATATCCCTTGGGAGATAGGCAGAGCCACAGAAAAGGAGAAGTTAATATGCATATGAGATTAGCCAAGTGCTTCCCACTGGTATAATTAAGCGCCCAACCCCCTTGCATACCCCCATCTGGCTCCCCGCACCCACGCTCTGTCTGCCCCTCATGTGTCCGGGCTCGCCTCCCTCCCCCAGAACTCACATAATTTTGCAAAAAGGCCAGGCAGTGGGGTGAGAACTGCACCCGGGAAAGGGAGCAATAAGCTCCCAGAATACTGTGAGCGAGTGGGGAGAGCAACAGCAACTCCTTGCTGTTTCTGAGGGATCTATCCTTTCTGTCACTTTTTCCATAAAAGCCCCCTTTGGAGGCTTCACTCGTGTCTCCAGCCTAGGCACGCTTAACTGGAGACAGTCCTTGAGAGGGAACTGGGAGAAGGAAAGGAAGGGATTCCTGGGCCCACTGTGAGGTGTGCCTGGGCCACTCCCAAAGGAGGTGCCCAGGGGAATCTGTTCTCTTCAGCTGGGTCAGGTTCTAACCTCTCACATTTAACCGGAACTGTCCCCAGGTAGGAAGCCAGTCCCTGGGGAAGGGGGCCATCCCAGTATAACTAGCAGCTGCTGGGTGGGGGGGGAGAGGAATTACCTAGGGAGAAGGGCAAAGGATCCGGAGAGGAACCAAGTCTGAAAGGGAAAGGGGCCCTACAAGCAAAAGAGGGGGAAAGAGATGTAAAAAACAGTGTCCATAACATTCACCTTGCTTTTTAAAGCAGATTTTACACTGGGGAAGAAGAAGAATTGGGAGTGGGGGAAGACTCACAAAAAACAGTTGATGTTTTATTTATTGGCAGTTCAGGGAATCTGAAATAGGCATTTATCTGAAGATGCCAGGAAGCTGGCCTTACACTGCTGGTCATTCTGGAGAAGAAACCTGCCAACCAAGGCTTGTCTCCACACTCTGCTCTTTACAAAGGAATTCCCGGTGAGGAGAACAGCTTCTCTCTGCTTTAACTTCTCCTCCTTCAGGCAGACCTCCTGGCTTAGAGCAGCCAGCATTGCCCCACCTGCCCTCCTTGGGAAGCACTATACTCTGAGGAAGGAGGAAGCAGGACTTCCCTTATCCCAGCGGCCTTCAGATATGATCCAAAAAGAAGTAAGTGGGTGGGATGAGGGAAAGGGGGTGGTGTTCAGAGGTCCCCTCTAAACTGGGTAGGAGTTGGCAGGCACTAGAGAGGGTGCCTCCAGCACCCTCCTACTTTCTCCAATTAAGGGAAGAGGTGGGGGGAAAATGGAATTAGCCTCCAGTTTCGTGAGTCCCGGGACCTGCCACTTCACCGTCACTGCAGTCTGAGCACTCCTTGGAGGAACGTGCGGGCTGGAACCTCTCCTTCCCCCAGACCAGGGAAAATGGGCAGGAGGTGGGGCAGCAACACAGAGCACAGACAAAAGGTTCAGCAGAGCCCTCCTCTCTCAGGAGCTCAGGTCCCTGGGCTGAGCCCGGCTCCCCATTCGGACACGCCGAGCGACCTTCTCGCTAGAAACGCCCCCTTCCCGCGAGGCCCAGGACGGTCTTTTAATAGGTGCCCACGTCTCACTCCCAGCACCCTGACAAGGAACGCCCCTCCCACCCCTCACCGCAAACACCCGCGACGCCTTCCTCCAGCCCCTTTCTATTGTCTTCAAAGAGATAAGTGGCTCCCACCCAACACACCCAAATGCACATCCCTTTCTCGCGCTCCCATTTCTCCGAGCCCTAAGGGCCGTGAAGCGAGCGCAGGGTCGAAAGGGGGGCGCGAGGGAGTAAAACCCGCGAGAACTTGGCATCGCAGACCCACCGTGTCCACCTCGCAAGGATGCCGGTGACCTGTAGATTGCAATAGGCACTGAATGATGCTTGCTGCTGCCATGGAAATGGTGGATGTGGTGCGCTCCCAAACTGGACGCCCCCCATGCCATTCCTAGGAGGCCGCTGAGGGTGAGCGGGACTATCCAGAGCAGGGCGAGGCGCCCCCCTGCGCCGCCGCCGCCACTGCCGCCGCCGCCGCCGCCGCCGCCCCCGGGCGAGCCCAGCTCGGCGCCGCACCGGAGCATCCTCTGGTACATGGCTGGGCGCCCGCCGAGGGGCAGCCGCCGCGGGAGGCAAAGTTTGGGGCGCGGTGAGGGGAGAGGGCGCCGGGGAGCAGCGGGCGGCTCAGGGTGGGCTGCGGGGCTGGCCGCCTCACCGCGTCAGGGCACCCATCCTCTCCCTCGTTCGGACAGTCTTCTCGGGGTCCTGGAGTCCGCCGTGCCTCGCACCCCAAAGAATCCGAAACATAGCCGAGGTGAATGCAGCTGATGGGGGCTTGTCCGAAAAGGCAGCCCCGGGGAAGAGCAAGCACGGAGCGGGCGGCTGCTCCCAGATTTCCGGGGCTCCAGGTTCTCGAGAGATACTCCCAAAGAGTTTCGGGCGAGAGTGCGTGCCGGGGGGGTGGGGAGCGGGGAAATGGTTTAAAGCTCCTCCCGGAGGGTCCTCACTTCTACATGACAGCCATCCACCGCGAATCCACTAGGTAAATCCATTTAGCATTGTGTGGGGGGACTGGGGAGGCCACTTCGCCGGCCCAGCCTCCTTTCAACGGAGAAGCAGACCCCATGGACTCGAGGCGCCCCGTCCCTCCATTCAGCCCGGGCCGGGTCGCCCGCTCGCGCCAGCCTCCCCCGGGCAGCGCGCGGAGCAGCGGCGCGCATCGCCTGCTCCCGAGGCAATCTCCGCGTCTGCCGCCTCCTGACACTTACGCCCGGCGAGGGGTTCAGAGGAAAGAGTGCCACCCTTATGAAGGAAGCGGGGATCGAACGGGGGAAAGAGAGCTGGGGAAAAGCAGAAGCACACAAAGGGGGGGGGGGGGAAGAAAAGGAAAAATAAAAAAAGAAAAGAAAAGAAAAGAAGAACCACACACGCTGGCGAAGCGAGGGGCTCTATGCAAATCTGCAGTCTCCAAACAGCAAATCACTGAAGCTCGGATGCAATGCAGAGGACGAGCCTATGTAACGAGGGAGGCTGGTCTAGCTTCCCACAGAAATCGCCCTGCTTTGCCTCTCTCAAGCATTCTCCACACGTCAAAGGGACACGTGTACGGCGATGCGGGGAACACCTAAAAAAGCAACGCTCCCTCCTCTGCCAGGTGATCCCTCCGTCGGAATTACAACGGCAAACGGCACCCTTCCCCTACCCCTATGGTTCAGATGTAACCAGTGTCTTGAGAGCTCTTAAAAGGGAAAGAGTTCCGCTCTTCTTATTGGACCAAACTTGTTCTGCCAGGTGTTCAAACCCAATCTGCTAAATATGGCCTGACACCATCTACTCAAGCATCAGTTTTGATGATCTGTTAATTACACAGATTACTCGTAACAAAGAGCCCTCGTTCCCACTACAGTATCATATCTCACATAAGGCAGTAGAAGTGCAGGGAACCAAAATACACAAGGAAGAAAAAGAATGAGTGAATTTGGCAGCTGAGGAAAAGACAGAAAGAGAAAAAAAAGGAAAAAATGAGACAGGTGAGAAAGAGGACAGCAGAAGAGAGAAACAGGATGAATGAGATTGCTTGTGTTTTGGTCAAACATTTTAGGAATCTTTAAGAACCCCCAAGATCTCTATAGAAGCCCAGCTATGATGATGTCTTATAAGGGTGGAGTTCTGCCTTTCTCTTACCATGTTTCATAAGGAAAATAACATCAGGAAATTTAAATCTAGTGCCCCCAAAGAAGAGGGGACATTATATTCTACCAGTGAAATGAAGAATATATATATATATATATTTTTTTTTTTTTTTTTTTTTTTTTTTTTTTTTTGCGGTACGCGGGCCTCTCACTGTTGTGGCCTCTCCCGTTGCGGAGCAAAGGCTCCGGATGCGCAGGCTCAGCGGCCATGGCTCAGGGGCCCAGCCGCTCCGCGGCATGTGGGATTTTCCCAGACCGGGGCGCGAACCCACATCCCCTGCATCGGCAGGCGGACCCTCAACCACTGCGCCACCAGGGAAGCCCCGAAATGAAGAATATTTAACTGAAAGCCACGTGTCCTGGAAAAAGACCAGCAAAGTCAACACACAACTAAGAGTAAAAGTCTAGCGCGGCAAGTGGACTTAGCAAGGAGGACCACAGTCACTGGAGGCTAGCACACGGGATTTGGAACTGTGATTAAAACAGTTCCCTGGTTTCTAAAAGATGATAAAAACTATGACGTGACTAGTGGCTGGACATTTTTTGTTTTTATTCCTACTTAAAGACAAAGGAAAACAACTCTGACTAGGTACTACTTCTCGCAGGCTCCTGTCTATAAAATCCTTTATATCAACAAATACAAAGTCATGTCCTGAAAAAGTAGTTCTAGAAGGATTTGATACAAATCAGCCACTCACCAACGTGGTCATTTAGACTTACATATTGCTTCCTAGTTCATTCAGAGAGTCAACCCTGGGACTCTGATGGTCACTATGTTACCAGTGACCAAGGGCCACCAAACCAAATTTGTAGCAATCCAACACCTCACATCCTTGGCAAAAGTTTATGTTATTCTACTAAAAATTTAATACTTCAGTAGTTCCCTAAATTGAGACTGCTTAGGCATGCTAGAGAAGGTTCCTTTATCTACTTAAATACACCTTGTCTCCCTCCCACAACTGCTCAAAGACCAACAGAACGCAAATCCTGCACTTTCCACTGTGGTCTGTTCCCGTCCTTATCCCCAGGCCACTTCCTCCTCATTTTGTTATTTTCTAGCATGTGGATTTTAATTCATTAGTAGATTTTAATTCATTAGACAGCTAGGGAAGCCCTAGCTGTCGTGTTTTCAGGCAGATGTCTAAGGTACTGCAAGTTTCTTGGGTGGATTCTGTGATACCGATGCTGCAATATTTGTTATAAATGGCTGTTATGGTGGAACAAGGAGCAAATTCTCTGTCTAGAGAGTGGAGAAAAGTCCTGTGAGCAGACTCATGCCTAATCTGTATGAAGCAAATAATGCTTGCACTTACTCTTCGTGTCTCTTCAGCTGATCAGTTCTTTGGCTGCAAGTGTATTATCTAAGGAAACTGAGGGGACTTCCCTGGTGGCACAGTGGTTAAGAATCCGCCTGCCAATTCAGGGGACACGGGTTCGATCCCTAGTCCCGGTAGATCCCACATGTCGCGGAGCAACGAAGCCCGTGCACCACAACTACTGAGCCTGCGCTCTAGAGCCCGTGAGCCGCAACTCCTGAAGCCCGTGCACCGAGAGCCTGTGCTGCGCAACAAGAGAAGCCACCGCGATGAGACCCCGCACCGCAACAAAGAGTAGCACCCACTAGCTGCAACTTGAGAAAGGCCCAGGCGTAGCAACGAAGACCCAATGCAGCCAGAAATAAATAAATAAATAGATTTATTAACAATAAAATAAAATAAAGGAAACTGAGGCAGCACTGACAAATTGTTCTCAGGTGAGTAAAAAACTGGCTGGAGGAGACATGGTGCTCGGCTGCTTGTAATTTACTCTTAAATACTGCAGCATGGACAATGCGATATAAATGTGTGTTAGTGCGGTTCTGTGTCTCAGGAGGTTGGTTGCTTTCATCAGGAATGTATGCTCCAACAGCTCAGCCAGAATTACAGAAGTCAGAGGTGACTTTTGGAAGTCTTGAGTTACCATCATCTCCAATCATGATGTGGCTCTGTTCATTAATTATAATGTATGTTGGAAACAGATTATCATCGGTGACATAAATGGCCTGTCAGTTGGTTAATGGAGGTTAGGGGTGGGTCCTCTTTGGTGAAATCATTAACATTCAAGATATGTGGACTGGCCAAACTTTTTGTAAACATGCTTTGCTTCTATTTGAATAGAGTATATGAATCTATAAGGCCTTTCACCCTTTACTACAAGGAATGGTGTCATAATATTAGTAATAATAAGAACTAATACATTCATAACTGGCACAACTCTGAGAGCTCATTTAATCATCACAAAACCATATGAAGTGGGTGCTACCATTGATCCCTAACAAACCTTAATCACCTAATTCTGACAGATGATGATCTGGATGCTGCCACTGAAATATTGCCATATTTGCTTTAAGAAAACCTATTTGCAAGACATTTTGGGGTACCTAAAAGAACCAAGAGCTGGAACTTCATCAAGCTTCCAGAACATGCTGTAAGATTTTGTTCCTACTTATTAATAAGTGTCTGTTTCTGTAGCAGAAGTTGGTCTGCATCTTAAACCCACTAGGAGCTGTGGAAACACTTGCAAGAGTGGTTGACCCTCCCCTGCCTCTGACCACTGTGGGTACCGAGCTCCACCAAGAGAATCTAATAGCTGCGCACAGGGAGTTATTCTAGATGCATTCATAGCTGATGATTAATAATGAACGAGAAGGCAGGTAGCCTGCATCAGACAACCATGCAAGAAATGGGAGATGGGCTTGAAAGCTGAGGGGACAAAAGAAAGGGAATGGAAAGAGAAAGAGAAAAAGAGTGTGTAGAAGGGGGAGTGTACACAGAAATGGAAAAGCACAGGTTATTTCAAACTATTTTTTCATATTCCTAAAATCACCCTTCTGTCTCAAGAAACAAAATGGTTGTCAGGCAGACACTTTCAACCTTTTCGTGTTTTTCTTAAAACTTAATTGGAAATTGTTACAGCTCAGTATTAAGCTTTTAAAATAGAAAAGTAGACAATAAAATGGCAGAGAGGAAGTATATTAAAACCTACAGGCAGTACCAATCTTTTAAAAATTAAAAATGAGCAGAGTGTCAGTCATGCATTTTGCATTTCTACTGATGTCAGCACAAGAAAAGGCAAAGAGACCCCACATATCCATCTACCTGCATTTCTGAGTTGGGACTGGGAGAGAGTAAAGACAGAGAGGCTCAGGAGAGGATGCTGTCTGTGAAGTTGCAAAGACAAACCTCTGACCCTGTTACCTTTCTGGGTTATTGCAGGTCCCTAAAGGTGTTCTGAGAAAAGATCAGAATAGATCAGAAGAGTAAGGGCACTGAGAGAAAGGAAGGAAGGAAGTGAGGGAAGAAGGGAGGGGAGGAAGGAAGGAAGGAAGGAGAAAGAAAGAAAGAAAAAGAAAGGAAAGAAAGGAAGGAAAGAAGGAAGGAAGAAAAAGAAAGAAGGAAAGAAAGAAATGAAGGAAGAGGAAGAAAGAAAGATAAAGAAAAGAAAGAAAGGAAGGAAAGAAGGAAGGAAGGAAGAAAAAGAAAGAAAAAAGAAAGGAAGGAAGAAAAAGAGAAAGAAGGAAAGGAAGGAAGGAAGGAAGAGAGAGAAAGAAAGAAAGAAAGAAAAAGAAAGAAGGAAAGAAAGAAAGAAAGGGAGGAAGGAAAGGAGTGGGAAGGAAGAAATGGAGGAGGGGGGAGGGAGGGAGGGAGGAAAAGAAAGAAAAGAAAAGAAAGAAAAGATGCCAGGGCTAAAAGCATTCCTAGAGATTTTGTAGTACAATCTCTTCAGGTGATAAACTTGAGGCCCACAGAAGTAATAATGTTACCAAAAAGTCAGATTTATTTATGAAGTGTTCACTTAACTGGAAGTGAACTTTTATCTCCTACCACCCATAGTCCAGTCATAGATGTAGACTGGGAAATTCAGTCAATGCACCTATTACCTAGAACCTCCACACTGAGAGAGAGTAGCGGGAACCCAACATGAGCCAACATGATGCCCAATTCACTCAAAAGAAATTAAAGCTTGCAGTTTGATTTCTGAAATACGAATAGATTTATTCAGTCACAGTTAGTTGTGTTTAGGACTGAAGTATTTTATGCCAGTGGTCCCCAACCTTTTTGGCACCAGGGACCGGTTTTATGGAAGACAATTTCTCCACGGACGGTGGGGTTGGGGGGGATGGTTTCGGGATGATTCAAGCGCATTACATTTTTTATTGTGCACTTTATTTCTATTATTACATTGTAACATATAATGAAATAATTATACAACTCACCACAGTGCAGAACCAGTGGGAGCCCTGAGGTTGTTTTCCTGCAACTCGATAGTCCCATCTGGGGGTGACGTGAGACAGTGACACCCAAAGTGTGTTGCATATGTCCAGTCGATTCTGTAAGATGCAGCTCAATTGTCAGTTGCCACTCACTGATAGGGTTTTGATATGAGTTTGCAAACAACTGACTTATTACGGTCTCTGTGCAGTCAAACCTCTCTGCTAATGATTATTAGCATTATTAGCATTAGCATATTAGTATTTGCAGCCGCTCCCCATCGCTAGCATCATTGCCTCAGCTCCACCTCAGATGATCAGGCATTAGATTCTCGTAAGGAGCGCGCAACCTAGATCCCTCGCATGCGCAGTTCACAGCAGGGTTCGCGCTCCTATGAGAATCTAATGCGGCTGCTGATCTGACAGGAGGCGGAGCTCAGGCGGTAATGTGAGCGATGGGGGCGGCTGTAAATACAGGTGAAGCTTCACTCGCTCGCCTGCCACTCACCTCCTGCTGTGCGGCCCGGTTCCTAACAGCGAACCCCTGTTTTATGCTATCTCTTCTCTTGCCCCTTTTAATAAAAAGTTCATTTATGACATCCTACATAAAATTTGTTGCCTAAGCACCAAGTCTGGGTCATAGAAATTTCATTATTAACTGCATCTTGAAGTGTTGTGGGCATTGCTTTGGTACCACCCAATCATATGCTATCTTTTGGTCGCTAGCATCTTATATTGTTTGTATAGTTATTTAGATGTACTTGTGTTGCTGACGAACTCTTCCCTAGGTTCATGCCATTTGATGTGAATGAGTTCATAGTGTAGAGGGAAAACATGCAGTTCGAGTGCCGCACTGTGAGTTTGAATCTGAGTCCATAGTTATTATTCATGTGACACTGTGTTTCATGGACCCTTGCCCCCATTTTCTCATCTGTAAAATGATTATAACACTGTGTAAAATATATTAAGCACTAAATATAAGTTATTGTCATTTACTCACAGGTACATATTTTAGATAGCTGCTAAAGACATACAGATAATGAGCTGTAATGTGATTTTTAATTTAGCCCTATTTCAGACTCTTCCCACGTTCGGCCACCTCTCCAATTCTCTGTTACTCTAAATCCTCAAACTTTAGCGTGCCCGAGAATCACCGGAACAGCTTCTTAAATCATAGACTGCTTTGCTTTTGATTCCCATGATATGTAGAGGGGCCTGATAATTTGCTTTTTTTTAACAAGTTCCCAGGTAATGCTTATACTGCTGGCCTAGAGGAACTAGATTTTCAGAACCACCGCTCTGTCTGAATGTCAACGTCTTTAACACGGGTTTTATTAACCAACACAGGGAGGCCTTTCTAATTAAACTCCTTACCAATGACCTCGCCTCTTTGGCTGTGTATTCTAAACATAGACAGCAGTGCTGTTCTCAGATCTCTTCTTTAAAGCATTCTTTGAAGACTTCAAGATGTCCAGCATATAAACCTATATGTTCTCATTTCACAACATGAAACTATAAATTCCTTTTATTCTACTTAGAAAAAGCTATTTTCTTTTCCTTCTCATCTTTTGAATGTGTGCTCTTCTTCAGTTAGCCTGGCCAGTGGCTAGAGGCAGGACTGAGCTCCTACAGGACTGAAGGCACCGCATTAGGGTTGAAATCTGACTTTACTAACGTATCAGCCACGTGGCCTTATGCAGGTGAGGATGCTTGTTTCCATATAAAACCTAATACTGGCCATCCAAATAGCCAGGCACCATTTAAAAAAAGAAAAAAAAAAGTCCCTTTCAGGTCCTGGCATATCAGGTCTTCAGTCTGACCAGCATCAGCCACAGGAAAGATCAGTGACAAAAACTGACAACCTGGGATCTGTCACCTGCATTCACCAGCACAGTCTATCATATATACACGCCACTGAAGAAGAAAGCAAAATGGGATCATTGAAAGTGGAACTAGAGTTGGAAGGACAACTATAAGGCAAGTTAGGGTGATATAAAAACTGAGATATAATTTGCAAATTCCCTAGTAAATACAGATATTCAAATCCAGAACCAGACGTCACGCCCATACCATGAGTTCAATTTCCTGAATGCCGGAGCACTTACAGCATATAAACCAATTCAATCTATCTTTATGGATATATGTTCTGTAGCATATGTTGCCATTTGAATTCACTGAAAGGAATTTAATCATGCAATTTGAACTGAATCTCTAAATAGGTTTATCTGGGATCTATAATTTAATCCCCATCCAATTCAAGACAAATATATTAGGTTACACATTTTGTCAGAGTGATATTTTGAAGTTAGTACTGTAGTAAAGTTAGTGTGACTATCCCACTACAAAGATCCCTTTTCCAAGTAAGTAAAAGGCATATTAACCGTTTCTTTACCATGGCATACTAAGCCGTTCAAAATTTGTCTCGATCCTGCCTCTCCTGTCTTATCTTTACCTCAACTTCTGCCACTTACCCCACAAACATCCTAGGCTCCAGCAACATGAACTTCTCTTCCCTAAATACACTGCATTTTTTCACTTCTTTTGCCACTGCCCATGCAATTCCCTCTGTAAAAATGATCTTTTCTGCTACCTAGGTCTCTTACTATCCCATTCATTCCTCTACCAAATTGTTGGAAAATTTTCTGAACTCCTCCAGTTTCTCAAGTATAGACTATCACAAATACCTAAAAAGAAAAAAAAAAATGCCCGGGGTATGTAATAGTATATTTATATTATTTTTGTGCTGTATGAATGAAGTGTCAGGATAAATGGTTAAGTCTATATCCATGTTTAGGAATTTAAAATAACCCAAACCAACAAACAAAAGAAATCCACCTTCCCCTCTTCAATTTATCCTTGCAGGCTTTTGGTTAGCTCTTTCATTGCCTAAAATATATAACAAATTTAAGCTGAACTTTGATTCGAATGCTAAACAACTGGTTATGAAGAATAAGGGAATTCATTGTCATATTTTCCTACTCATGTTATAAACAGATGTCTTTCTTTCCCATACTATGTAAAAGGAAAATAAAACACCACCAAGCAAAGACGCTTGCTGCCAAGTTGAATTGCAGAGCAAACATTTATAGCCAACTTATAAATCCTTGAAAATAGGGTTTTATAATGGAAATACTGGCACCATTTAAACTATAACCATTCAAATAATATCACTGTAGCAGAACGTATAATCTAATATACCTGTTCTGGGATGGATGAGAGACTTAGCTATAGGTTTTGGAAAAACTTCCAGTGGCTCAATTCAAATTGAGTGATCATTCCATATAGTTCAAATCTCTTAGAGTATTTATCTTTATTTCAAAATGTGTAGTATATGCTCCAAAACATTTGTTTAAAAGATAGAATATATTTTTTGATACTCGTATGAAAAGATATGACCTCTGAGAGGCATTTCCAAAAATTATCAATCAGCTTTTTTTCAACTGTCTTTTTCTCTCATGAAAGAATTACTTTCCTCAGGTTTTCTCTGTCCTATTGCTGTGATGATTCCCCCAGAGACCTGTATGTTTATCTTGACAGGTGTTAGTAGATCTGTAGACCTCTGTGGAATTGTTCCTAGTTGCGTTGAGGTACAGGAGAAAACATTATGTCTGCAAACTAATGAACTTACCTTATTGCATTCTAAATAAAATAAACCACCCATCTACTAATGTCTTCCTAATGAAGTTTTCATTAGGCATAATGAAAATGGTGTGGTCTTCAATATTTAACATGTGATACGTATTAAAACAAAGCACATCTGATGATTTTTAAAATTCATACCTGATAATTGCCTTTATATTATTTTCAAATGAAATAGTTTACCCTCAGATTGCTTTAAGCACCTAATCAAAGAGATACAAGAAACATTTCTAGACTTAAGGGAATGTTTTATACCCAAATGGACAGAAGAAATGTCTCATCTACCATTATCCTTAAATAATTAAAACCAGATTTGCTGTTCTAATTTTTAAGAATGGAGATATATAATAGTGTGCAATTCTCTGTGCTATGTAAAATGTCACTCATTAATGAAATTTAGCCAAATATTGACAATGGAAGTGTGTTAGTCCAATGGAAGTGTGTTAGTTTAATTGGTGTTAAACCAATTAAAGTGGTTTGCTTTAAAATAATGCTACCTCCTAGCATAGCAAACAGCAACTTAAATTCTGATGAGAACTGGATACTTTACTGGCCAATGGAAGAGCAGCTACAAACACAATCAGTATCCTTTCTTATTGGCAACATTTTGATTTGTCATTTGGCAAAGAAAAAATTCAAAGCATCATGCAGAAACACCTACCTACTTCAGAAAATCATCAGTTTGGGATCATGTGATATCTCGTTCCATCTAACATTTACGGTAGCATGTAGACGAGCCACAAAGAAGTCACATCCTCATTGCTACACTATGTCACATTCTTAATTTCTCATATCAGGTTCCCATATAAATTATCTCCTGCTTTGGTATAATCACGGTTGTCCAACTGAGACTTGAAGATCTTATCAGTCATGCATTTTACTATTATTATTGAAATTTACTCATTTCAATGATTACTTACTGCCACATAAGCATATTATTTACTTCAGAGGCCAGAAAACAGACGCAGTAAAAGGAGAGTAAAGGTGGGTCTCTTCTCCTTCAGCAGTAGGAGCCAGAAACAGTATGAAAGCAATGGATCATGAAGAAAAGCAATTTCCTACTTGAGGGATTAGACAGTACCCTCTTTTGTACTGTTAAATCACAGTTTGGGTTATTTTTTCAAGTAATACTGATTTTTTTCAATTTACATAAATATAGCCTCTAGAGGAACTGCAAGAGAACCCCCAAACACAAACCCTCTCAACCAATCAACAGAAGAGGTATAAAAAAGCCCTCATTTATGTTTACAGCCTTGAGCAACCCTTCACACAGCATAAAAAAAATAAAAAATAAACTAAACGGCTACACAGCTAAAGATAATTAGCTTAACAAGGATGACTTCGAACTGAAATGTGAGGCTTTTTTCTTTTCTTTCTTTAGGCAAAATATAGGTGATTTTTATTTTGAAGCAGCTCACATTTGCTAGTATTAGAAAATTGACAACTATGTAAATTTCAGCTTTGCTGAAATGTTTGCTTTCCTTTTTAGGTTCACAACAATATTAACCACTGCCATCAGTCAGTATTACATTCAGATTTGAGAAAATCTGTAGCATAAAACTGTGCTCTGGAATATCATGTGAAAATTTTAATCAATTTAAAATGTATTTTCATTCAAGAAGGAGTAAAGCATACTCTTAAATAATAAAGGCAAATAATAGTTATATGTATAAAATGGGGGGAAGGAAAATCATGAGCCTGTTTTCACAGCCCATTTTTTTTTAAAGGTTTACTGCTGATATGAGTCACGTTTAAGGAAGTTGCACATTTTCTATGCAGAAGACTGTTATGTCAGATAATTAAGAACAAAAAGCCCCCATAGCTAAATAGAAGCGCTGTGACAAAACCTTATAATTTATTTCAACTTATTCCTCAGTTATCCGGTTTGCCTAGAATCCTATACTTCATACTGTTAACAGACACCTGACGTATGGTGGTTGGTTAGTGGTTAGCTCTAGCTTTTATTTTAATTGTCCTTTTTTTTTCCACTTTGTCAAAATAGTGATGCTAAGGCATTTTTGAACTCAATAGCCTACAGAGACATTAAGAGCAAATATACATATTTCTTGTTTTATATATAACTGGAGTAGTATTTTCTAATTTTGGTGGAATAATCTACTGTATTGTGAAAATTAAAGGGAATAAGGAACTATACACAGAAACCAAATTAGAAGAGTACAGATCTGTAACCCAGCAGAATAAAATTTGACTGTTACAATCAAAGAGTTTTGGAAGAAGTGTGAAGTTGTTCAGTATGGCTGAGATAAGTAGAATTTGGAGCAATGAATGATATTATTTTCATCCAGTTTAAATTCCTCAATCCAGTAATAGAACGATTAAAAACAGGTTAGCTGGGCAAATGAAGTTTGAATCCACTGGGTTTCCAGGACTGGGAATTAAAGAAAAAAAATCAAGACTTGGATTGCTAACAGGTCAAGAATGGAAAATAGGTTACAATTCCCCAGATTTAAAAAAAAATAGCATAAAAATTATATGATTTGTAATGAGACACGGATCTGGCTCTAAAGAATCCAATAGTTTCCCATGACTTACTGGGTGGTAACTATATAGGAATACCAATATTCATGTTAAAAATCGGTGACTTTAGTCACTGTAGTTTTTTAGGGGCAGCCCAGTCCTTAGACAATGGATCAAGCTATCAACCTAGAAAGGCAGCTGTAGCGGATACTTCTAATTTGTACTCAATATCTACTTTGCCTTCTTCCCCGCAAATTGAACAAATTGTTTTTTGGGGTAGGGAGGGATGAAGTACATAGAAGGGCAATATGCCCCACTAAAAATACTTGCCTTCCCAAACTCCCCTACAGTCAGAGTACCCTTGCGACCCAGTTAATTTTGAGGAAATGTAAATGGAAGTCCTTGGAAAAGGTTTTCTACAGAGCCCTTCAGGCTTTCTGCCACAAAACCTTATTCCTCTTGTCCAAAATGCAGAATCACTGTGTATGGAAGATGCCCACTCTGAGACCATGAGGTCAAAATCATACTCTAAGGATGGAGAAGCAAGAGGATAGAAGGAGTCTAAATATTTGACATTTTCCTACTGGAGTTACACTAGCCTTGCATCACCTACCTCTGAGCTTCTCATTAAATTTGAAACGTAAACGATCTTCTGTTTAATCCAATGTAAGTCAGGTTATCAGTTTGGGGAAGCTAAATACATACCTAATATATAACGAATTTCTGGGAAGGATGATTACTTAGGTGAGCAAGTTAGCAATCTTGGGCTCTGGGGGAGACATTTATCCTTAAGGACAGTCAGTAACATATTGTCCAGAACTGTGATTTTAATGAGTCAGGATATGCTTTGGGTTCCTCCAGAACCACATGCATTTTAGAAAGTTAAGGCAGTTGCTTTAATACAGGTGCCTATTAAAGATAATAATTGGGAAATAAAGCTATCCAAGGCCCTTGAACAGGAAGAAAATGCCTTTGAGTAAAGAATGTTATGGCACTGAAGGGAAGTGTTCTCTCTTTGTCCTCCCTAAGCATGCCAGGGAAAAGGAAGAGAACATTCTATTTTCTAGAGATAAGGAATTAGAACGTGCCAAAGACACACTCTCAGTCAGGTGGATCTCTGAAGTGGGCTTATTATAATAAACTCATCTTCCTGGGGTATATACCTAAGTGTGAGTAGGTACAGCTGATATACATTTATTTGTCCAGTTATTCATTAAAGTATCAAATAATTTATTTATCTAACAAATATTCATTGAGTACCTACTCTACAGCAGGATGTGTACCAGGCCCTGAGCTCATCCGGAAATAAACATTTGGGGACTTGGTTCTAGTTGAGGAAAGGAGTCTTTGAGGTTATTGCCTCCTTATCTTGAACTGGGCTGATCCCAATCCTCTCCTGAGGTCCATGAAAGGATGATATGTCCCTTGTGACTTTTAGAAACTGCCCTGTCAATGGGATTGAATTGGAGCTGAATAAGTATTCTTACGTCAGTTAATATAGTTTCATACTCAAAGGGTTTCAAAGCAGCACTGTGCACAATTCAGACACGCTTATCGACCAGGTGCTTACCACCTATGGGGCAGATGCTGTTTATAAAGTTTTTAAGAAACAATTATTGATCCAAACAATCCCTTGCATTTAATATTCTATCATTCTGGAAGGCCACTATTAACTTTGATGTACACATGCAATTACCCGTCTGACTAAAGAGTTTCAATTGCCCTAACTCTTGGTCACCACACCATGATTAAATGCATAGAAGCAACAAGTTGTTGACTTGGGCAGCCAGAAAACCACTGTGGCATAAGATTGACAGTTATATCGCCTACCAAACAATGTCTTTGTCGTTCTTCCTACAGTCCTCAAAGTCCCAGATAAGAATTTAAAGCTGGATTTTGTTCTTACTTCTGTGTACATGTTATTTATGCAAATGCAAATAAAACTTATCTAGGAAGAATCCAGAAGGTCCACAGAGGAGTGAAGATTGTTTAAGTTATTGTAGAGCTCATAAAACACATTTTCAACTGGCAGGGCATCCTCTTCATCAGACTACCATATGCTTCAAAGTAGGAAAAATTAACATGCATAAATGTAAGGTCTTGCATGTAGGTTTGAGAAAATCAATAGCATAAGCACAGGATGAGGGAGAACGGATTCTGTAGTTTTTAGTGTAAAAAAGTACCACGAGATTTTCACTGGACAAAAATGTAATCATAGACAACAGTTTGATGCAACTGTTAGAAAAACTGCCTGAATTGAATTGTAGTATGCAGTTCATTTTTCTGCACTTTACATAAGACACATACAGAGTATTGTTTGACATGCTGGCTTCCCTGTTTTAAAAGATACATTGACAAAAAGAAGAATGACCAGATGCTCAGAAAAGCCATAGGTATGCTTTATTGGCTCTGCAGCTAGAGGAAGAGCCGATAGGTGGAAATATATTAATAAAGAAGCAGATTTGAGCACTAACGTATGTGAACTGAAGGTTCCAGAAGAACCTTCTAGAAACTAGAAGGGGATTTGGAACTAATGTGCATTTCCACAAAGTAATTTCTGATTTATTCTCCTGTCCTGGGATCTTGCCTGTGGACATGTCCTCAGATAAAAAAATAATGGAGCTTGTGAGAAATAATAAAGAGAGCTTTAGGTCTAACTGTCAGCCAAGGAAACTGAAAGTAGGTTCTTATGCAAGAGTTGTCGAGGAGAAGCACGAAGGCTACCCTCTGATGTATATGGCTGTTACCCTGGCTGGGAAAGTAACTCATCCCCAAGTACCTTCTTGAGGAGCTAAGCAACTATCCACAGGAAAGTAGACATATTTATTATTTTATATATCTTCAATCATATGTCCTTAGCTCCAGGGAAATGTATTCCATGCTCTTCAGGAAGGGGTGCAGGAGAGAAGTACCATAACACATGTAAGGCAAATAAAATAATTCTAACACTAAGAAACTGAGAATGTATGGCCACCAGTTTGGAAGCCTAAAAATAAATAGTCTAAAACAAGGGAAGAGAAGAGACCTCTTTGGAGAGTATAGAAGGGCAAGGTCAAAATGATCTGAGAAAAAGGTGGGTGGTGAACTAATCATAGCAACAGCAGACACAGAGTAAAAGGGCAGATGTGAAATAAACCAAACAAATGCATACAATAACTTACTGTATATTATGTATATTCTATGTATTTTCCATTGGACTCTGTTGCAATTAGACTGTACTAACCAAATTATCCACTTCTGGCTAAGTTTATTATGTGCACTCTATTTGATAATAAGCATAAAGAGTTTTATCTGTGCTCAATTATAAATCACCTGGGCAGATGTTACAGGAGGTTAAACAAATTCTACAATTCCAAATACATAGGCTTAAATAAATTTAAATAGCATGATGTTACCTGTCTTCTGTATTCTGGTAGAATTGATGCACAGCTACCTTAGGTACTCTTCATCTGAAACAGTAGCCAGTTTTTGAAGTTCTGTATGATTTCTGACTATAATTCCCCTCCACAACATTCCCTATGGTCTCAAACATTCACATATCTGAAGCAAACTGGCATTTCTATAGGAGGTGATACTGAAACAACCACTGAACCACAACTCCCACGGGTTGCTATTAGAAGTGGTGACCAGCACTCCTTCCTACTCATCTCTGTGAGCTCTGATGTTTTCTAAAAGTACACAGACCAATCATGGTCTTAGTCTCCCAGTGTCAGAGAGGAGGAGAGGGAGGGGAGGATCATAAAATCACAACACAGAGGAGGTCATACGAACTGAGCAAATTAGAGAATGCAGATAAAAGACCAAAAGAAAGGTATAAAATGAATAATAGCCATGGTTAACAGCCAAAGATAAACATATCTCTTGATAAAAGGTATTTATTTATTCTAGTTATTGAAGACTCTCCTCAATTTCTACCTCTTCCACGATTTCAGCCATGATTTTATCGTGAGCTTAGCCACCATAAAGTTTTTCCTCTCTGTGTGTACAGACTATCTCTACAGCTAGACTGCAGCCGCATGAGGGTAGGGCCAATGTCTCATGATTTTCTGGTTCTGCATTTCATTAGCAGGTGTTCCTTTCAAAATGCAGTCTGCCAATAACTCACAGCACTTTCGTGTGAAACCACGATTTAAAGTTGTACTTCACCCTGGACTTACTGAATTTCTGAGGATGTGCTCAGGAATCTGCATTCGTAACAAAAGACTGGACAACACTAGTGTCACAAATATTTGCTAGCCTAAGGCCTTGCACAGAGCAGGTGCTTGTAAATGTTTGGTACTGCTGTTAAGATAATGCTTTCTGGCATGTCCGTATGTGTTTATGAGAAACAAAGAAATGCTGATTTGCTCAGTGTGTCCTCTGTCAGCCACTAGATAGTAAATGCCCTGAGGGTTGATGCCTTGCCCAGATGGTTCTTTGTATCTCCTTTTAAATTTCTTTCTATAGCACTAGGCACTTCCTACAATGCACCATAAATAAGATATGATAAGAAGGAAAAAGAGAAAGGTGAAGGAGTAGGGACGGGGGCGGGGGTGGGGTGAGGGGGACGAGTTTATGGTTGGGAGGGACAGAACAGGAGGTTATTCAAAAAACTTCTTTACTTTGATGGACTGGAATTCAAAAGAGCTAATGAAGTTTCTACTTAATTTTTTCTATTTAATTCCTTTGCTCTACACTGAGAATTATCCCCTATGGTATTTTTGAAATTACTAAAGACAGTCTTCCTGTGATAAACTATAATGGAAAAGAATATGAAAAAGAATGTATATATATGTATAACTGAATCACTTTGCTGTACAGCAGGAATTAACACAACACTGTAATTCAACTATACTTCAATAAAAAAAGAAAAAAAAGACAGTCTTGTGTGAATTGAAGATAGACCACATTTTGAAGGGCTAGCATAAAACAAACCTATATTATAATAGTAAGGAAATGCTGGTCTCTATTTCTCCTCCTAAAATCGATTTAAAGGAAATCATTTCCATTTCTATATGCACATGTATGTTTGCATATGTATGTATGTATGTATAATTACTTCATATGGATAAACTCAGCAATGATCTCTGCCAATTAAGGGCAGTGCTAATGAGCTGTAAGATGGACTCACCCAGTCACTGATGCCTTCCAACTGTCTTGTACTGCAAAAGGCATTCCTCATCTTTCACTCAGGTCTAACTCCCACACAGACCTTCTGTGCTCTTGTTTTATTATTACAAATAGACAAAAATTAAAACTGGAAATCAAGACTTGAGAACATGTTTATGTCTAAACCAATAGGGAAATGAGGCTTTATTGCCTCTATTCGCTAGGATTCAATTTTTCAAATTGTGAGAAGACCCCTGCTTTCCATTTCCATTTTGTCCTACTGAGGATGGGTCTTATACTCAACAACTGCCTTCGAACAGAACATCAAATATACATAAGTGTGTGTGTGTGTGTGTGCGTGTGTGTATAAGAATGGAAAGATCTATCTACATTAAAGATCTCTCATCCCTACACATTAATTATGAGGATTCTGTGGCCTGCATGGGTTAAGTGATTACTCAGAATTGCAAAGTTAATTAAATTAAAGATCAGATTCTTTTCCTGGGATGTATAAATAAGCCTCAAGGGGACCAAGAATCTTCAAAATTATGTGCACATTTTTTGTGTGCATCTGTGCATTTTTGTGGAGACAGGAGCCATAATTTTATCAGACTCTCAAAATGTTCCTCAATGTAGTTGGGATAGTTACTGCTAGAACTGCAATTTAAAAAATGTTTGTAGAAACTAAAGAAGAATAGAGTTGAAGGTCATGAAACCCAAACTTCCAGTCAATACTATTCTTAGGTAACATTTCTGGTGGAGAGCATGCAACCTCTACCTGGGATCTTCAGAGAGCTAACAACTTACCACCTCTCATGTTAGCAGTGTTCAAAGCTCTAACTATTAGAAAGGGATTCATATCTCTGTACACTTTCCTTTCTATATTTTCTCACAAAGGTCCAAGTACCGCCTTTCACAGCCACAAAAAAAAAAGCCATTTTTTGTTTACTCAGGATGCCTTTCAAATATTTGAAAATAAGTTATATTCCCTAGAATCTATGCTTCTCTGATCAGAACAGCCTCAAAGTTGCTGTTCTAGACTCACAGACATTTAGAGCTGGAAGAAACATATTTCAGTGTGTCAATATTCTTTAATAAATATGTAACCGAAAACTGAAAACAATGCCCCACTTGTGACCTGATTAATCTATGACTAGACTATCTCTGGCGCATATTCTGCCTTTTTCTTCTTTTCTTTTCTTTTTTTTTTTTTTTTTTTTTGCTGGGAGGATCATAGTATTTTACTGTCTAACTGGGAAGATCAGGGGTTAATGACTTTTCCAGAAGTTTCCCATCTGAAATGCAACAGAGCAAAGGGCATGAACTTGGCCATTTACACCCAACTCTAGATAGTTATATTTCCAAATTTCATAGTAATGGGGCTCACATAAATAAAGCACCTGAAATTTCCAAAAGAGAAACATTATACATTCTTATTTTATATGAAAAATCCGGCATTTTTTCCACAGGTTAAGTCAGAAACAAAGAATGGACTACCTCAGATTTATAAAATGAGTAGAGGAAGGATGACTTAGAATATAAAGTTTTTCCATTTCAAGTGTCAGAAAAATTATTGTCAGATTTATTTGATTTAAAAGTTCCAAAACCACTTCCTTGCAATGTATACTCACAGCCCAAACTTCAACAATGTAGCAACAATCACACAAATAATTTAAACCTAGTAAATGGACAAAATGAAAAAGTCAGTCTCTTTCCCCATTCCGATATTGATTTTCTACATCAACATTCCCCAAAGACTGTTAAGAGAAACACTAATCCTAACAGATGCTCAGTGAAGATAAAAGACCAACAGCTAAATACATTTCAAAAACATCCCCTACCACATCTGCTTCTTCGTGATCCCCACTGCAAATTAACACATTTCAGGCTCCAAGACCCACCCCTTTTAAAGACACCTTTTAGCATCCCACAACACCAATGTTGCCTAAAACACATTTGGGGAATGACTGTACCACACTGATCCAATTAACCGAATTTCTATCAATTCTCTACTTTATGTTTTAATACCTTAACAAGCATGAGTGTATACTCTTGGGTAGTGAGACTTGTGAGTATACATTCTCCTTTATGATTGACACTCCTGTACCTGGGTCCTGGTGAGTCACAGCAGACGCTACGGAAGAGTTAGCTTAGGCCACAGGTGTTTTTTTGGTTTTTGTTTTTTGGCCTCAGATTTAGGTAGAGGAAGGCTCTAAGATCAGGCTGGAAATTGTTGATATTCCTCCTCTACTCCTAGCAGTAGATGGCTAAGTAAACTCATTCCTTCCCCAGCCCCCATATTCTCACTTTCAGAAAGATCTGAGAATGACAGTGATAAAGATTCAGATTTGTGAGGGAGATTTCACTTTGGCTTCAAGTTCATGTTGGGTGCTTTAATTACATTTTCTAGAGAGTTCTGCATGGAAGGAATTTAGGCACACATTTTGTGTTGTTCTCTGAGAATCCTGGGAGAGTAGGGAGTCCCAGAAGAACAGTACTCAAGACATTTCTAGGTCATGGCTATAATGTCCTTATCAAAATAGCACCAAAGTTACTGTGGTCATAGTTTTTCTGTTTGGTTTTTTTCCATATGTTTTAAAAATTCATATTAAAGTATCTGCAGGTGAATGAGGCAATGTCCTGGACTTGCTTCAAAACAATCCAGTCAGAGGATAGAAATGGAAGGGGTTGAAGTTACAGATAAAACAGTATTAATCTCTTAGATAAATGTTAGAACTGGGTGATAGATTCATTTGGATTATCTTTACCTACCTGTTCTCTTTATTGTGATTGATATGTCCTGTGATTAAAGTTAAATAGTAATAATAGCGCACCAAAATCTCACACAGAACTTCCAACTCGTATAAATAAACTCATACACGAGTGTGAGAGTTGGAGAATTTTTGCAAAATGGTCAAGGCATTCACTATTGTAACTAAGAGTTTTTGCTGAGGCTGCTATTATCCACTGCAACACCCACATACACATAGTATTTCTGGGCATATTCCCTTTATTTGAGTGATTGACCCCATTTGACCAAAGAGAAAATAGTAAAATCATCCTAAAACTATGTAATTACTGATTGCATGGTAACCTTTATGATATGAAAATTGTAACAGTCAATATCTAATGTAGAGTCAAGAATCATATTCAATATATTGAGGCAATGTTTTTAAAATCCATATTTTGTGAATTGCAAATAATTCCAGCTTGAATGCTAGCAAATGCAACAAGTTTCTGTAAAAGCTTTTGAGTTTCAGAGGCTTCCTCTTGACAGATTTCTTAAGTTATGGAATGCAGCCATCAGCAGTCTGTAGAAAAACGAAATACTGCAAGTCTATTTTTATGCAGCTGGGATCAAGCTACTAAATGGATCAAAAGAAATAATTTCTTTGAAGAGGTGGCTGTTGACACCAGTGCCCTAAAGATAAGTGCAATTTTGTGGGTACGAAAATTTGTTTATACTTCAGTGGAAGTAACTATAGATAAGTTTCCATATATACACTTGCACCCAATATATATCGGATGCCACTCTGAACATATTTTAATATACATCAGTTTAACATCACTGCTATTAAGTGGAAATTGCATGCTAGTTCGTGAATAATTGGCATAGTTAATGACAATTATTCCTACTAGGCTTAGCTTACTGGTTAATAATAAAAACAACCAAAATCATTACCCAACTCTTACTCTGTGCCAAATACCAGCTAAATACTTTCCAATATTATTTTATTTTATCTTTGAATTAAATTTGATTTTAATAACTAGCTATTATTACCACGATTTTATAGATGCAAAACTGACTCTTTGAGAGAGTTTAAAGTGTAACTTGCCAAAGGTTATACAGCTAGTACGTCTCTGAGTTGGAATTTGAATGCTAGTCTAATTCCAAAGCTCTTAATCACTAAATTATATGCTATCCTTTTAGGTTAGATAGCACATCAACTGATTCTAGAGTATAGGAAAAAATGTTAAGAAACAAGAGTATCTTTTTAAATCTCACTGAATGTGAAAGTAAGCTTGTTTACTGAAAATTTTGTAAATTGAACAACTATAGCAATAAACAAGGGATGCTGAAAACTACAGAGCTTAAGTGTAAGGAAGAGCCAAGACAGATAAATTATAATATCACATAATAAAATTTTTCATCACAATAAAAAGTCAGAAAAAAATAAAACAGGGTATAAGAGGGATGGTTGATCTAGGAGTGCAAATGAAAAAAATTTAAATAGTTTCTTTTTCTTTTGCGGTACGCAGGCCTCTCACTGAGGTGGCCTCTCCCGCCGCGGAGCACAGGCTCTGGACGCGTAGGCCCAGCAGCCATGGCTCACGGGCCCAGCCGCTCCGCGGCATGTGGGATCTTCCCGGACCGGGGCACGAACCCGCGTCCCCTGCATCGGCTGGCGGACTCGCAACCACTGCGCCACCAGGGAAGCCCTTAAATAGTTTTTTGAAAGGAAATGATTTCAGATATTGAGCTGCATGAACTGCTTGTAAATTTTGGAGATTAATCCTTTGTCAGTTGCTTCATTTGCAAATATTTTCTCCCATTCTGAGGGCTGTCTTTTCGTCTTGTTTATCGTTTCCTTTGCTGTGCAAAAGCTTTTAAGTTTCATTAGGTCCCATTTGTTTATTTTTGTTTTTATTTCCATTTCTCTAGGAGGTGGGTCAAAAAGGATCTTGCTGTGATTTATGTCATGGAGTGTTCTGCCTATGTTTTCCTCTAAGAGTTTAACAGTGTCTGGCCCTACATATAGGTCTTTAATCCATCTAACTTCATTCTTTTACATGTAGCTGGGGTGGGAGGGAGACACAAGAGGGAGGAGATATGGGGATATATGTATATGTATAGCTGATTCACTTTGCTATAAAACAGAAACTAACACACCATTGTAAAGCAATTATACTCCAATAAAGATGTTTAAAAAAAAAAAAGGAAACCATTTCAGGCTTGAAGTAAAAAATAAATACAAACACTTTACAGATAATAATAAACAAAGTAACCAACAAGCTCTGAAAGTAGAATTACACAGACTTAGTTCTAGAGGACAAAAATTCCTCCAGGTAGCCTCTGACTCATTCAGAACTTCTTCTATTATGTAAAGACCAGAGGTTCTGGCTGTAGCAAGCCTTTACCTTCAAAGTCCTGTGGGAAAAACCAAATGACTAAAGAAAAATTTAGTTTAAAAGACAATCTAAGTACAATAATATTAGACATTATCTAAGGTTAACAAAATAAGATGCAAAAAGCAAAAAAAAAAAAAAAAAGATTAAATTTTTAGAGATGGTGTTATATTAGGAAAAAACTACACTCTGCAATTCAATATTAATTAAATCTTTGGATATATATAACTCCTCTATATTGCTGAGGGGAAGAATATAAAGTAAATGGTGAAGAAGATGATCATTTTTATTATTTTTTAATAGGTGGAGAAAATACATTTTACAAACTCTATTTGAGGCTTCTAAAAGGCATATAGAGAGTATAAGAATATTTCCTACTATGTAAGTCTGAAAGAGAGGGAATCAGTTTTGATGAAAACTTGTTACTTTAATGGTTTAGACTGTGAGCAGAATTGTCTCCTTCGCGCTCTACTGGCAGCAGTTCTAAGAGTTGCTCCACCAAAATTTGAAGTAGGATTGGGAAAAAAATGTAGGGAAATTACAACAAACCTCCCAACAAAGATCCCTTCAACTTTACAATATACTTAAGCTACTCAGGTTCTGCTGGTGGATTTATACAAACATTGGTGAAGTGCAGGTTTACTGAGTTTTGATGCTGTGGTTTTTAGAACAACTTGATTTTGGAGACAAGGAAGTTTTTCTATTCTTTGTTGTCCAGGAAGGGATGAGCTAAGAGATTTAGCTCATAAAAGTTCAATTAATAAAAGTAATGCAGTCCTTTGCAAGGGAAACATTCACTAAAAGACGAATAGTAGACATAGAAATAATTCTACATGGCTGATGACTGAGCATGCCATTCGGCAGTACTTTGTTCCCTTGGGATCTGGAGAGTTTGCTGTAGAGTTCAGAATCATAGATTTTTAGAGTTGAAGGATGACCCAATAACAATTTCAATCTTCTCAACTTACCGATAAGGTGCATAAGTCTGAGAAAGATGAACTGGTTCTCTATGTGACTCTCAACAAGTCACACAACCTCTCTGGGCTTCAGTTTTCACATCCTTAAAATGAAAAGTTGGGACTTGTTCATCTCCAAAGTACCATCATGTGAAACACAAGACAGTTTCCTAATCCATCAAAAGATAGAATGAGGTAACGGCAGACATTAAATTGAGATCTCAATCCCCACCCCCAAACTGCCTGGTCTGACCAGTCCAGTTTGCGTTCTGACACTTGCTCACATATTTGACCGTCATTACACACTTATGAGATGTGTAAGTGAAGAAATGATGTGAAAAATATCCCAGAGAAGTCACACACATTTTAGAAGGGTCAATTCATGAGGAACGAATAAAGTGGTTGAAACTGAACATTTGTGTTAATTCCAGACAAAGGTGATGGAAAGTGGGAAAGAAGGAGATCGCAGCTCTGTAGGGTATAGGGAGATGAAAGAGTCAGCAGTAATTAGGACTTTTCTTTTTAATTGTTCAAGTTCAATGACTATCATTTAGCTCTACGACTCTAGGCAGCTGCCAAGAGTCGTGGAATCTTGATCTCAAGAGTCAGCTAAAACAGGCTAGACCATGTAGGCACAAAGGAAAAGAGAAGCATGGAATATAGGTCTTCAGTATTGGTAAGCTAGATTGGCCATGTAAATATTCACTTGTCAATACAGCTGCTACCTAAAGAATCTAAAGAACGGAGGCCTGGCCTAGGAACTGGCTTTTCTTCCTCCAGAGTCTGCTGGAGGTAGATGCTGGTAACCATTGAACATAATAATTTAGGGCTATTAATAATATAGGAACAGAAAGAGGGAGAAAGATATAGCAATAAAAGTAGATGGCTGATTCCTAATTTTGTGAACAAAATAAAGCTGTTTATTCTGAAAAGTGATTGTGAACTTGAAATTTGTGAAGGGAACTCAAGATCAGATCAGGTAACTTTAGGAGGAAAACCTTTCCTGACCCAGTTAGACTATTGTGTTCTGATAAGGCTCCCTTACTTCCCACACATATTGCTTCCAGGACTTTCCTCTCATGTGACTTTACAAAAATTTGTGGGATCATCTGCTTAATGTACATTTTCCCATATTTTCCAGACATGACTCTGCCTTATTTATTGGTGTAGTTCCAACAGAGTATCTGGCACACAGCAGACATTCAGTAAGTGTTTGTTAGAAGAAGAAATGTCCACACTGTAATGTGTTTGAAGAGAGGAGAGAAATGAAAAGAAGAAAAATGATTATTGAGAAGAAAGAGAGAGAAAGGCATAGTTTAGAGGAAGGGGAGAAGAGAGATGGACAGACATCAGATTGTCAGGATGACTTTCAAAAGTGACCCTTTGTTTCACACATCGGGGGAAACCCCAGGCAAACCCCTAAGGAGTCAATGTACTCACTTTCTCTCCCTGACCCACATATATTTTTCTATCTCTGACACACATATACTTCCTTAGGAATGTTTGCAGAGAAGGGCTGGACAAAAGAGGGTGGAAAATGAATGTCAGAGAGACTGACAGGGGAAAATAACAAAGAAACAGACTCTATTGTGTACAACTCCACGGCCAAAGATTTTCTACCTCCCCGAGAATCAGACTAGCTTGCAGGTAGAATATTGACTGCAAGGCAGAGCACCATGGCTATAAAACAGACCACTGAGCTAGGCAATAAAAAACAGAGAGAGAATGAGAGGTTTAATGTCTTGTTTATGTCCCCTTTATAGCGTCTTTGAGATGCTCTGCAGTCCCACAGCTGGCTTTAGTTCATATGCTTTTCTGATTACGGCAGTACATACCAAAGCAATCTAATATTAATGTGCGATTTGGAAAAAAATTAGGCGAGTGTAGAAAAGGAAGGAATCTTCACAGTGTAACTAAATAATAACAGGATACCGGATTTGCTTAATTCTTTATTAAATACATGCTTTATTGTAAGTCTCTAAAACATCTGTAACTCATTTTAAACACTCAATTCTACCATATTGTGTTTAGTGACACTAATCCTTGTTTATAGCCTAATTCTTTGAGAGTAAGCTTATGTTCCCAGTGAACAGTTATAAGTAGTTACAGGTTTTATTATAACAGCCCTGATCACAGATTTACAAAAATAATAAATGAAAAAAATGTAAATGACTAGGATAATATCCAATAGGAAGAAGATCTTTATTTAAAATGACTGATGAAATGCCCCTGAAAGTACTTCCAAGAAATGTTTTTTAAACTCTTCATGAAGAACTAAAGTACTGTTTTGAATTTAAACACTGGTTTTACAGTTTGTCACTTTACCATTATATAATTGGTAAGGCCTGGAGAAGTTTGGATACTGGATGCAAATTTACTCAATTATTCAATATTACACATTGCTGGGAAATGATTCTAAATATATCTCTATCTATCTAGATAGATAGATAGATAGATAGATATCTACATAGATAGATATATGGATATATGTTTTCCCCCCTAAGAGATTCTATTTTAATTTTGCTAATACTGAACTAACACATCATGACTATCCCAGCTGTCAAAACAGTCCTAAGGCATTGGTAAAATTGTTTCAAATAAGTAGTTGTTTTGGAAACGTTTCCACATATTTGGCTGCAATCTTTATATTGATAAAAATATAGAGTGGTTAAATGGAGAAATTTGGAAGACAGAGAGTGTTTTATTTCTGGCTCAGCCATTTACTGTCTGACTAATAAGCCTCTGTTTTCTCATCCATAAGGAGGGAAAAATACCCAAGCACTAGGGATTGTGTCAAGATTAAATAATGTGCCATGTGCAAAATACATAGCATGGTACCCAGTATATAATGTGCATTCAGTAAATGGTAGCAATTTATAACTATAATAAGTGATTGCTAGTATTAATAATAAAAGCCACCCATTACCGAGTAGCATTCTCATCATTACAAAGCTTGACATCTATCTCAATTCTAAGAAAGACTATTTACTACCTCCTCTCTTCTGTGAATTTCTACTTATGACATATTATCATCACCAATAACTATTTCTTGTAAGCCTAATAAGCATAAGGTATTACATTAGGTCCTCTAAAGAACACAGCCAGAATCAACCATTCTCTCATGGGGGCCACAATCAGATCTTGTACTTCCTCTCTTAATGGCAGTAATATTCTACGTTTTGATTATTAATTTGTATCTTATTTAAGCTATCGGATAGAGAACTCTTCATGGATAGGTTTTTACTCTGTATTACCAGCATCTAGTATAATGTCTGGAACATTAGACATATCCATCCAAAGTTGAAAGAATTAATGGAACATTTCTAGCTTCAAAAAGTTCAAGTTGAGGAGAGACAATATGAATATTAAAAAAAAAAAACCCTACAGAATAAGACAAGGTCTCATTTATTTACATGAGAAGAAATTTGTCCTCTTTGCACTGGTGGACTGCTATGGTTAATTTACTAGGGTAGTAGTGTTCTATCATTGTGACAATATTCTCGGTGGTTACCTTCTATGCTGTGTTTGAAGGAATGGGTTGCAAGATGAGAGGGAGGAGGGAACTCTTGAAGAATAAATTACCAAAGAGTACCTGGGGGAAGAATGGGATCATTCACTGGGCTGAGAGAATTCCCGTCTTGTTAGTTTTGCAAGGAAACTGAAAGTAGAAATTGGAATTTAGTGAGAGGTCTAAAGGGGACTCAAGCTTTTAAACAGGAGGAAAATCTGCTTTTGGCTGTGGAAACGAGGTAGAATAATATAGAATGGCATCCAAGAGAGTAATGCCCATCAAGAGAAACTAGCTCGAGATACTAATTTTAAATGCAAGGTGAAGGAGACAAGCTTAACCTAATGGTAGAACCAACCTCCTTGGCCTTACCAGTCAACTAGTAAATATGTTCCAGTGTCAGCCAATTGATCAAAGGGACCTTTGCCAGGAGGAGGTGCAGAGATTCCAAGGTCTGGAGCCATAGATGGGTTCTGTAGGAATGACTTTAGATGGGCCTTTGAGCTAGTGCAGGATCCTATGTATCACAGCAAGAACTATTAAAGGCAAGACAGAGAAGTTATTTAGTCTTCTGACCACTGGATCTGAGGTAGATTCTGAAAAGCAGATTCCGCAGAGCCCAGAATTGCATATATTTCTATATGGTAAACGTTGGAGTCTGGGAAGGTGACATAGGGAGCTGATTCTCACACTTACAAAAGAGGACAGTTGGGATTTATTTGAGGTTAATGTCTGGGAAGATTGGCTTGACTTTCAGTACAGGCAGAGTAGAGAGTGGCTCAATCTCTGACCAGAACTAAGAGAATTAGTTAAGAAGGGGGTTATAAAAGAAAGTCCTATAACTCATATTTCAATGAAGATCAGGAACCTTTATCATTAGTACACAAAGCCTGGTACAGAGTAGGCACGCAATATCTGCTTGCTAAATTAATTTCTCATTACTCTGTTACTTCCATTGTGTTGATTTGCCTTTAAAAATTAATCATGATTTTAATTTTGAAAGGAGATTCATTTTCTTACGATATTGGGTTATCAAGTGAAAAACAGCAAATAGCAGTTAAGTATCGACAGTCTTTGAAAATCTATCAAGAATTTTATAGATTCCATTTAGCTGTGAATTACCCTGGGACATGTGAGGGGAAAGGTACACCAGTATATACTGGAAAAATGATAAGGCCAAAACTAGACTGCCCTTCTCCAAAAGGACAGGGAAACAAGAAGAAAACTTTTCTCTTGGGCTTTATCACTTATTTTTCTTTGATGTTTATTAAGTACATGCAGCATGCCAGATCTGAAATAGCCGATGGCCAGGAAGCTTTTCCTCCTGGACGGGCGTCATTTCTCCCAAGGTAATGATTTATCGTCAAAGTCTAACACGGAAGCAAAAGATCAGCTACACAAGCGTCCATCTGCAACTCCCCACAGGCAGACACTCTGATCCAAGTCTGGACTGGGAAGGGACTAGGCAGTGGGAGGGTGGACTTACTGTGGAAGTCAGATGACTCTGGATCTTTATTCTAATGGAAAGTCATGGCTTTCCTTGGTAATGCCCCAAAGGCTAACTTAGCGTTAACCTTCCCTTAGGAAGAGGTCTGAAGTTGCCTTAGTCTCAGTATACTTTTCCTCTTACTCAGGATCTTTCCAGATCTTTCCCACAGTATTTAACTTACTCATTTGCATCTGCTTACTTTTCCTTAGAATTATTTCCATTGTCTTGTATGTTCTTGGTCATAAGCAACCTGAGGGTAGGTACTATTCATTTTCCTTTTCATGTGATTCGTTCAGGGTCAATCAAGTTGTGGAATGAATAGATATTTTTAAATTAATTAAACAAGGAGATCATTATACTCAGGTGGCTCTAACGCTATGGCAGCCTCCTTAAGCAAACCCAAACCTACATCTGTAAATGCCTCAAGGTTAAGAAGTTGAAACCTAAGGACAGCCAATCACAATCGACTAGGCTTTAAGCTACAGCCAATCAAATTATTTCCTTTTTGTGCTTCTGCACTTTCTGTACACAAACCTTTTCCATGGCTCCTACCCACTTCTGGTTTGGCACTTCAAAATTTGAATATATTTTTGCACAAAGAAACTCTTAAAAATTTTAATATGCCTCAGTTTATCATTTAATGGTATGAATTTGGATTTGCCTAAAACTTTGAATCACAAAGATTCAAAGAGACTTACAATAAGTCAAAGAGACTTATTGTTAAGTCTCTTTAGTACAATATTGCAAGAATTTCAGTAGGGAAGAAATAACCAGGACAGAATGTGGTATGCTCTGATCATTCAGTCTTGAACTGTACTAGAAGATACTCAGGAAGGCACTTGGAACCCAGGGATCACCTGCCTGTTTCCCATCCAAATTCACCACCACCAGCTAGCACAAGGTGAGTAATAATGATAATAATTATAACAGCAGAAGAAACAAGAAAGAGAACAGCTGCTAACACTGAAAAAAGAATCCATTATCATCCAAATGGACTGAGATCCCTTAGACCCCAAACAAATGAGATTTTAAGCATCACTTTCCATTGTACATTGGCCACACCTTCCATAATAATGTTATGTTCCTCTATCAGAGGAAATAATCCTGACAAAAGAAAACTGGGTTAAGAGAGGGAAGAAAACGGGTTCTGGTACTACTTGAAAATAACCTATTTTACACATTGGATAACTCTCTTACAGTGCTTCTTTCCTAAACCGTAGAATTAAAAGTCTTGGGCAGAATGATCTCTTACAGATCCTTTCACCTCCAGTAGTTCATGTCACTATGATTCTAGCTGCTTATATCTTCTGACACAGTTTTCCACTACTGGGAAAGTACCACAAAAAGACTGACTGAGAAATGGCAGTTAGTCTATCCTTCTGAGAGTTTTGTTGTAAAAGCCAATTCAACTTGAGCCTACTTCTGCATGTTGCACTTGCCTAGACAACTGACCTTTGTCAGATTTTGAAGATAAGAAGGAAAGTGCACATCACTGCATGCACGAGTAAAGCAACATTTGCATTGTTTTGGGCAGTTTAGAGCACGCACACTATACTTGTGCACACAGTTAACAATTTACTTCTCTTCGGCAGTATTCAATCTTCTCATGTCAGAGCCTAATAAATCAAATATTCTGTAGACTACAGCATAGTTAACGTACTCAAACAACTTCCTTAATTTAGCACTGCCAGAAAGCATTTGAAAGCAACAGATTTCAGACGTCTTAGTGATTTCTACATTAAGCTAATGAAACTTAGGCATTCATGCTACCCAGGAATGTTGGTGGCATGTGGCTTACACCTCAAACCAGCGCTGTCAGTGGGTAAACCAGCAGTGGCAAGATGCCATTTTCGTATTTCTTTTTCTGAGCTGTACATTACGACTTTGATTTCTACCACAGCTTATTCCCTTTCTAGGAAACTTTCCAAGCTCTTTCTCACACTGCATAAGATTTGCCGTTTTTCCCCTGCCTCACTCAGAATACCCATAACCAGTATTATCATATATCTCCCATACTATACTGTTCAACAGTTTTATCGATGGCTTTGATAAAATTAACAGAAGGCATGCCTCATAAATTTACAAAATGACCCCCAAAGTGAAAAGTAATCTTAAGATAATTAAATTTCAGACAGTTGCCAAGCAAAAAGTGAAATTATTTATTATTAAAATTATGTAAACAAAACTTTCTCAAAACATGCATTAAGAAAAGGTGGTGTAAAATATATCAAATACCAATAGTGGTTATATTTCATCACTAAAATTTGTATCTAAATATACATATATATCCTTATAGATATATAAATGTATATATCTATAATTATACTAATGCCTAGAGATAGATACATCTCTACATAAAATCTTTCAGTTCTTCCCACTTCCTATTTAATCGTGACTCCTTTAATGAAAATGTTATTTTAAAAAAATCCCTCATCATCAAAATTCACTTAAAAAAATTAAAAATACCGACCAGACTGATCATTGTAAACAAAATATCATTTGTCAGAGATAAATTTAGAAATTTCTGCACTGAAGATTTAAAACATAAACTATATAAATGAAAAATATTGAGGCTTTGGCTTAATGGTAATACAGTTGCAAAAGACCTTAGAAATGTCAATTAATGGTGATCTCAATGAAAGCCAGTCATGGAATCTGGCTGCCAAGAAAGCTGATGGATCATAGTACGTTAGACACATACATATATTTATTTATTTTTTCAAATAATGAGTTTTATAGAAGAGAGAGTGAGCTATTCTCTCTTTTCAGCAAACCTAGGATGAAAGGGCAAAAGTCATGGTAAGATTACAGTTGAATAAGATTAAGATAGCTAGTATATCAAACAGTTTTTTAAAAGCCCCCAAACTGAGGCATTCAAGCAGAAGGTAGTGACAAACTGTCAGGGAGCTACCCCTGCACTGGATGGCTAGCTACTAGAGGGGGTTTTAGTAACGCTCTTGTAACTTCAAGTATTTATGATTCCAAGTTGCAATGGAAATGGGATGACAATTACTCTTTCCCACTGAGTCAGGCATGTATCCCCAAGCAGGGGTGGGCTCATGTAGAGGGAGGAATCCTGGGCAAGGCAGGAGAACTATGGGATCTAGTGGCGGCCTTGAGCACAGTGTCTACCTCTTAACTCTAGTTTCTCCATCTGCTTCCACTTAGTGTTATGCCTCCCAGGGGCTGGGCACGAACTGAATGCTTCACATGCACAATTAGTCTATTCCTCTCGTGAGAGATATCATGACCTTTAATTTATAGTTGACAAAACTGAGCCTCAATGATCTGGTAGAGAAAATGCCTGAAGTCCCTTCTAGAGTTAAGATTCCTTGACTCCTTGTAAAGCGGACAGTTACAGGTGCCTCAAGTTGCCAACCCAATCAGACAGGGTCTGATTCATCCAAAGTTTCTTCACATTTACCAGGTAATACTCCCTTTATCCATGAATAACTTTTCCAGTATTGTTAATAAAGCAATAGACTTTATGTAAGGAAGGAAAATGAGACAGTGCAGGAATGGGGGAAAGATTCCTTTATTCGGAGCTAAGGCAACCTGCTTGATATTCCTCATATATTTTAAAATATATCCTATTTGTAACACTTAGAGTGGATTTCAGGGAGGAAAAAAAAGTAACCTTAAAAGAGATAGTAAAACAATTTTACGTGAAAAAAGAAAATTCACTTCTAATTAACTGGTATCAATTGAACTTTTTCTCTCACAGGGGCAGTATTCCCAGTGTCCTCAGGCCCCAGCCATTTAGAAAGAAGGTGAAGAGACCTAATGGCAGTCAGTTTCATTGTGTCTCCTTAACAATGTAGGAACATGCTGCCCTTTAAAAATATGTACTTTTTTTAACCTTTGCATTTTCTATTTACTCATACCTAAATAGAAAACTTCTGCTAAAGTAGGAGAAATGAATGCCAAGTTCAGCTCAATTCAGTTACTTGTGCTAAAGGCTAAAATTACAGGAACACCATGAAGAAATAGTTGACAGCTGAAGTGCATGGTCCTATGAAGCCTCTCTTCAGGGAATCTGTGATTGCTCTTAATGGCATTAAAAAAAAAAAAACAGGTCCTGTTAATTTTCAAGATATTTTAAAACACTCGATTACTTTTAAAATGATCAGTGCCATTATGACCTCCCAGGAGGCTCTGAATTAAGAAATGAATACCTTTATTTTATAACATTTTGCGAAACACTCACTGTGGACCATAAATATCAAATCCACTAGGGGCCTGGGTAATGCAGCACAGGTCCTGAAAAAGTGAAACCTAATGCGATTAGATAATTAACCGCAATGAAAATTTTCAATTGATCTTAAAGGAGCTAAATCTAAGAACAGTCTGTAGTTTTGTCTTCTAGCAGCCTTTTGCTTTCACCCCCTACAGATTTAAAGGTCCATGCTGAGTAAACCATTCTGGAGAAGAACCAGCCATGACAGATGGGAAGACTACTTTTTTTTGGACATGATTTTCAATTAGACCATTCATAACACAGTGAAGTAAAATAGACTGATTATGAAGAAAAAATGTACTAGAATTGCCTTTAAGTTGCACAGGACTGGTATCAACCTACCCATATGTTAAATATAATGCATCTGTATTTGTGATTTGCTTACAATCACCATCAAACGTGGCCTTATCTTCAATCTCTTTGATGACCTTCTAGAGGTCATCATTCTGTGGAGGACCTGCCTCAGCTCTGTCAACGCTCAGAACCTGGTGTATGTGTATATTGGTTCTGTCATAGCCACTTGGAGCACATCCAAATGCTGTACTTTATTGCCCTATATACAAACCAGGGTTTGGTTTTTCTGTATCCTGACAGGGAAAACATCTTCCAGAAATGCTCCCCATTAGGGAGTTGGCAGCAACTCTGATATCTGGCTTCTGACAGAAGGGCATTCTCTGAGGAGGGCCATTGCTTTGGAATTATAATTTTATGCTCCTTCAATTCCATCGAAATTCAGGATATTCATTGAAACTAATCCTGATAGTCTGGAAACGGCAGGACATTGTTCTCTTACCATTTTTCAGACGCCTTTCAATCCCTCTTTTATTCACATATTTAAATGACACCCTTTTATGGAATGTCTCCCACTCACTGAAGAGTCTATGACAGACTTTCCAGTTACAACAGCAAGAAAAGAATGGTTACTACTCCTGAGAAGTTTATAGATAGTCTAGCTACTTATGTGGTCACCACATTAAACAAAGAAAACACATCGTGGCAACTTTAAGAGTATGTCTAAAAGCAGCACAGTATCTAACCAACTTAATGAGGGAGACATGCTTCCAATCAGTGATTCCGTGTCATAAGGCAAAAAATAAGGGCTATCAAAGCTTTGAATGAAGTGACCAGACATCCTGGTGACACACAGACAGATTTAGGCATACACATGAATAGATTTACATCTAGTGACAGCGCTCTTCATTAATTGTATTCCTCAAATATGGAATAAAATATGAACACCATTTAGTCCAATGATAATTCCTAGATGGTTACAGTTAGAGAGAGTGAGTTGGGAAACAAGTTCTGAGACAAGGTCCACCAGAGTACAAACTATTTACTCACGTAACCAATAAAATTGGATTTCCTGGTATCAGTAATATCTGAACACATCACTGATCCATTAAGTAAACCTCTTGATTGTACCCAAGGGTACAAATTTGTAATACTGACCCTTTCTCTTCCCCTTCTTCTCTTAGCTATTTCCAATTGTTATTCAAATTTCAGATTCAATATAACCTTCTCAGAGATTCATGGCTTAACTTTACTAAGTTGGGCTCCCCTATAATTCCCTTCACTTTCTTTTAAAGCATCTTTCACAATTTCAAACTAATAAACTGCTAATTTGTTGTCAACATCCAACTCCCTCCTTAAATTTCACTAAGTAGATGACTTCTCTACCTTCTTTGCCAACATATTCCTGTGCTTAGGAGAATAACTGGCACTTAGCAGATGCTCCATGAATATTGTTGAAAAAATTGTTGAAATAACCCAAACCCCAAGGCAGGACCTCACATTCAAATGGAATTTTAAATACTGAATTTCTGATTATAGTTGGTGATATTATGGTATCTCGTTTCTTTTCTTGAAAAGGCTAAATTGACAAGTTAAAATTCTAGCTTGCTAAGTTAAACTCATCTTTAGAATCATTTATACCATGTTTGTCAATCAAATGTCTACCACTTACAACTAACTAGTTGACATCTTTGAACTTTTTTGTTCCTAAATGGCAGTTTGATGTATAGACTACCAAATTATTTTTTTAAATTTTATTTATTTTTTAATACAGCAGGTTCTTATTAGTTATCCATTTTATACATGTTAGTGTATATATGTCAATCCCAATGTCCCAATTTATCCCACCACCACCACCATGCCCTGCCACTTTCCCCCCTTGATGTCCATACATTTGTTCTCTACTTCTGTGTCTCAATTTCTACCCTGCAAACTGGTTTAACTGTACCATATTTCTAGGTTCCACATATATGCGTTGATATACAATATTTGTTTTTCTCTTTCTGACTTACTTCACTCTGTATGACAGTCTCTAGATTCATCTATGTCTCTACAAATGACCCCATTTCGTTCCTTTTTACGGCTGAGTAATATTCCATTGTATATGTGTATCACTTCTTCTTTATCCATTCGTCTGTTGATGGGCATTTAGGTTGCTTCCACGATCTGGCTATTGTAAATAGTGCTGCAATGAACACTGGGGTGCATGTGTCTTTTTGAATTACGGTTTTCTCTGGTTATATGCCCAGTAGTGGGACTGCTGGGTCATAAGGTAATTCTGGTTTTAGTTTTTTAAGCAACCTCCATACTGTTCTCCATAGTGGCTGTATCAATTTACATTCCCACCAACAGTGCAAGAGGGTTCCCTTTTCTCCACACCCTCTCCAGCATTTGTTGTTTGTAGATTTTCTGATGATGCCCATTCTAACTGGTGTGAGGTGATACCTCATTGTAGTTCTGATTTGTATTTCTCTGACAATTAGTGATGTTGGGCAGCTTTTCATGTGATTCTTCTTTGGCCATCTGTATGTCTTCTTTGGAGAAATGTCTATTTAGGTCTTCTGCCGAATTTTGGATTGGGTTGTTTGTTTTTTTAATATAGAGCTGCATGAGCTGTTTATATATTTTGGAGATTAATCCTTCGCCCATTGGATTTGTTTGTAAATATTTTCTCCCATTCTGAGGGTTGTCTTTTCGACTTGTTTATAGTTTCTTTTGCTGTGCAAAAGCTTTGAAGTTTCATTAGTTCCCATTTGTTTATTTTTGTTTTTATTTTAATTACTCTAGGAGGTGCATCAAAAAAGATCTTGCTGTGATTTATGTCGAAGAGTGTTCTTCTTATGTTTTCCTCTAAGAGTTTTATAGTGTCTGGTCTTACATTTAGGTCTCTAATCCATTTTGAGTTTATTTTTGTGTTTGGTGTTAGGGACTGTTCTAAATTCATTCTTTTACATGTAGCTGTCCAGTTTTCCCAGCACCACTTATTGAAGAGACTGTCTTTTCTCCATTGTATATCCTTGCTTCCTTTGTCATACATTAGTTGACCATAGGTGTGTGGGTTTATCTCTGGGCTTTCTATCCTGTTCCATTGATCTATATTTCTGTTTTTGTGCCACTACCATATTTTCTTGATTACTGTGGCTTTGTAGTATAGTCTGAAGACAGGGAGTCTGATTCCTCCAGCTCCTTTTTTTTCCCTCAAGACTGCTTTGGCTATTTGGGGTCTTTAGTGTCTCCATGGAATATAAACCCAAGGAGACCCAAGGAGAAACATGCCGAGACACACAGGAATCAAACTGGCAAAAATTAAAGCAGAGTATGGGACTCTCTGCACGTCCTGGACTTGGGTGGCTATTTCCTTTCCCATGTTAGGGAAGTTTTCGACTATAATCTCTTCAAATATTTTCTCGGGTCCTTCCTCTCTCTCTTCTCCTTCTGTGACCCCTGTAATGCGAATGTTGTTGCATTTAATGTTGTCCCAGAGGTCTCTTAGGCTGTCTTCATTTCTTTTCATTCTTTTTCCTTTATTCTGTTCCATGGCAGTGAATTCCACCATCCTGTCTTCCAGGTCACTTATCCGTTCTTCTGCCTCAGTTATTCTGCTATTGATTCCTTCTAGTGTAGTTTTCATTTCAGTTATTGTATTGTTCATCTCTGTTTGTTTGGTTCTTTAATTCTTCTAGGTCTTTGTTAAACATTTCTTGCATCTTCTCAATCTTTGCCTGCATTTTTTTCCCAAGGTCCTCGATCATCTTCCCTATCATTATTCTGAATTCTTTTTCTGGAAGGTTTTCTATCTCCACTTCATTTAGTTGTTTTTCTGGGGTTTTATCTTGTTCATTCATCTGGTACATAGACCTCTGCCTTTTCATCTTGTCTATCTTTCTGTGAATGTGGTTTTTGTTCCAGAGGCTGCAGGACTGTAGTTCTTCTTGCTTCTGCTGTCTGCCCTCTGGTGGATGAGGCTATCTAAGAGACTTGTGCAAGTTTTCTGATGGGAGGGAATGGTGGTGAGTAGAGCTGGCTTGTTGCTCTGGTGTGCAGAGTTCAGTAAAACTTTAATCTGCTTGTCTGCTGATGGGTGGGGCTGGGTTCCCTCCCTGTTTGTTGTTTGGCCTGCGGTTACCCAACACTGGAGCCTCCCCGACTCTTTGGTGGGGCTAATGGTGGACTCTGGGAGGGCTCATGCCAAGGAGTACTTCCTAGAACTTATGCTGCCAGTGTCCTTGTCCTCACGGTGAGACACAGCCACCCTCCACCTCTATAGGAGACCCTCCAAAACTAGCAGATAGGTCTGGTTCAGTCTCCTATGGGGTCACTGCTCCTCCCCCCTGGGTCTTCATGTGCACCCTACTTTGTGTGTGCCCTCCAGGAGTGGAGTCTCTGTTTCCCCCAGACCTGTCGAAGTCCTGCAATCAAATCCCACTAGCCTTCAAAGTCTGATTCTCTAGGAATCCTCCTTCCATTGCTGGACCCCCAGGTTGGGAAGCCTGACGTGGGGCTCAGAACCTTCACTACAATGGATGGACTTCTGTGGTATAACTGTTCTCCAGTTTGTGAGTCACCCACCCAGCAGTTATGGGAATTGATTTTATTGTGATTGTGTCCCTCCTACCATCTCATTGTGGCTTCTCCTTTGTCTTTGGATGTGGAGTATCTTTTTTGGTGAGTTCCAGTGTCTTCCTGTCAATGATTGTTCAGCAATTAGCTGTGATTCCGGTGCTCTCACAAGAGGGAGTGAGAGCACGTCCTTCTACGCCGCCATCTTGAAGCAATCTCTTAGACTATCAAATTATGTTGTGAGTATGCATCTTTCCTTAAAAATGGCCAAACCAAGGCAGAGATAAGGAGCATGGGTTTTCCTGTATTTATTATAAAAATCCCTTGTAAGTTAATAAGTTTTGGGTTTGGTTATTTAAAAGGATTTCACCTAGAGGAAAATGGGGTACACAGGAAATATGGGGAATCCTCATAAGGATAATTAAGTCCTCTCAGACTTTCTTCCTACTCTTTGTTTAATTTCATTAACAAAAAAGGTTTCTTTGTTCATTCTTCTTTTAACTTTTTAAATCTACTCAGCAGATTTGAGAGAAGACCTCTTTGTGAATTTAGGAACATTTTTTCTTACTCTTGAGAGTGACTGGTTTACACAGGCTGGTTCAGCTGATATGCTGATTTAATAAAAAATGAAATGCTGTGCTTACTGTATTAGAACTCAAAGGTTGGTGACAAGTGTCCTTGATAAGCCACATTAGTATTTAACTACCCAGAGGACCAGCAGTTTTAAGAATAAGCTGATGAAGCACAGAGTTGATGTCATTTACCCTAACACACTCTGGGCTGATTTTCACAGTCTTTGAAAACATGTCACCTTTAACTTCCAGAATAACTTGGTGAATTTTGGCCTTCCTGTAGAGCTCAGAGAGCCAGAGGAGCAGAATTAGGTCATTGGTGGAGATGCTGATGGACCTAGAGACTGTCATACAAAGTGAAGTAAGTCAGACAGAGAAAGACAAATACCGTATTACTGACACATATGTTTGGAATCTAGAAAAATGGTATTGATGAACCTATATGCAGGGCAGGAAAAGAGACGCAGTCGTTGAGAATGGACTTGTGGACACAAGGGCGGAAGGGGAGGGTGGAATGAATTGAGAGAGTAGCACTGACATATACACACAACCACGTGTAAAATAGACAGCTAGTGGGAAGCTGCCGTATAGCAGACGGAGCTCAGCTTGGTGCTCTGTGATAACCCAGAGGGGTGGGATGGGGGGGGCAGTGAGACAGAGGCTCAAGAGGGAGGGGATATATGTATACATATAGCTGATTCACTTTGTTGTACAGCAGAAACTAACACAACATTGTAAAGCAATTATACTCCAATTAAAAAAAAAAAAAGGCTTTGGGTGTGTGGCAGGATAAGTCAATACCGGGAAAACTGACTTAAATGTATTTAGATAGGCTCACAAGTGTGCAGAAAGAAAAGAGTAGGAAGAGTTAACAGAAAGATAAAAGTAATTTATGAGACAGGTAAAAGCTGGAATGCAGGAGAAGGTCCTTGGGTTGACTAAGCATTAATACAGAGTGGGAAGGAAGACAACAATAAAGCTTACAGAACGAAACCTTATTGGGATAGGACCACCATCTTAGTGAGTTTAGTTATGACTAAATCTAATTAAGTTGCTTTAAAAACAATTCACTTTACTTGAGAAGAGAATATTACTGTTTCAAATTTATATTTCATTTAAAATATAATAACAACAACCTCCTTTAAATACACTTATTAGCAATTCCATCATTTATTTTAAAAAAATCCAATACATGACATTAAAGGTTTAGAAATACAGGGGCAACGTTGGTCTTCGTTAGAATGGAACTTTCTGGCAAGGGTTCCTATTCCTATTGGTTCCAGTGAACTAATAACACAGGCTGGCTTTTACCAAATGGATCAATGAATCTTAATCCCAGATCTGAAACTCTCTGCTGGTTACTAAGCTTCTAATTTACAGAGAAGAATGAGAAGTAAGATGCCCAGGCAGCAACAAATGGCTTAGGGAGGAATGAGAAACAATTGAAAGTAATTTCCTCGATTGCGTCTTTTCTTTTCTTTGTTTCATGCTTCTGTACAATTCCGAGAGGGATATACAAGGGGACTGTCTCATTTAATAACATATATTTCTGATAATTTTTAAAAGTCTTATGAGCAATTAACTTCTTTTCACTTGTAAACATCTCTGCAGATTAATTTTTGCTGCTACTTAATGAGGCAGGTTATGAAACCTGGCTATCAATTTATCAAATAGTTGCCATCTATGCTAATCACTGAGGTGTCTCTTTTTTGAATGTTTATCTGCTCATCACTGACAGAGCCAATTATGCATTTCTAAGATGACTTGATCACACATATTATTTACACAATAACTAGTGATAAATTATCAAACCAAACCTATTTAATAATACTAGAACCAACAAAAGTACCCTAAAGGAGAAATTTAAGTGCAAATACATTCTTAAGTAAGCTTTTTTTTTCTTTTTTTTGCGGTACGCGGGCCTCTCACTGTTGTGGCCTCTCCCGTTGCGGAGCACAGGCTCCGGACGCGCAGGCTCAGTAGCCATGGCTCACGGGCGCAGCCGCTCCGCGGCATGTGGGATCTTCCCGGACCGGGGCACGAACCCGTGTCCCCTGCATCGGCAGGCGGACTCTCAACCACTGCGCCACCAGGGAAGCCCTTAAGTAAGCTTTTTATATGACTGCTCTGCTCTCTTTCCAATCCCCACAGCCACCCCCATCATCATTACCTGATAAAGAGAGGGCGGACTGAGATTAGATTACAGAATTCCATCACAGGATGCTTTTCACTCTACTAGTGTTTTGCCAACACTGCCTCTAAAAAATTGCTAGGTAATAGGATCACGGAAGAGAAATGGAAATGTCAATTCATCTAAATCATAAGAAGGTCAGCTAGATTGCAACAAGGTAAAAAAGAGATTTTTTTTTTAAAAGAAGACACCTAAATAGTAAATATTAGAAGTCAGTACTAATTTTTGAGATATATTCTTAGACCAGAATAACGTGATCGTTAAAGAAAAAGACAGAACTGAGATAAAGTAATGGAAGATAAAGTAAAAGTTAATAGTAAGAGTCACATTCTTTACATCGGTCTAGTTGGTGCTTGATAAATATGTGTTCTGTAAATGAATAAGCATGGGAAAACAAACCAAGAGTAGAGAAGAGATTTCAAATAGGTAGCCCCTATAGTTAGATCAGGACTACAAATTTAGTGGTTTGGCCCAAGCAGTGTATTAAAAGCAAAGTGATCAATATTTAAAAATCAGCAAATGTTACTTAAAATCTTATTTCTTTAAAAGCTGAAAGACATGGCAACATTCCTGGGAAAGAAGAAATAAGGAGAGAACTATGATAGACAAACCACAGGGCACAAATAAACTCAAGATATTTTCCATTCAACAGGTGTCATCTCTAGAGAGAAGCCATTTTGTTGTCTGGATGTTATCATTTTCCAGGGTTTATAATTTGTAGGCTGTTTCTCTAACAAGATAAAGTATCTGCATACTGGATAGTTTCCTCCTTTAAAACCCTTAAAATCCTTAGTTTCCAAGACTACATATTACTTCCATCTTTCCTCCTTACTGCCATTTAGTCTTGGAACTGAGCAACCTCTTTAGACAAAGTTGCATTCCTAACGATACCTAGCCTTTCAGTCATCTAATTTATCTTCTTGTTAGAATTGGAGCTTTGTGGCATTTCAAGTAGCAGTTCCATGAAATATTCCAGGAAGATGGATTAGAGGATAGTGTGTCATTTTCAAAACAGGCAAAACAGAAATTTGCCTGTTCATTTAAGGGAGTAAAGATACCTTGGCTTTGAAAAATGTGTAGAAGGGATTTACCAAAAAAATGATGAGTAAAATTAAGCTATTCCAAAGTAAATCATTTCTCCTTTTGGATTTTGTGAAAATCTGGGATTAAAAAACATATTATTCCTCAATTTCTTCATAGAAACTTCATTCTTCCTAGTAGTTTATTCTCTGTGGTTTGTTATATGAAGACATTTTTTTTTTAAGTAGGAATAAGAGGATTTGAAAAATAGGCTTAATCTACTTCTTCCTGACTTTATACATGGGAATCTGACAAAATTACTGCTCACTTGCTGCTGACACATGCAATTCCCAGGGAAAGAAGAAAAGAAGGAAGAAAATTATGCTACACAAAGCACAGGTAGCAAACAGCCCTAAGACATTTTCAAATCAACAGGTGTCACCTCAAGAGAGAAGCCATTTTGTTGTCTGTGTTGCCATTTCCTAGGATTTGTATTTTGAGAACTGTTTCTCTGCCTCCACAAATAAAGTATTTGACATAGTAGATTATTTTCTCCCTCGAAACACTTTATTTTCTTGGCTTCCCAGATGTCACACGCTAGTTCTGCTTTTCCCACCTTGCTGGCCACTTATTCTGTCTCCTTTGCTAGATTCTGTTCTTTATGACCTCCAAATATCAGAAGACTCAGCTTTCAAACCTCTTCTCCATCTAAACTCCTTTTCTGAGTAATTTCGTCTGGTCCTGGGACTTTAATCAATCTAGATGTGAGGATCACACATTTGAGTCTCCAGCCCCAACTCTTTCTGGAAATCCTGATTGATTTCTCTACTTGGATGTCTACTATGCATGTCAAAACCACATTTTTGATTTTATGTCTCAAAACCAAAGCCTAAAAAAACCACCAAACAACAGCAACAATAATAACAAAAACCTTTTCTCTACCCCACTCCTCCCCCACAAAAGAAAAAGCTCTTTTTCATTTTTCCATTCTCAACCTGGGTTTCCTCTGGTGACACCACCATTTTCACAGTTTAGCAGGTCAAAATTAAAGAATATATTTATTCCTGCTTTCTCTCCCCACATCTTATCTGTCAGCAAGTGCTGTCTGCTCAGCCTTCAAAATGAATCTGGAATTTGACCACTTCTTGTGTTCAGACGAACATTACACCACTATCTCCTGTGTGGACATCCAGTAGGGCATCCTAACAGGTTTCCTTTTTCCCATGCTTCTCTAAAATCTATTGTCTACACCGAAGCCAGAGTTCTGTACTGAAAAATAATAGCCATTCCCATGATCGAAAAATGATCAATGGCTTCCCCTCACACTTAAGACGAAATTCAAATCCTTTTCAATAACCTGAAATGTATGACAAGGCATCTAGCCACTTCTTATATGGCAGTGGCTCCCAACATATATATCAGCTCTAGACAAAAACAAAACAGGGTCTTTATATGCTAGTCTTAAAATACAGTCTGATTTCATTCACTTCAACTGAATATGCAACTCTCACTTCCAAGGTACTCCTATCCTCCTCCACTGAAACCTCTGGAAGACAACAAAGTGAATCACAATAGCTAATGTTTATAGAACAACTTATACCAGGCAATGTGATAAACGCTGTAGAGGTATTATATTATTTAAATTCCTTGTGACAGCTCCATGAGATCTAAGAATTCCTATTTTAGAGATAAGAAACTGAGAGTAATTAGGTAACTTGTCCTACATCAGACAGCTGTTAAAGAGGACCTTGAACCCTTGTCTTTCTGATCGCTAGGTCTAGTCTACATTGGTAATTTTCAGTGTAGAGCTCACTTGCCACTAGCAAGCCTCAAGGACACCCCTGCTGACCCTAAAGGCTAAATTAATCCAAATATGTGAGGTCCTTCGGGATTAAGAATGCAGGTGGCCATTTACCTGTGTCTATGGTGTCCTTACTAGTAACCTATTAGTTACTGAATTACTAAAACTTAGTCTTCATAAACTAAAATTAGTACTTAATAGAGTTTACTGAGAATTCTAATTCAATATCCTAATGAGAAATCTGGCTGCTGCACAACACCTGGGAGTAATGCAAAGAGCACCTGGGACGTGAACACATGCAGACAGCCAGAACTGCCAAAACTGAGGAGGGAGATACTCTTTTATCAAAGCATCTTGGGCACTGAGAGCAGAGGAGGAGGCTTTCAAGTACCATTATTCTTGCTTTAAATTACAAATTTCTGTTTATTTAAACTTCATTTTTGTCAGTTTAACTCATTAACGATTCTTATCCTACTCTGTGTAATGATGCGTATTTGAATCAAAGCTATTGGTGACCCATCATTGCTTTAAGGCTAGACTTTAGAACATCTACCCATAGCAGACAAATATGAATCATCTACACTCCCGTTTACAAAGCAAATGATACGCACACCCCATCCTGTTTGAATTTCCTGTATAGTGATGTTTCATTGTCAAGAGTTTTGTGTGTTTGTTTAGAATGGAATGGGTCATGAGGATTGTGGTTAAAAAATGACTGAGAACTTCTGTTCAACGTTAACAACTCTGCTTGCGTTGCTCTAGTGCTTCCTAATGTAGTGTGCAAGAGAGGCATGATTGGGCTTCCCTGGTGGTGCAGTGGTTGAGAGTCCACCTGCTGATGCAGGGGACGTGGGTTCGTGCCCCGGTCTGGGAGGATCCTACATGCCGCGGAGCGGCTGGGTCTGTGAGCCATGGCCGCTTAGCCTGCGCGTCCGGAGCCTGTGCTCTGCGGCGGGAGGGGCCACAGCGGTGAGAGGCCCGCACACCGAAGAAGAAAAAAAAAAAAAAAAAAGAGAGAGGCATGATCACAGGGCAGGGCAGGGGGAGATACGTGCAACTGGAGAGGGACACATAGCTCTCAGTCCACATATCATCCATGGACTCTAACATTCCAGAGCCACAAGTATTAAAATTCAGAAACCGTAAGGTACTCTATCAAGCAAAACAGCAATGAGCCTATGTTTAATTATTCTTCATATTTTCCAGGGCAGGTTTCTGAACAATTTTACATGGAAAAGGTGTATTTTAGGCTCCTTAAAACTTCAGGTCAAAGTTGTTGGGTGTTGTGCCTGCTTGTGAGCTTGAGGCATGTTCTGGAGGGGAAAAGGGAAGACACTGAACTTACTACCTTGATTCTCTTTGAGGAACAGCAAGTTCCAGTGCCGATCTCCTCCTGGAAGCAGACACAGAACTTCAGGAGATGCTGTGCCAGGGCCCCACCGCAAACCCTGATGACTGGTCTGGCTCTCTCTACTTTTTGTATTATTGTGGCCCTGTGACAGCAACCATGGGGAAGCTTTGGTTGCTGTATTTTGTAGCCAACACCTCAAATGACATGAGAAAATGAGCCAGAGGGGATAAACTATCAGAGTGAGAATCAGTGACACCGCTCCTCTGCCATCTGTCTTGTATGCTTTAGGACAGAAACATGTAATGCTGATGTACCAACCTTCATGACAGTGAAGAGAACAGTCTTCTAAGGTTCTCTGGTTGCCGTGATGAAGTGTAAGCAAAGAACGACAAGGACAATGAGTATTTATTGCCTTCTTCCTATGGGCCACGGACTCTGGCAAGTGGCTTGCATACCCTGACCAAATACCAGCAGCGACCCTGAGCAGTAGGTCCTGTTATTGCATCCACGGTACAGATGAGGACACTAAAGCTTACAGAGAGGTTCACTGGCCATTTCCTGACCAAGACACAAGCTCCTAATGCTCCTAATCTGAGCTTTTCAATGATTTTTGATTTAAGAATTGATCTAGGGTCTTCCCTGGTGGCGCAGTGGTTGGGAATCCGCCTGCCAGTGCAGGGGACACAGGTTTGGGCCCTGGTCCGGGAAGATCCCACATGCCATGGAGCAACTAAGGCCGTGTGCCACAACTACAGAGCCTGCACTCTAGAGCCCGCGAGCCACAACTACTGAAGCCCACATGCCTAGAGCCCGTGCTCCGCAACAAGAGAAGCCACCACAGTGAGAAGCCTGCGCACAGCAATGAAGAGTAGCCCCCACTCGCCGCAACTAGAGAAAGCCTGTGCACGGCAATGAAGACCCAATGCAGCCAAAATTTAAAAAAAAAATTGATCTAGAGAACCCTTCATTCACAGTTGCTTTCTGGCTATTGTCAGTAAAAAGGGTAGGGTAGACTCAAAAGGAAACCAACTGTATTTAGAGTGGAGAAGGCAGAAGAAATTTATTTTTTAGCTTTTAAAACTCCTTTAGGAGTTTTACTGGTGTCATTGACTCAGTTCCATATTCCTCTGTAGTAACAGAAATGTTTATGTATAAAATGGTGCCCAAAAAAAAGTCTCATTCTAATCGCAATCAATTAATCGATCAACAAATAGAATAAAATTGCAAAACGAAACAAAACCCTGCAATGTTCAAAACAAGAGATCATAACTCTGCAAATAAGGGGAGGATATTCTGAATTGTTTAACACAGAAAGAGAAGAATGCTGAAAAAATCATGATCGTCATCTTAATTTAAACACTGCTTTACACACAAGCAAAACTTGGTGACTACGAATTAAGAGGCTCTGGAATTTCTCGGTTCTATAGACTCTTTGGGTGTTTTTCTCCTATTAAATGGGATTGATTTCTTGGCTAGTTCTCCCAATAACTCTCAGCACACATAGAACTGTTTAGCAAACCTGCATTATTTTGTCTCCACTAAGATCACTGTTTTCATAGATTCATGCACCACAGAATTTTAAAATTTCAGCCTGTGCTAAAGCTTACTGGCTATTGTACTTATTATCTTAGCATTCTTATTATTTTCTCTTGAGAAAGTACAACTGGTAAAGTCAGGTAGCTAAAGAGTATGTACAATTTGAATGCAATGTTACGCGAGCATTGGAGTTCTATTTAAATTTTAAAAAAAAGAAGAAAAATGAAAATACAGCCAAGGGACTTATTATGTTAGGCAACGAGAAAAAAAGTAAACCGTGGAAAACATATGTGCGTGCATCTCATATAGGATGCATACAAGACCTCACACATACATATGCCTGTGAAAATGTAAACAATTTATTATAGTGGATTAAACTGGGAAGGACAATTAACATGCCTACAGTTGTCTCCCTGTATAGAGAAATCCAAGAGACATTTCCATTTGCAAGACTGTGGTCACTGGGAATAATAGGAACTGCCTTTGGGCAGGATTTACTTATGTTCAACTGGTTTGGAAATGTACTTGTTTCCTAAATAGATGGCTTCCCCATGTGTTTTCTATTCTCATTTCTAGCCTTCCACTATATCAGGCTTAGAAGTGTAAAGGGGATACGCTGTTCAATTATCAGCCTAATGGTGGGGCAGAGAGACACCCTGCCCTTCAGCCAGCCATTTCTCTTACTGATGGTAGGGGTGGGAGAGCAGGTGTACAAGCACATACAGAAAATAAACTTTCTTTTCTACCCAGCTGGAATAAATTATAACGTGCCTGGGCGAATATGTGCATGAGTATTTGCAGGACTGATTGGAGGCCATGATGGATTTTAAAAAAGCACAACTCAAACAGAGAATAAGGTTGATTATTCTAGTCTCTCCCTCTTTCTGTTTTTATGTTTTTCACCAGATTTTAAAGGGTCGCATTCTTAGAGGACCTGAGTCATTTTTTTAAATGACTAGTATATGTGAATTCAAGGAGAGACAGACAGAAAGGCTACTCCTACATGTTCCATAAAACCAGGTTGACACAGGAAAAGGTCTGGAAAGAAATATTTTCAATTATTGAGCATAACTGCCTCTCAAGGAAGAATGGGTTATTTGCCTTTTATTTTATTTTTCCACGACTTGCTCAACATTTTCACAATTTTCTAGTAATGTTTTCCACTATGTTACAGGGGAATACATCTTCTCTAGTCCATGGTGAAGGATTTTAATTTTTTCTTCTTAGTTTCTCTCTCTGCCTTTGACTGGGAAATTTGGCAAAAATAATAAGGCAAGCTCCACTCAGTCCCATGCTTCTTCCTCTTGAGAGGACTTCTAGTGGGACCTCAGGTCCCTCTATTCCTTCGAGGGCTCTGCTCCACGGGTGCGTCTTGCCCATGGTCCCTCACTTGCATGCCGGGCAGCTAGGTTTGCCTAACCAGGGCTCAGAGAGCAGGTTCAGGTGGCTCTCACAACTTAGTCACGTTCTTCAGATTGGTCTTCATCAATGTATGTGTTCTTGCAAAACCCTGTATTCGGCAAAAACTTATACTACCCCAAATCTACACAACTGTGTAGCCAGAACACTTGTAAAAGTAGTAATAATCCTAATAAAAATACTATCATTGGAAAACATTTCACTTTTAATAAATACATATAGTAAAGAATAGGTCAGTTGAAATTAAAAGGTGAGTGTTGCCTGATGGACAGAGAAAGAATTGAGGATGCTAGGTCACGGAGACATGAGCAAAGTGCCAAATGTGAGGAGAACAGTATGACCCACACCTGTAGAACACAGCTTGTGGCCCAACTGCACCTCAAGAAAGAACATGAGTTGAATGGGCAACTGTACTTGGCTCCCCCAGTGCTTGATGTCTTGGCCTGTCTGAATACTTTGCATGCAGCTACTGTTACTTGCTGGTGTAGAACATCAACATGACAGGAGACTCACAAATGAAGGCTGCAGTGTGACTTTCCTCTACATTGACATATTTCCTATATTCCCAGCATGTATGAGCTTTTCCATGTTACAGAAACGAGGTACATAGCAGAGCATACTAAACCAAAGAGGCTATTTGTTTTTCACCCACCCTTCCCCACCCCTTTTAAACTGTCAACTCGTTAAGAACCTTGGAAGGTAAAAGGGTGCTGTATGTTGGCAGGTGCTCAGAAACCCAATTACTTATATAAACATAATAAAGTGGGGACATAATAAATAATACACAATTAATAATATATAAATAATAACTGGTAATACATAATAAATAAACATAATAAAGTATTTTTGAAATCCTTAGATTTCTTGTTATAATGGACATGTGAGAAGCAAAACTGATAAAACTTAAATAAATAACTAAGACCAAAAGGCATCAATGCCTGGAGAACAAGATAAGATTCTCATTAGCAAAACCGCAAGAACACCCTAGCTAGACCAGAGAGTTTCCAGGTAAAGTTGCATTAAGAAGCTTCCATTGGACTTCGTTGGTATAAATTAACAACCTTGTCAATGATGGAGTTCAAAACACAATAACCTCAAAATATGACACTGAATATACACTTGGCATACTGAATAGCTTAAGCTGAAGGAATCTGAGAAGTGACATGTGTAGGAAGGACTTTCTGACTTCTTCTGAAGTAGGTCATAAAACCCTTACGTGAGAGGCACCCTCCCTAAACCCAGAGGAAAGGAGCATCCTATTTTCCAAAGACCAGGGACACAGAGGAATCTGAAGGAACAGACCTTGCTAAATTTCCCTGGTTTACTACACTTAGCTCACGCTCTTTATCATATCGCACCTTCCCATGACTTTCCACTCTTCACCAGACCTAACTTAAAAACACTAAGGTTCAACCATTTCTTCAGGTCTTCATTTCCTTATGAAGGCTCCCACATCATATAAAACCTGTATTAAATAAATTTGCATGCTTTTCACTTGTTAATCACTTTAGTTGCAGGGGTCCCAGTTGAGACCTTAAAAGGGTAAAGGGTGCTTCCCCGGTGGCGCAGTGGTTGAGAATCTGCCTGCCAATGCAGGGGACACGGCTTTGAGCCCTGGTCTGGGGAGATCCCACATACCGCGGAGCAACTGGGCCTGTGAGCCACTACTACTGAGCCTGCGCATCTGGAGGCCACAATAGTGAGGGGCCTGCGCACCGCGACGAAGAGCGGCCCCTGCTCGCCGCAACTAGAGAAAGCCCTCGCACAGAAACGAAGACCCAACACAGCAAAATTTAAAAAATAAATAAATTTTTTTAAAAAAAAGGGTAAAGGAAAAATATATTCCCCCCCATATTAGTGTGGACAAATAAGGTTCTGTCCTTATTTTATTTTATTTTATTTTATTTTATTTTTTTTTTTTTTTCGGTACGCGGGCCTCTCACTGTTGTGGCCTCTCCCGTTGCTAAGCACAGGCTCCGGACGCGCAGGCTCAGCGGCCACGGCTCACGGGCCCAGCCGCTCCGCGGCATGTGGGATCTTCCCGGACCGGGGCACGAACCCGGTCCCCTGCATCGGCAGGCGGACTCTCAACCACTGCGCCACCAGGGAAGCCCTGTCCTTATTTTAAATTAAGTTTTTTAAAAACTTAGTAAATTAAAATCAATTAAGTTTTTTAAAATGCTAGAATTCTGAATGCTGAAACTTATAAAAAGTGTGCTTTGGGCAAACAAAGAAGAGTGTTTTACGAAGGGAAGGAGAGTATATTTTATAAGATTGGGTAGAAACTGAAGATAATGAATATACTTCAGTAGTATGTAGATGATAGGTCCAGAATTGATTATTCAGTTGTAGTACTGCATAATCACTTCAAAACAAAATTTCAGGACAGTAAGTCTCGTGAATTGCGCTGAGAGTTGCTTCCTCCAAGACTGAAATACTGAAATACTGCATTCCTTTCCCAATCCCAAGAAAAGTGAACTAACCAATGTAATATCTCAAATTTGAGTTTCTTCCCAAATTTGAGTATCTCTGGCCTTGTTACTAGACTGTCCCTACATGTGATACCAAGCATTTTGCTTAGCCTTTGAAGTTCGTCTTTCAACTTAACTTTGGTAAGATGCTTACATTGATGAGTTTTATGCTGTTAAAATGGGACTCATTTTTTTTTTTTTTTTTTTTTTTTTGCGGTACACGGGCCTCTCACTGTTGTGGCCTCTCGCGTTGCGCAGCACAGGCTCCGGACGCGCAGGCTCAGCGGCCATGGCTCACAGGCCCAGCCGCCCCGCGGCATGCGGGATCCTCCTGGACCGGGACATGAACCCGTGTCCCCTGCATCGGCAGGCGGACTCTCAACCACTGTGCCACCAGGGAAGCCCGGGACTCATTTTTTAAATCTATTTTTTTAGATGGAAAGTCCTGCTAGTAAAAGTATTCTTAATGTATATGTTTGAATCAAATATTTATATTGACAGTGGTTTGAAAAATCACTGCTGAAGAGTAAAATCAATTGCAGGAGAGTCAGAAAAGGAGGTTCTGGCCTCTGCCTGGAAACTAGATATGTGCCCTTTGGCAAATGATGTGACAACTGGGGACGTGGCTTCCTCATGGGGGCAGCGGGGGTGGGAGGAGCTGACTGGCTTAGAAAACAAAAATCTCTATGATTCCTTCCAGTTCACAAAGTTTGATTATTCCACTCCTTCCATAGCGTGACTTGTGGTATCCCAATGAGACACCAGATACTAGACTAGACCGAAGGCAGCTGGGCCCCGACCTGACAAATCTTTAATTGGTTGTATCTATTGGCAGACAAAGGGCCAAGGCACAGAGGATGATGGGGCAATTCCATACTGATACCATTGTGAGGTGGGCAAGTTCTCAGGAGAGCCTATAAGGGGCATTTTATTTCCTTACAAATAAACAAAAGAAAAAATCTCATTTAAAAGTGACTCAGAACACAACCAGGGTGATTTTTTCCAAAATCCCTCCCTGATATTTCAACATCTTGTTGCTACATTCAAAGCTGGGGAAAGATATGAAAAGCTGCCACAGCCTTTTTCCTTCTGGGAGACCTCAGCTCAGCTTCTGTGCTTCCAAAGGGGACTTCTCTTTCCCTTCTGGCCTGGGGATGAGGGAGTTGGAAGCATCCCCATGGAGCGAACTGAAGGTTTGACACGAGAAGCTAGCTGCTCATCTTTGGACCTGCCTAGGACAGCAGCCTTTTATTCTGATTGGATCTGTGGAAAATAATAACCTGAGGAACTCAGACAAGCATTGCTTATCTTCTTTTATCTATTGGCCTGTTTGGAAAATAAAATTAATCTGTAGCAGAAGAAAAGTAAGCACAACCCGCATCTGCTATAGGCACCAAGGGATCAAAGTTACAGAGCCTTCATGTCCTTCATTTATCTCACAAATTCACTACCCCCATTAAATTTAAAAAAGGAAAGATACAAGAGAAACTATTTTTGTGAGAGAGTTGATATTTGCTGTATCAGCCATAAATTATTCCATAGTTTTCATACACACACACACACACACACACACACACACACACACACACACACCCCATACCCCCTGTGCTTAAATGATAAAGTATGATAAACTCTTTCCAGGGATGAATATCAGCTGCCAGTCTAATAAGTGTGAATAAGGATCTAGTGAAAACACAAGGTGGGGCGGGGGGGGTGGGGAAATGAATAGAATGGGGAAAAAACCCACAAAAAAAACAAAAAACCACCTTGGAACCACTGACAGCAAGCAAAGCTGAATTCCGATGCCACAGTGCCCCCTGCTGGGATATCTTGGAAGTGGTATCTTCCAGAGAGCACATCGGTCTCCGACCAGCCACAGACAGGAGGGCTTTGCATTTTTTAACAAGCAAGTCACTTTAGTGAAAGGAATGTGTGTGTTATTGTTATCTATTTCTTTTTACATACATAATTGTTATCTATCTTCTTTTTACATATCTTTTACATAAGATCGGGAGTGAGAGTGGGGGGTAGGACTGGGTTACGTATAAAGAATCCGAGGGTCCATTAGGAGAACTAGGCCTAGCCCTGGCTCCTCTATGTCATTATGTGGTGTTGCTCAGATCCTCATCTGTAAAATGCAAATAATAATAATAATGCAAATTATTATTACTACTATTCATCCATTTACTGCAGAGGGCTATTGCAAAAATGAGATTACACAGGAGAAAAAGCACTTTAAATGCTACAGCACTAAGCAATATATGAGTATGAATGTAAGGATGAGGGTGGGAGGGACACTTCCATTAACAGTTAAACTAACTTCCCTTAGAGTCATCAGAAGGTGCTCCAGGCTGGACCTCCCAGGCACTGTTGCTAAGGCAAGCAGACGTTCAAATTCCTATAACATCACCTGGTTTCCAAGGACTCACTGCAGTTATCTTTGATACCCATGTCTATTGCTCAAATTCTTCTTATTTCAAAGAATATCGTATATGCTTAAAGAGGTCACTCCAGGTTGATGAACAGAGAGATGGATACAGGGGTAAAGGAGATTAAGATGATCTCTTGTTAACTTTGTAATCACTGCTGCCTGGCTTTCTAGCCCTGTGCCTGCAGACCAGCAGCATCTGGTCACCTGGGAGCTCGTCAGAGATACAGAACCTGGGATTTCACCCCAGACTACTGAATCAGAATCGGCATTTTAACAATCTCCCCAGGTAATTGTTATACACACTCAAGTTTAAGAAACTTCCACTCTGGTCTGTTTAGGCTATAAATTCTCTGGTTATATACACCAGTTGATATCTAGTAAGCATTTATAGAAGAGTATTTTTGGCTTGGCCTTATTTTAACTGTCTATTGACAACTACTTGTAAAAATGAAATTGGAAAGAAAACTGTGGCAACGGATAATTCATTTTCATGAGCCTTAAAAGAGACTAGAATAAAATGACTTTTCTAAACATAATATTGTATAACATTACTTCAAATTTTTTTATAGCTTTTTAGTACAAATTTTAAGATAATTCTTGTATTGGCAATGATACATGCATACTTTATATTTGCTCTTATTACCTGTGTTGATAGAACTTTAAAATGCCAGTTATATAATTAGAAGAGAGTTTAGAAAGTCAACTCAAGTCTAATCAGATTTTTGAAAAAGCTAATAAGCTTTAGCTTTCACTAAAGATATAATCTCCCCAATCCATAAGATGCTCTTAGTTGTTGGAACTAGACCATTGCACTAGCAACAAACGGGGCCAGAATTATCTAGGCACAATTTTAAAGTGAACCAAACTTGGAAGATGAGTGGGCAGGTGGGAGAAAGGAATCCATTCCCTTTTTACATCCTCCCATGTCCCACATGTCCCCCCAGCCCTTAACATGCGCACATTCGCTCTGCCTTCTTCCTTTAGCTGTTTTATACCATAGCTGTGCTCTGTATAACAGGTTAAATGACTTTAATACCAGTAGTTCAACCAGGATAGTCCCTGTATAACCAGCTTTTGCTATAAAAGTACTCTTACCTCTCCTATTATTGAGTACCCTAATGGCAGGTGAGTGAAGCCATCTGATTAAACCAGTGCACAGTAAGTGGTGTGGACTCTAACAGTCTTTTGTAACCTCCTTGTGGGGATCCTCCGAATTTTCAGGAGAATTCATACACCTAAGTGAAAGGCTCATGAGTGGAACTTCATGTACTTTAAGGAGTGAAGAGTTTTAGGTTTGATGTGGGAGAGATTTCAGGATTCAGGTATCTTCTTGAGGCTGTCCAATCTTCTTTAGCTTATTTTCTACCTAAAATGTAGGCTCTAGCTACACAAGTAGTGTCCACGGGTTACTTCCTTGTAGAACAGTAAAAATCCCTAAAAGTGTGGATTTCAGAATTTGTATAATTTCTTTTCTGAGCTCTCCATCGGAAACATGAAAAAAAAAAATATGTTCCCAGGCACTAAAGTTGGATATTGAAGATCTGAGAGGGTCTGAGGAGGGGGTCTTAGAAGTGTAGGAATTTTGACTGCCTGTTCAACTGGAGGGAAGCTTTTGAGTAGAGGACGAAGACCTTGATCTAAGAGAGTACCGGGGGTTCCAATCTGTTCACTTCACTGAACAGAACCTAACACAAGCACACAGGCACAGGGGAGCTTCTCTGTTAGGCTCTTCATATTGGCACTCTTTTCTCTTGCCAAAAGCTTTGTTTCCAGATACTCTGGACAAATGTTCTGGTCCAGAAAAACTACCTCTTCCCCAGCTTACTACGCTAAGAAGGGAAACTTTAAAAAGAGGACAGGATGTATGTGATATTTTCTTTCCTTCCACCCTTCACAAATCTTTTACATAGACACTATATCAGGCCTGAACTACAAGATATACAGTTTCTTCTAGCTTCCATTTAAAGTAAGATCTTAGGGATCTTTCCACTTGTACATTTACAGATAGATATCCCTCGACACAGAAAAGTTTCTTTGTCGATGTTGAATGGAGATGTAGGCTCAATGTGTGTGCTTGCTGAACACAGGAAGCAAAGACCTTTTAGAGGAGGGAATTAGGGACAATATAGAAAAGACAATGCTATCGCAAACAATGCTCTCCCTTCAGCTCAAATGCTATATTTGGCTTACACACTGACAAACTCCAAGAATTGGAAAGAAAACGAAAATGCCTTAAAGGCGGGCTTCCCTGGTGGCGCAGTGGTTGAGAGTCCGCCTGCCGATGCAGGGGACGCGGGTTCGTGCCCCGGTCCGGGAGGATCCCACATGCCGCGGAGTGGCTGGGCCCGTGAGCCATGGCCGCTGGGTCTGTGCGTCCCAAGCCTGTGCTCCCCAACGGGAGAGGCCACAACAGTGAGAGGCCTGCGTACTGCAAAAAAAAAAAAAAAAATGCCTTAAAGGCAACACAAACTTCCAGGGACACTGGGATTTCCTGAGCATAGAGAAAAGGTTGCAAAGAAAATAAACAAAAGTTCCTTTCCATTGTGTGAAAGTAATCTATGTGTTGGTCAGAACTCAGTTTGGGAACTGAAACAAATCTGGTTTTCACCAGAGCAAATTTTCTATTCCCTATCTGCAAATAGAATTGGAAACCAGAAGACCTAGGTTAGGTTGGGCCTCAGGTTGACTCCTGACTCACATGACTCAAACTCAGTGCTTAAATTACCTGAGGAATTATCAGATTTGCATGATAAAAATATTGTACTCTAAATAAATACTAATTATAGGAAAAACAGTAATAGCTAACTCTTAATACATACTTCCCATTTGTCAGTCATTTTTCAAGGTGCCCTAGCTATATTAGCTGTATTGTTAATTTAATCCTCACAAAACCCTTCATGGCAGGTAATGTAATTATCACTATTTCACAGATGAGGAAACTGAGGCACAGATTGGTAAATCACTTGCCCAGGATTATGCAGCTGGTATTTAGTGGAATCAGAATGTGACTTCTGGAGTCTTGCTCCAGAGCGTATAATTTTTCATGTTAGTTCTCCTCCTCTGATACCTTTTCAATCCCTAATTTTGATTTCACATCATGTTTTCCCAATCTTTTCTGCTTTCTATAAACTCTTGACCTCTGGCAATAAGTCTTTAAATAATGGTTTCACATCTATTGGGAGGAGAGAGGATGGGAAAACCACCATAAAACATGATGGAACTTTCAGGAGAAGACACAGTCGTAAATTCGATCTATTAAAAAGGAAGAAACAAAGACGGAAAAGTTAACCCTTAGGAAAAAAGACATACTTTTAAAGCCTATATGGATCTTTTGTGAAAATTCAAAGGCAATGTTAAACAAAAATGGTTTTGATTGTCTTTTCCAAAATATTGTTCCTTATCTCTTGGGCATTTTGTTGACAGCACCCAAATCCCACCCTGCTTTAATGACATCCACTTTTCAGTGAGAAACTCTATCTTTGCATACATTTTACTGTTTGACTCTGCAGTCAAGAGGGATCTTCATGGCCATGTCTAGCCAGATGTCAGTAGGATCTGAGTGAAGAGCCAGGAAAGGAGACTTACATTCATTATAAACTAATGACATACAGGTATCAGGTAGGTCCACATGCATAATTAATGACTTTGAGTTCAGCATTTCTGTTTAACGCAGAGAGAGTGATTGCACGATATTTTTCCTCTGGCTCTTCTTATCTGATGACTAATTCTGTTCCATGTACCTCTGAAACCATTGGCTAAAAGGAGTGATCTTTTTGGGGGCTCGTCTACCAACCAGGCTATAAGTCCAACCTTCAAATACAACTTTAACCCATGCAGTATTCCTTTTTCACGATGAATTTATGAAGTTCAATTTGTACGTTGATTGATCATTCTGGAAAACAGGAAGACCTCAACTCACAGGCTTGAGAACTTAGAACACTGACTCCGGTGCCTACAGCTTTACCCACCACCTCTGGGTCACAGGGAATGAAAAGGGAGGCTGTTTCCTGCAGACACTATGATAAGCCTATGGATGTTATTCATTACACATCTTTTAAGGATTAGTAAATCCCCTATTTTTTAATTTTTAAGTTCCTATGGTCTCAGTCTTCTAATCTGACAAATGATGGGAAAACCTATATTGTTTCTATAATCTTCCTCGTCTCTATAAAGTTAAAAGATTTACTTTTAAAAACATGTGTAACATTTTTTCTTTGTCTCAAGATATCTTTAAAGGTTTTATAGACTAGTCCCCTCTGAACAGTTCTGTCATCAACCCGCCACTTCTCTGCTCAGAAATGTACAATGACTTCTCACAGGAAATGATAGCATTATCCCCTCTGCATATGTAAACTACACAACCTTCAAGACACAAATAAACTCTGGCTCAACTCACTGTTTATCATTCTTCTCTTCAACACCATAGTCTTTATTCTCTGTACAAAGCTTGTGCTTCATTGTATTCTTATTTGCATATTATTCTTTTTATGTTAGTCTTTCCAAGCCAATTAGATTATATGCTAAATAAAGACAGTGGACTCAGTAAAGACTTGCTGTCCTTCACATATTCATTCAGTAAGTGTTTTCAGTGTGTACCATCTATATGTCAATCTGGGAAATATAAGAATAAATAAGCTGTAATCCCAGCCCTCCAAGATCTCACTATCTAGAGTGAGAAAGTCTGGTGAGAATAAGGCGATAAATTGGGTGAAATAGTTTTAAGGGCCGCTGTGAGGAATACAAATTAGAGTCCACAACAGATTAATACAAGAATTTCCAAGCAGCAATGAGAGTCTGGTTGAGGTTATGCCTGGCACATAATCACAGTAACAAAGAATATTTATTGAGCATTTACCATGCGCACAAGATGTGTTATCTCATTTAGTGCTCACCACAACTATAGGCACTGTTTCCATCTTCATTTTACCAGTGATGGAAATGCAGCTGAGGAAGCAGGTGTTTGCCCAAAGGTCGCACAGCCTCCACCAGACAGCTGGGGCTCTGCAGAACAGTCTGGCTCTCAGCTGGCTTTAATTACTCTGGGCTACTTCCGCTTGCTTAGTTGGCGCTCTTTAAGTGTTTGTTGAGATTAGAAAGTATGCAACAGCCGTGAAAAATATATTCTTCAACAGACTCCAAAGCCCAAGGCTCCCAAACATTTTGGACTAACATAGATTTTGTGCGTGCGTGTGTATGTGCATGCACGTGCATATGTGTGTTGGAAAATAATTTACAGTTCATATTGCACTTTCTTTCGCCCCCTCCCTTCCCAATAGCTAGAGCTAATGGGTGGGAATGCTTTATGCCAATTCAAGTGTCTCACCCCCCATCTCTCTCTCTCTATGTATATAATTTACATATTCTTAATCTGATTGTACCTTTTCAGAACGATATAAATAGAATGAGGAGACTAAATTGAAACTGCTGACACAAAAACTGAGAACACTAAAGACAATTCTGACATATGGAGTTTTTGGAGTGGCATTCTGGTTTATCTTTGGCGGGGCGTTCTTTATGGACCTGCTCGAGTCTGGTGCATGCCAAAGCCCAAAACGCAGCTTTCCCCTTGATTTTTCTCCTATATAATCTCCATGTGGTCTCCAAATGCTTAACCCTCCCCACCAAATGTTGTAAAAATCTGTCTTTTGATCTCACAGATGGAGCTTGCGCCCCTCGGGAGAGAAGCAACTCACCAAACACCATTCTCCTTAGAGTTTCAAGGCCTTATAGATTTTCTGACCAAACCTGTTCATCCTCCTTTACTCATATGACTTCATAAGCCAATGATAACAAAAATAAAATAAAATAAAATAAAATAGATTCTCTGTTTCTGTTTGGCTCCTGATGGCTAAGCCCTTCCTGCAAACAAAGCCTGCTCCTCTGGCTGTGTTCTTGGGTGGTGCTGTAGGGTAAGAGAAAGGGCCATTTGCAGCTCTTGATTATAAGTAGGCTTTCCATTCCCAAAACTACAAGACTAAAGAGATAAACTTAAGCATCCTCTTCTTTCATTGTGACAGCATCATCTGGACCAGTTTAAACCTTTTAAATAGTAGATAATTGTACAGTTGTTAAAGACTTAGAATAAGAAACCTCCTTTTTGATTTTAGCTCTGCTACCACCAACTTATTTGATTTTCCAGATTTTAGCTTCCCAGATGACACAATGTTAAGTTCACTGCAATAGTTTCAAGCAAGAGAATGTAAAGTGCTTTGTCAACATATGCAAATGATTAAATTTGCTATGAGATGAAATTATATGTTATCTGACAGATATAATCAGGCAATTACTTATAAGTGGACATATCTTTTTTCAAAGTTTTATCATGTTACTCTTCGGTTAAGAGTATTTTTAATATTCATTGCTCCTTCATTAGGAACAGGACAGAGTCCAGAGTCTCCAAGTCTCCCTCCATTCTGCCTTCAAACACCTGTCCAACCTCATCCTGACATTCCCTACAGGAACCCTCTACTCTTGCCACACTGCTCTCTTTGTTCTATGCCCTTCCCCTCAGTCCCTGACCTGCTACCTCCCTTCTCTCTATCCCTCCTCCTCCCCTGCATTCAGGCAAGGATACAGAAGTTCCACAATCCTATTCTCTGATTTACTAAGCAATTTTTAAGGCCTCTGCTAGACACTGAGGATGAACAAAGGAAAAGCTAGGGTATCTCTCCAAATTACTTTCTTTCCTGACAACAGCTAATAGAACTTGAAGGTCTGGCTGAAATTCACTTCCTCCTCAAAGCTTTCTCTGCTCTCTGGCCTGTGTATTCTCCTCCTTTTCTGAATCCCTATTGTTCTTATTTTATAAAACACACATGTGACACCTGCCGTACCTACCATCTATTATGAGTTAATTTTGTACCTATTTGCCCCTCAGAAGTATGCAGGATGTCAACTGCACAGGTATGATGCATGTATATATATCAACAAACTCTTGTCATATGTTGTATATTCCCAAGTAAACATCTGGAGGCAGGGACTATTCACACACTCACTTTTCGCTCACAAAGGCCAGCACAGTATGTATTCAGCAAAACAAAAGAATAAATAAATGAATAATTGTGCTTTGAATTTCCATAAATATTATTTTTAAAGTGCATATGTAACATACGTAAAATTCACATATAATGTGAGTGTAATAACACCAGGTATATCAATACAATGTAAAGATTGTGAAGACAGCTGATGCTGGACTTCAGCAAAGTTCATGTGAAGCCTATTAACTCTGGAAACCATTCTTATACATACCAGAAATGATTTACAATAAAAAATGTTATTAAATCTCACAGATACCATTAACCTTTCCCACCACTCCCTTGACACTTTATAACTAAAAGTGGAGCAGATGCATGAAATATGGTTCTCCATGAAGAAGCAGAAGACAATGACACAAAACACGGAATGACAGAAAGCGACAGCTTCCTAGAAGCAGGGTATGTGATGGATTTTCTTATTTCTTAAGAATGAAAGAGAAAACAATTATTATTAACTGGAGGTCTTTGTATAAAATCAGAATACAAAGTTCACATTAAATCAATTAGAGTTATTTTTAACTCCACAGATGAATCCATTTTCCCATTCACAGAACTCATTTCTTTGTTCTTTGAACTTTAGCAACAAGAACCCAGAGGTTACAGTAGAAGGTATGTTTTTTCATGGCTTACATGGAATTTAGTCACTGCATTCTCACCTCACTTGTTTGACAAAGTACATTATGGATTGGTTGAAACAAGCTGTTGCATAATGTGACTACCAGAAGCTGTGATGAAGATATCATTTGTTCCAACATGCCTAGCGTGCACTGCACAGGTTCTGTGGATGTTCTGATGAAGCGTGGATAATGATGTGAATTGAATCTTCAGATCTATAGCATGTTAGGCTACAGTCTCACTAGAGGCATGTGGCGTGTTAAACAGAGGGATGTCTCATCTGCCATTTATATCTGTTTTAATCACAAGATTGAAAAAATGCAAACATGAAATAAGCTACTGGGTAAAAAACATAAAGGTCTCTCTAACTGTAGTTAGCTAAATAACATCATAAATAATCATAAATATTGATGCAGGACCAATGTTTTATCACTTATAGTTAGACTGTACATTTGGCATTAATTCAAGAAGATCTCAGGACATGGTCCCTCACAATGTGATATGTCTAATTACCCAAAAACGTAAAGGAAAATGGACAAAATCTGTAGGAGTTTGTTAGTTTTGTCACTGTGAATGACTTTCAAATTCCCTATTCCTACTTTTATGAGCAATTGTTAGTAGCTATCCAACAGTATGAAAAAAATTAAACTTAGAATGAATGCTAGTTAGAAATAACCAAATCTATTCAGTGTCAATGCTATTGATTAGAAATAACCAAATCTATTCAATGTGAAGAATATGGACATGTTTTAAACAATCTTCCTTAGGGAGTTTATCAGGTTGCTTAATACCAAAAGCTGCTTCTGATTTCTCTGAACTCAGATTTTTGGGGAAAGTGGAGCCTACTGTGTAAGCATGTGTATGTCTATCTGTCTGTGGTGTGTGTACAATCATGTACATGCGTGTGTGTTAAACTACTATAGGGATATTTCAAAATCCAAAATGACGTGCAAACAACACATTCAGAGCTGTGATTAATGTAAAACTTTTAAGTTGAAGATTGAAGGTATCTTAATTTCTTTATCTCTATCTCTATATTTATCTGTGTATATCTTTTCCTCCTTTTATTCCTTTCACAGATCAGGGATATTCGAAAAATTGAGAAATTGAAAAGCAGTGGGAGAAGTAATATAGAAATATTGGCTGAAATATTTATTTCTGAGATGAGAATAAAAGACAAATAGAATAGATAGAGAACTGAAAGGCTTCAGATGGGACAAATACAAACCAGAAAACTGTAGACCAACTACAAGTAAGGTTTATTTATTCGTTCAACAAGAATCTGTTTAGTGTCTACTCTATGGCAGCCGTGTCCTAGGCACTAGGGATGCCATAGTAAACAATATGGGCAACACTGCCTGTCCTTACATTCTAAGGAAGGGAGATAAGCAATATACAGAATAAATAAGCTATGTAGTAAAACAGATGGCCTTCTGTCCTATGGAAAAAAAAATAAACCAGTAAAGATAGTGGGAGACTTGGAAGTTGTGGAAGTGACTTTAAGTTTTAATAGAGTCATCAGAGCAGGCCTCACTGAGAAAATGAAATTTAACAGGGAGGGAGACAGAGGGAAGACAGGGGAGGGAAAAGTTGGGAAGAACAGGTTGCAAGAAGAAGGCTGGAGAGCACTAATGTGAAGCTGGCCTCCACACCTGTTTAGATTAATTGAGTTCCCACTATTTCTCCCAGGTGACCTCCCCAAAGATCCCTTTTCAGATTCATGCCCTCTTTCATTCACTATAGAGTTAATGATTTTTATTTTCCTTCTCTTTTATGAGAAAAATGGAAATAAACATTATAACCTTTCATTATTAAGATATGTGTGCATCTTTCTCAGAAAGCTACAATTGGCATTTTTGTAATGAATTGAATCTGTAATGCTTAAGCAGTTTCATTTCACAATCTTAATTTAAAAAAAAAAGCAACAGCTTGCTTTTTACTATTATGTCTAAACTTCAGAGAGGGACCTGCCCACTGAATCCACCTTAAATGAGGAAAGAGGGACTTCCCTGGTGGCACAGTGGTTGAGAATCCACCTGCCAATGCAGGGGACACGGGTTTGGGAAGATCCCACATGCCACGGAGCAACCAAGCCCTTGCACCACAACTACTGAGCCTGTGCTCTAGAGCCCGTGAGCCACAACTACTGAGCCCAAGTGCCACAACTACTGAGCCCGCACGCCTAGAGCCTGTGCTCTGCAACAAGAGAAGCCACCGCAATGAGAAGTCCATGCACAGTAACAAAGAGTAGCCCCCGCTCGCCGCAACTGGAGAAAGCCCGTGCGCAGCAACGAAGACCCAATGCAGCCAAAAATAAATAAATAAATGAAATGAAATGAGGAAAGAGATGGTGATTGAATTTCATTTCCGCCTCTAGTAACGTTACAACAAGGGCCAGAACCATTCTTCCCTACAAGCAGATACCCAGCTGTGGGCTGTTCCCTCTGTATCTGTCTTCCTCCCCACCTCCAAAAAGAAGAACTTAAAAAAAAACAAAAAATAAGGGTCATATGCTTTCGATCTGCTTGGACATTTGAAACAAAAGAGATTTCACAAACAGAATACTGAACTAGATGTGGAAATATCTGAATACTGCATAATATTCTACTGAGTAGAGGATTAAAGGGGCAGTAGAAAACCTTTTCGACTCATCACTGTGTTTATCGTTAAACTAAAACTTCTGCTTCTCTGTTAATATTGATAGACGGCAAAACTGTCCTGGTCTAGAGAAAGTAGCCACCCATGATTTTTGACAATGTCTAGAACCCTCGTATTCAGCTTGGTCCTAAGGACTGCCATTCTGCTTTCTCCCAAGAACTGGCATTCTGCTTGGTAATAGGGACCATACTTAGTTCAGAAGACAAACTCCATGCTTACACAGAGGCTGACGGATCAGAACGCAACCTAGCAATCATAATCTAAATAAGTGTAAAAATACTTTGGAAGCATATGGGAGGGGCACATAACTTGCATGGCAGGGAGCAGGCAGGCAAGGCTTTCTTAAAGCAGCAGCTTCTGAATTTAGGTCTGGAAAGTGAGTAAAGATTAAAGAAATGAAGAAACATGTTGAAGGAATAACATGCGCAAAGTCCAAAGAGTGCTTATCCAAGGAACTACAAGGAGTTCAGAGGTGTAAAGAGAAGTGTGAAGTATGAGGAGGGGATGAGGCACAGATAGGGCTGGTAAGGGAAAAAGGCTAGATGATGGCCTTGAGGCTCAAGTAGAGAAGGACCATCCTGAAGGCTACATGGGGACTGGGGACTGGGCAGTTGTAAGCAGGAAAATGAAGTGACATTTTAGAAAGATTACTGGTTCCAGGAGTCTACTTGAGAGGTCATCTTGATGATGACCTGAAGCACCATAAAATCTGGAGAAGGGAAAAAAATGGATTTTTCCTCTTGTATTCTAGAGTTATTTAGGAGATGAAACCAGTAGTTGATGGAATGTGAAGAAGGGAGAGGGTCTCTGTTTGGACCACTGAAGGAAAGCCTCTTCTTATACCTTTAAAGCAAACAGGGGTCACCATTGAGCCTTGAATGGGCAACTCTGAAGTATACCTGCCCATGAAGGATCATCCAGAATGAATTTGGTTCAGACTCATTCCTCAACGCGTATTCTCCCCCCTCTGTTGCCTTTCTCAATACGCAGATGTTCTATTTTATGTGTAATGGTATTGCACATTTATCGGTCGTCAGACCTCCGAAGAAAGATGTTCATTGATTGACTGACATGAATAAGACACCTGAGAAAGGGAGCTGTTCTTTGCATTTGACAGGTAGTTGGTAAAAAGCTGATAGTTTGATTAGGGCCTTCCCAGGAAGCCCAGTGCATTCTGATTAGCTTGATCATCATTTAGTTCTTTTCTCCTTGACTTTATAACTGTCACTAAAAAGTGAATTTTAAGGAAGTTATATCTTTGTACAGGTAAACTCCCTTTGTGATTCACCCCATAGAACAAACTTATCCAAATGGTCAAGGGTAATCAATAATATTTTTACTCCATTATCAACCTTTACACTGTGATAGAGAAATTATTCTCAAATACAGGCCATGATTCATATATATATTTTTAATATCTAGGATGCTATAATCACAAAGGAGTTACAATATATGCAGCACATCCATTAATCTGCTGTGAATACACCTATGAACATGTATAAAGACATGAATAGTTTATATTTTTATCATAATCAACTGACAAATATTTTAATATTTTTATAACTTTAATCATATTTTCATCATTTTTGCTGCAAAAGTCTTTTGATTCTCCTTTGAAAATTTCCAAGTCAAGTCTATAAGTAAAGATAAAATATACAATTAATGAGGGGGCCATGATTTGCAAGGCTGTCATCAAATGAATGAACCCAATGATCTGAGTCTGACCTAGAAATCAGATGTCACCACTTGATCAAGAAATTCCTTCCAGTTTTGAAATAGAGGTATAAATCATCCCAGTATCAAGGTAGTGAATCCCAGGCTTGAACAAATAGTATATATGAAAGAGATGCAGGAACACAGATACATCTTTCAGAAGGCATACCCAGTAATGGGTTTGGGGCCTGGAATATCTATTCACAGACATAATATGTGATAGTTTAGCTGCTTAGCTAAACTTTCACACCCAGTAACTCATCTCTGCATCAGTTGGACTCTAACCTGAAATCTCATCGGATTCATCTTGGCTCAGTATTAAAAGTGTTTTATGCTAATAGTACAAGTGCCATTATTATCCAAGTAACTGCTATTGACTCGTAGTATCCTACTATTATTCTGGGTATTCCATTACATTTTTATCCAATTTTCTTTATTTCTCAATGTGTTTTCAGGGAAAATAAGGAAGGAAGGAAGGAAGGAGGGAGGGAGGGAGGGAGGAGACATTGAAAATGAAACAACTTTGCATGGATACAATAGTTGGAATAAATTGGTAAATACTTAAATTTTATTCCTTATAAAATACAGAAGTTAAGAAAATAACGCTCAGCCACAAAAACTACAGGAAGCATCTATTTGTATCTCCTCCTAATACATGCTCTTATGAGAACACTTTATAAATTTTGTAGTTAAGGTAATGCACCTTTTGAAGCCACAAATTTATTTGGTGCAAATAACACTGAAATAGCTCTCCTCTATATCTCAGTTAACACTCCTACATTGCACCAAATAAATCTGAACACACTGGTGAGACAGAACAAGTGATCAGGCCCGCCTTACATGTGTAATGGGAACCATATTAAAGAAAGCAAGAGAGCAGAGATAGAGAGGATTTGGGGAAGGAATAAAAGAGACCAAACATGACACAGAGAATTCTCATCCTTTTACAAAAATAACAGAGCTAGAGGAGGGAACAGAAACAGATGAAGAAAATTAACATTGAAAAGAGTATAGAAGGTATCCATGAAAAGTACAACAAAGACAAAAGCAAAAATCATGAGTGGTTTCTGTCGCAAGCAAAAGTTATTTTGGATTTTGTGGACTATTGCTGGAGTGTTTGCATTTCTCTGACTTTGGTGAATGGAGAAACCAATGTAGATGAGCCACCTGTTCTCATGATACCTTACTTCATTTATTTTCAGCATTAAGCTGACCATTTGAAATATCTCACTTAAGAGTACCCCAAGGATCATATGATTTAACACTGTGTGATAAAGAAAATCCTATGCAACCCACATACCTTTCTGGTCACCCATAATTTCCTTGTGCCTGCACTAATGAATCAAGGTAAAGGAGTAGTAAGAAGGCTCAACCATGTAAGTTTGTTCCCTGTTTGCTATGGTGAATCATTATTAGTGTAATCATAATTTATCACACAAAAAGGAACTCTTATGATGGTTAAAGGTAGAAGAATTCATAATTAGCACTAGTACAGCAGGAATAAATTTGGACTTCTCCAAGCAAACAGATGTGTCTGGTCACCCTAGCCAAAACAGATGAGGTGGGTTTTTTTTTTTTTTTTTTCTGCATAGTTCTATCCTTCTAGTCTAACACATTCTTATTTAGAAATATTGCAACTGATCTCTTATTGCTAGATGGGGAAAGAGTCTGATTTATGTTGAATGCAGAAAAGTCTGTCCCCCTCCCCCATCCCCTGGGTGTTCATAACGTCAAAGGGCTTTTACAGTGAGGTTGTAATATGTCACATTTCTACAAAGTTCATTATGGTGTCTGTAGTAAGAAAAGCAATTAATTGTGGTTTTCTATTTTGCATGCTAACGTAGCAATTTTCAAACCCGTTGTACATTTCGGTAAGATATACTTTTCATCTATTTTCCCCTCCCCCTTCACATTCTAAGTGGAGCTACATTGTAATATAAATTCATGCAATATTAGATCAGTGAGAAAGTAAAGCCTTTCTTTTGCCTATTAAGCAAAGAACACATCTTAGGAACACCATACATCATGCTTGTCAGAAGATTCAAAAAAATCATTCTGAATAGTTACCTTGTCTATTATTTAGAAAGCAGACATGAAACAATATAATTCAGTTGGGCTGCATGTATCTAATTTGCATATGGCTGTCTCTTTTTAATCTGAGTTTTCACAAAATGAATATAATTAGCAAGTTTCAATTTATCTTCAAAACCACTGAACTATGTTGATTATTTCCAGGATGACATCACCCGTGTGCACTAGCATATTTGGACTCCTAAAGAGAGTGATTCAGTGGATTTTGTAGCTAAACAAGTGAATGTCGCAAGTTAAAAAGTGACAAACTCGTCAGCCATACAAGATGCATAATTCATCATGAAGAGATCAGCACTGTAGCTTTATCTTATTTTCCCAATTTTTTCCTTTAATGAAACAGGCAATTCAAGCAAACCACAAATGATTTGGTGCGGCCAGCTTATTAGTCTGTGACCACTGATTAAAAAAAAATAAGTAATCAAACTCTTTAGAGTCACTATATGGCTATATTCTCTGTACTTCTCCAATTTGAGCTCCTCATTTAACTCTCTTTCATGTATGCTCTCAAAGTTACAAATTCCTCACATAATGAACTATCTCTGACCCACATTCTCAAGGAGCTTATCTGGGCTAGGATGTTTGACTTTAAATGAATGATAGTGAGAGACATCACATTTAACTTGTCAGCTATAAAAGAAAACGTGTAATTTATAAGACAATACATTATTTAGTGATATCCAACTTTTAAAAAATTGTACAGTTCAAATATGTGGTTCTGGAATGTTAGAGATGCTAACTGCACAAAGTGTAACGTGATAATTGACGTAATTTCCTCCCAAAATACCAATTTGTATCCCCATGAATTCAAACTATAGCCTAGAGTTAAAACAAAGGCAAACCATTTAATAAGGGAACATGTATTGCCGATGAGCTGAATATTTTTCCAGAGAAAGACAAACCATGAAGTTAAACAAAAATAAAACTGGTCTTCTTTAGAACTGGCATTATTAGAAATATTTTAGTACATATGGAAGCAAGTATCGTATCTGGACTTTGAACTGGCAAGTTCAAGCAAGAAACCTCACAATGACTCGTTTCTCAATTGAAGTTACCATTTTAGTCTGGCTAATCCAATTTTGTTTGCAGTGTTGGCTGTAATGTTGGTCTAGTCTAGATTTTGTATTCAAAACACACAAGCACTGCAGGATATTTCACAACTGCTCATCAGTCTAACACAATTACTTATCTAAGTGTAGACGAAGGTTTGATTAGTGATGTGCTGTTTCTCAGAGAATTGTCGGTTTGACCACAGCAAACCAGAACCATAAATATAGTTAAGTAACACAGCAAAAGCTGAGAGGCAGATCAGCTAATAGAAGACATACACCAGGTGGTTACACAGAGCTATCTTTAGACATAAAATATGTGCAAAAATTTCCCCAGACTTCCTGACCACTCTCAGTTCTATATGCAAGTTTGCTTCAGCCTGAACACTGCTGTTATACTGATCGTCCTTAAATGTCACTTTAAACCTAGCATATTCCTATTGAAAACATGGGCCTCACTAGTCAAACTACAAAATCTAAAGCCTCGCCTTCAAATTTCACCACAATCTGGAATAAACTAATATTTACAGTCCATCATCCCACAGTTTTCTGCTTTGAATCCTCGACAACTCAGAATTACTTATCCACTCCTCAGTGAAACATATTCCTCTCCTGCCTTCCTATATTTGCTCAAGCTCTCTCTCCTTCCTGGAATTCTGTCTTCACTTTTGTCATTGAATCTGTGTTCTTTCACATGACTTATCTTACTCCTATATCCAGAAGTAAGCCCTTGAACGCAGCGATGTGGATATATTCCCCAGCATGAAAAATGTATTTCCGAATATATTGGGAGTTCTCAAATAATTGGGGTTGATCAAATCTTCTCCTATCAACAACTCTCATTTCTTTTGGTTGAACATGCTCCACCTCACTGACTCTCCCTCAGCAATAAGTACTAGTGCTGCTCTGTCAGATTACCCATCAGTGCCGTCTGGCTTTGTGTCCTCAATGGACTACCTTCCTCTACCTTTAGCAACTGGAAGGCAAGTCACCTTAACAAGCTCAACTACTAGAAATGAAGAGAGAGAGAACATGGTACCTGCTCCATTGTTCTGGAAATAAAATCCGAAATAGAATATGGAAAATTTTCTCATCATGAATTCATTAATCAAAAATCTTTATTGAGCACCTAGTATGTCTATTAGGAGCTGAAGCTATAGTAATGAACAAGGCAGAGTCCCTGCCCTTGAGAGCTTACATTCTTGTGTTGGAGGTGGTTAGTGGTGATAGGGAGACACATAGTAAGGCATCAGATAGTGGCAACAGAGTCAATGTTATTAAAGGAAAAGAAAGCATCATTTAAAGAAAGATAGCCAAGAGTAAGGAAATAACTCTCTGAAGAGGTGACATCTAGGCAGAGATCTGAAGATGAGAGCAAGCCAGTCATTCTGGTAGCTGGGTGATCACTCTGGTGTCTGGCATAGGGAAAAGCAGGTGCAAAGGCCCTGGGGTGAGATCCAGTTTGCCCCATTCCAGTGGAGGAATTAGGCTGCCTGAGCACAGGGGTTTAGAGAAAGAGTATAACAAGTGAGGGCAAGGGTCTTTCCAACAGGAGCCCAACAGTCGATGACAAAGCCCCAGCTAGGCCAGCTGGCATCATCTGTGATACTAAAGAAAGTTTTCTTCATACACAACAGCATAAGCACTACTTGATTTAATTAATCAGATGGCTTCTATTAGCATTTTTTATAATGCCCAATTCCAGGCTAAGCTTTGTGGAGAATACAAGAATACTGTACCCATTTCTAATGGATTTAAGACCTGGATTCATATTTGTACTAAAAACCTGCCTCATTGGCTTGTATCAGAGGCTGCTTCTTTGCTCTGATTCTAATTTTCTGCCCTTGTATGAACTGGTTACTGACAGGTTAATACCAGTAAAGGCAAGTTTTTTCCTACTGTATAATGTATTTATATTTAAAAAAAAGAAGCATCTCCTCTATTAATTCACTAACGCTCTTCAGTCTTTTTAGTAACAAGTGGGAAATCTTCCCACTTTGATTTAAAGTTTCCTAACTATTTAGAAACAATATACCAGGTCTCAGTAATAAGAAAAGTCTTGCTGAGAAACAGGCTGTAATTTATACCACCACTTCAGGCCATATCATGCATTTTGCTAGAAAAATAAAAAATGCCAAACTTCAATGAGCATGCCACTGTCTCCTGAGCTCTTTTGTGATAGAAATAATTAGTTTTAAAATATTCTGTCAAGATCTTAAGATGCAACAGTAAAACACAATTGCTTCTATTATATGCCAGTAGTTGCTCATAACAACTGGGAAGCTAAGACTTTATACTGGAACAAACTCCTTTCTGTTACATTCCAATCAATGTCTTGCCTTCGTTTAACCTACATGTCTGGATATCTGAGAAGTTTCATCTTATGGCTTGTTTAAATTATTAACATCCATTCTATCCACCAAACTTCCTGTCTTAACAGCTACTGTCTAGCTGTGGGCTTTATAATCTGTAAGTTATTACTTAATGTCCACCCCCTTTCTTTGGAAGGCTTTGGAGGCAGGTAAAGTTAGGTATGGGAGAGGTAGAAAACACTTTTGGTATTAAAGGCCAGAATGAGGCCATGGATGTGTACGGCTTCATCTTTGTAAAATTAAGATTAAGAGTGTGATGTTGAATCCTAAACACTTTCTGTTCTAGCCTTGTTTTTCTTTGTTAAAATGCTTTGGCTGGCTCCCTGTGATACATTTAACACCTCTTTCTTCTTGTGAGTTTGATCTAAGGATTTCCAAAGAAGCACGATGCCTCTGAGATGAAGAGACGTGCTTGTCACAGGTCATCCCTGACAGGGGCACCACTGACAAACCCGCTCACTTTTCCAAGAAGCGCCATTCTTTCCTAGAGTCCCTTGAACACGACTTTAGTCCTATTTTTCAAAAACAGAAAATGTAGACGACAATAAAGGAGGCTCACTGGGCATGCAAAATTGTGGACATCCTTATCACATCCCACCTTCCGCATCTCTCAATGATACTGGTTGCACAGACATTTTAAAATCCTTTCAGTAGGTAACTATTTGTACTTACAGCTTTTGTGGTGCCTGAAATAAAATGATATTACTGGAAGGATATGACTCATGCGCTTCCTGGTAAACCCATCCTGTCTTTTATGATTTTCTAAACTGTTTTGTGGAAATTCCAAGTTTTACTTTTCTCATTAGAGAAGCTTATGAGGCTAACTTTCTGGGATAGAACTCCAACTGCTAAAGCTTAAAGGGCTGCGGATGCCACCAATAGTGTTTTTTTTTTTTTTTTGCGGTACATGGGTCTCTCACTGTGTGGCCTCTCCCGTTGCGGAGCACAGGTTCCGGACGCACAGGCTCAGCGGCCATGGCTCATGGGCCCAGCCGCTCCGTGGCATGTGGGATCTTCCCGGACCGGGGCACAAACTCGTGTCCCCTGCATCGGCAGGCGGACTCTCAACCACTGCGCCACCAGGGAAGCGTCACCAATAGTGTTTTTTAGTTACTGCAACTACAAGAGACTGTCTAGGTGAATGATCTAGTTCTGCTAATAAAGCCAAATGGCATAGATGGCTTTTATCAATTAAAAACATTAGTGTCCTACTATTCATTTTCACAGGAAGACAAACTTTTTAAAAATTCACTTAATGCATCCAAAATCCTCCTTACAGTTAATCTAATTCTTGATTTATTTCATAAACGAATTTTAAGAAGCACACCACATACTTTGCACAATTCTACAGCAACATGTTGCGTCATCTTGTTTTCCATATTCACACCTCCCAGTGCACAATGATATTTATTTGAGAATGGAGAGAAATCTCAGAAGCATAAGTGAGTTCCACCAGGACAGTTTCTACATCTAATGTACCAATTCTTTAGAGGTCAGTCTTGTAAAATTTTCCCTCTCATTTTCCCTGAGGGAAGCAGTTACTTTTGTTGCATTCAGCCCTGAAAAATTCCACTGCAAATTCAGTCCCTGACCCATGCCAAAGAACAGCATTCACCCAAACCTCAAGGTGTTTTTATGGTATGATACATTTCAAATGGAGTCTATTTCCCATACCACCACCATAACTGACAACATATACATTCTCTTTGCCTCATGCAGTCTTTCTCTAAATTCACAGCCTTTCCTTCAAGATTTGAAAGTTTAAAATTGTGTTGTACAGTGACAGCATTTAATGTACAGGTAAGGGGGAAAGGGACATTTGGATGTTTTGGTCTTAACATATGAAGACAGTATGTTTACTGCCAAATTTGCTATGTCTTGGTTCCCCCATCCTTTACCATTAAGAGGGATATTAATTTTACAGGGAAGTCTCACAAACTAAGAGGGGGAATCCAAATTACAAGCCGTCTTGCCTAATAAACTAAAGACATCATCCAAATTCATTATTTATAATAACAGTAAAATAACTTTAATAATAAACTAGTGCTCTCAGGAATTTATAGGCCAATGTCCAAATTAGAGGCCATCATTTTATAAATATATAAAGCTGCACAATAATAGCTAAAATGAAGTTAGTGAATGTTTCTTTAGGACAAATTATTGGTATGCAATTATGTTATAGTCTAATTTGGGGAGGGAAGCCATGCAATAGATATTTTGGAAAAAAAAAAAACCCCAAAAATTTGACAACCGATTAATACCTCTCACCTTTCTTGTCATATCTGGAAATAGCAGAGATGCCGAGATTTTTTTTGTTCTGATCATATAGTTAGAGCACATATGAACCATTAGGCTAGTTTTCATTGTAGATTTCTATAACTGCAGGTTATCTTTTAGGGAGATGTCAACAGAGGTATGACATTGGTGGGTTAATCACTACCTTTAGAAATTTTTCCTTAACAAGTTGTGCTGATGTTATAAAAACCAAATGGGAGGTCATAATGTTCTATAGCAAATTCAGAATGATAACTCTTCAATACAGATCAATCTGGCAGAACTCAAACTGCTCCCTGCCCTTGCTTCCGTCAGTAACTGTATTTCCTTTGGTTCTGCTGACATAATCCCAAGGGCTAAGAGTAGGATCTTCAAATATATAAGAAAAACTTCATGTCCTATTAATTCCCATTTTCTTGATATTTTTTGTAATGAGAAAAATACCTGTCTTCAGAGAGAGGTCTTAGGTTTAGAATTTGAAATTCAGAATATTAAGTTTGAAAAATGGATAGAAGGACAAGTAGTCTCTTTGCAGGACAAAAGAATCTGAAATGGATACTCTAAGGCCAGACTCACTGTTTCACTTCCCTCTTCTTTACAGGTAAAATTCTGCTGCTTCCTTTCCCTAAAAACTCAGTCCCAAACTCTTTAGATCATTGTCATTCAAGAGAAGCTCTAGTAAGAGGAACAACGAAGGCAGAGGCAAATTAGAACTAAGAGTAAAATAAGGGATACATTTTCATTGAGAAGAACTTTTAAAACTGAGGGGTTTTTTTGTTTGTTTGTTTTTTGCGGTACGTGGGCCTCTCACTGCTGTGGCCTCTCCCGTTGAGGAGCACAGTCTCCGGACGTGCAGGCTCAGCGGCCATGGCTCACGGGCCCAGCCGCTCTGCAGCATGTGGGATCTTCCCAGACCGGGGTACGAACCCGTGTCCCCTGAATCGGCAGGCGAACTCTCAACCACTGCGCCACCAGGGAAGCCCAAAACTGAGGTTTTAAGAATTTTTGTAAACACATTTAAATGGCTCTATTTTGTGAACTACTTTCATATACAATTAGATATTCATTTAATTTTATTTTCCCTAGAAGATGTTTCTGTAAGACTGCTGCATGTACACTGCCCAGATCCCTGAGTTGAGTGGTGTCTTGGCACATGATTAGAAGGGCAGTTTTCTAACCATGGAGGGGGGAAGAAGATTGGCTTTGCTGACAGTTTGATACAGATTTGAATCGCTGAACATTTATTAGCTCTGGGGCTTTAAAAAACAAGAAAATAATGGTAAACTTTGCTTTAGCACCTTTGTCCCTATGCTGAGAGGCTGACAGTCATGGTCTCATTTTATGTGAAGAAAAATCCAGTGAGAAAGATAGTGTTATTAAATCCATTTGAAAAGAAGAGAAAAAAGAGGTTCTGGGAAATTTAGCAATTTGTCCAACATCACAGAGCTTGTAAGTACCTAATTTATATATTTATGTTTATAAACAGAGTATATTGCTTGTCTAAACAATATGTAACTCTGTGTAAGTAAATAAATCTATATGTATTAAATAAAATCTATGTCTGCATTCTAAGACCTTTGTCTTTACTTATTTTACGTAATTTTTCCGTGGAAGAACAATATTTCTGCCATGCATCTTTTTTCAGAAATAAGTTTAAAGTTCCTTATTTAATGTTATATTTAGAATGTAAAATAGTAATAGGATCATTTTTCACAACTCTTTGACAGTTAGTCACCTGAGAGCTTGTCAGTGTATACAGGCACACCTTGGAGATATTGGGGGTTTCATTCCAGGTCACTAAAATAAAGCAAGTATCACAACAAAGCAAGTTACACAATTTTTTTGTTTGTTTCCCGGTGTATATAAGTATATATATGTATATACTGTAGTCTATCAAGTGTGCAAGTGCAACAGCATTATGTCTAAAAAAATGTACATACCTTAATTTAAAAATACTTTATTGCTAAAAAATGCTAACCATAAGTTGAGCCTTCACTGAGTCCTAATCTTTTTGCTGGTGTAGGGTCTTGCCTCGATGTTCGTGGCTACTGACCGATCAGGGCGATGGCTGCTGAAGGCCGGGGTGGCTGTGACAATTTCTTAAAATAAGACAATAATGAAGTTTGCAGCATTGGCTGACTCTCTTTCACCGATGATTTCTCTGTAGCAGGCACTGCTGTTTGATAACATTTCACCCACAGTAGAACTTTTTTCAAAATCGGAGTCAATCCTCTCAAACTTTGCCACTGCTTTATCATCTAAGTCTATCTTATATTCTAAATCCTTTGTCACCATTTCAACAATCTTCACAGCATCTTCCAGGGTAGACTCCATCTCAAGAAACCACTTCCTTTGATCATACATAGAAGAAACTTCTCATCCATTAGAGTTTTATCAGGGGATTGAAGCAATTCAGTCACATCTTCAGGCTCCACTTCTAGTTCTTGTGCTATTTCTGCCACATCTGCTTCTTTCACTGAAGTCCTGAACCCCTCAAAGTCATCCATGAGGATTGGAATCGGAATCAACTTCTCCCAAATTCTTGTTAATGTCGATATTTTGACCTCTTCCCATGAATCACAAATATTCTTAATGGCATCTAGAATGGTGAATCCTTTCCAGAAGGTTTTCAATTGACTTTGCCCAGATGCGTCAGAGGAATCACTATCTGTGGCAACTATAGCCTTATGATATGTATTTCTTATGTAATAAGACTTGAAAGTCAAAATCATTCCTTAATCCATGGGCTGCAGAATGCACGTTGTGTTAGGAGGCATGAAAACAACATGAATCTCATTGTACATCTCCATCAGAGCGCTTGGGTGACCAGGTGGATGATTTGATCTTCTATCGAGACCACTAAAACTTTCTCCATATCAGCAATAAGGCTGTTCTGCTTTCTTGTCATTTGTGTTTTCACTGGAGTAGGATTTTTAATTTCTTTCATGAATGTTTCTTTTCATTCGCAACTTGGCTAATTGTTTGGTGCAAGAGGCCTGGATTTTGGCCTATCTGAGCTTTTGACATGCCTTTCTCACTAAGCTTAATCATTTCTAACTTTTGATTTAAAGTGAGAGGTGTGTGGCTCTTCCCTTCCCTGAAACATTTAGAGGTCACTGTAGAATTATTAACTCGTCTAATTTTGATACTGTTTTGTCTCAGAGAATAGGGTGGCCCAAGGAGAGGGAGAGAGATGGGAAAAAGACCGGTTGGTGGAGCAGTCCGAACACCACATTCATGGATTAAGTTGACCTTTTTATATGGGTGTGGTTTTTGGTTTCCCCAACCAATTACAATAGTGACACCAAAGGTCACTGACCACAGGTCACCGTAACAAATGTAATAATAACAAAAAAGTTTGAAATATTGAGAAAATTACCAAAATGTGACATAGAGACATGAAGTAAGCAAATGCTGTTGGAAAAATGGTGCCAATAGACTTGCTTAATGCAGGATTGCCACAGACATTCAATTTGCAAAAAATGCAGTATCTGTAAAGTGCAATAAAGCAAAGTGCAGTAAAACGAGGTGTGCTTGTACACAGTTTCTCCAAATTACAGAAATCATTTTTATTCAGGAGAAAAATGTTAATACTCTTGAAAAAAATTTTTGAAGAAAATAAAAATAGATCCAGGAGAAATAGATCAAGAATAACTCACAGTACCTTTCTAAAAATAGTAATAATTAAAAAAATTTTTTTCTACTGAAGAGCAGTTAGTGCAATATCCAAAATTTTGTGTGTAAGCACTACATAATGAATGACTGAGGCAATCGACTACTGGTTCTCCCAAAGGAGCCAACCCAGTTTCTGAAATCATGGCCTCATACATGCCCCATCCATTTGGTGGTCATAATGGAATAAGACAAGAGGGCACAGTGATCAGGTGAAGGGCTATAAAACTAAAAACTGATCTGAATACCTCCTGCATTTGTTATCTCTTAAGCACTTCCATTATATACCTATTATGGAAAATTGCATTGATTTACATATTAATGTTCTGCATTTCAGCATGTGCCCTTTATGTTCACACACAACAGAATACCCTCTTGTCACACACATTTAACCTACGTGACTCAGCCATTAAGTGAAAATTTGAGAGTGGGAGAAAAAAGAAACAGAATGAATACAGTTGCCCCCATTGTTCTCTTCAGTGCCTTGGATTTTAAATCCTTTACTGTCACTCAGTTGAATTCTATTTTTGTCAGTTTGCCTATCAGTCATGATGGAGAGCTTAACCTAGGGTGAGCCATGGGATTGTCTTGCAACCATTTTTTTTCCAATGTTCTCAGGTTCCTGGGCTGGGGACCTACATGCAAGTTTTGATTATCTGTTTGTAATCTCAGTGATCTCTGGACAGGTGAAAAAAAAAGACAGAAAACCATTCCCTATACCAGCACTGTCCAATGGAATTTTCTGCTGAAAATGATAGAAATGTTCTTTATCTGAACAGTCTAACACAATAGTCAGGAGCCATAGATGACTCCTAAGCACTTGAAATGCAGCTAGTACAACTAACTGTTTTTTAAAAGTTAAAATTTAATTTAAATAAATTTAAACAAACAAATAGCTACATGTGGTTAGAAGTTACAATATTAAACAACACAGCTCTATACCATGCCCAAACAATTTCTAGGTGACTGTGAAAGGGAAAATGCTGGAGAAGAAGGAACCTATTTCTCCATATCAGGTATGTTTATTCCTAATCTTACTTTCTCTGCTTCCCAGTTTGTTTTCTTAACATAGCTAAGAACATCTCAAAATCTCTGAGACTGTATCAACTACCACAAGTCAGGGTGTCTAATTCCTAATAGGACCTTGTCGTCATTCAGACACCCTTTGATTCTTCTTATTTAAAACTCATGCATTAACGACAGCCCCTATTCTAAGTTATCTCCATATTCAAGGCTCTTACTCCTACTCCTTCTCCTATATGCTCAGAAAATACTCTATGCCTCATTCACAAAGGAACCCAAGTACACGTGATGATAGCGCTGCCAATGCACACATCACTATCACCACACATCAATTTCTCTCTATTTTCCACCCTCCACGCTTCCTGTCAACAACGATGCCTGCATTCTTCCAAGGATCATACCCTGTAGCTGTGACACAAATAATAACCCCTCTTACCTCCTCTGGTCTATTTTTCTTTAATTATCTCCTTTATCTTTTTGTAACTTCAATCTTTGTCTATCTACTGATTATTCCACTTAATAAACAGGTAATTCTTTCTGTTCTCCTCCACTAATCATACTTAAGCTGTCATAATTATTATGCTTTGTTTCCTCATTTCCCCTGACATTCTAGGTTCTACCTCAATCACTTCTCTGACCAGTGACTTGACAATCACTCAATCCAACCTTTTCCTGTATACTCCCTTGGTTCTTCTTCTAGCTCTTTAATTGATCATTCTTATTTGATATTTTCCATCATTCCATTCCCTGAAATTGAGCATTACTTAAGATGAGGGATCATCAGTCTACAACCCACCGGCCATGTCTAGCCTGCTGACTGTTTTTATGTGGCATAAGAGCTGAGAATGTTTATTACATTTCAGGATATTTTATATTGAAATCAAAATAAGATTAATAATTCATGGCATGTGAAAATATATGAAATTCAAATTTCATTGTCCATAATAAAGTGTTATTGAAACACACCTAAACTCATTCATTTACATATTATGTATGACTGCTTTCATGCTACAATAACAAAGTTGGATAGTTGCAACAGAGGCCATAATACCTGCAAAGCTGTCTGAAGCAGGTTTTGATAGTTGTCTCTCCAACAGCTATACGGTCCCTTTGTTTCTGACCAGTAGAACCTCCATTTTATCCATGTACTCAGGCAAGATACACCCACCTCTACCAACAGCTTAGTCATGATTGGTCTAAATTAGTCAAGAGAAGTGGCTTAGTCTGCTCAGGCTGCTATAACAAAATATCACACACTGGGTGGCTTAAATAATGGACACTAATTTCTCACAGTTCTGAAGGTTTGGAAGTCTAACATCAGGGTAATAGCGTGGTTCAGTTCTTGGTGAGGACCTTCCTGGCTTGCAATTGGCTGTCTTCTTGCAGTATCCTCACATGATAGAGAAAGGGCTCTGGTCTCTTCCTCTTTTTATAAGGAACTAATCCTACCCTGAGGGCCCCACCCACATACCTCATCTAACCCTAATTACCTCCAAAAGGCCCCATCTCCAAATACCATCACATTGGGGGTTAGGGCTTCAACATATGAGTTGGGCGGAGGGGTGGGGGAGGCAACACAAATATTCAGTCCAAAACACCAGTGAGCTGAAAGATAAAGAGGACCTTCAGAGAAAGGTTTTCCTTTTTAATAAAAATTGATATGTGGGAGGGAACACCCTTCTTTGCCTAGAACAGGTTTAACCAACTTGCAACAATGAAAGCACATACAGTTATCACACTCAAGCCATCAGATGGAAGGATTGAAAGCCTCCTGGTCTCTGATGACTTATTTTAACTGTTGAATTAACCAGTCCTACTATAGTCTTATTTCTAGACTTTTTATTAAGGGATAAAAAAATCCATTACTGCTTAGGCTACCTTTATTTGCATCTTCTATTACCTGCCGAATCTGAGTCAATCTTCAACAAATATTTACTGAAATTTAAATGTCTGAGTGTGCCTTTAATATACACATATACATTTATATTGCACCTTTATTCTGTATTCAGCTATGCCATGTGTTTTTATTACTTTGATTACCTAACATTTCATTAGAATTATTACTTAACAAAGACATAACATGTCCTTGAAGGTTTGGTGGAAGAAATATTATTCTATATATTGTTCTATATATTTTCTCAGCATTGAACCCATTACAGATACCTAATATCTGCTTGTTGACTGAATACACTAATACATGCTGGATGAGGGGTAAAGATAGGTAGCTAGCAGGAGGGGAGGATGAATTCTGTTCTGATTTCTTCCAAGGGTGTCATATGCAGCAAAAATGTATTGAAAGTTATCACTCCAATGACCCAGAAATCAGCATAAGAAAGAAAGAAAAGAAGAAAGAAAGAAAGAAAAAGAAAGAAAGAAAGAAAGAAATGAAGGAAGGAAGGGAGAGAGAGAGAAGGGAGGGAGGGAGGGAGGGAGAGATAAGAGGGAGGGAGGGTGGTAAATGTAAAGAACATTTTGTATGCAAATGATGAACAGGTTGCAGAGGTCAGTCACCCAATACTGAGGCAGCTTCAGAAATAAAAGCAGATGGTACAGCTTTTCCTTTTTCTTCTTGGCCACGAAACCCCTGCTAATTGAAGTAGCAACTGAACAAGCTGCTCTTTCATTTCGCCAGCAATATTTATGTTTCACTTAGGTTCTGCATTTCGTATGAAACATAACTACACCTCCTGCTTACTCCTTGTTTCTGGCATCTAAACCAGTTCCTGCTTTCCCACAGTCCTGCTTCTTTCTTCACAAGACTTCATGAAGATGAACAAATGTATAATTCCAGGCTTGAGAGAAAGAAACAAAGTGAAATGGGCAGGTCATCTTTAAGAGTCTATTCTTAACTATAAAATGGGATATATTTAGAGTCAATCAGAGAAGTTTTTAGTTTCTTTGTTCAATTCATGAATCTCGGAACTGTGAAACAGAATTAATGTTACTAACAGCAATTCTACTGTCTATCTTAGACTGCACTGAATAGTTCTAAATAGAACTTTCTCATAGCCATTTCCATAAGACCATATTTTTTCCCCCCTGCAGTTCAGACTTGTTTTTCCAGAAACAGAAACAGCATATAAAGTGCTGAGAAATTTGCTAACCCAGCTTGCCCACATATTTATATCACTGTCAGGATACAGTATTGTATTTACCAAGATTAAATTATCTGCTGTCAAAACTCAATGAAAATCATGGTGTACCAAACCATACTTTAGAGATGTAAGCATCTATTTCAAAATGCAAATCACATAGTAAGATACTTGTGTTTACAGGGATATATTGTACAAAATGGAAACAGTCTGAAATACTAGGCATTTCATGGACAGCAAAGACCACAGTTGCTAAGTTTGAGAAAGAGTTTTGGATATTAGATATAGGAATGGGCTCAAGTTCCACATCTGCCACTCACCAGCTGTGCATTAATACAAGCCACTTAACAAGTCACCTGTAAAATGGGGATAATTCCTGCTCTGTCTGCCTCATTTATGATGAACAAATGAAAGCGTGTATGTAGGTGAAAACATTATATAAACTCTGAAGGTATATAAATAAATGGAAGGAACGTTGAAAGCTGGCATTTTTCAATTCACCAAAGACTTTAATTTCTGCTCTAAGAATCAGTTTTTATTGCTAGAATTATAGAATTTTAGAAGTATAAGTAAACCTAAAACTCATGTAGTCAAGCTCCCTCATTTTACAGATAAAGAACATAAACCCAGAAAACACTACTGACTTATCCAAGATTAAAAATAAAAGAAATAAATATTTGAGAAAGAAGTTTAGATTAGAACCTGTTTTTTTCCTCTTAGTTCGTTGTTTTTCCCTACTGAAAAACTCCACTGTCTGTTAAATGTAGAAGTGTTTACCAGAATTTACTGATTTAAAAATAATTTTACAGTGATGTGAAATCTTTCAGTTCTAAGACATTTTCAAACTAAAATCTCATTTTATTTTTATAATATCCTAGATGGGTTTCAAGGCAGATAGTAGCTTCATTTGAAAGTGAAAATTTTCTGAACAGAGAGATGGGTAGCAGAGCCAAGCATGGAATCAATGTTTTCTACATAGCCTGGTGTTCTTTCCACCTTTCAGCTATCTCCATCATATTTTGATTACAAGGGATTCTGTTTCTTTTAATAGTGCTGCACATTATATATTTTTAAAAGTAGGACAGAGTAAAATTAATTTTGCTTGGGGAGTCTTGTGATCTCCTTTGCGATGTCTGGAGACACCCAAGGGTATCTCAAAACTAGGATGAAGAATACCTATACCAGATTATTCTATCTCCCAAAGTAATCTGTCTCTTAATAACAATCATAATTACCTTCTACAGTATCCAGTCCCTACCCTCTCTACCAGACAAACTATTCACTGAAGTTAGGATCTCCACGGTAAAAAACTTCTCAACACTGTACGGCTAGAAGCAGACTTTCATTCTCCAAAGCCATTCTGGGAAAACCACACATGGGTGCCAACTTCCAGGCTCTTCTATGAATATTTAAGCCCTGTTTCGCTTCCACAAAACTAATTATTACAGAAAAGCCTAGTTAAGTGAACTATTCTTTGTTAAAGACATGGAAAAAACATATAAATACATACTAGATGGGCTTAAATCAGGATTTTAATGTACTGGACGCATCTAAAAGGTCCCAAGCAACATTTTGTGCCCAATGGTCCTCTCTGCACCAATCCTGTCTCCCCTCTACCTGCCCCTACCACCAGCAACCTAGAACTACCCTTCTTCCATGAGGATGCTTCTAATGCAAGTCTCAGGGTTATTCTTATTTGAAGTCTTATCTCTTACATTTAATAAAATGGCCTTGCCCTCTGTGAGAATAGTTTTTATGTCAGTAAACACATGGTAGCTGTAGCATTTGGTTCTGCATACAGCGTGTCTGTGGATCTAGACTATGTGTTTGGCGGGGTGGAACTGTGGGGAAGGGGGTAAAAAAAGAAAAACTGAAGGCAAAATCTTCTTTGATCTTGAAAATATGCTAGTAGATTCCTAATTACTTTACTTAATGATAAAGGCAGCTTAGATGCCTATTTTCCTTCTGAAAAAATGAAAAGAGAAATTTTCTAATTCATTGATATCTTGTCTACTAAAATTTTGGTCACCAAAAAGCAATGGATAAAGCTTGAGTGAAATGCTTTGCAACCCCTGGAATGGAAGCTGCCAAAACCCATTAAAATTCATTTGGGGATGTTCATACCATAGCAATCATCAAGTAAAAAGTTACTACAATTAAAGAGAAGAAGAGTCTTTCTAGGTATCAACAATGCAATCAAGCAGGAGGATCCCAGAATGTCAGTCATTATAGCAAACCAGACGGACAGTGGCATCTTCTAAGATCTACAGATGGAAACACCAAAAATAACCTCCTTGTCCTTCCACCTGGCTCTCTAATATCCTACTATACAAGAACATGGATTCTCTTTCCTTCTTCCCAGGGTGTGGCTAGAAGTTAACTGAGTATAGAAGAGCCCTGGCATTTTGCATCTCACTTTGCTTGATTTGCTTGTGGATATACAGCCCTGAATGAAGAAAGCTAGAAGTCAGATTTACTTTACATAATTCACTAGGGACAGCCACAGCAAAATGTCAAAAACTGAATCTTTGCTTCCAGCTTGTCCAGGAATAGGCCCAGGGAAGACCTTCTGAGTCTGCTGGAATTGGAGAGAGTGGACTTTTTCTGAGTTGACTCAAAAATGCTGACAGTAAATGGCAGGTTACTGCTTAAGCACAGATGTCACTTCACTGTGTCAACTTGGAAATGATCAGCACAGTCTGGCAAGTACAATTTTTCTCACATGATGAGTGTATCTGGGCAGGTGCTATACTTCACTGAGGCTGTACATCGTTTTAACAGATGCATTTTTGTTTTAACATCTTTATTGAAGTATAATTGCTTTACAATATTGTGTTAGCTGCTGTTATACAACAAAGTGAATCAGCTCTATGTATACATACTTTGTTACTCACACCACAGGAGGAAAAAAGATTCACTAATGCATATTCAAAAACAACTGGTGCTAAGATTCAGTAGGGAATAAAAAAGGTTACTAAATATTTTATCAATAATTAGAACATGGGTAATTCCTATCCCTGGGGGTGTTGATGCTTCATATGCTCTAAACTTCCACTAAATTCAGAAGAAGGAAAGACAGCTTTAAGGACAAATATAGAAAATATTTTCTGAAATAGATATCCCAACGGCCTCTGCTATGGCCACGATGCATTTTGTTGTCATTTGCATATTGACCATTTGGCTACAGACCTTGACTTCCCTTGTCATTATGGAAAACTACCAGAGGTACTCAAAGTAGGCTGTTATTGAAGGGGTACACCTAAACATAAAATAGTACCTCACAGTCTGCAGGGGTCACTCTGGGTTCTGATGGCTAGCTTTAAAAAACATAATTATGTTGGTAAGATTGGTGGCTCTGTTGCCCTGCTAAAAGACTAAGATCAGGCATGTTGAAGAAAATAACTCCAGCATCAGGAGTTGCAGCTTAGAAATAAGCAACAGACTGTAGTTCTAGGTAGACTGCTGGGCAGTATGATGGGTAGATGTACGTCTCTGAATCTTTCGGGCTGTCTCTGTATTAAATGATACAACCTAAACATGCAAGGAATACAGAGCCATATCCTTTAGAGGATGTCACAGATAGTAAGCATTGGGTAGCCAGCAATGTGCTAAGTTCTGGAACATAAAGAAATATAAGACATGGTCATTGCTTTAAGGAGCTCCAAGATACACTTGGGGAAAACTACACTCAACAAAATGGAAGAATATATGAACACAAGAGTGCATGTTAAATATGGAGTTATAAGTGATACAACAGCTCTTACAGAGGCAGAGAACCTGATATATAAAGCAGTTGGGAAAGCCTGACTCTTAGTAAATTCTATATAACTACGGCTATAATCATAATCATAATTATAATCATCTTTATATTATTGTACAGTACCTATTTACAGATTACATAATATTATAAATATAATAATATTATTACTGAAAGCTCATCATGTGCTAGATCTTTTCCATAATAGATTCACCATAATATTATAGATGAAAATAATTACCATAAATTTGAAGATTAAAACTCTAAGATTAGGCACCTTATGAAAGGTCTCATAGCTAGTAAATTAGCAGAGCTTAGATTTGAATCTGTGTCCAGAGATTTCAAAGCTCTCTCTGGATTATTAACTACAGAAGTTGAGGAAAGATTTATGGAGGAAGCAAAATTTCAATTCATCTTCAAGCATGATCGTAATTTTATTGGTTGGAAGGGAAATAGCAGAGCATTTCAGGCAAGGATGTTCATATAAGCAATGGCAACAAGGCAGAGATGAGGATGACATATGATGAGCATGAGGATATAGGTGACTAGAAAGGGGAAGGTGAGAGTGGTGGAAACAGAGTCAAGGCTCCAGATGACATAGGGCAGAATATCCAAAGAGATTCTCAGAGCTGCACTTAAGATTGGAGACGGGATGCTGAGGGCATGTGTAACCACTGAAGGTTTCAAACCTGATGACTCATCTGACTATAGTTTGCTTTTTTGTTTGTCTGTTTAGAAATACAAATGCAAACAAAGCATTATGTTACTGCCCTCATGGAGTGAAGAGAGTCAATAAATAAGATAAATACTAAAATAGGTAGCTTGATAGATGTTGATTACGTTTAAAGGGGAAAGTAAGGCTGGAAACAGGGTTAAGGAGTGTCTGGTAAGGTGTGTGCAATTTGATACAGGATAGCCAGGAAAAAGGCTTAACTGAGAAGGTGACATTTGAACAAAAAGACTCATTGCCCTTCAGTTCTCCTTTTTCAGTAATGCCCCCTCCCTCCAATGTGGTTTGGGATTATCACACACAAAAATATCATATTTCCTTTAAAAGTAGTTATTTTTTGCTTTGGACTGATATTTTTGATTTAAGAAAGCACATGTACATAACTTTCAACCTACCATGGTCTTTACATATAAGCTTGTATAATGCTTTTATAACTGTTCAAACACAATTTTTCATTTGTTTTTGACTGATGTAAGAAATTTAAAGTCCATCCATTATGGTATAGAGGGAAAAATTAATCTACAGCAGACATAATTCCATTTCACCCCGACTCTTCGTCAAGGGTACGCTCTCTTGTTTACTAAATTATTTTTAAATATTCACTTAGTTTCTACACAATCCAAACAGAGATCATTGAATTTCTAGATCTTCTGATTTTTCTAGATGTGTACCTTTACTTCTACATAATTCTTGAATTTGGTTTTTCATCAGAACATCATGGAAGATTATATATCACTTAAGAAACCCAAGAAATTTAAAGCATGACAATCCTCATAATTCAGAAAATATAGTTTCATAAAAATGTTGCCATCTGTCTCAATGGTCCTTAATTTATAGGTTAGCTACTTAATTATCTACTTTGTGGTAAATGGAATATTAGCCCTCTTTTCACTTCTGTTTCCATTTATTCTTCCTTCTTTCCCCTAATTAGCTTATTTTAAAAGGACTTAGAATAAATGGATAGAGTTGTATTTCTTATATCCCTTAAAAATGAACAATTTGGGCTTCCTTGGTGGCGCAGTGGTTGACAGTCCGCCTGCCGATGCAGGGGACACGGGTTCGTGCCCCGGTTCAGGAAGATCCCACATGCCGCGGAGCGGCTGGGCCCGTGAGCCGTGGCCGCTGAGCCTGCGCGTCCGGAGCCTGTGCTCCGCAACGGGAGAGGCCACAACAGTGAGAGGCCCACGTACCGCAAAAAAAAAAAAAAAGAATAATTTATAAGCTCTCCAATCATATGAAACATTCAATGTAGTTTATTTTAGTGTAACATGAAATTCACCATTCTCAGTTTAATTGGGATAACTGGCATTTGTTCTTTCCAGCAGTCAGTGGGAAAGACAGAAAAACATTAGGTGTTTCCCAAGAGTCTAATGGGAAAGGAATGGGGTTGTGTATTTTGTCCAAGACTCCCACTCCACGGAAACAACAAACTGTCTGCACAACCTGTTCTGGGCTTTTGTATTTCAAAAATCAATTATTGTAAATGTAGTTGTAATGTGGAAGAAACGGGAAAGACCTCTTATAAAAACAAAACAGTTCCATATTATTTTGGTCTTAGAATGTCAAAATAATGAAAATTTTACTGTGAATTTCTGAAAACTTACGTGGAAAATAATCATCCATCAGCATCTGATTTGGTGGTTTCCTGCCCATAAGACAATTATACCTACTACTCAAGTCTGTGTTGTCAAAAAACTTGCAAAGAATCATAAGAGGATATAATAAAACATCAGCTCTTTCTAAGCATTGGTCAATGTTTACAAAGCTGGATCAGAATCCACTGCTAATTTCTTCTAGTTGAGTCTCTCTTCTCAGTCTTCAACACACTGGCTTAAAGTTACATATATCCATCACTGCCACCATTTTAAGGCAGTACAGCATAGTTTTTATGAGCAAGGACATTAGAAACAGACTGCATGAGTTCAAATCTCATCTCTGCTACTTAATAACTCTATGATCCTGGGAAAGTTACTTGATCTTTCTGTGCCTCAGTTTTATCATCTGTAAAACGAAAATAACACTGCTACCTGTCAAATATTAGTACAGTACCTAGCACATAGTAGGACCTATGTGTTGCCTTTCATTTCTATTATGTCTAAGGTCTATAAACCAGAAATATTATGAGACCCATGGGTTAAACACTTGTAATAAAAGACAAATGTGATGCCACAAATATACTTAAATTTTTCATTGTTTGAAACTTTTTCTCAAATACATACCTATGGTTGAAGTTTCAAGTTATATGGATTATCTCACCAGACAAATTGAGGCATTATTTACTAAAATGGGAGGGAAGTACCAAGAGTTAAATTTAAGATGTGAAGTTAGAGACACCTGTGAGATATACAAATAGTAATGTTAAATACAATTTTTTATGCCAACCTCTCAATATAAGGGGTCTGGGCTGAAGGTAGAAATCTGAGAGTCATGGGCATAAAGATAGTATTTAAGGACATGGGAATGGATGAGATTACTTAGATAGTGATAGTGGGATATTAAATGAGAAGAACCCTGAAATCAAGAATTGAGTATCTTCAACAATTAGGAGGTAGGTAGAGCAGCAGAACTAGAAGATACCTGGATAGGAGGAGTCATAGAGGGAGAAGGACAACCAGGTATGTGTAGTGTCATGGGTACACAATACTTCTAGGATGAAGGAGTCATAAAATGTCAAAGAGAGATTGAGTAAGATGATAACTGAAAAAACATTTAATGTATTTAACAATGGGAAGGCTATTGGTGCTCTTAGAATGAACAGTTTTGGCTGAGTTCTGCCGGGGAAGCCAGAATGGAGTGGGCTGAATAGTGAATGTCATGTTGCATTTATCATTAAAAACTTTCACAGAGCTTGGCCATGAAGGAGAGCCAAGAAAAGGGGCACAGAATAGATGTCAGGTCAAGAGGAAGGGTTAGGGGCTTATTTATTTTTAGGATTAGTATAATTTAATATATAATGTTGAAGGTTCAAGGCAAGAGAGGGAAATAAACTGAAAGACTGAGTCCTTGAGTAGATAGGCAAGGTAAGACAGTAAAAAATAATCATGAAGTATAAGACGAAGAAGAAAGTGGAGATGGTGGAAATATGAGAGTCTTCTTCTACTGGCTTCTAGCTTTGTTTTCAAGTATGGCCTTCAGCGGTATAGAAAGTGTGGGGCAAGGACTATGTCATTTGTGGATTTGTGTGAGGAAAATTCACAGCCAGTGTTTATTTATAGTTTGTTTGTTAGCACAAGCGGTGGAACATTGTTTCGTGACTAAATGATGTCACGTTACAGAGTGGAAAGGGGACTGGCCTGAGAAAGAGAATTCCAGGGGCCCTAGTTTGAGATGTGTCTCTAAATCACTATGTGATCTTGGGCTAAGCATTTGAAAAATCTCAACCTCAACTTTTTCTTCTGTAGAAGGAGACTGATACAGATCATTGAGAATGACCAATGAATGATTGATGTCACTCTTTGTTTTATTATAAAATTTAAAGAAAGTCTTCAAAATTGCCACTACTTCACTGTCAAAATAGTTACATATAGACTTATTTTATGTTCATAGACTAAACTTGTACAAATCCTCTAGATTTTCCATATGCCCTTTATAAAATCTGTCCTCAGTTATCTGTGGGATGTTTTCAATTTCTTAAGTTTGTCATGTAGAAATTTTAAAACAATTTTATTACTTAAGTGTTTAAGTACAAAAATGTGCCTGGGGCATAAAATACAGAATTAAATACAAAAGTCAACTTGAAGTTTTGGTACTATGGATGGACTGCATTTGAGGAGAAAACTACACCACTATCCACGACATGCTCAGCAAGGGTTTTTCACCACCTCCTTCTCCACTGCTTTTGTGATTTTAATTGTGTTTATAAATTTCTATCCAATGACAACATAATCAAAGATGGGCAATTAATCTTTTCTTTTTCTCTGACAAAAATCTTTGGCCTTAGCCAACTTAGAGTGTAGTAAATGGCATTTAATTTTAGCCGTGGGGTATCCATTTTCTGTCACATGAAAAATAAGTATACATAAAAGGAACAAGCTCTCATAGAAAACAGTGTGGAACACAGTTGTCTGACTTTAATTTCCTGAAATGCAAGGGGATGGAATTAACTCCTCGGTTGTGATTAGCCTGTTAGAAGCTGGGTCTCCTCAGCAAATTACGGCACCCACAGCACCCATAATGATGTCATATACTCAGTATTATTTATTTGTTTTTTGATTTACAGCCCTGCGGAAGAAGTCCTGGGACTTGTGGATTAATAACGAACAGAGCCAGGTTGAAGTTGCAACTCTGTCTCTGCTCTGATTATGTGCTGCCAATTGCCCTTTATTTCAAAGTGGATATTTGCCAGGATTGGAGTGAAAGCACTTGTCTCAGGATCAATATTTAAGGGGTGGGACCAAAACCTCGGTGACCAAGCAATATTTAAAAATCAAAATTAATATTTTAAACATCAAAATTTGTCCATGATGGACAAAATGTCAACATTTTAAAAAAAGACAGGATCAGTAACACTGGTGTGCTGAGCTATAGTAGAGTCTGAGACAAAAGGAAATCTCACTGTTGTGGCCTCTCCCGTTGTGGAGCATGGGCTCCGGACGCGCAGGCTCAGCGGCCATGGTTCACGGGCCCAGCCGCTCCGCGGCATGTGGGATCTTCCCAGACCGGGGCATGAACCCGTGTCCCCTGCATCGGCAGGCGGACTCTCAACCACTGCGCCACCAGGGAAGCCCCTGATGCTTTCTTGATTTAAAATTTTGATATTTTGTTCATCACGGATTTTTTGCATTAATTTTGATTGTTTCAAATATTGCACTAATTACTGAGTGTTTAGTGCCCCCTTAAATGTTACACCCTAGTGAATGCCTCACTTGCCTCACCCTAGTCTCACACTTTTAAATTTACCACGAAAACAGCTGGCATGTAGTACACATCATACCCATAACTTGTTTCTGCTACCACGACAGAAACACAGTTCTTTGTGGACATCAACTACTATTTACCCCACGAAGTTCTCTTCCTTTTAGTTTCTGTAAAGGGATTCATTCATATACTGCTCTAGAAAAATCCTGGGCGGCCTTTAGTACTTCAAATAACCAAAACAATCTACTATACCAGGGGAGATAAAGAGTATTTCCAGGGAAAATAAATTCCGTATTTTTTGCTCAAAATCAGGCAAGAGTTGAAAGGAAGGCAGTTGCAAAGATATACAGTTTTTCAACTGGAGTAAGTCAGTGAATCTCTGTGGATATACCTAACAAATGTACTGATAGCTTCTGTCCATTTCACTCTTGGAGCACGGAAAGAATGAATGATTGCAGTCAAAGGAAAACAGCTTATAATGAGGCTGTGTCCAATCTCAAAAGGCAAGTAAACAAAATTCTAAACTCTGATATCTGAGGCCTACCTCTGTTATCCTCTCAATGTGTGAACCATTCTCCTTTTCAGCACTTATTTGAGTTAAAATTTTATAATTTTGGGGAGGGCGGTATTTGATCAGTGTCTGATATTCCAACTAGATTTTAAGCTCCATGAGGGGAAGAACCATGACTTCTGTTCACTTATCTTTGTAAAAATGGGAGACAATCACTTCAGTGTAGGTGGATGGGGACAACTGTCAACCCCAAGCAATGACATATGAAAGGACTTTCATACCAAATAGGCCAATGGTGTGGCAGGGAAAATGGGCTTATACCAGGGTGAGGACACCTGTGGCAATTCTTCTACCTTGAGATTGGCAAGAGGAGATTTCCTCAAGAGAAGGCCACCCAGAAGTAGGGAAAGCCTTTACTCTTTGCCCACCACTCCTCCCCATTGGTTCCCCAGAAGATAGATCTGGGAAGCCGGCACTGACATCCTCGACTTCCTAATTCTTTTAAATTGATGTAAGAAAATCTTAGATGAATTTCAAGGCCCAGTTTAAGTTATTTCTCATTTGTAAGGCCACTGGGATTGATATTGTATCAGATCATTTTGCTATTGATTAGACACCATCTTGCATTTCTCACTGCAGCACATATGGTAACTTTGTGTGAACTGAAAAAAAGAAGGCACAGCTTCACCAAGACATAGAGCTGCCAAACTATCCGTTGAAATAATGGTTCAAATATTCAGTGATCAATGACTATGAGGTGGACGGTGCCTCCTAGATCCTGCAATATAGAAACTATACAATTCTACATAGTGGCTACTGTCCCAATGCTATGTCATTGTTATGTCACAATTCTGTCTGATCTCTACAGAGTAAATTTAACTTCTTTCTTTCCTTTCGTTTTTTTCTTTCAATAGTTAACACAATGCTAAATCCATAGAAAATACTAAGTAAATACTTCCTGGATGTTGAATTGAAAGCTTCCTTTAAAAGGGAAGAAGCCTAATTGTAGAAATACAGGTGGTTTTGTTTTGCCTTTTATTTGTTCTATATTTTCAATGGTTCTACAAGTATGTGTTGTCTTTATAACCATTCAGCAATGTTTTAAACTTGCCCAAAAGCTGGAACCTAATTACTCACTTTATGGCCAAGCCTACATGATGGTGCCCTGTCTGATTTGAGGAAAAATGCCCTGCACATTTATAAAAGTTAATGCAGTACCACATGATTCAGGGCATGCGATTCCTTTATCCTCTCCTTAAAGAAAAAGATCTCATTACTGTTAGATTACGTTCTGGATGTCTATGATAAGATCTGTAATGGTCCTGCAACAAGCAGGATGGACAATCTTTCAAATATCCATGCTAATTGGGCTGGGTTCGTATATTTTGACTCCAAATTATTTAAACCAAATGGATATTTTGATATTTTTTATGATCCTACCATAAATGTAGAAAGCAACCTTGCCCTGCAAAAGGTCAATCTGAACTCATATATAAATATCTATCTCAAAAGAGAGTTCTATTGACATTCAGGATTTTCTTTTATAAAATAATAAGGAACATCAGTTGGTCTCCATTAAAAATGCATTTAACTAATATTCACTTTTGTGGGTTCTGGGAGATTAGTAGTGAAATTTAGAAAAGTCACACAGTGAGCAGGGAATATTGCAGAGTTACAGATATTTCACGAATTCTCTAAATCTACTATCTATCCTGTGTATGGCTTTTGTACAACTGAAATAAAAATCTCGCCACAAATGAAAGAGAGAACTTCGCTAATTTCCATTCACCAATGTTGGTAGAAGCCCCCCATGGGTTATTAAGTCTGAAAGATGTGTGAACAAACATGATAATAAGCAGGTAAAGTGTATCATAAAATATATCGTGTTCATGTATTGTGACAACTAGGGTGTAATTATACTAGCAAATGTACTGCACTTTAGTCATTGAAAGTAATAAAATCTGAATACCAGGAGACCTTTCTCTAGTCTGTGCTATTAAACTACTTTTGAGAAGAAGGTGAACAATCTAAAAATATGGGAGGAATGTTCACGTTTATAGATTAGCAAAGTGGTGGTTGGTCAGACTCTTGCAGTCTAATAAATAAAACCCCTCTGCTCTTTCTTCATTACTTGTGGGGATAGCACCAAAGAACATCCTCCATTCTGTGTAATTATAATGCCTAAATGTGTGGGGATTACTTACGCTGTTCATTCTCCCATTCTCCCTCCAATTAAGGCAATAGGAAAATAAATAAATAAAACAGTACTGGAAGTGCCTCTACAAGGCTGTAAGTAGAAAAGCAGGAGAAAATTTATAGAAAGATAAGGAGACAAAGGGATGCCAGAGATGATAACCTTGCAGTAGGTGTAATGATTAAAGCATTAATGGAGGTCACTAGAAAAAGTGAACGGAACATGTAATTTCAGATTAGGAAACCCAGGGCTTCCCAGAATGAACTGCAATTTGGGAAAGTGTAGTTAATTGAATTTTATGACACTTTATGAAAATGAAAACGCGTATCTTTTACTACCCTAATAGTTTTATTGCTACTGTGAGATTAATGTGCAGTGATATACTGAAAAGCATATGCAACTATTCACTAAAGACCACCTCAGTGGATTACTACAGTTTTTTGTGCTTTGGCAGCCGACAATCAAGATCATAATTATAGGATTGGAGCCACCTGCCAAGTCAACGAACAGAACCACGTGGCTCCACATAAAATGGAAGCGATTCTAACATTAAAAAGAAAACGAGTGTTAAACCAGAGGGGCCTTCAGGGGCAGCCTAGGGGAAGTTGGCTATTTATTTTTTCCTGAGCATCAGATGACTAACTCTTACATTATCCCATTTACTGGCCCAGAAAGAAGTAATGTCTGCTAAGACCTTTGTGATTAAACTAGACTATCCAATGAAACGTCTGCATTCTGAGTTTCTTGGGAGACGGCTTGTGGACTCAGACCTCTTATGGACAGGTTCACAGTAAATCCTAGATTTTAGAGCTTATTCCTTCTAATGCATTGAAGCAAGAAGCAAGGATTAGCCTCACTTGGATAAAACTGTTGCCATGGCACACATTTCACTTGCGAAAAGCACTGGAGGTTACCAAAAGTCAAGGTGATGTAAAAATAGTGGTGTCAAGAAGGTGAATCTATACCAAATTTTTCAAATCAGGAATTGATTTACTAAACAAGTTACTCCGCGCATTTATACTATTTCTGTCTGAATTCCTCTAGATTTCCTTTTCTAAGAGAAGTCTCTCCTCATTTTCTTAGGTCTACTTAGTCATTCCTCGCTCTGCCCTAGTCACATACCTCTATTAGAGCAGTGCTTTTCACACCTTAATGTGCACATGAATCACCTGGGATCTTGTTAAATGCAGATTCTGATTCAGTAGGTGGAGCATGCATCTTGCAGGGGCTTTTGGTCCTCGGACCACACTTTGAAATGCAAAGTACTGAAGGGAGACAAGACGGCAGAGTAGAACTTGAGCTCCCCTCCTCTCACAAAAACACCAAAATCACAACTAACTGCTGAACAACCATTGACAAAAAAGACTGGAATGTATCCAAAAAGATATTCTATATCCAAAGACAAAGAAGAAGCCACAATGAGATGACAGGAGGAACACATCTGTGAAATAATCAGATGTCATACCCGCAAGGTGGGTGACCCACAAACTGGAAAATGATTATATCACAAAGGTTCTCCCACAGGAGTGAGAGCTCTGAGCCCCACATTGGGCTCCCCAGCCTAGGGGTCTGGCATTGGGAGGAGGCACACCCAGAGCATTTGGTTTGAAGGCCAGTGGGGCTTGAGTGCAGGAGTTCCACAGGACTGGGTGAAAAAGAGACTCCACTCTTGGAGGGTGCACACAAGGTTTCACGTGCTGGGACCCAGGGCAAAGCAATGACTCTATAAGAGCCTGGGCCAGACCTACCTGCAGGTCTTAGAAGGGTCTCCTGGGGAAGTGGGGGTTGGCTGTGGCCCACTATGAGGGCAAGGAGTATTCCCAGGGAATATTCCTCGGTGTGAGCTCTCCTGGAGGTTGACATTTTGGCACCAAGATCTGGCCCCAACCCAACAGCCTGCAGGCTCCAGTGCTGGGACACCTCAGGCCAAACAACTAACAGGGTGGGACCACAGCCCCACCCATCAACTGATAGGCTGCCTAAAGTGGTCCTGGGCCCAAAGTCACCTCTAGACATGCACCTTGGCATGGCCCTGCCCACCAGAGGGACAAGACCCAACTCCACCCACCAGTCGGCAGGCACCAGTCCCTCCTGCCAGGAAGCCAGCACAAGCCCCTGGCCAACCTCACCCAGCAGGGAGCAGACACCAGAAGCAAGAAGAACTACAGTCTTGCAGCATGGAGCCTACAAACACACAAAGTTAGACAGAATGAGACAGCAGAGAAATATGTTCCAGAAGAAGGAACAAAATAAAACCCCAGAAGAACAACTAAGTGAAGTGGAGATAGGCAATCTGCCTGAAAAAGAATTCAGAATAATGACAGTAAAGATGATCCAAGATCTCAGAAAACGAATGGAGATACAGACTGGAAGATACAAGAAATGTTTAATGAAGAGCTAGAAGATTTAAAGAACAAACAGAGATGAAAAATACAATAACTGAAATGAAAAATATACTAGAAGAAATCAATAGCAGAATAAATGATGTAGAAGCACAAATATGTGAGCTGGAAGACAGCTTGATGGAAATCATTGCTGTGGAACAGAATAAGTAAAAAAGAATGAAAAGAAACGAGGACAGTCTGAGAGAAGCTCTGGGACAACATTAAACACACCAACATTCACATTACAGGGGTCCCTAGAAGGAGCAAAGTAGTAATGATCTGTATACATGCCAGTCATTTCCTCTTGTCTATGAGCTCCTTGAAAGCAAAGGTAAGGGCAGCATTGCAATAGATACCAATTCTGACCAGTTTGGGGTACAGTAAGTATCTTACTATGTATTACCTGTAACTCTCAACACAACACTGCAATATCTGTTATCATGGCCTCATTTTACAGATAAAGAAGCCAAGTCTCAGAAACATTAATCAATGATGATGGCCACACAGGTACCATGTGCAGTCAGAATGCAATTCTGGGTCTATTTGTCTCCAAAGTCTGTAATCTTTCCACTGTACCCACAGCCTCCTTTTGTTCATTTCTGTATACACAGAGCCTAGCAGTGTACTTGATGTTATAGTGATACTCCAAAGATGTGCTTGGATCTGTGAATATTTTATCTATAGATTCTCCTTTGCTCATATTATGTCCCTTGTATGGAATGCCTTCCCTGTTTCTCTCTACCCAATTGAGGTCCACCTCACTTCTACTCAGCCAGCCCACTACTATGCTTGCCCTCTCCTCTGAGTTCACAAATGGCAATTGTCTGCACCATACAATGAGTACTTAAATTACTAGTTATCTTATTAACAATGTATTTTATTTATTGCATAAATATTTATTGAGTAGGTACTAAGCACCAAGCATTGTTGTAAGTACTTATGATAGGTCATGAAACAAAACGGACAATATTCCCTATTGCCCTGGGTCTTGGGAGTCATTCTTCCAAGATGAAAACTCCTTTGGGGGTATGGTTCCAACCAGTTCACTTTCCATATATCTCACAGTGTTTTGTACATAGTAAGTGCATAATTAATAATAGTCTCAGATTCAGATAATTTACCATGCAAATATGTTCCTAACCTACAGACTCTCTAAGCCCAAGGCCCTCTGTTTCTGTACGAGTGACCCTTGGAAGGTGGAACGATGCTTTCACACTGTTTCTCATTTCCCACAGGCAGTGTTTCAGGCCAGAAGCAGAGGTATTAAAGTCTCCTACACAGTTCAAGTATCAGCTGGAGAGATGGAATTCACTAAAACTAAATCATGGTAGTTTCCAGCAAAAGGAAATGATCTGTTCAGAAGTATAGAAATTGCAAGTGGAAGAGGCAACTTCATGAAAGGTTAGCTCCACTGTTGAATATGATCCTTTTCCTCCTCACACACTAAACTATAGACCAGAAACCTGCTAACTAGGAAAAAACACATGCTTATCATTTCCATGAATGCTTTTAACAACATCCCAAATGTCTTCTCTATCTTAAATAGAGAAAACACAATTTCCTGGGTTATTCAGGATGTTCTATATCCTACTTCATAAGCATCTTTTTTTTTTTTTTTTTTTTTTTTTGCGGTACGCGGGCCTCTCACTGCTGTGGCCTCTCCCGTTGCGGAGCACAGGCTCCGGACGCGCAGGCCCAGCGGCCATGGCTCACGGGCCCAGCTGCTCCGCGGCATGTGGGATCCTCCCAGACCGGGGCACGAACCTGTGTCCCCCACATCAGCAGGTGGACTCCCAACCACTGCGCTACCAGGGAAGCCCCCATAAGCATCATTTTTAAAATCTGCTCATTCACTGAAGATTTTCTCTTTGAAGAAAATCTACAAAGATTTTCTCTTTGAAGTTGCAAGTCCCTGTAAAGTCTCATTAGGTGTGCTGGTCACATGCATTAATATGTATCAGTATAGGATACAGGCCTGAAGACGAGTGATTTAGCTGAGAAAGTAGGATTAAACTTACTCTGTATCAGTTCTTCCTCATTTTTACAATTTCTTACATTGAGGAGATTTGCATACATTTATTCATTTTGTGTGTGTTCTAAAACACTTGAAATGGAAGTAAAGAGAGCATGTGAATCTTCTCAATTTGACTACTTTATTCAATACTAAGAGATTACATGATACCATCTCTCGATAGCAGACCATAGAATTTTAAGCGAGATAAGCCTGCATTCTTATTCTTATTAACATGTGAACAGGGGAATACTTCTTTACCTTAGATACAACTTTTGTAACATAGATGTCATAATTCTTATTATGAGAGAATGGTAGGAGAGTAAAAAAATTTAATATGAAAAACCCAGCACATAGTAAATGTTCAATTAGTAGCTGTATCCTGATCATATTAACAACTATACACCCTTAATTATAGTTTTTTTAATCACTAAAAAGTATTTAAGTACTATTAATAATTACATACAGCATTTAGCTAAGCAAGTACACAGGCATGATTCCTGCATCAGTAAAACTTTCAACTTAAAACAAATTTGATGTAAATAGGTATCTAAAAGGAGCTATAAATAAACAGCTACACAAACATGAACGAAACAAAGAGCGGATGTCTTTGCCTTGTGTTTCAGGATTAATTCAAAGTTTCCTTTCTCAAAGAGGAAGACATACCATTAATTGGATTTCTTTTCCCAAGTTCTTCCTTTTTTTATAGGACTTGGCAGGAAAGGTCTTTGGCTAAAATATAGCTTAAGATTAGCGTTGTGTGACTGAGCTATAGGCTGCATCCTAGAAGATCCTTAAACATGAGTAAAAATAGGTCTGAGGGTTGGGGAAAAGAAAAGAAAGAATATAGTAAGAATGAATCACAAACCCTTGCAGCTCTAGGGACCTTAAAGACCAGGCAAACCAAATCTCTAATTTTCTAATGGGGAAATTGAGGCTCACAAACTCAAGTGACTTGTTCAGGGTCATATACTGGGATCCTGACTAAATGATCCACACATGAATCATTCTTTGTGAGTAAAGATAAATAAGGAAAAATGAAGATCTTACTAGATATGCGATATTTCTTTATGAGAAGGGAAATCCTATCTAGGGAATTGAAATGGGATCACATTTATTTAGAAAGTGGAAAGGGTAGGTATAGATGTGGAACATTTTAGGCAGTGGAAAAAGATGCCATGTGAAGAGCATGCTATCTCATACGAATGGCATTTTTGACAGTGGTTTATTGACTCAACTTCCTTTTAGGTTAAAATGTGTTTGCATGTAAGAATAATATTTTATGGTCCAGCCAAAGCAATTATCAGAGTATTCTTCTGAAGAATCCCAAAAAATATGAACACAAGGATGTGCACTTGGATTTAGTCAATTTCCTTACACTGCAGGGAAAGTTTTGCCTTGAACTAGATTTTTCACAGCATGCGTAGTGTGAGTGGGAACTTTTCAAACATTTTTAAGACTGCCAGCCTGCTGAAGAGGCTAATTATCAAAATGAAAATTTGTTAGTTGTTTTCAATTACCATGAAGGAAATAGCCAAGACTGTACTTAAACCACCTCTAGTCATGGTGTTTTACTTGTAAGAATTCTTCAGGCAAACTTCCTTTGTTCCATTAAATAAAGTTTTTGTTATATGGAAAGCATAGAACTAACAAGATGGGTCTAGAGGTCATCTGGTCTGACAGTTCTCAAATTTTGGGGTCTATCAGAATTATCTGGAGGCTCTTAAAATACAGATTTCATATGGTCCCACCTAACAGTGTCTAATTCAGGAGGTCTGGAATGTAGGAATATTCATTTCTAACAAATTCACAGGTCACGTTGACAATGTGGGTCCAAGAACCACATTTTGGGAACCGCTGATTTAGCCCAGCCTGTTCATTTTACAACCTTCTCTTTGATTTAGGTAGACAAATTCTAGTATACTTGGAATTTCTTTTTTATACCCTTTCTCAACCTCTCCAACAACCAAGCAAGTTCTATTTCTGAGGCTGTCATTATGGACCTGGCACACTGATTGTGGTTCTACGTCCTGACTGAGAGGTAGAAAATGTCCATGATCCTATTAAGCTGACATTAGGCAAATTCTCCTAAATTACTGAACCAGAGCAATAAGGCCAAGTGTGCCTCTTGCACTTGGTACACTTGTATACACAAATGATATCTTCATCATATTTAATATGGAAAGGAAAAAAACAAGAATATTTTGAATTCCACCTATATAACATCGTATGGCACTTGGCTCTTCCAGAGCTGTTGCAAAGGCAACATTTAGAGAATTCTTCAAGGACACACTGGTGAGCTAACTAAATCAGTGCTATGCTATTATAGGAGAAATAGTATCCTTTTCCCCCCAGAGACTTATGTTATTGCTAGAAAAACATCCCAACATTGCAAAATTGTAAAGCTTAGCTAGAAGAGATCAAACAAGCAGTGCAGCATTTCATAATAATGTCATTATTCCTACAGGTATCAGCCAATTAATGAGAAAAAAGAAAACTGAACAAAAAATAGTTACTTTGAAACAACGAAAGGTCTCAGAATTTGTTAGATTTAATGTGATAATACACAAAGCAGGACATCAGCGGAATTTGAAGAAAACAGAAAGTGATGTTTTTAAATCCATCTCCCATGGTATGTGCACTTGTACAGACACACAAACCTAACCACACCCCCCCAGAGAAACACACACATCTTTACTCAAAGCACTTTCTTTCTAGCTATGTAAGACTCTACTTCCACATGGGTCTTTACTATTAGGAATAAAGATCATGAAAAATGTATTTACAGTAATATGATAAAACATAATACACTATCCCTGTCAGATATCATATAATATGCATATACATATATGTTAGAGAACTTTAGGGATGGGCACACACATCAGTTACCTTGTAAATTATGGACTTTAGGTGGTTACGATGTGTCAGTGTAGGTCCATTAATTGTAACCAATGTACCACTCTGGTGAGGGCTGTTGGTAATGAGGAACGCAACGCATGTGTGGGGATGGGGGGCATACGGGAAATCTCTGTACTTTCCTCTTAATTTGCTGTGAACCTAAAACTTCTCTAAAAAATAAAGTGTTTAAAAAAATTAGGTAACTAACGGAGGCTTCAAGACACCGATCTTCAAGTATTGCAGAACATTTACTGTGAGAAATAATACCGAAAATAGAAGAATGGGATGTAAAATACAGCTGGGAATTAAAGGCATACACACATAAAAAGACACAGGTTAGACAGTAACTGGAGACTCAGAAGCTGATAAATCACTAACTGAAGACTGTCCTACTCTGGATGAACTTGATCTGAGCTGGGTCACCTCTACGGGATGAATTTTCTTAGGAAGCGTGGAAGTCAGGGAGGAGGAAGACAATCGAATGAGGGGCTCGTTCAGCAGAGGTGAACATGTAGAGAGCATTCAGTGACCACACCCACGTCTCTCTATACATGTCAGTATCAAACAGTTGATGCCTGAGCATACGAGGCACAGGGTACAGTTGTGTTTGTCGAGCAAGGCTGTGGACAACCTTAAATGTTGAGTGAAAGAATACAGGAATGCTAGGGAAATGAATGCCGACAAAACCTACTGGCAACGTTAGAAAAGGAGATATTGGGGTTATGGGGAGAGGATTTTCCAAGTGACCTGAAAACCATAAACGATAGCTTGTACTGAACACGTACTCCATTTGATTTTGCACCAATATAGCTTTCAGGGACTCAGTGTTTAAAGAAAAAAACAAAAGTGTCATCATCATCATCATTATACCTTGTAGGCACTGAATTCCAGAAGGGAGACTGCCTTCTCAACCCAGGAAGCAGCCTCTTACACTGTACTCCATAGATCAATTTTAGTTTCATGAGATTTAATTTTAAGAACCTTAGGTTTTTACCTTTCACACTTCAACAGCACTAAAAATGCTTCCAAGCTCTGACTTACAGAATTGTTGTCACTGTCAATGAAAGGAATGTACTTGACATAACCAAAATCCAGTTTAAGTACTTCTGTGATGTCTCCTGCAGCTGAGAGGAAATGATAATTCTCTGACACCTTTCTGTTTGTAGTTTAGTAAAATGGAGCACTTGCCTTGCATAGGACCTAGGACAGCAGATTTGTGATTGATGTCATGGAAGATGAACCCCGGTTTCAGAACACAGCCTTACTCTGAGGGTGTGATGATTGCATGAATCCGGATCCTTGGTTCTGGGTTCCCTCATGTTGGGCGTTCAAGTGACCATCAAGGATTCGACATGAAACGTGGTTGAAATATTTATGCATCAAGTCACGACCCGGAGAAGCTTTGCAATCGTATTCAAAGGCCTGCTTTTACCCAGCACTATTCCCAATGTCAGCATTGTCCTGAGCTGCTGGAATCCAGATGAGGCCCTGAAAGCTTCCCAACAGGAGATGCCAAATATTAAAATACATCCTGTTCCATCTGAGCGAAGAAACCAAGCAAAATGTATCCTTTATTTCCCGCTACGTATTCCATCTGTTTCTCTCCCTAAAGGGTCATATGTTATATATTTATAAGAAGCATTCACACCTACACAAACACAGTTTCCAGTCTCCGTCAAACACAGCCGCCTCCTTGTTCACGACCCATTTTTTTTTTAACATCCTTCTATATCAGCTCATCCTTTTATGACTTGTTTCATTCTGAAATCATTTCAAGTTAAGAAACGCCTTTGTACCTTCCTATCTCACCAAATCCTGGGGAGATTAAGCCTCAGGCTCCACAGGCCATTTCTGAGAGATGTGAATTTAGATCATTAGGGTCATTAAAATCATACACTCCACAATACCCAGAGCTAACAAGCATCCTTGTACTTTATGCTGCTGCAGAGTGCTACCAGAGAAGTAACAATGTATAATAGCACTGAGCTACAGAGGATACCATAATTCCTCCCCATAAAAGATTCCTAAACGTTTTAATTGCTACAGTAAATCTCATTAAAGACACAGAATGCTTTGTTCAGGGAAGGAAAAAGGATTGCTGGGCAAGGTGCATTTTCTTCACAGTAATACCTTTTTCCTTACTACTAGAATTATTCGTTAATGCAAGCACAGCATTATTTTTATCATGACCTTTTTTTCTGGGCTCTGCACATTTCCCCTGAGCTTTCTTTCCCTTCCCTACAAATACAAGGGACAGTTGGTCTTTACTACTAATCCTGTAGGCACTTTTCATGACTTGGGCTTCATGCATTCTCTTGTGTTATCCCTGTGAATCTTCCCAAACCCTTTAAAGGCCACACTGCTAACCTCTGACTTCATTTTTTTTTTCCCTTTCTGCCTCAACACTGCATAAAGAGAAAACTGGGATGTAATCAACATAATCAAACACTTGGCGCCGATTCGGTGGTCAGCGCAATTCTGAATCTTTGCTCCTCCTTTCCCGTAATATACATTGTGAATCTGATTCAAGTAAAAGAATCTTGGGAAGTATTTTGCCTGACTTCATTATCAAATATTAAATTATTATTTTTGAGAAACCCAGGCTGTCATAGAAACAACACAGAAAATTCCCATCTCTATTTTCATAATCAGTGACTTTTTATAAAAGAACTGAAAGTTAATGACAGTATGCTTTCAACAGCTATGAATTGTTAACTCATCTTTGGAAGCAGAACTGAGCAGTTAAGGGGAAGAGCATGTTTCATGCAACACAATGCCTACAATTAAATATAAGAATCAAGAGTCAGATGAGGATGGAAAAAAAGTCCACAACGTTAAACATCAGTCATTACTAACTTCTCTGTTCTATCCCTTTCTGGGAAGAACTTGGGTGCAAGTAAGAATACGGGCTTGAAGTTCGTCTAACTTACATTCAAATTCTTTCTGTGTCAATTACCAGTCATTTCAGCCCAAAGAAGTTATTAAACTGCTCATGCCTCAATATCCTCACTTGAAAATTGAAAATAATATTTGTGAAGACTGAAAAGATAAGGTTTATAATATATAAACAACATGCATATAACACCTATTAAGTATGTGATTCACATTAAAATATGTTGGTGTGATCTACGTAAAATTATTCTGTAGTCCTTCTTATGCACTAGTCAGGTATATGCACAGCAACAAACTATATAAACAACTTATGCCTGATCCAGCCACTTCCTTCCAAATTCAACTGCAATTTTATTCTTTTTTAAAAATCAAATATCTATCTCACAAAAACTAAACTTATTCTTTTTAATCTTACACTCCTTCTTTTAAAAACTACCCAGGATAATCAGATTCCATAAATTTGGACAATTACCTAACATTTTACTCTTCGTATATCTTCTTGATTAAACAATTTATTGTTTATACTTATTTAGTATATGCAGGGTTCTGAGAATTCACCATGATAAATCTTCAGTTTGTTTACAAGGGCTTTCAGTGCATCATTTCTGGGGAAGTAAGATCCATTTGAAACGTAAGAGTAAACCCAAAGGCCTCAAGTTTCAAAAATGAGCACCTCAGATTCAGGCAGTCTCCCACCGCAGCCTGGATTCTGCACGCGCTGTGTCGCGCCACTGAACAGCAAAGTCAGAAGCCTAAACACAATGCACTCACATGAAAAAAAAATTATTCAGAGACTAGGGTCCTAAAGCTCTCTGAAACAGCACCTTGTGAGAACCGGAACCACTGTAACCCCTTAAGGACAGTTAACAAAGGTGACTGGTGAAAACTTCTCTCCACGGAGCCCTGGTCTAGCTGCGTTCTTGTGGGATGTGACAGTATTACCACATCAAAGGCTACTTTCGTATTTACATTTATAAGGCCTACAGTGAAGAGCACCGATGTAAGAGCAAAATCAAGGTCCACAAAGTCAGATTTTTCAGCAAGCCAGAAAAACTAGAGAGTACTAGCAGGGGTAAAAAAAAAAAAAAAAAAAAATCGATTGGGCCTTCTTTCTTGACTTCTGGGGCCAAATTGATACCAGTTACACAGAGCAAAAGGCTACTTAGAATCATGGATCATTCAGCTGCTGAAAAATATACGGGACTAATCTGAGTAATTCAAATACAGCAATACTCTACACTCCACTGTTTGGGGACTTTCCTTCCCACTTAAATTTTCTTATATAGATACAGCTTAAAACTGTCATTTGCCCAACTGCAATATGAAAAGAGACTAATGCTTCTTTTTATGCATTGGTTTTTCTAAAGCATTATTAGTAAATATTACTTATGAATTGCTTTCAACAACTTCAGGGCCGCCATTTAGAAATGCTTGAATGATTTAAGGTAGATAAGATTCATCATACTCACAATGAGGATCTGGCTGTGGACATAGCTAATTGCTAAATTTTATCCAGCCATAAATGGCATCAGTAGCAAATCAGCTCACAGCTTAATACTACTGGCAGATCTACATTGGAGAGAAACAATGTTACTTTGACTCAAGTTATTTTTATGTATGTTATGATTCATTTCCAGTAGTTCTGATATTGATGCTCAAATACTGGGTATTGGATTCTCTTTTCAAACAACAAAAGAAGGTGACAAAAAAAGCTGAAGATACTTTAAAATGCCATGGTAACAAGTCACAGTCAAATGTATTCCATCCTTGTTTCAATGAACAATACTAATTCTCATACAAAAGATATGATGAATTCTTACCACAAAGATTTTCTTTCGGCAAAGTTTAGAAGTCTGAAAATAGTCTTTTAATGGCAATGCCCTCACCCTCCTAGCACCAAAATAACAGCACTCTGATGTATTAATCCCTTATGGTAACAGACACCATTGAAGCTGAACTGTAATTTGGCACCCAACGTTTCCACACTAATGTAATGGGACAGTGTTATTATGTTCACTATTTTCCATATGATCATAGCCATATTCATCTTCCCCAACCTGACATTAAATTAGCTAGTATGGTTACATTCTACTCTGGACCACAGGGTAGATGCAAAAAAGGATTACTGTAGCACAATGGTCTGATGATGGTGTGCGTGCACAAGCATGAACAGGTGATATGTAGATTTAATGCAATGAATATCAACTCTTAACACAGACCTGGCACACAGCATGCACTCAGTAAGTAGTTACATCCAAGAGAAAGTTCACAAATCTAACTGCTAAGTGCAAAAACAGTTGCTCTAAGAGTCCAGAAGAGGGAAAGTAGGCCCAGCTCAGAGGGCCAGGGAAGTTTCCATGGGATGAAGCAGTTTAGGTAATGATTGAAAAATGAAATTACATTTCTTCAAGCAGATATAGTGAAAGGAATGCATTCTAGGTGGAAGGAGTGCATTCCCCAGGAGGAGAAATTAGCATAAGCAATGGTGAGGAAACTGGGAAAGTGTAATGTTGCTCAGACACCATAAGTTAACTGGCGGTAACATGCCATATTGACAAAGTTCTACAATAGATAAGAATGAAAACAAAAGCTAGGGTCAGACCATGGAGGTTCACGAACTCTGAACTGATGAATTTGGAGAGTACTGTTGACCACTGAGGATGTCCTAGAAATCCTTATGCAAGATTCATGCATCTAGTCAACACTGATTTAATGGGTTACTATTATCAACAGTTATATGCAACATAAGGTACAAAACATTGGGCTTATGAACCCCTCCCCCCGCAAAAAGGATTATTGTTCCTGGGAGATAAGACCAAACATAAGTAACTATAAGGTAGAAAGTGATGGCTGATAAAAAAGCATAAACAAAGTTCTACAGAGGTCAGAGGAGAGAAAGCATTGTCTCCCGTTAGGAGAATCAGGAAGAGCTTGTGATATTTAAACTAGGGAGAACAGGAAGAAAGAACAAAACTGGTAAGGAGGCATAGGATGGATTGGATGAGAGAGGGATAAGAAGGGGGAAACTCAACCAAGATATTGCTACAATGAGCCAGAAAAATTATATTGGGGACCTAAAATATGGTACAGATATGGAAGAATTAAGGAGTTACACACACACGCACGCACGCGCGCACACACACACACACACAGAGCAATTATTTTTGTCAATGAGTAGGTCATTTAGATGGCAACTTGCCAGGGAAGAAAGGGTTTCACAAACACTTTTCTTTAAAAGTAGCCTTTGGCATCACTTTGCCTAAGTACCTCTTCTTTTTGAAAGATTCCTTTAACTTCATTAATTAGTATGATTTATCCAGGATTACACTTACAGGAGAAAACTTATTCCTATCTTCCCATTAATTATGTCTCCAGGCTAATATAAATAAAATTTTCTAGTTACTCTAACTCTGTGAAAATTATCAGAGAGATGACTTTTAGAAGGTCTGTAGGGGGCAGGGGTGGGGGTGGGAAGATCTCATTTACAATGTGGTGTGTTCTTTCCCTTTCTTTAAAAAAAGCTTTGTTTCTATCTTCCTTTTTTCGTTTTCTATGCAGTTGACAGCTGCAGCCACAGAATTTATGGATAAATATCTAAGCGTGGAGAAGAAAATTTCATTAAGAAACAAAATGTCCTAAATGGCTTCATTAAAAAAAAAGTCAACCTCTATACAGAAAAGGATCTTGTTAAAATCCCAGGAATCACACTAATTTTATTTGCGCACCTTACAGAAAAGCAGTGAGATGTAGAGATAAGGCTTGTTTTTTTTTTTTTTTTTGCGGTATGTGGGCCTCTCACTGTTGTGGCCTCTCCCATTGCGGAGCACAGGCTCCAGAAGCGCAGGCTCAGCGGCCATGGCTCATGGGCCCAGCCGCTCCGCGGCATGTGGGATCTTCCCGGACCGGGGCACGAACCCGTGTCCCCTGCATCGGCAGGCAGACTCTCAACCACTGCGCCACCAGGGAAGCCCAAGGCTTGTTTTGATCAATTTAAAAAGTGAAGAAAATGTGGCATGCTACTTTTATTGCCATATCAATTGTATGTCTTCAAGGTAACTGTCACTATTGTACCTTCTACAAATTAGAGTTGATATGAAAATAAGATTTGCTTTTAAATACTGATTTGTACGTACATATATATCCTCACTACCAAAACACCAGTGTACAAGCCAAGAAAACTATTTCACATTTCCAGAAAACCCACAAAGAGATAATGACTTAATCAAAATGCATGTATTCTGAGAGCCCTCCAAAGTAATTTTAATGCTGATCTGTGCTAGAGGCATATCAGCAGACATATTTATTGAACGACAGTTACCTTATTTACAAGAAAATAACAAATAGCCTTATCATTGTCATCACCACTACTATCACCCAAGAGCAGCATTCAAATAATTTTCTGTAAAAATGATTTGAAGACAGCATGATACTTAAGGCAGGACCTTGATGTTCCTTTAGGAACTGTCTAGAGAAAATTATATTCTTTGTACTTAACTGCTATAAGAGGATACACAATCTGACACAACCAAATAACAACTGTTTTGTAAAACATGGAAACTAGACTAAGCACAAAGTTTGGCAGAGAAAGTTGTTTAGCAAAATGAAAACCAGTTTCACGCAAAACAAAAGCTCTCTCAGCTACATCTGTCAGGATCATACTCAGGATTTTAAAATTGTCATAATAAAATCATAACAAATTATCAGTCTTCTGTTTGTCCTTGAAAATAAGTTGATGTTATTTTCTCTGGGGCAGGAGCAACTGCAGGACGTTACTATTCTATTTACATATCTTTATTAAAAGGATATATAGTTTCTTTGATTTGCTTTTCTTTATGTACATATAAGTATTTATTGACTCTTTACATAAGGTTACTTACATAACTCTAAATGTGGTTTAATGTTTGTAAGAATGATTTGATTTGCAGAAATACAGTGTTTGCAAATGTGTGATGGTTTGAATATGTGTTTGTGGCTTCAAGTTTCTTGTAATTCTTGTAATGGAAGAGCTCACTGGTAGGATGAAGACTAAATATTTCTTCTTCTGTGGTGGTATGACCTTTACATGTCTCTTCCAAGTACTATTTACTTTGTATCAGTTGCTTGTTCTTCCTATATTCAATATTTTGGAGAGGAAACCTGAAGATAGCTAGGAAATTGTACTATATTGCTAGGCTGCAACAACTCAGTTCAATAACACGTTCTGGTTTGACCCCATCTTCAACCTTATGATACACATATCTACTGACATGAACAGAGCCTCAAATAGATAAAGGTCAAAATGAACAAGCTCTAGTCTTTCTTTAAATCCATACTCAAGCTCAGCCTTTGCTTGGAAGCCCAAACCTTCAATCATCTCATCTGCTATCCCACCATCCGAGAGCTTTTTCTTCAATGTTGTAGCATTTACAACATAAGCATGGACTATATTTTACAACCAGAAGGCTCTGTCAGATATATTTTCTCAAGAGAGTGGAATGCAAAGTTTTGTAGGAAACCCTTGTATTATCATTTTGATGAAGTGTTGTAAAGCAGTATCTATTTGAAAGTTAAGAAACAGAACTTCATCCCACATACCAGTTAATATGGTCTCAAAATCCACACTGCTATCGCATAAATTAGGTACTCACAAATATTCCATAATATAATGTGAATGTCGTGTTTCTTTGTCATGCTTATTTTTTTAATGTAATTTTTTTATTTTTTCGATGTGGACCATTTTTAAAGCCTTTATTGAATTTGTTCAATATTGCTTCTGTTTTATGTTTGTTTTGTTTTTTTTTTTTTTTGGCCACAAGGCATGTGGGATCTTAGCTCCCTGACCCACACCCCCTGCACTGGACGGTGAAATCTTAACCACGGCATTGCCAGGGATGTCCCCTGTCATGCTTATACTGTGAGACTAAAGGGGAAAAAACACAAACACAAACATAAGGGAAAGTAGTTGAAGGACAAAGTTTAAACATACTGTTTTTTAATGTAAAAGGCAGTATGGGCTTGAAAAGATGTAGAGAGAGAAACATAATGAACCTGTCAATTCACTAAAATTCCAGCCCTCAAGATATAATCTTATGAAATGAAATATTACTTAATAAAAAGCATCATGGAGCCTCTTTCAAAAACTAGGGGAGGGGTGTCACATACAGGAAATGAAAAAATTATTTTCGACAAGGTGACCATTAGCAATTTAAAAAATTCCAACAAAGAGTTGAAGACCAAAGAATCACCATCATCACAGATTTTGGCTAATGGCATCCTTCATTGATACTTTAGTATTTCAAACATGACCTTTCTGTGGAACCAAATGCTCCTCCTGGTTATGACAGTTTAACTTATTCATGGATAATATAAAGACTCCCAGCTTTAGACCCGGGATATCAAACAGTAACTGGAAGCAACGACGAGCATCAGTCTACACTCAGAGGGGAACTTACGGTCATTGCAGAGTGGCCCGCTGAAGGAAGTCATGCTACAGTCACAGCTGAAGCCGTCCCACTGCTGCAAGCACACGCCTTGGTTGGAACATGAGTCCTCCTGGCAGGTTGTGCTGGGCCCTGAAAACAATCCAAAAGCAACTTGGGTTCTTTAAAAAAATCTAAAAGTGTTTCACACATGAGCTAGGTCACATTTAGTAGTTGCCAACACCTCAAAGTACATGACCAAACTAGTTTGGAAAGTTCTAGTTCACACACCTGAATTAGGAACAGAGAAGCTGTAATATAAAGGTTTCTCAAGTTTCAAATACAGGACAAAATACATTATAATAGTAAACTAGACCAGCAAATAGTAAAAGCAAGCACATAGCTTCTCGTATGATCATGGTAGCAGGTGATCTCATTCCTTCATCAATAATTCTCTCTCACTGTTTGGACTTTAGAAAAACGCATGGATCTCCTTAACTTCTGACCAATGGGTAGAGACACCATGAGAGATGGAGATTATAACTTCATGAAACTGAGATACAGATTAGCAAAAAAAAAAAAAAAAAAAAAAAAAAAAAAGGAACCACTGAAGAGAGTTATACAAAAATGTCCTATAAGTTTCTAGAAGTTTTCCTGCACAAACTATGAATAAAGTTATGATTGCTGGGTGTTTTGGATAGGTATGTTGGCAAGTATCAATCCACATGCTTTAACAATTTCATGCAATTAAACATAAAACTAAAAACTCTGTATAAATGACATGCCCCCATGTAACATACAAGTAAAAAGAATGCTAGTCTATTTCTAAAGAATCTTGACTAGAACACTGAAAAACAAAGAACTAAAAAAAGGATGATCAAAGCACTAAAGGTAATCACTATACAAACATTCAAGACTGAAAGCCTTTATGCAAACTATGCTACAAAATGAAGTTTCTTGCACAACATTCAAGAAGGGGAAAAATGAAAACTTCAAATAACAGTTACTGCAAAAATGTAAAAATGTTATTTTGAGGTTTCCACTGTGTATTACGGGGTTTCAGTCTTGTTTTATACACACAGGGCTATCTACCTTGCAAGTCAGCTTTCATCAATGCAACTTTGTCAGCAAAATTAAAAAAAAAAAAGCAAAATATATTAAATGTTAGTAAGCAATACTGAAATGGGGCAAACATAGAAGAACATTCAGATTCAAAAAAGCATGCTGCTGTAAAGGGGGAGAGAAATGCTATGTAGAGCAAACAAATTAATAATTAACAACCATAAATCTTAAGAGAAGCCAAAACCAAGAAAGCGATAATTGATTAGAATTTCACTATATATGTATTTATATTATGGTTAACTGAGCCGATGACACAAAGTGACTGCATTGCTTAGTTGAAGATTTGTCACATGCAGATACAGTGTAGACGATGGTCATCAGAAGACCAATTATCCCTTTCTATTTTTTTCCCTCTAGGTCTTTTATCTTGCTATTGTAGTTAAGGCTTAAAACTGTAATGCCAGCCATTCTCTGTCAACAGTTGGACCTTACAGTGACACCAAACTATCAAAATGTATACACCATTTGGTAGATGAAAGAAAAAGTAAAGGATGGAAGAAACAAATTGCAGTATAATTCCCCATAAAGAAAATTCCTTTACAAGATTGCAACGTGGAGTATTTATCTTTGCTTTTACCAGACTGGGTATAGATTTCTTACAGATCTCAGAGTTACATCTATATTTTCTCTTCCTCTATAACTGTCTTCAACTCTTAAATACTGCCCTGTGAATATTTATTACAGTAGAACCTCACTAATAAGGGTTATCTTAGGTGGGAAGGGAACACCATCTACCTCAATACCTTTAGAGTATAAACTGAAGATATTTTCTAGTAAACACAATCTTAGGTTTTATGAAAATACAAAAATAGACACCAGACTAATTAGATGCTATTAACACTGAGAGCCTTTGAGGTAACTGCTCTAGTGAATACATGAGAATTATCTGTGATTAGATTTTGTACAAATTGATGTTCCTATAAACATCAATTTTAAACATCCTCCTTACAACCATAATTTTATTATAAATGTCTTAGTCACGGTATTCTTCCTAAGAAGTTATTGAATGTAGCCTAAACATTCAATATGAATTTTTACAAATTCAGAAATCATAATACTGTAACTACTAATTATATAATAATAATAATAATAGTAATAATAATAATCAGTGTAGTAATAATAACAAAAATAATAGTCATTTTTAATAATAATAAAAATCTCCCAGGCCTGGGAGACCTGAATGGATATAATAGTTTTTCTCACCTATTGCATCAAAGAGCTAAGAGACACTAACTTGCTCAGTTTTTGTTTTTCTTCCAATCTGTGAGAGGTAAGTGGTCCAATGATCTTTATTCCATGGCATTAAAGACTGAAAATAATTAATACTTGTTTAAAAAAAAAACCTCAAAGCAATATTCCTTAGCACAGTCCTCCCTCTGGTACAAGCCCAGCCTGGGTCAGGGGCTGTGTTATCAAAGGATACTATTCCCCTGACTTGCCCAGCAGAAGGAAAGAGCAGGAGCAAGAACTGATGAAGAGCCGTGTTTTTGTTTTTCTATTTGCAAAAATTATCAGAAATACAATTGCAAAATAATGCTTAACTCTAAAAATGGTAAAATTGCAATTCTAAAAATTAACTTGCCTGCCCATATTGTAGAGCAGCCACTCAGAGTAGCTGCCAAGCCTTTATGTGAGCATAAAGACATGCTTTATTATGTTTTCCATTATCACAACAGTCTTTATATATTCAGGTATTACAAGTGAATGCATGCCTATGCCTGACAAGTCACATTTTTTAAAGTACTCACCTTCTTGAAAAATATTTAAACATTGAGAGTCATTTTCACAAGACAAAACCCTGAATTTATATTTCCTTTTTAGTTATATAATGTCCTTTTTATTTTATCAGTGAATAAAATTGGGAGCAAGCCACAAGGATATTTGTATTAAGTGGTTAAAAATAAGGATATGGGAGCTTCCCTGGTGGCGCAGTGGTTGAGAGTCCGCCTGCCGATGCAGGGGACACGGGTTCGTGCCCCGGTCCGGGAAGATCCCACATGCCGTGGAGCGGCTGGGCCCGTGAGCCATGGCCGCTGAGCCTGCGCGTCCGGAGCCTGTGCTCCGGAACGGGAGAGGCCACAACAGTGAGAGGCCCGCGTACCGAAAAATAAAAAAATAAAAAAAAAAATAATAAGGATGTTTGAAAAGGAAAGGAAAGTGAAGGTAAAACTACAATGTCTGGAAACCAAAGAAACAATATAGGAAACTGCTTAGATGCCTGGGATTTCAAGTAAGGCAAAATTGGGTTCAAAGCTTCCATCATCCACTTACGTGCTGTGTGACCTTAGGAAGGTCACCTTACACCTCTAAGGCTCAATTTACTCTTCTAAAAAAAAAAACAAAACAGTAATACCTAATTGATAGAGTTTTGGGAAATGAAATTGCATATGTAAACTTACTGCTACCAGTGCTTAATCGATGGTAGCTTTAATAGTGAAGTATTTCTGTAGCTTATAGTGCAATTCCAGTGTTGAATGTTGTGAGTCTATGCAAGTGCCTAGATTAAAAACTGTTTCACTGACTTCATGTATGGAAGTTATCTTGACTCAGTATTCAGCTTAACTGAGCCTGATTATTGGTGGATTGCCAGTCTCTATTTTCTCTTAAGTAAGCAGGTCAATGCCTTTCCAGGCAGTAATTTTCAAAGTCTGGTGTCAGACCAAAAGCAGCAGCATCATTTAGGAACTTGCTAGAAATGTAAATTCTAGAGCCCCATCCTAGACCTACTGAATCAGAAACCTTGGGTTGGTGTCAAGTAACATGGGTTGTAACAATTTTCCAGGTGATTCCAATACTTGCTCAAGTTGAGAAACATTAATGTAAAGGGAAAAGGACAAGGTAAGTTCCCTCTGCTAGCTAACGTGGTGTGTAAAGTCAGCTATTACTCACTGAAATAAGTCAGAGATGAAAGGGAGCAAGTGATTATTGAGAGAAGGCCAATGATTTTTTACATGAAAGAACTTTAGACATTTGTGGGTCTTGGGTAGAAATGGTGGAAAATCTTGACAAGATATCATTTAGTGATGTCAAATTTAAACTATTTCTATTCATATGGAAGTTAAGTGACTCCAATGTGGTTTGAGCTCAAAATCCCATGAGAACAATCTTTAGAGAAATAATGTATTGAGAATCTAGAAGTTGACCACCAATCCTAAAAATACGTATATCTCATCAATTACACCTCTGACAGGTACATCTGAGATTATTCCTAGGAACCACAGAGGACAGAAATAATCATACATTAAAAATTGTTAACCTTGACATTGGAATGAAAAAAATCAGGGAAGTGTCAAGGCAGAAAGGCAGGAGCATGGCAACATTCTAAAAATAAAAGAAAAGGGAGTAAAAGAGGGTGAGAATTATTAAAGCTCAGATATTAAAGCAAACTAGATAAGGTAAGGAAGGAGCCAATGTCATAATCTACTGAATGATTTCAGATGTTCAAACCATAGTTTAAAATTACCCAAGAAGATGTACAATCACCTCAACCAAATTGCTTATTAGGTTATGATGGAAAATAACACCAAATTTTATTTCTGTAAATACACTTTCTCAGTACATTTCTTATTAGTTTTCCCTTCCACTCACCCACTCACATTATGTGCCAGTGGTGGGAGGTCATGTGTGTGGGTTTGGTTTACTATCTTGTGAGTGTTTAGCTGTGAATGTGTCTGTCTGCTCCCACCATTTCTTGTAGGTGAGAATTTACCGGGCAACTTGTAGAAAGGCCTATTTTTTTTTTTTTTTTTTTTTTTTTTTTTGCGATACGCGGGCCTCTCACTGTTGTGGCCTCTCCCGTTGCGGAGCACAGGCTCGGGACGCGCAGGCTCAGCGGCCATGGCTCACGGGCCCAGCCGCTCCGCGGCATGTGGGATCCTCCCGGTCCGGGGCACGAACCCGCGTCCCTTGCATTGGCAGGCAGACTCTCAACCACTGTGCCACCAGGGAAGCCCGAAAGGCCTATGTTTGAAAAATGTTTTCAGAAGATTTTGCAGTACCTTTAAAAAAAACAAAAAAAAACCCCATATATTCTCACTTATTAGATCACCTCCAAGAATCAAAGTTATGTCCCACATTTTTGTCTCCATCCACTAGAGAGAATTTACTCACTTAACAATTTTGTTTCCTTTGCTAAATTGGTAAAAGGAGAAAACACATAGTTTCCCTTTGTTTCACAAAAGGGCATTTATACCAAAATTTGAAACAAAGTAAATAAATACAGCAAAACATTAAAAATGAACTCAACAAAGATTTCCATTAAATAATCTTATCCTCTGGCGTGATTAAAACACAATTTGAATTTCACCTGACTTTTCAGGGAAACATATGTTACAGAGAGAAAAAAATGTATTTCCAAATAAAAAATTTACATGTACTTAGGTAATTGCTAAATCTAATAGCATTATTTCGGCTAAGAAGACATGATTCATAATCTCCTGGGAGACAGGAATTCACATCTTTCTTCGCTTCCCCCATATGAAATTTCCTTATGAATCTAAAATTTTCAAAATGGCCCAAACTGTATTCAACATTAAAAGAGAAGCAGCAACACATTCACAGCTACAAAATTCAGGATAATGTGATTAAATTGCATTTGTGGAGGGAGAATTGGCTCAAATAACCTGAGGTGTTGAAGTGAAAATTATCTAAAATGAAAGTAGCAATCAAAAAGTACTCCTACAGATCTTAGTCTGATAGAGAACACGAAAGTACAGAAAGATACTTGAGCACATTTCTGAAGTATGGAATATTAGCTTTGGGTAACAGAAGAAACCAATTTTTGCTAAAACAAACTGATAATATGTGGGAGACACTCTTGCTGCCAGGTAGAAACAACCCAAACCATGATTTGAGAATGGGTATCTGAATGTTATTCTCTTGTTGTATCCTATTGAATGTAGATGTCAAAAAGCAGGCTCAAATTGATTAACATTTGCTGGAGTAAATATGTTTTTCTAGTCCAAGTGGAGTATTTATTTAATGCTATAACGAAAGCACTGCAGAAGTGATTAGCACACTAATTAGGTGAACTAAAGAATGCAAAGAAGCAGAAAATAACAAGATCCATAGCTCCCATTTTATATCAGGCATTAGTCTAGGTTTGCAAACAGTCCAGAAAATTTAAGATTTATGGGATGAAAAGTTTAAAACATGAATAAGGACTTTTAAGCCGTAACTGGGGGTTTGGTCAATTGTCAGAAATGAAAATATTGCCTGCCAGAGAATTTTGCTGTTCTCATTTATAGGTGGAATTAGAATTATTTTGAGTGTGATAACAAAGATCTAGTACCTTCACAGCCTCTCTCAATCTGTCCATTGCAGAAAAGAGCATCTGAGATGAGGTCTGGAAGCCGTCCATTTAGATCAACTGATGCCAGGCAGCCTTGAAAGCCCTCCTTGGCATGGACGAGTTTCGGCAAGGATTTATATGTTTCCTTGGCCACTCCTCCTATATACAAGTCACCTGTGGGAAGACAAAAATTTTGGTCACAAAAGTAACTTAACATTGACTTTAAACAACAGTAGAACACACAAAAAAGTAGGTTTATTTTTCATTAAATTAATTTTAAAAAGTAAATTAATGACTATATATTTTCTTAAAAGTACAAAACAGGGGAAGATGGCGGAAGAGTAAGACACAGAGATCACCTTCCTTCCCACAGATACACCAGAAATACATCTACACGTGGAACAACTCCTACAGAACACCTACTAAACGCTGGCAGAAGACCTCAGACCTCCCAAAAGGCAAGAAACCTCCCACGTACCTGGGTAGGGCAAAAGAAAAAACAGAGACAAAAGAATAGGGATGGGAACTATACCACTGGGAGGGCGCTATGAAGGAGCAAAGCTTTCCACACACTAGGAAGTTCCTTCGCAGGCGGAGACTGCGGGTGGCGGAGGGGGAAAGCTCCGGATCCGCGGAGGAGAGCGCAGCAACAGGGGTGCGGAGGGCAAAGCGGAGAGATTCCCGCACAGAGGATCGGTGCCGACCGGCATTCACCAGCCCGAGAGGCTTGTCTGCTCACCCGCCAGGGCGGGCGGGGCTGGGAGCTGAGGCTCGGGCCTCGGTCGGAGCGCCGGGAGAGGACTGGGGTTGGCGGCGTGAACACAGCCTGCAGGGGGCTAGTGCGCCACGGCTAGCCGGGAGGGAGTCTGGGGAAAAGTCTGGACCTGCCGAAGAGGCAAGAGACGTTTTCTTCCCTCTTTGTTTCCTGGTGCGTGAGGAGAGGGGATTAAGAGCGCTGCTTAAAGGAGCTCCAGAGACGGGCGCGAGCTGCGGCTAAAAGCGCGGACCCCAAAGACGGGCATGAGACGCTGAGGCTGCTGCTGCCACCACCAAGAAGCCTGTGTGCGTGTGCGAGCACAGGTCACTATCCACACCCCACTTCCGGGGAGCCTGTGCGGCCTGCCACTGCCTGGGTCCCGTGATCCAGGGACAACTTCCCCGGGAGAACGCACGGTGCGCCTCAGGCTGGTGCAACGTCACGCCGGCCTCTGCCGCCGCAGGCCCGCCCCGCACTCCGTGCCCCTCCCTCCCCCCAGGCCTGAGTGAGCCAGAGCCCCCGAATCAGCGGCTCCTTTAACGCCGTCTTGTCTGAGCGAAGAACAGACGCCCTCCGGCGACCTACACGCAGAGGCGGGGCCCAATCCAAAGCTGAGCCCCTGGGAGCCGTGAGAACAAAGAAGAGAAAGGGAAATCTCTCCCGGCAGCCTCAGAAGCAGCGGATTAAAGCTCCACAATCAACTTGATGTACCTGCATCTGTGGAGTACCTGAATGGACAACGAATCATCCCAAATTGAGGAGGTGGACTTTGAGAGCAAGATTTATGATTTTTTCCCCTTTTCCTTTTTTTGTGAGTGTGTATGTGTATGCCTTTGTGTGACATTTTGTCAGTATAGCTTTGCTTCCGCCATTTGTCCTAGGGTTCTATCCGTCCGGTTTTTTTTTTTTTTTTCATTTTTTTCCTTAATAATTATTTTTTATTTTAATAACTTTATTTTAATCTTCTTTCTTTCTTTCTTTCTTTCCTTCCTTCCCTCCTTTGGACAACGCATCATCCCAAATTGAGGAGGTGGACTTTGAGAGCAAGATTTATGAATTTTTTCCCCTTTTCCTCTTTTTGTGAGTGTGTATGTGTATGCTTCTGTGTGAGATTTTGTCTGTATAGCTTTGCTTCCACCATTTGTCCTAGGGTTCTATCCATCCATTTATTTGTTTTTTAATTTTTTTTCTTTTTTTCTCTTAATAATTATTTTCTTATTCTAATAACTTTATTATATTTTAACTTTATTTTATTTTACTTTATCTCTTTTTTTCTTCCTTCCCTCCTTCCTTCCTTCCTCCCTCCCTCCTTTCTTTCTTTCTTTCTTTCTTTCTACTTCTACTAATTCTTTCTTTCTACTTTTTCTCCCTTTTATTCTGAGCCGTGTGGATGAAAGGCTCTTGGTGCTGCAGCCAAGAGTCAGTGCTGTGCCTCTGAGGAGGGAGAGCCAACTTCAGGACACTGGTCCACAAGAGACCTCCCAGCTCCACATATTATCAAACAGCGAAAATCTCCCAGAGATCTCCATCTCAACACCAGCACCCAGCTTCACTCAACGACCAGCAAGCTACAGTGCTGGACATCCTATGCCAAACAACTAGCAAGACAGAAACACAACCCCACCCATTAGCAGAGAGGCTGCCTAAAATCATAATAAGGCCACAGACACCCCAAAACACACACCAGACGTGGACCTGCCCACCAGAAAGACAAGATCCAGCCTCATCCACCAGAACACTGGCGCTAGTCCCCTCTACCAGGAAGCCTACACAACCCACTGAACCAACCTTAGCCACTGGGGAGAGATGCCAAAAACAACGGGAACTACAAACCTGCAGCCTGCAAAAAGGAGACCCCAAACACAGTAAGATAAGCAAAATGAGAAGACAGAAAAACATACAGCAGATGAAGGAGCAAGATAAAAACCCACCAGACCTAACAAATGAAGAGGAAATAGGCAGTCTACCTGAAAAAGAATTCAGAATAATGATAGTAAAAATGATCCAAAATCTTGGAAATATAATAGATAAAATGCAAGAAACATTTAACAAGGACCTAGAAGAACTAAAGATGAAACAAACAACGATGAACAACACAATAAATGAAATTAAAAATACTCTAGATGGGATCAATAGCAGAATAACTGAGGCAGAAGAACACATAAGTGACCTGGAAGATAAAATAGTGGAAATAACTACTGCAGAGCAGAATAAAGAAAAAAGAACGAAAAGAACTGAGGACAGTCTCAGAGACCTCTGGGACAACATCAAACGCACCAACATTTGAATTATAGGGGTTCCAGAAGAAGAAGAGAAAAAGAAAGGGACTGAGAAAATATTTGAAGAGATTATAGTTGAGAACTTCCCTAATATGGGAAAGGAAATAGTTAATCAAGTCCAGGAAGCACAGAGAGTCCCATACAGGATAAATCCAAGGAGAAATACGCCAAGACACATATTAATCAAACTGTCAAAAATTAAATACAAAGAAAACATATTAAAAGCAGCAAGGGGAAAATAACACACAAGGGAATCCCCATAAGGTTAACAGCAGATCTTTCAGCAGAAACTCTGCTAGCCAGAAGGGACTGGCAGGACATATTTGAAGTGATGAAGGAGAAAAACCTTCAACCAAAATTACTCTACCCAGCAAGGATCTCATTCACATTTGATGGAGAAATTAAAACCTTTACAGACAAGCAAAAGCTGAGAGAGTTCAGCACCACCAAACCAGCTTTACAACAACTGCTAAAGGAACTTCTCTAGGCAAGAAACACAAGAGAAGTAAAAGACCTACAATAACGAACCCAAAACAATTAAGAAAATGGGAATATGAACATACATATTGATAATTACCTTAAATGTAAATGGACTAAATGCTCCCACCAAAAGACACAGATTGGCTGAATGGATACAAAAACAAGACCCATATATTTGCTGTCCACAAGAGACCCACTTCAGACCTAGAGACACATACAGACTGAAAGTGAGGAGATGGAAAAAGTTATTTCATGCAAATGGAAACCAAAAGAAAGCTGGAGTAGCAATTCTCATATCAGACAAAATAGACTTTAAAATAAAGACTATTAGAAGAGACAAAGAATGACACTACATAATGATCAAGGGGATCGATCCAAGAAGAAGATATAACAATTGTAAATATTTATGCACCCAACATAGGAGCACCTCGATACATAAGGCAAATACTAACAGCCATAAAAGGGGAAATCGACAGTAACACATTCATAGTAGGGGACTATAACACCCCACTTTCACCAATGGACAGATCATCCAAAATGAAAATAAATAAGGAAACACAAGCTTTAAATGATACATTAAACAAGATGGACATAATTGATATTTATAGGACATTCCATCCAAAAACACAGAATACATATTTTTCTCAAGTGCTCATGGAACATTCTCCAGGATAGATCATATCTTGGGTCACATATCAAGCCTTGGTAAATTTAAGAAAATTGAAATTGTATCAAGTATCTTTTCCGACCACAACACTATGAGACTAGATATCAATTACAGGAAAAGATCTGTAAAAAATACAAACACATGGAGGCTAAACAATACACTACTTAATAACGAAGTGATCACTGAAGAAATCAAAAAGGAAATTAAAAAATACCTAGAAACAAATGACAGTGGAGACACGACGACCCAAAATCTATGGGATGCAGCAAAAGCAGTTCTAAGAGGGAAGTTTATCGCAATACAATCCTACCTTAAGAAACAGGAAACATCTCGAATAAACAACCTAACCTTGCACCTCAAGCAATTAGAGAAAGAAGAACAAAAAAACCCCAAAGTTAGCAGAAGGAAAGAAATCATAAAAATCAGATCAGAAATAAATGAAAAAGAAATGAAGGAAATGATAACAAAGATCAGTAACACTAAAAGCTGGTTCTTTGAGAAGATAAAGAAAATTGATAAACCATTAGCCAGACTCATCAAGAAAAAAAGGGAGAAGACTCAAATCAATAGAATTAGAAATGAAAAAAGGAGAAGTAACAACTGACACTGCAGAAATACAAAATATCATGAGAGATTACTACAAGCAACTCTATGCCAATAAAATAGACAATCTGGAAGAAATGGACAAATTCTTAGAAATGCACAACCTGCCAAGACTGAATCAGGAAGAAATAGAAAATATGAACAGACCAATCACAAGCACTGAAATTGAAACTGTGATTAAAAATCTTCCAACAAACAAAAGCCCAGGACCAGATGGCTTCACAGGCAAATTCTATGAAACATTTAGAGAAGAGCTAACACCTATCCTTCTCAAACTCTTCCAAAATAAAGCAGAGGGAGGAACACTCCCAAACTCATTCTACGAGGCCACCATCACCCTGATACCAAAACCAGACAAGGATGTCACAAAGAAAGAAAACTACAGGTTCATCTATAATGAACATAGATGCAAAAATCCTCAACAAAATACTAGCAAACAGAATCCAACAGCACATTAGAAGGATGATACACCATAATCAAGTGGGGTTTATTCCCAGAATGCAAGGATTCTTCAATATACGCAAATCTATCAATGTGATAAAGCATATTAACAAACTGAAGGAGAAAAACCATATGATCATCTCAATAGATGCAGAGAAAGCTTTCAACAAAATTCAACACCCATTTATGAAAAAAACCCTGCAGAAAGTAGGCATAGAAGGAACTTTCCTCAACATAATAAAGGCCATACATGACAAACCTACAGCCAACATTGTCCTCAATGGTGAAAAACTGAAAGCATTTCCACTAAGATCAGGAACAAGACAAGGTTGCCCACTCTCACCACTCTTATTCATCATAGTTTTGGAAGTTTTAGCCACAGCAATCAGAGAAGAAAAGGAAATAAAAGGAATCCAAATCAGAAAAGAAGAAGTAAAGCTGTCACTGTTTGCAGATGACATGATACTATACATAGAGAATCCTAAAGGTGCTATCAGGAAACTACTAAGAGCTAATCAATGAATGTGGTAAAGTAGCAGGACACAAAATTAATGCACAGAAATCTCTGGCATTCCTATACACTAATGATGAAAAATCTGAAAGTGAAATCAAGAAAACACTCCCATTTACCATTGCAACAAAATGAATAAAATATCTAGGAATAAACCTACCTAAGGAGACAAAAGACCTGTATGCAGAAAATTATAAGACACTGATGAAAGAAATTAAAGATGATACAAATAGATGGAGAGATATACCATGTTCTTGGATTGGAAGAATCAACATTGTGAAAATGACTCTACTACCTAAAGCAATCTACAGATTCAATGCAATCCCTATCAAACTACCACTGGCATTTTTCACACAACTAGAACAAAAACTTTCACAATTAGTATGGAAACACAAAAGACCCCGAATAGCCAAAGCAATCTTGAGAACGAAAAACGAGGCTGGAGGAATCAGGCTTCCTGACTTCAGACTATACTACAAAGCTACAGTAATCAAGACAGTATGGTACTGGCACAAAAACAGAAAGATCAGTGGAACAGGATAGAAAGCCCAGAGGTAAACCCACACACATATGGTCACCTTATCTTTGATAAAGGAGGCAGGAATGTACAATGGAGAAAGGACAGCCTCTTCAATAAGTGGTGCTGGGAAAACTGGACAGGTACATGTAACAGTATGAGATTAGATCACTCCCTAACACCATACACAAAAATAAGCTCAAAATGGATTAAAGACCTAAATGTAAGGCCAGAAACTATCAAACTCTTAGAGGAAAACATAGGCAGAACACTCTATGACATAAATCACAGCAAGATCCTTTTTGACCCACCTCCTAGAGAAATGGAAATAAAAACAAAAATAAACACATGGGACCTAATGAAACTTCAAAGCTTTTGCACAACAAAGGAAACCATAAACAAGACAAAAAGACAACCCTCAGACTGGGAGAAAATATTTGCAAATGAAGCAACTGACAAAGGATTAATTTCCAGAATTTACAAGCAGCTCATGCAGCTCAATAAGAAAAAAACAAACAACCCAATCCAAAAACGGGCAGAAAACCTAAATAGACATTTCTCCAGAAAAGATATACAGACTGCCAACAAACACATGAAAGAATGCTCAACATCATTAATCATTAGAGAAATGCAAATCAAAACTACAATGAGATATCATCTCACACCAGTCAGAATGGCCATCATCAAAAAATCTAGAAACAATAAATGCTGGAGAGGGTGTGGAGAAAAGGGAACACTCTTGCACTGCTGGTGGGAATGTGAATTGGTTCAGCAACCCCACTACTGGGCATATACCCTGAGAAAACCAAAATTCAAAAAGAGTCATGTACCAAAATGTTCATTGCAGCTCTATTTACAATAGCCCGGAGATGGAAACAACGTAAGTGCCCATCATCGGATGAATGGATAAAGAAGATGTGCAATGGAATATTACTCGGCCATAAAAAGAAATGAAATTGAGCCATTTGTAATGAGGTGGATAGACCTAGAGTCTGTCATACAGAGTGAAGTAAGTCAGAAAGAGAAAGACAAATACCATACGCTAACACATATATATGGAATTTAAGAAAAAAAAATGTCATGAAGAACCTAGGGGTAAGACAGGAATAAAGACACAGACCTACTAGAGAATGGACTTGAGGATTTGGGGAGGGGGAAGGGTGAGCTGTGAGAAAGCGAGAGAGAGGCATGGACATATATACACTAACAAACGTAAGGCAGATAGCTAGTGGGAAGCAGCCGTATAGCACAGGGATATCAGCTCGGTGCTTTGTGACCCCCTGGAGGGGTGGGATAGGGAGGGTGGGAGGGAGGGAGACGCAAGAGGGAAGAGATATGGGAACATATGTATATGTATAACTGATTCACTTTGTTATAAAGCAGAAACTAACACACCATTGTAAAGCAATTATACTCAAATAAAGATGTAAAAAAAAAAGTACAAAACAATAGAGGTGTTTGAATAATACATCAGCACTAGAAGCAATTTCTAGAAGCTATTTCCACAGAGAACTTAAGTGAGTTCGATACAGTGTGGCCAAATGGAAGGAACATGTACCATGAAGTGGTCCCTGAATTATTGGGTTGGCCAAAAAGTTCGTTCACGTTTTTCCATAAGATATTATGGAAGAACCCAAAAGAATTTTTTGGCCAACCCAATAAAATCCAAGTCCAGTTATTTACCGACTCTATGGCTTTGAGCTTTTTTTTTTTTTTTTTTTTTAGTTTCTCTGATCATTAGTAATCTCATTTCTAAAATGGGAGCAATAAAACCTATTCCATAGGGTTGTGTGAGGATTAAATGAGATAAAATAATGGAAAGAATCTTTCAGAATGAAAATATGTAGTAGATGTTAGCAGGTGTTATTATCAAATCTACATTCTGCTTAGAGAGTTCTAGGCCTTTCTGTTAACTAGAAGCTCAATGAATTCTAAATGTCTAATGTCTAAAATTGCCTTTTCTAGTATGCTTGAACCTAATATCCTTGCTTGCACCTAACTTGTTCACTAACTCACTCCCATAGTAGACTATATATACCTGAATATTCCATTCCTTTTCAAGTATTTCATCTTTTAGGTAAAGGCATACCACTCTGAATTCTTTATGCTGTTCTGGGATCTATTGACAAGTTATCAATTAATTTTCCCCAATTTTATTACAGTTTCTAGTGGGACACTTTGCTCTGCTTGTCATCTTCATGTCTCTACGTTTAAGATTTCCCAACTTTATGGACAACTACTTAAAAAAAGAGACTGCAATCCAAGTTTGATTCTGTTTCTTTTCTATTAAAGATTATTCATCATATCTGTGTAGCACTGAGTAGATGTAATTAACTGACTCTAGTAAATAATCAATGCAGAACATAAGGAGGGTGACCCCAAATTTCCATAATATACTACTCCTGTTTACAAGTCCTGGTAACATATTCTATTTAGCTACTTACTTCTCTGACTTTGCATTGTCATTTGGATTTACTCTCTCACGTTAACCATTTTATTTAACTTTCACGTTACCTTCTCCCACTGTAACACAAAACTCCTATATTCCTAATGCTCTCTGGGCCCCTCTGTATTGTTTTCATGGGACTTGGGAGGAAGGAGAACTGATACACATGCTGATGCTCACACTGTTAAGTCATGAGTAATAAAGTGCTTGGTGTCTGACCCAGAAAGCTTGTGTCTTCTGCCACCATCCATAAAACAGTAATAGGCTAACCTGGTAAGTAGGGTAAAAATCAAGCAACACACAGAACACCCCTGATTGTACTGATGAGAAAACTAAGCTTGCTTAAAGTCATTTAGCCATAAAAACAGAACTGGGCTTCCTGGAGGCGCAGTGGTTGAGAGTCCACCTGCCGATGCAGGGGACACGGGTCTGTGCCCTGGTCCGGGAAGATCCCACATGCCGCGGAGCGGCTGGGCCCGTGAGCCACGGCCGCTGAGCCTGCGCGTCCGGAGCCTGTGCTCCGCAACGGGAGAGCCCACAACAGTGAGAGGCCTGCGTACCACAAAAAAAGAAACAAAAAACAAAACTGAGAACTTAGGTCCCTGACCTACTAACTAAAGCTCTAAGTATTACACTAGGATGCCACTGATCCTGCATAGTTTGTACTGAAGGTACTGGATATGCTTACTTCCCTCACCTTTTAAATAAAAGGAAACATCTATTGACTATTAACCATCATTCTTAATATTAAAGGAAAGCATGTTTTTGATCTGAAATAGGATACTATTTTTGAAACATTTGATTTTTCCCTTCCATATTTCCTTTCTCTCCTTAGTCTTTTCTCTCACTTAAATTTCAAGTGATTGTGTTTTATTTGCCTCAGAGACCAAAGATATAAAGTTATCTTTATGTATTTGATCCTTAAAATTCAAGACTCTTAGAGGAGTGAAATAGACAGAACATACAGGCAATTACATGAGAAGAGTAAAGCTTTCCTGCCCCTCATGTGGGCAAGCAGGAGAGAAAATTGGAGGAGAAGAAGTTTGAATATAGTCGTTGCCCAATAGAGGACATAGTGATCTGACTTGAGGTCTGAGCCCTGGTGGATGCCAAAACCTCATGTAGGTTGAGGAAAGTAATATTGATCTGTGTGCATTTCCTCAAGAGAACCCAGAGGCAGCAGTGATATCCTTGAGACGAAATAGATGCATAGTAGATTCAGACATGCTGGGAGCTTTCTTAGCCTGACAGAACTTTTCATAACCCCTTGTGGTGTGGCAGCAACGGAACAATTCCCAGAGCAGAGCAGGAGCAAGCAGAAAAAGCCTGGCCTGAGGAGGTCATGCACACAAGAAAGAAGATGCTGGGTAGCAATTCAGTGGGCACCTAAGCAATTAATATAGAATATTTGAGACCAACTCCTGTGCAATCTCTCTACCTCCCCAGACACCGGTACAATGGAAGCCCCCCACCTCCAAATCATCTAGACATAATCCCAAGGAAATAAGGGAACTGAAATTGCCTGAGATTACAGTTTCACTAACTCAAAGAATCAGAGCTCAAAACAGAAACCAAGGTGAGTTACAGAAAAGTAGAGAAAGTGACCTTTCTTGCTCATCTGAGATTGTGGGCTGAACTTTATGCTATTACATATCCAATATCAATGCAAGGAAGTGCTCCCTGCATTCATTTGCTGAACTAAATTTGTTAGGAAATTTCAGCTTTCCTCTGGGCCTAATGAATGTAGTATTAGAGAACAGTGGGAGTTGAATTAAGAATTCTTGTCACTGCTTCAGGTTTTTCAGATGTAGAACTTAGTACTCAAAGTTATGTATGGGATGCTACATATTTGACAACCAATCTTCCTCTTTCTGATTGTAACCTCCTGGAGGATAGAGATTGTGTCTTTGTCTTAGATTCTCCCACAGTGCCTAGTACTGGACTACAAGCACAGTGGGCAATCAATAAATATTGTCAGTCAACTGACGGATTGAAGTCACAGTAGATAAGAATCAGAAAAGAAAGAAGAATGGTAAGGCAGCACATAGGGAGAGAGCTAATCCTAAAATGCACTTACTTCCTTTCCCCATTTCCTGCTACTTCCTACTTTTTTTCCTATCAGCACACTTACTTGCCCAAATAAGTTTTTAAAGCTTATTGAGGAAAAGTAGTAATCTTTCCCTTGTGTTGTTAAAGAGCAGAAAATATTGATTCAAGCCATGTAGGATATAAGCCTCAGACGTACCAAGGTGGATGAGTTTGGCTTTATAAGCAGGGGACTCATTCTTATTTTCATTACTGAAGCTGCACTTAGCACCACAACTTAATACCGCCTTTATAAACTCTTCGTATAGCAGAGAGTGGTCTTAAGTCTCCCACAGGATTGCCATAGGACGAGAACAAAGGAAACCTTTAAGTGGCCTGAGCCCTGTGTAACATTAGCACTTCATCAAAGATGCACCTTCTCCTTTTCATCCGTGGGGTGATGGAAGGAAAATGACCCATTAGCACTAATGGGATCTTGCAGGCAAAATCCTGTGCATGGCAAGGAAGCTAGGCTTTTTAATGACCCAGTGTATGAACGAGAGCCAGGATGGACATCCAGTAACAGTCAGTTTCCTATGGACTTGAAGCCATGCTGGTACCCTTCCTTCAAGCTATGAGTGGTTGATTTTTATTCATATTATTTAAGTAGGCCATGTATGCAACTGACAAGGAAATGATGGAGCTGTGGCAGAAGAAGGTGCAAAGAACATGTACAGAGCCAGATAATCTCAAACATTTGGGGAGTGGGCTTTTAAAAAAAAAAATCAAGAAACCCTTATCTTTGTCACTAGTGTGGAATGTGTGTGTGTGTGTGTGTATGTGTGTGTAACAGCCCCCCTCTCAAGAATGTCATCTGTGGAATGATCTGGGATGATATCACAAGTATCCATTTCCCAGTAGTTGGGCAGTAATGAGTAGGGAATAGCACACAAGCTTCTTAGTTATAATTGGCTACAAAAGAATGAGAAGTACAGGTTGTCCCCGTGTTTCTAGTATAATTAGAGCGACAAGATGTCAAACGTACAATTCTGATTTTCTTTGACTTACTTTAGACGCATTTGTGTACTTGAAGTGTGCCCTGCACTATACAATAAGCAGCTCGAGAGCTTTCTTTGACATACTCTGTTTGAATCCCAGCAGCATTGAATCTGGTAACATAAATGGAACAATCGCTTGATAAGTATCTTCTATTTTGATATAAACAGACTGACACAAGAATTCTGTGAAGCCCGAGGGACAGGTTGTAAGGTTCAGGCTAAATGCGCCTTATAAAATCAGAGAAATAAAAGGATTTTATGGACATCAGTTGTAAGCTGAAGTATCATGAACGAGTTTAGACCAAAAGAAGGTATAGGATACATTACTTTGTAATGACATAAATGAAGGTGCCAAACATGGGGAACAGCACAAATGTACCAAGAAGACAAAATTAATACAGCATTCAAAAAAGAGCACAAAAGGCCAGGATGGGCTGGAAAAGAAGAATTATCAAAGAGGCCATGGTAAATAATGTTGGATAAAAAAAGTCAAAGGAAAGCCTTGAGTAACATGATAGAATTTGTGACTACTGTTTTTTGGTTCTTTTTTTTAAAGGCAATGAGAAGTCCAAAAATAAAAGCCATGCAGGCTAGGAGATGAGGGAATTGAAACAGTAATAATTTGGAGAGAAGAGATGAAACTGCATTTAACATGTAATTTGAGTAGGAGTGTCCTACAGGGATGATATAAAACTGGGGGCTTAGGGATGCTGGGGCTGGAAGGCCTGGCTTGGGAGCCATCAACCAAAAGCAGAAAAATGAAGTGGTGTAGGAGGTTTTCTCTTCTCTTAAAACAGGGAGCATGAGGCAGTTAGAGCAAGGACTCTGAGCTCTACAGCAGCAGAATGCCAGCATCAAGGTATAATTAGTTCTTTGACTCAGCTTTCCTGTTTATCCATATGTAATTTTTAGCGCCTCTTAAACATCTCAGTTTCATTTTAATTAAAAAGAGCATACATAAAAAGGACAACTGCTTTGTAGATTTGGATAGCTAAAACTCTAGGGAAACTTAAGGAGGCTCCCACAGTCTCTTATAAGTGGCATTGCTCAGAGGATTTGACTTTGGACAGCAAATTGGGAGACTTCGCTAACATTCCTCTCAATTCTTGTTGTGACTGGCTGGTAGAAAAAGTACAATCAGGCTGGGCTAGTTTCTCAGAGTTATTCTGCAGGAAAGATGCCCTTCCTTACATCAGAGAACAATCAAACTCTGCCTCCGCCTCGATTTGTATCTTTATCTTTAATTTTAATCTTTTGTCACACATCCACAAATGAACATCGGCAGGTTGGATCTTGACCATATAAGTTAATGCAGGCTTTCTTTGGGAGGCAAATTAAATGTAATCCTCTTTTTATAACAGGTGTGCCCTGTTAGATAGAAGAAAAAAAAAAAAATCATCTCTAGTCCCTGGAGAACAAGCACAAACTTATTTATTTCATGTTTTTTCTGGGTAGAAAGCCAACGTTACTATTTCCTGTGATTGCTTAAATAAGTGATGTTAAATTACTAGAAGCAAAAGCATGGGAAATTGTTAATATTTCTCTAACACATTTGAACCTAAGAGTAGATAAATGAATACGTTCATAACAATGAACAGTTTGGATTGAACAACAAACACTATCCGAAACTACATCTAAGTTCAGGGCACACCAAGTAGTCATTATTGAAGTCAGAGTTGGCAATTCAGGTGGATGTTTTGCTCTGAAACGCTAGACCTGTGCCCTCCATAGATCTCTATGAAAAATCAGGTTAATTTTAGAAATTCAGTGGTCATCAGTTTGATTTATTAGATATTGTTTAAATTCTCTACACCTCAGTCTTCCTTGGTGCATAAAGGGTTTAATCCTAGAATAACCTGTTCTTACTTCTAGGAAATACCTGCAAATCCTTATCTTTAGTCCCATCCTGGTTTTCTAAGCTCAGCCTAAAAACAAACCATCATCTTTCCTCCCTCCCCACACTGGGAAATTACTTCTAGACTTCCCTATTTTATAGCAATCACATTTCTAGTCACCCTATTACCCAAACTGAAATTAATTTCAATATCATTTATTAACTCCATTCTATTTCTTATACCTTACATTCAAATTATTGCTGAGAACTTTGATGTGGATGACTCAACTTGGCCAATACTTCTGAGGTCTATGCCTCCATTTTCCTTTCCTTTTCCAGTTATCTTCCTTTCCCCACGTACACCTTTTATGCAGTAACCTATTACCTGGTGTCCCTGCCTCTATCCAACCTCCTCATTAATACCATATCCATCGTCCCCATACTGTGTTTTGATTTCTTTAATACATCCCGCTGGTTTCTAAATAAAGTGTGAGGCTCAGGGTGGTCAAGATTTTGAGATATCCTCCCTCAGTAACTTTTTCTAAACTTTGAACAATGTCTCCCCAACAATTTTTGCCAGGGAGAGAATTAGGCTAACATCAATCCTCTACCTATATTTTAATCTTTAGTCAAACTGTATTTTTCACCATTTCTCCAATACTGCACAGTTACTGTTCCATCACTCTTCACAGTACATTACTTCCATCATGAGTGTCTTTCCCCTTCCAATGTTCCATTTCAAAGCCTGATGCAATTTCGGGGTCTCAACTCAAATTCCACCTTGTTAATGTGTTTTCTCAGTCATACGCAAGTATGATCTTTGAATCCTCGTAATATTTTGAACCTCTTTTCTGACAATTAGCATTTCCTTCCCAGTTCTCTGTGTGGATATCTTGCCTTCCCATTATTTTATAAATTCCTTGAAGAAAGCATCGTAAGTGAAGCACCTTTTTAGTCTCATTTTTACTTAGTACTCACTAATTATTTGTTGACTCATTGAATGAATGTATGAATTAGCAGTTTTCATTCAATAAATCATCATTCGAACAATAAGGACATAGTGAGGGTTCCCTGGTTCCCTACACCTGAGAAATAATGAATGAAGTTAATTGTGGGGAATTTTTCTTCTACTGACCGCTTTCTTGAAGCCACCCAGCTCATTAAGAGGGTTCAATGCAGTGACATTTTTTTCCATTCCGACAGTGTAATTCAGGAACAATTTTAACCAACATGTGTTGAATTCATTTGCAGAGAGAGACAGACAAAGATAGAGGTACAGAAATAGTTTAGGGTATCAACGTGTGGTGATGAGAACCTATTCATGAGTCTCTTCAGCAGTTAAAATAAATGCCAAAATCTTTGTGGGAAATCACATTTCAGCCTATCCTGTACCTCTACCTCATTCTATCTCTGGCCACTCTGTCATTCTCTTGTGTTGCCCCATATACAAGTATGACCTAACTCATGTGGCCTCCCTAGGCACACTCCCCACTATGGACACTTTACACTATTTCTCCAGATGCTCCTACTTTGTTACACTGTTATCATTACAGAGAGGTGGGGATTTATTGTTTGTGGTCATAGAACAGAGCCAAGCTAACTGCGTGGACCCCTGATGCTTTGCCTTGGTACATCTGTTAATCTCTATGTGCACTTCCTGTGGGTTTGCAGATGTCTCTCTCCATCTAGCCTGTGGACTGCCACTCCAGGATTCCTGGATTAGATTCCCTCTGGTCTCCTGCTTCTAGCTCTCAGGTCCTTGCCAGCCACAGGTATCCCTGATTCCACAGCAGGCTCCCATATCCAACAGTTTGTATATTGTTTTCACCACAAAGGCATTGAATTTCACAAAACTCACTGAGACAGCTGAATTTAAATGTACAGAGCCCGGACCGAGCGAGAGAGAGCCTCATCACTGCTTTGAGTCCTTCATGATCAGTGCAAGCTTTGCCATGGTCAAAACCAGAAAAGACAGCTCTGACTTTATCATTATAACAATAACTGACAGTTATAACAATAACTGACTGTAGTGCCCTAAACTTTACTGAGCACTTGTACATAGATATTGTCACTTGGTTTTCACCCGATGAGCTACAGAAAGAATAAAGGTTATCATGGACACGTGTCCCAGACAAAGACACTATGGTTCAGTGCTACAACACCAGAAAAATGGCAGGGTCCGATTCCAAGCCCAGGTCTCCTGAATCCATGATAATTTTCACTTAATCTGCACTAGTTTACACACTGTATAATCCAGGTGGTGAGTGGCCAATTTGTACAGCTCCACTGCTACAAAATACAGGAATGTTTTGGAGTAACTTGGCCAGCGGAGAAAAGTAATGGTAATAAATGTTCAAAGAGTCCAAGCCAAATAACACAGATTCCCAGGATGATGCGGGACGTATCTGCATGCTCACTGAGTAATCTCATGAAAATAAAGCCAATTTGCTTCTATAGTCATAAAAGTTAGGTATCTAAATTCCAATGAGTCGGTAGAACTCTCATGCCTTCCAAATTTGATTTTTAGATATGGAAGCCACTTTTCAGTTGCCTCCCACAGAGAGATAAGTAAGACACCTACATTCATCTGTAACCCAGCCTAATACCTGTGTGTGAACAGGTGGGCGGGCACCAAGAAAACTGGAGTTCAGACTTTAATGTTTCCCTGTAGTAAGGCTTTAAGAGTTGATATTGACATTATAGTTACAGACAGGACAGAAAATGCTTTCAACATTCTGAAATTTCTGTTTCTAGCTGATATTTTTGAAATAAAATTGCCCAAAGAAGGAGAATATTTGAAAAGTATGACTGTAAAACTTAGTATGAAGACAGATGTGTGTTTGGCCAACAGACTGGAAGGCAAAGCTGGTGGGAAATAATAAAATGAAATTGCTATGGAGGGGTGTGTGGTAATCCATCTTCTTTTTAACCACGCTAGGTCAGTGACACTGTGGCAGTTGGGGTGCGAGTTCGGGCATATCAGTTCACGCCAAGCTAACTTTGTCTCATGCTTGGTAAATTTACCTTTTGGTAAAAACAGGGTTCAAATATTTTCATTACTTTTCCATTTTCCCCACCCAAGTGACAGCCAGTTTAGATACTGTAGACATACTTTGGCAGCATCCAGCCTGTCACCATTTCACGTTTCGTTTTCCACTCTCTGGGTGTTGTTCTCTGGGACTGCATACGGTCTGCAGAGCTTCCCTATCTCACAAATACTGTTCCACCGGACACGTGCACAGCACCTCAGTTTGAATGGTGATTTGCCATCTCTCGTACCATTTGATTCTCATACCAACTCTTCACAATAGGCAGGAAGTTGTTATTATCCCTACCTGACAGGTGAGCAAATTACCCTTCTGGAGAGGTAAGTGACCTGCCCAAGGCAATGCAACCAGTCCCAGGAGAATAACACTGGCACCCCAGCCTCCAGTTCCAGGTGACCTCTTTTCCCACTGTACTACACTGCCTCCTAGTTTTACTAAAAACCTTCTCAGTGACAGGAATAGAATGGGTAGAGGCGTTTAGAAATGACTGTTCTGTAAATTAATAGAGACTTATAACTAGGGGACCTGTAAGAGGACCTATTCAAACCTGCTATCTTCCCTGAAATTTTGAGGAGCTCAGTATAACAACTTGGCTTTCTTTTTCAAAATTACTTTTCTTATTTCAAAGAAATTTTCTTTTCCTATTTCAAAATAAATGTACATTTATTTTGGGTGGGGAAGACCTAGTGGTGTACAGAGTAAGTATAAAAGAACAGCTCTTCTCCATCATAATGGCCTGTTTAATGCAGGTCAAAAATGTCACCTGCTCTCTACTTAGATATACAGAAGAAAAGTGGGGAAAGCCACCCGGGTTTTCTGGAAAGCCAGAAAGGACAAAGTGATACAAAGTGCACAAAAAAGCTTTACAGACATTGCCAAAAAGCTTCTTAAAATATCATGAGCTTGAGAGAGTCAAATAAAACTCACATTTTTCTTAAGTACCTGAACTCTTCTGTATTTTTTTCAAAGAACAAATTGCTTCTGTGCTTAAAGGATGGAAGAGTCTCAATCAGGTCATCAAATCCCACTGGAATAGTATATAAAATTCCCTAGGGCATGTCTCCAAATACTTTGTTCTTCCAATACTTAAATTATTCTTAAGGAGAAATGCAAATAGTTAACAGCAGTAATCAAAAAGTGGGTCGAGAAGGTGTGGGGAACTTTTCCTAAAGGCTAGGAAAATGGAGGGCTTAACAGTTGAATGGACTAGCAAATAACCTACTGGAACAAGCTGATGATGGATTGATAGACCAATCTCCAATCATCCAACCAAGGACTATATTTGCCTGGGCCTGCTTTAAGCATCTATAATGCAAATGTTCTATAGAATACATGTTAAGGACACACAGCAATTAAAATTGTTGGCTGTTGTGTTTGACGAAGACTTTAGGGGCTAAGGAAACAGAACCAATATATAGATTCTATACAAGGCACATGGATGGGGAGAGCAAGTGGAAAGTGAAAGGAGAAATACCCAGTTATTTTGTAATTACCAGAGGTGCCATTTGCAGCATTACACAGGTAGGAATGTAGAAGTTTGAAGAACTATGTTTTATACAAAGGAGGAAATAATTTCTTTTATTACATGACATTTTTCCCTAAAATTAATATAATTACTATCTTTCACTCTAGATATCCAGAAGGAATCCCTTCTAATACGTTGGGAAATATATATAGTAGTATTGAAATATTTCTATGGACCTGGGTTCAAATTCTACTTCTGGGCAATTAACTTAGTCTAAGTCTCCATTTTCTCATCTGTAATATGGAAGCATTAATGTCTCACTCATCTAATTGTTGTAAAGATTAAGAGATCATACTTGTAAAATACAGCATCAAAGTTGAGGTTCTGACTGAAGTGCCAACATAATAGATATATGATAACGTGAGTCTGAGGCAGATACTGAGATGCAAAATTTACAAAGGAGATGATAAAATACTGGTTCTCAGTCCTTGAAACCCTCAGTTATAGCAAGAACATCATCATCATCAAAGGGGTCCACAACTGGAAAGAAAGATGCCCAAGAATATTTTCTGAGGTAAGTCCTACGGTGGGATAAATTTGCACTACTGCCCGATAAAGGAGGACTACATTCTAGCCCCAAGCCTGGTGGGAAGGCTCTCAGGTCTCCTGCAGAACTTGTTTTATGTTTCTTGAGGTTGAGGGATACAGAATTGCTGGGTTATAGATACAGTACATTAGTACAGGACCTTAAAGAAGTCATTTTACAGTCCCTGAACTGCAAGGTGAAACCAGTGGTGGGAGATCCAAACAGTGTTTGTGTTGAGGGGGAGCAGGGCGGGGAGTTGGGGGGTGGAGGTGGGGACAGAACCTAGTACAGCGTGGCTAGGAATGCTAATAACCAACCTCTAAGAAACCTGGGAATGCCAGCTGGGCTGTCCTGTGCCAGGGCAGTTATGGGAAAGTGGCCTAAATACTGCCAAACCCTGTCATACCCAGGTGGGCCTTACAGGTCCACCCTCCTTATAAACACCTGAGCTTTAAAGAACACACTGGCTGAGCTTGTGCACAGTTGTGAGAATTAAGTGAGATCTTATGAGTAAAATATTTATGAGTGCATGGGATATGATCAGCCCTCAGAAATGGTTAAAGTAATTATTCTTACCGTTTGATTTTATTATCATTACTGTTTAGGTGACATGTCTAACCTTCCTAAGCCTCACCTTAGCTTCATCATCTGTAACGTGGGGCTAGGTACAGCAACCTCATCAGTTAGCCATGAAAAACAAGGGGATAATATATATGTAAGTCTCTTAGCGAATGATTAGTGAAAAGCGGATGACGATGAAGACGATATGATGGACCTTGCCTAAGGACACACAGAAATAGACGGTAGAGATGCTATTTCACCCAAGTCTGTCTGACCCCAAGCCTGAAACTTAATTATAATGCTATATGGCTTCTTGCATTATCCTTAAGAAAAACCTGAATAATTCATTGCAAAGGCCAAGAAAGGGCCCTTTTAAGAGCAGACACAGAAAACCCCATTAATGTGGCATTAACAAGAAACCCTGATTGACCTCATGGGGTTCTGAAGTAGCATCGGAAGTACCCTCCAGTGTATGAAAATCATGGTCCAGCAGCAGCACAATGGCATTAAAAATGTGCTTTCCTACATGAGTAAAGTTAGCAGAACTGGCTTTGAAGCATCTCTACAATAGTAGGGGTGACTTTGTACTAGGGCCACCCAATTTTCCAGTCTATTCCGATTTTGACCCATGGCTCTAGACAAATTGTTCAGGGTCAGCGGGAGAAGCTAGCTGTCCTCTGAGTCACGGTGTAAGAGGGCTGGAGCTGCATTATTACGAAACCCTAACTCAATGAAACAACTGCCTGAATATACTAGTGATACTTACTTTTGAGATTTATAACGATCACTTGTAATATTATCCAGATGCCAGCTGGGGCCTCTCTGTCCTTTGTAGATCTAGAGGGGCCTGGTTTGAATCTTTCCAGTTCCGCAGAGGATGAAAATCTGGTTTCCTTCCTCCTGTGTCCCTGTGAATTCCAGTGAGACTCCGACTTCTGCTCTGGCTTTTGAATCCCATGGGCCGCCTCTGACCCCCGATGGACACAGTCTCTGTCTCCACCCACAGAATGATTTTGTTCACCCAAGAATTTATGATTTGAGCCATCTGAACAAATCGGGGCCATGCAATGCCCGGTTTCCCGCCACCTAGATGACCGTAGCCTCAATCCCAAGCCCCTGCTCCAGAGCAAGCCAAACCCATTCCCTTGATTTTTGCATAGCAGCTTCAAGATCACCTTTTGGAGCCCTTGATGGCTCCACTTATACCCCAGGTAGACCGTCCAAATATCTCTTCAAACAAATCCAGAGCAGTCGTCTTTTTACAGTGTGACCCTGCCTCCTATCCCCCAACCCTGGTCACAGGTAGGACGTGTGTTCCAATCAAATTTACTCCCACAAGAATTTGGCCCTAGGCTTCCGAAAGTCAAGTCAGTCTCTCCTGAGTATTTGAATTGGTCAGGGGTGGAAGGCCAGGTCTGGGGAGGCCACGTTTGCCAACGCTGGTGAAAGCAGAGAAAGCCAGTGTGCAGAGAGGGAGGAGAAGGAAGGCTCCCTGGGAAGCCAGGAGAAGGCAGCTCAGAGCCCCCATGGAGACCAGGATGGGACGAGATGCTGGCTTGTTGCTAACAGCTTTCCTGATATGGCTCTCATGAGCTCCAGCTGTAAATTTTCTCTTTCTTGCCCTTGGGTTTCTTGAATGCTCTACTCTGCCCCACTTCCCCCTTTTTCATTTAAGTTAGTCTATATGGGTTTATGCTTCTTGTACTCCAAAGACCTTTGTATTTTTCTCCCTTCAGAAAAAAAGAGGGAGGTCTGAGAGCCATGAAAACTGAAGGCTTAAGGCCTTCCTCAGTGAGAGAGATGATACCAAGCTTTCCTTCCCAGATGGCCCTGACATAGGGAGCTCTTGGCCGAGAAGCTCAGCCTCTAAGAAGACAGCTCAGCTGCACTCCTGGCATTCCCTGAAGAGGGACAAGCGCTGATGAGGCTGAGGTCTTGTGAGCAGTCACCTGGCCCTTAAGGACCCTGCTCGAGCACATGCGGGCACTCTGTTCTCCACAGCACACATGGCACCAGCTTTAAGAGCTCATCTCATCTCATCACCATCCCACTGGGACATGGGAAACGGGCACCTTGTCCAAAAGGCATGTGAGCGCTGGATTCGGATTTCTAGGAGGCCACACTTTCCTGTGGGAGGAGAGGGAAGCTATTTCTCCTGGAAGAGGACATCCTTGCAGATATTCCAAGCACACAAGCCAAGCCCTGTGGCTGTCAGAGCTCAGCCAGGGTCGAGGGTGAGAAGGAACCAGCATCAGCACTTAAGTCCCAGAGCAACTGCAAAGGGGAAGGATTGAGGTCCTTAAAGTTGCACCAGAATAAAAAGCTAACGGGGGCTTCCCTGGCGGCGCAGTGGTTGAGAGTCCGCCTGCCGATGCAGGGGACGCGGGTTCGTGCCCCGGTCCGGGAGGATCCCACATGCCGCGGAGCGGCTGGGCCCGTGGACCATGGCCGCTGAGCCTGCGCGTCCGGAGCCTGTGCTCCGCAACGGGAGAGGCCGCAACAGTGAGAGGCCTGCGTACCGCAAAAAAAAAAAAAAAAAAAGCTAACGGGTGACCCATGTGCTACCATGTTCCATCTTAAGCTCATGGTGGACCATACGAACTGGCTTCTTCAGTGAGTCCACAGAAGGCCTCATTTCTTTTCAGCATGTGTTCCAGGCTGTCACTAGCAGAAAACTGAGGTGAATCTGAGCAATGCAACTTGCTATCCCTGGTCTATTGTGAAAAGTGTTAAACTGGGCATCAGAAGACCAGCCAGATCTAGAACACTGACTATCTGGCTGGCTGTGCACAGTCTCCTGAGCACATGTCTCTCATGTGTATAAGGAAAGGCTCAGATCAAAGTGTCTCCAAGATCCCTTCAAGCTCTAAGTTCCCAGGATCCTAAGAGTGGGAAGAGAAATTTTAAATAATAGAATTGGTGGGAGTTGAAAAAAACTGTGCATAGTAAAACTATACCCAATGTAGAAGAGATTCCAGAACAAGTACAATGAGTGAAGGAATTTTAAAAAAAAGAAAGAAAACAGAGTTCACTGGTAGGGAATAAAGACGAACTCTGTGGCAGTCGTGGAAGCTGGTCCAAGGGTTATACGAAAGGAGAAGGAAGAACTTCCAAGCCAAACGTTAGACAGCAGGTCCGAGGCAGCTGGGCCTGGGAGGGAAAGGATGTCTCAACGGCGGGGGGCAGAAGGGAGTAGTATTAAAACAAAGTGACAACGGCATTATAGTAAACAAAGGAGACTGAGGCTTATTTCTGCAAAGCCTGGGAATTCAATGGAGACGTCAGGAGAAAAACAATAGTTTCGTATCTCTAATTGTCTCTCAATTCTTATGTGGGAAACGGAGTAACAAAAATGTCAAGTCTTACTTTTATGTACTCAGAGCCCAATTGTCTCTGTTCTGTACCATGACAATTGCCTCCAGAGCAATCTCTTTCCTCAGCCCATCCTCTGCACCAAAGCCAAAGGAATGATTCTCAAGCGCACCATAAACTCCACTCTCCTGCTTAAAAAACCCTTAATTCCCTTCTCTTCACCTTCTGCCATGATCCTTAGGGCCCTTCTGAGTAAGCAAATCACCTTGCTTCCTTCTGGGAAGCTATGAGAGCCTTCCAAGCCCACAGCCTCCGTCCCAGAGACCATCTTTTTTTTTTTTTTTTTTTTTTATAAATTTATTTATTCATTTATTTATTTTTGGCTGTGTTGGGTCTTCGTTTCTGTGCGAGGGCTTTCTCTAGTTGTGGCAAGCGGGGGTCACTCTTCATCGCGGTGCGCGGGCCTCTCACTGTCGCGGCCTCTCTTGCTGCGGAGCACAGGCTCCAGACGCGCAGAGCTCAGTATTTGTAGCTCACGGGCCCAGCTGCTCTGTGGCACGTGGGATCTTCCCAGACCAGGGCTTGAACCCGTGTCCCCTGCATTGGCAGGCAGACTCTCAACCACTGCGCCACCAGGGAAGCCCCAGAGACCATCTTTTAAGTTCCTGTTTTATGCCGTGCAAATCTACCTCTGGGTTTACAGCTACTCGGTCTGAGGAAGTGAGCCTGACCACAAGTAGCAGGTACAAAGCCCATGCAGTTGTGTTCTAGACAAGTCCACTCACCATGTTAGAGCATGTTTTGGGGGGAATCTGAAAGTGAGAGGAAGAGGAGAGTGGACAGAAGTGGAAACGCACACAGGAGCAAAAGCAATAGGTAGAAGCCATGAGGTAGAAGCCAAGAGTAGGAGAGACCAGGAAGCGGTCTCTGAGAGGAGAGAAAGAATGATCTAAGTGGGAGTAGACACAGCAGAGAGAGGTCGGTGGTGCAGCCCTGAATTAGGGAGCAGTGGGCATTTGTATCCAAGGGAACATGTAGAAGGGCTGCTCTTGAGATCCCAGTATGACTATTAGAACAAAGTTTTTATTCTCTGTGTGGTCTCGTTGTTCAGCAGCTGAAAGGATGTCTTGTCTCTCTTCCTAATGGATCCTTAAAATAATCTCCCATTAACTGAAGTAATGTGAGTAAATCTCTTTCCCCTACACACCGAAAAAAAAAAAAAAAGAAAGAAAAAAATCTAACAAAGATAGCCTAACCAACAGGACAGACAACATGTTCAATGCCATCTCCTGCTTTAAGGCTAAGCTCAAAGTCGGATTCTTCTCTGAAAGTTTTGTATTTGAGTAAATTATCTGGGCAAGGCAAGCAGGCTACCAGATGTTACATGGCTGAGTACACAAAGCTTGGGTATATTTAAACATGATCAGGGTTTTGGAATAGAATCTGGATCACTGATTTATTGCAGCAAGGATTTGTCTAAAACACTGAAGGGTAGAAAAACGTGGGATATGTGGTCTATTCAGGACTGGAGAGGGTAGGTAGCTGAGTAACAGAGGCTGATGTGAGATCAAGATGAAAAGAGCAAGAATGCTATTCATCCTCAAATCTCTGCTTAGAGATTGAGTCTATTTGAAATGACAGCCCTAGTCCAGTTGTCTCTGCTTAGGGGAGCTCTTAGTGGCTTGGAAGCAGGATAAACAACAGCAGGTGTTTGCTTTCAAGGTAAGATTTAAGGAGGGATACAAGGAAGGTTAACAAGCACACACTAGTCATGGTGGTAAGAAGGGAAGAGACAAGATGGTAGGGCAGAGGGAGAGCTCACTCAAAACCCGTAGGGCCAAGGAATTGGGGTATGAGAGAGAAAACAAAGGTCAAAGCTCTGCCTGGGCTGACCTAGATGTGGCCTATGAAGGAATTATTCACTTTTAAGTAATTTTGCTAAGTGGCCACCTGAGGGCACTGTATTCTCTGCGCCTAGGAATCTTTCACTTTTCCTTCGCAAAGTAAATTTTCCTCAATTTGCTGAAGGATAAACTTAATAATGTCTTAAGGAAGGGGACCCATGGAAGATGGGGGCCAAAGACAATCCTTCCCCCATCTTTGCTCTTGAGCTAGATTAACGAATTAGCAAGACTGACCTCAATTCAAGTCCCTGGGTAGGTTCAAGGATTAAATAAAATAAGCTCATTTAAATCTATTTAGTGTTTAGTAGGGAATCAATGCATATGAGCTCCTTCCCATATACATACACATACAAACATACACTTTTGTCAAATACAGGAACAAGAGAAAGAACAGCAGGAAGAGTTACACCAACCCTTTCTCTCTCTAAAGGGGCCAGGACTCAGAAGTCCCACAGTGAAAGTAAGTACAACTGTGCTAGGCAATCATTGCAGGGAGCAAATTTCTGCTGCTCTTTCCACTGCGTGCTGCAGCTTGTACATAAAAGCCAGAGGGGACGCAGCGCAAACAGCTGGGAAATGAAAGCAAAACTGTATCAGCGGGAAGAGACACACAACCCCCTGAGAACGCGGCAGTGTCACGAAAGGCAATTTGAACAAGGTCACCCGCGTGGAATTCCTCGTTTCAGAGAGATTAGGCTCTTACCTATTTCTGACTACCTTCTTCCGAGTCAAGCTGGGGAATGGGATAAGCGGCCCCTAGCTTGCACACTTTCACACTAAACTCCTGTCTATATAATGAAACAGAGCCACAAACAAAGGCGTGCGTTATTCTAAAGGCTAACTGTGGAATTTTAGTTGGGCGAAAACAGTGTCCACTTCCCAGCGCCAGTGGAGCCTGTTGAGGCTTTTTTCCCCCCGCTCCCGCCTCCCATACGGCAGGTTTTGCGGCCTTATGCTGCCCTCTAGCGTCTTTTTCCGGTATGGTAACATGAGAAATACAAGCAAGGATCCTGAAGCAACCAATGTCACTTTGGCCCAGGACTAGTAAAACAAAACAAAACAAAACAAAAGTAAAGTTCTAACATAAAAGCAAAACCAAATTTTGTACTAAAATTCGAAAGTGAGTTAAATTTGGCCTCGACATAGACATTGCATTCATTCAGGGCTCTGAAACTCAGCATCTAGATTAGTGAGTGCCCTTTAAAAATGCAGACGACCTGGCCTTCCCTGTAGTCTTTCTCAAATGATCCCTGCCTCAGTCTGTCTGAGGGGGTTGCGGAAATTTGCACCTCAAGAACCCCATCATAGGACTCTGATGTAGTTAAATAGATTGACCTCACTCTGAGAAGAACTAAAGATTATGGCAGTGACCTTACACAGAGTGTAGAATAAATCTGATAATTTTAATTCAATAAGGGCCAAAAAATACATAAAATAAGACCATTGTCCAAATTCGGTCACCTCTCATTGTTTCTGCATTGAGAGTGGCTGAATCCTACATGACTAGCATACAAAGGAGACTGCTGTTAAATTCAGAGTGAAGAGTTCCTGTCTGTGGTCTCCTGTCTCATGAAGCTCCCCTAATTCCAGGGGCCGGCATCCAGGTGGGAAGGAGAAACAATGCCTCATCGCGCTTACTCATCCTTCAGGTATCTCTGAAACAATCCTTCCTCTAATATTCTACCTGGTGACGTCACATTCTTTTCAATGTCCTGATGTGTCTCCAGGGAGTCCTGTTCTCTGTCCTGTCAATGTTCCCTCGGTGTCAGTCTTCTCCGTGGGACAGAAAGCTTCTTGTTACAGGAAGCCTGCCGCCCTCTTCGCACCTGTGCTCTCCACTCTGAGCACAGCGTCAGCGCTCAGTAAACACTCCTTATCTGACCAAGGCCCCTGGACCCACACACCAAAAGGTGGTGCTTGTGGAAGCTGAGAGATGTCCACCCCAGGACCATGCTCTCTTCTCAGGCTCCCTCGAGCTGGGGACACACATGGCAAGGGGGCTTCTTGGGGTTATTGTTGTCATTGGATCACACATCCAATTGATGAGTTCACAGCTTTGATGTTTAAGTTTAATGTTTAAGTTTAAAAAAAATTGTTTTTGATGTGGACCATTTTTAAACTCCTTACTGAATTTGTTACAATGTTGCTTCTGTTTCATGTTTTTTGGTTTTTTTGGCCGTGAGGCATGTGGGATCTTAGCTCCCCAACCAGGGGTCAAACACGCACCCCCTGCATTGGAAGGTGAAGTGTTAACCACTGGACCACCAGGGAAGTCCCGAGTTTTAATTTTAGGAACTTGCTCTCACTTTATGGCATGGTCTGGTTAAGCCTGTAAACAGGAAGGAACTTCACAAGGTAGAGGGGGATAGTCATTAGTATAGAATCTCTTTATACATCTGGAAATGTACCTCAAATTTAAATTGTGCTATTTTTTTAAACACAAATGCACTCAGTCAGAATTCAATACTTAGCATCTTAATATTATATAAAACGCTATTTTCAATTCATAGTTTTAGCTTTTTATCATGGATAAAGCCTTTCTTATATTCAAAATCCTGAAACACTCAACGTTTTAACAAAAATCAGCTCTGAGGGTTTCTTAGGTTTGTAAAGGTCCCCTCCACCACCAGAAAGAATCCCATACCATGTCCTCCAATTACCCTCACTTCAGTTTTTTAAGGAACAATAGGCAAATATTTACTTCTCAGGAGACAGTGCCCTAATTGCCCAATGAGATACCCACTGCCTGGCACTGCTTCTCTGTTCCCTCAATGAGTAGGTCTGTGCATGTCACATACTTCAATCAAGCAGGAACTGCTTCTTTTCTAGACATTTTAGTGTTCCACCTAGCGTTCAGGGTTTCTAGGGAAGCTCATTTATGCTTATTGAGGTCTCTCCCTACACAAACAGGACATTTTGCTTTAGCTTTGGTGGTTGGCATGGCCAGCACACGACTGTCACAATCTCTCCCTTTCCTTGACAATTACCACCTGAGTCCGCTGTGCAAAACAGGGGCACCCACGAAATAGGGACAGAAAATGCCCTCCATTCACTTCAGTCAGAGAGAAGAAAGAGGTGTAGACTGTAAAACAGCATTTCCTTTGAATTTCATTTTACTTTGTGAACTAAGCTATTAGATTTGTAGGTACAAACAGGCTCTCTTTGAAGTTAACAAGAGGCCCACTCTGAGAAGGGAGACAGCCATCACCACACATTTTATGTGTTAGACAAATATAGTACTGGGATTGTAAATATATTCTGCAATTACAGAAAGTGAAACCCTTTTCTGTCTTCTTTCACCTTACTCACAGCTTTTTTTTCTCTAGAAAGAATTCTGTTGGGTTTTCTCTTTCCAGTTCCCTAACTCCCCTATGTATTTATCTTTTAAATCAAAGGGCAAGATCCCATCAGTACAAATGAACAGCTCTTGCCAAGCAAAAATGATGACCATGATGATCCCTGCAGGGCTTTGGAATGCACCCAGTCAGTGCAGAAGGAGCAATGGAGGGGCCATGTGTCAGAACTGGGGTTATGATTTGCTCTGCTGAAGTAGTTGTTTTAACCCTGGGCAAGCCATTCAAAGCTCAGATTTCCTACATTCACAAAGAAGTGCTAATAACATCTTGTCCAATGCTTGTTGTTGTGTTAAGTGAGATGGATACATGGACATGCTCTTAGCGAATCACAAAGACCCATTCAAATAGAAACTTCTGTTATTTTCCATTATTGACAGATTTTCTAAGTATTTTGTCTTGCTCACTTGAGAAATCAAGTATCAATAAGGAAGGAAATGTAAAGCAATTATACTCCAATAAAGATGTTAAAAAAAAAAGGAAGGAAAAAGTCTGTTAAGACTTCCTTAGCAGCTGGTGAAAGAATATTCCCATTGGTGTTTGTGGGTGTTGGGAGGGATTCACCACTGGAGACACAGGGTATAAGCCAGCCTCAGACCCCTGTTGGTGAGAGGCTCTGTAAGTATCTAGGAAACCTCACCAAGAAGAGAAAACTAATAAGCTCTAGAAGAAACTCAGTAGGTATCTGGTTACCTTGACTCCAAATCAACTAAAAGCTGTTAGGACTAAAGAAACTTGCAAACGCCTACTTTTCTTTATAATATCAAGACTAAGATATATTCTTCTCACTCCTTAAATTTTAAGCATGCATGCATTCTTAGGTATTGCATTTTTGAGCTGCTATTAAAAATACGTGTTTCTGCCACATTAAAGGGGGAGCAGGGGCTTGTGTGTCGTATTATTAATTACATGTTGGAGATGAAATTCTGGTCAGTCTTTGCAAAAGGTACCCACACCCCGCGCCCCGCTCCCCCCACCGCCAAAGCAAAGCTTGTGCCACAGGAGCACAAACCACGTGGGTTCCTGCCTGCTGCTCTGACTCCATGCACTTACTCTTAAGGTCCAAGTTCCTGGCTCCTGCTGTGATTTGCGTTGTGATTTTCGTGTCAATCTTTACAGTGTGGAGGTTGCTGGTGTCCCTTGATATCATCACGTTGTGCCACTGATTGTCATTGAGAGGTTTATTTGAGCTCCCTTTGATGAGGTTAGCACCATTTCCCAAATCAAACACGTAATGTAAGTACCTGGGAAAAAAGGGAAGGTGGAAAACTGCCATCACTTTTTGAATTTCTGATGGAGTCAAACTGCTTATTACAAACAGAGATCTCTTTTGCAGGCGGTTGCATCCTTGCTAGAAGTCATGAGAGTGAATTGTGTAGAAGCTCAACTAACAAGACGGTAAGAAACACTACTCTGTTTCAGCAAGGAGGATTATTCATTGTCTTCAATACAGGAAATAGTGAAAATATTTTTTAAATTGTGGTCCACACTCCACTTCATCGCTGTGGAAGATAAATATCTGTGACTACTCATTCCCTATTTCCACCACTCTCTCCATCCTCTGCCAACCACACAGAACTGGCGAGTCTCAGCTTCCTGCACTTGTTTCCTGCCATCTTGAATGCCTATTTCTCTATGGGAAATGTGCACTCATCCCTCAAGACCAGCTCAGGTAGCCACTCCCGGACTCATAGGTTTTCCTAATTTTGCTAAATAATCTCCTGAACCTTTGCCCAAGATCGTATTAGGAAACTTCTTGGTGCTTTTCTGCTAAATTTATGTGTTCACCTGTATCCCCTCGGGTTGTGTGCATCTGTGTGCCTTGGGGTTGGTGGAATCTGAAGTGTGCACAGAAGTGGCAAGGAATATGGCATATTATCTAGCCAATTGTAAACGTGCAATGATATTCACCAACTGAATGAATAAATACCTAAATCAATTAAAAGATACCAAATGTTCATCACAGTTTCAAGGAAATGTCATAAAAATCTTTCTAAATTCTTCAAGAGACTCTGACATACAATTAAGCCTCGATTAAATGGGATTTTGTGGAGTTGAAGTAATCTGCTTGCATGAATTAGCTATTTAACTTAGCTATTTAACTTAGCCAACAAGTGTAGAAATTCTTTTGTGGAATTACCATGTGCGTAGTAAAGATATCCACATCTGAAGAGTAAGACTTATGGAATGCCTACAATAAATTAGAACTCGACGCTATTTGCACCTTATGTATGGAAATGTAGATATAAAAAACTGTACTGAATCCCTATGAACTTTATAAGATACCTAAAAAGTGGTTTAAACAAATGCATTATTTGCAAACCACCCTCCCTGCCCACCACCTTCTGTTTAATGTATAATTGTGGAACTTGAGGTTCATTTTCATAAAGCTCCGTTTGTCATTGAACGGACCTGTACTTACCCTTTAACTAATTCAACCACAATAAAGTCGTTTCCATCCCCACTGTTATACAGAATTAGTCCATCTAGGGATGTTGTCTTGAACTGGAAAAAAAGATGCATAGAAGTGTAGGCTTGCAACGTAGCTAAGGCAACATAGCTCGATTTGGTCTTGAAGGTGACAGGGTCTGCTATGATGTTCCTGAAGCCAAACCTGGCATTGAGCTCACAATAATCTATGTCGCCATTTTTACACAAGTCAATGTATGCCATTCCATTAAATGTCAGGCTCTGCAGGTGTCCAATGAAATTGGAGGGAACAGAAGACAGATACCGGCGTTCCGTGATGATGCCAGTCTCTATGTTATGAAACTCCAGCCTTGTATGATCCCCCGCCATTTGACCTAAAAGAGAAGATGGTGTATTATTATTTTCTGCATCTGAAGGGCACTTTCAACTTTAGACTTCCATAGCAAAATCACATTTTAAAATGCAAGGATCTACAGACCTCCTTGATATTCAGTTATGTATGTATAGTAAAAATGAGAAATGACCTTACATGGTGAGGCTGAATTACTTAATAAAACTTTCTTAGGTCAAGTTTTAATCTCTGTCCAAATTTTAGTCTTAACAAAAATGATCCTCATTAACTAAAGTTGCAGAATTTTTTAAAACTAGAAGAAAGAATAAAGGAAGGAAAAAATGAAGAAAGGAAGAGAGAAAGAGTAAGAGGAAGAAGAGAGAGAAAGGAAAAGGAAGGAAGGGAGGAAGGAAGGGAGGGAGGGAGGGAGAGAGGGAGGGAGGGAGGGATGGAATGGAGGAGGACGAGGGGCAATGACTATCCTAAATCATCCCAGTAGAAAGTGATACATCCCAGCTCCATGGTGATGTGATGTCTGTCTTTATAAAGAATGTTCTTCGGGCTTCCCTGGTGGCGCAGTGGTTGAGAATCTGCCTGCCAAAGCAGGGGACACGGGTTTGAGCCCTGGTCTGGGAAGATCCCACATGCCGCGGAGCAACTGGGCCCGTGAGCCACAACTACTGACCCTGTGCGTCTGGAGCCTGGGCTCCACAACAAGAGAGGCCGCGATAGTGAGAGGCCCCCGCTTGCCACAACTAGAGAAAGCCCCCACACAGAAACGAAGACCCAACACAGCAAAAATAAATAAATTAATTAATTAATAAACTCCTATCCCCAACATCTTCTTTAAAAAAAAACACACACAAAAACACAAACACATATGCCCTTTAAAAAAAAAAAAAGAATGTTCTTCAAGAAAAACAAAAAGTAACTGTATATTTTCCTATATCAATAGAAATAATGAAGAGCTGCTGACTATCCTTCCAATTACGAGCCATGAAAATGTGTTTGAGGTTAAATATGTACTTTTCACCTTCCCTTTTCTATACTGAATAATTCCATCTTTCCTAGACCTAGTCTCCCAATCACGAAGAATTCCTGTTGATCTCTTCTGGCCCTCTGCCATTTTCCTTGCACTTAGGATTTGGATACCTAAATTGAGCACGACATACCAGTTCAAGGCATGTCCAATTTTAAGAATACCAGTAAAATTATTCCACATTACCACAAAGTATAATCTTCTATTAAACACCCTAGTGTGAAGCTCGGTTGCCAATTTATTTAGTGATTCACTCTTCAACTCAACCCCATCCCTGTTCATCCTGCCATATTTCTCTGCCAATCCCATTAAAAGCCTACTTAGTCCCGTCCCTACCTCCAGAGTGATCATTGTACCTACCTGCAAGGTTGAAGTCAAAATTAAAAAAGAGGTGAACTTGCTTTCTAAAGCACAGCGGTAAAGTACTCTTATCATTGCTAGTGATTCGCTCCTTGCATCTTGTTCTTGTCTAATTAAACGCACTCACTTTCTTCAGAAACTCAAAAAGGTCATTTAAATTGCAGTCAAGTTCTTCCAGGTGTTAGCTTCACTACTGAGTTTGGCGTAATTGGAAATTTTATCGAGCTTACCCTATCCCATCATCCCTGATATTAATGAAAATATGAATTAGAGCCAATCCCAGTCTCAGCCCTGGGAAGATGCACCGAACCTTCTTCCCAGGTGTGATAAAGACTGAACACCCCCCCTTTGTGGGCCTCCTTCAACCAGTCTGACAGATTTCCATTTCTTTAGAAAAAAACAATAAAATACGAGGTGGCATTTTAAAGGAAATGCCTGTAATTAAATCATCAAAGGCATACTTTTTGTTGCACAAGAAAAATTGCCCACATACTTGATTTTGATGTTAACAAACTCATTGGTATAAAAAACTCTCCCCTGAGCTGTACTTAATGCTCCTTAATCTCCATACCTCTTTACTAGTCGTTGATCCTGACAACAGCAGTCCTGCTATCCTATCCCTCGGCATGTTCTCTTTTCAGTTATTAGTTTGTTCTGATTCCTTCTCTGCAAATGTGTGTTTTTTTTAATACAGAAAATAGCACTGTAAACAGTTGTCTCTCCTCCCTCCTCCCCACTATACTTCCTTCTTGTCTATCCCAAGCAAAAATACTGTTAAATCCTTAGCAATTCTGTTTTCTCATATGACATCACTTTTCTCCCCTTCTTCAGTTCTTTTGTTCAGTGACCTCAATACTAGTCTGTGTGGAACTACCTCTTGGGTAGCAAATAAAATTAGCCTTTAATAATTTTCAAATATAAATCACTAGAGACACCAGTAACACTGAATTAACAAGCTAAATAGAATGAAGAATATGCAAAGCTGAAAAGAATTACTTGGGCTTTTCTATCTCCTTGTGTTATTTTATCTTTTTCATTATATTAAAATCTGAGTCTTAACTTGGTGAACCCACCCTGCTCCTGAAACGGTCATGTTTTCTTCTTAAAAGCTACATTAATGAACCAACTGACAGTAAGAGAATATCCAGAAAAAACATTTCTAATACTTGAAATTAAATATGACACCAAATTGTCCAGTTCTTGGCAGCTCTGAAATAGGGAAGCACATTTTGTTCAGCAGAACTGAGAAAGAAGTTCAGTGATAAAAATGACACGTATTGTCTGTTTTCTTTTCTCAAAGGAATAGAATATGTATGCAGAGCATACATAATAAAAAAGTAGTAAAAAAGCTTTGGAGTCACCATGGCCCAATTACAAGAAAAATCATTACGGCCCATGTTCAAGAGCCTATTCCTTCCTTAATAAGCATATATAAATTGCATTGACGGTAATGGCACATGTTTGCTCATGAAGGAGAATGAACACCTAAAAGCCATTATCCACTGCCTAATAAAACATTTACTGCTGCCTTTCAAAAATCCTTCTTTCCTCAGAATTTATTCCCATGTTTAATCCTCAGTTGGCAATGTAGCCACCTCTTACTACTGAATACATATATCGACTAAGAAAAAATAAAGGACAATGAAGGAGAAATATTTTTAAGGCTCCACTCGTTTAAAAAAATGTAGCATCTTTCCTAGAGATTTATTGGAAAAGGAGAATTTGAGATTAACAGAATGCCTCTGCTCAGTGTCTGGGGCATCCAGATTGATGATAATCTCCAATAAGAAACAACCACCTGGGTGGTGTGTTTGCACAGAAATCTCAATTTCTAAATCAAATCTTTCTACCAAAACAGATAGCAAGATTTTATGCTGAGCCTTGCTCTGAGTTGGGTTAAATTTCTGCTGCAGAAGAAAATGACCACCCCTCCCCAGCCTTAGATCCACTTGTTAATTCACTGAAAGTTATTGAAAGTTACTGAGTGTGTAGTATACCTATAAGGCAGGTGCTATATTAGGCAATTAAGAAATAATGTTGACAGAAGCAGACTTAGCTCCTGTTTTCACAAAATTCATGGCTTATTGGGGTAAGGCAGACAAAACCAGGTAAGAAAATAATTAACTATATGATGATAAAACGCAGAAAATGCCATGAATCTGATGAACAGCATGCTGGGTTGGGAAATATGGAATGCGGGCAAGTACCTGAGTGGATATTTAAGTTAAATTTGAAGAACTAAAAGGAGAAAGCCATGCTAAGAACTGGAGAAAAGGAAGGGGGAGGTGGATTCCAGGAAGGAGAGACAGATGAACAGAGGCTCTCAGGTGAGGAAAAACCCAGAGAGTGTGGCTGGAGAGTCATGAGTAAGTGAGGTTAGTGCTCAGATGAGATGGGAAGACGAGTCAGGGGTCAGATGTCACAGTGCCTCCTGATTCTATTAGGAGCTACTGAAGGCTTTTAGGCAGACATAAGACATGAGTGTGTGTGTGTGTGTGTGTGTGTGTGTGTGTGTATTTGATCTCTCTGTTGTGGATATAATAGATTGCAGACAATATGAAGTAGAGTGTTTATAGAAGAAATAGAAAAAAATGGACAAAATAAGATAGTCTCGCCGATGTAATTGCAGGATTTATTAATAATGTACAGAATGATGGAGAAGGGGGAAATAATGCTGGTCCCAGCTTCCAGGCTTGGGTAATTGGATATGCAGTGAATAGTGTTCAACAAAGGCCACACACACTAACATACACACACATACAGAACACACAACTCCAGATATTTTAGACAGACTAGGTGATATGTTGAAACCCAAGGACTCCCTACTTAGGGATCCCATACAGTGTGTAGAGCATTTTCTCATCTGAGTTCTGGGGAATCTCTCTCTTCTTGGGCTTCTTTGCTGGCAACTGCTTACCCTCATGAGCCTCGGTAAGGTTCAGACATTCCCAGGAATGACCTGAGTATGTACTGTCCTGTATTCAACAAATACTTGACTTAACAGTATATATAACTCTGATTTAAAGATGTAGTCAAATGTAGGACTTTGCATGAAGAGTTTCCAGCGCTTTCCTTTACAACTTTTTCTTGTTCGGTGATTTCTGAACTTGCTGTAAAATTTAATAAGAAATGTCTATTGCTTTCCTGATTCATGGTTGGCTTCATGTGGCCACTAGAGTGTTTGAAAAAGTCTCATTCCAACGTGAAGCCTCAATGGCAAGGTTCCATTGCATCTTTGGAAACCTTTTTTATGCTATGTAACTCAAGGCTGACTTTTTATTCTTATGAATTCTTGGCTTTCATGAGATCTTTGGCAAAACATAATTTCCCAAATATGAATCACCCTGATGACAATTACTGTGAAAAACAAAACATTGTCTTTAGTTTTGAGAAGAAGAGGTGTGGTGGAGGAGTGGGGGGAGAATATGCATAATTTGTGTGAATCATCAGTGTTTACTCAGTTTATATGCCCATTCATCTCTGAACTCTGAGAAACAGCAAGTTGGTTTCCACAACTGAAAAAACTTGCAACTCCTACACAACGGAGAGGGGATAGAATATAATTTCTGCTCTAAGGCCTTGGCAGTTTTGAGAACGAGTAAATGGCAGGCTAATTTACTGAAATGCTGGTTTATATTCTGTTCTCCCTTCAGTTCTAAGAAACTAGCCAAGTCCCTTGTAGCACTTTGCCTCAAAGGCTTTTACTTGGCAGAAAGTGGAAGGCAACTTTCTGGAAAACAACACCTTTTCTAATCTTTTCTGAAGGCCTCGTTTGCAAGGTGTTCAAGAAAGGAAAAAGTAATGAGCAGAATGCATTCGAGGGCTGAACTAGATGAGGCAATTACCACTGACTAGGAGACAGAGATGAACATCGGTGGGATTTAGCAGCACTGAGTGCCAGCATCCTGCTCTCTGGTCAGGTTCAGGGTTTCAGAGAGAACGGATGAGGTAAACCTCGGTGGACTGAACCACAGCTCTTCAGCGACAGGAGTCAGCAAAGACCCTTTGCCTCCCCTAGGACAGGAGGAACAGGCTTCTTATCGCTTAAAGGACAAACTCGGAGAACTGTCTTTTTTGGTGAGAACCAGTGAAGACAGAAGCCAACAGGAGTTTCTGCATGATCCAGGGTATGGGTGGGAGTGGGGGTGATGGCACATGACTGATTAAATATCCTGTAACCCCAGAAGAAAGGCCTAAGGTCTGATTTAAATTGATGTAAGGTCAGTTAATAAATGTGCCATCTCTTGCACCCCTGAGTTGGTGGGCTGAGACTCCTAATTTTAATAATACCTCCTGGGAAAAAAAATCTGTTAAACAAATGTGTTTGTCATCCAAATTTGGCAATTTTGAAAGGGAATTCCTTTTCTTTCAGATCATAAGCGAAACCTTACCAATGGCCTATGGATTCCTAATGAAGTCTTAGGTGCCAGAGTTTCCCAGTATTACCTAGCCAAGGAGACATGGGTGACTTCACCGTGAAGAAACAGTGCATGCTGAGGAGCAGAAGAGTGGAAACATGTGACATTAACTTAGGAATGATCCCCCAACAGAGTCAATTCTCTCTGAGTTCTCCTTTGAATCCACCACTTATTTGTTCCTGTATCGATAAGCCAACTACATCCGTATAAGTATCTGTTAACTCTGCTTTCTAACATTATGATTGCTGGTGAGAGATAAATGCACAACCATTTAAGTAACAAAGGAATGACGTAATCACTGGAAGTTGAAGAAAGCAACTGACTAATATAGAATATAACTATTCATTTAGAAGTTTGGTAGGAATCTCTGCGATTGAAAAGATACATCTTAAATTTTAATGAAAATTAGATGGCAATTCATTTAGGGAACATTTCTGTTACAGTGATCATTTTCATACTCTATTCATCACTTCCTAATTCACAATGTGTTGCACTGATTTTTTTGTTGTTGTTGTTGTTGCACTGATTTTAAAAGCATGCTAACGTTCTACACACGACGGTAATTAAATACATAAGAATGGGAGGGGAAAAAACGAAGCTGAAATAAAACTAATTGTATTTCAAATGACTACTATAACTACAGTAAAGGGAAAGGAAGGAAGGAAAAGGAAAGGAAAAAACGAAGAAAGGAACTAATCAAAGTTATTTATCAACTTAGCTTTTGACCATACACATTAAATCTTAGGCAGTAAGGACTGAGAAGAATCACAAACTAATAGTGAATTGTTTTCAGTCCGTAGTATTCGTGGTAGTGTGGGCAATTTAAAGCAATTCTGAAACTATTGTAGATGTATGACTGGATTGGGCAAATGAGAAAATGACATCCCTGGGAGCCAAGATTCCACCTTGGAAGAAGGGATATGAAAACATGGAATGGGGGAGTCAAGAAACAATGCTGTAGATATGGAGGTGCTAGTGTGAACTCATGTTTTCTAAAATACGTGTATATGCATTTTATGTGAACGTGTAATTGATATGTATGTATGTACATCCAGAAAGTGAAGAAGTGCTAAAAAAAAATGTTGGAGTGGAGGCATGTCACAAGATCCTAGAGGCCAACTTCATGGGATTCATAGTGGCTCAAACAGGGACATTTTAAGCACCAAAATAATTAAATGAAGTAATTATAAACTACTTGAAAATACAGAAACTTGTGGGTCTATACCAATAAGGAAGGAAGGAAGGAAGGAAAGAGGAAGATGGTGAGAGAAGGAGGAAAAGAAAAAGAAAAGAAGAAAGGGAAAGAAAGAAAAAGAAAGAATGAAGGGATAGCTCTTGTATATAGTAGAATACTAAGTGCTGACTCTAAATGTGGGAAGAGAGATGGAGTTTGAAAATAATCACTTGTAACTACTGTGTTAAAGACTGGATCAGGTAAAATCTTCAGTGGATGATACATCTAGGGCAAATTTTTGATGAAGTACAGATATTTTCATTGTCTTAACATGTCTCTCCACAGTTTATTAGTTGTAAGGGAGAAAAACATACTGTTCAGTGGAGAAACTGGGCAACATGCTGACCAAGCATTAAGATCATGAGTCAAGGACATGGACATCATCTCCCTCCAGATGGGATACTGTAAGAAGACCACACAATCAACAATGTATTCCATCCAAGAATGCAAGACGTGAATATGATCACGGCGAAACATCAGATAAGCCCAAAAAGTGACTTTACATTGACAAGAGGTCGGAGGACTATATATCTTTTTAATTTATCAATGTCATCAAAGACAAAGAAAGTCTAAGGTAATGTTTTCCATTAAAGGGGGCTAAAGAGACGTGAAAACAAAATGCAATGTCTGGCCCTAGACTGAATGCTCTGATGGAAGCAAAAATGCTACAAAAGACAACATTGGGTCAACTGACAAACGGGGAATATGGATGAGAGAACAGATAAAACTATAAAGCAGAAACTAACACACCATTGTAAAGCAATTATATTCCAATAAAGATGTTAAAAAAATATTGTATCAGTGCCAAATTTACTGAAGTTGGTGACTCTCTGTTCTGTAAAGGGATATCCCTATTTTTAGAAAATGCACACTGAAGTATTTAGAATGAAGGGCTCTTAAGTATATAACTTATCCTCAGTTGGTTAAGAAAAAAATGAGAGAGTGAAAATGTCAAAGCAAATAGGACAACACGCTCACCATAGTAAAAGTATATCAGTGTTCTTTGTACTTTTTTACTTTTGAAATTTTTTGTAAATTTGAAATTATTTCTAAACAAAACTTTTAAAAAATGTGTTGCACCAGTCTTTTGTTTCTATACCTTCTTCACTCACTGTAGTACAGGACTTTACTACTTTACGTCCTGAAGCAGTTAGTACATCGCACAGGATTCATTTTGCTCAAAAAATATTCTCTTAGCTTACTTTGCAGCTTAAATGCAGCAACTTCCAACTGCCTGAAAACCCATGAAATATGAATTCCTTCATTTGGAGCACTGATCTATTGGCCCCCAAAGGCCATTCTAGCCATGTCAACTGTCCTATGGTTACATGAAACAAAACAAACCTTCTCTGTTCCCTGAACATAAGTCTGTCTAGCCCTATCTAAGCCATACTTCCCTGTGTGGAATGCTGTCCCAGATACTTTTATCTTCTGTATTATCCTTTCTTTACAGCCTAGTTCAGATATTATCTATTGCTTTAAGCTATTCCTGAAACCTTTAAGCTCTTCTGAACCCCAAGAACATGAATTGTTTACTCAACCGTTTAGTACATTACATGCTACCCTACATGATCGGTCACCATGTGATTTTGATATGTGTATATATTATCCTCATAAAATCATGTTATATCCGGAAAAGTATTCATCATAGAGTCATACATATATTAGGATATTCATAAATATAAATAAATGAACCATGAGTCAAAAAGCAAACAAATTTTTAAAAGTTAACAAATAAACAGGGGCTTCCCTGGTGGCGCTGTGGTTAAGAATCCGCCTGCCGATGCAGGGGACACGGGTTTGAGCCCTGGTCTGGGAAGATCCCACATGCCACGGAGCAACTAAGCCCGTGTGCCACAACTGCTGAGCCTGCACTCTAGAGCCTGCAAGCCACAACTACTGAAGCCCATGGACCTAGAGCCCGTGCTCCTCAGCAAGACAAGCCGCCGCAAATGAGAAGCCCGCGTACCGCAACAAAGAGTAGCCCCCGCTCGCCACAACTAGAGAAAGCCCACGCGCAGCAAGAGACCCAGCATAGCCAAAGATAAATAAATAAATAAAATTAAAAAAAAAAAAAAAAAAAAAACAAATAAACAAAATTAAAAAATAAACCTAGGTGCTCTCTCAGTTCTGGTAACAATGGCATTTCAAAGAAGCATACGTCGCTTAACCTCTTTGAACCTCAGCTGCCTCATCTATAAAGTGAGAATGTATATACCCTATCTACTTCATAGGGCTGTGTGAGATTTGAGACAAACTTAAGGGACTGAAGAATGTTCTACTGCGATTCTCACATGTCCTTATTTCTTCCCAACCGCTTGCACATGACCTTAGACCCTTAAAAAAATGTGTTGCACCAGTCTTTTGTTTGCACCTGTTAATTTCTACCCCTTTTGATAAAACCGAGATTGTCCAAAGAGCGGATGCTAATCTACAGAAACAATTCATTCTTCTTCCAAGAACTGCCTTTAACCAAAACTAGCTGAACTTCAGCTAACACTCCTGCCAAAGCCCTATAAATATTCTGCCTTCCTTCCCTAAGTTCACAGTTTCTTTAGAGACTTCTCCTGTTTGGCGATGTTGAATAAAGGCTTATGCTAATGGCTCCCTGGTTGATTTCCTTCCTGGGAGAATAAAATGACATAACATAGCAGTGGTTTTTAAATGCCAATCCATGGACAAGCTGCATTAGAGTTCTTCTGAGAGATTTTAAGAAAAAATAATAATGATGATGAGCTCCTCCCACACTTTCTGTGGTGTCTGGTCAGGAATTGATCCTTTTAAAGCTCTTCAGATAATTCTGAAACAAAGCAAGGTTGCCCCCACGTGTAGAAAAAAGTTTTGGAAAGCCATAAAGGGCTAATGAAATACAAGCTGGTAAGAGATCTGCGAGTTGGTAGTTTGCTTCATTTGAACTCAGGAATGATTCTCTTAAGAGTTAAAACCCCATACATGATATTTCTACATTGATACAATCACCTGATCTCTGAGTATGGAAACCCCCTTGAGACTGAATGTAGAACAGACACTTCTCTGCTGCACAAGGACTGTCTTGTGCCTTGTACTAAAATAATTAACAGGGAGATATTCTCTAAAAAAGAAAAAGGAGCTAATATCCCAGCGGGTCATGTGCTTGAAGTTATTTTCAGCAGAGAGAATAAAGGTGCACCGATTCCTCTTTCATTCGGTTTGCCTATGTCTCCGGGATGCACCTTTATGTGGCTCACCTCAGTCAGGAATCTACAAATCAGGGATTGAACTTGACATTCTTAACATTAGAATTTAACCAACGGAGCTAAATGGCCCAAAATGATCTATTATAGCTTAAAATAAAAAGCAGTTCACCTGACAGAATGCCAGCATATCTATCAATATACCCAGAAGCTAAAAAGTGTAACTTGCTGCTGTCATTGCCTAAATATATAAGAAACAAAGAAATTGAACAGAAATTGGCATCCAAACAATAATTTCAATATTTTATAAAGCCCTAAGATATTTACCAAGCCATAAAATTAAAATATAACTTCTTTTTGTATTATTAAATGGAAAAGAACATGACAAAAATTGTTGTTCATTTGAGATAAAAAAACACTTAACATGCTGCTTATTAAATTTACTTGTTGCTGGAAGAACTGGAATAAGAAATGAACTGTGTGTATCAGCTTCAAGTTGTTCACTTGGTTTTCAAAGTCAACTGCAAGAAACAGGAAAGTCTAAAGCTTCAACAAGGCAAAGGTGATGGGGCTTTACCTGTCATGGCCTGTTGATCATCCACCGTTAACTTTAAACTTTTTCCTCGACGAACCACACGCACTGTGTGCCATTCGTTATCATTGAGGTTATAGCCGGCAAAAAGGGTCTCGGGACCTTTGCCTGTAGAATATGCCAAACAGTCATTATGGACACTCAGAATCAGTCAAGCAAACGAACCTCACAGAGAGTGAGAGAAAGAGACAGAGGAAGGGGGGAAGTGAGGGAGAGGGAGGAGAGAGAAGAGAGAAAGAGGAGAGAAAAAGGAGACAGAGAGAGGAGAGACTGGCTGGATCAATTCTCAAGCCCATTAGAGTCATAGCAAGCAAGGAAAATTACGTTAACAGACATTCAGCTGTAACACTTTAAGAAGGATCTTTTAACAGTACACATTGATCAAAGACAAACAAATTCACCTGTTGTTATAAATAGGCACAGTCAATACAGCATTGGGAAGCCTCCTAAATCTGCACACACTTTTCCCTCCCTCAGGAATTCTGATTTTGCCTTATCACTTTCTTGCTAATGAAGTAGCTAGCAGTCATGAAACCTCTGACCTTGGGGAGGTCATTAGCTCACCACTTTCAGTCAATGGCACCTGGCTGATTAGACTGGCAAGGAGGCAGCTCTGGGTACGAGACTATGTGATGGCTGCTCTTCGCTCTTACATCATGTACCTCCAATGTTCACCAGCTCCTTAAATGTATGGAATGTTGTGTCTGAGAACTAAGCCTGGTGGAGGCACAGACAGTGGGTACAGGTAAAAGAATGGACTCTTAGGAGGTGAAGAAAGTGAAAAAAACACTGCCAATAAAGGGCCGAGTGTTGAGTGGGAGGGAAGAAAAAACAAATGAGATTAAGTAGCAGTACAGGGAAGTGATGCCCAGCTAAGGACCAAAGGAAAGAGGACAAGAAGTGTAACCTACTGGGAAAGCAACCGCAAGTGAACCCATGTAAACCTGTGCAAGTTGAATTTAAATTGGCTTAAGACAGAGGTTATTTCAGGAGGTATTTTGAAATTATTGAAATGACAAAGTTAGACAAATGTCTCTCTTCCACATAAAAACGAAGGGAAAAAAGAGCTTTCAATAGAACTGGATTTTTTTTTTTTTTTTTTTTTTTTTTTTGCAGTACGCGAGCCTCCCACTGCCGTGGCCTCTCCTGTTGCAGAGCACAGGCTCCGGACGCGCAGGCCCAGCGGCCATGGCTCACAGGCCCAGCCGCTCCGCAGCATGTGGGATCTTCCCGGACCGGGGCACGAACCCGTGTCCCCTGCATCAGCAGGCGGACTCTCAACCACTGTGCCACCAGGGAAGCCCAAGAACTGGAAATTTTTTATTAAAAAATAAGCATTGTCAATAATCTGATATTATGATTCATTTAAAAAATCATGAAAATTTTTAATGATACATATTTTGGTGATAGACTTTGCCCTGTTTTTTAGGTACTGACATTTCTATATTTATACTAAAATAACTAAAGACATGACACTGAGTTGAGTTATATGACTTTCAACTAACTCAGGATCAGGATGGAGTTCATAATTTCTTCCACCAAATTCTATCAGCCAAACCAGCCAATGTCCAAGGACCATAGGAGGATGTATGAAAAGGCCAGAGAGAAGGAGAGAGAAAAATAAATAAATTAGGGAACCAAGTACTAGAAGAAACCTCAGTAGTCCGTCCAACAGATCACTGTTTGCTTTTAATACCACAGGCTATCCAGCAAGCCCACTGATTTCTCTCTTAGGATATTACTGATGATACAAGTTCTGTCTTCCTTGGTTGGGGTTTCTCTGAGGCTTAAAATGAGCCAGCGACATAAGCTAAATTTTGCAGGATGAACTGCCTCTTATCTTTAAACAGAACCGTCATTAAAATTAGTAATCATCTCTTTTTGTTTCTTTAGAGAAGTTAAATTGCATCTGGATACATGAATAAAAACTAGTCTAGACAGAACCGTTTTGAGAGATTGATCACTAAATATCTAGAGGAAGCCTGTTAGTTCAACAACTGAAAAAATGCTTTGAGACCAATTGCTGAAAGCAAGTTCCAGGATCAAAGGAACTCTTTCTAGTTTCAACAGTGAAGAAAGAAGTGTTTAGTAACTCTGCAGAATCTTATCATCCTACCAGCAGCAAGGGCCATTCTGAGTTTTGATCTTTGGAAAGAGAACATATCATTTTAAAGCTATTTTTATAGGGAAGATCTTTTTTTTTCTTAGAAATGTGCACTTTTGAAGCAGCTTCACTCCCATTCTCTTAATTTAAAAGTGTTTTGTCAAAAAGAAGAAGCATAAGGATGATATCATCATTATACCCCATTCTGGGCTTGACCTTGCAGTAAAATCATAATGCTTCATCTATGAAACAATAATTCCCATAACAACAGGCACAAAACCCAATTAAAAATAACCCTTTGGTTCATGAAAGTCTCTGTGGGCCAACTTCAAGCTCCTTCCTTGCATTATTAAAAATGTGAAGAGATTAATTTAGGAAGACAGGGTTTTGTTTTTTTTTTAATGCACTTAATATTCTCAGTTCAAAACAATGTTATCTATGCAACATGAAGTGTCGTGGAGAGTGCTCTGGACAGGGAGTTAAGAATCGTGGTTGCTAGTCCTTAATTTGCTACTAAGAAAGAAGTTAGAGGCTAGTAAATGCTTATTATGTACCAGGCACTTTATTTATTAACTTATTTCACCTTTACATTATCATTTTGCATATGTGAAACCAAAGGCCTAGAAATCTAAAACGACTTGTCCCGAGGTCACACAGCTAAAATGTGACAGAAAAGTGTTCCATCCTACGTCTGACCTACTCAAAGCCTGCATACCTTCCCCTGCATTATACTGCCTCCCAGCTAATGTGGCCTTTAGATAGCAACGTGACTTCCTAGTTTCCTCACATCTAAATGAAGAGGATAGGAAAGTTGCTCTTTGTCATGACTTCCAGCTTGCTCTACAGCACAATCACAATGTTACGAAATCTTACACACCTTCTGCATAAGTCATGGTGGAAAGAAACCTCTAAAAAATACACTGTACCTCTACTCAGGGATACTGAAATGGCTGGTACTAAAGACATGATATAGATCAGTTTGGTACTAGATCCACCCACAATCAGCAATTTGCTAAAACGTGCAGCTTCTTGTAGTCTCAAGAAGTCAGACTTACAAAGTGAGGAGATGGTCTAGAGGATGTCTGTAATGCCTTTGAGATCTCACATTTTCACAAACATTTTAAACATATGTATTTGGTAAAGGAAGATGGCTTAACTGTTGAAATTTTGGAGTTCAGAGTCATTTGTCCCCATGGCAAAATTATAGTCTTTCAAAGCATTAATGATCTGAATTCCTTTTAAGATTTCTTTTTCCTTCTGGAATATCAAAACATGTCTCATTGGTACTAACACCTTACTCCCAGCATTAATGTGAGAGTGTTATAGAGTGAATATCTACAAAACTGGGGCAGTGGTTTTATTATTATTTTAAAACGTTGGAATTATTTTTTTCTACCTGTAATCACGCATAAAGAATATAAAAATCACATAAAGGGGAAGTTGCTCTGCTGTTAAAGAAGCAGGCTAGCTTGTCCCCCAAGGCATCACCCAGAACCTCTGGATTCTGCAGAACCCTCTAGGGGGCTCATTTCTCCCTTTAGGAAAGTGATGAGTTTCTTTATCAGAAAACTCCAGCAAGGGCTTTTAAAAAACATTCCCAAGTAACCCTTTGCTCTTTAAAGTCAGATTTAAAAATACAGATTTTCTTCACTTACAAATTAAAAAAACTTCTTCTAGGACATCATTTATTATACATATCAAGGTCCAGAGTTATTCAAAGCTACCCTTTTTAGTCTATCTGCATTATCAGCCCTTTAGCATGCATTTTCAGCACTCCTTTATTACAAAGTCCAAGTTTATAAGCTCTCTCTTGAAGATTTTATAGGCCATATCCTCTTACGTCAAGTGAATTACAGAACAGATTGCCTTTCCTCATTTCTATCCATCAGGAAACCAAGATTTAGGATTTGTGCTTAATTTCAGCAACTTGATTCTTTTCTTTCCTTTAAAAACACCCTCTGCATATTGACTCTTCTCCCTAATTATTTTAAATTATTTTTGCTAATCACTTTAAATTCTATTTGAAAGTATTTCGGCATAAGTCAATAAATGAATTTATTTAATGAAGAAAAGAATAGCTTCCAAGGGATGAAGTGATAATTAACCCAACTCCCCCATTTTACAGACAGCTTCATGGGAGGTTAGTTGAAATATATGTATATAACATCGTTGATGGATTTCAGGTTTGTTTGCAAGCGTATTTTTAATCTATTTTAATAGTTGTTTGTTTCTTATTATTTCACGAATATTTCAAATTTATTTCATATTCAAGATGTATATAATAGTAACTTTGGATCCTTTTGGGAAGAAAGCCTTGTGTGCAAATGTCCTGTGAAGTACTTATATTGTTTTTTTTTGAATGTGAGGAAAGAAACGTTAAAGAGCAATAGAGGAGAATAAAACAAAGCTAAGAGATCTAAGAAGCAATGTGATCAAAGATGTCTAACAGACTAAAATGACAGCTGTCCCTAGAGTTGAAAGATGGATGTAGCTTGGGAAAATCAAACCCAAACCAATTATATTTTTATTTTTAAAACTTTTAGACTTGAGTGCCACAAAGCTGAGACTCATTACGTACCCTTTAGGTAGCTATCTCCCTCTACTGGTATATTTTAAAGATGCTAACTACATAAATGAACCATCTGTATCAGGTACCCTATCTCTCACTATAGTTCAAACTAGTTGGTTCTAGCTTCCTTTTCGTTGCCTTAAACATCAGATGTAAGTAATTTCTATTTTATAACTATCTAGTGATTTGAGTAGCTAATCTGTTTACTCAATTAAGCCATTTAAGCACAGGGATTTGAATGGGTACTTCTGCAAAGCCACAACCCAGCAAACTGCATAGATAATAGGCAGGTAGGAATCCATTTAGTTTGCCTTCTAGAAATGATCTATCTCCATTTTATTAAGAACAGGTTGTGTCTTTTCAACCACAGCTATGTGGGCTAAAGATGGGCATCACATGAAAGTGGATCCTAAAGTTTCCAAAGTTCTTCTATAAATTAAAAAAGAAAAGATTGGCATTGCCTTATGCATATAAATTGGTTCTATCTTTATACATAACTGTTCAATGTTTTTTGATCATTAAACTGCCTATAGCACCCAGCAATTGAATTAGAAATTACAGCACCATACATCTTAGAATTATGAAATTTTGAAATCGAATTGTCCATACTATATCTGTTGTTTGTCCCATTTAACTAGTCTTATTCATTCTGGGTTATGTGGCACCCATATACTACTAATTTAGTTTAAAAAGTATTTTGTACCAAACACTGATGGCACAAGCATTGGGAATGCCCCAACTTAGATTTTCGAGGAGCTTTCTCGAAAAAAAGATGTAATAGATCTAATTCTAATAGATCTAATAGGGGTCAAAACACTTCTGCAATGGACCCAATAGTAAATATATTTGGCTTTGCAGAACGTGGTTGTCATGGCAATTACTCAACATTGCTATTGTAGTGCAAAAGCAGCCATAGACTATATGTAAACAAACGTGTGTGGCTTTGTTTCAATAAAACTTTTTAAAAACAGGCAGCCAACTTGTACTTTTCAGGTCTCTGTAAGATACACATAAATAAATAGACAATTTAAATTCCCTTTTCTCCTGAATCTTTACGTTGAATATTAAAGAAATAAGTAATGGAAAAATAATCAAGAGCTTAAGAGTCAGGAGACCTAAGTTTTAGATTCACTGTTACCATTAAATCCAACATAAGCTTAATTATGCTAACTTAGTCTAATTCTTCTCCTGCTCTTGGTCTGAGTTTTCTTATCCGTAAAACAACAACAACAACAAAAACTAAAAACAATTTTAAAAGGCTGTAAATGGCATAAACCAATTGCAAAGTTCCTCTACTTCTAAAATGTAATCACCTTTCCTGTTCTACAAATTTAGAATGGCAGCCTTCATTAAAATGCATGACATTTGTGTGTATATATAAAATTAGGTGTCTTATCTATATCAACTTTTCCGAGTACTACGAAGCTTTATTTGGCAATTGACTTTGAGAACTACAGCCTCCAGTGGGAGGCAGGACCCGGTGGGAAGCTGGAAACAAGCCTTGTCATTGTGACAATAATAGGAAGAGAGAAAAGCCAGGAGAAACAGAAGAGCCACCACTGCTGGTTGCCTGAGCTATGGCTCTTGGCAAGAGCACTTATGCCCATAAATGACAGGAGGATGTGTTCCTCAGGTTGTAATTATGATACCTTCAGCCTGCTATTTGACTTTGCCATTAGTTTCTGACTTTAAAATAATTACTTTAAAAAACAGCCAGACCTCTGCTTGAAAAACAAGCAAACAAACAAACAAACTAAAACCTAAGGAGAGTAATTCCTCATTAAATGTTTCTGTTTTATCTTTCTTAGTTTTTAGATACTGGGCTGGGAGCAGAATTCTTTTGTTTTTATTTCTCACATGAATCAGCTAGGAGAGTTAATTACCAATTAAAATTAGAAACATGTAAAGGGCACTTCCAGATTCCTCTTTGATATTCACTAACCTTACTAGGGGAAGGACCAATTAAAGAGTCTGTGAGCCCAGTGCAAAATGAAGACATGGGACCCTTGTTCAAAATGAAGCATTTCAGGACAGTGGTAGCAGAGCATTAATGCAAGCACAGGCCCTTCAAAGCACAGAGCCCTGGGTGACTGCACAAATTGCACGCTGTTTGAGCCACCCCTAATTAAGAGTCTAAGTTTTGTGCTTATTTATTTTTAAAGTTTCCTTTAGTTAGCTCTATATTCAGGAATGTGCAGACAAGACTTCATTTATCAATGTAAGATAAACGGTTGGGTCACCTTCCCCATACTGTCTGTCCTTAATGACAAGGCCTCTGGGGTATCAGAGAAGCTGTCTGTCTCAGAGCTGTCTTGCTGGCCAGGTCTGGTGCCAGTCATGACCTTGGACTGACTAATCACCCTAACAGCCATGAAATTGAGGTACTAGCCCAGCCACCTAACTCCTCCCTCTTTAACCCTCCTTAAGCTCTCCTCAATTTAGCTACGGAGACACCCTTGGGAACTATTCAGTGTTTTTATAAATAGCTATTTGCCTTTACTGTATAGGCAAAGAGACATGTATAGAGTCCTAAGAACAAACAAATTCTTTTATACTAAAAATATTAGAAATATCCCTCCCTGGAACTTCCCTGGTGGTTCAATAGTTAAGACTCTGTGCTTCCACTACAGGGGGCACAGGTTCGATCCCTGGTCGGGGAACTAAGATCCCACATGCAGCAAGGCCTGGAAAAAAAAAAAAAAAAAAAAAAAAAAGAACTATCCCTCCCTAATTAAAAAGTACTTTGAGCAAATAATATAAAGTTAGACATTAAGCTTGGAGATGAGGGTTTTTCAAAAATGAACAGTAACAGAAGAAAGACATTTTGTAAACTTTTAAAAACCACTGGAGAAATGAAATAGTCACATGCTAGTTAATTACATTGTATTTGCTTTGATAGGATTGCTACTTAAATCCTTCTGGAATGTGTATATCTTGGTCTGGTGCATATGTTCTGGATTCACAGATTATCCGAGTTTTTATCCTAGTTCCATGAGTTATTAGCTGTGTGACCTTGGGTAAAATATATAAGGTCTCTGTGCCTCAGTATTCCTATCTGTAAAATAAGCTAATAATAGAAATATTTTACAATATAAATTTAAGGCATTTTAATTATTTAAAACAATGCCTGGTACATGGTTCACCCTCAATTATAGTAACGGTAATATTATTATCAGTATTATACGGCCATTATTATTGTTATCTTCCCCTAAATGGGTTTAAAACCTCAGAGAGAATATCTTATGTCCTATCGTTCCTTATGTCCTATCGTTCAGTGCCTTGAACCTAAAAGCCATTCACTAATTATTCATTGAATGGGTGTATCTGTTTAGATTTTGTGAGATTTTTTTTTGTGGTAGATGAAATACCTCTTGATATTGAATTAAGTCAAATAGTTAATGAAAAGTAACTCCATTAACTTTTAATGCCTATCTTCACTAAGAAGTGTCAATAATAAAGTTTCATCCCTCTGTTTTTATATTTGGCAGCATGAAATCTGATAAGTCAAATAACTGGAGAACTTGGGTAACTCAGTTATCTGGCTAATTATTTAGACAGCTTCATTGTTTACTTCCATTGAAAATTAATTTAATGATGTGTAGAGCCTAGGAGAGCAAAATTACCCAAGGCCTGCAGTCAGTAATTTCCAAATGCAAAGAGACTAGTTGGCTTAGGAATTGGAGGATTCAAGGCTTAATGAGTATTTAATTATAAGAAAACACGGATCTTATCTGCAAGAGGCTCTGACCTTGGAGAGCTGCTGGAAATACCCTACAAAGATTCCTCTGCCATTTTCCTAACTCATACTAACCCTTTTCCATCATCTACAAAATAAAATTCACTATATATAGCTGCCTCACCTCCTGTTTCATTTCTGGCTACATATCATAGCTCTAGGCAAGTGAATAAACAAGGTTCAAATGATCTACTAAGAAACATTTAGCCTTTACATACAGCTTTGATATTGATTGTACCCATTTATGACAGATCAGGATAAATATCTCTGATGCAATTCATTTTGATGTAAAAAATGTACATTTTAAGAAATATAATTACCTTTTAAGAATATAATTATATTTACAACACAGTAAAAATGAACACAAATTATATAAACATATTGCTAAAAGAATGTTTCAAAAGAGGTTTCTTTAAATCTAATCTAGCTCAAATGACTGGTTTGGGAAGAAGCATAATAAAACAAACCTATTATAATGAAAGGAAAAATGTGGACTGTGACTTTATTTTAAGGAAAAAAGGTCATTTCCAAGAAATGCTTATCACATAATAGGATAGCTTGCAAGTATAAAATTAAGTGCTAAATACTTAATGTGATTTTAATAAAGCATTTTAAACTGAAAGTATACTCAACGTTGGCGTAACATGAAAAGGATTATATTGACACTTACTTAAACATGTCTTATGTAATACCTACACAATGCCAAGCTATCTGAATGAAAAAAGTGAAAAAGTATACAGATACTGAGCATTTGGAAATTTACAAATATTCAATTTGACATTCCATAAACAAAGCCATGGATTATAGTCACAAATGCAAAGATTTTTAAATTAAATATATGATTTCTCATCCAAACACATTGTAATAGCTACAGAATTCATTTTAATGAGATGATCAAGAAGACTGTACAGTTCTGTAAAATTCAAGGAACAATGGCTTTACCCATGTGTTACTATAAGTGCATTAAAATATCATTAAATGTGAGTCCTTCAATATTTTGGGGGGTATTCTTGTAAAAACCTTCTCCCCAAATAAGAAGCATATTAGAAAAAAAAAAGTAAGTTTCTGGCTTTGTTAAGTTTATTTGTCCCCTTCTTTTCATTTCACAAGTAAGTCATATCAGTGTTTGAAACTCTAGCTTTCGGTATTTGTTGTAAACATTACGACCAACTTTTTTTTTTTTTAAGAAAATGCATTCTAAGGCATATGATAAGGGATAGTTTGTCTTTAGAATTTTTGAACTGTAGCATCTCATTTGTTTTGATCTTTTTTCTTTTTTTCCCTCAGTGATTGCCCAAAGGAGGCTATGGACAAATAATACATGATAATTCATTCATTCATCATGTAAAAATTAGAATGAAAATATAAATTTTTTCATAGCATTGATATAATGATTTACTAAATTCTTTATTTTGGATTTTATTATTGCAATAACAAATAGTGCTAATTTAATTTTTTCCTTTATCATAATTAGCTTATTTATCAGGCTTACTTATAGTCACTAACTTGAGGGCTATGATTCTATTTGACTGTTTATTTTAGTAACTGGAAAAATATTGGGATTACTCCTTTGTTTGAAGTTGTTTTTGGATCAAAGTCTAAATGAATGACTTGCCTTACTAAACAGGAGGTATTCTAAGACGGTGCTTGCTCAACTATAGCAATGGCTCTCAGCAATTAAATCTTACACAAGATTAATTTGGTTAATCTCAGGAGACAGCGTTTGGAGGGTCCCTGGAGCTGGTCAACCAACTGCTAGAAGTAATGTTATATCTGTGTGCTTGTTCCTGGTCAGTCTTGCTATGGTGAGATTATGTTAGTTAGGCTTTCACTTTAGTGGGTTAGTGTCAATGATGATAACTTATACCAACACATCTAGAAGTATCTCTTCATTTATGGTTATTCCAATCTGGTTTGTTTCTCAAGATGTTGTTCACAGATGCTTCCAATCAGTTTTCATCTGATTGCTCTGAGGTCACTGATGAATCATCATAGAACTTATTTTTGTACATAAATGTTTTCTCCCTATTTTATCTTTCTTCAACTGGCTCAGTGACCTGGACCTGCTTGATGTCACTTCAGTATAAAATCTGAAATAAGCAATAGATCAGATTTTAAAATACTGCATGTTATAGTCACATACCGGACCTAATGTTTACAGTATGTTGCTGAAGTAAAAGAACCTGTTGCAAAACATTTGCACACCATGACCCTATATTTTTAAAGATACACGGGTTACACATTTATTTCATTAGCACCATGCATAAAATATTTCAAGCCTATATTTAGTCTGATCTCCTGGGAAGGTGGGAGGGTGAAGAATTCTCACAACTGTATGAAAGATGCATTCAAAGAACAAATGACAACAAACAATCCAATATTAAGTACAATAAAAGTAATAGTAACTGAAATACTCTTAGAATTTCTTACTTTACCTTTGGGGAAACTGTTTTCATAATACACTTCTTATCCATCTTGCTCTTTGCTCCCATTGGTAACAAGTGAAAGAAATGGATAAGAGCTCTGAGCACACTGAATATTTCAATCTCCAAGTTTTTTGATGGTCCCATGCATTTCCCCCCTGATTTCAAGAGCCTTGCCCACTTGACTTACGTACCATATGTTTGCCAGTAACGTGTTGAAGAAATTGTAATCCTCAAGGGTATTTCACAGTTAAAGTCAAAACATTTTATATCAGACAGCCTGGAAAAAAGATGTTTGATGTTTGTGGAGAAAGCCTGCTGCTCCTACATCGCCTTGGAGGCGAGTATACTGTCCTGCTCTGAGGACAGCTGACTGGACCACCAGTGGGCATCTGCCCCCAAAGCTAAAATCTGGTCAGTGTCTTGTGAGGTGACATGATTTGAAATCTCTGCTCAACAGGACCGGTATAAGTAATGAATATACCGATTCTCTTTCTAGGGGAGTTTGAATACATAGCATACATTGAGTCAACAGCTGAAGGGGCAGCAAAAAGTCAAAAGACATGCACAGGAAGAGGCAGTGAATAGTAACCATGAGGTAGGAGACACCATGAGTAAACAGAAGACATGAAAATGTAGAAGCTATAATCAAGCAGAACCAAGTCAGTAGAGAAGAGAGGAAGCTAAATGGAAGCTCAGCTAGAAGGCTTATATTAACCATGTCTGACCTGTGGTTAAGTGGACAAAGCATCTTTTAAATTATGCATCCACTTTAGAAGGTAGCAGATGCATAATTCCTGTTTGGCAACTACATGAGGAATTGAGATCCACAATCATAGCATTTGTTTTCATATTCTCTGACAGGTAAGCAATTGACAAAGTGTAAATTGTTAGTGGCTTTCTTTTGAGGAAAATTAGGAATGCAAACATTCTTGAAAAAATTCTAATCTATATTTGTCTACACTGGTAAAAACAGTTATTTGACATGGCACCTTAGATCATCATTGAACATTAAGGCTGTCCAAAGGATTAGAGGCTATTTTAAACAGAAGTTCTTGAGTACTTTTTAGTCTTTCTGATCCTTTAGGATTAACTCTGTATGAACCTGAATCATTAAAGTCACATCAGTAAAAAGACAAAATGCTCCAAATACAAAAAAGAAATTATTGTTTCCTTTAAAATGAGTGAAGTTCTAATCATACATCTTACAATGAGATTGACTAAATGTAAAAATAAAAAATCTTAATAATGGCTAGGAATGTCTAATTCATATTTTTACCTTCGATTTTCTGGATCAATGATAGCATGCTAAAATGCTACCTCCCTACCAAAGAAAAAACAAAACCAAAAAGAAACTCTAAGCTATGAAGGAAATGGCAAATGTTTAGAAACCAGCTCTCTCTAATAACACAATGAAAACCTCCAACCAACAGGCTGTGGTCTCACAATTTGTGACATTTTGTGGTATAAAAGAAAATTTCCTTTTCACAGAAGCCAAGGGGATATCAAATTCAGAATGTTTCTTCTGAAACTTTATAGGTTTTTCTGACAATTTCTACCTTGGCCATTGTTGTAATACTAACTCTCAACAATGAAAGAGAATTTGATGAATTTGGCCAATGCCAATCTGGAATTTTGTATTACTTTGAGCACACCCTTTTGCACTAGTAATAAGAAAATGCTTTACTGAATAAATTAATAATTGAGCATGATTTCAAGATGAATTCTTAACCTGCACAACAGAGCAATCTTTTAAAATACTTCAGCATTTTATATTTGCATATAAGCAATAAACCAATTAATTGTTCACTAAAATAGACCCAACTCTTCTACTTATCAAGCCCACACAATACAATTTTGCACAATCTATGTAGTCATTAAATGTGTACTCTTCTTTATAATTCTCATAAATTTTAGATATGGAGAATTCAAATGGGCTCTCCTTAAATTTTATTGCAATTTTGATATTTTTTTAAAGACTCACTGTCATGTGCCAATTCCCTTTGCCTGTTTTGGCTATTTGTTTTTCATCAGAAATCTACGGTCTCTATATTTTATATGTAATTTCTTTTAGATTTCTGTTAAAAATATTCATTCATAAACTGTCTCTTTTTCCTTTCTTTCATATATACTTTAAACTTTAAAAATGACAACAGCAGAAAACAAACAAAACTCCTCTTTTCTGCACGTATATATTCATCTTCCTTTATTCCTTGAGCAGTTCCTATCCTAGGTGGATGGACAGCACCAGTCACTGAGAGGCAATGATTGACAGAACTCTACAAATCAAGGGATGGTTATGTGGAGGCAGAGTCTCAGGCACCAGGCAGCTGCTCTGACCTGAATATTTGTTTCATGTTAACAACAGCCAGCCTCCAGAAATTTCCTCATATCTTTTTAAGTAGCCTGCCAAGTGGCAGCCTGATCAAAGCAATCTAATATGGCTTAAGTGCCACTGGTTGACATTTTGCAATCTTTTATTGCTTTCCATTTTTATCTACATAAAAAAATTGGTGATAACTAATATCCAGTTGATCTTTTCATTCTGGTAATAAAATGATAATACAAAGATCTTATTATCCACTCCAGACATCCATCATAGTACATTTTCCGATAACATATTACTCAGAGCATTTCTTCACTATCTCCAAATCAAAAGTGAGGTTAAGTACTTGGCCTTAGATTCCCTTTCTCTCCAATCCTTAGACAATGAACTACAAATAAAAGGAGCTGAACTTCAACCCTTGACACTTTGTCCACATTAATGTCATCTCCGATTTTGTTGTCTCTGTGTCTTAAATAAATCATTTTCTGTAAGAAACCAAAAACAGTTGGAAGCTCTGCCTACTAAAATATATTTTTTCAACCCAGAGAGTTTTTATTCTTGTAAGAAAACAAGAGGAATGAGAACAGGAATAAACAACATTGGAAATGGAGAAGTAAGAAGAGTAAATCTTGGTAGGAAGGAAGAGCAGGTGGGCAGGAGAAGAGACGTGTAAGGATTAAAGAAACACAAATAAACAAGCAAAGTAAACATGAGAGAACATGGATTTATTAAAAGCCACTTTTTATGTGAATGCAGAGGTGGCCCCAAACTTTCCTGTGGGCAGGCAGGATATTCCATAATTATGTCATTGACTTGAAAAGACAAAAAAAAAAAAAAAAAAAAAAAGGAAAGAAAACACTAACAAAAACAAAATCACAAAAGCCTCCTTGCATCCACTACATCTTTAAAGTAGTTACTTATATGACAATTAGGACTCACCTACAGTTGACAGGAGCAAGTTTAGTTTTCAAATTTTCAATGTATTTAAACCTTCAGATTATAATACTAACAATTTGTAAGGTTACTAGAACAAGAGAGAAAGAAAAAACAAATGGGACTATTGAAGCAAGCAATACACTACCACGATGCCACATTATCAGAAAAAAATTATATAGAAATATATAGTCTAAAAAAAAAAAAAAAAAGGAAATATATAGCCTAATGACTTTGGATGTACTGCTGGGAATTACCGGGCAGCAAATTTGAAATTGAGACTGTCTTGGTCACCCTATCTCAGGCTACATACTTTGGCAGACAAAGAGAATGCAGAATAAGACCAATGGCCTTTCTAATAGTGCTTACTACAGGCCCTACTAATAATGCATTTGAGAAAATTTCACAAGAGGTAGAAAATTTCTTTTGTGTTCTTTATAGTTTTTAAAAGTCTTAAGTCAATCAATACTCTGGACTAGGCAAGAGACTCTCATACAGTTACTTTCTGATGCAAACAATTCATGTCTCAGTCACGTAATACTATTCAGTCTGACTTGGCCTCTTTTGGTACTAACTTGGTAATGATTAGTTGGTATTTGTACACATTTCTATAATAATTATTTTTTGTAGAATCATCTGTAATTTGTCTTTTTTTCATTAATTCAAATAATTGATCTTTATGTCAAAAGGATGTGACTAGACAGTCCTTTTTCATCTACCTTTATTGAAATACACTTCACTGTCCAGGGAAGACATTTATCTGCATTAAAAGATGCTGGTTCTTTTAGCAACTCCCATATAAAATGATTTTATGATGGTAGACTATGGTTCTCCATATTGGAGTTGACTGGGGAGGCAAGAATAATCTGATTGCCCTGGACAGAGGAGGATGGAGGGCCATGTCATAACACCTCTGTGTTCACCTTCCCATCTGTGAATCTGCAAATACTGACCTAATCTAACACCAAGCCGCAGATAACAAACATATTTTAGCAATGAAATAAGCTAATGGACATCAATGAACTGAGATTGGTCTGGGATTGTGTGCAGAGACATTCCATTTGTAATCGGAGAGATCAAAGCATACATTTTGACACTGACATGACCGCTATTCACAGAGACGGTTCTTTTTAAAAAGTACCCTTTCCACACATAAAAATAAGCTTTTGATTTTTAAATAAAAACAGCCTCTCTCCTTCCATTTAAAGATTCTTGACAGCTTTTCCTATGGGGCAGGGGGGGAAAGGTGGCAACAAAAAATCTGACAGAGATGGTCCCTGGAATTCAAATCAGCCCTTTCTCAAAAGGACCTTAACAAAAGGCTTCCCCCTGGCCTGTGCATGGAAGATTCCATTGCTGCATCTAAACTACTGACACAAGAAGGGCCGAAAAAGAAACGTATCTGCCATCTCCTAGTCCCAGAGGTCTGAATACATGCAATGCAGCTAGACCTTCCACCCTCCTCACTTACTACCTATTCTTCAGCAGCAGAGATTGGAGAGTCTGACGCTTTATATATTTTCTTTTCCGTATCAAGTAATATTTCCTTGTAAACTGAGGAAGGGAGGGTGGAGGGGTGAATGAGAAAGGATGGAGTGACTACGGGAAAAAGCTGAGCAATTCTGAGTAAGTGTAGAGAAACTGGAGAAGATTTCCATTCAAAATTAATAATTTATAGAGTTTAATATTCATTCTCAATGCAAGATAATTTTTATGTTACAGTTTGTATACTTGCTGTGGAAATTCTCTTAAAGACATCAATTGAGGTATTCTTTATTAAGCTCAAAACACAGTTGATGTCTTAGGTATGGTATAATTTTTAGACAGTGGTGGCTGAAAGTTGTGATTTAGTAAATGTACATTTCAGTTTCAGACAGACTTATGGCTTACAGAGGATAAATGGAGTAAGTCAATCTTTCACTAAACTACAAGTTATACTGAGATACAAGTATTTTATTTATATTTTTTATTGGGTACAAAATGCAGTCCAGGTGGACAGCTCTGCTTATTTATCACTGTGAGTTAGATTTGCATTATTTGAAATATAAATTCCTCCCTCCTGTCAAAGTTGAGTAATGACATGAATTCTAGATGGAACTTGGAGTTCTGGCTACATCTGCCCACTATTCCCCAAATAAAACAAAGGCAAAGGAAATGAAAACATTACCTGATCACTGAATGTGCTTTCCAGTGACTGCTGTCAAGTTAAGGCATTTGCAGTCCTGTCCGAGGTGTGCACTGAAAGCTCACAACCATTGGTTTAATCCAAGTAATTTAAGTGTAACACACACTCCTTAAAAAGGGAAAAAATCCACTAACCAGCAAAAACCTTTTTCCTCAAAGGTATTATTCTGTGAAATATCCAGAGAAAATACTATGCTTAATATCAGTCTTATAATAATAAGCCAAATGGAGAGAAGGAGCTAACAAGGGTAATTAGACTATAAACAAGTATTTTAAAAAAACCATTGATAGAGCTGAGAACACAGAAGCACATTTGATGGGGTTAATTTCCATTAAATACTAGAGCTTATGTAGTTATATTTTGTAAATAAAAACCCATGCTTTGTTGTATGCCTAATATAAATAAAATTATAGCAGAAGTCTAGAAAAACAGTTTCCTCACATGGATTTTCTAAGATCCAGGGAGAATCAAGAACATCTACGGCTGCACTGAGTCACAAATCTGGCTTTGGGAAAAGATTTTGTGAGTTGCTACTTTGTCTGCATCTATGCTCCAGAGCTGAAAGCAAACTGGACCATGGTATCAGACTTCTAAACCTGTGCTCCTTTTCAGAGAGTGTAGTGAAGATGGGGTTTGAGAAGAGATGATGTATACTTGAAAAATTCTACTTGTATTAGAGCTCTGAGAGATTAGTTCAGGAACTGTATTCTGTTTGAGATGATTTTTATGCCTGTATGATAGTATAATAATTTATTTTTTCATAAATCATGATTCAGTTACCTTTTTATTGCTATGTTTGGAAAGACTGGCTTTTATTCTGCTTTAATATGAATATTAAAATATTTTAAGACAAATCTGAGTTGTAAGAAGCACGGGTATTTGAAATAGCATGCATTTAATTAGATAAAGCTTCTTGTTTTTGTAAGTTGGAGACCATCATTTTATTCCTCAGAGGATGACTTACTGACATTTGGAAACACAGCCAAAAGTTTTGGGAGTAGACTCCATCAACTCACATTCAGCATTTTCCAAGGATATAAAAAAAATGTTTTACTGACTATGACAGTGAAAGATTAGAAGCTTGTTAGAACCATTTTAGTTAAATAACTAACAACTTTGATATATTAGATGAGATTCCTCAATGTGGTCAGCACAACCTGGAAAAGAAAAACCTAAATATTTACGTAAAGAAATAAGTTTACACTTCAGATAATGCTACAACTCAAAATAAAATCACAGTCCTTACATCCTTTCAAGTTCTCTAGTCCAAATCAAAAAACTCAGTCCATGCATCTTTTCTAACTCATCATTTGGCATGCATATCACAGATTTGAAGGGTTTGGGTTATTTTTGCAGATATATGATTAGGATGTAAAAATTCATTATGTAAATAGTCATAATGTACAAGAAAAAACTCTTTAGATAAGTAATTTTCTGTATAAACATAAAACTTGGAAAAACACACATTTTCCAATGTAAAATTTTGGTTGAATTTAGAAGGGTTTAATAGTAACTTTCACATGAAAAGATTTTTTTTTTTCTATATTTGAGTTAAGAGATAAAAACAGAAAGTGAAGGAAATAAGACCCCACAGTATTTTCTCCTAATTTGGTTGTGAAGAGAACTACTGGAGTCCAAGATCTGCCAAAATACAAATGCTATTTGCTTTATCCAAAGGTCTACAGAGACGTTTGCACCTTCTGTTACAAGATATTTGTCACCTCTTTTCCCACTTAGAGGTAGGAACTGAAGCAGGAAAGTCTTCAGCTGGACAGATTTCAAAATGAATTTTTACAACCCAGATGATGGACTGGTATACTTCAAAAGTGAATTCATGAGTTTTATAAACGCCTTTCTCTTGCTCTCTTTTTTTTCTTGACTAGCTACATCATAATGGAGGAATAACATTTTAAAAATTTTGAATAGGCACTTACTGGAATTACAGTTAATCCTGATACAATCTAGATGGGGAAGAATAGATGAAAAATGAAAATTTATCCTTCAAGGTAATAGCTGCAGACATCCAATAAAACACAGTCCACCCTTCCGGGGACAGACACATGCAAATATGGCCACTCCATATTGTTTATTCTTTACATCTAGAACCCAGATTCATTGTTATAAAACTGCACCATTGGAAACAACAATTAGAAGGTTTTTTAAAAAATGGCCAATTCAAACAAAGCTACATGGTGACAAATCTAAGTGAAATAAAGAATTGTTAACTGTCAAAGATGCTTGGCTTAGACTGGCTGCAGCTTTCTCCCCATCTGTGAAAGAACAAATCATTGTTTTCAATATAATTAAAAAGTGCTCCGTCACAATGGGGTACAGTGCAAGCTCAGCTAGGCTCAGACATCTTGAACCTCCAAAATCTATTATCCCACAAAGGCCAACAGAATCCTATAGAATTGTCATGGTCAAATGGAGAGCTAGTTGAAATTATTCTCATTTCACCCTAATGTATTTATTATTATTATTATTTGCTTGGGCAAAAAAGGTAAGAGCCAGGTGTTAGCTGGATTCCGTGCCTTGTATTAATTGGAGGAAGAAAGAAACAACTGTTCCCTTTAGAAACTCTAGTGGCTAAGGAGCAGTGTCATTCTTCAGAGCACACACACCTATCCCTCTGTTAGGAGCTAACAATGTTATCTCTGCGTAGTAAGTCTCATGGTAACTACTGCTATTGATTTTCCTTTTCCTATACTTTCTTCTTATATAAAATCAGATTCCCTAACAGAATGTCTAATCTGGATAACACAGGCTGTGATTATAAGGGTTATCTTTAAAGGATCATGTGGCATGTTTTATGTTTATTTTATATATAGATAAATATTTGTTGGTTTTGTTTGTACTATTTAATGCCTTTGGGGAACATGAAAAATACAAACCTAGATTCTGTTTCCATATAGCTGAGTTTGTCATGTGTCGTCAACCGCATCAGAAAAGTGGTTGCAAACAGCCAAGGATCAGCACCTACACAACTCTTTCCACAGAATGCTTTGCTGTTGGAAAATTCCCATGAGCGAGCATGTCCACCGCCCAGGGCTAACAGCCCCTTTACTGCAATTAGGCAATTTTGATTGACTTGTAGTAACCTATCATTGTCACTAGAGGGAACTCTAACAGAACTGTAAAAGAGTACTATGTGTTCTTTAGTAATCTTAAAAAAAAGTCTTATTATTGAACTTAATTTAACTAATATTAATTGATGCAATTGTATGCAATAAACTACCAATGAAGTAATTTTACATTGTATGAGCTACTATTCTGCCCAACATAATTTGAAGATGTATGTGGGGTTTTCACAAATGCCTTACCTCATCACATTTTACTACTCTTTTTGTAAATCTATGTAGTCTTGAATTTCATTTTTCTCTCTGTTTATTCATTATTGTGTGTACTCAGCACTTCCAGGAAATACAGTAAAACCTCATTAATTTATACTCCTATTATTTGGAGTTAATGATAATATTGAAATGTACTGGGCAGAATATTTGTAATCCTTCATTCGATACGAGTGGAGATCGCCTGAGAAAAATTAAACAAATTATGAAAGGCCAAGTTTGGGAAGAAAACTGATTTCAAGTAATTTACTATACAATGATGGCACAACTAACATGAAATAATGTGCTAATTACGGATAATTATTAACCACCCATTAACATCAGCCTAGTAAGACCTTTCCTTAAGATTTTTCCAGCTATTAATTTGTGTTTTTGAATGTAATTGAAAACAAATCTGCTTACAATTTTTTTTTCCTTACAATTTAGACTTTTTCTTAATTCAGCCTGGTCTTCCCCCAGATTTCATCCAGTTTGGTGAGGTTTTACTGTAGTGACTCTTTCTGAATGCTACAATTAAGCAGGAAAGCATTATTTTTCTGTAGAAGAGTCTGTGTCTTTAGTGTTCTCATGGCTGTTTGCTGAGGGCCGCAGACTTTGGGCATTGAAGGGTTGTGTATTGCTGTTTGATAGCAAAATATCACCACACAGTATTTCCAAACAGAAAAGATGGATTACCACAAAGGTAATTATTCAAAGGAGAAGCCCAAGGAGTAGAGAAAGAGCAACTGTTGATCTAGATCACTAAGTAGAAATTTGACATTTTATAGCATATGTTATCCAAGTAAAAGTTGGTGTATTTTTGTCTTATCTGAAAGGATTTCACCTATAACCAATCAGAGTGTCAGTCAATATAAAAGTAGGAAATTCAGTTTGAGGCATCGTTAAGCCTGAACATTTATACTTTCAATTAACCTCATTAATACATATGGCTTCCCTTTTAAGAACCCTCAGTGGTAGGAATCACAAAACAGTAAATTATGCTAACGAAATAGGAACAATAAAACGATGTCCCCCAAACCTAAATGAATTTAAATAATGGAGATGAGACCATTAAGTGTTTTAACTTTCCATGGCAAACAGGCTACTTGATAAATGTTTGCAGGCAAAACTGAACAAAAAGTGAAAAGTGTTAGTTCAATGGGGGAAGGCGAGTTGTTACCTAGATTGACCGTCAGTTTCACACGTCCTGCGTCCAGCTCCAGGCGGAGGGTGTCTGCTGAGTCTCTGGAGGTGGTTGCCATGAGAATGCCATATGCGCGTTGGGACCGAAACCGTAAGGATACATCCTCAGCCTCTGTGTGCATCACCAGCGGGAGCTGGATTTTCATAAACATACTCCCATCATAGCTCAGAACTGTTGCTTCTATAGATGGGAAATGAATATAAAAGCTCTTGGTCAGTTTAGTGCATTTATACTTTGAAAAGGAAAAGCATGACCTATTAAAGATTTCCATATAGAACACAAGACACAAACTCAGCTCATCTTCTTCCGAAATGAGCAAAATTTTTTTTTAAACTAGAAAGAGGAGTCACAGGAGAGAGAACTTCCTCTGTGAAGTATATGCTAAAGTCCAGAAGCAGAGGTGGCTGCACTTCCCTTTCTGTACCCACAGCACTTTCTACGTATAGCATTCATCCTGTCAGATTATCCAGGTTCATGTATGCATAGCCCTTCTCAACAGCAGACATCGTCTTTTTTGGTATAGCCATAGCGTGAGCCTGGCTTGAAGCACCAGCAACTGTATATGCACGTTTATATATGGTCAGGCCACTGATCAGCTCCGTGAAATTAAACTTGGCTCTGCATCGTTCACCTGCAAAGTGAGAGGGTGCTACTAGAGCATCTCTAAGGCCTTTGCTTACCCAAAAAGCCCATGATTCTAAGAAAAGTTATATCATCATCTTTTTCATAATTTCTGCCCTAATACAATCAAAAAAGAAACATTAAAAATATGACTTAAATATAGGATTCAGGCCAACACTTTTCCAGAGGTGATGTTCAAAAACAGAAGAAAACAGAAGAAAAAATGATATTACCAAACAACAGGTAATGGTTAACAAGGTAATTCATTTTTACAAAGACACAAACTGTAACTTCATTTGAAAGTTCATTTGCAGATAAGGGGTAACTTAAAGCATTATCTGTAAGCACCACCACGGTGTTCCGAAAAAATTAAGCTATCACCAAAAAGTCAATAACTATGTACCTGGGTAACATTGAGTAAGGATGGGGGTGGGACTGAGAAGCTTGTGTGGGTGTGTGCTACTAAAGGAAAATGGATTGCTTTAATGGGGAAGTTGCTTAATGCTGCATTAAACACATAGAGAAGCGAATAGCAAAACTGTTGATCTCAAACTGACTGTTTTAAGAAATAGCACCCCTTAGTGTTAAACACCATATGGTTGTGGAACCCTGCAAAACAAGTATGAGTCATTTTGCTTTCCCATGGGTTCTGATAACGCAGAATACCATTTAATAAAAGAAAACCTACCTGAAATTAAAATAAACTAGGAAATTCTCATTATCTTGCCTATTTACAGCAATTAACTTTACTGATGAAACCATGCTTATTATGAAGACTGTATTTTGGAGTTGTGGTTTTGAAAGATTATCTTCCAAAAAGTCAGGAAAATCAAGTATTGCTTGTAACAGACTTTAATCATTAGTTATCTTCGTGGGACTGAATGCACATCCAGAACAGATAAGTGCCCAGGGCTCCAGAACTCCCTCCTTAGGGCCCTTCTCTTTTCTCTCTACCTCTTAAGGGATCTTGGTCAACTCACATGCTCACTCCCCCTAATACTTATTAACAGTCCTGACTTCTCTCCTGAGCCCCATCAAACATCCATCAGCCATTGCCTATTTGACATCTCCAATCTGAATAAGATACACACACCAAAAATGAACAAATTCAGCATGTTCCTGCCCCAGTGTTCTCCATCTCAGTAAATGGCTTAACACCATTATTCAGACCTTAACCTTTCTGCGTTCTCTCTTACCCTCCCTGCCACATCCAATCTATTTGCAAATCTGCAAGTCTTGCAGCCTCTGATTCCAATCCATTTCCTGAATCAATCAGTTCTTGCCGCTATAGTACCTTAGACTCTGCTCTCATGTCTCACCTAGACCACTATGATAGCTCCCTCAATGGTCTCCCTACTTCTACTCTTTCTCCCTATACACAGCAGCCAGGCTAAACTTTTAAATAAGTCGATCAGATTCAATAGCACTTCATTGATTCAACTGTGCACACCCAACCCCCCCCACCTCCATCCTTCACCTCCCCACCCCTCGCCAATAGATTCCCACCACTGCAGTTAGAATAAAATCTGTATTCCTTTTATTAACCTATAAGGTTGTGTGTGATTTGGCCCCTGCCCATCTCTCTGGCCTCAGCTTTTAGCATGTCCTCCCTTGTTTAGTAAACTCCAGCCACACTGATTTCATCTCTCATTCAAGTATCTGCACTTGTGGAGCCTTCTGTCTTAAAAGGTCTCACCCCTAGATCTTTATATGGCTTGTTCCTTCAGCATTCAGGTCTCTGGTCAAATGTTACTCCAGAGACGCCTGCTTCAAATCCTGCTTCTAATTCCCCCTCCAGTTATTCTATATCTACTTACCATTTCTTTTTTTAAATTACCATTTCTGATTTGTTTGTATAGTATAATCTGTCTTTGCCTTTTAGTATGTGACAGTCATTACAGCAGAAGCTGAGCTCTGCTATTCATTGCTCTATCATCAGCCAAGTGCACCAAAAAGCGCCGGGCAAACAGTAGAGCCTCGATAAAATTGACTGAATTGACAATTGCACTTGATACTGAGGATATATGAAAGAGCATATTTCAATTTGAATATCATGCATACATAAATACTCACTAATGAGATTATTTATTCTGTCTATTGTAAGTGAATCTAATTTTGGCAAGGTAGATGAACATCCCTTAAAGTCTACGTTGAAAGCCATAACTGTGCCACAAAAGACAGACTAGGAGAGGGGTCTGTTTACCAAAACAGGGGTCTCATGGCTAAGCACTGACCTAAGTACTGAGAAAATAAAACATGATCCCCTTAAAATATGGTGCTTCTACGTCATATCACATATCTACATCATATTTTTCCAATAAGGTTTCCCTAAAGAAAATCTAGTAGGAGTTGCTCAAAGAATAATTAAAACATGATTGTAAAGCTGTAGTGAATACTAGAAAAAAAAATGCTTCTAGTATAATCTTAAAGAAATTCGATCTCTACCATTTCTCTTCCTAATTTATAGCCAATTATTGTCCATATCTATAAAGCAACAAATATTTGAATAAAAATTTAAAAGCCATTATCAATTGTTCAGTTACTTTGGTGTTATACAGAGAAAAGGGCGAAAATATTTTTAGTTTTCTCTTATTTAATCTGTAAATCTAGTCTCTATTATTCAACAATCATTTTTTTAAATGATCTCATATTCTTCTATGAAATGTAGCTTAATTTGATTGAAAATTAAGTAGAGGGAACATCCTTTTAGAAACATAGATGACTGACAATGGATCATAAATATTGTATGAAATACAATCCAAAGTAAAAAAAAAAAAAAATCAGTATCATTGGCCTTTAACATTCTCTGAAAAACTGCAGGCATGAAATAACAGTAAAGTAATAAAACTCGAGTGTCTCTGAGTTAATGTTTAATTAGACAAGAAATGGAAAATGCAAAGGTTGTAGTCTAGAGTTGCCAAATAAATGGTAAACAACATTCTGACATTTGAAGGTTATGCTATTTGGCAGCATCCTTTAAACATTCGTAAACATCGCTTAGAACACAAAAGAGTGCTTTAAAAGGCTACTTCTGATACAGTACTTCCCAGCAGGAGAGAAAAAGTTTCAACTCCGTCCCCTCCATCTCCTTCCCCCTTGTCGTTAAGTTTGATAAATTTGCTTTTCTGTGTTATTCCTTCTTGTGGTTTAAAGTGTACACCTGTGCTCAGTTTTGCCGAAAGGCAGTCACATATTGTGGTCAGCGATGAAAATCAGACAGGGAGCCAAATTACATTGCTCTGACATCTGTCCCTCCATCTGCTGGAGTTTTAACAAACAAGTATAAAGTAGACCTCCAATGATACCATATACATACAACCAAGAAGGATTTCTCTGTGACCAAGTCTCCACAAATTCTCAGTTTAAAAAAATAAAGCAGGAGGGAAGGTGCTGAATTCAATTTATATTCAATTGGACATGACTTCTATACGACTCTTCTTTATGGGATCAGTGCACATAAAACAACATACTATTTTCTTGTTTGCCTAAGTCAGCATACACTCCGATCCTTTTAATAAACTCTTCTGCTTACTTAATGAAGAATGAAGATTTTCTATGTGATTGCAACATCGTTCCCCATGCTGCAATGTCCAAGGACTTGAACATGCTTCTTTATAAATTAACATTTATTGCTCAATAATAGCAAAATAGAAACTTTATAAATGCCTTTTTCTTTTTTTTTTTTAAATTTCAAGAGTTGTCAGTCAACTCTTATGTGATCAACAGCCTTATGTGATCAGAGTATATGTGAAGAAGAACCACAGTCAAAGCTCTCTCTTTTGAATTGGAAACCCTGAGGTTGGACATGATCTTGTGTCGATTGAACTAGGGCAGAGCTGGGAACTGGACAGAAGCCAGATTTTGTGGTATTGAGCATGACAAGCATCCCACATAACCCTTGTTCTTGGGAGATGCCACATGTGAGCAGGAAAATTAATTCTGAAAAGCAAAGACTTCTCACAGTACACTGGGTAGTCCAGAAACAAAAACCTCACAAAAATGACTATTTTCTCTCCTCAGTACACAACCAACCTGTATTCAAAGAAATCTGCAGAAATTTCCAGCCACCTATCAGATAAAAATGTATGTTGAATCCCAGTGATGAAGTTTGCTACTAAATTCTCATTTGCAAAGCTGCATATGCTTGCCACCCCTCCTTCTAATTACTGCAATATATAAATAGTTTCGCTCCCTCATTCTGGTTTAGGAAGCTCTACAATTTCCATTCTTATTTCTGCCATATGTAGTAGCAGAATATTGCCACAGGGTGGTACACCATGCATATTTAACTGAAGGCCTTTGTAATTTGTGTGACAGTTCAGTTATACCCTTTTCTAGCTTCACTTAAGCAGGAGGCATCAGAGTAAGTGACAGCTCTCTGAGTGATTAAAATGAAAACACCCTGCCGATGCAGGGGACACGGGTTCGTGCCCCGGTCCGGGAAGATCCCACATGCCGCGGGGCGGCTGGGCCCGTGAGCCATGGCTGCTGGGCCTGCGCGTCCAGAGCCTGTGCTCCTCAACGGGAGAGGCCACAGCAGTGAGAGGCCCGCGTACCGCAAAAAAAAAAAAAAAAAAAAAAAGTGAAAACACAATCTTAAATCACACAGGTCTGCTAATCTCACATTATACCTAACTGTAATATATCTCGCAAGCTTTGTCACTTTGTTGTTGTTGCCTCCTTTGGGAAATTTCTAAAAACTATACGATACAAACAAATAAACTGAAATTAGAACGGAAAATGTGCAGAGAATATATACCTTACAAACAAAACTATGCAGAAATAATTAACCTCTAATGATTATTCATAGGAATTTCAATTAAGTACTAGGAGAATGAATGAATCTAGGCAATTAAAATATTTATCTATCTATGGACCTATCTCATTGTACAACCCAGAACAGTGATAGTATTTTGGTAGGTAATTTAAGATCATTATTAGGTCATTATTATTGATTTTTATATTGATTAAGCTGATGAACCTCTTTATTGAGATAAAGAATCAAAATCACATTTCAACTTTAGATTCTGGAAAAGAAATACTTGTCTAGTAAGTATTAGCTTAAGTAAATTAAACTATTTCAGGAATGCAGGGTCAAAAAGACTGTGTATGGCTTAAAAAATAAATGGCAGGGCTTCCCTGGTGGTGCAGTGGTTGAGAATCTGCCTGCTAATGCAGGGGACACGGGTTCGAGCCCTGGTCTGGGAGGATCCCACATGCCGCGGAGCAACTAGGCCTGTGAGCCACAACTACTGAGCCTGTGCATCTGGAGCCTGTGCTCCACAACAAGAGAGGCCGCGATAGTGAGAGGCCCGAGCACCGCGATGAAGAGTGGCTCCGGCTTGCCACAACTAGAGAAAGCCCTCACACAGAAACGAAGACCCAACACAGCAAAAATAAATAAAAATAAAATTAATAAACTCCTACCCCCAACATCTTCTTTAAAAAAAATAAAAAAAGTAAATGGCAGGTACTTTTAGGCTAAATGTCTAAGACAGCAATGTTATTTGGAGCATGGGAGGACAGGCAACAACTCGTCAATATTTTTTCATATTGATATTTTGTTCCATTGTTGAAAATGAGTGACAATGGGTATAGTGACTAAAGCATTTATCTGAAACTCTTGGGTGGATGAAAGAACATACTTAGACATATGTGTTCTGCTATTTCTTCCTTTTGTCTGGTCTGCAAATGAGCGGTGACAGCTATCACACTTTACTCTTCCTTTAACCCTATTCTCCTTCTAATGGGAGAAGAAAAAAAAAAAATGTAGCTTTGCCTCCTGCAAGAGAAGGAAAAAGAGGCACCCGTTCAGAGCTTCCACAGACATGCTAAGTCTTAATATCAAATTGGTAAAGGAACCTCTACCAATTGGGTCAGTTGGGTCTTAGGCAAAGGTAAGTGCCTTTGAAATTAGGGTGCACTTCTGAAAATGCTGGTATAACTTAGATGGTTTAAAGTCACCTTACTCTTCAAATTTCAAACTTGAGAAGGTCCACTAAAGTGAAATGACAGGCTCAGGCAATAGTGTCAGGGAAGCTGCAACTCACAGCTTAGCTTGCTTCGAATGCTATTTTTGACATAGATATTAGCACTAGATGCCAAAAGGATGTCTAATTCATTCCTTTTTTTACTTTCTAGTGTCTTGAAATTAAAAACTGGGCAAGAGAGACAGTGATTGTCTTTGATACATCTTAGGCTCATACCCTAGAGGATCCAAAAGACCCAACTATTTATTTATCCCTGCAATACACTTAAAAAGCTGTGTCTTCCCAGGATCAGGCCCTTTGAAAATCATTAAGGACTCATCAGTAACATACGTCAGGTGTGGCTGCACAGCTTGCAGAGAGTTTACTTCCGCAGAGCATACGTTATGTTTCAATGGTCATTTAAAGTTTGAGGTCCACGCTGAATACGCTTTTCAGCTCAGGGGAGTCAGCAGCTTGGATTTTGGAACCTTACCTCTCTCGCAGGACCTGCCAAGATAGCCTGTTCCGGAACAATCGCAGACATATCTGTTCCACCCATCCCTGCACATGCCGCTGTTTTTGCAAGGGTTGCTAAGGCACGGTTTTGCTGTTTCCCTGGAGCAGGATGGCTTCACTCCAGCAGTACTTTGAACTTCAGCCATTTGCCGGATATCTTTGCTCTGGCCATCAATGAACAAATCTCTTATGCAGCCCACGTAGCCATAGTTGAGCAGCGCAGTCCACACCTCAGTGGGGAAGACGAGGCCGGCCTTATTTTCTGGCAAGCCCCCCAGGTACAACTCGTCATCCAGGTCCAGAATCTCACTCTCTCCAGGAGCAGTGTAGGGCGTGCGCAGAGTGTTGACAGAAATGGTACCTGTTGCAAAGACAAGAGAGCACACAGGTCTTTACAGCGTGCAACCTGTTCTGAATATCACACTTTCTCTCCTTCATCTGCCTGAGGGTGAACTCCTTGAGGGCAGACATTTCTTATTTTTCTTTCTATTCCTGGTGTACTTCCTAGGGAAATGAACAGAAATATGTGGAATTAAATAACTTTAAGAATAAGGAAAACTGTCATTTAAATGGTTCTATCTCACTTTGGGAATGAAAACCAAAGTGTACAGACAAGAAAGAGTGTTTGTCAGCCCCTAAGAGTTCAGGGGAAAAAGGAAGGAAGGAAGGAAGGAAGGAAGGAAGGAAGGAAGGAAGGAAGGAAGGAAGGAGGGAGGGAGGGAGGGAGGGAGGGAGGGAGGGAGGGAGGGAGGGAGGAAGGAAGGAAGGAAGGAAGGAAGGAAGGAAGGAAGGGAGAAGGGAAAAGGAGGGAGGGAGGGAGTAAGGGAGGGAAGAGAAAATGGCATTCTTACCACTCTCTAACAGTTCAGCCAAGATGGAAAGAAAGGAAGGGTGGAAGGGGAGGGAGGGGAGGGTGGGAGGGGAGGGAGGGGTGGGAGGCAGGAGGGAGAAGGAGAAGGAGAGGGAAAGAGAAAGAAAGAAGGAGAAATTGGCATTCTACATCACTCTCTGGAATAAAGTCAGACTCTCTTTGGTTAGTGTTCATTTTCAAAGCAGGTATGCATCTGCAAACCAATGAAAGGTTGTGTTGTGCCCCCATCCTTAACTGGCTTCATTGTTTTTATTGTACACAACACATCAACAGATTATCTATGTCAAAACCTGACTTCATCACACTCAGCTGTATGAATCTATTGCTTAGCCTCTATGGTCTCAGTTTACTCATTCATAATATGGGCATAGTAATATGACCTACCTCATATGAGTGTTAAATAAAATAATACAGGTAAAGTGTCTGGTTTGTAGTAAACACTACATAAATGCTGTCTATCATGATTCATCACAAGAACCAAGTCAAATTGGGTGTTTACTATTTTTTTTAAAAAACAAACTAGTTACTTACTTATCTAAAAAAACAAACTAGTTACTTATTGACAAGTTGTTTTTTCTTCCTCACTCCAACGTGAGGGGAAAATAACTCTATTAGTTTATAAACACATGGAAATCCTAGCCTTAAGCATAGGATGAAGAGGTAGACATTCACATGGGATTATTTGAGGATCACAGAAAAAATTATATATTTATGGAGTCCATTAACAGAAGAAAAAAAGAAAGACAGCAGGCATTTTCCTGATCAAAACTTTCATCCTGTACCACCAGATTACTCAAAATTCCACTAATATTCTATCTTCAGAAAGATCTTTGTAAAAATGCAAATATGATACCCGAAAAGGACACCACATTGACCCATTTCCAGATTACCCCAGATTTCTTTCTCAGGTCTAGACCATAAAGCAGACTAGGGACCCAGAGTCTAACAAGAGAAAGTGGATTAGAAGCCTCAGGGATTTAGAGTGCAGACAAAATGGGAGAGGCCTGAAGACAGAAGATGGGGTACAGAGGTAGAGACAGAAAGGGAAGGGAAAGGGTAGTGTGTGTAGAGGGTGGGTAGGAAATTAGTTCTTTCGCCAACTAGCGAAGGCCCACTCCAAATGGAACTATGGCCTGTGGTGAATGTGAAACGTGCATCTAAGCACACAGGGCTGCCAGGCCCTGCATTGTTCCCAGGAGACTCCCAAATCCCAGCAGAGGGGTGCTCCTCGATATGGGCAGTGTAATGGGATCTGTCTTTGTGAGGGAGAAGGGCATGGAAGCCGCTGACGGAGACCTTGCGCCGGCCAAGTCATTAAGAAGACATTTGTCTCTCTAGACTTCCACAGAAAGAAGTGGAAAAAGCTCCTAGGGGAGAAACACTCAAAGGCATTGCTATTTTGGCCTTCCAAAGAGGGGGGTATAATAAGGATTTTGGAAGGAGGCAGCAAAAGGGGAAAATGACAAAGTGCTTGTTTTTACTGTTCACATTTGTGCAAGTGTCTAGAAGAAAATTCATTTAGGAACATACAGGAACCGGAAAATCCCACTTAGAAAAATATTTTTAAAATCATTTAGGGGAAATTAAATATATAATTTTGAGAGAGAATGGTGACACTTTTCTAAATAGAATTTCATTACACGCATTTTTTTTTTTTTCAGGGTTGAACTACTGTAGTATTATTTTTTTTTTTTTTTTTAATTTTTTTTAACATCTTTATTGGGGTATAATTGCTTTACAATGGTGTGTTAGTTTCTGATTTATAACAAAGTGAATCAGCTATACATATACATGTGCTCCCATGTGTCTTCCCTCTTGCGTCTCCCTCCCTCCCACTCTCCCCCTCCCACCCCTCCAGGCTGTCCCAAAGCCCCGAGCTTATATCCCTGTGCCTTGCGGCTGCTTCCCCCTAGCTATCTACCCTACTACGTTTGCATTACATGCATTTTTAACTGTTCAAAATGCCCTAAGAAGTGAGTTGAGATGATCCCTAACCTCTGCAGCAGCTAATGTAAGTTAGAAAATGATGAGAAAGAGTTAAGTGTTAATGACAAAAGGTAAGGTGGACATTAAAAAAAAAAAAATGTGGAAAGCAAAGTGTTATATGCAATGAACACAGTGACTTTTAGGATTTTAAGATAAAAGAGAGAGAGATGCCAGCTCCTGTTTTCCAATTAGTTCAAGAAGACTGACTAGAAATAAATACGTCAGATTCAGAGACAACAGCTAGGAGACACAGAGCAAGTGAACAATGACAAAGTTTTACAAGAGTGGGGATATATATCTTTAAAATATGCAATTTTTCCCATATGCCTTTTTATTCATGGAACAAGCTTGATTTAGCTCAGGGAGGGGAAAACACTTAGAAAAACTGTCTTGTCCTTATTTGTGGTGTTATAATTCTGACACTAAGGATACTTGGAGGATTCCTGAGATGAGGGCATCCGGTGGCTTGCATAACACTCAACTCTGTGTCCTCTGCATAGTTTGCAGAGCTCGGTACACTCTGGAGTTTCCATATTCAGTGTGCCTATACTCTCGGGGCAAATCTGCTGCCAAGTGTTTCAGATACTCATCTATTAAGAGTTTGTCTGACAGAATGGGGTGACTAGGTCTTGTAATTTTTATTTATGGTGCGTTAGTGTCTGCTCTGAACGAAGTATCTAAGTTCAGATATGTCTCTATGAATGTGCTCATTGTGTCCAGGGCAAGATATTCACTATAACTTTGTGATTAGATTAGAGCTTTCTGATCACAACACCTGAAGTTAATCCACAGGTTTCATGCGGTTTACATGTAGCCCAGTGCACACACAAACACACACACACACACACACACAGGCACACACATACACACACACACTGAAATAACCGTTTAACAGGAAAGTATTTACCTCTACTACCTCTGAGGCACTCCGATAATGTTTTCTTATTAGATAAGTTTATTAATACAAATGCTAGACATGACCCACCAAACTGATTTCAGAACCAACTAGCAGGCTGTAACCTATAGTTCAAAAAACACTGAGAGGGCACTATCATAAAGGATAAGGTTGTTTTTCTCATAGCTCCTTTTCATCCCTTTGAGAGACAGTTTTACAGTTCTCATGGGAAGAAGAAGCCATGAAAGGTGGGAGAGGAAGCAAAAGAAATATAATCCTAACTTCAACTTCAAGAGGAATTAGCTCATTAATTTGGCCCCAGATTCAAGGTATGGAGTCTCAACGAGCAAATGCATGTATTAGATATTATTCACTGTAATATTCTGCAAACAAACATAATAGAATGGAACAACCATGCCCAAAAATCAGCTACACGTATGCTCTAGATGCTTTGCCAATTGACTTATATGTTAGAAAATCTTTATAAAAGGGATGGCAAAAAAGGGAAAGGGCAGAACTTGAGTGGGAACAGAAATGATTATTTTTATATTTTGAAGATTCAAAGAGTAAAAATTTATTTGAAATAATAATTATATTTTATTATTTAGTCAAACTCAAATAGAGATTGACATGTTAGCCTACACATGTGCAAATATCCTGAAATACTAATATTTCTGGTAAGGGATTTGAATCCCTAATTCCTTAATGATTTTATTCTTGACATGAAATCAAAGGACATTTTCACCCAAGCAAAGGACTCATCATAGAATCACTGAATCCATTTAAATCAATTTAACACTTACAGAGGACACTGAAATTTCAATATTAAGGTTCTCAAGTGCCTATTTCATTATAATCGAGTTATAAAGGTACTGGTTACCAAGAAAACATGAAATGACTATTTCAACCTTATTCATTGATCATTAAAGATGAGTAGTTGCCACAGCTGTATATATCAATAGAAAATAAGTATTTTCCAAAGCTTGGGGTATGACTACATGTAAATAAATATTTAAGAGAAAACAAAAATCTGAGTATATTATTGGTTTATCCCTCTATCTTTTTTCCAGGAACTGCAAATATTGATGTGTTCTCTTTAGAATAGCTTGATTATTTCACACATTTTTACCTTCTTCCACTATAATTATACATGAAGTTTCTGGCAAATTAAACAAATATTTTATGTAAAACATTGCTATATCTGAGCTATTATAACTTATAGATGGTAGTCATATTTGGGAACTTACTTGGATCAGTGTTTCATGCTTCAGTATTGAAGAATCCGAAGCACCTTGCTGTGCTATTTTGCTTTTAAAGAAATGAAATTTCAGCTAAAAACAAATATATTTGTGTACATAGGACTTTTATCATCTTAATGTAGAAATCACATTAACTTAACATTTAAACCTAGTTGTTTTCATGGCATGTGCAAAAGATAAAACAAAAGTGATAAATAGATAAGGTAATATTTATTTAAGAATATTCATAAGCGTAAATAATATAAATTCACAATTTATGTAAAAGTATACATAAAAGGGGGAAAACTGTTGAAAACAGTTCTTAGTTATAAAAATAGAAATCAGCTTCATGATTTGATCTGGTATTTATAAAGTGTTAGCCTCTACGCTTTTTCTCATCCAGTTTTTCTTGGCTATTCCATTTCCAGAAGATTAGTTTATAGAGTGAAAAGAAACGTGAAGCAAAAGGTGAGATTTAAAAATAAGTTAATTTGGTTTCAAGTTTTAATTACTGCAAAAGTTTAAGTGATTGGGAAATGAGGGGGTAGAAGATAGTGTGCTGTAATAGGAAATGATTTTGCCTGGTCAAAGGAAACCAATTTTCATGTTCTAGCTTTGCAACTAACTAGCTGAGGAGCTTAGCCAGATAATAGATTCATTAGGCCTCAATGTGGCTCTGATGCAAAATAAAGGACTTGACTGGATGGTCACTAAAGTTCTTCAGTGAGTAAAAATTTTTGAAATTACTGCTTAGAATAATTTTAGTTAAATATAAATTTTATCTATCTACAATTCTGCTTCACCTCTCATTGCAGAAGAGAATCAGATTCCACAAACTTATAAATTTACTTGTCAAATTTAGTATTCTATTAACAAATCCAAACTCAGTAAAAAGGCATAATATAAGTGATAAAAGCAGAATGAAGCACTGATTGCAGGGTATGATGCAAAATGCAAAATACATAAGTCCCATAAATAGATAGTAAAAAAAAAAAAGACAAAATATTAATAAAGGGAGTTTTGGAGTAGTGAGATTATGAATGGATAGTTTTCTTCCTTCCCTACTCTTTCTTTTTCTTTACTCTTTCTTTCTTTTAAGTTTTCTCGGTCTTTTTAAAAACAATTTTATGTACTAGGTTTATAACATGGACTGAATAAACTTTGCTTGAAAACAAAATAAAAAACAATCTTAATATTCTGTTTTCTGCTTATTACTATGTGTTTCCTGCTTACTTGGATTACTGTGAGCTGGGAATTGCAGAAATTAAACAGATATATGACAAAATAAATCTTGGAGCAAAATTTTAAAGTTTGATATTATTTAATAAAGGCCATGAGAGAGGAGAAAAGGGCAACTCATATATTGCAGATAAAAGTGTAGACTGAAACAGTCTGTTAGTAAAATAACCTGTCATTATCTTTAAAATTAAAAATGCAATTAATCCAGCAATTCCAATTCCCAGAATCTATCCTACAGAAACTCTGACCAATATGCATAAAGATATAATATGAAGACTTTCATTATAAATTAGCTTAGAACAGTGAAATTTTTTCAAAAGTAAAAAGTTAAATGTCCATCAATAGAGGAATGGTTAAGTTAATATTGATATATTCAAACTAGGGATATCTGATGTCACTACAAAGAATGGCATAGAAAAAGTTCTCAGTATTTTTTTAAGTCACCCAATAATTGGTGAAGAGTGATCTTGTTTATGTAAAAAAGAAGCTCTACATTTATTTTATATGTGTAAATTATATTTACAGATATGCTGGTGCATAGGGAAAATATCTGGGAATTTTTCAACACCAAATTATTTTACCTACGGAGGTGGGAGTGAATTGGTTAGGGGAGTGTGTGGCAAAGGAAAACTTTTCACTTGTGTACTTTTTGAACTGCCTGAACATTTTCACCAACAGCACATATTTATACGTTACAGACACGCCATGAATTAAACACAGGTACATGTACAAACACACATACTCGTAGCAATACATGTATACCTATGAGTTTTAAAATGATCATAGACAATGCTGGGAAGTTGTAAATATCAATCAAGTGATGTGTTTTGCAGGAGTTAAACTACTATTTTGCAGAAATTCCCCAGATTTCCACGCCGCACTCCACAGTACCGGCCACTGCGGCTGGTGTGGTCAGCTAAATGCCTATTTCTTGAAGATGCACCTGACACCCTAGTCCAGGGTCTGCCCCTTGGCTGGGTGGGCCTGGAAAGGAGATTTAGTGAATTTAGAGAGAGAGGTTCCACCTCTCAGAGTTTGATATTTACCAAGCCCATAAGACCAATGTATAAAATAAGAAGGCCAAGTTATTAATTCTCCATGAGAAAATTAACTGTCACAGGATATGGAATGTTTCTTTAGGGAGGTCAATTTATAATCCAAATGTGTATTTATTCATTTACGATGGGAGCTTTAATAATATTAGCCTAGGATGTTCTGACACCCCCGCCCCCATCTCAATTAAGATGACCTGCCTCTATCTCTGTAGCAGGGGTGAAGTAGTCCAAGTCCCTTGGGCAGTGCTTAGATGGGTACTGCCAATGTTTGTCTCTGTGACTTTCTTTTCCACAGACACTGTATATGGTAATACATTTGAGTCCTACAACCCTGCAAGCCTGGTTAAGGTGCCTGTGCAAAGCTCTGCTCTGCTTCTTAGATGCTCTTTTCAACAACTCACAGAGAATAATTTTGTTACTTGGGTACTTCGGAGTAAAAAGAGTTTATGACATCATATTAGCCAAATAGTCTGAAAAAGTAAGTTTGTACTTCAATTGTGACTATATAAAATATACTTACATGTTAAAAAAACTAGAGGAAAATATGTAAAACTGAAAATGTTTTAAATGGGAGGGGAAGGAAACAGATGACTATCTTTTTTTAAAACACATTCAGAATAAATAAATAAATATGAGGATGAATTTCATAAAATGTAAAATAACTTTATGCAAAATTGACTCCATCTAGTCATTAGCATAGTCAAAATAATTGATAAATTATTGATAAGGTATTTTAGTCTTACCGTGGATGGGTAAAAATAAAGAATTATACATTTACTTAATGTTATTTCAAATGTCTGCAACAGGCTACTAGGTAGAAGCATGGAGGAATGTTTATAATCAGCGGCCAATTCAAATCAAGGCCTAAATGGAAAAATCGTCTAATGGTCATTCAAGTAGAAATGCGTAAGAGTGGAGATTCATGAATGGTATACACAGAAATCAGTGCTGGTAATAGATAGCTAGAAAGTGCTGTTCACATCAAACAGTGATTACTATAAACCTCTAATTATGTACTTGGGAGAGAGGCTTTTGCTTTTCCTTCTGTAATTTCTAGTTCTTAAACTGGAACTCTATGACTTCAATTCAAATCTCAATGGCTTCTTAGCTGTTAAATGTGGGCTTACCCATGAATAACTGCTGATACAATCTGCTATACCCTGCTGTACACAAGTAGAATTTGACAAGAATAATGAGTTTTCTCTTTGATTTCAATGTGTAATGATGGTTTGCAAAAAAAAAAAAAAAAAAAAAAAAAAAAAAAAAGACTGGTAGTTTGCTGTAAAAATACTTGAGACGATACCCTTGACTCAGCCAAATAGCTTAACACAAATTTAAACAATATCCATGCCCCAAGAAAACAGTCATTAACCTCCTCCTAATTTTAGCACAATTCATGCTTTAGTTAAATACCTGTAAGCTGTCTTGTGTTGAGTTTTGGGAGCAAAAGAGGGGCAAAGGGGAACCCTGGAAAGGGAGGAAGGGTTGGTAAGAAAATGTTCAGCTGCACGTCCTGCAAAGTTTGCAGAGTAATGAGCCCCTTCAATCATATTTATTAACTCAGTAACTTAGGGGTTTGGCTCTGTTAAGTAGCTATACCATCTATGGAGCATATCCACTTTTGTGGCACTCAAACCATACACTCTGATCCACAAAATCAGGCTGGCACTTGGTATGGTTCCTCCTTTGCCAATTTAGTGCAGGATCCGAAAATGCCACTTGTGGCTTAGTCCACTTAGCCTCCCACGGCCCCAGTCATCGACTAAGCTGGCCACGGAAGAAACTACACTGCACGGAAAGACTGAGACCAAACACTCTTAGTCAAAGTTTGGGAAAGTGCTTCTTTCTTTCCCCAGGTCACAGGATGGAAGAAGGGACATATAACCCAATACAATTAATTGTGCTGAAAATGAAGCTCTGGAAAAGTATTCAGATGAAGACAATATTTCTTATCAAACAAAGGGCTCAGGTATCCACCTTTTAGTGAACAAAGGACAGAAGGGCAGGTAACCAGAAAGATGGACATCCTGAGGGACTGTCCTCCTCCTCAGTAGCGTGCCTATCCCAGCCCTCAGAAAGAAGTGAATGCCTTCCCTCAGGATTAATGTTCCTTCTACCTACGTGTTTGCTAAATGATACAGGGAGCTCAGGAACAAGCAGGAATAGCAGTCCTGTTCTCATAAAAGGTTGTCATTTTTGTACGAGGTTTCTCACAGTTCTCTAACAATTGTTTAACTTCCTCACCGCATTTTTTTTTTTGGACATCTGGGTTTGGAGGATGGAACTGTATTCATAAAAGAAGGACAGCACCTATTATCCTTTATTGTTTAAACTGCTTTCAGGAAGTAATGTAATTCTTTAAAAAGTTGTATTTACAACTAAAGAGTGCTATTATTCTTCAAGAGTAATGATGATGTTACTATTTTTAGAATATTGGGTGGGGTTGGCACTGAGGCCATTCACATGTTTTTTATTCTTTATTTTTTCTCACACCAAATATGTATTGAGCAACTGTTATCGCCTAAGAAAGCACTGGGATATAAAACATAAAGGAATACAGTCCCTGTCATACAGGGGTTCCCCTTATAAACTGGGGAATATCAAAAATTCAGTCTGTCTACCAAATACAGTTTTAACACTGTCTCTGATAAGACAGCCAAACTTTATTAGCATCAAATTAATGACCATGGCTTTTAGTCCTATTTACTTTAGTATGGTCAATAAAAGAAGGAATAACTCTTACGTCTGGGCTCCCTCTACTTTAATAATGGAGATAACACGGCTCATTAAATGTTTTTAAATATTCAGCTAAGGGGGATCCCAGGCAAATCAATAGATAATGACCTTCATTGTCTATGAGTCAGAAATCAGCCCACATTGCCCTCTTGTCATATAAACATTGTTTCCCACATTATAGTAAGAGTAATGTTCATATAGCCTCTGAATATAACTGATGTGAAAAATGGATGAAACTAGTTCTTGAAATTCTATGTTTCTTAGTTTTAACTGAGCTATAAATCTTAGCATTTCACCAAGCCTAACTCAGAAATATCCTTTAAATAAAATAAAAGCTAGTATAGCTATTCATTCAATCTTTAAAAAGCTACTTTATACCAAACCAATGCAGTGTGCAAATACAGAACTTAATTAAAATACTATATATAAAATATTAACAGCTGCAGTTATTAAAATTACATTAAGCTCCCTTGAGCTAAGCCAACATAAGGAGCTCTCTTTTTTTTTCAATTTAGTAAAGGCAGAACTTGGTTTAATGAATGAGCATTGCTTTTTATACTGTTTGTTCCAATTCACTAATCTGAAATCATAATCGAATAAAAGTACTTTACCATCAAAACACAACCAAGCATACTAAATCTTTCCATTGGAGTCTGACAAAAATCCCACATTTTGTTTATCTCCTTTCTTACTGCAAATAACACTTTTTTAAGGCATCTCTTTCTTCTTCCCATCCAGCATTGAACTTTGTAAATTAAAGTTGATATTTTCTGCTCTGGCCTTTTCCAATGAGGGAATAAACAGGGCAGTTAATAAATTTTTGGTTATTTGGATGAATTAAAGAGCTCAAACAGCAAAAGTAGATTTTCCTCGGCTTGAGGATTAAGGTATTTATCTGATCCTTACTGTAATAGGTCATCCAAGGAACTTAGGAAACTAATTAATTGCACCACCACTTAAGACTGGCAAGAAATATCCAGGTATAAATCATCATTATCAAATGAATAATGAATGGTTTTATTTTCCTTTTTATATCATTTTGCATTTACTAAAATTTTGACATTAACCATGTATTTCTTCATATAGTTAGAAAATACCTCATTGATCTTAAGTGTAGTATTTTTTGCCCCTCTGAACTTCCAAAAGATATCCACTTAATTAAATTGCTATAGTCTGACTAAAATTATATATATTCTTAAAAGTCATTTTCAAAATTTTATTCTAGATGTATTTCAAGTCAAGTGATAACATCCATAAGTTAATATTTCAAAACACAAGATTAGTCCATGTTCCCATCCTCCTTTTAAGTCTTCTGTCTGAAGGTTCTTAAGTAGGAAATGAACTGCTAACTCTGGCAGAAACAGGCTGGGGGAACTCGCTAAGCCCCCTAATCTACTTCCACATTTCAGAGCAAGTAAACGTTATTTCTTCAGGCCTTCACTACAAACATCCTCTCCTTCCCCCACCTCACATGCACGACTCCAGAAAAAAGAAACGTGCAGCGAAAGGAAGCCAGAGAAATGAATTCCTGTTGGTGGAATTCCAAACCTCTTTCACCAGAAAGGGAAGCTATCTGGAAGGCAGCGGAGTTTTGCCTGCATCCTTGAAATCCTACTGTATTGATTAAAGTGTTTTTGATACCATAGACCCACCTTGGATAAAAAAAGTGTACTGTATTCAACTAAGGATTTCATATATGAATCATTGAAATTTTTTTCATATTTTATATTTGCCACTTCAAGCACCTCCAAACATCCAATGAGACGAGAGATAATTGGAAACACAAGAACACTGAATTTTGTCATTTGCAAATTCAAGATAAATTCAAGATAAATTCAAGATAAAATTTCTTGCAAGATTTGGCACTTGATTATCCATTTAATGTTCATTTAAGAAGCTATTCTAGAAGCCATTTGGGGTTTGATGCCCAACTATGATGATTAATTAGCTCCTTCGGATTCTTTTACGATGTGAAACAGAAATAATAACAATTTCCTTTACCCTAAAGAAAGAAATGCAAGAACTCTTTAATATGTCTTGGCTTTAATTCCTTAGGAGTGGTGTTCCAGCAGATAAACAGCATAAAAAATGATAAATTACCTGACCGTCCGTCTCTTTGGAAGTCCACGTGATACCATTCTCCATCATTCACCTTCTTCTGCAGGGCTTTGATTTTGATTGTACCTGACCCCATGTCTAGGAGGAGGTAGAGGTGGCCATCCAGCATCTCAATAGCAAAGAAGTCAACTTTTATCATCTGTGGGTGCTTGGCATCTTTTTGGTGCCGTGGTTTGCCATGACTAAATAAGATGAGGCCATTTGGCTCTGTTGTGCGGAAATCAAATGATATGGAGCCTGTTTTCTTTGCATTCCATTTAGGCAAAGAGACGAAAGATTCTGGGGTTTCAAAGGTGATTGGGTCCAAAGTTGCAACATTCTCACATTTAAAGGCCACCACTCCATGAATCTTCATCTTCGGGTCTCCTTGCTTGGCAAGTCGAGATAATTCCAGCCTTACATCATTATTTTTATACACAACCTGTAGGCAGAGGAGAGCAGTGAGAAACTGGGCCCATATTTTAATGTTTCGAACTTGTCATCAGTTCATGTAATTTCCAAGTAGATTATGAAAAGACATACAATGTTTAGTGCCTTTTGATGTATAAGACAGCTTTTTCAGCCAAATAAAATCCAGGTATCAATTTATTGAACATAACTATTCTAATCTAATTTCATTCAAATAATGTGTACACACACACACACACACACACACACACACACACACACACAAAGTACCTGTAGTTAACTCAAATAACTTGAATAAATCTGCACAGAACTTTCATTATTCCAAGCATGTATAGAACCATTTGCTTTAGTTAGTTGGCTATTATGCTTTGTTTATTAAATATAAGTACTGAGGTTTTTCAGTTTTGCCATCACTAAAATATTTGAAATTAGATACTTTTGTATACCAGTAACCTAAAATACAGGATCTCTTCTATGGTCTATATATCTATGGTGCATATTAACTTTGTAAAATAATCACAAGTTGAGGTAAAAAACATCCTGAATTTTCTCAGAAAAATCATAAAATATGACTAAGATACAGAAGCTGTCTCTTGCCCTGCCCTGCATTAGTAACTGTTTGAATAATGTTAGCTAACTCTGGAACTTGGTGTTTATCCTAAATCCATTCAATCTATATTACTAATGTTCCATTTCACTTTTAATGTATACAAATGTGGAACAAAGTTTCTCCTGTACCCTCATTTCCAAAGGCACTTCATCTAAAGTGGCTGGGTAGTTCTCATTGCTTGTTAATAGTCCTAGGGCTTCTGGGGGACTCCAAATAGCACTTTGGACAAATCCACTGGCAGGGCTCACAATATCATGCATCTGCTATCACATCACCTTAATAAATCCATAGCTATTTCAACATAGAGATTCATACCCTTTCTCTACAAAATCCATACCATGGATAATTACATTTCCAAAAGATATGTCATACAGACTTAAGGATAAATTAGTTATCTATGTTCAGATTACTATCTAAATGCTTTTACGAAGGCACTCGAAATTTCACAGCAGCCAACACTGTCAGTTTCTGAATTCATTTATCCATGTATAAAACTATACTTGCATAACAGAAAAAATAAGCCTGTGTCTGATTAGTGCTATCAAGTTAACCAGGTCAAGACAGCTGTTATTTCTTCCAAACCCATGACCAATCGAGCCAATCGTGTGGCTGATTAATTTCCTGATAGGATTTGTTAATGGATACTTTATTTTTTAGAGTGATTAAGAGTGCAAGCTCCAGTATCAGACGCCCTGAGCTCAAATTCCATCTCTAGCACTACATAACTGTATGATCTCTGAGCTTTGTTCATAGAGACATAATACTTTACAGGATGGTTATAATGATTACAGAAGAAAATGCATGTGAGAAAATCTACATGGCAAACAATCCAATGGCAAGCACATTGTAAGATTTTAATAAACATCAACTACATCAAACTGCATGATAATAAATATCATCATCTCTTTATTATCATCTAGGAGACACAGATATATTAGTTCTAAATTAATCCATTATGAGAAAATGGTTAGAAATTAAGCACACTCATATAATTGGTGTTTTTTTACATGATTTATGCCAACTAAATAAATCACATCTTTTCAATGCTAGTCCTGGTGTTTCAGTTTACCTTTATCTTGAAGAAGGATTATTATAAAGAATACCATATCCCTTATTCTTTGAACAAATATGTATAAAGATTTAACAAGCATCTATTGACAAAAGAAGGGAAAATGAACTCAAGCAATAACAAAAAGGAATTAGATTAATTCTTAAACATACTTCCTAGAAAAGAGAAAGAGCTATTAAGCCTTGGGAAAGTTGATTTAGGATTGCCTTTCTTTGGGAATCTTCAGTAGTGGATAAAATGCTTTTCCTGGATGATTTTCCAAGTTTTATAACCTCTCACCATGATTTTCGAGCTACCTAAACCTGCATATTGGTTTTCATTTTTTCCTGGTGATTTATATTTTAATATATGGATATTCCTTTGACATAGATATTGATCAGGAATGAGTATTTTCTGACCCAAATGATGCAGATGGTAATGGTGATCAATGCTAACACATCACCATGAAATAGAACCACAGCAATGGAATTGGATGTTTCTGACATGAGCAAGTAGATATAAGGCAGGATATATTGCCTCATGAGTCCCACATCAGCTACCAAAAAGTTGAAAACATGTAGGGCTAGGGCAACTGAAGGTGAGAATTTCAGCGAGGGATTTATAATCTCATGAGTGAATTGGGTTCCCTGGTGATTCAGTGAGGTTCAGGGAGATGGAGAAGAAACGTAAGGATTCCCTAGATCACAATACTTAGGGTGAGCCATGCACCACCCCCTCACCCCAAAAAGGGAGTATGAATCTCCACTAGAATTTATGCTTTATGCAGGCAAAAACCTTACAACAAGATCAGTACCTGGCACAGAGCGGACACCCAATAAATACTTGCTGAGAGTTGAATAACATTCTTTCTTCACTTTTTTTTTAACCTAGTTCCCAGATTATAGACTATTATTAATAACAATATTTACAAATATAGTTAAAATATAACAGAATGCAAGAATGCAATATTGTGGACCCATCTCATAATCTAGCTATAATTTTTAGCTAATTTCTCTAGGAAAGTGTGGAAACTTACGTACAAATGGCAAGTTGACCTATCACCTTCAAACTCATTTTATGGGGTGTAAACCACTTTTAGAGTAAAAACACCTGATTTAAAATTCTCCAGGTGTAGAATAATTTTCATAGAAGAACTATCTTGAGGAGAAGCACAGTGTGTTTGTTTTTCTTATTTTGTATTCTTTGAAAGGCAACTCTAGAAGACAGAAAGGCAATATTGGATAGGCAGGCTGATAGCTGTCAGATCTACACAACTACTTCAGCTGACCCAGATTTCATAATCACTCAACTTTTCTAAAGTTAGACTTACTCTTAATATGACCTGAATATAGTTCAATTATAATAACAAGGAGTAGCCAGTAAGCACTCCAAATCTTTTTTTTTTGCTTCTTTCTGAGGTAATATGGTTTTCAATCATATATAATTATTCATATATCTTTTTTCTTATTTATGTTAAAAATTGTAATTTATTTAATAGTTTCAACTTTCAACAAATCTCCTTACACTTTATCATCTTAACAATTGGTGATATTATTGCACACCTATTTGGATCTTTTTTGCTCAGCGGCCATGGCTCATGGGCCCAGCCACTCCGCGGCATGTGGGATCTTCCCGGATCGGGGCACGAACCCTGCATCGGCAGGCAGACTCTCAATCACTGCGCCACCAGGGAAGCCCTGGATCTTTTTATGGAATCAATATTTCTTTGTGGATACTGATTTTCAGTTTCTTTGAAGAGTAATTCAAAATGTTGAATTTCACTTCCCTGCTTCATGAAATTATATCATAAATTCCAAAGGAATAGAAACATAAAAGGCATCTTGGGTTTTTTGTTATTTATTTGCTGGGTTTTGTTTGTTGTCTTTTAGCTGCCATACAATTTCCACACATTGCTATGCTGATCTTTCCCTTTCTTCCAACATTTGTTAGAATTTTCAAAATGTCACTCACACTTAAATGGGCAAGAAAAGGAGTAGTATGTTTGTGTTTTTATATGCCCAGGCTGGAAATCTGAGGTAAACAGTCACTGAGTATTTTATTTGATCTTGATAATAGTCCTAAAAAGGCAGGAGGAGTAAGTAGGCTAAAGAACAGAAGTTTGGTAGTCTGGATACAGACTTAGTTTAATCACAAAGCTTTTACCTAAGTCAGGCTGCCTAACCTCTCTCTGTCTCGGTTTCTTAATTTCTAAAACAGACATCTAAAAAGGAAAGGCATGTCAAATCCATAAATCCTTGAGCTTTTTTCCCCTTAATCTCTGTGATTTGGGGAAGAGGTAAAAGATGCCCTATTGTTCCTTCTCTTTATCTGGCTTTTCACAGTTGTGGTTTTGATGCCAGGATATCGTTCCCTATTCTTGAGATGTATTGAAACCCGTATTCCATTAGCAAAGAGAATGTTCACCCTCATCTTCAGGTACACAGCATGCCTCAAGGATTCTATCTATCTAACGGTTTGTACAGATGGTACTGAAGAAATGGTGGCCTGATAGATAAATCTCTTTCCACAGGAGGTAAGTATGTGTGAAATAAGCAGATCAGTAGGAAGATATCTGCCACTCAGATCATGACCTTTGTTGTTGTTGTTATCAACATGTTTTAGCTTAGAAGTCTTAATGGGGCTCTTGAATTAATTTAATTAATTAACAGGCATTGATCAGACTTTTCATATGTTAACTATGAGAGTAGGAGGGGTGGTAAAATAATCACTGAAGTCAGAGTCGGAGTTCTCTGCAGAGATCTTGACTCTGACATGACCCTCCCTGAGAGAACATGAAGTGACTCCTTTTAATCTGAGGTCTTGGTTTTCTCCTTCATTCTTGGAAGCAATCACAAGTGAGGCCTAGGAATCTGGTTCTCAATTCAGCTTTCAGAGAGAACTCCAGCTCACCCTCTTGCCATCCTGTGACTTTGTGGAAGTCCTTCAACCTTGCAAAAGGCTCAATATTATCTGTAAATTGGGATAATAACATCTACCACATTAGGGTTATTGTAAAAAATGAACAATAGGTTCAGTTAAAGTGCTAAGAACAGGACCTGGCACAGAGTAAGCACTCAAGTAAATAGTAGTTGCTCTTATTAATGTGGCTGTTATCATTATGAATAACAATATTATCATTCTTACAGTGACTTAATGGAGTTGTACAATCTTAATGTTGTAACAAGGGTAACAGCTAACAAGGCACATGGTAGATGATTGGTCAGTGTATTAAAGTAATTAATAGAGCTGCAAACAGTAGGATCAAAGAGATCAAAGCAGATTCGAAGTTTCTTTTTTATTCTGATAGCCCTATTGTAGTTTGAAGTACAGTGAAGGCTTTCTTTGCAGATGAGGTTTCTCAGCCAGAAATTATATACAGGAAGCTGGTGATCCCGAGAGTTTCGCTTTCACTCGTGAGAGGGGTTTTATGTCATCGAACAACAACTACCCACCCCGACACTTCAAGAAGAAATCAATTCCGATGTATGGAGGGTTTACTTTCTGCCAGGCTATGTTACAAGATACTTACACGTATTATATGTTTATTCGTCACGAGCAACCTAGGAAATAGGTAACATTATCCTATTTTATCAGTACATGTGTACAGAGATCACTGAATGTCTTTCATCGTGACCGTGTCTAATACTCCTTTTGAATATCTAATGACGTTAACTTCAAACTTCGTCTTTGTCTCAGCAGGAAATTTCACTGAGTTTTTGATAGCAGTTGCTAAGTAGGAGATTCACAATCAAACAGCTACTTGCCACCATGCAAAAAGAATGACCCTGTTATAAATTACATGGGCTGTTCTCAAAAAAAACAACAGTATTTTCTTTCCATTTGTCCTGATTAAAATCTCTCTAAATGAATCAAATATCACAATTAAGCAGAGGAATTTTTTCATGTGACCATTGATTAAAACGTCTTTTCAAGCCCAGTTTAGGCAGAGGGGCTTATTTCTCTGTTTCTAGGACTATAATGTTGTTTTAAACAGGTATGTAATTTAGGATATTATATATACAAATATGTATACGTATGTAGACGCACCGTCCTCTCTCTCGGTATCTATGGCAGGACACTCCCACTTTACCCCATATCAAAATCCAAAGGTGCTCAAGTCTCATATAAAATGGCATAGTATTTGCATATAACTTACATACATCCTCCCATATACTTTAAATCATCTCTAGATTACTTGTAATACCTGATACAATGTAAATGCTATGCAAAAAGTTGCCAGTGCATGGCAAATTCAAGTTTTGCTTTTTGGAACTTTCTGGTATTTTTTTTCCCTGAGTATTTTCCATTCTTGGTTGGTTGAATCTGTGGATGCAGAACCCACAGATAGGGAGGACAGACTATATTCTAAAAGTCCAGGAGGTTTAAGAATTAATTTAAGGAGACTGTTTTAGTTTTACTTTTTATTTGTTTTAAATGCACTTAATGCTTTTCTTCTATTAAGAAAAAGTCAGAATATTTCAAATATCCAAATTCAATTCTTCTTTTTTCCTATCTGTGATCTGTCCATGTACCATCTACTTAAAGCAGTGTGCTCATTTCAAAGTACAACCAAGAGTTAGCCAGTAAGTGAACAGTATAAGGACCACTCAGGCAAGTAGGAAGTAATGGCATTTGTTTTGCCATGACCTAGATAAGAAGCAGCTGGGAAAAGGACATAAACTGCATCACAACTTTCATCCCTAACATTAACTTATTTATTATTTTGAAATGATTTTTCAAACCCCACACTTTCAATTTAATCAGGTAAGTACTTGTTAGGTAAGGTACTGCAGAAAATGCAATTTTAATCACTTCCCTGTGCACATGTTCAGTCCAATAAAATATGGACCACTGAGAATACACCAGTTTAATTTCTCTTGAATATTTGCTAATATGTATGTGTAAACTATATGTGGACACAGACACATACACACACAGAGTTTACACATTTCCCAATGTAAATGTGTTTAAATGTAATACATGTCAAACCCGCTATCACTAATGTTCAGAAAAAAATATACGTAAATTAGAATAGATTGTACATCTCTAGATAGATAAGTAGACAATACATATGTATATATACCATATACACACCAAAATATAAACGGGCATATATTTATATACGTTAAACACATGTATATTAAACACAATATATTTATATATCAAATACAAATATTTAATAATTTCAAAAATTAGAAAGTTCTTGGCTAAAATATATAAATGGTCTTACTCAATGTCTAGGGTCAAAAATGTCTTGGCTAGGGCTTCCCTGGTGGCGCAGTGGTTGAGAGTCCGCCTGCCGATGCAGGGGACACGGGTTCGTGCTCCGGTCCGGGAAGATCCCACATGCTGCGGAGCGGCTGGGCCCGTGAGCCATGGCCGCTGAGCCTGCGCGTTCGGAGCCTGTGCTCCGCAACGGGAGAGGCCACAACAGTGAGAGGCCCCCGCGCACCGGAAAAAAAAAAAAAAGTCTTGGCTAAAAACAAATTTTAGCCCTTATAAGCTTCGCACATTCCAAAGGAAGGGCTAGTAGCCAAAGAAAAAAACCAAAAAAGAGTCCTTTACAATTAAGATTAAAAAAAATTAAACAGACTTTCCTTAGTGTTCCTGCCACCATGAAGAGATAATTATAAAGCAGGGTAGAGGCAAGGGGCATGATGATCGCATTGTTTTAATCGTTGTACTCATTATTGTCCTATCATCTACCCAAGATCAAGTTTCTTATGCTAGTTACTTTCTTACACTGAGCGCCTAGCACAGAACTTGCTTATAATAAAAAGATTAAAAAAAAAAGTTTGTTGAACTTAACTCATCAAGGGACTAATAGGATTTTAAATTTCTGAGAATGTCACACCACAGAAGTTTTCATATGTAATTTGAATATGTCCATCGAGGCAGATATGCATCCAGGTGCAGGGACTTATGTATTCGGAGTGGATCAGAGAAAGGGTAGAAATGGGAAGGAAAGTGTAGGAGATGTACAAGCCCTGTACAAAGTAGCTCAATACCTCTTTAAAAAGAAGACAGCATTGAGGAAACTCAATCTTAAGGAGATTTACATAAGGCATTTTGGAAGATAAGAAGGGTTTTTTTTTGGGGGGGGGAAGATTTGGTGGTTTTTGTCTCATTATCTAATTCTATTTAGAGATTATGTGCAGATAAAATGTTCAACTAAATTGAAAATTTCCCCATACCAAAATACATTTTTTTATAATATAGTAATAAACTAATTATGGAACATGAAAACAGACACCAATAACATCATTTCTCAATAAAGGCATATGACATTTAATTGACACCAAAAATTAGTTGAAATTTAAAGAGAAAAATATTTCATTTAAGCAATATAGGGAAATAAATTTTTTTTGCTTAGTTCCAATTAAGCATGACCAAATACATCTTATTCATAAAAAGAAGAAGAAAAAGAAAAACCCTCTTGCTTGTCCTTCCCTCATTCCACCATCAGTGAACTGCCTCAAGTCGGCAGACAACACTGGGTACCATCTGTACAAGTTAACCGTAGGAGCTAAAAGACTGCATTGTCCCTGGGGTAACAGCTCTATTTAATGAAGCTTTCAGTGGCATATGGGTGTGTGGCAAAAGAACTCGAGTTCCATTAAACAAGAATGTCTCTTTTTCTCACGTTAAATATGCAATAAATCAGTAATGCCTTTTGGGAAAAAAATATATGTATATAGCAAAAATGAACAATGATTGTCAGTAATGTGAGATTTGAGATGCTGACTCAAAAAAAAAGGTTGAAAACTAGATCAGTTCTCTTTTGCAGATGAGTAAAATGAAGCTGAGATAAGCTAAGGAACTGTTCTAGTGGGCATCAAGCTCTGATCATGAACAAGTATTGGGGACTTCACTGTTCAGGACTCTTTTCAAAAACCTCTGCTAAAAAAATTAAATAAACAGAACAATGAACTATCTCTACCTCAGGCACAGGATCATCAGAGGCCCTTAAGCAATTACAAACGAAGAGCAGCTGTCTTTTCTGCAACATGGCAGAAAGGGAACTGTAACTGATTTAAAGGCAATTCTAACTTTAAAACTGCGTTAGCTTCACAATGAGCTGCTGCTCAAATATAAAACTAAAAGTCCTGAGGGGAAAACACCTTGCTGTTATTTCCCCCACTAATGGAATTTAGAAAGACACTGAAAAAGTTAACTAGAAACAATAAACTTGCAATGTTTACTGTTATTTTGCAACTAAATGATGAAGATATTTTCAGCAACAGTCTTTCATGATCTTGCAGAATGTAACGCACCATAAATTAGGGTTTAAAGCTTCTATTCCAAGCCAGCAGATGCTGCTAATAGGGGCAATGCATGTCTGCTTTATCCAGAAACTTTTAAATCATCTGTTAGTCTCAATGAGGGGAAAGTAGCCACTATTTTTTTCCCAAGGGAAACTATCTTCCTATCAACCAAAACTGGTATCTTCAAACTGATTGACAGTAACAAAATGATGGCACTGAATGTTATGTCTAGATTAACCAACTCATGTTCTTCTACATCTCTAGCCTCATGAGCTCAGTGAAGCTCCCTCCATCATTTAATTTTACATTTTTCTGAGGGGCTGGCCATATGTATAATGTACCATTTAGTATATTTTCACTATATGCATGAATACCATTTACTATATAGACTCTGTCCTTTCCCCACTGATTCACAATGACATGGTACACCAGTGTATGTTCTTTTGGATGTGCCCAAGTTTCAACATCTGAATCTACTATCACTTTTTAAAAAAAAATTTTATTGGAGTATAGTTGATGTGCAATGTTGTGTTAGTTTCAGGTGTACAGCAAAGTGAATCAGTTATACATATACACATATTCACTGTTTTTTAGATTCTTTTCCCATATAGGCCATTACAGAGTACTGAGGAGAGTTCCCTGTGCTATACTGTAGGTCTTTATTAGTTATCTATTTTATATATAGTACTGTGTATATGTCAATCCCAATCTTCCAATTTATCCCTCCCCCCGCTTATCCCTGGTAACTATACATTTGTTTTCTACATCTGTAATTCTATTTCTGTTTTGTAGATAAGTTCATTTGTATCCCGTTTTTAGATTCCACATATAAGCAATATCATATATTTGTCTTTCTTTGTCTGACTTTCTGCACTCAGCATGACAATCTCTAGGTCCATCCATGTCGCTGCAAATGGCATTATTTCCTTCTTTTTATGGCTGACTAATATTCCATTGTATATATCTACCACATCTTCTTTACCCATTCCTCTGTTCATGGACATCTAGGTTGCTTCCATCTCTTGGCTATTGTAAGTAGTGCTGCAATGAATATTGGGGTGCATGTATCTTTTTGAATTATGGTTTTCTCCAGATATATGCCCACAAGTGGGATTGCTGGATCATATGGGAGCTCTATTTTTAGTTTTTTAAGGAACTTCCATACTGTTCTCCATAATGGTCATACCAATTTACATTCCCACCAACAGTGTAGGAGGGTAAATTCTTACCTATACAAGGTTCTGTTCCTGAGCATCTTATTCTGTTTTTTTGTTTGTTTTTTTAATTAATTATTTTTGGCTGCATTGGGTCTTCGCTGCTGTGCACAGGCTTTCTCTAGTTGCGACGAGAGGGGGCTACTCTTCGTTGCAGTGCGAGGGTTTCTCATTGTGGTGGTTTCTCTTGTTGCAGAGCACAGGCTCTAGGAGCGCAGGCTCAGTAGTTGTGGCTTAGGGGCTTAGCTGCTCCGCGGCACGTGGGATCTGCCTGGACCAGGGCTCGAACCCGCGTCCCCTGCATTAGCAGGCAGATTCTTAACCACTGTGCCACCAGAGCAGTCCCCCATTCTGTTTTATTGATGTTTCTTTTTTTCTTGATCCAGTTCTACTTCATTTAATTATTATAGCTTTATAATATGTTCTAATATATCTTATGCCCCTCCTACCAAACCATTTACATTAATTATTCTAATAATGTTTACACATTGTATCATACAGAGGTTCTTGTTTTATGCATGGATAAGATAAATATATACAACAGAACTATTGACATTGTTCTGATCTAGCTTTCTAAAATGTAGTAAGTCAAAGCTGGTGGCAAAATTATTTATTCAAACTCACTTAAAGAGACTTGAATAGCAAAAGGAAGTTATACCTTGCTTAGAATTACATACTTGTTATTATAATTATTTGTAAAGTTATTATTCATAAGTGATTATAATAATTTTGAGTTTAACATATCAGTGAATCTGGCCTCATGCCAGAAAATTACATTATTTGTTAGCTGGGGGGTAGATACACAACTATAGAGAGAAAATCAGAAAAAAAAAGAAACAGTGAATGCAGTTTTAAGCACACCAATTCTTTCACAATAATTACAAGGTCCTGGCAGAACTTCTTGGAGTAAAATACCAGGAGTGGGTCACCAGTCCATCAGAGATATTTGGAGGACCAGGTGAATGACTGTCAGTGCAGGAGAAAGCAAAGTGCCCTCTGGCTCCACTTTAATGTGCCTCCCTTCAAGAAGAAAGGCCACTTGTCCAAAGACACACAACTAGTAAGTATGGAGCCAGTAAGTAGTGGACAAGGCAGAATCTGAATGCCTGTCTCCACAGCCAGGAATATATAATTTTTTTGGTTTTCTTTCCATGGGACTGTTTTTATGGTAGTTAAATTCCCTTCAGCAATAAAAACTGTGGGACTCAATTAAGCCTCCTGGACCTGAGATTTCAAGTGCTGCTTATCTAATTGGTGAGCACTCAAGCTGTATGAGTCCCCTTTCTTGCTACGGATGCCAGCCTTTACTTCTCAGTCATGCCTCTACCTGAGAAACCTCAAAGAAAACAGAGGAAGCTGACATTTAAGGCAGCCAAAGCTGTTGTTTTTAGCACCCGAGATGAAAAGATTTTGCAAAGTAGACTTGTTCCTGATAAATTTTGTGTAAATCTCTCCGTAGTTTTAATATTATCTGATGAAGGCAATGCACTGTATGATATACAGACATGGATATGGATATGGCTATAGATTCATATGGATATAGATTCAAACAGCTCTGCTCTGCTACTTAGTTAGCTACACTGCCTTGGGCAAGTTCCTTAGTCTCTCTGAAGTAGTTTCCCTCTCTATCAAATGAGGTTAATACTCATTTTGTAGTGTTATTTAAGCACATACAGTACTATGTGCTTGGTCTTGGGCACTGAGTAAATAAAGAGTAGCCATTATTGTTACTAGTACAGTCTTCAATGTGTAAGATCTTAAACTATTAGAGGGGAGAGCTTGTCGTCATCTAAGTAAATAAGTGACTACTTCTCTAAAAAGCAAAGAAGCATTCTGTGAAATAATCACCCTCAAATCTTGTTTACATGACTACTTCCCAAATTTCATAACTCTATTTATCTCCCATGAACTATACATTTTGAGAGATTTCCTCTACTAAACAAATAGTATTTATTAAGGAATTGTTTGATTTTCTTAAATTTATCAACGCCATCTATATGAAAAAATGAGATAGCTTCTGTAATCCCACGGAGCTGATCGAATTATAGCCTATGCAAATAGTTGTTTTATTTAGCTTGTGCTAAGCGTGGGTAAATACGTAGCCTTTTCCGGGTTTGTTGACATAATAAGCATTCGTAACTGTTCTTCATTTCTAATTTTAAAGACCCTAAAAAGTATACAGACTCCAGGTTGGGAACTGTGATTTTTCAATTATGACTGCTAAGCAGGGGGTATTTCTTCTTAAAGCATTCTTTAATTATTTCCTTTGGAAGGTCCCAAGTGCTTCAAATGTCAGATGGGTTGTGTCTTTTGCCAAGGGTTGCTTAGTTAACTGTTTATTTTAATGAATGGCATTTTATGTGCTGCTGAATTTCTCATGGCACACATTAGGAAATTTTTGGCAGCATTTAAATTGGAGAACTGAGAAACACACTGGCTCTGCGGAAGCTCAATCAGCTCCCAGGAAGAGCAGGGTCTTTGCCAAGAAAAATTCACTAAAATAAAAAATACAAAGACCTAACTCACATATAACCCAAGGAAAACTGACTTTGGTGTCTAGGATTCAATGAATATTGCATCTAGGTATCTCAGCTAGCCCATGAATGGAAGGGGGGAAATGCTTCACAATTCTGGGAGAGAAATGAGAATGGGATCTCCTTGCTTTGGAGGATGACAATATGCTTAAATTTCTCGGTTGCTTGGAAAATTCAATTAGTCGACAAGAAAAAGCAAATGAAGTCATGTAATTTCTCATGTTTCTTCCTTATGGAGATCAGTCTAAGCCTATGTTTATAAGTTATTGAAAGACATACTCAGTTTATGCATTTCAATGAAGGAAGAACCAATAGTTGAATTTTTTTGTTTTACTGAGCATCCTAGACCAAATATCCAGACGGCTACATTTTTTAAATGATTCGGTCAGGTTCCTAGACATTGTATAAGCACTGGTTACCAGGTATGTTTTCTCTAAGGACTCGGAAAAGGAAAATGCCCTGAAATGTTATCTGGGCTCTGAAAAGTCCCAAATCCACTACAAGATAATTTTTTTACTCACTTGTACTACAGAATGAGGATGGAAGAAGAGATTTTTAAAAATAAACATTAGTTTGAGAAAATAAAGATGAGAACGTAAGTATCTTTCAGCAACTTAAGATGAACAGCACCAGCCTACAAATCATTACCATAAGAATGTGCTGAGGCTTGTGTGTAATAAAGGCCTGTTGCAGTCATCTTCTCCCAAGTAATACTGTCATCAGCTCCTTCCCTCTATTTTCTGCACTGCACCAGCCCATGTCCCAACCCCTTTCCCTCTCTGGAAGAGCAATTCTCTCTCTCTTTCTCTACTGGTTTGCTGAAGGCTCCGGGCACTCCTGGGCAACCAGAAGCCTGGCTGGATCCATGTATTCTTATCTGTTTGGCACCATTTTCTTGCTTTATTTAGAAATTAAGAGGGCTGGGCGCATCAGCACATAGATGCTGATCTGACGCTAGGCTGTCCAGCTCTCAGGTGGTTATATGGATACGTATACTCCTCTTCACGCCTAATCATTTGGCTGTCTCCTTATTCCTTGATTAGCTAGTATGTTGCTTGATATAATATTAATGTGAACCATAATAGCATGAGTAATCACCCATGAAGACCCTGCTATGGGCCCCATGCGTTTTTAGCTACTTACATAGACTCTTATTTCTCATGACAGTCTGGTGTCGTAGGCATATTAAGGCTCAGAGAATTTAAGTACCTTGCCCAAATTGCACAGCTAACAGATGACCAAGCAGGAGTCCAACTCAACATTTATCTGATTCCAAACTTGTATGTGGTTTTTAGTTCATGCTCCTCATCAACACATGGGGTACTAAGTTCCTGTGTACTTCGCCAGCATGGTGAACCTCATCATCAGTAAATAAAGAGACACCTTATGCCTTTTCTTCCACCAAGTGGCTCATTTGACTAACTGTGGTTCTCTTAATACTACTGGTAAAAAATTCCCCTTGAGGGCTTCCCTGGTGGCGCAGTGGTTGAGAGTCCGCCTGCCGATACAGGGGACACAGGTTCGTGCCCCGGTCCGGGAAGATCCCACATGCCGTGGAGCGGCTGGGCCCGTGAGCCATGGCCGCTGAGCCTGCGCGTCCGGAGCCTGTGCTCCACAACGGGAGAGGCCACAGCAGTGAGAGGTCCGCGTACTGCAAAAAAAAAAAAAAAAATTCCCCTTGGGTTCCACCCCACTCTCTTTCTCCCTTGATTTTAGGATAATTACCATTTACGTGGCTGCCCTATGGTACTCTGATTTGGTGTCACACTTATTTTGTGTTCATTTCGCTCTTAAGACTAAATTGCCTGACCATGTTTTCAAGCGAGTACAAAACTTGTTTTGAAATGTAAAGATTCCATAAACTAAGATTATCTAAGTTACCTTGTAAGTAGAAAAAAAAAAATGAGATTTAGCAGCAACGACATTCTAAGGGTCAGTTTCCAGGATCTAGATTTAGATTTGGCTACTACAGCCTGCTCCTTGAGTCAGCAAGAGAATGGTGATGTGCCAACCACATGTAAATTGGGAACACTGTTTTCATTACAGCAGATGAAGTCAGAATAGCAGGGCCAGAACTGGGGTGAAATGGGTGAAGTGAGTGAGGCATTCATCTTGGACGCAAAATATAAGGCAGTGAGGGGTGGGGGGCAGGCAGAAAGCTAAAAATTCAGTAATTAAGACAAATAATATTTCAAAGCAATATTTTTTGTTTTTGTTTTCTTTTTGCGGTACGCGGGCCTCTCACTGCTGTGGCCGCTCCCGTTGCGGAGCACAGGATCCGGACGTGCAGGCTCAGCGGCCATGGCTCACGGGCCCAGCCGCTCCGCGGCATGTGGGATCCTCCCGGACCGGGGCACGAACCCGCGTCCCCTGCATCGGCAGGTGGACTCTCAACCACTGCGCCACCAGAGAAGTCCCAATGCAATATATATTTTTTAATGCAAAAAAGTCTATGATAAACAAAATATTAATTTTTAAAATAAGGATGGGATCAGTATTACTCTGTTCTTTTTGTCTCAGGCTCCAATATAGCCTAGTACAGCACTGCAATACAGTATTTTTCTAGGATTGAAGAGCCTAATTTAGCCTGTTGGAAACTTATTTATTAGAACAAGTGCCAGTACCTAGAAGTAGTTTTGGGGAAAAGTTATTAGATATCATTAAAATTAGAACTAGAATGCGCTATTAATTTTTAAGGTGTCCAAGTCATTAGTAAAACCACCTTTACCCAAAGGATAATAATAGCAAACACTTATAGAGTGCTTAGTTAGACAATATTTTAAGCACTTTACTCATTTAATCCTCAGGACAACCTGCTGAGATAGAGGAACAGGCTCCCTGCCCCAGAATTCCAGGTGGCACGTTCATTAGAATACAATGTCTGAGGAGCTGCGCAACACGGTGACTCTGGTAGAATTGGAGTCCTCCTGTTACAGACAAGGAAACTGAGCTCACACAGTTCGAAACTGAAAGAAACAAGTTTGAAACCCAAGTGGTCTGTCCAAGGCCCTTGCTCTTAACAATATTATAGAAACAAACCAAGCCTCACAAAGACCGAATAATCTAGCTCCGGCCTCCACTCAACCCTACAATGCAATTAACTTTAATAATAATTATTACCCCAAAAATAAAGATCCTGGCATGAACTTTCATAGAAACTAGTCAATATTTTAAGGCATATATATTTCTTTTCAGTGACTTGTCATTGAAATCACCTTGACAGTCAATCATATTGACTTGAGAACTGAATACAATAGATCTCTGACATTCGGCAATCAATCTACAGTTCAAATGTGTAAGCTAGACTGCTCATTCAAGATTTTTTTTAAATAGTGATGAATAAATAAAAATTAATTCAACAGCTCACAGGCACTGAAAGGCCAACAGAATCCAGCCTCCCAGCTTCTGTCACTGCTGGTAAACTGTAAACTGACTTCTACAGGTGTATAGCCAGTATTCTTGTATTAATCAGCCAGTGTGATCAAAATGGAAAATAATAAGTACATAAATTTCATCTCTTTGTGCTCTGCAGCACTATAATTATATGATGAAATTAGAGCACTGTGAAGGATTATAAACAAAAGAATAAAGGATTCAGAGCAAAGCCTTTAGACCATATCTAAAGTAATTACTGTCACAATTCATGCTGTCCATACATGTGGATTTCTGATTATCTAGTTTACTACTAAATTAAATAACAAACAACCAAAAGTTAATGGCCCTATTAGAATATTCCCTATTGATGTTTTTTTTTAGGCCTGTAATGAGCCAGTATCAAAGTAGGAATATCTTTGAAGAGCAAAACAGAACAAGCTTGGCTCTTGGGAAAACGTTACTCCAGAGAAGAAGAAGGGTTAGGAGGTGGGCTGGCAGTAGAGTACTGAGGCAGAAAAATACCGAAGTAGAATATAAATGCCTTTATTCCACAAAAAACTCGGGCATTTCCGTAGCACTGGTAAGTAGGTCGGGGCTATTAATTATATGTCATTTAATTGAGATTTATAATCCCATTTAAAATTAATTTCTTATAAATGTGATAAATCAAATCATCTTCTGCTCCTTCTTCCTCGTGCCAATGTATCACTGAGGAAAAACTTTACTTTTAGTTGATTCGTGAGTGTGTTCATTCATATATGATTTATTCAAGAACTCTCACAGTGAGCTTTTCACATGAGTCTCTGCTCTGGTCCCTGGTTGACTTGCAGAAAGCAACCTGAGGCTTGGGCAGCTGTGTTGTACGTGTGACCCATAGGTCATAAAAAAATTAGACACAAAATATGGATAGATTAGGAAAAAAACACATCCAGACTGGAGGAGATACAGAGCAACTAAACAGGCATGCTTGATCAGTGGTGGGAGGCTTAAAAGTATTCTTTCTTTATATTGTTATTACTGTACATCTATTTTATGGTAAATTTATAATATGATGCCCTTCAAAATGTTCATCTGATGCTGAAGCTTATTAAAGACTCAAAGTGATGGTAAGGGCCATAGATACATATTTATTTTAAAATCAAAGTGTTTCCTGTAGCTTGGTCACCTTTGTGATTGGATCAGAGAGAGGTGTGTACTCCAGCACCATACTTCGTGTTAGGCAGTTGTAAATCTCCCTGTGCGTGTTGAATAAATATCGATGGAAAGAACTATTGGGTATCTCATGAAAATAATGCAAGTGCTTTTCCTGGCAACTCTTCTAAATGAGGGCAGTAATGATAACGCTTTTTATTCTAATACACATCAGCAAGGGAATGGGGAGTAAGGGAGTTGAGGATGAAAGAAGTGGTTGGGACCTTCACTCATGAATTACAATGTTCAACTGGTTTTGACCAGGTTACAAGAAATCGGTTAGCAAATGAAGACTCTCTTCAAGAAGCAGCCCTAAGTTTAAACCTGAAATCAGGATGTCTACACTGGAGCAAAATTACATGTTTACTGATTTTAACTTTAGTTATAAATCCAAGGATCTATTTCTTAAAGAATCTAGTTGACACCAGGAAGCCTCTAAAGGAGATATTGTTTTAAATTATCACAATATAAAATGTTTCCTGCAGTGATGATTAGAGGATTAGAAGCACAACTGTAAGAGCTGATTGCTTCAAAAAGGTAAAATTATAAATGCCCATTTAGAAGGCTAGGTTTACACAGGGAAGGAAACTCAGTAAGTTTGAAGAATATTGTATTAAGTCTTGAGAAGGCCAACAAAGAAGTGGTTTTTACATTCTTAGATACAATGGAGAAAAAGTTTGTTAGAGGGTAAGCCTGTGTGATTTTATCCTTCATAATCTTCATTCCTAATTGTCCCAGGGTATTTTTGTTTCAAGTAATTTCTCTTTTCTTGTTGTCTCTTGATTCCCCCACCCACTAAAACTATGGCTGAATACATCTGAGAAACCTGTAGTTCTGCTCAGTTTTGAGTCTAAGCTTTGCTAAATTCCATACTGAAATCATAAAGTAAGTATTTATTTTTTGTTTGTAAAAGCTACTTTTTTTTTTTTTTTTTCCCTGCGGTACGCGGGCCTCTCACTGTTGTGGCCTCTCCCGTTGCGGAGCACAGGCTCCGCACGCGCAGGCTCAGCGGCCATGGCTCACGGGCCGAGTCGCTCCGCGGCATGTGGGATCGTCCCAGACCGGGGCGCGAACCCGTGTCCCCTGCATCGGCAGGTGGACTCTCAACCACTGCGCCACCAGGGAAGCCCAAAGCTACAATTTTTGAGAGGAAAAGTAAACATCTAAAAGCAGCGGTCCCCAACATGTTTGGCACCAGGGGCCAGTTTCACGGAAGACAATTTTTCTATGTTGTGGAGGAGGGGGTAGGGACGGGGTGGGGGGGCAGGAGGATAGTTCAGGCAGTAATGTGAGCGATGGGGAGCGACGGGGTGCAGCACATGAAGCTTCACTCACTAGCCCGCCACTCACCTCCTGCTGTGCGACGCAGTTCCTAACAGGGCCGCGGCCGGCGGGGTTGGGACCCCTGTCTAAAAGGATTTGCACACTTTAACATTTCGGTACAGTGGGGGAGGTGTCCAGGAACCACCACAGAGCAGCAAATTACAGGGTAAGTTCCCACCACATAGGAAGGAAAAAAAAACATTTAGATGCTTGCAGGAAGAGCTCAGAAAGAGGAAAAAATAAAGGGAAAAGAAGGCAGATGGAGTGACCCTCCTCCCCCACCAGAACCGAACCTAAAGAAGATAGAACACCCAGATACATAAGACTGGAGAATTCAGAAACAACTAGTGCTGGTGTCACACTTCCCTGGGGGAAATGAAGACCTCTCGGAGAAACCTTGATTTTGTTAAGGTGCCCTGTCCATCAAGGCCTGAGAGTAGAGATGGTAACTGCAGAGGAGGGTATCTGAGGGAAACCTCAAAGACTCCGGCCGGTTGCAGAGAATCTTGGATATAAAGGCAACACAAAATCCCAAGTCCAGAACGCTGTATGTCCACAGAGTGCCCTAACCACTAGCCAGGGCCACTCATGTCTCAGTCCACAAGGGATGGCTAGAGACCAGGCTGAGGAGGGACACCTCAGGGAGTCCAGGGATGATTCCAAGTACAGGCTTCAGAGCAGAAATCCCTCCCCAAGATCCTGGGGATGGAAAGAGAAATTCCCCCTTACTTAACAGGGAGAAAAAACCTCTGATTGATAGAGAATTTGAAATCTGAGTTGACTGAACATTTACTTGAAAGAAATACTTTTAAACAAGAAGAAAATGAGTGATCTAAAATTGGAAAGTTTCTCTACCACCTGCCCTCAAACCACTATCACCAGGAATGGGAAATTAAGAACAAGATTAGTACCAGGAAAAATAAATAATTTTTCTCTGCATATCTTCTTTAAATTGCATAAACTTTTATATCCTTTCTACACCCAACTTACTGAAACAGCAAGGCTTTCTGTACAGTGAGGGCTTTGTGATGCCTACAATGCGTGGTCAATACCAGACAGGTGATATATATGACGCTGTGGCAAATTCTGCTGCCAGAGCCTGTTTTCAATGCACTCTGGGCAAAAGAACATACTTACTGTGTACTCTTTTCTTTTAAGGATCTTTCTTGTTTGGTCTGGCCTCTTCTGCTTGTTCAAACACACCTTTTAGTGTGTTCTTTCATAAAAAGAGGCTTATTTAGCTCATCTCTTATGAGGGTGATACTGGTAATCTCATAGTTAATGATAATATTAATAACCACCACTGATTAATGCCCAGTGTGTGCCAACCAGTATGCATTGTAGCCATTAGGAGTACGACTGCATCAATTCTCCAAGGTAGGTATTTTGTATACCCATTTTCAGATACAGCAATTGAAAATGAGAGAGTTTAAGTAACTTTCCCAAAGTCACAAAGCTAGTAAAAGCTCATTTCATTACCTAACGTTAAATCCCAACACATGAGTTCTAACATATGAATAAACCCTGACAACCTCTGAGGAACAAAGGGCTCTGTGAAAAGAAAAAATAAATAAAAAAGCTAACTTTCTTTTTCCCTATTCAACGTTAATCTTCAGGATTATTCATTTTCTCAGTAGACAGAACCCATTGGGTACTGGAATGAGTTTTAAAGTATTGGGAACTTTCGGTTCTAGTTTCAGCTCTGCCATTAATTGTGTGAATTTGGGTAAGTACCGTTTCAATTTTCTCATCTGATCAACAGGGATAACAGCTGTCTTATCTCCTTCGCAGAATCATGAATATTTCTACCCTTGTCTTAACTGATATAGAATTGGACAGTGTGCAGAAGTACTTTTCTGGTGAATCTAAAATATACTATTATAGTCATCTAAAATTCATATCAGGTATGAGGATGACTGGGGAGACAATTTCAATACATGGAATCTGTGTCAGGGGCTGGACAAGGTGCTGAAGACATAATGATAAAAAGATCCAGGGCTTCCCTGGTGGCGCAGTGGTTGAGAGTCCGCCTGCCGATGCAGGGGACACGGGTCCGTGCCCCGGTCCGGGAGGATCCCACATGCTGCAGAGCGGCTGGGCCTGTGAGCCATGCCGCTGAGCCTGCGCGCCCGGAGCCTGTGCTCCACAATGGGAGAGGCCACAACAGTGAGAGGCCCGCATACTGCAAAAAAAGATCCAGTCTCTGGGGACTTCCCTGGTGGCACAGTGGTTAAGAATCCGCCTGCCAATGCAGGGGACACAGGTTCGATCCCTGGTCCAGGAGGATCCCACATGCCGCAGAGCAACTAAGCCTGTGCGCCACAACTACTGAGCCTGCGCTCTAGAGCCTGCGAGCCACAACTAGTGACCCCGTGTGCCACAACTACTGAAGCCCGCGCGCCTAGAGCCCGTGCTCTGCAACAAAGAGAAGCCACCGCAATGAGAAGCCCACGCACCACAACGAAGAGTAGCCCTCACTAGCCACAACTGGAGAAAGCCCACGCACAGCAATGAAGACCCAACGCAGCCAAAAGAATAAAAATAAAAAGATCCAGTCTCTGGACTTGAGGAGCTCCCAGCCTGATGGAGGGAGCTGGGAACATACACAGCTGATTAGAACGTGACAAGACAGAAACAGACAGAAACAAAAATAATGTTACGAATCTAAAGTCAAACATATGGATCTCTGCCTAGGTCTCAGAAGAATGCCCTGGATGGGGAATGTTTCATCCACAGTTGTATGGTGGTGATAATTTTTGAATTTGATTGTGAGAAATATAAACATGTAGAAGGTATGTTTACATGTAGAGGCTCACAATTAAATCTGATTATATTTTTGAACGTATTATCAGCAAGTAAAGATTAGGAATGAAACAGCTGCTTATTGGAGATGAAGCCACAAAAAGATGTAAAACTGAGTAGTTTCAGAAAAGTGATGGAGAATTTAGGTTTCCTTGACAATTTGAGTTTCTCACTTGCATAATAAGAATAGCTACCATGTATTGGATCTTTTCTGTGTATCACAGGCATTGCACAAAGAACTCTATAGGGATATTTTCATTTCATTTTTCTTCTGATAGCCTCATGTGGTAAGTAGTAATATCATCCCTTTTTCACAGATAAAGAAAGTGACAGAAAACTAAAATGGTTTGGCCCAACCAAACCACAGTTACAGAGTTAGTAACTGGAAGGAAGAAACGATGTAGCTACACAACCCTTACTCTTAGTTCCTAACCTCCACATACTATACTGCACCCTGGGCTAGGACAATTTGTGAGCTACAGAGAAAAACAGTAAGTGCACACGGATGTAAAAGCTACTTTTGAAATCATGGGGAAGAAATAGCAGGGTAATTTTTCTCAACTGCACTTCTCTGCAACTACACACATAAAAGATGGCTGGCCATTAAGCCACAGATCAAGCACAAGGATTACCTCTCTTAATAAACTCTTCTGGTATTTCCTGAAGGCAAGAAGATAACACCCACTGCTCTAACGAATCTAGCAACACTAGACTTGTATAAAATACAATATGATTGGCCCAGTAAGAAAGGTTACATACAGGGCACTGCATCTTCAATGAAGGAATAACTGTCATCAAGGGTTTTATGACAAGTGATTCCACAATCAATTGAGTGACTTTTGCTATAAGCAACCCTGAAGCATTATATGTATAGATAATGGCATCATATTATCATATAACAAACATGCCCTGTTGAAATTTCCTTTGTGTTGTTGCCTATGCAAAAACTACCTCCAGTGGTTTCTCCTAGTATGTGTACATAGCACTGGGACTTATAAGGCCTTAATATACTGATAGAAGATTTGAGTCAATAAAGGAACACCAAGGAAGAAATTAGAAGCCCTGTGCACGTAGAATGTCAGTAAAAGGAAGCAGTCCAAAATGTTATCTAACCAATAGAAAAAGAATAAACTGGTGGACACCTTACAAGTTCACTTAAATTGTCAAATGATTATAAGAGGATGTCTCTCAAAACTGCTTGAGATATTGGCTTTTGTCAAGAAAAATGATCTGATGTGAAATTTGGATATGCACCAAAAGCTCCAGTCTTCAAGGACTTTTCAATTTCCTCCAGTTTGCAAGTTTAGAAACTAAATGATTCAGCATATCTCTAATAAAAAATCATCTCCCAAGGCTCCTTTGCTATGCAGGCAAAATCAAATTAACTTCAAACAGATGAGGTAAGATGCATACATAAAGGAAGTATCAAACTGTAACATCGTCTTGCTCCAGCTCTCTCAGGTCTCCTAGTATCTACCCAGGAGAGAAATCCAAATATTAACGTCACCCAAAAGCACTCTACAAAATCAAGCAAGAAGGGTGGTTTCCAAAAGGGAATGGCACAAAGTGAATTATCCTATTGTGCTGTTGAGCACAATTGAGGAGGAGACTATAGCTCTCTGGACTTTTATTTAACATTTGCTGACAGCCAACAGGATTCTAGGTTCCTTTCACACCCCACAAATTGTGCAGCGCCCATGCCTTGATCGCTGGCAGCCACTGCATCAGGGGATCCCTGTGCTTTGGCTTCTGCCCTGTACCCTCTGGACCATGGGCTGCTACATGAGCACCACAGCCTCTCCCAGAGATAATGTATTGTACACATATGCTCTCAGAGAGTGCTCACTGGGATGGATGAGAGCAATACATCACCAAAACACTTTAGCTTATAAGATGTATTGCCACGTGAGATAGAACCGGTTGTCAGAGACATATTTTAAAGACTTAATTTCTAATGTTTTGTATTAAATGATGTCTACATTCCCTTTCTGGTGGTTTGAAAGATACATTTGAGAATTCTGTTACAGTCGATCTTTGAGAATCAGTGTTTTTCCCTATCATTAAAAGCATTCTGCGTACCTATTGTGTTTAATAGGAATACTCAGTAACTGAGCTTCCCTGAAGCGTGATGTGGAGTGAGTAAAGAGGTCTGTGTGCACAGCTGTACAATCAGCCTGAAATCCAGTTCCCAGCATGAACCCTGGTGCTGGGCTGCATCTTCTCCAGAGGGCACTATATGGTCTAGCGGTGGGCCCTGGGCAGGACACATGGGAGCCAGGAGGAGATGCTTCCTAGAGGCAAAAAGCTCTGTGCAGGTGCCTATTTCCTGGGTCCCAATACTGCATGCTCTTTAATGATAGGTTCTGCATGGCTATAGTTGTGTGGACCCGAGAATTCTTTTTTTTTTTTTAACATCTTTATTGGAGTATAATTGCTTTACAATGGTGTGTTAGTTTCTGCTGTATAACAAAGTGAATCAGCTATACATATACATATATCCCCATATCTCCTCCCTCTTGCTTCTCCCTTCCACCCTCCCTATCCCACTCCTCTACGTGGTCACAAAGCACCGAGATGATCTTCCTGTGCTATGCAAGCTGCTTCCCACTAGCTATCTATTTTACATCTGCGGACCAGAGAATTCTGATCTCTCTTTTCACTGTCTAATTTTATTGACAAAAGAGTGGAATAACGTTTAGAAAACTAGCAATTTACAAATCCTAAAAATAGATATTAGACTTTATCAATTTTTTTTGGATTATCCAGAATATGTTGCTAGAGGCACATTCTATGAGGGCAGAGCCCACAGCTATTTTGCTTTTTACCTTTTTTTCCCTGTGCAGTGGTTGTTCTGCAAAAAGTGCTCAATAAATATTTATTCAATGCATTAATAGCCATGCTTCCCTATAACAGTAGAATTATTTCATCAGCAAATTTTTCTTTAAAGGCAAAGCATTACTTCCTTCAAATATAACTGCCCTCTGTCATAACCAAAAGTTAAATTGCATCTAAAAATGGTAAATAATGGCAGGTCTTTTTAAAGAAATGGTTCTAACCTATAGACCTTGCTTAAAGCCAGCATAGGAAAATAATCTTTAAAAAACGTGAAAAACAGAGAGGGAGAGAATGAGAAAAACAGAAAGGGGTGGGAGAGGGAGGAAGAAAAGGAGAGAATAAGAGGAAAAGAAAGAGGGAGAGAAAACAAGTTAATTATTAATAGGACTTACGAGTGCATTCTTCATGTACATATTTACAGAAGACTATTTTCTAAAGAGATATCCACCTACATAGAGTTTAAGCTGTGAGGGTGACTGAAAATTTATATATGGATTATAGAATTAGTGTTATTACTTTATAATCACATTTTGTATATTGTTGTTTTTAGCTACTTTAGTGACAAAATTCCTAGTATATTTCTTTCTTAGTCATAGACCTTACTGGCTATTTTTGACAGTGTCATATATTCTGGGGTCTAATGCAAAAAGAAAAAACAGAAAGCAAAAACACAGTCAAAAACACTTAGTAGCACTTTTTATATTTGCATTTCAAACTAAGACCAGTGCATTCCTGATTGCCTTCCTGTTGAATCAAGCTTTTAATCTTTTTTCTCTCCTTATATTGTGCATCTTAGGTCTCCAGAATAGCTCTGGTTTTAAGCTACCCGAAGAAAAAAATTCTTACTTGTAACTTTAAATTCAATAGCCTCACTTTCACTAATTATCAGACACACACACACACACACACACACACACACACACACGCTCACAGACACATACACAAACCTTCAACATGCCTCCACATCTCCTTTATATATTCTATGTAAATAGATGCAGGTCTTGCGTTGCAAACACTGAATCTGTTTGCATCCAGCTTGGTCAGGAACTGAATGACAGTAGCTCTCTTTTGAAAGCACTGCCAACTCCTCCTCCTAAAAGAAGGCTTTCCCAGTGACCTTTTTATTTTCTCATTCTGTTCCCTCTGGCCTTCTCTCTCCTTACCCCGTTGCCTAGCTCCTCTGTGATTAAGTAGCCATTCTTTGGAGCTGTAACTTGTAAATACCATACCTCTATGATAGAATTTATTACACTCTTGCTAATCCTTTCTGCCATTTTAATAATAAGCTCCTTTTGTGGTCAGCAGCCATATTCTCACCCAGAATTTGTTTCTATATTACCATCATAGCAAGTGACAAGCTACTACCTATTGGTTGTGAATATTCTGAACCATTATTACATTTCCTAATCTCAGCGTTTTTTCACTTCCAAACTATTCTCAGTGTGATACTTCACATAGAGAAATCAATGAATAAATAATGCCAGCTGATGAAGAACTCCGAGAATGGTGTGGAGAAATAAGATACGAAATTCAAACTTGTTCATTTTTCTCTGTTACTAGCACAAGTGAAAGATTTGAGATCCCATATAAAATGTTGTTAGTATCTGTGAATATAAAATAAGCCTTACCACTACAATAGATAATTATGAGCTTCATATATACTAGCTGAAGATTTATCTGAAAATAGTTAACTGTTAAAAGTATTTAAGTGGACTTTTAAGATTGATTTTGCTTTAACATTAGTGCCCAATAGCATTCCATATTTTGGTTCCTAATATCACATGATGCAAGGAGTTCCAGTTTTACCTTAACTAAACGTTTAGCTGCAAGGAGTTCCAGTTTTACCTTAACTAAACGTTTAGCTGAAGAACATTAATAATTAGTTTTATGGGGCTTCCCTGGTGGCGCAGTGGTTGAGAGTCCGCCTGCCGATGCAGGCGACACGGGTTCGTGCCCCGGTCCGGGAAGATCCCACATGCCGCAGAGCGGCTGGGCCCGTGAGCCATGGCCGCTGAGCCTGCGCGTCCGGAGCCTGTGCTCCGCAACGTGAGAGGCCACAACAGTGAGAGGCCCGCGTACCGGAAAAAAAAAAAAAAATTAGTTTTATGGCTACCCATGGGTAGGCTGAATAGTATTTAAAATACCAATTAATGAGACTATGCAGGATATTATATCTACTGTTATAACTAAAGATTTGGAACAAATATAAGGAAAACTGCCATAGTATATATGGAATGGTAATAGTATCTGGCTGATATCATTTTTTTATAGATGCCCAATAGTATGTCTTTCTGAAGGAAAAAACTAAATTGAAGGCACAGAAATACAGAATAGTTATACTTTATTGGGAAACCCAAGTTTTTAGGAGATGGGAGAGATTATTAAAATAGTTACTAACCAATAAGCTTATCTATAGTATGCAGTAATGTGATCTAGTTACTTTTTTATTTGGGCATTTGGGCATTAGTAGGGATTAAGAAGTCTGGCCTGAGTTTCCTAAATCATATTTAAATGTAGATTAAAAGCTAGGAAAATTGAAATCTAAATTGAGCAAAAGAGAAATTATTTTTTCTTAACTTTTAGAAATCATTAAAGGCTAAAATTTGGTGCTACGCATCCCGTGACAAGTTCATAAAGCCTCATCATGAAGCCTCAGGATGACAAGCTCATGAAGAATATTAAAAAGAACACAACGGCCCTGAACATCTCCTATTCCAACATTGAATTCAATGTTCCAGATTTTTCTTGGGTTTTTCCTTCTTAGAGCCCTCTATTTCTCACAAATCACTTTTTAAATATTTGTTTACAGCAGGAGAAGAGTGTCCAGGGCTCAGTTCCAGAATGTCATATAGGAAGGGTTAGGGTCCACAATGTTTGCAAGCGGTTGCTTAGGAGACTTGTTTTGAAGCTACATCTGCATAACAAGCTCATAACTTTAAAAATAAAATTTGCTTTGAGATGGCGGCAGCTTCACATGTAGTTGTAAGAAAGTACAGGGGGGGACCTTGAAGATGGCGGAAGAGTAAGACGCGGAGATCGCCTTCCTCCCCACGGATACACCAGAAATACATCCACACGTGGAACAACTCCTATAGAACTCCTACTGAAGGCTGGCAGAAGACCTCAGACCTCCCAAAAGGCAAGAAACTCCCCACGTAACTGGGTAGGGCAAAAGAAAAAAACAGAGACAAAAGAATAAGGACGGCACCTGCACCAGTGGGAGGGAGCTGTGAAGGAGGAAAAGTTTCCACACACTAGGAAGCCCCTCCGCGGGCGGAGACTGCGGGAGGCAGAGGGGGGAGTTTCGGGACCGCGGAGTAGTGCACAGCGACGGGTGCGGAGGGCAAAGCGGGGAGATTCCTGCACAGAAGATCGGTGCCGACCAGCACTCACCAACCCGAGAGGCTTGCTGCTCACCCACCGGGGCGGGCGGGGCTGCGAGCTGAGGCTAGGGTTTTGGTTTTGGACGGAGCTCAGGGAGAGGACTGGGGTTGGCGGCTTGAACATAGCCTGAAGGGGTTAGTGCACCACGACTAGCCGGGAGGGAGTTCGGGGAAAAGCCTGCACCGGCCGAAGAGGCAAGAGACTTTTTCTTCCCTCTTTGTCTCCTGGTGCGCGAGGAGAGGGGTTTAAGAGCGCTGCTTAAAGGAACTCCAGAGACGGGCGCGAGCCGCGGCTGAGGGCGCGAGCCCCCGAGACGGGCGCGAGCCGCGGCTGAAAGCACAAACCCCAGAGACGGGCGCGAGCCGCGGCTAAAACCGCGGACCCCAGAGACGGGCGGGAGACGCTAAGGCTGCTGCTGCCGCCACCAAGGGGCCTGTGTGCGAGCACAGGTCACTCTCCACACCCCTCTTCCGCGGAGCCTGTGCAGCCCGCCACTGCCAGGTTCCCGGGATCCAGGGACAACTTCCCCGGGACAGCGCACGGCGGGCCTCAGGCTGGTGCAACGTCACGCCGGCCTCTGCCGCAACGTCACGCTGCCTCTGCCGCCGCAGGCCGGCCCCGCACGCAGTGCCCCTCCTTCCCCCATCCCCCAACCCCCGGCCTGAGTGAGCCGGAGGCCCCGAATCGGCGGCTCCTTTAACCCCGTCCTGTCTGAGCGAAAAAAACAGACGCCCTCCAGCGACCTACACGCAGAGGCAGGGCCAAATCCAAAGCTGAGCTCCTGTGAGCTGTGAAAACAAAGAAGAGAAAGGGAAATCTCTCCCAGCAGCCACAGAAGCAGCGGATTAAAGCTCCACAATCAACTTGATATACCCTGCATCTGTGGAATACCTGAATAGACAAGGAATGATCCCAAATTGAAGAGGTGGAATTTAGGAGCGAAATCTATGATTTTTTTCCCTTTTCCTCTTTTTGTGAAGGTGTACGTGTATGCTCCTGTGTGACATCTAGTCTGTATACTCTAGCTTCCACCATTTGTCCTAGGGCTCTATCCGTCCATGACTTTTTTTTAAAAATTCTTTTTCTTAATAATTAAGTTTAATTGTAATAACTTTATTATACTTTACCTTCGTTCTTTCTTTCTTTCCTTCCTTCCCTCCCTCCTTTAGACAACGAATCACCCCAAATTGAGGAGGTGGTCTCAGGGAGCAGGATTTATGATTTTTCCCCCTTTACCTCTTTTTGTGAAGGTGTATGTGTATGCTTCTGTGTAAGATTTTCTCTGTATAGCTTTGCTTCCAACATTTGTCCTAAGGTTCTATCCGTCCCTTTTTTTTTTTTTTTCTAAATATTTTTTAATTCAATAACTATATTATACTTTATTTTATTTTTACTGTATCATCTTTCTTTCTGTCTTTTTTCCTTCTTTCCCTCCTTCCTTCCTTCCTCCCTCCCTCCCTCCCTCCCTCCTTTCTTTCCTTCTTTGCTTCTTTCTTCCTTCCTTCCTTTCCTCCTTTCCTTCTTTCTTTACTCATACTTCTACTAATTCTCCCTACTTTTTCTCCCTTTTATTCTGAGCTGTGTGGATGAAAGGCTCTTGGTGCTCCAGCCAGGAGTCAGGGCTCTGCCTCTGAGGTAGGAGAGCCAACTTCAGGACACTGGTCAACAAGAGACCTCCCAGCTCCACATAATATTAAACGGTGGAAATATCCCAGAGACCTCCATCTTAACACCAGCACCCAGCTTCACTCAACGACCAGCAAGCCACAGTGCTGGACAACCTATGCCAAACAACTAGCAAAACAGGAACACAACCCCACCCTTTAGCAGAGAGGCTGCCTAAAATCATAATAAGGCCACAGACACCCCAAAACACACCACCAGACGTGAACCTGCCCACTAGAGAGACAAGATCCAGCCTCATCCAGCACAACACAGGCACTAGTCCCCTCCACCAGGAAGCCTACACAACCCACTGAAACAACCTTAGCCACTGGAGACAGACATCAAAAACAACGGGAACTACGAAAGTGCAGCCTGCAAAAAGGAGACCCCAAACACAGTAAGATAAGCAAAATGAGAAGACAGAAAAACACACAGCAGATGAAGGAGCAGGATAAAAACCCACCAGACCTAACAAATGAAGATGAAATAGGCAATCTACCTGAAAAAGAATTCAGAATAATGATAGTAAGGATGATCCGAAATCTTGGAAGTAGAATGGACAAAATGCAAGAAACAGTTAACAAGGACCTACAAGAACTAAAGATGAAACAAGCAACGATGAACAATGCAATAAATGAAATTAAAATCACTCTAGATAGGATCAATAGCAGAATAACTGAGGCAGAAGAACGGATAAGTGACCTGGAAGATAAAGTAGCGGAAATAACTACTGCAGAGCAGAATAAAGAAAAAAGAATGAAAAGAACTGAGGACAGTCTCAGAGACCTCTGGGACAACATGAAACGCACCAACATTCGAATTATAGGGGTTCCAGAAGAAGAAGAAAGAAAGAAAGGGACTGAGAAAATATTTGAAGAGATCATAGTTGAAAACTTCCCTAATATGGGAAAGGAAATAGTTAATCAAGTCCAGGAAGCACAGAGGGTCCCATACAGGATAAATACAAGGAGAAACACGCCAAGACACATATTAATCAAACTGTCAAAAATTAAATACAAAGAAAGCATATTAAAAGCAGCAAGGGAAAAACAACAAATAACACACAAGGGAATCCCCATAAGGTTAACAGCTGATCTCTCAGCAGAAACCCTACAAGCCAGAAGGGAGTGGCAGGACATACTGAAAGTGATGAAGGAGAATAGCCTGAAACCAAGACTACTCTACCCAGCAAGGATCTCATTCACATTTGATGGAGAAATTAAAACCTTTACAGACAAGCAAAAGCTGAGAGAGTTCAGCACCACCAAACCAGCTTTACAACAAATGCTAAAGGAACTTCTCTAGACACGAAACACAAGAGAAGGAAATGACCTATAGTAGCGAACCCAAAACAATATATAAAATGGAAATAGGAACATACATATCAATAATTACCTTAAATGTAAATGGACTAAATGCTCCCACCAAAAGACACAGATTGGCTGAATGGATACAAAAACAAGACCCTTATATATGCTGTCTACAAGAGACCCACTTCAGAACTAGAGACACATACAGACTGAAAGTAAGGGGATGGAAAAAGATATTCCATGCAAATGGAAACCAAAAGAAAGCTGGAGTAGCAATTCTCATATCAGACAAAATAGACTTTAAAATAAGGACTATTAAAAGGGACAAAGAAGGACACTACATAATGATCAAGGGATCGATCCAAGAAGAAGATATAACAATTGTAAATATTTATGCACCCAACATAGGAGCACCTCAATACATAAGGCAAATACTAACAACCATAAAAGGGGAGATCAACAGTAACACATTCATAGTAGGGGACTTTAACACCCCACTTTCACCCATGGACAGATCATCCAAAATGAAAATAAATAAGGAAACACAAGCTTTAAATGATACATTAAACAAGATGGACTTAATTGATATTTATAGGACACTCCATCCAAAAACAACAGAATACACATTTTTCTCAAGTGCTCATGGAACATTCTCCAGGATAGATCATATCTTGGGTCACAAATCAAGCCTTGGTAAATTTAAGAAAACTGAAATTGTATCAAGTATCTTTTCCGACCACAACGCCATGAGACTAGATATCAATTACAGGAAAAGATCTGTAAAAAATACAAACACATGGAGGCTAAACAATACACTACTTAATAATGAAGTGATCACTGAAGAAATCAAAGAGGAAATAAAAAAATACCTAGAAACAAATGACAATGGAGACACAACGACCCAAAACCTATGGGATGCAGCAAAAGCAGTTCTAAGGGGGAAGTTTATAGCAATACAAGCCCACCTTAAGAAGCAGGAAACATCTCGAATAAACAACCTAACCTTGCACCTCAAGCAATTAGAGAAAGAAGAACAAAAAAACCCCAAAGCTAGCAGAAGGAAAGAAATCATAAAAATCAGATCAGAAATAAATGAAAAAGAAATGAAGGAAACAATAGCAAAGATCAATAAAACTAAAAGCTGGTTCTTTGAGAAGATAAACAAAATAGATAAACCACTAGCCAGACTCATCAAGAAAAAAAGGGAGAAGACTCAAATCAATAGAATTAGAAATGAAAAAGGAGAAGTAACAACTGACACTGCAGAAATAAAAAAAATCATGAGAGATTACTACAAGCAACTCTATGCCAATAAAATGGACAATCTGGAAGAAATGGACAAATTCTTAGAAATGCACAACCTGCCAAGACTGAATCAGGAAGAAATAGAAAATATGAACAGACCAATCACAAGCACTGAAATTGAAACTGTGATTAAAAACCTTCCAACAAACAAAAGCCCAGGACCAGATGGCTTCACAGGTGAATTCTATCAAACGTTTAGAGAAGAGCTAACACCTATCCTTCTCAAACTCTTCCAAAATATAGCAGAGGGAGGAACACTCCCAAATTCCTTCTACGAAGCCACCATCACCTTGATACCAAAACCAGACAAGGATGTCACAAAGAAAGAAAACTACAGGCCAATATCACTGATGAACATAGATGCAAAAATCCTCAACAAAATACTAGCAAACAGAATCCAACAGCACATTAAAAGGATCATACACCATGATCAAGTGGGGTTTATTCCAGGAATGCAAGGATTCTTCAATATACGCAAATCTATCAATGTGATAAACTATATTAACAAATTGAAGGAGAAAAACCATATGATCATCTCAATAGATGCAGAGAAAGCTTTCGACAAAATTCAACACCCATTTATGATAAAAACCCTCCAGAAAGTAGGCATAGAGGGAACTTTCCTAAACATAATAAAAGCCATATATGACAAGCCCACAGCAAACATCATCCTCAATGGTGAAAAACTGAAAGCATTTCCACTAAGATCAGGAACAAGACAAGGTTGCCCACTCTCACCACTCTTATTCAACATAGTTTTGGAAGTTTTAGCCACAGCAATCAGAGAAGAAAAGGAAATAAAAGGAATCCAAATTGGACAAGAAGAAGTAAAGCTGTCACTGTTTGCAGATGACATGATACTATACATAGAGAATCCTAAAGATGCTACCAGAAAACTACTAGAGCTAATCAATGAATTTGGTAAAGTAGCAGGATACAAAATTAATGCACAGAAATCTCTGGCATTCCTATATACTAATGATGAAAAATCTGAAAGTGAAATCAAGAAAACACTCCCATTTACCATTGCAACAAAAAGAATAAAATATCTAGGAATAAACCTACCTAAGGATACGAAAGACCTGTATGCAGAAAAATATAAGACACTGATGAAAGAAATTAAAGATGATACAAATAGATGGAGAGATATACCATGTTCTTGGATGGGAAGAATCAACATTGTGAAAATGACTCTACTACCCAAAGCAATCTACAGATTCAATGCAATCCCTATCAAACTACCACTGGCATTTTTCACAGAACTAGAACAAAAAAGTTCGCAATTTGTATGGAAACACAAAAGACCCCGAATAGCCAAAGCAATCTTGAGAACGAAAAAAGGAGCTGGAGGAATCAGGCTCCCTGACTTCAGACTATATTACAAAGCAACAGTAATCAAGACAGTATGGTACTGGCACAAAAACAGAAAGACAGATCAGTGGAACAGGATAGAAAGCCCAGAGATAAACCCACGCACATATGGACACCTTATCTTTGATAAAGGAGGCAGGAATGTACAGTGGAGAAAGGACAGCCTCTTCAATAAATGGTGCTGGGAAAACTGGACAGGTACATGTAAAAGTATGAGATTAGATCACTCCCTAACACCATACACAAAAATAAGCTCAAAATGGATTAAAGACCTAAATGTAAGGCCAGAAACTATCAAACTCTTAGAAGAAAACATAGGAAGAACACTCTATGACATAAATCACAGCAAGATCCTTTCTGACCCACCTCCTAGAGTAATGGAAATAAAAACAAAAATAGACAAATGGGACCTAATGAAACTTCAAAGCTTTTGCACAGCAAAGGAAACCATAACCAAGACCAAAAGACAACCCTCAGAATGGGAGAAAACATTTGCAAATGAAGCAACTGACAAAGGATTAATCTCCAAAATTTACAAGCAGCTCATGCAGCTCAATAACAAAAAAACAAACAACCCCATCCAAAAATGGGCAGAAGACCTAAATAGACATTTCTCCAAAGAAGATATACAGAATGCCAACAAACACATGAAAGAATGCTCAACATCATTAATCATTAGAGAAATGCAAATCAAAACTACAATGAGATATCATCTCACACCAGTCAGAATGGCCATCATCAAAAAATCTAGAAACAATAAATGCTGGAGAGGGTGTGGAGAAAAGGGGACACTCTTGCACTGCTGGTGGGAATGTGAATTGGTTCAGCCACTGTGGAGAACAGTATGGAGGTTCCTTAAAAAACTACAAATAGAATTACCATATGACCCAGCAATCCCACTACTTGGCATATACCCTGAGAAAACCAAAATTCAAAGAGAGTCATGTACCAAAATGTTCATTGCAGCTCTATTTACAATAGCCAGGACATGGAAACAGCCTAAGCGCCCATCATCGGATGAATGGATAAAGAAGATGTGGCACATATACACAATGGAATATTACTCAGCCTTAAAAAGAAATGAAATTGAGCTATTTGTAATGAGATGGATAGACCTAGAATCTGTCATACAGAGTGAAGTAAGTCAGAAAGAAAAAGACAAATACCGTATGCTAACACATATATATGGAATTTAAGGGAAAAAAATGTCATGAAGAACCTAGGGGTAAGATAGGAATAAAGACGCAGACCTACTGGAGAACGGACTTAAGGATATGGGGAGGGGGAAGGGTGAGTTTTGACAGGGCGAGAGAGAGTCATGGACATATACACACTAACAAACGTAGTAAGGTAGATAGCTGGGGGGAAGCAGCCGCAAGGCACAGGGATATTAGCTCGGTGCTTTGTGACAGCCTGGAAGGGTGGGATGGGGAGAGTGGGAGGGAGGGAGACGCAAGAGGGAAGACATATGGGAACATATGTATATGTATAGCTGATTCACTTTGTTGTAAAGCAGAAACTAACACACCATTGTAAAGCAATTATACCCCAATAAAGATGTTTAAAAAAAAAAAAAAAAAAAAAGAAAGTACAGAGAGATGCTACATACCTATTGTTCACTTCCCTATTGCTCACTACCACTAATAGTAGCATCTTGAAAAAATTTAGTACAATATCACGACCAGGATATTGACATTGATCCAACCCACCTATCTAATACAGGGATTTCCGACTCTTTTGTACTCATTCGTATGTGTGTATCTGTGGGTATGTGTGTACTTAGTTCCACTCAATTTTATCAAATGTGCAGGTTCGTGTATCCACCACAGTACTGTATTGTATGTTACAGTATACAAAAATAGCAAAATGTGCAACACATTTTTATTTACACCCTAGATACATATGAGAAGATGTAAATTGTTCAGAGCAAGGAATTACACTATAATTATTTTGTTTTGAGGTCACTAGAGAGGTGGCGATGACAATTTTGAGAAGGTTAAATCCACCCTCCCACCACTCACTCTCCCAGACTCGCTCTCACCACTGAGGGCATCTGGGCTTAGCCCTGGATTAGATAACATGAAATTACCACTTCTTTACCTCGAGCACTTGTGGCATTTTCAGATTTCTTTTCCCTTAAGCTGAATTTCCCATTTTGACACGCTCCTTTACAGACATCAATCAAGAAATTAATATTTTACTGAAGTCAAATGACCCTAATCTTAGTAACAGAAACCCTACTCACTAAATTGTGGGTAGAGTGAAATGAGACGCCTAGTTTTGTATCACCTTCTAATGCAGGCCAGCTGCCATGCAATTTACAGGGCTGGGAGGAAAACTGATTCTCAGCTAATGTCTTCAGAGACTAGGAAGTCTGGGAGGGGACTGATTTCATTTTATATTTTGTGCTGCTAGGGTAGCACTGCTAAATAAGGAAAGCCTGTATGGGATTCCTAAAGAGACCACAAAGTCACAAAGAGTCGTGATCTAATCTGGAGAGTGAGGGTGCGGGAAGTGAGCTGGGAGCTCCACGTATGATGAATATAACAAGATTCACCCAGGTTGCACTACTGTCACCCAACTTTTCCACAGATGTGCATGCAATATGAAGGAGAAACTAGTAGGAAAATATGACTGGGTTAGTATAAATAATCCCACCACTGGAGACCCAGTGCAAATGTCAGGCACATCCTTGCCTGAGATCTAAATAGGAAAGATGGCAGTGTAGAAGCTTTAGATAACTAGAGTTAGCATGAGATGGTTATATTTTCTGCTGGTGGGTTTTTAAGACAATGTTTTGATGTAAAAAGACGTTTTCTGCTCCAAGTCATTTGCTTTATATTCCCTCTTGCAATGCTTTTTTCCCAAGAGGTTTGAAAACAGATCTTATTCTTCTCTATAGCCCCTGCAGATTTTAGGATACCTGATTGCATATAATAAATATTCAGTAAACACTTAGATAATTAAATCATGCCTAAACTTCATATTCCCAGAAGAAAACTCGTGTCCACATCTTGAAAGAATGAAAAAGGACTTACAAAACAGACCCGAAAATTAATAATTCAGAGATGAAAATTCCCCAAAGCATGGTTCTGGATCTAATTTATAAAGTTAGCTCTGTTGTTTATTGATAGCATCCAATCTTCCACTAAATGCCCACACCCACACCCATATACAAAGACAGTTAGAGGAATCCTGCTTTTGATATGTTTAGAAAAAAAGAGCATTTAAAGATAATCATACATTAATTCAGCACATTGGTGTTAATCAGTTAATTATAGTCTAAAAATATAATTACTTTTAGTGGTTACTTGATTGACATAGGCAACAATATTATTTCCTCTAGAGATAAAATTGAGAGGAACGGTTTACAAGAAAATTCCAACTCACCAATGTCTCCAATAGATGCTGGAAGAGAAAGCTAAGAGGACCAAAAAATATGACAAGTGAAGGAAGGATGAAGACATACACTGGGCAAGAGGCTACTCATCTCCCTCTCATGATTATGTCCCTGAGCAGAAGGGCTTGTGTCTTGGGCTATATTCCCAGTTCCTACACTGTCTAGAGCACTGTTAAGACCAAATGCACCTGTTAGAATGGCTATTATCAAAAAGACAAGAAATAACAAGTGTTGGTGATAAGGTGGAGAAAAGGGAACTCTTGCACACTGTTGGTGGGAATGTAAATTGGTGCAGCCACTATGGAGAACAGTATGGAGGTTTCTTAAAAAAGGAAGGAAGGAAGGAAGGAAGGAAGGAAGAAAGGAAGGAAGGAAGGAAGGAAGGAAAGAAGGAAGGAAGGAAGGAAGGAAGGAAGGAAGAAAAGAAACTACCATATGATCCAGCAATTCCACTTCTGGGTATTTACCTGAAGAAAATGCAATCACTAACTCAAAAAGATGTATGCACCCCATGTTCCTTGCAGCATCATTTACAATAGCCAAGATACGGAAACAACTTAAGTAACTTATGTGTCCATCAAAGGATGAATGGATAAAGAAATTGTGCCACACACACAGACACACACACACACGGGAATATTATTCAACCATAAAAAAATGAAATTTTGCCATTTGCAAGAACATGGATGAACTTGGAGGGTATTATGCTAAGTGAAATAAGTCAGACAGAGAAAGACAAACACCATATGATCCCTCTTATATGCAGGATCTAGTCAAACAAACAAACAAAAAATCAAGAAACAAAACCAAGCTCATAGATACAGAAAACAGATTGGTGGTTGCCAGAGGCAGGAAGTGGGTATGGAAGAAATGGGTGAAAAGAATTTTTTTAATCTTTTTTTTTTTTCTTTTAAGTGGAAAATGAGGGATGTTAGGGGACCATAAATTGCATTAAAAGAAGATTCTGTCTGTACTGGATACTGAGTCTCCACTCTTGCCCTTGTCTCAGAGGCTGCCACTGGAAACAAGATGCTGGTCTTTCAGAACAAGTCCTAAACCTCCTCCCCCTCTGCATTGCTCACTCCAGATTCAAAGTTCTGAGCTGAAGCAACTGCTGGGCTGAGTGGCACCTTTGGGGACAGCTGGGACACATGGCTTCTCTCCATGTAGACTCAGGGTCTCTCCTTATGTGACCTCACCACATGGTCTCTTCCAGACCAAACTTCTTATGTAGTGGGGCAGGGCTCCCGAAAGTGCAAAAATTGAAGCTGCCAGACTGCCTTAAGGCTTAGACTTGGAAAGGCCCAATAGAATGCCTCAGAATGGAAAGGCATTCTATTTGTTAAATCAAGTCACTACACCAGGCCAGAATAAATAAGGAGCTAAAAGAAAAAAAAAAAGAAAGATAAAAAACTGAAAAATATTCTTACTTGGCCTACACTTTTCAGTTTAATGTGGCAGCATCTTCTATCTATACATGCCAAATGCCTGATAATGACTAATCCAAATAATAATTAATACTCATATTACCACTCCCACTTTTATAAAGAGCTTATTCATCTCTCTTCAAATAATTTAAAGCCAAAAAATTCAACTTGGCCAAATTTCACCTTCCCATAAGATATGTAAATGATAGAAAAGATATATTTGTGGCCCAGTGAAAGAAAACTAAGAGGTTTAATTTAAATATGTCTTCAACAGATAAGTATGTGCTGAACTCTTAAACAAGTGTTTTCTGTGACAATCTCTTTAGGTGCAAAGGGAATCAAAAAGGAAAAATAGGTTTAAAGTGAAGTAGGAGATTTTGGAGGGATCACAAGAGAGGACGTCATGGTTATGAGGAAAAGGAAGTAGCAGGAGTCTCTGGAGGTCTCTTGAGAATGCCAAGCACAGAGTAGGCAGCTGTTTGTCTTAGGCAATAAGATAGCTAGTGAGGAATGGTGGAGCCAAACTATGTTATATTTAAGAGCCCAGACAGGGTACTTATTTATCTAAGAACATATAGTTATTTAGAGGCAGACCCAAGATTATGAACTAGGTACTATAAACTAGGTACGCTTTAGAACTTGGGCTAGGCCATGTTGGGCAATGACATCTTAAAAAAAAAATGTTGTATACATAGTAAAATTTTACTCTGGCATACCATCACAGAAAGGTTATGGTTTTTCTGATTTCAAAAAGTCATAAATTGGGCTTCCCTGGTGGCGCAGTAGTTGAGAGTCCGCCTGCCAATGCAGGGGACACGGGTTCGTGCCCCGGTCTGGGAAGATCCCACATGCCATGGAGCGGCTGGGCCCGTGAGCCATGGCCACTGAGCCTGCACATCCGGAGCCTGTGCTCCGCAATGGGAGAGGAGAGGCCACAACAGTGAGAGGCCCGCGTACCGCAAAAAAATAAAAATAAAAAAAATAAAAAAAATTGATTTTATATGTGGCTAACAAAATTCTGACCCTAAAAATAGGGCATAAAAATAATTACTTAGCAGATGGAAGAAAAGACAAAATAGGATAAAAGAAACATGGCAAAAAGGAAACAGAGAAGAGAGAGGGAAAACCACTAGTAAAACTAACACACAAATGTAGTCTAACTAGCTTCTCAGTTCTTTGTTAACCATACTTTGGGATCTGTCAAGAAAAAAAATCAAAACATCTTATACCTTTAGCGTTGCATTTATGTCTAAAACATTCATATAAGTACTTACCCAGAAACGCCTCCAGTAGCTTCCAGTTACCTGGCTTGAATCATATGGGTTTAAGTCGCCTACCAGTCCTTACAATGGCCAGCATAACTGATCCCATGTATCTTAATAACTTCATTGCCTGTTACTCACTTTCAAAAACCCTAGAGTCCAATCACAGTAAACTTTTTCCTCCTCAAGGAAGCCGTCACTTTGTATATATTATCTCCCTTCCTCCATTTCTTTCTTCTCTCCTTTCTCTCTGACCCACTTATTTATTCAGTGTTTGTCACCTCTCCCTTCCCCAACCTTTTAACCTGGTTAACCTATTCATCTTTCAAAACTCGCTGGTATAAGGCCGAGAAGTCTTCCCTGGCACTGCCCTCTGGATCTGCCATAGCACTAAGGGTTCACCCCATCAGAGGACTTACAGTGGAGTACTGCAGTTACCTCCTTACCTGCCTGTTTCCACAATGAACCCATGTTTACTGAGGTTAAAGACTAGGTCACGTTAACTCTTGTATCTTAGTGCCCCCAGCATAATACTTGGCATACAGTGTTACTCAGCACATGTCCGAAGGCTAAGCAGCCAGACGTTACTGAGCACTTCCTATTCACCAAGTACGGTACTGAGGACATTAGGCTTAAGGTTCACAAAATCTAGAAATTCCTTCGCCACAAGGTAAAATTTTATTGGAAGTTTAAGACCCAGAAAAGATAACCCAGCCCTCATGATCTTCCAGTTGTCAAGGCTTAGTCACTCTCCTGGCACATGTGAAAAAGTAAGATAAATGATACTCAGAATATTATATTAAAATTACTCTAAGTATCTGTCCCACTGTATTTTGTGTGCTTTAGGTCTATGATTCCTACTCTTCACCTTGACCCCGAGTAACTAGTGATGAGCTGGACATTTGACTGGAGCACAGTCAATGTTTGTTGAATGAAACCATGGAATTGACAATATTCTAATTCTCCTTTTCCCTTTCTAAGTATATGGAAAGAAAAAGTCTACCCAGTGCACTACCTTAGTATGTCCTTGAAAATGTATGATTTAGAGATAACATCACCATCAATCCCCATAGTTAATGGCTTCAAAGATCTGTTGCCCTAAGGAAGTGCTTTTACTTTTGTTCAAGGCAAGCCGACAATTATCCTTTAAACTCAATATGCTAAAAATGGAGAATACCAAGTTTTCTGGGTGACCGTATGTTCCTATATTTCTAGGTCAGCCTTGATCAAAGTCTCTTCCACGTACCCCATAAATACACTTGTACCCGTCAGCCCGTCTGTCCTGGCTTCCTTGGTTTGGAAAATGTGGTCACCGTGAATGTTCTATTTATTTCCTACCAACCACCCAACATTTATCTTTTATGTTTAACAATATTTAAATTATCTTAGCTCTTTTCTGAAAAAAGTAAGGAACACATGGACAGCTCTTGGCAGAGAAAATGAATATGATGAACTATTCTTATTTTGACGTCAAATGACTTGGAAATGTGCTGGTGGTGGAACAAGGGAGATCAAGTTTCCCTCTGTTAACTGAAGGGTTTCCTCTGACCCAAGGATGAAAACCTAAATGAATGGGTGGTCTGGGCTTGGTAAGTAGATGGTCAGCGTCAATACTGTCACCATAGCTTGATGTGTTGGGTCAATCACAGTATATCTACATGAATGTGAAAGAGAGTTCTTAATCTCAGTCCCACATACAAATGGAAAGGTCAGTGTGTCAAACACAAGTAATAAGTGAGGAATTTAGGATGTTCTTGAGTCTGGCATCAAGCCACAGGCTCTGTCACTTTGGTTTGGCACTGCATTCCTCACACTGGAATAGTGTTGCAAACTTTTAAAGGAAATAGAAAATTCAAAGGTCCCCAAGAATAAATCTACGTACCTCACCCTCTTCCCACAGATTCTGAGCATTCTGGTTTGAGAAATAGTGGAGTAGTAAGTAGTTAAGTGCATGTGTTTTATCATTAGACTTGGATTCAAGTCCTCAGTGCCACTTAATAACTGAACGGCTTTAAGCAAGTTAATTAAACTTTCTAAACACTGGTCTCTTCATGTGTAAAACTGGGATTTAAATAAAACAAACATTTTTTTTAAAAAACCTGCCCCTAAGTGAAATAAGCCAGTCAAAAAAAAAAAATACTATATGATTCCACTTATATGAGGTATCTAAAGTAGTCAAATACATAGAAACAGAAAGTAGAATGGTGGTTAACAGGCACTGGGGAGGGGGAAATGCAGAGTTGTTTAGTGGATATAGAGTTACAGTTTTGCAAAATGAAAAAGTTCTAGAGATCTGCTGCACAACGATAAGAATATGCTTAACTCTCTTGAACTTGCACTTATGTTATGGTTAAGATGGTAAATCTTACGTTGTTGTTGTTTTTGTTTTAACCGCAATTAACAACAATACCTGCCCTATAGGATTATAGTGAAAATTAAAATTTTATAGATAGATGCAAAGTACTTTACTCAGTACCCAGCAGAGTCAGTGCTCTTTATAAAAGGGGGCTAGTTTTTTTTTCAGTGAAATCAAAATTATTAAAAGTATCAAGCACACAGACATTTCTACCGACTCAGTGAATGATTTCCTTCTCAATCAGTGTGTTAGTCGGTTGTTGATGGGGCATCAGTAAAGAGAATCACTGAACTCATTCAGATGATTCATTCACGCTGCCAAATTTAGTGACGATTATGAGTCTTGTGTTTTAGTGAAACATAAAGCAGTAACCTGAGGAAGCACCAGTCTCCTAAGAGAATTCATTCAGTTATACTTGGTAGCATCCAATCAGGCACTCTGGTAGGCAGTGACAATTCCTAAACACCTCTGAGAGCGGAGCCACACAGATTTTCTTTCTGCTGGAGAAAACAGGCTGGTGACATATACGTTACCGGACAAGAAGCCAAAGTCCTTCTCAAACTGACCCTGACCCTTACCCCTGGGATCCACCTCCTCTTACTTACTTTGCTCCAGCCCCACTGGCCTTTTGGCTATTTCTGGAACCCCCCAGATCTGCTCATCCCTCAGAGTGTTTGCACCTGCTCTCTGTCTGCCCAGAATGATCTCCCTCAATGTGGCCACAGGATCACTCCCTCACCTTCTTCGGGTTTTTGTTCCCATGTCACCTCGTCAGTGTAGAACTCTGTGACCATCTTATATGAAATTGCTACCCTCTTCTTCTCCTGGCCCAGGGACATTGATTTTTCTCAAAAACACATACTATCCACAGATGAATTATATATTTTTAAAATTTGTTTAGTGTCTAGGTCCTTACCGTACAGTCAGTATAAGCTCCATAAAGGTAAAAAACAAAAAAAAGCCCTTCTGTTCACTACTGTATTCCAACCTAGAATAGTGTCTGGTACATAGAATGCACATATTCAAAATTTTGGGATTGAATGAATGAATATATTGGTCAAAGCCTTATTCAATACGAGTCAATAATGGCTTAACCAAAAGAGTTCTCCTCACAAAGGAAATATCTAAGAAATCTTACTTAGCAGCCCCATAGCATGACTCTACTAAAAGTCGTTTTGCTTTAACCTCAAATTCTTTTCCATTCCAGTGAAAGTGAGAGTGTGTATATCTGTTTTGCTACCCTTTCCCTAATCAGAAGGGTTTCGGACGCACAGAAGCAAATGTCCCAACAGTTACTGAAAACGATTTGGGAATTTGGAGGTATAGGTAGATATGTAATAAAATGTTTTTAATAATGTACTATTATTTTATTTTAATATATATTTATTTTAATATAAATCACCTGTTATTGTAACTAGCTTTATGAAAATACACATTGGGTTCTTGGCTTATGCTAGATAAATCAAATATTCATGACTATCATTATTATACTTGCATGTGGTACCACCATATTGCTTCTGTTCTGTATTAGGAGAAAGAACTTCCAAAAAGAGAGAGTAGCTAGAAAGAATTTACAACAGGGAGGTGTGCAAGCTGGGTTCCAATGCCAGATTTGTCTTCATCCAGATCCCTGACCTCAGGCGAGACACCATCTCTCCATATCTGGCTGTATAGACTGTGTTCTACTATAAAAACCTTCTTAACTTCTCTGAGCCTCAAGTGTCTCACTAGAGAAATGAACATAAAAATGCTTGTTGCACCTATTTCACAAAGTTGCCCTGTAATTTTGAAAATTGAGACTCATACCCCTGGTGATGTGGTGGATGCTGTTAGGTGGTTCAAGAACTGTATTTAATTTCCAGGTTATATTTATTTGGATGTGTACTTGGAAGGAAAAAGTAATAACTAGCATATTAAAGTTGTAATTTTATGGATAATATTACTTTAAGATGAGATTAATTTCAAAAGTAAATTAAGTTTAAATGGAAAATATTAAGTGATAATATATAAATATGGTACAATTATGAATGTGGTAGATAAAACTGAGGTTTGGGAAAGTCTTGTGAGAATCAGTTGTGATAACATGTGAATGTTCTTTTCAAAGTTAACAGGGTCAACCATGATAAGATAGTATTAAATAAATGTAAATGAAATAAAGTATTATAATGATTATTCTGGTAGAGTTATCTTTTCTTTTTCTCTTTTTTTTTTTTTGAGTGCCTACTATGTTCTTGGCACTCAATAAAGATGAGGCATTTTACCTGTAAGCAAAATCCCTACAAACAAACCTGCTGGAAGCTGGGGCATATCACAGTAAACTGTTTCCCCACATCACACATCCAGGCCATAAATCCAGTTCTGCTGATGCTAGACCATGCTCTAGCAAAGCTACAACTTGAGAAATGACATCCAGAATTCAATAGGCATTTTTTGAAAACCAAAAGGCAAACCTTATAAGTGAGGAAACCGCTCTTCACATGTTCCTCATGTCCCACTATGCAGTATTGTGAAAAAAATAGAATTAGAGCCTTATTGATCAATGCTGAATAATAAAAAATAGCATTGTTAAACTCAAATAATAACTGTGATATTGGGTCTTTCACAAAAAGGACTCAAAGAATCTGTACCTCATAAAACCATATATTTTAATGCAAGTGTGTAGAATCAGTATAATCCGTATAAAAATGTGAGCATGCAGGAGACGTACGACCCTGGGGTGCTTGCCGTCTACCTTGTTCCCCTTCACATATTCCTTACCATACTATGTGCCATGGTTCAGATACCATATCTCCATTCTAGCATGTTCTCAGCTACTTACTGGTTTTTCTGCATTCACTTATTTTCTCTTAATTTTCTCAGAAATTCATCCTATCTGTTCTGAAAATAGACAGGTGTCTAACTACTGCTGGTTCTCTAGGCATATGTCTCTCTCACCCATTAGACTGTAAACTCCATGGGAAGTCAGAAACCATTCTGCTTTATACCCTGTCACATCCAACAGTACCTGGAATATAGCAGATTCTTCACAAATGTGAATGAATGGATACTCTAGTGAATAGATATGTTTATGCAGCACCTGTTATATGCCAATTACTATGTAAGGTTCATTGCTGCTCAAGTATTGAGTATAATAAAATAAATTTTAAAACTTTACAAACTTCAAAGGCCCTTGTAAGTGTAGAGTGTTTCCAAAGCATTTTTAATTAATTTTAAAAATCAGTTATTCACATGTAGTTTTAAATCAGAACCGTTAGATAAATTCTCAATTGGAGATTTTATCAAGATTGTATTTACTATTCACAAAGATAGAATTTTACAGTGCTATGGTTCCAAAATGTGCTTGTACAATACATGCACTGTTTCATATAGCTCCATGAAATGCTGGTTCTTTATAACATTGCCTGTGAACTACTTTCTGAGATGCCGTTGTATCTATGAAACAATCCAGAGTATTCTGTTAGTATACATAGCTTTTCCCATGATCTGAACACTTTTACATCCCTAATCCACGAGAACATGGGACATTATATGGCATTCTCCTGGACAACTGGCATTAGCCCACTATACTCTAAATATTCTGATTTCCTGACCTGAATCGAGGGTGTTCTGTACCAAACATGGTTTCTTCCATAGAGGTCTCTGTTTTTGGTGAACAGTTTTGACACAACGGCTGACAAAATATGTGCAAAGGCTAGTGATCAATGTGCTGAAAAGAAGCAAAGAAAGGGTCCACGGCGCTTTAGGGGTTCATCCAACAATCTGGTGGGGAGATAGTATAGAGGCAGCACTTTGAGGACAGAGACTGAAGTTGTTCAACATTTTATCCCCTGCGCTAAGCTTGATTTCTTGTCTAAAGTCACCACATTAATAAATGTTTGATGAATGGATAAAGGGAAAAAATAGCTACATAAGGTAGGAAGGGCTATTCAGTATACAGAGTCTGAAGTTCTCTCTTTTTATAAACAGGACACTCAAGGAAAGCTCTTCCATATATATATATGTTTGACTCAGATCTTTAAGGAAAGACAGATTATGATCTACAGAAAGGGGAAAGTAGGACAAAAGATGACAGTGACATAAGAAATGTAGGTCTGGGGAAGTTCTGGGTTATCTAATTTTAATTATCACGATGCCTGTGATTTCCTTGCTCCTTGATGTTTCTCTGAATCTTTTTCCAGTTCCTCTCCTTGCTATTATGATTCTTTCCTGCATTCAGAGCTCTTCCCAAGGGGGCTGACGTCAGCGAGGGCTCAGTGCTGTGCTGGGGAGGAGTGAGTCTGCTAGGTGGGAGACAGCATCTTTCTCATCCCTCAGCAGATGCCCCAAAGCTGAGCCTGGAAGCATGCCCCAGTTTGCCTGTTAAACACGAGTCAAGTGCCCTTCAGCAAAGATTCAGGCTTGGCTTCCTTCCCTTGGCTATTAAGCTACATTCCCACAGAATTACAACATGTCTGAGGTTTCTAAAACCCTTTGTGTGTATCTCAGACAGTTATTTTGCTGGATCCAAATTCTGACCTTGGTTAAGCAGGCCTCAAATCCTTTCCAACCTTGCCCCTGAAGGTCCAAGAACACATAATAAAGGAGGGGATAAGAATAACATCTATAGCTTAGTGACCACTTATTATGGACCACTCACTGTGCTAAACATTTTGAATGCAGCATCTCCTTAACATAAGCCCTGCCTGCTAGCTACAACAATTACTCCTATTACCTCTATTTTACAGATGAAATAAAGAAACTCATTCAAGTTACACAATCACTAAGTATTAAAGCCAGATTTGAGACTCCGGCAGTCAATTTCCAGAGTTTTCAAGGGCAAGGGCAAAAGACACTAGAAACACATAAACAGGCCTAAAACGACAGCGTGTAAACTGCCACCTGCCTACGGTGTACGCACCCCAGAAGAAAGAGGGTAGTGGGTCATCTTCTTCATGCGCTTGGGTAGCAAGTACGTGAGCCCAGAGAGCCTCTGTGAGATGTAACAGACGTTCTAAAAATGACAGCAAAGGAGGGTTTTCTGAGCTTGTGGTGTCAACGGAATCGGGAGAGGTGACTTTGGAAACAGAGCTTGCTCTCGGTTCAGGGAGCAAAGAGCAAGAAGACTTCCAGGACTCGTCCAGGTTCTCTCGGTAACCAGGATAGAGAGGGCCACAGGTTTCAGAGCAAGACTGTCCGCCTCTAAGACCGTGTAATCTGTTGTGTCAAGCTTGACCTTTTGGATGCTTTTTTTTTTAAAACAGGAACCTAGTTCAGTGGAAAGGATGCTCATAGCGAGAAACGTGTGTGTGGTGTGTACATGATCACAGAGGAATTTAGAGAAAGAGGTCTGGGAAAAAAATGTCATCTAAGTGCAGAGGACAAAATTGCACCAAAACACCAGCATCAGGAAGCTTGTCATGAAGATGGGGAAACAGAGCAGGTTCCTGGGGCACGTTACCTAGGAAGGCATCCCAGCCAAATGGGCCAAAATCAGTGTAGTGATCAAGACTTGCCAGTCTTAAAAAGCCCCTGGCCTGGTCCAGATAGAGCACATTGTTTTCTTCCAGCTCTCCCTCAATGCCCTGCCCTCAGTCATTTCAAAATGAAATTATCTAAGATCAGATTGTTTGTGCTGTTTATTTGAACAGAGCCATGTTTTTTTGTTTTTTTGTTTTTTTTTTTTGCGGTACGCGGGCGTCTCACTGCTGTGGCCTCTCCCGCTGCGGAGCACAGGCTCTGGACGCGCAGGCTCAGCGGCCATGGCTCACGGGCCCAGCCACTCCGCAGCACGTGGGATCCTCCCAGACCGGGGCACGAACCCGTGTCCCCTGCATCAGCAAGCGGACTCCCAACCACTGTGCCACCAGGGAAGCCTGAGCCATGGGTTTTTGATCAAGTGTTACTTCTTCTGAGCCTTACAAACTAAAGCATGATTAGGTAAGTATTTGCTATGTGAGATAACTAAGGGGATCCATTTTAAGTGAATGCACAAAAGATATGTAGAGAATATTTTCTTCATCCCAATCAGCCCAGCTCTAGCTCAGTTCTTCCACACTGACAAATGGATTGGACACGAACCCATGGGGCCTACGTCACCTGGTATCAATGGAAACTTGTATATATGTACTTAAAGAACATGGACTTTACAAGTATATACGTTTCTCCCATAGCTTCTCTATTAGACAAACTGTGCAGTATAAAAAATACAGGAAGATCACTGAAGTGCCAGCAGCCAAAATGAAACTCAATCCCTTTGTGATTTCTGACTGAGGCAAGAACCGTAAAAGGCATGTCAATGCACTTCCCACATTCGCAGGAAGATTATGTCTTCTCCTCTTTCCAAAGAGCTGAGGCAGAAGGACAATGTTCCATTCATGCCCATCCGAAAGGATGAAGTTCAAGTTGTGTGAGGGTGCTACAAAGGGCAGCAAATTAGCAAAGTAGTCCAGGTTTCCAGAAAGAAATATGTCATCTACACTGAGCAACAGCAGCGGGAGAAGGCTAATGGCACAACTGAGCGCGCACGCATTCACCCCAGCAAGGTGGTTATCACTAAACTGGACAAAGACCAAAAAACGATCCTTGAGCCTGAAGCCAAATCTCGCCAAGTAGGAAAGGAAAAGGGCAAATATAAGCGAGAAACAATTGAGAAGATGCAGAAATAATCGTATATACAACTTTCATTAAAAACTGTTAAAATGAAAAAAAATTTAAATTAAAAATATAGTAAGACGTTCAACTTTTGTCTTTAATACTATCCATTTTTAAAACCATGACTCATAAAATAAGATTTAGACAGTAGAAAGGAAAACGATTTATGAATCAAATAGACCCAAATATAGCATCATATTTTTGGAGTAGATCTGATCACTGTGGTTGGTGGTTCTAACAGAATAGATTTTGTGTATTAATTGTACAATGTAATTTTATTTGTTGTTTGCAAAGGGGAAAGTAGCCAAAATTCCCTTGACTTCTTTAGTAACATCTACATGTTTGGCCATGTTTTAGAGATTACAGAAATGTTTTATGTGCCAAGTGATAGTTGTTCTTATGTCCAATACATCTATGATGTTGAAAACATGCTGTTGGATGGCACATATTAGAAACCTTAAAGAAAAACAGATATTATCATACACTTGAAGTTGTATGACAACAATACCCTTGGCATCCCAGCCTATGAAACCTATGAAAAGATATTTTTAAAAAGGTGAAAATTGTGAAAAGGAAACTAATAAATAATGACACATTTCTTTAAAATTAGCAATCTGAGACAATAATATCATTGTTATGCATCACAGCTAAAAATATTTCCAAACTGATAAGGTGTACTTGAACTTATAAAAGTATGTTTAAAATTCCTTAGTTTTGTATTTAATATTTGATAACAAGGTAGATCAGGACATATGGTCATATCTATGTAAACTGAAACTTTATTCATATGTCTATAAATTTCCTTGTCCTAAAAGAACTAGAACTATCTGGCAACCTGCAACACCTGTAAGCATCAGTGCAGGTGGGCCATAGAGGGAACCATTTGCTCCAGTTCATGAAACATGGAGAAAGACCTTCTGACAACTGTATTAGACATGGTAGTGTGTGTTATGCTAAAAGAGAATCATTAAGCCAAAAAATAAAGCCTTCTAAGACAGAGCAAGGACTGGAGAAAATGGGCTGAGGAACGTCTCTTCCTAAAGACCCACGGGAATGGTATAAATGGGCTACGTGCTTACTTAATCATTGAAGCGATTATTTATGTTTATGTTTTGGTCCTTGATTCCATTCAGTCTGGCACTACCTGAATCCTAAAAAAGGGTGCTAAACTTGGGGGGGTTCTCGTTTTCCCTTTTCTCCGTCTTTCACCATAGGGTCCTCATCTCCCTTCTTCCTTCCATCCTGCCTCAACATTAGAGAAGACTCTCACACTGTTTAGGGCTGACCCCTCTGTGATGCTCTATACCAACTTATTTGCTCATTTATTCAGCCAACCTGTATTTTGTGCCTATGTCCAAGCCACTCTCCAAGCACTAGGAGGGATACTCTAATGAATAGGAGAAGACCTATGCTCAGAAGGAACCAAGAGAAACAATAATGAAGCATCCGATTTGGGTCCAATTTGCACATCCAGGTTGGAATTTCTGGTATGCTGGGGAGATCGAGCATTGGGTGTATATTTTTATGAGGTTGTAGTGGGCATCTTGAATAAAATATAAAGACGGCTTTGGAAATGATGGTGAGACCCTAGTGTGCTGAGTTTAAGACATTCAACCAAGAAAAAGGAACATTTTCTTAGACTGTGATCTGATTTGACAGAAAATATGTTCTGAGTTTTGAAAGCAGGAAAGAATATGGTCTCTAATTAATTGTTTTGAGATATAAGAGATGCTTTGAAGGTTACTCAGTTGTTCTCTGTACTATTTCCTCTCTCTTGCTCTTTTTTTTTTTTTTTTTTTTTTGTAGGGAGTGGGGCATGTTCCAAATTCTTTGACTATGATTTATGTGCCAGAGTAAGAAAAGAGGTGCACCTCGCCCTGCTCCTGCCCAACTCCTCACTCCCACCCCTGTTCCAAGTGAGGGAAGCACCTTAGCAAGGGTGTCAGGGTCAACATCTGAGACTATGAGTATGAATAGTTTTCCCTGGCAGACAAATGTAAGATTAATGGAAGCGGATCAAAGAATAGCACCCATGGTGGTCCCAGGAAGATTGGAAAGGCTGTCTCAGAGAATGCACATCACTTGGAATTCTGCCATAGGGAGGAAGGAGTTGAGGGGTAGGCATCCCAGCTATTTTTTCAAGTGAGGGCTTAGAGTCCAGCATCATTTTAATGTCCATCGCTGTTATTAACTGCATTTCTTAATAGTTCCCCTCCAGCCTGCTATGGCATGAATAAAATGAGGCCCAAGAGCTGAAAAAATGCAAAAATAAATAAAGGCTATAAAGGAAGAATAAACAACATGCTATAGAAGCTATTATCTTTCCAGCATTTTCAATTTCTCTCTCCTAACGTCCCCCTAAAACTCCATTAGTGGTTTCCTATAAGAAAATCAATTTTTCAAAAGCATCTGTATTCCCAGCTAGATTAGAACTGATTTTCACATTCGTTTTGATTTCATAGTTATGATCAGGAGTTAGAAATTTCCCTTCAGCATTAGACTTCTTCCATCCATCGTCCAAATAGTCTATCTCTCCTTCTGACCATTGCCAACTTTCCTCAAAAAAAAAAAAAAAAAAGACTTCTTCTATCTCTTCACTATCCATTTTTTCCTTAACCTCTTGCTATCTGAGTTCTTGGAACCATTGCTCTTTCAGAGTTGCCTCTATCACCTTTTCTCAGATCCTTGTCCTTTCTCAGATCTCCCATGTCTTTTATAATAATTGTTACTGTTTTTCATAATATATGCCATACTATTTAAAATGCTTCTGTTTTGGGGAGCATCCCCTCTTTGTGCTTCTAGGTTGATATACGCCATTTTAAACTGTCAAAATAACCCTTTGTTATCCTCTCTCATTATACAAAAAACTCACATACAAAGAGGTTGCACAATTCGTCAGAAATGCTGGACCCAGGATTGGAGTGCAGTTTTGTCTAACTCTAGATCCTTAACTCTCTCCACTCTTCCATTGTGCCTGCGCTGGAATGCTGTGTCGTTCACAACAATTTCATCGCAACTACTAGAAGAAATGGCTCGGCCAGGTCAAACTTACAAAGAGAAAGATTTGTATCTGGCGAAACAGATGGTGAACTTTGCCGGTTCTCCCTGGGAGGAGGGACCCATCTGCCCATCTGGTTCAGAAGCCTTCAGGGGCCCCACCCTACACAGGACATTGCAGTAGGGATTGCCCTAGTCTGTCTGGAAGAAGGGTCCTGCTAGCTTGCTCCTCAGGTCTTTAAGAGGCCTACGGAAAAAAAATTCCTAGGACTTGATTCTAAATAAGCAAAGTCAGATGGTGGAGCCTGTCTTGGGAGGGTCATGGTTCTGGCCTAGGCTTGATCTGGGTCTTTGTCCTAGTTGCCTCAAATGAGAATAATCCTCTAGCCACATCACAATCCCTTAAAACTTTGACTGACGTGTCAGTAGGCTTGGTGTCTCTGATATGCGGTAGCAGCCCAAGTATCTACTTTCAAGCATCTACCTCCTCCTCTCCAGCCATAAGGCCCCCTATCAAGCTGTCCCCTCCTGTGGTCTTACCTGTCATTAGGTTCCTGCCCTAGACTCTGGGGTACATCCCTTCCCTTCCCTTATGACCTCTCCCCTGTCTTCTCTCCTTGCCCTTATTTCTTAACATAGGTACTTCTCGAGGTTCAGGGGTTCCATTCTCTTCCTGCCTCTCTTCTAGTTACCTTCTCCGATGGGCATGTACGTTCCCAAATCTTCTATACCTCCTCTGTGTGAATGGCTCCTAATCTTTCTCTTGAGCATCTGTCCTGCGTTCCATAGCAGCAGAGGAACCTCTCTGCAGGTTTTTTAGGCACAAAATAGATTTTCTTGTTTGTTGTCCAGCAGCCAGCACACACTGGGAATGCAGCTCAGTGTTCAGTACATACTCTTTAGAATAAAAAAATGAATGAGTCTCCTCCTGGCTCCCCTCCTTACTTTTCTCAATGAGCATGTCCATTTCCAAAGCTTCAATACCTCCTCCATGTCAATTTGTTGAACAAATAAATGAATGAGTTTAAAACAAAACTTATTTTTTCCACCTTTATTCAACTCTCTCCCTGCTGTTGCCCTAAAACAGGTTATAGAATCAGACTGAATTATTTTGAAACTTTGTTCAATGTACTAATAGGATGAAGCCTCAGACAAATTACTTAGCTTTCCTGAGCCATCTCCTTAGAGAGAAAAAGAAATCACAGAGAATAATGATCACCCTACTTGTTTATTATGAAGATTAAACAGTATGTGTAAAATATCTCAGTGCCAGCCATATTCATGCTTATCAGCTCTAATCCTTAATTCTCCTAAAGGTATATTAAGTATCTCATTTAAACCTCACAAATACCTCATGAGATACTTTTATAGCTCTACTTTATAAATGAGGTAATGAGGAAACAGAGGGACAGAATGTGACTTACTTGCACAAGGTCAGACAAAAACCAAGTCCTAGGCAGTATTCCTCTAAGGCCCATACAATAAACCACCTTACTCTTAGATTACAAGCTCACTAAGAGGCCGGATTCAGACCTTATAAAAATTGATAAATCAAATGGCTCCAAATAAAATGAGGCTTTAGAAGGTGATCACTAAACACTGAAGAAATAAACAAATATGTTTACCTTTTGAAATCTGACCTCCCAGTTTGATGGTAAGCTATTTCGGGGGAAAGTTTGTGAGTACTCCCACAATGCTAAGTGCAAAATACTAAAAAAAAAAAAACTTGACTTAAAAATTATGGTGTAATAAAGCAAATATACTTGGTGATGCTTTTCCAGAAACATGAGGGGTTGGGTGTTGCATGAAAGAAGAATTTTAAGATAAGGAGAAATGAGAAAGAGAAGTAATTCAGAGCAAATATGCTTCAGTGAAAGTTGTGTGAGTCAACATCCCAGAAACCAAGTCATAATTTCTTCATCAGAGGAGGAATACATGATTGAGAAATTTGTCGTGCTAATTGGGGTTGAGGTAGTTGTGCTTGACGAAAAGGAAATCATCAGAAATGGTTTGATGTTTTCTATAAGAAGCTAGAAAATGCATTATAATTCCAGTTGTGGACAGAAATTTAATGCATTTTAAACAGGGTGGAAAGGGTGAATAATTGTTTTGTCAGTTGGTAGAGTGGATTTTAGTCGTCTCAATAACTATAAACCTAATTGAAGAAGAGCGGAAAGGCGTATCAGAAATTGGGGGATGCAAAATCAAACGTAGGAAAGCAGACTGATTGCTTATGTGAGAAATTAATATTGCAAATTGCCTAGACAGAGTTTTAGATTAAATGAGGAACAAAAATAATAATTAGAAGAGAGGTACCTGACTCCAAAAGCAAGAAGAAAGAACTGCTTAAATACAGCAGGTTGTTGAAAAGCTTAAAAAAAAAAAAATCCTGACGTGAACTACTTTTTTTTTCTGAAAATGATAAGAACACACATAATTGCTTAATTAGAATTCTATTACTTAATTACAGTTACATCCTTGCAGTGATGGATATAGTATAACCTGTAGAGTTTGGTTATGATAGGAGACTAAAAATAAGGGGGTGTGTGGAATTTCTAAGTGAAAATACTAGGATTTGCTTTCTGTGGCAAGGGATAGTAATAAATGTGAAAGACATGTTTTATGGGCCCTGCAAAAGCTCACAACTCAACTTAGAAGTTTCTAGAAGAATAACTGAACTGTGACCTTTTTCCAACAGCTCGTGATAAACTTTTCTGTTAGATGACGACAGACAAGAAACACAAGGTTAATTTGGGAGATGCTTGTGGAATCATATGATCATTAAAGTTCTGGTAAGAATAAAAGAAGACAAAAATGACATGAAAGATTGTGACATTTAAAAAACTGGCAATGGGAAAATGCTTTTTCCCATTCTAAGTTTATCTTTAAATGAAAATTGGGGGAAAGAAGTACTGAGTAATGTTGCACTTGCTTCTACCAACATGGTTATTATTTTGGTAAACTGAAGATTGTGTTGGGTGTTATCAAGGATACCCAACTTATTAGAGACATCTTTGCAAATAATAGTAATAACAATTTGGGGAAAGTCACTTAATCTAACTATGCCTTAGTTTCCTCACTTGCGTCATTAGGTGTTTTGGTTTTTTTTTCTAACCACTATGATATATGCTGCTATATTTTCTTCTGATGTTAACACTTGATGTTTGTAAGATAACATGACTACCTAAGAAGGAAGTTATAGGTAAATTAAATCAGGGTGTTGCAAGGATCCAATATGCTCAGGCGTTTGAGAATTTAGCTCTTGGATCTGTCCTTCAAATGGTGTGATACTAGGTTGACACACATGCTAGATACATGGGTTTTAGGATGCTACTGGAACAACAGAAATTCTGATGAATGGGGTCAGATATAGTATGTCAAAGGCTTGAGTTACTTAAGTGATTATGAGATTAACTCTCAGAAATCATGACCTTGGCTTCTGCAATGCAATCAAGAAGGTCCAAAATGGTCATTTGGAAAGTGCTTAAGAAATAGGAAGAGTGGAGAGAAGAGTCTGAAATTTGAAATTAAACAACAAGCTTAAGAAAAATTTTTTTCATGATAATTTTACTGTGCATTAACACCTGCTTTAAGTAGACTTTCATAAGTTTATATAGAGTTGACCTGGAGGATCTAAAAACCACTTCAATTTAGTTACAGTCTGCCAGGTCTGCCATGCACATTATAGATTAGAGTGTATTTAAATACCATGAAAACGTACTGTTGCATAAGATAAGCTTAGCTCCTTCTTTGCTCTGAGGCAATTTTATCTCATTGATTAGTCAGACACAAGCCAGGTGTTATCAAACAGAACTATGACATCTTAGATACCTGCAGTGCTCACTGCTTCCACGAAGTTAGGAAGGAATCAATAATAAGACGGAAGCTGGTAGAAGGAGCTGTAATGCGAAAGAGTCTGGAGCAAGAATCGTAAGACCTATTTCTCTACCCAGCTCTACTAATGGTTAACAGAGAGGCCAAAACATGCCTCTTCAGTTCTCCCTTCATTTTGAAGAGGATGAAATCTTTTCTTTTTCTTTAAAATTGTATAGCCTTATGGAAAAGGCTGGGAATGTGAACAGCTACAGTTTAATGGACTCCAATGTATTTCATCCAGATTTGGGAAATTCATCAGCTAGGTGGCACAGAAAATGCAGACAACCACACATGCACTATATTGGATATGGGATCTCAGGACCAAAAAATAAAATAAAATAAAAAAATAACATCCCAGGATTATGGACGGGACAGTGGGAGTAAACATCGTCCCCCACCTCTTCCTCAGATCTGGTTTTGGCATCCTGGAAAATTCCACGGAAAGCTAGATTAAATCATGTCTCTTAATTTTTCTTTTCTTTCAAGCCCCATAGAGATCCCCTGTATTTAAAATTTAATTATGTTTTTGTTAAAAGATCTCATCACCATGCAGAATTTTCTTCTTGGAATCATCATGTACCTTCTTATAGTTGCTCTTATATTTGAATTTTGTATGTTATTTTTCCCACTAAGAAAGAGGATTATCAAAAATAAGTTCTCCCTCTCCCTCTCTCAATCTCTTTCTCCTTCCTTTCTTCCTCCCTCCCACCTTCCTTCCTTCCCTTCCTTCCTTCCTTCTTTCCTTCCTTCCTTCCTTCCCTCCCTCCCTCCCTCCCTCCCAATAAAATTATTGGAGGTTCAGATACACTCTGTATTCTTAACAGAATGAAAGGGAACATGGATTCCGGCAAAGAGGGAAGCAGACTATAATAACCCTGAAGCAGGAGAAAGCACTTTTTGAACCTCGTCCATCTCTTCTGCTGACATTTTCACCTCCTCCCACACTTACTCACTGCTTAGCATGTGTGATCATAGTACCAACTGCAGAGACAGTTCCTCTCTGATTTCTCTTCTTTAATGCATTTCAGCCCTAGGGCCGGGAGGGAGAGATTGGTATGAGTATTTTTCCTTCCAAAGAACCAAAGACATACTTGGCCTCTGGTATCTCCCTGCTCCATGTTAAAAATGTCCAGGCTAAAACTTTCCTCGAAGCCAATCCCTAAAAACACCATTCTTAAAATAATATCATTCTACTCTCTGGCAGAGATCACTCACCTGTTCACAAGCACCATCCCTCTCCTAGACTCAAATTGTTATTTAAAAATAAACTACAAGGCAATGACATGCAGAACCCATCCACCTACCTTTGCTAGAAATCAAGGAGGTACATAGCAGTGGAAGCATATCTCGTGTTTTGAATTTTTTAAAACACTGAATGTTTTCATCATATGCCCTATTACTGGACTGTGGGACCGGCTACGGGTTTGGAGCGATGAAGCTTGTTTGACTGAAAACCGTAAAACTTAATGAGAATGCTGGCCTCTCAGCATCAAAGCAGGTGGTTGCCTCAGAAAGACTTCAAGGGCCTGGGCAGAGAAAGACTCTTAAATTTGTGCTGCTTCTTGATAATCTGATTCTGGAGCCTTTGCCAAACTTTCCTTAAGGGCAACGTGAAAAGAAAGAAAGAAAAAATAATAAACTAAGCAGGAAGATAGGAATCTCTTTCAACCTACATTTTGTCTCAGACTTTAGGAGTATTTTGTTTGTTGTTTTGTTTTTGATCAGGGAGGTGGAAAAAATCTTATATTTTCTTATCTTTTGAGGATAATGAAGGTCACTCAGAGTGATACATTAGAACCTTCTTGGCTAGAGGACTTTTGAGAATAGGACCTGCAGATAGCTTTGTAAAAAATGCTTATGTGTTTGCAACCACTACTATAGGAAGGGTTTACCTCAGGACTTAAAGATTGTAGGAAAGGACCCTAAAGTACATAAAACTTAATCCCCTCACTTGACCAATGAAAAACCTGGTGCTCAGAGAGGTTAAGTAAAATGCATTGGGTTACACTTCACATGTGCTGGCCAACTTTCAGGGTTGTGCAGTCCAAACAGTCAAAAAGTGCATCCCGGGAAGCCAGTTTTCTTACTTCCTTCATGCTTCCCACTGCCCTTGTTCCCCATTCCTTTGAGCTCTGATCTGAAGAAAAATATCTGGTTTGATTGCTTTGTTTTGGTTGAAATATATAGATTTGTACTGTCTTGGTATTTTTTATTCTTTCTTCCCCAAAACTCATCCAGTCACCTTGATTCTACCTTTGAGGTCCCTCTGGATTGTTTGTTATTCCCCATTCTTCCCTTGCTAGATCAACCCTTAACATCTCTCCCTTGGTCTGTTTCAGTTCTCTCCTTTTTAAACTGGAGGCTTAGGGTCTTTTGATCCTTCATATTAAATCCTGGCCCTATCACAGACCTTTCTAGAAGTATCCATAGCACCCTATAACAAGTAGCAGTCTTTGTTAAAGTCCTTATATCATTTGCATCTGTATTACCTTAAATTTTTGTTAAAAATTCAGGTCCACTGCTAAATCAGAAGCTATGGGGACAGGGACCTGCAGTTTAATAAACTCTGAGATGATTTTTAATACACAAAACTTGCAACCATTGGGGCAGTCATATCCTGTCATCATTTTATCCATTTTCAACATCATTTCCTTCAATTTTTATCCAGCGTCAGTGTTCACCTCCCTTCTGTACATTCTTTCCCTAGTCACACTGACTGACCCCAGACATTCCCCCAAGCATGGCTGTGTATTCTTTTACAACCGTGCCCTTTCTCCAACTTATCCTCTGTCTCAAACTTTGTAGTTCACATCCTATTCACTTGGAGATATACTATTTTCCTTTCAATGCTAAGCTCAAATAGTATCTCCTTGGGAAAGTCTGTTTTTTTACATTTCTTGACCCCCCCCTCTCTACACTGTGTTGCCCTAGAATGCAGCACAAACCTTTGTGGTAGAACTTGTCTCACTTAAGTATAATTATAATGAATCTACTCAAGGGTTATAGAGCACCAACTATGCCTCAGGTTCTAGCACTAAAGAAATAGTCACAGTCCCTGCTAGCAAAAAACTCTCCCCTAGCTTTTCTCAACCAAAGTCCTCATCTGAACCACAGAACATAGAAAATTAGTTGAGTAACTATTTTCTCGGTTCTCCCAATGATGATACATAACTAGCACTATTACATACAACGGATGTCTTAGGGCATTAGGGCTTAATCTTCCTGAGAAACCCTAGTTGATCAAACACTGATACAATTATAGTAGCAATACTATGATAGAGATAAGGCCAAGGTGAGGTGGAAAAGCAGAATCAGGTGACCTAATTACCTATGCGTTTCATCTGTACCATGTCTTATTCTTTTTCTATCCTCACTTGGCATCCTGCACAGGCTCATTTCATGGAGGTCATTTGATACATTTTGTTGTTGTTGAATTAAAAGCACTAGAATTCATTTTTATGGTTATGTGTCTTCAGAATCCAGCCAAGGCAATGAAAATCATCCATATTTGTAAATCCAGCATCTAATCAGTGCTAGAGACATAGCTAGCACTCAGTGAGGGCTTGGTGAAAAAATGTACAAATTTCGAAGGATTGTTACTCAAGAATCATAAGTACTACAGTACTTAAAGAAAAACTAATATGAATGTAAAAATCTTTCCTATTACTTCAACTACACTTCTGGATATTCCACTTCAAATTTAATTGCTTCCTGCGTTATGTGTATTTTCAAGACAGAAAGAAAGAGTTGCATTAAAAGTGCAAGTAAAGTTGTATGAAGTGAAAAAAGGCTGCATTTCCCTGGTTGGGGGATTAAAGTAAGTGGTGGTACTTTCAGTGTAATTCTAATCTAATAAAGACAAAGAAATTTAGTTTGAATATATTTTCAAGAACAAATAACCTCTAATTACAAACTGAGCTTAGAGGAAGATAGTGGGGAAAGTTATAATGTGCCATAAAAATCTGGTGTCCTGAAGAAATTCTGAGGGGGTCTGTTGTACTTTCCTCTCTTACTGAAAAGTCTGCAGCCACTTCACTTCAGACAAAGTTATCTTTTTATAAGCATCACGTAAGCACACACTTCACACTCTTCCTGGGATTAATGGTTTTCCCATTTACGTCACTTAAAGGCATCTCTGTTCATTTAATCACCAAGAAAATTTCAGGCTGAGTGGCTTCAGTTTAGAGAGGTGTCATACTTCTTAGTTGCCTCTAGGGGGCTCTTATTAAAATTCATATTGCATAAGGAGCATTTCCCTAAATGGTTCCTTAATGCCTCAAATCCCCAACTGTCTAATTTATATCCAAGGAAGAGTTTACTTCCTTTAGGGCATAACCCATTATGTTACAAAGTTGTTAAAATGTAAATAAATACACAGAAATCTGTTTAAGTTAGCAAATTCTGGTAAGGTAAAATAATCCTGAATAAACCATGGCCTGAAAAAATGTGAAGAGTATATATGGAAAATTCAGCATAAGAATATTACCCTGCAAAAATAATAATTAACCCAAGTAAACCTGCACACAGTGATTTTCAGCACTTTTGCAAGTGAACAAATTTTGCTATGAAAGCAGTACTCAAAATCAAATAGAGGTTAGGAGACCTAGTTTAAAATTGTTATTAAAACACAGGCATTTTACTTTAATGGTCATGGGCTTAGTTCCAACTCTTTCGTTAGCAAAAGCTTATTGCTTGGCTAGTAAGTACAGCTCATCCCAAGGCTGTATTTGCCTCTAAATTTAGACTGTTGGGGGCCTGGCTCAGGGTGGATCCTGGTGATTCATTTGCCCTCAGTGTAATTGGACGCGAAGATCCTGATGTCCATCTTCCGAAGAAGGCTGAGCCCACGCAGGGGCTGGGGGAGAACTGAGCTCAGGAGGGTTTCCCCAGGGTCTTGGCACTTTGAGATGCTGAGGCTCTGGCTGTAAGCCTCAGGGTCACTACTGAGCTACTAAATTATACACTGTTTTATATTTTAATATGTCTAAAATACAGATCTTAGTTGCAATTGAGGTGCATTCTAGCCTAGGTTAATTGGCAGTGTTTAATGCCAATCATAACGTAATTGTACATCTTACAGTCAATGATGTCAACAAAACATGATGGCTGAGGTGCTCTAGCTCAGTGATTTTCAAACTCTAATTTGCATATGAAATCCCCCGGGATCTTATTAAAATATAAATTCTGATTTAGTAGGTCTGGGGAGGAGCATGAGGTTTTTCATCTAACAAGCTCCCAGGTGATATTGATGCTGCTGCTTCACAGGCCACGCCTTGAATAGTAAAGCCCTAAATGGGCTAAGAACTGCTTCCTTTTAAACTACCTAAAACCTACTGCTTTAAGTCGCATGCCACTGTTTACAAATTGTTCTATATAAACACCATGTAATTTTATATAAATGTGTTGATTAATCCATGATAAATCAAATAATTATTAAATAATAGCAAAAGGTAACGTTAATGAAGGATTGACTTCAATCGTTGGTGATGATACCTTTCAGTCTGGAGACCTTATAGAAGAAAATGTTAACAAAGAGGTCAATTTACTCTTTCAAACAAGCACTGAAGTCTTACATATGAGACTCTGCTTTGTCTACAGGCGGTGAGTGCAGGGAAGGAATACAGTGACTGAGTTTGAAAAATAATGTTATGTGAAATCTGATGATGATGATAAAATCCTTAAAAAGTAAAAACAAAAAACTATTTGCATTTGAACTATAAAAATTAAGAGACTATTCCCAGTTATTAAAAAGATATCAGTGTTTTTCTAAAAACGCTGAGTTTCTCAGTCACCTTTACTAATTTTTGATACATTGGTAGGTGTCTATTATAACTCAGGTGAACAAAAGAGGAATGCACACTGGCTAGAGTCAATAAACAGAGGTTTTCTTCTGGATTCTTCTACATATGAGTGATGTGGCCTTGATGATGTTATAAATAACTTGTGGCCTCCAAGTCAATTCAATTTCCTCACAAAGCTATTAGGACAGTTAAATGAAATAACTTTTAAAATGAGATAATATGTGCAAAATCTCACAGACTTGTCTGCAACCTGGACAGTCCTCATACTTCACAGGGTCCAGTGCAAAATAAAAATGAAGGGCCCCTTGTTCAAAAGTTATGAAGAATTTCAAGATGGCAAGAGGAAGATATTAAACCAAGAGCAGGGTCCTTCTGCGTGTGAGGGCCCTGTGTGACTACATAGGTTACACGTCTGTGAAATATATATGTATAGGTCACATTCCTACCTGCAATGTATTTGTAGTTAACACACACCACTTATTGAAATATTACAGTATAATAGGTACTATGCTGAGTGCTTCAATTACATAGCTTCACTTAATCCTTTAGAGTGAAGGAAAAATGAAGCAAAAAACATTAAATTACTTTTCTCGGGTCACACAACTACTAAGTCTACGGAGCCAGGATTTGAACCCAGGTCTGTCTGATTCTAAAGCAATCTGTCTTAACTAATTTAATGGAATACCAATCTATAACTGGTTACTGTCATCACATTTGATTCAAATTTAGAAACTTAAGTTCAGAAAAATATATATGTTTGGTGGACAATTCATTTATCATGACCTGGATTAGATAACCTATGTCAACCTAATTATCATATCCTGGTACTTCACATAGTAGTCATATCATACATGTGGAACTAAACTGAACGCTCAGAGTCACCAATTTCTCTGTGTGCAGAACATTTACTCAACAAAGATAAAAATCTCATTTTCCTATTATTTAAAATCACATGCTTGTGAATGATAACAGAATTATTTTCATTTTAAAGTAATGAATTTGTTTTAAATGTGTTTCAATAGTGATAATTCTCCTGAAACAAAGGCCAATTATGGTGTACAGGAATAATTTTCTTCCAAACACAGCACTTGATCCAAAGAACTAAGACGAGAGTATATCATCTCATAATAGAAATCAACATGAAGACCAAAATATTCACTTTGTTTTGGATAGAGATCAGATTTTTAAAATATGGCTCAAACTCAGTAAAGTACAAGCTTGCATTTCTATGGAGCTTTTCTTCTTCTTTGTAATGTGTTTTCGAATCCTTCATATCATTTCATCTTTCCTATTCTTTTCAAATTCTGAGAGCAGAACTTTAATCCCACGTAATATCATACCCATTATAGAGCTGAGCGAAGAGAGACAGAGAGGATAACTCAGATTACTTTGTCACCTTCTCTTTGAAAGTATTATAGATTTCTGCTGGCAGAATTAATGACAGCTTCTGCTGCATTTTTAGAGCAATTTTCAATATCTCATTTAAAGAACCTGTATTTTAATTTTCTGTTTGTCAGGCTCTCCTTCCAGATTCCTAGGTGTGTTATTTATCTGTGTGTCCCCAGTGTGTAGTACAGAGTCTAGCACATAGTAGGTATTGATTAATGTTGACTCATTGAATGCACACATACCTAAGTGAATGGAACAATTTAAACAGGGTACTCCAGTGGGTGCTGAAATTAAGAGGAAATGTTAAGTCTTAGACATTATTCATTACTGCTTTCTGCTGGGCTAGAAAATGTCATATTCTATAATATGCATCAATTCCTTAAAATGTCACTGAAACCCCTACCAAACCATGTTATGCTAGCTTGATATCTGAAAGCACTGCAATGCATTATGTCAACTGCTGATATAGTTCCAGGCTATGGGGCATCTGCCGAATATGATGGGAAATAGAAATCTGTGGGTCCCCTGGAAGGGAGGTTGCTAAGTTCAAAAAGCTGCATTCCAGACAAGAACTCACCAGATACTCTGGAGACTAAAGACCTGAGTTCCACTTCCTTGAGGACCTGAGCAGATGGGACTTCCTGAACCCAATCTCGAAGAGGAGTGCCTATGGCAAAATGCCTGGTTTCTGCCCTAATTGCTTATTTCCCTTGTCCCCAAGGCTACAAGGCACAGAAGGAAATGTACCCTTAGCAATCTATGAAGCCAATACTTTGTAGAAATCTAGAAAGTACTTCCAAATGTGTTTTTTTTTTTGTGTATCCCTGTTCATACAGTTGGCTACAGAGTACAGAAATTTATGACAAGCATTATTATCTTTTTTACACCCTTAGAGGAGGAAGGGATACAGACTTACAGAGCAGAGAAGCAGTTCACAGAGGTGACATTCCAGTACCAGTTAGAACAGTAAGAGAAAAATCCCCACTGGAAGCTCACGTGTAACTGGGCATCCACGAAATATTTCCTGCTCTTTCCCCTCCCACTTAGACACCTCCTTCTGCAACATCCTATTAATCTAGGCTGCATTTTTGTGTTCTCTTTCTCCTCAAGGTTCCTATAAAGTTCATTTCATTTAATTATACTTTACTAAAAATATTGAGAACAAGGAAATAGAAGCAAGATTATATTATGAGTAAAGGAAGCAACATAGAGTAGCTGTTAAAGGCAAGAGTTCTGTGGTCAGATTAGTTAAGATTCAGATCTTGGCTCTGCTACTTAGTGATTGTTTTCTCCTAGCCAGTTACCTAACTTCTCCTGTCTCCATGTCATTTGTCAAATAGGGATACTGCTAGTATGTAACTTGTGAGATGCTCAGAGAATTACTTTGGAACATACAAAGCACTGGAAAAAAAAGACAGTGCACCCCTCCAGGCAATTTAATAAAAGCAAAACCTAAGATAAAATGCCATTAAGTCCACCACACACACGCAAAAAAATGGTGTTTGTCTTCCATGATTACCTTGCTGCCATGTTTGAAATACTGAATATCTAATTATTTCACAAAGTTTCATTAATTTATTTTTTAGGAGTAAATTGTTATGTTTGCTGTGCTGCTCTGCTGATTGTGCCCTAGGTACAATGGGGTAACTCACTGGGTGTTGTAGAAATCACATGAGAAATAGGAAATGCTTAACATGTTATTATTACTATTCTGAAATATACCAACTCTTCTTACCCTTTTATAATAGCTGTGACTTTTAGCATCCCTTTGTAGAATGCCTTGTATAATCCTAGTCACAATTAGGTACCATCGAGTTTATATCACTAGAGTATGTTTAGATGAGCTCATTCAGGCAATGAGCTCTAACTAGGAAAAGTACTCAACTTAGGTTATTACTATTATCTCACAGGGGTTCTTGAAAAGACATCCTTAAAAAGGAAAGGGGGATTTCTGACTTAAAAGAAGCTGTGGTCTTCTGTCTTGAAAATGAAAGGAGGCAAGGGTAATTGACCTCTGTCTGCATTTTAGTGCCAACAATTTATTACAGCAGAAGAGTTGAAATACATTTCAGTATTTCCAAGATCTGAAAGACATCAGGCAGGGCTTATAATAAATCAGGTTAATGGTACATAAGAATTTGTCAAATTCTTTGACATTCCCACAAACTCCATCTTGCTTTCTTGTTAAAGTTTTAAAAGCAAACTGCCATCTTCTGTGGTTTTTTTCTTTCAGGTGGAGAAACTTATTTTCTTTCTAGACTAGAATTTTTGCCCAACACTGTAAGTCAGTTTGCCTCCTCTTCATCTAGGCTAAACTAAGCTCTCTTACAAGTCACTAAACCAAGACCCTACCTCTAGGAAGGCAGCCCAGAGCCAATGTGTGAGTCCTTGTGTTACAGGAATTCCTTTGTATTTTTGTACAGTCTATTATTTGGGGAACATTAGTAAAATCTATCTTAAAATGGTTAGTTAACTTGAGGACATTTTGCCAAACATAATTAAGGTAGAATTTATTTTCCTTAGCTATGTAATAATATGGTGAGTAAAAACATGCGGATATGTATGGAAAATGGCTAGGAGGAAGTGAGATGGGAATGCAAACAGCAACTCTCTTTCCAAAAGAATGAATGAGACATGTGGAAAGGTTAACATAAATGCATTGGAAAATGCTACTTATCAATATATAGACTGTGACAATGTAATAAGACAGGAAAGGCAGAAACTATCTACAGGTATCAGGGACCCCAACAAGGAAGAGTCTGGAGGAAATGAAAACCTGGGAGAAACGTGTTTAATCATGACTTTGGAACCCCTATGAGGACGTTCTCCCAGATAAAGAAGTCCTCCCTCTTCCCAAGTTGCATGATTATCAGTGAAGATCTCCTTACCCTCCAAAGTTTCCTTGAGGTCAAATCTTTCCAACAGCCTTTTCCAACAAAGCCTTTTATTTTAAAATTGGAAAAATAACTTAAAATGCAAATTCTGCCATGGATTTTTATTCTTATATGTAAAGAACTCTACTCTGAGTAGTGAGGGAAATAAGAACAGAAGGACACCTGGGAACCCACATTTGATGAGCTGGTTCTACCATAGAAGGGGATAAATTGAGAAGCCTTCACAATCTTCTAACGTTCTCTGTTGTCCACAAGAAGTAAGACAGGAATTAAGAGGTATTTGCGTAAAGGAAATAATGCACCTTTTTCCTGGTACATTGTGTAAATTACAGCGATGCCACTGCAAATGGCAGAGAGGACCATGCTGATTACATGCAGGTATCAACTATTTCTTCACAGTGGGTGAAAATGTTTACATAAGAGGATATTTTCTGAACCTCATCCACTTCATAGCTTCTTCCAGATTTTTAATGCTAAAAGTTTCTCAATGTAATTAAAGGCAGCGCTGATCTAATTAGGTTGATGAAATTTTCAGTAGGGATTTAATTCCCCCTAGCATTTCACTTATTTATTTTTCTAGAATCCTTCCTTAGGCTCATCCCAAGCAACTTTTAGTGGTAGCATTCTAAATTTCCTCACACAGGCAGTGTCTCTACTCGCACAACTGACTGTAAAACTCCAGCAAGTACACATGGTTACAAAAAAACTTCCAATAAAGCATTCTAGGTTGTTTTATCCAGTACAATCCTTTCCTCCCCTTTCAGTTTCATTTCCCTACCAACAAACTATGTAGAATAATGTTCACTCTGCAGGAGGGAAATAGGTGTTTCAAAGCATTCTGGAGGCACAAAGAGGCTAAGAAATGCATAAGAGCCCAAGGAGATTCTGAGGCAAGATTAATGAGGGAGCAGCACAACCCTTCCTTGTAAGTCATTAACTGCAGAAGCCCTCGTGGTCAAAATATTGGGATAGAAGCACATATTAGTGAGTTTGCCACCTATCTTTGAATGTTAAAAAACAAACAAACAAAAACCTTTCATGGGAACCTTAGGAATCGACTGTAATACTTTTAGAGCAAAAAAAAAAAAAAAAAAAAATGCTTTCCAAGTTGTTTAAGGTGAATGGGCAGGGCAGTAGGTGTCCTCAAATAGACTCCAAACATCTCCCTTAGACGCCATGATTTAACTTTCTACGGCATCTTCTAATTCCCTCTCCTGTTGTAGCAATCACTCAAAAAACTGCTTGCTGGAAAAATTAAATTTGATTTTAAGTAATCTTCTTAAGCAACATATATTTCAGGTTTTATTCAGTGGTATACAAAATGCAAAGAATATAAACAAATGCTTCTGTCCAAGCATGATTAGTAATGCTTTTGTAAAAATCAAATGTAAAAAGCATATTTTCAGGGCTTCCCTGGTGGCGCAGTGGTTGGGAGTCCGCCTGCCGATGCAGGGGACGCAGGTTCGTGCCCTGGTCCAGGAGGATCCCACATGCCGCGGAGCGGCTGGGCCCGTGGGCCATGGCCGCTGAGCCTGCACGTCCGGAGTCTGTTCTCCACAATGGGAGAGGGCGCAACGGTGAGAGGCCTGCGTACCGCAAAAAAAAAAAAAAAAAAAAAAAAAAAAAAAAGCATATTTTCAAAGATCTATTATCCTCTAGGAATTTCATACATGTGGGCTGTATATAATGGTAATTTATTATTTACAATTTCTCCTGTAACTTTTCTCAAATTTATACCCTTGAAAGTCATTTCCAGTAACCTCAAACATTTCTCCAAAGTCTTTTTATTTATGATGAAAATATAAATACTTTTTAAAAAACTACTTTGATGCCCTTATTATAATTTCTTGGCCATTCAAAGCTCCCTCTCGGTTTGAATGAAGTAATATATGAAGTTCAGGTTAAGTTTTGCCAAATTCTGTTGAAATAATTTTACTTTATTTTGAAATTTGTTAATCACTAAAAAAAAAATTTCTTAATGAGGGTTGGCTGCTCTCCTTGCAAGCCAAGTCTTATTTCAAATAAGCATTATCAAATGCCAGGTAGGGAGAGCCCTAACTGCTAAATGCTTCTAATAAACACTAGATTATGGGTTGTTTCATTATGTAGAGTAATTTTTTTTTTTTACTTTAATCTTTAAAAAATGAAGATGTGAATTAGTGAGAGCGGTAGGCCGTCTCTAGTTTTGTATCTTGAGTGCCACTGTTTATAATGTCATTCAAGTATTATATTTTATCTGACAATATTCTGTGTTTTTATCCTGTTACCCCTTCATTGCTCTTCGGTGGGACAGATAACCTCTAGGTCTGTTTTCCCATTTCCAAAATAAGGAGGTTGGACTTGAAGAATGACTTCCAGGATTCTTCCTATTTTAACACTCCAAAATTTCTTCTATGACTTCAGACATAGTGTTACGAGTATCTCCCCCAGGACTGGTCATCCTAAGGGAGATCACATACTAGACTGAATATAAAAATGTTATGAGCCATAGATGAAATCATAATTAAGATTTTATATAACATGCCTGAGGGCAGAAAGCCTGAGATAAGAGTTAAGGAAGGTTCACATGGGCTTAAGAGGGATGTGGTGAGAATGAACATGGGTATGTTTCTCTCTTTTCAGCAATTCTACAGAGCTCACCTATCTGAAATAAGGTGATTTGATTCAAAATCTATGCTACTTTGTCACAATTTCATTTCAGTAGTAGGAAGAGCAGGGCATTCTAAATAGATAGTAACTCAGACTTGGATGGAAACTATGAACCTTCCAAAACCTCTCCAAGTAAAGTGTGTTTTGATTTATAGGCTGATTGTGCCCGTAGCCTCCCACTCTAGTATGTCAGGAGGAAATAAAGTATAAGAGATTATATATCAGTAAAACACTGGCAAGACTTGCTCCAGACACATACCCCAGGCTGTGGAAGAGAGAGATATAGGAAGTGTCCTATTGGTAAGATGAGTGATATCTATCCAGAACCTACAGAGACAATAACTTGAGTGAATCCTCATTGTTTGGTCTCAGTAGTTGCCAAATAAATGGAAAATCACCTGACTTGGTTTTTATGGTTGAAAGACCAATTAAAAAGATAAATATAAAATACATAAGCAACAAGGATATAGCACAGGGAATTATAGCCATTATTTGTAATAATCAATAATGGAGTATAATCTGCAAAAATACTGAATCACTATGCTGTACTTAAAACTAATATAAAATTGTAAGTCAAGTATAGTCTAATTTTAAAAAAAGAGATGAGTTCTAAAGCGTCTCAACTTCTCATTAACACTTAAATATTAAAGATATTAATCTGAAGTACAGTTCAATCTGAAACTGTAAATTTGGATTAAGGCAATCCACTGAAGATTCACACACACTGAAAGTTGCCTCACCCAACCTGAACTCAGAAGACAGTGAGGTGCAGCTGAACTTGGGTGATCACTGCAGAAACTCTCATGTTTTTACAGGATACCCAAAAGGGCTCTTTAGCTAGATTCCAGTTTCTGCTCGAGATCCTTGGATTCCCTTTCCTTTTTCCAGTCCACAGCAAAATTAACTTTCTGTAAATAAAGCAGGGCCTAGGGGCGACCGTAGGTTGATCTGTTCACAGTGAAAGTGAGGGAATGGTGTGGATGACTGGGGGTGTGATTCTGCCCCCACCCCAATTCCTATCACCAGAAAGGGTTTCAGGCATCATTTTGTGAAATCTAACTATGTTTTCACCATGCTTCTCCCCAACCTGAAACATGTCCTCCATCCCCGGCTCATAATTATCCTTCAAGATGCTCACATCCTGACTCTTCTGTGTATCTTCCTTGTCTACTAGATCCCCACTCATTCACTCTCTTTTGTACTCAAATGTGCATAACTGTACCACACAGAAATGTCTAGTTTACGTTTCTAAAAGTTGTTTCTGTTTGTAACAGAATTGAGGGCTTACACAATCTTCTAACAAACATTCTGTTAGAACACTGTGTATTACGGTGGCTAAGAGCACACAAGTCTCTGAATTCAGACTGCCACGATCATGCTCTAGGCTTGCAGACTTCTTAGCCGTGAGACCCTGCTCGAGAAACTTACCTCTCCAAACCTCAGTTTCCTTGTCTGAAAAGTGCAGATAATTACTTCATATATTGTGGAGATTCCTGCAAAGCTCTTAGTATTGCATTAGGCACAAAATAAGAGCTAAGAAAATGCCTACTGTTATAACAATGATCATAATTATTAGGATTTTATAATGCTCACAGAGCTTAGCACAGTCCTGGGTCATGTTATGTATCTGTAAAAAGTAAAAGTTATTCTCTGGGAGGCAATCAATCCCTTCCACCACAAAGCATAGTTAGATTCAGCCTTTCAGAACTGCATCTCCTTGTATTTGTTAAAACTATAGCGTTTTCGAATCCTTTTTAGGACTCTTCCATATATATTCACATACTGGGCAATGCAACATCCAGTATATTTACATAAATGAAAAACAGGTAAGGATAATTCAAGCATGGATTGTTTTTCACTGGTGCTTACTTGAATCGAGTTTATATGATTACAATATTTTCTTTAAAATAAACCAAATCCAAAAAAGAAGGGATATATGTATAACTGATTCATTTTGCTGTACAGCAGAAACTGACACAACATTGTAAAGCAGCTATGCTCCAATAAATAAATAAATAAATAAACCAAAGTACATCACTGCTTACCAACACCACCTATGGCTAATCATTAATAAATTCAAAGTTATTAAATTTTATATTTTAGAGGTCTGTACCATTAAACTACAGCCATATAATGCAAGAGGAACTTCTGGTTCTAGCAGCCAAGAGAAACTGGGTTGTGTCTGAATGAAAACAGGCAGCTGTTATGGAAAAATATTCATACAAGTTGAAATCCAAAGATCTTCCTGATCTTTTTCTTCCCATACCCCAACAAGTCCCGAGCCCATCAAAAGTTACAACCAACAATGACAGCTGGGAATGAGGGATGAAATTCTTGGTATCTTTTAGCCTGATAGCTTCACTCAGGTAAATATCAAGTGACCTCATTGGATCACAAATGAAACATCTTTACTTCCTTCAGAACATACTTAAAATCTAGGAACAAAATTGTTTCACCACATAGATTCATCTTGTATTTTTTGCATTTGGTCTCTCATAGTCTATTTTTTTCTTCTTCTTTCCTGTAATGGTCAAATAAGTCTCTGCTGTATATATAACACCTAAGGCATTTAAGTAGAAATGAGCAAGGTGTTTGGCTTAACTCTAGACCCAATATTTCTTTGTGTTTGACTTTCTTTTATAGCTAATATACAACTGCCCCCTGCAAATCATAATTGTGAATTACTTACAGACCGTAAAGAAGAGGAACTTAATTCCTTGATAATGTTCTATGAGTTGCCCCCATCCCCCCAGTCCTATATAAACAACAGTGGAATACTGAATTTAAGGTTGTGCCCCCTGACACCACAAACTCTGGGTCTTCAGCAAAGGCGCTTTCAGTCTGGATCTGAAATGATGAGGTCATGAATTAGGAATGATTCCGGTGACGGTGATATTTACCTCTTTGAGACAGCCCATAAAGTTGTTACTGACTGGTGACCCGGGAAGGTCTGCTGTGCTGGGACTGCCTCCAACATAGAAAAAGTCATCAGACCCCAGCATGGTATAATCTTCTTGCGTGTAGCCCGTTGTGGTAAGAATCCCATCCACTGATATTGTCACCTAGATAACAAAGCACAGGGAAAGGACACGCTATACTCAGACCTAGATACTGTAATCCTGGGATATGCCTGTTTTGTGTTTTGTTTTGTTTTAGTTTTTCATTTTGCGTTTTGGTTTTTGTTTTTTTTTTTTTCTGTTTGTTTGGTTTTTATTTTTAGACCTATGGCGGAACCCATTTTCATGTCTGTTAGAGGTTTATTCTCCGATTCTATGCAACTAGCCCTAAGAGATCTAAACTAGTTAGAGAGTTAACTGATTATTGAACAACTGTCAGCATCATCCCTACGGCAACTCAAAAGTTATTTAGCAGACACAAAAATGGTGTTAGTAAAATGCTTCCTAGGTTAGTT